>NC_139142.1:130390574-136108074 GCF_964270905.1 Leucopleurus acutus | reverse complement strand
CTGGGTTCTCTAACACTGAGAGAAAGTCGTATCTGGTAAGTTTATTCTTCAGCTCAAACTCTGGAAGGAGCGCTACTAAACTGTTCCCTTTTATTTTGACTTCTGGTATCGCATAGTTCCTGAGAAACTTCTCGATGTGTTCCAAGAGAGAAAAAATACTTCCCCAAGACAAACTGAAATGCTCCTTGAACGCTAAGAAGTCTGGGGCTGTCTTGTCTACAGCACCATTATAAATAAAAAAGTCATAATCCCATGGTGATTTCAGAGCCTTAGAAGGTGTTGTCACTTTCATGGCCTGTGGAAGGAAAGTGTCAGCAGAGATGAAATATAATTACAATCTACTATAAATGAACGGTCAAGACACACACTACCACATTATCGTTTATTACTTGATGGTGGGAGGATACGGATCCTAGTTCTAATACATACATGTCGTAATAGGAAAGTCAGGCTGTTATATAATCATAAAACTCGTTGCCAGAAGATATTTTAGAGGTTGCTCAAAGCTATTATCATTCTTATAAAAATGTAAGAAACTCATATAAAAATTATGCATTTAGTTCACTTTGATATGGTCAGCTGACCCCATAATCTCTATGATTTACTTTTTACACATGCATGGATGGAAGCATGTCACTGCTTTCTTGTTCATAAGTCATCCACCAATCCTGTAAAATAGGATGAAGCCTTTCTTTGCAATCTCTGTGACAACTTCAGATAAGCCCATCAAAGCTGTCCTGTCTTTTCTGACTTTCTAACAGGTCATCATTTCTAGCATTTTGGAATTCTTCTGCCACCTTCTTTGAATACCCAGGAGTGAGTTTTACAAAGAGCATTATGTTGTGTGTTATCACCCTTGCCACTTTTGAGGTTTCTCTTGTCATATGTTCTTTTATTCTTAAATCTGGACCCTTCTCAGGGACATATCTGGAACTGTCCCCAGGCAGATAGAATCTGAAATCTCACAATTAAAACCAAGAAACATTTGCTTTTCACTTTGTTCCTATCTGTACTGATTGAGTTTTTTAAGTCGTGAAACATACTACTTTTATTTTTAAATGTCAAGAGGGGTTCTCTAAGAATGGGACGATTGGGCAGTTTTTTTCTTCTTTATACTTTTCTGTATAAGAAAAACTGAATAAATGCTACTTAAAAATAAAATCAGAAGAGATTTGGACGACAACAGCAATATATGTCACACATACGCCTTTAAAAAAAAAGGAAAAGGAAATTTTGTTGTGTCACTGTCCTCTGTGAAACTACTACATTTCATTATTGAAACCCCTGGCACTAGAAAAATAGACATTCTTCCCCATGGTCTAAATGATTCTAATGGCCTGAGGGGTGAGGGGCATAGATGTTTCAGGTCCTGCCTTCTCCTCAGTCAACCAGGTATCAACTTACAGTGCTGATTGTTTCTTGCTTAGGGATTTAAGGAACAGATTGTCTTCAATATGGCAACATTTTCAGGTGTATAAGCCCATCTTTATCAGATTATAGTATTATATTGCTCTTTGCATTTTGAAGAGTTTTCACGGAACTCAAAGAAAAAAAAAAGACCCAGTTAATTTATCAATGACTGTTGTTCCACAGCACTGTGTTATTACTATGTTAGATTGTTCATGCTTTGTTTTTACTAAACTATCTAAGAGAAAAACAAGCCAAGAGATATATTTACAATACAAGCACAATAAGCAAACACAAGGGGAAAAAAAAAACACCTTCCTATTCTTTTTCTTTTCTTAGGTTCCAGACAGTGGAATAATTAATTAGACTGTCATCTCAAGTAAAAATGCTGAAAAGCAAGTGTTAAGTTTGAAAAGGGTAATTTCCTTGAACTTTAGAAGCAGACTTTTATAGCAGTGAGCTTTTGTGTACTTTTAAGAGTCATTATAGGCATAAGAACAATGGAGAAAGCCTTCTCTCCAAGACTCTAGCCCTTTCTGAGCTAATCAAGGCTCCAAGAGAGAATGCAAAGTGTTTGGTAGATGGAAACAAATTTCTTCTTCTTGGACAGGCAAGAGGGAGTTAGAGAAGCAATGCCTCCTTCTGCAGACATCAACCCTGGCAGCAGGAGCTGGAGCTCCTGGTAGAAGACAAGGGGCACATGTTCCAACAGCATCGGCCCTGTGGCTTTGTTTCCGCCTTCCTTCAAGAAGAAGATGGTGGGAAGGTTAGAATTCAGAGAAGAATGGTGCTGCTTCCTCAGTGAGGAACAGACATGCAAAATAATCACAGATGGACATGTATGGAGCTGGCTGGTCCTGCCAGTCACATGATTGATCCTGACAGCAAGACCCTGAGATTCCCATAGGAAGTGCAGCTATGGACAGGAGATTCGCCAGAGGATCTGCTCTCCTTGGTAACGTTAAACTAGTTTTGAAATTTCTTTTCTTTACGGAGAGTCATGTGGAATTGGAGCAATCTTGGGGAGAAGTTTAGAAAGGAGAGGACTCTTAAGTCTCTCTTGGACAGTGCCCTTCCAGGGGGTAGGTCTAGGGCATTGACATACAACAGCAAATGCATTTAAGACCTTTTGAAAGGATAGCCATGCAGTGGAAATGGGGTTACTGAATTGAATGGTGGCTGTCTTAGAACAAAGGGATTACACCTCGCTACCTTCTTGGATGATATTCCAGTAAAGACCTGCTCTCAAAGGAAAAATACTCTTGGACATCAAATAGACCACTCAGGCACGGGGAAGCTATGGGTTTGGAGTCAGCTAAAGCGTAACTGTAGTACATCTGTCACGGAGAATGCCACACTTGGGAGCACTTTAGACTTAGAGCAAGAAAAGTCATGTCTCTCAAGAGAAAGCCTTCCCAAATTAAAGCAGTGCATCAGCATCGTGAGATCCATTGAGCAGGTAAAGACAAAGCTGCTGCACAGCCTGCTAGGAATCAGAGCCCTGATTAAAGGCCACGCCAGGCTTCAGGTTCTGGTTCCTCCTGCTATTCTTCCTTTACTATTTATCTCCATGAACTTGTCTACAATTATTTGTTGCCTTCCTCCCTTCCCTTCCCTTCCGTTCCCTTTCCTTCCTCCCTTCCTTCCTCCCATCCTCTTTCCCCCCGTTCTCTTTTAAGATGTGCTGCACTCCTAATGCAGTGTTACTGACTCAGTAGCCACACTGTTTCCTTCCAGTGGGGATGGCTGTCTGTTGTGCCATCCGCATTCTCACCCGGTCCCTTTTGGGACACCTGCCACACCTTTGTGAGATGCCTGCACTTACTAATTGGCCCACACAGAGCCCAAACCTGTGGTCGTGGCCTAATTATTAGCATCCTGTTCTAACTAGCTGAGTCAACTAGCTGAGAAATGCTCTTCTTCATTTGCAAAGTATAATCACTAATTAGGTAACTTTGAGAGTTTATGGGGCAGTTAGTTAGGAAAAATTCTAAGTCTAATACAAAAACCAGAAAGGCAGGATGATGATTACCTATGTAAGTCACAGATGTGAAGCAAAAACAGACAGGCCCGGTATTAGCTTCTAACATTCAGACATGGGGCTTCCCTGGTTGCAGAGTGGTTAAGAATCCGCCTGCCAATGCAGGGGACACGGGTTCGAGCCTGGTCCAGGAAGATCCCACATGTCATGGAGCAACTAAGCTCGTGTGCCACAACTCCTGAGCCCGTGTGCCACAGCTGCTGAAGCCCACGTGCCTAGAGCCCATGCTCCGCAACAAGAGAAGCCACTGCAATGAGAAGCCCGTGCACCGCAAGAAAGAGTAGCCCCCGCTCCCCGCAACTAGAGAAAGCCCGCGCGCAGCAACGAAGACCCAATGCAGCCAAAAATAATAAAAGTAAAGTAAAATAAAATTCAGACATAACTGCTGCAAAGAAAAAATCCAGAAAACATGTATTTAAATCTAAGCTGAATGTATTTATGAAAAATGTTCTTTTCAAACATGTGGATAGCATGTGGATGTGGGATTAAATTGTAGCCAAAGATCTCTAAATTGGATATAAACGAGATCTCTTGGTGGTAAATGGTCAAGTATTTGGGATAATCCAACAACGATATCATCTTTAGAGAATGATTTGCCTAGAAGGATAGACTAAATCGCTTCTGAATCTATAAGCCGATGTTCAGTTTCTCAAACACCCAAACATATCCACTAGTAATTAACCTAAGCAATTCCATTGTGTGAAAAAGAATGTTTCTTCTTGCCATTATGGCTCTAAGGGAGAGCTTAGTTCAGAGTATGAGTGGAGTGACTCTCAAAGATGGAGAATTCATTACTCCCTGAAGAACAGGGATGCCATTTGTCTGTCCCATTCTTTAATATTTGCTGAGGGTCCACAATGTGTTAAGCTTTGTACAGAACAGACATCAAGACTTCAGCTTGTTAGATTTGTTTGAAAGATATTTACAATATTCAGGGACAATAGCTGACCTAATCAGGGTTCAGGGATTCAGCATAATCATAGTGCTGAATTTTAGAGCATGAAGGATCTTGAAGGTCACTGACCTCACTTTTAACTCCAATAGGATATTATGGGTCCAGGGAAATGAGCCTTGGCCTTGAAGTCTGACTAACCTGGGATCAAGTCCAAGCTCTGCCACGATGTGCTATGTATTCTTGGGCAGCTTACCACGTGCTATAGACTGAATGTTTGTGTCCCCGCAAGATTCATATGTTGAAGCCTTAGTCCCCAGAGATGGGGCCTTTGAGAGGAAATTAGGACATGAGGGTGGAGCCTTCATGATGAGACTAATGCCCTTATAAGAACAGACAAAATCGGGATGATCTCTTTCTCTACCATGGGAAGATACAGCAAGAAGGTGGCCATTTGCAAACCAGAAAGAGGGCTCTCACCAGGACCCAACCATACGGGCATCCTGACCTTGGACTAGCAGCCTCCAGAACTGTGAGAATTAAATGTTTGTTGTTTAAGCCACACAGTCTATAGTATTTTGTTACGGCAGCCTGAGCAGACTAAGACAACATCCTTTCTGACACTAAAAGTTTCTCATCTGTACAAAAGAGAGGTCCCTGTAAAGTTGTGAAGATCGGAATATGTGTAAAGAATTTTTCACTGCCTTACTTCCAGTCCATGTGGTTATTACCATGGATGAGGAAACGGAGGCTCAGAGAGGTTAAATGACTTACCAAAGATCAAACAGCTAGTTGCTATTCCCTGCCCGCATCCCACCAATGCCCACAGCCCTGACTGTCCAAAACATCCTATATGGCCCGTTACCAAGCTGTGCTCTCCTTCTCCGCCTTCCTTTTGCCATCTCCTTCATCAAAGTCAACCTGGCCTTGACTTACTGTTCCTTTCTTATTTGAAAAGCAGTCTGTTAAGCTAACCCCTGTGAACATGCCAGAGAACCTTGGTGTGGTGGAAAAGTGATGGATTTGAAGAAGACCTGGGATCTAGGTTGTCACCACCTTCCTCTGTGGCCTTGGGAAGTCACTTCTCCCATGGGGTTTCAATTTACCTCAGGGCACTTCTAATTCTGACACCCTGTGTCTCTCTGACTTAAAGTGTTACCTCTGCAGTAGTATCTGTGTTTAATAAACTCCTGGAGCTAGTCAGGCCATCACATCAAAAGCAAACATCTCCAATAGCTTCACTTCATGTACCATGAAAGAGACCCAGGGATTTTTTTTCCTTTTCTATTTTTTATATAGGAAACTCTTTCTTGCAACTTGCAAACTACAATAGAGGAATAGCTGCCTGCACCAACTCTGTGTAAAGATGGTCATGGGGAGAGAACCCTAAAGAGGGATAGTCCAGTATTTTAGGGTCTGCAAATCAGCAGAGCAGCTGTCAGTCTGTAGGACGTACAAACTGCATAACCCTTAAGGGTCAGTTAAAAGTGAGAGTCAGAGCCCTTAACCTTTATAAAGAGAACAAAAAACAAAAATAGAGAACTCATTGCGTTGACTGTAAAGGCAACTCATGTCAGCAGCAATCTTCTAGGGATAATTTCTGCAGTTGTTTTGTTTTTTGGCGGTACGCGGGCCTCTCACTGTTGTGGCCTCTCCCGCTGTGGAACACAGGCTCCGGACGCGCAGGCACAGTGGCCGTGGCTCACGGGCCCAGCCCCTCCGCGGCACGTGGGATCTTCCCGGACCGGGGCACGAACCCGTGTCCCCTGCATCGGCAGGCGGACTCTCAACCACTGTGCCACCAGGGAAGCCCTCTGCAGTTGTTTTGAAAGGTGTCTTTATTTAAATGAGTTTTCCTGAACTCTGAAACATTTCCTGAGGAGAAAAAATCCCCATCCCTGTTTGCATTCTTTTGGAACAAAAACACTCAATGGATCCAATTCTGGTTGAAGATCAAACAGAACAAAATCAGGAAGATTTTTTAAATAGAGGGCGTATATTTTCAGTCAAATGTAAAACTTCCTTTTCTAGAGACACATTTCATTTCACTGCTTCATTGATTTCCTCTTTTCTGCTACCCTTCTATTCTCTGCGAGAATGTGACATAGTTAAGGGCCAATTGGGACAATTATGATTGATGGGTAGCACCTGCTGGGGATATATGTACCTGATAAGGATGGGAATCAAAAGCAGCCTGGATTCCTAGTTTCCTGAGAAAAGACACACTATCATTTTCTCTACAGGTAAAGGAAAAAGAGCAAGCCTTGAGAAGGACCTCTATCATCACCAAAGTAAAGCTTGACATGACAATTTTCTTGAGGAAAAATGTGTGTACAGCAAGTCCGTTGGTCACAGATCACTGAACACTTGCAGAATTCTTTTTTTTGTTTTTTTTATTGCGGTACGCGGGCCTCTCACTGTTGTGGCCTCTCCCGTTGCGGAGCACAGGCTCCGAACGTGCAGGCTCAGCAGCCATGACTCACGGGCCCAGCCGCTCCGCGGCATGTGGGATCCTCCTGGACCGGGGCACGAACCCGTGTCCCCTGCATCGGCAGGCGGACTCTCAACCACTGCGCCACCAGGGAAGCCCGCAGAATTCTTATAATACCCCACCTTGTCACACTCTCTATACCTACATATATAGTCTGCTTTATTTTAACTCATAGCACTTACCACTTCCTCACATAATATTAAAATAAACAACTTTCTGCCTCCCTTACTAGAATATAAATCCTAAGAAGGCAAAAACTTGATTTGTTTTGTTCACTGCTGTATCCCCAGTGCCTGGTACACTGCCTGGCCCACCATCAGAGGTCAATAAAGATTAGTTGAATGAATGAATGAATGAATAGTAAAATTTAGGCTCATAGCCTCTTGGGCTGCATTTACAGCTTAATGCTGTACTATGGTCATACAAATTATTTGTAAACTCATAGCTTCAGTTTTGGAGCACTAATAAAAAGTTTGGTTACTTGGATCGGAAAATGTCCATACCCTTTGACCAAAGAGTTCTATTGCCAAGATTTAGCCTAAATACAAAGATTTATGTACAAAGTTGAAAGATGTTCATGGCAGTCTTATTTATAACAGAGAAAAACTGGAAATTATTTACTTATTTACTAATAATTATAATATTAATAATTTGACATTTATAATTTAATGTCAACAGGATAATGGCTAAGAAAATTGTGGTATATTGTCAAGACAAAATATTACGTAGGCATTAAAAATCTTTTATAGGGCTTCCCTGGTGGCGCAGTGGTTGAGAGTCCGCCTGTCGGTGCAGGGGACACGGGTTCGTGCCCCGGTCCGGGAATATCCCATATGCCGCGGAGCGGCTGGGCCCGTGAGCCATGGCCGCTGAGCCTGCGCATCCGGAGCCTGTGCTCCGCAACGGGAGAGGCCACAACAGTGAGAGGCCTGCGTATCACACACAAAAAAATGTTTTATAAAGAGTTTCAAACCATATATGTAAAGGCTTATGATAAGCTGTTAGGTGAAAAGAGTAAAATGACAGTTGAATATACAGTATGATATCAAAAAAGGGACATGCCAAAGTTTAAATAATGCCAAAGGGTATTATGGAAAAAATTTTTCTTGCATATCTAGGCATTTTTTTCTCCTTTCTGAAATTTTCTTCTCCTTCTGAACTTTCTAGTTCATCTGTGGATGATCAGGTCATAATTTGATAAAAGAAAGGGCCACAGCAAAAAAATAAAAATTATCTTGTGGCTTATTGATAAGCTTTTTTCTGGTGTATGTAAGTATTGGGTTGGCCAAAAAGTGCCTTCAGTTTTTAAGTAAAAATAGACACATTTTTCATTTTCACCAAGAACTTTATTGAACAATGTAATCACCCTTTCGTTCCACCACCTTCTGCATTTTTCAGGCAACTTCATAATTCCATCTTCCCAAAAAATTTTTATCTTTTTGAGCAAAAAACTGTTCCAGGTGCCTTTTACAGTCTTCCAGGAAATTGAAACTTTTTCCATTAAGAGAATTTTGTAAAGACCGAAATAAATGGAAATCCGAAGGTGCAATGTCTGGTGAATATGGCAGATGAATCAGAACTTCCCAGCCAAGCTGTAGCGGTTTATTCCTGGTCATCAAAGAAACATGCGGTCTTGCGTTATCCTGATGGTAGATTATGCATTTTCTGTTGACTATTCCAGATGCTTTTCGTTGAGTGCTGCTTTCAGTTGGTCTAATTGGGAGCAGTACTTGTTGGAATGAATGGTTTGGTTTTCTGGAAGGAGCTCATAATAGACGACTCCCTTCCAATCTGACCATATACACAACATCACCTTCCTTGGATGAAGACCCTCCTTTGTGTGGTTGGTCGTGGTTCATCTTGCTTGCCCCACAATCTCTCCCATTCCTCATTATTGTGCAGTATCCACTTTTCATCATCCATCACAATTTGTTTTAAAAATGGAACGTTTTCATTAAGTTTAAGTAGATAATCACATGCGGAAATATGGTCAAGGTTATTTTTGCTTAACTTACGTGGAACCCAAACATCAAAGTGATGAACATAACGAAGCTGATGCAAATGATTTTCAACACTTGATTTGGATATTTTGAGTATGTTGGC
Organism: Leucopleurus acutus; assembly: GCF_964270905.1. Classification (NCBI taxonomy): domain Eukaryota; kingdom Metazoa; phylum Chordata; class Mammalia; order Artiodactyla; family Delphinidae; genus Leucopleurus; species Leucopleurus acutus. The sequence continues at coordinate 136,099,140 of NC_139142.1, read as the reverse complement.
TATCTCCCGCGTGGTATAACGCTGATTGTTCTAAATTAATGTCTCGATTTGATCGCTATCAACCTCAACTGGTCTACCCCCCAACCGTGGAGCATCGTCCAGCGAGAAATCTCCAGCATGAAACTTCACAAGCCACTTTTGACATGCTCTATCAGTCATAGCACCTTCTCCATACACTGCACAAATCTTTTTTTGCGTTTCAGTTGCGTTTTTACCTTTCTTGAAATAATAAAGCATAATATGCTGAAAATGTTACTTTTTTCTTCCATCTTCAAAATTAAAATGGCTACACAAAAATTCACCAATTTTGATAAGTTTTTTTTAAAATGCATGCTGATATGACAGCTGTCACAATACAATCTAACAAAATTGTTTCAAATGAAGTTAAAGACAACTGAGTGCTACTAGAGCCACCTTACAGAAAAAACAAAACGAACTTTTTGATCAACCCAATAAAATTATTAATCACATGCAATGAAAATGTACAATTGGGGATTTCCTTGGTTGCTCAGTGGTTAAAAATCCGCCTGCCAATGCAGGGGACCCTGGTTCCAGCCCGGGTCTGGGAAGACGCCACATGCCACGGAGCAGTTAAGCCCGTGTGCCACAACTAGTGAGCCCCCAAGCCACAACTACTGAAGTCTGCATGCCTAGAGCCTGTGCTCCACAACAAGAGAAGCCACCACAATGAGAAGTCTGTGCACAGCAACGAAGAGTAGACCCTGCTCACCGCAACTAGAGAAAGCCCACGCACAGCAACAAAGACCCAACATAATCAGAAATAAATAAATAAATTTCAAAATGTTAAAAAAATGTAGTTAGATGATGCTATGAAGTAAAAATAATTTTATAAAAATTTTTCTTGTCCATGATATCTTGCAAGAAAAATTGTTTTGCAAATAAAACTGTTTAGTTTTAATTCACTTTGAAAGTTTCACGCCAAAAATGCATAGGTAAGGCTGACAATTTCTAATGAGTTAGAGAAAACAGAAGATGGCTTTAAAAGATGCCGCAGTTTTTCTTCTGTTTTCAGATTTTTTTTCCTCTTCTTCCTTTAAGTTGGTAAATTAAATGAGGTCTTATCATGGAAAGCGAGTCTAAAAGAGAAAATTAACCTTGGACTTCCTTTTGAATCTCATCTTGTACCTCCAGTTTTCGAGTGCTAATGCTTGTCAAAGTACATACCTCACTCTCTTTAACCCTTTAGGCCAAGACAAGAAAGGAGACCAGCTTGTGATGGAAGCACAAAGCCAACCAGGGAGGCACTGTGTACACTTCAAGAAGTAGGCTTCTTCCCCCACTAGACGTGACAAGTCAAAGTCGAAACTGCTGCTAGAGATCACTTAGTGGTTTTCAAAGTATGTATTTTTAAGCCTGGAACACTTTGTTCAAAAACAACATAATTTGACGTTAAAGAGGTAAAACAGTTAACACAGCTGCTGTGGGTGAGAGGCCTAAAGCCCCACCTACTGGGAGCTTCTCCTTTTCTCCTTTACCTGGGGGCATCAGGGTGAGTGTCATAGGGGATGTGGAAGCTCCTTAAAAACAATGACCTGGTCTAATCTCCTCTTTATACAGATAGGGGGGAAGGAGACTGGATGGGGCACTGATATGTTCACTGTCACACTTGTTACCTGATTAAAATAGTTCAGCTGACTTACCTGAAAAATAATCACAGTTTTCTAACAAGAAGATTAAGAATATATTGATATGTTGGGAAAATACTAAAGAAAGTAACAATATAACAAAATGACTAAGAGAAGCAAGACACCCCACATTTGACATTAAAATGTTATCACCCAAACCTAACCTTTCTACACCGAAGGAAATTTTACAACAGAGGTATGACTTGAGAAATAGGATTTTCTTTTATTTTTTTCTTTAATTTAGAAAAAGTCTCTAGAATACAGAAAAGTATAGAGAATAATTAAAAAATCTACCATTTTGTCTTCTTTGAGATATATATGTATCTGTGGCTCATAAACTCAAGAGAGTGAACTACAAAAGTCCAGTAGCTTTAAATCAGGAGGATCTCCATGAGGATGAATTATGTTGTACTGTGAGGTCCTACTGTGAGGTTAGATAACACAGAATATATATAATAGATATATATGATATATATATATATGTATATACATATGAGGCAAAGAAGACAAAAATACATATATTTAAATTTTTAATAGTTTAAAACTATAGTACATTTTATATATTTATAGTTATTATTTATAACATACATTTTAAATATATTTATTCATATATTTATATGTGTGTTTAAATGAAAGAAACAAAACATTAGGTGCAATTGAAGTCCTCTCTATATTTCTTTTTAGCTCATTCCTCTCCCTCCACCATTCCCAGAAGCAAACACACTCATGAATTTAACCTGGACTCTCACGTCCCATAGACATAGTTGTTAAAATAATAAAAAAGATTTATTTGTTAAGAGAGGCAGTTTTAGCAACTTGAAACCTTTGAACTAGATACCTAAAAATAAAGGCCTAGGGTTTTTTTTTGGATTTCTTGAAATAACTACTACAAACTCTACTATGGTTTATTATTTTATTCCTGGATCCTTATGCAGAACTTGATTGACTCAAACTTATTCAACAAGATGTACTTGGTTAAATGATCTAGAAGACACAGAAAGGGCTGTTAAATTCAGAGCCAATAAAAGTAGACATGAGAGCAAAGGTGACAACTACTGTCCTGATACTGAAGGAAACAAACAAAAAAAGACACTGGAAACTGGATATATGCATATATAATACTGAAGAGAGAAAATGTTAAAATTATATTAGGGAGGCAGAGATACATCTTTTAGAAAGATTTCCATCAAAAATTATTGAGATTTTTAAGAAGTGTCTAACGCTTTGGGGCTCTGACAGTCATGCAGTTCATTCTGGCTGTGTCACTTACTAGTTGGATGACCTTCACCTCCCTGTATGCAGGTCCTCCCAGTATAATGGGAATAATAATAGTACCTACTACATAGAGATGTTGTAAAAATGAAGTGAGATGTTCCCTGTAAAGTGTTAGGAACATGCATGTTAGTTGCTGGTAGTAATAGTAGTAGTAGTAGTAATATCTGGAAAACCAGCCCGTGAGGAAGAGTTCATAACCTGGTATGTGGAGGGGGCACAAATTCTGGAGCCTCTGCACCTCTTTACCAGCTGTGTGGGCCTGGGGACAATGACAGTACAAAGGTTCTAGGGCTGCTGTGAGCATTCAGTGGGTATGGAAGATGCTTAGTGCCATGTTCTAAGAACATGCTCAGTCAACATTAGCTGTTAGAAATATTCCAGATAGATAATGTCTTAGTATTCTTAAAGCGCATCCTAATTTTATTTATTTATTATTTGTTTTTACATCTTTATTGGAGTGTACTTGCTTTCCAATGGTGTGTTAGTTTCTGCTTTATAACAAAGTGAATCAGTTGTACCTATACATATGTTCCCATATCTCTTCCCTCTTGCGTCTCCCTCCCTCCCACCCTCCCTATCCCACCCCTCTAGGTGGTCACAAAGCACCGAGCTGATCTCCTTGTGCTATGTGGCTGCTTCCCACTAGCTATCTAGTTTACGTTTGGTAGTGTATATATGTCCATGCCACTCTCTCGCTTTGTCACAGCTTACCCTGCCCCCTCCCCATATCCTCAAGTCCATTCTCTAGTAGGTCTGTGTCTTTATTCCCATCTTACCCCTAGGTTCTTCATGACATTTTTTTTTTCTTAGATTCCATATTTATGTGTTAGCATACGGTATTTGTCTTTCTCTTTCTGACTTACTTCACTCTGTATGAAAGACTCTAGGTCCATCCACCTTACTACAAATAACTCAATTTCGTTTCTTTTTATGGCTGAGTAATATTTCATTGTATATATGTGCCACATCTTCTTTATCCATTCATCTGTCGATGGACACTTAGGTTGCTTCCATCTCCTGGCTATTGTAAATAGAGCTGCAATGAACATTTTGGTACATTTCTCCAAAGAAGATATACAGATTGCCAACAAACACATGAAAGAATGCTCAACATCATTAATCATTAGAGAAATGCAAATCAAAACTACAATGAGATATCATCTCACACCGGTCAGAATGGCCATCATCAGAAAATCTAGAAACAATAAATGCTGGAGAGGGTGTGGAGAAAAGGGAACCCTCTTGCACTGCTGGTGGGAATGCGAATTGGTACAGCCACTGGTGGAGAACAGTATGGAGGTTCCTTAAAAAACTCCAAATAGAACTACCATATGACCCAGCAATCCCACTACTGGGCATATACCCTGAGAAAACCGTAACGCATCCTAATTTTAAGGGGCAGGAGCAAGCTCACAATTACCTCACAGCAAGAAGTCAAGGAAAGCTAGGGGATCGAATTGCACTGATTTGTTTATCCAGGAGCACCCTTCTGTCAGGTTCAGACGACTATATGCAGTCATTGCTATAAATACAGCCCTGTCTGCTCTCAGCTCTGCAGGAGTATAAGGAGATCCAAAAGGTGGTCTCTTTTTCCTTGAAAAGGGGTGACTAAACTCCCTATGAACTTCTTACTGATAATATCACCAAGAGAGGGAGGCCTAGAAGATGCTCTTAAAAATAGACTAGTGCATTATGAAACAAGCACTTTATTGTTCCAGAGCACTTTCACACTCATTAAAGCCTCTAACCCTCACAGCCACCCTAGAGAAAGGAGGTATCATCCCCATTTCTCAGAGGAGGCAAGTGGGGTACAGAGAATTTAAGTGACTTGCTCGAAGTTCCCTTATTAGCAAGAGGAAAATCCAGCTTTTGCTCTGTCACTTACTAGTTGGGTGTTCAGAACTTTTATTACACATGCATGGCCTTACGGAATGCTCCTCACTGGCATGTACTTGCCATTGCGGGACCTATTTTATTTTTCCAACTTTTTGGTTACCTTATTTCTTTTAGTCAGCTTAACTCTAAATCCCACACCCTTACCTATTACATCATAGATGTAGTATGCATGTGTGCACGTGTATAAACACACGCACACGTGTAAGTACATGCTGGAGGACAACTGAGTTTTGTTTTTTTGTTTTATTCTTTCTAAGTGTACTTTTAAAAGATGAAAATCTTAGATAGAGGTTGAAGACTGATGTGATTCAGAAAAATTTGAGTATGCTAAATCACTTTTTTGGACTGCAGTCTGAGAAATAATTCAGTCCCAACAGAGGGGGGGAAAAGGGTTTTCCACTTTAAATGAACCATGTTTTCTTTTCTGAAAGCATGATTTAATTTCTTTTATAAAAGAAGAGCGAAAGAACTTTTGTTGTCGTCTCCAGCTGTCAAACCTGCCTCCCGTACTTTTGCCTTGAAGCAAAAGGAAGGGCCATCAGGTGACAAACCCCAAATTTCAACTAGTCACACAAATTATAGACCTTCCTATCATGATATCCTCTTGACTTTCTGCCTTTCCCCTACAATGAAGAACAGACACAGTTTAAGTCAAAATGACTCTCGTGGGCAATTTTACAAAACAAATAGAAGGCACAGAGTCTCTCCCTCCCCCTCCCCCACCCCCCACTTCCCCAGCTTCCCCCTCTGGGCCAGCCTATCCCCTCTTTCCAGGCAGGCAGGAGCTAATAATCAGAAAGACATTTCCCACCCCAGACAGTGATGCTCTGCTTGCCAAGGGCCCTGTTTGCTTTGAAGAAAGAGTTTGACAAAGTAAATATTTACAGAAGCAACTATAATCGGATGCCAAGTCCCACTTCGAGGGGACAGGCAGAGAAGTATTTTCAAGAAAGGGTTTCTCCATGTGGTATCACACTGCCCGGTGGTGGGGACTGATCCAAGCTCTGTTCTGGGTTTATCATGAGTCCAGGCATATCACAGTCTTTCTCTTAGCCTTTTAACTTCCATGCTAGGAACTTTCCACAGAGTAATGAATAATTTCATTTACCGCTGAAGAGTCAATTCAGAAATGTACTAATTCGGGACCACGGGGAAGTCTTCAGATATTACTGCTTTTAGCAGTAGGGGAAAGCTTCATGAAGTCAACAGGGAAGAGATTAAAGGCAGGGTTAATTAGCACTCAGGAAATGTCATTATTTTAAAAATATATATTTTTGAGATAGACCACTTACTGGCTAAAACACAGTCATATTTATATTACCTGTAGATCTGTTACCTAGAAACTGTGGAACCTGAGAGCTCGAACACAGTGAGAATCAAAACAGGTGCGCCTGCCTGTTCCCATTATGCACATTAGCCCATGGCCTTCGCACAGCCTGTTAAACAGCTGAATCTGAAACAATCATGGTGCAGGCCAAACACTAGCCTGAAGGCCTGTCCGTCTTGGGATTTGGCCATTTACATTGATTTTTTTTTTAACCCATGTGTTTCATGAAACACAAATATTTGCCATGACAACTGGGGTGTCACATGACATACTGCTACATAAAAAGCTTGGAAATCTCTTAAGGGGAAACAGCCCACCAGTGCTGCAAATACAGTGAAAACATCTTGAGGAAGATGTGGGCATTAAAAGATGAAGGTCTGGAAAGAACAGGTAACAGTTTACTATGCAGACATAGTAGGATTAATTTCTTCTGTGCCACTCCTCAATTTCTCTTTCTTTCTTCCTTTCTTTTTTTTTTAAAAAAATGGGAGCAGCTGTAAACATGACCACATAGGGTAAGCCCAGACAAAAAAAACTCTGCCAGCTGTCTCCTTCTGTGGTGAAAAGTTTCAATTATTACTAGTCTGTCTTGTGGCTCATAAACATAAGAAAGCAAGCTACAAAAGTCCAGCACCTTTAAACCAGGAGAATCTCCATAAGGATGAGCATGTTGTACTGTGAGGTCCTAATGTTAAAGAATACAGATTTCCTTTCCCTTCCGCAGTAAGGTATCTGTACAAAATCGGGGAACTTGCTTTATTATCCTATGCTTAAAGATAAATGAAACCTCACAATAACATACCCTATGCAACACAAATTGGAATATAAAGCAATAGTTTTGTATTCCGGACTCCTGGGCCCTTGACCAGCTAGCAGTGGAGATTGACTCAGTCATTTAGTTAATCTTGAAATAATGCAACATGATGGAATTTTTTAGATCCTACTGATATTGTCATGGTAGAGTTTACCTGCATAACAATCTTCCCTTTTAAAATCAAATGCATTCCAGCAGCAGCTGAAATAGTATTTATTTCTATGTGAAAGGTACAACTCGATAACATGTGCGTATTACCAAAAATCTCACTGAGAATATTGTAAATCAGAACAATTTTCTTTCGTTAGTTAGGAATATGAATACCTTTGATCTTTGTTTCCTGAGAGAGGGAGTCTTCACTTCCGCTGGAATCGATTGTGTTCTCTGGGGTGTAGCGAAAGGGGCTGTGGATGGAAGTGGTGCAATGTTACCTCTTCCAGAAAGAGAGACTTATTCATTGGGTTGATGCTACTGGGTTTGCACCTTGAAAGTCAGATGGCTCTGTCACCCATTCACTGTTCACTACCAGTCGTTCTTGTATCAATTCACTGAAACATTTGTGATAATTGACTTCAAAAGGGAAGCAAAGAGCTTGGAAGGGCAACAGTTCCATCAGAACATAAGGTCAGCTCCCCTTATGCAAATTTCCTAGAGGAAAAGGCAGATTTTAAAAGCAAGCAATTTAGAGAGTTATCTTTGTCTTATATGATGTTTCGCTATAAGATTTCTTTAAATAGCCGTATTCCCAAGTTCACTTAAAAGGTAAATAAATATAACTATATAAGATGGACTATTCTAATGTATAGTCATTTAAAAAGAAAATTCTAAAGAATTAAAATGGCTTCAGGTAAATAAAACAAGTGAAAAACACAAGTAAATATTATTTTTGAAATGAATTAAATCTATAAGCAGCAACTTTTGGAGAACACATCTAGTCCATGGGGGGTAAGCCTCCATGCTAGACAATGCTTGGAAGAGAAATGGAATCTCTCCTGTTGCCTGGCAGCAAACCCAACTGCCCTTTACAGAAAAGCTCAAATTTGGCATTCTCAGGAGAGAAAAATCCTTACCCTACTCTTTCTAAGAAAGAGAAGAAATAATTTATTTAAATAGTTAATTCAGTCAAAGAAGTGAGGCTTCTTTCAACTCACTTCCTTACTCCACCCCTTTTCTGTCAGTTCTCTAACAACCATGTTAGAAAGAACTGACAGATATTCGTTAAATACAACACATCAGTATACGATTTAGAATTCCACTTTGAGGACTCAGTTCTCTCACATTGCCTCAAGTGGGCTGCAAGGAGTATCTTCAGCCATCTCTTTAAAAGTAGCAGGAAGTCCAGAGTCTTAGCACACAAAAAATCACCTCCACAGAAGACATTTGTTGCATTGGACCAACCCCGTTTTACCATCTTCCTGGTTTCCCTGTCTTCCAGCGATCCTCCAGGACTGCGAGACTGCCCACCAACTTCCCTAAGGCCGGGCAATTGGCTATACAGTCGGTCCTCTGTATCCATGGATTCTGCATCCGCGGATTCAACCAATTTCCATCCGCAGTTGGTTGAATCCACAGATGCAGAACCCGGGAATACAGAGGGCCAACTGTGCAATGCCATACTATAGGAGGGACTCGAGCATCCGCAGATTTGAGTATCCACTGGGGGTCCTGGAACCAATCCCCTGAGGATAGTGAGGGACAACTGTAGTGTGTGAAGACTCTATTTTCATCCTACAAGTTTTTGCCTTGACTTCTGTGCTGTCCTACCCCACTGTCCACTTGAACCTGGCTCTCCCACTTTGAAGGTCAGTTCATACCGTTATACCCAGGCTACTGTGAGTCCACAGATTCATCCATAAAGTCTGTTATTCCTATTATCTGCAAGCTCAGTACACTTTTTGTTTAACTTTCAGGTTCCTGCAGACAAATGAGATTTATGGTTAAATTCCCATGATGAAACAAAATAGCAGCTGAGAAGTGGGCATGATTTTTAAAGGAATTTATTAAAATTTCAGTGAAATTTGGTAGAATGAAGATCTAAAAGATTTGTAATTTCACATGGATAATCCAGTTAATGGTATCTCTAAAAAATTATTTTGAGGTTTTTCTCAGTTACCTGCAGAAATTCTATCATTAAATGTATAACTTCATGTATCCTTGGATTTTATGGGACACATGCATTTGAAAAATGTGTCTGCATCCTAAGGCACTGCCTGTTTTGCTACTCAGTTTCCCTTCTGGAAAAATCTGTTGGATAAATTTTGCCAGTGTCAGTGTCAGGGAAATAAATCTTGTCTTTCCGGAGAAATTTGTATGTTTCTGTGGTAGTTATTGGCATGTGCCTCCCAAGAAGCCATCCCCCCTTCTTCCTTGCTGATTTTAGAACCTCAATTTTTTCAGGGTAACAACATCCCCAGCTTCTAGGGTTTCCGGATTTAGCAAAAAAAAATTTTTTTAAAGGGCACACAGTGAAATTTAAACTTTAGACAAGCAACAAGTAATGTTGTAGTATAAGTATGCCCCAGATATTAAACATATTTAATATCCATGAATGGATTAGACCAGAATTTCATGAATGTATTAGACCAAGCATAATTTATCATCCTAAGTATTTAGTATAAGTGTGTCCCAAATCCTAATCCTAATCCTACTCTTCTCCCTGGACATTCACTTTCTCAGCCTTTCTTGTACCTAACAGTGGCCATGTGATCAGTGAGAAGTGAAGTCCATCCCGGGGCTTCTGGGAAGAGATTGTTGCCACTATTTTTCCCTCTTCCTGCCTGGAGTGTGTATGTTAAGGCCCACATCTGCAGGAGTCATCTTAGAGCTGTGAGTTAGCAAGCGTGAGGATGAAATGAAGCATGTTAAAGAAGGTAAAGCAGAGACTCGTTCTAACCCTGTGTGTCAGCATCATCAGTACTAGAGTCCCTACTTCCTGATTCCTTATGAGATAAATGAACTCCTCATTGTTTAAGCCATGAGGTAGTTAGGGTTTCTGATATTTGCAGTCACATACATTCCTGACTGGTACCCCTCCCTCCCCCTCCTTATTCTCTCTATTCTGTGCTCTGTCTTACTGCATGTTCAAGGGCCTCAGGAACAATGTTCAATAGTGATGACAGTAATAATGATGGCAGTAGTGGTCATCCCTCAACTGTCTCTGCTTTTAATGAGGAAATAGAATATTTCTAAAGTTTCCCTACTAAGAACATTGTTTTCTGTGGGGTTTTGGTTGAAGACAATAATCAGGTTCAGAAAATTCTCTTCTACTTCTACTCTGCCCAGAAGTTTTTTCTTGTTATTAATGTTGAATTATATTGTATGATTTTTAAATTTTAGTATGTATTGAGATGATCACAGGGTTTTTTCTTTTTTAATCTGTTAATGTGGCGAATTGTATTGTTAGATGTTTCTAATGTTGAATCTTCCTCACATTCTTCCTTGATCATGATGAATGTAAAAAACATACTGCTAACTTTTATTTAGAATGTTTACCTTTATGTTCCTGAAATTGATTTATATATATTTTTTCTTCCAGTGTCCTCATCCAGTTTTGGTACCAAAGTAGCATCATAAAAATCAGTTGGTAAGCGTTCCTTCTTCTCTTTTACTATGGAATAGTTTAATATAAGAATTACCTGACCCTTTAAAGTTGGTAAAACTTCCCTATAAAAGACCTGAGGCCCTTTTTGTTTGGTATATTTGTGTGTGTGTGCATATGTGCACATGTCCATGTGGAAGACAGATATTTTTGACTACCAAATCAAATTATCTAATGGTATTGTTTTCTTTAAGTTTTCTATCTTTTCTTTAGTTAACTTTGGTAATTTAGATTTTTCTAGGAAATTTTTCATTTTGTTTTTAAAAATGTATTGGTATTAAGTTACCATATTATGTTTTTTTTAAAATTCTACCTGTCTGTAGTTTCTGCCTTTTTACATTTTCATATTATTTATTTGTTCCTTCCCTTTTTTAAAATTACAGCTTTATTGAAGTATAATTGACAAATGAAATTGTAAGATATTTAAAGTGAACATTGTGATTATATATTTGATATATATATATATTTGAAAGGATTCCCCCATCTAGTTAATTAACACATCCGTCATCTCATGTTTTTATATTTTTTATTAGTGAGAACATTTTTCTACTCTCTTAGCAAATTTCAATTATACGATACAGTGTTATCAACTATAGTCATCATGTTATGCATTAGCTCCTCAGACATTATTCATCTTGTAGCTGAAAGTTTGTACCCTTTTACCAACCTCTCCCTATTTCCCCCACCCCTCAAACCCTGGCAACCATTTTTCTACTCAGTGTTTCTATGAGTTTGATTTTTTTTTTTTTTTTTAGATTCCACATATAAGCTATGCCATGTGGTATTTGTCTTTCTGTCAGGCTTATTTCAGTTAGCATTAATACCCTCCAGATTCATCCATGTTGTCCAAATGGCAGAATTTCCTTCTTTTTTAAGACTGAATAATATCCCACTATAAATATATGACATTAAGTTGTGTCTATACCTTGGCTATTGTGAATAATGCTGCAATGAACATGGGAGTACAGATACCTTTGGAGATAATGACTTCGTTTCCTTTGGATATATACCCAGAAGCGAAATTGCTGAATCATGTGGTGGCTCTATTCTTAAGGTATTGAGAAACCTCCATATTGTTTTCCATAGCAGCTTTACCAGTTTATATTCCTACCAACAGTGTACACTGATTCTCTTTTCTCCATATCCTCATTGGCATTTGTCATCTCTTGTCTTTCTGATAAAAGCCATTCAAACAGGTGTGAGGTGATACTTCATTGTTTTCATTTGCATTTTGCTGATGATTATGACATTGATCACCTTTTCATGTCCCTGTTGGATTTGTTTGTCTTTTTTGAAAAATGTCTATTCAGGTCCTTTGCCCATTAAAAGATTTGGGTTATTTGTTTTTTTGCTATTGAGTTCTATGAGTTTCTTGTATATTTTGTGTATTAGCCCTTTATTGGATATGTGGTTTGCATATATTTTATCCCATTCCACAGGTTGCTTTTTCATTTTGTTGATAATTTCCTTTGCTGTGCAGAAACTTTTTAATTTGATGTAGCCTAACTTGTTTATTTTTGCATTGGTTGCCTTTGCTTTTGGTGTCAAATCAAAAAAAAAAATCATTTCCAAGAGCTTACCCTCTATGCTTTTTCCTTAGGAGTTTTATGGTTTCACGTCTAATGTTCAAGTCTTTAATCCATGTTGAGTCAATTTTTGTGTATGGTATGAGATAAGGGCCCACTTTTTTTCTTTTTAGTGTGGCTGTCTAGTTTTCCCAACACTATTTATTGAAGAGATTAACCTTTCCCCATTGTATATTTTTGAATTCTTTGCAAAAATTAATTGGCCATAAAAGCATGAGTTTATTTCTGGGCTCTCTGTTTGGTTCCATAGATCTATGTGTCTGTTTTTATGCCAATAACATGCTGTTTTGGTTACTATACCTTTGTAATATCGTTTGGAATCAGGAAATGTGATGCCTCCAGTTTTGTTCTTCTTCCTCAAGATTATTTTCACTATTTGGTGTCTCTTGTGGTTCTATATGAATATTAGGATTATTTTTTCTATTTCTGTGAAAAATGCTATTGGGTTTTTAATAGGGATTGCATTGAATCTGCAGATTGCTTTGGACAGTATGACCATTTTAACAATATGAATTCTTCCAGTCCATGAACACAGAATAGCTTTCCAGTTATTTGTGTCTTCAACTTCTTTCATCAATGTTTTACAGTTTTCAGTGCACAGATCTTTCACCTCCTTGGTTAAATCTTAAGTACATTATTGTTTTTGGTGCTGTTGTAAATGGGACTGTTTTCTTAATTTCTCTTTCTGATAGTTGTTAGTGTATAAAAATGCAACTGATTTTTGTATACTGCAACTTTACTGAATTCATTGATTAGTTTTAACCATTTTTTGGTACTAACTTTAGGGTTTTCAATATATATTATGTTATCTGCAGAGACAGTTTTACTTCTTCCTTTCTGATTTAGATGCCTTTTATTTCTTTTTCTTGCCTAATTTCTCTGGTTAGGACTTCCACAACTATGTTGAATAAAAGTGGCAAGACTGGGCATCCTTGTCATATTCCTGATCTTAGAGGAAAAGCTTTTAGCTTTTTTTTTTTTTTTTTTTTTTTGGTGGTACGCGGGCCTCTCACTGTTGTGGCCTCTCCCGTTGCAGAGCACAGGCTCAGCGGCCGTGGCTCACGGGCCCAGACACTCTGCGGCATGTGGGATCTTCCCGGACTGGGGCATAAACCCGTGTCCCCTGCATCGGCAGGCGGACTCTCAACCACTGTGCCACCAGGGAAGCCCTAGCTTTTAACTTTTGAGTATAATGTTAGCTGTGGTCTGTCATATATGGCATTTATTATGTTGAAGTATGTTTCTTCTATACCAATTTTTTGAGAGTTTTTATCATGAAAGGATGTTGAATTTTCAAATGCTTTTTCTGCAGCTACTGAGATGATCATATGATTTTTATCCTTTGTTTTGTTAATGAGGTGTATCACATTTATTGATTTGCATATGTTGAACCATCCTTGCATCTCAGGGATAAATCCTCCTTGATTATGGTGTGTGATCCTTTTAATGTGCTGTTGAATTCACTTTGCTCATATTTTCTTGAGGATTTTTGCATCTGTGTTCACTGGGAATATTGGCCTGTTATTTTCTTTTCTCGTAGTGTCCTGGTCTGGCTTTGGTATGAGGGTAAATGAGTTTGGAAGTGTTACCTCTTACTTTACTTTTTTGGAAGAATTTGAGAAGAATTGCTATTAATTTTTCTTTCAATGCTTGGTGGAATTCACCAGTAAACTCATCTGGTCCTGGACTTTTCTTTGTTGAGAGGTTTTTGATTACTGGTTCAATCTCCTTGCTAATAATTGGTCTGTTCAGATTTTCTGTTTTTTCATGATTCAGACTTGGTAGATTTATGTTTCCAGGAATTTATCCATTTCTTCCATTTCTTCTGTCTAATTTTTTGGCATATAATTATTCATAGTTGTTTCTTATGATCCTTAGTATTTCTGTGTTGTAATGTCTCCTCTTTCATTTCTGCTTTTATTTATTTGAGTCTTCTCTCTTTTTTTAGTCTAGCTAGAGGTTTGTATATTTGTTTATCTTTCCAAAAACAACTCTTATTTTTCATTGATAGTCTCCCTTGTCTTTCTAGTCTCTATTTCATTTCTTTCCACTCTGGTCTTTGTTATTTCCTTCCTGTATCTTTTGGCTTAGTTTGTTCTTAGTGTAAAGTTCGGTTGTTTATTTCAGATTTTTCTTTTCTCTTAATGTTGACATTTATTGCTAAAAACTTCTGTCTTAGAACTCCTTTTTTTGCATCCCATAAGCTTTGGTATGGTGTATTTCCATTTGTCTCACGATCTTTTTAAATTTCCCTTTGATTTCTTCTTTCACCCACTGGTTGTTCTGGAGCCTGTTGTTTAATCTGCACATATTTATGAATTTTCCAGTTTTTCTTTTGCAATTGATTTCTACTTTCATACCATTGTGTTTGGAAAAGAACCTTGGTGTGATTTCAGTTGTCTTAAGTTTATTAAGACTTGCTTTAATTTCTATTTCCCTAGTGATTAATGCTGTTAAGCATACTTTCATATATCTATTTACCATTCATTTATGTTCTTTGGTAAAATGTCTGTTCAGATCTTTTGTCCATTATGTTATTGGGTTGCTTGTTTGTTTTTTCCTTTTCTCTTTTTAAAAAAATTTTATTGAAGTATAGTTGATTTACAGTATTGTGTTTAATTTTGGCTGTACAGCAAAGTGTACAGTTATACATATATATCTTATTTTTCATGTTCTTTTCCATCATGGTTTATCATAGGTATTTTATGTTTTCTTAATAGCTTTTACAATCTATTTTTTTCCAGTGGATAGAGAAGGTATTTGGCTTTTATTTTATTTATTTTTTTATACAGCAGGTTCTTATTAGTTATCCATTTTATACATATTAGTGTATATATGTCAATCCCAATCTCCCAATTCATCCCACCACTTTCCCCCTTGGTGTCCATACGTTTGTTCTCTACATCTGTGTCTCAATTTCTGCCCTGCAAACCGGTTCATCTGTACCATTTTTCTAGGTTCCACATATATGCATTAATAAACAATATTTGTTGTTCTCTTTCTTTTTTTATTGAACTCAAATATTATTTTTGAATTTTATTTTATTTTATTTTTATACAGCAGGTTCTTATTAGTCATCCATTTTATACACATCAGTGTATACATGTCAATCCCAATCTCCCAATTCATCACACCTCCGCCCCCACCCGCCACTGCTTTCCCCCCTTGGTGTCCATACGTTTGTTCTCTACATCTGTGTCTCAATTTCTGCCCTGTAAACCGGTTCATCTATACCATTTTTCTAGGTTCCAGATATACGTGTTAATATGTAATATTTGTTTTTCTCTTTCTGACTTACTTCACTCTGTATGACAGTCTCTAGATCCATCCACATGTCTACAAATGACCCAATTTCATTCCTTTTTATGGCTGAGTAACACTCCATTGTATATATGTACGACATCTTCTTTATCCATTTGTCTGTCGATGGGTGTTTAGGTTGGTTCCATGACCTGGCTATTGTAAGTAGTGCTGCAATGAACATTGGGGTGCATGTGTCTTTTTGAATTATGGTTTTCTCTGAGTATATGCCCAGTAGTGGGATTGCTGGGTCATATGGTAATTCTACTTTTAGTTTTTTAAGGAACCTCCATACTGTTCTCCATAGTGGTTGTATCACTTTACATCCCACCAACAGTGCAAGAGGGTTCCCTTTTCTCCACACCCTCTCCAGCATCTGTTGTTTGTAGACTTTCGGATGATACCCATTCTAACTGGTATGAGGTGATACCTCATTATAGTTTTGATTTGCATTTTTCTAATAATTAGTGATGTTGAGCAACTTTTCATGTGCTTCTTGGCCATCTGTATGTCTTCTTTGGAGAAGTGTCTATTTAAGTCTTCTGCCCATTTTTGGATTGGGTTGTTTGTTTTTTTAATATTGAGCTGCATGAGCTGTTTATATATTTTGGAGATTACTCATTTGTCCATTGATTTGTTTGCAAATATTTTCTCCCATTCTGAGGATTATCTTTTCGTCTTGTTTGTAGTTTCCTTTGCTTTACAAAAGCTATTAAGTTTCATTAGGTCCCATTTGTTTATTTTTGTTTTTATTTCCATTACTCTAGGAGGTGGATCAAAAAAGATCTTGCTGTGATTTATCTCAAAGAGTGTTCTTCCTATGTTTTCCTCTAAGAGTTTTATAGTGTTTGGCCTTACATTTAGGTCTTTAATCCATTTTGAGTTTATTTTTGTGTATGGTGTTACAGAGTGTTCTAATTTCATTCTTTTACATGTAGCTGTCCAGTTTTCCCAGCACCACTTATTGAAGAGACTGTCTTTTCTCCATTGTATATGCTTGCCTCCTTTCTCATAGATTAGTTGACCATAGGTTCATGGGTTTATATCTGGGCTTTCTATCTTGTTCCATTGATCTATGTTTCTGTTTTTGTGCCAGTACCATATTGTCTTGATTACTGTAGCTTTGTAGTATAGTCTGATGTCAGGAAGTCTTATTCCTCCAGCTCCGTTTTTTCCCCCTCAAGACTGCTTTGGCTATTCAGGGTCTTTTGTGTCTCCATACAAATTTTAAGATTTTTTGTTCTAGTTCTGTAAAAAATGCCATTGGTAATTTAATAGGGATTGAATTGAATCTGTAGATTGCTTTGGGTAGTATAGTCATTTTCACGATATTGATTCTTCCAATCCGAGAACATGCTGTATCTCTCCATCTGTTGGTATCATCTTTAATTTCTTTCATCAGTGTCTTATAGTTTTCTGCATACAGGTCTTTTGTCTCCTTAGGTAGTTTTTTTTGTGTGTGTGGTACGCGGGCCTCTCACTGTTGTGGCCTCTCCCGTTGCAGGGCACAGGCTCCAGACGCATAGGCTCCGGACACGCAGGCTCAACGGCCATGGCTCACGGATGCAGCCGCTCTGCGGCATGTGGGATCTTCCCAGACCAGGGCACGAACCCGTGTCCCCTGCATCGGCAGGCGGACTCTCAACCACTGCGCCACCAGGGAAGCCCTCCTTAGGTAGGTTTATTCCTAGGTATTTTATTCTTTTTGTTGCAATGGTAAATGGGAGTGTTTTCTTAATTTCTCTTTCAGATTTTTCATCATTAGTGTATAGGAATGCAAGAGATGTCTGTGCATTAATTTTGTATCCTGCAACTTTACCAAATTCATTGATTAGCTCTGGTAGTTTTCTGGTGGCATTTTTAGGATTCTCTATGTATAGTATCATGTCATCTGCAAACAGTGACAGTTTTACTTCTTCTTTTCCAATTTGTATTCCTTTTATTTCTTTTTCTTCTCTGATTGCCATGGCTAGGACTTCCAAAATTATTTTGAATAATAGTGGTGAGAGTGGACATCCTTGTCTTGTTCCTGATCTTAGAGGAAATGCTTTCAGTTTTTCACCATTGAGAATGATGTTTGCTGTGGGTTTGTCATATATGTCGTTTATTATGTTGAAGTAGGTTCCCTCTATGCCCCCTTTCTGGAGAGTTTTTATCATAAATTGGTTTTGAATTTTGTCAAAAACTTTTTCTGTATCTATTGAGATGATCATATGGTTTTTATTATTTAAATTTTTAATATGGTGTATCACATTGATTGATTTGCGCATATTGAAGAATCCTTGCATCCCTGGGATAAATCCCACTTGATCAGGGTGTATGATCCTTTTAATGTGTTGTTGGATTCTGTTTCCTAGTATTTCGTTGAGGATTTTTGCATCTATATTCATCAATGATATTCGTTTGTAATTTTCTTTTTTTGTAGTATCTTTGTCTGATTTTGGTATCAGGGTGATGGTGGCCTCATAGAATGAGTTTGGGAGTGTTCCTTCCTCTGCAATTTTTTGGAAGAGTTTGAGAAGGGTGGGTGTTAGCTTTTCTCTAAATGTTTGATAGAATTCACCTGTGAAGCTGTCTGGTCCTGGACTTTTGTTTGTTGGAAGATTTTTAATCACAGTTTCAATTTCATTACTTGTGATTGGTTTGTTCATATTTTCTATTTCTTCCTGGTTCATCTTGGAAGGTTATACCTTTCTAAGAAATTGTCCATTTCTCCAGATTGTCCATTTTATTGGCATAGAGTTGCTTGTAGTAGTCTCTTAGGATGCTTTGTATTTCTGCACTGTCTGTTGTAACTTTTCCTTTTCCATTTCTAATTTTATTGATTTGAGTCCTCTCCCTCTTTTTCTTGATGAGTTTGGCTAAAGGTTTATCAATTTTGTTTATCTTCTCAAAGAACCAGCTTTTAGTTTTATTGATCTTTGCTATTGTTTTCTTTGATTCTATTTCAATTATTTCTGCTCTGATCTTTATGATTTGTTTCCTTCTGCTAATTTTGGGTTTTGTTTATTCTTCTTTCTCTAGTTCCTTTAGGTGTAAAGTTAGATTGTTTATTTGAGATTTGTCTTGTTTCTTGAGGTAGGCTTGTATGGCTATAAACTTCCCTCTTAGAGCTACTTTTGCTGCATTCCATAGGTTTTGGATCATCGTGTTTTCGTTGTCATTTGTCTCTAGGTATTTTTTAATTTCCTGTTTGAGTTCTTCAGTGATCTCTTGGTTATTTAGTAGGGTATTGTTTAGCCGCCATGTGTTTGTATTTTTAATGTTTTTTTCCCTGTAATTGATTTCTAATCTCATAGTGTTGTGGTCAGAAAAGATGCTTGATATGATTTCAATTTTCTTAAATTTACTGAGGTTTGATTTGTGACCCAAGATGTGATCTATCCTGGAGAATGTTCCGTGTACACTTGAGAAGAAAGTGTAATCTGCTGTTTTTGGGTGGAATGTCCTATAAATATCAATTAAATCTATCTGGTCTGTTGTGTCATTTAAAGCTTGTGTTTCCTTATTAATTTTCTGTTTGGATGATCTGTCCATTGGTGTAAGTGAGGTGTTAAAGTCCCCCACTATTATTGTGTTACTGTCGATTTCCTCTTTTATAGCTGTTAGCAGTTGCCTTATGTATTGAGGTGCTCTTATGTTAGGTGCATATATATTTATAATTGTTATATCTTCTTCTTGGATTGATCCCTTGATCATTATGTAGTGTCCTTCCTTGTCTCTTGTAACATTCTTTATTTTAAAGTCTATCTTATCTGATACGAGTATTGCTACTCCAGCTTTCTTCTGATTTCCATTTGCATGGAATATCTTTTTCCATCCCCTCACTTTCAGTCTGTATGTGTCCTTAGGTCTGAAGTGGGTCTCTTGTAGACAGCATATATATGGGTCTTGTTTTTGTATCCATTCAGCAAGCCTGTGTCTTTTGGTTGGAGCATTTAATCCATTCACATTTAAGATAATTATCGATATGTGTGTTCCTATTACCATTTTCTTAATTGTTATGGGTTTGTTTTTGTAGGTCCTTTTCTTTTCTTGTGTTTCCCACTTAGAGAAGTTCCTTTAGCATTTGTTGTAGAGCCAGTTTGGTGGTGCTGAATAATCTTAGCTTTTGCTTGTCTGTAAAACTTTTGATTTCTCCGTCGAATCTGAATGAGATCCTTGCTGGGTAGAGTAATCTTGATTGTAGGTTCTTCCCTTTCATCACTTTGAATATGTCATGCCACTCCCTTCTGGCTTGTAGAGTTTCTGCTGAGAAATCAACTGTTAACCTTATGGGAGTTCCCTTGTATGTTATTTGTCGTTTTTCCCTTGTTGCTTTCAATAATTTTTCTTTGTCTTTAATTTTTGTCAGTTTGATTACTATGTGTCTCGGCATATTTCTCCTTGGGTTTATCCTGTATGGGCCTGTCTGCACTTCCTGGACTTGGGTGACTATTTCCTTACCCATGTTAGGGAATTTTTCGACTATAATCTCTTCAAATATTTTCTCAGGTCCTTTCTCTCTCTCTTCTCCTTCTGGGACCCCTATGATGCGAATGTTGTTGTGTTTAATGTTTTCCTAGAGGCCTCTTAGGCTGTCTTCATTTCTTTTCATTCTTTTTTCTGTTCTGCGGCAGTGAATTCCACCATTCTGTCTTCCAACTCACTTATCCGTTCTTCTGCCTCAGTTATTCTGCTATTGATTCCTTCTAGTGTATTTTTCATTTTAGTTATTGTATTGTTCACCTCTGTTTGTTTGTTGTTTACTTCTTCTAGGTGTTTGTTCTTTACTTCTTCTAGGTCTTTGTTAAACATTTCTTGCATCTTCTTGATCTTTACCTCCATTCTTTTTCCGAGGTCCTGGATCATCTTCAGTATCATTATTCTGAAATATATCATTATTCTGATAATCATATCATTATTCTGACAATGATAATCATATCATTATTCTGAATTCTTTTTCTGGAAGGCTGCCTATCTCCACTTCATTTAGTTGTTTTTCTGGGGTTTATCTTGTTCCTTCATCTGGTACATAGTCCTCTGTCTTTTCATCTTGTCTGTCTTTCTGTGAATGTGGTTTTTGTTCCACAGGCTGCAGGATTGTAGTTCTTCTTCCTTCTGTTGTCTGGTATTTGGCTTTTGGGAGGTCTGAGGTCTTCTGCCAGCGTTCAGTAGGTGTTCTGTAGGAGTTGTTCCACATGTAGATGTATTTTTGATGTATTTGTGGGGAAGAAGGTGATCTCCACATCTTACTCCTCCGCCATCTTGAAGCTCTGTCGGGTTGCTTGTTTTCTTATTATTGAATTATGAGTGTTCTTTATATATTTTGGACAAAAAAATTCTTTATCAAGGATGTGTTTTGAAATTTTTACTCCCAATTTGTAGCTTTTCTTTTTACCATCTTAACACTGTCTTTCAAAGAATAGAAGTTTTAAGTTTTGATTAAGGCCAAGATATTAGTTTTTTTACTCTTGTGGATTATGCTTTTGGTGTGGCATCTAAGAAATCTTTGCTTAACCCAAGAAAACAAAGATTTTCCTCCTTTGTTTTCTTCTAAAAGTTTTATAGTTTTAGGCTTTACACTGACTTCTATGATACATTTTGAATAAATCTTTGTATGTTGTGCAAGGTGTGGGTCAAGGTTCTGTATATAGCTATCTTCAATTATTCAAGCATCATTTATTGAAAAGACTGTCCTTTCTCTATTGAATTGCCTTTGCACTTTTGTCAGAAATCAGTGTATATGTGTGAACTCTTTATTCTGTTCCACTGACCTCTGTCTTTATCCTTTTCTGATACCACATTGTCCTGATAACTCTAGCTGTATACTAACTCAGATAACATGAATCCTCTGATGTTTTTCTTTTTCAGAATTGTTTTGGTTATTGTACCATCTTTACCTTTCCATACAAATTTTAGAATTGACTTGTTAATTTCTACCAAGAAAAGTCTACTGATCTTGATTTGGATTTCATTGAATTTATAGACAATTTTGGGAGAATTAACATCATAACAATATCAAGTCTTCTAACCAGTAAACATGGCTTACCTTTCCATTTATTTAGGTCTTCTTTGAATTTTTTTCATTAGCATTTTGGAGTTTTCAGCATACGGATCTTGTACATATTTTTTAGTTTCATACCTAAGTATTTCATTTTTTGGTGTTATTTTAATGGCATTGTTTTTAAAATTCAATTTCCAATTGTTCCTTTCTAGTATATAGAAATTCAATTAATTTTGCATATTAACCTTGTATCCTGAAACCATGCTAACCTCCCTTATTCATTTTAGTGGCTTTGTGTTTGTGTGTGTGTGTGTGTGTGTGTTAGATTCTTTCAGATTTTCCATGTAGTAATCATTCTGTTTACAAAGAGATTATTTTATTTCTTCTCTTTCCATCTGCATGTCTTTGTTTTTCTTACCTCATTGCATTGGCTAGGACATTCAGTACATGTTGAATAGATGTGGTGAGAGTGGATATTCTTGTATTATTCCTGATCTTAGGGAGAAAGAAGTTGGTTTTTCACAATTAAGTAAGATTTTAACTGTAGATGAGGAAGTTCCTTACATTCCTAGTTTGCTTAGGGCTTTCAATTCAAATGGATGTTGAATTTTATTTTATTTTTATTTATTGTGGCGGTCATATGATTTTTCTTCTTCAGTCTATTGATATGATGACTTACATTGGCTTTTTAAAAATTATACCATCTCTTTTGTTTAGTTCTTTTTTTTCTTTTATTTAAACATCTTTATTGGAGTCTAATTGCTTTACAATGTTATATTAGTTTCTGCTGTATAATAAAGTGAATCAGCTATATGTATACATATAACCCCATATCCCCTCCCTCTTTTGTCTCCCTACTACCCTCTCTATTTCACTCCTCTAGGTGGTCACAAAGCGCTGAGCTGATCTCCCTGTGCTATGAAGCTGCTTCCCACTAACTATCTATTTTACATTTGTTAGTGTATATAAGTCCATGTCACTTTCTTACTTTGCCCCACCTTACCCTTCCCCCTCCCTGTGTCCTCAAGTCCATTCTCTATGTCCTTATTCCTGTCCTGCCCCTAGGTTCTTCAGAACCATCTTTTTTTTTCTAGATTCCATATATATGTGTTAGCATACAGTATTTGTTTTTCTCTTTCTGACTTACTTACATTGACTTTTAAGTGTTGAGAAAGTCCTGCATTCCTGGGATAAACCCTACATGGTCATGATGTATTATCCTTGGTTATGGTAGGGCTTGCCAGGCTTCTCCTCTGTAAATTTTTAATTTTTCCCCTTTCCATACCCTATTATTTGGATATGAGTCATTAAGTCCAGCCCACATTCAAAGGAGGGAGAATTAAGCTCCACCTCCTGGAGGGAGGAATAACTACTTATATTATTTGGAATTCTTCTGTAAGTAAGATTTATCACTTCTCCCCTCCTTCTATTTTAACTTCTCTATGTCTCTGTATTTAAAGTTAGTTTCTTGTAGACCACATATAGTTGAGTCTTTTTTATTCATCCAATCTGACAATCTGTGTCTTTTAACTGGTGTGTTTAGACCATTCACATTTAATATACAAAGAGTCTTCACTTTGTACCATTCCAATAGGCACAAATTTGGTACCACAGTTTCGTTAAATAATACCAGTCCCCCAACAGCAGGGTTCAAATTTCAGTTACTATGGTATAGTAACTGTCAGTAATGGCATAAAGCACAAACTTTGCTGCTAGATCTTTGTTCCACAAATCATTATGTAAGTGAAAGGTGCATATCATGATCAGTGATTGGCCACTGTATATCTGCTTTTGGGTTCACACACAGACTGCAAAGAATGTAGTGGTATTGCCTTCTTTTCTCTCAATGATAAATCCACATGATTTTTTACAAAAATTGATAATTGAAAGGTAGAATCGGTTAACAAAGCTGAAAGTTCAGCAAAAAAACCTGAAAACTGATAATGCTGAAAGTGAAATAAAAATTGATTATAAGTAGAATTCTAGAAGAAATAGCTGACTATAGGAATGTTGATATTGCCACCATTTGCAAGACTCTGGTAATGCAGCCAGAAGAACTTTAAGGTTAACTTATTGACAAAAATGAGAAAAGTGGTTGTGATGAAAGGGTGAATATGTTCCAGAGGACGTGATGCCAGAAAAAAAAAATCACATTAAAGAAACCCAGAAGTATTTCATAATATTGAAAGTACAAAGGATAAAATGTTGGAAACTGGGCATATAGTCAGTGTACAAATATACCTATTGATTTAAATTTTATTTAGCTCTCAATATAATTACTGGAATACATTAAACTTTAATACTTAAAGTCAAGTATTCCATTGTCCAAATCTGGCCTGTAGCCTGTTTTTCTATGGTCCTCAAGCTAAGAAATGTTTCTACAATTTTTAAGGGTTGCAAAAACAAAACAAAACAAAATAAAAATAATATGTACAGAGATTATATGTGGCATGCAGTGCTTATAATATTTTCTATCTGACTCTTTACATAAAGAGTTTTTTCACCCTTGCTTAAAACTGATTCTTACTTTTTAGTGCACTTCTTACTTTTGGTGAAAAATACATTTCCTTCTGTAAAGAGTAAATTTAAAATATGTGTGATATTAAGAAAAAACTAAAAAAAAAAAAGGAAATAGACAAATTTACAATCATAGCTTGAGACTTTAACATACCTCTCTTAGCAGTAGGTGGAATAAATGGGCAAAAAAAATTAATAGAGACATAAATTTGAATAACATGATTAAGTTGACTTAACTGAATATATTCATAACACTGCACTTAATAAATGCAAAATATATGCTCATCCAAGTTGATCATATGCAAAGACCAAGAAGCAAGTCAGATTTCAAATAATTGAAAGCATACATAGTATGTCCTCTAAACAATGGAGTTAGGCTGGAAATCAATAACAAAAAGGATACGTAGAAAGTGCTCAAATTTATATACTTCTAAATATTCCATGGGTTGAAGAAGAAATCGCAATGGAAATTAGAAAATATTTTGAATTAAATGGTAATGGAAATATGACATAACAAACTTAGGGAATTTGGCTAAAGTAGTGCTTTGTGTGAAATTTATAACCTTCTGTTTATATATCAGAAACAAATAACAGTTGAAATTATGAGCTAAGGGTGTGTACCAATAAGTTAAGAAAACAGGAAAATTAAACCTCGAAAAAGTAAACAGAAGGAAGAAATAATAGAGGTAAGAGCAGATACCAATAAAATAGAAAGCAAATATCTAGTAGAAAGAATGAGTAAGGTCAAAATTTGGTTGTTTGAAAATAATAATAAAATGGATAAACTCCTAGAGAGACCAATCAAGGAAAAATCAGAAAGGCGTAAATAACCAATATCAGGAATGAAAATGTACATCACCACAGGTTTTACAGATGTTACAAAAATAATTAGAGGATATTATAAACAACCTTATTCCGATAAATTTGAAGGTTTAAATAAAATGGACAAATTTCTTAGACAAAGTTAATTTACTGAACTGAAACAGACAAAAGAGATAATCAAAATAGTCCTATACCTGTTAAAGAAATTAAACCTACAATTATAAACCTACTCCCAAAGAAAACTACAAATTCAAATGGCTTCACTGGTAAATTCTTCCAAACTTATTTCTTTAAGAAAGAAATATTACCAATTTTATCCAAACTCTTCCAGAGCATATAAAAAGAGATAGTACTCACTCACTGAA
Source organism: Leucopleurus acutus (assembly GCF_964270905.1). Lineage (NCBI taxonomy): Eukaryota > Metazoa > Chordata > Mammalia > Artiodactyla > Delphinidae > Leucopleurus > Leucopleurus acutus. The sequence continues at coordinate 136,074,008 of NC_139142.1, read as the reverse complement.
GGCAAAACTAACCTGGATACTAAAACCTAAGGAAGACATAGGAAAGGGAGAATTTAGGACAGCCTCATGCATCAACAACAATGGTAAACAAAATATTAGCAAATGAAACCTAGCAATACATAAACAGGATGATATATCATAGCTAATTTGGCTTATTCCTCAGATGCATAGGGAATTAATAGGGGTGTCAGAGGAACCAGATAAAACAGATGAAATAAGAACCAGAGTCTTATAACATAATACCCACAATGTCAAAGTTTCTATTGGAAATCGCTCACCATACCAAGAACCAGGAAGATGTTAAACTGAATAATAAAACAAGGAATAGATACCACCACTGAGATGACAGAGATCTTAGAATTTACCTGACAAAAGTTTTAAAGCAGCCATCATAAAAATGTTCCACAAGCAATTACAGAAACACTTGAAACAAATGAAAAAATATAAAAACTCAGCAAAGAAATAGAAAGATTCCACAAAGAAATAGAATATATAAAGAGGAACCAAGTTGAATTTTTAAATTGTGTTAAAATACACATAACAGGGACTTCCCTAGTGGCGCAGTGGTTAAACTCATGCTCCCAATGCAGGGGGCCTGGCTTCCATCCCTGGTCAGGGAACCAGATCCCACATGCATACTGCAACTAAGAGTTTGCATGCCACAATTAAGGAGCCCACCTGCCTCAACTGAGCCCATGTGCCACAACTAAGGAGCTGGCAAGCTGCAACTAAGGAGCATGCCTGCTGCAATTAAGACCTGGCACAACCAAATAAATAAATAAATAAATAAATAGATAAATAAATAAAATATTTTTAAAAATACATGTAACAGGGAATTCTCTGGTGATGCAGTGGTTAGGACTCAGCACTTTCATTGCTGTGGTCAGGGCAATCCCTGGTTGGGGGACTAAGATCCCACAGGCTGCGTGGTGTGGCAAAAAACAAACAAAGAAACAAACAAAAAAAAACCCCACAATACATTTACCATCTTAACCATTTTTAAGTGTATATTTTTTAACAAATTGAAAATTTGGAACAGAAAACTATGGTCATCTGAATACAAATTCAGTGGATGGCTCAACAACAGAATGTAGGAGGCAGGGGAATCAGTGAGCTAGAACAGCGGTCCCCAACCTTTTGGGCACCAGGGACCGGTTTGGTGGAAGACAGTTTTTGCACAGATGGGGTGGGGGGATGCTTCAGGTGGTAATGAGAGTGATGGGGAGGGATGGGGAGCGGCAGACAGAGCTTCGCTTGCTCGCTCACCCGCCAGTCTCCTCCTGCTGTGCAGCCTGGTTCCTAACCGGCCATGGACCGGAAGTGGACTCGTACTGGTCTGCGGCCTGGGGGATGGGGACCCCTGAACTAGAAGACAGAAAAATAGAAATTACCCAGTCTGATCAACGGAGAGAAAATAGACTAGGGGAAAGAAATTAACAGAGCCTCAAGGACCTGTGGGATTGTAGCAAGAGATCTAACATTTGTATCACTGTAGCCCAGAAGGAGAAACAATAAAGGGCAAAGCTGAAAAAAGTACTCAAAGAAATACTGGCTGAAAACTTCCAAAATTTGGCAAAATATATAAACCTACAGCTTCAAGATGAGCCAAAACCAAACACGATCAAACCAAAGAAATCCACACTAAGACACAGTCAGACTTCTAAAAACTAAAGACAGAGAAAAATCTTGAAAGCAGCAAGAGAAAAACAACACCTTACCTACATGAGGAAGAAATTCAAAAGACAGTGGATTTCTCATCAGAAACCATGGAGAAGAAAAGAAAGTGGCACAGTTTTTTTTTTAAGTGCTGAAAGAAAAGCACTGTCAACCCAGAATCTTATATCTAGTGAAGATATCCTCTAGGAATAAAGGAGAAATCAAGACATTCTAAGATGCAGAAAAATTAAGATAATTTAGGGTCACTAGTATAATGACCCTAAGCAATGGCTAAAGAAAATTCTCTCAATTGAAGGGAAATGATAAAAGAAGGAATCTTGGCACATCAGAAAAGAAGAAAGAACATGGTAAAACAAAAATATGGGTAAAAATGATAGACTTCCTTTTTCCTCTTGAGTTTTCTAAGTTATATATGATGTTTGAAACAAAAATTATAACACTGTCTAATGTGGCTCTAAGTGTATGTAGAGGAAATAAGCATGCAACTACCATGAGATCCAGCAGTTATGCTCTGGGCATTTATCTTAAAGAAATGAAAACATATGTTCATACAAAAACCTGTACACAAATGTTTATAGCAACTTTATTCATAGTAGCCAAAAACCGGAAACAACCCATACATCCTTCAGCTGGTGAATGGCTTAACAACTGTGGTACACTCATACTGTGGATTACTAGTCAGCAGTAAAAAGGTATAAACTACTGATATAAGCAACAACCTGGATAAAATCTCCAGAGAATTATGCTGAGTGAAAAAAAAAATCCCAAAATGTTACACATCGTATGAGTCCATTTATCTAACATATTTGAAATGATAAAATTATAGAAATGGAGAACAGATTAGTGGTTGCCAGGGTTTAAAGCGGTGTGGGGTGAGAGGGGAGCGGCTGTGGCTATAAAAAGACAACATGAGGAATCCTTGTGGTGAAAATGTTCAGTATCTTGGCTGAATCAATATTTCAGTCGTCATATTGTACTATAGTTTGGCAATATATTATTATTGGGAAAAATTGAGTTAAGAGTACAAAGGAGCTCATTGTATTATTTCTTACAACTGCATGTGAATCTACGATTATCTCAAAATCAAAAGTTTAGGTAAAAACAAAGACACCAGTAGGAGAGTGAAATACCAAGCCATAGAATAAAAAAATTATTTGTAATACATATAACTCATAAAAAATTAGTACCCAGAATACATACATAATTCCTATAAATAACTAAGAAAAAGAAAGACAACCCATTTAAAAAAAAAAAGAAATGTTAAAGTTTCTAAATCACTTTACAAAAGAAGATATTCAAATGACCAATACACATATCAAAACAACTGCTCAACTTTATGGGTGATCAGGGAAATAGAAATTAAACCCACAAAGAGCTACCACAACAGAGTCTTCAGGATGGCAAAACAAACAAACAAACAAAAGGAAATATCAAGTGTTGACAAAGATATATATGATCTGGAATGCTCATATATTGCTAGTAGGAAAATAATTCAGTATAAACACCTTGGAAAACTGTTTGGCATTATCTACTAAAACTGAGTGTGTATTTACCCTGTGACTCAGCAGTTCTTCTTTTTGATATGTATCCAACAGCGACACATACATATTTACATTAAAAGACATGTACAAGGATGTTCATAATGGTATTACTCATAATAGCTCTATGGTATAAACCACTGAAATTCCCATCAACAGTAGAATGGATACAAAATTGGGATATGTTCGTACATACATTCATACGTATTTATCCCTGATGCCTCTCTTTCCCTCACTCTTATCCATCAGCCAGTCCTCATGGCTTCACCGCCAAAACATAACCTGAATTTGTTCACTTCTCCTCATATCCATTGATTCCATCCTCCTCAAATCCACCGTCATTTCTCACCTGATTTACCAATATAGCCTTTTAACTAGTCTTCTTGGTTCTACTCATGCTCCCCTATGATTCATTATCTGTAAAGCAGTCAGAATGGTCTTATTAAAATGTAAATCAGATCACCTCATCCTCCTGATTAAACTTTTCAGTGAGTTCTCATTGTAATTAGGATTAAATCCACTCCAAATCATGGTTTGAAAGGCTGCCATACTGGTTCTGTTATAGTCTAAGGCATTTAAAAAGAAGATCCTAAGATATACTGAGTGGCTTAAACAAATGAAGAGTTTATTTCTCTCTCACACAAGGGTTGAAAGGAAGATAGTCCCAGGTTGTCAGGGCATCTCTGCCAGACTCAACCTGGAGTTCCATCTTCGGCTCCAAAGTGCTTGCTCATCACATCTGCATCCCAGCTAGCCAGAGATGAAAAATGAGAAGGGGAAGCCATGCCCAGAAGTTTCCCTTTCCACTTCTGCTTACATCCTCATTGTCTAGAACCTGGGCACATGGCACACCACACTGAAAGGAAGACTAGGAGATGTTGTCTTTGGCCAAGCTGACATGTGCCCACCCATGACTCTATTACTGTGGAAGTAGGGGAGAATGAACATTGAGGACAACTCGTAGTCCTGCTCTACCCTACATCACTTCAGTCTTCTCTACCTCTCCAGCCTTATCTCTTCCCTCTCTCTTGGTCCTCTAGTCACACTAACTTTCTTGCTCATTCCCTCCTTAGTCCCCCAGGCCATCGTGCCTGTGCTGTCCTACATCTGAAATACTGTTCCCTAGATCTTTACATGACTGGCTCCTTCTCGTCATTTGGATCTCAACATCTTCCAAGACACATTCCCTGACCCTTCCCTCCCAAGCAAAGCAGTCACTTCCTTTTGTCACTCTCTAGTCCATGTTGTTTTATTTTATTTCTAACACTTATCCCTAGCTTAAATTCTCATTTACTTATCTGCTAGACTATAAGCACCATGAGAGTAGAAATGTTGTCTGACTTATTCTCTGTCAGATCCCCAGCTACCTTGGATAAAGCAAGCATTCAACAAATATTTGTTGAACAGAAGGATTAATTTAGCCAAAACCCCTCATTTTATAACTGGTAAAGCTGAGGCCCAGAGAAAGTAAATGGCTTGTGTGAGGTTCTGCAACTAGTCAATAGATTCCCAGGTCAGTGTTTTTCTCCTATTTCATCCAGCCTCCTCTTTGAAGTCTTCTATTATCTCACCTCTCAGCAATCATTCCTCTGAACACCTATAGTACTAGACTTTAACATACATTTGGTTTTCAGTCTATAATACTTTGTATTGTTATTTGTTTTTATTATATATTTGTCTTATTTTCCCAACCAAGCTGCAAATCCTTTGAAAATACCAACTTTCTAACACATAGAGAACACAGGCCCTGAGTAGGTATTTCACAAAGAGACTAAAGTTACTTTATTCAGTAAAGTGAAACTCAGATTCATTACAAGTTTCCTCCTGTCCTATTATTGAAGATAAAAGATTTTGGTAATTTCTGTATATCCCCAACTAACATACAGGCAGGACTGTCTTACCGGTAGTCAAAATCTTACGTGCTTCATCAAAACTACGCAGAGGAGCCGCTCTGGGTGTAATGGGTGGATTCTGAAAGGTAATTCTTGCTGTTGGTGGAATCAATCCTTGTTCTCTCATACTTAAAATACCTAAAAAGGAAGGTTAGAAGAATATGAGTTTAACTTCAAGCATTTCCACAAAATCTGAACTCTATAAATTTCACAAGTATAACTTACTCTATTCCTTAGTTTATTTGTGAGACTACATTTAGTGCCTTAATCATCTGCAAGAAAAAAGCCATAGTACTGTTCATTTAAGCCTAATCTAACCCAAGAAAAAATGGCATTTCTAATAATGGTATTATGAAATAAACTTGTACTGTGATAATTTCATTTTAAGGTAGAAATACAATTCCAATGCAAACAGAAACTTCTTTATACTTAATGACATTTTCAATTATTGATAATATTGGTATTCTTTTTAAAATACAGAGAAATCAGGTACACAGTCAATAACTAAGGAGATCTTTGGTTCTGAAAGAAAGAAAATCTGTGTGCTTGAAATCATGCTCCTGTTGTTACGAGTCATATTTTATTTTTAAAAAAGAGTTATTTTTAGACATTTCTCATATTACCAGATGATGTGAATGCCCAAGTAGGTTGTTTTAGTGTTACTGGGCAACATGGTTAATATTAATGTGACTAATTTACAATTCCTAGAACTCATACTGTGTCAATTTGACTGGTGCCAAGGTTTTTTAAGGACAGGAGACATTGTTTTAAAAAATGAATAAATCAATGAGTAAATGAATAATTGAGCAAAACCTGCTGTGAGGGGCGAAACTCACATTTAAGGTGGATCTATGGTATTGAAGCCAGAAACCCAGAAACTCAGGGAGTACTTGACATAGACATGTGATAGGGCTTCAGCTTCTTGTTGCTCTCAGCTAATAGGAAGAAAAATAAAGAACTCTGGCTCTCAATGAAATCCAAGTAAAAAACTGTGTCCTAAGCTGGACTAGGTTGAAGAAGTTGGCACACATCCTAAGAGGGATAAATATTGTTTTCATTTGCTTTATTATCTCTAAGGACTATATTATGTCACATTCAGGAAATTAAAGTCTAGGGTTATGGGAATTCAGAAGAATGATCGCTGAGGGATGGGAGAGCTGAAGAAGACTTCACTAAGAACAATGATTCCAAAACAATGATGGTAAATGATTCTAAAACAATGATTCCAAAGAGAAGTCTTCAGTTTACTTACTGCAGGATTATCTGGGGCAAGAATTTGTTATTAAAAATGGAGATTCCCGGGCCCCATCCCAGACCTGTCCAAATTTCTGAGGCCCCTGGGAATCTGCATTATGGAAGCCTCCAGGAGATATTTATGTGCACTGAAGTTTGAGAATCACTAGAATTGGGGCCAGTGATCTACATTTTAAATAAGCACTCCAGGTCAATCTTTTGCACTGTTAAAACTTAAGAACTACTGATCCCAATTACAACTCTTCAAGCCCTTTTCAAAATTAGTACTCCAGGTTTTAATTGTTATAACACCAGAATTTAACTACTTTAAAATATAAAGACTAATTCTTTGTCCTCACAAATACTTTCCACCTATAAATATCATATCCCATGTCCAAGAACTGTGCCTACTTTGCAGATGTGGAAAACAGAGCTGCTTCTAATTCAGTGTATTTTCATTACTAGAATGAGTTTCATTCTCTGAGAATCCCAAAGAATATGAGCATGATTTTAACCCTTGCTTTAGTACTAGGTGAAGCAATTCACTTAATTTTAGACAAACACACGTGTGCATTTACCATCGAAAGGAAAATGTTATGATTTTGGAATAAGCAAAAGAGATTACTGGTTATCTTTTCATCAGAATGCTGGAAACTCTGGAGATTATCTGACCCTATAATCACCTTTGTTTTTGATTAATCTCTTTTACAATTCTGTAGAGATTAAGGTTAGTTTATAGAAAACCAAGAGCAGTGCAAATAATTCTTGTTTATACATATGCAAATAAATTTTGTCACATGGAGGGACAGTACTTTCCCTACCCCCCAAAATTCAGTTCTGCATGCATTTGCAAATTTATTTCCAAATTTTTGGTTCGTAAATTTGTCTGCTGTTTGAATTCTTCTTTGAATCAATTGTAACATTTTACTGGTTCCCTCATTTAATTAATGAGTTAAACAGAATCTTTGATGTGTTCTTTTTATAGTTGTATAAGAGTCATGGTTTTACTTTCAAAAATATATATCCTTTAACAATTTTGGAGATCCCACCAAGATGAGCAAAAGATTCACCTGAAATTGCCAGAAAAGGTACATATCACAGGGAACCAAGCCAGGCACTTATTTTCTTGGCACCCATAGGTGAATTCAAAGTGGCAATAGAACTTTGCCAACTCTTGTTTCTCTAATTTTGATATTACTCCATATTAATGGCTGATAAGTTAGTCCTTGTTGGTGGCTACGACTGAGAATTTGGTGAGTTTTGTAAATGGATCTTACAGAGATCTATTCCCTATCGAGTGAGAGACAATAGAGAATATGGTTTGTAGACTTCTGTTTGTCTATGTGTGTATTTTGAGCTCAATTCAACTAGGAATTTCATACCCACAAGGAAGGAGACTAACTTTTTGCTATCTGGACCATTACATTTTTGTGTTTCTGTGTTTATTTTTCGTTTGTGGCTGAAATTGTAGGATTGAAGCTATAAACTCTCTCTGATCTGTCATTCAGAAAGCCCTTTATTTCTCATTGTGAACGTAGAATGTTTTCCTGTCTCCAGATGGTATTAATAAATTAGATTGTAAAGTCTCAAATTAAAGGAGCTGTGTTCTGATTGACTTACAGAGAGAAATGAGCACTTACAGGAATTGAATATTCCTAAAATTCCCAGAAAATAAGGAAATTGAACTTCTACTACTTTCGATGAGCTCCCTCTCACCTCCCGAATTCAGAAACTCTGACTGAGCCTCCTTACTTTTCATGGCAATATGGGTTATTTGCATAGTTTCAATAAGAAACTTTTCTTCTTTTATTAAGATATAATTGAAAAAACTGCTTATGCAACCAAGAACTTGCCTGGAATTTCATATTTAAGAATGATGTTATTAGTGAGGTATAATAAGTTACATTTAAAGAACTAAGCTTGACTTTATGGAACCAAATGCTTCCAAAGCCCTCCCAGAAAAACTGGCCTGATACATGGCTTACAGGATTTCCATCCTTACAGGTGGAAAGGAATGTCATTTCCCAACAGGTCCAAGAAGCTTAGGATATTTGGAGCACCTCTAGAGGAGAGGAATGTACCCAAATTTATAGGTTCTGTAGTTGAAATATGGTGGACAGAGTTTCTTGGGCTTGATTTTCTAACCTCAGTATAACAAGTAATAGAGGATTTAAAAACTTCAATCTGAGATTCCTTATGAAAACTTCCAACAGAGCAAACTTAAGATGGCCTATGTGGTGATTAACATTCTTGCTGCACCTATGTAAATTATCAGGCCAAACCTAATGAGACCAGCCTTATTTTGTGAATAATTTTTTTAGATCATTTTGTATCAAAAATGGGGGAAGATTATAGGAAAATTTTTTTTTATGTTTTAGAATAAGCAAAAGAGATTACTGGATACCTTTTCAATGGAATGCATTCAGGAACTATCTGAACCTAGTCTTTGACTAGGCTCTTGTACAATTCTGTAGAGATTAAAGTTAACTTGTGGGGAAAAAACTGATAATAATGCAAATAATTCATATCTATAGACATGAAAAAAAATTCTGTCCGGTGAAGGGACATTCCTTCTTTCCATAGAAATGTCAATTTTCCATCTATTTGCAAATTTATTTCAATTTTCCTGATCTACAAAGATATGTTCTTTGGATTCTCCTTCAGACCAGTTGTGACAGCTTACAAATTCTCTCCTTTAACTGATGAGTTAAGTAAATAAAATCTTTGACACGTGTTCATTTGTAAGAGAGTCAGGATTTTACCTGTTTTTGAAAATCATCCCTTAACACCTTTGTCTCATTTCATTTTCAAAACTCTCTCACTTTCCTGTTGACTAGATTAGGAATTAGAAATTCATTCATTGTGTCAGTCATTCAACCAATATTTAAGCGCCTGTTATAATATCCCCACTCAGGAAATATTCTGGAGAGTGAGGATTCAATGGTGAACCAGACAGACCTCATGGAGCCTTTAGGGGTGGAGAAGACATTAAATAAATTCACAAATAAATATATAATTACAAACTGTGATCATCTATAAAGGAAAAAGACAGATGCTTGAGGAAATGACTTCTACAGGCAGAGGTAAAAGCACTTGTGAAGGCCTGATGTGAAGAAGTGCTTGGCCTGATAAGGAAGAGAGAGAAGTCCCATGTGGCTGGAGCACAGAGAAAGCAGAATGAGATGAGAATGGAAGGGAGGCCAGGTCAGGCATGCCTTGTTTATAGAGTTTAGAGTTTATTCTAAGATCAGAGAGCAACTTGCCCACTGTCACACAGAGCCTAAATGGAACATTTTTATTATGAGACTTATATTCTTAACCATTGTGGAGGGGTTGGGGGAGTTTTCTTCTTTGGATTTAGCAAGGTAATTCAAGAAGAAGTAGAGAAGTTTGCCCTGCATTTTCCAAAACTATTCTCTCTTCTGGATGTTGTTCATCTTTCACCACATGCTGGACTTGTGTAGATCTGGGGTGACTTAAATGACCGATCAGAGCATCAGGACATGTAAAAGTCTGGACACTCTATCTACATTTGTGTGGCTTGTGCTTTCCTGGTGTTCATATTACCTTGCACAGTACCAGACATATGGCAAGTACTCAATAAATGTGTTGATTAATTGGTTAATTAATTACAAATATTATGGTAGGCCATGTGTTCTCTGGCAGATAATTGAGGGATGAAAATACGATGTTTTTCTGGACCAAGTTGCCATGGCTCTAGATTTACCTTTGTTTTGCAGCAATTTTTTATTGTGTCTATCGCTAAAGCAAGTATAGATTGATTGATTGATTGATTCATTCATTCATTATTTTATTCATCTTAATTTGACCCAGGAAGAATGTAAGTGTTTCTAAAGCAAGAAGTAGAAACTCTGCTGAAGTTTTCCCAGGGAGTAAACATTATGTAAACCAACTAAAAGCATGTGTCACAAAGATTTCTCAACAACAATGATTTGTAACTAGGAAAGTAATTGTTACAGTTGCAGGAAGTTTAATCAATTAAGAGACTTATAATGATGCAGGGCTGTCTTTGAGTTTTGCTGTACCCCACCACTGACTGGGTCAGCAGACAGAGGATACAGGAGCTACAAGATGGGGGACTTTAAATCTTCAGGTACCAGAAGAGCCCTGGGGAACCAACTTTAGATCCAAAATACTCCAGACAACAGTTAGAAAGTGAGATAGAAATAATTAAAGATCATCTCACTTGCTCATATTTGAGGTACAAAAGGTGATCCACTTAATTCTTTAGGGGGACTTCCCTGGTGGCACAGTGGATAAGACTCCACACACCCAATGCAGGGGGCCTGGGTTCGATCCCTGGTCAGGGAACTAGATCCATGTGCATGCTGCAACTAAGAGTTCACATGCCACAACTAAGGAGCCCTGGAGCTGCAACTAAGGAGCCCACCTGCCATAACTAAGACCTGGTGCAACAAAAAAAAAAAAAAAAAGAATTCTTTAACATGTCAGCCAATTAAGTATCAGGGAGAAGTAAAGAGGGTTACACTTGTGACACTCAGTCCTTAGTCATTTGCTTACTCTTTCATTTGCTTATTCATTCAACCAACAATTTAGTATCTACAAAATGCTAGATATGGTTCTAAGCACTGGGGATACTGAGATAAAGATGACATGACCTTTTGCTTAAAAAACAAGAAATCCACTGGTTTCACAAACTCTGGTATTTTGACTAAGACATGCATAGTTTAAATGCTAATTGCATAAATTCTGGCTTCATATTTTTGTATAATAGTATATTGAAATGTTTTTAAATGCTATCGGAAAAGCATCAGAAACTATCTGCTCAGAAGCTTGAAAACTTATAATAATATCACTTAAACAAAATAATAATTTTAATGTGTAATAACATCAACATCTAAATCAATAGTAAATCTATAGAATCATGGATTTTAGAGGTGGGAAGGGACTCTAGTCCAACCTTCTGATTTACAGAGAAGGAAACTCAGGCTACAGTGAGGACTTGACTTGTCTGAAGTCATCTTGGAGAATTAGTGGCTGAATCCAAATTCAAACTCAGGCCCCCAGTCCCACCTCAGTGCTCTTTCCCTATGTTCCTAAACATATAAAATGGTTATTGAATCACTAACCTTTATTGGCATCCACTTGTAAGACTGGCACAGGGGTGAAATAGGGATTCGTGCGATGAGAAGCTGGCAGAACCGTGAGGTTGGATATGGTGGACCCTTTTATTAACTTCTGAGCCTTCACCTAAATGATCAAAAATTTGTTTTCAGCAGACATTTTTTGCCTTCAAAATGAGCACAGTTTTCTTCTTGTAAACAATAAATAAGATTATGAATAGTTTCATTAAGTTTTAATAAAGTAGCAATATCAGCTCCAATTTTATTGCTAATGAGTACCCTGTGCTATTGTCTACTGTAAGGAGTTTGTGTAATTTAAAATAGTTAATTAAATCCAATTAACATGTTGTGATTTCCACTATGCAAAGTCAGTATAGTAGTTAATAAAGGAACTATTAAGATTTTGTTCAATTTTAATGACTAAAATATAAAAGTGCTAAATCTTGACAGGAGGCTTTGAATACAGCAAAGTTTTATACAGGCAAATTTTCTAGGAAATACATATTAGAGTTTTGAGGATAAAGAAAAACTGGGAGAATGTAAAGATAAATCTATCAGTCAACATTAACAGGTTAAGGATAAACTCTCACCATACTCTTGCAGATCTTAGAAATGGTTAAAGACATGATGTCTAGATCACTTACAGTAGATATTACTTTTCCTAAAGTCATTACATGCTTTTATTACAGTTATGAAATATGAACTGTTTCTATTAAATGGTTTCTAGATTTCGAAGATTATAGGTATTGCAAATAAATCACATTTAATTGTAGAGCCCAAGCACATTATTTTACCTTTATTATAGGAGGTTATGAATTACCTGGGCCCTCTCAGCAAGGAAGATGCAACTGTTTGGTATTTATAGACTGTTTTAAAGTTTCCAGTTGTTTTCCAAACATTAATTAATTTGCACAACTTCCAAGGGAACTAGGTAACGGTTTGCTAATAAAGAGCCAAGTCAGAAAGCTTAGTAGATTTGTCTCAGGTCACGTAGAGTACTAGATATGCAAAGATTATTCAATTTGAAGATTAATCTGATTCTGCATTAGTGAAACTTGCCATTGGACTCAGTTGTAGTACATCTTATTGTTCATCAAGGTCATGATGACCTTAAGGAAAAAGAAAGGGAAAGTTTCATCAAGACTCTGGGGAGAAAATCACTTTGCAAAATAAATATCTACTGGCTGAGAAATGTCTGTGAACAAAGTTATTTTAGGGCCATACTGCCAGGATGTGGTACTTAAGGGAAACTATAAGCAACTACCATCCTATGGACACCAAAACCTTTGGCGATGTTTGGTGAGGACAGTTTAAAATGACTACAAATAGGATTTTTAACAGGAAAGAGCAGACTGTTAATGCAATTGGTTTCCTTCCAGGCGAGTGGGAAGAGGAAAGGTCAGTGCTCTGGGTCTTGCCTTGATGAGAGTGTGTATGCGCATTGTGTGATTATGGAACTTCTGTCTTGCTGATGCACCTTGGTCTCCTTTCCTCATCCTCAGCTCTCCTTTCCCTACCTCACCTCCGGAGAGGAGTAGTTTCCAGGAGCTCCTCCTAACCAGGGAGGCTGAGACAATCACCCAGTGTACTGTGCTCCAGACATGGCGCAGGCATAGCTGAGGACACTCAGTATCAAAAATGGAAGGGTCTCCAGTTATCTGATTGATCTCAGGGTCAGAGAGGCAAAGGTAAATCGAAGGAAGAAAGATTCCACTTAAATAAAATTGTCAAGTACTGTGAAGGTGTAAATTATAGTTTTGGCAGTTTCGGGGCTTACAGCATCATTTATCTGGATTTTCTGAAAGCCTTTGACAAAGTACACCTGACAACCTGCTCTTGAAAGCTAAAGTAGCAGGATCTGACATCAAACACAATGTAAAGTGTGACACAAAGATGAGGGTGGAAGGCAGATGATGTTCGGATTCTCTCAGGCAGTCAGCACATTCATAACACTGGTTTCTTTAATTCTTTACATTGCATAAATCCCAACAATGTAAAAGCCAGACCCAAGGTCTAGGGCTGTGCTGAAAAGGCAGTGAGGTGTGTGTGTGTGTGTGTGTGTGTGTGTGTAGGGGGCATGGAGGGGTGACATCCTGGCAAGTTTACATTTCTGCATATGCTTGGTTGGAAGAAGGACGGTAACAACCTTCAGCGTTTACTGAGCATTTACTATATAACACTAACTTTAATACAATAAGCATTAAATTTCATGAGCAATGGAAAATCTAAGAGCTATGAGAGTGCAGAAGAGGTAGTAATTAACTCTGCCTGCTGGTATTGCAGAAGGCTTTGCAATGACTCTCAACCCTGGCTGTATATTAGCATCACTCAGGGAGCTTTTTAAAAATACTGCTGCCTGGGTCCCAACCCTGGGCAATTAAACCAGAACAGCTGTGCTGGGGCCTGGGCCTTGGTATTTTTATAAAGCTCCCTAGGTGATTCTGCTGTGCAGCCAAGGTTGAGATGTACTGCAGTCAGTGATACTTAAATTATGTCTTAAAAGAAGCACTGAATGATATCCCATAGAGAAGAGGATGCAATTGTAGGTAGAAAGAATGGTGGCGGCAAAGCAAAATAGCATACAAATGCATGAAGATCTCATTGAAGATGAAGGGCTCTGTGTGGCTGGAGTATGTTGTGTGTATCAGGAGGATAAGGTGGGGGATGAGACTGGAAAGGTAGGTTTAGATTAATGCAAATTAAAGAAACCGGCTTTATGAATATGCTGGTTGCCTAACAGAAGTCGAGTATCATCTGCTTCTGGCTACTCTCTCTCTCTCTCTCTTTTTTTAAAAAAAATAAATAATTAATTAATTTTTGGCTGCGTTGGGTCTTCGTTGCTACGCAAGGGCTTTCTCTAGTTGCGGCGAGCAGGGGCTACTCTTGGTTGCACTGCCCAGGCTTCTCATTGCGGTGGCTTCTCTTGTTGCGGAACATGGGCTCTAGTCACGTGGGCTTCAGTAGTTGTGGCATGTGGGCTCAGTAGTTGTGGCTCACAGGCTCAGAGCGTAGGCTCAGTAGTTGTGGCGCACGGGCTTAGTTGCTCCGCGGCATGTGGGATCTTCCCGGACCGGGGCTCAAACCCGTGTCCCCTGCACTGGCAGGCAGATTCTTAACCACTGCACCACCAGGGAAGTCCCCTGGATTCTCTTTTATCTCATGCTTTATATTTTATGTTGAATCATGCTTTTTGGTTTGTATACTACTAATGAAAGAATCATATTCTAAACAGAGCAATGTCCCTCATATCTGGTACTTATTACTGTTTCCAAAACTATAATTCAGAACTTTATCACTTTATGCCAAAATCCTCTATAATAGCTTAAAATTTCTTCAATATTTAAAAAATATATAAAAGCGTAAAGAAGAAAACAGCAATCATATTCCTGTCAGCCAGAATTAATTATTGTGAATATCTTGGTATATTTGCTTCCAGTGTTTTCAAATAGAAAAATCATTCTATTTTATTATTCTGGTAATAATGATATATGCTCATTATAAAGATTCCAAATAATGCAGAAAAACACAGAGATGAAAGTTTAAGAAACCATACCGAATATCATTAGGTGATTCACTATCCCTGACATCTTTGGAGTGATTGATCTATTGTTTTATAAAAGTAGGACTTATATTATTAAACTTAATTTGACATGAATTTAATAGGAAGGGAAAAGGCTGAATTAAATCCAGCAAATTGGGACTTCCCTTGGCGGTCCAGTGGTTAAGACTTCGCCTTCCAATACAGGGGCTGCGGGTCCGATCCCTGATCAGGAGCTAAGATCCCACATGCCTCGTGGCCAAAAAACCAAAACAGAAGCAATATTGTAACAAATTCAATAAAGACTTTAAAATCACATCAAAAAGATAAAAAATAAAATAAACCCAACAAATCATTAAGCCTCAAATAAATATTTCTTTACCACAAGATTCCTGTGAATTAAAAAAGACTCCTCTGCATGGGTTGGCAAATTTTTTCTTAAAGGGCCAGAGAGTAAAAATTTTAAGCTGTCTCAGTCTATTTTTATAGCTGGAAAGTAGCATAAACAATATGGAAACAAATGGGTGAAGCTGTGTTCCAATGAAACTTTACTTACAAAAACAGGTGGTTCACCCTCAGGCAGTGATTTGTGGACCCCTGCTCCATTGTTAAATAAAGGCAATTATGAAAAACATTTAGGTTTTTTTTCACCACATGTTTTTATTTTGGATAACATATCCCAGTTTCAAAAGATGGCGAACATTAGAACTTTCTTGCTACTCCCATCTCCTCTGCCTCACCTCCCAATTTTGTATTATATTATTTTTACATTGTCCAGATTTATAATATTCACATTCTTTTTTGAAACCATCATTGCTATGATTGTTTGGTATTAGTTCTACATGTGAATGGATCCAGTGCTCATCAACAGTCCTTCTGTCAGGGCTTCTTTATGCTTGAGTTCTTTATTTTGGTGGATTATTAAATTGCCTGGCTTTGGTTGTCAAGCAGTTCTTTCCAACAAGTGTTCTTGGGTATTTTACTTCCCTGAACCTTTACTTGAATTACACCCGGGGCCATCCTATCTTAAAACTCTGTAGACTACACCATTGTCTTCCACAATGAATATAATGAAATTGGATGCCAGCCTCATTTTTTACCCCTTGTAGGTGATTTTTCTTTCTGCCTGGATGTCTGAAGCATTCTCTGCCTTTCAAGTTCAAGTGTTTAACTAGGAAATACCTTTATGTTAAATATTCTAAATCAAAATTTCCTGGGATTCAATGTTTCTTTTCCACCTGCAGATTCAGTTCTTTCTTCACTTCCAGAATGTGCTCTTAAATTACAGCATTAGATACATCTTCTCTTTCATTTGCTGGGTTCTCTCTGTGAGGGACATCAAGTGTCCTTAAATGTTGGCTCATCTTTATCTTTCATAGTGTGGTTCCTAACTATTCATTCTCTCCTGGTTCCTTTGAGAATAGAACACTGAGTTTTAGCTGAGCACATGGCTATCCAGTTAAAGACCACATTTCCCAGTGTCCCCTGTGGCTAAATGGAGACGTGAAGCCAATAAGATGTGGCAGAAGTGATACGTATAACCTCTGTGGCATCTCCTTAGAGTGCTTGCCCTGGACTATTTTTATCCTTCCTACAGACTGATACATGGGTGTGTAAAGGAGCCAGCTTCAACCATTGAAATGAGAATGTCCTATAACCACAGGAATGAGGAGGTGATGGAGCATCAAGATAGAAGGAACCATATTTTGGATGACCTCCTGGAGGAGATCCTGCCAGACTGGGACTTCTTACCTGTGGACTCTTTTGTGAGTGAGAAGAAACTAATTTATTTAAGGCATTATTTTTGGATTTCTTTGTTACAGCAGCTTAGCTGGTAACAAACTAATATGCATATCTGTTAACTTCTAATTAATCTCCTTTATTTTTTCCTCTGCATTTACTGTGCTTACAGTCTTTTCTCCATGTCAATATTTCAGTATTCAGCAGTATCTGTTCTGTTCTTTCTATTTATAGTTTACTTATTAGTTCCATAAAGTATTTTGGTATTCAATTTATTTCCTTATGTCTGCAACCTCCCTTTTTATCTCATTCTGCTATTTTATCATCTCATGGTTGAGCTCTAGTTTTACTTAATTTATGCTCCTATCAAGCTGTGCTACAATGTGAAGAAATTGTGAGAAAATTCCTTCTGTTCCTTGAGTTAGGTTTTTTCCTAGATTAGGCTTTGTCTTTTGCAGCCCATGATTCTCCCTCCCTCCTCAGCTCTTTTTCTTTTGTTAGCTGTGGGTGAAATACTGACATGTATGTAATAGATCATTAGTGACTGTGTCATTTCTTTTCCCCTTGTACATACTTGGGCAGCTATGTACAGACATTCTACTTGCTCTGATATAGTATCTCCTCCCCCATTGTCTGGTACCAATGTGTTTTCTCTCCCAACATCTGAAAACTGGGTATTCTGGATTTTCTCCACCTTT
Source organism: Leucopleurus acutus (assembly GCF_964270905.1). Lineage (NCBI taxonomy): Eukaryota > Metazoa > Chordata > Mammalia > Artiodactyla > Delphinidae > Leucopleurus > Leucopleurus acutus. The sequence continues at coordinate 136,056,587 of NC_139142.1, read as the reverse complement.
CTGTGACCTGAGGGCATAGGTGGGAGAAGCCTCTGTTTTAGGACATACGCGGTTTTTGTTAAAATATGTAGACGCTCCTCCGTCTCCTGAGATTTTGATGAACGTATTGTATCAGGGTTTGCTCTACCCAATTGAGGATGAAACCATCCCTCCCTACCCCCACCCCCAGGGCTTTGGAACATTTTGGTGGGATCTTGAAGTAGTCACTTCTTTCAGGAGGAATCAGACACATTATTTACTTTAATTTCACTTGTTTCTTCCAAGTTCCCTTGTCAGAAGAGAAAAAAGATAAGAATGCCACTTGATTGTCTTCTCTCCATATTTTGTAGTATTTCTGAGAATCCCAATATTTTAAGAATTTACCAGTAGTATTTCTAAGGACTGGGGAGGGGTTAGGCTTGGAGCTGTGTTGCACCCTCTAACTCTGCTCCAGAATCTCCTGCTTCGTGAATTTAAGAAATTGTGCACAACCTTCAGGGCCATATTCAGCAACCCTGTCCCAGCACTCCTCCTCATCTGTTGGATGGGGAAACTAAAACTCAGAAAGGGAAAATGGCTGGAGCACATGTCTAATCTGCCTTTTAGTTCAGAAGCACAACTAAAATGCATGTCACTGTTTCGTGGCCCAGGGCTTTTTACTATATTTTCTTGCTTCCTGAGTTCTTGAAACTTTAGAGCAAAACACAGCTCAGGTCATCAGCTTTACTACATCCTCATAGTAAAGCTCTACCACTCCGTGTCCTCTCTCACTCCTTTCCAAGTGCCATTTAACTTAGATACAGTAGGAGTCTCAGTTTCTCTCAGACTAAGGATTACCAGTATTCTTGGAGCCTGGAGAGGCTTCTGTAGCAGAAAAGCAAGAACCCTGAGCTTGGAGCACTGGATTTGAGTCCCAGCTCTGCCATTTAATTAGCAATGTAGGGGTGGGGGTGGGAGGGGGGGGTAAGTCATTTATCTTCTCTGAGTCTCAGTTCTATCTTCTGTAAAATAGGGATATTCTTATCTACAGGGCAGCTGAATTTTATGTAAAGGATTTGTTCCTGGAGGCATTTCATAATTGTAAACCACATAATTCAAGACAGCTAGACAAAGAATGGCAGATATGGCAAAGACTGCTGGTGGACCTTCAGTGTGCTACTTAGCCAGAAACTACATTTCCCAGGCCCTGTGGTAGCTTCCTGTGTCTTTGTGACAAGTTCTGGCCAGCAGTATAGGAATTGTAGTGATTCTACCAGTTGGAATACAGACAAGATGGTGGGAGTGTAGCAGCCATCTTAGATCACAAGATAGAAAATGGCCTGTTCAGGAGGACAGAGCAGTAAAATGGTAAGTGTGTGGGTACCTGGCATTGTAGAGTTGCCGTGTCAGCCATAAACTGCTCTGCTCAAACTGTGACGTGAGAAAACATTAATTATTGTCACATTTAATCTACTGGGGTTTTTTTAATATAAATTTATTTATTTATGGCTGCGTTGGGTCTTTGTTGCTGCACACGGACTTTCTCTAGTTGCAGCGAGCGGGGGCTACTCTTCATTGCGGTGCGCAGGCTTCTCATTGCAGTGGCTTCTCTTGTTGTGGAGCACAGGCCCTAGGCATGCAGGCTTCAGTAGTTGTGGCATGCGGGCTCAGTAGTTGTGGAGCACGGGCTTAGTTGCTCCAGGGCATGTGGGATGTTCCCAGACCAGGGCTCAAACCCACGTCCCCTGCACTGGCAGGCAGACTCCCAACCACTGCGCCATCAGGGAAGCCCCTAATCTACTGTCATGTGTTACACTTGCTAAACTCATATTCTAAATAACACAGGATATTCTTATTTACTCAAGTGGTGCCTTCCTGTGGAAACTTAAGCTTAGATATATCTTAAATTCACTCAGATTGATCCAGCTTTGAAAGAAAATGAAATTTTATTGTTTTTTAAATTGGGGGGCATTTGAATTATTTCAAACTTTGTGTATAAAGCAAGAATTATTTTACATCATGGTATTTCAAGTTTACATAATTCAATTTAACATAAAATTCATCATCACTGACCTTCCATAAGGCCATTGTGAGGAATTAATGTGTTAATATGTGGAGATACACACCATAAACTTTTATTCATACCAGAAACTGGGTTTTATTTTTGTTTCACATTTTATTGTAGTATAACTTTTTTTTAAAGGCACAAATCATAAAGTCATCAACTGATAAATTTTTACAAAGTGGACGCTGTGGGTCACCAGCCTCCAGAACAAGAGGTACAGCATTACAAGCACCCCAGGGGCCCCTCTCTTGCTCCTCCCAGTCACTACTATAACTCAAAGGTGACCACTATTCTGAATTCTATTATCAGCTATTATTTTTTCTGTTTGTGAACTTTACATAAATGGATTATTACAGTATGTATTCTTTTGTATCTGGCTTTTTTCTTTTAAAATTGGTGTGAGGTTTACCCATATTTTTATATATATAGCAGTATGTTCACACTATGGACTTTTAAGTATTGATTTTGAGTTATAAATTATATTTATAGCTATAACCATTAAGACTTTAGCCTGCAACCTCCCACTTTTTTTGCATTGCTTATGATGTTCCTTCTGGAATATTCTCTCTCTTTTTCTCAACTCTGGCTACTAAATTGCTGTCACCTTTTAACAATTGGCTTAAAGGTAACGTCCTCTAGGAAATTACCTCTGATCTCTTCCTCCTCTGAGTTCCTATAGCTTTTCTTTGTACTTTGCCTATTACATTTACAACATATATTTTAAGTATTTGTATAGTACCCTGGTGGCATTACATAATCCAGAACTCATTTAATTCTGTCTTATTTTCTCAACTGAAGAAGAAATAGAGCCATAAAAGTTTAAAAAAATATAACCACTTAAGACTTATTGGAAAGTAGCAATTAACATAACCATATTAATAGCAAATATTTTTCATTTTGATAAAGATAGTATTATACAATGGCAAGACTAAAAAGTGACCTAGTTACAACTGTGATAATGATAGAGTAGCTTATTACAGACTAATCCTCCTGAAGATAACAATCATAAATTCTGGATAAAATATTTTTTTAAAAACCAACTATTTGAAGGTACTGAGATAAATTGAAAACAGGCAGTAGCTAGAAGGGAGTTGATGTTGAAAGAAGGGAACTGTAACAGTTGAGATTTATGTGTGTGTGACTTTGGTCCGAAAGTACTTCTCAGTCCATGAGATGCAAAGTGGCTATAATTTAGGAAGAAAGGCACAGTCTTACTGGCTAAGGAAGTAAGAGGATGAAGTTTAGGGCTGTCATAAAGGCTGAAAATGAAGGGGAATCCCAGAAAGGAGGAAGTTGCAAGGCAGGGGTCCATAATTTGCAAATAAATAGCATGCAAATCCTTGGCTGACCTTTGAGCTACACATATATGGAAGAGATTCTATGAAGCCCAGCAAAGATGCAACAGTTAACAATTTGAAAAAAACTGAGCAGAGATTCCAGCTGTTACCCACCAAGGGCAGAGTTTGGAATTTGAGTCTCGCCAAATTAATTGCCTGCTTGAAAAAGAATTAACACATTCTAGAGCATGGTGACAGAATTCAGAGTCTATGCAACACATTATTTATAATGTCCTCAATGCTATAATGTCCTCAATGCTAAGAAATAGGAAAATATTATCCACACAAGAGAAATAGTCATCAATAGAAACAGAGCCTGGAGGTGATGAACCAGTTTACTGCACAGATTGTGGTGATGGTTTCACCACACTCATCAAGTTGTATACACTAAATATGTACAGATTTTGTATGTCAATCATGCCTTAATAAATTAGTTTTTTAAAAAAGAAAGATATCAAGATAATCCAGAGAGTAGATTTAGCAGATAAGGACTTTAAAGCTGTTATTACACATATTTTAAAAACCTTAAAGAAAAATATTATCATAATGAATTAACAGATGGAAAATCTTGGTTGAAAAATGAAAACTATAAAAAAAGAACTAAAGGGAAATTTTAGAACTGAAAAGTAAAATGTCTGAAATGAAAAGCTTGTTGGATAGTCTTGACAGCAGTTTGGAGTGAGCAAAAGAAGGGGTAGTGAACTTGAAGAGAGAGCAGTAGATGTTATCTAATCTAAAGAACAAAAAGAAAAAAATATTTAAAAAATGAATAGATCCTCAGTGACCTGTGAACAATATCATGTTGTATATTTTGTATGTAATTGAAGTCCCAGAAAGAGAGGAGAAAGAGAAATGTGGAGAAAAGTATTAAAGAAATAATGGCCAAAATGTTCCCCAGTTTTCTGGAAAACATAAACTTATAGATCCTAGAAGCTCAATGAATCTCAAGGAGCATAAAGACAAAGAAAACTGCACATGGGCACATCATGATCAAACCCCTGGAGAACAAAGACAGAGAAAAACTTGAAAGTAGCCAGAAAAGAAAGAAAAACAAAAAGACGCATTCTATACAGGGAATCAATGATCTGAATGATTACTAACTTCTCATCAGAAACAATGGAACTTTAAAGCATTAATTAAAAAAACCCAAAACCTGCCAACTCAAAATTCTCTATAAAGGCAATATAAAGACTTTTTTTTTGATAAAAGAAGACACATAAGCAGTATGTGTTACAAGAAATGCTTAAAAGAAGTTTTTTAGGCTGACAGAAAATGATGCAAGATGGAAACTCAGAACTCTATAGTAAATATAAAAGACTATATATTTTTCTCCTCTTAATTTCTCTTAAAGACAATTGACTGTTTAAGGCAAAAAAATACAACATATTGTGCAGTTTACAATACATGTAAGTTACGTGACAACAAAAGCACAAAGAATTGAGAGGTAAATAGAATTCTATAGTTTGCAAATTCCTTACATTGTATGTGAACTGGTGCAATATTAACTCCAAGGAAACTCTAATAAGTTAAGGATGCATACTGTAATCCCTAGGGCAACCACTAAAAATAATACAAAGAGGTATAACCTAAAAGCCAATAAAACAGAATATTAAAATTTTTTTAAAAAAAATCACATAATCCTAAGTCAGGCAGGAAACAAAGGGACAAAAAAGAGTTGGACAAAATAGAAAACAAGTAGAAAAATGGTCGTTCTAAATCAAATCATGTCAATACTTACATTAAATGGAAATGGACTAACTGTTAATTAAAAAACAGAGGTTAGCAGGCTGGATTTTCAAAACAAGATACAACTATAAGCTATCTATAAGAGATGGATTTTAGTTTTAAAGACACAGATTGAAGTAATAACAACAAAAAAGAGATTTATATAGCATTGTAAACAGTAAGTGAAAGAAGGAGTGGCTATATTAATATCAAAGTAGACTTTAAGACAAGGAGTATTATCAAAGAGAAAGAGGGATAAAAAGCTCAATTAGTTGAGAAAACATAAAAATCATAAACATGTATGCCTCTGATAACATTAACACAAAAAAATGGAATAAAAATGATTAAAACTAAAGAAAGAAATAGACAAATCTTTGATTAGAGTTGAAGATTTTTAAATTCCACCCTCAGTACGTTGTAGAACAAATAGATTTTAAGAATCATTAAGAATATAGGGCTTGCCTGGTGGCGCAGTGGTTGAGAGTCCGCCTGCCGATGCTGGGGACACGGGTTCGTGCCCCGGTCCGGGAAGATCCCACATGCCGCGGAGCGGCTGGGCCCGTGAGCCATGGCCGCTGAGCCTGCGCGTCCGGAGCCTGTGCTCCGCAACGGAAGAGGCCACAGCAGTGAGAGGCCCGCGTACCGCAAAAAAAAAAAAAAAAAAAGAATATAGAAGATCTTGGGAATTCCCTGGTGGTCCAGTGGTAGGACTCCATGCTGTCACTGCTGAGGGTCTGGGTTCAGTCCCCGGTTGGGGAACTAATATCCCACAAGACACGTGGCACGGCCAAAAAAAAAAAAAGTAAGGTCTTATCAACGTGGGTTTGATTACAGAAACTAAGTATTCTCTAAATAATGAAAAAAATATATAGAAAATCTGAGTATCACCAATAGCCACCCTGACCTAACTGATATTTATAGACCACTACAACCAACAATGGTGAGATATACATTCTTTTCAAGTGTACATGAAACATTCACTAAAATAAATTATATCCTGAGCCACAGAATAAGTCTCAATCAATTTCAAAAGATTTGAATCTTATAGAGTATATTCTTTGTCGCCAGTGGAATTAAATTAGAATTCAGTAAGAATGAGAAAACTGGGGCTTCCCTGGTGGCACAGTGGTTAAGAATCCACCTGCCAATGCAGGGGTCACGGGTTCGAGTCGGGGAAGATCCCACATGCCACGGAGCAACTAAGCCCCGTACGCCACAACTACTGAGCCTGTGCTCTAGAGCCTGCGAGCCACAACTACTGAAGCCCGCGCACCTAGAGCCCGTGCTCCACAACAAGAGAAGCCACCGCAATGAGAAGCCTGTGCACTGCAAGGAAGAGTAGCCCCCGCTCGCCACGACTAGAGAAAGCCCACGTGCAGCAAGGAAGACCCAACGCAGCCAAAAATAAAATTAATTAATTAATTTAAAAAAAAAGAATGAGAAAACTAAAAATAAATTTAAAATCCCCAAATATGTGGAATTTTTTTTTTTTTTTTTTTTTTTTTTTGCGGTACGCGGGCCTCTCACTGTTGTGGCCTCTCCCGTTGTGGAGCACAGGCTCCGGCCATGGCTCACGGGCCCAGCCGCTCCGTGGCACGCGGGATCTTCCCGGACCGGGGCACGAACCCGTGTCCCCTGCATCGGCAGGCGGCCCCTCAACCACTGCGCCACCAGGGAAGCCCAAATATGTGGAAATTTAACAACACACTCACAAGTCAAAGAAAAAAATCATTAGAGACATTTTGAACTGAATGATCATGAAAATGCAACATATCAACATTTGTGAGATGCAGCTAAAAACACTGCTTAGAGGGAAACTTATCAGTCTAAATGCTTATTTTAGAAAATAAGAAAGGTCTAAAATCAATGATCCAAGATTCTATCTTAAAAAGCTTAAAAAAAGAGTAAAATAAACCCAAAATAAGTAAAAGGAAGAGAATAAAAAAGATAAGAGGAGAAATACATGAAATAGAAAACAAATAACAGAGAAAATCAACAAAGCCTAAAGTGATTCTTAGAAAAGATTAATAAAATTGATAAACCCCAGCAAGAATGATCAAGAAAAAGAGAAAGCATCAATTACCAATATCAGGAATAAGGAAGAAAGAGAAAAGAGAACAAGAGAGATAGGAAGAGAAAAAGAAAGAAAGAAGAAGGGAGGGAGGGAGGGAGGAAGAGAAAAGGCACCCACAGGGTCACCGTTCTCAGAACTGGAAAGGGTCTTAGGATAATAAAAGGGTAGTTAGTAGCAGAAGTGACCCTGGGATTGTGAACAGACTCAAAGAATGTGGTGAGTAGAGATGACCATGGAGGAGATGCCAAAAGAAATATTATTTGGAACACACAGAAGTCTGAGGTACAAACATCTGCACACCTCACAGGCCCTGAACAGTACATCACATTAAAAAAAAAAAGTGGAGTTTGTTATGATGCCCCAAAGCCCCCAAGAAAATATTAAATCCCAGTAAAATGTGAATGAAGATGGAAAAAATGTAATGTTTTCTAAAAATTTTTCCATTAAAAATAGTTAAAATAAAATCCAGCCCTTAAGCAAAATTTCTCAAAGTTTGTTCCTTTGAATATGGTTCTATAGCTGTTCTGCAAAAAGGGTTCTGAGGAAATTTTGCTAACATTGCTAATGGCATTGGCCCCTCTCCTCCTAAAGATTCTTAATGTACATCAGCATGTTAGTGACTGCAGCTGGCCTAGTTGTATGAAAGTCAGCCTGTCTCTCTTTAACCTCATGGTCACCACTTTTACAGGACCACAAAACCCTCCTTTCATGGAATACCTATTAACATTCCAAGGAACCAGTATTCTTTGGAATACATATTGGAAAAAACTGATCAAAGGATTAAAACATAGCTAACAACAGTACTTGCTGTAATTTGTTACTATTAGACCATTCTACAAAGTTAAAACATAAGTGATAACTTGATTTTACGTGAAACTTTTCTTTAAAGGAACTTGAAATATAATGGACTCAGGATTTTCTGATAGATTCAGACTGACAAAAATCTAACTATTTTTGGTTCTATTTTGTCTCTCTATATTTAGTAGCATTAAGTGTAGCATTCCAATAGAAATTTTTAAAAACTGGAAGAGTAATCACTCCAGATTGAAAAAAATCTAGAAAAGTGAAAGAATAATAAAGTACTGGCATTTCACCTGCATGTTTATTACATCTCATACAAGAAAAAAAAATTGGGGGTTACTTATGCTTGTGATCTTTGCATAATGGTGAATATTAATACCACACCTTCACTCAAACATTGTCACAAGACATGGAAAGGAAAGCAACAGGAATACCTCTGCCTTCTATATAATTTTTTTATGTAAACCTAGGGCTATGTATTACAAATTGATGCTTACAATCTACTGTCTCACCCTTTACTAGCGACTACATGAGAGGCGATGAGTTTAAATGGTAGTCCTTTCAGTTAAGATCTAAGAAAGTCTTTGCGAGTAGTTTATTGTTTTTTGTAATTATTTTTGCTATTGATATTTATTCCCTTATTATAGAACAGTGTGTCAGTCTCTAGGCATTTTTGTTTAAATACTGGCTAGGGTCACAAGTGAAATGAAGTTTGGTCCTCGTTTACCTCATACTAGCCGTTGGGTTGGCACGCAGCTGCAGAACTGCTGGGGCTCTTTTTATTTAATTTGGCATCCCTTCCTGAGCAGTATTGAGACTTTTAGTTCAATGACTCCACTGGGCTTTGCCATAATTTCTATGTTGTATCAGTAAAGTCTTCAGAAGAGATGCCTAAGCAAACCTGAAAGCAGGCTAGGAATGCTTCTAGTTCAGGTGTTTTTAAGTCAATGAAGGAATTGACTCCCCAATACAAATTAAGTCCATTAAAAATTACAACAGTATTCATTTAGTAAAAAATCTGATTTTTAAAGTATATTAGATCAGCTTAATACCATGTGTGTGTGTGTTAAGAGTTTGTCCTTTTTGCCCAGATTCTCTTGGAATAATTTTCCTAGACTCCGAATCAGACCGTCAAGAAAATACATGTCTAAATTTTGAGTTAGCCACATGTTAATTACATGACTTGGTCATATATCTTAACCTGTACAATCCTGAGAGTATTATGGGAATAATGATCTCTCTGACATGCTCTGAGTATGCAGTGATAACACATAAAAGTCACTAGGACAGGGTCAGGTATATAATAGGTCGTCAATAAATGCTTCGTTAAATGTATTAATGGAAGATGAAGACATCAATGCCTTCTGTGAATTTTACTTCCACAGTCAGAAGAGAAAACAGCTTCACCTGGTCTGCTTTCCTGTATTACATGTCCTATGTTGATGGGCATAAATGCCCAATATTCCTTTGGAACGGAGCCAAAGGAAAGAGATTTTGAGCGGAATCAGAATTATAGATTGTCAGAACTGGATGATATCTTAGAGATGATTTGATCCAGTGCCCTAAGTTTACAAATGAGCAAATTAAGTCCCAAAGAGTATAAGTGATTTGCCCAAAAATCACAGAGAAGTTAGTGACAAATCCAGGACTGGAGCCCAATGTAAACAGGGACTTTTCTTGTAATGGGGATTTTTAATATTGTATGAGGCTAACAGTGTTTTTAAAAATCTTCCTTTTCATCAAAAAGTCTACAAATAAAAAATGCTGGAGAGGGTATGGAGAAAAGGGAACCCTCCTACACTGTTGGGGAGAATGTAAATTGTTGCAGCCATTATGGAGAACAGTATGGAGGTTCCTTAAAAAACTAAAAACAGAGTTACCATATGATCCAGCAATCCCACTCCTGGGCATATATCCAGAGAAAACCCTAATTCGATAAGATACATGTACCCCAATGTTCATAGCAGCACTAGTTACAATAGCCAAGACATGGAAGCAACCTGAGTGTCCATCGACAGATGAATGCATAAAGAAAATGTGGTGTACACACATACACACACACACACACACATATATATACAATGGAATATTACTCAGCCATAAAAAAGAATGAAATAATGCCATTTGCAACAACATGGATGGACCTAGAAATTATCATACTAAATGATAAGTCAGACAGAGAAAGACAAATATCATATGGTATCACTTATATGTGGAATCTAAAAAAACGGTACAAATGAATTTATTTACAAAATAGAAACAGAATAGACATAGAAAACAAACTGGCTACCAAAGGGGAAGGTGTGGGGAAAGATAGATTAGGAGCTTGTGATTAACAGATACATACTACTTTATATAAAATAGATAACCAACAAGGACCTACTGTATAGTACAGGTAAGTATACTCAATATTTTGTAATAACCTATAAGGGAAAAGAATATATATATATATATATATATATATATATATATATATATATATATATATATATATTATATATAAAACTGAATCACTTTTCTGTACACCAGAAACTAACACAACATTATAAATCAACTATACTTCAATTAAAAAAAAAAATCTTCCAGGACTTCCCTGGCGGTCCAGTGGTTAGGACTCTGAGCTTCCATTGCAGGGACATGGATTCAAGCCCTAGTCGGGGAGCTAAGATCCCGCATGCCACGTGACAATCTTCCTTCAACTAACTTGAAAAATAGTTCCCTTTTATGGTTTTTTTTTTTCTTTTTTAACATTTTATTTAATCCATCTGGAGTTTTCTTTTGTATAGAATGTAAGGTTAGAATTAACTTAATGCTTTTTCCCCAAATATTTAGCCAAATGATTCAGCACTATTTACCTAGCAGATCCTCCCTTTCCTACTGACTTAGTGTCACCTTTATTACACTTTCAGTTATTTTTTATACTAAAGTCAATATCTATGCTCATTTCTTTTATTCTATTAATTGATCTGTTAATTTTTGTGCCCAGAGGATGCTATTATAATTGTTGTAATTTTTTTAATTATTATTTTTTCTTAATTTTATATTGGCAAATAGTTGATTAACAATGTTGTGTTAGTTTCAGGTGTGCAGCAAAGTTATTCAGTTATACATATACATGTATCTATTCTTTTTCAAGTTCTTTTCCCATATAGATTATTACAGAATACTGAGCAGAGTTCTCTGTGCTATACAGTAGGTCCTTGTTGGTTATCTATTTTAAATATAGCAGTGTGTATATGTCAATTCCAAACTCCCAATCTATAATTGTTGTAATTATATCATATGTTTTAATAAGAAGTATGGAAAGTTCACCTTCATTAATCTTCTTTAGGGGAAAAAAATGAAGCCTTTGGCCATTTATTTTTTAAGATGATGAACACTGGCAAGTTGGAAAGAATTAATATTCCATGCAAACCAAATAAAACCCATAAGAATTTTGAATGGAATTACATTAAATATAAAGATTAATTTGTAAAGAACTGGCATTTTTATTATAATCGTTTTTCCTTTTCAGGAGTATGATATATATTTTATTTATTCAACTGTTCTTTGACATCGCTCAGTAAATTCATGTAAAGACTTTAAAGCATGCAACGATAACCTAGGAATGAGAAAATTAATTCTACCTGAAGAGATCTGGGAAGACATTTTTATGGCCCGAAAGAGGAGAGCTCTACAAATGTAGTCAAATGAGGTACATGGTATTTCATTACTTAACTTGACATAGCCTAACGCAATTATACAATTCCTTAAGAACTTGTTACTCAAAGTCATTAACCACATACACACATCAAGAGTAAATTTTCATTGGATTCTGACCAGATTGGGCACCATGCTTGTAGTTGGAAATATGGTCCCTGCCCTCAAAGGGGTTTGCAATCTAGTTGGGGAGAGTTTCCATGCTAAAAGTACCAGCTCTAGAGAGTAGATCTTAAATGTTCTTACCACACACACACTCACACAAAAGGTAATTATATGAGGTGATAGAAGTGTTAACTAACCTTATTGTCATAATCATTAAATACATAATCATGTATCTAATCATCACATTGTACACCTTACATTTACACAATATTATATGTCAATTATATTTCAGTACAGCTAGGGAAAAAAAGTACCAGCTCCTCTTATTGTTCTAATCCTTGTGTTAATGTAGCTTCTCACTAAGTGGTTTGATCTTTTACTTCTATTCCCAGATCAAGGTAGAGAAATTTCTCCACAAATTTCTTGGTCATCAAGGAAGTAATTATTGGCAGGGTCCCAGCTCTGCCCCTCAGATGCAGGTTAAAATCACCATCCTCAAAGCTACCTGGAGGTGGATTAAGGATGGAATAAGGTGGAATAAGGATTAAGAATGCCAACTGGGAAGTCAGACTGGGTGTTTGAATTATGACCCTTTGACCTTTAGTTGTGTGACTTTGGGTAAGTTATTTAACCACCTTTGCCTCAGTTTCCCCAAATATAAAATGAAAATAGTGGGCTTCCCTGGTGGTGCAGTGGTTGAGAGTCTGCCTGCCGATGCAGGGGACACAGGTTCATGCCCCAGTCTGGGAAGATCCCACATGCCGCGGAGCGGCTGGGCCCGTGAGCCATGGCCACTGAGCCTGTGCGTCCAGAGCCTGTGCTCCACAACGGGAGGGGCCACAGCAGTGAGAGGCCCGCGTACAGCAAAAAAAAAAAAAAAAAAATGAAAGTAGTAATAGTACTTAACTTGTAGAGTTAGTGCGAGGATTCATGAGACAATCCATCTATATTGTGCTTAACACCATGCCCAACACAGAGAAGGACTCAGAAGTGCATTATTTAATGTGCAGTTTCCTGAGCAGGTTATACATTTCAGCTTAGAGTGCAGCTCTGCTTGGTGGCACAGCTAGGTGTCCTGTAGATTCTCCAGGCTAGAACATGGAGGTTCTAGTGGGGGAATTATCCTCCCTTCTAGTAAAATCTAGGTCCTACTCTTGAAACTACTGGTAAATGGAATAATAAACCCAAGACTGTGGAAAGATGGTGACAGGTACTTCCCCCGGAATTTCAATGTTTTCAATTAAATGATAATTCCATAATGAGAAGGTTACAGTTTTGAAAATCCTTCACTGAAAGAGTCAATCCTCTTTTCCCCTAAATTGTGGTTATATTGAATGAATCCAGTATTAGGTATCAAGTACATCTTTACATGGATGGAGAAGAGGATGTTGGGACAGTAGTTTCTTGGTAGTCAGCTACCTCTCTGGGGTGATTGCTGTTTTCACTTTACAGCTTCTCCTGATGACCTTCCATAAGGATGGGCCCCTTTAAGTTAAAGATGGAAGAGGGTATTTTGAAACTCAGAGAAGAGTTTTCTTAGAAACATCTTAAACAAGCTGGTAAGATCTCCCAGCAAACTCACGTGAGATGTTAGTACAACTGAACCTAATGACTGGACATTTCTGGGTCTCTCACCAGCAAGGCATGGGGAAAGGAGAATTCTTTTCCTCTCATGGCTCTGGTGGCTTGGGAAACATGGGGAGATAAGGGAAGTGCAGGGTTTCTCGTCAAGAAATCCCCCAAGAATACTTCTTTTTATGGGCTGCTTCCTTCTCACCTCCTTTTCTTATTTTTCTCTTTTTCTTCCATATGCATCCTGTTTCTTCCAGCCAGGGATTCTTTCCTCCTCTGGGTAGTACAATTACTTGGGTAGGAAGTTTAGAGTAGTGACAAGAAGATATGTTCCCCTACCCCTGTCCCCAACTCTGAGTGTGAAACCAGAAAAATAAATAAATGATCAATGTGGCCAGCTCCATGTAGAAGTTGATTTAAAAGACCCAGCCCCCGAATAGGAACGTAGTCTATTTCGTGTCATCAAAGAAACAAGACGTCAGCTGAAGGTGAGTGGTCTTTTCTACTAGGAAATTAGTAAAGAGGAAGGCATTGGTTAAGAACACAGGCTCTAATATCAGATAGGCCTGGACTTGAATCTGGGCCCTACCACTTACTAATTATAAGACTGGAGCAAGTAACTTAATTTCTCTTAGCCATAGTTTTTTAAAATCAAGATGGGGTAATATCATTCATCCCACAGGGATAAATGTGGTTGTGGATATAAGCAGCTCAGCACGGTGCAACATAATTCATAGTCAAGTCCAAGCAGACAGTGGCCATTTATTATAAAATGTTGAATCAGAGAGTCAGAATTTCTCAGTGCCCCTGAAGCACTCACTTCACAAGGATGTATTCATATCCCTTTGGCAGAAGTAGCTTCACAGATGGATGCATCAGACTATAAATGTGTGATGCTGCTCACCATGAAGATCATCCAACTAATTACCCTTAGTCAGTTTCCCTGTTCACTAAGCAGGCTTCTAACTGGGCTTTCTGTGTAGCTTTGTAATAAGGATACAATATGCTCATCAGATCAGACTGACTTGAACATTCAGGTCTGTTTGGCCATTATAGCTCTCCTTAGAATAAATAAAGTGGTGTTCCAGTTTGTACATCAGCCTCTTGTGAGTCCAGCTGCACCCAAGAGATTGATCAACTCTGACAAAATCAATCTCTAATCCTACAAAGTCGAGCATTATACCCTGAGCTGCACCAAAGTAATGGCACTTCAGGGGGGCTCTGAGATGCAAATTGCTGACCTGCAAGACAGGTATAGCCTGGAGACTACTTTCTTTGACCACACAGGGTTTTTATTTATTTATTATAACTTTATTTTATTTATTTATTTTTGGCTGCGTTGGGTTTTCGTTGCTGCTCGCAGGCTTTCTCTAGTTGCTGCGAGCGGGGGGCTACTCTTCATTGCGGTGCGCGGGCTTCTCATTGTGGTGGCTTCACTTGTTGTGGAGCATAGGCTCTAGGCACGTGGCTTCAATAGTTGTGGCACATGGGCTCAGTAGTTGTGGCTCTTGGGCTCTAGAGAGCAAGCTCAGTAGTTGTGGTGCACGGGCTTAGTTGCTCTGCGGCATGTGGGATCTTCCTGGACCAGGGATTGAACTCGTGTCCCCTGCATTGGCAGGTGGATTCTTTTTTTTTTTTTTTTTTTGCAGTACGCGGCCCTCTCACCGTTGTGGCCTCTCCTGCTGCGGAGCACAGGCTCTGGACGCGCAGGCCCAGCGGCCATGGCTCACGGGCCCAGCCGCTCTACGGCATGCGGGATCCCCCTGGACCAGGGCACGAACCCACGTCCCCTGCATTGGCAGGCGGACTCCCAACCACTGCGCCACTAGGGAAGCCCGGCAGGTGGATTCTTAACCACTGCTCCACCAGGGAAGTCCCAGCATAGGGTTTTTAAAATCATCTGAGCGAATATTTAAAAATCGGGAGATTTCACCAAAAATGTGGATACGAGTTTCCAGCTTCTTATGAAAACCCAGCCAAAAGATTAGAGCTGAGGCATCTGTTTCCTGTAGGGAGGTCCTGTCTCCTCAGTTCAGAGTCCCAGCTCTTACACCTGGTCATTTCAGTCAGTTATCACCTGCCTGGCCTAAGAGGACTTACTTTTGTGATTCCTGTTCTAAATAAGAACACTTTGGAGAGTTTCTTAGGGTTTTTACTCCTTCCAAAAGAGGGGGAAAGTCAGGAAGGAAAAAGCCTATCGAACACCATTTAGTATAAACAGATGATAAATTTGGAAACACACCCATATTTCAGGAAACACTTGGATTAAGATAGTCTCCTGGGCACTTGTTTGCACGAGTAGATGGGACCATAGGGAGTTGGTGAGAGGCTGGGATTGGGGGAGGGGTGCTGAGGCTGATAATTGACAGAGAGGAAGTGGGTGGTGTGGGGGCAGGAGGGGAAGAGAAGGGCAGCAAATGTTTGCAAGGAATCGACCACTCCTATTCCTTTTTTTTTTTGCGGTAGGCGGGCCTCTTACTGTTGTGGCCTCTCCCGTTGCGGAGCACAGGCTCTGGACGCGCAGGCTCACCGGCCATGGCTCATGGGCCCAGACGCTCAGCGGCACGTGGGATCCCGGACAGGGGCACGAACCCACGTCCCCTGCATCGGCAGGCGAACTCTTAACCACTGCACCACCAGGGAAGCCCCACTCCTATTCTTTATCTTTCTCTCTCCACAACTCTTGTCCCAAACAAAATCTGCTTTTGACCAACGTTGGAGGAAAAGGTAAAACAGGGTGGGGATTAGGGATGGAGTAACTGGTAGAAACCTAGGCAGCAGTGGGGTATTCAGCATTAGGACAGAAAGAGAGCTTAAGAGGAAACAGCCATCCAGCTAGACTGGCCAGCTCTGAGTGGCCATTCATATGAAAGGGACAGAGAGTTGTATGTATAGGGTGAGGTGCTGCCTATAGAACTCTAATCAGGCAGTTTCATGAACTTCTAACAAGTTCAGCAGATAGCGCTATTCAAGAAATCTTTGTACCCAAAGGGAGAGGAAATAAAGTTTAATAACCAATGAGGAGGGGCTTCCCTGGTGGCACAGTGGTTAAGAATCCGCCTGCTAATGCAGGGGACATGGGTTCGAGCCCTGGTCTGGGAAGATCCCACATGTCTTGGAGCAGCTAAGCCCGTGTGCCACAACTACTGAGCCTGTTTTCTACAGCCCGTGCTCTGCAACAAGAGAAGCCACCGCAATGAGAAGCCCGCGCACCGCAACGACGAGTAGCCCCTGCTCTCCACAACTAGAGAAAGCCTGTGCGCAGCAACAAAGACCCAACACACCCAAAAGTAAATAAATAATACGTAAAAAAAGAAATAACCAATGAGGACATCAAGGGAGAGAGGTTGTTCAGGAGAATTCTCAAGCTGCCCTTCAGTTAAAGCATCTGGAGAAGTGATGTAATCTCAGAAACTGTCTGCCTTAAGCCCTTCTCTTTATGATCTAGACTGAGGTCACACAGTTAGATTTCAGTGGCCCATTCAAGGGCACCCATCAATTGGCTCTACACATCGTACCACATCTTTTTGTTTCTTCCTTTATAAAAATTCAACATGATTAGGCAAAGCTCTAACCATCCTCCATTACTTTCATTATTCTCCATCTCTGCCTTTGCTTCTGTTGCTTCCAGTGCTTAAAATACATGCCACCTCTGCTTTCAGCCATGTCCATCAGTTCCACTAAGGCCTATCTTAAAGCTTGCCTCCATCCATCAGTTATAATGACCACTACTTTGTCTGCCCTGAGAGACTGGCGGTCCCATAAGGCAGCAAAGGAGGCACTTTAATCTGGGAGTCACACCATTGGGGCTGTGGCTGTGATGATGACTCTGAATAAGCCAATTTGTCTTCTCAGCATACAGACGAGGAATCTCAGTCTTTAGAGGCTAAGTGATGTACTTGTGATAACTTGACTTATAGCAGCAGAGGCAGGATTAGCACCCAAGTCCTCTGACTCTTCTCTCAGTCTATGGTTCTTTCCACTAACTGTGTGCATGGTTGCTTTCAGACCTCTTAGTTACCAACCATAAACAGATGTATTCAGACTATCATTGAAGATAGAGATGGAAATTACAAGGCTATATAAATGGAGCATTTTGGTGGCATATCATCCCAACTTTACAGTCTTTACAGATCTCCTCCAAATAAATATCTCCTGGGCTCTCATTACACATTCTGATTCAGAAGCTGTGCTTTTAAAGAAAGTATAGGGTGGTCACTCTAGACTGTGGGTACTTTATTCTACCAAAGAAGTTTTAAAAGGCTAGGAACGTATATTTGAATTCAAGTACAGGTTAAGGTACAATGGGTTAGAATATTGGAGAACACAGCAATAGTATTTATTCATCTCAAGTACCTCTCAGTAGATAATTAAACTGGGCCATGATAAAAACAATTCTATTAGGCCTGTTTCTCTTGTGGCTAATGCTGTTGTGCTACTTGCTGTAGTATTTTTCCTTCGCTTCATTTTAAACAGAGCACTTACTGTAATATTGCAAGCATTACCACTTTCCTCCTTGCAATTAAAAAAAAGCAACAGTAGACAAAAACATGAAGTTTTATATCTTCACTCATGAAGATACAACTCATGAAAATATGAATGGCAATCTATATAGCCACTTTTTTTGGTGGGTTTCCTGCACCATCAACTAAGAAGTGGCTCTTTCATCCATAAAGAATACAGTTTGTAGGATTCTTCTCTGTTCTGATGCACACTTTGCCCCACACTTGGTGTTTGTGTGTAAGAAAAGATCTATCACAGAGAGTTCTAACTTTTGCGGCGGGGGGGGGGGGTGTCATGAACCTCTTTGGCAGTCTGGTGAAGGCTATGGATCCTTTCTGAGAATAATGTTATTATAAATGCATAAAATAATATACACTGGAAACCAATTATACTGAAATACATTTCTATCCATGGACCCCTTGTGTCTTAAACCTATCATAGCGCTGACTCAGCCTCCTCCATCTACCTAATTTTTAGTTTTTCAAAGTGAAATCATAAGGTTAGAAACACAGCCTCTTAGTACGGAGTCAAACAGATATCAAAACTCAAGTCCAGGGCTTCCCTGGTGGCGCAGTGGTTGAGAGTCCGCCTGCCGATGCAGGGGACACGGGTTCATGCCCCGGTCTGGGAAGATCCCACATGCCGCGGAGCGGCTGGGCCCGTGAGCCATGGCCACTGAGCCTGCACATCCGGATCCTGTGCTCTGCAACGGGAGAGGCCACAACAGTGAGAGAGGCCCACGTACTGCAAAAAACAAACAAACAATAACAACAAAAAAACTCAAGTCCAAAGCCCAAGTCACAAAGTGCAAAGACATTGGATCACATCAGGGAGCAGGGCTAGCTAGTTAGCAGGTGGCTGCTGACCTGGGATGAGTCCAGGGCAATGCAAAGGCTCTCTTCCTGCATCCCCCAAATCCCTCTTCTCCCTGTTCACTCATGCTTGAAATCCCTTAATAGAGTCTAACTCCTTTGGTTTAATTAAATAGAGGATTTACTCTTGATAAAAAGCAAAAACCCATGGGAGAGGTAAATTCTCTATGCCAAAGATTTTCAAATTTATTTTTAGCAGTAGAATCTATTTTTCAGATGCATTCTTTTTTTTTTTTTTTTTTTTTTTTTTTTGTGGTACGTGGGCCTCTCACTGCTGTGGCCTTTCCCGTTGCGGAGCACAGGCTCCGGACGCGCAGGCTCAGCAGCCATGGCTCACGGGCCTAGCTCCTCCGCAGCATGTGGGATCCTCCTGGACCGGGGCACGAACCCGTGTCCCCTGCATCGGCAGGCAGACTCTCAACCACTGCGCCACCAGGGAAGCCCCAGATGCATTCTTAAATAGAATGCTGATATGTAAATAAATGCAAGTTTTATATAAATTTAGTATAATGTTATATGTTGTATTATATAAAAATAAGAATTCATATATATTTATATGTATTCATATATAAATCAACATTGGAAACAGGCTATTTTGATAAAGGCAAATTATGACATCAAGAGCTATAGATAATAGCTGCAGTCTTACATCCATCAGAGCATACACCTTATTTCTGTATTATATTTTAGCTGCACAAGATGGAGAAAATCCTGCCCTAAATAGATAAGTAATTTGTAGCTAACAGTTTGTTATGGCACTTATAATCTCAGGATTTTCTTCAATTAAAATGATCCAGAAGTTTGAAGACTAGTAGGAATTCTTGTTTCAGAGTAGAATCACTAAAAATATTTATCAACTGTTCATATTACTTAGTAATTAAGGATTAGTACTTAATTTGGGGAAATTTGACAAGATTAGTAAACCATTTGAATCCTGAATTCCTTCCTTACTTCATAACCTTAGGCAAGTAGCTTAATCTTAGTCTCAGTTTCCTCATGTGTAAAATTATTATGAAAAGAGCATGTATTTTATAGGTGTAAAGGTTAAGTAAGATAGTGTACGTAAAGCACTTAACACAGTGTCTGGCATACTTAATGAGGGCTATTATTACTGAAGAGTTGAATGACCAAAAGTACTTTTCAAATCTCCCATGTACCATTTTAAGATGTTCATCATGTCCCATTTAAATTTATTTTCAAATATCTCAGCACCCTTCTTTTTCAGATATTCACTCAGTTTCAAAACAGTCTAAATTTGTTTTGCACAATGAATCCAAAATTTTAAGATGACGTTTCATTGCTGACCTTTTATCTGCAGATGTAAACCAAGTAACATTGCAACCCTGCAATGCCAAATGAAGATCGTATAGCACATTTTGAATCAGATAAGACCCAACCCCAAATTAAAATGAGCGATGAAACAATTTATAATGCTATATATTATCATGATGCAACATGCATTATTATAATTGTACAGTTGACTATTATGCCGTGCCAAACGTGTACCAGAGAGCTTGTCTGGCTTTTAATGGCTGGGAGCACACAGGTGGTGTAGGTAATACTAATACCAGCTAATGTTAATGACATGCTTACCCGGGGCTAGGCACTGCTTTAAGACCTTGACATGTATTACCTCATTTAATCTTCACTTATTTGTCCTGTGTGATTATTATAGGAGTGTATATGAGCAGATGTGCATTTCAAAATATGACTAGTACACAGATCAACCCTATCTAATTAAAAAACGCCCTTATAAGAAATTCAAATGCGCACATGCACACACACACACACATACACACACATACATGTGTGTGCGTCCATGTGCTCGTGGAGTTAACCAAAGAGCACAAATTAATGCATTGATGGTATCTAATGCATTAAAATTTGGTATCAAACTTAGGTATGTATGTATTGTACTTTATTACACTTCAAATTGCTTAAATATTTATCATAAAAATGAAATATGAATTAAATGCTTGCAGGCTCCCTGAAGCTTATTGGAGCTCTCCATAACAATTTGAAAACCAAAGCATTAAACCTTATTACTCATTTACACTGGAGTGTGAAAGGAGCCAAATCAGATCCTCTTCTGCACACAAAGGTGTAAAAAAGGGAGAAGTATGAGATTTTTAATATTCATTAATTTTTCAGAAAGACAGGAACATTATTAGGCACTTATTATGTTCCAGCAATGTCAGTATATTATCTATAATCCCCATAACACCCTTGCCTAGTAGATACCATTATTCTGATGTTACAGAAGAGGAAACGGAGGACCTGAGATGTTAATTTGCTTACTTCGGGGTACACAACTGGAAAAATGGCAGGTAGGACCCAAACTCTGATCCATTCAATTCCAAGCCCTTCCTACCACCCCAGACTGCCTCCCATCTAGCCTCCCCATTTTATAAACCAGGAAAATGAGAACGAGCGAGCTAGAGTAACTGGCCCCTAGGAACAGCTAGTTGGTGGCCAGGCTGTTACAAGAATCCAGGAGCAAGGATGTTTCCCTAGGTAAACTCCATCAGATGGCCCAGTGGGAAGGTGCCCTGTGCCTGCTGGGAGCCAGCAAAACCACTACTTCACTTCTAGACTTGGCATCAGGTAACATAGCTTCAGGGCAGGGACTGGATGGATGAGACCAATTAGTCCTCTTCTGTTATGTGCAAAACACTGCTTGGTGCAGTGGAGGATGTGAAAAACAGACAAACGGTCCAGACAACAAGGTCCCTGTCCTCATATCAGTATGGGAAAGAGGGCATCATCACGTGAAATATTAAATAGAATCCCTGGAAGGGACCTCAGTAATACTTTGGTTTTCCCCCTCGACCCCTACAATAATATAAGTTTTAAATGACTGTATAAAACATGGCATAATACAATATGTGAAGATTGCCGGTAGTCATAACTAATATTTTCAGACCACTTATTTGTACCAGGACCTTTGCTAAGTGCTTTGAATTATCTCATTTAAATCTCAGTATAATCCTATGAGATACTCTTATTATGGACATTGTACACATGAGGAAATGGAGGCCGGTTTGGGGAGGTTCCCTTTCTAGTTAGAGTCCACACCAGGCAGTCTGACCCAGAATCATGATGCTCTCAGCTAAAAAGTGGTTGGAATTTGGCATGGAGTTGGTTTGGGAACGCATACAGGATCTCAGCACAGAAACTCGAGAAGTACAGCATTCTGAAGACGTTAGAGAATGTTTGTGATGAAGGTATGGCCTCTAATTGCCTCTCCCCACTCCCACATGGGCTTTTGTGAGAGAACCGGACATGAGCCAATGACATTTGCCATATCATTTTCTTCAGCTTTCCCAGCACTCCAAACCAAAGCAGAACTAAAATTCTCAATAGTGACAACGTCCAAAGGCAGTACACCACTTCTACTGCCACCACATTGGTGGAGTAGGCTATAGTCAAGAAGAATATGAAAAGTCATTGTCTTCTTGAAAACTCTTTCAAGACAACCTGAGGAGAAAGCTGCCTTTAATGACAGAAACAGGGATGCGGTACATGCCATCACAGTCCTTGGGTAATGACTACGTGTCATAAATAAGATATGGCATTTCTGAATGACTTTAAACTATTTCCTTTTGTTCAACTAATTTAATTTACCAAATGCTCCTGGGGAAAGGGAGGGGGACCAAGATGCTGACTCTGCATTTCCTGGAAAATCAACATTTTCTTTTTAAACTGTCCTCAGAGAAATTCTGTCTGATTGTTGTCTGCTGGCTCCCTCAAACCCTACCTCTGTCAAAATTCTGCCCTGGCGGGTGTGAGAAAAAATAGATGCAGAACTTGAGTGAATACCCACATCTGTTTTTTTTTTTTTTTTTTTTTTAACATCTTTATTGGAGTATAATTGCTTTACAGTGGTGTGTTAGTTTCTGCTTTATAACAAAGTGAATCAGTTATACATATACATATACATCTGTTTTTGGAAAAAAGCAACAGAAGCAGCACAGAAGGAAGTAAAAGAGATAATTGCTGGCTTGAACTGCAATACATTTTACTTGTGGGCAGAGGGCCAGCTTACAGCAGGCGGAATATGCAGGCCCATCTTATTGGAATTCAGGGGTGGGCCTCCATTCTTGTCCGGAGACAGCTGTAAACCAGCAGCCCATAGCATCACAATCAGGCACCGGGTTTTGTCAAGGAATGCTGATATGTACAGAAGCAGCTTTGTCTGCTTCAGCTGCACCCCTGCCTAGTGAAATGACAGTCTCTGATTCCAGATGACAAGAACTGGATAAAAACTTAAAACAAATGGCGACCTTTCAAAAGATTAATTTGTTTACCAACAAAATGTTCCCTCTTTGTCATCCAAGATGGGGGTGACCTTCACTTTCCCATATCTAGGCTGAAAGGATGCTGACTAAGTCATCTGTTAACTCCATCTCAGCAATTATTCCCTTTTTTATTTTTAGTGACAAGAAGCGTTTATTAATTCACTCTGCTTCTTGTTATGGTTTATAAATGCAACAAGCTCGTTCTGAATTACTGCAGTGTAACATCAATTTGTTTAAATCTAATTCTGCTACTGTTGCCAAATTATGTTGTGACTGTAATTGTGGCCATATGCGTGGGCTTAAAACACAATCATGTTGTGAAATCGTCCTTCTTTCTCCCCCCTTGCTACTTACCCCCACCTCTTACTTCTGGTGCTTCTTCTCAGCATTTGACACTAACACAATTGCCTCACTTTCCATTACTTTATCACTTCAGAAATGAATGTGCTTTCAGTGAGAGAGATTACTATGTACACCCCAAGTGAAACAGTAAAGACTGAAACTATGATTTGTGAAGTATGGTTGCTACCCAACTAAGTTAGTGAAAAACGTTGCATAACGTATGACTCATAAAATCTAGAAATCATAAAAGTATTAAATTCAACCTCATGAATAAATAAAAGATTCTAAGTTTACATTGCATTATATATTTATTTATTTGGAAAGTGGGACCAAAGAACTGGTATAATTCTACAGCAACTCATATGTTGCTAAAAAGAAAAATGTTCTTATGATTCTTTTCTAGGTCATAACAGTTATAATCAGAGTTATTTGTGCAGCAATTCAGAGCAATGTTTTGTTTGGCTTTTTTATTATGCATTCGTAATCGTTCTTTTAAAATTCATGGTAACAGATACATGTTTCAAGCCTTTTAAGAAACCCTTCTTATTTAAAAAAAATAAATCAAAGTCAAATTTTCTGTAGCTCTTTTAACGTGTTGCATTAGAAAGTCTAACTGGAACTAAATGTCAGTGAGTAAGTATGAATGTATCAGAGATTTCTTCTTGTCTATCCAAACCTATAAGGCTCTACTCAAGAACATGTTAGAGGGTTTTTGTTTTTGTTTCTAATTTGGCAGATTTAAGATATTGAAAAAATCAGTGACTTTCACTTTTAATACTTTTTTTTGTAAATTGCTTTTACACAACAGAGTTACAGGATATACAATTCTGAAGGCAGTTTTGTGGTGTGTGTGCATGTGTGTGTGTGTGTGTGTGTGTGTGTGTGTGTGTGTGTGTAGTATCTGTGTTTTCAATGCACTAAAATCTTTGCATAAGCCCATATTGTCAGAAAGGATACACCTATTCATAAAATGGAGAAAATACCAGTTTCTGAGAACTAGTAATGTAAATTAGCAACAAATTCAAATTTTCTCTGTCAAAATGTCTAAGGTTATTTACAGGCTTTAGACAAGCTGTTCAAGTTTCATAAGAAGTAAGGAAACACATGGCCCTCAGCAGCTAAATAATAATCCCCTTTGAGTGTTTAGAGTAGTTATAAAAAGCAATTAGCCCTGATGCTGCTTTTCTAATTAACTATACATCACAACACTAGACACATTGCTTCAGTTTGGGCAAGCGCTTTCAAAAACATTTTTATAAGTGGTAAATCACAACTGTATTTATTCCCAAATATTCCACATGATTGTTTAAAACCAAACACTGGAATATTTCTTTCACAGCATTTTTTGCACAATGCTTGTTTTACAAATCTAAAATGAAAACATGTTTTTCACTTAGTACCATCATATATACATATATCAACATAAAATGATAGGGTCAACTATTTTGATTGAAATGCCAATAGTTTGGGCAAGATGTACATACTGTACATACATTTTAAAGTGCTCTGGTATAGATTTTTATGGAGTCAAGTTTCATGGGGAAAAACGGATCTTAAATACAATAAATGAGTATACATTATCTATGTCATACAAGGCCAAGTGCTTTCCCAAATCCTCTGTGTTCAAAGGACAGGGGTACAATATCCAAGGAATTCATCCTATTTGGGAATTTGAAAAAATATATAATAAATAACTAAGATTCTGCTCCAAATTTCAGATATAATTTTGAATTCCCTATTTATGTCAGAATCTTTACTCAGATTCATTAAAGCAAAGCTTAATCCCCCTAAATCTAGAGGTATGCCTTTTTAAACTTCAATACTCATCAGAAAAAGTTTGCATGAAATGCTGCAGTTGCCTTGGGCTACAAAGCCTCAGCGCTCCACCAGCTAAGCCAATATTAATTCTAGATTGAAGGGGAAAACCAACAACAACAAAAGAGAAATCTGCTTCTGTCTGTACGGCCAGAGAAATAATATTTTTATTTCAAGGGCTTTGGGCTCACGGGAAGCAGATAAAAACCTTTTCACATTATTCACAGTGACATTTTAAATAAAGTTTCAGCAGGAATAAAGATATCTAACTTTCGGGTTATTTCTTAGGCTATAAAGTGCTCTTAAACCAACCCTGTTAAAATAACATAAAGCACATATAAAGAAACTAAAAATATATTTCAGGGTTACATGAATGAAGTAGGCAGTTGAAAATGTCTACATAGGAAATTTGGAAGATTAATCTAACAGACTGTTATGCTGGTTAGAAATGGTTTTGCAATTTAATTCTAAAATTAATCTTGTTTTTAGTTTTGATTTCACTGAAGGATACATTTAAGACCTTTTGAGAGAAGCCAAAGGTTAAAAAATGTATCTAAAAATGTATAAATATCACTTTAGTAATTGTTTTCAATATTAGAAATCATCTCAAATAAAATAATTTTCCAAATAAAACTGAAGCACTACTCTTGATTCTCCTAAGAAAACCCTGCAACACAGAAAGAGTGCAATCCTTGCTTTGGGACACTCAGCAGCAAGTCAACGGCAAAAATAGGCACAGACTCTGAGATCCCTTAATGTCAGCCTCCGTGTCATTATTTTTCCTTCTCATCATTTTGCTGACATAAAGGATTAATCCCTACTTTCTTCAGATTTAGAATAATGTTCTCAAAATTTTGCCTATTGTATGAGTATACACCATTGAAGCTCATGCTTTGCTGTTGTTTTCTTTTGCTTTTTCTAGGAGAAGCCTGTACAAGAAATAAAATATTTAACATCTCTGTATTCTTTTTGTTGTTAAATTACTTTCTCTTGTTAAAATTATGGTACTAGCTTATTTAGGGATATCAGATAAAACAGAAAAATTTGAATGAGCTATAAATAGATCTCTTAAAAAGAGGTTTACATTTTCTTCATCATTTCTAATTACAAACGGAATGAAAGCCACTCTCATCTCCAAAAAATTCTAAGGACAATAGGATCCAAATTTTCACTTAAAATCCACATTGTATCTTACACGACTAATAAATGACTTCCAACTCTAAAAAAGAAAAAGAGCTCATTAAAACAACTCATTACTTACACATGCTTTTCTCTGATTAATACATGGCAAACTGATTCCATAGGTCGCATTTACAGCAGCTCTGTGGTGGATGTTTTCAGGATCCTGCATGATTTTTATATTCAACCCTGTCTTTCGCTGAAACAAAGAAACAATGAAACTTTCATGCCAGAAGAACAAAACTGCCTACTAACATTTTATATCCTCAAAGGAGTCTAAAGTTCTTTGAGAATAATTATTTTAATGTAATTCTCACTGGAAAAAAAAGTATATCTTTGGGTCTTTTATTTAGGTGACTAATTAGTCTTTTATTCACAGAAAAGGAATTTTCTGCAGATTTTCCTCTGTGTATCCTGTTACTCATAAAAATCCATCTGCAGACGCCATTCATTTTCTCAAAAATACTGCTAGAAGCCAGCCAAGGTGGACAAAGGATAGAATACCTGGTCTCGATTTATTTTTAGCTTTCCAGGTCAAGAATTTTGCCAATGAAGTCTATACTACGACTATGCAGGTAGAGGGCTCCCTTGGTCTGTTAAAGCGTCCCCTTTCCTTGAGGGACATTTACAGGTAAATCTCAGTTTGGACTTGGTAAATTTACCACAACAAACTTATCCACTCCTTCGCAGAGCTTTTGCTATCTATAGGAAAAATATATGCTCTCATTAGAAAAAAGAAACACGCATCTCATTTGAACCACGTGTTCCTCATTTAAAGTAATTCAAATGAGTTACTGCTGAGATGCTTAAATATGAACCACCAGGATAGGCAGCACAGTGGTAGCGGGGAAGGGGCACTGGATAGGTGACCAGAGACCTAGGCTCCAATCTTGCTCTACCCTGGACTGCCTGCGTGTGACCTTGGGTAAGTTACTTCCCCTCTTTGGAAGCCAGTTTCTTTATTTGCAAAGTGCGACATTAGACTTGACGGTCTGTCTCTTGAAGGACTATCAACCCCCCAATCTCCCCCTCCCATGTTTTGCTTTCTATTATTTGATGCTAAAAGGTAAATTGACACTTAAGGAATATGGTAGTACCAACAGTTTCTGAAGTCTTTTGTGACTTTTAAATTTAGTGGGTTTTAGCATATTCATAATGTTATACAACCATCACCCCTACCTCAAATGCAGAACGTTTTCATTACCCAAAAAGAAAACGCATACCCATTAACAATCAGTGCTCATCTCCTCCTCTATCCAGAGCCTGGCAACTGCTAATCGACTTTCTTTCTCTTGGATGTGCCCATTCTGGATATTTCTTATAAGTGAAATCATACAATATGTGGTCTTTGTGACTTTTTAAAAAGGAGGTGTGAGCAATTAAAAACACTGATTTCCTTTCAATGGAGTGTCTTAGTTCTGAGGGCGATCTGATGCAATTGTTAAAACGGTTATAGGAACCAGCCAGATGAGCTCATGCTGTAGTAATTTCTTTGATCTTAAGCATTCATACGTGGCCTGTGCCTGAGGTCAAAGTGAAGGGGAAGACTACAAAAACACCTATGGAATGCATGCCGTCTAGATAAGTTATTTCTTAACACAGTCTCCAAACCTTTTTATTATTATTTTTTTTTTGCGGTACGCGGGCCTCTCAGTGTTGTGGCCTCTCCCGTTGCGGAGCACAGGCTCCGGACGCGCAAGCTCAGCGGCCATGGCTCGCGGGCCCAGCCGCTCTGCGGCATGTGGGATCCTCCCGGACCGGGGCAGGAACCCGTGTCCCCAGCATCGGCAGGCGGACTCTCAACCACTGCACCACCAGGGAAGCCCCAAACCTTCTTTTTATTTTTTTAATAGTTTTTAGACCAAATCTCCAAATAACTGCACTCAATTGTGCACATGATTTAACCCATGCAGGGACACAGGTTACAAATAAGGCATAGCTCTTCCCTCTCCTTAAAGTCTGTGTGGTGACAAAAATAATGTAGTGCCTAATTATAAATGGCTTTCCTTCTGTGGGTAACCCACACTTACAGCACTACTCCAGGGTTTTTGCATGGAAGCTGAGTGCCTCTTTTATTGAAATTAATACCTGAACATAATTTTTTCCTTCTTAATTAAACTTTCAGAATAATTTCCATTCTACCAAGGATTGGGAAATTGCTAATATGTATTATATTGGCTGGATGTGGTTTCTGTAATTCGGGTGTTTTTTAAATGTGTATTCTGTTTACAGCTGATGGCAATAACTTCATCTATCATGTCTAAGCTTTGTTAGAACTTTTAAATTCTGGGATCATTGGCTCAGTGGACCATAGCCATTTTCTTAGTTTTCTTATGCTCCATCAACTTTATGTGGCTTTGGGACTGGTATAGAAAGGAAATGATCAAATACAGAATCATTGTTAAAACTGGCATTAAAAACTAGTTGTTTCCTTCCATTTTTACATTTCTGTGGCACTGAACACAGATATTTCTGGAAAGAAATCAAAATGTAAATAGAAATCCAACAGAAATGATAGGTTGTAATAGCAATTCTTTATTAGCTTCTAAAGCAATGGAAAAATCCTTTAAAATTATTAATATTCTAATATTTTCTCTTTTGACTCCAAAGCATGTGTATGCCAAAATAATATGTAGCACACATGATTTAATTCCCCTTTTAAAAAATATTAAGAGTTTACATTTAAATAATATAAAAACATCAAATGGTCTCACTGAAAATCACTGTCATATACATTCATAACCTAAATTTATCTTACAAACCATCTATAGAGATGTATAGGGAAATATTTATGAGCATAAGCTACATTGTCAGACCCAGTAATAAGATTTTTCAAGAAAAATAATTATAGATTTAAAAACAAAAACAAAATTAATCATTCCATTTAGCATAAAAGCAATGCTGTGGAAGATGATCATTTTTTACCAACAGTGAGATAAATATCAGAAATAATTTCAGAAAATTTTCTTAAATTGTTCAAGAAAAGACAGCAATTTATTTAATCTATCTTGAGTGACTAAACAATCTAAACTTTGTATCCTCTCCTTTTGATAGTAATTACAAGCAGATATATCAAATGTGACTCTCATTTAGACTTTGGTTTGTAAGAACAAAAGTTATTATCAGAGCCAATTACTGTTTTACCTACATGGCTGCACAGAGCAGGGAGCTCAATTTTCATCTCATCAGTGATTTTGTGGTATTTATTTTATTACTATGCCCACAAAGTGATATAAGAAGGAAATAGCTTATGCTATTAAAACTAAGGCTTGAACATAAGAGGCTAAGGTTTCTTTTAGAAGAAGTTCTGAATTAAAAACACTAGGCAGCGTGTAATGCCAGCTCCCCAGACATGGGCAGACCATAAAATGACATACATCTGAGCAGTAGATCCCACACAGAGTAATCAAAATTGAAATGCTTCACAAACAAAGTTGAGACAAGCTATTTACTAAGTTACAGTGTTATCAGCATAACATTATTCTCAATAGTGTTTGCTACAAGTAATGCCTTCTTTTTTTAAATTCAATTTTATTAATTTTAAATTATTTTTTAATTATTTTTTTAATTAAAAACTTTTTTTGGCTGTGTTGGGTCTTTGTTGCTGCATGCGGGCTTTCTCTAGTTGCAGCAAGCGGGGGCTAGTCTTTGTTGTGGTGTGCAGGCTTCTCATTGTGGTGGCTTCTCTTGTGGCAGAGCGTGGGCTCTAGGCACACGGGCTTCAGTAGTTGTGGCACGCAGGCTCAGTAGTTGTGTCTTGTGGGCTCTAGAGCGCAGGCTCAGTAGTTGTGGCGCACGGGCCCAATTGCTCCGCGGCATGTGGGATCTTGCCGGACCAGGGATTGAACCCGTGTCCCCCGCACTGGCAGGTGGATTCTTAACCATTGTGCCTCTAGGGAAGTCCCACTACAAGTAATGCCTTCTAAAATGTATGTTGGTTAATATCATATTCCCACTGGTTAAAGATATCTACTGTTTAATCTCAAAACCAAAAAAAAAGAAAAAGAATCCAGTCACCTTTAATGCTCTGATTCTTTCAACCATTATTATATTTAGTTGAAAGAACAGTAGATACCAAGTCCTAGTTCAAGCTATATGATCTAGAGTTTTCATTTGTTAAAACTGGATAGTAATACCTACCTACATGGGGTTGTTTGTGAGGTTTAAGTGACTAATGTGTGTTAAGTATCTCAAATGATAAAGTACTACTCAGGATCCTACAGGCCCCAAAATACTAATGCAATGCAGTGAAACACTTCAAATATATAAAAATCTATAGTTCTTAATAATATTTCCCCCTTCCCCCAAAAAACCCTAATTAATAAATTAATCTGAAAGTAGATAGATCAAAGAAAGAATCATACATTTATCCCGCTTTTCCTGAAAATCTGTTTTTCAGATTCACCAAAGAGTTGCTAAGGGAAAGTTCTTCAGAGAAGCTAATAAATGCGGAAGGAATGATAGAATTATAAAATTACCAATAAACAAATAAATAAAACTATGACTTTGTAATTCCTAATGAAATAGTTAGGTAAATATCAGTTTTTGCTAATATCATTAGGTGAAAGGTTGTGGGGAATTTTACTCATTATTATTTTAATTAATTAATTTATTTGTTTATTTTTGGCTACACTGGGTCTTTGCTGCTGTGCGTGGGCTTTCTCTAGTTGTGGTGAGTAGGGGCCACTCTTTGTTGCGGTGTGCGGGCTTCTCATTGTGGTGGCCTGTCCTGTTGTGGAGCATGGGTTCTAGGCACATGGACCTCAGTAGTTGTGACATGCAGGCTCAGTAGTTGTGGCTCGTGGGCTCCAGAGCACAGGCTTAGTAGTTGTGGCGCATGGGACCAGTTGCTCCACAGCATGTGGAATCTTCCCGGACCAGGGCTTGAACCTGCGTCCCCTGCACTGGCAGGTGGTTTCTTAACCACAGCGCCACCAGGGAAGCCCGGTTGTGGGGAACTTATATAGGATAGATCAAACTGGTAATACTCAGACTCACTGATCAATCTTAATAACATCATTAAAAGAGAGAGAAGAAATTGCCTCCTGATATGCTATAAAAGGAAGTACACCACACCACCTGTGAAGTATTCCCAACAAAAAGATGTCACCTGAATCTGATCAAGCTTCTAGATAAAACTACTAGTTTACAAGAAATACTAGGGACAGAGGAATGTGTAAAATGACACCATGAGATTGCAATCAGCCAATCCAGACTAAGGGGGTGGAGAACCTGTATGACAAATGACCTGGTTTCTTTAATAAGTGACATTAAAAAAAAAATTGAAGTACAGTTGATTTACAATGTTGTGTATAAGTGACATTTTTTTAAATGAGGGAAACTGCTATAGATAAAATGAGATACAAATGTAACGTGTGATATTGTACAACATGGGGACTATAACCTTTAAAAATTGAGAATCACTATAGTACACCTGTAACTTATATTGTACATCAACTATACTTCAATTTTAAAAAATAAACAACAACAAAAAACCACAAATGCAATGTGTGGACATTGTTTACATCCTGATTCAAACAAACGAGAAGAATAGTTTTAAAACAATTGGGGAAGACTGAACATGGACTGAGAATTATACAGTGTTAATGCATTGTTAAATTTGTTAGATGAGATAATAGTTCTGTTTTTTTTAAGTCATTATCTGAGGTGTTTAAAGGTAAAACGACATGATGTCTGGGATTTGCTTTAAAAGACTTCACCGAGAAAAGTGGAGGGAATAGATGAAATAAGAATGGTAAAATTAAGGCAACTGTTAAAGTTGGGTGATGGTTACATGGATTTCATTTTGTTTTTGTGTCCATTCAAAGGTAAATTTTCGTAATAAGTTATATTTAAAATTAAAGTGTAGTTAAAATTTAATTATTCATTAACTTATTATTTGAATTCTAACATTCTATGCTTTATGATATTCCCTCTTACCTCCCTGCTAGGCTAGGGGATCAACAATCACAGCATCACTTAACCCCAAGCTGGTTCTAAAAAGCCCAGCTGCCTCAGGTTAACAAAACCTTAAGACTTTAATTCCATTCCGATGTGCCTGTCCTATGTTCTGATTCCTGTAGTTGAATTGTAGAACAAGAGGAAGGTTGGGGGAGAGAGCTAACATTTATTCAGCCTCTATTTTGTACTTGGCACCATAATATGCGGGGCTTGTCATAATCCAAGTGCTGTCCTATAGCCCTTAAAATGGGAAGAGGGAGCATATGATATTATCGCTACTTTACTAATGAGGACAAATGGCTAAGGGACTTCTCAAGGTCATATAATCCAAAAGTGGAGAGACAGGATTGTATTGATATCTCTGACTTCAAAAGCCTCTTTCCATCATAACATGCTGTCCCATTACAACGAAATGTTTGTTGATACACTCTTGATTTAACTTCCTATATATCAGGATCTATCTATCCTTTACTTCCTCTCTAATCCCCACAGGCACTGCTTTGATCTGTGCCCTCATTGATTATTACACGGACCTCTGTAATGGCCCCTACAATGAGTCTCCTTACCTCCAATCCATCCTCTGCATGACCTTCAGAATGATTGAACTTCTGATCACTAATTGAAATACGTATCTCACCTCCAGTTAAAGAAAAAAAAACCCCATAAATCCAGACATAGAAAAATTAAATTTGGTAATGAGAAGGATAACGGTAACGAGAATAAGACTGTTTGCTGTATGTGACTGAAAATTGGAAGAATATTACTTCAGTAAGACAGAATTTATTGTTCTTATGTATATGAAGTCCAGAGATAGGTTAGTCAGGGTTGGTTTGGAAATCCAGGAAGTTACTAGGGACCAGGCTCCCTCCAGCTTAATATTCTGCTATTCCTAATATATGGGCCTCTTCCTCTTGGTCTAAGATGGCTGCTAGAGTTCCAGCCAACACAGCCCCATTCCAGGCAGCAGAATAGAGAAAGGGGAAGAAAAAGATCAAAGAGCACAAGTCAGCTATCTTTTAAGGCAGTTTCCAGAAAACTTCCCACAATACCCACCCCTAACATTTCATTAGCCAGTACTACTTGGTCATATAGCTATGTCCAACTGCAAGGGATGCTGGGAAATGTAGTCTTTATGTTGGGCACCCATATATCTAGCTAAAAATCAGCTGCTCATGAACGCCATTGGGGCCCAGTCCCTTTCCCCCTTTCTGTCCTAACCATCCTCAGAATATTGCCCTTTGTCCCTACACTTGTCACCTTGTGGTTGCAATATGCTTGCTGCAACTCCAGTTGTCATGTCTGTGTTCAGGGGAGAAAGAAGGAGGAAATGGGAGAAGGGACATGCCAGTTGTTACTATATCCTTTCATCTGGAAAGCAAAATATCCCCTAGAACCAACCCCAGGAGACTGCTGCTCAGTACTCACTGGACAGAATTGGGACACATGGTCATACTTAGCTGCAAGGAAGGCTCAGAAATGAGGACCCTTATTCCACCTGGCATGATGCCATCCTGAACAAAATCACAGTTTATAGTAATGCAGATGAGGGAATGGATACTGGGTAGGGAACTAAAAATTTCTGCCACAATCATGCAGTCTTCCCTAGCTAAGGAAGCAAGTACAATAAGATAAAAGTGATAAATAGTGAAATAATGAGAGGTCAGTGGATTGAAGGTGCTTACTGAAGTGAAGAATTGTTGGAAGAATGTACTATGTGAGCTGGCAGACTAGGACATAGAGGTCAGAGACTGCTGTGGTTGAAACAGATTTTAGAGATGATGTACTTACTGGTTACAACAAAGCCCAGGCATTTGGCATATCCCCCTGGCCCTACCAGAGTACTTTTGCCAAACCTCTAATATTGCACTCACCACTCTGTCTGTAGAATGCCTGTCTACAGACTGTGAGCACCTACAGCACTGAAATCTGCATTCCAGCACCTAGCACATAGTAGCATTAAAATCAAAATATTTGAAGAAATGAAACAGCACACCAGTGAGGAAAGACATTTTTTAGTTTTACTATGTTTGTGTCATTCTTACAATATGCCATGGAGACACTGTCATCAGCTTATAGCAGTAGTGTGTGCCAAAGGTGACATTCTGTCCTGTTTTTATGGCACATGGGCCAGTTGCTAATTCCGTGACCTCCCTTCTTTTGCTACAAGCTACTCTCATGTGTTGGTGGCCAGGGAATGAGGGCTCCCTGAATGCCCAGAAGTTAGCATCCCCTGGTAAGCCAGGGAGAGAGGCAGGAGAAATTTGGGATGCCATCTTTGAAATGTTATTGAACCATGGAATACCATATAATAAATTTTGAGTGTGCTTTGCAGTTGTAGTAAATAGCTTATGTTTCTGGAGAAGATGCTCTAAGTCATAAATATGTAGCTAATTGACTCTTCTCATAGAAACAATGTTATTAGAAAATATAGTCCTAAGGGCCTATTTTTTTTAAACATCTTTATTGGAGTATAATTGCTTTACAATGGTGTGTTAGTTTCTGCTGTATATCAAAGTGAATCAGCTATGCATCTACATATATCCCCATATCTCCTCCCTCTTGTGTCTCCCTCCCACCCTCCCTATCCCACCCCTCTAGGTGGTCACAAAGCACCGAGCTGATCTCCCTCTGTCCTCAAGTCCATTCTCTACGTCTGCGTCTTTATTCCTGTCCTGCTAAGGGCCTATTTTTGATGCCCATTTTTTATAGAAATAACCCCAAATACCACGTTTAATCACCTGTTCCACTAGCCATAAGTTATACTGTAAAGTATAAACCTCTTTATATATATAAACTAATTGAATGGTAACCAATTACAGTAAAACAGCATTGCATATGATAGAGTATAATAGTGTATTATAAATAATTCTAATGTGGCTTCACAATTGCCATATTAGTATCACTGCAACAAATCAGAAATGGAAAGGTCACTTTTATCAGGAGCATTGCATTGAGAAGTTTCTTTGGGAAAGTTTAGAGGGACATATCTGAGGATAATTCTGGGGATGGTTAGGAACTTTTGTGGAAAAAATCAGGAATTTATTCAGCTGCTTTCTTTTTTTTTCCCCAGTTGTAAATTTCCCTGTGGCCAACACAGGGAGGGAGCTCAAGGTTTCGTATTTTTAACAGTGGTGAGGAAAAGCCAGGACTCTGAAGTTAAACAGAGCTGAGTCTGAATCCCAGTTCTCCTATTTCTTAGTTTTAAGTTACTATCATCTCTCATCCTCGATATGCTCGTCTGTCAGATGGGGATAACAATAATTCCTTCCTTCAGAAATGTTGTGAGGGTGAGATATGATTTCATCATCATGGCTAACACAGGCTCCTGAATGGTCTTCCTGCTTCCACCCTTGCCTTTCTACATCATATTCTCCGCCTGGCAGCCAGAGTGATCCTTGTCAATTGCAAATCATATCCAATTGGTCCCCTGGTGAAAAGCCTCCCATCTCACTCAGATCTCCGCAGTCCTTACAATGGTCTGCAAGATCTGGTCCCTATCCCTGTTCCTACTTCTCTCCCCCTTGCACATTCCTCTCTAGCTTCCTTGCTGTTCACACTCCTAATTCAGAGTCTTTTCAGGTTCTGTCTTCTCTGCCTAGAATACTCTTTCCCCAATTATTTGCCAAATAACTTGCTTCCCCATATCCATCAGATTTCTGTTCAAGTGTCACCTTCCAAGTGAGATCATCCCAACACTCCCTATGTTCCTAACCTAACTTTTCTCTCATCAACTAACATACTCTATGTTTACTTTTCAAACTGTTTTCTGTTTTCCTGACGACTACCTTACCCCAACTAGAATGTAAGCCCCATGAGAGTAGAGAAATTTGCCAGACGCCTAAAATACTGCCTGGTACATATCAGGTACATAAGTGAGGTTGGCCAGTATTCATCAACAAATAAGAAGAAAAATGAACACTTACATAGCACTCACCATGCATGGGGCACTGTTACAAACATATACGTATGTTAACTCATTTATCCTTACAACAGGGTGTCATAGAGCCCATTTTGCAGATGAGGAACTGAGGCACAGAGAGGTTAAATGACTTGCCAAAGTACAGATAGTAAGTGGTAGAGAACCGGGATGTGAACTCATACTTCTGACCATCATGTTGCCATCTATTGAGAGCCTCCTCCAGGCTGGGCACTGTCTAGGCACTGGTTACAGTAATGAACTAAACAGAGTCTCTCTGCTTTAGATTAATAGAGACTTAAGAAATAAAATAATCAAACACAATGTATAAATCTTAGCAGATCCAAGTTTGGACAAAAGACCAGTAAAAGCCGTTTGGAGGATAATGAGGGAAATCTGAATATGACCTGAGTATTTATTACATTCAGGAAGTATTGTTATAATGGTAATGTTATAATGGTGTGATAATGGTATTGTGGCTAAGTAGGAATGTGTTCATTTTTAAAGACACGCGTTAAAGCATTAAGGGGTGAAATGTCTATATGTCTGTATTTTAAAACATTTCAATAAAAAATAGATGAAGCAAAACTGGTAAAGGTTAACAATTGTTAAATCTAGGTGAAGGAGAAATAGTTATTCATACACTATTTTTGGCTTATTTGAATATTTTCATACTAAGAAGGTTTTAAGAAACCACAGAAAGGGAAAAATCGTTTTTAAAAGTTTCTGCTCCCATGGAGCTTATATTCTAATGAGAAGACAGAGATCACAGTGCTTGTTGGTTACTTGTAGGCATTCTCTTCTCCCCACTTTATTCTGTAAAATCCACCCGCTATTTCACCAGCAAATTTTTCCCATCCAATATTAAGTGAGATATAACTCACAGTGAAAATCTGTAAAGCAACCCTTACTTGCCCTGACATTTTCTGTCTTTTATCTCTCATCACGTTTTTCCTCATAATGGGAAAAATCCTCAAAACTTTAGTTTTTATCAAATTTTGAAAATCACTTTCTCAGTGAGATCCATATTCACAAAATTAAAGATTCTTCCCGGGGCTTCCCTGGTGGCGCAGTCGTTGAGAGTCCGCCTGCTGATGCAGGGGACACGGGTTCGTGCCCCGGTCTGGGAAGATCCCACATGCCGCGGAGCGGCTGGGCCCGTGAGCCATGGCCGCTGAGCCTGCGTGTCCGGAGCCCGTGCTCCGCAACGGGAGAAGCCCGCGTACTGCAAAAAAAAAAAAAAAAAAAAAAAAAGATTCTTCCCATCTTAGACACAGATCTTGCACATTGCTGTATTGTATTAGATCACAATATATATTTTTATATTTGTTTTGAGGGATAAAGCATCCATCTTATGGAATTCATTTGGAAAATAACTCTCAAGCAATGAGATGTGTCTTTTTTCCCTGCTCCGCAAACATACAAATTGTATCATGCTTCTAAGTAGGTCCTTGCGTTTAAACTGTTTAGGAACTTCTATTTGAAATTGCCTTCAGACTTAGCTTGCCGAACACAACAAGAAAATCAAACACTCTCTTGGCCTATAAAGTTTTTCTCCTCTTCCTCCCTCCTCCTTATCTATTTCGTTTGTTATTTCAAACCCTTTCCTTGACTGTTATGAGTACATGTGCGCCTATCGTCCAAGGTGCCTAAAAGAAGGATTGGGCTGGTGTTGATTTGGAGCCTTAGCTCCAGTCTTTTCTTTATATCATAAAGAAAAGCCATCAGAATATGGCTTTTTCAAATGTAAAAGAAATTGATAAACAATTCTTTATTGTGATTCTTAATTACAACTGAGAAACTCCAGATGACTTGTCATTTTAGTTTTTTGGTGTGAAATGGAATTCCAAAAACAATTTCTTCACTTTGGAGAAAGAGCTTAAAGTAGCAACTGGGGTTTACCTAGTTTAAAAGGTTGGCAGTGGGCAATTAGAGGTGGTAATATCCCAGCTGGATTTCACAGCTACTCAATAATACAAGCTTTGAAGTTGGTGTAGTAGGCTTATAGAACAGCTGGCAAAACAGCACTGTTTGTCATTGACTTTACAGCGCAAAATTAGGGCTATCTTTGTGTCAGCAGTTATGCATTTTTAAGCAGATGTCACTGATATTAGATATAAAACAACAATAGGGATCCAGGCCCTGAAGGTAAAGTCAGGGTGGGAAACAGTCCATGCCCCTTTCTAAATGAAGCTCACCCCTGCTTGCAGTATTTAAAAGAACACGGGGCACATAAGATCCCTTATCTTTATAATCATTTGCCAGGATTCAGAACTCTTTTGGGAAAATAAATTTCTGGCCATAGTTTTTTGTTTATTTTCCTTCCTGGAATAATAATAGCAACCATGTGTTCTAAAATAGTCCTAATCTCATATATTTTATTTCATTGTCTTTACAACCTGGAGATCTCTAATCTTCCGCTTATGGACTAACTCCGGCCCTTCTGAGATTCTTGGCAAAGTAAACATTTAATGAAAGCAGAGCCTTAATAGTAAGGAAGATGAGAAGTTTAAGCTCCCTTTATAACAGTACTCAGTTTTTGTTTTTCGTGAGAGCCTTTATTATTACCTGGTATTTTCTTATTGATTGTCTATCTCCACTCCCCTAGAATGTAAGCTCTGTGAGAGTGGGGGGACCTGGTCTGAATTGTTCATCCCAGGGTGCCTCTAACAGTCCTTGGCACACAGGAAGTATTCCACAGATAGTGGCTGAAGGAACCCAATGTGACAAGTACAGTGACAAAGGTAGGAGTGGGCTGCTTTGAGAGTGCAGAGGATCCTGGATTAATATTTTATATGGGGATGAGCACACCATTCGAAGTCACTGTGTCGGTTTCATTTATTCATTCAACAAACATTTGTTGAGAGTAACCTGGCATTACATTGCAATGGACAAACTGACATGGATCCTGCCCTCATTAAGCTTATAATCTAGTGGGAAGTCAGGCATTTTTTAAAAAATCATATAACAATATCTAGTTATAAATTTTGGCAAATGTAATAAAGGAAAATACAAGGTATTCTCATCATAAGCATCTTTGCTGTACACATCTTTGCTGTAAGCATTTTTTTTTTTTTTTTTTTTGCTGTAAACATTTTTGCTGCAAACATCCTTGCTGCATAACTAATTGGCCATAAGGCAATTCTGCCATGAAAGATAAAATAACTGGCTGACAGTTTTTGATTTGACAGTTTCCACTGGTTGAAATGCATTAGTCATTATTGATGGCTTTATCAGGCTGATTGATGATGATTTGCCCCAAGAGCTGGTTTCTTATTTTGAAGCACAGTACCTGGAAAGAGAAAGAGACTGAAGGCCTTGAAGGTGCAGAGTTGAAGCCAGGTTTCGCATAGAACTTTGGAACATCTATCAGCGGACATGTAACAAATATGCCAAGAATAGAACACAGCTTAGCGGCTTTCACAGGGCAACGCAAAGCTCAGGTACAAACACGCACCCTAGTATTTGTAAACGGATACCTCTCTTAATGACGGACGAAATGTCAGTGAAAAAGAAAAAGCACAATGCCAAACAAGGAGACGAGTCAACAAACAAACAAAAATATGTATACAATACTATGAATGAAAGACTTGAAAGACAAGTGCTTAGGTAAAACCCACAAAATAAAATTGGTCATTTGTACAGTAGTGCCATGATCTACCCACATTTTAAATGTATTCAAATATTTTGTATTTTGCAAAAAAGTCATTTAAATTTTGTTATTCATTTCTCATGCTTTTTTATGTCCTTGTTAATGTCCCTCTTTTGTTTTTTGTTATTTTATCTCTTATAGCAAAATTGCCTTATGGCCAATTAGTTATGTGGCAAAAATGCTTGTGGTGGAAATGCTTGCAACAAAGAGGTCCACAGCAAAGATGCTTCCTACCAAAGTACCTAGAACTAATACAAACAATTGTAAAAAGGGTACCATGTGATGGTGGCACAACTCTGTGAATATACTAAAAACCTCTTAAAAGGGTGAATTTTATGGTATATAAATTGTATCTCAATAAAGCTATTACTTGAAAAAGGGTATCACGGTGGTTAAGAGCACAGCCCTGGATCCCTACATTTCTGGGTTCATGATCCTGGCTCTGACACTAGCTGTGTTCTCTTGGGCAACTTATTTAACATTTCTGCGTCTTGGCTTCTTCATCAATAAAATGAAGATAATAATAACATCTCCTTCTAGGATTATTCTGAAGGTTAAACAAGTTAATGTTCCCAAAGCACTGAAAATAGCATCTGGTACCCAGAAGAGGTGAACTGTTACCACTTTGGGGGAGTCAGGGAGGAAACAGCAATCAAATTGAAAGAATAACCAAAAGCCAGAAACCTCTTGGGCTCTATTCCTTGCCGCCTGGAAACTTAACTTCAAAGAAAGCTCTTTGGTCATAGAAATTGACCATGCTGTGAACATATCTGAAACAACAATGGCATGTTTTCTCATTTAGAACACAATTTCCCACCTTTGCTCTTGAAAAAAAAATTCTTTTCTAACAGCTTTATGGAGATATAATTCATAAACTTTAATTTCGCCCTTTCAAAGTGTATAATTCAATGGTGTTTAGTAGATTCACAGAGTTGTGCAGCCATCACCACTATTTAATTCCAGAATATTTCATCCTCCCCCAAAGACACTTGACAAGCATTAGACATCATTCCCCACTCTCCCCCCTCCTCCTTCCAGCCTCTGGCAACCACCAATCCACTTTCTGTCTCTATGGATTTCTCTCTTCCTACCTTTACTCTTGGAAAGGCATGTGGAAGTGAACTGTGCTGTCTTGGGGGTTGCCAAAGTTTCCCCTCAGATTCCAGAGGGAAAATAAATGATTTCTGATCAATTACAGCTGGAAGCAACCTAAGTTTAAAAAAAAATATTAAAGTCAAATTTGCTATCATAAAAGCTTCACAAATTGTAACTTAAAAACAATGCTTCCTAGTTAAATTACATTTTATGGGAAATATTCTATTGGTAATTACAATAAATTTGACCAACTTTAGCATTTTTACCACTATAAAACTGCAGTTGTTTATTAAGCATAAGAACTTTCTAGCCTGATAATGACCATTATAGCGTGAATAAAAAGCTCTATCTCTGGCTGAGTTTATATGATGCACAATTGACAGAATTACTACTCTATAAAATATTTCTCAATTAAAAAAATACAATATGCTGTATTTTGTTAAATAAAATTAAGTCACAATATAGCCAATGTTAAATATATTCAAAATGCTGATCCCTAAGCAGTTCATCCTTATATTTTTCATTTATTTTTTTTATTTTTATTTTTTTTTCATAAATTTATTTATTTTTGGCTGCATTGGGTCTTCGATGCTGCGTGAGGGCTTTCTCTAGTTGGGGCGAGTGGGGGCTACTCTTCCTTGCGGTGTGTGGGCTTCTCATTGCGGTGGCTTCTCTTGTTGCAGAGCACGGACTCTAGGCATGCGGGCTTCAGTAGTTGTGACACGCGGGCTCAGTAGTTGTGGCTCCTGGGCTCTAGAGCGCAGTCTCAGTAGTTGTGGTGCACGGGCTTAGTTGCTCCATGGCATGTGAGATCTTCCCGGACCAGGGCTCGAACCCATGTTGAACCCATTGGCAGGCAGATTCTTAACCGCTGCACCACCAGGGAAGTCCCCATCATTATACTCTTTAAACTTCTGCTATTTCATATAATTGCAGAGACTTAAGGATCAAAGGTGGTGAAAGGTCTTCCTTGTTAAGCAGTGAGGAGTTCCATGGGATAA
This sequence comes from Leucopleurus acutus, assembly GCF_964270905.1. Taxonomy (NCBI): domain Eukaryota; kingdom Metazoa; phylum Chordata; class Mammalia; order Artiodactyla; family Delphinidae; genus Leucopleurus; species Leucopleurus acutus. Next base: position 136,014,617 of record NC_139142.1, on the reverse strand, counting down.
CAATGTGCAAACAAAATAAAGTTGTAAGAATGTGTATATGTGTGTAATGTAGGTCTTAATTTTAATTTTAAAGCAGGTTCCAGTTCTTTAAGATGGTCAACATAATTAAGGTCAATTAAACTCAACAACAAATGACTCACTTTCTTGATTCTATTGTGATGCCCACTTTTGTAAAATTACCATTAAAAAGCAATTTATGGACTCTGGTTTCATTCCGACATGTAAAGAGCTTGGAAGTTTCGCTCCAATCCTCAGCAAGAAAGCTGAAGAATCAGAAAAACAACTCTTCTCAGATACATCAAAGAATTGAGATCACAGGGAAAACTGCTGCCTTCAAAACTGGAGAAAGAGGTGGATAAAGCCCAAGAGCAGAAACCTGCTGCTGGAGCCAGTGCTGGGAAGAGCACTTCAATTCTAGTCAACAAATTTCTGGAGGCTCAGTGCGGATTCCCTTGAGAGTTAAAAACTCTGAGGGGCCAAGTCTTAGGATGGCAGATGACCCATACTTCCATGAGTTTTACCTCTAGGAGCCCCACCTTGTTTTCTCTGTGAAGATCAGAGAAAAATCCCCTCCTGCTTCCAGCAGGGAAAGAGGAAGAGAATACTCCAAGTTCTGTTCTTTGTTCTGTTCTCTATAATGAAAGCTAGGTCTCAGGGAAAACTATTTTATCAAAGGCTTATCTGACCTGAAGAAGGGCAATTAGCTAACTCCAGCTCCCTCTAGTCTTCCTGTCTCACCTAAGGGGGGGAAATGCTGAGAAAAACATGTGATGGTAACAGGGACACAGACCCTCCAAAAGAATGAGACCTAATCACAGGATTATTGCACGTTTCCCCCCAACACATACTACATCCACAGAGCCTCTGCATACAGAGGATTACAGGTGAAAGAACTGCAAGTCTCAGATTCTGTTTAGGAAGGAGTTTCTAGGGAAACCCAAAAACAATAGGGGGGACAAAAACAAAGATAGCTGGGGAAATTGAAGCCTCAGACATCTACAGTTACAGCAGACAGTAAACATGGCATAACACCTGGCCAGATAAAGGCCTACTTACTTCACACTAAATGCCTACCTACCTCAGTTCCTATTACCTAATACATCATGTCCAGCTTCCAACAAAAAATGACAAGCCATGCTAAAAGGCAAGAAAAAAACAGTCTGAGGAGACAAAGCAAGCATTAGAATCAGATTCAGATATGACAGAGATTTTGGAATTATCAGACCAGGAATTAAAAATAACTATGATTAATATGCTAAAGACACAAATGGGAAAAAGTGGACAATATACAAGAACAGATGGGTAATGTAAGCAGAGAGGTTGAAGCTCCAAAAAGAATCAAAAGGAAATGTTAGAAATAAAAAATATTGTCAGAAATGAAGGATGCCTTTGATGGTCTTATTAACAGACTGGGCATGGCCAAGGAAAGAATCAGTGAGCTTAAAGAAATGTCAATATAAACTCCAAAAATGAAATGCAAGGAGAAAAAAATTAACAAAGCAGAACAGAATGTTCAGGAACTGTGGGACAACTATAAACGGTGTAACATACCCATGTTGAGAATATCAGAAAAAGAAGAGAGAAAGGAGCAGAAGAAATATTTGAGTAATAATGGCTAAGAGTTTTCCAAAATTAATGACAGATGCTAAACCATACACCCAGGAAGCTCAGAGAATACTAGGGAGGATAAATACCAAAAAAAACCACACCTAGACAAATCATATTCAAACTACGGAAAACCAAGGACAAAGAGAAAATCTTGAAGATGGGGGAAAAAACTTACAGAAGAACAGGGATAAGAATTATATCAAACTTCTCTTCATAAACCACGCAAGCAAGAAGAGAGTGAGGTAAAATATTTGAAGTGTGGAAAGAAAAAACCCGCCAACCTGTAATTCTGTATCCAGCGAAATTATCTTCAAAAGTGAAGAAGAAATAAAGATGTTCTCAAACAAAAACTAAGAGAATTGGTCACCAGCGACTTGTCTTGCAAGAAATGTTAAGAGAACTTCTTCAGAGGAAATGAAAATAAAATAGGTCAGATATGGGATAGATGAGGCAAGCGGAAAATCCAGGGACCTCACCATCATGTCCTCCCCTACTCTCCACCTTTCAGAGTCTTCTTAAGTTTGTTTTATATATAACATCCAGGGGTTTTAATTGTATTTATCAGAAGGAATAGGGGAAAGTATTTCTATACCATCTTCCTAGAAGTGAAACTCTCTTAGTGTATTTCTTACAAACCTTTTACCTCTGTATTTATGTATTTAGAAGTGAATTTGGGGACTTCCCTGGTGGCGTAGTGGTTAAGAATCCGCCTGCCAGTGCAGGGGACACTGTTTCGAGCCCTGGTCCAGGAAGATCCCACATGCCGCGGAACAACTAACAAATCAACCTGCCCTGTGTGCGCCACAACTACTGAGCCTGCGCTCTAGAGCCCGAGAGCCACAACTACTGAGCCCACATGCCACAACTACTGAAGCCCAAGTGCCTAGAGCCCGTGCTCCACAACAAGAGAAGCCACTGCAATGTGAAGCCCGTGCACCACAACGAAGAGTAGCCCCTGCTCACCACAACTAGAGAAAAGCCCGTGTGCAGCAACGAAGACCCAATGCAGCCAAAAATAAATAAATAAATTTTTTTTTTTAAAAGTGAATTTGAATTGAGATACAATTTTGCATCCCCCTTTTTTCCCCCTCAACATATGCTGTGAGAATTTTTCCATGTCATGAAAATATCTTGGACAATATTGGTTTTAATAGCTATATAATACACAGATGTGTTGCAGATTTAATCATTGTTACTGTTAACATTTAAGGTATTTCCAAGTTTATTGCTACTAAATATAACACTGAAATGAACAAACTTATACAGAGATCCATGCGTATCTCTCCTTATATCCTAGGATAAATTCCTAAGATACAAACTACCAAATTAAAAAATAACAATTTAAAAAATCTTCTCACATACTTTGAAAAACCTCCTTTAAGAACTTTGTGACAACTTATACCTCCCACCAGCAGTATAAAAGTACACCCATCTTTCGGCCCCCTCATCAGCACTGAGTATTAGGGTGTTTTAAATGACATGTTTTGCTAACTTGTTAAGAAGAACAGTAATATATAATTTAATTCTTGTTTACCAGTGAGATTAAATATTTTTCACCTATTTACTGGTTGTTTGCATTTCTAGCTCTGTGAGTATTCTATTGATGTCCTTTTGTCTATGTCAAGGGTTTTTATTATTATTATTATCAGCGAGAGCACTTTGTATTTAAGAACATTAGCAATTTTTATATCATGTGTGTTGGAAATGTTTTCCAATTTTTAAATTTTATGATGCTTTTAAAAATTTTGTTTCAAAAAATTTCAAACCCATAGAAAAATTGAAAGAATAGTGAGCATCCAAATACCCTTCACCTAGATGACCAAGTGTTAACAACCTGTGCTTTGTCTCTCTCTGTAACTAGGAGGTAGTCATACTCTGTATAAGTAGGATTTGTGTACTGCTTTGTAACAACCCAGAAGAGATTGGCTCCAAGGGGGCTTCAATAACTGAGTGAAAATGTACCTTCTAATCTATACTCATCATTTAACAGAAACTTCTTCTTTCCTTCTCACTGTTTCTCATGATTATCTGCTTTGTTCTTGTTTTTTTTTCCCCCTCAAAACACTAGCATCACAGAATATAAAATGAAGATTTCTGTGCAGTTCTGATGGTGTTGGTACAGATGGTAGTCACCCTCCTAGTGTCAATAAGCAAAGCGTGGTCATTAAGGACAGTGTGAGCAGATATCTCAAGCAATAAAATCTGTGCAAGCCAGCAATGATAAGAGGAAGAATCACACTTTGACATAGAAGAAGACTCATTGCCAAAGTAGGGATAATAATGAAACCTGTTTTGAAAACAATACAAAAGCACTTTGAGCTCTTTGGAGAAAACATACCACTTTTGATAATGTCCTTATCATTGTTTTCTCAATGACTGCTAGGAAAATCTTGCATGTGCTGCATCCATTATCATCACTTTGTGTATCCATTGGGTTTTGTCTCTGTTAGACAAAACTACCAGATATTTTCTTGAGCAATACTTGGGAAAAAGGAAAACCATCCCCTGTGAAAATTAGCCTTCCTGGTTTTCAGGTAGCTATGGTGTAGGAGAGGATACTTGCAGACACTTGACTGGACTTCAATCTGGTCCTCGCTGTTCTGTTTGTTTTTAATTTTTTTATTGAAGTATAGTTGATTTACAGTGTTAATTACTGCTATATAGCAAAGTGATTCAGTTATACATATATATACAGTCTTTTTTAAAAATATCCTTTTCCATTATGGTTTATCATAGGGTATTGAATATAGTTGTCTGTGCTATACGGTAGAACCTTGTTGTTTATCCATTCCATATATAAAAGGTTACATCTGCTAATCCCAACCTCCCACTCCATCCCTCCCCCAACCCCCTTCCCCTTGGCAAACACCAGTCTGTTCTCTATGTCCGTGATTCTGTTTCTGTTTCATAGATGTGTTCATTTGTGTCATATTTTAGATTCCACATATGAGTGATGATATATGGTGTTTGTCTTTCTCTTTCTGGCTTACTTAGTAAGATAATCTCTAGGTCCATCCATCTTGCTGCAAATGGCATTATTTTGTTCTTTTTATGGCTCAGTAGTATTCCATTTTATATATGTACCATATCTTCTTTATCCATTCATCTGTCAGTGGACATTTAGGTTGTTTCTGTGTCTTGGCTATTGTGAATAGTGCTGCTATGAAAATAGGGGTGCATGTATCTTTTTGAATTATGGTTTTGTCCAGATATATGCCCAGAAGTGAGATTGCTGCATCATGTGGTAATTCTATTTTTAGTTTTCTGAGGAACCTCCATACTGTTTTACACAGTGGCTGCACCAACAGTGTAGGAGTGTACCCTTTTATCCACATCCTCTCCAGCATTTGTTATTTGTAGAGTTTTTAATGATGGCCATTCTGACTGGTGTGATGTGGTACCTCACTGTAGTTTTGATTTGCATTTCTCTGATAATTAGCGATGTCGAGCATCTTTTCATGTGCCTATTGGCCATCTTTATGTCTTCTTTGGAGAAATGTCTGTTTAGGTCTTCTGCCCATTTTTGGATAGGGTGGTTTGTTTTTTTGTTGTTTAGTTGTATGAGCTATTTGTATATTTTGGAAATTAAGCCCCTGTTGGTCACATCATTTGCAAATATTTTCTGCCATCCTGTAGGTTGTCTTTTCATTTTGTGTATGGTTTTCTTTGCTGTGCGAAAGCTTGTAAGTTTGATTAGGTCCCATTTATTTATTTTTGTTTTTATTTCTATTGCCTTGGGAGACTGACCTAAGAGAACATTGGTATGATTTATGTCAGAGAATGTTTTGCCCATGTTCTCTTCTAGGAGTTTTATGGTGTCATGTCTTATGTTTAAGTCTTTAAGCCATTTTAAGATGAATTTTGTGTATGGTGTGAGGGTGAGCTCTTCATTGATTTACATGCAGCTGTCCAGCTTTCCCAGCACCACTTGCTGAAGAAACTGTCTTTTTCCCAAGAGACTGTCTTGCTCCTTTGTTGAAGATTAATTGACTGTAGGTGTGTGGGTTTATTTCTGGACCCTCTATTCTGTTCCATTGATCCATATGTCTGTTTTTGTGCCAATGCCACACTGATATTGATTACTGTAGCTTTGCAGTATTGTCTGAAGTTTGGGGGGTTATGCCTCCTGCTTTGTTCTTTTTCTTCAGGGTTGCTTTGGCGACTCTGGGTCTTTTATGGTTCCATATGAATCTTAGGATTATTTATTCTATTTCTGTGAAAAATATCATGGGTAATTTGGTAGGAATCACATTAAATCTGTAGATTGCTTTGGGTAGTATGTGGACCTCACTGTTGATGACCTGTGTGACCTGGAACACTGGTGTGAGCCTCAGTTTGCATAGCTTTAAAAGGAAAGGGTAGGGTTTCCCTGGTGGCGCAGTGGTTGAGAGTCCGCCTGCCGATGCAGGGGACACGGGTTCGTGCCCCGGTCCGGGAAGATCCCACATGCCGCGGAGCGGCTGGGCCCGTGAGTCATGGCCGCTGAGCCTGCGCGTCCGGAGCCTGTGCTCCGCAACGGGAGAGGCCACAACAATGAGAGAGGCCTGCGTACCGCAAAAAAAAAAAAAAAAATCTACCTCATAGGTTAAAAAAAAAGTCCTTTGTAAACTGTCAAGTGTTAAGATAATGATGAAATTCATGATAATGAGGATGATGATCATTATTGTTTATCTTTTCTAAATAATTTTTAAAGGTGGATTCAGGAATAGTACTCATTTTGAGTGGACTCTCCCAATTTCCTGGGCTTCCGTAATAGAATGAAGCCCCATGTATCTGAAAAACATTGAATCTCAGTTACTCATAGGTACTGTGCTCTACTGTCAAAGGAGCAACAGGAACTTGTAGTCCTTATTATATGCCAGTCCTCTCAGAAGGAGTTGCTGCCATGGTTGTTTGGCCCCTGACACTCCACCAGACTCACTGTGTAAGCAGACATTGACAAGCCTACCAGCCTTATTGCCAGGTCCCACTCTTGGCTCAATCCTAGTGCAAGAGGCTTACTCTAGCCCTTCATAGCAATGGGGTAGCGGAATTTCCAGGACTAAGCTATTGATCACACAGAGGCAGGCCCTCTATTTGGCCAAAAGAACACTGATTCCAGGGAGTCATGCTTGTCCCAAGGATCCCAAGCACAAATGATCTGCATGAGGATTACCCAGAGTGTTTGTTACAATGCAGATTCCAGGACCCCATCTGGGAGCCAGGGAAAGAGGACTACAAACCCAAGTTTAAGAACCGTCACTCTAGACCTGTGGTCTCTCAAATAGGGTACCCACGTCTCAGGTGATACATAAGACAAGGCCATTCGTCGTGTGAAGAGAGTGTAAGAACTTCTATTTATCTATAATAAGAAATGCATAAAATAAAAAATAAAAATAAGAAATTACTTTGTACTACTATTTAATACTCAGTTCGTCACCGGATCCCTCACGTGGTCATGTCACCTGCGCTTCTGGATACCTCCTGAGAATGGAAGCTCCAAACCACAAAAGAACGAACAGGCGGGTCAGCATTGTATGTGTTTTTACAGAGCATTGGAGTGAACTGCAGTTTATTCATGAAGTGGGTTTGTGGATTATATTATTTAGTTTTAACTAAACTAAGCCTGGAAAAATGGACAGGTGTCCTAAAAAAAAATCCTGCGAAAAGCCACACTGTATTTAAGATAATGATGACATGCATTGGGAATTCCCTGGCAATCCAGTGGTCAGGACTCCGAGCTTTCACTGCCAGAGGGCGTGGGTTCAATCCCTGGTCGGGGAACTAAGACCCCACAAGCCATGCAGCAAAAAAACAAAAACAAAACAAAATGATAACAAGCATTGGTGAAAAACAAGAAAATGGCAGAACTTACACTTTTACTTCTAGCTTTTCTTCAGCCATATTAAAATGTAAAAATGATGATCAACCAATCAAACTTATGAAGAGTCAGCCTCCCCAAGCCCCCCAAACTTAAAAATTATCCAGAAGACTAACTAAGATATGGGCTTACATCCAACCAGCATCAATGCTGAATCTCAGCTAAGTGTAGAGTATTTTTGGGATATTAGCCACAACCAGTATAAAGCTGTCATGATTAACAAGATTAAGAAACCAAAACATTATAATTAATAACCTGTTTACAAGAGAAAGAAGTTTTGTGCTGTTAATAAAGAAATTTTTTAACTGTTTAGTTCCTCTTTATCTCATTATTGAAACATTTCTATGTTGCTGTTAGTTGATAATTCACTCTCTATGATAATAAGTATATAATTTACAAATAAGCAAGCACATTTTATGGGTTCACACCCAAATTCTTTGACTGATAGCCTTGTGGGATCCAAGGCCAGGTCCAGTTTCTGTCCCAACTTGAAACATTTATGAAACTAAGTCTCCCCCTTTGGCCTCCTGATCAGTTGTGAGCAACCGGTTTCTCAGTGAGTCATTCCATCAGTCATGAAAAAACTCCTTGTTTACTTGGGTATCCTAAGGACTTTGTCATGGAACCTCAGAAGAAAAATGCAATGAATTGGTCAGTCCTGCTCCTCCCAGGCATGTGAACCTGAAGAAATTCGGGGTTCTGCAACCTGCTTTGCATGTAATCTCCTGGGAGGCCACAGCAGACTCTGAAGCAAAGTCTATTCATGACGGTCTCTGGACAGTGCCCCGCCCCAAGTGCAGAGCCAGGTGTGACTATCTACCTGGGAATATGACAGTCACAGACAACCGGCCCTGAGCTCCTGGGTCTCATGTTTTCCATTTCCATCTGCTGCTTCTCCTCTTCTGCCCTGAGCCATGCCCTGTGACTCACACTTCTACTCCCAGGGCCTGCCTTGGGTCCGCTTACTTTGAAAACCCAGTTTGGACTCTTTTCCAGTTTTGACCTTGGCTCCCCTCATTTCATCTTCAAATTTTGTGCCACTTTAGCATCCCAAATCCACAGCTATGACTGAGTTGCTCCCCCAGGCTCGTAGGGCTCCTACAAACTTGCCAGGCTCCCATCTCCCTGGTAAGAGGGCCAGTGACTGTATTATTGTATTGAACAGGAAAGAAAGGATCCAAGGACCACTCCTGGGAGCCAGCTGAGTGCCCCCACTAACACCTTCCTTTACTCTTCCAGACCCTAAAAGGGGCAAGGGGACACCTTGGCCAGGGAGAAGAACTGTACAAGCAAAGGTCTCTGGCCAGAATCTTTCTGTTTGGTTCTCTGCTACCTAGTTTGCTCTTTTCAGTTATCATAGCTTGCAGATCTACAGCCCAGACTCTCTGTTCTTTGTCAAGATGAGAGGACGAAGAGAAAGCTGGAGACAGGACAGGAGAACTTTCATTAGAGTTGGTGACAGACATCTCTTCTCCTGTGTACTTTCCGCACCCCCTCCATTCTGGAGCTTTCTTACTGCTGTTTGTACCTTCCATCCTTTGGCTACGCACTCCCCACCTACTACAGATCTCCTGGCTGCCATCTGAATAGGCCTCCCACTTTGCCCTGTGTGGCTCTCTTGATTTAGAGCTGAGTCGATATAAGTTGGTAGAGTAACCTCCAATATTTTCTTCTCCAAGAATCCCTTTTATGATTTTCCCTACAGATGGTTTATTTCAAAAGATGATGTATATTAACCTATTTGCAGGTCATATTGTTATTCCCAAATGTAAAAATCTAAGATGTAAATGACTAAAAACTAGACAGACTAGGGAAGGTTTGCCTCTGCCAAGGGATGATGGATGCCTGTGGTACTACCTTCATGTGGGAGAAAGGGAGACAGGCAGAGTGTACACCCAAGCCTCTGCACCCCACTCCTGAGGCTTGGGTTGTGGCTGTGTCTCCAGGTTTCCGTGTTTCCATGTGTGCTCTCTGAAACTTGACCTCACTCTCTGATATGATTCACTTATGCTTGGTATACATGTATGATGCAAATAGGGCCACAGGGGTTTTAAGCTGAGTACAAAACCTTAATCTATATACACTCAAATTCAGGAAGCCTGGATGTAAGAAGGTCCAAAGTAAGGAAAGGTCATTTCTCTTTTTTATTTTTATTTTTTTTAATTGGAGTATAGTTGATTTACAATATTGTGTTAGTTTCTGCTGTACAGCACAGTGAATCAGTTATACATACATCCACTCTTTTTTAGATTCTTTTCCCATAAAGGTCATTACAGAGTATTGAGTAGATCTCCCTGTGCTATACAGTAGGTCCTTATTAGTTATCTATTTTATATATAGTAGTGTGTGGAAAGGTCATTTCTCTTTAACTCAATTCTAATTTTAATAAATCATCTCTTAGGATGTATTATATAATGAATATTTCAAGCAAGTTTTATTATTTTTGTTTTGTTTACCCTGGATACTAAAATCATTTTTACAGTAAAGCACGTATGACAGGCTAAAAACTGTAAAGAAAGTCCCACATAACCTGAATAGCATAAAAATGGATTTGTTTTAAAGTATTTCCTTTAGGAGTTGAATTTTGGATATGCTTTACTAAAAATAAATATATATATATAACCCCAAAACTAGGACCCTGAAACAATTGTCATGGTGTCAAGCACTAGAATGCAGTACAAGTAATGGAGAATAAATTTTATTGAAGTCCAAATTCTGCCATTAACTTCTTTTTTTTAAATTAATTTTTATTGGAGTATGGTTGCTTTACAATGTTGTGTTAGCCTCAGCCTCCACTGCACAGCAAAATGAATCAGCCATACACATACAGATATCCCCTCCCTTTTGGACTTCCTTTCCATTTAGGTTACCACAGTGCACTAGGTGAGTTCCCTGTGGTATACAACATGTTCCCATCCGTTGTCCATTTTATACATAGTATCAGTAATGTATATGTGTCAATCCCAGTCTCCCAATTCCTCCCACCCCACCCCTTTCCCCCTTGGTATCCATATATTTGTTCTCTACATCTGTGTCTCTATTTCTGCTTTGCAGCTGAGATCTTCTATACCGTTTTTCTAGATTCCACATATACGCATTATTATACGATATTTGTTTTTCTGTTTCTGACTTACTTCACTCTGTATGACAGTCTCTGGATCCATCCACGTCTCTACAAATGACCCAGTTTCATTCCTTTTTATGACTGAGTAATATTCCATTGTATATGTGTACCACATCTTCTTTATCCATTCGTCTGTAGATGGACGTTTAGGTTGCTTCCATGTCCTGGCTATTGTAAATAGTGCTGCTATGAACATTGGGGTGCATGTGGTTTTTTGAATTATGGTTTTCTCTGGGTATATGCCCAGTAGTGGGATTGCTGGGTCATATGGTAGTTCTATTTTGTCATTAACTTCTTATGCAAAACTTCTACTGAAATTAGTAGAATGGATACGAACAAAGCCAAGGAGTTTTGTCTTTACAGTCATCTCACCTGTGTGAGAAAAGTTTTATTTTTTAATCGTAATTATTTTGGACCCTAAAATGGCTATTTTACTTACCATTTGGAAGCGCGAGAAGAATATAAGATATCATCAATAGGAGTTGTTAAAACGCGTTGGTGTACAACATTTAAATACTTCTCGATGTGAATCTGTTACGGAAAAGTTAAAGTTTAGGCCATTAGAGTGGACTTGAGATCCTCAGCTAATTTACTCCATTTCATTAGGTTAACTCTTGGAATGGTGTAATTAAGCCAAAAGGCACAACGTGCTAGGTGTTTATTTCAAGGCTAAGGTATCATTAGGCAACTCAAGGCCAAATTACTTTATCCCAAAAAGCAGCATAAACAATTGAGACTCAAAGCTTAAGTGACCTGTAGCATTCTTCACAAATGAACCTACACAATAGTCAGTTTGCTACCTAGCTGGGGAGACTTGCTAGGCAACCCTGACATTGAGTAATGTCTTTCCCTTATGGGGACTTCAGGCAAGCATCAGAGGAAAGAGTTTGGCCTCTAGGTAACAGATTATTTTAAATGGCCAACCCAAAGACTCCAGCTGGGTCCAGCCCTCTCACCATCACGTAATATAGGACAATGGCATGCTAGTCTGATGAGGCAACAAAATATACCACATCTCTCAGCCTCAGGAGCTGAGCTGGGATGCTAATAACATGGTAGAGTGAAAGTCAGAAGCAAGAGCAGAGACACTGATCATCAGAGGTCTGGAAGATGGAGATGGCCTTTATTTGGACCCATGTGCTAATAGATCCTTGTTTTATATATGAATGTTATCCTGGTCTGAAGATTGGATTCTCCCATGCTCTTATATTCGTCTAATAATGATGAAGTCCCTATCTACTTTATTTCTCTGTTCCAAAATTGGTGTATTTCTTTTCTATTTCCATTGTTACATACTAGATTACAATATTACAAAAATAACTAATCTCAAAATACTTAAGCTATTAGGGAAAAGTAAACTATTTTTTAGAATCCTGGTGAATTTGATAGAAACTCTCTGCAATGTATTGGTATGAATCCTTTTTTTGGTCAGGCATATTGTTGGACTGAGGAGTTATTTTTAAAACTCTAAATGATTTTTATCAAACCACATTTTAGGGGTTATCACTGCATAATCATATATTATCAATGCCTGACATTCTTGTGGCACGTAAATCAATCAATCAGTTAATAATCATCCTTTTAAAAAAGGAAGAGTAGGGGCTTCCCTGGTGGCGCAGTGGTTGAGAGTCTGCCTGCCGATGCAGGGGCACAGGTTCATGCCCCGGTCCGGGAAGATCCTACATGCCGCGGAGCAGCTGGGCCCGTGAGCCATGGCCGCTGAGCCTGTGCATCCAGAGCCTGTGCTCCGCAACCGGAGAGGCCACAGCAGTGAGAGGCCCGCGTACCGCAAAAAATAAATTAATTAATAAATAAAAAATAAATAAAAAATAAAAAAGGAACAGCATGGGAAAGGTGATGACCAACTGAGGCCCACCTCTGTTACAGAATTACATGGGGCCTGTGAGAAGCACAGTTCTTTTCTTCTTGAGGAATCCTTGTCTCCTTCTGGAATTTTATTTAATATCTAAAACACTACTTACTTTTAACCCCATTTCAGTCCTTTTGATTGCTGTTTCAAGATTCTGAATGTCAAGAGTTTCGCCTTTTTCCTCATGTGGGAATTTTGTTAATTTCTCCTTTAATTGATAAAGTTCTTCTTGGACCTGGAGGTAGAAGAATATAAAATATAAAAGAATACAGGGCTGCCCTGGTGGCGCAGTGGTTAAGAACCTGCCTGCCAATGCAGGGCACACGGGTTCGAGCCCTGGTCCGGGAAGATCGCACATGCTGCGGAGCAACTGAGCCCGTGCACCACAACTACTGAGCCTGTGCTCTAGAGCCCACGAGCCACAACTACTGAGCCCGCGTGTCACAACTACTAAACCCCGCGCGCCTAGAGCCCGCGCTCCGCAACAAGAGAAGGCACAGCAATGAGTAGCCCGTGCACTGCAACTAGGAGTGGCCCTTACTCGCCACAACTAGAGAAAGCCCGTGCACAGCAATGAAGACCAAACACAGCCAAAAATAAAGTAAATAAAATAAATAAATTTAAAAAGAAAAGAATACATACATAGTCCACCTAAAACAGTTATTTATCTTAAAGGTTTGCAATTTGCTTGAATTGCTAGAGACAATAAAGTTGATTTTAAAGATGGTGATCATTGAAAAGGACTGTCCTTATGGTTCTGAGACGTGCTTCGTTAGACGGCTCCAGTCACTGTCTTTCAGATTTTGGAAAACTAAGCTTTCATACAATTTTCTATTTGTCCTTCCCCCATTAGAAACAGATCCAAGATAAAACTGCAACTCAAATGGCTTCTGCTTTCTCAGTTGGTAAAGCAGTTGTGTCAGATACAATAAGAAGTTTGTGCCAAACTCTGATTTCTACTAATTGGTTGAGAGGTAAGAAGACAGAACACTTCCGGCAAAGAGAGGTTCTAGCGAAAGCAGTGCCTTTCAAAAGAGAATTATAAATATGTGGACAGGGCCTGCTGGTTTTCCATTCTAGCTGGATCTTCCCCACTTACTGCTCTGAAGAAGCAGTTCTGTAGATGTGGCCTTAATTTTGTTTTATGTAGTCAGAAATGAAAACAATCCTTGAAGAAAAAGCAACATAATGTCATTACTTTAACATTTTCCTTCAATTTGTATTTTCCTTAGAAATGATGAACATCTCTCCAAAGTCAAGCACCCTCAGAATAAAATAGGCATTATGAAATTAGCACAAGATTCTCTGCATTCATATTAGAAGCCAAACTTCCACAGATAAATACAGATGGCACCAATTATTGTATGGGCTGCTGCCACAAGAGAAACATTTTGTTATGCAAATTTATGAACCCAACACCTGTTTCAGCGATAGTCACACCAATAATAATCTGCAGATTGGGTTGCTAAAGGCGTTTTGAAACAGTTACCTTTTCTCTGTTAGTATTACTGGACCTACACGTTGATCCAGCCTATGTTATCGATTACTCTCAAGTATTCCCAAGGAGTCAAGTATTCAAGAGATCAAAAGATTTGCATCTTTTCACTGATGGGCATCAAAGTCTGGCAGACACATCTGGTCATTTGTACTCTGCACAAATTATCATGTAGAGCCTTCAGGGCTCACAGATTGAAATTTGAACACACCTACTGTTTGCTGGTACACACTAAGGATGAAGATGTACCTCTTTCGACTGTTTTGTCCAAATTAGTGCTGCCAGCTGATTTATTATCTATTGTCTAAAGACATTTGGAAGTACAAAAAAGCAGTTCAAGGGCAAGCCCACTTCCAGGCCCACATTTTTTGTTGTTATTGTTGTTCGACTTTTGAATGCACTGAATTTCCTTCTTGTAGCTCTAGTATTTGTAATACTTGTAGCTTCATGTATCATTCTGTAATTATGCCTGTCAACTGCTGGAGGGAGTGAAAACCACACTGGATTATTTATCAGGGAACCGAAGGTCTGATTTCTTCATTGCTTTGTATGGACAATTATATGTCTTCATAGAGTTGTGAGATAATATGTAATAGGTCTGGTACATAGTAATAACTTGGTAAAAGGCAAATGAACATAATTCCTTGTTCTATTACTGTTCACACAATGTCCATGCACACCATCCACATTTTCTGTAGTGTTCTTACCAAGAAAAAAAAAAAAGAATTATTCTACTTGTAGAATGAAAATGAGACAATGGGTGTGAAAATGAATGAATATAGGCTTTGGAACCAGACAGATATGAACTAGAATTCTATTTCCTCCTTTACTAAACTGAGATGGGCAAATTTACTTAGCTTTTTAGAGCCTTAGTGTTCTTACCTGTAAAATGGGGATAGATAGCTACTTTTCAGAATAGTGGCAAGAATAAAATGAGTTAAAGTACATAAAGTGCTTTGTATAAGGCCAGCCACATAGGAGGGCACTGAACCAATGTTAATTCTCTTCTCTTGAATGGTAAAACCTAGTGAAACGCCTTGCATATAACTGGCACTTAGTAAATGTTCATTGATTTGAATTGTTCTTTCTTTCTCAAGAGCTTTTTACTTTCCTTGCCAGATATTTCTTCTCCCCTCTTAGTAACCGCACATCTGTTTGTATAATTGCAATAGAGACAAGTACTGTAGGAAATGTTTCACCAGACCTGGGTAGAAAAAGAGATTAAGTTCTAAATCTCCATTCTTCAAATAGATCCAATCTACCTACTGAAATTTTACATGTCACCCATCATCTCTGTGATCATCAAATGCATTGCTTTCCATACTTTTCCCACTTGGAGGAAGATTATTATTTTGACAGTCTGGGGACAGGGCTATTTAATAAGAAGCCCTTGAAAGATTCAATGCAGACAAAAGTTGCTCTGGAATTTAAAAGAGCCAGGCAACCAGACTCTGTTTTGTCAAAAGCAGCCTCATGACTCCATTTTATTCATCTCTGCTAAGATAAGAGTTTGGCTGAGTCATTCTCATTGCTTCCCCATTCATTTTTATGTTGTACGCTCCTGGCAAACCAGACAGAGGGTTTGATAAGAGAGACAGTGATAATATCAAGCTGTCAATCAGCTCAAATATTTCCAAGGTTGGGGTTAACATACAACTGTTGGGTTTTTGAAATATGATTTCCAAAACTAATTAAAAAGCTAATTTGATTACAAGACTTGGTAATCCTGGTTGCACAAACATATGTTTAATAGTTGGGTCAAACAAGTGTTTATAAACCTATAAAGACACCACATTATTATTAATAAAGTATAAACACAAAGCTTCTAATACTTAATAATAAAAGAAACCATCTAGGAGACCTCCCAGAATCACCACCACACTTCTTAAAGATTGTTTCACAAATGTGCTATAACCTGTTGAAGGACCAGCACACACCAGATTTCTTACTTTGTGTGAGTTACTTTACTTTTTGTATCTTAGTTTCTTCTTCTGTAAACTGCAGCTAAAAATAAAACCTGCCTACTACAGTAGTTGTTAGGAGATTATCTAAGCCCTCAGCACAGGGTCTGGCTCTCAATAAATACTGGCTACTATTTTAATTATAATGATTATTATTAGTATAGTAAAACCTCAGTATTCTGATCAGTTGAGGAAAGAGCCAGAAAAAATTGTGAAAGGTCTGAATTATACACTTGAAGGTGAAAGAAATTAAGTAGCTAACAAAATGCTGCCCAGTAGAGCTCTATGTGGGCATGGTACTCATAGTTCCTGAACCAAAAATGAAAACATGGACTTTGATATATGATCTGATTGGGACAGAATATTCACAATCAGAACTTCTTACATAGAAAATGAAAGAAGATTGCTTGAATTTTCTATGTATATGAGTACCCACAATGCTCATCTTTGATCAGTTTCCTTTCCATAACATGAAAGAATAATAGTACTTATCGGATAGACTTGTTGTAAGGGTTCGATGAGTTAAATATATATAGCACTTAGAACCATGCATGATACCTGATAACTACTATGCTCTTGTGATTTTTCTTCAAAATCATGCAACAGTTTATATTTTACAGTACGATCTAAAGTAGTAGCTCTCATACTTGAGGGTGCATCAGAGTTATTCGAAAGGCTAGTAAAAACAGATTGCTGGGCCCCACCCTCAGAAATTCTGATTTATTAGGTCTGGAGTGGGGTCTGAGAATTTGCAGTTCTCACAAGTTCCCAGCTGTTTCTAATGATGCTGGTCCTAGGACTACGCTTTGAGAATCATCGGTTTAAAGAGTTGCTTAATGTATCTCACTGAGACATAAACCTAATATACTAAATTAGGGTGAAGCAAGTGGAGATTTGAATGAAGTACCTCTGCTAACGGTAAGGAAGTCCACTTTACAGTAAAGACCAATTATGTAGTCTTGGGGAAATTGGGTCAATTTAGAATCAGCGGTAGTTCTAATCTAAGCTATGTGTCCTACAGAAGAGAAAACTGAGGCCCAGAGAGATGAAGGGACTAGCCCAAAGTTACCCACCTGGCAATGTCATTGCCAGGGTCAGACCTCAGTATTCTGACTCCCAACCAAGAATCCTTTTCACTGGATGTACTGCTCTTTGGTAGCCTGTTGGGAGGAAGTAACTCACAGGCCCAGGTAGAAATGGAACCCATGTTGGCGTGTCTGAGAGTGCTGCCATATGCTCACAAATACTCAGAATGCAGTGAAAAAGTAAGGAAGGTCTTCCACGTTTCCTTATTATACACGTTCTACATTGTACCAGGAAGAATTTTACATTGTATCTAGAGATCAGCCTCAGTAATCAGTTTAACTGTAGCCTCTCTTTCTCTGCATAGCCCTCCACTTAGTGTATACGAAGTAACCCTTTTAAGCAAGTGGGGGGGTTGATCAACATGGATATGACTCTCTTAGCTCTTCCCAAAGAGAGGTCTGGCCTTTGCCCTTGGATACCGGGAGGTGATGATCTCTAGGCCCCAGAAGTGTCCTGCTTGACAGGAATGTCTTTATGATGGGGGCTTTGAGCTATGCTGTATCAGTTCCAATCTTTAGATGAATTAGACTGAAATCATTAGTCTACTCTCTGGGAAGAGCTGAAGACTAAAAGTCAGCCAAATGGGCAGTTTGATTGAGCTCCAATAAAAACTCTGGACACTAAAGTCTTGGGAAAGCTTCTCTAGTTGGCAATAATCTGTATATATTGTCACATATCATGGCTGGAAGGAGGTAATGCCCTCCATGACTCCATGGGGAGAAAATGGCTGGACCATTTTCCATTTGGACCCCTCTTGGACTGTGCCCTAAGCACCTCTTCCCACAGCTGATTTCAATTTGTATCCTTTTGCTATAAAAACACTGTAATTGTAAGCATAGTGCTTTCCTGAGCTTTGTGAGTTGCTCTAGCAAATTAGCCACTGTGTGGTGGCTAGGGCTTCCTAGCTGGTCTAGGAATAGCTGGTCTGGAGTGAGGATGGTTCTAGGGACCCATGAACTTGTGCCTTGTGTCTAAGTGAGGACAGTCTTGTGGAGACTGTTCCCTGAGACTTGGCAGTTTGGCTAAACTCATTCTAGGGTGGTGGTGAAAGCAAGGATAATAAAAGGTGAGGTTGGAAGATTTGGGTATGATTTATATTGGGGAAGTCTATGAAATTGGTGAGTTTAGGGGTTTGTATTTTGGAAAAGGTGAACTTAAAGAAGTCTCCCAGATGGGAGGTAAGAGACCAAATCATGGCAGGAAGAAAAATTAGACCCTTTAGATCTGAGTAGAGTCCTGATAGAGTGACCTTGGGCAAATTACTTCAAGCCTTAGTCAAGTAGAGGTAAATATAAGAGTTAAAAGTGACGATATATGTGGAAATGTTTTAAAACTATCATATGTAAATGTGAAAAAACAAAGTACTTTTAACATTCTGGAAAAATCTGAGTGTAACTGTCATAAACTGAGTTATATGGGAGAAGGTAATACTTTCTTGATATTTCTCCCCTCAGATTAGAAAAAGTTACTTCCCTGTGTTTTTTAGTTTGTCACATTTCCACATTCAAAAACTTTAACTTGATTAGCAATCTTTTATCTTTAATACGTTTCCCTATCTGTATGTTCCCAAGCAAGGTATTTCTATTTTATTTATTATTTTTTATTGAGATATAATTGACATATAACATTAGTTTCACATATACAACATAATGATTTGATATTTGTACATATTGCTAAATGATCACCACAGTAAGTCTAGTTAACATCCATCATCACACATGTCAATAGTTACAATTTTTTTTCTTGTGATGAGAACTTTTAAGATTTACTCTTAGCAACTTTCAAATACACAGTAGAGCATTATTAACTATAATTCCCATGGTGTACATTTCATCCCCAAAACTCATTTATTTGCAAGGGACTTCTAGATCCAAAAAAACTGGGGTGATTAAGAAAAGCAGTTCACATATTTCAACTTCTCCCCAGATTTATCACCTCTGCAATGTGTCTGATTCGTATCTCCTCCACTTCCCTAGATCATGGGATCAAAATTTTCAGAACATAACACTTAAAAATGGTGCCTCACTGTAAGATGCATTTTTCCAAAGTAAAGATCCCGGTGGTGTGTATGGCCTTGGAGTTTTACCAGAGGCAAAATGGTTGTGCTTCGAGAGCGCAACCTCCAGGCTCAGGCTCCGGAGGTGTGTGAGCTTGGCGGGAGAGGTCTGGGTTGGCATATCTGGGAGTTCTCTAAGCGGTGCTGCCCCTCGTGTGTTGGAGGCAGTGTTGGGTGGGCGTGAGTGGATGGGCGCTGCTGGGCCTCGCTCGAAGGGTCTTAGCTGGGAAGGGACGGTGAGGCCCATTTCCCACCTGGATTAATATGGATCCGATGGGGTCGTAGTCTTCTGTCTCCTGGGCCATGCCTACAGCCGGGCGGGGCTACCTCCCGGAGGAGGCGAGGTCTCCAGGCGCCGGAACCTGCTGCGGAGGGAGCTCGTCCCCATGGCAACGCCACGCGCAGCCCGGCCTGGTCCACGCCGGGAGCGGAAGAGGGGCTGGAGGAGGAGGCAGGGCCGGCCGTGCCTTCTGAGAATGCGCCTTCATTTGCGCGTCTCCCCCGCGCGCCGGCGGCCGTGGTATCGCCCAAGGCGGAAGGGGCTCTTGGACAGAACCTGTTCGCTGGCGCAGAGATGGCTGCGGGCGTCCCCTGTGCGCTAGTCACCAGCTGCTCATCCACCTTTTCCGCAGACCGGCTAGTCCAGCGTGAGTAGTGAGGCACCTGGGCCGATTTCCAAGCCCCGCGCCAAGCCTCGGCTGGCGACAGTCCCAGCACCGCGGCCTCCCTCGGGGCCTCTGTCGCCGCCGCGGGCCCTGGCCTCTTGCTCCCGTTGGTGGTGGCCCGAGACTCCTCTGGTGCCCTTCAGACGTGGTCGAGGTTCCCAGTCCGCCAGGTGTCCACCATTAGCTCCTGCACTCGTTGTTTCTCTGTTTGCCCGGCCCACCATGTCGTTTCTTCCAGCTTTTTCTGTAAAGTAGGACCCCAGCCCAGGGGTTGTTGTGGGCAACCTTTGAGGTGAACCGGAGAGGCGCTTTGGG
Source organism: Leucopleurus acutus (assembly GCF_964270905.1). Taxonomy (NCBI): domain Eukaryota; kingdom Metazoa; phylum Chordata; class Mammalia; order Artiodactyla; family Delphinidae; genus Leucopleurus; species Leucopleurus acutus. The sequence goes on along the minus strand of NC_139142.1, from coordinate 135,994,577 downwards.
AATGCTACCGAGGAACGCGAGTGTCAGGTGCAGGAATCGTGATTTATGTTGCCATCCCTGCTCCTGAGGTAGAGAGTGTTTCCTCTGGCTACCCCTTGATGTGTATTTTAAGACTTGTTCGACTTGCCCCCTGCACTCTGCAGTTATTCAGTGCCTTGCCTTCCTCCTGAGGCTAGGCCCTCCGCCAACATTAGTTTTTGGTTATTACTGGGCCTAGTTCTTTTGCCTTTGGACCTTCCTAGTGGTTGTCAAACTAAGTCACTCTTGAAAGAATCATAGGCGAGAATGGAAGATCAGTGTGGTAGAGAAACCATAGGGCTGGGGGCATAGGCTCAACTCTTCCACTAACTCACTCCGCAAAGTTGATTATAACTCAAGACTCCTGTTTTAAATGTGTGGCTTCGAGTAAGAACAGTGACTCTCAGCTGTAACCTATGCCCTTCAATTTTCTTTGTAACATGGTGATAATTTTCACAGGATTTTGTGCTTAACCCAGAGTAATCTTTCGGTAAATGGTAGATATTATTATTAAAGCACATTCTCTCTCTAGCCCTCAGTTTCCTGATCCTGAAAATGGGGCATATGAATCTATCTCACAGGATTCTTTGAAAGACCGGTGATGTGACATTTTGAAAGCATTTTGTAAAGTGTAAAGCATCATATAAACTAACTTCTTCCTGTAGTACCTGTCAAATGACGTCACTGCAGCACAAGTGTTCTGTAACTTAGTTATCATTTGTGATCACATAAAAAGTTCCTTAATTATAACACTAAGTGGTAACTAACTGCTCTAATTATGCCATTTCCTTATCTCTCATCAGTGCTCCTTCCCATTTTTTCCTTTCTTTTCTTTTTGAAAATTGTTTTATTCTAAAAGTAGTGCATAGTCCATTAAGTAAGATTTAGCACATGTAGAAAAGAAAATGTCAGCCAAGGTCTCATCACGCAGACACAAATACTGTCTTAACATTTCTGTGCATCTCCTTACGGTTTTGTTCCCAATGCACAGGTTTTAAAAAATTGATAATTACATTTCATATATAATTTTTATATTTTATATATAACATGTAATATTTTAACATTTTATATATAAAAATTCAAAATATTGTATCCAAAATATTAAATATATAAATGTATAAAATTATATATTTATAACATATTTAAGGTGTATGATTTGTGTAAATACATATTTATATAAAATATACTTTTATATTTTACATATATTTCATTATTTTTATCTGATATTTTTCATCTACCATTACACTGTAAATTAGTTTCCATCATATATTACATCTAGAGAACATATCAGAATTTGCTCAGAATTCTTAAGATCCTGATGTATTTAACTTTCCAAAGGAATTATATGCATTTGGATTTCCATTACTGATATATAAAAGTCCTTTCAAAGCCAATCTCAGAAATATTTGTTAAGTTTTCTTTTGGTTATCACGTGCTTTAAGGATCAGAATTGGCAGACACAGTCACTTCCTTGAAGGAGCTGATTACCTATAGTTGGGGAATAGTAACACTGTACTTCTTTAAAATATATTAGCATCATTGGGAATAAAATTAATTCTGTAAAATAAAATAATCCACTTTATTTCCATATGTAAAATGCTTCTTGGATAACTTTTGTGTTGCTTAAAATTAGATGACCTTTCCTTTGTGATTCCATTAATGTTAGGTAGTGAAAAATAAAATAGAAGCAGTTAGTGAAGAGATTACTTGAGTAAGGAAACGTGAACTATAAAAGAGGGCTTTTACCATTTCTTCCCAGGTTAATGATTTGGGTAACCACGGATAGTAGGAGCATGTAGTACAGTATTTGCTGAGCATTGATTCTGTTTTATCATAATTAAAGATTGAATTAAATTAATCACAAATTGAGTCTAATTTTGGCATAAAAGATGGAGACTACCATAGTGAATGACTTTTAAGTGTTCAGTGACGTTAAGCAATATATGATTTTGGATTGAATCTAATTTACCTTTTTGGGAAGGTTTGGTTCCTTCCCATGCATCAGGAAGAAGAACATTTAGGGTTTCTCCAGTTTCTTTCCTTCGACATCTGATCTATTTTACTGCTTTTGGGGACTTCCCTGGTGGTCCAGTGGTTAAGACTCCACGCTTCCAATGCAGGGGGCACGGGTTCGATCCCTGGTCGGGGAACTAAGATCCCATATGCTGCGTGGTGCAGCCAAAAAAATAAAAAAAGTACTGCATTTAACATCAATGGGAAATATTTCATAACCAAGTAACCAAGTTTATTATTATAAGTATACATGAAATAAAAATCAGTAGGCCTCTACTATGGATAAAGTGTGGACTTTGTGAGAAGCTTTTTTCATTTTGTCGCTCAGAGGCTTTATGTGCAGTATTCTGGGTGGATGTCTGACATCAGATAAAAGGGGCATTACCAGTGTAGACTTTTAAAGGGAAATGAAGGCCCAGAATGCTTATGCAAGGCTGTGTGTGGTGTGAGAGCAAGTGTCGGTACCCCCAGGCCAGACCTCTTTCCACCCCACATATGTTTATATGAACATTTTACTTTTATTCTGGAAAAGTGTATTCTGATATTAAGAACAGAGCTAGTCTCTGTGCCAGTTACTGCAGCTGAAAGTACTACTAAGAGACTATTCCTGCCTTCAGGAGGGATGTGGTGAAAGTATATGCTCCACCTGTGGAAATACCAAAATGTTGATACCTAAGTTTTAACATCTTACTCTATTTTCCTAGAAGGAACTTTAGATAGAAAAATCCCATTTGGTTTTAATGTATGTAATGCTAACTTAGCAACTGTAAGCCACTTAGGTTCTACACCTGAACATTTGGAGCAAATTTTTTTCTTCTAGTGAAATGTGGGAATTTGGAGATCTTATAATAAGCATTTATATGTATATCAATATTCTTCCCACACATGTTTTCACATAATTTAGTTTGGTTCTTGTATCCTTGTGAAATCATGGAGTCAGTGTTTCTCCATTTTATAAATGAAGAAACCGGGGCTTGGAAGCACTAGGTGAGTTGCCTAGAGTGCTCAAGTACCAAGTGCTGGAGCATATGTTCTCATTTGGGATTTGTGTGCATGGGCTGTCTCATTGAAATGTGTTGGAATTCCTTAGCAATCAGAAGTATTTAAGGTGGTGGCATTGGTGGAAGAACTGAGAGAGAAGATTAACTCAAAAGAAGGTTTTAAAATATGCTCGCATTTCCATTTAGAATGGTTGAAGTCTTAATTCTAAGTGAAGAAAAAAAAAATCCTTGCCCTGTATTTTAAAAAGGTCATGTGCATACCTGATGGTCTTTAACAGTGTCTGGATTTTTATTTTCTCAATTGAGGGAACCCAAAGTAGAAACACTTGTATATATTAGTCACTCCTGCTATGTAGAATTAACATTAAAATTAAAAGGTTGTTCCAGATCATCTCTAACATCCCTTCTAGATGTAAAATTCTACGGTATCGGTTATTTTTATGTTAGATTATATAATGCTTCATGTTTATCTTTTGGAAACTGAATTATCAAGCCTGATTTTAAAGTTGCAGTAGACACTCCACTTGTAGTAGAGAGTTTGACATTTTGTGTTTGGAATTCAGATGCATTTACCCATAGAAACAATCCGCTGCTCCTCAGGTTTCTAAAACTGTGGAACCAGGTAGCTCAATTATATGATGGGTAAACTAGGCTTTGGGGAATTATGCAGGCAAAGCTGGCCATCAGGCATGACATTGCTGCTTTGGGAAACATTCATTCTTCTGTAAGACTGGGAGTTTGTTTCTAGGTCTGTCAGACTCCTGTATTTACAAAGGGGTCTTAAAGTAATTTACTAAAGAGAACATTCTTATTTCACAATAGGGGCTATTGTACAGCTTAGCCAATGTTATCTAGCGACAGAATAGGGATAAGAACTTGGGTCTTCTAATTTGCGTTTTTCTGCAGCTGCTTGAGGTATTCTGAGTAGAGCCTTTTACTCTGGGAATAAGTAGTAATTTTTGCTTAAGCAAAGTTGCTTATTTTGTTGTGGTAGGAGGACTCTGCCTTTGATTGGATTGTATATTTCCAAGTCTTTATTTTCTTCAAAGGAAGAAAGATTGGGCCAGCAAGATTTACCACTAGGGCCTGGAGTTGTCATCACAGAATGATTTATTAAGTGGTCAGACTAAAGCAGTGATTTCAAATGGTAATGGGGAGGGGGGGAACTTTGATTTGTTTTTAACTGTGATACTTCATATATTTTAAAATTTTCAGATAACATTAAAAGAAGGCTCAAGATTGTTATCTTTATTAAAAAAGGGATGTTAAGTCATCAACCTTAAGATTAAATACAAGTCACATTCTCTCCAGACCCAAAGGGACTTATAAAACACATCCATGTTATCTTCCTGTGTGTCTGTGTGTATGTATGTATAATTAAAGGTCGAAGAGGTTGTGATTTTCTCAGGTTGTTCAGCTCATAAAAGTTGGAGATTCAATTCTAGTTCTTTTTTTTTTTTTTTTTTTGCGGTACGCGGGCCTCTCACTGTTGTGGCCTCTCCCATTGCGGAGCACAGCCTCCGGACGCGCAGGCTCAGTGGCCATGGCTCACGTGCCCAGCCGCTCCGCGGCATGTGGGATCTTCCTGGACCGGGGCACGAACCCGTGTCCCCTGCATCGGCAGGCGGACTCTCAACCACTGCGCCACCAGGGAAGCCCTCTAGTTCTTTTATATATGTGAAATATGATGAACTTCCTGGTGGCCAGAGCTGTATGTATTCAAGGTGAATTTAGGGATAGGAGAAATTACAGTAGAAGATTTCACTACTACAGTGAGAACTTTTATGGTTCAAAATGAGTTTATACCTTTTCTTTCATGGTAGTTGGAGCCTTAGTAGATGAACTAATAAAACTAATAAACTAATAAAAAATGAAAATGCCTCTATTGGTGCCCAATTCGTTTTTGTTTTTCTTTTATCGGTCGAGTAGAGAATTTGTGTGAAGTGTTAGACTAATCTTTTAGCTGTTATTGAAGAGTTAAATGATTATAAGGTGTTTGTCTTCCCAGTAAATGGCATTCCAGTAATGGGGTAGAGAGCAGTGGGGAAGTATTACACATCAGCCGACGTTGCACAAAACCGTTTATGATACTGAGTGAGTATTGTATCATCCTGGAGGATTCTGAGTGTATATAGACCCAGGCCTTTATTTCTGGGCCACCAAACTGCTTATTTTTATGTAGCAAAAGATAAAAAACATCCAGAAAATATGCAGTGGTCATTTGGTTTAAACAGCTTGCTGCCTTTTGCTCTGTATAATTCCTCAGCAAGTAATGACACTCAATAAATAATGAAATCTGATATAAAACCATTTTTAAAACAAGGTTAAAGTATGAAAACTGTTTTAAATATGTCTGGCAAGAATGAGGATCTGGACACGACGTTGTATTTGTGTTGGAGCCAGTGCACACAGATACCACAAATACCTCTCTGAGAATTACTTATCCAGGAAGCAAGACTAAGGTACGTTAAGACAGAGAGGACAGTTGTGAAGCTCTTAGAGAGCCTTTGTGATGTTTTAGATTCAGTAACAAATAACCTTTTTAGTGTTTAATTTTCCACACAGACCTGAAGGCTGGTTCAACACAGAGGTGGGGTAAAGTAGTACCGTACCTGGATCAAAATCAGTATATGCTCAGAGCAGGAAAATGTGTGATCATTTGGTAATAAAGAGCACTGTTATGCTGATATAAGAGAATTGCCATTCTGTCTGAATTCTGCTGGGGTCGTTCAGGACTTTTGTGAGGAAAAAAATTTGTGAATTGAGTGCTGAGTTCTACCCTCTTCCTAGGTATCTGATTTTAAGCACGTTAACTTTTCATTGCACAAATACTTACTGTCTTTACATGTGCCGTCATTGTTCTCAGTATCTAAAACCTGTGCCTCAATCGCCTACCTTGTCAATAAAGTGATTTTTTTTAAAGCAGCTTTGGGGTATAATTTAAATACCATAAAATCTTAAAACCTGTTTTAAGTGTAGAAAATTTCTGTCATTCTAGAAGGAGACCTTCTACCTATTAGCAGTCATTCCTCATTCCCACCCCAGCTCTGGGCAACCACTAATGTACTTTCTGTCTCTATAGAGTTGCCTTTTCTGGACATTTTATATAAAAGAAATCATATGAAATGTGGTCTGTTGTGTCTGGCTTCTTTTACTTAGCTTGATGTTTTTGAGATTCACCCCTGCTGTAAGCATGTACTTGGTATTCCATTGTATGGAGAGACCACGTTTTGTTTATCCATTCATCTGATGATAGACATTTGGTTGTTTCCACTTTTTGGCTATTATGAATAATGCTATTATGGGCATGCTAAGAAACTATTGTATACTATTTTACGAAACTGCTGGACTTTTTCAGAGTGGCTGTACCATTTTACCTTTCCCATCAGCAACGTATGAGGGTTTCGATTTCTCCACATTTTTGACAACACTTGTTAATTGTCTGTATTTTCATTTATATAGTTGGGGTGAGGTAGTGTCTCGTGGTTTTTATTTGCATTTTCTTAGTAACTAGTGATGTTGAGAATCTTTTCATGTGTATATAGTCCATTCCTATATCTTTGGTGAAAAGTCTATTCAAATCTTTTGCTCATTTAAAAAGAAATTGAAGTATAGTTGAATTACAATATTGTGTTAGTTTCAGGTGTACAACAAAGTGATTCAGATATATATATGTGTGTGTGTATATATATATATATATTTCAGATTATTTTCCATTATAGGTTATGATAAGATATTGAGTGTAACTCCCTGTGCTATCTTGTTGCTTATCTATTTTATGTATAGTAGCTTGTATCTGTTAATCCTGTGCTCCTAGTTTGTCTCTTTCCCCTTTGGTAACCATAAGTTTGTTTTCTATGTCTGTGAGTCTGTTTCTGTTTTGTACATAGATTCATTCGTATTATTTTTTAGATTCCCCGTATAAGTGGTATCATGTAAAATTTGTCTTTGTCTGACTTACTTCACTAAGTATAATATTCTCTAGGTCCATCCATGTTGCTGCAAATGTCAGTATTTCATTCCTTTCTACGGCTGAGTAATATTCCACTGTGTGTATATATTACATCTTGTTAAGCCAATCATCTGTTGATGGACACTTGGGTTGTTTCCATGTCTTGCTTTTTCCCATTAAAAAAAATTTTTTTTGTCTTCTTATTAATGAGTTGTAAGAGTACTTTATATATTCTGGACACAAGTTCCTTATCATGTACATAATTTACAAATATTTTCTCCCATTCTGTGGCTTATCTTTTGGTTTTCTTGATGGTATCTTTTGAAATGCAAAAGTTTTAAATTTTGATGGAGTCCAGTTTATCAGTGTTTTCTTTTTCCATTATCCTTTGACTGTGTGTTCTCCAAGCATGATTTTAACCCATCTGGAAGGACCTTTTGGATACTGGGATGTTGGGTCTGTTAGCTTTGTAACGTTTTCCATCGGACCAAGCTTATTTTCAGTATTTACATACAGGAGCTACAAAATAAATGTTCTTCATTAAATTTACTCTGTTTTGGAAAATTCATCTTAGACATGGTTACCTGCTTTCAGAATAAGTTAGCATCTGCTGCAGATTCTATTGTCAACCTGAGCAGACATTGACATTTTTTGTGAAGTTTTATTACTTAATGCTGATTTGTTTATAAAACATTACCAGTTGAATATGAAAATTACTTTCATCTCATAATTGCCCTGTTTAGACTTACCTGTTCTTCAGAAAATCACCATTTATAAATTATTTTCAAAGCATCTAAGATTAATTGCCAGATAATTTTTATGGTTAAAATAATTAAAGAATACATTTGAGATGGATTTTTATCAGATGCAAATGAAAGGCATTTATGTCTGTGGTGGGAGGTTACGGTGCCTGGCTGTAAAAGGCTAGTTTCAGTTCTATGAGAAAGAATAAAACCAAATTTGCAGTCCACAACTTTTATTTTGTTTCATGAATACAGTCAGGTCAGGTCCACAAGTTCGTTTGCTTTAGATCAGGGTTTCTGTTGACATTTTGGGCTGAGTAATTCTCTGTTGTGTGGGGCTGTCCTGTGCATTGTATTCTTGGCCTCTGCCCACTAGGTGCCAGTAGCATCTCCTCGCTTTTGACAACCAAAAATGTCTCTAGGTGTTGACATGTGCCCTGGGAGACAAAATCACCTCCCCATAAAGAACCACTGCTTTAGGTGATATCTGGACGTATGATTCCAATAAATAAGTGATAGTAATGGAATCCAAAGAAGTCCCCCCCTTTCCCCCAAATATGAGTGGGAATTGTCCATCAGCTGTGCCACTGGGACTGATAAAGTGGTCTTTGCATGCAGCCCATGAAGTTTAGAGGCTGATGGTTCTTCTTGGCCCTCGTAGAGCACTTCTCCACATTCTGTCTCCCCTGGCTGCCAGCTTCTTCCTTTGTCTTTTGTGCATGTTGGTCTCTCACGTTGGTCTTCTAAGGGCAAAGCAGAGACCGTGCACCCTCCCCCACCACACCCCCACCCTCAGTTATTTTAACATGAAGATGTGGTGACCAAGTCCAGACAGCTATTGGGAGAAAGCGAACTTGACGAAAAGGAGGAGGGCTGAGTTGGATTTCCTCTGCTTAAACTTTTAAAACTTTTCCACTGTGATACAAAAAGCCCCAAAGCATGTGGCAATGTGAATTTACAGAGTGACCAGAGAGGAGTGTGTGAGGAAAAGGTAATTAAGTGTTGTAAGCAAACCAGAATTGCTGTACTCCTGTTAAAGCAGGGGTATGTTGCTCTAACTCAATCCAGTTCCTCTTCTCAGCCACTGCATACTGCTCCACTGATGGATCTGTCATATACACGGAGACAGATATTGTATATACATGCACCAGGAGGCTGCAGGATGATTACTCAGAGAATCACAGATAAGAATTTCCTGACATTTGTCTCTGTAAAGTCCCAGCCCTAACCTTGCAGTTTTAACCTTTAAATGGCATGCAGGCTCCAAAGGCCCTTTACACTGCAGCAGTATGATCTACTCCTAGTACTTGGGGAATAATCTGGTAGTTAATAACTGTTATAGAGTTTTGGATAGAGTAGCACCCACCTTGTATGGTGTTCTCATGAAATTGTGGCTATGAAATGGTCACTGGTTGCAACAATATGGAACCATTATGATTTTTTTTTCTCTTATAAATTTATTAATTTATTTATTTTTGGCTGCCTTGGGTCTTGGTTGCTGTGCGCGGGCTTTCTCTATTTGTGGTGAGCAGGGACTACTCTTTGTTGGGGTGTACGGACTTCTCATCGCAATGGCTTCTCTTGTGGAGCACAGGCTCTAGGTGCGTGGGCTTTAGTAGTTGTGCCTCGAGGGCTGTAGAGCGCAGGCTCAGTAGTTGTGGCAAACGGGCTTAGCTGCTCTACGCGTGTGGGATCTTCTGGACCAGAGCTCGAACCCATGTCCCCTGCATTGGCAGGTGGATTCTTAACCACTGTGCCACCAGGGAAGTCCTGGAACCATTATGATTTTTAAAGGTCCCTCTTTGTCTTTCCTCCTTGCTGTTTAATGAAAACTCTGGCTGTCATATTTTTTTCCAAATCCCATTTTGCTCAGTTCTTTTCTTTCATAATAGCTACTTTCTCCTTCAACTGACGTCAGACTCTACTGCCTCCTATACTTTTCCTAATTGCTTTCTCTTCTGTCTCAGTCTGAGCCTTAACAATGGCAAAGAAAAATTTGGAGAAGGCATACTTTGGGAAGGGAGGGGCCAGAGCAGCTTAGTTATTTCCTAATTGTAATGTTTCTTACTGACTCCTCAACACGTGTGTAACCTGTCCTCTTAGAGTCAGGAGTGCTGACACACGTGCAGGAAACTAAGCTGGGGAGGAGGACGTGAACTTTACTGAGGGCCTGCTCTGTGCCCGGCGCCCACCTGCGCTTCTTGGGCACTGTTTTATTTAATCTTCAAGGAGCCATTTGAGGAGTGTTTTTGTCCCCTGTTGCAGTCGAGGAGATGACTCACAGAGAGATTAATTTGTCATTCTCACTTAGGGCCAGCATTCAAATGCAGGTCCCTGTGACCCCAGGTCTGTGCTGTCTCTCTTTTCCGGCCTTTTCTGGTTAGTAGTGCTGCCATCACAAAGGGAAGGGGAAGGAACTGTGGGTCCCCCAGAGGAGTGGGTACCATGAAAGACACTGGTATCGGGGGTGGGAGGTTATGATGCCTGGCTGCAAAGGCAGTTTCAGGTCTATGAGAAAGAATAAAACCAACTGTATTCTTAGAAGAGTGCTGCTTTCTAGAAGGATCGTCTTGATTTGAGGTGGCAGCTGTCACTTCCCTCAGGGCATAGAAAATATGATTTAACCACTGGACAACTCGTCACAAATCACTTAATCAGTGTCATGATTAATTAAGTGCACATTAATTCTACCAGTATTAAAAGTGTCTTTAGGGCTTCCACTGGTGGCGCAGTGGTTAAGAATCTACCTGCCAATGCAGGGGACATGGGTTCGAGCCCTGGTCCGGGAAGATCCCACATGCTGCGGAGTAACTAAGCCCGTGCACCACAACTACTGAGCCCATGCTCTAGAGCCCGTGAGCCACAACTACTGAGCCTGCGTGCCACAACTACTGAAGCCTGTGCGCCTAGAGCCTGTGCTCCGCAACAAGAGAAACCACTGCAGTGAGAAGCCCGTGCACCACAACTAATGAGCTTGCGCTCTAGAGCCTGCGTGCCACAACTACTGAAGCCTGCGCGCCTAGAGCGCATGCTCCGCAGCAAGAGAAGCCACCTCAGTGAGAAGCCTGTGTACCTCAACAAAGACCCAACACAGCCAAAAAATAAATAAATAAAATAAATATATATAAAAAAAAGAATGTTTAAAAAAAAAAGAAAAGAAAATCTAATTGGTGTGCCAAGCCACAACTTCACAGCTATTAGTGCTCAGAAGTATTTAAAAAAAAAAAAGTGTCTTTAATTCTCCTACTGAAGGAGATATGAATAATCTAAAACAGTATCAGTTCCTTGAGTTTAGAATGCACTGATTTGGTCTTTTTTGGCTGGGGTAGATAGGTGAGGGGGTAAGGTAAGGATTGTATTTATATATATGCATGTATGAAATTGGGTATTTGTGCTGTTTTGTGAATTTGCCTTGGAACCTCAGAAAGCTTCTTGCCTCTTTCTTTAATGATTGCTTTCCAAATTAACCTTTTTCTGAGGGAAGAAACATCAGGAGAGACGGAGTAGTAGAAAGAAGGGCAAGAAGAGGGAGTTGCTGGGTCACTGACCTGAAATGCTTCCTTGGCTTACAGCTTTCTTCAACTTTGGAATCTCTTCAGTAACTTGCCGAGTGGGAGGGACTATAGGGGAAATAAGATCACCAAGGATGTGAGAAGTAAGTAGGAGTTGCTGGAGAATTGATGGCTATGTAACAGTTTCTCAAACAGGAAAGGAGATTTATACTTGTACTTAAAGCTGGGGGAAAGGTTTACACTTGCTACTGGAACTGAGTTGACGTTTAACTTCTCATCTGAAAACACTATGAATTAACTATTTTAAGCTGTGAAACCATTCATAATAACATAGTTGGCAGTGAATCATCTAGTATTTGTCTCTTAAAAAATGATGTATTATAGCTCCACCAGGTGGCTGCCAGCAGAGTGAATGGCAGGAGGAGGGAGAAGCTGCTCTTGATTGTATTTGTGCATCATTTTGACTACATCAAAATTCAGTTTAGTGCAGGGCAGAGAAGAGAGGCCGTGGCAGGTTTTTCTAGGAAGTCTGTCTGGCAAAAAACTCCCACAAGATCACTATGACTCACTTTTGACATAAAAATACCTGAAACCCATCAACAGTTTTCTGATGGGTTAGTTGTACTGTGGGGTCACATCTTTTGGTACTCTCATTCCAGCTATTACTTTTGGTTTTCAAGTAAGGGAAGAGGATGCTTAGGTCCATAGGTTAGTTTTGGCTGTGACCATTAGACACTTGAGTGTGACCTAGCTCAAACGCTAAGTATTGTAACCTGTAATGCACCACAGTAGAGTAGGAAAGAATGCTGGTGACCTGAATTCCGTTTTAGGCTCTGCTCCTATTAGGCAAGTGGCTTCTTTTTTCTGGCCTTCAGTTTTCTTATCTGTGAAATGAGTGAATTATACTGACTGATCTCTGGAAACTCTTAGCCATGTGCACCAGCATTTGAGTGATTTTTGTTTTAATTTGGAGAAGAATAAACTTGTTAAACGTTTGAAACCAAATATAAAGGATGAGGGAGAAAAGCTGTATTTAGTGTAGACATTTACATTTTTTAAATTAAACTCTACATTATGATGTTGATTATAAGAACTAGAAAGAGCCAATCTTCACTTTTTTCTCTCTAGTTCTAATATGGCACATATGTAATAATAAAGCCCACATGCAGCCTCACTGAAAGTATCTGATTAGACATAAAATGTTAAAAAAAATCTGATAAGTAAATTGACCTATCAAATTCTTTTAGGCAGCACAAAGAATGAAAACAAAACAAAAGACCACTGAGCTGCTAAAACTTTGAAAGGTAAAATTCATTTTCCCAATTTATTGGTTCTATTCTCATTTAGATTTAGAGAAAAGAGAAAGAAATAGCTTCTTTGTATGTGTTAAGTAAATATCTTCTCACTTGAAAATCAACCACAGTATGTAATTGAAATTTTAAGAGCTCTGAGTAACACATTGGTTTATCCTCTGGTATTCTAGACATTGATTAATAAAATGAACCATCCTTAATGGATCCAAATAGTCTGAATTGCAGTTTGTAAGTAAATATATGACATCTTCATTGATTTAATTTTTTCATGTTAGTTGAAGACACTGACTTGAAAAAAGCGTAACCCACATTTTATTCCAGTTTCTAACAATACAACCAGCCTAGGAAATATCAAGAACTGGCTGTGGTGCTGGTGGGAGTACTAGTCCCGTGCTCCTTCTACTTGCCCCTTAAAAACAGTGAGTTCATTGTTGTACTCTTTGTGCTCCCCACTTAAAAAAAAAGTCAATTCATTATTTTAAAAATTTACCCGTGAATGAAGACTGATTCCATGTGGTGGCTCCTCCTACCCTTAAAAAAGAAATCAGTTTATACATTTTTTGCTACTCTCCTTGGTTCAGTTTTCCTTCTTCCATATCGGCATGTTGCTATGCTACTTGCTTGAAGTTTGAAACGTTAGCTTTGGATGCAACATAGACTTTGATCTGAGTTTTTTTTTTTTCTATGAGACATTTACATGAAAGCAGAATCTTTGATTTTAATAACTTATGTGTTCTTCCTGGTTATTTCTTACCTGAGCTCCATTATGAGGGGCACTGCAGCTGGCTGCTATGGGATTGATTAATAATTAATAAAAGACTATAACTTAAGGTAGAAATTAAGCAGAAAGAACTACTGATTTCTTAAAGAGACAAGGTAAACTCAGATTTTCAAATATTGGCACAGACCTGTTAATTTAAGAGTAACAGTTCTGGTTTTGGTGAAAATTTTTAGAAAGTTAGTTTCAAAAGGGGCCTTATGTCAAAGATAAAGTCTTAAATTTATTTGAAATTTAATTTTTTGGTTAAAAAAGAGGTTTTACTTTCGGCAGACCAGTTCTTTTTTTTTTTTTTTAAACATCTTTATTGGAGTATAATTACTTTACAATGGTGTGTTAGGTTCTGCTTTATAACAAAGTGAATTAGCTATATATATACATATATCCCCATATCTCCTCCCTTTTGCGTCTCCCTCCCACCCTCCCTATCCCACCCCTCTAGGTGGTCACAAAGCACCCAGCTGATGTCCCTGTGCTATGTGGCTGCTTCCCACTAGCTATCTATTTTACATTTGGTAGTGTATATATAAGTCCATGCCACTCTCTCACTTCGTCCCAGCTTACCCTTCCCCCTCCTTGTGTCCTCAAGTCCATTCTCTACATCTGAATCATTATTCCTGTCCCGTTCCTAGGTTCTTCAGAACCTTTTTTTTTTTTTTTAGATTCCATATATATGTACTAGCATACGGTATTAGTTTTTCTCTTTCTGACTTCGCTCTGCATGACAAACTCTAGGTCCATCCACCTCACTACAAATAACTCAATTTCATTTCTTTTTACGGCTGAGTAATATTCCATTGTATATATGTCCCACATCTTTATCCATTCATCTGTTAGTGTACACTTAGGTTGCTTCCACGTCCTGGCTATTGTAAATAGAGCTGCAGTGAACATTGTGGTACATGACTCTTTTTGAATTATGGTTTTCTCAGGGTATCTTCCCAGTAGTGGGATTGCTGGGTTGTATGCAGGTTCTATTTTTAGTTTTTTAAGGAACTTCCATACTGTTCTCCATAGTGACTGTATCAATTAACATTCCCAGCAACAGTGCAAGAGGGTTCCCTTTTCTCCACACCCACTCCAGCATTTATTGTTTGTAGATTTTTGATGATGGCCATTCTAACTGGTATGAGGTGATACCTCATTGTAGTTTCATTTTGTTTTTTTTAATTTAAAAATTTTTTTATACAGCAGGTTCTTATTAGTCATCAATTTTATACACATCAGTGTATACATGTCAATCCCAATTGCCCAATTCATCACACCACCACCCCCACCATGCCGCGGCTTTCCCCCCTTGGTGTCCATATATTTGTTCTGTACATCTGTGTCTCAACTTCTGCCCTGCAAACCAGTTCATCTGTACCATTTTTCTAGGTTCCACATACATGCGTTAATATACGATATTTGTTTTTCTTTTTCTGACTTACTTCACTCTGTATGACAGTCTCTAGATCCATCCACATCTCAACAAATGACCCAATTTAATTCCTTTTTATGGCTGAGTAATATTCCATTGTATATATGTACCACATCTTCTTTATTCATTCGTCTGTCGATGGGCGTTTAGGTTGGTTCCATGACCTGGCTATTGTAAATAGTGCTGCAATGAACATTGGGGTGCATGTGTCTTTTTGAATTATGGTTTTCTCTGGGTATATGCCCAGTAGTGGGATTGCTGGATCATATGGTTTTTTAAGGAGCCTCCATACTGTTCTCCATAGTGGCTGTATCAATTTACATTCCCACCAACAGTGCAAGAGGGTTCCCTTTTCTCCACACCCTCTCCAGCATTTATTGTTTGTAGATTTTCTGATGATGCCCATTCTAACTGGTGTGAGGTGATACCTCATTGTAGTTTTGATTTGCATTTCTCTAATAATTAGTGATGTTGACCAGCTGTTCATGTGCTTCTTGGCCATCTGTATGTCTTCTTTGGAGAAGTGTATATTTAGGTCTTCTGCCCATTGGATTGGGTTGTTTTTTTAATATTGAGCTGCATGAGCTGTTTATATATTTTGGAGATTAATCCTTTGTCCATTGATTCATTTGCAAATATTTTCTCCCATTCTGAGGGTTGGCTTTTCGTCTTCTTTATGGTTTTCTTTGCTGTGCAAAAGCTTTGAAGTTTCATTAGGTCCCATTTGTTTACTTTTGTTGTTATTTCAATTACTCTAGGAGGTGGATCAAAAATGATCTCGCTGTGATTTATGTCAAAGAGTGTTCTTCCTATGTTTTCCTCTAAGAGTTTTATAGTGCCTGTTCTTACATTTACATCTCTAATCCATTTTGAGTTTATTTTTGTGTATGGTGTTAGGGAGTGTTCTAGTTTCATTTTTTTACATGTAGCTGTCCAGTTTTCCCAGCACCACTTATTGAAGAGACTGTCTTTTCTCCACTGTATATCCTTGCCTCCTTTGTCATAGATTAGTTGACTATAGGTGCATGGGTTTATCTCTGAGCTTTCTATCTTTTTCCATTGATCTGTGTTTCTGTTTTTGTGCCAGTACCATATTGTCTTGATTGCTGTAGTTTTGTAGTGTAGTCTGAAGTCAGGGAGTCTGATTCCTCCAGCTCCGTTTTTTTCCCTCAAGACTGCTTTGGCTATTTGGGGTCTTTTGTGTCTCCATACAAATTTTAAGACTTTTTGTTCGAGTTCTGTAAAAAATGCCATTGGTAATTGCACTAAATCTGTAGATTGTTTTGGGTAGTATAGTCATTTTCACAATATTGATTCTTCCAATCCAAGAATATGGTATATCTCTCCATCTGTTGGTATCATCTTTAATTTCTTTCATCATTGTCTTATAGTTTTCTGCATACAGGTCTTTTGTCTCCCTAGGTAGGTTTATTCCTAGGTATTTTATTCTTTTTGTTGCAGTGGTAAATGGGAGTGTTTCCTTAATTTCTCTTTCAGATTTTTCATCATTAGTGTTTAAGAATGCAAGAGATTTCTGTGCATTAGTTTTGTATCCTGCAGCTTTACCAAATTCATTGATTAGCTCTAGTAGTTTTCTGGTGGCATCTTTAGGATTCTGTGTACACTATCATGTCATCTGCAAACAGTGACAGTTCTACTTTTCCAATTTGTATTCCTTTTATTTCTTTTCTTCTGTGATTGCCGTGGCTACGACTTCTAAAACTATGTTGAATAATAATGGTGACAGTGGACATCCTTGTCTCGTTCCTGATCTTAGAGGAAATGCTTTCAGTTTTTCACCACTGAGAATGATGTTTGCTGTGGGTTTGTCGTATATGGTCTTTAGTATGTTGAAGTAGTTTTCCTCTATGCCCACTTTCTGGAGATTTTTTTTTATCATAAATGGGTGCTAAATTTTGTTAGAAGCTCTTTCTGCATCTATTGAGATGATCATCTGGTTTTAATCCTTCAATTTGTTAATATGGTGTATCACATTGATTGATTTCCGTATATTGAAGAATCCTTGCATCCCTGGGATAAATCCCACTTGATCATGGTGTATGATCCTTTTAATGTGTTGTTGGATTCTGTTTGCTAGTATTTCATTGAGGATTTTTGCATCTATATTCATCAGTGATATTTGTCTGTAATTTTCTTTTCTTGTAGTATCTTTGTCTGGTTTTGGTATCGGGGTGATGGTGGCCTCATAGAATGAGTTTGGGAGTGTTCCTTCCTCTGCAATGTTTTGAAAGTGTTTGAGAAGGATGGGTGTTAGCTTTTCTCTAAATGTTTGATAGAATTCACCTGTGAAGCCGTCTGGTCCTGGACTTCTGTGTGTTGGAATATTTTTAATCACAGTTTCAGTTTCATTACTTGTGATTGGTTTGTTCATATATTCTATTTCTTTCTGGATCAGTCTTGGAAGGTTATACCTTTCTAAGAATTTGTCCATTTCTTCCAGGTTGTCCATATTATTGGCATAGAGTTGCTTGTAGAGTCTCTTGATTCTTTGTATCTCTGCGGTGTCTGTTGTAACTTCTCCTTTTTCATTTCAAATTTTATTGATTTGAGTCCTCTCCCTCTTTTCCTTGATGAGTCTGGCTAATGGTTTATCAATTTTGTTTATCTTCTCAAAGAACCAGCTTTTAGTTTTATTGACTTTTGCTGTTGTTTTCTTTTTTTGTATTTCAATTATTTCTGCTCTGATCTTTATGATTTCTTTCCTTCTAATTTTGGGTTTTGTTTGTTCTTCTTTCTCTAGTTCCTTTAGGTGTAAGTTTAGATTGTTTGAGATTTTTCTTGTTTGTTGATGTAGGCTTGTATAGCTATAAACTTCCCTCTTAGAACTGCTTTTGCTGCATCCCATAAGTTTTGGATCATCGTGTTTTCATTGTCATTTGTCTCTAGGTATTTTTTGATTTCCTCTTTGATTTCTTCATTGATCTCTTGGTTATTTAGTAACGTATTGTTTAGCTTCCATGTTTTTTGTATTTTTTACTTTTTTTCCCTGTAATTCCTTTCTAATCTCATAGTGTTGTTGTCAGAAAAGATGCTTGATATGATTTCAATTTTCTTAAATTTACTGAGGCTTGATTTGTGACCCAAGATGTGATCTATCCTAGAGAATGTTCTGTGCGCACTTGAGAAGAAAGTGTAATCTGCTGTTTTGGGATGGAGTGTCCTATAAATATCAGTTAAATCTATCTGGTCTGTTTTGTCATTTAAAGCTTGTGTTTCCTTATTTATTTTCATTTTGGATGATCTGTCCATTGGTGCAACTGAGGTGTTAAAGTCCCCCACTGTTATTGTGTTACTGTGGATTTCCTCTTTTATAGCTGTTAGCATTTGCCTTATGTATTGAGGTGCTCCTATGTTGGGTGCATATATATTTATAATTGTTATATCTTCTTCTTGGATTGATCCCTTGATCATTATGTAGTGTCCTTCCTTGTCTCTTGCAACATTCTTTATTTTAAAAGTCTATTTTATCTGATATGAGTATTGGTACTCCAGCTTTCTTTTGATTTCCATTTGCATGGACTATCTTTTTCCGTTCCCTCACTTTCAGTCTGTATGTGTCCCTAGGTCTGAATGGGTCTCTTGTAGACAGCATATATATGGGTCTTGTTTTTTTTTTTTTTTTTTTGCGGTACGCGGGCCTCTCACTCTTGTGGCCTCTCCCGTCGCGGAGCACAGGCTCCGGACACGCAGGCTCAGCGGCCACGGCTCACGGGCCCAGCCGCTCCGCGGCATGTGGGATCTTCCCGGACCGGGGCACGAACCCGTGTCCCCTGCATCGGCAGGCGGACTCTCAGCCACTGCGCCACCAGGGAAGCCCTGGGTCTTGTTTTTGTATCCATTCAGCAAGCCAGTGTCTTTTGGTTGGAGCATGAAATCCGTTCACGTTTAATGTAATTATCGATATGTATGTTCCTGTGACCATTTTCTTAATTGTTTTGGGTTTGTTTTTGTAAGTCCTTTTCTTCTCTTGTGTTTCCCACTTAGAGAAGTTTCTTTAGCATTTGTTGTAGAGCTGGTTTGGTGGTGCTGAATTCTCTTAGCTTTTGTTTGTCTGTAAAGCTTTTGATTTCTCCATTGAATCTGAATGAGATCCTTGCCAGGTAGAGTAATCTTGGTTGTAGGTTCTTCCCTTTCATCACTTTAAGTGTGTCATGCCACTCCCTTCTGGTTTGTAGAATTTCTGCTGAGAAATCAACTGTTAACCTTATGGCAGTTCCCTTGTATGTTATTTTTCATTTTTCCCTTGCTGCTTTAATTTTTCTTTGTTTTTAATTTTTGCCAATTTGAGTACTATGTGTCTCGGCGTGTTTCTCCTTAGGGTTATCCTGTATGGGACTCGCTGTGCTTCCTGGACTTGGGTGGCTATTTCCTTTCCTATGTTGGGGAAGTTTTTGACTATAATCTCTTCAAATATTTTCTCTAGTCCTTCCTCTCTTCTCCTTCTGGGACCCCTATAATGCGAATGTTGTTGCGTTTAATGTTGTCCCAGAGGTCTCTTAGGCTGTCTTCATTCCTTTTCATTCTTTTTTCTTTATTTGGTTCCACAGCAGTGAATTCTACCATTCTGTGTTCCAGGTCACTTATCTGTTCTTCTGCGTCAGTTATTTTGCTATTGATTCCTTCTAGTGTAGTTTTCATTTCAGTTATTGTATTGTTCATCTCTGTTTGTTTGTTCTTTAATTCTTCTAGGTCTTTGATAAATATTTCTTGCATCTTCTCCATCTTTGCCTCCATTCTTTTCCCGAGGTCTTGGATCATCTTTACTATCATTAATCTGAATTCTTTTTCTGGAAGGTTGCCTATCTCCACTTCATTTAGTTGTTCTTCTGGGGTTTTATCTTGTTCCTTCATCTGGTACATAGTCCTCTGACTTTTCACCTTGTCTTTCTGTGAATGTGGTGTTTGTTCCACAGGCTGTAGGATTGTAGTTCTTCTTGCTTCTGCTGTCTGCCCTCTGGTGGATGAGGCTATCTAAGAGGATTGTGCAAGTTTTCTCATGGGAGTGACTCAGAAGATCCTTTTTGACCCACCTCCTGCTAGTATTGGAGGGTCTCTTGCAGAGGTGGGAGTGGCTGTGGTTCACTGCGCGGACAAAGACAGTGGTGGCAGTAGTTCTGGTGAGTACTCATTGACGTGTCATTGTAGTTTTAATTTGCATTTCTCTAATGATTAGTGATGTCGAAGATTGTTTCATGTGTTTGTTGGCAATCTGTATATTTTCTTTGGAGAAATGTCTGTTTAGGTCTTCTGCCATTTTTGGATTGGGTTGTTTGTTTTTTTGATACTGAGCTGCTTGAGCTGCTTGTAAATTGTGGAGATTAATCCTTTGTGAGTTGCTTCATTGGCAAATATTTTCTCCCATTCTGAGGGTTGTCTTTTCGTCTTCTTTATGGTTTCCTTTGCTGTGCAAAAGCTTTGAAGTTTCATTAGGTCCCATTTGTTTATTCTTGTTTTTATTTCCATTTCTCTAGGAGGTGGGTTAAAAAGTATCTTGCTGTGATTTATGTCATAGAGTGTTCTGCCTATGTTTTCCTCTAAGTTTTGTAGTGTGTGACCTTACTTTTAAGTCTTTAATCCATTTTGAGTTTATTTTTGTATATGGTGTTAGGGAGTGTTCTAATTTCATTCTTTTACATGTAGCTGTCCAGTATTCCCAGCACCACCTATTGAAAAGGCTGTCTTTTCTCCACTGTATATTCTTGCTTTCTTTATCAGAAGTAAGTTGAACCATATGTGCATGGGTTTATCTCTGTGCTTTCTATCTTGTTCCATTGATCTATATTTCTGTTTTTGTGCCAGTACCATACCATCTTGATTACTGTAGCTTTGTAGTATAATCTGAAGTCTGGGAGCCTTATTCCTACAGCCCCATTTTTCTTTCTCAAGATTGCTTTGGCTATTCGGGGTCTTTTGTGTTTCCATACATATTGTGAAATTTTTTGTTCTAGTTCTGTGAAAAATGCCATTGGTAGTTTGACAGGGATTGCATTGAATCTGTAGATTGCTTTGGGTAGTATAGTCACTTTCACAATGTTGATTCTTCCAATCCAAGAACATGGTGTATCTCTCCATATGTTTGCATCATCTTTAATTTCTTTCATCAGTGTCTTATAGTTTTCTGCATACAGGTCTTTTGTCTCCTTAGGTAGGTTTATTCCTATGTATTCTATTCTTTTTGTTGCAGTGGTAAATGGGAGTGTTTCCTTAATTTTTCTTTCAGATTTTTCATCATTAGTGTGTAGGAATGCAGGAGATTTCTGTGCATTAATTTTGTATTCTGCGACTTTACCAAATTCATTGATTAGCTCTAGTAGTTTTGTGGTAGCATCTTTAGGATTCTTCATGTATAGTATCGTGTCATTTGCAAACAGTGACAGCTTACTTCTTCTTTTCCAATTTGTATTCCTTTTATTTCTTTTTCTTCTCTGATTGCTGTGCCTAAAACTTCCAACACTATGTTGAATAATAGTGGTGAGAGTGGGCAACCTTGTCTCGTTCCTGATCTTAGAGGAAATGGTTTCAGTTTTTCACCATTGAGAACAATGTTTTGTGTGGGTTTGTCATATATGGTGTTTATTATGTTGAGGTAAGTTCCCTCTATGCCTACTTTCTGGAGGGTTTTTATCATAAATGTGTGTTGAATTTTGTCGAAAGCTTTTTCTTCATCTATTGAGATGATCATATGGTTTTTCTCCTTCAATTTGTTAATATGGTTTATCACGTTGATTGATTTGCATGTATTGAAGAATCCTTGCATTCCTCGGATAAACCCCACTTGATCATGGTGTATGATCCTTTTAATGTGCTATTGGATTCTCTGTTTGCTAGTATTTTGTTGAGGATTTTTGCATCTATGTTCATCAGTGATGTTGGCCTGTAGTTTTCTTTCTTTGTGACATCTTTGTCTGGTTTTGGTATCAGGGTGAGGGTGGCCATGTAGAATGAGTTGTGGAGTGTTTCTCCCTCTGCTATATTTTGGAAGAGTTTGAGAAGGATAGGTGTTAGCTCTTCTGTATAAACATTTGATAGAATTCGCCTGTGAAGCCATCTGGTCCTGGACTTCTGTTTGTTGGAAGATTTTTAGTCACAGTTTCAATTTCAGTGCTTGTTATTGGTCTGTTTATATTTTCTGTTTCTTCCTGGTTCAGTCTCAGAAGGTTGTGCCTTTCTAAGAATTTGTCCATTTCTTCCAGGTTGTCCATTTTATTGGCTTACAGTTGCTTGTAGTAATCTCTCATGATCATTTCTATTTCTGCAGTTTCAGTTGTTACCTCTCCTTTTTAATTTCTAATTCTGTTGATTTGAGTCTTCTCCCTTTTTTTCTTGATGAGTCTGGCTAGTGATTTATCAGTTTTGTTTGTCTTCTCAAAGAACCAGCTTTTAGTTTTATTGATCTTTGCTATTGTTTCCTTCATTTCTTTTTCATTTATTTCTGATCTGCTCTTTATGATTTCTTTCCTTCTGCTAACTTTGGGTTTTTTTCCTTCTTTCTCTCATTGCTTTAGGTATAAGTTTAGGTTGTTTATTTGAGGTGTTTCTTGTTTCGTGAAGTAGGATTGTAATGCTATAAACTTCCCTCTTAGAACTGATTTTGATGCATTCCATAAGTTTTGGGTCATCGCGTTTTCATTGTCATTTGTTTCTAGGTACTTTTTGATTTCCTCTTTGATTTCCTCAGTGATCTCTTGGTTATTTAGTAGTGTATTTTTTAGCCTGCATGTGTTTTTATTTTTTGCAGATTTTTTCCTGTAATTGATGTCCAGTCTCATAGTATTGTGGTCAGAAAAGATACTTCATACGATTTTAATTTTCTTAAATATACCAAGGCTTGATTTGTGATCCGAAATGATCTATCTTGGAGAATGTTCCATGAGCACTTGAGAAGAAAGTGTATTCTTTTGTTTTTGAATCGAATGTCCTATAAATGTCAATTAAGTCCGTCTTGTTTAATGTGTCATTTAAAGCTTGTGTTTCCTTATTTATTTTCATTTTGGATGATCTGTCCATTGGTGAAAGTGGGTGTTAAAGTCCCCTACTGTGACTGTTACTGTTGATTTCCCCTTTTATGGCTGTTAGCATTTGCCTTATCTATTGAGGTGCTTCTATGTTTGATGCATAAATATTTACAATTTTTATATCTTCTTCTTGGATTGATCCCTTGATCATTATGTAGTGTCCTTTAAAGTCTATTTTGTCTCATATGAGAATGCTACTCCAGCTTTCTTTTGATTTCCATTTGCATGGAATATCTTTTTCCATCCCTTCTCTTTCAGTCTGTATGTGTCCCTAGGTCTGAAGTGGGTCTCTTGTAGAGAGCATATATATGGGTCTTGTTTTTGTATGCATTCAGCCAGTCTATGTCTTTCGGTTGGAGCATTTAATCCATTTACATTTAAAGTAATTATCGATATGTATGTTCATACTACCATTCTCTTAATTGTTTTGGGTTTGTTATTATAGGTCTTTTCCTTCTTTTGTGTTTCCTGCCTAGAGAAGTTCCTTTAGCATTTGTTGTAAAGCTGTTTTGGTGGTGCTGAATTCTGTTAGCTTTTGTTTGTCTGTAAAGGTTTTAATTTCTCCGTCGAATCTGAATAAGATTCTTGCTGGGTAGAGTCATCTTGGTTGTAGGTTTTTCCCTTTCATCGCTTTAAATATGTCCTGCCACTCCCTTGTGGCTTGCAGAGTTTCTACTGAAAGATCAACTGTTAACCTTATGGGGATTCCGTTTTATGTTAGTTGTTGTTTTCCCCTTGCTGCTTTTAATATTTTTTCTTTGTATTTAATTTTTTATAGTTTGATTAATATGTGTCTTGGCATGTTTCTCCTTGGATTTATCCTGTGTGGGACTCTGTGCTTCCTGGACTTGACTATTTCCTTTCCTATATTGGAAATTTTCAACTGTAAGCTCTTAAAATATTTTCTCAGTCCCTTTCTTTTTCTCTTCTTCTTCTGGGACCCCTATAAATCAAATGTTGTTGCATTTAATGTTGTCCCAGAGGTCTCTAAAACTGTCCTCAATTCTTTTCATTCTTTTTTCTTTATTCTGTTCTGCAGTAGTTATTTCCACTATTTTATCTTCCAGGTCACTTATCCACCTTCTGCCTCAGTTATTCTGCTATTGATTCTTTCTAGAGCATTTTTAATTTCATTGATTGTGATGCTCATCATGTTTGTTTGCTCTTTATTCTTCTTGGACCTTGTTAAACATTTCTTGTGTTTTCTCCATTCTATTTCCAAGATTTTGGATCATCTTACTATAATTACTCTGAATTCTTTTTCAGGTGGACTGCCTGTTTCCTCTTCATTTGTTTGGTCTGGTGGCTTTTTACCGTGCTTGTTCGTCTGCTGTGTGCTTCGTTTTCTTCTCATTTTGCTTAACTTACTGTGTTTGGGGTCTCCTTTTTGCAGGCCACAGGTTCTTGGTTCCTGTTGTTTTTGGTGTCTACCTCCAGTGGCTAAGGTTGGTTCAGTGGGTTGTGTAGGCTTCCTGGCGGAGGGGACTAGTGCCTGTTTTCTGGTGGATGACATTCGATCTTGTCTTTCTGGTGGGCAGGACTGTGTCCAGTGGTATGTTTTGGGGTATCTGTGACCTTATTATGACTTTAGGCAGCCTCTCTGCTAATGAATGGGGTTGTGTTCCTGTCTTGCTAGTTGTTTGGCATAGGGTGTCCAGCACTGTAACTTGCTGGTCGTTGAGTGGAGCTGGGTCTTAGCATTGAGATGGAGATCTTTGGGAGAGCTTTTGCCATTTGATATTACATGGAGCTGGGAGGTCTCTGGTGGACCAATGTCCTAAACTTGGTTCTCCCACATCAGAGACACAGGCCTGACAGCCAGCCAGAGCACCAAGACCCTGTCAGCCACACGGCTCAGACGAAAAGGGAGAAAAAAAGAAAGAAAGAAAAAAATAAGATAAAATAGTTTTTTAAAAAAATAAAAAATAATTATTAAAAATAAAAAAATTCAAAAGTAGTAAAAAAGAAAGAAAGAAGAGAGCAACCAAACCAAAAAACAATCCACCAATGATAACAAGTGCTAAAAACTATATTTAAAAAAAAAAAAGATAGAACCCTAGGACACATGGTAAAAGTAAAGCTATACAGACAAAATCACGCAAAGAAGCATACACATACACACTCACAAAAAGAGAAAAAGGAGAAAAAAATATATATCCAGGTACGTGGGGAGTTTCTTGCCTTTCGGGAAGTCTGAGGTTTTCTGCCAGCCTTCAGTAGGTGCTCTGTAGGAGTTGTTCCCCATGTAGTTGTATTTCTGATGTATTTGTGGGGAGGAAGGTCATCTCCATGTCTTACTCCCCCACCATCTTGAAAGTCTCCTCCAGACCAGTTTTTCTTAATAACCACATGATGAAAGTTTATCAATGGAAAAATGCACATGCACACATACACACTTTATATATTATATGTCATTCCTAGCAGGTTTTTAAAAATTTTTAGTATTTATTTATTTATTTTAGGCTGTATTGGGTCTCAGTGACGGCACACGGGATCCATTGCTCTGGTGCGCAGGCTTCTCTCTAGTTGTGGCACGTGGGTTGCAGAGGGCATGGGCTTACAGTTGCGGCTTGCGGGCTCAGTAGCTGTGGCATGCAGGCCTAGCTGCTCCCTGACATGTAGGACCCTAGTTCCCCGACTAGGCATCACACCCGCATCCCCCGCTTTGGAAGGCGGACTCCAAACCTCTGGACCACCAGGGAAGTCCCTTCCTAGCAGTTTTGAGACTAAATAATTCCTGCATATCATTTTGTTGAGCAGAAACTATGGCAATGTTCCAAATATATAATCCTAGCTCTGGAATTTAAAATTTAACTTCTGGTTTTCTGTGTCTTACTAATTGTGAGTTTGAGGAATATTTAAACAAATTTTTTAATTATTGAAGTATAGTTGATTTATAATGTGTTAATTTCTGCTGTACAGCAATGTCATTCGGTTATATATACATTCCTTATCATATTCTTTCCCATTATGATTTATCACAGAATATTGAATATAGTTCCCTGTGCTATACAGTAGGTCCTTTTTGCTTATTCATCTTGTATAGTATAATAGTTTGCATCTGCTAACCCCAAACTCCCAATCCTTCCTTCCCCCACTCCCCTCCCCCTTGGCAACCACAAATCTGTCCTCTGTCTGTGAGTCTGTTTTTGTTTCATAGGTTTATTCATTTGTGTTGTATTTTAGATTCCACATATAAGTGATATCATATGGTGTTCGTCTTTCCCTTTCTGAGTCACTTCACTTAGTATGATAATCTCTAGTTGTATCCATGTTGCTGCAAATGGCATTATTTCATTTTTTAAAAATGGATGAATAGTATTCTATTGTGTATATGTACCACATCTTCTTTATCCATTCGTCTGTCGATGGACATTTAGGTTGTTTCCATGTCTTGGCTATTGTGAATACTGCTGCTATGAATATAGGGATGCATGTATCTTTTTCAAATTATAGTTTTGTCCAGATATATGCCTAGGAGTGGAATTGCTGGATTATATAGTAATTCTATTTTTAGTTTTCTGAGGAAACTCCATACTGTTTTCCACAGTGGCTGCACAAACTTACATTCCTACCAACAGTGTAAGAATGTTCCCTTTTCTCCACACCCTCTCAGCATTTGTAATTTGTGGACATTTTAATGGTGGCCTTTCTGACTGGTGTGAGGTGGTACTTCATTATAGTTTTGATTTGCATATTTCTTATAAATGGCGATGTTGAGCATCTTTTCATGTGCCTACTGGCCATCTGTATGTCTTCTTTGGAGAAATGTCTGTTTAGGTCTTCTGCCCATTTTATGATTGGGTTGTTTTTTTGTTATTGAGTTGTATGAGCTGTTTGTGTATTTGGGAAATTAAGCCTTTGTCAGTCATGTGATTTGCAAATATTTTCTCCCAGTCGACAGGTTTTTTGTTTTGCTTATGGTTTTCTTTGCTCTGCAAAAGCTTGTAAGTTTGATTAGGTCTGTTTGTTTATTTTTGCTTTTATATCTATTCCCTTGGGAGACTGATCTAAGAAAATATTGGTACAGTTTATGTCAGAGAATGTTTTGCCTATGTTCTCTTCCAGGAGTTTTATGGTGTCATGTCTTATATTTAAGTCTTTTAGCCATTTTGAGTTTATTTTTGTGTATGGTGTGAGGGTGTGTTTTAACTTCATTGATTTGCATGCAGCTGTCCAACTTACCCAGTACTACTTGCTGAAGCAAATGTCTTTTCTCCATTGTATATTCTTGCCTTCTTTGTCAAAGATTAATTGATCGTAGTTGTGTGGGTTTATTTCTGTGCTCTCTATTCTGTTTCATTGATCCATGTCTGTTTTTGTGCCAGTACCATGCTGTTTTGATTACTGTACTTTTGTAGTGTTGTCTGAAGTCTAGGAGGGTTATGCCTCCTGCTGTGTTCTTTTTCATGAGGAATATTTTATATGTTCATCTTAGTATGCATTAAAAAGGAGTTTGTGGCCATTTGGCTGTATATTCTTATTATAACCCAGTTAGTGGCCTGTCATTTTACTTCTCTAAGCTAATTTTCCACATCTGTGTGAAATGGAGGTTACGGTTATGGGTGTGAGAGATGGGAGTTCAGGTTAGAACAATTTCTGATGTCTCTTCAAGTTCTAAATATTGTATGACATTATGGAAGCAAAATGCTCCAGTGGTTCCATGACCACATCTATATTTGTCCATCATTGACTTGGTAATTTACTGTTAAGAATTTCACTAGTTATACCCATGTTGCACATGGATTTCTGAAAGATTTGGTTCTTTCCTAAATCATTTAATTTGCTTGGCTTCCTGTATTAAAATTTGCCAGAGTGTCTTTGTCAACAAGAATTTGAGTTGGCTTTCAAAGAATCTGAAGAAGGCTGAATATATATAAATGGAATGGGGTCATTTATCAGTATGCATTCTTTTATTTCATTAGTTGAATTAATGTGTCAGCATTTGACCCAGGGACTGTGTGTAACTGTTTTGTTACTGGTTTAGCTTTGCTGCTATCTTCCTTTTAGTTTGCAGTAAGTACAAAATAGTTACAAATTCTTGACTATTCTCACAGTCTTCCAGCTTCCATAAAGTATGTAAGCAATACATGTAGCTGTTTTTCTTTCTCTTCTGCTTGCTCTTTACTGGGTGTTTGCTTAGATGACTGTTTTGTTCTCTACTACTATGTAATCTAGTCACAATAGTTTTTATGTTCTTAAAGAAAAAAGCCAATTAGTTGAATTAAATTATGTCACCATTACTTTTATAATCAAATGATCAGAGAAGGAAACTATCCTAATAAATCAGAGGCCCTTTGAAATCCTTGCATAAAGAGAATTATTAATCTGGTATCTTACTGAGAAAATTGACCATTGTATATTGGTTTTGTACTTTCCATGGTAATATTGTGTCATTTATTTAGATATCCTTGGAACAGAAGATCTTATTGTGGAAGTGACTGCCAACGATGCCGTGAGGTTTTATCCCTGGACCATTGATAATAAATACTATTCAGCAGATATCAATCTATGTGTGGTGCCAAACAAATTTCTCGTCACTGCAGAGATTGCAGAGTCTGTTCAAGCATTTGTGGTTTACTTTGACAGCACGCAAGTAAGATTTGGTTTTCCATGGACCTTGAATAAGAAATTATTTGTGCTTTGTTTTTTTTAACCTTGCATTTTCTGTGAGTTCTCTTAATGTCTCTTTTTCTGTTTTTGTTTCTATGTTTCTTTCTCCTCCCTCTAGAAATCTGGTCTTGATAGTGTTTCCTCCTGGCTTCCACTGGCAGAAGCATGGTTACCTGAGGTGATGATCTTGGTTTGCGATAGAGTGTCTGAAAATGG
The DNA here is from genome assembly GCF_964270905.1 of Leucopleurus acutus. Lineage (NCBI taxonomy): Eukaryota > Metazoa > Chordata > Mammalia > Artiodactyla > Delphinidae > Leucopleurus > Leucopleurus acutus. Next base: position 135,965,962 of record NC_139142.1, on the reverse strand, counting down.
TAAGGCACTCCAGTGGGATTGTAGGTGGTACATACGTTGTTCCACTTGCCATTCCTTGGTAAACAATACATTGGTTTCCTTAACTTAGAACAGTATGTCTTGTGTGATTTTATTACCTTACAAAAATATTTTCAGCTGTTTCTCTTTGGAATCTTGCAATATTTACATTTTATTTTTTTAGAACAGACACTTGGGGTTTGAGAAATCATTTTCCTTATATGAATTTATTTAGTATGCCTTTAGAATAACATTGACATTAAAGGTAACACTTTGAGATTGTGGAGAGTATTGCAGCAATATTCATGTTTTATTTTATTTTTGCTTATAAAGAATCTTTTGCATGTTATTTTAGGTGTAAACCGACAGAAGGCTCAAGAGTGGTGTATCAAACATGGCTTTGAATTAGTAGAACTTAGTCCAGAAGAGTTGCCTGAGGAGGATGGTAAGTATTTATGTGTCAGGAGAAAGCATGGCATTTGGATTCAGATATGAGCGATTATTTTAGTTCAGGGAAGAAGAATCAAAGTGATATTCAAAACACATTTTTCACTAGCTCTTTGAAAAGATTTGTGCAGAATCCATTGATGTGGTCTGGTAATTGCATAATCCATTTATTTGGTTTTACCACCCATTTTAGGACTTTGGAAATGTTTGTTTTTCTTATGGGAAAAGGTAGAGATTTCTACCTTAAATCTTAGTCATTTTCCCAGTCTCTTATCCTTTCTCTGCTGCCAAAAAAAGGAGGGTTTGATCTATATTCATAAATAGTTAAAGTTTATGTTTCTTATTTTGAATTCCTAGTAACCTGAGGTTGAATTCCCAGGAACCCTAGGGGACATGTCAATACTATTTGTATGTCTTTTGGATATTTGAACCCACAAATAGACCCAGAATGCGCACCCCCGGGGTAACTCTGCACTTACCTGTCTTCTCCTATACTTTGGACCTTCTATTTATTCTGCCTCTTTTTCCCCCTTCCCCCATTCCTCTTCTCATCTTTTCTTCCAAGGACAGCTATGCTAGCTGCTGTGGAATCTACCAAGATAAGATGGGTTTTGGCCCACCAAAACCTTATAATCTGGTATAAGAGATGAAACAGGTATACAAACAATTGAATTACCAAGTGGAACATCATAAGTATTATAAAAATATGTATATTGGTGCTATGTTGTTTCAGAGACGGAAGAGGTTATTTATCTTCAGAAGTTCAGAGAACACATTGGTATGTGAAATCTCACATGTCAGCAGCTCCATGGGGAGGAAATGGAGAAGGTACTGGACTTAGAGTTAGAGGACTGGTAGCAAGATGCCAGTTGTTGTAAAAGACGTTCTAAGTAGGGCAGCCAACATGAATTAAAGTGCATAGAGAGGCTAAAAGTAATTATTACGTGAAACCTGTATTTTTTAAAAAAAGAAATTAAGAAACACTTTTCTATATCCTGGCTTATTTAGAAGTTTTGCAAATGTTGTTACCTTAAGGAATAAAGCCCTACCTGAGAAGAAGAGGACAAAAATGAAAGAAAAAGCCTGATTTTTCTTGCTGTACATTTTTAAGAATGTTGAAAATTAATAAGTATAGTTTCTCTTCCATGTTTTTCTAGGACTCCTTAAACTTGTGCCTGTTTCGTGTATGTGAGCATGTGTGTGATTGCTTACTTCTGGCATTAGAATGTTCTCTTCTTCCCATTGTCCTTGAGGGGCAACATTTGAGTCATTTATTTTATCTGTTTTTATTTTGGAATCTCTGCTCCTTTATACCACTGTGCTTCTCCTTGCCCCCGTCTGAGGTGTGTTCTTGTATTAATTCAGCTTAATCTTTTATTTTATTCAATCTTGTTCCTTTATTATGATTTTGTGTCTTGTGTATAAGACTCTTTTTTCTTTTTTGGCCATGCTGCACAGCTTGTGGGATCTTAGTTTCCCGACAAGGGATCAAACTGGGGCCCATGGCAGTGAGATTGTGGAGTCCTTACCACTGGAGTGCCATGGAATTCCCTAATTCAGCTTAACCTTAAAATAGATTTCAACATATCATCTTTATGTAAGTTAACTAAAACCTTCCTAGAATGTTTTAATGCAAACTGTTCCCAAGCCATATACCCTCATCCTTTATTGGCATGTGTTATTCAAACATTAGTATGAGACTTTATGCTTCTTTGTATTAAATTCAACTTATTGATTCTGGCTCTTTATTTCAGATCATATTTTTGGTTCCTGGTTATATCATCTGAAGTATTAGTTATTCTTTCAAGAATTGAATCATTCATAGTTAAGATAAACATAGCTTTTATTTCTTCATTTAAACACTGATGGTGATAAACTCATCTTTGTAGAGTATTTTCAGTTTTACCCTTCCCATATTTCAGTTAGGTTGGTAGAGTGGTATTCTTTAAATGAGTCATCAGTTCATGAGTTACTGTGTCTTTTAGGCACCATGTTAGTTTAGGTAGTGAGAATAAGTAGTGAGTGAGAACTCAGTGAGATATGACTCCTGCCTTCAAAGAGTTTTTAGTCTAGAGGGGAAGGTTACACCAGTAAATTATTAGTTCCAGTGCATCTTTTCTATGGGAGAGGTGTACATAGTGGTGTCATCCCTACTTTTCTTTGAGAATAGCATGAGTGATTTGCCCTTAATCGAATAGCTAATAAGTTATAGAGCCTGGGTTCACATTCAGATCTTCTGACTTCTAATTCTGTGCTCTTCCTTTTAAACCACCCAGGACTGGGCCAGGCCACTAGAGACAGGTTCTATATGGACTGTGCTCCGTAAACTCTTAGGAGACTTTTCTCTTTAAACCACATGAAAACTATTTCTGCTGTTATTTTCCATATGCAGTCTTACAATACTCATTAGCTGAAGGATTTCCATTTCCTTTGCACACACTCATATCTATTGGTACATTGTAGCTAAGAATACCACCTTATTATTGGTGTACTAACTGGGATTACTGCCCTGTCATTTTGAGTAGTATCAATTAAAGTCCAGAAGCAAAATAGTACCCATACTAAACTAATTAAACTAAGTTGTGTAATTGATGGAAACTAACATTTTCAGGGGAATATGAGTGGATTCCATTCATGAGGTAATGGGGTTGACTTTATTGTATAAACCTTTTATACTGTGTATTTATTTAATTGTTTTAGTTCCTAGAATATTCTTTTTTCAAATTGAAGTATAGTTGATTTACAATGTTGTGTTAATTTCTGCTGTACAGCAAAGTGATTCAGTTATACATGTATATATACATATATATATACATTCTTTTTTATATTCTTTTCCATTATGGAAAATATCTCAGGATATTGAATATAGTTCCCTGTGCTATACAGTAGCACCTTGTTGTTTGTTCATTCTATAGTAATGGTTTGCATCTACTAACCCGAAACTCCCAGTCCATCCCTCCCCTACCCCTATGCCCCTTTGTCAACCACAAGTCTGTTCTCTATGAGTCAGTTTCTGTTTTGTAGATAGGTTCATTTGTGCCATATTTTATTTTTTAAATTTTTTTATTTTTATAAATTATTATTATTTTTTTTGGCTGTGTTGGGCTTTCTCTAGCTGTGGCGAGTGGGGGCTACTCTTCATTGCGGTGCATGGGCTTCTCATTGTGGTGGCTTCTCTTGTTGCGGAGTATAGGCTCTAGGCGTGTGGGCTTCAGTAGTTGTGGAGCGTGGGCTTCAGTAGTTATGGCTTGTGGGCTCTAGAGCACAGGCTCAGTAGTTGTGGTGCATGGGCTTAGTTGCTCTGTGGCATGTGGGATCTTCCCAGACCAGGGCTCGAACCCATGTCCCATGCATTGGCAGGCAGATTCTTAACCATTGCACCACCAGGGAAATCTCTGCCATATTTTAGATTCCACATGTAAATGATATCATAAAGTATTTGTCTTTCTCTTTCTGATTTACTTCATTTAGTATGATAATCTCTAGTTGCATCCATGTTGCTGCAAATGGCATTATTTAGTTCTTTTTTATGTCTGAGTGGTATTCTGTTGTATATATGTACCACATCCTCTTTATCTATTCATCTGTTGATGGACATGTAGGTTGTTTCCATGTTTTGGCTATTGTGAACAGTGCTGCTGTGAACATAGGGGTGCATGTATCTTTTTGAATTATAGTTTTGTCCAGGTATATTCCCAGGAGTGGGATTGCTGGATCATGTAGTAATTCTATTTTTAGTTTTCTGAAGGACCTGCATACTGTTTTCCATAGTAGCTGTACCAACTTACATTCCCACCAGCAGTGTAGGAGGGTTCCCTTTTCTCCACATCCTCTCCAGCATTTGTTATTTGTAGACTTTTTAATGATGGCCATTCTGACTGGTGTAAGGTGATACCTCATTGTAGTTTTGATTTGCATTTCTCTAATAACTGGTGATGTTGAGCATCTTTTCATGTGCCTACTGGCCATCTGTATGTCTTCTTTGGAGAAATGTCTCTTTAGGTCTTCTGCTCATTTTCGATTGGGTTGTTTGTTTTTTTGTTGTTGAGTTGTACGAACTGTTTATATATTTTGGAGATTAAGCCCTTGTCTCTTGCATCATTTGCAAATATTTTCTCCCATTCTGTAGGTTGTCTTTTCATTTTTTTTATGGTTTCCTTTGCTGTGCAAAAGCTTGTAAGTTTGATTAATTTTGTTTTTATTTCTATTGCTTTGGGAGACTGACTTAAGAAAGCATTGGTACAATTTATGTCAGAGAATGTTTTGCCTATGTTCTCTTCTAGGAGTTTTATGGTGTCATGTCTTATATTTAAGTCTTTAAGCCATTTTGAGTTTATTTTTGTGTATGGTGTGAGGGTGTGTTTTAACTTCATTGATTTGCATGCAGCTGTCCAACTTACCCAGTACTACTTGCTGAAGCAAATGTCTTTTCTCCATTGTATATGCTTGCCTTCTTTATCAAAGATTAATTGACTGTAGTTGTGTGGGTTTATTTCTGTGCTCTCTGCTCTGTTTCATTGATCCGTATGCCTATTTTTGTACCAATACCACACTGTTTTGATTACTGTAGCTTTTTAGTATTTTCTGAAGTCTGGGAGAGTTATGCCTCCTGCTTTGTTGTTTTTCCTCAGGATTGCTGTAGCAATTCTGGGTCTTTTATGGTTCCGTAATAAGATTTTGGATTATTTGTTCTAGTTCTGTGGAAAATGTCATGGGTAATTTGATAGGGATCACATTAACTCTGTAAATTGCTTTGGGTAGTATTGCCATGTTAACAATATTAATTTATCCAAGAGCATGGGATATCTTTCCATCGCTTTGAATCCTCTTTTATTTCCTTTATTAATGTTTTATAGTTCTCAGCATATAAGTCTTTCACCTCCTTGATAAGATTTATTCCTAGGTATTCCTTTTTTCTTTTGGGTGCAATTTTTTTTTTTTTTTTTTTTTGTGGTATGTGGACCTCTCACTGTTGTGGCCTCTCCCATTGCAGAGCACAGGCTCCAGACGTGCAGGCTCAGCGGCCATGGCTCACGGGCCTAGCCGCTCTGCGGCATGTGGGATCTTCCCGGACCAAGGCACAAATCTGTGTCCCCTGCATCGCAGGCAGACTCTCAGCCAGTGCGCCACCAGGGAAGCCCTTAAAAGGAATTTGTTGTTTACAATCCTGTTCTGATATTTCATTGTTAGTGTAAAGGAATGCAACTGATTTCTGAATGTTAATCTTGTATCCTGCTACTTTGCTGAATTCATTTATTATATCTAGTAGTTTTTGTGTGGCGATCTTAGGGCTTGCTATATATAGTTTCCTGTCATCTGCATATAGTGACAATTTTACCTCTTCCCTTCCAATTTGGATACATTTTCTTTTTTGTGTCTGATTGCTGTGGCCAGGACTTCCAATATTATGTTGAATAGAAGTGATGAGACTGGGCATTCTTGTTCCAGATTTTAGAGAGAAGGATTTCAGCTTTTCATCATTGAGTATATTGGCTGTGGGTTTGTCATAAGTAACTTTTATTGTGTTGAGATATGTTCCCTCTATACCCACTTTGGTAAGAGTTTTTATCATTAATGGACGTTGATTTTGTCAGGTGTTTTTTCCTGCATCTATTGAGGTGATCATGTGGTTTTTGTCTCTTCTTTTGTTGATGTGGTGTATCACATTGATTTGCATATGTTGAACCATCCTTATGAATTTAGGATGAATCCCACTTGGTCATGGTGTATGATCTTTTGTATATTTTGTTGGATTCAGTTTGCTAATACTTTATTGAGAATTTTTGCTTCTATGTTCCTCAAAGATACCGGCCTGTAATTTTCTTTGTTGGTGGTATCTTTGTTTGGTTTTGGTGTGTGGGTGATAGTGACTTCATAGAATGTCTTCGGGAGTGTTCCCTCCTCTTCAGTGTTTTGGAAGAATTTGAGGATTGGTAAAAGTTCTTTGTATGTTTGGTAGAATTCACCTGTGAAGCCATCTGGTCCTGGATTTTTGTTTGTAGGGAGTTTTTTTTTTTTCTTTTAATTACAGATTCAATTTCACTTCTAATGATAGGTCGTTTTAAATTATCTGTTACATTCTTGATTAAATTTTGATGGGCTGTATGTTTCTAGAAACTTGTTCATTTCTTCTAGGTTGTTGAATTTGTTGGCATATAAATGTTCATAGTATTCTCTTATGGTTGTTTTGTATTTTTGCGGTCTTGGTTGATATTTCTCCTTTTTCATTTCTTATTTTGTTTATTTGGGTTCTCTCTCTTTTCTTTGTGGTGAGTCTGGCTCTGTTGTTTTGTGCCCTAGTATGTCATCAGTCCTAGAGAATATTACATGTGCACTTGAAAAGAATGTGTATTCTGGGTTTTTTGAATATGATGTCCTGAAAATATCAGTTAAGTCTAACTGTTCTATTGTATAATTTAGGATATCTGTTGCCTTATTGATTTTCCTTCTAGAAGATCTGTCCATTGATGTGAGTGGGGTGTTAAAGTTGCCTATTATTATTGTATTCCCGTCAATTTTTCCTTTTATGTCTGTTAGTATTTGTTTTATGTATTTGGATTTTCCTATATTAGGTACATATATGTTGATGACTGTAAAATCCTCTCCTTTTATTGATCCTTTTGTCATTATATAGTGTCTTTATCTTTCGTTATGGCCTTTGTTTTAAAGTCTATTTTGTCTGACGTGAGTATTGCAACCCTCACTTTCTTGTCATTTCCGTTTGCATGATATGTCTTTTTTCCATAACCTCACTTTCAATCTGTGTGTGTCCTTTGCCCTAAAGTGGGTGCCTTGTAGGCAGCATATCGTACGTACTTGTTTTTTTATCCAGTCTGCTATTCTGTCTTTTGATTGGAGCATTTAGTCCATTGACATTTAAGGTAATTATTGATAAATCTATATTTATTGCCATTTTAAACCTTGTTTTCCAGTTGATGCTGTTTCTTCTTTGTCCCTTTCTTTTTCTTTTTTGTTTTTCATTTTGTGGTTTGATGATTTTACTTTATGCTTGTGTTCTCTTCTTTTTGATTTTGGTGAATCTATTGTATGTTTTTGATTTATGGTTACCCTGTTTTACAAGTATGTTAACTCCTTACTATATCTGCTTGCTTTAGACTGACAGTCATATAGGCTCAAATGCATTCTAAAAAAAAGAATCTACATTTTCTTACTCTCCTCTCCCACATTTTATGATTTTGATGTCCTCTTTTCCATCTTTATGTTTATCCTTTTGCTCTTCCTTGCGTTTATCATCTCTTTCACAAATTGATTAAAAAAATATTTTTTCCATCTGTATACTGGCTTATTTAAGTGACTTACTTTCCAGTTGTGATTTCCTCTTTCCTATATCTTCTTGCTTCTTTTCAAATTAGAGGAGACCTCTGAATATTTCTTTTAGGTTAGGTTTAGTATTGCTGTATTATTTTAGTTTTTGCTTCTCTGAGAAATTCTTTATCTCTCCTATTCTAAATGATAATTTTGCTGGGTAGAGCATTGTAGATTGCAGATTTTTCCCTTTCAAGATTTTAAATATGTTTTTCTACTCCCTTCTGGCCTGTGGTGTTTCTGTAGAGAAGTCAGCTGACAGCCTTATGGGGGTTCCTTTGTAATTAACTCTTTGTTTTTCTCTTGCTGCCTTTAGAATCCTCTCTTTATGTTTAACTTTTGCCATTTCGATTGTAATATGTCTTGGTGTAGGTCTGTTAGGGTTCATTTTGTTCCTGACCTTCTGTGCTTTCTGTATCTGGATAACTGTTTCCTTTTTTAGGTTTGGGAACTTTTCAGGCATAATTTCTTCAAATTCCTTTTCAATCTCCGTTTCTCTTTCTTCTCCTTCTGGAATCCCTGTTATGCATAGAGTGGCACGCTTTATATTATCCCGTGGGTCTTTTTATATTGTTTTCATTTTTTTTTCATTTGGCTTTCTGTCTCCTGTTCTGATTGGGTGATTTTCATTATTTTATCTTCCAGATCACTTATTCGTTCTCCTGTATTATTCATTCTGCTAGTCATTGCTTTTAGCTCAGCTTTAATCTCGGGAAATGAATTTTCTGATTTTTCTTGGCTCCTCCTTATAGTTTCTAGTTTCTTTTTACAGTAATCTGCATTTCTTTCAGTAGCCTTTCTTAATTCCTTTGGTATTTTCATTACCTCCTTTTTGGACTCGGTGTCTGTTACACTGAAGAGGTCTGTTTCATTGTTCTTTTAGGGGGATTCTCTTGGTCTTTTAACTGGGAGTGGCTTCTCTGCTTCTTCATTTTATGTATATTTCTCTTACTCTGTGAGTTTAGGAAGAACAGTTATCTACTGTGATCTTGGAAGGCTATTTATATGCAGGAGCCTCCCTGTGTAGCTTGTGTGGGTTTAATATATTTGGTGCAAGGACTGCTTTTCATATGGATGCCTTCTGCATCTTTCCTCAGCATGTGCTGGCTGTTATCCCCTTGATAGGGGGTGTGCAGATGCTGCAGCTCTTGTGCGCTCCCTATCAAGGCGATAACAGCCTGCAATGGCAGCACTGGCTGGTGCCCACTCCCAGGGCACACGGCAGCGGCTCATGTGTGCTTCTGGATCCCACAATGGTGGGGCAGCAATTGGCGCCTGCTCCTGGATCTCTCAGTGCCTGTGGCAGCTCATGCCTGCCCTGAGAGCTCGTGTAGGCTGTGTCCTGTCATGTGATACCATGCGCATGGGGAAGGAGGCTCCTAAAGCGGTCCTCCCCTCTCCTTGCATGCCCCCCAACAGTGGCACCTTACCTCTGTAGCGGGGACCAGGCTTCTTCCATGTACACCCTTGGTTGTGGCCATTACCACACTCCAGCTCCTTCAGGCTATCTCCGTGCAGACAACCCCAGTCCTCTCCCTGGGTCTGACCTCCAAAGCTCCAGCACCCAGCCCCCACCTGCACCAACGGATGCATGTCTCAGGCTGGGGTGTGCAGGGCAGCCATACTGACTGTGTAGGTCTTCCTCCATTTTGCCTTCTGCAGCTAGTTGCTGCACTTTCCTCCAAGGCGCCGAAGCTCCCCCTCTATCCTGACTGATCTCCCTGCCAGTGAGGGGACTTCCTAGGGTGTGGGAACCTTTTCTCTTTCATAGCTCCCTCCCAGGGGTGCAGGTCCTGTCCTGATTCCTTTCTCTCTCTCTCTTTTTTTTCTTTTTCTCTTGTCCTACGCGGTAACATGGAGATTTTCTTGCCCTTTCAGAAGTCTGAGGTCTTCTGCCAGTGTCCAGTAGATGTTCTGTGAGAATCGTTCCACCTGTAGATATATATATATTTTTAACTACTTTTTTTTTTTTTGCGGTACGCGGGCCTCTCACTGTTGTGGCCTCTCCTGTTGCGGAGCACAGGCTCTGAACATGCAGGCTCAGCGGCCATGGTTCACGGGCCCAGCCGCTCCGTGGCATGTGGGATCTTCCCGGACCGGGGCACGAACCCGCGTCCCCTGCATCAGCAGGCGGACTCTCAACCACTGCGCCACCTGGGAAGCCCCTGTAGATATATTTTTGATGTGTTTGTTGAAGGAGGTGAGCTCCACGTCTTACTCCTCCGCCATCTTGATCACTCTCCAGTTTCTAGAATATTCTTAACAGGAGCTCTGAGCTTTGTATTCCCTTAATTTTTTCCCTTTTTTTTACTTGTTACAATGTGAAGTAACAACTAAATGAGCAAGATAATTAAGCCACAGTTGTTTAAAAATGTGGCTTGTGGGCTATATATACATATACGGTCAGCCCTCTGTATCCAAGGGTTCTGCTTCCATGGATTCAACCAACAGCAGGCTGAAAATATTTGGAAGAAAAATTCCAGAAAATTCCAAAAATTTACATAGTATTTGGTATTTTAAGTATTTAAGAGATGATTTAAAGTATATGGGAGGAAAAAAAAATGGGACTATGTGGGTAGATTATATATGAATACTATGCTATTTTATATAAGGGACTTGAGCATCTGCAGATTTTGGTATCCACAGTGGGGAGGGGGGTCCTGGAGCTATTCCCTCATGAATATTTAGGGATGAGTGTGTATATATATATATGTGTATGTATAAGTGCATGTATAAATATATATATTTTTTCCTCCCTGATTAGATGACTTCCCAGAATCTACAGGAGTAAAGCGAATTGTTCAAGCCTTGAATGCCAACGTCTGGTCCAATGTAGTGATGAAGAATGGTAAGTAACTTGGGACTGAAAGTCCTGAGGAGCTTTTTCCTCCTGTTCCTTGTAAGTTTTAAATTATTTGATTATATGTGGAAGCATTAGGATTATATGAAATCTGTGGATTTGTTCAATTTTAAGTCCCCAGTTGAAGAGAGAGCCAAAAGAAACATTTCTAAGAATTTAAGATATATGTTTAATAGTTAACAAGAATTTAGAACTTGCCTATAATATGCCTGGCATTGTCTTTGGCTTTGAGAAATACCCCCAAAATTGTAAAACATGAATCCTAGCCTTAAGGAGCTCATAGTCTAGCTGCGGAATCAAAGTGTACACTTTTAAAATGCTACATAACTGTGCAAGGCAGTCTTTGATGAGCACAGAATGACTGATGCAAGTAGCAAAGGCAGAGAGGCCAGAGATGTGGCCTTTACTGTGGGCTTGAGTACAGAGAGAGAGTTTCAAGGCAAAAGCGGGTCTTGGCAGTCATCTTCACAGGATGGTCTAGATTTGGGATGGTGAAGTGGGAGAGTGGCAAACAGTAGAGGAAGCATGGCATCAAGAATAATGGTTGTATGTTCTCGGGTCACTAGGAGTCTCTCACCTAGCAGTTGGAGATAGCTTAGGAGAGAGAGGTCTGTATTCGAGGCAGGAGAATCTGGGCTTTTTCTTATAGGAAGCAGTGAGTCATTAGAGATTTCTTTTCTTTTGAATTTTCTTTTACTTTTTATATAGCAGGTTCTTACTAGTTATCTATTTTATACATATTAGTGTATATAGGTCAATCCTAATCTCCCAATTCATCCCCCCCTCCCTGCTTTCCCCCTTGGTGTCCATCCATACATGTGTTCTCTACATCTTTGTTTCTATTTCTGCCTTGTAAACCGCTTCATCTGTACCATTTTTCTAGATTCCACATATATGTGTTAATATACAATATTTGTTTTTCTCTTTCTGACTTACTTCACTCTATATGATAGTCTCTAGGTCCATCCACATCTCTACGAACGACCCGATTTCGTTCCTTTTTATGGCTGAGTAATATTCCATCGTATAGTATGTACCACATCTACTTTATCCATTCTTCTGTTGATGGGCGTTTAGGTTGCTTTCATGACCTGGTTATTGTAAATAGTGCTGCAGTGAACATTGGGGTGCATGTGTCTTTTTTTTTTGCGGTATGCGGGCCTCTTGCTGTTGTGGCCTTTCCTGTTGCGGAGCACAGGCTCCGGACGCGCAGGCTCAGCAGCCATAGCTCATGGGCCTAGCCACTCCGCTGCATGTGGGATCTTCCTGGACCGGGGCAAAAACCTGTGTCCCCTGCATCAGCAGGCGGACTCTCAACCACTGCGCCACCAGGGAAGCCCCCGCATTTGTCTTTTTGAATTATGGTTTTCTCAGTGTATATGCCCAGTAGTGGGATTGCTGGGTCATATGGTAATTCTATTTTTAGTTTTTTAAGGAACCTCCATACTGATTTGCATAGTGGCTATATCATTTTACATTGCCACCAACAGTGCAAGAGGGTTCCCTTTTCTCCACACCCTCTCCGGCATTTGTTGTTTGTAGATTTTCTGGTGAAGCCCATTCTAACAGGTGTGAGGTGATACCTCATTGTAGTTTTGATTTGCATTTCTCTAATAATTAGTGATGTTGAGCAGCTTTTCATGTGCTTCTTGGCCATCGGTATGTCTTCTTTGGAGAAATGTCTATTTAGGTCTTCTTCCCATTTTTGGATTGGATTGTTTGTTTCTTTAATATTGAGCTGCATGAGCTGTTTATATATTTTGGAGATTAACCCTTTGTCAGTTGCTGCATTTGCAAATATTTTCTCCCATCCTGAGGGTTGTCTTTTCATCTTGTTTATACTTTCCTTTGCTGTGCAAAAGCTTTTAAGTTTCATTAGGTCCCATTTGTTTATTTCTGTTTTTATTTCCATTACTCTAGGAGGTGGATCATAAAAGATCTTCCTGTGATTTATGTCAGAGTGTTCTTCCTATGTTATCCTCTAAGAGTTTTATAGTGTCCAGTCTTACATTTAGGTCTTTAATCCATTTTGAGTTTATTTTTGTGTATGGTGTTAGGGAGTGTTCTAATTTCATTCTTTTACATGTAGCTGTCCAGTTTTCCCAGCACCACTTATTGAACAGGCTGTCTTTTTTCCATTGTGTATGCTTGCCTCCTTTGTCATAGATTAGTTGACCGTAGGTGCAAGAGTTTATCTCTGGGCTTTCTATCCTGTTCCATTGATCTATATTTCTGTTTTTGTGTTGGTACCATATTGTCTTATTTACTGTAACTTCGTAGTATAGTCTGAAGTCAGGGAGTCTGATTCCTCCAGCTCCGTTTTTTTCTCTCAAGATTGCTTTGGCTATTTGGGGTCTTTTGTGTATCCATACAAATTTTAAGATTTTTTGTTCTAGTTTTGTAAAAAATAACACTGGTCGTTTGATAGGGATTGCATTGAGTCTGTAGATTTCATCGGGTAGTATAGTCATTTTCACAATAATGATTCTTCCAATCTGAGTACATGGTGTATCTCTCCATCTGTTGGTGTCATCTTTGATTTCTTTCATCAGTGTCTTATAGTTTTCTGAGTACAGGTCGTTTACCTCCTTAGGTAGGTTTATTCCTAGGTATTTTATTCTTTTTGTGGCAGTGGTGAATAGGATTGCCTCCTTAATTTCTCTTTCTGATCTTTCATTAGTGTATAGGAATGTAAGAGATTTCTGTATTAATTTTGTATCCTGCAACTTTACCAAATTCATTGAATAGCTCTAGTAGTTTTCTGGTGGCATCTTTAGGATTTTCTATGTATAGTATCATGTCCTGCAAACAGTGACAGTTTTACTTCTACTTTTCCAATTTGTATTCCTTTTATTTCTTTTCTTCTCTGATTGCCATGGCTACGACTTCTAAAACTATGTTGAATAATAGTGGTGAGAGTGGACATCTCTTTGTCTTGTTCCTGATCTTAGAGGAAATGCTTTCAGTTTTTCACCATTGAGAATGATATTTGCTGTGGGTTTGTCATACATGACTTTTATTATGTTGAGGTAGGTTCCCTCTGTGCCCACTTTCTGGAGAGTTTTTATCATAAATTGGTGTTGAATTTTGTCAGAATCTTTTTCTGCATCTATTGAGATGATCATATGGTTTTTATTCTTCAATTTGTTAATATGGTGTATCACATTGATTGATTTGCATATACTGAAGAATCCTTGCATCCCTGGGATAAATCCCACTTGATCATGGTGTATGATCCTTTTAATGTGTTGTTGGATTCTGTTTGCTAGTATTTTGTTGAGGATTTTTGCATCTACATTCATCAGTGATATTTGTCTGTAATTTTCTTTTTTGTAGTATCTTTGTCTGGTTTTGGTATCAGGGTGATGGTGGCCTCATAGAATGAGTTTGGGAGTGTTTTTTCCTCTGCAAGTTTTTGGAAGTGTTTGAGAAGGATGGGTGTTACCTTTTCTCTAAATGTTTGATAGAAGTCACCTGTGAAGCTGTCTGGTCCTGGACTTCTGTGTGTTGGAATATTTTTAATCACAGTTTCAATTTCATTACTTGTGATTGGTCTGTTCATATTTTCTATTTCTTCCTGGTTCAGTCTTGAAAGGATATACCTTTCTAAGAATTTGTCCATTTCTTCCAGGTTGTCCATATTATTGGCATAGAGTTGCTTGTAGAGTCTCTTAGGATCCTTTGTATTTCTGCAGTGCCCGTTGTAACTTCTCCTTTTTCATTTCTAATTTTATTGATTTGCGTCCTCTCCCTCTTTTTCTTGATGAGTCTGGCTGAAGGTTTATAAATTTTGTTTATCTTCTCAAAGAACCAGCTTTTAGGTTTTTGCTCTTTGCTATTGTTTTCTTTGTTTCTATTTCATATTTCTGCTCTGATCTTTATGATTTCTTTCCTTCTAGTAACTTCGGGTTTTGTTTTTTCTTCTTTCTCTAGTTCGTTTAGATGTAAGGTTAGATTGTTTGAGATTTTTCTTGTTTCTTGAGGTAGGATTGTATGGCTATTATAAACTTCCCTCTTTGATCTGCTGTTGCTGCATCTCATAGGTTTTGGATCGTCATGTTTTCATTGTCATTTGTCTCTCGGTATTTTTTTATTTTTATTTTATTTATTTTTTTGCGGTACGCGGGCCTCTCACTGTTGTGGCCTCTCCCGTTGCGGAGCACAGGCTCCGGATGCGCAGGCTCAGTGGCCATGGCTCACGGGCCCAGCCGCTTTGCGGCATGTGGGATATTCCCAGACCGGGGCACGAACCCACGTCCCCTGCATCAGCAGGCAGACTCTCAACCACTGCGGCACCAGGGAAGCCCCTTTTTGTCTCTAGGTATTTTTTTATTTTCTCTGATTTCTTCAGTGATCTCTTGGTTATTTAGTAATGTATTGTTTAGCCTCCATGTGTTTGTGTTTCTTATGGTTTTTTCATTGTAATTTATTTCTAATCTCATAGCGTTGTGGTTGAAAAAGATGATATGATTTCATCTTTCTTAAATTTACTGAGGCTTGATTTGTGACTCAGGATGTGATCTGTCCTGAGAATGTTCTGTGTGCACTTGAGAAGAAAGTGTAATCTGCTGTTTTCAGATGGAATATCCTATAAATATCAATTAAATCCATCTGGTCTATTGTGTCATTTAAGGCTTATGTTTCCTTATTAATTTTCTGTCTGGATGATCTGTCCATTGGTGTAAGTGAGGTGTAAAGTCGCCCACTATTATTGTGTTACTGTTGATTTCCTCTTTCATAGCTGTTAGCATTTGCCTTATGTATTGAGGTGCTCTTACGTTGGGTGCATATATATTTACAATTGTTGTATCTTCTTCTTGGATTGATCCCTTGATCATTATGTAGCGTCCTTGCTTGTTTGTTGTTACATTCTTTATTTTAAAGTCTGTTTTGTCTGATATGAGTATTGGTGCTCCAGCTTTCTTTTCATTTCCTTTTTTATGGAATATCTTTTTCCATCCCCTCACTTTCAGTGTGTATGTTTCCCTAGGTCTGAAGTAGGTCTCTTGTAGACAGCATAAATATGGGTCTTGTTTTTGTATCCATTCGGCAAGCCTGTGTGTTTTGGTTGGAGCATTTAATCCATCCACATTAAAGGTAATTATCAATATGTATGTTCCTATTACCATATTCTTAATTGTTTTGGGTTTGTTTCTGTAGGTCCTTTTCTTCTCTTGTTTTTCTCACTTAGAGAAGTTCCTTTCGCCTTTGTTGTAGAGCTGGTTTGGTGGTGCTGAATTCTCTTAGCTTTGGCTTGTGTGTAAACCTTTTGATTTCTCTGTCGAATCTGAATGAGATCCTTGCTGGGTAATCTTGTTTATAGGTTCTTCCCTTTCATCACTTTAAATATATTGTGCCACTCCCTGTGGCTTGCAGAATTTCTTCTGAGAAATCAGCTGTTAACCTTATGGGAGTTCCCTTGTATGTTATTTGTCGTTTTTCCCTTGTTGCTTTTAATAATTTTTCTTTGTTTTTAATTTTTGTCAATTTGATTACTGTGTCTCTTAGCGTGTTTCTCCTTGGATATATCCTGCCTGGGACTCTCTGCACTTCCTGGACATGGGTAGCTATTTCCTTTCCCATGTTATGTAAATTTTCAACTCTAATCTCTTCAGATATTTTCTCGGCTCCTTTCTCTTTCTCTTCTCCTTCTGGGACCCCTATAATGTGAATGTTGGTACGTTCAGTGTTGTCCCAGAGGTCTCTTAGGCTGTCTTCATTTCTTTTCATTATATTTTCTTTATTCTGTTCTGTGGCAGTGGATTCCACCATTCTGTCTTCCAGGTCATTTGTCTGTTCTACTGCTTCAGTTATTCTGCTATTGATTCCTTCTAGTGTATTTTTCATTTCAGTTAGTGTATTGTTCATCTCTCTTTGTTTTTTCTTTAATTCTTCTAGGTGTTTGTTCTTTAATTCTTCTAGATCTTTGTTAAACATTTCTTGCATCTTCTCAATCTTTGCCTCCATTCTTTTTCCGAGGTCCTGGATCATCTTCACTATAATTATTCTGAATTCTTTTTCTGGTAGGTTGCCTATCTCCACTTCATTTAGTTGTTTTTCTGGGGTTTCCTTCATCTGGTACATT
The DNA here is from genome assembly GCF_964270905.1 of Leucopleurus acutus. Classification (NCBI taxonomy): domain Eukaryota; kingdom Metazoa; phylum Chordata; class Mammalia; order Artiodactyla; family Delphinidae; genus Leucopleurus; species Leucopleurus acutus. Next base: position 135,949,247 of record NC_139142.1, on the reverse strand, counting down.
GTCCTTTGCCTTTTCATTTTGTCTGTCTTTCTGTGAATGTGGTTTTCATTCCACAGGCTGCAGGATTGTAGTTCTTCTTGCTTCTGCTGTCTACCCTCTGGTGGATGAGGCTATCTAAGAGGCTTGTGCAACCTTCCTGATGGGAGGGACTGGTGGTGGGTAGAGCTGGGTGTTGCTCTGGTGGGCAGAGCTCAGTAAAACTTTAATCTGCTTGTCTGCTGATGGGTGGGGCTGAGTTCCCTCCCTGTTGGTTGTTTGGCCTGAGTCGACCCAGCACTGGAGCTGCAGGCTCTTTGGTGGGTTAATGGCAGACTCCAGAGGGCTCATACCAAGGAGTACTTCCCAGAACTTCTGCTGCCAGTGTCATTGTCCCTGCAGTGAGCCACGGCTGACCCCCACCTCTGCAGGAGACCCTCCAGTGCTTGCAGGTAGGTCTGGTTCAGTCTCCTGTGGGGTCACTGCTCCTTCCCCCTGGGTTCTGATGAACAGACTACTTTGTGTGTGCCCTTCAAGAGTGGAGTCTCTGTTTCCCCGAGTCTTGTCGAAGTCCTGCAGTCAAATCCTGCTATCCTTCAAAGTTTGATTCTCTGGGAATTCCTCCTCCCATTGCTGGACCCCCAGGTTGGGAAGCCTGACATGGGGCTCAGAACCTTCACTCCAGTGGGTGGACTAATGTGGTTTAATTGTTCTCCAGTTTGTGAGTCACCCACGCAGCAGTGATGGGATTTGATTTGTGATTGCTCCCCTCCTACCGTCTCATTGCGGCTTCTCCTTTGTCTTTGCATGTGTGGTATCTTTTTTGGTGAGTTCCAGTGTTCCTTTTAATGATTGTTCAGCAGTTAGTTGTGATTCCGGTGTTCTCGCAAGAGGGAGTGAGCGCACATCCTTCTATGCTGCCATCTTGAACCAATCCGAGATTTCTTAACAAGAGAGTGATGCAAAGAAGTTGGCATTTTTGAAAGGTTATTGTCGTGGTGGGTTTGGCAGTTGAAGCACGTGCAGGTAGAGCCTGAAGTCAGGAGACCAGGCAACAGTGGCTACAGCTCAAAACTGGGGCTGGGCTTATGTGGTGGCAGTAGCCATGGGGTGAGAAGCTGGATCTGAAGTGCAGTCCGAAGGGGGTCAGTTTAGTTGGTGCACATTAGCCTCTTGTTGTCTGTATTAGTTTCCTCGAGGCTGCAGTAACAAAGTACAACCAACTGGAGGCTTAGAACAACAGGTATTTATTGTCTCACAGTACTAGATGCCAGAGGTCCAAAATCAAGGTGCCAGCAGGGCTGTGTCCCCTGTGAAGGTGTTAGGGAAGTATCTGTCCCAGGTCTCTCTTCTAGTTTCTGGTAGTTCTTTGGTTTATAGTAGCATAACTCCAGTCTTCACATGGCATTCTCCCTGTGTGCCTGTCTCTGTTCATATCTTCTTTATGCAAGGGTAATAGTCATAATGAATTAAGGGCCTACCCTACCCCAACATGACTTCATCTTAACTAATTATATCTGCATATAAGGTAACATTCTGAGGTATGAGAGGTCAGAACTTCAACATATGAATTTGTGGGGCGGGACGTAATCCAACCCATAACATATTTCTTCAGGAATTGCTGCCTGTGTAGTGTTTTCCTCTTTTGTAGCACTTGGCTGCCTCAACAAGTATGTTATGCCAGGTGAAGCACTGCAGAAAGGAATGAGAAAAATCATGTTTAAGTGAGCTTACCCCATCTTCCCTGAGATAAAGGGCCAAGTGGAAGATCGGTTTTATAGAAGTAGAATAATTCATCTCAATTTTCCGTTGATGCTTGAGTGTAAAGTGAGATGGGGCCCTTAAGCTTGCCTGAGATCTGATCTAACCCATATCATCATTGGAGAATTTCCTTCTGGCTTAGAAAGGTATTACTTCCTCCCCTTTCCCTCTTCCCTCCTTCTCACTTTATTCTTTCTAGGGGGAATCAAATGTATCTCTTATGGTGAATTGCAAGGATATTAGATTTTATTCTGTTGCAGTAGCAGTCAGGTTAAGGCCATGATGGGTCTAGAAAAAATAGATTTTAACCCATGTTGTCATCTCCCTGTTACCAAAAGAAACTCCATTTGAGGCTTGGTTCTTCCCATTCATTCATTCATTCAGCAAATCATTGTTGAGAATTTATCATGATGAGACATTGCTGTAGACTGTCTTCACTATAAAAATACATTTAAGGTATGGTACATAAACTGGGTCAATTTGGAATAAAATTATATTCAGTGGTGCTTATTATATTTATGAGAAATATTTTCAGGAGAACTTACTTGGCTTCAATCACTTTTTGAAAAATCTGTCGCCCAAGTTTATACATTAAAGTATTGTCTTGTAATTTACATTTATAGCTATAAATTTAGAAGCTGGACTGAACATACTTTATTACTTTGGAATTATGGTCAAAGGTATTTTCTGAAAAAAATGCTCTTAGACACTAAACAATGTTCTTTAAGAGAACTGCAAAGCAAAGAGGCACACTGGATTTTTCATGGTTCTTTACCTTGAAGCATCTTTGCTTTATCTTTTTTTCTCTACAGTGGTGATACATGGGTTTGCTGTTAACCAAATCCCAAAATATTGCCATTAGCTTAATTCCATGTTTAAATGATCTTGACCTACATGGTATGAAGGAAAATTAACTATCTTCTCTCTAGAAGGAGTCCTAGATATGGAAATACAGTGACATTTGGATGCAACCCAAGTATTAGGAAGTGTGGAGGACATCCTTGTGTAGCCCCACATCTTAGATTAGAGACAGAGCTCTGTATGAATATATGGTGGGGGTCATATTACTGTTCCAGGATTGCCCTACCTCCTGTGCTCTCTGCAGAGCCTTGCTTTGCTGGTGGTTTAAGTGAACTGTGCCTGCCTCTCAGCAGGCTGTTCTTGAATGTTGTCTGCCAGCAGGTGCTCAGGCTGGTTTATTTATTTTGGGGTATCTGTCTTTTCTACTTCTTTTTCTCTTTCATTTCCCCCCTTTTCCTCTTTCTCTCCTTTTACTTTTCTCTCACTTTTAAAAAATTGTGGTTAAATGTACGTAGCATAAGATTTACCATTTTAACCATTTTTAAGTATACAGTTCAGAGGCATTAAATACATTCACATTATTGTGCAGCTATCACCACTCAAAGCGTTTTAAACCAAAAAAATTTTAAAACAGAAAGTTGGTTGACAAAGTAGAGAAAGATATTAGAAGTGTTCTTTTTTGTTTGTTTTTCTACTGGAAATTCAATTATTTAATGAAAGATTTTTACATAAGATTTTAGAGAATAGTAAGAGAGGTAGCATACCTAATTCATTCTAAGACTAGGTTAAAATGATCCAAATTTCTAAAGACAGTACCAGTAAAGAAAATTATTAGAGGCCATCTCATTTATGAGCATAGATGCCACGATTTTAATCAATATATGAGCAACCTTAACCCAGAAATACATAAAAAGAATATAATATGACCTAGTTGAGTTATTCCAAGGACCTAACATTCTTTAATATAAGAAAAATCTATTTAAATTCTCACATGAACAGGTTACAGGGGGAAGAATCATATGATTATGGCAATCAATGAAAAAAGCATTTAAAAATTTCAAAATATGTACAGAGGGAGGAAATAAATTAGAAATGGACTCCTGTGGCAGAAATTGATAATATGTAATATAGTAAATACCATACTGAATGTGAAACAGGGAAATGTGGACATGGTGTCACCTCTCAGTTTTAGGACACTAATGACTAGTTTTTCTGTTGTTTTTATTAGAAAAATTACTATAATTGCAGTTGATTCTTTGGGATTATTACATTGCCAGTTATATAATCTCAGTTTATTATTTTCGAATATGGATTATGTATTTAGTATTTATCAAGCAGTAACGGAACATTGAGGTTATGCCATACCGGTCTTTAATTTTGGATTCAGAAAAATATTAGTTTGAAACCCTTTAAAAAAAATCCATTTAAAAAGTGCTCAGTTTGAGAAAACAGTTCCAATTCTAGTAAGGACTATGAAAATTTATTTGTTACAGCAAATATCTCTGAAAACATACAGACTTGACTAGGGTTTTATTTCTTTGCAGTTGATTGTCCACTTGGCCTTCAAAAGTCAAATACTTAATCTGAAATTCTAGTAATTAAAAACTTAGAAATGAGTAGCTTCCTTCCTGCCTTCCACCAAGATAAAGTGGACGTGTTTCCTAAATGGGACTTCCTGATTTAAATGAATGGCCAGCTCAATTCTTTGCTTATTACAAGTCTGAACAACTTACCTGGCAATAGGATACCCTGATAATATTTTGCCCCTAGTATTTCCCTTAAAAGTTAATGATACAGAAGATGGTTCTTTGGGACAGTAGTCCACCACCTTCTCTGTCTGCTGGCTTTCTGAAAAAGTTGTTATTCTTTGCCCCAACAACTTACCTCTCGGTTTATTGATCTGTCATGCAGTGAGCAGTATGAACTTGGACTCGGTAACAATTTTTGACAAGCCAGCCAGGAGCCTTGCTGCTCGTGGTCAGCTAGCATGGGTTGGGAAATTTTCAGGTAAGGCCCTAGCAGCTTCTAGGACCACTTGTCCAGAGGATCTTTCCATCAGAATTCCCCGAGGCAGCACCAGCTGCCCCAGGGCTTGGCAGTTGGAGCCAGAAATTGACATCTGGGAGTCAGTGGGCTCCATACAGTAGGATAAGTCAAAAAAAAAAGTTAATGATACACGGGGTGGGAGGGATAAATTAGAAGTATGGGATTAACAAATACAAACTACATAAAATAGATAAGCAATAAGGATTTACTGTATAGCACGGGAACTATATTCAGTATCTTGTAATAGCCTATAATGGAAAATGATCTGAAAGAAGATATATATATAAAAAACTGAATCACTTGGCTATACACCTGAAACTAACACAATATTATAAATCAACTACACTTCAACTGTAAAAAAAAAAAAAGAGAGAAAAAGAAATGAAAGGTATACTGTGGAGCTGAAAACACACGCACACACATATACACACAAGTTAATGATATAGAAACAACCAAAGAAAAGATAAATTGGACTTATCAAAAGTAAAAAAACTTTTGTACTTCAGAGGACACTTAGGAAAGTGAAGTGATTACCCTCAGAATGGTAGAAAGTATTTGTAAACCATACACTTACCTGATAAAGATCTAGTACCTAGAATGTGTAAAGAACTATTATATAGCTTAATAATAAAAAGACAACCCAATTTATTAAATAGTGAAGGAGTTGAATAGACATTTTTCCAAAGAAGATAACACAAATAGTCAATAAGCACATGAAAAGATGCTTAACATTATTAGCCATCAGGGAAATCATAACCACAGTAAGATACCACTTCATACCCACCAGGTTAGCTATAATCTAAAGAGACAGTAACAAGCATTGGTGAGGATATGGAGAAATTAGAACCCTCATACACTGGTGGTAGGAATGTAAAATGGTGCTGCAGCCACTTTGGAACAGTAGTAGTTGCTGAAAAAATTAAACCATATGTCCCAGCAATTCCACTCACAGGTGTTATACCCAAGAGAATTGAAAACATATGTCCACACGAAAACTTGTGCACAGATGTTCCTAGCAGCTTTATTCATAATAGCCAAGAAAAGTGGAAACAACTGCTGAAAACAGTATCCGTTCAATAGAATATTATTCAGCCATAAAAAGAAATGAAGCATGGATGCATGCTACAACGTGGATGAACCTCCAGAAACATTATGCTAAGTGAAAAAATCCAGACACAAAGGCCACATATTTTAGTGATTCCACTTAAATGAAGTGTCCAGAATAGTTAAATTCATAGAGACAGAAAGTAGATTAGTGGTTCCCAGGGACTGGGAGGGGGCTTTGGAGGTTTGGGGTATGAGGTTTCTTTTTTAGGGTGATGAAAGTGTTTTGGAATTGTATAGTGATGATGGTTACACAACTTTATGAATATACTAAACCCCACCAAATTTCATACCTTAAAGAAGGTGAAAGTTATGATATGTAAATAATACCTCAGTAAGAAGGAAAGAGGAAAGAAAGGAAAGGATGGAGGGAGGCAGGAAAAAAGGAAGGCAGGCAGGAAAATAGTACCACTAATGATGTTAGAAGGGGTGGTGGTGGTGGAAGGAAGTGAGGTGGTAACCATACTAATGAGCTGCTTATGTACATACATTATCTTAATCACAATATCCATAAGAGTTAGGCTTAAAGAGGTCAAGTAATTTCCCCAAAGTCATATAAGTCATCAGTTCTCAAACTTGTTTGCACACTGGAATCACCTGGGGAACTTCTAAAAGTACTGATGCCTGAATCCCACTTCTGGAGATTCTGCATTAACTGGTATGGCGTGAGGCCTGGGCATAGAGATTTAAAAAATCTTCTCCAGGTAATTATCCCCAGGTAATTATAATATGCAGCAAAGTTTGAGAACCACTGATACTAGCTGTTAAATGTCAAGGCCTCTGATTTGAACTTAGATCTTTATAATTTTGAAGTCTCATGAATTTATTTTTTAAATTTATTTATTAATTTCTTTTATGGTCTTCATTGCTGCATACGGGCTTTCTCTAGTTGCGGTGGGCGGGGGCTACTCTTTGTTGTGGTGCACGGACTTCTCATTGCAGTGGCTTCTCTTGTTGCAGAGCACAGGCTCTAGGCACACAGGCTCAGCAGTTGTGGCTTGCGGGCTCTAGAGTGCATGCTCAGTAGTTGTTGCACCCGGGCTTAGTTGCTCCACGGCATGTGGGCGCTTCCCAGACCAGGGCTCAAACCCATGTCCTCTGCATTGGCAGGTGGATTCTTAACCACTGTGCCACCAGGGAAGCCCCTGAAGTCTCATGCATTTAACTACTATAACATGTAGGCTTATAAATTATCATGTTGTAATGAAATTTCTCCTTTACTGCTTTCTCTAAAGAATCAAGTAACAGTTTGCCATCCCAACACTGCTACTTAGCTGTGTGACCTTAGGCAGATATGATTCTCTCTAGGCTTTATTTTTAATCTGGAAAATGAGCTTGGTCTCCATCCACGGCTGTAGCTGCACAGTGAAATCACCTGTGAAGCTTTTATGACCTGTACTGACTGGGGTCACCCAGACCATTTATCTTAGAAGGGAGGGGTGGCTGTAGTATTTTTTAAGCACCTCAGGAATTCATATATGCAGCCCTGGTTGAGAACCACTGATATAAATGATAGTCATCTAGTTCTAACTTGTAAGAGTCTGTGCTTAATCCATGGGAGTAAACTAGGCATTTTGAAAGCTGCATTAGCCCTCTGACTGACTTGCTTTCTCCCATTCCTAAATCATGTAATATTCACAAGTCACTCCTTTGACTTACAAAGCCAGAGGAAAAAGACAGGACTATGCCCAGTGTAGAGTCACCTAGAGGCAAAAGTGAGAATAGTGGGCCTTGTTCTCTGTACTTCCTTGGTACCTATTTCTAGGATGGGCTAGTATGACAAGATCACCAGTGCTTGTATTAAATAACTGTCCTTGAGATCAGAAAGAAATAATACAGCCTTTATAAGTACCTACCTGTCTGGGGTGCACTTGAGACTCTAGGTGTAGCTGGATCATTTAAGTTTTTCTTCTGTTGACCTCAAATTTCTCACCGGTTCATAATTTAAGATCCGGTTTCAAGTGTTTACTCATTCATTCAGAAGAATACTTACTGAGTACTTACTATGTGCCAGGCATTGGTGTGTGCTTGGGATACATCAGTGAACAAAACAGACACAAATTTCTGTCCTTATGGAGTTTTCATTCTGGTGGGAGACATTAGTCAATAGATAATACACGTAATTAGTAAGTTGTCCAATATATTAGAAGGCGATAAGTGATGTGAAAAAAAATAAAGCGAGGTTAGGGGTATTGAGATTGCTGGGTAGATTGCAATATTAAATAGGGTGGTCAAGGTAGATCTTAAGAGCTTGAGATTTGAGGAAGGAGATGAGGCATTTGCCGTGTGATAGTGGGAGAAGAGCTTAGCAGGCAGAGGGGATAGCTACAGCAAAGGTTGTAAGGAGAAAACACGCCTGAAGAATATCAAGGAATGCACTGTGGTTGAGGAGGGGGGCAGGTCAGAGAGATAATGGAGGACCAGATTATTTAGGGTCTTATAGGCCATCTTAGTGACTTTCACATTTTATCAGAATCAACTGGGGAGCTTTTGCAGGGCTTTTGCCAAGTAGAAGAGTAACATGATATGACTTCAGGTCTGAAGAGAGCACTCTGGCTGCTTTGTGGAGAATAGATGGTGGAGGTGAGGAGGAACCAAGGTGATCTCTCAGGAGGCGATTGCAGTATTCCAGGTGAAAGATAGTGATGGCTTAGACCAGAATTGTAGCAATGGAAGGAGTGAGGAAAGGTCAAATTCTGGATCTATTTTTAGGTCATGCCAGCATGATTTCCTGATGTTGGATGTGAGGAATGAGAGATAGAGGGCAGTCAAGGACTCCAGGATTTGGGCCTGAGCGGTTTGAAGGGTAGGATGCCATCAACTATAGTGAGGAAGCTGCAGTGAAGCAGACTTTGAGGGGCAGGGTGACATATCAGTAATTTAGTTTGGGTCATGTTAACTTTGAGATGGGCACTAGACTTCCAAGTGGAGATATCAGGTAGCCAGTTGGCTAGATATGTGGGGTTTGGGAAGAGAGGCACATGGCACAACATTTAAAACCTTGAGCCTGGATGAGATCACCAAGGGAGTAAGTGAAGTAAATAAAGAGGACCAAGGACTCAGCAGAGGGACATTCCAACAAGAGGAGAATAGGGAGAAGAGAAGGAACCAGCCAGGGACACTGAGAAAGGTGGTCAGTGAGGTAGGAAAACCAAGAGTGCAGGGTCCCAGAAGCACAAGTAGAATGTTGTCAAAGTGGAAGGAGTGGTCAGCTGTGCCAGATGGCGCTCACAGGTCAAGTAAGATGAGAACTGAGAATTGACCTTTGGATTTAGCAATGTAGAGGTCATCAGTGGCCTTAAGGAGAGCGGTTTTGGTGAAGTAGGGTTTTCTTTTTTTTTTTTTTTTAAATTTATTTTATTTTTGGCTGCATTGGGTCTTCGTTGCTGCGTGTGGGCTTTCTCTAGTTGCAGCGGGCGGGGGCTACTCTTCGTTGTGGTGCACGGGCTTCTCATCACGGTGGCTTCTCTTGTTGTAGAGCACGAACTCTAGGCACGCGGGCTTCAGTAGTTGTGGCGTATGGGCTTAGTTGCTCCACGACATGTGGGATCTTCCTGGACCAGGGCTCAAACCTGTGTCCCCTGCATTGGCAGGTGGATTCTTAACTACTGCGCCACCAGGGAAGCCCTGAAGTAGGTTTAAGAGAGATTGGGAAGAGAGGAATTGGAGATGGTGACTATAAACCACTCTTGAAAATTTTTGCAGGAAAAAGGAGCAAAGAAATAGGTGGATGCTAGTGAGAAGAGTGTGCTTGAGTTTTGTTATTTTTTTAAGATGAGAACAAGAGCAGCATGTTCATAGGCTGAAGGGAAAGATCCTGTAAAAAGTGGAAAAAACTGATGAAGGAGAAGAGAGTGCTGGAGGGGTATCCTTGAGTAGGTGAGAGAGGGTGGGCTCTAGTGGAGGGGTTGGCGGTGGATGGGGGGGTAAGTGGATCTGTGGAAAGAGGCAAGAAGGGAGTATGTGGGTGCAGATGTTGCTGGGTGGAGAGATGTGGCATGGAAATCTGTGGAGATTTCATCTGATTGCCTCAGTTTTCTCAGTGAAGTAGGAAGCGAGGTTATCAACTGAGGGCAGGAGGAGGTTGCATTAGGATTTGAGGAGAGAGGAGAAAATATGAAAGTCATCTAGGAGAGTAAGAGAGTAGACGAACCTAGGGATGTAAAATAAAGTTAGAATGATAAAAATAAATGACTGCCAGACAGCACAAAGGGGTCCACTTGAAATTTGGCGTGATACATTTAAAGTGAAGGCAGGCGGCATGAGTGTTGGGGGTAGGGGCTCTTTTCCCCAGCTACCTTAAGCTACATGGGTGCAGCCATGGAACCACCAGTTGTGCTTTTACCAAGCAAGGGTACAGCAAGAGGCAGGGGATTAGGTTGTGTACATAAGGGAATGATTATAATGATTGACCATGGAATTTAAGCTGGGTGAGAAAGGGAGAGAGAAAATCAGTGGGGAGAGGGTCAGTGAAAAGGTGATAGTTTTGAGGTCCCAGTGGAGTTGAAGAATAATTGGGTTGAACTACTATAAGGGAGGGAGTGAGCTGGAAAGATAGGTGGTGGTCAGAGAGTGGGACGCACGAAACTGAGATCATGGAGGGGTTGTAGTTGGTAATGATATGGGAACATACGGCTGAAGTTGGTAGAGGACAACATCCGTAAAATGGAACTTTAATGAACCAAGAGTCAGGTTCTTAGAAGGAACGTTAATATGTATATTTAGCTTGCTAAGTGTCCAGATAGAAGTAGTATTGGAGAAAATAATGGTGAGCCAGCAATTAAAATTGTGAAGAGGGACTTCCCTGGTGGTCCAGTGGTTAAGACTCTGCTCTCCCACTGCAGGGGGCATGGGTTCAATCCCTGGTCAGGGAACTAAGATCCCGCATCCCGTATGCTGAGGGCACGGCTGGAAAAAAATTGTGAAGAAATGAGGGGGAGTGGTTGGGTGATCTGTTGGATGATGGTAGCAAAGTGTCTTAGGCACTTGCCTTCAAATAGAGTCTGTGTGAGAATATCAGTAGGCTTTTATATTCAGAGGAGGTTTTAGAAGTAATTTAATCCAGTGATTCTCAGCTGAGACTCACTGGGAGTAGGGTAGTGTATGTCAGATACTACACACATCCTCTAGAGGTATTTGCCTGGCTCCCATTGACGATCACTTTAACTAGTAAGCCAGTATTACCAGTTGATTGATAGGATGTCTTATCTCTCTAATGCATTTAGATAGAAAACTCATAGGAACTTTTGAGCTAGTCTGTTTTATCCAGTATAGGAATGGTTTCTATAGCATCCTTGCTAGATGATTGTCCACCATTTTTGGTTGAATGCTTCTAGTAATAGGTACCTCAGTACTTTATGAAGCAGTCCTAGAAGCAGTTAATTGCATAGGGAAATCAGAGAAGTGTCCTGTTAATTCTCAGCAGATAGAATATCTTAGGCTGGTAGTTTGGGGAAATGATATTTTACTTTGTGTCATAGGGCTGAGAGCAGTGGTGAAAATTTTCTCTACGATGTATTTTCCCTGTGTCTCCCTATTACCGGCTTTCATTGTAATCACTCACTCTTCTTTCTAGTCCTCCTAGGAGGTGAAGAAAGTTCCAGTGCAAATGATTTAACTCAGAGCTATTGAAGTGATCAAGGGGATGGGAAGAATGGAGATTGTCTAAAGTAATGAGCTTGGAAAAACCAAACCTGAGAAGAGATTTAAATGGAATATGTAGTGTAGGGTATGTATAGGGTAAATATGGACTTGATTTCCTAAATCCCAGGAGGTAATTTATGGAGTACATTACACTAAGAGATGATCCAGGCAGAAAATAGAAATGGTTCATAAGGGACTGCAATGAATTCTCATGAATGACAGTTGTGTCTGATTCAAGTTAGGAAGGCACTTGGCCTAAACTTTTAAGACTTCTTTTTTGGAGAGCAATCATGTTTTACTTCCCAATATTTTTCTATGCAATATTTTTTCTACCAAGCCTTGTACCGGCTGTACAGATTACATGTTGTTGAATTTTATAGAATTTAATAAGTGGCATTGTTTTGTTTGCTATGCTAGTGTGTGTGAATTAGCCAGGAAAAGCATTTAAATAGAACATAGAATCTCCATGCATGCCTCAGGCATGACGTCTTCCTTTCACAGATGGGGAAAATGAGGCCTCAGGGAAGAGAGGTGACTTGCCCATATGCAAACAATGAGTCAGTAGCTAAGGTGAGACCAGAGGGCAGGTCTCCTGACCCAGGAGTGTTGTGTGTTTTTCCATTACAGTGTGTGGATTTACATTATTGGCTGGTTAGAGAAATGAACACAGAGTAGTTAAATAATTTACCCAGGCTGCGTGGGAAATTATTGGCAGAGCCAGATGAGTTCATTCCCTATAGAACTCCCTCAGCCAAGGTGTTCTGCTGGCATGAGTAGGATTTTAAAGAGACAGGTAGGAAGTAATGATCATATCTGAGTTTTTGGACTTTTTTACTTATTGCATTGTAAATAAATACTTTTAAAAAGGCTGTCTGAAACAGTGTTGATACTAACTTTATCCCATTGTTCTGCACTTAATCCAAAGTACAGATAAGGCTCCTGGATAGTTAATGTAATAACTAGCCAGTTATACATAGTGAAAGATAGTTTATTTTAAATTATTTCACTTAGAGTCACAACAGATTATTCTCTTTAGTTTGAGTTAAGACTAATTTGTGCCTAGTATGTGCTCAGTTAATGTCTTTCTGTTACTTAATTTCACATTGTAAAAACAAACAAGTTAAATTATAGTACTACAGTTGTAAGCAAATTATTATTCTAGAAAGAGATTTATAAATCTTCTTGATATAGAGATATAATTTCTGGGTTAACTTATAATAACCTAGTTTCATATTCTTGGCTCTACCAATGTCTTGTTTCACAGGTGAAGCATTCATTCTTAACAGGGCATTATCCACCCCCAGAGGGGTGAAAATTGATTCTTGGGGGGGGGGGCAAAAAATGTGTTCTTTTTATGTATAAAGCACAGATATGCATATAATGTGTAAACATAGATATATCTGTGACATTAATATTTCAATGGGGAGGGTGTATCATAATTAGGAAACAAATGTCTAGAGAGACCCTGAGGGGGCATGTCTTTGTCCCCAGTTCCTGGCACAGAGCTCCTAATGTAATACAATAAATTACTATTTGGTTTTTGTCCTGGCTCCTAAAACAACTGGAGAACAGTAAAGGTGAAAATAGCATCTTTTGTTAATTCAATAACAGGCCCCTTTAAACCACACTGGAGTTTATGTTAATGGAATGACTTTTGGAAAGACCCTGAGGATGGGAGGCTGGTTGCCAGGGGAACCAACCAGTGATTAGATGGCTGGAACTTTCAGCCACCCCGCCCCACCATTGACCTCTGAGGAGGGGAGTAGGGCTAGAGGTTGAGTTAAACACCAGTGGTCAATGATTTAATCAATCATTTACTTCCAATAAAAACCCTAAGCAGTGGGATTTGGAGTTTCCAGATTGGTGAACACATTGAGGTGCTGGGAGGGTGGCATGCCTGGATACCTTGCTCTGTGCATCTCCCCCATCTGGCTGTTCCTGTTATATTCTTTTTTTTTTTTTTTTTTTTTTTTTTTTGCGGTACGCGGGCCTCTCACTGTTGTGGCCTCTCCTGTTGCGGAGCACAGGCTCCGGACGCGCAGGCTCAGCGGCCATGGCTCACGGGCCCAGCCGCTCTGTGGCATGCAGGATCTTCCCGGACCGGGGCACGAACCAATGTTCCCTGCATCAGCAGGCAGACTCTCAACCACTGTGCCACCTGGGAAGCCCCCCTGTTATATTCTTTTATAATAAATTGGTAATCTAGTAGGTAAACTATTTTACTGAGTTCTGTGAGACATTGTAGCAAATTATCAAACCTGAAGAGGGGTTCATGAGGAGCCCCAGTTTATAGCCAGTTGGTCAGAAGTATAGGTGACAACCTGAGCCTTGCAGTTGGTGTCTGAAGTTGGGGGTGGGGTGGGGAGTGGGGGGACGGCCTTGTGGGACTGAGCCCTTGACCTGGGGCGAGGGTGGGGGTGGGTTCTGTGCTAACAACGGGTAGTTAGTGTCAGAATTGCGTTAAATAGTAGGACACCTAGTTGATGTCCTCCAAGAGTTGGAGAATTGCTTGGTGTGGAAAAAAACCACACATCTGGTGTCAGAAGTGTTGGTTATGAGTAGAGAAGGAAACCAGTTTTTCTTTTAGGGGCTGTGATGAAAACAGTTGAGAAACACTGAGCGGAAGGATCTGGTTGTACATACTAAGCTCTAACTTAGAGGAAATCCCCAGATGTCATTGTATGCACTGTAAAGGTCAGACTTCTAAAGAGGTCAGCATTTCCACCATATGCATTAGAGACTTCAAATGGTCCAGGAAATGAAGTGGTTAGAAATGCCTTTACAGCTTGGCAGGGTTTTTTAGATGTCTCCATCCACATCAATTTGCTCAGTGTATAACCTTCCCTATACTGCCTTTCCTCACATTTCCTCTACCTCAAAATCTGGCTGTGACGCAAGAAGAGGGATGTTGGTAAAATCTCAGCTGCCTACTTGAGTTACCCTCAGCTCCTGTTGAAGCTGGGCTTATGGCTGTGGAGACCTATCATCTGGGTCTTTTATAATTTGATAATGTCCTCTTACTATTGTGAAAGAGAAACTGAGGGGGCAGTGCTTTATGCCAAATGTGACAAATTTTAAAAGTTGATTCCCCCACTCCCACCTTCCTTTTTGGTCTCCAGTGTGGTTGTCTTCTCTTTCAGTTTGTCTGGTACATCAGAAAGCCTAGTTGCAAAGCACTTTGTTATCATTAGATGACAGAGGCATCATGCTCAGTACTGTGCCTTGAACTTGGGAGGCACTCAAGATTTTTTTGTTTGTTTGTTTGTTTTGTTTTTTACATCTTTATTGGGGTATAATTGCTTTACAATGGTGTGTTAGTTTCTGCTGTATAACAAAGTGAATCAGTTATACATATACATATGTTCCCATATCTCTTCCCTCTTGCGTCTCCCTCCCTCCCACCCTCCCTATCCCACCCCTCCAGGCGGTCACAAAGCACTGAACTGATCTCCCTGTGCTATGCGGCTGCTTCCCACTAGCTACCTACCTTACGTTTGGTAGCGTATATATGTCCATGCCTCTCTCTCACTTTGTCACAGCTCACCCTTCCCCCTCCCCATATCCTCAAGTCCATTCTCTAGTAGGTCTGTGTCTTTATTCCTGTCTTACCCCTAGGTTCTTCATGACATTTTTTTTCTTAAATTCCATATATATGTGTTAGCATACAGTATTTCTCTTTCTCTTTCTGACTTACTTCACTCTGTATGACAGACTCTAGGTCCATCCACCTCACTACAAATAGCTCAGTTTCGTTTCTTTTTATGGCTGAGTAATAGTCCATTGTTTATATGAGCCACATCTTCTTTATCCATTCATCCGATGATGGAGACTTAGGTTGTTTCCATGTCCTGGCTATTGTAAATAGTGCTGCAATGAACATTTTGGTACATGACTCATTTTGAATTATGGTTTTCTCAGGGTATATGCCCAGTAGTGGGATTGCTGGGTCATATGGTAGGTCTATTTGGAGTTTTTTAAGGAACCTCCACACTCTCCATAGTGCCTGTACCGATTCACATTCCCACCAGCAGTGCAAGAGTGTTCCCTTTTCTCCACACCCTCTCCAGCATTTATTGTTTCTAGATTTTTTGATGATGGCCATTCTGACTGGTGTGAGATGATATCTTATTGTAGTTTCGATTTGCATTTCTCTAATGATTAGTTATGTTGAGCATTCTTTCATGTGTTTCTTGGCAGTCTGTATATCTTCTTTGGAGAACTGTCTATTTAGGTCTTCTGCTCATTTTTGGATTGGGTTGTTTGTTTTTTTGTTATTGAGCTGCATTAGCTGCTTATAAATTTTGGAGATTAATCCTTTGTCCGTTGCTTCATTTGCAAATATTTTCTCCCATTCTGAGGGTTGTCTTTTGGTCTTGTTTATGGTTTCCTTGCTGTGCAAAACCTTTGAAGTTTCATTAGGTCCCATTTGTTTATTTTTGTTTTTATTTCCATTTCTCTTGGAGGTGGGTCAAGAAGGATCTTGCTGTGATTTATGTCATAGAGTGTCCTGCCTATGTTTTCCTCTAAGAGTTTGATAGTTTCTGGCCTTACATTTAGGTCTTTAATCCATTTTGAGCTTATTTTTGTGTATGGTGTTAGGGAGTGATCTAATCTCATACTTTTACATGTACATGTCCAGTTTTCCCAGCACCACTTATTGAAGAGGCTGTCTTTTCTCCACTGTACATTCCTGCCTCCTTTATCAAAGATGAGGTGACCGTATGTGCGTAGGTTTATTTCTGGGCTTTCTATCCTGTTCCACTGATCTATCTTTCTGGTTTTGTGCCAATACCATACTGTCTTGATTATGTAGCTTTGTAGTATAGTCTGAAGTCAGGGAGCCTGATTCCTCCAGCTCCGTTTTTCGTTCTCAAGATTGCTTTGGCTACTCAGGGTCTTTTGTGTTTCCATACAAGTTGTGAAATTTTTTGTTCTACTTCTGTGAAAAATGCCAGTGGTAGTTTGATAGGGATTGCATTGAATCTGTAGATTGCTTTGGGTAGTAGAGTCATTATCACAATGTTGATTCTTCCAATCCAAGAACATGGTATATCTCTCCGTCTGTTTGTATCATCTTTAATTTCTTTCATCAGTGTCTTATAATTTTCTGCATACAGGTCTTTTGTCTCCTTAGGTAGGTTTATTCCTAGATATTTTATTCTTTTTGTTGCAGTGGTAAATGGGAGTGTTTTCTTGATTTCACTTTCAGATTTTTCATCATTAGTGTATAGGAATGCCAGAGATTTCTGTGCATTAATTTTGTATCCTGCTACTTTACCAAATTCATTGATTAGCTCTAGTAGTTTTCTGGTAGCATCTTTAGGATTCTCTATGTATGGTATCATGTCATCTGCAAAGTGACAGCTTTACTTCTTCTTTTCCAATTTGGATTCCTTTTATTTCCTTTCTTCTCCGATTGCTGTGGCTAAAACTTCCAAAACTATTTTGAATAAGAGTGGTGAGAGTGGGCAACCTTGTCTTGTTCCTGATCTTAGTGGAAATGGATTCAGTTTTTCACCATTGAGGATGATGTTGGCTGTGGGTTTGTCATATATGGCCTTTATTATGTTGAGGAAAGTTCCCTCCATGCCTACTTTCTGGAGGGTTTTTATCATAAATGGGTGTTGAATTTTGTCAAAAGCTTTCTCTGCATCTATTGAGATGACCATATGGATTTTCTCCTTCAATTTGTTAATATGGTGTATCCCATTGATTGATTTGCGTATATTGCAGAATCCTTGCATTCCTGGAATAAACCCCACTTGA
Source organism: Leucopleurus acutus (assembly GCF_964270905.1). Classification (NCBI taxonomy): domain Eukaryota; kingdom Metazoa; phylum Chordata; class Mammalia; order Artiodactyla; family Delphinidae; genus Leucopleurus; species Leucopleurus acutus. The sequence goes on along the minus strand of NC_139142.1, from coordinate 135,932,150 downwards.
TCATGGTGTGTGATCCTTTTAATGTGCTGTTGGATTCTGTTTGCTAGTATTTTGTTGAGGATTTTTGCATCTGTGTTCATCAGTGATATGGGCCTGTCGTTTTCTTTCTTTGTGACATCTTTGTCTGGTTTTGGTATCAGGGTGATGGTGTCCTCGTAGAATGAATTTGGGAGTGTTCCTCCTCTGCTATATTTTGGAAGAGTTTGAGAAGGATAGGTGTTAGCTCTTCTCTAAATGTTTGAAAGCATTCGTCTGTGAAGCCATCTGGTCCTGGGCTTTTGTTTGTTTGAAGATTTTTAATTACAGTTTCAATTTCAGTGCTTGTGATTGGTCTGTTCATATTTTCTATTTCCTCCTGGTTCAGTCTTGGCAGGTTGTGCATTTCTAAGAATTTGTCCATTTCTTCCAGGTTGTCCATTTTATTGGCATAGAGTTTCTTGTAGTAATCTCTCATGATCTTTTATATTTCTGCAGTGTCAGTTGTTACTTTTTCTTTTTCATTTCTAATTCTATTGATTTGAGTCTTCTCCCTTTTTTTCTTGATGAGTCTGGCTAATGGTTTATCAATTTTGTTTATCTTCTCAAAGAACCAGCTTTTAGTTTTATTGATCTTTGCCATCGTTTCCTTCCTTTCTTTTTCATTTATATCTGATCTGATCTTTATGATTTCTTTCCTTCTGCTAACTTTGGGGTTTTTTTGTTCTTCTTTCTCTAATTGCTTTAGGTGCAAGGTTAGGTTGTTTATTCGAGGTGTTTCCTGTTTCTTAAGGTGGGCTTTTATTGCTATAAACTTCCCCCTTAGAACTGCTTTTGCTGCATCCCATAGGTTTTGGGTCGTCGTGTCTCCATTGTCATTTCCTTCTAGATTTTTTTTTATGTCCTCTTTGGTTTCTTCAGTGATCACTTCGTTATTAAGTAGTGTATTGTTCAGCCTCCATGTGTTTGTATTTTTTACAGACCTTTTCCTGTAATTGATATCTAGTCTCATGGCATTGTGTTCGGAAAAGATACTTGATATGATTTCAATTTTCTTAAATTTACCAAGGCTAGATTTGTGACTCAAGACATGATCTATCCTGGAGAATGTTCCATGTGCACTTGAGAAAAATGTGTATTCTGTTGTTTTTGGATGGAGTGTCCTATAAATATCAATTAAGTCCATCCCGTTTAATGTATCATTTAAAGCTTGTGTTTCCTTATTTATTTTCATTTTGGATGATCTGTCCATTGGTGAAAGTGGGGTTTTAAAGTCCCCTACTATGAATGTGTTACTGTCGATTTCCCCTTTTATGGCTGTTAGTATTTGCCTTATGTATTGAGGTGCTGCTGTGTTGGATGCATAAATATTTACAATTGTTATATCTTTTTGGATCGATCCCTCGATCATTATGTAGTGTCCTTCTTTGTCTCTTCTAATAGTCTTTATTTTAAAGTCTGTTTTGTCTGATATGAAAATTGCTACTCCAGCATTCTTCTGGTTTCCATTTGCATGGAATATCTTTTTCCATCCCCTTACTTTCAATCTGTATGTGTCTCTAGGTCTGAAGTGGGTCTCTTGTAGACAGCATATATACAGGTCTTGTTTTTGTATCCATTCAGCCAATCTGTGTCTTTCGGTGGGAGCATTTAATCCATTTACATTTAAGGTAATTATCGATATGTATGTTCCTATTCCCATTTACTTAATTGTTTTGGGTTTGTTATTGTAGGTCTTTTCCTTCTCTTGTGTTTCTTGCCTAGGGAAGATCCTTTAGCATTTGTTGTATAGCTGGTTTGGTGGTGCTGAACTCTCTCAGCTTTTCCTTGTCTGTAAAGGTTTTAATTTCTCCATCAAATGTGAAGGAGATCCTTGCTGGGTAGAGTAATGTTGGTTGTAGATTTTTCTCCTTCATCACTTTAAATATGTCCTGCCTGTCCCTTCTAGCTTGCAGAGTTTCTGCTGAAAGATCAGCTGTTAACCTTATGGGGATTCCCTTTTGTGTTATTTGTTGTTTTTCCCTTGCTGATTTTAATATGTGTTCTTTGTATTTAATTTTTGACAGTTTGATTAATATGAGTCTTGGCGTGTTTCTCCTTGGATTTATCCTGTATGGCACTCTCTGTGCTTCCTGGACTTGATTAACTATTTCCTTTCCCACATTAGGGAAGTTTTCAACTATAATCTCTTCAAATATTTTCTCAGTCCCTTTCTTTTTCTCTTCTTCTTCTGGAACCCCTATGATTCGAATGTTGGTGCGTTTAATGTTGTCTCAGAGGTCTCTGAGACTGTCCTCAGTTCTTTTCATTCTTTTTTCTTTATTCTGCTCTGCAGTAGTTATTTCCACTGTCTTATCTTCCAGGTCACTTAACTGTTCTTCTGCCTCAGTTATTCTGCTATTGATCCCTTCTAGAGTATTTTTACTTTCATTTATTGTGTTGTTCATCATTGCTTGTTCCCTCTTTAGTTCTTCTAGATCCTTGTTAAATGTTTCTTGCATTTTCTCTATTCTATTTCCAAGATTTTGGATCCTTACTATCATTATTCTGAATTCTTTTTCAGGTAGACTGCCTATTTCCCCTTCATTTTTTAGGTCTGGTGGGTTTTTACCTTGCTCCTTCATCTGCTGTGTGTTTTTCTGTCTTTTCATTTTGCTTATGTTACTGTGTTTGGGGTTTCCTTTTCGCAGGCTGCAGGTTCGTAGTTCCCATTGTTTTTGGTGTCTGTTGCCAGTGGCTAAAGTTGGTTCAGTGAGTTGTGTAGGCTTCCTGATGGAGGGGACTAGTGCCTGTGTTCTGGTGGATGAGGCTGGATGTTGTCTTTCTGGTGGGAAGATCCATGTCTGGTGGTGTGTTTTGGGGTGTCTGTGGACTCATTATGATTTTAGGCAGCCTCTCTGCTAATGGGTGGGGTTTTGTTCCTGTCTTGCTAGTTGTTTGGCATAGGGTGTCCAGCACTGTAGCTTGCTGGTCATTGAGTGAATTTGGGTGTTGGTGTTGAGATGGAGATCTCTGGGAGATTTTCACCGTTTGTTATTACGTGGAGCTGGGAGGTCTGTTGTGGACCAGCGTCCTGAAGTTGGCTCTCCCACCTCAGAGGCACAGCACTGATTCCTGGCTGCAGCACCAAGAGCCTTTCATCCACATGGCTCATAATAAAAGGGTGAAAAAGTAGGAAGAAAGAAAGAAAGAAAGAGGATAAAGGAAAATAAAATAAAGTAAGGTAAAATAAAATAAAGTTATTAAAATAAAAAAATAATTATTAAGAAAAAAATTTTTTTAAAAGTAAGAAAAAAAAAATACAGATGGATTGAACCCTAGGACAAATGGTGAAAGCAAAGCTATACAGACAAAATCTCCCACAGAAGCACACACATACACACTCACAAAAAGAGGAAAAGGGGAAAAAATCATAAATCTTGCTCTCAAAGTCCACCTCCTCAATTTGGGATGATTCGTTGTCTGTTCAGGTATTCCACAGATGCAGGGTACGTCAAGTTGATTGTGGAGATTTAATCTACTGTTCCTAGACTGCTGGGAGAGATTTTCCTTTCTCTTCTTTGTTTGCACAGCTCCCGGGGTTCAGCTTTGGATTTGGCCTGGCCTCTGCATGTAGGTCACCGGAGGCATCTGCTCAGACAGGACAGGGTTAAAGGAGCTGCTGATTCGGGGGCTCTGGCTCACTCAGGCCGGAGGGAGGGAGGGGCACGGAGTGCGGGGCAAGCCTGTGGCGGCAGAGGCTAGCTTGACATTGCACCAGCCTGAGGTGCACCGTGTGTTTTCCCGGGGAAGTTGTCCTTGGATCCCGGGACCCTGGCAGGGGCGGGCTGCACGGGCTCCCCGGAAGGGAGGTGTGGAGCGTGACCTGTGCTCGCACACAGGCTTCTTGGTGGCGGCAGCAGCAGCCTTAGCGTCTCATGCCCGTCTTTGGGGTCCGCGCTGTTAGCCGCGGCTCGTGCCCGACTCTGGAGCTCCTTTAAGCAGCGCTCTTAATCCCCTCTCCTTACGCACCAGGAAACAAAGAGGGAAGAAAAAGTCTCTTGCGTCTTCAGCAGGTTCATACTTTGTCCCGGACTCCCTCCCGGCTAGCTGTGGTGCACTAACCCCTTCAGGCTGTGTTGAAGCCTCCAGTCCTGTCCCTGCGCTCCGACGGAAGCCGGAGCCTCAGCTCCCAGCCCCTCCTGCCCCGGTGGGTGAGCATACAAGCCTCTGGGGCTGGTGAGTGCTGATTGGCACCGATCCTCTGTGTGGAAATCTCTCCGCTTTGCCCTCTGCACCCCTGTTGCTCTGCTCTCCTCCGCGGCTCCGAAGCTCCCCCCCCTCCACCACCCGCAGTCTCTGCCCGAGAAAGGGCTTCTAGTGTGTGGAAACCTTTCCTCCTTCACGGCTCCCTCCCACTGGTGCAGGTCCCATCCCTATTCTTTTGTCTTTGTTTATTCTTTTTTCTTTTGCCCTACCCAGGTACGTGGGGAGTTTCTTGCCTTTTGGGAGGTCTGAGGTCTTCTGCCAGCGTTCAGTAGGTGTTCTGTAGGAGTTGTTCCACGTGTAGATGTATTTCTGATGTATCTGTGGGGAGGAAGTTGATCTCCGCATCTTACTCTTCCGCCATCTTCCCCACGGCCCGTGGTCCCCTTTCCTGTTTCTTAAGGTAGGATTCTATTGCTATAAACTTCCCTCTTAGAACTGCTTTTGCTGCATCCCATAGGTTTTGGGTCGTCGTGTCTCCATTGTCATTTGTTTCTAGGTATTTTTTGATATCCTCTTTGATTTCTTCAGTGATCACTTCGTTATTAAGTAGTGTATTGTTTAGCCTCCATGTGTTTGTATTTTTTACAGATCTTTTCCTGTAATTGATATCTAGTCTCATAGTGTTGTGTTCGGAAAAGATACTTGATATGATTTCAATTTTCTTAAATTTACCAAGGCTAGATTTGTGACCCAGCATATGATCTATCCTGGAGAATGTTCCATGAGCACTTGAGAAAAATGTTTATTCTGTTGTTTTTGGATGGAATGTCCTATAAATATCAATTAAGTCCATCTTGTTTAATGTATCATTTAAAGCTTGTGTTTCCTTGTTTATTTTCATTTTGGATGATCTGTCCATTGGTGAAAGTGGGGTTCTAAAGTCCCTACTATGATTGTGTTACTGTCGATTTCCCCTTTTATGGCTGTTAGTATTTGCCTTATGTATTGAGGTGCCCCTATGTTGGGTGCATAAATCGTTACAATTTTTATATCTTCTTCTTGGATCGATCCCTTGATCAATATGTAGTGTCCTTCTTTGTCTCTTCTAATAGTCTTTATTTTAAAGTCTATTTTGTCTGATATGAGAATTGCTACTCCAACTTTCTTCTGATTTCCATTTGCGTGGAATATCTTTTTCCATCCCCTCACTTTCGGTGTGTATGTGTCCCTAGGTCTGAAGTGGGTCTCTTGTAGACAGCATATATACGGGTCTTGTTTTTGTATCCATTCAGCCAATCTGTGTCTTTCGGTGGGAGCATTTAATCCATTTACATTTAAGGTAATTATCGATATGTATGTTCCTATTCCCATTTACTTAATTGTTTTGGGTTTGTTATTGTAGGTCTTTTCCTTCTCTTGTGTTTCTTGCCTAGAGAAGTTCCTTTAGCATTTGTTGTATAGCTGGTTTGGTGGTGCTGAACTCTCTCAGCTTTTCCTTGTCTGTAAAGGTTTTAATTTCTCCATCAAATGTGAATGAGATCCTTGCTGGGTAATCTTGGTTGTAGGTTTTTCTCCTTCATCACTTTAAATATGTCCTGCCACTCCCTTCTGGCTTGCAGAGTTTCTGCTGAAAGATCAGCTGTTAACCTTATGGGGATTCCCTTGTGTGTTATTTGTTGTTTTTCCCTTGCTGATTTTAATATGTTTTCTTTGTATTTAATTTTTGATAGTTTGATTGATATGTGTCTTGGCATGTTTCTCCTTGGATTTATCCTGTATGTCCTGTATGGGACTCTCTGCACTTCCCACAATTAGGGAAGTTTTCAACTATAATCTCTTCAAATATTTTCTCAGTCCCTTTCTTTTTCTCTTCTTCTTCTGGAACCCCTGTAATTCGAATGTTGGTGTGTTTAATGTTGTCCCAGAGGTCTCTGAGACTGTCCTCAGTTCTTTTCATTCTTTTTTCTTTATTCTGCTCTGCAGTAGTTACTTCCACTGTCTTATCTTCCAGGTCACTTAACTGTTCTTCTGCCTCAGTTATTCTGCTATTGATCCCTTCTAGAGTATTTTTACTTTCATTTATTGTGTTGTTCATCATTGCTTGTTCCCTCTTTAGTTCTTCTAGATCCTTGTTAAATGTTTCTTGCATTTTCTCTATTCTATTTCCAAGATTTTGGATCCTTACTATCATTATTCTGAATTCTTTTTCAGGTAGACTGCCTATTTCCCCTTCATTTTTTAGGTCTGGTGGGTTTTTACCTTGCTCCTTCATCTGCTGTGTGTTTTTCTGTCTTTTCATTTTGCTTATGTTACTGTGTTTGGGGTTTCCTTTTCGCAGGCTGCAGGTTCGTAGTTCCCATTGTTTTTGGTGTCTGTCCCCAGTGGCTACGGTTGGTTCAGTGGGTTGTGTAGGTTTCCTGGTGGAGGGGACTAGTGCCTGTGTGTTTTGGGGTGTCTGTGGCCTTATTATGATTTTAGGCAGCCTCTCTGCTAATGGATGGGGTTGTGTTCCTGTCTTGCTAGTTGTTTGGCATAGGGCATCCAGCACTGTAGCTTGCTGGTCATTGAGTGAAGCTGGGTGTTGGTGTTGAGATGGAGATCTCTGGGAGATTTTCGCCGTTTGATATTATGTGGAGCTGGGAGGTCTCTTGTGGACCAGTGTCTTGAACTTGGCTCTCCCACCTCAGTGGCACAGCCCTGACACCTGGTTGGAGCACCAAGAGCCTGTCCTCCACACACCTCGGAATAAAAGGGAGAAAAAATAGAAAGAAGGAAAGAAAGAAAGAAAGAAAGAAAGAAAGAGGATAAAATAAAGTAATAAAATAAAATAAAGGTATTAAAATAAAAAATTATTAAGAAACAAATTTTTTAAAGTAAAAGCAAAAACAAAAAACGGACGGACAGAACCCTAGGACAAATGGTGAAAGCAAAGCTATACAGACAAAATCTCACACAGAAGCACATACATACTCACAAAAAGAGGAAGAGAGGAAAAAATAATCTGTCTTGCTCCCAAAGTCCACCTCCTCAGTTTGGGGTGATTCGTTGTCTATTTGTGTATTCCACAGATGCGGGGCACCAAGTTGATTGTGGAGCTTTAACCCGCTGCTTCTGAGGCTGCTGGGAGAGATTTCCCTTTGTCTTCTTTGTTCGCACAGCTCCTGGGGTTCAGCTTTGGGTTGGCCCCGCCTCTGCGTGTAGGTCGCCTGAGGGCATCTGTTCTTCACTCATACAGGACGGGGTTAAAGGAGCCCCTGATTTGGGGGCTCTGGCTCACTCAGGCCGGGGGAAGAAGGGGTACGGAGTGCGAGGCGAGCCTGCGGCGGCAGAGGCCAGCATGACGTTGCGCCAGCCAGAGGCACACCGTGTGTTCTCCCCGGGAAGTTGTCCCTGGATCCCGGGACCCTGGCAGTGGCGGGCTGCTCAGGCTCCCGGGAGGGGAGGTGTGGCTAGTGACCTGTGCTCGCTCACAGGCTTCTTGGTGGCGGCAGCAGCAGCCTTAGCGTCCCATGCCCGTCTCTGGGGTCCGCGCTGATAGCCGCGACTGGCGCCAGTCTCTATTATCTCCTTTAAGCAGCAATCTTAATCCCCTCTCCTCGAGCACCTCGAGGAAACAAAGAGGCAAGAAAAAGTCTCTTGTCTCTTCGGCAGCTCTAGACTTTTCCCAGACATACTCCCGGCTAGCCGTGGCGCACTAACCCCTTCAGGCTGTGTTCACGCCTCCAACCCCAGTCCTCTCCCTGGGATCTAAGCTCCGAAGCCGGAGCCTCAGCTCCCAGACCCCGCCCGCTCCGGCGGGTGAGCAGACAATCCTCTCAGGCTGGTGAGTGCTGGTCGGTACCGATCCTCTGTGCGGGAATCTCTCTGCTTTGCACTCCACACCCCTGCTGCTGCGCTCTCCTCCGTGGCTCTCAGATTTGGTTTTAAGATCAAGGAAAAGAAGTTGATTAGTAGAAGTCTGATGACATGTTTTGTTTTGTTTGAGATGAAGTTGTCACTCATTGTTTCACATAGGAAGGTAGCATTATGCACAGTGTCCTTGTTTCCTTGTTTAGAGTGTCAGTTTAACATTACCCCCAAGCTGCCACCCCCTACCCCAGGCTTTGTCACCTGAGCACTGGTGAGTACCACGGGGGGTTAGTTGGCTCTTGGGTGTTCAGTGGGTTTTTGTTTGGTTGGTTTTGGTTTTATTTTTTTACAAATACCACCACTGAGAGAAGGGCCAGGAAGGGAAATTCTGTGGTCTTTTAGTGTTTCTAATCAGTGCAGGAGTGATTAGACTAATCAGATATTGCAGGGTTGTGACATTGATCCCCAAGTGGTAAGCAGTAATTGTGGAGATTGGATTTCAAAAGCTCTGACAGTTAATATTTAATATCCAGTGATGCAGGTGGGTAAGGATTAAGTGGAATTAATAGTAGAAACAATTCTTTCTTATGGTAGTTTTCTATGCCTTCCCATTATAAATGAAAAGAATTGATCATCTGTTAATGTATGTTCCTCAGTATGTACTTGGTAACAAAGAACCATGGCAGAAATCCCAGATTTCATTTTAGGGAATCCTTTGCAACTGATGTACAGAGCATTGTCAAGAATTGAGTACCAAAACACAAGGTCTATCTGGCTACCTGATACCTGGGCTACTCGCCTGAGAACGTAGATGGCTACTACCTTTAATATAATTTTTTTTTTAAGAGAGAGTAAAAAAACAAAAGCGATGGTTAAATAAAAACTTGAATTTAATGTCACAGAAAATAAAACAACATCAAATTAGTGAACGGAAGAATGATTAATGAAGAAGGTTCTAGTGGGGTCTGTCTCTGCCTGGGTGATTTTTTTTTTTTTAATAAATTTATTTATTGGCTGCATTGGGTCTTCGTTGCTGCGCGCAGGCTTTCTCTACTTGTGGCAAACAGGGGCTACTCTTCATTGAGGTATGCGGGCTTCTCATTACCGTGGCTTCTGTTGTCACGGAGCGCAGGTCTCTAGGTGCGTGGGCTTCAGTAGATGCAGCATGCGGGCTCTAGTTGTGGCGCACGGGCTTAGTTGCTCCGTGACATGTGGGATCTTCCCGGACCAGGGCTCGAACCCATGTCGCGTGCATTGGCAGGCGGATTCTTAACCACTGTGCCACCAAGGAAGTCCCCTGCCTGGGTGATTTTGGGAAAATGGCATCATGTCTCTGGACTCCAGTTGCCTAACCTCTAGGATAGAGTAGAATTATATCAACATTACATTCTACAGAACTGAGTTCCTTGAGACAGAGTGAGTTGTTCCCATTTTTTTATCCCAGCACCTAATGTTGTGGAACTGAAAAAATGATTTGAATAATCTCTGTCAGTTGTCTTACTGTGAATGTTGTGGTCAAAAATAAAATAAGTAAGATACATATTCATTTTTAGGTAGAGTGCATGATTTGGAGGAGTGTGTGTTGTAAGAGCAGAAAGGGAAGGAGGAATTGTGAAAAATTAGAGAAGATGGAAGGCAATAAATGTATGGGTAAAATAATGAGACTTTTTTTTTTTTTAAAAAATCCCCCGCAAAATTGTCCATAGGCAAACAAATGGTGGGGAATCACTTCACATTAGTCACCACGAAGGCACTGCAGGCCTCCTTCTGTGGCCACCTTGCAAAACATTTTAGGTAGTCATTCTTTGGAATTATTTTTAGAGCTGGTTATGAACCACATAAGAAAAGTCATCTTTTTCGTCATGGTAAAGTTTTGTTTCGTTCACTCTCATTATTCCCCACACTTGGTTCTGAATGGTTTTTGACTTGATGGTAAACATTCCTTTGAGGATTTTCAAGAGGGTGCTTCAGGCTCTGGAGATAGGACTTACGGTGGAACCATTATTGGAATTAATGTAAAGCTTTCCTTTACAACTTTGGTAAAAAACAGTACTCATTCTGATGTTTAATTCAGTTTGTTAAGAATTTGTGTGTATGCATGCACAGAAAAAAATAATAGGAGGACATTTACCAAAGTATTAATTGACATCTTTGGTGATTTCGTTTTCTTCTTTATACTTTTCTCTATTTTCCAAATTTTATACAATGAACATATCATTTACAATCAGGAAAAAGGGCAAAAAAACATAGTCTGGTTACTTTCTGGTCACCAGAAAGTTCATTATATGTTCAAGTATTGGCAGAGACAGTTCTTGACTTGTGAGCACGTGTCCCAGGTGTCAGAGGGAGAGCAGAGGTTCACTTTTCTGAATCCAAAGCTAATGATGGAGCCAGATTTAGTGCTTAATCCTATTTTCCTAAAGAAGCACTGTTTTTAATAATATACTTTAAAGTTTTACCTTTTTCAAACAGTAGTTTAGTAAAAGAGAATAGATTGGTTCTAATTCTTTTGTGATTTTAAAAACATTTCATTTCCATTTGTCAAACAGAAGTGGAATGTGAGATAAAATATATGCTTATTTTCCAACCTTCTATAATGCTTGCAGTCTCTGTCTGACAGTCATGTCAGGCTGTCAGCAGATATCTCAGCATCCCCCCTGTACACTTAGCACTGTGCTGGGAGCTGAGGAAGGTGGAAGAACCCTTAGCTCCTGTCTCTGTCTGCAAGGAGTTTATAATATAGTTTAGGATGGCAGATAGACTCAAGATAAGTATTTATACTAGCACAGTAAGGACAACAAGGCAAATGGCACTGAGGGAGCTGAAATCATCTAGAGAAGTTTCCCAGCGTAAAAGGAGGATATTTGTAATGCTGACAGGAGGTAAAGGTAGAATCTTAAATGCTTTTATTATTTTTCCATTGAAAAATCCTTCCAAGAAATGACTTACAACCTGAGCGTTATAGCCCCAAATTTCCTGTCCTAATTAGATCTATATCAGTGGTTCTCAATTGGAGGCAGTTTTGCCCCCTTCTCCCCGGCGGACATTGGCAGTGCTATAGGCATTTGGTAGTATAGGCGGGGATGTACAGGACGCCCCCTTGCCCCTCGTCCCCATACACACTCAAATGTCTGTAGTGCTGAATTTGAGAAACCCTTGTCTACATACACTTGAGGGACAGTGAAGGGACACTGGGGCCTAACCACCTGTCTACCACTAGTTTTATGTGACCAGTGCCTCCAGGAGTTATGGGGGCTGGGCTGGGATAAATTAATGAGAGGCATATGATTAATTATTAAGTCCTCAGCTGTTCATCTTAGTTCAGTTGAAATCAGTCTAAACCAGGGAAGTAATGAAGGATTACTGACAAAAGAGAACTATATGAATAAAAAGATATCCTTTTGCACTTAATCCAAGTTTGTGTTGTCATATTCAGTATTTGTATATCAAGCATTGAATGTCTCTTTGCTCTTTATATGATACCTGTGAGCTTAATGGAAATTAATTAGAATCAGAGAGTTCTGGATTTCACGTTCAGGTTCTAGCTATGTGACTTTGAACAAGTTACCTAATCTCTTCGAGTTATACTTTACTCTGTAAAAAATATAATAAATCCTCTGTAGCAGAAGATAAATAAGTGTGCCTTTAGATTTGTAAAGAGATAACCAAATATTTCATATATTTCAAGTTTTCTTGAAACTTCCCATTGAAAAATAAAATAAAAGCTCCTCCACAAGGCTTGAGAATTTCCCATTGCTAACCTTTATTCTAGAGGCTATGGTTTTGTTTCTGACACTTCCTGGAAGAATTTTATGCAAATGACCGGTACTGAATTAGTGTTTTTAGGACCAGAGTTTAGTATACTTACTATTCCTTCTAGAATAACTTATTTTACATCACTTAACAACTTCTCCTTTCTGTGGCTCTGAAGTTCCAGAAGAATCAGCTGAGTAGGTAGATTAATTTATTCCTTCCTAGTGTAGTATTTTGAGGTATCAATAAAACCAGAGACGCTAAAGCCAATTTCAACAACTATCTGCTAAAAGAATAAATCCTTCTTAATGGGGATGACATTTCCATGCCCTGAATCCTGGGGAGAAAAATCTGGCAAACAAGAAAAGATGCAGGTAATTCTTTTCTATGAGAACAGTAGTGTTACAGTGGGTACACATGGGCAGAATTTTGCTAAACATTGAACTAGGGAGAATGGAGAGTTTCTTTAAAACCGTAGGTGTATAAAACATCCAGGTTTTTCTTAGCAACATTAATGTGCGAGCAATCTGCTTTGGATAAACAAAAATGAATTGCTTTTCTAATTGTGAAAATTTATGTGTCTCTAACTTCCCTAAAATGTAAGCAGTGGTCAAAAAGAGTCATGTACCACAGTGTTCATTGCAGCTCTATTTACAATAGCCAGGACATGGAAGCGACCTAAGTGTCCACTGACAGATGAATGGATAAAGAAGATGTGGCACATATATACAATGGAATATTACTCAGCCATAAAAAGAAACGAAACTGAGTTATCTGTAGTGAGGTGAATGGATGTAGAGTCTGTCATACAGAGTGAAGTAAGTTAGAAAGAGAAAAATAAATACCATATGCTAACACATTTATAAGGAGTCTAAAAAAAAAAGGTTATGAAGAACCTAGGGGCAAGATAGGAATAAAGATGCAGACGTAGAGAATGGACTTGAGGACATGGGGAGGGGGAAGAGTGGCATGGACATATATACACTACCAAACGTAAAATAGATAGCTAGTGGGAAGCAGCCACATAGCACAGGGAGATCAGCTCGGTGCTTTGTGACCACCTAGAGGGGTGGGGTTGGGAGGGAGACGCAAGAGGGAGGAGATATGGGGATATATGTATATGTATAACTGATTCACTTTGTTATAAAGCAGAAACTAACACACCATTGTAAAGCAACTATACTCCAATAAAGATGTTAAAAAAAATATATATATAAGCAGTGGAACAGAGTGAACTCACATTAGTTGACTAAATTCTCCATTGTTTATAAGAAAATACTGAGCAAAAGTTCTTCCAGCTTTCATTAGCCTGAAACCTGATTATAAACTCATAGTCATCTGTGGACCTTAAAAGGATTCTGGAATTTAAGGTTCTTTTTTTTCTATTAAGTAATTTAAAATACCTAATTCAGAGCTAACTATCAAGCTAAAGACTGCCATTTTACTTTATAAAATCACAAATATCTAAAGCAGAAAGGACCTTAACAACCATGTCTAGCAACCCTCTTCTTTTTACAGATCAGAGGATTGAGGCACAGAAAGATTGATTGACTTGTCCAAGGTCATAAAGGTGGGCAGAGCCAGGAGTGGAATCCAGGTTTGCTGACCACTAGCCCAGTCTTCTTCCCACTATTTAGACTTTTCCATAATTTTATTCATTATTAGAATTGGGACATTCAGTTTTTTTTTATTGTGGTAAAATACACATAGCATTTAATCATTAAACGTTTAAAAATCTCTTTAAATAGGCAAACACATGAATATGGAGCAAACACATGATTATGGAACAAAAATCAAAAGGTACACAAAGGTTTATGGTATACGGTTACTAGTTCAGCTCCCTTTCACTCCTGTCCATCCCAGATCCCCTTCTTGGAGGCAGCCACTGTAAATAATGAGGCATTTTAAACAGACCATTTTGGTCTAATAACGTGTCTAAACTGACATTGTATTGTATTATTCTTCAGGGGTTGCAGTTTGGCCTGCCAAGTTTAGGTAATGCCCAACAAAGGAAAAACATAAGCCGTGGAATTGGAATATGGAGAGAGATTTGTGAACTGATTTGAAAATTACCCACAGTCCAAGTTATTTCCAGTAATAGAAGTGAGGGCTCTCTTGCATCAGTACTCTTTTACTCAAATAATGCCTTTTGTACAAAGAGCCTAAAGTATTTTATAAGAGCTCTCATGTATCCTCATGACATGTAAAATCCCTGAGTATTGTATAACTGCATACAACTGCTTTCGAGTCTATAGCACATTGGCCACAAGAAAGAATTATGTTGATGTTTGAATAAACACCCCCAGGCTCTGTGAAACCATCAGTGTGGGACATCACATGGATCTGCTTCTCTCAGCTTCTGAGCCTCCACGGCCTACCTGATAGAACAGCCCCTGCTTCTTGGATGGGGTGCATCCAGGCATTGGGGCTGGGGAGTTCCTCACAGACTGGACAGGTTGGCTGAAGGAGTGAGAGGGGGCTCCAGGAGTACATGTGCACCTTTGGTTGTGGAGCAGGAAAAGCAGCAGGGCAGCAGCAGGTTCTTGGTACCGCCCAGCGCCTTTGTAGCCTTAGAGCACAGGTGCTGACTCTGGTAGATAGCTGCGTGCCGTAAGTAGGCGACTGCCCACCTGGTGAGAGGTCAGCGTGGGAAAAGCTGCAGGCCCAGACCCCACATGCCACAGTCGGACTTCCTCCCAGTTTAAAAGGCAAATCTCCCCAAGTGAAAGGGAAGAAGAGGTTATCTTCTGCAATTGGTTATCTTTCTGTGATACTTTGTGTGACTATCTGACAACAGGTTTCACCTGGCAAGGGAGAGGACCTAGGAGGTCTGTAGGTTGTTTTGAAGACAGATGAGAATGGGTCCAGGGAAGCTATAGGGAGAGGAAAGGCAAGGTGGGAAGAAGTTGTCTTCCTGAGAGAGCAGTTCTTTGACTTCTGTACCACTAGACTCTTGAATTGTGGGTTTCACATTCTACTCTCAGGCAGTGTTTTTTTGTTGTTGTTTGGGTTTTGGTTTTTTTCCAATTTTCCTGATCCTAAGGACTCTCCTGGAGTACTTGCTAAAAGTTCAGATTCCTTGGCCTCTGTTCCATAGACGCCACCTCAGTGTGAAGTTGGGTCCTTGAATACTGGGTAATTTTAATAAGCGTCCAGGTGATTCTGGGGAACGCTGTCAGATCAGGACTGGGTTCTGATATTTTGCTCTAGATTTGTCCTCCATTATAAACATAAATATCGGAAGTATTGGGAACCTTAACTGCATAAACAGAGCTCTATTTCAAGAAAGCGTGAATGTTCATTTCACCTGATAATAGTGCCTTGGTATTGATTCTTTTGAATGTTTTTTAATTGTTTAAAACACTGAAGTATTAGTTCATAATAACTATTAAAACATCAGTTCTGTTCATCTTTGCAAACAGAACTACTGAATGGCCTGTTGTTTGTTGCAATGGCCCTGCCATATATTTGACCTGGACTAATACTGTGTGATTTAAAGTTATCTGGAATTTAGAGTTTTGTAATTGATAGCAACTGTTTTTTATAGTTAGAACTTTTATAATGAGGAGATAGCTATTATTTCATCATCACAGTCATTTTAACAGTTTTAAATGTAAATTAAAAATTTCAGCGATTGTGTTTTTTCTTTTCAGATAGGAACCAAGGCTTTAACCTTCTCAGCTCGTTGGCTGGAGCAAACCATAGCACCGGATCAGCAGAGACCTGCCACTCAGAGGTAGAGATTTTTCCTGGATGTTTTCTCTTCTTTGGCTTTAATTTCTACTCGTCATTATGAGTCTTTACACCATTCATCATTTTCTCCTTTCCATTTAAGAAGAGGCAGAGAATATTATCAATAGATAAAACGAGAACCTAAAACAGCCCTCTTTATGCCTGCTAGCTGTTAAGAGCAGGCTAGTTCAGCATTAAAGCAGTAAGCCCTTTCAAGATGTTTGCAATTTGGGCTGTTCCATGTGTTTTTGCTAGAGTGCTTTTAAAAATGTGCTAGGATTTCCTTAAGGCATAAAGTTGCCCCAAAATCTTTAAATATAAAATAAAATTAGTGGTTCTTTTTAAGTACTTCCTGTGTCCTGTACAATCTGAGGCAAGGTCCTTGCCCTTAATGAGCTTAAATAGGCTGATTTCAACCCTCTGTCCTCAAGGACTTTGGTCCAGGTCTGCCTTGGTTGGCAGGTTGGAACCACGAACACATTACGTAGTGCCACATTGTCTTTCTGGGACCTTCTTCCTCAGTCTGAGCTGTTTGTGATAGGATCTTATACGTTTTCAGATTTTGAATAAAACATGATCTTAAAGCAAACAGTATGTTTTAATAGTCAATAGCAAAATCATAATACTTTTTAATTTTTCCTTGAGGAGAAACACTGCTGAATTAGTGAATTTTTACCCTTTTGTTTAATGTGACCTTGATCCTTCTTCCATCTCTCTTTGTGTCTTGCTCCTCTTACTGCTTCTCCAAAGCTAACCAGTGGGTGGAAGTGCGAGCCTTTTTGGATTTAGTTCGGAAGCAGCCTCCTGTTAAATTGTTGCTTGTGTGTATTTTCCTCACCAGCAGCCCCAGTTGCCAGCAGCAGAGAGGACTGAACCCCTCTTGGATCATCGAGGTGGTGCCTCTAATACAACAGACACTCAGGTCGATAGCATCGTGGGTAAGCACCTCTCTGGCTGCTAAGTGACAGCTCTGTGGAACTTGCAGTAGCCCATGTATTGGGGTGTAAATCATCCAAGGGGAAACTGACTTTAAATGAGGACGAGGGAAGGAAGTTGATAGTACACCCCAAATGAATGTTAGCCTTGTGGGCGGCTGTCAGAAAAAGGAGGGAGAGTAAATACATTACAAATTGTGGGCACCATTGTCCTGCTGATTCTGTCAGCAGGATCGTGATAACGATCATCTTAGCTAGAACAGACAGAACCAGGTGGTGAAACAGCTTTATATCTCCATATTACACAGTTTTTTCATAGTATTTCACAGTAGTCAGAATTGATGGTAACAAGAATAATACAGCTTTATAAGCCCTCCCGTATCTTTTTAAAATTCTTTTATGTCCACATTCTCATTTGGTAATGAAGTTTGGCAAAGAAGTTATTTTACAGAGATGAAGATGAGGCCCAGAGCAGTTTAATAGCTTGTCCAAGGGCACCTAACAACAAGGTCCTAGAGCTGAAACTGGAATCCAGTTTGCTGCCCGAAAGCCAGAAAGCCAAGGAGCTTAGTTAACAATAACTATAAACGTTCTTTTGTCAGGGAGCTACTGAAGTCACTACTTCTTTTTATGCCACAGAGGGCCAATGTGCAGTAATAAGTTTTAAAAACTTTTTTTTTCTGTTTGTAAGATAATCCATGTAGAAAACTTAAATGATTGGTTATAGAAACATATTAAGAAGGAAAAATTGGTATATAATTTCTCTCTAGTTTATTCAACCTCATCCTCTCAGTTGAACCCTTCATATTAGCTTCTAAACCTGCTAAAATCTCTGCCGTGAAAACAAACCATTGACCACACTGAAGGAGGTGGGGAAAATAACTAAAAGAATTTGGGAAAATGGTATTCTGACTGGATACCATGAGGCCAAAACCAAAAAGAAGTGAACAGAAATCCTGCACTCTATTTAATAAATTTGATTCTTACAGGGGTATGGGTTCAAAATTCTGAATATTTATATGTAATATATTTTATATATATTACAGTTGAAAGAATAAGAAAATATAGCATAGATAATGAGAGCTAGGTTTCTCACTGTCAGAGAAAGAAGTTACAAATAAGGAAAGGGGAAGGCTGGGATGAACCCTTTGGTACTGAACTAGAATTGAAGGTATCAGTATGAACTCTTGGGTTTTAAAATATAGTTAGAGCAGTAGAGAAATAAATATAGATATGTGTATGCATGTGTAAATACATATATATATTTCCTAGCTCTGTCCACTGGGAGGACCTAGAAGCAACAGTAATACCAGTGGACATATTTAGTACTTAGATCTTGGTTTCTAAATACTGTTCTCCAAGAAAAGGTACCAGGGCTACTTGGAGAAGTGGTTGATTCAGGGCTGGGGCAGGAAAAATGTAGGATGAACGTGGAGCATCATGGTGCCAGAAAGTAAGGAAGTGCTCAAGAAAAGAATGGGGGCATGTTGAAAGGGCACAGGAACCAACCTGCAAGAGCTTCCAATGGCTAAAGCTGGAACAATTTGACCAGCAAAGTAAATTAACATAGTATTGGGCTGTAACCCATAGAATAAAATACGTATCCATGAATCCATACTAATTTAAATAAATAATTGAATAAATGCATAACTGGAAAAGAAAAGGCTGCTCCTCCTTACAGAAGAATTCCGATTAATACATGTAGACATTATGAGGGAAATAGAAAATTACCCTTAGCCACACACCACAGTAATAGTTGTCACAGGCAAGATCCACTGATGAATGGTGAAATTAGTAGATGAAAGTTTAAGAAGAAACACGACATTTCCATAGTCAAAAGGTATCTTTCCCAAGTTATTTATTACAAAGGGGAAAATAGTAACTTTATACTGGAAAAACCTGGCAGATACCACTTTAAGTGATGAAGGTTACATCACCAGTAATAGGACATATTGACATCATCTCCCTCCAATATGATGCACTGAAAGGGCACTCACTTCTGTGGTGTTCCTGCCAAAGGTCCATAACCTCAATCTAATAATAAGAAAACATCAGACAAACCCAAATTGAGGGATATTATACAATCTAACTGGCCAGTGCTCTTCAGAAGTGTCAAAATCATGAAAGACAAGGCAGGACTTAGGAACTGTCACAAATTGGAGAAGACTAAGGAGATTTGACCACTAAATTCTGTGTAGAATCCTGAATTGGATCCTGGAACAGAAAAAAGGATATTAGTGGAAAAACTGATGAAGGTTGAATGAAGTCTGTAGTTTAGTCAGTAGCATTGTTCTATTATTAACTTTGTGATGTTTATAATTGTACCATGTTTATATAAGATGTTAACACTGAGGGAGGGTGGGGGAAGGGCATATCGGAAGGCTCTGTACTATTTTTGCAACTTTTTTGTAAGACTACAATTATTTCAAAATTCTTTAAAAAGACAAAACCAAACAAACAAAAAACACTTCCTCAACCCCACATCTCCCTCCTCTCTTTACTTATTTCCGTTCCTCAGTTCATTCCCATCTAGCTCTTGCTCCCATTTTCCATGAAAACAGCTCACCAACGACTTCCATGCCACTCAATCTAATAGATGTCCTCCAGTCCCCATCTTGACCTCTTGGCGGCATTCAGTATTATGAATCAGCCCCTTTCTGAAACATTATCTTCTCTTGACTCACCCAACACATCTCCTGATGTTCTTCCTACCTCTCTGATGATTCCTTCTCTTGCTTTGGAAGATTACACTCCTTTACCCAGCCTTTAAATATCGCCATTCCTCAATGTTCCATCTAAACTCCTCTTCCAAACCTGTATTTAAGCATGAAGTGATTCTGTCCACATCCACAGTTCAGGTATCATGTATACAGATTAATCACAGATTTTTTTTATCTCTAGCCCTATATACCAACTGCCACCATGGCATGCCCATTGAACTAAAGCAAATTTATTAACCAAATGCATCTTTAACATCAAATTATCTGTATGACATTATAGTAGATGTAAAGAATTATGTTATCATCCTTGTCTTCAAGGAGCTTATAGTCTAAAAATGCAGAGACAGGCCTTGTAATGTAATGGGTAAAGTCATGGGCTTGGAATCCTGGACAACTGGGTTCAAATCATGGCTCTACCACTAGTAGTGAGATGACCTTGAGTAAGTTATTTAGCATCCGTGGGCCTTAGTTTCCCCTTCTATAAAATAGGGGTGACAAATCTTTCCTCACATCGCTGTTGCAAAAATGAAATGGAATCATATAAGTTAACGCACTCAGTGGTGGGGACAAAGCAAACTCTCTCTTACTGTAGTATTTGTTATAGTAACAGTAGACAGATGCTAGCATACAGAGTAGTGTATGCCAGTGCCAAGACAGCTCTATAAACACTAAGTGTGGGACAAATCCTAAGGAAGGAGACCTGTGAGCTGGGACGGTCAGGGAAGACATCCTGGAGGTGACTGGCCTGGAATGGAGGCTGAGTGAAAATTCTGATTAAAAACTAAGTTTGATAAAGAAGCCACATGCCGAGGTAGAAATAGTAAAGGATTTGTGGTAAGAAAAAGGAATTTAAATTGGCTCTACCTCTGAATGGCTGTAATTTTAGATGAGTTCATTTTTAAACTCAGCTTGCTTCACGTGTAAATTGTGGACAGTGGTATCTGTCCTAACCACCTTATATGGTTGTCAATAACAGATGTGAAAATATTTGTTGACCAGTAAAATATGGTATAAATTTCAGGCATTTATTGAATCTGTGGACCTTAGTGCAGGGCATGACCTTTAGAATTGGAAACATGTAAGTCTGAATCCAAGGTCACACTTATTAGCTGTGACCTTGAGCAAGGTCACCTGATCTCTGAGCTCTAGTTTTCTCTAGAAAAGTGGAAACAGAATTCCTTGCCTCGTTACAGTGTTTTACGGATAAAATGAGTTACTGTTCATTTGTGAGGGCCCACTACCAGCCAAGCAGGATGCAGCACCATGAGCTGTACAGCTGGTCCCCAGTGGGCACTCACTCAGTGGTAACTTTCATCAAAGCCAGATTGATTGCTTTAGGATTCTGTGTATTTAGCACATACATAAATAATGTGTGGCGAATCCTTATTTCAGATCCCACGTTAGACCTGGATATTCAAGAACTAGCCAGTCTTACTACAGGTGGAGGAGATTTGGAGAATTTTGAAAGACTATTTTCAAAGTTAAAAGAAATGAAAGGTAATCGGATCCATTGTGTCTAACAGATTCCCGTATTGATGCTCCCCTATTTTATATAGTAGGATTTTACTTTGTAACTGCTGATTGCATTCCATGCTCTGGCCTCATCTGAGAAACTTGGGTACTGGAGGACTGTGCCATCCTCTGGTAGTAAAAATTTCCTTGGGAAAATTTTCCTCTTTCTTCATTCTTTTTCCTCTTACTTTCCCTTCTTTTGCCTGTCTCTGTTTCTTTCAGTGTGTCTCATTAACATGGAATCAGTAAGATCCCTACCAATTTACTCACATCATTCTCATCTGGAAAATTTGGAAGACTTAAACTTCCTAACAGCTATAATGACTACACCATAAATGTGTCTGTGAAACCCATTTCCCACCTTCTAGTGTTAGAACATCCATGCATTCCAGATTGTCCCGTGCTATTAGATGAATTTCTTAAGATATATTTTCCCCCTAGACAAGGCTGCGACGCTTCCTCACGAGCAAAGAAAGCTGCATGCAGAAAAGGTGAGAAAATCAGTCAGGTATTTATTGAGTACCTACAGCAGGTCCAGTGCTATAAGAATGGTATATCACACTTGTTTACTTCTAAAGTATCTTACTGTGAACTTTTTGTTGGCTATTAACTTATAACTAATTGAATATTTACCCAGTAGTGATATAATTGCTGCAGTCAAACCAAGATTTTCCAGTGTATGTTGAGTGACGTGGAACATTGAGACTTCAGGATGTTTGCCTTCTTAGCTGTTAGGCTGGAAAACGCTTAGTTGTTTGGTTTGGTTTGGTTTGGTTATTACCAACACAACACGTTCTTGGCAGGAAATTTATATGGTTTATGGTATTCCATTGTATAAATGTGTCATAATGTATCCAGTTTCCGTTTTGGACATTTAGGTCATGTGCCTTTTTTTTTCTTCTGTAGTGAAGCTGTGTGTATCCTTATACATCACCTGTGTAAACAGCTCTGATTATATCCTCAGTAAAAAGTCTAGGAGTAGAAGTCATGGGTCAGGGTGTTCAGGGGGTTTTGATAAGATGTTGCCAGAGCGCTGGAGGGCAGGGTGTAGAATTTTAAGTCTTAATCAGTTCTGTGTATAACATATGAAACGAGCTGAAATTCGGTTGTTGCCTACAGTTCGTTGCTTGCTTCTCTCCACAGGTGGCCAAAGCTTTCTGGATGGCAATTGGGGGAGACAGAGATGAAATTGAAGGCCTTTCGTCTGATGAAGAACACTAAATTATTCATGCTAGGGCTTGACTACCAAAGACCCTAGCTCCCTCTACCTGAGCTACTTCCCTACTCAACCCAGTCATCTTTTGCTGAGCTCCCCATCATCATGTTGGCCGCCTGACTTGTTTATAGGCTCCCGTGAATTTTAGTTTTTAGTAGGGGGTAAAGCAGACATCTCTCCTCCCTCCGAATATCGTGGGGGAGTGAGAATGACAATAAGGAGTGAGGAATTCTCAAATACACTTTTTTGCTCTAGGAACAGGGGTGGGATGAGGCTCAAAGGCCTGTGTGATAGGACCAAGTTAAAGGCGAAGAACCACCAGGCCATTCCTGGTCAGTCTTCTAAGCAGCGTTCCCCGCTTTCACACGTGATCACTGCAGATGGGGAGCCTGTGCCACCTTTCCTGAGTTCTGGATTCTTTCTGTCAAGGAACTTGCTGCTCTGAGGTTTGATGCTTTTGATGGGAGGAAAGATTTAATCTGTGCTGTAGTATAGACTATGTGCCAAAGCCACTGGCCCTCAGGTTAGTCTCTAGCTAAAAAAAAAAAAAAAAAAAAAATGCATCTGGGCATTTCATTGGAAATACAGTATCTGAGCTCATGCTAGAAAGTACTGAGAAACCATTGTGAATTTTTAGACTGTAGTAAATGATGCAAGGGTTTCCCACTCTGGTAGGGATAAAATAAACCCTCCTCTACCAAGTGGTGGGTCTGTCGGTATGCGTGTGTAAGAGAGAGAGAAGCTTAAGGAATTCCCTCTGTAGGCCACTGAAACGGTATGATCATATCCTGAGATTTCTACCTTAGTGTTACCGTGGAGGAAGTTTTCTTTCTTAGAGTTCGCTACTTGAGATGGCAGAGCTGTGTTGTCACAACTCATACCCTCAAAACAAGGCAAGTTTCCTTTTCTCTTTCTGAAAGCCAGAGATCACTGCCAAAATAGTAACGCTAAGGGGTGGGCTTGGTGGGAAAGGATATGAAATGTTAGGCAGTGAATCCCTGAGTACCTTGTGTTACTTCCAGGGCTGGGTGGGTCAGCTTTAGGGGAACTGATCACCAAGGGGAAAGTTTCCAGAGGAAGAGTGGGAAATAGAGCAAATGTAATCCTTATTTCTGTTTTCTTAGGCACTTTGTAATGCACGTCATGAGCCTTTACTGTGGTAGTCACTGCCATGGCTCTAAACTGGCTCAGGGCACATGGCCTGAGAACTGCTGCTGGCCTAGTGTAGGTAGGAACCTCTTAGGTCACCAGCAGAAACAAGTTTCAGACACCTTTGTGCAACACCTTCTAAGCACTGCAGAACCTGACAGATGGCAGAATGACTGGAATGCTCCAGGTTCCGGGCCAGGGTGACTGCAGGAGGGAAGGTTTCAGTGATTGGAGCCATTCCAGGGAACATTGGAGGCTATCTTGCTTGATACTTTTTTCTTTCTTTTCTTTTTTCTTTTCACTATCTGAAGGTCTTTGAGACTGTAGTTTACCATCATTCCACCAGTGTTTCTTTGAGGTAACTGCATCAGCCATTGACTGGGAATATAAGGGAAGCTGGCCCTGGGGTTGCAAGATGAAAGGTAGAACATATCTTTCTTAAAACATGAAAGGTTTCAGAAAATACATTAGGTCACATGGTTAGGGAAAACAAACTAGAAAAAGCTGTGAACTTGATTTTGTGGATTAAACAAAGCCAGGTGATTAAAATGCGATTTATTTATAAAGCCTGCTTATGTGTATTTTTATGATTTTGTTGGTTTTTTTTTTTGGGGGGGGTGGGGAAGCCTTCCTTTATTGGATTAGGCATAAACAGCAGATAATCTAAGAGTTTGTCAAACTCACTCTTTTAGAATCCACCATTTAAATGTATAATATCAAGTCATGTTTTCAAGATCTCAGCTATCTGGGGGTATTGGCCCCTTCTAGGGGAGATGTGAGATTAAAGTGTCCAGTGGTACCTACTAAAGGCCCATTTTAAGAAGAGTGATCATGAGCTAATAGTGTAATAAAAATTGCATGCTATCTAAAGTGACCTATGTACATGCCACCATAAGTTATTATGGACTGTCCATCTGGGATTTAAAACAAGAACCTCGGCTTTTCTTTTTCCTTAAACATTTTTCTATTTGTGTAGCACGGTGTCTGGCTCATAGTGGGCACTTAAAGCTGGTTTGGACTTGCATTCAATAGTTTTGATGAACATGATCCTAAAGTTTTAAGGTCCATGAGTGTTGGGAGGTAGGGAGAGACAAGAATAAACTTTTTATTTCCCTGAGAAAATCATATGTTATGTAATAATTTTAGAGTGATGAAGACATAGATATTTTTATAATTTTAAGATATGTTATCCTGCCAGAATATGAGAAGATTGACAGAACCAGTTTGCTTGCTCTCTTTTTATAGAACTTGGCCACATCTAATTCAGAGAAGCTGGAGATTCAGGGATGCTAGACTTAGATGGCTGAGTAATATGGGATGTGGTTCAAGGCCCATAGAGCGTGTCAAGCCATTACTGCAAACTACTTACAACAAAGGAAATGTGATCCGTTGCTAACTTCGTGTTCCCACCATGGAGAGGTGAGGATAAACATTTTTGCCGTGGCCTGTCAGATTCCCTTAACCTTGGGTCAGTCTCTTGACAGTGGCCATCGAGAGAGCACGTGGAGTGCCCCTTGCCCTGCCTTGGCCTGCCGTGGAAAAACAGTCTTTGAAGAATCACTGTCTAAGGGTAAGATGAGAGCTCCCTGAACTATTCTGAACTGGAGTGTTTGCTGATACAAAGCTAAATTTAGCCAACATGTGTCCAGTGTGGTCAGCGGTTTGATTCATTGAACGTTCTGACTGATGGAGACCGAGAATGCTGGATGAGTTAAGAGCTGCCTTTCACCCCCGACCCAAAAAACTTTAAAATAGGCAAGACAGTTTAGCTACAGCATTCTGTCATTAAATACCCATCTCAAAGAGGACTGTAGGAGGAGAAAGTGTGAAAAATCAGGTCAAGTGTACCCCCTTAGTACAAGATTTAAAAACAACACTGTAACAATTCACTTGCCCATAATTTGTATGTTCCTGAAAGCATCATGCTCACAGTGCAGGGCAAAGTTCTAGTTTTGACTTAGATTCCACTTGGGGTTTCGTTTAGTGATCCATCCTTGCCCCTTTGGCATGTAAGCTCTTGCAGAAAGGGTCTTAGATGTTTTCTAAGTTTTACATTTTGGGCATTACCTGTGCCTGTTATTAACATCACCAGCCTTGCTCCTAATGTAGGTGTCTTTATTCAGAGTTAAGTGTGTGTTACAGTTCCTCTAGTATAGGAAGTATCTTTCTCGATTCTGAGGTGTTTCTTTGATTTGCAGAATGAAGAATTGAAAAGAGGTGATAGCAACAGCGTGATCTTTTGTTGAACACTACTGAGCCCTGGTCCAGCTCTAAATGATGTGCTGTTCTACTTTGTTTCCTGTTGGAAAAGTATTGATTCAAAACCTGGACCTAATGGTTATAACTAACTGCATCTTTAGAACACAGGTTTGGGAAGAAAACATTTTTTTTCCTCTAAAATCCTTTTTTATCTGTGTATATGTTGATAGGCTCAAATACTTGATCCTCACAGCTATAAATCTGCGAGGCATAAATGGGTCACAGAAAGCCTCCCGGGTTCTCTCCTGTGAAGCACATGACCAACCACTGCCTCTCCCTTTTCTCTTATCGACCAGGTGGCTTTAATGCTACAAAATGTAGGCTGAGTGAGGCCTGGGGTAGGAACTTTATGGAAACAGCAGCATAATTTAGGAGAGAAGAGTCTGTTCCTTTGAAGCCCAAGGACATGGTCTGCATCAATCCTGTTGTTCCAGGAAATCTCAGGAAGTCATTAATGGTGTTAGAAGGCCTCAAATTTGAAGTTAAGGACGAGCAACTGCAACCTGTTCCTTGATCCTGATGAGAGCTGAAACAAGGACTCAGTGCAGTCAGCACTGGCTGGGACCCTTCTTGGTGACAGACTGTGCTGGCCGTGGCCGAACCTGCAGACTTGGGTAAGGACGTGGGTTCTGTTCCCTAGCAGCTCATTGTCTAACTCAGGTGGGAGAAGGGGGCGAGCAAAGTGAGGCTACAAAAGGTCGAATGCTGGGCGGGATGTGACGAGTGCTGTGTCCAGCCTTAATTGCTGTGGAAGGAGAGCGCCGAGTGGGTTGGGAAGAGCACGATGTGCATCTTGGAGCAGTGGTTCTCAATCATGAGCCCACGTCGGAATCACCTGGAGGGCCCCACCCCAGGATTCCTGATTCAGGAGGTCTGGGGGAATGTGGGGTTCTAACTTCCCAGGTGATACTGATATTGCTGACCAGAGACCACACTTTGAGACCCATTGACTTTGAGGAAGTGATGCTTGACTTGAGCGTTTGGGGATAAGAATTTGGGCAGATACGTGGGTGAAGGCTGCAAAATTCTTAGTGGAAGCTATGGCATGAACAAAGGTATGGAGATAAGAAAGCAAGGGGTTATGTTGGGGAAACCCCAGTAGTCCAGCTAGAGAAATGGTGGTAGATAAGGATGGAGTGATGCTGAGAACCTTGGAACTCCGCTTTGTGCCTAGTCGGGAGGTAATCAAGGAGCCAGCGGGTTTCAAGTGGAAGACATGTAACTGTAATTAATTCCAGGAAAATCTGGCAGCAGGACTAGCCAACACCAGTTGATTAGCAGTCTGCCTGGAGAGCTGTGTTGAGAAGGATTCTGAAGCTGAGAATGGACCCAGCACTGTGATGAGTGGTTTTTGCATGGATAGAGAACTAGTGAAAGTTGGTAATTTTGCCCTGTACTTGCCATCCCTGGACTAGAGGGTGACAAATTAGGAGAATATTGGAATGGCTGTGATAAAAGGTAATCAGGAACTTTATTTTGGTGGTATTCCTTCAACCATACATAAGGACTTGTATAGGACAGCACAGTGAAAATGGATGGAAAAGACATTGCTAAGGTAAAGTCTACTAGATACAGGCACCAATTCATTCAGTGAATTCAGCAAAAATATGTGGTGGCCAAAAGAAGCTGAGGATACAAGAATAAGATATAGACCCTGCTCTCAAGGAAGATTCACAAAAGGCTTCCTTTCTGAAGTGAGTCTCAGAGCATTAGGGAAGGTTAGCCCGGTGCATTGGTGGTGTCAGGCAGGGTGGGAGAAGCAGGGTGTAGACTGGTGTGATACATGAGGAACTGCGCTTAACACGACACTGGGTTGCAGGGGCGAGGCAGCAAGCTGTGAGAGCTGGACAGGGGCCAGGTGGTAAGGGTCACGTGGCCCATGTTAAAGGTCTTAGAATTTGTGCTGTGGACTCTGGCGCCGTCTAAGGTCAGGGAGGCCACTGGGGGCAGTGTGGATGGTACATTTATGGGAAAGCAGGCTGGAGGCTCAAAGAGTGGTTAGGAAGCCATGCAGTTGTCCAGGTGACAGAGGGCCTGGAGTACAGGGCCGAGAGCACGGAGGGACAGGGCTGGTCGGATGTGGGGCGTGAGGGAGTGGTGGACGACTGTGACTTCGTGGCCATGGGCTGAGTAAAGGATTTTGATAAAGCGGGACTGAAGGCCAGGAGAGGGCGACGGTTCAGTAAGGGCAAGGATGACTTCCGGTTTTTAAACTGAGTTTTGAGGTACTTGTGGCACCTCCACTTACCAGTAGCCAGCAGGCTGTTGGATATGAGTCTGAAGCTGGGGATTGATGTTTGGGCTAGAAATACTGATTTGGGAGTCCTTGGCATTTATGTGGCTTGAAATCACACAGGTTAGATGAGCTCTCTCAGGGAGGAATGTCAAGAGTACATACACTGGTCTGGGGATACCCCCATGGATGGGGGAGGTGCAGGCCTGAGAAAAAGAGGAGAGCGGACATTCAGGGCCTTTCCAAAAGGGAGGCTGGATCACCAGGGGCAGCTGCGGAGGTGGGAGGTGGCGGGGAGCAAGGAAAAGAAGAGCATCAAGCTGCCCAGGACTTGGAGAAGGTGGGGCGGCTGGGGGGCTCCCGATAAACACAGAGAGTCAGGAAAGGGAGCTTGCTTGGGCAAGACGGGAGATGATTCGGTTTGGGGGAGTTGTTTTGGATCGCGTTTCACAGGCAGCTGGAATTTAAAGTTGTGGCGCTCAAGGAACAGGTTGGTTTAGAGGTAGGGATGTGCGAGTCATTTTGCCGAGAGACTGACTAGATAAAACCTTGGGGAAAGTCGTTTAGGGGCGGGAGGCTAGAACTGGCCAAATAACAATGAAGGTAGGGATTTGATGTAGTTCATGGAGGCCAAACCTATAGGCACGTGGGTGCCATTCCTGGGAAATCTGCCTCCCTCCTGGTACAGCATGTGTGGACTCCGGTGAGGTCCTGGGAGGGAAGGCTGCTGTAGAAGTGGCCCAGCTAGAGAATCACGCCAGCTCCCTTCCGCCTCCCCGAAATTGTTTATTCATTTTCATCATCCCGTTTCTCAATCCACATCAGCTGGGGTCAGTGTAAGATTCAGCCATGGAAAACAATTTTGGAGTCTCTTTCTCCTTGGGCGTTTGGAATTTAAAATGGATTTTCACAGGAGCGAAGTCATGTGAGCTGGAGAGTGTGGAAGCCTGCTTCTTTCGGAACCTGAAACCTACCTCCATTGCCTGTGGCAAGATTAATCCGGTGGCGTCCACGCACTTGCCAAAGGCTCTCAAATACAAAGGGAATGAACGCGAAGTAACAACGCGGAGACAGCGTCGCTGGGACTTGCGCAGCGCTGGGAGGCGTGCCAACTGGGAGGCTGGACACCTTCACGCGCCTGACCCGGAGGCTCCTCCTATCCCTGCAGGACTGGCTGGCACTGCGTGTTGCCCTCGGTGAGTGCATGAGGGCAGCGGGGCTGTGGCAGAATGGGACCTGGCACATCCTTGGTCAAAGTGCACTTGGGCTTGGAGACATGTTTCTCTGAAGCCCCTGGGGCCCTTTAACCTCTTCTCTCCACTCAGACATGGCAGCGAGAATGAGAGCGAGCTTCTGGCCCAGCAGCTTTTCAATGAAAAGTTTATTAGAAGGGCACTTACAGGGGAGAGAGAGGACACAGTTCTTTAACAATAGGGGGTACAATGCTTAAACAGGTGCTCTGCTCTTAAGATAAAAGTTAGAAAAATCTAAAACACTATAAATACATACATGCTTTTTACAAAGGTATTAAAAGGTCAGGCTGGCTGAGAAGGGAAGGTAATCAACATCCTCCGCGTTCTTTTTCCCCACCCAAACGCACACCCAAACAGGAGTCCTGCCCAGAACAGCCTAGTTGCAACAGCAGCACTGAGGGTGAACGAAGGCTTCCTGGAGGAAGATAGCTTCATCCCTCTGGACAGTTCTCACCCCTAGGAAGGGGGAGGGGCTTGGTTCAGAGGCCCCCACGTAAGGGCCTGTATTCGACTCTGAGCTGCCTGTGTCACATGCTGCCACGTGGGGAGCCAGCCTGGGTCAGTCGTCCCAGGTGCTGAGCCCAAAAGCCACTGCACCCTCTACCAGCGTTTGGAACTGGCTGTGCCCCGTCTCTTCCCAGCCACTGTCCTTGGGAGGAGAGCCTTTTCCAACTTTCTTCAAAAAATTAAATAGTTATCTGTCTTGAATGGTTTTAAGAAATTATTACATAAATATAAAAACACCAGAATGCTCGAGTGTACATTACTTTAGCATAAAAGAAAAAAATTACAGGATCACTTGAGAGAATCTCTCAATCCAGTTTACACAATACGCGAGTTTTTGCATGTGGTAGCTGTGTTTCTGAAAGGT
Organism: Leucopleurus acutus; assembly: GCF_964270905.1. Classification (NCBI taxonomy): domain Eukaryota; kingdom Metazoa; phylum Chordata; class Mammalia; order Artiodactyla; family Delphinidae; genus Leucopleurus; species Leucopleurus acutus. The sequence continues at coordinate 135,902,504 of NC_139142.1, read as the reverse complement.
TGCCTGTAGCGCAAGTCATTTCCCCGCTCTTCCATCAGAGGTGCCTCATTTTTGATCCATACGTTTTTCTGCTTTCCCACCCACTTGCGGAGTGGCTGATACTCCTGAAAGACTGTTACTTGAAGGGGTTCGAGAAGGGAACATCTATGCCACACCAAGAAAAATGGTACAACTTAGCTGTGTTGAGGTTTTCTTCTAGCAAAGATGTAGATTTGGGAAAAACTCCCAACTGTGCCACTTAGTCACACAGTAAGACACAGGGCCCGGAACCAAACTCATGCCCTCTCTTGCTACTTGGTAACCCCCTTGGTAAACAGTCCCCTGAGCAGTCTGCAGATTCCTGTCCCTCCCTTCTCCTTTTAAGGACTACAGAGAGTGGCCTAATGAGAGCTCTAATGTGAGCGCTCAGGCCGCAGAGACCCTCACGGAGCCTCAGAAATGGCAGCTTGGGGCTGAGAATGAAATCAGATATCTGCCGTCTCCCCAAGCTACTCACATACATGCGTGACATGCACACGTTACTTAAAGAAAACCTTTTTCTGCGGCGTGAGTAAAAGCATTTAGCCCTGGAATACGTCCAAACTCTAGGAAGCCAGAGGGAGATGGAGAAAAACAAACTAAGCACAAGATACGTGCTACAGCTCATTCCAATACATTAACAATGATTTAAAAAAATAATCACCATGGTAAATAAAAAAATACAGCACAGACAACATAAGGACAATGGAAAAGTCTGCCAGCAGCCTTGCCCTCATGTCTGTTCTTCCTAAGAGTCCAAGTCCCCGCTCCTGACTCTGGGCTTGTCTCAGAATGTCAGATCTGCAGCCTGCCAGGAAGGTGGCCAGCAGAGAAGACTGGCCAGCACAGGCCTGTAACCCGAACCGCTGGGGCGGCTACCTACTTGCACTGGAAGGCTCCAAGTACTAAATAAAGTTAGGAGGGGGGAGGGAGTGGGCGGAGAGGAAAGGGAATACAAGCTGGCTCCTGAGGGAGGCGCTGAGGCCAGGATCTAGGGCCCCCGCGCTCTAGCTGCTCTCAGGTCAGCGTCAGCACATGCCGCAAGGTGAAGGTGGCCTGGCGGGGAGCCCGGGGCAGGGAAGCAAGGCGCGTTGTGCAGCCTGGACAACGGCACTGAAAAGGGTCTCCGACAGCCACCGTCACCCCCCAGAACTGCCCCGATTTCCTCCTGCCCCTTTCAGCTGTCCTTTAAGTTTTTCAATGTCTAAATGCCTTCAGGCAATAGGATTTTTAAACTATTTTTATGACTTGAAGGACACTAATATTACATGTGCCTCAAAGCCACCTACGCAGCCTCTAGGGTGGGAATGAAACCAGATCCTAACCTCTGGGTACAACCAAATTTCTTTTCAATGGTGCTGAAGGTGGGCTTCCCCACTTTTTCCTCTCATCCTCCTCCAGCAGTCTAGTCTATAAAGAAAAAGGGCCAAGCAAGTAGCTTTCGGAAAAACACAAAATTAAAACTTCATGCCTCCTAGAAGTAGCCTTTAGCTTTGAGCACTGAGGGTTCTGAGACACCATCCAAATGCAGCCAGATGTGACCAACAAGATCACCCAAATTGGGCTGTACCTGAAGCCGGTTCCCAAGTACCTGGGGGACAGCTGTGCGCCGTAGGAAGCCCTCACAGGAGATCACGTTAGCAGGTGGAGAACGCGGGCCCTCAGAGACTGCTCCCCATGGCTTTTAGAGGGGGCACCACGATGGCTTCAGCCGAGGCCAAAATGGAATAAGAAGTCATACCGTGAGTCTCAGACCTGACTGGGAGCAGGAACACACATCCAGGAGGTTCAGATGATTTCCTGTATCTAAAAGAAGCAGTCCACCATCGTTTCATACCAGGCACGAACTTCAGACTTGCAGTATCTGGCCCCCTCAGGTGGAGTGAGGGACTACACACCGTCTCCGGCTCTGTGTCGACAGTCCTGCGCAAAGACCAGTCCAGGTCTGGCCAGGTACTCTCGTCTCTTCCTGTGTCCTCTGGAGGCTTGGCAAGCAGCTCTCCTACCTGGAAACTTCAGGGCTGGAGCTTCAGAGGCCTAGGATCCTGTAAGTGAGGCACCCAGGAAGCCCCCAACATCTCCACATAGCATCAGAAATGTCATCACATTTGAGGTTTATACCTGCCAAAAGTGTACGCTTTCTTCCCTTCACCTGCAATTAAGACAGGACTTCCATAGGAAATCCCTTTATTTTTCCTGGTAGAAATCCATGCAAAAATACGGGATAAGTCATTTCATACAAAAACAGCAGCAAAGTATAAAGTACCAATTGCAAGTGGCAATTCCATCTGCTGTATTCTGCAAAAGGCCAGTAGAAGAGGGCTCTTTTTTTTTTTTTTCCAGTTGAAATAACTTATAGTAGTTTCCTCACTAATTGCCACTGGGAGCAGTACTTATTACACATTGTAACTGCTAGAGTTGTCACTGATGATCCTCTACTGTGAGCTAGATAATCTCATATCCCAGGGGAAAGATGACAGGCCTCTTTGCACCAAACCTGCAATTTTCAAAGGTGTAAAAAAAATTTTTAATAGCCCTTTCATTTGCTTTTGTGTTGGCCTGAGATCTTTCCCTCCTGGTGAATTTGCTTCTGTTAATTTCAGCTTCCAAAAGTGCTGGCAGGTGTCTTCTCAACAAAACCTGGAAAAGCTTCACTTTGGGGGAGAAGTTGCTGGGTCCCCCTCTGGTTTCCCAATCAACGTGCCAACCCAGGGTTTTTTTTTTTTTTTTTTAATATAAAACAAAGGTTTAAAAGAGCATACGATAAAGTTCATTTAATTAACGCAACTGACTACATCAGCCAATGTAGCCGAATGCATGAGAAAGCGGAGCGAGGTCTTACAGTGACCGGAGACCCACGCACCGTGGTGGTGCTGCCTCAGCCTGAACACCATCACAGACGACTGCCTCCTGCTTCCCGGGAACACTCCACATAATTCAAATCTCTTTGAGATTACCGTGATGCTACAAACTATACATTTCCTACCTGCTTGAGCCTCGACAGATCCTTCCAACTGCTGAAAACGCAGACAACTTTAAGAGTGTTTTTAAAGAAGAGGTGTCACCACCTCTTCCCACCGGTCCCTGTGTGCCCGGTTCTGGACACACTCGCTCACACCCATCAGTATGCTCCCCGAAGGGTGGAGACAGACAAGACCCCTCCCCACCCCAAGTCAATTCAGCCCCCAGGGTGCAAGGTCTGCCGCTGCTGGGGTTCAGGAATGCTCACTGGAAGAGGAGGGCTGGGCCCGAGGTGCGCTTTTTACACGCCTGCCTGCCGGCTTCTCCCTGCCTCTAGAGTGCCCAAGGCGAATTCCGCACTCGGGCCTGACCACAGGGCCGCTTCCTGTTGGGCAGTGACATCTCAGTTTGCTGTCATTAAAAGGAAAGGGGGCTGGGGGAGGGGGCAGGTGGTGAAATACTACCTGTTTGCTCAAGCCACCAGAGCAGAAGCCATTTCTTGCCCTTCGCACCAGGGCGAAAGGGCAGATGTGTTCAGCAGACACAGCTGTTCGTAAAAATCCATCTCTGGGTTTGCTTTCATGTTCTGTAAAACAGGCTCGTGCCACTTTGGTTGAGGGAGAAAAATTTCTTCTTCTTTGACAACCGTGATTTGAGTTCTGATTTCTCCACCTCCTGCATGGCCATTTTCCCCAAGCCCACCCTCCCCGCCCTCCCCCTTCACACCCAATGTCTCTAAGACACACTGGAGCAGCGGATGCTTGGGGAGCCCATCTGGGTGAGGACCTTGTCAAGCCACTGCAAAGGCCCATTCAGGTGCAGCTCGATCCAGCAGGGGGTGCTGGTCACGGTCTGTCTCCTGCAAGACATTGGGAAAGGGGTGGGTTGGGGGATGTTAAGAATGTCCAGAAGCACGCACACATACATGTCAGAATGCCTCTTCCCGCTTTGGTGACAGGCTTCTTCCCAGAGCCAGAGATACGGACTGCCTTGCTAGACCCTGTCCTGGAGGAGGTGCCGCTAACTTGCTGAAACTGCCGGGCCAAACCCCAAGCAGGAAGGGCTTTGAGTAAATCAGGTTTCTCCTGCACCAGGGAAGGACGTGGCCCCCTTAAAGAGAAAAATGTAAGGCAAATTCCAGGGTACCCCAGAGGCCCCCCGGTTGCCTTGATGGGCTCCTGATGGAGAACCTCAGCCAGAGCAAAGGTCTCTCTGGTCCCCCTGTCCTGAGAGGGCACCTACAGCTCCCCTGCCTTCAGCCCCGACCTACCCCCAGCAGGCCGCGATGACGTGCGTCTGCCTGATTGAGGGGTGTTTCTTACAGGGCGCCGACAGAGTCCACATGCTGTCGGTCCCCAACGTGCTGATACAATTCCCATCTATGGCCTTATTTTGGAAAATCTTACGAGCAGAGCGAGCCGTGGAACAATTACTGGAAAAAACCAAGGCACACCACACGTTTCTTTTCCCCAAAGCACTTTGTCTAAATTCGGGCTGGTTGATGACGCAGCTCGCAGGCAGGCTCCCAAAGGCCTCCACTGAGCAAAGGCTATCTGCTGAGGCCGGAGACGCTGGTGCCAGCTGGAGGTGAGAGGCCTGGGCTCTGCTTTCAGCCACCTCACAGGAAGGGGTGAAACCTTACTCTCCTTGGCCCCGGAGGCAGGAGGAGGGCGAGGCTGTTCTGGGAAGGGGCCGCACCACCAGTTAGGTTGCTCCGCGGCGCTGCCAGGTGGCAGTGACGTGGTGGGCTGCACAGGACTGGGTGTGCTGGCAGTATGTCCCGCACGGTGACACAGTGCCCCCAGGGAAAGGCTTCTGCCAGCAGGGGCCTCTTCCCAAGCACTTGAACCTGGAGGACTGCAGTGCCGCGCCAGGTCAAGAGCCGCTGGCCCGAGGTCACCACCCTGCTTGCTTGGCCCGCGCTTCTCCCGAGTGGAGGATTAGAAATGGGCTTGCAGACTCGGCCCTGGCGTGCCTGCCTGACCTGGGTGCCTGAGTGTGGCCCTCTAGACTGCAGTCTGAGTGCTAACAGGGATAAATGGACCTCCCTCTGGCTCTTTTCCACCGGGTCCATCTTTAAGTATTTCCCTTCCCCAACTAAAAAGAAGATTAATTTTCTAACCTTTCAACTCTTGCTCCCTAAATGATTCAGCCAAGGCCAAAAGGTGAGCTAAAACGTCCCTTGGGCTGGGCCTTTGGGCCTGGGCTAATCTCAGGCCATTATAACCGGGTTGTAAGTTCTCCGACGGCTGACCACTCGGATAGCTCAACGGGTCATTCATCCCGGATTTGAGAGAGACCCCAGAGACCAAGGTGCTGTGTTCCCTGGCACTGTGGGGCAGACACGGAGAACAGCAGCTTAAAGTACGGTAAATGAAAGAGGAGGATTTTATGGACCGAAATCCTCTAATGAGAATCTGACTTTCCATAAGTCATGCTCATCTGGATTTCATTATAAATGGTGGCCCAGAGCCAATACTGAAATGGGTTTGGCCTGGGTGCAGAATGACTGCAAAACAAAATGGATTCCAAACATCTGGAAAAATGAAGAGAAGGGGAGAGTAACTTGGAAGGCTCCAGCTGACGTGCGGGCACCTCTGTGTCTGCCGCGGAGTCGGGGCTGGGCACACAGAACTGCCTCTAGGGGAAACTCCTGTCCAGGTGTGGAAGGAAAAGGAACGGGCTTCTCTAAGCCCACGCCAGAGTGGCCCGAGAGATTCGACAGAGCAAACCAGGGACACCCCTGACCAGTGCCGTGTTAAAACCAGTATCTCAGAAATTCTGAAAAAATCATTTCTGAGGAAGTAAATTTTGTTCCTTTGACCACCCAAATCTCCTCCTCCCTTCCCTGCTTCTCAGTTTTAATATCCTAGATCCTCAGGTTCATCGGGTCAGAGATGGAGCCACAGAGGAGAGAAGGAGCAGTGAGATGAAGACTTAACTCCCCGGAGAGGGTCTTCCTAAAACCATCTGCCCAAAACGAACAAGGAGGAAGATGCCAAGAGGACACAGTTCTAGGCTCAGCTTTTCCACAAATGATGCAACTTTAGGCTAGTCGCTTTCCCTCCCTGGGCCTTTGTTCCCTCATCCGTACAACGGGGACAATGCCAGCGTCCCCACCCAGGGTTGTGGTGAGGATGGAACGCTCCCAGCTCCTGAGAAACTGGGCGAGCACTGCTCGGCTCTTCCCGTCTAGTGGGACTTGGCCCCGCTCGGATCCCTGGTCCCTCTGCTCTTCGGGGCAAGGGCCAGCCTAGCTCATCTCTGGGGAGCCCTTGCTCTGCGTTCTGAGCCACCTGCAGTCCCCGCATCCCAGGGACAAGCGCCCCAGCCCCGACCTGTACTCGGCTCCCCAGCCCTTGACGAAGCTCATGCGGATGGTGCACATCCGGGTCAGCTGGTACACGGCCTCGAAGCCCTGGTTGACAGATTGAGCCAGGAGGGCGGCAAACTCCTGGTTGTTGAAGATCTTCAGGTTGCATCCTGCCAACAGAACAAAAACAGTGCTCGTGGGGACGAAGAGTGCACTTGTCCGGAGCTCCTCTCCTGGCTAAAGCCCCCCACCCCACCCCCAGGGTCACCCGGACCAGTGTTCCCGTATTAGCCACAGATTCCACGCTCAGCACCACACTGGGGGCGAGCCCACGTGGTCCCCGCCCCTGAAGCCATCACCACCGTGATGGGGAGATGCAGCTGACACAGGTGAGGGGGGAGAGTTAAACAGCGGGGACCATAGCTCCAGTTCCCAGAGCCATGGGAAGGCTGAGGAACACAGTAAAGTGAGCCCAGGAACAAGGGAAACGGTTGGGAGAGGTGAGCCCTGCCCTGGGCGAAGGGGCCAAGGCAAGACTCCAGGGAACAGAGGCAGGGTCACGAGCCTGAAGGCTCGTCGGGTATGGCCGACCTCCTGGGGAGCAGGAGTCCTTGCCCTTTGATGGGGGGAGCACCAGAGAGACGGGCCAGCTGAGAGGCTACCCGGCCTGCCGTGCCAACAGGAGTTCGGCAGAGGGTCCTGGGCACCTTCCACCTGGGCTCCTCCAACAAATCCACCTCTGCCCGGGCCAGGAGGCAGCGAGAGATCTGGGCCACATCTTGGCCTCTGGGCACGAGGCTGGGGTGGGGTGACATTCTCGGCAAAGTTGAAGGTGTGTACCTAACTCCAGGCATAAAACCAGAGACAGGCACACATAAAGTTTACCGTAAAATCTCTTGTTCGAAGTCCTACCGCCTGAGTGCCAGGAATGTGTCAATCAGAGAAAGAAAAGACAAAAAAAAGCACATGCCAAAAATGCCCAAAAAGGTGAGCTGAGGTGACACTAACGGGCCAGCACTGGGCCCCTCGGCTTGCTGCGTGACTCTGGGCTGGTCACTTTCTCTTCTAAGCCCGTGTCTCCCTTGTGAAAGGAGAGGCTGGCCTCAGAGGCCCCGCAGCTCTGACATCCCATGAGATAACATCCAGCACCACAGCCAGCTCTGCCGGAACCAGAGAGGGAGAGGGTGGGGCCGGGGGATGGGCACAAAGCCAAGTGCGCATCTGGACTTCCTCTTCTCATTTTCTCTGAGGGGAAGAGGGGTGAAGCAGAGCCCAAGGTGAGTTCCGGTCCCCCGCCCAGCAAGCAGCAGAGAAGCACACAGCCCTAGGCTCATCCTGGCTCAGCCACTTACTAGCTGTGTGTCCTTTGCAGGTAGCTTAACCTCTCTGAACTTGTCTCCTCAGCATGCCTCCTCGCCTGAAGAGCTAGAATAACTGGTGAGGACTAAGTGAGCCCCAAGGTAGCCGTGTGCTCTGTAAACGCAACCACACGACGTTCCAGAAATGGAGAGCACCACGAGCATCTCAAACTCTTTTGCATTCTTAAGTTGATCCAGCCCATGACCCACCGCTCCACCACCACCTGCTACTTAGTGAGCAGGAAGACATGCCACACACACGCCGCAGGCAACGGACTGAGCCACACACTCTACCCACCGGGCACAGTCCACGCTCTGCGGCTGCGCGCCCTGGGAGAGGTGGGCTGCGGCAGGGGCGTTCTGCCTCAGCTTTCTAAGTAAAGAGGCCTTGGATGAGATCAGCCACCTGCCTGGTCATCCACCCAGGCCTGGCCCTGTCCAAGCCACCCTCTGGGGTGAGCCTGCCACCCCTTGGAATACAGGTGGGATTCGTAGCCCTACTCAGAAAACCCTCAACAGTCCCCCTGAATAAAAGCAAAACTTTCTCATGTTCTTCCGTGGCCTGGTCCCATCATGTTTTCTAAACGTGTCTCCCGACTGTCGTTTAAACGGCCACTCTGCAGGCAGAGTGCAGCCCACGTGTGCCCTGCCCTCCATCACCTCTGGGCCTTCGCCCATATCGTTCCCTCTGCCTGGGATGCCCTCACGGTCCCCGCCCCACCATCACCCTATGCCTAATGCTTACCTACTGCTCCAAGCCCAAATGCCTTCTCCTCCATGAAGCCTTTCCTGATCCATCCTAACAGTTAAATGTGTTTCTCCCCTTGGATCCAAGAGCACGTTACCTGTGCTGCTTGCATGGTGCGTAGCACCCTCCCTTGTATTAAACACATTTGTGTCTTTGCCTTGCACACTCAGCTGATGGGTAAGGTCTGTGGGGACAGCAGAAGGACTTTCTGCACCCCTCCATCCCCCTACAGCATCTGGCATGGCTTTAGGAAGGGAGGGAGGGAGGGAGAAAAGGAAGGAAGCAGGCATACTATCTTAGCATCTATGCACACAGGCAATAAACAGGTACCCAGAGATCAAAGGCAGATGTGTCAGATGCTGCGTCTGCTCCCCGAAGGTTCGGGGAGGTCACAATAAGACAGCAAGGCAGAAAACCCAAGGGAAGCATCTCCAGATTGTCAGTGCGAACACCCATGAGGAGACAAGGTAAGAGAGGAGAAACCTTTTTAGCATCCCAGGCGTGTGCCGCAGAGGAGAGGACCTCAGGGAAAGGGTGGGTATGTCGGTGGTGGTACCTGGTGGGATCTTGCAGACGGTGGCTGGGTGCCAGCCGTAGCGCTGGTTACAGTTGGGAGACTGGACAAAGATGGCACTGTCGCTGAGGCACTCTGCGAAGACCTCGCCTCCGATGTAGTACAGCCGCACGCCTCGCCCTAGAGAGATTCGGGTCAGAGTGGTCCTGGCACCAGCTGAGGCTACCAGAGGAGGCAGAACTGCAGCCGATTGCTCCAAGTGACTGGTTCTCTGCCAGGGTCACCAGGCAAACGGGGCCCAGAGCCCAACCCTAAACACACAGGGAAGTGATGCCAAAGCTGGGGAGGCAGACGACGAGAGGAAAGAGCATGGGTAAGTCTTAACAGCAGCCTCTGCCGATGACCTGCCATGGGCCTCGGCCAAGTTACTCAGCCGCTGAGCCTCAGTTTCCTCATCCGTAAGATGGGGGTAACAATCGTACCTACCTCATGGGGCTGCTGTAAGACACACAGCAAGTGCCTGGTGAGCAGTAGTTGCTGCTGCTGCTACTACTACTAGGTCCCTTCCCCCTCCAAGATTCAGAAACTCATTTAGTCAGCCTGCAGAGCTCCTCCTGAGGCGGCAGATACCCCGGGAGCCCTTCACTGCAAGGATGGCTTAATTAGTGCCACTCCCTGTACCTTTCTCCCCTCGATGCATTTTTCTAAAACATTCCATAGCTTTATATCATTTACTTTCCCTTCATCTCTTAAATCCACTCCAGATGGACAGAAATTATTTTTAAATTGGCTCCGCAATTCAAGCAAGTTATATAAACCCTCTGACAAGGAGTCTCTGCTCAGCCAGGGGATGTTCTCTTCTCCTGCCTGGAAGGTCTTTGTTCCCACTCCTGGGGGCAGAGGCCCAGAGGGCCGGGGAATGGAGCCAGCTTTCACAGGCGCAACGTGGAGTGGGATGGAAACCAAGCGACCGGCTGCAGGCCTGCCTCCTCGTCCCACCACTGTCCCCGGCCCCGCCACTCCCCAGTTCTTCCTGGCTCAGTGCTACAGGACTTGGCGGCTCACAGACACCAGGGTGCTGACAGACTCGGGGGCCACTAGGAGGCGCCCTAGAGTTATGTCGGTCAAGAGCGGGAGGCAGAGGTGGGAAGACCCAGACCCAAAGGACAAAAATGTTTGGGTAATTTTTGAAATGTTATATTTAAATATGGAAAAGTATAAAGTGGGTAAGTAAACACCTGTGTATACCACCGAGGATCTTTTTAAAAGAAAACAAGTAGGAAGCTGTCTGGGAAGGATGCAGGCTCAGGGGCAGGAGGGGGCTCTTTGTCACCGACTGTGTTACACACTTGCTGTGTGGCCCCTGCAGGGCTCTGCCCCTCCCTGGGCATCAGGTTATCATTCCCTGGAAAATAGGCGCACTGGCGCAGGCCCATGGCTTCCAAACTTTTCTTGACTGTAAAACCCTCTGTCCAAATGAAATCTTCTGTGAAGGCGCAAGATATAATACAAACGAGCGCAGAGGTGCTCTGGTTCACATGTGCCCAGACCCCTGCTGCCCTGCCCAGCTCCTGCGTTTCCTCTGGAACCCCTTGGCCACCCTGCGTGCCCTCAACAATGTCTGAGAATACCCACCATCTCTACACCATCTCTATGGCCCTTCTAGGACTCTGGATCGCAGGGCTGTGAACATCCCCAGCACGATAATTTTATGAGCAAACCAAGTGACACACAGCAAGGCTTCCTCCTCCCTAAACTAAGTGATCTTTCACCACGTGCTAGGTGTCAGGAGAGAGTGTTAGCAGCAGTGGTGTCCCGGAGGCGGGCAATACTGGTCTCTCTACCTCTTCTAAGTTCCTAGAACGAGGAGTATCATTCCTCCAAGGTGGACTATATACCTGTCCACCTATCAGTACTTCAAGGGTATTTTTATTAAGAGAATTGCACGGTTGCCTTTCTCAAGAAAGTCAACTGTCCTCTGTGGCTCTCAAATTTTCAGAAATGGTCTCTGAGTGGGAACGATCAAGCAACCGCAACTCTACCTGTCTGGCCCCTAAACAAGGCAATACGCAGCCTGGGGGACGGGCACGGGGGAGGCGCACAGTGGTGGCTGGTGGGTTCTGGCAGGGGCTGTGCTGGCTGGGGCGCGGGGTGGTGTCAGAGGGGGGAGCGCGGCCGCCCCTTACCAATATGCCTCCGCGTCAGCTCCACGGCCGCGTTCCTGTTGACATTTGAGAGCAGCCCCAGGCAGAAGCGCTCTGAGTTGGAGGGGTCGGTGAAGCCATCCACTGTCATGGACGGCTGTGAGGCGTGGAATGTCTCCCCGACACGCTGGTTGAGCTCGTAGTAGGAGATGGAACACCAGAAGGCCGGCTCGCAGTAGGTGACGGGCTGCAGGTCTGAGGAGACAGGCCGGGCCACTGGGTCAGGGGGCCCCCCCCAGCCCCTGAACTCCTGGATGGGGTCCCCTAGATGCTCCAGAAGCCTGTTTCCCCACCTCTCAGGGCATTAGAATCCACACCCCCCCCCCCCCCCCGCCTCACCCTTTTACTGTGTAAAACTCGCAGGATCCAGTGGGACAAAACCCTCAGGTGTTGGGAGAAGCATTCCACTGGCCTTGGTACTTTTTATTTAGTTGAGCTCACAAAGGCCCTGCCCCGCCCGGCCTGGCCTTGGCTTACTGAAGTAGTCTTCAAGGAGGTGCTGGGTCAAACCCAAAAGGCCCTGAGACCAACAAGCACCTGGCTAAACGCACCGGACAGGCCAGGAGTGCCCACTGCGGTCTGGCCACACCATCTGCCTCTCTCCCAAGGTCCCCAGAGTAACCCATGCTGATCTCTGCCTCCCAGAAGGGCTTGCAGCTTCTGGCTCTGCCTGGTCGTGGGCTAACTCCTAGCCTGTCGGGCGGCAGCGTCCAAGCCTGTGAAATGACAAGGCTGGTGCGGCCCAGGGGGTCGCGTCCACAGCCACACAGGCACCAGGCACCGTCTACAGAGTGAACTGGGTCCCTGCCTCTTATTGCGGAAACTATCTTCCAAATGTATCCAGATGCCATCTGTCGGGGTGGCTAAGACACAAACTCACCTAAAAGCAGCTCTGAATTTATCCTAGTTGTCAGTCTGTGTCTCGGTCAAGGGCTCCTCAGAGCAAACTGCTGGTTCTCAGAAGAGGTGGGAACCCCTGAAACAGAGGTTTCCCCTCGCGTGCCTCCACGTTACCTTTCCCGTGATTCCCTACGCCTCCTGTCACCTCCAGCTGTTCCAGGCTCCACACCTGCCCAGGTACCCCTGCCCTCCTCCTGCCCGTCTGTGTGTCATCTCCCACCTTAGGGTCCATCCTCTTGGCCCTGGGCCGGGCCCTCGTCCTTCCTCACTTGCAGCAGTGCCACGCCTCTGACAGGACTCCCCAGCACTCCAGCCAGCCCTTCCAGCTGCTTCTCTGCTCTGTACTGCTCCCCGGGCCACATCCTGCTCTCTGCCTACTTGAATCCCACCATCTGCTGGCGAATCAGGGATTCTGCTGCTCTCATTTCTCTGTCTCAGACCTCCAGCCTGAGTCACTCGCTCTGGCTCTTACAGAGACGTGGAGCCGCCTGGTCACTCAGGGCGTGACTTTGTGGGAGCCAGTGAGAGTGATGGGAAGGGCTCGCCGTGCCAAGTCTCAGCACTGGCCCGAGACCCCTGCTCACCGCCCGCCGGGCAACTTCCCAGAGCGAGAACCCACGAGAACCTCTGCTCAGCTCACCAGACCTCTGAAAGTGCGTAAAGCCCAGGAGAGGCCCGGGTTCCCCTGCAGGGCAAAGTGGCCCTGATCTCCTTCTGGGGTCTACGCCCATGATCCCGTCTAAGGGTAAAGAGGAGGTCAGCACACACGGGAGGAGCTGCAGCCCGTGACATCCCTGCACTCAACACACCCAGGAAGAGTCAGCTAGAGGGTCAGGACACCTACATCAGGTTTCTCAACCTCGGCACTATTGAGATTTGGGGCCAGATAATTCTCTGTGGGGAGAGGGTTCTGTGCACTCTAGGATGTGCACAGCATCCCTGGCCTCTACCCACCCGATGCCGGCGGCACACATCCATCTCACCGTCCCAGCTGTGACAGTAAGAAATGCCTCCAGACATTGCAAAAAGTCTTCCACAGGGCAAAACAGGCCCCAGTTGAAAACCACTGCCCTAGATGCTTGACCAGGTCATGGAGCACAAGCTTCAAGGCCGGATGGACCATCGTCCACCCTCCGCTCAGACACGGACCAGCTGTGTGCTGCTGAGCAAACCAGTTAAACTCTGAATTTCAGTGTCCACATCCCCCCCCCCGCCCCCCCCCGCCCCGGGTCACCAGAGCGGAGAATCTCCTTTACCACCAGGCGCTGTTTGTGGATGGACTGAGATAATTCAAGTGGAGAGTGGGGCACACATCCAGCACTCAATAAATGGTGTTAACAGAAATTATAATAATTTTGGTTATATGAACTTGAAGAGATCCTGTTCTTGTCCTGACCTCCATCCGAAGGGAGCGAAGTGTCCTTGCCCCTCCTTGCCTTGCCAGGGCCCACACTACTTAATGGTGAAAGTGGTGTGGTGGGGCAGGAGCGACCACGGCCCGCGGCCAGTGCCCCCGAGGCTGGGTTGAGCCACGCCAGCCACATCCGGCTCTGGCTTTGCTCGATGCTTGACATTCCAATGAGATAAGCTATATTCTAAACAATGTGGTCACTAAAATGTGAGCTATGTTGCTTTGGAAACCTTAAAAAAAAAACAACCACCACCACCTAAGAAATCCAAGTGCACTCCGAGCCTTCAAAGTGGTCTGGCAACGTGTCAGGGCCAAGAGGTACTGGGGAATTCCCAGAGGCAAGCTCCGCTGACCCTGCTGTGCAAGCTGAGGGACATGACGTCCCTCTCTGGCCTCAGTGGCCCAGTCTGAACAGTGACTGCAGTGTACTGGAAGCCACTGAAAGCAGACCATGTAGGTCACGGTGTTTCTGGCATGGGTCACCACGAAGAGGCAGCTATGGCTGATCTGGGCTGGCCTTGGCTTCTCTAGCCAAGTACAGAACAGAGCCGTCTTCATCTCCAAATTATAAAGCCTTTTCCAGCACCCCCTGGGCTTAGTCCAGGCAGAAGTGAGCGAGCTAGGCTCCCAGGAACACTGACTCAGCCCACCCATCAAAAGGAGAGAAGCCAGCAGGCCACCCATTGGGTAACGTGGGGCCAGAACCATATTCTGGGCATGTGTGGGCTTCAAGGTGTCTCGGAATCAGAGAGAGGCTTGGGGTCCTAGCCCAAGAGGCCCTCCCAAGCAGATCTGAGTCCTTATCTAAACATCCCTGCAACTCACAGACACTCACTGAACAGTGCTGTGGAAAACACAGGATGCAGGAGCCTGACACATAATTAAGAAGATGCTGGTTGGGGGAACAGAGCAGTCAGGCCAAGGCAAAGTCTGAAGGCTGCCATTTCAGAGAGTGCTGTTTGGACGAGCCGACCTACATTCAGAAGCAGCACCGCAGCCATGCACTTACTGTTGTCTGCAAACAACTGACAGTCAGCCCTGCCTTTCACCTCTCTCCCTCCCATCATCCCTCGGTGCTTCCTCAAGGCATTTCTGTAAGAGGAGCTGCAGACCCAAGTATGATCACCACCTCTGGGTTATGCCTTTATTTTAAACTTCATGTATGCCCTCATTTCTTTCCTACCAAAGGACTTATCCAGACCATGGTTCCGAACAAGACAAAGTCAGGACCCTGGAAAAGAGAAGACTATAAACAGGCTAACCATGAAGTTACAGCTCCTGAAAGAGCACTCCGCTTGGGTCTAAGCTTCCTAGCAGACAAGGCGAAAAGGGAGCATAATATGCTACATGGCTCTGGTTGGTGGACAGACAATTCTTACTAGTTCTGCAGGGGAAACAAAACTTGTCCTGGGCACTAAATCTTTTTTTTTTTTTTTTTTTTTTTTTGCGGTATGCGGGCTTCTCACTGTTGTGGCCTCTCCCGTTGCGGAGCACAGGCTCCGGACGCGCAGGCTCAGCGGCCATGGCTCACAGGCCCAGCTGCTATGCGGCATGTGGGATCCTCCCGGACCGGGGCACAAACCCGTGTCCCCTGCATCGGCAGGCGGACTCTCAACCACTGCGCCACCAGGGAAGCTGGGCATTAAATCTTAAATGACATCTTCAGGTGGCTACTCCTCCTCCACATCAATCAATCCAACCAGCCAACCTACCCTAGTTTCAAGAGTTTCCCAACAAACGCAGAAGCAATTTTATGTAAGGTTGCTTCTAAGAACCCTGAACATATGCCACTCACAGGCTCCTCTGGGAGGACAACTCTACAGGGTAAAGTGACCTGCCCCAGTGGAAAGTGGTTTCGCTTCTCTAGCCAAGGACTCAGCACACCTGGAGTGGCAGCTGATGGCGTGTGCCCAAGGCCTTCCCTTCAAACGCTTCTGCTCTCAGCCAGACTGCTGAGTCTGTGCCAATCTCTCTTCCTGCAGCAGAGGCGTTGCAGACGCAGGAGCCTCCCGCTGCAGCCGTGCTCGGCCCCCTGTCCCCACCGGTGCGGTGTCGGCCAGACCACTCGAGGAGCACGGGGCACTTAATTCTCGACTGGCCCCCTGCCAGCCTAACGCATTGGCTGGCTTCGGCTCTGAGCCCGATTCCAAGCTGGCACTGACTTTCTGTTTTGTTTAAGGAAAAGAAAACAGAATAAAACCCAGAAGGCAAAGGGATGCCTATTAAAAACATGTGCGAGAGATCCAAATCCGGTAAACGAAAGGGGCGGGGGGAGGTCGGAGCGGGGAAATTAACTTTCTACTATACATCGAAAGCAGGGACTGGGCGAGGGCCTGGAGCAGCGACGCTGTAAAGCTAAAGGTCAGGACACAAACGGCTGCCTTAGTCTGCGCCCTGCTCACCTGCGGAAGGCGGCTCTGCCTCAGGCCAGGAGGCTTCCACGCCCCAACCCCCACGTGCACTTCCCCTGCCTGGACTGCTCGTCCCCCTCGTCTGCCAGGACGCAACCTTCGAGGCCCAGCGCAGGTGGCTGTGAAAATATCCTCTACCCCTGTGCCTGAGCCACCTGTGTACCTGAGGGTTAGGTCCCTGCAGGCCCAGGCCAGCTGTGTCCCAGCAGCCGGGCACCAATGCCAACTTGTCTCACCAAGGATTAGGCAACAAACCCAGTTTTACACAGAAAAGACCCCACGCTCTTTCAACCTAGGACCAGTTTACTGAAACCAAGAACAGTGGAAAAGTCTAAGAGCTGGACGGACCCTCGGGGACGTGACGGTCCAGCCGGCAGCCGACGTCCTGCCATGAAGGTGCCTGCCTGTGGTGTCCCAAGCTTATGGAAGATTAAAGCCCAACGAGGCCTCAGAAAAGAACTTCTGCAGCAGCCCAAGACACCTGGGATCGGGTAGGGCCTGTAACGTGGGCCCCTGCCCTCTCTCGGGGCCCAGGGGTCTTCCTGCTACTCTGCCACCAGGGCCCCCTTCTCCTGGCAGGAGAGGAAGGCAGCCTCAGCCCAAGGTCCTCCGGGAAACCATCACCTCCTTAAACTCCAGCTCAGCCGCTGCCCCAGGACATTCCCTGGTACCTCGTTTCCCCCAGTCAAGGCCCCTCCCGAGATGTCTCACTTTAAAGCAGAGAACAACTTTACTCACCGGCAGGATCCAGCTCGTTATCTTTCTTCTCTCTCTCCGCCTCCCTCCTCCTTCCCCTCCATTTGCTCCAATCCTTGACCTAAATCCTTAGGAAATTCCAGGTGACTCATCCGGCATGATGTGTAATAACAGGAACATCACCTGCTCACATCCCTTCCCTGCAAAACAAAGCCCTGGGACCTCCCCAGAGCCTGCCCCTGGCCAGAAGCTGAGCTGCCTTTCAGTCACTCATGGGGCGCCTCCACGAGGCACCCCAAGTGGCTTTACTGTGGCAGGAGGTGCAATCTTTTGCCTGGAGGAGGGAGGAAATGAAGCAGCAGCCCCATGTCCTATGCTTGCTTTCTTTTTGTATAATAACTCCTTTACTAGAAATAATAGGTGTCCTGAGATGCCCTGTCTCTCTCCGGGGAGAACTCTCCGCGTGCCTGTCAGCATCCTACTGTTTGGGACATGCCAGCCACAAAGGAGAAACGCAGAGGCAGCTGCTGCGTGCTGCCCACCCCACCACCCTTTTATCCCCAAAAGATGCCCTTGAACTCACGAGGAGTTCTCTTCTCACTTCTCACTTCGCATCTCTGCAGAACCCGCCCACTGTGTCCTTCAGCACCTCCTCCCCTCCCTGAGGCCCCATCCTCCACCTGACCCTCAGCCTCTTCCCGAGAGGGTCCCGTGAGTCTGTCTTCAGCCCTCTTTCCTTCTTGAGCTGGGTCTCCCTCTCCACTGAATCCATCCACTCCCAGGACTTCAGCCGAACCTTCATCAGTGTTTCCAAAGTGAGATCTATGGGAGGGTCAATGGGATCGTAAGAGAAAAGTGTTCCAGCAGCGGTTGGACCCGTGGGAGAAACGCTGGACCAAACAGGCCTCCTTTCTGCAGGACTCTCAGAGGCTTTACGCTGCGGGTGCCCTGGGGGCCCCAGGAGGGGGCACAGTATAGGCTTTCCAAACTCATTTGATGACAAAATCATGTCTCTGACTCCACTCTGGGCAAGGCTGTCAAACATGCTAATGGCTTCCAAAGCCGCACCTCCAGCCGCAGCCTCTCTCCTGACCGTCCTGCCGCTTCCTGGACACAGGCAAGCACCGGCATCTCCCTGTCACCCTTCGCCCCAAACGCCGTCCCATCTCCTGGGGCTCTGCCTCAGTTAAACTGAAACGTCGTTTTCCCAGTTAAAGCTGATCAATGAATGCCAGGATTCATGACACTCTTAAACGCCCTCTCCTCTCCCGCTGCCATTTCTCTAAAGCATTCATCTCAGCCTCCTTCAGCGCTACAGCTTCCTAAGTGGGTATTTGGGGGGGGGGGGGTAGCCCCAGTAATTTCCCCTAGATTTTAAATTCCACACAGTGGCCAGATTAATCATTATGAAGCTGCTGTCAGATAACCACCAACCCCCAACTCAGAACCCACCATCTCGCCTCATCCTATAGGCAAGACAGGGCTACGTAAGGGGGGCCCTCAGGGCTCTCTTCTCAGCCCGCCAACCCCGAGCCTCATCTTCTCCACTGTGCCTCCCAACAAGCCAGCCAACCACACCGCCAGCTGTCCTCCGAGCTCACCCCACCCTTTCACGCCATTGCTTCCATCGGCAGCGTCCTTCCCTCCTTCTCTGCCTCACCGTGTCCCACCTGTCCTTCAAGGCCCAGCTCATACAGGTCATCACAACTCCAAGGTCCCCCCACCCTACTTGGCACTGTCCTCCTGGGCACATACAGTTCCTTCCTCCTGTGTGCAGCTCCCTTGGCACCGGGCACAGTGCATCACCGGTGGACAGACACCTCCAGCCACTCCACCAGACTGTGAACGCCTAAACGTCCTCCCCGGCTCTGGACCACCAGCATCAGTACCTACTAGGAACTCAGCGAATGGTGACTGAATGAGTTAATACATAGGAGACACTGGCCACCCTGGATGATGTCCCCACTGGAATGCCACGGTTTGCTCCTTTGAACCCTCAGGGTACTTCATCTGCACCTACCTCTTGCTTTAATTAATTTATTTATTTATTTATTTATTATAGTTGCAGCACATGGGATCTTTCATTGCGGCACATGGGCTCTTTGTTGCAGCTTCTCGCTAGTTGTGGCACATGAGCTCAGTAGTTGCGGCGCGAGGGATTAGTTGCCCCGCAGCATGTGGGATCTCAGTTCCCCCACCAGGGATCGAAACCACATCCCCTGCACTGGAAGGCGGACTTAACCACTGGACCACCAGGGAAGTCCCCCCTCTTGTTTTATATAAAAAGTATTTATCGTCCTGCCTTATTTATCCCAACAAGGCCAAAAGCACCTTCGTGTCAGGGTCTGTGACGCCTCTTTGAATTCCCCCACTTGGACTGGCATACAGTGACCAAGCAGGAAGTGCCCAGAGAATGACTGAGTGAGGAAGAGACAGGTAAGCAGGGAGGGCTCCCAGCCAGGGACAACATGGGACACCAGGGCCCTCACACCTGACATGTGTTCCCAACTGTACGTCAATAGGTGTCTCCTTGAGCCTAGTTCTTCTGAGTGAAAAAGGGGAGAGCTAGTCTAAGGGACCGAGCAAAGGCAGGGTCCTGCTGCACATGGGGGCACAAGTTCTGGATCCCCATGGCCTGAGTTCAAAGCCAGCTTCTCCATTGTCTAGCTGCGTGAAGGGGACAAGTTCATTAACCAGTCCGTCCCTTGGTTTCCTATTCCATAAAATGAAAAATCACAGCACCACCACCTTAGATAGTTGTTACAAAGGTTCCGTTAACAGGTATGAGCCACTCTGCACAACACTCAGTGAACAGCAAGTTCTCGAGAAACGTTTGCCATCTTCGTCCATCCTTTCATCCCCTTGCAGCTACGATGCCAGAGGCTGTGAGATGGTAGGGGCCCTACCAACAGTACCGAATGGGTGAAGGCGGGGGTTCGAGGGCTTGGCAAGCAGAGAGGAAGCCGGGCCTGTCAGCGCCCGTGTCTCGCCGTGAGTCCTACCGGGGCTTGTTGGCTGACTTGTCCCCCACATTCACATCTTCCCAGCCGAGTGGCACCCCCTTCTCTGCCCACCAGGCTTGGAGGCTGTCCCTTCCTTTGGAAGAAACGGCCTAAGAATTCCTGACCCTCAGACGAGAGGCAAGGGAGAACTGTGCCAGCAGGGCACTCTGCCTCGGGGCCAAGTTCAAGAACATGCTGTCATCCTGGTCCACGCAATCTCGAGGGGAATTCACAGTGAGTACCCGCCCAGGACAACCTGCGGCCTGAACCACCAAGTCAGGCAGTGGGGCTGCCAAGGCAAGCACCAGCTCTGATGTCTGTCGACTTCAGGGCACCCATGGCCATGGTGGGGTAAGAGGGCTCAGCCTCCAGAGCTGAAAGCCCAGAGTCAAGTTCACACTCATGGCCTTTAAGTTCTCAAGGGTTAACACAGCTTCCAGCCTTCAGAATTTGTGTTTAAAAACCCCATCAGTCCTTTCCCATCGGGAATGTGACCTTCCCGCTGTAAAGCCCAACACTCACAGTGGTATTAGTTTACAAAGATGATAAAACAGATCCCCCAAAGCTACAGTTCACACTGCCCACTTGTCAGCCTGTATCAAAAGGTTTTCAAGCAGCTCCCCACGTTCCAAATGAGGACTTTCTTCATCTGATGCTATCAGTCAAGGACTGGGAACAACTGGGAACAAAAGCCAGGCCACAATCCACTCTGATTCACCAAGCTTGGATATTAACTCCTCCTTTTCCTGAGCCACAAATCAAACCCCAGCAATACAGGCTGGAAAAGAATCAAACTCACATTTTTCTAAAGCTACCAGACCAACACAGAAAAAAAAACCTCCCCTCAATAAAAACTGAACAAATATTTAATTTGTTCTGAGCCCTCCGGCAGGCCCCACACTGAAGCCAAAGGATGCTCCTGGATTAGAAAAGTGAATCTCAGAAAAAGGACCCAGAAATCAAACATCTAAGGGAAGGTTGTGGAAATGATGGCCCAGCTGCTCCAAAACATCACGAGATAATGCAAGATGATCAACGAGTCATCTAAGTACGGAAATGTGTTTACAAAATAACAATGAGAAGACAGAAGGAAAAGATGGATATGAACTAGCATCTCAAAGGCAAAGCGCAAATATATGCGCCTGATCCACAAACAGCAGAGGGACCGAGTGAAACAAAAATATTTGTGTTAGGGCAGGGGGATTATGGGTAACTTGGCTTTTTTCCCCCCCAAATTCCTTATATGGTACTGTTTTAAATAAAAATGACATCATTGTCAGATGAGGTGCTCAGATAAAATCCAAGTAACAAGTCCCCGAAAGCCGGGGGCCGCGGTTTGCACCGCTGCCTGTGGCTTTGCGTCAAACCACACACGGATGCTCACTGACCGGAGACCCTCGTGTCTCTTAAGCACAAGGTTCGGGGCTTTTTCACTCACGCGTGTCTAACCGCCTCCCTGGGGAAATACAAACCTGGCACACGGCTGCCTTCCCTGCCACCACTGTTCTCAGGTTTCCCGTTCTGTGGGTGACCCCAGAAACAACGTAACCAGAAACCTGATGGGCTGCACTGGGCGGATGGTGGGGGTCGGAGCAGGGGAGCCTCAACTTCAGGGCCCCCTCCACACACGGGCCACCAGGCAGGGCTACAGCTAGAGGGGGATTGAGTCATCCAAAGAGCTACTTACCCAAGTTATTGTGTGCTGGGGACATCGGATTCGGGGATAGGTTTGGAGAACCTAGGAGGTGAGACACAGCTGTGAGACTTCGGAAAAGACTGTTGGCCTGGGGAGCCAGAGGACAGAACGTTTGCATCAAGGTGGGGCAGGAAGAAAACCTTGGACTGAGCCTCCACGGTCCAGGAGAAGACCAAACCCCACATCCTCGCCTGTGCTTCCCCTTCCCCGGGCCCCAGCTTCCTCATCTGTGGAACCAACAGATGAGAGGATGACCTTGGAGTCTCTTCCACAACTCGATGGTTTGATGCTTCTCACCAAGCACCCGGCCACAGGGCTGCTGCATTCCCAGCCTGGGTGCACAGACCTCACACTGACCCTCCCTGTTAACTGAGCCCCCAGAGGGACAGAAGGAGCAGGGAAGACCCTCTCCACAGCTGCTCCAGACCCCAGGCAGCGAAGGTAAGGCTTGCAGCTGCCCAGACCTCACCAGTCTTGTTCACACTGCTCAGGACCTGCAAATACCAACGCAGCCTTTTCCCCAGGTTTCAGGAAACTCACTGAGCTGCCTCGGACACCCCACAACTCAGCAACCAGACTGACGTGATGCTACACGTGGGAAAAAGTCCTAACGACCCAATTCTTTCTACTCTAATATCGTTCCTCTACCTGTTTTTTCCCCCGAAAAAAGAAAAAAACCCACAGGGAGTCAGCCTTCCGAAAACCAAGTGACTGCTCTTCCGGAAAGCAACACTGGGCAGGCCCCTCCTTTGTCCCTGCACCCATGGGGCTCCAGCTCTGGAGAGCTGCTTATTGACTGACAGCCCTGTGATTTCAGCCCCGGCTCCACCCCCTGAAGTCTACAGTCCGCCCAGCTGGGCCTTAAGCTTACGCTGCCTTGAGCTGTTAACGGGGGTCTGCGCCTGCTCTTAACTCAG
This sequence comes from Leucopleurus acutus, assembly GCF_964270905.1. Taxonomy (NCBI): domain Eukaryota; kingdom Metazoa; phylum Chordata; class Mammalia; order Artiodactyla; family Delphinidae; genus Leucopleurus; species Leucopleurus acutus. The sequence continues at coordinate 135,880,355 of NC_139142.1, read as the reverse complement.
CTGTAACCTTCTTGAGGACCCGGGAGGAACCATGGGTTTCTTTCTCACCCCTAGCACCCAATCTTCGGAGGGATGTGGAAGAGTCACAGAAAGAGCAGAGCTTCCGAATGTGCCACGGGGTCTGGCCATGGTACCACTTATCAGCCATGGGACTTTGGCAAAGTGGTTCGACCTCTTCGAGCCTTGATTTTTTTCCCCTCAGGTATAAAACGGGGAGAATACCACCTATCGTGTGATTTGTGGAAATGCAGTGGGATCGTGCCTATGAAAACGCCTGTACCATAGCTGGTACACAGTATGTGCTCAGTAAATGTTGGTCTTCTGATTTGTGCTGGCCCGAATGACGGAGACCCAGGAAGGCAGGGGGACCTTCTCACTGGTCTCAACAGACCTGTGTGCATGTCCGGGGAGAAGCAGGGCTGGACAAGGTGATCCTCGGGCCCCACATGAGGCGCTACCACATCTCAACTGTCAGGGAAGCCAAGTCCATGAGCAACTGGACTGGTTTGAGAGAAGAGCAGAGAATAAATAGGAGACCCCACCCACGGGCTGGCTGGGGTCCACAAAGCCCAGGCACACATTCAATAAATCAGTAATGTTCACAACAGGTACACTAAGGGAGGAGAGGAGGGAGGGAGAGACAGAGAAGGTGGAGCAGAAAGGGAGGAGAGGAAGGGGAAGGAACAAGAGCTGAGAGGGTGGAAATGTGGCTGCTCGTCCCATAGAAGACCCTCTCCTTTGGTCTGTTCACTGTTTTTTTTGTTTTTTTTGTTTTTTGCAGTATGGGGGCCTCTCACTGTTGTGGCCTCTCCCGCCGTGGAGCGCAGGCTCCGGACGCGCAGGCTCAGCGGCCATGGCCCACGGGCCCAGCCGCTCCGCGGCATGTGGGATCTTCCCGGACCGGGGCATGAACCCGCGTCCCCTGCATCGGCAGGCGGACTCCCAACCACTGCGCCACCAGGGAAGCCCGGTCTGTTCACTTTTATAACAGTGAAGGCAGCCCTCGCGTTACCGCACTTTCCTTTACTGTGCTCTGCAGATGCTGCATCTTTTACATAATGAAGGTTTGTGGCAACCCTGCGTCGAGCAAGTGTTATCAGCACGGTTTTTCCAACAGTACGTGCTCTCTTCGCACCTCTGTCCCGTTGTGATAATTCTCACAATATTTCTAACTTTTTCACCACTGTTATGTTGGTAATGGTGATCTGCGATCCATGATCTTTGATGTTACTATTGCAAAAACGATTGACTCGCTGAAGGCTCAGATGATGGTTAACATTTTTCAGCCATCAAGTATTTCTTAAGTAAGGTGTGTATACTGCTTTTTTAGACATAATGCTATTACACACTTAATAGACTATAGTGTAAACATAACTTTTACATGTACTGGGAAACGAAAAATTTGTGCGACTTGCTTTAAAGTGGTTGTCTGGAAGTGAACCCACAGTATCTCGGAGGTTTGCCTGTAATCATTCCACAAACGTGAAGAGCAACCAGGAGGGAAGGGGGAAAGGAGAGGGAGAAGCAATACAGCATCTGCAGAAATGCTGCTTAGCTGGCTTGCTTCCCATGCCAGCGTTTCATAGCTGTACCCTTACAGCGGTCACTTGGCATTGAATACAGAAAGGTCTTCGAGATGCATTCCGGCTGGGTCCACACTGTCAGCCACCTACCAGGGGTGTGTCAGGGTATGTGTGCTAAACCCCAAGGGCCACGATGCCCAGCCTACATATCAAGTGACCACGTTTACAGTAAACGTGCAAGTCTCCCGCATCCTTCTTTGGGGAATTACGCTCTCTTCTGGGCTGCGCGCAGGGCAGGTGGCCCCACGGTGTCAGGCGGCTCTGTGTGTACAAGGCATGCCCGCTGTCAGGAGGAGGGAACATCTGCTCGGCCCCCTCCTCCTCACCCAACCACACGCAACACAGTGCACATGCGATGTGGCAGCTGGGGTTCAATTCAAGAAACTGCTGGTCTGGAGCCAATTTGGTCCCTTAACAAATGAGGCAGGAACATCTGGAGATGTGGCTGGAGATGACTGGGCTGGGTCCCTCACGGCAGGAACACACAGATCACATTTGGTCATCACATAAAAATCGATGCTTTGGGGCCTCGACTGCCACTAGCAAAGACCCTGCCTCTGTTTTGGCTCTCCTGAGCTATTTCAGGTGATGGAGCCCACCCTCCATCCTACTGCCAGCAGCATCTCATTTGCTTAAAGGCTGTGGGGGCTCCTCCTCAGCCCCCGGCCACACTCGAAGCCTTGAGTGCGGGGCCCTCCTGTCTCTGGAGGAGCACACTCCAGCCATCCCGGAACTCACCAGCTCTCCTGCCCACGCCCCCGACTCTGCCTGGTACACCCTCTACCTGCCCTGATGGCCTGGCCAAACCCTACACGTCTCCGACGCTCCACTCGAGAGAAGGCTACACTGCAAGGTGATGCTCGGCGCCCCCAACGCCCCGTCCCCAGGCTGGGTCACGTGGCCCCGCTCTGTGCCCTGATGCCACACGGCATCCTCCAGCAGGGCACACATGAGATGGCACGGTGACTGCGGGCTGTCTTGTCGGTCTCCCCCACGAACTGCGAGCGGCTTCGCTCCTCCTCTGTCCCAGACCCGAGCCCAGTGATTGCTCTGTACATACTGGATGGAGGGACAGAGGGAGGCATGGGGGAGGGCGGGCACTCAGGCTTAGGAGCAGAGCCCCACGAGACTCTGACCTGCGTCCATGCTGTGGTTCATCTGGTGGTCACTGGTCTCTCCATCTTCACTCAAGTAGCCTGGGGGCGGGGTTTCTGGGAATTGAAAGGAAGGTGGTTCATTAAATGGCCTCTCTGGTTTGCCTCTTGAGATGCCCTTTGCAAACTCACGCATTCACACCATTATGCCAGGGGCGGGGCGCCGAGGAGCTCTGGGCCTCCGATCCCTGGCTCCCACCTTCCTCATGCCCTTCTTCCTCCCTGCTCCCCACCTGGATCATGACCACCTTTGTTCACACCATCCCTGACTCCCAAGTCTGAAATGCCTATTCCTACAGCCTCTGCCGGGCTAAACTTCTCCCCATCCCTCAAGGTTAGGTTTAAGCTCCGCCTCCCTCTCAGGGAGGCAGTGGACTCACCCCTGCCTCACTCATCTCTGTTCTCTGAAGGGCAACAGCCTCAAAGCGCCCTTTAGCTTTACTATCTACCCGTGTGCAGATCCATGGTTACCTGCTGTCTCTTGAGAGGATGTCTTAGCTCCCGAAGTGGGATGCAAGTTCTGTGACAGCAGAGATTGCAATCTATTTCTCTGAATGGCCCCCAGACCCCGACTCAGCTCTCTGCTTTGCTGGATGGACAGAGTGGGCAACCTACCCCTAGGGACCCGCACCACCTGTGAAGGATATGTAAGCCTGGATTTGTAAAGCGGGTCCCTCCTTAACGCTCTGACCCACGCGCAAAGGCCCGCGGTCAACCTCAGCACGGTGAGCTCACTCGGGGTGAAAGTCCAAACTAGCCAGCTCTGAAGGTAAGGCGGCACATCGCTGCCCGGCCACCTGCGCTGGGGCTGGCTAAGCTCCGCCAAGCAGTTTTCCTGGACGCCCAGAGTGCTGGTGATTCACACATTATTTGCATGTAAATGAGGGGCTTCTAAAAACATTTGCACTCTGCCGGCACAGCCCACTTCTCCCAGTGGAATAAAACCTCCCACCCAGCTTGTAACCCTCCCCGGGCTTACTTACAGGGCCAGTTCTCCGCACACTGCCCGGCCCTCGGCCCTCTGCTCGCCCGCTGCCTCTGCAGCCCCCAGACTGTCGGGGATCCTGCCTGAACTCCAGCCCCGGCCGCGAGGGCGGTGAGAGAAACACAGCGTTGCTATTTCCGCTTCCAAAATAAATGACTGCACTGAGGCCCGGCGGGAGGGTCATGCCGCCGCTCCTCCGTGCCAAGAAAAGCATCATTAGCGAGTGGGGAGCCAAGGCCACGGGTCCTCTCCCCACAGGGATGCAGTTCTGAGTCAGGGGCCTCGGCCCAGCGTGTGTGCAGAGAGCGGGTGACGGGTCTATCTGGCCCCCGCCCCCTGGGCCGGCCTCACTGCCCACGTGTGCATACCTGGAATATTGCTCTGGGGCTCGATGCCGGCGGGGAAGTTAGTGTTTTCGGGGATGGAATGGCTGTAGTCGTCCAGCGGGGGGAACTCGGCCGGGATCTCTGTGTGGCGTGGCACCAACACAGGAGGTAGAACTGTCCAGAGGAAACAGAGCAGAGGTGGATCAGTGTCGACGCCAGGCTGGCACCAAAGCCCCTGCACCCCCAAATGCACCACAGGCCCTTCCTCACAAAGAGGACAGGGAGAGAGGGGAAAGGGGGAGGGAGAAGGGGGAGTGGGGTATAGAAAGGGGGTAGAGGGAAGGGGAGACAGGGAAAGGGGGAGAGGGAGGGGAGAGAGGGGAAAGGGGAGAGGGAGGGGAGAGGGAGGGGGAGAGGGGGAAGGGGAGAGGGAGGGGGAATGGGGGAGAGAGGGGGGGAAAGGGGAGAGGGAGGGGGAGAGAGGGGAAAGGGGACAGGGAGGGGGAATGGGGGAGAGGGAGGGGGAGAGAGGGGAAAGGGGAGAGGGAGGGGAGAGGGAGGGGAAGGGGAGAGGGAGGGGAGAGGGAGGGGAGAGGAAGGGGAGAGGGAGAGAGGGGAGAGGGGAGAGGGGAGAGGGAGGGGAAGGGGAGAGGGAGAGAGGGGAAAGGGGAGAGGGAGGGGAGAGGGAGGGGAGAGGAAGGGGAGAGGGAGAGAGGGGAGAGGGGAGAGGGGAGAGGGGAGAGGGGAGAGGGAGGGGAGAGGGAGGGGAAGGGGAGAGGGAAAGAGGGGAAAGGGGAGAGGGAGGGGAGAGGGAGGGGGAAGGGGAGAGGGAGAGAGGGGAAAGGGGAGAGGGAGGGGAGAGGGAGGGGAAGGGGAGAGGGAGAGAGGGGAAAGGGGAGAGGGAGGGGAGAGGGGAAAGGAGAGAGGGAGGGGGAATGGGGGAGAGGGAGGGGAAGGGGAGAGGGAGGGGGAAAGGGGAAAGGGAGAGAGGGAGGGGAGAGGGAGGGGAGAGAGGGAAAGGGGAGAGGGAGAGAGGGGAAAGGGGGAGAGGGAGGGGAGAGGGAGGGGGAAGAAGGGGAGGTGGAAGGAGGGAGGGAGGGAGGGAGGGAGGGAGGGAGGGGGAAGTGGGGAGGGAAAGAGGGGGAGGACAATGCCATGTAGGTAGCTGCAGACCCTACAGAGGCGGCGTACCTGGGGTCTCCACCCTCTGATAGTGGTAGGGATTCACGCAGACCTCGTCCTTCTTCATGTTGAAGGCGAACTCACACAGCTCCATGGCCCGCAGCTCATGGTGGCTATGTAGGTCGGGCCATCGCCACAGACGGCAGTAGATGACATGGGGGAGCCCCTTCCGGTGGGACACCTGCAGCCGGCCATCCAGGGACCTGCCGGGAACGGGAGGGGCAGAAACAGACAGTGAAGTGGGTCTGGCTCGCCTCCTCCCAAGTCTGGCCTGCCGAGCTCCATGAGAGCTCGCTCGCAGAGACTCAGGAAGCTCCCCTCCGCTGGTCTGTCTCACACGCAGAGGGCCAGGAGATCAGAGGAGCTCCGTGTGTGCTGGAAGGGGTCCAGGAGAAGAACACAGAGGCCCACCCAGCAAGGCCGAGGGCTCCCAGGCTGGCAGAGCTGACCTCGGACCCGCCCCATGAGGGGAACGACAGCGAATCATGCTCTGGAAAGGTCGGGGCCAGGTGGAGGTGTGCAGCGGGGACAGGGCTGAACTAGGAGACGGGAGTCCTTCAGGAGCCGATGTGAGGGCCGCAGTGATGCTGAGGAGGAGGGTGACGGCACACAGCACCCCCCCCCAGTCGCTTTCCACGCTCACCCAGTTCCTCTCTCACACAGGAGAAACCAGGAAAAAAAAACCCCGACCCTGTTTTTTTCAGTTGGTGTTTGTGATAAGGCAGGGAGGGAGAGAAGGCAACGAAGGGGAATTTTAACTGGTCAGAGGCTACGCGGCCGACCTCTCGGGAGTCCCTCTCCGCGTGAGGGCTGCTGGCAGGCTGCCCCAGGTGTCCCAGTTCAGAGCTAAGGCCTAAGCGGTCGTGCGTGAGCAGAGCAGGAACCGAGCCTGTGACTTGGTTCTGCCACGGTCCCCGGCCCGGCTGGGCCAAACCCACCCCCAACGGCAGTGTCCTGTCCCTGTGCAAACCGCGTCTTCCGTGGTGACCTAGCCTCTGAGCAGCTGACCTGGCGCCGCGCCCCCCACCCCAGGCCAGAGTGTGGTCCCTGGTGGACCAGCAGCACGGGTCCACGGAAGCTCGTGAAAAAGGCAAAATCTCAGAGGCTACCCCAACCCACTATATCAGATTCTTCCTCTTTCTAAAATCCCCAGGTCATCTGCAGGACAAGAAAGTTGGAGCAGTGCCACAGGCCATGACAGCTGGGAGCTTGTGTGGCAGAAGCGCCATCAGACAAGAGTAAGGTCGGAGGCAGGAGGCATCTGGAGGAAGAGGTGAGAGGCTTCAAGCAACGCCAGGTATTAGACAGGTGAGGAGCTTCCGTTCACACAGAGTCCTTCATCTAACACGTCTTTAATGACCTCCTAGTCTGTGGGGCACTAGGGTTACAGTGGTGAGGGAAAGGGAGTAAAAGAGACCACAGAGCGGTCCCTGCTTCCACAGAACTTCCGTGGGCAAGACCGACATTAATCACATGATCAGGACAGCTACAATGACAAACTAAGTGCAGGGAACCACAAGTGCATATGACCCTGGGGACCCTGCTGCACTGAAGGGCGGGACACGGCATCTCTGAGGAGGTGGTGGTTGACCAGGAAGTCTGAAGGATAAGTAAGAACTAAGTAGTCAAAGGGGTACGGGAGGAGGGCACTCCAAGTAGAGAGAAGAGCATGTGCAAAGGCCCTGGGAAGGTGGAAAACACGGTGAGGAGGAATACCAGAATGAAGGCCAGAGTGACCGGAGAGGAGGGAGGCTGGGGTAGCAGACAGGGGTGCTCCTGCAGGGTCTCAGATGCCATGGTGAGAGGTTCTGCCTGTTTTCTAAAAGCCACAGGAAGCCTCTGAGATGTGTAAGTGGGCTGAGAGTGTGTTTGTGTGTGCGCACGCGAGACACAGGCCCCGTGATAATCCTGGCTGCAGGGACAAGCAGACTGGGGGTAGTGGAGAGTCAGAGTGGGTGAGAGTCTGCCTGCCGATGCAGGGGACACGGGTTCGTGCCCCGGTCCGGGAAGATCCCACATGACGCGGAGCGGCTGGGCCCGTGAGCCGTGGCCGCTGAGCCTGCGCCTCCGGAGCCTGTGCTCCACAGTGGGAGAGGCCACAACAGTGAGAGGCGCGCGTACCGCAAAAACAAATAAGGAGGCGCCCAGAGGCAGTACTGCTCTTTCTTCAAGACGGCCCGTCCTAGGACCCCACTGGCCAGCGGGCAGGACTCTTCTAATAGCTGGGCAGGCCTGCTGGAGGGGCATTTGAAGCTCTCCCTCCCTGCCCCCATACGACTAAGGGCACCCATTGTCCTGAATATATGGAATTTATGGACACTCTGCGAGGGAGGGGCTCGCCAGATGCAACCAGAATCACCAACCAGAGAGAGAGAAACAGGAATCCGATCAAACTCTCCAAGGCACTGGCCTGGGCAGGGGGGAGGACAGACAGAGGTCAGAACAGGACTTGGGCACAGGGACTGACAGGGATCTGCTGACTCAGGGCAGCTCAAAGGATGTAATTACCTCCCTCCTGTGGGGTCCCAGACCAAGGAACCCCGACAGCCCAGAAACAGTAATTAGGAGGCAGAACGAGAGAAGACAGCCTGGGACTCGCCCCTGAGATACAGAAGGCAGATGGCCAGATGTGGACTCATGAGAACTGGGGTCAAGGGGAGGTTCTCCTCTTCTGGCTGTGAGACCCTGGGCAAGTCCTGAAGTCTCCAGGACCCTCAGTTACCTCATCTGTAAAATGGAACATTCCCCCCCTACTGCTGCCCCTGACCTCACGCAGCTCAGTATCCACTCAAAAGTGCTTCGTGAAGCACCCACAGGACCGTTATTCTTCCCCATCACGATGGCCACTCCGCAAACCCGGCCCCGGAGAAGTGAGATGAGCTGTGGGGCTGAGGACCAGAGAAGGGGAGAGTGGGAGGTGACGTGTGGGGACAGAGAGGGACTCAGCTCTTCCCATTTTCTTGCAAAGCCACCGTGTGCCCATAGATAGGGAAGTGGGCACATCTGCTCTTCAGTGTTGGACAAAAGCCCCAACAAAGAGCCAGCTGGACATCTGGAGTGGCCTCTGCAGGGGGAGGCCGTGGAGAGAGGCTCAGACCAGCACCGAGGAAAGAGTGGGCTGTGGAGGGAGCCCCCAACCCCTACCTGGTTGATGGAAGGGTTGGCCCTCTTGCTTTAAAAGAAAAACAATGCAGCACTATTCACAATAGCGAGGACCTGGAAGCAACCTAAACGTCCATTGACGGAGGAATGGATAAAGAAGATGCGGAACGTATGTATGATGGAATACTACTCAGCCATAAAAAGAATGAAATAATGCCATTTGCAGCAACACAGATGGACCTAGAGATCGTCATACAGAGTGAAGTCAGACAGAAAGAAAAATATCATATGATATCACTTATATGTGGAATCTAAAAAAAATGGTACAAATGAACCTATTTACAAAACAGAATAGAATCACAGATGTAAAAAAATAGTAACACAGAGCAGGAGGAGGGGTGATGGTGGACAACGCAAGAGAAGGGTCCCTGCTTCCACGGGGCAGACGGCCTGAGAGAGGGCGCGAAAGGCCAAGTTCCCATCGGCCCTGCACTGGGCCTGCGCCTCAGGCAGGGCAGGTGCGGGGACAGGACGCCCTGGGCACTCCTGATGTGGAGCGACGCTCACACGCCGCCCTAACATCCTAACCCCCAGGACTGGGACAGCCGAGCCAGAGACCCAGAGTGACCCAGGGCCTGCTCACGGGCCTGGAAGGGGGAAAAGGGTGTGGAGTGGGCAGAAATGGGACACCTCGGGGCACACGAGGCTCAGACACGTCCTGTGACGGAGGCCAAGGTCTGGGTGTGATGTGGCCCTTATGGGCTTTGGGAGTTGAGGGATGGGTAGGAGAATCAAGGATGTGGTGAAGGAGCGCAGAAGGCTCATCACATCTGTAGGCAGAGACTGCAGTGTCCTGATTCCTCATCCAATCCTTTCTGCGTTCCATGGGCTGTTTCCTCTCAGGGCCTGAAGAGCCTGGCTATCTACCTGAAGAAGTACGGCAGGGAGCGCTCCAGGCACAGAGGAAGGAGCAGGGAGAAGGGGTGGGGGGAGTAAAAAGGAGGGGGTGGCGGGGAGGAGGGAGAGGGGATACAGGACGGGATGATGGGAGGGAGGTGGAGGGAAGGTGGAGGCAAGTGATGGATAGTGGGAGGGGAGGAGGGGGAAGAGAAAGGGGGAGGGGACAAGGAGAGGGAGGGAGGAGGGAGGGAGGGGGAGGAGGAGGGAGAAAGGGTGGGAGAGAGGGGCGGGAGAGGCTAAGGAAGTCCTTCGGTCAAATACAACAAACTGAATGGATGCATTTATCTCTGTCCTGCCCAAGACAATGGGTAGGAGAGGAGAGCAGACAATGTGCAGAGAGGAGAGTGGAAAGCAGATGGCCGAACGGGAACAGACTTAGCAGAGTGAACCTGGGAAAAGGTCTGGACTTGGAGGTACCACACACTTGTCAAGACTTGGCTGAGAACAGGATGGGCTGACTGTCTACAGAAGAGGCAGGCAGATCCCAGCTCCTTCCCCCCGGGCCTCCCCATCAACAGGACCTCCCCAACCCTGCCAGAGACAGGTCTGCTCTCTGCCGAAAATGAATGGGAGAGCGGGGCTCTAGACAGGGCCACCAGGGCACGGCTGCGGGTGAAGGTCAGACAGGGGCTAGGAAACAGGATTTCATGAACGGCGCGCTCAGCTCCCTTGCTGACCCCATCCCTGCCTGTGGAGGAATTAAACAGCTCAGTCCATAAGAAAAGACCTGAAATACTGACATTTGGGGGTTCCCCAACTAAACGGCCCTGTTTCTGCCAGTTCTCCCTACGGGGAAGCCCACCTGCCAACAGGCCCCTCCCACCACCATACACAGAACAGGCAATCGGCTTTTTACTGCCACGCTCTCAAATGTGAACGCAAGGCCAGAATCCCCAGCCATTTAAAGAAAGCCTCTAACAGGAGGCGCAGAGATAGAAATAAGTGGGGGAGAAAAAAAAGAAGTCTAAGACAATGCAGGGAGCAGAAGAAAACTTCCAAATAAAATAAAACAAAAACTACTCTCGGGGAGATGAGCTATTGCAATCCTAAAACAGGAACATTTACAGACTACTGAAAAGCACTCCTGGAAATAAAAAATAAGAATGTAAATTAAAAATTCAAGAGAGACTTGAGTTTTTCAAGGACTTCTTGAGTTTTTAAACTACATACATGAATCATTTTGATAGTATAATTTAAATTTTTTTAAATTAAGGAGGGTACAGATCAATGGAAGCTCAGAGAGTCCAGAAATAGTCACATGTACATGGACAACTGATTTTCGACACAGGCCCAAAGACAATTTTGTACAGAAAGAAAGGTCTTTTCAACAAATGGTGGCAGAACAACTGGATGGCCACATGCAAGGAAAATGAAATCCAATCTGTACCTTGCACCCTATACAAAAATTAACTCAAGTGGGTCATAATAAAAAGCCTAAAACTATATGACTTCTAATAGAAAACATGGGAGAGAATCTCTGTGACCTTGGGATGGGCAAAGATACCACATCAGAAACACATTCCATTTTTTTTTTTAAAGTTGATAAATTGGACTTCATCAAAGCTTAAGCTTCTGGTCTTTGAAAGACCCTGTTAAGAGAATAAAAAAGACAAACCACAAATTGGGAGACAATATTCGCAAAAAGCTTGTATCTGGTAAAAGACCTATTTCCAGAATATAAAGAACTCTGAAAACTCACTATTAAGAAAACAAACCACCCATTAAAAAACAAAACAGGTAAATGATCTGAACAGACGCTACACAAAAAGATAAAAAAGACTGCAAAACAAGTGCATGAAAAGGTGCTCAACATCACTAGTCCCTAGAGAAGTGCAAACTAAAACGACAACGAGATGCCACTCCATCATGACTAGAATGGCTGCTACGTAAAAGACTGTGCCACACGCAAGGATGTGGAGCAACGGAAACTTCGTACGCTGCTGGCGGGGATGTAAAATGGCACAACGACTACTTTGGAAAACAGTTTGGAAGTTTCTTAAAATTTCAAAACAGAAACCCACCATAGGATCCACTCAGCCCACCCCTAAGTGCTTACCCGAGAGCAGTGAAGGCATCTGTCCACACAAAGACATGTGCGTGAATGTTCGTCCCAGCTGTATTTATAATGGCCCCAAACTGGAGATGACCCAGTGTTTCCCAACAAGTGAATGAATAAACTGTGAAACAGCCATACAAAGACTACCACTCAGCGACAAAAAAGGATGAACTACGGATACAAACAACACGGATGAATCAAAAAATAATCATTCTGAGTGAAGAAAGCCAGACACGATTCCGTTTGCGTAACATGATACAGAGTAATTTAAAGTAAAGGAACAATGCACACTTACATTTGCATGACGGCAAGCAGGTCAGCGGTTGCCTAGGGATGGGGTGATGGGGGGCGGGCATGGGAGGGGGGCTTATCAAGGAGTAAAGGCTACATCTGCCACCTTGATTGTAGTGGTGGTTTCACAGGTGTAGACGTATGTCAAAAGTTACCAAGTTGTACACTTTAAATATGTGCAGTTTGTTGCATGTCAACTATACCACATTTCCAAAAAAAAAAAAAAAAAAAAAGGCAAGGGCTTTGGACTGGATAAACATGGATTCAAATACTGACTCTGGTCAATAACTATGTAAACTTGATCATATTGCTTATAATGTCTTGGTCTTAATTATCTTTCATCTGAAGTAAGTCCCTTCGCTAGATTGTTGGGAGGACTAAACGACATTCTAGGGAAAGCCTTTGGCATATCGTTAGGACACGATAAATGGCACTAATCCATTGTCATTATTGTTGTATAACTACCACTACTCCTATTACTATGGCAGCGCCTGGTAAAGAAGGTTCCCAGTAGGAGGTCCAAAACACCAGACCCCTTCCCCTGCCTTGGCCATCCGTGTGCACAGCCCAGGGGGCCACAGTGAGGCCTCGGGAGGCCTGATGCTTCTAGTTTTCACAAGGCTTCCGGGCTCCTTATCTCAGAGCAGCCTCACCACGATGCAGTCAGGTCGTAAGTCAAGTCTTGTAACAGTCCCGCCTCACTATGCACCCGCTGCATCTGAGAGGCAAGGCTCGCCTCCTAGGATCACACAGCCGTCTGCACCCAGGCTGCAGCTACAGGGCAGCTCTCCTGGCTGCCAGGCTGGGCCCGACGGTGGGGAGACAGGCACGCTCTCCAGCTCGCGAGCACATGACCACCAGGCTGGCCCGGCAGCACCCTCCAGGAGTCATCTGGTCCAGGCCCCTGCTTCCGGGCCCTACAATTCCCAAACTCACGACAAGGAGGGCATCTCATGCACGTCCTTTTATGCATTGGCGGCCACTCCTTTTGGTTCCAAGTCTGGGCTGCCCAGAGCCATCCCTCGTAGGGCTCCTTTTCTCCCTCTGTCCCACTCAAAATACACAGCAATGCCTACCAAAGGATTAATGGTGAATTGGGAGTTTCAGCTGCTGCATCTAATCTAGCTGATGTGTCCGGTACACACTCTCCCCAGCCTTACAGGGTACCAAGCCCATCTTAAGTAAAACCAATAAATAAGTCTTCATTCCGAGTTGACGCTACCATAAGCGTGCTCCGCTGCAGAAAAGGGTCTATGTATGACCCACCCCTCTCCCTGACCCAGCCCTTCCTCGTCGTAACCCCAAGACCAGCAGCTGGGGCTAAGAGCACAGTCCCAGGCATCCGCCTCTGGGCTGAGGTCTCGCCCCACACCCAGTGGCTTCCTGATGAGAGACCCCCAAAAGCCTTTCGCCAGCAACCCTCTCAAGCTCCCCTGACAGAGGTTTTATTCCTTAAATATATTCTTCACCAGCCGAACCATTTCCTGCGGCAGGAACTTAGGTTTCCTCCCGTTGGCTCCAAGTGGGACCCAAAATGTATCCCAAAGTATCCCCAAATGGAGGTGGGAGCCACAGCCAGGGACATGGACATGCCAGGGTCCAGAGCTGCTGGTGAGGTGACGCCCGCCAGCACACTCGGGGCGGAGAGGCAGGGCCAGGGCCCCCATGCCACTCACGTCCCTGTGACCAGTGATCTCGGACCCACAGCCATCTGGGGGCTGACATGAAATACCAATGGACTTCGACATGGGGGTTGGGGAGAAAATTGCGAGCTGAGCACGTAAGCTCCAGAAACGCACCGGGATATATTCACAGCACGAACTGTGCGCCGGGCACACTGCTACGATGCGAGAGTACAAACATGGCTCAACCTCAGTGTATCCTACCTTCACTGAGCTCAGAGAACCTAAGGGCTTTGCCCAAAGTCATATAACTTGTACAAGAGCAGAGGGTCAGAATTCAAGCCCACACCAGTGCTGAGAAAAGGAGGGTGAGAGGGAGAGGTAAACAGTGCTTTTTGTGCGGTTCTATGCTGCCTCCCTACCAGGGAAACTGACTTCTTATCCATCATCAAAGAGTGACCGAACACCTACCAAATCCCAGGCACTGTTCTGGTTACCTGAGCCCAAGAAGTGAACAGAAAGTAAATTTGTTAATTCAATCGTATTTCTGTTGAAACCCATTTTACTTAAAACACACACACGACTAAACTTTCTAGCTTCTTCCGGAGACCAGCTTCCTTTTTCGACTTTCTCATTGAGTAGCCATAGTTCCATTGGTTCCATCTGGCCTTTAAGTGCCAGTGTCTGCTCTCAGATCTCCCACTCTGCCTCTCCTTCATAGGCAAGTATCAGATTGTGCCTTTCTCTATTCCCTGCCAAGGACAGCCCGGTACAGCTGTCTGACAGAGGATCCAATATGAAAGCCCTGAAAACACTCCTGCCGAGAGGGCCATTGGATTTGGGGGTTCACCTAGGATCCTCTCCCTTTGGTCAACACAGCGAAAACCAAAGCATCCTTTGTTCCAGGCAGAAGTACCACACAGGGGTCACGTGTCGAGTTGCAAGGGGTCACGTGTCGCGTCGCAAGGTTGCAGGTGACAAAACACAGAGGCCTAACATTCAGGGAACAAAACGTCCTGGTCAGCTAAACTCTGGCTAAGTGTCTGCCTGAAAACCTCCTCTGGAGAACTACAGACAGCTGGGACATGAGGACCTCGAGAGCATCTGGACCAATCCCTTCCTTCTGTGGTTGAGGAAACAGACTGATAGATGAAGCACCTCAAGGCCACCCAGCAAATGAACGCAGAGCGAGAAGGCGGCCTCCCAGCTGCTATCTCACTGCAGCCAGGCCTCGCCACCAACGAAGTCTGAGAAACGTGTGTGAGTCCACACTTTCCCCGCGGTAAGCTGAGTGCAACAAAACAGAATTTTGTCTTTGTTGTCCTGAATCTTAAGCTGCCCAAATTTCTGACTCTTCAGGATGGAAAAAAAAAATTGACTCTCGGTGGAGGATGTGTGCTATGATTCCTGTCCCATCGCTGCAACTTTCTGAGGTTTGAAGTTATAGTAAAATAAACCATTACGAACAAGAAGAAATTGAGCTGTACACTGAATATATGATTCCCCAGACCCTTGTTAGAGTTTAAATAAAAAGCGACATTTCCAACATCAGCCCCTTCTTGTCATCTGGCTCCACAAGGAGGAACCAGACCCGGGGCGGGGGGCGATCCGGGTAACTGAGGTTCGGTTGTTAAGCCCTGCTCCAGTGACCACATGCCCCAGCCCAGTTTCATAAGTGTCCTCAGCAAGTTCTGTTAAGCATGCTAAGCACATTTTTTAAGGTTCCAGTTTACATTGGTCTGCGAGGAGCCGAAAACAGGATTTCACAACCCCTGGTAGCAGTCACTGAACCACTTCACAAAGAACAACCCAATTCCCATCTGAACTTGCCGATGGATAATATCCGGTGCTTCAGGCTGCCAAAGTGGGGGACACCCCATAAAATGCCAGACTCAAGCCCCCCCATGCTGTACTCCAGACCAGCAGCTGGCCCTCACTCCTCCCCACTGGACTGAGTCTCCCCTCCCCTCGAGAGCTTTCCAGCGCAGTTGGCTCAGGTCCGTGACAAGTGCTCCAAGCAGATAGGGCCCGAGTGTGAGCCCCAGAGGTGGCAGGAGCCCCCTGGGCAGACCCTGGAAGGAAGAAGCCATGGAACACCTCATCCTGCCCTCTGCAGGGGGGCTGGACCCCACAGGAAACCCACCATCTGGACCTCGGGGCTTCTTTCCTCCCAAGGGGCCAGGGATGTGCAGAGTGTGTACGTCCTAGAAAAGAAGGAGGCTGATTTGGGGAAATTTGGGCTTAATCATAATCATCTGTAAAGCACACGTACACCAAGAAACTTTCAACAGTGGGCCATGAGTAAGGCGAGCCCCCCACCCCCACCCCGTTGCTCAACCTCAGCTCTCCTGACATTTGGGAACAGATAATTCTATGTTGGGGGTAGGGGGGGAGCAGCTGTCCTGTGCATCGTAGGTTATATAGCATCTCTGGCCTGTACCCACTAGATGCCAGTAGCGCCCCCTGCCAGCTGTGATAACCAAAATTGTCTCCAGATATTGCCAAAGGTCCCCTAGGGGGCCAAGTCACTCCCCTAGGCCCCTTGAGAACCCGCGGGTTAAGGAAGTGCTCTGGACGTGGGCACAGGTTGGGGAAAACAGAAGGAATTTATACCTCAGAGCAGGTGTTTATCTCGCACTTCTCACTCATTCTCTCACTGGATACAGGGATCCCGGAGGGTGGGTCTCCTCACTCCCAGGTGAAGGATTCATGTGACGTTGAGTGACTTGCCTAACGCTGCCCAGATCGGCAAGAAGCAGTGTCCTATTTTGTAGCCTGGGTGTGATACCCCAAACCCAGCTGCCCATGCCTGCAAAGCACAGTGATCATTCTGTATGAACCAGAGATTCTCCTTGGGCTCTGGAGAAACCATGGTCATGGTACCCCCTTCCCTTCCCCCTCACCCATGCAAAGAAAGTAGTTAAATCTTGAAGGAGGAAGAGGGGGAGAAGACAAGGAGGAGGAAAGGGAGTGTTTCATTTGAGATCTTTCTATTTCACAGCTTTGGTGTTCATAAATTTTTTCTTCTCCAAGAACCAACTTGATGGGAATCGCGTCTTCTCGAGCGTCGGCAGGAACACAGAGGTTTCAAGTTGAAAAGGGAAGATGCTACATACAGAAGTCTGGGTTGGTCTCTGGTTACCAAAACAAGGAGAAAGAATCGTTGCCGGGCTACACAGAACTTTCTGCATGGCTGTTTCACTCTGCCAGTTAACATTCAAGAATGGAATTAAGTCTGAAGATCATCTATTTGTTTATTTAAAGAGACCACTCACGGAACTTTGAGGATACTCACAGCCCTTGGCAATGTTCTGATGGGCTTAAGGCAAAAAAGCACACTGCCCAGCTTTTATTACAACCCTCACCCCTAAAGCTCACCTCATAAAACACGGGGAGTTTGAAATGGAAATCGTGAATCTAAGTGTGTTTAGATATCTCTGCTCATTCTACTGGGTGATTCTGGCCTCCTGTGGTCCTGGCTCTGCAGCAGGGCTGTTCACACAGCCAGCACTTAGAGGTTGCCTGTTTCCAAACTGCTTTGGGGAAACGGATTAATTTGTATCTTCAATTTGGGGGAAAAGAAAATAAAATGGCAGGCTGAAGCCCACAGGACAGAAGCATGCAGGAAGGAAGGATTCCTTCTCTCTCTGACAACGTGACACTCTGTGAGCAGTCAGGGAAAGATATTACTAGCCTCAAAAGTCTAACTTTGGAGGGAAAAGTAAAAAGAGAAAAGAAGAGCTTTTGGAGAGTATTAGATCATTATCTCAGCTTAGACCCTTCTTTTCTGAAGAAGAGAAAACTGGGGCTTGAACTACAGATCTCAACCTTCCGCTAATAAATGCCTCAAGACTGAGAAATGTCTTTGATCTCTTAAAAAATAAAAAGGCAGGGCTCCAAAAAGTCACCTCCCCTGACAACTGCTATTTCTCTTGTCTTATCTGCCAGTGAACTTCAGTATTAGCTCACTTCACTAAACAAACAATTCTTTTTACAGGACTCTTAGTCATTCTGTTTTTCACTTTCTTCCAGCAGAAACCATTAAGGTCTGAGTATCCTCTCCGGGGCTGTCTTTTCCCAGACCCAGTTCCCAGCCTCCCACCTCCTGCCCCATCAGGTTTGCATGAACCGAGCCCGTGAATCACTTCCTGTGGGCAGACTGCACGTTTGGGGCTGGGATTTTCTTTCCTCTTTTTTTCTGGAGAAGATTCTCACAGACAGTTGGGCTTAAACGAGTGGAACCAGGCGATGGTGATGATCACTGGCTGCCTCATCCTATCAAAACAAATCAAAGTTTCCAAAGACTTATAGAAAATGTCAGGCGGGTGTTCGTGACTAGGGGAGTTGGGGGTGTGGGGAGAGGTGAAGAGGGCAAATGAGGAGGTTTTGTGTTAATTGCCCAGTTTTGACTTCCTTAATCATGAGTCACTGGCCAGAGAGATAAAACAATGTCACAAGTGCTACAGAGCATGCGAGCAGAGGGCAAACCTGGCAACTTTCTGTGACACTCAAACCGAGAGGTAAGGCTTCTGGAAGCGCTCACTCAAGCTCCAAGCTTACAACCATTCCTAGTGAAATGCCATACAATACGGGTTAGGAAAGGAACATTCCCGCATTTCAGCCTTAACCACATTTCCCTATATTTAAAAGCGGCCCCAAAGTCTTTAGAATCCTCCAACCTTTCAGGGCAGCCGCTGCGGGGGAGCTGGAAGCAAGGGAGGGGTGGGAAATGACCACATTTCTAGAAGAAGTGAGTTGAAGGACCGTGAGGTTACATAGCTACCTTTGTAAGCGGAAAAGACGGCGTTTGCAGGACACCGAACTCTATCATGCCGCAGACACTCTGCTCCTCTCCGGACCAGAGCTTTAGAAGCTTACATAAGCAGTTTCCATCTAACCGGTAACAAAGAACGGGTGTCCCGTATGTTTTGGGCATCACCATCCCGAGGACACTGAGGCAGCCAATCAGCGTTCCCTTCAGTCTAAGGGGCCAGACTTCCTATTGTCCTTAAACAAAAGGTTGTGGTTCATTGGGGGCAACTGCACCTAAGACAGCCAAGAGCCCCTATGGGCAGGAAGATGGGGTTTCCAAATAAACAAGGGAGGACTTAGAACTTACAAGTCAGGGTGGCTGTTGCCTGCTGCTTAAGCTGGTCTCTTCGACTAAATGGCTCTGGGCTAAAAGCTGCAGACCCCCCAAGCAGCTCCACTCAGGAGCACAGAAAAGCTTCCAGGTGAAGCTCCCTCCCCTGGGTCCACTCACAACACTCACAACTCCCTCCCATACGCAGCGCACCCAAGTCCCAGACAAGTACCCACAGAGTACCCACCCACCCACCGCCCATCAGACCCCCACTTCCCAAACAGCTCAGGTATCTGGAGGCCTGTTTTACAGGTATGGAAATGTGCAATGCTTAACCAGCTCAAGTAGCAGAGGTAACACATTGCAGCCACGGCACCTGAGCACGGGGCTACCGCGTCCCCAAAGCCAGAGATCTTCGGCCAGCGGCGGCACGCTGAGATCGTCTGGGGGTCCAGAGGCTCCCTTCAGCCCTAGGACAGGCCCAATGATGCCTCTAGCTCAAAAATTATCCCAGTCTGTGGCTCTCTCTGCAGAATGACCGCTCTCTGTTCTCCCCTCTTCAAAGATTTACAGACACGACCGTCCACCACTCACCGAACTCATCATCCCTTAGCACCAAAGGCCTGGGACGGTTAAGTATTAATAACTTCCATGTGTGTCTGGTTTCCCTTCCTAACTAAAACAGGAGCTCCTTGAGGGCAAGGAGACCCAACTTAACTTCCCCTGGATGGAGCACGGGGCTTGCATACGACATTTGTTCACAAGTAGGTCACGACAACCGACTCAGTCCTCTGTGCAGCGACAATCAGAAGATGGAGGCAACAGATTAAAAACCTCAGGCTGCACCCCAGCCTTATGAACCCAAACAAGACATGAAGCCTTATAGTAAAGGGACCCGCAGACGCACGTTACTGCCAGAAACCCAATACCAGGAATGTTCTCAAAGCTATCAGCTGGTACTGAGAGGTGCCGTTAAAAACAGCAAGGGAGTGACAGCCACAGGTGCTAGCTGGTTCTGCTACAGCAGCCAGTGGCGGGGTGCGGGGAGCTGAAACGCTCGTGGATGGGGAGGTCTGCCTACTTCACTCGGCACACCGAAGAGAGGCAAAGTCATCTGTGGCTAAGGCTGTAGGCAGACACTGGACAGGAGGCTTTGCGATAAATTTACTCAACAAATACTTGTAGAATGGAGATTTTATCAGTGTTGGGTTTACCAGAAAAGAAAGCATGCAGGCACCTGGGGCTACCCTGGGAAGTGGGCTACCCTGGAGCGTTCGTGGTCCTTACGCTGGCTGTGCTGCCGAAAAGTGAGGGGTCTCTAGGTGTGGGCATCCCATCTATAAAATGATGGGTTCAACCAATCTCTAGTGTCTCCCTGCCTTCTAGCACTGACATGCCACATACCTGAGAAATACACTAACTTGCAGTGAAAAGGAGCTTAAAAAGGGCTGTGTTTACACCTTCTGGCTCCTTGACTGCCTTTAGGCACGCAGGGCCTTGGAGGAAACAAACCTGAATCACCAACAGCAGTAGAGCAAATACATGATCAAGAAGAGGGAGTACCCACTTATAAACGAAACAACACACGGCAGGGGTAAAAGAGGAAACTTCAAGACTTTCAATCTTTCTGCAGGTTAGAAGAAAACGAACCCCCAAAGCCCAAACCTAACAGCGGTTTCAGCAAAACAGTGGCAGTCCCAGCTGTGATGTGATAGGGAAGAATTCAATTGGTATCAGACAGCTTCCTGAGAGAGAAGGTGGCTTCAAATCAGAAAGGTGAGGGAGGCTGCAGAGTTGCTGACCTGCAAGGTCAGAGGTCGGGAAGCGGGTGCCGTGGCTCACAGACGTGGTCACATCCGTGGCTGTGGCTTTGGTGAGACTCACCCCAGACGCGGGGGTGAACGCAGATAACCTGGTGTGGCTTGTTCCAGGCTCAGGAATCAGAGGGCTTCGGAGCTGGGGGCGGGGGTGTGGCTCTAAAGGTCAGTCATTTCACCACCTCCCCCTTTTTCTCCCCACAAAGGAGGAGACTGAGGCCAGGCAGAGACAGCATCTCCCCAAGGACCCTTCTGTTCCTTTTTTCTACTCCAGGAATCCATGATCCCAAAACTATCTGTGACCCAAAATGGAAAACTCAGCTGTTGGGGAATAAAGAAGCTAACCCCACAGCAAAGGGCAGGGATCCCCTCCAGGGCAGGAAGACCGCCTTCAGGCGCTTCCCACCCCCCCCCCACCCCCCCCACCACCCCCCCCCCGCACAGCCAGCTGTCAGGGCCCCAGCGCCATCCCAGCTTGTCTTTCTAGGAGGCCAGGCCCTCCCAGGCTCTGTAAACAGCTCTGTCCTCCTCTCCCTCCTCAGCCAGAGTGCAGGACACCCCCTGCCACCGGGGCCTGGACTGTTTGGTAACAATGGAGGGAACATTAAACAAGGGTGGAAGACGGGAAGTGAATCACTGAATTCTCAAACAGGCTCCTTGGAAGGAGCAGGGCGGCGGGAGGGGCTGCTTGGGGGGCCTGGTGGAGGGCACAGGGGAAAGTTTCCCGGATGTTCTCTTCTTGCCCCACAATGCGGTGCCCTCCGGCTCTGCGTGGCTTCCTGTACCAGGCAAGATCAAGTCCCTGAGTCATCCTGGCTGCTTCTAGGAGTATCCCGGGTGTTCTCTGCTCCCTGCACCAGGCGGAGATGCAGAAGGAGAGCCACTTCTCCACAATTCTGTCCCCACACCCCTTAAACAGTCTGACCCTGACACTAGGCAGGTCCTAGTCACCCAGCAGAGACAATGGGCTTCATCTCCTTTTTCCGCTGCTCACAGCATCAATTACTTACATGGAGATGTTCCTAAAACACACACACACACACACACACACACACACACACACACACACACACACACACACACACACACACACACACACACACACACACACGGGACGATGTCAGGGCATGACTTGAGATTGTATCTAAGTGAGAGAAACGTCCTCCCCTGCACCCCTCCTAGTCTGTACTGATTCCCACTCAGCCCTGGTGCCACGGCACGGCCACCTCCAGCACCATCACTCACCTCCACTGGCCGACCACCTGCCCTGGGCCTGCGCAGCACCTTCAAAGTCTGGTCTCGGCCAGAATTCTGTCCTGTTTCATTCAACCAGTGTGTGGAGTGCTGCGGGCGCACGCACGCCGCTGCTCCACACCTCTGCAGGGTGAGGCTCCAGCAGCCAGTCTGTACTTACCGAGGGCCTACTATGTGCCAGGCACTTAGTGAGGACCTCAGTTTTCTTAACTTTCCAAAGGATCAAGGACTAACAGAAATAAGGAAGCACTGAAGAGTCTGTGTGCAAGAAGAGCAGGGCCAAGGGCATCCCACAGTTAGTGCACATCTGTCCTTATTTTTGCTTTCCACGCTCTCTTTTCATAACTAGCTTTTCCCATACCTGCCTCGCCTTCATTCCAGAGGTAACATTGATCAGTTGCTTCCTATAAGCAAGTTCTTTGCTAAGCATTTTATGTTTATATACTTTAATCCTGCTGGGCAGGGCCCCATTTTCCAAAAGAAGACAATGGAGTTCAGAGAGGTTAAGATTCTTCCACAAGGTCACACAGCGAGCAGGAGAGCAGAGTTAACCTCTGAACTCCAAACACAAAGGCCTAGGGTCTTTCCATTGTGTCAGGCTGCTGCCCTGCACACTCACTTGCCTTGAAGGAGACATGGTGGGAACAAGATGAGACTGGGAACCAGGAACCAGATTCCAGCTCTGGTTCCTCTTTGCCACCTGGGTGACCTTAAGCAAAATGTCTCATCTTCAAGGGCCAGTTTCCTCACCAGGAAAAAAGGGGCCACCTGAGAAGACTGTCAAGGGGTTCACGTGAGTGACTGCACACCAAGGTCCTCCATACACTGAGAAGCGCTACACAACCGTAAGGTATCACCTAGCACCTTTCATTCATGTGCCAGAAAATATCACCCAACAAGGCTACTGATCATCTGCCCCTGAATTTTTAAGTTATTCCTCGAACAAGCTGGTGACAAGGTCAGGAAACTATGAGATAAGAGAACATTATAGAAACTTCATCTGAGGACAATTTATATTGGTGGTGGTGGTGGTGTTTTAAATGGTACCAGCAGCTCTGAGCAGGGGCTGAGAGATTAACAATTTCCTCCCTCAGCCCACCAAAGTTCACCAAGTTTTCTTGAAACTCCCACCCTCGCAGATCATGGAAGTGAAGGTCTAAAGCAGTTGCCTGGGTTTCCCAAGTCCCAGTTCTGCTGTTAATGACTATGTGTGAGTTACTCCTGTTCCCTGAGCCTCAGTCCTCATCTGTAAAATGGGCAGGTTAGACCAGGTATCTCCGAGGTCCCTCCTCTGACAACCTGTGACTATTAATAAGAGGCTCACTGGTTTTTCTCACACGTACAAGACTTCCTTCAGGAGAATTTCTCTGAACAATGAAGAAAGGAACACATTTCCAACTACCCAGCAATGCCATTCCGTTCCGGCTCCCGCTGGGGACTGCCCAAATGCCGGGAACTCAACTCCCATGGTCAACTCCAGCCCCACCCTGGTGTGCGTGGCTTTGTGAGGAGGAGGGAATCTACGAGGTTAAACTTCCTGCCTGGGCCCCTATCACGCAATGCTCTGAGCAGGAATCACAGAACTGCGGAAACTGCATCTCCAAGATTCCGTCCCCATGCCTGGCCACAGAAGAATCACGGGCAGGGAAGGCATTGTAACATCCAGCATCGGGCCCCGAGATGCTGATGGTAGGCAAGAGGGCACAGTCCTGTGTCTAAAAGCACTGCAGTTCTACCCCATGTAGGATATTAAAACCTCACAAGCAAATCAGCTGCTGGCTCTGACGTGAAGTCCTTCTCTGCTCCCAAGCACCAGCAGGAAACACTAAATAATTACTTATTTAATTAAGTGAAGATTCAGGGCCAAAAGCATTCTACACAAGTATTTGCTCTTTCAAAGCACATTTTCAAAAGAAAAAGAAAAACGCTACTCCTCCATAAGAAACTTTTAAAACAGGCACTTCCCTGGTGGCACAGTGGTTAAGAATCCGCCTGCCAATGCAGGGGACACGGGTTTGATCCCTGGTCCGGGAAGATCCCACATGGGGCGGAGCAACTAAGCCCGTGCACCACAACTACTGAGCCTGCGCTCTAGAGCCCGTGCTCTGCAACAAGAGAAGCCACCACAATGAGAAGCCGGCGCACCGCAACGAAGAGTAGCCCCCGCTCACCGCAACTAGAGAAAGCCCGTGCGCAGCAACAAAGATCCAACTCAGCCAAAAATAAATAAATAAATTTATTAAAAAAAAAAGGAAACTTTTAAAACAAAAAAAACCACAAGTGTACAAATTCCCCCGCCATAATATTTTACGTGGATCACCTGCTTCTGACAGCCTTAGCTAAAATTCTTTGCTTATTAAAACATGAAGATCAAAACTCCTCTGTTTATATCCACACCATGAAATATTACCCAGCCATAAAAAGGAATTCATGATTCCAACATGCAAAAACGAAAATAATTATGCTGTGTGAAAGTAAGTACCCCCCCCCCCCCCGCAAAAGAGGACATCCTGAACAATTTCATTAGTATAAAATTTTAGCAATTTAAACTAACATATAGTGACAGAAAGCAGACCAGTGGTTGCCTGGGGACTGAGAGGCAGCAGGCAAACAGGAGGGCAAAAGTACAAAGGGGCAGAAGGAGACTTTGATGGACATGTTCGCTATCTTGATCGTGCTGATAGTTTCATGGGTGTGTACATATGTCAAACGCATCAAATGGTACACTTTCCAGATGTGCCAGTTATTGTATGTCAATTCTATCTCAATGCAAATGTTTCTTTAAAAAACCCTCCCTAAACTCTGTGTTGGGAAAGTTATCAGCAGCCTGATTTTAAAATGTAGTAAAGCAGGGCTTCCCTGGTGGTGCAGTGGTTGAGAGTCCGCCTGCCGATGCAGGGGACGCGGGTTCGTGCCCCGGTCCGGGAAGATCCCACATGCCGCGGAGCGGCTGCGCCCGTGAGCCATGGCCGCTGAGCCTGCGCGTCCGGAGCCTGTGCTCCGCAACGGGAGAGGCCACAACAGGGAGAGGCCCACACACCGCAAAAAAAAAAAAAAAAAAAAAAATGTAGTAAATCAGGCAAAGGGCCCAGACATCTATTGCTCCAACAGACTTACGTTAGAGATGTCTCCTCTGTTCATTGCATGACAAGCTGAGAAGAGCCAATGTTGACACGTGAAAGCATAATGAATGCATTATGACGTTCTAAAAAGGTGTGACATACACATACACACTAAAGAGCTTGCTGAAAAAGTAGTTATGGTCTAGCCACTACATTAATGTCACAGCTATCTAGTTATTCACATAAAAATGTGCCCAGATCCATGACTGGATCACGTGAAGAGTACCGCTTTGGGCTGATACTGCTCTAACAATTGTTCATCAATGAAAAGCCTTCGAAGTGTCCTAGAGCCAGTCACCAAACTTCAAGGTGGCATTGGAAAATAAGTTGTACGCAGAGGCCCCCACCCCTTCTGCAGTGGTGCGGGGACTGGGGGGCAGGGTGTGGTCAGGCCAGGAACGATCCATTGAGCAAAGGGACATGCCAGGGAAATGAGGTGGTGTTCAAACGCAGGCGCAAACTGCTGGGTGTGCCGCAAGTCGAGCTCCCTCCTGCACACGGACTCACATCCCTGTGTTCATGATCAATGTGGCGGGCCCACCTGGTGAACTTCAGGGGTCTTTTCACCAGCATCACAAGACTATCTTGTATGCTTTTTTTTTTTTTTAATCTTCTTTAAATTTTGAGGTCACTACAGCTTCGCTGTCATCTAACACAGCGGTTTTCAAACGCCTTAAGACGTCGGCAACCCTACAGGCACTCAGGCCTCCAGACTCCCCATTCCAGCCTCCGATTCCCAAACAAACCAGAGGGGAACTCTCTGTCCATCAAGAAGCCTGAGATTCGGGGGTGGGAGGGCTGTGTATCAGGGCACATCGTTTGGAAACCTCTCATCTAGGACACGCTAAGCAGAAAAAGCACTTAGCACACTTAAGATTGACACTGGGGGGAAGCAAAGCTGGGGGGGGGGGGCAACATTAACAAGGTGAAAAATAGAGTGCCGCCATTCCTGAAGGAAATTCTTTCCAACCCGTTGGTGATTTGTCCTCAAAAGTTCTGCAGAAAGACCTCGTTCGTTGCCAACCCAGCCCTGGGGTCTAGTGTTTCTAGTATAATTCCACACAAACCATGGAGGCCCCATAAACGTTCACAGATGGCGATGAATTCCTACTTCTGGCCAAGTGCACAGGGGAAAAAAACCTAGCTATTAAACATCTGAATGTTGACAGTCCTGAAACAATAGGGGGAAAAAAGACACGTGGAAGAATGAACACAAAAAAAAAGGCAAGTAAAAACTGAACAGTTCAGCACAGTGGATAAGAGAACAGTGGAAGCCAACTACCTGGTCTAGGAGCGGGTTCCTCCCAGCCCAGCTGTGTGGCCTTGATCAAGTCACTTAAGCTCTCTGTGCCTCAGCTGCCTCAAACCATCTTGGGGGTAGGTAGTATCGCCCCCAGTTTAAAATTCATGGTGCATGAGACCAGAAAATGCGAGTGACATGTCACAGCCTCAAGAACGGATTCTCCAAGAGCAATATTCCCCCACCTGTGCCCCACCCCAGCCCCAAGTGAACTGCATCTGTTTTCATCAGAGTCATACTGGCTTTTCTGGGGTGACTGGCCCAACGTCCAGCTGCCAGAGGGTACAAATAAGCCAGTACCTGCTGGGAGCCCATTAGAAATAAGAACCATGAACCAGAATAAGAGTCTAAGGCCCAGGAGTCCAGTGGGTGTGCAGGAGGCAGCCTCAAGGTATCAGATTTTCTGGATAATGAAAGACCAGCTTAGAGGTCATCTAACCCAACCACCTCAGTATACAGTGCTCTACTAGAAAGTTCTGCTTAGAGGTCATCTAACCCAACCACCTCAGTATACAGTGCTCTACTAGAAAGTTCTGAATGTACAGGGCTGAATACAGTCTGTCCCTCGGTGATTTCTGCTTCCTGGTCCTAGTACAATACAACCTTCAGGGACCTTGCAGAACAAGGGCCCCTGGCTGGGCTCTCTCTGCTCCAGGTCCTCATTCCCAGGCCTTTCTGCAGATGAAGACCACGTCCTGTGGACTTCTGTGTTAAGCTGACATCTAATGAACTTTCCAGGGCCTGAGAACTGGACCCCAGGTTCTCCTTCCCACATTCTCTCTTGAGATTTCCCTCATTGCATCCATCCTTGTTAGAGTCTCAGGGGAGAGGTATGGACCCATAACAGCGCACGATATAAAGAATTTATCAGGGCTTTCCCGGTGGCGCAGCAGTTAAGAATCCGCCTGCCGATGCAGGGAACACGGGTTCGAACCCTGGTCCGGGAAGATCCCACATGCTGCAGAGCAACTAAGCCTGTGCACCACAACTACTGAGCCTGCGCTCTAGAGCCCGCGAGACACAACTACTGAACCCATGTGCCACAACTACTGAAGCCCGTGTGCCTAGAGCCCGTGCTCCGCAACAAGAGAAGCCACTGCAATGAGAAGCCCACGTACCGTAACGAAGAGTAGCCCCCGCTTGCCACAACTAGAGAAAGCTGGCGCACAGCAGCGAAGACCCAACATGGCCAAAAATAAATAAATAAAATAAATTTATAAATAATAAATTAAAAAAAGAATTTATCAGCGTGAGTAAGACACAGCTGTCTCAAAGCATTAAACAGAAAACATGGCAGAACACAGAAAGTGCTTTGAACATAACAGGTGCTCAATAAACATTTACTGTGCAAATGAATGCTCCACTGAAGTCAAGACAGCTCCTCTCTCCTCTTCCCCACTTCACTCGTGGTCAATCTGGGCAACTTCCTCAGAAACCTCCCATTGCCGGAATTTGGAGACACAGAAGACAGCCACCAATTAATTGGTCTGGGCTGGAGGTCGAAAACAGGCAGCGGCCCACAGATGCTGTGCTTGGCCTACACAGTGTTTTTTTTACATTTTTTAATTAGTTGCCAAATTTAAAAGCTGGGAGATTTCATATGTAAATCTAAGATTTTTGGCTTCTCTTGAAAAAAAAAAAAAAAAAACAGAAGATCTGGCAGCACTTGGCTGGTGCTGTGTCACCAATGCCCCTTCAGATGGAAAATGAGTCCTCAAGTCCCGCTCTGTCTTTACACCAGGTCCCAGCCTCCCCACCCTCTGCCTGTCCCTGGGAGCATCTGAGTTTGCAACTCTAGCCTGCGTTTTCAATGAGGGAAGCAATACTCCTTATAAAACAAAATGGAACCTGAAGGGCCAGGGGACTGGCCTTTGTAGGGCAATCACACAATGACTGCTCATTTGTCTGGGATAGTTTAACTCACACCTATTGTCCTGGTGTCATTATCTATTTTTGCGGTACGCGGGCCTCTCACTGTTGCGGCCTCTCCCGTTGCGGAGCACAGGCTCCGGACGCGCAGGCTCAGCGGCCGTGGCTCACGGGCCCAGCCGCTCTGCGCATGTGGGATCTTCCCGGACCGGGGCACGAACCCGTGTCCCCTGCATCGGCAGGCGGACTCTCAACCACTGCGCCACCAGGGAAGTCCCTGGTGTCATTGTTAATGGCATCCTCTTTCACTCTCAGAGTCCCGGTTTGGGTAACAAATTGTATGGCTGCCCGGAGCCTCTGCCAGCTCTAGACCTGCCTGGCTCACCCCAAGGATTCTGTACCCAAAGCCCGAGAAGGAAGGCCCCTTGCTCTCTCTATAGCTTCCCAACCTAAAGATGTCAAACTTCCAGTGGGGTTCACACCACAAAGAAGGCCTTCAAACACCCTGCAGAGCAGACTCAAAGCCTCAGGGTGGCTTTCTCGAGGCTATGGCAGTGACCAGGGCCAGCTCCAGAAGGTCTGCAACACTGAGTGCCAGGGAGGGCTGAGGAGGGATGGCCAGGACTACACTTGGGGCAGGCAGAGGTCGAGAGAAACGAGAACAAAGAGAGAAAGGGGTTTAATAACAATCCCACCTCTGGGTACCATTTCCCTTGCTCGAAGTCAAACGGAGAACTAAGGCTACCCTATCCTTCGCCACCACTTTCAGTGGGGTTTAGGGAAGAAGAGAAAATGGCAGCTTTTATGGTGAGAAAAGTCATCAAGTTGTACTTATTGTGTCTTCCAGAACCTTCTACCCCCTTGGATCAAACACATTGACTTGTCAGGGCCAGCAGCATGGCTTCCACCCATGCCGACAGAAAGACAGACTTACTTATTAACCTTCAACTGAGTGAAGGCGGGTCAGGGTTTAAAAAAGAAATCTAGTTCCTCAACATTTGTGGGGTCTTTTAGTGTAGGCAGGGGAGGTACCTCGTTTTAGAGGGGATGCTTGGTGAAGACACAGCCACAGGAAAGGAAGCAGGTAATGTGAGCTGCTTTTCATACCAAGTAGCAACACCCAGCCGGCTCCAGGCCCCAGGCTGCAACATTCTTAAGGATTTCCTAATACACCCTCAATTAAAGCCTAAGCCAATAGGGAAGCTTTGCATTTAACCCAGAAATCAAAGTATTCCCTTCCCAATCTTTAAAGGGTTAAAGGCCAGGGAGGGAATGATTTCCCTGAGGGAGGAGTCTAGCAGAACGGCTCCCTCCTCCTAATGAAAACTCTGGCGAGGGCAGACAGTATGCAAGAGGGGAAAGGCGAGGCAGGAAGTCAAGTATTGCTGTCTTGACATTTTATACGAAAACCTGACGTAACTAGATATCACAAGGCATCTGAGGCTTATTTTCTTTTCCCCTAATGTGAGCAAACAGAAGAAAATCTGGTTCTTAAAATCCTTAAGGTCCATGTGAACTTAAATCCCTAATCCTCTTCTTCTCCAAAGTGGGCACATCCCATAAGAATCGCCGCAGCCGAAATCTGTTTTTAAGTTTCCTTTGGTAGCTGCGTCAGATACACCCAAGCCCGTTTTACTGGGCAACAGAGAGCTAACGTAAGGCACAAGCTGCATCTGAATGGGTTCCCAACATTTCAGTCTCTCAAAGGTAATTCTGTAAACAGACGCAGAGAAGGGCTTTTGCTTTGAAGTGAGGGGGGGGGGGGGGAATCGGCTACAGTTGCTTAAACACTGATCAAATTCTACAGAAAGGATAAAGAGAAAACACATCAAACGAAATGGTATTTTACATTTTCCCTGAGCAAGTCAGCCAACAGCTTCGGTTTGGAGGGTTCCTAGGATGGAGTTTTAACATCGTGTAGGGAGGGGAAGAGCTGAAGGGTGTTTATGAATTCTCTGCTGGCCTTTGGCCAGAGCTGCTTTTATTGATCTAGACAAACACAAATTATGATGCCTGACATGACTTGTATATACAAATGGCCATTTGAAAACAGTCACAGACCTCATGGAGGGAGATGGCAAGAAATCAAAGGAAGGCCGGAAGGAGGGACAGAAAGACCCAGATCCACGGAGCAGCATTCCAGCTGCCTGAAGAAGCTGAGCAGGGGCTTTTCCTTGGAGGGGAGGTGGATGTTCACCTATCCAGAGGAAGTCAGCTCCCCTGGGTGCAACTGTCCCAGGGAGCACTCAGAGCAGCCATGACTGGAAGGAACGAATAGCAGCCCTCGCCAGCAGGCTCCCTGCAAGTTCTGGCGCAGTGTCTGCTCAGCCCTGATGTCAGGCGGGGGCAGCCAGGGCCCAGAGGCCGGAACCCAGCAGAGGGCCATGAGCAATGCCTCTGCTTCAACCATGCAGGGGCTTTGCTGCAGGAACAGTGGCTTCCTGACACCCTGAGCATCCCATCCCCACCCAGAGAAGGATAAAGCTGAAAGACTTCTAACAGCTCTCCAGCCAGCAACCCCGCAGACCGCACGGGAGACCGGCCCATACAGGAGACTTCGAGGGGACCTGTCCCGGTGTGGAGCTCCTGACCCCCATCCACTGTGCTACCTGGCGTAGCAGGCTGGAGCTGCCCCTTCTGAGCAAGCGATAGGTGCTGGGGAACTTGGGAGGTCACAGGGCGGAAAGCAGGGAATCTGGCGATGGAGACAACACAGCCCTTCCTGGGAGAGGTCTGACCCCTAATAGCTCCCATTTTCTCTGTCGCTAAAAGAAAGCTGTGCCAGCACCCAGAAAGGAGAACTCCAGAGGGAGAATCATCCTTTCCAAGTTTGTTTCGAACTCTTTAAGAAAGAAGACATTTTAACCTGTCATTCTCATCCCCACAGGCATTCTGACCAGATGACCACAAGAAATTAGGCTTGAGAGAAATAATCAATCCCAAACAAAACTGGTAATGGCTATCAGCACACACCATAGACATCTGCTGAAGGTAAGAAGTGAACTGGCAACATTGAAACACTGCAAAAATCAACCCAGGAGAAAAAATAGACCCCAGAGAAAAAAGTTCAGCACAAAATAAAACCGGAAGCAGCTAAAACTCCAGACAATGAAAGTCACTGACGAGGGACTTCCCTGGTGGCGCACTGGTTAAGAGTCCACCTGGCAATGCAGGGGACATGGCTTCGAGCCCTGGTCCGGGAAGATCCCACGTGCTACAAAGCAACTAAGCCTGTGCACCACAACTACTGAGCCTGCGCTCTGGAGTCCACATGCCACAACTACTAAGCCCGCAAGTCACAACTACTGAGCCCGTGCGCCACAGCTACTGAAGCCTGCGTGCCTAGAGCCCATGCTCCGCAACAAGATAAGCCACGCACCGCAACAAAGAATAGCCCCCGATTGCCACAACTAGAGAAAGCCTGCTTGCAGCAACGAAAACCCAACGCAGCCAAAAAAAAAAATTTTAAATAAAAATAAAAAATCCTTAAAAAAAAAAAAGTCGCTGACTAAAAACTGATGGACAAAAATCCAGTAACTCAGCTATGCAAAATTTTACCTAGGAAAACTGGACTTAGTGGCAATAATGGCACAAAATTCTAAAATGGCAGAAGCTAAAATCGGTACCAATGGCATTGCACAAAGAACAGATGTGAACGAAAATAATTTCAGTTTAAAAAACAAAAAAGGAAGAAGCCAGGAACAGTTTAACTACCACACACAGAAAACAGCCAAGGTATTAAAATGACTTACATATCCAGTTTAAAATGCTGAAACAAAAAATGTCCTAGACTTTTTCAGGAAAGGTGGTCAAAGGTCCAGCCTGGGAAAACCCCTGGCCTGTGGCTGCCTCCCAGTTTCCTTGAAGAGGGACCAGGACCCCTCCCCTTTG
Organism: Leucopleurus acutus; assembly: GCF_964270905.1. Taxonomy (NCBI): domain Eukaryota; kingdom Metazoa; phylum Chordata; class Mammalia; order Artiodactyla; family Delphinidae; genus Leucopleurus; species Leucopleurus acutus. The sequence goes on along the minus strand of NC_139142.1, from coordinate 135,848,758 downwards.
CTGGACACTTGTCATCATGCCTGGATCAGGGCCAGGTACCAGGGAGGCTCCGACCACAGCATGAAGAGCAGACGTGGTAGAAAAAACATCTTCAGCCACCAGGAGATGGTCTTCTGGTCCCAACCAGGCCACTGACCTGACCTTAGGCAGGTGACTGCTTCTCTCACCTTGGTGACACACACCCTATTGTAAAATGGAGGATGGACCACTGCTTGCTAGGAGACCCTGAGGCCATGGTGCTGGCCCTACTTGGGGTACCCGGTGACCTCCAATTTTCTACCCTGGCTGAGGAGGGTAAAGAATGGAGAAGAAAACACTTCTGTGCGGCGGAGGTCAAGGGAGAAGGGCAGTGAGTGTTTTCCTCTTTCCTGCTGTGTTCCAGGTTCTCTACAATCAGCATACATCACAGCTGTGTTGGGGCAGGAGGGTGGGCGAGCATTAAAGAAAAAAAGCCAAAACACCTGCTCTGAGAATAACCGACTCCGGAATGTATTTACTCGCACGAAAGGTCCAGATGACCCTGGGAGCTCCAGATGCCACAAGCTCGATTTTATTTGCAATTAAGCATGGGGGCAGGGTCAAGTTTTAAATCCAAGGCAATGGATTTATAATTTTGGAATTTTATATAAATATCAATTGGAGAGCGGGTGGATTTGCTCTATCAAGTTGCTGCCCTGGCCTTGGGTATTCAGGCTTCTTCCCCCAAATGCTGATCATTTTGTGGTTCAAACACATTCCAATGGAGTTACTTGGCTTTACAAACAATACACTACAAAATCCTGGCTGGGGAGGACACACACCAAGTTCAGGAGAGTAAATACCTGTGAGAAGGGAGGGAGAAGAATGGGAAGGGGGTGGGATAACAGGAGGCCTTCAACAGAGTAGTTTAAGGGATTTTTTTTTTTTTTTTAATAAAGAAATAAGACATTACAGATATCTGAAGTAAATACGGAAAAATATTGACACTTGTTATATCCGGTGGAAGGTCCATGGGCAAGTTATAATTCACCTGTAACTTGTATGTTTCCCATTTTTATAATACAGTGAAAACACACTCACAAAACACCAACAACAGACCAAGGCTAGGAGCTGCTTCTGGCGGCTTGGAGAGGGTGTCTGAATCAGCACACAGCCAGCTGAAAAAATCAAAGTTCAAAGTCCTCTGGTATGTAAACACTCAGGAAATTCTTGGCCTGAGAGTCTATACACAACATATTAATTTGTCTCTGCCTTCTAAAATTTTTGTTATCATAGGAAAAAAAAAGTTTTGTTTTCTTTTTTAAACAAATGAGTGGAAGGGAAAATGAAAACTAGTATTTAGAGACGTCCTATTTGGTACCAGGTACTTTGCAAGAAGTTTGGGGTATCAGCTCATCTAATCTTAACAACAAAGAAGGGTGTTGTGACCCCTTCCTTTCCCAGAGAAGGAAACTGAACTTTTTTTGTTGTTTTTAAAGGAGTTGATTTCTTTTCATTTATTTATTTATTTTTGGCTGCGTTGCTGCGCACGGGCTTTCTCTAGTTGCAGTGAGCAGGGGCTACTCTTCGTTGCAGTGCGCGGGCTTCTCATTGCGGTGGCTTCTCTTGTTGCAGAGCACGGGCTCTAGGCACGCGGGCTTCAGTAGTTGTGTCTCGCGGGCTCTAGAGCGCAGGCTCAGTAGTTGTGGCGCACGGGCTTAGTTGCTTTGCGGCATGTGGGATCTTCCCGGACCAGGGCTCGAACCCACGTCCCCTGCATTGGCAGGCGGATTCTTAACCACTGAGCCACCAGGTAAGCCCGAAACTGAACTTCTAAGGAGGCAACCACTGGCCCAAGCAGGCCTTCAGCAAGGAGGGCTGAGACAGGCAGGCTGGGCCCAGGGGTAAGAGGGACTCACTGGGGCCCATCTTTCTTACCCTCAATTGGGGTTATCCACAGTGAGGTCCCCCTCTCTCCCCTACCAACCCACCCTCACAGGGTCAGAGCCCAGACTGCCAAGCCACGGGACAAGGAACCTTCCCCAAACACAGCCCTTCCCTGCCATCTTGTCTCTGCAGTTCCAAAGCCAGGCCAGCTCCACCCCCAGCACCTCTCCACACCATGCTCCTAGGGCAGTGCCGCCTGCGACACATCTTCCCCATCAGGACACTGGGAGGTTCTGAAGGGCAGACGGCTTGGGCTCCCATCCCCTCCCCATGCTTCACAAGCTCATTAAACATCACCTGTTTAGGGACTTCCATGGCGGTGCAGTGGTTAAGCATCTGCGTGCCAATGCAGGGGACACGGGTTCGAGCCCTGGTCGGGGAAGATCCCACATGCTATGGAGCAACTAAGCCCGTGCACCGCAGCTACTGAGCCTGCGCTCTACAACTACTGAAGCCCGTGCACCTAGAGCCCATGCTCCACAGCAAGAGAAGCCACCGCAATGAGAAGCCCGCCCACTGCAACGAAGAGCAGCCCCCGCTCGCTGCAACCAGAGAAAGCCCGCGTGCAGCAACAAAGGCCCAACGCGGCCAAAAGTAAATCAATAAAATTAAATTAGAAAACCAAACCAAACAAACAAAATCACCTCTTTAAACCTCAGTTTCCTCATCTGTAAAATAAAGTATCACGGCTCCACCTCCCACGGTGGCTGTGAAGGTTGGGTGTGATGACACACATACAGCTCTTAGAACGGGACCCGGCACAGTCACGGGCAGACAGTTATCACTAGCATGATGGACCTTAACAACTCCAGGTAAGTACAGTTTCTCTCGGCACCTGGGCTTCAGCTTCTTTGGGAGCAGGAGTCGTACCTTTAGTGACGGCACATGCCCCACAGCACCTGGCGTCGGGGGAAGAGAGGAAGCCCGAGAGGCTGGGGCGGGGTTGAGTGTCCGCCCAGGAAAGAGCCGGGCACCCTGAAGGGTCCCTTCCATCCTTTACGACATCCTGTTAGCAAGGAAAACAACAAAGCAGGGACAGGGAACTCTCAGAAGTGGCTTTTCTTAGAGTTGCTCTGTCAATCCGGAGTCTGTGTGCGTAATTAACACACACGCATGCGTGGGACTGGGAGAGATGTCATCAACAGGGCTTTACCTCGAAAGGGTCAGGTAGACAGCCTTCAGAAAGCCTCTGGTGGCTCCATGACATCTCAAAGCCGCAGTTCATCTGAGCTTAGGGAGGCGCAGGAAGAGGTCCTGCTACAAACATCGAAACCCTGACAACACACTCCCTGCTCATTAACCACCGGCCAACTTCGCTCACAGAGCAGCAGATTCTAAAGTGCAGGGCCGGGGCTTGGCTTGGGGTGAGCCCTGGGAATAACCAGGCTCCTTCAAAGGAGGCAGAAACCACCGTGTTCTCCCTTTAACCAGTATGACAGGCAGTATGCAGCAGTACAACTGACCCAAGCGTACAGAAGCGGGTGGCTCTGACACGATGATTCCGTTCCCCCCACTCTAACAAGGAGCGCCGCTTTAGACGTGAGCCCAGCTAGGGCGTGGAACACGGAAGGCTCAAGCAGACGAGCTTCCAGGAGGCAGAGGAAGCGGTGGCCGGAGCACTGGGGCGCGGGCTCTGGCCCCAGCTCTGGCCTTCCTGGCTGTGTGACTCCGGGCAAGTCGCTTACCCTCCCTGAATCTCTCAGTTGTCTCATTCAGAAAATGAGAAGGTTAGAAGAGATCATTCCAAGGATCCCTGCCAGTTTTTAAGCTGTTGGAAAGGGCTCTCTTCTGGGGAATATCTGAGTCTGTTTTGCTCTCCCAAACTCAGATTTGAGTGAAAAGCAGAGCAAGTCCTGGGTGTTACACCCCTCTCCCAACACACACACCCACCTGCTTCTGCCAGTTTTGTGTGCTGATCCCTGAAAGTCCTCCTAACTCTTTTCTAATTTGTATTAAATTACAAGGAACTGCACTTACATTCGGTTTGGGGTTCGCAAATGGAAAATACTAATGACTTTGTAAATTAATTTCAGATTTGGCTCCATAATTTCTGGCAATGAGATTATATTTTGTTTTCCTTCTCACTGTTTTTAGAGGCAAATGGAAACGCAGCCCACCCCTCCAAAAATATATTAAAATTTCCAATTAAGTTTTTTCTGGAAAAAAACAGCAATATACTATTGGCATCTCATGTTAAGAGTGTGGAAGATGACAGCTATAAGCCTGGAAGTGTTCAAATGGGCTGAATGGGACATAGTTTTTCTCTGGCAAGAAGATTAAGAGGTCCCGGAGGGCTTTCCCCAATCCCACCGGCAGCTCAGCAAATGCCACTGCGTTCACCCTTCCATAAAGTCAGACTGTGACAGCGGCCTGCCTGGAGGGAGGCACAGACCATGCCAGGGAGGCCACGGTCTCCGCTACTCTGGCTGGGTGTGACACTGGCCTTCCCTGCCCCCATTTTACAGTTGGTAAAACTGAAGGTCAGACAAGGTGGCACAAGAAGGGACTGAGGGAAGCTGGGCTTCACGTTGGGATCAGTACTGGACCCCAGTCACAGAGAGGCAGTAAGGTGCAGTGGCTGAAAGGGGGCTCTGGAGAGACAGGCCGGGATTGAAATCCCAGCTCCACCAGCTGTGTGACCTCAGAAAGCACAGTGTCTCTGAGCCGCAGTTGCCTCCTCTTTATGAAAGCACTGGGAGGAATCCCTGAAGTCGATGGCCACCAGCACCGTGCGCAGTGCCTGGCACACAGCAGACGTCGGCCACCATTCAGCACCCGGTAGCTTTGTGATTGCGCTCAAAGAGAACACAAAACAAACACACTGCAAACAAAACCCAAGAAATCTGGGAACGTAGCGCAATGCCTGGCAAATAGGAGCTCAATGACTGCCTGCTGGCTACACAGACAGAAAGATGGACACATGAGTCGAAACCCCTTGGTTCTGAGGGCCGGTATCTTCCATTCAATAGCCATCTGACCTCTTGCACGAGATCTCCCCTCTTGAAGCCTCAGCTGACTGCAGCGTGAAATGGGGATAACGCCAGAACTTCAGAGGGTTGCCGTGTGGCCTAACCATGCTGATGGGAGGCTCCTCGGAGGTAAAAGACACACCACGCAGGACAAGGTAACACCTAATAATTCTTGCCCAGCGCGCGTACTCAATAAATATTTGGTGAGTGAGCGGCGGCGTGAATGCATGCATGCGTTCAAGAACCTGCCCAATCCCAGCCTCCCCAAATTCTTGGGGTTCCTCCAAGCAGCAAAGTCTCAGCTGCTTGGAGCCTCTTGAAGTGGCCGGCGTTCCCAGGCGGCAGCAGGAGCAGGGCCCCGCGCTCTGGCCTCCAGTTACTGCACATCACGGGTCCCCCACCCCCACCTCACCTCCAGCTTAAGAACCTGTGATTAGAAGGAATGCTGCTTATACACACACATCACCTCAACCAAAGCAGACCCAGGCCTTCTGAACTGACGTCCCAAAGCCCTTGTTGAATAGGCTAGCCACGTGTCCCTCTTGTGCCCTGGAGCTTTCCTTGAGTACTTGGCCTGAATGCTATGCTGTGTGCAAATTTTCTTTCTCTGTAGAGGGAAAAACAGACAGGTGAATGGAAGCCTCTGGAGTCAGCAGACCCTGGTCCAAATTCCAACTCCACCTCTGACTGTGCAGCCTTGGATAAGCTGCTTGGCCTCTCTGGGCCTCTGCTACCTCCTTTGTAAAAACGCATATGCTATCCATCTACCACCCAAGGCTGCTGTGAGAATTCAACGGAATAACAAGGGTAGAGTGTCTAGCACAGCGCCTGGGACACAACAGACGCTCAGCGAATTCAAGTGTCTCCGGCTCCCATTGGAGAGGAGACCCGAGCTCTAGCCCTACTCTGCTCCTCACCGGCTGCCACGGTCAATCACAGCCCCTGTGAGCACAATGATTCCCCTCCAAAAGGCAGATGCTCTTAGCTGACCCAACAGATAAATCCTAGAGCTGTGCTGTCTGGTACAGCAGCCACCAGCCATACGTACCTACTGAGCACTGGAAATGTGGCCAGACCAGAGTGAGATGTGCTGTGAGTGGAGAGAACATGCTGACTTCAAACATTTAGTATGATTTTTTTTTAAAGGCCGCAAAATGTCTCAGTAACAATCTTTAGATTGAGTACATGCTGAAATGATAATGCCTTTGGATATACTGTATTAAATAAAATATATTATTTGAATTAATTTCACCTTTTCTCTTTTTACACTTTAACATAGCTAGTAGATTCCAAAATACATATGTAGCAGTGCACCCTATTTCTATCAGACGGCACTGCTCCAGGATACTGAGCAATCAGGAGTTAGTGCTGTGGGCATTATTCTCTCCCTACATAGACTGCAATTCCTTCTGGAGAGAGGACCCCTGTTAGCGCTTTCTTTTTTTTCCCCATAGCGCTTAACACGCAGTGTTCAAGGTGCATACTGAAATGCTCTTAAGGATCTGATGAATAAAGTCTTAAGATTTTAGAAAGAATCAAGCACTCACTGTGTACCAGGAACCACGTCGGAGGGTAAAAATATACACCAGCTCATTCAATCCTTACGGGAACCGCATTTTACAGATTAACAGAACTGAAGTTCAGAAAGTTGGAGCAACTTGCCCAGGGCTACCAGATGGTCAGGGACAACAGATGGGACCCAAGGCACAGAGACCCACTCTTTGTTCAAGTGGCGCCTCGCCATCACACCCATCCTGGAAGAGCTCCAGTCCCAGCCTCGCTCTGCCTCCCATCCCCAACCTCACCACCAAAGGATTTCCCAGCAAGTCAGAAATGACACACCACCAAAGGGAGTCCGTGCATAACTCTATCAGCATCTGGCCTGGGCTGGGTTAGCTCAGAATGAGTCACATTTTAAAAGGGGTGAGTGATAGGGAAGGTGATTCTATCTTGTTGCCTATGAACTTCCTGGCCGGGGTGCAGGTGGGAGCCTGGGAATAAACAACCAGTGAACAGCAAAGGGCCTGATGAGTAATTTTTCCAGAGGAACTCATCAGCAAGACTGAGCAGCCCCAAGTTTCAGAAGCTCAATCCCATTAAAAATCGCCTCCCTGCCACTCCCAGGCCGTGCTGTCCTCTGGGCTCCGGCCATCCACTCTGGCCTTACACAAGATGCTTCTTCAGCATCAGGGCTTAGGGGAAAGGCCCCGAGCTGGACGCAGAACGAACTGGCCGTAAGTGTTATTGGATGGGTGGGTGAGAAGAGGCAGGTAGAAATGAACCAAAGGAATAGTTCTAAAGGTCCAGAAGATACAGCCCTGCATCTTAAGGAACTCACGAAACAGGGTACAAAGGAACTGAAAAATAAAGGACAATGCAGGAGCCCCCCAGCAAGCGAGCACTGTCTGCGAACGTGAGGACACAGATGGAGAATGTGGAACAGGCCTCTCCTTGTCTAACCCATACGAGCTCGCCAGGAGAAATGGCCTGCAGGTCGTGCTCCATGCAGGGAAAGATCAGGGTGGGCCTGGCAGTTTGGGAGGGCTTCATGGAGGAGGATGCGCCTGCCGGAGGAGCAGGGCTCAGACATGCGGATGGTTGGCTGTGTCAAGCCCGTCACTTAACCTCTCAACCTCTCGGTTTTCTTTGGGGGGGGGGGGGGCGCGGGCAGCAGGCAGAGAGGGAGGAGGCAGAGTAAAAACAAAACGCCTGGCAGACGGTTCACATCCGACCTCAGACAGGGTAAATGTTTACTCATCCATTCATGAACCTGGCTCTGGCGAGTGCCCTCGAATGGGGACACCTGGGTTTATGCTGGTGTCTGGTCTTGATCTGAGGGCTGAGGTGGCCAGTGTTTAGCCGGTGGCACAGAGTCCAGCCCTACACCTTGTCTGTCTGCGAGCAACGGATGGCATTTGATGGCAGTGGAAAAAGTGACCGTCATAATGACCCCGCTGCTCACACGGAGACACCAGGGAGTCAGGGAGCGAGCTGCCCTTTGCCGAGCGCCCACCTCCAGCGGGAACGCTCTGGGTGTGTGAGTCTATGTGGAGAGCTGGAAGGGAGAGGCTGACGGGTGCGTGCATCCCTCCAGGACCCCAAGACTCAGCAAGGCCACGCGGTTCACGCACAGTCATACTGCAGGCAAACGTGAACCTGCCCAGTCAGACCATCACCTGAGCTCTCTGACACTAGCCACACAGCTGAGAAAAACAGTCAAATATTTACTGAGGGCCTACTGTGTGCCAGGCACTGTCCACGGTCCTGGGGACACAGCCATGGACAAGACAGGGAAGGAGCCTGTCCCTGGGGAACTGGCGTACCATGCGAGGAGACTGGCCCCAAACACGGAATACAAGCTTAAGATGATTTCAGTGGTGATACAGGCTAAGGTGGGAGGTTTAAGTGGGCAGAGCCACTGGATCATCTTAGTGTGAAGGTTCATAAGAATCACCAGGGAACTTCCCTGGTGGTGCAGTGGTTAAGAATCCGCCTGCCAATGCAGGGGACACAGGTTCAAGCCCTGGTCCGGGAAGATCCCACATGCCGCGGAGCAACTAAGCCTGTGTGTCACAACTACTGAGCCTGCACTCTAGAGCCCAAGAGCCACAACTACTGAGCCTGCGTGCCACAACTACTGAAGCCCATGCGCCTAGAGCCCGTGCTCTGTAACAAGAAATGCCGCCGCAATGAGAAGCCCGCGCACCACAACGAACAGTAGCCCCCACTCGCCGTAACTAGAGAAAGCCCGCGTGCAGCAACGAAGACCCAGTGTAGCCGTAAATAAATAAATAAATAAAAAGAATCGCCAGGAAGCATGTTTAAATGCAGATTCCCAGAGTGCATTACAAGCAGGGATTCCATTTCAAGTCTAGGGAGTGGCCAGGAAATCCACATCTTTAGGAACTGGCTAGGAGCCTGGAGGCAGGAGCTCCTGGACCCCTAGCAGCCTGGGGTCTGGGCACAGCGCTCTGGCCTTGCTCTACTACCCATGAAGGATCACAATTCCCCCCTCAATCCGTCACCTATAAAATGAGCATCATTCTTTTCCATTATGGTTTATCACAGGATATTCAATCTAGTTCCCTCTGCTACATAGTAGGGCCTTGTTTAACCGTTCTGTGGACAATAGTTTGCATCTGATAACCCCAAACCACAATGGAAGAGCATGGAAAAGGATATATATATACACATAACTGAATGACTTTGCTGTACAGCAGAAACTAAGACAACACTGTACATCAACAGTACTTCAATAAAATAAATTTTTTAAAATATAAGCATCACAACAGCTGGCCTGACCTCCCTCCCAGGGTAGCACTAAGATGCAAAGGAGGCTGTGAAGGTCAACTATAAAGGGCTGGATAAATGGGAGTTATGTATATTCTTAAACCACACTTCTGGTGAGAGGGGACCCACCGAAAGAAAAAAAAAAAAAACCAAGCAAGCCCCCTAGAAATACCGGGGCTGCTCGTCCAACGCATAGCTGCTCAGTGAAAAATCCGCCTACACATAACCCACCCTGCCACATACGATCACTCTTACGCAAGCACGGTTGCTCAACAGGGCCCGTGTGCGGGTTTCCATGCAGTCGCCCCGTCCTGTGGGAACCCAGCGTGCATGGGGTTCCTGGTTAGGTGAGCGGCTGCAATAAATTACCCCACCACCAGCGGCTCTAGCCCACATGTTGCTCTTATGGTCAGCGCGCTTCATCCCCGCAGTGACCTAAGCCCAGCGCCCGTAGAATCAGTGGTAGCCTCTCCCGTTATCCCCCTCCAGCAAGCACCAGCTCACATTTCAGGCCGTTTGCTCCCCTGGGCATGACTCAGAGAGTCAGTTGTCTTTAAAAAAATGCTTTTCGTATTTCACATCAAAAATAACTACCACGCACTCTGGATGCAAAGCCACTGCAGATGTGTCTGTTGGGTTATTCAAGTAAGAAGACCCGAGGAAGTGGAAAAAGTAGAAAAAGTAGTTAATTCACATCATCCTGTCCCTACTGCCTTAACCTACGGTGGGCTGCAAGAGTGGGCCTGAGGCCAGGTCGCAGAACTGATTTCTGGCTTGGGCAGGAACAGTGAGGTCAGGGCTTCCTGCGTTCACTGGGACCGGGAAAGAGGAAAAACAAGTAACCCTGAAGGCTAATCCCACTTGGAGACGTCGTGGATCCAGGCAGAGATGGGCAACGCCACCTCAAAGGGGCTCTCTGTACACAGACTGGAGTGGGTCTTAATCCCTAAAGAAGGAAGGTGGGTGGTGCGCAAAAGCAGCTGCAAGGCTGCCCGTGTAAGCACCATCCGGCAGGGAGGGGCCTGCCCAGCGCACAGGGATGCACCCGGCCACTGGGGCCCCAGGCCATTCAACCAATCCGCTTCCCATGATTCCCTCCTCCCCTTACCCCGATCCACCCACACCTCTGACCATTTGGCTTCCTGGGTGGGGTGCCCACAAGGAGAGAACGCCCTGCTTAGAACCTCACCGTGGTCACACTTTTCAACAAATAAACTAGTGGCTTGATTTGTGCTTCAGCTTCTTGCTGGTTAGTGGGAGGCCGCAGTCCTGACTCGGGGCCCCACAAGATGAGGTTTCTGAATTGGTCGGGCCAGGCCCAGCTGCCAGGTCAATTCACCAAGGTCAGGGCCATCTTCTGGCCACCAGCCTTCCCCTGGCTGTCACATCTTTCCTTCCAGTCCCTCCAGAGGCACCCTCATTTGGGAACAGCGCTGTGAGGTTTTTTCAAGGTGCTCCTAGGTCACAGCTGGAAGTATACCTTTGAAAGCTGAAATTAAAAGCTGGAGGTGTCCCCTTTAGCCACGTTTAATTTCCAGTCAAACATCGTTATAGGTGAGGCCCTGATCAACTGTGATACTGGGTAATGAGACATTCTGATTTACAAATACACTCATTAACCAAGGATAACCAGAAATCTTTTTTTCCTTCTCCAGTTCCCTGTGAAAACAATTCCAGAAAGTATCTGTCCATTCTTCTTCCTCAATGAAATGTTTTCTCTAAAGGTAAGACATTCTTTTTTAAGACTAAGGATCCCTCCAGCCACTCAGGCCCAGATCATGAAGGGAATTCTCACTGCAGAGATCAACAAGCTTGGTAACCTGCAGAGGCGCGGTCAGCCAGGTCTCCTAGCCGCCCCAGGACAGCCGCCGGCAATGTTTTCTTTCCAAGGAACAAAAGCCTGAAGACAAAATTGATGACAACCTATTTTCCAGTGATGTGTTTCAGTCTTATTCCATAGGGTATCCTAAAAGTTGGAAAACAGGATACACTATTTTCCCTCTTTTTCTAGACTTTCTGGGCTCTCTGGGATGTTGATATTAAACCTTTCCAGGTGAGCAGTTGGACTTATCACTTTCAATTTAGAGGTCTTTGACCTGAAAAGAAGTCCAAGGGCGGCAGAAAAACACTGAGTATATTATTTGGACATGTAACTAAAAGACTGTTTCAAAACAAGTCTATTGCCTTCCCCAACTTGGTGGCATATATCTGAGCACCTAACGTACTAGGCACAATGCTCTAAAATTAAAATGCTGGAAGGAGGTGATGACATCGTCATGATATTAACGGCTACCATTTCATGAGCATTTACAACATGTCAGGAATTGTAAATCTTACACATTACAATTTCATCTTTAAAACAGTTCCAGTGAGCTATTTTATCCTAAATTTACAGATGAGGAAGCTGAGGCTCAGAAAGTTGAAGTTCTTGCCTAGAGTCCCATAACTTCTGAGTGGCAGGGCCAGGATTTGAACCCTGGTCTGTTCACCCCAAAAGCCCTGTTGTTCTCCACCCCACTGTGCTGTCTCAGACCACAGGGAAAGTGACTGCAGTGTTCTTCTCTCCATGAAACAACTATCCTTGTCCATGGAGTGATTACTTTAAGATTATCAGATAAATCCAGGCTTGAAAACAAAAGTTTAAGAACCAGTTCTGCTCAAAGTGCCCTCACCGCTCTGTACCTCAGGATTTTGGGCCATGAAACGAGTCTACATCTCCTGAGACCTCTTTTGGCTCTAACAGAAGGCAAAAATCCCCAAGAGATCACCAACATCATAAACCCTACAACAGGAAATAGGCCAGAGGATTTTCTGTGGGGAAAGCAAACCTAGCTTGCTTACTCCCAAACTCTGGTAAGGAAACCGGCAGAAGCCTGCCCCCCCCACCACGGCTGGATGGGGTTCAGGGGAAGGGCGAAAGAGCAGAGCCTCGCAGCACCCCAGGGCTACCTGAAGAGTCCCTGAAGCTACGGGTCAATTTCTCTTCTCTAAGAAGGAAAAAAATAAGTATAACCTTCAGTTTCCTGATTTGTAAAATGAAAATGTCTCGTGTGTTCATTCAACGAAAGGACTGGTATGTGAATGCACTGAAATATTAATTATAAACATGCTTTCTAAAAAAAAAAAAGTGTAGAGACTCTGGGATAGGCAGATTTGGATTAAAATTCCAGCTCTTCCATTTACTGGCTACAAGTAAACAAGTCGACTTAACCCCTATGGGACTCAGTTTTCTCATCTATAAATCAGACCCTGGATCAGCGCTAGAATCTTCTGTAATGATGAAAATGTCCTCCTCTGGGCTGTCTAATGCGGTAGCCTCTGGCCCCCCGGGGCTACTGAGGCCCTGAAATGTGGCCACTGTGACTGAGGACTAAATCACTATGATTCTAAATTGTACTTAATTACCTGATATTTAAATGGCCATCTGTGGGTAGCGGTTACCATATTACATAACATAGCCTTTGACTGTAGTGATATGAAATCGAACATCTGTAAACTGCCTAGAACAGTACATAGGAAGCAGTAAGTTCAGGAGGAGAAATGCATGAATATACAGAGGTCCCACTGATGGAGGTTTTTTTTTAAGCAGAATATTCTTACATCGAGAAATGGAGGCACTGGAAGCTGACAGATACATGGATAGCTTAGAAAAACCTAAAGCAATCAGATATACTATGGGAATCATTTCCACAAGCGTGTAAACGGCATGGCTTAAAAGTTTTGTTTTCTTCACAAATGTTCTTGTCAGCAGATAGAGAGGGCGTTTTAGGCCAAGCTGGGTTTTTATAACCCTCAACGCCCAGTACAAACTACCCCCCGAGCAAGCTCTCACACTCAGCAAAACCTTCCATCCTGACGGGCAGCCACCCCCGGCCCACGTGCAGCCTCTCGGGGGCCCTCGAGGGAGCTGCCCACCCAGCGCCGGGGCACACCCTGCAGAGGCCGCGGGCTGGGGAGCCGCCCACAGGGCCTGGCGGGGTGGGGGGGGTCACAGGGCGGGTGGGCGTGCCCCCCGGCGCCCACTGGCAGGCAGCCTGCGTCAGAGCCCGACAGGAAACAGGAGAAGACAACACGGGCCGCGTGGAAATCCCCGCCGGGCCCCACGCCAGAGTGTGACTCAGTGGGGCTGGCCGGCCAGCTGCCCTCCCGCCCCTCGGCCGGGACCCAGGGGGCCGGGCCGCAGGAAGCTGCGCAGCCTCTGCACAGACACGGACACGGGAGTCCTTCAGGGTTCTTCACTACGTTACAGATGCCATCTCAAAGCAGGTGAGACAGAGGAGTTCCAACCTAGCAAGTGAGAGTTCAAGGCCGTCTAGAGACCACAGCAAAATGCAGTTTCCATAAAAGGAGGTTGTAGTTCAAGTCCCAAAGCTGCCACGACACTAAGCCTAAGAAAGCCTCTGAACCTTCCCAGGCCTGACTCCTTACCTAGAGGATCCGGGGCCATGCCCAGGACCATGTTCCCATCCTCCCCGCAGAGCATCCCCCGGGCAACCCCATTCCACCTCCGGCCTCCTCCCAGCCCACCTGTCTGCACCCTCCATCCCATCCCGCGGCAGGACCTAGTCTTAGCCCCATGATGTCAATCATCCTAACTGTGGACATTCTGCTAGGCCTCCCCTTCAGATACTAATGTCACCCAGACAGAGGCCATGCTTTATACCTTCAAGGTGAGCTGGCTACATAGAGGGATCTCCAAAATCGCTCGTGTATCCAAACAGAGAGCACGGAACGCTTCTAAGACGGTTATCCTTGACACCCCATGTCCAACTCCAAGTCACTGCAGGTCTGCCTGGGCTGCCAGGGGCTCTGGCCACCTCCATGCCTCACTCGGGGCAAGGTCTGCCCCACACTCTTTTTCTTTCCCCCATAAAGCACCCCATCTATGCCAGGGTGCATGGCTGGTACTGACAAAAAGAAGCAACAACAAAAAACTCCTAGTGAGATAGATACAAGAGGCTTACTAACCCGAAGTCTTTACCCTTTGAAATTACCAGAAAAATCCAACCTATGTTATTTCACTTTAATAATACCAACTTGCCTTGAGTTTTTACTCAGAAGCTATCTTAGGCAATTTTGCCTTTATACTGTAAACTTCTCATAAAATAACCCATTTGCCCCGTTCCCCCGAGTGTGCATTGGTCTGAAGTTTATGGGTGCCTTTGGTGAGTCTGAGTACAACTCGGCCTGGGTTCCATGTACCTCCTTAACCAGTGATCCCATTCAGCTGGCCCGTGAAATCACTCAAGGCTCTCCCCTCCCATGGGTCATCCCTGACCTAGGTCCCTGTCTAGCTCCCGCCCGGTGGCTGTCCTCCCTGCCCTGGTGAGTGGCAGCAGGAGTAACCCACGCCATCTGTTTCCCCTCCCTCACCTCCTATTCACTCTGGGATTCACTGCGTGGGCCTCCGCCCTAGCTGCCACTGTGACCCCCCTTACCAAGGCCACTAGTGACCTCCAAGTCACAAAATCCAAAACACGTGCTTTGCACACCTTAGCATCCTGGCTCCTCTGCTACATTTAACAGCGCTGTTCCCTTCCTCTCGCTAGTGGGCCTCGTCACCACACCTTCAGTGTCCCTGGGTGCTGTCCTGCTTTGCCTCGCTCTCCCTGTCCCCTGAAGGTGGCTGTCCCTCGGGTGCTGGCCTCCTTCTCGTCCCACCCTCGCACCTTCCCCAACCTGGCCTCATCCATACGATAACGACTCACAAACATGCATCTCAGCTCAGATCCCTGCCCACAACTCCACACTCACCCACCCAGCTGCCCGGTTTATGTAGCCCGTGCCAGGAGCTCCGAAAACAGTCACTGTTGTACACTGGCAGTCAGCGCCTCTTCTGTGCATGGCACGACGGGAGATGCACGGCCCTGGGTTCAAGGGGGACCCAATGAAGAAATGTTACGAATCTCAGAGAAAGGGCAGATCTCACGGGGCCGGGGCTCCCGAGGAAGGCACCACTGAGAAGGCAGCACGCGGGGTGACGTCTTGAAAAACAGTTCAGGAAACCGGCCTCTTTATCCCATGAGGTCATCAGCACTCAGCATCCCCATATCACCTTGAGAGAGCACAAAGCCTTACCTGGATGTTTGAAACTGGTATTTTGCATCCTAGGTTGGATGAAAACCTCCTAGAAAAAGGCACTGTCTAAGCAGACCTCTTTTTTTTTGCAGGGGCTGGGGGAGTTCTTTGTGACAAATCAATCTCCTCCCTGCAAAAGATTTTAGTCTGACATAAAAGTGAGACACGTTTGGGCCACAGTTTGCTGGCCCCAGTCCCTCCCTCCCTCTACAGTGGGGTATTATCTTTGGTGAACATCAAACACATTAGACTTGCTTTACTCTAATGCTGGTCAGGAACGCTCTCTAAAGAGGGGAGCTCTTTTCTCCACACCCTCTCCTGCATTTATCGTTTGTAGATATTTTGAGGATGGCCATTCCGACTGGTGTGAGGTGATACCTCATGGTAGTTTTGATTTGCATTGCTCTAATGATTAATGATGTTGAGCATTCTTTCATGTGTTTGTTGGCACTCTGTATATCTTCTTTGGAGAAACGTCTATTTAGGTCTCTGCCCATTGTTGGACTGGGTTGTTCGTTTTTTTGATATTGAGCTGCATGAGCTGCTTGTAAATTTTGGAGATGAATCCTTTGTCAGTTGCTTCATTTGCAAATATTTTCTCCCATTCTGAGGGTTGTCTTTTCGTCTTGTTTATGCTTTCCTTTGCTGTGCAAAAGCTTTTGAGTTTCATTAGGTCCCATTTGTTTATTTTTGGTTTTATTTCTATTTCTCTAGGAAGTGGGTCAAAAAGGATCTTGCTGTGATTTATGTCATAGAGTGTTCTGCCTATGTAACCCTCTTGCACTGCTGGTGGGAATGTAAATTGGTATAGCCACTCTGGAGAACAGTATGGAGGTTCCTTAAAAAACTACAAATAGAACTACCATACGACCCAGCAATCCCACTACTGGGCATATACCCTGAGAAAACCATAATTCAAAAAGAGTCATGTACCACAATGTTCATTGCAGCTCTATTTACAATACCCAGGACATGGAAGCAACCTAAGTGTCCAGCGACAGATGAATGGATAAAGAAGATGTGGCACATATGTACAATGGAATATTACTCAGCCGTAAAAAGGAACAAAATTGAGTTATTTGTAGTGAGGTGGATGGACCTAGAGTCTGTCATACAGAGAGAAGTAAGTCAGAAAGAGAAAAACAAATATCGTATGCTAACGCATATATATGGAATCTAAAAAAAAAAAAAAAGGTTCTCAAGAACCTAGGGGCAGGACAGGAATAAGGAGTCAGATGTAGAGAATGGACTTGAGGACATGAGGGGGAAGGGTAAGCTGGGACGAAGTGAGAGAGAGGCATGGACATATATACACTACCAAATGTAAAATAGATAGCTAGTGGGAAGCAGCCACATGGCACAGGGAGATCAGCTCGGTGCTTTGTGACCACCTAGAGGGGTGGGATAGGGAGGGTGGGAGGGAGACACAAGAGGGAAGAGATATGGGGATCTATGTATATGTATAGCTGATTCACTTTGTTATAAAGCAGAAACTAACACACCGTTGTAAAGCAATTATACTCCAATAAAGATGTTAAAAAAAAAAAAAAAGAGGGGAGCTCGATCCCTATTTTCACTCTTGCTTGCCTTCTCAAGATTCCCCTCTCCGCGGAGCTGGACAGCCCCTCCCGGGGTCCCCACCGCAGTCCCCACACGGGACGGTGCGTTATGTGCTCCTCTCCCCCTGCTGTGAGTTAGCGGGCACCCCGCACTGTGCCAGGCACGGGACCAGCGCCCACCACAAGCATGGTGAAAGGCTGAATTTCAGACTCTTAATAAGGAGTTCTTGCTACAAATGATCTCTGTGCCGTGCTCGGCGTTATATGCCTTCTGTACTGTCACTAAAACATCACTACTTGATCATGTCTCCAGGCATTTTAAAGCAAACAGAGCTCTCTAAAGGTTTGAAAATCTGTGCTCGATAAACCACATCTCTTTCACATGCACTTGGAGGGCTTCCCAGCAGGAAGGGAAACATCCTCACACCCACCAGAGTCTCACGCCCGGCACCACCTGCTCTAACCCCACTTAGGGACCTCGTGACTTCCTAATAGTCAGAAGGGGACGGCCACTCGGTGCAGTGAGGGCTGCACGGGGCTGGGGCTTGGGGGACCGGGAGCTGAACCTGAGGGTGGCCCCACTATCACTTCTGCTTTGGGGCACATGGCTTCCTCCTCTGTGAAACGAAGGAGTTGAGCTGATGAGCTCTGAGGCCCTGGTTGAGCCGCTGGTTCTGACAGTGACTCTCTTCTACCTTCCAGGTCTGACCGAACAAAACCCTGCCAACTAGTTCCTTCTGGGCAGAGCCCAGGGTCACCACCTGAGTGAGGCCGGTGTGGCAGGGAAGTGCCTGGATTTGAGGTCAAAAGACCTGAGTGTGGGTCCTAATCAGCACTTTCAGTCTGTGAGGCCTCCACGAACTTTATGCATCCAAAATGGACTACTACTCTCCCCAATTACTCTACAAGACAGGCCAGCCATGGCCTCAGACCTCAAGGAGCCAAAAAGGAGAGGCAAAGACACATTCACACAGCGTGTGTCTGGGTGCTGGGGAGATGGAGGGCCCAGGAGAACTGGGTTGGGGAGTCCAGAACGGCTTCCTGGAGGAAGTGAGCATGGGGATTTCCAAGCAGTTTACAAGTTTTTTCAAGATAAACATTGCATTCAATTGCTTTCTTACTGCCTGACCCTCGCTTTCCAAATCAGACATAGCATCGTCTCTAGTCATAAGATTCTTCTACAACCATGAAGCAGAAAGCTAGCTGGCTGGGTCATTTCCCCAGGGGTGAGAAGCCATCTGCTCAGCTCACTGAACCCCTTATTCACCCTTTGGACTACAGCTCAAATGTCACTTCCTCCAGGAAGGCTTCCCTGACCACCACTCCTTCCCCAAACGGAATCAGGTCTCCCTGCCTGCAGCTATCAGGCTCCCTCCCTGTCTTCCTCTCTCACGGCCACCAGTGAGTTCATGTCATTAAACCTTATTTCAGCCTCAACATCACTCCAGGATAGAGGCTACCGGACATCCTCATCCCCACTTCGCTGATGAGAAAATCGTGGCTCAGAGGACACGTGTCTCTCACCTGGGATCAGGTGCACGGTCGAGACTAGGACAAAAGTGCCCCCAAAAGGGTGATGGAGTTTTCCTGTTGGATTCTTTGGCAACTAGCACAGCTCTGAGCACACAGGGGATTTGGAGACCCAGGTAGACAGACTTGGGAACCCAATGACCTCCAGGATGGACCAAAACAACTTGGTTTCGTGGTTGTTGTCCAGCATCATGTTTCCATCCTAACAGATACTCAGGGGAGGCCACGCTCTGCCTGCAACTTGATTCTACTCTGCCTTCTCTGTTCTGAGAACACAGTGGCGTGCTGGAAGGATACAAAGAAATCCACGAGTGTGGGTGAGACTTCACTTCCGGGGGAGAAGAGACTTTCCTTTTGTCTCATCATGCAGGTAACAAAGCGCCAAGGTGCTCCCGGAGGTGCTCACGGCAGAGAGAGTTCCAGGAATTCTCAGCTTGCTGGCGTGACGTGACACACATCTGTTCCAGTGCGGGGACAGAACACTGGGCCCGGAGTCAGGAACTGGTCTCTAAGCCCACCTCTGACCCTGACCACCTGGTGACCCCAGGCAACTCAGCATCCCTACAGGCACAGCACCCATCCTGCCTCCTTCACTGTGGCCAGGCTTAAATTGAGACTGCAGGCGAGAAACGGTCTTTGTAAGCCATAGATGGTAATCAGATGTCTATATTCTTACATGATTACAAGGCTGCTCCCAGCACAAGGCCAACAGTGCAGAGGGTGATCCCTGGGGGGCTGCTTGTTGACACCTGCCCCCACAGAGGCAAATGTAACTGTAAAGGAAACTGCACTTACCTGTCCAAAGGCAGAAAGAGTGCTGGCCTCTCACACCCCCTAAATTAGATCAAGACTGGGACCAGCCGTGAGAAAAGGAAGGAGAGAATGAAATCAGTCAGGATTCCCTGGGCTAGAGTCATCCCTTGGCATGTCACTAGCTGTGTGACTTAGAACAAGTGGCTAACACACTCTGAGCCTCCATTTCCCCATCTGTAAACTGTAAAATAAGAACCTCCCCTAGAGGCTGGTGTTCAAATCTATTTAAAAAAAAAAAAAAAAAGGATGCTACCAAAAAATAGTAAAGCCCTTTACTGGGGATGGGATGGAGGGGGCCACCCAGCATGACACGTGTAGTCAGTTAAAGGCGGCTTGTTGCCGTCCCCTGTGAGGGAGCCTGTCTGGGTGGGCCTCTTTGTAGAGCAACCACACCTGTGCCAAAGCACAACCATAGGTGGCAGTGGCCCCAGTTCTACCAGAAGCTGTCCAGTTTGGGCCAGGACCTCCCTCAGACATGCTGGATTTTTCCATCAGGCAGGGAAGCTGGAAGGCATGTCAGAAAGAGTGAACAGAAAGGATGCTCCAGCACTGAGGAGCTGGGAAGGTGGGTGGACTCCAAGATGGGTGAAGCAACGCTGCCTCCCTTCCAGGTCACTGCCAACTCTCAGAGCAAAGCCGCCCCGTGCTTAACACTGCTTAGCCTTCTACAACGCGGCCAGGAAGGCAAGTACTTCATTTCTCTGCCTCCAAATGAGCCTCAACAAATCCTAACCCGATTGCAGAAATGTCACCAAAGGATGTAATAAACATGCTGAATTTTACAAAGAATTCAATCAAGATTTTTTTAAGCACCTCTATGTCCGGTCCTCAGCATGATGCGGGGATGTGAGGGAAATAAGACCCAGTTCCTGCCTCCAAAGAGCTATCAGTCTAAACGGACAGAACTAACACAACTGAAACAATTATGCACTCAAGAATCTCTGGTTCCTAAGACCTACAGGAGAAATTCTCTCACGTTGAAGTCCCTGAGAATGCTGGATTTCTCCCTCAGGAAAAAAAAATTTTTTTTTTTTTAAATCTCATGGACACGTTATGTTACTCTTGTCAGGTCACATTTCCATTTTACCTTCGACTGCCAGGAAGCTCAGAGCCAAATATGCAGGCCATATCTAACAATCTCACAAAATTTTATAACATACAATACTGTATACCGACATTACCTTTGATCTCATCTTGTTTTCCAATCCTTTTCTCCTCTTCCCCTAATTTCCTTGTCTATCTCTATCCCTTTTTATTCACTGTATTTGAGAGTTACCTCAAATTCTTTTTAGAACAAGGTACATTATAAAAAATACATTTAAAAAGTTGATTAATACTACAAAACTACAGTAATCCTGACTGGCATGAGGATGAACACATAGATCAATGGAATAGAATTGAGAGCCCAGAAATTAACCCTTACATTTATGGTCATTAATTTTTGACAAGGATGCCAAGACCCTCCAGTGAGGAAATAACAGTCTTTTCAAATAGTGCGTGAACAACTGGATACCCATATACAAAACAAGGATCCGGACCCCTACTTCATATCATGTACAAAAATTAAATAAAAATGAACCAAAGACCTAAATATATGAGCTAAAATTACAAAACTCTTCGAAGAAAACGAGGGAGTAACTCTTTATGACCTTGGGTTAGAGAGTGGTTTCTTAGATGACACCAAAAGCAAGAGCAACAAAAGTAAAGAATAAATAAATTCAGCTTCATTAAAATTAAAAAGGTTTTGCTTAGAAGGGCACCATCATGAAAGTGAAAAGCCAATGCACAGAATGGGAGAAAATATTTGCTAACCATCTCTCTAAAAAGCGAACTTGTATCCAGAGTATATAAAGAACTCTTACAACTCAGCAAAAGAAAGACAACCTAATTAAAAAATGGGCAAAGGATCTGTATAGACATTTTTATAACAGAGACAAACGGCCAATAAGCACATGAAATGATGCTCAATATCGTTAGTCATTAGGGAAATGCAAATCAAAACCACAGTGAGATACCACTTCACACCCAGTAGGATGGCTATGATCAAAAAGACAGACTAAAAAAAAAAAAAAAAAAAAAAAGACAGACTATAACAAGTGGTGGAGAAACGTGAACCCTCAAACACTGCTGGTGGGATTTGTAATACGGCACCACCATTTGGAATAGAATCTGGCCGTTCCTCAAAACGTTAAACATAAAGTAATAAACGACCCGGTAATTCTACACCTAGAGATGTAGGTGTAGAATTACTAGAGATGTACCCAAGAGAAATGAAAACATGACCACACACAAACTTTTACACCAATGTTCACAGCAGTATTATTAATAGCCAAAAAGCAGGAAAAAAAAACAAATGTCTATCAACTGACAAATGGATAAACACAATGTGATATAGCCATACAATGGCATTTTATTTGACCATCAAAAGGAATAAAGTACTGATACACGCCACAACATGAACCTTGACAACACTATGTTAAGTGAAAGAAGCCAGCTGCAAAAGACCACATACTGTATGATTCCATTTATATGAAATGTTCAAAAGAGGCAAATCCACAGAGACAAAGGAGATTAGGTTTCCAGGGCTGGGGGTGGGAGGTGGATGAGGAGTGGCTTCTGATGGATATGAGGCTTCTTTTTGGGGGATAAATATGTTCTAAAATTAGATACGAGTAATGGCTATAGAATTGTTAATATACTAAAAATCAATGAATTGTACACCTTAAAAGAGTAAATTTCATGGTATATATGCAAATAAAACTTTTTAAAGTTTTTTTTTGAAGGTTGGTTGAATAAAGTCTGGAGTTGTATGAACAGTGACACACGGGGCTTCCCTGGTGGCGCAGTGGTTGGGAGTCCGCCTGCCGATGCAGGGTACACGGGTTCATGCCCCGGTCCGGGAGGATCCCACATGCCGCGGAGCGGCTAGGCCCGTGAGCCATGGCCGCGGAGCCTGCACGTCCGGAGCCTGTGCCACAACAGTGAGAGGCCCGCGTACCGCAAAAACAAACAAACAATCCAAAAAACCCAGCAGTGACACACTGATGCTGGTTTCTTAATTTTGACAAAGGTACTGCGGTAACGTAAGATGTTAACACCAGGGAAATCTGGGTGAAGGGTACATGGGAACTCCCCATGTCATCCTTGCAATGTTTCTGTAAATCTACAATTATTCCAAAATAAAAAGTATATCTCACAAAAAGGTGGATCGTATAGAGCTAACTATTATGCAGTTGTTTAATGAGGCTGCAGGACTGTAGGGTACCTCCCCTCCGGACTGCAGCTAGTCAAGGGCAGGGTCTAGACCCCACAGATGCTCAGTGCACCAGCGGCAGAGGGGCTGTACATATACCAACAAACTCAGTCCTTTTCCCTCTCGCTCTTTCCTCGAAGTTTTACAATACCGGGAGGTAAACCCTGTCACCCAGGAAGGGGACAGCCCGAGGTGCTGTTAGCTTTCCATCACTGTTTATATACATGCGATTCTGTTTGGCCAAACCCACTGTCCTCTTAAGCCAAACCTTCTGACATAGCCTGCTGTGGGCTGGGGTCCGGGGAAACCTAGCTGGGCATTCCTGACCCTCCCTCCTCCATCAGAGGTGGTCATGCTCTTGATGTTCCGTCGCATATACCTAATTGGAGCCCCGTAGACCTCTGCATGTTTGAGTCTCATCCCCCAACCAAACTGAAGTCCAAGGGCAGAGACAACATTTTATTTACTCCTACTCCCCCAACGTCTCACGGATATACACCCAAGCAATAAACGAGTTCATTCATTCATTCATTCACGGGTGACCCAGGATAGTTCAGAAAGCATGGGGTAACACCATCCCCAAAGGAAATCTGCTGATCTCAGCACAGAACGTCTAAAAAGCAGAAATTCTCTCTTGGTCCTCTCCTTCTTGTGTGGACATCCCCAGTGGGTTGAGGTTTTGTTTTCTGAGAGCACTGGGTGGGTGTCCCCCTCCAACTAGCCTGGGAGCTGTGTGGCTGCTTGCTATCCAGAGACACGGGTGGGTGGCAACTGGGCCGCAGGGGCGGGGGGCGCGGCTTCACACGCTCCGCCAGGCTGACGGCAGCGCTGCTTCCTGTGGGGCCGCTGACATCAGAGGCCGGCCGTGCGCAGGGGGCACGCGGGTGTCCCAACAGCAGGCAGCAGGCGGGGTCATGTGAAGTTCAGCGCTGAGGCTTTCTCAGTCCATTGGGTTTTACTCATCCCCCGTCCATGAGGCGTGTTTCTCCCCCTCCCGCCCTTCTTTGTGTGCGTGTGTGTTTTAATTATTCGAGGGCTCTTGGCTCGCTTTCCTAACCCCACACTAACATTTCTCTCTGCTACTGAGAAACGAGGCATTCCACCCGCTGGAACACAGTCAAAGAGGCCGGGGGAGAATTCCAACTCTGTGCATGAATCCTTGGGGACACGATCAGTGTCCAATCGCCAAAGAGAAGGATGTGAGAATTACACGGCCGCAGGAGAGCAGGAGGCTCTCGGAAGCCACGTGGTCCACTGCCGCCTGCCACCCATTTTACAGATGAGGGTCACTGTCCCAGAGGGTTCCAGAGACCTAACACTGGGTCACCCAGCTTCAATCAGAGCAAAACAACTCAATTTTTTCAAAACTGCTACCACAAAGCATTTTTCAGTCCAGGCGAGCATTCTGCACAAAAAGCATTCCCACACACAAAGAATTTACAATGGAAATTGTGTCTTACAAACCCATGAGAATTTTCTAATCACCAAGCAGTTAAAACTCCAAAGTGCAGATTCGTCCCATGCATTCATTCAACGAGTATTTATTATGTGACCCCTCTCTTATCTGGCACGGTGTTAGGTTCAGAGGACATGACGGTGAATTTGAACTGGTCCCTCTACCTTCAAGGAGAACCTAACTGTGAGACAAAGACCAACCAATGGAAAATAAGCCTGGGACCATTAGCTCAAGATGGCGGAGTTGAAGGACGTGAGCTCACCCCCCCTGAAGAAAACACTAAAATCACAACTAACTGCTGAAAAATCATCGACAAAAAAAATGCTGGAACCTACGAAAAAAGATGCCTTACATTCAAACAAGCCTGGAATTATGTTAATATTCATAATAAGTAATAAGCTTCTTTGATCTTCAAACTTTATCTTAACCTCCAGATGAGTGAAATCTCTAGATTTCCACTATTTTCCCTTCTTCCCAAATGAAAAGGAAGCACAACTGTCTATTTCAGTGTATTAAGTCATAAGCCACAAGGCATACGCAAGGGCCAAAAGCTCAGTTTAGAACCAGTGCAGTCCAGAGAACAGAGCTCACACAAGGCAAGACCGCCCTGCAGTCCAGAGCAGTGATGTGTAATGAGTGATCCAGATGCCAGCACCCTGCCAGCCTCCGACCCACAGGTCAGCACCACGGAGCCCCTGCCCTCTAGGGCCTCACTGTCCGGGACTGAAAAGAAAGACCCAGAAACACATGATTTTGTGCTAAGACTTAGGTGTGCTCAGCAGGGATGGGGGGGGTGACACTGAGCAGTGGCTGGGAGGAGGGGGTGTCTGGAGGCTGTTTCCTGGAGGAGATCAAGATGGAATTACATTTTGGAGGAAGCCAGTTGAATAGGCTTGGGACATTCCATGGGCATGAGGCAAAGCAAGGAGGCAAGAAATAGCCTGGGGAAGGGTGGGGAAGGCATGCAGAACTCAAGTCAGAGTGAGGATTCTCAACCTTGATGGGCAAAGAGTGACCACTGTGCATTCCAACGATTTGCACAGATCTCTCCCAGGATGGCAGCTGTACTTGAAATCAGTCACCCCACCGATGATATCAGGGTCCATGTGAATCCCTGACATTTGCAGCAAATGTGGAACCTCAGAGTGTCTCCAGCTGCCAGGTTGGAAAGCTCCTTACCAGAGCCACCAAGGGCAAGGCTGAGTGAGAGGAGATGAGAGGCATCATGCAGAGCCCGAGGGACACGCTGAAGTATCCCCGAGGCGCTGGGCGCTAGGATGGCTTCTAAGCAGGGAGTGCCAGGGCAAGACCTGTGCTTTAGAAAGATTACCCTGGGCAAGTGGGGAGAGCAGATCCAAGGGAGTGGGAGGGGAGGCTACAGGGGGAGTGCCCGAGGCCGGGAGGTTCATCCTCCAGGTGAGGGAGGATGACTGCAACCCTGATGTCAGTGTCATAGAAGCCTCAGGCCAGATAATCCTCCCTTCCAAAAACTAAACTAAGCCAAAACTACCCACGTATTTTAAACAACAGTTGCCACTCTCTCTGCAACCAGCACTAAAACAAATCAAAAAGGAGGGTTTTCTTAAAACCAAGCTGAAGGGCTCCTCCTTTCTTCCTGCTTTCTCAGGCCACATCCACATGACGGGGAAAAGATGATGATGGGGCGGGGTTGGAGTGGAGGCAAGGAGGCCTTGTCTTGCAGTAACCTCAGTCAGATGGTCAGTGCCTGGGCTATGCAAACCAACGTGACCTTGGCAGGGCTCAGAGGGGCAGGAGGGGGCCGGGGAAGCCGCTCTCCCATCAGGGATTATTTCTAGCCCTTTGCTGCCGCACTGGCCTCAACCTGCAGTTGAGACCACAAACTGCATCAGACGAGTAGGAGGATGTGGTCACAAGACTTTCACCTCCTCTGGCACCTTGGAAAGCAGAGATGCTAAACCTCATCCTGGGCAGAAGGACACGTTGCTTAAGTGACGTGACTGGTACAGCAGGAGGAGAGATCTGGATCTAGGGGCTCTGAAACGCCAACCCCCTCTACCCAGATAAAGCTACCTCTCTCCTGGCACTATCATGGTCACTGTGCTTGAAATTCCCATCATTTGTCACTCCTCTCACATCCAAGGTCTAAACACTGACTAATGACACCAAAAAGCCTTGGTTAAAGCATGAGTCATTAAAATCAACTTCTTTAAATTCAAGTAGTAAACATTTATTGAGGGCCTGCCCATGGCAGGTACTGTGCTGGGTACTGGGGTGGAAGGGAGTATGATGACTAAGGCTTGGGGACCTGCAGAAGTAGATGGAAGCCAAACGTGCACATGGGGCCTTGTCATCCTGGCTAAGGAGACTAGACTCTACTCTGACTCTCTGGGAAGTTAACCGGAGAGTTTCTAAACCACTGGGGAATGATATGTTTTGATACCATCATTTTGCATCCCCTAGGGTAGTAATAAGCACTATGTCATTAGTCCCATTAACGCCTTAGTGTGAATTAGGTAGTCAGATGAAGTGTCACCTTGCAAAAGAAGACTGAGATGTGGGACTGATAAGTTTTGATGCCAGAGGAGCGAAGCCAGGAAGAGCCCGCTGCTCAGTGGCCACTCAGTGGGGACTGAAAAGCTGGGGACAGATCCCAAGGGAATCCGGGTGCTGGGGCAATGGCAGCACCAGCAGACATGTCCTCCACATACCATTCATGCCTGCAAATATTTACTGCGCTCTTGGGTCCTGGGCCCTGGGCATAGCAGAGAATAAAAGAAATGGGCCCTGCCCTCGAGGGGAGGGAAAGACAGACAGGAAACAAATAAGTGCACAGAATTAAAACTACAAACTGGGGAAGCTCTCTGAATGAAAAGGACAGCATGCCATGAGAGTGTAGCAGGAGGTATAATGAAACGGAGGGGCATCAAGGAGGTCTCTCTTAGGAGATGAGAGTTAAGCTGAGACCTAATTCACATGTGCCAGCTGGAAACCGTGGGGAAAGAGTATTCCAGGCAGAAGGCACAGCACGTGCAAAGGCCCTGAGGAAGGAAATTTAAGAAGGCCAGAGGGGGCATGGGAGCCCACTGGAAGTAGAGGTCGGACAGGCAGGCTAGGGCCAGACCCCACAGCCTTAGGGATTCGGACCCTCACCCTCAAGGCAACAGGAAGCCCCTGAGCGATTCTCAGCAGATGTGCCAGAGCTCACTCTGGCTGCTGGTGGAGAATGGGCCTGGGGGAGAGGTGGATGCAGGCAGAGGGACCAGGTGGGAGGCAGGCTAGGCCGGAGAGACCCTGATCTGGATGAGGAAGCCACAGTCGAGACAGGGGAGCAGACGGACGTTGACATTTTTGGATGCAGGACTGGGCAGGGCTTGGTGATGGACTGGAGGGTGGGGCAAGGGGGGAGGGGGGCAAGAGGATGACTCCTCCTGCAGTCTGGCTCAGGCATCTCAGGGGACGGCGGTCCTTTCACCGAGCAAGGGAAGACTGGAAGAGGCTGAGCAGACAGCAGGGAGGGTGCAGGGGAGGAGGGCAGCTCAAGGCTCAGATTCGGGATGTGCTCAAGCAAGGCCCCAAGAAGTGGCCCAGGAGAGATTTCAAGGGACATTCGCAGGCCCTGTGCAGCTCCAGGCAGAGACGGGTCACTGGTGGTAGAAAATCCCATGGGATCTCCAGCCAGGGCATCCAAATAAGAGAATTTCTTGGCACCTGCGCCCAGAGACACATTTGTTTCTCCCTCTCGTGCCGTCAGGGAGGAAGGCTTTCCCTTTTTGTCAAAAATGCAGCACGGGAAACCCCTTCAGCTGCCAGGGTGACTAATATTTATCACTGGTCTATACAGTAGCCATTCTTCAAGGCCATGAAATTCTGCCCATGGTTACAGCCACAAGGCTCTCAGAGCCCTGCCCGAGCTCAGCCATGCCTCGGCATTCCTCAGGGCTGAGTAACACCACTCGCCTCCCACAGGGGCTCTGCTTACCCTACACCCACCCCCCCAGCTTCTCAGCATCCTGGACTCACTGCCTACAGGTCAAGGTCCAGAGTCTCCGCTGCGGCCACGGATGTAAACCATGACCTCGCCCAACCTGCCCCCGCAGCCTCAGTTTCCACTGCAGGACAGAGGTAGCACTTCCCTGCCGAGAGGAAGGACAGGAATGGCAGGGACTTCGGAGAGCACCTTGGCCAACCTTTTTCTTTTCACAGGAGCAAACTGAGGACCCGAGAAATCAAGTAGCTTGCCCAAGGTCACACGGCAGAGCTGAGACAAAAACTCCAGGTCGGGGCTTATTCTTTGGGGTCCTGGCCATAGAATCAAGGCAGCAGGGCTTGGGTAGGTGAGACAGAGCTGCAGGCAGCTCGATACTGAGACCCCTGGGAGAAAACAGGAAGCAGATCAGGAAAAGCGGCCACTGGGACATCCCGAAAGATCAAACTCTCAAAGAAGTCTGCACGTGGGATGCCACACCCTCTGTCCTCCCCTGACAACTGTCACGCGAGAAGCCGGTAGCCAAACCAAAAGTGGGGGAAGAACTGGGCCTTGGGAGCCAGAAGAAACGCTCCTGGGGAAAGGAGAGCTGCTCTGAGGAGGCTTTCAGCAAGACCCCCAGCTCTTAACAGAAATGGTTTCACTCGTGCGATGCAGTTTACGAATTTATCTATGCCCACAGGTCTCTGTGAAGGGAAGCCCACAGAGGAAGTACTTTCTTGTGTGACAATGACCATCGAGGAAACGAGATAACAAGATAGCATGGAATACAGCAATCCGGTGTAAACTCTGCCATCGTGCCAAGCCCCCTGCCAAGGTTATCTGCCTACAGCACCTGCCAGAACAGGGCGGGGCTAATGCGAAATCAACTGGAAAAAGGGCACTGCTCACAATTGGTATGAATTTTTATCACTGAGCGTGTGCAGGACACATTAAAGTCCCTCCTGGGAACCGAGGAAAACGGGGCCTTCACTCCTTTCTAGTCCGAGGTGTTCCTGAACTCAGGAATATGGAAGGGTGACCACAAAATGCACAAGAATGGGGACACAGAGGATAGCTTCAAAGGGCCATCCTTTCTTCCTAGAAGCTCCATCTTCTTCTATAATCAGAAATGTTGGTTAGTATTTCTTAACCCATCAGGCCTGCTACTAACCATGGCTTTATATATTCATTGACACTACTGCTGTAATAAGAAGTGGAAAGTTATTCATTCATTCAAACATTCACTGAGTATGCTGAAATACCAAGTATTGTGCCAGGCTCAGGGGACAGAAAAGTTGAAAGATACCCAGTCCCTGCCCTGGAAGAGCTCTCAGCTGTCAAAAATGGGGGTGGGGCGGGTGAAAATCCTGAAATCTGATCTTATCTCTCTTCCTGCCTTTGACTGCCACCACTACAAAACCAGCGGAGGCAGACACTTGTGAAAGTCGAAACCTGTTATACACACGTTCTCAGCAACCAGCCCCTTTCCTTCCTCCAGGTTTCCTGCCTCTACTTCTGTACCATCACCCCCAAGCATCCTTAAATGTCAACACCTCTGGAAAGGGTGAAATAATTCTGCCACCTTAAATAGTGCAAACAGCCTCTCCTAACAGTCAAAGCGAGTGCTTATGGAGATCTAGCCGTAAGCCTGGCACAAAGAATGAGGTCCAGGGTGGTCCCTCAAGGTGACATCAAAGCTGCCATGGCCAACCCACAAGCACGAATGGTTAGAGGAAACCTTCCTGGTTGCCTCAGCTGAGTGCCTGCCACGCAGGAGTGGGGAGTCCACACCTGCCGCCCCCTCCCCCAAACAGCACCATGACCACCAGTGTCAGAGCTGGAAAGGGTAGTGGAGCTGAGAAAACGGGCCCAGGGATGGTGAGTGGAACTCAGGGGTCCTAGACTCTGGGTCAGTGGCGTAGGGCAGCTCTCCCTGAGGCCCCTTGCTCAAGCCAGCATTAATGTCAGGTCACAGCTATTGACAGAATACCCACAAGGCCATTAACAACTCACGTCTGCGCAGTGCTCTGCAGTTTTGCAAAATGCTCTCCCATCCCTCGCTCTCTCCCGATCACCACGGTCGCCTCCGGTGTAGGCAGGGTGGCTCTAACTGTCCACACGGTGTGTGGCATAAAGTGAGTCCCATGGAGGCTCTGTGACAGGTCTGAAGCCACATCGAACAGGAAGAAGTGGCCAGGCCTGTATAACCCCTCTTCCACAGGGTGGCGGGAAGTGGGGCAGGAGCGAAAAAACGCGCCTGAGACACAGCTCCCGTACGAGGTAAGGTGGTGATGACATTTGGGAGGATGAAGGACACACAGACAAGGTATCCCCCACGGAGAAGGGCCAAGCTCGTGCATTCAAAAATATTATGTGCCAGACCCAGGAGTGATTCAGGAGACCGTTTAGAGAAAGGGGAGGGGGTCACAGTGAGCTGGGACAGTCGAGGAAAACGTGACAGAGGAGGTGAGACTCACTTCTAAGTTTTAAAGGCAGAAAGGGACAGAGGAGTCAGGGAACGCACCCCAGGAAACGTAAGGGTGAGCCCCAGCCAGGCGGGGGGCGTGGGGATGGCAGGCTGGTTTGGGGTGGGGGGGTGTTATGAGGGGCCTCAGCTGGGGAGCAGAGGGCCAGACACAAGGTCGACCCACAAAACGGGCAGCCCTAGAGTCAGCTGACAGCTGAGTCAGTCCAGGGGCTGTTCTACCAGCGAGGGACAGACAGTTTCTCCAGGAACCCAAGGAAGGTACAAAACATCAGGTGGAACAGAGCTGAACTTAAGGATCTTAGAGGATCTTAAATACCAAGCGCGATGGGCCCTGAGTACCTTGTCTACAGAAATACAGGGTGTCCTGTCCGCTTCTGCCCAGTCCGTCCTAGGCCACCGCCTGCTACAGACCAACCAGGACCACCAAGAGGGTCAGAACTCACCTAACAGAATTCCCCGGGGCCTTGCTCCCATCTGTACCTCACCCACACAGGTCAGCCTGGGCTGGTCCTGAGCCAGCAACTGGGGCAAACAAGTTCCCACAGATGAGGAAAGATCAGAACCTTCACAAATCCATCCCTGCTCCAGAGAAGGTGGATGTCAGACATACTTTCAAAAGGGCCACACTTTGCACATTTTATGTGGTTTTCACACACTTCTGAGCAAGTGCATGACTGCTGTGTGTGTGTGTGTGTGTGTGTGTGTGTGTGTGAGCATAATGAGTTTCAATAGGGAAAAAACAGTGGGTAAATCTGACTCATCCTACACACACACACACACACACGCACACGCACACACAAGCATTTCCGCAAGGACTCTGATTTGAATAGCACAGCAGCGGGTGGTAGGCCTGGGGGCTGCCTTGGGTCACCTGCACTCCGTCTCAAGTACTCGCCTTCCAGGTGACCCATGAAAACACAATTACACTGTGAACGCCTGGAGGGCAGGAACTGGGTTTGACTCCCACTGCCTTGACAGAGCAGGGGCCTCAGAGCCCTGCTGGTCTGATGGCAGAAATAAATAACCACGCACGCCAAGTGCTGCTTCCCACGATAAGGCTCCCCCAAAAGCGAAGGCCCATTCTGCTCCACCGCTCCCAACACAAACCAGTTCTCATTCGTTCTTCGTTCTTCCTTTCGGTCCCTCAGCCCCATGGCTTCATAAGCCACTTCGGTGAGCGCCTTGACAGCTAACGAAGCACTTTCACATCCATCACCTCACTCAGATGCTCACACCAGCTCCAGGACGTGGGAGAAGCTGGGATATTATTCACAGGCCTTTAGACCATCTTTAGACCATCTTGCTAAGATCACGTCACTAATAAAACTCAGGTCCTGTCATTCCTTGCCCCTGGATCTTCCCAAGAGTCTAACCTCCAAGATTCTGGAACTCGATTTCCCTTCTCCTAAGGATTAAATATACATTGAATTCCATTACATCTCAGTCTCTTTAAATGGCATCCTCATCATCATCATCATCATCATCATCATCATCATCATCATCGCTGTCTTGCCACCAACTGGGACAGGAGGCTAGAGCCTGCCTTAAGAGAGCAGGCAGGCCTATCTACATAACCAGAGGGTGGGAGAGCCTGGGGGCTTGCTAAATTTGAAACCTTTTCTGACATTCAAGCATTTAAACAGCTCATTGACTCCCATACATAAATATTACTATAAGCTACAGTTTCATTTACCCTGTGCTGGGGCCAAGAGGGTTTGAAAGTAGAGTGAGCACAAATTAGGTACTGGAAAGTTTCTTATTTCCTGTAGTGTCAGATGTTCACAGTCGAAAAGAAAAGAAAAGAAGAAGCAGGGTCACGTGCTAAGTCCCCCATCAAACACCAAACGTATGTGTTACACATAATTCGCTCCTTTACCTCAATGCTGAGATGAAGCCGCACAACTGGAATTGTTCCAGACACACGCCCAGGGACACAACCCAGGTCTCTGGCTGAGGACCTCCTGACAGCTGAGTCAGTCCAGGGGCTGTTCTACCAGCGAGGGACAGACAGTTTCTCCAGGAACCCAAGGAAGGGACAAAACATCAGGTGGAACAGAGCTGAACTTCTGCAGACCAGAATTTACCCAGCGGCACAAAAAGCACTTTCCCATTGTGATTTTCCTGATGAAAAGTAAGAAAGGCTAGAATCTATATCCCAACTCCAGGTACTTTGCTCTGTGCCCTTGGGTGAGTCACCAGCCCTCTCTGGGTCTCTGGTTTCTCCTAAAGGTGGAGCCTGAATTGGAAAGCCCTAAGCTTGCATCAGCCTCACTGCACACAGGAACGACCCCCTCCCTTTCTCTCCCACTCAACACGGCATATCTGAACCCAAGTCGGTGAGAGAGCCACCATGAGGAAAATACACTGATTAAAATACACATTGTGATAAAACGCACATAATGGGAAGAGTTACCACTTTAACCACTGTAATGTGTACGACCCAACGGCATCAGTTCATGCACAATGTCGTGCTCATCCCTAAAGAAAACACTGTACCCGTGAGGCAGTCGCTCCGCCCCATTCCACCTCATCTCAACCCCCCCGGCAACCATTAATCTGCTTCCTATCTCAATGAATCGGCCTATGCTAGATAGTTCACGTAAATGGAATGATACAACACGGCCTTGTGCGCCTGGCTTCTTGCACTCAGCATAACATTTTCAAGGTTCATCCGTGGTGCAGCACGTACTTCATTTCCTGGCTAAAAAATATTCCACTGTATAGGGGACTATGCCTTTGAATTAACTGCTAAGGAAATCATTCACAAACTTCAGTATTAGTAGTAGTAATAATTAAATGAGATAATCTATGTAAGGTCCCAGGCAGACACTAAGTGCTTAATTAACAACAGCTTCATTCTCATCGTCATTACCATCACTAAAAGAATTCCTCATAGCCTGCCTCACTCGAGAATCCCTGGCCTGGATGCCCCCTGAGGCCCTACATAGGCCCCAGCTTCTCTGAATAAGTGAATCAAAACATTCTGCCCAAGTACTACATCTTCCCCCAGTTCTCCAGGATGTGAGAAGCCCTCGGAGCACCTGAGGAGTAAACCATCCTTAGGCGGCAACAACACAAGCTAGCAAAACAGTGGGACCCCTCTTGTAAGCCATCTGGCTCCTGGAATGTACCAAAATAGAACATTGCTGGGGAGATCGTGTAATTCTTCATTTTTCAAAATGACTCACAACAGGATTCCTTGAAATGGTTTTCCTGGTACACTTAAAACATAATTCAACTTACACCATCCCTGTTGCAGCAATAGACCTGCTCCATAAAACAGTGCGCGGCTGTTAAGAGGCGGGCTCTAATCCTGGACGACGGCGTTTGTTCCAAGTCGGTGGGACTGATGTTTGCTTTCCCCTCCTTGTAATCAGCAGGCTCCACCTGGAGACAGAAGTCCTGAGTCCTTATCCCACTTTCCAGCCCTGAGACTTCGAAGAGCCACCTCTTTGAGTGTCACTCTGCTCTTGGTTAGGAGTCACAGCCACCTTCCCTAAGGCTGGTACCAGAATCAAAAGTGCCACAGAGATGTGAATTACTGTTACAGAACTAACGTGGGCTCTGTCCACAATTTGGGGCACAAGTCAACATTTGTGAAGCATTTCAAAACACTGTCCCGCTTTGACGGGTAGCTTGAACTTCTTCCAGCTGGTCCCCTCACAGACCAAGATCACCCTCCCATCCCATGCAGGCCCCCCTACTGTAGGCATCCAGGTCTCCCAGTGGGTCCTCGGAGCTCCACTGGGGATGCACAGGGGCCCGGATGCCCACTTCTACCTGTTTTCTGGGGGCTGTGGAGGCCTCTACAACCAAAGCAATCCTCCCCAAGTGCTCTGTGGCCAGTCTTCTCCCAACTCCCATAGCTTGTTTTCTTTAATTAGCTCTCTGTGGCAGGAGAAAAACGCGGCCCCACCCTCGAAATGAGCAGATCTGGGCCTCAAATGTACTCTGTGGTTTGCCTCTGTGCTGCCAAGCTGTTAGCCAGGGAGTGACAAGCTACCGGGGCTTAATAGGCAGGGGCCGGTGAGAAACCCTGCTACAGTAAGAGAGGCCTTTCTCTTCCCAACATCTGACGTTTCTCGCCCACAAGGCTGGGCTGCACCCCTTTCCGAGTCCCTGAAACCTGCGATTGTGGTTGGAGGAACAATTCCAAATTCTGCTGGTTTGCTTTCTCTTTTCTCCTCCCTCCTTCCTTCTTTTTTAACCTGCTCCTGGGACAGTTTATGGTACATCTCTGATCTCAGGGATCAAGGACGGAGGCCCAAGCAATGTAGCTGCTGCTTATCTCCTGACACTAGTGAGCGTTCACCAGAGAGTTCTTCCCAACACAGCACCTTGAATTTAAGCTAAAGAAAGATCGCTACATACGGCATCTCAAATGGGCCCCAACCTGTAAGGCAGGCAGACCCATTTCACAGGTGAGGAAAGTGAAGCTTGGTGGGGAAGGGACTGTCCGAAGTCACGTGACTCGGGGTGACAGAGGATGGAAGGACAAGGACCCAGATCTTCAAATTCCAAACACAACAATTTTTCTCTCATTCTGGTAACTTCTAAAAACACAGTCTAGGGACCTCCCTGAGGGTCCAGTGGCTAAGACTCCACGCTCCCAATGCGGGGGGGCGGGGCCCGGGTTCAATCCCTGGTCAGGGAACTAGATCCCACATGTCGCAACTAAAGATCCTGCATGCCTTAACTAAGACTCAGTGCAGTCAAATAAATAAATAAATATTAACCAAAAAAACCCCCCAAAAAAACAGAAAACCACACAGTCTAAAGAGCTGCTTAGAAGTCTGAGGCAGAGGCTCCCCGGGCTCTCATACAGAATCTCTCAAGTTAGACCCTGAAGATGCTAATCCTTCGGTCCTAGAACATCTAAGGATTATTTACCTTTTCACCACCATGACCATTGCTATCATATATTCAACACCATGTACCAGACACGATATTAGCTCCTTTCCCTGCACTCATTTCATACCATTTTACAGGCAGGGAGACTGAGGGTCCAGGGGGCTTGAACAACCTGCCTAAGGTCCAATAACTAGTTAAGAGGTGGAGAGGCGATTTGACCCAAGAATTCGGCCTCCAAGTAGCTCATACTCTTTAACAGTTACACTACAACTGAGAGACTGAGGACTGCCCGATGAGAAAACCGATCCAGGAAGAAACGACTTGCCCCAGGAGACCAAGCCAGAGCTGGGATTCCAAGTGGGGGTCTCTCAGCCCACTGCTGGCTTGCGCCCCTACACTAGGCTGCTCAACAATTTGCAAGAGTGAATGCACAGCAGGCCTGCAAAACATCTCCAACAAGGGTATGTTTGTAGCCTCTGAAATTCCTCAACTGTGATCTCTATCAACAACAGACCCCCCCATCACCTGGAACAGCCTGGAATCTTCAGAGTAAGTGCCAGTGCTCACTTATCCATATGTTGTTTCCTGGCTCTACAACCCGGAAGAGAGTAGATCTAGCAAAGGACCTGTGTGTACAAGACCAGCCTGAGACCCCCCAGTCCCAGGATGCTAGCCAGCGTCAGCTACATAATTTGTGGGGCGCAGTGCAAAGTGACAGTGTAGAGCCCCTCTGAGCAAAAAGCAGGAAAATTGTATCATTAATGGTATTAAAATCTAAAAGTTTTCCCCTTTCTTCCAGAGTCTCTCTCTTGACTTGCGATAGTGGGTTTTTGTTTTGGTTGGTTTGGGGTTTTTTTCCTATTTAATATCATTCTAAGTCAAGAAATATTAAAACTTTAAATTACTGGCATGAATTTTGCCATTCATGTTTATATCGTGCAATGCCAAGTTTTGAATGCAAACAAAAGAGCATTTAACTAGTATGTGAAATCATCAAAATTGCACCATTTGTATTTCACAGCTTAGATACGCATATGCATCATATGACTTACCAGACCAAAAGCAACACTGCATAAAACTAACTCCACTGTTTTCACTTCATTTCTTGATAGGTGCACATTCTACCGACACTCCCCCCTTGCTGCTTGCTGATGAGTAGGGCAAAGCTGAAGGGAAAAGGCACTCTGGGTTGCCTGATCTTTCCTTTCCATTGTATGTCATCATTTTCGGGGTGAGGGATTAGCTAACACCGGGAAGCAACACGAGTAAGAAAGCATATGATGGGATTCCTTGGTGGTCGATGTTTCTTAGAATGACATCATCTTCTTTCTGTATCCCAAACAAGCTCTGGTTCAAGCTCAGGACTGTCAGGGTGGATCGCTCCTACCTCACATGCATGTCCACTGTCTACTGGGCTTCGCTTACAAAACACCAGCTCAAAGAAAATTAAGAATCTCAAGATGTCAACAACAGGCATTAAACCAAGCACAGGGCCCTCCTGAGCGTGGGGCTCTGTGACACCACATACCGCGTGCCTGTGAAGCTGGCCTTGATGCCAGGCATACCTGTGTCAAGGGCAGCCTCAAGACCACCACCAAGTCTGTCCTTTCCTGTGCTGGCAGGTTGGTCTAAAGCCAAATTAGCTTAAGTCCCCACCCCCAGAGTCTGTGGGTCCGAGAAATGTTCGCAACAGGCTCCAATACTGAAACACAAAAAGGATCTGTATTACAAAGCTTACCCAGCTCAGCATCGGATGGGCTGGAACACTTCCCTGGCATTTTTTACCCTTTCTGAGGCTGCCATATTGTGTGACAGTTCCTTTGTCAACACAGTAAAGCAAGTTAGGTGGGCAACCAGCAGCTTTTGATCTGGTAAACACCAAGGGAAGGGAAGAAGGGACCAACCATGTACCGACTCTTAGCAAGGTGACAAACTGCGCTAAGCTTTGTATATGCATTAACTCAATATCACCACGACCCTAAGAGACAGCAATCATTATTCCCATTTTACTGCTGGATAAACTGAGGCACGAGAAGTGATGTGACTTGCCCAAGACCCGCCCAGCCGACTCAGGCTGTCTTCTCTGGGCTTATCACCAGCTCCCGCTGAGGCTGCTTGTAATATTGTGATTTACAGTAAGAAATATATATTTGGAACGTAGCTTCTAAAATCCTTGTAATTTCCTATATAAGAGCCACAGGGGTATCTTTTGTTATAATAGTTTTTGTTCCCAGTTCCTGAAATAGCTCCAGAGCCATAAAGGTGAAATGGGCATCTTTTAGTGATTCGTAACAAGCCCTTTTCGACCACACCTGAGCTTATGCAAAGCCTCCATGGATAAGGGGCTGGTTGCCAGGGAAACCAACCTTGCGATTAGAAGGTAGGAACTTTCAGCCTTAGCTCCCCCCCCCAATCCTGCCCCCACCTCCAGAGAAGGGAGACAGGTTAGAGGCTGAATTAATCACCAATGGGCAATAATTTAATCAATCATGCCTACGTAATGAAGCCTCCGTAAAAACCCAGAAGGACCGGGTTCAGAGAGCTTCTGGGTTGGTGAACACGTGGAGATGAGGGGAAAGCTGCGTGTCCAGAGAGAGCACGGATGCTCCGAGCTCCTTCCCGCATACCTCGCCCTGTGCATCTCTGCCATGCGGCTATTCCCGAGTTACATCCTTCATAATAAACCAGTAGAATGTTTTCCTGAGTTCTGTGAGCCACTCTAGCAAATTAACTGAACCCTAGGAGGAGGCAGTGGGAACCTCTGATCAATAGCTGGTGGGTCAGAAGCACAGGTGTCAACCTGGGCTTGTGATTGGCATCTGAAGTTGGGCGGGGGGGGGGTTGGGGAGGGCAGCAGGCTTGTGGGACTGAGCTCTTATCTGCGGGATCTGATGCTATCTGCAGGTAGAGAGTGCCAGAATTGACTTAAACTGTTAATGTCCAGTTGGTGTCCTGAGAATATGAGCATTGCTGGGTGTGGGCAGCCCAACACACACACACACACACACACACACACACACACACACACACACACACACACACACACACACACACACACACACACACACACACACACACACACACACACTACTGATCGGAAGCATCAGTAGTGAAGTTTTCTGTGAGTACCGTGGAGGGTAGAGGAGACACATGGAAGAGTTTTCTAGACACCCCTCCATGCGGCCCAGATGTCCGCCCAGAGGCCGGTAGCAGAGCTGGGTTATAACTCAAGTGCACTGAAGTCTAGGAAAGGAAAGAAAAAAGAGAGCGACGGACTCCAAAAGTTCTGGAACATTAAGTCAGTTGCAGCGTGCCGGGATTTAAATAAAGAATTACCGCGAAGGCGTCACTGAGATACCTCAGCGTAAGGTGTGGGGCAGCATCCTTACCTAGGTTAGCGCGCAGCCCCCGTTTGTTTCCCTAAGTGCCTGTAAGGCAGATCTCAGGTAATTGTGATCCTCAGATCATCCGGGCTATATTCGAAATACCACGTATTTACTGAGTTAAAAGCTCAGGTCCTGCCTCCAACGCAGTTATTTAGAGTCCTTAGGACCTGCCTGAGCAGGCCCGGTCCATGTTAACACACCCTGCCCTGCCCTGCCCCAGCCTTCTCCTCAGGGCAGCGATTCTGAGCAGAGCTTGCACAATGAGATTGTTTAGTGCTGAGTCTACCGTAGGAGATGGCTAGGTGGACGCCCTCAGCCCTGCCTGGGAGGAGCTAACAGGTGGGAAGACGGCCCCCACTGACCCCCAAGTGTGGAATGAATGGAAGCAGCGTGTCCTCCCGTCCCAGAGGCTTCACATCCCATCCTGATGTCACTTCTAGTTGCAACCCAAACAGCAGGATAATGTCTGCTGGCTGGAGGACAACGCATCTTCTGACCTCCCCTGGATTTAGGCTGATTCACTGGACTTGTCACACCGCAGACCACCCAACGCCGGCCGCCTCAGGCAGACCTACTGCCTACCCTGAGGACCCCCAGAGGGAGGCTGGGAAAGCTTATGGAAAACTGCCAAGTGCTGGTCAGGCCTGGATCTAGGAAACACCTGGGGTCATGCAAAGAGCCCTGGACCAGAAAGGATGCGATCTGGGCTCAGATTCCTGGCCTGGGTGACCTCAGGTAAACCATTTGACTGCTCTAAGCCTCAGCTTCCTCAGCCATTAACTGTGGAAGGCATCCAGGTCTGCAGGAGGATGCTGGCTGGTCCTCCCACTGATCAAGAGGTTTCTCTCAGGTGCTGCCAGAGGCAATAAGATGGGAACACTGGCTGCGTGGGTCTCTGTCGGGGAGCCAGGCTCCAACTGGCTCGTCAATTGCATCCACAATACTTGCAGGCCTGATATATCACCGTAAGTCAGCAGGACCTTTACCCAGTTCCCCTTTCCCTTCTTAGTAACAGCAACTCTGTGGATGACTCTGAGGCCAACTGTGCCTCAGTCTGTCCCCTCAGGACTGGGTTTGTTTACATCCTTCCTCTTCAGCTATCTGGGCCTTGGTTACTTCTTGTAAGACTCCCTCCTCGGTAAGGTTGCTGGGAGGATTGAAAGAGAAAGATGTGTGGAAGATCCCTGGCCTGGTGCCTTCCTACAGGTCACTGTTAGAACAAGGATGCACCCACATGCCTGCCTTGGCTGGATGAAGCACCTCCTGCTTTGGGAGGAGAGTAAGAGGCTTATGGAGACGGCAAGGCTGGCAAAGGGCCCCGGTGGAGGTGTGGACCCTAAAGCTTTACATTCAAGGGGTCCACTGAAGTTCAAGGCCGATTTCACATCCATCATCCCACCTGATCCGCACCATGGTCAGTGAGGGGGGACATTTTACAAATATGAAAAGCGCAGCTCAGATAAGTGACTCACCCAAGAAGACACAGCCAGCACGGGAAACCAGGGGTGCTGGCCTGAGACCAGGGTCCTTTCCACGGCACCAAATGGCCAGACAAGAAAGAGTGACAAGATAGTGGCAATCACAGAGTCAGGTCAGCACCACTAATAAAAACGGGGTGGGGGTGGGGGGAAACTTGACTACAGATCTGGAACCCTCAGTCCAAGATTCCTATTGCCTTAAAGCTCACTTTCAACCTCCTAAGTGTTCATCATTGACTTTTAGACTACACCCCTCAGGTTCTGGCACCAGGGCCAATGTCCTATGGCCCAGAAGTGGGCTGCTATTGCCACATTTCCTTCCCCAAAGCTCCAGAAGACCCAACATATAGGGCACATCATGCCCATTATCTCATTTAATCCTCATAATACCACCACTGGGATGAGCTGATATTTTTAGCTGCTGAACAATAGAAAACAATCACCCAGGGAAGTTAAGGGCAGGGAGAAGGCTTGACCTTAGAGGTGCACAGCCCTGGAGTCTTGGGCCTTTTCTTCCACACCACACTTCTCTCTATAAAGACCCCTGACCAACAGTACCCTCACTATCCTGTCCCCACCTTTAGTGAGGTGCAGGATCACCTGTAACAGTGGTTCTCAAATTTTAACGTGTGTCAGCGTCCTCCAGAGGAAACACAGACTTCTTCTGGGCCAGGAGCCCAGGGGTTCTGAGTGGGAAGGTCTGGGGTAAGGCCTGAGACTCTAAGAAGTTCCTGGGTGATGTTGATACTTGCTGGTTGGGGACCACAATTTGAGAACCGCTGATTTATCATCAATTTAAGCACTCTCCCAATGGTGAGGTTAACTCTGGTACATCTACTTGAAATAATGTGTAATTAAGACCATGTGGAGACACAGGAGATGCTTATGACAATGTCAAGTTAGAACAGGAGGCTGGCGCCCTAGGCTGGTCCAGGTGCTGTGTGTCCTCTAATCCCTTACTCATCTTCCTGTCCTCTGCTCTGTATCCCCAGGGCTGACTCCTGACTTTCTAGGCCTCATGTCAGGGGGCTACTGGGGGGTTTGGACAACAGCAGGAACTTGTGGGAGAGTGGAAGGTGGGAGGAAGGGAGCGGCCAGGGCATTTCTCCCCTCTCTCCCTTTCTGCCCTGGGTGGGCATTTCTAATAGAAGCAGCTGCATCTGCTCTACACAGGCCCACCGCTGACCCTGACCCTGGGCTCCGGTCACACCACCTCTTCCACTCTTCCAGGAGTGACCTCCTGCCACTAAGCTCTGGGTCACCTCGCTTTTCCATGTTTGGCTTCTCAGCTTCTGTATCACCTGTGTAACGAAGGCCTGTATTAAATTCCCTTTGTGGTAAATACTTGATGGTGTTCCCGCTTCCCTGTTTAGACTTACTAACATACTCTGATCACAGCTACATAAAAATGCTTATGCCAACGGACAACTCTAGAAGATAACGTGAAAAATTAAAAGAGGTAACAATATGAAGGTCGTCTTCCAAGAATGTGAGAAGAGTGTCGGTTATTTATCATCAATTACTAATTTTTTTTTTTCTTTTGCGGTCCGCGGGCCTCTCGCTGTTGTGGCCTCTCCCGTTGCGGAGCACAGGCTCCGGACGCGCAGGCTCAGCGGCCATGGCTCATGGGCCCAGCCGCTCCGCGGCATGTGGGATCTTCCCAGACCGGGGCACGAACCCGTGTCCCCTGCATCGGCAGGCGGACTCTCAACCACTGCGCCACCAGGGAAGCCCAATTACTAATATTTAAAACTGGTACCAAGCACATGGTTGAAGAGAAAACAAAGTGAGTCTTGATAAGGAAAAGGTTGGGGAGCCAGGAGTCCATGGCAACAAATCTAAGGAGACCAATCTCTGTACCTTCATTTCTAAAAACACCTTCTTTTGCAGAAACCATGGCCACAGCCACAATGGTACTAGCAGTTCCCCATGAAAGTAGCGGTGGTTATCTGAGGGCAAGTGACTCACTTGTTAAAGAGGTCACATAACGTTATCACCGCAATGTTGGTCTCCGGACAGGGCGGGTCACACTGGGCAACACCCCAAACCACCTTCAGCCCTCACTACCACGGAGGCAGCTCCATCTCAGGTCAGGCTCTGACCTGGGACCGGTCTGAGCAATCCCTGTGAAGTAGCCAAGGGCCCGGGGGCTGCTGGGAGAGCAGGAATCATGGAAGAGGACGCTCAGAAATTCAGAGGATTCTGTTCAGCCACGTCCCCCAAGCACCACGGCAGCGACGTGTGTGTGCCTGGGGTGCCAGGGTGAGGAAGGGGGAGCTTATTTTCCCACCACTTGTAGGGTTTGTCTCTCCCAAAGGGCACAATTAAAATCAAAAGCAAAACTCCACAAAACCAGATGGTAACAATATAAGAAATTATGCTGGATTCCTGCACTGAACTCAAAGCTGAACGCTGTAGCAGATAACCAAACGCTCAAGTGGAGAAGGAGGTTCTTGGCCTTGGACCAAACACAGTTTGGTGGTCTGTTTATAATATTTTAGCCTGACAACACTGCACAAAATGGACCACAAGGCTCACCACTGTAATGGGTTACTTTCAACCCCAAGCCAAAGATGATTTAAAGCCCTAGGGAGATGGGGGTGGGGAATGCAGCAGAGAGAAGCCTCAAGGGCTTTACGAGAAATGCACGTCTACTCTCCAGAACTCCGAGTGGAACATTTCAGCGTCAGAACCGTGCTTACCATCGAGCATTCTTGGAAAACCAGGATGGTTCACATCAGGCAAGCATCAAAGTGTTTACCGCTCCGCCCCGTCCTCCCACCCGTTCTCCTCTCCCTAAGAACCCGACATCAGAGGCCTTACACTTTCATCCCTGGGTGCTGGCTGACTCCATAAGAAAACTAACTACTCGGGGACAGGGCTATTGGCCAGGGTGTGAACTAACAACAAAAGCTACCCGGGGTTCATTCAGGCAAAGCACAAGTAAACAAAACACCCAGGCAGGGGGATCAAGAGACCTGCTCGAGCTCTAGCTTTGCCGCACATTCACTGTGACCTTGGGCAAGTCCTTGTTCCTCTCAGGGCCTCAGTTTCCATCTGTTGAAGGGGTTGGACTAGATAACCTATCAAGTCACTTCTGACCCGGGGAGTACCTACTGTGTATGACCCAGACTGTGGCAGGGACCCCATGCTTCTGAAGGACAGAGTGAGTACCCTCTAGCTGAGGTCCCAAGTGTTGCAAGTGTCCCCAGAGCCCACAGCTCCTAAGTTGCAGAGTTGGGATTTTCAGCAAAACCTGTCAGACTCCAGGTCTTCCTGCTACCCCAGGAGAGGCGCCCTGCTCTGAAGTACCGTCTTCCTTGCGCACGCCCTGCCACATCGGCCTCGCGGTTGTGTGAGCCGAGCAGGATGGACCCCGATTCCGGCCGCTCCCAAGCAGCCTGTCCCCACTCCCTCGGGGTAGCCCTTCGCTCGGCCTGGCTGTGCCTCCGCCTCACACTTGGGGGTCCAGGCTTCCACTCAGGGCAGGGCATCCACCGTCAAGCCCTCCAGGGGAGGGTCAGGTCAGGAACCATGTCCCTGTGCGGCTTCGGAGGCAAGAACAGCAAAACTCAACGCCTCCAGCTGCTGGTTTCACCACCCCCTGCTCCGCTGGACTCTCACTTCCCCATCCAGCTGGTGCTACCCCCTTCCCCCGGGGGCCGCTGACCGGCTGGGGGGGCCTTGGGCTGAGTCACTCAGCATCTCCAGGGCTCCCTTTGCTCCTCTGGACTAGCATCTACTTCCAGAGATGGTCACAGAGATGAAGTAAAATCAGGTAGATGACAGCACTTTGTAAACTGTAAAATACAGTACATGAAAGGTCATGGTGGTGTCTCCCCTTCCCAGTGACAGCGGTTGGAAAAGACTCTGGTATCATCGGAGGGCTACACCGAGAACCCTCGCGAGCACACACACCTCGTGCCTTTATTTTTGAGGCCACTCGGTGCAGTAAAAGAACGACCCCGCCGAAGAACTGGTGGAAGGGCCTCTGTCCCTGCTTCTCCACTAACACAGAGACTGTCCCCGTTACCTACGAGATAGGGGTGAGACCACTTCCCTGCCTCTCCCAGGGCTGCTGTGAAGACAGGACCATGGGAAAGCGCTCTGCAAACCCTCAAGTACGCTCCACATCCCCTCCCCACCCCGCCCACAGGAGGGGGCAGATGAAGGTCACAGACAGGAGGACACTTGGCTGCTTTCCCTGCTATTCA
This sequence comes from Leucopleurus acutus, assembly GCF_964270905.1. Taxonomy (NCBI): domain Eukaryota; kingdom Metazoa; phylum Chordata; class Mammalia; order Artiodactyla; family Delphinidae; genus Leucopleurus; species Leucopleurus acutus. The sequence goes on along the minus strand of NC_139142.1, from coordinate 135,804,539 downwards.
GAATCACCAAGAGGCTCAGAGGGAGAAGAAAGTGGGGGAAAGGACAGTGCATTGAAACAGCAGCCAGGGAGCAATGGTCGTCAGGCAGGCAGAGCTGGCCGGGAAGGGGGTGTGTGGTTTTCAGGGTGTCTCTCTCACCTCTCTGGGGGCTCCTAATCTGGTGTCTTCAGAAATACAGGAACAAAACAAAAGCAGCCATTTCCCCCAGCCAAAAAAATAAAGCCTACGTTGCAAGAGAAAGCTGTCGGCTGTGCTCACACTCAAGAATGTTTGCTGGGTGTCAAATGCTCTCCTGGGGCCTCCTGGGAGCTCTGCGCGGCCAGGTGCTGAGGGTCCCTGAGGAAGGGCCTGCCCTTCTCGGTTCACTGGGCTCTCTCTGTCCGGAGAAAAGGTCACCCCGACAGAGGTCTGAGCAGCCCTGTCCACACGGCGTGCTCCCAGGTGCTGACGGACGCCAGGTGTGAACCGCTGCGGGAGCTGCTCCCTCAGTTCATTGAAGGGGATTCTGAAACAGCCTTCCTAGCTGCGCCCAACTAGAAGGTGTGAAAAAGCAGCAGAACACCGCCTGTGTTTCCTTCATTCGAGCCTGCCCCCGCGATGCAGCCCGACAGCTCTGCTGCTCTTGTGGGCTTTCGCCCCAGCTCTGCCTGCTCTCCGCTCCTCCACGGACTTTCACCCTCACCCATGCATTTCACCTGGCCTCCACCCACGTGTTTCCGCAGTGGGCTTCCCCAGCCCCTGCCTGCCCCTCTGCCTTCCACCCCTGCCGACAGGTAAAGCAAATAACGGGGGATCCAGCAAGCCTACCGGGCGAGGCTGTTCTCACTTAGCAACAGCTGAGCCTCGTGTGTGCCCAGCCTCCAAGCCACAGTCTCAGAGAATCAGTTCCAGGTCTGGGGCTCTGGGCACTTCTGATTTCCAGAGCAGAAGCATCAACGTGGGCAAATGGGGAACAGAGAAAACAAACCCCAGACCAGAATTACATATAGTTGATGCCTCCCGCGATAAAGGCGAGAACAGGGGAGAAACGAATAAATGCATATCCCCTCCCACCTCGAACTCCAGGTGTCTGTTTTTATTCTTCTAGATGAGCTCCAGCAATCACCGCTGAGCCGTCAATCAGCTGGGCCAGAGGAACTCTAAGAACTCTGATCGAAACCATGGCTTCCCAAGAGGCCTGGCTTTCTCCCCGCCCCCCCTTTCCAGGCAGAGCTGGCAGCACAGCAAAACAATTTCAAAGCACAGAGACCATAAACACCAAATTAAAAGGTAAAGTAAAAAGGGAAGAGATGTTTACTGGAAACTTAAGTTCCACTGCCCAGAAAATATAGGTCTTTTTTTAAACACACATACACCAACACACACATATATATGAGGCCTCTGCCGCCCACCTCGAGAAATATGTACTTTGCTCTATATATGGCTTTCTTATCTGCCCTTGATTATGCTCAGCTTGTGACCGTGAAGCCTGAAATAATTGCCCACAGAGAAATAACAGCCTTGGCCACAGTCAGGGCCTAACAAAGCCAGTCCTGCATTTACCAATGATCACACAACTCGCTCACAGGACAAACTCGAGTTCGCTGATGCACAGATAATCATTCCCATGCATACCTGAAATGCAGCCACTGCTGAGAGGGTGCCAGGTGGCTACTGGAACCAAGAACAATCATCTTACATGATATTTCTGGGTCCAGAAAGGCTTTCGAGCTGAAACTACGCAGGAAATTAAGGTGGGCAGATGGTAATCATCAAAGCAGAGGGCTGGCAGACCACCCCTCACAGGAGAAGGAAACAGCTAGAGGAAAATTGACTCCTGAAAGCAGAGAATTTTGATGGGAGCCAAGAACATAAAGTCGCTCCTACTAGCAATGGGGTGCCCCTCGGGGCTGCTCCCCAAAGATGATCAACAGCGTGTTAGGAGTGAGGAGACAGGCACACTTCACTAGTGGGGCCCATGTGTCTCCCTTTCACTAGCCCAGGTCCACATCCCTTGATGCATTTGTCCCGTCCCACCCATTCCAGGGCACCTCCTTCTGAACCCCTGGGTACTCACCATGTGCCCACAGCACAGAAGACCTTCGTACTATCCCACACTTGTGTATTCAAACCCCAAGTCAGACTGTAAGCTCTCTGAGGGCAGAGGCCGTATCTGCCATTTCTCTGAGTGCCTTACTTCATAAACATTTAGTGACTGACGGATTCCTCATTCGTCTAAGAAATAACAACCTCCATCTGGCATCCGTGTCTACACCCATATCTCAAACCCTGTCACTGGAAAAGCTCCTCAACCCTGCTCCCCATATGCGAGGCCCTTCGGGGCTAATCAATACCGACAAGTTCTCCTCCCTCCTGAAGCTCATTTCACACCCATTAAGCAGTCCCCTTCACAATCCCACCACCATCACAATATGCCCTCCCCTCCGCCTGAAAAGATATTAGAACTGAGCTGTCCTTTCCCATGACTGTTTACTCTGGACAGCTGTGTCCCCTCAGATTGCATTTGGCTGTAGGGATGGAGTCCCCGCAGGGAAGCACGAACAACTGACTGGGCATAAACGGAAGTGTTTCGATGCTATGGCTGATGAGGGTGGTAGGATCCTCTCAACCGAGGGCAGGGACACTCACCAAGGCACAGGAAACGGCATAGCACATACTTTCACAGCCCCTCGCATCCACCAGGGCATCGCCAAGGATCTGACACTAAGGTATGCCAGCGCTGGCTGGGGCCTCTGACTTGGCTTCATGAAAAAGGCGTGGCTGCGTGTTATGCGTGGCTGCGTGTTACGGTCTGTTTAATCCACTCCTGCTCCGCCCCTGCCCTGGCTCCACCCCCCCCACTTAGTACTCTGAGTTTCCCAAGCAGAAATAACCAACTACAGATGGTTCTACTCCTTCAGAGATGTTTGAGAAACCACTGACCCAGAGAAAGAAAACTGGGGATCCAAATCTCAGGGCAACTACTCACCATCAACAGCTGTGATTACCAAATCAACATGCTTCTCAAATCTAGAACTTTTTTTCTCTCTGTGTACTGTGCTTTTTTTTTTTTTTTTAAACCAACCACTATCACTTTTCCCCTAAAAGAGATGCCCAGAACACTGAACCACAGCTTTACTTAAGATCTAGGGCTGTTGATTCTCAATGCTGGCCACACCCCAGAATCACCTGGATAACTTTAAAAATACTGATTCCCAGGCCCCGCCTGTAGAAATTCTGAATTGGTCTGAGGTGGGGTCTGGGTATCAGAATTTTTATAAGTAACCAAGGTTGAGAACCTTCCACGGTGAGCCCGACCACCAAATGTGGTCATTAGGAAGCAGGAGTCCCAGCTGCCACGGCTTACCCCGCACCTCAAAGCTCTTTCCATCCTGTCTTCAACGGCGGGCCCCAATCTCCAGCCCCCAGAGCGATTGTACAGTGATCCTGAAACTATCCGAATGAGTTAACAGAGTCGGTCATTTCTTTGAACGCAAGCTCCAGAATTAGAATGTTTAAGGTGCAGAAACATTAAAATCCTGCTAAGTCAACGCCTCTGGTTTGTCAAGGAGGAAACCAGGGGCCGGGGCAGCAAAGTGACTCACCCAAGGTCACGAAGCTGGTTCACAATGGGGCAGGCCTAGAAACGGGGTCTTCCACCTCTGGTTCTCCCTCCTGTGCACCACCCAGGAGCCCCTGGGGTGACAGACTCCCAAAAAAAGCAGGGTCACGGGAATGGCCACTGTTTACTTCTTGTGTACTTTCAGTGGCCAGCCTCTCATTACTTCATCTCTAGAAGGCTCTGTCTCCTGACTGGCCTTAAAACAGCTGAGGACAAAGATGGTTCTTCTCCTTAAAGATTCCTGAGCGTGCCGGTCAAATCATAATCCTCAAAGAATATACTTGCTGGCTGGCTGGGGTTCATGGAAAAAGCCATTAGCAAAAAGAGTCTACCCCAGTTTTGAAAGAGCACTCTGTCGAGCGGCGGGTGTGAGAGCCCGAAAGCCAGCAGTGGATTCTGGTTTCTTGTGGATAAGAGAGTTGATTGTTGGTTTCAAAATCTCTAACCAACCTGTGAACACGTTTCCCTTCCTTCCTGTATTTTTACAGCACCTCGGCCGCAACGCAGCTGGTCCCAGAAGCACAGGAAGCCTGTGCTTTGGGCTAAATGAGAATTCCTCTTTGCCTGAAGGCTGATTTCCCCTAGCCCGGGAATAGGGAATAGAAGTCTGGCGGCTCCAGGCAGCAGGAGTACAAGTCTGGCGGCTCCAGGCAGCAGGAGTACGTATGACCGTCCAAATCCACAGGCCATTCACACCTCCTGGACCACGGTGTCTGGCGGTACTGCCACCACCAACGACAACTGAAGATGCTCCGTAAGTATCTGGTGAGTTAAACCGTGACTATAATAGAATTCAATAAGGAAGGGGCTGCCTCTGAAGGTAGAGCATCAGATGAAAAATTACACTTGCCTCCCAGGAAAATATATGCGTCGAGAAAGGAGTGAAAACCCAGAAGCCAAGGAAGAGAGGGCAGAAAGGTGTCGTGAAGTATTAGAGCCGATACAGACCTCTGAGGTTCTCTCTTGGAGCTTGTCATTTTCTAGATGCAAAGACCAATACCCAGAGAAGCCAAGCTGACCTTCCTGGAGCCAGAAAGCCAAGCTCCACCAAAGAGTGGCCAAGGGCCCTCAGCCTCATCAGAGAAACGGGATGCCAAGCTTCCTTCGTGTTCACGTGTGTCTGTTCTCTGACTGATTCAACACTTCACTGACCCTGGGGGCTCCGATAATGATGAAGATGAAGACTAGTGTCGGTCATGGAAGGAGGATAGAAAGAAATGGCCCATGTTCGATTCCAGGCATTGCTGGGATGTTCAGATGTGGACGCCCAGAGAACAGCTGAAGCTGAGGGTCTCTAGCTGTGCAGAACTACAGATCTGGAAGTCAACCCCCCAGTGAAACCCAGAGAGAGGAGAAGCACTTTGAGCTGCAATTCTGAACTGTGATACCCAGCTGGGTAGAACGAGGTCCAGCATGTGGTTTGATTTTCTCGTCACTGAAGTTAAGGCTGATAGACAAAAAATCAAAATAAAAAAACAACGGTGGTCAAAAGGTGACATTCAAAAAGATTGTCGGATCAAAGTCCCTTTGTGAGTACTGTTATTTCACCCTCCTCTGAACGGTAACCACTTCCCACATGAGCCCCAGTAAGGCAACCGTGCAGCCCACAAGAGAGATAGAAATATGACCACACTTCCCTCTTATAAACAGGTGACGGTAAACATCTGAGACCACTGGTCCACAGCTGCGGTTAAACAAAGGGTCGGGGGACACCCTGGAATAGCTGTCAGGGCCTCCATCTCCCCATATACTAACTCTCCCTCTGAGTGCGGACCTTGGACCATTAACTTCAGAACTCAAGCGGGTCAAACAGAACCAGCCTCACCCTGGAACCACTTCATTGGGTTTCATGCCCAGGCTCACCTGGCCTCTCCTCCTGGAGACTCAAGAATTTTCAAGGAAAGTAGCTGCTTTGGTGCCCGGCCCCGTGCTCAGAGATGCCACTCTGTGAGGGCCTCGCGCAGAGGGCAGGAGGGCAACACATCACGTGTGCGCTGAAGTGTGCTATCCCCCCACTCCCACCTCCCGGATCAGCTGTAGCCATAGAGCCTTTTTTCTTTTAATAAGAAAAGCCAAAACTGCAACTTTTTCAATCAAGCAAGAAAAACAGGCAAACCTGAAACAAACATCTTTAATTAGCTTTGAGATGTTTCCCAGGGGAGTCCTGAGTTAGCCCAGCTCCTAGATCAATAGGAAAATAAGGGCCCATGAGGCCCTGGGACAGGCTCTGTTTTCTCTGAATTGGAATGAAAAAGCATTTGCAGACCTGAAGTCAGTTATTAGCTGACTGTGACAGGAAGACTCCAGGGTATTCCGTGTCTGCAGAATGTTCCATCAGAAAATGACCCCAAAATTCTACAAACTGGCCAGCAGTTTGTTTTTAACCACCAAACATTTATAGAATTCTTATTTCTTCGTCTATATGCTTTCAGAGAAAGTTTCCAGCAGCTTCAAAGCCAGTGAGACGCACAAAGACGCTAAACATGCAATTCAATTTCACAGGGTTTCGAAGCTAAAATACCGCAAGAACCTTTAGAAATTTTCCCCTGGGGGCAGGAGGCGCTTAGCTCTGTACCCTGCCCCCACTCCATACTCAGGGGCAAATTTTTAACCTTCATTTTGTCAACAGGAAAACAAGACTGGTAGTGGGGTGGAGACAGAAATCCGAACTTCTTGAAAGACCTTGCTTAGGTTGGAAAATGTGTCGTCCTCAGGCACAGCGTTCAGAGGCCCTGATGGTCCCCTTCGGTGAGTCTCACTTCCATTTGTCCCCCTGAGCCCCAATTTCACACCTGTTCCTAAGCTGCCCCACAGCAGACTGCTACAACCCCCATGGTTGGATATTCTGAACACAAATAATGGTCTCTCCATCTTGACAGTAAGCTCCCTGAGGGCAAGATCTGGTCCCTGATTGGTTTACCAACATAACCTCTGAAATCAGCAAGACATCAGATAAGTATTCAGGAGTCTACTCAGAAAAGGAAAACAGTAATCAACAAGTATTAATTGACATTTACTAAGTGCCTAGCAGGTACTGGTGAGCCAAAGAAACAGCCTGGATCTCTGACATCAAAAGGCTTATTACAATCCATTATTTCTGCCGCGACTGCATGTGACAAAATACTGGCGAGATACCAGGAGGCTTCTGGGAAAGATTTCCTTCCTGGATTAAGAGACCCCCAAGGAGAAGCAGCCTTTTCTGCCGCTAGATGCAAACCGTGCAGAGACAGTAACTCTTGGAGCAGCTGTGGCCGTCGCTGGATCATGAGGGCTGAAGATGGCAGGGCAGAAAGATGGAAGGCTCCCAAGTCCTTGCTGGTGCCCGAAACCTCCCTGCCTCCAGACTTCTTAGGGGAGATAATAAGCCCTCACACTGGTGAAGGTGTTAGTTGGGTTTCAGGTTACTTGTAGCCCAAAGCATCCTAATACAGTGAGTCTGGCCCCTGATCCAGAGTATGGGATGGATCAGAGAGGGAAGGAGCGAACTGGCTTACTGCAGTATCCAGGCGTGAGAAACCGAGGGCTGCCACTAAGGAGGAGAGAGGGTGGCAATGGTGAGGAGAGCTGGAACTCAAAAGATACAAAAGCACAGTCCAGCCTTACCCACAAGATGGCCTAGTCATCTCCATGAAGCCCGGGGGCCAGTTCCCACGCTGACTCTCCGATGAACTGGAACATAAATAATTAATATTCCCTGCCCATACTCACCCACACACATGCCTCCTTGTGTCTCTGGGGTTAAAAAAAAAAAAAACGGAAATGCATCTTGTTCTATTTATAAGACACAGCACAGCCACAAAGGATGACGACTAGAGCCGTATCAGCTGAAGTTCTCCAAGCAAGTGCCAAGTTTGGTTTGAATTTACACTTCACTTTTCTCAGCCTGTAACCAGTCGTCTTTGTCACTCCAGCTGCTCTCCTTGGAGTTCATCAGACAGGGCCTCGCCCACGGCAAACAGTTTGGTTGCAGAGTATAGAGAACTCAAGTCCCTCTCCAGATTTCCAACAGATTATTTGGGGCAAGAGAGGAAGCATGAGGCTTGGACGATCGCAGAAACCAGTCCCATGAACATGGGGCAGAAGGGAAGCAGTGCAAAGCCTTTCCATGTTCTCTACGGAGTCCCATTGACAAAGGGGGTTATTTAGGGCCACATACCCTGGCACATTCCATGCATTTACCAGCATCAAAGAGAGAAAAAAGGCATGCTTGCTGTTATTTTTAATTCCTTCCTCAATGCCTTCCAAAACTCTTCAGCAGAAGGTTTATCCACTACACCCCCACCAGCTCCCAGCCAGTAGTAATAAAGTTGAGGCCTCAGCGAAAATGGAGCAGGGGGGCAGGAGAGGTCAGCTCACAGGAGAAGTCTCTGCTCCTGGACATGAAATCCCATCTCAGCTGCACTGCACCTAGGGGCATCTCCTGGGTTCCGAAGGGACATGGCCTGATGAGGATGCAGATGTTCTAGAGCCAGGTGAACACCCTACCATCCCCTCACTGCCACCCTCACGTCCCCCCCTCCACCTCCCACTTCTCCCCCCTTCCCTTCAGAGTGGCCATCAGCAGAGCTAAAGGTTCCCCAACTCCTACTGCAGCTAAGTAAGCTCGGGTGCTAACCTGACTATTTTAGATTACCTCTAAGGTCTCATCCAGTTTTAAATTATGTTGCCAACTTGCTAAATGATCTTAGGCAAGTCCCCTCACTCGGAATAGCAGTAAATAATCCAGACAGTCCCTGACACTTTAGCAGTGGCAGAGAAAGCTGCTGATGTAATCCTCCCAGTTTCCCTGGTCAGGTATCATCATCACTGGCCCAGAGGCAGGGTGACTTAGAATGACTATTTATCCAGGTTTGCCTGGACAGTCCAGGTTGATGCCCATTTTCTGGCCATCACTAATGACAGCACTGCCCTTTTACACTCTTAGAAGTGTCCTGGTTTGTTTAATAAATTATATAGTCACCCCTGATTCTAGAAGGGGCAAAGCTTCAGAGGCAAATCCAGCTCCATCTCTTATCATGAGACCTACAGCAACTTTCCTGATCAAGTTCATGGATTTTGTTGTGAGGATGAGAACAGCAGCCCATTCTTGGGGGAGCCTTGGGGCAGGCAACTGGGTGTCAGGAACCAGACCTGAATTCAGATTCCTGTTCTGCCGCTGACCCCTCAAAGCCTCAGCCTCCTTTTTTTTTTTTTTTTTTTTTTTGCATTTTAACTCCAAGGCGAGTGGAGGCTACTCTTCCTTGCGGTGCGTGGGCTTCTCGTTGCGGTGGCTTCTCTCATTGCAGAGCACGGACTCTAGGCGTGTGGGCTTCAGTAGTTGTGGCTCGCGGGCTCAAGAGCGCAGGCTCAGTAGTTGTGGTGCACGGGCTTAGTTGCTCCGCGGCACATAGGATCTTCCCAGACCAGGGCTCGAACCCATGTCCCCTGCATTGGCAGGCGGATTCTTAACCACTGCACCACCAGGGAAGCCCCTGCTTCCTCTTCTATAAACATGGATTACTCATCCTTCCCAGAAGATGGGTAAAGAAGACCAACCAGCTGATCAGTGGCCCACCTTGCTGTCTGGCATATAGTCAGCACCCAGTCCACGCTGCATGTGCCAGGATCGCTCCCAGGTGAGAGGGCTCAGGTGATCAGCCACAGGTCAGCACAGCTGACCCAAATCCTCAGACAAGGCCACGAGCACCAACTCACCTAAGCTTTTGGAACTAGACCCTGCAGCACGCACGCCCTGAGTTCACATTCCTATTGAATTTGTGCCTCATTAATGATTTTCTCTAAGGTGGCGGTGCAAATCTGGGTGTGAACTTGGAGGCCTTAACTCCATCCCCGTCGGGAAGGGCTTTTAGCAGTACTATAGAGTTGTGCTTCGTAAAGAAATAATGAGTGACACTGCATAATATTTCACAGTCTGCAAAGACCTTTTAATGCCTAGCTCATCTAAATAAACAACTGCAATCATCCCACCAAGGGAGGCAAGGTTTTTCCCATTTTACTGCTGAGGAAAGGGAGGCTCAAAGAAATCAGGTGACTGGTCTACGGTCACCAAAGCAGGAAAGGGGAGAGCAGGGATCCGAACTTGGGTCTTCTGAATGTAAGCCCAGAATGCTCCACTGCAGGAGGCTGCCCCTTCAGCAGCAGGCCTCTATCAGCGTTCTCAAAAATGGTCCATGAACTAGAATCAGTCTGTGGACACAAAACTTTTATCTTCTAAAATCCTATAAACTTCAATTAACAACAAAAAAAAGCTGACTCTAAACAGATGAGGTAAATTGTATGCAATCTCTCAGTGGTCACCAAAATTTCTGCCTGCTCTCAGTGATAAAATATATGAACTTAAACTATTTTACTCTCTTATTAAGGAATATGATCTGGTTTTTTTTTTTTTTTTTTTTTTTTTTTTTTTTTTTGTGGTACGCGGGCCTCTCACTGCTGTGGCCTCTCCCGCTGCGGAGCACAGGCTCCAGACACGCAGGCCCAGCGGCCATGGCCCACGGGCCCAGCCGCTCCGCGGCACGTGGGATCCCCCCGGACCGGAGCACGAACCCGTGTCCCCTGCATCGGCAGGCGGACTCTCAACCACCGCGCCACCAGGGAAGCCCCTGATCTGTTTTTAATACCTGATAGCATTCGATGAGTCTGCAGTAGAGAATTTAGGTATTTTTGCTGATTGCAGTGTGGTCTGGAATTGGAAAGCCTGGCCTAGGCGATCATCAGTGAAGACACTTAAAACACTGACCAGAGATATTCTACACAGACACCGTACCAGGCACAGAGAAGACCCAGGGAGAGGCCAGGTTCTGATGTTGAGGCCTCTGTATGGAGCCCAGCGACACCCTGCTTCATTTCCCAAGGAATCCATGTCAAGAGGCTGGCATGACTCACTGGCTAATTACCTGAACACTTGGGCTCCCCCAGCCCTCCTGGCTGTACAACTTGTCTTCTCTCCTGACGGCCAACAAAACACTATTTTCACCCTGGTCCAGACATAGCCTAAAGCTGTCCACATGGTGGTGTAAGGGATTATGACTCTGACCCGGATAACTCCGGCAGAAAACCTGCTCTTACCAGCCTCGGGGTGGGGGAGGAATGCGAATAGAATGGTGGCTTCAGCCACGCCACTCCCCGAACTTAAAAATCTCCTGGGTGCTTACGGAGCAAGGTCTAAACACCAAGTCTGGCCAACTGAAGCCCTTGGCAACATCCTTCTCCCGACCCTCTCTGGCCACTCCCTCTTCCACGTTCTGGCCACCCTGCCCCACACACCAGGCCCTTCCACCCTCTGTCTGGCCAGTGCTCCATGCAGCCTTCCCCTCACTCCCACACTCCTATCCACCCTTCAAAGTCCCGCTGGAGCATCACTTCTGTGAAGTCTTCTGGGTCCCCCAGAAAAGAGCTGCTCTTTCTCTGGGCTCCCAAATACCTCTTTCTTCAGCCTTTGCTAGACTGTCTTTCCCATGAGCCCACCGTAACTGTGGTCACCGTGTCCCTTTTTGCATCTGCGCAGTTCAGGGACAGGACTTCATCTCTGCATCTCTGTATCTCCCGAGGCCCAGCACAAAGTCAGTGCCCAGTAAATAGATCCAACAACCAAACGCACTACAGTGGTTGGGCTCTTTGCTCCACCTTTAAGATGGGCGGCTGCCATACGTCTCACCTTCTCCCTGATCTGCATTTAATTCACTCTGATCTGGGTTCAAGGTGAGGGAAATCAATCCCTATAGAAGTACCCACAATCCTGCCCATATAATGGTGCCACCTGAGCGGGGCCCCAGTTGTGGCTACATGACTGAGAGGAGGGTGCTAACAACAGGCCTGCCTCACCATCAATGGGTCCCAGAGCAAGAGGACCTACGAAGGCCCACACAGGATATGTCATATTTAAATTTAAAAGACAGAAATCAAGATAACAGCCTGATAAATAGAATATGTTCTAGCATATTGACAAATACCTTGATACAACCTGGGAGGCCACGTTTGAATTCAGCGTTCTCTGACCCCTCGGTTTTACAGTGGGATGCGGACACTCGGGGAGAGCTGGCCCTCCCCAGCATCACCCCACACTTAGAGGGGCTTCACGGACACCCATGCAGACACCCCGAGTCTGAATTCCATCCAATCCCTCCATCTCCCGGCCCTGCCCACCTTGTCAGCCTGGGGCCCACGGGTGCACACACGGTCCACGGCCGATGCAGTCTGCCCTTCCTTAGGCAGATGGACCTGCAAGCAGGCTTGAGACCGTGTGGGCAGGGAACTGAAGGGTCGGGACCCAGCATACAGTCTGGAAGGAGGAAGCGCAGACTCTACGTGGGCCATCCCTGGGCCCTGCAGCTCTGCCCCATGGAAAGTACCACATCCAGAAGGATGTCCAAAGCATGGCCTACTAAGTGTGAGTGCCCTCTGGCCCCCCTCGAGGAGCAGCCCACGGTACCGCCATCCACATCTGGGTTATTCTGGAGCCGTGAGCTTCTGGCACCGAACAATCTCACCTGACAACCAAGCCAACTGGTGAGGTGGTACTTGGAGCTGAAACTGCTTTCCAACCAGGCCTCAGAAACACACCAGCAACAATAAACATCACGCACTTGCACACACGGAAGGGCAGGCTATCGGTGACGAGCCTGTGAGTCACGGTGTTTCTTCTTCAGGATCTTATACCCCCCACCCCAGGAGCACTGATTCATCCAAGTTTATTTTCAATACTATTATTTTTAGTCAGCCAAACAATTTTTAAAATGATGATGGAGGAGGGGAGAACCACCGAAGAATATGAATTCTCTTTCCATAGCCTTCCAAGCCGTAAACCAACAAGTGGTGTGGCTGTGGCCGCTTGGTGCGCACCTGCTAGAGGAAGGTCCTCTCACTACATCAACCCGTGTTCTCCAAACAGCGAGCCCTGAGAACAAGTGTGTCGGGGGTGGGGGGGCCCTTACTGGAATCTACTGACACCATCAGTCAGATTTCCCCCTGGAAAGGGAAAAATGAGTGTTTACTAAGCACCTACTATGTGCTGTGAGCCACAAGTATCGGTCAGGTACTTGCTCTCTCTTATCTCATTTGCGTTGACTTACAGGAGGTAAGTGGGCCCATGCCCATTATACAGATGAGGCAAATGGAGCTTAAGCAATGGAAGCACATGTCCCCAAGGCTGTCACATAGCCAGTAACGGGCCAACTCAAACTCCGGTCTGTCAGACTCCAGGGCCCTTTGTTCTCCCTTGATGACTCTGCTCTTCCAGCCCACCCACACCCCCCACTCCTGTTCCCCAAGCAATATTTTAAGACTCTCTTTGGGTAGAGATAAATGGCTACACAAAACATTTAAAGAGGTAGCAAAACAAGCTCACTCACCCTGCCCTTCCAGGCGCACAGAGAAATAAGGCTCACCTCAAGTCTGAATTCCATGAGGATGCAAGAAAGTTTACAATGGGGCACATTTGAAGCAAAAGGAAAAAACCCAACTTCCATCACCAGTGCCTGCTTTCAGCCACTTGTAACTACTCAAAAAGTCCTTTCTGGGTCCATTACTCCACATTTGGGCTTAGCCCAGAGGTGATTTTTTAAGGAAAAAATGCCTTTTGGCATTTTTGAGCTGTGACAGCGTAAAAACAGACCTTTAGAAAACACACACCCAAAAAGCATTACTATTTTCAAAAGTCCAGTCTCAAAGGAAAAAAAAAACACAAAACGGTGACACCTCAGAGCTACAACTTGGCCTGGCAGTCTGTGATGCAAGAGTTAGCAGGGAAAGCCACCAGACTGATAACGCTGTAGGTTTCAAAGGCAAACCTTGACCCAGGGTTTCTTAAACAACCCCCTAGTCCTAACTCCCAGCAAAGCTGTCAGGAGAAAAACTTGCCAGATGTAATCAGGGAGAGCCATGTGATACAGAAAAAGTACTATTTCGGGGGAAACTCACTTTTCATTTCCTAGCCGGGGTTTCAACTTGTAACCTCCACGCCGCCCCACAAGAGGCGCACGCTTACACAATCGAGTACAGCCTTTCTTTATATAGATGCTTGAAAATAAATAAAGGAAGCTTCCTGGGTAAACCCTGACATATGAGCAAACATTTTCCACAGGTATCCTCTATAATGCCTACCTCTCACATTTAACCATTTTTAGGCAATTGTGGTCATTAGTTTAAGTAAACTTCCTGCTCTGAGAATAGCCAAAAATAGCAACAAAAGAAGAAAAATTGCTCACCGCATCTCAAGGCACACAGCCTTCACTTCGTTACCCTCCTATTCAGTTATTTTTATATTCCTTTGTAGTTATATTTCACTGATTTAGACTCACAGGGTGAGGGAGAGGCAAGGAGGGCAGAGGGGGAAAATAACCAACATTAAAGGCTGAATTATAGTTTTATTACTTTCAACTATAGAAATTCATAGGGCCTTAGGGTATTCATCATTAAGAAAGATCTGTGATTCAGTGATCAACCGGATGGATGCATGCAAAGGGGAGCTTCTAAAATGCCTGCATGAAAACCACTTTAGAGTTAGAAAGATCCTCTGATAGAGCTCATTTAGCCCATTTTCCAGTTGAGAACATCTGAGGCCCAGAGATGGTAAGTGACTTGGCCCAGGTGACACAGCTGATTAGAAACAGAGCTTAAGTCTAGAACCTCCTCAGGTCTGTTGACTCCTGCCTCCAAAATGACTCCCCCAAGTTTGTTTATGACTAATATTTCTCTGACCACATTTATGGGGAGAAAAGGCCTGCGACACAAACTTCAGCCTAGTCCAGCATTAGCAAAACTTCTTCATTAATAGGCTTCTACCGTGTTTTCGTTTTAAACCAAGTCTCTCTGTCGAAACACTCTGTAGCAGTGTGCCATGGTGGCAGGTTGCTGTTTACAGCTGAGGCCTCAGATAATCACTGCAGACAGTGTGACTTGTGCTCTAGATTTGTTATTTCTAAAACTGTTAATTAAGTCAAAACAAAGAATAATGTTACACACACACACACACACACACACACACACACACACACACACACACACACACACACACACACACACACACACTCATCCGGACTCAATAAACTGCAGAGCTTGGGGGATTTGGTTCTCTGGCATTAAGAAAACAGTACTTACGAGTTAACCAGAGTGAACACATACATGATTATTACAATTCCAAAGGACTCTTGTTGAGCAGCCAGTGGACCAGAGGCTACGGGAGGGCAGAATCGGGCGTCTGCCTCATTCACTGGTGGGGCCCTGCTACGTGGAGCAGGTTTGGGCGCCCAGTAGGTGCGCTGAAGGAAAGCATAAACATGAATTGGACAAGTTCTCTCGGATCTTTGTTCTAAAACCTGGAATACAGTAAAATTAGAAACCAGACTTCTGCAGGGTGGGTTTAATATGGCAATTTCCAACCGTTTCCAGGAACCACCGCCCTTGAAGATGGGGAGACTGAAGTGGTCAACAGATGATGCCCAGCCCTCCTGGGGAAGAGCTAGTCTCATCTAGCACTGCACGGGACATTCGCGTCTGCAAAAGGCTGGTAAGTCTCCCAGGCCCCTTCACCGACAGCCTTTCTAGGCAGTTCCCTTCCCAGCAGACTGGTACTACCAGACACAGATTTGGGGAAGGGGGCACGGTGGATTTTGGTTTTTTTTAAATATGTCAATACATCAAAGGAGACAAGGACAAAGTTAATTAGGACTATTCATGAGCCTTGCTGATTGAGAAAGCTGCATTCCACTTTAGAGAGCTTAAAGGAGGCTGGGGGACGGGTGAATAAAGAAGGTGGGAGAATAGGTAAAGAAATAAAGTTGGACTTCAAGTTTTAAAGCAAGCGCTGCTTGCAACATAGATGGACCTAGAGATTAATCAGACTAAGTGAAGTCAAGTCAGACAGAGAAAGACAAATGTCATGTGATAGCGCTTATATCTAAAAAAAAAAAAAAAAAAAAGATACAAATGAACTTATATACAAAACAGAAATAGACCCACAGACATAGAAAACAAACTTACGGTTACCAAAGGGGAAAGGGGGTTGGCGGGAAGGGACAAGTTAGGAGTTTGGGATTAACATTCACACTGCTGTTTATAAAACAGATAACCAACAAGGACCTACAGTATAGCAGAGAGAACTACAGTCAATATTTTCTAATAATCTATAAGGGAAAAGAAACTGAAAAAGAATATATATATATATGTTATATATAACTGAATCACTGTGCTGTACACCTGAAACTAACACAACACTGTAAATCAACGATACTTCAATAAAAATAAATAAATAAATGAAGCAAGCGCTACTTGGTCCTATTCATAAAGGAGCTCATGCAGAGACACGGCTGTATCGTGCATCCAATGGCATTTAGAAACCTCCCAATAAGTTAACAAGTGAAAATTCATAGTTGCTCAGTCCATTAAATCGTGTTAATTTTATTTCCAGCAATTACAAATTTACATTATTGAACCAATATTTATTTTTCAAACTCATTTTAATTGGATTGCTGATGTGATAAGCTCAAGAAGCCACATTCTCTCAACGCCCTCGGCTGCTTGCATTTCTCATCAGAACGATATGACTACTGTATTCCTTGACTTTTTCTATTATAAGAATTGTCATTTGACACTTTACATCCTTGCAAAGACTTCTTAAAATACATTATTAAAAGCTCTTATGTCCATATAGAAACTCAGGTTTATAGGATTTACTTTCAGCGAGTGTTAACCAGAGAAATGAAAAGCTAGGTCACACCAAAAGTCTGAAATTCTGAGGATCCACCATCACCTCCAAGTTGTCCACTTCGTATCGACATGGTCCATTATATTCTGAGCTAAGAGATCTAAAGTCACTGTTTCCGCCAAGGAAACCTGCATTTCAGGTTTGCAATACTAATGACTCTTTACTTCAAAGCGAGGACACTGTACAGTGGCATAAAATACTGAACACAAGTCACTAGTCGCTAGTTCGGTGCGAGCTAGGAGGTAACGAATTCATAGCAGTGCTCCGTTTAGGGAGAGAAGGAAGATAAAGAAGATAAAGACATCCTCGGTCTTGTAGGCAACGATCACCATGAACCCAAAAGTTCGTATGATCGTACTACCGTCCAGGAACGTCCTTTGGATAATAACTCCTGTCCTCGTGGTTTTCCACCTCATAGGGACTCCTCCCTCCTCTCCCCACCTCCTCCCACAGAACTAACGGTCTGTCCCCCTCATCCCTGGGCATTTTGTACATCCCTAGGCTGCAGCTCATGGCCTGTATTTTGGGCAAGTCTGTCTCCCACTCTAGATAGGGAGCCCCTTGAGAATAGGCACCCTGCCCTGCTCATCACAGTAGGTATTTAATAAATGACTGAATAATTTAGTCAATGAATGAATGATACACACAGAGGTCTAAACATAACACATCTGTCAAACTCTCTGGTTTACCAAACACTTCCACAGGCTTTACCTCCTCCTGATTTTACAGGTGCCGGCACGAAGGCTCTGAGACATTAAGTGAACTGCTAAATCCATCCAGGTGTTAAAACGGCAAGAAACAGGACCTGATTTCTGTGCTTTTTCTGGAGAAAACAGATGGCTGTCATTATTTTGTTTTCTAACACAGTGACCTCTGTAATATTTAAAAAACACATCATAATCCCCCCGCCCCCAAAAAATATCACTCCATTCTAGAGCTCATACTTCTTCTGATGGCTGGGAATAAGGAAGAAATAGACACTCAATGCCTTATTGCTGTTTCCCTTACTGAAGTGTAAGCTCCTCACAGGCAGGGACCATCTCCAATCTATCTCTGCATCCTCCTCCACTTCCTGGAATACTGACTCAGACATCGGAGGGGCTAACACCTATCAATGAATCCACAAAATCCAATCCTGTAACATTCGATGAGGAAGTGTGAGCAACGGGCTGTCTGCAACACGCACCGGCCCACACATTCAACTCCTGGGTGCGAGCAGCAAGTTCCAAGGTTCCAAATGTCAAGGGAACGTCGAGTGGCTCCTAGGTTTGGCCATACCTCTGAGCCAGCCCCACAGCCAGCTACCCGGTGTCCTGCAGAACCCTCCTCATCCCAGCCCTTGCGCGGAGCTCCCCTAATCAAGGTTAACAAGAGAAAGGAGAGGATGTGTGCAAGCAGGTGAGCTTGCTTCCAACAGGCCACAGAAGAATGGTGCTCTGAGCAGCAGCTGAGAGAGGAGGGAGGACAGGAGACGCCGAGATGGAGACGGTATTAAAGACGCCCCTCCTACACCCTCGGTCTGTCCCCAGAAGCCTGAGAAAGGAGTGTTAGAGATGGGGATCATTTCCCTTTCTCCCCAGGGTGAGAGCAGCCTGGCAAAGTCCAGGTAGATAACAGGAGGAGGTTGCACCGAAAGAACAGATGCACAGAAAGGGAGGAGAGGGTGTGTGTCAGACCTGGGGTCTGGCTTAATCCTCCCACTTTTCTCCGGACCTGGCGCTCCGATGCAAGAAAGCCCCAATTTCCCTCCAAACAAACCAGGCCTAAGTTTGGTACAGCTCTCGACAAGTGGGCCAAGTCATGTGTCCCATTGGTGGAAACACAAGTTATCAGTGTCCATCAGAACAGTCATCTTGAAGTGCACCTGGCTCCTTATCACTGACATAACCTACACACACCTTCTCTACCTCTTGGTAGCAAATGCTATCACTCCATTCTTATACACTGGCCAGGAAGATACCTGCAGCTGTACTCAGGTACGCAACTAGGTGACAAGTAGGATGCTGTTACACAACTTGCCAAAGTCCTGCCCATCCTGCCAGACCTCAGAGTGCCCTGAGAGCCCCTCTGTTGGTGTATCTAAATCAGGCTCTTACCACTGCCTTGGCACCGGTCTCTTTGACATTCTTGACACCAGTGAGCCTGTACCACTCCAGCTCTCTTGATCACTGAGACAGGTTAGAGCCGGGGTGACAGAAGCAAGTGTGTGGTCTGGGGGGCTCTAGTATCCAGCTCTAATCGCCCCATGGAGCTGCTGCTGCTCAAGATTTCGTATTAGCCAGAACAGGCTTGTTAAAATCTCCTTAGACTGAGGGCTCCTTACACCCCAAGGTCTAGACCTCGCAGAGTATTTTTAAGTACCCAGTGCCCCACCCCACACACCCTGTGGGATAACTAGGTTCAACATTTCCTTTTGTCAACTTTCCAAAGCCCTAGTTATAAAAGGCAGTGAGGACAGAACAGACAATTTGACAAGAAACCCCACAGCCTACAGGGCTGAGACACACCGATATCACCAGTGTGAGGCCAGCTAGCTACCTCCCCAAGATGTGGCCTTTAGTTCTCTGCCCACGACCAAAAACAGCAGTAGCTGTTGCCAAGGGAGACAAGGTGACCCAGAGGCGTGGGCACAAAATCCAGGGATGGAAATCCACTTTGTCTGGATCCGCCCAAGAAACTGGGTTTCCCTAACTGAAAAAGATGGAAAAAACTCTGCCTTAGCATTAAGTCCTTGCCAGGCAGGTAGAAGAAGATGGCCCAGTCCTAACAGAGTCATGAGAAGGCCAAGTTAACTTGAACTCTCAGAGACACCCAAAGTGTTCATATGCCTCAGGCTGCGCAGGACTTTGGAAAAGGCAGGCCGTAGCTATGCTTCCCCAGAGGGCAAACTCCTACCTTGCCAGGCCTCTCCTCCAGGCTGTCACCAGCCCAAAGACTGAACACTGGCAACCTTACCAACAAAGATCCGTGGGGCCCAATCCCCCTGGTTAACACTGCTCGAGCCGTCAGCAAAGAATGTATTCAGAACCTTCAAAGGGAGGAGCAGCCTGGGCCAGCAGAAGATGCACATTTGGTCAGAACTGTATGTTTACTAGGCCAAGCCTTTTTCACCTCTCTCCTCCCAAGGTTTCTCAACATTAAACGTGGGATAAATCTTAGGCCTAATTACCTGATCTATTTTCCAGGAGTTTCTTTTTCTTGATCTCATAAAAGCATGTGAAAGTCCTTTGTAAACTGTGAAACACTTTACACAGCTGCTCCTTTTATAATTGATAGCTTTTTTTTTTTTCCTGTTTCAAAACATAAAGCACTTGTCCTCGATGTACGCAGGCAGGTAAGAAGGCAGGTTTTGCAAAGCCTTCCCCAGGCTGGAGAAGTATGACTTTCATTCACCCTACTCCCCACCCTTCACCCAAAGGAATAAGGAAGAATGAAGAACTAGGGCTGGGACCAGGACCTAGGGCTCACTGACCATCACATCACACCACCTCCTGTGAAGTCAATCCTGGCTCCCGATCACACACCCAGAACACACTTCCCGGGCGGCACACTGCCTTCCCTCCCGCTTTATGGACTGGATCCACCCAGTTTTGAAAAAAATTATTATTTTTCAAGTCAGTACTCCCACCATATGTGGCATTTATTTCCAGAGGAGGCCTGGGTTCCCGTGGACAGATGTTGCTTTGTGCCTGCCTGACACGGATGGCAGCCCTCGTACAGCTGCCCCAAGCAGGTGGCCAAGGATGGAGTCTACTCCTGGCCCAGCAGCAAGGATGACAATTTCTGTGGGGCTCTGGCCTTGGGGACCCTCTGCTCATTGCTCTGCAGCCTGGAACCCCAAGAACATCCCCTACTCACACACACAAACTCTCCCTTGCTTCAGAATAAGACTTTTAAAGGGGGCTGAGAGGGAGGGAACAGGAGGCTAAGGTGCCCCCCCAAGACACCCCAATTCCCAGCCTGGCACACCTCAGCTAAGAGAAGGCCGTGGGGAGTGAAGTCACTGACCCCTTCTACCAGCCATCTGTGAGCTCCCGCCTGACCTAGCTGGCGCGAAGTGGAGGATAAAGGAGATCCAGACAGATGGCAAAGCGCTTTGGGAAGGAGGGCTCTGTAGGAATGCGAGGGCCGATGCGAGGCCCACTTTGGGGTGCGTGTTGTTATCTCAGCTCTGAGCCCCGTCCTTTGGGCATCCACCCGCAATCTCAGACTGAAAGGTGGGCAAAAAACAGTCAGGGGAGGTGGAGGACAGGACCCCACTCTCTGCCACTTAACTCTCTCATCTCAAAGCCAGAGCCCTGCACTGCAACTAAAAGTGCGTGTGTGCGGAGGGGGCGGGAGATTGGCACAACCGAATCTAAAAATACTCGATAAAAATGCTAATCCCGAAGGCAAGGAGAGAATGAAGAAGGAATCTGTCAATCACGAGGCTCCCGCTCCTCACCCACAGCCCCAGCTGTACGGACTGCATTCCTGTCGAGGAGGAAAGAAGTAGGGGGACAGGAATGAAGAAAAGAAAGGGAGAGACACCACCACCTCCACGAGCGCGGGCCGCGGGGGCGGGAGGCGGCGGCGGAGGAGGGGCTCCGGCCAGCGGAGCTGAACAAAGCGGGCCTCAAGTTCTAGCCCGCAGCTCCCCGGGGTGGGGGCGGCCGATTCCTGCAGCACCCCTTTCCCGGAGGTGAAAAGCGAATGCGAGGTCTAGGAGCGCGAGTGCCGCGTGGAAGCCCCAGGCTCTGAATCTTTGCAAATATAGAGAAGGTTTTGTTTGGGGTCCCCCCCACCCCCTTCCTGCCCACGTTCCCACCCCCCTTACGCGCGCGCGCCCGCGCGCGCACAGACACACACACACGCTATCCCTCCCGCTCCTATCCCACCAGGCCGTCCTCGCCACGCCAGGGGGCTGGACGGGCGCGCCCCAGCGTCCCTCGGGCCCCCACCTGGGGATGGTGATGCACTTGGTGTTGACGTTCTGCGTGGTGATGGCCTTCTCCAGCTCGTCCAGCTGCCCCGTCTTCTTGAGCTTCTTGACCAAACTCTTGACCGCCTTCTCGCACCACTTCTCCTCCTGCCCGTTCTGCTCGCCCTTCTTCCAGCCCAGCAGGCGCTTCACGATCGGGGGGGTGAAGGGCAGGATGGACGACATGGCTGGGGAGGGCGCGCGGGCGGCGAGGAGCGCCCCCGGCGGGGCTGGGTGCGGCGGGACGCCGGGGGCGCAGCGGGGTGCTCGGCCGGGGAAGGCAGCGGCCGCCCAAACTTCGCCTCAACTCTCGGCGAACTTGCCGGTGCTCCCGGCCGGGCCGCGGCGCTGCAGCCGGCGGGGCTCGGCGCGCGGCCCTGCGCCCCGGGCGGCTCCCAAGGCGGGGAGAAGGGCGGAGGGCCGGCGGGCGGGCAGGCAGCAGAGGCGCGGGATCGGGAAGGCCCCGGACGCGGGGCGGAGACGGCGGCCGCGGGGCTCGGAGTGGCAGAAGAAAGTTTGGGTTTCCGCACGGGGTGGCTGTTTGGGTGCCGCCTCCAGGAAAGAGAGTCCAACTCCCAGCCAAACTTTGCTCGCCTCGCTCGCTTTGATGCGCAGATCCCTCCGCCTCGGTAGCCTCGCCTCCCGCTGCCCTCCTCCTTCCCGGCTCGCTCGCTCGCTCGCTGGGCCGGCCCCGGGTTTGCGCCGCGCTCCCGCTCCCGCCCGCTGCCAGTCTGTGTTTCATGCAAATCCGCGTGCAGCCTCCTTTCCAAGCGCTGTCACCGCCCCCTTGCCGCCGGGGCTCCCCGCCTTCTCCCCCGCGCCCTGCCGCCTCCTCCCGCGGGCGCCCTACCCGCCCCCCGCCTCCGGGAGGGCGCCCGGCCTTCCCCCGCCCGGAGCGGAGCACGCCCACGTGGGCGTCCGGGGACAGCGGCGGCCCGGGCTGGAGCGCGCAGGACCCCGCGCGGCCCCGACCTGAAGGCCGGCGGGCGCCAGGAGGAAGTCGTGGGAAAGGAGCGGCGAGAGGGGCCCCAGGCTGGAGGGCCGGGCTCGGGCCGTGGCGTCTGCTCTCGGAACCCACACTCAGGAAGCTCAGTTGGAGTGGTGGGCCCGAGAGCGTTAGACTCGCACGAACGAGCGCCGTCCGGCCGCAGGCTGGCGGTGCACCCCCGGGAGGACCCCGGTCCGAGAGAGGGCGCGCGGAAGGCTTAGGCCCAGGAAGTTGGGGCGCGCACCGAGACGCGGGCGCGCCGATCCCGGTCAGGGGCCTTGGCGGCGCCGGTGACTCTAGGGCTGTTTTTATTCTCGCACCGGTGAGATCATACCGGCTTAGAGCCCCGAGACCGTGCGAAAGAGGGATTAGTGAGAGGCTCTCAGAAGTGGAGATTTGGGGACCCCAGTGACTCCCTGGATAATAGCTGGAGCCAGGGGG
Organism: Leucopleurus acutus; assembly: GCF_964270905.1. Taxonomy (NCBI): domain Eukaryota; kingdom Metazoa; phylum Chordata; class Mammalia; order Artiodactyla; family Delphinidae; genus Leucopleurus; species Leucopleurus acutus. The sequence goes on along the minus strand of NC_139142.1, from coordinate 135,781,846 downwards.
TCCCCTGGGCCTTGGGAACCAAGTGCCCGGCAGAAAATGGGCCTCAAAGACATCTGTTGAGTTCAGGAAGAAATGAATGGGGGCGCTTTAGAACTTATCTCTGGAGGAAAGGTTTCATTACAGGGTGTTGGAATCTTATGATAAAGAAAGATCCGAAATTCGACACCCAATAAATAGGAGAGAGAGCTTTGTTTTCAAAGCTGTACACTCGCAAAAAGTGGGGCAAAAGGGCAGTATTGGGGAACCTTATGTATTCCAAATTAGTTTTGGTGGGAAGCAAAGGAACACCGGGATATTGGGGGAGCTCGGGGGTTTTTCTCCCTACCAGCACACTTCAGGGGCATCTGCCCACAAACCCCTCACTCAGCTGCTTTCAGGAGTTACCCCAGGCCCCCAGGGCCTTTCTCCTGCTGCCCCTCCCCCTACCAGGCCTCTAGGCTTTGTTTGTTTTTAACAGCAGGAAACCCCCGTGGTGAGAAAGAAGTTATCTGCAAACCCTCTAGCGGGTGGGGAGTTACAAAGCCCTGTGAGGTGTGGCCTAATCCACAAAGTCAGCCCAGAAACGGCAGGGGTCCCTGCCTGGTAGGAGAGAATGGCCTCTCACAAGCCTGTCAGCTGCTGGGGCTGAGCGCTGGGCTTCTCGCCCTCCCCTCCTTCTAACTCCCCGCCTGCTTGGACCTTAAAGGAGAATCCCTGAACCCCAACTGGGGCTTAATGACCTGGTTCCCGTTCCTGGCTGGTCCTCGGGCTAACCAGCAGCCACTGTAATCCGGTTTCACTCCCTTCCTGCCAGCCCTCATCAAAAAAGAGACGGGAGAAAGGCGATCAACGTTTATTGATGGCTTTCTCCATTCCAGGTAGCCTGAGTGCTGTCCGCTGGTTTCACCTTCACAATGGCGCTTGGGGTGGATGTCCCTACGTCTCCCATTTACAGATACAGCACCTGAGGCACAGAGATTATAGTAAGTACTCGAGAGCCCTAGCAGCAGAGCTGGGATCTGATCCCCATGCTTTGGGAGGCCTCAGTCCGCATTCTTGCCACTGCACCCAGCTAGCTGCCTTACAGAGTCGTGGAGGGTGAAGGTGACACCACAGATGGAGCTCTTTGCAAAACAAAAGTTCTTTACACAGGTGCACTATTGTGATACTAGAAGAAATGTTTGCTCACCTGTAAAATGGAGCTGGAGATAGCTTTCCTCTCAGTCTCCTAGAGCGGTTGTGGGAATACAACGTGGAAAGCTTTGCAAACAGTCGAATGCTGTAAAGGAATAGAACCACCCCTTGGGGCCACCATTAGTGCCATGGAGAGTCGTGCGGGGGTGGGGGGAGCAGGTTTCGGTTAGACATGCACATCTACGGAGTACCTCCGTGTTGCCATCCTACTCATTTCTGGGATGCTGAAATGAAAGATGAAGGTCCCTAACCTCAGGAGCGCACGGCCCAGAGAAGCACCAAGGGGTAGGAGGTGTGTGCCCGCATGAAAGGGGCCCTTGCCGTCATCCCAGTAAAACATTCATTTTAACCTGAACATCGAATGAGGCAGGTCCCGCTGTTGAGAGGCAGTCAGATGGAGCTAAAGGACCTCAAGCTTCATCAGTGACTGACCTGGCTTTCGAGCCTGGCTCTCTTCATCCCTTCTCTCCACTGAGCGTCTATTCTCTCAGCTGTAAGAATGCAGCACACAACTACGAATGCAGAAAGAGCATTAAAATTGTTCCCCTTCGGTGCGAGGCCCTCATTTTACACAGGCAGAAGCCAGGTATGGTGAAGTGCAATGTGTGCTGTGGAGGTAAGGAGCCCGAGAGAGATCTGAGGATTGCATGTAGTGGAAGGACCTAGCGTGTCCCTAAGCCTCTGAATTGTGACATGGAAAGGGCCCCCGGTTCAGCCCTCTCATTTTCCTGAGGGGAGGCAGTAACTTGTCAGCAGCTAGTGTGGCTGAAACATGCTTTCCTGCGCTTCCTTCATATCATGGGACAGGGACAGCTGTACGTGAAGAAAACAGCGCTGGACCCACGTTACGAAGCCAGCAAGCACCGTTTCTGGGCTGGTTCTTTCTTCTCTGGCCTCCGTTTCTCCACAAGAAGAGTTGGGGAAACCAGCCCAGTTTCACAAAGCAGTGAGGAGGGCTAAGGATTAGATTCCCCCGGGTGCCAGGAGGACCCCACATGCTCCCTTGACTTTGGGCAGTGAGTGGGTGGGTGGCTCCAGATGGATAGAAACTCTGTTCTGGTGCCTGGTCTCCTGGGGCCCAGCCAGGCTGGCTTCTGCAGAGGTTGTCCTTGGAAGGGACATGTTAGCCCGGTTAATTTTTCATCACGGTAAGTGCAAAGTTCAAGAGAGGTGGGATAGGGCCAGAGGCAGAGCCTCTGTTTTCCTGGAAATAGTTAGTCCTATGGGGGAGGAGCCTCACAAGCGGATTTGCCAAAAGGTTTTCATGTATTTGGAGTGGCTCCCAGGTGGAACACTGGAAAGAAACAAGCACCTGCCTTCAATTCTGATGACTTTTCCAGTAGCTAAAGGGTGTTTAATCAATAAGTGAGTGAAGCAATTATACTCCAATAAAGATCTATTTAAATAAATAAATAAATAATCAATAAGTGGTGAATCTAGAAAGAGCAAGAAAATTGTTCTGTCTTCATTTTACACAAACATAAAGTGACATCTGGTGAAGGGAGGGCATTCACAACCTGCAGATAAGTCAGGATCTAGTCAGGTCTAGAACTTTCATCAAAGGGCCCTCACCCGAGAAAGAGCCTCTGTCTGCAGTCAGCCCCCATTTTTTAGCTCTTTCTAGCACTTTACACATGTGAGCTCTCCTGTGGCACCAGACGGACTTGAGTTAAAATGTCTAGTCTCCCGTTTCCAGCTGTGTGACTTCAAGCACACACTTGAAGGGACTTCAAGTCCCTTAACTCTGTGCGTCAGTTTCCTCATCCATATAATGGGAGTAATAACAACATCTACCTCTTAGGATTGCTGTAAGGACTCAAATAACCATGTAGAGAGCTTTCTAAAAGCACATAGAACATTTTCAATACACATGGCTGGTGCTCTGCGTAGAGTACTGTGCACAAGTTAGAAGCAATGTGTTCTGCGTACATGAGACAAATGGTTGGACCTTAAAAACAGTTCTAGGTGAAGACGGTAACACACAGAATGAAACAAATAACACAATGCTACTTATGTAAAAAATTACATAGACACAAAACAACTGTATACATTTTGAAAGAAGTCATACAAACAAGATAAATATTGAATCACCTCACACGCGTTAGGATGGATATTATCAAAAAAAGAGAAAATAGCAAGTGTTGGTGAAGATGTGGAGAAATTGGGACCCTTGGGCATTGCTGGTGGGAATGTAAAACGGTACAGTCCTGTGAAAATGGTATGGCGGTTCCTCAAAAAATTAAACATGGAATTAACACTTGATCTAATAATTCCATTTCTGGGCATATACCCTAAAGAAGTGAAAGCAGGGACTCAGGTATTTATACAGCCATGTTCACAGCAGCGTTATTCTTTTTTTTTGTTGTTTGTTTTGTTTTGTTTTGTTTTTTTGCTGTACGCGGGCCTCTCACTGTTGTGGCCTCTCCCGTTGCGGAGCACAGGCTCCGGACGCGCAGGCTCAGTGGCCATGGCTCACGGGCCCAGCCGTTTCGCGGCATATGGGATCTTCCCAGACCAGGGCATGAACCCGTGTCCCCTGCATCGGCAGGCGGACTCTCAACCACTGCACCACCAGGGAAGCCCAGCAGCGTTATTCTTCATAGCCAAGAGGTGGAAGTAACTCTAGTGTCTACTGATGGATAAATGCATAAGCAAAATACAGTATATACGTACTGTAGAATATTATTCAGCCTTAACAAGGAAGGAGATCCTGTCATATGCTACAACATGGATGAAACTTGAAGACCTTGCGCAAAGTGAAATAAGCTAGTCACAAAAGGACAAGTACCATATGATTCCATTTACGTGAGGTACCTAGAACTGTCAAATTCATTGAGACAAAAGGTAGAATGGTGCTTGCCAGGGACTGGGGGGAGGGAAGGAGGGGAAGTAAGTGTTTAATGGGTGTGGGGATTGAGATGGGGAAGATGAAAAATTCTGGAGATGATGGCGGTGATGAATGTACAACCACGTGAATGTACTTAATGCCATAGAACTGTACACTTAAAAATGGTTAAAATGATAAATTTTATGTTATCTATATTTTATCACAATAAAAAATAGAAAGAGAGAAAAAATATACATTGAACACAACAAAATAAGTGTTTGAGGGTGGGCATATGGGAATTGGAGACGAGGCTAAAGGGGGAAAATAAATAAATGGATCTGTGAACCTATAATGATGGAGTACTGCGTGGTACTGAAGAGTATGTTAACCTCACCCTCTGCTGCAGAGCTGCAATAGTACAACGTGCTCAGCACATGGTAGTCAATATACTAACTATTCTCTAGTTTGCTCAAAAGACAGAGCCTTTTAGTTTCTAGCACCTTCCAACCCAGTGATGGTGATACCTCATATTTGGAGAACCCAGTCAAAATCACTTAAAACGCCTGCCTCAGGGCCACCCCTAGGACCATGCAGGCTCAGACACTGCCCCCACCTGACAGCTTAGGGAACTGAGGGCTGGGGGAACAATACCCTTTGCAGGTCTGCTCTATGCCAGGCTCTGGGCCAGGACTTCAAGGATAGGGTCTTGTTTGAAGTTCTCAGTCCCCAAAAGATGGTTGCTATGGTTGCTGCTTCGCAGAGGAGGGACCAGAGACTCAGGAATTTAAGTTGCTGTTGTCCAAACTGGACGGCTGACCCCGGACTGCCAGCCCAGCAGGTTCCTGGGGTTGATTACAGACTGTCCCTGGGAGAAGGGGGCTGGGACAGAAGGAGCCGGGTGCAGATACTGTCCACGGAAGGTAAGGCGAGAGACCAGTTCTGACTCGAGGAGATTTGGGGCAGGGGATTGGACTTGGGGGTAGGCATAGCCAACCGCCGCTGTGTGCAGACCAAGGCACGGGGCCAGGGCTGCGGGGGAGGACAGGATGGGCCTGTGGGCAGGCGGTTGGAGCCCAGGGCAGGGTTCACAGAGCTATTTTGAGTTCTTCTGCAGGAGCTCCTTCCCAGCGTTCAGAAATTGCAGGCCTGGGAGTCAGGAACCAGGATAGGATCCCGGTAGGTGTAGAGTTGTGTGTGTGAGTGCATGTATGCTTGACTATACCATCTGTGTATGTCCTGGTGTGTTGGTCACTCTCTCTGTGTACAGAGGTGTTGTTGAGATTCAGGTGTGTGTGTGTGTGTGTGTGTGTGTGTGTGTGTGTGTGTGTGTGTGTGTGTGTGTGTGTGTGTGTGTGTTAGATGTCTCTGTCTGCCCATGCCTCTGAGATCTGTCTTGTTCAGATCACATTATTTCAGAGTCCAGCCCCATATGTTTAAGAGAAATGGATACACGTTGTGTGAATTTTCTCCCTCGGTTCATGTGTTTTTGTGTCTTCGTCTTTGCACCTTGTACGTATGTACGTTTGTAGAGGTCACTTTATTTGCTCTTTCCTATTTTCTGGGATAATAAGAGTCACAAATGTGGCCTTGGCTCAGACCCAGGATCTCCCTCGGCCCAGTGTTCAATTTACAATGTGGCCCTAAGAAAAAATAGTTGTTGGCAAATTGTTGGTTCATTATAATTGCATTTATTTTTAAAAGCACATGTGCATATGGACAAACACCAAGGAGTGGTGTGTTGAAATAAAAATATAGTTCTAGAAAGGCAGTGAGACTGTCTTACTTTTAATATACTGCAAGTTGTTTTTACACTAGAAGTGAATGGAATATACTATATCTAAGTCGTACCTCAATTTAAACAAAGATTTTGAAGAAAGACAGCAAGGTGTAGGGCGAAAGCAGAGTTAGGTCTCTCCGGGATAAGGAATGTGGATTCTGGAGGGTGGAGGGGAATGAGGCAGGGGTGGCTTGGACTATCTGGTCAGGTCTGAGAGGGGTTCTGATGCTCAGGGCGGCGGGCGGGGTATGGGGTGGGAGGGCTGTTAGGGCCTCTGTGTAGTCAAACACCGGGCGTGTGAAAAGAGAAGAAAAGTCCTCACTGCTCGAAACAACACACATGTCTAGAGTACTCTGTCCCTTAGACACAACCCAGCATCTGGAAACAAACCTCCTGGGGTTGACTCAGACTTTGAAGGAATGAAATGAAAGTCACAGGAATATGGGGAAAGCTGTCCCTCTCCCAAGCGATTCAATCTGACCAAAGGGAGGGACACCAGCTAAAAGAGAGATGAGTGGGATTGTTGTTGTCGTTTAAAAGAACCACGTTACAGGATTCTATTTCTATGAAATGCCCAGAATAGGCCAACCTATAGAGGCAGAAAGTAGATTACTGGTTGCTGGGGTGTCTGGTGGAGGGGTGGGGTGGGAGTGACTTCCGGTGGGTACAGAGTTTCTTTCTGGGGGAATGAAAATGTTCTAAAGTTGACTGGGGTGATGGTTGCACAGCTCTTTGACTATACTAAACCCCACTGACTTGTACATTTTTAAGCGGGTGAATTGTATGGTATGTGAATTATAGCTCAATAAAGATGTCTTTAAAAAGAATAATAAAGGGCTTCCCTGGTGGCGCCGTGGTTAAGAATCCACCTGCCAATGCAGGGGACACGGGTTTGATCCCTGGTCCGGGAAGATCCCACATTCCGCGGAGCAACTAAGCCCATGCGCCACAACTACTGAGCCTGCGCTCCAGAGCCCATGAGCCATAACTACTAAGCCTGCGTGCCGTAACTACTGAAGCCCGCGTGCCTAGAGCCCATGCTCCACAACAAGAGAAGCCACTGCGATAAGAAGCCTGTGCACCACAACGAAGACCCAACACAGCCAAAATTAAATTAAATTAAATTAAATTCAAAAAAAAATAATAAAGGCTAACACATATTGAACATCTCACAAGTGCTAGGCCCTGTTCTCAGTGCTTTACGTGGATGAGATGAACTCATTTAGTTTCTACCACTGCCCATGGTTGGTGTTATTATCGTCCCCTTTCCGAAAGAGGACACTGAGGCATGGCGAGGTGACGTCAGTGAGTAACCTTGCTCAGACAAGCCAGGCAGCCTTGCTCTTGTTCTTAACCATGATGAAGACAAACAAACACTCACTAGAGAAAATCACACTGCAGTCCCCGAATTTTTTCATGAAACGTATCATGAACATCTTTCTTTGTCAAGAAATATACATTGACTCCATTATGTTGAACGTGGAGATTCTGCCACATGGATCTATCCTAATTTGTGAAGCCAGTTTCCCACAATTGGACCTTTAGGTAGCTCTCCATTTTATCTGGCATTGTAAGAAGTGCTGCTTTAAACATTTTTGTACGTATGCATCTGTGTACATAGAAGAAGTCCCTGGAAGGAGAATGGCTACTTCTGATGCTGTTACTAAATGGTCCCTGAAAAGCCGTTGTACCAGCTTATCCTCACCACACCAGCTTTATACAGTGAGAATGCACCTGGGGCAGAATTTTTCTTATCGTCTTACTTAGTCATCAATAGCTCCATTCAGTTTTAGCTATGACTTGTTTGTTTGTTTCCTTCTGAAATCAACCCATGAAAAAGGGTCTCTGCTGAAAGACCTCTCAGCATGGAGCAGAGGAGTCATAGGTGAGGAATCACAGGGTGGTGCTGTTGGCAGGCAGTATAAGGATGCATTTTTCGGTCTTCTTCCCCTTCCCTCCCACAGGTATTGGTGTTCCCCACGGCCAGGTACTTGCTTCTTTCTTTTTACAACCTCTCCCCAGGTGATCTTATTCGCCCTGAGTCTCACCTAACCTTTATAAACTGACTCCCAAATCTGAGTATCTGGCCCAAACCCCTCTCCTGAGCTCTGGTCTCAAACTGTCCCCTGGAATTAGAGGCCCACAGTCATCTCAAGTTCACGTTCAGAACTGAGCACATCAGCTTCCTCCATGAACCTCCTTCTCAGTCCTCCGTCCTCAGGGGCATCACCATTGTCTCCAGTCACCCAACTAGTAACCTGGAAACTCCTCCCTTCTTTCTCCCCTACATCCAATCTGCCACCAAACCCTATAGAATCTGCCTCCCATCTCCCAGCCTTCACCTTAATTCACGCCCCTATCACTGCTCACCACCAATTATTACAGTAATTTTCTAATTGTCTTCCTTCTCTACTTGCAGCCAGAGTGAGCATTCTAAAAGCAAAAATCGCATCTACATCTCCCTGCTTTGTAAAAAATACTTTCAATGATTTGTAAAAAATGCTTTCAATTGTCTACAACAGTGCCGTCCAATAGAAATATATGAGGGTGACCTATGTAATCTTAAATGTTCTTGAGCCTATGTTAAAAAACAGGAAAAAGGAACAGGTGAAGTTAATATATTTGATTTAACCCAACATATCCAGTATATTATCATTTTAACATGTAATCAATATAAAAACTATCTCTACTTTTGTGTGTGCGCAAAGTCTTTGAATCTGTGGTGTGCGTTTCGCTTACATCTCAAGTTGGACTGGCCACATTTCAAATGCTCAATAGCCACATGCGGCCAGTGGCTACGCTGTTGGACAGCACAGGCCTAGAGAATAGAGTCCACAGTCCTTCATACAGAGTGAAGGCTCTGAGTGATGGGACCCAGCCTAGCTCTGGCCTCAGCTCTCTTGCTGTGCCCATATCACATCCTCTCTCCAGGCACATCACAAATATCCCTGGTTCTTCTCATACCACTGTGTCTTTGCTCATACCACTCCTTCTGGCCTTTGGTGTCCTCTCCATCCCTTCAATCTCCACATCCCACCCCTTCAACTAGATGAACACTCCTCCCATCCAAGACTGGGTTCAGGCATCACCCACTTCGTGACGTCTCCCCTTCTCTGACTATCCTGTTCAGACCTCTCTGCTGATACGTAGGACCCATTAGGGCATTTATCTGTTTAATTAACTGATTCATTACAGTAGATTTTAAGCCCTTGAAAGTCCAAGGCCTTGTCATATTTTTCTCTCTGCAACACCTGTGCCTGAGCCCACTGAAGGTACTTAATAAATGTCTGGTGATGAACTGAATTAATAATGAGGAAGCCAAGGTCCATAAAGATTAAGTGATGTTCCCACAGTCTCATAACTAAAACCTGGTATCCTGACTTACACCGCAGGCTCTCAGCCCCGTGCTTATTGGGCCACTGGGTTAGGGGATATCAGAAAGCCAATCTGTAGGGTATGCATGTAAGGATTTACATGAAGATCGGTTTGAGGTGCCAACTGCTAAAATCCAGGCAACCTGGACCACAATCTTGCTATTTCTGGTATGGACTCGGCTTCTGTTGCACTCTATTTTACTGCCCTCAAACAATTACGAGGAAATGACGGGGACCAAAAGAAACGTAGGAGCAGGGTGCACGATGATACACAGCCCTTCATCTGGACTGACCTCACCCACACCTGAAGAGAATGGCTGTGACTTGGGGAGACATTTTCTCTGAAGTGCTTGAAGCCTGGTTAAGTGGCAGGAGAAATGACTGACTAGGACAGCCATAGGGGAGGGGATGGGGAGGGTGAAGGGTCTGGTTCTATCAATGGACCTGCTCTAACTCGCACATTATTTACAGCCCCAGTCTCAGTTTCCTCATCTGTAAAATGAAGGGATTGGATTGGCCTTGGGTGTTATAAATACAAGACTCAAATACCCTCCTTGCCTGAACCGTGGCAGACATCACGAATGGCTTTTGAGTTCTTTCCTGCCTTGGAATTCTCCTTTAAACTCTGCCAGGAGCTGTCACTCCTCTAGCTGGAGCCTGCCTGCCTCTGTGCCTCTTCTAGCTCCAACCTTCGAATTCACTGATAGAGACACAGCCTCTGATCTCTGGGAATCCCCTAACTAGATGCAAATGACTGTGGGAGGAAAACACCTCGAGTTCTTGTCAGCTTCAATCGACAGCTAAATTCTCAGGGCCCCTTCCTGCCATGGCCACCCAGGAGGCCCAGGAGTGAATTCTAGGAGAGGGGGTGGTAGGAGGAAAGGGTGTGCACTTGTGAGCCTGTTGGGTCCGGTGCCTGAGCTTCCACTGTAGGCACCCTTGTTCAGGGCAATGGGTAGAAGAAACGCCCAGGGAGGGAGAGCCTGGCCTCCTGCCCTTGGGTAGCGTGCAGCTTAATTCGGCAGCCAGAAAATACAAGTGCTGTCCCCACTGATTTCAATACGCAGAGCAGCACTCATCTGTCTAATTAACGGATGTGTCACCAAGTGTCCAGGATGAAGCAGCCTCGCAATAAATATTAGATTGAATGAATGAAAACAAATGAACGTACGCAGGCACTCACAACGCGTAAGCTTAGCTGGCGAGGGTGGAGTTGAACTCCCAGCCAGCATGGACTCGTATTTTCACAGTTCTCTCCCTCCTCCCCTCAGATTTTTCGAAGTGAGGCCATGTTACCTTAACTTAATGTCTAAAACACACACAATTATACACTTCCCCTCAAACTCAAACCCCACTGGCCATGGTTCTGTGGTGTGTTACACCTTCATTAAGTGTATTTTTGCCTCCGATTTTAGTTTTTAAGCAGATCCAGGGCAGTTTTAAGCAGGAAAGCATTACCCATACGATGCATCTACCTGGGGTTGCGTCAGGAAACTCTAAAATCCCCTTGTGGAATTGCATCTTCTGTGAAGAGGTGGCTTCCAGGCCCAGCATTCTATCCATTCCGTTCAGGGCTAGGAGCGGATCCTTCTGTGGGAGACTTGTCCACAAGAGACAGTCAGCGTCAGGGGTCGGTCCACGCCTGGGCAGGTGTGGAAATCCCAAACTTGGATGTTAATTAGGAGAGGGAATAACACGTTTTTCTTTTGCTGTCCCTTTAAGCTGGAACTAAGGAAGGTTGCTGAGGCCACACATATTCTCCCCCCACGCCCCCTCCGTGTATGCGCAGGCACACACACCCGTGCTGGGCTGGCCCGGACTCCCTGCCCACACCTCACACCGTACTGCTTAGACACAATCCTCTTCTGGGAAGGGGGCACACCTCACCCAATTTAGAAGATGGGGGCTGAGCACCCACTACGTGCAAGGCCCCCTTGGTAGATCGGGGGACACAAGAGGCACAGCAAGAGGGCGCTTAGGCCAACCGCAAAGCCCCCTCCCCCTCCTGCCCCTCTCCCAGCCAAGGAGAAAAGTTCAACTTCCTTGCATCCACATAGGATTTTTGCAACCAGAATCTCTAGAAAGGAGCTATTTGGGTCCAGCCCGTATGGATGGGAGGCACATTATCAGGTTTAGACACATTATCAGGTATTTGTTTGAATGTCGTATGAGGAGGCTGAATCTCTCAGGGCATCTCAGGGTCTGGTCCCAGCCCAGCCCTTGTGCAAGATGATCAGAAGAGGCCCCCAGGACAAGGCCTGCACGATGCGATAAACCCAGCCTCTCCAAGCTCCATCCCATTGTCCTAAAGCTGGTGAAGAGAAGCAAGGGTTCCCTGTGACCACACAGCCTGGGCACCACAGTTCCAGAGTCCTGGACAGAAGCCAAACGTAGTTCCCATGTTACTTGGGACCCACATAATCACGTCCGGGACTAGAGGCGGCATCCGAGAAACACTCTGCTGAAACCAGGATCTGCTGAACGAGGAGTCGGGGACTAAGGTTCCTTTCCCAGCTCTGCCAGGAATTCTGTTAAGATCTTATGTCCAAGAGTCCTTTGCAAATGCAAACCCCATTGTCCGTGGTTTATGATCCATTCCCCATTGCTACCTCGAGCACGTCACAGAGCTTCTCTGCGAGTCAGGCCCTCGCCTGTAAGATGAGGTCATAAACACACCTAGGCGTGTAGATGTGAACACCTTTGAAAAGCTCTGTGGTGGTAGGCCAAGGTACACCACTTTTAGCATCTTCTCTCTTTCCCACGCCTTAGTACCTGGGACAGTTGTAACAAGGATGCTGTGCCAGGCACTGTATCCTCATTTACATAACAGCTCCTAAACCCCTCCCTCCCCTGATCCCAGGGCTCTCCTGTGAAAGCGCCAACTCCAGAAGCTGAAGGAATTTAGTTAAACCAGGTGTTGATTCTAGCAGCCATTTTACAAAAAGCCTGAGGATAAAGCAGAGCTTCCCTACCCCGTGGGTGTGTCTTCCTCGTCCCTTAAGAAGCTGGTGGGAAGAGGTGGAGGCCATGGGAGACAAGGTCCTGGGCCCTTGGAGCTCACGCGCCCTCTGCCCCGGGCACAGATGGATTCTGTCTATCCTCCATGGGGCCCACGGGGAGTAGGACCAGGGGCAAGAGTGTTCCCCAGACTTGAGGTGGAGGGTAGAGTGAGTGCTCTGAAGAGTAGGTTTTAGATTTCACTGACCTGGGTCTAAAACTCCTCTTCCCCATTCATTTCACCAGGTTAAGACATGGTTCCAGCGTGAACTAATTTCCCCCGTTTCTGGGCTATGCTATCACAAATAACTTACTCATGAGTAATGTGACCATGTTTGTGCAGAGTTTATTTAGATAAGAAAAACAACCCCAGGCCTCATGGGAGGGGATGCTCAGCAGTTCAGAGCCAACCCTGTTTCCTGGGCCTGCCAGGGAGGGTGAGGCCTTAGGCTGCTGGAGGCTGGACTTGGAGGGCTGCTGAGAAGCCGGACTGTCCCCAGATGCCCCCAGGCCCTGCATTAGGGAGTAAAGGTGAGGGAAGGAGTAGAGTGGGCTGGGGAAATGGAGCTGGACATTGAATGCAGCTCAGTCACTTCACAGTGTGTGGCCTTGCGTGAGACACCTCCACCCTCTGAGCACTAGTTTCCCCCTCTTTGAAAAGAGATAGGTTGCATCCACCCCACAGAAGGGTGTGGAGAGCGCTTGTAAACTGCAGAGGGTAACGCACAGGTTACTTATTAATTGATGTCTGGATTAAGGCTGTGTTTTCAGACCACACACACCAGTGGAATGGGCCCAGTGCCAGGATTCAAAGGCCTGGGTCCAAGTCCTGAACCTGCCACCTACCAGTCACGTAACCTCAAGCCTCTTCACCTCCCTGAGCCTCGATATTCACCTTTGTGAAGTGGGAATAGTCATTCCTCCACTGTGTAAGCCTCAAAGCTCTGACTAGGCTGATCTGAAGGGAAAGATAGATATAAAAGTGGTTTGTCCTATATGAGAAAAGAATCTGAAAAAGAATGGATATATGTACATGTATAACCGAATCACTTTGCTGTACACCTGAAACTAACACAACATTGTAAATCAACTCTACTCCAATATAAAATAAAAAATTTTTAAAAATAAAAGTGGTTTGTTTATGAACTGCAAAACGTACAGATATGAGATGACAATGGTACCAGGTTATTCAAAAGTTTATCCATCAGTTAGTCTGTCAACAGATGTTTACTGAATTGGACACTGAGGATACAGAAATAGAGTCTAGCTGGAGAGAAGAAAAGGGAGGCCTGCACGCAAAGAGTCAATGAACAGCGCAGAGCAAAGTAGCAGAGGAGCAGACTGGCTTGGCTGAAGGGGGAGCTAACCACCTCCTCGCAGCTGACACAGTCCAATGGTACCTGTAACACTTTGTGAACAATGCCTTCACTCAGTTACGTGTTTTCACGCCATTTTTGTTTTTTAAAGCAGAATCCATTTTTCAAACCAAGCGTTAAACAGAACCCCGGGTCCTAATGCATGAAAGCAAATCTGTTCTAGCTGAAACGGGTGGGGGCCCAGAGCCAGGACTACCCAGCACCCGCCACCGCCATCCACCCACCCATCTCTCTCCCCAGTCCGGCTCCTCGGTAGCCCTGAGGCCTCTCCTCAGAGTGCTGAGTTTCTACAGCTCTAAAACCACAGTCTCCTCTGTGAGGCACCCCACAGACTCTCTCACACAAGGAGGCACCTGCCTGCGGATTCATGGGAGCATTGTTTGTGCTGCTGAGCACTGGAGGCGAGCAAACATTCATCAGCAGGAGAAAGGGTTTTAAACAGATAGCGTTATAGGTATACAGCGTAATTAATTTTGCTCGTGCGAAAGGGAATGAGTGAAAGCTACACTTGTCAACAAAGATTAATCTCGTGAATGTACCATCGAGTACAAAAAGCAAGTTGCAGAATGTTATTATATAGATTACTGTGTCATAATACGTTATTATATATTATTTGTATAAAACAAAAAAACCCTAAAAATGTACAAAACAATACCATATTTGCTTATGATACATGGAGTTAGAATATAAAGATGTGCATGGGAAATAATAAAGCTTCTAGAGGAAAACCTAGGAGAATATCTTCATGCCCTGGGGGCAGGCAAAGACTTCTTAGGGCACAAGAAAGCACGAGCCATAAACAAATTGATAAACTGGGCTGCAGTAAAATTAAGAAGTGCATGAAAAGAGACAATGACAAGAAACAGAAAAGTAACACAATTTAAAAAGCAATTCAAAAGCAACACAGAGGGGGCTTCCCTGGTGGCGCAGTGGTTGAGAGTCCGCCTGCCGATGCAGGGGACACAGGTTCGTGCCCCAGTCCGGGAAGATCCCACATGCTGCGGAGCAGCTGGGTCCGTGAGCCATGGCCGCTGAGCCTGAGCGTCCGGAACCTGTGCTTCGCAACGGGAGAGGCCACAACAGTGAGAGACCCGCGTACCGCCAAAAAAAAAAAAAAAAAAAAAAAAAAAAAAAGCAACACAAAATTTGCAACACATATACCTAAGAACCACATCCAAAATTCATAATGAGCTGCTACAAATCAATAAGAAAAAGACAATTCAATTATTAAAAATCTAACTTGCACAGGCACTTCAGAAAAGAGGCTATCCAAAGGCCACTAGGCATATAAAAAGATATTTGACATCAATTATTAGGAAAATGCAAATTAAAACGACATGCCATACCACTACACACCCATTAGGATGGCTACAATTTTTTTTTTTTTTTTTTTTTTGCGGTATGCAGGCCTCTCAGTGTTGTGGCCTCTCCCGTTGCGGAGCACAGGTTCCGGACGCGCAGGCTCAGCGGCCATGGCTCACGGGCCCAGCCACTCCGCGGCATGTGGGATCCTCCCGGACCGGGGCACGAACCCGTGTCCCCTGCATCGGCAGGCGGACTCTCAAACACTGCGCCACCAGGGAAGCCCTGTTTGTAGATTTTTTTTTTAAAATTAATTTATTTATTTATGGCTGTGTTGGGTCTTCGTTTCTGTGCGAGGGCTATCTCTAGTTGTGGCAAGCGGGGTCCACTCTTCATCGCCGTGCGCGGGCCTCTCACTATCGCTGCCTCTCTTGTTCTCTGTGGAGCACAGGCTCCAGACGCGCAGGCTCAGTAATTGTGGCTCACGGCCCAGTTGCTCCGCGGCATGCGGGATCTTCCCAGACCAGGGCTCGAACCCGTGTCCCCTGCATTCGCAGGCAGATTCTCAACCACTGCGCCACCAGGGAAGCCCTGTTTGTAGATTTTTTGATGATGGCCATTCTGACCGGTACACACAATAATCTTATAAGTGAATTTTACAAGTGAAATAAACCAGTTATAAGAGAGGAAATACTGTATATCATTCATATGAAGATCAAAGGCCAGCAAAATGAACCTATGTGATAAAGGTCAGACTAGTGGGACTTTGAGGAGGTGCTGCCGGTGAAGGGGTTTGAGGGGACTTCTTGAGTTCCTTGATCTCAGTGGCGGTGACACAGGCATCACCTGTGTAAAATTCATCAGCTGTACGCTTAAGACTTGTGCACTTAATGCAAGCAATTACATTACAAACTTACAGAATTCCCTGCAGGGGGCACAGGTTCAATCCCTGGTTGGGGAACGAAGATCCCACATGCTGCACGGAGCAGCCAAAAATAATAACTAAGTAAAAATAAAAATAAAAAACTTACAAAACATAAAGATGTGTATGGGAACGAAAATCACTCAGTTCAGGATAAGTACTACATTCAGAAGTGTTTCTTATGCAGGGAGGGAGAAATTACCTTGAATAGCTTCATGGAGAGGGTAGGGCTTTAACTGGACCTTAAAGAATATGACTGGGGCAGGGGTCGTTCCAGGAGTGCAGATTGGACAGTAAGAAAGCACAGACGTGTTTAGATGACAGGGAGAAAGAGGATGTGGCTAGAGCAGAGGACTCAGGGCAGGGCAGCGGGGAGAGGAACCGCACTGTGAACTTGGGTCTGGGAGTCCAGGTTCAAATCCTGACTCCATAACCGACCAGCTCTGTGACCTTGACAGTCACTTAACCTCTCTGAGTCTCCATTCCTCCCTTTGTAAAATGGGAATTGCTATGAAATAATGCATCTAAGCTGCTTAATATAGTGGCTGGCACACACTCCTCAAGAAACAGGCATGCCCCCATCTCGATCATTACACTAGGGAGCTCTCCTAACAAGGTGCTACAATGGGGCGCTTGCTGTCTCTACCTCAGCCATCACCCCAAAGCCCTGAAATGACACAACAGGTGTCAAGAACCTCCACATCCTAAAGCAGGGGCCTGGGCCATCTGTGCGGGACAAGCTAAGACACTGTAGAACATTCTGCCAGCACCTCCAGGGTAACAAAGAGTAGAACGCAAAGAGCACAGTTGCGAGAAATTCTTTGAAGAGAGTTGCAAGTGTGTCCTGTCTTCCCCAGACATGCAGGCAAAGGGAGGTAGGGCTTCAAGAGGGCACTTGGCAAATCTGATATGTGACCCCAGAGTTTGGGGGACACAGGGATGGTGTCTCACACCTGTCTAGGAACTCGAAAGGTGAGAAACTGGCTGGACAGGCTGGAGCAGGGAGAGAGGGGGCTGCCCTGGGAGGGGGCATCCCAGTGCTATCGGGTCAAGGACAGCCCAACTGGGGTGTCCCCAACTGGGTTTCACTGCAGATGACACCGGGAAGGGGGAAGGGGTCTAACAGGGCGCTGATCAGTTGAAAGCCCAGGGCTGAGGGGGGTCGTAAGTAGCAGAGGAGAGAGAGGCACGGGCACGGCAGGGTACCACGTGAGAGGATGTGACGCCAGGGTGCCAGTGGTGGGTGACCTTTCCTGCCCCTCGCCTCTCCTCCACCCCAGTGCCTGCCCTGCAGGGGCCAAAGCAGTGACCAGTGGGACAGAGGTGGAGTGAAGAGAGCCAAGTAGTGGCCATGGCTTCCGCTGCCATGTCTGAACCTTAGAGTAGGGCTGAGCTACAGGAGCGGAAAAGCCTTAATTAGACCAGAGCTTGGAGTTTTGATATTAAACTAGACTAGATTTTCTATTTACTGAAATGAAACTCTTAGAGAATAAAAAGGCCCAGAAAAGCTCCCAGACCTGAGGTTTCATTTAGGCACGGGAGGAAAGAGAACAGTCTAAAAAGGACAGGGAAAAAAAAGTGAAGTTGATCTCTGTTTGCATATTGAATCCAGCTGGAACCATAAAGTGGCCACGTCTGTGTAAAGTGCCTGGCACACGAGGTGCACCTACTCTTTCCCCTGGACCCTGGGAGAAGCTGCTTCCCAGGCCCCCTTGGCCCTGTTGCAACCCGAGAGGTACCTCCCACTCCCAGAAAGGCCTTGCTCGAGGCTGGAAGCTGACGGGGGAGAACTCCTCTGCAAAGCGTAGCCTCAGCCTCCAGAATTTACACTTGCCCCACCGCCGTCTGCTAAACACTCCTGCCTGAAATTCCAGCCGAACCAAGGAACAACTGCTCTGGGAAGGCCCCGCGACTGGCAGGGGCTGGCAGGACTCTCCCAACTTCCGAATTGCTGTCCGAGGCTGTGACCTCACTTCCTCAGCCCAGTTCAGCGTGGGCCTCCTCCCCACCGGCCTGGATGCTGTGTCTATGCAAGGATCAGACGTGGCTCAGACCCCCTCGGGCTGCTGAGCGGGCTTGGTGAGGCCAATGCCATCCCTCACTCCCTGCTCTAGAGCATGCAACACCACGCCCTTGTTCAAAGTTACATGCACAGAGGAAATGCCCCGTGCCAGGGGAGTTGGGACCAGGAGGGGTTCTCCTGGCTCAGCTTTTGAATTCAGGAGAAGGGAGGAAAGGAGCTGCCATGTATTGGGTGCTTACTGTATACCAGGCCCCGTGCTAGGTGCCTTCCATGGGCCGTCCTACACTCCTGAGAGCAGCCAGGTGACCTGGATATTGCTATTCCCATTTTACAGAAGAGATGGAGAGATGCCCCAGGAGTTAGAAAACTAGCGAATGGTGGGGCTGCATTTTCCACATGTTCTTGCCACACCATTATGCTATTCTGGATATGGTAACATTCTCACGTTAATAAGCCCCTCAGCCATTGAAAATTCAGATTATTTTTTCTGCCACAGAATACTGAATGGAGTACTACAGTGTTAAAAGACAAGGGCTGGGGACTTCCCTGGTGGCGCAGTGGATAAGACTCTGTGCTCCCAAAGCAGGGGGCCTGGGCTCGATCCCTAGTCAGGGAACCAGATCCCACATGCATGCCGTAGCTAAGAGTTTGCATGCCACAACTAAGGAGCCCATGTGCCACAACTAAGGAGCCCACGTGCCACAACTAAGGAGCCCACGTGCCGCAACTAAGACCTGGCGCAACCAAATAAATAAATAAATATTAGAAAAAAAAAAGACAAGGGCTGGAGTCAGCCTGCTTGAGTTCCATTGCTTATGAGCTGTGTGCCCGTGAAAGAGTTACTTAACTTCTCTGAACCTCGGTTTCCCTATCTATAAGGAAGAATAATAATAATAGTACCTTCTCCATCGCATTGTAAAGATGACATGCAATGGTGCCTGGGAAGTACTAGTCCAGAGCTCGGCCGTGTTGCATGTGCTCAGTAATTAATTATCACTTGTGATTACTCTTATCACAGACTAGGGAGGGGATGGGACAGACTAAGGTTACTCTGTGTTGAGAGATGATTAGGACTCTGAGGTTCAAAGCTTAGATGATATCCAAGGTCACACCTGGTCACTGAAATGGCCCTAATCCACAGCCTGTGTCTCCACAGGGTGCCTCAAGGGTCCCATCTCACCCTGGAGCCCTCCCATGGGTTTCTGAGCACTTGCCAACACACCCTCCCCTCCCAACCTGCACACAGGGGGAGGCACTGAGCCATGTGCAAAGATGGAGAAGATTGTGTAGGTGGCCAGTGCCGCAGGCTACCAGGGAATGCTGGTTCTCTGTACTCTGGGGAGCAGTTTGCAGGGGTGGGAGGGGCTGGCTGCCGGGGATAGACAAAAAGTACAGAAGGCTCCATAGGCGAAAAGTTATCCCCCACTCTTCTGCCCCAGTCCCTGCAAGACCCCTCTGTCCTCACGATTAAGTCCTTAACATCGTTGCACGTCACGTTCAGTTTTTTCCCAGATCTCTCCATTTGATCCCTTGAAGCATTACACTGAGCTCCTCCACCCATTTCTTCCCTGGGCACCCCCTAAACACTCTCACACTCACACACTGGGAGCTCAGTTCCCCCCAGGTTAAGCTGGAGATCCCCCCACTCATCCTCCAGTGGAAACCAGCCCAAATCTGCATATCTGGGCATCTGGACCATTGCCATCCTGGACTTTGAGAACAATAGCAAATCTACGAGCCAGCAGAGGAACCCAGCTCGTTCTGAGTAAAAATAACCTGTCAAATCAATTACAGTGGCAGAGCCAATTAGGGTGACCGCAGGGGAATAAACACGCAGTGTTCAACTTAATCATCTTTCTGTTCCAACGGCATTCTGGCAGGGCTGCATGAGTAGGCAAGTGACTATTATATAACTGATATTTTTATTCTTTGCCCCTTCTCTTCAGAAAGAGAAGCCGTTAGATTTCATTTTCCTTCAAAGTGGGGGGAAAAAAGACAAAGGAAAAGAAGATTGTCTCTGAACTTGCACAGATGATAAAAAAAAAAAGAAAGTCTAGGACCTTCCATTGTGAATAAATACATGTAAAACTACTCATCAGCTATGTGACCTCAGGCAAGTCAGTTTTCTTCTGTGATTCCCCATTTGTGAAGGAAGGCGTTTGGACTTGTGGATCTCCAAGGGCCATCCTTACACATTCTGGCTTTCTGTTCCCTCGGACAACTTTGACTCTGAAATTCTGCACGGTCTCGATGGCATCTTATTTATCTTTGAGTTACCCTACTGCTCCTTGGACAGTGTCTGTATACTGAGATGCCTAACCAATACTTGCTCAGTTGAATTAATTGGCTCACTCTTTATTTCAGTTATTTCTGGTCTCTCGGACACTAGTCAGGCACTGGAAGATAGACAGCCAAATGGTGGAAAGAAGAGTGTTCTCCATTTG
The DNA here is from genome assembly GCF_964270905.1 of Leucopleurus acutus. Taxonomy (NCBI): domain Eukaryota; kingdom Metazoa; phylum Chordata; class Mammalia; order Artiodactyla; family Delphinidae; genus Leucopleurus; species Leucopleurus acutus. The sequence goes on along the minus strand of NC_139142.1, from coordinate 135,761,631 downwards.
AGGAAGGTTAGGTGCGTCGCTGTGAAATGCCGGAGTCTTGTGCGATCAGGTTAGCTGATGTCAGAGGCAATAGATGTTCAGAGAGAAGAGGGAGATTTCCAACCCTGGGATGGTGAGGAGGAGGTACTTCCTGGAGGAGGTGAGGTTTGGGTTGGGCCCTGAATTCTGACAGATCAATTCAATGAAAGGTGCTCTCAGGGTATCTGCAGGAATGGCCTATGCAGAAGTGTGGAGGGAGAAAGCCTGACAGCACTGAGGGTTTGTGTTGGAAAATAAGGTATTTTGGAAGCAGACCAAGTTTTGGAAGCTGGGGCGGGGGAGGGGGGGTGTTAATATCCTGGATGCAATGGAGAGGAAGGTGGCATAGAGTCTGTAAGAACATTATCTCCCCCTCTGGCTAGCGGATGAGCTCACCATTCTGACCAGTTAGAGGTGAACTCGGTATCAGCCCCTGGGAACAGTCTAGAGGTTCTAGAATCATGGGGAAAGAGATAGGGGCGTCATTGATTGCAGAAGATGCAGTCCTTACACTCTGCTCATCATACCAAGGCCCTAAATTCACCTACTTTGCCCAAGGATGCTTGGGCAAAGCTATAGGCCTATAGCTTTTCAGGGCTGGGGGAGATTTGAAGGTCAATGATTATAGAGGTGTTGTCAGGGCCTTCCCTCTGTCTTGTCAGCACTCACCCTGACACTGAGGGTTGCTCCCTTCCAATACGTGCAAGCACGGTGGGCCATTGTGGGGCAAAGCCTGAAGTGGCCGAGAACGAACGCTTCTGGAAACAGCCCTCTATTAAGAGGGATGCAGATGTGGTGGGTTAATCCCCAGTGTGGGCAGGAGAACTCTGAGGTGTGCTCCAACTCAGTCTCCCAGAACCCCCCAGCTAGATGGAGCCCCAGTTGTCATGGTGATGACATGCTCAACAGCACACCCTGGATTGGTTTCCTTCCCTAGGTCTCACTTCCACACCCCTCAACCTGAGTTTCCAGGAACTACTTACACTTGAATCCTTGACTCAAGTTCAGCTTCTGGGGCAAACAAAACCAAGACAGTTAATGAACCTCCCTCAGTTTACAGCTGGGAAACTGTGGCCCAGAGAGGAGAAGGGGATTGGTTCATGGTCACCAAGCAGCTGGTTGAGTTGGAGTGTGAGCCTGGGCCTGCAGGCCCCCAGCATCAAAGACCAGACATGTCTTTGATTAGCTTTCCCCCCACCTCTGCTCCCCACTTAGACTCCCCCAGAGTCAAAAGTGAGTAGTAGAAGTTATTCTTTCTCCACTCCTATTTGAACAGGAAGCAAAAGGCCTCAGCAAGGGGGAAGGGGCGAGGGTCTGAGGCTCCCAGGTGTGGCCCTTGTTATCCTGGGAAGTGTGCTTTTGTCTCCAGGGTAACCAGGGCAGCCTCCGCATTTATCTGTTTCAGCGAAGCAGCTGTATTCTTGGGTTCCAACTGCTGGGGCTTAAATGGCATGTTTGCAAAATGGAGTTATTAGCCTCAAAAAAAAAGGGGAGGTAGGGGACACGAAGCCTGGGGTCTTTTATGTCAACATTAAAGTGTGATATCCAGAGAAACAACTTTAAAGGAGCCAGAGCAACTCCACGTAAAGACAGCAACCGGAAAAATGGAGTGGAGGTGGATAGTGGTTTCCTTTTTAAAGCCAGCAGAGAGACATCTTACAATAGTGAAGCTGTTTATCGTCAGTGAAAAGAATCCGAGGGCAATATCACTGAGGAACAAAGACACTTTCTGTCTCTTTAAATAACTGAAGGCAGCTTGACATCTTAGTCAACAGAAGGAACAAAGATATTATGTGTTCAGGGAAAGGAAACTATTTTTCTCCTGAAAAGAAAGCAGATGTTATCACCTAGCTCTGGAGAAGTTTGCAGAACCTCCGCACAATTTGATACTTTTCCAGGTTCAATAAACACTGCTTTGATGTGCTAACAACCCCTAATGAAGCTGTTCAGTTAAATGAGCTAACCTCTAGGCTACTAATAGATTGTTATGACAGTGTGCTTTTCAGTGTATGGAACATTAAACTGCAGACGCCTTGAGCAAATCATTCTGTTCCTGCCTTGCCATGCAGTATTTGTGAAGCGCTAATTGCAAATTCATTCATTCATTCATTCATTCACTCAGAAAATTCATTGTTTTTACCGTATGGTTGAAGAAATAAGATATATATACAATACAGATGATGGATTGGATTGGTCACTCTTATTACTACGTATGGTCAAAAAAGTGCCCCAGAGAATCATGTTGCAGGCATGGCAGGGAAGTATCACTATGTTCAGGGGAAGGAAAGGGATTTCATTGAGACCAATTATCTTTTTGACTGATCATCTCCCTCATATGTTTGGGGAGAATATGAATAAATAGGTAGGAAGGTAGCCAAGGCCAAAGCCGAGGTAGTTTGGCTGGGGCTGACGGTATAAGGTGTGGAGTTGTCGGAGATGAAACTGGAGACATAACTTGGGTCCCAATTAGCTTTTTCTTTAAGGCAACAGGGAGCCACTGAATGCTCAGGGTCACACTGGGGAGGAAGACTGGGCTGAAGATGGTTCCCCACTTACTCCAAAGGACACTAGTTCATTTCCCTGGTACGGTATTGACATGATGAGCTGGTTAGGAAGGCCATTCACACATATGGCTAATTTGGGGGGTGGGAGGCAGAGGAAGGAAGGGAGTGGATTATTAAAGATTTCAAATTACAAAGTGGAAGAGGAATTTCTCAACTGGGTTAGACAGCAAGGACACACTCTCCTTGCTGGGAACCAAGACCCAGCTGCTACCCAGATCTGGTGCACACCGTGGAATTAGAGCAGCCCCCATTTGAGTTGCTGGTTAAAATTCTGCTGGGTTTTCCCTGATTAACTCTTAAGACACTTAACATTTATTTATATGGCTCATCCACAAAACTTTTGTTTCAAGCTGGACCTCAGCCTGTTACTTGCTTAATTAATTTGTTTTTTTTCCGGCATCCTTCCCAAATCTATCAGGGGGAGTAAAACTTTAGCAAGGTCTCTTGCATTGCTGATTATTCGGGGTTTTCCCCTTCTACTCCTCTCAGGCCAGACTTCGGAAATCTAATATGTTTCAGTTGATAGCTCTTAGGCAGAAAGCTCAGGGAGTGAGGGCACGGGGGTGTATGGGGTAATGAAATTTTCTGGGTAATGGACAGATCTGTTGATAAAACTCAATTTGTTTCAGTCTTCTGTCTGGCTGCCAGTTATTAAAAAAATGTCTGAGACACTTTTTCTGCCCTGCGATTGTGATTAAGTGGATTCTTGCTGAAGAGGGTTCTTGCGGCCACAGAGGAGTGGTGCGGTCATCAATAACCACAGGCTGGGGCTAGAGGAGGGCATGAAAAAGGAGAAGGACACGGGTCAGCCGCACCCCCGACCACGTGGCCACAGGGCACCACGGGAACTGAAGGCCAGCTGCTGCCGCATCCCTCACGGCCCCCTCCATCCTCCTCCTCCCCTCGCATAACCCAGCAGAGGAAGCAGGGTCAGAATCATGGCACAATCTTGTTTCTTGCCTAATCTTCCCCCGACTTTCACAAGGGAAAAGACAGATATTGGGGGAAACACTGTGAAGCAGATTTGTTTTAAATGGTAACTTCCAGGGGAAGTCCTAGGGGTCTGGACACCCTGGGTCAAATCATGTATTAGGGAGAACACCACCCATGAGCCAGAAGAGTTCATTTCTTGCCCTGCTCTGCTGTTCATTACCTGTGTGGCCTTGGGCAAGTGGCTTCTCCTCTCTGGGCCTCACTTTCTGCCTCTATAAAGGGAGGGGTCTGGGCTGCGATCTGCAGGATCCCTTCCATGCGGCTGTAAGGTTGGGATAATAATGCCTTTCCTGCTCACCTCAGGGAGGTGTGGCAAGATCAGAATAAAAAGTGATAAACTATAAAGCCCTACGTCACTGGGAGAGGTAAGTCTCCGCGAGAGGCTCCCCTCAGCAGTCAGGGACTTCTTGATGCAAACCAGATGTCAGTGTGATCAGATGTGAGGGAACGGGGCCTGGGGAGATCCGTGGCCTGGGGGAGGGGGCAGGGAAGTCAGGTGGGCAGCCTGGCCTCCCAGAATCTCCCGTCAGGCAGGGCTCCCCATCCCACCCTCAGTCTCTGTACCCAGTACGACCCCCACCCCCTCCCCCTGCTCATGCCCTGTGATGCTGTGAGAGCACCTCCCACGCTCCTGTGATTCTGCACCCTGGGTCCTCAGCACATCCCTGGTGAGGAAGCAGGCAGATATCTTCATCATGCTTCTGCCCAGAGGAGAAACTAAACCACCTCCAGAGAGAGGTTAGGTGATGGGCCCCAAGCCCCCTGGCACGTCAGAGCCCTAACTAGCCTCTGCAAAGTATTATGGGGAAAGCACTGGCTCTGAAAGCAGAGGGTTTTAATCCCTGCTGGGCAAGACACCCTTACTAGCTGTGTGCCCTTGGGCAAGCTATTTTATTTCTCTGAACTCTACTTTCAGACAAATCTGGGAGGCCTTCCGTATGCTTCTCTGGAGGTTCCAACTGAGTTGAGCCCCCCTTTGCCCACAGCAGTGAGCTCAGCAGTACCCCCCTATAATGGACAATGCCTGGCAATGGAGAGGCACTTAAAAATGCCAGATGCCGCTGCAGCTGTAAAGTGCACTGTTTTTCAGATGGCTTCCATCAAAAGCTCTGAAAACCTATCCCTTCCCACTGCCCCTGCCACCACGCAGACCCTGTCTTTACAACCAGACCACACTCTAGTCCACTATGACTCCCATACAGCTTCTCTTCACTCCCTCCATCTTTGACCTTGAGGCTCAGCCGTTCTCATGAGGGTGTTGGGACAGATCCATAACTCTGGGACATCACCGCTCCTCAAAGGTGCAGGGACGTTTTCGGGAAATAGAACTTGGGGGGGCGCCTGACTTTGGCCAAGAGGGTTGTGCTTTGGTCCCTTGAGCTTGGAGTATAACAGAACCTTAAGACATTTGGCATCTGTGTAAAATCTCTGCTCTGTGTCCCCAGCTGCAGGACAATGGGGGCCATTTATAACTTTGCACATGGAATGAGAACGTCTGGTTCAAATAACACACACACATACACCCCAGCAGGAACACATTACAATAGAGACAATCACTCTTAAACTGAATGTACTCTCCTGCCTCTCAATTCAGGGACCACAGGAAACCACAAAGAAGACCCAAGCCCTGTCCTGGAGGAACTGGTAGGGATCATTTTATCTAACACTGCTTGCTTTAAAGTTAGGATATCTGAGATGGTGAGTGACTGGTGTGACGTCACACAGTGGGACCGGATCTAGGTGGCTCAGCTTCCTTCCAGGCTGCGGTCTCCCCCAGCTCCACACGCATGTACTTCACCCAGGCGAGAAGCAAACAGGCCCTCTGCTCTTTTGAGTCTCAAGGACAGAGCGAGGCACCCTCTTCCACCAAGAAGTCAGAGGTTCTCAGGGTCCCCAGCCAGCAGATGGCCTTGTATCACATGCAGCAAGGCCATCTGTGACGCCAGTCCTGACACTGCAGAGGGAGACCCCAGAAGCATGGAATCTGCAGGGAGGTGGGGTGCTCCGCAACCAGCCAGGCCGGGGTCACAAGCCCCAGGGTGTGCAGGGCCCCACCTCCAAGGGCAGCGCAAGTGGGTGCAAGTGTACCCAGCGGGGCGGGCCCACGTGCACATGCCTGGTGGAGAGTAGATGGGTGTGCCCACCGGCCCGCCGAGCATGCACTCCCTTCATGGAAAACATCTGCAGAGCTGGGCTCTTTTCTTGCCCTATTTTGTTATAATTTCTTGATTTCTCTGGTTCTCCCTCTTTCCAGGGTCCCTCCATTAGGTTTCTGCTGCCCCAGGTTCCCGCAAGGAACTTTGCCTTTTTTCTTCATTGGGAATCACTGATTTCTGAGGCCCTGAGGGAGGAGAAACATCCCTTCATAGTTACCCCTTCCCCGTCTTCCCAGAAGACTGTCGCCCCACCCCCTGTGACCTCATAGATGGCTCCATTAAAACCAAGTACAGGGCTTCCCTGGTGGCGCAGTGGTTGAGACTCCGCCTGCCGATGCAGGGGACACGGGTTCATGCCCAGGTCCGGGAAGATCCCACATGCCGCGGAGCGGCTGGGCCCGTAAGCCATGGCTGCTGAGCCTGCGCGTCCGGAGCCTGTGCTCCGCAACGGGAGAGGCCACAACAGTGAGAGGCCCGCGTACCGCAAAAAAAACCGACCAAACAAACAAACAAAAAAACCAAGTACACCCCACAGCAAGCAGAGGGAAGCTGATAGCCATATGGGGCCTGAGAGCTACCAAGCAATAAAGGATGATGCTTATGTTTATTTATTTATTTATTCATTCATTCAGTCATTCATTCAGTCATTCACTCACTCACTCACTCACTTAGTTACTTACTTACCTACCTACCTACCTACCTACCTAAACAGCTAGAAGGATGGAGTTGCCATCAACTGAGATGGGAAAGACGTGGGTGACACAGGTTGGGGCAGTGAAGATCCGGAGTTCCACTTTGGACCATATTTTATGGGATTTCTCAGAAGACAGTTGAATGTATGAACCTGGAGTTCAGAAGAGAGGTCTGATTGGAGAGAGAAATTTGGAAGCCCTCAGTATAGATGATATACAAAGCCAGGGGCTGGATGGGGTAACCTAGGGAGTGAGTGTCGGCACTTTACCCCTCTTCTCTGAAGTGGGGTAACAAGAGAACCTTTCCCACAAGAGATATTGTGGGGATGAAAAGGGATGATGAATGTGAGATGCTTAGCCTGACAGCCTGAGGTGCCTGGCGCCTGATACTTAGCTATTACAGACGGATACAGGGAGGATCAGAGAGGGTCACTGTGGTCAGCAGGGACCTTGGAAAGGGTAGACTAGGCATAGATTGTTAATGGTAGACCCTAAACTCCCCACCCCTGGTAGAAGGGGTCACTGTCTCTGCAGAGATCAGATTCCCAGGAGCTCTCTGGACCCTGATCCTTTAATCCAGGCTGTCTTACCAACAAGTCCTCCACGCAGGCAGCACCCAGCTAGAGGGAGGTCTGGACATCCCAGCCCCGTCAAGACAAAACCCAGGCCCTGCTTCCCTCATGTTCACTCTACACCCGCTACTGCCTGGTGGGTCTCTTGCTTCTGACTGTTGGGGGCTTACTGCTTCCCTGCCTGGTGTGCTTACAGATCAGATGTTTCCCACCCCTGCATCATCCCATTCTATCCCCACAACAAGTGATCCGGGAGATTCGCTTGTTACCCCACTTCGGAAGGATGGGTAAAGTGATAGCCCTCATTCCCTAGGTCATCTCACCAGTCCCACGGCCTCAAACTTCATCTATTCCAAGGGCTCCCAAATTCTCCCCTTCAATCAGACCTCTCTCCTGAACTCCAAACTCTTAACCTCTGCCTAAATCCATTTCATCTTTCTCTACTTGGTTGACTGTTACTCCTCCTTCGTTTCAGCTTAGATGTTCCATCCTTCAAGACACCTCTAAAAGTCTCCCCTCAATCTGGACTAGCTACCTTCTCAGAGTCCCCACAACACCCTGTCAACACAGGCCATTGAATTCATCTATTTTTTGGCTTCTCTACATCTCTAGATTTGGTAAAGTTCATTGCTTAAAATACAAAGTATAAAATAGGTAAATGCCAAAAGACCTACTATATAGCACAGGGAACTATCCTCAATATCTTGTAGTAACCTATAACGGAAAAGAATCTGAAAGAGAAAATATATATATATGTATTGGCCTTGGCCTTCAGCCTCCTCTCCTGGGCAGCAGACCCAGGCCCAGACTCCATTTTGGCCTCACTAGTCTTAACTGGGAGCTGACTGCTTACAGGGACCAGAGCCTCACCACTGGCCCAAGGTAGGACAGGCCCTCCACCACCAGCCTTTAGGGCTCAGTGCGGCCTCACCTCTTCTGTGAAGGCTTCTTCATACTCTTGAGTCCTCGCTGAACCCCCTTCTTTGAACTCTTAAAGCCTTAGTATCAATAAAATTGGCACCCCTCATTATAGTCCTTAGTTATATACTTTAGAAATCAATTGTTTTTGCATAGTGTGGTGAAAAAGAAGGTATTCTTTATAGTCACTAAATCCTGGCTCTGCTGAGGGATTTAGGCAAACAACTCCACCTTTCTGGGCCTCAGTTTCTGCATCTGTAAAATGGGACAACAGTAACCTTTCTCACGGGGCTAGTTGTAAGGATTCAGTGGGTTTTCACGTCAAGTGCCTAGCACAGAGCCTGCCACATAATAAGTGATCAATAAATGGTGGTATTATTACCTATACGGAGGCAGAGACTCAGTGTGTGTGTGCTCTATGGCTCTAACTGCGCTCTACCGCTTACCAGCTTTGAGATCTTGGGTAAACTTCTTCACCTTTATAAGCTTTGATTTCCTCATCTGTGAAATGGGACTAATAATGTCTATTTTAATTTTTATTTTTTTTTAAAGATTTATTTATTATTTATGTAGTTTTGGCTATGTCGGGTCTTAGTTGCCACACGCAGGATCTTCACTGAGGCATGCGGGATCTTTCGTTGTGGTGCGCGGGCTTCTCTCTAGTTGTAGCATGCGGGTTTTCTCTAGTTGTGGTGCGGAGGCTCCAGGGTGTGTGGGCTCTGTAGTTGTGGTGCGTGGGTTCCAGAGCGCGTGGGCTCTGTAGTTTGCGGCACGTGGGCTCTGTAGTTGAGGCACGCGAGCTCAGTAGTTGTGGCACGTGGGCTTAGTTGCCCCACGGCATGTGGGATCTTAGTTCCCTGACCAAGGATCGAACCCGTGTCCCCCGCATTGGAAGGCGGATTCTTTACCACTGAACTGAATGAATTCTTTACCACTGAAGTCCCAATACTGTCTGTTTTTAAAGATGAGGAAACTGACGCACAGATAGGTTAAGTGACTTGCCCCAGATTATGCAGCTGGCAAGTGTCAAATACAGGATATGAAGACTCTAGAGCCTGTTCACTTGACCACTGCCGCAGAATGACATGAGGAACACACAGAGGTCCCTGCAACAAGGAAGTAGAGAGGAAGGAGACATCATTTCTGCAGGCAGAGTCGGGGGAAATGGGGAAAGCTTTAAACAGAAGGTGAAAATTGCTCTAGTCCTGGAGAGAGAGTGCGTGTGGCTGAGAATGAGGTTAGAAAGTCATCCCAGATGGGAACCCTCTTACACTTCTGTTGGGAATATAAATTGGTGCAGCCACTATGGAAAACAGTATGGAGGTTTTAAAAAAAACTAAAAATAGAGCTACCATATGATCCAGCAGTCCCACTCCTGGGCATATACCCAGACAAAATTATAATTTGAAAAGATACATGCACCCCTATGTTCAAAGCAGCACTATTTACAATAGCCAAGACATGGAAACAACCTAAATGTCCATCAACAGGTGAACGGATAAAGAAGATGTGGTATATATATACAATGGAATATTAGCCATAAAAAAGAATGAAATAATGCCATTTGCAGCAACATGGATGGGCCTAGAGATTATCATGCTAAGCAAAGTAAGTCAGAAAGAGAAAGACAAGTACCATATGCTATCACTTATATATGGAATCTAAAATACAACATAAATGAACATATCTATGAAACAAAAACAGACTCACAGATATAGAGAACAGACTTGTGGATGCCAAGGGGGAAGGGAGAAGAAGGATTGGGAGTTTGGGACTAGCAGATGCAAACTATTATATATAGGATGGATAAACAAGAGTGTCCTACTGTATAGCACAGGGAACTATATTCAATATCTTGTAATAACCATAATAGAAAAGAATATGAAAAAGAATATATATGTATATATATATATGTATATATAACTGAGTCACTTCGCTGTACAACAGAAATTAAACACAACATTGTAAATTTTTTTAAAAATCCACTTGTGAGCTTTAAATGCTTTTAATATATATGTTTAAAAGCTAAAACAAGCAAACAAAAAGTCATCCCATACAGCTGCACAACAATGTGAATGGGCTTAATGCCACAGAACTGTACATTTAAAAATCGCTGAAATGCTAATTAAGATTTTTTAAAATTAAAAGTTAATGTACAATTTTCTTTAAAATCACAACTTACTCTAGTGATACATATTTTCTGTGAACATTCAGACGATAGAGATCGTCAATCAAAACATAAATAAAATAGGGACTTCCCAGGTGGTCCAGTGGGTAAGACTCCACGCTCCCAGTGCAGGGGGCCCAGGTTTGATCCCTTGTCATGGAACTAGATCCCACATGCATGCCGCAACTAAGAGTCCGTATGCCACAACTAAAGATCCTGCATGCTGCAACTTAGACCCAGTGCAGCCAAAATAAATAAATAAATAAAAAATAATTTGTTATTCTACCATTCAGATATAAATAGTGTAATTTTAATGCACAACTCACTGGGGTTGTTTTCATACATATGTTTTGATGGTTATTTACTAAAGATGGGAGCTTATTGTATTTCTCTACATACACTTTTGTAACTTACTCTTTCCACTCACTAAATTAAAAAATTTCCATATCATTAAAGTAAAAATAAAAAGTCTCCAATAAAGATGTTAAAATAATAATAATAAAGTAAAATACCACATTTAAAAAAAAGAAAGTCATCCCAGGTAGGAGGACTGGCCTGAACAAAGGCACGGAGGGATGACAATGCAAAGCAAGTCTGGAAAAAGTGAGGAGTCCAGAGTAGCAGGAGCACAAGTTACAAAGAGGAATATAGTGGAAGAAAACCTGGATAGGTCACTTGGATCTGGAGATTAGAGGGCCTTAAAGGCTAAAAAAAAAAAAAAATTATGCCAGAAAATCTGGGCTAAAGGAGGACATTACACTTTATCACAAAACTTAGCTGAGGCTCCTGGTAGCCAAGGCGAAAAGAGAAATGTGAAAAGGAAAAGAGGTTTCCATGTTACAAAGGAATGAGAGCACATGCTCTGGAGCCTGGCTCCCAGGACTTAAGCCCTGGCTCTGCCATTTAGTAGTTGTGTTGCTTTGGCAAATTAGTTAACTTGTTTGTGATTCATCCCTCTACTTATAAAACAGGACAAATAGCAGTGCCTACTTCATATGGTTGTTGTGAGGATTAAATGAGCTAATACATGTGAAGCACTCAGAGCCTGCCATATTGTAAACTCCCAATAAAAGTTAGAAATCATTTTTATCAATACCTTTTCCTGGCTGAATTCTAAGACGAATGTATCTTGAGGCTTCCTTATACAAAGAGCTCTAAGCAACGTCAGGGACAGTATTTTCAATAAAAATGGGACAGTAACCACGCCTGTCCTCTCAGTGAGCCTGTGTCTGACATCTGGAAAGAAGCTGAAGGGCTCTAAGAGAGAGTCGGTGCTCACATCCAGGCCCCGAGCTTCCGGACTGCCTGACCTGTGCCAGGAAAGGAAGAATTTTCACTCCCTTCCCGCCTGCCCTCTCTCACCCTGTTCAGGTCATCCTCTCAGCCTGGCTTTCTGCCCAAGTTGTTTCCTGTTTCCTGAACATTTATCTCCAGCACGTTCATGCTGTTTTCTCCTATCATCCCCCTGCCTGGAATACTTCTTCCTTCCAGAATCCTCCTGGCAAACGCCTACATGTCCTTCAAAACTCACTTCCTGTCTCTGTCATTCCCTGACTCTCCAAGTTCTTCTCTGCTCCTGGATGACTCTGCACCGCCCTCTCTTCTGGGTTGTGTGATGGTGATAAAGATAGCAATGAAGACAGCAGTGATGAAGATGGCGGTAGCTTACCTTTTTCAGCCTCTTCTTATACACTGGGTACTATGTTAAGTACTTTCCAAGCATTATTTCAATTTACTTTCTGCAACAACTCTATAAGGGAGTTGCTATTTGTACCCCCACTTTATAGAAAAGGAAACTGAGGCAGAGAATGGTGAAATAACTTGCTGGAGCTACACAACTAGAAGCAGAAGAGCTGAGATTTGTACACAGGGAATCTGTTTTCAGAACCAGCGCCCACAACTATTATGCCAAACTGCTTCCCTGTATTATTATTTCTATTTTTATTGTTATGGGGCCTGGCACCAGGCTGGACACCCAGTGAGCAGTGAAGGAAAAAGAACTGCCACTGCTCAGTTGAAATGAGTCAAAGCTCATTTCAAAGGCCTCCTCCTCCCTGCTGGACCCCCTGAACCATGCCAACCAGATTTGAGAGCTCCTTCCACTGAGCCCCTTTATGGCTTCACGAATCTCCAGTGGCACTTTTGGTCCTGCAGTGCACACGTGTGTACACACACGCTGAGGATTCTTCCAGAGGGTGCAGGAGCAGCTGCCACGTGGTGAAGCTCTACTACATGCTCATCAGCGTGCTGGGGACTTACATACCTTATCTCATTGAACCCTCACTCAATTTAATGAGGTGGGCATTGCTATCCCCACTTCACAGACAAGGAAAGCAAGGTTTGGAGCTGGTAAGGGACCGTGCTGGGGTTTGACGCCATCCTTCTCTGGCTCCAAAACCCATTCATTCTTCCTTCCACGTTTTCCTTATCGTGTCTCCAGCATCCCTGGATTTCCCACCCCTAAATCCTTTTACATGGGGCTCGGCACACAGTAGCCCTGCAATCAATATTGGCTGAATTGAAATGAACTAGATTAGGGTGTGAAATGAAGTAGATGAGAGCGCCGCGACGCAAGCATTTCAAGTGAAATGCATAGTTTCCAAACCCAAGCATGGAGGAGCCTGCTATTTTTGGATGGCTTTCCACGAATGTTGTACGGGCTTCCTTTCTGCTACTAAATGTCACTGCGTTCGTTTCCTAGTTTCATTCTCCTGCCTGGGCTGGGGAGGATTATGCAACCAGGGTCTAGGAATGAGTCACTGCTGGGTCAGCTGCCGATCTGTCCACGATTGCCATGATATGGGAGTCTTTTTTTTTCTTTCCAGGTTATATGTGGGTGGTTTTGTTTAACTTTTACAGTCTTTCTTTCTTTCCTTTCTTCTAATTTTGCATCTCCCTGTCTTTTGCTTTGAGGGTATGAGCTAACGGTACTGAAGGCCTTCCAAACTCTGGCCACTCTGTGTCTGCCAGTACAAGTCCATCTACTTTCTGTGAAATCTACACGGGGAAGAAAACCCTTCTGGTGACAATATTATGAGGAGCTGACCCACAAAGAAAGATGGGCGCCCTCTTCAGGGTGCACGGGGGTTTCCCTCCACTAGGCCAGCTGCTGCCCCCACCTCCTCCCCTGCAAGTCTGATGGGAAACAAGCAATACTGGAGATGAGCACCCCAAACTATGGCTGTGCCCTTCACACTCCTTCCGCAAGCCTGTTTCCTGGATGTGTCGAGGCTGGCTGTTTACTTACAGCAGGACCCAGCGGCCTTGAGCCAGGGCAGCCCTGGGGTCAGCCTCCGGCCCCTCACTGGATGAGCAGGGCAGACCCAGCTGCAGAGGCCAGCAGCTGTGGGCCACACAGAGGGGCAAGGCCCAGTGCTCAAGACGACTAATGGGTATGTGGCCCTTTCTGTGTGCCAGGCACAGCGCTGGGCCACCCGATAGGAAGGGTGGCCTGATATCCAGCTGTGTAGGTGCTTCCTTATACAGGCTGAATGGTCTGCGAACCATGGCAAGGTTGGACCTGGAGTTGAAACCAGCAGATCCACACGTGAAGGGTGGGAAAGGGAAACAGGAGCTGGCACTGGAACCCTCCTAGATGAATACCAGCTACCAGCAGTGCTCAGCCCAACGCAGTGGAAAGACTGTCAGGTACTGGGGACCCAGGGTCAGGAAGAATCGTTAGGAGCTTCTTATTAAGCTACTATAGTGCTCACCATATGTGCAATACTTGATCGTTTCCAGAGCACTTTCTGTACCTGCTCTCAAACGATGCTGTACAACAGGTCCAGATCCACCCAGCAATCCAGATGCACGAAGAGCCAGCCCTGTCCGCCCCTTTCCCAGTCCTCTCGGGCAGGAGCAGAGGTTTACACGTGAGAGAGGAAAGAGCCCTGGATTAGAAGGAAGAAGAGTCCAACTTAGAGTCCTGGCAGCTCATGCTGTGTGTGTGCAGGCAACTCTCTTAACCTTTCTGAACTTCAGTCTCCTCACCTTTAAGATGAGGCTAATAGTACAACTGAGAAATGAGCTAACAGTGGTTTATACAATGTGTGGTGTCATGCTTCTGCCTGATACTTTCCAATGGCTTCCCATCTCTCCGAGAAAAATCCAAAGGGCTCCCACTGGCCCAGGAGGTCCTGCATGATCTGCCCCATCCCCCCACTGACCTGATCTTCCACCCTGCCCTGCTCTATCCCTGGTTTTCCAAACACATCTGGCTTCACCGCCCCTCCACCCGCACCTCAGGGCCTTTGCACTGTCTGTTTGCTTTGCCTGGAGCACTCTCTGCCCAGGTATCTGTGAGCACCCTCTCACCTCTCAGGCCTTTGTTCAAACATCAGCATCTGAGTGAAGCCTTTAAAGAACTCCCTAAAAGGCATCATTTCTTCCCCACACACTCTGCCTCTTCCCTCCACTAAACTATTAGTTCCATGAGGGCAGGACTTTTTCTATTTCGTTCTCCACGGTAATCCCAGTGTCTGTATAATGCCTGGGGGCACATACTAGTGACTCCATAAATATTCTCTGAATGAATGAAGCAGTAAGTGAATAAAGAGGGCTTTAGTACTAATATCCTAGAGTCAAAAGAGCCAGCCTCAGTTCTAGCATCCTGACCCCACTAAGGCCAAGGTCTTGGCATCTTCGAAGCCATGATCTCATGAGGGAAAATGCAGCCTCTTCTCTCTCACAGCTAGTCTGAAACTCCAGTTTGATAAAACAGAGCATCAATTTATCACGCAGCGGATGGCTGCATCTTGAAGTACATCAGGCTAATGGTTTGCTAGTGAGAAAATGGGCGCTTAGCCTGTCATCAGAATCAAGTGGGGTGAGAAAAGCTTCTTCAAATGCCCACTTTCCTAAAGAGAGGAACAGTCAGTTTGCAAGAAACAAGCCAGTCTTTCATGACCAGCAGAAGTGGCAAGCCCAGCACCCCCTTGTCTGTGTGTCCAACAGAGGAGCAGGTTTGGAGCACGACTGTCTGCCTCGCTGAAGTTGACTGGTAAGCACTTGAGAGCTGCAGCCTGCTAGGAGAATGCTGGCTGACCCTCCGACCGCAAGAGTCCCAGGAGTGGGTTCCTCTGGGGATCCTTTTTAAAGCTGATTGTTCCCCAAGTGACAGCGCATTTTAATCTCTTCCTTTTGAAGACAGATCTTTTCCCTTAAAACTCTAGCTAATCTTTCCATGAAAGTGTTGGTTTTCCTTTTATATAAATTCTAGATTTTTAAATATTCTCCTCTCTTCTTTCCCTCCTTACCAACACTTCTTCCTGAATAATTAAAGCATGTTGGGGGTTGGGGGGGGAGATGATTATATTTTGGTAACCAATACACTTCACCAAAATGACATATATATATATATATATATATATATATATATGTATGTATATATATAATTAAGCTGGATATATTTATAATTCATAGATTTTGAAATCTCTTTTCATTCTCACAATCTTCCACCAGTGCTACCTTTGCTGGTTGAATGTTTTGAAGATTCCAGGTATAGGTCAGGTATACCCGAAAACCAGTGAAATAGAAACGTACTATTCCCCAACATTTGCTAGTGTGCTCGCTGGACAGAAAGCCAGCTGAGGCCCCAGCAGCAATCCTGGGGTGAGCTGAGGCCGGAGTGCCAGCCAGAGAGCAGGCAGGGAGCCCATACCTGGTCCCCCAGCAAAAGCTGGGTTGGAGCAGCCTAGGACTCTGCCAGGAGGGGACCAGCAGCTCTGGGATCCGAGTCTCGAGAGGCTGACAAGGAAGCAAGCCCAGGAAGGTGAGCTGCTAAATCCATCCAGGTGGAAGGCCCGAGCTCCTTGCCCCTCCAAGTCTCAGAGGCACATCTCAGCAACCCTAGAATCAACAAGCTGATCCCAGGGAGGCACTGCGCCTCTGTCAGAGGCCAAGCCCCCATGGTGACATAGGACTTCCTGATTCCAGCACCACATGCGATGACAAGATGCAGATGTTACTACATGTGAATGTCTTGGCATCCACGCTGGTTTCAAAAGCTGCACAATGAATGCCTGTATCATCCCTCAAATAATAACAGTAACGATAAAACTTTCCTGAGTGTTTTACTGTGCCACAAGCGTGGTTCCAAGTGCTCTACATAAGTTAGACCAGTTATTCTCTACAATAACCCTATGGGTAAATACAGATACTATACACATTTTATTTTTATCTATTTATTTTTTTTGGCCACACCTCGAGCCTTGCAGGATCTTAATTCCCTGACCAGGGATTGAACCCGGGCCACGGCAGTGAAAGCGCCGAGTCCTAATCACTGGACTGCCAGGGAGCTCCCTGTTATACCCATTTTAAAGCTGAGGAAACTAAGGCAGCTGGGAGGTAGGTAAGTTGCTCCAGGTAGAGCTGGCGATGAAGCCAAGTGTCTGACTTTAAGATTTCTTAACCCTGGCATTACTGACGTATTGGAACAGATACTTCTGATCATTCTCTGGTGAGGGGGCTGTCCTGTGCATTGTAGGAGGTTTAGCAGCAACCCTGGCCCCTAGATGTCAGTGGCACGTCCACCCTCACCCAAGATATGACCACCCTGAGTGTCTTCAGACATTGCACGATTTCCCTCCCTACTGAGAACCTCTGGTCTAGAGCCAGGGCTGTTCACTGCTAAGCCCCTCTACCCAAGCGAGCTGGATGGCGCCGGCTGTGGAATCTGAGATGCGTCCAGGAGGGGCGCTCCAGGTGGCTGCTCACACCAGGGCTCCCAGGGGGATCCTCACAAGGGTCCCTGGGTTTTCAGTTTTAAAAATCCCATTTATCAGGTCATCTAGGATCCGTTGGTCTCGGGGAAACAATCTCCCCCGCAGTGCGGCTTGCAAGCCAGCTGGACAGACCGATTCTTGCTCATGTACCGCAGGGGAGGTGCAGATGGGTGCTCTGGCTGGCTGACCACACGGGACATTCACCTGGGCAGGTGACCGAATTCTGGAGCAGCAGGAGAGCGTGGACGAGGGGCTAGGTTTCTTCACTATGTTCTGACCCGGAGTCCTGGGCTGTCTCCTAGTTTTTCTCTGGGTAATTGATCATGGGGGGCTTGCCTGTTTCCTGCCTTGTGAGGTAGGTGAGTCTGGTGGCTGGTCTGGCCCAACACAGAGCAAGGATTGTTTGTCCCTACTTCTGGCATGTTCCTCCCACCACACGCTGCCCTGTGAGGACGCTGGGACCCCTCTAGGCCTCCCCCCCCTGCAAAGGAATCCACTCCCCAACTTCCAGGTTACCGTCTGGAGACTGAGGCTGCGAGACCGGTGTGTCTCTCCCAGAGTCACACAGGTAATTAGTGATAGAACAGGGACACAATTCCAGGTCTCTGGATCACCCCCTTCCATGCTCATTGGCGGGTCTTCTCAGAATGTTGAAGAAAGAAAGTGGTCTCCAGAACCTGGGCCTAACCTCCCTTCAGGATCAAATCACACATATTTACTGAGGTCTTACTGTGTACCCAACTGTGCCCGGCCCCGTGAAGGATGCCGAGAGGTGCAATTCACAAACCCTGACCTCAGGGAGATGAGTGTGATTATGACATGAGACAGAAGCCAAGCAATTAATCTACAGATGAAATGAGAGAAGGAAAGAGGGGAGAGAGGTACCATGGGTAGCCCCTCAGGCGGTTTCGGAGATTTGGAACACAGGTAGAAAGACGGGGTCCAGGGGAAGGTGATGACTCCATTTGAGCCCTGCTGATGTGCAAGCCCCGTGGGATACCCAGGGGAAAGTCAGGTGGCCAGGCCAGCAGTTCCAGCAGAATTCTGCGCCTGAGAGGAAGATTGGAGGGTTTAAAGATGGAGGTGGAGGACTGACCTGCGGCAGCAGGTGAGCAGGCATAGGGAGGATGTGCACAAGGAAGAGGGCTCGAGAAAGGAAGAGCTACAGGGATGATAGAGAAGGAGCAGCCGGAGAGGAGGGGGAAAGCCCAGGGTGGGCAGTGGCCCCCAAACCAGACTGTCCTGCCGGGAGGCCCATGAGATGAGGACAGAAGAGGACTAACTGCCATTAGCAACAAGGAGGCCCTCACGGTCTCATCAAGAACAAGTGTACGTGGGCGCTGGGGGCAGAAGCCAGAATACAGCTGACGGAGGAGGGAGTGGGAGGTGAGTACAGACTCCCCCCTTCAAGAAGCTTCACTGTGTGCATCTATTTTATATATAGTAGGATGTATCTGTTAATACCAAACTCCTAATTTATCCCTTCTCCCTACCTTTCCCCTTTGGTAACCTTAAGTTTGTTTTCTGTATCTGTGAGTTGATTTCTGTTTTGTAAGTAAGTTCATTTGTACCATTTTTTAGATTCCAAATATAAGTGATATTATAGGATATTTGTCATTCATCCATCTGACTTATTTCACTTAGTATGATAATCTCTAGGTCCATCCATGTTGCTGCAAATGGCATTATTTCATTCTTTTTTATGGCTGAGTAATATTCCATTGTATATACACCATATCTTCTTTATCCACTCATCTGTTGAGGGACATTTAGGTTGCTTCCATGTCTTGGCTATTGTAAATAGTGCTGCTATGAACATTGGGGTACATGCATCTTTTTGAATTAGAGTTTTCGTCTTTTCCGGATACATGCCCAGGAGTGGGATTGCTGGGTCATATGATAGCTCTATTTTTAGGAGTTTGGGATTAACAGATACACACTACTGTATATAAAATAGATAAACAACAAGGACAACACAGCACAGGGAACTATATTCAATATCTTGTAATAACCTATAATGGAAAAGAATCTGAAAAAGAATATATATGTATAACTGAATCACTTTGCTGTATACCAGATTCTAACACAACATTGTAAATCAACTATACTTCAATTTTTAAAAATATTTTTTTTTTTTTAAAAGAAGCTTGACTGTAAAGGAGAGGAGAGAGGGCGAAGCTTGACGGAAAGGCGGACTCTCACTTTCAAATTCCTGCCACTTGACTATCAGGGGAACTGGAAGATGGGGGAAGCCCCGATGAGATATTTCCCCACACAGCTGCCAGAGGCTGCTTCCTCCAGGGGTTAATTCCACTTCCTCTGCTACCAAGCGCACTGCTGGTGCACCTCTTCTCCCAGCTACAGCCTTTCTGATTTCGCACAGACCTCTGACCCTGGCTTGGCTGTCAAGTGCACGGTGAAGAGGAGGCTCAAACTAGGTGATGAATGAAAGATGCCCTGGGGTTCTCAGTGCGCTCGAGGGAGTTCAGATCCAAAGCTCCACGGAGTCTAAGCTGAAACGTTTTTGCCAACACCTAGTCCAAAGCATCTCAAATTTTTCCAGTGAAGGACCTGTATTGGCACACGGGAAAGAGGTCCTACCCCAGGGATCAGGGGTCAAAATGGAGTACAGAACAGCAGCCTAGCATTTCTCTAGTTTTTCTAAAGCCTCATGCTTAAAAATCCATGCAATTTTGCATTCTCCTCCGTGATATTTTTGGAGTTTTAAAATCACATTCTATGCTAAACTGACACTCAAGGAAGATGTGCCAGCTTTGCCCCATGGTGCCCCCAGTTAGAGTAGCAGAGTCTGACCACTCTGCCTCTGCCTCCCTGTATCTGCATGCACAGACACACAATTTCACAATTGAGGAGATACTGAGGCTCAGAGAGGGGACGTCACGTGCCCAAGGTCACACAGCAAGTACCTAAACTAGAATCTAGGTCCATCGACTCCCTATTCAGTGCTCCTTCTACCCAACTCTGTTGCCAAGGGAAGCGAGGATGGCATAGCTTTCTTGGGGGGGGGGGGCGGTACCAGGAAGTTTAGAGTACAAAATAAGTAACTTAATCATATGGGCTCCACAACTAGGTTCTGATGCTTTTAAGACTTGACACTATTAGAATTGATAGCCATGTCCCAGGGAAGTTTTGACAGACCTCAAGAAGGCCTTTCTGCTCCAAATTATCTCATCTCTTCTGGTGTTGAAAGATATGAAATCCACCTTTCAGCTAAGCATTATCTTCTCCCCCTAGGTCATTGTTTTGGGGTGAATTGTGTACCCCCCAAAATTCATATGCTGAAGTCCTAACCCCCAGTACCTCAGAATGTGACCTTATTTGGAGAGAAGGTCTTTACAGAGGTAATCATTAAAATGAGGTCTTTGCGGTGGGCACTAGTCTGATATGACTGGTCTCCTCATGAAAAGGGATTTGGACACAGATACACATAGAAGACTAGGTGAAGAGAACACAGGGAAAAGACAGCCACCCACACACGGAGCAGAGTGGCCCAGGACAGACCCTCCCCTCATAGTCCTAAGTAGGAACCAACTCTGCTGACACCTGGATTTCAGACTTTTAGCCTCCAGAACTGCGAGACGATACATTTCTGTTGTGAAATCTAACACAGTCACCTTTGTGGAGGCGCGTGGTCCTGGGAAGGGATGCACAGCCAGATTCGTGCAGCAGAAAAGGACGATCTCTTAGCAAAGGGAGCTTCTGTTTTTGATCTGAACCCTCTGCTGGGTGCCTCCACATGGCATCTCATTTCCCCTTCACTGGAGAGATAATAATAACAAAAACTGTTGTTCATCTTTACTGAGCATTTACTAGGTACCAGGCAGTTTTTAATGCTTTATATTTAATACCCCCTGCCAGAAGATCTGAGGCAGTATTATTCCCATTTTATAGATGAGGAAGTTGAGTGCCAGTGAGGCCAGGTGCCTAGTCCGAGGCACTCAGCTAGCAGTAAGTAGTTGGACCCGAATTAGAATTCACTTTCCACCCACCTTTCTATCTACTTTCAGGGTGAATGAGCTTTCCCTGGGCTTTCCCCCTGAGTGATCGATGGGGAACTGACCCGAGGCACAGCCGGATGATGCAGAAGAAGAGGAAGGAGAGACGCCTCCTGGTGCCTGAAACCCTGCACCTTCTGACCTGCCCACAGCCCTCCCGCAGGCCCCCTGCAGGTCTAATGGGCTTGGCCAGAGTCCAGGCTGAGGTCAACCGCCTGGAAATTCCTCTGCCCAGCGATCAAGGCTTGCAGAACAAAAGCTCCCACTGCAGGAAGAAACTTCCTGCTCAGCCCATAGCGAGAGGGTTCAGGTTTCAGCCACAGCCGGTGAAGTCATCGGTCGTGGGCCAGCAGAAGAGGTACTCCTGAGGGCCGGAAGCAGTTGGGCGGAAGGCCTCACCGATCTCCCCCTCCAGGCAGCAGGGGCCCTGCAGGTTGTGGGGAAGGGCTGCAGCCTGGCCTTGTCAAGGTCCCTTCCCATCTCTGACCTCGGCCAGTCTTCGCATCCACAGCCATATCTTTTGCCATTGGGGAAACTGAGGCCCAGGGAGGTGAAGTCAGTGGCTCAATGTTATTCCGCAAATTAGAATTGGCTGGGAGGACTTGAACACAGTCCTTGATCCCTCCTAGAATTCTTAAGAGGAGCTGAGCTCCTGGTTCTTGGATACTAAGCAAAGGGGGAAAGAGAGGTCCTCCAACAAAGACCTGGGTGGAAAGAAGACAAATTCCAAAGACCACCCTCCCTTGCCCCAACCGTCCATCTGCCCCCAGTGGAGCACTGAGGGCTGGGTGGGAGAACATTCACTCATTCACTCTTTCATTCATTCATTCATTTAGCATATCAGGTACCCACCAGGTGTGTGGGCCAGGTGTTGAGCTCTGGGTGGGGTCAGCCTTAGTGCCTTGTGTGCCCAGCTAACTTACAAGTCAGCTCAGCCAGGTGGGGCCCACAATCAAAGCAAAGGGAGAAAGTCACTGAGAAAATGGACACAAAGCAGCCAGAGACATGAAAGACATTATCATTAACAAGTTAATTCCTCACAGTCAAGCACCAGCTATGAACACAGCCTGGCGTCACAGTGCTGCCTCTACACCTAGGCTATGCACCAGCCACTTGCCATGGAATCTCATTTAATTTCACAACCAACCTATGAGGCTGTGGAGTGGATACCAGGATCCACAAGCCCTTCTTTCTTTGGAACTCGGACCCCTCCTCCATCCAGATGAGCAATTCCCTGAGGCCATGTTTGTATTGAGTGGCCCTGCCCCACGGTCACAGATGATTAGACTGGGAGTGGACACACGACCCAAGCTGGGATGATCAGATTCTCCTTCCTGAGATTTGGAATTTGGACGTCGTACTGACTGAGGCTCACAGGAATCAGGTCTGGGAGGGGGATGAACAGTACAGCAGGTATGCTGGGGGCAAAAGAATGGTTGGCGATGGGCTTCCCTGGTGGCGCAGTGGTTGAGAGTCCGCCTGCCGATGCAGGGGACACGGGTTCGTGCCCCGGTCCGCGAAGATCCCACATGCCACGGAGCGGCTGGGCCCAGGAGCCATGGCCGCTGAGCCTGCGCGTGCGGAGCCTGTGCTCCGCAACGGGAGAGGCCACAACAGTGAGAGGCCCGTGTACCGCAAAAAGAAAAAAATAGAATGGTTGGCGGTGCTTCCCACCCTGTGGTCCCCAGATTTGCCTACATCCTTATAATGCATTCTGGTTTTGTATGAGTTGGCTTGAGTCAGTTTCTGTCGCTTGCATCCAAGGAGTCTTAAGTAGACAGTGAGTTCCATGACGGCAAACACCAGGTCTTGTTCACTGGTGTGTCCTCACAATGTGGCACATGAAAAGTGCTCAGTAAATATTTGTTGAATTAATGAAAAGTGGAGGTTCAGAGAAGTTAACTGATTTGGACCCCTAGGTTACACAGTAACAGCTGGGATTTGAACTGGTTTTCCAGCTTCAGAGCACGTGTTTTCTCTACTATACCACGGCCTTTTACAAATTGGTTTTGAAATCACAGGCCTCCAGAGCTGGAGTGGATCAGAAAGATTAGAAAGTCTGACTTCTTTGTTTTATAGATGGGAAATTGGAGCCTAGGGAGGGGGAGGGCATAAGGCTCCTGATTCCTGTGCAGCCTCCTAACTGGGCCTGGCATTCTGTCCTTGTGTGTGTGCGATATGGCCGTGCTGGTTGTTGCAATCCTGAAGTACTTTCATACCTGTTGGCGAATAACAGCTGCTGGGAGCCCCTAGACCCCCCTCTCTCACAGGCCCTTCCCTTTGGGACCCCTGGGCCTCCCATTACCCACAAGCAAAGAGACGATGCTTAGCCCAGCAGGGGTCTCCAGGTGCCTGGTCAGTACTTATGCTGCTCCACCTGCTAAATATTTTGAATATCAGCCCTCCACATACCTAGGGCAATCTGAGGAATTCTGGTCACTGTGTCTCCATGAAAGACATCCTCCTCCTCTGTCTTCTGTCACAGCTGAAATTCCACCATTCAGAGATTTCATGTATCCATTCATTCTTTTTTTTTTTAACCTCTTTTATTGGAGTATAATTGCTTTACAATGGTGTGTTAGTTTCTGCTTTATAACGAAGTGAATCAGCTATACGTATACATATATCCCCATAGCCCCTCCCTCTTGTGTCTCCCTCCCACCCTCCCTATCCCACCCCTCTAGGTGGTCACAGAGCACCGAGCTGATCTCCCTGTGCTATGTGGCTGCTTCCCACTATCTATTTTACGTTTGATAGTGTATATATGTCCATGCCACTCTCTCACTTCGTCCCATCTTATACTTCCCCTTCCCCACGTCCTCAAGGCCATTCGCTACGTCTGTGTCTTTATTCCTGTCCTGCCCCTAGGTTCATCAGAACCATTTTCTTTTAGATTCCATATATATGTGTTAGCATACGGTATTTGTTTTTCTCTTTCTGACTTACTTCACTCTTTCTGACTTGACTGTCACTCTGTATGACAGTCTCTAGGTCCATCCACCTCACTACAAAGAACTCAGTTTCGTTTCTTGCATTCCACAGATATTTACTGAGTGCCCCTTCTGTGCCAGCTTTCAGCCCCCACGAGCTCTTGCTCCCCACTACCTAAAATGCAAATACCCCTGGGGAGGGAGAAATCTGAAGTCGTTATGGCCCCTACGTCATGGGGATGATCTGGCAACGGGCTAGGATTACCCACCAGGGAAAAAAGCGCAGTAGCAAACAGGGGAACCAAAAAATAAGCAAGAGTGAGAGAGAAAATACAGAAATAAGCAATTGTATTGGCAGCATACAAGTAAGATTTTTTGTTTGTTTTGTTTTGTTTTTGTTTGTTTGTTTGTTTTGCGGTACGTGGGCCTCTCACCGTTGTGGCCTCTCCCGTTGCGGAGCACAGGCTCCGGACGCGCAGGCCCAGCGGCCATGGCTCACGGGCCCAGCCGCTCCGCGGCATGTGGGATCTTCCTGGATCAGGGATTGAACCCATGTACCCTGCATTGGCAGGAGGATTCTTAACCACTGCGACACCAGGGAAGACCCAGTACTGTTATTTTGATTCACATATTTTGGAGGTAGGTGGCATCGTGAGCTTCAGGGTTTGGGGCCATCTGAAGATCTTAATCTGGTCTAACTGGCAGGCAGCTGAGAGCAAATTCCATAACCAGAGATATGGGCTGGGCACTTGGGCTGGGCTGAAGTTCTAGGAGGAGAAGTGAGGAATTGAAGGTAGATTAAGGACTTCTATGCTCCAAGCCCCATTCTAGGTACTTTCTTGTGTGATCTCATTCCCCCTAAGGCAGACTAAGCAGTAGATTTTGTTACTCCATTTTACAGATGGAAGAAACTGAGATTCAATGCTGCGAAGCGATTTTCACGAGGTGACATCACTAATGGAACTGGGATTTGCACCTGGATCTGGCATTTGGTAAAAATCTGTTGAATGAATAATCTTTTTGGCCCCAAAGCCCATGCCCTTCCTACTACAATTGAGGGAAAATGAGGGGGAAGGCACCCCCATCTACAAATAACAGCTAACATGTATATAGTACTTACTATGTGCCAGGTACTATTCCAAGCACTATATATACATTTACTGACTCATTTCAACCTCATTTGACAGACGAGGTGGCGCAGTGGTTGGGAATCTGCCTGCCAGGGTAGGGGACACGGGTTCAGGCCCTGGTCCAGGAAGATCCCACATGCCGTGGAGCAACTAAGCCTGTGCGCCACAACTACTGAGCCCGCATGCCACAGCTACTGAAGCCCGTGCACCTAGAGCCTGTGCTCTAGTCAAATATATATATTTACTGACTCATTTAAACCTCATTTGACAGATGAGGAAACCAAGACACAGAGAGATTAAGTCACTCACGGAAGGTCTCAGAAGTGGCCCGTGGTGGAGCTGGTATTGCAGCAGCCTGGCTCCATAGTCCCTGCCCCAAACGTCTCTATACTATCTTGCCTGTTTCCCACAGCTCTACCAACACAGGGTTTTGCCATTTTATTTTATTTTATTTTGATTAGTTTGATAAGCATGTGCTGATACCTCATAGCTGATTTTGTTTGCATTTCTCTCATTTCTGGTAGAGTTATGTACTTTTTCATGTTTTGATTTACCATCTGTACTTCCTGTGTAAACTGTTCATCTCTTTTGTTGCTTACTGGGCACTGATTTTAGCTTTTTGTGAAAAAGCAAAAATTAATATATTTTAGATGTATCGGTGTTTTTTTTTTTCCACACTGATATTTTCCTCTTGCAATTAATTGCCGTATATTTTCTTTAACAAAACGTTCCTATGCTTTAATTTAAAAATCTTTGTTGGACTTCCCTGGTGGCAGAGTGGTTGAGAGTCCGCCTGCCGATGCGGGGGACACGGGTTCGTGCCCCGGTCCGGGAAGATCCCACATGCCGCGGAGCGGCTGGGCCTGTGAGCCATGGCCACTGAGCCTGCGCGTCCGGAGCCTGTGCTCCGCAACGGCAGAGGCCACAACAGTGAGAGGCCCGCGTACCTCAAAAAAAAAAAAAAAAATCTTTGTTGTCTCTGGTGATGGATTCTCTTCCAATATGATAAACGTGGATTTATACTTTCTTGTCTTTTTTACGGTTTGTTTTTCAGATATGCACAAAATCTCATCTGCAATTTATTGCAGTAAATGTATAAGGTATAACTTTTCTCTGTATTAATTACAGTTCTCTCCCAAACATTTATTATATGGTAATTACTTTCCTCATTGTTGGATTATTTATAGTTTTACTATATACTGAATTAATTTTGGATCATTTAATCTCTTCCACTGATCTTTTTCTCCTATTGTTACCATATGGTTTGGATAATCGTCTCTTTGTAACATGTTATGAAATCTGGTAAGCTAAATATACTATCATACCCTTTAAAAAGAAGCTTTAGTTTTTTTAACCATTTAATCTGGGTAACTGAACATCACTACTCATTTCTCAAACTCTTGTAAAGTATCCCTTGGGAGCCTTAATACGTAGTGCACTAAATCTATATAGAAACTCGAGGAAAATTGTTGCCTTCACTATTTTTAATCTTCTAGCCTGGCGTTGGTGGGCTTTCCATTAATTTTGATCTTGCTTTTTTTTTTTTGCGGTACGTGGGCCTCTCACTCTTGTGGCCTCTCCCGTTGCGGAGCACAGGCTCCGCACGCCCAGGCTCAGTGGCCATGGCTCACGGGCCCAGCCGCTCCGCGGCATGTGGGATCTTCCCAGACCGGGGCACGAACCCGTGTCCCCTGCATCGGCAGGCGGACTCTCAACCACTGCACCACCAGGGAAGCCCTGATCTTGCTTTATGTCTCCCACTAGGGTTCTATAACTTTCTTTGAAAACATCTTATGACTTGAAGTAAACTAATGTCAAGCACTGGGTATTTGATGTTAAATGATGGAAACACCTTTTCCTGTCTATTTCCTATCTATGTAGGCCTGGTATATGGGCCAGAATGGGAGCTCTCGGCTTAAGGGAAGGTGTCAAAGACTTGGAAACTGGGCGTTCACGTTGGAGTGTGGCAGGGGCCTGGACAGCTGCAGGCAGTGGAAGGAAGGTTCCCTGGCGGTGGGGGGCGGGGGGATGGTGGGAAGATCCTGGGTGCCTGTGGGAGTCCTGCAAGTGGGAAGAGACCACTGGGAAGTGTGACCACATGAACGGGCATGGCCTGTCACAGAGGGCCCATGCAGGAGGTAGGAGTGGGCAGCAGGAGGGCTCTTTGGTCCAGGCCTCAGATGTAGACTCTTGACATTAGCTCCAAATGAGATTATTTACATTATCAGTGGGTCCCTTTGAGACGTCTAAGGGTATGACCCCCTCAGAGTCTCTGTTAGGCTCTTACCCAAAATGCTCTTTGGTATCTAAAAGCTTGCTTCAGCGGGAAGCAGGAGTCTGTAACTGCTGTCGAGTGCCTACCATATGTACCAAACCCTGTTCTTGAAGCTCTAGTCTTGCTCTCTTATTTAATCCTCATGACAGCCTCATGAGGTAAATATCATTACACCCATTTTGAGATGAGGAAACTAAGGCTGCAAGAGGTTAAGGATGAAGCCCAAAGGCACACAACTAGGAAGTTTCAACCTGCCATTGAACTTGCTGTTGGCTTCAAAGCCCACACTCTTGCCATTCACCATTCTGCTTTCTCATAGTGCAAGGTCTCAGTGAGTGACTTTCGCTTGGGAAGGAGTGAAACATGAGCAAATCCATGTTGACCAGGTCATTCATTCATTCATTCATTCACTCATTCACGCAACAAGAACCTGTCAAGCATCAGATATGCCCTCCACCTCTCCCAGGGTGAAATCATCCTCTCCACGGTCTCAACCACCAATATGCTGAAGCTACTCACATCTATTCTCCCAACCCAGACTTCTTTCCTAAACTTTATACGTGAAAAGCCAACTTCCCATTGGTAAATCTAGCAGGATGTCTCATGTCTCAATGTGTCAGAATGGAACTGGTCATTTCTCCTTCATCTCCCAAACTGTTCCTCTATGTTATTTCTCAGTGAACGATACCACCATCTCTCCTCCTTCTAGTTCATTCCTTATATCCAATTTTTCACCAAGGCTTACTGATTTTCTTCCAAATTATGTCTAAATCTGTGTCTTCCTCTCTGCCTCTGCAACCACCCCCTCACTGAATCCTGCCCATTTGGTGTGAGTTTTCCCCTTGGCTATTTCCTCCAGAGTCTGACCGTGCTGGTATCCCTTGTATGGCTCAGATGGACCTTCCCACACCAGGACTCCGAAACCTTCCTAAGCTGAGAATTGTAAATTCGATTTTGGTGTGAAATCTCCAAATTGGACTTTTATGCCAGCCGTATCACTCACAGCACCTGCCCTTTAAGCCCCCTTCAAGGGGCACTGGCCCACTGTTACCACCTGCTCAAAGAGCAATTTTGTTTTAGGCCATGCCAGCTGACTGAACCAGTGCCGGCCACCTGGCCCAAAGGCAGCTGGCCGACGGGCTGGCCAGCAACACGTGACATGTTCTGGTGTAAAAGAGGCATGTTTGGTCAATCAGATTCTCTCTAGAAAACGTGAGCAAAGAAATATTGAGAGAAGGGACTTCCCTGGTGGTCCAGTGGGCGAGACTTCGAGCTCCCAATGCAGGAGGCCCAGGTTCAATGCCTGCCGCAACTCAAAGATCCCGCAGGCCACAACTAAACACGCTGCCACGAAGACCCCGTGCACCGCAACTAACACCCGGCGCAGCCGAAATAAATAAATAGTTTTTAAAAATAGAAATATTGAGAGGATGAGACAGTGAGCAGTGGAAACTGAGACTGGTAAGTCATGAAGCCACCATTAGCACCTGTGCAATGAGTACAGCGAGGTGGATGGAGTAACAGAAAGCATAGGAGCCATGGAAAGGACGCTGAGCATCATAGAGTTCCGTAAGTGGAATACTTTTAGCTTCAGGAAAAACTCTCCATATTGCCCTTATTTTCTTGTTTTGCTCTAGGTCAGTAAAGATCCCAGTGGGATGTTGAGGGGGTCCCTCAGCCTGGCTCACATCAAACAAACCCTCTTTCAGACGAGGGGCTAGAGAGAGGCGGCAGAAGGCTTGCAGAACAAGAGGAGTGACTTCAGATCTTCCCCCTGGGGAATCTAGACAATAGCAACTGTCAACTTTTTCCACTAAAAGATCACCACACGTGGTGAGGCACGGACGCTCCACTTCAATATTTAGACTTCGGTGCCGTGGAAGTCAACGGTGTTTGTTATTCTGGGGGCTGGTGTTTGGAGAAGCACATTGTCTCCACGGCGATGCCTGGTGCTCACAAGTTGTTCCATTGTCTCAAAGCCCCGCCAGCATGAGATCACAGGGCTGGTCCAGCACGTGCTCTTTCTGATAAGGCCCCAGGAGGTTGGGCTGATCTAAGTCTCCAAGGGAAGCTGGTTCACAGACTCTGGGGGTCAGTGTGGGACCCAGGTGCCAGGGCCAGCCTGCTGAGGCTGTGGGCACTTCCATGTTGGTGTCTGGAGGAGGGGTTCACAAGCATGGTCTCTGAAATCAGACTTCCTGGATTTGTAAACTGGCTCTATCACTTACCAGCTGTGTGACCTGGGGTAAGGCACTGAATCTCTCTGTGCCTCTGTCTCCTCATCTGTAAAATCAGGCTAATGATTGTATATACGTCAGAGTTTTATTATGATTAAATAAAGTTATGTATTAGGTTGATCTATATGAAATTGTCAAAATTTTTATTGGTCAAGAAATGGTTTATCCTCATACAGTTGTGACTAAAGCATACTAAGTCCTTAATAAATACTACCTGAAAGTGTCAAAAATAGAATTAACATTTATTATTATTTCAGCCCTTCTCTGACAGTGAGTACCAGCCATTTTGGACCAGGCTCTGCCCAGACTGGTACAGAGAGGGCAGGTTGTACTGATGCCCACCCTGTGTTAGAGGCACCAGGAAACGATGGATTCATTAGTGGTTTCCTCTCCAAGCTTCTTCCTCTGACAAAATTGATGATATTGGACAAGTTCGTAAAAATCCCTTCTAGCTCTGATTATCTAAGTGTTCTCAGACCATAGCAATCTCTCGCTCCTTTTCACTTCTCAGCTCTTTGTGTCACTGCTGTGCCACTTGCAAATGAACAGCTCAAGGACCTAGTCTCCCATTTGCCCCGGGTTACTGCCATGTCTAGATAGCTTGGGAGACCCTCTCAAGCCTGTGACAACAAATTAATGCTATAGTTCCTCTTGTTACCCAAATGATAGTTTAGGCCACATTCAGCTTTGCTGTAAGAAATACTGGCTTTTTCACTTCCCCAAATACAGTAACTATCGCTTATTTATCACAGTCTCTATATCAGGCATGGTTCTGGGTGCTCCCATGTATGAAGCCATTTAACCCTCACAGCAACTCTATAATAAAGTATGCACTACAATCCCCATCCTACTGCTGAGGAAACTGAGGGACAAAGTATCTGTCCAAAGGTCACGTAGCCAATAAGTGGCAGAACTGGGATTTATACCAGAGTCCATGTTGTTGGTCACAAGCTCTGCTCTCTTGGCAGTTCCTGTAAATTCTTAGCGTTCCATACATCCCTCTTGTTGTTCCATACATCCCTCCCTTGCCACCTTTTCCAGCCGTCTGGCTCCAGAATCTTGTCCCACTTAGTGACTCGTTTCTACTGAGTCACACCCTAAAAATCTTTAGAGGTACACTGTAACAAAATAGTACTCAGGTACCAACTTTGACCTTGCTGAAGTATTAACAAAGGGTTTCATGGTCATACCCTCCCTCAGCTTCATCGTTAGACCGTGATTTCCTGAGAGATCCCCGCATTTGCTCTTTGCTCAGAACTCATTTCTTAATTTTAACACTGTTTGCTATCTGGAGTGGTGGGGATCTGCATAAACAGCAAGTCCTATCTCCTTTTTTTTTTTTTTTTTAAGTCTTTCCTTTAGCTTATTTCTCTCCTCTAGCATTTTGCTAAAAGCAGCAAGGAAACAGGCAGCACCTTCAACAGTCTGGATGGAAATCTCCTTAGCCCAGTTCATTATGATCATTTTCTACTTTCCATATAACTACAGGTGACAGTGTTGCTAAACTTTCTCCAACCAGATATCAAGAATCTCCCTTCCTCCAATTTCCAATAATATGCTCCTCATTTTCCCTTAAGTCCTCATCCGTAGTTCCTCAAAGTCCTTTCAACCCCTGCCCGTTTCTCCATTCCTAAAACACTCCCAAATTTAAAGTTTTGTTAATGGTAGCACCCCGTTTCCAGATACCAACATCTGTATTAGTTATCTGCTGCTATGTAACAAATTACCCTGCAAAACTTATCAGCATTAACCAGGAACTTTTATTATCTTATCAGTTTCTGAGGGTCAGGAATCTGGTGTTAGTTGGTTCAGACTCAGGGCCTTCCGTGAGGTTGCAATCAATTTGCTGTCTAGGGCTACAATCATGAAGATTTGACTGGGGATGGAGGATTCACTTCTAATACGGCATCTTTCACATGATAGTTAAAGGCTCAGTCCCTCACTGGCGAATGTCAGGAGGCCACAGTTCCTTGCCATATTGCTTGGTATGGGATCTGGCTTTCCCCCAAACAAGTGATTCTAAAGAGAGTGACCAAGATGGAAGCCACAGTGACTTTTTATGATCTAGTCTGTGAATTCACACAGTCACTTCCCTGTTAGTAGATACACAGGCCAATCCAGATACATATAAACTAGTGAAGACATGAATACCAGTAGGTTAGGGTCATTGGGGCCATCTTGAAGACTGGCTACCACAATGATAAAACACTGAATATGTTCCTCTAAGACCTGGAATAAGGCATGGCTGTGTACTTTTACCCTTTCTGTTCACATTGTAGTAGAAGTTCTAGCCAGTGTGATAAGGCAAGAAAAAGAAATACAATGCATACAGATTGGAAAGTAAGAAATAAAACTCTTAATTTGCAGATGATACAATCATCTCAGCAGAAAATTATAAGGAATCTACCCAAAAAAAGCTACTAGAAAGAATAACTGAATTTAGGAGATTCACTGGAAAAAGATTAATTTTTTAAAAGATTTTTTTGATGTGGACCATTTTTAAAGTCTTTATTGAATTTGTTGCAATATTGCTTCTGGTTTTTTTTATGTTTTGGTTTTTTGGCCATGAGGCATGTGGGACCTTAGCTCCCTGACCAGGGATCGAACCCGCAACCCCTGCATTGGAAGGCGAAGTCTTAACCATTGGACCACCAGGGAAGTCCCAAAATTAAAAGATCCCGCAATACACCATGATCAAATGGGATTTATCCCTGGGATGCAAGGATGGTTCAACATATGCAAATCAACAGATGTGATATATCACATTAGCAGAATAAAGGATAAAAACCATCAGATCATCTCAAAAGATGCAGAAAAAGCATTTGACAAAATTCAACATTCTTTTATGAAAAAAAATTCTCAAGAAATTAGGTATAGAAGGAATGTACCTTGACATAATAAATGCCATATATGACAAGCCCATGACTAACATCATAGTCAATGGTGAAAAGCTGAAAGCTTTTCTTATAAGATCAGAAACAAGACAAGGAAGCTTACTCTTGCCACTTCTATTTAACATAATATTGGAAGTCCTAGCCAGAGCAATTAGGCAAGAAAATGAATAAAAGTCATCCAAATTGGAAAGGAAGAACTAAATTTGTCTCTGTTTGCAGATGACATGATCTTATATATAGAAAACCCTAAAGACTCCACCAAGAAAATTGTTAGAACTAATAAATGAATTCAGTAAAGTTTCAGGATATAAAATCAACATATAAAAATCAGTTGTGGGCTTCCCTGGTGGTGCAGTGGTTGAGAGTCTGCCTGCCAATGCAGGGGACACGGGTTCGTGGCCCGGTCCGGGAAGATCCCACATGCCGTGGAGTGGCTAGGCCCGTGAGCCATGGCTGCTGAGCCTGTGCGTCCGGAGCCTGTGCTCCGCAATGAGAGAGACCACACAGTGAGAGGCCCGTGTACCACAAAAAAAAAAAAAAACAGTTGTGTTTCTATATACTAATAAGGGACAATACAAAAAAGAAACTAAGAAAAAGATTCCATTTACAGTAGCATCAAAAAATATTTTAGAATAAGTTTAACCAAGGAGGTGAAAGATCTATACACTGAAAACTACAGAACATTGATTTTTAAAAAAAACTGAAGACAAAAATAAATTTTAAGATATCCTATATTCATGGATTAGAAGAATTAATATAGTTAAAATGTTCATATTACCCAAAGCAATCTACGGAATCAATGTAATCCGATCATAATTCTCATGGCATTTTCCCACAGAAATAGAAAAAACAATCTTAAAATTAATATGGAACCACAAAAGACTGTGAATAGCCAAAGCAATCTAGAGCAAAAAGAACAAAGTTGAAGGCATCACACTGCCTGATTTCAAAATATAATAAAACACTATAGTAATCAAAACACATAAAAAGAGATATATAGACCAATGAAACATACTAGAGAACCGAGAAATAAACCCACTCATTCATGGTCAATTGGCATTGACAAAGATGCCAAGAACACACAACGAGGAAAGAACAGTTCTTCAGTAAATGGTGTTGGAAAAACTGGTTATCCATGTGCAAAAGAACGAAATGTGTCCCTATTTTACCCTATCTCACTCCATATACAAAAATCAACTCAAAATGGATTAAATACTTAAATGTAAGACCTAAAACTATAAAACTACTAGAAGGAAACAGAGAAAAGGTTTTTTTTTTTTTTTTTTTGCGGTACGCGGGCCTCTCACTGTTGTGGCCTCTCCCGTTGCGGAGCACAGGCTCCGGACGCGCAGGCTCAGCGGCCATGGCTCACGGGCCCAGCCGCTCCGCGGCATGTGGGATCTTCCCGGACCGGGGCACGAACCCGTGTCCCCTGCATCGGCAGGCGGACTCTCAACCACTGCGCCACCAGCGAAGCCCGAGAAAAGCTTATTGATATTGGTCTGGGCAATGATTTTTTTGGATATGACCCCGAAAACATAGGCAACAAAAGCAAAAATAGACCAGTGGGATTGCTTCAAACTAAAAAGCTCCAGCACAGAAAAGGAAACAACCAATAACGTGAAGAGACAACCTACAGAAGGCGAGAAAACATTTGCAAACCATACACCTGATAAGAGGTTAATATCCAAAATATATTAAGGAGCTCAATAACTCAACAACAAGAAAATAAATATCCTGATTAAAAAATAGGCAAAGAACCTGAATAGACATTTCTCAAAAGAAGGCATACAAATGGCTGGAAGGTATATGAAAAGATGCTCAACATCGACAATCATCAGGGAAATGAAAATCAAAACCACAGTGAGGGGACTTTCCTGGTGGTCCAGTGGCTAAGACTCCTCCCTCCCAATGCAGAGGGCTCGGATTCAATTCCAGGTCAGGGAACAGGATCCCACATGCATGCCGCAACTAAAGATCCCACATGCCACAATTAAAAAGCCCACATGCGGCAATGAAGATCCCGTACATGGCAACAAACATCTCACGTGCCGCAACTAAGACCCGGTGCAGCTTAAATAAATAAATAAATATCTTTAAAAAACCACAGTGAGAAATCACCTCACTACTATTAGGACAGCCATTATTAAAAAAAAGACAACAAATGGTGAGGCTGTGGAGAAAAGGGAACCCTTGTAATACACTGTTGGCGGGAATGTAAATGATGGAAACACAGTATGGAGGTTCCCCCCACCAAAATTAAAAGTAGAACTACCATATGATCCAGCAATCCCACTTCTGGGTATATATCCAAAAGAAGTGAAATCAGTAACTTGAAGAGATATCTGCACTCCCATGTTCATTGTAGCATTATTCACAATAGCAAAGATATGGAATCAACCTAAGTGTTCATCATCAGATGAATGGATAAAGATTACACACACAGACACACACACAGACACACACAGAAGAATATTATTCTCCCTTTTCTGTCATTTGTGACAACATGGATGAACGTGGGGGACATTATGCTAAGTGAAACAAGCAAGGCATAGAAAGACAAATACTGCATGATCTCATTTATATATGGAATCTAAAAGAGTCAAACTCGGGACTTCCCTGGTGGTCCAGTGGCTAAGACTCTGTGCTCCCAATGCAGGGGGTGGGGCCTGGGTTCAATCCCTGGTCAGGGAACTAGATCCCACATGCCACAACTAAGAGTTCGCATGCTGCAACTAAAAAGATCCCGCACACCACAACTAAAGATCCTGTGTGCCGCAACTAAGACCTGGCGTAGCCAAATAAATAGTTTAAAAATAATAATAAATAAATAAACAAGTGGAGTTTAAAAAATTAATTAATTAAATAAAAGAGTCAAACTCGGGACTTCCCCGGTGGCGCAGTGGTTGAGAGTCTGCCTGCCGATGCAGGGGACACGGGTTCGTGCCCCGGTCCGGGAAGATCCCACATGCCGCGGAGAGGCTGGGCCCGTGAGCCATGGCCGCTGAGCCTGCGCGTCCGGAGCCTGTGCTCCACAATGGGAGAGGCCACAACAGTGAGAGGCCCGCGTACTGCAAAAAAAAAAAAAAAAAAAAAGAATCCGCCTGCTGCCAATGCAGAGGACATAGGTTCGAGCCTGAGTCTGGGAAGATCCCACATGCCACGGAGCAACTAAGCCTGTCCACCATAACTACTGAGCCTGCGCTCTAGAGCCCGTGAGCCACAACTACTGAGCCCGTGCCACAACTAATGAAGGCCGCGCACCTAGAGCCCGTGCGCCACAAGAGAAGCCACCACAATGAGAAGCCTGCGCACCGCAACAAAGAGTAGCCCCCACTCACCGCAACTGGAGAGACCCCGAGCGCAGCAACAAAGATCCAGTGCAGCCAAAAATAAATAAATTTAAAAAGAAAGAGTCAAACTCACAGAAGCAGATAGTAGAATAGTGGTTATCAGGGGCAGGGAGGTGAGGGAAATGGGGAGATGTTGGTCAAAGTATACAAAGTTGTAGTTATACAGGATGAATAATTCAAGAGATCTAACGTACAGCATGATGATGACTATAGTTAATAATAATGTATTTAATACCGGAAATTTGCCAGAAAAGTAGATTTCAGGTGCTCTTATCACACCAAAAGAAAAAAGAAAAGGTATCTATGTGAGGAGATATGTTAACTAGCTTGACTGTAGTAATCATTTCAACATGTACATGTATACCACCCTATGTTCACAGCAGCACTATTCACAATAGCCAAGACATGGAAGCAACCTAAGTGTCCATCAAAAGATGAATGGATAAAGAAGATGTGGTACATATATACAATGGAATATTATTCAGCCATGAAAAAGAACAAAATAATGCCATTTGCAGCAACATGGATGGATCTAGAGATTATCATACTAAGTGACATAAGTCAGAAAGAGAGAGACAAATACCATATGATATCACTTATATGTGGAAGCTAAAATATGACACAAATGAATCTATCTACCACAGAGAATCAGACTCACAGACATAGAGAACAGACTTGTGGTTGCCGAGGAGGAGGGGGGATGGGGGAGGGAAGGATTGGGAGTTTGGGATTAGCAGAATGGATAAACAACAAGGTCCTACTGTATAGACAGGGAACTATATTCAATATCCTGTGATAAACCATGATGGAAAAGAATATGAAAAGGATATATATGTATAACTGAATCACTTTGCTGTATAGCAGAAATTAACACAACATATGTAAATCAACTATACTTCAATAAAAAATTTAATGTATATCAAATCATCATGTTGTATACCTTAAATAGATACAACTGTTATTTTTAAATAAAATAATAACAACTGGTTCACAAAAGTGGGGAAAATAAAAGTTTAACACACACCTACCATATAATGCACCTCATTTACTCCTGTGTTTACAAAACACATGTCCACACATAAAATATTATAAACATAAGGTATAATTATCATGGGACCTGTTTTAAAAGCGGTAAATAGGTTGTTCTAAAATAACACTATGTATTAGGCATTTGTGCGTTGATGGTTCCTCAGCTTAACAGGGACATTTCATTCAGCTTATGGTTATAGATGAAACTCACAGAATACATCGAGGTATTATTTGAGCAAAAACAATATAACTACACTAAGAGGAATCAAAATGAAATGGAAAATTCAATCATGATCCACTTTTTCTGACAAATCAACTCATTTTTCCTTGTTCCCATCTGGCACTTGTCTGCATGCATAAAACATTTTTACATAGTTGTGAAACTCCGATTTTGCGTTCAGCTTTGGAAAAACAATTGTAACATTGTAAAGTGTTTTCCGTATTGCTACTTAGTTTCACAATTGTTTTTAAATGACCATGTTGTTTACTTTATGGATCTACTACTCTATAATATTTCCCATATTGCTGGACACCTATATGTCTTTTAAAAATGTTCTACTAAAAAAGAATGTGGTAATATCTTCATGTATAAAAAATGTTCTCTCCCCTTTTTTTTTTTTTTTGGATAACTTCCTTGGGATAAATTCCTAGAAGTGGGGTTATTGGATCAAAACATGAACATTTCTATAGTTCTCAACATATACTGTTAAATGCATGTCCATTCATTCATTCATCAAATATTTCTTGAGCACTTTCTTCTGGCCACTGATTAAGCACTGGGGTTACGGAAGAACATACAGTCTACACTCATGGGCCTACCCTCTAGCTGGGGACATGAACCTGATCAGGTCATCACACAGATGGATAAAATTATAACCATGTTAAGCATTACTAAGGAGAGAGACACGAAGCTATAAAAGCATTTCATGGTGGAACCCTACTTTGCTTGGTGGTTAACGGAAGGATTTCCTAAGGAAAAAGTGATTGAGCTGGGGAATAAGGATGACTGGGAGCTAATTTGACCAAAAGGGAGGAAAGAACAGCATTCTAGACAGAGGGAGCAGCGTGTACAAATGCCTTCCGGCAGAGCTGAGGAGACCACAATAGATGGAGCTCAAATTGCTGGGAGAGCCTGAGGCAAGATCAGGCAGGGCCTGCAGACCATCAGAAGGGTGTTGGTCTTTATCCTGAGAGCAACGGGACCCTCCTGAACTGGGTGTGGGCTTTGAAACACTCAATATGGCTGTAGTATGTAGGGGGAGGTAGTTTGAGAAGGGATGGGGGTACCAATGGGCAGCTGTTGCGGTGGTCAAGGTGAAAGGTGATAGTGGCTTAGAGGATGTGAATAGGGATAGAAATGGAGATAAGTGGACATATTTAGGAAATATTGAGGAGGTAAGATTGACAAGACTCGGTAGCAGATTTAAGATGTGTGGGGAAGAGGAAGGAGAAGGATATATGAGGGGCAACTGCTAGATTTCTGGTATAAGGAACAGGATGAACAGTGATGCCCTTCACAGATCCAGACAACAAGGGAAGAGGACCAGTAGGGGGCTGGTTTTGTACATAAGGAGTTCAAGGTGTTTTTGAGATAGGCAAGTGGAGCTGCCAAGGGAGCAGCTGGACTA
The DNA here is from genome assembly GCF_964270905.1 of Leucopleurus acutus. Taxonomy (NCBI): domain Eukaryota; kingdom Metazoa; phylum Chordata; class Mammalia; order Artiodactyla; family Delphinidae; genus Leucopleurus; species Leucopleurus acutus. The sequence continues at coordinate 135,723,337 of NC_139142.1, read as the reverse complement.
TGGGTCTGAAACTCAGACCAGAGTTTGGGTTACAGCCATGAATTTACGAGTCATCAATGGACAAACGGTGACTAAAGCCACAGGCATGGACGAGCTTGCCTAAGGAGAAAGGTTGAGGGTGAACAGAGTCTAGACCAGGTGAGCGAGGAACTTTCACTTTCAGATGGAGGGATACAGCTGGCCAAAAAGACTGAAGGAGACATGGGAGGAAAGCCAGGGGGACATGATGTCACAGAAGCCAAGGGAAGAGTGGTAGAGGGAGGAGAGAGTGGTTACCAGTGTCAAATGCTGCCGAAAGGTCCCAGCAAATGAGTCGAGATCAATGGTGACCTTGGCAAGACATGTAATGATGGAGGGGCAAGCAGCCTGGATAAATGAATGGGAAATAAGGACACGGGGATAGCATGTCTATACAGACCTTTCCAGAAGCATGGCTGAGACAGAGAACCGGGAGAGTAGCTGGAAAAGATGGGGTGAAACCTTGAGGGAGGGTTTTTGGTTTTGTGGGTTTTTTTTTTTTTTCCCCAAAAAGGAGGACTTGTGTGTATGGTGAACGCTGGTGGGAAAACTTGGTTGCGAGCAGGAGAGAAGTGACAATAGATAATATAGTCCCTGAGCAGGTGGGAGGGATGAGGTTTGAAACACAGGTAAAGGGATGGACTTTGGGTCGGAGATGGGACACTTCTTCTCCCATAACAGGGCTGTACTCATTTATACAACATCCAACAAGGACTTAGACGAGACCGGTTTAATGCTCTGCTGTTGCTGTCTTGAAATTATTAATAATTTTTGAACAAGAGATCCTGCAGTTTCAGTTTGTACTGAGCCCTGAAGATCTTGTAGCTGTCCCTGCTTTCCACAACAGTTTAACCATCTAAAGGTTTAACCACCGAAACCTTTTTTGTCATGGCTGTTAATCTAATAGGTGGAAGTGTGCACCTCCGTTGTTTCAATTTGCATTTCTTTGATTCCTGGCCAGGTCGGCTGTGTTTCCTCACGTTGGGTTACTAACCATATTTCCTTTTGTGTGAACTGCCTGTGTCCTTGGCCCATTTATGATGTTTTCAAATGCCAAAACCCAGTTTCCTCTGTGGGAATAAATCTCCAATTTGTTGAAATGTAGGGAGAGTGTTTTCTGCAGAAACAGTATGGGGTTTCAAGAAGGCAGGCCTGGGCCAAGAGTAAAAACGCTTCACGTTATTAGAATCAGAGTGGTACATGGACACAGTGGTCTTTCAACCAAGCACCTTCCCATCTAGGTTCTCCCTCACTTCTCTGTCTGAAGGCAGGAACTCACCACTCCGTGCTTTGCCTAGGCTGTTCCTCCCGCCTCTAGGGCCCTTTTCCCCTTGACTTCTCGTAACCAGACCCACAGTATTCTATCCATGCTGATATAGTCAAATATGTATATATCACATTTTACTGTAATTGTTGATTTCACATGTTTCCCCTTCTGGGGCATGAGCTCCTTCCTGCTACAGACTGTATCTTCTCTCTTGTTTTCCCTCTCTCTTGCTCTCACTCTTTCTGTCCTCATCCTCAGTGCCTCACAGGGTGTCTGCACATACCAGGCACTCAGCTTCTGCTGCCAACTGGATGAAATCAACCGATGGGTGATTTGCATATAAAACTCTGCGGACTGCTTGCTTCTCCTCCTCCACAATTCTTTCACGCTTGACCACATCTGAGCAGCGTGTTCCGTCTGGGATACCGACTTTAAGGAGTGAAGGTCCCTGAGAGCAAGGTCCTAAGAGAACAAGGGAGCTGGGACACTGTCATCAAATATGTGAAAGTCTGTGGGTTCCTCATCATGGTGGAGGGGCAGGTGGGTGGGACACCAGGGCTAATGTGTGCTCAAATCCAGTTCGGCCACTAGCTGTGTAATCAGGGCAAGGGGCTTAACTCCCAAGTTTCTGTATCCATTAGAAGGGACTAGCTTATTTCACAGGGCATTGGGAGGATGAAATGAGGTGAAATGTGAAAGCACACAGCCAAGTGCATGGTGCATACTATGTACTCATTCATCCCAAGTTGGTTTAGAAAACTGCCCTGCAGATACCTCTAGTTAGCACTGGAACCAATGAATGGAAGATACAAGAAAAGGAAAATTTCAGCTAGAACTTTCCAACAGTCAAGCCTGCTGATGGAATGAGCTCCTCGGAGGAAAGTGAATTCCCTGTCACTAGAGATATGAACATAAAGACTGGGATATTATGGGGGGGATTCAGGCATCATATCACAGGTTGGACTAAGTGATCTTTAGGGTCCTATCCAACCTTGAGGACCTTGGATTCTGTGACTGATACAGGAAAGTCCAAGGTAGTAGACATCTTTTGGGTGCCCCCCCAAAACATCCATTATCCTCTTCTTCCTTTCCCCAAGGGCCTCTGGCCTCCTTACTAAGCCAATCAATTCATCTTATTCCCTGGCCACAGAAACTGGTTCAGAAACAGGCATTTCAGGCCAAGATACAGGGAGAGGTGTCTGCTCGAGGCTCTGGAAAAGAACTGTCCCCTCTTATTTATAGGAGCTACCAAACAAAGAGGGGCAGGGCTAGGCTTAGGATAGGGTTGTCTCATAAAATACGACACCCTGAGGAATTTGAATTTCAGATAAACAACAAATAATTTTTAGTATAAATAGGCCCCAAATGTTGCATGAGACACATTTATACCAAAAAAAAAATTCATTGTTAATCTGAAATTCAAATTTAAGTAGACAGTCTGTATTTCTTTTTTGCTAACTCAGACAACCCAGTGATTCCATGGAAGGAAGAAAAGAGAGACAGAAAGAAACTGGATTCTTAGTGCCATACATATGTATATATATATTTTTTAAATAAATAAATTTATTTATTTATTTTTTCCTGTGTTGGGTCTTTGTTGCTGCACACGGGCTTTCTCTAGTTGTGGTGAGCGGGGGCTACTCTTTGTTGTGGCGCGTGGGCTTCTCACTGCAGTGGTTTCTCTTTGTTGCAGAGCACGGGCTCTAGGCACACAGGCTCAGTAGCTGTGGCTCGCGGGCTCTGGATCGCAGGCTCAGTAGTTGTGGCGCACGGGCTTAGTTGCTCCGCAGCATGTGGGATCTTCCCGGACAGGGCTCGAACTTGTCCCCCTGCATCGGCAGGTGGATTCTTAACCACTGCACCACCAGGGAAGCCCTCTTAGTGCCATATTTGAACCGCGGATCAAGCTTTGCCTGCCGCTCACACTTCTAACATTTTCAGGTACAAAAACCAATACATTTTTTTTATTGTTTAACTAGATTGAGTCTAGTTTTCAGTTCCTCAGAACCGCCCTTAACCTAAGATTGATCAGAAGCTGAAAGCTTTGATCTTGGGATGCAGATCTTGTTAGGAGAAGGCTTGCTTTGCACTCTTTTCTTAGCCTCGTTGCCCTAGTCAGGAACCTCTGCGTGGCTGCATCCCTTCTTGTGATGTTAATTTTCTGTGTCAACTTGACTGGGCCATGGGGTACCCAGATATTTGGTTAAACATTGTTCCGTGAGGGCATTTCCAGATACGATTAACATTTGAATCAGTACTGATTCAAATCAGTACTATATGTATGTTATATATCTACATGTATATGTTATATATACCCATATGTATATGTTTTTATATATACATGTATATGTATATGCATATTTATATATTCCATTAGTTCTGTTTAACTGGAGAATTCAGATTAATACACTTCTCTCAGACCAGCATCCCTGCAGACCCTCACTAGGTTAACTCTGCCTTTATTTTTAGAGACCTTTACGAGAAGCGCAGTTGTGTCTTCAACTTCTTCTCCCTCCACCCAAGTGGTCTGAGCTGAGACCAGCGCCCTCCGAGAAGTCACGAAGCTGTTACGAGCCAAGGGGTGCTGCAGCCTCAGACCTGCACACAGACTGCCTAGTGTCTGCTTGGCTCCAGGGCAGTGAAGAGCTGCCTTGGGACCGACAGAAAATAGACCAGTTTGTTTATCTTGGGGACCAGAAGAAACCAGCTTCTTTTCATTCTCAATGGCCGGGCTTGGAAATCTAGCTTTCCAGAAGCAGTCCTTTGGGAAGGCTCTGACCAGGGCATTAAAGAGGTAGGACTTTGCTGGAAATTGTGCTCTCTGGCCAAGACCAGGTAGAAAGATCAATTTAGGCTTTATGAATAAGTCCCATCATTTTTCTGGGTCTGCTTTTCCTCATGTGTATAACAGATGGGGCCGTCAGGCTGCAGAGTGGGCACCAACCAGGGGGATCCCAGTTACCAAGCCTTGGGCTTGAGGCAGGGATTGGGTCGAGGGCAGGACGTAAACACCAGGTGTGAGGCAGGTTCCACTACAACAGCAATGGCTGCAACCTTCAAATCAGCTCAACTCACAAGAACAAGCTAGGCCTAACTGCACTGCTTTCAACAGCCCCCAGTGACCCATCCCCCTCTATCTCTGACCCTACTTGGCCCAGCTCCTAACCCTCAACTCCATTTTCACCCCACAGAGCTTTCATTTCATATTTAGGCACCTTGGTCACAACATCTTGCCTCCTCCAAGGATGCCGACTGAGAACTGCTCCTTTGGCCCTTCCTGCTTCGGTCCCCCTCAGATGGGAGAGTCCCTACTCTGGTGTATTAGTTAGGTATTGCTGCTGTAGAAAACAGACCCCAAAGGCTTCCCAGGTGGTGCAGTGGTTAAGAATCTGCCTGCCAATACAGGGGACACAGGTTCGAGCCCTGGTCTGGGAAGATCCCATATGCCATGGAGCAGCTAAGCCCGTGCGCCACAACGACTGAGCCTGCACTCTAGAGCCTACGAGCCACAACTACTGAGCCCAGGTGCCACAACTACTGAAGCCCGCGCACCTAGAGCCCGTGCTCTGCAACAAGAGAAGTCACCATAATGAGAAGCCCGCAGACCGCAATGAAGAGCAGCCCCCGCTCGCCACAACTAGAGAAAGCCTGCGCGCAGCAACGAAGACCCAATGCAGCCAAAAATAAATAAAATAAAATAAAATAATTTATTTTAAAAAAAGAGGAAAAGAAAATAGACCCCAACATATAATGGATAAACATAAAGGAAGTTCACTTCATGTCTCATCTAACAGTCCAGGGCCGTCCTAGATTGGAGTTCAAGTGTGGTGAATGGGGAAGGGGACCATCCTTCTCCATGTACTCAGAGACTGTGGTTGATGGCAGCTATGTCACCTTTAAAACATCTTCCAAATTCGGGCTGGGGGATCACCATCAGATGACCAAGGGAAGGAGTATGGAAAGGTTTTATTGGTCAGGCCTGGAAAGAGGACACATCCGTCAGTTTTCATTGATGAGAACTGTGCTGCATGGCCTTGCCCAACTACAAGGATGGAGTCTAGCTGCGAGCCCAGGAAGATGAGGACGTGGGTTGGGTGAACAGCTGGCCAGTGTCTGCCAGGCCCGACTTCAGCCCATTGGCATCTTGGGTAACCTGGGTTCGTGGCTCATGCTGGCTTGGATGCTGGGCCCAGCCCAGGGTTCCTGAAAGTCCTCTCACTGGGAATGGGAGTGAGTTGGGATTTCGGGAAGTGCTGCTTCTATCTCAGATGGTTTAAGTGGAAGGGTGTGGAGCAGCGAGCCAGGCAGGATGTGGCACCACTGCCATCACCACTTTCTCCAAACACCATCATGAACCACATGCCCCCCACGCCTAAGGAATGTAGCTTTCCCCTGCAGGGAGGACAGGAGTGAGGATGAGCTCACTGGTGAGCTCCCCAGAACCTCAGGAGGTGTTTCTCAGCCCCACGGCTCTGACCTTTCCCAGGAAAACTGTGCACGTGTGTGCATGTGCGCGCGTGTGTGTAGATGACCACACAAAATAATCACAGTAAGGCAGAGGTATTATCCCCACTTCACAGATGAGAAAACTGAGGCTCAGAGAAACCAACTTTTCAGGGTGCAAATTGTAAGCCAGGGTTTGGAAACAGGTCCTATTTCTCTCCCTGTTATCACACTCCTTCCTCCCTTCTCTCGCTCATGTGTCCTTAAGTTTATTCAAACACCACGTCCCCATGAAGTCTATTACTTCTGTCTCCACACTCCCATTGTCCTTCATCTGTGTCTCTTTAAAGTCTGCCTTGGGATAGGATTTTTTGCGTGTATCTTGTTCCCCTGTAAGCCTCTTGAGGACAGACTATGTCAAATTTGCCTCTGAACCTCTCCCTCCTGAATTTATATATATATATGTAAACACACACACACACAAATACCCATTCAGTGAATGAATACTTTAGTCACAGAATTCTTGAACTCAGTTAAGTGGAAAATCTCAGTCAACTATGAAAGAAAGATCAAAGGACGATTTATAGTAAACCACACACTCGCTCCTGTATTTTTTCTTCACACCCTGTTCCCTTCTCTCATATCCTGGTTCTCCCAGGCGGGCTTTCATGGGGCTTGGCTCATTCACTCTGGCTAGAGAATTTCCTAACATTTTGTTTATTAGTAGTAGTAGCAGTAGGACTATTACTATGAATAGCTGAGATTTATAGAACCTCTAAATGGTATCTTCCCTGAGTGTGGGGCCTGTGTAGGCCCTTGGCCACAGCACGGGTCTGGCCCACTCTGTACTTTCTTTTTTTTTTTTATTGAAGTATAGTTGACTTACAATGTTTCAGGTGTACAGCAAAGCGATTCAGTTCCATATATAGAGATGTGTGTGTGTAAATACATGTGTATATATATATATATATATATATATATATATATATATATATATATATAGAGAGAGAGAGAGAGAGAGAGAGAGAGAGAGAGGGAGTGAGTTCCCTGTGCTATACAATAGGTCCTTGTTGTCTATCTATTTCATATACATGTACTTCCAATACGTGGGATTTTTTGGATAAACAGACCTGTTTAGTGCCAGGCATTTGGGTCAGACTCTCTAAATACGTTACCTTTAACTTTCAAAACCACCCAGAAAGGAAATTATTATAATCATTATTTTACAGATGAGGAAACTAAGGCTCAATGAGGTTAAGTAATCTGCCCCACATCACACAGTTAGGATGCCACAGAGCCCAGTGCCAGGCAAGGACGATCCAACCCCAGGGTGCACCCTTTGTTATTAAACCACGAGGCCTCCTGGCACCCTTTGCAATTGTATCCCAGTCTCTCTCTTTCTTTTACCTATTCACTCACGTAGGAAATATTTCTGAGCATCTATTACATGGGAGATGCCAGACAGGGATGAATAGTGCAGAGGTGGTTTTTGCCCTAATGGAATTCATGGTCCAGTGGTCAAGGTAGACATTAAACAAGTGAGGGCACAATTAGAGACCCACCTTCAAGTACGGTAAGCGCCATGAGGAAAGGGAAGAATGCCATGAGGGACTTTCTTGGCTCGGATGGTCAGAGAAAGTCTCTCTAAAACTTGGACTTGATCGATAAAGAATTACAAAGAGCCAGCCTAGTGAGGAGAGTGTGTTCCAGGCAGTGGGAACATTACTGGGGTGGCCCTGAGGCAGGAAAGTGGTGGGCACAGAGAGAAGCACAGAGAAGGCCAGTGTGGCACACCAAGGTACAGAGGACTCCAGGTGAAGATGAGCTATAAGCAAGGATAGATGTCGGGGTCACTGGCTGAGGAGCCTGGGTTGTTTTCTGCGTGTGATGGCGGACCAGGGAAAGGATTTCAGCAGGGGAACTTCTGTGTAGTGAGGGGGTTGGATGAGACCAGAGTGGAAAGAGGAAGGAGGCTATTGCAGTAATCCAGAAGAGAGAAAGGTGGTTTGAACCAGGGAGAGGTAGTGAAGGTGGAGAGGGAATGACAGATTGGCAATGGAATCGAGAGGGCTCAGTGTTGGAGCCTTTGCAGAGGAGCTGGGATTTCCATACAAGCCTGGGGGGCTGGGCTGAATCCAGTCTATACGAACAGGGAGGCCCTATACGAGATTCTCCAAAAAGATGCTGATGAAGAGGCTCAAGTTTATCCCACGAAGTCAAAGCAGCTGAGTCTTCATTTTGAGCATCTGTGACAGAAGGCTACTCGAGGGAGTGCTGGTTCTGCCTGTAAAGGTATGATTATTACAGAGTAAAGGCCTGACACTGAGATGGGCAGGGTCACCGTGTCCCATCAGAGGAAAAGACAGGTCAGTGGGTCTGCCCCACAGGGCTGCCCACTGGCTCAGGATGAGCTGGACCAGGATGAATGGTTGGAAGGAGGTATTTCTATCCTGGCCCAGGGGAGGGGTCCAGAGATCCAGGCAGAGTGGCCATGTGTCAGGAAGCAGGCTGTGTCTGCAAGGTGGAGATAAGCAGTGACTTAGGGGACAGAAAGCCCAGCCTAGGGGTCACTGGCTGAAGGGAGCTAAGACGTTGCTCAACGGAACCCAAGGAATTGGGGACATTTTCATGATTCATTTTCCAACTTGAGAAAGGTTTAGGTGTATTCTCCTCTCTACCCTCTTTCCCTTAAACTCGCCTGTGGATACCCCAAGTGCCGGTTGTATTTGGGGGAAGACTTGCTAGGAATGCCTTCATTTAATTTCTGGGTTTAGCCAAATCCACTGGATTTGCCCAGCTGCTGGATGAGATCGGCTTTCTGTGGCTTGGTCGTCCCTGGGTTCCAGTTCAGTAAAAATAATGGGGGTTCTTCAACTAATGTCTGCCCTCAACCTCCTTCTCTTCTCCTGACCCCTTCACAGCTCCCTGACTATGGCTGTACCCACAGCTCAGCTCTGGGTGGGATATATTCCCTGCCAGACCCCTCCTCAGTCCTGCCCTGCCCCAGCCTCCTGCCAGGGCAGGGGCTTAGACACCCACCACACTCTCTTGAGTCCTCTGTGTCAAGAAGACAGGTCCTGCTAGCCCACACCCTTTCTCCTGAGGAAGCCAGGCCCTTTGAGCAAAGCTGTGATGGGCCACACGTTTCCCTCTCCTTTAAAAATAAGCACTCCCTGTGGCTCAAGCTGGCCTTCACCCTGGTGAGGTGACTCCCTTCCAAAAACCTATGTCAGAGCATCCTTTGTAACGCTTGGGGAAGAGCGAAGGTGGAAAAAAAGGCTTCTGTTTATCCGGATGTTTGACATCCAGAGAAGGAATATTGTTTCTCCAGTCAAATACTGGGGCTCCATTGAAAAATATTTTCAATCTGCCAGCCTGAAGTCCAGCGTCTTTGTGAACCTCAGCCAATACACACAGTCCAGGTACTGGATCCAGGCCCATTTGTCCCAGGCAGCCACATTCCTGTCTGATGTCCTGAATATGGCATATCTGGTCTTGGTCCCAGAGGCGACTGCTGTGACATTCTCCCATCCTATCAGTGGATAGGGTTAAGGAGTTCTCTCCCAGTCATTACAGGGAGGCTAGGGGCTGCCAGAGGAAGGATGGAGTCATGCCAAGGAAGGCTCGTGCTCTGGAGGTTACAGAAATGAGGTGGCTGAAATCTCCTTCCAGCCAGTCAGTATCCTCCCAGATGTAGGATAAGCTTACCTAGGATGTGGCTTTCAGACCTCACCTAGTCTCTCCCTCTGCCTGTCTACATTAAAAACACTGGGGTTGTTTTTTTTGGGGAGGGGGTACTTTTTCTTATACTACAAATGCAATTTAGAAATTATAGATAAGCAAAAGGAGAAAATGAAATTCACCCAATTTCCCATCTCTCAGAGATAATAATAACTATGTCCATTATACTTCATATAATTCAAGCATTATTTTTATGCATGATATACAGCTTTTAAAAAACACTAAAATGGGGCTTCCCTGGTGGCGCAGTGGTTGAGAGTCCACCTGCCGATGCAGGGGACAGGGGTTCGTGACCCGGTCCGGGAAGATCCCACATGCCGCGGAGCGGCTGGGCCCGTGAGCCATGGCCGCTGAGCCTGCGCGCCCAGAGCCTGTGCTCCGTAACGGGAGAGGCCACAACAGTGAGAGGCCCGCGTACTGCAAAAAAAACAAACAAACAAACAAAAAAAACACTAAAATGAAATCATCCAGCATATACTATTTTATAACTTGCCTTTTCCACTTAATAGTGTATCATGAATATCTGTTTAATAAATACTCTTCTAAAACATACATAGCTACAGAGTATTTAATTCAACTGATGGGGTGATTAATTGAGAATTAAACAATCCTCAGTTAATGGATACTTAGGTAGTTTCCAAGTTTTTACTACTATAAACAATACTATGATGGACATCCACACAGCTAAATCTTTGGGAGCACCTGTAATTATTTGTTAAGAATGATGATAATATACCACAAGCAAACCAGAAAGAAAAAAGAGTGATGATCAAAGTTACCGTATCTTTAGTGTTCACTCTACTTTATCTGGAAACAGACATGTAGCTTACCCAATCTACCCAACTGTACATGTCAGAGGCAGAATGCATACCCAGGTTTGTCTGACTCCAAGTCCAGGTCTCCAAATAGCATTCCCCCTGTCCTACTAGGTTGATGTTTTAGAATGATGGGGAACATGGTGGGACTAGCTAATTCTAGGAGCACAAGCCTACAGATGCACTTCATTAGCTGTGAAATGAGTTCCCCAGTCAGAAGCAATGCTGTGTGAAATGCCATGATAGTAAATAAGGTATTCTGTAAGTCTGTGGATGGTGATATGGGCAGAAACATCACGGGCAAGGAAGACAAACCCGTATCCAGAATATTCATCTCCCCCAGTGGGAGAAACAAAAAAGTGCTTCCAAGATGGAAGTGTTCCAATGTAACTGACCTGCCATCAGGTGTTTGGCTGGTCTCTACAAATAGTGATGCCACACTGGGAGCTCAGTGTTGGTTTCTGCTATGGTAGGTAGGTTGAGGATTCAGAAGTGACTGTAGCCAGATTGGTGTTGGTGAGTAGAAGTCCATGTTACTGGGCCCATGCAAAATCTCCATTCATGCTGCCATGGCGGCTTTGTTTAGGAGTCCAGTGACACACACAGAATGGGTCATCTTGTTGACCTGATGATTAGGATCGTTCTGTGCCAAGGCTGCCCTTCGATGAGTATTCACTTGGCATGCAAATATCTTCACCTCTGAGCCTACTTTGAGAGACCCATCCAAACACCTCTTTCTCAGACCTCCTCGCCATGAAATTTCCAATTGTGCTCTTTCCAAGTCCCTGACCAAACCATTAGCCACGTCCATGACTGAACATAGATCCAAACCCCTAGCCATATTTCCTTCCAGGTAAGATGAACATCTAGGTGTCCTGCTCCAAGTTCTGCCCACTGGGAGGATTTCCCTTCACTACTGTCCTTCAGGGAATCTCTGAGTGGACCTATAGTGCTGGAGAGCTGCCACCAGTGGCCTCAGCACAGCTCTTATGTCCCTTACCCGTGGACCTCTCTCCACAGGCCCTCATGGTGGGATTCCTAAGGAACTCCCTAATGGCAACTATAATAGAATTATAGAAAGTGCCCAAACCCCGTAGATTTGTATCTGGGAACAGCCACTCAATGACCCAGACATTGGGCTGCTTTCTCAGCTTCATCTTGGTGGTCCTAAGGCAGAGACCATGTCTATTGACCCCTTTCGTCTAAGAATGAGCCCCTTTTCCACCAGGGATGTTCCCCAAGGGTGGCAGGGACAAATCTACCTCCCTGTCCTGGTAGCATCCAGTTTCCAACACCCACAGCACTCAGCAAAAAGCCCAGGCCCCTCTTCACATATTTTTCTCCCCAGGATACAGAGGCTGTAGGTAAATCAAGTTTGTCAGTAGGAAGGGTCACAACCAAGACGCCCCTAACCTCCAGGGTAGAGAGCTGTTTTGGCTCGTGTAACTTAGGAAGCTGTCAGAGTATTTCTAATCTTCTCAGGGCTGAGCACAAATCCCACCCACCCGCCATGTTATCAATTCTGAAGCTGACGTATGTCTTAGTGTTTGCATTTACTGTAGGTTCCCTGCCCCCCAAACAAAACAAAACAAAGCTATTATATCAATGGTGAATATCTTTCAGTTAAGTTATTTCTTGGCATTGAGGTATTAGGGAAAATGATAGCCAAATTCATGGGAATGGGTGAAATTACCTAAGGCAAACATGTGAGGTAGGAAGAGAAGAGAACTAGGAAATAAGATAAAATTAAAAATTATTAGTATTGTAATATCAGTTAAAAATTAATTGACTGCTTACTGCGTGCCAGGTACTGTTTTAAAGGCTCTGCAAACATTAAGTACTTTAATTCTGATTATAACCTTATGAGCTAGGCATTGCTTTCATCATCAGCATCCCCATTTTACAGATGAGAAAATTGAGGAAAATTGCCCAAAGCGTACAGCTAGTCAGTGGTAGAGGTGGGACCACAACTCCGGCAGTTCTGGTTCCAGAGTCCTCTCCCAACTTCCGTGCTATGTCCACATCAGGGGTAGGCACTTAATCAGGCATTTTCCAGACTGGGTACCCTGTATTTATCCATCAGAGTTCTTAGTTGCAAGCAATAGAAACTGACTTCTTTCTTTAAGAAGGAAAGGGATTTGTGAAGAGGCTATTTGTCTAGGCATCAATCAGCCATAAGCGCTAAGCCTATGGGAGAGATGTTAACAACATGTCAACCCCTGACCAATTTCAGCTCCATGAAAAGTGGGATGTCTGGACATTTATGAATCCTGATCTGATGTACCACCTTACCAAAATAATGAACCTGAATCTGACCAAGCTTCTGAGGTAATTACCAGTTTCCAGGGAACGCAGAGGCCAGAAGACATGCTAAACAAAACTATAAGATAGCAATCACCCATGACCGGAGCATAGAAGATTCGCTAGGAAAATTGACCATAATTCCTCAGGAAATAAGAGGCACAAAACCATAAAAGAAGGAAAATCTTTAGAAATGGAAAGTCATTTAAGAGCATGTTAGCTAAATACAATGGGTGAATATTGTTTGGATGATGATTTGAATAAACCGACCATAGAAATACTTTTTCAGCCAATTAGGGAAGACTGAATACGGCCTGGGTATTAAATGATTTTAAAGAATCATTGTTGGTGGTGTAGGTTGGCATGGTGGTAATGCAGCTCTTTGTGTGGTTGTTAAGTCCATATCTGTTAGAGACATATACTGAAGTATTTATGAGTGAAATGATAGGATGTCTGGAAGTTGCTTTAAAATAAATTACATAGATCCTCCACTCTAAAGAAGGAGGCACACAACTCCCCGCTGTTTAAATGTGGGCTGCACATAGTGACTTTCTTCCAAAGGGTACAGTGCAGAAGGGATGGGTGGGGAGAATGAATAACTCTACAGTGGAGAAACCTAATGAGCACTACTTCAGCCAGGTGAATAAGGCCAACATCAACTACAGTAAATCATGTTGATGGTATATACTCTTAATATGGAGTGATGAAAATAGCACTCTACCTAGGCCATCTTCCTCCCCAAAACCCATCACCTCAATCTAATCATGAGAAAAAGAGTAGACGAATTCCAGCAGAGGGGCCTCCTGCAACATACCTGACCAGTACTCCTCAACACTGGCCAAGGTCATCAAAAACAAGAGCAGCCTCTGAAAGAAAAACGGTTTCTCAACCAACAACACTTCTGACACCAAATGTGTGGACTTTCCGCACCAAAAAAGTCTCCAGTTTTCTGTAGACATCCACTGGGTGTACTATAATTTAATTCAATTCTGACATTAATGCAGGCCCTGCAGGTTAAGGGCTCAGTCCCACAAGACTGCCCCCACTTCCGAGGCCAACCACAAGTGGTGGGTGTCCAGGTAACCCACACTTCTGTCTGACTTGGCTACAAATTGAGGGTTCCCATGATCCTCTCCTCAGGTTCAATAATTTGCTATAGGGCTTCCCTGGTGGCGCAGTGGTTGAGAGTCCGCCTGCCGATGCAGGGGACGCGGGTTCGTGCCCCGGTCCGGGAAGATCCCACACGCCGCACAGCAGCTGGGCCCGTGAGCCACGGCCACTGGGCCTGCGCATCTGGAGCCTGTGCTCCGCAACGGGAGAGGCCACAACAGTGAGAGGCCCGCGTACTGAAAAAAAAAAAAAATAATAATTTGCTATAACAACTCACAGAATTTAGGGAAACACTTAAATTTACTGGTGGCATTTAAAGGAACAGCTAGTTGAAGAAGTACACAGGATGAGAAGGGTCCCAAGAGCAGGTGTTTCTGTCTCTCCCATGTGGACATCCCAGCACATGCAGGTGTTCACCAACCTGGAAGCTCTTTGAACACCAAGCCTGGCTCCTGGGAGGCATTCATTCAAAACTGAATGGTTGAGAGGATGTGGCTGTAGAAATGATCTTCCCTCTTAGGGAGAAGGTGATGAAATCCTGGAGTTGTGAAGCCAGGGTTCTAGCCCTGACTCTGTATCCTACTGACTGTGTGCCTTGCAGGGAATTACTCTCTCTCTCTCTCTGAACCTGCCTTCCCTCCCCCTGCAATAAAGGACGTAGACCAGATGCTTTCTTAGCTTATCCATTCCTCGGCCTAGGTCAACGTTACTGCTGGACAAAGGGTCCAGTCCAGAGGCTCCTGCTGTCAGCAAGGCCGGCTCACAGCTGACCCGGTGACTCCCCATGCCAGCCCCCCACCCCCTTTACTGCTAGAGGGGAGGCAGGTGCCTGCCACACACTGGCCATGGGGCCTTCAGAAGGGTCTCACGGGCCCTGGGGACTCTCTCCAACAGGGGGGAGACGAGGGTTGCGGACCAATCCCCAAGGACTCTCCCTGTTCTGGGATTCTCTGGGTCATCACCAAGCCCACACGCGAAGGCCTCAGTCACAGACGTCCTGGCTCAGGAGCACCTGGAGAGAAAGCCCAGGAGGAAGGGCCAGGTCACAGTGCTGTTTACTCTGGACCTAGGGTCTGTCCGATGCTGCCCCTCCTGGCCCAGGCACTGGCTCTGTGGGAGTGCAGGAGAGCCGGGGTGGATAACACACACTTCCCTCCAGGGGGAGGGAGGCTTAGAGAGGAGCGAATCCCAGAACATAAATCAAATGAGGTGTAAAATTGTTCCAAGCCACGCTTCGTTAAGCTGCTGCAACATGTCCTTAGCGGCGGCCCCAGAGCCGGGGAGACACACAGGCAGGCACCTGGTGGGTGGGTAGTCCAGGAGTGATGATGTGGGGTCTCACAGCTCATCTGGGGGGCACTACTGACCCACGCTGGACCTCACTACCCCTCTAGCAGGGCATGAGGAAGGGGGCTGAGGGGCAGATCTTAAGGCTGGCTTGTCCTTACCAGCCCCTCCTCTGAGTTCTCTGAGAATCTCACTTTGGGCACCGCCCCTACATCTCAATCTACAGAGGGGCCGAGGCCCCAGGAAGGGCTGTCAGCAAGCCATCAGCAGCTCCAGACGTGGCCAGGGCCCAAGGTGCCCAGCTTGCCTTCTAGACTGAAGTCAGCGGTCTGCTAATCCTCTCCCGTGATCAGGCATCTTAGCCAAAGGCACAGGGAGGAGACTACCTGGGGTGACTTGGGACCTGTCAGTGGTCCCCAGACCTAGATTTTCAGGGTGCAGAACTTCTTTTGCTTGCTCTTTTGCCAAGTAAAGGTATTTTTTTAAACCCTACAATCAATTATCAGCACCATGTAGTCATGTCAGTAGCAAAAAATTACGATCAGCGTAGTCACGTCCCGAAATTCACTGTATCATCCCCACTTTTCTCATTTCATTGTGAACTGTGAAAATTCTACTGCCACCTCCAGAGGTCAGTGGTTGGACCATTGCCTTGGCGGCCCACCAAGAATCAGGTCACCGCTGTGCATCAAACGCGGCTGAGGGTCCATCAGGGGTCTTCTAGAAAGAGGTGTGAGTTAGGGCATGTAGCCCTTCTCACCTTCCAGCCTGCATCTTACCTTTCCTGCAACTCTAACAACTCTTATCAGGAGAGCCTCCATCCAAACTGAACTGTATTTCCAGATCTACAGGAATCTGAGCCAGGTGTTCAAGGCCCGATTTTTCAGGGATGGGTGTTTCAGGCCCTGGGGATTGTATTCTCTATGTAGTAAGGGTAGTCGTGTTAGCAAGATAACCCTTTTTACTACATAGCTTTTGCAGGCCAGGTTCCCCTGAAGCAGTTGGAGGTGAAGTTTGGGGTGCAAGATGTTATAGAGACCATGCACGAAATGAAAAGACAACCGACTGACGGGAGAAAATATTTGCAAATGATATGGCCAATAAGGGGTTAATATCCAAATTATATAAACAGTTCGTACAACTCGACATCAGAAAAGCAAACAACCCAACTGAAAAATGGGCAGAAGACCTGAATAGATTCTTCCGAAGAGGACATGCAGATGAAAAGATGCTCAATATCGCTAATCATTAGGGAAATGCAAATCAAAACCACAATGAGTTATCATCTCACCCCTGTCAGAATGCCTACCGTCAAAAAGAAAACAAATAACAAACGTTGCCAAAGATGTGGAGGAAAGGGAACCCTTGTCCACTGTAGGTGGGAATGTAACCTGTTGCCACCACTGTGGAAAACAGTATGGAGGTTTCTCAAGAAACTAAAAAGAGAACTATCATATAACCCAGCAATTCCACTCCTCGGTATATATCCAAAAAAGCCCTGAAAAGACTAATTCAAAAAGATACATGCACCCCAATTTTCATGGCAGCATTATTTACAATTGCCAAGATATAGAAGCAACCTAAGTGTCCATCAACAGGTGAATGGATGAAGAAGATGTGGTACATATATACAATGGAATATTACTCAGCCATAAAAAAGAATGAAATGTTGCTATTTGCAACAACATGGATGTACTTGGAGGGCATTATGCTAAGTGAAACAAGTAGGACAGAGAAAGACAAATACTGTATCACTTATATGCGGAATCTAAAAAATACGACAAACTAGTAAGTTTAACAGAAAAGAAACAGACTCACAGATATAGAGAACAAACGAGGGGTTACCAGTGGGGAGAGGGAGGAGGAGAGGGGAAATACAACGGTAGGGGACTAAGAGGTATAAAATATTATGTATAGAATAAGCTACAAGGATAGATTATACAACATAAGGAATATAGCCAATATTTTATAATAAAAATTGTGAACCACTATGTCGTACACCTGTGACTTATACTGTACATCAACTATACGTCAATTAGAAAAATAAAAGATGTTATGAAGGCTTGGCCAGTGCCCATCAGAGTGTCCCACATGGACCCACATGGCTGGGTCCTTATGCCCCCAGCTTGCTCCGTCCCTGGCTGCAGCCTGCCCCCGGGGAGGGCATGATCTCGGGCAGGGCGGGTCTCTGCAGCTGAGACCAGCTGAAGGCGCTGACAGTTGGAGGCCATCTGACCACTGACCCCACTCCTGGCAACGCGGGAAGTGGGCGGTCATCTCTGTGTCCACCAGCATAGTTTTCAGCACTTACACATCTCTTGAATCTTGCAACCACCTTGGAGCGCAAGCAGAGCAGAGGTACTTACCCGACTTCACAGATGGGCAAACTGAGGCCGCACATCAAGTGAGATAGTGCTGAGCAGGTCCTCTAAGCCAGGTCTTCAGGGTCCTCCTCCAGTGCCTCTATGACCAAGAACAAGGACCCAATGAAAATAACAACTATTAGTACTGCAAATGCTAACAGTTAGTATTAATCACTAGGTGAACGGCCAGGCGCTGTGTCATAAACTTTGCATATTAGTTCATTTAAACTTCCCAACAATCCTATGAGCTGACTTCTAGAATTATCCCCATCTTGTGGACAAGTAAACTGCGACTCAGAGAGGTGATGACTCTTGCCCAAGGTCACTCAGCTAATAAAGCAGGGTCAGAGACTCACACCCGGGTCTGTCAGGTTCCAGTGCCTGCAGGGGCTGTGCTCTTAAACACCGGGGTGATCTGAACCCCCCGCCCAGCAGGTGGGGATTTGAGGGTTGCAGGCTGGTGCTCCAGGTGTGGGCAGGCTGGATGGAAGAGCCCAAGAGACAGACATCACTTACCGAGGGAGGCAGTGCTGACTAGCTGGTCCTGGTGGTGGAGCCTGAAGCAAGTCCCTCCCACTCAGGGCCTCTGGGAAAAATGAGGGTCTAGCCCATGTGCATGCTGAAGGATCTTCCCTAGAACTCCTGACCATCCGGGTTTCTACTTTGGACTCATATCTGGAGCCACCCATGGCTTTGTAGGCCCCTTAGGAAACCCCTTGTACGGCCTGGCCCCTCTCTCCTCCCAGCTTCCTGTCCTTAGGTTGGCCTGGGCTGTGGGCATCATATCTGGTTCTGCGCGGCGATAAGTCAGTCTCTGCGCTCTGCCATCTCCCTTCTCCACCACACTTGTTATTTACAAAGCACATTTGGCCCTGGGTCTGGTGAACCCTGCCTCCCCCAGCCCTCCTTTCTTGGGCTCTTATGAGCCCTTTGGTTTGGGAAGATACAAAGGTGGGTGGGAGGAAGAGGAAGCAGGAAGCGGCATGTGCGTGCGTGTACGGGGAATGGGGGAGGCACTGCAGGGGCTCCACGTTCCTCAGGGAACCGCCTCCAAGAAATTTCATGCTCCAGAGAGAACCCATAAAATCAAAGATGTGCTTTCATGTGCAATAATTTATCCAGAACAAGTGATGAAAGCTTCCTACCCATTAATCATTGGGCAAGAGGCTAATTGATTTACAGGCATGTGGCCTGTGCAGAGCTCTGGAGGGTTACACATGGCGTGAATATGGATGTGACATCATCTGCTCTCAAGCTCAGCTTTCCAGGCCCTCCCCACCTCCACCTGCTTACTCACGTCCCGACCACTCATCACACTGCACCCGAACTTCTAATACTTTCTTGAAGCTGCTCTTGCTGTTGAAAAACCAGAGCCAGGGGTTCTGACTGTGCCAGACGGGTTTTGGCTGCTTTAAACTGGTCACGACAGGCTCAAACCACTTCTAACCAGTCCAAGCAGGTTCTAGCTAATTCCAACTCTGACCGGATCAGGATGAAAACTGGTCCAATGCGATCTGATAGGATCACACCAATGGCGTCCTTTTAAAGTAGATTCTGGCTAAATCTAACTAGATCAAACCAGCACCGTTCAGATCAAAGCAATGCTGACTGGTTTCATCGAGCCCAGGTGGGGTCCAGCTCAGCCTGCCTCTTCTGCTCTAAAGCTGTTCTCATTGAAATGGCCTCTCCCTTGGCCTCCTCTGGGAAGGTGTGACCCTGCTGACTGTTCCTAAACAAAAAGAGGGTGGGTTATATGTTCTGAGATGATCTAGAGAGGGAGGCTGTTATTTTACTAATAACTCTGTTTACAGTTTGCTGGGTGCCTTTACACACACCGGTTCACATGACCCCCACAAGAAGTACCTGGGCCAGAGGTTCATATCCTGCGCCCACTTGGTCTTTAGAAGGACTGAGAGATAGACTCGAATCTCAACCTCCCCACTTAGCTTTGGGGCTTCAGTTTCCCTTCTCTGAGCCTCAGTTTCACGCTCTGTAAAAGGGGATAATAATAGTGCCTACGATTGTCATGGTAAAGACTGAGAACGATAATCTAGGTCACAACACTTAGAACAGTGCTGCGACCCACAGCAAGTGCACATTAATTATTAGCTCTTTTTTAAAATTATGATGATTACTGTTGTTACTGTATGATTATTACTGTCATCGTGTAAACAGAAAACTACCTGGACTCATCCTGCCTTTCAATCTCACTTGAACCCTAACCCCGCCTAGGCCATGGCCTCTGGCTTCCTCTCCCGGAAGGCTCACGGGAAGTTGGAGAATTGATTTCCACAGTGTTTTCCACTCTGCCCCACCAGATGAGACCCAGGGCTATCCTGGGATGCGTTTTCCAATACTGCTCCTGAGAATTCATCACTTCTAACTTGTCTTCTGACCACTGGCCGAGGTTTCCTCTTTACTGAGAGCTTCCTACGGTTGGGTGAACTCCCCTGGGACAGAGGAAATGGAGCGAGCTTGCAAGGGGTGGGCAAAGCCAAAGGCCCTGTGTGGGGAGTGGGCTTTGAGGGGCCTCTCCTTGGGCTGAGGAGAGAGCCCTGAGCTGAAAACTCGGGTCCTGGGTGTCCCTGCCCGCCTCCAGGCCTCTGTATGGGGAGGGGGGGACTGGCTGAGGGGGGAGGGTCCTTTGGGGGCCCTGGGCGTTCTGGGGAGCTGGGTCTTTGGGCCTCTGGCCCCTGCTCTGATGGGGGTCATGGCTGGGGGGTGCAGGAGGTGAGGGGGACGGAGTGTGGCAGGCACCTCACCCCAGGAACGATGCCAGCAGGACCCCCTGCTTCTCCCTCTCTCAGTCCCTCTGTCTCAAAAACAAATTATGCACACTCTACTCAACACTCAAAAACTAACAATTTATATAAACTACCTTTGTCGAGGGTTCAGTGTGTTCCAAGCACTTTCCTGCATCTGCCGCTTATCATCACACCGACCTCACGAAAGAGGTGCTGTTATGACAGCCTCTCACACAGGAAGACGTGGGCTCAGAGAAGGGAGGTCTAACCCCCGGCTTTGGCCTTAACCCTCTACTGCCCTTCTTTCCCCTTCGCTCCTTCTCTCACCACCGCCCCCTTCCATGTGGCAGCTTCTCAGCTGGTTCCTCTGCTGCTCATCTGAACCCACTGGAAGCTCTTGCAGGGCCGGGGCCTTGCCTGGGGAGGCCCGTGGCCCGTGCTCAGGACCTGGTCTGAATGGGATGTAGGTGCGAGGGCAGAATGACCAGGACGTGAGCACGGCTGCTTAAGATGGTGGTGAGACAGGGCTCAGACACCAGCGAAATCCCTGGTGGAGAAGGGAGTTCAGAGACCACTCCCACAGCAGCGCTGGGCCGCCAACCTCCGCTTGTATACCACCTCTGCCGAGAAGCTCACCACCTCCCACCACAGCCCTGACCCCACAAGCATTTCCAGCAGCTACAGCTGCATCTAACACCCACTGCAGCTTCAGCTCCAGGGACCACCCCTCTTAGGAAAAGGGACAGGAAGGAGGCGCAGGATTTATTAAGTGTCCTTTTCACTTCACACACGGTACAGAGCGATGGAGGTGATCATCTCATTTAATTCTCACAACAAACCCATGAAGTAAGATCTCTTGCTGGCCCCATTTTTTTTTTTTGAGATTAAAAAAAAATTTTAACTGTGGTGAAGTACACATGAAGTACAATTTACCATCTTAACCATTTTTTTTTTTTTGCGGTACACGGGCCTCTCACGGTTGTGGCCTCTCCTGTTGTGGAGCACAGGCTCCGGACGCGCAGGCTCAGCGGCCATGGCTCACGCGCCCAGCCGCTCCACAGCATGTGGGATCTTCCCGGACCGGGGCACGAACCTGTGTCCCCTGCATCGGCAGGCGGACTCTCAACCACTGTGCCACCAGGGAAGCCCCATCTTAACCATTTTTAACTGTACAGTTCAGTGGCGTCCAGAGCATTCCCACTGCTGTGCACCCAATCTCTAGAACTCCTTTATCTTGCAAAACTGAAACTCTGTGCCCATTAAACACCCACTACCCATCTCCCGTCCCCCAGTCCCTGGCAACCACTGTTCTACTTTGTCTCTGAATGTGCCAACTCTAGGCACCTCGTGTAAGTGGAATCAGACGGTTTTTGTCTTTCTGTGATTACTAGCACCATTTTAAAGCAAAGAGATGGAAGCCAGAGAGACTAAGCCACTTACCTACTGTCACCAGCTACTACATGACACAGCCAGCACCGGAGCACAGGCTGCCTTTGCCCGCACAGGCCCACGCTGCCCTTCTGACTCAGCCGGGCCTCACAAGCCGTCCCTGCTCTGGTGGAACAGCCGAGGCCCTTCAGTGTCACAGGTGCAGGGGCAGTTGTGGGGAAGCCCGGACACCTGGGTCCAGGCCTAGACATACCAAGGAGAGGCTGGTTCTTATTACCACGCCCTTGAATTCGGCATGAAGGTATTTAGCCCGTCCGGGCAGGGGGAGTGCCCTAAATCTTCCTCAGCTGCTCCCTGAGGCCTAACCTGCTCTTCCAGGCCCTTTTCCTCAGGAGATGGTGCCGGGGCTGGACAGCCTCTCAGAAAAGGGCATCGGGAGACTTATGTTCCTGAATTTCCACTTATAGCCAGACGCTTATCGTTCATTCTGAGGGACAGATCTTTGTGAGTCCCCATCAGTCAGGATGTCTAAGTTCGGGGCAGTCAGAGAGCCTCAGAAAGAGACCCTGGCCTCGAAGAGTTCCCTGAACTAGGAGGGGCGGTGTCACAAGCATAAGTGATTGCAGGCAAGGTGGGGCTAGAGGAACACTCCATGAGAAACATGGTTAAAGGGCTAAGGGAGTCTGTGGGCAGAGGTCATTTCCAGGTGGGGCAATCAGGGAGGCCTTCCTGGAGGAGGTGAGCTGGGAGGATCCAGACAGGCTCGGCGGTGGTGGGGCAGGGGGAATGGAAGTGTAGCCCAAATGGTGGAAACAGCCTGAGCACAAGTACAGAGGCCTGTGAGTGTCCTGTCCCCACAGTTAGGGCAGAGCCCAGGTCCTCACTGTGTGTCAGGAAGTACTCAGTAAATATGCACAGAACATGAAGGTTCCTGGAGAGGGGGAAGAAGAGGGGAGGAGACTTATCCCCTGATTCGCCTGTCTTCCTCTTCTCCCTCCCTACCCCATCAGGGTGCAGACTTTGCAAAGGTGGTCCCCCTTCAGAACCGAAGCTACCCCTCTGATGTCTGCAGCTCTCTCTAGGGGAAAAGAACAACTCAGGGCACCAAGAGCCCTGGGTGGCCCCTTCAGCACCTTGCACATAGCGGCTCTCACAAAATGCCTTCCTTATGACTTCTGTTTGGATGGAAGGGAGACAGACCAGGTGCTGCTCCTGTTTGCTGCCCGGAGTGCTGGCTGTGAGTCACCTGGAATTTCCTAAGTGAGTCAGAAGGTAGAGGAAGGGGAAGGGGTAAGCATGTGGAAAGAGAATAAGAGAAAAAACAACAACGATGCACTAAAATATAGAAGAGGCAGAGAGCACCCCCTATTGTGGGGAACTGCGAGGTCATCAAGGAGGTGGGAGTATTAACTAAGGTGGCCTTTGAAGACAGAAAAGGTTTTGAGAAGTCAATAGGGAGAGTGGAGGTGAGGGCAGGCACCCCACATGGAGAGAGGTGCATGGGCAAAGGCCCGGGTGGGACGGTGTGGGCCATACAGGGACAAACACATGTTCACCTTGGCTGGAACCTAACAGGAGTGACGAGTAGTCTGGAAATTGAGTTTGGAGATGAGCAGAAGGGCCAGATCACAGACACTCTGAAGTTGGACTCTCCTGGGAAGCCTGCAGAGGACTTTTAGAAGTTCCTGAGCTGAGAACTTTAGGAAGAGCATGCTGCCAAGTTGTCACAATGCACTGGAGCCCAGAGAGGAGACTTGCATGGGCTCCCTGCGGAGGTAACACAAGACGGACCTACAATGGCATTGCAGGGAGCAGAGAAGGAAGGGAGACCATTCCACAGAAACACAGACTTCTAATCTATCTTTCTGTTTTTCAGATGGGAAAAGTGACAAGAATTGCCCCAGGTCACCCAGCTGTGTAGGTAACTGACCTCCATCCGCTACCTCAGGGATGGTGATCATCAATCGATTGGTAATGGTCACTTGAAGGGCTGTGTAGAGAAAGATTCTGAACTGGAAAGAGCGGTGTGATTGATTAATGATGTCTGCCATGAGCAAGGGAATAGAGGAGTGCAGCCTAAGAGCAGACTGTTTGCTATCTCTGCTCCCTTAAGCCCCAGGGTGAATAGTTCTGCTCTCCCTCGCTTACATAATAGCTGCAGGGATCAGCAAGATCACGTGTACAAAAATGTTTTGAAGACTACTGAGACTGCATAAGTAGGAGGGGTTGTTCCTATGGTTATGCATGCCTCTCTTAGTCACCCTGATCCTGGTGCCAGAAAAAACACACAGCCCCCCGATACCCTCGACAGCTTTCACCCACCGAATGTCCCCAGCATGTTGACTTGCTTGTTGACTAAGGTGGGCTTAGTCACAGTTGGCTGCACAGGGGCTGAGTTTGGGGAGCATAAGGAAGGATGACATATTTTATAACCACAGACCAAGGGCACCATAAGTCACCCAGCTCCCTGGCACATGGAACTGAGGCAGAGTCCCTTTTGTGATCAGCAAGGGCCTGACCCTGGTAGGATGTGCGGCCATGTTAACCATTTCCGCCACATCCTGTCAGTTTCCAGCTTCAGCTCATCATGGGCTTCACTCTGTCCCTGAATTCCAGTGTCACGATGGATAGAGGCTCATCCTCCTGTTTGTACACCTGAGTGATGTCACCTTACCTACTCATTTGCTCCCAGAACAGTGGACCCCCAGGCCTGGAGAAGTCCGTTCCTGCAGGGTGGAATCCAGAGGGATTTTCTTTTCATGGGGGTTTTGTAGAGAAATGGCTTGGTGAAGCAGAGACTAGATTCAGACTCACAGGATTGTGACCCAGGCTCTGCCACTCACTGTTTGTGGGACCTTGGGTACATCACTTAATCTCTTTGTGCCTCAGTTTCCTCATCTGTGAAATGGGAATAAACTCAGCTGCTCTGCCTAGCTCCCAAGGAAGGGTAAGATTTCACTCTGAAATAAATTTAGGTTCTTAAAGGACTGCCAAGTTTGGAAAGACCTTTCATACCCACTTTCATATTTGAGCCTCACAGGGCTCCTGTGGGGTAGGCAGAGCGCGTTTATCATGCCCATTTTACAGATGAGGAAACCGAGGCCCAACGTCACATGGCTGGTTAGAGGTGGAGCCTGGACTTAATTCCAGGTCCTGTTCTCTGTTCACAATGATGCCAGGAGGAGGAGAGATGTCAAGATGCCGTCACAGGTGGGAAGGAGCATTGCAGAGACAACGGGGCCACAAGAATGGGATGGAACCAAATGCAAGCACCTGGCCACGGCCCTGGGTGGGGAGGCCCTGCATGAGGGCTCCAGGTCAAATGCTGGGCCTGCCACACACCCCAGCCTCTGCAGCCACCACCCTCCTGCTGTGGGGCCCTGCCCAGCTTCCACTGCCCAGCGGTCCCTGCAATCTGTCTTGTGCCCTCACATGCCCTCTCTTGCCCACACTTGGCCCATCCCTGTGCCCTCGCTTCTGCTGGTCCTCCTTCCAGAAACACCTTCCCTCTGCCCATCTTTGACTCCAGGAGAGCCTCCTTTCCTGCCAGAAGAACTACCCCGGTGGGTTCGGGGCTTGAACCCCATCACGCCTAGCTCCACGCTCATTCCTGCTGTCAATTTACCACGTAACACGTATGGACCCGGGGACGCTCAGACTCCCCAGCACCTGCCACGGGGCTGGGCGCGCCGGAGCCGCTCAGGAAAGGTTTGGCCAATTGAACTGAATGGAGGATATGGCTCCTCTCCCTGGGCCTCGGTTTCTACGCCCGTGGAGCGGGGTTCTCAGCAGCTGCTGTGCCCACTCCCCAGCCAGCATCAAACTGAGCATACGGAGACTCGGCGTCTTTACAGACTGACAAGTAGCGAGTGAATTCCAGGTGGTTGCTCCTCATGCACTGTCCCCGCTTAGCTCTCACCTCTGAAGTCCCCCCAAAACCCAAGCCGGCACCAGTGCTCCCAGAGGCCACTTCTCTTTAGCTGGGTGGTGGGTTTTCTTCCGCATGCCTAGACTGAGGGTTCCTGGGGACAGGGACCCGGGCTCTTAGCCCTGGTTCTTCCTGCATAAAGAGCCTTCCCTGAGGCCACAGGTGGCCAGGTGCCCATCAGCTGCACAGGCCCCTGGGCTTCCCCAGCACAGGCCTTTTAACCTGGGCCTGGAACCGCCGGAAAGTGTATGCAAAATGCAGGGGTGTATGTACAGATGCTCACGTGTGACATCCCAGAAAGGAGGCCCACAGCGCTCGCTGGAGTCTCCCAGGGGCCCAGCACCCCCACAGGTGTCACAACTACTTCTGTGACCTCCTGTCACTGTCTCATCACATGAGCTGGCCCCGTGTCTGTGACCCCAACCAGACCATGACTCCCTGTTTTCATATTATGAGCACTGGCCTGCAGGCCTGCCACACAGTGTACTGGCTCAGTACGCTGAATTGGGAGCTGAATAATTGTACATTTGCTGCCCCCGAAGGTGGCCATGGCGACCCCGTTAGGGACCTTTGCCTCTTGTGTCTGGATGTAGAACAGGCTGCCCGAGTCATACGCTCCTCCTCAGCTCTCCTTGAGTCACCAAAGAGATCACATTTGTGGAGTACCTGCTGAGTTCCAGGCGAAGGCTGTGCACATTCACCTACGTTACCACACGATCCTCACAACTCTATGAGGTGGATCAGTCAGGGAAGTCAGGTTATGCTGCAGTAACAAAGAGCCCCTCACAGCTCATGGTCTATACCAGACTTGTCTCTCACTTATGATCTTGCAGCCTGGCTGGGACTCCTGTTCCACTTCATCCTTGTTCTCACTCTGAGACCCAGAATGACAGAGCAGCCACCATTGGAAGTACTACTGACCGTGGCAGCAGAGCGAAGAAGGTTCTGGAGGGCCTTGCATCAGTGATTACACAATCAGGCTCGGAAGTTACACACATCATTTTAGCTGACAAATCATCAGCAAGAACTAGTCACACGGCCCCACCCAAACACACAGGTGCTGAGAAACACCTGGCAGCAGGAGGAAAATTGCATGCATCATCCCCATCTTACATTTGTGGGCATGGCAGTTAGAAGCCCACCCAAGAGCATGCAAGGGAGCAGCTGGGCTGGGAGCTGATGCACTTGACCACTGCAAAGCTGGGGCTGTTCTTTGGTACCATCCTGCCCCTGAGAGGGGCTGCCCAGGGTCCAGGAACAGCCTGGAGCTGGCTGAAGAACCTTTAGGGTATAGGATGTGGTCAACAGGCCCTTGGGGTCGAAGCCTTGGTGGGGATGCTCTGATTTGTGGAGTGTTGAGTGAATGACAGGTGGTAAGATGTCACAGACCCCCTCTGTCCATCAGAGGGGTACTGAGTTTCTCCCAGATGTCCAGCTAGAGTCTGACAGTCCAGCTGGGGAGGAGGGATGGACGCAGATGACAGCCCAAACGTCAGTCTGTTGTAGGGGCGAGGGAAGGGGAGTAGGTCAATGTGGCAGATTAGACACCTACATCTTCTTTTGCTGCCCAATCAGTCCTCACCACAAAAACCAGAAAGGGTGACTTTTTTTTTTAAGTATAAAGACTGGGGGACAGGAGAAGAAACAATGGCAACAAAACTTTGGGAGACAGAAACCCAAGACAGTGGAACAGTGACACAGTAGTGTTACTTGAGGAAAGCCAAGCACCAACTCAGCTTGCACTGCAGAATCTTCTGGACCTGGAGGCTCCAGAAGCTCTGGAGGGGCAGAGCAGAGAGGGGCTAACAAAAGGAGAACGGAGGGAAAGCCTAAGAAAAAGACAGGCCCGGCTTCTCTCTCTCCACATCTCAACAGCTCGGTTATTTTCTTGGGGGGTAACATCGGAGGGTCTCTTGATGGGAGAGCACCAGCAGAAGTGGAGGGTAGGGTATATACCACCCGCTGGAGAACTGCGTGAGCGTATCATAATACTGCCAACACCACCTCCACCCTAACCCTCTGCCCCATTCGGCCCCCGGAGCCCTGGCAGCCAGGCTTCCCCCTCCAGGCAGAGACTGGAAAAGTCTTTTCTGCAGAATCTGAGCTGCTCAAGAAGAGTGGTCTAAAGGTCCTGACATCAGGAGTTCCCCAACCAAATGACCCAGCGGCTGGCCCACAGGGACTCTCATAGCTGATGAGCTCTCAGAGCTTCCAGTGAGCTGGTTAGTTCCTCACCATGACATGTGAGCCTGCGGCCAGGGGTCCCCAGACACTGAAGAGAGACCCTGACCTGAAAGACCTCTATCTATCTATAAACAAACAGAAAAAGCAACGTGGAGGAATCAGACTCTGCAGTTAGAAGAAACTGCAAAACAAACAAGCAAACGCTGTCATTACTACCCTCAGAAATATACAAGATGAGATTATAATCATGAAACAAAAACAGGATACTATAAAAAGATAACAGTTAATTCCATACAAAAGCAGCTCTTCCTCCTCACCCTTCTCCTCTGCCCCTCCTCAACAGGTCAAAGGTCATTAGGTGGAGCTGGATAACAGGTGTCTTCTTGGGGTCAGGCACTGGGGTGGAGGCTACACAGAGTGCTGAAAACCATGTGAGGTGAGGCGGGTACCCCCACTGAGGGGCAGCCTGGTGAGAGGGGAGGACAGCATCCCTGTGGAGGAAGGTGGCTGCAGTGACCGACAGAGGGGTGTCAAAGCCTGGGTGGGGTGAGGCGGGCATCGGTGGTGGGAGGTGGCAGAGGTGGGAGACTGGTTCCATAAAGAAGGATTAATCAGGTAAGTGAATATTAGAGATACTGGGAGGCAGGTTCCTCAGCATCAGAAAAGGGAGTTACAAATATGAAAAGGGACAGAACTACATGGAACTGGGGTGGTGACTGGAATGAGAAGTTTCAGTTAAACTAATGGATGGATGGATGGATAGAGAGACAGATAGATAGATGGATATAGACACATTATGTATTGCTATAACACGTAAACACAATAAATACACATATATCGATAGATAGATGGATATAAACACATTATGTATTGATATAACATGTAAACACAATAAATACACATATATCGATAGATACATAGATGGATATAAACACATCATGTATTGCTATAACACGTAAACACAGTAAATACACACATGTCCCCTAGCCCCAACCACAGAGAGGGCCTGGGAGCAACAGCACGCCAATAGCAACAAGTACACCTAGCCCCCAGATCCTGGCTTCGAAATACATTCTCCACTTTGGGACCCAGGGCTCCTTGGAGAAATGCCTGATTCCAGAACTGGGGCAGAGAAAGTACCAGATGAGCCTGAAACATCTTGTGGTGCCAGAAAGCAAAGAAATGCTCAAAGAATGAGAGGAACGTGCCAAAAGGACGCATGTGCCACCTGGAAGGGACTCCCACTAGGCAAATCGGCGACAGTTTGAGCACCAAATTATGTAATGTTGGTAACAGATTATAACCCATTGAGCAGAATCAGAAACCTTGAGTCCATACTCACACAGATAAATAAATGGAACAGGATAGTTACATGATGTCAAAGTACCTCCCACAAAATACTTATCCGTTACAGACGGCAAGAGAATAACACTGCAGTGGAGCAATCTGGCAGACACCACCCTCATCAAGTAATCAAAGTGAATGTCATCAGGAATTGGACACATTGAATCCTGTCCATTGGTAGGATGCCATGAGAAGACAGCGTCAGAGAAGAGCACAGAATTCCTGCCACGGACGCAGGACCTGAATCTAGTCATGAGAAACGTCAGACCACCCCCAACTGAGGGACATCCTCCAACAGCCTGGTACTTCTGAAAATCAAAGAAATATGAGGAGAGACTTGACAACTAAATGCAAGCATGTTTCTGTTCTGGCCATCTTGCTACAAAGAATATCATGGCAAAACATAAAAGGAGGCTGCAGATTAGGTGACAGAGATGTTTCAGTGCTGACTTTCTGATTTTGAGGGCTACAGTGTGGTTAAGAGTATGTCCTTGTTTGTAGGAAATAACACAAGAATTCGGTGTACTTGGGGAATCATTTCAGCAACTTATTCTGGTTCAGGGAAAAAAACGACTTGTACTGTACTTGCAACTTTTCTTTATGTATGACGTTGTTTCAAAAAGGAAAATATTAAAAACGAAAACAATCGAACAAGTAAAAAGAGTAAGGCCTGGGCTTCTCTGGTGGCGCAGTGGTTGAGAGTCCGCCTGCCGATGCAGGGGACACGGGTTAGTGCCCGGGTCCGGGAGGATCCCACATGCCGCGGAGCGTCTGGGCCCGTGAGCCATGGCCGCTGAGCCTGCGCGTCCGGAGCCTGTGCTCCGCAACGGGAGAGGCCACAACAGTGAGAGGGCCGCGTACCGCAAAAAAGAAGAAAAAAAAAAAAAAAAAAGTGAGGCCTTTCTTGGCTCAGCAGCCGTGGGAGAACTTTATATGGCATGTGTCTTTGTTGGTGCAAGGGCGCCCTCTTGTGGTTTTTATAGCACAATGCAGCACCCCCGCACTCGGTTGGGTCTGGGATTCTGCTACTCTTTCCCAGATTTTCACGGCCTCAGAGGTCATCTCATCCAGTCCCCTGTCTCAGGCCATGGTTTCTCCTCACCTAGATCACCCTTAAAGAATCACAGAAAACAAATCCTGGTCTGAGCTAAGCCCATCTTAAGTGGCTGGGCACTGGCTAGCAGGGAACTTGTTCCTTCTCCAGAAATCCAGGAGTCTGGGCAGGCAGGTGGGCCCCAGGGGCCTTGGAAGTTAGGTTACACGTGACTTGTTGAAAAAAATTTTAATATCATACTTTTGTGGTGGAGGAAAATGAAAGCATCTCTCACCGTCTCCCCGGGAAGGGGAGTCCATGACTATGAGTTCCAGGGTCAGGGAGAGGTGGGCAGAGTGACAGCCTTTGGTACGTTTCAGGGGCTGTCACCAGGTTTGGTCCATCCAGGGGGTCGGGGGAGAGCCTGGGGGCTAGAGGGCCTTGAGGGTCAGAGAGGCGGTAACTTGGCACCTAGAAGATGGTGGGTTCCTCTCCACACCCTGCTGGGAGGGGTGGGAGCTGTAAGTTCCGAGGTGGCGTCCTGTGCCCCATGTGGACGGGGGCTTGATGGGCTGGTGGTGGAGGTTAGGGGGGTGGACAGGGGTCTTCAGTGGCTGTAAGTGCAGCCAGCCCCACGCAGCAGGGAACAGAGGAGAAAGACCAGGCCCCACGCAGTCATGTGCAGAGGAAGGGGCAGAGGCCACGTCAACAGCCACAGCCCAGACGACAGGCCAGGCCCTGCCCTATGTCCCCAGACGCCATGTAATCAGACTTGCTATAGGATCTAAGAAAGGGATGGAAAATAGGGTGCTGTAGAAATACACAAAATTGGCCCTTATAACGGGTTCAGGAGGCGTGTGGATTCAGGCTGAGCTTGATTTAGGAAAGCAAAGAACAGTGAGGTTTCTGAGATCCAAGTGTAGAGGAGACCTCAGACCAGTCACTAAACAGGCTCCTCAGAAAGGGACCAGGCTCTTGGGGAGGAGCTGGGGGTGGGGAGCCGCAGATATGTGAAGTTAAAGCTTCATTTCTCTTTATCACTATTTTTTAAAATTCATGTGAAAAGGGCATACGTTCCAGAAAATAATATGAATGTTCATACAAGAGGTCACCGTACCATTGACCATTTAGGGGTTACCTTCCACGGCCAGGGGATTGAGGACGTGATCTCAAACCCTCACAACCACTCTGCAGAGAACTACTGTTACCCAAATTTCCCGGATGGGGAAACGGAAGCTCCCTGGGGGACGGTGGCTCTGCTGAGCTCTCCCAGGTGGGTCAGTGATGGGCTGGGATTAGTCTGTCCGCGTCCTGGCCACAACACCCCACGGCCTCTCTGGGAGGAGACATAGTCCAGCTCTGTCCCTCATTCCCTGTGCATCTCTGGGACTCGGGCCCTGGTGTGGTAGGCAGGCCCGTGCCTGAAGGAAAATCGCAAAATGGGGCCATGGAGAGACAGTTTGTGGAGAGGTCTGAGGACGCCGCCCTGTGACAGTGCCTGGTGGTGGCCTGGGGACCGCTGATGGTTGAAGCTGTCAGGACGACAGGCTGGATGTGGGACAGGAGGGGAGTAGTGACAAGCTGGGGCCCACCCGGCACTTCCATGTGTCTGGCCTGACCCCAAACTCTGCACTTCACTTCCATCTTGCAAATCTCACCGACGCAAACCCTGCAGGGAAGGGGATTCTGGGAAAGGCGGTTCTGAGCTAACTGTGGAGGGGAGCGGAGGTGCCAGGTTGACAGCCCAACCCAGAGCCGTGACCCGAGGGCCTCGCCTCCGGGCGTGCCGAAGAGGGGAAGTTGGTCTGGCAGCTGCGCGCCTTTGGGAACCGTCCCTCCCTGCCGCCAGCCCCTCGCACGTTAGACACAGACACAGGCAGCCTGCGGGCCCCTCCTGCCCAGGATCTGGGGCCACAGCAGAAGGCCTGGGGGCGAGCGCCTGGGCCTCTGGCTCTAACATCCAGAAGTGGGGAGAGGCCAGGGGGTGGGACTCTACGGAAGTGTCCTTCTCCCACTGGTTCCCTGTCTTGTCTCCTCTGCTTTCCGCCTGTTGCTGAAGGGCCCTCCACGCCGCCCAGAGGGTCAGGGTCCTCCTTCCCTGCAGCCCCTGCCCTGGGTGAAGGACAGAGAGGGGAGGCCCCGCAGGGCTGGCCCTGCCTGGGGACAGGCTCCGGGGGCCTGGGCGTCTGCTTTCTCAGAGCTGGGTCTGCTCACTCGGTCTTGTGCGTTCTCTTCCCGAGGAGAAGCCAAAGTCCATCACCCCTCTCTCCCACCAATCCCTCCCTGCCCCAAACATGCCCCACGACTTTCCCCATGAAATTAGCCAATTGGAAAAAGTACCTTTTCCACGTGGCCCGAGTGGGCAGCCCTGAGCAGAAAGTGCTGGGGCAAGAGTCACGATCCAACCGCTGGGCGGCCGGGAAACTTCGGGTGCGTTTCCTCCCAAGCTCTGGACTTGGGTTTCCGCCTGGGATGGGTAAGAGGGTAGCTGCCTCATCCACCTGTCGGCAGGACTGGGGCACCAGGCAGAGCCCAGCCCCCAGCGCAGCGCTGAGCACGGGGTACACGCACAACAGAGCACCAAGGATTGTTAACGAAAGAAAATGCACTCAGGGCTGGCTGGGGGGCCTGCTGAAGACGGTGAGACTTGAAAGGCTTCCGGTGGAAAGAGTGGTGGTAGAAAGAGTGGTGGCTGGTCCCTGTGTGGGCCCTGTAGGAGTGAAGGCACAGGGAACCATGGAGAGATGCTCTGGGTCTGGGAACCTTGGGGAGCGAGTAGGGGGAAAGCAGCTGTTAGCAGTTAGCACGCCACCAATGTTAAAGAGAAAGCCAAGTTCTGGCTCTGGAGCGGGGAGAGGGCACCTAAGGACAATGAAAGGCCTCAAGAGAGAAGCTGGGACGACAAAGGAGAACGGTAGTGATCATGAGTATCGCACGGCGTCAATTACAAACACTCACAGATACAGTTTTTTCTCAGTCTTCCTCACAACCCTGTGAAGCAAGTCTTATCAGCTCCTCAACTTCATTTCCGAGACCATACATTGCAACCCCCTCTTTTTATAGAGGAGGAAACCGAGGCTCAGAGGGGGCAGTGATTTCCCCAAGGTCCCCGTGGCAGCATCAAGACTCCACCCCACGTCTGTGGTTTGGAGCTTGTGATCCGGGGAAGCTGGCAGGGTGAAGCCTGGGAGCTGCAGTGAGCTCTGCGGGCTTGGGTGACAAGGCTTGGGTGACAAGGCTTGGGCGACAAGGCTTGGGCTAGAGTGGAGGTCTGCCCTGGGGAGCCCCCGGGGGTCCAGTAGTGACCCTGAGAAAGATGGAGAGGTGGGCTGGGAGGTAAGGCGGACACCTGACAAAATGAAAATGCCAAAGCCATCCTGCCCGACTTCCTGCACCAAGTTGCTCAGTGTGTACGCAGCCTCCCGTGGGGAGGCTGGGGGCAGAGCTAGCCCGAAGGGTCTGGCAGCAGGGTCTGATGGACAGAGCTCCGCTCAGACGTTGCCTCTGACATTGGGTGAGACCTCTCTGTGTCAGACTTTTTCACACAACTCCATTCCCCCAAGAGGACGTTATAATCTCCACTCTACAGTTCAGATGAACACAGAGGCCCTGAGAAGTGAAGTCACCTGCCCAGGGTCTCAAGAAAGTGGTAGAACTATTCCTCAAGCTAGGATCTTCTGTCTCTAATGCCACCTTCTTTCCAAAACATGATCCGTAGTTAATGAGAATTGCTGACAACTGAGTAGGAAGCAGGTACAGTGCCAGGTGCTTTATCTAGATTACCTTTGATCTATATGACCCTCCCTCATCTTATGGAGTGGGAATCTCTGCCTCAGAGAGGTCCAGCTCAGGTCTTCCTCGACTCCAAAGCCCATATTCTTTCCTCTACAGCTTGTTTCCCAAAGCGTGTTCCATGGGATGTCCATTGCTGTCTCGGAAAGGGCGGGGACGGGCAGTTGTTGGTGGACAAACGTTTTGGGAAGCATTGGGTTAGACAACCATCTTTGCATTAAGACTTCCCGGAGGCTGTAATAATCTATTTTTTGAATCTCTGACAGTGGAAACTGGTGTGCTGCCACTTACTTGGTCCCCCTTTTATCACAAAACATTGTATTAGTTAGGAATGTGTTGAGCTGCGGGTTGAGAAAACAGCTCCCCGGTAGTAGCCAGGAACCAGCACAGAGATCGGCAGTCCAGGGCCGATGTGGTGGCTCAGACATCGCACTGGGGACCCAGTCTCCTTCCACCTTCCTGCTCTGCCATCCTTAACACGTAGCTTCCACCCCACCCCCCACCCCCCACCCCCCACCCCCGGTGGCAAAATGACTGCAGCCCTTTCAGGCACCACAATTACACTGCAGGCAGGAAGAGGCAAAGAGCAAAGGTGAACTGAACCTTTATATCCCAGAAGCTCCCCCCAGCAGACTTCTGCTACGTCTCATCAGCCGGAAGCATGTCGCATGAGCACCCTAGCTGCAAGGGAGCCTGGAAGGTTGAGTAATTTTAAGGGCCCATTATCAACCAGATGGCATTGGAGGTCTCCGGGTGAGGGAGAACAGGAGAGTGAATATAATAAAACTCCTGGGATTGGTGTTCCATGAAACTGTTTTGGAAAATGCTGCTCTTCCCTCATGTCATCTCCCCTTATTGTTCTGCCCAGTGACAGTCAACTCATTCTTTAAGTCCTACAAATGGCCCCTCTGCAGGGGCCCTCATGTTCTTCTGCCTCCTCTCCACCCCTTGCTCCCTGGCAGGTGACGTGGTCCTAATCAGTCCACTGCAAGTTGTGCCAGGGTGAGGAACAGGGACGTCCATCTCCCCTGTGGATAGGACACCTACCCTATCAGCTGCTGGAGGGCAAGGACATGACCCGCTCGTGTCTGTGTCTACCGTACAGCAAGCCCTGGCACCAATGTCAAATAATTGCATGAATGGTCTGCAGAAGAAGAAAGTGGTTCAGGAGGCTTTGCTTGGTTAGCTGAAGAAGGCACCAATCTAAGCTACCGTAAACGGAAAAGCAGGCATTATAATAAGGATCCGGCGGGGGGGGGGGGGGGGTTGCTTCTGGGAACAGAGGGAGGAGATGTGGTCGGGGCTCAGAAAGGGATGCTGCAGAGTCCGGAAGGGCACTGGGATCCCAGGCAGCCTCTCTCCACGTGGGCTGCTTCATCCACATGCTCTGAGGCCTGGCCTTTTCTGCTTCTCTGTCCAGGGGGCAGCAATAAGACGCCACACTTCAGCTCCCAGGGAGATCGGCTCCAGATGCAAGCTGACCCTCTTGGCCCGAATGCCAAGCCAGGGGGAAAGACTCTGATTGGCCCAGCTTGGGCCAGGTGTCACCCTGGTCCAATCAACTGTGCCCCTCAGCAGCTGGGGGGAGGGGAGGTGGGGCTCCTGTTATACAGTGGGTGGGAGGGATAGTGAAGGCAGACACCGCAAGGTGTGACTACCTGAATTTAGACTATAGCAGGGGTCAGCAAATTGTGACCCAGGCGCTAAATCCAGCCTGCCACCATTTTTAGAAATAAAATGTTATTAGAACACAGTTACGCTCATTCATTGAAGTACCGTCCACAGCTGCTTTTGCAGTAAACTGCAGGGTAGGATAGTTGTGCCACAGACTGTGTGCCCTGCAAAGCCAGGTATTTACTATCTGGCCCTTTGCAAAACAAGTCTGCCAACCCCCATATTACAGGGAGGAGCTTGTCTGCCTAGGAGCTTGTGGGAAAGTCGACGGCAAGGATGCGTCATTTAGAGCTGCATCCCGGAAGGACACAGCACAGGTAGCTGGGTGAGCAAAGGAAGGAAGGAATAGAGGGAGGGAGGGAGGAAGGGCAAAGGCAGAAACGGGTGCCCTCGCTGGTTCCCAGACCTCTTCTCTGGCTTTTGAGCAGAACGGAGGGATGTTGGGGAAGGGGGTTTCTCCCTCTTCGTTCGCTCCGCCCCCTACCTGCTCCTAATTGAGGTGTACCGGTATGAGCCTGATTGGGAATAGCAGGTGCTGGGACGTGGTGAACATTAGGGAATCGTCACTTGGCGGGCTCTGGAGCTGCCAAAACGGAAGTGTGCCGATGGGCCAGATGTGCACTCATTACCATCCGCTCTTCCTCAGAAACGTTTTAAGGGAACATTTGCTTGTGGAGGAAACACAGCTGTTCCCAGGGAAACGCGTTTCCCTCCTTTGGGCAGAAGAGTTGGGGAGGCGGCCGTGGGGGAGGGACACTGGAGATGCCTCGGGTGTGTGGCAGCTAAAGGCTGGTCAGTCAAGGGCAGGGGTCCGTGAGGACAGCTCTTCAGAGGCGGGACCGTCCTAGTATGTCCATCGTGACTTTCTCCACACTCGTGTGCAAGAGAATGTCAGAGAAGGAAGCAGAGGCCAAGGGAGGCCATGTGACCTCAGCCGAGGCCACACAGCCAATTAGTGACCGATCCCAGCCCCAAACCCAGCCTCTGTTCTCCAGGACCACTGCTCTCACACAGGCCTGTCTCCATCCTCGCGGCTCCGTCTGCAGCGCATCCCTGATCTCAGTCTTAGAATCTCTGTTTCCCAGCCTGTGTATGTTTCTGTCCCTGCATCTCATTGCTCATTTCCTGTCTCTCTGTCTCCAACTCCCTATCCCTGGGCCTCTGTGTTTTCCACTTGATTTCACCTGTCTCCCTCTCTGCCCTTCTCACGGTGTCACACCGGCATCTGTGGGTGAGTGGCTCTATTTGGTCCTTCCCGCCCATCTCTCTCCCTGCTTCTCCCTCTCCATCTCTTTATGCCCGAGCCACCTGGGTGACGTCTGTTAACACCTCAGGGTCTGAGGCCAGGTCTGTGTGACTTTGCCTCCTTGGAGTTGCTTGATTCCTTCCCTCTAATTCTCTCTCTCTCTGGCATCTCTTTCTGTACATTTTCAGAATAATGTTTTTCAAGTTGTGTGTTATGACCATTGGTAGGTCATGAAACCAATGTATTAGATTGTGACCAGCAATTAAACAAGCAAACAAAAATAAAATAGAAATTACCAGAATGTGTTGAACATACTATCCTGTGAATTGTTTGTTTCAATTTTCTATCAATACGTGACTGCGTGTACTGGGTTCCAATATAAAATATTTTCACGGGCTTCCCTGGTGGCACAGTGGTTAAGAATCCACCTGCCAATCAATGCAGGGGACACAGGTTTGAGCCCTGGTCCAGGAAGATCTCACATGTCACGGAGCAACTAACCCCGTGCACCACAACTACTGAGCCTGCGCTCCGGAGCCCGCGAGCCACAACTACTGAATCCCGTGTGCCACAACTACTGAAGCCCACGTGCCTAGAGCCCATGCTCCGCAACAAGAGAAGCCACTGCAGTGAGAAGCCCGTGCACTGCAATGAAGAGTGGCCCCTGCTCGCCACAACTAGAGACAGCCCACGTACAGCAACAAAGACCCAATGCAGCCAAACATAAATAAACAAAAAATAAATTTAAAAAATAAAATAAAATGTTTTCACTATGAGATTTGATAAAACATTTGAAAACCACTGACTGGAGATGCTTTAGCCGCAAGTGCAGAAATCTCTGACTCAAACAAGCTCAACGAGATTTATTATCACCACTATAAGAAGTCCAAGGGCTGGGCCCCTCCAGGGCTGGTTAATCAGCTACCAGACAACATCATAGGGAGTCAGGTACTTTCCTTTCTCCCTTTGCCTTCGGCCCTCCTCAGTAAGCCAGCTCACTGTCCTCATGGTCACAAAGTGGCTACCGGGGCTCCATCTACCCCTGACAAGTCCATGAGAGGATGAGGGATTGTCTGGTCCCACACATCCCTTTTTAGAAGCCAGGAAACCTTTCACATCTCATTGGCCGGGACGGGGTCACATGCCCACCCCTTAACCAATCACTGGCAAAGGAGACAAGGCTCAGCATGATTGGCTTAGACTACTCAAGAGGGAGTCTCTTCCCTGCACAGAGGAAGGTGGACACCAGAGGCCTTGGGCCTTCTCCCGCCAGGATGAAGAGGGAGAAGTCTATGGGCTGGGCTGTCACCCACATCTGCCACAGCCTCTCACTGTCCCCTCTGCCTGGGTGCTGGCCTCAGTTTCCCTCCTAGTCCTGAAGGGAGACCATGGTAAGTGTGGGGTAGCATTAAGAGCCTCTGTATTTCTAGGGCTGCTGTGACAAATCACCACAAACTTGGCAGCTTAACACAACAGAAACGGATTCTTCCACAGTTCTGGATGCCAGAAGCCCAAAGCCAAGGTGTCTGCAGGGCCACTCCCTCTGAAGGCTCTAGGGGAGAAGGCTTCCTTGCTCTCCCGGCTTCTGGTGGCTCCAGCCGTTCCTTGGCTTGTGGCAGCATCCCTCCTGTCTCTGCCTCTGTCTTCACATGGCCTTCTCCTCTCCTCCCAATGTCTCTCCTCTGTGTGTCTCTTAGAAGGACACTTGGCTTTGTATTTAGGGCCCACCTGGGTAACCCAAGATAACCTCAGCTCGAGATCCTTAACTTAATTACACCTGCAAAGACCATTTTTCTCAAAAAAGGTCACATTCACAGGTTCCTGGACGGGAACATATCTTTGGGGGCCACTATTCAGGCCACTACAGGGCCTCTGCTCACCCCAGCCCAGCCCAGCCCCGGCTCTTGCAGGGGCAGGGCCTGGAGTCATAGACACTCTCCCACTGGCCCCCAAGAGGCTTGACCTCTGGGCTGCAGCATTCTCATCTGCCAAACAGAGACCTGAACGAGTGAGTAACTGAGGCGATAAGGCCTGGCAAGTTATCAGGAGGCAACATGTTGTCCTAATGCTTCTTGTCCCTTAAGAGAAAAAGCAGGTTGACATTCCCACCCATTTTCCAGGGAACTAAGGCCTTTTTGGGAACTGAACTGAGGCAGTGGGGCCTGGTGAGCTGTTAGTAAAACACCCCCAGGTCCCCTGTGAAGGTCACAGGACCTTATTCAGCCTCTGGTTCCCAGTCACTCCCTTGAGTCAAAGCATGAGGCCTCTAGAAGCCTCCTCTGATACGGCTGCACCTGTTACCTGGGAGGGGCTAACCTAGCCACTACCACAGCGATGGCAGGAGTGAGTTACTGCCCCTCAACCCTGCCCGAAGCCCCACAGCTCCCCAAGGGCCCCCATACATCGGACTCTAGCAACAATCCTAATGGTTCAGGTAAAGTGACTGAAGTCTATTCACTCATTCAGCAAATATTGATGGAGCACCTATTTTGTGCCTATCAGGCACTGTTCCAGGCCCTGGGGATCATTTCTCAGTGAACAAGAGAAACATCTCTGCCCTCGTAGACCTGAAGTGTCACACAGAGAGGTTAAGTAATTCTCCCAGGGCCACATGGAGCTAAATGACCAGACCACGCCCAGAACTGGGTCCCCAGGCTGTTCACCAGTGGATGAGTCAGTGGTCTCCTAGGAAAGCCTCTGGGAGGAATGGGATAATGGCAGCAATGTTGGGATGATGTATCATAAAGAATTTGGCTGGCCTTTGTCCCCTGTCCCTGGGAGGTGATTTCTAACCCCTTGGAGTTTCCCCAAGGGTAGGGGTGTCTCCATTATTCCCTGTGGGTCCCTCAGACCACACCTGCTAGTTTATGCTAACGAGGTGACCCATGGTGGTCCTCTCCATGGTTTATGCTACCCAGATAGCTCAGGGTAGGGGGCTGGCTAGATCAGAAGGACCAACCATGTGATTGGAGGGCTGGGGTTTTGAGCCAGTGATGTCAGCCTGACCTGGGATGGGGGCGGGGGCGGTGGGGGGTGGCTGGAGATGGAGTTCAATCACATGGCCAGTGATATGACCAATGGTGCCTGAGTAATGAAGCATCAGTAAAAACTCTGGACACCAAGCTCAGTGAACTGCCCCGGCTGGCAATACGCTTTGAGTTTGTCACCCTTCCGTGTGGAGGGTAACACGTGTAACACATCCCTGAGGAGGACAGCAGCTTTGCATTTGGAACCCTCCCAGACCTCGCCCTATGTGTCTCTCCCTTTGGCTTGTTTGGATTTGTAACCTTTTGCTATAATGCAACTATAATCATCAAAAAGAAAAATATTTATGATTCCACGAATGAAATACCTAGGGTAGTCAAATTCATAGAGACAGAGAGTGGACGGTGGTTGCCAGGGCCTGGGGTAAGGGAGGAATGGGAAATTAGGGGTTTTTTTGCGGTGCGCGGGCCTCTCACTGTTCTGGCCTCTCCCACTGCGGAACACAGGCTCCGGACGCGCAGGCTCAGCGGCCATGGCTCACGGGCCCAGCCGCTCCGCGGCATGTGGGATCTTCCCGGACCGGGGCACGAACCCGCGTCCCCTGCATCGGCAGGCGGACTCTCAACCACTGCGCCACCAGGGGAGCCCAGGGAAATTAGTTTTTAATGCGTACAGAGTCTCGGTTTTGCAACATGAAAAGAGTTCTGGAGATGGGCTGCATAACAATGCAAATGTACTTTATGGAACTGTACGCTACCCCAGGCCCCGCCCACACTCCCATCTGTTCCACTCACTTTCCACTTGACTCCCTCCTTTCTGTGGTGTGTGTGTGCGTGCGTGTGTGTGTGTGTGTGTGTGTGTGTGTGTGTGTGTGTGTGTATGTGTTCATTTCCCATCAAAGCTGTGAGCTCCTCTAGGCCTGGAACTACACTGTCTAGTATTTTGCTGCTTCCACCACCGCAGGGTTTCTTTGTGGATGAACTGAACAGCCTTCCTTTGCCCAGCCCGAAGCACTGGCCTCCAGGGGGCCCCTATGGTGGCGCAAACTCCATCTTAAGAGTTTGCTTCCTGGGTTTGGTGCAAGATTGTCCTTTGGAGGCACCTCTCACGGTCGGGCACAGGAAGGAGGAGAGTTTTCAGCTGTAACATACTGCCACGGCAGCCCCCCAAGCTCACCACCCCTACCTCCGGCCTGAGGCCACTGGAAGAGATCAGACCCTCCTTCCAGAGGATGGCCTCATCCCCCGGGGATGTGGACTGTTTAATTAGAACACCTTCGGTCGGAAACGCTTATCCACTGACGGGGAATACAGACACAGGCTTTTAAGGACATGCCATAAGTTTTACAGTTATTGGATTTTTCAACTTGTTTACAAAAGCAATATTGTTAAATAGCCAACAGCCAGGCCCAGTTGTTTTTCCTCCTGTGCCTTCTGACGACAGGAAAGCATTTTATCTCCCCCAGCCAGCTCCCAGGAGGTGTGTGGAACAGCATTCCATTTTGCTGTCTGTTTAATTATCCATTCAGCCGGGCTTACACTAAAGCTCTTCCTCTTTTGTTCACAGCCAGATCTGTTCTGGAATGCAGCAAAGAGCTCCTTCCCCATTCCACACCCCCTGCAGTAGCTCCTGCAAGCAGCTTCACGCAAAGAAAAGGCCAACCTCCTGAGAACCTGTCCCTTTGGAACAATGGATTCAAAAGGGGATGAAGGTAGTCTGGGTGACCTTGACACTTGACTTCACATCCCTGGGTCAAGGGCTCCTCCTTGTTCAGAGAAAGAAGATTGCTTTGGAAAAGCCTTTCCAAACCAGGCTACTGGACACCAGAAGCCACTAGGGAGGTTTTAAAAATAAAGGTTGGGCTTTCTTAGTGGCACAGTGGTTAAGAATCTGCCTGCCAATGCAGGGGACAAGGGTTTCAGCCCTGGTCCAGGAAGATCCCACATGCCGCGGAGCAACTAAGCCCATGAGCCACAACTACGGAGCCCGCATGCCACAACTACTGGAGCTGTGCGCCTAGAGCCCACGCTCCGCAACAAGAGAAGCCACCGCAATGAGAAGCCTGTGCACCATAGTGAAGAGTAGCCTCCGCTCATGCACAACTAGAGAAAGCCCGTGCACAGCAACGAAGACCCGACACAGCCAAAAATAAATAAAATAAAATAAATTTTTTAAATAAATACATAAATAAAAATAAAGCTTGCCATGCCTGGCACTTTCAGATTCTGATTTAAAGGGCCTGGGTCCTCAAATCTGGATTGTTTTTTAAAGCCCCCCTCCAGGTGATTCTGATAAACTAACAGCCAGATTTAGAGGCTTTTGGACTGGAAATCTCTGCCTGCCTCTGACCCTGAGGTTCTGTGATGCTCTATCCTGGTGGAGGGAAGGGTGGGAGACCTGCCTTTCCTTCTTCTCTTCATGCCAGGACACAGAGGAGCTGCACAGCCGCTCGGCTGGCTGAGCTCGAAGAAGCTCACACCTGGTGAAAAGTCATCTTGGGGAAGCATCCAGGTAGACGGGGCTCCAGAATCATCCAGTAGCTATAAGCAAACTGGGAAGCGCCTACGAGCTGACGCGAGGGTTTTCTGAACGATCTTATCGTGGAACACCTGCACTGGCTTGGCAGGCGTCTGAAGGGCCCGGGAAAATGTATCCCTGCCCAACTTTTGTTGGGAAAGCGCCTCTGGAAAAAGGTGGACTCCACAACTGTGGCTGGCTTGGAGAGAGGAGACGGACGCAGAGAGGAGGGTGAGGGGTGGAGAGCTGGAGGTGGGAGCCCCCTCCCACTCCCCCAACTCCCCAGCCCAGCAGCACTGGTTTGTCCCCAGAGAAGTCACGGATTCAGACTTCCCCACCCATCCTGTCTAGAGCAGTTGGCATGGGGACAACCACAAGGGTAGTCACACTCGACCTAAGGCTTAACCTCACTACGGCACTTAACCTGTAACACGCTTGCCATCCATCATGTCCCTCCGTCCTTACAACACCTCTGTAAAGGAGAAAGGGCAAGCCCGTTTGACAATTGAGGGGATGCAAGGTCCAAGACACGCCTGAGTGACTTGAAAAAGATCACAGGGCTGCCAAGTAGAGGAGCAGGAATCTGCCCTCAGATCTTCTAATTCCAGGTCCAGAGCCCACAGCCTCCTCTAGTATAATACCCCACTTGGCTGTCATCTTTCTCAGACTGCTTCCACATACGTGACTCTGTCTGACTAACTGAGGTAAGCGGGGAAGGTTTCAGATCTTCAACCAACAACTGAGGAAACTGAAGGTCCAAGAAGTTGAAGGGACCACACAGCTGTACCCCTTGTAAGCCAGGAGCTATAAGCCGGCAACGCTGGCGATGGGGGTGGGTAGCAGAAAGAACGTAAGGTTTTGAATTGCACTGTAGCTCT
The DNA here is from genome assembly GCF_964270905.1 of Leucopleurus acutus. Taxonomy (NCBI): domain Eukaryota; kingdom Metazoa; phylum Chordata; class Mammalia; order Artiodactyla; family Delphinidae; genus Leucopleurus; species Leucopleurus acutus. Next base: position 135,680,278 of record NC_139142.1, on the reverse strand, counting down.
TATAAGCTGTGACCCTGGGCAAGATATTTACATTTTAAGTCTTGTCGTCTATGTTAAAGGATAATGTTTTAAATGTAAAATTTAAAAAAATGTAAAATAACCACTTTACAAATGTAAAGATGAACAAATGTCAAAAAGACTTTATTTAGCTAATTAATGAAGGAACCAGTAAGGTGCTAAATACTGGTTCAAAGGAGAATTCAAAGACCTTACACACATAAGGCAATGTGAAATGAAGTTATAAACTGGTGCAAAACTGTCCATAACCTCAGGGCGATAGTCATTGGCATTCCAAAAGGCAAAATTTATTTCCATCCCTGCTCAAAGCTCAAAGACAATACAGTAAAGAGATCACCTAGAAAGGAGCCAACCAAGACGTCAAGCAATCTTTTTTTTTTTTGCTCATTTCAAAGACTTTCACAATTTTTCCTAACATTGTAAAATGGGGATGATGCAAAGGGCTGTTGGGAAGATTACACAAGATGGTGCGTTTCCTGCTGGCGTGACGCAGATGCCTGGTAGGGTTCCCTTCCCTGCTCACGTCAAGGATCTTCCCTTCTAGGATGGCTTCCTGATTACTCAAGCCCAGAAGCTTTCTCGCTCCGCTGAGTCTGGTACAGGGGAAAGGGACTGGGCCTTGATGTCACCCAGACTCGGGGTCTGGTCCTGGCCCTGCCACATCCTCAGACAAGTCATTTCTCTGCTCTTTCGGCCTCAGTTTACCAGCAGTAAAAACGAGGAGCTGGACCAGATGACCTCAAAATTTAGCTCAATAAATCTTGGCCGCATGTTGACTTACACAGCACAGCCTGAACTGTGGATTTTCTGAGACCGTCATGGCATAGTTGACAAACATGGACTTTGGAGCCACACAGATGGATGTCTGAGTCCCAGTTCAGCCCCTACTATCTGTGTGTCCTTGAGTAAGTAGCTTGACATCTCTGAGCCTACACTGCTTATCTGTCAGATGAGGTTACAACAGAGGCTCCAAAGGTTGCTCTGAGGTATGTGCTACCACATAGTTAACGCTAGGTGTCAGTTTCCATTCTCCACTTCCCTACACCCACTGGGCCCTGCTTTGGGTCACAGGGTCAGATATCCCCTGCCTCTGCCACGGTCACTCAGTAGTTCCAGAAACAAGCCCTCACTGCATTCACCTCTGACCATGCTTTGCAAGAGCGACTACCCTTCACTCCAGCACTTGGGCAGTTGAAGTCTTGTCATGGATCTAGGCTGAGGACTCGGCTAATGCCAGAGGAGAGAACTCAGTCCTTAGAGGGGGCAGGCCATGGGCTGGGAGAGGTCCCAGGAGGTAGAGCTCACTTTGGCAGTGGCGCTAGGGTTGGCTTCCTGGATGAGGTGACCCTCGAGTGAGCACGACAAGACTCAGACTCAAGAAGGTGCTTCACGGGCACAGGGGCCACTCAGACAAAGGCTCTTCGACCATCACCACCCTGATGACCTGTCTCCCCTGCTGCACTGTGAACTGCATGAGAAACACTGTAAAGAATGCACTTTGGGGCTTCCCTGGTGGCGCAGTGGTTGGGAGTCCGCCTGCCGATGCAGGGGACGCGGGTTCGTGCCCCGATCCGGGAAGATCCCACGTGCCGTGGAGAGGCTGGGCCCGTGGGCCATGGCCGCTGAGCCTGCGCGTCCGGAGCCTGTGCTCCGCAACGGGAGGGGCCGCAACAGTGAGAGGCCCGCGTACCACAAAAAAAAAAAAAAAAGAATGCACTCTGCACCCCCAGCGCCGGCCACAGGGGAGCTGCCTCACAGCGTTGGAGAAATGAACAAGGGGCCGCAGGCAGAGCCCACACCCACATATAAACCAGCGGTTCCCAACCGGGCACTGTTGCCCCCAGGGAAGCCAGGCAACGTCTGGAGACGGTTTTGGTTGTCACGCCTGGGCTGGAGGGGTAAGAAGGGGCTGCTGGCCTCTGCAGGCCAAGGAGGCTGCTACACATCCTCCAGTTCACAGGACAGCTCCCACACAAAGGTTTCTCCAGCCACAAATGTCGACAGAGTCAAGGCTGAGAAACCTTGGCGTGTGGGGACAGTGACCACACAGGGACACGGTACTTCAGGGGATGCTGGCTGGTGGGGCCCTGACAGCATTTACTAGAGAAACCGAGACCCGAAGCAGGTGAAGCGACTTTCTCTGGGTCACACCACACGTTAGCAACAGCCTGAAAAGAGAGGCCCGTCTTGGGACGCATCAACGAGGGCCTTCTCTGTCATCACGCTCCTCACAGCCTCTTCACCCCTGTTGTCACGTCTCAGAATCATCATTGCCTCACCTCCCTGACACAGGTTAATAAGAACACTTCATTAGCAGTGTCTTGAAAAACACCAGCTGGCTCAGATCTTTGAGACTTTGAACATGTCACTGACTGCAGGATTCTGAGCCCTTTTCCCAGGCCTGCGTTTGTGGAAGTATTCCCAAATAAGAATTAACTTCAGAAAAAATGTAAATGTTACCAAATAAATAAAGGCAAGCAACAGTGAGCTAGTAACAAGACACCTTGGGATGTTCACGATGCTGGATTTCTGGACAGTTAAATTGGTTAATGCATTTCCCTTTGGCCTGTGCATCAGTCTTGGCAACAGTCAGGGATACGGCGGCCACCCTGTTACACGTTACAGCTTACATGCCTCACTGACATTACTGAGGTCCCGCTCTCCAGGTAAGGGCCTGATTTATGGATGGCAGAGTGGAGGAGACAGATGACTCTATTCGAGCTGCCTGGCAGGCCTCACCCTCTCTTGCACCCTCTTGTTTGCACGCAGAGCCCCCCCAAGCAAGCAGTCATATACATGCAAGTGAAAGTGATTTACTCAGTTAACTATCTCCTGTCACTAATTCATTAATTCCTGTAATCAGTTATTTCCCGTAATTCGTGCGCATGGGGAAAATCCTCACGTCCTCTCTCCGTGGGGAGCTTCATTTGAGAGGCCACAAGCGGTTGGCATGGCCCAAGGAGGAGTGCTCAGAGTGGGAAAGCGGGATGGTCACTGGGCAGAATGTGTGCAGCAGACATCTGAAGCGGGTGGTTTCCTCTCTCAGGGCCAGGGGTGAGGCTCAGAGCTCACTCATGCGCATCGTGAAAACCCGGCCTGGGCAGCACCTCTGTGAATGAGATCTAGCTCCCCTTTCAGTTTCCTTGCCTGTTAAATGGGGGCTGATAACCTTCCTTCCACCCATCATCTCTTCCTTCCTGGTGTGTACAGACTCTGGGCTGGGCACAGGGAAGATAACTGCAGAAGAGGAAGAAGGAAGAGGGATGGAGAAGGGGCCCAGCACGGGGAGGCCCCAGAGAGAGGGTGCAAACTGGGTGAGTCAGGTGGGAACACTATTCAGTTGGGACAAACCCTCAGGCCCAGGCCCCACCTGCGAATTCATGGCCTTCCCCTCGGGCTCTCAACACCCATGACCTGCCACTCCCCCAACCAGGCAGTAACCAAGGCCAGGCTTTCCCCTGAGGTCCCTGCCTCCTGGGAGGTCATGTCCTCCTGGATCTGCGGTAACCTTCACACCTCACACGCTCCTCTTTCTACCGTCTGCATGTCCCCTGCCTTCTCATGGTTGTTGATGTTTTCACTGTATTATCATTGGTTAATTTTCACACGTGCTCAAAAGCTAAGCTGTACCACTACACGCTCATCAGGATGGCTATTATCAAAAACAAAAACTGAAAATAAACGTTGATGAGGACGTTGGAAGGACTGGAACCTTTACATTGCTGTTGGGAACGTAAACTGGTTCAGCCACTGTGGAAAACAGTGTGGCAGCTCTTCACAAAATGAAACATAGAATTATCACTTGATCCGGCAGTTCTACCTCTGGATATATACACAAAAGGAGTGAAAGCAGGGACCAAAAAAGATATTTGTACGCCCATGTTCACTGCAGCGTTACTCACATTAGCCAAAAGATGGGAACAACCCAAATACCCACTGATGGATGAACAGAGAGACAAAATGTGGTATATACTACAACGCAATATTGTGCAGCCTTAAAAAGGAATGAAATTCTGATACATGCTACAACGTGGATGAAACCTGAAGATGTAAGTGAAATAAGACAGACACACAAAGACGAAGATTATAGTCAAATACATAGAGACAAAAGTATAACGTGGGCTACCAGGGGCTGGGAGGAGAGGGTGATGGGGAGTTATTGTTCAGTGGGTACAGAGTTTCAGTCTGGGAAGATGAAAAGAGTTCTGGAGGTGGACGGCTGTCACGGTTGCACAACAATGTGACTATATTTACGCCACTGAACGGTACACTTAAAAGTGGTTAAAATGATCAAAATTTTATGTTATGCATATTTTACCACAATTTAAAACAACTGAAGAAAAAAATAAACCTAAGCCTTGAGCTCCTTGTGGGCAGGGCCTGTAGTTTTTACGTCTTTGGACTCTGTTCAGTGACACCAGCAAAGGCAATGCCTGTGTGGAGAGAAGGGGAGGAGAAAGGGAAGGGCATCTCTGGGGCAGCGGCCCACCAGGGTCAGACATGGGAGCTGTGGGGTCCATCCGCTTCTCTGCTACCACAGCATGCATCTCCCATGGGCCCTTCTTCCAGATCCGCGGTCCTGACTCCACCCTCTCCTGGCCTGAAGCAGGCACTGGAGCCACACATCCCAGGCCTCCACGTACCTACCAGACCTTCCCTGCTCCATGCCTGCTGACCTGGAAGGCCACATTCCTCACCACTCCCCTGTATCCCCCTGTGCTCAAATCACACCCAAAAACGTTGCTCCTAACTGTGCCGTACTCTCCCCACCTCCATGTGCTTTTGCAAGGACCATAACTTGCAAAGTCAAGTCTGGAAAGTCCTGCCTTACCTGCTACCTGGTAACACCCACCTCATCCTTCACATTTCACACCACACCTGCTCTCTGAGGCCTCCCCTGAACTCGTGTGCCCTCTTCTGTGCTCCCACGGCGCCCTACTCAGCATCTCAGCACCGAACACCCAGATCTGTAATCGGCTGGACGGCGGGATGGTGGCGCAGTCAGTGCCGATTGGATCCACCCCTCCTTTTTCTTCCTTTCTCAGAGCCCAGGTTTTGTTCAGCTGATCCCTTTCTGCCTGGCCATGTCAGTGACTGCAGCCAGAACCACAGGGCAGCTCCAAGAAGACGAAGCCTGATTAGTTTACACCAATCACAGTAACCCATTCCCTCCCCAGGTATTGGCTGGGGAAGGGGCATGTGATCTAGTTCTGGCCAATGAAATGTGAGGGGAAATTTGCATGATTCTCTGTGCTTAAAAAGACGTGGGACCGGGACAAGAGGAAAGAGGTCCTTTTCTGCCTCTGGGCCTGCTCGTCAGTATTTGTCAAGTGGAATTGCTGCAGCCAGCCTGTAACCCTGAGGGGCGACGTCACCTACACGTTGGGGGTGGGAGGGCAGATAGATGCGTTATCAGGCAGGGTTCAGGCAGGAGGTAGGAACCCTACCAGTTATGTTAGGGAGAATTTACGGTGAACAACTGTTTAACTAGAGAATGTTAACTAAGCAACAGAGAGGATAAAAAGGGAGGTAGCAAGATACAACTTTTAGGGTTGGGAGAACAAAGGAAAGAGGCTGGAATCCTTAACACTTACTTAGAGGAGGGATGCGTGGAGCTGAAATGCAGACCTCTGGGAAGGGGCCGCTGCGTGCCTGCTGCTGGCATCTCTGAGCCTGAAGGACGAACCCACTGGGGCCTGGACCCAGGCTCTGAGGAGGGGATGCAATGACGCTGTATCTGTGAGAGTCAGAAGAACAGCAAATTAATTCAGCCTTCGGAGGAATGGCCTCTGCCATGGTGAAGAGACCTTGCCGGAGCGATGCTGGCAGGAGTGGGAAGCCCTCGGGAAGGTAACAGGAAGTCCTTCCTCCAGCCTTGCAGGCTCCCTCCAGCGCCCAGTATTGATGGACTCTGACAGGGAGCAGCTGGCAAAGCAAAAATGGAGTTGGTGGCATTCCAGTCTCTGAGTCACAAAGCGGAGTGTAGGAGGATGTGTCCAGAGCTGAGACAACAGCCTAAGAACTGACACAAACGGAGAGGGCCTGAATCCTGGAGGACAGCGCTAAGACACTGACGTAAACAACCAGGGAGGGGCTTCGCTGGTGGCGCAGTGGTTAAGAATCCGCCTGCCAATGCAGGGGACACGGGTTCAAGCCCTGGTCCGGGAGGATCCCACATGCCGCGGAGCAACTAAGCCCATGCACCACAACTACTGAGCCTGCGCTCTAAAGCCCGTGAGCCACAACTACTGAGCCTGTGAGCCACAACTACTGAAGCCCACGCGCCTAGAGCCTGTGCTCTGCAACAAGAGAAGCCACCGCAATGAGAAGCCCGTGCACTGCAACGAAGAGTAGCCCCTGCTTGCCGCAACTAGAGAAAGCCCGTGTGCAGCAACGAAGACCCAACGCAGCCAGAAATAAATTAATTAATTAAAAAGAAAAAGAAAAAAAAAAAAAAAACCAGGGAGCTGCCCTACCTCAGATTTCCTGTCGTGAGAGAAAATCACATCCCTGGGCATAAGCTGCTCCTGGTCCTGTAACTGACCCAGCATGTGTACAGCCACAGCGCTGCCTTAGCTCTGGTCCCCCACAGGGTCTAGTGCGGGCCCTGCCGACTGAAAACATTGATGAGGTTCAACTGAAGCCCCGTGCAGCCAGTGCGGTGCCCAGGGGCCGGGACTCTGACTCCTGGGTTCAATCTCTGCTCTCCATATGCCATTTCAGGCCCACTTTCACCGCTGCCAGCCTACATTTCCCCATCTACACGACGAGGGCATTAAGAGCAGGTGTCTCATTGGATCCTGGTGCAGACTTAGCCAGAGGGTCTGTGTCGGTGCTGATGCGCGACCCCCTCACGTACACTAAGCCCTCTGTTGGCTACTGTTATCAGTCACCAGCTCACATGCTGCTATGCTGACAAATGGGCTTCGAACTGGCTCCCAAAGAACGCAGTTCCACCCCGCGCCTCACAGGTAGAGCCGGGCTCCGTGCCGTACCTCCCTGGCCTCCCTCCCGTCACTGGCTCCATAACCTGCCTCGTGCCTGCCCCCAGGCCCCCTCCCTGTGTCTCCGGGTCAGAGAGACACCTTCTTGTTGCCACGGCTCTGTCACATGTGCTACATGACCTGCAGATGCCATGTCTGCTGTCAGCCTGGTCTTCCTTTCCTTGCAGCCGCATGTGGTCCTGCTCTGCATTCTGCTGCCCTCCCAGCAGCTTCTCCGCTCCCCGTCCCTGGACCCTCCATGGCCTCCATAAGATGGATCAGGGTGCTTACTTCCATGGAGCTGCTCTTCAGCAGTGTATTGATTTCCTAGGGCTCTTGTGACAAATAACCACAAACCTGGCAGCTTAAAACACCAGACACGGGCTTCCCTGGTGGCACAGTGGTTGAGAGTCCGCCTGGCGATGCAGGGGACACGGGTTCGTGCCCCGGTCTGGGAAGATCCCACATGCCGCAGAGCGGCTGGGCCCGTGAGCCATGGCCGCTGAGCCTGCGCGTCCGGAGCCTGTGCTCCGCAACGGGAGAGGCCACAACAGTGAGAGGCCCACGTACCGCAAAAAAAAAAAAAAAAAACACCACCAGACACGTATTCTCTCACAGTTCTGGAGGCCAGTCTGAGATCAAAGTGTCAGGAGGGCCGCGCTCCCTCTGAAGGTCCTGGGGAGAACCCTTGTCTCTTCTGGACCTGGTGGCCCCAGTCATTCCTTGGCTTCTGGCAGCACCTGTTCCATCTCCACTCTGTCTTCTCCTGGCCTTCGCCTCTGTGTCTCTGTGTGTCTGTTCTGTCTCTCACTGGATTTAGGGCCCACCTCAATCTCAGTCCTCACCTTAATCACACTTCTACAAAGACCCCATTTCTGAATAGGTCACATTCTGAGGTCCCAGGTGGATAAGAATCTGGGGAGGACACTATGCAACCCACTACAAGTGGCAAGGTCCACATCCAGAGAGGAAAGCTGAAGAGGGAGCAGCATCTGCCCCGCCCAGATGAAAGGGCTCCTTCTGGAGACAACTGTCACCTGTGAGGCAACCCCAACATTTCAGCCCCTGTAACCACCCAGGCCCTGGCGGTCAGCGGCCACTGCTAGGCCCTCTGGGGAGGCTGCATGATGCCCCCCTTGCATCTCACCTACAGGTCGCTGGTAAGGTCTGTCTGTCAAAGCACACACTGTAAATAAAGCCTTTTCCATTTGGGGCCTGGTGGCAGAGCAAAGGGAAAAGGAAAAGAATTAAACCAAGGCAAAATCTTCATCGTCCGCAAAACAATACGCAAAAATCAGGGCATTCCTCTGGACCGTCGACAAATAATCCAGACCACAAAAATAATACATTAGACGGCTTGTGTAATGGTAGCACGTGAAAGACTGTGGAACTCACTAAAATGAATTTTCTTCATTTTAGTTTATTAAAATTGCACTCATCTATCTCCCCTGTTAAATATTTTATTTTTTCATATTAATGGCTGCAATTTCAGCTTGTGCCTGTTTCTGTCATTAACACTGTACAAACTTAATATCATTAGTAGTTTTTCCCTTAATTATGTGACTAGAGAAGAAAAACATCAAAGTTTCCGTGAAATTGGAATAGTATATCTAAATTGCCTCATGTTTATTTTAACATTAACAGTAAATGAAGCTAATGGGCTTTTATATTATTAAAAGCACTCATTTGTGTCCTGCCTGTTCTAATATATAACAAAGCTTTAGAAGATGTTAAATAATTAGTTATTTAATAGGGACGGGTGGAATAGATCAAGCAAAAGGAAAAGTTGAGGGTAACCAATGCACACAGTTGAGGGGTCTGTCACTTTTAGGCCTTGCAGGTGGGATTCTCCCTTCTCGCAGGTTCCGTGCCCCACTGTTAACGTGAGAGCTCTGATTTATATCGACCCTGGAGAGTTGAAGCATCAAAATCTATTGCTGCAGCCTCGCAGAGGACACACGTGTGGGAGGCGATAATGTTTGCAATTATTTCTGGGCAATTTGCATCCATAATTCAATACCTGCAAAGGCCCATGTTAGGCTGGGGCTTGGGAGGTCCTCTGCAGGTGGGAGCCATGGAGCTGCTGTTGGGCCACCTCCTCCCTTACAGCCTCCTCACTGCTTCCTGGCAGCAGGGTTTCCTCGGCTTTAGAGGATGCTGATGGATGGAGGCATTGCTCTGCATCAGGAGCCCAGTGAGACTTAGGGAAGGACCCTGGCTGGTGGGTCTAAATAGGGTGCCAAACTGCAGTCATTCTCCGGCTCAAAAACCTGCAAGGACTCCCCGTGGCCTGCTCAGTCCAGGCCAAGCTCCTTGCTTGGCACTTTAGGCCGCCCTTACCCGACCCTAGCTCTTGCTCTTTCCAACATCTGTACTCTGTACCATCCAGCTGCTTTCCCCACTGGGTCCAGAACATGCCAAGTTGTCCCATCTCCTTGCCTTTGCTCAGCTGTTGCCCTTACCTGAAACCACGTTCATCCTTTCTTCCGTCTATCCAAATTCTAATCATTCCTAAGCATTCAAATTCTACTTCCTCCATTAGTCCTCTCCTGGTCCCTCTGTCTCCTGAACTCCTAGAACAGGGGTTCTCAAACTTGAACATGCATCAGAATAACCGAGGGGGCTTGTTACAACACAGATTGCTGGCCCCCACCCCTAGAGTTTTTGATTCCATAGGTCTGGGTGGGGTCTGAGAACCTGCATTTCTAACAAGTCCCCAGGTGATGCTGATGCTGGTGATCTGGGGACCACACTTTGAGAACTACTAGAGCATATGCAGCCAATTAGGCACTGTGCTTGTACTGGCTTGAAAGGTTCTCTGATAGTAGCATGTAGCCAGGATTTGTCTCCTCAAACAGACAGTAGGTTCTTTGAAGGCAGGGACTCTGGGCTACTTCTTTTTTTTTGCGGTACGTGGGCCTCTCACTGTTGTGGCCTCTCCCGTTGCAGAGCACAGGCTCCGGACACACAGGCTCAGCGGCCATGGCTCACGGGCCATGGCTCACGGCATGTGGGATCCTCCCGGACCGGGGCACGAACCCATGTCCCCTGCATCGGCAGGCGGACTCTCAACCACTGCGCCACCAGGGAAGCCCTGGGCTACTTCTTTATATCCCTCGAGACATCCCTAGCTCAAGGATGGGCTCATGGTGTTTGAGCCAATGACTCCTGATGAACAGATGGGCTAGTTACCATGAGTTTCATTCAATCCTTGATGAAATCTCCATTTTACAGGTGAGGAAGTTGAGGCTTAAGAGAGATGAAGTAAGTCACTGAAGGTCACATAGCTATTAAGTGACAGAGATTTGATCCCAGGTTCATTTCCAGAGCCCTGGCCAATGTTTCTTAGTTGAGTGATTTCAGACATGAGGACTTGGGAGGACAAAGCACCTGTTAGAAGGAAACGGACTTCTTTTATCACTGCTATGCTAAGGATTTCGGACTTCCAACAGAGTTGTATCTAGTAAGGGGGAAAAATTGAGATGATTTCCCTTCTGTGGACTTAGTGCTCCTTTAGTCTAGGGCAGAATACACACGGGAAACTAGCTGCTACTCTCCTGCTCTCCTCCAGTCAACTACTGCACTTGGACACCCTGATGCAGGGCAAGTCTCAGAATCCTTCACACTGCACCAACTGATTGGCATTTCTATGGCAGGATGAAATATATTTGCCATTCATAATCTAGTCCAATTTCTCCACCATGCTGGTGAGCAAACTGAGACCCAGAAAGGAAATGCAACTTGGCTACACTGCAAATTAGTGATGTGTATTAGTTATCTCTTGCTGTGTAACAAATTATCCCCAAACTCAACAGCTTGAAACAGCAGGTATTTATTGACTCATAGTTTCTGTGTGACATGAATTTGGGAACAGCTCAGCTGGTTGGTCTGACTCAGGGTCTCCCATGTAATTGCAATCAGGATGTTGGCAGGGGACGGAGTCATCTAAGTCTTGACTGGGGCTGGAAGATCTGAGTCCAAGGAAGCTCACTCACTTAGCTGTTGGCTGACAGCCCAAGTTCCTCATCACATGAACCTTTCCATAGGCTGATTGAGTCTCCTCATGACATGGCTTCCCCCAGAAGAAGAGATCCAAGAGAAAACAAACACTGAGGAATTTACAGTACCTTTTATGGCCTGGTCACTGAAGTCACATATCATCACATCCATTTTATTTGATTTGTAAGAAACAAGTCACTAAGTCCAGTTCACATTCAAGGGGAGGAGAATTTGATTCCATCTCTTGAAGGGAGGAATACCAAAGAATCCATGGACATCACATGATAGAACAGGGTCTAGAACTCAGATTGCCCAATTTTTTTCAATTGGGAAATAAATCATGCAAACATACATTAAATACACATATACAGTGTCAAGCAGTGTAATTATAAAATGAATACCTGAGCGATCACCATCCAGATTACTAGACCTAGAACTTCGTCAGCACCCCGAACTCCTGCGTGCCCCTTTGTGATTACAACTGCTTTTCCCCCAACATATAACCACTAGGCTGACTTTTATGCTTTTTATTTTCTTGCCTTTATCATTTTACCAATTGTGAGCCACAATACAGTTTAATGTTTTCTGTTTTTTGAGCTTCATGTAAATGGAACTGTACTGTAATGATTCTTTGGTGTCTTGCTTCTTTCACTCATTACATGTATGAGTTTCATACATGCCTTGGCATGTAGCTGTATTTTGTTCATTTTTTTGGGTTGTTCAAAGGCCCTCTTTATCTTTTTTTTTTTTTTTTCAGTACTTGGGCCTCTCACTGTTGTGGCCTCTCCCGTTGCGGAGCACAGGCTCCGGACGCGCAGGCTCAGCGGCCATGGCTCACGGGCCCAGCCGCTCCGAGGCATGTGGGATCCTCCCAGACCGGGGCACGAACCAGCGTCCCCTGCATCGGCAGGCGGACTCTCAACCACTGCGCCACCAGGGAAGCCCCCTCTTTATCTTTAATAATACTTCTTGCCTTAAAGACTATGCTGTTTGATATTAATATAGCCGTACCAGCTTTCTTTCAGTAAGCATTTGCACGATATGATTTTTTTTCCATCCATTTGGATGTATTCTTGCACTTTATATGTTTTTCTAGTATTCTTTAAGTAGCCTGATAATCTTCAGTTTTTTAACTGCAACATTTACTCCACCTACATTTAATGTAATTCCTGATATATCTGGATTTATTTCTACTACATTATTTTGTGCTTTCTATTTACTCCACTTTTTCTATAGTTCTTTTACTTTCCTTTCTTATGTTTTTTGGATTTATGGAATATTTCTGACCATTCAGAATTGCTCTTTTAATTAGTTCAAAAGGTATATTCTGTTTCTATTCTTTCAATAGTTAACCTAGAAATTACAAGAACATGTGTTCAAAATTTATCAATAGCTGCTATTAATCAATACCTTTACCCTCCTCCTAGACTCTACAAGCATCTTAGAACACTTTAAATCCATTTTACCTCTGATTTATGTGTTTTTATATTTTAAAGTCTATATTTTAAAATCCCACACAACACCATCATTATAGCTTAAAGCAGTTGATGTTCATTGAGTCTTATCTACACAGTTACCAGTTTCTGTGCTCTTCATTTCTTTATACACTTTAGTTCCTCCTGCTGGGATCACTTTCTTTCTCCCCTCAGTACAACCTCTGGCTTTGCCTTTAGAGGCAGCACTGCTAACGGCAAGTTTTTTTCTTCTTTTTTATCTGAAAAGCCCTAATGTTACTTTATCCTCGAAAGAAATTTTCACTGACTACAGAATTCTATGTCTGTGGTTGTTTTAAATCAACGTATGCTAAGCTATTCTATTTTTCTGGCTCCCACAGTTGCTGCTGAAAGTCAGCTGCTAATCTAGATATTTCTTTTGAATAGATTGTAACCTGTTTTTTCCCTTCTCTGGCAGCTTTAGAAAGCTTTTCTTTGTCCTTGGTGTTTTCCAGTTTCACTATGATTAATCTACACGTGAATTTCATTTATTTGACCTTCACGGGATTCATTCAGCTTCTAAAGCTATCAATCAATATCTTTCTTCAGGTCTGGAAATTCTCAGCCATTATTTCCTGAATAATTGCCTCTTCCCCATTCTCTTACTCTTTTCCATTTGGAACTCTGATTTTATGTATATTAGATCTTTTCATTTTATCTCCCATATCTCTCATTTCCTCTTTCCTATTCCCCATCTCCTTCTCTCTCTGTTGCATTCATCTAGTTCACTGATTCTCTCTTCTGCTATGTCTAATCTGCTATTATACACATCCATTGAGTGTTTACTTCAATTATTATGATTTTATTTCTAAATATAACATTTCCTGCTTTTTAGAATCTAAGTTTCTCTTTCTCTTTTTTAACATTTTTCTGTTCCCTGAAGATATTGTCTTTTTACTCCTTTCAAATAGTAAGCACCATTGTTTTATAGTTTGTATCTGATTATTCCAATATCTGAAATCATGTAGATCTGTTTCTGCTGTTTCCTCAGGTTCTCATTTCTGGAGCCTTGCTTCCTTGTGTACTCAGTTATTTTTTTGTTCATTTTCCTTAGAAAATTATTTTTGGTAATTTTTTGAGGTCTGGGATGAGAAGATCTGTATTTACTTCTGCCAGGTACCATAAAGACATTACCAATCCAAGACAGTTTGTTTTGTTTGTTTTTTAATAGAAAGATAGATAGATTTGTTTATTTATTTATTTATGGCTGCATAGGGTCTTCATTGTTGCGCGTGGGCTTTCTCTAGTTGTGGTGAGCGGGGGCTACTCTTCATTGCGGTGTGCCGGCTTCTCATTGCAGTGGTTTCGCTTGTTGCGGAACATGGGCTCTAGGCGTGCGGGCTTCAGTAGTTGTGGCATGCAGGCTTCAGTAGTTGTAGCACACAGGCTCAGTAGTTGTGGCACGTGGGCTCTAGAGCGCGGGCTCAGTAGTTGTGGTGCATGGGCTTAGTTGCTCTGTGGCATGTGGGATCTTCCCGGACCAGGCCTCAAACCCGTGTCCCTTGCATTGGCAGGCAGATTCTTAACCACTGTGCCACCAGGGAAGCCCAGACACTTTGAATTAAGTTCATGGCTATAGTTATTCTGACCATTCAGGCAATATAGACTCAGGCTGCAAATCTACTTTTCAGGAATGGCTCTTTTCCCGCCTGCCCTGCTCAGAATTAAGGCAACCCTTCTTACAGTCCCTGGGTGTGCAAGGGGTAAGGCAGTCTTTCTTCTGATTCACACTTAACCCTGAGGGTTTCCCTTTGGAGTCTCACCTTTATGAAGGAGGACAACCTGTCAATATTAGATTCTGCATCTCTGGTGAGCCCTGAGTTTTATCTTCTCTCCCCAGATCCCCTCAGCCACGTCAAGACCGAAACTAAAGTTTGTTGGTTGGGCAAATGCCCACAGGGTATAAGTATTATAGCTTCAGTGCTTTCGGAGTTTCCACTCTCACTTAGCTGTTGGCCTTGTAGCTTCTTATCATCTTGTCAGCTCTTTAATGCTTTTAAGAAAATGTTTTTCATTTTATTCAGCATTTCTAGTTGTTTCTACCAGGAGGGTTGATCTAAATATCCCAACCTGCCATTAGCAGGTGTTTTCTCGATCGAAGAAACCAAAACAAGAAATGGGATGGTTCAGTCCAGCGGGTGGTGGGGTGACTGGGTGGTAGGGTGGTGGCTGTTTGTCAGAAAGTCCTCCTGGGCTGGCCCTAGCTGCCCTGTCTGCAGGTGCCTGGCCTGACTGCTCTGCCCCGGTTTCCTCAAGCACTTGCCCTACCTCTTGCTACCATACTCCAGCTCTTTCTTATTTAAAACCCTTGCTCCTCAGGGTTTCCAGAGGCTACCTTCAGCACCGGCAGCGCCCTGGCAGCCGGTCACAGGCAGCAAGGAACAGGAGGGAGCCTGGTCTTCAAGGCCAGAGCCAGGCCTGGGGGCTACGGCCCTGCCAGCCTTGACTCCAGCTTGGAGTGGCCAGGAGAACAGGACTCTGCTAAGGTCTGAGAAACACCTGCAAAAGGAGTCCTCTCCCTGGAGCCCCAACTCAGGAGATGAGCTCTCAGCCAGAAGTGGAGAGCCAGCACAGAGGCCCGAGGCTGGGCCCGAGGTGCCACCGTCGCTGAAGCAGGCAGCACAGGCTGGGTACCAGCGCGGTGTCAGCCTCCGGCTCTCGCCGCATCGATCATCCAGTCCTTAAGACATATTAAAATGGATTTAAAAAGACATTTTGCATTTTCTCTCCTTAACGCCCACGTTATTGCCACCCATTGGCTTTTGTTTTAATTAAAATCAGTTTTGAAATCCTCCATGAAACTTCAGCGGGACTGTTAAAGGCGGCAATTTCGTTATCGGCAGTGCACCCCCACAACAGACTGTAATGGTTATTTCGCAACAAAGCCCAAGTCTTATTAATTTAGCTCAATCAAATCAGCACCACGTTAATTTATGGGGCTGTAAAAATCTGGCAGTCCCGCTCTAGATCAAGGAACTTAGGGCAGGCAACACACCAAGTGGGATGTTTATTTTGTACAATGGCCCCTAACTGCATTTCTGTGATTTAACAGCTTTCCAAGGCGTGCGATGATAATATTACAATCATATAGAATTGTGTGTTTGCTATGCCTCATTACTCCCCACAGAGACCCAAAATCATTTGGTATTCAACTCCTACCTAAAATATTTCCTTTTACATACAAATATTTTTTCTGCTTTAAATGGCTTCTCTATGTTAATTTTTTTTTTTTTCCTGGGGCTGTGAAGCAAGATCGTTTCCTACGTGGGATTCTATTTTGGTCCCGTATTGATCTTTAGTGGTGGTTACTAAGTGGGCTGGCTGTTCCTCCTTTGCCTCTGGCCAATCCCTCCAAATTTGAAGCAGGTGAAGGTTTCCCTGGGTTTGATTTTGCATTTTCTGCCCTTCCCCCATCTTGTTTCCTGATTCCTGCTTCCCGGTTTACTCTCACTGATGTCTACTTCAGCGACTAGGAATGCCTCTCTCTTGCTCACATCTTAATAACAAAGCTTCACAGGGGGCTTCCCTGGTGTCGCAGTGGTTAAGAATCCACCTGCCAAGGCAGGGGACACAGGTTCGAGCCCTGGTCCGGGAAGATCCCACATGCCGTGGAGCAACTAAACCTGTGCGCCACAACTACTGAGCCTGCGCTCTAGAGCCTGTGAGCCACAACTACTGAGCCCACGTGCCACAAGTACTGAAGCCCGCGTGCCTAGAGCCCATGCTCCACAATAAGAGAAGCCACCGCAATGAGAAGCCCGTGCACAGCAACGAAGAGAAGCCCCCACTCGCCACAACTAGAGAAAGCCTGTGTGCAGCAACGAAGACCCAACGCAGCCATAAATAAATAAACTAATTAATTAAAATAACAAAGCTTCACAGTAATAATTATAATGCTTTGCCAGGAGATACAGCATAGCAGCCAGTGGAGGATTTGAAAGGCAGTGTGGGATGGAGAACTGCAGCACTTGTGGGGTAGAAATGGGGAGATGGAGGCTCAGAGAGGGCAAGTAACATGAGCAAAGTCACACAGCAAGTTAGGAAGAGCACTGGACTCTGGGACTCAACCCGGATCCTCTGAGCCCCAATTTTTCCGTTAATAGAATAAAGACCCTAAGAATTCAAGATGGTCACTCACATGAAGGGCCTAGCACACGGCCTGGCACACAGGGGGTCCTCAGCAACGTTAGATACGGGTATAGCTGTACTGTCCTTCCTCCACCCCAGGTCCTGTCTTTCAAGTGCCTGGCTCTGAATTGCAGAGCTCGATGATGCTCAGGCATAAGCTAAGGGCAGCTGACATCCCACATGCCTATGCCTGCAGAGCTACTCGAGTGTACAAAGATGAGTCCACCCGCTCCAAGAAGGCACACACCTGCTCTGAGGATACAGACTAGGCACTGAAATACAGTGTTAACTGATGGACTCAAGACAACGTGTCAGGGCTTCCCTGGTGGCACAGTGGTTAAGAATCTACCTGCCAATGCAGAGGACACGGGTTCGAGCCCTGGTCCAGGAAGATCCCACATGCGGCGGAGCCACTAAGCCCATGAGCCACAGCTACTGAGCCTGCACTCTAGAGCCTGCGAGCCACAACTACTGAGCTCACACGCCACAACTACTGAAGCCCGAGTGCCTAGAGCCCGTGCTCCGCAACAAGAGAAGCCACTGCAGCGAGAAGCCCGCGCATCACAACAAAGAGTAGCCCCCGCTCGCCGCAACTAGAGAAGGCCCGCACGCAGCAATGAAGACCCAACGCAGCCAAAAGTTAATTAATTAATTTTTAAAAAAGATTATAAAAAAAAAGACAACCTGTCAAAAGACAGGCGTGAAACCCCATTTAATAGAGAAAACCGAGACTGGTAGTGAGTTTGGATGACTGCTCTCAGGTCAGACAGCTGATGGCCAAGGAGAGATTCCAAGCCAGGACCATGGACTCCAAGGTCAGTGCCCTTTCTCGCACACTGGCCGCCTTGGGCTTCCTGGCCCGTCCACAGGAGCCCAGGGAGATCGTGGCTGAGGCTTGGGCAGGAAGCAGGTTTCCTGTTGGTGGTATAAACGGCTGCTGATGTGACAGCATTTAAGAGGCCCCAGAAAGCACCCCTGGTTCCCTTCCTGACTGTGGCCAAGCCTTAAAGAGAAGTGTCCTCTAGGTTAAGTCTGTCCTTTTCCCCACATATGTGTTTATTTATTTTAATTATATAACCCACACCATTCACCAACGGTCCTTCTCTGGCCCATTAGTGAGCATGAGTTTCTGGTTAGTCTAGACAGCGGGAGAGCTCCCAGTGCCTGGAAGGGGTCTTTGTGTTGGGGGTGGAGACTCCAATGTGTGACTCCCAGATGCCATCGTATCTTTAGTGACAAGGACATGGAACTCACTAACTTCAGAGACAGTCCACACCATGGCTCGACAAAGCTCTGGTCTGAAACTGACCTTTCCTGGTGGAACCCAAACCAACACTGTCCGTAAAGCGTTACCACTTCCTTATGAATGGCAGGCATGCGCTCTTGATCTGCCCAATGCCAAGAGCTTCCAGAGTCACCTGGAGAGGGAGACTGTGACAGCCAGGCCAAGCGTCAACCCATGAAAGTTAGCTGAGGCCAAGAGAGCTGTCTCTATGGACCTAGGCAAGTAAGGTCCCATGTCCTAGGAACGGGGAAAAGCAGAGGTGAAGTTACAGGAGAGAAGACACGGGAGGGGGTTCCAGACCTAGGGCAGACGCATGTGCCGCGTGCGTGGCCCCGAGGCCTCCCGTGAGGAGTGGATTCAGAAAAGTCCCAGCCAAGGGGCCGAGTTCTAGGCAATTCCAAACCCTCTGGTTAAGTTCCAGAAAAACACTATCAAGAAGGCAAGATGTGAGCCAGGACGAAGCTGCAGAGGAGGCTTCGTGACGGGGCAGTGACGTCGAGACTGAAAGCTTCGCTGTTGGCTTAACTCAACAAGTACTTTGGAAAACGTGCTATGTGCCCAGCACCAGGCAGGCTCTGGAGAGAAGAGGAAGCAACAGGCGTTCTCCATGCAGACGCGGTCCTCCCGGGGCAGCCACTGGCCACAAGTCTGCAAGCTCCAGGCCCACCCTTTGTCCTGCTGAGAGGGTCAGTCCCCATTTCCTGCCGAGTTTGGTTCCTCTGTCTGTGCTGGCTCTGGGGGCTGGGCCCAAGAGGAAATGGAAATGTTCGCAGAAGACGCTGCCCTTTGGACAATCCTAGCTCAGCCTCGGCAAACAAACGTTAAGCCCGTGCAGGGCCGGGTCCCAGGCTCGAACCAGTCTGGGAGGCAACAGTCACCACAGAACAGAGGCAGCAACTTGGTTGCTTTCAAAATGGCTTCTCTCAGATGAGGCCACAGTGAGGTTATAGAGTACCTTTGTGTGAATCCAGAGAAGGCACCCCCTTGGGGCAGACACGGCCCCGCAGGACCTCAGACTGGTGCATGGATCACAGGAGAGACTGCAGCCTTTATAGCCCCCTGGGCTGGGCACACTTGTGCAGTGAACAACTTGAACAACTGTAGTGGGTGACTTTGCCCCAGACCCCAACCACATGGCCAAAACCCCCAGACCTTTGCAGTTATTGGTGAGAAGATCCAGGCCTCTGCTCCCCCTAGATCACCCCAGATCTAAGCCAGGACTCCCCCCAAAAGAGGAAGAAAGCTGTGCTCTAGCCCTTCCACCACCGAAGACCAACTCACTCAGAAACTCGGCATCACTACACGACCTTTTCCATCATTCCTTCATTCCTCTCACGGAGGGACAGGTGGACACAGCCGGGAGGAGAGGAAAGACCCCTGAAGCCCCTTCCCGCAGTCAGGGCCAAGCCTTCCCCTTCCTCTTGCCGCTCTTAAGAAGCTTTCTAAAGAAGAAGAACCTCCCGAGGTAGCAGATGGCGGATAAGTAGGAATGGTAAATAGTTTTAATTACTGCATAATGTAAGTGAGACAATAAAGGGGAGACAGTGGAAGCAGGCTGCTGCCGCTGAGGCCCTAAAACTGTTCTGGGGCCCAATTCGTCTGGCATGTGCTGTTCTCAGTCTTGGGAGGGCTTTAAACAGAACGCCGAAAATATTAATTGCCTGCCTCACTGGCCCATCCATCTTCACAACTGAGTAACACGCTTTTTTAATTTCAGGGGAATCGTTTTCAAACGGGAATCATGCAAATGAGTATTTTAGCTATTCATTTGTTTTACTGCGAGCGCTTTGTGAGCAAATGGCCTACAGCTTGCAATGAATTAAAAGACATGGGCACTGGAGACCGATTTTTAATACAAAGTCTTGACTCGGAGACGACCCCGACCAGCAGCACAGAAAATGTTGGCATAGCAACTTTGGGCATTTTCATGCAAATTGGCTTCTATATAGATGATACGAATGCAATGTTTTCCTTCAACTAATCATCATAAAATTAGTTTCACTATATTTAAATGCCTCCACTTAATGCATTATATCCATATGCATGAAATTGCCTCTGCTAATGCAGTACATAAAATGCCAAAGATACAATGGATAGCCAAATTGCAAGCAGTTATGTTATCTCCCATAAAAATGACTCCCCTCCCCCCTTCCTTTTTTTGTGAGTGTGGGCGTTATTGAATGTGCGGGAGCCAATGGCATCTATCACAAATTGCTATTAACACACAGACTCACACACACACACACCCCAAAGTCCTCTACGGTTAAGTAACATTAAGATTGTAACACAATTCTAACAAAAGCCAGACAAGGTCGGGGCTGGGCTGGTTGTGCTTGCCTGGGTTGGGCAACCTCCCCTCACACAGAGCCAGTAGCCAGAGGAGATGGTGGAGCAAAGAACACTTGCCTTATCTGGGAATTAGGCCCAACAGGGGGTGGTGCCCCTCCCCACGCCCCAGTCAGTCACTGAATTGGGAGGCCTGAGAGGGATGTGTCTGAGCTAATCTGGAGAAGACCAGCTGGACCAAGAATTCAACTGGAAATAATCGAAGGGGGAGCCACTGGTGGTGAGAACAGCCCCCAGAGACTGGCCCTGGTAGCCTGGAGAGGTGAAAACTCTGGAGGAACGTGAACAAAGTCAATAATTGAGAAAAGACTGGTGAGGAAGGAAGGAGGAAAAGTAACATCATGGAACCCCTATGTTCTGGGGGCCGCACTTGGCACTCGACACCTGCCGTGTCATGTCATCTTTACAACAACGGTGAAAAAGTCGACACGATCATCGCTGGTCTTGTGCACCCTGAAATGAGTCTTGGTGAAACTGAGAAACACGTCTAAGGTAATATGACCAGTAAGCACCAGAGGAAGGATTCAAACTCAGGTCTCTGATTCCAAAGCTGGACTTTCCTTTGTGCCAGGCTGCCCTCTGCAGGGGACATTGAGCAATGGCAGGAATGAGCTCTTCGGGTTTTTTTTTTTGTTCCAAGAGGAGCTGTCCTCCTTACCGGCAAGGCAGGTGCTGTGAGGGTAGGAGATAATAGTTTTGTGGGTCTTTCCTTCAACACTAAGGCTTGATTTTCCTTCTGCTTCTGCTGAGTCCTCAGTATGGACCCCAAATTCCCCAGGGTCAAGAGGATTAGGCTTCATGTGGACAGAGGGCATCACCAACTAACTGGGTCCCTAACTCTTCCAGTCCACCAAGAAAGTCAAGGTTCTCCTCCAAGCCAGCCTTCGTGGATTTGAAGTTTGGCTTAAATATACGGGTGCTAGTCATGTCCAAGGTGGGCATTACGAGGGAGAGAAGCAAGAGGTGAATTTGGAAAAACATAAGCCCTTCCTTCCCGCCTGGAGATGGAGTTCCACCTCAGGAATTCTCCAACTCTCATTCCTTGGGGGACTTTGTGTTTGGCTTGAGTAGGGTTGGCATTTCCTCACAAAAATGCATGAGGTTGTGGTGGAAACAGTAATGGTGGTTTCTCAAAAAGTTAAAAATAGAATTACCCCATGATCCAGTGATTTAATTTCTGGGTATATACCTAAAAGAACTGAAAGCAGGGCCTCAGACAGATATTTGCACACCCATGTTCATAGCAGCATTGCTCACAATAGCCAAATGGTGGAAACAACCCAAGTGTCCATCGAGGGATGAACGGATAAATAAAATGTGATATATCCGTACAATGGAATATTATTCAGCCTTAAAAAGGGAGGAAATTCTGACACAAATTATAACATAAATGAACCTTGGAGACATTGTGACTGTAAGTCAGTCACACACACACACAAAAAAACCATTGTATGATTCCACTTATATGACGTACCTAGAATAGTCAAAATCGTAGAGAGAGAAAGCTGAATGGTGGCCATCAGGGGCAGGGAGGAGGGGGGAATGGGGAGTTACTATTTAATAGTTACTGAGGTTCAGTTTGGGAAGATGAGTGGAGTTCTGAAGATGGACGGTGGTGATGGCTGCCCAACAATGTGAATGTACTTAAAATTACTGAACTGTGCACTTAAAAATGGTTAAGGTAGTAAATTTTACGTTATATGTATTTTACCCAATTACAAAAATGTTTTTTAATGCATGAGGTAGGAAGACATCTTCCCCAAGACCCCAAGCATGTCACAGAATTCAGGGGCTAAACTCTCTGAGTAGCCTGAGGAAGAACTGAGGACACCTCTTCCTGATGGCTCAGGACCGCCCAGCTCTTGTGAGGCACTTCTGTGTTCAATACAGGCTTGTTGAATTAAATTAAGCTGAATTAAATTAAGTGGTAAAGTGAGGGAGACCCTTAAGAGTCACAGAATTAACTGAGGTCTAACACAGATCGGGAACTCCTCCAATCTCCTTAAGTTGGCCCGTTTTCCTTTCCTTCTAAATTTCTCCCTCTTGGCTTCTGTCTTGTCTGGACAACCCCTCCACCCATCCCCAACACACACAAACACTCCTAGTAACATGTCTTTCCATTGGCCTTTTTTTGTTTCCCCTCCACAAGTGGTTTTTCTCACCACCTGGAATTGTTTATGGCTACTGTGACTCTACAAACACTACAGCAAGTTGGCGTGCTCGCTTGTAATTGGAATGTTTCATCCTTTGCATTGCTATCCTTACCCATGCTTATCTGTTAACACTGGTCCTGTGATTCCAACAGCAGCCACCAGGTGGTGTGTTTTGGAAAACCCACCCTTTATCAATTATGGCAAATACCGCCTCTGGCAGTTGTAGTGAGATCTGCAGGTAGGATGCCTAGGTGGCAATTAACCAGGACTTGAGGGGACACAGCTGTATTCAAAAGCCAGCTCCTTTCAGTGATGGCAAGGAGAGCTGCTCCTGAAGACACCCCACAGCTCTGGCTGCTGTCATGTTCCCTCTGGTACCCTTAGCTCCCAGAAGAACCAGTGCTGCATGATGTCTTCTTGTATATAACCTGCCTTTGGTGCAGGGCTGCACACTTCAGTCCTAGCAGCCTCGCATGGGCTGGATCCCGAGATGAGAGCAAATGTTCCAGCTCATTCTGTTTCTACTATCTTTTGCAGCTTCGGTTTTTAAATTGTGCTCTCGTGGAAAACCTCTTGTGGTTTTGTTCTTGGCACACTGTCCCTGACGTAGCTTCCTTTGCCAGTACCTACCATGTCTGTACTTCCTCCTGCCGCTCGTGGGGGAAGCTGGGTCTCCTGCTGCAATGGAATCATGTCACCCTTGGTCTGCAAAGTTGCTGCTTCCCTTTATAGAACTTCCTTTTGCAACTGATGATATTCCTCTAGTTTACAGGCAGTTAGAAAAACAGAATTGGAGACCACTAGGAATGAGCGGGGATTCACTAGGCAAAGCCATGCCAAGTGCACCTGATTTCCCTTCTGAGGGGATGCTTTACACATAATGCATTTTGATTCCTGCATTTTGTCTTTCTTGTTAGCCTTTGGACACAATGGAGAGATGGGGCAAGATGACAGTTTAGATATACAGATTCACAGCTGGTTAATAAACCCCACACAAAGAATACGGCGCAACTGATTGGGAGGAGTCCTCTGGTGAAATGTCATAGGGCCCATCCTTAACTCTGTTCTACTCTACATTTTGCTGCCTTGAATGAAGACTCTTAAAAGCAGACTTTCCACACTTCCAGGCATGGCAGAAACACTTGAGTGACAAAATATAGGCTGGAGGGCTTCCCTGGTGGCACAGTAGTTGAGAGTCCGCCTGCCGATGCAGGGGACACGGGTTTGTGCCCCGGTCCAGGAAGATCCCACATGCCGCGGAGCGGCTGAGCCTGCGTGTCCGGAGCCTGTGCTCCGCAACAGGAGAGACCACAACAGTGAGAGGCCCGCGTACCACAAAAAAAAAAAAAAAAAAAAAAAAATGTATAGATAGATAGATAGATATAGATATATATAGATTGGAAAAATATTTAACAGCCTATGAAAAATACGCTGAATGCATTATGTTGACATTTAACAGACAAAAATGTAAAGTTTTCCATTTAAGTTCAGTGAATTGGCTAAGCATAGGATGGGAAATACTCGGTTTGACAGCAGGTTCTTGTTGAAATTCTCCGTGGTTTTATTTTTATTTATTTTTCTTTTAAAATTACTTTATTTTTGGCTGCATTGGGTCTTCATTGCTGCACACGGGCTTTTCTCTAGTTGTGGCGAGTGGGGGCTTCTCGCTGCGGTGGCTTCTCTTGTTGCTGAGCATGGGCTCTAGGCACGCAGGTTCAGTAGTTGTGGCGCATGGGCTCAGTAGTTGTGGCTCACCAGCTCTAGAGCGCAGGCTCTGTAGTTGTGGTGCACAGGCTTAGTTGCTCCGCAGCATGTGGGATCTTCCCGGACCAGGGCTCAAACCCATGTCCCCTGCATTGGCAGGCAGATTCTTAACCACTGTGCTACCAGGGAAGTCCCTCTCTGTGGTTTTAATAATACATAAGCTGATTCATTACTAAAGATGGTATATAGCTGCTAAAGGAACTAGTGCCAGCTTAGGTGGTATTAGTGCAAGTGTGGTCAAGATGGTGGTGGTGCTGGACCCACTAAGTACTCTGGGATGAGTGACCAAGATGGTCAGGATGCTGCAGTCATTTGCTATGAGTAACCTTCTAGCTTGAGCTACAGAAGGAAACTGGGACAGATCTAGTCCCTGGTGGACAACTTTGAGGGAAAGGACCACATCCTTTTCACTTTTTCTTCCCCAATATCCACTAAAGTACCTGAGAGACAAGAAGGTGCGGTTACATTTGTCAAAAGAATGAATGCATGAATGATTGGAGGAGTCAGAAGGCTTTCTTTGAATACTGGAAGGACTTGCACAGGAAAAAGGAAGTCAGGGCCCAACTATGATGGGGGCCCAGGGATACCAGGGCCCCCTTTCTTGTAAGCCCACCCACAAACCCATCTGTGACAGTCCATTCCCAGGAATCCAATGATAAGTAATTTGCATATTTTATAGTGGAAGGAGACATCCACTCCTGGGTTTAAACTCTATCACTTCCTATGTAAGCCTGGGCACATTAACTTCTCTGTACCTCTTTCCGTAACTCCCAAATGGAAGTAAAACTACTGCCTCTTTCAGAGGGTTGTTGTGAGGATTAGAAGAAATGGATTATGTGAAGAACCTGGCACACAATAAAGGCTCCCCCCAAACTGTGCAGAATGAATGAATTTCCTCTGAACACCTCTCATGCACCCACTGGTTTCCATGAATAACAAAGACCCCTCTGCCCATAAACTCTGCTCTTTCTTCACAGGCAGAGCCTCGCCTTATCCATGACGAAATCTCCCTGACCACACGCAGCCATGATTCTCCTTGCCTCTTCTGGTTCCCCAACTCACTATCTGTTCCACACCCTGTTCCCTGACTCCGCTGGGAACTGGGGGGCAACTGCAGGGACGACCGTCTGAGTCTGGGTAGAGTGGCGTCGGGAACAGCATCCTGACTGGGGACTCAGGAGACCGGGACTCTAGCCCTGGCTGCTAGAGAATTGGGCAATTCAGTCTCCACTCCAGGTCTCATGAAAGGTTCTCCAGACTGCCCCTCACACGTGGTGATTCCCTGGAATACTCTGGCTCCATGGTGTTCTCTGTAACTACAGGTAAAGACGGGTCCTTGGCAGAAGTGGGTACCTATGTGGGCGCCATTTTTACCTTCCAAAGAAGACTCAGGTACTTGGAGCCAGTGACACGCTGCCCCCCCGCCCACCCATCACATTTGTCCACATATTTTCTTAACAAATGAGGAGATCAGTTCTTTAAACCCCTTCAGCATGCACTGATGTCCCACGTCAGAAGGACGTCCTCTGAGGCCCCTTGAATCTCCTGCTGGTTTTCTCAGAAGTAGAAGCGCCCTGGCTTTGAGTCTCTAATTTCTGGGGACCTTGGGAGGCTCCTTTCCCTCTCCAGGCCTCATTTTCTCCACCTATAAAATGAAAGGATTCGGGTGGAGGTGCTCTGAGGTTCCTATCAGCAACAATGTCAAAGTTATTCTTTCAGTGTGGCCCTAGCCCAAGTAACTGAGGCAGAGATATCAAAACAGGATCTGGGGTTAGTAAACAAAGCTTATTAAATGGAACCCTCAATTATTCTTCCAGTCTCAATCAAGAGACCCAAATAATCTGACATCTAAATTTGCTCTAGCAATTTCCTTGAATTTCTGCCGTTGATTAGTCTGGGTAGCCAGTTAATGGGGTCTGGCACACCAAACCCATTCATTTTGTTTTCTTCAAGGCAGGCTCCATCTTGGAAATCCGAACCAGGAGGTAAGGGCTTTTTTTTTTTTTTTTTTTAATTTACGGCTGTGTTGGGTCTTCGTTTCTGTGCGAGGGCTTTCTCTAGTTGTGGCAAGCGGGGGCCACTCTTCATCGCAGTGCACGGGCCTCTCACTATCGCGGCCTCTCTTGTTGCGGAGCACAGGCTCCAGACGCACAGGCTCAGTAGTTGTGGCTCACGGGCCTGGTTGCTCCGCGGCACGTGGGATCTCCCCAGACCAGGGCTCGAACCCGTGTCCCCTGCATTAGCAGGCAGATTGTCTACCACTGCGCCACCAGGGAAGCCCCAGGAGGTAATGGTTTTTGATGTACTGTCAACAGGAGAGCCAAAAATTCTCACGCAATGTCGTCACTGCCTGGGATCCCACAAGGACAATGACATTGAGAATGAGGATGAAGAAGGATGGGGAAGAGGGTGCCCAGCCATCACTGGATATGGGCGGCGTGGGTGTCCCGTAAGACACGGCTGGCAGTGGCAGAGCCCAGGGTCAAGATGGTTGGGATCTGGGGTGTCCAGGGGTGTCACGGCAGGGGAGCAGAGGGAATTCACACTGGTTCTGAGAGGCTGAGCCAGAGAGGAAGCGGAAATCCTAATTCCAGAGACCAAGCTGACTTGCCACCACCGAGAGCCGGCAGATGTCAGAGGCAAAGGCTCAGAGCCCGACTGGCTCAGAATATGTCCATTCATTCAACAATATTGATTGAGGACCTACTACATGCCAACCACTGTTCTAGGCACTGGGGATACAGCCATGACACAAGGCAGAAGAGCCTGGCCTGCACAGAACTAATTCCAGTTGGAGGAGGCAAAAAACAAAACATTGCATAATGTAATGTCAGGTAATGACTGATACGGCTCATAAAAAATATCAGGGCAAAAGAACGGAGAGTGATGGGAGCTGCTGTGTTAGGGTGGTCAGGGAAGGTTGCTCTGAGGAGGGGACAGGGAGCAAGGACCTCAACTAGCAGGGAGTGAGCCATGTGAATATCAAATGAATTTCACCAAAAGCTGCTCTTGTCACCATGGGTGATAGAGCTGCTAGGATTGCATTCAAGCTGTGAGCATCGGAAAATCCAGCTAATTGTGGCTTGAGCAGAGAGCATTAATTTCAACACACTGTAAAAGAGGTGCAGTAGGCAGCCTAGGGCTGGAACAGAGGGTTAAAGGGGCCTCGGGGACCCAGGCTCCTCTTCTCTTTCTGTTCTGCCATCCTTAGCGTCTGGCTATTGTCCTCAAGGTCACGGGGCAGCTGTTCACCTCCAGACACAGAGGGCCAGCTCAAGACATGAAGGGGGAAGAGGAACAGGCAAAACAGGCCAAAGGGACATCAGCTGGGTCTGTCCCCATTAGCCCCACCCAATGACTTCTGTGTCTTAATGGCCAGAACTGGGTCACATGGTCATCTCTGCACCAGTCACTGGGAGAGAGAAGGGGCTGTGTGTGGGGACTGGGTTAGCCAGTCAGCACCTTCCACCCTGGGTCATGTTATTAGGATCTCCCAATGTGAAGGGTGGCCTGCAATGGCTTTCACCCTGGGTCATCTTAAAGGCTCTTCTCTCCTCTGACGAGTAGAAAAGCCCTGTAGGGAACCAGGAAGCTGATTTCCAGCTCTACCACAAAGCTGCTGGGTAGCTTCAGGCCAGTTGCTTCCGGTCTCCGGGTCTTGCTGGAGCAATCATGAGGCTGCAATTTGCTTTAATGGTCTAGGATTCCAAGTGTCACCCCTGTCTCAGCAGCCCATAAAGTCTGCAACTTAGAGGCCCTAAGAACCCAGCTGGGTCCTGGAGTGGCACACAGAATGGCCATTTTACCAGATAACACACAAACCCTGAGGGACAACCCAGCTGGTAGGGCTGGGACTAGGGTTAGGAGACTGAGGCCCTCACCTCCGGGAACACGATTTAAGGAGGCCTCGAAAACCACAATAATCAAGATACACGATATTTTAATGTAATATTTTAAAAAATCAAAATCAATGCAAAAAAGTCCATAATGAACAAAATCTCAAACTTTTAAATAAAGACAGTATCAGTATTACTGACTGTCCCCTTGGCTCCAGACTCTGATATGGCTCAGCATGGCATGGCATTGATACTAACCCCATCTTTATTTAAATTTTGTAATTTTGTTTATCACCATTTTTTTACATTAATTTTCATTTTTTAAAAATATGTTGCATTATACACAGAGGATTGGATAAAGAAATCAATACAGGGACTTGCCTGGTGGTGCAGTGGCTAAGAATCCGCCTGCCAATGCAGTGGACACAGGTTCAAGCCCTGGTCCGGGAAGATCCCACATGCCGTGGAGCAACTAAGCCTGTGCGCCACAACTACTGAGCCTGCGCTCTAGAGCCCGTGAGCCACAACTACTGAGCCTGCACTCCACAGCCCATGTGCCACAACTACTAAAGCACAACTACTAAAGCCACAACTACTAAAGCTTGCACGCCTAGAGCCCGTGCTCCACAACAAGAGAAGCCACCACAATGAGAAGCCCGCGCAACGAAGAGTAGCCCCTTCTCACTGCAACTAGAGAAAGCCCTTGCACAGCAACGAAGACCCAACGCAGCCAAAAATGAATAAATAAATATTTAAAAATAAAAATAATAAAATGAAACTGAAATACTGATTTAAAAAGGAATTTAATAAGGAAAATGTAAACAATGGTTATCTCTGTGTGGTGTAATTTCAGATGATTTTATCTTGTTCCTTACTCTTTGACAGTGACAAGCATTATTTTATATTGTTATATATAACAATAAAAAAACCCCAAAACAAAAAATAATAATAAAAAATAAAATAAATAAAATAAAATACGTTGCATTAAAATATCATTTCATGGCTGAGCACTTTGGCACCCATTTAAATTTTGCACCCAATGCAAAGGCCTCACCCGCCCCACCCTGGTCCTGACCCTGCCCCTGGAGGCCTCTAGGGACCGCTTGCTGGACAGTGGCCAACCTGCTCGGCCAAGCACTTACCACATCTGGGGACTTCGGGGCCACACAGTGCACATGTGTAATTTTTAGCCTTTTGCCATGAGGTGTTTGGATCAAAGGCCCTGGTATTTCTTTAGTATGAAAAACCGGCTGTAGCCATTAAAAATTTAGTCCCACAAATTAGTAGCTCCTCTCTGA
Source organism: Leucopleurus acutus (assembly GCF_964270905.1). Lineage (NCBI taxonomy): Eukaryota > Metazoa > Chordata > Mammalia > Artiodactyla > Delphinidae > Leucopleurus > Leucopleurus acutus. Next base: position 135,650,975 of record NC_139142.1, on the reverse strand, counting down.
GGTGCTTATATTTATTTAATCATAGTAGATTTGGGCCAAATCCTCTCCTGGGGCTTCCAGCACCTGCCTGCATACCCCTAAGGAGTTTGTCACTAGGACCATGCTATTGGCACAAAATCCCCCTGCCTTTGGCTCCCCCGGCCCGCTGGCTCACAGGGAGATAAAACACCTTAGCCTCATTACTCAGATGGCTAATTGTGAACTGATTTAATTAAAGTATACAGATATTTCCCCAAGTTAGTTACATTTCATATCACTCCATTAGGGGTAATTGGCTGGAATGAGGAGCTGCAGAGACAGAGGCTGGCCAGGTGGATGGGGAGTCGGGAGCCCCCTCGGTTGGTGCGTGTCTTGCTGCCTGACTACTGGGGCCGGCTGCGGGTGTTCCTGATGGTACAGGGTCACTGAGAGAGCCACCTTGACTCAACAGCCTACTGGGGATGTCCGTGGTTCATTTCAATCGCATGCACTGAATTGCTCACAGCCAGGGCTGGGAACCTGGGTTTCAAGCCCACGCCAACCCTTATGAGCTCTGGGACCTGGAGCAGTCACCTCACTTGCCTGAGCCTCAGCTTCTTCCTCTGTGAAATGGGAATAATAGTAATGCCCACCTCAAATGATTGGTAGCAGATTGAATGGAACATGCCTGGAAAGCCTTTAGCATAGTACCTGGCACATAATTAATGCCTGATAAATAATAATAACATTATTTGTGAACAGGTGTGGCTACAGAGTGAAGCAATGGAGACAGTGGAAGAAGCATCTGACTCAGAGTCAGAAACTTTGGGGTCTGGTCTCAGGCATGCCGCTAGCTTTCTGTGTGGTCTTGGGCAACTTCCTTCCTTCCCTGGTCTTTACACAGATGGCAAATTAGGGGAAGGAGGCAGCGACTGAGGTTTTGCCACCCTATATCCATTCTCCCCTTCTTCTTTGCTAGCACAGTCCTGATTGGAGCAGCAATGTACTACACCCATATTTCCCAACTTCCCTTATAGGTATGGCTAGCCCCATGACCAATTCTGGTCAATGAGATGAAAGCCAAAGTTGTTCTCTTCTTGGATGGGGTTCCCAGGAAGTCTCCTTTAAAAGGGAGTTGACTCATCTGGCAAGCACCCCTTCCACCCTTCTCCTTCTCACCTAGAATGTGACCCTGATGGTTGGAGCTCCAGCAGCCATCTTGTGACCATGAGGTGACCTTAAGGGTGGAAGCCACTTGCAGAGCCACCTGGCCGAGCAGAAAGATAGAAGATGCCATTGTGGAGTTGTTGCTCCAGCCCTGACCAACCTGGATTTTGCAGCACGTGAGAAAAAAATAAGCCTTATCTTTTGTTTCGTTTTTGTTTTTGTTAAGCCTTAGCTTTCGGTGGTCTTCGTTACTTGATGCCAAATGCTACTCCTCACTAATACAGCGTTCCCTTCTCTATCAGAATTGTAAAAGCTTGATCTCTGAGTGAGTCAAAACTGCCTGCTCACTACCTTTCTGCACCAGGAGAGACCCCTCAGACTGTGACGATGTCACATTACCCTCACCCTGACTCCAGCCCCAGTCGGCTCACTCAGCTCAGGATCTTCCCTACAGAACCAAGAACCCCATATTTCTAGCCTGTAAGTCTCAGAACCTGAGGAGATAAGCAGTAGCCCCTTCTCACAGAGAGAGAGAGGCCCCTGGTCTACATACTTTCCAAATGTCTGTACAGGAGTCCATCTGTTGATTGTCCACGGTAGGAGGAGACAGACTGGGGAGGAGGTTTATTTAGGACAGCTCTGGTAGAGTGGAAAATTCAAGGATTTGCTGCTGAAATATCTGGTTTGAATCCCTGTTCTGTTCCTTACTGATTGTTTGACTCTCTAGACTGAATGTCTGTGTCCCCCCAGAATTCACATGTTGAAACCTAAGGGCCAATGTTTTGGTATTAGGAGATGGGGCTTTTAGGAGGTGATTAGGTCATGAGGGCAGAGCTCTCATAAATGGGATTAGTGCCCTCAGGGAAGAGGCCCCAGAGAACGCTCTAGCCTCTTCTGCCACGTGAGGTTAGAGTGAAAAGACAGCCATCTATGAGGAGGCGAGCTCTTACCAAACGCCTAATCCGCCAGCACCTTGATCTCGACTTTCCAGCCTCTAGAACTGTGAGAAATGAATTTCTGTTGTTTATAAGCGACCCAGTCTATGGCATTTTGTTATGGCAGCCCAAACAGACAAAGACAGTGACCTCTGGAAAGTGACCTTTGGACGGTGACTCTCTAAGTCTCTCTGGACCTTGGTTTTCTCATCTGTAAAATGAGCATAATACTAATAACAATACTGTACCCATTCTGTAGGGGATGGGGGGAGGAAACGAGATGGATGTGAAATGTACTGTAAGTTGAAGGTGAAATGAGTACACTCATCAAGAGGTGTGATTATTGTCAGAGATCATTTTTTTAGCCAATCTGTATGTCTTTCCTGAGCTCCTTCTCTGAGCCCAGCCCTAGTAGGTATGGTGAAGGGAATACCAAAAAAGCACAAGCCAGTGTCCTCCATTTTACAGAGGAGGAAATGGAGGCTCAGAGAGGGTAAGTCACTTGCCTAAGGCCACAAAGCTAAAGAGTGGAGGTACTGGGATTTGAGCCTAGCTGTCTGAATCCAAAGACTGCCATGGCCTCGCTACACAGAGGTCAAGAGCTATGGCCAAATCCAGCCACCAGCTGATTTTATAAATAAAGCCTTACTGGACCACAGACACACTCACTGGTTTATACCTTGTCTAAGGCTGCTTTTGCATTACAGGGACGGAGTTGGGTAGATGCAACAGAGGTTGTATGGCTTGCAAACCTTAAAATATTTACTCCCTGGCCCTTTACAGAAAAAGTTTTCTGAAACCTGATCTATAGCTTCCAGTCTATTCTCTTGCATGCCTGACACTGCTGGGTGCTGGTGATTCGGAGACAAATTAGCTGTGGACCCGCCTGCTTCCCAGGTTAGCAGTGAGGCTGGCCCCATTTCGCAGATGAGGAGACTGAGGTCTGGAACCACCGTGCTTCCCTTGATCCCCAAGATATATGTGGCTGAAATGGACCAAACTCCAGTCTGGCACCTCGCTCTGTCCCACTCCACCACGTGGGAACTCTGCAGGCTCCATGGGAAGGGCCCACACACCCACATCAGGACACAACAGGGGGAAAGGGATGGGGATTATGGAGGGATTCGTTCTCCCTCTCCCTCTGTCTCTTTCAATCCCTTCCATCAATTCCCACTTATGGGAAAGCCAGGATAGGTTACAGCACCTTGTTTGGGAAGGAAAATAATGATACTAATGACCACTAATTCAAGGACAGTTACCAAGTGCTACCATGTGCTAAGCATGGTAGATACTTTCTTCTTTTAATCTTACAGTGACACTGACAGGTGGGTGTTATAATTCCCCTCCCTGTTTTCTAGCTGGGGAAATGGAGACCACAGGGTTCGAATGACTCATTCAAGGTCACAGAGTTCACAGAACTCGGAAGAGGTAGAGCCAGAATTACAGGCCAGGTCTGTCTGCTTCTGACGTCCAGACAGGACACCCCTCCCATCTTTACGTTCAGGGTTTGGAGCTGGGGGACAATGAGAATGGCTTTGCTCACCTGGAAAAATTTATGCAGGGGGAAAAGTTTGTTCCTGGGTCTCTCGGTCATGCTGTTTGGGGGGCTTTGATCCTCAACCATGAGCTCTCCTGCTTCCCTCAGTCTCTCACAGGTCACTTCAGCACCCTGGGGAGGCAAGCACCAGGAACAAGGCCCTTCCCAGGAGCATCTGCTCTTTAAAGGGGATTAAACTACAAAGGTAGCTGGTTTTAAGGGTGAAATTTGAGGCCTCTGCTGGCCAGGCACAGGGGGCAAAGCCTTCCTGGGTCCCTGAAGAAACACCCTAGAGGATACACTCTCTGCGACTTCTTACAAGGCAGGCATCAGGCTTAAAGCCACAGGGAGGCGGCGGCGGTTGTCCCTCTGCCTCCAAGACCTCGGCTAAGTCCTTGCACTTCTCTGAACCTCAGATTCTTCTTCTAAAACAAGAGGATGTTGGGTTAGTGAGCGTTTGCATCCCAGGTTGTATGGCCTACTGGCAAGCCGGGGGATGGGAAGAGAAGCTAGGTTTCAAAGCTGTTACAGGTGAAAGTGTTAGGAGGGGAGCGGACTCCAGGTGGTCACTTGGCCTCTTGGGACCCATCGTCACTCACCTGGGTCTCCATCATCCTTGCCCAAGCACTGCCCCTCCCCACCCTTAGTCCGCACACTTGGGCCGTCCTTCTCACTCCTGCATCGAGACAATCAAGAGGGAGCTCAGGAGAATCCCTGGGAAAGCGGCTCACAATCCTGGTGCTCTGCCTGTCCTCTCCCTCCTCCACTGACAGAAGTCACCTCCACTCGACAGCCAGGCTGGGCACCCGCCCTGTGCCCCTCACAGGACGCCTGAACCCACATCCCCGCCCTGTCTCCATCCCTCCGAGTACCAGACACTCCACCTTGCTCACCACCCAAAACCCCAGAGCCCTTCCCAGCCCCTCTGCCCCCACTCACCTCGCTGGTGTGTTTACTTAAGGCTGAATTCTATATCTGGAAGTTCATTAATTATTTTGTGGGTGCCCACACGCAGATCATTTGCGCTTATCCTCAACTAAATAAGTCAGGTCCTAAGAGGTAGTGCCATGGGTAGTGGAAGGTAAACAAACACATTCTACCTCAATAAACATGCTAATTTCCAGCCATAATATTCACAAGGAAAAGATCCATCACGCCGACCCTATTTGGCAAAGGCAGCGGGCCTCATCCGTCAACGAGGGAGGCCCCCGCCAGTTCTCCGTGGGAGGGAAATAGTACAACTTAACTTGCTTGATGACGCCCTCGGGAGGGAAACATGAGCCTCACAAATGAGTCTGGAAATGTGATAAAAGGATAATCTTGCATAAATGAGCCTGTATCATCATTACCTGCACCGACCAAGGCCAGGCGCAGGCTTTGAGTGATGGAGTCACATCTCATATAAATGAAGACCGAGGAGTCTGTGCACCAGGCCAGCGGGAGCTCCCTGTCCCACTGGCCACCCTCGCGCAAGGCTGCCCCCCAGGATGCGGGTAGGGCCATGCGGAGGCTTCAGCCCTGCCTGGCGCTGGGGGTGCTGGAGTGGGAAAAGCAAGGACAGCCCAGGCCCTGCCTGAGCACTAGGGAACCCTTGGCAAATGCTGCCGTCAGAAGGGCTCTTGGCCCTTTTCACGACCTCATAGGAAAATTAAGGCATCTGTTAGCCTATTTACTCAATAATACTTACTGTCCACCTAGTAAGTGCCAAGGCACTGAGATAGGCACTTGGAAAATCAAAATAAGATGAAGGCTTTGCTTTGAAGAATTTGCTTTGCCTTAGGGAAGCAATGCAAGTGCTCACTGCCTGCTTGGTCTGTGGTCAAGTGCGGAGGGTACTCAGAGGATGGAAAGACATGGTGGGCCTGCGTATGGCGGGAAAGGTCAGGGCCACTGGTACATAAAGGACAGCGGGGCACTCGGTCAGGTAAATGGTGACAAGCCGGGACCCGCCCTCTCCTTGCTGCCCCTCTCAGTGCCCTCCCCATCCCCAAAGCTCTCAGGGACACGGGTCCTGCCCCCACCCGTAGGTGTGCACCTCCGTCCTTGCCTGTGAGTCCTTTTAGCAAACGACGAGGATGGGGGACACATGCACACAACTGGTACACCATTGTGGAAAAGATGTGGTGGAGATGTTGATGCTCCTTCCTGATCCTCCCCTCCCAGAACCATGCTGTGGGTGCCCCACCCATCCCGCCTGCTAGGAGCGTTGGCAGCTACAGCTGACAGCCACCCTCTTCCACAGAGAACTGCCTTTGGCCAAAGAGCAGCCACCTCACCTGGGAGATCACCTCCACCTGCCCCTCTGACGTCAGACTAAGTGACTCAGGGGTACAGAGTCTGGCCCCATGGACTGAAGGGGTTGGGGGTCACGGTCTGGGGGGCAGTTCCTGCTCCAGAGCTCCCCATGGACCAGGCTGAGGCTGGACTCCAGCTGCACCCGCACGCTTGCTGCCCCATCCTGCTTCCCTCTCTCATTTCTCTGGAGAACTCGCCCCTTAATAAGCTGTGTGTGTCCAAACAACCCAATCAGTAAAATGGGCAGAAGATCTAAACAGATGTTTCTCCAAAGAAGACGTACAGATGGCCCAAAAGCACATGAAAAGATGCTCAACATCACTAATTATCAGAGAAATGCAAATCAAAGCTACAATGAGGTACCACCTTACACCGGTCAGAATGGCCATCATCAAAAAGTCTACGAACAATAAATGCTGGAGAGGGTGTGGAGAAAAGGGAACCCTCCTGCACTGTTGAGGGGAATGTAAATTGATACAGCCACTGTGGAGAACAGTAGGAAGGTTCCTTAAAAAACTAAAAACAGAGCCACCATATGATACAGCAATCCCACTCCTGGGCATATATCTGGAGAAAACCATAATTTGAAAAGATAAATGTACCCCAATGTTCATTGCAGCACTATTTACAATAGCCAGGACATGGAAGCAACCTAAATGTCCACCGACAGAGGAATGGATAAAGAAGATGTGGTACACATATACGACGGAATATTGGCCGTAAAAAAAATAATAATAACAATGATGCCATTTGCAGCAACATGAATGGACCTAGAGATTGTCATACTGAGTGAAGTAAGTCAAAGACAAATATCATATGATATCGCTTATGTGTGGAATCTAAAAAAATGGTACAAATGAACCTACTTACAAAACAGAAATAAGAGTCACAGATGTAGAAAACAAACTTATGGTTACCAAAGGGGAAATGTAGTGGGGAGGGATCAATCAGGAGTTTGGGATGAACATATACACACTGCTATATATAAAAGAGATAACCAACAAGGACCTACTGTCTAGCACAGGGAACTGTACTCAGTATTCTATGATAACCAATATGAGAAACGAATCTAAAAATGAATGAATACATGTATACGTATAACCAAATCGCTTTGCTGTACACCTGAAACTAACACAACATGGTAAATCAACTATACTCCAATAAAATTAAAATTTAAAAGAAAGATTTGAAATGATTGCCCTAAGTAGATAAAAACAGCTGCGTATTGTGGGCAATGCATTTTCCTACACCACACAGATGTATACAACATACTTCCTTTAATCATTTGCCAACTTTTTTTTCTAGTTACGAAAGTAAGAATGATGACAAATAATAACTGCTTTTTCTTAAGAATGTAAAAGAAATAAGCCGTGTGTGTCCAAATCTCCATCTCAGGCTCTGCTCTTAGGGAGCCCAACCCAGGCACCCCATTTTCCCTTTCAGTACCTGGTGCCTGTGTGCTGTCTCCTCAAAGGCAGACTTGGAAACAGCCTATCACAACACAGTGCACAGGGGGCAGTACCCCTGTTATGACTAAAGTGCTGGGGGGGCTCAGACAGAGGACAGCTGAATGTGCCTCAGCGAGTCAGGAAGGGCTTCTCAGAGAAGGGGTGAGTGAGCTGGGAAGGGTGTTCTAGGCAGAGGGAACAGCAAGCCCTTGAATTTCCAAAGCACTTCCAAGTATCACGTCACAGCAAACAGACCCAGGGATGTAAAGTGGAAAGAGCTTGCTTTAGAGGCCCCCGGAATCACCACCAGGGGCAAGGGGCGGCCAGGCCCTCCTCCTGCAGTAATGCCTGTTGCAGGAATGAGTGAATGTATCTGAGCAAGTGAGCAAAATCATTGTGACTGTCTCTCCTGTGGACACTTTATCCGCCTGCTCCCTCACGAGACCAGAAATTCCTTTACAGCAGGGACTCTGGCATCAGGGGTGTCACCACAAGGCCTCGTTCTGCTCTTTGCACAGAACTGATGCTCAGGAAATACCTGTTCCATGGTTTTGCCTTGAGAGGAGAAGAAGGGGGTGTTTAGGTCAAGACCTTCATCCATTCACCAAACAACTCTGTGATGAGACCGTAGCATCAGTGACCAAGAAATAAGGAAGAGAGGAAACCACTCTGTGCCCCTACCATGTGCAGGAATTGTCCTAGGTGATCTTCTGTGCTGCCATTTAAACCTCACGATCACCTGGAGGTGGGTATTACAATATTATTGCCATTTTACAGATGATGAAACCCAGTGGGAGCAGAGGCCTAACTGACATGTTAGGGGTACCTAGGTCCAGAGTCTGTGGTCTTTGCATCTTCTCTCCCTTCCTTCAACCCTATCAGAGGACATTTTAAAATCAAAGTTGCAGAGGCCTGGAATGGGTTAACCAGATCTCTCTAGAGGCAGAAGACCTGGAAGTCCTCTGGGGATCCCTTTCAGCAGAGAATTCTCTGATTCACGCCGCCTGGGCCCGAGGAGCCCCGATGGGCAGGAGATCCCCGTCCCAGGCTGAGGCCAGCTCCCCTGAGGCCCACCCAAAACCGTGCCTCTAACAGAGAGCGAGCCATGCTTCCAGGGATTGTGTGATTCAGAACCTACTTTAGGGTTAATGTTCTGAAGGGTGGAAAAAAAAAAGTATAAATGCTGTTGAAAAACTGAGCTGACGAGCTCCCGGGAAACCTGAGCCGTACAAGTCTTGGTCAAAAGCGCTGGCTGAGAAATCGCTGGCCCCTGCCAAGCCCGGCCAATGGAAGCTTGCACATTCCCAGGCTGCGTGTTTCAAATACTTTCCGTGGTTTCGCCAGTGGAGGGCCAGGAGAGAAGAATCTGTCATTACCAACTTGGGTCTGCAAAACAGCTTGTCTGGCGGGGAGCTGTGAAATCGCAGGAGGTGGGAAACCTGACTCAGGGCTTCAGGGATGCGGGGAAAGTGCGGGGGGGTGGGGGGGTGGGAGGGGGCAACCCTACCCGACCTCAGACCTGTGGAGGGGGGCATGGTTGGTGGGAAGGGTGGGGGAGGGACGCGATCCTTTGACTCAGGAGGGTTCTTGCCGGCTCACCACCGTGACCACCCCTCCCCCTGGCGTGGCAGCCGATGTGGTTTCCTGAACGTCCTTCGGCAGTCCAAACTGCTGTCGAGCGCCTACCAGGTGCCATGCATCATGCTGACCATCTGATACAACAAGCCTAGGACGTTAGCACGCTGGTATCACATGCCTATTTTTCAAACAAGGAAACTGGGAGCCATAAAGACACAGGCATCACCCCATCCACACAAATGGCCGAAACATCAGCTCGTCCTTTGTGTATAAAGGGGCTACCATGTGCAGAGATGGCAATGCAGAGATGGAGATGATAAGGCCTTTTTCAGAGAAGGGCTCAAACGTTTCATAGATGTAAACCAATTGATGTTTTTCAAGGTATCTCTGCATCTACTACCAAAGTTTTCTTATTAAAGCGTGTGAAGGAGGAGGGACAAAGATGATTGACAGACCTGACAACAGAGGTGGGGGAGGGGAGGGATGGGTGGCAGAAAGAGCCCTGGGTGACAAGTCTCGGTCCAGCCTGTCGCTAACTCACAGCGTGACCCAGGGGAGGTCACTTCAGTCCCTTTGGGTCTAGGTTTCTGAAGAATATGCTGTCCATGAGCGCACAACCTCCTTTTGTAAGTGCTGTTTGCTACACACCGTTGTCATCACGCCACCGGCTTCCTACTGCAGCCTCTGCCGCTCTCTGCCTGTAGGCCTCCTGGGGTTGCAGGCAGATGCTGTGCCTACAGGTGGGGCAGGCCAGAAGTGCCGGGGGTTCAGGCCCCCAGGAGCAGCCCTTGACAAAAGACAGACAGGAGGTGGGGGGCGAACACCCGGCGTCCTGTCCCCTCGAACAGGACAACTCTGAAGGGGTGCGTTACACGGAGCCCCGGTCACCTGCAGGGCCCTCTGCACATCAAGCACCCTGTGTTCTCTCTCCTTTCCTTCCCCCTCTCACATCCCCACTGGCGCTTCCTGAGATCACCTCCCAAATAAACTACTAGCACTCAAATCTGGTTTCGGGCTCCGTTCCCTGGGGGGAGCCAAAATGAAATACCTTCCTTGTCTGCAAAGAAGGAATCCAGGCCACAAGGGGCTTTAGCCACCATCTGTGACAACCCCCTTGCTGTACGTAGAGAGTGACTGAGGCCTGAAAAGGAGGAGCTGCCGCCTCACTAGCTGTGACCTTCCTCGCCTCTTCCCCAGGTCTCAGGAGGTAAGGCCCAGGGTACGGGGGCAGTCGGGCACCGATGTCGGGGTGCCCCTGGGTTATGAATCCCCTGTTGACCGCTACCCACAGCCTAAGTGGCCCCTCGGGATGCCCTGAGGACAGGGGCCCTGTGGAGGGAACTGCAGAGGGGAGTGGGCAACAGAAGGCCTGGGGGCCTTGGCCCCCTTCCTCGGCACCTTCACCTGGCGGCCACCCATCTCCCCAGGCCCCACTCCTCCACTCTGCCTCCTACGCGTAGGTGAAACCACACGAAACACCCTCTGCTCTCCGGCCTCGAGCCCCCAAACGTGCCGCTCCCTCTAGCTAGACAGTGCTTCAGGGCCCCCCACCCCAGGCCAACTCCTCCTCTGCCTTCCAAGGAAGGGGCTCAGGCATCTCCAGCTCTGCGTAGCCTTCCCTGACATCTGCCACGCTCTCACCATCAGCAGTCACCCACTCCCCCTGCCCCTCCATGGGGTCTGGAAGACCCTCCAGCACTGCACCCAGCGAGTCGTCCCTGGGGAACCACTGTGATGAGTCTGTACTATGTCTTCCCATTAGCTCTCCAAGGGCCAGACTCGGGCTCAGGGACATTTCTTTTTTTTTGTTTGTTTAAGAAAAGTTTTACTCATGTGTTAATATTTCAGCAAAGTTATTGCAACGGGTTTAAAAGGCAGACAGACACCCTATTACAGGCTATAAAGTAACAAGTTTCATACAATTGAAATATTACATCGAGCTATGGGATTTACTGAATAACTAACAGACCCATAAAAGAAATTAAATCTGAAAGGTTAAATCCAGCATTAGCACCTACAATATCTCTGAAAGTAAAACTTTTAACCGTTTCATTCTCTCCTAGTACATGTCCTAACTTTCTCCCAAATACAGGGCTCTCAAACCCTAAAGATGAAGGGCACAGGAAGTCCCAATACTAAGAACACACAGACAAAAAGAAGAACTAGAAACAGTGACCCAGGCTTGAGAGTTCTAGCTGGAAACCACTTAACTTACTGAACTTGAACCAATCATAGCATTTCTGCGCACTGAATACCGTATCTGAGGAAAGTCTAGGAATCATACAGTTTGCCAGTAGGGATAGTTAAAAATTAGCAATATATAGTATTATTCCTATCAAATTTTTTTCTCTTAAGTTATATTTGTAACAAAATGATAATTAAACTGTTTATTAACACCTGCTCATTCAGGGACACAGCAGGGACATTTGTGTTTGATGGTTCAGCACCCACTTTACTGTGCTTACTTATTTTTATAAGGAACAAGCAACACATACCACATCTTCCCAGTGTTCGAGGTAATGCAGTTAATAACAGAATTCTCAAAAAAAACCCCAAAAAACAAAAACCTGGAAATTGCATTAAATACTGCTTTAATCAGGAATTGCTATAATAAAGCAAGTCACATTATACATTATTTTTCCAATGAGCTTCAGTTTGAGAATCTGAACAGCAGAACTTGATCTTTAAGCTTTGAGTCATGGCAAAACTGGTAATTCTCTGAAATCTGGGAGATGCATTAGCAAAACCAGACACAGCCCACCCTTCACCAAAATCCTGGAGGAAAGCGTTTTATGAATCTGGGGGAGTAAGACTGAGCACTGGCTAGTTTACGACTTGCTGAAGCCCAGGGAATGACGAGAGCCACTGGCACTGCTGGCAGGTAAGAAATAAACTGTGTTGGGCTGACCAACTGCATATCTTATTCATGGCTTTGAATTAAAAAAGTGAAATGCTTCACTGCGTTTTCTCAAAAACGAATCCAAAGATTACAGAGTCCTCCACCATTTGGAGACACAAAGTGGATGTTGAGCGACTAGCGGTCACTCCAGGTGTGGAATTCTAGAAAGTCAGTCCTTGGAGCGAAGGGCACCGTGGCTCTGGCAGCAGATACGAAGGAATGATGCTCTGGAGAGGAGGTGGGGGACACTCTGCAGTCGGCCGGTGCACAGATGAGGGTCCCAGCTGGAGGTGGGCCTTTAATTCTACGGTTTATCTTCCACTGCTCATGCCTCTGTCTTCATAAATAGTAATTTCAATAACTCGAAGTCCTCTCTCGATGGGATCTGTCAGGAGGAGGCCTTGGGGAGCATAGGTCTTCTCGTTCTGCCCTTGAATGTATTTGGAGACTTTCTTCAGAACCTTCTCGTAGTGAGTTTCCATGCACAGGAAGTTGGTGTACGCTGTTAGACAAGCCAGGCAGCCAGCCTTCAAGGTAGGACTGGCCCCCGAGCTTCTCTGCTTCGGCATAAAGGTTATTTAGAGTTCGAACTGTTTCTTCAAATTGTTGCCTGTCAAGCCGGTTCTCCAGCTCCGCGGGGAACTTGGTCTGGAACTCGTAGCGGATGCCACTGCTGTAGTCTCGCGGAATGAAAACCTTCCCGGACACTGGCCTCTGCTGCGGCCTCATGGCGAGGACAGGACGGGCCGCGCCGCCTCCGCTGCCCTCCAGCGGCTGTCGCACCGCCTTCAGGGACATTTTTATCCTCAGATGCTGGCTCTTACAGCTCTAGAAATGTTTGCTGAGTGAAGAAGTGTAGGAAAATCATTCAAAACTCGTGGAGACCCCAGAAACGTTGTCCTTTCCCCATCTTTGTTGTCTTTTTCCTTGGTTGATCATGGAAACAACGGAGCCTTGGAGAAGCTGTTACAGAGCAGTGAGAAGGCTGCTGGTGGGGCAGGGGAGCAGCAGGCCAGCCGGGCTCGGTGGGAGAAGGGAGCCGGAGGGGCTGGGCACGCAGCGGGTACTGGGCTTCACCTGCAGGAAGCCTGATGGGGAGACCAAGGCCAGGGATCTGGGACCCCAGACCAGAGCCTCAGAACGCCAATTCTGCCACATTACACATCTCCACGGGTCTCCATTCACTGTCAGAGATGAGCAAGGAAGCGGCCCTGTGACAGGTCCCTTCCTGGGACAATTTTCTAAAAGTGCAGTGATTTTAAAAGCTTTTCTAACTGGAATGCAAACAAAATCCCACCTAGACGTCCAACATGTAAATAACTGCCCTGGTTGAAGCGGGGGACACATGGGGTGGAGTTTCCAGTCCTCTCGACGATCCCTTATCCTGAGGCAAACCACTCTGAGAGTCCCCTAGGCCTCCACAGAGCTGTTTAGAAACCACTAGCCAAGTGGCAAGAGCTGGATTGTGTCGGAGGACCCAGGTTCTAGTTCCACTCTGCTATTTCAGGCTGTGTGACTCTGGACAAGTTACCTCACCTCTCTGGGCATAGGTTTCTTCAACCCCACAATGGAAAAGTTAACATCTGCCTTTCAGGGTTGCTGAGGGGCTCAAAGGGGTGGTAACCAGGGAAGCTTGGCACCCTACTGTGGTCACACATATAATTTGTCGGAGGCCCAGAAGGACATGAGAAATTCTGTGTCATCTTGAAAGAGGAGCTCTTGGAGGCGCTAGGCCCTGGGCTGCAAACAGACACATGGCTATGAGACTCACGGCTGCCTTTCTTCCTGGGGTTTCAGGCCCGAAGTGTTCACGAGGTGCCCCTTTGCCCCAGACCTCATTACCCAGCCAGCTGGGGCCCTCGCACAGTCACTGCTTCTCTTCCCTGGGTGTGCGGCTGGGACACGTGAGCATGGAAAAGTCTTCCCCTCACTGCTCCACCAGCCAAACCCCAGCAAGCCTCAGTCCCAGCCCAGGACTGTGTACCCCTAAAGGGAAATGGAAGCAGAGCGCTCTGGCTCCAGGAATCCACTAATGGAACCTTGTTAATTACTATGTAAATTACTTTAATAGCCTGGATCCCCCTCAGACATTGTTTAGGGGTCTCCTGGAGGGGAAGGAGCAGCCTTTCCTTGGCCCAAGACTCCCATGTATGGTTTCCCACAGGGCAGGAATAGATGCACAGATGGGGAACTAGAGGAAAAGACGGATTCACAGCTGCCCCTGGTCCATGGGATCTTGAATGTGACACTGAGATGCAGGAACAGACTCCACCCTTGAAGGCTGGAACTGAAAAGGACCTCGGATGATCTCTAGGCCACCCTCACCCCCTTGCTGCATCCAGGAGAAACAAAAGCCCAGAACAGGTGAGTGACGTGTCCAAAGTCACACAGCAAGGTGACTGGTCAGGCAGGGACTAGTCTCCCGCCTCCAGCCCAGGGGTTCTCAAACTGGCACTTGTGGGATGAGCTGGACCCGGGTGTCCTGCCTAAAACATATAGTGAGACTTTCCCAGTGTACAGAGAAAAAAACATTAATTTAAAGAGAGGTATTTTCTTGATTTTAGGTTCAATGTATACTTTAAAAAAAAAGATACACTATCCTAGAGACATGATACATAATTATACTTTCTTCCATAAATGTGCTTTTGTATTATGGAATTATGTATGTTTGAATGTCACAGTGGTCTATGAGGAACACCATGACCTTACGATCCTCTGACCTGAAGGAAAACCTCAGTCCCGAGGCACTTATTTTTATCTCAATTTTCCAGATGGGGGAGGAGACACAGAGAGATGCTAACAGACTTGCCTCAGGACTTCTGACTGATCTGTGCTCTTTCCACCACACGGCTTATTAGAAGTATGTATAAACAAAGAGTAAATAGGTTCTGGGAAAGGAGGTGGGGAATCATGAGGATAGTAATACCATGCGGGGGGTCGGGCTTCCCTGGTGGCGCAGTGCTGCAGGGGACACGGGTTCCAGTCCTGGTCCAGGAAGATCCCACATGCCATGGAGCAACTAAGCCTGTGCACCACAACTACTGAGCCTGCACTCTAGAGCCTGCGAGCCACAACTATTGAGCCCACGAGCCACAACTACTGAAGCCTGCACGCCTAGAGCCCGTGCTCCACAACGAGAGAAGCCACCGCAATGAGAAGCTTGCGCACCTCAACGAAGAGTAGCCCCCGCTCGTCGCATCTAGGGAAAGCCTGTGCGCACCAACAAAGACCCAACGCGGCCAAAAATAAAATTAAAATTAATAATAATAATAATACTATGGGGCTGTTGCCTGGATGATGAGCTTGTGAGGAAGGCGTGTGAGTATTTAACGGGCTTCTCCTGGCTGCTCAGGGCGCACGCTCCTCTATGCAGCACAGGCTGTGTTTCAGCGGTCTGCTGACAAGATGAGGGCAGGACTGCAGTGGTTTTACCATAACTTTGAAACCCAGTTCCCTTACTGAGTTTATGATTAACGTCTCCATCCCAAACTTTATTCCCTTTCTTGTCCCGCCCCCATTCCCCTCAGGATTGAAGAGTATCAAAGAAAAGCGGGGATTGAAACGAAGCAGGACCCTTCGGGGCCCTCCTGGGTACAAAAACCCCTCCACATCCCCCGTTTCTTGTTTGTAGAAAAAGGCTTTAGTCTCCTCGGCTTCCCTGAGTTCCAAAGAGCAGACTCAAGCAGTTAACTATTAGGACAACAGAGTCACAGGCCTCCTAGTGCCTCCTCAGGGGATACAGATAACAATCTGATGCAAATCTTTGAGTTGTTCTATAGAAACTAAGACTCCCACCCAGGTGGAGGGAGGACGGTGACTACATGCTGACCACAAGCACTAGACCCCAGACTGGTTGGAACCAGATTTTGATTCCTAAAACATCACCCTGTTACCTCACCACCAACCAATCAGAAGAAGGTCCACGGGCTGATCAGCTTCCTACGACCCTCTCCCCTCACACTGTCTTTACAAACCCTTGCCTGAAAGCCACGGGGGAGATCGGGTCGTTGGAGCATGAGCTGCCCGTTCTCCTGGCTTGGCTCCCTGCAAATAAACCCACACTTTGCCGCAAACCCTGCTCTCAGGGTTTGGCTTTCTGCACCTCAGGCACACGAGCCCTTGCTCGGCAACAACGTGGCAGTGCTGTGGCCACTTGTGTGACCTTGGCATGTAGCATCACCTCTCTGAGTCTCGGTTCCTTCATCTGAAAAATGAGAATAAGAATACTTGCCTCACAGGACGGCTGAAACAATGAAATGAGATGGTGCTAGGCACCTGGGGCACGAAGTAATCACTCAGCTTCTCCCTCTTTCTGTCTCCAAGATGTAGATATAAATATTTTTCAATTACGTTCAGGCGCGCCAACTTGGGGCGTGTCACTGGGGACATGCAGTAGGCCATCAAATCTCCCCCAAGCCCTTCCCTGCGATGCCTCTGACCAGAGGCCCTCAGTGCCCAGACAGGCTCCCCCAGAGCCTCCCCAACGTGCCCTGCAGTCCCAGCTCCTTCTGCCAGCCTCCAACCCTCCCCTCAGCCCTGCCACGCACCCCCCCACCCCCACCCCCGCTCAGGAAGCCTTCTGTTGCCTCCGGAGCCGGGTCCCCTTGTCCCTATTGCCGCTGACGAGGACACAGGCACCTCCTCCTCCCCTTCTCTCCACAGCCTCAGACAGCTGCTTCAGCGCCACCTCAGCCTGGGGTTCTAGGTTCTGAGTATCTCCAGGAATCTACTGGAAGAAAAGGTAGGGCTGTCTGAACCTTGAGCTCTGCCCCTAGAAATGGGAGAATAACACTGTTTCCACCACGACCACAGGAGGGGGAGGTACTGGGGGCTATGAAACCGCAGGGATTGTTAATGTTTGTGATCCGGTTAAAGACATAGATACGGATGTTCTGTATAAACCGTGCCAGGCTCCCCTCCGGGTGTCTGATGAGCTGTGCCCCCTGCTGAGGCTGCCCTCTCCTCCCTTCCTCACCTCAGAGGACATTTGCACAGAAAAACCCCTTCCCCCCACCGGCAAGCGTGGCTCCAAGTCCCTCCCCCATCCCAGCACTTCCCGAAGGTGGTCGCTTCCTGTTCGCCTCCTATCCCTGCACTGGGCTGAGCTCTGGGAAGGGAGGAGCCACATCTCGTTCACCAGGCCTTGCCCTGGTTTTGGCTGCACATAACAGAATCCAACTGAAGCTACTTAATGAGAAAGGGGAATTTGCTGGAAGGCCATGAATGTAGTTTAGGAGGGGCCCAAGGAGCGGCAGCTGGCCTCAGGGAGGTTGAAACCAGAAACGGGTCTCCCTCTGGTCTTCCCCTTCATCTCTCAGCCCTGCTTCTTTCCCCTCTCTCTGCAGGATTTTATAACGAGGTTTATGCTCACCCCCCTAACACGATAGATCTACCATTTCCAAAGTGAGAAACGAGCAGTCCACTGTGCTCAGTTTAAAAGTAAGTGGTCAAAAGCTGCTTAGAGAACCATAGGCCCTCCCGTTAAGCCCTTCCCCACGCAGAGGTTATAGAAGGGCAGGAGTCAGACATAAAGGAGTTCGAGAAGGAGGATGTCTGTGGTGCTGGTCTGTGTGGTGTACGTCCTCACCATCATAACAGAAATGCTAACAGCTACTACTGATGGCGTGCTTATCATCTGGGAGGCCGCCATGCTTAGCACTGTACATGGACGATCTCATTCGACCCTCGCAACAGACATATGAGGGAGGTTCTCTTATTATCCCCGTTTTACAGATGAGAAAACTGAGGCTTGGGAAGATTAATAACTCCCTAGTAAATTGCAGATCTGACTCCGAAGCCCTGAGTTATGCTGTGTCCTGTCGGCCTGTGGGTGTGGCACACGGCGTTCTTGTGTTACACACTACGAATCTGACAGTGTGCACTTACATATGGGCCCTCGGGGGTGCTATGCACACATGCATGTGTGGGGGCCAGTGTATGCCTGCAGTGGGAGACTTTGGAGGGGGTCACCCCCACGCTTCTGGGTCTGCCTGGTTCACACCCCAAGCAGTGCTGGTGAAACTTTCCCCAGCCGCTGCTCTTTGGTGACCAGTTTTCTTAATGAAAAATTCAGCGAACAGGACTGGTTGTCAAGCACTGGGGAGGCCTGCACGCTCGGTGGCTTTGGCAGATGAAGCCCCAGGGAGAGGAGCCCACAGTGCTCACTGTTCCTCTCCTCATCACGGGCTCCCGGGAGCCACCACACAGGGAGAAATGTGAGGCTTCAAAGACCCAGGAGACCTCAGCAGCTGCCTTCTCTCAGTCATTCCCACCCACCAGGCAGGCTTCCCCCAGCCTTGTTTGCAGCCCCCCTCCTCAAAGCTGCCTTCAGAATACCGGCTTCATCCCCATCACAGGCCTGCTCCACAAACCTCCATGGCTCCCTACTACCCTAAACATAAAATGCACCTATACCCTGCTTCCCTCCACCACCTGGCCTCAACCAGCCTTTCTAGAAAACCTCTCCAGGTAGCTGCCAGGGCCAGCACCAGGTTGAGGGGAGAGATGTCCGGAGCGCAAAATGTAAGGAGGCCCTTGCTCTCAGGGTCCAGCCCACAGCACTTACACCGGGTATCCTCCACCATCCCTGGCCCAGGAGCAGGCATACCCATGGGCTGCTCAGGCTGAACTAAAGGTACTGCAGAAAATTCAAGTCTGGTCCAACAAAGCCTCCGAGTGCCAGCTCGGTGCCGGGCTTCCCCGGACACCCTGGCACTTGGCCTCAGAGCACCCCCGTTTTGAAAGCAGGTACCTCCCCGCCCCGAGTCTGACGCACTAAAGGCACAGAACCAGCTGGCAGCAAACAACGCACGTTATAAGACCCCCTGGGTTGAAGACCCACCATGGGGAAGCTGCTGAAGGCCTCTATTACCTTGTTAATGCTCGAGCTGATCCAGGGAAGTTGGTGCTGCCCGCCATCTTCACGGCTCACGGATCCCGGAATTGCCAACGCGCCTGCTCAATGAAATGTATTTTAACCCCCAATCAATACTCACTGTGCCTTCAGGGTCGCTGGCGGACATGCGCAGAGTGGCCCCCCGTGCGCGTTCCCAGCTGAAGGCCAGCAAGCCGACCGATGCTCCGCCTTCCCGTTTCAGCTCACACTGTTAAACATGTCCTTTCCGTGGTCCGTTTAGTGCTGAGCTCTTCACAATTTTGTGCTTTTTGTTGGTGATTTCGCTCTTTTTTTTTTGGCCTCATGGTGTGGCATGAGGGATCTTCGTTCTCCCTCCAGGGATCCAACCCATGCCCCCTGAAGTGGAAGCGTGTCTTAACCACTAGACCGCCAGAGAAGTCCCAATCCGCTATTTTAAACGGCCCCAAGCGTAGTGCTGAGTGCTTTCTAGTATTCCTAACTGAATGAAGGCTGTGATGTGCCTTACAGAGAAAACAGGTATGTTCATTTTCAACAATATGTATTAAATAAGGTATCTGAACAGAAATACACATAAAACAAGGTTAGGTATTGACCAATTGAAAAAATGTGACCACAGGCTCAAAGAAACCTAATCGTGTATTTTCCCTAGGAATAGTGGCTCAGTATTCAGTGTTCCCAACTACTTCACAGACCATGACTACCACGAATAATGAGAATCAGCAGTGTTTTCATTCTTTGCTGGTGAAGAAACTATGGCTCAGAGAGGCTAAGTCACCCATCTGGGCTTGCACAGCTAGTGAGTTGCAGGTCATTCTGAGAGGAGTCAGAAACAAGCCCTCTGCTTTTTCATAAGTTGGGGGTAAATGCTGGTGGCCTGGGACATAAGTGAGAGGGGCAGACGGAGACTTGGCATTAAATGGCATTATCTAAAGTTCTTTTTCATTTATCTTTTGATCCTTATGATCAGATACAAGTGAAAGCCTGGGCGTGGTGCAAGTCAGTCCTTAACACCTCTCAAATCCTTCTGCTAATTGCCCTTTTTTTTTTTTTTAAGAATTCTTCTTTAAAATTTATTTATTTATTTATTTTTGGCTGTGTTGGGCCTTACTTGCGGCACTCGGGATCTTTCGTTGCGGCACGTGGGCTCTCTAGCTGCCCCATGGCATGTGGGATCTTAGTTCCCCAACCAGGGATGGATCCTGTGTCCCCTGCATTGCAAGACGTATTCTTAACCACTGGACCACCAGGGAAGTCCCTAACTGCCCTTTTTAATAAAGAAAGAGCAGCCCGCAGGTCCAGAGCCTCCGGCAGGTAGGAGGGTCTAGCTGGAATTTAGTAACAATTATTTTTATACTTGCCTTCAAATAGAATACTTGCCATAAATAATGGGTCATTGTAATGGTTTTTAACTTTCAACAAAGTGATAGAAAGTTTCTTTTCAAATAGATCGGGTTAAGTAGAGGTGTAAATATTTAAAGAAAAATGTTAAGTCAATAATTGTAAGAAAAATGCCAAAGGTGGCATGTAGTGGTACGTGGACGAGGCAAAAATCAGGAAGGTGATCTGTGAATGGCTGATGTTTTGGGGGTGCTGGCAACATTCTGTTTCTCAATCTGGATGCTGAATATAAAAGGTGTACTAAAACATTTAGTGGTTTAAATCATAGTGGCTTAAACCGACAACAAATTAATTATTCTACAGGTCTAGAGGTCAAAAGTCCAAAACGGGTTGGTAGGGCTGTGTCCTTCTGGAGACTAGAGGAGAATCTGTTCCTTGTCTTTTCCAGTTTCCAGAGGCTGCTTGCACTCCTTAGCTTGTGGCCTCTTCCTCCATCTCCAAAGCCAACAGAAAATCTCTCTCTCTCCTGCCTCCTTCTTTCCTTTGTAAAGAACCCTGTGGTTACATTAGGTCCACCTGGATAATCCAGGATCATCTCCCCATCTCAAGTTCCCTAATCACATCTGCAAAGTCCCTTTTTGCCAAGTAAGGTAACATACTCACAGGTTCTGCAATTGGGATGTAGACATCTCTGCACCATAATTCTTTGGGGGCTATAATTCTTCCCACCCCACGTGGAAGTGCATGTGTGGGTGTGTGCAGAGCCTGCAGAACTGGGCGCGTGGTAACTAAGGCGTCTCCATGCACACAGCATTCCAGCACAGTCAAGCGTGCAGCTGCCACCTGCCGCTGTCCCCTCAAAGCCTCCCTTTGCAGCCTAGCTGCAGCCAGTAAGGTCACCTTTCCCTCCCAGCTGGGATCAGGGCGGAGGGGAGGGCTGGGGAGCCCCGTGCTGGGAGGCCGGGCAGTGCCAGCAGTGGATGGCCTGGGTGGGAAGGCGGCCCCAGCCCACCCTCAGCAGTCACTCGTTCAAATGCTCTTTACGAGCTCCCCCAGCAAACCTGCAGCAGGTTCATCATCTGAAGTCACAGAGAACCGTTTGGTCACAATTCTGGGCACCACCAGCCTCCTCCATCGTAGTTTGGCTGGGTTTGGGGGTTTTACAAACTGCTAATCCATCTGTCTTCATGATCACATCATTTCCTTTCAAAACTGAGGTGCCCCTTGGAATGCATTTATTAGTAATAATAAAACATGCAGTAACAACAAACTATTGTTTATGTGCCACTCACCTTCCACGTCAGGATCCTAAACCCTTTACACACGTTAGAGACTTTAACCCTCTTGCCGACCCCACGAGGGAGGTATTAATACTACCTGTACTTGCAGATAAGGGGTCTGAAGCTCAGAAAGGTGAAGTGACTTGCCCAAGGTCCTGAAGTAAGTGAATGGGGGAGCTAGGATTGGGGCGCAGGCCCTAACGGTAACCCACACTGCCCGGTTCCTGGGAAGGGAGTGCCTGGGTGAGGCTGTGACTGGAGACCCACTCCAAACAAACCTAGGCCTGGCTCTCCTGGGATTTCTCCTCTAAACTGCCCCTTGCCCTGGGGAGGGGAGGAAAAGAGGCCCAGGTTTGGAGCCATGCCTCTGTCAGTTTCAGTGTGAGTTTCACGGTGTGTTGCATGGCTTGGGGAAGGCCTGGCCTGGACCCTGTGACCCTGAGGAAAGAGCTTGCTCCTTCTGGACCTCAGCCCCTCATCTCTAGATCTGGGGAGCTGGACTCAACACCTCCCAGGGCTTTCCAGGGCTGGCCCTGCAGGGCTCCCACAGGGACTGTGGCCAGCCAGAGGGCTGCTGGGGGCTTGCTGAGCCCTTGGGGTAGTCCCAGAACCTCGGTGACACCCATGTATCATCCTCCTCAGGCCATGGGCCCCAGACTTTGGAGAGGGCACTACCCGGTGGGATTGGTCTCCAGCCACTTTCAAGGATAAGGATAAAATCTTAGACTGGATTACACTTAATTTTCCTTCCTTAAAAATCAATCAGTGTATAAGATATAATTGCCAAGTTGTCTAAAATGCTACAATCCAGATGCTCCCACGAAAACCGCACAAGGACTGTATCAGAAAGACACACGAGCCAACCAAAAGGATGGCCAGGGCTTCCCTGGTGGCGCAGTGGTTGGGAGTCCGCCTGCCGATACAGGGGACACGGGTTCGTGCCCCGGTCCGGGAAGATCCCACATGCCGCGGAGCGGCTGGGCCCGTGAGCCATGGCCGCTGAGCCTGCGCGTCCGGAGCCTGTGCTCCGCAATGGGAGAGGCCACAACAGTGAGAGGCCTGCGTACCGCGGAAAAAAAAAAAAAAAAGAATGGCCAGAGCTGGAACAAGGTAAGCAACCAACCAAATAAAGAAGTACTGCATTATAACCCAAAGTATAAAACATATATCCATGAGTCCATAGGGCTATAAATGAATGATTGACTAAATAAATAAACAAGGAAGACAAGACAACTCTCTGGTGGAAGAAGAATTTCCAAATAATTTAGGTAGATACTCCCCCCTCGAGGAAGGAGAACGTAAGCCCCCAACCCTTAAGTGTGGGCTGTGCATAGTGACTTCCTTCCAAAGAGTGCAGGATGGGACGGGGAAAAGAGTAACTTTACAGGGGAGTCACCTGACAGACGCTATGTGAGCCAGGTGATCAAGGCCAACATCAACCATGATAAATTATGTTGACAGGATGTACCTTTAATCCTGGAACAGAAAAAAAGACGGGAGGTAAAAACTGAGGAAATCTGAATAAAGTATGGACTTGAGTGCATAAGAATGTATCAATATTGGTTGATTAATTATAACAAGTGTAGCATATTAATGTAAGATGTTAATAACAGGAGAAGCTAGGTGTGGAACTTATGGACTCTCTCTGTACCACCTTTGTAATTTTTTTCTGTAATTATAAAGCTATACTAAAGTTTAAAGTTTATTTTTAAAATCATGTATTGAATTGTTACTTAATATGTGCATTAATTTTTTTTAACTTTTGTGTTTATTATCTGAGCATTAAAAGTAACATAAAAAGAAGAAATTTGGTTATACATTCATGTACTTTAATCAATTTCTTAGCCATATCTGTTTCTAATATTCTGTCACTGGTATTTTTCTAAAGAATATGTGTTTTTAATAAATATGGTCTAAACTAACACAACATTGTAAAGCAATTATACTCCAATAAAGATGTTAAAAAATAAAATAAGCAAAAAAAGAGAAAGAAATATGGTCTCTTTTTTCCCCCTCAACGATTGCATGCAATTATCTTCAAAGTTACTATCACTAATAAAATGGAAATGGTTGACACCCTTCATGGACTCTTCTCTATAGATTACAATATTCTTAATAAGAATATAGTTTTTCCGCAGAGGGACCTGATAAGCTCAGAGCAGATTCTGCTAAATGGAGGACATTCTCAATTCTAATTTCTTTAGGTAGGAATGGTTAACTATCTCAGCCCCAATACTTTCACACGCAGTGTATTTACATTTAGAATACCTTTCATTAACAAATATTATGAGAAGATAAAATTCTCATATAAGTTGACTTTACAATTCTTTTTAATATTTTGCCAGTTGTAAGTGTGGCAAAACCGTAAGCCTCTGTCTTCCCTTCAATCCAAGTACAAAATATAAATTTTCCCAATTTAAGATAGGAACTCCAACAAAATATTCTTCCCAAAATCCAGGCATTCCAAAGAAAAATTCGAGAATCTCTAAATGAAATCTTGGCCACCGTTTGCGTTCTCAGTACTTTGTTCAGCAACTCCCTTGCTTTTGAGGATATATGAAAATGTGTCCGCGTGTGAAATAACTGAAATTTGGTGAAAGCTTTGCTTACAGTACCTTAAGTTGACAAAAGTTAAAGTTTATTTTGACACCCTTGTTGAACACTGTGATTAAAGGTTTTCTATTGCTTTTGAACAAAATTTAGAGGATTCATTTACAAAATGTCCAATTCCATTGTAAACACTTAAAATGATTTACAAAGTTCTTCCAAGGATCAAACACTTAAAAATTGTGACTGATGATAGACAGCAAAAAGAGAAAACATACTGTTGTGCAGGGCTCTGCCAGGTCATGCTGGAGCCTGAGGCAGAAAGAAAATTGCTAATATTGATCCTCTCTTTCTTTAAAATTTGGATATTTTGTTCATCATGGTTTTTGCGTTTATTTTTTATTTTTAAAATACATATAGCATTAAAATACTATTTGTCTTGATTATTGAGTTTTTTGCTGCCCCTTAAACTTTGCCCCTGAGGCAGGTGCCTTGTTCCCCTCTCCCTAGTCCTGTTCCTGTGGCCATAATGAAATATGTCTTATATTAAACACCTTTGCCACGAAAATATTGTAGCGTAATCACTATGTATGTGTGTGTGTACATACAGATAACTACAGTTTCCGTTTCAATTGATATAGCATGACAGCTTGTTTTATCCCAATTTTCAATTATATTTGCACCACACCGATTCCAAGTTCATTTCTGCTCCATGAATTTCCTAATTGGATATGAATATTGTTTTTACCATGCTGCTGCGTTCTACTAAAATTTATATTTATACTTGCAAGCACAAAGAATTCTATGTTCGATATTGAACTTTTTAAATGAATTTGCAAGAATATTTACAACAATGTCAGATGTTTCACCCTTCCCAGGAAGAACTCCCAAAAGCTTGACTTTGATTCCATTATTCAAATCTCCTGAATTTCTATAGGAAGCACTTGATGACCTTGATTTAAAACTGCTGAGGGCTGCTATGTTTGGTTGCAAGCAGCAGAGACCCTCTAGCTCAGGTGGAGAGAGTTGGGGGTGGGGATGACTGCACCGGGAGCTGGGAGGGAAGCTCATGGAGATCTGAGCTGGAGCGCCATGGGCCAGGCTGCTGAGAGACCACGAGGAATCCAGGACAAGACCAGGCCCCCAGTGGCAGAACGTTGCTCCAATGTCTACATCCTTTTGTTCTGCTCCCACCTGCAAGTTCTTTGCGTACAGTCAGGTCAAGTTCCTGAACCAGGCAATCTGAATGGCTACATAATTTTTTTAATAAATTACAGAAATGGTAAATAGCTGGGTAAACAGACTGTTTGCCTTCTCTTGAGTCATATGAAATATGATTGACAGTTGAAAGCAAAAATTATGGCATTGGTAGATAAAGTTTTCAATGTAGATCTAATATATGACAGCTATAATATAAAGGAAGGAGGGTAAAGGGACTTACTTACATAGTGGTGAGATTTCTACCTTCCAGTTAAGGTGGTAAAGTATTTCTCCTAAGTAAACAGTGAAAAGTATGTATATTGCAATCACAAAAAAATTAAGAATACAGTAAAAAATACAACAGATAGGGCTTCCCTGGTGGCGCAGTGGTTGAGAGTCCGCCTGCCGATGCAGGGGACATGGGTTCGTGCCCCAGTCCAGGAAGATCCCACATGCCGCGGAGCGGCTAGGCCTGTGAGCCATGGCCGCTGAGCCTGCGCGTCCAGAGCCTGTGCTCCGCAACAGGAGAGACCACAACAGTGAGAGGCCCGCATACCGCAAAAAAAAAAAGAAAAAAAAATACAACAGATAAACCAAAATGGAATACCAAAAATTGTTTAACCCAGGAACTTCCCTGGTAGTGCAGTAGTTAAGAATCCACCTGCCAATTCAGGGGACATGGGTTCGATCCATGATCCAGGAAGATCCCACATGCTGTGGAGCAACTAAGCCCGTGTGCCACAACTACTGAGCCTGCGTTCTAGAGCCTGCGAGCCACAACTACTGAGCCCTCATGCCACAACTACTGAAGCCCGCGCGCCTAAAGCCCATGCTCCACAACAAAAGAAGCCAGTGCAATGAGAAGCCCGCACACCGCGGGCTTCCTTTCAGTTTGATTAATTTTTGCTTCATGCATTTTGAAGTCCTGTTATTATATGCATACACACTTAGGATTGTTATGTCTTCCTGGTGAACTGGCCCTTTTATTGTTATGTAATGTGTCTCTTTATCCCTAGTAATTTTCTTTGCTCTGAAGTCTACTTTGATATTAATACAGCCACTCCAGCTTTCTTTTGATTGGTGTTGCCATGGTGTATCTTAATCTTTTTTTTAACAGTTTTATTGAGCTACAATTCACATATCATAAATTCACCAATTTAAAGAGTATTGTTCAATTATTTTTAGTACATGTATGTTAGTCTTTTAACCTATCTATATCATTATAATTATATCAATATAATTATATGCAGCATATGGTTGTATCTTTTTTAAAAAATCCATTTTGATCATTTCTGTCTTTTAGTTGGTGTGTTTAGTCTGTTTAGATTTAATGTAATTATTGATATGTTTAGACCTAGTTCTGTCATTTCATTATTTATTTTCTGTTTGCTCTGTTGTTTTGTTCCTCTATCTCCCCTTTCCTTCTTTCTTCAGGTTAATTTTTATTAATTTATTAATAAATAAAATATTATATAAATTATTTATAATTATGTAAATATAAATTTATTTATAATTTATTAATTTATTATTTATTTATTTATGTTATTTGTTTTTGGCTGCTTTGGCTGTTTGCTGCTGCGTGTGGGCTTTCTCTAGTTGCAGGAAGCGGGGGCTACTCTTTGTTGCAGTGTGCATGCTTCTTGCTTCGGTGGCTTCTTCTTTTTAATAAATTTATTTATTTTTGGCTGTGCTGGGTCTTCGTAGCTGCGTGGTCTTTCTTTAGTTGCGGCGTGAGGGGGCTACTCTTCGTTGCGGTGCACAGTCTTCCTATCGCAGTGGCTTCTCTTGTTGCAGAGCGTGTGCTCTAGGCACACGAGCTTCAGTAGTTGTAGCACACGGGCTCAGTAGTTGTGGCTCACGGGCTTGGTTGCTCCGCTGCGTGTGGGATCTTCCCGGACCAGGGCTTGAACCCTTGTCCTCTGCATTGGCAAACGGATTCTCAACCACTGCGCCACCAGGGAAGCCCCAACCATTGGGTTTTAATTTCAATTATACTTGTCATTTCTAGAAGTTCTATTTGGTTCTTTTTCAAATTCAGCTGATCAGTTTTGATACTGTCATTCTTTTGTGGTAGATCCTATCACCTCTTTAATTTCTTTAAGCAAACCACACATAATTATTTCATATTTTATAATAGATAATTCCAATATCTTCAATCGTTGTTGGTCTGATTCAGCAGTTTGTTTCTGCTGACACTCATTTCATGTAGTTTCTGTTTAATGATTTTTTTTTTTACTATGACTTCCTGTTCCTTGGAAGTTTATCTGTGAGAATTCTTTGAAGCCTAGATTTAAAGTGTGTTTCTCCAGGGAGCATTTGCAATTGCTTCATCAGGCATCTGGGGAACACTTTAGATTGCATTTTTAGTTAATTGTTTTGGAGGAGGGGAGCACGGGGAGAAATATAGGCAGTGTGATTCCGGCAGCATACCCACCTGAAATTGGGCTTGTCCCGAGATTCTCAGGGAAGACCCTTCTTTCCTCTGCTCCAACCCCAGTGAAGACAGAGACAGACAAATCTCTGTAGACACTTTTTTTTCCTAGTTTACTAGCCCTTTGTGATCCTAGCTTTATGCAGGAGCCCTATTTCTCACGTTGATTGGGCCCCAGGAATTATCTTCTGTTCCATGAGCTGTATAGCCTGTTAAAGCCAGACTTTGAGTCACCAGAGATAGGCAGATACCCTCTGGGCAAATGCTGGCTCCAAAACATGTTTACCTCTGTGGACTCAATATTTCCTGATGCTTCCGAACCTTGACACTTCCCTTATGTTCTGTCATCTAAGCTATGACATAAATTATCTAGCATTTTAGATGTTCTGTCCCAGCGGATTTTTCTCTATATATCTATTGGAAATGACATCTTTGACTTCAGATAGGGGAATTCATCCAGATCACAGTTATTGTGATAGCTAATGAGCTTAGCTTTATTTCTCCCACCTAATTTCATATTTACCACTGATTATATTTTTCTCCCTCTTTCTCCTTTGCCTTTTCTGGCTTGGTCAAGTTTCTCTTTCTTCCTTATGTCAAATCCCATCACCACCACCATCACCACTTGCTTGTTTAGAACTTCGACTCTGCTTTTCAGTTTTGCTGCTGGTTTTGCCTGTTTACGTCTCCCCTATCCTTTTAAAAGATCTTTAGAATACTTTTATTCTCTACTCTCCAAAACATCCTTTCCCCTCCATGGATTTGTTGTATTATTTGGATAATTTAGACCAGCGATGTCCAAAAGAATTTTCTGCAATAATAGAAATGTTCTATGTCCAATGGCCAATACAGTAACCACTACCCACGTGTGGCCATTAAACACGTGAAAAGTGGCTGGTGCATCTGAAGAACTGAATATTGGATTGTATTTAATTTTAATTAATTCAAACGTAAAGAGCCACCTGTGACTAGTGGCTGCCCCACTGGATACTGCGGACTTCGATTATTTCATTTCTGACTCTTAATAAGTTTTCCCTTACAGAATGGCTTTGTTTCAAGAATCTATACTTTTAAAAATCACAAATTATTATTATTATTTTTTTTTTTTGCGGTAAGCGGGCCTCTCACCGCTGCAGCCTCTCCCGTTGCGGAGCACAGGCTCCGACGCGCAGGCTCAGCGGGCATGGCTCACGGGCCCAGACGCTCCGCGGCATGTGGGATCCTCCCGGACCCGGGCACTAACCCGTGTCCCCTGCATCGGCAGGCGGACTCTCAACCACTGCGCCACCAGGGAAGCCCAAAAAACCACAAATTATTAATCATACCATCATTCATTTAGATTTAACTATATGTAGCCATTTCTTCCTATTATTTCCGATACACTTTTTCATCCCATATCTTGAAATCTCTCTTGTAACCCAGTTTCATTCGGTTTGAGTATTTCTTTGAGTATTTTGTTCAGTCTTCATGAGCCCCCAAAATGCCCTGACAGAATGGATGGTATCTTGACTGGGACGAAGACTTGGATCACAAACCTTTTCCCTAATAATCTGTGGAAGTTTCGTTGTCCAGCATCACAGATGTAAAGACTGTTAGTCTGATTATCTTGGAAAGCCGCCTCTCTCCCCTGTATGAACCTGTGTCCCGTCCTCTTTATCCCTGGGTGGCAGGTACAAATCTCAGACTACAAACCCAGGTACATGAGAAGTAGAACTTCCTTATCTAGCTGATTGTGTTTCTTTTTTGAGGCCTCATTTCACTTGGATGGAACATTCTCCATCTTAGTCAAGACTACATCTCGGTTCTCGGGTTGGGGTGGCGATTATGTGGTGCTGAGGCAGGAGAGGGGGAACACGAGGAAGATGCAGTTCTTGGGCATCTGCCTTGCTGTCCTCCCACAAGATGTCTGGACATCAGACCTTGGTGCCCACTGAGCACAAACGGCCTCCCTCTGGGCTCCACCTCAGCCTCTCCGGATCCTCCCCCACTCTGTGCCTTGTCTGTGCCACTCTTGGGCATATCAGACACACACTGCTGAATCCAGACCTCTCCAGGCTGTGGGAAACCCTCTTGGGCACACAGGAGCCTTCTGCTGCTCCTGGGAGCTGTGTGAGGCTACACCAGGCCCATCTGCCCAGGCGTGCCCACCAGATGACTTCCGCTTCTACTCCAGGACCTGTCACGGCACAAGGAGGTCCAGGCTCCTCCCACCTCCTCGGCTGCCCCAGAGGCCCAAGGCCTCTCCATGCTTGGATCCCCAGACCCAACGGGGAGATCTATCCTCTCCTCTCACTTCCCGTGAGTCTCCTCCCTCCCCAACTCATGTAATCTTTGTTTAGTTTGGGGGGGCCACACAAGGATTGAGTAGCAAAGACTGGATTGATATCCAGATGTCCAGACATCCAAGACAGGCTCCTCTCAAGCCTGCAGTGAGTGTTCACACAGAAGGACACAGCCTGCCCTGGGCAGAAGTGCCCGGGAACCCCTCAGGGCCAGGACTTACCTGCCAGGCAGGAAGTACTCCATAAACTCCGAACGGATGATGTGGCGGCCACCCGGGCAGGAGCTCTGCTGTACATTCCCACCCTTCCTGCATGGTTGAGTCCCTGCTGTGGGCCTGACACCGATCACTGCTCGACTCATTAGCCAGGGAGCTGTGAGGGCTGGGGTCCTGGAAGAGGAGAGGATAAGAAATGAGTGCGTGCACCCCCAGCTGGTGCAGAGCACATTACCTTTAGAAGAACAAAAGAGAGATTCTTCATTCCCATTTTATAAACGGGAAAACTGAGGCTTCTAGAGAGTGATGAATTTGCCCAAGGTCACAAAGCAAGTAACTGGATAAGCTGAATTCAGATTGGCTTGAACATTGGCCCCAAACCTCCACACCACACAGCCTCTTCTCCACAAGCTCAGTGTGATGATACCCACTTCGCAGATGAGGGAACTGAGGCCAGAGGAGAGAAGGAACTTGCTCAAGTTAGAAGAGCCAGACCCAAACCCAAGACTACAGACTGGGCTGTTTAATCTCAGTGCTCCCTGCCTACCCGGGGCTTCCAGGTTAATGGGAAGACAGATCCTGAAGTTCCTTCCCTGGGGTGGCGGCCATCAGGTAGGCATAGTGCCTGTTCCGGCCAGCAGAGGTCAGCCATTCAGGGTGGGCAATAGCGGGTCAGGCCAGCCCACACCATCCTGAGGGGGAGGCAGAGCACAGGCCCCAGCACCACGACAAACAAAAGTGCAGCTCCTGGGGCTTCCCTGGTGGCACAGTGGTTAAGAATCCGCCTGCCAATGCAGGGGACACGGGTTCGAGCCCTGGTCCAGGAGGATCCCACGTGCCGTGGAGCAACTAGGCCTGTGTGCCACAACTACTGAGCCTGTGCTCTAGAGCCCGCGAGCTACAACTACTGGGCCCACGTGCCACAACTACAGAAGCCCGCATGCTTGGAGCCCGTGCTCCACAACAAGAGAAGCCACTGCAGTAAGAAGCCCGCGCACCATAACAAAGAGTGGCTCCCGCTCACTGTAACTAGGGAGAGCCCGCGCGCAATAATGTGGAACCCAACGTAACCTAAAATAAATTAAATAAATGTTTAAAAAAAAAGGGCTTCCCTGGTGGCGCAGTGGTTGAGAGTCCGCCTGCCGATGCAGGGGACACGGGTTCGTGCCCCGGTCCGGGAAGATCCCACATGCCGCGGAGCGGCTGGGCCCGTGAGCCATGGCCGCTGGGTCTGCGCGTCCGGAGCCTGTGCTCCGCAACGGGAGAGGCCACAACAGTGAGAGGCCCGCGTACCGCAAAAAAAAAAAATCCAGCTCCTGGCCTCATGGAGCCACCGGGTGTGTCACACTGACACATTCAGCAAGAGAATGCCACCAACACCTTGCACTGCCTCACCTGCCCTGCCAGTGCCCTTGCCCCGTGAATGACACCTGCACTTCACAGAGCAGGCTCCCGAGGCCCTACAGAATGGGCAGCCTGGCAAGTGGCTCCACCCACTGGCCATAGCTGATTGCACCAGAGCCAGACCCCTGACCCAGGCTGGGCCAATCAGCTTCTCTCCTGGGTTTCCAGGGGCCCCAATTCCCCTTCCCTCCAGCTGTGGTCACCTGTGGCTGTTCTCCAGGCCAGGCTGGTGACAGGAGGACCCGGGAGGCCAGTGCGGCGGCCGTGAGAAAGCCCCTCTCAGATCTCTACCTGGGAACATAACTGACCAATGGCTTCAGCAGCTGCGCTCTAGGCCTTAATGACCATTTTACATGTGGGAAGCCGAGACTCATAGAAGAGGATGACGTGGTCAAGGGGAGGAAGGGCCGCCTCAACAGTTGGACATGAACAAATTGCTCTTAAACTTCAGTTTGAAAGTCAGTAGTATTAAGGGTGAGAGAGAGGAAGCCCCAGGCCAGTACACACAGCATTCACACCAGCACCACTCCAGAAAGGGTTTTCTCACCATCACTTATGATGCCTGCCTTTCCACCACTAGGCATGAGTCGTGCCTGCGGAGGCTGTGCTTCCCACACACCAGTGACTGCGCGTGGCAGGAATACAAAGGAGACCCATTTTGAGGAGAGGTGGGACCCCTCTGACAGGCATCTTGGCTAGAAGACTCCCATTGGCCTTAAGAACTTTCTTAGAATCCTCTACAGTCAAAAATGCTTCCTTTCAGCCTTCTTCCCTTCCCTTCCTCCTTCACATCAGGGTCAGATCCGCATCAAGGCCGGATGCTTTCCCAGGTTCCCCTGGCTCCCTCCCCATTTCCCCTTACAAATATGTCCCCTAATAAATCTCTTGCACATCTCGTCTGTCTTGGTATCTCCCTCCTCAGGGAATTTGGATTAATTCCAAGTCCTTACCCTGTAGGCCAGTCCTGGCCACAGCACCGTTCTGTGGCTTCTGAAGTTATGCAACATCCATGGGCCATACAGCAGCTGGGCCAGTGGGCCAGCAGGTGCCAGCCCTCACCATGCCCAAGACCTACTGCCCCTAAAACCCAGACGCAGGGAATTCACCCCTCCTGGGATCCAGGTACCACCACCCCTTCAGCCCCCTGGAGCCATTCCCCTCTTGGACAATCCCAGTTCTGGGACTCTTCCCACACACAAAGATGAACATGTGGACCTGAGGCAGCCTGGAAGCAGAAAGCGATAGCTATATGTTCATTATGTCTGTGTTTTGTTATCCAGGAATTCATTAATCACCTACTCTGTGCAAGACACAGTGACAGCAGAGTATTCCAGGAACTGCACAGGATTTGGAGATGCTTGGAAAGCAGAGACTGAGTTTGAGCATTCACACTCAGAGCTGTGTGACCTTGAGCAAGTTACTTAGCCTCTCTGATCCCATTTCCTCATCTACAAATGGGTTGTATGAGAATATCATGTTAGAGAGCACAACAAACTGACAATAGCAGACTTCTACAAATAACCAAGAGTATTATTGCTAGGGCTGCAGTTATGACTTCTGTCCTTGAAGGAAAGAGCTGGGCAGTGACTGGATCTGACCCTTCATTCACCCAGAGGCCAGCCTCCCACACACAGCTCAGCAGCTGGAGGCTGTGTGCTGGGCAGCCGTTTGCCTTCTGAACAGCAGTGTCCAATAGGAGTCTGGCCCAAGGTTCATGTCTTTCTCCTCTACCACCAGACCTCCTTCCACGAAAGCTGTCCCTCCTGGCTAAAGCCAAGGGCTCAGAGGAGGTGGAGGAGAGGATGGGAGTCAGGGCTCTGCAGAAGGCAGCCTGGATACCAATGTTTGGAAGGACTCAGACATGGAGCAGACATGGAGTCTGCACCATATCTGAGGGTCTATTGAACTGGATATCTTCAATTCGAGTTACCTGGGTAAGCCCTAGTTCTCTGTATACCAGGAGACAGATGTATTTACTGGGAGGTTCAGAGGAAGGAGAGCTCGGACCCAAGTGGAAAAATCCAAGAGGTCTTCCTAGAGGAGGTTGCATTTAGCCGAGTCTTGAAAGATGCTATGGGGACTAAAGGAGAGGGTAGGACCCTCTGGGAGAAAGAACCAGCATGAGCAGAGACTAGGAGATGGGAATGGGTCAGGTAGCTTGCCTGGAGTGGGACAGGAAAGAAAGACAAGAGTGAAAAATGGGGCCACAGGGGCCATTGGTAACAAGCAGGGGTGAGCTTCTGAAGGACCCTAAATGTCCTGGCCAGGAGTTTGATATTTACCCTGCTCATCAGAGGGACAAGGATGAGTTTTTTTTTTTTTAAGGATGAGATTTGGAGCAGAGGAGTAATGTTCTCAACGTGTACTAGTGAGATGGGTGCCCCAGGGAATTTTGCAACCCTGGGTGTCCCTGGCAGGCCCCAGAAAATTTTCGCCATCTTTTGCCATCAGAGAGTTATAAAAGCTCTGAATTTTATGTATCATGAGGCTGTCACATATCCCCTGTGTACCATTCCAATACACAGGCACACTCACACGCACATGCCCACTTAAACCCACTCAGAGGGCCAGGCAGGTTGTCAAGCCCATTTCTGGGTTGCATGGCCAATATTGGCCACCAGAGGGCGCCTCCAGCATCCCAGCAAAGAGAGAGCCCAGAGTGGGCTTAAGCACCCACCCCAGGCAGAAGGGAGGGTAGAAACCAACCAGTCCACCTGCCTTGTTTTACTTATGAGGAAACCCAGGCTCAGAGAGCAGAGTGATGTGGTCAAGCGGAAGGAGGAGGAAGTGGCCACCTCAACAGCTGGATGTGAGCAGACGGCTCATAAACTTCAATTTGAAAATCAACAGGATTAAGCCTGAGAAAGAGGCACCCCCTGGGCCAGCACACACAGCATTCACACCCCCGCTACTCCAGAAAGGAGTAAAACGGGGACAAGAACCGTGGCCAAACCAAGCACGTCAGAGCTCCCACGCTCTTGCAAGCTTCTGAGCCTTTACCAATGCTGTTCCCTTGCTTGGACTGCCCCGTCCCCAGGCTTCCAGTGGCAGATGCCTGCTGTCCTAACTTTCAGCCAAGGGGTCTCCCCAGCAAGCCTTGCTCACACTCTGTCACCGGGGTGCTTAGTTCGGAGGTGGGAGTGGAGCACCCCCTCATATGCTCCCATGAGCAGAGAGGTTCATTACGGTGTTACTTGCAACAGAATAAAATTAGAATTTAAATGTCCACAATTAGGAAATAATAGTAATAATAATAATGGCCTTGTCTAACACCCCGAGTGCTTACCATGAATAGAATCACAATTAACCCTCACAAGGAACTTACAAGGAAGCAACTATTATCTCCATTTTATAGATGAGGAAACTGAGACACAGAGAGGTTAAGTAATGGTGATGGGATATGATACATTCATTTCACGGCATATTATACGATCACTTAAAATCATGATGATGTGCTGAAGGTTAATGCCATGAGGAAATATGTACGTTATACTGTTAAGGGGTATTGTGTGTCTGTGCATGTACATATAAATATAAAATATGTAAAAAACAGGGCTTCCCTGGTGGCGCAGTGGTTGAGAGTCCGCCTGCCGACGCAGGGGACGCAGGTTCGTGCCCCAGTCCAGGAAGATCCCACATGCCACGGAGCGGCTGGGCCTGTGAGCCATGGCCGCTGGGCCTGCGCGTCCGGAGCCTGTGCTCCGCAACGGGAGAGGCCACAACAGTGAGAGGCCCGCGTACCGCAAAAAAAAAAAAAAAAATTAAAAAAACATAATATGTAAAACATGTAAATATAGATATGTAAAAATAAAATATGAAACAAAAGAAAGTTGAACGAAATGTCCACAGTGGTTTACTCTGGGTAATGGGTGATCTCTATTTTCTTTGTTGTACCTCTCTGTATTTTCCACATTTTCTACAATAAGCAGACATGTTTTTAAATCATGAAATGCAGCAGTATTATATATTGGCTGAGAGCAATTTGAGAGTAGCAATTCTGACCTGAATTAGGTCTGAAGAGAATGTGAGGGGTTAAGAAACCTTGACCCTAAAGCTGCTTTTCCAAACTCCCCTCTGACTTGGCTTCCTGGGCTGAGAGGCTGTTTCATCCTCCTAAGAGTCATTCATTCACTGACTTGCTCTTTCTTCACTCTCTCACTCATCAGGTGCCAGGCATGTTGGGGGAGCTAGAGAGATACTCAGTTCCCTTTCTGGCCCCCACTGAGCACAGACTACGAGGTGCTGAGGGCCTGATCAGGGCAGGACTCAGGAAGGGCGGTCACTGGGCGGCAGGAGAGGGGTCAGGGGGCAGAAAGGACAGCACGGGGAGGGGCAGGGGCAGGGACTGTCCAGGATCAGTCCAAGGGTCTGGCTTGAGCATCACATGGCAGTGGAGTCCCTGTTCTGTGAACAGGACCACCCTGCTCACAGCTGTTGCATCCCCAGCATCAGGTGGCTTGAGATTGGTGAATGAATGAATAAATAAGACCAATGAGGAAGTGGGGAAAATACCTGAACCTTTATCATAGACAAGAGATTAACGTCTCTAATTTATAAACAGCTTCTAAAAGTAGAGAAGAAGGGCTTTCCTGATGGCGCAGTGGTTAAGAATCTGCCTGCCAATTCAGGGGACATGGGTTCGATCCCTGGTCTGGGAAGATCCCACATGCCGCGGAGCAACTAAGCCCGTGTGCCACAACTACTAAGCCTGCACTCTAGAGCCCGCGAACCACAACTACAGAAGCCCGCACGCCTAGAGCCCGTGCTCCGCAACAAGAGAAGCCACTGCAATGAGAAGCCCGCGCACCGCAACAAACAGCAGCCCCCGCTCGCCGCAACTAGAGGAAGCCCGTGTGCACCAACGAAGACCCAACGCAGCCAAAAATAAAATAAATAAATTTATATTTTAAAAAAGGTACAGGAATTAGAAGATATGAAAAATATATAAACAAATAAATAAAAGTAGAGAAGGAATAAACCAACAACCTTCTAGAAAAAATGGGTTAAAAATATTACCAGACAGTTCACAGAAAAAGAAATGCAAATGGCCCTTAGCCATATGAAAAGATGATCAAACTCAATCAAATAAAAGAAATGCAAATTGAAACTACGCTGAGATACCATTTCCCACTTATCAGATGGGCAAAAATTCAAAAGTTTGGCAAGACATTCTGTTGGGGAGGCCATGGGGAAACAAGCCCTGTGCAGCTAACGGGAATGTAAAACGGTGTGATCCCTTTGCAGAGGAATTGGGCAAAAGCTAGCAAAATCACTTTGTGTGTTCAAGCTGGGGCTCGGGTATCCCACTGCTGGGAATCGACTCCAACCAGTACGCCGAAAGATGGAAGCGTGAGGCTTTTTACTGCAACTCTATTTGTAACAGCAAAGGACTGGAAAGGAGGAAAATGTCCACCAGCAGGAGACTGTGGTTTTCAGCACAAAGGAAGATTCTGGCGGCAAAGACCAGGGGAGACCTCAACAGACCACTGTGGGTGAGATCGCAGGGCGAGATGTACAATGAATCAAACAAGGTGGAGGAAAGTGTGCCTGTATGGTCACACTTAACTAAGAAAAGGAGGGAGGGATACAAATATACGTGTAGACATCTGTGTATGTGATATGTACATACACACACATGTGTTGTGTGTATATATAAATCAATGTAAGGAACACACATATGTGTGTGTATATGTGAAAATCAATGTAAGGACAAAGCATAAGTTTTTAAAATTAATAGTTCTAGGAAGGGGGGATTGAATGAGATGGGCACAAATAAAAGTTAGACCTTTGTAAATATATTCTGTGTGATAGACTTTGGAACCATAAATAAAATTTTAAAGTTTTAAATAAATTCATAAAAACTGCAAGTAAAATGAAGCAACCAAGTCTATACATTAAGTTAGTGATATAACCACAAAGAGAAGAACGATTCCAAGTGACTTCCAAGCAAAGTAACTTAAAGACACATGAACCAATCACAACGTCTGAACCTTATTTGTATCCTGATTCAAACACCCAAGTTATAAAAAAAAAAAGGAAAAATGATGACATTCAGGAAAATGGGAGACCTGACTAGACATGTGATGATATGAACTGGGATAATGGCACACATTTTAGGTGTGATAACGGTACCATGGAAAGATAATATTTTTTTAAATAAATGAATACATTTATTTTTTTAAAAAATGATTGGCTAGGTGGGACATCATTAATGTGTTTTTTTAAACATCTTTATGGAGTATAATTGCTTTACAATGGTGTGTTAGTTTCTGCGGTATAACAAAGTGAATCAGCTATACATATACATACGTCCCCATATCTCCTCCCTCTTGCATCTCCCTCCCTCCCACCCTCCCTATCCCACCCCTCTAGGTGGTCACAAAGCACCGAGCTGATCTCCCTGTGCTATGCGGCTGCTTCCCACTAGCTATCTATTTTACGTTTGGTAGTGTATATATGTCCGTGCCACTCTCTCACTTCGTCCCAGCTTACGCTTCCCCCTCCCCGTGTCCTCAAGTCCATTCTCTATGTCTGAGTCTTTATTCCTGTCCTGCCCTTAGGTTCTTCAGAACCTTTTTTTTTTTTTTAGATTCCATATATATGTGTTATCATACGGTATTTGTTTTTCTCTTTCTGACTTACTTCACTCTGTATGACAGACTCTAGGTCCATCCACCTCACTACAAATAACTCAATTTCGTTTCTTTTTATGGCTGAGTAATATTCCATTGTATATATGTGCCACAACTTCTTTATCCATCCATCTGTGGATGGACATTTAGGTTGCTTCCCTCTCCTGTCTATTGTATATAGAGCTGCAATGAACACTGTGGTACATGACTCTTTTTGAATTATGGTTTTCTCAGGGTATATGCCCAGTAGTGGGATTGCTGGGTCGTATGGTAGTTCTATTTGTAGTTTTATAAGGAACCTCCATACTCTTCTCCATAGTGGCTGTACCAATTTACATTCCCACTAACAGTGCGAGAGGGTTCCCTTTTCTCCAGGAAAGATACTATTGAGTATTTATGAATAAAATGAAATGACATCTGGGATTTGCTTCAAAAATAATTTGGTCATTGTTGGGGAGGCGTGAGGAAACAAGATCTAAGGCTGGTGAGGAGGTAGCTGAAGGCTGCTGGTGAGTAAGTGGAGGGTCATTAAGTACTATTCATTGTACCTTCTTAGATGTTAGAAATTTTCATGATAAAATGTTAAAAAAAAAAAAACCAAATCTGGCACTTGGTAAGGAAGTGGAAAAATTGAAACTCATACATTACTGGTGGTAACGCAGAATGGTGCACGCATCTTGGAAAGCTGTCTGGCCGTGTCTTGTGATACACTTTACCTACGATCCAACAACCCCACTCTTGGATATTTACCTGGAGAAACGAAAACTGACATTTGCCCCAGAAGGGATGCTTCCAGTTAGGAATAGAATTCCTCCTGGCGTTTGTCAGTCTTGACAACTCAAGTTAGAGTTTAGACTTTAAAAGTTTATTATTACTTTGAAAATAGTACAGCCATTCCAGATAACAGTTGGGCAGATTCCTCTAAAGTTAAAACATACACTTACATATGACTCAGCAATCCCACTTCTAGGTAGCTTCTCCCGCAAAATGAAAATTCACGTCTGCACAAAAACCTACACGTGGAGTGTTTACAGTGGCATTATTCATAATTGCCAAACGCTGGAAACAATCCAAACGTTCAGCAATGGGTGAACAGATAAATACACTGCGTACATCTATACGATGGAAATACAACTCACTGGGCAATAAAAGAGGAACACTACGAATACACAGACCAACACAAATGACTCTTAAAAGCATTTATGCTGAGTACAAGAAGCTAGATGCAAAAGGTTACCTGCTGTGTGATTCCATTTACGTGGCATTCTGGAAAAGGCAAAACTATAGCGACAGAAAATAGATCAGAGGCTGTCAGGGACCAGGGGTGGGAGCAGGTGTTGATAACAAAGGAGCAGGAAGGAAATATTGGTGGATATATCCAACAGCTTAATTATGGTGGTGTTTACACTACTGTGAAACATTTGCCAAACCCCATACGCTAAAAAGGGGTGAATATACAATATGTGCATTATACCTCAATAAACTCTCCCCCAAACAGACCAAAACCGGGCACTTGGTAGATGATGGATTAAATGCTGATTGAATGCCGGATGAATGAGTGAACAAAGAGAACCCAGAAAGAGCAGTAGGTGAGAGTGGAAATGGGCCTGTTTGAGGTGGAGGTTGGGGGACCTATGGGAGCCCGGAGTGGGGGTGACCAAGGGCAGCAGGACATGCAGGGTGGAGTCCCCGAGACCACGGGCCTTTGACATCAGCTGACCTTTTTCCTCCTCCCCTCTCCTGACCCTGCCCTTTCCCCACAGTGAATGCCCAGTCCCTGGCTGCCACCTAAAGGAACAATAGCTTCGATCTAAACCTGCTCACTCGTGGAAGGATTCAGTCCCACTGCTGCCCAAGTTCAAGTTCCTCTGAGTTCTGAGACAGGCGGGTGCTCAGAGAGGGGCCAAAAGTGGCTCCCCACCAGGTCTTTCCTGCCCTTCCTATGTCCTGCCTGAGCCTCAGGAAACACAGGGCTCTCATCCTTTGGGCATGGAGTGCCACCCACATGCTTAATGGTGGGCAGAGCCCAGAGACACCTCTCTCCACCCACAGCCAGAGTCATTGCTCTGCAGGGCCTCGACTCAGGCCATGGGGACCCTGCGGGAGACACCGTCCCTTCCCTGGAAGACAATTAGTCTAATCTGATGGGAGAACACAGATCTCACCCCAAAGAGCTCCCAGGTAGGTGGAAACGCAGATTCATTTTTGTGATTCTCGAGCTTGACAACCTCCGTAGTTTATTAAACCTTTGTTAATATCCTAGTTTCTTGAAGACGGAGTTACAGAAAGTACAGAAAGTTACAGAAAGTACAAGTGTTTTAACTGTTGCTGAATATGGGGACCAAGGAGGGACAAGGTGGGTCCAAACTTGTGAGGGGAAGGCCCAGATGTGGCAACCGTGGGAGGTATTGACTTAAAAGGGGAAAGATAACTTTGCAGGAAAAGCTTTCTAAATGACCCAGCAGGGTGAGTCAATGTCGTTGAAAGACTGCAGGCGGCGCTAGAAGAACATAAGCGTCCGTGGGCAGCTCAAGGGAGCAACTCAAGCCTTGGGGAAATTTCAGGAAGTTTCACAACACAGTCTCCCTGGAGACACGTGTGACACTTCACCTATAAAACCCAGTCATCATACCCGCCTCCCACAATTATTAGAAAGATCGAGTGTGATTACGTAGGGGAAACTAAGACGGGAGTTATCTGGGGAAGAAAAGAAAAGGCTGCCGGAACCCAGGACAACAAAATGGCACTGGGTTACTGTTCTGAGCCAGTTCCTTGCAATGCAGTGGATGGAGCACGTGGAGTCAGAGAACTCTGGTCTCAATCCTGGCTCCACCACAGTGGGGCTGTGTGGCTTTGGGCAGGCCTCTGCTCCTCTCTGGGCATCAGTTTCCACATCTGTAAAATGGGCATAACACCCCACCCAGTTGCTGTGAGGATGAAATGAGAGAAACGTGTTGGTGTATCTGGTGTCCATGGAGTCCAGCCCTCGGCAGGGCTCAGCGAGTGAAAATGATCGGAGTAGGAAGGTGCGTCAGCCTCCCAGTGTCACCATGAGGAGGCTGGGAGGAGCACCAGGCTTCAGGAGGCTCAGAGGTGGCAGAATGGCCAGAATCTGGATTGCACTAGAGGAGCTAGGCCTACTGAGGAGGGCCCTGCCCTGGGGTGGGGCCTCAAAAAACATGGGGGCGCCTGGGCACCAACACTGAGCATTTGGCCTTGGACCCAAGTCCCGGTCATGCTGCCTACAAACTAGGGGATCCTAGTCAAGTGTCTTTACTTCTCTGCACCTCACTTTCCTCTTCTGTAAAGTGGGGCTACTATGCCTGCATTACAGGGTTCAATGTGTGTGTGGCTGGGTCCAAAGTTAGCATGTTCCCAGCATCCTCTCCCCAAGTCCAGCTTTGCCCCTCAACTCCTCCTATCCCAGGGACTTTGGGGAGCAGAATCTGAGAGGAGGGGAGAAGGTAGAAGCCCTGCATGGGGGCTGCCCTGGTGGTGCAGTGGTTAGGAATCCGCCTGCCAATGCAGGGGACATGTGTCCGAGCCCTGGTCCAGGAAGATCCCACATGCTGCGGAGCAACTAAGCCCGTGCGCCACAACTACTGAGCCTGCGCTCTAGAGCCCGCGAGCCACAACTACTGAGCCCGCGTGCCACAACTACTGAAGCTCACGTGCCTAGAGCCCGTGCTCCACAACAAGAGAAGCCACTGCAATGGGAAGCCTCCGCACCACAACGAAGAGTAGCCCCCGCTCACTACAACTAGAGAAAGCCCGCGTGCAGCAACGAAGACCCAACGCAGCCAAAAGTAAATAAAATAAAATAAAAATAATAATAATTTAAAAAAAAAGAAGCCCTGCATGAACAGGCCCAGAGAGGGGAAGGAACCCTCACAAAATCTCCAAGTAAATTACAGGTAAAGCCAGGCCGCTTCCTGGGGGCTGGCCTTCTGAAAGCAAAGAGCCTCCCTGAACTTACTTGATGTCTGAATCTCTGTCCTTGCCCCTCACTCTGTGACTTTCCCGTGATTCCCTCACATTCGCCTGGAGTGCCTGCATTTCCTGAGTTCGTAGGGAGCCTCAGTTCCAGACACTGCACAGTCCTGTTATCAAGAGACCAGAAAGAGGAGAGGCTTCGGGCTGCTGTGAGGTCTGGGGAAAAGGCAGGAGTTTTCAACAGGGAGTCCATGCCAGCGTCCCAAGACCCCAGCCTAAGGAGCATCATGCTAGGAGTGCACGCAGACAGGAGGATGGGAGACAGGGTGCCTGAGGAGGAAAACAGGAGAAAGCTTTAGGAGAGGTGGTCTTAAGACGGGGGAACTAACTGCACAGCAATGGGTTTCATGAGGTCAGGGGCCTCCTCTCTCTTAATAGCTGCTTGAGGTCTTGGGGCAAATTCCTGGTGGCTCCTGTCTCAAAATATATCCAGGCCTTATCTTTCAGTGATATACACTGACATATTTATGGATGAAATAATATGATATCTGGGATTTGTTTCAAAATAATCCAGTTGTCAAGAGGGGTGAAAGGTTTGCATGAAGCAAAATTGGCTGTGAGCTGATGATGGTTAAAGTGGGTGATGGGGACATCCTTGTGTTATTCCTTGTACTATTCTCACTACTTCTGTACATGTTTGCTGTTTTCCGTAACAAAAAGTTCCTGTTTCCAGAATCAGCCATTTCTGTCCAGCTTCGCGATCACTGCCCTGGTCATCTGGCCTGGATGGCTGCAATCACCTCACAGGTCAGCCTGCATCGGCCGGGCCCCTCCAGACGATTCTCAACACCACCACCAGAGGGAGCCTGTTACATCGTGAGTCCCCTGCTCCAACCCTCCTGTGTCCTCGTCTCAGAGAACCCCAGCCTCCAAGTCCACGCCACCTCGCCCCTGCTACCTCTCAGGCTCCTCTCCAGCCACACTGGCCTCTCTTCAGCCTCCCGCAGTCTCCTTCATGACCCCTAGAACCCTATGTGCTGAGGGGGATTTGGGGGGAAGTCTGATTCGACCAGACTTCACTCACCCATTACATTCAGACATTACAATATGGCATGGGACACAATTATACCTTTAAAAAAGTATTTGCTGTGTACCTGAAATTCAGTTGCAACTGGGCATCCCGTATTATATCAGGCGACTCTATCTGTAACAGACTATGAGCTAGTCCTACCAAAAGAACCATGTTGTCATCTTAAAGTCCACAATGCTCGGCACACAAAGGTGGCCCCTCCTAGCAGACAGTTGCAGAAAAGCACCCTATGGGCTGACGCAGCTCCTCTCCCAGTTGCAAGGATTTCAGGTCCACTTGCTTCGGTGGCCAAGGTGTCCTGTTGCAGAGCACAACCTGCCCAGCCATTCACGGCAGCCCTGCAGGAGGCCAGAGAAGCGGGTGCTTCCAGAGTGAGGGAGGTTGAACCTGCCCTCCCAGCTCTTTCTCTCCCCCACAGTGGGTAGGGATGGGGGGGGGGAGTGACCATGCCAAGGCCTAGACTGGCAGCCCCCTCTGGGTGCTTTGGGAGTCAAGCCCATCTGGGATGGGTCTGAACCCTTGCAGTGCCCTGCGGTGGTGGGTAGAAGGGCCCCGTGCCAGACGCCAGCTGCCCCCGTGGCCGGAGGGTGTCCACTTGAACCGTTCCAAGTAAACATTTGACCAGCTCAGCCCCGGCCATCATCCCATGCCAACACTTGGCCCTTGTTCCTGGACAGGCCCTTCTGTGTCCCGTCCTTTGTGGCTGACATTTCAGCCGAGCCCTGCAGGGGCTGGGGTGACCCGGTGCCCCATCCCCATTCTGCAGACAGGCTCCAGGGAGGGGGTCCCTGTGGCAGCCGGTACTTGGC
Organism: Leucopleurus acutus; assembly: GCF_964270905.1. NCBI lineage: Eukaryota > Metazoa > Chordata > Mammalia > Artiodactyla > Delphinidae > Leucopleurus > Leucopleurus acutus. The sequence continues at coordinate 135,607,120 of NC_139142.1, read as the reverse complement.
GGGGGAGTCCCAGTAGACGGGCCGTCGCCAGGCCGGGTCAGCCGCCTGCCTGAACACCCCACGTGGGCCCCAGGGCTGCAGAGCCCACGGTCTAACAGTGGAGCCATGGGGCTGCCAGCTGACTCGGCTGCTTTGTTCCAGGCCTGGAGTGGTCTGAGGGTGGCTGAGGACTGTGGCTCCTTCTTTGCTGAGAAGCCACAGATAACGCTGGCGACAGGGCCTGATAAAGCGTCTGTCAGAGGCTCTCTCCCAGACGGGCCCTGCTGTTCCCGCCAGCCCCAAGGGCCCCTGCCGCCCAGGCCTGTCTCCACAGGTCCGCCCCTCCCTGGGGTCTCAGCCCTTCTCTTCCAGGCTGGCAGACCCCTCCCCACCCGTATCTTCAGTCTGGCTCTCAGAAGTTCCTGAGGCCTTTGGGCCCAGGAGCAGAATAAACTAATCTTCTCATTTACTCCCATGAAGAGAATGTCAAGCCATGCGCAGCTCTCAGTGGAATTCCAGACTGTGGCTCCTGGGGAGTTGGGGGAGGGGGATTGGGGGGGGCCTGGAATCTCTTCCTAGAGCCCCTCAAATGACATCCCGAGCCACCTCTTTCATGTCACATGAGCCCACCCTATGCCGGGCTCTAGGATGGGTGCGGGGGGCACAGGAACAAATAAGACATGGTCCACGAGTACAGGAACTTCCAGGAAGAGGGCGCTGGAAGACCTACCCCACCCTGACCTGACCCAGGCCTGCACCCCCAGCCTATAGAGGGTCTGGCCTGGAGTAGGAGGTATGTGAGGGGGTCCTAGCCAGCCTTGGGTGAGACTCGCTGCCAAAGGGCCAGAGAATTGGGACCTTGAGTCTTGGATCCGGTGGAGGAGGCACAGGTCCCGCCCTGGGAGTCAGAAGACAAGGCCCAGAGCACAGGCATTTCTGAAGTCAGCCCTCACTGCGTCCTGAGCACGGTACAGGTGAGCAGGTATGGGCTGGGGGCACTGCCAGAGAAGATGCCCCCCGACGGCAGCGGCCCTGCTCCCCGAGACTGCGTGGGGACACTGGGCTCCCAGTTTGACTGCAGAGAGCTGCCTGCTCTGTGCTGACCAAGCTGAATGAGACCCTTACACAACATAGACGGTGGGAGCTGGAGACCCCAGGCCGGAAGTGAGTCTCAGCTCGGCTTCTCCTCCCTGTGTGACCCAGGGCAGGCCTCTGGCCCTCTCTGAGGATTGGGCTAGGGGCCCTCTAAGGCCTCCCAGGGAGAGAAGCCCCAAGGGAGAGTCCCTGTCCAAGGGCCAGTGTGTCCAGCGGGAGAAGGCCTGGGCTGCCTCCCCTCCCCCTGGAGGAGGAATGTCTCTCCAGCTCCACTAGTTTGGAGTGCTCTGGAGGGAGGGGACCCAGGTTTCCTGCATCTGTGGGCCCAGGCGCTGCATCTCCCGGATGCAGGGACTCTGCATAGCTTCGCAGGGGGCCTCTGGCTCATAAAGGAAGGACCTGAGTTCCAGAGGTTGCAAGAGAGGCCTCCTGCCCTCCCCCACCTATGGCAGCTCCCTCTGAAACCCCTGAAGTCACACAGGCTCAGCCCAAGTGGCCCTCCCCACCACACACAGACACACACACATACCGGAACAAACCCTTCCTTCCCTGGCACTCCCTCCCCTGGTGTCTACATCCCTGCCATGGCGGTTCTTCCTCGTGCATTCATTTATTCTCCCCTCAAACATCTACTGCTACACGTATATGCCAGGCACAAGGGCCTAATGGTGAATGAGACAGACCCAGCTCCTGCCCTGGACGAGCTTACAGTCCTGTGGGGTGAGACAGACCTCTGAAGAGAGAACTACAGGTGAGTGACAAGGGTGGTGAAGAAGCAGAACGGGCTGTGAGAGAGGGCAGGAAGCGGGACATACGGTCAGGGAGGGAAGGCCCTTCTGAGGAGGTGACACTGAAACTGACACTTGGAGGCAGGTGAGAAGTGAGAGATGAGTCCCAGGCTGGTCCTGGGCTGGGTCACTCATCTCTGGAATCTCCCTCCAGCTGCCCCCGCCTCACACCTACCGTGGTGCCTGTGTGAGGCCAAGTTCATGCAGGTTGAAAACAGGGCCAGTCTGTGACATTTCTGCTGGAAGCAGGCAAAGGAGTGGCACCAAGGGGAGGTGGATCCTGGATCACGACCCCAAGATGGGAAGGGCTGAGGGGCTGGGGTTCACCCTCCACAGTACCCGGCAGAGAAGCCCCCTTCATGCCAAGTACTCCCCGCATTAATACTATAGATGCACTCCCTCTTCAGTGCAGAAGGAACACACCCCCAGCCTCTGCTCAGGAGGGGCCATGTCCCCATGGACATAAGGGAAGAGCTTGGTTGGCAGCCCAAGCCTTCAGCCTCTCACTCTCCCCTCTGCCCATGGCCTTGCCTGGCTTTGCTGCAGACTTGCTGTGTGGCCTTGGGGATGTCACTCCCCTCCCTGGGCTTGGGACAGTGACCTCGGGACAGGGTGGAAGGATGGAAGTGGTACAGTTGTCCCCAGCCAGTTGATCCTGAGGGCATTTTGGATGTGGGCCAGTGAGAGGTGAGGGTGGGGCTCTGCCACTCCATTGCTGGGTGAACCTGGGGTCCTCAAGGCTCTCTCTGGGGAATCTTGCCCATCTGCAAATAGAGGGGATGCTCTCAATGCCATCTCATCGGCCCCCGACCAGGAAAGCCAAGCGCTCCCCACTTCAGCGTCTCCACTGCACAGCAGCCCTGGGGACCTGAGCACCAGCGAGTTACCACATTTAATGATAAAGACTATAATCTTCTCATCACAAAGCAAAGCAACAGAAAAAAAAAGACCCAGTCCCCTTCCATCCCTCAATTCTAACAGCACGGCGTCATTTGAGCCTAGCTAATGCTTGGACACGGGTGCTGGAAGGCAGTCCTTGCCCCTCAGGGTGGCACTGGGATGCAGGGAATGTCCGCAGGTGCCGATTCTGAGACACGCACAGCTACATTCTCCATGTCATTTACTCGTCACCAGTTTTCCAGGTAGTGCACTTTTTTCTTTTTACCTTTTACTTGAAATATACATAGCACGACGCACATGAATCTCAAATTGTTCATGGAGCTCAAGCTCAACGAACTTTGACACGCGTATCAACCTGCGTGACAACCGGATCAAGACAAAACACAGTTCCAACATGCCAGAAGATTCTCTCAAGCCCCCTTGCAGTCCGCAACCCCTAAGGACAACCACTATCTTACCCTCTCTCACCGCAGATTAGCTTTACCTGTCCTTGAAATTCTTATTAATGGAATAACACGTACCTATTCTTTGCGCCTGGCTTCTCTCACTCAACGGCATGTCAGATTCATTCATGTTGCTGCATCCGTCTCTCCGCAGTTTCTTTATGGTGTTGTGCATTATTCCGTTGCAGGGCGATACCACACCTCATTTAGCCATTCTTCTGCTGATGGACGCCAGAGTTGATTCCATTTCGGGGCTATTGTGACCAACCCCTGTGCTTTTTGGACATGCACATTCGCCTCCCTCGGTTAAGTACCTAGGAGCACACCCACAGGGTCAGGGGTGGGTGGACACTTAGCTTTCATAGCTATTTAGGCAGTAGGTATGTTCAGCCCCATTTTACAGACATAGAGGCCAAGGGTCAGAGAGTTTAAATCAGTCACCAAGCTCACACAATTACTAAGTCATGGAGCCTGGTCTGGAATCCAGAGATTTCTGACTCCAAATTCTTTCTAATCCTGCATTTTTTTTTTTTTTTTTTTTTTTTTTTTTTTGCTGTGCGCGGGCCTCTCACTGTTGTGGCCTCTCCCGTTGCGCAGCAACAGGCTCTGGACGCGCAGGCTCAGCGGCCATGGCTCACGGGCCCAGCCACTCCGCGGCATGTGGGATCCTCCCGGACCGGGGCACGAACTCGCGTCCCCTGCATCGGCAGGCGGACTCTCAACCACTGCGCCACCAGGGAAGCCCTAATCCTGCTTTTGAGAACAGGTGAAGGGGGTGCAAGGGTGGAGGGAGCCAAAAGAGAGGGGAAGCAAAGGGGTGACTCCGATAGCCTGCTCTGTAATCGGCTCCTGACATGTCCAAGCCGCCTCGGGAGGGCACAGCTCCACTCCCAGGCAGACACAGAATAAGCACAGCATCTCCGAGCTGTAAAGAACACGCAGGGTCTGGCCCCTCCACTCTCAGGTCTCATACCCTCCCCCTCCCTTCCCACTCATTCCAGCCACACTGCCTTCCTTGCTACACCCTGAAAGTGCCAGCCGGGGTCCCCCCTCACCGGCCTTTCCACCTTCAGCTCCCACTTTCAGAACTGTTCCTGCCTCAGACAGCCACATGGCCTCCCCCCCCCCCCCACTTCTCCGGGCCTCTGCTTCATTTCCCAGTTGAAAAGAGCGCCCCCGTCACACGCTGTCCCTTCCATCTGACCTAATATTTTGTGTATATTTGCTTATTGCCTGTCCCCTACCCTAGAATGTGACCTCCGGAGGGCCAGGCCTCACAGTCTTATGTGCCCGCTCCACCTTCAGTATGTGGCACAGTGCCTGGCACCTGAGAGGCCCTCCAGAAATACGTGTTGAATGAATGAATGAAAAGCCACCCCCAGGAGCAGCGGGTGGCAGGTCGCAGGCCAGGAGGGGCTTTCGGTGCCAGCTCCGGCTGCCACGTTCACGTTCTGAGATAAAGCTCCCACAGGCCAGGGCCAGAGCCGTTGGCTGGGGTGAGGCAGTGCCCTGGTGGCCTCCAGGCACTGCGGCAACTCGGCCATCACGGCCGGCTCTCAGTGGAGCCAGATGGACAAGGGCACCAATGTGCACTTGGATACCTGTTGGGCTGGCCCTTCAGGATGGGGGAATTTAGGATTCCTGGGTAAGAAGAGGGAGCCAGTGGCCACAGATCTCCCCAGATGACTTTTCCCTTAGGGGGTCTTAGAGATCATCTTCAAAACTGATGGGCCTGGGAATGAATGATTTGAGGGGTCCAGGAAGGTTCCCACCTCCTTCCACCCCTGCCTAGAATGCATTCTTCATTCCCTACTGCCACTTGCTGGTCTGGGAAGCCTTTGCTGATTCACATTACAACCCTGGGCCTCATTTCTTCCTTCTATAAAATGGGTGGAATTTGGCCATGAAGTACAGTGAAGAAACAGCCCTAGATCAAAGGTCTGCTGGCATGAATTCTCATACCTCAGGACTGCTGTGTATTCTCTGGCAAAGTCCTGCCCTCTCTGGGCTTCAGATTCCCATGTGTCAAATGCGGGACTGTGGCAGAACTATCTCCAAAGACTGAAATCCTCCCTCAGGTATGACTGACCTCCTGTTCTTTCCCAAGGAAGGACAAGTTGATCCAGGGATACAGGGAGAGGGAGTCAAGGAAGAGGGTGATGACATAAAATATGAACTTTGCCAGTGTTACACCTTTGCTCTGACCTGGGCTTGCTAGACGTTTCCTCTCTGAACTCCACTGAATGCCTGGCTGGGCTTTGGATAATCTGGGCAGGTGAGTGGGGGAGCTGTGTTCTGCTTCTCTGTCTGTAAACAGGGCTCTGAATCCCGGAGGGTGACCAACACCAGACCACAGCTACGAACTGTCTCCGAGAGTTTGCCCAAGGTGCTCACAATTCTACTACGTCTCCCCATCACCACCAAGACCAGGAAAAGTTTAGCCCAAACTTTTCACTCCAAGTCAGAGACCTAATTTTCAGATGAAGAAAACCGAGGTCTTCCTAGGAATCCCACAGACCATTCATTCAAGCACATACATACGCCCAAGTCTGGGCTTGCCGCGTGTCAGTGTTACCTCACTGACATCGCACACAAGCCTGTAAGAAACATGCCATTATTCTCCCCATTTGACAGATGGAAGAACTATTACCACTCAGTGAGGTTAAGTGACTTATGTAAGGTCACAAAGCTGGGAGTAGCAGGGCCAGGATTTAAAACCAGGTCTGACTCCACATCTGCTCTCCATGCTTCCTTCCCGTGGACTGAGGTAGAAAGGGGAGTATTTTGTGCTTCAGAAGCCCAGGAACCTGAGAGACGGGTTCTGCCAACAAGGTAGAATCTACCCAACAAGGGGTGGGTAGGGGAGCCAGGGCCTTTGCACCTGCTGTTTGCTTTATCCAAAAGGCCTTCCCCTAGATAACAGCCTTGCTCACTCCCACACTTCACTCAGATCTCAGCTCAAGGGCACTTGACCAAGAAGACCTTCCTTCTAGGACCACTGAGTCTAAATTGAACAACTCCTCCCACTCTCCTTAGCCCATTAGAGTAACACCTATCACCATCTGAAGCACTGTCTTATCTGATGTGCATATTCATTTATTGTTTGCTTGTTGTTCGTCTCCTCTGAGAATGTAAGATTTTATCTGTCTTATTCATCACTATAACACAAAGCCTAACACAGCACCGAGTAGGGGTTCAATCGGTATTTGTTGAGGGAGAGCACGAGAGGCTAAGTGCCTTTTCCCCTAATAACTGAAAGAAAATGGAGTATCTCTTATCTGCTAGGCATAGAGGACAGTGAACCCGCGCACATCTCAGTCATCCCCAGATGTTAACCCATTTCACAGGTGGGGGAACTGAGGCTCCCTCCAGCATCAAGGGCCCACGGACGGAAAGATGGCACATGGCAGATGAAGCAGCCCGTTGGGGTGGGGATGCGCGACCCCACGAGTCTGGCTCCGAGCCCAATGCTCCTTGTAAGAGTGGGGGCGGCGCCCAGAAGGGGGAAGGGGTGCTGAAGGCCCCCCAGCCCTCGCAGAGCACTCTGGGCTGTGCTGTGCGCCGCAGGGCCCTGGCCTCGCGCCGGGGCCGCACCCTGGGCCGAGCCGCTCAAATTCCTCCCCTCCCACCCCCGCGCTGGCGCCTCCCGCCGCCCCCTGCCACCCCAGCTGCCCGAGCGCGGCCCCTGCGAGCCCCCGCTCCTTCCCCTTCCGCGGGCCTGCCAGGCGTCGGGTAGTGAGGACGGGCCAACCCAGCCCGGGCGCTCGTGACCCCCGGGGTCCCCCGGCCCGCCCGCTCCTGGCCCCCAGACTCGGGGCGCCCGCAGGCCCCGCGGGTCAGCGGGAACCGGCAATTTCCCGGCCGCCCGCCCGGCCGCCCGCTCTGTACTTAGGCTGATGACGGGTTCCCGCGGCCCTGGTGGCGGGGCGGGCGGTGGGTTCAGGGCGGGCGAAGCCGGCCCAGCCGGTCCCGTGCTCGGCTCTCAGGCGGCCGCCGGGCCTGTGTCATCCACCAGGAATTTCTGTTTTCCCCTCCGCGGGGCTGGAAGAAAAAACAATAATTAGGTCACTGGGCAGGCGGCAGAGAGGGTGTGGGACAGGCCAGTGGCGCCCTGTTGGGCAGGGAAGGGGTCTGGGAGGATGATGGGGAAGGAGAGGCCCCCGCAGGGCTCCCTTCCCCCTTCCTGCCCTCCCCAGGATGCTGGCCGATGGAGGCAAAGGCATCCCGGACTACTGCCACCCGTTTCCTCATGGGCCCATTCATTCCGTGAGCATTTATCGGGGCATCGCCTGTGCGCCAAATTCTGTGCTAGGCGCTGGGGACCGAGCACTGAACAAAAGAGAAGGAAAGACTTCTTAGAAAAGACCCACAGGCAGCCACGCAAAAATATACAGTCATCGCTCCCGTGTGAGGGCTGGGGGGACTGGTTCCAGGACCCCCATTGATACCGAAATCCAGGGGCGCTCAAGTCCCTTATATAAGATGGGGTAGTAGTTCCAAAATAACAAAACGTACGTCCTCCAGTGTACTTTAAATCATCTCTAGACTACTTATAATACCTAATACAACGCCATGTAAACAGTTGTAAATACAATGTAAATGCTATGTAAATAGTTGCCGGGCCAACAGCAAATTCAAGTTTTGCTTTTTAGAGCTTTCTGGCTTTTTTTTCCCCGAATATTTTCCATCCAGGGTTGATTGAATTGCAGAGGCAGACACCATGGATGAGGGAGGGCTGACTGTATAGCGGGAGGCCTGCTGCACAGGACAGAGGAGCTTCAGGGGATGGAAGTTAGGAAAAGCTTCCCTGAGGAAGTGGCACCTGCACAGAGGCCTGAAAGAGGAATGAGGATTGGCCAGGCCAAGTGGAGGGGGAGGCAGGGAGGCTGGGGGGTTGGTGGCAAAAGGAACAGCATGTGCAAAGGCTTGGACGTAAGAGGCAGTGCATGTTACAAGGACCGGGAGTACAGGAGAGAAGAATCAATGAACGCTTCATTCTGAATGTGATGCTGATGAAAGACACATACTTTTGGTCTCATGAGGCCCCTAAACACAAGCCAGCTACTTTATCTGGGGCTCAACTGAAGATATAGCCCCCTGTTTCTACACTGGAGGAAACCTGTTTTGGGCTTGCCTCACTGAGAGGTACTAGGTCTGGATACTGTCCCTATGTGCAGTTTAAGGGATTTTCAAGGGTCATTTGGACTTGGTACGTTTCTCACTTTTTTTTTGTTTTTCTTTCCATTTCTCACCCTTTACTCTGACCTTAGGAAAAGACGGGATGCCAGAGCAACTCTCTCTGGCTGTAGAGTTCACAGTATGAGTGATAAGACGAGGGAGGTGGTCAGGATTGAAGCATAGAAGGTCTTAGGGCCATGGTAGGGAGGTTAGATGTTATCTTAAGGGAAGTCGGGGTTTAAAGCAGGGTGGGAGGGGACAGGATCCGATTTCTGAAAACTTATAGCTGATAATATCCACCATTTATTTAGCTCCTATTAGGTGTACAGGGCCTAGTATTTTATGCACATCATCTCACTAAGCTTGATGCGAATCTTATGAGAATGGTTTTTTAGCCCCATTTTGTAGAAGAGGCCAGGGAGGTCACTTGCCCCGGGTTGCCTGCTACTAAGGGGCAGAACCAGAACTGAAATGCGCTAGGCCCTGTTCTGAGAGCTGTAGGAAGAAAGATGGGGGCTCTAGCCCTACTCTCAAGGAGCTTGTGGTCTGCTGGGGGGACACGTGCGTGTGATGTACTAGAGCCATGGCAGAGTGGAGTTCACTTCTCTCTCCTACGATGACCTAGGGGTAGATTGTCTAGGACGGGAAGGGAGATCCTACTCCACGAGCTTGTCCAGGCATCCAGGCCCCTTCCACCTTATTGCTCTGCCATCTTGATGTGTCCAGGTTGGCTGCCCCACCATCCCCATTCTGGGCAGAGGGAAGCAGAGGGAGGGAGCATGTCCTTTCTCCTTAGGGAACATCACTGCTACATCTTCATCTGTATCCGTATTTGAATTCACATCCACATATGAATCTATATCTATATCAATATCAATAGATCTACCAATTACCTAGTATCCAAAGCAACAACTTTAAGAAGGTTTAGTGCCCAAAAGGTAAAATCCAATGATGGATAAAGCCAGCCCCTAAGTGACAAAACATGGAAAACATTACGGCAGACAGAGAATTATTTCACTTCCTATTGATGTCCTATTGGTAGTTTCCTTAACAAAACTATTCCTGCATATAATACTTGATCATCTGAACAACATAAAATATTTTTGGTATGGTTTTGATAAAAAGAAATTCATTTTTCCCCAAAATGTAACCTTATAAAATTGTGGAATGTCACATGTATCTGTGGGTTTGATGGGTCAGAAACAGTTGCAAAGATGAACAAGACAGGGCACTGCCCTCTGTGGTTCTTTCAACCACACCCGACTCCCTCAGAGGAAATGGTGCCTAGACAGGCATTCGGGACGTGGCAAATTGCCCTTGGTTTGTGCTTTGGGGGCCCATCAGGAGAGTGATGTGGGAGACGGAGAGTCTACAGCACTGGTTCTCAAAGTGTGGTCCTCCGCCAGCCACATCAGCACCACCTGAAACTTGTCAGAAACGCAAATTCTCAGGCCCCACCCAGGCCTACAGAATCAGAAACCCCAAGGATGGGGCCCAGCTCTTGGTTTTCACAAGCCCTCCAGATGATTCTGATGCAAACTAAAGTTTGAGAACCACTGGTCTAGGGCCCTGCACACTGGGCTGAGAGTTGGAAAACCTTGGTTCCAATCCTGGACCTGGCAGTCCCAGGCTCTGTGACCTTGGGCAAGTCAGTTTCTGTGGGTCAGGAGTCTGGGCAGAGCCTAGCTGGCCCTCTGCCTCGTGGTCTCTCACAGGCTGCAGTCGAGCCGTCAGCCAGGCCTGCAGTCATCCAAGCTCACTCACGTGCTTATTGGCAGGATTTGGGGCCTCGTGGGTTGCTGGACTGCAGACCTCGGTTCCTTGCTGGCCTCGCTGATCCCGCTGGCTGTTGGCCGGAGCCCTGCTGCATGGGCCTCTCTGTTGGGCAGCTCACAGCTTGGCAGCTGGCTTCCCTCAGAGAGAGCAAAAGCATGCCCCAGATGAAAGGCGTGGTCCTTTTGTAACCTAATATCAGAAGTGACATTCCATCACTTTGCTGTCCTCCCGTTTGTCAGGAGCGGTCACTGGGTCTAGCCCACATTGAAGGAGAGGGGATTATACTGATCCAGGAGGCAGGGGTCATCTTAGAAGCCCCTACCACATCTGCAAAGGCTTGTTCCAAGCGAGCCCTAAGATGGAGGGAATTCCAAATGGAGGAGATCCTGGGAGAGGCCAGAGAAATGTAGGGGAGGGCTCCCAAGACAGGGTCCCCAGTGCCTGCCCACCCTGATTTTTATCTTACTGCAGGGCCTGTCTGATGGTGGGGGGTATTTGCAGCCGGCAGGAGCTGCATTCCAGGGCTGGGTACTTAACATTCCAGAGGAGCTCTCAGCTAATTATTGCCTTGCCCATCCTAGGCCTGGACCACCCGGCTCCCCTGAGCTCCCATGGCTTGGCCAGAGGACTCTGGTGGCTTTGTTCTTGGGTCCCATTGCGAGGCCCAGAGATGGGCCAGACTAAACCAGGGTCACACAGCAATGAGTTGGCAGCCACAGCGGGGCTGAAGCTCAGGCCCTTTTACCCACAGCTTGTGGGCCAGATGCAGCAGGAGTCTTGGGGCTGAGCTTCCTGGGGGTGAGGGGGATTAAAGCAGACCCCAGGCAAATGACTGCTCTGGGCCTCCATTCCTCAGCTATAAAAAGGGGGATTTTCCCCAGATCCTGTAATATGTGGCAAAGACTCTGTCCTTGACCAAACTTCAGACAGGCTCCTCTGAGCCCTCTTTTCAACTAGGCCTTGTCCTTGGGCCTTGTCTTTGGCCTACCTCGCCCCAGTTTAGCAAGAATCCTGCTAAATCAGTTTAGTGAGAATCCTCCACCCTTGGTATCTGATCACCCTGGCCTGCCTTCAGCAAGAATCCTGTTAAGTTGGTTTAGTAAGAATCGCCCCTCCCCTTGAGGTCTCCTCTTAGTAATTTTCCGTCCACTGACCCCTCATTCTGCTTGTTGGCTATAAACCCTGGCTGTCTTGCTGTACTCAGTGTTGAGCCTCATCTCTCCCCGCTACTGTGAGAGTCTTGACACCTATGGCAATAGTCCCGAATAAAGTCTTCCTTACCTGTTTTAACCATTTTAACAAATGGCAGAATAACTTTCCTTTAACCATGCATCCTATTATATACACGTTCCAGTCCCTTCCCCGTGCAGAGGGGCCCCAGGAGGCATGAAATTCCCACTGCTTCCCCGTAGTGAAAGGGGAGTGTGGGCTTGGGGTGGGCAGCCCTTTGTCCCAACACACGAACAAGCAAAGGGCTTGGGCAGCAGGAAGCCTTGGGCCTGAGAAAGGCCAGCAGGGCCAAAATCTCTAGATGCCCTTCCCTCCTTTTCCCTCTCAGTTGGGCCCGCTCAGCTCTGAGGACTTCGGAGCAAACACTGAGGACGTCGGGGAGCAGGATGACGAGAGGGAGGACTCTGACGGGGGCCTTAGGGGAACACTGGGCCAGAGGCAAGAACTGGGTGGGTGTAGGACTCCACACATGAAAATGGAGGCAGGACATTTCCAGTGAAGTCATGGCATAAGATGCTGCAGGGCCCAGAGGATGGCACTCGAATGAGTGAGAAATGCCTGTGGCGCTGAGGATTCTGGGAGGCTGCTGCCCGCCTCTGCTGCCTCCGGGCTCAAGGTCAGGGTCCTCCAGCAAGAGTCGCAGGCAAGCAGCCCAGACTCCTCCTCCACCGGGGGCAATGCTCACCTGCTTCTCCCCTCTTTCCTCAGCATCCAACTTCTGGGGTGCCCTGAACCTCCCCCAAAGAGTGGGTGCTCTATTATAAATCTAAATCATGTAGATTTGTTAAATAGGTTCACATATGCAAGACACAAACTCGAAAACTCTCACTCCCTCCCCGTCCCCCTAGTCCCCGCTGCCTCTCTCCTGAGGCAACCTTTGCTACTACAAGTATACATGCTTTTTTTCTTACACAAATAGTAAGTAGCTCACTGCGTTCACTTATTGTTATATCTGGGATTATTCCATACCAGTCCAAGTCATTCTTTTGATACCGGCATAGTAATTCTATTATATGAACATACCAACGTGTATTTAACTAGTCTCCAAAATGGCAGTGGATTCGTGCTGGCACCCAACCCTTTGGCAGTAAACACATGGAGAGTGTCTCCTATGGCTCAGGCCCTCGATATGTCCTAGAGACACAGGGGTGGTTGCAACCTGGTCCCTGCGAACTGGAGCTCCCAGGCTCGTGGAAGTGACCGATCAACTTGGGCATCGCAGAGTGGGATAACAGCCCAAGGGGGGCCATTCCAGGAAAGCATGCTTCTTCCCTGGGTTGGGAAAGAGGGAGCCCTTTGAGCACCTAAGGGGGCTTTCTTTGAAGGGTAAGTTGGATTTTACTGACAGGAAAGGGAAGGGTGGCTTTCTAGGCTAAGGGAACTGTGTGAGCAGACTGGAGGAGGGGGATGGCCCACGCGTGCCTGTAATGAATGAGGGTCCAGGGCATGTGGGCAGAGGTGGAATGAGGCTGTTTGGAGCATGAGTCTGGGGAAGCCTTGAATATCAGGGAGATGGCCTGTGGCCTGCACCCTGCCATTCTCCCAGAGCGTCCCCTGTGGCCACCTCCTCTGGGAAAGGGGGCTCAGGGGAGGGGGTGGAAGGAAAAGGAGACAGGGCGGAGGCAGCTCTAGGCCGGGTGGAGTAGTGGCCGCCAGGACTGAGATCCGCCCTGTGCTGGGCATTCTGTTCAATTCAATTTTGCTACATTTGCTTTATCTCTGAACCATTGGAGAGTTAGCTGCAGACAACATTGTACTCTTCCCTAAGTATTTCAGCAAATACCTCTTCAGAATGAGGACATTTCCCTACACCGTCCCTATACAGTGATGACACTTAGGAAATTTAACATTGTCATACTGTTATCTAATGTGCTCTCCATCTGCAAATTTGTCCAATTGTCTCAATCGTGCCCTTCGTGGCCTCCCCATCCTACTCAGGATCCCATCAAGCATCCCCTTTTGCATCTCCTTTAACCTCGAATAGTTCTCCAGACTTTTTCTTTCTTCCTTCCTTTCATGCCATTGGCGTTTTTGAAAAGTCCAGGCCAGATGCCTCGCATCATGTCACCCTATTTGATTTGTCTGACGTTTCCTCAAGACTAGATCCAGGGTCATGGTTTCCAGCAGGAACCTGGGTGCTGTGTGCTTCTCGGGTGGGTTTGCCCCATTACTAGTGGTATTAAATTTCATCACCGGGTGGGGTCTAGCAGGTTTTTCCATTGTAATAAGTCAGGCTCAATGTTCACCTCTGCTTCATCTTGTAGATGAAGAACCCGAAGCTCAGAGACATCAGGTGACCTGCACGCGCACACACACACAGCCAGAATGAGGGAGGGCTCGGACGCGAACTCCATTCTGACTCTTAAACACTGCACTACACTGCCTCTCCACATGTAATACATGATAATGATAGAAAAATTAGAAAATACAGAAAAGCTAAAAGAAAAAGGAGAAATCACTGGGATTCCATCACCTGGAGATCACTTTTGTTAAAGTTTCGGGCGTATGTCTTTCTAGATTTCCCCCCATGTGAATACACACATATCAATATATACTTATTTTCACAAAAATGGGATCCTCTTGTCGTTCAAGCTGCTGTTTTCATTTAATACAGTACAGCCTGAGTGGGGAAGGCACACGGCCATGTTTATTGTCTGTTCTCTGTTTCACCCCCTCCTCAAGGCTGTCCCAGAAGTGACAGAAACTCAACATAGCTTGAAGGACCCAGGGAGGGAGAGGACTCAGGAATGAGGCTTGTCTCGAGGGTGGCTCCCAGAACGCTTGGCTACAGGGACCCTAAGGGGATGGCGGGTGGAGGGTCAGGAACACAGGTGCCAGCCCCACAGCCACATGCAATGGGTGGCCTGGGTATCTTCCCGCAGCTGGGTCTCTCTCTGGTTACCCATGGTCAGAACTCAACCCTCTTTATGCTTCCAGCACCTCCTGGACGTCATGAGGGCAAAACCCAAGCCAAGCTGCCACCTGGTGAGGTGGGTGGGTCCCTGCACAGGGTGGGTAGAGCCGGGCTCTGGTCTCGGCTCTGCCACTGACAGCAGAGTGACCTTGGACAAGTCATGTTCCTCTGCTTTCCTCATTCATTCACTCCACAACCTGTCTACACACCTGGCCAGGACCGGGCTGGGTGCTGGGGACTCAAGGTGGCGCAGTGACTAAAATCCAGGGGGAAGGAGCTGAGCTGGAGTCAGAAGAGGGTCCAGGTGTGAGGGTCTGAGGCTTGAAACAGCTCAAGGGCTGTTTTAAGAACAAGAATACCAAATTGTGAATATAGAATTGGTTACAGAGTCTTGGAAGGGCTGCTGCAAGTGAGGGGCCCTGAGGTTGAAACTGCTTTAGCTTCAGGGTAAATTCACCTCTGGCAAAAGGGACTCCAGAGAGAGGAAAGCCCAGAGGCCACTGGCACCAGCTCCTCCACCACTGCCCTTGGTCCCCACTCACCTCCACTCTACCTGGGCCTCTAGTTGGGACAACATGGAATAACAGTCATGGGCTGGACCCTGAGCCTTGTCTGCTCTGGGCTTAAACAAGGATGCCTTTAATACACCTGCCCCTCTGTTTGGTGTTAGGGTTTGGTAAATACTTCTGGCCATGTTTAGGATTCTTTCTCACGGCTTTATCAGGACGGGCTGCCAATCGGCATGCAAACCTTTTCTACTATCTACTGAGAGAATCACATGGCTTCCCTCTACTACTCGTCAGTGCCGTGAACACTGCTGGTGGCGTTCCCAAGAACGACCATCTTGGCATCCCCGAAGTCAACTCCTATTGGGTCATGAGGTATTATTCGTTTAATTGACTACAGTGCTAGATTTCTTTTGCTAATGTATTGCTTAGAATTCTTTTATCTACATTCACAATGAAACCAGTCCTGAGATTTCTTTGAGCTGCCCATTCTATAACGAGAATGACATAGGTCTCTGTTCATTTGGAAGGATGTCCGTTATCTACTGATAGATAGATATAGATGGATGGATATAAAACATATCATATGATCCCATTTACTTTGAAAACTATACATTCATAGAATTCAAATGAGCAAATTTAAAAAATTTTTAAAGCTGGTCTTTGTCTCTGTCTCCCCCTGTCTACACACGGCCAGGCCCCTGAGAATCTCCCCTGAGCCTCCTGGAGCTGCCAGGTCCCCTGGTATTTCTTCCAGGACCCCATGGCTTCCCATGGCCCAGCCAGTGCTGGGTCTTCTCTCTCCGCCTCCAAGGACAAACAGCTCCCCCGCCCCCCAAAGTTGGGACAGGGGCCAAGCTTATCCCAGGTGTCGGCTTTGTCCAACACGACTCTTCAGCAGGAGAACCCAGCCGAAGGTTCCAGCGTCCTGAGACGGGACCACGGCAAAATGAGTGTCAGGGAGAACAGAGGAAAGGTCATAGCCACCAGGGCCCTGAAAGGCCTCCTGGAGGGGGTGACTTAGGTTTGGGGTCTGGGGGAGGACCACCTCTGTGGCTCAGAGGTGGGCCTCAAAGCTGTGGCAGGACATGATGTCAGCATCCACAGGCGGCCTGGTCCGGGGGCTCGGCCAGGCCCTGGCTGGGCTCCCCAAGGAGGCCACCTCCAGCCCAGTTCTGAAAACTTAAAGCCCAACCAGGTTGGCTCTTTCTCAAGATGTTCAAACCTATTTAAGAAAACAGAGTCGAACAAGCCCACAGAATCACAGGCTCTGCATGAGGCCCAACAGAACCCTCCAGGCCAGTGACTTTCAAATGCAACCCCCTCCAGCAGGGAGGGTGAGTGCACAGGAAGACCCCTACTCGGCCTCTAGAATCAGCCAGCCCAGACTCATTCCTGTCTGCTGTGTGACTCTGGACACGTTGCTTAGCCTCTCTGGGCCTCAATGTTCTCATCTGCCAAATGGAAATAAGAACAATACCTACCTCACAGAGTCATCATAAGGATTTAATGAAATAATGCAGGTGAAGCAGCTGGCTCAGTGAGTGGCAGTCATGGAAAAACAGGCCTTATTCTGCTTTTCTTCATATCGGTGGGATTATTTGAGTAGAAGCACAAACTCACCTAAACTAGCTACAGCAAGAGAAGGAAGATACTGGCAGGGGGTGAGGGGTGGGATGGGGGCATGGAAGTTGTTGAAAGGAGCCAGGGTGTACCTTCCAGACCAGCAGACCAGGACCCAGTCGGCCTCAGGAAAGGGTGCAGCCAGGGCTAAGAGCCCTGCGGGGTGCCCAGCGGGGCTCCCCCGCTTCTCTTACCTTGCTGCTCTCTGCTGTCTCTTCATCTTCCTCACAGCCCCTGGCTCCGTCCACCTCTCCAGCCAGTAGTAGAAAGCACGGCTGTCAACAGCCCCCAGGCCTCTAGATGTGAAGACAGCCGGCCTTAGCTGAAGTCTTTTGGTTCTGATTCCAAATTCTCTGCAGAAGTCAGAGATTGGCTCCGTGCGGTCAGGTGATCCCCACCTGGGGAGAATCAATATGGCAAATCCCGCCGGAAACCTGTGGCCAATGATGATGGAGAGCAGCTCCCGCAAGGGGGCAACACTCAGCAAACAAAACAATAGGCGTCTCTTGCATGCTTCAGACTCTAACCCCCAGTCAGACCCAGGACCCCCACCCCACCTCCGTCACAGAAGCAAAGCAAATGGGTACTGCTCTCTTCCAGGCTGGCTGTCACAAAGCTTCCAGTCTGCGGTTCTGCCTTTTAGTGCTGGTGCTTTGAACACAGTGTATAAAGACACTTCCTTTGAGCTGGGTGGGCACACCCTCCCCCAGTCTGAAAGAGGCTGCCTGCCGCCCACCTGAGCCTCTTTCCACATGGGTTGCCTGCCTAGTCGCTGTGGCGTGTGAGCAGTGAGTCCTCGCTGGGTGAGTATTCACTTTAGTACCGGGGTTTTCTAGCCACCAGGCCACCATCGCCTGAGTCTCCAGGCTCTTGGAAGATGGCCTGTTAGCGGGGACTGGGCTGCAGGCTCGAGTCTGCATTGGGAGCTCCTGGAGCCAGAGGCTATGAAAGGTTAGGAGGTGAGGGCAGGGGTGCACAGGCGGTCAAGGGTGGCTGCCTGAGAAACCAAGGCCCCAGCTAGGCCCTGGAGGCCAGGCAACCCTGCCTCGTTGAAAGCCCAGGCCCGTGGGAGGCCCTTCTTTCAGAAGTTTCCGCAGTAACTGGCACTGTGCACGGCACCTGAGCTCTCCCACAGGCTTTTCCTATCCATCATTTGGAACCCTCATCAGGCCCTTGAGAAGCAGGCGCCATTTTACAGATGAGAAAACTGAGGCTTCAAGTCACCCAGCATGTCCAAGGCAGAACTGGAGTTCCACACAAAGACCTGTGCCAGGTGGATCTCCCACTCTTTGCCTCCAGCCCCAGAGGGGGCTGGGAGTGAGGCCTGTGCTTCCCTTTGCTCGCGTCAGTA
Source organism: Leucopleurus acutus (assembly GCF_964270905.1). Taxonomy (NCBI): domain Eukaryota; kingdom Metazoa; phylum Chordata; class Mammalia; order Artiodactyla; family Delphinidae; genus Leucopleurus; species Leucopleurus acutus. The sequence goes on along the minus strand of NC_139142.1, from coordinate 135,589,337 downwards.
TCCTGTCCTTTGTGCCTCCCAATCTTCTCCAACAGCACTGACTCCATGGCCCCAGCCCGCCATGACTGACCAGCACATCCGTGTGATGTGACCTGTAGGCACGTGGGCTTTTGTTCCCCGAGAGCTCCCTTCAAGGGCCCCCTTAGTGCCGTAAGAGCCACCTCCTGGCCTTCGTTTACATCATTTCCCTGGCCTGGGAGCCCTGGGCATGGGCCCGCCCCTGTCCAGACCTAGGTCAGAAGGCCGAGGAGAGCTCGGGCCGTTCTCCCTGTGGCCCCTCCACTCACAGCTCTGTCTCCTCAGTGACCAGAAGCTCCTCCGGGCATCTCAGTTTCTCCCGTGGACACACTGGGTAGGTGGGAGGTTCCAGGGTAACAGGAGAGCTGGGAGTGGGACGTGTCTGCCTGACAAGAAGCTGATCTAAAGGCAAGTCCGTGGAAGCAGCCACGTTGAAGCAGTGACTGCCTCAGGAGAGAAGGAGTGAAGACCCTCAAAGGCCCTGTGGATATGCCGTTCCTTCTAGTAGGAATCCTTTCCTAACATCTGTCCTCTGTGTGGCACACTTGGCCAGTCATGACCTCCACTGTCTGTTCCCCAAGTCTTCCTTAGCAATGGAACCCCCAAGTCTTAGCTAGCTGGGCACATGGCCACCCAAAATAAAGAATATGTTTCTCAGTCTCCCTTGCAGTTAGATTGGCCATGGGACAGAGCCTAGACAATGGCTTCCAAGTGCAGTGTACAACTTTCAGGAGTGTCCTTAAAGAGACATGGTTGCTGGAGCTCCAGCAGCCACCTTGCACCAGGAGGAGAGCCTGGGCTAGAGCCCAAGCACATGGAACAAGAAGATAGGAGGAACCTGGGTACCTGTCACCGTGGAGCACCCTATGAGCCCTGGGCCTCCCACCACCAGATTTCTACTTGAGTCAGACATAAGCTTCTATCTTGTTTAAGCCACTGTTATTTTGTGTTTATGTTTTCCTTCAGAGCCAAGTGTAAACCTAACTGATAAAGCCAGCAAACTCCTTGTCAGTCTTTAAAACCCAGCTCAATTGTCACTTCCCTCAGGAAGACTTCCTAATTCCCAGGTAGAAGAAATCCCTCCTAGACTTGACCATGTTCCTATTTTTATTTTTATCCCTCTGTATTACAACTTTCCTGTTTAGGTGTCAGCTGTGCTTCTCCAGAATACTGAAATATCCAGCTCAGAATCCCCGGAGCCTAGTAATACTAGTAGTAGTGAAACAACAGATAATATTTATTGAGGGTTTACAATGAGTCAGGCACTATTTTGAGTTTGTGTATATTACTGCATTTAATCCTCATAGGAACTCTATGAGATAGGCATGAGCATTAACCTCATTTTCCAGATGAGAAAACCAAGGCACAGAGAGGGTAAGTAAATTGCCCGAGGTCACACAGCTAGAAAGTGGCAGATCTGGGACTTAAATCTCAGGAGTCTGACCACAGACTTCAAGTTCTTAGCTTATCATTTCTGTCATAGGAGCTCCATTAGCTTGTCATAGGCACGACTTCAAATGGGATGTGGGGAGAACCACACAACTCCCCTCACCTTCCTTAGAAAGAGTAAAAGAGGTGGAAACACTCACCATCTGCCTGGGAACCATGGCAACCAGGGTTCAGGGCTCTGGAGCGGGTTAGAGGTCCCCGGGGACTTATAGAACCCAGGCATCCACGGGGCCACCTGTTTCAGTTATCTCTGCTGTGTAACAATCCACCCCATAGCTTAGTGGCTTGAGATAATGGTGATTTACTACTTCTCACAGTCCGTGGGCCAGCTGGGAGGATCCCCTGCTCCACGTGGAGTCAGCATGGCTGGGTCCAGCTGGGAGCGTGGCTGGGCTGAAACGTCTACAAGGCCTCCCTCATATGCCTGTGCTGGGGTGCCTCAGCTCCCCTCCACATGGCCTTTCTTTCCACATGGCTCCCATCACTCTAGTCTGCCCAGGCCGCTGTGCATGGCAGCTGGCCTCCAAAGGAGAGAGAGAAAGCAGAAGGCCTAGGCCATTTAAGGCTAGGCCTGGAACTGGCAGAGTCACTTCTGCCATGTTCTCTTTGTCAAAGTCACAGGGCCAGTGGAGATTCAAGGCAGGGGTGGGGAGGGGTGGGGTGGGCGAGGGGTGGTGGGGGAGGGAGTTGGGGGAACAGGCCTTCCTCCTTCCGGGAGGAGCATCCTACGTGTTCAGGTAGGGAGAAATTCTCGGCAACTGCCTTTGGAGAAAATGTACCATCCTACCTCACAGGATTTCAGGAAGGAGTCCCAGAAGGTGCCAAGTCCCAATGGCACCTGGACGCAAAGACTAGGTCCCATCCTGCCTGGGCTGCATTCTAGCTGTGTGACCCTGGGAAGATCACCCCACCTCTCTGAGCCTCTCAGTTTCAGGGCTACTGGCCTTCCAGGGCATAGTGAGGATTCAAGGCAGTGAGGGCTAGGAGAGCTCTGAGAGGGGATGGGACTCCCCAGGGTCATGCCCTCAGTACATGGTGACATAGCCTTGGAACCCAGGTCGTCTCAGACTCCAAAGGTCACAGCCTTCCCAGCTGCAAAGGCCTGTCCTAGAGGAGCTTCAAAAATGAATCTCTTGACTTTAATGCTAGAAAAGGCTCTTGTGAGATGGAAGTTCTAATTAACCTTTTTCTAGGGAAGGACTGTTGGGGTTGGTCTGGGATTCCATACAGAGGATGAGCAAAAGCCCCAATGAGAAGGTCAGAATCAGGCCAGGGAGGTGGGAGTGGGGCACCAGCATGGACCAAACGTGCAGGGCTTGGCACCTGAATAGAGGGGCAAAACGAAACAAGCATCAACCTCCCTGTCTGAGTCAGAGCTGCTATAATAAAGGATCACAGGGCTTCCCTGGTGGTGCAGTGGTTAAGAATCCGCCTGCCAATGCAGGGGACACGGGTTCAAGCCCTGGTCCGGGAAGATCCCACATGCCGCGGAGCAACTAAGCCCGTACGCCACAACTGCCGAGCCTGCGCTCTAGAGCCCGTGAGCCACAACTACTGAGCCCACGTGCCACAACCACTGAGACCACGTGTCTAGAGCCCCTGCTCCGCAACAAGAGAAGCCACCGCGATGAGAAGCCCGCGCACCTCAACGAAGAGTAGCCCCTGCTCACTGCAACTAAAGAAAGCCCGCACACAGCAACGAAGACCCAACGCAGCCAAAAAATGAAACTAAATAAATACATTTATTTAAAAATAAAAAAGTATCATAGACGGGGTGACTTAAAAACAACAGAAGTTTACTTCTCACAGTTCTGGACGGTGGAAGATCAGGGTGCTGGCATGACTGGGTTCTGGTGACAGACAGCCTCCTTCAGGGTTGCAGGCGGCCTAGTTCTCGTTGTGTCCCCATATGGCAGAAAGAGAGCGAGAGTTCTCCAGGGCCTCTTTTATGAGGCACTAATCCCATATATGAGGGTTTATCCGTCATGACCTAATCACCTCCCCAAGGCTCCACCTCCTAATATGATTTCAACATATGGATTTTGAGGGGACACAAACATTCAGTCCATTGCACTCCCTCGCAGCTTGTCAACCTTCCACAGCTCTCTGTTGCCCACTTAGCATTGCCACGTTGGCATTCGGGGTTTGCCACCATCGGGCTCCTTGATGGGGCAGCCCAGGCTTACTTCCCACATTGCCCTACGTGTACCAGCCACAAACAGCCCTTCCCCAAACACGCCTTGTAGTTGTACACCTCATGCCTGAGCCTGCTTTATTTGCCTGCGACACTTTCTTACTTCTTCAAGATTCAGCTTTGTGTTGCGCTTCTATGACTCATTTCTGACCTCTCAGCTCAGAATGTATTGTTCCTCCCCTGCTTTGTGCAGAGCCCTTAGCACCTGCATCTACAGTCGAACTGGTCGCATACACGTCTGCATCTGTCATTGATTGCCACGGTAATGCTGCATAACAAACAACCCAGAACCTCAGTGGCAAACATTCTCTCAGCTCATGAGTTGGTTCATTCATTTAGCTCAGCTGATCCTAGCTGGGGTCAGCTGCTGACCTACAATGGCCTCGGCTGGGACGATGGGGTGACTTGGCCCAGGGCCACGTGTCTTAGTCACTCAGCAAGTTAGCTGTTATGTTCTCGTGACCACAGCAGAAGAGAAAGAGCAAAAGAGGAAACTTGCGAGTACTTTGTCAAGCCTCTACACCAAGTGGGCTAACGTCCTACTGGCCAAAGCAAGTCACAGAGCTGAGCCCAGCAGCAAAGATTGGGCAGAACGTTCTATCCCGGGTTGGAGGGCATTGTGGAGTTACTGGGTGAAGGATGTAGATACAGGGAGGGGTGAAGAATTATGGGACTATGAATACAATTGATCTTCCACAATGTCCATCTTTCCTACTAGACCATGCGTTCATTCCTCGAGGGAGGATTTCTCTTCACTGGGCTAAAAATTCTGTCCTAGGCTGATTGGACTTTGGTAGGAGGAGAAGGACCAGGGAACTCAGCTATTCCTATCTGTGACCTTGAGAAAAATATTTGACTCCGGCCAAAGTCTCAGTTCCCTCATTTGTGGAAAAAGGAAGATGGAAGCCTGCCCTCCTAGGGCACAGAATTGGGGGAACAGTTGAGATCTGGGCTCTGCCCAGTTTCCGCTTCTGTAAATGGAGGTAATGATGGCTCCCACCCCACAGGGACGTGGCGAGGATTCAGTGAGTCAATGTCAAGGGATTAGGGCCCTGCCAGGCAGGTAGCAAGTACTAGCCTTCAGGAGGAGTTGGTCTTTGCTACGCACTTGCAATATCCCCTCTCTTCCTTCCTAGCTCCTGTTAAGTGTTGTAACCTTGTACTGATGTGTGCAGCTATTTGTTTAAGGTCTTTCTTCCCCATGTGGAGTGGGAGCTCCATGAGGGCAGGCACCATGCTCAGTGCTGTATCCCAGTGCAGGACACAGAGAGAGTGCCTTGGAAGTATTTGTGGAATGAGTAGCTGCATGAATGAAGAGATGGATGAGGAAAGGCACGGTTTGGCAGGGATAGAAAAGCCTGCATTATCAGGCCTGAGTGGCCTGTTTCAAAGTCCATTACCAAGTCCAATCTCTTTCCTTCCACAAATCTTCGATTTACTGAGAACCTGCCCCACCCACTCCCGGACCCTGTGCCAAGAGTATACCTTCTCCTAGGAGTTGATCCCTGAGAGCAGCCACCCACTCTGCATTCTGGTTCCTTGGTGCCCTGAAGCGTGAGGTCTTCCCTGCACGGTGGAAAGGATCACACAACCAAACCCACTGACCTCTCTCCCTACCCCTCACAATACCCTGCCAGGGAGCTGTCATGACTGCTGTTCCCATTTCATAGAGGAGGAAACTGAGGTTGCTAAGTGACCTAGCAGGTCAGTTCTGTATCACACAGAAAAAGCCAAGTAACCAGCCCAGAGCACCCCAGGTGAGTGGATGCTAAGCAGAACTAAAGCCTGGGGTCCCAGTACCCTGCCTGAGCTTCCACCCCTGGAGAGAAAGAACCTCAGGCTGGAAGGGTCGGCAGAGATGGTCTCAGCCCTGGTTTCTGCCCTTAAGAGTCATGACGGCCAAGCATCAGCAGTGTTCAAAGTGCCCATCCCCGACCATCACTCCAGCCAGGAGGTGCTAGTCTCAGGCCACCAACTGGCCGCCTCAGCCTGGACCACCACCACCATCAAGGGGTGTCTCAGTTATTTTTGCCAACCACAGTGCTGATGAGCAGTTATGAGTGGTCTCGGATTACTTAGAAATGGGAAGTGAGGGTTAATCGATGTCATTTGGGAGTAACACCCACCTGTCTCTGTGAGCCTCTGCTTGGACCCTTCGTGCACATCTTAGAGCCCCCCTGAGGTGAGGCTCAGTATTTCTACTGGGCAGATGAGAATCTGAGGCTGGAGGTATTAAATTATTGGCCCAGGGACATCCCTGGCGATCCAGTGGTTAAGATGCCACGATTCCACTGCAGGGGGCGCGGGTTTGACCCCTGGTTGGGGAGTTAAGATGCCTGCGTGCTGCACAGCCAGAAAGAAAAGAAAAAAAATTATTGGCCCAAAGTTACCCCAACCAGGCAGTGGTAGAAGCTGGGGTATCTTAACTGGCAGTGACTTTGGAATCATTTCCCACTCATTTGTGTAAACTTAGTTGCTTGGTCTGCCCTGGACGAGGGGGAGGGGGAGGGGGAGGTCATTCCCTTTCAAAGGAATTTTTCTTCCTCAACAATTTGTCTGGCAAACATAAAGCTTTCAAAATATGCGATCACATTGGGGTGGGGGAGATAGAATGATTCCTTGGTGCACGTCCAGCTCTCATTCAGGGTTCAAGTCTCCCCTCTAAGGGGCCCTGGCCTTTGCTCCATCCTCTGGTATCAGGGAGCCCACCAACTCCAAGGTCACACCAGGGTGGCCTGGCCAAGTGCGCTGGACTTGCCCTCCCCAGGGCTCCCAGACACCGTCCTAAGTGTCCTCCGGAGCCAGAGATCTCCAGCTCGTCTCTCATTTTCTGAGGCCGGTTGCCTCTCTTCTCCCAGGGAGATCACATGTGCTCACGTAATGGAGCTGTGGTTTCCACTCCAGGCTCTGAAGCCAAACTCCACGGAGTTTCAAATATCCCCAAGGCCTTGGAGGAGGAAGGCCGCCGAGCACGGCCCAGGAAGGGGCTGCATCTGATCTGCGTTACCCGGTAGCTGCCGCTGCCTCGAGCTCTGCCGGGGACCAGGGCCGGCTGGAGCGGGGGGCCCACAAGAAACGGCTCAGCTCCCTTCCCGACGCGGAGGCCAGACGTCCCACTTCGGAGGGTGGCAGCTGAGGTCGGAGGTGGCACAGGCAGCTTCATGGCGGGACCGAGAGGGATTCGGGGCTTCTGATTCAATCAAGAGTTCTTTCCACTGCCCCACGCTAGATGCTTAACACCTGGCAAGTCCAGGGCAAGGCCTTCTCCCGGGACGGGGACATTGCCCCGCAGCTTCCTTGTCTGACCCTCACGCGGCCTCAAGACGACAAAGACAGGCAGCCACTGGCGGCCAGCCCAGGGGGAAGCAGAAAGGGGCGCTACGGATTCATGTGACTTTGATGCGAGATGAGGAAAACACCAGTGCCGCAAGAAGAAGTGATTCACAGGAGCATGGGATCCCCAAGCGGAGAACAGAACAAGGGGTTCTCAAAACACATGCTTTTCGACTTGCAAAAACTCCCTCCAGGCCATCTTCACAGACTGGGTTCTGCCCACACTGCCTGAGCTCCCGGCCCAGCCTGGTCCTCCCTCCCACCGGGCGCCTGTGTCATCCCACTGGGTTCTCACAACAGTCGCCTCTCACAGAGGCGGGAACTGGGGCCTCCCCTCTCTCAGCACGGACCCTCTGCTGGGATTGGGGGCCTGGCTGCTCATTCCAACTGCTTATCTCCACTTGTGAGGCTGAGCAGGGCACGCGGGGCCTCCCTCCTGGGGTGCACTGGCTCTGCTTCCTGGTGCCCCCCAGAACTTTGTCCTGGGGTTCCACCCACGGTCCAGCTGGGCGAGGGGCAGAGAGCAGAATGGTGATGACCTGATTTTGTTTGTGTGCTTGTTCTTTGGCCCCTGAGAAGGCTTCAGAACAAAGTTTCATATAAATAAGAAAGAAAAGAGGTGTATTTTTGGAGATGAGTTTTCTCCTACCTCCCCATCCACATGCCAACAACCTAATGATTTAACCTTTTCTAAGTGCAAAAAATTTAAGTTGTGCTAGAAAAATGTCAACAACGCTTATTCTTTTTTTTAATATAAACTTATTTATTTTTGGCTGTGTTGGGTCTTCGTTGCTGCGTGCAGGCTTTCTCTAGTTGTGGCGCATGGGCTTAGTTGCTCCGCGGTATGTGGGACCTTCCAGGACCAGGGCTCGAACCCGTGTCCCCTGCATTGGCAGGCGGGTTCTTAACCACTGCACCACCAGGGAAGCCCAGTGTTTATTCTTTATCCTCACTTTCTGGCCAAAAAAAAGAAAGAAAGAAAAGAAAGAGGAAGAGGAAGGAAGAAAGAGAAAGGAAGAAGGAAGGAGGGAAGAAAAAACAAATGAAAATGCCCCCAGATTCATGAGTGCACAGATTAGAGAATAGGGGATCAGGAAATCTTGACATTACACGGTTCAGATAGCATCTGGGGAACACAGACTGATGTGGGTTTCCTGTTCCACCACAGAATCTTTAAGAAAATGAAGTCCTCAGGGCACATAGCCCAACCTAACATTAATTCTCTAAACCTTTGGCTGTATATTTAAAAATTTTCCCCATTACGCTTCTGAAACAAAATGAGAAATATTGAGAAAATTGGAAAAGTCAATTGCCAATATTCCTACTATAAGGCAATTAAACACACGTTACACACACACACACACACACACACACACACACACGCTCCCATACACAATCATATATGTACAATTCAATATATATCTTTTTTCACTTTGCTGAAGACCAACAGACTCGCATTTAAATCCCAGCTCTGGGCACGTCACTTTAGCCCTCTGCGCCTCGGTTTCCTCATCGATAAAACAAGAAGACTGGTGATCTTGTGGAGAGCACAGGAGACTCATTGGCTCACTGATCATGGCTGTTACTATTGCTGGTGTCCTGGGCTCTGCCTCCCCAGTCTCCCTCAGGAGCTCCAGTGGACCCAGAGAGCTCCCACACCTTTATTTATTCCGTAGCCCCTTAGAGGGTGTGTGTGCTGTACTGGGTGACAAGGGCACAGAAATGAATGTGACCAGGGTCTGTCCTTGGTCCAGAGCTCAGTCCAGGAAAGGGGGAAGATATATAAACTGACAGGGGAGAACCTGGGTGACGAGAGTGATGGTGGCCACACAGACCGGTGCTGTGGAGCTGCACAGAAGGTGACAGAGCCACCGGTTCAGCAGAGGAGAGGGGGGGTGTGCCCGACACATGGTAGGGCACCTCCAGCAGAGGAAACAGCAAAGGCAAAGACCTGGAGGCCCCGGAGAACATGGCCCATCCTGGGATTAGCCAGTCTTCGACTCTGGCTAGAACAGCAAATGCTGATGAGAAACAAAGCTGCCGGGATTCTGAGTCTTGAGTGACATTTGAAGAGGGTTGGGGTTCATCCTTGCGCCAACAAAAATGCTTTCAGCTGCAAGGAGCAGAAAACACTGATGCAACCAGCTTAGCAAATAAGAGATGTAAGTGCTCATGTGTCAAGGAGATGAGAGGAAGGGCATCCTGGGTTAGTTAGCTCAGCAGCTCATCCACATCTTCAAGAACCCCATTAACACCTGCCTCTACTCTGCCATCTTCAGTGTGTCAGACTGTTCTCAGACTTGTCCCCTTATGGACCTAATGTGGCTGCCATAGTTCCAACATCACATGTAGACACCACAATGTCCAGAGATGGAAGAGGGGCCATTATATGTTCCATGGGTCTCTCTCTCTCTCCCTTTTACAATCAAGAATCTCCTTCCAGGGCTTCCCTGGTGGCGCAGTGGTTTAGAGTCTGCCTGCTGATGCAGGGGACACGGGTTCGTGCCCCGGTCCGGGAAGATCCCACATGCCGCGGAGCGGCTGGGCCCGTGAGCCATGGCTGCTGAGCCTGCGCGTCCTGAACCTGTGCTCCGCAACGGGAGAGACCACAGCAGTGAGAGGCCCGCGTACCACAAAAAAAAAAAAAAAAAAAAAAAGAATCTCCTTCCAGAATTCCCCTAACTTCCCTCCACTTCTAACGGGACAGAAAGCATCCCATGCCTGTCCCTGAATCAATCTCTCGCAGGAGGAGAGGACGATCGTAAGTGGCTGAGCCAGTGAAGAGCCTCCCCTGGAGCAGGCCTCTCCTGAAGCTGCAGCTGTGGGATACGGGGACAGAGGAACAGCGTGGTTGCTCCGCCAGCAAGGGAGAAATGCCGGGGTGGATGTGGACGAGGCAGTGAGTGGTGTCTGCTAAAATCCTAAAAGCGCTGAGGAGGCATTAGTTACCTCTCTGTGCCTCAGTTTCCTCAACTATAAAATGGAAATGATGGTTCCTGCCTCATAGGGTTACTTGTGAGGATAAAATCACATATCCCCTATAAAGCCCTTACAGCAGTGCCTGACACATATTCACCAGTCAGTAAATATCATTCCCTCATCATTGCTAAATGACTATTCTTTCTAATCAAAATTTGCATTCTCCAAGTTCAGTGAGGTCCCAGGATGGAAGCAAATCTAGTAGTGTGACAACTGGGAGGACTCTTCTTCCCTCTCTGGGCCTCAGTTTCCTCATCTCCAAGGCAAGATGACTGGGCCAAGTGACCTCTGCACCCTGGCCATCTCTGGGGTCCCTGACCCACTCCAGCCTGTTCATCAGGCCTGGAACGCACTGGGCTTTAGCCAGCCTCCAAGCCTTGCTCAGGCTGTGTCCTCAGTTTGGAATGGACTCCCATCTCTGAGACCTTCCTCAAACGCTCCATCTCAGGAACCCTTCCGACCCTGTGCCCCTGAATTCAGTTGAGCTAAGCCTGCCTCACATTGTACTCCCACCTGCCAGAAGCTGGTGGCACCTGCTCCCTGAGGGTGGTAAGGTGACGTACCTCCAGGACTAAAGGGGAGCCCAAGTTTGAGGTCTGAGTCTCCCATGACCAGCAGGGGGTGGTGCACAGATTGTGCACAGGGGCTCAGACTGTGTTCCTTCTCCCTTACTAACACCATGAGTGAGCGGGGAAAGTTTATTGAGGTCTTACCTTGGGCCAGGGAGGGTTTAAATCACTTTTCATGGGGTGTCTTATTTCATGCTTGTAACATCTACCCATGAAGTAGTTACTATTATTGTCCTCACTCTACAGATGAAGAGATTAAATGACTGACCCAAGGTCACATAGCAGGTAAGTGATGGACCTAGGATGGTTCCCCACGTCTGTCAGGCTTCAGAGGCCCTGTTCCCTAAACAAACTTGGTCTCTTGGGAAACAGAACCAAATGCCCATCCCCCAGATATCATTCTTTTCAATTTGTTAAGGTGGGTTATGTGGCCCAGTATGTGGTCTATCTTGGTGAATGTTCCATGTAAACTTGAGAAGATTGTGTAGTCTGCTGTTGTCGGTTGATGTATTCTATAAATTAGATCCGGTTGGTGCTGTTTAGTTCAACTACATCCTTACTGATTTTCTGCCTACTGGATCTGTCCCTGAATGACAGAGGGGTGTTGAAGTCTCCAAATATAATAATGGTTTTGTCTGCTTCTCCTTGCAGTTCTATCAGTTTTTGGCCTCATGTACTTTGATGTTCTCTTGTTAGGTGCATATACATTAAGGATTGTTATATCTTCTTGGAGAATTCATCCTTTTATCGTTATGTGATGCTCCACTTTATCCCTGATCACTTTTCTTGTTTTGAAGTCTGCTTTGTCTGAAATTACAGCTTTCTCTGATTAGTGTTAGCATGGTCTATCTTTCCCTATCCCTTTACTTTTTTTTTTAAATCCCTTTACTTTTCATCTGTTTATTTTTAAAGTGGGCTCCTTGTAGACAAAAGATAATTGAGTCCTGTTCTGTTATGCCTGATAGTCTCTGTTTTTTAACTGGTATATTTATACCATTCATATTTAAGGTAATTACTAATATAGTTGGATTAATATTTACCATGTTTATAACTGTTTTCTACTTGTTGCATTTGTTTCTTTTTTTTAATCTTCCCTTCTTCTCCTGCCTTATCTGGTTTTATATGATTCCATTTTCTCCCTGCTTTTAGCACATCAATTAAATTTCTTTAAAAATTTTTTTAGTTGTTGCCCTAGAGTTTACAATAAACATTTACAACTAATCTAAGTCCACTTTCAATAACTATATTGCTTCATGGTACCTTATAGCAGAGTATTCCCAATTTTTCTTCCCATCCCTTATAACATAGCTGGTATTCATTTCACCTATCCATACACTATAGTCACCCAATACTTATGTTGCCAGTTTTTTGCTATTATTTTTGCTATTTTTACTTTGAACAGTTGTCTATTAGATCAATTAAGAATAAGAAAAATATAAGATTTTATTTTATCTTCATTACTCCTTCTCTGATATTCTTCCTTTGCTTATGTAGATCTCAGTTTCTGACCTACATAATTTTCCTTCTCTTTGAAGAACTTCTTTTAATATATCTTGGAGGGCAGGCCCACTGGTAACAAATTCCCTCAGTTTTTGTTTGAGAAATTTTTACTTCTCTTTCACTTTTGAAGTATAATTTTCCTGGATACAGAATTCTAGGTTGATGGGGTTTTATTTTCTTTCAATACTTTAAAATCTTCACTTTATTCTCCTCTTGTTTGCATGGCTTCTGAAGAGAAGCCCGATATATCCCTCTGTGGGTAAAGTGTGTTTTTCCTCTGGCTTCTTTCAGGATTTTCTCTTTGTCTTTGGTTTTCTGCAGGATTTCTCTGTCTTTGGTTTTTGAACAGGATATGCTTAGGTGTAGATATTTTTATATTTTTGCCTACTTGGTATTCTCTAAGCTTCCTAGATCTATAGTTTGGCGTCTGTCATTAATTTTGGAAAATTACCAACCATTATTACTTCAAATATTTCTTCTTCTTCTTCTTCTCTTTCTTCTCCTTCTGGTATTCCCATTATGCATATGTTACACCTTTTGTAATTGTCCCACAAGTTCTTTTTGTTTTTTTCCATTCTTTTTTCTCTTTGCATTTCAGTTTGGGAAGTTTCTAGTGACATATCTTCATGTTCAGTGATTCTTGCTTTGGCTATGTCCAGTCTACTGATGAGCCCATTAAAGACATTCTTTGGGCTTCCCTGGTGGCGCAGTGGTTGAGGGTCCGCCTGCTGGTGCAGGGGACGCAGGTTTGTGCCCCGGTCCGGGAGGATCCTGCGTGCCGTGAAGCGGCTGGGCCCGTGGGCCGTGGCCACTGGGCCTGCGCGTCTGGAGCCTGTGCTCCGCGATGGGAGAGGCCACAACAGTGAGAGGCCCGCGTACCGCAAAAAAAAAGAAAAAAAAAAGACATTCTTCATTTTGGTACAATGTTTTTGATTTCTCACATTTCCTTTAGATCTTTTCTTAGAGTTTCCATCCCTTTATTTACATTCCCCATGTATTCTTGCATGTCATTTACTTTTTCTATTGGAATACTAACCAAAGTTATTTTAAATCCTCTATCTGTTTAATTCCATAAATCTCTGTGATATCTGAGTCTGGTTCTAACACTTGCTTTGTCTCTTCAGACAGTTTTTCCTTGTCTTTTAGCATGCCATTTAATTTTCTGTTGAAAGCCAGACATGATATATCAGGTTATGGGTACTGAGGTAATGAGACTTTTAGTGTGAGGCTTTACGTTAATCTGGCTAGGAGTTGATCTGTGTTTAAGGTTTGCTGTAGCTGTAGGTATCAGAGGCTTCAGTTCCCTAGAATTTCCTTGTTTGTTTGTTTTTTCCTCCCCTGTTATCTTTGGGTTTCCCTAAGAACTCTTTCTTAGAAAGAGCCTGTGTCTGCAGCTCTTTCAGCTGTAATCCACTGTTATTATACTGAAGACCTGCTGTATTAGCAGTAAGATGTTGGGGAGGGAAAACATTCTATAGTCTTATTATTAAATCTCAGATTTTTTAGTTGGTCTGAGTCCCTGGGCTGTGACCTTTAGAAGCATAGCTTAGCCCTTATTTTTTTCTCCCCTTAAATGAGACAGTATGGCTAAAGAGGGCTGCAGTTGTTTAACTGCCCTTCCTCCAGGTCAGACAAGGCTCTGGTAAAGTAGTTTCTCAGAGGGATAGGCCTTTGTTATGGAAAAAGTTCTGGGTGTATTTCAAAGGTCTATTTCTCCTGCCCAAAAGAGAGGGGATTTTTCTCTGATCTTTACCATGTGAACCTGGTAGGGTTCCTGGGGGTAAAACTCCTGAATGTATGGTAGGCCTAAGACTGGGCCTTTATTTGTTTTTTTGTTTGTTTTTGTTTTGTCTTTAATATTTATTTATTTTTATTTTTGGCTGCATCGGTTCTTAGTTGTGGTACACGGGCCCTTCACTGCGGTGCATGCGCTTCTCTCTAGTTGTGGTGCACAGGCTAAGTAGTTGCAGCGTATGGGCTCCAGAGCAAGTGGGCTCCGTAGTTGTGGCTCACATGCTCAGTAGTTGTCGTGTGCAGGCTTAGTTGCCCCGCAGCATATGGGATCTTAGTTCCCTGACCAGGGATCGAACCCACGTCCCCTGCATTGGAAGACGGATTCTTAACCACTGGACCACCAGGGAGGTCCCCCCTATTAGTTTTTAACTTTCAAGCTAGTCCACACTCAGCTTCCAGCAGTTCATCAAAATTACTGTTTAATAATAATTAAAAAATAAAGAAAAATAAAGATAATAAAATTAAAAAATAATAATAAAAAAATAAAGAGGGAGGGAGGAAACTTTGGGAGGTGATGGATATGTTTACGGCATAGATTGTGGTGATGTTTTCATGGATGTATATGCATATACAGACTCATCAAGTTGTATACATTAAATATGTACAGCTTTTTGTATGTCAATCATACCTCAAAAGAGCAGTTTTAAAAATTACCATTTAATGTAACCAACAAGGACTTAATCTCCAAAATATACAAACAGCTGATACAACTCAACAACAAAAAAACCAAACAACCCAATCAAAAAATTAGCAGAAGATCTAAATAGACATTTCTCCAGAGAAGACATACAGATGGCCAACAAACACATGAAAAGATGCTTGACATCACTAATTATTAGAGAAATGCAAATCAAAACTACAAAGAGGTATCACCTCACACCGGTCAGAATGGCCATCTCAAAAAGTCTACAAACAATAAATGCTGGAGAGGCTGTGGAGAAAAGGGAACCCTCCTACACGGTTGGTGGGAATGTAAGTTGGTACAGCCTCTGTGGAGAACAGTATGGAGGTTCCTTAAAGAACTAAAAATAGAACTACCATATGACCCAGCAATCCCACTCCTAGGGATATATCTGGAGAAAACCATAATTTGAAAGGGGGCATGCATGCTGATGTTCACTGCAGCCAGGACATGGAAGCAACCTATATGTCCATCGGCAGAGGAAGGGATAAAGAAGATGTGGTACAATGGAATATTACTCAGCCATAAAAAAGAATGAAATAGGGACTTCCCTGGTGGCGCAGTGGTTAAGAATCCGCCTGACAATGCAGGGGACACAGGTTCGAGCCCTGGTCTGGGAAGATCCCACATGCCGTGGAGCAACTAAGCCCGTGCGCCACAACTACTGAGCCTGCGCTCCAGAGCCCGCAAGCCACAACTACTGAGCCCGCATGCCACAACTACTGAAGCCTGCGCGCCTAGAGCCCATGCTCCACAACAAAAGAAGCCACCGCAATGAGAAGCCCACGCACCACAACAAAGAGTAGCCCCCGCTCACCACAACTAGAGAAAAGCCCATGCGCAGCAACGAAGACCCAAGGCAGCCATAAATAAATAAATTAAAAAAAAAAAAAAGAATGAAATAATGCCATCTACAGCAACATGGATGGACCTAGAGATTACCACACTAAGTGAAGTAAGTCAAAGAAAAACAAATACCAGATAATATCACTTAATGCGGAATCTAAAATGTAACACAAATGAACTTATCTACAAAACAGAAACAGACTCACAAACATGGGGAACAGACTTGTGGTTGCCAAGGGGGAGGGGTTTGGGAGAGGGGTGGAGCAGAATGTTGGGGCTGGCAGACGCACACTATCCGTATAGAATGGATAAACAACCAGGTCCTACTGTGTAGCACGGGGAACTACAATATATTCAATATCCTGTGATAAACCATAGAAGAAAAGAATATTAAAAAGAGCATATGTATATATATGTATAACTGAGTCACTTTGCTATACAGCAGAACTTAACATTGTAAATCAACTGTATTTCAATAAAATTTTAAAAATTAAAAAAACTAAAAAAAAGAATATGAAAAAGAATATATATACATATATATGTATGGATATAACTGAATCACTTTGCTGTACACCAGCAACTAACACAACACTGTAAATCAACTATACGTCAATTAAAAATTTTTTTTAATTAAAAAAATGACAATTTAAGTGTTCTAACAGTTACTAGCTTTGGTCGCTTTTGCTGCCGGTAAGCTGATCTTGGCTGTGATTCTCTGTATCCACCTGCTTTTCCAGATTTCAGAGTGGCAGTCTGCCCTGGGACCTTAATTCTCTGATGGATCTAAAAGTTGTTGACTTCCAGTTTGTTCAGCTTTTTCTTGCTGTGAGGATGGGAGGGACAACTTCCAAGTGCTCTATACGTGGGCGCTGAAACCAGAAGTGCCCCCTCCTGGGGTCTTAACAGATTTGCCAAAAGCCTGCCTTCCAGTCATGGAACAGAAGGAAGGGCAGACTGTTTTGGGGGCAGTGGGGGGCAAAGCCTGGAGCAGCTAACCTCACTACAGGTCCACTCAGAAGACCCTCCCTGCTCCTTGCAAGAGTGAGGTAACACCAGGGGAAACTGAGGTTCTAGGGAAAGAGTCGTGAACCACATCCCCAGGACGTATCTGCCTCCTCATCCCTCTGCCAACTCTGACCTTCTGGATCCCCCTATCTCCTTGAGGGACCAGCTTGAGCTGTAGTGGAGGTGGAAGCATGGGGTCGTGTGAAGTGGGTATGGGACTGAGGTCAGGCTGGCCAGGCAGACCCATCAAGCACTAGCTCTATCCTTCACTAAGTGTGACCTTGGGTTGGTCACTGCACTTCTGGGGCCTCAATCCTTTCTGTAAGCTAATAACCGTACCTCCCTGGTACAGCTGTGGAGAGGAGGGAAATACCTGACACTGAGCCTGGCATATCACAGGTATCATACAAACACATTTCCTTCTTCCCCCCCACAGGAGCCCCTGTCACCTTCAGAAGCCAATCCAGTAGCCCTGCCTTGGCACTGACACCTCACAGGTCAGCCCCACCTTTCCTCCATCCCATTCTAGCCCAAGGGCCAGCCAGAGGAGGGAAAGAAGGCAGGCTGAAAGCAAGTAGCTACTGTTCATGGAGTTACGTACCAGGCACTGTTCCTAGTACTTTATGTGTATTCACAGATTTAATCTGCACACACAAAATTGTATGATCTAGGAAATATTGTTACCCTATTTTACGGAAAAGGAAAATCAAGGCACTGAGAAGTTTACAACAGTAATCCCAGTAAGTGGCGGAGCCTGGGTTTGAACCCGGAGTGCACATTCTAGGAAGAGAGGGGAAAGGAGTGAAGATCCTGGAACCTGAGAAGAGGGCTCCTCAGAGGGAGAGTCCCTCCCACTGTATTATTGATACCTTGGCTGTGGGTTTGAAGGGCTGGAGGCTCCCTCCAGGGTCCTCAGGGGACGCTTGTGCTAACACGGGGGCTGGAGCCCCACAGGAGCTGGGCTGAGGCTGGTGCAGATCCCAGATCCTGTTCTCCTGTCCCTCTGTGTGGCAGGAAGAGGCTGGGGCACATGCCTGTGTGCCCCACCCCATGCTTCTTCAACCTGAATGTGCACACAAACCCAGAGGGATCTTATTAAAATGCAGATTTGGGTTCAGCAGGTCTGGGGCAGGATCCTAGATTCTGAATTTCTAACAGTCTCCTGGGGAAGTTAGATCCTGCTGTTCCAGGGACCACATCTGAAGAAATGAGATTCTATAGGACCCTGCATCTCAGGCCCATCTTCTTTCATCATTCTTATTTCTCACACTCCACCTGCCTGACTCCCCCTGTACTCCCAGCTCTGGAGTGAGAGTTCTCCCCACCGCCACCTCTTATGAGGCAGGGCAGCCTCTGAAGGGCATTTATGAAAAAGCTACCCAGGGAAAGGTCAGCCCCGTAAACTAGTTCATCAACATGGGCCAAACGTGAGGTGGGCCCGGCATCTCCCATCACCTCTGAGGTCCCAGAACACTGGCTTCTGGCTGAAGAGCAGCACTTATGTCACCTGTAAGATGGAGAGGTGATGACAGCCTGAGCTCGCAGGGTTGATGTGGGGATTAAATGAGTTAGCACGTGGAAAGCGGTTAGCCTGGAATCCGGCGCACAGGCGGCACTCCTTAAGCATTACCTCTGAATTTTGTCAATAAATAACCAGCAAATGTGGGTTTGAAGTTGACTTACCGATAGTGAAGTGCAGCGGTCCTCAAACTTGAGTGTGCATCAGAATCACCTGGAGGGCTTGTTCAACCACAGATCTCTGGACTCCACCCCCCAGAGTTTCTGATTTAGTAGGGCTGGGGGGTGGGGGCTGAGAGCCTGCATTTCTGACCAGTCCTCAGGTGATGCTGATCCAGGCGCCAATTTTGAGATCCTCTGATCTAGGGGAAACCCCTGCCCCTGCCCCATGACGGGAAGCCTAGAGGCCAGGCCAGAGCTGGCGGTGCCAGGGCAGGTCAGGCCGAGAGGTAGGAGCCCTCCCGGCAGCCTGGGCTCCGAGGACACCAGAGAGGGGCTCATCTGAGGCCCAAGGCCCCTGCGCAGGCCTCTCCTCCAGGCCCGTTCCCTCCTGCCTGGCCCAGCGCCCCGGCCCTCCGAAGGCCCCTCCACCCGGCTCTGTTTGCATTCCTGGAGCCTGCGTCAGCCAGGGCAGCGGGCATGTCTATGCGGGCAGGCCTGGCACAGTCCTGACGGCTGGCCCCGCGCTCCAGGCCTCCTGGGCAGGCGCTGCAGTGGCCACGCAGGGCTCACTTAGCAGCCCCAGTGACTCACACTTCCTCCCAGATTCCGGGAAATGCTTTCCTCCTGTTGCTGCTGCTGCCTTTTTCTTGCTTAATGAGAAGTTCTCTGCACACTTCCATGGCAACCTCAGGATGGGGAGGCAGGGGGAGAAGGTGAATAAATCCATTCCCAAGAGGGGCCCCAAGAATTCCCATCTCTCTCTCTCTCTCTCTCTCACACACACACACACACACACACACACACACACTCTCTTGCCGGCCCTGGCCTGAGCCCCCAACCCACCATGGAGCTTTGGTCCAGGAGGGCCAGCCCCAGAAATGCTTGCTTTTATTAAAAAGGAATGGCCTCACAAAGGCACGACTGTAGGAAAGGTTGTAATTTGCCCAAATAAAACTTAATTTGATCCATGAAATAGCTGTGGTTTATTGTGTAATAGATGTGCTATGTGTTTCAATTTAATAGAAGCCAATATAATAAGGGGCCAGCTGGGGCCTCCAGAGGCCAGCCTCTTTCCCACCACGCACAGTAGGGCCACACAGCCCGCCCTGATGGCGGGACCTTCCGCCGAGAGAGGATGGAGAAGGGCTGGCCACAGACTCCTGGCCCAGACCACAGAGGCCTGTGGGAGAGACAGCCCAGGGACAGACGAGTAAGAGTGCTTGAAGACCAAAAAAAAAAAAAAAAAAAGGGAAAGAAATAAAAACCACCCTTTTCCCAAAGCAAGGCTGCGAGTGTGTGAGTCTGAGGAGGGGTTGTGAAGGCTGAGTTACTTTCCTGTCCCCTGCTGGAGTGGCAGGGCCCCACCAGGAGCTGTGGGAGAAAGAAGGATGGGCCTGTCCCCTGGCACGTGTAGGTGACATGTCTGTCACCTGGCACGTGCATCACCCTCTGGAGATGCCTTCAGGAATGGTCCCTGGGGAGTGGGTAGCTGGCTCGGCCCCCAGAGCCTTCGTGTGCAGGGTCGGGGTGAAGGGGAGGGAGAGCCAGGGGATAACGGGCTTACTTGGGTACGGTGGGGCCCCCAGAGATGATCCAGTCAGCACTCCCTGCCCCCAGCCCACCCTTGCAGCCCAGAGAGGATAAGTGAGCTGCATAAGCTCAAATAGCCAGGGAGCAGCTCAGCTGGCTCTCGTTCCATAAACCCTTATGACACACTGGTGCTGGGTCCGGGACGGGGACGGGTAGGGTGGGATGCCGGGCCGGTCTTACAGATGCCAGGAATGTTGACCAACTGACAGAAACCAGCAGAGAAGGGAAAGCGGGTAGAAGTAGCGGGATCTCACGTTCGTCAGCTCGGCATTGCTCTGAGCATGTCCTGTGCATTATCTCATTTAATCCTCCTGACAACCCTGTACAGCAAGGTATTGGTGGCCCCATTTTTCAAATGAGGAGATTGAGGCTGGGGTGGCTTGTCCAAAATCACAGTTACCCCTGGACCCTCTGCTGCCTTCTGCGGGTGGAGACAGCATCCAATTAGCCGCACCATCACCCCCAATTCTCTACTCCTTTCTGGCTCCTGGGCTCTGATCCTAGGTCCAGGTTGCTCCTGATTCATTCTCCCCGGGACTGCTTCCCTAAAAAGACCTTTATTTGGCTCGGTGTGACCTTGGACAAACATCTGAGCCTCAGTTTTCTCATTTGTAAAATGGGAATAATTACACATACCCCACAAACACTGTTCTGGAGATTAAATGAGATACCATATAAAAAGCACCTAAGCCAGGGCTTGGCGTTCAGCAGATACTCCTTAAATCCAACTACTTCAAACGATTCCCACTGAGAATACCATACGCCAGGTACGTTTTGGAAATTAGTTTAGGAGGGAGAACCACCTAGCTTTGAATTCCAACTCTGCCATTTACTTGCTGAGTATCTGGACAGGTTATTTCACCTCCCTGAGTCTCAGTTTCACCATCTGTAAATTGGACACAACATTACCTGTTTCACAGGATGATGGGATAATTAAATGAGATAATAGACGGTGCTCAATAAACGATAGTTATTTCATCATCATCATCATTATTCTCTTCCTAAACTCTCTTCTATGGCATGGCCTCCAGCGTGTAGGAACAAGTCTAGTGCAATGCTGCCCCATAATCTTGCTTGAGCTGTGTCCCCTTTCCCTCAAAGACTTCTTAGTCTATCTGTGAACTAGGGTTTCTGCACTGAGGCTCTGAGAACCCTCTGTATCCTGAGCACACGAGAAACAAATCACACATGAATCCAATGACTGAAAGAACGGAAAGCAGTTACCCTGGAAGCATCTGCAGGACATGGTCTTCTGTTCTTCCAAGGAAATGTCCTCTTTTTGCCAAACCCACTGTTGGGCTGAGAAGGGTGGGTCTGTGGGCCATCCGGAGGGATAGGAGCCTTGTTCGTCAGGGTGGGGTCTCCCAGGAACAGTAGCCAGGAGGTCTTCTCTGAAAGTCAAATGAAAGGGGAGATGCACCCCATCACCTCTCTGGGAACTGTGGGCATGCTCCTCTCCTCCCCTCCTGTCCTGCCAGCTCCCACCTGTGCCTGCCAGATGGCAGCGAGGCCAGGAAGCCCAGTTAGAAAGCCATGCTGTGGCCTGGTCATCTAAAGCCACAGCATGAGGCTTATACGAGATTGGAGCCCTTGAGACTGTGACTCACCCAAGGTCACAGCAGATTGTGTGCGTGTGTGTGTATGTGTGTCCACATTTCCCATTATGTCTTGTCGAGTTCCCTTAATCTCAGGACCTTGCAGAGGTGTTACAGGGGTCAAGGGAGCCAGTTGAGCCAGTGGAAGTACACTATACAAATGTAAGCGTCATTTATTGTCATTTAATACAGTCAAGCTTCAACTAAGCAGAACACTGGCAGATAGAAATGTTTAATTAAGACAACACCAAATCCCTTTGGTTCAACATTTATGGTGGAGAGTCTTTTTTATAATTATAATTTATAATAAAGTTTAATATAATAAAGATAATGCATGCTTATTGTAGAAAATTTGAAAAATGTGAGAATGTATTTAAAAAAAAAAAGAATGCAGAAACCACCCCTAAGTCCACAACCCAGAAATATTCACTGGTTACATTTTATATACCTGTATATGCATTAATATCACAATATTGATATGTATGTATATAGTCGGCACTTTATATGTGCCAGGGACCGAATTCAGTGCTTACTGCATTATTTATGTGTATACATATGTAAATGAAGTGTTTTACATATATGTAGATATATCACCTGCTTTTTTCCATTTGGCATTATATCATAACTTTTCCAAATAATTGAAAATATTCTAAAACATGATAATTTTTCTTTATAAAAATAACACATGCTTACGGTAGGGTAAATAATTCAGAAAAATAGAAAGTGGGAAGAAAAAACTCTCCAAGTGCACTTTGATCTCCCCTCCCATTTTCTCAGGCACAAGCACCATTGACAATTAAACATGATTTTTAAAGGCTGCATAACATTTTGTCACATAGATGTACCATCATTTCTGTCATTCCTTGTTTTTGGACAGTTAGACTGTTTTAGAAATTTTGCTGCCATAAAAAATGAGTATTTCTCAGGAAAGATCCCCAGAGGCAGAACTGCTGGAACAGAGGGCATAAACATTTTTAAGCCTTTTGATCCATATTGAGAAACTGATTTCCTGAAAACTGCCCCTGTTTGCAAGCCCTTCAGCATAGAAAGAGAACATTCATCTTATTCATCACACTTCATCTCAGCCCCGTTGAGCACTATTTGTTTTTTATAGTCCTGCCAAGGTGATAAGTGAAAAATAACATCTCGCAGTTTTAATTGAGGTTTTGTTTTCTAACGAGTTTAAACATATTCTTAGTCACTTACTTTTAAACATAAACTTAGTCACTGTTTTTCCTTTTGTTAATTTTCTTTTTGTGTCTGCTGCCCATTTTTTTTTCTACTGAGGTTCTTAAATTTTTTTCTTTTTGATTTGCAAGTGCTCTTTACATATGTGTTGTTATTTTAATTATATTTATGGGATGTTTTGATGTACAGAAGTTTCCAATTTTAAGCACACAAATATATACCTCTTTTTCTTTATTATTTCTTCCATTACTGCTGTGCTTAAAGAGACCCTTCCAAAAAAAAAAAGAGACCCTTCCCATCCAGAGATCAAAATCATGAACATTTTATTCTAGCTATTTCATAGTTTCATTGTTTTCACATTTTGCAGTCTCATCCATCTGGAATTTATTCTGCTCTGTAGGGTGAGGTGAAAATGGAGCTATTCACTCTCCTACCCTCCCCCCTCCTCTATCTCCTTGTTTTCCCCTGCACCACTCGTGAAGCAAACCTTCCTTTCTAGGGGACTCTATGAAGTGTAGCAGCCCTAGGCACTGGGCCGTCACCACCTGAAGACACCCCCAGTCCTCCAGCAATACCTTTAACGTATATACATCAGGCACCAGGGCTCTCTGTCCCCCACTGGGGACACAGAAACCACCATAGCACCATTACCACCCTCAAGCAGCTCACAAGTAGAGAGAAAACAGGCCAATCAACAGACAAGGATGGACATCTGGGTGCTGTGTGAGTCTCTGCAGGCAGGTTTACCTGGGCCAGGTGAAGGGATGGCTGTTAAGGGATGGGTCCCAGAGGAACTGACAGTGAGCTGGAGCGTTGAGAAGTAAACATATTAAAGGACATAAAAGCACCCAACAAACAGGTGACCCAAGGGGGCCTGGGTGGGAGAAGATGATTCCCACCATCCATTTGTAACACATGTGTGTATCTCCTAATACATACATTAAACACTCATAAGGTGACTACTCTAAATGACAGGAAAGGAGTTTGACAATTAAGCACTGGAGCAGGTGAAGGGTATCTAGGAAGAGGGAAGAGCTTAAGCAAAGGCTTGGAGTCACAAATCAGTCTGGCCTATTTAGGGACCACTGTTGGTTCAGCCTCAGGAGGGTGAGGGGACCAAAAAGGGCCCGATGCATCCCATAAGGGGCTTGGACTTTGATGGGCAGCCCATGGATGGCTTTAGGCAGAGGAATGACTTGCCAAGCTGCATTCTAGGCAGGTCCATCTGGCCGCAGTGTAGCGAGGGGAAAAAAGGAGCTCCTGGAGGCCTGTGGAGGGACCCACTATAGAGCGGCTGTGGCAATGTCACAGAAAGATTACGATGTGCCAGAGCCATGGTGGTCTGGGGCTGCCCCTTCCAGCCTGGAAGTCTGTCCTTGAACAAGTTCAGCCTGCGCACACCTGGCCTTCAGTCACTATGAGATCCCACCCATGAGGGAGGGTTCTGGGCCCCCTCGGCCCAGGCCCCAGACTCAGCGTGCTTGGCTTCTCTGGGGGTGAAGGTCAAGGATATAAAAACCACGGAGCCCAAAGGCAACCAGAGTCTGAAGCAAGAGCAATCTCAGTCGAACCCTAGCTCTATCCCTTACCTCCCGCAAGCCCTTAGGCAAAGTACTGAGCTCTTCCTAGCCTCATTCTTCCATATATGTAAAATGGGACAGCCGTACCTATAAAAAGTGGTAGTGTGAGAGTCCAGTGTGAGCATTCCATTAGACCGTGTGTGTAAGGTCCTTGCCTGTGGGAGAGGCTCAGTTTATGTCAGTACAACACCACCGCCCTAAAGAAGACAAGTGTTTTAAAACGAGAGCTTAGAAAAGGCCCTGCTTAACCCAAAGGAATGTCCAGGATTTCAGGCACAGGAAGGCAGGTGGCATCACAGCCGACAAACTACAGCTTATAAAAGAACACTGGCCCAGTTTCTGTGTCTGACTAGCCCTTTCCACTCTGCTTTCTTTCCATCCCAGCCCTCTGTCGAGCCCTTACTCTCTCCTAAGTCATGTCTCAGACCACATCAATGCTCCCATCAGTACCTCTAGTTTTCCAAAGCACTTTCCTGCTCCTGAGTTCATTGGTTCCTTGCAACCATGCTGTCAAAGCAGGCCTTAGACCCATTTCACAGATGAAGACACTGAGACCATCCCCATATGGGGAGGAGGTGTTAGTGAGCCCCTTGGCTACTCCATGCTCCCCTAGTCTTCTTAGCCTCCCAAGCATGGTGTCCACAGCCAGGGCACAGGCTAAGAGTCATGAAATGCTATGAGCCAGGGTCTGTGAGGCACATGAAAGAATCCCAGTGCCTTGGCTGAGGGAAAGTTAGCGAGCACTGGAACAAGAATCAGACAGACCCAGTAACAACCCAGCACCACCAGTTGGCTGTGTGACCTTTAGGTGATCGCTTGACCTCTCAGAGCTTCTGGTTCTCATCTATAAAGCAGGCATCATCCCACAGACGCTGAAGCACTGCCGTGGGCATGAAATGAGAGAACTAGTGGTGTATTAGTTATTTACTGCTGTGTAACAAATTGCCTTGTTTTTAGAGAGACTATCTCCCCGAACTAGTCAGTCCAACCTGTCCCGTTTGTCAACACCACCAGTTAGATGGCATTTATCAGCCTGACCAGATGCCTGAGTGACGGGAGCAGACATTCAGAGGTGCTGACAGGTGTTCTGCACGGGAGGTGCAGCAGTTGGGGCTATCTCATGCTGTTTCTTATAACTTCTTGGTTTGGGAAGGTTAAGGGAAATGGCGATCAAATTATGGTCAGAGCTATCTGGCGGCAGATGGCTAACCAAGCAGTAAATTTAAGGCATGCGCATCAGTGTGGGAGGGTTGTACGGGGTGCTGTCCATCGTGAGGAAGATCCTGGTGTCCAAGGTGTTCCCTTCCCAGGTGCTGGGTTGCTGCTCTTCCTCCACTGCCAGAAAAGCTGCGTGTTCTCTCCCAGTGTCTATACTTTCATCTTTTCCCCACTCATCCCCTACTTGTACCCAGACCTTTCTCCCATAAGGGCCAGGTACGCTAGTGACAGGGCATTTTAATACAATTTAACCCGAGTTCCATTTGAATCCCCTTTGTTCGGACTACCAAGCATAGGTTGCATTAACTAGGCTGGCCTTTCAGGGAAAGTAAGAAGTAGCCGGCCCAGGAATGGTTAGGGCAGAATGTCCATATAAACCCCCACCCTTTTCATCCTGGTTATCACCCGGGAGGTGGCCCAGAGTGGAGGACCCTTTCTGCGGGCAGCCACAGTCAAAGACCAAACTGCCTTACTCAGGTGTATGGACCCCGTGGAGGGGAGGGAGATAAAGTTGGGAATGTTGACTCGACAAGACCATCCCTATGGATGGCAGGGAGCAGGGACAGTCATGAACACCTTGACCGACAGCCCACGGTCAAGTGCCTTCTGCAATACAGTTGCACCATTATTAAAGTGTAAATGGTCCCGAAAGCTGAAAACATGACCCAGATCAGTTTCAGGTGCCACGACGTGGCGGCCGGAATTGGCTGATCAGACTGGAACAGCAACACCATAACCTGAAAATGTGTCAGCAGCAGGGAGGCACCCACCCACAGCCCCAAGACGGGGTCAAAGGTCCAGGGCAGTCAATCTCCCAAAAGCAGTCAGGACCCGTGCCCACTGCAAGACAGCCAGGTCAACTTTGGGCGGCAGTCACAGGTCGGTGTGCGGTGTAGGAACACGGCATCCTTTACTTGCTCAGGCCTCTGAGGGTAGTCGTGGGATGATAGGTCCAGGCAGCAGTGGGGGCAGCCTGGGTAGGGCAGGCATGCCAGTCGGTCTCATCAGAGAACAGACCTTTCCCGTAGGCGTCTGCAGGAGTGACCCACAAAGTTCAATCAATAGGCTCAATTTGTCGTGACAGTGTGTGACCCTACAGAGAGGTGTCTTTAATCTGACAGCCTGTAGTTTTCCAAGCAGTAGATGAAACAGCTAGGTCATTGGCTAAACCTCAGAGACAGTAAAGCTATAGCAAGTTCCATCACGAGCAGTGTTGGCTGGAGCTGTGAGAACAGCCTTGAGATCTGCCCACTGAGGCAGAGCAGCTGCAGCCGCCCAGTAGACACCATTGGGACAAACCCAACCTGCAGCAGTAAGAGCCCTGACACCTGTCCATCCTCCACCTATGGTTTCCTCTGGGAGTTTGTCTGTCTCGGGGAAATTTCCCCAAGAAGGTCAAAACTTCCTTAGAGCAGCTAGGACTCACAGACCTTTGACTGTCATCTCTGCCTGGATCTAAAGCTGGTATGACAGACTGCATGAGGGGCTGAGTCATCATCCTTCCCTAGCGAGTGTGACCTGTCCCACCCTCTTGTCTCCAAGTGAACGAGCCAAAGTTCTAAGAATCCTGCTGGTTTCTCCCCATAGCAGTGGTGAATTTCCCTCCTTTCTTGGCATAAGTGCCTGTCTCCCTAACTGCTATCTGAAAGGAAAGAGTGACCTCGGTCCACACAGGAGACATCCTAGTGGTGGTTGTTTTCATGGGGGAGGAATGGAGGCGGAACACTAGATTGACGAGGAAGTCCCACCACCCGGAGAGTTAGCCACGACCAGGGCAGTGTTTTGGCAACTGTCTTTGAACCTCCTTCCTAGTACTCAGCCTGCAACCACCTCCTCATTAAAAGGCCATAAAATAGAGGGCCATCTATTGCCCACTTGGCCATACAACTTGGCCAACCTATTTGCTAGTGATTTCCATGGACTTCCCTCAAAATCCCATTAATTGGCTTGCAAGCCCCTCCTTTTTCCTCTTTCAGAGAGTCATGTCTCTCTCAGCATCCCATCCTCATCGCTGTCAAGATCTATGAAGGATGTGAGATTTTAGCCTATTTGTAAGACAATAAGTTAGCTTGCCCTGTTTCCTGGACGCTGGTGGAAGACACGAGACTCCTGGGTCAGAGACAACAGACTTTTATTACTCACAGCACCACTGGCAATGTCAGCAGTACTGGTTTTCTTGTGGTGCAAAGAGAGACAAGCGACGCCTTCACACTCAGTGGGGTGCTTTATAGGAGAGGAATCCTGAGCTTAGGGAACCCAAATCTTTTATAATGGGCAGTAAAATGATGGTGCTTTGCACAAGAGGGAGACACCATCTCTATCTTTTAAGTCTGTTGGCTATCATATATCCTTGAAGAGAGTCTAGAAGGCAGTCAGTGCCTCTGCTTGCAAGATTCTCAGAGAGACCCATGGAGAGCTGTCGCCCAACACTACAAACGTTCTCATCTGGTCCCTATGTGGTAGAGGATATCATCTGCATTTTACGTATGAGAGAATCACAGCCCAGAGGAAACACATGAAAAGACCAGGTTCACAGAGACTGGAAAATGGTGGAGCCAAGATTCAAACATCCACACGCTTTCACTTTTCTCCAAAGCTGGCCCTGCATCTTCAGCAGCAGCAGCTCGGGCATAAGGCTTGATGGAGAAGGTGGCAAAACCTCGTGTTCAAAGATGATCTTCAGCGGCTCTGTGTCCCCTCTCTCCCCAGCCATGGCACATTCCAGAAGAGACTCACCTCAAAGGCCTTTGGCTTCTCCCGCTCGCTTGGGAGCCCACCCCTGAAGCCTAGACACTGTCACAGAAGGTGTTCGATGACATTGCCTGCTCCCTAGCGGGGCACCCCTGGAATCTCCAGGCTCAGAATCAGACAGAATGGGATCCCAAATATACAAACTGACAATTCCTCAATTTAAAACCTTGTGTGCCTCAAGCTGGTCCTTCTTCCCTGTGAGTCGTGGCAGGGACACCCCTCAGCACAGCCAGGGCCTGGCAGAGATCCTGGCTGTGGGCCCGGATGGGGCCAAGTGGCCCCAAGGGTCAGACCTCAACCCCCCTGGAGCCCCAGAGTGAGGAGAGCCTAGGAGCCAGCCAAGGCCTGTCACCGAGGCGCCACTCGGCTTTCTGGGGATCTGATGTGGTTTTTGACATGTATTGACATTATATGTTGGGCAACACAAAGCAGGGGATTCTTAAAGAGTCAAAATAGTTGTCGTCAGGTCCAGGAACAGCAACCATCCTCCCTCCATGGGTGGACGAGGAAAGGGAGGAGGGAGCAGGGGTGGGAGTGGGGTCACCATTGCCAAAGGGTCTGCTTCCAATACACACACTTAGAAAGCACCGATATGCTGCTCATTTTAGACAATTTAAGGAACTTGGCCAACATTCTATGGCCTATGGAGAAGATCTTTTCCCCTTCTCTACAAAAACTTATGAATAGATGTGTTTCTGTTGGAATGTTAAGGAAAGGACATCTTAGACGGCGTGCATGGACACAGTGTTGTTCATGTGTGTGTTTTTCTAGGCATTCCTACAGCTCCATTTTGTTCACTGCTCAAAGATGAGAAATAGAAAGTGAAACTATTACAAATAAACATTTCCAATTAATTTGCTGGTTCAAACAAAACTGGCCTCAAAAAGCTGGCGATAAACACAGTATTTTAAAAATTCAACAAATGCTAAATGTGACTACAAGCAGGCCCTATTCTAACTGCTTTACAAATATAAACCCATTTAATTTCATCTTCCTAACTATCCTAGGAGGTGTCCATTCTAACAAATAAGGAAACTGAGGCTCAGAGACCTTAGGTAACTTACCCAAGGTCCCTTAGCTGGAGGCAGAGCTGGGCCTGGAGCCCTGGGAGTTGCCTCCAAAGCCTGTGTGCTCAGCAGCCATGGAAAGTCAAGGTCAGAACTGCTGCCATTCATTAGCAGGATTGGGGGTGAGGGTGGGTAGGAACACCAGCTCTGGAACCAGAGAGATCTGAGTGGGAATCCTCCATCTGATACTTCCTAGCTGTGTGACCTTGGGCAACTTACTTAACTCCACTGAGCCTCATCTATAAAACAGAAATAAGGATTAAATGAGATGATACAAAGTGCCTACTACATAACAAGTCCCTCAGTAAATGATAACTGTTATAATTATTGCTAAACAAAGTAAGGGTTCCGTTACTAGCAATTGTCTCAGCTCCTCTCAGCAGATCTAATAGGAAAGCCCACCCTAGATTCTGGAGTGAGCATCAGGGGCTCTCTAGAGCCCCTGGGCTCCCCCAAAAGGCACCATCAAGCCATCTGGTTTAGACCT
Source organism: Leucopleurus acutus (assembly GCF_964270905.1). Classification (NCBI taxonomy): domain Eukaryota; kingdom Metazoa; phylum Chordata; class Mammalia; order Artiodactyla; family Delphinidae; genus Leucopleurus; species Leucopleurus acutus. The sequence goes on along the minus strand of NC_139142.1, from coordinate 135,559,812 downwards.
TTCAGTTTTGAAGGGAAGTTAAAGCCCAGTAAGAGGGGTCTCTCCCAGCATCACTCAGCCAGGTCTCCCACGGTGCCCCTAGGAAGTCCAAGGAGGTCACATTAAAAACCATCCGTGTCCTCTACTCATCACATAAGCTCCCAGTCTCACCCTCAGAAATTCTAGGCATTTCATCTATACTCCACTAGCCTCGCTGTGACCTGCGTTGAAAACAGCAAGGCTGAGAGGCTGTTCTAGCCTTTATCCCGGGTGACAGTCAGCCTAGACTGGACACCCCCTTCCCCAGCATTCTCCACCAAACCCCCGACCAGGCCAAGGTGACACACAACTTCCCCTGGGTTATCCAGGTTGCCTGAAGTCAGCAAAGGCCTCACGATCCCGGGGTGAAGAATTGTAAAACTTTGCCTCCATATGCCTTTTATTAAAAAGCATAGGGAAGGGCTTCCCTGGTGGCACAGTGGTTGAGAGTCCGCCTGCCGATGCAGGGGACACGGGTTCGTGCCCCGGTCCGGGAAGATCCCACATGCCGCGGAGCGGCTGGGCCCGTGAGCCATGGCCGCTGAGCCTGCGCATCCGGAGGCTGTGCTCCGCAGCGGGAGAGGCCTGTGTACCGCAAAAAAAAAAAAAAAAAAGCATAGGGAACACAACAATGAGGATGCACTTAATGCCACAGATCTGCACACTGAAAGATGGTTAAAATGACAAATTTTATGTTACGTGTATTTTACCACAATAACGCCACCACCAACAAAAGCATAGGGAAGATGAAAAAGTTCTAGGGATGGATGGTGGTGACAGTTGTACAACAATGCAAATGTACTTAATGCCACTGAGTTGTACCCTTAAAAATGATTAAACTGGTCAATTTTATGCTATGTGTATATATATATATATATATATTTTTTTACCACAATTAAAAACAAACAAAACCAAAAAATGATCTGTGCCCCTACCCTTGCCTCTTGACTGCTTTGCTCAGGCTGATCCTGTCTTCACAGAAGCCTTTGCAGCATCTCTGAGAAATCAGCTCTGGAAGGAGCCCCAAGTCAAGGGTTTGGCCCCCATTGGCCACTGCCTTGGTGTGTGACCCTGGTCACCACCCTGACCTCTCTGAGCCTCGGTTCTATGACAGGGATGGAACTAGATGTCCTCTAAGGGCCCTCCCAGCTTAGCCATTCTCTGAGTCTGCGTTCTAAATCATCAAAGGAACACGCCATCAGGAATTCTTGCTACCACATCCCCAGGAGGGTAGAATAAGACTATAGGACCTGGGGCCTGAGGCTAGGGGAGGAGATGAGGGTTCTTAGGGGTCTGTAAGGAGAAGCCAGCTGGGGTTGTCATGGAGACACATGATCCTAATAAACACACCCCCCTCTGGATGACTGCTGTTCCTTTAGAGTTTATAAAACACACCCACATCTATTACCTCCATGACCCTTTCATTCCACAAACATCCAGGGAGCCTATCCTCTGTGCCCGGCACTGGGCTGGACCAGGGCCAGGGGGGCCAAAGGGACATAAGACATCTCTGGCTTCTAGGAGACTCCCAGGGAGGAGAGAGGGGACAGCGGCGTGGGCAGATCTTGGATTGGGCAGGAGGGAGCGTGGGCAGGCTCTCTGTATCCTGAGAGCACAGGCAGTCACCAGAGAGGTCACTGTCACTCGGAGGACTGACAGATTTGACAGTGACACCCACACTGTCAGATTTGGGTGCAGACCATGACTCTGGGCGAACAGTGGATTGGAGGGGGTGGGAGAGGGATGGAAGCCCAGTAAGAGGCCACAGCAGCTGTCAGGGGGAGGCCCTGGCATCCCCAACAAGGGATGTCCCAGTGGGTCACCGACTATTCCTGCTGGGGAAACTGAGGTTCACACGGGTCAGCTGATGGCCCAAGGCAACAGCGACTTAGGAGATCTGGATTTGAGTCCTCATACCTGCTGAGACCCTAACCCAGGTTTTCTTCACCAACCTGGGCTACCTTCCAGGCCCCAAGATAATACCAGGGAGCACTTGCTGACATCTTAACAGGCATTAATTCAGTTAATCCTCCTGACAACCCTAGGATGTAAACACTCTTATTGTGTTTTGGTTTTTTTTAAGATTTTTTTTTTTTTGATGTGGACCATTTTTGAAGTCTTTATCGACCTCGTTACAATATTGCTTCTGTTTTTTATGTTTTGTTTTTTTGGCCGCAAGGCATGTGGGATCTTGGCTCCCTGACCAGGGATCGAACCGCACTCCCTGCCTTTGCAAGGCAACGTCTTAACCACTGGACCACCAGGGAAGTCCCAAATACTCTTCCTGTTATTCCAATGAGGCAACTCAGGCCCAGAGAGGTTAAGTATACAACTTGCCTCAGATCACCTATCTGGTAAGTAGCAGAGTCTAGATTAGAACAGGCAGCTGCAGCCAGAGGCAGCCGGAACAACAAAGTCCCCTGAAATGTGTGTGTGGGACGGGAGCTCCCAGGACAGGTGGCGGGGGGATGGGGGGAGGTCACAGAGGTGAACAGAGGTGTGTGCGTGCCCTCCAGAGCACTGGGGGAATCCATGCCCAGACACAGAGGAAACAGCCAGACCAGGAGTCTCAAGACATGGGTGTTAGGCTCAGCTCTGCCCTGTACTTGCTGTGTGACCTCGGGCTCCTCATGGTCCTCTCTGAGCCTTGGGTCTTCTCACCTGAAGCATGAACACAAGATCTCCAGGCACCCCCTCTCCCAGCTGTGCTTCCCTCACTCGTAGACCCATCCGTCCACAGCCCCTACCCGCAGACATTCCCAGAGACTAAGCGGGGAAGGGACTGGACATGGGGGTGGGCTGTGAAGCTGAGAGGAAGGAGCAATGGAGGGACTAAGGCCTCTCAGAGAACCTAGTCAACAGAAGGAAATCCATTCCCTCTCCGCCCTCACCCCAGGCCTGGGCTTGGGTTTGGGGGCAGTAAGCCCCACCCACCTCGCTTCCCAGGGCCTGCAGGGACCAGGCTCCCACGACGCTCTCCAGAGACGGGGCCTTGTTTAGAAAGTGTCTTCTCTGGAGCCTGAGTCACTGGATCCCTGGGTGGTCTGGGGGAAACCACAGAGTTTCTGTCAGCACCACAACCGGGAAAGGGGGAGGACAGCAGGTCCCAGCGCCACTTGTGCCCTCAGCAACTCAGCCTGTTCTGTCTGGGACTTGGTTTCCCTGTGTGAACTGAGGGGCTAGAACTGGAGTCTCAGACCCCCACAAAGAAAGGCAGCCACCAGGCCTTCTTTCTTAACACTCGAGGCCACCCGAGGACCTTAGGGAGGTCCTCAGCCTCAGGACAGAGCAGGCCTCGGACCAAGATTGCTGCAAGGTTGAGGCCCCTGGGCCTCCAGAGTTCAGCCCTTCACGCTCACGGACCGTCCCCAAGGGGCAGGCCCACTCCAGCAAAGCCGATCACACCAGCCCATAAGAGGACACCCAGCTGACATCTGAGACAGAGGTTTGCTCCTTTCCGCCCCAGGGAGCTTGGGCAAATGAGAGCATTTGTGTAAGCATCCATTCCTCCGTCTGGAAGAGGAGAATGGCAGAGAACACCCCCGCAGAGATTTCTGCGAAGACAGGATGCATCAGAATCACTTCACGCGTAGGAAGGACCCACAAACAGTGAGTTAGTGTCAGTTGTCACTGACTTGAAAAGAAGACAGATACAGTGACTCCTTGCCCATCCTCACACAGCACAGCCCAGCTCTGCTCACTGCGCCCCAGGAGGACCAAGGCCTGGAGAGCGGGGACAGCAGAAGGAGGAGGGCCTCCCGGGAAGCTCGGGTCTGAGGGTGGCAGAGTAGCGTGAAAGGGTCTGGGCTGGCCGGCCTGGGTATGGGGACAGAATCAGCAGGGGTGGGGAAGGAGTCCACTGGCATATAACTTTGGGAAACCAAGTGAAAGAGTGTAGTTCTTGGAGGACGTGGCGGCCGTGATTCCCACCTCCTGGCAGTCACACTCTTGTGTGGTCCCCCCACCCCTACCCCCCCCCCCCCACACACTGCAGCAAGAATGGTTTGTGTGATCAACAGAATATGGCAGAAGTGATGGCAGGACACTTTTGAGATAAGGTTAGGAAAGACAGCAGCTTCACACTTGGTCTCTCTCTTTTGGATCAGTTGCCACGTCATGAGTCGTCCAATGGAGAGGCCTACGTGGCAAGGAGCTGAGGCCTCCAGCCAACAGCCACGTGAGCGAGCTTGGAAGTGGGTCCTCCAGCCCCAGTTAAGCCTCAGATGACTACAGCCCTGGCAGACAGCTTGACTGCAGCCTCACGAGACCCTGAACCAGATCCACCCAGCTAAGCTGCTCCTGCATTCCTGAACACGGAAACTGTGATAATAAATGTGAGTTGTTTCAAGCTGCCAAGTTTTAGGATCATTTATTACGCAGCAATAGATAACACACAGGACTTCTCAGAGCATTTAATAGGCTAATGTAAATCTCCAAGAAAGAAGATATACAATGTAACATTCCCCTTAGTTATCTGGCCAAGAAGGCCTTCTTTTTTTGAGTTTTCTCAAGAGAGGAAACTGATTTAATTGATATGGCTCTGGTTAACTTCTAACCTTGATCTGTCTCATGAGCTTGTCATCTACCCTTCCAGAACCTTAACTTTTCCCTTTTATAGAGTAGAAAGAAACCACCTGCCTTTGCATCAATCATGACTACACTTCCAGATGGGCAGGTTCTGAGCTACTTGGTGGGGGGATGGGAGGGTAGCTTATCTAGGTCCTAAAAGGAGTTTCACCCTGGGGCTCAGGTGGCTTCTGTGAGGTGGTAGGTGGGTTCGAGACCCACCATCTCAGTCTTTCTTCCACAGGCCATTTCCCCAAAGTGGTGAGAATTAATGTTTTCTAGCTTGCAGACAGCTCAGAGATGAGAGGCATGGACCCAAGTCTTCCCCATCAGGCTGAGAGTTCCTCTAGGCCAGACCATGAGCCTCCCCCATCAGACTGGAAGAGTTTACCTAGGATGGATGGCCCATGTACTCTCCCTCTTCCCCCTGAATCCTGTGGACACACTACAGCCATGGGTGGGAAGGAACAACAGAACCTTCTCTGGCCTTAAGAGCAAACATATGACCTTCCTCCCTTTTTTTTTTTTTTAAATAAATTTATTTATTTATTTATGGCTGTGTTGGGTCTTCGTTTCTGTGCGAGGGCTTTCTCTAGTTGTGGCAAGCGGGGGCCACTCTTCATCGCGGTGCGCGGGCCTCTCACTGTTGCGGTCTCTCGTTGCAGAGCACAGGCTCCAGATGCGCAGGCTCAGTAGTTGTGGCTGACGGGCCCAGTTGCTCCGCGGCACGTGGGATCTTCCCAGACCAGGGCTCGAACCCGTATCCCCTGCATTGGCAGGCAAACTCTCAACCACTGCGCCACCGGGGAAGCCCCCTTCCTCCCTTTTCAATGTAATTCCCTCTACTCTTTAACTGGTAAAAAATTGAAATCAAGTTTCGGGATGCCTGATGGGTCAGAAACCCACAGAAGCCCTGCATGTTCCTCTTTGTTAAAAAGAAGACAGTTTAAAAAAAAAAAAAAAAAACTATAATGCGAATACTTTATTATCAACGAGTGACTGGTATTAGCTTTTTGTCTGGGCATTAATATTTCAAAAACCATACACCAAACCCAGGCTCTTCCACCTAGCTCTGCTGTATCATTTTCTTTAAAAAAACAACAACAACAACAAAAAAAACCATAAAGAAGAGGAAGGAGGAGAAGAAAGAAAATATATCTGTATTATAAGCCAAAGTGCGTCTTTCTTGTTTTGTCCATATACACACATTGCACCATACATAAATAATTACATTGTAAAAATGACTCCATAATTACAAGTATAATATATATTTCCATATAATATATAAAACTTTATATTAAATCTAGGTAGATGATATCTGGGGGGGGTCGTCCGTGGGGGCTGTGTCTCTGGGCACGGGGCCCCCGTTGGCGGGGCGGGTGGCGGGCCGCTATCTGTGGTTGTTGAGGAGGATCTCAAGCCAGCAGGGGCAGGAGGTGATGAACTGCCGGGAGTAGCAGGGACCCCAGCCCTTGGCGAAGCTGATGCGGACGCTGTTGGGGTCGTAGGGGCCGTCGGCGGCGTCGGGCTCGGGCCCGTGCTGGAGCAGGCCGGAGCGCTCGAAGTCAAACACCTTGATGGAGTAGCCGGGGGGCACCTTGCGGACCACCAGGGCGCGGCCGCCGGGCGCGTCCAGCGTGGGGGAGTTGACGAAGATGGGGTGCTCGCCGCGGTTATAGGCCCACACGCCGTCCGGCTCCTTGCTGAGCAGGATGCCGAAGCCGATCTTGCTGCGCGTGCGCCGCACCGACTCACTGCGCTGCTCCAGGTTGAGCTGGCCCAGGCAGAAGCCGCTGCCCTGAGGTAGGTCGTAGAAGATGCTGACGGCCTGGTCATACACCGCGTAGAGGCGGCCCACCCGTGTCCGGTGCTCCCAGTAGGCCACGCTGCACCAGTGGCTCGGCTTGGTGGCATCCGGAGACATGCTGGCGTCTGCAGGGCAAGCACAGGGCACGCGGGTGTTATTCCAGGGCAGCGGAAGCGGCACTGCCGCCTGGCCGGTGGCCTTTGAGGGGGGTCTCTGGCGCCCAACAGACATGGGGAGCACTACTGCGGGCCAGGCCGTCCTCAGATTTAACCCACAGCAGGACCTCACCGCCCACCCCACCCCCAGACACACACGAAGGCAAGGCACCTACTGTGCCAGGTGCCTGTGGGTACCCAAACACGAACCACACCCGGCTCCCGCCTGTAGAATTTTACAAGCCAGCAGGAGAGGGACACACACCCACACACCCAAGGGAGGGACTGACTGGCGAGCACCTACATTGTTCCGGGTGCTGTGCTCTGCACTCCTCACTCCGCACGTGACTCACTGGGTCCTCCCATAACTGTGCGGAGGCCACCTTCTCACTTTACAGACGAGCTTCCGGGACTTGGCAGCCACCAAGCAGCCTGCCCAAGGCCACTCAGCCGGCGAGTGGCACCACCGGGATTTGAACCTGGTCAGTCCAGGCCTCAACCTGAACAGAGCGGGGTGAAGCTATCAGAGGGCATAAACCGCCCCTCAGAGGGGACTCAGGCATAGGAAGGCGCGGTGCGGTGGGGAATGTGGCCCCCAGGACCTCTTCCGGCCCAGAATGGGAATCGCGGCTGCCCGACGGCGCCCAGCCTCAGCCTGGAGCGTTACGCAGGGTCTCCCAGTAACCCCCACCCCCGGCCCCTCAAGTTGGCTCTCTGGGCAGGAAGTGCAGCTTTCCACCAGAACTGTAGCCGCCTCTGTGAGACAGAGAAGCAGAGGGTCTCTAAGTGCAAAAGGAAATCGCTCCTCGAGGGCTCCAGTTTGCCAGCGGCTCCTCTCCGGGCCTCAGTTTCCCCATAGACGGCAAAGGGGTGGCCTGCATGATGACTGGGATCCCTCCGCACTCCAGCTGGGGGCATCTCTACATGTCTGCATGAATTTAACAATTTTCTGAGACCAGGCGTAATACCAGGTATAGGCAAGGGGCCTATATCTTGAAGGGCAGCCCCCTCCTCACTGCTCTCGGGTGTGGCCGGCTTCTCAGATTCCGAAGCGTTTTGACATCTGGTCTCTCCTTTGAGCTCAGGGCTCTGACAAGCAGGTGGGCACCCATGACTGCCCAGTGGGGTTATGTGTTCCCACACAGGCCCCTGGCTGGGGCTTTTGCAGAGGGCGAAGGTCTGCTGGAGGCCTGATGAGGACGCACTGAGGCCCTTTATGGCTCGGCTTCTCCAAAAGAAACAGATTAAAGTCCAATCAGGGGCTTCCCTGGTGGCGCAGTGGTTGAGAGTCCGCCTGCCGATGCAGGGGACACGGGTTCGTGCCCCGGTCCGGGAAGATCCCACATGCCGCGGAGCGGCTGGGCCCGTGAGCCATGGCCGCTGAGCCTGCGCATCCGGAGCCTGTGCTCCGCAACGGGAGAGGCCACAACAGTGAGAGGCCCGCGTACCGCAAAAAAAAAAAAGAAGTCCAATCAAACCTGAGGGAGAAAGCACTGCCAACAACTTCCGTCAGGAGCCTGGGTGAGGTCAGCTCTGTCTGCCTTCAGCCCAGCCCCGCCTAGAGGCCCCAGAGCAGCCGGGTGACAGGGCTCCTGACATTCTCTTCTGTGCTGGGAGGCCCACCTAGCAGGAAAATGTCCACCTGAGGGGCCTCCTGTGGGCTGCCTGCTCTGCTGTGGCCTGGGGCTGGGCACAGTCCCAAAGGGCATGCCCCTTGCCCTCTGCCTGGCATTAAGATCCCAGCCGCAGGTCCCCAGGCCAGCCCCTGAGGACATATCATTCTGTCTCACAGTCCCCATCCAGGCCCCTCGTAGTTCTAGCTGATGGTCGGGATGGGGGAAGAGGCCCTGCTCCCTGCCCTCAGCTGACTTGCCCCTTAGCCAGTGCGCAGAGAGACAGCTCTAGCCCGTGGTAGGTGACACAGCTGCGGGCACTAGGCCAGCCCCAGCAGGTGGACAGCTAGGAACAGCCCAAGCCATTGCCCCTTTCTCCATCCATCCATCCAGCACTGGTCTGAGAGTTTCCAAGAGCCAGGAGAGCGGCACCATCCCAGCCTGGCCGTGAAACTGCAACGCCAACCTTCTCACCGAGCGACAAGAACTCCGTTAGTGCACTAGGCACAGAGAGGCGGGGAAGCAAAGAAGCTATGCCTGGAGAATGTCGGGTGACAAGACAGACAACAGGCATCCCTGAGTGCCTTGCACGAGCCAGGCACCTTCTTCACAATGGCCTTGGTTGCACCTGTTATCACCCCAGTTCACAGGTGTGGTAACTGAGGCCCAGGGAGGTGCCAGAACCGGACAAGGGCACACGCTAGTGAGCCAGCATCAGTGCCAGGCCACACTCCCGAGGGCAGCTCTTCTCCGTACTCCGGGCAGACACCCCCCAAAACCCAGGCACCAAGCAAATGCCCCCCTTCTCGAAACCTCACCCCGTGTGTAACCACGACTGCTCTCGTGGTCTGTGAGTCCTAGAGGTGCTCGCCCACAAGCCGGTGAGTCACTGCCCACCCCAGAAACGAAAGGTCTTCATTCCCTGAAGACTCAGCCAGTCCCACTGAGCGAGGGAGTGCTGCCATCCCCTCCACCGATAAGCTCAGAGAGGCCACCCGGGTCATCAAGTGGCAGCTCTGACCCCGGAGGGAGAAGGCAGAGAAGCAGTTTAACAGTCAGGGGGTGGGGGTAAAAGGCAGAGAAGCAGCTTAACAGTCAGGGGGTGGGGGTAATGCGATTGAGGGGGTGGGGTAATTCCTCCCTCCCAGCTCCTAAAAGGCTTTCAATTCAAGGCCAAGTGGGCCTTCCTGTCCCCCTCCTCTCAGTACCTCCCACCCCAGCAGAGGCAAATGCGCCCTTGCCCTCTACCCCCATCTCATCAACACCTGTGTCCCCGGCCTTGCCCCAGTCAGTGCTCCGCAGGGGGATGGGACCCTGCGAGTGGGGATGAACCCCAGCCCCTCACCGCCCGCCCCCCCCGCCCTGGAGCTGCCCTAGGGCCCAGCCTGCCCCATCCGTGGCGCTCAGGGACACTCCCCGGGCCAGGCCTCACTTTCCGCGGCCTCTTTGGTTGAACAGACTGGGTAACAACTCATCAGGCCTGGGCTCCAGGCCACGTCTTCCAAATTCCAGGGGATGGACTGTCGCCTCTGAGAAGCCCTCTCTGACCTCTCCCTCCTGTGCGCCTGGAGCCTTAAATGCAGTCCCTCCCTTGGCCTGAGCAGGTGTCTGTGCCCCTGGCTGGCCTCAACTCTCAAGGAGGAAGGGGTGGGTCTTAGTCCTTTCTGCATCTGTCCCAAGTCTGCATGTATCCCCAGGGTGCTCTTGGAACACCTACAAGGGAAGAAGGAAGGAAATAAAATAGATCCCAAGTGTTGGCACACTGCCCTCCCCCCTACCTCCCCACAGGAATCCTGCTCAGCAGGTGGGACCGATGCCCTCAGGCCCAAGGGGGTGCTGGGCAAGGACTAGGGTCTCAGGTCTGATCCTGAGAGAGCAGGCCGGCAGGTGAGCCCATCACCATGCTTGGGGCATCCCCGTCCCCACCTAGCTCTGAGGGTCTCTGGGCTCCAGAACTGGAGGGTTCCCCCGGCATCATCTCATCCAGGGAGCGCCGATGCTTTGGGCTTTCACAAACCAATACACTGTTTAATGGAGGGGTTGGGAATGTCATAAGGTTACCACGGTTTTATTTTGTCACATACAGACTTATTAAAAACCCCAAGACCATCTACTATCACTAGCACAAAAGAAAGTAATTTGATACTCACAAAATAGGTAGGACGTAAATCAGAAAATTTTAAATTAATACAATTAGATTATAAGAAGCTTTCTTATTTCTTTCACCATGGGCCAACGAGAACTTAGTCCGGAGGCTGGCCTGTGGGAACTATCAATTGAGTCCAATGTCCTTGTGCCTCCAAGATGGCATCTCTGGGGGAACCGGGTGACTTGCCCAAGGACACACAGCAGTGGGTGGCAGAAGTGGGACCAGAACTAGAGACCCCAGATTCTAACCTAATGCTTGTCACATGATCCAAAAGGTTTCCTAGTGAGACAGACCTAAGCTCTCACCACTGACTGGATATGTGGCCATGAACAAGCCACTGACTGTCCCCAAGCCTCAGTCTCCCCATTTGTAAAATGGACTTACTCATAACTGAGCGCCTCATTTGCACAGTCCATCTTTGGATTTTCTGGCAACTCTGGCAGCAGACCAATCGGGAGCAGAAAGAAGCAGCTGTCTGTTTATCCATCCCAGCGCTGGCCTAACCCTTCCAAGGCTAGGGCTCCTTAGGGGTGTCACGGGTCGCGACCCAGGGTCATTCCCCAGCACGGGAAGTTACAATAGGACAATGGACGGCAATGCCCTTTGCAAACGGTAAGGTACTTTACAAATGTTAAGGTTTAGCTCCCAGCCCGGTACCTGAGATGCAAAGAGATGCTCAGTAAGCGAAGGAATGAAGGGTGAAGCAATGAATAACTGAACGTGGGGGACACAGATGAGTGCTCCTGGGGTTCTATTTACACACACACACGCACATGCGCACGTGCGCGCGCGCGCACACACACACACACACATATTCAGATCTCATGCCGTGTGTTCAGAACAAGCTGACCCACCCTCTTTGAGAAGGCAGGCACCCCCAAACCCAGGGTCACCTCTCCACTCCTCACAGACGCAGAGCCCCACCCGACCCACCACACCTCTCGTCTGCGGCCTGGGCTGCCACTCAGGCCGCGAGGGGATAGTCTCTTGCAGAAGATCTTTTGCTTCTCGTGGCTCCAGGGCTGTGGTCCCGCCATCAGCCTAATTAGGAACCAGCTCCTAAATTGCAAATAAATACCGCGGAGTCAGACCCGAGTGAACAACATCAAAGATGACCGCGCTCTGACCGAAACTCCTGCTCGCTACCCCCTGCTCAAGGCCTGGCCTAGTTCCCAGCCAGACTCTGGGTCCCAGCTGGAAGGGTTCCAGGGGAAGGGGGAGAGGAGAGGCGCGGTCTGGCGCGATGTCTGGGGCAGATCTGGTGGAGCGGCACCAGGCCGGGGGTCAGGAGGCCTGCAGCCCGGTGTCCAGCCTCCTGGCCCTGATCAGGCAGGCCATCTCCCTTCTCCTGGCCTCAGTCTTCCTTTCTGAACAATGAGCTCTACATTTCTGTGACTTCATGCATGTTCATAGCAGCTCTACTCGTAATCACCCAAACTTGGAAAGCAGCTCAGATGTCCATCAACAGGAGGATGGACGTTATGGACTAAATGTTTGCGTGTGCCCCCCCCCCGCCCCAAATTCATGTTGGAAATCTTAAACCCCAATGTGATAGCAGTAGAAGGTAGGGTCTTTGGGAAGTGATTAGGTCATGAACGGGATTAGTGCTCTTTAAAAGAGACCCCAGGGCTTCCCTGGTGGCGCAGTGGTTGAGAGTCCGCCTGCCGATGCAGGGGACACGGGTTCGTGCCCCGGTCCGGGAAGATCCCACATGCCGCAGAGAGGCTGGGCCCGTGAGCCATGGCCACTGAGCCTGCACGGCCGGAGCCTGTGCTCCGCAACGGGAGAGGCCACAACAGTAAGAGGCCCGTGTACCGCAAAAAAAAAAAAAGAGACCCCAGAGAGCTCCCTCGTTCCACCGTGTGAGGACATAGCAAGAATACAGCCATTTATGAACCAGGAAATGGTTCTCACTAGACACCAGATCTACCGGCCCCTTGATCTTGGACTTCCCAGACTCCAAAACTGTGAAAAATAAATAAGCATTATTTAAGCCACCAATTTATGGTATCGTTATTATAGCAGCCAAACAGACTATGATAATGGATAGACGAAAGTAAGGCTCATCCACACAGTGGAATACGACTCACCAATAAAAACGAACCAACTACTGAAACACACCACAATGTGGGTGGATCTCAGATGCACCCGGCTGCGTGAAAGAAGCCAGACACAGAAGACGTGCTGTGTGTTTCCATTGATACAAAATTCTTGAGTAGATAAAACTAACCTACAACGACAGAAATCAGAACAGGGATTACTTCTGGGGAGAGGGGACGAGGGAACTTTCTTGGGTGCTGGAAATGTTTGATATCTTGATTGGTACAAGGGGAACTCAGGTATAGACATTGTCAAAAATCATAACCTATGCACTAGAGAGCTGTGCACTTCATTGTACATATGGTGCCTTGAAAGAATTACAACGAAGATAGTGGAAATGTGCTGCTAGGCCAGCCCTCTGTGGCCATCCTGGAGTGGTCCCAGCAGGGCTCCCAGGTGGTCCAAGGGACAAGCCCTGTGTTTCCCGGCCAGAGAGGGGCGGCCTGGCCGCCCGGTGGCACTCACATTCCTGCCACCAGAGGGTGGTGATGCCTGCGGCGGGCAGGAGACTGGCCTGACAGTAGGTCCCCTGCACTGAAGCCGGCCCCTCCGACGGCTGGCGTTCCTTCCTCTCGGCCTCTCTGCCCAGCAAGGGTGCTTCGAGCCCAACGTGTAATTCTGTTGGGGTGCCAGGGCACCAAGGGGGCCAACTGCGTCTGGGGGAGGCGGGGAGAGCTGAAATCCCAAGCAAGCCTTTAGCTTCTTCGAATCAGCAGTTTTCTGTCAAAACAAAGGGCAGGAACGTTCCTGTGTGCTCCCCCGTGGGCCGCACGCTCCAAAAGCCTGAGCATACGCAATGCAGCTTGTTTTCCTTGTGATTCCCCCCTTTCCACTGGGCCAGACCGCCTTGGACTCACCCATCCTGGGAGGCAAACCAGAGACATGCCCAGATTAAAGTCTCCGATCCTTTAGACTCTAAGGAAGCTGGATGTGGAGGCTCAGAGCATTCGCAGGAAGCTGGACCTTGAGTTCCCGGGTCTCCAGGGCCTGGCTGGGCTGCTCATGCTCCTCCATGTTCAAAGCTTTTGCTGCTGCTTCACACCCCCTTGGGCCTTAGCAGCCTCCCTGCCTCTCCTGGGCTGGCCCAGCCACACCTCAATGAGTGATGAAACATGGGCAGACCCCATCGAGAGCTGGGAAGGGAGACTCAGAGACTCAGAGAAGTTAAGTGACTTGCCCAGGGTCACCCAGCAAGTTGGTGGCAGAGCCAGAGAGGAGCCTAGGGCTGGCTTTTCCAATCCCCTTTGCACAGGGCCCCACTGGGGCCTCCTACCCTCCTGGAAAACTCCTTTCTTCTGTCCCATGTCATGCCTGTGGCTTTAAGTTCCCATCCAACCAGCAGCTTTTTCATCTGAGGCTCCCAGGCCTGGGAGTAATTATGTGGCCCTGCATCTGGTTAACCTAACACCCCTTTAAAAGCCTTGTTTGCCCATTAGATAAGTAGTTTTTGTTATCAAACTAAAGAGGGAAAAAGAAGTTTCCACTTAACCTTCCTTTGTCATTTTAAGCTACAGAAATGGCTTCAGGTTTTGAAACAAGTCCAGAGATACAGCATTAATTAGAAGCTCTTTTTTTTTTTTTTTCTTTGTTAAGGGAGGGGGAGACCAGTCCTTTATCCACTGGGATCCGGCAGTAAAAGCAGAGAAGGAATGTGCACAGGGCCATGTTAATGGTCAACAGCTTAGAACAAGCCTCTCCGCTGAACGCTTTCCAAAAGCAGGGCCCAGCTGACAGGAGTTTCCTCTTATTCGCTCCCACCCGGCCCTCCCCACCCCCACCTCAGCTCCAGCACCTTTGGCCCCCGGAGGAAGCCAGGCTTCCAAGAGGAAGTTCCTAATCGGTCATTACATCACGGGCGGTCTAGCCACCGCCACTGCCTGCACGGGGTCCACCTTGGGGGCTCTTTCAGCCGCTGGTCTCTGGGGCCAAGGACTGTGCTTTGCCACCACTTAGCAGACAGTCGACCAGCCTCTCTGCTCTGTGTGTGTGTGCGCGCGCGCGCGCGTGTTGTGTGTGGTGCAAAAGGAGAATGACAGCAAGGGGAGGAGGGAGGCCAGGAAATGCGTGATCCATGTGGCCAAAATTCATGATTCTGCAGATGCAAAAACTGAGGCCCAAAGAGGGAAGGGAACTTGCCAAGGTTACAGGGAAAATTTGCAATACAGCGGCTTCCCTGGTGGCGCAGTGGTTGAGCATCTGCCTGCCAATGCAGGGGACACGGGTTTGAGCCCTGGTCTGGAAAGATCCCACATGCCGCGGAGCAACTAGGCCCGTGAGCCACAACTACTGAGCCTGCGCGTCTGGAGCCTGTGCTCCGCAACAAGAGAGGCCACGACAGCGAGAGGCCCGCACACCGCGATGAAGAGTGGCTCCCGCTTGCCACAACTAGAGAAAGCCCTTGCACAGAAACGAAGACCCAACACAGCCAAAAGTTAATTAATTAATTAATTAATTAAAGTACCCTTAATTTTAAAAAGGAAAGAGAATTCGCAGTACAGTGGCTAGGACCAGTTGGGTGTCTCCTGCACAGGGCCCGGAAGTAAAGCTGCCTGCATGTGAATCTCAGCTCTGCCACTCACTAGTGGTGAAATCTTGAGTAAGTGACTTCACCCCCTGGGCCTCAGTTTCCTAATCTGTAAAATGGGGATGCAATCAGAGTTTACTGCCTCGGGCTGCTGGGATTAATTTCAAGTGCATTGAATAATGCCTGGTTCAAAATAAGCACTCCATAAGTAACAGCTATTATTTTTTACTAGTATTATTACCACCATCTTATCTCTATATGTTATTTGCATAAATTATTTAATAGATTGACTCAGCCTGTATAGTTCATAAGGGTATTCATATTAGGTAATAATAATACCTGCAATGTGCCAAGGGAATTGAGAACCAAGGGGAAATAAGAGGAGGAGTACTAGTAGTAGTAGTAGTAATAACAATAAAATAAGGCAGCCAGTAGTAGTAGTAGTAGTAATAGTAATGATGATGATTTACCAGCCAACATTTAATGAACCTTTACCAAGTGCCAAGCAGAGTATGAAGCACTTTAAATGCAGTATCTCAACATACTGTCAATCCTCTCAGTAATTCCCATTTTAAGAGGCAGCTGAGGCCTGAATGTCAGGTAGTGTGTCCACAGTCCTCAGCTAGGAAGTTGCAAAGCTGGGATTCAAGCTCACATCTATCTAGAGACAGGGGGCTTTGCATTACTCTCTCATGGTTGCAACCTATGGGCTGCAAACCTCCAGAGGCCTGCCGAGTAATGGCACAGGGACTGTGCTGTAATAACCCACCCGTGTCCACTCCAAGCCGGCACGTGGAGACTCTATAAAGACTGGATGTTAAAAGTGGCCCTTGGATGTGGCAATGTGGGGACCCCACCACACGCTGCCCACCTTCTAGGAAGACTGGGGTTTTTCAGAAACCATGCCATATAACAGCTATCTATGGTCCCCTATGCAGCCCTGCAAACACATACACCTTTTTGGTTTTTAAGTACAGTTTCTCCCATGCACTCCCACCACCCCTCCTCAACACAATGAGCATTTTCTAAATGCACTGCAGTTAGGAAGGGTGACCTTGGGAAAGGGCTGCTGACCCTGGCTGAGTAACTGGAGTGTGGGAGCTGCCGGGTGCTCTGTGCTCTGCACCAAGTCCAGGAAGCAGAATCACCTCCATTCTCAGAGGACAGACCCCAGGGACAGAGGCCACACAGCAGTACAGCACGGGAACCCTGACCGACGGCCTCTGAGCCCAGCTCCTCTCTGCTGTGCCCTTGGTGCTGCCTCATCTGCTCTCTCTGCTCTTCTGGGGAGTTCATGGAACCCCTGCCCTGAGGGGTTTAGAGGGACGTGAGTATGAGGATAGTCAGTGGCCGCCCAGCTGAGTCGTAACTGGCCTTCTCTAGAGAGAGGCCTGCTGCGCCCGGCAGGAAGGCCTTTCTTCTGGCCTTGGTGCCCTGACCCCAGCCTCCTCGGCCCCAGGTCTCTGGTTGAACAAAGTGGCGGTCTGGGCTGTGGGGAAGGTTTCCATTCATCTATCTTGTGCGGTAGTCAAAACAGATCCTGAAACGACGAACTCCTCTTGTAACCCTGACATAAAGCAAGCTTTCACCTGGGCCCTAATACACACAGGCCTGCTCAGTCTCCTCCACAGGTAGTTTCCCTGGCACCTACCAGGACCCATGACTTCTATCAGCATCCTTCTCACCCTGCCTCCCTGGCAAGATTGTTCCAGGTTCCCTGGGCCCAGTGGGCAGTGGCTTCTCTCCCCAGACCTCGGTGCTCTGTGGTCCAAGCTCCCTTCTTAAAACCATTCTGCAGACAGCTCCAGCTTCTGAGAGCTCCACTGAGGCAGCCATCAGATCACTCTCCATCAGAGTGAGAAACACTGATGAGAAACTCTACCCCAGAAACACTGGTGTGCCGGCCTGGCCTGGCCCGATGCTCCTAAAGGAAAGCCCAACACCCTAAGCCACCCAAGGAGGCAGGGCAGGGGAACCACTCAGACTTCTAACAGGGAACCAGGTCCGGGTGGGAGAATTCTGGTTCCCTGTGCCCTGGAAGGAAGGATGGTGAAAAGCATCTGTCTTCGAGGGGAGGGGAGAGCCGGTGATAAGCGGCTTATAAAATCAGCCCCACGTTTTCCAGAAGGAACCAGTTTCTGCAGCAAAAGGCTCTGAACTTTGCTCCCATTCCAGGTCTTCTTTTGTTTTATCACAGAGTCAGACTCTGAGTGTGTTTGTTTATTTTCTTAGCCAGAGACCCCCTGGGATGGGAAAGCCTGGCTTTTCATATTGCCCCTGGAAAGATTCTAAAAACACAGTGTGCACGATAGTGAAGCTGGGTACCTCAGTCCCCAGGAAAGAGAAGGCGGGTGTGAGAAGGGAAGGGGCCCCCCAGTCCTCCCTGGCTGCGGGTCTGCCCTGCCGACAGCCAAACTCCTGAATTCACACAAGAACCAGGCCCCTGGCTGCTCTCTGGGTTCCTGTCTTGGCGGAGTTTGGGTTTTCACACCTTAGGCTTCAAGTGCCAAAGTTCACTGACTCAGCCCAACCTTGACTTCCCTGTTGAAGAAAATCGGCCCTTTGGGGGTTCAGATGGGGACAGCCTGGGCATGTGTCAGAGGTGCGTTGGGGGGCGCGATCTGTGGCAGTTGGCGGTGTGCTTCAAGGAAGCTCATTTGGGGGTACTTTCCTGCCCTGCAGGCTACCAGAGCTGGGGGAATTCAGGACAGCTCCGTTTCTCTTTTATTTCCCAAATACAATTTGAGTTTTATTGGCAAACCTCCTGCCTTAAACTTCTACTTGGACCCAGTGTAAAGCCATAAAAGCAAAGTACCTTAAAACTGCCCTCAATGAGCCTGTCTCAGCAGCTCTGCGGGGCAGGAACCTGCCCTGGTGCAGAAACATCCCAGGGGAGGCACCCCTGCTACTGGGATCCCTTAGTTCCCTGTGCTTTGAACACCCCACTCTGTGTGTACTTTGTCCATCCCACTCTCTCTTGATTTGGAAGATCCCCTGAGACCACAGGCAGCAGAGAGGTGAACTAGTGCAGATCTTAACAGCTGGGTCACTGTGGGCAGGCGACTACGTCTCTGAGGGCCGGGACCAGCTACAGAATTTGGGGGGCCCAGTGCAAAGTGAAAATGCGGGGCTCCTTGTTCAAAAAGTATTCAGAATTTCAGTGGTGAAAGCATAGCCTTAAATTGAGCTGAGGCCCCTTCTGAGCACGGGCCCTGAGTGGGGCACTCACTGGACACCCATGAAGCCAGCATAATAACTCACTCAAAGGGGTCAAGGGCAGGGGGCAGGTTCATGACGGGCCTAACAATGGTAACTAGCACTTGATGAACATGAGTTTCCTCCTCCCTTCCCCAAAGTTTGTCAGACTCTTACTCAACCATCAAGACCCCGATGTCACCTCCTTTGAAAAGCCTTCCTCAGTCCCTGCGTCTGAACTGCACGGCCCCTCCTCCATGACACTCTTTGATGCCATCATCAGGAGGGCGTGTGTCTCCACCGCACCCACCTGCAAGCTGGCTGGCCTGGCATGAGGCGTCACTCATCTCTGCCCCTCCTCCCCCTGAGACCTGGCACCCTGCCACCGGACCAGGGCGCTGTCAACAATGGGCGCTGAATGGAATTTCACATCCAAGAGCTGGGAGGGCACTTGGGAAATCATCGGGTTTTCCCCAGGTCTGAAAAAGATGCAGCAGCTGTACCGTTCCCATTGAACAGACGACACCACTGAGGCTCAGAAGCCAGGACACTGAGCGGGGGAGGGAGAAGCAGCATCCCTACTTCCTCATGATGCAGCCCCACCAATGGAATGCCGGATGAGCTCGCTATGTGCCACACTTGTTTCAGTGGCTCAAAAGAAAACAACGCCTAAAGCCTACAGTTGTCTGGCAATGGGCGTGGATTTAATTTCTCAGACTCGCTAAGTCTATGAGGGTGAATGGAACAGGGAGCATGGCTGTCAACGGAAGAGCCAAAGAATAGGATGGGGAACTGGTTCTCTTATTTGCGAAGTTCTCAAAAATACGCCTCATCTAACACCAGCCTGGTGGTGTTTACCAACGAGCCAGTACCATGTGACCTTTGCAAGTCAAATACACCTGCCTTATTTACATTAAAGATGCACTTTGGGATAAACACCCCCAAATTAAAGTCCCGGGGTGGGGGCACTCAAATTAAATCCTTGCATTAAATCCTTCCCTTAAAAATATCCTTTTGTAACACAAAGTTACGTGATCTACACCTCTTTAGTGAACACAGCGTCCTACAGACTGGAGTTTCTTCAAGTGAGGGTTGCCTGGATCACATACATTTCTGGAACACACAAGAGTGCTTTATAATAAGCAAAAAGCTAATATTGACTGCAGAGACCATTAAGCCCCAATTAAATACTAATATCTGCTGTAAAGAGCACAGTAACATGAGCTTTAAAGGTTCCCTGCAAAAATGTTGCAAGATGACCTAGGGCTTGGCAGAAGCTCACGCCTGCGAGCCGGCCTCCTGTCTGTGGTTGTGCTCCTGCGTAAAACTGAAGCAGCTGAAGTTGCTCGGCACCATCCGTGCCCAAGCCCCAAGCTGCCTGGAGAGGGATGGCTTCTTTGCTATGGGGCTAGAGGTGCAGAGAAGGGAGCGCGCCAGGCGGTCCGTCCATCACATCAGGCCAGCGGGTGGACACAGCCCCGCAGACTTGCGCCCCATGCCTCAGCCCCAAGTCCAGGACCCGTTTCCAAAGCAGAAGGAGGCGAAGCTTGGTTCTCACAGCCCCTGTAGCCCAAGCCAAGAAGGTGGCTCTACCCCCATTGACAGTGATGGTGGAATACTGTTTCTAACTGTGGAAGGTTTTCCAATTCTCCAAGCCCATTTTAGGTTATGGAATATAAAGCCCAGACAGGTTGGGTGACTGCCCACAGGGGGCTAACGAGGAAGGAGGACCGGGGCTCATCCACGTCTTTGGAGGCCAAAGGTGCTCCTTCCACTGTCTGCGCGGTGCCCCACCCCCGCTCACCCCCGGCCAAGCATCTTGGGAAAATGAGTCATCAGCTCAGTAACAGTTTCTCAGAGTAATGCTTTAGTCTGTGTCCAGGTACACATGGGCACACGCTGCACGACTCAAGTCAATGCAGCGATAACGTGAGCGCAATTGTCACAACTGTCAACTGTGCTTCTGTTTAGTCTCCTATTCCCAAGGCTAACTTTTCAGCCAAGAGGGGCACAAGGCTTGTTTGCCATGATCCAATTCTTAATCCTTAATTGTCTTCTAGGAAAGACAAGGGGACCGGGGAGACCTATGGGCAGAACCCAACCGATGGCAATGCCCAAGTGCCTTCTAGAACTGCCTCCCCCTCCTGAGGGCTGTTTGCAGCCACAGGGACCTGTGTGATAAGGGGAGGAAGGAGTGCCTTTCCTGAATCACGGGGAAGCCTGAAGAGGCTCTTGGGGAAGGGAACTGAATAATCGTGTCTACCTTAGCAAGCAGCACACACCTGGCATGCACGGGCTCAGCGAACATTAGCAGAGCTTTGCTAAGTAATGATCCTGCCATCGCTGGGTCGCTACTGAGGCCTCGTCTCCCGTCAGCCTATGGGAATCCAGCTGCTACTGGCCACTGTCCGTCCTCATACCCCGTCTCATTTAACCCTGAGAACAATCCTAGGAGGTGCAGAATCTTACAGAGGAGGAAATGGAGATTAAGTCCCCTGCCCAAGGTCACAAAGCCAATTAGCCAGAATGTGAACCCAGGGGAGCCAGGCTCCACACCCACTCTTCCTTCCATCCCTCCTTGCAGAGTGTGACCCAAGGGGCACTCAATTTCTAGCCTACACTGGTTCCCCCAGATAGTGCAGTCTCTCTCCCGGCCATCTCCTCCACTTGAGACCTGTACCTCCTCCGCCGCCGCTGGTGCCTGCCCCTCCGCGCCCCGCCCCCAGCCCCCCCCCCCACCTCTACGGCCTCCCTTTCCCGTGGGCACAAATGACTCTGTGGGCCACCAGTGTCTGCTTTCCTGGAGCACATGCCCAAGTTGGGCCCACTAAGGAGGACCTGAAGTAATTCAGCCCATAAATCATGGCCATTGTGAATTTCCCTTTTAGCCACAGGCCAAGTCAAACTCTTCCTTCCCCCACTGTAGTTAACCACTCTGGGTTCACTGTATCTCTCCCGGCTGGCTCTGCCTGGCCAGGGGCCAGCGCTCAATTATTAATTAATCTGGGAGGTGCAGGTTGCATTCTTGGCCACCTAACCACTTCCTCCTCCGTCAGGAACTCACAGGCCAGGCCCTTTCAGTTACATCAAGCGTCTCACAACATCCCAGCCCTATCTTGTGGCCAGAGCTGCCAAGAAAGGACGCTTAAAACCAGAGTTAAAAATAACAGGAGAAAACCCAAACACCCAGAAGTCCCCTTTCCCAACTCCATCCCACAGAGCCAGCACTACCTGTGTGCAAAAGCAAAGCGTGCCTCAGCTGCTCAGGTGTGAAATGGGACATCTCCTCCCATAACACACAAGCCGCTGCGTGCGTGAGTGCGTGCGTGCGTGCGTGCGTGTGTAGGAAGGGGGTGGCTGGGGAGCCCTCCCCTCTGAGAATTCTCACTAGCCAGAGAGAGAGACACCAAGACTTAAAACAAGCTAAGAGGCCATCCAGAGTCTGGGCACAGGAAGGTGCTGCCACCGACATCACCTGCTCGCTTGATAGGCAGCTCTGGGTGATAGGCAGCTCTGGGTGATAGCCAGCTGATAGGCAGCTGGGTGAGCAGAAGGCAGGAGAGGCTCCAGCCGAGTTCAGGTTTATTCAAGCGGTTCAGGCGACTTTGGGCATGAGGAATAGGATGGAAGTGTGAGCCTCTCCTTGTCTGGGTCAAGTCTATGGGAGGTCTTTGCATGGACAAACACCCCAAGAAATGTGGGGATCAAACAGAGCAAGGTGACCAACCTTGGTGTGAAAGGTAGCCCCCTGTGACAGTGAGGTCCAATTATGAAATCAGACCACGGCTCTCTTGAGATCGGTGCCGAAGCCTTGGGCCAAGTGGGACCACTAATTCCTGATTAGAAGTAATGCTGAAGGGTTGACAGTAATGCTGAAGGGTTGACGCCAATGCTAATGGGATGAATGTCAAAGGTGAGCTGTACAGCCGGTGAAAGACAAAAATGATAGAGGGAACATATCAGGTCATAAAAAGGGATAAACATCTGCTGTTGCTGGAAAGTATCCTTTGGTCACCTCCTCTCCTCCATCCCCCACTGGCCCCACACACACCCCACAGTATGTCAACCTCACCCGCAGTGTCCCAGTGTGTCCCGGTCAAGCTCCGGGGACTTAATCCCTTAGGGTGTAGTCTAGGAAAGCTCTTTGAAATCTCATGCTTTCTACTCCATGACATGTCTGCTTCCGATCAGATAAAACAAACGATTTGTCCCCCAAGCCTTCCTATAACATGGACATTCTGGGGAGGAAGGGACACTTTTGGCTTCCCTTACCCTGAGCACTGAGGCTCTTGGTTAAAGCATGCAAGATAAATGATCGTGCACATACATCAAGTACCGTTCATTAGGACCCATAAATCCAGAGTTTGTAATAATTCCGAAAGCAGCTGGGTTGAAGTTAAAAAAAAAAAAGTTTTGATAAACAAATGCAAAATATAAATAAGGTTCAGGAGAACTGTTTATCCTACTAGCACTGTATAAACAACTGGCATACCAATTACAAATCGCTCTTATCTGTGCACTAAAGCAGATCTCCGAATGACCTCTAACGGGAAACATTATCCCCGGTTAGCATCACCGTCTATGGTATTCGAACATCACAAAATTTGGTTTCTAGACAGTAACCTTTCCAATCAGCCACCATCCAATCGCCTGAATTGATGAGTCCCTGAGTTGTCAGTGTTCCCTTTCTGTGCAACTGGAAAGGAGGCCACTTGGGCGACTGTACCTCCAGCACCCCCAGGTCCCTCAGCGGCCGTCCAGGAAGGAGAGGTAGCCCTTGGCTCCCACAGGCCAACATGCCACCCAGTTATTTCCGTGCCCATCTGAAAGAAGCAGCGTTTCCTAGGGCTGCTTTCCTAGGGTATGGCCAGGGGACCCAGCCAACTGGGGCGTTTCCACGTGAGAGAGGGTAGGGAGGGGCCCCAGCCCATGTGGAAACCCCTCAGGCGTCAACTGCAGTAGGGGAACTCGGGATGTTTATGGCCTCCTTGGTGATGTCTAATGAGCCAGGCCCCATGTTTTCTCCCTGGGAGGAAGCGCATTTCACCTCCGGGGGCGGGCTGTGGTGGTCACTGATGTTTTCTGAGAAGCAGGCAAGGTGAGGGGACCGCAGATTCAGCGCAGGGAGTCTGAGGTGGCAGGAAGAGGCCCGGGCAAGGCCGGGAAGCCGTCAAGCTGAGAGGGTGTGTTGGTCCTGGCCCGGGAGGACAGACTGTGAGGCCCCAGAGAGGCGGGCAGAGGGCCAAGCTGGAAACACCGGGGGCTGCTCCAGCCCGAGGACATGGCCCTGCCAAGTCGGAGAGGCGGCACTGACAGGCGAAAGGCAGATTCCGGCCAGGCGGGCTCGCAAGGCCACGGAGTCAGGAGCAGCCGCCTGCGTCTCTGGGCACGTGGGGGGAGCTGTGCCAAGAAGACCCGGAGCCGCCAGCCTCCCCGGGTGCCCCTGTCCCGGCGCTACCCCGGAGACCGCCCGCCTGCGGAGCCCAGAGGAAGGCAGAGCCCCTCCGAGGGGCACTGACCTCAGGCTCAGCCTCGAGGTCGGAAGATGGTCCTTCTCCCTGCACCTTCCATCTCCTAGTTCCAGAGCTGCCCAGCAGAGCCCCACTCCCACCCCGAGACCACCGCTCTGCGGCTCCTGCCCTCTGCGCGTTCCAGACATCTTCTGGATCACCAAGACCCTGTGGGACCCACTGGGTGATGGAGCCCGCCTCAGAGGTGCTCCCTAGGCTAGCAGGGGCCTCTCCGCTACGCCCTGTGGGGAAGACTCATCTTGTGTCTTGTGGGGCAGGGAAGCCAGGTGTGCTGGCGGACGCTTTTTCTCCTCTCCCTACCAATTCCTTTGCACCCCCCTCCTTGGGCTTCACATACTGCTATCAGGTAAGACCAACAAAAATATGAAGGCTGGGACCTACCATACGCATGCATCTGCCCCCAGATGGACGTCCTGCCACAGACACCATGGCTTCTGTAGTTGACCCGCAGGTTGACCAGAAGGATCTTCACCCGTATGTTTGGAATCTGGGCATCCACTTGGTTTAACCCTCTCCCTCCTCATGGCCTTTACCGTAAAACAGGCAGACCGACTCACTTACTTATAAAGAACCACATCCTAGTAGGTCACTCACGCCAGTCTGACCATCTCTACCTTCCCAAGGTGCCCCTCCTGACCTCTCCCACCCAGCCACTGGAACATGTAGGGCCCCACCCTGAAACCCTGGAAGCAAATTCCCTGAGGGGAAAGAGTGGGAAGGATGTTTTCAAGAACCACTCGTTGTGGGTTTGGGGTCCAGCCAACAGAAGGGCCACGGAGAGGCAAGAGCAGTATTTGCTTACGAGGCAGGGCTCCTCTCTCACGCTCGCTAAATGCCTACTGTGTGTGAGGGTGCACCAACCCGGACTCCCTGGAAGAAGGAATAATCAATTCTGCGGCAAGGGGCGTGCTGGAGGCCGGAGGGAGGAGAGACTAACGGCGATGTCAAAGGAAATCAGAGAGGCTCTTGTTTCTGTAAACATCGCTCGTTCTGGTCAGTTCCAAGCTATTTAGTGGGCTACACACACATGTTTTTTCCCTCAAACCAAAAGAGCCCTCCCTAAGACTCCAGTCTCAGGGGAATTAAAGAAACAGCATCAACATTCTTTGCAGCTGGCCCACAGGAGGTGCGCACTGGCCCGGGCGTGTAACTAACTGCAAGCCTGCAGAAGAAGTCCCACTCCCCGTGAGTTCTGAGGGGCATTTCCCTGCTCCCAATTCAAAATGGTACCTGTCACTTGGGGAATCCACCCACCGCCCTGGTGGGTCGTGTGAATGTCTGAGAGTTGAGGGTGGGGGAGGCCATACCAGTCTTGGATTGGTAGAAACTCGGAAAATTATAGGGTGCTCTGGAACATCCTGTCTAACAGCAAAAGCATGCTTATTTCAAAGAGAAACTTGGAGGAAGTAGGGGTATCTAAAGGATTCTTGGGGAGCTGCTCAGTGTCAGCGTTAGAACTTATTCAGCCCAACCTCCTCCCTTTACAGAAGAGGAAACCGAGGCTCAGAGAGCAGCAATCACTTGCTGGAGGTGAGGCAGCAGCAGAGCCAGGTCTCACAGCTAGCGCTCTTGTCTCTAAGGAATGACTTGGTTCTATCAATACCACTGGGCACAAGGAACAAATACTCCTGATGAGTCTGGCCAACATGAATTATTTTTGCAAAAGGGTCTGTTTGTTTGTTCTTGTGAGTTGCAGGGAGAGAGTCCTTCCTCGCATGGCTGTCAGAACAACTCCCCGCCTCTGCCTGAGGAGTGACCCGCCCCGGCTGGCCGGCACCACCACAGACTCTCAGGCAAAGGATGTGCGTTGCAAAAATGGGGCAAAGTTTCCTATTCTGAAGATAACATTGTAAGACACAGGAAGTCTCCGAGCAGAGCCTGAGTTTCCAGAAGGTCTCTGCACACCCATTCGTAACCACTTCCATTGTACAGGGTTCCTAGAGATTCGAGGCTGGGGGATGGGGCGGGGGGACAGTGCTGGGAAGGGGCAGCAGCTGTGACTCAGGTTAGAGTCCAGAGAGGGCTTTTCAGGCTCACTGGGCCTCCCTGCAACGCAGACCCCTCTCCGAAGGCCGGCTTCTTCAACCGAAAAACAAAAGGGTTAAAAGAGCCAGTGTTTCCCCTGCTTTGGGCCCTTATGTCCAGATTCCCAGGCCCCGCCCCTGGAGATTCTGATTCACGGGTCCTGGGTGGAGCCCAGGAATCTATGTTTTTCACAAGATTTAAGAGGCCTCTCTTCTGGCTGATATGTCACTATCCCACGAGCAGAGGGTTCAGAAGCCTGGCACAGTAGTGAGAGAGCTGGCTTCCCCGAGGGAGGGATGACAGGGGCAGGAAGGAGACCAAACCAAATTGACTTCCTAGCATTACACGGACGTGGCGGTCCCAGTGCCGGGCCAGGAGACCAGCAGGGAAGGCGACACTCTGGAGCCGCCACGGATGGCCCTGACTCAGTGCACCTGGGCGTGTCTGAGGACAGGCCCTTGGGACAGCGTGCACCTCCTCACGGGATCCAGCATCAAGGGCCTCGGCTCCAATCCCAGCTCTGCCACTTCCTAGCTGTGTATTAGGGACGAATGGCCTTAGTCTCTCTGGGCCTTGGGTTCCCCATATGTGAAATGGGATCAAGGGCAGCCAGGACAAAGAATCGTGGGACAGGGAACGACTGTGCTAGGAGCTGACATGTCCTGCCAGCTCACCATGTGCCAGGCACCTATTTCTCACAACAACCCTGGGGTGTAAATATTATTAATTGCCCATTCGATGGACAAGGAGGAAACTGAGGCCTCCTGACCCATCCAAGGTCACCCACTGGTAAGGGGTGGTGCTGGGATTCACAAAGAGGCAGTCCAACCTCTGCTCCTGCGGGGCGGGTGTGCAGCAGGCAGGGAGGCGCTCTCTCCACAGATGCCCCCTTCCATGCACAAGCACTGCCCAGAGCCCCCATAGGGCACAATGCTGGTCTCCTGTGGGGCCAGGGGACCAGGCACACCTCTGCCCTTGGAGCTCCAAGCCAGGGGAAGAGAGGACAGGACC
This sequence comes from Leucopleurus acutus, assembly GCF_964270905.1. Taxonomy (NCBI): domain Eukaryota; kingdom Metazoa; phylum Chordata; class Mammalia; order Artiodactyla; family Delphinidae; genus Leucopleurus; species Leucopleurus acutus. The sequence goes on along the minus strand of NC_139142.1, from coordinate 135,533,118 downwards.
ACCAAGAACATCGTAAATGAGGGGCAGCGAGGCAAAGAAGGTCGGGCCACCAAATCCTCCTAGGGAAGGAGGATGCTGACTGGTACCCCAGAGGGGTGGAAGGGGTGGGGAGGACGGCCAGGCGCTCCAGGGCTGAGGGACGGCCTGGGCGAAGGCACACGGGCAGAAGTCAAGGCGAAAGCTAAGGCCAGATCACAGAACACGGAAGGGCTCGTGGAGAAAAGAGAGTCTATAGGGTTGGCTAGGGCTGAGTACCTGGGGTGTGTTGTGGGCATGGGTAGCCACGGGAAGGTGGTGGGCAAGGAGGGTCACGGCCTGACTGGTTCTCCACTGTTTCATGGGCATACATCCCTACACCCCACAGACTACCAGCTCATTCAGGGTGGCGACCCCGCCTACAACTGGGTGTGATTAATACTGAGAGACAGGTGGACATTATAAGTGGGAACTCTAGGACTACAGGAAGCACCCAATGCTGAAGATGCAGAGCTTTTTTTACCTCATCTCGATTTGTCCAGCCCGTTTAGAGACAAGACAGACCACTCTAGTTTAAAAAATCCAAGGGGTGAGGCAGGGACCTACCTGGCATGGTACAATGGGACAAGCACCTGTAAATACACAAATACACATATTGCAACATATTTGCAGTGTTGTTCATAAAATTCTCTGTCTACTGGATCTGTCAGCTTCTGAAAGCACTGTGTTTGAAAGTCCCATTCTCCTGGGGGTTTGTCAAATTCCCTTTTTATTTCTATCTGTCTTTTCATTTAGAGATCTCAAAGCTATGTTGTTAGGTGTATAAAGATCCTTGATTATTATATCTCCCTGAGATATAATAATTTAGCTTTGATCTATGTCAGGCGTCAGCAAACGCCAGATGTGGCCCGCCACTTGTTCTGGGCACTACAGTCTTACTGGAACACAATCACAGGCATTGTGCTATATGCTGTCCGTGTATGCCACAACGGCAGAGTTGAACAGTGGGACAGAGACCGAACAGCCCGCAAAGCTGAAAATATTTATCTGGCCCTTTACAGAAAAGTCTGCCAACCCTTGATCTTTGAAAAGTTTGCCTCTTTGTTCCTTCTAATGCCCTTTTGTCTGGAATTATATTACCTCATATTAATACTGCCGCACTTAATTTCTCTCTGTTTAGCACTGACTTAGTGTATCTTTCCCCACCAGTTCTCTTCAGTTTCAACCTGCCTATATGATTTTATTTAGATGTGTCTCTCCTGAAAATCCAGCATGTAGTTGGGTTTATAAAAACAGTCTGAGAGCTTTTGTGAAGTTTACTGTCACCAGCGTTCGGACTTGCCGTGATTAAAAAATAATCTACTCTGTTTCGTTGCTGTTTTCATCCTGCTCAGCTTAAGAGTAGTTAACTGGGCTTCCCTGGTGGTCCAGTGGTTACGAATCCGCCTGCCAATGCACGGGACACGGGTTTGATCCCTGGTCCAGGAAGATCCCACATGCTGCGGAGCAACTAAGCCCGTGCGCCACAACTACCGAGCCTGTGCTCTAGAGCCCACGTGCCACAACTACTGAGCCCATGCACTGCAACTACTGAAGCTCGCGCACTCTGGGGCCCACATGCCACAACTACTGAGCCTGCGTGCTGTAACTACTGAAGCCCACATGCCTAGAGCCGGTGCTCCGCAACAAGAGAAGCCACCGCAGTGAGAAGCCCGTATACCGCAACGAAGAGTAGCCCCCGCTCACCGGGACTAGAGAAAGCCCGCGCGCAGCAACGAGGACCCAGCGCGGCAAAAAAAAAAAAGAGTAGTTAACTCTCAGGAGGAAAGTGGGATGGGGAACAAAGGGAGACTTCTGCTTTACCAGTGTATTTCGAATGTTATATAAAGAGACTATAACTATATTGACTGTATGATGACATGTTACTTTATATTTAGTAATAAAAAGGAGAGTGCTAGGGAACCCAGGGTCATGACTATAGAGGATCTGTGTGATGAATTCTTCAGGCAACGGAAGCTCCAGACACACTTTCCTCCCACCACCTCCACCCGCAGACATACACAAAGACAACAACTTTATAGAAACGGGGTCTGTATAATGTGGAGTAGGCTTCAAGGAGGGTCCCTGGCCCTCTCCGGCATTTTAACCAGAAACCAGCCCCTCAGAGTCACGGGAAACTGCTCCTTGAGGTCACCCGGCCTGCCAAGGTGGCCGTCCCTCCCTCCCTGGCCCCAGCCCGGTCATCTCCACGTCTGAAGAGGGCCCGATCCGCAGTGCCCGGGTCCATCGCATTCCGCCCGCCCTCGGCTCTGTTGTCCTGCCAGCACTTCCTTCGCAGCTCAGTGGCCATTCCAGCATCCAGGGCGTGCGTGCGGAATGCAGTGATGGGGAAGGCCCAGCCCAGCGCCCTCCAGCACTGAACCGCACCCCGCCCCCCGACCCCACCCCCGACCCCGTGCTCCCAGCTGGCCCCACCTCCAGAATTTCCTTTAGCCCCCTCCAGCACACTCCAGAACACTAGAGCCAGGTGAACCCTCCAAGAGACTGGGGGCGAGGCCCTGAAAGGGGCCGGGATCAAGATGCACCAGCCCCCAACCTGGGGGCTCAGGCGAAGACCCATCCTCAGGGGGCTGGACCGTACATCGGGAGCCACCAGGAGTGATGCCCCGGATTCAGACTCTGCCCCTGGCAAGTCCCATGCCAGTCTGGGCCTCTGCCTGCTCTTTCCTGACTCCATGGGAGTCCCTGTCATTAAAGAAAGGGTGGCTGGAGGAGGTCCCCCATCGAAGGGAAGGGGTGTGTCCTGCTATGTCTGACCCGGATCCTGGTACCCACAGACACCAGGTTCACTCGCATGTCGTACCTCTCCTCCCGTGTCTTCCCACGGGGACCAGAGTTGGCAGTGTGTGAGGATGTTATAAAAGCATTCCCTGAACACCTGCTGGGCTTCAGGCCAGACCTTCTCACACCGACCTCCTCCATTAGATCCTGATAACAGTAGAGGAGACGAGGACTCTCACCTATACCGTACAGATGGGGAAACGGAGGCTTGGGGAGAGGAAGCAATTTACTCAGGTCACGGAAGACAGTCAAGCAGCAGAAGCCCTTCCCCACAACTCCAAGTCTCAGAACTCTTGGTGGGGTTTTTCTCCACTAGCCACAGTGCCTCAGGGAGACATGAAGCAGAACTTCCCTCCCAGCACAGGAAGGTCAAGCCCAAGGCTCCTGGGGCCGGGGTGGTGGTGGTGAGTCTCTTCCTAGGGAGAAGAATCAGCCAAAATAGCCACAAGGCAAGAACCCCCTGCTCCCCACTCTCACCTGTGTCCAGAGAACCCAGCTGATGCCTCAAGTCACTATGCTCCTCATTTGCTCTGTGACTTTAGGCAAGTCACTTCCCCACTCTGAGCCTCCATTCCCTCCAAACAAGGGGACTGGACTATAAGAAACTCTGATGTCCCTTCAGTCCAATTCCATCCATTACTAAACCTGATTGAGCCTCCTCTGGAAGAATCTGCTGTGTATGGGACCCCTCCCCTTTGTGGGTATGTGGGATGGAGGGGAGGGCAAACAGAGCAATGGAAAACAAATATTTTCAAGGATGGGAGTAAACACCACTGCTGGCATGGCAGCGCCGGTGGAGTTGCTGAACTAGAATCCTGAAACCGTTAAAAATAGGAAAAGAAACGGTACAGTTCACATATTTTGCAAAGCTAAGTTAAATCAACATCTGCAAAAAATATCCCCGTTAAACGGAATAGCAGGATTTCATTAAGTAAATTGCAAGTTGGCAAAAATTCTGAAAGAAAGGGGAAAAGCCACGGGCTGGCCTGTAATTTAAACCTTATTTTAACTGTGACAGCATGACTGCAAAGGGCTCCATTTCCAAACGAAAGGAAAAAAATAAAATAAAGCCTAAAAAAAAATTTTTTTTTTTTTTTTTGGGAAAAAGGGCCTCCTGCACGCCCAGGCATGCCCCTCCCCCTAGCTTCCAAGGACCCACAATATTTTCAGTAATTATAACATTACCTAGTTTTCCCATGGATATAACAAATGAGGGACAGAGAGAAGGGGGAGGTGTGGGGAAGAGGGAGGAAAAAGTGAGCACACAGACAAAGTCACCATTGTCACCTCTAATTAGGTTTTTTTTTTTTTACCAAAATGGCTTGAAGCACAGAACTCTGGGAATCTTTTCCTTCCTCCAGGAGGCCTTTCTGTTTAACCCCACTGTGGGTTCCCCTGGCTGGGAGCCCCATGCAGAGGTGGAGGCCAAGCCCAGCCCTGCCCAGGGAGGGGGAGATTACCACCCGGACCCCACTGCGATGGCCCTGCCACTCACCCAGCCCCTCACCTTGGGCAGACTCCTCCTGCCCCGAGCCTCAGTTCCTCATCCCTAGAATGGGGTGGTAACAGCAGCTGTCCTGCCCAGGCTAGTGCTGGGAGATCAGTGGTGAGCACCTTGTAAGGCACAGAGAACCCACAAAGCCCAGGGACATGCTATGGGCTCTTCCACCTGGAGCCCAGGTAGGGCCGTTTCTACAGGTAAGCAGAAGGCTGCAGTGGCAATTTCACGGCCCTGGGACATCATCCAAGGATGACCTTAGCATAATAATATTCTCATCACAAGAGACTTGAGCCAGAAGAAATCATCTACTTAGTTCTGGTACAAAAAGGGGCACTGAGGCTCAGCAGCAGGCAGTGACCATGGGTTGTTATTTCACAGAGGGTGGGGCCTCTGGGAAGCGTGGCCCGGCCTACGACTCCACAACGGCATGCTTGGGACCTGCCTGTGAGCAAACAAATTTCTGACAGCTTCCCAGCCTGGTGGTGACTCCTCAACATGAAGGTCACCCTCAGAGCTGGGCCATGACCTCCACAGTCCTAAGGAGTTTTTGAAGAGTAAGGACAGCACCGGAACCAACAGAGACAGCCCCTTTCTGAACACGTTTGATGGGCTGCCGGAGTTTCCAGAAAATCCAAAGACAGACTGAATGAATTTGCAGTCCTTATAGGCCCAGAGAGGGAAAGGGACTTGCCTAAGGTCACACAGCAGGCAAACAGCAGAGGGGGGACTCGGGACAAGAACAAGGCAGCCTATCCCTAGCTCCAAGTGAAGTCTTACCTCTTTGATGAGGTGAGACACACTGCACCCCCAAACCACAGAGCTCCCTCTTCCCTCCCCCAGCTCCTCACCGCTGCTCTGAAGGCAGCCATAAAGCTCATCTTGTCCTTTGCGCCCTCTTGTCTTAAATGGACTTTTTTTTTTAATGAGATCTTTTTTTAACATGCGTTTTTTTTATATTTAAGTATAGTTGATTTACAATGTTTCAGGTGTACAGCAAAGTGACTCATATATATACACATACTCTTTTTCAGACTCTTTTCCATTATAGGTTATTACAAGATATTGAATATACTTCCCTGTGCTATACATTAGGTCGTGGTTGTTTTATCTGTTTTACATATAGTAGTGTGTATCTGTTAATCCCAAATTCCCAATTTATCCCTCTCCACCCCTTCACCTTTGGTAACCATAAATTGAGTCTACTGCTGTTCTGTAAATAAGTGCATTTGTATCATTAAATGGACTTTTAACCCCTGCGCTGTTACCTTAAATTCACATGTGCCTTTTCTCTAAGCCTCAGTGAACCCACCTACAAAATGAGGATTATAATGAACTATACTCCTCCTACACCCAATGGTTATAAGGATTATGGGAGACTCTATTAAAATGCCCAACTCTGTGCTGAACAGCTAGTAGGCACTTACTCTGCGCAACCCTATAATGCCTAGCACAAAAGGTACCTACCTGGTAACATCATCACTGACGGACAGAAAATAAAATGGGCACGTGCATTTATTGAGCTCATACCAAGTACCACCGGTTGTACTTCACACGAGGGTTTGGGTGAATTGTGTGTGTGTGTGTGTGTGTGTGTGTGTGTGTGCGCCAGTGGAAGATAGGGAAGAAGTGAGTATGAACCCCTGCATATTGCAAACTGCAGCCAAGTCTCTCAGCAGTGCAATGAGCCAACTCCCCAGGCAGTGTCACCTGGAGCCGGGCAAACTCTGCCCTTTTTGCAAGTGTGCGTTTGAGTGCGACCCCTGCCTTGATTTAAAGAGAGCACAAGCAAGAGGCCACTGTGTAAGAGTGACTGAGCGAGTCTGGAGAACACAAGAGTCAGATGGAGAGAGAGGAGGGATGAGAAATGCCCCCTTGTCTCCCAGGACCAGATAACAATATCGCCCATTCATGGAGCACTTCCTACATGCCTGTTATTAACTCAGGCCCCTGAGGTGGGGCTCCCATTATCCCCACTCTTACAGAGGAGGACAAATGAGCCCATGACCACCCACGGTGAGCGTGGTGGGGCTGACATTTGACCCCAGAGCTTCAATCCCCAAGCACCCCACGTGCTGCCTTTCAGGCCCTCTGATGGTGAAGGCAGGCAGTGCCAGGAAGCTGGGTGAGGAAACGGAGCCTCAACATCACCTGGCTGGGGCTCTTGCCCTCAGCAAGACACGTCCCCACAATTCTCCAAAAGACTAGCGAAACCCTTGCAGCAAGAGCAGAAAAAAATTCTAAGTTTCCTTCTCAAGTTCATGAGGCTCTTTGGGGTGGGGGGCCTGAGTTGTGTCAGGCGAGAAGCACATACTGGATCCCATTAGCCATCCTATCATGGCGGAGGGCTGCAGGGTCCACCACAGTCACTCCCCACCAGGGATCACCAGGAGGTCTGGCCCAGCCCCTAATGCAGTGTGACTTTGAGCAAGTCACTTCCCTTCTCAGAGCCTCGGCTACCCCATCTGCGCAACGAAACCTTGAGTGAGGGACCCCTGATGTTTTACACCCATTAGGAAGGATCCTTAAAAAAGGCCACCCAGACAGCTGGGAGGGGGGCAGGCATGCGGAGGCCACCGTGGCCATACTTGCTTGCCCCTGATGGAGGTCGGAGGCCTCCTGAGGGAGCTGAGGCAGGAGGGCAGAAGTGGAGGGATGGTGCCCGAGGGGCAGTGCTGAGGGGTCTGGAAGCAGGGAGGAACCCTGGGGGCTCCTTGGAGACGCCTGACTCACAGAAGGCCCAACTGTGCCCAGATCCCACAGCTGGGATGATACATGGGCAGGCTGGGGGATGAAACTGCTGGCACTGAGGTGGGCACTGGCATCGCCACCCCCAGCCTGGGCACATTGTCTTACAGGACCGCTCAGCCTCAGCACCTTTTGCAGATCTCAGATCCTGAAAGTGATGGGAAAGTCTGATTGGGCCTCGGGGCCTTTGCGGCAGTGACATGGGAGGCTTCGGAGAGGTGGAAGGTAGACAAGGGGCTTTAAAACCTGCTTCATGTGGCCCCAAATAAGCTACCTCCCCTCTCTGTCGCCCAATGACCTCGTCTGCCGAATGAAAATAATTAAACAACCTTCCCAGGGCGGCCTGTTGTGAGAATTCAACAAGACAACAGATGTAAAGCTCAGTGCATGTGGTACACGTTTGGCAAATGCTACGGTCATCCCCCTGCACCTTCTCCCTGGAATGTCCCTCACTGTCCCCTGCCAGGGCTAAAGGTCACCTCCTCCATGAAGCCTTCACACACTTGCCTAGGCAACCCCCACTGGGATCCCAGAGCGATCTATTCACATCTTTATAAAAAAGATTTCCGTATGTAATTTTTAAATTAGGTGTCTGCTTCCATCAAACCGTGAGCATTAAGGGAAGAGGCTAGAGCTGGCAGGGTGATGTGACCATCTAGCCTAGTGAAAGAACTCAAAGCACAGAGGTGATGTGACTCCCTGTAGTGACACAGCAAGCCGAGCCAGCGGTGGCCTTGAAGCCCAGCCTTCCGGGCACCAGCCTGGGGCTCTCTCCCAGAAGCCCTCCGCCCCAAAGTGTCTATGGTCTGTCAGAAGGCAGGGAGGGCACCTCACAGTCAAGACTTCTGACACTGCCCCTGGCTGTCCTGACCCACTAAAATCTGTGTATGGCTGAAAGATCCCTGCCCTGGGGATCTCAAGACCCCAGTAAGCTTCCCAAGCCTCAGCTACTGCAGCTTGAAAATGGGCAATGCCTGTTTGCCCCTCAATGGGTTTCCTAAGGAGCAAGTGAAAAGCTGGGTTGTAAGCTGCGTTTTTTTTAAAGGCACTATTAAATGTAAGGGATATTTATTATGTTTATAAGCAACTATAACAAAGCATACCTTACATAGCAGCTTCCTACGGAAGGGGGAGGAAGAAAGCATGCCAGCCACCTGGGACCTGGCTTCAGTCTGGTCGCCAAGAAGTCACTGTGACTCGGGGAAGTCACTGGTGTCTCTGGGACCGTTTCCTCTTCCCAACAAAACAAAGGTTTGGGCTGGCTGACCGCCAAAGCCCCTCTGGCACTAATAACCTGCTCTATGCCCAGCACGATCAAGGCGCTGAGGAGGCAGCACGCACAAATCAGGGGCTCGAGTCCCAGGGAGGCCTGAATATCTTGATGCCAAGACCTGCTCGAGACAGGTGAGTACAGCCAGAGCACGTGGCCGGCCTATCTCCTCCCCGCTCCCAGGCTGGCTTTGTGATTTGCTTTGACCTCGACACACACCTGTCATGTCAGGAAAACTGTGGCCCAGGGGGCTCAGGAGTCCCGGGTTCGGTCTTAATTCTCATGAGCCTCAGTTTCCTATCGTGAGAGGCAGTGACAGAACCCTTCCCGCCGGCCACCGCACGGCGTGTTGGAAGGGCTGCAGAAAGGCACGTGCTAACAGCCTGTGAGGGATGCGAGCGGGAGTGACCTTTTCTTGAGTATCTTTGTGCCAGGCAGCAGGCTGAGCACCGTACTTGGCTACCATTTAGGGCTCACGGTAAGTGGGCAAGGTGGGTTCAGTGGCTTCCCCAAGGCCATAGGGTAGCGACTGGCCCTGCCTTCTGATTCTGGAGTAAGACGGTCTGAGCCCTCTATGCAGAGCTACAATCACCACCATCACCCGATCGCCACCATCCTCCTCCGACCCCCCGCAGAACAGAACTCAACAAGGTGCAGAGCACTTTCACCCAGAGAACCTCAAACACAGGGCCTGTCTCAGCGCTTCATCTCCAAAGGGCAGGGGCTTGTCGGGCTCTCCTTTGCTGAAAACAAACTTTGGTCAAGGTGGGGGTCTTGGGGCCACCGGCGGCCTGACACATGGAGGGTGTCCAACAAACACTGCTGGTGTTCTGCCCATGTCCCCTCAGCCTGCACCAGTTCAGGGCACGACCCAGCTTCTAAATGCCAGCACCTGCTCTTGTCCCAGGACGTGCCTGAGAGGTTGCTGGGGCCTTACGCTGCTTGAGAGCTGGAAGCACCAGGAACGAACACCCAAGGAACGGTGGATTGGAGCCCCAGCTCTCCCTCCCCTCGGCTGGGATAACTCTGAGGTGAGCTCCATATTGTCTCCCAAAGTCCCTAGCAGGATTCTGCTCCTACCCACAGAGGTAACTGGCTTCTGGCCTCCCCACCCCCTGTTCCTTCTCCACACTCCACTGACGTTTCCTGGGTCAACCCCCTGCCCCAATAAACCGTGCAATTGAATTTCTGTCTCAGGGTCTGCTCTGGGAACCCCCAAACTAAGAAAACCTTGCCTTGGCCCCAAACAAATCGTAGCTACGGTAGCTGTTCCCAGGCCCAAGTTCCTAGAGAGACGGGAAGTTCTGTGGGAACCAGAGTTGGGTCTCCTCTGCTTTGTGCCCCTACAGGAGGCCCCAGGCCAAGCTGCGGGGAGGTGCCCATAGATGGAGTGAAATGAACGTGAGACGGCTCATTCACCGGGTCATCTCGTGGAACACTCGTCCTCGTCCAGAGAAGGCCCCAGTCTAGCTGGGAAATAAGACATAAAACAGTTTGTGAAGCTGTTCACACAAAAAGAAGAGTGTGGTACCAGGGGGTTTCCTAGGTGTCTAGATAAAGGTCACGAGTCTTACTGAGAGCTGACTTACCCAAGGTCACGTGGCTCTTCTGTCTAGGTGTGAAAACAGATTACAAGCTCCTCAAGGGCAGGGTTGAGAGAAGCCCTCTGTGTCCCCGCCACGGCAGCTCAGAGCGTGCCCTGGACGAGGTAGGGAATCAGTAAAGGGCCACTGGTTAATCTTTACGGAAAGACCAGGCGCCCCGGCCGCAGTGAACACTTGAGGAAGTACCCGTATGTGTGTCCCATGTGTACACACTAACCTCGGATGACAGCACCCAGCCAAGTCTGGAAGATGTGCTGCAGACCCATGGTCTCCCCTCGCTCTCTTGGACGCCAAACCCAATCTGTCAGCAGGCCCTGGTCGGTTCTGCCGTCCCGACATCTCAGAACCACTGTCCACACACAAGAGACTGGACTCCAGGACTCGGCCTGGGGCCAGGACTTGGCCTGGGGCCAGGCCTCCTGGGGCAGGTATCAGCCCAGCCCACCTCCCACAATTAAAATTGTGAAGTCTCTAGACCTACGAGGATGGAAGGAGGCAGCGTTCAGCAGGCCTGGTCCCAAAGGTGCCCAGTGGTCACTGCGTCCCTGCCCTCTGGTTTCCTAGACCCGGAAGGGCCCTCAGGAGCTTCTATTCCAGGAATTTTTTTCTTTTTTTTTTTTTTGCGGTACGCGGGCCTCTCACTGCTGTGGCCTCTCCCATTGCGGAGCACAGGCTCCGCACACGCAGGTTCAGCGGCCATGGCTCACGGGCCCAGCTGCTCCGCGGCACGTGGGATCTTCCCGGACCGGGGCATGAACCCGTGTCCCCTGCATCGGCAGGCGGACTCTCAACCACTGCGCCACCAGGGAAGCCCCTATTCCAGGAATTTTTAACCAGGAAGGCACGAAGTGAGCAGCCGGGGAGCCCGCTGAATCAGACTGGCCATCAGGCACGTGGACTGTGACAAAGACCTCCAATCAGAGGCTCTAATCCAAGCCCCTCATTAAACAGAGGGGAAACTGAGTCTACGGGAGGGGCGGTGACTGACCCAGGGCTCCAAAGCTAAGACCAAGTCCCCGCAAGTAAAGCTTTTGGAAAAGCACATCCCACACAGGCCTCTCCCTATAGCTTTGCAAGGAAGCTCCTGTCCTGTCTCCTTTTCCCCGATGATCTGGAGCAAGAGTGAGTTAGGGTGCAGCAGGGAAGCGGAAAAACCTGGGGAGGAGGTGGGAGCGTGACCCCTCCCCCAAGGAGCCTTGCCATCTAATGAAGCAAAGAGAAAGGTTCAGGTGGCAGTTCAAACGCTTGCGTTTTAAAGATGAAAGTATGCGATTCAATTAAATGTTTAAGTAGTGTTTTCTCATACTAAATCACTGAATCGTTGGTGCATTCCTTGAATTTCTCAGGGCACTGTTCATTTTTATTTATTGTTGTAACCCAATGCCCTTAGCTGCGTGAATGGTGCTATTCGAAGGAAACTTGTTTTGCAACGGGGAAAGTTGTCCCAGGTCTCTTAAAAGGTTCATTATGTGCCTGGTAACTCCGTTCTATTAATAATCCCGGACTATATAGGCAGGGCTTACTTTCCATTTAGCATTATATTTTCCATAATTCTGTAAACAGCTCCTCCACACAAACCCTTTTGATTTTCAATTCCTCCCTGTTTTTTTCCCCTAACCACTCTTCTCTCTGGGCCTACTCCTTATGAAAAGAAAAAAAAAAAAAAAATGATGGAAAGAAAGAAATCACCAAGCACACATATTTTTTCAATTAGGCCATGCTTGGTGCCAAAATATATGGATCCCACTAATAGCCATAAGTAATCTTAAGGTCTTTTCCCCAAATATTTTGATTATTTTACAAATCCCCCAAGGAATGTGCTCTTAGGGTGATTTATGGAGCCCAGGCAGGATTCACGATTCGGGCAGGGGGCAGCTGGCCGCAGCGGAGCAAGTTAGGATATGGGGGCAGCTGTGTGTGCCCCCCCCCAAACACCGCCTTGTGGGAGGGGAGAGGTGGGGGAACCAAGGGGCTCTCAGGGGGAAACTTTAGGCCATCTCTGCAGGGGTGAAAAGGGTGAGTTGGTGGCTCCTACACAGGACAGGTGGCTGCGGTCTGCCCTCTGAGGAAATGGTGGCTGGAGCAGAAGTCGCCTCCACAGACATCCCCCATGTCTGATGATCCCCAGGTCCCCTCTGTTTGCCGTGCATTCTCAGGTGGGGTGTTTTGTCCAACCTCTGTCAAATTTACGCTGCTCACTTTTCAACTTTCACTAAGTATGCATGACTACGGGGGAAACCATGATGGCAAGGGAAAGCTAATCTGGAATTAAGAACTACTGTATCTGTGAATAATCTTCAAGTGAAGAAGCCATGCTGGTGGACAGATGAGGAGGTACCATTGGCCCAGTGGGCTCTGTCAACGGGGGCATCTCCAGCCCCCGACCATGAAACCTCTCTACTCCCAAGGGACAGCCAAGAGGATGGGGCCAGGGACCCTCAAAGACCAGCTGGGATCGGCAGGCTGGGTTCCCCACAGGGGCGCTGAGGAGTCTGGCCAGAAATTCCCACTGACCAAAGGGGCCCAAATCAAGGACGAGCTTGTTAGCAGGGGCAGATGAGGCTCTCAAGTGAAGGGCAGGTATGGTGGCAAGGGTCAGGCCTTGGCAGCCAGAGGCGCAGGGCCCATCCATATCCCGACAGCAAACTGCGCAACTCCTGCCAAGCCTCAGTCTCCCCTCCTGCCAAGTGGAGCTAAGAAGCTCTGTCTTCCTGGCTGGATCCTCTCGTGCAAGATCTACTGGTTCAATTGGGTTGTTCTTTGTAAGTGGAAAATCAGGCCAGAAGGAATTCTGTATTAGGCCTGTTATACAAATAACTGATATAATAAACATCCAACTGCACAGCATTCCCCAAAAGTAGCTTAAATACCCCTTTCCCTTCCTTATGCGTTAAAATGAAATTAACCCTACAGAGCCAATGTCTTTGCATTCTGAGATCATCCTCCCAACTCTGGAGAATTCAGTTCCTCACACTGAAGTCTGACTCCAATGTCCCATGAAGCCACAGTGGGGGGACTTGCTGGATTCACTAGCGGGTCATCGTAACCGTTCACATCTGGAAGTGAGCCCTCTCTGCACTGCCTCCCGTCAGCGACCATCAAACCGAACCTCGTCCTTGACTGGCCACCCGAGCAGTTTAATGATCACGCCCACCAAGGGCATGAAATCGGCCACAGCCAGAAGTGGCCGAGCCTAAGTTTGACAAAACTCAAGACATAAAAGCCTGGAAGTCGCTGTCTCAGCCTCCCACACAGCCAGAGGGTGTCCCCAAATGAGGCTCTCCCTGAACGAGCGGATGACTTTTCATAAGCAGGTACACGCAGATCCCAACCCCCAGCTACCCACCGCCAACACCAGGAACCCCCCACCCCAGCACAAGTCCAGAGAGGAACTTGAAGCCTCTGTGTCAGCAGCAGGAACAATAGGCTGAAGTCAGGGTCCTTGAGGATGTGGAACAAAGAGCTGGCTCGCCGGAAAGGGAGACCTTTAACTTCCAGAAATCACACACGTCCCATCCCACACGTTGTCCCGCGACCAGGAGAGAGCCCCAGGGTCACGTGGCCTTTGGAAGATCCCAGGTTTGTTGGGGCCAGAAAACCCCCAGGCTTGAAAACACATAATAGGACAAGAGTCATCCCAGTTGCACAGCTGCTGGGGTCCCCGTCTCTCTGCATGTGCCCTGAAACCTTCACCTGTCTGAGGCCCCAGAGGGTGTGGGCAGAGGCTGGCGAGACCGGTGCCAGCCTGCCCTATCTCCCCCCACCTCCAGCACCTCCAGCTGATTCACCGGGAGCCTCGGCCTCTTATCAGGGCCCGCCAGCCAGGCACCAGCCCACATCCCCACTGGCTGCACCTTCCGCCTGGAGCACGCCTTTGTCTCTGGCTCCAAACTGGCTGCAGGAAGTGGGGCGCAAGGGAGGGGCAGGGGTGCCACAAGGCCCCGGAGGCACTGCAAGGGGCCTCCCCACCTGATGTCACATGATCCTCACCTAGAGACAGACAAGCAGAGGTGGAAAAGAACTCAAGAGACCATCCACTCACGCTGTGTATGAGCAAGCTGAGGTCCAGAGAGGGAATGAGACTTGTCCAATGTCACACAGCAAGCTGGAGGCAGAGGCTGGGCTGGAGTCCCAGCTTTCCCAGCCTGACTGTCTGTCCTGTGCTAGGCCGCTGACAGGCCAGGTGCCCTGAGCAAGGGGCTTCGCTTTTCTTAGTGTCCTCACTAACAAAATGGATTCAGCACTCAGACCTTGAAGATTCAAGTCCAAGATGGGAAAGTGTTTTGCCGAAATAAAAGTGCCCTCCTGGAGTAGGAAGCCCTTCTCTTAGCCTCAGTAAAGGGGAAGTTTAGGGAAAGGAGTGGAGGGGAACACAACAGGAGGGAAAAGGGAGTCACCAAAAGCTATTTTATTGCAGGGGCCCAGGAAGGGAGATGAGAGGAGATCGGAGTCAAGTTGAGGGGCAGAGGGCATGCCAGCCTGGGTGCTGCAAGAGGGGCCTCCCGGGTGAGTGGTAGGGCTGGATGGCCTGGGGCTGGAGCTCCGGACTTGAAAAGCAGGATGTTTGGCTGGGGCCTCTCCTCTCCAAATAAACAATCCACAACCTTATTCAAAACAGAGGGGCACACTGGGGAAGGGCCTGGTCACCTTATTTCCATATCCCCTCCCCAGGGGAGTGCCACCAGCTACCTCGAGGGCCCTCAGACCGGTGGGGTGGGAGGCAGCGGCAGGGACCAGGGCTGGGCGGCAGCTGCCACCCATCCAGAGGTCACCTGGGGACCCCCCATCTTGCTGGACGTGTGGGGCAAGAGTCTTGCCAACTGACACCCTCCTCGCTCCCATCCTGACCAGAAAGGGGCCCCGAGAACAAAGTCTAGTCCCTCAAGAAACTGAGGTTCAGTCAGTGAGGCAACTGCCCCCAGTCACACAGGATCGGGGGCATGAAACTGGCACCCAGACTCCCTGTCCGGCACTTTCCAGCACCTACGAGAGGGGTGGGGGATAGACGGCTCATCCATTTTCTTGTGGAGATCTGGACCAATCCTCCACCATGTTCTTGGATTCGCTTGTCCCCTGGAGCCTTGGTTCACCCAGCCGGTGTTTATAGAGAAGAGACATGGTTCTAGGCTCGGGGTGTAGCCAGCTGTGAACAAGACTCAAACCCTACTTCAAAGAGCTCATATCAGCTTCCGCTGGTAACAAGCTGCTTTTTGTTATTCAACAAACATTCACCGTAGGTCTAGTCCACGTGAGCCCCGAACCAGACGCCAAGGGCGGCCAAGGCACCGTGGCCCCACCCTTAGCCTGAACTTGTCACACGTCCTGCGCTCACGCTCCTGTGGCCTTTCAGGTAGTCATCATCTTCCCCATCCAGGTGGATGGGAAGCCACCTGAGACATGGACCAGGTCTTGGCTCTCTGCTCTGCTCCCAAATGGCTTGGCCAGAGGCTGGCCACAGAGCATCCACTCAAAAACTGGGAGTGGACTATTTACCAAATGCCTCCCTTCCTCTGGCAGGAAGTCGCTCCCAGCACGGTGGTTTTTTTTTTTTTCAACTCTTTCTGGGCTCGTGGTTTGGAAATAGCAAAGGGTTGTGAGTTACAAGATCCGGGCCCTCTCCTCCACCGCTGCTGGGAGAGAAAACGGATACAGCCTTTCCGGAGAGCACTCTGACCTTAAATGTGCATGGCCTTTGACCTAGCAGTCCCACTTCTAGGAATTTATCCTAAGGAAATACCCAGTGATGCGCACAAAGACGTATGTACGAGGACCCTTACCAGGAGGCAATGTTCCTGAAGTTAAAAAAACAATCACTGCAACAACCTAAATGTCCAGGCCCCGGGAGACTGCTAAATAAATATGGTACATCCATGAAATGGAATGCTAAGCAGACATTAAAAAGCACACTGAATGTGTGCTGAATTAAGCAACTGTCCTCAATATTGCTAAGAGCAAAACAGAGCACTACAAACAGCTATATATACTTTTAATAACTCCCTTCTATTCATTTGGCAGTATGTACATCTATATATTCAGCAGATTTCTACTTCCCATTTTTTGCTAAGACAGAGGATGACATGAAAAACAATATTCCAAGCTAGTTAAATAATAATTTCCTTTCAGCGTGGTAGAGTTAAGGGTAATTTGTTTTTCCTTAGTGCTTTTGTTTTCTAAATGTTCTGCATTAATCATGTATTACTTTAAAAAAGGAAGAAAGAGGAAATGCTATTGGGGTGGGGCCTGGGCCATCTAATGTCTGTAGGAGCCTCCTTTGCTCATCTAACAAGGACATCAGTGACATTGATAGCTAGAAAGACAATACCTGCACAGGTGTCGTACATCCTCCCCATTCCACGCTCACAAAAGCCCTTTCAGGTAGATACCCACTTTACAGATGCAGAAACTGACTCCATGCCAGCCCAGAGGCCTCTGCTCACCAAGCCCCACCACCAGCCACCCCAAGAGAACGCAGCCCACGTCAACCTTGTGGGATCGGCTGGGAGTGGGGGGTTGGGTGGGAAGCTGGGAAAAACCTGTGCCACCACAGAGCCACCAACGCTTCTAAGAGAGCAAACTCTCAGCTGCTACCTTCTCACTGCGCACTGCAGGGGACTCTCGGAATCCCACAGGAATAGGCCCTGCAGGGTCTCTGGCTGCCGGGCGCAACCATTCCTCCGCTCAGCCTTCTCTGGGCAGCTGCCACAGCAAGGCAGGAGTGACTCACAGAAGGGCAGGGCATGGTTATGTCCCGATGTGGAAACTGAGGCCCACAGAAGGAAAAGTCACACAGTCAGGGTGTGGCCTACCACATGCCGACCGTGGAGGGGCAGCCGCTCTGGAATGCAGGACTTCCAAGTGTGGGGGCTCCAGGGAAAAGAATTTCGGCGCTGAGGACTCAGGCAAGAACTCAGTAAACGCACCCACCCAAGGCCAGAAGCAGAGCCAGGTCTCAGGCCAGAGAGCCGAGTGGGCAGCCCAGAGGACAGGCCATGTCCGCCGACCCACTGGACTTCCTTAAGTGAGGCTGGGGCTCCGGAAGGGGCACCAACGATGGACAGGGTCAGAAATGCCAGGCGCGGCCTGAAAACCACCAGCTGCATCAAGGAGGGGGCAAAGAGCCCACCAGTCACTCCTTCCCCCGGGGAAGGGTCAACCAGCAAGAGCATCGTGGCCGAGTCCCAATATTGGGACCACCAATTACTGCCCAGAGGGCTGGCTGGACACCCCGTGGGGCGCTGAGACCACAGACGTTGGGGCTGCAGAGGACCCTGTGCAGGATCCTCTGCTGTCTGACTGTCCCATACAGAGTTCACGGGGCAAAGGCATCCACCATCTCCCCACCTGGACCCAAAGGAACCAGAAGGCCAGAGGAGATGGAGATTTTTTTTTTTTAATTTTTGTTATTTTTTAAATACGAATTATTTCCAGCCGGAAGGCAGAGCGAGGGGTGAGGGCCATTGGAGGCCTCTGGCCGCCGGCACCCAGCCAGCCTTGTAAATGTCTGGCAGCTGGAGGGAGACTCAGCTCATTGCTATCAAAATGAGCTCGTTACTGCTAATTTCCCTGGCTCACCAACGGATGTATCCAGTGTGTTCCTGAATCTTCAAAGACGTTTCCTAAGCCACCCTCAGGGGATCTGCCAAGAGTCATGGAGTGTAGGCGGAATTTCAGGGTGGCCTCAGTTTCCCCAACCAAAGTGTGGGCAGAAGAATAGGGAACAAAGGTAGTTCATTCAACTGTAGCTGAGTCAACCACAGTCGAGGTCAACCATTCCCCACTGGGCTGCTCACTCCTGCGGGTTAGTGGGGAGACGGCAGGACAGTACAACCTCAAGGTGTCCACTCAAAACAACCCCACCACTCATCAAGCACCCAGCAGGCCCCCGGACAATACCAGGCACCTGGTGTATGTGATCTCTTTTCATTTACACAACAACAAGGCAAACAGGACCTTATTACCACTCGCATTTATAGATGAAGAAACCAAGACTCAGAGAGGTTAAAGAACTTGCCCCAAAGTACCCAGCTAGTGAATACTAAGGCCTCCTCTAAAGCCAGTACTTTGCAAAGCAAGCAAGAAAAGAGTCCAAGGGACTTCCCTGGTGGTCCAGTGGTTAAAACTCTGTGCTTCCACTGCAGGGGGCACAGGTTCAATCCGCGGTCAGGGAACTAAGATCCCACATGCTGCATGGTACATCCAAAAAAAAAAAGAGGGCAGACGTGGCAGGGGCGATGGCCACCCTGTAAGCACACACAATCTAGGCAGGATGTGCGAAGTGTCCTCCTTCCTGGGAGTTGACAGAGGAGGGCAAACACCCATTGGCCACCCCAAGCTGGGGTGGCCTAAGAAGGCTTCCAAGAAGGTGACCTGGGAGAGCCACACTATTCGTGCTCAGGGCTGCCGAAGCTCAAAGGAGGGGGTGGTCGGCACCACCCGCTCGGAGTGTCCACCTCCCTGGGCCAGGCTCAAGCAGGGAGCAACACAGCCCAGAGAAGCGGTGGGTAAGAAGCAAGAGCCCTCCACACGCATGGGGTTCATCTTCCCACCTGGGAGGCCAGGTGTCCAGCTGATGATCGAGTGAATCAGCCCTGGGAGATCCATAGGCTGGAGGAGAAGGCAGCCGTCAGAAACAATGTTTACGGAAAGTGTTAACTAGGCAGGGAAATATTTACTGATGCTGAGGGGGGAAAGGCAGGATACAAAGTTGTATTTTTTTAACAGAAAAACAATTTAAACAGAATAAGCCAAAATGTTCCCAGCGGTTATCTCTGGCGGGGGAGGGTTACCTCTTTGCGCTTTTCTATGCTTTCCACATTTTCCATTAATGGGCCATACGCTTCTTCGAGAAACAAAAGCCAATGGGTGTGTTTTAAGTGAACCCAAACACCACCACTGCTGACCCCCAACCTCCTGTCCCCCATCCCTCTGTGCAGAGGATGAGGGAGCTGCTCTGGGAGACAGACAGGCCTGGCTGAGGCTCTCTCCTCCTGGAGGCCCTGGGAGTGAGGATCCGCGCCCTGGGAAGATGGACACATAATGCCGCACGTTCCCTGGCCACCTCTAGTGTCCGAAAGGCTGCCGGGTTGAGCAATCCACACCTGGGTTCTGTCTGCAGCTAGGCGAGGGCCTTGGCTCCCCCCACAGGTGATACAGGACCAAGAGAGAGATGCCTGCGAGTGCAATGCATGGACTCAAAGACGCTGCGTCAATAGTCCCGGCGTGCACCGTCCATGAGCTTTGTCAAAAGAGTGGGTGCCCCACAAGCTGCTGAAGTGCCTGGGCTACTCCTTCTACGTTTCAGCCCCTCCACCTGAGCCTGTTCTCCGGTCCCAAATGGAGCCAGCACCCTCACCCCACCCTACCCCCTGGAGGGGAAAATGGCAGAACTGCTCCCTGGAGAAAGCAGGGCTGTTCACAAACATTTGGAAGCCTTGGGCGGGGGCCAGGGGTGTGCAACACTGGAAAAGTGGTTCTAAATGACATTAGGTAAGAAGGGCAGAAAGGAAAATGTTCTCTTCTTTGCCACTGCACCGAGACGGCGTGAAAATATACCCGGGAGACAAGACACTGAAGGACAGAGGGGAAACGGAGCATGGCAATTGTGTGAGGGTATTTTTTTTTTTCTATTTCTGAACTTCCTGGATTATCGTGAGGCTCGTTTTCATGCACCGCCACCCCCAATTTTCATGGGGATGACATGAACAGATATATTTATGAGTGGTCCGTAGGCACCAACACCCAGTGTCCCATTCGGAGCCTGAGACAGCAATGTCCGCCCTGCCACACACGTTCATCTGTGCCCTCACCACTCTCTTTTGCCCACCTCCCTTGGACCCTTGGTCCTATCTGTCCCACAAGAAAGAGCGCTCCCTAAGGGCCAGCGGCTGTTTTATTTATATGTGTCCCCAGCCAGTGATGTGAAAATAGCCTCTCAGTGTGTATTTTCAACAGAATTTAACACAAGGCTTTAAAAAGCCATTCTCCTTTTGCGAGACAAAGGGATGCGGATGGTAGCATAACAATGTGAATGTATTTGATGCCACTGAATGGGACACTTAAGAATGGTTAAAATGGTAAATTCTCTATTCTGTGTATTTTGCAACAATTTCTTTTTTTAAGCCATTCTTTTAATGCCAAAAGAGCAAGTACCTTAGGGCTCCCCCTCCTAAGTGGGGTCCTGGCTCCCCCTCCACCTCCCCAGCTCCTTAGCCCCCTTCGGGCCACGGCCCATCTCAAAAGTGGGGAGGCTACGCTCCTCACTTCCGTGTTTATCCAGGGTGGAGTTCTGGGAAGCGAAGGCTCAGCCCAGGCTGGCTGGGGCCTGGCTCCAAGGCTCCAGGTTTGCCATAGGGGCCTTTTTCCACCTACCCAGGTCCAGAGCTGGCACTGCGCAACTTCCTGGCTCACTTGCATCTTTTTTTTTTTTTTTCCTCCTTCAGGTCATTTAAACCTGTTTACCTTTGGGCTACATGGGGCCCAGGCTCCAGGCAAACGAACTTAGGTACCAGCCGAGAGGAAGGGCGGGAAAGGGGGACCCTCCAAGGGGACAACGGGGTAAGGCAGAAAGTTGGAACCCCACTCCCTCTACAAAATCCTTCCTTCTCCCTTCAATTCAATACCCATTTACCAAGTTCCTCCCCATACCAGGCACTACCCTCGGACACGGAGAAGTACCGAGCTAGCAGTGAAAGGGACCAGAAGACCCCTCATTCATCCCTGCTAAGACGTGAACTGCTATCACTGAGTCTGTGCCATGAGTCGATGAAGGATGGGATGACCAATTCTGCCATGGTGGCCAAGGCAGGCTCCAGAGAGGAAGTGACATGAGTTGGACCTTTGCAAGGAATCGGAGGAGTTGGCCAGGTGGACAAAAACAGCCTGGCAGTGCATTCCAAGCGGAGGGAGCAGCGAAGGCTTGGGGGCTGTGAAAGAGCCTAGCGTGCTGGTAGTTCGGGGTAGGGCCTGTGGGCCAGGCTGAACTTCCGCCTGCAGGTGGCAGGGAGCCGTGGGAGGATGCTGAATTGGGGAGGTGATGAATGGGGGCCCAGACTCCCTGCCTCACCCCAGCACATTCCTGGGCCCCAGCCAGGGCAGGCACCCTGGGTACTTTCCAGGTACCAGACCAAGGTTCCCTCTTGGTCTCGTGTATTCCTTTCCGCATTCGTGAATAATGAAAGCGGTGCGGCCCAGGCATCAATATTTTTCAAAGCTGCCCTGATTGATTCTAACTGGGCTCTGCTGTCAGGCAAGACCTTTTTGAGGCCCTAGCAAGATACTGCCTCCAAAAACCTTTTGTTAGTGCTGTACCCGTCCGGGATGAAAAATGTAAGCTTTGGTGTCTGCCCCACTTGAGTATGAAGCTTAGCTTCACCACTTACAAGGTATGTGCCTAGGTAGGGTTGTCAGGTAAAATAACAATACAAGGTGCCCACTTAAAATCCGAATTTCAGATAAACCACGCATAACTTTTAGTTTAAGCATGTCCCAAATCAACTCCTCCATCTGCACCAGGGAAATGGCCCAGGCGAAGGAAAGCGGTGATGCGCTGAGGAATAAACCCAGCACTCGCTGGGTGAGTTGCCCTTTTCTTCCTTTCTTCTCAGAACCCTCTCAGTAGAGATTCTTTTCCCATTATGAAAAATTTCAAGCATACAACCAAAGTAGAATAGTAATAAACTCCTATATACCCACGGAGTGGATGATGTTACATGCCCCTCCCAGGTCCCCTTCGTCCCCAGCTACTGGGAGGTTTGGGCTGCTAATGGTTCGCAGGTGCCCCGTACTGGGAGAACTGTCCTGGTCAGGCGATTATAGTCCCCCCTCCCAGTGTGTGTGCCTGCATGCGTGCATGCCTGTGTGTGTGCACACGCACACCCACCCACAGCCAATGAGTAACTGACACGGAAACAAAAGGCTGATCCCTTGCCTCAAGGTGTGACCAACTCTGGGGTGCAGTTCCCGCTCCAGAGCTCCCCGTGGACCAGGCTGAGGCTGGACTCCAGCTAAGCCCACATCCTTGCTGCCCCATTTTGCTTCCCTCACTCCCTTCTCCCGAGAACAAGCCCCCCAATAAGCTGCATGTGTCCAAATCCCCATCTCAGGCTCTGTTTCTCAGAGCCCCCCAACCTAAGCTAACTCTCACTCAGATTCAACAATTATTAAGTTGCTACATTCAGCCCCTTTTACTTATTTGCTTGTTTGTTTTGGCTAAAGTACCTCCTATCATTTCCCCCTGCATCCTTCATTATGCATCTCTAAAAAAATGTGAGCAGTTAAGGTTCTGACTTTCCTTCCCTGATTTCCCTCCCAAAGGGGAAGGCCCTTGTGGGGGAGTCCTAACTCCCAGCAGTGCCAAGGGACAGAGACCAGAGGCCAGCCAGGCGGGCACCAGGCCATTCTGGCTCCAGCCCAGCCCTGGACTATGGCATGGATTTGGTGGCCGGCAGACCACGGTCACCCCAGGTCCCACCTCTTTTGTGTGGTTCGAGAGCTCTGGGACAGTGTCCCAGCATCCTCTTGGGGATGCTGCCAGGGTTTAAGCATCTCTCTCTTCTTAAAGAAGGGGATGGCAATGGAAAGGCCAACCCAGCCATGGCTATCTGCTGGTCAAAGCCCCTACCTGCCCTTCTACCTGGACCCTGGGCGGTCCCACCAACCAGGAGGCACAGCAGCAAGGGTCCACACTCTGCCATGCCAAGGAGTCTGCTATGCAGGAGGCAGCATGGATGGGGGGAAAGGCACACCAGGGTTTATTTGAACTGTGGTAAAATACACATAATAAAAGTTAACCGTTTTAACCATTTTTAAACATACAATTCAGTGGCATTAAGAACACTCGCAATGCTGTGCAGCCATGCCACTACCTAGTTCTAGATCTTCTCCATCACCGCAACGGAAACCTTATGCCCATCAGCAGCCCCTCGCCTCACCCCAGCTTCTGAGTTCAGAGGCAACTTGGGTTCAAGTCACAGCTCCTTCACTCGCTCCCTGTGTGACCCTGGCAGGTAAGTTCTGAAACCTCTCTGAGCCTCAATTTCTTCATCTGTAAAAATGGGACGAGGGGCTTCCCTGGTGGTGCAGGGGTTGAGAATCTGCCTGCCAATGCAGGGAACACGGGTTCGAGCCCTAGTCTGGGAAGATCCCACATGCCGCGGAGCAACTAGGCCCGTGAGCCACAATTACTGAGCCTGTGCATCTGGAGCCTGTGCTCCACAACAAGAGAGGCCGTGATAGTGAGAGGCCCGCGCACCGCGATGAAGAGTGGCCCCCGCTTGCCGCAACTAGAGAAAGCCCTCGCACAGAAGAAGACCCAACACAGCCATAAATAAATAAATAAATAAATTAATTTTTAAAAAAGGGACGAGCACTCAAGGGAGGTGCCGGGAAAATCAAAGCTGATGGGGATAAGGTGCTGAGCTGCTCCTAGCACTGTTACATCCAGGCCAGGCTAGGGCCTCTATGGCCGAGGATGCGCTTCCCCTCCACTGTCCTCTCCTCCCTGCTTGTACCCTTTAGGTTCCTGGGCTGTGTGCAGTGACGAAGGGAAGGAGGCTGCTTTCCTCTCCCAGAGGCAGGGCAACTGGAACGAGTACTCACGGGCTCCAGTGTTTTCCCTTCGCCCTGCCCGGACCCGGTTCCAAACCAAAGAGTTACAAAGGCCTTTAAATTGCACACTCAGGGCGAGGTCAGCCAAAACCCGCATTTCCAAGCACCGTGCTTTTAAACGTTGAAAACAGCCAAACGTGAACTGGCCCCTTCTGAGGGTCACAGCTCCCAGCGGCCTCTTGGCGGCTGGCACTGATGGATGCCTCGCCAGCCTCTCCCTCCTTCCCGAAGGTGGAGTCACCTTCCCGTCACCACACTGGGCTGTCTTTCCCTGTCCAAATCAGGGGTGAGGGCCTGGGTCTGGGAAGAGGAGACCTGTCCTCTCATCAGCTATCGGGCAACCCCAGGCAAGTCCCCTGCCCCCTCCGTTCTGCGAAATCAGGAGAGGGTTCCCTGAGGTAAGGACTCAGCTCTCTTGCCAAGCTCCCACCCTGTGGTTTCTGTGAACAGCAGGCTCAGGGCTGGAAAGGATCTCACCAGGTCATCCGATCCAGCTGTCTCCACTGCCTTCCATTTTACAGACAGGAAGCTGACACCCGAAGTCTGAGGCAACTCGCCCAAAATGTCACATCTGTCTTGGTAGGATAAATTCACACTTGACTACCTCAGGGAATGTCATGGGGGCAGAGGTGATGTTGCTGACAGTCCAGGAGAAAAAACTTCTCCCCTTTGCAACTCTTCCTCTGAAACATGGCACCCAGCACCAAGCACCAAAGCCATTCAAACCCTATGCACACCAGGTCAATATGTAAGAGTTAATTGTATTTCTAGATACCAGTAATGAATAACCGAAAAATGTTTTACAATTTATAACAGCACCAAGAAACGTGAACTACGTTGGTATACGTTTAACAATCACGTGCACGATCCGTATTCCGAAAACTACAAAACACCAGGAGACCAATCAAATACCCAAATACATGGAGAGATACACCCTATTCACTGACTGGAAGACAGTATTTTCAAGATGTCAATTCTGCCCAAACTGATCTATAGATTTGATGCAATCCCAAACAAAACCCCAGCAGGATTTTGTAGAAATCAACAGCCGATTCTAAAATTAATATGGAAATGCAAATGCTTGGAACAGCCAAAACAACTCTAAAAAAAGAATGAAGCTGGAGGACTCATGCTACCCAATTTCAAAACTTACTATGAAGCTACAATAGTTAAGACAGTGCAGTATTGGTAAAAGGACAGACAATGAAACAGAACAGGGTCCAGAAAGAGAACACACATAAATGATCGACTGGTTTTTGACAAAGGGGCCAACATAATTTGGGTAAAGAGAAAGGGTAGTCTTTTCAACAAATGTTACTAGAACAATTGTACCTCCACAGGTGAAAAAAAAAAAAAGGAAAGAAAAAAGAAACTAGGCCCTTATCCCACACCTTGAACAAAAATCAACTCAACATGGACTATAAACCTAAATGTAAAACCAAAAACTATAAAACTTTTAGAAGAAAACATAGAAGAAAATCTTTGTTACCTTAGGTCTGGCAGGTTCTTCATATGGCACAAAAGCATGAAAAGATACAAATGACCGACTGGACTTCAGCAAAAATAAAAACTTCTGTTCTTCAAAAGACTCCATTATGAAAAGGAAAAGACAAGCCACAGACTGGGAGAAAACATTTACAAAACACATATCTTTTAAAGGATTTATGACCAATATATAAAGAACTCTCAAAACTCAATATAAAAGCAATCAACCTAATATAAAAAAAGTGCAAAGATCTGAACAGATACTTCACCACAGATACACATGGCAAATAAGCACATGAAAAGAAGTTCAACATCACTAGTCATTAGGAAAATGTGAATTAAAACCACAATGAGAGGGCTTCCCTAGTGGCGCAGTGGTTAAGAATCCGCCTGCCAATGCAGGGGACACAGGTTCGAGCCCTGGTCTGGGAAGATCCCACATGCTGCAGAGCCTGTGCGCCACAGCTACTGAAGTCCACGTGCCACAACTACTGAGCCTGTGCTCTAGAGCCCGCGAGCCACAACTACTGAGCCCACGTGCCACAACTACTGAAGCCCGCGCGCCTAGAGCCCGTGCTCCGCAACAAGAAAAGCCACCGCAATGAGAAGCCCGTGCACCACAACAAAGAGTAGCCCCTGGTCACCACAACTAGGGAAAGCCCGCGTGCAGCAACTAAGACCCAAAGCAAAAATAAATAAATAAATTTATTTAAAAAAAAACGAACACAATGAGATATCACTACACATTAGAATAACTCAAAAACCAACTGACCATACCAAGGGCTGGTGAGGATGTGGAGTGACTGGAACTCTCATACGCTGCTGGTGAGATGGCTAAATGGTACAAACTTTGGAAAACAGTTCGGCAATTTTTTATAAAGTTAAACATACCTCCAGCCCTACACCCAATAATCCCACTCCTGTATTTACTCAAGTGAATTGAAAACTTATGTTCACACAAAAACCTGAACACAAACGTTTAGAGCCAAAAACACTGGAAATAACCCAAATGTCCATCCACGCGACACCATGAATGAATCTCAAAGCATTATTCTGGGTTAAAGAAAACGGTACAATAGGCTACTGGCTACATGATTACATCTGTAGGATGTTCTGGAAAAGGCAAAACTAGAGATGGGTGGTTGCCAGCAGCTGGGTAATGGGGTAAGGGCTGACCACAAAGGGGCACCAAGGAACTTTTGGGGGGTGATGGAAATGTTCTGTATCTTGATTATGTAATAATGTTACATAACTGTCAAAATTCACAGGACAGTCCGCTTTCAAACACTTTTACTGTATGCAGACAGTATCTTAAAAAACCAAACCAAACAAACCGCATGTAGTCTCACGAGGGTTCGTCTTGTTTCTCCAACCAGTCAGATAAATGTGAGGGTAATTCTGGCCCAGAGAGGTGAATTAACTTGTCCAAGGACACAAGCTCTGCAGTCAGGTGGATGTGTGTTCAGACCTCAGCTCTGCCATTTATTAGCATGTTGCCCCTGGACAAAGTGCTTCTCCCATCTGAGCCTCAGTTTTCTCATCTGAAAAATGAGGGCAAGTAATAATAGAACCTACCTTATTGGGACTGAATGAGCTTAAGGAATAAAAACACACGTTCTGCAGTACTCAAATTTTAGCCATTATTATTACTTCTCCTACTGTTATTGTTATTATTATTGTCGAAGAGCAAGGACTGAGTTGCAGGGAATGACTTCAATCCACGTCCTCCTGCATGAGGTGTGCGATGCCAGGCACCAGGACCACCAGTTTCCCTAAGGGGCAGAGGCAGGCCCAGGCCCTGCCCAGAAGGCATTCACAGTCTGGCTGGGGACAGCAGACAGACTCAGTGC
This sequence comes from Leucopleurus acutus, assembly GCF_964270905.1. Classification (NCBI taxonomy): domain Eukaryota; kingdom Metazoa; phylum Chordata; class Mammalia; order Artiodactyla; family Delphinidae; genus Leucopleurus; species Leucopleurus acutus. The sequence continues at coordinate 135,506,241 of NC_139142.1, read as the reverse complement.
CAAATCAACCCACAGCAAGAGAGTGGTGTACAGATGAAAACTACTGAAAGCTCAGAAAAGAGAGATGCCACTCGACTACGTAATCCCTGAAGGCTTCCTGGAAAAGGAAGGATTTTACTGACAAGGACAAACCAGATATAATTAAATCAAAGGAGAGGCACCAGCGCCATCGGGAAAGGGAAGAACCAGAAAATCCCTCTACCCCGAACTTCTCCCCCACCCATCCCTGGCAAAAGGCATTTCCTCCCAAGGACCAGCCCTGGGCCAAGGGGAGGTACAGGCATGACAGCAGAAAGTCCGGGTATCATGCCGGGCACCCACATGTGTCCCCACATCTGGGCCAGAGGGTCCGATGAAGGGCTGCTCTGGGATGTGGGGCTTTCACTTTCTCCCCACTTCTTTCCAGGGACCTGAATTTGGGTTTGTCTGGGGAGTGTTTGCTTTAGCCCAAGTGTTTTTCCCGCAGCCCAGGTCCGCTCCCTCCCTGCCCCTCCTTGCCCGCGCGCGTCTGGAGCTCCGGGCCACGGGCGCCTTTGATGCGCCCCCTCTCCAGACTTCAATGTCGCTGTGTGCACGGCCCCTTTAATAAGTTATTTCCGTGGAAAACCCTGGTAACTAGGTCATGAATCAAGCCTATAAACACCTCCAACCCATCAAAGCACCCAAGTAAGGGAGGAGGCGGGTAGGGGAGGAAAATCTCTTACAGTAACTCACACACTGCTCCCTCAGAAAGGCCCAGCTGCCCGGCTGTCAGGGGCCCTGCAGTGGCCAAGCCAGCCCACTGTAAAAGCGACATGTCCCCCAACCCTCCAGCCCAGGGATCCAAAGCCCCCGAGGACACTGCCCGTCTGTGTGTCCCCGGACGAGGCGAAAGTCCCGACCCAGCGCCCACAAGATTTACAGCCTGGAGAGGCAGACCCGATCGGCTGCTCCCTGGGTACAGGAATGTAATGTTTTGGCTACTGGTGAAAGGCCCAGTTTATTGGAAACACACTTCTTTTCCAATGTTTAGTTTCCTTTCACTCTTTTCTCCTTTTTGTTTTCCCAGAGTGCAGTGCCCAGGGTCTTCAGAAAGGATATGGACCTAGAATCCTGCCTGGGGGGAAGCGGGGAGGTGGGGAATGGGACCTGAGGTCAGATGTCTGAGTGGTGGGCTGAGCACCACCTCCATGTGGGCAGAGGCCTGGGCACGGAGTGGGGAGACCCCAGGTCTGGACCGGGCTCTGCCACCTGGGAGCTGTGGGGCCCAGGACCGGCACTGTCCCTCTCTGGTCCCATCTGTAAAATGGGTGGGATGAACCAAAACCCCCTTAAAAGTGCTTCTGACTGTCATGGTCTTGGACAACAGTCTGGTAAAGCACGGAATGAAGCTGACCACATGTTTGCTGGAGAGCCCGGCAATGCCACTTCCAGGTACATTACCCAAGAGAAGCATCTCCTTAGGTCCACAGAAAGGCTTGTCCAAGGATATTTATTAGTAACATCACCAGTAGGAGCCAGAAACGGGGAACTGCCCAAGTGCCCATCAGGAGTAAAACGGATACATTAGCCTAGGAGAACCATGGCTGTGCCCATACAGTATTACCTGGCAATGAATGCGTGATCACAGATGTTCACGATAGTACGGGATGAGCCTCACAACATCTGCTATGTTGAAGAAGAGCCCACAGGATTGGTGGTTGCCAAAGGTGGGGGTGGGGAAGAGTGGATGAAGGGGGTCAAAAGGTCCAGACTTCCAGTACTAAGATAAGCAAGTCCTGGAGATGTAATGTACAGCCTGGTGACTGTAGTTAACATTACAGTATTACATATTTGCAAGCTCCTAAGAGTAATCTTAGAAGTTCTCATCACGAGAAAAAAAACATTTGTCACTATGTGAGGTGATGGATGGTAACTAAATTTATATGGTAATCATTTCACACACATATGTATCAAATCATTACCTTGTACACCTAAAACTAATACTATGCTATATGCCAATTATATCTCAATAAAAAAAGAAAACAGAAAAAGGAAGAGCCCTCAGTGTATGCTTCTGTTTATACCAACTCTAGAAAGAGGAAAACTAGTCAACAGTGTTCCAAGTCAAGATAGAGCCATGCAAACCTATTCTCTAAAGCACCTAGCAATCAAAAGTATTTCTGGGATGTACAGCCATGGCCCACCATAGAGAAAAGTGTGGCCTTCCTTGAAGTGGTATTCAAGGCCTTCCCCTTGGGCCTCACTTCTTACTGCCCTGCCAGGATTGCTCCCCTTCCCAGAGCAAGAATCATCACATGGCCTTGCCTTTGCCCAGCATGTCCCTGGCCCTGGGGTGCCCTTTCCCCCTCCTGGTGACACACCCCCTGCCTCCTGACCCAGCCCCTCTCCCAGCATGCCCTGCAGCCACCCTGGAAAGCGGCTGTCTCCCAGCCCCGCACTATGCACTTAGGAAACAGCATTTTCCCTGCCTCTCTAGGAAGCGGTTTTTTCCCCAATCTTCCCAGTTAGATTCTAAGTTTCTTGGGAAGGACCTTCCTTGGGTATCCGCTTCACACAATCCTATCCCTCATGCTAATACGTGGTTACCAATTCACTTAATTACCACTTACAGAAAATTAAATGTTCCTCAGCTACCTATGGTACATATGGGATTTCCATGGCATCCACGAGGTGCTGCCCAGCCCACTTGTCAGAAGTGGAGTGAGGCAAGGCTGCAAAAGGGAGGCTGAGTGAATTTTTTTTTAAATTTATTTATTTATTTTTGACTGTGTTGGGTCTTGGTTGCTGTGTGCAGGCTTTCTCTAGCTGCGGCGAGCGGGGGCTACTCTTCGTTGCGGTGTGCGGGCTTCTCATTGTGGTGGCTTCTCTTGTTGCGGAGCACAGACTCTAGGTGTGCGGTCTTCAGTAGCTGTGGCGTGCGGGCTCAGTAGCTGTGGCACACGGGTCAGTAGCTGCGGCTTGCGGGCTCTAGGCACGCAGGCTCAGTAGTTGTGGCACACGGGCTTAGTTGCTCCGCGGCACGTGGGATCTTCCCGGACCAGGGTTCGAACCTGTGTTCCCTGCATTGGCAGGTGGATTCTTAATCACTGAGCCACCAGGAAGCCTGAGGCTAAGCGATTGAAATCACAGGTCTGTCCGGCTCCAAGGCCTGGGCTTTTCACCCTTGCCCTCTTGAGTTCACGAGCATCCCCTGTCATTCATATTCCTCACTCCACATCCTACTCCAAGGTCTAGAAGCAGACCTGGGCAGGGCTAAGTGCCTTATTTTATTTTTTTAGCAAAGCTGTTCAGACCCAAGGGAGGCATCTGGGCAAGGAGAGGGACTCAGGGCTCAGGTGGGGCTGTCCCCCGCTTTCCTGAGCAACCACAGAGAGCCCACTTTCCTGCACAAGATGAAAACGGCAATCTTCTCGTGGAGGCACTGGTCAGACGCTTGCCTTTGGCTGAGTGTCTCTGAGCATCACTTTAACCACCTCCCAGACTCAGTTTTCTTCCCTGAAAACTGGAGGTCACAACTCCCACTTCACCAGGCTGTGCTGAGTAGGCACCTGGTGGCTTTCAGAGGGAGGGTCAGACGTGACCTCACTGGTGCTCTCCCACCACTAACCCCCAGAACACGAGTGGTAGCTGATGGGACTAGCGCCGGGCAGCCAACTGCTTTAAGATGCCACACGCCCATCCCAGAAGTGACCAAGCTAAGGCTCCTGTCTTGAGGGGAAGATGGCCCAGATGCTCTAGATCCCTTCTAGGTCCATTTGGATCTGTGGTTCTTAGCCCTGGTTGCACATTAGAATCACCTGGGGAATTTTTCAAAGCCTGATGCTCAGTCTCCCCCCAACCATTTCTAGAGTGGGGCCTGAGCTTTGTAAAAACTCCTCAGGGGACTCTAACGTGCAAAGAGGGTTGAGAACCAATGAGTGAGACCAACTGACCCATTTTACAGATAAAGAAGCCGAGTGGAAGCAGGTTGAGACCACCAAGAGGTGTGGGACTGAGCCAGGACTGGGACCCGGGTCTCCTGGGCCCCCGGGCCAGCTGTGTCACTAACTTTCAACTCAGAGGAAGCCCCCAGGGCTCTGTCTGGCTTTGCCCTGAGAGGGAAGAGGGCAGGGAGCTAAGACACAGCTGGGCAGCCAGGTTGGAGGAGACGGGGTCTGTCTCCCCAAGCACCTGGACCCTCTCCTGCCCTCCTCGGCTCCTCTCCCAGGTCAAACAGCAGCAGAGGGCCCAGAAACAAGGCTCCCCCCAAACCAAATAGGGTCTCCTTGGGCTCGAGACAGACAACGTGAGCTGAGGGTCCGGGGATGTGGAGAAGCCAGAGCCACTCTGTGAAATCTGTTCCATTTTGTTTTCAACCCTTTGGGGGGTGGCGGGCCTTCTGTGAATCACAAAACAATCCCAGCATCTACCGCATGCCAGGCCCTGAGCTGGGTGCTAGATGGGGATGACCCCAGGCCCCGCCCTCACAGCCAAGCCCGCCAAACCCCATTCCCAATGTCTGCCCTCTGAGAGCAGCCCTGTCTTGGAAACACCGTCGCCTCTTTTGCTGTAACCCTGCGGGTAGCTCTGGGAGTGACCCTGCACATCCCTCGGCTCAGCAGGGCAGAACTTGACCAGAGCAGATGTGCAGTTTCCGGAAGACCACACAGCTGCTGAGCGGAAGGCTGGGACCTAACACGGGGCTGGGGAGCGTGTCCCCTCAGTGCCTGACGTAAGGCGGTGGACAGGAGGGCTGGGGAATGTGGGTAGCATGTGGTGGGGGGGGACACAGTCTGGGACTTGCTGGGCACACACACCCTGACATGAACAGCCTGCTGGGTGCCCCATTTCACCCCAAGAGGCTGGAGCTGGAGCCAGAGAAGTTGTACTCTGCCCCCATCCCTCTCCCAACACACCCCACTCACCACGTCTGCCCCAGCAAAGCCTCCTCCCCCAACTTCGCTGCTTCCCCGGGCTGCTCAGGAGCCATGCAGCTCCCGGCTCTGCCCCTTCCCTTCCCGATTTCAGGCTGTGTGACTGTGTGACGGGAGCCCACCTCTCCACCTTCTGCCCCCACCTGGCACAGAAGGCCTGGCAGCCCAGCTCCTCCCTGCTCTGTCCAGAGCTGGCGCTACCCTGGACGACTCAGATGAAAACGGCTTCCAGGCTCCTATCTCTGAGTTTCCCCCTCTCCTTTTAAAGATCAATTAAAGCCTCGGCGATGATTCACCTTGCAGTCTGGGACAGTGCCTTTGATGTCTGCTCCAGACATGAGACCTCTGTTTTTCCAGAGACTTCTACCACGGGGTGAGGGTAGCGTCCCTCCCTCGGGCCAGGGCGGACCCTGCTTTGCAGAGGTGCCAGCCCCCCAGGCCTTACCCTCTCAGGCTGGGGGTGCCAGGCCCTGACTGGGGGAGGGGGGGTGGAGGGAGGAGGGGAGGGCATAGGGGAAGGGCCCGTGAACACCAGGAATTCTTTCCACAAAGGCAACTGGAAAAGCGATGCATCTCCACTTCCCTTGGCAGCCAAGGGCCACGGAGGGAGAATGTTTAATATAAAAACATCTGACAAAGTACCTTCGGGATATATTTTCTGCATCAAAGAAGGAGCTCTTGGCAACAGGTGCTCTACCCTGACAAGGAAACTTTCGAGCGCAGCTCCCAATTGTTACAGACACCCAGGGAAAGCGTGCCAGTGGGGACAGGAGGAGGGCGAGCCATGGGGCCCGGCAGACAGATGGTTGTGATTAGGCTGGATGCAACCAAGTGCATTTTCTGGAATTTCAGGTCTCCTCAGAAAACCTGCCGGTCCCCCCAGTGAGGCAGGCCACCCGAGGCAGAGCAAGGCGTAGGGGCCATCTGCCTCCAGCTCAGAGGCACACAGCCCTGGATGGGCACAGGGCTCCCCCTCAGCCCAGCAGCCCATCCACCCACCATCTCACTGATTTACTCATGTATTCATCCAGCAACCATCCGACGAGCAGAGTCTCTCTAGGACCCGGTGACAGCTGTTCCTGCCGAATCTCGGGGACCCAGGAACACAAAAGCCCCCACAAAAGAAGAGCAAGAATCATTGGAGTACTGTATCTTCCAGCGGGCAGAGAGGGTACCTCGCCAGACCCTGGGGAACCCAACAGGGGCCAGACTGCCTGGGTCTGATCCCACTTTCACCGCTTTCTAGCTGGGAGACATTAGGAAGTTACTTAAACTCTCTGAGCCACAGTTACTTCTCCTTTAATTTGGCTAATAAAAGTGGCGACTTCATAGAGTTGTTGGGAGGATTCATAAATCTGATTATTAAATGTGTTATGATCTGTCTTTATTTTTATGTGTTCTCTCTCTTTTCTAGATCTCTTTGTCCCAGGCAAAAATCCATTCATTCATTTATTTATCCCACGATGACCTCCGGCTATTGGCTAGGCCCTGTGCTGGATGCTAGGCAAGGTCCAGAGCCCCTTCAGTACCAAGTATATCCCAAAGGTCCTCTGGGCCCAGTACCCACTACCTCTCGGTTCCAGTCCATTCCTCCAGATTTAGGACAACATCTCTGGATTCATCTTACCCTATTCTCCATCTCTCACGTATTAACCTTCTAGGCACAAATAAACTCACAACACACAGTGCTATTTGCATACCTCTCTGCTTCTGTACAAGCTATTCATTCCTTCTATCCGACAGGCCATCTATATCCTGTTGTCCTCCTGGTGAACTCCTAGTCATCCTACAAAACCCAACTCAGAATCACTTTCCCCTTGAAGCTTTCCCTGAACACCTCATTCCCACCCCAACAGAGTCCCCTGCTCTTGTTTCTGTGCTGGTGCTAAGGCTTGCCCACATCTCCACAGCACTCAGCAAAATCATTCACCATTCTTTGCTTGTTGTCTACCTCTCCTCCTAGACTATCAGCTCCTAAAGGGGAAGCTCCTGGCTTTCTTCACTTTGTAGCAGCTGCACTGGCATGCACTAGGCTCTTAATACATGTTCAGTACACTGACTTGTCACCCCAAAGCCTACGGTCAGAAAACACACCAGCCCTGGGATCCTTTGTCAGGGACCCTGGAGGATGTAAAAGCTGTGTGATCTCTGGTTCAGGTGCCTTCTCTGGGCCTTGGATTGTCATGGGTTAAGTGTACCGTCACTCTAGTCCCCAAGTTTTCATACTCTGGGACCAGGGCTGCCGGGGTAGGGGGCAGTACACCAACCCCCCTCCCTCTGCATGGCCTTGTCCCAGGCTGTAATTTGGCTCTGAGACAATGATGAGAAGCTAAGATGCTGCAGGCCAAAAGCCCCAGCTCTCTGTACAACCCCTCAAGGCCTAGGAGCTGGTACCCTCCGCCTGGAACACATAAGCATCAAGGGGCCCCTGAGATCGGTGGCCCAATGGCCCCAACGTACAGCTGAGCAAACTGAGACTAGGGAGTGAGGAGCTTACCTGAGGTCACACCATAGGGTAAAGGGCAAGGCCAAGCCTGGAACCCACATAGGTGCACTGCTCACCACCCTACGTGCTTCTTAGCAAACCAAGTTGGCCAGGCCTCCTCCACAAATGCCTGGTCCTCTGTCATTCCTGCCTTTGACCCCCTTACCACCTCTCCTCCAGCTCTAAAAAGCCAGCCCAGGAAGAACAGGTCCCCCTGTGAGATACCTGGGAGGTTTTAGGGAGGGAAGAAGGTTTTTTTTTTTTCTTTTGTTGACCAAAGCTAAAACAAAAACAAAAACACACGGCAGAGATATGATGCAAGGAACCAGAGCAGAGGTGAGTGTGCCCTCTCCCCACCCCCGCCCCAAGAGGAGGCAAGGAGTCTGGGGCTATTTCGGAATTGGAAATGGTCAGCTGGTCCCAAGAGCCCAGCGTTAAGTCCTGCAACCCATCCACAAATTTCCAAGCTGGAGCCTGACCCAGTGGGTAGGCAGAGCAGGAGTGGGTCACACCCAAGACCACCTTCTTAAGCCATGGGGACCTACCTAGGTTTAAGGTGGGTAGTGTCAGGGCACCATCTGCCCCAAACTCCAGGTAAAACGTCCTTCCTGCTCTCCAAAGCCAAATGGAACCCTCTTTTCAGCTAAAACTCAATCCTCCTGCCCTGCCACTCTCTCTTCTAAACCACTCACTCGACACGCGGCACCCCTAGACCCACAGGCTGTGAGCACTGCCACATGTTGGGACTGAGCACAGTCACGTGACAGCAATGTTATCCGGGACCTGCCTGTCACCCAGGTGCGATCAGTTGGTAAAAATTCACCAAGCTGGACACTTACCTGTGTACTCTGTATATTACAGCAGAAAGTTTTTTATGACCCAGGCCTTGGCCTCCTCATGCCTCGTCTCCCACTAACGTCAGGTACCTTGCTTCCCAACCCCTCTACCCTCCTTTGGTTTCTCAATAATCAGGCTGTTTTCACACTTCCAGGCCTCTGCACTTGCTTTCCTTCTACGTGGACCGCATCTCCCACCCCCCAAACCTGGCCTCTTTGGTAGATTCCGATTCATTCTATAATACCCATTGGATATCACCTCCTCCAGGGAGTCTTCCTGGGTCACCTCCCCACCATACCAAGAGTCAGTCACTAAGCCCTTCTTTCTCTTTACTGCCTCTTATTCCACTTCTCATTATTACTATTTGTGTCTTCACCTGTCTGTAAGTACCCTGAGGGCAGAGATGATGTAATTTTTATCTCTGCGCTTCCAGCCCAAGCACAGTGCCTGGCAGACCATAATGGCCACACCTACCACATGTGTGCCAAGCCGTGGCTGATTCACTTGGCATTATTTCACTCTCACCATAAGGTGACACATTGTTATTTTCATCCTCATTTTACAGGTGAGAAAACCAAGGGTGGGAGTGGTTAAGCGGCTGCCCCAAAGCCCCACAACTAGGAAATGGCAGAGCCGGGACTTGAACCCAGGGCCCAAAGGTGCGCAGCCCATGCTCTTCAGCCCACCTTGCTAGAGAGGCTCAGCACACACTGAGGGAGCTGAATTGAGGACCTCGGAGAATGAGGAGCTCTAGGGTCGTTCTGGACCAGGGCCTCTGAGGCGAGCAAGCTTGGGTCCTAGAATCGGGAAGCAGCAGGAAATGATACTGCGCCAACTCACTCCTCTCCTGGCTTCTGTGAGCACTGACACACATCAGACAGCACTGACCACAAAGGGCAACCTCCTCAGGGACCACTGAGAGGAAAGGTGGCAGGTGGGTGGGCAGCATGGACCCATCTAGGTTATGGCCTGGCTCCACCTCCTATGCTTGCTGTGCGGCCCTCAGACGCTCTCCTAACCTCTCTGAGCCTCTGTTCCCAAACTCTGCCAATCTACAGAATGCACGAATCCTGGAGAATGATCTGTGCCCTTGAGGAGCTCAGAGTTTGGCTGGTGGAGGAAAGATACCCACATCCAGCTGAGCCCCCAACTCTCCACACTGTCCTGAGTAGCTCCTTTTCTTCCCGGGCGTTCTCTTCAAAGTGAGGGGCTCGCCCTCACTGACACTCTAAAGAAACCAGCCTGCTCCAAGGACTGAGATACTGGTACACACAACCAAAGTCAAACAAAGGGACTGTCTGGTCCCCATGACAGGCAGCTTACACCATGTCTTGCATACAGTGGGTGCTTAATAAAGCACTTGAATGGTTATCCAATAGGCACTAGAATAGGATACTAGAGGGGAGTTACTGGTTCCTACAGAAGTCTGCCCAGTGCTCTACGCTCCAGCCCCACAGCACTGGAGTCAGGCAGGCCTGGCTTCTAAATGCAGCCCATCACCTTGGGCCCTGGTCAACTCCCAGAGCTCACTCAGCACCCAGCACTGAGCCTGGCCTAGCTCCTCCCACCTCATCCAGGGCAAAAAGCTCCTTGTGTCACGCTCATTCTGTTCTAGCCTGGAGCCAAGAGAACCCAGCCCTCAGAGAGGTCGTTCCCACGTGGCCCTTGATCCTGCAATTTCTTTGAATTATCGCATAACCTGCCTTTAATTTGCCAAGAAGAGTTGCCCACCAGCCACTCACACCTTAGTATGAATTTAACCAGCTAATCTTGCTTTCCTCCGCAAACTAAATCGAAATAAAGGGAATGGGGTGGGGGGGGGTTGGAGATGTTGCAGAGAGGAAGAGGATGCCCCTTAGACAGTCAAGGGGCAGCAGTTAGGCAAGGAAACCAGAGTGTCGAGGACCTGAAGTGAAGGCACCCCAAAAGGGGACTTCTAGGCTTTCAATTTTTCCAAATCCCACTGAAGACTCCAGGTGTAAGGGTCTTTACTTGGTGGAAGCTCCATGTTCTGGCCCCCTACTGGGTGATCTTGGTGAAGTCACTTGCCACCCTGAGCTTCAGTTTTCTTGTCTGTTTAGTGGGGATCACGTATCGACATTTGGAGCCGACGCAGAGATCAGATGAGAGGGTGTCAAGCATTCATCAGAAGGCTGAAACAAGACAGTCTCCTGTCCTGCTGCCCCCCACCCTGCCCACCAATGCATCCTCAACTGCCCTAGCTGTGACTAAGCCTCAAAATCCCCCCATTTCCCCTAAAGTGGCCTCAGCAACAGGACGGGAAAGTGAAGCAGAGACCTTGGCGCTGGATAAAAATAGCCAGCCTCAGGTCGGGTGCTGGGATTGTCATTGTGCAAGACAAACAAGGGCAGCCTCCGTCCCGGAGCTGCAGACACCCTGCTCCAGCAACACCCATCCCAAGACGCTGAGAGAGGCCAGGCTCTCAGGGACAGCGCTGCCCACCCCCCACCCCCCAGGATGCAGGGAGACAGAGGGGGCTGCGGGTGGTCTCCGGGTGGTGGGCAAGCTTCACCCGGTGGGGACACGGAGAAGCACAGGGCCCTGTGCCTCTAGCCAGGCCTCAGCCCTGTCCCTAGTACTTCAGTCAGGACAGGCTGTCCCTGGCCTCCTTTTGATCACTCCACCTTGCCAGGTGTGGCTCAGGGAGAAGGATGGGGATCCTTGCTGTGGAAGGCTGCACAGTCACACCGCTCAGTCTCCCACCCCAAGCCTGCCACTTACAGTTTGGGAATCTGGGCAGCTGGCCTGGCCATGAGCCTCGGTTTCCTCACCTCTGAAACAGGGGGAATCAAATGTGTCTCACTGGGTTGTGATAAGGAGTCAGCGAGATGAAGAATGACCAGCAGTCAGCAAAGTGCTAAGTAGTGAATGTCAATGTTAAATAAATAAACGTCAGCATCAGCATCCTTACCATCTGTCCTTGAGCATCAAACGCCTGGTCTGTCCCAACGCATTCTACCTGCCTGCACTCCTCAGCTTTCTGACCTCACCTCCTGCCCTGCCTCCCATCTTTGCAGGATGAGTCTTGCTTCACCATCCACTGAGACCCCTCTGGGCCTGCTTCTCACCCTGCAGGGCCTCCCTCCCTGAGCCTGTCCTCCAAGGTGACAGCCACCCACAGCCCCAGCTCTACACGCATCCAGGAGGCAGGGGCAGGGCCAACCCATCGGTCCTGGGATCCCCACGGCACAAGTAAGCTAGAAAAGCTGAACTGTGAGCCCGCAGAGTGGGAGGAGACCCACGCCATCCCTGGGAGGGGCCTGGATGACTACAATGGGGAACGCCTACCGAGACCACCTGCAACCCAGACCAATCAACCCCCAAAAGGAAATCCCAAACTTCCTCCCCAGTTCCTTCAGTCCCTTAGAATCCCAAGGCAATGGATGCCAGATTTTCTCATGAGAGCCACGCAATCCTCATCCACGGTAAAGAGCATCACATCAGGGCCTTCTCACCAGTCAGCACCAAAGGTCGCTCTGGGACAGCTGCGTGGGAAGCCCAAACACAGGCCCACTGGGCCCCAAAGGCAGCCCAACCTAATGGCCTCAGGGTCTCCGGAGACCTTCCAGCCTCCAGAGGGTGCTCCCTCCTGGGAACCGGATGTAGGGGGGGGCCTCCTGCAGGTGCTCTGGGGTCTGCTCTCTCCAGCCTGTGTCACACACCAGGCCAGCTCTGGGATGACAGAGATCACATCTGAGGACACACCATGAACCTGTAAGGCACCTCCACACACGGCAGTTTCCGCCATTAACAATGAGGGGAAGAGATGGTGAAAAACTACCCATCTGTCCATACAACCAACGCCAGCGCAATTCGTCTAAGTTAAATACACTCTGACGGTTGGCAGGGACATGGAATCTTGCATTCAGAAATACTTTTAAGCCTCTTGCTTCAAAATTGTATGTGGCTTCCAACCACGTAGGCACAGAGGAAGAAGAATGGATTAAAACGTCCACTTCTTGCGTTCATCTGGTTGGGTCTTTCAGGGAAAGACGTTTTAACAAGTAAGGCCAAAAGGCGGGGATGAAAACAAAGTGGGCCAATGAGAGGGGCCACCAGAGACCAGAAGGCAAGTGGGACCCAGAAGCCCTAGACCCCAGTACGACCTGCGCCATAAGCTCTACTGTACCCCTGGGCAAGTCACTTTCTGCTCTGGTTTCTAGTTTCTCTATCTTCGAAACAGACGTACTCTTGTGACCGCCCACGGCTGTGATGGAACATGCAGCGGATGGGGAAGGGCTCTGGACACGGGGACTGGACAGGCAGCCCTGAGCAGCCAACACTGTGACACCTGTAGAGGCGTGGGGAGAGTACGGCAGGAATGACAGAGCTTCATGCGAAGTACGTTCACTGGAGGTACAGCCAGCCCTTGCAGAGAAGTGGGGGACAGGACAGTGGTCAGAAGCACAGTGACATAGTGGCAAATGGCTCTGCTCCTACGTGATCCTGGGCAAGTCACTTTACTGCTCTTCTGAGATGATGCTTCTCAAGGGGCCCGAGTATAGGATGTGGCCCAAAGTAAACACTCAGTAGATAGCTACAATGACTGTTGTTGCCATTATGACAGGCTGTGGGGTCCGGGGAGGACGGCTCAGATGCAGGCAAACACAGGCCTTCTCAAAGAGATCCAGCCATGCCTGCTGGGGAAGCATCTCCCGCCCGAGCGGCTGTCACCCAACGCAGCACAGAGCCAGGCCACAAGCCCCAGCTGTCCTCACAGCGCACCCTACCCGCCATGCTCCCAAAAGGCCCCACAGACCTCGGCACTTGAGCCCCTCCTGGCCCTCGAAGCCCCCGGGTCACCACCAACATGTCATTTCTCAAGGAAAGCTTGATTCAGGTGTTCCCCAGAATGTGAGGGTCCCTATGGCCAAGTCTTAAATGTGGGAAGTAGGGGAGGCTCCAAATCAGGGTTCTCTCTGCTTCCTAGCCCAGCACCCAGTGCTCAGGGAGAGACACGGAAACCACCAGCCTCTGGAAAACTCCTCGCTTGCTAGACTCTCCCCCATGATCGTTCTACCCACTCCATTTCCCCCTCTTCTAAGCCAGTGCATCGGTCCTTCCCCAGAGCAGGGACAGAAGGAGAAACCCAAGAAGACAAATGTAAACAAACACGTCCATTTTGCAGCCTCTCAGCCAGCTTGGGGAGAGGATCCCTCGCAAAATCGGGATGGAGAACTGGGCTGGGTTTTTATCATGTCCACAAGAGAAAGCTGGTCAGAGCATGGATTGCCAGGCACTTGAAAAGTTCTCATCCTTAGGCCTCATTCATACAGATTGTTCTTAACCCCAAGAACACCTGTGATGAAGACCCTGGCAGTCTTCTCCTCGAGGGGTGGGAGGCCCAGGGAAAAGAAAAGGAGGGGGGACATCAACAAGACCTCCGTCAGGCCCCTGCCACTTGTCCCCCTCCTATAAAGTTCAACACAATGGCAACATGCAGGGAAAAAAGAAATGCCAACCTGAGAATTCACCCGGAGCCGTGATGAGGGAGTTGGTGGCCTCCGTTTCAGTGTAAGACAATGTGGAATCAGATAGATCTACAGGAGGAAAGAGAAAGAGAACTTAAGTTGGCTGTGGGGTGTTCCTCTCTTCTTTCTCAAGGCAGCGTGTCCCCCACAACTTTCTTCTGCCACTCCCCGCCCCAAGATCGCACGAGACCAGGCCAGCCAACCCTGGAACCCTTCTGGAAAATGCTGGCTGCTGCAGCCCTGGCACCTGAAAAAGTTTCAATTGCTCTGGCCACAGAAATAACCCAAGTTCAGGGGACCCAGCAAGTAGTAACTTGGAGCCTTCTTGGGTAAGGTTAAATTAAGCCCCTAAACAATTCATAGCTGCTGTACTTAATTACAACCATTAAAATTCTTGAAGTTGTTCCTTCTTGCTTCCTTCCTTCCTTCCTTCCTCCCTCTGGAGCTGGGGAAACTCTGTTTTAACAAGTTACCAGCCATCCTCACTCTGTCCCGCTTACACCCCTCTAATTAAGGGCTCAAGCATTTGCTCCCAGATTAACTTTTCTCTCTCTCCCCTCCCCCACCTTCACATCCAAACCCACTCCCAGAGCAACTTTCAATGTCTAGACTATTTTTTTCTTTTCTTTTCTTTTTTTCAAGGCGTTCATTGTTGTTTAAATATTTTAAGTACCTCACATGGCGTGCGCTATTTGTTTTCCCCTGTCTGCAGTGCACTTAGATGGGGAAGGGAAATTCTTTTGCACGTTTTCTCTTGAACGCTGAGCTATTAGCGGGACAAGCGGATGCCTTGGGGGGCGGGCCGACTTGGAAAGTTTTTCCTGGGCCTCTGCCTCTGCTACCAGTAACGGGGTGCTGTCCCCGTTAAGGGACAGGTCTGTCCAGGAGATGGAAGGCATGTTCTTTCTGTGAGGCTTGTAGTATCTTTCATCTTCTCACCCAGCACAACCCAGATGTGGCTCGGCTGGTCCCACCTGGCTCAGGAGAGCCACTCCAAGCTGGGGAAGCCTGGCACAAAAACCGTTAGCCTAGGCCCTAGCTAGCTAGAATTCCATTCGATCCTGTAGGAATTTTTTCCTTCTACCACGTGGCCTGGGGAGCGGGAAGATGAAACCTTAAACAATTTGGCCTTTTTCTTTTTCTTTCTTTCTCGTCTCCCACTTGCCAGATGCTGACTGGGTGTTCCGGGTTTTACTTTGTTTTTTTGGTTTTATGTGATCACAGTGGCTTAGAAGTGAAATGACTTTTTGTTTATGAAAAACTAACAATGCAAGGAAAAGAAAATAATACAAAAAATAACTCGGGCTATTTATCGGGGCCTGAAAAAGTTATCTGCTGGTCAAGTGTGTTTGGAGGAAAATAGGGACAGATGGAAAATCTCTTTAAAAGAAGATAATAACCTCCGTGCTTAAGTGGGAACCTCTTTGCTTTTCAGACCTAATCTTCCCCAAGTGTTCAGGCCCCAAGTCTTGCTGCCACTTATTGTCCGAAGTAGCAACACCCCAGGCTGAACCCTGTTTCTCAGTGAACCGCTGTGGAGCCAACACAGACAGCTTTATGAACGTTCCAGGAGTGGGGGTGATGGGTGTTTTCCATCCTTCGCAGCTGTAAGTCCCTGCCATGCGCTCTCCAAACGTTCACATCTAGTGCTTTTAGTGAGGCCCTACGAGGCTGCTGTAGAAAAAGAACACTCCAAGCTTGGTCACTGCTCGAGCCCCAAGGAAGAACCTCATCTGGAAGCCGGAGCCCCAGGTTCGAGTCCCGCTTCCACTCTTACTCAGCAAAATCAGGGGTCACCAGCTTTGCCTGCAAAGGGCCCCGTAGTGAATATTTTCAGCTTTGTGAGCGCTACAATCTCCATCGCAACTATCCACCTCTGCTGCTGTCCTGCGGAAGCGGCCACAGACAATACAGCTGGGTTCCAGAAGAACTTTGTTATGGACTCTGAAATTTGAATTTCATGTAGTTTTCACATGTCACAAAAGACATGCTTCTGCTTTTGGTGGTTTTTTTTTTTTTCTTAACCGTTTTAAAAAGTAAAAACCACTCTTAGCTCAAGAGCCACACAAAAACAAATGGTGGCCTGTCGTTTTTGGACCCTTGAGCTGTATGACCACCAGCAAGTGCCACTTCCTCTTTCTCCGTCGCAGTTGTCCCATTTGTAAAATAACGGGGACACCTGCTGATTTCCAAATGGTCACTTTGCTCCGCTGGATGGAGTCCTGATTTCTGTGGCTTTATCACCGGCTGACCCACGATTCCTTGGGGCAATGATCCTTGACATTCAAGCTCAGGTGCTACACTTACTACGAATGTTTGAGGGTTTTCCTTTTCCTCTACGAGAATGAGGGATCTTCTAAGCGACTAGTGCAATTATGTTAACTTAAAAAAGGCTGGGCTTCCCTGGTGGCGCAGTGGTTGAGAGTCCGCCTGCCGATGCAGGGGACACGGGTTCGTGCCCCGGTCCGGGAGGATCCCACATGCCGCGGAGCGGCTGGGCCCGTGAGCCATGGCCGCTGAGGCTGCGCGTCCGGAGCCTGTGCTCCGCAACGGGAGAGGCCACAGCAGTGAGAGGCCCGCGTACCGCAAAAAAGAAAAAGAAAAAGAAAAATGCTGAGACGGGCCTGGGAGGGAAGGATGGGGAACCGCTGAGCTGAACAGGGGCTGCTCTGGGTTTCCGCCTCAGCCCCACTACTCATCAGCTGGGCGGTTCTCCCTGACCTTCGGCCTGATTCCTTGTCTACAAAGTGACAGGGTCCCACCAGATGATCACTCCAGTTCCCCGGAGAACTAAATGAAGCTCCTCCATCCACGGTGTGACCGTACTTCAGGAAAAACAATGAGGAAGTTGCCATCGTTAAGCCACTGACTCATACACCGTCATGGGACAGCCTCTGTCCTCCTAGACTGAGAAGGACAAATTCCTGAAGGGACCCGGTGGGCACTCCTGTCTCCACAGGGGGGCCTGGAAGGAAAACTGGACTGGATGCCTCAGAGTTTATGACACTTAGAAGTGACCTCCCAGATGATGCTGACACACGCTACCGGGAAGAGGCCTTTACCAAAAACAAAACAAAACCCACTTTTTGTGGTCACTGGTGGAATGTGTCAGCATCAGTGCCACGCCATCTGACATTTAAAGCTCGAGGCCCACGGCAGCTACCCACGGTAGTCCCAATGGTCACAAAGTCACTCTCCCGGTACTATTCAGGCCATACTCACCCCACCACTGGGATTCTCCGCTGGAGGAACCAAGAGGGCCAGGAAATGAGCCATTTCTACTTTTAAAACCACATGCATCTACCCCAGCGTACGGGCTGCTCATTTAGCCCCAAGGCTTTACAGAAAACACGTTCTACCTCTGAATGGGCCCTGCCAACAATGACACTACCACTGAGGGGTACCCTCCATGCCAGGGGCTTGGTGTACCAAGACACTTGCTTTCTAAACGTTCCAGCTGTTGTTTCTGCCCAGGTGAACTTTTTGGCTTAAAAGGGGGGGTGGGAAACATATAGCTCGTCTCAACAGTGACCGTGCTCAGCCTATCTGTCATAGTGCTAATTAATACACACCAAAGGAGAACCACGTAAGGCTGGGAGGGAAGGAGAGGAAAAGAGAGAAACACCAACCTACCAGCATCAACAAGATGTTGAAGCTGAAACCCATTCGTCTCCCACAGGCCCATGGTTAAAGGTCACAGAGAGGTTAATGATGAGCGAGGAATTTCAAGACGTAAATAGCTCGCTGCAAAGGCACTGCAAAGGCTGGGTCGGCTCTGGCCCAACTGGGGTTGTGTTTGTAAAACTTCACCCACCCCATTCCAAAGGCAACCAGGCTGGTGATCCCTCCCTCCCCTCCTTCTCTGGCCCTTCAGCACTGAGGCAGGGCCCTGTGGGAGCCTGGGAAGGAGGCAGCTCCCCAAAGGTCAGAAGGAGGACACACTTACCCAGTGGCTTGTACTCGTCACGAGGAGACAGCCGAGAGTAGGGGGGTGGTGGTGATTCTGGAAGACAGGAGACAACATGTCACTGCTGGGATGGGAGAGTTCACACATGGGGGTTCTACATGCTTTTGATTATTGGTTTCCTCAAATAATAAACCCAGCTCCCAGGAACCCAGCACCTCTGCTGCCCCAGTCCCCTGGAACAGCACTGGCCAACAGCGAAAGCCACAAACTTGGGGTACAGACCTGGGCTCAATCCCTGCTCTGTCACCTTTGGCTGTGTGACCTCAGGCAGGTTACCTCACCTCTCTGAGCCTGTTTCCTCAGCTCTAAAATGGGGACAATAATCATAGAGACCTCCCAGGTTTGCCAGGAGGGCAAAAGGAAATAATGTATGTAAAATGCTCAATACAGCTCTTGGTACTGAAGAAAAATACCTCCACAAACAGTAACTATTATTATTATAAGGAGAGAAACAGGGGTACAGGGAAAGTCAAAGCTAAGGTGGCCTGTTAAAATACAGGATGCTTGGTTAAAGTTGAATTTTGGATATACATGGCATAAACTTTTAGCATAAGTATATCCCTTGCAATATCTGGGACATACTTATACTAAAATATTATGTGCTGTTTACCTGAAATTCAAACTTAACAGGGCATTCTGTAATTTTCTTTGCTAAGTTTGGCAACTCTAGTCAGAACTGACTGACTGCAGAGGCCCACATAGACATAGGAGCTCCCTTTCAA
Organism: Leucopleurus acutus; assembly: GCF_964270905.1. Classification (NCBI taxonomy): domain Eukaryota; kingdom Metazoa; phylum Chordata; class Mammalia; order Artiodactyla; family Delphinidae; genus Leucopleurus; species Leucopleurus acutus. The sequence goes on along the minus strand of NC_139142.1, from coordinate 135,487,843 downwards.
ACAAACTACATTAGAGCAAATGACCTTCAGGGCAAGGAGGAGGACATGACTGGCTGGAACCCAGGAAGCCAAATCCAGCTCCCCCGATGGGAGACCTTAAACCAGTCACTGCCAACTCTTGGCCTCAGTCTCCCCCTCTGTAAAGAGAAGGGGCGGTACACACAATCTCCGTGGCCTTCCAGATCAGACGCTCTGCGATTCTTTATTGTCTATGGTATTTTTCTTTGGGTTTCCTTTCATTTGCCTAAAATACTTGTCCTTAAAAACATATACTTTGTCTTCAGAAGAATTCCTTAGGCCTCTTGCTTTCTGGGAAGTAACAATTTGCTTAACTAAGTAACAATTTGCACGAATGAAATGACCCTTCATTTTCCTTAAAAGAAACTAAAGGCCATCAAATCGCAAACTAAAACAAACTCTCAGTGGTAGTAAAGTGGTAATAACTATTATTAGGCAGGTATCAGGAATGACACAAGGGGTAATAAGTGTTTTTCACAATTATAATAAGGCACAATTAGTCGCAGGAGCAGGCAGCTTCACCTCTTCCCCACCCCGGCTTTTCCAGCTAGAAATGACTTCAACAAAGTGAAGGCGCTGCAGTCTAAAAACAGGGAATCTTTTGTGGACTGGAGTTAGGGAGAAGGAAAATGAATCATGGAGTAGCCACTGGGAGCGAAGCAAACATTTGCTGAATGTGTACCCTGAGTCTCTCTCTGTGCTGGGACCTTTCAATTTCATTCATTGTATTTTATTCTTTTGGACCTTAGGTACAGAGTGGTTAATCATGCTCATTGGGTGCCTATTTTCATTTCCTCCTTTCTTAAAAATAAATAAGATGACCATTATCATTCCCATTTCACAGATGAGAAGACTGACTTGCCCACTGTTCCCCAGCCAATCATGGTGGAGCTGGGATTTGAGCCCAGGCCTGACTCTGCTCTACACCCCAATGAGACAGGCAGTCAAGAGGCACCCTATCTTCTACCCCTTCATCCCAGCTGGGTCTGGTACATCATATGCACAGAAAGTGTTCAGTAAACAGATGTGGACAAAGACAATGGTGACAAGGATAATGGTAAAGTTGGGGGCATCAGTGGATGAAAGTGTGGAGAAAGAGGACCTATGGGGCCAAAAGGGTGACCCAAAGGAGACCTCAAACAAGACTCAAGGAGGGGGGCTATTTGCCTTCAGTAGGAGCCCCCTTATCCACCAGTCTTGGAGGGGCTACAGACCAGACTCTCAGGACAAGAGGCAAAATGCAGGCAGGGCTAGCGCTCCACAGGGAAAGAGAATTGAAGCCAATGCTCGCACTGTACAGAGGAGAAGACTGAGGCCTGAAGAGCAGAAGTGACTCCTTGAGGGCCAGACAGGGAGCTGGTGTAGAGGCAGAACCAGAGGCCAGGTATCCTGACCCCCAGCCTCATGTCCTTTCCACTACCCCACTAACTTATCAGAAGGTCTGCAACTCCTGTGTCCGGGTTCCTCTTGCAAACATCTAATTGGCTGAGGCCCAGGCCATACATAGTAGGGAGCTCTGGACATCTGCCCCCAGATCTGTCCCCCAAAGTGAAACCTGGCAGCAATGGGCTGTGGAAGCTGGAGTCAAGCCACTGTAATCAACCCCAGCGTCTCTGCCTGGGGCTGCTTACCTGGGACCTGTAAAGGGTGGGGGGGTGGGGGGGCGGGGGCGGGAAGCTCATGAAGATCCCCCTCACAGGAGCTGTCTGGGCCTTGAGTGACACCCACCACCCATGCCCACACCTGGGCTGGGGGCTCTAATGCATGAGTGAGACAGAAAGCAAATCTACAGACTTGGGACATCAGACACACCAGCCAGTGAGGAACTGCAAAGCTTTCAGGAGGGACTCTACCAGCACCCCCACCCCCGCTTCGTTCCAGCAAAACGATCTGCACAGAGATTGGAAGCACATCATTAACTTCCATCCTAGGCAAGTAAAAAAGAGACTGCACCCCAAGACACGGGGATTTAGAATGTCAGAGGTCCCCCCAACTCAATTCCTTATTTTAACTGATGGGGCAAGTGGGGTGGAGGGAGGTAAAGGGCCCACCCAAGACCACACAGGGAGGCAGGAGATGTTATCCTTCTTCAGCTGAACAAAGGGGGAGGCCAGTTCAGGACCAACAGCAAGTTACTTTTTAAAAAAAACAACAGAGTTATCATTCACATACCCTAAGATCTACTCTTTTAAAATATACAATTCAGTGGTTCTTAGTACATTCAGAGTTGTGAGACCAATACCACCAACTAATTACAGAACATTTTCATCACCCCAAAAGGAACCCTGCCCCATTCACAGTCAGTCCCTATTCCCCCAATTCCCAAACCTCAGGCAACCACAAATCTACTGACTCTCCTCGCGGGTTTGCCTATTCTGGACGTTTCACACAAATGGATTCCTACAACAGAAGGCCTTTTGTGTCTGGCTTCTTTCACTTAGCATACTGGTTTCCAGGCTCTTCCATGCTGTCACTTCTATCGTACTTCATTCTTGTTTATGGCTGAATGATATTCCACTGGGTGACTACAGCACACATTTTGTTTATCCATCTGTCAGCTAATGGACACTCGGACTGTTTCCACCTTTTGGCTCTCATGAATAACGCTGCTATGAACAACACTGAGGAACCTTTAACTGGCACCTCGGCCTCACTCCAACACATCCACCCTCCCTCCACAGATCTGGGAGGATGGAGCCCCAGGACATGAACTCAGGTGGGACAAAAGGTCCGAAGAGAAAGTGTAGGCTGCCTCCAGGCCCTCTGTCCACACTCCCGTCTTAGAAGCTATCTTAGTACTTAGAAAAGCTGTGTTGATTTCTAAATAATAACTTACGTTCTCTAAACTTTAAGGGGAGAACCCTTAGAGCCCTGCAGGCCTCTCAGAAAGAAATGATCATAGGCAGGAGGGAAGGAGGGAGGGAGGGAGGGAGGAAGGGAGAAAGAGAGATCAGAAACTCCAGCCCCCCCAGACAGCCAGCCTCAGGGATCAACTTCAGGAATCTCCTCCAACTTCCTTCAGAAGTGAGAGCAGTCAGCCAGGGGCCGAGTGTACCAGAAGGCTAGCGATCAGCCCAATGCAGCTCAGGCTCTGGTTAGCCCCCAGGGGGGTACTTAGCCTTTCGGGATCTAGACCCTAATTCTAAAGCCAGAAGAGTTCACAGCCTCTCCCACTGCCTGGTAACCTTTCAGTTGAAGACATTACCTTCCACCCCGATCTGTGCAGCCTAGCATCTTGCTTAGGAAAGGTCCACGCGCCTCCCTGGACCTCCCAGCTTTCACCCTCCCAAGGGGTGCCCTCCTGGGTGCCTTTCCCCTCCAGCCCCAGGACCTGAAGGCTCAACCCCAAGGCCCAGGGTGGGAAACACAGAAGAGAAGCTCCTGGTGCTTTAAGGCCGGCAGAGCCTAATTGCCCAGATTCCCCCGGCAGCCAGATAAACAGCGCGGCAGGCTGGCGCCGGCAAGAGGCACACTGCACATTATCACCCCTTCCTCACCTCCAAGGAGGAGCTCGGAGGAGCAGGGCGGGCAGGGCCCAGGGGCCGCCAGAGGGGCCGCCAGAGGGGCGGGGCGGGGGCTTGGAAGCCCAACTTGAAATTGATCTCATTTCAAAGGGATAATGCCAGGCCAAATAAAAGGAAAACTTTCTAGCCCATTCTAATTCCTATAGTCCTGGCCTGGGAACCCTGTGTTTTCCTAGGCGGCCTCCTCCAGTCGTTTAGAAGTTCTCTCTCGCTCCGTCTCTCTTTCCCTGGCGCAATTTGGATAATAGTAATTTACTGAATATAATTACAGAAAAAAAAAAGTGGTGAAGCAAAGAGCAGGAGATTTATTCCAAAGTTAATGGATACTTTCGGGAGAAAGGATCTCTATAAACACAGGTTAGAACTGTGATTAAAGTATTTCTCCACATTTCCGTCCACATAGGCACCAAGCTCAGCGAACTGGCTCTTCCAGGGACAGAAAGATACACCAGAGGGAGGGAAAGCTAGGGCCTGACTCCCACGGGAGCGGGAAGCCCAGGGCAGAGCTGGGCACACAGGACCCCACTTTCTGAGACAAGCATGGGGGAGAGGGCAGGCCTGTGTCACCTGGAATCCTCCCAGCAGACCCTCAGAGATTCTGTTCACCACTCCCTCGCTTTACAGATGAGAAAAGAGGCCCAAAGAGGGGAATTGGCCCCAATGCCCCAAAGCAAGTTGAAAGATGGAGCAGGGTTTGCCCTGAGCAGCAGGGGGCCGCACTGCCCAGAAAGGGGCCGTCTCACTAGGGATCCCTGTGGGGGCCTGGGGGGCACTGGGGGGCCGGTGGGTGTCCCTCAGTTGGCCCGCTGGGTGTTCCAGCGTACTCTCTATGGGTGTACCTGCCCCAGTGCCCCAGCCCTCTCCCCCAGAGCCCGGGAAGGAGCAGTCTCCTTATCAGGACGCGCACGGCTGAGCTCCAGCTATGCACCCGCCCAGCTCCGGGAGCCAGGCTGGCGGCCAGGAGGCGGCGGTGGGGTGGACAGCAAAGGGCTCCCCCAGTCCTCAGTCCTGGCGGCCCAAGCCATCAGACATGGGATGGAGCAAGAGGGTCAGCCTGGTGCCTACCGGAAACTCTTCCCAGACCACCAGTCCTCCCAACGGCCCCCGGGGTGGCTTGAACGGGGTGGGGGGGGGGCGGGGCTTCGGCAAACGAAGTAGCAGGAGAACAGGCACAGTCCCTGCAACAGCGCCTCCTTCTGGGAGGAGGAGAGGAGTCACGTGCCAATGCTTAGTCTGGAATTTGAGGTGGAGAACGTTTCTAGAGCCGCCCGCACTGACCCACAGAGAGACTAAGAGGAGAGGTTACTCCTCGAAGGTCAAGTTGTCGATACCGGCCGGGCAGAGCCTAGGACCAGGTCTATGGGTCAGAACCATTCCACTGCAGTTTGCCCATCAACTTAAAACTGCTCAAGGCCACCAAACTCAAACCAAGACCCAAGGTGACTTATCCAAGAAGTATGGGCAGGGTGGGTCCTGCCTGTCTCCAGTTTTCTTTACCCCACCCCTTCCCACCCTCACACCTGAGCCTGCCTGGTACCCTGACTCCCAGCAGGCCCTCTCCTCCTCCCCCTCGACACCCACCTCCCCTTACCCATCCATCCTCCAAGGCTCCAGGTTAGAGCTGTGAGGCTCCTAGAGGTGCTCCTGTTACATGCACACCCCACAGTGCTCTGAGAGTTCAGACCCTCTGGCCTGGCCCTGCTTCCCCCATCTCTGTCCCAACTCTCCCCCCCCCCCCCGCCACAACCCGAAGATTCTGTTTCTTGAGGGCATGGATCCTACTCATATTTCCACTCTCCCCACTACAGCACCCAGCATGCTGCCTGGCACAGAGTAAGTGCTCAACAAATATTCCCTAGCAGACTGATGTGGTGAGAGAGAAAATGCCCAGCGGGGCCTTCTAGAAGAGCAGAGGGGCCCCCACCAATTCTCTCCCCCTGAAAACGGGACCAGGGACAGGGCAACCACAAACAGGGCCCTCCTCCTCAGAGGCAGGGAGGAGACAGGGTGGAAGAGGAGAGAAAGCCACTTCCAGGGAAAGCTGTCAGAAGAAGAACAAGGAGCACAGAAAGCCCGCAGAGGGCCACAGGCCAGCTACTGCCCAAAGCCCCTGAGAATCAGGCCTGGAGTCGACCATGCGGGGTGCAGGGCAGCCAGATCAATGCTGCCTCTCCCCACCCCAGCCCCCATCAGTGCTCTCTCTTCAGGAACCACCAGTGAGGCACCGTCCTTCCCCTCCAGCCACCACCCAGACACCAACAAGACACCTGGGACCAATCCATGCTTCTAGCCCCACCCTCCCCTTCCATGCTGGGAGTCAGGAGACCTGTGTGATCTGACCCTCTTAAATGCCCCCAGGCTGGGTGCTGCCTCTCTCCAGAGGAGCCAGGCCAGAGGAACTCAGAGCCTGCCCAGGCCCAACAGTCTATAACCCTCAGAGAGTCCCATCCCTGCAGAACCCCCAGTGCCACTTAAGATGCATACACCCAGAAGATGCTACCGGCTAAAAATGTGTGATCCCTGCAGTGCAAGGGAAGGGAGCGCTGGGGGGTGTGTGTGAGGATGCAAGCTTCCGGCCTGCCTGGAGTCTCCTTCTGTCCTCACCTCTGCTACAGCACCCAGGGCCTGCTCAGGTAAGCAGGACTGGGTAGATGGTGTGTGCAGAAAAATCCCAAGAAGAGGACAAAGAAGGGGGGCAGTTCTCAAAAGTACTAAAATATCCAGCTTCCTTCCCTACCTAGACACCTCCAGGACCCTCAGCTCTCTAGAAAAGCTGGGCACAGGATTGAGAATGATGATGACAGAAGGTCCTGGCATCGGACACCCAAGGGATGCTGGCAACAATCAAGAGGCAAGAGAGCAAGAGGGTGGTCTCCACTCTGAGAAGGGTTACCCCGCAAAAGCTTTGCTCCTCAGTATAGACAGGAACAAGTAGGACAGTTTACAAACACTTTGGACTCTAGCCATGAATTGCCTACACCCAATTTCACGACATATATCTACCTGGATACGACAAAGCATAATATACCGTAGGTATAGGCATATGCACACAAATGCTACAGGCCCGGGCACGGACTGGGGGTAAATGGGCTTGGAGGAGGGGGGGCGCTCAAGTCTTTGGCCTCTTCTAGACCTGCCCTCCTCTTCCACCGTCCGGAAAGCCGGAGCCTGCCTCAGGTCCCTGAAGCTGAAGAGAAAAACTCCAACGCGCACCCTTCTGAGTTTGCCGGAGCCTTAAGACGAAGTTGCCGTGTGCGCCCACATCCCCACTCCCCGGCTTTCCTGCCAGCGTGAGGCGCCTCCACTGGGAGCTCCCACGCTCCAGGGGCACCCGGGGGAGCACCCTCAGCTCCGCCCGCCCGCCCGCCAGAGGTGTCAAGGAGAGACAGGAGGCCGCGGAAGGGGGCGGGAAGGGAACCCCGAGGGCCCGCCGGGCGCGGCGCGCTCACCTGGCCCGCAGAGCCGGCTGAAGTGATAGGGGTTGCAGCACACGGTGGGGCCGTCGGCGGCGGCGGCGAAGCTGTGGCAGCCGCACAGGGGCTTGAGCTCCACGGCGTGCTGCAGGTCGGGCCAGCGGAAGAGGCGGCCGAGCAGCAGCTGCGGCGGCGCGGGCTGGCCGCCCAGGCGGAGGTCGGCGCGCGGCACCAGCACGCAGCCGCCCGGCACGCCGCCGCGGGACTCCACCGCCTCCAGCAGCGTGTCCAGCGAGCGCTCCTTGAGCCGCTTCAGCAGCGAGTACGTGACCGTCTTGAGCTCCTGCTCGAGCAGCAGCAGCCGCGAGCGGGCTTCACGACTCCGCCCGCCGCCCGTCGGCTCCAGGGCCGCCCCGGCCAGGGGGTCGCCGGCGTCCCGGGGCGCGCCGGCGGCGTCCCGCTCCGAGAAAAGACAGCAGGTCACCGTCTCGCAATCACTTTCGGGCAGCCAGCCCCGGCCTCCCGGCTCCGCCACGTCCAGCGGGGAGCCCCCAGAGCCGGCCCCCGGCTCCGACATGGGCCTCGGGGGGCCCCCTGCGCGCCGGCGCCTCCCAGCGCCCTGGGCGCCTCGCTGTCCCACCGCGTCCCGGGGCCGCCTCAGGGCTACCGGGCGGACTTCGGGGCGGCCGCAGCCTCCGCCTTCTCGTGCCCGCGGGGCCGGCTCAGCTCGGCTGCCCACGCTCCCATCCTCGTCGCCGCCGCCGCCGCTGCCTTCCTCCCGGTCGGGGACCACACGACTTCGCCAAAGTCGCCGCACCAGCCCCGAGCGTTTGGACCTGAACATACGATATCCTTTGGCGCCGGGGGTGGGGGGGAGGCGGTCTCCGGTTACCGGGGGTCCGTTTCCTCAGCGAGGCGCCGGCTGCGCGGGCCGCAGCCCCACATGAAGCTCTGCCGCCGGGCGCCGTGCAGACCGCGCACAGCCTGTCGTCGAAGGGGCGCCGCAGGGCTGCAACATGAGGGAGCTCGCCAGGGCAGGACGGCGGGGAACGCGCGCACGCCGAGCCGCAGTCCGCGCTCGGCCCGCGACTACATGGACCCCGGCGCCCGGGCAGCTCAGCAACTCCAGCCCCGGCGCTTTAGAGGGACTGCAGACTGCGCGCCGCCAGCAAGACCCCGCATGGGCCGGAGAGCCTTCAAAAGTTACGCGGCTGGTCCATGAGCACAAAGCGCTCGCGCCGAACCCCCCAAATGTGTCTGGGAAGCCCTGCCTTTAAAACCCAAGCACTTCACTACATGGGCTTTTCCTGCAGGATCCGAAAGGCAGGCTTGTTGATACCCTCGACTTCCTTCTTACTCCCTGCAGAAAGAAAAAAAGAAAAGGAAAGAAAGAAAAAGAAACCCGAAACAAAACCAAAATCCCTGGAATTGCATGCACGAAAAGCCAACTCCGTCTCAGGTCCCAGGCGCTAGATGCACTTGGAGCGAATTTCTCCAGAACGCGGGTGTCAACACATGAGTGGAAACTGTAAAAATCCCAAAGAGCTGCTGGGAATCCTTAATTAAAAATGCAATCCACCGAGGCAGAGGTCGTAGCCCGCCCCACGCTGCGCTCGGACGCCCCGGACGCTGCGGCTGCAGAGGTCGCCCCCCTCCCCCCTCCCCAAAAAGTGCCTCCCGGTGGCCCCGTGGTCCCGGCGAGGTCTGGCGAGGCAGCGCCCGGCGGCTCTTTCTCTCGGCTCGTCTCCCTCGCTCGCTCCCCCGCTCGGCTCTCTCTTTTTTGTTCTCCTCAAACGCACACTGAGGGCCCCCGGAGGAGCGCCGCGGAGTCATTGGCTGCCTCCCATCATATGCCAGTCTAGACACTTTGGCGGCTCCGCGGCGCTGATTGTTGCGCAAACAAGGTTTCAAGTTTCTTAACTCTTAAAGGAGAACACGTCCCATTGCAGGGCCCGAGGCTCCGAGGGGCCGGCTCCCGGGGCGGGCCGAGCCCCGGCCCCCGCCCCACGCTTGCCCCAGCCCCCCCGCCTCGGGCCTGACAGCGCCCACGGCCTGCTCTCTGGCTCGCGTGCGCCGCGGGCACGGATGCGAGCGCGCGCTCGCACACACACACACGCGGTTACACAAACCACGGGCGGGCTGCTCGAGGGCTCGGCGGACTCACTAAGACTCGGACACAAACGGGGCGCTTTGCCTCTCCCTGGCTTGTGCACAAACTTACAAACACACATTGCACTTTAGAATTGGTACAAACCCCCATCCCAGGGAAGGCTAATAAAAATGGGTGTGCGTGTCTGCTTTCCTGGCTTGCGTCTCTTGGGAGCAGGGGGCGGCTGATTTGTTGGAGTAGCGGGAGCTAGCGTGATAGCACGAGGTTTCCACACCCCCTGCGCGAAGTCAGGGGTTGGCCGCCCGGCCAACCGGGGGACGTGGAATGCCTCGCGCAGCGGGATTCTAGGCTTGCTCGAGGTAGGGGAGTTGCAGAGGGTGGGGTAGAGGCGGAGAAGGTCTTCTCTCGGGCTCCTCTCGGTCGCCAAGTCTCTTTACCTCGGAGCTAGGCGGGCCGCCAGCCGTCCCGGGGCTGGGCGACTCCTCCACACCCTTCCCTTCCCCAGTTTATTCTCTGCACCACGAAGAGGGATGTGGGTAGGGCTCGTGATTTCCCCAGCGACGTTTCACCATGGCAATGGGGGTGGGTTGGGGGGCCGGGGCCCGCCTGATCCGGGGCGAGCTGGTGGGAGCGCGGCGGCAGCAGCGAGCCGCCCGGCGAGGTAAGGGTTAAGGCCGCTCTTGCCCCTGGAGCCGGCGCGGCGGGGTACCTCCTCGGGCGCTCCTGCTAGTCCGAGGGTGGCAAAAGTTCAAGCTTGTAAAGTCAGGATTGGCCCCGCGCGGAGGGAAAAAAGGCCTGGTCCCCCCTCCCACCCCGGGCGCGGCGCCGATTGGCCTGGCCACTGAGCGGGCACCGCCCTCTCCCCGGCGCGCGGCGGCCCCGCCCCCGGCGTGGTGTCCCGCCCCTTTCCGGGCAAGAACCAGACCAGCACTGAATGAAAGAAATTCCGCTACTCTCATTGGCCCGGGGCTGGACGCCATTCCCCCCGCCGGGGCCGAGGGTTTGCAGGCGCGCGGGTCTCCCTCGGGAGTTCCCACGTGTGGGACTGGCCTTGTGAGCGTGCTGCGGTGCTAGTCCCCGGGCGGGCCCAAGTTGGGTGTGCGCTGGGGGAAGGCCGGTGTTTGCAGGAAGGACTTAGAACCCTTTGCTGAGCTTTACCTGGAGCCAGGTACTGCTCGCTCCGCTCCCTCTGGGAGAGGCGTTTACTCTCGCGAATGGAGGGCCGGACTTAGAAGCTTCCCAACCCTCATCCCCTTCTTGTTTGGCCCAATCAAAATAGCTGTCTTGGCCTCCGTTTGAAAAACGGAGATGATGATGCCTGCCCTGCCTTCTTCACAGAACCATGAGGATCCTAGGAGACAGTGCCTTTTAAGTGCACAAATCGTAAGCAAACAGGGTGAATTTTCACAAGTGAACAAAACACCTGTGTAAGCAACACCTAGAGGACAACGGATCTTGTGGCCCCTTTTCAGTCACTTCTGACCCCTGGGGAAATGAATGCGTCTTAAAATGCAAGGAGAAACTTAATGTGATGTAAAGTGTTTTCTTTCATCATCGGGGTATCTGCTGGTTTGGCTGTGGATTACAATAATAGCTTGTGCTTACTATGGGCAAAGCTATGTTCCAAGCAAGCATTACGAAGATTTTAGTCATTCTCACAACAATCCTATTAGTACTATTATCTCCATTTCACAGATGAGGAAACTGAGAAACAGGAACTTACTCATTTAATTTGCCACCGAAATGAAGATAGTCTTGAAACTGCTAAGATACTAAAACCAGAGAGGCATAAACCAGTATGTGCTCTTACCCCAACAGCTAGAAAGTGGTGTGGGTCTGTGTTGCCGGAGCACACCCTTCAGGACACTGCTTTCCAAAATGTGGTCCACTGGACCTGCTGAATCAAAGTGTTGTGGGCTGAGGCCCCAGACTCCATATAACAACACTTTAGGGGTAGGCATGGTTATTCACCACTAATTTACATTAAAGGACACTGAGGCACAAAGACCTTAAGTAACTTGCACAAGCTTGTAGTTAGTGGCAGAGGTTGGATTTGAACCCATTGGCTGGGGGAAGAGGTATGTGTGTGTGAGGGGAAGCAAAAGGAAAAGGATAGTAGGTGGATGGATTACCTCTCAGGGCTTCCACAAATGCTCAGCACCCCTGGATGCAAATCTGTGAACTGTGACTCCTTCCCCCTCCATTCCCCCATACCTCCCTAAGGTACCAGGGCATCCCTTTCTGCAGGGTTCCTGGTGGAGCACCCTGAGGGATGTCAGGCCTGTGCTTGGGGCCTCAGGCCGAGGAGAGACTGAAGTAGGAAACTTCCTGGGGAGGGCTGCCTTCTTCCCTGGGCAGTAATTTGGACAAAGTTTGCCTTCTGCTCCTGCTCACCCAGAGATGTGGCGTTGAGGGTGGGGTGCCATTAGGTGCCAGCTGGATGACACCTGAAGAGCATGAAAACCAGAGTCTAGTAGGCCTGAGTTCAGTACTGACCCTACTTAACCTCCCTCCCCTCTATAAGCCTCGGGGTTCTCATCTGTAAAATGGGAATAGGAATCATGCTACAGTTGGTTACCAAAGTTAAATGACATGAGGTCCCGGAGTCATCCCTCATTCCAGGAAGACCAAGTCTCAATGGAGATAGTATCTGGAAGAGAAGGATGGTGACAGTCAGTCCCACTGTCCTTGGATTCCAGGGCCCATCCAGCCTAGCGCCTGCCTGTGTTGTGACCACTAGAGGGTGTGTGTGGCAGTGCCCAGAGGGCAGGGCTTCAGAGCTTCAGCCTAGGGCACCCTCCTAAACTGCCCCTCTGGAGAACAAGCTCAAATTCCCTGAGGTTGCAGGAAAGGAAAAAGGTAGGGTCCCAGCTGCTGCTCCTCAGGTCTCTGTAGCCAGGTTATTCACAAAGTAACTCACAAAGAAATAACTCTAACCCCTGAGATTTAAATCTGCCCCCTCCCCATTATTCTAATAGTCCCCCAAAGTACCCTGTGTTTTCTCACAGTTCATAAACCCATGCAACCCCGTGTCCATTCTCCTCTGCCTCTGGAATGTAAGCCCCACGTGGTTAGAGATGGTGAAACTGTCAGGCACAGGCCACCCACAGACCCACTGAGCGAGTCAGAAACAGGCCATTTGATGCCACTCTGTCTGTACCATCAAAGAAGCTCATTCACACAAGACAGCACCTGCCCTATTTCTTCTCCCCAGTCCTTAGCATAACACCTGTCACATAGCAGGTACTTAATATTTGTGACATGATTGGATTAAAACCCCTCACTTCACCAAGCTCCATGCTCATCATCATCCCATACCAAACACTTATATGCACTATCTCATCAAATCCCCCCAACAGCATAATGAGGAAGTTCTTATTCTTAAACAATCCATTTTTTTAGAGAAGGAAACAGAGAGGTTAAGTAATTTGTCTTTGGTCACACAGCCAACAAGTGGCAGAGATGGGACTTTAACCCCAGGCTGCTTGAGTTGAATGTTCATCTTCTGAATATCTGACCCTAGAAAAGAAAACATGGTCTTTTGCCCTTGGGATGTTTCCACATTAGCTGGGAATTCACAAGGTATGAAACAGCAGAAATAATACAAGGCAGAACTTGCTTCTTGGTGGTGGGAAGAGGCAGGCTCTAGGGGCCACTGCTTATGAACAGAGGCATTACAGAGGGAGTCTGGGCCACCTCTTGCTATGGTGAGATGAACTGGCAGGGAGACTGACTCATCCTAGCCCACTTCACAGAAAACGAATGGATAAACCAAGGCTTCACTTATTAACTCTCAGGAGAAAAAGTATAGGCCCAACTGGCTAAGTGGTATTGTCTGCCCCTTTAGAAAGTAAATCTAATTGGCCAACATGGTCCCAAATGGGGGAGCTGGGGTACCCTTTGGTGGCAGACAACCCTTCTGAGACTTTGATGAGTGCTTTGGACCCTTTCTCTCTTGAAAAATGCACATGTGCACGAATGGAACTTTGTATTCACCCACATGACATGTACTCATCGAGCTCCTATTGGGTGCCAAGCCATGTTCTAGGTGCTAGGGATCCTGCAGCAAGCAAAAACAAAAATTCCCGAGCTCAAGGAGTCTAGTGGGAGGACAGACAGACCATAAACAAAATCATCAGGTATCCAGCATCTTGGAAGATAAAGATGCCAAGGTTAAAAATGGAACAGAGAAGAGGAGACAGAAATGCCAGGAGAGGGTAGATGTGGTTCAGAAAAAGTGGTCAGGGAATGCTTCTCTGGGAAGGTGACATTTGAGCAAGGTCTTGATGGTGAAGGGAACCTCTCTGACACTATCTGGGGGAAGAATGTTCCAGGCTCAGAGAACAGCAAGTGCAAGGGTCCTGAGGTGGTAGCATGCCTGGCATGTCCCAGGACCATCAAAGAGGTGATGAGATGGGAGAAATACTAAGGGGAGGGGGCATGCAGATTATAGGGTCACACAGGCCATTGGTGGGTCTTTGGCTTGTCCTCTGAGCTGGGAGCCCCTGGAGGTTCTGAGAGGGGGAGGGACATATCTGCCTTCTGTTTTAACTGGCTCCCCCTAGTTGTCATATGGAAAACAGACTGCAGGGGCAGGGCGGGGAGCAGGGCCTGGTGGGAGACTGTTGCAGTGGCCCAGGAGAAGCCATGCTGGCGTGGGAGAAGAGGTCAGATCCTGGACATATTGAAGATAGAACCAGCATGACTTACATTACATATTTGAGAGTGCGAAAGAACATCTGAACTGTGTAGACATGTTATTGACACTTATTTACTTAATTTTTAAAATCAGTTCACCACTTTTTTTTTTTTTTTTTTTTTTTTTGTGGTACGCGGGCATCTCACTGTTGTGGCCTCTCCCCTTGCAGAGCACAGGCTCCGGACGTGCAGGCTCAGCGGCCATGGCTCACGGGCCCAGCCGCTCTGCGGCATGTGGGATCTTCCCGGACCAGGACACGAACCCGTGTCCTCTACATCGGCAGGCGGACTCTCAACCACTGCGCCACGAGGGAAGCCCCAGTTCACCACTTTTATTTAGCCTTGTCATAAGCAGTAATAGCCATGGAGTCACAGATGTGCTAGTTATATTTATCACTTTTAAATAAATACATAAAATAGAAAGTTGATCTGTGTATCACCTGAAATTATCCTAATATCCACCTGGATACATGCAATGTTGGGAACACCAGTTTAACCAATACCTACCCTCACCCACTTTTAGGCTTTTTTGTTTGTTTGCTTTTTCCTACACTCTCTCAGAGACAAGGATTTTTCCTGGTCCTGTCTATAATTATGGGACCTATTACCATAGCCCCTATGAATCAAATGCCAATTTTACTATTGCCACTCCAGGCAGCCTGTGCTTGGGTAGCACAGAGTAATGGTTCTTAACCATCACTTTATTGAACCAAACAGACCTTGGTGCAAATCCTGTTCAGCTACCTCTTAACTGTGTGACCTTGGGCAACTTCCTTAATTTCCTACAACAACCCCCAATAGGGGCCTATTATTATTCCCAGGTTATGGGGAGCCTGAGACTTAACTGGTAATAATAATATTGGGAGATTGTTTTGAAGATTCAAATGCTTAGCAGTGTCTGGCACCTAATAAGTGCTCAGTAAATGGGAGCTATTATTATTGAAATAAGCAAGGAGTTAGTTGTTACCAGGTTAAGCCACTCAACTAACAACCAACGAACCTCAGGGAGACTCAGTTTCCTTATCAATAAAATGGACCTGCTTGGGGACTTGCCTGGCAGTCTGGTGGTTAAGACTCTGCGCTTCCAGTGCAGGGGGTGTGAGTTCAATCCCTGGTTTGGGAACTAAGGTCCCACATGCTGCACGGCCAAAATTTTAAAAATTAATTAATTAATTAATTAAAAAATTTTAAAAAAAAAGGACCTGCTCGACTGTGGTAGGAGTTAAATAAGGTCCTGGCACACTGTAGGACTCAGCAGCTCCAGAGAATGGAGAGAAACTTCCCTTCTCAATGCTATTGGTCACACCCCTCGGGCTGCACTTAACCCTCCACTATCTAAATAGCCTAAATAGCTCACAGCAGAATAGGGCAGGGAGGGGGGCCAGGGCAGATTCTAGAACCAGGAAAGGAGGGTGATTTGCCCAAGATCACAGTGCCGCTTGGAGGGAGCCGGAAGTTGATCTGAGGTTTTCCAGCTCCCAGGGCTCTTTGCCTCTTATCCCAGTGCTTAAGGCTTCTCATCCCAACTGCGCAGTGTACACAGTACAGGAGGTAAAAGGGCAGCCTTGGGGTCAGACTGCCTAGTCTTAATCCTGGCTCTGCTGCTTCTAGGGTGGCCTCTGTCACTTTACCTTTAACTCCTCTCTGAGTTTCAGTTTCCCTGTCTGTAAAATGGGTTTAATAACAATAGTACGTACCTCAAAGGGTCATTGTATTGATTGAGATCATATATGCAAAGCATTTAGAGCCGCTACTGTTATTCTGCTCCTTGTGGATGTCATAGGAGAGGGCAACGCCCTGCACATTATCAGGTTTCAGAAATACCAGGTGAATGAATGAACAGAGGCGTGGATGAGTGAAGTGCAGCAAGTCTCCTGGTGGTTAAGAGGGCTGAAGGCAGTTACACAGAGACCAGGGTGAGGACTGTAGCTTTGCTGCAGTGAAACTGGATTGCCTGCATCCATCCTTCTCAAACTGGGCGGACCCCTCGAAATCAAAGGATTTTTCTGGAGGGCTAATTTGACTCAAAGCTGTTAGAAAAACTTACTTGTTTAAAAATAATTAATTTATTTATTTTTGGCTGCGTTGGGTCTTCGTTGCTGCGTGCGGGCTTTCTCTAGTTGCGGCGAGTGGGGGCTACTCCTTGTTGCAGTGCACGGGCTTCTCATTGCAGTGGCTTCTCTTTGTTGCGGAGCACAGGCCCTAGAGCACATGGGCTTCAGTAGTTGTGGCATGCAGGCTCAGTAGTTGTGGCTCACAGGCTCTAGAGCACAGGCTCAGTAGTGGTGGCACACGGGCTCAGCTGCTCCGCAGCGTGTGGGATCTTCCCGTGTCCCCTGCATTGGCAGGCGGATTCTTAACCACTGCGCCACCAGGGAAGTCCCGAGAAACTTACTTTATATTATATTTGTAATACATCCCATTTTAATGTTAAAGCTAACCTAGATATATCAGGGAATAGTATGCAAAATGGAGGCTTTTTTTTTTTATTTTTGCGGTACGCGGGCCTCTCACTGCTGTGGCCTCTCCCGTTGCGGAGCACAGGCTCCAGACGCGCGGGCTCAGCGGTCACGGCTCACGGGTCCAGCCGCTCCGCGGCATGTGGGATCTTCCCGGACCGGGTCACGCACCCGCGTCCCCTGCATCGGCAGGCGGACTCTCAACCACTGCGTCACCAGGGAAGCCCGGAGGCGTTTTTTTGAACAGAGATGAGAGACTTCTAAAGAATGTCACAGTCACTGTGAGCAGCATCAGATCATGAGCCCAGGCCTCCTGGAGGAAGCTCACAACCCTCAGGAGCCCTCATTTCAGAGACGGTGCCAGGGAATATGGCTCAGTTTGGTTCCTGGCTATAATTCAACTGCCTGTTTCTACACTTGCTATGGGCTAAAGGCCTTTAGTGCAAGGAGCCTGTCCTTCAGGGACTGGGAGTTTACTGGAAGAAACATTGGCATTCAATCATTCCTCCACACCACGGCCAGAGAGGGGCTTCTAGCATTTCTCTCACCATGAGGCTACCGCATTGAGAACCCTTCAATGGAGCCCCATGACCAACAGATCAAAGAGTCACTTCCCAGCCCTGTTAGGTGCAGGTTCCATCTCATTTCCCCTCCCCCCACATGGACCCTGAACAAGAGAAGGCCTGCTCCCCAGAACACCCCAAAGTTCCCCTGTGACACCTGGCCTTTGCACATGCTGGTCCACCTACCTGCAGTGCCCTTCCTTCTTTTCCTCCCAGCAAACATTTTCGTCCTCTCTCCCGAGTGACAGGCCCATGGCTGTCTTCCTTGCACTGCCCTGGCGTCTGTCCAGCCCTCCTTCCCAGGGCTGCAAGTGATCTGTCCCAACCTGAGAGCCCCCGAAGAGCAAAGCCTGAGTGCTCCTCACCTCTGTACCCCTAGCCCAGCACCCAGGAGGTGGTCCAGAAATTGTTTGGGGAGGAGGGATTTAATTTAGATAAGTATGGCCACATTGGCCTCCCCATGGAGGTTGTACCAACTTCCCCTCCCTGCACAATGTCCACATCTCTTGACGCTGTGATTCCATTCTAAACAGACATACAGATGTGCTTGCACATAGTGAAAAAAGTATATATACAGTTACTTAACGCACAACTGGAAGAGTGGGGAGTTATGCTCCGTAAGGTTACTTTATAACAGAGATTGGAAACAAACTTATCAATAGAGGATCTAGTTAAATCAATTATGGTATATCATCCAGCTGTTGAAAAAGAATGAGGCAGTCCTCAGTATGAAAAGATCAAAATATTAAGTGACCAAAAACAAACAACTCAGTGAAAAAATGGGCAGAAGACCTAAATACACATTTCTCCAAAGAAGACACCCAGATGGCCAACAGGCACACGAAAAGATGCTCAACGTCGCAAATTATTAGAGAAATGCAAATCAAAACCACAAAGAGGCTATCATCAAATGACTTTCATTAAAAAATCTACAACTAATAAATGCTGGAGAGGGTCTGGAGAAAAGGGAGCCCTCCTGCACTGTTGGTGGGAATGTAAATTGGTACAGACACTACGGAGGACAGTATGGAGGTTCCTTAAAAAACTAAAAATAGAACTACCATATGATCCAACAATCCCACTCCTGGGCATATATTTGGAAAAGATGAAAACTCTAATTCAAAAAGACACATGCACCCCAATGTTCATAGCAACACTATTTACAATAGCCAAGACATGGGAACAACCCAAGTGCCCGTCAACAGACGACTGGTTTAAGATGTGATGTATGTATATATACACACACACACACACACACACACACAAACACACACAATGGAATATTACTCAGCCATAAAAAAGAAAGAAATATTGCCATTTATATCAACATGGATAGACCTAGAGAATATCATACTAAGTGTGGTCAGACAGAGAAAGACAAATTTTATATGATATCACTTATATGTGGAGTCTAAAAAATAACACAAATGAATCTATATACAAAACAGAAACAGACTCACAGACATAGAAAACAAACATGGTTACCAAAGGGGAAAGGGAGGGGGGAGGGATAAATTAGGAGTATGGGATTAACAGATACAAAACTACTGTACATAAAATAGATAAGCAACAGGATTTACTGTATAGCACAGAGAACTATCAATGTATTAAATATCTTATAATAACCTATAAAGGGAAATAATCTCAAAAACATATATATATGTTATATATATATATATATATATATAAAACTGGAAAAAACGACCTTAAGTGACTAACAACGTGTACAGTGTGCTACAATTTGGGTAAATGTTTTAAAAAACATATATGCTTGCATATGCATAAAATGTCTTTGGAAGGATCCATGGTAACCTGGGAAAGTTGGTTGTCTCTGGGGTGGTGGGAGTGACAGGGAAGCTGGAAACTGGGTAAGAGGGAGATTAACTTTTCAACACATACCTGTTTGGGGTTTTGTTTGCTTGCTTGTTTTCAGCCGTTCTATTAGATAGGTAATGCTCGCACATGGCACAAACTAAACAGGACCAAAGGTTCAGAGCAAAAGAAACCTCCCTCTCTCCCCTGCCTTCAGCCTTCTTCAGTACCTTCCGAATTTCTGCACCATGGGCTGAATTACCCATTCAATTAAATGGACAATTAAATCCAATATTTTAAAATAACAAATATATTATTAAAATAGTAATTTTTTGTTGAAGAAAGGGAAAAAATCCACAAAAGAATAGTTGATTGAAGTATTAAATAGATGAAACAGTTCAATAACCTGCAAAGCAGGACATAACTAAGTGATGAATAAAATGACAAAAATAAGAAGAGACAGAAGGGACTTCCCTGGTGGCGCAGTGGTTGGGAGTCCACCTGCCAATGCAGGGGACACGGGAAGATCCCACACGCTGCAGAGCAACTGAGCCCGTGCACCACAACTACTGAGCCTGTGCTCTAGAGCCCGCGAGCCACAACTACTGAGCCCACGTGCTGCAACTACAGAAGCCCATGTGCCTAGAGCCCATGCTCCACAACAAGAGAAGCCACTGCAATGAGAAGCCCGAGCACTGCAATGAAGAGGAGCCCCCACTCGCCACAACTAGAGAAAGCCCACGTACAGCAACGAAGACCCAATGCAGCCAAAAAGAATAATAATAAGAGAGAGAAGTAAGAACTGGCCATGCAGCAACCAAGACCCAACGCAGCCAAAAAGAATAAGAAGAAGAGATAGAAGAACTGGCCACACTGGGAAAAAGCATGCTGTCTTGTCCTGCTCTTGGCTTCCTGTGTGTACATTGTCTCTTCCCAGCCAGACCAGGACACACCTGTTGCTCTTGTTTACTTCCCAGAGCTCTCAGCATGCAGAGGTGTGTAATAAACATTTCTTGCCTCAATCCCCACTAGCACTGGCTGTGCTCTGGGAAGGGCTGGGGGACACAATGGTCAGTGCCTTCCAGGGCCCAGGACTGTGTGCAGGGCTGCATTGCGAATTCCATAGTCCCTAGACACTTTTGTCTTCATGGGTCCCTTCTTCCATAAAAAAATATTAAATAATATATTTTACAAGTATATTGGCATAAAGACAAGTGTAATCCAGGCTGGATTCATCGTTGTATGTTTATCATTATTATTTCTTTTCTTCTGATTTCAAACAAAATGAAAACTAAAGCATTTTGTAGGCCCCCTAAAATTACCGTGGGCCCTAGACACTGTGTCTGCTGTGCCTAATGGATCAATGGGCCCCAGGCCTGTGCCCTGGGCATGGCCGGTGCTCAGTAAACAGGCACTGCTTCCAGGAGCAGCCTGGCCAGGGAAATGCACGTGGGCTTTGGAGCCCTAAAGGCCTGGGTGTGATCCCAGCTCCAGCACTTACCCACTGAGGCTCTGAAGGCAATCACTAAGGCTTCCTGAGTTCTGTTTCCCTCCCTCCTGCTAAAATGCAGTGTTGTCATGAGGATTAGAAATAACATTAGATGCTTAATAAATGCCCAATATTATTAGCTGATTTGTCCCCGGGATGGAGCGGGTGCTGTGAAGGTGGACCAGGGACATGGCTGGACTGGATGCCACCAACCCCAGCCAGAAGTCCTGGCCCCTTCAGAAGAAAAGGCAGAAGGAAGGCAGTGGGAGGAGGTGCAGCCACCTGGCCTTATATATACTCTTAGTATATATGTACTCTTAGTATAAGTCTGGAGCAGATAAAGAAAGATTAAAATTCAGAGCCAGGCCTCTGCTCAGGTATTCTTAGCCTTGACTGTGCATTAGAATCACCTGGGAGCTTAAAAATACTAAAGCTCAATCCCTGCCCCAGATCAATTAAATCAGAACACCTGATGTGGGGCTGGGTATTTTTTTTTTAAGCATCCCCAGGTGATTCTTATCCGGAGCAGGGCTGAGCATCCCCGTGGCCGTTTCTGCAGGTGGAAAGAGTGAGCTGGGGAATGATCTGTCCCGTCCAGCAGACAGACTTCTCACCCTGACAACATCTAAGACCATGAACTCTTAGTGGTTACCAGAGGTGGATTGAAAGTAGGGTAAAATTCACTTGTAGGAGGTCCTTCTGAGGCCCCTCACCCAACAGAGTATTCTTTTTCTCTGGGACAGCCTCCCAAATTGCCTAGCTTCAGGCTGCACCAGCCTGGATCCACCCCTGTGGATGCCACTCTCGGCCCAGAACCTTGCTGGGTCCTGAGATGAAGGGAGCAGAGCATGCCCCCATCTGACAAGGGGATAACAAAGAAGACAGGGGACCTACCCCAGCAAGCACTGAGTGCGTTTCTCCAAGGGTGGGCTGCAGACCTCCTCCACCTGAAGACCTGAGTACTGTTCATCTGCCGTCCTGGGCCACCCAAGACCCACTGAATCAGCATCTCTGGGTTAGGCCAGAGGCTGCATTTTTCACATTCTCCAGAGGGGATTCTCATGCACAGGAACGTTTCTGAGTTAAGAGAGGACCTATATTCCATATCTTGATTTGGGAAAAGATTACACAGTGCACACATAGGTAAAAAATCACCAAGTTTGGGGACTTCCCTGGTGGCGCAGTGGTTGAGAGTCCGCCTGCCAATGCTGGGGACACGGGTTCGTGCCCCGGTCTGGGAAGATCCCACATGCCGCGGAGCAGCTGGGCCCGTGAGCCATGGCCGCTGAGCCTGCGCGTCCGGAGCCTGTGCTCCGCAACGGGAGAGGCCACAACAGTGAGAGGCCCGTGTACAACAACAACAAAAATCACCAAGTTTTACACTTAAGATGTGTACTTTATGTGCCCAACTCAAGAACAAAAACAAAAGAGAACTAACCTACCATGTGCCTGGAGCTTTAGGAAGAAAAATCGGGGGAGGCTGCCTGGAAGAGGGCCTCTTTGTGGTAGGCCTAGACAGGGAGAAGAGAAGGGAACAGGGCAGAGGGAGTTGGGAGGCCCATTGGGGAAGAGACTCTTGTAGCCACAGCAGTGGGGCAGGCAGGTAGGAATGGGAAAAGGGTTGTTTCTGAGGCCTTTTCAGGCAGCTGCCTCATCCCCACCCAGCAACAGGGTGTCCTTAGAGGCCCACAGGCTGCTGTGGTCAGCGTAGGTAGCCCATGTAAACTCCCAACTTGCCTCCAAGTGCATCCAGGTCTTTCTCCCCAACAAGACGGCATTGTTTGGGGCTCCAATGGAGGGCAAGAAAAACAGAGAGCCCAACTGTCCCTGTCATAATGGTATATAATTTATAATAATGTCAGCTATTAAAGGATTTTTGGTAATTAACTGACAGTGGTGTGCTATTTCACTGCATTTTTGCCTGTCATAATGATCTTGAACTTTGCAAGACGGTTTTGAACTTGCTCAAAATAAGTCCTGAATACAAAGAAGGGCGAGATCATTCCAAATAAGGGGTAAGAGACATTGGACAAAATGGGGCTGTTCTCCTCCCAGAAAGAGGGCTGAGCTGTACAGAACCAGAAAGATCTCAGGCCCACTGTCTTCCCAGGGAGCTATACAACCAGTAGAACGCCTGCCAGGCCACAGTGGTGAGTAAAGCAAGTCAGCTGTTTCAAAAGAGTGTATTAAGTTGCATTTTTTTCAATATACCTTGTTGGCATGATACACAGCTAAGAATATTTTTCTCTTCCCCAGAGAAATATGCTTCCATTCTCATTTTTCTTGAAGCACATGATTCTCTTGGTATAGTTTTTACTCTTTTGATTTTTAACAGAGACATAGTATAGGAAATATTTCTTTCTCCTCTTGATTCCACTAAGAAAAAAAAAAAAAGTCAACACAAGCCCAGTGATAAATAGTAATTGACATGGAGTGCTGGAGAGGCATCAGGGAGTGGTGGGGTCTGCGGGAAACACATGAGCTCAGGCCCAGTGTGAGTGAGGCATCTGCTACTCCACTCCAGACAATCAGGACTGCAGGCCCCTGGCAGAGGCTGTTAAGTGCCAATGGCAACCTTGATTCTTCCCCTTTCTCTTTAATAGCAGAAAGATGATTTAATTTTAGCTGGGCAAATTTCATCCTGGGGAAAAAGACTACTTTGGCTTGAGCATAGTCACATGACTATGTCTATCCTCCCTTGCCCTTGGTATAGCCATGTGACTATCTAGACAATAAGTTGTAAGTAGAAGATTTGTGCAGGAATTCTGGGAAGGCTGTATAAAGAGAGTTGACTCCCTTTTTGCCTTCAATTTTTCCTTCTCTGGCCTAGAGTGTGAATGTGATGGCTGGAGCCCTGGAAGCCACCATGGGCCACGAAGCAACTTTTGCAAATGGGAGCTATACACTGAAAACAACAGCCGAGAGAGAAGCCTAAAGCCCCTGATGGCTTTTTGAATCTACCTACCCAGTCCTGGGCTGCCTACTTATCTCCTGGCTCCTTCTATATGAGAAAGAAACATGTATCTTATGTAAGCCACTGTTATTTTGACATTTTCTGTTATAATCTGCCCAACTTAATCCTAATTAATACACCTGGGCTCACTGTCACCAGATAGTTCAACTTTTCAAATTTAGCCAGATTATACAGATTTGTATATGGCATAGATTGATGTCATACCTGTTGGAAACCTTATAAAATTATTTAAAATACTGAACAGGCCAAACAAATCATGTCTGAGCTGCATTCAGCCCAAGCCCCGCTCTGGCCTATACCATTGATGGTAGGTATTAGAACTGTTGATAAACAGTCAGTTCTTTCATTTCTGGGAACATAGTAGGATTGTACTTCTCGACCCAATTGAACTCAAATGTGTCCATGTGACTTCCTTTGGCCAGCACTTCTGGGCAGGTGATTTAAGAGCCAGTGTGTGGTTTGCCATATTCTCTTTTCCCTGCTGCTGTCATTATGGAAGCATATCAACATGGAGCTTCCTACACAGCTGGATGGTGGAGTGACTTTGAAGAACAGACCACCCTGATAACTCACCATGCAGTACCTAAACAAGGCTGTTGTAAAGCCACTGGAATTTGGGGGATGTTTGTTACCACAGCATTATTTAGCTTATCCTGACTGATCTGCCATCTGCACCATAGATATTGATCAGTGGAATTTTATGAAGCCCTCCTTCAACCTTTTTCTCTGTGGCTGAAATTTCCCCATTTTTTTAGCCCTCTTACTCATTCTTTTTCTTTCATTTACTCTTTCATTCATGCATACATTTATACATCAAACACTGGGGGTGGGGTGGGGGGATGCCCTCTATGTGGCAAGTCAAGTCAATGCTATCTGGGAGCTCACATTCTTCTTTTGATTGGGTTGCTTCTCTTGCCAATATCCCTTTGGAGCCTTCCCAACCTCCCTCACACACAATCCAGAGGTGGAAAGGGATAGGAAGGGAGAGAGATGAAGTCCTTCGAGGGCAGCCTCTCAGGTCTAGGATTTGCATTAGTGTTTTCTGTTTTCCTTTCATCTAATTCAAACCTTAACACATCCAGTGAGAAAACCAAGTCTCAGAGAGTTTAATTAACTTGCCCAAAGTCACACAGTTAGAAAGCAGCAGACCTAGACCTGAAGCCAGTTCTGACAATCTGCAAGGCCTATGCTGTCCAGCTACCCTATACCACCTGCCTCCATGGAAGTCTCTCTATTGTGGTCATTGCTACCACCAGGAGCCATCTGTAGCTACAGGGCAGCATAGCAGATAACAGCCCATTCCCCACTTCTGACTCTTTCTTTCATCACAGACCGAAAAGCATTTGAGGGCTTCCCTAGTGGCGCAGTGGTTAAGAATCCGCCTGCTAATGTAGGGGACACAGGTTTGAGCCCTGGTCCGGGAAGATCCCACATGCCACAGAGCAACTAAGCCCATGCACCACAACTACTGAGCCTGCACTCTAGAGCCTGCAAGCCACAACTACGGAGCCCGCGTGCCACAACTACTGAAGCCCACGCCTAAAGCCCGTGCTCCACAACAAGAGAAGACACCGCAATGAGAAGCCCGTGCACCACAACGAAGAGTAGCCCCTGCTTGCTGCAACTAGAGAAAGCCTGCGCGCAGCAATGAAGACCCAATGCAGCCAAAAATAAATAAATAAGATTTATTTAACAAAAAAAGAAAAGCATTTGAAACTCTATTGAATCTGATGCACACAGTATAAGCCTGTGGTCAGCAGAGGAAAACAGGAGGGTTTGGCCTGCAGTCTGTGGGAGCCAAGAATGCTTGCACACAGGCTTGGAGATGGTAGATGGCAGCTGTGTCTATTAGGAAGCCTTGGGCTGCAAGTAACTGGAAAGCCAACTCAAAGTGGTTCAAACAATAAGAATCTTTATTACTTCATTAAAAAAAAAAAAAACAGAGCTAGAACAGATTCTCACAGCAGCTCTGCAATGTTGTCAAGGACCCAGTTCTTTCCATCTCTTTTCTCTTCTACCCTCTGTAGGTCAGTTTTACCTTAGACTGGTTTCCCTCACAGTTGCAAGATAGCTGCTGCAGTTCCAGGCATCACATCAGACACAGTGAGAAACAGCTCTCTTCTTGTCTCCTTCCTAAAAGTAAAGAACCTTTCTCCAGAAATTCCCTAGCAGATTCCCCTCAAATTTAATTTGCCAGAACGGAGCCACTGATTGACTTAAAGTAGAGAAATTTCATTTGCTATACTTCAACAAATTTTTTTTAAAAAGAAAAAAAATTTCAACTGATAGGTGGCTGGATATCTTCCATTCATCCTTCCCCTTCTCCACCTTCTCTATGTCCTGGGAGGTTGATGTGTCTGGGCTGCACCAATGGGCAACCTTGCTCTCTGACTCCCGGTTGGACCCAGCCAATAATGGACACCAGAAAGTGCTCCCAGAACAGGAAGAGGGAGCAGTCAGGGTATTTAATCCCCTGTGTCCTCCTTTCTCAGTCATCTGCATCTTCTACCAAAGCCCACAGCTCCTGCAATGCAGCCCTCTCCATACCAGGCACTCTCCTGGTTCTGGCTCCTGCTCCCTCCCTTGGGGTCTTCTCAGTCCTAGGGGGTGATAACAGCTCCCCACCATTGCTAGCCTCAGGCTACTTCACTACTCCTCTCACAATACCAAACCCTTCATGCACCTTTGTAAATAGTCCTTTGTCCATCTCTCTTGATTGCCCAGTCTGAATGTGCTATCCTCTACCTTTCCCTAGAGCTGATGATACACTGGGCTGGGGATAAATCTCCCTTTGCAGTATTGAATCACTGTCTCTGGGCCTCTTACCAGAAGGTCTTTTTAGCACTTGACCCTCTGTTCATCCCAAACAGCATGCATCTCCTTACCCCCCATGCTGACTTGCCCATCTCTGTCAATAGCACCACCAACCATTCAGTCACCCAGGATCAACACCTGGGTGTTGACTCCCACTTTCCCATTGCCCTGCTGCCAACCTAATCCAGAGCAGGTTCCATTGATTCTACCTCTGCTGTCTCCCATTCCTCACCCCTACCCAATTTCAGGCCTATCGCTGCTCATCTGCTCACTGACGGCAGCCTCCTAATGACCCCCTGCCTCCGATTCGTGCCCTTCCCTGCTGCCACAGGAAACTTCCTTAACCACAGCTCTGATCATCTTAACCTTCTGCCCAAAAACCTGCTCCTGTTGCCTGCAAATTAACATCAAATCCCTCCTCATTCAGGCCCCTACCCAGCTTCTCAGCCTCAGTTCCTACTACATCCATAACCCACTGGCAATACAGGTTACATCAGTCAGCTATTGCTGGGTAAAAAAAAAAAAATCACCCCAAGACTCAGTAGCTTAAAACAACAATGTCTATTATTGCTAACAAGTCTAAGGTCAGCAGAACTGCTGATCTGGGCCAGGGTCGGCTGATCTTGGCTTGGCTCACTCACATGTCTGCAAGCAGCAAACAGGTTGGCTGGGGCCTAGCTGATCTGGGACAGCCTCGCTCACATGTCTGGTGGTTGTATGGCTGTCGGCTGGGTGAAAGGAAGTGACTGGGCCTGATGTCACTCAATCCAGCAGACAAGCCTAGTGGTATATTAGTTATCTGTTGCGGCATAACAAATTACACAGCTAAAACCAACAAACCTTTATTTTCTCAGTTTCTGTGGGTCAGGAATCCAAGTGCCACTTAGCTGGGTGTCTTTGACCCAGGGCCTCTCACAAGGCTACAGGCAAGGCATCAACTAGGACTTCAGTCATCTCAAGGCTCAAATAGGGGAGGATCTGCTTCTCAGCTCACTCCCGTGACTGTGGCGGGTCTCGGGTCCTCGCTGGCTTTTGACCAGAGACATCATATCCACGCCGTGTGGGCTCCTCCACAGGGCACTCACAGCATGGTGGCTGGATTCCCTCAAAGCAAGGCAGCAGGAGAGTAAGAGAAGGAGAGCAAGATGGAAGTCACACGGTCTTTTCATAACCTAATAGCGGAGGTGCCAACCCGTCTCTTTTGCTGTATTCTACTCATTAGAAGCGAGGCACTAGGCCCAGCCAACACTGTGGGGTTACACAGGGCATTAATCCCAGGAGGTGGAGATTCTTGGGAGCCATTTTAGGGGCTGCCTGTCACACCTGGGCTTGGTCATAAACTGGTGGCAGGCTTCCAAGGACAGCAAGGTGAGTCCAGAAGTGTGCAAGGCTTCTTGGGGCCCAGGCTGGGAACCTGCATATGTTTGATCAAAGCAAGTTGTAAGCCCAAGCACAGATTCAAGAGATGGGGAAGTAGACTCTATCTCTCGATGGGGAGAGCTGCCTAGTTACACTTCCAAGGGGATATGGACTAGGATGGAGAATTGTGTCTGTTTCTGCAAAGAACCACACAGGGTTTCCCACTGAACACAAAAATGCCTTGTGCTTTCTAGCCTAAAGGCCGCTGGGTGTACAGTTTCCTCTTCCTGTGTGTCCTAGCCCCACCTCTGCCTATTATATCCTGCCAGTCTTCAAGGACCAACTCACATCCTGTATCAGTTTCCTTTTGCTGCTATAACAAATTACCACAAACTTAGTGGCTTAAAACAACTCAAATTTTATTACCTTATAGTTCAGGATGTCTGAACCACATGGGTGTCACTGGGCTAAAATCAGAGCACTGGCAGGGCTGCATACCTTCTGGAAGCTCTAAGGGAGAATCCATTTTCTTGCCTTTTCCAGCTTCTAGAGGCAGCCCACATTCCTTGGTTCATGGCCCCTTCATCCATCTTCAAAGCCAAGAAGTTTGTCACTCACATCACTCTGACAATGACTCTCTCTCCCTCCTTCCTCCACTTATAAGGACATTTGGCCTTCCCTGGTGGCTCAGTGGTTGAGAGTCCGCCTGCCGATGCAGGGGACACGGGTTCGTGCCCCGGTCCAGGAAGATCCCACATGCCGCAGAGTGGCTGGGCCCGCGAGCCATGGCCACTGAGCCTGCGCGTCTGGAGCCTGTGCTCCACAATGGGAGAGGCCAGAACAGTGACAGGCCCGTGTACCGCAAAAAAAAAAAAAGGACCCTTGCGATGACATTGGCCCTACTGTGATAATCCAGGATAATCTCTGGTCCAGGGGAGCATTATTCTGTGTACCACTCCCTCTCCTACCCCCAGGAGCAATGGCAGCAGTATTTATTGAGCACTTACCATGTACCTGTCAGTGCACCCTCCCTCCTATCTCCACACCCCATCCCGCCCTCATCCATCTGAACAATCTCATCCACTCTTTACAACCCTATAAGTGGTCTCATTTTACAGACTCAAAGAAGTTAAGCAATTCCCCAAGCCTACCCAGCAAGTAAGGGCTGGATATTGGAATTTGAACTCAAGTCTGTCCAACTCTGAAGCCAGAGTCCCAACCATATGTGTGTCCTAAGAAGCCACCCAATCCCCTCCTCTGTGTTCCCATAGCTGAGTGGTCGGGCCTCTCTTTTTAAATGATACTCCGCTAAAGTTTCCACTTTCGGCAGGCCACCTCCCCACCTCAGCTGTCACAGTAATAAGAGCAGTTATTTAACGAAAATCTACTGTGTCTCAGACCCTTCACATACAACATCTCTGACACCCACTGCTAAGGCCGGTCCTGTTTCCACTTTCCACAGAAGGAAGCTGAGACTCAGAGAAGCGAGGGTCAGCCTCAGGAGTCATTAATGGCAGTTCTGGAAGTTGAACACAGGCCTAATTCCAAAGCCAGTTCCTGCCTCAGCCAGGCCATCTTTGCAGTTGTAAATGCCTGCTGCCTTTGTAAGCCGGGTAGAGACATATACATATCATTAGCTGGCTTTAAGGTGGCAGTGTAGTCCAGTGGTTAAATTGGAGATGCTGGAGTCATCCTGCTGGGGTTCCCAGCCCTCCCACTTTCTGCCTGTGTGACTTATGCAAGTCACTTAACCTGTGTCTGCCTCAATTTCCTCATCTGTAAAACGTATAATGATAGTACCTACCTCATAAGGGCTGTTGTGAAGATTAAATGAGTTAACATATCTCAAGTGCTTTTCATAGTCACTGCCACATAGCAAGCGCTATGTAAGTGGTGGCTTTTATTGTGGGGTGACCTGGTCAGCTGAGGGTCATGCAGAGCCCCTGCCCCAATGTCTGGTCACGTCATTGGTCCTCTGCTCCAGTCTTGTTAGGCATCTTTCTTCTGTGAAACTTTATGACCCCAAACTACCTAAATGGAAGGTTATCTGGAAGACCAAAAAAGATAAATGTTGAGAATACTTTATAAACTGTAGAGAGAAATGCCCATGTTGGCTATCATTGACCTTTATGAAGTGCTTAACAATCAGACCAGGAAACCATAGACCCACCGGAAGACCCAGTGTCAGCCTTCTCAGTGTGGGCCCCAGGGGAACAGAGGGCCGGCAGCTGTCATATGTCCTCCTCCCTCCCATCTCCACACCCCATCCCGCCCTCATCCATCCTGGGGCTGTAGGAATGCGATGGTATCTCAGCAAACAGACAGTCTGTTCCCAGAGGAGATGGGGCCGCCCCCAGGAGGCCCCACTCTCCCAGCCACTGTAAACACAAGGGTCTGTCCTCTTTATCAGCCTGGCTCAGCGGCAGCGGAGACAGTCTGCCCGCTGGAGAGTCACTGCACAGTGATAAGCCGCCGGGCCCCTTGTTGGCTGCCCTCCTGGGGCTGCAGCCGAGCTGTGTCAGAATAGGAATCTCGGGGCTGTCCTGGCCCGGGGCCTAAACACCTCGTCCCGGGGCTGGGGGGCTGGATGCCTGTGCTCTGAGGATGTTAGCCACTCAGAGGAAGGAAGCAAAGGCCCAGAGCCGCCAAAGGGCCAGGGCACACAGTCTGCAAAGCCCCCAGGAGCTCCAAGACTGCTGACTCTGTTAATTACATTGCTTTGCAAGATAGCTTTATCCTCCTCCTCCCTCATCATTGTCATCTTTACAAACCATACATATTGATGATGTTACCAAGCCCCATGTTTTCCAATCCACACTCCAGTCAAAGAATTAATACACATAAAGCACTTAGCACTGGGCTTGGTAAGGGCTCAGAGAAAGTCACCTTGCATAGGCACAGTGTAGTAGCGTTCCTCTGGTTCAGGCAACCCCCGGTCCCTTAAAATAATAACAGCTAATTTTATCCGGGACAGTCATACCCATTATGTCCTCAGTTTCTCCACTGACTGGACGTGGGGAATACTGGTATGAACATCATTCCCATTTGACAGAGGAGGGAACTGAAGGGCCCAGAGAGGTGAAGTGATTTGCCTAAGCTGCACAGTCAGGACATGGCACAGCTGGGACCAGCCCCGGGACCAGCCCCAAGCCCAGCCCAAGGAGTCAGGATAGAATCCTGGGAGCCCCAGGGGCTGGGGGCTGGGGGCTAAGGCCGCTCTCACTGAGTCTACAATCCAGCCATCACCATCACCATCACAGGGACTTCTGCTGCCTTCTCCCTTCTAAAGGCACCCCCTGCACCCCAACAGGTACCCTCTCCTAGCCAAGGGACCTCCAGGTGGCCTTTGATTCTCATGAATGGGTCCACCATCACCTTCCCCACATACCAGCTGGGCCCTCGAACCTCCCCTCCCACACATCAACAGGCTCTGATTCTCAGGGTGACAGGGGAAAGGGATGGACACTGAGCTGGAAGTTGGGACATACAGAATGGCTCCCCAGATGTCTCAAGTTTCCTCCAGGCCATGTCTTCTCCCTGTGCCCACCGGAGTGTCCCGCCTCCACCACCCACATGTCCACCAGATCCCACATCACAAGGTGGCCCTTTAGTCCACTGCTGTAGCCTCAGACCTCCGGCTACTGCCCCAGGCAAGGTCATGGCCCCTCTGCCACCTCCCCCGAACACCCAGCCTATCACCACCTTACGCACGGATACTTACTGAGTGTCTTCTCTGCACCAAGTACTCTTCCAGGCACTGGGGGGACAGCAGTGAACAAAACAGACAGGGTCCCTTTCCTCACGGAGCTTTCACTCTAATGAAGGAAGCGAGGGAAACAGACAGTTAAACAAAACAAATGAGTAAACTATAAGGCATTTTAAGTAAGATTTATTATAGATAACATTACTATCATTGAAAATAAGGGCTTTGGTTAAAGAAAAAAAAAGGGATGGGTTTGGGGAGTGTGGGGTGGAGTTGCTGTTTAAATGGGGTGGTCACGTAGGCCCCCTTGAGAAGGTGACATTTGCTCAAAAAGTGGAAGGAGGTAAGGGGGTCTACCTTAAGGATTCCGAGGAAGAGCATTCCAAGCAAAGGGAACAGCCAGGGTGAAGGCCCCTGTTCGAATCCATGTTGCCTTTTCTGTGCACCCACATTTTTCATCCCTTTATTTGGCCCTGCGCAGAGTCCAGGAGCATCAGAGGAAGTTGCTCACTTGGCCACCTGTCCTGCTGTACCAGGAGCTCCTTGGGGCAGGGACCCTGTAACGGTCAAGTTCACAGTCACCTCAGACCCCACCCTGACATGTCCAGACACACAGACACATACCCAGACCCTCATGCCCAGACATACACACCCAAACTTGTATACAGAGATCTACACACTATGCCAATAGAGAAGGCCTCGGTGATTGTCTATTGAGATGAACTGAGTGAAGAGGAAATCATAACTAAGTACACTCAGACCCATCTAGTTTACAAAGGTCTCCCTTGTGCCTACTCTTTGAGCTTGAGAACTGGGTGGTTAAAAATAGTGAGGCTCAGAGAGACCAAGGTGAACGGGCTTGTCACTGGTATTTGCAATACTTGAACCCAGCTCTTCTGATTTCCATCCAATATATATTTTCATTAAAAAAACAAAAAACTAAAAAATAGGTCAGATGTGAACATAGTACAAAATTCAAAATGTCCATAGAGGCAAGTGTCCCTCTTCTCCCCGCCATCCCCACACCCCCGCTCGGCACACAGCTTCCTCCCTATAGAGTCAGAGTGCACTTATCAATTTACTTCCAATGGAGACTTCGGCTCTCCTGTCTCTGTGAAGAGAATCTGCACTGCACATACATCTGACATTATGAAAACAGGCCAGGAGTCCCCACTCTGGAAGCATCTCCTCTTTGCTCCTAGAACCTAGGTTGTCTGGAGCCAGGCTTGGCATCCACTTGGTTTCCCCAAACCCACAAGCCTCTTGGATCCATGACATGGTCACTGAATAGTTCACATCTTCGTCCCTGGGGATGATCCAATCATCATGAGGAACGCTTCGTCCTCAGAGAGAGGAAACAGAGACTGAGGGAGAAGAGGGAAGGAGTAGGAAGGGGCTGGGAAGGGGGAAGTTGGGCACTGCAGGAAATCACACTGTGCTGCAGTTTCTTTAAAAGTACGCAGTGGCGCAGTGGTTGACAGTCCGCCTGCCGATGCAGGGGACACGGGTTCGTGCCCCGGTCCGGGAAGATCCCACATGCTGCACAGTGGCTGGGCCCGTGAGCCATTGCCGCTGAGCCTGCGTGTCCAGAGCCTGTGCTCCGCAACGGAAGAGGCCACAGCAGTGAGAGGCCCGCGTACTGCCAAAAAAAAAAAAAAAAAAAAAAACTAGGCCCCCGGACAACTTCCCAAAGAGGCTGCAATGGCGGCCAGGGAGGAGGTGCTCACTTTGGAGGCTGAAGTTGCCCAGCGTGAGGAGCAGCTGAGTTCCCTGAAGCAGAGGCTGGCGGCGGCTCTTCTGGCCGAGCAGGAGTCAGAGCGGTTGGTTCCGGTGTCTCCCCTGCCGCCGAAGGCCGCCCTGTCGCGAGATGAGATTCTGCGCTACAGCCAGCAGCTCGTGCTGCCTGAGCTGGGCGTGCAGGCACAGCTGCGCCTGGCGACCGCGTCCGTGCTGGTCGTGGGCAGCGGGGGGCTCGGCTGCCCACTGGCGCAGTACCTGGCAGCGGCCGCCGTCGGCCGCCTGGGCTTTGTGGACTACGATGTAGTACAAGTGAGCAACCTGGCCTGCCAGGTGCTGCACGGCGAGGCACTGGACGACCAGGCCAAGTCTTTTCGGCCGCCGCTACACTACGCCATCTCAATTCGGCGGTGGAGTGCGTGCCCTACGCCCAGGCGCTTACGTCAGCCACGGCACTAGACCTGGTCGGCCGCTATGACGTGGTGGCTGATTGCTCCGACAACGTGCCCACTCGCTACCTGGTTAACGACGCCTGTGTGCTAACCGGCTAGCCCCTCGTGTCGGCCAGCGCCCTGCGCTTCGAGGGCCAACTCACAGTCTACCACTACGGCGGTGGGCCTTGCTGTCGCTGCATGTTTCCGCAACCACCTCTGGCGGAGACGGTGACCAGCTGCGCGGATGGCGGGGTGCTTGGTGTGGTTACCGGGGTCCTGGGCTGCCTGCAGGCGCTGGAACTGTTGAAGATCGCTGCAGGTCTGGGCCCCTCTTACAGTGGCAGCCTGTTGCTCTTTGATGCCCTCGGAGGTCATTTCCGCTGTATTCGGCTGCGGAGGCGCAGGCCCGACTGTGCAGCTTGCGGGGAGCAGCCCACTGTGACTGATCTGCAGGACTACGAAAGCTTCTGTGGCTCCTCAGCCACCGATAAGTGCCACTCCCTACAGTTGCTGAGCCCGGAGGAGCGAATTTCTGTCGTCGACTATAAGCGACTTCTAGATTCCGGGTCACCCCACGTGTTGCTGGCGTCAGGCCTCCAGTGGAGGTGGACCTGTGTCGGTTGCCTCACTCCCTACACATCCCTTTGAAATATTTGGAACGGAGGAATGCGGAGAGCCTGAAACTCTTGGGAGAAGCAATCCGGGAAGGGAAGCAGGGCACACAGGAAGGGGCATCTCTCCTCATTTATGTGATCTGCAAACTGGGCAATGACTCCCAGAAAGCCGTGAAGATCCTGCAGTCCTGGACAGACTTAGACTCTTTAACAGTTCCGGTTGTTGTGGGAGGCCTCATGGCCTGGGCTGCCAAAATCGATGGAACGTTTCCGCAATACTGAGATGGCCGGTAGAGTCTGACCAGCGAAGGATGTGGGTTGTCATGTTACCTAAAGTTTTTTTGCCTTTATGAATGTATTTGCATTTTTTTCAGTAATGTACGGAAGAGCCTGGGATTCTCCAATATCTGCGGATAGGTGGACTTCTTTTTATAAGGAGCTTTTTAATTGTAACTTACTGGGTGATGTAGCAGTTAAGAGGTTATAACACTGTTCCTCTGAACTGCCTTGTGTTTGCAACACTTGGATGGTGTGTTGAACAGGTGGGATAGAATGTAAGTGACAGGACTTTGTGTTTTGAACTGCAGGTCATTTGCGTGTCCTGCCTTTTTTTTTTTTTTTTAAATCTCCCAATTAAAAAGCTCTTTAAAGTTGTCCATTTTATTGCTTGGAAAGCTGTCATATACTTACTGAATTGATCATGGATGATATAGTTAAGATAAGTTTATTGTTTACTAAGACATTCTTTGGGTGTTATTTCTAATTCAAATGATGGAACATGCCCTAGAGAAATCAGTGTTTAAAATGTAAATTGTTAAAACATTAAAATGAAAATTAGCTGGGAAGTGGTCATTCTATTAAATATTTTCAATTAATAGCCAAGTAAGATATTTACAGTCTAGCAAGATAGAAACCACCTTTGTAGCATGTCAGTTTCTTTTATAAATTGCTGACTTTTTCTTAGACTTAACCTCAGGGTCCACCTTATGTTGGACACGTACAGAAATTTCTAAACTGTGTGGTTTGGCTTGCTTTGGAATCTTCAAGTCCCAAGTCCCAGCCTTCTGCCCTCCCCTGTCCTTTTGTCCCTGTCCAACCTGTTATTTTTATTTTTGTCGTTACTGTATGGCCAGAATGCCAAATACAATATTGAATTAAAGTGGAATAACGAACATTCTTCTCTCCTTTGCAGTTTCAGGTGAAGAACTTTGAATATTTGACCAATATTACTTGTTATTGCTTTACTGTAGATAAATACCTCCTATCAGATTAAATAAATTTCTGTATTAAAACAAAACAAAACAAAACTAGGCCCCCATTTAAGGACCTCTGGATTCTTCCCCAGAGGTTTCAAAGCTGATGGACCGTAAGTTCCCCATGAAAATCATGGGGCTGGAGTCACTGGATGACCACCCCAACCGAACCCTAGCACAGTGCCCCAGACACACTCAACTACAACTGTGGTGTCCAGTGTATGCCTTGCCTTTACTAGGAGCAGATGAAAATGCATCAGCCGTGGACCTGCTGCCAGGAGCTTACAGCCTAGGGGAGACACACACATACATCCCAGTGGGACAGTACTCAGGGAGCCTTGGGGGACCAAAGGATGCTGCTTCTCCTGGAATGAGTGAAGGAGAGAGAAGGAATACACAGGAACCCCAGCAGAGGGGCCGACATATACAAAGAGCAGGGACACTTAAGAAATGCTAAGGGGAATTCTGGTTTTGGGCGGCAGAGTTCAAACAGGAAGGGTCAGTGGGGGCGGGTCAGAAGCAAAGGGCCTGGATGTCAAGCGGATGTGTTTGATTTTATTTTCTTAAGTGGAGGTTTTCAAGCAGGGTTATGGCAGGATCTGACTTGTGTATTATCTGGATCTCTCACAAACTGTGAGCAGTGTAGAGGATGGGGTGAAGGCTTCCAGTGCATGGGATATGAAGGTATGATTAAAGTCGAGCAGAGAAAATGTATTTATAATGCTTTATTTCTTAAATAGGGTGATGGGGACACTGTTTCTACTCTTTTTTATATGTCTGAAATAGTTCATAATGAAAAGGAAATTTTAAATAAAAAAGTGAGTTAAAAAAGTCAGTGAATAAGCTCCATGAGGGTGCAGATAACAACAGCTAATAATGAAGCTTGTTATGCTCTTAGTAAGACTGCTTAATAGGCACAATTTCCAGGACTTTCTAAGTGTACAGTCATTTAACCCTCACAACCCTCGGAGGTGGGTGTTTTACTCCTCAGTTACAGATGAGGATAGGGAAATATAGAGAAGCTGAGTATCTTGCCCAAAGTCACCCAGTCAGTAGGATGGAAAGCAGCGATTCAGGGATTCATCACACTCTTCACCAAGGCTTGTATTACCACATGGCTCCTGTTCACTACCACATCCCCAGCACCTGGCACCTGGCCTGTAGTAAATTTTCGTTGAATGCATGCAGCCCAGAGAGGTTCAGCAAGTTCCCTTAGGCCACACAGCAGTGCTCTTCAAGATTATGCCCCCATGGGGAGCCCGGTTGTCCGGCTTCCGGTCCAGCGCTCCTTCCCCGACCTGGCCGCACCCCTTTCTGCCTCTCCTGTTCCTCCTCGCAGTCTCCAGTCCCAGCCATCCTGGGTCAGTATACCGGCGGCAGCCTAAGCCTGACTCAGCCAGACCAGCGGAGCTAGAGCCGCGTAGGACGAGGCGGCGGGGAGGCGGGGCCGCGGGGCCAGCAGTGGGCGGGGCTACGTGGGGGCAGGACCTGGGTGGGCGGGGTTAGGAGGGCTGCGCCGACGCCGGGCAGAGGCAGAACAGTCCTGAGCAGACAGGAAAGCACGGTCTTCTTATTCTGTCAGCAGTGACTAGCTGTCACTCGCTCGCTCTAAGAGACCCCATTATGTGGAGCCTGTCTTTCAACCCCAAATGGCTGTGCTCTCTCAAGGGTCTAGGCCGGGTGGACCGGGAGGAGGTACCCAAGGAACCTTTAGGTGCAGAGCGCTGGGTGCCATGGAAATGGAGGGCCAACTGGGGAGCCATGGCAGGCTTCTGAGCAGTAAGGGGGTCGACAAACTTGAACCTGGACGATGACCGGCCGTGGAGGGGCGGTAGGAAGCTGCCTCAGCCTACCCATACCCCTGCCTTCGTAACTCCATCCCTTGCCACACTAACCTTGTTTTCTCCTGGCCTTCTTGCTCTTCTTGGAACATTACAAACCCTTTCCCACCTTACGGCCTTTCCCCTTGCTGTTCCCTTTGCTGGAAAAGTAGAAGGAGAAGAAGCAAACACTTGCAGCCCTTACTAACGTGCCAGGCACTTTCTAGGCACTTCACATGTATTAACTCATTTAATCCTCTCCACAACCCTATAGGTAGATACTATTCTTATCCCTATTGTGCAGGTGAGCAAACTGAGGCATAGAGAGAAGTGGCTTGTTCAAGGCCTCATGGTAGTGGCAGAGCTAGGACATGAAACTCTGGGATTCAACTCTTATTCCATTCGAATGGTTTGCCCGTCCCTTCACCATCCAGTATAAAAAAGCTTTCTGTGCAAACCTCCCACCAATGCTTACCCTCTGTGGTTTTCATCATGGGATTTGTGTCCCCTTGACATTCTGCATTTCTTTCTTGGTCTCTGTTATCTGAGTTGTCCATCAGATTGTGAAGTCTGCTGTGTGAAGGCAGGACTTTGTCTCATTCACAGCTGTAACCCTCGCTCCCAGCACAGTGCCTGGAACATAGAGGAATTCATTAAAGGTGTGTTGAATGACTAAAGGAACAGGAGTGTGGATGTGAGATGGAGAAACTCAGCTCAAGGCTCCGTGGACCTCTATCCTTTCCTGAACCCCCCGATCCCAAGAGAAAGGATCCCTCCCTCCTGCTTTGTGTTCCCCATCCCATCCTTGCACTTGTTAGCTCACACAAGTGTGTCTTCCCACTGGATTGTTCACCACCTAAAGACAGCAACTATGTCATAGTCATCTGAACAAAAATAATACTAATAATAACTCGCGTTTTGTTTTTTTTTTGGTTGCACCGGGTCTTAGTTGTGGCAGGCAGGCTCCTTAGTTGTGGCATGCATGTGGGATCTAGTTCCCTGATCAGGGATCGAACCCGGGCCCCCTGCATTGGGAGTGCAGAGTCTTAACCACTGCACCACCAGGGAAGTCCCAGTATATATTTTTCTATCCTTTTACATTTTTTTAAAAATACTTATTTATTTATTTATTTATTTGGCTGTGCTGTCTTAGTTGCAGCAGGCGGGCTCCTAGGTTGCAGCCCACAGGCAGGCTTCTTAGTTGTGGTTTATCGGCTCCTTAGTTGTGGCATGCAAACTCTTAGTTGCAGCATGCATGTGGGATCTAGTTCCCTGATCCGGGATTGAACCCAGGCCCCCTGCATTGGGAGTGCAGAGTCTTAACCACTGCACCACCAGGGAAGTTCCTACCCTTTTACTTTTAAGCTATTGTTTTCTTTATATTTAAAGTGGGTTTCTCGTAAGCAGCAGATGGTTGGGTGTTGCTCTTTCTTTTCTTATTTTTTAAAAATTTAAACAGTGATATTTTATGTTAAAATTAAATAATAAAAGTAGTTGGGGAAACAAACATAGTTTAGGGGGGGTCTTTCTCTTTTATCCAATCTGACAATCTCTGGCTTTATTTGGGGTGTTCACATTTAGTCACATTCAATGTGACTATTGGTACGGTTGGGTTTAAAGCTATCATTCTGCTATTTGCTTTCTAATTGTCCCAACTCTTATTTCTTCCCCTTTTTCCCCTTTTCTGTTTGGGTTTTTTTTTTTTTTTTTGTATTAACTGTGTAGTTTTTTATGGTTCTATTGTATCTCCTTTTCTAGCTTATTAGATGTAACTCTTTTTGTGTGACATTTTAGTGGTTTCTTTGGTGTACCTCTTTAATTTATCACAGTCTACCTTCAAATAATACTGTACCACTTTAGAGTACACAAATCTTATAATAGTATAATTACATTTGTCCAAGCCTTTGTGCTATTATTGTCAGATATTTTGTTTAAATTTGTTACAAATTCAACAATACGTTGTAATTATTTTTCCTCTTAATATTCAATTATATTTAAATATATTAAGCAGTGATAACTGTTGTTACCATTTACAGTGCTCTTTATCCTTTGTGTAGATCTAGGTATCTGTCAGGCATCATTTTCCGTCTCTTGAAAAATTCTTGTAGGACAGATATAACTGGTGATGAATTCTTTTTACTTTTATGTGTCATAAAAAGTCTTTCCTTCATTTTTATTTTTGAAAGATGTTTTTGCTGGGTAGAGTTTTTTTTCTTTTTTCTTTTGATACTTTGAAGATGTTCCTGTTTTCTACCTTGCATCGTTCATAATTTAATATCTGCTATAATCCTTAGCTTTGTTTCTCTGTATGTAATATGTCTTTTTTTCCTCTGGCTGCTTATAAATTTTTCCCTTAATCACTAGTTTTAAGCAACTTGATTCTGATGTGCTTTGGTTCAGTTTTCTTTATGTTTCTTTTGCTGGGCTTTCTTGAACTTCTTGGATCTCTAGGTTTAGAGTTTTCATCATATTTGGAAAATTTTCAGACATTATTTTTTAAAATCATTTATCAGTGTCCTTCTCTATTCTCCTTCAGAAATTTCAGTTGCATGTATATTTGGCTTCTTGAAATCACCCCCACAGTTCACTGATGCTCCATTTATTGTTCTTAATTCTTTTTCTTGCTGTGTTTCATTTCGGATAGTTTCCTTAACTATGTCTTCAAATTCACTATTCTTTTCTTCTATAACCTCCATCTAATCTATCCTTAATCTCACGCAGTACTTTTCTCATCTCACACATTGTAGTTTTCATCTTTAGAAATTTGATTTGGATTTTTTTGGTCCTATATGTCTCTAATTAACATGTTCAATTGTTAGCTTCTTGAACTTACAGTATACCAGTATAATACCTGTTTTTATACACTTTCTTCATTATGCATTAATGACCCTCTCTTTGTTCTTTTGTGGTTTTGTTTTGTTTGGGTTTTTTTTTCTTTGTTTGGTTGGTTTTTTTGCCACACCGTGCAGCATGCAGGATCTTAGTTCCCCGACCAGGGATCAAACCCATGCCCCCTGCATTAGGAGTGTGCAGTCTTAACCACTGGACTTCCAGGGAACTCCCGTGACCCTCTCTTCGTTGAGTGTTGGATTTTCCTTCTTTGTATGCCTGGTAATTCTGATGAGATGCTAAGCATTGTGACTTTTATCTTTTGGGGTAAAATCCTTTTGTATTTCTAAAATTATTCTTGAGATTAGTTCTGGGACATGGTTAAGTTACTTGGAAAGACTTGGATCCTTTTTTTTCTCTATTATTTTTTTTGGCTGCGTCAGGTCTTAGTTGCAGCACACAGGATCTTTCATTGAGGAATGTGGGATCTTTCATCGTGGTGCACGGGTTTCTCTCTAGTTGTGGTGTGTGAGTTTTCTCTCTCTAGTTGTGGCGCATGGGCTCCAGGGTGCGTGGGCTCTGTAGTTGTGGAGAGCGGGCTCCAGAGCACATGGGCTCTCTCATTGAGGCACGCAATCTCAGTAGTTGTGGCATGAGGGCTTAGTTGCCCCACGGCATGTGGGATCTTAGTTCCCCGGCCAAGGAT
This sequence comes from Leucopleurus acutus, assembly GCF_964270905.1. Lineage (NCBI taxonomy): Eukaryota > Metazoa > Chordata > Mammalia > Artiodactyla > Delphinidae > Leucopleurus > Leucopleurus acutus. The sequence goes on along the minus strand of NC_139142.1, from coordinate 135,447,514 downwards.
CGACCCCGTGTCCCCTGCATTGGAAGGTGGATTCTTTACCACTGGACCACCAGGGAAGTCCCTGGTAAAAGTTTGAAGAGTTTCTAGGTTTTGATTTTAAGCTTCATTAGGCAGGACAAAAGTAGCATTTAGTCCAGGGTTAAGTGTCCCCACTACTGAGATGAGACCTTTCACAGCACTCTAACTGATGTCCGGTTATGGGCATCTTATGATCTTTTACGCTGGATTTTGGAAACAGGCACTATTCTGCGCCCTGTAGAGCTCCAGGTACTGCTCTCTCTAACCTTTTGGGGTTCTTTTCTGGCCTTGGGTAGCTTTCTCACACTGAATACTACAGGGAACTCTGACTTTCTCTCCTTATGTAGCTTTCTCCTCTCTAGTATTTTTCCCTGCAAATTCTAGTTACCTTGGCTTTTTTGGACTCTCAGCTCCATCTTCTCAAGATGACTTCTGGGCTCTACATGAGTCACTCTCCCTTTGCTGTGGATGGAAATGCTCTCCAGGAAGTAAGCTGGGGCAATCATAGCTCATCTTATTTGTTTTCCATCACTGTCCTCTATTGCCTTATATCCAACATCTTGAGAGTCACTGTTTTCTATACTTTGTCTGTATTTTCGGTTGTTTCAGATGGCAGGGTAAATTCAGTTCCTGAATTTTTTTTTAAAAAAGTGTCAATAATCGGAATTTGAAATTGAAAACAAAAACAGTACTACTTAAAATAGCGTTTAAGGGAATTCCCTGGCAGTCCAGTGGTTAGGGCTCTTTGCTCTCACTGCTGAGGGCCCAGGTTCAATCCCTAGTTGGGGAACTATCGATAAAATCCCACAAGCTGTGCAGTGCGGCCAAGAAAGAAAGAAAGAAATATAAATAAAATAAAATAGTGTTTAAACATTCTCTGACATAAATCGTACCAATGTTTTCTTAGGTCAGTCTCCCAAGGCAACAGAAATAAAAACAAAAATAAACAAATGGGACCTAATCAAACTTACAAGCTTTTGCACAGCAAAGGAAACATAAAAAAATGAAAAGACAACCTATGGAATGAGAGAAAATATTTGCAAATGATGAGACAGACAAGGGTTTAATCTCCAAAATATCCAAACAGCTCATACAACTTAACAACAAAAAAAACAAACAGGGCTACCCTGGTGGCGCAGTGGTTGAGAGTCCGCCTGCCGATGCAGGGGACACGGGTTCGTGCCCTGGTCCGGGAAGATCCCACATGCCGCGAAGCGGCTGCGCCCGTGAGCCATGGCCGCTGGGCTTGCTCGTCCGGAGCCTGTGCTCCACAACGGGAGGGGCCGTGATGGTGAGAGGCCCACGTACCGCAAAAAACAAAACAAAACAAAAAAAAACCCAATCGAAAAACGGTCAGAAGACCTAAATAGACATTTCTCCAAAGAAGACATACAGATGGCCAGTAGGCACATGAAAAGAGGCTCAACATCACTAATTATTAGAGAAATGCAAATCAAAACTACAATGAGGTATCACCTCACGTCAGTCAGAATGGCCATCATTAAAAAGTCTACAAATAACAAATGCTGGAGAGGGTGTGGAGAAAAGGGAACCTCCTACATTGTTGGTGGGAATGTAAGTTGGTGCAGCCACCGTGGAAAACAGTATGGAGGTTCCTCAGAAAACTAAAAATAGAATTACCATATGATCCAGCAATCCCACTCCTGGGCACACACCTGGACAAAACTATAATTCAAAAAGATACGTGCACCCCGATGTTCATAGCAGCACTATTCACAATAGCCAAGATATGGAAACAACCTAAACGTCCATCAACTGATGAATGGATAAAGAAGATGTGGTACATATATACAATGGAATACTACTCAGCCATAAAAAAGAACAACATAATGGCATTTGCAGCAACATGGATGCAACTAGAAGCTATCATACTAAGTGAAGTAAGTCAGAAAGAGAAAGACAAATACCTTATGACATCACTTATATGTGGAATCTAAAATATGGCACAAATGAACCTATCTACAAAACAGAAACAGACTCACAGACATAGAGAACAGACTTGTGGTTGCCAAGGGGGAGGGGAGTAGGGGTGGGAAAGACTGGGAGTTTGGGATTAGCAGATGTAAACTATTATATACATAGAATGGATAAACAACAAGGTCCTACTGTATAGCACAGGGAACTATATTCAGTATCCTGTGATAAACCATAATGGAAAAGAATATTAAAAAAAGAACGTCTGTATGTGTATAACTGAGTCACTTTGCTGTAGGGCAGAGACTGGCACAACACTATAAATCAATTAAACTTCAATTAAATTTTTAAAAAATTAAACATAAAACAGCATTTAGAAATATGAAATACAGATAAATCTGACAAAAGCTGTGCAAGATCTGTAGAGTGAAAAATACAAAACATTGCTAAGAGGAAATTAAAGCATATATAAACGAATGGAGAGCTATACCATCTTCATGAATCAGAAGACTCAACATTTCTAAGATGTCAATTCCATCCAGATGGACATATATTCTCTGCAATCCCAATCAAAATTCTAGCAGGCATTTTTTTTGTTGAAATTGACAAGCTGATTCTAAAATTCATACAGAAATGCAAAGGACCTAAAATAGCCAAGACAATTTTGAAAAAGAAAACAAAGTTGGAGGATTTACACTGCCTTCCCTCAAGACTTATTGCACAGTAATCAATACACTGTAGCTTTACCCTCAAGATAGAGATCAATGAAGCAGAATAGAATCCAGAAATAGACCTCATGTAAACGATCAATTGATCTTTTGACAAATGTTCCAAGGTAATTCAATGGGGAAACAAGAGTCTTTTCAACAAATGGTACCGGAATAAATGGATATCTATATGCAAAAATAAAAACAGAACTTTAATCCATACCTTGCACCATATATAAAAACTAACTCAAAATGGATCATAGACCTAAATGTAAAACTTAATACTATAAAACTTTAGAAGAAAACATAGGAGAAAATCTTTGTGACCTTAGATTAGGCAAAGATTTCTTAGATACTTATTAAAAACACAATTGATACAAGAAAAAAATGATAAGTTGAACTTCATCAATGTAAGAACTTCTGCTCTTTGAAAGGCACTAGTAAGAGAATGAAAAGATAAGCCACAGCCTGGCAGAAAACACTTGCAAATCAGATATTTGATAAAGGACTTATACCCAAAACATATATAGAACTCTCAAAACTCAATAATGAGAACATAAACAACCCAATTTAAAAATGGGCAAATGATCTGAACAGACACTTCACCAAAGAAGATATGCAGATAGCAAATAAGCAAGTGAAAAGATGCTCAATATCCTTAGTCACTAGGGAAATGTAAATTAAAACCACAATGAGATTATCGCTACACACCTATTAGAAAGTCTAAAACAAAAAAGACCAATCATACCAAGTGTTGGCAAGGATGTGGAACAACTGGGATTCTCTTTACACTGTTGGTTGGAATGAAAATAGTACAACCTCAGTGGAAAATAGTTTAGCAGTTTCTTTAAAAAGTTGAACATACATCTACTATATGACTTAGCCTTCCATTCCTTGGGTATTTACCCAAGAGTAATGAAAGTTTATGTTCATACAAAGACTTGAACACAAATGTTCACAGAAGTTTTATTTATAAGAGTAAAAACGTGGAAACATCCCAAATGCCCATCAGCAGATGGATTAACAAATTGTGGGAATGGAACACTCGACAATAAAAAGGAATGAACGACTGATATACACACAATATAGATGAGTCTCAAAATACTTGTGCTGAGTGCAAGAAGCCTTACACCCAAGAATACATACTGTCTGACTCCATTTATATACAATTCTTGAAAATGCAAACTAATGTAAGTGACTTGAAGCAGATCAGTGGTTGCCTGGGGACTGAGGTAGGGGGTGGGGAGAGAGGGAGAGAGGGAAGGATTACAAAGTGGCAGGAGGAAATATTTGGCAGTGATGGACATGTTCATTTTCTTGATTATGGTGATGGTGTCATGACTGTAAACATATGTCAAAACTTATCACGTTGTACACTGTAAGTACATGCAATTTCTTGCATGTGAACAACATCTCAACAGAGCTGTTTTTAAAACATGAAAGAAAGAAACACAGAGATAAGTCTGACCTCGACTCTGCTTCTAGCACCCTGATGGGGAGGGGGAGGAGGGCTGTGCATTGTAACCTAATCAAAGCCTGAGGCTGGAGGGTGAAGCTGGAAGGGCGGAGTTTAAGCACAGAGCAAGGGCGGGAATCTGAGCTGGAGACACAGAGCCTTCTGAGTTCCTGAAGTCACCCTCCCACGTGAGAGGCTGGCTCTGCCTTATCTCGAATGCCTTCTCCTCCAACATTCTTTCATCCTAAGATGTTTCCAGCCAAAAAAGACTTCCTGAAATTGGGCAGGGCAGCCTGAGGAGGCAAGAACAATAGCAGAGCCCCAAGTATGTGGCCAGGCTCTCTTGCACACTTTATCGTGTTTAGCCCTCCCATCACCCCAGTATGAGCTAGTTATCGCAGTCCTATTTTACTAATAAAGAAACTGGGGCGGGGTGGGGATGGGAAGCAGAGGCTGAGAAAGGTGAAATGACTACTGCTCTGAGGATAAGAGCTGACAGCATCCCCCTCCCCCGAGGCACAGCACGCTCGTGGGTGTTACACACACACACACACACACACACACACACACACACACACATACACAAGGGCTGGAGGACCAGTGGTTGAGGGGCCCTTTGAAGCCTTTTCTCAACCCCAGGCACTCTTATTTTGGAAATCCCATCCCACTCCATTTAAGGCAGAGTAAATCAATAGATCCTATAGTGATTATGATTTTTAGTGTGCTTATTCATTTTACTTGCAGTGTTTTGTTGCATTTGAGAGCCAAGATATGTTCTTTTCCCCAATTTCTAACATTTTCTTAAGCTCTAAGTTCTAAGGGCAAAGTGGCCCTATTTGTTGGGGGTGTGATGAGGGTAGTAGCTTTGTGGAGGTGAAGACCCAGGAAGAGGCTCTGGGCTCCAGTACAGGCGTGCCTGGCTCCTGGGGACAGCGGGGGCAGTGGGGGCAGTGCTGCCAGGAAGCCTGGCTTGGCACGCAAGCTCTGGAGTCAGTTGTCTGGTCCACATCCTGGCTCCACTGCCACTCCTGTGTGACCTGGGCAATGTCATCTTACCTCTCTGAGCCTCACTTTCTTCTTCTGTGAAGTTAGGATCCTAATACCTACCCGACAGGGTCAATGACTGTAACATGTCTGGTTGGATGGTATTCAAGGTCCTTTGCTGTGTGGAGACATGTGAGGACTCAAAAACTAATGTCTGAACAGGTGCCAGAAATCTTGTTCTGTCGGCCATTTAGGCACCCCCTGGACTCCGGCTGATTTCCTTTGGAGTCATCTTACCTTATCAAGTCACAAGTCCCTGAGTCACCCCCAGCCCTGCGGCCAGCTCCCCAGCTGTCCCTGCCATGCTTCCTGTGGCCCTCCTCCGCCCACCCCATATTGTTCCTTGCCCCACCACATTCAGGGACGTTTTGTCTCCCTGGGCCTGGCGACTGTAAGCCGCTGGGAACAGGAACTGCTTAGAGGCCCCTGGTCATTCCCAGGAAGTCCACGTGGAATGCAAGTGGACGTGTCCAGCGGCAGGCCTGTCTGCTTAGCCTGGCCTCCAGCTTCTAGCCACTGCCTCCCCACCCCCGGCCCCCATGCCAGAGGGTGGTAACAAGATCAGAACAAGGGACACCAGCCTGGCCTTGGGCCCCCCTCTGAGCCTTTAGAGTCACAATGTCACCCACCATTCTATCAGGGTCCTGGATGTGCCATTAAGGTTTCTGAATCTGGGGAGGTCTAGGGCCTGGGGGATGGGCCAGGCAGCCGGAGCACTGGAGGGAAGGGGACCATATGTATTTGCAACACATATATAAGTGCATCAATATTTTAACCACTGGTATGGCCATGCCCACACAAGCCAGCTGAAGGTCAGCCCTGCAGGTTCAATCCCCTCTGCCTACTCAAGGTGACACCCCTTCCAGGAAGTCCTCTCTGACTACACCAGCCAGTATTAGGGGTCCTTTCCAGTGGCCATGCTTACCCCTATCGTGGCACTTGTCACATCATGACCCCCAACACCTATTCCCTTATCTGTCTGTCCCTTGAGATATCCTGGGGAGAGGAGTTCAGGCTGTCTTTCCCATCTTTACCTCAATGAAAAGGGCTGCACTTTTATGTTAAATGAATAAAAGGCATTATATATGTCCAGAACCCATCAGGGCTGGGTTTACATCCCTGCCGCCCCCTCATAGTTATGTGTTCTTTGGTCTCTGTAAACCACCTTGTGCCTCAGTTTCCTCCTCTGACAAATGGGGTTACCAGTGGCTGCCTAAAGCATCAGTTGGAACCATTTGGGCAAAGTGTCCGTCCTTCTCTTTTTACTAACCCTTAGATGAAGCTTGAGCGACCACCTGTCACAGGCCCAGACAGAGAGGTAGCTTTGGCTTTCTGGTTAGAGATCTCCTGAGAGACCTCACCTGAACTTGGCTGCTGCCCAATCCCCTCCCCCTCTGCTAAATGCAAGACCCATGCCCCCTTTGTGAACTCCCAGGCCTTGAATTGTGCCACTGACGTATGTGCTACACTGTCATCATCATGGGAACAGCTTACATTTACAAGAGCTTTGGGGTCACAAATCCGATCTTTATCTCCACAAGCACCTTGTAACATCAATCATAGGAGTCTCCCATTGTACAGATGAGAAAACTGAGGTTCCCAGAGTCCCACAGCATGAACTACGTGTAGATAACTAAGAGTGCTCAAAGATCCTGCTCACGCGCTTTTGCATTTTGACCTGAAGGAAAGCCCAAAGTAAATGGAATGATTCCCTAATGGTGGGATTTCAGGCCAGAAAAGTGGGATAGGAAATTGAGGGATGGCAAGGGGGCTTTCCCAGGCTTTTGAAACCCTATCCCACAGGTGATCCCGCCCCCTTTACCTGTAGTTACACCTGGAAAAGCAAACAAACATCTATCCCTTGCTGCCTCCCTGGCCAAGGGAGGATGCAGGGAGAAACTTGGCCCTGGGTCTGTACCGAGCTGGCTCTCCACCCTTCGTTTTTGTAAGTTCAGGCAGAAGAAGAGGCTGGGAGAAAAATCTGCTACTAATAAGGAAATCAATTAGTTGGTGTGCGTGTCACGAAATGCTTCAATAAAAATGTGCCTTTCGGGGATTTTTTCCTCCCCCTTTAGTTTTTTCCCCCAAAGAGACCTGGCTGGGGCCAGAATATGTTTCCAGCGCCCTCCCATCAGAGGATGGTGACGCTGCTGCGTCTGGAGCTGATTACAAGAGGGATATGCTCTGGTGCCATGCTGGCATCATGGGTGCCTATGGGGTCCCCTCCTCTACCTGGCCTGACTACACCCATGGGCATTCAAGGAGTAGGGGTCGTACCCACCCCGTGCGCTGATCAACCAGGCTTAGTAGAGGCTTCACGGCCCTCCAATACACACAATGACACACACACAGTCATTCCAGATCTCTCACACATATACACACACACACACGTCCACATACACACATAAATCTCTCACAATAACATACTCACAGACACACAAATTGCACCCAGACCCACATGTCACAACCCACATACATGTACACACACAATTACACACATCCACTCACCCCCGAATACACACATACACATTCATAATCATCCTTCTCCATACACATACATAATCCCACACACACACACTCCAATCACACACACCCAGACACAATCATGCACACATAATCCGTCTACTCTCACACATGCAGTTATACCCACATACTCACCATCCCCCACATCCAATCACACACCTAACCACACGCAGCCACTCATATAATCACACACACACACCTAATTGCCTACAATCATGCACACAATCACATGCATATACTTGACGTGAGAATCCAAGAATATCTGAGCTAGGATGGAACGTCCAAGTCCTCATTTCCAACCTCCCCTCACATTACCAGTGGGGAAACTGAGGCCCAGAGAGAAAGCATGAATTGCACAAATGTGCCTCTCTATCCTTTCCCACCTGGTGAAAGATGTCTTGGGATGAGAAATATTGACCAGGGGATCCAAGGCTGAGAGAAGGCAGGAAAGAGAAACTCACAGGGAGCCCAGCCCCCAAGGAACATCAACTAAATCTTCTAATAAGGAAATGTAAAAATAATAATCAGGAAGGAATCCACACAGCCCCATCATTCCCCTGAGCCCTGCCCAGCCTGGAGAATAGCAAGTGCTAAGACCGCGGGCTTACTGGGGAGACAGATCAGGCTTCCTGAAACAGGCTCTCAATGGCTGTGCCATTCATTTGCTGGGTGACCTAGGGCAAGGTAATTCACCTCTCTGAGCCTCAGTTTTCTCAATTATAAAATGGGACTAAAACTGACCTCAAAGAGTTGGAGGAAGGAATAATAAGTTAATGTCTCCAGAGCATCGAGCACTGTACCTGGCAGGTAGCAGGTACTCAATCCATCCTAATTCTTTTACTCAGACCACGTTACTGCCATGTGATCTGTGTGAGTCCCTTCCCTCTCTAGCCTCCCCATCTAAAGGGATCTCTAAGGCCAAATAGTGATGAGCTTCTTGGCTGAGCTGAGCAGGCCTAGGTGGTAACCCAGGCGATGGTCTGGAACTTGCCCCTGAGACCCCCGGCCTCCAGGTTCGAGGGGAGCAGGGCTATTGCCCCTCAGACAGAAGGCTCTGAGGGGAACTCAGCCTTTGTCAGACCCTGCCTGGGGAGGCTGGTATTTGAAATATTCTTCTGAACAGTTGAGAGACGCTGGGAGGTCTTAGAGTAAGCTGGGAGGAGGGATGCAGTTGCCTAGGAAACCATGTGTTTTCACTTTTCTGAGAGAGGGGGCACCCGAAGAGGAAGGGCCTGGGGTGCACACAAGTGGAGGGGAATGGGGGGTAAGTTGAGGGGGAAGGGAGGAAGCCAGCCGACAAGGGGCTCAGTGAGAGGCTGGAGGGAAACATTTATGGGCCCCAAATGCCTGTGGGCAAACGGCAGACCCAGAACCACCAAAATGATCGCCAAAAATACAGATTCCTAGGCCCTGCCTAGGACTCACTAAGTAGGAGGGCAGGAAGTTGGACAGGGAGATGAAAGTCTGCCTTATTAACCAGCTCCTGGATTGGGACCATCAGGAGGATATCAGGGGTGTCAAATTAGGAAGAAGGACCACGGGGCTAAGCCTGGCCCCTCTAGGACCTGGGTGTTCTCATTCATAAAAATAGGGCGGGAGGAGGGCAGGACAAACAGAATCAAAGGCCTCTCCATAACTCCAATCCCCCGAGGCTCTGGCAGGAAGGCAGCAGCCTAGGCTTTTGCAACAGGATGGTCTGGGTTCAAAATCCGGTTCTCCCAGTTACTGATGTGGTCTTGCCCCAGTCATTTGCCTGAGCCGCTGTTTGCTTGACTATAAGATGGGTATAAACCTGCTATTATTATTTATCTTTTTTGTGTGTGGTAATGTAACAGTCATGTAATATGAAACCTGTTCTTCTGTCCTTGCCTTGGGGTGTAAGAACCTCCTCAATGTGGCTCCTTTCATCTCTACCTCTCCCAGCCCCCCTCCATCTTTCCACTGCTGGGCCTCCAGGTCTTTGCCTGTGCTGGGCCCTCTGCCTTCCGCCTCTCTACCCGTCTTCCTCTTAACCACCCCAGGTGTTCCCTAGTTTCTCTCCCCCCCCACAACCCACCCCCGGACTCCACAATGCCTGCTCCATCCCTGCTCGAATTCTTCACCACTGCCTCTCAGCTCTGCATACCCCTGGTTGACACATGGCATTGGCAGTGGGCAGGGGGTCTGTTGTTGGCTGCATGAAGTCTGTACTCAGACTCTCCTTCAGGTGTCCCCTGCAGGGCTGACCTCACTTACAGCCCCAGAGAGCAGGTTAGACCACCTGCCCCCATCCCAAGTGTCTTTACCTGCAGCCTCCTGGGTTACTTCGGTTAACTGCAGCAGGGAGGGTGCAGAGAGGTGCCTTCTCGTTCTGCTTTCATGTGTAAGGTTCCCGTCCCCCCATCACCTAGGGGCCAAAGGTGGTCTTGGGTGGCACCTTAGAGAGACAGGAGGATTTCTGTAAGCTAAGATGAAGAGGGCATTCTAAGCAGAGGAAGCAACCAGAGCAAGGGGGTGGGTGTGCTGAGAACCGAAAGACCTGCTAGGAGAGGGGACCCAGCTCTCTCCACCCCCACTGCTGAAAGAACCCAGCCATTTTTGCTATGTCAGGGCCTGGGCCCCTGCAGACCTCACTGGTGGTTGGCACACTGAGGGGCTCAGCTGGCCCTGCCTCTTTGCCATTGGCACCCAGCCACTGGGAGAAGAATGACTTTCCAGACCCGGTATGGGGAAGATCCTGATGGGGGTCGTGGGAGTGGCTTTGGGCCAGTTGTGTTCTCTGGGCCCCAAGTATCTCTTCTATAAAATGGGGATGGGGCAATCTCCCAAAAAGCCCCTCCCGGCTCCAAGTTGGCCAGTTCCTCCCACAGCCGCTGCCAAGGGGGCGTTTAGGGCCTCCCTGCCCGCTCAGAGGCCCCTCCACCCATCAGCAGCCCCATCTCCCATACCCTCCCCGGGCCCAAGGGGCTGGGGGCAGGCGGGGCCCCTTGCTCTGCTCTGGGACACCGCCACCCCAGCTTTGCCCTCGGGGAGCCCAAAGGGACCGGCCCGCCAGCGTGGAGCCGGCAGAGCGGGAGCCGGTGGGGGGAGAGGCCGGCCAGCCCGGGGCCGACGGCGGGAGACAGCGCGGAGACAGGGCGCGATAAAGCGGCGGCTCCGCGGGCGGCCCCTCCCCGGCCCCGCCGGGTCAAGAAAACCGAACTCCAGCGTCCGGCGGCGGCGGCAGGCGGCGGGGAGGCGGGCAGGCGGGCGCGGGGAGGGCTGGCAGGGCGGGAGGCTGGGCGGGTGCGGTGCACAGGACTCCCTCAGTGGTCTCACCCTGTTAGGACCCTGCCCCCGCCTCCGAGGCTGGGGGGTCCACCCTACAGCATCCCACTGGGACAGGCCGGGGACAGGGGTCTCACTCTTGCGGATAGTGGGGTCCAGGAACTAGGGCGGGCAGGGGTCGCAAGGAACTTTGAATGGAGGGGCCCGAAGCCAGGAGGCCCTAGCACCCCACTGCCAGCAGGCTGTCCTCAACTGGGGGAAAGAGGGACTGGGGTCGAGAGAGCAGTCAGATTGGGGTGGGAGTCGGGAGTGGACTCTTTCTGCCCTGGGGGACTCCCCATCCTGAAATGATGCTCGATGGGACCTCCCCCAACCCAATAGGTGTGCACTTTAAGACTGTGGAGGTTGGCAAATGTCTGGTTATCAGCACTGACTGACCACACACTGTGGCCAACAGTTATTATCATTATTATCCTTTGAAATAGACTGAGACATGGCTTGACGAAGGCCCCTGTCCCCTCCAAGGATCACGCTCCATCCTTGTACAAGTTCTTGCTCAATAGGCTGCCCTTGCTTCATATCTTTCTTTTCATCCTTTTGTATGTGTTTTCATTCATTAATACACATTCATTCAAATTTACCAGGCACTTACTCCATGCCAGGCACTGTGCTGGTGTCTCAATCTATGGAGGACACAGCAGAACTGGCCTCTGCCCCCCACAGTACGTCACATTCTAAAGAGAAAGACAGATAAAGAGCACAATTAAAAACTTATTTGGAGCTGTGAGGAGTATTTCGCAGTGGGGTACAGTGTGTATGAAACAGGAGAACTGCCCTACTTTGGAGCGGGGCGAGGGGTTCAGGGACACTTCCTTTAGAAGGCAGTTTGCCCAGAGATCCGACGACTGGGCAGACCCAGGAGAAGAGGGCAAGGGTGTGGGCCATAGGGGTCTCCCGTGTGGAGGTGCTGAAGCTGGGGTGGGGGACCTCAAAGGTCAGAGAAGCTTGAAACATGTCCCCTTTTCAGAGCAGGGGCCCCAAACATGAATGGGGAGGGGGCAGAGGCCAAAAGGCATCAAAGACTGGTGGTCCGTGGTCAGGACGGTGATGGGATGGCAGAGAGCATTAGAAATCTGGGAGCGCCATGACTTGGGCGTGTTTTTAAGAGCGCTTTGGCCACCGTGTGGTGAATGAACTCGAGGGGCGAGGACAGAGTAGGGAGACCAGACAGGAGGCTGTGGTAGGTGCCCGTGAAAGAGATGCCAGGGGCTTGGCCTCAGCTGGTCCATCCAGCTTCTGCCTCATCCCTGCATTGAGTTACTTTTGACAGGTTCATAGGTGACCTCCACGTAGCCAAACCCCACGTGGTCCTCTGTGCTGGCCACTCCCTCCCTGAATGCCTCCCCTGGGCATCCTGACACGCTGGCTTCAGGCTCACTTTCCTCTCCCCGCTCTGTCAAGGCCGCCGCACCCGTGCTCACAGACTCAACCACCCCCTGGACACAAATGACTTTCATACATTTTCCCCCTCAGCTCCAAATACCTCTGTCTGCTGCACAGTAGACACCCCACCTGGCTTTCCTTGGTCTCCCTGAAGGCATCCTGCCCGCAGAGGACCTGTTTCGATTCTCCTGCATCCCCCCCAGCCAGACAGCCAGAAACTTAGAGTCCTCCTTGACCCCTCTTACTCTCTCTCTCTCTCTCTCTCTCTCTCTCTCTCACACACACACACACACACACCCATCCCCCTCCTATCTCAAATTCATCCACTCTTCTCCTTCTCCGTAGCAACTACTTTTCTAAAACACAGATCTGTCCCCAGCTCTCCTCTCTGTGCTGGTTCTGTGGTTCCCCATCAGCCCCAGAACAAGCCCAGGTTTCCTGGCACAGCTTCCATGGTCTCCAAGGTCCAGAACTTACAGTCCCATCTCCGGCCAGCCCCCCACATCCCTCACACTGCCACTCTCCAGACACACATTTGCACAAGCTCTTTCTTCTGCGTGGTGATTAGCAGACTCTGCGCAGAGACCCCCTCCTCCAGGAAGCTTCCCCTGACTCCTGGCTCTGCTTGCTCCCTGTATTTCTTCAACTTGGTGTTGGTGGTGGATGGGAAAGACAGAACTCTGCCCTTCCTATATGGTCAGGACTACCATGAGGAAGAGGGAGTCATGGCCACAGAAAGATGGGACATCAGGGACAGACAGAGAATAAGTAGCATAGCCCTAGGCTAAACACGCAGGATGATTGCAATGGGAGCCTGTTTAAAGATGGAGACATCCCCATTGGCCCAGACCCCTTCATGCCAGCTGGACTGGCTTACACAGAGGTGCTGTGGGAACCACAGGAAGACATCCCGCATTGCCTGTCCCTCATCCCGAAAATCCCCTTAGATCTCCACTCCTTTCTGATAAGCATTGTCCTCCTATCTTCCCTGATCAACTGCAAACCATCCAAGAAGGGATATATACATGGAACAGCTACTTCGTGCTAGATCCCCCTTAGAGCTCAACCCCCAAGACAGCATCCAAACCCGATAGGCTGGTGAGCAGTCTAGGGCTGTATTGTAGGAGGGTATTCACGTTTCAATCCTCTATGTACACAAAGGAGGACCCTGAGGAACTCTGCGTTCACAAACACACATTGGACGGATTACCTAGTGGGCTATTACCCAGAGCAAGTGGCCTGCTTTGCTCTGCGGGTAGCTTGGCGGAGAAAGTAATTTGAAATTCCTACTGTTAGAGAGACTGGGATAACTCAGGGTGCTTGAGTCTCTGCCTTGGCTCTGGGGTTGACAGGACGCTCCTCCAACAGGGCTGTAAGGGCGTGAAGGTCCTCAGAGCTCACTTGGCACTTTGACAGATGGAGAAACTGAGGCCCAGAACTGGATAAGGGCTTGCTCAGGGCTACAGAGCAGGGTGATGGGCCAGAGCTCAGGATCCCGGGTTCCCAGGCCAAGGTTCTCCCTAATGCCTCGGCACCTGGGTGTGGAAACGTTCAGAATTAAGTGGGAGCTGTGTTTTCAAAAGGCACCAGTGACTTTACAGTTGGTTAAGTTGTGGGGAGGGAAGACTGAAGGGCCTCTCTCTAATAACTTTTGGAGTGGGGCTGCTACTTAAAGGATGATACATCTGGCCTGGAGGAGGGTGTACAGAGATGCCCACAGACACTCAGAATTGCAGAAATTCCCCGTTATTAGTTTAAAATCACTAAAACACACTTAAACACACACACATACACAACTGCTGTTTTCATTTAGCTGATTATTATACAAGTATTTCATAGTCATTGAAGCAAAATTAGAAAATACAAATCAACAAAAATCAAGCAATGTAATTCAGCCACAAGTTCACCTTGAGCAACAAAGAGGCAGTATTGCCAAGTGGTCAGGGGTGCAAGCACATGAGTCTACCTAGATCTGAATTCAGTCCTGGTTGTACTGCTTAGCAGCTGTGTGACCTTCAGCAGGTTGCTGAACTTCTCTGAGCCACAGTTTCCTCACTTATAAAATAGACTCTATTCTAGAAGTGGGGCACTTAGCCTCATGCCTGACATGTAACAACCACAAGACAAAAGGCAGTTATGGTGATACTCTCCTGATGTGCGGTTTTCCAGACACCATCCCCATATTTTAAGACAAATGCTGAGAAAAAGAATTCATAGAATTGGACTAAGTAACCTTTGAGATCCTGTGTCTTTCAGCTTCTATGATTCCAACATGTCAGTGGGTTCTGGGGCAGGGGTCTTCTTGCCTCCAGGCCTCAGCTTCCATGTCTGTATTCTAAGCTCAGGGCTGAAGCAGTTACTCTCAGAGTCAGTTTTGTCTGCAGGTGAGGCCTGGTGGCCTCCAGCATCAGCTGGACCATCTCTGTGCCCTGGCCCCCAGAGACATGCTGGATGGCCAGGAGGCCAGCCCAGGTTGCTGGTGACCCGGGCAGCTGAGTCAGAATCTCTAGACCATGGTAAGCCTTTCCCATCCCACTTCCCCAGGCCCCCATGAGCTTTTCTAGACTAAGGCAGCATTGTGCACCGCAGCAGGCTAGCCAAGCCAAATAAACGGGTGCACCCAGCCCTCCCAGCTGAGCCACATCAAATACCAACTATAGGCCAATTACACCAAGGTGCTGAGACCCAGGCAGTGGGGGAGGCTTTCCAGGCCACAGACCCTTCGGGGCCGGGGAAGGAGGTACATAGAGATTCATCCACTTACTGACTCACTCACTCATTCGCTGCTTCATTCATTCAGTAAACTCACAGAGCATTGTCTAAATGTCAGGCATTGTGCTAGCGCTGGAGATTCAGACTGAGGGAAACAGCCCCTGCTTTCAGTTTGCTCTTGGGCTGGTGAGGGCATAAATCCCAGAGGTGCTGTCAAAATTCCAGCACTGCAAGGTGAGATCCAGAATAAAGCACGAACCCTTCTAGCTTGGGAGATCAGGGAAGACTTCCCCAGAGCAGTGGCCTTTGAAGAAGGCTACGCAGGGTGGGTAGGAGCCGGTCAGACAGAAAAGACAGGTGGGACATCCCTGGCAGAGGGTACAGCATGAACAAAAGCTGTGGTTGGTGAGTTGATCACTGAAATTACAGAGTGAGCACTGGAAAAAGACAAAGAGATCAATTTGTCCCATCCCCTCATGTTACAGGGGGAGCAGCTGGCAATGCTTTGCAGGGGGAGGGACCTGAAACTGTGGCTACGGGTGATGTGAATCATCGGGCTTAGCTGTCCAGAGCTTTGAGGTTCAGGGGCAACTGAAGATAGGTGTCCCAGGCAAAGCCTGGCTCTTCCCAAGGGACCTGCAAGGAATCATTGGTGTGTCTGGTTTTTTTATGCCCCCTTTATTTGGTTAGTTAGTTATCTCTACTAATATAATAAGTACCCAGGAACCTGGAGCTCTATTCTACTTTTAGGTGGCACAGAGAGCAGGAGAAAAATACGCTGAAGCTTCCACGAGAGAGCTTTAGGGCAGATGTGAGGGAGAACTTCCTGAGGGTAGACTAAGTCAGCCAGTGGAACTAAGACCAGAGAAGAGGCCCCGACAGGACCCAGTTCTCTCCCCACCCTGAGCTCCCTCTGCAGGCCCACCATGGTGCCCACCTGCTACCCCTAAGGGAGCTCCGTATCCATGTCAATCATGAGAAGGGCTCTGACCTCTGGGGGCTCTTCTGGGGCCCACAGTGGTAGAGATTTGGGACATGGACCTGTTTGGGAGTCTAATAAAGGCTGTCGACCCTGTCCCAGAAAAACTCTCTACCTGTCCAGATTTCATCTGCAGTGTCAGCCATTCCTGGAGCCCCAAGACCTGTCTGTGGACCCCCGTGCAGAGGGAGGAAGCTCAGAGGCCTGAGTTCCAACAAGGGGCCCCACCAGCTGTGTGACTTTGAGTCACTTGACAGCTCTGGGCCTCAGTTTCCCTGTTGTGAAAAGGGGAGGTAAGATCACCTTCCCCACAGTGTGTGGCAGGAAATTGATTAATGCATGGAAAGCACTGGACACAGAGAGGCAGAGGGTGCCTGTGTGTGTCCTCCCCTCCCTACTGAAGGGCAGGCTCTTCAGAGATAGCAAGAGACATAAAGAAAGAAGAAACACCTGCACAAATTCCCTCCAAAGTGGAAGACCGAGGCTTCTGTTCACTCTTCAAGGCTTTCCAACCTTTCTACAAAGAACACAAGTCACTTGTATATAGAAAGGATATTGCAGGGGAGAGGAAGAACCGAAGAGGAATTATGAATAAGGTTGCCCATGAAGCCACACTAGGTGTGGTGGTTCCCCAACCCCTGACACCTCTTTGTGATGGCTCCTGTCTCACGCACAGCCCTCACTCTCACTTCTGTATCTTTGTTCAGGTTGTTTCCTCTACCTGGCACTTCCTTCTGCTCTTTTCCACTTGAGAAACTCCTACACATCCATCAAAGCCCACCCCAAATGCCCCCCTTCTCTTAGTTGGACAAGTTTGCCACCATAGCTAGCCTGCCCACAGGGCTTTGGTCTCCCTTCAGTCCAGGCTATATACATTGCCCTGCCATTTGCCCTGTTTGTTGAGAGCCGAAACCAGGGTCATTGCCACCTTGCACCCTGCTCTGAGGTGCAGCTTTGTGACCTCGGGCAAATGTCAAATGGATGAATGAATTGGCAAATGAGTGAGTTTTCAATGTCAAAACTTGGGTGATCCCACTGCTCATTCTCAGGAGTTTTTGAGAAGATGAGCATAACCTGATTTCTTATCTTACTGTAAAGCCTGTGCTGGGCAGCACCAGCGAAAGAAGAGAGGAAGAGGCTGAGCAGAGGGACAAACTAACTAACTCAATTCTAACTGGCAGTGGCAGTGCTTCTGAACCTTTAGTTCATTATCGCTCCCACCCTCCAGGATCCTTTTTTTTTTTTTGCGGTACGCGGGCCTCTCACTGGTGTGGCCTCTCCCGTTGCGGAGCAACAGGCTCCGGACGCGCAGGCTCAGCGGCCATGGCTCACGGGCCCAGCCATTCCGCGGCATGTGGGATCTTCCCAGACCGGGGCACAAACCCATGTCCCCTGCATCGGCAGGCGGACTCTCAACCACTGCGCCACCAGGGAAGCCCCAGGATCCTTTATAGACAGTTTTTCCCAACCCTTCCCACGAAAACATTGTAATACCGCAGATATACTGTATGTCTGTTTAAGTACCGCACATATATCTATAATTCAAGATTTTTTCATATGTTCTCCCTGAGTCAGTTTTTGCCCCCTGGAGGGCAATATGGCCCCTATGGGAATGCCTGCTCTAGGGTGGGCAGTCATCTGTATTATCACCTCTAGCCTTCAAAACAGCCTGTGGGGCCGGCACCACTATCCCCATTGTACAGACTTGTAAACTGAGGCACAGGTGTTAGTTGTGAGTGGCGGGGCTGGGATGCACAGCCAGGACTTTCAGGACACAGATTCCTTGACTTGCCTTTTGCCTTGAGGGAGATGACAGGCAGCTGCTTGCTGGTCAGAGCCCTAAGCTGGGAGTCAGACCCTCCAGGCACTTCCTGCTTCTGGGCCTCAGTTTCCTCCTTCTAAAGTAAGGAGGGGGCGCCTCAGTGTATCCTAAGCACCCCTGAGGCTTCAAGCCTCTGAAAGGGAGGCTTTGGAAGCCAGGGACACTGGGTGGCCTCCTGCATGCTGGGAGAGGTCCTATCCACCAGGTGGGAGCTGCTGGGGTCAGGCGGAGGGAGGGGATGGCTGAGCTGCCGGCCCCAGAGACGGAGCCGTCTGCTGTGCTCCCGGCTGGCGGCTTCCCAGGGGGTGCTCGGCTGGGAGCCTGGCTGGCCCCAGCTTTCCCCAGGGCCTGATAAACCAGAAAAAAGAAAGCATGCTGTGAAGGGAAGGAAGCACCAGCAGACAAAGGAGGGAAGGGCACGCTGATTCCATCGGCTCCAAACCCTCAGCCACCCTGGCGGGCTGGGCAGGGCAGGACGTGCAGACAGGGGGCCTGGGGAGCTGGCGGCAGGATGCTGGGAGCCGGCTGCCCGGTGATCACTGTGCCTGCCTGTCCTAGTGTCCAAGCTGGCTGGGGTGGGGAGAGGCCCCAGCACACTGGCCCTTCCGTCCCACTGGGGCCTCCCCACAATTATCCCCATGCACAAGTGGTATCTTTAAGCCTCTGACAGGGGCCAAAGTCCCACAGCCAGTCAGTGGAAAGCCAGGCTGGGATCTGGTTCTCTGGCTCTGAGTTCCAGGCCTCTTCCACCCCATTCCTCACCCAAGTCTGCCAAAACCTGATGCTGTTTTCTGAGGAGGGAGGGAACCACTCAGAACACAGAAATCCAATAGACCCAGCTCACGAAGTACCAGGCATTTTCTCTGTTATCTGAGCATCTTCGCAGGGCCCTCTGAGGTTGACTGGGTTATCATTCCTCCTTTACCGATGAGGAAACTGAAACCTAGGGAGGTTAAGTAACAAGTCCATGCTCCTAACAGCTGGGCCTCTACAAGGTCCTCTAGGGAGCCTGCTGTCCCCTTGTCCACGGGCTCCAGGGCTGAGAGGTGGAGGCCCCTGCCCCTGAGCTAGGCAGCCTTCCCTGACGGTTCAAAGGGGAAGGGCTGAGAGGTGGAGAAGAATAGCTAGGCTGCTTTTCTAAAATCAGTAACCAAAAAAGATATCCTAAAACCTGCCAACAGTAGGAGAAAAGGAGTGCAGCCTGGCCTGGCTCTGGCCCTTCCTCAGGGACCCAGGGGGATGAATGACACATGGATGGACTGGGAATCTGCAGGTAGGGGCACGGCGCCCCCCTCTGCCACTTACATCCAGCTGCTCCATCCACAAGGCAGGGCAGTGCACCCAAGCTCGCCTGGCCGGAGGCTCTGGGCAGGACTGGTCTGGGGCTGGGTTCAGTGTGAAGTTTCAGCCTGAGGCTATGCCAGCTGCAGCTCACACACCCACCAACCTAGATCCCTGGGGACCTTCCTCAAGGCCTCTGACCTCTCTCAGATGCCTCCCAAAGTCAGAAATGAGGCACTGGGATGAGTGAAAGAGGGGAGGAAGGAGAGTCAACCTAAGGGGCATGAACAAGCTAGTCAAGTGTTTGGCAACTGGGCTCTACCCTGCTGGGGCCCTCACAGGGAAGAAGGTAGCTCAGGTTGGAAGGGGAATATTATCCATTTATTCTCATCACCTGGGGACAAAGGCAAGCGCTCAGTGGGCTGCAAGGCAAGGGGCCGTCACTTGACACCTGTGCAGAGCTAGTTTCCCTGGCAGGAGCTGGAATACAGAGGTAAGCCGAGGGGATGTGAGGTTGGGCTCGAGAGGTGCCTGACGCCATGTACCCTGAGGCACCCCCTTTCTCAATCAGTGGTCCCTGGGCCAGGGGGACCCAAGGATGGGTCAGACTTGACGCCTCCCCTCTAGGAACTCATAGTTCCTCACCTACATTCTCCTCAGACCCATCATTCACACAGTATCTCCTGTGTGCTGGGAGCCATCAGCAGCCCTAGAAGACAGACATCATCTCCATTTGATGGAGGGGCACACTGAGGCTCAGGGAGGTTATGAACCTTCCCGCAGTCTCACTCTAAGCCTGAAGCCTTCCCAAGGTTTCTGGGGGGGGCAGGAAGTACTGGAGAGCCTTAGAGAAGGGAGGCTGCCTGGAGGAGGTGGTGCTGGGTCTGCTCCTTGGAGGCCATGCACACCTCACCCCCGACTGCTCTCTGTGCCCCATGTCTTCCCACAGTCACGCCACGTGGAGTCCCTAGGAGCATCTCATGAAGCCCTAAAATCACAGCTCATCAGGCTGGAAGACCCTCAGGGGCAGCTGACTCAAGTCATCAGCCACCTTCCTGTGACAAAGCTGAGGTCCAGAGAGGAACTTGAGTGCCCAAGCTCACACAGCATGAGGTGGAAAGCAAGGGTAGGAGCCCAGGGCTCCTGACTCCCGGTTTGGTGCTCCGTCCCACACAGCTAGCACGGGCCAGGTTCCCCAGGGCCCTGTCTCCACTCTCAGGAGTAGAGCTCATCAGGGCACCTCACATCTGTACGTTTTTTTCTTGTTCTATGGCTGAATCTCCTTCCTGGAGTGCACTGGATTCAAAGTAGAACGTTGCAGGGAGCCCAGAAACCCTCAGTGTGGTTTGGGGTACAGGAGGGGCCGTGGGTGAGAAGAGGGCAGCAAGGCTGGGCTGTCAGACCCTGCATATTACAGATGGGGAAAAAGTGACAGGTTCCTCCCTCCTCCCCTACCACCCAAATGCCCCCAGACAGGGCACTGGGTAGAAGACCCTCACTCACTGGGACCCTGGGATACTGAAAACGGGGTTGGTGACCTAAAGTGCCAGAGATAGGGGCCGGGGGAGAATCCAAAACACAGAACAAACACACAACCACCCCCAAAGGAAAAGTCCAGGGTCTGAATTTTAAACAGGAAGAACTAGGCGTCAGACTCAGAGGAAGATAACAGGGCCCGGCTGAGCAAAGAAACAACAGAAAAAGACTGAGCAAAGCTGGGGGAGGGAATTCCTGCCTGGAGCCTGGGACCTTCCCAGCTCTCCCTTGGCCCCAGGGTGCAGGAATGCTGGGGTCCCAGCTGCCACACAGTGACAGGGGCACAAGCCCACCGAGAGCACTGTGGGAGGCCTTCTTGGAGAAGTGCTAGGGTATGCAGGAAAGAACATGGGTTGTTGGCCAGCCAGACCAAGACGGGAATCCTTGGGCAGGTGACTTTCTGAGCTTCTGTTTCTCCTTTTGGACAGTGTGACTAAGAATACACACCCTGATGACATAGACTAAGGGAGACAGGAATGGCCAGGGCTGGCCACACAGTAGGGCTATTTTTTAATCATTGCAGAGATCCCAGGGCCCACTGGCCCAACAATGAAGTACTCTCTCCTCTTTGGGAAGCAACAAAGCTCGCAGGTCCTTGCCCTGTATGGGTCCTGGCAGCCTGGTGAATCAAAGACAGTCCTTATGGGGCCAGACAGACAACCTCTAACCTATTCGTTTGCTAGAACTACCATAATAAAGAACGAAAGACTGGGTGGCTTAAACAACAAAAATTTGTTTAAGCCTCTCACAGTTCTGGAGGCTAGAAGTCCAAGATCAAGGTGTCAACAGGGTTGATTTCTTCTGAGACCTCCCTCCTTGCCTTGTAGGTGGCTGTCTTCTCCCTCTGTTTTCTTGTGGCCTTCAATGTGTGTCTGTCCTACCGAATCTCTTCTCATAAGGACACCAGTCATATTGGATTAGGGCTCACCCTAGTGACCTCCTTTTAACCCAGTTACCTCTTTAGAGACCCTCTCCCCAAATACAGTCTCATTCAGAGGCACTAGGTGTTAGAACTTCAACATATGAATGGGGGCGGAGGGGACACAATTCAGCCCATAACACCCACCAACTTCCCATCTGCCCCACCACCTTCCCATCTGCGCCACCACCCCACTCTTCTCTGGGGTCCATCCCAGAGCCCTCCGCCCTGGCACTGGATGGGGCTGGAACAGTCCTGAAGTCCAACTCCTCTTTCTCCAGAGAGGGTAAGTGATTATCCCAGGCGACACAGCAAAGGAAAACATCCAGGTGCCCGGAGGAGGGCACACCCAGAGAGAAGGTGATCGAAAGAGGACAGTCTCCAGTCCCTCAGTGGAGGGCACCCACAGTTGAAGCTGTCATATTGCTGTGTTCTGCCAGCTCAGAAAACTGTGGGATGGAAGACTTTGGTGAGGGCAGGGAGGGGACATACGTCAGCCTACCCCTTCTCTGTGGAGCCAGAAAGCAAGCAGCTCGTGTTGACGTGCGCCTCCTGTGTGCAGACGCTTCTCAAAGTGCTTCACGTGGCTTGACTTGTTGAAGTCTCACAGCAGTCCTGTGGAGTATGTGACAAGTCTTATAAGCATTTGCAGGAAGGGAAAACTGAGGCCCAGAGAAGTTAAGTAACTGGCCCATTGTCACACAGGCTGACAGTGAGTGTGCGTGGACTCAAGCCCAAGCAGTCTGCCTCCAGGGATTGTGATCTCGGTGGCAAAGCTTTACGGCGGGGGAGGTGGCATGGGACAACCCCTAGGCTGGTCATCTGGCCTGGCACTTCCATCACTTGCTGGGGGCCCTTTGGGCCTCAGTGACCCCACCCGTCATAGGACAGGTAAGATCAGATGCCTTGTGTCCAAGGCAAACTACCCCCTTCCCTCTTCCCTGCCCCTTTGAGGCCCTCCTCAGGTCCAGAAGAGTAGTCCTGAGCCACACTGCCATGGAACAAAGTTGCCTCTTGAGGACTCAGGGTCTAGAGGGCAGAGCAAGGAATGAGGCCAGCCCTAGCCACAGGTGCCTCTGTGCACCCTCCACCACTGCATGGCCCACACTGAGGTGGCCCCGGCAGGAGGGGCAGCACTCTACAGACGCAGCAAAGCGGTAGTCTTTTTTGGGGAAAGCCATCCCCAGATCATGGGGCAGGAGGCCTCATGAGCTGGCAGAGGAGGGCTTGGGTGCAGCTTCTCCCCCAAGACCCTGCCCAAGTCGCCCCCTAGCTGGCATTTTCAGGGGACAGACCTCACCTCCGGAAGGCCTCCTATGCGTCTGGCTCTATTCCCAGCCTCCCACCCGGGAAAGAGGCCTGGAGGTAGGAACCTCGGGGTGTTACACCGTCTGTCACTTAAACTGCTCGGACCCATAGCGGCTGCCTCACCAAACCACAGTATCCTCCAGATTCTCCACAGCCGTGAGGGGTGAAAGGGTGCTGCACATAAACCTTTGGTGACAAGGTGAAATGTTACTGAAATATTGGCAAATGAAGAAAAGAGGAAACTATATAAAACAATATATACAGGCTTCCCTGGTGGCGCAGTGGTTAAGAATCTGCCTGCCAATGCAGGGGACACGGGTTTGAGCCCTGGCGCAGGAAGACCCCACATGCCACAGAGCAACTAAGCCCGTGCGCCACAACTACTGAGTCTGCGCTCTAGAGCCCACGTGCCACAACTACTGAGACCACGTGCCACAACTACTGAAGCCCACGCGCCTAGAGCCCGTGCTCTGCAGCAAGAGAAGCCACAGCAATGAGAAGCCCGTGCACCGCAACAAAGAGTAGCCCCCGCTCGCCGCAACTAGAGAAAGCCTGTGCGCAGCAATGAAGACCCAACACAGCCAAAAATAAATAAATACAAAACAAAAAATATATATATATATAAAATATTATTCTATAGTCTTCAGCACACGTATACATGTAGATATTTTGATACACATGCATAGAAAAAAGGAGCTCCACCAAAATGTTAACTATGAATTCCTTCCCTCCTTCCTTCCTTCCCTCCCTCCCTCCCTCCCTCCCTCCCTCCCTTCCTTCCTTCCTTCCTTCTTCTCTCGCTCCTTCTCACTCTCTCTTTCTTTCTTCCTTTTCTTTTTCTGCTTCTATTTCCTTACACTTGTGGTAAAGTCGGGGGGGGCAATAAAAAGATAAATTAATTTTATAAGAAAATATGAACAATAATGTTAAAAATATACAGAGTTTGGGCCTCCCTGGTGGCACAGTGGTTGAGATTCTGTAACCACCCTCCACCCTCTAGTTTTTTTGAGTTCTCTTCATGAACCTCACACATGCCCTTCGCTTTATAATTTTCAAAGAAAAGTCACACCCGTTATGTTGGTCCTCATGGGATGGGTGAGGCCAATGATGACCACTAATACATTGTGCAGATGAGGAGACTGAGGCCCAGAGAAGGGCTGTGGCTTTTTCCAAAGTCACCCTGCAAGTGAGAGGTAGAGTGGGCTTCACCCGCTTCTTCTAGATCCCTCTGGTCTGGGGGTGCCCTAGGGTACCTGGGTGCCTGCGCCGGAGATTTGGAAGTCAGGGGGCTGAGAGCAGAAGGCACAGCTGTGGACTCTTCTGGACCTGATGAATCTCTATCTTGCTCTGAAGCTCTCTGCCTCAGTTTCCCTGACTGCAAAAGAACAAGGAGTTCTCAACTGCAGAAGCACAAGCCTGGCCTTCTCCACCATCCTCCACCCCTTCATCCTAAGGTGGAAGGAGGGACCCTTCCAGGCTCCTGGCTCCTGGAATATGGTCTGGGCCTGAGCCATGCCCTGTTCTCCGTCCTTGCTTCAGGCCTAGCCCCCCTTCTTGGTGCCCACACACTCCCCACAGGGCCCTGGCTTCTTTGTGGACACACTTAACCAGTGCACTGACTGGACGGAAGAGTGGGGCTGGGAAGCATGCACAGCTCTGGCCCAGGCTCTGGGAGCCTTGGGCTCTGGTGGTCCCCCGTCCCGGCTCACTGTGTGATCCAGAGCCGCCAACCAATCTCCCTCTCTGAGCCTCAGTTTCCTCCTCTGTAGCACAAGAGGGTGAGAGATGCACCTCCACAGTCCTGCAGAGCAAGTATTAGCTGAGCACAGAGCTGCTTTAACAGAGATTCAAGCTAAGTTCCGACAGCGTCATGACTGCCTCGTGGACACAGAGAGGAGTCTCGACAGATTACCACCCAGGGCCTGGAAAAGAGCTCCTAGTCTGCACCTGGAGGCTCGCTCGCCACTGAACAGCGGGTGACAGTACTTCACTTCTCTGGACCTCGGGTTTCCTCTATGTGAAATGGGAGGTCACTGAGAGGGCCCCAGATGGCCAGTTTTTATAAAAACCACCACAAGAACAACAGTTTCTCTGGCTCTGCTTCTGGCCTAGGGGATGGAAAGTCAGAGGTAGCCAAGAACAGCAGTGGGCTTACGCGGGCCCAAATACCCAATGTGATCGCTGCCCCCCCAAACCTTGCTAAAGACTGGGTGCTCTTGGTGAATGAGATCCAGAGAGGGCAAGTTTCAAGGAGGGAGGGCAGGGCCATTTGGGAGCCTAGAGCAACTGGCCCGAGGCCAGTGTGGCCCCCGGGAGGGCCGGAGCTGCCTGCTGGCTCCACAGACTGAGAAATGTGGCCGTAGAATAATAAGGGCGACAATAATAACAAGCACCACTTATGAAGCATTCACCTTGTGCCAGCAGTGTTAAGTGCTTTCTTTGAATCAACTCATTTAAACTTCAGGCAACCCGATAAGGGAGGTTCTGTTATGATCCCCTGGTTTGCAAATGAGGAAACTGAGGCACAGGGAGGCCAAGGAACATGCCCAAGTTCAGGCAGCCAGCAAGGGCAAAGCTGGGATGTGAACCCAGGCAACCTGGTGGCAGCATTAACTCTTTAACCACTGTGCTGTACTGGATCCCTAGAGAATGGTCTAGGATACATGAGACCCTTGTTCCCTGTCCCAGCTGGCAAGCCTTCCTGCTGCTCCTCTCCCTGTACATATGAAGCACTTCCCAGCCCCTGACTGGGACACAACAGATCAGGAAATACATTAAAAATACAAGGTCAGGGAATTCCCTGGAGGTCCAGTGGTGAGGACTCCACGCTTTCACTGCCGTGGCCTGGGTTCAATCCCTGGTCCGGGAACTAAGATCCCACGAGCCATGCAGCGTGGCCAGGAAAAAAAAAAAAAAGGAATATAAGGTCAGCATCCCGTTGTTAAGCCCCACATCAGGCCCCATGATGCAGCGGTGCTGTCTGTCTCCCCTCTACCCCTCTACGGGTGGCTGAATTAGGCAGTTGCCACGACACACCGTGCAAACAGCATCCATCATTTGACCCTGCTTATGGGAAATCGAATAAATGCATACAACTATCTACATAGAGACAGGACAGGAAGGATGTTCCCCAGGGAGTTAACCGTGGCTACCTCTGGGTGGTAGAGTTTGTAGTTTTCTCCTTAGACTTTTCTGTACTTAAAAAAAATTTGGGGGGGCTTCCCTGGTGGTGCAGTGGTTGAGAGTCCGCCTGCCGATGCAGGGGACGCGGGTTCGTGACCTGGTCAGGGAGGATCCCACATGCCGCAGAGCGGCTGGGCCCGTGAGCCATGGCCGCTGAGCCTGCGTGTCCGGAGCCTGTGCTCCGCAACGGGAGAGGCCACAACAGTGAGAGCCCCGTGTACCGCAAAAAAAACTAATAATAATTTTTTTTTTACAATCACTTGTACCATTTCTTCAAAATGTTTTCTAAAAAAATTTTTATAGGGACTTCCCTGGTGGCACAGTGGTTAGGACTCTGCACTCCTGATGCAGGGGGCCTGGGTTCGATCACTGGTCAGGGAACTAGATCCTTCCCACATGCCTGCTGCAACTAAGAATTCACATGCCACAACTAAGGAGCCCGCCTGCCACAACTAAGACCCAGTGCAACCAAATAAAAATATATTAAAAAAAGAAAGAAAGAAATCTGCAAGCATCTCAACAGAAAGAAAGTTTTAAAAAAATTTTTTTATAAAGCATCTTAGGGCCAAAGTCAGGTTGGAACCCAGGTCTGTGGGGCTCCAAACCCTTAATTCTTTGCCCTTTTCAGTCACACATCACTGACATGCTGCTGGGAGGTGGCCTGGGTGGGCCACTCCTTCAGGCTGAGGCTGGTGTCCTCCCAGGGCAGAGTCAGCTTCCGACATCACCAAAGCAAGGGTCAGCCACCCCCGGCTACCTTCCTTTGGGGGAGGGTGGCAGCTTGTACATTCAGCCTAAGCAGAATGATGTGAGACATGCTGAGATTAGTTAGGCCATCAGCCCACCTCTGATACCTTAAATCCCACCATTAACACTTAATAGCAATAAGTAACAATTATAGATAATAATTGGTGAAGGGATTACCGGTGGCTTTTTTTTCTTATCACTATATACTAATATTTTGACAATGATCATATATTGTTTTATAGTAAGAAAAATAGTTTTTCAAAATTATAAAATTCACAGAAGTCCAAGCTTTCATTCTTACCCTGGGACATAAAGAGTTTCTTTCTTTACACCTCCCGTGTACAGGCTCCATGCTAAACACTATACACATTATCTATAGTCTTCATGATATCCTTGCAAGAAAGAGACTATTGTCTCCCTTTTGGAGTTCAGGAGCTGAAACTCTGGGAGGCGACAAAGTTAAGTGACTTGCCCAAGGTCACACAGCTGGGAGGTCACCAGCCTAGATTCAAACTCAGGCCTGTCTGCCTCCCAAAGCAGGGCTCTGTCCCTCTTCTCCGTATCACGTCACCCCTCACTGCGCTTTGAGAAGGTCTTGCCCCTCCTCCCCGACTTCCTTTCCAATCTGTGGATCCATCTCCCCCACCCCCCGACCAGCCACCATGGGAGGAGCTGGTTAGCATCCTTTCACTAGGATCCTGTGAAATATTTGGGTCCAGCTGGCCACATTCATCCTGTAATTAGAAACACACTTCCATGGCTCGGTGGTGGCCGCACCACACCTAGGACTAGCATCACGCTCCCCTGTGCCTGCCAGGAATACCCACCATGTAATTTCTGCCCTATTGACAAAAGGCGTTCTTTGTCCTTCCCAAATCATACAAAAACCCCTTCTAGGGGGCAACGGTCCAGAGTTCAAGGTCAGCCTCCTGCAAATGGGAGGAATGGGACCGTGGGAAAGAGGCAGAGGCTGGTGACCCAGGACTGGGCTCAGAAGCTGGAACAGAGTACATGGGAGCAGAGCTGGCACCCAGACCCTTCCTCACCTGGAAGCCAGAGAGGCCAAGGGAGGCCAAGGCCACATACCTTTCAGGGCCATGTGGGTCCCCAGCTCTCCTGACCCCAGGACAGGCCCTCTGTCCCAGCCCACCTGATATGACATGGAGTCTTAGAGCCAACTCTGCCACTCCCCTGCCCTGGGTTCAAGGACAAACCTTCACCAGCTGGGCCTCAGTTTGCTCATCTGTAAAATGAGCACGAGGTGCCCACCTCCCCAAAGGCCATGAGGACTGAATGAGGGTGTGGACCTTACAGGTACAGCCCAGACCCGGTACCCAACAGGTCCATTTCCAGAGAGGGGGAACTTGTACTTCATACACTGAAGAACTATGTGATTATTTTATAAGGAGAATGCATTTTTCTGGATGACTTGTATAATTTTAAGAAAACACCAAAACTTAATTCTTTAACACCCCAGAGCGAGTCTGCAGCAGACCGACTCCTGGGCCCCAGGCCTGGCTCTGCACACTCACCAGATGGCCCCACCACAGACCAACCCCTGGGAAAACATCCCTGCTGGCTCCCCACACTGGGCCAGTGCTGTCCCTGGCAAAGGGCTGGGGGCCACGTTCCCAGCAATGAGCCCAGCTCAACCGGGTGGGACACAGTGGCAACAACTGATAAGCTGTCCGTCTGCGGCGGGCCTGGGGGAGGCCCGGGCGGCAGACAGTGTGGCTGTGGCCGCTTCCCCTTCCTGGGCCGGCTTGGTGCCCCTGGGACTGGGACAGCCCTTGTCAGGGGGTCCTGCAGCCACGGTGGCTGGGATGAACTGGGCCTGGGGGTAGGGGTGAGCACAGGCACTCATGTGTTGGTTTAGATTACTTTATCTTTTGGTGTAGGTATTACATTCTCGCAGTTCAAAAAGCTCCAGAGGGCTTCTAACCCTTATCTCCAGCGTCCCCTCCCCCAGTGCTCTCCCTAGAGGCGACCACGTATACAAGCAAACATATGTGCGTATACCTCTGCCACACCGCCCCTCGCAGCTTCCCCCAGCTCCCACGCAGTGTTGTCCTGAGGGCCTGTGCCCATGTCTCTGGGCACATCTTGGTCCACACGAGCCACAATCTCACTGGCCTCCAGCTCTGCCCGCACGCATTCCTCTTCCTGGCACACTCTCCTCCACTGCCCACTCCAGCCCACTCCCGCACCCCTCCTTTCCTTCTTCGCTCAGCTCATTCTTTCTCACCCTCCATGTCCCAGCTTAAATGCCCTCCCTTTGGAAGCTCTCCCTGATCCCAGGCTTCACTCCTCCCTGTCTCAGTGCTCCCGTGACACCTGAACTTCTCTGCCAGGCCAACCTGGATGGCCTGTTAATTATTTGTGCCCCACTAAACAGTAGGGTGCCCAACCAGTCCAGCTCACCACTGACTTTCCCAGTTTGGGCACTAATGATCCCACATGCCAGGAAAGGCCTCAAGCAAACAAGACAGCTGGTCACCCTAGTAGACGCTGAGCTCCATGAGGGCCAGGGAGAGCTCAGCCTTGTCCACCCTAGTCTCCCCAACACCCAGAGGTTCCACAGTGTTTGTGGCATTATAAGAATGATAGCCCAGGGACTTCCCTGGTGGCGCAGTGGTTAATAATCTGACAGCCAGTGCAGGGGACACGGGTTTGAGCCCTGGTCCAGGAAGATCCTGCATGCCGCGGAGCAGCTAAGTCTGTGCGCCACAACTACTGAGCCTGAGCTCTAGAGCCCATGTGCCACAACTACTGAGACCACGTGCCACAACTACTGAAGCCCACGCGCCATGTGGCACAACTACCTAGAGCCCGTGCTCCGCAACAGGAGAAGCCACCACAACGAGAAGCCCGCGCACCGCAACGAAGAGTTGTCCCCGCTCACCGCAACTAGAGAAAGCCCGTGCAGCAACGCAGACCCAACGCAGCCAAAAATAAATAAATAAATACATTTATCAAAAAAAAATAAAAATAATAGCCCACTTATGTAGCAATTACTCTGTGCCGGGCACCGTTCTGAGCACCCTACACATATAAACTCATTTAATCTCATAACAAGCCAGTGAAGCCAACAAAGGTTCCAGGAGGTTAAGACACTTGCCCAAGGCCACATGGCGAGTGAGGGTGCAGCCAGGGATTCAAGGGTCTTTACCTCGGCTGCTCTGGCTATATGGCTCTTCTCGGGTCTCCCGGTCTGTCCTGCACAGGCTCCTGCAGAGGGAGAGCTGCAGTGGGCAGCACTGCCAGAGACATAGGCTAGCAGGGCCTAAGGGGAGGACTCATTTTAGGCCTGCGCTGCTGGAGTGGGGGTCCTCCTGGGAACAGTACCCCTCATGCCCCAGAGCTTTGCTGCAAAGTTGAGAATTCTCTCTGTTGTCAGAAAAGGGAGAGGCTTGGAAAGGGAAATTAGGGGAGCAATAATCATTGTCCCCGTTTTACAGGAGGGTTTATAGAGGGTTAGCGAAGGCCTAAGAGCTCTGCACAGCTGCCCCTTCAACAAAGGACCCCCTCTTTCTTTAAAGAAGGAAAAAAAAAGAAAAAAAAGCCTTTCCTACACACACAGCCTCTTCTCTAACATGGAGTCCTGGGGCCTCAGCCCTGGCTCAGTGCCCTCCTCACTCTAGCTGTGTATCCTTGGTCAGGTTCCTAAGCCTCTCTGAGCCTCTTTCCTTATCTGTAAAGTAAGACTAATAATAGTACCTACCTCATAGAATGGTTTGTGGATTAAATGAATTAATATATACAGAGCACTTAGAATAGTCTTGGGTACAGAGTATATATACAGAGTAAATGCTGGGTAGGTGTTGATTGATGGTATTATTTCATGTTCATGTTCTTCTATCTTCCTAAAATGCCCTTGCCCACAACTTGGTGAAACACTCTTCAGGGCTTTCCTGCCCCTGCGACTCACACCCGCCCCTATGTGTCTGAGATTAGGGGATACTCTGCACCTTAGAAGCTGTAGCCTCAACTATCATTCATAGTAAAAGGACAAGGAGAACACAATCAACCCTTAACCTAATCAGTTACAATAAAATGGCTGTTGGGAACACAATGACAACGATTGTGGAGACCTGGCTGAGTGGCTTCTGTCAGGAGGTGGAGGGAGGGTGCACCTGAGCAGAGTCCAGAGCAGTGTGTGGTGATGAGAAGAATGGGGTCAAGGGTCTGACTCTGGGTTTGTGAACTTTGTGAACTTCCTGGGTGACCCTGGGCTCAGAGCCACCTGTTCCTCATCTGGAAAATAGGGAAACAAGCACTGTCCTCAGAGTGCTGTTAGGAAGACATATTTAGGTGATCCACATGAAGGGCAATGAAACTATAGCTGTGAAACCGCAGGCAGAGTACTAGCCAGCTAAGCATCAGTTTCCTCATCTGCAGATCTACAGATGAAGAAATGGACCCAATAAACCTACCTCACACTGTGCTTTAGAGCAAAGTATCTAGCATGAAGCCCAGACAATGGTAGGTGTTACAGACACGGTACTTCCCTTCCTCTCTTCCCTGAGGAGAGCGACAAAGGTCAGAAGCATTAGGCCTTGTGTACTCCGGAGTTGCCTTAAGCAAGTCACCCAATGCAGCTGGGCTAAGAAAAGGAAGGAAGGAGAGGGAAAGAAATAAGGAAGTGAGGAAGAGGAAAGAGAGAAGGAAGGAAGGAAGAGGGGAAGGGAGACAGGAAGAACAGGAGGAAATAAAAGAAGAAAAAGAAAGTAACATTCCCCCCACCAGCCAATCAATGTGGGCTGGCACAGGCTAAGCAGACCAAGAGAGATAGTGGCGGATGGCTGGGTGGGCAAACAATCAGTGGTCATCCACTCTGTCTGTGCTTACAGGAGCTTCCTCAGATGAGAATCCAATCCATGTCCTCCCCTGGATCTTCCCAGCCTGCGACCCAGGGATAATAGTTCAAAATTTACTTGATGGAAATCTGCCACATTAAAATACAGGGGCAAAGAAGGACAAAGCTGGAGGCCTCATACTTCCTGATTTCAAAACATATTACAAAGCTACAGTAACAAAAACAATATGGTAATGGGGCATACAGACAGGTGTATAGACCAATGGAACAGAATAGAGAGCCCAGAAATAAACCCTTGTGTACATGGTCAAATGATCTTCAACAAAGATGCCAAGACTACATAATGGGGAAAGGATAGTCTCCTCAACAACTGGTGTTGGGAAAACTGGGTATCTGGCTGCAAAAGAATGAAGTTAGATCCTTATCTTACACTATATACAGAAATCAAAATAGATCAAAAACCTAAATGTAAGACCTGAAACTATAAAACTACTAGTAGAAAACAGGGAAGAAGCTTTATAACATTGGATTTGGCAACAATTTCTTGGCTATGACACCGAAAGCACAGGCAACCTAAGCAAAAATAGACATGTGGAATGGCACCAAACTTTAAAACTTCCACACAGCAAAGGAAACAGAGTGGAAACAATCAACAGAGTGAAAAGGCAATGTACAGAATGGCAGAAAATATTTGCAAATCATATACCTGATAAGGGGTTAATATCCATAACAAATCAATGGCAAATAAATAAATAAATAACCCAGTTAAAAAATGGGCAAAGGACTTGAATAGACATTTCTCCAAATAAGATATACAAATGGCCGATAAGGATATGAAAAGATGCTCAGTATCACTAACCATGAGAGAAATGCAAATCAAAACACAATGAATATCATCTCAGACCCATTAGGACGGTCACTATCAAAAAACAAACAAGCAGAACATAACAAGTGCTGGCAAAGATGTGGAGAAATTGGAACTCTAGCACACTGTTGGGGGGAATGTAAAATGGTGCAGCTGCTGTGAAAAACAGTATGGCAATTCCTGAAAAAATTAAAAATAGAATTACCATATGATTAAGCAATTTCACTTCTTAGTATATGTCTTAGTCCACTCAGGCTTCTATAACAAAATATCATAAACTGGGTGGCTCATAAACCACAGAAAATTATTTCTCACACTTCTGGAGGCTGGAGGGTCCAAGATCAAGCTGTCAGCATGGTCAGGTTCTGGTGAGAGCCCTCTTCTGGGCTGCAGATTGCTGATTTCTCATTGTGTCCTCACGTGGCAGAGAGCAGGGAGCTAGTTAGCTCCCTGGCCTCTTTCTATAAGGGCACTAATCCTATTCATGAGGCTCCACCCTCATGGCCTAATTACCACCCAAAGGCCCCATCTCCAAATACCATCACATTAGGATTAGAGTTTCAACATATGAATTTGGAAGGACACAAACATTCAGCCCATAACAGTATGTATCCAAAAGAATTGAAAACAGGATTTTGAAGAGATATTTGCATGTCCATGTTGATAGTAGCATTATTCACAATAGTGACGATGTGGAAGCAGCCTAAGTTTCCTTTGAAGGACAAAACAAAATGTAGTTATATATATTGGGTTGACCAAAAAGTTCATTCGTTTTTTTCTGTAAGATGGCTCTAGTAGCGCTTAGCTGTCTTTAACTTCATTCGAGACAATTTTGTTGGATCGTATCGTGGCAGCTGTCATATCAGGGTGCATTTAAGAAAAAACTTATCAAAATTGGTGAATTTTTGTGCAGCCATTTTAATATTGAAGATGGAAGAAAAAAGCAACATTTTCGGCATATTACGCTTTATTATTTCAAGAAAGGTAAGAACACAACTGAAATGCAAAAAAAGATTTTTGCAGTGTGTGGAGAAGGTGCTGTGACTGATCGAATGTATCAAAAGTGGTTTGCGAAGTCTCGTGCTAGAGATTTATCACTGAACGTTGCTCCGTGGTCAGGTAGACCAGTTGAATTTGACAGTGATCAAATCGAGACATTAATTGAGAACAATTAACGTTATACCATGTGGGAGATAGCCAACATACTCAAAATATCCAAATCAAGTCTTGAAAATCATTTGCACCAGCTTGGTTATATTAAAGGTTTTGATGTTTGGGTTCCACGTAAGTTAAGCGAAAAAAAACCTTCTTGACCGTATTTCCACACGCTATTCTCTACTTAAACGTAATGAAAACGTTTCGTTTTTAAAACAAATTGTGACGGGTGATGAAAAGTGGATACTGTACAACAATGTGGAACGGAAGAGGTCGTGGGGCAAGCAAAATGAACCACCACCAACCACACCAAAGTCTGGTCTTCATCCAAAGAAGGTGATGTTGTGTATATGGTGGGATTGGAAGGGAGTCCTCTATTATGAGCTCCTTCTGGAAAACCAAAAGATTAATTCCGACAAGTACTGCTCCCAATGAGACCAACTGAAAGCAGCACTCAAAGAAAAGCGTCAGGAATGAGTCAACAGAAGACGCATAATCTTCCATCAGGATACCACAAGACCGCATGTTTCTTTGATGACCAGGCAAAGATTGTTACAGCTTAGCTGGGAAGTTCTGACTCAACCATCATATTCACTAGACATTGCACCTTTGGATTTCCATTTATTTCGGTCTTTACAAAATTCTCTTAATGGAAAGAATTTCAATTCCCTGGAAGACTATAAAAGACACCTGTAACAATTCTTTGCTCAAAAAGATAAAGTTTTGGGAAGATAGAATTATGAAGTTGCCTGAAAAATGGCAGAAGGTAGTGGAACAAAACGATGAATATGCTGTTCAATAAAGTTCTTGGTGAAAATGAGTCTTTTATCTTTACTTAAAAACCGAAGGAACTTTTTGGCCAACCCAATACACAACTAGGAAAATCTTGTCATACGTTACAACATAGACGAACCCTGAGGACACTATGCTAAGTGAAATAGGTCAGTCACAAAAAGACAAATATTGCATGATTCTGCTTATATGAGGTTTCTAAAGTAGTCAAATTCATAGAAACAGAAAGTAGAATGTGGTTTCCAGGGGCCGAGGGCCGGGGAAGATGGGGAGATGTTCAATTAGTATAGAGCCTCAGTTATGCAAGATGACAAAGTTCTGGAGATCTGGAGTAACATAGTTAACAATACTGCACTGTACACTTAAAAATGGTTAAGATGGTAATTTTATATTATAAGTTTCTTACCACAATAAAAAAATAAAAGTTACAAATCTAAAAGAAAAATTTCTGGCGGGGGTCGGGGGGGGTCCCACCATCCTAACCCAATTTCTGGTGCTTGTTCACATTTCCTCCCTGCAGTCACAGTACACAAATACCACTGTCCACTTGAGGGGAAAAAATACTCCATTGTTTTATCCTTGCAAAAGCAATAATGCTCATTGTAAAAAATGCAAACAAGAGACGTGCAAAAATAAAACCCCCTTCAGCACAGCCCACTGCTCAGAAGTGACCTCCAACAGTCAGCCAGACCCTCTCTCAGCCCTTCCTCTACATATTTACAAACACAGGCTGTTCCTTCTCACAGAAACTGAACCGGGGGTACATATTGCTTTGCAAACTCTCTTCGTTTGTTGTATGTGATCAAATCTATTTAATTGCCATTTTTCCAGACTATAACAACGTAGGCTGCTGCAGCAGGCCAAAGGTCACAGAGAGATGGGGACCTGAGAACAACGCCCCTCTCTCCTCCCACTACCAGGAAATGCAGAACAGGCTGGCAGGAGCCTCTCCACAGGCTCACGTGCAGGGAAGGAAGGGTTCATATCCCTCATGTCCAGAATTCCTACAAACGTAAAGGAAAATGTCAGTCTAGACAAATGGGCAAACAGAATGGTGGTTGCCAGAGGCAGAGGGTGGGCAGAATGGGTGAGGGTGGTCAAAAGGTACAAACTTACAGTTCTAAGTTCTGGGAATGTACAGCACGGTGACTATAGTTAACAATGCTGTGTTGTATATTTGAAAGTGCTTAGAGAGGAGATCTTAAAAGTTCTCATCACAAGAAAAAAATTTGTCATTCTGTGAGGTGATGGATGTTAACTAAATGTATTGTGGTGATCATATATATATATGTGTGTGTATATATATATATATATATATATATATAATCACTATGTTGTGCCCCTTAAACGTGTATAATGTTATATGTCAATTATATCTCAATAAAACTGGAAAAAAAGAAAACTAGTGAAAACCACTTGCCCCTTTCTTTCAATATATACACCCACTTTTCTATAGGTTTATGCAAACAGAACCAACATATTTACCCTGGTGAAGGCTTGAAAGCTTCTCTCTGTCTCGCTCGCTCTCTCACACACACAGACACACACACTTTTTTTTAAACACAAAATAGGATCATACTTTACACACTGCTGCACAATTGCCTTTTTTGGCCTGACAGAATATCACAGACAACCCTGCAAGTCACTGCATACAGATTCAAGAAGCTCCTTCTTAGCAGTCTACAGTATCCATTAGCATGGCTGTAACCAAATTCATTCACCCATGCCCTAGACGTGGACACTGGAATTGTCACTATGAAGCATGAAGAACACTACAGTAAAAAAAACAAAATGTATTTTTTATGGATAGTTCTGAAAATGGGATTGGTGGGGCAAAGGGCATGCCTATTTCTATTTTAATTGTTAATACTTGGTGGAAAATGGTATTTTGTTTATGCTTTTATCTGCATTTCCCCAACAAATGGGGAGGTGGTCTGTCTTTCTCATGATTGCATTTCCTCTTCTGTGAAGTGGTTTTGTCCATTTTTCTATTGTTTGACTTTTCCAATTAGTTTGTAGGAATTCCATATGAGAGGTCTTGAGGGGTATGCAGGACATGAAGCTTTTATCTGTATGTAACAAATATTTCTCCTCTCTACGATTGTCTCTAGACTTGTTTATGGGGTCTCCTACCATGTAGACATTTAAATATCTGATATGGTCTAATCTGTCTTTTCCTTTATGGTCTGTCTTTTCCTTACGGTTCCTGGCTTGCTTGAGAAGATCCTCATTACTGCGCCCCCCCCCCCCCAAGATTATATAAGACTTTCCTTAAACTTATATTTTTACTTCTAATTTTTCATATTTAGGTCACTTATCCAGATGGAGGCAACTGTCTTTTTTCACTTATCATGTTCATCCTTCCTCATTAGTTTATGTTGATTATCTCACTCTTTTTAAATGCCACATTCTATTCCACAAAAGATACCCTAACTTATTTAACTTGGAGTACTTTGGGGTATTGAAGTTACTTCTACTTTTAAATGCTATTTAATAATAATAATAGCTACCAGTTATTGAGTGCTTATTACCTGCCAGGCACGGACCTGAACACATTCCACATAGTACCTCATTTAACCCTCACCACAGTTACAGGGTAAATTCTATTATCATTTTTTAATAAGTGAGGAGATACATCTTGTCAAGATTGCACAGCTAGGAAATAAGTGGTGCTAGGATTCTGACTCAATCCAAGTTTGAAGGACTCAAAAGTCCCAAGCTCTTAACCACCATATGCACTTTCTCTAGTATTTACAAATGTCACTTGAAATACTCCACATTTTCATTTCTGTAAGGATGAAGAAAGGGGGGAAATAAACATTTCTTATGTTCTTCCTCTACCCTCAAACCCTTTACTAGATGCTTTCACAAGCTGTCTCCTGGAATTCTTACAAAAGTCCTCTGAGTGGTGGGGTTATCCATTTCCCAGAAACGAAAAGGGAAATTCGGCAAGGTTAAGACACTTATTCAAGGTTTGTAGGCGGGTTCACGGCGGGACCATGGTGAGTTCGAACCCAGTACCATGCGACTCATGTATTCCAACTTTTCACTCAGAAAGCTGTGCTCACTAGCTTTACAAATAACACATTGATGAACCCATACTTTTCTGTTTTTGTCTTTTTCTTTCGCTGCTGTTGAACTATTTCCTTGGGATACATTCCCAGAGTGAGATTACTGAGTCAAAGGGTATAAATACTTTTATGGCTTTCCATCTATACTGCCAAATTGTTATTACAAAGGGCTGCACCCATGTTTTCTGCCACCAGCACTGTAGGGAGCTTCATGGCTTACAGATTCCCATACTCAGGTGGGGAAACTTCGCTTCCAAGGGGTGTCACACCTAACACAGTAAGCCCTGAGGAGAAGAATTTTAGAGCGATCTGATGGATAAGTACTCTGTCCCACCCCGCCCCCGCCCAGCCCTGATGTATAGTGGGTTTTGTTTTTTGTTTTGTTTTGCATAACTTTGCCTCTCTTATGAAATCCTTTAAAACGTGACTAAAATGGGATTAAGCATAGTTAGGCTTGTCTTTTAAGAAGAGGACAAATCTGACACCCTTTTCTGACGCAGTCCCCCTTGGGGAAAGCGCTCCCTGCAGCTTGGCCCCTGAGGGGGCAACTCTGAGAGGGGCATCAGAGGAGGGGGCTACCCTGGGAGGAGGCATCTCGGGGAGTGAGCGTGTCGGGGAGGGGGCCGCCCGGGGAGGGGCGGGGGTGAGACGCGGGCCACAGCTAGCCGGCCGGGCGGCCGATGATAAGGCGGGAGCGGCCCGTCGCCACGGCGGCCACGGCCGGGCGGGAAGGCGGGAAGGGGCCCGGCCGGGCGAGAGCAGATAACGCCCGGCGCTCGGGCCGCCGAGACTCGGAGACGCCGCGGCCGCGGGAGATAGAGGCGCCCGGGCTCGGGCGCGGCTCCCGGCTCCCGGCCCCCCGGCGCCCACAGCGGGCAGGTCCGGGGACGGCGGGCGCGCCCACGGCCCGGAGGGTTTAGGGCCACGCAAGGTCCGGGACCGCCCCGCGACCTCAGCGCGCCCGCAGCGCCGGGCCCCCAGCGGGCCCCCATCAGCGCTGGGACCCTGGCCTCGGCCCAGATCGGCCCCGTGACCCCAGACAAAAGTCTCCCCTTGGACTTCGGTTCCCTCCTCTGTAAAACGAGGGCATTGGGGAATCGTTAATAACCTCTCAACACAGGGCGTGTGACAGGCTCTTTACAGTGTACAAGGGCCACTCTCTGTTACCGAGCTTGGCTCTCCAGCAGCTCCAGAGGAGAGTTCTGGTGACACTGCCTGCTTCTCACAGATGGGGGTTAAGGAACTGGCCCTGGCCACCTGGCCCCTGAGCATCCCAATAGGGTCCAGGACCCAGAGCTCCACACTTCCTTACCCCACAAAGAGGGGCCTTCCCCCCTGCTCCGAGGCTGACAAGGAAATCTCCAACAGTGGCATTTGCATTCTGCCTTTTCAAATTCCTCAGATTCCCCACATAAAATTCAGTTGGCTGCCAGACAGCCAGGGAGGAGGAGGGCTGGGAGAGGCCTCACAGGGGCAGCCAGGAGCCATAAACTGGCCCCAGCTCTCCAGCAGAGAAACAACTTTGGGAGTGGGTGGAAATTCACACACACACAGGGAACCTCCCTTTAATCACCCCACTGCCAAAATTAAACATCTCCTGACAGCAGCAAGCCTGCGCTGACTTCTCCCCCTGGCATTCAAAGCCCTGCCCATCCTGGCACGGACCCTCCTGTACCTGCCAGGCCTCCACGGCACACTTTCCACTGTATGCAGTTTGCCTGCCTCAATGTCTCACTCACCCTCTTGGCTCCTTGGCAATCCTAAAGCCTTCCTCTTCCTCCCCCACTCACCCCCAGCAAGGATTTAACTCTTCATGGTGCCTTCCTACAGGATTTTCAAGGGTTTGGTTTTTATTTTTTGTTTCGTTTTGTGCTTTGCATTAAATGACCTTCAGAACCGTGCCCCGAGTAAGATTTGACTCCTCTGTAAGACAGCCGCCGCTGATTGCATGCCCACTGTGTGCCAGGCCGTTTCATACAGTATCAAATGCTGTCAACAACCCCAGGAGATAAGAGATATTGCTCCCACTTTACAGATGAGGAAAACTGAGCTTGGAATGGTCCAAGAGGTCACAGAGTCAGGAACTGGTTTGGCCTAACTCCAGATTCAGGCAGAACGTGAGTAAAAAGCAACTGACTAGGAGACCTTGGTTCTTCTAGGCGTTTTGTCACTAACTCAGCGCTTGGGCAAGCCCCTCTCTTTTTCTGGGCCTCAGTCTACTGGATTACAATGGAGATGACAGCTCCTGCTTCTCAGGGCAGTTGAGGGACTCTGCAGAGAGCTGGACATGAGGCTGGACCTGCAGGCCAGCCCCTCCTCCAGGGGAAACTGCAGGTTACGGGTATCCCCCCTTTCTCCCCCAGGAGAAAGCACCGCCTCATGGAAACTGAATTATCTGTGCCCCACCCCCACCCAGGTGGGCCTCTCCTGAAAGTCAGTGTTCCATTTCCCTCTGGAGCCTGGGCAATACTGTCAGTCTCCGGGGCCGAAGCCTCTCTGCGCATGCCCCTGACCTTCTGCCCCGTTCCTCCTCATCCCACTCCCAGGCTCTCATGACCCATCTCTCCTCCCTCATTCAAACTTGCTGAAGAAAAAGCCACTCCATCAGTCTCTTACAGTTGAATATGAATGAGGTCAAGTTAGTAGCATGTTCTTCCCAAAATATGCCTGTTATCAGCCTGGGATTCTGGACGGTTACTAATTTGGGGTAATACGTCTCTCCCTCTCCGCAGGCAGGAAGGCTGGTCCTGCCCAGTGCATCTGGAGTTCCATATTTTTATATTTTTATTGGTTTTTTCCCCCCTGCCCTCCACATCCTGAGCTGGGGGAGAGAGTTTATAGGAGCCCACTAATTAACAGAGAACAGAAGCCTTGTTTCATAAATAAAAGCATAGATACACTGTAGGAATAGAAATGGAGAATGCTCCCTGAAGAGTGTTTAAACTTTTAAAAATATCCCCCCCAGGGTCTGGGCAGGTGAACCCTGAGGGCTTTCCCCTGGGGGCAGGGGCACTGGCTGTCCCTCAGGAGAAGGGAGGTTCCTTGGGCTCTGAGCTGGACTCTTTTGCAGCGTGGCCTCCAGCTCATGGTGGCCCCCTCTGTGCCCATTCCTGCCCCAGCTGTACCAGCCCTTCCCAACATGGGTCTCTGGGCAGAGGGGAGAGAAGAGTTAATGACGGCTGTCCCCAGGGTTAGTGGATCTGGGTTCCAGTGTGGTCAGGT
Source organism: Leucopleurus acutus (assembly GCF_964270905.1). Classification (NCBI taxonomy): domain Eukaryota; kingdom Metazoa; phylum Chordata; class Mammalia; order Artiodactyla; family Delphinidae; genus Leucopleurus; species Leucopleurus acutus. The sequence continues at coordinate 135,406,734 of NC_139142.1, read as the reverse complement.
GGGGCTATGAGACCTTAGGCAAGTCACTGGCCCTCTCTGGACTTTCCTCTGTCTGAGGAATGGAAGGTACCGGTGAAATGAGTCGTGAGGTCTCCTCCCACTCTGAAGTCCTGCACTCACTGCACTTTATAAACAAGGCCGTTCTGGGAGCTGTAGGCAGACCCAGAGCTCACGTGTAGGTGGCTGGACTTTGGCCTGCAGGCTTAACCCTCAAATCACATCAGATGTGGGCAGCTCTTCATCCTCATGACGGCACAAAACAGCCTCTACTGTCATACCAATTTCACAGATGTGGAAACGGAGCCTCCGTGTTTGACCTGCCATACAGACCCCGTGAAGAAAGCTAGGCAGAAGGGACTTGCACCTTTCTGCAAATGTGGAAACTGAGGTCTAGAGAAATCCAGCAACTGTCACAGTCCCAGGGCCTTGCTCAACCAGGGTAAGAACCCCTGGAAGCACAAAGTGCAGGCTGAGCGACCGTGGTGAGTTGCTGCCCTTCCTGGACTGTTTCCCTGCGACCCGAAACTAAAGGGATGGTGGTGTGGATGCTCTCACTCAGGAGCAGCCACGCCAAAACGGCCCCTTGATGGAGACACACCTCCTCTTCCCTGAGAGCGCAGTGGTCTGTGTGCTGCCATCTGGTGGCCAGGCCTCATCACTGCAGAAGCTTCAGAGGCTGGGAGGCTCAGGTCCAATTTCCCAGTTTCCAGAGACAATCTGCAAGAGAGGTTTGAGCCTGGATCATAAGGTGACCTGAAGAATTCAGGGAAGCTGGTTTGTCTGTTGGAGCAGCTTCCACTCTGGCCCTGACAAGAGAAGTGCTTCTTCCAGGGACCTGGGGAGCTGGGACACTTGCAGAAGCATCTTGCATTCTCCCCTGCCTCACCCCCACCCCACCCCTGCCGACATCCCCTGCCCTGAGATCCCTGTGCCCACAGCACGAGGGGAGACCAAGGCCTAGGAAGCCAGCCCTATTACAATCATACAGCAAATAAGGATGAGGGCAGGCTCCAGGATTATTTCAGTGCTTACTGTGTACATCAAAGCCTAACTTGCTGTGTGACTTTGGACAAATTACACACCATCTCTGAGCCTGTTTCTTCTATGCTGGTCAAATGACATAATGTATGCAAGCTGCTTTGCATATAATAATGAGCTGTGCTTATCATTACTGTTCTGGCAGATGTTTCCATTGTTACTTCTCCTGATCCTCTCCGTGGTAAGGGGTCCTCGTAGCCCCGCTTTACAGAGGAGGATGCAGGACCTGAAAAACTTGCCCTGGAATACGTTTAGTAAGTGGTTGGTCAGGAATCCAAACACCGGCTATTTCAGGAAATGCACACTGAAGGCAAAAGGGGCACAGAGGTGTGATGCCAGAAGCCTACTTTTACTATTTTTATACAATTTTTAAAGGTTACACTCCATTTACAGTTATTACAAAATACTGGCTATATTTGCCATGTTGTACAATACTTTCTTGAGCCTATCTTATACCCAATAGCTTGTACCCTCCCCCACCCCTATATTGTCCCCCTCCGCCACTAGTAACCATTAGTTTGTTCTCTATATTTGTGAGTCTGCTTCTTTTTTGTTATATTCACTTATTTGTTATATTTTTTAGATTCCACATATAAGTGATATCATATAGTATTTGTCTTTCTCTGTCTGACTTATTTCATTTAGCATAATGCCCTCCAAGTCCATTCATATTGCTGCAAATAGCAAAATTTCATTCTTTTTTATGGCTGAGTAGTACTCCACTGTGTTTATATATATACCACCTCTTCTTTATCCATTCATCTGTTGATGGACAACTTAGGTTGCTTCCATATCTTGGCTATTGTAAGTAATGTTGCTATGAACATTGGGGTGCATGTATCTTTTCGAATTAGTGGTTTTGTTTTTTTCGAATATATACCCAGGAGTGAAATTGCTGGGTCATATGGTAGTGCTATTTTTAGTTTTTTGAGAAACCTCCATACTGTTTTCCACAATTGGAAGCCTACTTTTAGATGGTTCCGAAAACAGGAAATATGGGAGACAGAGAGTGATGAAGCAAAATGGGACAGAATGTAAACAATTGATGAATCTGGCTACAGGTTATATAGGAGTTCTCTGTTCTATGTTTTTTATTATTAATTAATTTATTTATTTATTTATTTTTGGCTGCACTGGGTCTTCGCTGCTGTGCGCGGACTTTCTCTAGCTGTGGCGAGTGGGGGCTACTCTTTGTTTTGGTGCGCAGGCTTCTCACTGCAGTGGCTTCTCTTGTTGCAGAGCACAGGCTCTAGGCGCACAGCCTTCAGTAGTTGTGGCACACGGGCTCAGTAGTTGTGGCTCACGGGCTCAGTAGTTGTAGCTTGTGGGCTCTAGAGCGCAGGCTCAGTAGTTGTGGTGCATGGACATAGTTGCTCCGTGGCATGTGGGATCTTCCCGAACCAGGGCTCGAACCCATGTCCCCTGCATTGACAGGCGGATTCTTAACCACTGCACCACCAGGGAAGTCCCCTCTGTCCTATTTTTTTGCAACTTTTCCATGAATTTGAAATTATATCCAAAAAAATGTTTTAAAGGCCAGCTATTTCAAAATTCTACCTAGTCTCATCTACTATACTCCTGGGGAACAGATGAAAATCCCGGCCTCTCAGCATTCTTTGCTCCCGACCAGTGGCCCCATGCTTGAGTCCTCAGTGGGATGTGACTGCTGGCAACAGACCTGCAGTCCCTCCATAGGAAGCCAGAAGTGCCCCTGCCCAGCAGCCAGCATCACCCCGGTCCCCCAAGCCTCCTCAGGGCCTCTCCTCAGCTTCCCTGTTTCCCAACCCCCCACCTCGCTCCCGCCCAGGTCCCAGCCAGGCTGTGGTGCGAGGCCGAGGTGGGGTTTATTTATAAGTTCCCGCTGATTATGAATCACTGGAGGAACTGCCTGCAGACTGGAGACAAAAGTCTGGGGCCGGCTGGCCGGGAGGAAACGCTCTTTACATTTGACTTTCCCCTCTGGCACAGGCCACCCCGCGCCTGGCCAGGCTCTGCCAGCCCCTTCTGTTCTCAGAGGCAGAGGTGCATTGGCCGCCAAATCTTGTCGGCCTGTCCGCCTTGCTGTGTAAACAGGACCTGGACCTGGCGGCCCGGCCCCGCACTGGAAACGAGCCTGCCTTCCGCAGCCTGGCCACTTCCTCCTCACATCTGGAGACTCCTCAGAGTTCAGATGAGGGCTGGTGGTCAGGAGCGAGGAGAAGCTGGGGTTTTGCTCTGCTGTGGTCTTCATCAGCCTTGATGGAGGATCAATGGACAAATGGAGGAGCAGAAGACTCTTAGGCAGCCGTCAAAGCCCAATATAAATGACCCCTCCTCAGAGTCTGCCCCCCATTGTAGTTTGTAGTTTTGTTACATTCAATTAACGTGTACACAGCACCTACTATGTACCAGGTTCTGTGCAAGGTGCCTGTGAGACGGGGTGCAGGAAGATAGCTTATTCATATCATCATTAATTCTTTTGACTCAACTATAAGATTCTTACAGGCAGACAGAGTTAATGTCTGATTCATGATCCACCTGATCTTACAAAGTGCCTAGCTTGGTTCTTGCACATAGTAGAAGCTCAAAGTTTCTGTTGCATTGACCTGGATTAAACTAGGGCAGGAAAACTACAAGGAGCCTGGGGTTCAGCCCACTCCCCTTTCAGGGCCTCTGTCCCCATCTGCATTGGCATTCTGTGACCTGGGAGCCATGTTCCTTCTTGGAGCAACTTGGTTTCCCTTTATGAATATCTGAACCAGGTTTTCTATCTGAGTAACTAATAATGTAGGTGATTTGATTTCAGGAGGTGCTAGAAACCCTCCTCCAAACCTCATCCCGAAACATCTTCCCCACTCCTCTGAGAGGTCACCAACTTTGAGGCATTCTCCTCGGTTAAGCATTGCCCTCTCTACCTCCAGGTGAACGAAGGGAGTTCCCTCTGGAGGGTTGACATTATATCCCCATTTTACAGATGAGAAAACTGCAGCTTAGAGAAGCGACACACTTGATGAGTGCTGGTACAAAGGAGAGACAGGTTTTGATTTTTTGTTTTCTTTTTTTTTGGCTGTGCCAAGCCACATGGTTTGTGGGAGCTTAGTTGCTGCAATGGAAGCACGGAGTCTTAATCACTGGACCACCAGGGAATTCCCAAGAGATGGGTTTTGAACTCAGACATCTGCAACTAATGCCTAGGATTCTTCACACAGAGTTGTACTAACTCCCCTTTATCTGATGCCATCTCCCAGAAGAAGAAAATGGGAGGGAAGATGGAAGTCAACTTCAGAAGCTTGCTGTGCCAGAAGTTCCAGGCCGTGCCCAGTGCAATCTTCCTATCACAACATTCATTAAAATCCCCATTTAACAGATGGAAAAATTGAGGCTTGGAGAGGTTGTGATGCGCTCAAGGTCATCAAGCTAATGGTGGCAGCCAGGACCCTTGTCAGACCCCCAGCACTATCTAGACAGCCTGGGGTTGGTGTAATTCCACAGAATAGCCAGGCTGTCAGCCCAGGCGTGGCTGTGAGAACTGCAGCCAGAGGCCTTTCTTATAATGAAAGGCACAGGAGAGGGACAAACATCTGAAGGTTTTTTTTTTTTAATATTTGTTTATTTATTTTGGCTGCACCGGGTCTTAGTTGCAGCATGCGGGATCTTTCATTGTAGCATGAGGGATCTGTTAGTTGTGACATGCATGCAGGATCTAGCTCCCCAACCAGGGATCGAACCCAGGCCCTCTGCATTGGGAGTGGGGAGTCTTACCCACCGGACACCAGGGAAGTCCCCTGAAGGGTTTTTTATTCCAGTGGCTTCTATCTCACCTGTCTCAAGACTTTTACAAGACTTCTGCACAGCTGTAAAAAGCAAGGCCTTCTCCTTTTCTCTATTGAGAAACTTCCCCTCCACTGCCTGGCTCTGGAAGCCTCAGCAGAGGAGTCAGTGTCACCAGCAGAGGCTAAAATCCCACTGGCCTACTAACTCAGGGGCTCAGGTAAATCTGTCCAAGAGTCAGTTTCCTCGTCTGCTCGTGCAAAAGGGGGATAATATTAGCAATTCACAGAGCCGTCTTTGGGCTAAAATGACTTAAGACATGAAATATCTTCATAGAGCGAAATGGGAGCAGAGAGACGGTCATTATGGTGGCTTGTACTGGTCTCATTATTTCACAGAACAGTCCTTCCTCACCCCCGAGATCCTCAGGTCCCTGAGGGAGGAGAGGAAGGGGACAGAGCCACTGCGTCCTGTTCTTCATCTGTACCTTCTTCTCCTCTTATTCCTCCGCATCTGTCCCTGCGCACTACACCTAGCAAACTGGGATGTACTCCGTCAATTCCGGCTGATGGCTCAGAGTGATTAGACCTGGAAGCAGAGGAAGGGGCTTGGGATTTCTCCAAGTCCTCCGTGGCCGGAGAATTCTGGGAGACGAAACCCCCTGAACGAGGCCTCCCACAGCCTCTTGCCTCAGCCAGTGAGCAGGTTGTTTCACATCCACCGTCCCAATTAAACTTCACAGCCATCCTACAAATTAGACCCCCTGAGCCCCATTTGACAGATAAGAAAACCAAGGCTCAGAGAGGCCAATTGACTTGCCCAAAGCCACTAGACTAGTGGGTGGTTTCCAAAAGAGGATCCAAACTGAGACCAGGGGCTCAGAGGTACTAGTTTCAGTATCTGAGGGCTTGGTGCCCAGGAAAGACCCAGGTCTGAATCCTGGCTCAAACTCGCATGAACTGTGTGACCTGGAGCAAGGTCGCTCACCTGAGGCTATGTCTCTATAAATGAGGATAATGACACCTATTCGTTGCTGGGAAACCTAAAGGAGACAATGGATGCATACCCCCCCTCCATGTGGTGCTTGGCATGAGTGGAGCCAAATCAACGTTCAGGGGTCATCTCCCCGCTGCCCCCAAGGTTCACGCACTCTAGGGAGTCTTCCTCATCAATGATGACCTCCCGCTTCAGGTACAGGGGGCCCAGCTGGAAAATGTGAACCCACTGGCCCTGAGCTCCGAAGTCTCTCTCTGCGTGCTGGTGTCTGGCACGGTGCCTGCTCGTTAAACATTGTTGAATTGAATGGATGTTGATTGGATGCTGGGAGTTTGGCGCTGCCGCCCGTTTGCTGTTCCAGGGGACAATGGGACAGCCTCTGAGGACTGGGGGGGCTGTCCCGGAATGTCTGAGGGGTGAGGTCCCCAGGCTCGTGTGCACTGCTTACAGGAAGCACGCTAGCTCAAGCATGCCTGATGCCAGCCAGCAGACACTTCCTGGCTGGCAACAGTCTCCTGCCTCCTCTTCCTCCCCACCTCGGACCTGCATGCCTGCAACCTGGGCTTCTCTCCTTGCCTTGGTTCCCACCCTGGGATGGTCGGCTGGGATTCTCACTGCCCTCCTCACCTCCTAAGGACCACCCTGTCCAGAGCAGAGTCAGAGGAGCCAAGTGATGCACACACGCTTCAGAAGAAAAACACTCCCAGCAGTTCCCCTGTGTGAACGGCACAGGGGGAAACTGAGGCCCGGAGAGGTTACAGCAGTTTCCCAGGGTTGCACAGCAGTACAGACTGGGGACTCCCACCAAGAGCTGGGATCAGTCCTACTTCTCCAGTCTTTGGGCAAAACACTCCTCTGGGCCCCTTTTTCCTCCTCTGAAAAATGAGCAGGCTTCTGCCCCTTCCAGCCTTCTGACTAGGAGTACATGCCCTCTTGTGTGACTCACCAAAGACCCCCATCCATTCTCTCCTGTGCTTTATTTCAGTGTCAGAGACTGGGGTTTTAGCTCAGGAGTGCTAATCATCCCTCACTTGCATAAACAGTACAGTTTTAAAAATCGCTTTTCACACACAATACTTTAATTTTCCCTACACCCCGTTTTACAGATGGGGAAACTGAGGCCCAGAGGGGCTGTCCCTCGAGCTGGCCAGTGGCAGAGCTGGGATTTGAACCTGTGCTTCTGAGGGGCTGTGTCTTATGCACCCTCCTTGCTCCCTTGGCCAGCCACAGGGCCAGGCATGAATCAGATGCCCAGTAAACCTGTGTGGGGTCTGACATGCGCATTTAAACAGCGGGCGCGGGGGGTCTTCTGGAGACCAAGCCCCTCTCAGGGAATGGGCTGGACCTTCAGACCCACAGCAAATCAGGGCACATGGGGGTACCCACCCATGCACCCTAGTGGTCACCAGAGCTGGGGAGTAATTCCCTCAGTTTCCCCATCTATAAAATGGATACCCATGTCTTAGGGATGCTGTGAGGACCCACTGGTGTCCAGTCACCTCCCTCCACCAGCCCCAGGCAGCAGGGCTCTGCCAAGTTCTGGGGGAAAGGCTAGGAGCTGGCCCTGAGCCGCCAAGGCAGGCTGGGATCCCCACACCCCCATCTCCCAGCTTCAGCGCAGCTCACATCAAAGCCGAGCCACTCACCTTGCCCGCCAACCCAAACCTGGCTGGCCAGAGTGGCAGTGGCCAAGAAAAAGGCTGGGCTGACAGGGGTTATTTGCTCTCCAGCGCTCAGGGATTGTGGTATAGTGACTGCGGTGGCTGGCAGAGTCAAAGGGGACACTGTTCTCTGAAGCCAGGGCTCCCCCAGGGTGGGAGGGAGGTGGCTACCCACAGCCTGAACTCAGGCTGGCTCCGGGCCTGGCACAGGCCTCCACAATTTAACCCTGCCAGAGTGGTTTGACAGTCTGCACTGAACAAGCAAACTGAGGTGCAGGGAGATGAAATGACTCATCTAAGGTCCTACAACTAGTGAGGGGCAAACCAGGTCTGTCTAACCGCACTAAGGGCAACGCATGACTCCAGCACCAAGATCCGGCCATTATCTGTTTCACGGTAAGCCCCCACTGAGAGCTGGACTGGATTGACCTGAGTACCTACTATGTGCCAGGCCAGCTGCTTTTTGACTGTCATTTGACCTAAAACTGAATAACTCAGAGAAGGAGGCATCACTAGCCCCATTGTATAGATGAGGAAACTGAGGCTCACCCAAGATCCACTTTAAATACCCACAGGCCCAGGGTACTCTTTAGTAGCTGAGCAGGGCCCTCTCAGGGATGTACTGTACAGCATGGGCAATACAGTCAATATTTTATAATAACTCTAAATGGCATATAACCTTTAAAAATTGTGAATCACTATATTATACACCCATAACTTATATAATATTGTACAACTATACTTCAATTCAAAAAGAAAGAGAGCAAAAGCCGACGGCATCCTCTCGACTCCCAAATAATGCCCCTATGTGTGCTGCCTATACTGCTATCTTACCTATCCATAGCCAGTTGGATTGGAACCTGTCAAAATGTGGACAGTAAGTAATTTAGGGTAACTGAGCATGTTGTGAAAATTTTGGATATTTGATATTTTAGAACCCACTTTTTATTTTGGTCTGTTGATTTCCAGTAGATTAAATTTTGGGATTTGTGTAGTGTATAAGTAATTGCAATTTGAATAATACTTGATTAGACTTCCACTTGCAATAGCGACTCTACTTTTCATTTCATTATGGTAGCAACTGTGTTTTGTTTCACGCCTGTACTCCTCTCTCTCCCCAGTATTCAGCATATAACTTTGACCAATAAAAATCAAGTAATGAAGATGGCTAGCTGGTTCATATCTCAAAGGGTTCTGCAAGGGTTCACTGGCCTCATTTGTGCTCTTGATATATTAAAGACATTTATAAGGGCAAACCGAGTATTAGTGAATACTTCAGGTGTTTTATGTTTTTAATGTGGAATGAAGTACACCCACACAAAAGGAGAGAGGTGGGGAAGGCTACATCATGGCCGAAAGGAAAGATCCTGGGTAAGGAGAGAATATGCAGAGTGAGGTGGAACAACAAAAAGTGAGACAAGGCAGGATGCCCGATGATTCCGGAGTGGGCACGGAGCAGCTGCAGGTATGTGCAAAAGGGGAGGCCGAATGAACGGATCAGCTGCGTCAGGGCTCCTGATCCTTTCTGGGGTCTAGGATGACCTGGTCCTGTCCCTTTCTCCTTGGCGAGATCAGAAGGGTATAGGTTGGATGAATTACCAAAAAGCAAATACAAGAGTATAGCCTCCAAAACCCTGCTTTTGAAAATAAGTACGTTCACCTAACCAGCACAGAAGCACTTGGGGAAGCCAGGCTGAGGGAATCAGTGTAAGACTCTGCATTTCTAAGCAGCTCCCTGGGGTTGCTGGTGCTGCCAGCCTCCTACTGCAAGTGTGCTCCTGAACTCCCAGCACCGGCATCCTCTAGAGCTCAGCGGCAATTCAGAATGTCAGGTCGACCCCAGGCATATGGAGCATTCGTCAGTTGGGCTCTTAAAAGCTATCAAGAGCCCACCTCCAGGGGTTCTAATTTAATCGTCCTGGGGGTGGGGCCTGGGCACCCGTGTTCTTGACTGCTCTGCAGGTGCCTCTGAGGCACAGTGAAGGTTGGAGCTCCACAAGTGAACACCCATGGAGTCATGAGTCCTTAGTGCTGGAAAGACCTGACTCATTACCCTGTTCGACTGCCACCTTTTATGGAAGACCAGAAATAGTTCCCAAAACGGACAGCCACCTATCTGAGGGCACATCATGTATGAACAGACCATCAATTATTCAAACAGGAAGTGATCTTTTTTTTTTTTTGGCTGCGCCATGGGATCTTTGTTCCCCAACCAGGAATTGAACCCGGGCTCTTGGCAGTGAAAGTGTGGAGTCCTAACCACTGCACCGCCAGGGAATTCCCAACAGGAAGTGATCTTGGAGTTCAACCAGTTCAACCCCCTCATTTTGCATTGAGAAAAACTGAGGCTGAGGGAGGACAGGACAGCTGGGAGGGGCACTAAAGTCTAGGACTTGTCTCCATCACAGCAGGCTGTCTCTCGGCTGCCCTCGTCTCCCTCCAAATGTCAGATTCAGACCTAGCAAAGGACAAGCCCTCTGCGCTGCTCACTTTTCAGCTGCAAATGGCAAAACTCTTTCTCCCCTAAATTTCACAATGTGGATTGAAGACCTTCTCAGTTACTGGGGTTATAGTATTAAAAATGCAGCTCGGGGCTTCCCTGGTGGCGCAGTGGTTGAGCGGCCGCCTGCCGATGCAGGGGACACGGGTTCGTGCCCTGGTCCGGGAAGATCCCACATGCCGCAGAGCGGCTGGGCCCGTGAGCCATGGACGCTGAGCCTGTGCGTCCGGCGCCTGTGCTCCGCAACGGGAGAGGCCACAGCGGTGAGAGGCCCGCGTACCGCAAAAACAACAACAACAACAAAAATGCAGCTCGGCAAGAAACCAGAACTCCATGAAGGGGATACTGATAACTGTTACTATATAGATGCTGGAAATGAACCCTAAACTGATAAAACATAAATAAATTAAGAAAAAATATTTGCCAGTAATTATGACATGCCAAAGATTCATTTGACGATGTCCTTCATATGTAAAGCACTTTTACAATTAGTAGAAACAGTGGATATCAGGAAAAGTATAAAAAGTGGGCAGTGGATATCAGGAAAAGTATAAAAGGCCCATAAATGTAAGAGGAGGTGTTCAACTTCACTGGCGGTTGAAAAAAACCGCAAATTTAAAACACTGGGATACAGCACTCACCTATCAGATAAATAAAGATTGAAAAGACGGCCTGGCCATAATGTGGGGAAATAAGCAATTGCCCACACAGTGTGTGAACATGTAAATGTACAAAAATTTCACTTTGTATATTCTTTGACTCAGTAAATTCCACTTCTAGAAAGTTACCTTGCAGATAAATTCATACAAGTGCACAAAGATTAGGTACAAAGTGTCATATCAGCACTGTTTGCAATAATGGAAAACTGGAAAGGACCCAAATGTCTATTAATGTGGTCATGCAAACAATGACAAAGCCTCACGTGTTCCCACTTGGAAGGGTCTACGTGCTGCACAACAGTACGTAGATTACAATGTTATTTGTATAAAAACTTACACAAACGCTCATGTGTGTAGCTCATATATGCACAGGAATGTCTGGACTTAAACACTGCTAGTATTAGACAATGAGGTGGAGGGGGACGGATTTCATTTTTTACAAAATCTCATATAATTCTGCAATATTCACTCAAAAGCACATACTACGTTTGTTACAAGTAATTTTTCATGCAATTGGGCTGTGCTTCCTATGAATTCAGTGGTTGCTGGAGACCGTGCAGTTCTGGGGGGCGGGGGAGCAACACACTGGAACTTCTTAGAAGGACGCAGGGAAGGCTCATTTTAATAGTCATCGGCCACCAGTACGACAAAATACATGCTCTATTGCCTATGAAATCCATTGTTTAAATTAGACAATAAAACACATCTAATTATATTGGTAGATATGTCTTTATATCAGGCTATAGGCTAAAAGTAATCATCAGCTCACTCCCAGAAGAAATTCAGGGAGAGAAGACAAAAGGGAAGTGGCAGCGGGTTTGGTATTAATGGCTTATGATAGCACGGAGCTGTATGAAAGCTCTACCGTGTCCACCTGCTATCTTCCCAGGGTCCAGGGGCTGTGAAGGGCCCAAGGGGTGGAGGAGGAGGGTCCCAGCTAGAGACAGGACCTCTTCTCCCCAGAGATTCAAGCAGGGCAGCAGGAAGTCTTGGCCTTAATTTGCAAACTGAGAAAGGAGTGCCTGTAGCGCCTCCTTTTGCTGAGCAGGTGAAAGGCCCCTCAGGAGGAAGGGCTGGGGACAGGAGCAGAGACACTTGCTCCTGTGGGTAGCGGCAGAACGTTGCCCACAGTCCCCAGCTGCCAAGCCCTGGATCTGGTTTTGCCATAGGATGAGTGCCTGCTGCCACGCCCCCATGACATAGCAGCCCCTCCTGGTCCCTCTCTGCTCTCTAGACACATCCTGTCTTCAAGACACAGTGGGTTATTCTTCCCACCAATGCACAGGGCATCAGAGCTGGATGGAACCTGGAGACCCCCTGGGCCAATCCCCTCATTTTATAGATGGGAAAACAGATCCAGAGAGGAGAAGGGATTTGCCCAGGGTCACCCAGAAAGTTGGTGGCAGAGCTGAAGCTGGGCCTTTGAGTGAGACAATGTCACAGCCTCTCCCCACACTTTTCTGGATTATGCCTGGCTGCCCCCTCCCCACGGCCCCGTCTGTCATTCAACAAATACTTACTGAATACTTGCTATTTGCCAGATAATGTTCTAGGCCCTGAGGACACAGCAGTGTGCAAAACAGACAAAACTCCTACTCCCGTGGAGCTGACGTTCTACCTTAATCCCACTACCTACCTGTTATATTTGAAGGGGAGAGACATGCTGTCCTGCTGCAGCCCGGAAGGCCTGGTCAGCAAAAAATGCTCTGCCCATGTCTGTGCTCTGCATGCCAGAGGGCCTTGCCCCTGGAGGAAAAGGAGCATCAGTCTAGAATGGCCCAAAAGGCTCCTGAGTGCCCAGTTCTGCAGGGGTAACAGCCCCCCACCCATGAGAATCCTCTCCTTTGATTCTCAGAACCACCCCACTGAGCAGATACTCATATACCCATTTTACAAGTGAGGAAACTGAGACCCAGAAGGTGAAGACACCAGGCAAGTAAGCATCAGGACTGGGCTTTCTCCTGCCCTCAGGCCAGGGTCCTGGACACCATGCAGGCAGGGACAGGCTGGGCGGGGCAACGGGAACAGGGTGCACTTTCTGCAGGCTCCCACATTTGGAGAGGAGAGAGGGGGCTCCCCTGACTTTTTCTCAGGGTGCTCAGAGAAATTCACGTTGCCTGTCCTGTCTGGGGGATGCCAAAAGGATCAGCCCTGATTCAGGTGGTAGCACCCCTGTCGTGGGACTCTGGTACCCAGAGCAGAGTTCATAACCATGAAGGGGTACCAGGCTTTTTTGTGATACTGAATGGAAACCATGGACCCTCTAAGAATATAGTAAGTGCCCTACGTACGAACCTTCAAGTCGCAAACTTTCAAAGGTGCGAACGTGTGTGCAAGTCCCTGTATGCCAGCTGTTGTACCGTACTACTGTACTTTTCAAGGTACTGTACTGCCAGATTAAAAATGTTTTCTTTATTTTTTGTGTTTTTTTAATGTACGTATTATTTGTGTGAAAAGTATTATAAACCTATTACAGAACAGTACTATATAGCGGAGTGTGTTAGTTGAGTACCTAGGCTAACTTTGTTGGACTTACGAACAAATTGGACTTACAGACGTGCTCTCGGAATAGAACTCGTTCATATATAGGGGACTTATTGTACCCTATTTGTCCCCATCACATCATTTTGCACACAAATTCCTTGAAGCCCATCCTTCACCATGCTGGGCAGTGGTAGACCCTCCCAAGGAGCCTCCTTTAAAAGGCGAGGAATCACACTATGGAGTTGAAAGTTCAGTACCCCCCCAGGGTATCTCCTGCCCCTCCAGAGAATCTCTAGTTGAGGGGCCTGCAGACCATCCTGGGAGGCATCTCTGGCCAGACCGTGCTGCCCAGATGGCACGTGAGTGCCCCCTGGGGGCAGCTCATCCAAGAGTCCCAGAAAATATAGAGCCACCCCCTTCACTGGCATTTAATTTGATGCCAAAATTTAGTGAAGAGCTGTCATTTAACATACTGTTTTTAAATTAAAATTGTCAAAGATGGGTGTTACAATGTTCTAAAATGGCTGTTACTCTGCTCTAAATTTTAGGACAAAACCTTTCAAGCTACTTCAGTCTCCTGACAATAGGGGTGTGTTTACTCTGACTTCAGGGGGGTGACCATGTAATAGTATTGACCTCTCTCTGCCAGGTTTTCTCGGCTATAACATGGTCGTAATACTACTTCTTCCCACATAGGACTGTTGTTAGGGTTAAATACATGTAAAGCACTCAGAACAGAGTCCAGAACAGAGTCAGCGCCCAACGAATGGAATCTTTTGTTACTATTACTACTGTCATTATTATTATTGAAGGCCTTAGGTGTTACCATCTGAGAACCTCTGCTGGTGCCAAGCCTCCACTAAACAAAAGGACCTGGGTTCAAGCCCCACAGCCATCAGGAACCCAGGCTGTACACACACACTCAAGTCCCCCAGTCACTCCCCAGCTCCCGCACTCTATGGGGGAACCAGGGCCCACAAGTGCCTCTACAGCCCAGAGGTGAGCCACAGCCGAACACTCCCCCTCCATGTTTGTGGGGTCCTGCCAGGTCTGAGGGGCTCAGTGCTGCTGGATCAGAACGCCAAAGAGTGAGATGTGCTGGGGAAGAGGTGGCGGGGAGGGGGAGACAACCCCCATGAAGAGCACTTAGTCACATAAGTGACCCTGAGAAGGGGCGAGACACCCTGGCGAGGAGCCAGGAGACCAGGCGTCTAATGCCCGCTGGCTCACTTCTTGCTGTGTTACCTTGGACAATCTACTTTCCCTCTCTGGGCCTCAGTTTTCCTCTGGCAGTGAGGCGGGCGGGTCTCATTGGTTGAGTCCAAGTCCTCAGGGGCCCTGGCTCTGACTGCTGCCCTCTTGGTACAGGACCAACATATTTCCTTTGTCCAGACCCACAGGCAGTGTCCTTTCCAAAGTCTAAGAGCTCAAGACTGTCCCCTCCAGACTTTCCAGGGCTCATATGGGCAGCAGCAGGCGTTCTCACCCGTGTGGGTGCAAACAGCAGTTTTGAGAATTGGAAGGAGCTCGACAGTCCCTCTAAAGCCAGCCCTCTATTTCACGGCAAGGTGACTGGGGCAAGAGGGAAGGGAAGGGACCTGCCTAAGGCCACAGAGACAGGATGGGCCCAGGGGCTCTGCCTCCTGGCCCTGTTGATCCATAAGCCCCTAGGACTACCTACCACCTTCAATGAAGGCCAGTCTTGGCAGGCTGCCAGCTTGGGGGTAGGAAGTGCCCAAAACAAACCTTACTCTTTTACTGGGGGTGGGGAGGGCTGGAGCTGGCCTCACCCAGGAGTCTTATCCCCACAAATCAACTTCCAAGGCCTGGTCTGCCTGGTACCCCATCCCGAATATAGAGCACAGAAATGGAGGGCCTTTGATCCTGTCCCCCCACCTCACCCACCAGCAATACCAGGCTGAGGGAGGGGAAGGGAGGGAGGGAAAAAGATAGGGTAACAGTTCATCCTGGTTTACCCAGGACTGGCCGAGCTTTAGAATCGAGAAGCCTTCATCCCAGGAAACACCCCTCTCCAGTCTGGGCAAACAAGGGAAGCCAGCCAGCCCCACCTCCCTGGGCTTGATCAGGTCTTCCCGAGCAGAGCTGGGCCGCCAACCCCCATGGCCCTGGGGACACACAGTTGACTAATGATATCAGAGCAGTATGTGACCTGCTCCCCAAGAAAAAGAATGGAAGGCCACATTGACCCTCGAGGACCCTCAGATCACTGCTGCCTTACCCTGTCAGCAGAGCGGCCCACACTGGTGGTCAGTCCCCAGGATTCCAGAGGACAGCATCCCTTGCTGCCCACCCAGCCCCCAGCCCCTGGGCCACAGGGAAGAAAGACAATGGAAACCAATGATGAAATCCAAGATGTCCCGGGAAAGCTGCTAAGCACGCAGGCACCAAGGGGAGCCCCCCTAACAGGGGAATTTCTGGGGGAGCACATCTAGACAGAGCCGTGAGCACCTCACAGAAGTTTCTGGGCCCCAGCAAGGCCTCAGAATCAGCAAAATGATTCTCAGGCCCCCGACAGAGTCACTGAAGTCAGGAGATTGTTGCTTGATGGAAGTGAGACCCCCCACCCCGTGAGGAAAGAGGGAAGAACTCAAACCACCTGAGATCATATTTGTACCACTCCCCTCTGCTGCTTCCCCTCCGCAAGGAGGGCTTCCAACAGAGAGCAAGTGGAATCACAGAAAAACACATTTCTATCTCTTGCCCAACTGAACCACTAGCCTGAGACTTACTCCAGACACATTGCCCGACTCACTCCCTGAAATCCCCCCTTCCGGTCCCCAAATGCCATCAAACAAAGCTCTGAAGGAAGGATAGAGAAGCCGAGAAGGCACATCGGCATCACTGTCTTGGGGTTGGACCACCAACTCTGCCACTGACCCGCCAAGAGCCTGTGCCAGGCTCATGAAGCTTCTGAGGTACAAATGTGCTCACCCCCATACACTGACCTTAACCCGGAGCCATTGCCTCCTTCCACCAGGGCCCTCGGTACCTGAGCAGGCTGCACCAGCTGGTCACCCAGGCGACCTCTGGCTCTACGGTCAGGCTGGCTATCCGTACCCACACGGGGCTCATGAAGCAGCAACCTCTGATAGAACACAACTCCAGCTTTCAGGAGGGCCCACTCAGCCCTGATTAAATCCTGCTGAAAGCTCCGGCTGGCCCTGGCCAGGCCCCATGCCCCGCACACACCTGTCAGGAATGAATGACCCTTTATACCAGACCCGTCCTGGAGACCTCAGCCGTCAGCCCTGCACCCCAGACAGCCCCCAGTGCCACCCTCAGTCTGGAAGTCCCCCTTCACACACTCACACACGTTTTGAGTGACCCTGAGTGTTTGAAGCCACAGAAAGATGGGTTGGGCCGCCTGCCCAGTCACAAGGCACGGATGGGGGTGGGGCCGCCCTCAGGTGCAGCCAGGCCTCCAGGTGGAGGGAATCTAGCATCTGCCAGCACTTCTTGCAGGATGCTCCTCCAGAGCCGACCAGAGCCTGGGTATCCAGGGAGAAACAGGCTTTTTCACTGGGGCACTCACCTTCGCTCTGGGGCCAGGACAGGGAGGGTACAGAGAGAGAAAAGGATGGACAGAGGTGCTGACAGGAGCAGGAAAGAGACCCAGCTCAGGCACTCTTCTAGAAACATTCCCTGCTGCCCATCACAGGAAGTCGCTGCCCTCAGCTGGCACTCCACAGGGATGCAGAGCTTGGTTCAAAGCTGCGTCCTGCCATGAGCGCACGGCCCTGTCCTCCTGGGTCATGAATAGCCCACAGCAACCCCTTCCCCCGTGAAGCCACCTGGTTTCTCCTTTTTTTTTTTTTTTTGCGGTACGCGGGCCTCTCACTGTTGTGGCCTCTCCCATTGCAGAGCACAGGCTCTGGACGCGCAGGCTCAGCGGCCATGGCTCACGGGCTCAGCCACTCCACGGCATGTGCGATCTTCCCGGACCGGGGCACGAACCCGTGTCCCCTGCATCGGCAGGCGGACTCTCAACCACTGCGCCACCAGGGAAGCCCTCTTTATTTCTTCATGGCTGCGTTGGGTCTTCATTGCTGTGCGCGGGCTTTCTCTAGTTGTGGCGACCGGGAGCTACTCTTCGTTGTGATGCGCGGGCTTCTCATTGTGGTGGTTTCTCTTGGTGGAGCGCAGGCTCTAGGCACACAGGCTTCAGTAGTTGTGGTACGCGGGCTAAGTAGTTGTAGTTCGCGGGCTCTAGAGCGCAGGCTCAGTAGCTGTGGCGCACGGGCTTAGTTGCTCCGTGGCATGTGGGTTCTTCCTGGACCAGGGCTTGAACCCACATCCCCTGCATTGGCAGGCGGATTCTTAACCATTGCACCACCAGGGAAGTCCCTACTCATGCAGTTTTTCGGGTTAAGTGTTAGGGGTGAGGGTTAGGTTAGGCCTGAGCTATCTAACATGGGGACCACCTGCCATGTGTGGCTTTGGAGAGTGTGAAATGTGGCCAGTCTGAACTGAGATGTGCTGTTTGTGTAAAATGCCCATGAGATCCGAAAGATGTGGTAGATAAAAAAGTATATAAGATATCTGATTAATCATTTTTATATTGATTATGTATTGAAATTATAACATTTTGGATATAATGGGTTAAAGAAAATATATTTTTAAAATTAACTCTACCTATTTCATTTTACTTTTATAATGTGGCTATAAAGCAATTAAAATGACACTTGTAGCTTAAATTTTATTTCTATTGGACAGCATTGGGTTCAAGCATTCCCTCCCCTACTAGGTTATAAGCTCTCTGAGAGCAGCAAGGGCAGCTTGGGTGAGAACAAAGCCTGAGACAGATCATGAAAGGTCTTGAACGCCAGGCCGAAGGGTCTGGAGTTGGCCTCTGGGCAGCACTGAATCTGGGAAGCGATTCTTATAAAGTCAGCTCCATACATGTGCCACCTAGGAAGATGCACTCCCAGAGCCAACCCTGGCCCCACGAGGGAGAGGAGGAGGTGGTATCTGAAAGGAGAGTGTTGTTCATGTGGGAAAAGGGGGACAGGACATCCAGGTGGAGGCAGGTGTCTGAGCAAAGACTCAGGAGCAGCAGAGTCAGGCCTTGCTTGGGAGGGGACCAGAGAGAAGGCCAGGAGAGGAGGGGAAGGAAAAAGGGTTAGGAAGAGGAGACCAGCCAGAAACAGAGAACAGTGAGAAGAGTAGCTGTCTTTGAAGGAAGTTACTTTGGGGGAAGGAGTCCTGCTCATTTAAGCCACACACACACACACACATTCTGGAGAAAATCTCCCAGCCTTCTTCCTCCCAGAGGAAGGGAGGCCCCAGGTGACACTGCTGGCCTCCCCCAGCAGCCCAGTCTCCCCCCCACCCCTCCCTGAGCCAGAGCCCCTGACACCACCTGAGCTGGCCCTGTCTGCACTGGCCCAGAGGCAGTCTTGGAACTGGTGGAGAACAGGGCAGAAGAGGGGCAGCCTTGAGGGCCAACATTTGCCCCTGCTTCCTGCCCCAAGACAGATGCTGGACTTGGTAGGGTCAGGCCCTTGAGAAGGCCTGTTTCTCATTTAAGAAGGAGCTGGGTCTTCAAAGGGCCTGGACTTATCAGGGAACAGGACCCAGGTCCTATCTCTCCCTCCTCTATTCTAGTGACAAGCATCCAGACAGAGTATCATGGCTACTGGCCTCCACGAGGCAAGACTCAGACCAAAGAAGGCATTGGTGCCAAGGGGCTTTCTTTTTGGTTATCAGAGGATTTAGAGAGGTGGGGTGGGGGGAGTGTCAGTAAACTACAGCTCAAGGCTCACACGGTCTGTTTGTACAGCCCATGAGCTAAGAATAATTTTACGTTTTTAAATGGTTGGGGGAATAAAATCAAAAGATGAATAAGTTTATGACACATGAGAATTCTATCAAATTCAAATTTCAGTTTCCCTAAATAAAGTTTTATTGAGACACAGCCATGCTCATTCATTTATTGATTGTCTGTGTCTACTTTTAGCACAGAGTTAAGAAGTTAGGACAGATGCTATGTGGCCCACAAACTCTAAAATATTATTTATAAAAACATTTGCCAACCCAAAAGTTACTGATTTTGAGGAGCTACTCTAAATCTGGGCCCCAAGTTCTGGTCAGACAGACCTGGGTGGGAATCCAGCCCACCGTTTCTTAACTGGGTAGCTTTGGAGATAATAACAGGATCAACCTTGAAGGGTGGCTGAGGGTGAGATAATGTATGTACATGCTTGACAAATGTTAGCAATTATCCTTACTACAATTATTATGCCTTATAAGTGGAAGAGTCTGGAGACCCTCAGATCTCCATCACCAGCCCAGACGTTGAGCGCCTGCAGATATGCCAATATTTGGCCTGACCAGAACTGGCCTCACGCTCTGCGCTCCCAAACCTGCTCTTCCTCTTGAGCCCCCCATCTTGACCGGTGATGTTAGGGAGTTGTGGGGACAGTTGGCAAGTGCCCCTCACCATAACTCCCAAACACCAGTGAGTCTGGGGTGGCAGCTCACAAACGTAAGCAGGTGAACCAGGCAAGATTTAGCAGCCGGACAGTGAAAGAAGAGATGGGGGCGATGTGTGTGGCATTGCCCTTGTGCCAGGCAACCCTGATGATCCTTATGAGGCCAACGGTGTTATTGCCATTTCACGGAAGAGGAAACTAAGGCTCAGAGAAGCCAAATAACTTGCCTAAAGTCACACAGCTACAAAATGGCAGGAACGGGAGGTATATATAATACATTTCACATAAGTTGAAATTCCAAATGTATAAAAGAGTGCAGTAAAAAGTCAGCCTCCCAACCCTGACTCCCAGCCACCTAGTTCTCTGTCCTGGAAGCAACTGGCCTTGTTTGTCCTTCCAAAGATATTCTGTGCATATTCAACCAAATATGAAAAAATACATATACACATATTTAGATAGATATAGGTAGCCATCCTTCCCTCCCTGATTTTGTTCTTTACCCAAATGGTAGTAAACCGTATACACTGATCTGTGTCTTGCTTTTATCACTTACAATATAGTTTAGAGATCTTTCCATATGAATACATAGAGAGTAATGTCATTCTTTTTCACATGGTATTCCATTGCATAAATATATCATGATTTATTTACCCAAGCCTATATTAATGGACATTTGGGCTGTTTCCAGTCTTTTGCCGTTAAAAAAATAATGCTGCATGGAACTTCCCTGGTGGTCCAGTGGCTAGGGCTCTGCGCTCCCAGTGCAGGGGGCCCGGGTTCCATCCCTGGTCAGGGAACTAGATCCCACATGCCACAACTAAGAGTTTGCATGCCACAACTAAAGACCCCATGTGCCACAACTAAGAGCAAGCACAGCTAAATAAATAAATAAATATTAAAAAATAATACTGTAATGAATAGCCTTGTATTGATATATTTGTTGCTTCACACATATGTAAGTATATCTGTAGGATAAGTTCCTACAAGTAGAATTGCTGTGTTTGTAGTTTTGAAAGATAATGCCAAACAGTCTATGATAGAGATTGATCCAGGTTACAATGCCACCTGTAACACGTGAGCAGAGAGCCAGGATTTGAATTCAGGTCCATCTGGCTCCAATGCCAGGGCTTGTTCTGCTACACCATGACCATCACTGCCACCTCGAGAAAGGCCACCTCCGCATCTTGGGTCCTCCCGCTCACTCACCTGGAAGGCCTGCCTCCTCTTCCAGGAGACCTCAGCCCTGCCAAATGCCCCATGGACGAAGGTGAACTACGCTTCCCTTAAAACCCTGTCCACCCACTGTTGGTCCTACCTCGTGTCCAAGCATCTAACAGCTCTCTCCGTGTTTCCTGGGGGTTACTCTTCCCCCTCCAATGTCCCTTTGAGGACAGAGATGGTACCTGCCATGTGGGACCAACTCAATAAACGTTTGCTGAATAAATGTGCCCAGTTTTCAGGCCAGATACATAGATGTTGTCCCTGATTTCTCCTTCCCCTTCACCCTCAAGATTGAACTGATAACAAATCCTGTTGGTTCTACCTCCAACAAGATTTGGTATTACTAAATTGGTACTACCTTGGTACTTCTTGAATCCTCCCACTTGTCTCATCCCAGCTGCCACCTCCTAGTCCAAGCCACTATGATCTCCCACTCGGTTTATTACAATGGCCTCTTACCTGCTGCTCCTGCCTCCACGCTCAGGCCTTCCAATCCACTCTCCATATCTCGTGCTTTGTGGACAAAACTGTTAACTGTTCTTCCAATATCCATTCCCAACCTTTGCATTTTGTCTGGGCACCTTTCCCAGCCTGCCTTGTAGCCACGTGGGACCACGGGACTGAGATCTGGCTTCACAGGTGTGAGCACTTGTGATAGGCGTGGCTTCCATCTGCCCTTAACAGGGAAGGGCACAACTTCTACCCCCCTCTAACCCTTCCCACTGCTGGGACATGACGAACAGTCAACTTCGAGATGGAGACTGGGCACTGAGAATGACAGAACCACAAACTAGGAGGAGCCTCAGGAGGCCTCTGGGCAAAGGGCAGGGTACCTGTCAGGGACACTCTAAACAGGAGTCCTGACAGCACTGCCCACCCTGTCTCAATACCTGAGAGCCAGCCAGCCAGAGAGTGGGAATACAGCAGGAAGCAAGACCAAGTGTCTCTGAATTTAAAAATTTCTTGAGAGTTGACTTGGAGCTCAGCCACTGAAATGTCATTCTACTGGATTCCTGCTGCTACTACTTCTACTACTACTACTACTACTACTACTACTACACACACACACACACACACACACACGTGTGTGCTCACTCCTGGCAGCTCTCTGCTAGGAAAGAATGCAGCCTTTTCCCTTCCGTCCATCATCACTTGCTTTTCAGACAGCCTGCATTCCTCCTCCCTGAAGTCAGCAGCCTCTTGTCCTGGCCAGTTACAGAGAAACTACACATACTCAATGATCCATTCTACTGGGTGAGCTCTCTACTATCTGGGCTGAAGGAAAAGCAGCAGAGAAATGGTCCCCCAAAATGTGATCAGCACACAAAGTACATACGTACATATATCCTCGTTATCTATAACCATGAGTGTCCACTATGGGCTGAGCGATTAGCTGGGTCTTACAGGACCCACAAACAGGGAGAAGCAGCAGCCCCTGCTCTCAGGAAAGGAGGCCAGTATTGGTGACCTCATGTCATTCAGAGCTCAGATCTGTGTATAATCCATACATGTTTCACAAGCTATCTTCCCCACCTGCCAAGGCCACCTGTCCAATCCCTCGGCAAGTTCTCCTGTGTCTTAGTTTTCCAAAGTTATTTCATATGCTCTCACAGGAAAGAAAAGCTAATAAACATCAGTTTTTTACCCTCTCTTTTGTTTCCTACTGTAGCTTTATAGTAAGTTTTGAAAACAGGTAGTATAAATCTTCCAACTTTGTTCTTTTCCAAACTGTTTTGGCTTTTCTAGTTCTTTGCTTTTCTATATAAATTTTAGAATCAACGTTTTAATTTCTACTGAAAACATCCTGATGGAACTTTAATTGGAATTGTATTTAATCTATAGATCAGTATGGGAAAATTTGACACCTTACCAATCTTGAGTCCTCCAATCCATGAAAATAGTATATCTCTCCATTTGTTTAGGTTCTCTTTGATTTCTTTCATCATTTTGTAGTTTTCAGCATACATATCTGGCACCTAGTATTACATTTCATGGGTTTTGGTGCTGTTGTAGATGGTGCTTTTTAAAACTTTATTTCAATTTCCAATTGTTATTGCTAGTATACAGCAATAGGATAATTTTTTTTTTGTACCGTGACCCTGTATCCTGTGATCATACTAAACTTATTAGTACTAGTAGCTTTTCTGTAGATGTGGGGGGAATTTTCTATGTAGACAATCTTTTATGTGAATAGTGATTCGATGTGAGTCTTTATTTTTTTATTTTATTTTTCGATGTGAAAATTTTATTTTCACATTATTTTATTATTAAATAATTTATTTATTATTTTATTTATAATTTATTTATTTATTATTAAATAATTTATTATTTATTTTATTATTCGATGTGAGTCTTTATTTTTTCTTGCCTTATTGCATTGCCTGAAACAACCACTTATTGCCTTATTGCATTGCCTGAAACAACCACTGTAATGTTGAAGAGAACAGCAAGAATGGGTATCTTTGTTTTAGGTCTTCCCTTTGTCCTTCATCTCAGAATGTCTCTCCTCCAGCAATTTACTGCTGACATTGGTTATTTACTGCTTGCTAGCTTGGTGATGAGGAGTGGAGGTGTTCACATTTTTTATTCTCAGTGATTCTGTCCCTCCCTCAGCAGTAAGAAATCTGTAATGATCTGGATCCACTCCTTTTTCTGTCTCTCCTCCATGGATTCAGGAGGCTTTTTCTATTCCCTTCCTCCTAGTTGCAATAGATCTTTCCCTGTGCCCTGAACACTGCCCTTTGTTCCCTAAGCACATTTTGTTTGGTGGTAGAGAAAGGGTGGAAGCATCTGGGGCAGGGCTTTGCTCCTTTCCTGAAGTGGCTACTGGATATCTACCACAGGCCTTCCTTTTAAAAGGGGTTTTCTACCCTTTTAAGAGCGTACCATTCTTCCATGGCTTCCATTGGCCAGAATTAAGAAGCCCTCTGGTCCAATGACAATCTAAGGAGTCTCGTTGTGCCCAGGTGACCCCTCCTCTCTGAGAGCCAAGCTTTGTCCTGGACTATGTCCCTCGGCCCGACTCCTGTCCAGGAGCCTTCTCTGACCCAGTGCCCATGCCACAGCTCTGCACCCAAACACATCTGCATCTCAGGGCAGCACCAGCTCACTCTAGGGCCCGCACAACAATGAACATAACCTTCCCCCATTTTAACCATGAGGAAACAGGCTCAGAGCAACTGAGTGTTGCCCGCACAGTCACACAGCCAGGCAGTGCCAAAGCCAGGATTCAAACTGGCCCTCTCCCCACAGTGCTCATCAACCACCGTCAGTTATTCAGTCAGATATCTGTGAGGCGGGGTGGAGGCAGGATTTTTTTTAGGACTGAGGAAATGAAGAAGGTCTTTGAGTTTGTGTGATAGCAGGCAGTGGAATAGGACTAAGATTGAAGATTCAGGAGAGAAGGGGATCCAAGGGGAAGGAGGTAGATGTGGATTAAGGAGCCATTTCAATTGGATTAGCAGGGGAGAAAGGGAAGAGTTTAGGCCCTTAGACCTACAGCTCCAAAGCAGATGCCTCTCTCTTGGCCTCCATTTTCTCCAGTGCTGGGAGGCACAGGGACCAGGACTAGAATTTGCAGGACTCCAATCAGTGGCCTCCAAAGGCAACTTTCCCTAGCAGCCTTCCCAGCCAGGGAACAGGAATGGAGATAAGATATGGACCCCCAGTGGGGTGGGGCAGAGGGATTAAAGCTCTGCCAGAAAGAGGCAGGTCAGACTGTGGTTGCCCAGAGGGATCATGGCCTGCTGCAGGCAGTCTGGGAAGGCTACCTGAAGGAAGTGGACCCAGTACATAGTAGTCAGTCGATACATATATTTCATAATTGCTTTAAATGTCCCGGGAGACGTCTGTGGATGAATTCTCTGAATCCCTGGCTGGAGCTGATGGTGGAGACACTGCTACTGCCATCACTTCGTGTGCCTGAGCTCAGGGGAGGCAACTATGTCCTCCCGGTGACAGGGAGATGTCTGCTCCTGGGCCTGGGGGAAGGCACAGGAGGCTATCTGTGCCAGGTGGCAGGAGTAAGAGAGACGGTGAAGGCATGGAGACCAGGGGAGAGAAATGGTCTCAGCATGAGGGCCTTAAATGTCAGTGTAAAGCCAGAGACTCTGTGACCGCTGCCCGAGCGCAGATGGGGATGTCAGATATGCTGCTGGGGTCTTTCGTGCACATGCTCTCTTTGCCTGTCATGTCTGCAGCTGTATTTCCAGTGTGCAGAACTGCACCTGGTACAGAGTAGGTGCTTGACAAATACCTAAGTATATGAATACATTTAATCCTCATAATATCTGCTTTGCAAAGGAGGAAGCTAGGATCAAAAGGCATTCAGACCCAGCCCTTGTGGGAAGCAGAATTCTAAGAATGACTCCCAATGACCCTGACCTTGTAGGATTCCCCCAACCTTTGAGTGTGGGTGGTATCTGTGAATATGATGAGATATCATTCCCATGATTATGTTATGTTATACGACAAAAGGGAGATTATTAGGTGGGCCTAATCTAATCATTCAAGCCTTTCAAAAGCAGAATTTTCACCAGCTGGTGGCAGAAGGGGAAATCAAACAGGTTTGAAGCACCAGAAGGATTCAGTTCACCATCACTGGCTTTGAAGATGGAGGGGTCACATACAAGGACCAAAGAGTGGCTTCTAGGAGCTGAGAGTGACCCCAGATGACAGACAGCAAGGAAATGGGATCTTAGTCCTATAACGGCAAGGAACTGAAAACTGCCAACAACCTGAATGAGCCTGGAAGTGCATTCTTCCCCAGAGCCACCAGATAAGGGCCCAGCCACGCCTTCATTTTGGCCTTGCAAGACCCTAAGCAGAGAACTCAACCATCCCCACCTGGATTTCTGACTTGCAGAACTGTGAGCTGATCAATACATGTGGATTTAGCTGCTAAGTATGTGATCATTTGCTACACAGCCACGGAAAACTAATACAGCCCTCATACACAACACACAGAGCCCACAGGTGCCAGCCCCCAAGTGCCACATCACCCTTGGAGCATACAGGGCTCACGATCCACGCACACCACGACCCCCCAGTCTATTGCAGGCCCATCCCACCCACAGGTGCCTCAAAGTGCCCTCAACACTCACCGTGTAAAGTGTTCCGAGAAGCCTGCTGGAGGCTGAGGGCGTTTCCTGCTGCCAGGTCCGCTCCCAACTGGGCCAAAGGTGGCTACCTGTCAACCAAACACTCATGCTCTCTCTCTTCAGGGCACAGTTGTCCCTGGGACGTGGCTGCCTTGGCCCGAACTACATTTCCCAGCTCTCCTTTCATCTAGTATGGCCCCATGATTGGTTCTCACCAGTGGAATGTGAGCAGAAGTGGTGTGCCATGTCCCAGTCAAGGTTGTTAAGAAGAGGGTGTGTCCCTCTGTTTCCCCATCCATCCACTGAGTGAATGGAACACTAAGGCCCTTAGAGGCTCCTAGAGCCACAAGCTAGAAGGAGCCTCGGTCACCATGGAGAAGAACCACCTGCCAACCAGGAACACCTGCATTGGACAGTTATGAGGATGAATATTGTTATTGGATTAAGCCACTTAAATGGGGTATGGGGTATTGGAGGGTGCTCTGTGTTACATTAGTTCGTGTTACCTTGTTATACCAGCCCTTGTTCTCCTGGCCCCTCCTCTCAGGTCAACCATAGAGAGAGGCTGGGGGGCCTCAGGTCTGATGGGTCTCCTGGACAGGGTAAGCTCCCCTCCTCCCCTGACTAAGGAAAACCATGGAGGTCCCTGTAGCTGTCCACATTTGCCCAGTGGCATCCTCCACATGCTCAGTTCTGGGTTGGGGCCGGGCTTGGGGTCACCTCTGACCCTTGCTCCTCTCTCACCTCCACACCCAGTCATCTCCCGTGTGCATCCCCACGGCCACTGCTCTGGGTAGGCCTCATAGGATCTCACTTGGAAGTCAGCAATAGCCTCACACTTTTCTAACACACCATGCATTTGTACCTCGGAGACCTTTCTGAAAATGCCGATCCTGTAACACCTCTCCCTGCTCTACAGCCTTCAGTGGCTCCCCATTGCCTTCCAAATAAAGCCCATTTTCCCACTCAGTCCAGCCTTCTCTTCCATCAGAGCCCCTCAGGGCCTCAGTGGTGTTCCACACCTCACCATTCCCCCACAGGCCTCCCTGCTCAGGTGAAATGTGTAAATAAAGCACTACCACAAATGCACATTATTAGCAATGATGACAATCGTGATCAGCTGAAACAACCTCGCCTCCTAATCTAAGTCCTACCTGTCCTTCCAGATGGTCCAAATCCCACCTCCTCTGGGGGTCTGTGAGGGTTAACTTTATGTGTCAATTTGATTAGGCTAAAGGATGCCCAGATCACTGGTAAAACATTATTTCAGGGTGTTTCCAGAAGAGGGTAGCATTTGAATCAGAGACTGAGTGGAGAAGATGCCCTCACCAATGCAGTGGGCGTCATCTAATCTATTAAGGGTCAGAATAGAAATAAAACGTGGAGGATGGTGAATTTGCTCTCTGCTTAAGCTGGGACAGCCATCTCCTCCTGCCCTTGGATATCGGTGCTCCTGGTTCTAGGGCCTTTGCACTCAAACTGGGACTTACACCACTTGCTCCCCTTGTTCTCAAGCCTCGGGGTTTGGACTGGAACTTCACCACTGGATCTCCTGCGTCTCCAACTTGCAGGCGGCAGGTTGTAGGACCTCTCAGCCTCCGTAACTGCATAAGCCAATCCCTCATAATAAATCTTTCTATATATCTACCTGTACATCCTATTGGTTCTGTTTCTCTGGAGAACCCTGACTAATACAAGGCCCTCCCAGATGCTCCCAGCAGGCACGAGCCCCCCTTTCCTCTGCTCACCTTCTAGGACTTGGGTCACACAATTCATCAACACAGCTCATTACCAGGTGTCACAGGTTGGGTTCTCTGAGAAGACTTTAAGATGGAGCTTTAGGGCTTCCCTGGTGGCGCAGTGGTTGAGAGTCCGTCTGATGATGCGGGGGACGCGGGTTCGTGCCCTGGTCCGGGAGGATCCCACATGTCGCGGAGCGGCTGGGCCCATGAGCCATGGCCGCTGAGCCTGCGCATCCGGAGCCTGTGCTCTGCAACGGGAGAGGCCACAACAGTGAGAGGCCCGCATACTGCCAAAAAAATTAAAAAATGATGGAGCTTTAGGTGCAGAGTGTTTATTAAGGAGGCCCTTGGATCAACACCTGTGGAAGGGAGGGGACGAACCAGGTGTGGGCAGAGGGAGAAGTTGAGCTGTGGTGCAGATCCAACCCCATGGGCGCTCTGGAGAACATGTGCCCTTGAGGGGTGTCCTGAGTGGGGCTGAGATGGACAGGCCTTTATATTCCTGCCTCAGTGAGTCAGGCGATGTGGGCCACCTGGGAAGGGCTGTAACCTTAGTGAAGCAGCTCTTGGCAGCTGGAGCCATCCCAGAAGGCCTGACAGTACTCCCAACCGCTGGGGCAGCAAGTCCTTCCTAGAAGGAGGATCTGGGCGCATCTCCCTGTCCACCACAATTTGACACATGGCTGTCACCTCCCCCACCCACTCCAGGCACAATCCCTGGAGCGAACCTAGAGGCTGAGTCAGCGCTGTACCTTTGCCTCCCTTCTCCCACCCCAAACAACCTCCAAAGCCACCATCTTCAGAACAGACCCCAGGGCTAGCTGAGTTCAGAGGGTGTCTGTAAACTGGGGGTGGGGTAAGCCCAGGCTGGGGTGCAGGGGGGTCTAGCTGGAAGCTGGGGCTCTGGGTTCCCTGCGTGGCCTCCTGATGCTGGTCCTCAGAGAGCAAATACTGCCCCCAGGACAGGTTTTATAGAGCTGGGTTTGTCTGTTGGTTGTCACACTGATGGGGCATGGGGCACCGTTAGTGGGCAGGGGAATTGTCCTGCAACAAAAAACTGTCCCTGGTCCCCAGCTGTTGAAAAACCTTTCTAAATCTCCAAGTTGAGAACTTAACTCTGTTCTACATATAAACGCAAAGTGTTTTGTTGTACGGCTTTAAAAGCATACACCTAATTTTCTAGGAATGCAGCTACTACATAAATCAAGGGGAGATGCGTACTTGGCTTAGTTTGGAATTTTATCAAGAAATATCCTCTTTCAGAAAATTGTGTCAGGTATTTGACTCACCAGAACAACACCCCTGAATTCACCTGCGTTTCACCTGTTACGTTCTTAATGCTTCTATTTATAGCTAAAGCCAGGGGTCATTAAACATGCCAAGGTCTTCCTAGTGTAGTGATGCTTAAACATTACAGGCTGAAAAAATTTTTATTTTATTGTCAATGACTTTCTTTTAATTTCTCCTTTACTTTCCAATTAAGGCAGTATATTTGTTTTTTAATTATGTGTCTGGATTGGTTGTAATATCTGTGACTTTCTTTTCAAGATGATAAAAGGGGCGTCCACAATACTTAATGTTAGAAGGAGGGTGATGGGTCTCACCCATCCTCAGACCTGGGTGTGTGTCCTCCTCTTGGGCCTGACCTATCTCCCAAACTCACCCCATCACCCCCCACCACTGCCACCACCGCCACCATGGAGAGGTGGGCTTTAGGACCTGTGGGGGGAGGGTGCCCTCTACAGGCTGTCAG
Source organism: Leucopleurus acutus (assembly GCF_964270905.1). Classification (NCBI taxonomy): domain Eukaryota; kingdom Metazoa; phylum Chordata; class Mammalia; order Artiodactyla; family Delphinidae; genus Leucopleurus; species Leucopleurus acutus. The sequence goes on along the minus strand of NC_139142.1, from coordinate 135,377,379 downwards.
CCTTTCTTTCTGGAAAACAGGGCCAAAGGAAGCCCTGGATTTGATGATTCAATCTGGGACAGAGCCAACTGGAGTGATCCTTATCTCGCCATGTCTGTTTCCAAAACACCCTCCAGATTCACCGTCATTGATCCTGAGCCCTCCTACCATACTAGGGACCTAGGTGGAGGTGCAGAGGGGTGACGGGGGAGGGGAGAGGTGGAGCTGGCCCCCTCGCCCTTCCATGGGAGCTTAATGGAGTTTGGAGCCCAGAGGCAGGCCTCTCCCAGCCTGGCCCGCTTCATGGGGACAGCTTCCAGGCTTAATTCCCACTCTTCAAGGCCATTTCAAGGCCGAAGATTTTTGCAACACCTCCCTGGGTACTTCAGCCAGTGATGCTGGGCTCAGGCTGGGCATCTCCCAGGGCAGAGGCAGAGAGATGCGCCCACCACCTAACTGAGCTTACAGCATCAGTGTGTGTCTACAGGTGGCATGAGTGTGTCTGAAAAACCAGGAAGGTGCCTCAGGGCTAAGGAGTAGGGCTACGAGTAAAATACAGGATGCCCAGTTCATTTCTATTTCAGATAAACAGCAAATTATATTTTTAGTATAAATATGTCCTATGCAATCCTTGGAACATACTTATGCTAAAAAAGTATAAGTTGCTCATCTGAAATTGAAATTTAACTGGGTGTTCTACATTTTTATTTGCTAATTCTGGCAGCCCTCCTTAGAAAACAAGTCCATGTGTCTGTGTGACACAACATTGTTAGTGTGACTGTGTGAGTGTGTAGGGGCCGTGCACAAACCCCAAAGTCACCGTGGGAAGGCACACATGGAAAATGCTACCACAATGAAGGCCAGGCGTGAGGCGCGTGCCTGTCAGTGAAAGGGGGTGGGTCAGCCCATGTGGACCCAGCCTCGAATCCTGGGCCTGTAACCCAGAGATTCTCAACCTTAGTGGGGCTCCAGGGTCCTCTAGGGTTCAGGTTCCCAGAACTACCCCTCCACACACAGGCACACCCACTCCCAGATTCCGGCTCTTTCAGCCGGGGCTGGCAGCTGACTCCTATTTCTCACATACCATTCACTGGGTCGCCAGTTTTGTCATCAATGCCAGTTAAGGCCTGGATCTGGGCCTTGAGGAGTAGGAAGCAGGCAGGGGACTTCCTCAAAGGTGAATGGTGGGCTCAGACCCCCAGTGGCTGCACTGGCTGGGGCCCGGCTTATCTTCTGAAGTTGGCAGTCCAGCCTCCTGGACAAAGGCCATCCTCCATCCTCCTGGTGGTCTCCTGCCTCCCTGTGGAGAGGAAGTTTCTAGCATGAATGACACTGTTCTGATGAAGAAACTGAGGTCACAAGATAGGGCCAGGACTGGAACCCAGCTTACCTGAGTGCAAGCTGATGGAAGGACCAGGCTCAGCGTGATGTCCACCAGCCCCAGCCTGGGTCTCCTCACCCCCCTCCCCTCCCCACCAAGGAAATGACCGCCATTGGTTCTGTGTTTCCCAGCCCGGCCAGGCCCCATTTCAAACAGCCTGTGTGCTGTCCCTTCTCAGCCCATGTGTTCCAAGCCCCTGACCACCTCCTCCTCTCCTGCTCCTCTGTGCTAAGTAATGTTCTGCACACTGGCTGTCCCTGCTCTGACCACACCATGTCAGGATGACTGTCTGCGGCTCCCTCTACAGCTGAGTGCTTTAAGGGTCCAGACCCGGTCCCCTGCACCACCGTGTCCCTCGGCACGGTGTTCCGGGAGTGTTTGAGGAATGAATGGGGGGAACTGGTCTCATCAAATGGCCACCAGAACCAACTTCGCACACTGTCCTCAGGTGCCTGAGTATCAATAAGCCCAGTAGCGTCAGACACCATCTTCCAGGAACCTAGGACTATCAGCTGTAGGATGCGAACGCCTTCTGATTAGAAATGACCCAAAACAATCACACGTCAGTACGCGCTTACGTGGCCACACTGAACGAGGCCAAGTCCTTAAAGTTCAATGGAATGGATATTTAAACATCTTAGGGTCACATAGTATTCAGAGGACTTAGGGCTAAATGAAAAATTCTATTTGTATAGAGTTATTAGTTTCCTATTGCTGCTGTAACAAATTATCACAAACTTAGCAGCTTACAACAAAACCAATTTCTTAACTTACAGTCCCAGGTAACACAAATCCCAAATGGGTCTCACAGGGCTAAAATCAAGGTGTTGCAGAGCTGCATTCCTGCTGGAGGCTCTAGGGGAGAATCTGCTTCCTTACGTCCTCCAGCTTCTAGAGCCATGCTGGCTCATGGCTCCCTGCCAGCCAGCAATCACATCACTCCAACCTCTGCTTCTGTTATCACCACTCTCCCTCTGACTCTCCCGCCTCCCTGTTTCTCTTATAAGGACCTGTGATTACATTGGATCCACCTGGATAACGCAGGCTAATCTCCCATCTCAAGATCCTTAACAATCATGTCTGTAAAGTCCCTTTTGCCATGTAAGTTGTATATTCACAGGTTCTGGGTGAATATGGTTAGGATATGGACAACTTTGGGGCAGTGATATTATTCCGCCCATCACACCCATTTTAAGAGTCAAAATGCAATCAGGTTATCAGCCTGAGAGGGGAGCTGCACCAGAACTGGGAAGTGTGTGCACAATTTGGCACCAAGGATACGGGCTACTTGGGACTTCCCTGGTGGTCCAGGGGTTGGCAGTCCGCCTTCCAGTGCAGGGGACGCAGGTTCGATCCCTGGTTGGGCAACCCGGATTGCACACGCCGCCGGCCATCTAAACCTGTGCTCGGCAACTACAGAGCCCGAGCACCATAGCTAGAGAGAAGCCCGAGCGTCACAATGGAAGATCCTGCATGCCGCAACTAAGACCTGATGCAGCCAAAAATAAAATAAATAACTAAATATTAAAAAAAAAAAAAAAGGATATGAGCTACTTGACCATGACATTGATATTAAGAAGTAATCTGTATATGTTCGGCATTTATAATGCTTGTAATGTATAATTTGGTCTTTTAGAGTGACGGCCTTTAACTATTGAAAGTGTAAAACTGAGTAATTTAAACTGAGGGTTTTAAGTTGAACCCTTAACGAGTTTATATACAATACTAGAACCTATAAGAGAACTTTAAATTCACCATATTTTAACTTTTATTATTACTTAACTTAGATTTTTCTTTTATGAGTTTAACTTAATTGGTTTTGTAAGGATCACTTAGTACTCAGGAAGGAAGCTCTTCTTGGTTAAGTTAGAAATGGAGTACTGAAGTAGGAAGTCTCTTTTTTTTTTTTGCGGTACGCGAGCCTCTCACTGTTGTGGCCTCTCCCGTCGCAGAGCATAGGCTCTGGACGCGCAGGCTCAGCGGCCGTGGCTTACGGGCCTAGCCGCTCCGCGGCATGTGGGATCTTCCCGGACAGGGGCACGAACCCTTGTCCCCTGTATTGGCAGGCGGACTCTCAACCACTGCGCCACCAGGGAAGCTCGGAAGTCTCATTTTTAAACAAAGTTTAAAATACTTTAAGATATTTGATTGAGTTTATACACTGGACCAAACATTATTGCAAGACCTCTCAAAGGAGGTTGTTAAAATTTGCTGCACATAAAGAGAATATCAAGATTTGCAAGCTGAACTTAAAGTCTAGAAGGAAACCCCTAGTTTCACTTGCCCTTTAGCTAGAAGGGAGAGGTGTTGCACTGGGCTAGCCACAAGAGCCTGAGGAAAGACTATAGTGAGGTCCCAAAGAACTGCATAGACCTGGGCCGTCACATCAGGCAATACTGGATGGATGCCTCTGGCTGCATTTTTTTTTTTAATTCATATTGGTATTGTTGTTTTGAATTTTTTTTTTAATTTCAGAAAAAGCAAATAAGTAAATTTTTTATGTACATTTTTTTCATCTTTTCAGTTTTAAAAAAGTGGGGTACAGTTATAGGATCAAAAAAATTAGTAGGAACACTATCATGTTAGAATTGAATTGGAGAGGAACTTTACTTTCCGTAAAGGCAGATTTAGGTGACTCAGACCCACCTTGCTAATGAAGGCAACTTAAAAAATCTGGCCATGGCCTTTCCCTCCCTGGTGGTGCAGTGGCTAAGAATCTGCCTGCTAGTGCAGGGGACACGGGTTTGAGCCCTGGTCCAGGAATATCCCACATGCCGCAGAGCAGCTAAGCCCGTGTGCCACAACTATTGAGCCCATGAGCCACAACTCCTGAAGCCTGCGTGCCTAGAGCCCGTGCTCCACAACAAGAGAAGCCACCGCAATGAGAAGCCTGTGCACTGCAATGAAGAGTAGCCCCCCGGCAGCAGTGAAGAACAGCCAAAAATAAATAAAATTTAAAAAAAAAAGAGTAAGGACGGGAATTCCCTGGCGGTCCAGTGGCTAGGACTCGGCACCTTCACTGTCAAGGGCCAGGGTTCAATCCCTGGTTGGGGAACTAAGATCCCACAAGCTGCGTGGCGTGAAGAAGAAGAAGAAAAGAAAGAAAGGATAAGGGTGAACCAGAAACAAACTGACCTTCACAAGTTCTACATTCTGGCTTTTACATTCTGGCTTTGATTATCTGGGTAAGTCATGAGCTCTTCAGCCTTGAAACTGGACTAAGGTGATCCTGGATGCCTGGCAGAAGCTCACTAAAACCCTAACTGAAGGACAATGACATCCTTTTTGGCCTCAAGTAATTTTTTTTTTTTTTGTCTGAATCTCTGGGGGTGGAGCTCAGGTGATTCTAAGATATAACCAAGCTTAAGAACCATCAGACAAGCCCATGGCCCACAGCTGGTGGGAAGCAGAGCCAACACAAGAATTCCATGTCTTAAGGGAGTGCTTTCTTTCATCCCAAGAATCGGGGAGTCCCTCGACCACTGGCTCTTTGGGGTCCCACGAGCTGCAAGGCACTGCTGGATGCGTGGGCTCCACAGACAGTCTTGGCTTCTGTGAGGCCAACATGCTTCCTCCTTGTCCTTCTTTGACTCCAGAACTCGGGCCCAGACAGCTAAAGCCCAGGGGAGAGCGGGTGACTCAGACACTTCCTGTTTTCTTGGCTACAATGACAAGGGGATGGAGACAGCCCAGGCAGGGTTCATGGCCTAAGAGAGGGGTCCTGGAGAGAGGAGGAGGTGGGAGCTGAGGGCCCCCTGCCGTGAGATGTGGGAGCAAGCCGGGCAGAGCCATATGGGGTGGAGATGTGGCTGGCTGGGTGGCCAGGTCAGCAAAAGAAGGAGGATTGGGGGCCAGCTTTTCTTAAAATGTGTAGATTTTCTGAGTCCTTAGGGGTTGAAGGAGAGACCTCCGCTTCTGTCTGGATGTTTGGTTCAGGCAAGCTGGGAGACTGAGTAGGTCAGGAGGAGCTCTACACAGGGAGGCAAAGGACCTGGGTTGTCCTGTCCCTGCCCTGCCGTGAATTACCGTGGGACCCTGAGCACAGCCCTGGCCATTCTGAGTTCCTGCTTCCTCTTCTATGAAATGGAAAGGGGCTGAGCTCTGAGAGATCCCGAGAGTCTAAGAAAAACCCTAACCTCTCTCAGCCTTCAGAGCACTGTGCAGGCTCTGGGGGACTTTTCATGGACGTGATTTTGATTTCAAGTCGCCTACCTTGAGAGGTAGGAGGGGAAAGTGCTATCATTACCTGATGGCTATTGGAGTCATAGATGACCAGGAAGACCAAGAAAGATGTGGCCAAGGGCGTGTGGGAACGGGGACCTGGATGCTCCTGGTGGCCCAACTTGGTCACTCCCTTCCTTACATGACAGCAATTTGGGGATGCTTATGAAAAACCATACATATTGGAATCTTGGCCTCAACTATCTCCCTGCTGGGATCACCCTTCGGAAGTGATCCTAAATTCAGAAAAGGCATGTTGGAAAGGAAGATATTCACTAAAGTGGATCTTGTATTAATGAGAAGTTAAACACAGCCCAGACATCCAGCAATAGGAAACTATAGGCCGTAGAATGTGTATTAGGTACCTATTTCTGAGTAGCAAGTTACCCTCAAACTTAGTGGCTTAATTAACAAGAATTTATTACCTCAGAGTTTCTGTGGCTCAGGCATCCAGGCCTCTGGGTCAGGGTCTCTCAGGAGGCTGCAATCTAGGAGTTGCCTGGGGCTGCAGTCATCCCAAAACTTGGCTGGGAGAAGATCCACTTCCAAATTCACTCACATGGCTGTTGGCAATCTCAGGTCCTTGCTGGCTCTTGAGGGAGACATCAGTTCCGTAGCTTGTGGGCCCCCCTGTGGCACGGCTCACAATATGGCAGCTGCCTTTCCTCAGAGCAAGTGAGTGACCTGGGAAGCACTCAGTCCTCCTGTGACCTGACCCCGGAAGTGACCTCCCCTCATTTCTGCTGTATTCTCTTCCTTAGAAGTGAGTCACTAGGTCTAGCCCAGGTTCAAGGGGAAACAAAAATTACACAAGTGTGTGAATACCAGGGGACTGTAGGGGAGGGAAGAATTCTCCTGACCCTCTTAAGGTCCCTGGATGGATCTGAAAATTAAACTGACAAAGGCAGATGAACAGGAGAAAAGCATGCAAATGTATTTAAGTTTTACGTGACACAGGAGCCTGCATAAAGAAATGAAGACCTGATAAAAGTCCTGAGTGTTTTTACATTGGGTTTGATGAAGAGTGGGCACCTTTATAAACTAGGTCTTTTGCTTTTCTACACATGAATTCATTTATGCATCTTTTTCCTCCCAGTTATTTATCCTCTAAACTTAGGTAACTAATTTTCTGCCCCTGAGGGCTGAGGGGCTGGGTAGGAAGGAGACCAGGCCTCACATCTGTCCTTGAGCCTGTCTGAGCAATAAGAAGGTATAAATTCTCCCACTGAGACAGCCTCAGGGATGTGTTCCAGGCGAATTGGAACCATTTCTAATCTCATTGCATATTCCTGGGTTTATTGGAACCTGAGGAGTTGCGTTTGGGGGTGATCCTGAGGGCAGCATTGTCTGGGGAGGATTTGGTGTGTAGCGGGTGGTAAGGATTGGAGAGGCAGAGGAAGGGACCCAGAGAAAAAGGGGAAAGCTGTTGACACAGTGGAAAACCACCTGAAAGTTGGAGTCTCAGACCCTGGTCATGCCAGTCACTTGAGTGTGACTCCTTCGAGCCTCAGTTTTCTCATCTGTAGAATGGGATGAAAATGAGTAACATGGTCCTTCCTCATTCAGTAGGGTTAAGTGAGATTGATTATGCACAGAAATCTACTCTGTAAACTGTAAAGCTCTTGACCAGTGATGGTTTCCTCAGGGATTATCTAGAGCAAACATACCCCCCTCTTGCCACTGAGCTCCCAGCAGGAGTCAAGTCCTTCTCCAACCATGGGCAGAAGGCAGTGTTGGCTCCCACATTCTGAGCTACGGTTCCATCTCATCTCTAACTGGTTATGTTGGTTAAATATTGGTGTTGAATATCCTTCAGTTAAAAAGAACGAGGTTACCTCTAGAGAAAGACAACTTGGCAACATCCATCGAAAGATCAATTGACTCAGCAATTCCACGTTTAGGAATACACACACGGGTATGAAATTACATGAACAGGCATATTCATTGCAGCATTCTTTGTGAGAGCAAAGCATTGTAAAGAAAAAAAAAATGTCCATCCACAGGTGACTGGTTAGATCAGTTATGGAACATCTATACAATGGAATGCTGTGAAGGCATTAAAATGAATGAGGCAGTGCTGGGTGCACTGATCCAGAAAGATCTCCAACATATATTATAAAATGAAAAAAAAAAAAGCATGTTGCCAAACAATATTACCAATCTAGCTCTGCTAATGTAGAGCATCAAACAAAACCTCTTCTATGTACCCAATTTCCATGAAAATACAGAGAAAATGCAGGGAGGGACGGTGGCCAGTTGTCAGAAGAGGCCACCTGGGGGCGGGATGGTGGGAGAAGGGAACAAGGAAAAGGGCCTTACCCTTTTTTACTCCATATATTTCAGAGCTGGTTGCCATTTCTTTGCAATGTGAATATATTCATATGTTTTCTGTATGGTTTTTTAAACTTAAATATATATATATTTCTATTTATATATGTAATATATAAAAGCCTTAGAATCTTTCACTGTCTTTGAAATTTTGGATCCCTGGCGATTGTTTCAGAAAACTTCTGAGCCCACGTTTGGAATTTGTGGGTACTTCCTCCTTAGGAGGGAGTCGCCAGCAGGGCTCCGTAAGACTCTCTCTGTAGATGGACCGAGGCTCCCCTCTTCCAAGATGGCGCCTCATCCCAGGTGATGTGCTCTGTGTAGCTCTGTCAGACCTGTCAGACCAGGACCCCAGACCTCCCCCACCAAGCCTGCTCCCTGCCCAGGGATGATCCCTTGAGCTTGCTCTCACACCTTCTGTGCAAAGATGAGGGAAAACAAAACCGAACCAAAAAAACCCTTCATTCCTTAAACAACTAGTACTCAATGCTGGATAAAAACAGAAAAGATTAGAGTCTAGTGAAGAGACAGACTCCAATCAGTCTCCTAAATAGGAGTGAAATGAGGTCTGCCACAGATGCTCTGGAAGACAGACTCAGAGAATGTTCTGAGGAGAGAAAAGCTGCGGAGGTTTCTCCTCCATTTTTACTGAGACTCCCCCCCTCTCCACACCCCACATCCTCACCCTCGCCGCCCTCCATGACCTGGAACTTGAAGGCTTGTGTGGGAGGTCTTCGGCAGCTGGCCCAGGGGCTCCCCACGAGCGAAAACGAGGGGAGAAAATGCGAGGCGGGACCTGGGAAATCACCAGCAGATAAGCCCAGACCAAAGAGCTCCGGTGGGGAAGCGCTGGCTGGCTGGGCAGCTTGGTCCCAGACACGTCACCATCATCATGGCTTGTTCCAGCCCTCCAAGACCACTATTCAGACGGCCATCCCCTCCCAAGCTTCCGCCTGCAGGGGTCCCAGGCAGCAAGGCCACTGGTGAGTGGGCTCTTTGGGTTTGGAATTAATGGTTTCACTGCCAATGCCAGTGTCTGGACCAAGAAAAGAATTCTTCGTATGTGTGCCCTCCAACACTGTGTGTGTATGTGTGTGTACACATGCATACTCTACACACAGGTTCATACTCTGTGGATAGGGTATCAATTCATTCCAGATTTACTGGAACAGCCTCAATTTCACATATTTGGCCACCACAAACCATTGAAATATCTTGAAAATTCCACTGTGATTATGCAGAACTCCTTCAGTCTTGTTCCAAAAAAAGGATTTGAGAACCAGCTTGTAGAGTTGTATATACCTCAGCAGGATTTAAAAATAACAGACAAGGAAATCGCAGAGAAGGGAGAGTAAGATGACACAGAAATGCATAACATGTCCTGTACACATGCTGGAAGCAGGCCACAAACGTGTCTCAGAATTTCCAAGCAGCCAGAAATCAGAGGGAGAGAAGATGACATGGATTCCTGCTTCTGAGACCCATGGGAATTTCCCCCAAAGTCCTCAGAAAGATGCAGCATGACTCAGTTCGAAAGAAACAAATTCATGTTCCATATCTTTTTTTTTTTCTTTCATGTTCCATATCTTAACAGTGGTTTGGTTACACGTGACTGAATTTGTCAAAACTCACAGAAGAGTGCATTTAAGGTTTGTGAGTTTCACTGCAAGCAAATTTTACCTCGAAAACAAAAGAACCATAATATAGTTAATGATATGCCTACCGAAGGGTTTAGGGGTGAAGTGAACTGACACTCGCAGCTTACTTTTGAAATGCATCCAAAAAGTAAGATGAATTGCTGGGTGGAGAGAGGAAAAGAGAGATGGACGTATGATGAAGCAAGTATAGTCTCAGTGGTGGGCACAGAGTGTGAGCAGTATAAACTTTCCATTTTTCTGTGTTTGCACATTTTTATAATACAGGGTAGGGGCTCAGAGAAATGAAGTGGACCTTGGAAGTTACCATCAACACTCGGAAGGTAAAAGGCCCTGGGTTTTGTTCACAGAGCCAGAACTAGCAGCAGCCCTCAAAATCTGCTGACACCCTAGGCACCTTGCCCTCAGGCAGTGACGGGTGTTCTGGGGAGCGGAGCTTTGGCCTCAACGGACAGAGAGGCCTGGCTCCTGCAGAGCCCACAGCACAGAGGGATTTTGGCATCTCCCAGACAAAGCTCTCCGATCATGGAAACCCTTTGTCAGAACATCAGGGAGCGTCTACCCTCTGAGGCTCTGTGCCTCGCCCAGAGAGCCCTTGTGAGTGGCAGAGCTGGATTTCAGCCTTCACAATATGATGGCATTGATGATGGAGATAGTTTTTTGTTTTTGTTTTTGTTTTTTGGCCTCACCACGTGGCTTGCAGGATCTCAGTCCCGGGACCAGGGATTGAACCTGGGCCACGGCAGTGAAAGCGCCGAATCCTAACCACTAGACCACCAGGGAACTCCCACAGAGATAGTTTTGGGGCTTTTCTCTCTGCCAGGCCCTGCAAGAAGCATTTACATCTATCACGTCATTTAATGCTTAAATGCGGCGAGCGGGGGCTACTCTTCATTGCGGTGCGCGGGTTTCTCACTGTGGTGGCTTCTCTTGTTGCAGAGCACGGGCTCTAGGCGCGCGGGCTTCAGTGGTTGTAGCACGCAGGCTCAGTAGTTGTAGCTCACAGGCTCTAGAGCGCAGGCTCAGTAGTTGTGGCGCACGGGCTTAGTTGCTCCGCGGCACGTGGGATCTTCCTGGACCAGGGATCAAACTCGTGTCCCCTGCGTTGGCAGGTGGATTCTTAACCACTGTGCCACCAGGGAGGTCCCTGTCATCCCCTTTTATATACGAAGAATGGCTCAGAAAAATTCAGTAACTTGTATGGAACACTCAGCTGGCAGATGCTGAGCTGGGATTCAAAGATGTACTTGACTCCAGAGACTCTGATCCTAACCACCGCCCTCTTCCACTCCACAGGCCACTCTCCTCATCCCTCCCACCTTTCCCCCACTCTTCTCCCAGTGGTTTGTCACAGAGGACTTGTCTGCTCCATCCTCAGAAGAAAACTCAGGAGAAAGTCTGACTCAGGCCCATAGTGCTCCTTATAAACCAAGCACCCCACTCCTGGCCCTGTACTCCTGCTTCCCAGGACAGCTCTGCACCCCAGGATGGGCTTCTCTCCCCAAGAGAAAGGAGACACACACACACAAAACACCAACCAACACCCGGATGGGCTCAACCAGCCCCACTCTGATCCCTGCAAATTCCCTGCCTCCATCCCAGCACAGCTCCTGCAGAGACAAGACAACCTGAAAACAGCCTGTCACCTCTTTAATGAACCCAGAGCTGAGGAAGACTCCAGACAGCTGGTAGCCAGCCTCCTTAGAGGAGGAAATGAAGGCCCAGAGAGGGGCAGTGGCTGGCCCAATGTCACACGGCACTAAACTTTGTCTCCTGGGACTTGTCCCCTTAGCTCCCGGCTGGGCAGGGCTGAGTTGGGCTGCAGAGCTGGTGGGAAGAAGTGAGGGTTGGATGGGGCCTACAGGCCCCTTCCTCTCCAGAGAGAGGAAGGTTAGCTCCTAGGACCGGGGAATAGAATGGCTGGGCCCTGCAGTGCCAGCAGGGATAGTAGCTCTCATTCTAGACAGGGAGAGAGGAAGTGCCTGTCACTGGAGCCCACGGCCAGTTCCTGGTGACATGGATCCCCAGTGTCCTTCCCACGCCAGCCCCTCGATTCCCTCGGAAGGATCCAGAGGTACAGAGCGGGCTGAGCTGAGCCTCTTCCATGCCCACACCCACTGCGCCCCTGTGCCTTGGACCCATCAGTGCTCCCAGGACGGAAGACCAGACATTTGGCTTTTACCAAGTCCCTTCCTAAAAGTCATAGAGCTTAGACTCTGGCCTGGGCCCTACAGAGGCTTCTGGCAGAGGGACCCCCACTCTGCAGCCCCTTACGGGGAGAGAAGAGGGGGAAGACAAAGAGGCCCACCCATCCCCCAGCACGCCTGCTCTTCAGCCAGGCCTGGCCTCCAGGGACTTTAGAACACCCCACCCACCCAAGGGAAGGGATCTACCCTGGTTGCTCCAAGCCTCCGGCAGGGCCCAAGCAGCCCTGGAGTGGGATGGGGTTGGGAGGAGCGAGGGGGGGTGGTGGTGGTCACCCAGCTGTGAGGCCCACATCCTTCCAGCTTGGAGCCCGTGGAGGAGAACGGGGATCAGACGGTGGAGACTGGGTCTGCAGTCAGACCCCAAGCAGCCCCTGGCCAGGCCAGGCCGACTAGCCCCTCCCTCATCACAAACACTAGGCCCCTGGCTCTGAGAGAAGGGGGCATTTTTCAGAGATGACATCAGGTCTTAAAGTTTTATGTTTCCTGCCAACCTCAGCGTGGAGAGCAGAGTCCCCAGGGCCCACAGGCCTGGCGGGGCAGGTAGCAGCGCCAGTGCAGATAGCGCACCACTGGCCTTGGACTCTCACGGCAGTCCACCCACAGGCCGCGAGGGTGACGTCCAGTGGTCTGCTCACCTGAGGACACAGCCCTGCCTGGTCACTGTAGGACAGATGCAAGAGGAGAGAAGACGCCAAGCTGCCAGGTCCCCAAACACACCTCAGAGCCTTTGCTCATGCCGTCCCCTGTCAGTTCCCGTGCCCTACGTGCTCCACGCCAGCTGGCGAGTGCTTCCACATCCTTCAAGTATCTTGTTCAATGTCCCCTTCCTCCCTGCGCCTCTACAGTGTTCTGTCCATCCTTCCATTAGAGCCCTGATCCCTGGCACAGTGTTTATTTTTCTTGATTGATTGATTTGATTTTTGCACAGCGCTTAAAACCACCTTGCTTTCACACTCCCTCTGGCCTCCCTGTCCCGCAAGATCCCCAGCCCCTGGAGGACTCAGACCAGGTCCCACCTCACTCTGGCAGAAAGAAATGAATCCACCACAAAGGGGTCATAAGACCTGTCCCGTTAAGGATCTACGGTGGGGCTTAGCTGAAGGTAGGGAGGCTGAAGGCTGAGTGAGATGCAGGGAGCCGCAAGTGGGGGCAGGGAGGGGAGGGGTATGGAGAGGTGAGGGCACCGTAGTGAAGAAAGCACAGTGGGGGCCTCCTTGGCAGCCTGGGTGGAGAGCAGGAGGCGCTGAGCTTCCAGGGAGGGTGTGATCTAGCTGCCACTTGTGCTTTTTTTAATATATCTTCTTTTTTTTTTTGGCCATACGGGGAGGCTTGTGGGATATTAGCTTCTGGACCAGGGCTCTATTGACCCAGGCCCACAGCAGTGAAAGCGCCGAGTCCTAACCACTGGACTGCCAGGGAATTCCCCAGACAGTCGTGATTCAATGAGTGAGTCAGTAAAGGAATGAATGAGGGATCCAAAGAGAGGAGGGTGATGTGGGAGAACCAAATTTACCTTCCACAGTGAACTTTCTCTGGCAGCAGGAAGGGGTGGACACTGAGACAGATGCCCACACACACTACTCCCCGCCCAGCCACCACCTGGAGTTTCATAGGCTGAGATGGGCTGAAGGCAGCACACTGGGCCCAGAAGGGACCAGGGGACTGGGTCACTGCTCCTCTACCCTGGGAGGGGGCTGACTGGATGCCCCGGGCCCAGGGCCAAGCTTCCTGGCTGCTGACTCAGGCCCCGCTGGCCAGCTCAGCATTCCTGCCCTCCCCACTGAATTGGGGCTATTGAAGCTCTTTGTAGGGGGGTTAGGCCACTGGTCACGCCCCCAACCAGAGCCTTCGCTGGGCTGAGGCTCTGCTCTTGGGGTGGGCGCACAGGCCCTGAGGGGGTCAGTCTGACAGTGCTCTGGCCACCAGCTGCTACTCTGGGGGTGTCTGGGACCGAGGACAATCCTGGGTAAGCTGGCTAGGCTGGCATCAGAGAGGGGAGCCCAGGGAAAGGGAATTGCCCTGACCCTTAGGACAGAAGACCCTGGGATGGTGACCCTGCTCATGACCCCCGGCTTGGGGAGGGGTCTGTCTCTTTGCATAGGCCACAGTGTGTAGGTGGGGTGCTGCAGGGGCTCTGTGGGTTGTCCTGCCAGCCCCATCAGACTGGAGCGTCCCTAAGGCAGAGTGGTTTCCCCATCAGACTGAGGCCATCACAGGGTATAGGCTGGGTCTCCCCCATAAGATAGGGACAGGGGTGGTTTGAAGCGTTGCCTATCAGACCCAGAGTTCCCCATGCCTGGTCTTTGTCCTCCTTAGTGTTTAACTTGGGAATCTTATCTGGAGAACAGCCTCAGCCTGTGCTGGTGGGTCCCAGCAAAGCCAGGGACTAGCTGACCCCAGAAGAACCAACGCTTCTCTAGATAAAGCGCCTCCACCCCGTCCCACCTCCTCCCCTCCTTTTTCCCCAAAGCCAGGATCTTCCCCCCAAGCCCTGGCTGCATGGGCCTACACCTGTCAGATGTGCTTTTTCAGGTATGGGGGAGAGCCGGGAGCCATGAAGCCAGTGAGGGCTGTCACTCTTTGGTGGGTGCTACTGCTGGTGTCCAGGCTGGGGGCCACCAGGAAGGAATCCCTAGAAGAGGGCTCCTTCTACTATGGAACCTTCCCACTTGGTATGTCCACTCCTCCGTTGGTCTGTCCGTCTGTCCATTTGTCTGTCAGATTGCCTACCTTGGCTGACTTGTCAAGGAGTTTGGTGTTTCAGCTTCCTTACAGGTAGGATGGGGAAAACAACTCCATGTAGTTGTTCTGAAATAAAAGAAGTTCCTAACAGAATTTTTTTAAAGTTACTGTATAGATAGTAAATGCAAATCAGAGCTAAAATGGTGCAGATAAATGCTTTTAACGTATTGTGTCTCCCCCCCTCCCCCCACCCTACCACACATGCTCCCACTCCTAGGGAGACAGGGCAGGCTGCTGGGGAGGGGGCTTGCCTTGTGGCCTGGGAGGCACAGCCCAGGGTCCCAGTACTGGGTGGGGAGTGGGAGGGGACTCAGAGCCCAGCTTGGGGTCTCCATTTGCAGGCTTCACCTGGGGCGTGGGCAGTTCTGCCTTCCAGACTGAGGGTGCCTGGGACCAGGACGGGAAAGGGCCCAGCATCTGGGACACCTTCACGCACAGTAGGAAAGGGAATGTGCTTGGGGAGGAGACTGCAGACGTGGCCTGTAACGGCTACTACAAGGTCCAGGTGAGTGATGGGTGTGCGTGTGTGTGTATGATTGAGCATCACCTAGGGAGAGTTGGGAGGTGACAGACATATTGGGGGAACCCGAGTGACAATGTCAACCAAGTGCTCTGCTAAACATCCCCAATCCCAGTGCAGCCGAGCGGGGAGGGGTCGGTGGTGACTGGGGCTTGGGGAGGGAGTGCCAGGATGTGGGAATGTGGATGAAGGAGGAAAGGAAAGTTGGGCCCCACCTGAGCCAGTGCCTTAGTCTAAGCGATGGGCAGCTGAAGGGCTGAGGCCATGACCCCAGGGCCTACAGGCCACAGTAGCCTGAACCGCTGGTCCCTGCATGGGAATGGGCCCCCTGTGGGAAGAGCGGGACCAGCTCATCCTCTGTCCCTTTGCTCAGCACCCACTTTCCTCTCTGGATTGGGGATCCATCACCCTGATGGACTTCTCAAAGCATCCTCATATCCTGCATTTTACTTGACTCCTGGCATAGCCCCAGGCGTAAGCGGGGGCAGGTGGCGTCACGCCTGTTGCGTAGATGAAGAGTATGTACAGGAGGGGCCTTAGTGGGGTCCGGCTGACCCTGCCCTGTACCCACCTCTGTCTGCACAGGAGGACGTCGCTCTGCTGAGGGAGCTGCACGTCAGCCACTACCGGTTCTCCCTGTCCTGGCCCCGGCTCCTGCCCACGGGTGTGCGAGGTGAGCTAAGGCCACACTGCCCCAGCCCAGGAGTGGCCCCTTTTGGCCGTGCTGGCTTTGTGGGGACACCAGAGAGTCCTGGGCGGCGAGAACGGCCCATGAGCACAGTTTCCCCAGCAGCAGCTCTCACGGGTTCTGCAGGTAGCTGGGCTCCCAGCAGTAGCTATTCCACCATCTGAGACCCGAGTGCTGGTGGGCTGAGGGCGCCTTCAGGCCTACAGAAAGCTCCAGGGCCCAGGAATAGTGCACTTCAGAAGGTCAAGGCCAAGGTCCTTTCTCATCAAGTCCCCCCTTTTATTTCGCCTTCAGCTGACGGGGTGAACAAGAAGGGAATCCAATTCTACAGTGACTTCATTGACGCCCTTCTGAACAGCAACATCACCCCCATCGTGACCCTGCACCACTGGGATCTCCCACAGGTGAGGCTGCGCAGGCTCAGAGGCCCAAGGGGAGCTCAGCTCAGCAGGAGGGAGCCTGATCTGGGCACTTGGGGTTGCCAAGGTGGAGGCAAAGCCTGGGGTCTGGGCTCTGGCTCGGGACAGGAAGATGGCAGGGAGTGAAGAAGAAATCTCCCAACTTACCCACGGCGGGGAGGTCCCACTGGTTTAACTGATGTTTGTAATAAGTGGTAAGCGCAGGTTTTGATGTTTTTCCAAAACATTTGGCCTGGAAACGACAACTCAGACTATAAAGAAAGAAGCATCTTTTAAGTAAGAGTTGATGGAATAATGAGCAAGTTTGTTTAGCCTTTTCTCCCCCAGGTTGTTAGAACTGTATGTGCTCATATATGAGTGCCCCCTCCCAAGCGATTTCCATAAAGCCTCAACATGCTTAAGAACCTCACAGTTAGACATCACTATTCAAGCAGTTTTTTTCATTCGTTCAACAAGGCTCTGTGGTATCACGGCCCAGCTGGCAGAGGAGCCGCTTATGTATCTCTCTGTGACACAGGGTGGTGGGAGGTCAGAGGACAAGACATTGGCTTCAGGGAGGTGATGGGGAGAAGATGGAGTACTACCCATGCTTTAGAGGGTGGGGCACCTGCTTCTCTCTCCACCCCTCTGTTTGCAGCTGCTCCAGGTCAACTATGGCGGGTGGCAGAACGTGAGCACGGCCAACTACTTCAGTGATTACGCCAGCCTATGCTTCGAGGCCTTTGGGGACCGGGTGAAGCACTGGGTCACTTTCAGTGACCCTCGGGTAAGCAAGGCCCCCCTCCAGGTGGGAAAACCCACTTTGCAAGCAGGAGTGTACCCTGTCATTTCTCACGGGTCCTGTGGTCCCCACTTGCCATCCCTGCAGACAATGGCAGAAAAAGGCTACGAGACGGGCCACCACGCACCTGGACTGAAGCTCCATGGCACGGGCCTATACAAGGCGGCACATCACGTCATTAAGGTGAAGTGGGTCCTTCCGGGAGTGAAGGCTGGGTTCAAGGTGGAAGGGTGAGTCCCAGTGACAGCTGAGCCCACCCCAGGGCCCCGAGTCTGAGCCCAGTCGTCTGCCACCTCACCTTAACATGGTCCCCTTCCCTTCCATGAGGATCTATGAGGTAGTGTCCTGCCATCCAGGACTCTGCTGGACACTGCTGCCCAGATGACAGCGTGACTGCTCCCTATAGCGCTTGCAATCTAGCCAAGGGGCTGGAGCACATGCATGTGAAAACTTGTCACCTACAGGTCTAAACTCTTCTGTGAGGAACAGTGACAGGAGGAAGTGGGGGGATGACAGTGAGCTAGGGGCTAACATCTTCAGTGACCGAGCAGAAGTAACTGGAGGTTGGTGAATGACAGCAGCAGGAAGGGGTTAGGAGTGCTTGTCTGATAGCATGGACTTCAGAGGACCTGGAGTTTTTGAAGGAGGAAAGAGAAGTCGTTTGGAAGCAGCAACAAAGAGCAAGACAGGCACTCTCCTAAGGTGTGTGGGGTGTGAGGGGAAAAAATGGCGTCTGCTGGAAAGAGCTGCCGTGGCTGCGGTCTTTAGGGGCAGTCAGGCTCAGTTAGGGCAGAAATTGAGGGCGACATTGAGAGGAGATAACGACGGGCGAATTACAAGGCTATTGGAAAGGCTTGAGAAGCAGCGGGGGGGTTGGTCACATTCCAGGACATATATGAGGGTCCAGGTGATGATGACTGGGGAACAGGGGTGCGAGGCATGATGGCCCCAATGGACTCTCAACAGAAGGTGGACAATCTGATCAGGTGGGCAGGCAGGGGATCACTGGGGACATACCAGACCCTCAAATTCATGTCAGCAAGAGAACTTTCTCATCTTTCCCTATTTGGCTTAGGATTTCTTAAACTGTGACTATTTAAAGGGCAGGGCTCTGAATATATCAGTGGGTCCCTGGGAGGAACATGGAGAGAAGGCAGGTTGGCACATTTTGGATTCTATTCCTCAAGACTGTTCCAGATGCTTGGTATTATATTTTCCTAACTTCCTGAGCACCTGTGCTGAAAGTACTGCCTAGTTACTACAGAGGACAACCAGGAATGAAACAAGACACGTTAGCAAAAATCTTAGAAACAATAAATAACACAGAGTAGTGGCTTATGTGTTTATGCCAGATTTAGAGCAAGTTTCCTCCACAGCACAAAGAAAATGGAGGTCAGAGGAAGGGAGACTATGGATTAGGCTAATCAAGGCTGGACTCATGAAAAGCACAGGACTTAAAATGATCTCTAGAGTTAGGAAGGAGAGAAAGGCCACCCTGGGTTGAAAGGGAGGAGAGAAACGAATGAGGCAGGCATCTCCGATGGGCTCCTTTCTCTTCCAGGCCCATGCCCAAGCCTGGCACTCCTACAACAACACATGGCGCAGCAAGCAGCAAGGTGAGCCCCACCACCATGTGCGCTGAGAACAGACGGGTGACCAGAGGAGCGATGTCACTCTGCGTGCCACCCCCTTTTCTCTCTCTTCTTATAAGGTCTGGTGGGGATTTCATTAAACTGCGACTGGGGGGAACCTGTGGACATTAGTAACCCCAAGGACATAGAGGCTGCCGAGAGATACCTACAGTTCTGCCTGGGCTGGTTTGCCAACCCCATTTACGCCGGTGACTACCCACAAGTCATGAAGGACCATATCGGTGAGCCACGTCACGTTTTTAAGACTCCAGATACCACAGCAACGGTATTGAGCTCAAGTGAAATGACCAAAAGGCAGGGGGATAGAAGAACACACTGGGTTGGTTTGGGTGAGGCACTCGAGGGATAAGCCAGCTCCCAAAGAATTTAGAACTGGTTATTCAAACTGGGAGGGTGGGGGACATCCAAACAAATTCCTAGACCTGGAAATTGAGAATTTCAGAATCCAGGGGAAAAAACTTAGCAATTCTCTAGGCTGCTCTCTTTTGTGTTCTGTTCTCCTGTCTCCTCCCCACTCCACTCCATCCAACTGTAGTGAAGTAGGAGTGAGAAGTCAAAGACACGGTCATGGGTGGAGTCAGTCCTATTGCTGGTTCTTTCTGCCACTTGAGAAATACTTTCCAAGCTCTAGTTTCCACAGTGTCAGAGAATAAAGACAGAGCTCACAAGGCTGTGTTAATTTCGATGCTTTTAACTGCCACACAACAGAAAACTCCAAATAAAATGGCTTGAAAAGTAGGAGATTTATCATCTCACCTGAAATCCAGAAAAGGATAATCCCCAGCTAATTAATCCAGCCCTCAGGGTTGTCTTTGAGAACCCAGACTCATTCCATCTTTCCACTCTGGCACTTTTGGCTAGCTCATCAGCCACTCCCCAAGGCCACAAGATGGCTGTAGCAGCTCCAGGCATCACCTTTACACATCAACACCCTGAGGCAGAAGAAAAGGGAATAGTACTATCATACCTGTTTTTAAGAACAAGGAAAATCTTCCCAGGAAACAGCATCTACTCCCAGCTGACTTCCCGCTGTGCCTCAAGGGACAGAATTGTCAAAATGCCCCAAGGTGCCCTAGACCACCAGGGCTAGAGAGCCTCAGAGCCTGGGGAGGGGTCAAGGCTCCCAGAAAGGATGTGGCCCTTTGGAAGGGGATGAGAAAAGAGGGCACGGAAGAAGACAGGCATGGGTCTATTGGGTAGGCAACCAGCAGTGTCTGGCTCTAGGAATCTAAACATGTAACTGTGATTTAGAGGTATCAGCCCACACCTCCCTAAAAAAGACAAGGATGACAGTGAAGTAGGCTATATCTCATACATCAAGGCTATTTTAGATGTTTGACTAAGGATGTTTCAACATTTCAAAAATTTCCCTTTCTAAAGCACCATTTATCAAGACTTGTCTGGAATAGGAGACAGCAAGTTCTAATTCCAACTCTGCCACTAACCAGTGAGTGATTCTGAGCGAGGTGCTTCACCTCGTCCTGTCTCAGTCTTATCACCTAAAAATGAAGGGATTAGACAAAATAATCTCTAAAAATCTTTTGACAATAACCAGTTCTGTGACATGTTCTGTACACATACACTCAAAATCTTGAGAATGATTTCCTCAAGATGCGTAAGGAAAAAGCCCTCACAATGGGACAATGCCCATATGGAACATTCCTGCAGACACACCCCATCATTCACATGCTGTTTGCTCTCTTGGGACCCTCAGAGGCCACTGCAGGCGCTGCAAGATTGTACTAAAAAGCCAAATTGATTACCTATCATAGAACAATTCTTGGGCTTAAAGCCAATAATCCCAGACCCCACCAACTCCAACTCTATGATAATTCAAGTGGGAACAGGGCTCAATTTTTCCCTTATACAATGTGGAAAGAAGGATCCTTTAAGTAGTTTTTTCTTTTTCTTTTCTTTTTCTTTTGTTTCAGCATTATTAAGTATTACTGACAAATAAGACAATTAATATTTTCTTTAGTAGTGAAAGCATTCTGCCTGAAATCTCATTCACAAATTACTTCCAGGCATCTCAGAAGCAGCCCTTCATTCACAATAAATATATGAAGAAAGGTAATTCTAGATGAGTGCTGTCCAATAGAACTTTTGGTGATCATGGAAATGTTCTGCATGTCCCCTATCTGTGCTGTTCAATATGACAGTCTGTAGCCATTTGTGTATTCAAATTCAAATTAAACAAAATTAAAAATTCATTCCTTCAGTGTGACTGAGTTGAAGCTGCAGTCACATTAGCCATATTCCAGTAGCCACATATGCTGAGTGGCTATTGTAGTAGACACTACAGTGACAATTCCTGTGGTTTTTCTCAAGTTACTACATGTAACTGAAAGTAATAACATGCTAATAATTTAAAGGAATTTAATAATGCAATCTTTTCACTCATTTAATCTAAGCCAGCAGTCTGTTTGGAAACATTTTTATGGCTACATTTTAGATCAACTCATAAAAATGTTACTTCTCTTTATACATTGATTTAAAACTTTTTTTGCATAGATTATACAAGGACATGTTTCACATGTTTTGAAGTACAAAAAAGTGAAAAAAGTTAAGCTTCCTTCCCTCCCCCACCCACTGCTCCTATCCTCCCCAGAAGGAAGTACACTTCCAGAGATGCATTGTGCACGTGTGCACAAGAACACTGCTGCTCGGTATGTGTATATACTTGCATGTACTGTATGTATGCAACACTCTGCATCTTTGTTTCACTTGAGCATCCGTCTTGGCACTCGTCCTTGTCGTGTATGAAGCACTGCCTCATTCATTCTCATGGCTGCATAATGTGGTACTGATGGATATCCCATCATGTTTTTAACCAGTCTCTCCTGACAGACCTTCAGGTTGCTTCTAATCTTTTGCTACTCAATCTGTAATGAAGATCCTTGTACATACATCCTTTTACATGAGTAAAGTGTAGGATAAGCAGATTTAGAATTGGTCGGTGAAAGGACACACACTTTTACAATTTTGAAAGATAGGACATTGCCCAACACAGAGGTGACGTTAGCTTACACTACAAGGCCTGAACGTGACCGTGTCTCTCCCCACGCTACCACTGGCCTCCTCCAGTTCCCTTCCCAGAGGCAAGCAAAATTACCAATTTTTGATGTAAGGAATAACCTAGTTCTTTTTTCCAGATAGCTACACAATTGTCCACACACGTTACTGAGTAATCTGTAAAAATATTACTTTTAAGCAACATAAACTTAAAAATTTTTGGCTAGCATTCAAATGTCAAAATTCCAGTTTGAAAGGCTAAGGTCATAATTTCCACACAGATGAATTCCAAAGCCCAGGATCTGGATAACAGCTTTCATGTCAACATGCCAGTATCATCATGGTACATGACAAGAGAATGATTGTGAGAAAATAAAACTTGGTTAAATTCTATTTTCTTCTCTCATTAGCAAGAAAGAGTGCAGAGCAAGGCCTGGATATGTCGAGGTTACCGGTGTTCTCACTCCAGGAAAAGAGCTACATTAAAGGCACATCTGATTTCTTGGGATTAGGTCATTTTACGACTCGGTACATCACAGAAAGGAACTACCCCTCTCGCCAGGGGCCCAGCTACCAGAACGATCGTGACCTAGTTGAACTGGTTGACCCAAACTGGCCTGATCTGGGGTCTAAATGGCTACATTCTGTGCCATGGGGATTTAGGAGGCTTCTCAACTTTGCTCAGGTGATTATTACATTAAGCTAAAGGACATTTTTTTACCTGAATTCATGTTCTTATAGTATAAGCTCAGGTGCCTACATTTTAAAGTTAATTTAAAAACCCAGTTACTTATACTTCAGAAGCTACTCGATATAGGCCTTAAAGAAAGACTAAAAAAGAAAGAAAGAAAGAAAACAACAAGAAAGACTAATGTGGACTTCTCTAGTGGTCCAGTGGTTAAGACTCGGTGCTTCCATTGCAAGGGGCACGGTTTGATCCCTGGTTAGGGAAGTAAGATCCTGCATGCTGCACAGCATGGCCAAAAAAAAAAAAAATGATGAATGCCTACTATGAATAATCATATATATAGATCATATACATGGTTGTTATACATTATATAAATTATATTCATGTAATATAATATGCACATATTTCATATGACTATATATGTATATATATAATATACATATTTATATATAAAACTTTAAAATTCTTATCTCATATTTAGTTATTTTGCTGCTCTTCTCACCTGTACTGGAATATGTGGGAAAGAACAAGACCTGAAGCATATTTTCTCTAAAATGATGCTTTGTCAAGAAATATATTCTTCTATATGAACTTGCCTCCTGCCTACACTCATCTCTAAATAAACATGTTAAGTGGCATCTACTAAACGCTAAACACACCCAATTAGAATATGGCAGCCTTCAATATGTGTTCCCATGATTCTTTTCAGACTCAATACGGCAATCCACCCATATATGTGACAGAAAATGGAGCATCTCAAAAACTACACTGTACCCAATTATGTGATGAGTGGAGAATTCAATACCTTAAAGGATACACAAATGAAATGCTAAAAGGTGAGATACAAACGGTCTTCACATATCTTTCTATTTAACTTGGGCAAAATCTGATAATACACGATTGACTAAAATGTGTTTCTAAATCTCATAGATGAAAACATTTAAGATTATCTTCGCAATACTATTTTTCCAAGAAAATGAAATATATTAAAAATGGAATGTCTTTGCAGCTATCAAAGATGGTGCTAATATAAAAGGGTATACTTCCTGGTCTCTGTTGGATAAGTTTGAATGGGAGAGAGGATACTCAGATAGATATGGATTCTACTATGTTGATTTCAACAAGAAAAATAGGCCGCGCTATCCAAAGGCTTCAGTTGAATATTACAAGAAGATTATCACTGCCAATGGGTTTCCCAATCCTCAAGAGGTAGGAATAATTATCAGTGTTACTCATTCTGGATTTTAGAAGAGCTAGGTAGCTGGGGTGTAGAGTTTGGCAAGTGGGCGCATTGTTTCTTTCCCTTTCACCACCTCTCTGCTTGTTTCCTTAGAATGGGGTAAGGACACTGTAAAATGCAATCCTAGCACACAGAGCATTAAGGGCAGACTAGGGTTATGCAGGAGTCCTGTTTACTTTAGGTTATGACAGTCAACAGAAACTGTGATTTAAATGTTATCCTAAATGTTGTATCTTAATGCAAACAAATACTACCTATTCTTCAACATACATGAAAAGTTAAGTAAATTGAATATATAATGACCGTATAATCTTCACTTCTTTTCCCACCAAATTGTACAGTGATACAAATGCACTGGTTCCAAAATGAGATTAAAAGTAATAATTAAAAAAATCCTTTAAAACCTCCCATTTTCAATAACCTACAAATTTTTCTATCAGCTCTCTATTCTGTATGCTGCTGCACCTAATGGCAGGGAATATAAGTTGTAATTTAGAGTGCCTTAATTAAAAAAAAAACTCATTTGTTTATCCACATTCTTTAGAGTGAGCCTAGTGGGACTATAAATAGAAGCAGTGACTGATAACTATCAGGTATTCACTAGTTTTGCATTACTAGAAAAGACAGTAATTACATTATTAGAAAAAGATAGCTAGATTATAAGCTCAAGAATAAAAACTGTTCTTTGGCTCCCTCACAATGATGCACATAGGCATTCAATAACTATTAACTGATTTAAACTACGAGCAGATTAAAAAAATATATTTCTTACCCCATATTATTCCAAACATGATTTCAAACAGCAAAAAACTAGTTTAAGACAACTTATCAAGTGGGTTTTTATTAGGTGGAAAGCTGGTACCTCAAAGCCTTGGAAACTTGCTCTATCAACAACCAGATGCTTGCTGCAGGTGAGTTTAATTCTTTGATAATTAAACCATGTAATTACGTATGTAATGGTATTACCAAAATCTCAAAATGTGGACCCACCTTAAGTCAATCTTCCAAAATCACATGATTAGAAATGGACTTTCCTTTACTTTGAAGCAATGTCAAATTTCTATCAGCACTTAAAATATGTTTTAAAAATCTACCATGGGCTTCCCTGGTGGCGCAGTGATTGAGAGTCCGCCTGCCGATGCAGGGGACATGGGTTCGTGCCCCGGTCCAGGAAGATCCCACATGCTGCGGAGTGGCTGCACCCGTGAGCCATGGCTGCTGAGCCTGCGCGTCCAGAGCCTGTGTTCCGCAACGGGAGAGGCCACAACAGTGAGAGGCCCATGTACCCAAAAAAAAAAAAAAAAAAAAAAAATCTACCATGAAAAAGAAATATCTACTCTAGTTTGATTCTGAATCATACTGTAAATTTATAAATCTACTATTTATAAATTTATCTACTCTAGTTCGATTCTGAATCATACTGTAAATTTATAAATCTACTATTGTGTTATAGTGGGCTTTGTTGGAAGGAGGGAGAAATTCAACCATTATACCAAATGGAATGAAGAAAAATCAAACACTCTAGATATTATATTCACTCATTCAGCAAGTAATTATGAAGCAGTCACTATTGACTCAAGGGTGTTTTAAGCCCTGGGGACATAGCAATAAACAACAAGGTCCCTGCTCTCACAGAAGGCATTTCTAATGCAACAGGATCTAAAAGGATCAGAGATGTAGAATAACCAGGATGTAACCATGCATCAAGAAATGCTAACGCATATCATTTGTTTCTTTGAATTTTGTCTTTCTCTCTATATAAGGGCAACCAGAGAAATACACTTCCTGTTTTAATGAATTCATCTTCCATGTGGTATCAGAGGTGGAAAATGCTAGACCAAATCCTACCAATTCAACTATTTTTACAGGCCAATATACCACTGTCCCCTCCCGCCTCATCTAAATAATCAGGCAAATATTAAAGATGTATATTCCATTAAACTAAAATAAACTTAATGTAGAGACATGATGTAGAATTTACTGTTGAGCCCATGAGCTCCATGAGAATTGGGCCTGTGCCTTATTTATCTCGGTAACCAAGGGTGCCTGGCACAAAACTTAAAAGCAGGTATTTCGTAAATGTCCACTACAACGTTAATGCACTTGAAATATGCTTATCATTTAACTCTTAAAGACTGTTTAGCTGTGTTAAGAATGACCATGAAAATTTTCAATTCAGAAATTCCTACACCTCTTAAGATATACAATAAACATTTTTGAAAGGATGCAAATGTTTTCCAAGGAATTTTCTTTCCTAAATCCCCCCAAAGAGAATTATAGAAACTGAAGAATATGGCTGCTAATATTCTGAGTAAGCACTAGCATTGACATACATTTAGACTTTATTACAGTACCTATGGAAGAACCAAATTTAAGCATTCTTAATCCAAATTTTCTGAAATATCTTACAAAGCCCTCACCTAATTTTTTTATAACATTTAATTTACCAGGTTCTCTTTTATAGCAAATGAGAATAATTAACAAGTGTGATGATGCCATTTTCCAAGTTTATCCAGACAACTGAAGCTTTCAGGATGAAGCTGCATTCGCCAAAATGACCACATTCTCATCTGCCATGTTGCTCTCTCCCCCTCCGCAGAGCCTTTTCTAAGTTACATGCAGATCATGACGGAGATCATGGTACCTACAGTCTGCACTCTCTGTATACTAATCGCTGCAGTTCTCCTGATGCTTCTGCTGAGGAGCCTGAGCTGAGACAGGGTCATCCATTTTGTAGCTGCATCTTTCACAGAGAACCTTCGGGATCTTCTTCAGGATCTTCCTCCTTTTGCTCCTTCAAAGGTTTACATACATCTGTTTTCAGGTTCTGTGATAATTACCTTCCCACCACCTCTCTCTCTCTTTTTTTGGCTTGAGCTGGGATTGAAGAATTAGAAAATAAAAATAAGCGTAAATGAAATAAAAATCACCTGTAATCTCACCCCTCTCAAAGTCAATGTTAATATTTTGCTGTATATTATGCATTGATTTTCATTTTGCAAAAAGGGATCACAGTGCACAAACTGTTTTGTAACTTATCTCATTTTAAAATCTGTCTGGAAATATTATTTTAATGTAGAAATGATTGCCACATTAGCACTGCCCTACACATGACGGACAAAATCAATCCTTTAGATATAACAGTCCTTTCAGACTGTAAATCCTATCAGGCAACCATGAAAAAGCATTAGGTGGGTACCAAGTAAATGAGCATATATATTTTTCTAAGAGAAATTTTCTTATGCTAAATATCCTTTACTCAATGAAATACCTCAAAGAAATATTATATATTATTTAATTTATATATCTTCTCTGTAACTAAATATTCTGTTTTTTCTAAGTCCATTTTATTCTTAACTATGCTAAAATGCTAAAATTAATATCCATCTATTTGGGTGAAAAACACGGCTTAAGAGAAAGAATGATGTTAGGCATTTTATCCATTATCTGATTCTACTTAATGTTGTTTGTGAAACACAAAAACAGTAAGATCGTAGAAAAGGCTATTCCATTAATTCTTTTGGTTAATACTACCTCAAGTTAAACATTTTAAAAAGGGTATTTACATCTGGGACTTAGTCCTACAATTGGGCTGGTTACAACTGTTTTTAACAAAACTTTGCTTTCAATGTCAAATTGGCATGCCTGTTTAGGGTTTTTCTCTTCCATCAATGGTTTTGAGACCAAACTCTCCTTCTACTATATATACAGATTTCAAATGCAAAGACATTACCACTCAAAAATTTTTTTTTCATTTCTCCGGTTTTAGGATTAAATTGTCAGTTGACTACAGAAGGTAGAAAGGAAATTAAAGATTTGCACTGCTCAGTAACAGCTGGTAAGCCTTTTATGTGATTACTAATAATCCATATCCCAAATGTATTAAATCAGCATTTATGTTGTAGAAAGAAAAAAAGAAAAAAGTAAGGTATTTAAGACATTATAAAGTATTTGCAGAGAACAAAAAGTGAACATACCACCTTACAGAGGGCCCCATCAGCACACTTCACTTGAAATGCACCTGGCTGCAGGTAACCATGTTAGTAAAGGATATCCTTTCTTCCAGGCTACCGTTTAATGTTAATTCAGAAAAATCTATAACCAGAGAGAGAGAGATCAGAATTGAATTCATCAACAATTCATTGAACTGTTTTTCTGCTAAGTTACTGCTGAATTTTACAACAATCAAGAGGTAGTCTGAATGATGTGTCTTCTACTTTAAAAGAACTTGTTAGACAAAAATCAGCAATGACAATTCCTTTTAATAGTCAACCCTCTTGATGCATTGAAAATATGACTAAACAAACTAAAGTAGATTTTTAAAAATTATATATTCGGGGGGAATTCCCCAGCAGTCCAGGGGTTAGGACTCCACACTTCAACTGCTGGGGGCCCAGGTTGGATCCCTGGTCCAGGGAACTAAAATTCCACAGGCTGCACAGTGCAGCCCCCCCCCCCCCCCGCAAAAAAAATTATATATTTTTAATTTGGTAAGCTACTGCTTTATTTTTTAATGCCTCCTCCACTACATTTAAATATAACTGTCTTCTTCCAATTGTAATATATATTTCAGAAAACATTTTCTACTTAGGATTTATAGTCTTAGGGCTAGACACATCCATTTTTTTCTCCTGAAGATTGTTGTATTTCAAAATCAAATGATACAATTAACATTTAGATGAGATCATGTCCACTTCCTTGTGGGTCAACATTTTGGTTTCCATATTCCCACCATTACCAGCAATCATTTGCCGAGCACCCACTGGGTGAGCAGCACTCTACTGGACACTGTTTTTCTCCCCCATTAACTCCAAGTCATTATTCTCTTTTCCCAGGGCAGCTAAAAGTACACTTTTCTCTCTTCAGTCTTCCTGCTTTTGATGTCAACTGTTTTACTCAAGAGCATCATACCGTTAGGTATCTTGAAAAGCTAGTATTTGACCTAAGTGCTCAGTCCAATGAAATAGAAAGTCTAATTTTGTAAATGCCTATGATCTTTGGCCAAAAATAAATGATTATTGGACTTTAATATCTACAACTGAGGCTTTGTTTGAATAATCTATGACTTTTACAAATGAAGTCCTCCTTTAACAGTGGGTCTTGGTTTGGGCCAAAGGTCACTGAATAATTTCTAGACAAACACATCAAGAATACATAATGGGTAGAAGAGGTTATGAAGTTCAAGTCAAAATGGAGTGTGAGTGTGTTTCCAAGCACGTAAATATATGATTTCATAAAAATTCCTTATTTTCATAAAAAGAGTCACTGGACCAATACATTAGCAAATAGCTTTAACTCTAACATTCAAAATAACTTTCATTCTTTTTTGAAGCAACCTGCATTAGAAAGACTCTAAAAAAACAAAAAAGTCTCTAGAAGATAGTTCCGTATACTTCACTTATTCAGCATCATTGGAAAAGGTGTTTAATCTTGTATTAATCTCCTAACAGGTTTAATCTTAATGTAATAAAATTTATTTTAAAATGGCATTTTTGAAAAATGTATCACATTTATTCATGTCTTTTAGACTTTTAAAATCATAACACACATGTCTTTAAGAAAAAAAACCTGAAACAACAAATATAGATAAAATAAAATGTTTAAACTGGTGGTCTTCAACCTTCGTTGCACAATGAAATCACTTGGAGAACTTTAAAAATTCTGATGTCCAGGCTCTACCTCCAGCGATTCTGATCCACTTGGTCTGGGTATTAGGACTTTAAAGGCTCCCCAGATGCTTCTAATGATCAAAGCTGAGACCCACCCCTGCCCTCATCATTCCACACCTCAGGGTTGAGCTTTAGTTGTCTCCTTTCAGAGGTTTTTCTATGCCCAGGCCCATGGTTTTGCTACTGTAAACAATACTGCAATTAGTGATCTGGTCCACAGGCCTTTTTGCACATGTCTGGTTATATATGTGGAATAGATTCCTATTAATGGAACTGGTGGTCCAAAGAATGTATTCTTTAAAATTTTGGTGAATATCACCCTCCACAAAAGGCATACAACTTTACACTCCATCCAGCAGTGCGTGAGGTTCCCCCAAATCCCGGCCAGCACTGTGACACCAAACATGTTGAGCTCTGCTAATCTGACAGGTGAAAGATGGTATCTACAGAATATAAATTTGCATTCCTCTTATTATAGGTGGGGTTGATCACCTTTTGCTTTTAAGATGACATTTAAATTTCCTTTTTGGTAAACGGTTCATATTACTTGCCCATTTTTTCTACTGAGTTATTAATACTTTTCTTACAGATCTGAAAGTGCTTTATATACTAGAGAATGTAGCCCCTTTTCTGAACATGAGCTGCAAATTTCTTTTCCTAGTTTATCATTTGTTTGTTGCTTCGCCTCTGGTATTTTTTGCCACGCAGAAATTTTTTTATTTTTATACAGTTCATTTTCAATCTTTTATAGGCTCCAGCTTTTATATCACACTTAGAAAAGATAGCACGATCTTAACTGATGGTTCTCAGGAACATTTGATTTCTTTAGGACTTTTACAGTTCAGCCATATGAATAGAGAAGTTCCCATTATGCCTGAATCAAAATATACTCGGGGGGGAGAATAAACAATTTCTGGAAATAATTTTGCAAAATATCAATCACTACAATAGGACTATCTGTATTCCCAGCTTTCAAATACCCTTGAATTCTGTCTTAAAACTATCAGATTTTATTTTGGATAATCCTTGCAATATTTGAATCAGCCATTTAAGACTTATACAAGTAAGAGATGACAGCCCCACACAATCCATGTGCATAAAGATAACAGTCTTATAGGTACTTATGGAAGGAGGTATAATTAACTGGTGGGTCAGCTAATTATACCAGGGGCAAAAAAACATTCTCTGACACACATAATCTTTGATACAATACTAGAAATCTCAACCCTTATTCCTACCACAGAGAAGGTACTAGAGCAGAAGTATCATCACTGTTTTAAACAGTGCAGAAAAGTGTGAAGTATGAGCTGGCATTTCCATTTTATAACCTATTTTCACACCTACGTCCCTATTGCTTGGTGTCTTTTAATAAAATTTCCTCTAGCTAGGATAATGAGAAAAAGCACTCTTTCATGTTTTTTTTTTCCCCCAGAATAAATAGGTTTATACCTAGAGTTCAGGAAAATTATTTAAAACTAGACGCAAGAGCTCTAATAATAATCTCTACTAGTAAACTTAGTTTATTTTCTTTTGGAATAATTTACGTGAATAGACTACAAACCATCTCTACCAGGTCTGTGAAAATTCAGATGATCTACAGGTGGGCTGTCACTCAGTTGCCAAACTGTTTTCACCTTCTTTTGACCACTGTTTATTTCCACTCTCCATTTCTGTGGCTTCTCACTAAGGAAAGAAAAAAAAGCAAAGAAAAAAAACCAATCCAATTCCTTCTTTCTATAGTCACATAGTGAAGTCCTTCTGTGGTAAGCACTGAGGAAGAAGAGGTGGAGAGGTCACATTCCTACCCTCAAGAAGCACAGTCAAAAGAGGGAGAGAAACAAGAATGTAAATGATAACAAATTGGTGCAGCCACTATGGAAAACAGTATGGAGGTTCCTTAAAAAATACTAAAAATAGAACTACCATATGATCCAGCAATCCCACTCCTGGGCATATTTACAGAAAAGATGAAAACTCTAATTCAAAAAGATACATGCACCCCAATGTTCACAGCAGCACTATTTACAATAGCCAAGACATGGAAGCAACCTAAATGTCCATTGACAGGTAATGGATAAAGATGTGGTGTGCCTATATATATATATACATACATATACATACATATACATATATATGTGTATATATACACATACACACACACACACACACACATACACACACACACACACACACAATGGAATACTACTCAGCCATAACAGTATGGGCACAGTATGTATCACTGATGATAGATGATACTGACATATCTCTCAGATACCCTGGGCCAGGGTTCTGGATTCCTTGACCTAGAGAATAGGATTCAGGGAGGCAGAACTTTGAGCCCATGTGACTACAGAATTTGCTGATGACATAATTTTACACAATAACAGTAGGAAATTTTATCTCTCTTTTCAGTAGTTTAACATTGTTTCATACTGTGTACATAAGTGTTCACTCACCCAGTTAAAAACACTGGGTAAACCAAATTTTTATATAGACTACCCTTACCATATGTTGCTTTTCTCCCCCTTAAAATATACAGTTTAAATCCTTAAAAATTCATGCATAGTACTTTGACATACCTGGGGTCGGTCTGTCTGTTCTTCTCTCATCCACAAGGGATAAACAAACCTCCCAGAGCTTGAATGTGACTTATTTTAGGGATCAACCCAGGGAAGGGAAAGCCCTTGGGATTTTTTTTTTTTTAAACTATTCACCAGTTAGGTAAATTAGTTCACTAAGGTAAAAAGCATTCAGAGATACAAAGATAGGAAGCTAAAGGAAATATAACACTGTGCCACTTGGGGCTCTGAAATTGGATTGGATGAACTGAGTAAAGAAAACAACAGATGACCTAGGCTTGAGATCCCTCACTTCTCATGCACAGTTCCTGGTCCCCCTCGTGACTCCTTTCCTAAAATAACCAAGTGCTGATGTCATTGGGTCATTTACTTACAAGCTCACAGCTTTTAGGAAAAAACAGGGAGTTGGGAAACACCTACTTTTTGAATTAGATATAAATCTTGAAAGTTTTGAAGTATTGTCAGCTCTTAAATCAGATGGAACCACAAACCATAAGTATTCTCTCCTGTTGAGCAAGACCAGTAAGTTAGAATAGAATAATTTAACAATTCCGTAGTTTTCTCCCTTTCTTCTCCTCTTCGTGAAATCAAGAGTGATGAGAAACGGCTCTTTCAAATACCTCTAAAGGTATTGTATTGTACCTCTTTCCCCTCCAAGCAGCCCTCTTTATGCATTTTTGCTCAGGCAAACAAGGACATAGAGTATTGGCAGAAACATGGAGTGCTTTTGTACAGGCCATCTTTACATAAATGTGTAATTAATTTATTTAATTTTCCCATTTGTGTCACATTAAAGCTTTGTACAGTGTTTTAAGTTCTGTTTTAAAATTATTGTATTGTATTTTTATAATCTAGTAATAAAATATTCATTCCGTGTGCAAAAAAAAAGAATGAAATAATGCCATCTGCAGCAACATGGATGGACCTAGAGATTATCATACTGAGTGAATTAAGTCAGACAGAGAAAGGCAAATATTATATGATATCACTTAAATGTGGAATATAAAAAATAATACAAATGAATTTATTTACGAAACAGAGTCACAGACATAGAAAACAAACTTATATGGTTACCAAAGGAGAAAGGGGTGTGGAGGGATAAATTAGGTGTATGGGATTAACAGATATACACCATTATATATAAAAGAGATAAACAACAAGGATTTACTATATAGCACAGGGAACTATATTCAATATCTTGTTAATAACCTATAATGAAAAAGAACCTGAAAAAAAAAATAGTATGTATAACTGAATCACTTTGTTGTATACCTGAAACTAATACAATATGGTAAATCAACTTTATTTCAATAAAAATTAAATAAATAATAACAACTCAATTTTGAAAAATGTTGTAATAGAGAAATATCAGACATGGGAGGGGACAATACACGAGGGGTAATTTAACTCAGACTGGGATTGTAGAGTTGGAAAAGAATCCTCAGATATTGTGGTCTTTGAGCTGAGCTTATAATGAAATTAGAAGGAGGAGTTAGTTAAGCGGACAAGATCCAGGATGAAAGAAGGACACAGGCGTAGGCACTGTCAGGTAAGTGTGTGTGGTGTCTGAGGAAATGCAGTAACATAGGGTCTCTGACTCAAAAGGAGAGTGGGAAGGCGTGGTGGCACGTGAACCAGAAAGGCACAGCGGCCGGGAACAGAAGGTCTCACAGACCACACTGAGGTGATGGAACACTGTCCTAAAGGTAAGGGAGCCATTTAAACAGAAGGAAGTCATGATGGGATCTGATTTTAGAAAGATCACTTTGGCGGTCACAGAGAAGGAAGTTAATGGAGGCAGATAGAGGAGCTAGGAAAAAACGATTTTACTGCACTCAGCCCAGGTATGAGATGAGCAGATATGAAATAGATGGCGAAGATGTAGAGAAAGGAACAGATTCAAGAGCTTCCAAGGAGGTCAGGACTTGGAAACCATTTCAAGGAGGAAGGAAGTGACAGCAATAAGTGGAAGATAAGTCCTAGGTTTCTGTTTTGGGCATTAGGTGGAGATTAATGATGGCCACTTGAGAGGTCATATGGGAAGAGGAAACGTGTTAGGAAGGGGAGTGAAGAATTGGGATTTAGAGTCTGAACTACCTACAGGACGTTAAAGTTGAGAATTCATGTCTAACAGACACCTAGAAACATGGGTGTGAAGCTCAGGAGAAGCTGCAGATATGGGTTATGAATTATCATTAGCCCAGAGGAATTGAAGATTGGGGTGTGAATGAAATCACCCAGGGAAGACAGGAAGTAAGAAAAGAGGGCAGAGGGTAGAGTTCTGGTGGAAACTCACATATGAATGAGGCAGAGGGAGAAGAATTTGAAAAGAGGTCCATTCTCAGTCTTGGAGGTGGGCCAGAGAGGTAGAGCTAAAATTAAGACAGAATGTTATGCCATGAAAACAAAGGAAGGGGATGGGTTCAAGAAAGCAACAGTATTAAATGCCACAGAGCCTTAAAAGTGCTTACGGAAGGAGAAAGAATTAGTGGGCTAGCTAATTACACAAGGAGCCAAAACACTCTTCTCCTGGAAAGTGTTCTCTGGATTTGCCAATTAGAAGGCCACTGGCAACTTCTGCTAAACAATTTCAGGGGAGTGATGAGGTTTGGCTAAGAGGGAACTATATAGAGGGAGGGTATAAATGGAGTGGCTTCAGTGTGAGAGAAATTTCAAGTCTATTATATGCTGAGAGAAGAGTCAGTGGAGACCATGATTTGAGGCAACCTCGGTGTCCCGCATGGATGGCCGATCTATCGTCTTAGCCTCAGCTCCATACCTCCGCAATCCCCAATCCCAGATCCTTCTCTCACTCCCACAGCCATACCTCTGACTTCGCTGTCATTACCCCGATCGTGTTCTTCCCAACCTGTCACTTCCCTTCTGGCTAAAGTTTCTGCCCTGTTCTGTGAAGAAATTACAAATTGAGAGAAAAATGAAAGTAGAGGACCAACAGTCTAAAGAGAACAGACCACAGGTCTGGGAGAAGGAAGAGGGAGGACTCTATCAGACTATGTTCAGGGGATGGGAATCAGATGATTATGGTTTCAGAGGTGAAGCAACACTGGGTCATGAGGTCCCCATGGAGCAGACACTGAAATTGCCTAGAATCATGGCTGGACTTATATAATTTAATTATTAAATTGCTTACTTTTGATATAAGTCTTTTATAGCAGTTGGTCTGACTGGCAGCTGAAAAATGTGTTGCTCATCGAGAGGATTTTGTTCATAAAATTTTATGCAGGATCTAAGAAAAAAAAAGAAAATAGAATTGCTTTTGCAAAAAAAATGCCACTTGGAGATAAAGGTTTTCTGTTAGTCTAAAGCTCATAAAGGAAACATTAAACCCCCATCCCAACAACACTTAGGTTATTAATTTTTTTGAAAGAAAATTTCACTTTAAAAAAATTAATAGTGGACATATTTCTCATAAATATAAAATATATTTATGTTGAGCTCAAGTAGAGGTGTAACTGGGAAGAAAGAGATATCAGAAAAACAAAAAGGCAAAAGAGAGACAAAGATATAGTCTCCATTGTTTTCCAAGTATGGAGAATTAAACAGTTAACTCACATATACTACTGATCTTTAATGGAAAAAAACCAAAACCCAAAAAAATCCAGTAACAATTTCAAACTTTTCCCTTTACAAGTAAGTCAAATTCTAATTTTGGAAAAGGAAATGGTACATTTCCTTCCACAGGGAAAAATAAACCCAGTTCTTCCACTGGATGGTTCACTTATTTCCAGTTTGAAGCCTCAAAAAACACATGTAAGACACCAGCGATCCATGTGTAAGGATTATTCCAAACTGTTTTTAGTCAAACTGATTGACAAACTCTCTAAAATTTCAGCAACACTATTGACAGAGATCTGATAATAAAATTTGATTCCATTCAGTTACCATATAGATGGTTGGCAATGATTAGCTTGACCCAAATTTATAAGGATATAAAGAAAAGAGAAGGAACTAATATTTATTAAGCACCTCAAGGGTCAAGTACTTTATATACATTACACCATTTTTACAGATGAAAAACAAGATGTAGTGAAAGGAAACTTCCTTAGAAAGGAAGTACTAGATCCAAGTGTCCAACCTGATTCCTCCTGAATCCAAAGCCTTTCCTTCTCATGGCAGTGACTTAGATAGAACCTTTCTATTACTGTGAAGACAGGGTACACAGATTCTATCCTAACTGATAGTAAAAAAAAAGGCAGTTACTTTGGCTGCAACTATTTCAGAAGAGAGTACATTTTTATGTAAGTAAACAACAGAAACACTTACTGTGTTAAAGAAAAGAGGAGTTCATGTTGAGGTTTAATGAAAAGCATGCAACTGACTACTATTTCGAGAATATGGTGGAGTTTTTGAACACGATGAACCTGCTCTTGTGTATCTACTGATGGAGAAATGAAATATTCCTGGAATGAAAAAAAGGACAAGGAAAATAGGGAGTCAAAGAACAAGAGGAATCTCTGGAAAGAATTAACCGTGTCTACTAAACCTCAGTGTGGATGCCTGATTAATAGGGAGGGAAAAAAGAAGACAGTAGGCAGCTAGATAGCCTTCCTCCTTTCAATACTATTCCTCAAACTAAACTCCAAGTCTCCACTGAGAATGTTCTAAGCAAACCATTATACATATTCTCTGGTAAAGGCAAATCACAGAACTGCTTCACCAAGGAGGTCCAAGTAGGTAGCTAGTACCACCCATCAAACCCTCCATATGGAAAGAATGGCAAATCCACAAGATAATTCTTAACTTCAACAAACTTGCTAGGTTGATGGGAGTACTCATGTCTAAAAATAGATAGTAAACCTGAAGTAGCAAGAAATTAAGCAAGTGTAGTGATAAGCTTCCACTAACATATATTACTGGTAAACTGGTATGAGGTTTTGGAAAAGGAAGTTGGCAATGTTATGTCAAGCCATCATAATATGCTCAGATCTATTTCTGAGACCCAATCCTAAGGAAATAATCCATGGTAAATACAGTGGGTGGAATTCTACAATGACCCCCAAGATTCTCACCCCCTGGAATACATGTCTTGTATAATCCATTCTCCCTGAGCGAGGCCAGAATCTATAAATATGGTGGGTTGTTACTCCCATGATTAGGTTACTGATTGACTTTGTTTGTTTATTTATCTATCTATCTAACTATCTATCTATCTATCTATCTATCTATTTATTTATTTTTGCGGTACGCGGGCCTCTTACTGTTGTGGCCTCTCCCACTGTGGAGCACAGGCTCCGGATGCGCAGGCTCAGCGGCCATGGCTCACGGGCCCAGCCGCTCCGCGGCATGTGGGATCTTCCCGGACCGGGGCACGAACCTGTGTCCCCTGCATCAGCAGGCAGACTCTCAACCACTGCGCCACCAGGGAAGCCCTTGACTTTGAATTAATCAAAAGGGAGAGCATCGCCTGCTCATTACTATGACCTAGTCAGTGAGCTCTTGAAGCATTAGAGATGCTCTCCTGCTGGCTTTGAAGAAACAAACTGCCACGTTGTGGAGAAGGCCACATGGTAAGAACCCACAAGTAACCTCTAGGACCTGAGGCCAGTACTGGGCCAACAGCTAGCAAGAAAATGGGGACCTTCATCAAAGGGCCACAAGTAAATGAATTCTGCCAACAATAAGCGAGGGAACTTGAAAGTGGATCTTTCCCTCATCAAGCCTCCAGATGACACCTTGATTTCAGCCTTGTGAAACCCTGAGCAGAGGACACAGGTAAAATGTGCCCAACTTCCAACTCCTGGAAACTGTGAGATAATCCATTTATGTTCATTTAAGCTTCTAAATTTTGTTAGGTGGCGACTGAAAACTAATACAGTAAGCGAAAAGTTATGGTCATCTTTTTTTTTTTTTTTTGCGGTATGTGGGCCTCTCACTGCTGCGGCCTCTCCCGTTGCGGAGCATAGGCTCCGGACGCGCAGGCTCAGCGGCCATGGCTCACGGGCCCAGCCACTCTGCGGCATGTGGGATCTTCCCAGACCGGGGCACGAACCCGCGTCCCCTGCATCAGCAGGTGGACCCTCAACCACTGCGCCACCAGGGAAGCCCTATGGTCATCTTTTAATTGAGTGGAGGTAATGGCAAGGGAGTAGGAGAGAT
Organism: Leucopleurus acutus; assembly: GCF_964270905.1. NCBI lineage: Eukaryota > Metazoa > Chordata > Mammalia > Artiodactyla > Delphinidae > Leucopleurus > Leucopleurus acutus. The sequence continues at coordinate 135,339,501 of NC_139142.1, read as the reverse complement.
CCATGGGTAATCCTAAATTACAATTTAAAGGAAGCTACGCAAAATGTGATAAACTAATTTAATGCAAAATCATTTATAATTAAATCCAAAATAATAGGGACATATTAATTGTCTTACACAGGTTATTCCAAAATGTGAAAATAACACAAGTAGGAAAATAGGCATGGTCCCAGGCAGAGAAGTACACCAAAGCAGCCCCACTCACCACAGGCTACAGATTACAACGTTCTCCACACCTGCCACCCATATTCCCTGTGGTCCCCTGACAGCTCTGGAAGTGGCCCACCCAGGTCTTTTCCACAAAGGAACAGATCCAGATTGCCTTTCCCCTTTCTCTCTGCCCGTGCTACAACCCCGCCTGTCTACCTCGGTCTGTCCCCAAGACCCTGCACAGAGAAGAGGTGACAGAGCCTGATGTTACTGATTACTTGGAGGCAGTACAGCCTAGTGAGGGCTTCTCAAGGTGTGGCCTGCTGTGACAGGCAGAAAACCAGCCTCAAAAGATGTTCATGTCCTAATCCCAGAACCTGTGAATATGTTACATTTATGGCAAAAGGAATTAAGGTTGCAGATGTATACGGTCATTTGACCTTAAAATTGGGAAAGTATCCTAGATTATGCAGGTGAGCCCAATCGAATCATATGAACCCTTAAAACTGGATGAGGGAGGCAGAGACACAGCACGAGAAGGACTTGACCCACTATAGCTGCCTTTGGAGATGGAAGAAGGGGGCCAGGAGCCAAGGTATGGGTTGGACCTTGGAAGCTGGGAACAGTCCTCAGTTTATAGCCAGCAAGAAAAAGGTACCTCTGTCCTATAATTATGAGGAATTGAATTCTGCTAATAACTCAAATGAGCAGGAAATGGATCCTCCCCTACAGGCAGGCTCCAGACAGGAACACAGCCTGCCAACACCCTAATTTTAGCCTAGTGAGACCCAGACTAGACTTCCGAACTAGAGAACTACAGAGTAATACATTTGTGTGTGTTGCTTTAAGACGCTAAGTGTGTGGTAATTTGTTACGGCAGCAATAGAAAACTAATATATCTGCAAACCACCTGCATCAGAATCATCTGGAGATGGAGACGGTTTGTTTAAAATGACATATTCCAGGGAGTTCCCTGGTGGCCTAGTGTTTAGGATTCTGGGCTTTCACTGCCGCGGCCCGGGTTCAATCCCTGGTCGGGGAACTGAGATCCCACAAGCTGTGCAATGCGGCCAAAAAAAAAAAACATATTCCAGAGCCCCTAGACCTACTGAGTCACTGGGGCCCAGGAATTAGCATTTTAACAAGCCTTCTAGGAGATTCTCAAAGTTTAAGAGCTATTGTGTCAAAAGTCTGGAGTCGGGGGCTTCCCTGGTGGCGCAGTGGTTAAGAATCCGCCTGCCAATGCAGGGGACACGGGTTCAAGCCCTGGTCCAGGAAGATCCTACATGCTGGGGAGCAACTAAGCCCGTGAGCCACAACTACTGAAGCCCATGCGCCTAGAGCCCGTGCTCCGCAACAAGAGAAGCCGCCGCAATGAGAAGCCCGCGCACTGCAATGAACTGTAGCTCCTGCTCGCCACAACTAGAGAAAGCCCGCACGCAGCAACAAAGACCCAATGCAGCCAAAAAAAAAAAAAAAAAAAGTCTGGAGTCAAACCATATTTTAAAAAACAGGCATATTAAATGACTTGAGGGGAATTCATAAAAATGAGGGTACTCATATTTGAGTGCTGAGATTAAGGGTGTATTTGCATTATATTCTAATTTTCAAAATGTTATTACTTTTCTAAGTATAAAAAAATGTATTAAAAGTTTCCATTAAAAATATACACCCTTAAAAAATGTTTAAACTCTGAATAGCAAAAATTAACCTCAAAAGAATCCAGCTGAGTCTTACTTTGCATAATAGATAAAGCTAGAGTTTTCCTATCTTGGCATTTTTATAAGAGACCAGATGTCATTTGAAGATCCATTTTCTAAAAGAATCTTACAACAAATGTCAAGGGTCCTTATGGATGCTCTTTAATCTCCTTAACTTTCTAAATCAAGACACTAGGAAAATAAAAAAGTTCATAATCATGACCCTGAAACCCAGAAGCATTTTTTTAAATTTATTTTTTATACAGCAGGTTCTTATTAGTCATCCATTTTATACACATCAGTGTATACATGTCAATCCCAATCTCCCAATTCATCACACACACCCCCCCGCCGCTTACCCCCCTTGGTGTCCATACGTTTGTTCCCTATATCTGTGTCTCAATTTCTGCCCTGCAAACCGGTTCATCTGTACCATTTTTCTAGGTTCCACATATATCAGAAGCATCTTTTGAATCAATATGTTAAGGAACATAACAAATTCTTTGGAAAGTAATCCTTCACGTGTAAAAGAAATGGGTCAAGAGAATATAAAGCAAATATTCCCTTATAAGGCCTATCAAAGAAAGGCATTCCTTAACCGTTTTAGATAAATGAGAGTTGTGGGAGTACATTGATTTAATAAGCAGGATACAACTTTATGTCAGTATCATACATTTATAAAGAATGAGAAGTGACATTGAATGGGCTACCTTTTTGTCTGTCATATTAGACAGTGTAATTGCCTGTCTTAATTTATGTTTCCTAGAACAGAGGCTGGCACAGAATAGACACTTAATAACTGTATGCAGAATGACCGAATAAAGAAAAACCAACTTTAGAATAAAAACTCACCAAATGATTCAAAGATGCAAGTTCTTGGCCTATGAAGAAAAAACACATATATGCAATTAAGCCTTAGGTATTATCTATTACAAATTAAGCAACCTAAGAAAAAAATTTCATAGTTCATATATAAAAGAAATGCTCAAGCTAAACAGTTTCTCACAAAAAGCCAAATTTTCTGGTACATTACACCATAAATATAAATTAATACTTATTCTAAAAATGATCACAGTTTGCCCCTAATAAAAACAACCAAGTAATGGGTATTAAAATAAAAAGTGTTTTTTATTTACTACATTAACCTCAAAGAATCTCAAAACATTTGAATTAAAGACAAACAAAAACTATAGCTAACTTTAATATAATATCTTTATCGAGCAGGAAACTAAGGCTCAAAAAATGGGAGTGCTTGTCTCACAGTGAACCAGGGGCAAAGCCAGGACTACAAACAATTAGGGACAAGTACAAAGATAAAATCTGAGAATACCTATGTGGCTTTTAATTTTTTGTGATGCAGCTTTAATTTTTTGAGCTGGGAAATGGCCTTACCTATGAAAAAACAGATATAATCTTTCTTCAGTTTATCCAAACCAATTTCCAAAAGCATCTGAACTGGAACAATCCCACTGAGAGAAACCGTGTCCATGGTTCCATAGTAAGACTGATGAATGAGCTTACTTAGTAAACTGTTGCTCCCACTATGAAGCTACAAATTGGGAAAAGTTTATAAAGCCACAAATATAAATATAAGTCCAGTAAGCAAAAGAGAAACAAACTGCATTAGCTAAAAGCTAAAACTTACATTATAACCTTACGTTTTTCATCACCTAAAATATTTGACATTTTCTCATTACTGTCCTTCTGTTATCTCTAATTTCCAACACAATCTTCTGCATTTTCTTTTTTTTTTAATACTATTTTCACTTTGCACTTGTACATGGTAGCGATATACTTGTAAATATCTCACAAACACAGAAACTCTCAAGAGAAAAATTCGATGGGCAAGACTAAAATGCATAGAATGACTAATGCCAAATAGGGGTAGGGTTTGCATGCTTCTGCTCTGGAGTGTATCTCCGTTCACACCTCGGAAAGTTTCTGTCATTGTCATGAATTGGCAGTTGTGTTATTTAAAATAATTCCTATTAGATGAAGAATCTTTTTGTTTCTAGCTTTTACCTTAGATTTTTCTTCATTATAAAACCACAAATTCATTATGGAAAATCCATGATGTACAGAAATGTATAATGCAGTTTGAGAAACTCATTTGTAACCCTACCACCAGAGGTGACTATCATATTTTAGTGTATTTGTTTCCGGGTTTTTCTCTCCAAAACTTATATTTTTTATACAATAGGTATAATCCTTTCTTTTTACTGAACACTGTAAGCATTTCTCCACATCATCTGTAGCAACTATTACATGTGCCATTATGTGGCTATATCATTATTTACTTAGGCATTCCATTAATAGTGAAAATTCAGGTCATTTACAATTTTTGCTACTGTAAATGAGGCTGTAATGACTATCATGATCCATAAAATCTTGATACATATTCCTGTGTATGGCCTTAGGATGGCTACATTTCGAGGATCTCAATACATTACCATAATTGCTTTTTAGAGAGTGTTCCAATTTGTACTCTCATAAGTAGTATATGAGAACAATCATTCGTAGCAACAGTAACGACAATATTAGTAGCTTACAAATACTGTGCATTTAACTATGAACTAGGTGCTAAGTGCTTCACATGAATTAAGGAACCTGTCCAAGTTTACACAGTTAGAAAGTGGCAGAGCTAGAATTCAAACTCAGGCAGTCTGCTCCAGAGCTTATGTCCTTAACCAGTTTGCTATGCTGCTGAGAAAAGGTTCTCACACACACTACTAAACCTACCCATGGCTGTATATCACCACGCTGTAGACTCTGGATGATCAACGTGAAACACTTCACCAAGTCTTGGTAAGAAACCACACCTTGGAAAGCAAGTCAGTCTAACATTACTTTCATGGTTATTTCTGCAGATCAAATATGTCATTCATTTTAAGGATACACAAATGAAGTGGAAGACAAGTATCTGAACTTTATGGATGGGGAAGGGGGAAAGAAATTAAAGGCTCCCTCCCCCCAAAAAAAGCATTTTTAAAGAAAGAAATTAAACCCATTGCCATAAAATAACATACTTAGTACAATATTATGGAATATCTTTTCCTAATAATTATAATTTCATTAAGGTATATGTTTTGGCTCATATAAATACAGCATAAAAACCACCTAGGTCTTATACTTCCGGCAAGAGAAAAGAACAGGTTCTACGAATTGCCTTGTCTTAGGAAAATTCTTGAGTAAAATGTGCCAATGCATTATTAGAAATGAGTTTGATAAAACAGGAACCAGATGTCCACACAAGACTAGCAGTACACACTGTATTATTTTCAAAAGACTTAAAAGTAAACCTAAGAAATAACAGGAAAATTTTTATTTCACAATCCTGATGGACACCTACTACTACTCATTTTGCACCACAGCTGCTCAGCAAAATCGAGATCACCCCGTACTGTGAGAAGACACTCCATGGACCGATCAACTGCAGCAGAGTCATGTTTCACTGTCTGGAAAAGAAGTGAGTGTCAGAGAATACTCAGTTTATTTTTTAAAAAGTGTAACAGTTGAAGGCCAATAAGCTTTCAAATGCTACTCTGAGAAAAGGTGGGGTCATGAACACATGCAAAGAGAGACGTGAATGCATCTTCTACAATTTCATCCACTATGAGGAGATACAAATAAATAGTGAAAAACGGGACCTCTAAAATTGTTTTTAAACTCTGATGCCTAAAAACAAGCATTCAACTTTCCTCCCATGGAAAAATATTTAATTAAATTACCTTTGTCTCAATTTTCCTATTTGTCAAATGACAACATATTAAGTGCAATTTAATAGTACCACCTGTGGCATATTAACATGCCATCTCATAACATTAATATACTATAATAATATCACCCCACAGTATAGTAACATATTCGTTTCCATTTCTCTGCAGTTAAGTGATTAATAATAAATATGTACTAGTTCTCTTTAAAAATATTCATCGGTTCTCAAGGAAAATAATCACTAGTGCTGACATTAAAGACCAACAAAAAACTACTCTCAAAATGCTACCTTGGCTGTAGCAGATCCATCTGAGATTGTATGACGTGAAAGACAACAGTACAACCAAATTTTACAAGCTCTTTCAGTGTGCATTTCCAATAATAATCACTTACCTCTGTGGTTTTTTTCGTAGAATCACCAAATTCATCCAGCTTATTTAAGTCTAGAAAGTGGCAAAAGCTTATTAACTCTGGATTTTATTTATTTTCCTTCATTCCAAATTATTTCCATCCTAACCCTATTTTCAAATGGATTGTAGAAGTATAGAAGCAAATGAGGATAGCAGAAGTATAACCAGGTATTTTAGCAAATTACTTAACTCTCCAATGGAGGTCAAAATAGATACCCACTAGGTAGGGGTGTAAAGATGAACTAAGATACAATGAAAGACCCTGACACACAATGTCAAGCACATGGTAGGTGCTCAAAGGTTACAATCTCAAATATGATTGCAGTATATAAAATGTAAATTAAATAAGTATTATTAATTCTTAAAATCACCGAGACCTCTACAGGTAGCAATTCAGAACGGAAGCTGCCCCTCTCACCATGACAGACCTCATAGCTTTAGATATATCCCAACCAAAAAGAATATCAAGCATAAAAAGACAATTTACATTTAAATATAGCAAGCTTAAATTCCCAGTTAAGGAAAATAAACAAAAAACAAGCATGAGTTAGGAAAACAAACACCATTCAGAAATTCCTGCACAAGTTCAACAGCAGATTTTGCTTCCAGAGACTCAGGCCATTCAGTTACACCAGTCCTCAAACCATCAGCTAAAACCTGTGAGAGATTAAAAAAAAACAAACCCAAAAAACTTGTTAGCAAAAAACATAGTTTAATCAGTAAAATGTATTTAGTAATAATATTAGTGTGTGTATATATATATATATATATATATATATATATATATATATATATATATATATATACACACACACTTTTTTTTTCTTTTTTACTTGGCCATACCACGTGGCTTGTGGGATTTTAATTCTCTGACCAGGGATCAAACCCAGGCCCTCAGCAGTGAGAGTGTGGAGTCCTAATCACTGGACTGCCAGGGAATTCCTAGTACCTTGAATTCTTCAATGTTTAATGAGATGCCAGGAACTGTTCTAAATGTTTCATATGCAGTATGTTATTTAATCCTCACAAAAACCCTATGAGGCAGATACTACTAGCACTCCCATTTTACTGAGACTAAGAGGTTAATTAACTTGCTTAAGGTCACACAGTAACTGACAGTGCCAGTACATATATCCAGCAGTCTTATGCTAAAGATGGTATTCTGAACTCTCATTATGTGTGCATAGGTGCTATAAAGGATTCAAGACCTATGAGCCTGCCTTGAAGACACTTCTAATTTTGGTTAAGAAGGACCGATAATACATGAAATAACTGGGGAACAAAAATGTGAGACTGAGTGGAAGTTTACATAAAAATACCATGAATGTGTATGCCTCTACCTACAATATCTAAACTGAAATAAGGAAAGAGGTTGAGGTCAAGATAGGCTGGAATGGCCAGAGGAACGATGTGAAACATTAGCTCAACTCAAATGCAGGAACCATTGGCTACAGAGCAGGGGATAAGATGAAGAAGGTGGGATGATTCCGCCAAGGGTGGCGAAAACACCCAGGAAACAGCAGCAAATAAGAGTACAAGGAATAGGGATTAGACAGAAATAGTGGTCTTAAAACTTAAAAAGATTTTTTATTTCATTTGGAAGACAACAGCCATTGTTGATTTTTTGACAGGAAAATGACATGATCAAGCAGCTAAGAAATCTCCCGTCAGAAATACTCAGGATAGAGTCTAAGGAAAAAAGAAAGTACAGTGTTTCTCAATAAGAGTGAGATCATCCTCCAACCCAGGAAGTCTTTGGAAAAACGCAAAGATAAATTTTGGCGTCACAGTGACTGTGTGTACAGGAGCGCTTTGAGCATTTAGTTTGGTGGGGGCCAAGGATGCTACACATCTTGCAATGTGTACAATGGTCCCAAACCACAAAGAATGATCCTGCCCAAGATGCCCAGAGTGTGTGTCCCTGTTGAGAACAATGAAGGATCATTAGAGTGGTCCAGAAGGGAGGTAATAAGGGCTTTAACTAAGAGGGGCACAGTGAGATACCTCAAAGCGAAAAAAACAAAAAACAAACAGTACATTCGACAGAAAGAGAGAGAGAGACAGACAGAAATATATAAGGAATAGAAGAAAAGAAAAAAATCCTACCTATTTATAAAAATACAGGGGATTGAACTTGGAGAGACGATGGCCACGTGCACATCTAAGAGTCTGTGAATTTCTAAGAGAGATTATAACAAAGTATGGACTTTCAAGTCCAACAGACAGACATGTATTCAAATGAGTTTTAAACCAGCCCTTCCACTTACCAGTTGCTGACACCTCAGGCAAAATAACCGAACCATCTAGCACCACATGCTGGGCACACAGTAGAGTGGCAGCTTCTAGCTGTGGCAGTAACTAGAGATACTTCTTACTAAAGTAAAAGACAGGGTTTCTAGCCTGTGAAACTGAAGGAGTGATGAAATCACAGAAATAAATGGGGGGCTTATTAAGGGGATCTAGTCTGGAGATTTCAAGTTTCATTTTGGACATACTGAATTGGAGGGAAGAGCCCTCTACTCAAATGGGAACTAATTTGATGGAAGTGGGAAAGATCAGAAGTGGTAGCAGCTTAAAGATGGGAGTCTGGAGTTCCCTCGTAAAGGCATTAGTCAAATCACTAAATGGACAAGCCCTCTGCCGGGGTGGAGAAAGGAGGGCAGAGACAGGAAGGTAGAAGTATGACGGAAGCCCACAGGAAGGGTCCTGAAAGAGGAGCTCTCAAGAAAGAAGAAAGGTAAGAAAGGTAGAAAAGGTACCAAGTTTTTTACAAATGGGGAAATAGTAAGAGGAGGTAAAAGTATGAAAAACACCTGGTACTGTGCTAGAAGCTGAAGGCACAATGGGGTACTTGGCACTCAAGCCTAGTAGGGGAGACAGAGAAGTAAATAAATTACTGTTTGATAAACCGTCTGACAAGGGGGCTGTGTAAGGTTCTACGGCAGCACGAAGCACAGGCAGCATAAGCTATTCTGGGGGATCAGGGCAATCATCTGAGGTGACGATGTCACAGACAGCTAACCCAGCAAAGAGGTGGAAGAAGGGCACACTAGGCAGAACAACACACACACACACCCCCACACACCCCACACACACACCCACACACCAGAAAGTGACAGTGTGATGGGACTGGAGCTGCTACCAAGCAGGGAGCTCAGTATGGCAAAGTAGGGAGTGAGATTAAGCTAAAGAAATAAGTAGGAGCCAATAAGAACATGAAAAGATGCTCAATGTTATTAGCCATCATGGAAATGCAAATCAAAACCATAATGAGGGACTTCCCTGGCGGTCCAGTAGTTAAGACTCCATGCTTCTACTGCAGGGGGCACCAGTTCAATCCCTAGTTGGGGAACTAAGATCCCGCATGCCTAGCGGCACGGCCCCAAGAAACAAAACAAAAAAACCCCATAAACAAACCATAATGAGATACCACTTCACCCCCACTAGGATGGCTGTAACAACAATAAAAAAGACAGTATCAAGCACTGGCAAAGATATGGAGAAAACGGAACCCTCGTACACTGCTGGTGGGAATGTAAAATGATTCAGCCACTTTGGAAAAGATAGTTTGGCAGTTCCTCAAAAGGTTAAACATAGAGTTACCATATGACCCAGCAACTCCACCCAAGAGATATGTAAACATATGTCACATAAAAACTTATACACGACTATTCATGGCAGCATTATTCATAAATAGCCAAAAAGTAGAAACAACCAAAACATATATCAACTGATGAACGGATAAACAAAAATGTAGTACATATGCACATTGGAATGTTATTCAGTAATAAAAAGGAACAAAGTATTACAGAAAGTAGATTAGTGGCTGCCAGGGGCTGGCAGGGGTGGGAGGTTTCTGCTAATGCGTATGGGGTTTCTTTTTGGGGTGACGAAAATACCCTAAAATTAAATATGGTCATGGTTGTACAACTCTGTCAGTATACTAAAAACTATTGAATTGTATACTTAAAACGAGTGAATTTTATGGAATGTAATTTCTATCTCAATAAAGCTGTTAAAAAAAAGAAAAGAAAAAAGAAGTAAGTAGGGCAGTGACTGGATATAACTGGCTTTGTACGCCAAGCTAAGACATTTGGAATTTCTACTGCATTAAAATGACTCCCCCCAACGCCCCACCAGGACTTCCCTGGTGGTCCAGTGGTTAAGAATCCGCCTTCCAATGAACTAAGATCCCACATGCCGCGGGGCAACTAAGCCCGCCCACCTCAACTCGAGAGGAGCCATAAGGAAAGATCCCGCATGCCGCAACTAAGACCCGATGCAGCCAAAAGTAAATAAATAAACACATAAATAAACAAAATGAGCACCCCCCCACCTCTGAGATGGAATTTGTAGAGTGGAGCTTAAACTACTGAAACATAAAAACACATGCTCATTAATCTTCAGCATCAATCAAAATCCCAGTTAGTAACAAGCAGATTATACACACATTTGGAATTAACTGGCAACTGACTCACCTGGAAAGAGGGGAATCCATCATATGAATAAAACTCAAATACTTCGTAGAAAAGGCAAAAGAACTGTTACCCATTAACTACTAACTGATGAATGTTCCCTTTAACTGCAAGGACAATTACCACACAGTAACACTGCCCCAATTGCCAAGCACATAACATTTGGAACAAGTTTTGAAGAACACAAAACTAAATAACAATGACACTAGCAAACATTCTAATGAAAACATGAGATTTAATACAAGTTACAAATTCTAGAAGGATACTCACAAGGAGAAATTTCAGTTGTCTGTGAAGATGATTCAGAGGACCTCTGGGCTCTCCCAATTCCACCTTAATATTCTAAAAAGTTCCCAGAGTCAGTTTTCACTGGTAATCCCATCTTCTCTGCATCAGGGTCACAGTTATTTGCATTTCAAACTACCCACACATTTAAAAATATATTTCATGAAGCACTAGTGAATTGAAAAAGTAGGTCAATACTGCATTTAGAACACCTTCCCCAGGGATACGATAGACCCCGTCCATCCCAATACAGTACCCTAAATTCAGGCCACCAGAACCCCTCTCTATACCACAACTGCAGCTACATGGAACACACGCTCTCCTACTCCGTCCCACTGATTTTCCAAAAGGACAAGGAGTAGAAATATAAATAAATACATCTCAAGACTCGGTGACAAACTTAGCATTACCACATACCAAAAACAACACCCTCCCTCCCCCAATAAATACGCTCATTAGACTTCTAAGTGTTAAATCTACAATGTGCTGTCTTCGCCAGAGGCCAAAGTTTTATAAACCTAAATCCTTAAAAAAAAAACGCGGGGGGGATGGTTTGAAAGACAAGAAAATAGTAAATGCCAGTATGTAAATTCCTATTGCAGGAAAAGAAAAGCGCTAAAAATATAATTATCCATGAGCCACCACCCTGAGGAAACCACTTGTAACACTATACAGGCCTTTGTGTACACATTTTTAAAAACCATAGTTGAGATCCTACTGTACATATAATTTTGTACTTTTTGGGTCTTTTTTTTCCCCTTAATAATAAGCATTTTCTCTCATTATTAAAGATACTTTAAATCATGATTTTAAAAATATATATACACAATTTCATCATGAAAACCTATTTAAATCATCTTCCCACTGACTATTCAGGTTTTGTTTTTAATATTTTCTAAACACAGCTATGTGACTGCATTGAATATCTCTGTCCATATATTTTTGTTACCAATTCTGATTAATTTCTTAAGAGAGATTCTAGAAATGTAAATATAGGGTGAAAGGTCTGAACAGAATAATGACTCTTGATGTGTTGCCAATATCTGCACTCTTTTAAGAACAGCAGAGACTATAAGTCACTGTGATGATTCCGTTTGAGTCCCCACTCAAGAGACTTTATTAATCATAATCGCAGCACTGTGGATAACTGATAGATCAGATCACCTGGCAAAACCCCCACTGGCTGCTCTGGTGGGACTTCAGGGGCAAGCTGAGCCTTTCAAAGCTGCCCAGGGAGAGCTAAGCCTGGGGCTGGGCTGGAAGCATGGAGCACTAGCAACAGGCAAGTTCAAAGTAAATCCACACTGAGTAAACGCAACAGAAAGAAGGGTTTGCTCCTACCAGAGCTGCAGTTGAAGAGAGTGGAGGGATTTGAAGAATCTCATCCACAGGACTCCAGGAAATATCCAAAGTGATCGTAGTTTGTGAGGCAGCAACTGTATCATCCAAGGCAGTGGACTTAAAGAGCTCATACTGGGCAAAGCCGCTGGCTGTTAACTGAAAGAGTGCATCCAGCAAACCATTAGCTGTGCTTTCACAAGGCCAAAGGCCCATTATCAAAATGACTGACTCTTTTCCCAAAAGAAAAAGTGTCGAGGACTTCCCTGGTGGTACAGTGGTTAAGAATCCACCTGCCAATGCAGGGGACACGGGATCAAGCCCTAGTCCGGGAAGATCCCATATGCCGCGGAGCAACTAAGCCCATGAGCCACAACTACTGAGCCCACATACCACAACTACTGAAGCCCGTGAGCCCTAGAGCCCATGCTCCCAAACAAGAGAAGCCACCGCCATGAAAAGGCTGCGCACCATAACGAAAAGTAACCCCCGCTCGCCACAACTAGAGAAAGCCCATGCATAGCAACAAAGACCCAACGCAGCCAAAAATAAATAAATAAATAAATTGATAAAATAAATAAAATTTGTTTTTAAAAACAAAGTGCCATGCTTTTATCCCAAATGGAAAAATAAGACAATTCTTTTTCATCACAAAGATTAGCTAAAAGGCAAGGCATATATTTTCAGTCATTAGTTGATATGAAAATAAACATTTTGATACTACAGAAAAATATCTAGTCATATTAGGAGTGAAAAAACCTTTACACTAGTAAGGCAGATTCTTAGCAGTTTGAAGAAAATAATATGAATAGAAGAGAAATACTTACAGTAGACAAGTGATGTCTTTTCTTGTGTGAATTTTTGAGGTCTTCAAGATTTACAGAATAATTTTTATCAGCTATAGGACATGAAAGAAAGAAAATACTTTACAGGTACAATTCAAAATTACATCATTAGAGCTAGAAAATTATAATCCCTCAAATTCTGAGGGTATCACAACTTAACACTAATGATTGTTGAAATTAAATTTTAAATCACAGATGAAATGTTTTTAAAAGAAGGAAAGTGGAACAGAGGTCAATAATACTACCAAAAGTATAATTAAAGGCCCACTATGAAATTGGAATTATATTCAACTTTTTTTTTTTTATATTCAACTTTTTTATCCTCCAATGAAAACTTCCAAAAATACACACATATAAATGAAATGAAACCCAAATAAAACAGCCATAAAATTCTGTTCGGACTTCTGGAAATCTGTTTCTGGAGTATCTCCTACATGCTGCAAGTTACACATTGCAGTAGATTCATGGTGGCTAACACAAGTTCCACTGTGTGCACTTCCCTCTTAACAATATCAAGTTTCAGTAAAAACCACAAAGCAATAACTACACAAATAAATATATACACACACACCCACAAAAGTAAGAGAAGTGAGTTCTCACCTTTACAGGTGACCATGCACAAGACAATTCCTGTGATGATGTTATTGGTTATGATAAGCTCAGCTCCCAGCCAACAGGTACCTTCAGGATCTGAACCATCACACCTTACCCAAAGGGGAGGAAGGGCAGTAACTGGCCGATTAATCTTCAAATGGGTCATATTAGGATTGTGAGCCATGGTGTAAAGTCCAATTAACTGCCTTGGAAACAACAGTAGGAAGAATAAATTAGACGTAGAGACTGTCAATCAGTCAAAAGTTTTCTTTTCCAAAGATATCATGAACAGTAGCTACGATTCTGACTCTGATCCCACTTCTGATCACCATCTAAGATTTTATACACAATTCCAACGTGTGGGGTTTTTCCTTACGCCAAGCAGTTCTGACACCAGCTGGGTATCCTACAATTCAACTCAATTCTGACACTATCTACCCAAAGATAGCATCAGCTCCCACAGGTTAAAGCCTCAGTCCTACAAGACTGCCTCCCCCCAACTTCCAATTGCCAAATTCCAAGTCAAGGTTGTCATCTGTGTCTATAGATCGCAGGTCCCAACAACCCCCTCCTTGGGTTAAATTAACATGCTAGAGCTGCTCACAGAACTCAGAGAAACATTTTACTTGCTAGATTACCAGTTTATTATAAAAGCGTAGAACTCAGAAACAGCCAGATGGAAGAGATGCAAAGGGAAAAGTATGAGGAAAAGGGCATAGAGCTTCCACGGCCTCTCCTAGCAAGCCACTCTCCCAGCACCTCCATGTGTTCACCAACCCAGAAGCTCTCCAAACCCTCTCCTTTTGGGTTTTTACGGAGGTTTCATTACATAGTCACAATTGATTAAATCACTGGCCACTGGTGACTGAACTTAACCTCCAGCCCCTCTCCCCCGCAAGAGGTTGGGTGGGACTCAAAGTTCCAACCCTCCAGTCACATGCTTGGTTCCCCTGGCAAGCAGCCCCCATTCTTAGGTTACCTGGTGTGGGGTTCAAAAGTCACCTCATTAACATAAAAAAAGACACCTTTATAGTTCTCCACACCTAGAAAATTCCAAAGGTTTCAGGAGCTGGGTGCCAGGAACAGCAGACAAAGACCAAATATGTTTCTTATTATACATCACAATATCACAGAATCCCAGAAACAAAAATCTGGAAACTAAGTGGCAAAATACATAAAAGTTTCACCAAGTGAAGAAGTGGGAGCAGGGTACACGAGGCAGATCAAGAAGTGACAAAAAAAAAATGACAAAGCGGGCTTCCCTGGTGGCGCAGTGGTTGAGAGTCTGCCTGCCGATTCAGGGGACGTGGGTTCGTGCCCCGGTCCAGGAAGATCCCACATGCCGCGGAGCGGCTGGGCCCGTGAGCCATGGCCGCTGAGCCTGCGCGTCTGGAGCCCGTGCTCTGCAACGGGAGAGGCCACAACAGTGAGAGGCCCGCGTACCGCAAAAAAAAAAAAAAAAAAAAAAAATGACAAAGTGTAGCTACTACAAGCAGGGAGTTCAATATGTGATAGAGGGTCATTGGGAGTGGAAGTAGGCTGTGATATTAAGCAAAAGAAATAACAGAATATGTCAATTATATCTCAGTAAACCTGGGGGGTGGGAGAAAGTAGAAGCCAATAAATATATGAAAAGATGCTTGAGGTCATTAGTCATGGAACACTTAAGGAAATTTGAATATAGTCTGTGGATTAGATGGTAATATTGTAACAATGTTAAATTTCCAGATTTTGATGACTCTTCTGTGGTTATATAAGAGAATGTACTAGATTTTAGGAAATACATAGTGAAGTATTTAGGGGTGAAGGAGCATGATGTCTCCAACATACTGTTAATATTTCATTTAAAAAACTGTGTGTGTGACACGTGTTTGTTATACAGATGGGGGAGTGGGCAGGAGCAGAGGAGGAGGAACAAGTGACAGAATCACAAAGCAGAGACAGCAAAATGTAAATAATGGTCAATCTGGTTAAGGGTACACAGAAGTTCCTGAACTATTCTTTTAATTTTTCTGTAAATTTGAGTGTATCAGAATTAAAAGTTACCAAAAATACAGCTTAAAATTTTTTTTCAAAGAGATGAAAGCTAAATTTATTACCAACAGATGTTCAGAAAAGGCATTTCTAAGGGATTGTACTTCAATAAAGAAATACAATAATCCCAGAAGGAAGGTCTGAAATGCAAGAAGAAATGGAGAGCAAAGAAATGATAAGCCTATGGATAAATCCAAACAAACACTGGCTGGAGAAAACAACGCAAATAAATAATGTTCAAGTTATGGGACAGAAAAGCAAAAAAGGCCAAACATGACTTAAAATCAAGAAGCCAAGAAAGAAAAGACTGATTAACTACAAAAGATTTTAAAAGCTTCTACACAGCAAAACAAAACAAAAATACCCCACCATGGGGGCTTCCCTGGTGGTGCAATGGTTAAGAATCCGCCTGACAATGCAGGGGACACGGGTTCAAGCCCTGGTCCGGGAAGATCCCACATGCCACAGAGCAGCTAAGCCCGTGAGCCACAACTACTGAGCCCGCGTGCCACAACTACTGAAGCCCTTGTGCCTAGATCCCGTGCTCCACAACAAGGGAAGCCACCACATTGAGAAGCCCGCGTACCACAACTAAGAGTAGCCCGCGCTCTCTGCAACTAGAGAAAGCCCGCACGCAGCAACGAAGACCCAAAACAGCCAAAAAATAAATTAATTAATTAAAAAAAAACCCCACCATGAAAGAAAGTCACTTTGTGAATATTGTTATTATGGTCCTTATTCTCTAATATTGTTATATATATAAAACCAGATCCTCCAGGACTCCTTGACAGCAAAGACTTCTTGGTTTTGGAGTTGAGGGAGGCCGGGCAGACAGAAAGTCATATGTTGGGGGGTGGGTAGTGAAACTGGCAAAGCAGACAGAGGCGGTAGGTTTTCTAACAGGGGCACTACTGGCATCTGGGTGGGATAGTTCCTCGTTGGACAGGAGAGCCCCATGCATTGCAGGACATTTACCATCCATGGCCCAGGCCAAAAGCTCCCCTGAATCATTGTGGCAATCAAAAAGTATCCCTACATATTTCCAATTGCCTGCTGAGTATGGCACCCCTCATGGAGGACCACTGGATTGGATGCTGAAGGCTCATATGTGTCACTCATAAGGAATTTGGATTTTATCACGGGGCAAAAGAACCACTGAAGGATTTTTAATCAGGGAAGCAATACAATCAGGCTTTCATTTTATAAAGATCACTCTGGCAGCAGTGAGGAAAAAAGATTGGCGAGGAACCAGATTAGAAATAAGGAAAACAATTACGAAGCAACAACAGTAAACAGCATAGGGGAATGGAGAAAGGGAAGATCACCGCAGTCGTCTTAGTTAGGCTTGGGATGCCTATGGTACAGTCAAGGGACAGTCAAGTAGAGCTATCCTTAGAGAATTGAGTATACACATCAAGGGGGAGGCGAAAGGAGAGACGGAGGGATCTAGCTAGATACATATTTTTTCCCCAATGTTTTTAAGAACACTTCTATTTAAATCCTACCCTCCACCCCTATACTAAGAAAAAACTTACCTGGCTCTCCCAACTGGTAAAGCAGGTGGTCCAACATTTTCACCAGTAGAGAAATCAGAAATAGCAGTTTCTTCAGATTGTAGTTCTTCAACATGACTTGTTTCTTCCTTTTCTAAAGGCTTTAAAAATGTTTAATTATTTAACCAGGTAAAAGAACACTTAAGGTAACAGTCAACTCTTCACTATGCTAGAACATAACGTACTGATTTCTAAACGCTTAAGCACAAAATGATTGGGTTATGACAAGAATCACAGCTACAAACTAATTTGGTAGTAATAAATCTCACCGTCAGAAGCATTTCCACTGTCCTATAAAGATATTGATCTAAGTTGCTACTGATAAAGGGAGTATCTGATACCATCAGAAAAGGTAGTGCTCTACCACGTACAAAATGATGTACAAACAGCAAGGGAAACCCATGGAAGACTCCCTGATTTTGTCACTCCACAAACTTGAAGGTTCACCTTACTCCTTAAGTCTATTCCTCTTAGGGCTATCAGCTCTCATTTGTGTTTCTGATATCCATGTGTTTAAGTAGTTAAAAAGTTCAGTTCTGCCAATAATAACAATAATTTTACGAATTAACATTTCCTGAGCATGTACTATGTACCAGTACTGTTGCAAGCTTTCTTTCATTTTTCATAAAAACCCCGAGATAGATACTATCATTAACCCTGTTTTATTGACCGGAAAACTGAGCTAGTGAATGGTTGAATAGCTTGCCTAGAATAACACAGCTGCTGAGCGGCAAAACTAACATTGGAATCTAGGTAGTCTGACTTCAAAACTCAAGTTCTTATCCACTAAGCTCTTCTAGCAGTAAATACTTAATAGGTATCTGACCTAGATGTTTCCTCAACTTTGAATTTCTTCTGCCAGATTCCAGATTTTATTCCCTTCCAGGCCTGGGTTTCCAAATAGTTCCTAGAAGTATCCAAGAAATGTCATTTTTCCTTCCGTTCTACTTGTCAATATCCATCTACCTAAAACTCATGCTTTAAGCTCTACTGATCTTTGTAGAAATAAAGCCCATTTTAATTGTTCCCCAACTAAAAACGCCAGGTAACTCCTCACAACTCCAAGCTGCATCCTCACTAGTAGCCCAACCAATTTCCACAAATTCCTCTGCTCATCTTTACCTTTCCCAGGTAACTCATCTTCACCCGACCAACTTCATTTTTTCAGCTTTTGCTCAACAAACATTTTCCCTTCTATGGGAAAAGTCTAAATTCAACCACATAATTCACCTATAATTATTTTCCAAGCATCTGTCCACCACTGATAAGCATCATTAATACAAAAGACAAATAAATATGTCCCCTCCTCAGAAAGAAGTTTCTGTGTGTATTTAAAATAAAGAGCTCTCTGTTCATTCATCTCAATCCCGGTCCAGACAGCATGTGGGCCCTAAAGCACACAAAGATATTCCTTCTAAAGGAACATCCACTTTCCCCTATTAGATCCTGCTCCTATCTACTTCGGGAAACAATATACCCAAGAATGGGTCCTGGCCCCAAAGCAACTGTGTAATGTGACAGCATTATCAGCACTCAGTTAACATCACTGTTACTGCTCTGCCAAAACAGTTCCCGAACTTCAAACACAAAGGTGCCGTGTGCAGGGCAGAACTAGAGATGCACATGTAGAGAACAAACGTATGGACACCAAGCGGGGAAAGCGGCGGGGGTTGGGGGAGTGGATGAATTGGGAGATTGGGATTGACATGTACACACTAATATGTATAAAATAGATAACTAATAAGAACAATAAGTAAAATAAAATTCAAAAATTGAAAAAAAAAAAGAGAAAAAAAACCCCACAAAGGTGTAAGGCTGTAATTATAAAGTGATGCAAAAAATAAGAAGTCCCCTCTTGTTACATTTAACAAGCAAAAATTAAAGTAGAAATTTACAAGTCATAGCTACTTATGCTGTGCTGTTCAAAACAGTAGCCACCCACCAGCCACATGTGGCTTTTGAGCACCTGAAATGTGGCCAGATCAAATTGAGATTTAAGTGTAAAATACATACCAGATTTTGAAGATGCAGTATGGAAAAAAGAACTTAAAATCTCATTAATGATTTTTAAATGAATTAGGTATTGAAATGATAACATTAGATAAATTAGATTAAATAAAAGCATTATTAAACATAATTTCAGACCCAGCAATCCCACTCCTAGCCATTTACAGTAAAGAAAACTGTGCTCACATAAAATTCTGTATAAAAATTATAGTAGCTCTATTAGTGATCGTTGAAGACTGAAAACAACCCAAATGTCCTTCAAAGGATGAATGGGTAAAGAAACTGTGGTACATCCATACCACAGAATACTACTCAGCAGTTAAAAGAAATGAACCATTAATACACAACTTGAATGAATCTCAAAGGCATTATAACACTGAGTGAAAGAAGCCAGACTCAAAAGGTTACACACTTTTGTATGATTCCATTCATGACATTCTTAAGAAGATAAAGCTACAGTGAGGGAGAAGAGGGAATGATTTTTCTTTTGAATTTTACTTTATTTTTTTATACAGCAGGTTCTTATTAGTTATCCATTTTACAGAGGGAATGATTTTAAAGGGATAGCACGAGGGAGTTTTTTGGGGTGATGGAACTGTTTTGTGTTCTGATTATGATGGTGATTACTAGATTGTAGACATGTGTTAAAATTCACACAACTGAACAACAAATGAAAAACTCAATATTACAGTATGAAAATTAATTACCTTTTTTTTTGCAATGAGGCTACCAGAAAATTTTTAATTACGTATGTGGTTCACATTATCTCTCTGTTGGACAGCACTGTACTTACTACTAAAAGATATTAGAATCCACTATCACTAACATGCTGATAAGAAAATGTGTACATTTGAGATTATCCACAAGACACCAAATTTGGCTGTTAAGAATTAACCACAAAGCCCAAGCACTACTTACCACTTTTTCCACGATGAATACTGTGTCATTTTCATTTAGAATATTTTTCAAAGGGTTTGGTTGGCCTTTGTTGATCAACTGCACTTGAACATCAGCCTATTAAAAATGGATTAAGGTCCAGCAATGTTATAGATACACACATATATATGTACAAATATTTAAACACATAAAGACCAGTTCTATGCAAGTAACTGGAAAAGAGAATTTGAACAAGATGTAATATTTTCAAAATATAATTTCATTTATTCTTTGCCCATGTTGTTTTTCATGTTGAGAAAATCTAGCTGGGGAATTCTCTGGCGGTTGAGTGGTTAGGACTCTGCACTTTCACTGCTGAGGGCGCGGGTTCAATCCCTGGTCGGAGAACTAAGATCCCTGCAAGCTGTGGCATGGGCAAAAAAAAAAAAAATTCTAGCTCTTATATCTGTTATCTATGTGCTTCAAGGCCCACCTAAAGAGCACCCTGCCTTGTAAGACCTTTTGATTAGGATCACGCTGACATCCTCTTCCCCAATCATATTGGATTTACTGTTATGAACCATAAAATTAGCTCTTTACTAAACATTATCTTTTTTTCTGATTGTACTATGGAATTTAGAACTTTATCAGTTTATAGGAACTGCATATTTCTTCATTCCAATTGCAATAAACATTTATTGTAGAAAAGTTTGGAAACAGGTAGCTAAAAGAGATTTTTTAAAACTCATCTATAATTCTACTAGCCAGAGTAGTCACTACTATTATTAGTCTTTTTGGTGTATATTTTGCCTGATGTTTTTCCAGACATATAAATAAATCTATTTAAAGAGAAACATATCGGGACTTCCCTGGTGGTGCAGTGGTTAAGAATCTGCCTGCCGGGCTTCCCTGGTGGCGCAGTGGTTGAGAGTCCGCCTGCCGATGCAGGGGACACGGGTTCATGTCCCAGTCCGGGAAGATCCCACATGCCGCGGAGCGGCTGGGCCTGTGGGCCATGGCTGCTGAGCCTGTGCATCCAGAGCCTGTGCTCCGCAACGGGAGAGGCCACAACAGTGAGAGGCCCACATACCGCAAAAAAAAAAAAAAGAATCTGCCTGCCAATGTAGGGGACACAGGTTCGATCCCTGGTCGGGGAAGATCCCACAGGCCGCAGAGCACCTAAGCCTGTGAACCACAACTACTGAAGCCTGCGTGCCTAGAGCCTGTGCTCCGCAACAAGAGAAGCCACCACAGTGAGAAGCCTGCGCAGAGTAGCCCTGCAGAAGCTACTCTTCTGCAACGAAGAGTAGCCCACGCCCGCCGCAATTAGAGAAAGCCTGCACGCAGCAACAAAGACCCAACTCAGCCAAAATAAATAAATAATAAATAAATAAATAAAATAAAATAATAGAAATATATCTGTTATTTTGATAACTCAATAGGATTTTGCTTAAAAAATAAATAGAACATTCTAATGGTTTCATACCATGAACTTCTTTCCATGCCATTAAATGTTCTTAGGCTGTCTAGTACCATGGATCTACCATCACATAATTCCATATTATTCAACATTTGGGTATTTTCAAGTTATATGCTATAACAAACAATTGATAATGGACATCCTTTAAGTACTTTAAGATGAATATCTAAAATCACATTGATATTGTCAAATTGCCTTTCAAATATGTCATACCCACATATTTGCATTCCCATCACTTAGGTCAACACATTATTTTCATTGTTTATTTTTATCTCTGTTATTGTTTTAATTTTCATTTATTTGATCACTAATGAGAGTAAACAGCCTCTAATATTATTATTGATAAATACCTCTCACTATTTGAACCTATTTCTTAGTTTGGATATTGAAGCATTTAGATACTAAGTTCAGAGAGCAAAGGATGCTTTGTTATTCTGATCTACTAAGTTCTTGATCAAGTACTGTTGTGGGTAGAATTAAGTCCTCCCAAAAGATAAGCTGAAGTCCTAACCTCTGATTCCTCTGAATGTGACCTTATTTGGAAATAGGATCTTTGCAAATGTAATCCAATTAAGATGAAGATTAACTAGGTTGGGGGGGCGTGGCCCTAAACCCAATGACTGGTATATTTACAAGGAGAGAGAGATTTAGAGACATAGACACACAGGGAGAATGTCATGTGCTGACAAAGGCAGGTATTTCAACAAGCCAGGAAACACCAAGGATTGTTGGAAACTACCAGAAGCTAGGAAGAGGCAAGGAAAGGATCCTTTCATAGAGACTTCAGCTGGAACACAGCCCTGCTGACACCTTGATTTCAGACTCCTAGTCCCCAGAACTGTGAGAGAATACATTTCTCATGTTTTAAGAAAACTAATGTGTAGTACATTGTTACAGCAGCCATAGGAAACTAATATAGGTACCAACTGGTAATAATTCAGATAGGGAGGGATTAATAATACATTTACTTGGATATATTTGATTTTTGAGTTTGGTTAGTGAGAATTCAGATAGTAAGAGATAACTATACAGTTGGCCATTGAAGAACACAGGTTTTAACTGTATGGGTCCACTTATAAACAAATGTTTTTCAACAGTAAACGCTATAGTACTACATGACCCACTGTCGGTTGAATCCACAGATGTAGAACCTCGGATATGGAGGAACCACATATAGGGAGAGTCCACTATAAAGTTATAATCAGATTTTTGACTGTAGAGGGCCAGCACCCTTAACCCCTTTGTTGTTCAAGGGTCAACAGTATTTGTATTTTTCTTTCTGTGGTTACTTATTTGTATCCTTTGCCTATTCTATTATGATTGTCTGTTTTCCTTATTGATTTTAAGAGCTTTTTATACATTTTACACACATGGATATTAGCCCATTTATGACTATTTCTCCTCAGCTCGTCTTTTAGAATATAAATTTTAGTTTGCTAATTGTTTTAAGGGATTAAGTTCTATGGGGAGTTTACCTATGGAACACTTGGCATATATTAGATGCTTAAACTTAATAAATTCATGAATGTTTATAGCAGCTTTATTCATAATTATCAAAAACTGGAAACAATCCAAGTGTCTATCAACTGGCGAAACAGTGGAATACTACTCAACAATAACAAGGAATGAACTACTGATACACACAACAACACAGTTGAATCTCAAATGCATTACATACTCATTGAGAGAAACCTGACCCAAAAGGCTACAAACTATATGGTTTTATTTATATGACATTCTGGAAAAGGCAATACAGAAGACAGAAAACAGAGATATAAAACAGATTAGTAGCTGCCAGGGAACAGGGGAAATGGTTGACTATAAAGGGACATGAGGGGATTTTTTGGAGGTGATAGCAATGTTCTTGATTTTGGGGGTAGTTATATGACTAAATGCATTTGTAAAAATTCATAGAACTGTACTCTAAAAGGGTGAAATTTAGTCTACGTAAATTAACTTCAGTAAACTCAACTTTTAAAAACTCAAAATTTTAGGATGATTGAGTTGTTTAAAAACCAAATAAAATGTTCATACCTCATAGATAAATGGATCTTTACAGATTCCTTTCTTTTCTTCATCAAATTCCCTGAAATGCAGAACCACATGTGAGAAATAGAGCTATAGTATTCTGTCATTTAAACTCAGGAGTTAGCCATTACTTTCTCCAAGAGAAAAGCAAAAGGCAAAGTATTCATGGCAGTCCTAAGGCATGGTTGAGAAGGGAGAAAAAAGCAGAAAAACAGTATTAGGTTAACAAGGAAAAAAAAAGAGATGTGATAGAGATTAATAGACAGCTGCCCCAAAGTGGGTACTACTGCTTCTCAGAGGCCACAGGAAATTAGGTTGCCTACCTCTACTCTTGTAACTTTTAAAACACAGTACCAATTACTATTAAAGTGTAAGTTACTATATGACTTTTGGGAAGTAAAAATGACTGGATTCTGACCTGCCACTGAATCAGCAGGTAACCATGGAGAAGTTATTTAAGGGTCCCAGGCCTTGGATTTCTATTGCTAAAATGGAAGTATCTATCCTCCCTGTTTTCATGAGCTGTCACTAAAAAATTAGTAAATTTGATAATGCTAAAGCATTTCCTTTTTAAAATGTAAGCACAAAACTCTAAGATACTTCATAATTATCATTTTATTCAAGAAAGTTGATCCCAAAGCATGTAAACTATTAGCCATTAACATACCAAAATGCACATCAGCCTGATCTACACTCTGAAAGAAAAGAATCTTTAGAGTCCTAAAGGAACCCAACAGAATGGTTTCAGGATACCATTTATTGTTTGATCCACTCTATAACTCACTGAAATAAAAACTATGACCCACATTTTGGACAAGATTGTGACTTATTCTTAAAGAAGTTTAATTTCTATGTATGCATAACTCAGGGATGTTAACCAATCAATCATTCAAGAATCATGTCACCAGTATGTGTATTATGGGCAGGCACTCTGTGGACAAAAAAGTTGCCTGCCATTCTGGTAAACACCGAATGCTGCCCACCATAAAACCATCAGCCACGGCAGCCACCCTGGTGTACCCTGAGGGGAATTCAGGATGCAGAAAAACAGGATACTGGCCCTAGACAGTTAAGATGCGTATCAAAGGAATAATTTCAATGAGTCCAGACTCTTACATCTTCCCATACATGGAAAAGCACTAAAATCATTAACTTGAGATGTCTGTTCTTGTGATTAGTAGTAAACTTTTGATGTTCAACTACTTTTTTGTTTTGTTTTGCTTTGTTTTTGTTGGTTTATTCCCCCAGCAAAAACTCCTATATATTCTGACTACTCCCTTACCTCTTTGGAACAGTTCTTCAGAGCTATCTGAGAAGCTGATTCCCAGGCTATAGTCCTCAGTAAGGTCCCCAAATAACATAACTTTTGGGTTTTGGTGTTTTTTTTTTTTTTTTTTCACACACACACACACAAACACACACACAGACACACACACACACTGTATTTTATTTTTACAAGAGATAAATAGACTGACACCAAGCACTGTAAATGGATGACCACAGCAAAAGCAACCATGATTGCAATTACCAAACACGAAGCACATACTATGTCATAATATTTAGTCAACAATTCTTACTAAATGTCCAAGATATAAAACAAATGCATAGCCTCTGGTTCATAGTCTTGACTGTAGTCCAACTAGCAAACCAACAATTGCAATACAGGGTGATGAGTCCCAACAGAGGGGAGTGCGGGGTACTGTTGTGGCACAAAGGAAGAAGTTTTGCTAGAGGGCTTGAACTGTATGCTGAAAGCCAAGAGGAGCTCACTACAAGATTTTAAATGAGAAAGATCTCCCTGACCTCCTGATGTGGAGGCTATAAACTTGGAGGCCAGGAAAATAGCTGTGAATAACTTGTAGTACTTCAAAAAAGTGATGATGGTGAACAAAAGCAGTAGGGATGGAGGGAGAACAAGGGCACATGGTGACTGACTAGATGGGACAGGGGTGGGTGGCAGTGTAAAAGAGAACCAAGTTACAGTCTTGGACTTGTAACTCTTAACTCATAGACAGAATTCAGGAGACTGTCAGGTTGTGGGGAATAGATGAATTCAGTTTCACAGACGTTGAGTTTGAGGTCTCATTTGGAAATTTCCAGTAGGCAGGTAGCTACAAAGGCAGTGTGAGGGATACAGGTGGAAAGAAAAACTAACACCTATGAAATAATTAGAAAATGCAAAAGGTCTAAATAAAGTTGTATCAACAAGGGACTGGTTAAATAAACATAAAATAGCCATACAATGAAATATTATATAGCTGTTAAAAACAATGCGACGTATAGGCTCTCATACTGAAAGCTATCCAAGACATTGTTTAAGAAAAAAAAGAAAGAAAAAGCTAGTGATCTTTCTATAATGTTGAAAAACCTGACTAGCATTACCACTTTTGTAAGCAGGAAATAAAAGCAATGAAGACAAATAATGAAAAAGTATGTCATTTAGAAAAGAAGGGGATAGATTACAACAGTTATCAAAGTGTCAGGCCCGCAGCATCTGTTTCACCTGAAACTGGTTACAAAAGGGAAATTCTTTAGCCCCACCCCAGACCTACTAAATGAGAAACCCTGGAAGGGGGCCCAGGTGATAGTGCTTCATGCTCAAATTTGAGAACTACTGGATTCGATTTTTATGTTGGATACAGAACTGGATGGAATCCCCTTTAGTACTAGTGTTCACTATATGAATAAAACGAAGTCTTAAGAGCACTGTGAAACAAAGGTGCTTTAAAGAGCCGACACACCATCACGTTATCATTATAACTGTTGCTCATATAACTATCTTGAATAGACTATAACAACACGTTTCACGCCAGCCAGGCTTTAAACAGGTGAAGGATGTCAACATCTAGTTTTCTCTATCCTGGTAGGTGCCCCTAACATATCACAAGTTGTGTACATTGTAAGAGTGAATAATGTGCCTCTTGGAAAACTTGGCACCTTCCACCTCGGGTGACAATGTACACATGTTTTCTCCTAAACGAGACTACAAGCAGCAGGGCCTACAGCGCCAACCCCACACTGGAGCAGGTAACCGGCGTCTCCCCAGGTCCCGGGAAAGCGGACTTTGTCTACAACATTCGCGCCGCTGGAAACTGGCAAGGCGCTAATCCCCAAGGCTGTGGAAAGAGGGATACCCCGAGGGCGAAGTGCTGTCCTCACAGCCAAGACAAAAGCAGAGGCTACTACTCACTGAAGGAGATGAGCGTAAAACTCCTCAGCAGCTCGGTTGGTTCGCGCCCACATCCCGCCCCAGTTTGACTGCAGATCCGAAACCGCCAAACTGAAATACGCGCCAGACGCTGACTTCCGGGGTTATGACCCCCCCCGCCGGGACTACTTTTACCACCACCACCTCCTCAACAGGTCCCGTTTGTCCACAAGGTTAAACTTTTGCTTTATAGCATACAGCTGTTTTTCCTGTCCCAATAGTTTTCCATTCCCGTAAGAAAAAGTTAAAATAAGTTGTAACGGTTGAGGGGGAAAGGACACTCGTCTCGCGAGAGTTGGCCTCGCCCCCTTATGGATTACTCCGCGAAAAGGAGTCCTTTGTTTCTAAGTGCTCTTTTTGGCTTTGGAAGTCAATAGATACCGTAATTTGACATATATGAAGAAATAATACGCTATTTTTATTTTTGTAGAGTGGTAGAGATATATTTTGTGTCCCTGTATTGGTTTTGAGACGGGGCAGGGTGGGGGACGAGTTGAAGGTTACATACAGAGTGGGAGTGCAAAACACTTCCTTTTCCTGTGGGAGCCGCCGGGTTGAGGGGAGCGTGGCCTTCTCCTCTCCCCGCCATGGTGAGTGAAAGTTCTCTCCGTTGGACCTTTCTCTGCTCTTGGGGCCTGGCAGGAATGGGCTTGGAGGTTCAGGGCATAAAACCTTCATGAGGGGAAGCGAGGAGAAGGAGATGGGGACCAAAGGGCTGGGATCTGTGGCTGGGATCTGGGAAGTGAGGCTCTCCGGCAGCCATCTTAGAGGCAACGTGTGCGAGCCGGCGCAGGGCGCGTTTGGAAGCGACACAGGAGGACCCCCCCAGATCGTTCTCGGGCGCAGAAGGACCTTTGGAATTCTGGCTTCCCTTGGATCTTGAAAGAATGGGTTCTACTGAAGACTTGGAAATTTGCAGGGCCTAAGACTGAGTCTGGGTGGGAGTCAGTTTGGGGTCTTGTATCTCCGTGCCCGGCTTAGTAAGGAATACTTCGTCTTTTGAGAGATTTCGTTAAAGAAAAAACTTGTATTTCCACTTTTTTCCTGAATTATTGTGTGTTCATCTTAAGAATTGCCTCTGAAAGCATTCTGGTCCTCTTGCTTTAAAATTTAATTGTTGTGTATGTACTGCATAAATAACGTCTGTATATGTGCCTTGGGGAGTTGAGTGAACAAAATAGGGAAAAAGCACTATTCTTATGAAGCTTCGATCGTAATTGAGCTGGTCAAAATGCGTCGTAATGTTCGATGGTAGTAAGTGCTGTAGACATAGGAAGTTGGAGAGAAAGCAGTAATTGGGCTTTATAAACAGTGATCAGAGAAACCTGAAGGAGGTGAGGAAGGGTATCTTTAGGTAGGAGACTGGTTACATCTGAGGCAGCTCAGGGATGGCCGTGAGTGTAGGCCTGAACATCTGGAAGAGTATGGAAAGCGAGGTTGAGCAGGTTGTGTACATCCTGCTTGGGATGTTTTCCTTTGAGGTGGTAAGTGTTTGGAGAAGATTGAGCAAGAAGTAACAGGGCTGTTGTTTTTACTAGTAATTTTTGGAACCTGTGTTTGGAATGGGATGAAGGGGGCAAGGATGGATGTTTGGAGGAGTGGAGCCCTGGTAGATTTGCTGACATTTGGGATGAAAGAGTTTGGATGATGGCATTAAATTGCATTTTCAAACCTTACAGTATGGTTTTGATTATTTTGCTTTCTAAGGCCTCATTTAAAAGTTTAATTATAAAGCGTTCT
The DNA here is from genome assembly GCF_964270905.1 of Leucopleurus acutus. NCBI lineage: Eukaryota > Metazoa > Chordata > Mammalia > Artiodactyla > Delphinidae > Leucopleurus > Leucopleurus acutus. Next base: position 135,311,064 of record NC_139142.1, on the reverse strand, counting down.
CTTTGAAAATGATGAAAATTCTGTGGCAGAACTTGAGAATCATGTGTCCTTCAAGTATTTACTGATGTTAATAGACCTGATGGTGTGTTGGTTACTTAGCCTTTGTTTTTGGTTTAAGTTTTATCTACCTCATCAAACTCTAGTCTCTTCTGGAACTGAACCGTTAATGCTTTTGTTGGCACGTGAGAAGAGTGCCTCTGACATTGCTTGTCAATATAAATATTTTTTTTCTTTTCCCAGGCGTGTGCTCGTCCACTGATATCAGTGTACTCTGAAAAGGGGGAGTCATCTGGCAAAAATGTCACTTTGCCTGCTGTGTTCAAGGCTCCCATTCGACCAGATATTGTGAACTTTGTTCACACCAACTTGCGCAAAAACAACAGACAGCCCTATGCTGTCAGTGAATTAGCAGGTATGGATTTAGATCTTTCCTGGGTTGACTTTTTAAGAGATACTTAACAGCAGTGATGAAATTTCACTCCATTGGTCCGTGTTTCTGAACCACATGATTTTCCTGGATGTTCTGATGCTGTTTGCTACCGTGCATGTAGTCAGAATGGTGTCGTTGGGTAGCTAAAACTTGGGTTTCTTCACAATTTCAGGTCATCAAACCAGTGCTGAGTCTTGGGGTACTGGCAGAGCTGTGGCTCGAATTCCCAGGGTTCGAGGTGGCGGCACTCACCGTTCTGGCCAGGGTGCTTTTGGAAATGTATCCTTCGTTTAACCACCTAGACTAGTCAGCTGTGGCATTTAAAAGGCTGGACTTGTCTTTTTCTTGTTAGTAGTTGCAAAATAATTTATGCTGAAGATGCTAGTGTCCAGATTAAACATTTTTCTAGACAGATTTGAAATCTGGAAGATTTTTCCGTCATAATTTTTAAAGCCAACAGGTTTGACAGTAGGAGGTTTTGCTTGCAGTGATGTCGTAATTTGCGCCTTACTCTGTTCTCAGCGACAGTTGCCTGCTGTCAGTAAGCTGGTTCAGAAGGGTGACGAAAATTCTTACTGAGCAAGGCATAACCTGTTTTTAATTCCTAAAATTTGAGAAATGTGATTCTTAACTGGGAAAACAGATGTGTCGTGGGGGCCGCATGTTTGCACCAACCAAGACCTGGCGACGTTGGCACCGCAGAGTGAATACAACGCAGAAGCGATATGCCATCTGCTCTGCGTTGGCTGCCTCGGCTTTACCAGCGCTGGTCATGTCTAAAGGTTTGTGATATTTTATATTCTAGGAGTTGTATAAAATACCCCTTTTTTTCTCTACCTGACCCTTTTCATTGGTGTTAACAGCCTGTGTACATTCACCTCATCCTAGAGTGTCTGGCTAAATTTCCGTCTGCTAAATACTAGTTACGATCATTTCAGTCTTAATCATCAGTGAATACTATGTATCCAGCTCAGTCATCAGTGAATACTATGTAACTGGGAGAACTAATTCAAATAAAGTGATGTCGTATATTGTTAGAAAACTTTTCCATCTTGTCATGTTGCTTCCTCTTTTTATTTAACTGTCAAAATGATGAGATTCCACTTCATTGGTCCGTGTTTCTGAAACACATGATATTTGTGGAAATTCTGATTTGGCAAATTGTATACACCATTTTTATTTTGTGGGTTCGATTCAGTTTTTCAAAGGGTGCAGAGTAACCAGGTCACTGTTAATTGGCTTTGTCAGGTCATCGTATAGAGGAAGTTCCTGAACTTCCTTTGGTGGTTGAAGATAAAGTTGAAGGCTACAAGAAGACCAAGGAGGCTGTTTTGCTCCTGAAGAAACTTAAGGCTTGGAATGATATCAAAAAGGTAGATTTTGTGGTCCTTCACACAAATTTGTTGCCAGATTTTAAATTTCAAAAGATTACTGAAGGGGACAGTATAACTAAACCGCAGTGGATGTGAGAGCAAGGACTCTGGAACCAAATTACTTGAGTTTGAAACCTGAAATCATTGCTGTGTTAAATTTAGGCAAGTCATTTTTGCCTCTAGTTTGATCATCTGTAAAATGAAGTTTTTTAAACTATGAAGATCTATTGCAGGGATCATATCTCAATCAAAATACCAAACCTCACTTTGTTAGGTCTACGCCTCACAGCGAATGAGAGCTGGCAAAGGCAAAATGAGAAACCGTCGCCGTATCCAGCGCAGGGGACCCTGCATCATTTATAATGAGGACAATGGTATCATCAAGGCCTTCAGAAACATTCCTGGTAAATCTTGTACTGCTTACATGTTTTAATTACCCATGCTATGCAAGCTTACTCAGCTTTTATTATGATGAGATTCCACTTTATGGTCTGTTTCTGAAACTTCATGATTTTGTGGAAGTTCTGATTCTTGGCTGAATGAGTGAGCCATTGATGGTTGAAATTCATGATTAAAATACTTCTTGGGTGCTATAAAGATGATTTATGTTTCTTCTGTTGAAATACAGGCTCCCTAATTCTTGTTTTCCCTTTAAAAGGAATTACTCTGCTTAATGTAAGCAAACTGAACATTTTGAAACTTGCTCCTGGTGGGCACGTGGGACGTTTCTGCATTTGGACTGAAAGTGCTTTCCGCAAGTTAGATGAGCTGTATGGCACTTGGCGTAAATCTGCCTCCCTCAAGAGTAACTACAAGTGAGTGTAATTCATATATTGAACATGGTGTTTATGCTGTGGATAGTGTTCAAAATTGGTTTGCATATTTTCTAAATAACGGATTGTGTTGCCATTTCCTCCTTGTAAACAGATGCAATATGTAGAAATGGTGAGATTCTGAGAAGTGATAGTATAGTGGAAATTCTGATTGTATTCTGTCGAGCTTAAATGATTAAAAGTAATCTTTTGTTGAGGTTCATGTTCTTTAGTCAGTTACATGAGAAATAGGAGTTGAGCCTCTATAGTCAGTGTTTTCTGTTTTCATTTAGCCTCCCCATGCACAAGATGCTCAATACAGACCTTAGCAGAATCTTGAAAAGCCCAGAGATCCAAAGAGCCCTCCGAGCACCACGGTAAAGTTGTGATATTCACTGTAATTCTTGCCTAGCCTCACACTATTGGGCATTTCAGAAATATGGGTAATGTAAATAAACTATAAATATAGAGTCTACCTTTTTATAGCAAGAAGATTCATCGCAGAGTCTTGAAGAAGAATCCACTGAAAAACCTGAGAATCATGTTGAAGCTAAACCCATATGCAAAGACCATGCGCCGGAACACCATTCTTCGCCAGGCCAGGAACGTAAGCAATAATTTGGGTTTTGCTGATATATGTTGAGTTTTTAGAAAGATTTGATTCTTAGATTTTCTTCCTAATTTGTTGCAGCACAAAATCCGGATGGATAGAGTAGCAGCAGCACTAGAAGCCAAATCAGATGAGAAAGGGATTCCAGGCAAGAAGCCTGTGATGGGAAAGAAGGGAAAGGAGGCCATTTGCGTTAAGAAGCTGAAGAAGCCGAAGAAGCCAAAGAAGCCTTTGGTGGGAAAAAAGGCTGCAGTGACCAAGAAACCAGCAGCTAAAAAGAAGCCTGCTAAAAAGAAGCCTGCAGAAAAGAAGCCTGCAGAAAAGAAGCCCGCAGAAAAGAAGCCCACAGAAAAGAAACCCACCACAGAGGAAAAGAAGGCTGCTGCATAAAGTTAAATTTGTTTATTTGGTGAAGGTCAAATCATTTTGGACAGCTAATTTTGAATAAAGACCTTATGATCAAAGAGGCAGTGAGAAACATGACTTGGATGTGTTGTGTGAATCTTGGTTAGAATTTTTTTTACTGACACTTTGTTCTTCATAATTCAAGCCTTTTAAGTCTGGTATAAAATGGAGCCTTGGATTTAGTATAAAATCCATGAAGTTGAATGAGAAGTGGGATGTTCCATAAATCCAGATATAAAATCCACTTTGTAAGTAACAGTGTTTTGAGAAACAGATGGTTAAAAGACTTATCCCAGAAATACACAGAAACTCTTTAGCTCCCCTCTCCCATAAGAAAAACACCTTGGAAAATGGGTGAAGTTCGGTAAAGATCTGACATTTTCAGTAACCACAAGAGGGCAGAATCAGAATACATTTTTTAAAGTATAGCAGTAAGAAACTGACGCTTCCTTCAGAGGTGTTATAACCTGGTGTTAGAATACAGTTGATGGAGGGAATGCTTGCCACCTTTTTGATATTTGGAGCCTTGGTATGAAAAGTGCTAGGAGCTTTTTTCACAACCACTTGTGCGTTTTTAGTAGGCATGAATATGTTGACCGAGCATGCTAGTGCAGAGAATGTACCCAAACATTCGTCCTTCCCTACTTTGTCATGTCAGGGTCTTGTTTTGCATCTGGCTTTGTTCCCGTTGGCAGTCTATCCTTGCATTCATAGATAAGAAATCCCAGTTCCTTAGCATGAAAAAACACCGTCCAATTTGTTGAAACACCGCTCTGTCTTACGCGCTTTAATTTGCGCAGGCCTCCTGGGAAACCCCTTTCATGTGACTGGGAATCCTCGTCTGCCTGGACCTTCACAGGGCTCTTGTACCATGCACATACGCTGGCAATAGTCCCTGCCTTCAAACGCGTCTGCAGGTTTGCGGGAGCGAAAGCAGCCGCCTGACGCAACACCAGTGGAAGGGTGCTAACAGTGCTGTTCAGCTGAAGCACCTGACACATGCTATCTGACCATTTTTATCTCTAGGTCCTTTACAGCTCCAACGCATTTTGCCTTAGGAATCATCATTGGAGTCTAGGTTTTTGGTTTAAAACCCCCACTTCATCCGTGGGCGGAGCTCGTCCGCGGAGGAGCGGCTACCCCAGCCGCCAGCAGGAAGCGGCCGCCACGCCCCAAAGTGCCGCCAGCCCCGCCCGACCCGCTCTTCCGTTTCCGGTAGCGCGGCGCGGAGGTGGCGTCATCTGCGAGTGGCCGGCCGGCCGCCAGCGCGAAGACGCGCGATGTTGAGCCGGCTTCAGGAGCTGCGCAAGGAGGAGGAGACGCTGCTCCGGTTGAAAGCGGCCCTGCACGACCAGCTGAACCGGCTCAAGGTGACCCTGCGCCCCCCACTCCGCTCCTCCCTTCTGTCCCCTCGGCGCCCCGGGCCGCCCGGCTCTCCGCGGAGCCCAGGCGTCTGCGGCGCCCGCCTGCTGCCGCCGGTTAGCCTTTCCTCACCCGGCCTTCGCGGCTGGACCTGGTGGCTTACCGGCGCCTGGGGGGCTGGATTTGAGATTGTGGGTCCACCCCTCTAAGAATCTTGATCACGCAGGTCTGGGCTGAGACTCAGCCATCAGTTTGGCTAGTACACCCTCCCCCACACCGGACCCCTGCAGCCCCGGAAACGCGGACGGCCGCACCACGCGCTGAGGAAGGGAGACCTCCCGCAGGCTCGCCTAGGCTGCCCCTGCCCCCCATCGGCCTCCCCTCCCGAGCCCCTATTCTCTTTACTACCTAGTATGGTCGCTCGATACAGCTCTAGTCTCGCAAAGCCGACCGGCTGGCGGATGCGCCCACTCTGCGAAGGAAAACGGTGAGGCCCTGCGAGAAGAGACCAGCCACAAAGTAGTTCCCGGTAGCTCTTACCCCCGGAGCTGTTACCGACTCCACGGCCTTGACGAGGAGTTGAGATTGACACCCATCAGCGGCAGTTCCCAGGCCTCTGCGGAAGTCACCCCTTTCAGCCTCAGTGACACGCTCCTGCTAATTCCTGTTCGGCACTTCCAGGCTCTCTAAATCCAAGTGAGATGAGGGTTATGAAGGCTGTTTGTAAACTGAGAAGTATTGTCCACCTGCGACCTATGAAAACAGTGCGCTTTCCCTTAGGGTACATGTAATGGCTTGCACTTCTTTATGTTCTCACATCGCCGCAGTGCCCGTACCAGTGCCTAACGTGAGCGTGCTGACGATGGCCGCGGCCAGAGCCTAGATTCCTTTGTGCTCCGGGGAACGCTCCCATTTTCCAGTCTTCCTGCCTTCGATTTCTCATTACGGGGTAGACAAGCTTCGGGTGTGTGGAATCAGAAGACACCTGGCTTTATTTAGCGCATGCTTGTGTTTTCTCCCCTGGGCTGCTAGGTCTGGGGGAGTGGAAGCCTCGGCTCAGCTGGACCACCTGTTCACCGTAGGAGAAAGGGGCTGGAAGCTTTCTGTGCTGTTTCCTTAAGAGGTGGGGAAAGCTCGAGGAGCCCACCCTTCCCTCTGGAGCTTCACAGAGCTTACACTGTTTTCACTTCCTCTCATGATGCCCACAGCTTACAGCGTGCTCAGTACATCTCACCTACATCAGTAGCCCAATGACATAGTAAGGAAAGTGTCCCTGACTCTTCTTTTCCAGGTTGAAGAACTGGCCCTCCAGTCAATGATTAGTTCTGGGAGAGAAGATGAGATGCTGTCTTCTCAACCTGCGCCTGAACAGTCACATGATGTAAGCTTAATCAAGTGTGGGCCTGGGGAGTCCATTCTGCTCTTACGCTGCTTAGCCATCAAAAATTGTAAATTACGTTATCAAGCCCAAAGGACTCTGGGAAGTGGTGTTAAGAACTTTCCAGTTTAATAAACTGGATTGTCTGTATTACTGTTTTAAACAGGGAACATCTACCAGCTAGCTACACTGTGGTTGACTGTACTTTTATATTGCCTCGACCCTCCTATTCATCCACTTTCTCTAGTCACTCCAGTGAACCGGGGAGAGTGTGAAGATCTTTGCAGGAAGATGTCAAAACTCTTGCTGTTCTGTGAATAAGCAAGCTTGGGATTTAAAAATAGAGTGTAGCTTCAGCTACAAAGCCTAGTGCTAAAAAATGAGTTCTTGCCCTCATCATGTCCTTCTCTCACCAAATGCCCTCAGGAAAATCATCTTCTAAATATACCGTATTTGAACAGTTCTCCCAGATGTGTGTTAAGCATGTAAAACTATTGGAAAGCAGCACATCTAAGCCAGCATAATTCTTATGTAAAAACCATGTTTGTATATCAGGTAATATTCTATCAAATCTAGGGCATTTACTCTGCTCCCATTTTGGCAATGGGGGTTGGGGGGTCAGGGTAGAATTTGGAGAAATAGGAAACTGGCTACAGTTCTTAGTGATAAATATTGTGGATGAATACGCAATTGAGATTTTATTTGAAAACACTAATTTGTTTTGAGGCCAGTGTTCTTCTTACTAATCCATAATGTGTCCTTGACTAAAGCAGATGTTGGTGCATGTAGACAATGAAGCATCAATCAACCAGACCGCACTGGAGTTGAGCACAAGGAGCCATGTGCCAGAAGAGGAGGAGGAGGAGGAAGAATCAGATTCCTGAAGGGGAGAAGACCCAGGGTTAGTCACAGGAGTTAAGTTCTAAGCTGCAGGAACTTTCTCTCTTCAAAGAATTCTTGCCATGGGCCCTGTAGCCTCCTTTAAAAGGAAGCAAGAACTTTAGGAGGATGTGTAGTTGTAGAAATGGTTCCATCAATAACTCAAGTTTCAGAGTGCTTTAACCAAAATTAGTGACATACAGAAAAGCTGAGATGCAGTGTTTCAATATTGAGCAATATGGGTGGTGCTGTGTTTATATTCTGGTCAGATTCAGTAATTGTGTTCAAAACCAAAAACTTCCTCTGAAATGCTACTGAGAAGGTCTGGCATTTGCAAAAAGGGCAGAGTTTAAATACAAGCCAGCCTTTACAATCAACAAGGCCTCTTTTAAGAAAACCAATTATAAACACTGTTTGCATGCCATTGAACCCTTGTGAGCAGAGCAAGGCCACAGTGTGGGAGAGAAAGATGACAAAGAGGAGGAGAGAGGGCCACTTGAGAGCACAAGCTGTTGCCACCTCTCAGTGACATCGTAAAACGGCCTACTAACATGCTTTGTATGGCTGTTACCACATCTAGGTTGAGACATCACTATGGTAAAATGTGCTTAGAAATAAAGATAAATAGTCGTCATGCAGCTTGCTGCTTTCCAGACAGAAACAGAAAAGGGTCAGTTCCCCTGGGGCGAACAATATAGTAGGATGGTTGAAAACCCATTTCTGGACTTAGGAAATGTGCCATTGAAGGATCACTGGGCTTGGGAGGTTGGATTTTGTAATAAAGAGATGACAGTTACAGAGTAAGAGTTGTTAAACTTCGTATTTGAAGTTGAGACTCATTTCTGCATACTGTCCCTTTTCCACTGAATGTACAGACAAGCAGTTGCTTAATTTTATGAAAGTAATTGGCCCTGCCCAGAAAAGCCAAACAAAACACAAACAACCTCCTCAAGCACAGCTCCTTACAAAACTGTTCCAGAAGAGAGCACAGACATATTTGTTAATATTTCATTAAAGTTATTTTGAGCTACTCTTACAGGAAGTAGCCAGAAGTTTAAATGAGCATGTTTCTTGGAAAACACAGTGTGAAAATTATTTTGCAACAAAAAGCATCAAGGTACACATCTTGGGGTCTAACTTAAAACATGAGCATGGGTTTTTAAGAGCTAGAAAAGTTGGGTATGAATTCTAGCTTGACCACCAACTGGTTGCTTGCTTTTCACCTTTGCAGCTCACTTTCCCATCTGTAAAATGAGAGTACTTGTATCTGCTCTAGCAGTTTTACGGGTCCTTGTGAGACACTCACAAGGCATCCTTTAAAAATCCAACTATTGGCAATTTCCTGGTGGTCCAGTGGTTAGGACTCCGCGCTTTCACTGCCAAGGGCCCGGGTTCAATCCCTGGTGGGGGAACTAAGATCCTGCAAGCCTTGCGGCGGCTGGGGAAAAAAATCTGACTATTATTGGCATCTCAGTAAGGAAGTTTGAGTAAGGAATTTGGCCTGAGGAACTCAAAAAACACAGCAAGAGTGATGTAGGGAACATTCTTGAGAATTAGATCATTCTTGGTGAAAAGTACTAGGAAGAAATCTTTTTGACTCTCAAAATGAAATACCTTTGGATGTGAATAGAGGATTTAAAACACCCCTCAAAAGAAATTGACCTTGGAAGTGTTCAGATCCAGGTTTTAGACACCAGGTTGCCCCATTCATTAGTTGGCACACTTTGAGACATTCTCAGTGGTGGTGACATCCTCTCTGTTAGGAAAAGACCCTGGGTGTGAGTAGGGTGTGGGTCTTAAACCTCGTCTGAATGTTTGTGTATTGAAAACATGTAAGTTAGGCTGTTAACCTAGAACGGATGTTAGCCTCGCAGTGAGAAAAAATAAATGACTGGCTGAGGCAGCTGTGTATATATCGCACTGACCAGTTTTTAAAATCCTGGTTGTATCTCAGGCTCTGGTAGATCTAGAGTGGAACTACCTACTCAGGAGATTTACCTAAGTTCTGTTTTTTAATTTGAAAACGAAATAGGCCTTTTATTGTTAAATATATATTTATTTTGGTTTTCTGTCACCTGCTCTCGAAGAAAATGAGGGAAGGCAGCCTCACATATAACCTAAATCTCAGAAGTTACTGTTCAAAGAAAGAAAGGTAGCCAATTGAGACACAGCTTCATTTTCTGTGGCTTCACTGCTGCCCCACAGTCAGGACAAACCCAGGGCCAGGCACTTGTTTCCTCTCCAGGAAAGTGTCTCAGGTGTAACTGGAGAGAGAAGGGAAGCCATTGCTCAGTGGAGCACAGCAGCATGGCACAGTCCCGGGTGGAGGCTCCAGTGCCAGTCAGGCACCGGCCGCCCCCCAATCCTACCCCCACCTACTGTTTTTCCCTTGTATAAAAAGACGGAAGGAATCAGTGGCATCTTTTCACAGGTCCACAGGAAAAGTGGTTGAAAGATAAGGGTGCTTGCTGAGAAGAACTGGACAAAGTCCAAAGATTAGAATTACAGGAAGCCGCATTAGTCCAAAGCACTGAACTTGTCCTCAGTGTGGTATTTCCGCCTTCCAGCCTCCTTCCTGTCTTTGCCTTTTCCCTCTCAGTAATGTGTGGCTGCTAAATGCCTTGATTTCTTAGCACTACAGATATTGAAAATCCCTCCACAAAAGCAGAAATATCTTTCACCCTTTGAATTGATAGTATATTTATTAGAATAAGAGATCAGATTTGTTAAACGTCTGGATTAAAATGGTAAAAGGATTTCCATACAGTTTTTAGGCACTATACACACTGTTGTTTACAATAGCATCAGTACTTGGATTCGGGGAAAGATAAATCTCATACATGTTAATGCCTTGATCCATTTGTAACATTCAGAGTAACTCCACCATTTTAGAAACACTAATCCAAACTTAAAGAGACATAGCACTAAATATCCCACAGGGTATATTTAAAAATAAATACAGAAATACAACCAGAAGTCTACAGATCATCACAGTAGACAGACTGGTGAAGCCCCAGCTATCATGGCAGTGAAGGGCTCTGGCTAGATTTTGATGGAAACTGCTGAATTCTACACCAAAAGCAAAAACATAATGAAATAACATGATATACTCTCTCTGATGCTCATTTTCATAGCAGCAAAGCATGCTTCACATGCACTGCCTGTGAAGGATCTTACAAGGCCCCTTCCTACTCAGTTGGAAAGAAGGTAAGCCTGGCAAGAATGAAGTACCACCAAGTGTCAAAGAATCCCGAAAACACAGGCAGCCAGCCAGTCACGGTGTGGGAGAGCAGTGCAGTTTTCAGTAAGAAGGACGACCCACAGTCACCAAAGTTTCACTGTAGTTCAACATTGCACGTTTTGATCATCAGCATACACAAAAATAGCCCCAAGCACAAAGCCAGTCCACTCGGGAATAACGATAGTAATAAGAATAAAGATGAAAATATTGAAAATGACACAAGTAGAATTTTGGCACATGCTGTGTTCTTCATCCTTTGTCATAGGTAAAATGCACATCTGAACAGAGACAGGCATGGGAAGTAGGCCCAGAAGCAACATGGCATGCTGCTGGGCAGGGGACTCGGCTCTTCCCCAATGCTTAGATGCCAGCCACGTGGGTGGGTGTGCTGGGCTGGTTAAGGCCGATGGTGGAGCAGAGCCAACCTGCAAAATCCACTTCCTCAGCATCAGATCTCTTGATAAAAGCATGAACCTGTGTGTGAGGAAATGGACAGAAAGTGTATTTAAAAACCAAGGAGGAAAATTCAAGAATCCTGGGTCTGGAGGTTGTGCTACATTTGGAAGGTGCTCTGGGAGCCTGCCCTTGGCCAGTTGCAGGCCCAACCCCCTGGCTCTGCTGGTCTTACCCCTTCCCCAAGCCCGCTCTCTCTCAAATGGAGACAGCAGCTCTGCCTGCAGTGCCTCGCAGCGTTGTTAAAGGAGCAAAGGAACTGATGAACTTGAAAGCGCATGTTACGCTGACCAGGCTCTACATGGCATGTGAGTTCAGACATTCAGTATCCCACTCCTCCTCCTACCACCACCACCACCATGTAGGAGACAAAGTTACTTGGTGAGGGTACTGAATCTTAAGATAGTACTACAAAAAGGCCCTGTCCCCTTGCAGGGGTGGGCTGGCCCTTTTCCCTGGACTCCCTCTGGCTGCAGGGTCATCCCGGCTTTTCCATTAAACTGATAGGAGGACAGGGGAGATATGTTGGGTATCCTGCAGGCCCCTGATCAGCTGGACTACAGTGGTCAAGGCAGAGCAGGGTATGGGCTCTGGAAATACTGGATAGATGACTGACAGAGGAGAACAAATGAGTAAGCAGGTGGCAGTGTAAGAATCTGAAATAAATGACTTACCATGAGTTGCTTCAAATCTGCTCTCTCTGCAGGGTTTTTTATTAAGCTTAAAGGAAGAAAGAGTGTGAGAGCTCTTGCTTGGCACTGGTTCTAATTCAGATTACTTACATGTGCATGCATGCCCGTCCTCCCCACACCCCATAGGCTCTGAGGAAGAGTGCCTAAGCCTTACCCACCTTCCTGTTCTTAGCAGAGTGTCACACCCACAGCAGGTTAATAAACGCTTGTTGAATTAAACTAAGGCCAAAAGGCAATATGCCAGTCCCTTTACAGTAAGTGCTGAGCGCAGCAGCTGTTTTGCCCACTGCTAGAGTCAGATAGGTCACCGACGTCCTAGCACTCTGGATGAAGGGCAGCAGCTAAAGGGTAAAAGGCAAAGCTGTGCTCTCCAAGATGGATGCGGAGCCTGACAAAACCAAAGTACTTTCAGAGAACAGGAGGTGACTTACCATTTATTCACAAAGTCTTGAAATTCCAGACTGAATACTCCACTGGGCAATTTTGGAGGAGGCTGCAAGTACATGTGAAGACATAAGAAATGCCCAGTGTCCTGCTCCACCCATCTCTCCCTTCCCCACTCCCACCTCTGGGCAGTGCTGCCCTTATCCAGTCAAGGAAAGGCACGGGTGAGAGGCCAATGGCTGCTACTGGGTTACCCTGTTGGAACCATCAATCTCAAACCAGTCGGAACTGGGGCCAGGTCAGTGTTCTGAGCACTCACTTGTCTAGTGACTGAATAAATCACTGTTCCTCTCTGAGCCTCAGATGACCCTTCTGTGAAACGAGGAGGTTGGGCTTAACAATCCCTGGGGCTCTTTTTAGCTCGGAGGCTCTACCACTGTACATCTTGGAGTGTGGCAGGGAAACAGAACCATCAATTACCAGGAACAGCAGCTAGGGGGTGTGCAAACCACTAGGCATAGCCCAGCCCGGACAGCACCTGTAAGGCTGGCTAAATAATAAAATGTTTACCCCTCCTGAGCTCTGAAGGAGCACACAAAGGTTAAAAAACCATTAACTGGCAGAGCGCTGGGTCTGGGAGAATGTTACCTACACACTCACTGCAGGAATCAGGGTGTTTGCAGGTATCAGAGCAAGCACACTGGCAGGAGCCCTCGTCTTTCCAGGGTGCATGGTGGAGATCACACAGGGCAAGGCCCTGGGACACCCTGCTCATGCACCACACAGCCCCCCACCCTTCTTGTGACCCGTACTGGGGTTCTGTGCAGCTTCCTTGTGAGCTGACTCCCCGACACTGCTCTGATGTGTAACCCAAGTCAACAGGTGATTGGAGACTAAAAATCAAACACTAACGTTACCAGAGGAGTCCAGCCTAGTCCTCTTCCCCTGAACGCCTTATCAGAACAGCAGGTGAATAAGCCTGATCCCAGGTCATGGCCTAAAGGCCAGCTTTTGGGGCCCACGGTGCTGAGGGGGGACGAAGGGACTATTCAAGGGAGAGGCCAGGCAAGGGAGAGGCGGTGTGCCAACAGAGTGTGAGGTGCAGGCCACCTGTCACCACTGTGCAGCCCAGCCTCCTGGGAGGTAGGATGGGGGCTAAGAGGAGAAGGTGGGAAGGAAGGAAGAGCGCTAGGGGGGACGGGCCTGAGCTGCTTTTCATCTTGGAGCCTGTTTCCTTAGCTGTATGAAAAGGATAACAAAACCAATGTGGCCCACCTGAGCAGTGCTTGGAGCACTCAGTAGGAAAATGAATGTGAAAATATCTAAGAAATCGGTGCACACTAGGTGACTGGCAACGATTTGACCTCAGCCATCCCTTCCCTTAATGTGGCTCCCACCCAGCACGACCCAGTTTAGGTCCCAGCACGAGAGGATGGCTTTCCTAACACAAATGCAACACATTCTGCCTTCCTTGAGTCCTTAAGCAGCCTGGATCAGATCCCGAACTTGCTGTGTCCCACAGTGCTTAGCATAAAGCTGTGCAGCCAGGCAGTAAAGAGAGCTGAACTAAGCTCTCCAGTAGGCTGTGAACCAGTGACAGTGATTTTTTAACTGCTGGGGTGAGCCAGGATTTTCCCCGCTGAGTTTGTAATGAACAAGGGGACCTATCTGAGCCTTTGGGGGTCTGGTTTTAGAGAGCAGTAAGAATGCCTGAAACTCCACTAGTCTCAAGGAAGAAGAAAATGGGGTGATGCCCTTTACCATGCACTTCAGCCGAGTGGGAGGCCTCCAGCTGCCTCCCAAACAGGTCAGAGCTAGACCATTCTCTTCCTCTACCCATGCTGCTCCAGACACCGAGAGCAATGGCCTTCCTTAATCACCTGAAATCCTGTCCTGCCCTCAGGCTCCTCCAGCCCTGCCCCACCCTCCTCTGAGCAGCCATGGTGCTAGTCCCTAGCTTCCCGCTCCCCCAAACCCAAACTGATGAATACTTGTCAGTCCCTTCCTTGATCCTTTTTACATTTAAACATACTGGTATATATATTTCACAAATAATATATCTTCTTTGTATTAAAGTTAGCCAACAGCAATTGAATCACCTGTTATTCCATCACTTCAAGATAAATCACTACATCATATTACTTTCCAGGCTTTATGTGCACATACATGCGTACATAGATTTCTTTAAAGAACCAATCATGGTATGCATACTATTTTATAATCTGCTTTTTTCACACAACTAATAGTGGATATTTTCCATATCTCTTTCTGCACTGTCACTTTTTATGTTCATTGCTTTATATGGAGAAAACCATATATTGCAGTTACACGTGCATTTACCTTGCCTCCCCTACACAATCTAACAGTCTTTAAGACCTGAGACTGTTTTTCCATTTGTGGATCCTCATGTCACTCCTACCGCCACCCGACAGTGCTTAGCACATAGTAAGTGCACAAGAAATGCTAGGTGAAAAAAAGGAAATGCCTGGTGAAGGAAGGATGAGAATGTAAATGGGCAGGGGGAGGCTCCTGAATCTGAGAGAGGAGGAGGGACTCAGAGCTGCATGAAGCTGTTCCTGGGGAAGGGACTTCTGCAGCCTCTCATCCAGCCACCCAATTCCAGGATCATGATGCACAAACCAGGACACACAAATCTTGAAGCCCAGGCAGCCCACACTGTGGGAACAGTTCAGAGGTTTCCCAGACAAATCAACTGTGAGTTTTTTTCTTAGGAGGAGCAAATAAATTCCAAAAGCCATGCAGTACCTTACCTCATTGACTATGTAATCCAACAACTCAAAAATTGCCATGGGAGGTCGGCTGTCCATTCCATAAGCTACAGATTTTATAAAAAGAGAAAAGAAAACACTTCTCAGAAACAGAAGGTTATTTGCCAATATGAGGCTAGGGGTGGGCATGGACCCTAGTGACTAGAACAGAGTGTGGATGATAAAGAGAGACAGAAGAGCCACAGATAAGGCCTGAACGCAGAGGGGACCAGCCAAAGCCACGGAGTCAGCTGACCAGGGTTGGAGTCTGGGCTCTGCCGCATCCAAGCTTTGTGACCTTAGGTAAATCAGCTGAGCACTGAGCCTCGTTTTGAGTTTTGTAGAGATGGGTAAAAATTATGTCCGCCTTTCTCCCCTTCCTTACACTGAAAGAGGAGCAAATGAGATAATAACTAAATCCTTTAGAGTTATTCAGTTTTCATTTTCCCTGAACTTGGGTCTCTTCCTCTTGGCTCTCCGGGGCCACAGCCACCAGCCCCTGCAACAACCCGCCATCGGCTACCCCTGCCCCCTCCTGTTTTTCCTTTCATACGTGCCCTCTCCCATGTGGGCCTCATGGAGGTAAAGACCAGGTCTCCCTGGTCAGACAGGAATGTCCTAGCAGGAGCTACATCAGAAGATGATAGCTGGGCCAGGATCTTCCAATACCAGGTTTCCTTCACAGTTCAGAAAGGCAGGCAGTGCTACACAGTGCTTGCCACCTCAGAGTCAGACCTGGCCACTTACAAATAAATGCATGTGGCGAGTCAAGCACTCTGTGCCTCAGTTTCCTCACGTCTAAAATGGAAATTAGAGTAGTGCTCACACACGACTGCTATTAAAATTAGACAACGCCAGGCAAATCTATGGAGATAGAAAGTAGACTGGTGGTTGCCCGGGGGTCTGGGTGGGGCAGCTGGGAGTGATTGCTAATGGAGATGGTTCCTTTCTGGGAGGATGGAAATGTTCTTGAATTACACAGTGGTGATGGTTGTACAACATGGAGGAATACACTAAAAACCACTGAACTGTAAATTTTAAAATGTGCGTTTTATGTTATGTTAATTTTATCTCAATTTTTTAAAAAAATCTACCTAAAACAAAGTCATGATTTTTAAAATTGGACAATACATAAAAAATACTAGGCACAGTACCAGGAACACAGTGGGCACTCAACAAATGGTAGGAAGTTGTTGGTAATAATAATTTCCTACATGTGGAGACCCATGCCCCAGCCTGGCTCCAGAGACAGAGAATCAGCCCTCCAGAAACCCCTGACAGCAAAAGACCACCCACAGGCCAAGCTGGGGCCACACCAGGCCACTCACAGCTGAGGGGCCTTCCGGGAGTCCTTGGCCGGGGCGGTGTCTCAGCCGCATCTCCCTCCACCTGGCACCCAAACACCAGCTCCAGCTCCTTGGCATCTGGAGGAGGGATGGGATACCTCCCGACCGCCATCTCAACCAGAGAGAGCCCCATGCTCCAGATGTCCGACTGCACCGAGTAATGAGTCCCCTGGAGTCTTTCTGGCTGCAGGAGAGACAGACACATTTATCACCTGTGAGCTAGCTTGGCCCACGCAGAAGAGGGATGGGTGAGTCCTCATGAATACCTGGGGCTTCCTGCCCCTTTGAGGCTTGCTTGCACTGCAAGAGAGTGCAGGGCTGCCCTGCTTGGTCCCAGCCCTGGGTCCACTGATGCATTTTATCTTCTTCTGCCCCTTCCTCTCCAGAGCTCACATCCTGTTTCAGGACCTCCACTAACCTCTTTAATTTGGCTTCCCACCTGCCCCCAAATACTGTATCTACCAAATCCTACCTGGCTCCCGTGGGTCTGACCCCTAACTCCTATCTCCCCTATAACCTGCCCTGAACTAACAGCATCCTACCCAGCTGGGCCCTGGCTAAGCTTCAGCTGTGGCTCCAGCTTTGCTCATCCTCGTCACTGTCTTGCATGTGCAGGACAGCTTATCCAAAGCCCAGCATGAGAGGCTCATCTTGAGTCCTGAGTCCAAAAACATGAAGCTTCTGGAACATGGGTCATGAATGAGGTATCAGTGGGTAGAAAGAACACTGGCCTTGAGAGTAAGGAAAGCTGAGTTCTAAGACCAGCTTTGCCACTAACTCACTGTTCTTGGGCAACATCGAAGAGTAGAAAAGGCAAAGGATCTGGGTTCAAGTCCCAAGTCTGGGACTTACAAGCTAGGTGATCCTGAGCCTCAGTTTCCTCGGGCTAATGAAATGGGACTAACAACATAACAAAATGGGGCTAATGATGATAGTAACAACATAACAAAATACCTGCTCTACTAACTAGGGCACTGGAAAGGTCAAATCAAATGAAAATGTATGTTAGATGTTGCAAAATGTTATGCAAATATGAGTTGTTATTGGTGAGAATAGTCAAAGAGAAAGAAATATTATATATAGTGCTATACAAAGCATTACTTTTACTGAGCATTAATTGAAATAGTACATGTATTTCAAGAACCCTACCAAAAAAAAAAAATCTTTATTCTGACCGTCATGCACTTATTTAGACATCAAATTCATTTCACCCATAGGATTTTTCACTAACCCCAACACTGAACTATTTTGGAACTGACCATGTAACCACAAAAACCCAAACCACTAAACCCTGGATCAATGTAAGTTCCAGGGCCTGTTCATCGATTTTGAACTCGATAGATGGCAGCTGAGTAGCCCAGGGTGCTAGCTGCTCAGTTTTTAGACATTTATGGAAGAAGCTGAAGAGCTGATGGGCTTCATGCCTTTATCCACTGGAATGGAGGGGGTGGCGATGTGGGTCAGCACCAGGTAAGTCATGTTACCAGTGGCTGGAGCCAGTGTGGGCGGGGGACAGACAAGAAGGAATGAGGGTGTGAGCAGGACCTTCCACACAGGGCGGCCAGGAGCAGCTGCCGAATCCTACCTAAGAGGCAAGTGAGAGCCTGCAGTGCAGAGGGGGACTGACCGGCAAGGAAGCCCGGCTTTCAACGCCGGCTCTGCAAGGTGAAGTGAGAGCCTGCAGTGCGAAGGGGGACTGACCGGCAAGGAAGCCTGGCTTTCAACGCCAGCTCTGCAAGGTGAAGTGGGCAGGTCACTTCACCTCCCTGAGTCTACGTTTCCTCGTCTCTAAAATGGGTACACTCATCTTTACTTCATGGGACAACCATATAGATCAGAGGATCACCACTCCAGGATGTGAAAGTCCTTGAAGAGTGTACAGAAAACACAACGCGCTAAGATGCCCTGAGCCCCCGTGTCGGCCCCTCCTTCCACCTCCGCGAAGGCCTCCCACTCACTCCAGCTAATGCTCCTCTACTCTGCCCTGGCCAGCACTCACCCAGAGCCACATTTCCCCTTTCTGAATCGTACTCACGAGCATGTTAGCCATTTACTCACCCATTCAGTCAACCAAACATTCACTCACTTGCCAAGAATTCCCTGAACATCTACAGCGTGCCAGGAGCCAAGCCAGACCCTTGGGACAACAGAGACACCTCTGGCCCTATCCCTGCCCCCCAGGGAGCTGGTTGTATGGGGGAAGCAAAAGAACATGCCAATGTCACTCCTGGGCTTGGTGGAAGCCAGCAGGGCTAGAAGCAGGAAACACCAGGTAGGTGTGCTGTGGTGAGAGATGGGCAGGTAACTGGGAGACATGCAGTGAGGAGGGAGAGAAGAGGCTGGACTGGGGAGACAATTCTGAATAGACTCACAGGAGTTGGGGGTTGCTAGATGCTAAAAGGATGGGGAGCTGGGAAGAGAGGTTAAAGGCTGATGCTCAGGTTTCTACCTTGAAAAACTAAGGAAACAGTGATGCCATTTACTGCTAAAGGAAATGGTGGGGCAATGTGGGGTGGGGGCATGTCTGGGCATGTCAGTCTGAGCGTCTGAAGACGATCAGGCAGAGGTCCTGAGGGTAGCTGGAGCTCAATGTCTTCAGAATGGAAGCCAAGCTCTGGGAAACATCCAAGTGCCAGTGAGAGCTGAAGCTGTGATCCTACTATCTCTTCCACTGAGTCAGGGCCCCAGGGCCCCAACCATGCTCCAAGGCCTGTGAAAGGCCAAGACCATCTCCCCATCAGACTTTGATCTCCTCTGGGAGGGGACCACAATGCCTCATCCCTCGTTCTTTCTCACCCACCCCCATCACCCAAGCACAAGGGTCTGGCTCCGTAGGGGAAGGCACCCACTTGGCTTCTATTCCTGATCAGATAAGAAGCTGGAAAAATGGAACGAGGTGCTCATACCGACATGTAGGACCTTGTGCCCACGAAGGAGTTGGCCATGGAGTCGATGAGCTGCCCGCTGACCCCAAAGTCACAGAGCTTGATCTCCCCACGGGAGTTCACTAGGATGTTGGAAGGCTTGACATCTGTAGGGAAAAGAAAACAGACAAGTAGAGAACTGACACAGGTAGGTTGGGAAGGGGAAGGTCAGCACTCCCCAGACAGACCAGCCCTGACCACGAATGCCACGACACACCCCAGCCCCCATCACAGAGCCAGCCCCTGGCTTAGGAGCACTGGACACCAAGGCCCCTTACTGCCCTTCGTTCAGGGTTCGAGGAAGGGCTGTCAGCAGAGGAATGACAAGCTGCTGTAGAAGCGGGACAAAAAGCCAGTGTTTTCCACTCTTTGAGAATCCAGACTGCGCCAGATGACCCACAGGAAGGAGTCAGTTACCATGAATGATCAAGATTTCAAGCTCTGTTGTTTCAACTGCCCCTGTTGGCAAGACACAATATCTGCCGCCGGATCATAAGGTAGGAAGACATAATAAGACCTGGATGCTTGCTGAGGCTACAGACCAAAGACTAAAGGAGGATGGGATGGAGGCAGGAACTCCTATTATTTATTTTTTTGTGGAATGTCCTATAAATATCACTTAAATCTATCTGGTCAACTGTGTCATTTAAAGCTTGTGTTTCCTTATTAATTTTCTGTCTGGATGACCTGTCCATTTGTGTAAGTGAGGTGTTAAAGTCCCCCACTATTATTGTGTTATTGTCGATTTCCTCTTTTATAGCTGTTAGCAGTTGCCTTATGTATTGAGGGGCTCCTATCTTGGGTGCATATATATTTATAATTGTTATATCTTCCTCTTGGATTGATCCCGTGATCATTATGTAGTGTTCTTCCTTGTCTCTTGTAACATTCTTTATTTTAGATTCTATTTTATCTGATATGAGTATTGCTACTCTAGCTTTCTTTTGATTTCCATTTGCATGGAATATCTTCTTCCATCCCCTCACTTTCAGTCTGTATGTGTCCCTAGGTCTGAAGTGGGTCTCTTGTAGACAGCATATATATGGGTCTTTTTTTTTTGTTTCCATTCAGTGAGCCTGTGTCTCT
Source organism: Leucopleurus acutus (assembly GCF_964270905.1). Classification (NCBI taxonomy): domain Eukaryota; kingdom Metazoa; phylum Chordata; class Mammalia; order Artiodactyla; family Delphinidae; genus Leucopleurus; species Leucopleurus acutus. Next base: position 135,290,921 of record NC_139142.1, on the reverse strand, counting down.
GCGTTGGAGCATTTAATCCATTCATATTTAAGGTAATTATCATTATGTATGTTCATGTTACCACTTTCTTAATTGTTTTGAGTTTGTTTTTGCAGGTCCTTTTATTCTCCTGTGTTTCCCACATAGAGAAGTTCCTTTAGCATTTGCTGTAGAGATGATTTGGTGGTGCTGAATCCTCTTAGCTTTTGCTTGTCTGTAAAGCTTTTGATTTTTCTGTCGAACCTGAATGAGATCCTTGCTGGGTAGAGTAACCTTGGCTGTAGGTTTTTCCCTTTCTTCAATTTAAATATATTGTGCCACTCCCTTCTGGCTTGTAGAGTTTCTGCTGAGAAATCAGCTGTTAACCTTATGTGAGTTCCCTTATATGGCATTTGTCGCTTTTCCCTCGCTGCTTTCAATAATCTCTTTGTCTTAAATTTTTGTCCGTTTGATTACTGTGTGTCTCTGTGTGTTTCTCCTTGGGATTATCCTGCCTGGGACTCTCTGCACTTTCTGGACTTGGGTGGCTATTTCCTTTCCCATGTGAGGGAAATTTTCAACTATAATCTCTTCAAATATTTTCTCGGGTCCCCTCTCTCTCTCTCTCTTCTCCTTCTGGGACCCCTATAATGCAAATGTTGGTGCGCTTAATGTTGTCCCAGATGTCTCTTAGGCTGTCTTCACTTCTCTCCTTTCCTTTTTCTTTATTCTGTTCCATGGCAGTGAATTCCACCATTCTGTCTTCCAGGTCACCCATCCATTTTTCTGACTCAGTTATTCTGCTATTGATTCCCTCCAGTGTATTTTTCATTCCAGTCACTGCATTGTTCATCTCTGTCTGTTTGTTCTTTAATTCCCCCAGGTCCTCGCCAATCATTTCTTGCATCTTCTGGATCCCCGCCTCCATTTCTTTCCGAGGTCCCGGATCATCTTCACCATCATTATTCTGAATTCTTTCTTGGAAGGTTGCCTATCTCCACTTCATTCAGTTGTCCCTCTGGGGTTCCATCTTGTGACTTCATCCGGTACATACTCCTCCGCATTTTCTTTTTGTTTATCTTTCTGTGAATGTGGTTTTCATTCCACAGGCTGCAGGATTGTAGACCTTCTTGCCTCTTCTGTATGCCCTTTGGTGGATGAGGCTATCCAAGAGGCCTGTGCAAGCTTCCTGATGGGAGGGGCTGGTGGTGGTTAGAGCTGTGTGTTGCTGTGGTGGCGGAGCTCCTATTATTGACCTCATGCACAGAGCATGTGGGTTTTATAAATGTGTGTGCCAGGGGCTGGGAGCCAGCTTTTGATTCTCTTTCACTGAAGTCACATCCCTAACAGCCTGCTCAACTGCATCTACCTGTTAGTCAGGGAGAGTCTCTTGCTACCAAGGCCAGAGAACTAGGGAGGCCTGAAAGCTGCTCCTCAGGGTGAAGGCAGTGCCCCCAGCACCAGCCCCATTCCCCTTCCCTGCACTCGGACCATCCCCGCGGCCCGCCCTGGCTCCCATCACCAATATTGGTCCACTGGCTCTTCCCTTTGCCAAGAGGTGAATTTCCAAATGTTTTTCTTCTACCATCTCCTCTGATTCAAACAACTGCCCCGTGAAGCAGGCAGAGCAGAGCCAAGAATTCTCACTTACTGAGACTTGGTAAAGGTCCCCAGGGCTTTGTGGACAGACATCAGCAAAGCAAACAATGAGGCCGGCTCAAGAGCAGGCCAAACCCAGGAGCAAAATCGTAACCCTGCCAGGGAATCTTTGACGGAAGTAATGCAGACACTATATAGGACATCTGGAGAACCAGAGGAAAAAAATGAAACCCCCATAATTCCAACCTACCAGAGCCACTATTAACATTTTATTATTTTCCCCTTCAATACGCATATGAATGTGTTTATTTATCCTTAAACAGATTCTAACAGATCCATTTAAGTATCTTTCCAAGCGTAAACTGAAAAAAAAAAAATCACCCTCTCATATCCCAGTAAGTCCTTCACCTGCCTACCTCCACCCAGCCCCTCATCATCCCCAGCCTGGGTCAGGTCCTAACCACAGGCCCCAGCCAGCTCTAGCCTCTCTCCACCCACCACAGGCTCCACCAGGGCAGGGATGTTGGCTATCTGCCTCGCCCCTGTAACTGCAGAGCTAGGACGATACCTGGTACATAGGAGGTGCTCCAAAATGCCTGTGAATGAATGGAGATAAACTCACCATGTACACATGCACACACTCAGCACCATGGGTACTGTCTTTCTAAGACCCAGCCCTCAACGTGTCACAAGACACGACAGCACAGGATGCGAGATCTTTCCAAACCCCTTAGCAACCTCCCGTGTCTCTCATATAGAGACTCTCAGAACACAGGCATCAGAAAGAGCCTTACAGGGCATCTGGTTCCTCCCCTTCATGGTGGAGACGAAAAGCCTACAGCCCAAAGGGATCCAGGAACTTGTCTGAGGTCACACAGCAAAAACTGGATAGAGCAGGAACCAGAACTCAGACCTTGTGATGCCTGGACCTGTCCTCTCCCCACCCTCCCTGCTGCCACATCACTCATTCCCGTGTCCACTGAGCTTCTGCCACATGCCGGCACCACGCATGTACCTGGGACACAACAGCCAGCAAACTAACCCAGTTCCCACTGTCACAAAGCTTACACTTTAGTGTGAGGAGACAGACTAAGCAAACCAACAAACCAATGTGCAGCGTCAGGTGGTCTCAAGTCCATGAAGAAAATAGTAACAAAACCTGGTAAGAGCCCAGACAGTGAGGGGGCTGCTGCTGCGACAGGGAGATGAGGGAAGGCCTGTGTGCAGGGACGGCCCTGGAGCACTGACCTGGGGGAAGTCACGCGGTGAACCGTTCGGCATCCTGGAGAATTATTTCAAACACACGTGGAGGTTATAAACTTCAGGGGCTCAGGAACCAACTTTTCCTTTTTTCTTCCCAAGCCTGGGATTAGGACCGGCCCCGACAAACACTTCCTGCCGAGGAGCCCCTGGTCCTCGTCTCCACAGCACCGAGACCCTTCTCCAACAGAGGACAGATGCCTGACCCTGGGGGCCGGTGTTCAGTGTGTGCGAAGTGAGGCTGAGTAACAGGCCGGAGCCAGGAGAGCTGGGCACAGGGAGGCGCCCCAACATGAGTCCCTCCCTCCACTGAAGAACGTCCCAGCCTTTCCTTCCTGCAACTGGACCACGAAGCCCTGAGCTCCCTCACCTTCCAATGTTCCCATGGCCAATTTAGAACTGACCTGCTAGGCCTTGTTATAAAGCAAAAGAGTGGCACTGGCTACAGAGACAGGGGACCTGTATTCAAATCCTGGCGCTGCCGCCTGCTCTACGTGCAGCCTTCAGCAAGTCCCTTCACTTCTGTAGTCTGTGGTCGGCGTATCAGTAAAGCAGTGATAACAATCCCAGCTCTCGCAACCTCACCAGATGGAGACCAGGATCAATTGAATGAACTGTGGGCATTTAAATAGCACACACGTTACAGGATCACAAAAAATGATTCTTTCACGGGTTGCCCTCTAAGACAGGCAGTTCACAGCACCAGACACCCACTCCCTCACTCCCCACTGCTGCTCAGACACCACTCTCCAGGCCACAACTGCTGTTCCGGAGCGGCTGCACTGCCTCTGTGACTGTCCTTGTATCTGATTTCTAGTCACATGGCAAGCCAGCCTCCTTTTTTGCAGACTTATATAACGCCACTTTCCTCCCTCCCTGGCTGTGGCTCCTGCTTCCGCCACCTGCCCCAGGGAACTTCGCTGCCTGGGAGGCTGCAGAGATCCATGCGGGTGGGGGCCAGAGTGGAGCAGAGGGAAACCCTTAGGGGGGGTCTCCCTGCTTGGACCACATCCATCCTGGAAGACAGATGCACACACAGGGCCCCTCCTGGTGACCCTGAAGGCCTGACAAGAAGTTGCTTGGAGACCTGGGCACTCCACTCCAGAGCGTGTGGCCAGAGCAGCCAGGCCAGGACATGCTCCTTCCCGGCAGCCCCGGCCAAGTCGGGCTCTTCTCTACGGGCAGAAAAGAGGTCAGATAAGGCCAGAGAGATTGTTTCCTCCAACTGTCAGCCTCCTGCATTTGCTTCCCACAGTCACCGCCTCTCCTTCCTCTGCTCCCATGCCCAGCAACTCCTCCCCCAGCCTGTCTTGCACAGTGACCGGCACTCCTCCCGTGGGACAGCCCCCCGCACAGAGCCTGCCTCGCAGTACAGTCCAGGCCCCTCGGCCTGCCCTTCCAAGCCCGCTGTCCTGCTCACTTCTGCAACTTCTTGCTGCAGCACGTCTCCGTGTCCACCTTCCCCAGGCTGGGGCTCGCCTGCCTCTCTGTGCTGGTCCCCATCCCTAAAACCTCCTCCTTTCCCACCCACCCGTTCACCTCTACATCCAGGCGCCTGGTTCTTTTGAGTGCCCTTCCCAGTATGGAATACTGCCCTGCTTTGGAGCCCTGGGAGGTTTAATCGGGCTTTTCCTGCCACATCTTCCCTAGCAGCAACCTCAAACATTGTTCACATCACAGGCGCAAGCCCTCTCTACTCCCCGAGGCCTCTTCAGGCCTTGGGTCCTCTTTCTGACCCTCCAATACTAGGAGAGTGAGGCTGGGAGGAGCCCCAGCGTGTGGTGGGACACTCTGTATTCCGCAGCAAGCACCCACGGCTCTCTGAGCTCCCAGGCTGACAAGCTTCCCTAGGAAACCTACAAGATGCTAAGGTCTGAGACCCAGATCCTGCCCCGGCTCTGCAGCAATGAAGATGGATAAACCCTCCTTCTTCAAAAATGATTAAGGAGGTGTTATGAAAAAACTAAGTGGAAGAAAGTATTTTCTTTTCTGATATTTTCTACACCAGAAATAACTACTATTCAAAGCCTCCTGATATTTCCCCCATGAGCACATGATATTAACTTGACGTCTGAGCATTTTCTTTCTTTTTTAAATTTATTTATTTATTTATTTTTGGCTGCGTTGGGTCTTTGTTGCTGCGCGTGGGCTTTCTCTAGTTGGGGTGAGCGGGGACTGCTCTTTGTCGCAGTGCACGGGCTTCTCATTGCGGTGGCTTCTCTTGTTGCGGAGCACGGGCTCCAGGCGCGTGGGCTTCAGTAGTTGTGGCTCACGGGCTCTAGAGCGCAGGCTCAGTAGTGGCACACGGGCTTAGTTGCTCTGCGGCATGTGGGATCTTCCCGGACCAGGGCTCGAACCCATGTCCTCTGCACTGGCAGGCGGATTCTTAACCACTGAGCCACCAGGGAAGCCCCGACTTCTAAGCATTTTCTACTCCTCTTTGGATTAAAGAACTCAGTGGGGTCACCTGTTTATTCTATAAACACTAGTAAAGTGCCTGCACTGAGCTATGAGTAAAAAGGACAGGTCCCTGCCCCTGTCCAGGCTGCCACCACCAGGGGAGACAGAACTCAACAAATTAGAAGCCAGCCAACCTCGGAACATACCACAACAGCTCTGGTTCACTGAGCACCTACTATGCCAGGCCTTTTAAATATACTGTCTTCTTTAATCCTCACAACAATGGTGTGAAGTAAGCATTATTAACCCCTGCGCACAGACGAGAAACACTGAGGCCCAGAGTCTGGGAGTTATCTGTCAAAGTTACAAAGTAAGGTAATGGCAGAGGCCACAGTAGAAGCCATAGATTGTTTATCCAGAGGCTAGCTAATCTGGGTCTAAACAACAGAGCAAATGGCAAACCACAGTGGGTTGTACTCCAAAGTTTCAGAAAAGCCATTACTAAGTTGTGGGTGAAGGTGGTCACAAGGCACAAACCTCCAGTTATAAGATGAATAAGCCCTAGAGACGCAATGCACAGCATGGTGACTACAGTTAACAATACTGTATTGTATATTTGAAAGGTGCTAAGAGAGTATATCTTAAAAGTTCTCATCACAAGAAAAAAATTGTAACTATGTAAGGTGATGGATGTTAACTAGACTTCTTGTGGCCAATCACTTCACAAATACACGTATATCAAACCATTATGTTCTATATCTGAAACTAATACAATGTTATATGTCAACTGTATCTCAATTTTTTAAAAAGTTGTGGTTGGGAAGCAGGCGGGGGGGGGGGTCACTCACATTACCAATGAAACAAGCTTTATCTGGGAATAGGAGCTGACGTGGGGTAGGCTGAAATCCTTAAAATCTGGTTGTGAGAGAAAATAATTCTGAGCTCCAGTTTAGTGAGCAAAGCGCTTCCTTCTCAGCTCCAGCTCATTATCCTCCTCCTTGACAAGTTTAACTGCAAGAGACGTGCTGACAGCAGGAACTAGAGGCTGTTTCCCACCTCCTGATTAACAAGTGAGTTCAAACAGTGAGCCTTCGGAGCACGTGTGCCAGGTCCTAACAAGCAGCTATTTTTATCTCTCCACTTTCAAGAGTTTTGCAACCACGTCCAGCAACTGCATTTCAATTTCTGCTTCCCTCCCAAGATTCAGTAGGTTTTTTTTGTTCTTTCTTTTTAATTTTTTATTTTTGGCTGCGTTGGGGTCTTTGTTGCTGCGTGTGGGCTTTCTCTAGTTGTGGCGAGTGGGGGCTGGTCTGTGTTGCGGTGCGCGGGCTTCTCATTGCGGTGGCTTCTCTTGTTGCGGTGCGTGGGCTCTAGGGTACACAGGCTTCAGCAGTTGTGGCATGTGGGCTCAGTAGTTGTGGCTCACGGGCTCTAGAGCACAGGCTCAGTAGTTGTGGTGCACAGGCTTAGCTGCTCCGAGACATGGGGGATCTTCCCGGACCAGGGATCGAACCCGTGTCCCCTGCATTGGCAGGCGGATTCTTAACCACTGTGCCACCAAGGAAGTCCCTGATTCATTAGTTTTGAAATGCTTTCATTTTCTACCTTTGTGCACCCCTGTCTGCAAATGCAGTGCTCATCCCTGACCCAAAAGGCACACAAATGCTGACGATTAAACAAGAGATGATGTTGCAAGAGTTCAGGATTTGGTTTTCATCAGCACAAATTTGAAATCAGGTAGTAACAACAGCTACAGCAAAAGGTATAGGGGTTACAATAAAGGGAGAGGGAGAGAAGGGAGAGAGAAAAAGAAAAGGGGGGCTTCCCTGGTGGCGCAGTGGTTGGGAGTCCGCCTGCCGATGCAGGGGACACAGGTTCGTGCCCTGGTCCAGGAGGATCCCACGTGCCGCAGAGCGGCTGGACCCGTGGGCCATGGCCGCTGGGCCTGCGCTCTGCAACGGGAGGGGCTGCAGCGGTGAGAGGCCCGCTTACCGCAAAAAAAAAAAAAAAAAAAGAAAAAGAAAAGGGAAAAGGGGGCAGTAAAGGCAAGAGTTTATGGATCCTGGATTCCCTGATCTCTCATTTCTAATGAACCCATACTAATGCATGGCAGAGCAGCCCTATATTATAGATATGGAAATTAAGGCTCAAGTAGAAGCCACTTGCCAAAGACCACAGAGTAACCTTCCCATTAAAAGAACATGCCTTAGAGCAGTACACTTCCCCTTCTAGACTAGACTATGTGGGTGACTTCAGGAGACAAGCAGATAGTCAGTCTATCACAAAGCCAATCAACCACCTGTGGGCAGAAAAACAGCACTGGCTAACTCGGATGCTTGTCATCTGTACTTCAAGAAAGAGACATTAGCTAAAAACCTGCTCTGACCTGCTGAAAGCTAATTTTGCTCAGCAGGAGGAGAGGAAATTTTAAAAAAAAGATGGAAAAAGGAACGGTAGAGGTAGGTCGGAGATCTGTTCATTTTTAAATGGAAAAGTAGGAGAGAATTTCTAATAATATCACCATAGTTATGGTGACCCAAGCTGCACCAAAGTAAGGCATTGCCATTTGTGCCTGGGTCAGGGTCAGCATGATTCACCCGTGAAGTCAAGGTCACTCACCAGTCGTTCCTAGCTTAGCTTGAGACAGGCCCTAAAGGAAATGCCTAGGAAGTCATTCGCTCTTGCCAGGTAAGGACAAATGTAAGCTAAGTGGAGCGGGAACATCCTGTGTAACCTACTGAGAAGGACCCTCCCCACCACATACACTAACTGGGAGAAGTGCTCCTCCCTGACTCCAACCAGCTGCTCCAGGTGGAGCGTGACAATCGGAACCCTGTCCCCTGACGCAGGCTGGGCCACTCCCAATTCCCCCATCCCCTGGCATGGTGATCTGGCGGGTCTGGGTATGTGACCAGTATTAGTCCAATTAGAGCCCTTCCTTAGGATTTTCTAACAGAAGCTGGGAAAAGATCTTGCCTCCCTGATAATGAGACTAAAGCCAGAGGCAGTGGTTCCCATGTGGTAGAGATGGCTGGCCTGAGAGAATAAAGCCAACATCAGAAGAGAAACAAATGAGAGAGAATTAGCAGGTTTCAGGACATTCCCCCCCACCCCCGCCCACCACCGGGGATGCCGAAATCTGCAGATGCTCAAATTCCTTATATAAAATGATGCAGCACTTGCACATAACCTATGCACGTCCTCTTGAATGCTTTAAACCATCTCTATATTACTTACAATACCCAATACAATGTAAATAGTTATAAATACAAAGTAAATGCTATGTAAATGAAGTTTTGCCTTTTGGAACTTTCTGGAATTATTTTTTCCCAAATATTTTCGATCTGCAGGTTGGTTGAATCCAAGGATGCAGGTATAGAGAACCGACTGCACACCATAATTGAAGTATAGCAGCTAATGGCATTTGAGTGCTTGGACCCAATTTTCCCTAAGGCCAGGCTGCATTCTTATTCTCCCTGAGGCTTGGTGAGCTAAGCCAAAAAACAAAAAACCTCTTTTATTGTTTGAGCTAATTCGTGTTCACCAACAACCAAGAACCCTAACATCCACTGATCCTTACCATCAACTGGCATCAAAAATTACATTAAGTAGGTACACAGTGTGGTGTGGAAATGGTAGCACCAACTCTGCGGTTAGGCAGATCTGGATTTGAATCCTAGCTCTACCAGCACGAGCTGTGTGACCCTGCAGGAGGCCAAATTACAGAGCCTCCTGAAGCCTGTTTCCTTGGCTGTCAGGTGGGAACAGTAAGTCCTACTTGATGGTAGGTACTAAGGGCTCAGTAAATAAGAGGAACTACATATGAGATACACAGCATGTAGAGTTCAATGTCTCTGAAGCCTGGGGGAAAAATAAGAGCTAACATTTGTTTGAGAAAAAACACAAGCAACAGAGAGAATCAGGTCCTGCTGGGTGGGGTTCCTACCTATGTGGGCCCTCCCCAAGCCCCCACCCCACCCCGTCAGTGCCAAGAGGATCCATGCTGTTCCCCAATAGTCTCTGAATCATTCACTCTTGCTAGTCTCTAATCCAGATGCCTTCTGTATTCATATTTATTCTACCATCCTTCTAGTCTTTTTTGTTTGTTGGAGGGGAGGGGGGAGAAAGGGTTACCTCAAAAGTAACCCCTTCATTACCTCCCTTCACCTACAGGAGGGAGCTCCACCAACTATTTGCTCCAGGTACGTTTTGCTAGAATACTCAGGGACTTGGGCCTGGGCTGTATCTGGGATGGATGTGATGCTCGCTGGGAGCTGCGGTGGGGGTGGGAGCCCTTCCTCCTGCCCCTGGACAAAGCAGAGAAAGCCAAGCTTCAGAGCATGAAGGACAAGGCGGCCCAACACAGAGACAGGTGGCCTGGGATCCCAGTGGTCTTCCATCCCTGCCCCGTCCCTTCCTGAGCACTGGCAACATCTGGCCCTTGGGCTGCCCACGGGCCCCCAGATCCTTATAAGGAAGTCCTCTGTTCTGTTTACACTGACTCAAGTTGGTTTCTGTTACTTGTAACAAAGAATCCTCACCCAAAGGCTTCCACCTCCTCCGGGAAGCCTCGCCTGACCCCTCTACACCCACCAGGCTCCCTTCTCCCTGGAGCTCTTACCATGTATGTCACTTATCATGTCAGTAGGTTTGCCACCTTCTTTTAGTCACATTTTTTCCTCTTAAAAAATCCAAACATTCACAAAAGTAGAGAGAGTGTAACCATGTACCCAACATCAGCTTCAACAATTATCTACGCATTGCCAGTCTTGTTTCAATCAAAACGCTCAGATTTTCCTTCGTGGGGTGGGAGGGAACAAATATTTTAAGGCAAATTCCAGACCTTATGTCAATTCATTCATAAATTTTGTTTGTTTGTTTATTTGTTTTTGTGGTACGTGGGCCTCTCACTGTTGTGGCCTCTCCCGTTGCGGAGCACAGGCTCCGGACGCGCAGGCTCAGCGGCCATGGCTCATGGGCCCAGCCGCTCCGCGGCATGTGGGATCCTCCCGGACCGGGGCATGAACCCGTGTCCCCTGCATCAGCAGGCGGACTCTCAACCACTGCACCACCAGGGAAGCCCCTCAATGTGCTTTTAAATGCCACAGACTTGACTCTGTTACACACACATGGTCCACGAGTTTCCTCTTCATCTGGTCCTGAGGACAGTTCCAGGAGATGGAGAAGGAAGCAAGATTACCACTAAATGAATGAAGGTAAGGCTCAGAAGTGATGAGGGATTCTGACAGGATCACTCAGGGAGCCAATGGCCGAGCCTGAGGGAACCTTCCATGAGGTTCTGTCCGCAGCCAGGACGCTAAAGGGAAAGGGAAGTAGTGGCTCTGAGGCCACTTGGCGGGTAGCAGCTTTCTGAGGACTCACTGCCTGCCACTACCAGCCAATGACAGCACCGCGCACACTTCACAAGGCGGCAGGCACCTCCAATAATAAATTTTGAAACATGTTGTTTCCAAATGGAAAAAGCAAATCCCACCATGTTTGTTTCTAATTAACTCGGTGCTGTTAAGCCTAATGCTGGTTCCCACCCTCAAGCTGAGACGCTCCAATAGACTATGTTGTCACTCTGTAGCGTTGGGCATGGTGAGCTGGGCTCCGCCTTGCTAGGGCAGTGGTTAACAAAATCTGCCCCTTCTTTGGTCACCAGGTCACCAGACTTCCAAGTCAAACCGGCTCTCCTGGGCCCACAGTCCTCCTCAGGAAGTTATCTGTAACTGGGGAGAGTGGCAGTACCCCCAGCCCCGAGTTTCCCTTCGAAATGAGGCTTTGTGATGTGAGAAGGAACAGGACACAGCTCTGCCGGGATCACCTCTCAGCCTAGGGTAGCAGGTCTTTCCTAGAGCGAAGAGGCACAGCCTTAGGCCTTGGGTCCCTTCCACCACCCGCCTTGGGGAGGGCCACGGGGCAAATCTTGTGGCTTCCTTCCCTTGCCTTCCCCATCCGTCCATACCAGCACCTGGCCTCTGCTCTCAGGGGCTTTGCAGGATAATCTCTCCCAACCTGTGTCCTCTTCACCCTCCACTCGGTGACTAACCCTGACTCAGACCCACGTTCTTTCTTCCGGAACCATGTCAATAGCCACCTAACTGACCCCTCTCCCCTCTCGCCTCACCTTAGCTGCAGCAGCCAGAGGCCTCCCCCTCCAAGGACAGCTTGCCTCCCACCTCCCTTCCCTGTGCAGGAGTGCCCCTCAGCTCCCCACTGTCCAGGCTAAAATCCAGTCCCTGCGCATGGCGGGGAAGACCCTCCTCAATCGCTTCAACTAATTCTCACTTAACTCCCACCAATTACCACCAGGAATCCTTTGTTCTAAACACCCCAAACAACCTGCTATTTCCTGCAAGGACATATATCTATGTTTCCCTGCCTGTGTGTCATCATGACTCATGTGTTTCCCTCTACCTGGAATTCCTTTCTCTGACACTGTCACTTGCGTAACTTCTCCCTATGCTTCAGAGCTCAGCCCAAATACCACCTCCTCCACGATGCTTCCCGAAAGGGATCTGAGGAAGCGCTTTCTCTCCTCCAGCGTCCCATCTGCCTCACTTGAGATGCTAAGAAACAAACTTGTCTGGAGGCATAATCCATTGCTGTGGGTCTAGCACTGAGGTAATTCTAGAGAACATGACTCACATTTTTTTTTTTTTGCAGTACGCGGGTCTCTCACTGTCGTGGCCTCTCCCGCTGCGGAGCACAGGCTCCGGACGCGCAGGCTCAGCGGCCATGGCTCACAGGCCCAGCCGCTCCGCGGCATGTGGGATCTTCCTGGACCAGGGCACGAACCCGTGTCCCCTGCATCGGCAGGCGGACTCTCAACCACTGCGCCACCAGGGAAGCCCCATGACTCACATTTCTAACCAGAGACCACATACTGGATTCCAGCTATCAATCAGCCACTCTCTGTTTCTCTCCATCTGTAAGGTGGGGCAGTCTAGACAGAGTCCAAACAAATCTGTTCTCCCTGTAAATTCACTGCCCGCTTGAGGCTGTCACCACACGGCTGGGCGATGAGAGTGGCGGGCAAAGGAAGCAGACGTGTAGCCAAGGCCACCCGCTGGACACCACGGGCAACCTATGGGTTGAGGCTCAGATGACACTCCCCTGCCACACACGGGCAGGGACTGTGCTCAGGACAGAGCCCTGTGCGCAGCCTCAGGGGCCACCCTGACTCTCCTCAGGGAAGCCTGGCTGGCAGGACGCCAGGAAAGCTCTGGCAGGGAGGACAGTGTGTTGCAAGGGTCACTGAAGCAGCCACTCAGAAACTCATTACATGCGCGTCTGCCACCAACAGCTTGTAAAACAACAAAACAAAAACAAACTTGGGCCACTTCAAATCTTGCCTATCGGCGCCAATGGCAAGTCTGAATGCAGGGAGAAGAAGACTTTAGAGGTTGAAATCCTGACTGTTGTGAGGACCCTGTTCCTCTGGAGGCTGTTGCTGGGGTCCCTCGAAGTGCCTTGGAGACTCCCAGCTGTCCCCAGGCCTAGGATCCAAAAACACTCTCATAGTCTCTGCAGAGGGCTTAAATCTCATCCTGACCTGAGAGCTCCCTGTTTTCACAAAACTCTTCATCCCGGGCAATTAGGAACTCTTTTGGAGGGTCCTCGGAGCCGGAAGGCCCCGAGGTACAAACGACTCTAGCTCTGCAGAGAACCATCGCAGCTTGCTCCAGTCACAGTCTGGCTGGGCGTCCCCTCAGGCCAGCTTTCTCGGTACACTGCAGCCCAGGCCACTAATTCAGTGCTGGGCATAAAGATCAGGGAGATTACACACTGCTTCATCTGACAGAAGTTAGAGAAAAATAAGCTGAGACTTAATTTAACACTGTTCTCAGCATCTACTGCTCTTCATCTGCCAGCAACTTCAAGGCAGAAATTATTCACCAGCTAAGTTGTATGAACTCTGCACTGATCTAAATCACGTAATGCTTCTTCAGGGTCTTAATCAAAACCAGATTTTTTGTTTGTTTGTTTGTTTATTTATTTATTTTGGCTGCACCGAGTCTTAGTTGCGGCACCTGGGATCTTTCAGTTGCGGCATGAGGGAATCTTTTTTAGTTGCGGCACGTGGACTCTTAATTGTGGCACGTGGACTTCTTAGTTGTAACATGCAGGCTTCTTAGTTGGGGCATGAGGACTGTTAGTTGCGGCAATGCAAACTGTTAGTTGCAGCATGCATGCGGGATCTAGTTCCCTGACCAGGGATCAAACCCGGGCCCCCTGCATTGGGAGCATGGAGTCTTACCCACTGGAGCACGAGGGAAGTCCCAAAACAAGATCTTGATAATGACAGGAGGCTAAGAAGCATGGTGGGCTGGCAATGCAAATCACTGCTTTACACGGCATGAAGCACAGCTGCATCTGAGCCCCCCATACACACCTTAACTCATAGCCTAACTGCTTAGGTCAGCTCTGGTTGAACTAGACCTCTGACCTCCTGCCACAGTAAGTGGAAAGACTACACAGAAACCTTTGGAGCTAAGCCCTCTCAGAGCTCCAGGCTCGGGGAAATACCCTCTCTCCTACCCACGTCATACACCGTTTTCATGAAGCACCTCAAGTTAATCAACTCACAGCTGACTTTTGTGCTTAAATTCTAAAGCTTTCTCAGTTGGGGGATTCTTCTTCCCCTTAACTCAGTGGTCAGGAAGCTTTTTCTGTAAAAGGACCAGAGAGCAAATATTTTAAGGCTTTGAGGGCCACACAATCTCTTTCACAAGCAACTATTCAACTCTGCCATTACAGCACAAAAGCAGCCACAGACAACACTTAAAATAAGCCTGGCTGTGTTCCAATAAAACGTCTTGATGGACACCGAAATTTGAATTTCACATAATTATCATGTGTCACAAAATTCTGAAAAACAAATCTTAGCTTGCAGGCCATACAAAAATAGCCAGCAGGCTGTGCGCTGCCCATTTTGCCCACCCCTGCCTTAAATGCTTAATTATTGTTTTGATCCTGTGTTAGCAGTTTTCTATCTTTCTGACCCAATGCTTAATATTATCTATAGTGGGACAACTTTTTTCACCATAATTTGCTTGCTTTCAGAATCTGTTCCTCCCATCGTCTAGTTATAGAACTCCTCTTTTTCATTTGGGATATGCTCCTCCACAATATCAAGTGTTCCTGCTAGGGTGCCAATGAAGGGACCCCATCAATCCTGCCCCAGAGGTGGTTTCGTAACTCAGGATGGCCCACCACACTACTCTAGTCCCCTGGACACAACAAATGGTCCAGGACCGGGCAGGGTCTCCAAGCAGAGCCAAAGAGTGATTCAAGCGCTGACCTAGATGCTGAGGAGGCTGGGCGGAGCTTTCTCTGGGATACGGAGCACTAAGGACTAGAAGTATCGGGCTAGTGAGGTCCGTGCTGCCCCCAGTGGAGAGAATCTGACTGAAAAGAAAGCCCACGTAAGGAGGAGTAAAGCCAAGAGGTGACCAGAGTCCTGAGGCTATCATTTCAACCCCATATTCATCCCTGCCTTTGGACCTCCTGGTAACTCAAGCCAATGCACTCCCTCTTTTGATTAAGTAATCTTGAGTTAGGTGCCTGACACAGCCAAAGAATCCTGACTAATTATATCACATCAGATTCTATTTGACAGTTGGCAGCATGGCGATTCATGCACAGAACAATGACACTGGCTGCGCTCCACCACGCATTAACATCACTTACAGATATGTCTCTTTTCCCCTGTTAGACTCTAAGCCCCCAGAGGGCACAAGTCATTTATGAGCCATCTTTATGCCCTCTGCAGTGATTCACCCAGTACCTTGCACTTGGTAGGTATTCAGTGAATATTTTACAATACGAATTAACTTTTCTTTGATGGGGGAAACGTCTACGAGAAGGGCAAGTAAACACAGAGGAACATGTGTGTGTACCTACCCACGACTATCCACCAGAATGTCACCCAGAGATTTCAGAGAAAACGTACACTCCCAGAGGGACCACAGATCTAATCCCCACCTCCCGACCAACAGCCCATAAGCCACACACACCAGGCTGAGCCGCACAGATGGCTGCGCCCTTCGTACACCCGGAGGAAACAGAATACAATGTCCGCCCGACACCAAGGCAGATCACAGTGGACCGCTTCACCGTGGATGAAATCCAGAATAGCTGGCCACAACTTCAGACACGGGGAATACTGCCTCTACTTGTCCTGCCCAAGAAGTCCTGTTCCGCGATGGCAGAGACCAAGCACTTCAGGAACCAGAGTGAGAACCTCCTGATCTCTGGGTTCCCGTACAGCATGGACACATCAGAAACATAGGAAAGGCAGCCACAGGCACACTCACATCAGTGCAGCTCACTAGCACCAGGACACGCTCACCTGGTCGGAGAAAGGAAACTGAAAAACTTTCAAGAGGCTACGACCTAGCTGGAAAAACAGGACCTAAACGGTACCTGAAAACAGTTGTTCACCCCCCAAATACCATTATTGTACTTCCTCTCACTTAAAAAGTAATCTGTAAGTGCAGGTATGCCTAATTTTGTATCACTGACATATTCCCACCCCCTAAAAAAAAAGTTTGAATCAAACTGATATAATTTGCTTGCCTTCTTGAAGAGTCTGTGAGAAATTGGATTTGAAAAATCCTCTAGTGAATGTTTTGAAAAAGCAAACAAGTGCCCCTAGGGCAACTTGTGCTAAAAGTTACTTTTGTACATTAGTTTTACTTAGAACAGGGCACACCTAGACATCACTTTCAACCTAATAATTTAAAATCCTGTCACCTTTGCCCACGGATGTGCCAACCCGTACGCACACTCAGTAGGAAGGGATGGTCGCTTGATAGTTGCATGACTGTCATGGGAGCGTACGCTTAGGGGCAGTCACAGTGGCCCCCTGTGGGAGGTGACTCAGCCTGCAGCCCCCCCGCAGTGAGGCGAAGAAGGGCCCGCTGGCCCAGCAGCAGCAGCCCTGCGGGAGCCGTGGACTCCGGCAGCTGCTTTTCTGCCTGAGTGACCCAGCCACCCAAACCAGAGCAGCCCTCCCTGGTCCCTATCCCAACACAGTCTGGGGGTTCAGCTTTTCAAAGGCTTCTCTATACTTTTCCAGGATCCTTCCAGTGAATATGTTTTGAGAAGCCTAAACCAAGTTAGGCTGGTTTCTGTTGTTGGCAATCATAAAAACCTACTGATTCATCTGCTAAGCAGCAGCTAACATACATTAAGTGTCTACCATGTGTCAAGCACTATTCTAAGTGCTTTGCAGGCATTATCTCAATCCTCACAACCTTTAAGTAGGCTCTATTTTCTCCACTTTTCTGAGGTTTGGAGAAGTTAAATTACTTGCCCAAGGTTACACAGTAAGTAGCACAGTCAGCATTAGAACCCTGAACTTCTATCACTGTGACAGAGTGAAAAAACTGGCCACAATATTTTGTAGCTCCTCCCAACAAGAGATAAAGTGCATCCCTCTACTTTCTGAATCTTGGCTTGGCCACGTGACTTGCTTTAGCCAATAAGACATTACAAAAAAACCTGACACAAGCACATGCTTAAATGGTGCTTGAGTATTGGGGTTACCAATACTTGCTACTGAAACCCTAAGACCGTCATGGGAAGAAGCCAAGGGTTTAGCCTCCCAGAGGATGACTGAAAACATGGGGAAGAAGGCCCTGCCATCCCACAGAACTGTACAAGGTAATAAGCTGTTGTTGTTTTAAAACTACTAAGTGTTGGTGTGATTTATTACACAGCAAAAACTAACTGAAATAATCACTGAGCTATCCCCACCAAGTCAGTATCAACAAGTAAAGAATTTTAAAAAACATGAAGCAGAGAAAAAGCCTCTTTATTCTTCCCCTTTTTTCCTCAAGGACAGAATGAGAAGAAACGGAGTTTAAATTTCATCAGGAAAGAATATATTTAGAGCAGAGGAGGAACTTACTGGCAGTGAGAAAGCCTAAAGACAGAGGCAGAGAGTCTCTCTCTCTCATTCTCACCCTAACTCAGCTTCCAGGAATCGTTCACTCATTGTGTTTCTGGCTAAGGAATCGAGTTGTGTAAGAGTACCATTTCCAGGCCAGGCCTTCCAGTGAATTCTTTCAGGATTCTTTCTGGAGAAGACCCACAAACAGCAGGAGGCTGAAAAGCTGAGCGGCCAGGCCAGGGCTGCCTGCACACACACTGCTCACTGGAGCAGAAGTCCTTCTAGCGACTCCCCCTTCTCGGCTGGGCAGGGAGTGAACCCTCCACCAAGACATCTGTCCAGAGACCCGTCTGGCTCACAAAGCAGCTCTGCATGCCAAACAGCAATAACTGGTGGAGCCAGAAAAGAAATTCCTGGGAGAGTGGGAGCAGCAGCACCAGGCGGAAGGGGAAAGCAAGCTGGTTATTCCAGGAATGAGCTGAAACCTTCCTCTCTTTGCAACAAAAATAAAGTGAGCCCTCCATCAGCAACGCAGAGCATGGCACATACTAGGCACATGGTAGAGAAAAAACCAGGACTAGATTCATGACTGGGTTAAAAGCAGAAGACGTGGGTTCTTAGCCCAGCTTCACTGTTGATTCCTGTGTGTTCTGGCACAAGTCAGTCACACACCCACCCATTTAACAGACCTTTCAGGAGGAGCTAGTCTGCTATCATGTTGGGGACTAGGGATACAAAGATGAATTCGACGTGTTCCCTGATTTGAAGAAATTCACAGACTAGCGAGAGAGACATATAAACTCTCTGAGCTTTGGTTTCTACATCTATAAAACAGGAAAAACACCTATTTCAGAAGGTTGTTTGGAATAATAAGTGAGATAAGTTGCATAAAGCACCTAATACAGCACTTGGCACATAACAGGTCCTCAGTAAACAATGATCATTATTTTTTACGAGAAAGGGATGGACACTGTGTCAAAGGAATACAGAGGCAGAACACTTAATCCACTTAGGGAAGGGGCTGGTTCATGGGAAAGCTTCTTGTAAGAAGAGATGTTTGAGCTAAACAGTAACATTATTACAATTAGCTATCATTCATTAACGACTTTGACTAATTTTCACGACTATATAAGTATATAATTTGCAATTATCGCTCTTTGGCATGAATTATCCTCATTTTACAGATGAATAAATAACTCAGAGAGTTTATACACCCTATCTGTAAGGGAGTTAGGATTTCAACTTTAACTGGCTGACTCCCAAGCCTCTGTGCCATAATACTTAAAAAAGGATTAGCATATAGAATGGATAAACAACAAAGTCCTACTGTATAGCACAGGGAACTACATTCAATATCCTGTGATAAACCATAATGGAAAAGAATATGAAAAAAAAGAATGCATATATACGTATAACTGAATCACTTTGTTGTGTAGCAGAAATTAACACAACATTGTAAATCAACTATACTTCAATAAAAAAAACATAGACATGATATATTGATATATTAAAAAAAAAAAGGATGAGCAGACTTAGTCTAACAAAGTTATGAGTGTGAGGGGGTGGGGTGGGGATTAGAAAATCCGCATTGCCAGGAAAGGCAATAATAGGAGCAAAGGTGCAGCTCAAAAAAGGAATTCAATCTCACTGGATCTCAGTTTCCTCACAATTTATATAAAGGAATAAGAAGGGCAATTAGCATTTGTTAGGCCCTTCTATATGCAAAACACCTTGCCAGATGCTTTCCATATGTAATTTCATTAATCCTCACAGCAACCTAGGAGCAGGCAAGAGGATTCCATTTTATAGATGGAATGGAATGGAACACCTTTACTCCACCAGATCCTTCTACAACACTGACCTCATGGGTCCCTCTAAGTGAGATTACACATATTATTCGCAGCCCCAGAACACAGCCCCACGCTCAAGAAATGTTGATTCCTCCTCTCTTCTCAGCTACTCCTATTTCCTAGAAATTGACACACTAAAATATTCTAACATAAAACACAGAGGTCTTTAAAAAAACACAGATTAAGGTCCATAAACTGCTGGAAAACTGCTCCCCGCCTCAAGCCATACCATACCTCCTACTGACACTTTCTTAATTGTCAGTGGAAAGAAGACAAAATGTAGCCAGTGCAGTTAGAAAGCAGAAGGTTTTCTACAGTTTTGCATTTTAAGTGTATAGTTGGATGCATTTTGAAAAAACGTATACACCTGTGAACCCACCACCAAGTCAAAATTTAATATTTTGATTACTCCAGAGTGTTCTGTCATGCCGCTTTGAAGTTTACCCTCACTCCAGCCCCTCAGATCCCCAGGCAACCACTGATCTACTTTATTACTGTGTTACTGTGGATTAAATCTGACAGTTCTAGTAGAACCACGCAGTGTGGACTATTTTCTATAAGGCTTCTTTCACTCAGCATAATGTTTTTGAGATTTGTCCAAGTTGTGTGTATCAACAATTTGTTCCTTTTTATTGTCGAGCTGTATTCCGCTGTTTGAATATATTAAAATTTGTTTACTTGCTCAGCTGGTGAAATATTTTGGTTGTTTCTAGTTTGGGGCTATCATGAATAAAGATGCTTATGACATTTGTGCACAAGTCTTCGTGCGGACAAATGTTTTCATTTTTCTTAGGTCAATACTGAGAAATGGAGTTGGTGGGTTGTACGGTTTAATTTTAAAAGAAACTACCAAACTGTTTCCCAAAGTGACTGTCCCTTTCCCTGGCTGTGTTTAAGAATCTCTCTTTATCACTGATTTTCAACAACTTGACTTCTCTTTTTTTTTTTTTTTTTTGCTTCTTGCTTTTTTACAGCTTTATTGGTGTATAATTTTCATACAATAAACTCCATATACTTAAAGTGTATCACTGGATGAGTACATATATGACCATGCCCACAATCAAGATTATAAACATATCACCCCCCAAAGTTTCCTCATGCTCCTTTGCAATTCTTCCCTTCCTCCCCTTCCTTCATTCTCCAGGCAACCACTGATTTGTATTTTGTCATTACAGATTAGTCTGCAATTTCTAGAATTATGTAAATAGATTCACACAGTACTTGACACAGCTCTTTGTCTCTTTCATGCAGCATCACTCTTTTAAGATTCATCCATACTGCTGCAAGTTATCAATGGTTTATTCTTTTTATTGCTAAGCAGTATACTATTGTATGGATATACCACAATTTGTTTATGCATTCAACTGTTGATGGACATTTGGGTTGTGTCTAGTTTTCAGCGATTACAAATAAAACTACTATGAACATTCAGGTACAAGGGCCTGATTGGACCTATGCTTTCTTCTTTTCTTTAGGGAAAATCCTAGGAGTGAAATGGTTGAATGTATCATAGATACATGCTTAATATTTTATGAAACTGATAAGCTGTTTTCCGGCACAACTGCACCGTTTCACATTCCTATCAGCAGTGACTGAGAGTTCCTGTGGTTCCATGTCCTCAATAACAGAGTTACTCTCTACAGACATTCTAGTGGGTGTGTAGCAGTAACTCATTGTGGCTTTAACTTACATTTCCCTAATGATGTTGAATATCTTCTCATGTGCTTATTTGCCATTTGCACATCTTTTTTAGTAAAGTGTCTGTTCAAATCTTTTACCCGTTTTTTTTCAGAAGTCACAACTAGTTCTGATACTTTATTGTTCCAAGGATATCGTAGTTTATTTTTTCTTCAGCTATTGTTGACATATAACATTATGGTAGTTTGAGCTGTGCAACATAAGGATTCGTTATTTGTATGTATTGTGAAATAATCACCACAATAAGTCTAAATGAGATCTGTCACCACATATAAGTACATTTTTTTTTCTTTCATGAGAATTTTTAAGGTCGACTCTCTTACCAACTTTAACGTATTCGATATAGTATTATTATCTATGGTCAGCATGCTGTTTCTGACATCTCATGACTTATTTATAGCTGAAAGTTTGTACCTTTTCACCTTTAGGCATTTCACCCCAAACACCTCCTGCCTCTGGCATCCGCCAGTCTGTTCTATGAGCTGGGATTTTTCTTTTTTAAAAGATTCCACATGGGGCTTCCCTAGTGGCGCAATGGTTGAGAGTCCGCCTGCCGACGCAGGCGACACAGGTTCGTGCCCCGGTCCGGGAAGATCCCACATGCTGCGGAGTGGCTGGGCCCATGAGCCATGGCCGCTGGGCCTGCGCGTCTGGAGCCTGTGCTCCGCAACGGGAGAGGCCGCAACAGGTGAGAGGCCCGTGTAAAGCAAAAAAGAAAAAGATTCCACATGTAAGGGAGATCATGCAGTATTTGTCTTTCTCTGTCTGAGTTATTTCACTTAGCATAATGCCCTCAAGGTCCTTTCATGTTATCACATGGCAAGATTTCATTTTTTATTTGGCTGAATAATATTCCATTGTGTATCTGTATCACAGTTTCTTTATCCAGTCATCTGTCATTGGACAATGGGCTGCTTCCCTATCTTGGCTATTGTAAATAGTACTGCCGTGAGCATAGGGGTGCATATATCTTTTCAAATTAGTGTTTTCCTTTTCTTCAGAAGTGGGATATACCCCAATACCAGAAGTGGGATTGCTGGGCCATATGGTAGTTCCACTCTTAATTTTCTGAGGAAATGCTATACTCTTTTCCATAGTGACTACACCAATTTCCATTCCTACCAACACTTCACAAGGGTTCCCTTTTCTCAACAACCTCTCCAACATTTGTTATTTCTTGTCTTTTTTTTTTTTGAATTTTATTTATTTTTTATATAGCAGGCTCTTATTTGTTATCTATTTTATTAGTGTATACATGTCAATCCCAATCTCCCAGTTCATCACACCACCACCCCCCCCGCCACTTTCCCCCCTTGGTGTCTCTATTTCTGTGTCTCTACATCTGTGTGTCTATTTCTGCCCTGCAAACTAGTTCATCTGTACCATTTTTCCAGGTTCCACATATATGTGTTAATATACGATATTTGTTTTTCTCTTTCTGACTTACTTCACTCTGTATGACAGTCTCTAGATCCATCCACATCTCTACAAATGACCCAATTTTGTTCCTTTTTATGGCTGAGTAATATTCCATTATATATATGTACCACATCTTCTTTATCCATTCCTCTGTCGATGGACATTGAGGTTGCTTCCATGACCTGGCTATTGTAAATAGTGCTGCAGCAAACATTGGGGTGCATGTATCTTTTTGAATTATGGTTTTCTCAGGGTGTATGCCCAGTAGTGGGATTGCTGGGTCATACGGTAATTCTATTTTTAGTTTTTTAAGGAACCTCCATACTGTTCTCCAGGTTTCTTTTGATTTCCATTTGCATGGAATATCTTTTACCATCCCCTCACTTTCTGTCTGTATGTGTCCCTTGGTCTGAAGTGGGTCTCTTGTAGACAGCATATATATTTTTACCCATTTTCTTAAAATTGCATTGTTTATCTTTTTATTATTAGGTTATCAGAGGTCTTTATATATTCTAGATAAAGTCCTTTGATGGATATATGTTTTGCCTATATTTTCTCTTAGTCCATGGCTTGCCTTTTCATTTTTGTCACAGTGTCTTTGGAAAAGCAAATGTTATTAATTTAGATGAAGCTCAGTTTATTGGTTTTTCCTTTATCGTTTGTGCTTTTTTTTAAAACTTCATTGGTTTTTTTTAAAAATTAATTTATTTTATTTTTATTTATTTTTGGCTGCATTGGGTCTTTGTTGCTGCAGGCGGGCTTTCTCTAGTTGCGGCGAGTGCTACTCTTCATTGCGGTGGCTTCTCTTGTTGCGGAGCACCGGCTCCAGAGCGCAGGCTCAGTAGTTGTGGCGCACGGGCTTAGTTGCTCCCCAGCATGTGGGACCTTCCAAGACCAGGGCTCGAACCCGTGTCCCCTGCACTGGCAGGTGGATTCTTAACCACTGCGCCACCAGGGAAGTCCTATAGTTTGTGCTTTTTATGTCCCATTTTAAAACTCCTTGCTAAAACACAGTCACTAAGATAGTCTCCTATGTTTTCTTTTAGAAGTTTTAGAAGTTGATCCACTGAGAGTTAATTTTTGTATATAGAGTGAGGTAATGGTAGAGGTTCATTTTTGTGCATATGGATATCCAATTGTTCAGCATCATTTGTTGAATAGATTCTTCTTCCCCTATTGAACTACTTTGGAATCTTTGCCAAAACTCAATTGACTCTTTATGTATGTGCCTGTTTCTGAACTCTTCATTATGTTCTATTTGATCTATTATGCTTAGCTTCACACGAGTGCAACACTCTACTGATTACTGTAGCTTTCTAATAAACCTTGAAGTCAGGTAGTCTAAGTCCCCCAACTTCGTTTTTCCTTTTTAAAGTTGTTTGGTCTATTCTAGGTTCTTTGCATTTCCCTATAAACTTTAGACAAAATTTGTCAACTCTACGAAGGCTACTGGGATTTTCAGTGGGATGGCTTTGAATCTACAGATCAAATAAAGCAAAACTGACATCTTAAGAATACTGATGGTGGTTGTGGTTGCATAACAATGTGAATGCACTTAATGCCACTGAACTTCATATTTTATTTCTTTTTTTTAAATTTTACTTGAACTGTACATTTTTAAATGGTTAAAATGATAAATCTTATGTTATGTATATTTTACAAGTTTAAAAATTTAATTAAAAAAACAATACCTATTCTAAAATTTAGAATGTATTACCTAATATATAGTGGCTCATAAGCTGGCCAGTCAATTTCACCAGTCCACCCCTCTCTTCCTCTACCATCCCTCCCTAGACCTGTCACTATTAGCACACTGTAGCTAAAGGGACATGGCCGAGAGCACTGTGTTTTTCCATCTGTCTTTCCTTTGGCTTCTTCATCTTTTTTAAAAAAATAAACTTTATTGAGGTATAACTTATATACTGTAAAATGCAACCACTTTAGCGGAAAGTTTGACTTTTGATAAACGCATATAGCCACGTATCTACCACCACAATCTAGATATAACATTTCATCACCCCAGAAAGTTCCGTCATGCCTCACTGATGTTAATCTCTCCCTAAACCCTCAGGTAACCACTGATCTACTTTCTGTCCCTATAGATCTGTGTTGTTTTCTCTATAATTTTATATACATAGAAACAGTTTGTACTGTTTTCGGTCAGGCTTCTTTCATCCAGCAGAAGTGTTTTTGATATTCATCAAAACTACATGTGTCAATAGCCTGTTATTTTTATTGCTGAATAATACTCTCTTGTATGGATATATTGTAATTTGTTTGTCTCTTTGCCTGTTGAAGAACATTTTACTTATTTCTACTATGAATATAGCTGCTTTAAGCATGTGTATATGAGTCTGTATGGACATATGTTTTCATGTATCTTGAATAAATATCTAAGAGTGGTATGGTTATATGATAAGTGTATGTGTACCTTTATTAAAAGAACCCAGAGTTTCTTTTAGAGTCAAACTCATAACCAGTTAGTCATGGCTTTGGGCCTACGCACAGTCTAGTCCAGTGGGCAGCCAGGGACACTGGGGGTTAGGTAACTAAGTTCTAGCTGGGCATCTGGTCTGTGCATACTGGGTGACTAGGTCTGTCACAGCCTCGGGTAAGAGGTATACCACATACTAAAAAGAGGATGGTTCTTGCTGCTCCAGATATCAAACTAAATAGTCAAAGAGTGGTAGTAAAAATCAAAAATACTAGCAAATGGCTTTTATACCAAAACAAAACACAGAAGAGGCTGCAACAACTTTTAGACTTCAGCAAAAATCCAAAACGTAACAACTAGCAAATAAATTCTTACCTCTGTGCATAATCTTGTGCTTCTCCCTCAGGTATGTCAGGCCTTTTATTACCTAGGGGAAAGGAAATGTAAAAAGATGGAAACTGAAATAGTGGTGTTTAGAAAATACTCAACCTTTCTATTTTAAAATGATCTAGGAAATATTTCATCTAACATCACAAATTTGCCTTCTTCCCTTATTTTTCTTCTCTCTTTTGATTTTTTAACCTGTCTTATCAAGAAACCATCTTTTTACATGATATACAGAGTATGATTTTTAAGCAAAATTGATTATTGCAAGTTTAGACAACTGTAAAAAAAAAAAACACTTTGCTTGAATTCATTTATTTCCAAATCTGCAATCTAAAAAAGAGGCTTTCTGATGCCACAAACGGGAATTCTTTTGGATACCCTGTCCTATTTTTGAAGACAGAAATACAGAAATCTACTTTGCTAGTTTTAGCGAGAAACAGCGGGGGGTGGGGGAGAGATTGTATCTAGAATCTAGATAGAGAAAATTCTGGTGAAAAACCTAACATTTCTTACAAACCTTCCCTTTGTTGACTTCCTACCTTCCTCCTTGTCCCTTTCCTACCAACTCAACTTATCAGTGAGGGAACCTGGAAGAAAAACTTCTCAATATACTCACAGCAATGCTAACTTTTCCTAAAATTTGTTCAGGAATTCTTCCAGCTTTCTTCAGGACTTGATCCAAGGAACCCCCATCCTAAAAACAAGAATACCAGCCCATTTAGTGACAATGTTTCTAACTATTCTTTCAAGTGTTAAACTTCAGCAGGAAAGTAAATCTCACACATGACAAAATCTTCCTATAAGGGGACCCTTCAGTTTGTTCCAGATATCAGGTAAGACATGAATGCAAAACATTGTGGGAGCTGCCAAACAACTAACAACTCAAATCCTATGAATAATCATTAAATAAATTACTAATTTAGTGGTCAAAAATTACTAATTCAATGGTCAAATTACTAATTCTACTGAACTGACAGAACAGAGTAGCAGTTAGGAGTGCAGGCTCTAGTGGCAAACTGTCTAAATTTGCATCCCAACTCTTTCTATCTAGTGGACATTGAACAAGTTACTCCACTTGTAAAATGTGGATGATAATAATTATAAGGCTATTATTATTCATAGGGCTATTATAAGTATTAAACAAGCTCATATATATATAAAGCCCTTAGAACAATGTCTAGCCCATAGTAAGTGCTCAATAAATGTTTGCCAGTTTGTCACCATTGTGTAAGTCACAACTTGCATTTGGCATTATCCTAACAAATTATATTTAATAAAATCCAAAGCAAAATGTCATAGAAAGCAATCATTCATTCCACAAATCCTACAAGATGCCATGCACTGTGTTAGGTTCTATGGGGAATAAAGATACAAAAAAGACCTAGCTCTTGTCCTCAATAAATTTACAAACTAGTAGGAGAAATATACGACTTAATAAAATATAACAAAACAGAATAAATGTATAGTAAAAGTGCTACACACACACTCAGAAGAAGGGAGAATTCTGCCTTCACTTAGAAGATAGCATTTGAGATGAAATCTTACTCAAAGAATGAGCATGATTTCCATACCTGGAAAAGGAGAGGGGCAAGGGGACAACAGAACAGAGCGGAAGCACGCTCCTAACCACTGGAGTGCCAGGGAATTCCCAAGAACAGGGTATCTCAACAAGATCAAAAGCAGAGAAGCATTAAATTGCTTAGTACTCCTGGGATGACATGCGGTTCATTCACTGTAGGCGTATGAAGAAATGCAGGGATGGATCAGGCTGGAAATGGCCATCTGTGGCCAGATCATGGAGCCCCACCAAGGAACTAAGACCTGACTTTACGGAGGCAGAAGGAAAGGTACCCAAACCACAGCAGCTGAGAGAAAGAGACGGGGCAATTAGCAAGCAGCTGATCAGGCGGAGATGACATGAGCAGGACCCAGGGCAGAGGCGGTGGAAAGGGAGTACGCAAGAGGGGATACACATGTGGAGTGAAGCTGGCTTCTGTAGGCCTCGCATACAAGGGCCTTCCCATCCGTGGAGGCTACATTTTAACCTGAGATCTTGAAAAAATGCTCACTCAAGGAACCCTCACGTGTTGAGACAGAAATATGTTCCTGCCGCTATGGCTTCGGGTGTAGCCAATTATCAGTCACAATATAAAATTACCCTAGAAGTAGAGATAATTCCTACAAACTCAGATTGATTTTCTAAAGTACACTGTCTACACTAGGCAGCTACCATCATCAACTATCATCTCTTAATCACCTCTGTGTAAGGCAGAGGGATACATGAGGGACTAGGAATGGGAAAA
The DNA here is from genome assembly GCF_964270905.1 of Leucopleurus acutus. NCBI lineage: Eukaryota > Metazoa > Chordata > Mammalia > Artiodactyla > Delphinidae > Leucopleurus > Leucopleurus acutus. The sequence goes on along the minus strand of NC_139142.1, from coordinate 135,263,711 downwards.
ACTATAAGTACAGGAAAAAATACCCTCTGCCTGGGGAGACAGAACATATTCATAAAGAGGCAAGGCACCTTAAATCCTCCTCTGAACAAGGCAGGGAACAAACAGTTGAATGAAGAGAACACACACTGCTAAAGGTGCCCAGAGGAGGAAGCGATTCCTGGACAAAGCGGCCAAGGGAAGGGCTCACGACAAGAGTGACACACGGAAGCTGAGCCTTGGAGGTGGGCAAGATCTGGGTAGGAGAGGCAGAGAGGTGTTCTCACTGACATCCTGCCTCCAAAACCACCCAGCCTTTAAGATGCAGCCATGCAATGTAAGGTCACGGAACAATGCATAACATAATAAAGAAAAGAAGGACAGAGAATAATTCCATTTTTATAAAAATAAAAAAGTGTGCATATACTCACACAAAACCAGAATGTCAAAAATGTTACCAAAATGTTCCAGTCTAGATAGTAAGATTATCAGGGGTCTTTGTTGTGCGATAGTTTCTTCTTTGTGCTTTTCTATGGCTTATACATTTTCTACAATAAATAAATGTCTTACCTTTTAAAATTACTGACCTCATTTACGAAAGTGGAGAATTAAATCTATAAATCAATTAACAGATACTTACTGAGCGCCCATTTTGTACAAAGGCATCATTAGGTAGCTACAACACTACCTAAAGGAGGTGAGAAAATAGTTAAGACTCGTTCAGGGATACAGAGCTCTCAGGAAATGTTACCTAAAACAATGCTAAAAATAGATTATCAACTTAAAAGTTCTATGCTTATAAAAACGATAGTTTGGACCAATGACTTTCTATCACAGATCAACTCTGGATCATGGATGCTGATAGAAAAAGAAAACAGTACAGGTGTATACTCAAATGCACACTAACACCCCTGAATACGTTAAACTTCTCATCATAATAAACTCCCTAGCACAACTACCTAATGGTGGGTCAGACCACCAAGGAGCACAGGAGAGGATTTCAAACTTCAACCTAAGATTCAAATGGGCCATAATCTCCACACGGATATGAGCATGGAATTATAATTCTAGAGTCAAAGAGAACTCCTCTGTAAACACACATTTTCCAAGAGCCCTTGGAAGAGCCCTAACCCAGGCGGTGAGCCAGGCTGGGGTTTGAGTCATCCTTTGAGCCTGGCTGCCTCCACAATGACGCAGGCCCCTGTTGGCCAAATCAGGACAGCGCCACAGCCCAGGTAACCACACCCAAGTCAGCAGGCTCCTAGAAATGCCACAGCGCCTCTCAATTTCCCTTACTGACAGGAACAGGGACTCCAGTGCAGAAAGTTTCCAGCCATTTCTGTTTTGCTTTCAGTTGAATGTGGTTTCAGACTCTTTGTTTGAACGACTTTGCCTAATTATCAGGGAGGACTATACACTTAAAACTAGGTAACAGAGCAATTCTGTCCAAATCAGATGCAAACGAGGCAGAAGAGTTAGCCTGTGGTTCTCAGGTTCCACAGCCAGGACAGGGCGGCCCAGCTAACTGTCTTGGTTTACACTTTCCCTGGGGGTTGTGGTAAACATTTCTGTCAAAAAGGAGGAAACGCTGGCTCTCCACCCTTTAACCTCCTCTGTGCTACAAGCAGAGTTACAGAGTGAACAACGGGATTAGCAGGATTTAAGAAGCATGAACCACATCAGGATCAGCCAGTGTTGCCTGTGACTCACCTCACAACCTTTTGATTCCACTGCACTGTTGCCAAGGACCTGCCTTCGCTGACTAAAGCTGCTAAAACTGTGCTTATTTTTAGAAGCCAATTATTAACTAAGTCAGTGGTGCTTCTGTGAAGGTTTCTACAGAAGAGACAAATGCTTTATGGAAAGAAAGAGCTCAAAAGCTTTTACTCCTGCATAAGAAACATCAACCCTGAGTCCCCAGTTCTCTGGTTGCTCAGCTACCACCTGAGTAGGAATCTACTTCCCCAAAGACAAGAACATTCCTGTTCTGATCAGGCAGGATCCATGTACCCCTTGGGTCTCAAAACTCAGACTGGGCAGTGCAAACACAGCTTATGTCTAGAAAAGGTCAGCCCCTAGCCAGGTGCATTAAGAAGATGGGGCTCCATACACGTTGATGACAAATTTACTTCAAACTGCATCCACAAAACAATCTGAGCAGTGCGTAAGTAGACGGTACGTGGTAAAGCAAATATGGCAAAATGTTAACGGTAGAATCTAGGTGGTGGCTTTAGAGTGTACATTACACAATTCCTTCAACTTTCTGTACTTTTGAAATTTTTCATAGTAAAATGCTGGGGGAAAATGCCAATGACAAGGAACATCATGCAAAGACTGTGACACGGAGAGAACCAAAGAATCTTAGAAGCTGGGATATGGCTAATGAACAGAGCTCTATATGACAACACCTTTGAAATGTGGAAGCTGAGACAAAGCAGAAATCCCTAAAGAGAAGTGGCAGCCAGTGGTCAGAGAATTTCCTATCACAAGCAGCCAGCGCAGGAGTTCTCCTGCAGGAGAGCTTGCTCAGGGACCACGGAGGGGTGAGAGGGCCCAGCCTAGAGTAGAAAGCTACTCGGGAGCATGGCTACTTGAACTTCAGGCCACAACTGCTTCCTTACAGGGTCTCGTCCCTGGCAACTCTGAGCCTCTCCACTAGGGTTAGCAGACAGTTCCAGCTGCCCTCTGAGCCTGTGTATACCCAGGAACAGAAGGCCCTAACTCTCTCTTGAGCCCTAACTCTCTCTTGAGCTCTGACCATGCACTCTCCCATCCTACTTCCTTTATCCAGTCATTCAACACATATCACCTAATAGGTGCCCTACACTCTGCTTGGCCCTCAGAAAGGTTTTGACCCTCCCAGTCTCTGACAGTCAGTTTTCCACACTCAGGCCTCCCAGGGTAATTCCAGAGATATCTTCTGCTTCAGGGACTTATGTGGGAGGATCTCAATATCCCCAGAGAGCCAAATCCATGGGGGAAAACAACTGACCTGCAGGTACTAGAAATGGATCAAGAGAATGGGAAACCAACCCTTGTGACATCCTGTGCCATCTCCTCCTCCAGGAGGGAAAGGCTGGACAAGGGCAAGGAGCATGAGGTTGTGATCAAGGTCTATGAATACAGAGTGAAGAAAGGATTCCAGGGCTTCCCTGGTGGCGCAGTGGTTGAGAGTCTGCCTGCCAATGCAGGGGACACGGGTTCGTGCCCTGGTCTGGGAAGATCCCACATGCCGCGGAGCGGCTGGGCCCGTGAGCCATGGCCGCTGAGCCTGCGCGTCCGGAGCCTGTGCTCCGCAACGCAACAGTGAGAAGCCCACGTACCGCAAAAAAAAAAAAAAAAAAAAAAAAGAAAAGAAAGGATTCCAGAATGAGGAAGCCACAACACAGGTCAATTTAACACAGACAGAAAGACTGAACTCCACATGGCAAGAGGCCACATAAGGCCAATAAAAGAGGTTCCAGCAGGATCTAAATAAATGAATAGGGCACTGACTATCAACGTTTAGGGCCTGATCTTAACCTCTGAAGCAAGCACCCTGGAGTTCAACCATGCTCAAACCTACAGACAGCCTCCTGGTTCCTCTATTAAAGGGAGAGGAACAGAACTTGGAGGTTACTTAAGAAAGAATTTCTGATGGTTCAGAAGACAGCAGGCATGAGGTGACGCACACCTTGTGCTCAGAAGCCCTCACGTCCACACTGATACTCCTCACTTGAGAAGGCCCTAGAACACAGCCATGCGGCCTGTGAACAGCTCTGGGGGCAGAGACGCTGCTCTCAATGGTTCCATCCCCTCGGCAGCTCATGTGGCACTTTGCCCTAATAGGCACTAAAATAAGTGTTTGTGAAGCTGAACCCATGTTGATTAACTAATGTGATCAAGTGACTGGCTACAAGTGCCAAAAACCACAGAAACACAGAATGTTAGCATGGGGAGGGGTCCCTAGAGAACATCCGGTCCAAACATTTCTCTGCAGAAATGAGAAAATCTTGAGAGAGTATATGACTTACATTATGTAATGGAGAGACTATGAAATTTAAAGAAAGCAGACCTGGTTAGAGACACTGGTTAGAGCTCAGCTCTGACACTTACTGGTTATATAACTTAGACTAATTACTAAACCTCTCAAGGCCTTGTTCTCTCCATCTACCAGCTTGGGGTAGGGGTGGGGGTCATTCCATGTCATATGACAGGGCTGATGTGATTAAGAAGTCACATAACATGGAAAGGACCCAACAAGTGGTAGAAGATGGAAAAGCTAGTTACTATTATGTCCAGCCATGCCACCACCCATCTTCCGTTATTTTGGCAAGACCCAAGAGGAAAAAAGGCTACTCTGGCCTCTCTTGTTTTATCACTGGTTGACCACCATCACCTCCACCCTCTTCCCCTTCTAGTTTTCAAGGATCTCCAGTGCCATTTACACATCTTCATCCAACTCTTGGGCTAAAGCTGGAAAACTAACCATCATCTGCACAAAGAGCACAAGAAACCCAAAGGATAAGGAGCAGGCCCCTCCCCCCGCCCCACCAAAGGGAGGTTAAAACCCAAGTGGAAAATAATCAGCACCCCAGGCCGGGGCTAGGACCAAGCCAGAAACATTCACATGCTTCCCACAGAGACTGCTTCACTCTCCTTGAAGCAAGAAGGAACGAGAGCTTTCTCGGTGACCTTCAGATGCACAGAAGACAGTTTCAGAACCTACGTTCCATATGGCGCCACAAGAGTCAGCACATGACTGCAACACTGTGTATGGTACTTCCTGATCATTGAAGCGGAGAGATGTTCAAAATAATGGGGGCACCAGCAAGGGACAAACCTCTCAGGAGGGTTCTCCTGGAGTTCATTAAGACCAGGCCCTGGAGCTCTCATTCCAGAGGTGAGGGCAGGTCTAGAGAGTCAGGAAGGAAGTGGAGAAGTTGCTGAGGGACACTAGGCGGGACTGAAAGCAGAGCAACCACGAAGCATGTAGACTCAATCATGTCAGCCCTTGTCTCTGAACCGTCAGCCCCAATGAGTGTAAAGCAAAAGCTAAAGTTTGCAGAAGGCATGCTCTGAGTCACACAGTGTGCTGGAAGACTTACAACTCTTATTTTAATCAATCCTCACTACAACGAGGCAGGTATAATAATGGCCATTTTATAGATGAGGAAACTGAGAATCAGGAAGATAAAGAATCTTGCCCAAGGTCATGACAAGGTGACAATCTGCAAACAAATAATTACTGAGCACCTGCTGTGGCTTTGGAGACACAATGGCAAACAAGACAAGGTGTCCACTTGGATTTTTGTGGAGAAGGGAGATATGAATAAACATCTCAGATTCCAAAGTCCCCTGTGCCATGCTGCCTACTGGGGACAGAAAAGCATTAGCAACCATGAAGCCTGCCTCTCTCTTTGAAATTCTGGCCATCAAGGATGGAAACAGAGGCCCAGTCACTATCTGGTAGATTCAACAAAGTACACTGGGGTCAGACAGCCTTGGTTTAAATTCTACCAATTCCACTTATGGAATTGAGTATGACCTTGGGTAAGTTATTGCATTTCTCTGAGCCTCAGTTTCCTCATTTTTAAAATGTAGATAATGTACCCAACTCAATAAGGTGTTATAAAAATGTAATAAAATATTAATTTGCTTAGGGTAGTGCTTGATATGATATACACCCAATAAATACTAGCTTATCAGTAATAGTTTTGCTAACCCTGCTCTTAAAGCCGGTTATAAACTCTCTGAAAACAGGGACTGTTTCACTTATCTTCATAACCCCAGAACATGTACCTAGCACACAGCATGGCATGTAATAAATGGATTTAAACTATATTAACCAGATTTTACCCACATCAAAATCTTGGGGTCAAGAAAACTGGGAGATGTGCTCTTGGTACAACCACCAGGGACACCTGATTGCTGCCACCTCTCTTTGAAGAGACAGGGACCTAGGAAGGAGGCCTGTCATCTTCTTGGCTATTCCAACTTCTACAGCCAGGCTTCCCACATGCCCAAGACAGTGACCTGGATCCAGGGAGGAACAAGGAAGCAGCCGGTCACATCTCAGACCAAAGATTAGACCAGAGCCACCCACTTCCCAGGCCGCTGCTTCAGAGGCTGACAGGTTGCCACATACCATGTGCTCCATGCAGATACTGATCTCGCCATCACTGTAGAATGCACCGTAGAAGCCCACAATGTAAGGGGAGTTGCACTCATGTAGAACCTGCAGCTCCCGTATGATCTGGTTCCGGATTGCAGGTTTGATCTCCAGGTGAATTAGCTGGGAAAAGAAAGGTAGAAGGAAGAGAAGCTTTAAAAATATATGGATGGATGATGGATGGGTGGATGGATGGATAGGAGCTTTCTTAAATGCTTAAACTCTTAAAGGTAGGAAGAGAGGAAACAGGCACGTTTTAACAAACAAGTTTCTGCCCAACCAGAGCACTGAGTGCCAACATACCAAGGCAGGTGTTGGCACTGGAGAAGTGGCCAGCTGTGCCTCTACTCCTGGGAGCCAAGACTGAGGAAGAGGGGGCTCACCCCTCCCAAGAGCAAAAGGACCTGTGAAACTGCGAGACATGGGGAAAGTGGCCTTAAGGACTTGGTTGATACTCAAGGGTTGTAGGACCAGAAAGGTATGAGGAACTGGGTCTGCCAATCTAAGCTGCCCTAGAGATTTACCCTTGACTTAGGGGTCTGATGTGGTTGAGATTTAGCCAAGGCCTTAGGGGCCACCTTATGTTCCCTGCCACCCCACCCCCAATGTTGTCCCTTGTTTCAGCTGCGGAGACAGGTGACAGATACATGAAATGGTTACCAGATAAGGCTGAGCTTCTAAAAAGAGCCATGGACAATGAGTGTCAGAGGACATGGAAGCAGTGGTTACCAGCGCGGGTGGGAGCAGCTAGTGAAGGCTAGACAGGAGGTGGGCCTTGAAGATGGGCAGTGTTTGAAAAGATGGAAGGAGTAGCATGAGCAAAAATTTGTGGACAGAAATGAACATGGTGTGCTATGAAACACGCAAGAGTCCAACCTCGCTGTCCAGAAAGAGGAGGACCCAGGGTAACACCAGGAAGGGAAGTCCAGCTCAAAGACCGCATGCCATGTTGGGGAGCCAAGATGTCATACTGCAGGGAGATGAAGGGGAACTACTGGCAGGGGTGGAACTCGGAGAAACAACATGAAATCAGTGTTTTTTCGGTGTCCCTGGGGCTGAGTAAATGAAAGCAGCTTCTGCTCTTGATAAATGGCAAACGAGCATCTCGGATTTCTTTCCAGAGCACACAGAAAACTAACAAATGGTCACCTGCTGTTATTTTCCAGTCTGGGCAGCAGGATAAATACCCTAAGACATCATGAGTGTGTTTATCTATAATCTAATAGATAACATGAGTTCAAAATTCAAACAGCACAAAAGGGTACTGAATGAAAAGTCAGTCTTCTTTCCACCCTTTTCTCCAGGCCCCCAGGCCTTCTAAAAGGTAATCCAATTACCTGTTCACCAAGGCAAGCTTGATTCAGTCTTTTTTTTTTTTTTTTTTAAAGTGGCCTCACCTTTCTGGCCATAACCAGACCGGACGGCTTGTGGGAGACCTTGAACACCACACCTCCATTGCCAGCACCCAGCTCACTGATCTTCTCAAAGTCGTCATCCTTCAGTTCTCCCACCTTCTGCTTCTGGGTAAGGAAGGCCTCAAGGCGCTTCCGCTGCTGTTCATCGAGCTCCAGCTCCTCCAGCTTCTTTTGCAAGGCCTCCAGGTTGGTCCTGTCCCCAAGTAGGAAGCACGGGTCAACACTGTCATCAGAGAAGTCCACCAAGAGGAGCACCCTTGCTGTGGAGAGCTCCAGCTCTGGGGCCAGAGAGAGAACTGATCGAGGAAGCTTAGGGGAAGGTCCCATCTGCTGTGGCTCTACCCCCTGCACTCCGCCACCCCACACAACTCACCACAGACACACTTCCCCTCTCAAGGCCTGCTCTCCTCATTTGTAAAATAGGGGAATTAGTTCTCTCTCAGTATGCTATGAGCCTACGAGACGAACTGCAGAATCTACTAAAATCCAGAGTGAGCCACCTTAATTTGTTTTAAAACCCCAGTATCAAAAGACCCACTAGTGTTGGTTTTAACAACACCATATACAAAATAAAATCTATTTCCTAAAACCGCTAAATTGAAACCAAAGCACATTATCAAAACAGGCTCTAAACTGAATCACAGTAGAAATCCTCCCTTCCAATGTGATCAGATCAGGAACAAGGTCAATCAAAATAGAGCAAAAAGGGTACACCTAAATTTTTATTTTTGCAAAACATATGAAAGTGCATTCATTCACCCACCTGCTGACACAAGGCGAGGCCCTCTCTTTAAGAGCCCCACATCATCTTTCTTACATGAACCAGAAGAGAATACAATGTCTATAATTTCCAAATACTGATTATTTAGCATAAAAATGTAGACAGAGTAATCTCAGAATAAAACTTTAAGAGTATGATGACTTCCCCCAATTTTAATGCTCACCTAATTTAACAGTAATTTTTTTTTAATTGCCATTTCTTATTTATTTATTTATTTATTTGTGGCTGCATTGGGTCTTTGTTGTTGTGCGTGGGCTTTCTCTAGTTGCAGCGAGAGGGGGCTACCCTTCATTGCAGTGCACAGGCTTCTCATTGTGGTGGCTTCTCTCGTTGCGGAGCATGGGCTCTAGGCACACGGGCTTCAGTAGTTGTGGCACGCGGGCTCAGTAGTTGTGGCTCAGGGGCTCTAGAGCACAGGCTCAGTAGTTGTGGTGCACGGGCTTAGCTGCTCCGCAGCATGTGGGATCTTCCTGGACCAGGGATCGAGCCCATGTCCCCTGCACTGGCAGGTGGATTCTTAACCACTGCGCCACCAGGGAAGTTTCTGACAGTAATTTTTTTAGTGACCTGGACTTACTGAGTATTTCCACAGCTTTTAACTAGTATTCATAGGTTGGGGGAATAAAAAAGAAAGAAAACCACTTCGTTTGCAGTCGTATTTCATCAGTTTCTCTGATATTTAAATACATACATTACTTAATTACAGTACCAGCTACAACTGTGCAAATGACTTTCGGAACAAACTGGCTCTTGGTAAGCACATAATTCAACCAGTGGGCGCCGGAGTGAGTGGGTATGGCAGACAGCAGCCTACTAGTGTGCTTTACATAAAGAACTGAAGTGTTCATTACTCCTGGGAGCTTGTTAAGAGAAGGGTGGTAAACAGAGATTCCACCGTGTTTCATTTGACTTTTGTCCCTAGTCTAAACAAACAACACAGGTGACAAGACAGGCAGTCATTACACATCAGAATGTTGGTGACCCCCTTCCCTCAATATACACACCATTTCTGAGCTTGGGGGTAGGAGCAAGCATAATCTTCCACTCTTCATTCACACTCCAAACCTTAAGAAGGCAAGGAGATGGAGACCCAATGCCTCCCCAGAGTATGGGAGGATCCAATAGTGCCTTACAAATAACACAGTACATGGGGCCAAAGAGGACACAAGGCTGACTTTCCCAACCTTCCTCACTGGGTAACTCTTGGGGGAAGAAGCCTGGTGCCTGGTCCCCCCCAAAATTTGTAAGTTGAATCCCTAACCTCCAATGTAACTACGTTTAGAGATAGGATTTTTAGAAGGTAATTAAGGTTAAATAAGGTCATATGGGTAGAGTCCTAATCAGATAGGACTGATAGCCTTATAAGAGAGGTGGCCTTCCCCCTACACACTCCAAGGAAAGGCCATGTGAGGACACAGCAAGAAGGCAGCTGCCTGCAAGCCAGGAAGAGAGGCCTCACCAAAACCCAACCATGCTGGCAACCCAACCAGTCCTCATCTTGGACTTCAAGCCTCCAGAGTTATGAGAAAATTAATTTCTGTTGTTTAAGCCACCCAGTCTATGGCATTTTGTTATGTAGCCTGAGCAGACTAAGACAGCTGGTCAATATTCTCATCCTGCTACAAGGTTGAACTCAGTCTCACTGCTACCCACAGTCCCTCAGGTGTGGGGACTGGAACCAGTGTGGCTGGGAGTGCACAGTGCACACCCTCTGGTTTCCCTTCTCTAAGGTCTCTCCACAAAGGAGCCCATTGATGACAACATTTAGAAACACATGTCAAATACAGACAGACCCTACAGCTAAAACTTGGATGAGGTTACAGCTGCCTGGAGGGCTCAGCAGTCTGACTGGAAATGCAGACTCCAAAAAGCTGCTGTCAAGAACACACACACACACACACACACACACACACACACATCACACTGAATGTGTACGAGGGCGAGAGGGAAGGAGGGCTAGATGAAAGGACAATCACTCCCCTTATAATACTGTACTTTTTTAGGTGTTTTATGTGCATTAATGCATTTAACCCACAACCTTACAACACATAGCAAACTCAAGCATAGACAGGTGAAGTAACTTGTCCAAGGTCGCACATCTAAGTGGCAGAGCCAGGATTCAAACCTGGGCAGAGAGAATCTCTAACCTTAATCATGATGCTATATTACCTCTTCAAAAAGTTCAATACGTCCAAGGGAGGCAACTTGCAAACATGGGTAAGATCCTAGTGTGGAGCACGTAACACACCAGGGCTCAATCAGACATGAAAATGGTGTACCTACAGGAAGAGTCCTTTGCCCCAGATGCAATCCTGTCTCCCCTGTACATCAATCTGAACAACTGCCTTGCAAGTAACACTGGCCGCAAGAAACCACACTCATTTGGGGGGGGGGGGGGTTGGGATGGTGGGAAGGTGGGAGGGATGCTGACTCTGCTCATTTTCCTGACTCTGCAGAAATAAGGAATTCTCCCACCTTCGGGGGAAAAAAACCCTAAGTCTGGGCTTTGTGCCACCTTCCTCCCCACCCCTCTCCTATGCTCCATGGTCCAACCGCCTACCCCATCAGCTAAGGAACTGGCTTCTAATTTGTGCTTTCAGAGGGTGGAGCCAGGGAGAGAAGAGACACTTATGGTGGCAAGACTTTCCTAATGGGGGGGCGGGGGGACGGAGTTGCCAAATTAACTCATTAGTAATCAGGAATCCCGGATTCTTATCCCAAATTGGAAGACAACTAGTTGTGTGACCATGAACAAGTCATTTAACTCGACATCTGTTTTCTCTTCTGTAAAATGGGGTAACAAGATGCTTACTTCACCAGGAGAGGATCAAAATAAAAAACTACGGGGACGAAACCCTGGAATTTTGACACATTTCTACACAAATGTTAAGGCAGGTGGGGAGTGGGTTGGAAGATGAGGAGAAGCCACAGCAGCAACAGCAGGATTCAAAAATTACTGTCTTTCCTGTAATTTAATAATTATTAAAATCCCCTAAAAGTTTTTCAGGGAATGAAAGACAAAAGATTTTATCTGAAGGTGAAAGGAAAATTCTGGCATCAAAATGACTTTCATGACTCATTAAAAAGAAATCAATCAATGAGGTATCGGTATTCAGTACTGCTTCCTCTCACCCAGGGAGTGGATGGTGTTCAACAAGGCTCACTTGTGCCCTCCCAAGGTGAAATGCTTCAAGCAAAGGAAACAGGAAGAGAGTGGCCCCTCACCCCTCAACCACACCACAAATCTCCAACACTCAGAGGACAAGAACTGGCCTCATTCACAATCTTTGGTTTTAACTGAAATCAGCAAAATCAGAACTAGGGATTGAGAAAAGAAACTGGAGCCCAGCACAATACATCTCTGACACACACAGCCCTCTCCAGGGACCAGCTGTGATGGCTCCAACCCCCATCACATTCCCCACAGCAGAAAGGAAACGACATGCTGTAACATGAATTCTGCACCAGGGCTGTCTTACAGTAAACACAAGTTCATCCAGATACAAGATTATAGGCTTGAAATGGGAACGCAGAGGAAAAACAAGGAACTTGGAGAAAAACACAGGTTGTCATTTGTGTTCTGAAAACACCAGGAAGGCACAATGAAACGGGTGGGGAAAGGACGATCCTGGGCAAGAGCTTCTCCTTCCCTCTCATCTCACCCATCTGCTCAGCCTAATTACACTACCACAGCAGGAATCTTTCATTCGTGGCTCAATGGCTCCAATCAAGGAGCAGTATAAAATGCAGCACAGAGAGGGACCTTAAAGACCACCCTATCCAACCTATTTTACAAGTGAGGAAACGGAGGTCCAGAAAGGACAAAGTCACACAGCTTATTGGTGGCAGGTCTCCCGACTCCTGAAATAGAGCTCCTTTCAAGGCGCCACACTGCCACCTCCAACTCTGATGGTCACTGCAACAGGAAGCTGACCTAAAGGAATGACTGAAGGGGGAGAGAGGCGATGTCCAGACCAAGGAATGGGGTCTTCAAACTGCCACACACCAAACAGAAATGGGCCACAAATGCATGCCAAACACCAGCCAGCTGTCTGTCACCAACCTGAGCAAGGCTGCTACAGGTGGCAGGCCCCACCTCCACCGGGAGGAAGCACAGAGGGAAGACCAGGGGATGACAACACATCACTGTGCTGGAAGGAGAGAAAGGGTCCCAGTGCAGGCAGGTCTCCTCACCAGAGAGCCCAAGGAGTTGTGAAGTCCTCCCTTCCCTGTGGCATTTGGCAAGAGGGCAGGGAAGAAAGAGGGAAGGAAAGGCAGAAAGACCCAAGCTAAGAGGGAACAGCACCCAGAGACTAAGGCTGCAACCCTTTGATCAACACCCTATACCATTCCCATCTGAGATACCTTGGGAGTTACCTCCTTTTCTGGTCCTTAGTTTCCATACCCATAAAAAAAACTATATGGGGAGTAGGGTGGGGAGTTTGTCTAGATGTCTCTAAGGAAGTCTGTCAATGTGACAGCCAGCTGAGGAGGTGCAGAATAAGGCTGACGGTGTATTCAGGTTGAGGAGCTTCAACCGGGTAGGTGAGGGGAGAGGGGGAGAATGTGAGGAAAAGATAAGAACTGGCATCAGGGGTCTCTATACAGTCAAACCACGGACAGCAGGAGATGGGAGGCGTTACAAAGAGTAATAAGAAAGGAAGGGAGAATGGGCCTGAATGAGGAAGGCAAGGGGGCCAAAGGTGTAGCTTACCAACTTCCAGACTCCAACTAAACTAGCCCATCTGTGTTAGAGAGTGTAGGTGTGCCAACCAGGGACAGCCCCAGACAACATGGTGGAGAGGGGCTTATACCCTCTCACACCTCAACCCTACAGGCCACTCCGCGAAGGGCTGGTTAACTAAGTAGGCAATAAAATTCTAGGATTATGTATACAGGCTCTGTGAAAGAGGCCAGATGCAAAAGAATACATACGATGTCATTCCCTCTATATAAAATTCAAAACTGATCTAGGCTATTACAAAGTTAAAAAGTGATGCAAACTATCACATACAGAATGGATAAACAACAAGGTCCTACTGTATAGCACAGGGAACTATATTCAATATCCTGTGATAAACCATAATGGAAAAGAATATGAAAAACAATGTATATAACTGAATCACTTTGCTGTATAGCAGAAATTAACACAACATTGTAAATCAACTGTACTTCAATATTTTAAAAAATCCAAGAACAAAAAAACAAATAAAGTAAAAAAGTGATCACACTTTGGTGGGGGAGGGTAGTAACTAGAAGGGGGAATACGATGGTTAATTTTATGTGTCAACACTGCTGGGCCACAGTGCCTAAGATATTTCATCAAACATTTTTCTGGATGTCTCTATGAAAATGGTTTTGTTTTTTTTTTTTTCGGGGGGGGGGGAATGAGATTAAAATTTAAATTGGTAGACTTTGAGTAAAGCAGATTACTCTCCATAATATGAGTGGGCCTCATCTAGTCAGTTGAAGGCCTTAATGGAACAAAGACTGACCTCCCTGAAGCAGAAGGAATTCTTCCAGCAGATTTTGCCTTTGGACTCAACGTGCAACTCTTCCATGGGTCTCCAGCCTGCCAACCTAACCTGAAGATTTTAGACTTAACAGGCTTCCACAATCACATAAGCCAATTCCTTTAAAAGTTCCAGTCAGTGTCTGTCTGTCTCCTTTCTCTCTCTCAATCTCAGTATCTCTCGATAGTCAGATCAATCTATCAGTCTTGGAAGCTGTGCTCTGATTTCCTTTTATTCTTTTTTGTCCTCTAGGTGTTTCACCTTGGATAATTTTTACTGACTCATCTTCAAAGTCACTGATTCTTTCCTCAGTTCTGTCCAGTCTGCTGATGAGCCTGTGGACCTTTGATGTCATATTTTTGAAATTTCTATAATTTCTTCTTGAATCTATTTTTAGTTTCCACCTCCTCTGAAATTCCTCATTTGTCCATGTATGCTGTGTAACTTTAAGATATTGATCATGGTTATTTTAAAGCCCCTGACTGATAAACCCAACATCTGGGTCATCTCTAAGTCTGGTTCTGCTGATTACCTTCTCTCTTGATAATAGGTTGGTTTTTTTCTCTCTTGATTTTTGATTAAACGCTGGACATTGTGATGGAACAGAGACTGAGGTAATCATCTTTATACTTGGTAATGGACATACTCTTCTGTCATACTGTTAGTGTGTGTTAGGCTATTAGTCAAAGTTGAGCTGAGTTGGGGTTTTCTTGTTAATGTTAACACCACAGGCTACAAATTTCTCCAGTGATGGGTCGTATCTTGTGCTTAGAGTGAAGCCTGAGCTGCATAGGTTTTTTTCTGTGTTCCTACTCCTCCCTCAGCTTTGAATTGTCCTTAATGCCTGGCCACAGAATGGGGTCTTTCTCCATGCTCTTGGCCCTCTTCCAGGGGTAGACTGCAATTACTTTAATTTAGTGCTAGGCTTATGGTAGGGGTAAAGAAATTCTCTCTTGTCCAGCGTTAGTCTTAAGCAAGCCCTGTGAGCATATACTTCCCCTCCTCTCCATGGCAACCAAACTCTATCACATGTCTGTGGCAGTTCTTGGGTAGAACAAAGTTTTCTATACCTCCTCCAGCAATAGTAGACCTTTGTAGATCTCTGCTTGTTGGTGCTGAGCGTAGCTTTGGGCTTATATTCGAAAGCAGCTATGGGAAGCAATGCTTCAGTGCAGCCAGTCTCTTGTATTGTTTATAATGTGCTTCACTGAATTTAGCAGAGGTATTTTTTTCTTTTTCCTTGATGCTGGCTGCTCACATCTTGGGCACCTACTCTTCTAAGCTTGCTGACGGATGTGTAGATGAGAAAAACTTCAAAGTCACTGTTCTTGAAAGTAGCCCCCAGACCCACTTCTAGGACCAGAAATATATACAGGAAATCTGCTGCTTCTGGGTCAGTAAAGAGCTGGTCTTTCACAATGGCACATGAAACTACTTGAAAGGAAAAAAACATGCATGTGGCTGCCAGACACTCTGTGCTTGGGAAATAGGTGTGAAGCCTTTGGGAGTCAGAAGACCTGGGTTCAATTCTGATGGTAACTTGGTCTGTGAACTTGTGCAAGTCACTTTCCCTCAATTTTTCTCATAGGTAAAATAGGGGAGTTAAGCTAAGTGGTGTTTAAAGTCCATTTCAGGGTTAAAATTCTCCAATCCTAATATCAGATTCTTCCTGTAGTATTCCAAGGATAGAACTCTGCAGCTAAGTACCAAGGCCATAGACATCTGCAAGCACAGTGGCTGGCTTCCCATGTTGTATGGTTAGAGACCCTAGTCATTACTTCTTGTCCACATATAAACCCCACTGACACTTATCCCATCCTTGTTGCTTTTTCCTTTGATACTAAATCAATTGTTTCATCTTGCCAGGTCTTCTGTGAGAATGCATGCATTTTGACACTACAAGACGCTTAGTGAAATAGTGAAAGGAATACAGACAGCTAAGGGCAGTTTAAGACAATGATGTGATGGTAAATAAAAGTGACTGCAGAGGGGCCTCCCTGGTGGCGCAGTGGTTGACAGTCCACCTGCCGATGCAGGGGACACGGGTTCGTGCCCAAGTCCGGGAAGATCCCACATGCCGCGGAGCGGCTGGGCCCGTGAGCCATGGCTGCTGAGCCTGCGCGTCCAGAGCCTGTGCTCCGCAACGGGAGAGGCCACAACAGTGAAAGGCCCGCGTACCACAAAAAAAAAAAAAAAAAAGTGACTGCAGAGATTAAATGAGAGTGCAATGTAAAAAAAAAAAAAAAAAAAGCTGGAATCACCAAAAGTGATATTTAATATTTTATGTTGTTGTCAAGTAATTATTGGTTAATAAGATTTGATTTGATAGTACCTACTACTGATTTATTGTATACCTGCTGTATGCCACGTATTCTGCTAAATATGGATGAGCTCCTAAATGCCTAATACCACCATGACGTAATTCCCAGTTAGCCCCATTTTACTGATGAGATTCCTGCATTTTCATGCAATAAATAAGTAATCTAGAAAAAAATGCACAATGTAATTAAATACTACCTTTATTGTCTTTAATTGGTTTCACCACCACTCCCAAAAAAGACTGGAGCAATGACTGTCCCACAGTTCCCCTAATTCTCACAAAGGGCTTCAGACACAGATGGCTCTGTAGTTCAGGATATGCTGAGCAATCAGGGTAAATTTTATAGGATTTTGAGACCTAATTTGGTCTAGAACAACATATAAAATTTAGATAGCAAAAAAGGAGAAAGGGCATTCCAACAGGGTCTACAACGTAGACAGTGGTATAGAACTGGGAGTAAGAATATTATAAGCAAAGAGTATTGGAGGCATAAAACTTAAAAGTAAGAAAATCAGGAAATTCCCTGGCGGTCCAGTGGTTAGGACTCCACGCTTTCACTGCCAACGGTGCTGGTCCAATCCCTGGTCAGGGAACTAAGATCCCACAAGCCAGCGCGGCCAAATTAAAAAAACAAAAAAAAGTAAAAAAAATCAGAAAATGAGAGTTGGGACAGATGTTTATCTTTAATTTCATTTTAAATCAACTAGCTTCCAAGCCAATAAACAAATGAAAAGTGGAGAGGATGAGTTCAATTAAAAAGAGATAAGGGGCTTCCCTGGTGGCGCAGTGGTTGAGAATCTGCCTGCCGATGAAGGGGACAAGGGTTCGAGCCCTGGTCTGGGAGGATCCCACATGCCACGGAGCAACTGGGCCCGTGAGCCACAATTAATGAGCCTGCGCGTCTGGAGCCTGTGCTCCGCACCAAGAGAGGCCGCAATATTGAGAGGCCCGCGCACCGCGATGAAGAGTGGCCCCCGCTTGCCGCAACTAGAGAAAGCCCTCGCACAGAAATGGAGACCCAACACAGCCATAAATAAATAAATAAAATTAATTAAAAAAAAAAAGAGATAAGAATCCTGTATTCCTATCCTTTAAGAAAACAAACAAAAAAAAACCCCACTTAGTCCTTGGAATCAAACTGCCTTCTGAAATCATATAAATTACCTTCCCATGGCACGTTTCCACAGACAGACACGCTGAAAAACACACGCATACACACACACACACACACACAAAGGAACCTCTGGAGTGACAGGACCACCCACTCGCATAGACTCTTCTCAAATACTGAACAACATCCTGAATCAGAGAGGGGGTGTCATGCTGTTGCTTGAAAGAACTGACAGCCTATGTTCCTTCCACCCCAGTGGGCAAAATTTGTTTCATATTAGCCACATGTGAATTAATTCCTGAAGGACCAGTCTTCCATAGAAGCACAAAAAGGAAAGGAAAAAGTGATGGAGTTTGGAGAGAGAGAAAAAAAGATAAGACAGAGGACAAAAAGTGATGCATCACCTTTACTTAATAGGGAGAAAAGAGGGATATAACAGTCTGATAAAGAATGAAAATTTAGATGCAGTTAAAAGATGAGCTTCCTAAATGCTAGCCAGGGTACACTCATTAACTCATTTATTCCTCACAACATTTAAAAATAGATATGTTGGGATTTCCCTGGTGGTCCAGTGGTTAAGAATCTGCCTTCCAATGCAAGGGACGTGGGTTCAATCCCTGGTCGGGGAACTAAGATCCCACATGCCACAGGGCAACTAAGCCCTCATGTGCAATAACTAGAGAGCCCGCGCACTGCAACTACTGAGCCCACGCCGCAGGCCACAACTAGAAAGAAGCTGGCACACCACAAGGAAAGATCCTGCATGCTGCAACTAAGACCCAATGCAGCCAAATAAATAAATAAATAGTTTAAAAAACAACAACAGCAAAAAACAGACACGTTGTTCCCATTTTACAGATATGGAAATGGAGGCCAGGTATAGTTAAGTAACTTACCCAAGGCTAGAGTTGGAATTCCAAAGTTTCTTTTCTCCACATCAGCTGAAGAGCTCATGTCCTTCAAATAAATCTCCCACTTAGCTCATCCCTAACACCAGATAATTACCCATTAGTGACCTATTCCTTTGAGGTAAGAACTGTGTTCTGCTAAAAGGTAAAATCCCTGAGAGGACAACAAATTAAATCTACCCAAAAAGGAAATTCTTTCAGCAGAACATCCAAGGCTGATATTTTTTTTTTAATAAATTTATTTATTTTTCTTTTATTTATTTTTGGCTATGTTGGGTCTTTGTTGCTGCGCTCGGGCTTTATCTAGTTGCAGCGAGCGGGGGCTACTCTTCCTTATAGTGCATGGGTTTCTCATTGCAGCGGCTTCTCTTGTTGCAGAGCATGGACTCCAGGTGCGCGGGCTTCAGCAGTTGTGGCTCGCGGGCTCTAGAGCACAGGCTCAGTAGTTGTGGCGCACGGGCTCAGTTGCTCCGCAGCATGTGGGATCTTCCCGGACCAGGGCCCGAACCCGCGTACCCTGCACTGGCAGGCAGATTCTTAACCACTGCACCACTGGGGAAGCCTGGCTGATACATTTTGATTGGGGAGGGAAGGGAAGCAATAGGACACTGCCCAGGTGAAGCACACGGGACAAGCAGTAAACAGTCTGGTGGCATAAGAGAGCTGGCAGGGACGGGGCAGGAAGTGCTGAAAGGAAGACAGCACCAAGGATAACCCAGGTGGAAAATTCAATAAACGTGTGGTCACCATCAGAAAAACAAAGGCAGTGCTGGGTCTGGTGGTGGCCACAGAATGGGAGTGGCTGACTGCTCCTGAAAGGACAAGCTGGTGTACTGTGGCCTTATTAAGATGATGTATTTGACCCTACCCACTCCCTGCTCTAGAGAAAGACCTTTTAGAAACTCCCTGTGTAATAATGGTCCATGCTGCTCTGTGAAGGAGAGGTGCAGTTTGCTCTTCAGGGAGAAAGGACCCAACGTGACCACAGTCTTACCCAGAACCATGAGGACAGCTGAGTCCCCAGGGCAAAAAGACCAGTGCCCAGAAGCACAACTAAGAGCAGTAAGATGCAGTCAGGAGAAACACAGCACTCAAAACACGTCTCCAGTGCTAGTCCATGTTGAGAAATTTTCAATTCTCCAGACCTGTTTCCCTCCTTAAATACACGACCAACATGCTTGTTACAGCTAGGCCCTTCTCCTTGCCCAAAGTTACACACAAGAGAGGTCAGCAAACCTCTCCTCTGAGCACCCATCACCTCTGGGGAAAATCCCACTCCCTAGGTGACTATCCAGCAACTCTCAGGGAATCCTGAGATCAGGATCAGGGCTAGAAGTCCAACCAAGTGCTCACTTAGGCACTCAACTTCTTAAACTAGAGTGTGGAAAACTACTGGTCAGACTCTCCAATTAAGAGCAGTTGGCCTCGTGGGGTGAAAACGTAGCTGGTAGAAGTAACATCATGCACCAGAGAGAATGAAATTTAATTAAAACTAAAACTGATAGTGCTTGCTTAAGTCTTACAAAAGAAGGTGGAGGGCGGGGAAATAAGTGTTTGTGCGAACAAACACCCTCGGAGCAGAGGATACCAGAGGACCAGAAGGCTGGCCCATAGTTTAAAAGGGCCTGCTTCTAAGCCTTGGCATAGGCAGAAGCAGGCCTGAACAGCATGCAGGGGTGGAGCTGGAGAGCTGAATCACGTTGCAGAATAAAATGGGAGAGACTTCTTTTGGGAGTGGCTGTGAAGCAGCAAGAAAGGAAGAAAAGGATGCACCATGGCAGAGTGGCAAAGGTCATTTAAGCCCAAAGATACCTAATACCACTAGATTTTAAGTTGTCTTTATTGCTATAATACATCCTCCCCACCCCAGACCTTCAGTCCAATCTGCCATGCACACAAATAGCTTTGTGTATATTTTGTTCTTACTGTTGTTGATGGAAAGCAGAGAAAGGGGGCCAAATTCCAAGTTTGTTCAACACAGAGCAAAAAGAAGAGAAAAATCACAGGAAGGGAAATGTGAGCCCCAAAGAAGCAGAAGTGACCATGAGAATGTAAGTCTCCAAGACTGCTCTAATCTAGAGGAGTGCAGGGGATAAGGAACTGGAGCAGACATCTAGCTTATAGCTGTGATGTCTACAGATGTGAAAATGAAATGCAGATTCATTATGGAGCATCCACGGTGTGACAGGCACCATCTACGCTAGAGGCTAGGGAGGTACAGATGAGGAAGACAAGGTCCCTGCCCTCACCAGGCAGTGTGTGTGTGTGTGTGTGTGTGTGTGTGTGTGTGTGTGTAAGACACAGGGAGACAGAGATGTAGAGATGATAGAGAGAGAGACAGAGAGAGATATCACAGTGCAAGCCAAAAACAGGGAATGGTACTAACAAGTACAGCAACAGCTACGGGGTAAGGGAGACAATAATGCTGAAAGTGAGGTGGGCACAGTGGGGTATGGGAACAGAAAAAAGACAACTCCATCTAAGATGAGGAAGGGAAAGGGAAGGTGAGAAAATGTAATGTCCACGTTTAGACCTGAAAGATATCAGTTGCTGCAACAGAGGGAAAAGCACTCCATCCAGGCTCCATCCCACTGTTGGTGGGACTGTAAATTGGTGCAGCCACTATGGAAAACAGTATGGAGGTTCCTTAAAAAAATGAAAAATAGAGCTACCATATGATCCAGCAATTACACTCCTGGGTATATATCCAGAAAAAAGAAAACTCTAATTTGAAAATATACATGCACCCCAATGTTCACAGCAGCACTCTTTACAACAGGCAAGACATGGAAACAACCCAACTGCCCACCAACAAACGACTGGCTTAAGAAGATGTGGTACGTGTATACAGTAGAATATTAGCCATAAAAAACAACGAAATATTGCCATTTGCAGCAACGTGGATGGACCTAAAGAATATAAAGCTTAGTGAAATAAGTCAGAGAAAGACAAATACTATATGATACCACTTACGTGTGAAATCTAAAAAATAATACAAATGAATCTATATACAAAACAGAAACAAATTCACAGACATAGAAAACAAATTTAGGGTGACCAAAGGGAAAGGAGGGGACAAATCAGGAATAAGGGATTAACAGATACAAACTACGATACCTAAAACAGATAAGCAACAAGGCTTTACTGTATAGCACTGGGAATTATACTCAATATTTTGTAATAACCTATAATGGAATATAATTGTCAAAAAACCAAATCACTACACTATACACCTGAAATTAACACTATTGTAAATCGACTATATTTCAATTTAAAAAAAATTCCAGTTTGGAACCTTCATAAAAATAGAATCAAGAGTTGCACACTCAGGAGATATTGGCTTCCTTGAGAGAAAGAGTGTGTAGAAACCTGAAGTCTAAAAACTGCTGAGTTCAGCTTTCCAGGTCCTTGAAAGTCCACTGGGGAGTTCTCTTTTAGATAATTAACCTGTCATTACCTGGTCCAAAGACTGGCTCATAGAAGCCTTAGACAGTAAAGTCAAATCCAGTCCATCATGCATACCAGCTCATTGTAAGGACAGAAGTGTTTCCCTCATAACAAACCACAGTCCTGGAGCCAATTCCTGAACCCAACACTGATTTACATTATTGCTATCTATGCAATACAGTTGTAAATGATGGTTGCTTTTCCAGTGATGCTTGAAACTCAACAAATTCAGTTCACCTATTTCATTTCATATACACATTACTGAATTCCAGAGGGCTATTTTTATTTGCAAAATTGCACCCTCTGTCAATAATTTGCCTCCAATCTATAACCATGCTCTTAACAAAAGACACCAAGATTGTGGAATTAACCCGGGTCTGGAACCTTCCATCCTTGAACAAGATCTCTCACCTGCATTAAATGGAAGCATCCTCTTGTCCTGTGTTACAAAAGACTGTTACGCACACAGTGAGAGTGTGTTCTGAAACAAATAGCTGAACACACTAACAAGACACTTTTCTAAAACAAACAAACAAAAATACCTTTCTTCTAACTTATTCTTGGTTAAACAAGAGTGTGACTGTGGATGACACCTCACATTAATTGCGAATCCTCAAAGAGCATTAAAGAATACGCCAATGACTAAGATTAGAAAACAAAATTTACTAAGATGGTACTCCACTGCACATTAAACTTGAGTTATTAGCTGTGGAGAAAAACAAGACAACTGCAAAAACAGCCTTGTTAAGCATTCTTTGGACCTTGGTCACTTTAGGTTAAAATTCTGCACGCTCTGCCTGGCATTCAAAAGAGAAGCATGTTCTTACAGCAGAAGATAAAAAAGATTTGTCCACCAGGCTCTTCCTCTTCACTTCTCCCCACCCACTTTCTTTCTTCCAAAGGAGAATGGCTCTCATTTACTCACTGGTTTGCCACATCCTGCCTCAGAAGCTACTTCCTAAGAGCTGCCTGGGCTATTCTGAGAGGAGCTTTAACTCCTTCAGGCCCCCAGACCCTAGGACATTTATGACATCCCTGCCCACCATCATCATTTACAGTCTAGTAACTAGACTCTATTTGATCACATAATTAATACTCCCAACTTTCTTTGTGCTGGCTTGGAATTAAGCACTTTACCTACAACAGAGTCAGGCAGAGGACACATCTCTTGGTCCTATCTGGGGTCTCCAACTAGCCCAGCTTTGCTTAATCAGTTAAAAAGGACAAAAAGTAGAAATGATTCAAGCACAGGTATCAAGAAACTCAATGCACATAACACTGTGTTTGATATCAGTGAAAGCCCAGTGGAGCCAATCTCCTGTCCCACATGAGCTCTGTAAGCTAACACCGACATTCATTCATTCCATGTTTAGAGACTACCTACTATGCACCAGGCCTGGGCTAAAGATGGGGCATCAAGACTGAACTCCTGATCTCCAGAAGCTCACAGTGCAGGTGGTAAAACACAACAGACATGTGTGAAGATCACCACACATACACACCCCCCCAAGTGGTTTGTCTCCTGAGTAGTTCATGGACAGTCCCACTGGAGCTTTTCCAAGGAAGACCATGCAAACTTTCACGGTCGAAATAATATCTGACTTCAGCCTTCAAGGAGGGGTAGCCTCCCAAACATTGGCAATAAAATTGGGTGAGAGAGGTTAAGTAATGAGCCCAATCGACACAACAACTTAGGGGTGGAGCCAGGACTGCAACCTCAGCTGTCTGCCTCTGCAGATGACACTCCTGCAGAGCAAGGAGCACCCACTGAGAGCCAGAACAGAGTTTCTATCTGTGGGGAAGCGCGTCATGGTATCAAAAGAGGAGCAGGGCATCAGTAGCTCCTTTCTTCCCCTAAATTAAACAGACTTGAGATCTTCGTAGTAAAGAAAATAGAGGAAGATACAGATATATTTTTAAATCAAGAAATCAATAAACACTGACCACCTACTACAAGTGAATCCTATGCAGAGAATTGTTATCTTCTGCTGTTACAGCTGGGCTTCCTGCTAGACACATCATCCAGTGCAGTGCACATCATCAACTGGCCCCTCTGGCTGGCCAGGTATGTGTGCCCCTCCCAAAAATACCCACTCAGACAACAGGCCCCACCCCTAACAAGGGAGGACCAGAGACCAGTTGACGGCACACTAATTGCTGAGCTCCCAAGCATCCCCGAGTCTGCTGGCAGGAGATGTAGAACACTGAAGCTTCTATGACAAATGAGTATTATTTTTTTCATGCTCCAGACTTGGACCTACTGTTACATTTTACTAATCTTCAGCAGTCTGAACACTGACTTTGGATTATGTATCTATTCGCCATATTTGAAACATCAAAATCAGATGATTTCTAGATCCAAAGAGCCAAAAGGTATACCATGAAGAGAAAAATTAACAACAGTTTTTTCTCTCCCTCCACATATACTTATCATCCTTCCCTCTTTTTCTTTTTTTCCTGAAAGTTAAATCCTATTAGTCAAAACCACACAGGGTTACCCCTAGGCTGCACTGACTCTACAGAAATCTGTCAAGACTTTACTTGCCGTTACCAAAGGTATGTCAAGAGAGGCTGTGAGGGTCAACAGGAAATGAACTCACTCTGTGCTGGGGGCCTTTAACAATGAGCAACTGATCACCTTTATTCATTTTAAACTGAACATACAGACTCTGCCCTACTTGTAAGACAGATCGAAGCGCAGGCATTGGGACAGGGCAGAAAACAGCCCCACTCTCAAGAGTAGTCAGGGGCCTCCGATCTCGATTCAGGTCTTCACCAGCTGTACAACACCAAGTAAGCTTCCCAGCCTCTCTGGACCTCAATCTCTTCACAACACATCCAGGAGACTGAACTATCAAAATCTTTTCCACATTTAACATATAAGGACAGACAGGTGGCTGTGCTTGGGGGAGAGGGAATGAAAGGTGTTGATGGTGAAAAGGATGATTAATATAACATAATGCTATCCTGGGTCTGGAAATGGCCTGGCCTAGCGCTGCGTTCACCTTATCAGCCTAGATTTATTGGGGTGGGGGTGCAGGAGGGCTGATGGGTGGGAATCACAGCCACCTACAGTGAAATTAAACTCTTTTCCCAAATGAGTTCTGCTGAAGTGTGATTTATCCAGAGTGTTAAAGTACTTACCAGCAGTATGAAACCATGTTACTGAAATTGTATTACTGCACAAACTTAACTTTTCCCCAAATATGATTTGCAGAGAGGATGCAGAGCTGAGAATCTGCGTCTGTGGCCATCTGTCCTATCCCAATCCCTGGAGAGGCGTGGGGGGAGAGTGTGAAAAGCCACAGGTGCCGTGTATATTCAGTCACCGATGTCACATATCCATCAAAGAGCCCAGCAGTTGCTGGGAATAAGTGTTCAGCTCAGCATGCAAAAGAGGTCTGCCAATCCATCCAGCCCCAAACATTCCCTGAGCCTTCCTCTGTGCCAGGCATGGGGCTGAGGGAACACCACAGAACGTCACCGCCAGTTTCCCCACTGGGCTAGGAAGTGACTATTGACTGAAAAGGCAGTACAAAGGACTACAGGCACTTAACTGCCTGTGTGACATACACAGCCCTTAACCAGGATCAGTTTCCTCATCTACTGGGTAGAGATAACACACATCCCGCCTGCCTCATGTGGTTGAATGAGGAAATAAATAGATGTAAAAACAATAAAGAGTACACAGAGCCTCGCAGAACAAATGCTATGATTACCACCAACACTGTGACCCTCCTGTGCCAAGATATTATAAACTGAAAATAGTCAACCACTAATTAAGTCAAAGTCAGACTTCGCAGGGATCAGCAGAGTCTCGACCTTGGGAGAGGAGCATCTTCTGCCCTCTGTCATCTCAAGGCTTAAGTCGTTCAACAAAATTTTACCAAACCAGGGCTTCCCTGGTGGCGCAGTGGTTGGTTGAGAGTCCGCCTGCTGATGCAGGGGACACGGGTTCGTGCCCCGGTCTGGGGAGATGCCACATGCCGCGGAGCAGCTGGGCCCGTGAGCCATGGCTGCTGAGCCTGCGCATCCGGAGCCTGTGCTCCGCACCGGGAAAGGCCACAACAGTGAGAGGCCCACGTACCGCAAAAAAAAAAAAAAAAAAAAAAAATTTTACCAAACCAGGTGCTAGGGAACATGATGTGCACTGGAGATAATGATGAATAGGACCCAGTCCCAAGCTTCCTCAAGTCCAGTCCAACTGGACAGAGTTATGCAAACAACTAACACGTGACGGGATATGTACAGAGTGCTCTGGAAGGTGGAGTAGATGACTGCTACCTGGAGTGGGGTGGAAGACAAGTCTGTGATGGAGTTACAGAAGAGCTGACCTATAAATTGAACAAGATTAGGGTTTCAACATGCACTGAAGGGGGAGAAGGGAATCCCCAGTAGAAGACACAGTCTGAGCAGAGGCCAGGGCCCACTGAGGAAGATGTTTGGAAGAAATATGAAGGAGAAGTTGAACCTTAGATCTACCTGGAACTGACCCTCAACATCTGGTTTGTGCCACAGGAAGGGAGTGTTACCTTCCCTTTATGTCAGTGACTACCCTTCCCTATTCCTACACACACACACACACACACACACACACACACACACACACACACACACACAGATGCACGCACGCACAGTCCAGGAAATCCTCTTTAAACTCTTGGAGAAGAAAGCTGAGCTTCCTGGGTGGTGCCTGCCAGGCAGATGGCGGCCTAGAGAAGCTGGGAGGAGTCTATATTAGGCTGTACTGAGGCAGTTGTTTCCTAGGCACCTTTTGCAGCCTCCTGTTTCACTGAAAATAATTCTTTTGCTTCCTGCACATCCCCAGAAATTGCAAGTATGCCCGGCGTTGTCTCTATTCTAAGTCTGTGTGGATAAAGAACAGCTGAAGAGCCTCATCACTGGAAGTTCTTTGGGAGGTGGGAATTTTCTCTCCTTCTCGCCTGATAGAAAATAAGGCACCCTGGGCTGGGAATCTAGTCCTGCCCTTATCATGAGTCCAGTTAATCATCAAAAGCAGTTTACACACACATATGAATCCTTTCTGCTGGGTAGGGGTTGTTGTGCCCATTTTACAGATGTGGAGACAGACTCAAGGATATGAAAACTTTCTAGAAATTAGACCCTACTCTAAAAAACAATACAGGAAGACCTCTGGGTGCTCTGCCTCCCCCGCCCATCTGCCCCTATGATCTCAGACAGAAAGACCAGATGTCAAAGCTTCCTGGGATCCCTTCCAGCTGTCCCCACCATCTTTAAAGTCCTCGCTGCCCCTACCTTTGCACTCTCAGGGAAGACAGGCACTCTCCTGGACACCTTGCCAACATTCAGATTTGCTTTTAATCTCTCTGAGCATACTCATGCGCCCAAAACTTTCATTTCTCAGTTTCTGAAAGACAACTTTCTAAGCCATGAGTCAGACTGAAATCAAACATCACATTTAGGCTTCCTAAAAATATTACCCCAGCACAATGCCTTGGTTTTGTTCCCACATGCCCACCCTCCAAGCACACACACATATACTTTAGACTATCATTTAAACACTGGAATGTATAATTTAAATGTCTTTAATAGCATCTATTAAAAGGACATGCCCATGTGATTCTTCCCTTTACTTCAAAGCTATGATCCAAACTGGAGCTTTTACTGAATTTTAGGACTAAATAGTAGATATGTGGATAGCAAATACTGACAATAAAACTCAGAATATGTAAAATGCATTCAACTCAGTCATAGTAACACTGGCATCGTTTCCAATTTTCAGCAAAACTTCTTTTTGTCCATCTCTCAGCCCAGTGCCTGGTAAATATTAGATATGTACTAAATATCAGTTAAATGAATGTTAATACATCTTAGTCTTCTAAACATACAAGTTAGAAATCTATGGTTGTAATTCTGGTCATAATCTAAATCTATTTGACCCTAACACAAATGTCATCGGAATAAACAGCAAATAACAAGCAGCTGCTGGCATTCAAAGTATATATACCTCTGTCATTTGAACTGTTTTGAAGTTGGCCTTCTTTGGAAGACAAATGGTTGGCAGCTGCAAGTTCAATTACAAAGTTCTTGGTAGGAAGGCAGAGAAAGAACCAGGGGAATCAAAGTGCTATTTCATACATTAAGCATGGAATTCCTTTCCAACAAACATCCTTCATTTCCCTGGGGAGCTAATCATAACATGCCCTTTGAACTTGGGAAAACTCAGGACTGTACTTTGGGAGGAAGAATCTAGTTTGAAGGCCAGGCAAAGCTCAAGAGAGTAAGAGTCACTCCTTTTGCACGTCTCTATTCTGCTAATTTTTTTTAAGGAAGAGGGTGGAACATAGGAAAAGCCACCAGGCAATAAGTCCAAAGGCCTGGATTAATTAAATGTATGACACTGAACAAGTTACTTCCTTCCTTTGTCCTTCATATTCTCCTTTGCAAAATAAAGGGGCAAAAATAATAAGAGTAAAATTGGATGACTTCTAGATGCTAATAGAATTTTCTGCAATGATGAAAATGCTGTAATCTGCTCTGTCCAATACAGTAAACACTAGCCACACATGGCCATTGAGTCCTCAAAGTGTGGCGAGTGTAAATGAGGAACTGATTCTTAACTTTATTTAATTTTAATTCATTAAAATTTAAATAGCTACATATGGCTAGTGGCTATAGTTTTGGTGAATGTAGCTCTAAGAAGACCTTCAGCATTTTACGCAATCTTTGGAGGGCTATGTGGGAAAAGCATGGGTGTTAGAGAAGGACAGACCTGGGTTCTAAACTTAGTTCCACCACTTACTAGTTATGCAACCTTGTGCAAGTTACTTAACTTCCCTAAACTTCATCTTCCTTATCTGTACAATAGAATATTATGAACCTTCTCACAGATTTTTAGTGCAAATTCAAGACAATGGATGAAAATAGATCAGATACACCCTCAATAAACGGTAATTTTTCCAGTTATGATGTCCTTCAGGGATAAGTTTCATGTCTTTTGCCTTCGTCCTACTGTTCCTTCCTGATCTAGGACCCATACTTTATTACCCCACGCCTGGGTCCTACAGATAAAGCGCTTCTCTTTCAAGAAAGCCACTTGCTCAGGAACTGTTCCAGATCCTCAGCTAGGGGCGCACCTCCAGTCCCCAAGTCCTCTGTTCCTCCGGAACTGCTGATTTACCCTGTGTCCCCTCCACCTCACATTTCAGGAATTCACAAAACCCTTCCCCCGATTGCCTATCAAGCTGAAACTTTGTTCAGTGCAGCCAAAACACCTGTTAGTGGTTTCTGGTACTTTCCTCACTAACTCTCCCCTTGACTTCCCCTAGTCAATATTTTATAGCTTTTTATTTGTAAATGCTTTAAAACTTTTTTAAAATAATTGTTCAGTGACTTAGAATACTCAGAAATAAAAATGCAGCAAGCTACACTTATGGCTAACCCAGCGTTAGTTTAGTTACCAAAATAAAACAAGGCAAAAGACTATATTTAAAAGGAGTGTTTTAGTAAAATAATAAAAGTGTTGCACTGTCTATCTAAACTAATATAATGCGCTATGAACCTGGTCCAAATGTTCTGCTGGTCCTTCCTTTGGTGAATAGAACTTTTCCGCGGCTCCAATGCCCAAGTTTTATCAGTGGACACAAATGGATGCCTAAGATAAGCAGGATATATTTTCTATTGTTAATAATTATTGGGATGTTAAACTACCCTCTTCTTCTTGTTTTTCTAGCATTCCTCAGACTCAGAGAAAGAGAGAGAGAGAAGAGCTGAAATACAGGCTAGCATTTTGGTAGGATTTCGATCTGGATTTGAGTAAGCCATTAGACAAAAGGTTTACAGTTAGCTTGGAATTCCTGCTAACTTCTGAGGCCTCCCCCAACAAGGACATTCTTGAAGGATTATTTACTGAAGGATGATATGAAATCAAACAGGGCAAATAATTTCGACTCTGAACTCTCAAATGCAGTGAGGGTCTAATCTAATTTTTAAAAAATAACCTGGATACGTAAGTTATAACTCAATAAAGAAACGTAATGAACCTGGATCCAGACAACCTGTAAATACGACAATGTGACTGATTAGTCTTGTCTTCTCCTCACAACTCCCCAAATTTCAAGATCTGACTGGAATCTGGAACTCATGTGGATCATTCACTCAACTCAATTGTTCCATTTTTTCTGAAAAGTAAATGCACTTAAGAGCATTTGAAATTCTGAACCTTTCTTGGTAACAGGTAAACTCAAAACAGGTCAAGTCTAGAAAGGTGATCATTTCAGAGGGACTTTTGTCTGTGGTTATTTTGAAAGCCACTGCTTTAAAAACTGACATTATGAAGCTTAAAAATAGGCCTTCCTACTAAGGATCCTGGACTAAAATAAAATACCCTTTCCTTCCCCCATTTCCTCATTCCCTTTTCCCTCAAACACCTTAGGAGAGTGGTGAAATAGAGGGACAGTCTTTTCCAGTGTCTCAGATTATTACTTGAAAAGAGGTTTTTAAAAATTTTTAAGAGTACTAGGTAGAGTTACCAAAATTCAGTGTCGGGTAAACTTGGAAAATTTTCAAACCAAGTAAGTATCCCAAGTGAAAATATGTCTGAGTTGGGATAAAAGTTCAAGTACCTTCTTCCACTGCAGCTGTGTGAACTCCCAGCAAGTTCTCCCCACCGCTCCCCCCACCCCCCCAGTCTGGTTTCCTCATCTTGCAAAAGGAGTCAGAGGGCTGGAGGACCTGTAAGGTCCCATCCAGCCCTAACAAGCTCTGCTTCTATAAAGCTGGGCGGCTGCTTCCTATTTTCATGACCCCTTGGAGACAGCAGAAAAGCCCCTGGCCCAGAAGGTTCCTGGGAAGCCTCATTATACTTAAAAGTGGTCCCCTGGGACATGAGAACTGCTACTGAGAGCAATGCAAGCTGAGATGGCTATAAAATAGAAATGGTATTGAGAGGGAAGAATTAAGTTATGTTTTGCAGATGACACTAGTAAATCTAGAAATACTGATATTCAATCAAAAAATTACTAGATATATGGGACTTCCCTGGCCGTCCAGAGGTTAAGACTCTGTGTTTCCACTGCAGGGGGCATCGGTTCCATCCCTGGTTGGGGAACTAAGATCCCGCATGCCGCGCAGTGCAGCCAAAAAAAAAAAAAAAAAAAATTACTAGATATAATAGTGAATTTTAAAAAGCTGCAGGATATAAACAATTCATACAAATCAAACCACAGTCAAGAGAAAACACAAATTTAAAAATGTTCAATCACAACAGCATCAAAACGTTAGGTATTTGAAATATTAACTTAGGACACAAGAGAGTTATTCAAAAGAAACTATAAAACCATAACAGGAAAAGAGGAGGAGACATTAATAAATGGAAAGACAAACCATGACAATTCTTAAAGTTTTCTTTAACCCTACCCAATTTAAGAAAAGGGAAGGGCTTCCCTGGTGGCACAGTGGTTGGGAGTCCACCTGCCGATGCAGGGGACACGGGTTCGTGCCCCGGTCCGGGAAGATCCCACATGCTGCGGAGAGGCTGGGCCCGTGAGCCATGGCCGCTGAGCCTGCGAGTCTGGAGCCTGTGCTCCGCAACGGGAGAGGCCACAACAGTGAGAGGCCCGCATACCAAAAAAAAAAAAAAGAAAAGGGAAAAAAAAAAGACTATCAAAACTAAATAAGAGTTAAAAAGAAATTTTAGAAAGAGATAAAAATACCATAAAGACCAAATAAAAGTAAACCTGAAAATACAACAGATAAAAATCCTATTTAATAAACTCCATGAAGATATTAGAACTCACTATGTAAAAAAATTAACATAGACTCATACCTCACACCAAGAACATTAATTAATCCTAGATGGGACCATATAAGGGGCAGAAAAGTCTAGAAGAAAATGAAGCCCCATACTCCTATTAGTTATGACATGATGATAGATGTCTTAATACTAAAGAAAAGTAGCCTACACCATACAAAAGGCATGCTTTGCAAAATAAAAAAATATTTTTTCCTAAGTAATACAATATAAAAGGAAAACATTGCAGTGGGACAATGTAGTAGCCGCATAATTTATAAAACTTGAAAATACAAAGCACACTGATCTATTGCTTCAACAAACCAGAAGACAAGTAACTGTGTACTGGCTAATAAAAGACATGAACTAACAAAAAATAAATAAAATACAAAGCACATCAAAGCTATATAGACGTATCTATTAAAGAAGGGTCAGAGGAGAAGAAAAGTTTGCGTGAAACTTTTCAAAATGTTCAGCTGACACCACAAAACCATCCCACCTACCTCTCCAGCTTCATCTCCTGCTACCTGCAGCGATGCACCCAGCACACTAAACTACTTGCCGGCTCCTCCACACATCCCAAGCTTTCCCACTTGTGTGAAGTTGCTCATCCTGAGCTCTCTTCCTGCCATGCCCCCCCTCCCCCATTCCCATGGAAATCCTAGCCATCCTTCAAGACCCAGCTCAAATGTCATCTCCTCTGTGAAGGCTCTCCTAATCTTCCCCACTGGATGTGCGTTCTTCCTCCTCTCAATGATCTCTGACAGTATTTTCTTTGTACCTCTTCTCCTGGGGCACTTTTCTTACTCTGCAGCCATCTGTTTCCTTCTCCTAGTGTCTTTGCAACCTCTCCCTCCCCTCCCATACGAGATTTTAAGATCCTTGGAGGCAAAGACAATCTTACCACCTACAGCATCCAGCATAGCAAATTACATTTGGTAAGCATTCATTAAATATTAGTTTAGATTGAATCGATGAAATACAGAAAATAATCCCATTTCAAAAATACAGACTGGCAAACAACTAAAGTAAAGCAGACTGAGGAGGAGTCCTATTAAACTATCAAAAAAAAATCACTAAGGC
This sequence comes from Leucopleurus acutus, assembly GCF_964270905.1. Lineage (NCBI taxonomy): Eukaryota > Metazoa > Chordata > Mammalia > Artiodactyla > Delphinidae > Leucopleurus > Leucopleurus acutus. Next base: position 135,231,234 of record NC_139142.1, on the reverse strand, counting down.
TTCCCTGGTGGCGCAGTGGTTAAGAATATGCCTGCCAATGCAGAGCACACAGGTTCAAGCCCTGGCCCAGGAAGATCCCACATGCCACGGAGCAACTAAGCCCGTGCGTCACAACTACTGAGCCTGAGCTCTGGAGCCCACGAGCCACACAACTGAGCCCACATGCCACAACTACTGAAGCCCGCGTGCCTAGAGCCTGTGCTCCGCAACAAGAGAAGCCACAATGGGAAGCCCGCGCACCGCAACAAAGAGTAGCCCCACTCACGACAACTAGAGAAAGCCCGCGCACAGCAACGAAGACCCAACACAGCCAAAAATAAATAAATAAATAAATAAATTTAGAAAAAAAAGAAGGGACTGAAATGAGGATCATTTGCTTGTAATATGTCCTCCCTCTCTAAAAAAAAAAAAAAATCATTAAACTTCAAAAAACAAAAAGCCAACTTCCTGAAGCTTGAGGGACCAGTTCAAACATACATTGTAAATTGGTTCTGTCTCTTTATGGAACATATTCAGTTAATATGTAACAAAAGCCATAACATGGTTCATTGCCTCTGATTCTGTGTATGAATTAATCTCAAAGAACAAAACAAATGGGTTTAAAACATTCATAAGAGTAACAATAAATAATAAAATTTTGAAAGCCACCTAAATAATCAACAAAGTGTCATTTGTGAAGCCAAATCCTATTCTTTAGCCAAAAATAAATGACAAGCATTAGAATTATGTCTATGTGTAGAAATGGGGGGGAGGAGAGACCCATCAACTGATCACAGCTATCTATATATGCCTATAATGGAATAACCAAAAGTTAAACTGGAAAATTTAATGTCTGAGGTTCTTTCTTTAAAAAGGTGTTGATACATTCAATTTTCTTTTGAAGTTGTACTTGAGCAGGCAAATATGCAAAAAGGAGTTGGGGGGAAAAGAAATCACTCTACCTTTGTCCGATTTTTCTTCAACCCCCATGTAACCTCTTCTTAACCTGACTCAAAGCAGGATACCCCTGGGAGCTTCACCAAGAAATGAGAGGCAGAGATCAGCATTTTTAGCAGTAGGCCCTGCACCAGGATTCAGAAAACACCTCTTTTAAAAACAAAAATGCAATTCATTCTGGGAGGTGTTAACTTAGCAAACAGGTATGTGAGCCTTCAAACAGCTCTCATGGGCTTTCAGGCAAAGAACAGGACATGAAGAAAAAACACAATCAAGTGGCCAAAAGAGACCAAGATGATTTTTTCAAAACTGGCAACTTCTGGAAGGGAACAAAAGAAACAAAACTGGGACGCTAAGCTTTCTTCTCAGGCTCACCTCATCTTCTTCCCAGTCTGTGGGTTCTCCAGGTTTTCTCAACATGTCAGAAAGATTCACCATTGCTTGACCTGTACTTCCTATGGATGTGGTAGAAATAACTACCAATTCAGACTGAGGGAAGCTCGCAAGGAAGGGTTTTTTGTTGGTGGTGGTTTGTTTTGTTTAAACATTATTTTGTTTTTTTCCAATCTACCAATAATGATTTACTATATTAAGAGTGTAGCGATGTAGACCCAGGGGTTCAAAAAGGTATGGTCCCATATAATCAAATTAATGAAAAAAAGACACATAAGGAACATTTAGAGAATAAGAAAGCATAAGACTTCAAAATGATATTGCATTTAATGTGATGTTTGTTATACAATATAGGCCAGAATACAAAAGGGGAGAGAGAAAACGTGAGTTAAAATTAAGAGGGGCATAGGGCTTAGGATGAATTTTAATCCTTGGGTACTCTTAAAAAATTTATTATGAATTTTTTCAAACACAGAAATATGGAAGGAATAGAACAGTGAAACTCACACACTAACCAACTAAACGACTGTGAACAATTTTGCCCTGTTTGCTTTATCTACCATGTGGGTATGTGTATTTTTTCCCTGAACCATTTCAAAGTAAGTTTCACATATCAACTATGAACAACAACATTCTCCTACATAATCATATCATTATTACATCTAAAAAATTAACCCTAATTCCCCACTCAAATTTCCCTAATTGTCCCAAGAATTCATTTTACAGCTATCGCATTTTTTGATTCAGTACCCAACCAAGGTTCATGCATTACATTTGGTTGACATGTCTCCTTAGTCTCTTAATTCTCTAACAGCACCACTTCCCTACTTTTCCCCCATGACATTGACTTTTTAAAGAGACTGGGTCAGTTGTCTTAGAGAATGTTGCACATCCTGAATTTGCATGCTTGTTTCCTCCTGGTATCATTTAATTTGTTTCTCCATCCCTGTATTTGCTGTAAACAGGAAGTTAGATCTCAAGGCTTGATTAGATGCAGGTTTGGGTTAAACTTTAAATAACAGGCAGCATATAAAATGTCCAAATCAACATGATTTATCAACATTTGCAATTTGGTATTAAGAACAAAAGGTAATAGTCAGCTGAGAAGGAAGAAACCAAAGCGGGCACCACTAACTACACTTCCCACTTGGATAGCATTCCAACAATCATAAAGTGCTTTCATACACGTTATTTTGGTGATGCGCACCTGCCCGCCTTCCCTCACAGGTGTGTTATATTATCATCCTTCCTTTACTAATGAGGAAAACCAAGACTCAGTGAAGTTAAATGACATGCCAAAGGTCAACAATTAAGAAGGGGCATAACTGAGTCTCGAACTCAGGTCCTAGAATAGCATGGAGTTACTCAGAAAAGGCTACATGGGAGATGAACTCTATGCTAGGTCCTGAAAGATGGGCAGCATTCATTCATTCCAGGCACTGGGCGAGACGCCGGGGAAATATCAGTATACAAGATAGTCAAGGTCCCTCCCCTCACTGAAAATGTGGTGGCAAATACAAGACAAAAATAAAATCACACAGGAAAGTGGAGGAAGGCATTCCAGACAAAGGAAACCATGTGAGCAAGACCGGACAGAGGTAAGAAGCAGTGTGCTGGGGCAATGGGAGGACAATAAAGGGATCAGGCAGAGAAAAACCGAGCTGGATGGGTAGCTCTAACTGAAGTATTCTCTCCCTTTCTTTCAAAGATGCATAAGTAAGTGAAAGTAAAATGTTGTATGTGTTTATGTTCAAACAAGCACCCCACACATCTCCTTGCTCTGGGCTAAGTCATTTTTATGAACCTTTTTGCCATTTCTGTATCTGCTATAACAACAGCAGAGACATTCTTCCCAAGGACACGGGCTTCAGCTGGCCCTACTTTTCACCTGAAGTTGTTCTCAAAAGACTGTGCCAGTATTAGTTATTGCAGCAACAAACCAGTAGAAGCATCCAAGTTCAGAACTACAAAATCAGTTAAAACCACTTCAAAAGCTTCTAGTTATCACGGTGTACATCCCAGGTAAGGCCATAAGAGATCCCCCAAAAGCACAACAACCTGTCTCAATGTTTCTGTCCCCTTCCTTAAGGACCTTCACACTAACAGATGTGTGTCCCTACAAACGTGGCAGAAACTGCTGATGCTATGAACGATGCTCTGAATGCAATAATTAAGTCTGAGGGTTTCAGCCCCAAATCCAAAAGCTGTGGATGCCGCCAAGGCCAAGCAATGCACCTTCTTGTTTACTCAGCACCATATGGCCTTCAAAGCACTTCTGTATGTGTTATCTTGTTTAATCTTCATGATACTCCTTCAAGGTGGGAATGGTTCAATCATTTAATCAACAGATATCTACTGAGTACCTTCTATGGGCCAGATACTGATCTACTCACTGAACAAGGAACAAATCAAGCCCTCACCTTCATGAAGCATACATTTTAGTGCGGGCGGGGTGAGGTGCAGATAAATACTTATGGACAATGCAACATTAATTAGTGATAAGTGCTATGAAGAAAAATAGGGCAAGATAAAGGAGTAGAGCATGACAGAGAGTGCTATAATTAGAGTGCTCAGGGATGGTCTCTGTGAAGAGACATTTGAGCAGAGGTCTGAAGGAAGTGAGGGAGCAAGTCATGTGGGTATTTGGCAGAAGAGAATTCTAGGCAGAGGGAATAGCAAAAGCTCTGAGATAGGAATGTGCCCAACCGACTGTGGAACAGCACAGAGAACAGCATGGCTGGAGCACATAAGTGAAGGGGACAGTGGAGGAAAACGAAGAACCTGATCAGGCAGGGCCTTGTAGGCCACTAAGACAAAGATTTGGTAGACCATTCTCATCCTCACTCTACAGATAAGGAAACTAAAAGAGAGAAAGTACAAAGGACTTGCCTAAGGTCAAAGAAAAAGTGAGGACTCGGGAAGTACCCTGCATTGCCACCACGAATTCTACTCAGGGCTCACACTTCTCCTTGTGGAGATTAAAAGCGTTCCTTTAAAACACAAAGAGATTAAGTATGTGCCTTATCATGGAAGGAGAGGCAAGGTACCCTAAGACTCAGCAATCCCACTTCTGAGTACATTCCACAGGGAACTCTTACAAGAGTCCAAAAGGAGTCGCGTACAAGGATGGCGATGGCTGCACTGTTTGAGGCAGCAAGGGGTTGGAAACAACACAATTGTCTTCTCTGGAGGAATAATAAGTAAAATGTGGTACATGCACAAGACTGACTGCTCTGTAACCAAGAGAAATAATGAACTAGATACATGTATAACAGCATGAACAGAGTGCAGAAACATGGTGTTTGGTTAAAACAAAAGAAACTGAAATAAAAGTTTAGGGTGGTCATTGCTTCTGTTCAAATATTGTTGATTATCCTCCTTCCAAGAAGGCCCCTGCCCCCTTTGAAGGTCAACATGGCCATGTGACTTGCTTTACAAAAATGGGAGCAAAAGTGACATGTGTCACTCCTGGGCAGAAACTTTAAAAGCCAGAATGTGGTTCACAAGATTCCCTTTTCATTAAGCATATTTCAGACATGATGTGTCCGTCAGCCTGAGTCCCTGATGGAATCCAATCAACACAGCCTCCCACTGACCTGCAAGCATGTCAAACTACTGAGATTTTCTAGTCTATCCCAACTGATGTAGATTTATAGCACAATAGGATTTTTCATAAAAATTGAATATAATTAAGGTGCACAACATGATGATTCAATATACACACAGTGAAATGATTATTTCAGACACGCTAATTAACATACACACCTCCTCACAAACTTACTATTTTGTGTGTGCGTGACAAGAGCACCTGAAATCTACTCTCTTAGCGAATGTCCAGTATTCAATACAGTATTATTAACTGTAGTAATCATGCTAAGCATTAGATCTCTAGACTTATTCTTCCTATTAACTGCAACTTTGTATCCTCTGACGAACATCTCCCCATTTCCCCCACCTCCCCACCCCTGTTAACCACCTATCTACTCTCTGCTTCTATGTATTCCACTTTTTTAGGTTCCACATATAAACTGAGATCATGCAGTATTTTTCTTTCTGTGTCTGGCTTATTTCATTTAGCATACTGTCCTTCAGGTCCATCCATGGTGTCACAAATGGCAGGATTCCCTTCTCTTTTAAGGCTGAATAATAGTACAATATCATTCAGCACTCTAAGCACACAAAACGATACTATCTATTGAATACCTCCCAAAGGCACACATATAGCCAACAAACGGGTGGAATTATAAGACCATATATTAAATAACCCAGAGTGGGTGAGATGGTGCCTGTGAAAAAAAGGTAAATGGGTTAGGGGGAATGAGAGTAAAGGGGAAAATAAGAGAAAAAAATGAAAAGGTATTAAAAGGTTTGTTAAACACGTGCAAATATTAGAACTTTCATTCACTCACTGATTCACTCCACAAACATTTGTGCACTTATTATGTGCCAGTACTATTCTAGGTACTACTTACAGAAGAGTGAATCCAAAAAGGGCAGTCCTATGCTTATAGTTTATGGTGTACAGAAGAGAGAAATATTTAAAATACCCTAAAAAAGATTATGGACAGTGAAGAAATGTCATTAAAAAATCAGGTGACATGAGAAAGAGAGACCTACTTTAGATTAGGTGGTCTGTGAACAACTCTGAGGAAATGACATTTATGCAGAGAGGTGAAGATTGCTTCCTTCCTAGCTTGGGAACAGGAAGGGATGATTCATTCCAGGCAAAGGGAACAGCATGTGCAAGGGTCTGGAGGGAGTATGGACCATCCCGTGGAGGAAGTGAAAGAGGACCAGGGTAATGTAGGAAAGGAGCAGCAGGAAATGTGGTTAAAGAGATGGAGTGGGGGGCAGGCAGGAGGGGGAGAGCAGCAGGCTCATAGCCCAATATAAGGAGTTTGAATTTTATTCTAACGGCAATGAAACCATGAAAACATTTTAAACAGGGAAATGATATGATCTTATTTCCAATTTATTTCATTCTAACTTGGCACCCTTGCAATATGCTCATATATTTTTACAGACTTGCAGAAGAAATATTTTTGCATTCTTTTTCTTCAAGGACCCCCAGAACTTGCATAGACATCAGGTCCCACATAACCCAGCTCTGTCTGAAAGGGGTAAGTGCTATGTTAGAGACCAGTCTCAAGGTGCCAGAAAGCCACAGAGAAGCAACCTTGCCCATTTAGTACCAAGAGTTCTTTAATGTCAATGGATTTTTTTTCTTTCGTTTACACTGTATGATAATGTTCAAAATTGTGCCCTAGTCTAATCACTGAAATCATGAGTACATCAGCTTTGCTTGAAAAGGTGAAAGATGTAGATGTGGGCTTCCCTGGTGATGCAGTGGTTGAGAGTCCGCCTGCCGATGCAGGGGACACGGGTTCATGCCCCGGTCCGGGAAGATCCCACATGCCGCGTAGCGGCTGGGCCCGTGAGCCATGGCCGCTGAGCCTGCGCGTCCGGAGCCTGTGCTCCGCAACGGGAAAGGCCACAACAGTGAGAGGCCAGCGTAACGCAAAAAAAAAAAAGAATGTAGATACATACAGCTTTCCCCCCATTAGTGGCAGGAACTGTAGGGGAACAGTCCCTGTTTGTCTCAGGCAGCCTACACAAAGATGCCTCCTATTGTAACACAGCAATGAGTCATGGAGGTAGGTGCACATGGCACAGAAAACTGAGCAAGGGAGAGTCGTTTATCCAGAAGCTAAGGCACCTTAACACACATATCCACCGCCACGACTGGAAACTACCTTCTGGCTTCCTTGAGGCTTCTCTACCCAGTAACAAAGGTACCAGCAGCTAACATTCATGGAAGGTTTCCTACTATTAGCTCATTTAATCTTCACAACTGCTCTAAATAGGTTCTATCATTAGACCCATTTTCACAGATGAAAAAACTAAACCTAAGCCCGAGAGAGATTTGTCCCAGGTCACAAAACCACAAACTTAGCCTGACTCCAGAATCCCACCTCTTAACCACTGTTTAGAATCTCCCAGTCCCACCCAAGCGTATCTGCCACCAACTCCAGGAGAATTTCTTCTTTTCCTCCCTGTACTGTTTTCTTATAACAAAACTCCTCCCCTTTGCAAGAACACAGCAGTGGTATCACAATTAACGACAGAAGGTACTTCCACTCAGTACCCTCCTCCAAATCAAACGGGAGCACGATGATCAGGCCACAACATTCAAAATTTGTCCTGTCCTTCCCTGCCCTGGGGGGCTTTCATACTATTTTAAGGGGATAAAATTCTGCACACTAAAACTGAACCAATCTTTGCAAAGTAATCCACTAACCTGTACAAGTTAATATCATGCAAAACAGACACTACAGTATTGAAAAGAGTTTGGGGACTTCCCAGGGGTTAAGAATCCATCTGCCAATGCAGGGGACAAGGGTTCGAGCCCTGGTCTGGGAAGATCCCACATGCCGCGGAGCAACTAAGCCAGAGCGCCTAGAGCCCGTGCTCTGCAATGAAGAGAAGCCCCCACACCACAACAAAGAGTAGCCCCCGCTCACCGCAACTAGAGAAAGCCCCTGCGCAGCAACGAAGACCCAATGCAGCCAAAATTTAATTAATTTATTTAAAAAAAAAAAAAAAGAAAGGAGTTTGTCTGAGGAATGTGGTTGAGCTCACATCACAGGTCTGTCCACCACTGGCCTTGTGATCATTACAGGGATGGACAGAGCCACCAAGCCAACAGGTCCCCAGGCGATTAAAATTGAGAGAGTCAAAGGAAGGTTACAGAAATCACCAAAGGGCAGAAGATCCAAGCCTAATCTATTCATTTCATCAGCTGGCTTCCTAAAGTCTCCAGTGTGCAGGTAAGAGATTAAGAACTAAATCTTTTCTGGTTATTTCTCCAGCTCGCCGGGTCTTTCTCCCTCAGGCAGTCTTGTCCCTTACCCAGGACTCAAGAGTTGCGGGAACTCAGAAACATACATGAAACAGCCGCATCATTGTTTAACGAAACAAAGTACTGACTGGTTTGTGAGCAACACTGTAAGCTGCAGAGATGGAGCACCTTGTGTGTGATTTCCAAGACCGTGGTGTCATGTCTCAGGTCGGAAGTTAGGGCTTATGGTCAAGTAAGGAACAGCCAGGAGAGACACTGATGAGATTTGTTTAATGAATGAATGAATTAAAAAGTCAGATGAAGAAAAGAAAATCCGCTCCCTTCGAGACAAGAGAGTTTCCAGGAAGGCCAAGGAATGAGAGCCCCCAAAGTCGACAAGCAAAAATCCACCGTGATGTCGGTGTACACACGCCCCCGCTGGCCAGGCAGCGGCCGCAACTAGGCACTCCCAGCCCACAGGTGTCAGGTACGAAGGTGAGGACTGCTCACAGGTCCCAACTCCACACTCTATACCGAGTTGGTCTCAAAAACGCAGATGCGATCTTAATTTTTCCAAGACATCTGCTCCCTTCTCCCGGTTACAGGCCAGAAATGCAGAGGATCTGGGGGGAAAGAGCTGGGTAGGGGCGGGCGATGAACCGGTTTTTACTTTTTAGGGAAAAGGAAAATGACCAGAGATCAGGGATGGGTGAAAGGGTCGGGAAAAGCGTGGGGATGGGGGCATCGCGATTCGTTGGGTCCACTGACTGGTCTTGAGTCAGGCGCACAATCAGTGCTTAGTCACCGATACCTCTGCGGCCGGGAGTTCCTCGCGCCTGGCAGTCCAAGACGTACGTGACGACCCGAGCGGAGCCCCGCGCCCCGCGCACACCCGACTCGGCTCCTGAGCCCGGGCCCCGGCCTCCCCAGCCCGGCCCCGGTGCTCGCCTCCCCCCAGACTTACTCCGCCGAGCTGGTTCCGTTAACCGCGGAGCCGTCGGGGGCCGGGTTCAGCTGGATGGGCGTCGGCTTCTTCTTGGGCATTTTGGACCCGGGGAAGGCGCTCGCAACTCCGAAGGGAGGGCGGCCCCTCTTGCTTCCTCCCTCTGAGCTGCCCCGCGCCCGCCGCGCGGGGCCAAGTCACGGCTGCGGGCCCGGGGGTTGCTTTCGGGGGACGCGCTCTGCGCGGTCCCGTCAGGGCCGAGGGGCCAGTGGCGGTCTCAGGAGACCCCCCGCCCCACTTGCTCGGCTCACAGGGGACCAAAGGGCTTCCCCGCCGGCGCAGCACCGCAGCCCCGGGATTCCCTCCCGCTCTCCCTCAGTCCACTGGTCCCCAGGGCTCGAGGGGCCCCGCCGCGCGCGCACCACAGCGCTGCTCCAGCCACAGCCCGGGAAAGTGCGCCGCCGCCACTGCCGCGTTCCAAGCGACTCGGCGCAGTAGTCCCAGAGGGCCTGGAGGGCGGGGGAGGGGTGGGGAGGGATAGGGAAGGGGGAAACCTTGCCCCCCGCCCCCCCCGGGCAGCTGCGTTTTCCACACTCCCACTCGGCTCCGCCCCTTTTGCCTCGCCGGCAGCCAATGGGAACACGCCTCGGCGGCAGATGACGCGGAAATACGTCACGGGGCGCGGCGTGCTACCCTGGGGGTGGGGTCCGGCGCCGGCTCTACTGCGCCCTCTGCCGCACAGAGGCACCCAGGTGGACCCACCGGGAAGGGAGGTGACCTGGACCGAGTTGGTTGCCACGCGGTCTCCTCCGCTGAGGTGACTGTAGCCCACGGGCCGAGTCACGTTGATGGAGATGAAGTAATAAAACGAATAAAGAAAAGGACCCCTTCTTATTTCTAGAGGCAACGTCGAGGAATAGACAACTCGTCAAGAGACTCCTTGTGCCTAAGGAACAGGCAAGTAGAAAGATACATATAAAACGGTAATACACAGTACTAGTCTACTGACGAGGGTACAGGGAGATGGGTGTTCAGGGCTGATGAGACTTTAAATTGGGGCAACCTTTTCTGAGAGCAGATTGGGAATGTCTTTTTAAAGCCTTTGGGAAAAAAAGCCCTTTCGACCAATAATTCCAGTTCTATAAAACTTGAAGAAATAAGATGTGAATAAAGAGCTTAATGAGATAAAAGATGATTCAGGTGATTCAGAATACACATTCAGTCCATCTCTTTCCCTTTTCCCTTCCTAAAGTATTCAGTCCTAAAGGCATTAGGTGTGTAAAACAATGTAAGCCTCTGCACCTGGTGGTCCAGAGCAGGTTATCAGCCACCCAGCTGTTTGCAATATATAGAGAGTAAGGTTCCCTTTTCATTTTGTAGCCCTTGGTACTGTTTGAATGTTTTGTTATTATGTATATAAAGTGTTCGATTTAAAACATTTTTTATAAATTGTTTAAAGATTAACATGAGAATGTAAAATAGTGCAGAGAGTTTGGAAAACAATCTGGCAGTTCCTCAGACAGTTAAATATAGTTACCATATGACCCAGCAATTCCACTCCTATGTGCTCAAGAGAAATGAAAAACATATATCCATACAACACTTGTATACAAATGTTTATGCAAATGTATGGCAGCATTTTTCATAACAGCCAAAAAGTGGAAACAACCCAAATGTCCATCAACTGATGAACGGATAAACAAAATGTGGTACATCCATACAATGGAATATAACTTGACCATAAAAAGGAATGAAGTGCTGATCCATGTTATAGCATGCATGAACCTTGAAAACATTATGCTAAGTGAAAGAAGCAAGTCACAAAAACCCACATATTTTATGATTTCTTTTATATAAAATGTCCATAACAGGCAAATCTATAGAGACAGAAAGTAGATTAGTGATTGCTTAGAGTTTTGTGGGACAGTTGAGCAAGGAATAGTATAATAGAATGATAGCTAAAGGGTAAAGAATTTCTCTAGGAGGTGATGCAAATATCCTAAAATTGATAGTGGTGATAGTTTCACATCTCTGTGAATTTATTAAAACCATTGAATTGTACACTTTAAATGGGTGAATTGTATGGTATGTGAATTGTCTTTCAATAAAGCTGTTAGTAAAACAACCACTACATCAACAAGGAAATTCAGGGGAAAAATAAAATAGATAACAGAGTCTTGAAGAACAAAGCTGGAGGATTTACACTACCATATATCAAGATTCATCTCAGACTGAGTATTTAAGACAGTATTTAAGACACTGGCACAAGAACAGACAAATAGACCAATGGAGTAGCATAGAGCCTGGAAACAAACCCATCTGTATTTGATCACCTGATTTATGACAAAGATAACAATACAATGCAGTGGGGGAAAGGGTAGCCTTTTGGATAAATAGTGCTGGGTCAATTGAACATCCATATGGGAAAAAAAATGAGTCTTGACCACTACATCACATCATACATAACAAATCAACTCTAGATGGATTATAGAACTAAACACAACTTTTAAAAGAAAATATTGGAGGGCTTCCCTGGTGGCGCAGTGTTTAAAAATCTGCCTGCCAATGCAGGGGACACGGGTTCAAGCCCTGGTCCGGGAAGATCCCACATGCCGTGGAGCAACTAGGCCCGTGAGCCACAACTACTGAGCCTGCGCGTCTGGAGCCTGTGCTCCGCAACAAGAGAGGCCGCGATAGTGAGAGGCCCATGCACCGCGATGAAGAGTGGCCCCCGCTTGCCACAACTAGAGAAAGCCCTCGCACAGAAACGAAGACCCAACACAGCCAAAAATAAATAAATAAATAAATTTAAAAAAAAAAAAGAAAGAAAATATTGGAGAATATCTTCATGACATTAGGGTAGGCAAAGATTTCTTAAACAAGGCATACATGCACACACACAAACACAAATCATAAAGGAAAAATATGATAAATTAGACTACATTAAAGTTAATTATTTTGACCTTCAAAAAGGGTAAAAAGATGGTGGTCCAGTGGTTAGAACTCAGTGCTTTCACTGCCGTGGCCCAGGTTCAATCTTCAGTCAGGGATCTAAGATCCTGCAAAAAAAAAAAAAAAAAAGGGGGTGGGTGTAAAAAGAAAGAAGACATTTGCAACATATATTGGAAAAAGAACGCATATGTATAATGTCTAAAGAACTCCTACACCTTAACTAGAAAAAGACATGAAAAGAGGCTGAATTTCTTTAGTTATCAGGAAAATGCAACTTAAAACCACAATGTGAGTACCTAATGCCACTAAAAGTATACACTTGATAATGGTCAAAATGGTAAAATTTTTATGTATATTTTACCACAATAATAATAAAAAACACTATAATACTACACTTACTATTCTGGCTAAACTGAAAAGGACAAATAATATCAAATGTTGGTAAGATGTGGAGCAACTAGGACAGGATTCTCTTACACTGATGGTGGGAGTATAAATTTGAGCAACCAGTTTGAAAAACTGTTTGGTAGTATGTACTATAAGGTTGGACATCTATCCTAATACCCAGAGATTCTGATCCTGGACATATACCTACAGAAATCAATATATATGTTCACCAAAAAAAAATGTATAAGACTATTCATTCATAGCACCACTATTCATAATAGTTATTAGGGAAACAACCCAAATGTCCATCAACAGTAAATGGATAAATTGTGGTAAATTCATGCAATGGAATACAGCATTGTGAAAATAGACTACAACTACTTGCAACAATATGAATTAATCTCACTAACATCCTGTTGAGTAGAAGATAAGACACAAGAAATATATATATATATATGTATATATATATATATATATATGCTCAAAACTGGCAAATCTAATCTATGGTGGTAGAAGTTGGGATAGTCATTATCCTTGAGGAGGAAAGTAACAGGAAGATGAGTTGAAGTAGGCTTTTAGGATAATGGTAATGTTTGCTTTCTTGATCTGGGGGGAGATCACAGGAAAGAGTGTTCCAGTTACGATTTATGTTATCTTTCAGTAAAACAATCTATGTTCTGGATCTATGTTACCCTTCAATAAAACAATTACTAGAGGAAAAAAAATTTACTCAACATCACTAATCATCAAGGAAATGAAAATCAAAACCACAATGAGTTATCACCTCAAACCTGTTAGAATGGCTATCATCAAAAGGACAAGCCATAAGTGTTGGCAGAGCATGGAGAAAAGGGAACCCTTGGGTATTTTTGGTGGGAATGCAAATTGATACATCAAAAAAACATAAAATTTTGGAGGTTTCTCAAAAAAACATAAAATTAAAAATAGATCTACCAGGGCTTCCCTGGTGGCGCAGTGGTTGAGAATCTGCCTGCCCGTGCATTGGACAAGTGTTCGATCCCTGGTCCGGGAAGATCCCACATGCCACGGAGCAGCTAAGCCTGTGTGCCACAACTACTGAGCCTGTGCTCTAGAGCCCGTGAGCCACAAGTACTGAGCCCACGTGCTGCAACTACTGAAGCCCACGTGCCTAGAGCCCGTGCTCCACAACGAGAGAAGCCACCGCAATGAGAAGCCCGCGCACTGCAATGAAGAGTAGCCCCTGCTCGCCACAACTAGTGAAAGCCCACGCGCAGCAATGAAGACCCCACACAGCCAAAAATTAAAAAAAAAAAAAAAAAAAATATCTGCACTCTTGTGTTCACTGCAGCATTATTCATGAGAGCCAAGATATGACAACAGCCTAAGTGTTGGTCAACAGATGAATAGACAAAGAAGATCTGGTGTATAGACAAAATGGAATATTATTCAGCCATGAGATAGAAGGAAATCCTGCCATTTGCAACAACGTGGATGGACCTTATGTTAAGGGAGATGAGTCAGACAGAGAAAAACAAATACTGTATGATCTCAGTTGTATGTGAGATCTAAAAAGCCAAACTCGGGGACATAGAGAGTAGAGGAGAGGTTACCAGGGACTGTGGTGGAGGAAATGGGGAGATATTGGTCAAAGGGTACAAACTTCCAGTTATAGTTAATAAGTTCTGGGAATCTAATGTACAGTATGGTGATTGATTATAGCTGATAATATTGTATTATATATTTAACTGAACGTTGCTAAGAGTAGATTTTAAATGTTCTCACACAAAACAGAAATGGTAATTAGGGGACAATATGGAAGGCTTAGCTAATGCTATGGTGATAATCATTTTGCAACATATAGCTGTGTCAATTCAACATATTGTATACCTTAAACTTACACAATGTTATATGTCAATTATATCTCAATAAAGCAGGTGGAAAAAAGAAATCATGAGAAAAATTTTTTTTCCCTCAAAAAATAGGTCAGACTGACTGAAATGTATTTTTATTTATCTTTTGTTTTTTAGATTGAAAGAAAATATCAGCCTTTCTCACATTAAAGCATTTAGGTCTTCTGAGTATTTTGTGGGTTATTTATTTATTTAGGCTGTGCGGTGTCTTAGTTTCGGCACGTGGGATCTTTAGTTGCAGTATGGGACTTCTTAGTTGCAGCATGCAGACTCTTAGTTGCAGCATGCATGTGGGATCTAGTTCCCTGACCAGGGATCAAACCCTGGCCCCCTGCATGGGGAGCACAGAGTCTTACCCACTGGACCACCAGGGAAGTCCCTGTGGGCTTTATTTCAAATTTTGTGGGTTTTTAAAAAATTATGTAACTAATATCAGCTTATTATGTGGGGAAAAAAAAACTAGAATAGTATAAAAAAGATAATAAGAACCATTCATGATACACTACTCAATGATAATTTCTCTTTTCATTATGGAGTTCATTCATCTTAGCCATGCTCACACAGTTAATATTATAGGATCAGTGAACTTTATGATATTATCAATTTATGAGTTTTATTTTAGAGGCAAGTCCATATTTTCTTCTTACAAATTAAGATCTTTTATTCTCTTATTATGACAAATTCAGTTGGGAAATTCAAAATTAAAAGAAGTTATTATTGTCAACAGAAGTTAATCCATATGAAGCAATTCTACCTTACATTTTTTCTTCATTTTAATACCACATTTTTCTATTCTCAAGTCATGAGAGAACTCTGACTCTTTATTAGAGGCTTTTACTACCATTAACTCTCTTTGCCTGTAATTCATTCTGTTCAGGGTGGGGCCGATTTTTATTTAATGTTTAAATAAATAGCTAAGGAATATAAACCATTGTCTAGATTTTTAAGCTCCTGCGAGTTTGGCAGCTGTTCCTATTGAGTTAACTGAGTGAAGGGTCACAGTGGGAAGGGTAACACTGCCCTTCCCTCCCCCTTCAGAGGAGGTACATCCGCTTCCCCGATTCTGGATGTCAGACGCTCCAAATGCAACGAAACCACTGGGTTATTTTGGGAGCCACTTTTAAAGTCACTTGCCCTTCATTTAAAGGAAAAGTTGCCTCAACAAGGTGAGGGCTGATGCAATTTCAGTTGCTCTCTAAGGATGTGGCTTCAACCAGACAGGATGTCAGATCTGGCACCATTTTTTGGAGGGGAGTGGGTGTTGGGAACTCGCCCTGGCTTGGCATCCGAGAGAGGAGATGCGGTACTTTGCTTTTCACCCTTGGGGAACACAGTGAAAGAAGATACACTTGGGACATACTAGCTTCCTAGATGGCAGCTGTGGAGAAGGAAGTCTTGACTTCCTTTGGAATCACAGTCCAGGATCCCGGACATTCTTAATCTCTAATCTGGTTTGAGATGAAACAAATCTTTCCCAGGACATTTATTTGAATGCTTATCATCACTGGACTTTTTTTTTTTTTCTTCCATGCTTGCTTCTACTCAGTGGAAAACCCCTGAGTCATCCTTTTCCTGCCAAGTGCTTTGCAAAGATTACAAGCAGGAAATTTAAAATGAAAGTGACCATTTAATCTACAGAGATTTGGGAGCTGTGATAAGAGCATATACGGCCTACATGGGTAGAGCCATCATAACATCTGACTGTCAATCTTTTTATAATTCACACTCTTGCTCAGAGGTCAGGTCACCTTATAGAGAGTTTAGAATTTGCCTTAAAAAGTGTCATCTCCAAAAAAAAAAAAAGTGTCATCTCCAGCAATGAACTGTGCATGACATGTAATCTGGGTTTATGTATATTTTAAGATATTTTAAATTATATTGATTGATACATCAACGTGTTTTGGAGTTTTATATACTCCCAGGGAGCAAGGAATCTCTTCTCTGCGATGTGCCAGATTGTTTTAACTGTATGGTCTCATAAAATATAAAGGATTGTTACTGTCATTATAATGATAGTACTGTTGTGTCATTAGAATTACTACTGAGCCATACAGCTATTTATTCTTGCTTCTGCATGTGCTTTCTCTGAATAGATAGACCTTTATAACTAGATCCTAGTCTAGTATCTGATATGGGGCTTCTGTGTAAAGAGAATGGGAGACTGAGTTCATTATAGAATTTTAGAGCTAGACCATAGGGGTCAGGGTATCCAATCACCCCATCTTATAAATAGCAAAACTGAGCCTCGGTGTGTTTAGTGGTGTCCTTTATGGTTACATAGCTAGTTAGGGGTAGAACAGGGACACATCTTCTAATTGCCAGGCTAATGATCTTCTAAAATGTCTTGGTACCTTGCCAAATAATAGATAGGTAAAATTCGTTTTATTTGATAGTTGTCAGGTAGGTTTGTTCGGCTGTGACATTTTCAAGTATCTCCAGTTATAATGACACTAAAGATCTTGGTCATGCCATAAATAACAATAATATAATTATTTTTCCTTTATCTACCACCCCTTTCTCTAATTTTGATACATACCTTCAATTTCAGGTGGTATCAAACCATATTTGGCGTAAGTTCAATAGATTTGAATAGATCATAATCCACCCTTCTTTTAAATTTTATGAATCTGGGGCCAAACTTAGAAACTGACAAATCTAGACGTCATTCAAACTTAGTTTATAAACTGTTGAAAAAAAAATTTCATATAATGTCCATAATGCATACAGTTCAAATTTATTTTAGGGAAATAATCAGAGATGTGCACAACAGATTCATATACAACAGAGATGTATATTTCAGCATTACTCATAATAACAAGCTGTAGACACAAATTAATTTTTCTTTTATACTCAACTTGTTTGCTCTCTTTTATTGAATTCAGTGCTTTTTGGTTTTTTCCCCCTTGGAAGAAAATACAAGAATTTGTTAACAGTAATTACCTATAGAAAGAAAGGCTTACTGAGTGGAAAGAAAAGCTTTCACTTTTCATTTTGTACCTTTTGGTATTTTGTTAGATTTTTCTGTCCATATAAATGAACTGATATTTCCTAGGCAGGAAGATTATGGGCAATTCTTGCTTCCCTTCTTTGAATTTCTCTGTGTTAAAAAAGTAATAAATTATATTATCTTAAAAAATTAATGTCCAAAAATAGAGGATTTTATTATACATCTACATGATAAAATTTAATGCATCAGTTTAAAAATCTCTCTTTAAAAGAGTAATGTAATGGCATGGGAAAATGTTCCAAAAATAATGACAAAAGCACTTATAAAAATTATGTACATATGAGCACCGTTTTATTATTAAAATACAGTGTAAATGTATATGATGGAGAGAGAGAGGGAGAGATTGAGAGAGAGAAGACAACAAGGAAATATCTCAAGATGTTAACAGTGTTTATTTTTAGGAGGTAAAAGTATGGGTGAGACTATTTTCTTTTTTATTTTGTGCTTTTCAGTATTTTCCAGATTTTGTTGGTGAGCATTTATTAGTTGATAGTGCCTCAGACTCAGTCCCTTTTGTTGTCTACATTCTCTGCTTACATGACCTCCACCATCTATATGTTGATGAGCTCCCAATTTTATTACTGCTGGTCTAGACCTCTCCTCCTGAGTTTCAGACACACAGCCAACTGCCTCCTTGGAATTTCTACTTGGATGTCTCAGTGGGCATCACAAACTCAAAATATCTCAACTGGAGCACTTGATTCCACTCCCTCACCCCACTCTAATCATCTTGATTTCTCTCTTCCCAGCACCACCCACATCCAAACTGTCAGAAAACTCTGAAGAGTCCTGCTCTGGTCCTGGGCTTCAGAGCCTCCACTCTGGCCCTGTGTTTTGTTTTTTGTTTTAAAATATTTATTTATTTGGTTGTGCCGGGTCTTAGTTGTGGCAGGCGGGTTCCTTAGTTGTGGCACATGGGCTCCTTAGTTGCAGCACGCATGTGGGATCTAGTTCCCTCACCAGGGATCAAACCAGGGCCCCCTGCATTGGGAGCACAGAGTCTTATCCACTGTGCCACCAGGGAAGTCCCCCCCACTCTGGCCCTTTTCTGGCCACACCCTCACCACACCATGAGGAGTCCTCAGGGCCAAAGTGTCATGCCTGCACAGAGCCTGTGCCCCAGCTTCTAGACCATTCTCTGGTCACCCAAGACTCCAGAATTCCCTGTCTAAACAGTGCAGGGCCTGCAGGGCTTCTTTCCCTGGTCCATCCTCCTGAGAACAAAGTGGCACACTACACCCAGGCGTGGACTCCCCCAGGCCCAAGTGTGGCCAAGGAGCTATTTGAAAGAGGTGTGGACAGAGCTTGGCTCATGGGTTGGAAGTCCACACACCTGTGGGTGAAAACCCTTGCAGTGTGGGATGGACTTGGAGGGGAGATGAAAACGGAGCAGAGGGAGGAAGGCTGGGGGACCAGCTCTCCCCGAGGTGCATTATGGCATTCCAGGGAATCTGAGAAATCTCAATTCCATCTTAGACTTCCATGTTGTTGTGAAAGTATATTTTTCAAGATAGGAGGATAGAACATATTTTATTTCATGAACTGCAGCTTAATTTATCACTTTTGCATAGGTAAGCATTTGGTATTTGGCCTCCATTTGACCTTTTGCCCTGGGTCCCACAAACATCAGGAGTGGGGCTGCCTTTAAGTTCTATCTTCCAAACATAAGAATCCTAACTGGGCCTCTGCTTTCCCTCTGGCTGCCTAATAGTCCATTCTCCATAGAGCAGCTAGAGGATCTTCAAAAACAAACAAACATTAGTCTCCCACTTAAGGCCCAGCAGTGGCTCCATCTCCAAAACCTTCATCAGAACTTACCAGCTCTGGAACTTCCTTGGTTGCCCAGTGGTTAAGACTCTGTGCTCCAAATACAGAGGGCCTGGGTTCGATCCCTGGTCAGGGAACTAGGTCCCACATGCATGCCGCAACTAAGAGTTTGCGTGCCACAACTAAGGAGCCCACGTGCCACAACTAAGGAGCCCATGAGCTGCAACTAAGTAGTCCGCCTGCTGCAACTAAGACCCGGTGCAACCAACTAAATAAATAAATAAATATTTTTAAAAAAAGAAAAAAAAGAACTTTCCAGCTCTGCCTGCACCAGACCTCACCTCATCCTACTTTCCCCCTTAGTCACCAAACTCTGGCCACCGTGACCTTATTTCCTCCTTCTGAACACACCTACTTGTTCCTGTTTACTCAGTGTGGAGCAGTCTTCACCCTTTGCTTGGCTGCCTACTTCTTTCTGTAGACTGTGCCCAGGTGTCACTTCCTCATCCTCAGTACATTGTCCCTCTAGTCACTCTTTGTCACAATACCACTTTGTTTTCTCCCTTCGTTATCTTTGTTTATTTACTTGTTTATTTTTTGGTTCCTTGTTGGTTCACCTCATCTGTCACGCTCGCCATTTCATCACTAGCTCTGAGAACCATACCTGGCATACAGATGATCAATAAATACTTGTTGAATAGATAAACCTCTTTCTGGCCAGACCCTGTAAACAAAGTCCCAGGGCATATAAGTTAAGCAGCATGATCCAGTGTGATCTCTGTTTTTAGAAGATATTGGTAACCAGAAAAGTTTGGTTTACACTATAAACCAGCGGCAAATTTGTTGTGGCATGGGCTCCTTAGTTGTGGCACATGGGCTCCTTAGTTGTGGCATGCAAACTCTTAGTTGCGGCATGCATGTGGGATCTAGTGTCTCACCTGCCCAGGCTCTTTCCATAGCAATGTGTTAACTGCCTGAGAGCTCCCTGAACCCAAAGAATCCTTCCTCTTCAGGTGTTTTTCTATACTCTGTAAAACTATCTGTTGAATCATCCTGTTTTAGAAAACGAAAAATCCTTAGCGAGTTTCTAAAAAAACTCCATCTGTAATGTACTGCAGTGCCTTCTTATAAAAAAGAAATATTTCTTGGCTTTTACTCAAAACTTTTTGTCCTAACTTTTCTGCCCTCATAGGCAATAAAAAATATATAATTTTTTCACGTGAAATTATTTTGTTTTACTTCAAGACATTTAGCCATTTGCAACGTAAACATAAAAAAAAAATTCTCACCTTGAAGGATTAAGACTATGGGAGAGAACAATTATAAAATAAAATAATCAGTTAATTCACATGACCCTTTTAAAATATTTATTTATTTATTTATTTATTTATTTTTGGCTGCATTGCATCTTTGTTGCTGTGCGCAGGCTTTCTCTAGTTGCAGTGAGCAGGAGCTACTCTTTGTTGCAGTGCACGGGCTTCTCATTGTGGTGGCTTCTCTTGTTGTGCAGCATGGGCGCTAGGCATGCAGGCCTCAGTAGTTGTGGCATGTGGGCTCAGTAGTTGTGGCTTGCAGGCTCTAGAGCACAGGCTCAGTAGTTGTGGTGCATGGGCTTAGTTGCTCCATGGCATGTGGGATCTTCCTGGACCCGGGCTCAAACCCAGGCCCCCTGCATTGGGAATGCGGAGTCTTACCCACTGGACCACCAGGGAAGTCCCTTGTTTGGTTTTGTTTTGGTTTTATTTATTTTTTTAACACAAAAAATAATAAGAAGAAAAAAAGTGATTACTCATTCAATTTCTGCAAGGTAACAGGTCCCAAATTCAGTGCTATATACCCTTGAGAACTGGGAACTCAATAAATACATTCAAATTAGTTTAAATTCTATTGAGGGAATTTTCTTCTGTATTTAAAAAACATCTCTTATACTTTGAACCTTTTTTTACAGATCTATTGAGACATAATCATATGATAGATGGCATATGTGGAAAGGACATTTGAACAGTTTTGACATATGTGGAGAAACCATCACCACAATCAAGATAATAAAACACATCCACTACCTCCCAACAGTTTCCTTGTGCCCCTTTAGAATCCCTCCCTCATCTGCCCATTGCCCTACTATAGTTTGCATTTTCTAGAATTTTATTTATTTATTTTTTATTGAAGTATATTTGATTTACTATGTTGTGTTTAATTTCTGCTGTACAGCAAAGTGACTCAGTTATACATATATTTTTAATATTTTTTTCATTATGGTCTATCACAGGACCTTGTTGTTTATCCATCCTATACATAACTCAAATTTTATATAAATGGAATTTTATGATATGTACTCTTTAACATGCTTTTTTGGGGGGTCTGGCTTCTTTGAGCATACTTACTGAGGTTCACCCATACTGTGTGTGTCAATAGTCCATTGATTGCTGAGTAGCAAGCCATTCTATGGCTATATCACAATTTGTTTATTCACCTTTTGATGGACATTTGTATTGCTTTTAGTTTTTTGGCTATTACAAATAAAGTTGTATGAACATCTGTGTACAAGTCTTTATATGGATATGTTTTCATTTCTCTCGAGATACCCAAGAGTAAAATGGCTGGGTCATACAGTAGGTGTATGTTTAACTTTTAAAGAAACTTCCAAACTATTTTCCAAAGTGTTTAAACTATTTTACATTCCCATCAGTAGTGTAGGAGAGTTCCAGGTGTTCTACATCTTTGCCAGTATCTGGTATGGTCAGTCTTTTAAAATGTAAGTCATTCTATTGGATGCATACTGGTACCTCACTGTGGTTTTAATTTATACTTCCCTACTGACTAATGATATGGAGCATCTTTTTATATGCTTATCTAATATCCGTATATCTTCTTTGGTGACGTGAATGTTTAAATCTTTTGCTCATTCCCCACCCCACCCCACCCCAGTCCCCACACCAGGGATTGAACCCGTGCCCCCTGCAGTGGAAGGGCGGAGCCTTAACCACGGGACCACCAGGGAAGTCCCTCTTTTCCCCATTTTGAACTGGGTTGTTTGTCTTATTCTTGAGTTGTTTTGGTTTTTTTTTAAGAGTTCTTTATACACTCTAGATACAAATCCTTAGTCAAATATATGATTTGCAACTATTTTCTCCTGCCTGTGGTTTTTCATTTTCTTTGAAGAACAAAAGTTTTTAATTTTGATGAAGTCCAGTTTATTGATCTTTTGCAGTTCATAGTGTTTTGTATTCTATCTAGGAAATTTTGCCATTCAAATGCCATCAGGGAAATTTTCTTTCATATTTTGAATAACATCTCTTAAACTTTGAATCTTCAAAATATGCTCCTTGGTCATGAAAACACTTAAGGAACGGCTCCCCAGCTCCCTCATCTGGTGAGAGTGCGCTTTAAAGCATTTGAACCTACAACATTTAAAAATTATGAAAGCGTCAAAAGTGATCTAAAGCATTTTTCCTTTTATCAAATATTTTTTCAGAAGTGCAAAATACCTTACTATTGGGAACACAGAAGAAATAATTTAAAAACATGAGACCTGAAAGTCAAATAGTACTGGTCTCAGTCCCTCAGATGGCTTGCTTCTAGTTCACCACACCTTGAGTATATTTTCTTATCACCCTTTGTTTCCATGAAATTCTATTTGAATGGAGGTTAAGAGCATTTTATTACCTTACTGGATGGCACTAAAGTCCTCTTAGGGAGAGAAGTGCTCTTGCTGGGAAGAATACTGTATTTTAATAAGTGCTTGTGGTTGGTGAGCACCCACCTACACTGCCTCCTACCCCTATCCTGAGGGTGTCAATTGGCTCCAAGCTTAAGAAGATGGAAAAATGGTCTCCATAACAGAGGAGATGGGAAGGAGAGAGAAAACCAGGGAAAATGGCATGGAGATGAAGGCTTTGCCAGATATGATATAACCCTTTCTCTAGGAGCCCCACAAAGTAGGGTACATCTACTGAATGAATGACTTTTATTGTGGTAACAGGGCCTAATCTGAAACAGTTCAGAACAGAAATAACATATGAGATTCAGGAGCTCAGAGGCCCAGATGACCCTGAGAACCTAGGTCTCACTGGGTATATAGAAAACTCTTGGGAAGGCCCTCAACTTTCACAGAAAGTGGAAGTGACAATATCACAAATTTAAACACACTACCCTTTGACCATAATGTGCTTACTTGCTCAAGTGCTCTCCTGGAAACAAACTTTAGGCCCCATCCAGAGCTCAGCTTCATTTAAATCTTCACTCAGTCTCCTCCTGTCATTACTCTATCCAGTTCAGATTCCAAGGTCCATCACTTCCCGAAAATACTTCAAGTCCCTTGTTCCTTTTTCCTTCCATTGCACTTACTTGGGAAAACTCCAGCCACGGAGTGACTCAGTCATCTTCTCTGATTCTTAACTTCCTATCAAAAACTTGATAACACACTTATATCTAAACGCCGCATCCTTCATATTTGAATGGAGAGAAGTGCTGCCATCAAAGGCTATCCCTTCCACCTGTCCTCTCAAGGTCTTTGTTCCTACACACACACACACACACACACACACACACACATAAATACATATGTAACAATACATATGTAAAATACGTGTATAAGAATACTAAATAGCACCACTGTTCTGTTCAGAGTTGCAGAAAACCTCAAACCATTTCAAATGTTTATCAAACAAGAGAATAGTTAAATAAACTGTGGTATGTTCAGTAAAGAATTGTACAGAGCAGTGAATATTTTCTAAACTACAGCTGTGTGAAACAACATTGAAGAATCACAGAACAAAATATGAAGTGAGGAAGTAAGCCCAAGCTGATTGCATACAGTTTGATACCATCTCTATAAAGCTCAAAAACAAGCAATAGTAAACAGCATATTGCTTATATTATTTAGGCCTATACCTATATACAAAAACTATTTTTAAAAGGAATGATAAATAGAAAATTCAGGACAATGGTGATCTCAGTAGGAAGGGGAATCAGAGAAGGGATAAACAAATAATTAGATGTAAGATGTTGGCTTGTCCTTAGGTTGGATGGTATGTTCACAAGTATGTATATTCTATTGTGCTTTATAACATATATAAATATTATATATATTATACTGTAGGTATCAAATATTATATAAAAACAATATTTAAAACCTTTAGGAGCTATGAAAAAAACTATGATGAGATCCTTCTGTTCAAAATAGCTATCTTATTTATCAATTTCCCCAATATTTTTTATGCTTCTGTTATTTCTCTTATTTTAGGGCACCTTCCCATCCAAATCCTACCTAATTCCAAGATTCTGGTCAAGTTCCAGATCTTTCCAGAAGTCTTCCCTGACTTCTCCAGCTCTTGTTCATCTTTCTTTCCTCAAGCACTTAAACAACTTTTGGGTTCCAAGCAAATCAGCATGTAACTGTATATTGTCTTCTATCATTTATAATTGGTCAATGTGTGTTAGGGCTCTTCATTGCAAATAACAGCATCTGGTCTCATTAGTAGTTTAAACAGAAAAGAAATTTATTAAAAGATACAGATGGCTCCTAGAATCTCTGAGTGGGCAGGAAATGAGGCTTGGCAGTTATGCCAGGCTGATGCCAAAACTGTGCTGTTCTGTTGCTCTAGTGGAGACTCTCCTGGTGCCACCACTGGGCAAAAGTGCACTTGTATTCTCACCACTGACACTGGACACTGAACATGACCCCTAGCATGTCTAGCTCTGCTGCCCTTGGAAGCTGGTGGTTTTTTTGCCAGAATGCATTGCAAGCAGTGCCTCCATTTTCACTTCACCCTCTTCTGACCTGCAGTCTCATTTTGTTGTGGAACTGGGGTACCCAGGATATATCTAGCTGTGTGCAACCCTGAGAAGATGAGTTTTTTGCTTCTATCTTAGGGATGAACTCATAAAGTAGGAGCTTCCAAACATAGAAAGGGTGTTTCAAAGGTTATCTTATCTTACCAATATGGCTTATTACCTAAAACACATAACACTCAATAAATACCTGTTGATTTATTACTCTTCAGTATCCTCCATTAAAACAGTACCTTTGGGATCATCTAATCCAGGGGTCTCTAACCCCTGGGCTATGGATGGGTACTGGTCCATGGCCTATTAGGATTCAGGCACACAGCAGGTGAGCGGCAAGCGAGCAAAGCTTCATTTGTATTTACAGCTGCTCCCCATGGCTCACATTACCGCCTGAGCTCCGCCTCCTGTCAGCATTATGGTGAGTTGCATAATTATTTCATTATATATTACTATGTAATAATAATAGAAATAAAGTGCACAATAAATGTAATGCACTTGAATCATCCAGAAACCATCCTCCCCCACTCCACGCCCATCTGTGGAAAAATTGTCTTCCACGGAAACCAGTCCCTGGTGCCAAAAAGGTTGAGGACCACTGATCTAATCCATACCTTCTGTCTTACAAAAGAGCAAACAGACTCAGAGCAATAAAGTGATTTGATTGTGGTCAGACTTTTAGTTCTTAGTAGAGCTGATGTTATGGTTTGAGGATGTAGTCCAGGAAAGATTCCCAAAGGTCTAATACAATGTACAGTGATGTAATAGTCTCCTTGTGCCGAGAACTGCTTATGTGCCTTATTGTGAAAGTACTAGTTATTCAGATTCTTAATATTTTTGGAAACACTCTAAAGTTCTAGATTTGCAAAATAAAAACATTCATTTATTTTTTTCTATTTTATTGTGTGTGGCAGTCTACTAATTTTCCCCCAACATCTTTTCACCCCTTCTTCCACAGTAATAGAAACCCTGAGTTTTTACTGGGCCATGACCACCAAGAATAAAGACTATATTCTCAGCCTCTTTTGCAGCTGTGTGTGGCCATGAGATTACATTCTGGATGTAACCAGAATTGTCGTATGCATCTTCTGGGAAACATTCTTAAAATGTTGAGTCATGCCCTTCTCTCTTTCCTCCTTCCTGCTGACTGGAATGCAGTTGGAGCTCTAGAAGCCATCTCAGAAAATAAGGTGAACTTGAGAATGGAATGCTCACGTGGTAAAGCAAGAAAACAGGACACCAGTTTCCTAACACCATGGAGCACCATACCAACTATGAACTTACTACCTCCAAACTTCTTGTACGTGAGAGACAAACTTTCTACCTTGTTTATTGTTATTTTAGTTTATTTAGTTTTAGTTTTTCTGTTATTTGTAGCTGACCAGATCCTAATTAATAATCCCTGGGCTCAGGACATGGAAGCAACCTAAGTGTACATTGACAGATGAATGGATAAAGAAGATGTGGCACATATATACAATGGAATATTACCCAGCCATAAAAAAGCAAAATTGAGTTATCTGTAGTGAGGTGGATGGACCTAGAGTCTGTCATACAGAGTGAAGTAAGTCAGAAAGAGAAAAACAAATATCGGAATCTAAAATAAAAAATGGTTCTGATGAACATAGGGGCAGGACAGAAATAAAGACACAGATGTAAAGAATGGACTTGAGGACATGGAGAGGGGGAAGTGTAAGATGGGACGAAGTGAGAGAGTTGCGTTGACATATATACACTATCAAATGTAAATTAGATAGCTAGTGGGAAGCAGCCGAATAGCATAGGGAGATCAGCTCCATGCTTTGTGACCACCTGCAGGGGTGGGATAGGGAGGGTGGGAGGGAGGGAGATGCAAGAGGGAGGGGGTATGGGAATATATGTATACATATAGCTGATTCACTTTGTTATATAGCAGAAACTAACACAACATTGTAAAACAATTATACTCCAATAAAGATGTTAAAAAAATAAAAAATAAAAATAAAGACACACCAAAATATTTGCTTGTTAAAAAAAAAAAAAATCCCTGGGCTCGTCACCTTGATTACTAATGCTGACGCAGACCCAACTGGGTGATACGATCCCAACCTGGGCATGTTATGTACAAGGCAGGGGCAAGTTGATGCCACAGTCTTGAGATGGAGTCCTCAAGTACATAGCAAATCACTACCACCAGCCAGTCCAGTACTTACCTAAGTGATAAGCCCAAATAACACCAGCCAATAGATAAGACACAGAGACTTTGCTTTTCAAATGTGGTTTAGAAATAGTTCATGGTCTTTTAGTTTTAAAAGATTTACCCCATTTTTCTTCTTTCAAACTTCACCTCTGGACTGGGTTTCCAGCTTTCCAGAAGAACTTTTACACTCTATACTCAATCCTTGTTCTTTGATAGTCTATTTTTCCTTTAACACTATTCACTCTTTTTTTTTTAGCTCTTTCAAATCATTTTAATAACCTGGGAGTGATTCGAAGTATGAAAAGATTCAAACATTTTCCCTTTAAAGGGGATGCTACCATCATTGCCTCACAACAAGCATGATCAAAGGCAATGATGAGACTGGATTCCAAAGAGCAAGGGTCGTAGGAAGGCTTCAAGGCTCACGGATTGGAGAGCTTGGTTTCAGAAAGTCTCTCGAAGGCTAGCAGGCAGAAGAGACATGAAATTTTCAAAGATCCTCAGAGGATGGGGCACGGTTTCTGGGTCATGAGCACCTTGAAGTGTCTCTTGATGGTGATTTGGTGTCTAGAATATTTATCCGGGGAGAACCGAACAGGATGGGCCAAGCAGGTCTGTTGTCCCATAGGGTCAAGCTTCTTCAGCATATAGACCCGGTGTCCCAGCTCGTTGAGGCAATACTGGAGAAACCCGACCACACTGAAGACAGAGGTTCCAATTCCATCTGTAGCTCCTCTAACTGACAGCCTCATGTGTTTTCAACACTATTCACTTCTAAAAACATCAAACAGTTCTAAAAGTTTTAATGACATGGTCTATGAGAAAGTTCTTTTTTATATTTCTGGTGCAATTGTTAAGGAAAATATATTTCTAGTATTCCTCACATATGAAAAAGAGGACAGTCTTAGACATTAATATGCCAGTGCCTTACAACTGTGGTAGTTATATTCACACAGACTTACGATCAATTACCAAAGCCTTTACATTTTCTAAAAGGGTCAAACAATTTACAAATTATATGGATAATAATAGGTAACATTTATTAAGTACTATCATTTAATCCTCCTCATAACCCTATGAAGTAGATACTATTATTAATAATAAGGAACTGAAGCACAAATGTCAACAAGTAGTAAATGATGAAACTGAGATTCAAACCCTCAGAGCTTCAGCTCTGGGCTTTTTTGGGGGGCGGGGTGGCATATAACTTCTTAATTTCTCAAAGTGCTTTTTTTTTTCTTTTTTTGGCCAGGCAGATTGTGGGATCTTAGTTCCCCTACCAGGGATCAAACCCATGCCTCCTGCAGTGGACGCACTGAGTCTTAACCACTGGACTGCCAGGGAATTCCCTCAAAGTGCTTTTATATTTATTTTATTAGACATAAAGTGGAGAATATAGACTGTTTACTGGATAATTAGAAGAATGCCTCTTGCCTCAGTTACCCGGACTCTTGAAGTTAACATATTTCCCATTTAAAGTAATGTTAATATTGTAAATTGCTTAATATTTTTTATCTTGCATTTATAGAAATAAAACCATAAAATTAAGGAAAATGTGGTACATATACATATTCGCATACATAATTTTAGATAGAGCTTGCAATTTACTTTCTCTTATTCTTTTCACATATTTATTCTATAATTTTAATGAAATATTTCAAGCTACAGAAAAGTAGAGAAAGAATGTAGCAAACACTACTCATCTTCTTGGTCTGTCAAATCTTGATGCTATAGGTGCTAAAGGTAACTTTTTTTAGTTTTCTGATTAGTTAACACATTTATATGTTCCAAAAAAGTATGGTGTTAAGTCCCCATCCCACCCTGTCCCGTATGTACAGTTCCCATCTCCACTTACTTATATATTTATTTTGTGTGCATGTGTGTGCAAGCAAATATATATTGCACGAATATATTTGGACTCACATAAAAAAAAATTAAAGGTAACACATTTTTGACATTCTTCTTTGTGCCCACAATCCTAACACTAACTCTTTACTGCCTCTTTTCTCGGCTCATTATTCAATTAATAGAACACTTACGTTCAAGGAATTTTGTTAGTAACTCTGAAGAATCGGTAGTTTCTCATCAAATTCTGTTTGCCTCCATCCTTTATATTCCATCCACAACCCAGTTTTCTAAAAACCTGAGATCTACTTCCAAAGTCTGAAGTGCATAGTGCATAACGAACACGAACATCACGCGGACAAGGAGACTAAACTCCTCGGAAGAATTCGTGAGGGCGGAAGCGGTAGGGAAAGCAGTGCGGGATGGGTCGGACGCCGGAAAGGTGGGAATAGACGTGGGTGGGCGGGACCTGGGGGAGGTGGGTCCGGTAGGCACCGCCCAGGCTTTTGGCGCCAAAAGCCAAGGACTCTTCTCGCGAGAGTCTCGCGAGATACACCGTTTCCCGGCTGCGCGGATCCCTGTGCTGTTCCTACAGCAGTCGGCTCGAGGTGAGAGCGGGCTGGCGGGAGAGTGAGGTTCCCGAGGGGAGAGCCGGCCGAGGGAGTCAGGCTGGGGAGCGGGGATGCCGGGAAGTCGCAAGGAGGGAGTGAGAAAGCAGGAGGACATGACTGAGACGGACCTGGGCTGATCGGGACTGGAGAGGAAGGAGGCCTGACCGGCTGCGACCTGTGCGGAGAGGAGGTCGGTGGGGACCAGGGCCGGCGCTTTTACTTCTTGTTTACGTTTCGGGTCTGTCTCTCTCTAAACCAGGCCTTTTAGTGTAAGGGAACGTGTGTCAGATAGATCTTTATATCTCCAGTTTCTGTACCGGGGCTTCTAAACACTGGAGGCGTCCTGTGAATGTTGAATGAATGAATGAATGTGGTTGAAGTGAGAGGACAGACAGGGGAGTGAGGATGAAGGGAGGTCGGAGAAGAGGGATGGGATGGGAAGTTTTGTGGTTTTAGGGCTGGGTAGCAAGGAGGTCATTGAGTCAGTTTGGTAGGACTTCCTAGCGACAGGGACTTCTGTTTTGGTGACTTAGAAAAAGTTGGGCATTGGACACCTAAGGGTCTGGGAACGAATTTGGATATTAAATTTTTTTGTTACCTTCACTCTTCTGCGAGTCTGAGGACTAGAGGAGGAAGTGAAGAGACCTTAATCAATGTCTAAAAAGAGACTAGGCAACCATTGTCAAGAAGTTAAAGACAGAGCTATCTTTTTTTGCGGTACGCGGGCCTCTCACTGTTGTGGCCTCTCCCGTTGCGGAGCACAGGCTCCGGACGCGCAGGCTCAGCGGCCAAGGCTCACGAGCCCAGCTGTTTTGCGGCATGTGGGATCCTCCCGGACCGGGACACGAACCCGCGTGCCCTGCATCGGCAGGCGGACTCTCAACCACCGCGCCACCAGGGAAGCCGAAGACAGAGTTATCTTATTCACTACAAGTTTCCTGACAAGTCCTACCCCAGGCTTGGCTGGTTTCTTGCATTGCATTGTTACACTTAATATAGTTTGTGCCCTGTTATCTCATTCATAGCTCCCTGTTGGCTTCAAAGGTGTGAGCCCCATTTCTTCCCAGAAGGCTTAACTATTGATAGAATGAGGCCCAAAAGTTCGTTTTTTCTGCAAGATGGCGCTAGTAGTGCTTCTTAGTTGTCTTTAACTTCATTTGAAACAATGAAATATCAATGTGCATTTAAAAAAAAACTTATCAAAATTGGTGAATTTTTGTGTAGCCATTTTGATGTTGAAGATGGAAGACAAAAAGCAACACTTTTGGCATAATTATGCTTTGTTATTTCAAGAAAGGTAAAAATGCCACTGAAAAATAAAAAAGGATTTGTGCAGCGTATGGAGAAGGTGCTGTGACCGATCGAACGTGTCAAAAGTGGTTTGTGAAGTTTCGTGCTGGAGATTTCTCGCTGAATGATGCTCCACGGTCAGGTAGACCAGTGACGTTGAAAATCATTTGCACCAGCTTGGTTATGTGAATCACTTTGATGTTTGGATTCCACATAAGTTAAGCGAAAAACCTTCTTGACCATATTTCCGCATGCGATTCTCTACTTAAACGTAAAGAAAACGTTCCGTTTTTAAAACAAATTGTGATGGGCAATGAAAAGTGGGTACTGTACGATAATGTGGAATGGAGGAGATCGTGGGGAAAGGGAAATGAACTACCACCAACCACACCAAAGGCTGGTCTTCATGCAAAGAAGGTGATGTTGTG
This sequence comes from Leucopleurus acutus, assembly GCF_964270905.1. Classification (NCBI taxonomy): domain Eukaryota; kingdom Metazoa; phylum Chordata; class Mammalia; order Artiodactyla; family Delphinidae; genus Leucopleurus; species Leucopleurus acutus. The sequence continues at coordinate 135,199,979 of NC_139142.1, read as the reverse complement.
TATATGGTGGGATTGGAAGGGTGTCCTCCATTATGAGCTCCTTCCGGAAAACCAAAGATTAATTCCAACAAGTACTGCTCCCAGTTAGACCAACTGAAAGCAGCACTTGACGAAAAGAGTCCAGAATTAGTGGAAAATGCATAATCTTCCATCAGGATACCACAAGACTGCATGTTTCTTTGATGACCAGGCAAAAACTGTTACAGCTTGGCTAGGAAGTTCTGATTCATCCACCATATTCACTGGACATTGAACCTTCGGATTTACATTTATTTCAGTCTTTACAAAATTCTCTTAATGGAAAAAATTTCAATTCCCTGGAAGACTGTAAAAGGCACCTGGAGCAGTTCTTTGCTCAGAAGGATAAAAAGTTTTGGGAAGATGGAATTATGAAGTTACCTGAAAAATGGCAGAAGGTAGTGGAACAAAATGGTGAATACGTTGTTCAAAAAATTTCTTGGTAAAAATGAAAAATGTGTTTTTCATTTTTACTTAACCGAAGGAACTTCAATATGACCTTTAACTGCCTTTCCAATTTTGAAAACCTATGGTTGATACTTTGTTTTTTTTTTTATGTACTTGTGGTCTTGGAAGTTTAGAATTGGAGAGACTTTGGAGATCCTCTAGCTCCAGTAGTTTTACAGTTTTGGGGAAGCTTTGGAATTCTTCATTCCTCCATTCATCAATTATTTGAGGGACTTCCCTGGTGGTCCAGTGTCTAAGACTCTGTGCTCCCAATGTAAGGGGCCCAGGTTCAATCCCTGGTTAGGGAACTAGATCCCACATATGGCAATGAAGAGTTTGCATGCTGAAACTAAAGCTCCCGCATGCCGCAAGTAAAGACCCCATATGACGCAATGAAGATCCCGAGTGCTGCAGCTAAGACCCGGCACAGCCAAATAAATAAATAAATATTTTAAAAAACCCAAATTCTTTCTTTCTTTTTTTAGTGGCCCACTACAGTTATTAAATCCTGCTAGACAGGAATTACAAGTATCATTGCCATCAGAACTCTCACTATCCATAAACTCAGGAACTGAACAGATTCAGATAATTTTTTGAGATATCTTTCCTTCATGAACTCTCATGTTATCCCAGACTCAGGAATCTGATAGATTTGGGTAATGCATTACACTACCCATGACCTGAACGCACTAAAAATAATTCTCACCATCTGAGTTCAGGAAACACATGGATTTGCATAGTGAGGATTCCTGGGCTACGTGAAATGAGAAAGCTCAATTGGCCACCTCAGTTCTCTCCGGGGCCACCCCCTTGTTCCCCTCCTCCAGGGTCCCAGCCTTGCCCTCCAGGAGCCCCTTCCCTGTGCATTTCCCTCTTGGCCACGTTTGAAGTAGGCGTTAGGAGGTGTGCCCTCCTTTGGGGCTGCAGAACTGCTCAGGTTTTCTGCTAGTTCGAGTTGGGAGGACCAAGGTCAACAGCTATTTCTTGAGCACTGGCTGTATATCACTTCTGGGGATACAGTAGAGGAGCACAGAGACCCACCTTGTCATTGCCCTTTTAGGGCTACAGTCTATGATGGGAGACAGACATTAATCAAATAATCACACAAATAGAACTAATATTGGAACTGGGTGAGTGCTACAAAACTTGTACTTGACATTTTGAATGCTTGTCATAGGAGGATTTAATTTAGGAAAATTGGGGGAGACTTTTCTGAGGTGACGGTTGCGATCTGAAAGAAATTAGGAGTCAGAGAAGAGCCTTCAAGATAGGAAACAGCTTTTGTAAAGGTCTAGTGGCCTGAGGGATAGAAAGAAAAAGCATGGAGAATGGTGTGAAGTAAGTCTGGAGAAGTAGGAAAGTGCTAAACCCTGCAGGGCCTTGGAGTTTTATCATTATCCTAAGAGCAGTAGGAAGCCATTGAAGTATTTAAGCCTAGCAGTAATGTGATCAGCTTGACATTTCCAAAAGTTCAGTTTAGCTGTAATATGGAGAATGGATTGAAAGGGCAAAATGGATAGGAGTAATGGTGTAAACCAAACAAGAAGTGTTAGGAAGTGGTTGTGGAAATAGGGAGAAATGGACGGACTCAAGGGTTAATCTGGAAGTAAAATGGACAGGGTATTTAGGATGGGGGAATGAAGTGTTAAGGATGACTTGCAGGTTTCTGATATATAGCTGGATAGGTGTCATTCATTGAATTGGGAAAATTTAGAAGGTTGGTTTTATACATGATGAGTTATAGGTGCCTTTGAGAAATTTTAGAGCTGTAAAATGAGAAGTAGGGATTTAGAGCTCGGATTTGATGCTCAGGTGGAGATAAAAAATTAATGGGTCATCTATAAATTAAAACCATGTGCATAACTGAGTGAAGAGGGCCTAGGATGAAGTCTTGGATACTAACTGACCAGGTTAGAGGAATATGAATCTGCAAAGAAGATCCAGGGGGAGTGTCCAGGAAGGGAGGAAAGCCAGTTGAGTACTGTGTTTCAGGAGTCAACAAAAACACTTTTCCAGAAAAAGGAACTGATCAGAAGTGTCAGATGTTTCTGAGAGGTCAAGTAAGATGGTACTGAAAAGCATTCTTTCAAGTTACCAACTTAAGGATTATTTCCATTTCTTCAAAGGAAACCTTACTAGAAAACCAATATGTAAACAATATTTTTATTTTTCCTTTTTCCATCCTCCTGCACAGCTTATGGCATATTAGTTCCTGGAGCAGGGATTGAACCCAGGCCCTCAGCAATGAGAACACAGAGCCCTAACCACTGGACTACCAGGGAATTCCCAACAGTATTTTTAAAAAGCTTCTCTGGTTGAAGTGGGGGTGAGGTATTGTACCCTGCCTATTTCACACCCCTTTGGACCACAGTTTGAAACCCTCTGAAAAGTTAAAATCATCATTTTATGATGGGGAAACTCAACAGTTGAGGTAAAATTATTTGCTCAAAATCATATTGTTATTTAGTGGTAGGGTCTACATTAGAACTCAGTTCTAATTTCTAACTTTGTTCTTTTTTCCATAACTGTTATCTTCTTCACTTCAGTTCATGATGTGTGAGTTTGAAATATGGTTTAACTGACTGAAACACATGCATTTTGCTGCAAGTGGAACTTAACTGTGTAATAAGACTACTTAGATGCATAAACATGTTTACTTTTTTTCCCCCCTAGAGGAAAAGATGCTAGAACCACAGGAGAATGGCTTGATTGACCTACCAGATTATGAGCATACAGAAGATGAAACTTTTCCTCCATTCCCACCTCCAGCCTCTCCAGAGAGAGAAGATGGTGAAGGAGCTGAACCTGAAGAAGGTCTGTATAGGGTTCCAAAGTGGTGTCCATGTTCAGCTATCCATCTAACAGCTTAGAAATGATACATTTTATAAATGAGGCTTAAATTACTTAAGTAATATTAAATCTTGGTATATTTCACCAGAGTTAGGGAGAGGAGCACCTGTTCCTGTACCTCCAAAGAGAACAGTTAAAAGGAATATACCCAAGCTGAATGCTGAGAGGTACATTTACTATTTCCTTAAATATTTATACTTTTCTTTCCATCATTTTTTTCCTTTTATGTTACAGGCTTTTGGTTGGGATGATTTGGAGATCAGACATTTTTCTCAGTTCAGTAGTTAATATTTTTTTCTTCTTATGGTCTTGGTTTGGCCTTGATGGCTTTAGAAAACTTGAAATTTAAAACGTATTTCTATTCACAGATTAATTTCAGAGAGAGGGCTTCCAGCATTAAGGCATGTGTTTGATAAGGCAAAATTCAAAGGTAAAGGTCATGAGGTAAGAAGTGTCTGATTTTTATTTTAGACCTTTGTTTTTTAAAATATCAATAAGACTGTGGGCCCATTATCATGTTCTTAGGAATCTTAGAATGTTTCACAGATACCATCATTCATCATCATATCTCTTTAGAAACTATGATGTAGTAGAAAGGACACTATTTGAAGACATTTAGGAACTGTAAATCTCCGCACAAACGTACATTTAAAAATTCTCTTTGAATTGTGTAGCGTGCAGATACAATTTTTTGCAGATGATATCTTTGTAGAGCTTTGCAGTTTATGAAGTATTTTCAATTATACTCTTTCATTATCAACCTCTGGGGTAGTTGTTGGTCCCGTTATCTAGTGAAGGAAGCAGAGTTTTAGAGTTTTAAGCCTCCACTGCGAGTGGTTAAGGGCAGAGCCTCGACTTTCCATTTCACGGCCCAGCTAGAGTAACATTAACACAGCATGAGCATGATCTTGGTGTGGTATTCAGGATAGTTGGAAAGAGGGAAGCAGCTGGAGGCAGATAGCAATTCAGAGGCTATTTCACTACCAGCAGAATGAGGTGAAATAGCCTGGATAGGGTAATAGTAGAGGGATGAACAATATATAATACTTGGAGGTGATTGGGAGGTACAAAAGTAAAAATTAATCCCAAGATTTCAAACCTGGGAGGCTGAAAATTGTAGTACACTTGCTTAGTTTCGGTGGACAGGAAGAGAGAATATAAGTCTGTGTCCTATTTTGCCACAAAACTAAACATAAATCAAGATATTTTAAAACCATGCCCAGCTCGGTTAATTCATTGCTCTTATTGAAATTTTCAGGTAGTAGTGATGAATTGGTGCTTTGAATTTATGACCTCTTCATCATTTTCATAATAAGTACTTTAAACTTAATACAAAGGATAAATATTTTGTGTTCCTTCACTGGGTGAGGTTGGGCTCTGAGTTTGTCTAGTCTTCTGTACTTTGCCTTTGAAAATTCTACTATTTTCTAACAAAGTTGAATCCTCGATGCTTTTTTCTCCATGTATAACTTGGGACTTCACACTGTATTTAGGTATTTCTCTTCTCTGTACCTTGGGTGTAATGTGATATTGTGAGGTGGCTGATCAGCTACCCCAACAACTGGAAAATGGTCATAGGTGATTGAACTTTTTTTTTTAATTTAAAAAAATTTTTATTTTATTATTTTTGACTGTATTGGGTCTTCATTGCTGTACGCGAGCTTTCTCTAGTTGCGGCGAGCGGGGGCTACTCTTCGTTGCGGTGCGTGGGCTTCTCATTGCAGTGTCTTCTCTTGTTGCGGAACACGGTCTCTAGGCGTGTGGGCTTCAGTAGTTGTGGCTCACAGGCTCTAGAGTGCAGGCTCAGTAGTTGTGGCACACGGGCTTAGTTGCTCCATGGCATGTGGGATCTTCCTGGACCAGGGATCGAACCCGTATCCCCTGCATTGGCAGGCAGATTCTTATCCACTGTGCTACCAGGGAAGCCTGATGATTGAACTTTTGAAAGAACTTTTATTTTTATCAGAATGAGAATGAAATGACATTATGTTCTCAGCATTACATATTGAGTTATTGGTAGCGTTGATTATTTTAACCATTAGCTTCTTAGACAAGATCATATACCACCACACAATATTTGCCAACATTTGAGGACTTGCTTTGTGTCAGGCACTTTACTTGTATTACTTAATCCTCCTAACAACCCAATGAGGTGTGTATGTTCTCGTTTTATTCATGAAGAAAAAGGCACACAGAGGTAAAGTGATTTGTTCAAAGTCACACAGCTATTAAGTGGTAGAATTTAGATTTGAATCTATGCAGTCTGATCCAGAGCTTTTAACCAGTCTCCTGTTTTAAAATACTATAAGAAAATAAAAAAATATTGTACAGTAAAATCAGGAATTTGAAACTTTTTTCATTTATTACTCTAGTTTATTAAACTTTGTTTTTCATTTTCATTAAAAAATTTTTTTAATGTTAAATTGAAATTTCAAATATAGAGAGGTATTGTGGTCTGAGAATGTTTACACTGTTCTTGCTAGTCTTTGGTACTTTGCCCTTGGGATTTCTGAATATATTTTCACAGAGCTGATTCTCAGTGCTTTCTGTATATTGTTTAGAGACCTGTCAGTTTGTATAGTTATTTCTAAAAGATATCTTGCCATATTTTATTGAAGTTTATTTTCAAGTATTTATAGGTCTGAAAAGACACATGTGATTGTCTTTTAACTTTTATTAAGTTTTCATACTGGGTTTCTGTTTTCCTCTGATTTTTAAAAATCTATCCAGTGCTATTAAACTGCAGCCCTCTAAGCCAGCAGTCCCCAACCTTTTTGGCACCAGGGACTGGTTTCGTGGAAGACAGTTTTTCCCAGGGGACGAGGGGTGCTGAGGGGTGTGGGGGATGGGTCAGGTGGTAATGTGAGCGATGGGGAGCGGCAGATGAAGCTTTGCTCTCTTGCTCCCCCATTGCTCACCTCCTGCTGTGTGGCCCAGTTCCTAACCCACCGTGGACCGGTCCATGGCCGGGGGTTGGGGACACCTGCTCTAAGCCCTTGATAAATATTTTTCTTCTTAAAGTTTCTTTAAAAGTTTATTAACCTTATAAATATAAAAGGACACGTGACTTTGATACTATTATTCAGTTCTAAAATCTGCTGACAAGGTCAGTTTTGAGAATGAGTCTTCTATTTAGCATTTTTATTTTTATGTTCCAGGCTGAGGACTTGAAGACACTAATCAGACACATGGAGCACTGGGCGCATAGGCTATTCCCTAAACTGCAATTTGAAGATTTTATTGACAGAGTTGAATATCTGGGAAATAAAAAGGAAGTTCAGGTAGGTGTTGAGATCATTATGAATATCATTCACAATGCTAAATTGTATAAGGATAGATTAGTGAGGCTAAGTAGCTCTTTGGGGGTCTTCATTTTCAGTCTTAGTAGAGAGAAGGAACTAATAGTAGCTATTTGAACAACTTTTTTTGAAACTAATAATAAAATCAATGACCGCTTTCCCCCAAATCTAAGTGAAAATGTAAAAATGTTTTTTATTTTCAGACCTGTTTAAAACGAATTCGACTTGATCTCCCTATTTTACATGAAGATTTTGTTAGCAATAATGGTAAGAATATAGGTTTATCTACTTTATAATAATTTTGCTTTTAGAAATGGATCTAGTTGGGGTAGGCAGTGTTACAGGACTGGGTTCTTAGTCTATTTTGAATATATAATTAAAGTACAGTAAATAGGAGTGAGTTAAGATGCCTTGGTATGTCTAGAATGTTGTGCATGATATTTGTTTCTTAAAGACATGGTAGTATGCCATTAAGAGATGTTGTAAAATATATTTAGCCACAGAACATGAGCTTTTGAGAACTCATGATGATGACCCATTGATCCTTTGTAGTGCTTGCTAATAAAAATATATGACAAGATACAGTGTTCATATACATGTCCACCATTATAAAAAAGTGGCTCTGGGGCTTCCCTGGTGGCGCAGTGGTTGAGAGTCCGCCTGCCCATGCAGGGGACGCAGGTTCGTGCCCTGGTCCGGGAAGATCGCACATGCCGCGGAGCGGCTGGGCCTGTGAGCCATGGACGCTGAGCCTGTGCATCCGGAGCCTGTTCTCCGCAGCGGGAGAGGCCACAACAGTGAGAGGCCTGCGTACCGCAAAAAAAAAAAAAAAAGTGGCTCTGAGGAATTAGGCAGAACAATTTGATGATGAAATAGGTCACATCTCACACAAGAGTACAGATCTTGTATGTAGGACTTTAGTTAGACCTATGTGACTGTTCCTGGTATTGATTGCATTTGTTAGTTGTACAATGCAACCATAGGCAGTCACACACATCAAAACATATGGTTCCTGCCGACAGAGTCTGTATAGTTATCAGATTTTCTGTGCGATGGCTCCATACATGTTTGTTTTTTGTTTCTAAAAAATTTAATAGATGTAGCAGAAAATACAGGCTCCATATAGAATCCCCCAAAATTATTTATAAACTGCTTTTAAAAGTGTGAAGGATTGTGATTTAAAAAATCCAAGATTTAATTATTTGGTAAGGTATGGTACGAATTGATGGCATGGGATTTGATAGATGGAAAGGAATTAGTTATTAGAGTCTAAATCCCACAGCATATACTACTGGGTCAGTTAGCTTATTTATCGAACTTTTGTTTGTTTGTTTGTTTGTTTTTTAATTAATATTCTTTTAAAATTGGAGATGAACAGGGGATAGTGTACGGGGCAAAGGAGAACACGGTTACTTTTACCTAGGGGAAGGGAAAGCTTGGTAGGAGAGGGGAAAGCTTCACAGAGGAGGTATCACAAGTACTTTAAATGATAAGCAGTAGAAGTTAGGCAGAGGTGATTTTGGATAGAGGCAGCCACTTATGCAGAGGCATAAATGAACGTGGCACCATTCATGGAATTACAGGCAAGTTGCGGTATAGGGTACATAGAGGAAGCCTGTATCAGAGAGCCTTGTTTGTTGTTGAATCTGTTTTCTTTGTATCCTAAGAGAATAGTCTCCAGACTTTTGCATGAGGCACTACAACAGTAAAAATGTTTTGAACATTTTATTTTTCTAATACATGTACTGCTGTACTGATATGATATATAATGTACATTTTTGACCTTAACATTGCAGTTTTAAAGTAAGAACAATATGATTGAATATTCTACTGAATAATTTTTACCAAAAATTTTGGGCTAATACTTTTTGATCAGTGGTTTGAAGGTTTGGTTGTAGATTCAGTTTTTTCTCCCAAATCTTGGTTTTAACCTTTCTAAGATGCATAAACCCAAATGGAAGTAGAGCATCATTAACTGCACTTAGTAAATCTTGGTATTCATCTTTCAGTCTCATTCACCAGTGCAAGGACTTTTGTTGAAGTTTACTAGCAAATTTTCATCTGCCCCTTTTCAATCGTTTTACTTAAAATTAGTCAGTTTTTATATTTTTAGCACGTGTTGTCATGTCATTCCTCTGCTCAGAGCCCTGTAGTGGCTCCTTATTTCAATCAAAGTAAAAGCCACAGTCTTTATATTGTCCTACTTGGCCCTATAGAATCTTGTTTTTGTGTCCTCATCCCATTCCTCTTGCCTCCCTGACGGTATCTTTACTATTCCGTTGCTTCAGCCACACTTGCATCCTAGCTGTTCCTTGAGCCTTCCAGGCATATTTCTATCTTAAGGCTTTTGCACTCTGCCTTGAACACTGTCTTTTGCCCTCCCTCCTGCCCCTAAATCTGCATGGCTAACTCTCTCACCCGCGTCAAACTGTTTTCAAATGTCAGTTCAGTGAAGTCTCCCCTACCACACTGTTAAAATTGGACCCCCAGCCCCATTCCTGATTTCACTATGCTTTTTTTAAATAGCTCTTATTTCCTTTTAGTTATTATGTAGTTTGTTTATCTGTTAGTTTATATGTACCAGAGTGATGGCATCCTGTAGCACATTGACTATTTTTGGCTTTAGCTTCTTTGCCACAATAGCTTGCCTATGAATGTGGCAGTGAATGAATTCCATGTGTGGTTCTAATTTTTTTTAATGCCACCTTTATCCTAGTCAAAAGTGGTTATATTCACATGGATTTTCTGTTAAGATATTGTTTGTACTAAAGAGGTCATTTACTGTTGAAGAGATCTTTCCTTTCATGGCTCACAGAAAAGTATTGAATAGTTTTTTATGTATTTCATTACTATTAATTCAGAATCCTATAAGCCCTATAAGGTGAAGCATATTAGAAATCCTGCATATTGCATAATTGGTTCTAATACTTGTTTCTTAACTTTTCCAGCAATGTTTTCTAAATGTACTCCATCAATATTTCCTGACAAAGGAATGTATTTTAGTTTCTTGACACATTTTTTTCCATATCAGGAAGGAAAAGTGTATGGCTTTCTGTCTTTCACTATTAAGGAAGAAACCTCAAAAGGGGCTTAGATTGTAAAATGCTGGATTAAATACATGATTTTTAAACCTCACTGGTTTGTATTTATGTTTTAAATATTTTGCTAGTTGTGATGGTTTTTACTGGCATTAGCTAATACCTCACTGTACAATATGTGCATAGGACAAGGAGAGTAATTGTAAACTCATTTCAAATGGTGGTCTTGGTGATAATGAAGTTTTTTTTTACCTACTTGTCAGATCTGATGAGGTTATTTATTATTTTTTTAACACCATAATGTGAATGATACAGAGAGAAGGTGAAGTGTCAGCTTTGCCATCTTCTTAGTTCTTGCTTGTACTTCTGTTATCTTCTACCTACAGGTGTTTTGTTATTTTGCAGAAATCTTTTAAAGCTGCCACTTGTGCATTTTGTTAGGGTTGTTTTGGTTAAAATAGATAGTATGTCAGGTTGCTTAACTGGGTAGTCAGAATTAGCTATATATCATAGTATGCTGAAATTAAAAAATGAGTGAGGACCCAATTCCACCCTTCCGCAGTATGAGCTTGCTGTCTTGAAGGTAGCTTACAGACCAGATGATTAGCTGTCATATGGATAAGTGATAGTTTGTCACTGCCAGTTCTTTTAAATATGTTAGTAAAACTTAATTTTTCATAATTCTTAAATGAAATATAAATGGAAGATCTAGTATTTACTTTTCATACCCTGTGGATCATTTTAGGAACATCCTACTTTGAGATAACTGGTGTACAGGGCTTTAAGAATTTATTAAGACTAATCATGTAGAGAGCACTGAATTTTTTAAAAAGTTAACTTGGAAATATGTCCACAGATTTCTAAATTTCTTCCCCTTTTTCACTTTGTGTCTCAGTCTTACCGTACACAAAAAATAGCCTATATAAAATCATTACTGTGTATCATACAGACAATATGGCAAGCTACTAAAATGTTTTTAATATAAAACAAGGATAGGGCTTCCCTGGTGGCGCAGTGGTTAAGAATCCGCCTGCCAATGCAAGGGACACGGGTTCGAGCCCTGGTCCGGGAAGATCTCACATGCTGTGGAGCAACTAAGCCCGTGCTCCACAACTACTGAGCTTGTGCTCTAGAGCCCACAAGCCACAGCTACTGAAGCCTGCGCACCTAGAGCCTGTGCTCCACAAAAGAGAAACCACCGCAGTGAGAAACCCGCACACCGCAAGGAAGAGTAGCCCCCACTCGCCGCAACTAGAGAAAAAGCCTGCACACAGCAACAAAGACCCAGCGCAGCCAAAAATAAATAAATAAATTAAAAGAAAAACACAACAAGGATATACTTTGGATTCTTTAAGTTCTTTTTTTAGCAACTAAGAACTTTTGCTTTCTGTTCATGCATGTTTTTAAACTAGTATTCCATTTGACTTAAAATGCCTCTTTAAAGTGATTAATAAATATTCCTTCTACTTGTTTGAATCAAGCATGTATTTGTAACATTCTCATACCTCACAAATTGTTTCTTCAGGTCTGGCACCTTGTTGCTTTAAACTGGTTTTCAGTTAATAGCTGCATAAGCTCTTTTTCTAACTAATTTAACACTACAGATGTACTAATTTTTTCTTTTCTACTGCAGATGAAGTAGGGGAAAATAATGGCCATGGTGTAACTGCTACCGAGTTAGATCCCTTTCTGACAAACTCATCTGAAAGTGCAAAGTTTGCTTCTGAGTCGAGTAGAAGCCTAACAGAAGAACAACAACAAAGAATTGAGAGAAATAAACAACTGGCCTTGGAAAGAAGACAGGCAAAGCTACTGAGTAGTAGTCAGTCCCTAGGAAATGGTAAATTTTATGCTGGATTTTATGTGCTACCATTAATATATCAAGGGCATGTTAGAAATTTTAACTTCTTTACTCTTCCCCAAAATAAAATACCTCTAGGAATAGACAAATGTGATATAGTATATTAAGCTTATGTATATTTGAGAGAGAGGGCTTGAGAGCTAGCTGGAATCCTCAAAGAATATATGCGTCCAGGACGGTTTTCTGGGTAGCTGAGTGTCTCTTAAAAAATTGTTTTAATCATTTAAAATTGATTCTGGATCTTTCGAAAACATATTCTTCCCTGACTCCTTAAAACATGTGACATAGAATTTTATCTTTATGATAATTAAAACATTACTGTGGTACTTTCCTAAACATATAAAATTCTTTGTACCCATTGAGGACTTTAGAGCCATTTGCTGTGACATGAATAGGTCCAAAAATGCTTTTTATTGCAGCGTTTCACTTCTGTTGTGAGCCATCATGTTTGATTTCTTGTTGATTTCCTTGTCTCTTTTAAAACTGCCTTAAAATTTGCTGTTTTTTAAACAGACTGTGGATTTGGAAACTAGACAAGTTTTGTTAAAACTATATTTAAAAATAATTGCAAATTGGTTTTGAATGAAGCACGCACAGTCGCATTTATCTTTGTCAATTTCCAATCCAGTTTTTTCCTTTTGAAATGGGAAAATAGGAATTACAGTAAGTAGTGAAGATTACATGTTGTAAAACAAGTTTCACCCAAAATAATGAAATTCTCAAGTGAAACTTATTCAGTGGTATTATTAGGATTTTTTTCCAGTTAGAATGATTTTTTTTTTTTTTAACATCTTTATTGGAGTATAATCGCTTTACAGTGTTGTGTTCGTTTCTGGTGTTTAACACAGTGAATCAGCTAAACATATACATATATTCCCATATCTCCTCCCTCTTGTGTCTCCCTATCCCACCCCTCTGGGTGGTCACAAAGCACCGAGCTGATCTCCCTGTGCTACGTGGCTGCTTCCCACTAGGTGTTTTACATTCGATAGTGTATATATGTCAATGCCACTCTCTCACTTCGTCCCAGCTTACCCTTCCACCTCCCCATGTCCTCAAGTCTATTCTCTACGTCTGCATCTTTATTCCTGTCCTGTCCCTATGTTCATCAGAACCATTTTTTTTTAGATTCTATATAAATGTGTTAGTGTACGGTATTTTTCTCTTCCTGACTTACTTCACTTTGTATGAGACTCTAGGTCCATCCACCTCACTACAAATAACTCAATTTCATTTCTTTTTATGGCTGAGTAATATTCCATTGTATATATGTGCCACATCTTCTTTATCCATTCATCTGTCGATGGACACTTAGGTTGCTTCCATGTCCTGGCTGTTGTAAATAGTGCTGCAATGAACATTGTGGTACATGACTCTTTTAAAAATATGGAATGCTTCACGAATTTGTGTGTCATACTTGCACAGTGGCCATGCTAATCTTCTCTATCATTCCAATTTTAGTATATGTGCTGCTGAAGCAAGCACTAATTTTTTTTTTAAGTTTCAAAAAATTTTTAATTATTTATTTTTGTTTGGCTGCATTGGGTCTTTGTTGTTGCACGTGGGCTTTCTCTAGTTGGAGCAAGCAGGGGCTACTCTTCATTGCAGTGCGCAGGCTTCTCATTGCAGTGGCTTCTCTTGTTGCGGAGCATGGGCTCTAGGCGCATGGGCTTCAGTAGTTGCAGCACGTGGGCTCAGTAGTTGCAGCACATGGGCCCTAGAGCGCGGGCTTCTGTAGTTGAGGCTCGTGGTCTCTAGAGCACAGGCTCAGTAGTTGTGGTGCATGGGCTTAGTTGCTCCACGCCATGTGGGATCTTCCCAGACCAGGGATCGAACCTGTGTCTCCTATATTGGCAGGAGGATTCTTAACCACTGTGCCACCAGGGAAGTCCAGGATGGATTTAACTTTTAACTTAACAAATGGATGTTTTGTACTACCTTGTGAAAAATTTAATGAAGATACAACTATTGTTGATGACAGTTCTTCCTTGCTGTCATTATCAAAGTTTACGTGGCAATAAGCATTTTAAGGCTCATCTTCTATTTATAATATATGACTTTAAGGGACTTCCCTGGTGGTGTAGTGGATAAGAATCCGCCTGCCAGTGCAGGGGACATGGGTTCAATCTCTGGTCCAGGAAGATCCCACATGCCATGGAGCAACTAAGCCTGTGCACCACACCACTGAGCCTGTGTTCTAGAGCCCATGAGCCACAACTACTGAGTTCTTGTGCCACAGCTACTGAAGCCCATGCGCCCTAGAGCCCGTGCTCCACAACAAGAGAGACCACCGCAATGAGAAGCCCATGCACCGCAACTAGAGAAAGCCCGTGCACAGCAACAAAGACCCAACGCAGCCAAAAAAAATAAAAATTAAACAAAAGATATTTATAATATATGACTTTAAAATTTTTCACTAGAAATGAGTATCTTAAATGTTCTTTACTGTAGATCACTTTGACATACATCTCATAAGAACATTTGATTTTTAAAAACTTCTATCTAGTAGTTGTGATTTTTTAAATGAGAACAGTTGCATTTGACTGATTCAAAAGTCTGAGTTCAAGACTTGCATTTTGAATGGATTTTATACATGTATAAAAATGGCTTTATTTGGAAGAAAGTTATCATAATTAACATTAACTAAAGTGATCGTAGATTTCATCTCTACTGATTTAAACATGTGAAGTTTGTATTAGGTAGGATTGGATCAGGTGCTTGTAATGAATAATAATGATTTCTCTTGCAGACTTGTTAATGAACACGCCCAGTACACAGACACCTGAAGAGGGTAGTACAGGTGAGGAGCAAAAGGAGGAAGAATCAAATGGATTTAACAAAGACCTTCTAGACAATCCACATAATGATGCTGCTGCCAATACTGTAAATGAAGAGGAGGAATTAAAAATAGAGAAAATGCAACTGGACCAGTCCTTTTAAAATACATAATAGTAAGTTAAAGCTTCATCTTGAAATGTTACTGAGGTTGGATAGGCCTCAAATGAGAAAATCTATTAACTTGCTATCTTCCAAATTTGAGATGACTATGCATTTTGCCTACTTTGAGTGAAAATCCTTATATAGTGAAACTTTTATAGATTCCTGTTTAAAATCTGGTATTATCTATACTTGTTTCTTATCCACTTTGTTTATTCTCCTTAGTGTTTATTTTTATATGGGTATGACCTTGTAAAAATGATTGGTAGTTAATAAGTAGCTTCAACTGCTAGTGTGCCATTGAATGCCCTGTTTTTACTAAATTGGGTGGTGTTTTAAGATGTAAATATGTAATAAATGCTAATGTTCTTTTTTTTTTAAATAATAAGCTCACAAACTATCCCTAGAGGCTTTATAAAAGTTTCTCATTGCTATTTAGTTCTACACTTTACACTTTTGGTAAAATGTTCACAGTTGTTATATGTGTTTACATGTCTTTTGAGGAGTCACTTTAATACTTAAAGGGTCACGTGAAAAGCTGGTACATTGCCTGGCCTGCATAGGTGCTGGGGAAGTTCACATGCTCCTTGGTACCTTACTGACTAGTTAGTTGGAGAGAAACTTGCAAAGTATAATGGGGAACACAGAGCACGTAGGGAGGATTCGGTGGAGATGCCAAGGATTGGGAAGAACATGTACAATAACATAGAAATGAAAATCTAGGAAATGAGAGCTTTGGGAATGGTGAATGTGAGGCTGAAGTGTTAGGGCCACGTGGTGGGAGGACCTAATTGGAGTTTTTCCTGCCTGAGTTTATCAACTTGGTGGAAGGGTAGTTGCAGATAGAAAGTACCACGTTGAGAATCAAGTTTAGAGGTTGGTCTGGTTCTCGGCAGGAGATTCCCATGGGGGAGAGGGAAAGGCAAAGCTAGTTTTTACAAACTAGGACATGGGAAGGTTGCTTTTTTGGGGGAAGACTGGCAGAGTAATGGTGCTAAGTAACAAGTCTCCAGCAAGGGCAAGTCCAATGCAACTCATCATCCAAGGAGAGGGTGGGAATGGAGGTTTGAGAGAACAGACCTTACCCTGTGCACCCCACCCGGCTCCCTAAGCCCTATCCCCAATTGGTGCTGGGGACAGCAGGGGTGACTGAGTCAAATACGAAATAGGGAGTTTAAAGTGGATACGTGGACAGGACGGAGCTTATTATCTGAAGGTGACTGAAAAGTTAATCTGGCAGATGTCAGAGGGG
Organism: Leucopleurus acutus; assembly: GCF_964270905.1. Taxonomy (NCBI): domain Eukaryota; kingdom Metazoa; phylum Chordata; class Mammalia; order Artiodactyla; family Delphinidae; genus Leucopleurus; species Leucopleurus acutus. Next base: position 135,184,277 of record NC_139142.1, on the reverse strand, counting down.
CCTATGACCCAAATGTAGCAATTACTGGAAAAATTAATACTATAAAAGAATGGATTTGAGACAAGCTAACCAAAAGTCAATTCTGGGTTTATTAGCAAGACCAGCAACATGATTTGCAGAGCCAGGATTCAGTATCTACTTATCTCTGAAAAACCACTTTCCATAGTGACCTAACTGTACTTTATTTCATGCAACTTAAATTAATGATAAGAAAATATTTCACAAATATCTGAAATATCTACCCAATCCCACTCAGGGATTGGGTGACATGGGGTGATGCAGAAAATTACATCTTAATGTTTAAAAGAAGGTAAAACATTCACGTAAGACAAAGGTCTTTTAATGAAGTAAGAAGAGTTTCATATTCCATAACTGTTGGAAACATCCAGGAGAGCCAGGTCTCTTATTTCCTCTAGAAGTGTGTACAGGCTTCTTCCCTTTGTCTGGCAATATTTTTGATAATCTTTCTCGATGACATTTACTTTGACTTCTTGAGCAAGCTGAGCTTCCTCCATTGATCTAGTTACTTCTTTCACTAAATCACTCTTTAGCAAGAGGGAACTCTGCTGAAAAAGTTCTGTATCTGGCATCATGTATGGTTTGTTGCTTATTATTTCAAGCCTTATTGTGTCAGAATGGCAACGTGAGGCCTGTACAGATATTCTCACCTGTCATAGAGGAGAAAATGCATATTACTAAATCACAGTCTTTGTTCTTTGCAGTGAAAGCAATACTTAACATAAATACAGACTTACTGTTACGTGGTCAAACAAATGGAACATAACAGATTCCCCTCCTGTCGTGGTAGAGGTGATTTTGTTTTGAAATCGTTGAAGGGATCCTGGTTTCCATTCAGAATGGCCATCTGGGCTGCATGAGATCACCAAACCATCTTTATTTTTTAGATAAGCAGCACCTTTAATCCCAAACCTGAATCATTGTCAGAATAAAAATCCAGAGATAATATATTCTTAGTATGCAGATTTTTGTATACTTATCTAGAATGCTAGTTTTTCTTACAGATTAAAAACAACTTTTCCAAAAAAAAAAAGAACTTTTCATCTGATTTACCTCCAAATATCTATTTCACTGAGCAGATGAAAACAAAATGTTTTGCTAAATAACAAAGTAAAACTCTAAGACTGATACAGATGTACTAGATTCTAATATCCATTTATACTTACATAATGAATTATGTATTACATTATGTACATATGATAACTACAAAACAGTTGCTAAAATAAATGCTTTAATAAATTACATCTAATGTACCATTTATATACCATGTCTATACTTTAAGGTTAACCATGATTTCTTAATAACTATTGTGTTAGAAATAACATACCTTGGTATAAACACAAGCACACCGTTTGTCCTAATTGAATAAATAACCCCATCAGCTATGCAACGCTCCTCAGTTTCTGGGTCTTTGTCTTTAAAATACATGCACTGGAAGAGCTCTGTAGACTGCTTCTGAGAATGCTGTGCTGCCTGTAAGAAGAAGCACAACCCCAAAGCATGATGATGGACTTCCCTGACATCCCCAGAAGAAACATGGGCTTCATATTCCCACAGAAACAATGACTTTTAAAAAAGGCTAGGTTCTAGAAAACTATTAATACAAACATTCTTCTCTATTATGAATTAAGTCAAATTTGAGGGACCTTTATCATTCCCTCAAAAATGTCTTAGAAAATTCTTTTAAGAAAACAACTTGTTATTTAAAAACTGTCTATAGTTCATACAGGAAGAGGAAAAGTATCCAGGTCTATGTCTTACCTTTATTTTCAAGTCTGTCCTACCAAAATCCTGCTGGTAGAAGTACAAATTAGAACTACTATTCTGAAGGGCAATTTAGTAATAGGTATGAAAGTTTTATTTGTGCAGCCCCTTTGACTCAGCAATTCATTATTACCAGGAATTTATCCAGGCAAAATGTGAGAAGTCTGTAAAAGTGTATACACAAGGATGGTTGTAAACTAGATTGCCTGAACAGTGCTGCCTAACAGAACTTTCTACAGTGATGGAAACGTTCTGTATCTGTGTTGTCCCATAGGTAGCCACAAGCCACACGTGTCTGTTGGGCACATGAAATGTGGCTAGTGTGACTGAGGAACTGAATTTTTAATTTAAACCAACATGACTAGTGGCTATAATGTTGCACAGTATCAAACTAGAACCCTGGATACAGAAAATAATGTTAAACATTTAGGCGGCTTCCAATCTTATGTATCACCAAATGGTCTAGTTCTAAGCTGTACAACATTATGGCCACTAGCAACAATATAAAATAGAATACAAAGCAGTTTCTAAAACAATGATGTAACTATATTGACATGGTGTGCTATCAATAACATGTTAAGTGAAAAAAGGCAGATTACAAACAGCAGGTATGATTGGATAATTTTATAAATAAAAAGAATTGTCTAGAATTGTTATTATCTTTGGGTAGTAAGATAATAATAATCTTTCACATTTCTACATTTTGGGAAAAACATCTAACCCGTGGTAAATCTCATAAATCCACATTAAGTCACTTCAGAACATTTGTAAATGTATTGAGAGCTACTCAACAAACTTTATGATTTTTCATATTATTTCGTTGGTTGGAATAATTCTAGAGTTTAATTTGCTAGAATATACGGTTCTTCATTCCACTATACAATAAAGCTTTTCTGTTAGCAAAAGAGATGATGGGTAAGAGAATTAAAAATTCCCTCTTACTCGGTTTCTGTTGTTGATATGTCTGCATAATTCCTCCAGATCTTTGTTGCTGAACAAATTTTCCTTAATTTCCATTTTCTTATCTTTTGAAATGGCTGCCATTAACAGTCGGTGTACTATAATATCTGAGTATCTTCTTATCGGAGAGGTAAAGTGAGTATATTTATCTAATGCTAGACCTTCAAAAATAAACCAAAAAAATCAAAATAAACAAAAAGATATACTTTTTAAACAACTTGCTCAAGGTTATGGGTACACAGAATAAAATTTTATCATTCACCATAGTGATGGAACTCTTCCTCAGCACATGATCCAGTGGAGAAATACAGTGCGTTAGACATGGCTTGTGTAGCCATTGATCGAAGCAACCAGTTGACAATGGGATCGTTGGGGTCATTTGCATTATCCAGAGAATCAGCCAGTGCTTTATTGGACCTGACAAAAAAATGGAAAAACTTTTATTTAGTCCCCAGCAATAATTTACAAGTCAACACTCTGAGGGGAACCCTTCACTCACCATCTGAATACGTTCATCTGCCAGTAGTTAAATTTATTTTGGACACATTTCAGAAGCAACTTTTTTCAACTATAGAAATCTAGTTTGCGGGGCTTCCCTGGTGGTGCAGTGGTTAAGAATCTGCCTGCCAATGCAGGAGACACGGGTTCGAGCCCTGGTCGGGGAGGATCCCACATGCCACAGAACAACTAAGCCCGTGTGCCACAGATACTGAGCCTGCGCTCTAGAGTCCACAGGCCACAACTACTGAGCCCGTGTGCCACAACTACTGAAGCCTGCACGCCTAGGGCCCGTGCTCCACAACAAGAGAAGCCACCGCAATGAGAAGCCTGCGCACTGCAACGAAGAGTAGCCCCTGCTCGCCACAACCAGAGAAAAGCCCGTGCAGCAACGAAGACCCAACACAGCCAAAAAAAAAAAAAAAAAGAAAACTAGTTTGCTTTTGAGGTTTAAACAAAGAGTGTCAGAATTCAAATACATTTCTTTTTTTTGTGCCATGCTGCGTGGCTTGCAGGATCTTGGTTCCCCGACCTGGGATCGAACCTCGGCCATGGCAGTGAAAGCGCCAAGTCCTAACCACTGGACCACCAGGGAATTCCCTCAAATACGTTTCTTAAGTACTGAAGAGTAATGTGCTGAACTTATGAGATGAAGTTATACTCAGCACATAGTGGGTGGCCAGGTACTTGCTGAATTAAATTCCTAACACCCTTAACCTTAAACATCCTGTACAGGTCAAAGAATGGATTTTTTCTTTTTTTAAATCAAGAATTATTGAGCCAGGGGCTCCCCTGGTGGTCCAGTGGTTAAGACTCCACGCTTTGATCCCTGGTCGGGGAACTAAGATCCTGCATGCCAGGCAGCACAGCCAAAAAAAAAAAAAAAAATTATTGAGCCAGAGAGAGTTAAAAAACAAAACAACTAAACCTGAGGTACACAAGTAAAAGAAACCCAGAAAAAGAAAACCTTTTTCTTTTTTTAAAGAGGGCGAGAGGAAGCAGTCTATTTACTTACTTTTAAGTAATTTTTTAAAACCCAGGAAATATAGAGTTATATTAACAATTTAATAATATAGTATATAATTCAGTTCTGTACCATAGCCTGCCAAGAGAAATGGGGAAGGAGAACAGCAGATGATAAAAGGAGAAGCAATGTGACAGAGTGGGCACTAATGTGAGCTTTCAAGTCTGACAGACATGGATCAATCCTGGCTCTGCCCTAACCAGCTGCTAAATTATCAGCAAATTAACCTCTCCAGACTTAATTTCCCTATCTGTAAAATATGAATGAATGATCCAAGCTAACACCTGAAAGCCCTTAGCATGTGCGTCTGGCACGCACTCAGAGCTCAACCACGGACTAAACCAGTTAAGAGATACTATCGCCTAAAGAGAGAGGCAAAAAATCCATTTTCATAAATGAATAAAAGATATATTAATTAGCACCTGTTACAACAAAATATTGAAAAAAGAATCCCCTTTATACATCATTTTTAACAGGGAAAATATTTTATCCTGGAGGTGGGGAGTAAAAACGTCTCATTCTACGGAGGGATGGTATAAATTTACCATCGGTGTGGTGTCTTACGATATTGCCACAGAGATAGGCTGCATTTTTAAAGTTTTGAAATAGAGGATTAAGTCTTCGCATTTGCCTAAGGGGCAGATGAAATTAAATCAAGGATAACAGGTTCCTTACTTTTATATTACAAACTAGTGGGTCAAAATTAAGCCTAAATAAACTTGTTTTAATTTGAAGTCTCTAGGGAATTCCCTGGCAGTCCAGTGGTTAGGACTCCAAGCTTCCACTGTAGGGGGGGCATGGGTTCTACCCCTGGTTGGGGAACAAAGATCCCACAAGCCACGTGGTGTGGCAAAAAAAAAAAAAAAAAAAAAAATTGAAGCCTCTATACCTACATTATAGTAAGTGAAGAAAGCCAAGAAGTTTTCTATTTTGGGTCAAAGATGTGGCTGTCACATTTTAAGAACTACTGTAAGATCAAAAAGTGCACAGCATCCCCTTCCAGTTCCCTGCCCCCTCAAAAGAGGAATTACCGTGTATCTATGAAGAAGCCCTTTGCTTTAGCACACTCTCGGAGTTCAGAAAAAAACTCCTGGTGTGGAGGAGGGTGCCGGCGCAGCAAGGCCTGGCGAGGGAAGCTCTCGTAGATCTTCTTGGCTACCCAGTGGTTGGCCAGGATCATGCATTCAGCCACCGTCTCATGGACTTCCAGGGGCTGCTTGGGGATGAGGTCGTGAATGTTCTTCTTCTCATCCAGCTGGATGCGAACCTCAACCCCTTCCAGCCCCAGGGCTCCGCATCGGTCTCGTTTGGCTCGGATGTGGCGGGCTATGTCCGTCAACTTTCCGATTGCCCACAGTAACTCCTCTAGCTTGGTTTGTCGGCTCTTCTCATCCATGTCCCTGAATTCTGGAATATCATCAACAATGTCGACGTTTCCGTCCAGTAATTCTTGGGCTGCTTCATAAAATAGTTTGTATGCTGATCGAATAATGGTTCTGCCATACCATACTTTCTTAATTTCATAGGAGGTTTTATCCAATTCCCACATGATGCTTACAGCATACCTACAAAACCAGTCACACTCACATCATTATTTAATTCTTCCATTTTTGAAATAAACAGAACTAGACCCTAAATGTAATAAGAAAAAATGACATTGCTACAGGGCTCTGGTCTGATGTTTCAATCCAACACTCCACTGCTAAATCAAAAGGTACTTAAAATTAAAACAAGGTTAGATTAGGTTCTGGGGAGCTCTGAGCAAATCTGAAATAAGTTCACATGGAATGTTACAAACCTGACTTTATGGTTCTCCATTTTCCTTAGAACAGCATAGCACTGACAGAGTTAAGTCTCCTGGGCTCGCTAGCAAAGAAGAGCAAAGCCTTTCGAATGCTACAGGATGACAGTGAACTAGGATATCAGCCTTGATGGTAGTAGGTTCATTAGTAAAAAGTTCACTTAGTAAAGAATCACTTTACCACCAAATCACTCTAATATTTGCAACTCACATAAAAAACACTGGGCTAACTTCTTAATGTATAAAGAGCTCTTATTAGATCTTATTAGATCAAGAAAGCAAAAGAAAAAGGGGCAAGAAACATGAAATAGTTCACAGAAAAGGATATACAAATGACTGTTAGGCATACAAAAAATGTTTGACTTTACTCATAGTAGAAAACTGCAAATCAAAACCACTCTAAGATACCATTTTTATTTTTCAAATTGGCAAAGACAAAAAACCACAACATATTGTGCTGGCAAGGCCGTGGGGAAACTAGCATTCTCATACATTGACGGAGAGAATATAATTGGTATAACCTCTGTGGAAGGCGATTTGGTTATTATCTATTTAAACACAAATGCATATACCCGTTGACACAGAAATTCCACTTCTAGGACTTTATCTTCCAGAGATACTGTACTTTTAAAAATGTGAAATGAGTTATATTCCAAGTAATTCAGTACAGTTTTGTTTATAATAGCAAAAGTTTGGAAACAATCTAAATTTCCACAGATAACTGTTATTAATATGGAATGATTTCCATATTAATGATCTCCAAGATACACTGTTAATTTAAAAAAAAAGCAAGGTCTGAACAGTGTGTATATATATATATATATACACATACACACACACACACACACATACATACATACATATGGTCACCATTTGTATAACAAAGAAAGACCACATGTCCATAGGTATGCATGTGTGTGTGTGTGTTTATTTTTGAAATAATAGAAAAAAGATATTGGTCTTTGTCCCTAGCTCTTGATACAGGGCTTCTGAAACCCTTGTTAATTTCCTGGGAGGTAGGAGTGTCTTTTGTTCTAACGAGGAGACTCTGGGTGGGCTCCTGGATGAGGGCTGGTCACTGGAAAGACCAAGCCATGATTAGAAGCTTTCAGCCCTGCCCCTCATTCTCCTGAGAAGGGAGAAGGGCTGAAAATGGAGTTACTGATCGATCGTGCCACCGTGATGAAGCCTCCATAAAATCCCCAAAGCGTGAGGTTCGGAGAGCTTCTGGATTGGTGAACACATGGAGGTGCTGGGGAGAGTGGCATCCTTGGGCCTGGAAGCTCTGTGTCCTTCCCACATACCTTGCTCTACACATCTCTTCCATCTGGATGTTCATCTGTATCCTTTATCATATACTTTTATAATAAACCAGTAAATGTAGGTAAACTGTTTTCCTGAGTTCTGAGAGCTGCTCTAGCAAATTAATTAAACTTGAGGAGGGGGTCTGGGAACCTCTGATTTATAGTCGGTTGGTCAGAAGTACAGGTAAGAATGTGGACTTGCAACTGGCATCTGAAGTCTAAAGAGGGGGTCATGGGAACCTCTAATCTACAGCTGGTCGTTCAGAAGCATGCTGACAATCTGGGCTTGTGATGGTGTCTGAAGTTGAGGAGTGGGGACAGTCCTGTGGGACTGAGTCCTTTACCCTGTGGAACCTGATGCCGTCTCTGGGCAGACAGTATCAGAACGGAATTAAATTGTAAGACACCCAGCTGGGGTTGCAGAGAACTGCTTGGTGTAGAGAAACACCTCCACACGTTTGGTGACCAGAAGTGTCAGATGTGACGTGTTCCCTGTAAAGGCAAAGGAGACTCACAGGAAAGAAAGACATAGCGGGGAAGAGCTGGATTTTTCCCTACATAGGAAGGTGGAAAACTGAGGGGTTTTTTTGTTACAGTATTATGTCTAGGAAAATACAGAAGAAATCGGTAACTGAGGGAAAGTGGCAGGTGGGAGCCTTTCACTAAACATCTTTTCGAACGTATGAATTTTGGGCTACATGGTTTTATTATCTATTCAAAGACAGACATAAACTTTACAACAAATAAACAAAAAACTCCCTAAGATCATGATCCTCATTGCAAACCAGCCTCAACCAGGGAACACATATGTACAAAGGTATATACATTTGTTCCTAGACTTTGACTTTAAAAAGCCAGCAAGAGGGAGAAGCAGCCTCACAGCTGGACAGAAAGAAGAGAGAAAGAGGAGCGGAAGGGAAGGGAAGGTGAGAGAAACAAATCTGCCCCCAAATAAATGGTGCAGCAGGGTGTAGAGGATGTAGGGGGAAAGCAGGGGTGGGGAGGCGGGCAGGAGAGTATATCAGAAAGACGAGGAAGAGGCCACAAGCGAGAGTCACTAGTCACCACAGAAGGGGCAAGACAAGCTCTGATGATAAAAGTAATGAACAAACTCACCTATCAACGCCTCCCAGGAGGGAGCACACATCAGCGCTGAGGATGGAGGGCAGCATGTCATAGCGACGGTCCGCTAAGTAATAAGTGGTGGCCCTGTGAATGACACATATGCAGGCACATGACCTTCAGCAGCAAGAAGCAGGACTGCTGACGGTACGGGCTGCGGTGAGGAAAATGGCCGAAAGTTCAGCACAAACTCCCCAAGGCTGTTGCTTTTTCATCAAGTGCAGCAGACTGGGTAATACAGCTATTCCCATGTTCCCACTTTTCTAATTGATACCGCTTTGGGCTGAATATTCTTCCACTGATATAAAAGAGAAAGAAAAAGTGGTACGAATCTTAGTTGTACAAGAAAAATTAGAGTGTAATGATCCAGTATTTATATAAAATAGGATATTACTACAAGAAAAATTTAACCCATTTCAATTCAGAAGGAAACAACACATGAAAAGATTCTGTTAAAAAAGGAAAGGTAAATTGATCAAGGTACTACTTTTCTAAAGGAAAAGGGGAAGTGGACCTCAATTTTTTTTTTTTTCCTGGAAGAGATCTTCAGAATTGTTCCCAACTGTGAAATCTTTGTTTTAAAAATCTGAAACTAGCAGTTACAAAATACATTACAGTCACACATGATCGCAGTGCTGATTTCAAACAGCGTTACCTTGTTCTAGCTTCAATATCAATATAAGAATGCGATGTCACAAAGTGCGTCACGTCTGCGATGTGGACCCCGAGCTCTAGGTTGCCGTTATCCAAGGCTCTGACTGAGAGGGTGTCGTCCACATCTTCACAACCTCTGGGGTCAATGCTGAATACCAGATGGGTTTTCCTAAGGTCTTTACGTTCTCGTTCCTCTTCGGAACTCACCTTCCAGGGATTTTCGGCTGTGTTTACTGGCATCTCACACATCTGTACAAGGAGAGTCCCCAAATTCAGCAATTCATGCATCAGAAATTTCCTATAAAAATCCACTCTCTAACATTCTCAATGTGACCTCATGGAAACCCCATTCATTACCCATTACCTTATGCAATTAACCTATGTTTGCTTTTTTTGAGCAATAATTATTTATTAGGTGCCTCAAATGTGTCAGGAGCTGTGCTAGGCTCTGGAAATATGGGAGTCAATAGGAAAGACACAATCCCCATGCCCCTGAAGGCGCTACAGTCGGACAGGAAATGTCCCAGGGTGTTTACAGCCTCTTCAGTCGTGGAGGCTGGAGAATGAATGGGTGGCTTATAAAGAGTACAATATCCACCCCATTTTCAAATGATCCATTTGAGCTTTTAATTCAAGTCAAGCCCGGATAAAAACCAATATGTCCCAAATATTAAAAGCATATTCCTTTTGGAAGCAGGATCAATCTCGAGCATTTCCTCTGCATTATTACCTGTTCAAGCCATCAATTTGCAGTTAAGTAGGCTAAAAGGGAAGAATTCTAGTCCTGTGAAGTCTAACCCACGCTTTATTTTGCTCTAACATTTTCACTAAGCTGTCAAAACAAGTCAACAAATAATTTCCAGATACTAAAGGTAAACATAAAAACTTAAGAATGTAAAATATTCTAAAGTATTTTACTATTGTAGCCACCACTCTGTCAAAAATTATAATGAAAATAAGAATACCCATATGCTCTTTTTTTTTTAAACATCTTTATTGGAGTATAATTGCTTTACAATGATGTGTTAGTTTCTGCTTTATAACAAAGTGAATCAGTTATACATATACATATGTTCCCATATCTCTTCCCTCTTGCGTCTCCCTCCCTCCCACCCTCCCTATCCCACCCCTCTAGGTGGTCACAAAGCACCAAGCTGATCTCCCTGTGCTATGCGGCTGCTTCCCACTAGCTATCTATTTTACATTTGGTAGTGTATATATGTCCATGCCACTCTCTCACTTCGTTCTAGCTTACCCTTCCCCCTTCCGGTGTCCTCAAGTCCATTCTCTATGTCTGCATCTTTATCCCTGTCCTGCCCCTAGGTTCTTCAGAACCATTTTTTTTTTTTTTTTTAGATTACACATATATGTGTTAGCATACGGTATTTGTTTTTCTCTTTCTGACTTACTTCACTCTGCATAACATACTCTAGGTCCATCCACCTCACTACAAATAACTCAATTTCGTTTCTTTTATGGCTGAGTAATATTCCATTGTAGATATGTGCCACATCTTCTTTATCCATCCATCTGTCAATGGACACTTAGGTTGCTTCCCTGTCCTGGCTATTGTACATAGAGCTGCAATGAACATTGTGGTACATGACTCTTTCTTTTTTTTTTTTTGCGGTACGCGGGCCTCTCACTGTTGTGGCCTCTCCCGTTGCGGAGCACAGGCTCCGGATGCGCAGGCTCAGCGGCCATGGCTCACAGGCCCAGCCGCTCCGCGGCATGTGGGATCCTCCCAGACCGGGGCACGAACCGGCATGCCCTGCACTGGCAGGCGGACTCTCAACCACTGCGCCACCAGGGAAGCCCCTATTTTTAGTTTTTTGAGGAACCTCCATACCGTTCTCCATAGTGGCTGTATCAATTTACATTCCCACCAACAGTGCAAGAGGGTTCCCTTTTCTCCACACCCTCTCCAGCATTTATTGTTTGTAGATTTTTTGATGATGGCCATTCTGACTGGTGTGAGGTGATACCTCATTGTAGTTTTGATTTGCATTTCTCTAATGACTAGTGATGTTGAGCATACTTTCATGTGTTTGTTGGCAATCTGTATATCTTTGGAGAACTGTCTAGGTCTTCTGCCCATTTTTGGATTGGGTTGTTTTTTTGATATTGAGCTGCATGAGCTGCTTGTATATTTTGGAGATGAATCCTTTGTCAGTTGCTTCATTTGCTACCCATACGCTCTTTTTTTAAAAAAATAAATTTACCTTATTTATTTATTTATTTTTGGCTGCGTTGGGTCTTCGTTGCTGTGCATGGGCTTTCTCTAGTTGCAGTGAGTGGGGGCTACTCTTCGTTGCGGTGTGCATGTTTCTCATTGCAGTGGCTTCTCTTGCTGCGGAGCACGGGCTCCAGGCTCACGGGCTTCAGTAGTTGTGGCACACTGGCTCAGTAGTTGTGGCTCGCGGGCTCTAGAGCGCAGGCTCAGTAGTTGCAGTGCACGGGCTTAGTTGCTCCGTGCCATGTGAGATCTTCCCGGACCAGGGTTCGAACCCTTGTCCCCTGCATTGGCAGGCGTATTCTTAACCACTGTGCCACCAGGGAAGTCCTTGCTACCCATATGCTCTTGATGGCAGTGCAAACTGGCCCAATTTTTCTGAAGAACAATCTGCCAATTCATAGCAAAAGCTATTTAGATTTTTTATGCCCTTTGACTTGGTGATCTCACTTTAAAGATTACATTCCAGAAGAAAATGATCAAAAAAGAAAAGTAATATTTATGAAATGTTTGAAGTGGCACCTTTTATAATACTGAAAAATGAAAGAGCCCAAACGCTCAGCAATTGAGGAATGCTTAAGCAAACTAGAGTACATCACGAGAGTAATTGCCACCACTATTAAAAATAAGTAGGCTATGTCAATACAGAGAAATGATTCTTAAGTGAAAGAAGCAGAAAATAGACTGTGCACACTGTGAGTATAGCTATGCAAGAATAATAAACAAGATTTACAAGGATTTTAAAAGATCATAAAGTGATGAAAATAGCTGACGTTTTATGTTCACGGAATTTTTGTTTTCTGTGAAGGTTACAAAAACAGTTTCATAATGAGCATGATTTTTTGACCCATGGGTCAGAGATGTATGGAACCCAAGAAGCTGCTCCCTTTAGCTTTCTGCAGGCCTCTGGTTGAATGATTGTGACAGGGACCAGAGCCCAGTTGGGTCTGTAACCAGGTACCCGTGTAGTACCACGAGGGATGGACGTATACTGACTGTAAGACACTGACATACCATTTGTAAGCACAGTAGGAAAACGTAAAAATTTGAGAGCTGTGAGGCTGCAGGAAACTAACTCTGCACTGGAAGCTGACTTCAATCTGGTTCAAACACAGAATAAAGAAGAGTAAGAGTTTTCCGTTATCTGTGGTTTTAGACAGTGGGTTGTTACATAGTACAAAGATTTTTCTTAATGACAAAACAGACAACAACAAAAGCAAAAAAAAAAAAGAAAAGTAGAAAAAGTCTTTTATCAGAACAAAGGACTGGCGGAAGTCTGACCTGAGCTTCTGAGAAGGGGACAACTGAAATGCTGTTCTCCACCAGGATGGTTGCAATTTCCCCTTCCAGGTCTCCGATTCTTCCTAAAACACGCACAAAATGTCCACTTGGATACATGGATGTCGACTCCCAGGAATCAATGCGCACAACCACCCGGAAGTCCTGAACAAAGAGGGGGAAACATGAGCCCAGCGCCAGGAGTCGGATGGGTCAATTAGCAGCACCAAACAAACGAGCGATAAACAGCATCAAGCTCCAAAGAGAGTGGCCAATTTGCAAATAGCGGTTTTTCTTTCTTTTCTATTCTTTTTTTTTTTTTTTGCGGTGCGCGGGCCTCCCACTGTTGTGGCCTCTCCCGTTGCGGAGCGCAGGCTCAGCGGCCATGGCTCACGGGCCCAGCCGCTCCGCGGCATGTGGGATCTTCCCGGACCGGGGCACGAACCCGTGTCCCCTGCATCGGCAGGCGGACTTTCAACCACTGCGCCACCAGGGAAGCCCCTTTTGTATTCTTTTATTGGGTTCTTCCTGTTTTACTAAATTGCCAGATGGTAGGTAAATGCTTAGTGCAATGCTTTGAAGGGAGGCATTACCTCTCCGCACCAAATAAGTGGGAGGGAGAGTGTAGCCTGAGACAGAAAGCCAACTGTGACACATTCGAGTTAACATTTGTGACACAAGGGAAAAACCCAATTATGCATAGTCCAAATTAAATTTCAAAACAAAAAATCTCAATGTTTTTGTGTGGGGGAGTTACTTTCTAATTTCTTTAAAGTTACTTTCTAATTTCTTAAGACATCTTTTGGTGGAGAAGAAGGTTATCCGTATGAACTGAACCCCAATGCTTCCGGATTCCAGCAAACCGTAGACATGGAAAGCAATTGTTACAACTGGCCTCAGAGAGCCTGCGTGAGGCTTTGGGGATGGAAAGGTACACAACGACCAGATTACTGGCTGGGGACATCCTGCTTCAGTGTCTCACTTACAAACTGCAAATCAAATTGGGCGATCAAATCGGGCAAAATCAAATCGGGCAAATCAAATTGGGCGATGCCTACACCCTTCGCCACAGTAAAGGTTAATTTCTAACTTTCTTGTTTATGTCTTCTCTCCAGGGCTCTTATTCCTTTAAGGATAATCGATTCTGTGAAGTACCACTATATCATCCCTACAGGGCAGAGCCATCGTATTTCTATATCGCTTGCTGAAAGAAAGCTTGTTAGTGTTGGCAAAGTGTATCTATTGAAAAGTTTCTGTGTTGGACAGCTGGATAATGGATGTTCTCTCTAGCTGTGCTACACAGCTCTTTCTAGGACGGTTTCTCTCTGGCCTTCATTTTTTAACCAAGGACTACTTAACAGATGGTTCTATATATTTAGAATTTTTAGAAAACAGGATCTCAGAACACCAGATGCCATCACTAATTTATCCCTTCCTATGCAAAGGAGTTAACAGTTCCTGGTACCGCTCAAAAGCCGGCAAAGACAAGAGGCAAAGAGTAAAGGTACCTGGAGGGCTTCTGCTTGCTGAGTGCTAATTCGGATTTTGGGAATTCTGTAATCCCAAGGTGTAACTAGGATTTTCCGAGCATTTTTGCCCTGCGATTGGACCTCTTCTTTGGATGGAAATGTCACCACATAATCCCGCCAGTTCTTCTGAAGGATACCCACCACTCTGCCTTTGGGAAAACAAAACAAAATAAAGCCTTAACTGGTAAGATGTCACCTATCTGGACTCTGACCAGTTCAGCAGTGAGGAAGAAAACAGAAAATGCAACATCCCATTTTTTTAAGCACATCCACACAAGTTGAGAGATGCTTAAACATTTGCCTTCCTTCTATTTTATTATTAAATGGATCATTTTTTTAAGATAGATAATTTTTTAAATTAACATTGTCAGTGTGCCCCTTCTTTTGTGGGGCCTGGTGTGACATTTATTTATTTTTAAAATAAATTTATTTATTTTTGGCTGCGTTCGTTGCTGCATGCGGGCTTTCTCTAGTTGCAGCCAGCGGGGACTACTCTAATTGTGGTGCACAGGCTTCTCACTGCAGTGGCTTCTCTTGTTGCAGAGCACAGGCTCTAGGCACGTTGGCTCAGTAGTTGTGGCACTCAGGCTCGGTAGTTGTGGCTTGCGGACTCTAGAGTGCAGGCTCAGTAGTTGTGGCGCACAGGCTTTGATGCTCCATGGCATATGGTATCTTCCTGGACCAGGGCTCGAACCTGTGTCCTCTGCACTGGCAGGCGGATTCTTAACCACTGTGCCACCAGGGAAGCCCCCCTAAGAGGGTTTTTATTTTAAGATGAGACATACTATATAGCATATTTAGGTGCTGATGAGAATAAAATAAACCAGAGAGGGGAAACTGACAATGTAGGAAAAGAGATGATATCATATATTAATAATTGCAGTATTTCTGGACTAAAGAGAGGAAAAATAAACCTTCCACATGGACGACCAGGCAACTTTACAGCTGGCTCACCTGTGGGCATGGGCTCACTCGGGGACTCGCCGTCATTCTCACCCAGGGCGGTGGTTCTTCCTTTCCATTCATTTTTAGGGAGCAGTTCGACAACTACCACGTCCCCGTGAATAGAGCGGTTTCGAGCCTTCATCCCGTGGATTAGGATGTCACTGACTAGGCCTGTTTTGGGGGGCAGTACAGAGAAACCCCATAACGTCAAGGGGGAGGCCACACCAGTGAGGTCTTTCAAACAATACGTTCGAGATCTAATCAGCATTCCTGCAAATAAAAGCTCCCTCCTTTCAAAGGTGAAGTTAAACCGCAGTCAAACTTTTGTTCCGCAGGTTAGGAAGGAAGAAACACTGCTGCTATGCCATGCTGTATAATGCGCTTTCATAAGGCCACTCTCAACCATCTTTTAAGGTAGGTTCCTTGCATGAGACAATGTAAGCCCACACTGGGACTCTCTCCCATAACTTCAGGGGCCATTGCGGCCAGGGAGCGGTCAGCGGGCTGCTGAACTATGGACACTGCAGAACTGACAGGGAGAAGTCTGATGAGCAGAAGCCCGGGGTAAGCCACTGCTTCTCATTCTCCTCAACCTCGCCAGGTGCCCCTGACTATCTATCAGGGTTACTTTCACCCTGTCATTGCAGAACTAACAATACACTCTATTATGATAAAACTTATTTACACATTTTTTTCATTGACGTTACTTTTTATACAATTCCAATGAGGCAATACAGCTCCGTGAGGCAGTACAGGGCAAAATCTTAAAATCACAGCCTGCCTGCCTCAGCCTCAGGTGTAGCCCCGCCGCGTACCAGGTGAGTGATCCTCGTAAAGTCACTTTGCTTCTCTGTATTTTAGTTTCTTCACGTGTAAAAGGTGGTAAACAATAATAATACCTACTTGAAGTGCTTACAACAGTATCTGATGTATAATAAGCACTCAATAAAATATTAGCTATTACCATTTTTTAGAGTTATTACCATAAAATCAGAAATTATAGACAAAAAGCTGGGGAGGAAAAAAAAACAACCCATGATCCCACACAGCCAGTGTAGGTAGGGATATTTGACATGGCACATGTGATGTGACAATTTCAACTTTGCTTTCTTCAATGTGTAATATCAGAATAAAAAAGTGGTACGGAAATTTATGTAAGGTTTACACTGAACCTGAATCTTTACTGCTGGCTCCTTGAAGTCGAACAAAAGCTTCTATTTGTGCTCTGTGTTTGTTGACGTTCAGAGTTCCCTAAAATCAAAATAAAAATCATTTAATGTGAAAAATTTCTTTTCTGCTTGCTTTACCCTCCAAAAGGTACAGTTAAAAATTTTTATGAAAATATCCCCATTATATTCTTATAAGGTTTGTGATCCCTTTCTTTAGGAATAATAATTCATCACCAAAGTTTATTTTCTCCAGAGAATGTACCATAATTTTGACATAATCTTAGCTATACCAAGTGCTTCAAGTGCCAGGATTTATCTTACCTAAGTGATGAGCGGTCTTTAAAAAATCTTCTTCCTCAAAATATCCTCCCAGGAATGCTGTAAACTTCATTACCAGTTGGAAACATTAGCCTCTCCATAGATATACTCATTAAAACACCCACATTTTAGGGAAGGAGTTTACAGTGGTAGGCTCGACCTTCAGACTGCATAAAAATCGTCTGAGTTGCTTGTTAGAAAATGTAAAGTTCGTGGTAGAACAGTTCAGTATCTTGATTGTGGTGGTGAATACACAAATCTATGCATGTGATAAAACTGTTATGTGCACACAGACATACACACACACACGAGTGCGTATAAAGCTGTTGAAATCTGAACAGCAATTTTATTTGATTCCTTCTCAAGACCCTGACAGCACGTGGGTCCTGGGTTTTGAGGGATCACAAAGGGGACCTTGAAAGAGGCAGGAAAATGGCAAAGGCCTGAAGAAGCCAAATTTCAACAACTTTAAAATTTTGCCAAACCTCCAAACCTTGATTCAAAAATATATTCTTTCCCAGTGACAGGAGGCATTTAAACCTACTGTGTAATGCTCGGTATGTAACCTAATTAAGAACACTAGAGGGACTTCCCTGGTGGCGCAGTGGTTAAGAATCCGCCTGCCAATGCAGGGGACACGGGTTTGAGCCCTGGTCCAGTAAGATTCTACATGCCGCGGAGCAACTAAGCCTGTGTGCCACAGCTACTGAGCTTACGCTCTAGAGCCCATGAGCCACAACTACTGAGCCCGCGTGCCACAACTACTGAAGCCCATGTGCCTAGAGCCTGTGCTCTGCAACAAGAGAAGCCCCGCAGTGAGAAGCCCGTGCACGGCAATGAAGAGTAGCCCCCGCTCACCACAACTAGAGATAGCCCACACACAGCAACAAAGACCCAACACAGCCAAAAATAAAATTAATTAATTTAAAAAAAAAAAAGAAAGAACAGTAGAGAGTAGGTCCAAACCGGAGGGCACTGTCTACAGAGGAGACTCCCACATCACCCTGAACATCGACAGCCCTGGCCTACTGAGGCCCGTCTCATTGACAGCCTTTGAAATCAGAGGCCTGTGACAGGAGGCAAGTAAAGAGAAGGAAACACACTGGCTGATCCTGGCGCCGATTCCCCATTACCACCCTCACCTGGATGTAGCGCCCAGACTTAATGCCGGCTTCTAACACTTCCAGGGGTAGATGTTCTGGGTACTCCTTCCCGTGGCTCTCCTGACTCTCATTCTCTCTTTCTCGTCGAGACTGAAGGATAGACTCACAAAGCTCGTGGGTGGCCTTTAAATCAGGCCAAAAATTGTCCAGGTAATTCTGCATTTAATAAAGGCACAAGAGAAACATGGTCAGAAGATAATGATTCTTTGTTATAGCAGCATTACAAAAACTCCTGAACAGGAACTGCTGGCATGCAGTTTTGAAGAAGTGTTACATGAGCATTACCCTCCCAAGCCTCCTGCTACCAGTTCATTTCTACCATCTCACTAATCCCTGCAGCCTTGCCAAAGGAACCCAGGGAGGCCATTCCTACTGTGGAACGCTTCTACCTCCCTGATTACTCTGCACTTTAAAATCTCCCTCTCCACACACACGCGTGTACGTGCACACGGCCGGGATGCCTGTCTTTACACGTATCTCACTGCTGCAGATAACGGCCCACAGTGAATGGAGAGGAAAAGCTCCTACGTGTGCACTGTCTCTTTTTTTTTCACCCTGAAATATCTGAAATTTATAAGAAGCCTAAACAAGCAGGCAAAAAGTGGCAAGGAGTAAAGTGTAATAAGGAAGTGTCTCCCCTCCCCCAACCCCCTGGCAATCTTGGAGGAGCAGAGAAGGGGAAAGATGTTCCTGTTCTTTGGTGTTAGGCTATCCAGCCTCATAAACTCCCCAAGGACTACGTCTTCTTTTGTGACTATACAGATGTAGTCACACTTTTCATGTGGGGACACTTGATGCTCTGTCAATGTGACAACCCAGTACGAAACATAATTCTGAAACAAGTGTCATGGTCTCCCCTCCAAGGAGAACATTATTGAATATTATTGCACTTCTTGGTGTAACTTTCAGAGAGGCCCTAGACAAGACACCAAGGCGACCACCCACAGGGGGCTGGTGTGGTGAGGCTGACCCTGCTCCATCTACTTCCTGTGTCCAGAGTACATGCCCTCGCATGGTGGACCCTCACTAAATAAAATCAAACTTACGTATGATTTTAACTCTACTTTAAGCCTAAATTAGAGGCTGGCACATTCTCTTTTCTCAAACTAAAATGAAGTTAATTATCTTTATTGTCAACTCCAGCACTTCTCCCACTAATTTCAGGGTCTTGCTCAAACGGCTTCCTTTCTTTCTCTAGTCCTTCCAGAAGTTCTGTCTGTGCTAACATCACTGCACTTCTATGGTCACTAATCACTCATCAACACCAAATGTTTGCCACTACGAACCAACTCTTCCAGAGGGATTTATTGTCCTCACTCTTCCCCATCTACCTTCAAGTCTCCACAGAGAATTCTGGGCTTCCTGCTCATCTGAACTTCACAGCATCTCTTTTTTTCTGCTGTCATACACCTCTGTGAAGCCCTCGGTCACACAGTTTGCTTAGGAAATGCTATACAAAATCAAACTGTACGATGCTGCCAGACTACAGAGAAAAGTAATTTTCATACAAAGTAGAAAAATATAATTTTAGTCAACTGTCCTCTGCAGGAACAAGACATGATGTATGGCAACAGAAAAAATAAGTGACACTGCCATTGATATCCAGCGCCCCTGGAATTCTCTGGCATGCCAGAACACTTTTCTATAGCAGGGCAAGAAAATTCTATTGGCAAATCTTTAGCAATACATGCACATGGGAACCCTCAAAGGCTCTACAAGTCAAAATCCAACTAGACTTTCTGTAAACTGACAGGGGTAATGGAGGGCCTTAGTCTTGTTTCTGAATCAAAAAACAGTATCAACCACTGGAACCTGACTGACCAACTGGGCAGGCAGAAGAGACCAGTAATCTGTTTTCTGTTTTTTTGTTTTGAGATCAGTAATCTATTTAGAGATTAACAGGCATCCTACTCTCTGAAAAGGTACCTAAGAAATAGGAGAACTGTGTCCTCAAGACAGCTCAAAAAACTGTCACCGATAATGCTGCCTCTATCTGTTACATGTACACCAAGCTGGTCCAACAGCTTTCACATAAGTAGTATCACATATCACCCCTTCCTTTATCCCTACTGACCCCCACCCATGGTCACAAGTAGAGAAGAGTGAGGAACAGTGGACAAATAAGACTGGCCTTTAACACTATGTTTTGGGAGAGGGTGTGGAGAAAAGGGAACACTCTTGCACTGCTGGTGGGAATGTAAATTGATACAGCCACTATGGAGAACAGTGTGGAGGTTCCTTAAAAACTAAAAATAGAACTACCAAACGACACAGCAATCCCACTACTGGGCATATACCCTGAGAAAACCATAATTCAAAAAGACACATGCACCCCAATGTTCACTGCAGCACTATTTACAATAGCCAGGTCATGGAAGCAACCTAAGTGTCCATCAACAGATGAATGCATAAAGAAGATGTGGCACATATATATAATGGAATATTACTCAGCCATAAAAAGGAACGAAATTGAGTTATTTGTAGTGAGGTGGATGGACCTCGAGTCTGTCATACAGAGTGAAGTCAGAAAGAGAAAAACAAATACCGTATGCTAACACATATATATGGAATCTAAAAAAAAAATGGTTCTGATGAACCTAGGGGCAGGACAGGAATAAAGACCCAGACGTAGAGAATGGACTTGAGGACACGGGGAGGCGTAAGGGTAAGCTGGGACCAAGTGAGAGAGTGGCATGGACATATATACACTACCAAATGTAAAATAGATAGCTAGTGGGAAGCAGCCGCATAGCACAGGGAGATCAGCTCGGTGCTTTGTGACCACCTAGAGGGGTTGGATAGGGAGGGTGGGAGGGAGACCCAAGAGGGAGGAGATATTGGGATATATGTGTACGTATAGCTGATTCACTTTGTTATAAAGCAGAAACTAACACACCATTGTAGAGCAATTATACTCCAATAAAGATGTTAAAAAACAAAACCTATGTCTTGTGCGTATTCAGAAAGACAGTCTGGGAGGCAGCATGGTGGTTCAGAGTGCTGGAGTCAGACTGCCTGGGCTCTAACACACTTCCAGCACTTTCTCCCTGTGACTCTGGGCAAGTTGCTTAGCTTTTCTGTGCTTTAGCTTCCTCACCAATAAAATGGGGATTATAACACCTGTCTAATAGTGTTGTTGCAAGAATTAAATGAAATAATACGCTCAGAACAGTGCCTGGCATAGATCAACGTTGGGTATTATTCTTAGGTGGAACCATGTAGAATAGCCATTTTGTAAGTCAAAAACAACAGAATATTGGCAGTTTTATCAGATTCAACCTATCATCATCATCATTACTACTAGTATTATTATTATAACTATAAACATGCATTTACTATGAACTGGAGTTTATTGGGCTGCAGTCTTGGATACTGGAGGCCTTACAGTCACAGGGAGTTTGCCCAAATTTGGCAAATTCAAGATTAATTAGTTGGAGAGTGATGAAGACATGGAACTTCTTAAAGTCTTCCTTCATTCTTTTTTTAATTTATTTTTTATTTTAAATTTTAATTTTAAACTACTATTTTTTTTTCAGTTTTCACGTTTTATTTATTTTTATTTTTTACATCTTTATTGGAGTATACTTGCTTTACAATGGTGTGTTAGTTTCTGCTCTATAACAAAGTGAATCAGTTATACATAACATATGTTCCTATATCTCTTCCCTCTGCGTCTCCCTCCCTCCCACCCTCCCTATCCCACCCCCCCTCCAGGCGGTCACAAAGCACCGAGCTGATCTCCCTGTGCTATGCGGCTGCTTCCCACTAGCTATCTACCTTACGTTTGGTAGTGTATATATGTCCATGCCACTCTCTCGCTTTGTCACAGTTTACCCTTCCCCCTCCCCATATCGTCAAGTCCATTCTCTAGTAGGTCTGTGTCTTTATTCCTTTCCTTCATTCTTTATTTTCCCTTTTCTGTACTGCCAAAGCCATCTAGAGCCTCACGGGCACTACTATGGAAATGAACACACGCAGACACACACACTCATGCACACACACATACTTATATAGACACACCAGCTGGAAATACCTTGAAGGAAATCACAAACACTCCTTCCGTTTCACTTCCATACTGCTGAATTGCCTCTTCATCTTCTGTCACCATAACGATTGGCATCCTGTCTTGGCAGTGGTGATAGTACCAAGTGGCTGCATTGTAGATGCTCCTAGAAAGCAAGAGGCACGTGAGCCCTCCCGAGGCAGACAAACCCAGGCTCTTGTTCAGAACTTCACACCTGGCTTTTAATCTTTTATCCTTTGGTTTATATAGACAGTCATTCGTTCATTCATTCAACAAATACTTCCTGAGCACCCATTATAAACATGCCCTGGGTTGGGTACGCTGGGGGATACAAAGATGAATCACAAAGTGCTTGACATCTCTTCTTCTCTAAGACATCCAACCACCACAGAAACCGCTTTCATTTCTTGATATGGCCTAGCAACCGTGAGGCTCTGCCACCTTTTAACACATTTTAATTGGGGGGACGAGCCACACAGCACCACAGGGATGGTAAGCTAAATTGTGAGAGGCTTAAAAGATGAAGAAACAAGTCTTTGGCTAAGAGAAAAACTAGGCTGCAAGTAACTGAAGATCATAATCCAATAAAGACAAAATCCAATATGGCACCAATATGAAATGTCTGAAAATCTTCCTGAAAAGAAGCTGAATTGGAAAATGGAGTCTAGGTCTGGGGACATATATTCAAAAAAGGATCATGTGTCCAGTGAAGTGGATCAACTCAGAGAGTCAATTTCTGTAGGCA
Source organism: Leucopleurus acutus (assembly GCF_964270905.1). Lineage (NCBI taxonomy): Eukaryota > Metazoa > Chordata > Mammalia > Artiodactyla > Delphinidae > Leucopleurus > Leucopleurus acutus. The sequence continues at coordinate 135,161,728 of NC_139142.1, read as the reverse complement.
TCTGTTTCCCTTTCTGCAAATTAAGATGCTATGTAAGGTTCCTTTAGTTGTAGAATTTAAAAAAAGATTCACTGAGTACTGACTGTGTGCAAGACTGTGTAGTTAGTAAGTGTGAGTACTCACATATGACCCAATCTAGGGAAAGATTTGCTTTCCCTTGCTGGTGGGAACTTGGGTTCTATTAAGGACTCAGTATATATCAGTGCTTATTTTGCTTTAGAGAATTTAAATATTTAATGGCTATACAGATAAAGAATTATAAGGAAGAAGATGATGTAAATGTTTTGTACGGATAAGCTATTTTAAAGCTTAAGGTCTCTTCTGCCTTCTACAGAAGACTGAAGCAGAGGCTATGGGTGCACCTGTACCCTCAGCCCACCTCTGACTTTAGCTGCAGCTGGGTGGCACTTCCATCCCTCATCAATGGCCCACTGACTGGAGTTAACACCCCCGGGGAATGGCCCTCAGCTAAAGGGGTAAATAACTAAATGCCCTCGCCTCCACCCTTGGAGGTGACTTCTGAGGCACACTCTACATGGCTTCTTAGAGGTTCCCAGAGGACTGAGCCTCAGTTTCCCTCAGCAGTAATACATCCTTTACTGCTTTCCCTCCTTCTCTGGGTCACTCTCCCCACTCCTGCTTCTGGGAATTGCTTCTCACATAAACAACTCACCTCCAAAATCCTTGCTTCAGGTTCTGCTTTTAGGTGGATCTCAATTAGGACACCGCACTTCCTAAAACAGCTTTACTAGAATTAACCTACCCATTTCAGTTTAATAAGACTGGCTGGGATATTAAAGCAACCTATACCAGAAAAAGTGAGATGACTTTAGCTTAAAAGTAGGATGTGTCCCTGCCGCTCTCTGTTTCTGTCTCACATACACAAACACAAACACACACACACACACACACACACACGGGCGTGTGCGCATGCACGCACTCACACAGCATTAAAGCTATGTATGACTTTTGGATCACTGGAATGAATGATCCTACTAGCCTTTAGAGGTCTGGGGCAAACTTACTCTGGGCACCTATAGCTCCTTAATTACAATTTCTAAGATATATGTAGTCAAATGACATATCTAGAATATTGACACATTAAGCATTTCAGTATTAATCACGGTTCCAGAAAAATTGTTGGTTTGTTCCACCATACTATTTAGATCAACTCCCAAATAACCAATGATAAAGAAATTAAAGAAGATGAGCGTGTGAAAACCCAGCTATTCAGGGCCATACCTGCTCTGCCACTTCTCCATGGACTCCCCTCTTTCCCGAGGGAGATAGCAGGACTGCTGGAATTCATTAGCGAAGAGAACACAATCATGACGCGCATCCTTCAGGAGATTTCGCAATTTGTTATACTGTCTGTGACACAGAGGAGAAAAGTAAATCTAATCTAGCAGGTACTCATCTCCTGCCACCTCTTGCTAAGGTTCAGAAAAGATGAGGTATTTTAGAGCGAAAGATTGATTGTTTAAAACCTGAGAAACACTTATTTACATCGGCCTTAATGTGTGCTGCGCTCTCGGGCTGCTGTTTCTCCATTTTGCCTGCTAGAATGTGCTGGAGCAGGGTCTCATTAATTAGTTTGCGGATCAGTTAAACTCCTCTACTCCCCTCTCCCTTTCTGGCTATTTATTATGTAATTATACAACCCTGCCCCACACAGCCCCTTCATCAAAGGCTCACAAAGCACAATGAGGCAAGCAGAGTTTAGTGCTTTATTTTTTTTTTATTTTTTTGCTGTACCCGGGCCTCTCACTGTTATGACCTCTCCTGTTGCGGAGCACAGGATCCGGACGCGCAGGCTCAGCGGCCATGGCTCACGGGCCCAGCCGCTCCGCGGCATGTGGGATCTTCCCGGACCGGGGCACGAACCCGTGTCCCCTGCACCGGCTGGCGGACTCTCAACCACTGTGCCACCAGGGAAGCCCTAGTGCTTTATTTTTGTAACTCACTTTGTTCTGTAAATGGTATTAGACATTAATGTTTTACTTTCTGCTGGCAGCCCTAGGAAAGAACATGTAAGGTAAGTTTGGGGATTTATCTGTGAACGTTATTGATGCAGCCGCATTGTTTACATGAATGAAGGCTAGCTTCATCTATCAGACAACTAACAGAAAGTTTTAAGGTTTTTCCCCATCAGGAGACTTTTTTTTTTTATGTTTTAAAATAATTATATTCAATACACAGTGTGAACAGGTAGCTCTATCAAACTAGGACATACAATTTTTCTAATCCCTTGTACAATGGAAGAGAGATGTTCAATTTTTTTTTTAACATCTTTAATGGAGTATAATTCCTTTTCAATGGTGTGTTAGTTTCTGCTTTCTAACAAAGTGAATCAGCTATACATATACATATATCCCCATATCTCCTCCCTCTTGCGTCTCCCTCCCACCCTCCCTATCCCACCCCTCTAGGTGGTCACAAAGCACCGAGCTGATCTCCCTGTGCTATGCGGCTGCTTCCCACTAGATATCTATTTTACATTTGGTAGTGTATATATGTCCATGCCACTCTCTCACTTCGTCCCAGCTTACCCTTCCCCGTCCCTGTGTCCTCAAGTCCATTCTCTATGTCTGCATCTTTATTCCTGTCCTGCCCCTAGGTTTTTCAGAACCCATCAGGAGATCTTTCCAATAATCTTGGCCAAAGAAAATAAAATATGAAGTCTCATATGGGTCAGTTTCTAAGAAGGTGCTTTTCAATTGTCTAGATAATGTGAAATACATAATATTCACAATTATCTTAAAGGAAGTCAATTGTTTATTTAAAAATGGATTGATATTAAACCAGATGTTAAATTAACATATAAATTATCCAAGATAGATAACTGGCATTTAACATAATAACATTTGTGCCCTTCCATTCCCACCTCCAGCCTGCCGCCACGGATTTTTAAAAATGAGTCTTTTCATTAAAGCAAACGCAGAACTCTCTAACTTATCCCCTCTAAATAAATGCCAACTACCAGTATCTGCATCGTCTCAACACTTCATCAGAAAACAAGAAACACTGATTTTACTTTCTTAGTAATTCTAATTTTGAGCCACCTTAAAAAGGATCATCAAGTAACTACAACTTACAAAATGTCCTAATAAACAAAGGGATTCAGTTTCATTTCTGTGAATGGCAGCTTTCCTTAACAGAATTCCACTTGTGTAAATAAAAGCTGCCTCCCCACCCGCAGAAGTGCCTAGAACACGTTAGGTTTGTAATTTTCCCACTTTCACAAAGATACACTTAAAATCATTTTTCAAAACCTCTTAGAATATGCATACAAGAGTCTCCATCACCGTGCTAACAGGGTCGTCCCTGCGGGAGGGAAAGGCAAGGACTTTCACTTTCTGCTTTACGCATTTCTGTCATGCATGAATTTTTTTAAATGAGCACTATTTTGGTTAAGCAATAAAAGGTTCTAGAAGAAGCTTTATAAACATCTGAAATTTATTATTTCAGAGAAAACACTGAAAAAATATTGACTATTTTTCCTGATCTTTTCCACTTTTTGCTCCCTTTATCCACACCCCTAATAAAGCACCTGAACCCAGGGCAGGTGTTTGTTTACAAACTTCCTCCTCTGTGCTCCACTGAGTGCCTTCAGGGGACACACCTAGACATTCCCGATGCTGCCCTTCGTCTGCGTGGTCCTGCTCATGGTGAATGCAACTCAACCATCCATCCCTCAAAAAAAGTCAAAACTAGAACTACCATATGATCCAGCAATCCACTTCTGGGTATAGACCCCGAAGAACTGAAAGGAGGGTTTCAAAGAGATATTTGTACACCCATGTTCAGAGCAACATTATTCATATTAGCTAAAAGGTGGAAGCAGTCCAAGTGTCTGTCGGGCGATGGATGGATAAACAAAATGTGGTATATACATACCGTGGAATATTATTCAGCCTTAAAAGGGAGGTTCTGACATATCCTCAACACGGATGAACATTGAAGACATTATGCTGAGTGAAATAAGCTAGTCAGTCGCAGAAGAACAAGTATTGTATGAGTCCACTCATAGGAGTTTCTTTGAGTAGCTAAATACCTGGAGATAGAAAGTAGGACAGTGGTTGCCAGGGGTCTGGGGGAGGGGGAAATGGGGAATGAGTGTTTAATGGGTGTAGAGTTTCAGTTTGGGAAGATGAGAAAAGTTCTGGAGATGGGTTGCACAACAGTGTCAATGTACACAATGCCATCAAATTGTACACTTAGATATGGTTAACATGGTACATTTTATGTTATATATATTTTACCACAATTTAAAAAAATAGCTATACTAATTGTCATAACAAAATAAAACAAACAAAAAAATAGAACCACCCATTTCAGCGGGATGAGTGCCATGAAAGGAAAAGTGCAAGGTGTGACAGGAATATGGGAGGGATAAGGGAGGCACCCAGGAGGAGGCAACGGACCTGAAGGATGGGTAAGAGTTAGGTAGACAAAGGGCCCAAAGGAGGAGAGAGAGGGGACAGAAAGCTCAAGAAAGCAGACAGTAGGCTTCCTCCTTGTATCTCTAGTACTTAACCCACGGCAGTCGCTCAATAACTATTTTCCAAATGAATCCATGAACTCACAACCCTTTGTGACAACAGTGATCCAAATACGAGATAAAAATGTCCTGGGACAAACGGATATTTTCAGAGCCCGGTTACTCTTTTGCTAGGCCTCGCATACATCACTGCATTGGTCAGCACACCCGTACTTTAAACCTGGGGCTTCTCGAATCCTGTCCTCTCCAAACACTGATGCTCCACAAGCCAGACCCGGGCGCTTTACCACCACATGAAAGTAATGACAATCCTTGCCAATGTTGAGAAAAATATATCACTTAACAAAAAGAATTTTCTCAGTTTTCAGTTTCACTCCCATGTATTTTCCTTAGACTTTTAGTGTGTGATTCCATTTGTCAGCTACCTATCAGCCAGATAAAACGAATGAACAAATGGCACAAGAATATTAATGGGGAAAGCAGGAAACAAACAGTGAATCACTCTGAGTGTGACAGTCGGGTTGTCTTGTAGGCAGTGGGCTTACGGCTATAATTTAATAGGGCATCCATACAACACAGTTGTAGTTTTTGCTGGTTAGGGTTGGTGGTGCATATGATGGAATTAGATATATGAGTATTCTGCATGGAGCCAGCAAAGAACATCGTGGTGCCTTGAACAAGTCTGGCCTGAATGACAGGACAACAGTTCCAGATAGTCAAGTACAATAAAATTATCTGAGGTTTAAAAAATTCCAGGCTTACAGAAAAACCTAGTTTCCCGGGTCTGGCTAAAGTGTTTTCGAAATCTCCATTATCTAAACATTTCAGACAATTTCTTAGGGGGACAGCAAAACTTACCTTCTCTAGATTGATTTTTTTTTTTTTTTTTTTTTTACTATTTTTATTCAATGGTGATCTTACCTTCAGATGCAACATCCCTTCCCCCTGCTGACTACAGTCTCTGGGGATTAGAAGTGGGTGTCCCACAACCAGTGGCGAGAGGTACAAGGAAGTGAGTCCTGTACTCAATGTTGCATTTCTTCAGCTTTTGCAGAACCCAGGTAGGGTATCCTAGACTTAAATTCAGAGGTCCTTGAGTTTTCTCCAAGAATTTCAGAAGTTTCTATTTCCATTTATATTAGGTGATATTCTTAAAACATTTTTAATGGAGTATATTTTGGACCAGGCTTCAGGCTGCAATGCCATTTGGTGTCAGTGTCTGCCCTCTTGGAAGCCTCAAGACACCTCAAACTCATGACCTCCCACCCCCCACCTTCTCCAGTGTTCCCCCTCTTTATCCAGTTACATAAGCCAGAAACCTTAGTGTCATCCTTGACACCACCTTCTCCTTTATCTCACTTATCTAAATCCATTACTAAGTCCTATAGATTAAAAAACAAAAAAAACAGTGGGGATTCCCTGGTGGTCCAGTGGGTAAGACTCTGCACTCCCAATGCGGGGGGCCTGGGTTCGATCCCTGGTCAGGGAACTAGATCCCACATGCATGTCCCAACTAAGAGTTCGCAGCCACAACTAAGACCCCAAGCAGCCAATATAAATAAATAAATAAAAATTTAAAAAAAACAGCTTTATTGAGATATGATTCATACCAAAAAATTCACCCTTTTAAGATGCAGAATTCAATGGTTTTTAGTGTAGTCACAGCATTATGCAACCATCACTACTATCTAACTCCTCTTTTGTCAGCCCCCAAAAGAAACTTATACCCATTAAGCAGTCACTCCCCATTCCCTCTGACCCTTAGCCCCTGGCAACCACTAACCTACTTTCTGTCTCTTGGATTTACCTATTCTGGGCATTTCATATACACAGAATCATACAATATATGATTTTTGTGTGTGTGTGGGCGGGGGGCTGGATTCTTTCACTTAGCATAATAATTTCAAGGTTCATCCATGTTGTAGCATGTATCAGTACTTCATTCCTTTTCATGGCTGAATAATATTTCATTGTATGGTTAAAGCACATTTTGTGTAACCATTATCAGTTGATGGACATTTGGGTTGTTTCCATTTTTGGCTATTATGAATAGAGCTGTTATGAACAAACATTCACACACAAGTTTTTGTGTGGACATATTTTCAACTCGCTTTGCTATATACTTAGGAAGTTCTGTGGATCTTATCTACTAAACAGCGTTTAGAAATGTCTATTTCTCTCTCCATCTCTACGCTACCAACATCTCTCATGTGAACTAAAGCCTCCTCTTCTTTTCTCCAAGCCTCTTCTCCACTAGCCTAGTAATCCTTTAAAAACAGGAATCTGATCATGTTATCCCCCCTACTTAAAACGCTTCACCACATCCCTGAGGCCCATGGGGGCCTACCTTAGTCCAATCCAGGGCTTTCTCCTCCCTCATTCTCCACGTTCTCTCTCCCCATGGCCTTGCACAGCAGTTTCCTTGCCTGGAAAGCTTTTCTCCCTTCTTTGCCTGGTTTCCTCACACTCATCCCTTAGAGCTCAGCACACGCATCTCACTCAGGAAAGCCTTTCCTCCCTGCCTAGTCTGGGCTCTCCTGAGCCCAGCACCCCTCCCTCAGCGCGCCTGTCACAGCTCACTTCTCCATCTGTTTCTCTGGTTATCGATTACTGCCGGTCTCCCCCTCAAGAGCGTGTCTGCCTTTGCTCACCACTGTATGCTCAGTGCTAGCACAGTTTCTGGCACATAGAGTCTCTCAATAAATATTTGTAGATACACAGATGAACACCTGAACACATGATTGAAGGCAGTGGACAGGTCACCCTTACAGGGAGATCACACGAGCCCTCAGTAAGTAAGCACTTGAGGATTGTTAGATAGCGGAATGTGTGATTATCCTGATCAAAAACTTGACATTTTTCATACTGTTTTGTATAATATACTTATGAGGACATTTTTCTGCATTGATATTATTGAAATCAAACTACAAAATCATATTAAATATAGAGCTTATGCCTGTAGCCATAGAGGCTGTGTCTTTCTAGTATTAAACCCAACTCTGGTGATTTCATGTCAGTAAAATAATGTCACTGGTCACATTAAATTAATATTCATTTGTAGCCTTGTTTAGTTTGAAGGTCTGATTTGGGTTTAGGGTTGCATTAAGTACTCAGGTATGAGGATTTATGCCTAGATTTATGTTGAAACATATTTAAGTAACAATACAATAAATTAATTTAAATTAACACTGGGTATCCATGAGAATTTTTTTCTTTTAGAAACAAAGTCGACTACATTACTCATGTTGAGTAACACTGATGTAGGATGGGGATCACGTTGACCTCTTAAAGGGTCCTCTCCAACTATAATATTTTGATTCCAGTCTTATGTTATGTACTAAGAAACTGAGATTCAAGCTATACAGAAGGCATTCAGGAGGGGGTCAAAAGGAGAAAGCAAGGCATCCTTCTACCAGACACTAGACCAGACTAGGTATTTTCACCTGATAAACCTTTCCTAAGCAATAATATTCCTAAAAGCATATAAAATAGAATGAATTATTTACCAGCATCTCAAAAATCTCGGAGGAAGAACTGAAAAACAAAATGTTTTCCAATATTAAATGAAGCAAAGCACCAGAGAGGCTATGCTAGGCCACCTTTGGTTAAATACAAAAACTCAGATGACTTATGCTTAACACTTATGAAGGCCAAATTAATCAAGCAAATCTCCTGGATCTTACATATTGAATGGCTCTCATCAACTTTAAAGTTAGCTTTTAATATATGACACTTTCCAGGGCTTAGGTAATTGTGGTCCTTTAGCTGTTTCAACCTGAATACACCTGCTGGTCGCTTAACAGGTAAAGAAAGCACGAAGTCCCCAACTTGCTGATTCCTTTTCCTGACTCTTGTTCCTCTTCATCAATCATGTTCATTTCCCTGCATTAAGACCAGTCTCAAACCTATTTCCTTCGGAGGGCTTTTTAAATCCCCACACCCCATGTTTACTTCTGCACTTTACATAGTCCCCATTAAATTATTTACATGTGTCCAAGGTATGTCATAATTACCCTCTTGCTTCTTGCATTTAATCCCAACAAGACAACAAGTTTGTTGAGAGAGGGAACAAGACTTCTTTTTGTACTCCAGAAGGCCTGGAACTAGGAACTCGAAAAGTGCTCACCAATGGCAAAACCAGAGTATTATCCTGTGGGCCTGTTCCATAACTCCTCAGCTTTTGTTTTCACGTTTAGTGCATTCAGAGACACGGTAAAGCAATGGAAAACCAATCGTTTTTCATCAAGTTAACTACTTTTGAAATGTTCAGGAAAAAAGACATTTAAATTCCAATTCTTTGCTTTTGAATGTCCCCAGGAATTGATTTTTAAAACAATCCTTAATATTAAAAACATTTTAGAAAACAGAAGTTGAAAAGGCTTAGCAACCCACATGATAACAACAAATTGATTTTAGTAGCAGAAATTGAAATACGACACCTGGAACAGCATTTAAACCTGGATGTGTATAAACATCTATATCTTTGTGTCTGAACAAAATCAACTTCAAGCTCATATAAAAATATTCTATCTGAAAAACCTGCACACAACCTAGTTAATGCATATTTTTTTGAACTGAGCATATAATAAGAACAACTTATCATTTTCATATACAAATAAACACACTTCATCTTTTACTACCAAGGTCTGAAGAAACCACAACATTTGAAAAAGAATAAACACATAATTTCTGCTTAACTTGTGGTGTTAAGAGGTTGGGTATATAATTCTAATATGCTGTTTCCATACAGTCTTCAAGTTCAAATCACAGATCTTTTCCCAATGTAAAGGAAGCAAAACCATTTATAGAGTATTTGTTTAAAAGGTGAACAACTGTTCTTCATTTAGGTACAAGGCAAGCAGTTTAGACTGATTTCAATCAGAAATTCTTTGTTTAGCAAATACAATTCCTATGGTTGGTGGTTATACTAGTAATCTAAAAATAAAACAAGTTAGTTCTGGTTTCATTGAATAAATCACCACAAGTACAACTTGCCTCCACAATAAAGGAGGCTCAAATTTTAAAATACTTTCTTTTTCCCAAGGGGAAAAAAAATGTAAGTTTCTGAAACAATATATCTATAAATAAGAAGATTAAATAACATGCAGTCTTCAACATGATATAGGCAATAGCTCTGCTACTATAAAAATGCAAACCAAAAGGCAAGAATCTTAAATACCCACATCGTGGGGACACTGCAGTTTATTGATCTGCAGTCAGACCTTTTGGCCAGGTGTTGAAGCAGAAATATAAAATAATGTTACTGCATTCCTCACTGGCAAAAAGAATGCCAAATTAGTTCAAAAAGTCTTTTCTGACGAAAATAATGAATTCCTCCCCTTTCTCTCCAACAAGGAACCTCTTCTAAAGGGGGAAAAAAGAATCCGCACCATAAAAAAATAAATAATGCAAAACAGATACCTCCGGCCTCTTTGATGCTGCACAGCTTGACAAGCCGTTTGCATGAAAATAATTCCCTTCAATTCAGGAAACTCAAGGATCTCGAGGTAATCTTGAACGACTTTCCAATCTGGGATCATGTAATGAGTCACGTCACTAGACAAGAGTTTCCCATCTGAAGCATAATTCAAAACAGAAGAGATTAGACAACGTTTGCAAACTTAGTTTATTATGATTTCAATGTCACGGTGCCCCAGTGTGCAGAACAACTTCCAATCTTAACTACATTGTGTAGTTTTTGTTTTGTTTTATTTTTTTGCGGTACGCGGGCCTCTCATTGTTGTGGCCTCTCCCGTTGCGGAGCACAGGCTCCGGACGCACAGGCTCAGCGGCTATGGCTCACGGGCCATGGCTCCGTGGCATTTGGGATCTTCCCGGACCAGGGCACGAGCCCATGTCCTCTGCATCGGCAGGCGGACTCTCAACCACTGCGCCACCAGGGAAGCCCCACTGTGTAGTTTTTAAAAGACAAATCTACTTTGGTAGAGGCCCAACGTTCAGGTAAATTCAGCACCTTCATTTTTCTGAAGCTGTGATAATAAAAGCTCAACGTGGTTTATGGTGTTGCCAGTAATGTAAAAGATGACGGATTAAAAAAAAAACACACAAAAACAACCAAATCTTCAGCACAACTTAACTATATATTGTTAACCCACTGACCTACACTCACATTCCAATGGGGCTCCCCAAATACACGTTAACCACTTGTTTATGCCCAGCCATTTCAAGTCGGTTGTGTCTCAAGCTTGTGAACGTGTTCAAAAGTCTCCAAGGGCCAAAAAGACTGAATTGACTAGAAAAGATGCTCAGTGCAAGCAGGGGCGGTGGTGGCATTTCCACCTGGCCCGCGTCTCGGAGCTGGTTAGTCAAGCTGTAATTGAAATGTTCACCTTAACCGTAAGCTGAGGATCCCAAATATTCGCTGAAAAGGACCACCACGCTCCTCTCCCACCATAGGGAAGAGAACCAGTAACCATCGTTAAGTCGGCCACCCCAGCAGCCCAGAAATCAAGTGGAGGAAGGTGTAGTGGGCAGCCGACCCAAATCCAATTTCCCCATGACCTTCCTGTACAATGAGGGCCCAGATGATCCACAAATCCTACAGTCAAGAGGGTTCTCCACTGGATGCCTGAGGCCTAGGTGCTGGCAGGGAGCAAAGCAAAGAAATGTACAACGAGGAGCGGCAGAGCGTCAGCTCCGCGTGCCCGGCTCGCACTGCAGGGCCCACAGCTCGGGTCCACCGGATTTCACTGCGGCGAGCCTGGGGGCAGGACGCTCCAGCGCCCACAGGCCCCTCGGAAAGCCCCAAACCGCGCCCTCTGCGCTGCGGGGGCGCCTGCCTCTCGGCCCTTCCGTTTTCCCGGGCAGAGCAGTCGGGAGTCGCTGTGGAGCGACAGCGGAGCCGTGGCGCGGCTCGGAAGCCGCCGGCCCCTCGCGCCCGACCTGCAGCCGGGCCGGAGGTGATGCCTGGAGGCCGGCGGAGGCCCGGGGGCCTCGGCCTCGTCAACACCACGGCCTCGCGCTCCGCCTCTGGGACGCGCCCTTCCGCCTCACGGCCGACGCTCTACCCCGGCGCCGCCGCCCTGACGCCCGCCCGGTCTCGGGCCCCGGCGATCCCGCCCGGGCCGCCCCGCTCCCGCCGGTCCTCGTCTGCCCACCCTCCCCAGCCTCCACCCCCTGCCCTGACCGTTGCGGCAGACGGCGGGCTGCGGGCAGAGCGGGCTGTTGCAGGGCACGCTGGGCCGCAGGTAGTGCTCCCGCACGATCCGCAGCGTCCGGCCCTGGAAGGTCCTCAGGAGCAGCACCTTCTCCCGCTTCTGCAGCATGCTGGCGGCGCTCCCCGGGCAGAGCTCCGGGCCCCGCGAGGCCGCCCGGAGCAAGCGGCTGGAAAGCGGCGGGCGCAGCGCGGCGCGGGCGGAGGCAAGGCCGAGGCTTCGGGCCCGCCCCCTCGGCCTGGTTTCCGCGGAGCTCCCAGCCGGTGGGACCTCCTGGCGGCGGCCTAAGCGCTCCGGGCTCCGCACCGAAACCGCCGTAACGGCCCGCGTCCTGCGGTTGCGAGCAGCAGGAGGCCGGCGGTGTAGGCGCTGCAGCTGGGCCCACAGTCTCCCCCCAACCCCGCCTCAGTTTCTCCCCTCCCTGCAATTGCCTGGGGGTGGAATTGCCTGGGAGGGGTGGAAACCACGCAAAAGACTTAAGGGAGGCAACCATAATACAGGTCTTCCTCCGCTTAACGATGGGGTTACGTCCTGATAAACCCATCTAAGTTGAAAATTTATTTAACACAGCTAACCTACCCAACATCACAGCTTAACCCATCCCACCTTAAACCTGCTTAGAACACTTACATTGGTCTACAGTTGGGCAGAATCATCTAACACAAAGCCTATTTTATGACAGTGTTGAGTATCTCAAGTAATTTATTGAACACTGCTGAAAGTGAAAAACAGAATGGTTGCAAGAGTATCGGTTGTTTACCCTGTGCTGTCTGGGAGCTGGGACTTGCCCGCCTGCTCAGCATCACGCAAGAGTAACGCTAGACCGGAAAAGATAAAAATTCCAGGTGGGTATCACTTTCACACCGTGGCAAAGTCCAAAAATTGTAAGTGGAACCATGAGAAGTCGGAACCGTCTGTACATGGAAGCTAGTTTAAAGTCTTGCGAAGATTTGGTGCAACTCTGAAGGATTATTGTACTTTGTTTCTACCCTCAGGTTCATATGGGAATGGGGCTGCCTTATTAATATGGATAATTATTAGTGTTTTGTATTAATATAGACAATTATTAGTATGTTCTGTTTGTTGCTCTTGCTATCACTGAAAGAGCTAAAAGACCCAGCAAATAAGCCAGCACTCCTGCCAGCCCAACCTTTTTTCCCCTTTAAAAAGCTGTATTTATTTTTAATTTCTTGTATTTTTAATCCATATAAAAATTCAAACAGTGCAGATAAAATGGAAACTAATCTCTTCCTCTGAGGTAAACATTATCTGTTCAACCTCAACATGATGGCGTTTGCAGCCTCTGGCAAAGGAATTTTCCTTTAAATTTGATAGAGACTAACACACAGTCTCTTCTGAGATCATACGCTTGGCTGGATGGAAGCCACTGTTCCGCCAAGCTCTCAACAAAGACTTTTGAGCTGCATCAGGAGTTTTACAAAGAAGTGTCACATTTAATTTCCACAACAAGTCAGTGGAGTCAGGCACTATTATCCCCATTTTACAGACGATGAAACAGGATTACAGAGGTTAAGTGTCCAAGATTACACAATTATTAAATGATGGAATCAATATTCAAGACAGAATCTGGCTGAATCCAAAACAGGCTCTTCACTAATTACCATGCTATTCACAGATGAATAAAATATAGCTCTTGTATCCAAGGAGTTTCTAGTCAACTTGTTAAGCAATAGTTAAGGAAGCTCAACCAGCTGGCTGGGAACATTGGCGCTTCCTGTTATGCTAAAGTGAGCAGAACTAGAGTATCCTGTTTGATCACTTACTCTAGGGGAACATATTAAAAAGTCATGTTCCCTCACTCATTGCATTTTTTAAAATATTTATTTATTTTTGGCTGCGTTGGGTCTTCGTTGCTGCGTGTGGGCTTTCTCTGATTGCGGCGAGAGGGGGCTACTCTTTGTTGCAGTGCATGGGCTTCTCATTGGGTGGCTTCTCGTTGCGGAGCTTGGGCTCTAGGCCCGTGGGCTTCAGTACTTGCAGCACATGGGCTCAGTAGTTGTGGCTTGCAGGCTGTAGAGCGCAGGCTCAGTAGTTGTGGAGCACAGACTTAGTTGCTATGTGGCATATGGGATCTTCCTGGTCCAGGGATCGAACCCGTGTCCCCTGCACTGGCAGGCAGATTCTTAACCACTGGGCCACCAGGGAACTCCCCTCACTGCATTTTAATGTCAAGTTATCTGCAGTGTGGGATGATATCAGTGAGATCTGAGACAGAATTTCACAAGTTAGGTGAACATTACAGTGCTGGTCCACAGACCAGAGCACTAGGAGGACCCATAGGCAACCAACAGTGCAGGAGGTCAGTTCTAGAGACCCCAGAGGACAGACAAGCAACAGGATTTGACCCCTACATAAAAATGCTTCTAACAGCTGCCCATGATTCCCTCCAAAGCTCTCCCATTTTCATTTTTCTTTTACTTCTGATTATATGTCCTTAACATCTCTCTTTAGCATTTCGTAACTTTAAACTTTCTCTAAATTGGGACTAATGATCTTTTAAGGTCGAGAGTATGTCTGGGGCCTGTTGAAAGTTGATGTTATCGGTATTTAAAATAATCCAAGGCCCATCAAGCACTTCTTTTGCTTGCATGGCAGCAATAATGTACAAAGTGTGTTCTCAGAAGCATGCTCCCTTAGTTCTTCGAGCTGATGATCTAAAATGGACAAGAATGCCTTTTTGTTGATTCGTTTGTAGATACAAATATGTTTCTCTATCAGTCAGAATAAACTAGGTTATGCTGCAGTAATATACAACTTCAAAAATACCAGTGACTTAAAACAAGATGTTGCGTGGGTACCTGTAGGATCCATTCTGTATTCTTTCTCCAGGGCCCAGGCTGATGGAGCCAGTCCTCACTGGAACACTGTTTGCTGTTCATTGGCAGAGGGAAGGGAGCCCTCGAGACAGCCCACAACGGCAATTAAAAGCTCAGTCCAGAAGTGATACATGTTGCTTCTGCCTATTGGTCAGAGCTAGTCACGTGAAAACACATCCAAGGTCGAAAAAGTGTGGGGTGGAGTGCTTGTGTTGCGTAGTGCGGATGCTCCCTCCTGGCTTGAAGGCAGTGCGCTGAGACCCTTCGGTGAGCGGCACTGGTGACTCCTTGTCTGTCCTTAACTCAGACCCCTTAGCCCTAAGTCAGTTGGCTCTACCATCACCTCAGCACTTGTACCTATGACGACTCCAGCTCGGCCCACTCTGGTCTCACCTCTTTTTACAGTGCTGGCCTACATGTGATTTCTTGTGGCAGAGACTGGCTCTCTGTTAACCAAATCCATGTCCTTTTTTCCTCTGGGCACAGGTGAAACACATTTCCCAGCCTCCCTTGCACGTAGATAGGTGTGGCCACAGAATGGAATGGCACCCTTTCCAGGCCTGACCCTTAAAAACCTCCCATGGATATTGCTCTTTCCTGTTCCTGAATGGATGCCAAAGCCCAGGGGATCTTGGAAGCCTGCATGTTAGACAGCACACACACCGACCCCTCACACCAACTGTGCAGTTCTTCAGGGAACTGCTTATAGTTCCCTGAAGAACTGTGCAGAGCACAGCCCTGCCTTGCCTACCCAGGAGCATCCACAGGGGTCTCTTGCAGGGGAGAAATAAACTTTTCTTATAGCAGCTGTGTTCCCCTAAGGAATGCACACCCACTTTACAAAGGAGATTAAGGAACTTGCCGAAGACTTGCCCATTTGTTTAAAAACTCCTCACTGGATATTAAAAGTCCTGATGAAACTGCTTCAGGATCCTCCAGCAGTTCTAAATTTCAGTGCCACACTGGGAAGGATGCTTGGTGGCCTGCTTCCTTTGCAGTTTTCCCTTTCCTTGTCAATCCGAGCGCAGATGGACAACCTGGTACCCAGATAGCATAATGCTGTGACAGCTTGTAGTGCTCTCTTGCTGATAGAAATCTCTGATTGTGGTCTGGTTTACCTGGTGCCTGACTGCAGTCTCCTTCAGGCTGAACACGAGCGTGTTTATGCTGCAGGAGTTTGTAGTGTTTGCCTGCCTTTTTTGCAGAGGCGCCCTGGGAGTGCAGACATCAGCAACCACTGGATTATTATCAAAAGGACTCATCCAACGGTTAGCCCAGAGAGGGTGGGGCATCTTTACAAAGAGCTAAGAGGGCAGGGAGGTTAAGTATATAAAAGGAATTCTGGACAGTGAGCTCCAAGGGCTAGAGGGGATTACTGAAGCAGGCTTTGAAATATTGTCTTTATTTGTTAACCTGCTTGTTGCAACACATTCCAACAATTCTGAAGGATGCCAAGTAAAAACAGTGAAGTTCTGCTTGCATGCAAAGTCTACTTCTCCCAAGTAATTTACCACTGCGGATATCTGATATGCATCCTAGAACTCTTTAAATATAAGGCAAAGTTGGCAACTTTTTGAAGAGCTTGTCAATCTATGCAGCATCAACTACTTACCGCTAATGTTTCTCAAGCTTTTACTAGGTGCCAGGCCCTGCTCTAAGCACTTTTCCTGTGTTTTCTCATTTAATTCTCAAAACAATGCCTGGACTGTAATACTGTTACCAATTTCATTTTGCAGGCAAGGAGACCAAAGTACAGGAGGACTGAATAATTGCCCCAGGCCACACACTCAAGCAAGACTTGGAACCCAAGCAGTTTGGTTACAGAGTCCAGGCAGTGATGACCCAGCCATGCCACCTTTCAGCTGGTAAACAGCCAGGTACGGAATGGGGTACATTCTTCGTAGCGGACCATTGGATAAACTCAGTTATTTTAGTTTAGGAAATTGGAAACAATGGGTTTCAAATATTGACCCTACTACTTTCCTAACTTCCCTGGGCCTTAGTGATTTCAATTATAAAATACAGCTAGCAAAACAGATGTTGCTGAGTATCAGTATTAACGCGTCAATGACTCTAAAGGGTCATGTAAATGTCTAACATTATCCCATTTAGCTGAAGAATCAGCTTACTTTCATTTGTGCTCCATCTCAGTGGAAGAGTCATTGGAGGACAAACTGCTGCTGAGATTGCTCTGCTACTTGTGTTAGGGATAATTTAATTTCCTATCTGTTAAAGGCTGTTAATCCTTGATTTTCACTTTTCTCAGCAGATACAATGACTCCCTTTTGGCTTTCTAAACACCCTGTGAATCCCCATAATCCACTTTGCAATGATTACTCTAAAATGTTCTGCTTAACTCTTTCTAATTTTTTAAAAGAGAAAATTATCTTGTGCTTACCAATTGTATCGCGCCAAGATTTTTACTGTACTGTTAACGTACCGATAATTTTGCCCTTCTACCACAAAGGGGCGCTGTTTCATTGATTTTTGTTTGCGGGGAGGGTGCTTCAGCTAAAGTACCTTCTGCGCTGGTATCTGAGCTGTTGAAATTTGGCCTTTCATATGTTGCCATTAAAATGCAACCAATTATTTGAGACAAGAAACAAACCAGCAAATAACCTTAGCATTAAACAATACCTTCATCCAAGGAGCTCAAAGATCCAGATGCTCCAAAATTAATTAGAAACTAAGCTTCAATGATTAATACGGAAAAGAAAAAGAAAATCCGTTAAGTCTTGAAGCAGACTAAAAGAAAATTCAGTTATGTGGATAGCCCTTTATAATTCAAATATAGGAACGTTACTATCTGTCATTTTAATTTTTTTGTATTGGTGTTATTTGATGAAATTGTTTTCATTCATCTTGTAGGATTATTATTACCAGTGAAATACCAGTCATGGTGAAGAGTTATTTCATTGGATGAATGTATTACAAGGAGTTTTCCTGTTTATTTTACTATTTTGTTACTGCGTATGTTTGAATTTGGGAAAGTGAATTCCATTTTATATCTTACAATGATAAACTTTGAATTCTAAAACCTAATAATGACGGTAGAAATGTTGTGAAAAAAAATGGAAAAGAGAATAAGGAGTACTTAGTAATAATCCTAACCTCTAGGAAATCCTCCAGGTTTTGGATAAATATAAACAAAGTATTAGATTTTAAACTTTAAATCTAATTACTTAATAGTCAAAAGGCATGTTAAACTACACATTTGTTATCTTGTTCTAAAGGAAGAAGAATGAGGGCCGAAAGTTAAAATTACATTATGCTTAACTTTCTTTACATTTTAGGCCAGAGCAAGGCCTATATCTGTTTGTATTAGGTTTCTTTTGCTGCATAACGAATTACCATAAACTTAGCAGCTTCAAACACTCATTCATTACCTCGGTTTCTGGAGTCAGAAGCCGGGGCATGGCCGCATTAGGTTCTTGGCTCAGGGTCTCACAAGACAGAAATCAATGTGTCAGCTGGGCTGATTCCCTTCTAAAGCTTGGGGTCTTCTTTCAAGCTCACATAGTTGTTGGCAGAATTCAGTTCCTTGCAGCTGTAGGACCCTGGCCTCTCTTCTCTTGCTGGATATTAGGCAGGGCTCTAAAGATGGGCTGGATGTTAGGAGGCCACCCACAGTTCCTTGCCATGTGGCCCCTCCATGGGCCCTTTCACACTTCAAAATCTCTTTCACCTGGAGAACCCAGTTCCTTTAAGGGCCACTGAGGATAATCTTCTATTTTAAGGTCAACAGATTTGAGAATTTAATTGCATTTGCAGAATCCCTTCACAGCAGCACCTAGATCAGTGTTTAACTGAGTAACCTGGGGAAGGTGTGTGTACACTGGGGCACAGGAATCCTGAGACCATCTTAGAATCCTGCCTACCTTTATTAGTCTGTTCAGGCTGGTATAACAGAATACTACAGACTGGGTAGTCTATAAGAAACAGAAATTTATTTCTCACAGTTCTGGAGTCTGGAAGTTGGAGATCACAGTGGCAACATAGTTGGGTGAGGGTCCTCTTCTGGGTTTCAGATTTCTTATTGAATCCTCATATGGCAGAAGGGGCTAGGGGTCTCTCTGGAGCCTCTTCTATAAGGCACTAATTCCATTCATGAGGGTTCCACCTCAAGCAACTCCCAAAGGCCCCACCTACTAATGCTATCACCTTTGGGGGTTAGGATTGCAACATATGAATTTTGGGGGGACACAAACATTCAGACCATAGCACTACCATAATAACGCTTTATAACAAACATTTGAACTCAATAAGTTATATTTAAAATGATGGTATTTATTAGGTATCTGAGAGCAGCATAAATGACTTTAAAAAAAAATGAGAGAACCAAGCCAATAATTCAGAGGCTATATGAAAGTAAATGAATGATAGATAATGCTGCCTTGGTTAGTTCAAGCTAAGGAGGAGAAAACTCCACCAATACAAACCCACGTTCTATTAATTTTCAAGTAGCAGTGATTTACGCTGGGCCCAGAATTCACTGAGGAATCATTGCATAGAGTCCAGCCCCTTTTGCTAACACAGGATCAACTTGGAGCGGGCAGTGTGTCTAGGGGATCTGGTGGGTAAGAACCATCTCTTTTTGTTTTACCCCTTAGTTGCTACAGAGGAGTGATGCTGTATCCCCCAGATTAAGATCCTCTCTTAAAACCCCACTGTGACAGGTGATAGGTCGCCTTGGCATTTTTGAATATTCGAATTTTAAATTTAAAATGTCGTCATCATCAGAGGCGTCATTCATTGTGTCGCTGACTGCCGTCATCAAACCCAGGAAAGTGGGAGCCTGCCAGTATTTGCAGCCCATCTTCCGTGTAGAATTGTGATGGGGTCAGAGCCATGATTAAGGAAACTTCTCTAATTGCAGTGTTTGGGTGGGGAAAAGCAGGAGGGTTTTCTTCTCATTTTTTTCTATTAAATCTGACAATTTAAGAGATATCATTAAAAAATATTCTCCCCAGGAGAGAAAAGGCTTGGCTCTTCAATATCTTTCATTGAAACCATAAGGCTCTTGTTATATTCACCATATTAGCCTTCAAGGCCTTGTCTTTTCTGACTTGGAGCACTGAAGGCATTCTGATCCCCTTCCAGTTCTACAAACAACGTTCTTTAATCAGCTTGAGGCATCACTTGATCAGAGAAAAGCACTTCCTCACTCCCTAATGCAAACAGCACCTGCCAATCCCCCATCCAGAAGCAAGAGAGAAGGGCTGTTCTTTGAGCCCGCAGAGCACTGTTGTTTCAAATGTACATTAAACCAAAGAAAATAACCTGAAACCTACAGCCTCATTAATAGATGCAGAGCATAGTGGCATTTAGAGATTTAAAAAAACAAGTCCACGGACCCACATATCCACACAACATATTTGTTTACTTATGGCCAGTGTGAAAAGCCTGGTATTGATAGCGTGGTGTTTCATTTCCACTGGCATTAAGTTCATCATCTTAGTGAAAATGTAAAAAGGATAAATAACTAAACAGGAAGTAAAAAGTGTATTGTTAATTGTATTGTTGATTAATACTGAGCAGGCTGTAATAAACCACACATTTTTCTTTCAAACTACTTGTTTTAAGCTTTCTCCAATTTTAGAAGGGTAGGATATATATATATATATATATATATATATATGAATATATAAAAATATATAAATGTATATATATTTTAAATAATTTGATATGTACATATGACATATAATGTATATATCACATATATATTATATATGTAAAATCAGTTATGATTAGCTGTGTTGTGCTGCAGCAATAAACAACCCTCAAATCTCAGTGAGTTAAAACAACAAAGGTTATTTCTTGTTCACACTATATGTGCCTCCACTCTGGGGTGTCAAATGTTTGTTTGTTTTGGCCACGCCGTGAGGCTTGTGGGATCTTAGTTCCCTGACCAGGGATGGAACCCACGTGAAAGCATGGAGCCCTAACCACTTGGCCTCCAGGGAATTCCCTGTCCCTCCACTCTGTGTCATCCTTACCAAGAGAGCTAGGCTGATGGAGGCTCCCTTTAGTGCCTCTGCAATTGCTCTGCAGGGGAAGAAGAATGAGACAAATTGTGGACACACTCTTAAAGATTCCAGTTGGAAATGACACTGGTGACTTCTGCTCACATATCACTAGCCAAAGCAAGTCACTTGGTCACACCCAATTCCAAGGGCAGAAGACAGCCAGAGATATTTGGTGAACAGTACTAATATCTCTCTCTTTCTCTCTCTCACACACACACTCTCTCTCTATATATATATCTCTATATCTATATTTAATGTGTAGATTGAAAAGGGAGGAAATAAGTTTAGTTGTAGCCAAGTGAATAGAGTCAACTTTGATTTATCATTGTAATATTGTTACTAAGTTTAGAATCATTGAAAACAATGACATAGGCTATGTTCATAGAATATACTGCAGTCATTTTGAAGCATAAGGCAGATCTTTATGTACAGACATGCAAATATCCCCCAGAAATATTGACTTTTAAAAAGAGCAAATAGCAGAATACCATGCTATCATTTATTTGAAAAAAGACATATAATTATATTTATGTGCATATGCCTCTGTGTGTGTGTGTCTGTGGGTGTGTGTGTGACATGCATAGGAAAAGGCCTAGAAAGGTTATTACCAAACAGTTACTACTCATGGGGAACAGAGAGGGATTTGTGTGGCATGTAAGAGACTATCACCCTTTTTACTTTGCATAATCTTGTATTGTTTGAATTAATTACATCCATTTATTCATGTATTGTTGTATTATTTTCCTAGGGCTGCCTCAACAAATTACCACAAAATTGACAAAACAGAAATTTACTCTTTCACAGTTCTTGAGACCAGAAGTCTGAAATCTGTCAGGACCGTGCTTCCTCCCAAGGCTCTAGGGGAGAATCTGTTCTTTTCCTCTTTCAGCTGTTGGTGGCTGTTGGCATTCCTTGACTTGTGGCCGCATCACTCCAGTCTCTGCCTCCGTGGTCACATTGCTCTCTCCTCTTCTGTGTGTCTCCTCTGTGTGTCTCTTCTAAGCATATTTGTCACTGGACTTAGGAGCTACCTGGATAATCTATCATGGAGGGATAACTAGATTTGGAGCTGGAAACTAGGGCAACGTTGGTGCCATGGGCTAAATTCTCATCTCAAGATCCTTAAGACTCCTTTTCCAAGTAAGGTCATGTTCACAGGTTCCAGAGATTAGGATGTGGACATAATTTTTTAGGGGGAAGTGGAGTGGAGGGCATCATTCAACCCACTACCCTTACATAATGTGAAAAAAATTGGAAAGGAAAAGATTGAAAAACAGGAAATCACTATTAACAGTGATTACTTCAAGGAGGGAAAAATGTACAGATTTTCTACAGTGAACTTATATAACATTTATAATCAGTAAAAACAAACAAACAAACAAACAAAAACATACAAAATAATAGAGCAATAGTAACAACCAGCACCATAACATAAAGCAAAACACGGGCAGATCCTGACTTATACATACCCTATTAACAAATGACCCTGACACATCAGAAAGGAGTGGGAAGGTCACATCTTCACACTCAGTGATGGGGCCAGGTGTGGGGCTTAGATTTAGACCAGGGACCCTACAGCAGCCTTGGGTTTTAAGAACCCCAGAGACGTTAGCCTTCTCACATGCAAGAACTGGTACCCAGGAAGAGCCACTCACCTCACCAGAAGAGGGGAAGTACTTTCCTGGCGTTGATTTGTAGAAATTAAAATGCTTTTTTTTTAAAATGCTTTTCTCCTCAAAGAAGCAACATTATTAAGTAGAGGTTGCAAGTATGAGCCCAATTTCAGCCCAACGATGTGTCTTATTTCATCTACACTGTGTATAAATCTTTTCACCAACTATTTTCACCTGAGATTTTGGTGTTTTGCTTCTCCTGATCTGCTGCACTGGGCCTGCATTCTCCCAGGGCAGCCACTGCTGGAGCTGGGGAGGGGCTGCACCCTTTAGATGGGACATGCGCAGTGGTCTCCATCATTCCCTGGTCTCCTGACCCAACTCTCCTCATTTACATTGTCCACCTGGCCACTACAGGCATTTGAGTTTGCAAACCCCCGATGAATAGAATGAAAATCATTTTGTGGTACTAAAACACAGTACGTTAAGGGTTAAGTGGGCTTGGGCACACTGTTGCTTCCAGGGAAAAATCGATCTGAGTTCCAAATAGCCAACAAATGAACTTGAAGCAGACAAACTGTTCATAAATTGGCGACTCCTCTACAGTGATGTTTTATACTCTGTGTAAACAAGCAATGGAAAACGCATACCCATATATGCACGCAGATACCAGAAATTCAATTCCATGGGCGATTTGGGAATGAAGTTTCAAAATTCTGCTGAGGATGATTATGTATGTCTGAGTCTGCATGCAGGTGGGCATGTGTGTACCCCTGGGGGCCTGGATGTGCTGTCACTCTGCTCAGGCCAGAGCCTGTCCTTGTAACCCCAACTGTAGGGCTTGTTGTGTCATGAGCCAAAATTAACCTCATCATGATTGGGTTAGATCCGGGGGCCTTTATAGAATTTCCTCTCTGGGATCTGTGTTGACTCCTGGCAGGTGTTTCCAGCAAAGCTCTTGAATTTTTAATTTGAGTTGAGCTGTGGAGGTGAAATGAAGTGGGTCATAGGGGGAGTGCTGCCTCATCCAGAGCTGGAGCCTTTTGGGAAGACAGTCCTTTTCTGTAATTTTCAGAACAGATTGCTGACTTTCAAGACCTTTGTGAGAAGAATGCTCTTAAGGTTTTCCCCTCCTAAGTTGATAAGTATTTAATGAGCACCTACTCTGTTCATAGCAGTTGGTTAAGGTACACCAGCAAATTAAGATGTGGGCAGTGCTTGCAGACCAAGGAGCTTTCAACCTGATCAGGCAGTGGAGACACAAAGAGGCAAAACGTTAAATAACAGCACAATGTCATGTGAAACAGATAAGATGCCACAGGTAGTGAGCCGTGAATTGCCACATGGACGTGTATGTGGAAGAGTATTGCCAAATACACTGAGAGACTCTAAGTATACTGTCTATAGTTGCAGGGAAGAGAAATGTCATTTCAGGCCAGGGGATGGCCAGGCAGTGGAGGTGGTGGCTGAACCGAGTGTAAGCAGAGCAGAAGGTAAAACACCAAGCAGACCTGTGACAATGGGAGAATGGAAGGTGGCTTTGGCTGAATGACAGGGTACCTAATCCTGGGCTTTGTTGCATAGGCAGTGGGGAACCCTTGAAAGTTTTTGAGCAGAGGAATGGTATGAGCCAATTCATACATTGGGAGATCAATCTGGACACGATGTCAGGATGGTTTGGAGGAAGAAGAAGGAAATGAGAACAGAAGGAGACTGGGAGGGAAGCTCCTACGGAGGAGAAATGGCTTCAGCTTGGGTAGGTCAGAGGGACTTGAAAAGAAGGGATAGATGGGGGAGAGTCTTAAAGGACGTTCATGGCAGACAGATTGCCATGAACGGGGAGGAGGAGAAGGGGCAGCAACGGCATCAGGGAGGGCTGCCTCTCAGTTTGGAGTCGGAAACTAGGACAACGGTGGTGCCACGGGCTAAAAGAGCCAAGAGTGGCGGGAAGTCCACTGAGAGATGGCGAGAAGAGCAGGCTGATTTGAGTCCCGCTTTGAGGCCCTCATGGGGCACCCAGATGGCAATGACCCAGCTCTGGTGCCACATTCTCAACTACCCTGTGGTGTTTTCCATCTGTATGTGTTCATCTCTTAACGCACACTCTGTGTGCTCAACACCAGTAAGTGGATGGGACCTATTGCGGATGCAGAAACTCACTCGGTAGATCTCCACGCCCCCATTGCCTTTCCAGCTGGTGCTCAGTAGTCTCAGAATCAGCAGACCAACCACCATGAATCGTTGCCTGGTTGAGTAAGTATTTGTACCTGAATGATATGAGAGATGTGCAGTGGTTATTCTATTCCGTATCTCCACCTTCGGGAAGGCCCATGCCTCTGAAATTCTACAAGCTCTTTTGATTATGCTTCCAGGGTTCAGCACTCCCCAGTGTCAAAAAACCCTTGCTTACGCTCACTTTATATTATTCACACCGAGCTTTGACCTTGACAATGGCGTTTCTTTTTTCTTTTTCTTATTTGGCTGGGCGCGGGGCCTGAGGGATCCTAGTTCCCCAACCAGGGATCGAACCTGTGCTCCCCGCAGTGGAAGCGCAGAGTCCCAACCACTGGAGCACCAGGGGATTCCCCGCAATGGAGTTTCAAAGTGCCCCTGCTTTTCAACTAGGCCCCCTTGACGTCTGTGAGCTCATGTGTATATGGGAGCAGGGGGGAGTAATTCCATTAAAGGAAATTTCAGCAGGAACATTATTATGTTTTTGCAGAATACTCATTAATTACTGCCATGCCTTCACCAGAATGGGGAAAGCAAAGGAACAGCCACCCTGACTGTTTGGGATTGTGGCTAAATGTAGGGACAAAATCACCAAGCGAAGCCTGTTCCTAAGGGCCGATTGAGGATGCATTGTTAACGGGATTCTGAGTAAACCCGTCCTTATTCCTTTTTATTCTTCCTATTTCTTTGTCCTCTTCAGTTTTCACCTGTCGGGCATCAAGTCCTTTTTCTCTGCTCTCTGTGCTCCCTCCACTTCAATCCTCGCCCCCCTTCTTTACCCCACAACTGGTTTGCATTGATATTCATTCCAAAAATATTACCCAGCCCATTCTGCGGTGGAAAGCTGAGACCAGGGACTGGTGCAACTGTTGGAATATATAAACGTGACTCTTTTTCAGGTAGCATCTAAGATGCCAGTCATAGCAGCCTCATTTTAAAAACTATTTATATCCACAAAAGTCTATAATAGCATTTTTATTGTGTACGCCTGTGATTGGGCTCGTGTTTTTCCCCATGCCAGTTTCTTATTATCGTTCAACACTGACTACAGCCTTAAAAGATAATGAAAACAGAAACACTCTTTCTAAAACGCGATGACTGCTTTCCATGTCCTGTGCTCCCCGGCCTGACGGGGCCGGTTTAGTGTTTAAACCATCCGGAGCACCTGACTCCCTCAGAACCCAAGTTCACATCCTTGCAGCATTGACTCAGTCTTTTATTCCTCTGCAGAGAATAAATTGAATACCAGGCTATTTACTGTGCCAGTGTCTTTCAGATGAGCCCTTAAAACCCAGAGGCTCTCTTTGGTTGCTGAGGATGTTGGAGTTTTCCCTGTCCTGCTGTCCTTGCCCTGGGTTCCAGAACCTGGCCTGGTCCCAGATGTCACGCACTCACCTTTGAAGAAAGACATTTATTTGGGCCTTTCTTTTCTCAGCTCCTGCTGTTTCTTTGCTTCCATGACATGACCTGCTGCTTTCACCCCTTAGTTTTCCCGTGCATTAAAAAAATCAAGTAACAAAACAGTTTCCCTCAGAGTGAAAGTGCTACAAATACAAGCTCGTTACCTGTATTCCATTATTATGAATAACTCACCAACTCTCATGCCATGCTTATGATTGACTTGCAATTATGGGTTGTGTTTTTTACAGCGGCTTCTGAATGGTATTCTCCCCTGGTTGTTCCTTAAGCCAAGCCTGGAACCCCTGGGTCACATGAGAAACGGCGGATTATATAGATTCTACCCTATTGTTGTTGTTTTTTTACCCCAAGCCTAGATATTGGATCTGTCATTAGTGATGCAATAATAATACCTTCCATTTGCCATCTTATGCCTTTTCAAAAGTGTTTTCCACGTTCTTGTGATTGATTCTCACAGAATGTGTTTGACGCAGGCAGTGCAAATATTACGGCCTGAGTTTATAAGGAAACAAAGCGAGGGTAAATGACTTGCTCAAGTTCTTACAGCAAGTCTAAGAGGGACCTGGGATGGAACCAGATTTCATGATTTCAAGGTGTGTGGTTTTCCTACGGCCGCTGCATCTATGATGAACTCAAGGCAGTTGCTTTCACATACAAGATTTCATTGGATCCTATGCTGACCTTACAACCAAGGGTGAGCAGGTATTATCCTCATCTTCCAGATCAGGAAGCAGAATCTCAGAGACGTCGAGTTACCAAGATAATATGGTGATAAATAACAGAGACAGGATTTGACCCCAAGGCTCCAAGCCCACTGCTCTTGGTGACACTTGGCTGGCTGATTAAGGACACCACCAGCTTGGCCAAAAAACTTAGACTCATCCTTGGCTCTTTTTATTTTCTCTTAGCTTATATCTGAGTCATCAGTAAATCTTTCTGATTTTACCTTCAAAATATATTCTAAATCAACCATTTCTCACCACCTCCACTGCTATTATCCCGGTCGAAGCCTTTGCTTTTTCTCACGTGGATTGCTGCAATAACCACCTAGTTACCGTCCAAAGATGGTCCCCAATGAATCAGGCCTCCTAGGAGTCATGCCCATCTGGTTCTGCAACGTTGAATCTCAGCTGGTCTGTGACCCATTTTAATCAACAGAATGTGGAAAGATGTGATTCGGTGCATTTCTGGCATAAGCATTGAGAATGTTTTTCTGAGAGCCCTTGAGCCACCTGTAAGAAGTCCAGCGACTCTGCTGGAGAGACAAAGTGAAGGGGCCACGTGGAAAGTCCACATGAGGGGGTAGAGGCCCTGAGGCTGTGGAGTGAGGGAGAAGCCCCCCTGTCAGAGTTCCAGCTGAGCCCAGCCTTTTCATGGTCCCCACAGAGGTGCCAGGCTTGTGGGTGAGCATCCTGGGCATTTCAGCCAGTGGTACCCTCATAGACTGCAGCCCAGACTGATGTCACCTGGAGCGGAAGAACCATCCAGCTGAGCCCGACTGACCCACAGAATTGTGAGAGAGAATAAAATGATCGTAGTTTTAAGCCACTAAGTTTTGGGGTTAGTTTGTTGTATAGCAATAGAAAACAAACACCTGTTCCACTCTCACTTGCTACCAGTCTCTTTTCCACACAGATTTTTAAAATATTGTTTTAAAATACATACAACATCTTAACCATTTTTAAGTATATAGTTCAGCAGTTAAGTACATTCACATTGTTGTGCAGCCCATCTCCATAAATCTTCATGTTGCAAAACTGAACCTCTGTACCCATTAAACAACTCCCCATTACCCACTTACCCCAGTCCCTGGCAACCATTATTCTGTTTTCTGTTTCTATGAATTTGACACTTCTAGGTACCTTGTATAAGTGGAATCATATAGTATTTGTCTTTTGTTGACTGACTTGTTTCACTTAGCGTGATATCCTCAAGGTTCATCCAGGTTTAACATGTGTCAGAATGTCCTTCCTTTGGTTGCTTCTACCTCTGGGCTATTGTGAATAATGCTGCTATGAACAAAGGCATACAAATATCTCTTTGAGGCCCTACTTTCAATTCTTTTGGGTATACACCCGGAAGTGGAATTGTTGGATTGCATAGTAATTGTATTTTTAATGTTTTGAGGAACCATCATACAAAGAAGATTTTAAAACATAAATTTTGTCACTCCGTTGCTCAGAATGCTCTGTTGACTTCTCATTACTCTTAGAATAGTATCCAAGACCCCTACTCTGGCCTACAAGGGCTGATGTCACCAGCCCATGGGCACCTCACCAGCCTGCCTTCTTCCTTCTCTCTGCTTCAGCCATTCTCAGCAACTTACTGCTCCTTGTCACCCCAGGCATGATCCTACCACAGGGATTTTACACCCGCCATTCTCTCTGCCCGAAATGCTCTTCCCTGGTTACCACCATGGCTCTCACCCTTATTCAGGTCTCAGTTCAAATGTCCCTTCCTTCAGAGAGGCCTTCTCTGATCACCCCCATCATCTGTATGTCTTTTTTTAAAATTCCTTACTTTATCTCTACCTGGTAAGTAGGGAATTTATATTAATGGCACACACATATAATACTAACCATGTGCCTGGTTCTGTTCTAAACACTTTGCATATATTATATGTAAATATGCTAAATAATTTCCCTAAGGCTCTACAGCTAGTAATTGACAGAGGCGGGATTGAATCAAAGCGATTGGTATCCAGAATCCACTATGTTATACACACCTCAATATAAATGTATATGTGTAAAATATGTATATATCATGTATGTGCTTTTCATTGTCTGTCTCTCCCATTGGGTGTAAACTCCACAAGGACAGGGACTTTGTTTTGCTCACTGTTCCCCAGGGCTTAGAACAATGTCTGGCACATATTAGGTTTTCAATAAAAGTGAATTGAATGAATCAGTGAGGGAACGAATGAATGGGTTCTTTGTATATTAAAAAAAGCCTCTCAATTGTTTTCGCCCTTGACTTTGTGCCCTCAAACCACAGCTAGCCAAATAGAGCAATTGCACGTTGTAGGTGCTCAAGAATTATTTATTCAGTGAATGATTTGTGAGCTGCTTGAGGACCCAGACCTGTGTCTCTTATCTCTGTCACCCTCACAGCCCCAGTCCCACTGCTGGGCTGCCCAGCCTTTGTTGCTGCTGTGGGAGAGGAGACTTTATTGAGGGAATCTCGTCTCCTGTGTTGTGGCAGTGAATAGGGGCACTTGTTATCGCAGAAGTAGCTGCAAGGAAACTGAGGTTGCAAGTTTGAGGCCAAAGACTATGTGGAAGAGATACCGTTTTCAGAATCTTTCACTGTTTTCAATCCTACACATAAAAAGCCTCATTTTCCATAGGATTTAGTGTCAGCTTGTTTTATTTTTTTATTTCTATTTTTAATAGATCTTTATTGGAGTATAATTGCTTCACAATACCGTGTTAGTTTCTGTTGCACAACAAAGCGAATCAGCCATATGCATACACGTGTCCCCATATCCCCTCCCTCCTGAGCCTCCCTCCCATCCTCCCTATCCCACCCCTCTAGGTCATCGCAAAGCACCCAGCTGATCTCCCTGTGCTATTCGGCTGCTTCCCACCAGCCAACTATTTTACATTCAGTAGTGTATATATGTCGATGGTACTCCTACTTTGCCCCAGCTTCGCCCTCCCACCCCGTGTCCTCGTTCATTCTCTGTGTCTACCTCTTTATTCTTGCCCTGCCACTAGGTTCATCAGTACCAATTTTTTTTTTTTTAGATTCTATATATATGCATTAGCATACACTATTTGTTTTTCTCTTTCTGACTTACTTCACTCTGTATGACATACTCTAAGTCCATCCACCTCACTACAAATAACTCAATTTCGTTCCTTTTTATGGCTGAGTAATATTCCATTGTATATATGTGTCACATCTTCTTTATCCATTCATCTGTTGATGGACATTTAGGTAGCTTCCATGTCCTGGCTATTGTAAATAGGGCTGCAATGAACATTGTGGTGCATATCTCTATTTGAATTATGATTTTCTCAGGATATATGCCCAGTAGTGGGATTGCTGGGTCATATGGTAGTTCTATTTTTAGTTTTTTAAGGAACCTCCACACTGTTCTCCATAGTGGTTGTGTCAATTTACATACCCACCAACAGTGTAGGAGGGTTCCCTTTTCACCACACCCTTTCCAGCATTTATTGTTTCTAGACTTTTTGATACTGGCCATTCTGACTGGCGTGAGGTGGTACCTCATTGTAGTTTTGATTTGCATTTCTCTAATATTTAGTGATGTTGACCATCTTTGTCATGTGCCTCCTGGCCATCTGTATGTCTTCCTTGGTGAAATGTCTATTTAGGTCTTCTGTGCATTTTTTAACTGGATTGTTTGTTTTTTTGATATTGAGTTCCATGAGCTGTTTGTATATTTTGGAGATTAATCCTTTGTCTGTTGTTTCATTTGCAAATATTTTCTCCCATTCTGAGGGTTGTCTTTTTGTCTTGTTTATGGTTTCCTTTGCTGTGCAAAAGCTTTTAAGTTTAATTAAGTCCCATTTGTTTATTTTTGTTTTTATTTCTGTTACTCTAGGAGGTGGGTCAAAAAAGATCTTGCTGTGGTTTATGTCAAAGAGTGTTTTTCCTATGTTTTCCTCTATAAGTTTTACAGTGTCTGGTCTTACATTTAAGTCTTTAATCCATTTGGAGTTTATTTTTGTGTATGGTGTTAGGGAGTGTTCATTCTTTTACACGTAGCTGTCCAGTTTTCCCAGCACCACTTATTGAAGAGGCTGTCTTTTCTCCATTGTATGTTCTTGCCTCTTTTGTCGTAAATTAGGTGCCCGTATGTACGTGGGTTTATCTCTGGGCATTCTATCCTGTACCATTGATCTATATTTCTGTTTTTGTGTCAGTACCATACTGTCTTGACTACTGTAGATTTGTGGTATAATTTGAAGTCGGGGAGCCTGATTCTTCCAACTCCGCTTTTCCTTCTCAAGATTGTTTTGGCTATTCAGGGTCTTTTGTGTTTCCATATGAATCGTAAGGTTTTTTGTTCTAATTTTGTGAAGAATGCCATTGGTAGTTTGACAAGGATTGCATTGAATCTGTAGATCGCTTTGGGTAGTATAGACATTTTCACAATATTGATTCTTCCAATCCAAGAACATGGTATATTTCTCCATCTGTTTATGTCATCTTTGATTTCTTTCATCAGTGCTTTATAGTTTTCTGTGTACAAGTCTTTCGCCTCCTTAGGCAGGTTTATTCCTAGGTTTTTTTTGTTTTGTTCTGTTTTTGCGGTACGCGGGCCTCTCACCGTTGTGGCCTCTACTGTTGCGGAGCACAGGCTCTGGACGCGCAGGCTCAGCGGCCATGGCTCACGGGCCCAGCCACTCTGCCGCATGTGGGATCTTCCTGGACTGGGGCACGAACCCGTGTCCCCTGCATCGTCAGGCAGACTCTCAACCACTGCGCCACCAGGGAAGCCCTATTCCTAGGTATTTTATTCTTTTGGTTGCAGTGGTAAATGGGAGTGTTTCCTTAATTTCTCTTTCTGATTTTTCGTTGTTGGTGTATAGGAATGCCAGAGATTTCTGTGCATTAATTTTGTATTTGCTACATTACCAAATTCATTGATTAGTTCTAGTAGTTTTCTGGTGGCATCTTTAGGATTTTCTATGTATAGTATCATGTCATTGGCAAATAGTGACAGTTTTACTTCCTCTTTTCCAATTTGTATTCCTTTTCTTTCTTTTTCTTCTTTGATTGCTGTGGCTAGGACTTCCAAAACTATGTTGAATAAGAGTGGCGAGAGTGGACATCCTTGTCTTGTTCCTGATCCTAGTGGAAATGCTTTCAGTTTTTCACCATTGAGAATGATGTTTGCTGTGGGTTTGTCGTATATGGCCTTTATTATGTTGAGGTAGGTTCCCTCTATGCCCACTTTAAGGCTGGTTTGGTGGTGCTGAATTCTCTGAGCTTTTGCTTGTCTGAAAAGCTTTTGGATTCTCCATCAAATCTGAATGAGATGCTTGCTGGGTAGAGTAATCTTGGTTGTAGGTTTTTCTCTTTCATCACTTTAAGTGTATCCTGACACTCCCTTCTGGCCTGCAGAGTTTCCATTGAAAAAGCAGCTGATAACCTTATGGGGATTCCTTTGTATGTTATCATAAAAAGTGGGTTTAGAGGGCATAGTGAGTTTTTATCATAAATGGGTGTTGAATTTTGTCAAAAGCTTTTTCTGCATCTATTGAGATGGTCATATGGTTTTTACTCTTCAATTTGTTAATATGGTGTATCACATTGTCTGATTTGTGTATACTGAAGAATCCTTGCATCCCTGGGATAAATCCCACTTGATCATGGTGTATGATCTTTAATGTGCTGGTGGATTCTTTTTTTTTTAATTTAATTTATTTTTATTTTATTTTGGCTCTGTTGGGTCTCCATTGCTGAGTGCGCGCCCTCTCCAGCTGTGGCCAGTGGGGGCCACTCCCCGTTGCAGTGCCCAGGCCTCACTGCGGTGGCCTCTCTTGCTGCGGAGCACGGGCTCCAGGTGTGCGGGCTTCAGTAGTTGTGGCTCGCAGGCTCTAGAGCGCAAGCTCAGTAGTTGTGGTGCATGGGATTAGTTGCTCCGCAGCATGTGGGATCCTCCCAGACCAGGGCTCGAACCCATGTCCGCTGCATTGGCAGGCAGACTGTCAACCACTGCGCCAACAGAGAAGCCTGTGCCGGTGGATTCTGTTTACTAGTATTTTGTTCAGGATTTTTGCCTCTATGTTCATCAGTGATATTGGTCTATAATTTTCTTTTTTTTTGTGTTATCTTTTTCTGGTTTTGGTATCAGGGTGATTGGTGGCTTCATAGAATGAATTTGGGAGTGTTTCTCCCCCTGCAATTTTTTGGAAGAGTTTGAGAAGGATCGGTGTTAGCTCTTCTCTAGATGTTTGATAGAATTCGCCTGTGAAGCCATCTGGTCCTGGACTTTTGTTTGTTGGAAGATTTTTAATTACAGCTTCAATTTCATTACTTGTAAAATGTCTGTTTATATTTTCTATTTCTTCCTGGTTCAGTCTTGGAAGGTTATACCTTTCCAAGAATTTGTCCATTTCTTCGTGGTTGTCCATTTTATTGGCGTATAGTTTTTTGTAGTAGTCTCTTATAATCCTTTGTATTTCTTCAGTGTCAGTTGTGATTTCTCCTTTTTCTTTCTAATTTTATTGATTTGCATCCTCTTCCTTTATTTTTCTTGATGAGTCTGGCTAACGGTTTATCAATTTTGTTTATCTTCTCAAAGAACCAGCTTTTAGTTTTATTGATCTTTGCTATTTCCTTTATTTCTATTTCATTTATTGCTACTCTGATCTTTATGATTTCTTTCCTTCTACTGACTTTGGGTTTTCTTTGTTCTTCTTTCTCTAGTTGTTTTAAGTGTAGGGTTGGATTGTTTATTTGAGATTTTTCTTGTTTCTTGAGGTGAGATTGAATTGCTATACACTTCCCTCTTAGAGCTGCTTTTGCTGCATCCCATAGGTTTTGGGTTGTCGTGTTTTCATTGTCATTTTTTTCTATGTATTTTAAAAATTTCTTCTCTGATTTCTTTAGTGATCTCTTGGTAAGTTAGTAGTGCACTGTTTATCCTCCATGTATTTGTGTTTTTTATGTTTTTTTCCTATAATTGATTTCCAATCTCATAACATTGTGGTCAGAAAAGATGCGTGATAGGACTTCAATTTTCTTAAATTATGAGGCTTGATTTGTGACCCAAGATGTGATCTATCCTGGAGAATGTTCCATGTGCACTTGAGAAGAAAGTGTATTCTACTACTTTGGGGTGGAATGTTCTATAAATATCAATTAGATCTATCTAGTTTATTGTGTCATTTAAAGCTTGTGTTTCCTTATTTATTTTCTGTTTGGATGATCTGTCCATTGGTGTAAGTGGGGTGTTAAAGTTCCCTACTATTATTCGATTTCTCCTTTCATGGTTGTTAGCATTTGCTTTATGTATTGAGGTGCTCCTATGTTGGGTACATAAACATTTATAATTGTTATATATTCTTGGATTAATCTTCTGATCATTATGTAGTGTCCCTTCTTATCTCTTGTAACAGTCTTTATTTTAAAGTCTATTTTATCTGATATGAGTATTGCTACTCCAGCTTTCTTTTGATTTCCATCTGCATGGAATATCTTTTTCCATCCCTTCATTTTCAGTATGTATGTGTCCCTAGGTTTGAAGTGGGTCTCTTGTAGATAGCATATATACGGGCCTTGTTTTTGTATCCATTCAGCCAGTCTGTGCCTTTTGGTTGGGGCATTTAATCCATTTACATTCAAGGTTATTATCGATATGTGTGTTCCTATTACGATTTTCTTAATTATTTTGGGTTTGTCTTTATGGGACTTTCTCTTCTCTTGTGTTTCCCGCTTAGAGAAGTTTCTTTAGCATTTGTTGTAAGGCTGGTTTGGTGGTGCTGAATTCTCTGAGCTTTTGCTTGTCTGAAAAGCTTTTGGATTCTCCATCAAATCTGAATGAGATGCTTGCTGGGTAGAGTAATCTTGGTTGTAGGTTTTTCTCTTTCATCACTTTAAGTGTATCCTGACACTCCCTTCTGGCCTGCAGAGTTTCCATTGAAAAAGCAGCTGATAACCTTATGGGGATTCCTTTGTATGTTATTTGTTGTTTTTCCCTTGCTGCTTTTAATATTTTTTCTTTGAATTTAATTTTTGTTAGTTTGATTAGTATGTGTCTTGGTGTGTTTTTCCTAGGGTTTATCCTGTATGGGACTCTCTGTGCTTCCTGGACTTGGGTGACTATTTCCTTTCCCATGTTAGGGAAGTTTTCCACTATAATCTCTTCAAATATTTTCTCTGACCCTTTCTTTTTCTCTTCTTCTTCTGGGACCCCTATAATTCGAATGTTGGTGCGTTTAGTGTTGTCCCAGAGGTCTCTGAGACTGTCCTCAATTCTTTCCCTTCTTTTTTCTTTATTCTGCTCCTTGGCAGTTATTGCCACCATTTTGTCTTCCAGCTCACTTATTTGTTCTTCTGCCCCAGTTATTCTGTTATTGATTCCTTCTAGTTTTTTTTTTCATTTCAGTTATTGTGTTGTTCATCTCTGTTTGTTTGTTCTTTAGTTCTTCTAGATCTTTAGTAAACATTTCTTGTATTTTCTCAATCCGTGCTTCCATTCTATTTCTGAGATTCTGGGACATCTTTACTATTACTCTGAATTCTTTTTCAGGTAGTTGCCTATTTCCTCTTCATTTATTTGGTCTTGTAGGTTTTTACCTTGCTCCTTCATCTGTGGCATTTTTTTTTGCCATCTCATTTTTTTTTTTTTTTTTTACATGAGTGGGATCGCGTTTCTGTTTTACTGGTTGTTTGGCCTGAGGCTTCCAACACTGGAGTTTGTGGCTATGAGTAGAGCTGGGTCTTGGTGCTGAGATGAGGAGTTCTGTGAGACCTCACTCTGATGAATATTCCCTGGGGTCTGAGGTTCTCCGTTTGTCCAGTGTTTCAGACTCGGAGCTCCCACTGCAGGAGCTTCTGCCTGACCCCGGGGCTTGTGCACCAAGATCCTGCAAGCTGTGTGGGGTGGCAAAAAAAAAAAAAGAGAACAATAACAAAGTAAAAATTAAAATTAGAGTAGGAAACTAACAGATATGTTAGAAAGAATGTAAAAATGTAGATGAATCAACAACCAGAAGGTACATCAGTACCACAATAGCAAAAAAGAGGAGGAGGGAAAAGAAAAAACAAGGTGGGGAAAGGCCTTGGCTGTGGAGAGCAGGGCCTAAGCAAGCGCGAGGTCTGGGCGGTGGGCAGAGCCAATGCTCAG
This sequence comes from Leucopleurus acutus, assembly GCF_964270905.1. Classification (NCBI taxonomy): domain Eukaryota; kingdom Metazoa; phylum Chordata; class Mammalia; order Artiodactyla; family Delphinidae; genus Leucopleurus; species Leucopleurus acutus. The sequence continues at coordinate 135,126,099 of NC_139142.1, read as the reverse complement.
GATCCACAGGGCTGGAAAAGGCCCTGGGGGCTGTGCGGGGTGGCGCTTAGGCTCAAGGAACAGAAGGGGCCCAAGCGTGCTCCCTACCCCTGGTCTCAGCGGGCAGGGGACCTCACCTGGGAGCCCAGCAGGCTTCCTGGGCTGGAGTGGATGGGGCAAACGCCCTCCTCTCCTCTCCTGCTCCTCCTGTCTGGGGTCTGGGAGGGCCCCTCCCGCCTGCCTCTCCTGACTTCCCGGGCCTCCCTCCTATGCCCCCAAGACCAATGCAGCTGCGGGTGGGGGCAACAGGGGGCCTTGGAGGGCGGGGAACCAGCCTGGGAGCTCAGCAGGCTCCCCTGCCTGAGTGGGCAGAGCAATCGCCCTCCAGTCCTCTCCCGCTCCTCCCTGAGGGCCCCTTCTGTCTGCCTCTCCTGTTCTCCCCTCAGCCTCCTTCCTATGCCCCCAAGGGCCCACACAGCCTGGAGGGGTCTTTGGAGGGCAGTGGATTGGCCTGGGAGCTCAGCAGGCTCCCCGTGCCCGAGTCTGTCAGCTTGTTTTAGACACAAAAACAAGTTTCTCAAACTATTTCCAAAACAGTGTTTCAGAAAATATCCATGATCTCCTTTATCATTCTCCTCCTAAAGAACTTGCATGATGTAAAACACATCTCCTCTTGTTAGCTTTGGAAGAGCTGGAACTTCAGAGAGCTGCCTAGTGCCTTGCACAGAGAAATTGCTCCAGAAGTGAATGCCAAAATAATTAATTATTTAATGAATTGTTCTCTTCAGAAATTCCTACAAGAAACTCAGTTCCATGATTGGGTAGTTTTTCGTCGAAGATCTGGTTGTGGTGCAACATTTTTTTTCCTCTCTCTAATTTTGAATATACCTAGGAGAGTCCTTCCAGCTACCTTTTCACCAGATTGTCACCAAAATGCAGGTCAGAAGTAAAGGAGACAGGTCTCTATTGAAGAGTGGCATCAATGCATTAAAAGGTACACGGGTGGCCTTAAAGTCTTAATGCAGCTTTTTAAAATAGCTAATTTATATACCAGGCTACTCCAGTTCACCCTGGCACACTGGATCATATTATACAGAAAAGTAGATGGAACATACATATAATAGGCAATGGCTGGGCTCAGTTATTACCTTATTTTTACCGATAAAGACAAATCTCATAATTCACCGGTAGCAATGTCAGTCTTTTATCTTTCCCTGGACTCATGAGAATACAAGTCACGTCCACTGAGCCTGTGTGACAAGGAAACTCAGGCAGCCAATCATGGCAAAGGTGATTCACTCATTTGCATTCAGAAATCCTGTTGGTTAAAAAGCAATAAAAGTGTTGGGGCTTTTTTCTTTTTCTTTCCCTCTATAAAAAGTGGCTCACTGGTGAAATATACGCCTTCACTCATCTCGCAGAGCTGCTGTAAAAAATAACATTTGGCAGTGGGAAGTGGGACTTTTGCTTGAGGAGCTGATGTGCGTGTATAATATTTGTGTATTTCTTAGATGTCCATGGACACTTATCAATGCTTCTGTGTTCCAGAGACTTGTACAGATAAAGTTTACTATGGTGTGGGTCTTGAGTTTTAAAGTATACGTCAGGATTTGTAAAGTGCGAGATCGCAGAATGAAGTGGTAAGAGAAACGGGGACTGGAACAGTAGTACGGCGACATTAAGTGAAGGATTTAATTTGACTCACACTCTAGTCATGAGAAAACACTGTGCTTTCTTTCCCCGTGCTCCCTGCCTGCTCTTACTCCATGTCAGAGTCCTGGCTGCCCACATCTGCTTCATACTCTGCCCTATTCTTTGAGTCCTGATTTGGTCTCAGAACCCAGACAAGGCCTCGGAACACACGGCAGATTCGAGAACACCCCAAGTTGCTCAAGGGAAATAAGAAAGTGTAGGGGCTTCCCTGGTGGCGCAGTGGTTGAGAGTCCGCCTGTCAATGCAGGGGACACGGGTTCGTGCCCCGGTCCGGGGAGATCCCACATGCCGCGGAGCGGCTGTGCCCGTGAGCCATGACCGCTGAGGCTGCGCGTCCGGAGCCCGTGCTCTGCAACAGGAGAGGCCACAGCAGTGAGAGGCCCGCGTACCAAAAAAAAAAAAAAAAAAAAAAAGTGTATGGGGGTGGTGGAGGGTGGAGTGTTTCTGTGTTGCTGAAGGCTGGTCCCTGCCCCCCGCCCGGCCCCCCAACCTACCCCCTGCTGGAGCATAAATCCAGTAGAGGAACCTAGACGTTTATTTTCAAAGCAGGAGCTGCATCTTCCTTTGTGCTCTGCGCTGTGCTAAGTGCAATGTAGGTGCTGGATAAATGTTAATAACAACAGCCGTATGATGAAGACAATGATAACGTGGTAACCCCACTTCCTTCATGCCAAGGGAGTTTAAGAGATTTAACCATTTCTTGTGGTTGATGTTAATATACCCAGGGCTAGTATTCCTTGTCTGGCAAACCCTGACCAAATGGTACTTTCCTGTTTTCCCATCTGACTGGAAAGCAGGTAGGAGGTAGGAAAGAGGTCCCGGAGCCCAGGGCTTCCTGCATATTCATCTTCAGAACTGTCACTCTGAGAATGAGCAAATGCCCCTCATGCGTTTTGTCTGCCAATCAGACCCCTTTGTCCGCAGAGACCCTTTAAAAAAACAATAATGACACCTTTACTTTAATTCTCTTTTTTGGTCCCACTTCAGGGTTCTGCCTTTTAAATCAGCTACACCAGAGCTTCTTCCTTCTCATCTTGCTCCTAATTAAGGACAGTAGGGGGTTTCCTTTGGTCTTATTATTTTTACAGTTTTAATTACACTGATCTTAGCTTAAAACAGAACTCATTTAAGTGCTGAGAAGATATGTATGTTCTGGCTCAGTGAGGGTTTTCCCCTCCCACGCCTCTTAGAAGGGGACAGAGCTGAGAGATGGCCCCTCTCTGAGCACCAAACCTAACTAAGCTTGCTTTGTCCTGGATGAAGGACAGGGAGACCATGCAGGGACCCCAGCTGCTGCAGGAGAGAGCCCTGTAGCTTCAGGAGAATTGGCCTTTTGCCAGAAAGGGCAGCCATCATGGTGGGAAGCCAGAGCTGGGCTGTCAGCTCTAGGACATGGGCTGTCTCTAAAGGTGACTGATCCACTGGTTGCTCTTCCCTGCGCTTCATCGCACCTGGCTGGTCACGCTTAGAAGGACAGTCACCATGCCATTCCCTTCCTCCTCCTCTTTCCTCTGGATCCTGGTCTATCGTGGCCTTGTTGGAATACTGCCACTCGCTCCTTCCTAGAGTCCATGTGATTCCGTGGTACAAGATTTTGAGCACTGAAGGCCAAGACCAAGGTTTGAAGCCCAGCCTGGGCAACACTGGTGATGGAGTCTTGGGCAAATGATTTTCTCTTTGAGCTCTGGGGGCCTCTTCATAAAAGGGGATTGTGATGTCTTCTTGGGAGGGTGGTTGTGAAGGATGAATATGGTAACGAATGCTAAGTGAAGAATGCCTCTTGGCATGAAGTTGGTGCTCCATGAATGTTTGTAGCCCCTTTCCTTAGTCTGATAGGTATAGGTGAGTACCTAGAAGGGTGGGCAGATATTTGAAGGCCTGAATAATAAAGACAGCAATTCTTGAGAACACACAAACACACACGCATAAAATATCTATCTTGTCCTTTCTGCCTGTCCCCATCCCATTCTGTTCTCATGCCCCTTTTCACTGCCTCCTCTTCCACAAGCTTTACTCTGATTATTTCCAGCCCTCATGGATCCTGCTGAACTCTTTTCTACTTATTGCCTCAACCACACGACTTAACATTTCATTATAAGAAGTCTTGGTTTGTATATTAAGATCTTCTCTCTCTAATCAGGTAAGCTCCTTGGGAAGCGACTAAGCATGATTCTTTTTCCTGTGTCTTTGCAGCATTCAGCACAGTGCCACGCATGCAGTATATGTTTAATAATTGATTATTAAGTGCAGTGCCAATACTAGTTCTACCTGAGGGTAGAGACTGTATTTTATATATATATGTATATATTTTTAAATAAATTTATTTATTTTATTTACTTATTTTTGGCTGCATTGGGTCTTCGTTGCTGTGCGGGCTTTCTCTAGTTGTGGCGAGCGGGGGCTACTCTTCGTTGTGGTGCACAGGCTTCTCATTGCGGTGGCTTCTCTTGTTGAGGAGCATGGGCCCTAGGGTGCACGGGCTTCAGTAGTTGCAGCACGCGGGGTCAGTAGTTGTGGCTCCCAGACTCTAGAGCGCAGGCTCAGTAGTTGTGGCGCACGGGCTTAGTTGCTTTGCGGCATGTGGGATCTTCCGGGACCAGGGCTTGAACCCGTGTCCCCTGCATTGGTAGACGGATTCTTAACCACTGTGCCACCAGGGAAGTCCCTATATATATATTTTTGTGTCTCCACAGTGGTTTGCCCAGTGCTAGCAACTAGGCACTCACAGGTATTCAGTAAACATCTGTCAGATTGAGATTAGCTTTTGCTGTTGAAGGACGATGGGTTTGAGGGATAGTTAAGCCATTGATATGAAACGTATAACGAGACCTGGGGAATAAAAGCTGAATCTACAAAAGGTTGTGAAATGCCTGGGATTTGGGGAAGACGTATTTTCTTTTATAACAGTTTGTAAATCATGTCCTGGTAGGGCAGAAAAAGAACAGCATAGGGAGTTTGGAGCCTTGGCTTCTGGTCTAGACTGGGACAATTTATTTGATATGGACACGTGGGCCAGGTCTGGAACCAGGTGGCCTCTGGCTTGCAGTAAAAAAGAAGTTTCCTCTTGACTCAGGGGCCCTTTGGAAACTTGTCACCTCTCAGTGACCCTGTGGACAGCTCCCGGTTTCTTCTGATAGGTTTGATCTTGGCCCATAATCCTTAAATAGACACAACTTCCAAGGAAGCCGATTTGCGTTGAACTGAAAGTCAATCGGGCCACTGCAAGAATATGAAATTAGGCCTCCGGGGATGGAAAGGCAGTTATTTTTCAATTATCCACAGGTCAGAGGCAGCAGTGGGGCTGCTCATCTGGAGTCACCCTGAGAAGTGACCCTCTGTCTTGCCTAAGCGTGACCGGAAACTCAGCTGGCCCCCTCTCTGGGTTGCTCTGTCTATCCCCCGACCTCTCACGAGGCTCATTGTCCTTCTGTGTGCGTGCACAGCCCTGGCTCCATCCCCTTCCCAGGCCCTGGCTGAGGGTCCCCCAAGGCTGGTGGCCAACGTGTTCCCTGACCTCAGGAGCTCAGATCTGTAGGCCTTTTGTCTCTAAGTGTCCACTGCACACAGCAGACACTACAGGAACCATGAGAGGTAGTCTTGTAGGCTACAAAACCCAGCGATAACAAAACCCAGCAAAGGCACAGGCCCTGGGCTAGCTTCATGCTGTTCTGGTGGCAACATGCAGGGGTGTCCTTAAACACACAGAACCAGGGGTCAGGGTAAGTCCTGCCTTATTGCTGGTATTCCACACAGCCTTGTTTCCCCCAGGCCGATTTCTTTCAGCTGTCCTTCGCACTTTCCCCTCAGCGAAGCGCAGGAATCCTTCCCAGCCGAGCTTGATGGGAGTTCCAGGGCAGCCATGGAGCTGTCCTCAAGTGCACAGCCTGAACGCTTCCATTAATTCACAAAACGTTCTCCACGAGGGAGCCAGACAAGCTGCGTTATTATCCTCATCAATCATCTCGCGCTGAAGAAACTGAGGCAGCTGAGGGAGAGGAGGGCTGCCTGAGTTGGCTCATCTAGTGGGATGAGAAGGAGGAGAGAGCAAAGGTGCAGGCAGCCGCTGCTTGGCTCCGTCTGGGGGGCTTGGAGGGGGTAAAGAGGTGAAAGGGTGACCAGCCCACTGGAGGCGCATTTCAAATCAGGCACCACACCAGGGCCATTTTCTTTTCGGGTCTCTACCTCGAATACATTTTGATTCAATGTGGATGGTCTGGATTAGTGGAAGGGAATGAGGTTTAAAAGAGGTCAGCTCCGTTACTCAGTGTTATTAATTATGTTATCGGGCATTAAAATCTCAAAAAACTAGGTAACTAATAAATTTTACATACTGAAAAATCACAGATGGGTCAGGCAAATGGATAAATTCTTAAAAGTATTTAATACCTGTTAAGAGGACAGAATGATAAATTCAACATTGAAAACCAATATCAGATTCGCAATTACAGGCCATTTATCATAACCAACTGCATGGACAGCATCTTACTGTGGGGAGCACCGTGTGATTCATAAGCAGAGACCCGGAACAAGTCCATATGAAACAAGAGATAAATCTGCTTTCCATATTTGAAACTTATTTCCACTTCCTATCTTTATTGCCAACAATAATGTTATCTTTCAAGAACAAATTGTTACACATTAAACCCATGCATAATGAGCCCAGTTGAGTCAAAAACTTCCCTAAAAAGAGCTTTAAATTATTCCAAATTGGGTTATTAGCTTTAATTCTAATTCCTCTGAGAGGGCCCACCAATCTTATGGTAAGTTTCAGCACTTAACCAGAGAGTTTGTTTCCCAAGGTTGGGCCCCAAGGTTCTGGATTTGTTTTCTCCTCCTTCTTTCCACCTCCCCTGAAGAATTAACACTGTCAGGCTAAAGAACAAACACGATAATATTTAACAGAAGTGTTAAACAAATTGCAAGAACATTGCTATATATATATATATATATACATATATATATATATGTATATATATATATAATATATATATATACGTATATATATATATTTTTTTTGCGGTACGCGGGCCTTTCACTGTTGTGGCCTCTCCCGTTGCAGAGCACAGGCTCCGGACGCGCAGGCTCAGCGGCCATGGCTCACGGGCCCAGCTGCTCCGCGGCATGTGGGATCTTCCTGGACCGGGGCACAAAGCCATGTCCCCTGCATCGGCAGGCGGACTCTTAACCACTGCGCCACCAGGGAAGCCCCTATCTTTTTGATTTTAAGATGAGTGATTCTGCTTTCTTTGAATCTTTGAGTAAATGGAATGATTTGAATTCAGACCTTTGCATGTCATGGCCATGATACCAGCGAGGTCCATGTTTTGACATCTACATGTCCTGAGATCAAGTGGCAGGGAGATGATTTGGCTGTGACATCTCTCATTTCACCTACTGCCCAGGCTGACCCAGCTTACAAGACTCCAGTCAAGACATAGGATGGAAAAAAAAAAAAAAGACACAGGATGGATTTTTTTAAACTTAATTTTTTCCTGATTTCAAGAATGAGGTGCTCAAATGTAGAAAATTTGGAATGTGGGGAAGAAAATCCTAACCTCCTCGTAGAGGTCACTGCCTAATTACATTTTGGCATGTGTCTTCCACCGTGTTTTTGTTTTTGTTTTTTTTTGCTGTGCATTTTTTCTTTACACAGTTCAGATTATATATACACAATTTTCTATCCTATGCCATCATAATTTTTCTGGTTATATAATACTCCATTTTATAATGAACCCTTTCCCTAATGCTGGGCACTTAGGTTGCTTCCAACTTTTCTCCATTATAAATAACATTGCAATAATCATCTTTGTACATGCATATTTAGGTGAATTTCTAACGATCTCGTTAAGATTTGTTCCCAGAAATCTCATTGCTGGGTTAAAGAGTGTGAACATTTTATGATTTTTTGATATATACTAAGGCTAAAAAGAGAATTTTATTTAAACCCCTCATTCCTGAATTTTTTAATTGTTTGTACAAGTTGTAGCCTAGAGGTTAAAATCATGGATTTTGAATTCAGATCCATCTGCATTCAAGTTCCAGGTCTGTTACAGACTGACTGGGAGACTCAACCATTCAGAACCTCTATTGTGGATTTCCCTGGTGGTGCAGTGGTTAAGAATCCGCCTGCCAATGCAGGGAACACAGGTTCGAGCCCTGGTCTGGGAAGATCTCACATGCTGCGGAGCAATTAAGCCCGTGCTCCACAACTACTGAGCCTGTGCTCTAGAACCCACGAGCCACAACTACTGAGCCCATGTGCCACAACTACTGAAGCCCATGCACCTAGAACCCGTGCTCCACAACAAGGGAAGCCACTGCAATGAGAAGCCCATGCACCACAACAAAGAGTAGCCCCTGCTCACCGCAACTAGAGAAAGCCTGCGGGCAGCAACGAAGACCCAACATGGGCAAAAAATAAATAAATTAAAAAAAAAAAAGAATTGATGTTGTAGGAAAGAAGGAGGGTATTTAAAAAAAAAAAAGAAAACCTCTATTGCCACATCTGTAAAATGGGAATCATGATACCTACATCTCAGGGTTGTTGTTGAAGAGAAAATGTGACAGTGGTTATCAGATGCTTAGCACAGCACCCCCTGACACACAGTAAGTATTCCATAAAAGGTGGATGGTATTGGTCTTTATTCAGTTTTTAGTGACAGAATATTTTATGTAATTTTTTTAGCAAAATCGTACGATAATTTAAAATTTTTTTCTAAGTTGAAGTCTAGTTGACTTACAATGTTGTGTTAGTTTCAGGTGTACAGCAAAGTGATTCAGTTATACGTATATATAATATATGTCTTTATAACATGTGTACATAAAGGTGTCATATAATTTTAAAACATTTGAGCTTTAATAATAGTCTCCATTATCTGCAGAATAAAATTCGAACTTATTGTTGGTCAATATCAGATCCTGTCTCACCTTCCCCACCTTTTTCTCTCCTTTCCCCTGCAGTTGGCGTTTGTCCCAGCTGCCTATGGGGAGCATCCTTCATGACTGCGCCAAATGCCTCTGATCACTGTGCCCATGTCACTTCTCTCTCTAGCCTGTCCTTTCCATTCTCTTCACTGTTTATCAAACTCTACTCATGGATTTAGGCTCGGCTTAGGCTCACCACTTCCCCCAAACCTTCCCAGATACCTCCCCAGGCAAGATGCATATGTTTGTCCTCTGTGCTCCTGTGTACCTGGGTTGCAGAATATCTATCTCATGTGTTACAGAAGGTAAGGTGTGTTTCAGCCTCTCCCACTAAACTGGGAGCTCTATAAAGGTCAAGATCACGTCTTATTAATCTTGGTTTTCTTTAGCGCCTACTACAGTGCCTGACACAATACAAGGACTCAATAAAAGTTTGTTAAATGTAGCCTAGGTAGTGGGTTTGATCAAAGAAAGCCATGAATGGAATTTAAAGGCAAATTGAATTTCAACTGAATTGATAGTTGATTGGATTTTAATTTTTTATTTACCATGGGATCTTAAGTACAAATGCATTTTGTTCTATTGTGGAGCGTTTTCTAGGCCTTGAAGTACTTACTGCTATTTGCAAATCATTTCCAGGCAAATTATTGAGATTTTAAAATGTACAAGGAATTTCAGTGGACCCTGTATAAACATATATCAGAATATCTCATGGGAGACTACAGAATGTGTTCATTATATGGGTAGGGACACGGAAGCCCAGGAAAGAGAGACAATTGAGTTATTAGGGCCTGAATTTCCTGCCTAAACTTAAATAATATTATGGTTAAAGCTGAAATTTAAAACAGCCTTCATATTGACTCCACATACCACTTGACTAGCCTGGTAAAGTATCTGGGTTGTGCCTAATTGACGAGCACTATTGTTATCATTATTTTTGTCTGTTTGCTCAGTGCTGGCTCTCCAGTACCTAGATGGTGCTTGGCACATTGTAGGTCCTCAATCAGTGTTTGCCAAATGACCAAATGAATCAGCAATCACATTTGGTATGACCCAATCTGCAGCCGCTTGTGGGGGGTCGTTTAGTTCAACCTGACAAATCTTTATAGAGTGCCTTCAGACACTTTGCTACGGAGCGGAGAGAATGAAGATGAATAGCATACGGTTCCTGTCTTCACGATCTCAAAGTCCAGTATGGAAAGCAGACACGTAACAGATAAATGCAGTATGCTAAGGTTAGTGGTAAGAGAGGCCTATGTACACGGTGACAGGAAACCCAGAGGAAGTGTGCTCCATCCAGCCCAGGTGCTTCAAGGAAGACTTCCTAGGGGAGGTCATGCCTGAGTTGCCTTGCTGGATGACAAGAGTGAGGCTGAAGAAAGATGGAAGGGCATTCCAAACAGAGGAGATGTCACTAGGAAAGATAAAGGTATGACATCTCATTCATGAATGCATCCCATCAACATTCACTGATGGCATATTATGTTCCAGGTGTCGTTCTAGGTGCTGGATATACGGTGGCAAACAAAACAAAGTCCCTTTCCTGGCGGACCTTGTGTTCTACTGGACACAGGGGCCACAGGCCTTTCAGCATTGCTGGAGGACCCAGTGCAGAGCAGGGAGCGATGGTGGAGGAAGCTGAAGAGGAGGTGGGCAGTTTGTTTTACGTGGGAGAGTTGAGTTGATACCCTACGTACTTCCACAAAGGATCTGAGGCACATAAAAAGCTAAGGATTTGCCAAATCAAACTACCACTGGGCAGGAATCCCAGACTCCGTCCTGAGGAGGAGATTCTTCTGCTTCCCCCCGAGGCTCTTGGTTGCTGCAGGGAGACTGCCAACACTGCTGGAGAAAAGAGGCTGCTTCTGGACCCTGTGTACTCCTAGAAATCCCCCTGGGTTGATTCAGTAATTGGATTTTGACTCAAGGCTGTGAGTGGAGAGCCTGGTACATAGTGAGAACTTCATAAATGTTTGTTGAATGAAAACATGAGGGTGATGACTTTATCTGTAAAATAAAGGAGTGGCTAATCCCTCTGAGCTTTGACTTCAGCCTAAGAATGAGCGGCATTATGAACATCCTGGAAAGTAAGATGGTTCCTGTACCAACACCCTGCTCAATTTAAGTCAAAGGATAAAATGTCACAAGTAAAACCATGTGCCTGGGCTTCCATGGTGGCGCAGTGGTTAAGAATCTGCCTGCCAATGCAAGGGGCACGGGTTCGAGCCCTGGTCCGGGAAGATCCCACATGCCACGGAGCAACTAAGCCCGTGCGCCACAACTACTGAGCCTGCACTCTAGAGCCCGCAAGCCACAACTACTGAGCCCACGTGCCCTAACTACTGAAGCTTGTGCACCTAGAGCCCGAGCTCCGAAACAGGAGAAGCCACGACAATGAGAAGCCTGCACACCGCAGTGAAGAGTAGCCCCTGCTCACTGCAACTAGAGAAAGCCCGCGCACAGCAACAAAGACGCAACACAGCCAAAAAATTAAAAATAAATAAATAACTAAATTTATAAAAAAAATATATGCCTTTATTTCCAAGTTCAACCAGCCATTCACCCATCCAAATTTTACCATCCATGCATCCATGCAACATGGCTAGGCACTGTGCAAGACACTGGAGATATTGAAATGACTTTATGGAATTCATCATTCAGTTCACCACTGTCAAATGACAGTGAGAAGAGTGCTAATTGAAGTAGGTAAACAGGTAGGGTGAGGGGGCCAAGGAAGGCCTTGTCAATGAGCAGACTTTTAATGGATGAGACTGGAGTTTGCCAAGCTTGAGAGAAGATGGGAAGGGCGTTCAGGTTCTGAGAACAGCAGAAATAAAACCAGGGGGTTCAGAACACTGTATTGACTTCGGGACCTGCAGTAAACTGGTGCGGCTACCAGGTAGGATGTAATGGTTGACAGATTATTGAAGATGGGGAGAGGGGGGGATGTGTTTAGAGGTACAGTTTCCCCAATTAACTGTTGCAAATAAAATTTAAAAATGCTGTAGTATCAAAGAAATATGCCGACATTGACTTGAGTCAGAGGTTTACTCTCCACCAAATGGTTTTATTGTCATTACTATTCTTTTGGGAGCATTTATTTAGGTTTACTTTGGACCCCAAATCAAAGCAAATCAGAATATGACAAGGGTGTGTGGATGAGATGAGTTATTTGATGAAGAATGCATTTGCTCCCTTTTGTAAGCAGTTTATATCCTGCTGGGCTGCAGACTGCTGTGGTATAGGAGCTATTTCCAATGATTTAAATTTGACCCCTAACAAACCACATTTTATAATGACTTTTTACCCAGATAGCATCCATGATATAACTGTAACTTATGTGAAATCTGCACATATGGGTATATTAAGTTCATTCATTGATTTCCAGAATCTCAAATCCTCCGAGGATTTTCCCGAATCTCCATGATGCCTCAGAAGGCCTCGTCTTGCATCCGATCCTTTTACTGCAATAAAAAAGAATTAGAAATTCACGTTGCTTGTCTCCATTGCACAAAGAAGAGTTCCCTCTCTTGGACAAATTGGTCTTGGGTAAAGTATGCCACATAAATTGCTTCCAGATCATCTTGTGCCTGTGGAAGGACTAAGGGCTTGAGACAAGATGCATTTCACAGCATCATATTTGGTCTCTTTTCCTGGTAAACATGGAGGAAAGAGAACAAGAGGCCCAATCCGAGTTTGCCTGGATGCAAGAAAATCTGGTGTCTAAAGGCCACATTTCTTGGGACTGTATAATAATCTATAATAGTGGAGCATCATAACAAATAGTGTAACAATTTCATGATGATAACCTATCCTTTCAAGAAACCCATGAAATGTAGAATTCAGAGATCTCCAGCACTAGCCTCTGAGAACGATTCACAAACTCAATTCTCGATTCAAAGAGACTGGCACTTCTGACGTTTATGCGTAAATAGATCTCAACCAATCTCATTAAATATTCAATCCATATTCAAAGTTATTAAATATTGAACATGATTTAATAAATACAACCAAGTTAATCAAGACTTCGATTGGTGGTTCATAAAAAGCTTGTGAAAGAGTCATTCCACTTGAGTTTTTCCTGATCCTCTGTCTCCCTCCCCTGTCTTTAAGTGAGTGTAGGAATTGTATTATACGTGCATGTAGGCGTTTTTTGGGCTGTGTTGGTGTATACGTAGGAGTGTTGGGTTGTTATCTCTTACAGATTTGTGTCCTGGGCAGGGTTGTTGTGTGTGGGCATATTTGAGGATGTGCTGGGTGTATACTGTGTTAGTGTGTGTTATGTGAACAGATGTAGCACTGGTGAGTTGCCTTAGATTCTGCCTGCTTCACAGTTTCTTCTTTGCACCTTGTCAATGGCTAGGACCCAGGGATCCCACAGTCCCCTCTAATTCTTTGGAAGTATCCAAAGATTGCTTTTTCTCACGGTTGTGCAAGGGTAGAGTTGGCCCTTTGCTTGCCTTACCCTAGTCCCAGCCCTGCAGTGAGAGACACTATAGCATCGAGGACAGAGCTTTGAAAAGGCTGGAGTTCAAATTTGGGTTTTGTCACTTTCTAGCTATGTGGCCTTGGGTAAGTTACCTCTTGGACCCTCAGTTAACCCTTTTGGAAAGGGGGATAATAATGCCTGCTGTATAGCATTGTTGGGAGTTTTAAATGAGATCATGTATAGGCCTTATTAATAAATTGTAAATATTTTACTTATTCTTTTTACAAGGCAAGGCCCAATGTGAGGCTTCGTAATAGACATGAAGGTAAATGAGACCCCAAATCTTAGAGTCTGGTGGAAAGATAGACATTTTCTCAAGTGCTCTAATATGTCAGGTGTCACTTGAGGAGTTTAAAAGACCCTGCAAGGGCTTCCCTGGTGGCACAGTGGTTGAGAGTCCGCCTGCCGATGCAGGGGACACGGGTTCGTGCCCCGGTCCGGGAAGATCCCACATGCCATGGAGCGGCTGGGCCCGTGAGCCATGGCTGCTGGGCCTGTGCGTCCGGAGCCTGTGCTCTGCAGCGGGAGGGGCCACAGCAGTGAGAGGCCCGCATACCGCAAAAAAAAATAAATAAATAAAAAATAAAATAAAAAAAATAAAAGACCCTGCAAGTTCCAAAAATCTTTCCACCACTCACAGATTCTAGCCATCCCTGGCGTGTGTTGGGTGTTCCTCCCTGGGACTTTGAGCCAGAGGTCTCCAGAAAGAGGAAGGGGAAAAGGGGGATCCCTCAGCAAGGAAAGGAGAGAGAGGGAAGGAAAACGAAGGGAATTTCCTGCACACTTGAGCAAGGAAAACGTGTGGACTATCATGGTCTGAGCCTGGACATTCTGCCCAGCAACCTAGCCTTCTGACAATCTACTTCTGAGAAGGAGGAGGTCTTCCTACCTTGGTCACCAGAGTTTTGGCCTCCTCACCTCCCACCCCTGTCCAGGCTGAAGTGTGCAGAGGTGGAAATGGAACTGGGTTTCAGATGCCACCCCCCTGGAGAAGATACACTCTGGAGCCCGGTAGAAAAAAGCATTAGAGAGGCTGAGAGGAGAAGGTAGAGGGTGGGAGCCAGGGCTATGAAGTTAATTCTGCTTGGGCTCTTCTTGCTTTCTGTGTGACCCTCAGCTAGGGAATTCTCTCTGAGCCTTGGTTTCCTCCAAGAGATGAGGATGATAGCAGTGCTTACCTCATTATTTTTCCCATTTTGCAGATGAAAACACGGAGGCATAAATGAAGTCACCCACTCAAGGTCACATAGCTAACAAGTGACAGGGCCAGGATTTGAACTCAAGCAGATGCTTCCAGGGCTCCTGCTCTCAATCACCTCACTCGACTCCTCTGTTTTAATGTCTTCTTGCTCGGTTAGAGTGTAAGCTTTCAGAGATCAGGGCTTATAGCTTAGAATAGTGGACTTTAGTCTCCAGTTATACCTTCAGATGAGTAGAGCGGTCCTAGATGTTGTCATAACTCCAAAATAAACTTGTTGCAGTTGGGTTGAATATTATACAGCAATAGGATGTGCAAAGCAGTGCTTCCCATAAGCGGGCTCTCAGGGACTGGCAAACGAATGATGGATGGCGGGCTCCAGCGTGACCTGGAGCTGACCCTCAGAGATATTTGCTAAAAGTGTTCCTGGCTCTGTTGGGACATGTGTCCTTGGAGGCCTGCCAGCTGGGTGGAGAAGGTGTAGCTTTATAGATCCGTGTGGCTTTTTAGAGTATGACAGAAAACCAGGCAATCCTCAGCCCCGCGTGGAGGGGGCCAGCAACACTCAGCCACGCAATTCACACCTGGCAGCATGGGAGTGTGTGAGAGAGAGACAGGGAAGTGGGTTGCTTCCCATGCATTTGCTTGCTGAGTCGGGGGCAATGGTTATCCAGGAAGAACTGCCCACCTCCCCAAACCTGTTAGAACTGAAGTTTGAGAAGGTGGGAGTTGCAACTCATAATCCAAAAGGGAATGTGAGCATGAAGAAAAGATATTCAAAAACCTATCTTGTATTATATTAGTTGCTAACAGTTATCCCGTGCTACGACGTGTAATATTTCCTCACAGGGCTCACAGTAATGTTATCCGCATTGCTTGGAGGAGTGCGGGTGGGAAGAAGGGGTTCCCTTTGTTACTTCCAAGCCAGGTGCTCCCTTCTGCCTGGCTCAGACCCCCTAAGAATATTGTGCGGGCAGTGGAGTGGCGTAAGGTGCTGTTGGAGGGAGAAGGCTTCCTCCTG
The DNA here is from genome assembly GCF_964270905.1 of Leucopleurus acutus. Taxonomy (NCBI): domain Eukaryota; kingdom Metazoa; phylum Chordata; class Mammalia; order Artiodactyla; family Delphinidae; genus Leucopleurus; species Leucopleurus acutus. Next base: position 135,110,775 of record NC_139142.1, on the reverse strand, counting down.
GTGGCCCTGGGAGCTTGGGGCTGGGGCCAGGCAGAGAGGCTGTAAGCAGTGGATGGGCCTCTGTCAGCGGAGGAGTCCTTCCCAGGCTGCGAGGAGCAGTGATGGTCTAGGCCTTGCCTCTGGAGTAGACCTCAGCAAGGCAAGTCCCTGCTCTCTTCTCTCAGGGCCTCAGTTTCCTCATCTTACCCGGCATGGCTCAGCTGGCCTAGAGGCCTGACAGTCTGAGTTCCCCGCCTTCTTTCCCGCCCCCTGCCCAGCTGTTTCTCAAGCCCTCGTCTCCAGCCCTGGCTCGTCCCTCTCCCTCCTTCCTCAGCCTGTCACCAGCACGGCCCGGGGGCTCCCCCGGTCCTCCTGACCCCCGGGGGGATCGCCAGACTGGAGCTGGGAGACGGAGGCGGAACGCAGGCCACTCTGACCCACCAGAGGGAGAGGGGGAGTAGGGATGAGAGAGGAGGGCAGACACAGGAGAAGGTTAAAAGGAGGAGAAAATAGCGAAAAGAGATAGAAAGGGGCAAGAGAGAGAAAGGAGGAAACGGAGAGAGACGAGGGAATGAACGTAAAGTTGGGGGGTGGTGGTGGAGGGAGGTGAGAAGAGGGACTGGGAAAGGTTCAGAGAAAAAGGAAACCAAAGGAAGGCTGGAGGGAGATACGGAAAGAGGAAAAAGAACAAGCGAGCGAGAGCGAGAAAGCAGGGTCTGAAAGGACCGAAGAGGGAGAAGGAGAAAAAAAAGAGGCGGTGGGTGGGGGGAGAGAACGGAGCGAGGGAGCCACGAGCAGGGAGGAGGGAGGCTGGGAGGGAAGGAGAGAGGGAGGGGCCGAGGGACGAAGCGGGTGGGGGCTGGCTCGGCGGCGGCGGCGGCGGCGGCAGCGGCAGCATCCGCGGCTCCAGCCGCGCGCCGGCTCGCTCACTCTCTCGCGGTGCGCGGTGCCCGCCGCCCGCCGCCCGGCTCTGGGCTGCCCGCTCGCTGCTCCGGCTCCTGGTCCGGCGCGGCTTAGGCTCCGGAGGACAGGACCGCGACTGGCCGACTGAGCCCCGGGCGGGCCGCGAAGCAGGTAGGTGGCTGGGCGGGGACGGCAAGGATGCGGAGCCTCGGAGCGCTGTGGGCACAGGGGGACGGGGTTTGGGGGTTTTGATCCCGGGGAAGGGTCTTTGCATCCCCGCGACTAACTTTACACCAGCCCCGTGGATTCCCGCTGCCCTGCCGGGGTCCGGGCTGCGGAAGCCGAGTTTGGCGCGGGAGGAGGTGAGTGCCGGTAGAACGCCAGGGGTCGGGGCAGGATGTGGAGCGCCCCGGCGTGGGCAGGCGCGGACTTCCTGGCCTCAGTCCGGACGCAGCGCCCGCGGCGAGGGAAAACCCGAGCGCAGCGGCGCGGCGCGGTTGTCCCAGGGAGGGCGCCCGCCCTCCTCTGAGTCTGGGGACTCCCGCCCCCGAGCCGCCCGGGAGAGCCGGGTTCCGGGAGTAGAGCCTGCGAGGCGCGGCCCCGTCCCCTGAGGTGGCCAGCGGTGCGCCTAGCTGCCGCTGAGCCCCGGGCGGTACCATGTGCACTTTTGCTTTTTGGAGGCGCGAAACGGAACGTATACCCCTTTCCTGTCTTTCTCATCCAGTCGTCCCGACTCTAAGGGGAAGTCCGAGTCGACTCCCCGGACGTCCCTCCTGCCCTCGGCGGCGACCCCAGCTCCCGAAGTTAAGAGAAGCTAGTCACTCCCAGTGCGCGCCTGGAGCGCGGTTCCGAAGTTCCCAAGTTCTCGCCTAGTCCTGGGCGGTGGTGTTGGAGGTGGGGCGGGTGGTGGTTGTGGTCCCTTGGAGCAGCAGAACGCAGCCGCCTTCCTCCTGCGCTTGGTTTATTTTCCTTATTTGTTTGAAAAAATACGACGAAAAATACGCAAAATCGTTCCTCGAGGGAGTCAAGGTCTGTGAGTGGGACGGAGCCGTCACCCGACCGGAACCTGGGTGGCTCCGCTTCAGGATCTCCCGCTCCGTACTGTCCTCCCCCCCCACCCCCACCCCACGGGGACGCAAAGAGCAAGGCCTCCAGGAGGTTGGAGGAGGCCTTTAGGTGGTTTGGGCTCCGGGCCATCTCTGCTCGCTCAGGCCATGGTACTCGTTCGCGAGCATCAGCGCCCCTTCCACGCTCTGCCGGGAAAGTAGGGGTGTCGGCAAGCGAAGGCTGGCCGGGTGTTTCGCAGCCTGCTGGGGGCACGTGTCCTCTCGTTCCCGGAGTCCGGGAGGCCGGACTTAACTCGGTGCGGCTTCCGCGGAGGTCGCGGGACCCTGGCTTCGCAGCCCGCTTTGTTGGAGTGCTGTTGGAGAGGTTCTTTTGAAGGGTTTAGAGCAGCTTTAGTGGGACCGAGAGTTGGGGGCTTTGCGGAGAGGGTCCCTCGGCCCTTGTCCCCTGACAGTTGGGCGGGGTCCCCGCAGGGCGTCGAATCGACCGTCTACAGACACTCCATCTTCAGCTCCTTTGGCGGGTTTTTCCCTGGTTGCACATCACGCACCAGCTCTCTGCTTAGATCATATGCTGTTTAAGCCGCTAGAAATTCCAGGTCCGCGACTGCAGTCTCCACCTCTTCCTCCCAACTCACAGATCAGCAAACGGAGGCACAGAGAAGTGAAAGGATTCGCTTAGAGCTAGTTAAGGGTGTGAGGGAATGTAAACCAGGTCTCCTGACTCCTAGTTCAGGGCTTTTTTTCTAGTACTCTGTGCTGTCCTTACCACTTTCTCAGCACAGGGCAAGTGTTCCCAGCCAGGCCACTGTAAGGCCTTTGGAGGCTGCAGGACTGGGTGTGTGTGAGGTTAGAGGTAGAGGACTGGTCTCTTGTCAGGTGCTGTGCTGTGATCATCCCCCAGGATAAATTACTTAGGTGACAGTTGGTTGCATATCTATCCTGCCCCTGCACTGAAGTCTGGGGGTAAAGGAAACCCTTAAGACTCGGCCCAGCCCCATAAAGTACAGTCCACAGGGAAAGAGCAGCCTCTGTTTTGTAGTCAAGGAAGGCTTCCCAGGTGAAATCACTATTTGGAGGGGGCAGGATTAGGGATAGCACCTGGAGAAGGGATGATTTGGAATTGAGTCTTGGGTAGATTTCTAATTGAGGGAGAAGGATCATGGGGCATGAGGCTTGAGTCCTAAGAGGTTAGAAAAGCTCTCCTTAAGTGCCTGGTCAAAAGACAGTAGAGTCAGCAACAGTGAGGATTTGGCCTTTGAGTGAGAAGCATGAGGGCAGCTAGAAGACCCAGCTGCTTAGAACTCAAGCTCAGAAGCTGGGGTCAGTGCCTGATCACCCTTCAGCTCCGGCCCCTCCCTGCACAAGGATCCTAATATCAAAAAACAAAACAACAAAACCAAACCAAAAAAAAAAAAAAAAAAACCCAAAACAAAAAGCCCAACCCTGGCCCAGAGGTCTTCTAGTTCCTAATTCAGGGTGAGAAATTGGCTGGGTAGTCAGCACTCTATGAGCCAAGCGTTGTGGCTCCAGCTGGGAAATATTCAGGCTTTTGCTTCTCCTTTTCCCTTTTCTCCTTCTTCCCTGGGGTTTCAAATAGTTCCTTTGCCCCTTTCCAAACATAACTTCTAGATGCTTGAAGGTTTGGGGCCTACAGTTGGACTTAGTATGGTCAGGGCATTTAACGTGCTAGGAATATTTAGTCAACAAACAGTTCTTGAGCTCCTACTTTGTGCCAGGCACTGGCCTAGGCCTTGGGAGACAGCCGTGAGCCAGTCAGTCAGAGTCCCATACCTCGTGATGCTGACATTCTAGGCGTCATCCTCCACAGGCTTAAAGTCTAGTTGTAGAGTGGAGGCAAACACACAAAAGATGTCTGAAGAAGTGCTGAAATGGGACAATGTAAAAAAAATTAGTCCTGAGCCTCCCCTCTAGTGGTTCAAGGCTGAGATGAAAAGGCTTGAAGCTACTGACTATGAGATTTGGAGATTCTGTGGGCTTCCATGACCCCGGCTCCTGGTTGCCAAGGGTAACCCAGAGGCAGCTGCAATGATGACCTTAGATGTGGCATTGGAGGACCGCTCTGCAGAGCTTCTGCCAGTCTGAGTATTGCGGGAGGGAGCTGGTGAGTATTGGCAACTGTGATCTTGCTATCCATAGAGACTGGTGCCAGGTAACCATGTACCTGTCAAATTCCAGCATCCACAGCTTCTTGGTGAACGGTGTAGCCCCACTGTATACAGATGGGTAAATGGAGCCCTGACTGCAGATTGAGACAGCTCTGCAGAAAGGAGCCCAGGCCCTGTAGAGTCCAGGTATCCCTGATCCCTGATTCAATTTAAAATAATGCTCTTTCCTTCCTGTTTTGTAGACCAGTGCTTCTCAGACTTCAATGTGGAAGGCTTGTTTAAACACAGATTGCTGTGCTCCACCCCCAGAATTTTTGACTCAAAGAGTCCGGAGTGGGCCCAGTAATTTGAATTTTTAACAAGTTCCCGGGTGATGCTAATGCTCTTGGCCCCAGACCCGCAATGAGAGAACCTCTGTGTTAGAACAAGGGAAAGTGAATGATTTTCTTGAGATTATGCAATGAGGGAGCCTGGAACAAAGGCTGTGATTGAACTCTAGGAACTCCCAGAATTCACCTATGCATGATCCCCTCTCCTTTACCTCCCAGGAGGCCACAGAATTAAAAGAATATTTTATCTTCATCAGTACTCATACAGAGAGAATATATTGCAATATAATTGGGGAATAAATAGGTGTCGTGTGTTGGATGTAGACTCCATGCCCTGTGGCTCTGCGGGGGTTTATTATAGCACTGTTATAATTGTAAAGGTGTCATCCACTCCAAGAGCCCCTCATGAAACTTTCATGGCCCCCGTGGTCATTGTCCTAAAAGGCATGTCTTCTTCATTTAAAAGAAAGAAAGAGAGATTGCTTCTCTGGCTAATGGGGCTATCTGTGTTTCATTTGACAGCAACTATGTAATGTGTTTTTAAGGGGCAGAGAAAAAAATTGAACAGTGTGAACAGAGAGGGACTGGAGGAGGTCCACCTCACAGGTATACAGATCTGTTTGTGGAACATTTCAAAATGTTTTGAAACTGTCTGTCTGTTTCACCTGTGTTTCTGAAGTGAAGCTGTATCTCAGCAGGAGGAAAGGAGAGTTTGTGTCTCACCTTAGCTGGTTGGGTAAATGTAAAAACACATTTTATCCCCAATGTGTTAATTAGACCCCAAAGAAAAGAACCATAAAAGAGTTGTTCTACTAAATGCTGGTATTTTTCATCTGGATTCTATTTATTATTTTACTGTCGAGAAGGAGCAAAAAAAAATCTATGTTTTTATAGCAAATAAAGCTGGCTGCAGTAATTATGCAGGCTCAACATATTTGTTCTGGAGCAGGAAGTTGGAATTCAGCCTAACTCTCAAACATTTGGGTGAGATCTAATTGCGAAAGACATTTCAAAGAACAAATATTTAGGAGTGCGGAGTTTCGCTGATGGTCTCTCTGGGCTAAGCGTGAGTCCCTCACTTTTAGCTTGATCCTTAGAGGTGGTGCCTGGTGATGGGGAAGGACCTGGTCGGTGGTGTTGAGACCACAGTCCAAACGTGAGGCTGAAATTTAGAGATAATCAGTGAGTCTGAGTAAAGGGAAGAAAGATGCCTTCAGGGAATATATCCTTTGTAACTGATGAGCAAAGGGAGAATCAATCAATCAGAGATAGATTGAATACTTATTGAACGTCTAATCTTGGGAAAGGACCAATGAGGGCAGAGACCAGGACTTTTACTTGTATATCTCCCATAATGCTTGGCTCAGTACCTGTAGTGACAAGAGCCCTTGATTGGAGTGGGTATCAGTCAGGGCTGCAAGTAGCAAAAAACCTGAACACAACTGGCTGAAACAATTAAGGAACTCAGTATCTCCCAGTACAACAGGTGTGGGCTGTCTGCCCCAAGCTTAGTTCTTTCAGTGGTTCAACAGCATCATCAAAGGTTCAGATTCTTTTCGTCTTTTCTTGGTCTCCTGGTCACAAGATGGCTGTAACAGATCCATGTATCACACCTTCACAATATGCAGAGGCAGAAAAGGCAGGAGGGGAACCTTTACCAGAAGGCTCAGCAGACTTGCCCTCGTGTGCAGTTGGCTGGAATTGTGAGTCACACGTTCATGCATAAGCCAGACACAGGCAAAGGAAGGAGACCATCATAATTGATCTAGAATAATCTTGATTTGTGTGTTGAGCCTCAGAGAGGAAAAATATTAGGAGGCTTTTGGAAAGAAGAAAGGAGCGATCAACAATATCTCCTCTAGAGTTTAAGACCTGGGTTTGAATTTTCTGTCCTCCTTTTTAGCCCTGTGACCCTAAGCAAAGTATTTCACTTCTTTGTGCCTCAGTTTACTCATCTGGGCAATAGGGATTTATTGGGCAGATAAATCTGAATTAACTCAATAATTGCACTTGATTAGTATGGAAGAAGTACATTATTTGAAGATCTGATCTCTGACATCAAAGGATTATAATCTAGTGCAGGAGACATGTGAGGACTAGACCATGTAGACTATCAGATAATCAGAGAACACACCCAGAGAGTAAACAAATAATTATGACTTGCAGACCAACCATGGTAGGAGGAACATGACATCAGTAGGAGCCACAGTAGTTAGGGAAGACTTCCTGGAGGAGGTTGTTCATAGTGCATACAGGAACTCCAGCATCTTAGTATGGATGGGTTATGAGCTCCTGCCCAGCTTGCTGCCTCTTGCTTTTCTTTTCTCAGTGGTAAAATGGGACCGTTAGGCCAAGATGAGATCCTATATCTTATCTTCAGTTGCCGATTAGATAATATGATGATGATGATGATGATGTTTGGCTGCCATTATAAAGTCTATATGCCTAGAATGAAATCTAATGTCTTCCCACTTCTCAAGCCATCTGCCCTTCTGGATTCTTCATTCTTGTTGGCAACACGGTCTTCCCAGATGCTTGGGCTCAAAACCTTAGCAACGCTTTTGCCTCCTTCCTCTATTTCCTGTATTGAAGCACCGACTTTCTTTTGTTTTCATTATGTTTCTTGAATATAAGTCCTCCTTTCTGGCATGAGACTTCCCCTTTGTACAGGTTCTTTCCACCTCGTGCCGGGTGATGGCAGTGGCCTCCTGATCTGACCTCCCAGCCCCAAGGCATAGTGCCTGGGGGTCATAGGGACGTGCATCTCCTACAGGAGCAGTCTATGAGGCCCTGCAAATAGTATCGTCTGGAATTCTAGTGCAGAGGCGGCCATGAGCCTAGAATCTGTGCTGTAGACACATTATGTTGCCTGAGGTGCCACTTCCCAGCCTCTATCTCCCTCCTTCAAGTCATCCTAAAATGTCATTTTTACCTTACATTTTTCCGCATAGTATTCACTGGATGAAGCCCAGACTCCTCACATTGACCCTCGTAGTCTCCACAATCTGCCTGCATCCTTTCTCCCCATCTTTACCTGTCAGGACTCACCACCACCTTTGACTCTGCTTCAAGTTCTGCCTTTCTCCGTGTTTAAGCCAAACCATCCTTTCCTTCAAGGCCATTGTTAGAGCCACATCCTCATTTGACCTTCCCTGACACTGGAGCCCACAGCCATCTCGAAGCATCGGTCTTTCCTTCCCCTGAACTTCTGTAGCAATTATCGCCTACACCACAAATTCGGTACTTCATGATACACTCTAGGGTCATTGTTCAGCATTTTGTTGAAATGTTCCTCGTCTTCCCAATTGGAGGTGAGGCCGTCGAGGTCTGAGATGGGGTGGGAGTGGATCCATCTCTGTATCCAGTTGTGACCTGCAAGCACAGGGCACTTCGGTGAATATTTATTGAATTAATAAATCACAGGAATAAGGGAAATAAGATTATTTACTTGAAAAGTCAGGTAATCTTCACCCTTTTTACCTTAACCTCACTTTGGAGGCGGGACTCAATTCAATGAATGCCTGCCTACTATATGCTGGGCACTAGTTTAAGTGATTTTGGGGAGTTGTTTTAACTCAGCCTTGTAACCACCCTGTGAGGTCGGAACTATGGTCATCATTTTACAGGTGAGGAAGTGGAGGCTGGGAGAGGTTAAGTGGCTTCTTCCCGACATTCTCCTGACCCATGGGTGCCCTGTTCTCCCAGTCTCTTTTCCCCATGTGCTGTGTCCCAGAGCCTCCTTCTGTCTCTTGTCTCTGATAAGACTCAGGCCCTCTCTTGTGTGTTGGGGGACTTTTTAAACTCTGATGTTTACAACAACTCTCTCCTGAAGACCTTCCACTCCCCGTTAGGTTGTGGCTCATTTTGACCCCTCACCTCTTTACCTTGACTATCTCTCCTGCCACCCTCAAGCCTGGGCCAGAGATTCCTTTGATAGCATAAAACATTCTGCTAGTGGGATCAAGCTGGATCTGAGCCAGGGTTTCTGAACTCCTCTGCCCTTCCTTTACCCCCACTTGACCCTTTGTATCCATCCACCCTCGCCTGCCACCACTCCTGTTCTGTGTCTCTGGTGTCTTACATGTGGAAGGAAGACACTGTTGACCTGTCAACAGGAAGGAGGTCTCTGCTACCTCCAGGAGCTTTGACTGGCATTCTTCCATCCTTTATAGCATTCTTCTTTCCTCTCATTCATTCATTCTGTAAATACTGATCATTGATCACATACTCAGTATAGCAGGGAACAAAACAAAGCCCTTGCCTTCATGGAGCTTGCATTGAAGTGGGGGAGACAGGTGGTAAAAATTGAACACATTATATACTTTACGCTTGTTGCAATGAAGAAAAATAGCAAGGTGAAGGGGTATGTATGGTGATGGGATGCAGTGTGGTCAGGGAAGGCCTCTCTGATGGTGATATTTGAGCAGAGACTGAGAGGAGGGATGCCATGTGGGTATCTGGGAGTAGGGACACCAGGTAGAGGGGATAGTAAGTGCAAAGGCCCTGAGGTGAGAACTCCCCTGGTAAGTCCAAGGATAAGCAGGAAGGTGACAGTGGAGAGAAGGAGGGGAGCTTGGTAGGAGGTGAGGGCTGCCCACCTCCAGCTTTCTCATTGCCTCAGGAACGCTGTTGCCTTCTCCCAGCTTTTGCCACTGGCTGAAATGATCACTTCCCTCCACTCAGCCAGGTCCCACTCAGCCTTCACAGCTCAGCTCTGGCCCCCCACCTTCTAGGGGGCTTCCATCTCTGCCATCTCTCATTGATCTACCTCTCCGCTGAGTTCCGACAGCTCCCATCTCTCCACTACACAACCGAGCTGTTGAATATCTGCTGGCTGGTTCATCTTCACCTGGGCTCTGTCTGTGTAGGTCTCACCTCCCTAACAAACCAGCTGCTTGAAACTGGTTTATCCCTTCTCCCCAGGAGCCAGCACTGAGCAGGGCTCAGTGTCTACCTGTCGGTGATGCTGGTGTCAGAATTGGGAAAGGGGCAGGCTCTGCAAAGATCTGTGGGTGGAATTTTCTTCATACTATGTTCATTATCCCTTCACAATAGACAGGAAATCTTTTATTCTGGACATCCTTGGAGCACTTTGAGGTGGGAGCCTCTGGAAACCTCTGCCTGGAGCTGGGAGAGGAATCCACTTTTCCTCAGGACTTGGATGAAATTTTGGCTCTGAGGTGTGATGGGGAGAGGAGCTGGGGTGCAGAGAAAGCCACTTGTTTATTAGCCTTTATTGTTCAGTCAAAGTAGAATAAGATGTTTCAGGAGCAAAGGAGGAAGGAATTTACCCAAGAGTCCAGAGACTTCCCTGACATCCAAGGTACGGATCCTGAGTGTGGAGATTGACCTATGAGTGACCTTGGGCAAATCACTTAACCTTCACCTATTGCAGTTTCTTCTCAGCCAAACCTCCCCTCTGCCCATCCACTGTAGAAGAAAATAAACAATTAACCTGATTTTTAGGCTTGGTCTCTGCATTAATCTTTAGGTCAATGGTTTTAAAACTTGCGAAATGTACAGATGGTTCCATTTTAAAGGGAGAGGGACTTCCCTGGTGGCGCAGTGGTTAAGAATCCGCCTGCCAAGGCAGGGGACATGGTTCGAGCCCTGGTCCGGGAAGATCACACATGCCGCGGAGCAACTAAGCCCGTGCGGCACAACTACTGAAGCTCACACGCCTAGAGCCTGTGCTCCGCAACAAGAGAAGTCACCGCAATGAGAAGCCCGCGCACCACAACAAAGAGTAGCCCCTGCTCACTGTAACTAGAGAAAGCCTGCATGCAGCAATGAAGACCCAGCGCAGCCAGAAATAAATTAAAAAAAAAAAAAAGGAGGAAAAGGCTTCCCACAGACCTCCAATATTGTCTTAAATTACTAATATAGTAATGTATATATTATATATATACAAACACAAAACTAGACATAAGTAACTTATGCTTATAACTCATTCATAGTCTTAGCGCCCAAACAAGTTTATAAATTAAAATGCAAACTACAAAGCCAATAACATTCAGATTAACAGTATTAATTTAACGTGATAGATGCTGTTGTGCTAAGACTACATCAACCCTTGCTACATGATCGTGGTTTTGGTTGCTTCCTCCACCACACGCCCTGTGGTGACTCACCTCTCCCCCTGCTTCTCTTAGCTTGAACAACTGTGAAGCTTTTGTTCCTACAACGTGCTGAAGGGTCATCTGGCCAGCCCTTGGCACAAAAGCATTTGTGTGTCAGGCAGCCACTTTTTTGTCATTAGCCCACAACAATGAGAGGAGCTCTCTTTAATTCTAGTGCAACAACAGACGCTGACGCAAAGCTGCCTTGCGACTGAGTGTGACTACTTGATCACTGAAATGAAACCACAACACTAGTACTTCAGTGCCTAAGGAACCCCTGCTTGAGAACAAATGTTGAGTGCTCTGAAAGAGCGCCCCCAGGGGTCTGAAAGAGTTAATGCTAGAGCTGTGGCTGATGGTTCTGTAATCCTAATAATAGAAACCACATGTTGGACCTTTGCATGCACCACTGTCTCAAGAGGTAGGTAGAATAGTATTAGCCTTATCGTACAGACGAGAAGGTTGAGGTGCAGAGAAATTGAGCAGTCAGGGTCCCACTGGACACTGGCAGCGTCTGGATTCCACCCAGGTCTGCATGACTCAGAGCCCCTGAATTTGCTACCAGGCTTCACTGCCTCCTTCCCTCCGGACCCTCACCAGGTTTCAGGGCTCTTTGATCAGAGTACAAGGACTCTGGAGTAGTTTGGGAACCTCTAGATTCTCCCAGTGGACTCACTGCTTTCTGGTGGAGTAGTTAGGGTGTTATTTGATGCAGAAAAGAGAAGTGAAGCTAGTAGAGAGCAGGATAATGGTTCTCAGATCCTCTGGTGGCTTTGGATGGCAGTGGCAGGGGATGGAGGCTTCCCTGAAGGTGCGTGGGAGGAGTGGATGCCAGTTACCCTAGGAGAGATGATACCTTAACAACGGCTACCTTGGTTAGGGCTTCACACTTCAACAAGCACGTTTTTGGTGCATTTATTTTCAAGTTTGTCCTTTTTTTTAAAATTTTATTTTTATTGTGATAAAATACACATAACATAAAATTTACCATCTTAACCATTTTGAAGTGTACAGTTCACTAGTATTAAATACTTCATAATATTACACAGCCATCACCACCATCCCTCTCCATAACTTTCTAGTGTGTATTTTACAACTTTGCAAAGCAGGTCATTATCCTCAGAAACAAGGGCTCAAGTGGCTTGCCCAAAGTCACACCCCAAACCTGTGCCTGCCTGCCTTTCAACCATGACCTTGAGTGATAGCGGTGGGCTTGGTTTTCCAAAGGCTTCTGTGGGACCATGTGAGGTGGCCAGGCTTTCTGAGGTAGGGGCTGAATGGGATGACCTTGGAAGGGCTGTCCTGGAATTGATGCTGCCGGTCAGGGTCGTCGTGACTCATTCCTGGGTATCTGGAACCCACCTTTCCTCAGATCGAAAATTATTTAAAACTTACTCCTGCCCTTGGAAGCTGCCCTCCCCCTGCCTGACTCGACTGGTTTATCATCCAAGCTTAAAATAACTATAGTAAATAATAACACCCCAAAACTTTTTATCCTGCAGTGGATGAGCAACAATCCACATATGCAAATCGATGGCATGCCTGTCCCCATGAATATTAATTTGGAAAGAGGGCCCAAGGTCCTAAAATACACTCGGAACCCTCAATGTGGCATTTTGCAACTCTTCCAGCTTGCTCCGAAATCACGGCCTTATTATATCTCAGGGTTCCCCTGCTCCAAGCTGACCTCCCTTTTGAACCTCTGAGGCTACCAGGGGGACATAGAATATCTCAGGTAGGCAGGCCAGAGGCCCGGGGGTGATGGCTGAATCCTAACCCCTGGGGCTGTGGTTGACCTTGTCCTTCCCTGGCAGGGCCCAGGCCCGCGCTCCTGTCAGATCCCAGCGTTAGCAGTGAGTCCCCAAGGTCAGGGGACAGTTCTGGGGAACATCGCAGGGCAGCTGCCAGCCTCAGGCTCTTGTGCTATCAGGGAGATGGGAGGTGGGGGAGGGAGGGGCCTGGAGAATCAGCTTGTCTTATCTCTCAAATGAGGCAAATGAGGAAACTGAGACCCTGGGATGGTGGGTGACTTGCCCAAAGTGACATGGTGACTTGATGGCAGGGAGTGACAAATATTACTCATTCTTTGCCCTGAAAAGCACATTTCCTTTTCAGTGTTTGTGTGTGTGTGTGGGGGGGGGGGAAGTGGTGGGCAGAGTGGCATTTAAAGTTTGTATACTTTTGGGGAAAGAGTCATTTTTCTAGTGTGAACATTCGCCCAGAGACAGGCAGAGACTGAAAATCCAGTCTTGTATCCCATTTGGGTTGAAAGAAGTGGTTGCCTTCCTCCCCCAGGAGATTTCCAAATTAGATTATACTAAGGCCAGAAGTAACGTGAAGTCGCATGGTAGAGCACACCCCAGCCAAAGTGATGAAAGGGCCAGATGGAGAAGGGCAGGAGTGTCTCTGAGGAAGCCAGAGGTTAACCGCTGTCTGGGGAGGACCGCGAGGTGGAGGAGTGAAGAGCTGGCAGTGATGTCTGTGTCCCACTGTGTACAGGGAAGGCTCTGCTGGGGGAGGGGGAATGGCGTGGCTTCATGGTACCCTACGAAGCTGGGTCTCTCTCTTTCCGGCTGCTTACTGGGTAAGCTCGGGCTATCCACTCACCTTTGGGCTTCCTTTTCCTTGTCAGTAAATATTGGAATATTCACCCCTCTACATCCTACTTCTTAATCTTGCTTCGTGAAGATCAAATGAGGGTTTAAAGTTCCTGCACCATGCCTGGTACACAGTAGGTATTCAGTACGTCTAGACTGTTTTCTTTTCCAGATAGATTTATCAGACTGGCTGCACTGGGTCAGCATGGAGATGTGTACGTCTGTGTTTGTGTCCGTGTTGGTGTGTTTCTACGTGTGTGTGTCTGCATATGTGTTTGCGTTCATCCATGTGTGTGGTGGAATGAGTGGGTGTGTAAGTGAGTCTCTGTGTCTTTGTGAATGGCTGGGTGTCTGTGCGTCAGTGTTTCATGACAGAATGACTGTGTGTTTCTGTGAGTGTGTGTGTGTTTTAATGTGTGTGTCATTGTGGTGACAACAGTTGTGTGTGCGTGTGTGTGTACACGTGTATGTAGTGCAGTGCTGGTGTGACTGGAAGAGTCCGTGGGGTTGGGAAGGTTCACAGTGCCGTGGACGTGGATCCTTTCTAAGGTGCTCCCAGCCAAAGCATTCACCTGCTTCCTGACCCCAGGTCCTAACTACCCTGGGTTCGCTTTCCTCTACCTCCCCCTAGAGGCCACTGGGCGCCTTAGCCCTGACCCGGCCCTGGATCATTTGCATTACGTTTGCATATTACATGCATATCATTTGCATTGTCTACATAGACTCTGCTTTCAGTTATGCAGTTTTCAAGGTAAAATGGAGTTGCTCTTCTTCAATGTCATTATATTAAGAATTGCTGCCTTTTCTTTTATTCTTTCTGGTCCAGAACTCCCTCTCAGAACTGGGGAACTGGGGGAGAATGAAAGCCCAAGAAACCTCTGCTTTTCCCTCCGTTGAGCAGAGGGATTGGTTGGTGGGTAGAGGCCCTGGGACCCTGGGAGGAGCAGCTGGGGGGAGGAGACTTTCTTATTCCACCGGCAGCTGCTTCTGACCAGAGCCACCTATGTCATATGGGAGCCAGAGACAAATACACTCCAACATGTGCCCTGTTGCCTGCTTCTCAAGCCCCCACCGACTTCCCCCTGTGAGGGTGAAAAGGAAGGGTCACTTTGGATGTTTCAGCACCTCTCTACCCATCTCGGGCTGGGGAGGGACCTTGAGGCCAGGGCTGGCCTTACGGGAAACAAAGGAGCAAAGGATGTTTTTTCTTTTCAAATACCTAATACATTATGGATATATATATGTATATATGTATATTCATTAATTTTCTTCCAGTTTTATTGAGATATAATTGACATACAGCATTGTATAAATTTAAGGTGTATGGTATAATGATGTGACTTACATACATCACGAAGTGATTATCACAATAAGTTTAGTGAACATCCATCATCTCATGTAGACACAAAATTTAAAAAAATAGAAAAAAAATTTTTTCTTGTGATGAGAACTCCTAGGATTTATTCTCCTAACAACTTTCATGTATAACTATAGCAGTGTTCATTATATTTATCATGTTGTACGTACATCCCTACCTAGTACAGAAGTAATGATATTTCTAATGCCACAGAAAATACCAACCCAAAAGGCTTCCTTAGGAGGGCTGTACCCCCAAAGTATCTTCCTTATGGGCCATCACTGGGCTCAGCATTCCCTCTTTAGATATGGGTTGAGTCCCTTCTGCGTGGTTTCTGGCATGTTACCTAACTTGTCTGAGCACCCATCTTCTCATCTGTGAAAGGGGCAATAATAATAGTACTTAATACTAATAACAGTACATAGGGTTTTTGTGAAGATGAAATGAACAGTGCAGGTAAAGGGCTTAGCTTAGTTCCTGGAACCCAATAAAGACTCAGCAAATGTTAGCATCAGCAGTTCTCATGGGCTCCCTCTGAAAACAGAGGTTCCGTAGTATGTCTTTTACACTCTCGTATAAATTGTTTATCAGATGCTCCTCAGACTAGCAGCAGGCTTGAATCCCTTCAATGTCTTTCGGGAAGTCAAGTCCCCAGGGAACCTGGGCTGCTTTTGCCTTCCCATGGGTGGAAGCATTTCCAGGAGCAGCATGGGAAGCAGGAGAGATTCTTTGTCTGTGTCTCCATGGATGTGGGTCACTTTCCCTCATCAGAGGGTCAGCAGTATCTTGTTTCCTTCTCAAAGTCAATAATTCATCTTCTCTTTTGGTCTTAACTCTGAGTAAAGCCCTACTGGCACCAAGGGCCATCCATGACTGAGTATATTTTGGGTTCCCAGAAAACAGAGCTTGAGGCAAAACTTAGTGCTGGTGCTGTCCTGGGGGTAGGGGTACAGTCCCAGGGCAAGGAGAGTGAGAAGGGAAGGGAAGGAGGCAACAAAGGAGGAAAAGCCAGTGCCGGCCAGCCACAGCTTTGTAAGGAAGTGAGGAAAGAAAGCCAGTCCGTTGCTGACTCATGAGGGATGTCTGTGGTTAGGCCGAGTGGAACCAGTGTGACTCAGAACAGGTTGCCCAGGGTAGAAGGAGGCGGAGAGTCTATCAGCCAGCATCTTGGTCTCTCATTGGTCCCAGTTTTCCCCATGAGGAAACTCCCTTGCATTTCTGGGTCATATCACCTGGCCCTTCTGGGCAGCCACTGGGGAAGCCAAATCCCACGCCCTGTGGTATGGTGCCTCAGCTGAGTCCAGAAGTGAGAACCACCAGCACCTCCTTATGTCCAGTGGATTGAACCTGGGCACTGGAGCTGCTATGGCTCCTGTGTTGGATGCAGGGGAGGCTGTGCCAGAGTCTCATCCTAGGGGAGGCTGAGACAGCGGTGGTGTTAGGTGAGATGCAACGGTGGCAGCCTGGCTCTCCATTGAGAAAGTAACTGCTGGATGGTATAGGAGGAAGCTGCGGCAGAGCAAGTCCAGGAAGGCACCTAAGTAGGGTCTGATTCAGCCACCATTAGTCAATTAATTAATACCCAGTTGGGACCAGGTGCTGGAGTCTGGACCTTACCCTGCAGGCAGTGGGGAGCCATCGGCATTCTTCAGCAGGCGAGAGACCCATTCAGCACTCAGCAGTGACAGAGTATGTTAGTCTGCTCAGACTGCTGTAACACAGTACCACAGACTGGGTGGCTTAAACAACAGAAATTCATATTCTCGCAGCTCTGGCGCCTGGAAGTCCAGGATCAAGATTCCCGCCAGTTTGGGTTCTGGTGAGAGCTCTCCTGCTGGCGTGCAGACAGCTGCCTTCTTCCTGTGTGCTCACATGGCTTTTCCTGGGTATGTGCTCACTCACAGAGGGTGGCAGGGGGAGAGAGAGAGAGAGGGAGAGAGAGTGCTTTCTGGTGACCCTTCTTGTAAGGATGCTAATCGTGTTGGATCAGGGTCCCACCCTTATGACCTCACTTGACCTTAATGACTTCCTTACACCAAATACAACCATCCTGGCGTTACGGCTGCAACATGAGAATCTTGGGGGGGGGGCCACAAACATTCAGTCCATGACACAAGGGTTATTTGGAGAGGGTCTGTTTTCAAGTCTGCTTGTCTTTGCCCACAAAAAGTCAGATGGGGACTGCTATCAGAAGCCCTGGTATTCCCAACTCAGTTCAGGGGAACAGAAAAGACTCAGAGATCACCGTTGCCCATGGAGTTTCATTCAGCAGTGGGAGAAGGTCCTTCCTGGGTCAGGAACCAGGGTGCCTGGGTTTGAACCTAAGCTCTGCCATTTAAAAGCTGGGTGACCTTGAGCAGGTGACTCAGCCTTTACTTATTCAACACACTTTGATGGAGCACTTGCTACGTGCTGGACCCTGTTCTAGCTGTTGGGGATACAGAAGTGAATGACACAAGATGAACAGATTGAAATCCCTCCCCTTGTGGAACTTACATTCTAGTGGAGGCAGCCAGCCTATGAACAAAATAAGTTAGTAGATGATAGAGCATATCTGAAGGTGACAAGGGAGTGATGGAGTGGGGATGGGAATACAGTTTTAAACAGTGGTTAGGGAAGGTCTCAATATAAAGGTGACGTTTGGGACTTCCCTCGTGGCGCAGTGGTTAAGAATCCGCCTGCCAAGACAGGGGACACGGACTTGAGCCTTGCTCCAGGAAGATCCCACACATGGTGGAGCAACTAAGCCCACGTGCCACAACTACTGAGCCCACGTACCACAAACTACTGAAGCGCATGCCCCTAGAGCCCATGCTCTGCAACAAGAGAAGCCACCGCCATGAGAAGCATGCGTACCGCAACGAAGAGTAGCCCCTGCTCGCCACAACTAGCCAAAGCCCACGTGCAGCAATGAAGACCCAATGCAGCCAAGAAATAATAAATAAATAAATAAATAAATAATTAAAACAAAAAGGTGACGTTTAAGTTAAGGCACAAAGGAAGTCAGGGAGGGGACAATGCTGATCACTAGGGGAGATCTTTCTGTGCCTCAGTTTCCTCACCTGTACAGCACCTCCTGCACAGAGCTGCTTTGAGGGTTGAGTTAATCCATGTAGTGGGCTTAGCACACAGTGCTAAGCCTGGCCTGGCACACAGTGAACACTCATTAATGTTGCCTGTTATTATTGTCACTGCTGCTCAGGTAGGATCCTGTCCCTGCCACCTCTGGGCAGCACTCCTGGGCTCCAGACTACAGGGGTTTCAGTGGCCTTCATCTCTCCAGGAGTGGAAGCAGCTCTCCTCCAACCCTCCTCATTAAAAGGGGACACACACCCTTGCAGTTGGAGAAGCGACACATGCGCTTTCTTTTTCCTCGAGCATCTAACTCCCAGAGGGAGTCGCGGAAGAGCCTTTAGCAAAATCCAGGTTTAGGAAGCAGCTTCCAGCCTTTCTCTGGAGCATCTGCAGACTGAGTTGAGCAGGTGTTTATGGCCCAGCTCAGAGCTGGGCTGGGGGTCGGAGTCGCCCACCATGAGAACCAGACCCCCAGCAGCGGAGTCGTGGGGCCCTGTCCTGCTTTCCCCCAGAAGTGACTGGGTGGCTGCCCACTTCCCATCAACAGGCACCGGGAATTCCTTCAGCAATTGGGACGCTGTTATTTACTATCGCAGAGATTTTTGTGGCTGTAATTTACCACCACTGTGAAGCCGGGGACCTGAATCTCAGTAGCCCTCAGTATAGATACTGCATCTAATCAATCCTCTATTACTAGGCAAATGCATCCTATAGGCTACTGATGTCTTTTCCTTTCAAACACCTAATACATAATTAATGATACTTCTAATGCCACAGAGGACCCTAACTGAAAAAGCTTCCTGCTATAATTTATATCCACCCAAACAAAAAGATTGGTTTATTGGTTCACTTATCATGCAGGAGTATGCCTCTCCCTCCTTCCCCAGGAAGGGGCCGTAGAGTGGATGAAGGTAGGAAGCTAGCCCTCCAGACAGCATTGAGCCAAGCAGGAGGATGGCTACGTGTGGGAGGGTACCACGTGCCAGCTTCCTCATGGATTGTCTCGTGAACTGACCTGTGAGGGAGGTCCTCTGGTTATCCCACTCTCCAGATGAGGAAGCCGAGGCCAGAGAGGTAATGCGACCCAAGGTCACACTTGGGCCTCTCTGCAGGTCGGTGGACTGCACGGGAGAGCTTGGAGGTCCAGGCTTGGACTGTGAGCTGTGTGACCTGGGCAAGCGGCTTAGCTTCTCTGAGTCTTAGTTTCTTAGCCTGTAAAATGGCAGCCACAGTTGCTCCTTTGAAGGATTATTCTAGAATTAGAGATAATGGCACGTGTTAGGCACTGGAAACGTGCTTACTGTTTTCCTTTTTTGGAAGTGAATGGTGAGAACATCATTTTTGAGCGTATTGTTTTGCCAGCAAGGTGGTCTTTGTTGGCGGAGAGAGTATTTTGGAAAGAGACAGGTGTTGAACACCCTGTTGTCAGGAAACACACCTTCCCTGGGCAGATTGGGCTCCGTGAGAAGCTCCCATCACAGAATCCACCCGGGAAGTCTCCTTCACCAGGCTTTGAGTGGCATCAGCCTTGGGAATGAAGGAAACATGGTTCCTGTCCTTGAGGCACCGCATCTGGTGGAAATGAACAGACTCAATACTCAGTGTGATGAGGCATAACGGGGGTCAGCACACAGGCGCAGGACCCTGACGGCTGGGGGCCCTGGGGTGGTGGTGTCACTGCACAAAGGAAGGAGGTGCCAGGTGGTGGGTGGGGTGTGGCCTATGCCTAGCACAGGGAGGGGCCTGAGGTGAATTTTGAGTGTGAGATGGTGGGAACAAGGGTCCAGTCTTTCCCAGGGGCGTTGGGGTGGGCTGCCCATCTTGGCTCCGCCCCTCTGCCCTTCCGCTCTCTCAGGGAGGAGATGGAGCTGAATGGGCAGAGCCTCCTCCCCAGCCTAGGGAGGGAAGGGGAGCTGGAGGCTGAGCAGAGGCAGGAGGGGCCGGGGTGCTTGGGGGTGATGGGGAGGCTGCCTGCAAACAGCCACTGGGACCAGGTGGGCGCAGAGGCTCACAGGGGACCCCTCACAGGCTAAAGAACTGGGATTCGAATTGCTTTCCTTCTCTCCAGGGCAGCCCTTCCCAGGCCCTCACTCCGCTCACCCCTGGAGCCCCCAGGCTGCCCCGTCATTCTTCCTTGTCCTGTCCAGACCATAGCAGACGTGGCTTATGCCTCCAGAACAAAGAGCTGCTCCTCGTTCAGGAGCCCTCTGGTTTGCCTTGACCCTTCTCCATCTTTTGCTGGTGGTGGCCTCCCTTCTTGCTTCTTGTCCCCCCCAGTCCACACTCCCCGTGGCAGGCAGAGGGGATTGTTCGCAAACCGGATCATGTTCCTGTCTTGTCGGAGACCTTTTAATGGTTCCCCATTGCCCTTGGGATAAAGTCAAAACTCATTAGCACAACAGTCAAGGCCCAGCTGCCTCTCTCTATCCTCTCTCCATTATCCATCCGCGCTTTACGCTTTGGTAATGATGACCTGCTTCCAGTCCCCCTCCCTGAGAACACAGAGTGCTACATCACCTCCAAGCCTTTGCTCAGGCTGTTTTCTGACTGCAATGCCTTTCCCTATTTCCTTAGTCTGGCTGCTGCTTACTCGTCTTTCAAAATTCAGCCCAGACACCTCCTCCTCCAGGAAGTCTTCCCTGAACTCCCCTCCCTCCATTGGGCTAAGTGGCCTGTATTCCTGCTCCCCTGGCACTCTGCTTATTACAATCTTACAACTTCAAAACCGTCGTGACAGCCTCAGGAGCAGGGACCTGGTCAAAAATGGACTCAGTACCTAGTGCCATCCCTGGCACATAGGTGGGCTAAAGATATGTTGTTATACTGAACTAGGATAGTCCTCGTCCTTGATATGAGACCCTGATGCCTGCTTGTAACTCTCCCCGACTTTTGGGGCAGAGGTGGGATCTGGCAGCCAATTATCGGGTGGGCTGTGAGATGTGGGAGCCTTGGCAGCTTTGAGACCCAGGCAGGGTTTTGTTAGGAGGATCCAGGCTTTGCTGGATTTTAGAGACTGTCAGCGTTCTGAGTACCTGGAGGGTCTTGGGGAGTGGTGGGGTGAAGTGCTCTTGAGGTGCCCTCAGAGGTTAGAGAAATGAGGAGGATGATCCGGCCACTGAGACACCTGGGTTGGTGAAGTCATTTAATACAAAGTTTCTATTTTCCCTCCTGGTCGTGTCTCTGGATTTGTGACATATTTGGGCATTTGAATTGTTTTAATCAGCTCCCTACTTTTGGTCCCCAACTTGATCTCCCCTCCCCATCATGTTCAGCAGAAGGGATATAAGAAGAGGAAATCTTCAAAAAACAGGAGACTCTGAAATGGGTTTTCAGGGAGACAGTGGCACCCCCTTTCCTGCTTTGTGCAGAGTAGGAGCCGAGAGGTGTCTGTCGGGGAGGACAAGGCAATGACATCACCGGATCCTGAGTTCCGAAGGTGGGAAGGGCAGAGAGGGCCTGGTTCTGGGCCAGGAACTGCTCTGGGGCTCCCCGGTGGAGGCTCTGTGTCTTTCTGGGTAATTTCCACCTTTAATTTCTCAGCGTTTTATGAACAGGGAGTAAATCAGGATCCCACCCCGACTGCCTCATGTAAAGAATTAATAAACCGGAGATTTATGGGGCAATGGCAGAGGAAGGCAGTGGAAAGGGAGAATGAAACGAGACTTGGTTCCCAAGGGGCAGGGGGCTGGCTCCCGGGTCTCCCTCCACTGTGGAGTGTCTGCTGAGGGCAGCTGCTGGGATCCTTGTCCTTCAGGGCTTGGTGGCCAGGCTGAGCTCTGGCCTGTGTTTTCTACTTAGGATTGACAGGCCCACAGTCGAGGAGACGGAACCATCCCTGGATCTGTGTAGCTTGACAGTCTGGTATCTAATCTTTAGAGGGGCATATAGATACAGACTCTGGGCTTGGACTCAATCTAGAGTCTGGAGGGGGAGAGATGCAAGTTCACATTCTCTCTGTGAAGTTGCAAGTAACAGAAAAGCAGGACGTTGGGGCTTACACAACAAGAACCCAGGTCCTCTCCACCTCTCTGGCTGCTCTCCTCAGCATGTTGGCTCATCCTCGTGCTGGCGCCTCATGGTGGTGAGATGGCTGCTGTAGTTCCAGTCATCACATTCATAAACGACAATGTTCAGTGGAAGAAGGGGTTGCCCATCTCTTGTTGGGCATTTCCTTTTATAAGCGAGGAAACTTTCCCCAGAAGCCCTCCAGCAGGCCAGAATTGGGTCAAGTGCCCTTTCCTAAATCAGTCACCAGCAAAAGGAAAGGAATTACTGTGATTGACTTAGAGTAATGAAGTTCCACTTGGGTTATGCTTCCCTGAGTCATGGTGGAGAGGAGGGGGCACCTGGACAAAAGTCAGGCACTCTGGGAATGAGGAAGTTGGCATGGCTGCTGGGTAGGCACTTACTGCAGTGACTTTGGGTAATTTGTTTTAGCTTGCTAAGCCTTAGTAAAGTGATAATAATAATAATAGTACTTGTTTTACAGTGTTGTGAGGATTAAATGTGATACTGCATGCTGAGTGCCTAGCAGGGTGCCTGGCGTGCAGTATGTGTTAAGTTAGGTGTTAGTAATAATAGCAGTTGAGTGAAGTCTAGGCCCCTGATTACCCTGTTTGGGTGTCAGCGCTGTGTCAGATGAAGGTGGTGTCATCTCCTCCAGAGTCACACCTGCCTTGGTGAACACTCCTGCTGCTTTATTATGGTCGTAACCCCATGGCATCCTTGATGGCAGCGTGGACGAGGTTCCTCCACACACCTGTGTCTTTGGTGAAGTTAGTTAACCTTTCTGAGCCTCAGTTTCCTCATCTGTAAAATGGTGATACTGTTACCTCATCACGTAGTCAGGTGGGTTCAGTAAATGAGGCGGGAAGTACGGCAAATAGCGGGCATAAGCCCTACACACTCCAGACCTCAGTGAAACTCCCTGGTCTTCCTCTCCCTCCTGAATGCTCATTTCAGGGGCGAGAGGTCTAAGGATCAGGGTCCCTTCCCTTGGGGGTGATGAGGTGAAGCAGGCTGTATTAGTTAGCATCCAGGTCCCCAAGGGATTGGGGTGCCAGGCCGGAGACAAGGCCAAAGCCCAGGATTTTAGAGGGGCCCAAAGGCCAGGGGCAAAGGGAAGGGCAGAGCTCAGGTGGCGTGAGGCTGCCCAGAGCTCCCTGGGGACTTTAGATGCTGCGTCTCTGACCGCACGGCTAATTCTAGCTCCCACCATCTGCCTTGACCAGGGCTGGTCCAGCTGCAGGTAAAGGGCTCCTGATCACGGGTGACCAGGACTGGGGTGGGGAAGGGGACAAAGGCAAAGGAATAAGCCAGTGGGCTGGGAAATCGCTGGGGTTGCTGGAGATGGTCTCTACAGCCTACGGGTCTTGGTGCCTCCAGGCTGGCTGCCCCTGGGCCATCCTTGACTCTTAAGACCTGCCACTGAGGTGAGTTCAACTCTGCAGGCTCCTGACCAGAGACTGTCAGCTGAGGCAGCTTAGCAGAGTGGTTCTGAGCAGGGCCTCCAGATGCCCCCTGCCTGGATTCAAAGCTCAGCTCTATCACTCATCATCTGGGTCATGTGGGCCAGATCCCCTCGTCTCTGTGTGCCTCAGTTTGCCCAGCTGTAAAATGGGATGTAAAACAGAACCTACTCCTAGGGTTATCATGGGAATTGTATGTCGGTAAACACCCAGCACGGGGCCTGGCACACGATGAGTGCTCAATGATGATTAATTGTTATTTTTTGAGGATGATAAACAATTGCGTTCCAGCTTTCACAGAGCAGATCATACTTACTCGTACTTGCTCTTCCATGGCCCAAGGCCTCGCTACTGAGGAGGAGAAGCGTGGAGAGGAAGATGGAAAAACCCTGCTTCATTAGTGATTAAGTATCAGTACAGCTGCCCAAAGGGTCCGTGGAACTGCCAGAGGAGCTGGTGTGAGCACAAAAGTGTCCAGGGCTGGAGGATTAGCAAGGAAGGGACGGGTGGCAGCTTGAATCAGCAGCTCAATTCCTGGCACAGGAGAGGGTTGGAGCATCTGTTCCTGTAGAGTGCTCAGGGGCAGCCCATGCAGGAAAAACAACCCCCATCCCTCCTCCAAAGGGAAGCCTTGCGGGGCCCTGACATTATTTGGGAGGCTGGAGGGCCAGGCCCAGTTTGGGCCTCATGTACCTTCTTGGCATTGCTGACAACTCCTGTTCTGACCCAGCCATTATCTAGGGGCCTTACCACGCACCATAATAGTCCCCCACACCCCTGGCAGATTATGTTTGTGCACCTTCTGTCACCCAGGACTTTGCACACACCTAGCAGGGCTCATCTGTAGTGTACCTCTTCATACGGCTTTCACTTGGCCTGGCTTCTGATGTCTGAAAAGCCCTGCTCTGGGGACTGGCAGGTATCTGGGTACATAATAGGGCTCTTGTGTGCCTGTGGGTCTTATGTAGCTCGGTGTTCCCCAACTGTGTTCTACGGAACATTAGCTCTACAGAGTGCTCTGTAAAGGCTCTGACAAGTCCTGCAGGGAAAGGACTTGATTGTTTTGTTTGGCCCTTTGTTAAACGTATTTAACCATGGGATCTTAGTTTCTGTAGAACCCCCTTTATTTATTTATTCTTTGGCTGTGCTGTGCGGCATGTGGGATCTTAGTTCCCCGACCAGGGATTGAACCTGCGCCCCTTGCATTGAGAGCATGGAGTCTTAACCACTGGACCAGCAGGGAAGTCCCCGTAGAACCCTTTTAACATTCCAAGGGAATGATGTTGGTGGGACCCACTCTGGGCAACAGTAATGTAGAAAAGAGAGCGTGTGACAAGGAGCGGGGACGCCACCTCTCTGTTCTCAGAGAGGCGGGTCCACACAAGCTGAGTGATTCGGCAAGCCAGCCCCCCCTCTGGCCTTCAGTTTCTTGAGCTTTAAAATAAGACTGGTGATGATCAAGCCTCTTACTTGACTTACATAGTACAGTGTTTTGTTTTGTTTTTTTAAACTCTTTACAGTAGAAAATTTCAAATAGATCCCCAAGGAGAGAGAACAGTATAGTGCATCTGCATGTCCACATCGCCCTGCTTCAGCAGTAATTTGCATTTCGCCTATCTTTTTTCATCTGTGCCCCCCACTAACTTTTTATAAAGATGATTTTGAAGATGATATAAAATTTAAGTCTGTGAAAGTGCTTTGCCATCTTCAAAGTGCTATACAAAGGTAAGACATCTATCATTACTATTATTAGGTTTATTATTTCTTATTTCTAAAGTTCAAAGTGCTACATAAACATAAGGCATCAGTCATCATTATTATTATGCTTGTAATTTCTTATTACTACCCAGTCATATCACCAAAAATGCCTAATCATGTGGATATTTATGGAACTCCACTTGTAAGAAGCTAGGGTGAGCCTAGATGGGGGGTAAAGCTTAAAATCCAACCCTGCTGCCTGGGGGGCTTACAATCTAGTGGACAGGTGAGACAGATGGAAGATCCAGAAAACAGCCTGGCAATACCTGGTGGTGCCTGGGCAGTGCCAGACGAGGGAATCGACAATTCTGGAGCAATTCAGGGAAGGAAAGGACAGAAGGCCAAGGGATGTCTAGCTAGAGCCTTTTCCTCATTGGAGAGGTTTTCCTGTCCCGGCGAGTTTGGGAGTTTGGCTGGGCCTGGAGACAGCTGGAGGGATAAGATGTCCTTTCCGGGACACAGTCATCTAAGCGCCCAGTGATTTGATGGTTCTGAAGGAGGACAGACTATAGGCCTTTGTAAGTGATGCTAATTTGCCTGTCTCCCAGGAGATAAAGATGTTATTGTCACCTTCCACCAGAATGGGGACTATGCACCCCTGCAACTTTCAGATAGAACTTGATGTATCCTCAAAACAGAACTTGGTAATAAACAAATGGATGAATGAACAAACCAACCCCAAGTAACCCAGACCTTTCTTGAGGCTAGCTCCTTGTCCAATGACAATGTCTCCCGCTTCTAATCACCTCAATCCAGTTCCCCATTTCGCCTGGCTCCCTGTTCCTGACCTGGGGCCATTGACCTCACTGCCGACACTGCCCATCTCTCGCCGCGGTCTGGGCTTTGCCAAGGGCCCTCTGCCTCGAGGACCCTTGCCGGCCCTCTTCCTTCCCTGAGGCAGAGACTCAGAGGTTCAGAGTGTGCAGCCTTGGCAGGACCACCAAAGCTATCATCGCTCTGAATCGTCTACATAGAAGATGGAATCTCAGTATCAGAGTGGAACTCGTGGGGGAACAAACAACTCTCTGTTGGCTGCAGATGCATTTGGCTCGAGTTTTGCTTTTAAACCATGTGAGCCAAGAGAGGATTTCACATAAAAATATGTATTTCCAATTTCCTTTGAATAATTAGAAGATCTGCAACTCCTGGCCCGCATTCCTGCCTGGCCAACAGTGGAGAAAGCTGAGTGGTGGCTTCCTGTCCAGCTGGGGTGCCTGCTGTCTGGGTCGCCGTGGTCCCCTGGGAGTCTTGGACTCACTGACGTTTCTGGCTGGGTGCTGATGGGCATTCAGGGTGGGGACCACACCACAGAGAGCTCCCCACCACAGAGAGCTCCTGTTGTATGTGAAGCCACAAGGCCAGATAACCCCAGAGCTGTTTCTGCCTGACTTGCTTATTTCTGGCCATGACGATCTTGCCATGATTTGACCAAGAACATCTCCCTGAGTGATGTACTGGGGTCCTGGCAGGAAACAGGTAGCACACCCAAGCTGGGTAATTTGATGAGAACTTAATAAAGGGGCTGTTTACATAGGTGTGGGCGGAATTTAGGAAAACCAGCAAAGGACAGTGCAGCACCCTGAGGCTGGTAACCGTGAGAGCCTTTACACCCCCACGGCCACGGGGACTTGGAGAGGGGACTGTGTACAGAGGGCTGCCTGACAAGAGCGTGGCTTTCCGGAAGGCGTGCAGCCAAATCACAGTGATCCTGTTCCCGCTCCTCCTCCTCTCCGGTTTCCTGCTGGCTGCCCCATTGGGTGAGCCCAACGGATCATTGGGGAACCCAGAGATCAAGGGAGCCTCTGATGCCATCCGTACCTGTCAGCCTCCTGGGGCCCAAAGTAGAGGGAGACGTGTGCGGAGAAGATCCACAGGAACTCATGGAAAATGTCCAGCACAGGCAGTGTTACGCTAAGTTGACAAATCTGGATCCCTCAGCTCGCTGTACTAGGAGGTGGTTCAGTCTGTGTGGCCTAATTGTGGGGAGCAGTCCCCTCTGTGGGTGTAGGGGGGGTGTTATTCCTGGGGTCTGAGGAGCTCCTTCCCTGCAGGCTCACCTGGCCTGGTTTCCATCCTGTCCTCTCCAGGGTGTGTGTCTTTGTGCACAGGCGAGTGGGTGGGCACCCCCTCCACCAGCCGCCCCCTTCTCTGGAGCTCCGTGGGTTTCCGCAAGTGGCTCTAAAGGGAAGCCCAGAGGAGCAGGTCTGGTTGTCTGTGAGGGCTCCCCGGCTGGGGCGGGGGACAGCCCACCGGTAAGCCCTCGGGCAGTGCAGCATCTCTTACTGACTCTATTACCTGCATACCCTCTGTGTGCAGCATTTTCTGAGGAGCTTTCCCGCTGTGCTATGATTTAAAGAGCTCCCTCACCCCAGATTGCCTTCCACACTAGCCTGCCTTAGATTTTGAGATTCTGCCAGCTTCCCAGCCTCAGAGAGTGTTATAGCTTGATGACCTTCTTGTCCTCTCATTGGGCAGAGGGCAGACTGAGACCCAGAGAGGGGAAGTGACCGGTCCAAGGTCAGAGGGTGATGTAGGGCTAGAGCAGGAAAAGGAATCTGGACTAGCTCCTGGCCTTGGGTTGCCTCCATGCCAGTTACTCTGGTGGGTGTTTTGGGGGGAGCAGGGGCAGTCCCAGAGGCTGGGTGGTGGAGCCCAGGGGGTCTTAGGAGGGGGAATCTGAAGCATAAAGGGATCGGCTGCCTAGCTGGGCCAGGGTTACCCTTCCCTGGGGGCCTCAGGCAGAATGGGGATGAAGAAATAGAAGCTAAGAGCTGTTTCAGAGCACGTCCCAGACAGCAGAGCCTGGACCGTATCCATGGAATGAACGGGGAGGAAAGACACACTCTGCTTTCTCCCTTCCCCTCTCCCCCTCTGCCCTCTCTTCCGGGAGATGTTGAGAAGCAGGGAAGAGCTCGAAATGTGAGGCCAGATGGGGAGAAGCAGGCCCCCGGGGGGGTGGGCACAGGAAAGAGGAAGGAGTCCCCGGAGGAGGAGGCCTGACTCCTGTTCTCCCACTTTGCCGATGTGATCTCGGGCACAGATCATCCAAAGTGCCGGGCTTTTGTTTTCACTCATACAAAATGAGGAAAACAATGCCTGATGGGATTGCTGTAGGATTTATTTTTATTAATAGCCAATATTAATAATGTCATTTATTGAGACTTTGTGGCAGGCACTGGGCACAGCAATTCCTGTGCAGGATCTCGTTTAAGCCTCACAGCAACTCCACGAGGAAACTGAGGCTCGAGATGACTCTCGAGTGAGCAGTAGACTAGGGGATTGAGGAGGTAGTGTTGGAAGACGTTCTCCATAAATTGCAAACCCCGACATGTTTTCTGTGGACCTAAGAAAAGCTATCCTACCAGCATCAATATTACTCCCCTCGGGCTGTGGACATCCTTGGAGATGGGTGGACGCTTCTTCCACAGTGAGGTTTTTTCAGAGGTCTTTATGGACCTGTGTGTTTTCCCTCCTCTTGCCATCTCCCTGGGAATCTTGCCCAGGGGACAATTTTCTGAAGGAGGAAAAGAGCCCGGGAAATGGGAAAAACAACCTTCTGACTTAACCGCCCCCTGCTACCTGTGCTCTCAGCAGAGCCTGGAGGCCTGGAGGGCTGCCTCTGGGTAAGTGTGTGAGTGTGTATGTGTGGGACAGCATTGGCTGTGTGTGTGTGAACGCCTGTGTGTGATTGTGGGCCCGTGTGAGTGGTAAGTGTATGCATGTGTGTTTATGTGAGTCTGAGGAAGACTGAGCATAAACGTGTATGGGAGTGAACGTGTGGTATGAGCAGGTTTGCATGTGCATGAGGGTGTGTGTATGTCTGACTGTATGTGTTTGCTGACGGTGTGTACTTCAGTGTGTGTGACCGTATGTG
This sequence comes from Leucopleurus acutus, assembly GCF_964270905.1. Lineage (NCBI taxonomy): Eukaryota > Metazoa > Chordata > Mammalia > Artiodactyla > Delphinidae > Leucopleurus > Leucopleurus acutus. Next base: position 135,082,123 of record NC_139142.1, on the reverse strand, counting down.
CATGTGTGTTGCAAATGTATGTCTGTGTTGTGAGTGTATATAGGTTAGTGTATTGTGTGAATGCGTGCGCATGTATGTGTGTGTGTGTCTGTGACTGTGTATGCATGTGAGCTATTTATGGAGTGTGGGTGTTCTAAATGTGTGGGACCACGTGTGAGTGTGTGCTTGCAGATGTATGCCTGGTGTGAGTGGGCGTGAACCAGATATGACTGGATGAGTCAAGCCCCTGGGGTCCCTGCCTCCAAAGGGCAGTCATTAGGGAAGTATTATAATGACTCAAACCTGGTGGAGGACCCTGGTGGGGTGCAGAGTGGCATCACCCGCTGAGCGCTGGTCCCCCACCTCCTCCCTGGGGCTCCTAATGCCACGTTGCCCACTGCACAGCTCCCTCAGCCATCACCTTTCCTGGGAGAGTGCTGGCTTTTGGTGCCGTTCTTAAGTAATGTGGAGTGTGAATGGTGGGCAAGCATACTGAAGAGCCCTCTCTTTGGGGCAGGGCTGCTCGCTGCCTCTCCCTGACGATGGGAAATGGCTCCTGCAGGCTGGGCCTTGGCACTCCTCCCTAATGCGCACTTGGTAGAGCTGCTGGGCTGTGACCAAGTGTGAATCCATGCCAGGCCACTCACCTCAGCCGGGAGAGCAGATGGCAGGGCCGGGCTTCTCCGGCGGGCTGCTCTGCCATCCGGGGCCTCTCCCTGCCAGACACCTGCCTCCTTGTCTCAGCGTCTCGAGGATGGCCAGAGAACGCTGCCATGTTCTTTCTTGCGCTTATATCCTTTAGCACTTGAATGACCAAGACCCTTCCCCATGCGGGAAGAACTAGGGGGCTAGTTCTTGGGCTAGGGGAAGAACTGTACACCTCCGGGAGAAATCGGTGCTTAGAGGTGAGATGAATATGAATTTTGTAAGACTTGCCCATCACTAAACCAAGTAGTGAGATTCGCTCATCCAGCTTGGGAAATATTCTAGCTAATCCTTGTATAGCACTTATATTATGACAGGTACTTTATATGTATGAACTCATTTTATCTACTCAATAGCCTTATGAGGTGGATAAGGTTATTATCCCCTCATTTTATAGATGACAAAAACCAAGACTCAGAGACGTTAAAGAACTTGTCCAAGGTCACACAGCTGGTAACAGGCAGAGCCGGGATTTGATACTAAGTGGTCTCATTCTAGAAACTGCTCTTAACTGCTACACTATTTTCTATCTCAAAGTAGCAAGCTCTCCTGTCGTTGATTGAATTGTAATTTGATGTTTTTTAGTATATTCACAGAGTTGTGCAACCGTCACCACAATCAGTTTGTGTCGTGATCACTGCAGTTACCCCCCAGAGAAACCCAATACTCATCCGTAGTCACTCCTCATTCTTCCTCCCCCCAACCCTGGCAACTACTAATCTATTTTATGTGTCGATGGAGTTGCCTGTTCTGAGCAGTTTATATAAATGGAGTCATACAGTATGTGGTCTTTTGTGACTGGCTTCTTTCACTTAGCATAAAGCTCCAAGGTTCATCCTCATTATAGCACGAACTAGTATTTCATTCCTTTTATTGTGGAATAATATTCCAGCATATGGATAGATTGCATTTTATGTATTCATCCATTGGTTGATAGATACTTGGGTTGTTTCTGCCTTTTGACTACTATGCATAATGCTCCTGTGAAGTCTGTGTACACATTTTTGCATGTATATGTTTTCATTTTTGTTGGGTATATATGTAGGAGTGGAATTGCTGGGTCATATGGTAACTTTACGTTTAGCATTTTAGGAACAGCCAGACTGATTTCCAAAGTGGCTGCACCGTTTTACATTCCCACCAGCAGTGTATCAGGGTTCCGGTTTCTCCATGTACTTGTCAACACATGTTCTTTTCTGTTCTTTTCGAACAGAACAGTGCCTGTCTTGTTGGGTGTGAGGTGATATCTCTTTATGGCTTTGGTTTGCATTTCCCTAATGATTAGTGATGTTGAGCATCTTTCATGTGCGTATTGGCCATTTGTATATCTTCTTTGGAGAAATGTCAGATCCTTTGCCCATTTTTAAATTGGGTTCCAATAAGTTTGTTGAAGGAAAGAATGGAGTGAGCGAGTGAGATCCTGGGATGTCAGGATGAGTGACTCAGTCCTTGCCCTCAAGGAGCTCACAGCCCAGACTAGAGACACACACAGAATGAGGAATTAGATGGATATGGTGAGTGCTTGAACAGCAGTAGGTGCGAGAGCCTGGGTCAAGGAAGGAAAGCTTCCTGGAGGAGAATGGGAATGAGGAAAGGTTGTTCAGGTGGAAGAACTTGCTCTGGGAGGGGGAGGTACAGGTGTAGGTGGGGAGCAGCTGGGAAATAAAGGGCAGGGGGAAGGGTGAGGCAGGTGGGTCCAGGTATCTAGAAGGTTGTTTTGTATCCAGGGAGAAACAACCAGGAGAGGCACCTGCGTGGTTGAGGGTATGGAGTGGCGGAAGCTTAACATGGCTTTAAATTTGCCATCCAAACCCTGCTTGTCCTTAAGCCCTCCTAACAGAATTGCTGAAGCTGCTGCTGTGGTACTGAGTGGGTCCTTTTATGTTTTAGTAATTATCCTGTCACCCACCAAAAATAATTTCATCCCGGGAAGAAGGAAGGTTGGGTGGTATTGAAACAAGTGGCCTAATTGGGATTCATAAATCTACTTTTTAACAAGCACAATTAGGAATACTTATTGCAGGCCGGCTTGAGGAAATTAGGAGAGTGCAGTGAGCAGGAGCATCTTCTTTTGTGGTTTTCTTTAATGGGATGAAGGACTTGGTTTGATCCTGGCATCTCAATTAGTCATGGGAGGAGCAAGTCTCAAAAGTGGAACTTTACCCCAAAGTTTAATTCTGAGTAGGTTATTAGGCAATGCTATCATGGCATGCGGGGTCTTCTAGATTGTACTTTGGGAGGGAAATGGCAAATCCCGTAAGTTTCGGAAAAGCTAAGAGAAATCTCCCACAACTAAGACTGATAAGATGGACAAACACTCAGTGTTCTATCCACCCTCCCCCCCTCCCCCCTCCCCCCTCCACACATACTTTTTTGGTTTTCGGTTCATTCAGCTAGGCCAAGGGCATGGGGTGGGCGGTGGTCTGGCGGTGGAGGGAAGGTTAAACTGAGGCTCATGATGGTTGTGAAATCATGAGATCTGGAGGTATCAGGGGAATGGAGGGTACAAGCAGCAGTGATTGATGGAAGGAGAGACCCTTGTGGGCGAGAATAATCTGGAAAGCTTTCAGGGGAGAAGCAGGATTGAGCTGGGGCTGGGAGGATGGGCAGGGTTTAGGAGTGTGGAAGGGAAAGGGGAGCCCTGGAACCGCTGTGAGGCCCTGACCCAGGCAGCCAGGAGAGGTGCCAGGAGGGAGGCAGGCAGATCTGTCAGTGGTGATGGAGTGATGCTGTGTTGGGACCCGGGTGGAGAGGGCTGGACACGAGCTGGGAGGCCTTGGGGCTAGTCCTGGTCCTGCCACTATGTCACTGTAGAACTGAGGCAGGCGCCTTGCCCTCTGCGGATCTTGGTGTCATCTTGAACGCTCTCTAAGGGTCCTTCCAGCCTTGACACTTGACACAGCGAAGACTCTGGCCATCTGTAGAGTTGGGGGAGCTGTAGGAGAGACCTAGAGGGTGAGGCTGAGAAGGGATGGTGGTGTCATTGCCTAAGGTAGACAGAGGATGCTCCAGTGAATTCCCAGGGTGGAAATACGTGACACAGTATGAGTGGATTGACCCTTTGAGGGATGTAGAGTGAAGAGGAACATCTGATGACCCTCACATGTGTGCGGCCAGAGCACTCATGGGTCTGGCCAACTCAGGAAATCCCCACAGAGAGAAAGGATTTCCAATTGCTTCTAGATAAAAAGGAATGAAACGAATGAATGGATGGATGAGAGCATGATGGGCTTTGAGCCTGGTGTAAAGGAAAGATCCCTGCTTTGCACACAGGCAGGCTTGGGTCCGATCTCCATTTGGCCCTCACAGGTTGTGTGTTGTTGGATATGTTACTTAACCTTTCTGAACTGAGGTGTTTGATCTGCAAAATGGAGATTTAATAATACTTATGTCATAATCTTGTTGTAATAATCAAATGAAAGAAAATAAAGGGCCTGGCACACAGTAGGTGGTTAATTGTGCTGGTTCGCTTCTCTCTTTCCTACTCCTCACCTACTTCCCTGATGTGTACCTCTTTCCATTTGGAAATTTGGGATTCTTACACCTGCTTTGCTTCCAGCTAGGGTCTTGTTGGGGCCCTAAGGAGGCATAACACATGTGTAAAAAGTACTTTGTAAACTGTACTTTGCAACCATAAAGGAGAAATTCTTGTTTTTGCGAGACCATTTGAAGTGGTAGCTAGGGTCATGATGGAGGGGAAGAAAGGGAGGGATGGTAATTGGGGTCTCAGAGCTGGGAGGTTGTCAGCTGCACCCTAGTAACTCTGAGGGCCAAAAGGCAGGGGAACTTTGCAAAGCCTGGCCGGGGCTACCCAGAGGGGGTGTTGTTTCCATAGAGGTCTGAGCTTTAGGTGTAGCCCAGCCCTTTTGTTGGCCAGGTGAGGCGATCTGGAAGACCTGAATTCTAGAGGGACCTGGGTTCTCAGGAGAAGCTCCTTTGACCTTGAAGGGTGGAATCAAATACAACAGCAGGACCAGAAGACAAATCGGAGTTGCACTGGTTGGGATAAAGATGGGAACTAAGTTACTCCTTTACGGTTGGAAAGTACAGATGCTTTTACACCCACCATCTCATAGGTAATACGTGTGTTGTGTGTCATTATTCCTGTATGAGAATTTACAGGCGAAGAAACGGAGGCTCAGAGAAGTGAAGGGACTTGCCCAAGGCTAGAGGGTTTGTTACGTGGTGAAGCTGAAATGCTAGCCTGTGTTTGTCTGCCTTCAGAGCTTGTTAGGAGTCAACTTGAAATAGTAACGACATCTTTTTCTTTACAGTTGTAAAACATATTGAATCCTCCCAAGACTGCTTTTAAAAACTTTTTAATATGAAATAATTTTAGGCTCATGTAGACGCTGCAAAAATAATAGTTCTCGGGTACTCTTCACCTGGCTTCCCCCAAAGATAACGTCTTACATAATCATAGTATCAATATAAGTCGGAACGCCAGGACTTGACATTACCACCATTCTAGTAACTAAACTAAAGATCTTGTTTGGATTTCAGCAGTTCTTACAAGAATACACATTGTACCTGTGTGTGTGTATCTTTGAATTTTGTCATATTTATAAAGTTATGAAACCACTACCACACTCAGTATACAGAACTGTTCAATCACCCCCCAAAACTCCCTTGTGCTACCCTTTTATAGTCCTACCCTTCCTTCCCTGCTCCCCTGGTGACCACTGGTCTCATTTCCATCACTCTAATTTTGTCATTTTGAGAATGTCATATCAATGGAATCACACAGTATGTAACCTTTTGAGATGGGCTTTTTTCACTCTGGCTAATTCTCTGGAGGTTCATCCAGGTTGTTGTGTGGTTCAATTTGTTCCTTTTTATTGCCGAGTAGTATCCCGTGGTGTGTTATTTTCCTAGGGCTGCCTTAACAAAGTACCACAGACAGTGTGGCTTAAAACAACAGAAATGTATTTTCTCATAGTTCTGGAGGCCAGAAGTTTGAAATCAAGGTGTCAGCAGAGCCATGCCCCCTCAGAAGGCCCTAGGGAAGAATCTTTCCTTGCTTCTTCCTAGATTCTGCCGGCTGTCAGCGACCCTTGGTGTTCCTGGCTTGTAGGTACACTACTCCGTTATCGCATGGTCTTCTCATAAGGACACCAGTTGTTGGATTTAGGGACCCCCTTAGTCCAGTATGACCTCATCTTAACTAATTATATTTGTAAAGACCATATTTTCAAATAAGGTCACATTCTGAGGTTCTGGGTGAACGTGAATTTGGAGGACACGATTCAAGCTTGTACACATGGTGTGGGTATGCTACAGTGTGTTTAATCAATCACACATTGACTGGGTTGTTTCCAGGTTTTGACTGCTACAAATGAAACTGCTATAAACTTTCTCGTGTAGGATTTTGTGTGAATGTAACTTTTTATTTCCCTGGGGTAGGCACCCAAGAGTGCAATCGCTGGGTCATGCGATTGTTGCATGTTTCGCTTTTTAAGAAACTGCCAGACTGCTTTCCAGAGTGTCTGCACCGTTTAAAATTCCTCCAGCAATGCACGAGTGATCCAGCTTTTCGACATCCTTGCCAACATTTGTTTTTTTTTTTTCTTTTTTGTGGTACACGGGCCTCTCACTGCTGTGGCCCCTCCCGTCGCGGAGCACGGGCTCCGGACGCGCAGGCTCAGCGGCCATGGCTCACAGGCCCAGCCGCTCCGCGGCACGCGGGATCCTCCCGGACCGGGGCACGAACCCGCGTCCCCTGCATCGGCAGGCGGACTCCCAACCACTGCGCCACCAGGGAAGCCCTAACGTTTGTTTTTATCACTAATTTTTATCTTAGCAGTTCTGACATGAGATCCTGAGTGACATCTCATTGCGGTTTTAGTGATGTTGGACATCTTTTCACGTGCTTATTTGCCATCTGTATATATTCTTTGGTGACGTATTTCAAGTTCAAGTATTTTACCCATTTTCCACTTGGATTGTTGACTGTTGAGAGAGTTCTTTATATTTTCTAGATACCAATCCTTTGTTTCATGATTTGCAAATTTTTCTCCCACTCTGTCACGTCTTTTCATTCTCTTAACCCTCTCTTTTGCAGAGTAAAAGGTTTTAATTTTGATGAGGCCTAATTTATTGATTCTTTCTCTTATGGATCCTGCTTTTGGAGTCATGTCTGAGAACTCTTTGCCCTAGGAGATTTTCTCCTATGTTTTCTTCTAAAAGGTTTTTTTTTTTTTGCGGTACGCGGGCCTCTCACTGTCGTGGCCTCTCCCGTTGAGGAGCACAGTCTCCAGACACGCAGGCTCAGCGGCCATGGCTCACGGGCCCAGCCGCTCCGCGGCATGTGGGACCTTCCTGGACCGGGGCACAAACCCGGGTCCCCTGCATCGGCAGGCGGATTCTCAACCACTGCACCACCAGGGAAGCCCTCTTCTAAAAGGTTTTACATTCTACATTTAAGTCTACACTTTCTGTGTTAAAATATGTATCTTTATATCTCTCTATAGACTTATTTATACCTATATCGATATATCTAGATAAGGTTTAGGTCAAGGTTCACTTTTTTGCCCATGGATTTCACATTGTTCTGATACCATATGTTGAAAAGTCTATCCTTTTCTGTCCCAGCACTTTTAAGCTTCAAGGTGGTGGGATAAACACGCACTTTAGAATGATTTCGCTGCTGAGGAAGTTATGCTGAAATTTATCAGCAGAGTGGGAACTAACATCTAGGTTTCCACGGTCTAAGGACTTCCCCATTTTAAAGATGAGAAAACTGAGGCTAGTTAGTGGCAAAACAGGCCCTGGCTTCCCACCGGGAACCACCTTTTATAAAGCAAGCAGACAGGCAAGCAAACAATAAAAAACAAGCCGTTCGACACTTTGGCGATAGAACCTATGACCCCTGCCTTAGACCCTGGGACCCCCGTAGAGCTCCGTCCAGCAGGGAGGAGTGATAGGCTGTCAGCAGGGTTCTTAGAAGTTGGTCCTAAATGGAAATGAGGTACGGGTGCAGATTCCAGGGATTCCCTCCTGTTCCACTTTGAGAGCATCTTGACTGCTGCTGAAGAGCTGGTGCGCTGGCAGTGTTTGGGAACTATTGTTGTGACCCTGAGAGCAGGCTTTTAGCTTAATTGAACTGAGTGTCTTAAAATGGCAACTCATCAGTCAGCTTTCGTTTTGTTCCTTTCGTTTAATTGTATTTTCCTCTAGGGATTAACCAAATCAATGTAAATGCTGGGTGATTCTGCTTTTTTCCCCATCTTTAAATTTTGGGGACACATAGACAGGTGATTGTCAACTGGAATAACCCAGCTGAGAAGGATCAAAGTATCTCTTTCCTTAGTTGAAAAAAGGTTCCTAATAAATCTCATAATAAAATGGTGGCATCAATGTCTCCTTCTGAGAAGGATGCTGGTGAGAGGCTCCAGGAGATGCTGAGAGTGTTTTGGCTTTAAGGGCCAACAGAATGGTAGAGTGAAGGCTGGAGTGGGTAGGGACTGAGAAGTGACCTTTCTTAATTACTCTTCTGGGGTTGAGCCTCTTTCTAGGGAGAGATGCTTGGGGCCTTACCTTTCTGGAGGGTTCCTGGGGAAATGTGGAGTCAGGAGGCCTGAGTTCTAGGGGCAGCTCTGCCACGGACTGGCTGTGTAGATAGAGGCAAGTCTCTTTCCCCCGCCTTTGGGTCCCCTTTGGTCTGACATGAGGGACTAGATTAGACAAGGGATCTCACGTCACTTCAACTTCTGTGGCACCTGCCACATCAGGGCTTGTCTCCCTCATGCCCCCAGTATTAGCACCTGTGGGGAGTGTAGACAGCACAGTGGGGCAGAGGGAGACGTTGGGCTGTGATGCAGTCACAACAAAGCCCCCCTGTGGCTGAGCCCCCCCTCAGCCCTGCTGCGGGGCAGCCCTGCAGCAGGGATGGCCTGCAGAATCATCCCACCTTGAGGCAAGCCATCCTCTCTTTGACCAGCTAGCCAGCTGCCTTCAGGTTTGGGGCATGACCTTGATCCAGGTGGCTCTCTCTGGCTGGGAGCAATTCCAGAGAGGGACTTGGGAATGAATGTCTCAGTCCTGGTGGGGGAATCTGGGTGCCCACCATAGTCTTCAACACGTCCCCTCTCTAGCTACCCCAGCCTGAGTTGCATCAGTTTCTAGGGGTGGAAAACCTAGACTTCTGCACTCCTGACTGTCAGCTGCTTCTGGCCTGGACCAGGGCCTGAGCATAACTGAGTTCTAGGACTTGCCTGTCCACTGCCTCTGCTCTATGGCTTACCTGGGACTTGAACTGCCCCAGAGAAGGGCTGAGGTAGGTGTGAGTTTGCTCAGCAGGGCCCTGAGAAGACAGGCAGCATCTTGTTGCTTGGGATCAGCTAGGTGCCTGGCACTGGGCACAATGTTACTGTGGGAAGGGCATAAGGTCCTGAGTGAGACCTGACCTGTGCCTCAGTGTCTCCTTCTTGGGGTGACGGGGTATCTTTTACAACCAAAGCCACCCCCCTGGAATATGAATCCCCCTACACTGGGGAGATTTAAAAAAAAATATTTATTTGGCTACACTGGGTCTTAGTTGAGGCATGTGGGATCTCGTTCCCTGCCCGGGGATCGAACTTGGGCCCCCTGCATTGGGAGCACGTGGAGTCTTAACTACTGGACCACCAGGGAAGTCCCTGTCGGGATTTTCAGTGTGTGGATTTTAAAGGGGATCTGGTGTCCTTCCTCAAAGACCCCACCAGGCCAACAGCTGCCACTGATCTGCCGCCTTTGCCTTAGCATCAATGGAAATTCCAATTTACAGACTGGTTTTGCAGAGACTTTGTGACAGAAGCCATCAATCTCTGCATTTCAAATTTATTTTATTTTTCCAGTCTGGTTGCCTGTTCTGCTGTGAACTCTGTCTAATCAGCTTGCAGGCAGTTGAAGGAGAGTGGGTGTTCCCTTGATCTGGGGGCTTTATGTGCATAATTCCCTTTAATTCATCTCAGACAGGGCTTGGAAAGCCAGGGTGGAGAGTGATTTTCAAAGTGTCTCGCTGGAGTTCAAAGATGCATCTCTCCAGCCGGACCAGTAAATTACAGGAGTAATTTGCCATGAATTACCAGTGTGGAACTCTTCCCAGGTCCTCTCAGGGGCCTTCCCTCCCTTCTTCCCTCCCTCCGTGGAGGTGGAGGCTGCGGCCTCGTGCATCTGGAGAGCGTTTCCTTCCAAGGCTGACTGGACCCCACGCACCCCAACCCTCTGGCCTTTGCTGGCCCCTGATTCCACAGACCCTCCTGTTCCCCATTTCCGTCTTGTCTTGAACCTGTGCTGATGTCTCATTTGTGGGAGGATTCCAGGTCAGTTGTGCACTCCAGTGCTGACAACACCTTTATCCCGAGTGCGTGTCTTCCCACTTTATTTGCCTGTATGATGAATGCAATTTCCGCATCAAGACTATCAGTCATTTTCTGATGTGATCTGTGCAGTTCTGCCAGAACTGAATCAGCTCCTGTATTATTGTGACGGCTTATTTGGTAAGAAAATGAAATAAGATGTGTAAATTAAAGTGCAGGTGTGCTTGGTGCAGTGCGGAGGTTCCAGGGGCTCAGGTGCCCCTACTGGGCCCTTCCATTTTCCCCTCCTTCCTGCCCTGGGCTCCCCACTTTTCTGCCCTTGAAGCTCAGGAAAGTGACCGATGCAAGGACACAAAGCAATGGTCAGGGGAGGTGAAGATCCTGGGATGTGTCAAGAGATAGGCAGATGCATTGAGACTGAACTCGGGTTTAGCATGTTGGTCTTCATGCAAAGGGGTGGGGGAGGTATTGTAGCTCCAGCTGGAGGTTAATGGTGATCAAGACGTTGTGACTCTTTCCCTGGGTTCCCTGTGAATTTGCCTCCCCTTTGCTCTTCAGCCCTGGCAAGCAGGACCCGTGACCCGGGGTAGCAATCCTGTTCTTTTCCCCTCTCTCTGCCCCTCCCCTCCCCATCATCCTTCTGCACATATTCATTTTGCACCAGCTCTGAGCTGGGTCTTGGGCACAGTGTTACGTGGGAGGGAAGGGGCAGCTCTCCATGTGCCGTATATGTAGGAAGGATGCCCACAGCTCCATGAGCTCCTCTGAGGAGATGCCAGGTTTGGGGGGCGAGCTGGTGAGTAAGCAGACACAACACAATGCAGTGAGGAGGGGGGCGGGTGGGAGTTTGGAGGAGAGAGGAGGTCACTCCGCCTGAAGAGTCCTTGGCAGCAGCGGGTTCTACCTGGCCGGCTTTACGTGTAAGTAATCTCAATTAACCGTGCCACCAATTTCCCCCTCCCTGAGGCCTGCCCTTTCTCCCTCTGCTGTGTCGTTTCCAGCTGAACAGGCCTGGGCCAACCCAGGAGAACAAGGGCTTGTCCGCTGCTGCACAAGACCCACCCTTCCCGTCCAGAACACACGACAAGAATGCTTGCCCCCTGCAGTATGAGGACCAGAGCTGGGAGAGGTCAGCCCTCCCTGGCTGGGAGGGAGAAGCTGCCGGGAGCACGGACAAAGTTTTGCTCTCAGAAATAGGCAGCTCATCCTCAGTCTCCTCTGCTGCCTGGATATATCCAACTGCTTCTGAGTCTCAGATAGAGGGGCGGGTCCAGGGCCTTTTAGACAGTGGTGGGGGGGACTACCCTGGGGCCTCTGAGAGTACCATGGGGCAATCACTGACAATGTTTCCGGGGATGGGGGTGTTGGGCTGCTCAGCTACTGGCAGAATGGAGACATGACTTACTGAGCTGAGTCCTCTAAAACGGCATGGTCCAAAACTGTAGCTACTAGCTACATGTTGCTATTTAAATTAAAATTAATTAAAAATAAATAAAATTTAAAGTTCAGTTCTTGGCTGGAAAAAAGATATACCATGCAAACGTTAATTAGCAGAAAGCAGGAGTGGCTGTATATATCAGACAAAGTCTACTTCAGAGCAAAGAAAATTACCAGGGATGGAGAGGGATATGACATAATGATAAAAGGGTCAGTTCAGCATAAAAATATAGCAATCCTAAATATTATGCGCCAAACAACAGAGCTGCAAGATACAGGAAGCAAAAATGTAGCAAAAATAGCTACATTTCAAAGTGCTCAAAAGCTACTGTATTGGACAGCAAGATGTGGAACATTTCCATCGCTGTAGAAAGTTCTGTTGGGTAGCATTGCTCTAGATTGTTAACCCACGGGGGCAGAAATTTTGCCTTTTTGTTCACTGCCATATCCCTACCATCTCGAAGAGTCCCCAACACATACTAGATGCTCAGTATTTGGAGACTTGAGGACTTCTGGCTCTGGTGCTGCTACCATCCTGCTGTGTGACTTTGGACATTTTGCTTCCCCTCTCTGATTCTCTTCATCCCTAAATTGAAGGATTGTTCTTAGCTCAGATCCCGTTCAACTATAATGACCTATGATCTTAAGTAGCCAGTTGGCTGATTTCATTTATTTTATTCACAAGGAAGGGGTCAGAGAGAGCAGGAGAGGCTGAGGGGGGCAATTCTGAATTTTAATTTCAGGTTTGAGTTAGCTGTAGCTCACCAGTACTCCTCCAATGCAGGGTTTATAAGCTTTGCCTCCCACCACTTTTCCTTCTTGCCCTTTTTCCTGATGTCACCAAACAACTTCTTGGCCCTCTCTAGCTCCGCCTTAAGCCCCGAGCAGATCTGCATGGCTGGGAAGGGGGCTCACCCCACTCACAGAGCCTAGCCCACCATCCTTCCAGCTATCTGGAGCCTGCAGCTCTCTCTCCCTTTGGACGCCTCCTGCATCCCGTGGCTTGAGGTAGCCTGCCTGAGCCCTCTGCTTGAGTCCCGACCCTTGGTGCTTCCCGTGCCGGCTGAGGGCAGGGAGTCCCTGGCAGTGGGGACGCTGATCCGGCGGCTGCCTCAGTACATCTGCCAGCAAGTCTCTGGCGACAGTCCCTGCCATGGGGAGGCTGCATTTGTGGGTAGAGACCCGGCTAAGAGCTGGCAGTCGGGGGTGGGGGAAATGTGCTGTGTTGTTGAGGGGCGGTGGGCCAAGAGGAGGGAAAGAAAAGTAATTACCTTGATTACTGGGCTCCTGGCAGAGGGCAGGGCCAGCCCAGCCTGGCTGTAGAGCTCGGCAGGCTGACGGTCTGACCGTGTTAGGAGAAACCGTCCTTCACCGTCTCCCTTTCCTGGGAATCTGGGGCAGGGAGGGCACCCTGGCTTCCCCCCTGCACACACCAAGGCTGTGCCGGTGGGGACAGGAGGATGCGGAAGACAGCTGTGAGCTGGTGAGCCGGGGGAGTCTTGCAGTCGTGTACCAAGCCTGTGGTTCTGGGACTTGGTGTGTAAATGCCGTATGTGATAGGTATCCTCTGACCCACTGGGTCTCTGATTGCCTCTTGTGTCCCCCACATACATATCTGCCCTTCCATGCCCTGCTCTATGCCCGGAGTAGCTCGCTTTGGCCTGGGCCCCTTTGCTTTCTGCCTTCTGGTTGGGTTTGGCCAATGACAGGCACCTGTGGAAGATAGGGGGCTGGGAGGCGAGAGAGGCTGGGGGGTTTCTTCCCGCTCCCTCCCTGCGCTGGGCTCTGGCAGTGGCTGTGTCCCCCACAAGTACGGTCCCCTCCTCCCCAATGCCAGCTCTCTGAGTGCTGCCGCCCTGATTCTTCACTTTGCCCTTTCCAAGTGACAAAGTATCAGGGTGGTAACGTCTTCCTACCATGGCAAATCTCTGAGTGTTGTAACTAATGTTCCTCGTGGATTCCCTTATCCTGGCCTCGCCGCTGTAAATAGTCCCCTTCAGTAAACTCTGCTCAGTTAAACACTTTTGGGTGGAATTCTGATGGTCTTTTTGAGTCTATGTATGTCTGGGGATATCTGATTTTGTTTCATTAAGTCTGTGCCCTGGGTCTGTAAAGTGATCAGGGTCCTTAGAGCAATGAATCATGTTTTTTCTCTGACTTCTCTCCTAGGGGGAGTTATGTAGGGAAGAGAATGTATCCTGCCATTTTGAACATACCCAGAGGAGGGGAGGAGCTACTTCCGCAAGGCTCCCTCATGGACCATGTGGGTCAGGAGTGTGTCTTACCAGCATCATGGTCAAAATATTTGACAGTTAGTGCATCATAGCATCAACTCATCAGAATGAGGCATTAACCAATGGGAACAGGCTCCTGATAGAGTCCAGTACAGAGGCTGGCCTTAACCCGACTGCTGAGGCTCGTATAGTTAAGATACAGAACATTACCATGGCCACAAGGATCCCTCATGTTGCTCTTTTATAGCTACAACCACTTCCTTCCCACCCTCAGCCCCTCATTAACCCCAGGCAGCAACTAATGTGTTCTCTATTTCTATAATTTTGTCACTTCAAGAATGTTACAAATGGAATCCTATGGTGTAACCTTTTGTGATTATTTTCTTTTCACTTAGCATAATTCTCTGGAGATTCATCCAGGTCATTGCATTTATCCATAATTTGTTCCCTTTTACTCTTGAGTAGCATTCCATGGTATGGATGTACCACAGTTTATTCACCCATTGAAGGACATCTGGGTTGTTTCCAGTTTTGTGCTATTACAAATAAAGCTGCTATGAACATTCTTGTGTAGGTTTGTGCGTGGACATAAGTCTTTAGTTCTCTGGGATAAATGATTAGGAGTGCAGTTGCTGGGTCAAATGGTAGTTGCACGTTTAGTTTTTTGAAGAAACTGCCGAACTGTTTTCCAGAGTGGCTGTACCCTTCTGTATTTCCACCAGCAATGGATGAATGATACATTCTCCACATCCTTGCCAGCTCTTACTGTTGTCACTATTTTAAATTTTAGCCATTCTAGTTGGAGCATGTTTTTTAAACCACTCTGTCAATCTCAATCCCCTCCGCCTGTTTTGATTTTTTCAGTGTCTTTTAATTGGTATATTAGGCCATTTACATTTACCGTAATTATTGATATGTTAGGTCTTAAGTCTACCATTTTATTTTTGTTTGTTCTTTCTGTTTTTCATTTCTCTGTTGTATTTTTCCTGCCTTCTGGGGATTACCTAAACATTTTTTTGAAATCAGTTTTGATTTATCTATACTGTTTTTGTGTGTATATCTTTGTATAGCCTTCTTAGAGGTTGCTCTAAGTATTTTATTATATATACATTATTTATCATTTTACCAGTTTGAGTGAAGTATAGAAACCTTATCTCCCTTTGCATCCTATAACTTCCCAGTTTATAATATAATTATCTTAAATATTTCTTCTCTACATATTTAATACCAACTTTATTTAAAGAATATACAAAAACTTTGCTCCTATATACCCCCATTCCCTCCTTCTCCTTTGTGCTGTTATTTGTCATATAAATTACATCTTTATACACTGTGTGCTCATCAACATGGATTTATAATTACTGCTTTATGCAGTTGTCTTTTAAATCATATAGGAGACAAAAGTTACAAACAAAAATAGATTTAAACTGTCTTTTTAATTCTATTTTTTAAATTACATTCCCATTACTTATTTATTTTATAACTGGAAGTGTGTACTTTCTGACCCCCGCCCCCTTTTTTTTTTTTTTTTTGCGGTACGCAGGCCTCTCACTGTTGTGGCCTCTCCCGTTGCGGAGGACAGGCTCCGGACGCGCAGGCTCAGCGGCCATGGCTCACGGGCCCAGCCGCTCCGCGGCATGTGGGATCTTCCCGGATCGGGGCACGAACCCGTGTCCCCTGCATCGGCAGGTGGACTCTCAACCACTGCGCCACCAGGGAAGCCCTCTGACCCTTTTTAAACTGTCTTTTATCCTTACCTATGCAGTTACATTTAGTGATGTTCTTTATTTCTTTATGTCGATTCAAGTAACTGTATACTGTTTTCTCATTTCAGCTTGAAAGACTCCCTTTTGTTTTTGAATTTTATTTTATTTATTTTTTTATACAGCAGGTTCTTATTAGTCGTCCATTTTATACACATCAGTGTATACATGTCAAACCCAATCACCCAATTCAGCACACCACCACCCCCACCCCCCACCGATTTTGCCCCTTGGTGTCCATACGTTTGTTCTCTACATCTGTGTCTCAACTTCTGCCCTGCAAACCGGTTCATCTGTACCATTTTTCTAGGTTCCACATACATGCGTTAATATACGATATTTGTTTTTCTCTTTCTGACTTACTTCACTCTGTATGACAGTCTCTAGATCCATCCACGTCTCAACAAATGACTCAATTTCATTCCTTTTTATGGCTGAATAATATTCCATTGTATATATGTACCACATCTTCTTTATCCATTCATCTGTCGATGGGCATTTAGGTTGCTTCCATGACCTGGCTATTGTAAACAGTGCTGCAGTGAACATTGGGGTGCATGTGTCTTTTTGAATTATGGTTTTCTCTGGGTATATGCCCAGTAGGGGGATTGCTGGATCATATGGTAATTCGATTTTTAGTTTTTTAAGGAACCTCCATACTGTTCTCCATAGTGGCTGTATCAATTTACATTCCCACCAGCAGTGCAAGAGGGTTCCCTTTTCTCCACACCCTCTCCAGCATTTGTTGTTTGTAGATTTTCTGATGATGCCCGTTCTAACTGGTGTGAGGTGATACCTCATTGTAGTTTTGATTTGCATTTCTCTAACAGTGATGTTGAGCAGCTTTTCATGTGCCTCTTGGCCACCTGTATGCCTTCTTTGGAGAAATGTCTATTTAGGTCTTCTGCCCATTTTTTGATTGGGTTTTTTATTTTTTTAATATTGAGCTGCATGAGCTGTTTATATATTTTGGAGATTAATCCTTTGTCCGTTGATTCGTTTGCCAATATTTTCTCCCATTCTGAGGGTTGTCTTTTCATCTTGTTTGTAGTTTCCTTTGTTTTGCAAAAGGTTTTAAGTTTCATTAGATCCCATTTGTTTATTTTTGTTTTTATTTCCATTACTCTAGGAGGTGGATCAAAAAAGATCTTGCTGTGATTTATGTCAAAGAGTGTTCTTCCTATGTTTTCCTCTAAGAGTTTTATAGTGTCCAGTCATACATTTAGGTCTCTAATCCATTTTGAGTTTATTTTTGTGTATGGTGTTAGGGAGTGTTCTAACTTCATTCTTTTACAGGTAGCTGTTCAGTTTTCCCAGCACCACTTATTGAAGAGACTGTCTTTTCTCCATTGTATATCCATGCATCCTTTGTCATAGATTAGTTGACCATAGGTGTGTGGGTTTACCTCTGGGCTTTCTATCCTGTTCCATTGATCTTTATTTCTGTTTTTGTGCCAGTACCATATTGTCTTGATTACTGTAGCTTTGTAGTATAGTCTGAAGTCAGGGAGTCTGATTCCTCCAGCTCCGTTTTTTTCCCTCAAGACTGCTTTGGCTATTTGGGGTCTTTTGTGTCTCCATACAAATTTTAAGATTTTTTGTTCTAGTTCCGTAAAATTGCCATTGGTAGTTTGATAAGGATTGCATTGAATCTGTAGATTTCTTTGGGTAGTATAGTCATTTTCACAATATTGATTCTTCTAATACAAGAACATCATATATCTCTCCATCTGTTTGTATCATCTTTAATTTCTTTCATCAGTGTTTTATAGTTTTCTGCATACAGGTCTTTTGTCTCCCTAGGTAGGTTTATTCCTATGTATTTTATTCTTTTTGTTGCAGTGGTAAATGGGAGTGTTTCCTTAATTTCTCTTTCTGATTTTTCGTTGTTGGTGTATAGGAATGCAAGAGATTTCTGTGCATTAATCTTGTATCCCGCAACTTTACCAAATTCATTGATTAGCTCTAGTAGTTTTCTGATGGCGTCTTTAGGATTCTCTTTGTATAGTATCATGTCATCTGCAAACAGTGACAGTTTTACTTCTTCTTTCCCAGTTTGGATTCCTTTTATTTCTTTTTCTTCTCTGACTGCCGTGGCTAGGACTTCCAAAACTATGCTGAATAATTGTGCTGAGAGAGGACATCCTTGTCTTGTTCCTGATCTTAGAGGGAATGCTTTCAGTTTTTCACCATTGAGAATGATGTTTGCTATGGGTTTGTCGTATATGGCCTTTATTATGTTGAGGTAGCTTCCCTCTCTGCCCACTTTCTGGAGAGTTTTTATCATAAATCAGTGTTGAATTTTGTCAAAAGCTCTTTCTGCATCTATTGAGATGGTCATATGGTTTTTATTCTTCAATTTGTTAATATGCTGTATCACATTGATTGATTTGTATATCCTGAAGAATCCTTGCATCCCTGGGATAAATTCCACTTGATCATGGTATATGATCCTTTTAATGTGTTGTTGGATTCTGTTTGCTAGTATTTTGTTGAGGATTTTTGCATCTATATTCATCAGTGATATTGTTCTGTAATTTTCTTTTTTGTAGTATCTTTGTCTGGTTTTGGTGTCAGGGTGATGGTGGCCTCGTAGAATGAGTTTGGGAGTGTTCCTTCCTTTGCAATTTTTTGGAAGAGTTTGAGAAGGATGGGTGTTAGCTCTTCTGTAAATGTTTGATAGAATTCACTTTTGAAGCCATCTGGTCCTGGACTTTTGTTTGTTGGAAGATTTTTAATCACAGTTCAATTTCATTACTTGTGATTGGTCTGTTCATATTTTCTATTTCTTCCTGTTTCAGTCTTGGAAGTTTATACCTTTCTAAGAATTTGTCCATTTCTTCCAGGTTGTCCATTTTATTGGCATAGAGTTGCTTGTAGTAGTCTCTTAGGATGCTTTGTATTTCTGTGGTGTCTGTTGTAACTTCTCCTTTTTCATTTCTAATTTTATTGATTTGAGTCCTCTCCTTTTTCTTGATGAGTCTGACTAAAGATTTATCAATTTTGTTTATCTTCTCAAAGGACCAGCTTTTAGTTTTATTGATCTTTGCTATTGTTTTCTTTGTTTCTATTTCATTTATTGCTACTCTGATCTCTATGATTTCTTTCCTTCTACTAACTTTGGGTTTTGTTTGTTCTTCTTTCTCTAGTTCCTTTAGGTGTAAGTGTAGATTGTTTATTTGAGATTTTTCTTGTTTCTTCAGGTAGGTTTTTATTGCTATAAACTTCCCTCTTAGAATTGCTTTTGCTGCATCACGTAGGTTTTGGATTGTTGTGTTTTCGTTGTAATTTGTTTCTAGGTATTTTCTGATTTCCTCTTTGATTTCTTCAGTGATCTCTTGGTTATTTAGTAATGTATTGTTTAGCCTCCATATGTTTGTGTTTTTTACATTTTTTCCCTGTAATTGATTTCTAATCTCATAGCGTTGTGGTCAGAAAAAATGCTTGATATGATTTCAGTTTTCTTAAATTGACTGAGGCTTGATTTGTGACCCAAGATGTGATCTATCCTGGAGAATGTTCCTTGTTCACTTGAGAAGAAAGTGTAATCTGCTGTTTTGGATGAAATGTCCTATAAATATCAATTAAATCTATCTGGTTTATTGTGTCATTTAAAGCTTGTGTTTCCTTATTATTTGTCTGTTTGGATGATCTGTCCATTGGTGTAAGTGAGGTGCTAAAGTCCCCCACTATTATTGTGTTACTGCCAATTTCCTCTTTTATAGCTGTTAGCAGTTGCCTTATGTATTGAGGTGCTCCTGTGTTGAGTGCATATATAGTTATAATTGTTATATCTTCTTCTTGGATTGATCACTTGATCATTATGTAGTGTCCTTCCTTGTCTCTGTAACATTGTTTTTTTAAAGTCTATTTTATCTGATATAAGTATTGCTGTTCCAGCTTTCTTTTGATTTCCATTGGCATGGAATATCTTTTTCCATCCCCTCACTTTCAGTCTGTATGTGTCTCTAGGTCTGAAGTGGGTCTCTTGTAGACACCATATATATGGGTCTTGTTTTTGTATCCATTTAGCGAGCCTGTGTCTTTTGGTTGGAGCATTTAATCCATTCACGTTTGAGGTAATTATCGATATGCGTGTTCCTACTACCGTTTTCTTAATTGTTTTGGGTTTGTTTTAGTAGGTCCTTTTTCTTCTCTTGTGTTTCCCACTTAGAGAAGTTCCTTTAGTATTTGTTGTAGAGCTGGTTTGGTGGTGCTGAATTCTCTTAGCTTTTGCTTGTCTGTAAAGCTTTTGATTTCTCTGTCGAATCTGAATGAGATCCTTGCTAGGTAGAGTAATCTTGGTTGTAGGTTCTTCCCTTTCATCACTTTAAATATGTTCCTTATGGCTTGTAGAGTTTCTGCTGAGAAATCAGCTGTTAACCTTATGGGAGTTCCCTTGTATGTTATTTGTTGTTTTTCCCTTGTTGCTTTCAATAATTTTTCTTTGTCTTTAATTTTTGTCAGTTTGATTACTATGTGTCTTGACATGTTTCTCCTTGGGTTTATCCTGCCTGGGACTCTGCACTTCCTGGACTTGGGTGGCTATTTCCTTTCCCATGTTAGGGAAGTTTTCGACTATAATCTCTTCAAATATTTTCTCGGGTTCTTTCTCTCTCTCTTCTCTTTCTGGGACCCCTATAATGTGAATGTTGTTGCATTTAATGTTGTCCCAGAGGTCTCTTAGGCTGTTTTCATTTCTTTTCATTCTTTTTTTCTTTATTCTGTTCTGCAGCAGTGAATTGCACCATCCTGTCTTCGAGGTCACTTATCCGTTCTTCTGCCTCAATTATTCTGCTATTGGTCCCTTCTAGTGTATTTTTCATTTCAGTTATTGTATTGTTCATCTCTTTTTTTTTTAATTCTTCTAGGTCTTTGTTAAACATTTCTTGCATCTTCTCAATCTTTGCCTCCATTCTTTTTCCGAGGTCCTGGATCATCTTCACTATAATTATTCTGAATTCTTTTTCTGGAAGGTTGCCTATCTCCACCTCATTTAGTTGTTTTTCTGGCGTTTTATCTTGTTCCTTCATCTGGTACATAGCCCTCTGCCTTTTCATCTTGTCTATCTTTCTGTGAATGTGGTTTTTGTTCCACAGGCTGCAGGATTGTAGTCCTTCTTGCTTCTGCTGTCTGCCCTCTGGTGGATGAGGCTATCTAAGAGGCTTGTGCAAGTTTCCTGATGGAAGGGACTGGTGGTGGGTAGGGCTGGCTGTTGCTGTGGTGGGCAGAGCTCACTAAAACGTTAATCCGCTTGTCTGCTGATGGGTGGGACTGGGTTCTCTCCCTGTTGATTGTTTGGCCTGAGGCGACCCAACACTGGAGCCTACCCGGATCTTTGGTGGGGCTAATGGCGGACTCTGGGAGGGCTCACGCCAAGGAGTACTTCCCAGAACTTCTGCTGCCAATGTCCTTGTCCTTGTGGTGAGCCACAGCCACCCCCCACCTCTGCGGGAGACCCTGCAACACTAGCAGGTAGGTCTGGTTCAGTCTCCTATGGGGTCACTGCTCCTTCCTCTGGGTCCCGATATGCACACGACTTTGTGTGTGCCCTCGAAGAGTGGAGTCTCTGTTTCCCCCAGTCCTGTCGAAGTCCTGCAGTCAAATCCCACTAGCTTTCAAAGTCTGATTCTCTAGGAATTCCTCCTCCTGTTGCTGCACCCCCAGGTTGGGAAGCCTGACGTGGGGCTCAGAACCTTCACTCCAGTGGGTGGGCTTCTGTGGTATAAGTGTTCTCCAGTCTGTGAGTCACCCACCCAGCAGTTATGGGATTTGATTTTACTGTGATTGCGCCCCTCCTACCATCTCATTGTGGCTTCTCCTTTGTCTTTGGATGTGGGGTATCTTTTTTGGTGAGTTCCAGTGTCTTCCTGTCGATGATTGTTTTAGTAGTTAGTTGTGACTCCGGTGCTCCCGCCTCCCTTTTGTATTTCTTGTAGGGCAGATTTGCTAATGATGAGTTCTGTCTATTGTTATCTGAGAATGTCTTAGTTTCTTCATTTTTCAAGGAAAGTTTTGTTAGGTATAGAATTCTTTTTTAAAAATAAATAATGAATTAATTTTTGGTTGTACTGGGTCTTTGTTGCTGCATGCAGGCTTTCTCTAGTTGCAGCAAGTGGGGTCTAGTCTTCGTTGTGGTGCATGGGCTTCTCATTGCGGTGGCTTCTCTTGTTGCAGAGCACAGGCTCTACGCTTGCGAGCTTCAGTAGTTGTGGCTCATGGGCTCTAGAGCGCAGGCTTTGTAGTTGTGGTGCACCGGCTTAGCTGCTCCGCGGCATGTGGGATCTTCCTGAACCGGGAATCGAACCTATGTCCTCTGCATTGGCAGGCGGACTCCCCACCACTGTGCCACCAGGGAAGTCCCTAGAATTCTTCATTGATAGTCTTTTTCTATCAGCAGTCTGAATATATCATCCCACTTGCCTTCTGCCCTCTATGGTCTCTTATGAGAAAATAGTTCTTCTTATTGAGGATCCCAAATAATGAGTTGCTTCTCTCTTGCTGTTTACAGGAGTGTCTCTTGATCTTTCAACAGTTTATGATGTGTCTAGGTGTGAATCTCTTTGACGTTATTCTACTTGGAGTTTTTGAGCTTCTTGGAAATGTAATATTTTTCATTAAATTAGGGAAGTTTTCAGCCATTATTTATCAATATATTGTTTCTGCCCTTTACTTACTGACATGCTTCTTTCTCCTCTCTTTCCTTGATTCCACTGACACAAACATTACATCATTTATTTCAGTTCATGTTCTTTTCCTTTTTTTTAAGTCTATTTTCTATCTGTTGTTCAGATTGGGTAATTTCTATTGTTCTATCTTCCAGTTTACTGATTCTTTCCTCTGCGCTGTCCATTCTACTGTTAAGTCCATACACTGGGATTTTTATTTCATTTATTATGTCTTTCAATTCTGAAATTTCCCTTTGGTTCTTTATATCTTCTATTTTTGAGGCTTTCTATTTTTTCATTTGCTTCAGGTGTGTTCATAATTGCTGAAGACAACCTTTTCATAATGGTTGTTTTACTTATTTATTTTTTAAACATCTTTATTGGAGTATAATTGCTTTACAATGGTGTGTTTGTTTCTGCTTTATAACAAAGTGAATCAGTTATACATATACATATGTTCCCCTCCCTCTTGCGTTTCCCTCCCTCCCACCCTCCCTATCCCATCCCTCTAGGTGGTCACAAAGCGCCGAGCTGATCTCCCTGTGCTGTGCGGCTGCTTCCCACTAGCTATCTGTTTTACGTTTGGTAGTGTATATATGTCCATGCCACTCTCTCACTTTGTCCCAGCTTACCCTTCCCCCTCCCCATAGCCTCAAGTCCGTTCTCCAGTAGGTCTGCATCTTATATAATGGTAGTTTTAAACTCTCTGTCAGATAATTCTAATATCACTGTCATTTTGGAGTTGGCATCTGTTGATTATTCTTTTTCATTGTTTGGGATCTTCCTGGTTCTTGCTATGGTGAGGGATTTTTTTAATTGAACCTGGACATTTACATGTTATGTTATGAGACTCTGGGCCTTATTTATACCTCTGTTTTAATTAGCTTTCTCTGACAACTCTCTGGCAGGGAAAGCAGGGGTTGCTGCCTCATAAGGCAGGTAGAGGTGACATCTAGGTTTCCCACTTGGCCCCTATTGACATCTAAGAGTGGGGGTGGGGTTTTTGTTCCTTCTGGGCAGCAGTGGGACTTCTGGCTCCTCACATGATCTTCACTTACGCTACAGGGACAGTCTGTTACCAGCTGGTAGTGATGAAAGTCCTGGCTACCTACTTAGCCTTTTCTGACACCACTCCCATGGGCGGGGGGTGGGGGGCACGGTGGCGCATTGGTGTGCCTTGTTGTAATCTTGCAAGGATGGATGTTTAGGCTCCCCTCTTAGCCTTTGTTGGTGGGACCACAGTTGGCGTTTGGCTGGAGTAGAGTGGGTATGGTTTAAAAGTTTTCTGTCTTGCTAGGCTGCCTTCTTCCTGTCCTTTCGCTAGAGAGAGCAGGCTTTTGTTAGTGCTTGTAGTGTATGCACCCAGTGGCATTTCTGGGTTCCTGGTATCTTTAGCTCCAAGTCTGGTATATATAAGGCCAAAAGAAAATCCAGGGAACTTGCTATCATGTGAGGTCTTGAAGTTTCTAGTTGTTCTGGTGTCTTCTTTCCACTTTTCACAGTCTTCTTATATTTGTTTTACATATAGTGTCCAGGGTTTTTACTTGTACTTAGCAGGAGGAATAGAGGAAAATACATTTACTTTATCTTCCAGGAAGAGAAAAAGCCTTAAATTTTGCATCTCATTGCCTCACACTAGACCAACCCTCTTACCAAGTAGGGGAGATGCAAAGAAAGGACAAGAATGAGTGTTTATTGAGGACCCACAGGGGTGTTATGTGTTTCCACATGTAAAAGTTGACTGAGTTCTCACAACTTAGTGAGGATGGTTTTATTATTCCTTCTTTACAGATAAGAAAAACCTAAGGCTCAAAGAAAATAAGTGTAGGGAGATAGGAGGGGCTGAGTTGACCTCGAACCCAGCCTCTCCAGCTTCGTTCACGTGCCCTTTCTACTAGAAGTCACTTAGCAGCTAACATCTGCATTTGCCACTGGCACCACAAGACCCAAGAGCGTTCTTTGTGACTCTTTTTTCTTTCTTTTAAAAGCGTTTGTTTTTCGATTTCTTTGCTTTTGTTTTAACTTATTCTGAAAATCTACAAAGGTACAGAAAATTGGACATAGTAGTACAATAAAAATCCATATACTACCACCAATATCCAACAATTGTTAACACTTTTGTATGTTTGCCTCCTCTGTTATCTTTTTTGTAGAACCATTTTAAAGTAAATTACAACATCATGATGTTTGCTTCTAACCATGTCAGCCCCCATCTCGAAAAAATAAACACATTTTTTACATAATTACAAGAATGTTATCACAGCTAACAAAATTAATAATATCTAATATCTTCTAATACCCAGTTTATGTTAAAGTTTTCTCTGTTGTCCCCCAAATGTCTCTTATAGTTTTTTTCCCCCCAAATTAAGCTCCAGTTAAGAATTGTGCATAACTGCACTGCTTGTTTGCTGTCTGTGTCCTATTTAATCTGGGTGATTGTTTCTAACCTTTGAAGAGTCTTGTTTTGGTTAATTTGGGTGGAGTGGGGAGGAACGGGCGGAGGTGTTTGGGGTCAGAGCTAGGACTACTTGACTCAGTTTCCCACTGGCGTCAGAGTTCTCCTTCGGATCATATCCTTCTTGTAAGCAGGTAAGTTGTGGCACAGGAGGGCGTCTGAGAGATCACCCCTCATGTACTCTCAGTACATTCAGGACAGCTTAGCCTTGTGCACTGGCTCCTGCACTGGGACCCCAGACTCTGCCTGGAATCCTCCAGAGCCCCACCTCCTCCTTCGTCGCCAGTTCCAAAAGTTGAATCACGCTGCCTCTCAAGAAACCAGACGGAGTGCTGGGTGCCGTTCAAAGTGACTTTCCCCTCTTGCTGCAGAGGACTTATCACACTCCACGAATACTGTGCAGTGGCCTGCGTGCGTGAGGCGGGCCCTCGGAATCAGTAGATCGATGCTCTGATCTCCACGAAGGTCTCAGCTGCTGCCCCACCTGGGGATTGCAGGAGGCGCTTTGGCGTTGCTGGGGGTGGGCAGAGAGGCACGGGGCTGAGGTGTGTGGGAACTGGGGCTGATGTTTAGGAGTTAAGGCTCCCGGAGCCCCTCTCCCTGCGGCGTGAACTGAGGGTGGGGCTTTCTCCAGTCATGGGAGGGTGTGGGCTGGAGTGGGGGACTAGCAGCTGTTTTGTCTGGCCAGATGCTTCTGGTCAGTTCCTTCAGCCCCTTGAGGGTGGGAGGACCAGGTCAGCAGGGCTGCAGGAGAGAGGCGTCTTTCTCTGTCTCTGTCCGCACGTGCTCTGCAGACGTCTGCTTGAGTACCGGCTGGGCCAGGCTGCCCCTCGCTGACAGGACACTTGCCTCCCCTTGGAGACCAGAGCTCCAGGGGAGCAGAGCACAGCCCTGCCGGGCGGTCGGTCCTGAAGGAAACCCAACCACGAGTACCAGGGGAAGCTTCCAGAAAGGGCAGGGCTTCCTCAGAATTCTGTTATTGGGTGAGCCATGGGGGATGGGGAGGGGGAGGGGAGGAGCGCCGCTGCTCAGACACTGAGGGAAGCGGGGCGGGATGTGGGGAGGCCAGAGGCGGGCGCTGTGGGACCAGGACTGCCCTCGGGAGGTTGGGGCGCTGTCTGCCGGGCAGCTGCAGCGTGCCCTCCCCTCTGAAGGGACGGGAGCACGCCCCCCCCACTTTCACTCTGGCTGAGGGGCCGTCCCCGGGGAGAATGGGACTCGACCTCAGCGTGGAGGAACACAGCGCCCCTGCATCACAGGCATGATTGCTCCCCATTGCCATTAAATATTTTATTGTAAAAACTCAGGGCTCCGCATGGGCTGCCAAGAAGCGGGCAGTGGGCTTTGATCGCGCTCTTGGCTGACGGCTGTGTTGGAGGCACGTGTATGTGTGCCTGTGGTGTGGGCGTATGTGTGGGGTGTGTGTACGTGTATTTGTGCATGTGTGTGTGGTGAGTGTGTGGCTGATGTGTGTGCGTGCGTGCCTGCACACTCGTGTGGTGCTGTCCATCGTGTGTGTGTGTGTGTTTGCACGCATGTACACGAGGGTCCCGGCACTTACAGTGTCTTTGGTTCCCATCTGCCATTACACTTTCCACCCCCCTGGCATCAATGTCAAGGTCTGGATGCAGGTTTTAACCATAAGAGACGTTCCAGGATGTTAAAGGCATCATTTAGAAAAACATGGTTTGGGCAGGGAGTGTTTGCCTTCAGAATAACATCAGTTCTTTTGTATGGCCTTCCCTACTCCTTGTGCCTCAGCTGTCTTCACAGCCCCTCTCATTCCTCGCCCCATCATCCTGTAAACACCCCTGTATGGCTCTGCTTGGCTTCAGCAGCCCTGGGCTCTGTGTGTTTCCACCTGCCCTTTTTCTCTCTGGTATCTCCTACCCTCAAGGGGTATATCCTCTCCACCCCATTCTGAGGGCAGCTGTGGGGTGGGAGCTCCCTCCTCAGCCTTGGAACAGTCTCTCCAGCCCCGCTTTCGGCCTGGAAGAAGAGAGGGGAGCAGGGAAAGATAAGAATGGAGGGAGGGGGGCTGTGTCACTGGGGCTAAGGCCTGGGGTAAGAAGGGGTGAAGGGGGCTGTATGAACTGGGGTTGAAGTGGGGTGAGTGAGAAGTGCGGGCTTCACTGGGGTCCCAGGAGTTATGAGCGTGGATTACCCAAGGGGTGAGGGCTTCTGTTCGGGCCTGTCATTGGGCATCAGGTGCTGCCCCTTTAGAGATTCTTCTGACCCCAGGTGGCATGCTGACCACAGCCCGCTCCCAATGAGGTGTGGATGCCAGGGCAGCCCAGACAGCTGGCCTTGGGTTTGTGTGTAAATACTTCTTTGGTAGTGGGGAGGTTGAGGGACGCTTTGGATCTCAGTGGCAGTCATCCTTAGGGACAAGACCCCAGCCGCGACTCCATAGAGGCACACTGGGATCTTAGGGCTAGAAGGAGGCTCTAAGCAGGCCTGTTCTTTCCCACCCTGCTCTGAGCCCCTTAGAGAAAGGAGTCACCCCGCTTCTTGGTTCAACCGTCATGTTGAAAGGACAGTTCTAACTTATGTCTAACGTCACTCCTTCCTGTTGGAGTTATGACCCCTTTTTATGTCTGGATGCCAGTGGAGATGGGGGTTGGCTGCTGTGTCACAGCCCCTCTGCAGGCTAATTTGGGCTCAGTTACTAATGTTCAGGGGCTCAGGAATTGAGGGTGGGGGAGGGTAAATTATGATAAGAAGATCTCTAAAAAAATCTTTTTTTCTTAGGCAAACATTAAAAAAAAAAAAATCCCTGAATTCCCAGGGAGAGTAACTACTCAGGAAAAGTACCACCATTTCTCCAGAAGCAATGATAGCTGATTACCCCCTAGAGATTTATACAAGTGGTAAAAAACTGCTGTAAGCAAGCAGGAATCAGTATGTACAATTTAGATTTTCAAAACAGTCTTCGGATTCACAGTATAAGCTTTCATAAGAAGACTACTCTTTGGTTCTGTTTTATTTTTGTAAGTGTGAAAGTAAAACTTGCTCTTTGTAGAAAACTAGAAAAGTCCAGAAACAAGTAAAGCAAAAAACCAAATCAGCCATGATCCCATAAATCAGGGCCTAGCTCAATACCAGATACTTGGTGAATTGGTGAATGAAAAAAGGGAAAGCCTCTAGTAATGTTTTGGTCTATTTCTTTCCAGCTTTTCTCCCTATGCATATTTACATATTCATAGTTCAGATTACACTTTTTTTTCCCCAAGAAGTGATGTAAGATATGTCTCCTATAACCTGACCCACGGCAGGTACTTGTATTAACAAAACTTATACACTCAAATCCAGTAATCAGAGGAGCTAATTTTCATTCTGGAAAATCATGATTGATGGATTGATTTTAAGTTTATTATTATTTTTTGCCATTGACTATATAGATGGAGATTATGGAAAACTCAATCTGTGAGTCAGAGTTTGCATGTTTCTTATGTCCTAGCTGAAGGCTGTCTTCTGATCTGGTTTTGTTTTTAAAATTGAGATATAATTGACATGTAACATTACATTAGTTTTAGGTATACACGTAATGATTTGATAAATGTACATGTTGTGAAATGATTACCACAAATAGGTTTAGTTAACATCTATCACCATACATATTTATAATTTTTTTCTTGTGATGAGAACTTTTTTTTTTTTTTGTGGTAATTAGGCTTCTCACTGTTGTGGCCTCTCCCGTTGCGGAGCACAGGCTCCGGACGCGCAGGCTCAGCGGCCATGGCTCACGGACCCAGCCGCTCGGCGGCATGTGGGATCTTCCCAGACCGGGGCATGAACCCGTGTCCCCTGCATCGGCAGGCGGACTCTCAACCACTGCGCCACCAGGGAAGCCCTGATGAGAACTTTTAAGATCTACTCTCTTAGCAACTTTCAAATATACAGTTCAGTGTTATTGACTATAGTCACCATGCTGTCCGGACTTAATAACTGGAAGTTTGTACCTTTGACCACCTTCACCCATTTCACCTACCCTACCGCCCCCCCCCCCCCCACCTCTGGCAACCATCAGTCTGTTCGCTGTATCTCTGAGTTTGGTGGTGTTTCTTTTTTAAATTCCATATATAAGTGAGCTCATACAGTAGTTGTCTTTCTTTGTCTGACTTATTTTACTTAACATAATGCCCCCAAGACCCACCCATGTTGTCACAAATGGCAGGATTTCCTTCTTTTTTAATGGCTGAATAATACTCCATTGTTTATATGTACGACATTTTCTTTATCTACTCATTCACTGATGGACACTTAGGTGGTTTCCATGTCTTGGCTATTGTGAATAATCTGCAATGAGCATGAGGGTATCGGTATCTTTTCAAGACAGTGATTTCATTTCCTTTGGGTAAATACCTCGAAGTAGAATTGCTGGATCGCATGGTAGTTCTATTTTTAATTTTCTGAGGCGCCTCCATACCGTTTTCTATAATAGATGTACCAGCATACTTTCCCACCAACAGTGCACGGGGTTCCCTTTTCTCCACATCTTCTCCAACGCTTGTTATTTCTTGTCTTTTTGATAATAGCCATTCTAACAGGTGTTAGACCTCAATGAGGTGTTCTCATTCTGGCTTTGATTGGCATTTCCCTGATGATTAGCTATGTTGAATATTTTGTCAGGTCCCTGTTGGCCATTTGTACGCTTCTTTGGAGAGATGACACTTTACATAGATTTTGAGTCCTGCTTTTGTATTTGGTCTTATAGCTTGAGAATTTCTCCATGTTATTAGAAATTTCTGGAGAATATAATTTTTAATGGCTACAAAATAGACTATCTTGTACATATAGCGTAATTTTTTCCCCCTCAAACCCTACTGGTAGGTATTTAGATTGTTTCTAGTTTGGGCTACATTATATAACATTTCAAGGGACATTTTTATATTGGTATGTTTTGACTATACAATTACCCACATAAGTAGCAGCCTGGGGCTTTGACCTGGGCTGTGGGCCCAGGAATGGGGTCCGACTGTGGGAACTTCTAGGACTGGCCTGGGGATAGCAGGGTCCAGGCCCCGCTGATGGCCAGTGAGTGTACAGGGGCCTCTGAAACACCATGTCTAGGAGACTTGGTGGAGAGCAAGCCAGAGTCTGGAAGCAGACAGCAACAGAGTAGAGATTTGAGGGAGGTGGCAGCCAGAAAAATACTTGGGCAATAGGGCTAGGGGTAGGAAGAGAGAAAAGAGGGTAAGGGATGGGAGAATATTTCCAGCAGTGGCATCTGCAGTTTTTGAATTAGCCACTGTTCTTCATAAGAAAAGTTTTGAGCTCCACTCCCACATATATAAATTTACTAATAAAGTATACATATGTACTGCTTGTCAATGCACACTAAGTATTTAATCAAAATTATTTTTCACCTTTTAGGTAAAATAATACAAATAGGAGATTTAATTTTTTCCCCTTGAAAACCACGGATCTCTCTGTTCACTCCCCTTTGGAGAACACCAATCACGGCGGGGCGGGAAGCTGAGCCAGGGCCACGTAGAGGGTTGCTGGAATACAAAGCCATAAGGAGGACATCCAGGTGGAGGGAAAAGGGCCCTTGGGGGTGTTCAGAGTCACACTCAGTGGGTTATTCCTGAGCTGGTTATTGAACACTTTTACATGGGATTTGAAAGTCAGTATTCACGGTGAGCTTGAGGCTTGCTAATGACATTCAAATCATGTGGGTGGTGAAGTACTCAGGTGGGAGCAAATAAACTGCAGGGAAAATCGACGAGCTTTGTGAGCGGTCAGAGAAATGGCAGATGAAGAACAAAGTGAAAGAATAAAGAATTATATACATAGCAGTGGTTTCCAACCTGGGGTCCCTTTAAGAAGTATTTCCAAAATTTCACAAAGAATCTCCCTCCTTCCCCGCGTTGAACATTCGTGCATGTTAAGAGACCATTTTCTCCGCTTTTATCTGAAATGCTGTCAAGTTCACATGGTAGCTAGTTTCACACTGGTCAGAAGCTCTGGACTGGTTGTTACGAATGTCTTTGATTAATTTAAAGTTGGAAAACTATTTTAATTATTTCCTGATAAATGTAACCTCTTCATGGGCAAGAGTTCTTGAAATCTAGAGGACTTGTTGAGGAGAGAGGCTCAGGGAGAACTGATAAAAGGGATTCTTATGGAGGGGACATTGAAATCCTGCTGGGCTGATGGGATGTGAGACTCTGAGCTACCCATTAGGACACAGTCAAGGATAAAGGCATTTTGGGGACTTGATAGATGTAATTGGAACTAAAAGCATCAGCTCAGTGAGAGACAATGGCCCAAAAGGCAGAGAAAATTTACATTTAATGAACCTGGAGATGAGACTGCATATATTGTCCTACTGAGAAGACACAGTGCATTGACTCGTCAAATCAGACTCTCATGAATCAGAGGTGGTACCCGGTATCAAGATGTATGAATATTTTCAAGAATACAGGAGGCACAGGTGAAACAGGGAGAGGTACGGGACCATTAAAACACCCCATTAAGCCCTTTTTCACCACATTGGGACTTGCTCTGCCCAGATTTACTTGTGAGGTCTCTAAGGGCTACATTACTTCCACAGAAGGCAACTATTTTCGCTTTGAAACATCTTTACTTTGTACTCAGTTACATAACTTAGGTGACAGATGGGATCCATGCTCCATAAATTCATAGATTTCCGTGTTTATTTATCATAGGCAGTCTTAGATACTCAGTAAGCCAGGTACATCTGCTAAAAGCATTCTGTAGCTAAGGACCTACTGTTAGTAAACACCACTGGTTTATTGCCAAAAATGTGTCCTTAGCCTGTTTCCTAGGAGGTTTGACTAGTCATCTTCTTCCTTTTTCCCAGGAGGCATCCCCCTTCTCCTGCTGTACCATTTCCTTCCCAGGAAACCATTGCAAAACATGATACAGCTACAGTTGCCCCAGGTGATAGTTCAATCGTTTCTGGTCTTAGACCCCTTAATTCCTGGTTGAAAGTAGATGGGATGAGTGCTACGCTTTAGCAAAGTCACAAAACAGCCATTCTTTCTGCACCACGCGGCTTGTGGGATCTTAGTTCCCTGAACAGCAATTGAACCCGGGCCCTTGGCAGTGAGAGAGTGGAGTCCTAACCACTGCCAGGGAATCCCCATAGGTAAGGCTTTTTTTTACATCTTTATTGGAGTATAATTGCTTTACAATGGTGTGTCAGTTTCTGCTTTATAACAAAGTGAATCAGTTCTCCATATACATATGTTCCCATATCTCTTCCCTCTTGCATCTCCCTCCCACCCACCCTCCCTATCCCACCCCTCTAGGAGGTAAGCTTTTTAAACAGGAATTTGTCATGAGTCTCTCCTTACCATTGCTTAAAACACTTCAATAGCTCCCATCCCTCTTCAGATAATGTTCCAGATCCTTGAAATGGGCTTGTATTGTCTGGTATCTGCCTACCTTCCCAGCCTCATCTCCCACCACTGATTCTTCCCCTGAGCTTCAGCTACACTGGCCTTATTTTAGTGTTCTGAATAGTGTTCCCTCCTGTCCCAGGGCCTTTGCACACACTGTTTCCTCTGCTTGGAAAGCTCTTGCTGCTACCTACGCTCCTCTGGTTAACTCCTACTCATCCTGAGGCTCACAGCTTGTACTGACGCCTCTTGGGGCTCACTTCACACCCTGTCATCCCCACATCTTACTTTAGCCCCTGCTCTTCCATACAGACTTTAACCACCTTTGCCCAGATGTAATCTGACAGGTCTCACCTTGGCCCATTCTGCGTGCCTCTCACTTCCTGTCCGAGGACTTTTTTGACACTGAGGTGAGAGACTCCCAAAGGAACCCATATACCAATGTAGAAGTACAGGGGATTTGACATCAGTGTGGATGTCCCTGGCTGATGGAGACAACAGTGGTGGATAAAGGTGCACCCATTTCATTTCCTGGGTGGGCACTTCTGAGGTGCTCTTTAGGAGTCCCAGAAGAAGGAGCCCAGTTGCCTGTAGCACTGGCCAACTCAACGACGTGTCCTTGTATTGGCTATCTCTCCTGTTTCGCTCCTCCTGTCACTGTCCCCTGCCCTCCGGGATCACCTCCCAAAGAAACTACCTGCACGCATGCCTTTGTTTCAGGCTATGCCTTTGGGGGAACCCAGGCTAAGACACAACTCAGATCTCACTTCTTCAAGGAGGCCATCAATGACCCCCCCCCCCAGATAAGTCACCTCCCTGTCACCTGCTCTCACTGTTACATGTTCCTGAACTTTCATTTCTTAGGATATTGTTATGAGTTGAATTGTGTCCCCCCAAATTCATATGTTGAAGTCCTAATCCCCCAGAACTTCAAACTGTGACTGTATTCGGAGATATGGCTTTTAAAGAGGTGGTTAAGGTAAAATGAGGTCATATGGGTGGGCCCTGATCCAGTATGGCTGGTGTCCTTATAAGGAGGTTAGGAGATGGACAAAAGACCACATGAAGACACAGCAAGATGATGGCCATCTACAAGTCAGGAGAGAGGCCTCAGAAGAAACCAACCCTGCCGACACCTTGATCTTGGACTTCTAGCCTCCAGAACTCTGAGGAAATGCATTTCTGTTTAAGCCACCCAATCGGTGGTATTCGTTATAGCAGCCCTAGCAACCTGATCCACTTGATCCCTGGACAACACTGGGGCTTAGAGATGCTGGCCCTCTTCGCAGTTAAAAATTTTAGTATAACTTACGGTTGACGCTCCATATGGATTCAACCAACCGTGGATCATGTCATACCGTAGAATGTATTTGGTGAAGAAAAATCTACATATAAGTGGACCCATGGAGTTCAAACCTGTGTTGTTCAAGGGTCAACTGTATAAATATAGTTAGTACTTACATACTGATGTGATTATTCTATGAACATCTCTCTCCTAGAGACTCCATAAGTTTAGGGTCTGTACTTACTTTGCTTAATATTGTATCTCTTGTGCTTAACACGGTGCCTGGCGCATAGTAGATGCTTAACAGATTTTTGTTGCATACATGAATGAAGTGGAAAACCTTTGAAAGGGCTAAGGGCGTCACTGTGTGTGGAATAGGGGCAGCTGTATTAACACAAATGAATCTGCTTCATTTTGGGACCGTGAACAGCTTGGGATGAATGTGGTCCCAACATATAGAATCACAATGGCTTTGGAGTGAAAGAACTGAGTTTTTACCATAACTAAATGTACCTAAGGGTCTTCATGAAATGTTAAAATGGTATATTTAGCATAGGTGCTACCTTTGCCTACTGATAGTATGTTAACATGATACTAATCTGGAAATAGAAATGCATTTAGGACATACATTGACCCGGGGATTCTTTGGTTCCAATGACCTAGGAAAGGCTGGGGTGTTTGGGGATGTCCTCACTGTTGCCTTGATGCTGACCCAGGGACAGCCTCCCTGGCTGCAGGGTAATTATTAGGCCCTTGAGTGGGGAGTACTGTGGATGGATTTTTACCCCCTGCCTTTCCTTCGGGTCAGCACTGTTCCAAATGTTCGGGTGGTCTTTACATTGCAGTCTTACCAATAGGGCTTTTTGGCAGGTCACAAACTACTTTCACTTACATTATTTTATTCGACTTTCTCGTACCTCATTATAATCACTCTCATTGTAAAGATGAGGAGACTGAGGCTTGGAGAGGCAAGGTAACTTGCCTTTGTCGTATAGCTAGCAGGTTAAGAAGGTAGGCTTTGAACCTGGGTTTGCTGTCTCCATGTTTTCTCTCCTTAGTGCCTTAGGGCAGGTTCCCTAGATGCAAAGCTTGAGATGGGGATCTGAGAGTAGCGGATGCATTGAGCATGCTTTCAGGAGAAGGGGAGTGAGCGATGAAGTTTCACGTGGAGTCTGGTTCAGCCTGATCACGAGGGGAGGTCCGCAGTGGAAACTGCAATACGGAGTCTCCACCTTGAAGCAAGGATGCTGGGCTTTTGGGCCGGGGTCCTAGTCAGTCACTAGCTGGGTGGGGTGGGGAGGGATGGGCTTCCAAGACCCTCCACTAAAGTCAGCTCCCACGACTTGATAGCAGCAGGGGATGGACATATGAAATAGTAAAAGGGACTCCAGGGGATCTGGGAAGGTCAGGAAAATGGTGGCAGGCACAGGTGAGGTCCTCATGGGAGCATGAGGTCTTAGTTGACCTGAAATTTGAGGAGAACTGGAGAGCACCAATATTCTGTGTCCCTAATATTCAGTGGCACCTGCCACTCCAAGTATCCCAATGCCTTGAACTTCCAGGGTGTTCTTCAGCAGTGCTTCTGTGTGTGTGTGTTTGTACATGTGTGTGGTGACCAGGCCAGTCTAGCAAAGCAGCACTGTTTTCTTTTTCAGATTAACGGTCACATTTGTCCACTCAAATGAAGGCCTGTTTCCTGGTGAACTGGCTCATCTGGTGGGACAACAGGTCCCTGTGGCAATGTGAGGAACAGGACAGGAATGGCACAGAGGGAGGCCGGGGCCTCGTCCGCCTCTGCTAAAGCCAAGTGACATTTAGTGAGGAGCTCAATCTCTTTCATTCTCTTTCTACTTCTTTCTTTCTTTTTTTTTTTTTTTTGCGGTACGTGGGCCTCTCACTGTTGTGGCCTCTCGCGTTGCGGAGCACAGGCTCCGGACGCGCTGGCTCAGCGGCCATGGCTCACGGGCCCAGCCGCTCCGCGGCATGTGGGATCTTCCCGGACCGGGGCACGAACCCGTGTCCCCTGCATCGGCAGGTGGACCCCCAACCACTGCGCCACCAGGGAAGCCCTCTACTTCTTTCTTAAAACAAAACAACCCACTCTTCTTCTATATTGAGTTTGGCCAGATATATGGCAAGGGTCCCCGGATTGTACTATCTTCAGGGTTAGGAACCTCCCTCAGATTGGGGACCCCTCCAAAGAGGAGGTGGAGAGTGAGGCTCCCTCGTCAGGTTGGTAGCTCTTTCAGGGCAAGACTGGGTCTTCCTGTCTGGCAGAGCGCTCCCCTAGGGCAGGAGATGCATCAGACAGGGAGCTCCCGGTGGCAGGGGCTGTGTCTCCTCCATCAGACTGGCGTCTCTGGCAGGCAGGCCCCTTGTCTCCTCTGTGACATGGGCCCAGTGGGTGATGGTGGTGAAAAAGCTGGGATGCTCATTTTCAAAGCCAACTTCTTTCCAGGTGAGGAAAGCTATGAGCCATTTAATTGTTTTCAGAAGCAGCATTTCTTAGCCTTTGGGTCCGTCTTTGGATCAAGAGGCAGAGGAGAACACAAACAAGTTCACAGCACCCTTTGAAGACTGAGGACTGTGAGTGGGCTCCAGCGGTAGGGCACAGGGCACAGGGCAGGGGCCCGGGGTTCTGCACCCGTGGAAGCTCCCTGGGATGCAGCAGAGTGCTTTCCTGCTCGAAGGGGAGAGAGATTAGGATCGCGGTCACTCAGAGGAATGGCAAATGGCTCTCTTAAGAGGAGCAGTGCTGCCCCAGGCTGGGGGCTAGGGGTTGCTCACTGAGCCTGGGGTTCTAAGAGCCTGGTGGAATGAGGGATGTCACAGTACAGCCTTTCCCTTACCCCTTCCTCCCTACGCTTCCTCTAAGCTTAACTTGTTTCTCTCCTGTGGTCTCAGGGCTCTGCTTTGTGCTTCAGAATCCTTCTTACATTCATTATCCTCTGAGGTCAGTGGATAGGAAGTATCCCCCCATCTGGTAGGTGAGGAAACTGAGGATCAGGGGATTAAATAACGTCTTATGGTATACACAGCTGGGGAGGGACAGAGCAGGGGTCAGAGCGCAGGTCTTCCTGAACCAAAGCCCACGCCCTTTCTCCATCCTGTCACTTCCAAATACCATTTTGCCAAATGAATAGTGAGGACCAAATCATACACTCATTTGATATCTGTAATACCTGGAGAGGCAGGTTGATAGAGTGAAAAGGACTGCACACCAAGAATCGGAAGATTTTACCTACGAGCCAATGATCTTAGGTGAGTCACTTAGGGTCACTGAAACTCAGCTTCCTTGTCTCAAACAATGCTGGTCTTCTGTGCTTTACAGGACAGCTGAGGGGCTTGCCTGGTATGATGTGGTTGTTAAGAGCCCTACCGGCTGGAGGGCAAATTCTAGCTCTGTTACCTTCTAGCCATGTGACCTTGGGCAAATCATGTAGCCTTTCTGAACCTCCGTTTTCTCCTCTGTAAACTGGGATAATTATAAAACCTATATCCTAGGATTGTTATGAACACTTTAGTATAATGCCTTTTCCAGAGTAAGCCCTCATCATTTGTTGAACCACTGTTTAGTGGATCTTCTTAAGAGTGTAACCCAGGCATCAACTGGCGTCTCCCAGGTCCTTGTGATCTAGATAAGAGGTGCTCCAGGGCTTCCCTGGTGACGCAGTGGTTGCGAGTCTGCCTGCCGATGCAGGGGACACAGGTTCGTGCCCCGGTCCGGGAAGATCCCACATGCTGCGGAGTGGCTGGGCCCGTGAGCCATGGCCGCTGAGCCTGCGCGTCCGGAGCCTGTGCTCCGCAACGGGAGAGGCCACAACAGTGAGAAGCCCACGTACAGCAAAAAAAAAAAAAAAGAGGTGCTCCAATGCCGTTCCCATGCTCTCTTCAAGATGCCTGGGAGTTGACAGTGTGTATGGGTCACCTGAACTGGGTGGATGGCTCAGTCTGAAGCCATGTGGACATTCGGGACTCTTAACCCTCATCACTCCTAGGCTTCATCCCATCTTGCCTTTCTCTCTTATAAATCAGACAGTAGTCCTCCCTTGGTGCCCTTCCTATGGTGCCCTCTCCATGGCATCCTCTCCATGGTGCCTTCTCTGTGGCACCCCTTCTGTGGTTGCCTGGCTTCAGTGCCCTGACACTCTCAGGGTCCAGGTTCCACAAGCCGTATATCAAAGGCTTTTCTTCCCCTGGAGATAGTTCTCTCCCTAAGAGGAATTCTGATGCCAGCTGTTAAGAGAATGGAGTTTTCCACTCAACTGTGTGAGGCAAAGAATCAATTGACACCCCAGTGTAGGAGCTTAGAGTCAGAAGGGACCTTAAAAGTCAGCTGAATGCTTTGTGCTTAGGCCTTGACAGTGTGTCTATAGTAAATGGCCATTCTGAAGAGCAGGACTTCCTCCAGCCTGGGCTTAGACAGGACTGTGGTCCCCGCTGCAGGACAGAACAGCAAAATAGGCTTTTATGTTTTGGGGGGTATAGTTAAAATAGTGAAACTGCTCTGGCCCTCCTTCCAAGGCAGCCCTCCATCTGACCTCTGGCCAGATTTGGGCGGAGGAAACTATTTTTCCTCCATCCTTGGAAGTCCAGCCAGGCTGCGGTAGTTCGCATGGAGTGTGAACACTCTGTGATGTGAGGTTGGAATACAATTGCACCAGGAAGGACAATAAATAAGCCAATTTATTTTATCTCACCTGCTTGGAATTGGGGTCTTTCTTGAATTGAAAGAAGCAAATTTATGCAAACGATATGCAAATCAGACACTTCCTGGATTAATAGAAAGGAGATTGATGCTCTGGGTAGTGCCCAGGGCCTAGCACTGCATAGGGTGTGTTGTGAATCGCAGTGTGCCGTGCAGCGTGGGTGAATGGAGTCACCGGGGGATGGTGTGAATGTCCTGGGCTCCAGAGTGGGGTGAGGGCTGTTAAGTCATCTGGAGTGTCCCTCTGGGAGTCTCAGGTGGGCAAGGATCTCTGGTCACAGTCTGGCATTTTGCAGGATACTGTCTCTTGGTAACCCACAACCCCTCTTCCCTTACTCTTTGCCCATTGTACCTACGGGGGTCTTGCTTGGTTTGGTTGTGTACATGTTGGGGGAGGGCCTCTGGAAAGCCCCCTAGACTATTCCTGTTCCTTCCTCATCACAAAGGGCTCATTTCTGCTCTTACCAATCACCATGGAGGGACATTCTACATCCTCCCTTGGATCTGCCTTTTAGAAAAGTTCCACTTAGTGTCTCCCCTGAATCCTTCCAGCTGCAGAGTGATCTGTGTCTTCATGGTATATCCTAAATGGAAACAGATTAGCTTAAAAGTGCTTGGCGGTTGCTGCACACTGGAATCACCCAGAGAGCCTTCAACATACTAAGATTCTGATTTGATTGCTCTGAAGGTCCACGTGGACTTGGGGAGTTTTAAAAGCTTCCTGAGGATTCCATTGTGCAGCCTGGTTGAGAACTACTGGCCTAACAAGGTCACAGGCAGAATGGAGATTTAATGTCCCTTATCCTTCTCTGTTGTTGCTGCTTGGAGCTGTAAGGGTCCCATTCACTGAGCACCTACTAAGTGCCAGGTGCTTTATTTTTTTGGCTGTGCCACAGGGCATGTGGGATCTCAGTTCCCTGACCAGAGGTCGAACCCGCACCCCCTCCACTGGAAGCACGGAGCCTTCACTGCTGGACTGCCAGGGAAGTCCCCAGGTGCTTTATTTTTTAAAATAAATTTGTTTATTTTTGGCTGCGTTGGGTCTTCATTGCTGCACGTGGGCTTTCTCTAGTTGCAATGAGCGGGGGTTACTCTTTGTTGCAGTGCGCGGGCTTCTCATTGCAGTGGCTTCTCTTGTTGTGGAGCACGGGCTCTAGGCGTGAGGGCTTCAGTAGTTGTGGCTCGCGGGCTCTAGAGCGCAGGCTCGGTAGTTGTGGTGCACACAGGGCAGGCTGATTTATTAGTTGCTCCACGGCATGTGGGATCTTCCTGGACCAGGGCTGGAACCCGTGTCCCCTGAACTGGCAGGAGGATTCTTAACCACTATGCCACCAGGGAAGCCCTCCCCAGGTGCTTCAGATACATCATCTCCAGTGAACCTCCTAACAGTGAGGGTCAGAACTCAGGTCTGTACACACTGCTGTATTTAAAATAGATAACCAACAAGGACCTACTGTATAGCACAGGGAACTCTGCTCAATACTCTGTAATAACCTAAACGGGAAAAGAAATTGAAAAAGAATAGATACATGTATATGTATAACTGAATCGCTTTGCTGTACACCTGAAACTAACACAACATTGTTAATCAACTGTACTCCAATATAAAATAAAAATTAAATAAACAAACAAACTTTGGTCTGTCTGACTCCAGAGGGCTCCTGTTCTTGCATCCCCTCCCAATGTCCTCCTGGAGGTTAGTCCAGGAGGGGAAAGGGCCTCAGCAGGTCTTTGTGTGGGAGCACGGGGCTCCAGGCTTGGGTTTACTGCTCACTAGCTTTGTGACCATGGGCCTAAACCCTCCCGCCCTTAGCCTCTCTGTGTACAGTGCTGGGCCCTTGTGTGGGTGTGAGGATTAGACAGAAATGAGAAAGTGCTTTGTCAACCATGAAATGTGATACCTGCGTTAATTATGTTTCACGTGCTTCCCTTGCTCACTGTCATTTGTACCACTGCCCAGCACTCTGTCACCGTCCGCCCCCCCCCCCCCGCCCCGCCCCTCTCTAGTGCCCGAGGATTCCGCTTAATTCTCCCCGCTCGACAGAACACAAGCAACTGTCTCCCTGGGAGAATTGGGTGGTAATTAGGTTAAATCATTTAAAGTAACTTTTAATTTTTAAATAATTCTAATTTGCATTCGCGCAATTTAATTTTCCTCTCTCCCCATTCCTCCCCCCACCCCCACTGCCTTCCTTGTCTTATTCGTTTGTTTGTTTATTTAAAAGTTTGGAGTATGTTTTTCCCTGGATAACCAGTTTGCTGCTAATGGCAGCTAGCCAGTTTGACTTGGAATAATCACAGATTGTAAGGCAAAGGCAGGAGGCAAAATCTGCCGACTTGGAAACATCTGAACGGCAGCTCTGCCCAGCCCAGCAGCCCTTCATGGGAAAGGAGAATAAAGAAAAAAAGCACATGTGCTTAACTTTCAGTTTTCTGCTAAGGAGTCCTTGGCGGAGGCCGGGAGGAGGCTGCTGCCTGCCTGAGTTTGCTGGGAAGCAGAGGGGCCTGGAGTCTGTGCACTGCGTCCGGTCTCTGCGGCACCTCCCTCCCAGCCTTGGGCTCCCCATCTGTCGAGTGGGTGTACCTCTACCTTCCTCTCGGTGGGCATGAGGATTCACGTGTGTTTGGAA
Source organism: Leucopleurus acutus (assembly GCF_964270905.1). Lineage (NCBI taxonomy): Eukaryota > Metazoa > Chordata > Mammalia > Artiodactyla > Delphinidae > Leucopleurus > Leucopleurus acutus. The sequence goes on along the minus strand of NC_139142.1, from coordinate 135,041,590 downwards.
GGTGTCGTGGGCTCTGACCACCCAGTGAATGCTGGCAGCTGTGGGAGCAAAGGGATTTAGGGCCTTTGGGCTGAGCTAGAGAGCTGGGAACTTGGCAGGGTCTTTTTCGTTCTTCCTTTCTTTTTTAAAAAGTTGTACGTGCTCATAGAATTTTATTTTTAAAAACTTTTAGTTTGGAAATTATTTCAGACTTAGAGGAAAGTTACAAAAATTAAGGTTAACATTTTACCACATTTGCTTTCTTCATCTCCCTCTCTCTCTGTCCCCCCACCCCCGAAGCTGTTCTCAACAGGAAGCGATTTTACCTTCATTTGCTAATGCCTGGAGACAATTTTGTTGTCACACTTGAGGCAGGAGTTGGGCGCCACTGGCATCTATTGGTAGAGGCCAGGGATGTGCTCTACATCCTAGGATGCACAGGACAGGTGTCCCCTTACCCCTCCCAGCACAGATGTCATCCAGCCCAAAGTGTCAGTGGTGCTGAGGTAGAGAAAACCCGCCCTGTGTGTGTATGTGTGTGTGTGTATCTGAACTTCTGATAGTTGCTGCTTTACTCCTTAATATTTCAATGTGTATTTCCCCAAAGGAAGGGCATTCTCTTAACATAACCATAGCTCAGTTATCAAAATGTCATGGAATTGACATTGATACACGGAGGCTTAGGTCTGATGCTGGCTGGGGTCCTCAGGGAGCTTGCAGGACTCAGTGTAAAGGACAGAGGACATGGAATTGAACACAAGCTTGGGCTCTGGTCTGTTGAGATCAAGCCCCACGACCCTGGACAGTTTTTTGTGATTTTCCTCCCTGTTAAATGGGGCTGACAACTGCTCCGCTGCCCCCTCCCAGGGCTGTGGGTGAGGCAGACGTGTACCTGCCTACCAGAAAGACAAGATCCAGCCTCATCCACCAGAACACAGGCACTAATCCCCTCCACCAGGAAGCCTACACAGCCCACTGAACCAACTTTAGCCACTGAGGACAGACACCAAAAACAACGGGAAGTACGAACCTGCAGCCTGCAAAAAGGAGACCCCAAACACAGTAAGATAAGCAAAATGAGAAGACAGAGAAACACAGAGCAGATGAAGGAGCTAGATAAAAACCCATCAGACCTAACAAATGAAGAGGAAATAGGCAGTCTACCTGAAAAAGAATTCAGAATAATGATAGTAAAGATGATCCAAAATCTTGGAAATAGAATAGACAAAATGCAAGAAACATTTAACAAGGACCTAGAAGAACTAAAGATGAAACAAGCAATGATGAACAACACAATAAATGAAATTAAAAATACTCCTGAAGGGATCAATAGGAGAATAACTGAGGCAGAAGAACGGATAAATGACCTGGAAAATAAAGTAGTGGAAATAACTACTGCAGAGCGAATAAAGAAAAGAGAATGAAAAGAACTGAGGACAGTCTCAGAGACCTCTGGGACAACATTAAACGCACCAACATTCGATTTATAGGGGTTCCAGAAGAAGAAGAGAAAAAGAAAGGGACTGAGAAAATATTTGAAGAGATTATCGTTGAAAACTTCCCTAATATGGGAAAGGAAATAGTTAATCAAGTCCAGGAAGCACAGAGAGTCCTATACAGGATAAATCCAAGGAGAAACACGCCAAGACACATATTAATCAAACTGTCAAAAATTGAATACAAAGAAAACATATTAAAAACAGCAAGGGAAAAACAACAAATAACACACAAGGGAATCCCCATAAGGTTAACAGCTGATCTTTCAGCAGAAACTCTGCAAGCCAGAAGGGAGTGGCAGGACATATTTAAAGTGATGAAGGAGAAAAACCTGCAGCCAAGATTACTCTACCCAGCAAGGATCTCATTCAGATTTGATGGAGAAATTAAAACCTTTACAGACAAGCAAAAGCTGAGAGAGTTCAGCACCACCAAACCAGCTCTACAACAAATGCCAAAGGAACTTCTCTAGGCAAGAAACACAAGAGAAGGAAAAGACCTACAATAACAAACCCAAAACAATTAAGAAAGTGGGAATAGGAACATACATATCGATAATTACCTTAAATGTAAATGGATTAAATGCTCCCACCAAAAGACACAGACTGGCTGAATGGATACAAAAACAAGACCCATATATATGCTGTCTACAAGGGACCCACTTCAGACCTAGAGACACATACAGACTGAAAGTGAGGGGATGGAAAAAGATATTCCATGCAAATGGAAACCAAAAGAAAGCTGGAGTAGCAATTCTCATATCAGACAAAATAGACTTTAAAATAAAGACTATTAGAAGAGACAAAGAAGGACACTACATAATGATCAAGGGATCGATCCAAGAAGAAGATATAACAGTTGTAAATATTTATGCACCCAGCATAGGAGCACCTCAATACATAAGGCAAATACTAACAGCCATAAAAGGGGAAATTGACAGTAACACATTCATAGTAGGGGACTTTAACACCCCACTTTCACCAATGGACAGATGATCCAAAGTGAAAATAAATAAGGAAACACAAGCTTTAAATGATACATTAAACAAGATGGACTTAATTGATATTTATAGGACATTCCATCCAAAAACAACAGAATACACATTTTTCTCAAGTGCTCATGGAACATTCTCCAGGATAGATCATATCTTGGGTCACAAATCAAGCCTCGGTAACTTGAAGAAAATTGAAATTGTATCAAGTATCTTTTCCGACCACAACACTATGAGACTAGATATCAATTACAGGAAAAGATCTGTGAAAACTACAAACACATGGAGGCTAAACAATACACTACTTAATAACGAAGTGATCACTGAAGAAATCAAAGAGGAGATCAAAAAATACCTAGAAACAAATGACAATGGAAACACGACAACCCAAAACCTATGGGGTGCAGCAAAAGCAGTTCTAAAAGGGAAGTTTATAGCAATACAATCCCACCTTAAGAAACAGGAAAGGGTGTGGAGAAAAGGGAACACTCTTGCACTGCTGGTGGGAATGTGAATTGGTACAGCCACTATGGAGAACAGTATGGAGGTTCCTTAAAAAACTGCAAATAGAACTACCATATGACCCAGCAATCTCACTCCTGGGCATATACCCTGAGAAAACCATAATTCAAAAAGAGTCATGAGGGCTTCCCTGGTGGCGCAGTGGTTGAGAGTCTGCCTGCCGATGTAGGGGGTGCGGGTTCGTGCCTCGATCCGAGAGGATCCCACGTGCCGCGGAGCGGCTGGGCCCGTGAGCCATGGCTGCTGAGCCTCCATGTCTGGACCTCAACGGGAGAGGCCACAGCAGTGAGAGGCCCGCGTACCGCAAAAAAAAAAAAAAAAAAAAGAGTCATGTACCAAAATGTTCATTGCAGCTCTATTTACAATAGCCAGGTGATGGAAACAACCTAAGTGTCCATCATCGGATGAATGAATAAAGAAGATGTGGCACATATATACAATGGAATATTACTCAGCCGTAAAAAGAAACAAAATTGAGCTATTTTTAATGAGGTGGATGGACCTAGAGTCTGTCATACAGAGTGAAATAAGTCAGAAAGAGAAAGACAAATACCGTATGCTAGCACATATATATTGAATTTAAGAAAAAAAAATGTCATGAAGAACCTAGGGGTAAGACAGGAATAAAGACACAGACCTACTAGAGAATGGACTTGAGGATATGGGGAGGCGGAAGGGTAAGCTGTGACAAAGCGAGAGAGTGGCATGGACATATATACGCTACCAAACGGAAAATAGGTAGCTAGTGGGAAGCAGCCGCATAGCACAGGGAGATCAGCTCGGTGCTTTGTGACCACCTAGAGGGGTGGGATAGGGAGGATGGGAGGGAGGGAGATGCAAGAGGGAAGAGATATGGGAAATATGTATATGTATAACTGATTCACTTTGTTATAAAGTAGCAAGTAGCACAACATTGTAAAGCAATTATACTCCAATAAAGATGTAAATAAAAATATGTAGTGTTATTCTGTGTTAGTATGTGTTTTAAATTTACATACATTTTATTGTGCTACAAACCTCCTTCCACCCAGCTTTCCTCACTCAGCACCACATTTTGGGACCCACTGTATTGCTCTAGGTACATTTGGTTTCTTACTGATGCCGGATTTTCTGTAGCGTGTTTTCACCACCTGTTACTCATCCATTCTCCCAGCAATGGGCAAGGGACCCTTAAGGATATCTCCAGGTCCCCTGTACCACAAAGAGCTTCACTTTTGTAGTTTGAACCTGAGTTTCCATCTTTGAAAAAGGAGCATCTTTGACTAAATGATCCGACTTGCCGACAGCTCTGATTCCAGTAGCGTGTTTTGCCAGTGTTAACACCTCAGCCATTTGCTGGCCTCCAAACTCTCGGGCAGAAGATCTCACTAGTTGTTCTCCCTTGAGTTAAGTTTCCGGCTGACACTGATGATGGTCTGAAATCCTTTGATAGTCAGAGTCCCTAAGACCTTCTCTTTTCCCTTGAGCTCATGAAGTGCCTTAACTTCTGGATTTTTTTTTTCCCCGTGAATAATATACCAGCTGCTCCACGGGGCTGAGTGTTGCACCAGTTTGCAGCTGTGTTTAAAATCCCGATTCTGCAAACTCCTCAGAAGGGAGTGACAGTTCCTACTCCTGTGTAATCATTTATAGATCAGGTAACGATTTCCATCTTGGCTTAGTGACAGTTCTATTCTCAGGGGAACCGGTTAGCTTGTCAAATACTGCTGATTTTCCCTCTGTTGTCGGCCTGGTGGATCAAGCACCATGGCTCTGTCTGCCATTGCTTCTTATCCCTGGCGCCGACGGTGGGCAGAAAAAGTCACTTCTTTCAAAGGAATCTCAGGACTGGCCAGTCTGCAGAGTAAGCTCATGGTGGAGGGAGGGAAGGGGAACGGCAGAGTCTATTTGCCTTTCGTTCTGGGGTCACTGAAAGACTTTGCCTCCCTCCCTATTCTACATGCTGGTGTCCTTAGAGGGGTGGCCTTGCAAAAGAGGAGTCTGGGAGTATCTGTGGGTGGGGTTCTTCTATGGATAAGGGGGCCACTCAGTGACTTTTCAATGACATTCAGTAACTGTCATGTAAGATTCTACCATATGCCAGGCTCCCTGCTGGTTTTGTGAGGCTTAGGGTAGAAGGCCTGGCTGGTTGCCCAAGAAGACATTCCTCTAGGAGAAGGTTGGGGGAACTCCGCCTCATTCTGGGGCAAATGGGTCATCGCAGGAGGAACCCAAAGGTCGTGAGGTTGGTTCTGGACCTCTATGAAAGTGAGCTCTGCTCTCAGTTACCTGGGCCGATGAGAAGCAAATAGAGACCACACCTTTTCCCCAGCCTTATCTCTAAATAAAAAATTAAGAAAAATCAGTCTATGCTAGTGGTTCCCGAGGGTGATCTGTGGATCTGTACTGGGCTGTGACTAAGTTTTCACAGATGAGATTAGGAAAATGAGAACAAGGCAGTGAGTTCTTCATGAAACTGAACTTTATTCAATATTAAGGACTTTTTTTTATTCTAAGATTGTCACCCCACATCCCTGGTATTCATGAAACTGGGATGATAGAAGATAATAGAAGATGATTGCAAAGTCCTTTAAGTGACTAAACAAAGAGTTGGTGAATGTCTACCAGGCCCTCTAATGTACATGGGTGTGCGTGTATGTGCATGTGTGTGTGTGAGTGTGCCAGCAGTTGTGTAGCCATTTTACTTGTCTCTGAACCTCCAAGAGTCTGAGAATGGCACACAACTCTGGAGTTAGACTTTAAAAAAAAATTTTTGTTTTATTTATTTTTGGCTGCGTTGGGTCTTCGTTGCTGTGCGCGGGCTTTTCTCTAGTTGCGGCGAGCGGGGGCTACTCTTCGTTGCGGTGCACGGGCTTCTCATTGCGGTGGCTTCTCTTGTTGCCGAACACGGGCTCTAGGCGTGCAGGCTTCAGTAGTTGTGGCACGTGGGCTCGGTAGTTGTGGCACGTGGGCTCAGTAGTTGTGGCTTGCAGGCTCTAGAGCGCAGGCTCAGTAGTTGTGGCACACAGGCTTAGTTGCTCCGCGGCATGTGGGATCTTTCTGGACCAGGGCTCAAACCTGTGTCCCCTGCATTGGCAGGTGGAGTCTTAACCCCTGTGCCACCAGGGGAGCGCCTGGAGTTAGCCTTTGATTCCTTGCTTCTGCCAGAAAGGAATAGCTAACATGTTGTATCCACTTAGTGACTAAATAATATACATTCCTTTGTTTCTAATGATAACAATGTTTGTTAAGATCAAAATCTTACCTTTGGAAAAGGAGTAAACACCACAAATTAGGTTGTTTTAGCAAACATTTACACTTTAATGAATATATTGGGCCCCAAATCACCCAGGTTAAAATGTAACTGAGCAGTAGTCTGGAGGCGCTGAGGAGTGGTCAGCTGAGGGTAATTGAGATTCACGGGCTCTTCAGCTGTGGATGGGCTGGCTGGGGCCACGTTCAGGCACCACCGAACTGGGCTGGGACTTGGGCGCCTCCGCGATGCCCTGTTCCTCTACTGTACTTAAATGGACAGTCAGAGCGAGATCGTAATTAAATTGTGGCCGTAGAGCTAGACAACTTAACTGGAGCCCCCTCATGCTACACACTCCAGAATTTAATTTTCCAAATAAACTCAGTGTGGCTTTGATGCTCAGGGAGGATCAATAGAATGGAAATTGCTTGCAGTTTCCCCTAAAGTGTTACAATGGATTACTGCTCTCACATTTCCCCTCCGTGCTCCTTTTTTTCCTGCCAGAGAGAGCCTGGTATTCATTCTAGACACATACTGTTTGAGGAAACAGACAAAAATAAATGAATAAAAAAGGAAACTACAGGGGCTTCCCTGGTGGCGCAGTGGTTGAGAGTCCGCCTGCCGATGCAGGGGACATGGGTTCGTGTCCTGGTCCAGGAGGATCCCACATGCCGCGGAGCGGCTGGGCCCGTGAGCCATGGCCGCTGAGCCTGCGTGTCCGGAGCCTGTGCTCCGCAACGGGAGAGGCCACAACAGTGAGAGGCCCGCGTACCGCAAAAAAAAAAAAAAAAAAGAAACTACAAGCCATGTTGAGGAGGAGGATAAGAACGTGGCCTCCTGCCTGTGAGGTGAGTGAGGGCTCCTGGGTCACCGAGCAGGAGAAAAGCATCCCCATCCCGCTGCATGGGGCTTAAGGATGGGGTTGTGTGTGGGGCTCAAGTGCTCTGAGAAGGGACCTGGAAGGTCTGCCTACCATCAGGTCACCTTCCCTAGGAGTCCACCCAGGAAGGTGAGCCAAATCTCGGGTCCCAACTGAGGGTGCTGCTTCCAGGCACCTCATCACCTGTTGATCTGCTCTGGAATCTTGGGGAATGTTCTAGCTCTTCCACATCCTCTCAGAATAGTCTGGGCAGGGACGGCTCCCAGCTGACACTGGCTTGCTTATTCTTCGGGGCTCAGATTTTGGAAGGTGCCTGCAATCTATAGATTATCTGAGGTTTTCATCTGGAGTTCTCAACCATGGAGCTAACTTTACAGGATCAGGTCTCATGTCCTTTTCTGCTCCTTCGGGAGAGACATCAATGAGCTTGTACAATTGGCAGAAAGAAAGGACTGTCTAGAGTGAGGTTCCTGGGTCATAGACCCCCACCAATGAGGGCTTGGAAAGCCGTTCCCTGGCTTGGTGATGGCAGACAGGCTGGGGCCTGGGGTGCAGGAGGCTGCAGGGCAGTTCTCCAGAAGTTTATTGGACATTTTTGTGTGTAAGACAGCGTTAGGCACTGTGCAAGGGGCACCAGGGCAGTGTGCCGAAACAAATAGATTAATCAAGTACCCACATGGCCTTAGTGCTCAGCAGGGCAACATGAATTTAGGACTCTGAAACCAGCTTGAACACAATCTCTTTATTTTGCATTTGGGGAAACCGAGGCAGGGAGGCTTGCACGGCTGCGTGCACTGTTCCGCATTCTGGCACGCTGTTTGTCTTAGTGGAGCAGGTGTGGGGATGTGGTCGCAGAGAAGGGCAGAATGGGGGAGCCTGAGCTTGCTAGGGGCGCCTCTGTGCCCCTCCTCCCCACGTGGCACAGGTTCCCAAACCACCAACCCCCTACAGCACATGCTGGCAGTGCCTCCTAGGGCTGACAGATTAACCATGCTTTGAGATATCTGGAGAGTGAAAGTTCTAGAAAATTAATTAGTGGCAGTAGACACTGGCTATCCAAAGGCTGGAAGAATTGATGGGGTTTTTGTTTCTCTTTTGTCATGGAATAAGTTATCAGCATGTGTGTTGATTGATTTCTTGCTAAATTCCTCTTTAAAAAAAAACTCCACAGTTTGGAGTCCCTTGAAGCATTTTAATGAGCTCCCTTCCCGAGTCACTTGTTCTTCTTGATGTTGACTCTCCCCCACCTCCTGTCTCTCTCTCTCTCCTGGTTCTGACTCCCAGATCTGCAAGGGGTTGGTTCTCCTGAAGGCCCAGGACCTGGGTGAGGCAATCAAGGCACCTAGGACATAAAAATTTAAGGAAGCCCTGGCTCTCAGGGTCTGTGAGTGTAGGGTTGGCACCTGAGAGACAGAGCCTCCTTAAATTTTTATGCCCCAGATACCTGGCTTCCTCACCCAGGTCCTGGCCTTCCTTTCCTGACTGCTGTCCGCTCCTGCACATCTGAGGCCTGGCGTCCTCCACTGACTGGGATGGGCCTGGACGGTTGCCCAATGCTACCTTCTCTGGTCCCAGGTTCCTGAGGCACATCTCGTCCTCAGAGAAAAGGCCTCAAAAAGGCTGCTGAGCTGGGGATCGGGACAAACGCGGCACCCTGTGTTGCTTTTTGGAGCTCACAATATTTACAAGGCATCAGTAGAGGTAAAATTGAAAAAACAAAAACACAGCTGTTACCGGTTTAAAATGTGACATTCCCCTCATCTCACCACCTCTGGGACCAAGGGAGAGGAATTATTGAATATGTGACATAGGAGGAGAAAGATGACTGTGCATACTAAGCAAAGAGAAGAGTGACTGCTGAATACATGATGTAAAGGGATATTGTCACCACAAAATTAAATCCAAAAATATTCAGTGGAAAATAATTACTGTCTATACATTATAGGTTGACATATGGTAAGTTTTCTACTTTTAAAAGCCTCTTGTGATTTCTGGATAACCCATTTAGCTCTCTGGGTCCCCCTATCCCACCTCCACCCCTGCCAGGCTTCTGTGCTATCAAAGAAGGTATTTTCTTGGCTTTTAACCCCTTGTGAGGATTTTTCCAGCCATGTATATGAATAATTTCTGGGAAGATGGGGATCCCAAAATGATCTCTGGGGTTTTTCTAAGCTCCTTTAGCCACATCAGCAGAAATTTCCCGAATCTTAGGGGCATGAAAATATTCTCTGGTTCCTTCTCCTCTGCCCCCTTTCAAGACTTAGCATCCTTGAACTGTGGGAATAAGCAAGGGACAGATCAAATGGGGAAGGAGGTGGTGGCTGGGTAATGGGTGTTAATGAACACTGTCATTGCTTACAGCTTAATGTCTGTGAGTAACTTCTCTCAGGTGCTAGATGATTGTTAGCTTATGTCCTCCTCAAATGCTTCGGTGGGTGACTGAAGGATCCAGGGCTACCTCTCAGGCAGGTAGGAACCACCACCTCCTGGTCACTTGTGGCCAAGCTCCATTCTAAAACCACCTAGGATCCTCCCCAGAGCAGAGGGCTGGAGAATGTGGACTGACTCTGCAGCAGGAAGGAATTAGGGAAGCCAGAGGAAGCACTTTGCAAAAACAAAGCTTAGTTTCTAGACCAGTGTTATCCAAAAGAATTTTCTGCAGTGATGGAAATGTTCTATATCTATACCATCCAATATGGTAGCCACTAGTCATGTGTGGCCATTGAGCACGTGAGCACGTGGCTAGTGTGACCGACGATCTGAGTTTTACATTTTATTTGCATTTGATTAATGCAAATTGGTTTAAATAGACACATGTGGCTACCGGATTGACTAGTGCAGTTCTAGGATATTCAGACTCGAAAGAGGATGGCCTGGAGAAGGGAGGGGGAGCTGGAAGAGAAGGCATCTGCCAGGGCAGGGGGGCTTTGGGTCCTTTTGGGCTGAGCTGGGTCAGCTCCTCAGAGCAGCATCTTCCAATAGCTGAGACAGGCCCAGGGGCGGGGCTGGGCTGGGTTTCAGGAAGGACATAATTCTGGTTGTCCAGAGTACAGTACCAGGGTTTAGGCCACTGTTCTTCCTTCTCCCTAGAAAATTGCACAGAGTCACATCACTTACAGCACTAAGGCTCATCTGATCCAACCCCTCCTTCTACAAAAGAGGCCAGGATGAGGAAGGGCTTGATGGCAGGCTTGGGTAAAGATCCAGCTCTCTTGGTCCCCAGACCAGGGGTTTTCCCATGGACCGTGCCTCAGTTCACCAGGGCCAGTTTTCTCTTGATTAAACCCTGGGTCCATGCTTCATTCCCCTCTTGGAAGGGGTAGGATGGGGCTGTTCCCAGAGGTCTGTAATAGAGCAACCCTAGTCCTCTCCCCCCCAGGCCCTTTCCAATCTTTGGCCTCAGTCTGACTTTTTTTTTTTTTTTTTGGCGGTACGTGGGCCTCTCACTGTTGTGGCCTCTCCCGTTGCGGAGCACAGGTCTCTGGACGCGCAGGCTCAGCGGCCATGGCTCACGGGCCCAGCTGCTGTGCGGCATGTGGGATCTTCCCGGACCGGGGCACGAACCCGTGTCCCCTGCATCGGCAGGTGGACTCTCAACCACTGTGCCACCGGGGAAGACGTCAGTCTGACTTTTGGGGAGACTTTTTGGGTGATTGCCTATTCCACCTCAAGGTGGCAGCGGAAATAGGATTTGCTGATGACCTTTGAATTGGGGCCGGGTAAATGTGGACTTGGCAGTTTCCTTAGGTTCCCAGTCCCTGTGGAATAGAATGAGGTGCCAAGAATAGACCAAAGCGCCCTGAGCAGGTGACCCATCACCAAGTGCCGTGAAGCCTGGGGGGAGGATCCTTTCTCAGGGAGAGTGCGCGTATGAGTGCAGGTGTCTCAGGCTGAAGGAGGGGGCGTGGTCAGCCCCTCTAAGGACTGTTCTGGAGGAGAGATCCCTGGTAATCAAAGGGAACATTGACTTGATCTGCTGTGATGGGCTGTTGACTTGTGACAAACCGTCCAAGGGTGTTCTCTGCAGGTAGGTGGCCAGAGGGTCTTTCCCCCGCAGTGTGTGGGCTCCCAGGGGTCTCGGTAGGAAGGTGGGTCTCGGTGGGAAGCTGTGCAGGACCCTTCCTCAACAGCTCACAGGACTTGGAGTGGTCCCTTTGGACCCCACTGTTTCCTTCCTTGTGGGCCGAGGAGAGGGGAGAGTCAGGCATTGGTCCTCAGCTTGGTAGACCCTATTTTATTCCACTGTTAGTTAGTTGCAGTTGGCTGTTTACATCCCTCACTAGTCTAACTCTAGTGCCTAGCCTAGTCCCTGGCCCATAAGAGAAGCTGGAATAGAAATTTACTAACTAAATAATCATCTTTTGTAATGAAAGGCTTATGGAGAAAGAAAGGCCTTTGGTGGAAATTTGCACCCCTAATCTGTCGATTCTGTTGGGGTTTGATTGTGGTAGAGGTGACCTGGAGTTTGGCTTTTATTATTATTATTTTCTCGGCTGCGCCGTGTGGCTTGTGGGATTTTAGTTCCTGGGCCAGGGATCGAACCCGTGCTCCCTGCAGTGGAAGTACAGAGACTTAAACACTGGACCATCAGGGAATTCCCAGGAGTTTGGCATTTTCAATGGGAGGTGCACTGTCACCTGAGGCGGCAAACGTAAAGACTGGAGGAAACAGTGTCCCAGGCCACAGAGCACCCCTGAGGGGGCTGCCCCAGCATCTGGAAGGTGCCGTGAAGGGGAGTGCTTGAGCTGATGTTACCGTCTCTGGCAGGGGCAGGTCTGTGAGCCCTCATGGCACCCTGAACATGTTCCTCCTGCTGTGGCCTCAGTAAAAAGATGTGTGCTGAGGTTAGGCAGGGGCCGAAAAGTAATAGTCAGAGTGGTCAGGTGGGCAAATCTTTTTTTTTTTTTTTTTTTTACATCTTTATTGGCGTATAATTGCTTTACAATGGTGTGTTGGTTTCTGCTTTATAACAAAGTGAATCAGTTATACATATACGTATGTTCCCATATCTCTTCCCTCTTGCGTCTCCCTCCCTCCCACCCTCCCTATCCCACCCCTCCGGGCAGGTGGGCAAATCTTACTAGATGTGGTCAGAAGACGTGAGTTCTGCAGCCAGCCGTGCCATAATGCGTAGTGTGACTGACGGCAAGCCCCAGTCCTCTCTGAGCCCCAGTCTCCTCACTGGTAAAATGAGGTATATTGCTCAGGGGTCCAGCAGGAAAGAGATGGCACCCTCAAGGTGGGTAATTTGAGGAGAGTTGAATAAAGGCACTGCTTGCAAAGGTGGGGGCAGAGTATAGGGAACCCACAAGGAATGTGCAGCCCCCGGGTGAGTTACAGGGAGGCTGCTTCCAGCCCTGGACCTGAAAGGGCAAGGAACGGAGCGTTCAGAGAGAGAAAAGCGGGGGAAGAGAGGGGATCACCTGACAGGAGCTGGACCTTTAGGACACAGCCAGCCCGAGGCCCTGCGGGGGGACGGGGGCAATCAGATAAACGCCCGCCCTCATTCTCTTCCCTCCCATTTACTGCTGGGGCTCCCCATTGGCTGAACATTAGCAGAGGCAGAGGCAGGGAGGCAAGGTTGCTCATTGATGCTGTCTGGGCATGTCGGCCTCCCAGACCACAGAGTAGCCAGGAGAGGGATGTGGGGAGGGAATGGGCGACATCCAGCCCCTGAGGGAATGCACAGTGCGGCCTTCCAGCTCTAGGGGAGGCTGTTGGAGGGAGGCAGGGCGAGGGGCAAGCATTGTTGATTTCTGCTGACGCCCTGGGTCTCTGCTCCTGGAGCCAGTGCCTCCTCTGCCTGCCTCGATAAAGGTGTCAGTCATCCTCCCGCTGAGCAAGCTTCCACTGCAGACCCGTCCTGGATGGAGGCGGAGGGCCGTCCTTCACTCTGCCAGCCCTGTGAAGTAATGATAGATTAGCGCACATTAGGCCTCCCATCCTGCAGGCCTAAAAGCCAGGGCTTTACCAATCAGCGAGGGGCTAAGCAGCGCGAGGTGAGCGGGCTCCGCGCGGAGCCGGAAGCGCCGGGAATTAATAAGCACTTGGAGACGGCAGGGATATTGAACTCATTCCTTAAATCAATCCTTAACCAACAAGGATGAGGGAATGAAATTTTGGACGATTAGTGGGTAATGACGACCTTGTGAAGGGAGCTATTGACCAGGGTGTGACAAGGGTGGGAGAGGATGGGTGGCGTGGAGGGATGGGAAGGATGAGAAAGTGGTAGGGATACCGCAGATAGGGACCCTCTCGGAGAGGAGGGCGGGTTGGGGTGGGGGTGCTCACAGACTGGGTGTGGGGAACCTGATGGAGGAAGTCTCAGCACGGTCTTTTTTTGGGTTAGGAAAAGAGCCTCACTAGAGAGAATTCAGTGACTGGGATAGGGTGACCCAGAACCCAGCACTGTCCCTCCCCCTCCCTCCTCTCCATTCCCTTCTTTTTTTTACATCTTTATTGGAGTATAATTTGTTTACAATGGTGTGTTAGTTTCTGCTTTATAACAAAGAGAATCAGTTATACATATACATATGTTCCCATATGTCTTCCCTCTTGCCTCTCCCTCCCTCCACCCTCCCTATCCCACCCCTCCAGGTGGTCACAAAGCACTGAGCTGATCTCCCTGTGCTATGCGGCTGCTTCCCACTAGCTATCTACCTTACGTTTGGTAGTGTACATATGTCCATGCCTCTCTCTCACTCTGTCACGGCTCACCCTTCCCCCTCCCCATATCCTCAAGTCCATTCTCTAGTAGGTCTGTGTCTTTATTCCTCTCTTACCCCTAGGTTCTTCATGACATTTTTTTTTCTTAGATTCCATATATATGTGTTAGCATACGGTATTTGTCTCTCTCTTTCTGACTTACTTCACTCTGTATGACAGACTCTAGGTCCATCCACCTCATTACAAATAGCTCAATTTCGTTTCTTTTTATGGCTGAGGAATATTCCATTGTATATATGTGCCACATCTTCTTTATCCATTCATCCGATGATGGACACTTAGGTTGTTTCCATCTCCGGGCTATTGTAAATAGAGCTGCAATGAACGTTTCGGTACATGACTCTTTTTGAATTATGGTTTTCTCAGGGTATATGCCCAGTAGTGGGATTGCTGGGTCACATGGTAGTTCTATTTGTAGTTTTTTAAGGAACCTCCATACTGTTCTCCATAGTGGCTGAACCAATTCACATTCCCACCAACAGTGCAAGAGGGTTCCCTTTTCTCCACACCCTCTCCAGCATTTATTGTTTGTAGATTTTTTGATGATGGCCATTCTGACTGGTGTGAGGTGATACCTCATTGTAGTTTTGATTTGCATTTCTCTAATGATTAATGATGTTGAGCATTCTTTCATGTGCTTGTTGGCAGTCTGTATATCTTCTTTGGAGAAATGTCTGTTTAGGTCTTCTGCCCATTTTTGGATTGGGTTGTTTGTTTTTTTGTTATTGAGCTGCATGAGCTGCTTGTAAATTTTGGAGATGAATCCTTTGTCAGTTGCTTCATTTGCAAATATTTTCTCCCATTCTGAGGGTTGTCTTTTGGTCTTGTTTATGGTTTCCTTTGCTGTGCAAAAGCTTTTAAGTTTCATTAGGTCCCATTTGTTTATTTTTGTTTTTATTTCCATTTCTCTAGGAGGTGGGTCAAAAGGGATCTTGCTGTGATTTATGTCATAGAGTGTTCTGCCTATGTTTTCCTCTAAGAGTTTGATAGTGTCTGGCCTTACATTTAGGTCTTTAATCCATTTTGAGCTTATTTTTGTGTATGGTGTTACAGAGTGATCTAATCTCATTCTTTTACATGTACCTGTCCAGTTTTCCCAGCACCACTTATTGAAGAGGCTGTCCTTTCTCCACTGTACATTTCTGCCTCCTTTATCAAAGATAAGGTGACCGTATGTGCGTGGGTTTATCTCTGGGCTTTCTATCCTGTTCCATTGATCTATCTTTCTGTTTTTGTGCCAGTACCATACTGTCTTGATTACTGTAGCTTTGTAGTATAGTCTGAAGTCAGGGAGCCTGGTTCCTCCAGCTCCGTTTTTCGTTCTCAAGATTGCTTTGGCTATTTGGGGTCTTTTGTGTTTCCATACAAATTGTTAAATTTTTTGTTCTTGTTCTGTGAAAAATGCCAGTGATAGTTTGATAGGGATTGCATTGAATCTGTAGATTGCTTTGGGTAGTAGAGTCATTTTCACAATACTGTTTCTGCCAATCCAAGAACATGGTACATCTCTCCCTCTATTTGTATCATCTTTAATTTCTTTCATCAGTGTCTTATAATTTTCTGCATACAGGTCTTTTGTCTCCTTAGGTAAGTTTATTCCTAGATATTTTATTCATTTTGTTGCAATGGTAAATGGGAGTGCTTTCTTGATTTCACTTTAAGATTTTTCATCATTAGTGTATAGGAATGCAAGAGATTTCTGTGCATTAATTTTGTATCCAGCTACTTTACCAAATTCATTGATTAGCTCTAGTAGTTTTCTGGTAGCATCTTTAGGATTCTTTATGTATAGTATCATGTCATTTGCAAACAGTGACAGCTTTACTTCTTCTTTTCTGATTTGGATTCCTTTTATTTCCTTTTCTTCTCTGATTGCTGTGGCTAAAACTTCCAAAATTATGTTGAATAAGAGTGGTGAGAGTGGGCAACCTTGTCTTGTTCCTGATCTTAGTGGAAATGCTTTCAGTTTTTCACCATTGAGGATGATGTTGGCTGTGGGTTTGTCATATATGGCCTTTATTAGGTTGAGGAAAGTTCCCTCTATGCCTACTTTCTGCAGGGTTTTTATCATAAATGGGTGTTGAATTTTGTCAAAAGCTTTCTCTGCATCTACTGAGATGACCATATGGTTTTTCTCCTTCAATTTGTTAATATGGTTTATCACATTGATTGATTTGCGTATATTGAAAAATCCTTGCATTCCTGGAATAAACCCCACTTGATCATTGTGTATGATCCTTTTAATGTGCTGTTGGATTCTGTTTGCTAGTATTTTGTTGAGGATTTTTGCATCTGTGCTCAGCAGTGATATTGGCCTGTAGTTTTCTTTCTTTGTGACATCCTTGTCTGGTTTTGGTATCAGGGTGATGGTGGCCTCGTAGAATGAGTTGGGGAGTGTTCCTCCCTCTGCTATATTTTGGAAGAGTTTGAGAAGGATAGGTGTTAGCTCTTCTCTAAATGTTTGATAGAATTCGCCTGTGAAGCCATCTGGTCCTGGGCTTTTGTTTGTTGGAAGATTTTTTTTTTTTTTTTTTTTTTTAGCGGTACGCGGACCTCTCACTGTTGTGGCCTCTCCCGTTGTGGAGCACAGGCTCCGGACGCAAGGCTCAGCAGCCATGGCTCACGGGCCCAGCCGCTCCGCGGCATGTGGGATCTTCCCAGGCTGGGGCACGAACCCGTGTCCCCTGCATCGGCAGGTGGACTCTCAACCACTGCACCACCAGGGAGGCCCTGTTGGAAGATTTTTTAATCACAGTTTCAAGTTCAGTGCTTGTGATTGGTCTGTTCATATTTTCTGTTTCTTCCTGTTTCAGTCTTGGCAGGTTGTGCCTTTCTAAGAATTTGTCCATTTCTTCCAGGTTGTCCATTTTATTGGCATAGAGTTGCTTATAGTAATCTCTCATGATCTTTTGTATTTCTGCAGTGTCAGTTGTTACTTCTCCTTTTTCATTGCTAATTCTATTGAGTCTTCTCCCTTTTTTTCTTGATGAGTCTGGCTAATGGTTTATCAATTTTGTTTATTTTCTCAAAGAACCAGCTTTTAGTTTTATTGATCTTTGCTATTGTTTCCTTCATTTGTTTTTCATTTATTTCTGATCTGATTTTTATGATTTCTTTCCTTCTGCTAACTTTGGGGTTTTTTTGTTCTTCTTTCTCTAATTGCTTTAGGTGCAAGGTTAGGTTGTTTATTCGAGATATTTCCTGTTTCTTAAGGTAGGATTGTATTGCTATAAGCTTCCCTCTTAGAACTGCTTTTGCTGCATCCCATAGATTTTGGGTCATCGTGTCTCCATTGTCATTTGTTTCTAGGTATTTTTTGATTTCCTCTTTGATTTCTTCAGTGATCACTTCGTTATTAAGTAGTGTATTGTTTAGGCTCCATGTGTTTGTATTTTTTATAGATCTTTTCCTGTAATTGATATCTAGTCTCATAGCGTTGTGGTCGGAAAAGATACTTGATAATGATTTCAATTTTCTTAAATTTGCCAAGGCTTGATTTGTGACCCACCTTATGATCTATCCTGGAGAATGTTCCAGGAGCACTTGAGAAAATGTGTATTCTGTTGTTTTTGGATGGAATGTCCTATAAATATCATTAAGTCCATCTTGTTTAATGTATCATTTAATGCTTGTGTTTCCTTATTTATTTTCATTTTGGATGATCTGTCCATTGGTGAAAGTGGGGTGTTAAAGTCCCCTACTATGAATGTGTTACTGTCGATTTCCCCTTTTATGGCTGTTAGTGTTTGCCTTATGTATCGAGGTGCTCCTATGCTGGGTGCATAAATATTTACAACTGTTATATCTTCCTCTTGGATCGATCCCTTGATCATTATGTAGTGTCCTTCTTTGTCTCTTCTAATAGTCTTTATTTTAAAGTCTATTTTGTCTGATATGAGACTTGCTACTCCAGCTTTCTTTTGTTTCCATTTGCATGAAATATCTTTTTCCATCCCCTTACTTTCAGTCTGTTTGTGTCTCTAGGTCTGAAGTGGGTCTCTTGTAGACAGCAAATATATGGGTCTTGTTTTTGTATCTATTCAGCCAATCTGCGTCTTTTGGTGGAAGCATTTAGTCCATTTACATTTAAGGTAATTATCGATATGTATGTTCCTATTCCTATTTTCTTAATTGTTTTGGGTTCGTTATTGTAGGTCTTTTCCTTCCCTTGTGTTTCTTGCCTAGAGAAGTTCCTTTAGCAGTTGTTGTAGAGCTGTTTTGGTGGTGCCGAACTCTCTCAGCTTTTGCTTGTCTGTAAAGGTTTTAATTTCTCCATCAAATCTGAATGAGATCCTTGCTGGGTAGAGTAATCTTGGTTGCAGTTTTTTCTCCTTCATCACTTTAAATATGTCCTGCCCTTCCCTTCTAGCTTGCAGAGTTTCTGCTGAAAGATCAGCTGTTAACCTTACGGGGATTCCCTTGTGTGTTATTTTTCCCTTGCTGCTTTTAATATGTTTTCTTTGTATTTAATTTTTGACAGTTTGATTAATATGTGTCTTGGTGTATTTCTCCTTGGATTTATCCTGTATCGGACTCTCTGTGCTTCCTGGACTTGATTAACTATTTCCTTTCCCATATTAGGGACGTTTTCAACTATAATCTCTTCAAATATCTTCTCAGTCCCTTTCTTTTTCTCTTCTTCTTCTTGAACCCCTATAATTCGAATGTTGGTGCGTTTAATGTTGTCCCAGAGGTCTCTTAGACTGTCCTCAGTTCTTTTCATTCTTTTTTCTTTATTCTGCTCTGCAGTAGTTATTTCCACTATTTTATCTTCCAGGTCACTTATCCGTTCTTCTGCCTCAGTTATTCTGCTATTGATCCCATCTAGAGTATTTTTCATTTCATTTATTGTGTTGTTCATCATTGTTTGTTTCATCTTTAGTTCTTCTAGGTCCTTGTTAACTGATTCTTGCATTTTGTCTATTCTATTTCCAAGATTTTGGATCATCTTTACTATCATTACTCTGAATTCTTTTTCAGGTAGACTGCCTATTTCCTCTTCATTTGTTAGGTCTGGTGGGTTTTTACCTTGCTCCTTCATCTGCTGTGTGTTTTTCTGTCTTCTCATTTTGCTTATCTTACTGTGTTTGGGGTCTCCTTTTTGCAGGCTGCAGGTTCGTAGTTCCCGTTGTGTAGACTTCCTGATTGAGGGGACTAGTGCCTGTGTTCTGGTGGATGAGGCTGGATATTGTCTTTCTGGTGGGCAGGTCCACGTCTGGTGGTGTGTTTTGGGGGTGTCTGTGGACTTATTATGATTTTGGGCAGCCTCTCTGCTAATGGGTGGGGTTGTGTTCCTGTCTTGCTAGTTGTTTGGCATAGGGTGTCCAGCGCTGTAGCTTTCTGGTCATTGAGTGAAGCTGGGTGTTACTGTTGAGATGGAGATCTCTGGGAGATTTTCGCCGTTTGATATTATGTGGAGCTGAGAGGTCTCTTGTTGACCAGTGTCCTGAAATTGGCTCTCCCACCTCAGAGGCACAGCACTGACTCCTGGCTGCAGCATCAAGAGCTTTTCATCCACACGGCTCAGAATAAAAAGGAGAAAATGTAGAAAAAAGAAAGAAAGAAAGAAAGAGGATAAAGGAAAATAAAATAAAGTTAGGTAAAATAAAATAAAGTTATTAACAAAAAATAATTATTAAGAGAAAAATTTTATTAAAAAGTAAAAAAACAAACAAAAAACGGACGGATTGAACCCTAAGACAAATGGTGAAAGCAAAGGTATACAGACAAAATCTCACACAGAAGCACATACATACTCACAAAAAGGGGGAAAGAGGAAAAAATAATCTGTCTTGCTCCCAAAGTCCACCTCCTCAATTTGGGATGATTCGTTGTCTATTCAGATATTCCACGGATGCAGGGTATATCAGGTTAATTGTGGAGATGTAATCCGCTGCTCCTGAGGCTGCTGAGAGAGATTTCCCTTTCTCTTCTTTGTTCACACAGCTCCCGGGGATCAGCTTTGGATTTGGCCCCGCCTCTGCATGTAGGTTTCCTGAGGGCGTCTGTTCTTCGCTCAGACAGGACGGGGTTAAAGGGGCAGCTGATTCCGGGTCTGTGGCTCACTCAGGCGGGGGGTGGGGGGGTGGGGGGGCACGATGCGGGGTGAGCCTGCGGCGGCAGAGGCCAGCGTGACGTTGCACCAGCCTGAGGCGTGCAGTGCGTTCTCCCGGGGGAGTTGTCCCTGGATCCCGGGACCCTGGCAGTGGCGGGCTGCACAGGCTCCCCAGAAGGGGGGTGTGGATAGTGACCTGTGCTCGCACACAGGCTTCTTGGTGGCGGCAGCAGCAGCCTTAGAGTCTCATGCCCGTCTCTGGGGTCCGCGCTGATAGCCACGGCTCACGCCGGTCTCTGGAACTCCTTTAAGCAGCACTCTTTTTTTTTTTTTTGGCGGTATGCGGGCCTCTCACTGTTGTGGCCTCTCCCGTTGCGGAGCACAGGCTCCAGACGTGCAGGCTCAGCGGCCATGGCTCACGGGCATAGCTGCTCTGCGGCATGTGGGATCTTCCCGGACTGGGGCACGAACCCGTGTCCCCTGCATGGGCAGGTGCACTCTCAACCACTGCGCCACCAGGGAAGCCCGAAGCAGCGCTCTTAATCCCCTCTCCTGGCGCACCAGGAAACAAAGAGGGAAGAAAAAGTCTCTTGCCTCTTTGGCAGCTCCAGACTTTTTCCCGGACTCCCTCCCGGCTAGCCGTGGCGCACTAACTGTTTCAGGCTGTGTTCATGCCGCCAACCCAAGTCCTCTCCCTGGGATCCGACTGAAGCCAGAGCCTCAGCTCCCAGCCCCGCCCGCCCCGGCGGGTGAGCAGACAAGCCTCTCGGGCTGGTGAGTGCCGGTCGGCACCGATCCTCTGTGCGGGAATCCCTCCACTTTGCCGTCCGCATCCCGGTGGCTGTGCTCTCCTCTGTGGCTCTGAAGCTTCCCCCCCTCCGCCACCCGCAGTCTCCGCCTGTGAAGGGGTTTCCTAGTGTGTGGAAACCTTTCCTCCTTCACAGGTCCCTCCCACTGGTGCAGGTCCTGTCCCTATTCTTTTGTCTCTGTTTATTCTTTTTTCTTTTGCCCTACCCAGGTACGTGGGGAGTTTCTTGCCTTTTGGGAGGTCTGATGTCTTCTGCCAGCGTTCAGTGGGTGTTCTGTAGGAGTTGTTCCACGTGTAGATGTATTTCTGTTGTATCTGCGGGGAGGAAGGTGATCTCCACGTCTTACTCTTCCGCCATCTTGCCCCTCTCCTCCATCCCCTTCTTCAGGGACCCAAGCCTCATTTTGGCTAAGGGACCTGCTGCGGTCGTTGTCGTCCTTGGAATCTCGGGGGGCTTTGTGGAGGGGCTTTCTCACCATCTTATATCAGCTCCAGCATTACAGGAGCAGGGCCAGGGTCCCAGAGGCAAGGCCTTGCCCGCCACATTGGTGGGAGTCCAGCCCTCCTGCCAGCCCTGACTTTTCTGCGCTCTTCTATGGCTGAGCAGGTCAGGCAGAAACACTGGCTGTCCTCCCCCCACCAGGCCTTGCCACAGTGTGCCCCTCAGTGCTGTGGTCACCGTGTCTCCTATAGCAGCCTCAGTCGCCCCAGAGGCCTTTCTTTGAAGGAGGCTTCTTCAGTGGCTTCCTCAGGAAGCAGAGCCTGAGGCAGGGATTCAGCACACGTGGTGGGGGTGAGGGATGTTCTTCACAAAGAAACGTGGGAGGGATGAAGGGAGGGTGGGGAAGGGGAAGGAGCTGAGTAGGGACATGGCCTCAAGTAAAGCCTGTCTCATTGTAGAAGGTTTTGGAGCCTGAGTCAGAACTCAGAGTGATCCCCTGGTCAGAGTGGGTCTTTTGTATTAGTCAGTTGTTGACTGACAGCTGTTAGGAAGGGGCGTTTATAACGTCCTGGACAGGTGGCTGCAGTCAGCTGAGGGCCGTTCTTGGCGGTGGGAGGTGGGGATGGCAGCAGCCCATCCTTACAGCAGATGGCATGTCAGCACGTCCACTGCAAAGGCCTTCAGACCCTCCATGGCCACCACCTCTCATTCCAGAAGGCATGATAAGAATCAGAATCCCTTAGGTTTGTATAACACTTCACAGGCTATGGGCCACTTAAAAAAAAAAGTTATCATTTTATCCTCACAACTCAACTCACTTTGGAAGAAAGGGTTGATCTGCATTTTACAGACAGGAAGCTGAAGCCCTGGAGTGCCCAAATATCACCCTTCTAGAAGGCAAGGAGTCTGGGACCTGAACCACTGGAGCCACTGTGTTGATTCAGTTCAGATTGTCCACCGTCTGGGCATTCCCTTTTAGAGACCCTGCTCTCTTAAGGGAAAGAAGAAATGGCCCTAAATAGAGCCTGTTATTAGTGCCTTGCTCACGTTCCCCCCACCCCTCCACTGCCTTTTTAGCTGGTCCTCTCTGCAGAACCCAGGAACCTGAGAGCTTTCCTCTTCTGGATGAATCCCCGGAAGGCTGAGGGGCATCAGGAAGGAGTCATTGTATCAAAGCCCTCCCTCTCTCAGTTTTTGCTCCATCTGCCCCCTCTGTCTCTCCATTGCCCACCCCAGTTCTTGACTCAAGCCTTATGACATCTGTTATTATTATTGAGGTTATAGGGCCACTGCATCTTTTAAAATAATTAATTAATTAATTAATTAATTAATTTTTGGCTGTGTTGGGTCTTGGTTGCTGCATGCGGGCTTTCTCTAGTTGCAGTGAGCGGGGGCTATTGTTTGTTGTGGTGTGCAGGCTTCTCATTGCTGTGGCTTCTCTTGTTGCGGAGCATGGGGTCTAGGTGCACAGGTTTCAGTAGTTGTCGCACAGGGGCTTCAGTAGTTGTGGCTCGTGGGCTCTAGAGCGCAGGCTCAGTAGTTGTGGCCCACGGGCTTAGTTGCTCCGTGGCACGTGGGATCTTCTTGGACCAGGGCTCGAACCCGTGTCCCCTGCATTGGCAGGCAGATTCTTAACCACTGCGCCACCACAGAAGTAGGGCCACTGCATCTTTAATGCAGCTGTTATTATTGTGCTTATAGGGGAGAGATTACTGCATCTTTAATGCAGGCTTTTAGGTAGAAAGATGACCAGAAGAAGTGACACTTAAGTTAAAATGACAACTTAGGTTTCTTTCCGGATTTTTTTTTTTTTTTTGGCAGATGGTCTCTTAGTAAATTACATCTGAAATAAACCCAAAATAAATTGTGCCCAAGATTTATGCTTTCTGTGGACTTAGCCCAGCTCCCAGGGTGGCAGGGAAAAGGGAGCCTCGAGAAGGACTGGCTAATTGCAAAAATTATCTGTGTGTGACTTACCCGGATGGTCCGGATGCTGCCCGTCTGGCTTCTCTTGCACCTGCGGGTAGGAAGGAACAGGACAACATTGTCAGAGTCTTGTCCAATAACCTGATGTCAGATGGAGCTATTCTGGTCTGGGATACCTTCTTCTCAAGAATTAACCACAAAAAAAAGAAAATGAAAGAAAACATGGCAAGGAAGCTTTAGATAAGGAACCAAGGGCGTAGCATTTTTGAAAGTTTTCCCAAAGGAGATGTCAGTGTTCGCTGAGATTGCCAGAATTTACTTTAGCTATTACTATGGATGAATAATTATGGGCAAGCCAGCAAGTACTGTGGGTTCACGGCAGGTTAATTAGGAATAATGCGTTTCATTCGAAACCATGAGAAATATTTCAGAGAGAGAGAGAGAGAAAGAAAAGCAGGGAGAGAGACAGGGACAGGGATGAGGAGAGAGAGACTTTGCACACTCTCAGAGTGCCAGGGTGGACCTTTCCTTGTATGTTTGGCTCTGCTGCTCCTGGCCAAGCTTCTAGGGTCCAGACACCTGGGCCTGGGTCTTTATTGGGCAGAGGGTGGAGGGTGATCAGGGGATGGGGGCTGAAGCCGGAGAGATCAGCTGGCTTATTTGCATCATTTCCCTTTCCTAAAATCAGATGGGCAGCCTGGCGTTTAATCACTCAGCACGTGTTTCTTTGAGTGCCTGTGATGAATGAAACCCTATGCAAGTCTCTGGAGGCCTGGGCCCCTCCATGTGTCTACAAGGTGGTGGGCGGGAGAGGCACAGAGCGATGGAGGCAGGCATTGACCAGATCGGCGCAGTTCAATAGATATGTGACGCCAGCCACAAATGCCAGCCACATATGTGATTTTAAATTTTCTAGTAGCCTTATTAAAAAAGGGAAAAAGAGCAAGCGATGTTGATTTTCATAATATGTCTTATTTAACTCAGTATATGCAAAATATTATCCTTTTAACATGTAATCAACATAAAAATTATTAATGAGGTATCTTACACTTATAGCACTTCTCAGTACATACTAGTCACATTTCAAGCGCTCCATAGCACGTGTGGTCAGTTGCTACTCTATCAGATGGCACAGCGTCAATCATCAGTAATCTCGCACACACACAGCTGTGCGGAATGCTGCAGAGGAGAGGTTCATGAGTGTCTAACAGGCAGGCCTGATGGCTGGGTAGGGGCTGCAGGGGTCAGAGAAATAACCATTCAAGCTACAGTCTGTTCTTTAGCCGTAAAAATGAAGTGGGGGAAGGGTGTGTGGACCAAGGGTCTGAAGCCTCATGACAGTAGGATAGGGTCCCCTTCTGGATTGTCTTGGGGCACAACCTCCTTTATTCTAGCTATTCCTGGACTTGGACAGTTTCCTTTTCTACCCCCGGCTATGGGAGCAGTGGTCCATCACCCTGGGGCTGTTGGCCCCTGTCAGGATGCCCAGTTCTGCTGTGGCTCTGCTCTCTAGAGCTGTGAAAGGCAGGACTTGGGCTATAGGCAGTGTGCATGTGAAGAGAGAGGACACTCCTCGGACTTCTGCCTTGTCTGCAGCCACAGGGGCCATGGCCAAGTTAATGTGTCCAGGGGAGGGAGGATAGGATGGCAGGGAACTGGAAAACCACATCCTGAGGAGCAATTTTGACTGGCTGTATCCTCCTCCTCGTAGCTATAAATGTCTGTAGCTTCTTTCACTTACACATTCATCAGCAGGTATTCATCCAGGATTGCTCTGCGCCAGGCGGCATGCCAGGTGCTGGAGATGCTGATGTGAGTGTGGACAAGGTCAGGGAAAGCGTCTCAGAGGAGAATGATGAGAAGGAGGCAGACATGGGGAAATCTGGGGAAAGAGATTTCCAGGTAGAAAGGACCACCGGTGCAAAGGCCCTGAGGTGAGAATGAGCCTGGCTTGCTGGAGGGAAAAAAATGGAAGGTGGGGCAGGCTGGGGCAGGGAGAACAAGGAGAGTGTGGTATGAGATGAAGCCAGAGAGATGGGCCGGGGCCAGATCATGAAGGGCCTCCTACTCCAGGAAGGAATTTGAATTTTATTCTGATCGTAAATGGAAGACACTGGAGCGTTTTAAACAGTGGAGCAGTGTGATCTCATCTGTATTTTAAAAAACACTCTCCTTGGCTGCTGAGTGAATAGACTGAATGGGGGAAGCAGGAGGCCAGTTAAGAAGTTTCTGTAGGCCTTCCCTGGTGGCGCAGTGGTTGGGAGTCCGCCTGCCGATGCAGGGGACACGGGTTCGTGCCCCGATCCGGGAAGATCCCACATGCCGCGGAGCGGCTGGGCCCGTGAGCCATGGCCGCTGAGCCTGTGCGTCCGGAGCCTGTGCTCCACAACGGGAGAGGCCACAGCAGTGAGAGGCACGCATACCGCAAAAAATAAAAAAAAATTAAAAAAGTTTCTGTAGGTGAGAGATGCTGGTGCAGGGATCTGGCTGGGAGCAGTCATGGGACTGCAGATGTACTTTGGAGGCAGAGCCAACAGGCTTTGCTGATGGATTGGAATCAATATAACTCTAGCATCAGTATGAATGGTGGTGTGCTCAAAGTGGCAAATCCTAGGGCGGGGGAGCAGAGGGCAAGGGAAGACCAAGTTCCATTTTGTTCATGTTGAATTTGAGAAGCCTGTTTGCCATCCAGGGAAAGATGTCAAGTAGGCAGTTGGCGATACAGATCTGGAGCTAAAGGCGAGGGCCCTGCTGTTATAAATCTGGGTGTTGTCACTGTACTGATGGTGTTTAAAGCCTGTCGTTGCACCAGATCACTCAGGCAACGGATACATGGAGAGCTGGAGGGACATCGTGGTATCCTTCTCTTGTTCTGCCAGGGAGGGCCACCCTTGGCACCTGGATTCTGGCCATGCCTGTTCTGCGGGGTGTAGGAGTCTGTGGCCATTCCCGATCAGAGGTGAGCCTGGACCAATGTCTCTGACCTAGTAGGGCGTGGAGGGTGGAGGGAGAGAGACTGCTCCTTTGGTCTTCTGAGTCCCTCCCTACACTTCTTTCAGCGTCATGGGGTCCTAACCCAGCACCCCGAAGGGAGATGGGAGCTTTTCTTCTGATCCTTTCCCCGTAAGTCCCTGTAAGTCCCCCAGCTGCTTTGAGTCTGGGAGACAGGGGACACAGGTGAGAGGAAAAAGGAGAGGAAATAGAGAAGAGAGTGAGAGAAGGGCAGAGGGTGGCCCCGGGAGGGCTTCCAGGGGTCAGGAGGGGCCAGGGGACAACCAGAGTGAGCTGGGGGAGGACAGAGGTAACAGGAAAGGGAGGAGAGGACAGAGAGAGAGTTTTAAAAAAATGTTCTTTTTCTTTCTGGTGCTGGTGTTGGAGATTAGTTCCCTTTACCTCCCTGGAGGGTAAACACTGTCCCTAATCTCATAAGGAAAGTGATCTGAAGCTTTTGGACAAGGTCAGGCCCCCTCTGGACACCCATCTTGTACCAGAAACTTGACCTACTCTCTCTACTCCACACCACCCTGCGAGCGGGTAGCACCACCTCACGTCAGGAGTTTATAGAGTCTGCCCGAGATCACAGGGGCTTGGGGTCATGGGCGTGGGATTCAAACCTCCATCTGCCAGACGCCAAGTCCAGCCCACTGTGTCACCCCACCCACTTTTGGTTTATTTCTCTCAACAGCTAAGCCCAAATTCTTGAGAAATTACGAGTTTTGGGGAAAATATTATTTCTCAAGTGCTGTGAAGGGAAGGCCGGAGGTGTTGCCCTCATTTAAGAGGATGAGCCCGCACATGCTCAGAGAGGGTGACCAGCGCTCCCGGAGTTTCCCAGCCACTTGGAGACGGAGTTCTGCCAGGAAAGCCTGCCTGGGTTCTGTTGCACCTCCTGCCCCAGACCCCCCGTGGTGGGCACAGCTGTTGGCAACTGCAGTCACCTGCCTGGGATTGGCAAACAGATGGCCCTGGGTTTCTGGGACAGTTCCAAATTCAAATGTTCTTTCTAGCTGTCAGACACATGTACTGCTTTTTAGTTTAGAAATTATGGAGCACCTTATGTGTGGCTATAAATCCTGTCAGCTCTTGTAGGTCTGTTCCAGGAAGGTACAGCCCTAGAAAGGCAGGATGGTAATTTTTTTTTTTTTTTGCGGTACGCGGACCTCTCACTATTGTGGCCTCTCCCGTTGCAGAGCACAGGCTCCGGACATGCAGGCTCAGCGGCCATGGCTCACAGGCCCAGCCGCTCCGTGGCATGTGGGATCTTCCCGGACCGGGGCACGAACCCATGTCCCCTGCATCGACAGGCAGACTCTCAACCACTGCGCCACCAGGGAAGCCCAGGATGGTAATTTTTAAAGCCTGGATAAGAACTAGGATTGGGGTCTGAATAGACCCTGGAAGGGTCATCTATAGAAGAAGTTGCCCTCTGTCCAGAACTCCACAAAACCCACAGGAGACATGCCAGACCTGGTGAGAGAGATCCAGCAGGACAGGAATTATTGTCTGCATTTTACAGGTAAGGAAAATTAGGCTCAGAAAAGTGAGGCACTTGCTCAGGGCCCTCAGTAAGTCACAGATGAAGCTAAAACTTGAACCCCAGTCCCCTAACTCTTGGTATAGTGTTCTCTCCATTACCCCATCCTCAAGAAGAAAGACCTCTGATGTGAGTCCAGCAGGACTGCCATGTACAGCTATCCAGGCTGTGCACTGTACCAATCCATTCACAATTCCATTGGCGATGATATGAAAGGTGCCCACAGAGTGGTGCAGTTCAACTCTGGATCCAGGGCAGTCTGGCCCTTCTCTGTCCATCCATTATACTCCTACCTCAGTCCTTCCTGGTACTACGATAGAAGACGTAGGAAAGGTATTCACTCCCAGCCTGTAGAAGTAGGTGTGATGGCTTCATTTTAGTGTTTTTAGTCTTGTTCAGGCCATACTGGGTGCCCCACCCCAGTCCAATGGTCCTGCTCCCAGGTGTACCATCCTTTTCATCTGTTCACCCAGTACCATTTGCTTAGGGATGGGACCAGAGGGAGGTGAAGCCAGCTCAAGGCTATATTTAGGACTGTTTCCTCCTCCCTCTCCCCACCCCCTACATACATCCCTGGAATTAAAACTGAGGCACAAGCTCTTCTTAAATATGACACGTCTGCTCCTCCTGCGCAGGGAGGGAGAATTTATAGGTGAGAAACCAGCAGACTGATCTTCACGTTGCTCCACTGGTCAGGCTGTCGCGGATTGATGCCCTGCAAACCGCACAGCCTGGATGGCTCCTTTTTATAGGCTCCGCCCGCCTTCCCATAACTCAGGAGGGAGGCTGTAAATCCTCAGGGGCGACAGAGCAATCCTCTATTCGGACAGCCACCTGGAGTTCCTGGCCGGTTCCTCTCGCCAGCCCCACATCTCACTGTCAAGGCAGCTGTGAGCTGAGGGAATGTGCCCAGGACAGGGAGCCAGGAGATCTGGCCAGCCCAGAAGCTGCAGGCTGGAAGGGGCCGGTAATGACCAGGGTCACCTGGTCTGACAAGGGTTCAGCCTATGCATTCCCTTGGCTAACGGGGAACTCACTTCCTACCAGCCCATTCATCTTTGGAGAGCTCCTCTACTTCAGGTCACAAGTTCCTTCTTCTCTCAAGCTGGAATCCTTCTTCCTAGTGTTTTCATCTTATTTTTCTTTCCTGGTGCCAAACAGAAGGAACCTAATAGTAGAGTAATGGCTGTGTTTAGCTTCTCTGCTAGAACCCAGCTCATTTACTTCTCCCGACAAAAAACAAATCAATTCTGTAAAATAAAGCATGTGATAGTGGCTTAATTTTTTTTTTTTTTTTTTTTTTTTTTTTTTTTGCGGTACATGGGCCTCTCACTGTTGTGGCCTCTCCCGTTGCGGAGCACGGGCTCCGGATGTGCAGGCTCAGCGGCCATGACTCAGCGGCCCAGCCGCTCCGCGGCATGTGGCATCTTCCCGGACCGGGGCACGAACCCGTGTCCCCTGCATCGGCAGGCGGACTCTCAACCACTGCGCTACCAGGGAAGCCCTATAGTGGCTTAATATTAAAGCAGAATGGAACAAGCCTGGATGGGTGGGCAGAGTGCTCTTGATTTCTCCCTCCCTCCCCTGCTCCCCAACACTGGTGTGACAGTTACTGTAAACATGGATCCGTGCCTCCATGTTCCCTTCATTCTAGCCTTGTCAAACCTAGTGTTTTTCAAACATTATAGTGTATAGAGTTATGTTATAACGTTGTATACACCGATATGTATACAACTTCATGGGTGATTTAAGAGATTTGCATAGGTAATTTTTTTTAACATCTTTATTGGAGTATAATTGTTTTACAATGGTGTGTTAGCTTCTGCTTTATAATAAAGTGAATCAGCTATACATATGCATATATCCCCATATCTCCTCCCTCTTGCGTCTCCCTCCCTCCCACCCTCCCTATCCCACCCCTCTATGTGGTCACAAAGCACCGAGCTGATCTACCTGTGCTATGCGGCTGCTTCCCACTAGCTATCTATTTTACGTTTGGTAGTGTGTATATGTCCATGCCACACTCTCACTTTGTCCCAGCTTACCCTTCCCCATCCCCGTGTCCTCAAGTCCATTCTCTAGTAGGTCTGTGTTTTTATTCCGGTCCTGCCCCTAGTTTCTTCAGAACCTTTTTTTTTTTTTTTTTAGATTCCATATATATGTGTTAGTGTACGGTATTTGTTTTCTCTTTCTGACTTACTTCACTCTGTATGACAGACTCTAGGTCCATCCACCTTACTACAAATAACTCAATTTCGTTTCTTTTTATGCCTGAGTAATATTCCATTGTATATATGTGCCACATCTTCTTTATCCGTTCATCTGTCAGTGGACACTTAGGTTGCTTCCATGTCCTGGCTATTGTAAATAGAGCTGCAGTGAACATTGTGGTACATGACTCTTTTTGAATTATGGTTTTCTGAGGGTATATGCCCAGTAGTGGGATTGCTGGGTCATATGGTAACTCTATTTTTAGTTTTTTAAGGAACCTCCATACTGTTCTCCATTGTGGCTGTAATAATTTACATTCCCACCAGCAGTGCAAGAGGGTTCCCTCTTCTCCACACCCTCTCCAGCATTTATTGTTTGTAGATTTTTTGATGATGGCCATTCTGACTGGTATGAGGTGATACCTCATTGTAGTTTTCATTTGCATTTCTCTAATGATTAATGATGTTGAGCATTCTTTCATGTGTTTGTTGGCAATCTGTATATCTTCTTTGGAGAAATGTCTATTTAGATCTTCTGCCCATTTTTGCATTGGGTTGGTTGTTTTTTTGATATTGAGCTGCATGAGCTACTTGTAAATTTTGGAGATGAATCCTTTGTCAGTTGCTTCATTTGTAAATATTTTCTCCCATTCTGAGGGTTGTCTTTTCGTCTTGCTTATGGTTTCCTTTGCTGTGCAAAAGCTTTGAAGTTTCATTAGGTTCCATTTGTTTATTTTTGGTTTCCATTTCTCTAAGAGGTAGGTCTAAAAGGATCTTGCTGTGATTTATGTTATAGAGTGGTCTGCCTATGTTTTCCTCTAAGAGTTGATAGTGTCTGGCCTTACATTTAGGTCTTTAATCCATTTTGAGTTTATTTTTGTGTATGGTGTTAGGGAGTGTTCTAATTTCATTCTTTTACATGTAGCTGTCCAGTTTTCCCAGCACCACTTATTGAAGAGGCTGTCTTTTCTCCATTGTATATTCATGCCTCCTTTATCAAAAATAAGGTGACCATATGTGCGTGGGTTTATCTCTGGGCTTTCTATCCTGTTCCATTGATCTATATTTCTGTTTTTGTGCCAGTACCATATTGTCTTGATTACTGTAGCTTTGTAGTATAGTCTGAAGTCAGGGAGCCTGATTCCTCCAGCTCCATTTTTCTTTCTCCAGATCGCTTTGGCTATTTGGGGTCTTTTGTGTTTCCTTACAAATTGTGACATTTTTTGTTCTAGTTCTGTGAAAAGTGCCATTGGTAGTTTCATAGGGATTGCACTGAATCTGTAGATTGCTTTGGGTAGTATAGTCATTTTCACAATGTTGTTTCTTCCAATCCAAGAACGTGGTATATCTCTCCATCTGTTTGTATCATCTTTAATTTCTTTCATCAGTGTCTTATAGTTTTCTGCATACAGGTCTCTTGTCTCCTTAGGTAGGTTTATTCCTAGGTATTTTATTCTTTTTGTTGCAGTGGTAAATGGGAGTGTTTCCTTAATTTCTCTTTCAGATTTTTCATCATTAGTGTATAGGAATGCAAGAGATTTCTGTGCATTAATTTTGTATCCTGCAACTTAACCAAATTCTTTGATTAGCTCTAGTAGTTTTCTGGTAGCATCTTTAGGATTCTCTATGTATATTATCATGTCATCTGCAAACAGTGACAGCTTTACTTCTTCTTTTCCGATTTGGATTCCTTTTATTTCTTTTCCTTCTCTGATTGCTGTGGCTAAAACTTCCAAAACAATGTTGAATGAAAGTGGTGAGAGTGGGCGACCTCGTCTTGTTCCTGATCTTAGAAGAAATGGTTTCAGTTTTTCACCATTGAGAATGATGTTGGCTGACAGGTAATTTTGACCATATACTATGTTTCCCTTACATGAAAACTTTTGAACTTAACCTCTACCTAAGGAGTGATTTGATCATGTTTCTTGTTTTTCCCCTTTCCTTTTAAGAAATATTTCGCCTTTCTTTCCTTTCCTATTGAGGTATAACTTATAAACAGTAAAGTGTATACATCTTTTTTTTTTTTTTTTTGTGGTACGTGGGCCTCTCACTGTTATGGCCCCTCCCGACACGGAGCACAGGCCCCGGATTCGCAGGCTTAGCGGCCATGGCCCACGGGCCCAGCCGCCCGGCAGCACGTGGTATCCTCCCGGACTGGGGCATGAACCCGCGTCCCCTGCATCAGCAGGCGGACCCTCAACCACTGCGCCACCAGGGAAGCCCAAGTGTATACATCTTAAGTGCACAGCTCAATGAATTTTTCCAAATGGATATGCCTGTGTGCCTCCCACCCAGATCAAGATATAGAGCATTTTATCACCCCACAAGGTTCCTCACGCCCCTTCCAGGTCAATGCCGTCTCCCCTCCCAGTGCCGTATCTTGGCTTTGCCTGTCTTGATGAGTCCAAATTCAATCACACCGTAAGCCCTCTGTGTCTCGCTCCTCGCGCTTGGCATAATGCCTTGTTGCATGCGGCGGTAGTTCCTCCATCTACAGGGCTGCATCGTATTCTAGAAGCTGCACAACTCTACACAATTTAAAGGCAGTGATTTCCATTCTCTCTCTCTTTTTTGAAGTCCAAATAATTTTTGTTGTTGTTGTGGTAAAGAATGCATTACACGAAATTGATCACTTAACCATTTTAAAGGGTGCAGTTCAGTGGCACTAAGTACATTCATATTGTAATATAACCATCACTACCATTGATTGAGCCATTTGTTTTGAAATATTGGTTATCTCCTGGCCCCTCGGCTGGTCTCCGTCCAAACCTTACTTCTCAGGGTGGTCAACCCTGACCCCTCCTCCAGGTCTTTGCTCTCCCAGCTCTCTGTTTGTTGATATCATGGCACTTATCATGGGGTAGGTCAGTGTTTTCCATACTGCTGGTAGCAAGCCAGGAGGAGGGTCATAGAAACAATTCAGTGGACCCCAACTAACATTTTAAAACTAGGAAAATGGAAAAGATTAGATTGCCTCCTGTGTAGTAATGGTAAATAGAGCTTTGTGGAGTTTGGTTTCAGTATTACACACATATGCATATACATATTTGTGTCTAGCTGGTCGTGAGGTTGTGTACAATACATCTTATTGTGGGTTGATTTCCAAAGCGTGAGAGCTGCTGGTGGTGTAATTGCTGATTTGATGGTCTGTGAGGGTACTTCTGTATTCCTGGAACCGACACCAGATGTGCATGTGTCCTTCCAAGTGTCTACACCTCCAGCCCCCCAGATCCTTCCTCAGAGAGGCCATCTCAGGGCTCCTCAGTCTGGCCTCACACCCCAAGTGGATCCCAGCTTGTCTGGGTCTTTTTGGCTTGGGCTCCAGTCTCTAGCGGCATGTGGTCTGACCCGTGCAGAGAGAGTGAGTGGCACTTTCACTTAAAATATGTCGATTAAGAAGTAGATGGAGATTGTGTTGTCAGCTTTCCAAGGGAACATGCCCTTACGCTGAGTTTCCTGGTATGCTGGAACTCTCCTGGGCTGTCTTTTTTCACGTGACCACCATGTCTTTCCCCATCTAAGGCTGTGCTAGTGATATTTTGCATCAAAAGCATAGCCCCTTACATTCATCCCTGTTCTGTTTCATATTCTCCCATTCAGTCTATTGCTCTAGCCTGCCAAGATCTTTTGAGATCCTCATCCAATTCTGTCAGACTTCATATTATTCATATTATTCATATTATTGTGAGCCTGTACTCTAGATGTTTGTCCACGTCACTGAGAAATGAGTCGCAGAACCCAGGGCTGGTGTGTGAGCTTTGTGACCTGATGCCACAAGCTGACCTCAGGATGGCCGTGCTCTTTTCATCAGTATGCCCAGGCGGCTCTTCCCTCTGCCTGGAGTACTCCTCCCCTAATACCTGCGCAACTGGACCCTCACTTCCTTCAAGCCTGTGCGCAAATATCACTTTTTCAGTGAGGTCTTCCAGACCACTCTGTTTCAAGTTACAACCCTCTCTTCCAACTCTGACATTTTATATCCCCTTCCCTGCTTTCTTTCTGCCATTGCACTTATCTCCACATAACATATACATTATTCATTTATTCATTTCCTTCATCACCTCTTCCTCCCCATTAGAATAGGTGCCTCTAGGTGTAGGAGTGTTTGTGTATGTGTGTGTGCGTGTGCGTGTGCTTTTAGGGACCAGGACAGCCCCTGGTATGTAACAGGCACTCAACAAATTATCTTACTCACATGGATATTATATTAATTAGCACAGAGTTCTGTTGGAAGGAAGGGAAACCCCCCACCAATTAGAGTATTTTAAACAAATAGAGGTCTTTATTTCTCACATAGGAAGGTTTCTGGAAATTGAGTGTCTGGTGCTGGCATAGTGGTTCCACAGCATCATTAAGAACCTAGGCTTTTTATCTCCTCTGACTCTGCCATTTTTTGCGTGTTGGCTTGTTGCCTCAGGGCTGCAAAGTGGCTGCTGCGCTCTCAGGTATCACAGTCCTGTTCTAGGCAGGAAGTGAGGAGAGAGAGAAAGTTTTTCCTCAGGAGACTATGTCTTTTTATTTAGGAAAGAAAGTTCTTCCTAGTTGACTTCTGGTATACACTTTATACCAGAAGAGTGACGTGTGCCCACCCTTACACTGATCACTAGCCCAGGGGGATGAGATCACCAATCTTAACTCATCCTTTGGGACTGGTGCTCTTCCTGAGGTGAAAGGGTCTCCATCTATCATATAAACAAATTGGACTTCCATTAGCAAAGAAAAGGGGGAGAGGGAATGACTGTATCATCAGAGATAGTGAAAGTCTTTCAGAAGACCTGTTATGCTGTTTTCTGCCCTTTCGTAATCTGGAAGAATTGCACTTAGTCTGACTTGCCTTGTCTGCAGGGAGGCTGTGTCCCATTCTGGTGACTGTCATGGCCCCTTCTAGGCTCTTGCTGGCCCTCTGGAATCCAGCCCAGCTGTGGGGTCCTGATAATCCTTCCCACCAAAGCTCTCCCCCCATCAGTCTCCTCCCATCTCCTCACATTCTACTTCCCCAAAAGGTCCCCAGAGGGTACCATGCACCAAGACCTGTGTCCTGAGGTCTGTCCCCACGGTCTGGCATAAGTGTCATCGCGGTCTGTCTGGTATCAGTGCTCAGGCCTGAATCTTACCCTTCCTGTCCTCCCGTGTGCTGTGAGGGTCCAGCAGTAGGGGCTGTGGTCGTGGGGTTGTGCAGAAGATGTGTCTAGAGTGACCACAGTTGTGGACCAATTCAGAGTGCTGAAAAACCTGAAAGGATTTCCCCTCCAAACTCCAAAACAATGGAGTCAAAGCATCTTAATTAAATGGCCCCAACCTTAGGACTGGGGATGGGTCATTCATTCCTGGGGTTCCTGATCCTTCCTTGGGCTCTGGGACTCCTGGACACAGCTCTGGGGTGGAGAATGGGAAGAAAAGTATATCCAGATGGGCACAATATGTGCCAGTACAAACTGGCATCAGCTATCAGATGGAAGATGAGACCAACTGGGCATCGTGTGAGTCACTAATTCACCAGCCCATTGCTTCCCTCATCACTGCCACCTCAGAGCTGGTGCTTTCCTGGGCTCCCTGCCTCATACAATATAGTCTTCTACCCACCTGACAGTGGGAGAGTTGGACCAGCCCCAGGAAATAGTGGGTTCCCCATCACTGGAGATGTTCAAGCAGAGACTTTGCAGCTACTGGGCTGGAGTATTATAGGGGGGTTTCCTGCATCTGGGGAGAAATATTCCTTGCTGTGGAAAGAGCACTGGGCTGCTGGTCCCACAGCCTGAGTTCTATTCGCAATTGTAGCACTTGCTGGCCGAAGGTCTTGGAGCAAATCTTTTAAACTCTCTGACCCTCAGTTTTCTCATCTAGAAAGTGGAGGTAGTAACAACTGCGAGAGGATTGTTTGGAAATCAAATGAGATAGTGGCCATGGAAACATTTCATAAACTTGACAGATTTAGAATCATTATTGCTCAAGTTAAGTTTAGGCACATGGAAAGTCAGCAAGAAGATCAACTGTCAAAGGGAAATTCCATCCTCATTCAGATTTAGGTGTAAGCCACAGCTTAAAATGTTTCCATTAGGAGTAAGGGCCTTAAATTTTTTTCCCAGCTTTTATTGAGATCTAATTGACATGTAACATTGTGGAAGTTTAAGGTGTAAGTGTGATCATTTGATACACGTATATATTGTGAAATGATTACTGCAATAGGTCAGCTTAACACTTGCATCACCTCACATAATTACCTTTTTCTGCACGTGTATTGAAAACCTTTAAGATCTACTCTCTTAGCAACTTTTAAATATACAATATGGTATTGTTAACAATAGTCACATGCTGTACATTACATCCCCAGAACTTATTCAACTTATAACTGGAAGTTTGCATTTTTTGACCTACATCTCCCCATTTCCCACACCCCCCGTCTTTGGCAACCACCATTCTACTCTCTGTTTCTATGAGTTTCGCTTTTTTGTATTCCACCTATAAATGAGATCATACAGTCTTTGTCTTTCTCTGACTTATTTCACTGAGCACAGTGCTCTCAAAGTTTATCCATGTTGTTGCAAATAACAGGTTTTCTTCTTTTTATGGCTGAATAACACTCCTTTATATATAGATATAGATGTATATCACATTTTCTTTATCTGTTCATCTGTTGCCGGACACTTAGGTTGTTTCCATATTGTCTTGGCTATTGTAACTAATGCTGCAGTGAACATGGGGGTGCAGATATCTCTTCCGGATCGTGATTTTTGTCTCCTTTGGATATATACCAAGAAGAGGAGTGCTGGACCATATGGTAGTTCTATTTTTAATTTTTTGAGGAACCTCCATACTGTTTTCCATAGTGGCTACTCCGGTTTACATTCCCACCGCTGGCGCTTAAGGGTTCCCTTTTCTCCACATCCTCGCCAATACTTGGTATCTCTTGTCTTTTTGATAAGAGCCATTTGAACAGGTGTGAGGTGATATCTCACTGTGGTTTTGATTTGCATCTCCCTGATGATCAGTGACGTTGAGCATCTTTTATGTATCCACTGGCCATTTGGATGTTTTCTTTGGAAAAATGTCTGTTCCGGTCCTTTGTTTTTCAGTTGTATTATTTGGTGGTTTTTTTTCTCTTGAGTTGTATGAGTTCCATATATATTTTGAATATTAACCCCTTATCAGGTGTATGATATCAGAAATATTTCTCCCATCTGTTAAGGGCATTTACAAAGAGATGCCATCTAGACTTGTCTGAAAACGCAGAGTTCAGAAGCCACAGGGTGGAGGACTTAGAAATCTTTAAGTGGAAGCTGGAGCTGGTTGTCTGGCCTGTTTTTAAGATGTAGGTTCATGCTTGAGTGGGAAGTGCTATAGAAACAGGCCTCTCTGAAGGGGGAGTTTGAGGCGACGGAAATGTCTGAGGAGCAGGGGTGTTTCCACTATTTACCTTCTCAGGGCTGAGGAGGCCCACGCTTCCCAGGCTGCTCATTAGGATCTGGGAGAAACTTTCAAAGATTAAGCTTCCTGGGTTCCATCTGTGGAGACTGTATTCGGTGGGGCCGGGGGCGGGGGTGCCCAGGAACCTGCATCTTCTAAAATCTCCTTTCTCCTGAGCCACCCCAGGTGATTCTGATGTGCAGCGAGGTTTGGGACCCGATCCAGAGGTGGGTGCAGACGGCCGTCTGTGCCCAAGGCCAGCTGCTGTTGCAGGAACCCGATACCCAGTTCTGTTCTCAGCCCGAGGGCAGGGTGGGCCGGCTTTGAGGAAGCTGCTGCAAGGCGAGGTCCAGATGGTTCCATCTGACAGGAGGAGAGGGCTGTGTTTCCGTGAAGTCTGCCTTTGGAGACGGTGAACTTTAAACGGTTGGCTGCAGTTAAACCGAATTTCATAAGCTTTCTGACTGTTGGCTCTGCCCATGAGAAGAGGAACACCTGGGGTGATACCAACTCAGGATGTTCCCAACAGCCCTTCT
This sequence comes from Leucopleurus acutus, assembly GCF_964270905.1. Classification (NCBI taxonomy): domain Eukaryota; kingdom Metazoa; phylum Chordata; class Mammalia; order Artiodactyla; family Delphinidae; genus Leucopleurus; species Leucopleurus acutus. Next base: position 135,003,848 of record NC_139142.1, on the reverse strand, counting down.
GGTTAGGGGGTGACAACAATGTAGGCCTTAAAAGTGACCTTTTAAATATTCAGTCCTCTTTCCGGCCCTGTATTTATCAAAAATGAATCTTTGGAATCTGCAGCCACATTCATTTTCAGCCCACTTGCAAGTCGTTCACGCAGAGCAAGCTTTTCATCAAATGGGAAATGCTGTGTCTCACCCAGAGAGCAAAACATTTCAGAGGGGCAAAAGCGGGAGGGGCATCCGGGGATTAATTTAAAATAAAATCCTGTTCCTGTGTTACCATCACCACCTTGGCGGTTGGCATGTGTATACAACCTCACACCCTTCTTTCATCTAAAATTTAAAAAAAAAAAAAAACTTTGCAGCAGAACTTTAACCTTCCCTTTAGAAATCGGCCTGAAAGGTCAGAGCTGTGCTCCTGTAGATTTCCTGGGCTCAGCTGGGAACAGATTAAAGCTGCCAGCCCTGGCTTGCCAGCTTTGTCAGAGACAACTCTATAAGTGCTTTGTTATTCACTTTGCTGTATATTATAAATACATTTATCTTCCTGTGTCAGGCGTCTGCAGGACAGGTGCTGGGGGGCTGGAAGTCCTGCTTAAGTGCTTCCAACACTGTCCTCTCTCAGTGACGTTAGTGCAGGGACAAAGGTGGCAGGAGATTCCGGCCCTAGGGCTGCGGTAGTGAGGTGGGTGGTGATGCTGGTGGGGCCACAGGGAACACCTGACACAAAGCCCTGTGTGTAGTAGGTGGCCCTCCTTCAGCCCGAGCTGCTTTCCTGTGGCCAGATTAGTGGGATCCAGTGGTGGGATCATGTCGCCTCCGTGACACACATACGGGCTGTGTGAGGTGACGTTGGTGGGACAGGACACGTACACTTCTTCACCCACTCTAATTAAAGCAGAGTTTTTTGTCCTTGTTTTTTGTTTTTTTTTTTCTCATCCAAGGATTGATACCATTCTGCCCGTTGTGATCAGGCACGTGGTTAGTGGATGGGACGGCTCCCCGGGGGATTGAGGGGGGAAGGTGGCAGTGTCTGGTTGTAGAGGTGTCACTGGGTGTGATACAGATGCCTCATCTATGTGTGATGTGTCAATACCACGCCTGTTCTGATTCAGGCGCTGTCAGCCACTAGCGTGTCTTTGATCCCACTTATTCCCCTCTAAAACCTGTGAGCGAGGCTCAGGGAGGTGAAGTGGCTTTACCGCAGTCACAGGGTGCGGGCTTCCCCCGAAGCCTGGTGTGTGAGGAGGGGAGAGCCTTGAGGCACAAGCTCACACTGGCAGAGCCGGCTCCCGAGGCCTCGTGGGAAGGGATGGGGCTGGGGCTTACGGGGGAGTTTGGCCCCGGCTCTGTGACTTCCCAGGCCATTTCCTCTTGCTGAGCTCTCTTCTCTGGGTCCAGAGGGAACTGGACGGTGATGGTGAGGTCCTCTCGGCCTGGATACCAGCCATTCTGGGATGCCCTGACTTCAGTGGAGGTGGGCTCAGGCTCCGGGTCTGGGGGCTGGTAGGGCTGCTGTGAGGGCCTTGGACCAGAGAAGACTTGAATGTTCTGTTTTGCTCACTAGCGGGGTGAACAGAGGCAGAAGGAATTGGAAGGGGCCGGGGCCGGGATGCACAGCCACAGCGGCCAGAGGACTCCTAGACGGAGACGCTGACAAGAACCTGGACACAGGGAGCAGCTCTTCTCCTTCCCCTCGGGCCCAGCTCTGCCCTGGCACGTCACAGGGAGAGGTGGCAGAGCATGGGGCACAGCCTGGGCCACCAACTCTGTCTCCCTCTGCAGAAGGCCTGGGTCATGCGAGGCGAGGCTCCCTGAAGAGGGCAGGTAGAGCCGGGGACTCACCACCAGCGGCTCTGATTCTGCAGTCTGAGACCCTCTGCGGAGGCCGTGTGGTGAGAGGGAGACTGATGTTTGGTCAGGAGCGCTCCACGGAGGACCATGGAGCCAGTGTGTGGAGGGTGCTGGGAGCAATCAGAACCGACTGGGCATGGGAGATCCTGGCAGTGGAGGTGTGTGAGCTGAGGCTGCAGCGTGCCTCCCGGGTCTGCTTGTGAGAAGATCCACATGCTGAGTGGAAAGTCAGTTCAGGGTTTCTGAGCTCCCTTCCAGCCCGGAGACGCTGGGAGTTCAGGCCACATATGCCGAGGGAACCAGGTACGTCTCCAAATGCAGCCGTAGGCATCAAGACCCCTTGATCCATCAAAAATTCCTTCCCTGATGACTGACCCAGCAGCTTCTCCACAGGGTCCTAGGTGGGAGAAGGCAAGTCCTGGCTCCGTTGATGGGTCCTCCCAGGGGCACCGTTACCTTCTCTCGCCATTTGCTTGGAAGAGCTGCAATCAGCATGAGAACAAGTCAAGGGCAAGGGTTAAGAGAGGGAGACCCGTTTTTGGTTTTTGTTTTTTGTTTCTTAACATACATGCATATATTTTTACTGTTTATGTAGGTCTTGTTTTCTGTATCACACGGAAAATCAGGGAATCCTTTTGGTCACATCAAACCTCGTTTTGTTGATAACCTCCACGACACACTAAGTTCATCTTACATAAAAGGAAAAAGGTGAGAGATGATGTAGCAGGGACCAGGGGCGGAGCAGTGGAGTGGGGAGAAGAAACCAGATGTGGGCTCCATGTTGAAGGTAGAGCCAAGAGAACTTGCTGAGAGGGGGAATGAGGGGTGTGAAGGAAAGAAGAGAATCATCAAGGATGAGACTCTGAAGTTTGTTGGCTCAAGTCCCTGAAATGGGGAAAGGTTATAGGAGGGGCAGGTTTTAGGGGGAGATCAGGTTTGGGGTGTGTTAAATTTGAGAGGTCTGTTAGGTTGAGAAAGAAGCCCATGCTGAAGTGATAAATGGGGGAGCGATCTCACAGATCCAATAGATGTCTAACATGTTGCTTAAGGTTGCGAGGCTGGTGGGAATTAGCAAGGGTGTGAATATCTGACTCCCGACCTCTTAACCTCTGTTTGCCTCATGTCCTGAAGTTGAGGTATGCTTGTTCCCCAGGCTCACAGAGCCTGGTGTCTTAGGGTCTGCCCAGCCTCTTCCCTGCCCCACCCTCCCTGCCCTCACCCCAAGGCAGAGGTGGGCGAATTCTTTAGCCAAGAGGCTTTCTCTCCATGGTCCTGCCTCTGAGCATCACTGTGTGTGCACCGCCTGAGAAATGCAAATGCAGTGACCTCTGACCCTGGGGCTTGGCTCTGGTGACAGAGGCAGCACAGTGAGCCCTGAGTGGGCCAGGGACCCAACAGGCCATCCCTTGATGTCCCAGAGTGACCTTAAGAAGCCTCAGTTTCTACACCTGCCAACCCAAGGGTTGGATAAGATCATATAATGATCCCTTCCAGCTCTAACATCCTGACTGTGATGCTAATTTGGCCCTTGGTTTTCCCTGAAGGGAATCTTGTTGGCTGTCAGAGAACTTGATGGTTCCCTGGGGAAAGACAGGGAGTTGCCACTAGAGTAACCAGGGAAGGAAGGGGTGTGTGTGTGTGTGTGTGTGTGTGTGTGTGTGAGAGAGAGAGAGAGAGAGAGAGAGAGAGATGGTTGTTAAAATATTGAACCGCTTCCATACTGGTTAGTAAATAGCTGGGCAGCTTCCGCAGATCCCCTGAGGCTACTTATCTACCACCCCAGGCTCTCCCTTGGGACCCACCCTCACTGAGACCACACCAAGGTCCATCAACTTAAAGGGGTACATCCTGGCCCAACGGGAGGGTGGTTGGTCCGTTCCTCTGCCTCACCAGTTGTGAAAGATTTTGATTATCATCCCCAGTGCGTGTGTCTTTCTCTGGTAGGTCCCCAGCAGACAGGCAGCATTTTAGAGGTGCCTCTGTCTCTCACATCCCTCCAGCGCTTTGCTTCTCATTCTAGGAAAATAAATGTGATCCCAGTAAGTAAAAATTAATAACTGCATCTTCATGACGGGGAGTCACAGGCGGTCTAACGGTGGAGTCCCTGTTAAAACTCTGCATTATTTAGAACCCAGATGTTGACAGATGCTGGATGGGGTATTTGAGCCTGTTTCCTTTCCCTTCTTCTCTGAAGACCCCGTGTGCTGGTTAATTCTGCAGCCCCTTGGCCCTTGGGGGCAAAGACTCTTTGCCACCGATTCTGGAAGAGATGGCTCCTAGCGAGGCTGACTTCAGTGCAGCAAGATGGAGAGAGCGAGCGTGGGGTCAGGGGGAGACAAGTGCAGCAACAGTTCAGGTGTTAAACTACTGAGGTGGAAAATTGCTTTGACAGTTATAATGTTGTGGTTTCAGGTAGCAAGGGTTACACTATCATTTACTTCAGCCACGCCTGCTGGCGCTGCCGGGCTGCCTGTCTCACACAAAGCTGCTCGTTGCCAGGTGTCAGAGCAGGGGAAGCAGGCCACTGGAGAGCTGGTGGGCAGCCCAGCTGCGGGGGCCATGCTCCGGGAGCTCAGCTCCCCCGAGCTGCTGATACCCATCACCAGCGCCTGGGTGGGAACCCAGAGCCAGCTAGGGGGAGGAGGAGGGGGTTGGCATTTAGGGAGCACCCTCGTGGGCCAAGCCCTGTGCCAGGCGCTATATATGAATGAGCTCCTGTGACACTGTCCGCCACCCTGCGAGGAGAGGTCCCTGAGGCTTGGAGAGAAGCCTCAGATTTCTCTGGGAGCGCAGCAGGAAACTGGGATCAGAACTTGAGCCCAGGCTCCTGATTCCAAAGCCCCGACCCATTACTTCTCGGTGCTCCAAGTGCCTCCTAAAGGGCGAGGTGAGAAGTGGCTCCTCCCTATTCATTCGATGGCCAAAGGGAGCAGGAAGTGTTTCCTTGGATCACACCACGTGTAGGAGCTGGTTTCTTTTGTGGGCAATTCATCAAGCTAAGAAAAACCTGCCTTACTCTTCCTAGCAGCCCATCCACTAAAGAGCTTTCATCGATCACCCGTTCAGCTCCAAGTGAGACGTCAGTGCTCTGGGGGATATGGAAGCCCCGTAAACCAGTGCCCTTTCCCCTAAAGAGTCGAGAGCCTGGGTAGGAAGCAACAAGGCATGAGTGTGGAAGGATAGTCTGGCGTGTTGGAGGTTTTCTGTAAGAGAACTGAGGTGGCAGGGAGTAAAGGGGGCTGAGGGCCAGAAAGGTATGCTGGAGGGAATGGAAAAGAGGAGAGGAAAGTTGACAGGGCTCCATTGGGGGACAGTCGTGGGAGGCGTGTACGTGCACGAAGAAGGTGTGCCTATGAGCAGGGAGGAGGCTTCAGCTGGGGGAAGCAGCTTCCTGGGAGGCCTGGATCCCCCCTGCCATAGCCTGGTGCTGAAGGGTTCATACCTGGGCTCTGGCCCCTAGATGGCCCCTAGGATATGTCTGGTCACCATTGCCATCTGGCATGGGGGCAGGCAGGCTGGGTTGTGACCACCTGCTGTCCAGGGGCCACGTGCATCCTCAAGCCCACAATGCGAGGACAGCCTTAATGATGGGGACGTACCCCCTTGGTCTGCGTTCTCCTGTCAAGGGAGGGGAGATTTCCAGAAATCAGTGGTTCCTTCCGTGGAGACTTCAAGCAAAGGAATGGTCCAGAGAGAAGTGCAGCCAGGCCCCCACAGGGCTGAGGAGTGCGGATTTGGGGAGGATGAGGCCTGCCCTGTCCTCAGAGGATCCCAGGCAGGGCCCCTCAGGCGTCCGATGTCAGGGGTCAGCCCAGGCTTCTGGGTAACCAAGCTGCAGAATAATTTCTATTTTCTCCACCTTGGAAGGTGATGCCGGGAGGTGACGTACACAGCAAAGAAAAGACCTGAATCCATTGGAAGTAGGGTGGGGAGGAAGGGGGAAGTCTGGGTTCCAGTCCTGGCTCCTTCACTGAGATGCTCACGCTCTTTGTGTCTTTATTTCGTCTCTGAAAAATAGGGACCCTCTTTCTAGTCCTTCCTAAACCCGTGAGAGCACTAAAGGTGCATTGAAGGGAGAGGCGTGACTTGAAACCAAAGTGGGGTTTTATTGAACAAATGGGGATACCTAGGCTCAGGAACGTGCTCGCCAGTCACTGCCTCACCCTCCCTGGTGATAGGTCTGTGTTTCCCAGGGACCTGACAGTGCCCAAGCTGGGCTAGGAGCTGGAGGGGGCAGTGGGTAATTGGTGCTGCAGAGCTGGGCCCTCCTGGAGGAAAAATCCAGGAAGCAGGCAGGGGCTGCCAAGGCCAGGCCAGTGGGAGGGGGGAGGGGTGTCACGCGGCACAGCTGCCTGCACTCTCCTCACCCTGCCCCCGCCGCCCCACGTCGGGTCCCTGTCCCATTCAATGCCTGTGATTGAGTCTGGGATAGAAGCCAGGCAGTGGAGAGCATCTGGGCAGCGATGGGGCAGGGAGGCAGCTGACCCCTCCCCCCTCCTCCTAGGGCCGGCTCTGAATGGAGCTGGGAGCTCTGCTTCTGCCCGCCCCCCCACCCCCCCGGAGGACATGGGGACAATGGGACTGGGGCTCCCTAGAGCCGGGAGGACTCTCCCACAGCTGCTGGGAGCTCTTCTCTGCTGGAAACTGGGGGTCCACTGGACCTAATGACCCGTTCTCTCTGGGAGAGGCGTTTGTTGTAGGAAGTAAGAAAATACGGAGGGAGCAGGAGAGGAAACTGAGGACTCCTCGGAAGACCAGGAAGCTGAGATTCCTCCTGTCATTTCAGAATCCTGAGATATCAGCCTGGATGGAAGTGATTATCTGAGGTGGTGAGCTCTGTTGATGGATTAAGAAACTCAGACCCACAGAGGGGAGTGATCTGCCCAATGGGTGGTAGAGCAGGACCTGAAACCAGTGTCCTGACCCCTTGTCCAGGGCTCTCTACCTGCGTCCCCACCTTCCCACGGATAACAGTCTGGGTGATAAGCCCTTGGTTCTCCCGGGGCACTCAGCCAAGGCTGTGAGGGAGAAGGCAGGATGGTTTGTGGGTGCCGAGGAAGAGGGAGGTCCTGGCTCCCTTCTGGCCTTGGAGGAGCCTGAGGGGTAGGAGACCTTTCTCTGGGGACTTTGATCAGGGCTCTGCCGTTTCCTGGCATGCAGCCTGTGTCTTGGGCGGTGGGGGTGTGTGTCTCAGCTGATCGGGACATTCCATCCCCACTCAGGGAATTCCAAGTAAGTCAAAGATGTGAGGCTGGGGCTTCCCTGGTGGCGCAGGGGTTAAGAATCCACCTGCCACTGCAGGGGACACGGGTTTGAGCCCTGGTCCGGGAAGATCCCACATGCCATGGAGCAATTAAGCCCATGCGCCACACTACTGAGCCTGCGCTCTAGAGCTCACGAGCCACAACTACTAAAGCCTGCGCGCCTAGAGCCCTTGCTCCGCAGCAAGAGAAGCCACTGCCATGAGAGGCCCGCACACCACAGTGAAAAGTAGCCCCCGCTCGCCGCCGCAACTAGAGAAAACCCACACACAGCAATGAAGACCCAAGGCAGCCAAAAAAAAAAAAAAGATGTGAGGCTGGGCAATCCTGCAATATTCCCAATGTATTTGAAGGCAAGTAGGCACCTCCTCAACCCCTAAGACATTCCTTGTCCCTTGAATCTTTCCTCACTTCCACCCAAACTAAGGGTCTTGGTGGGTGGAAAGAGGATGGGGCTGATGGTCTGACAGCTGAGTTTTCATCCCAATTTAGTCACTGACAAGAGGTGTGGTTTTGGAAAGTCCCTCCCTCTCTCTGAGCCTCAGCTTCCCCATTTGAAAAAAGGGTGACTAGATTATGATTCAGAGTGTTCTTACCCTCACATCCTAAGATTCTACTAGATGCTCAGGTGAACTTCTTCATCCATTTTTTCATTCAGTTAACAAGTCTTTATTGCATGCCTACTGTGTGTAAGTCTCTTTTTAAGGGATAGGTCTGTCCACCCATGGACAAGGAGGGTGGGCTTCCTCGGGTTACTAAGTCACCATAACTGGGGGAGAAAGCCCCCCGCCCTCATAGGCTCTGCGGCTCCTCAAAGAATATTAATTATTCTCCAAGGAAGTCTTCATTCTGAGTAGTTCTCTTTCTCTGGTAATTAACATTACATGTCATTAACAGTCAGGGAACACTGTATGATTAAAGACAGCATAATTTGTAGCAAGATGCTGAGGAATAGTACAATATTTGTTAATTATGTTATTGATTCTTATGGTCTGGAATGTCCTAATCATTCCTGATCCCAAATGGACCCCACTGTGCCCACCAGGCTGGCTTTGAACTGCTGTCCTCCCCCTGGGTGGCCTGGCCCCCTGCTCTGGGGCTGGTGGGACCACAGCTTATAAAACCATCAGAGAAGCTTTGTCTCCCCAGAGCCACATGAAAGGGGGAGCTGCTTGGGATGCGGGGCTGCTTCTCTGAGGCTCCCGCTGCAGCTCCGACTGAGCCAACAAGAGAAATGTAACATCTTGCTTTAATTAGCCAGATGCTGTTAATTGACTTCTTGGGGGCTCCAGCGGGCACTGCTTCAAGGGAGCAGAGGGATGGGCATTCCTCTAGGCCAGAGCTCCTTCTGAATATCGAAGTACTGGGTGATACCCTGGAGGCCTGGCGGGCACGGAGAAGCCCCCAGGGGTTTGGGCATCAGCGGGAGTGTCTGGGGTGAACCTCCCCACCTGGCTCTAAAACTGCTCAGTGAGGTGGTGGATTTCTACCAGTGGCATCATTACGAAGTGATGCTCGTTTCTTAATCAGCTATATTTACGAGTGGGCCGAGCTCCCTCCCTCTTGTTGTTGAAGCCTGCAATTAGCCTTTGTAAAGTGTGACAATAGGCTTCCTACTCAATAAGTTTTGTCTGAACCCTCATGGGCTGCATTCTGAGGGATGCTGACAGAGGGGTGTGGTCTGTCCAACTCAGTAAGGTGCCTGAGCGTGCCTGAGGGGGTGGGGGATAGGCGTGGGAAGATAGACTTAGCCTGAAAAGATCCAGGGACACCACCACAAATAATAATTAAAAAAACAACTCCTCCCCAGGTTGTACTGACTCATTCAGTTCTCACAAAGACCCCTTGAAAGTAGGTTCCCGCTTTACAGATGGGGAAACTAAGGATCAGAGAGGTCAAGTGACTGTCAAGTTTACAGAGCCAGGCAGAATCAGGAATCAAGGCTGTCTAGACCATCTGGCGTTACTACCCGCCATGCCACAGAGGGTTTTCCCTAAGTGGCTCTGGGGCATTTCTGGAGAGTTTACTGAGGCTGCTAATCAATGTTCCCCATGAGTGGAGCTCCAGGGTACCTGCATCTGTGGTTGTGGTTATTTGGGACACGGAGGTGAGCGGGCAGGAAGGATCTGAGAGTGAGACCCAAGGGCAGAGGGGAGAGGAGGAGGCTGGAGAGCTCCTCCTGTTGGCACAGACACTTGACTCCCTCCTGTCCTCAGCATCTGCCTTTCCTTCTCCTCCCTGGTCTTTCCGGCATCTTCTTGCACTCTGGAGACTAAAGCACTCACTGAGTCATGAGGTGGTTTCCCCAGCGGCCTCCCACTCCTCAATGTTGAAACCACGTCCAGGAATCAACTGTCATTTACTGAGCACGCTGGCAGGGGGAGGGAAGCAATGCGAGAGGTGCCCTCCTGCTTCAGGCAGCCTCTGCTCTAACAGGGGGTGTCAGACCATGGGGAGGGAAGGCAACCAGAGACCTACCCACTCCCCCTCCACTCTCCAATCCCACCCTGAGCAACAGCGGCAACAGGACAGATGTGGAGGGACTGTCCAGGCTGCTGGATGGGCAGGAATGTAGTGGAGGGGGACACAGTGGACCGATGGGCTGCCAGCCCCCAGGATGGGCATGGGGTCAGCTGGTGTGGCCCAGAGATTTGGCCACAGAGGGATACTGTGCCCTGGGCCCACTATAGCAGCCCCTTTACCCTTGTGTCTGCCCCGGCCCCACTCCGTCTGATTCCTTTCCTCCATATCTCAGCCAGTAGGAGATTGCTTATTTTTCTTTTTCCTCTTTTCTTTTTACATTCTGGGGCCCCTGCCAAGGGAGCCTGGGAAGGGGAACTGGCCAGAGGAAGGGGCAGATAAGCTGAGACCTGAAGGTCTCCACATAAGTAATTTCACATAAAAGCAATCATATCATAGTTGTTTTGATAGTTCATTCTCTAACATTTTTTCTTTAACTTGCCTCCCTCTTCCCTTTCCCCCTGCATCATGTTCTTAACCCCTGCCCACTCAGGAAATCCCTGCCAACATCCCACTCCGTATCCTTCTGTATCGCGTAACTCCAGCCATATACAAACGTATGTGTGTGTGCGTGTGTGTGTGTGTCTGCAGATTGTTTGCTTTAGAAAAGGATTATACTGTCTAGCCTCTGACCTTTTCCCTTCCCCATACCTCCAACTCAACCAGGGTTCCTCTCATGCATTCCTTTTAATAGCTGCCACGGTGTGGATACCCATCGAGCATTTAAAAGCAATGATTTGCCTTTAATGAGCATCCACTTTCTTTCCACCATTTTTTTTTTTTTTAAATCAGAAAAGCATCTTTGGAAAATATAACTCTGGCCAAATGGATCCCTTATTTAAAACCTTCCAATGGCTGCCTATTTATCTTGGCTCATAGGCACATTGTATTCTGGGGCTGACCCGCTCCAGCTCAGCGAGCATCACCGCTGCCTCAAACTCTGCTCCAGCCAGAATGAGACCGTTTTACTTCCTCAGACACACCTGTTCTTTCTCCCTCTGCCCAGAGCGCTCCTGTCCTACCTGGCTATCTCTTCTGCTTCCTTCGGGTCTCAAGCATATACGCCCCTTCTTCTGGCCAGTGCCCCTCCCCAGATCCCTTGACAGTGGCCTTGAGGTCTGGGTTTTCTTGCAGGTACTGTAACTTCCTGGTCACATGTTGTCCTCTCTCCCGTGAGCATCTGACTTGAGGTGTTGTATATCCAGGGCCTTGGCTAATGGTTGTACTTACTAGGTGCTTCTGGGTGGAGTGAATGATTGGATGAAGGGTGAAGTGTCAGGCCCTGTGCGGAGGTTGGCATGAACCCTGGGCTGGGCCACTGTGTAAGGTGCCAGGGGGAGAGGGGCAATGAGTCAGAATTGAGGATCAGGGATCAGGGTGAAAGCCAGATTGTTAAGGCCTGGGCCTCCACGGGAGGCAGGAGGTTGGGGAGAGCAAAGTCAGGCTGGGGCTTTGCAACAGATGAGATGTCTGGGGTTCCCCTTTGGGTCTCACTGGCAACCAAAGAGACTCAGGGAATAATTCGGGGATCTAGCAGCTATGACCCAGCCACCATCCCCTCCAATCCCAGGCCAGGAAGGGTTGTCCATGTTATGCCTGCCTCGGAAAGAATGGCTTCAGGAGTGGGATTTTTCAGTGTGTTTTCAGGTGGGAGCTGTATGGGAACCCACAGGAAGTAGTTAGAGAAAGCAAAGGCAGAGGACATGGGCAAAGAGGGATATTGCGACGTTCCTTAGAAAGGTGCCCATCTTTACAAACACTGCAGGACCAGGAGCTGAGAACCCTGGCTTGATCCTCTGTGCCCACTGCCTTCCAGCAACTCAAAGTGCACTCCAGGGACTGGTGCCAGCCCACAGGCTGTTGGGTCTACAGTGAGAGAAGTCCAGAAACTGAGTGAAAGCACTAGAGACTTGATAGCAACTTGACATTGATACGGTCAGTGGATTCCTTTTATTGGACAAGGTGGAGACCAGTTTGGGAGGCGGGAGACCAGTGCAGGTAGGACCACGTATCAGTCCGCATCTTACTGCAAATTAAAAACAAACTGTTCTAGACTATGAGGAACTCCTATGCAAACAGTGACCATTGCCTTGTCTCTCTTTCTCCCAAGGGCAGAACAAGAAAGACAGCAGCTAGTAGGAAAGACATCAGTTAGACATTTGTAGGAATTAAAATTGGCTGCCACTGTTGTCTGGAAGAAATGTAGACTTTTTTCCTCTGAAGTCTTGAGAGAGACTGTCCCTTGCTGCCTAGGGAAGGGAAGCCAACCATGGCATCTAGAATAACCTTCCTGCTGGAAGTCAATGATGATAATTCCCCACTCCTGTGCCATTTATTATACATTTCAAAGCACTTTCACTTGCATTATCTTTTCGACCTTTATAACCATCCTGCACATAGATCACAGCAGGACTTATCATCCTCACTTTGTAGGACAGTTAAGAATCAGAGAGGTTAAGTCAGTTTCCCAAAGTTACCCAGAAGATTAAAAACAAAAAAGGATAAGTGACAACTCCCAGGGTTTTTATCAGTGGTAATGAAGGCAGGTGTTGGGGAACTGAAGAAGACAGTAGTATAAACAGTAGCTACTGTAGCCATAGCAGTTATATTTGTTGAGTTGTTACAGTGTATCAGATACTGGTGTTAGTACCTTATTTAATTTTCACAATAGATGCAATTACCATCTCCATTTGCAGATGAGGAAACAGAGCCTCTGAGAGATTAAGTCATTTGTCCAAAGTCACTCAGCTACTAATTAACAGCACTGGTTTTTGATTCAGACCAGCTGAGTCCAGAGAGTTCTCTACACCACCACACTGGTAAGCCAGACGACACCCACACACACAGTCCCCCCAGGGACCCAGCCCGGCACATGTGTTGTTGTCAGTCTCACGGATGGATTGAAGCTGAGGCTTGGTCATGTCCGGGGCTTGTCCTCACGCCAAGCGGAATTCAACACCCCCTAAGCTGGGGTTCAAGGTGGGCCTTGCTGATTCCTGAGCCTCACTTTTCTGGCACAACGTGCAGTCTCTCAGGGCCGGCAGGTGGGCAGGCTCTGAGGATGGGTCAGCCCATGCATGGGACCTAGTTTGCACCTTCCCTCTCTCTCCACGCAGTGAGGACCAGAAAGTCTAATGCATTCAGTTCAGCACCTGCAACTGCTAATTATTAACGCCCGAGCCGCTGGCAGCTCCTCGTTATGTCACGTCACACAGAAGATTTATGGCCACTTTGGAAGTGGCTTTGAAATGAGACAAAACTCAATATTGAGTTTTTTTCATCTCCTTCTCCCTTGGGCTTTCAGGGCATATGATATCACCTTCCTCCCCATTAGCATGTTTCTAACGAGTGCTTATTAAGGTGAATTTCATTGCTGCTCTCTGGACTTTCATTAGAGGAGGGACTGGATGGGAGGACCAGCAGGACAGATGCCGGACCTCAGGGCTCCGGGACCAGGGAGTGTGCTCTGCTCCAGCCTCTTGGTGAGCTCTGCTCTCCCATCCCTGCAAGAGAGGTCCCGCTGCTTTTCACCATGGGATGGGGCAGAAGTTACGTGGGTGGTTATACAGCAGAGCTCACCACGCTGGAGGGCCTGGGTTGGCTCAGCCAGTGCCCAGTGACAGGCAGGCCACCACTCTCCTCAGTCCCCTCACCTGTACAATGGGGACCATAGCACCTACCATGTGGCTAAGCTCTGTGGGGCTGTATCCTCAGTGCCTGGCACATCGGAGATGCTCAGTGAACAGTGCGGGAATAGATAGATGGGTGGAGAGAAGAGCGACGGGGCTCTCCCCACAATTGGGATCAGCCCTGGATGCTAAGGTACCCGCCTGTGGGGATGCCAGTAACAGTTTGCTCATTCACCACCTGTGGTTGGGTTTGGGTGGTGTTGATTGGCGCCCAGGGCATTTGTACCAGCCCTGGGGTGGGTGGAGGAGCCACACGCCCTCTGCCCTGTGTCTGTTGTCATATAGATGTGCTACGGGGAAGGTCGATGGGCATTCCTGTTATTGCAGCTCTGCCCTCCCCTTTCACCTGGGTCTGGCTGGCTTCTTGGAGGTGGCAGGCATCTTCACTAATGGTTTAGCAGACCCCTGCTTCTGCCACCCAGAGACATTTTGATGGGGTTGTGGTGCCCTGTGGGTCCGCAGAACCAGGATCTTGACAGGGAGGGGGTCTTCAGGCTAGGTACCTGTGCTCTGGGGTTAGAAATGAGAAAGAGGCAGAGAAAGGACAAGGTCACCCTCTCCTAGGCTTTCATCTGGATGAGGGCCGCAGCCCCTGCCCTCAGGGAATCCTAGTGGATGGTTCTTGACCTTGGCTGCTTGCTGGAATCGTCTGGGGTGCTTTGAAAAGAATACAGATGCCCAAGCTCCACCCACAGAAATTCAGTTCGAATGGGCCTACGGTGAGGTCCCCAGCATGGCTATTTAAAAATGTTCCCAGGTGGTTCTAGCGTGCAGGCGGGATGGGTACCACTGTTTAGTGTGTGTGTGTGCGTGTGTGTGTGGTGCTGGGAGCAGGGAGCTAGATGTCCCGCCCGGAAGGATTGATTCCCTCTGCCCCTCACCCCAACCCCCCCACCCCCACCCTGGTCCCTTGCCAGGCAGCCTCAGCCCTGCTCTGAGCTTTCTGATGGGGGCACTCTGATTCCTGCCTTTACAGTTCCTCAGGGACAGAGGAGATGCCAGAGGAAAGGGGGAGGTGCTTATTGCTACCTCTGGACAAGCGTTCCTGTGCTACCTGGTCCCCACTCTGCCACTGAAACTTCCGGCCCCTCCTCACCCCCTGAGTCCCACCTTAGGGTTCTCATCTCCAGTGGGCTCTTCTAGGATCAAATGAGACAGTAGATAAGGATGTGCTTTATCTACGGGAAGATAAAAGCCCACGAGAAGGTGAGGGATTATTAAGGTTGGGGAGGCGCTGCAGAAGATATTCCATCAGTCCCTGAGAGAGAGGGCTGGTGAAGACAGCTTCTGAGGCCCGGAGAAAGCAGGGCAGAGACAGACGAGTGGGATCAGACTGTGACTGCCCAGCAGAGGCCTCTGGGGAGCAGAAAGTTACATTCTGGAAGCTTTCCTGCAGCACCCAACTCTGCCTCTCTATTTACCTACCTCCTTTGTGCCCATCTTTGGAGGAAGAAAATAAGGACTTGTAAGAAAGGCTGAAGGAGGTGGCAGGGAGAGACCCTGGCCAGCCACCAGCAGCCCTTCTCTCTGTACCCGAGGAGAAGAAGACCCTCTTTGGGACAAGGGCTTGGTGAATGGGCTGGAAAGGCAGCAGACACTGGGGTTGACTGAGAGGCTGGTAGATTCAAGGTACACAGAATCCAGTATGGCCCTAGGGAGATCTCACCATCCCCACGCCCACAGGCTGCCTTGCCCCCCAAGGAGGCTCTGCTCAAGGACCTCCCTTCCCTTTCCCAGTAGATGGTGGAGTGGGAGGGGCACTGGATTTGGGGTCCAAAGACCTGGCTTTTGAGGTCAGCTCTATCTGTTATCAGCTGTGTGACCTTGGGCAAGTGTCTTTGCACTCAACCTCAGTTTGCTCGTGCAGAAACAGAGACTTGTTCATTGATTCATTGATCCAATCATTGGCTAGTTATCAAACATTTACTCACACCTGACACTGTGCCGGTTGCTGAGAACCCTCCCTTGGAGAGGATCCTCTCCTCCCTGTCATCGGCTCTTGCTGCAGAGAATCACCGTAGAACTTTTTAGAGCTGTAAGGGGCCTTAGCTAGCGTCCAAATCTGGCTCTAAAATTACAGGACTGTCAGTCAATATCCTTTTATAAATGGAGAACCCGAGGCCTAGAGAAGTCATTAAAAGCCTTCCCATGGCTGGTGGGTGATGCTGGAAAGCTCAAACTCAGGCCTTTAAGCCCATGTCATCTACTCAGGCAAGACTACCTGAGAAGTGATTCTAGCTCCTCCTTATCAGGAAACAGCCCAGAGAGGTTCAGTGACTCATTCAGGGTCACACAGCTGATTATTGGTAGACATGGGGGCGAGGGATCTGGTTCTGGGTTTCTCTGTCCCCGGCCTGTTTTTCTCGGCTTTTGGTTGGGCTTTGGCTCAGGCCCTCCTCAGAGCCCACGGGCAGCCTCGTCAGCAGATCCTGTCCCCTCACAGGTGCTCCCCACAGCAACTGCGTCAGGCTGGTGGTCGCATTGCTCACTTGTTCTTCCCACCTGTATCCGCTGTGACACAGAGAGCCGAACCGCTCTACCATTTGACTTTAGTGATTGCTCCACAGTGGGTGAAATTGGTTTGAAATAAATGTCTCCTCTGCCTTCCTCCCTTGGGGTGA
Organism: Leucopleurus acutus; assembly: GCF_964270905.1. Lineage (NCBI taxonomy): Eukaryota > Metazoa > Chordata > Mammalia > Artiodactyla > Delphinidae > Leucopleurus > Leucopleurus acutus. Next base: position 134,987,918 of record NC_139142.1, on the reverse strand, counting down.
TTTTATCCTCCTCTCCGCTTTGTAGAGTGATCCAGAGTCTGGCATGCGCCCGTTCTGCCTAGATATGTCCTTTTTTTATGCAAAAATGTTGCCAGGGGCTACTGCTGAGCCGGAGGTTTCTTGGGAGCCGGGCTGCGCTGGCTGCAGAATTCCGCAGCCGCTGCCCCTTCCACGCATCCCAGCATCTGAGCGTTCCACAACCAGAGCTGAAAGTTGAGGGTTAGGTGTGCTCTCACTTGTTAAGGTATTAGAATATATTCTGGGTAAGGCCCAGAATAGGGTGGCGCCCTGCTCATTCCTGGCACACACACCACTGCTCTGCCTTGCTGGGGAATGGGCCCCTTCTGTACTAAAATAAACTCCATGTCCTGTGAGGGCAGGAGAGGTACACAGGACCCATGTGCTCAATTATTGATCCCATTCAGATCTCTTGTCAGTTATTGCTACCCACCCCTCCGCCCCCAGTTAGCTAGCTCTAGGGGTAGACAGTGAAAGGTAGGGCTTATTCCTTTAAAGGCCTGTTCCCAATTTCTCTCTGGATTCCTCAAGTCACAGTGGAGGTGAGATTGGTACATTTAAAGAAGGTAGTTAGGTTACAGGATGACACAAGGGAAATACACACCGAGGACATTGTAAACTAAGATAATCTGGTCTGGGGGTCTGGCATCCTCACCTGCAGCCTCAGCTATGCTCAGGGTCATCAACGTGCCCAGTTCCCGTAGTGGAGGCACACAGCCTCCCCACCCATCTCCTGATGTCAGAGCCCTAGGGACCTTAAAGACCATCTAGTACTTTCTCAGCTAGGTTCCTCACACCCCATGCCCTCCACTGTATGTAATGGATTGACTTTTCTCCTGTGCATCTGGAATGGTATGAGTTATGAACAATCCTCGGGAGAGTTGACAAAACAGTCACTGAAATCATTTTCTGGATTCTGTGGTTCAGATGAGGAACCAGCTAAGAAAGGCTTCCTCTCAGCTTATAGAGGACAGTGAAGCCCCAAGGAGGCAGGAGACTGGCCCAAGGTCACACAGCTGGCCCAAGCCCATCATCTTCCCACAATAGCACAGTGTCCCCTCTTCCTCTGCTCAAACTTAGTGAGCATGGAGGAAGCTCTGATCCAAAGAGATGACCGCCCCAACCCTCCCCCACATGCCACACATAGTACATCTGCACACGTACTTGCACACATGTGTGCACGTATGCACAAAGTCAGAAGGGCAAAGATAGACCTGGAAGCATAATGATAGATAAGCAGGTAGTCCTTAGTTCAGATCTAGTTCGTGCACTTCTAAACTGTGAGTCTGTGTTTCATCACCTGCCCATGGAGATCATAATGCCTGCTTCTTAGAGCCACTGTGAAGATGGGGATTGGCCACGTGCCCAGCTCAGTGCCCTGCAAAGGGCAGTCTCTCAGGAGCCATTCATTTCCTGCTTTCTTCTGGGGCTCAGTAAGATGCTCCATGGTTGGTGAGTGAACGGAATGTTCACTATTTGAGTCAGTCTTCATCCAGGTTCTCATCCAACAGGGGATGTTAACAGAGCATCCTCAGTAGGTGCTCTTAGGTACCGAATATGGCGTTAGTACACGATGCTCACTTGAGCTCAGACTTCAGCCGTGGTTTGCCAGCCAGCTGGGCACACCCATACCCAACGCCTACCTGTGCCCCTCTCCTTTTCTTTCTGCTCCCCATCTTGGCACAGCCAAACCTCTGTGTGTCAGAGGTCTACCATGGCTTTGCAAGCTTCTGACCTGCCTCCCGTTCTTCCCATCCCACTGAGTCCCTGTATGTGTTATGGCAAGTTTAGAAATTTGCGGGCACACCAGAGAATTAGAGCTTGGCATGAGCTTCCCGTTTTCTGCCTGTCGGTGATTCAGCATATTGGAGGCTGGCGCATCCCCGCTCGACCTGCCTGCGGAAAGGGCAGAAAGCAACTTGGAGCAGCTGGCGTCAGAGGGGGAACCTGCCCCCCAACCCCCATCTTGCCTTGGGGAATGGGTGGTTCACATTTCTGAGTTTCCTGTTGAGTTGGGAGTTAGGCAGAGAAGACCTTTCTGGGGTTCCAGTGCCTGCTACCAAAACCGTTTTTTGCAATTGTGCCTGTTTCCTTTCCTGCCTTGGTAAGGGGATTATGGTGAATGGGATCACATCTCTTTGGAGATGCCAGATGCCATATTGGCATCTGGCGTGATTTCAAGGGTCCTTATTCCTCAAGGCCTGTCCTTGTCCAGGAGAGGGTACGAAGTAAAGGAAATAAAGCTGAACAGATCATCAGGGTAGAAGCTAGCCTTGGAAACTGCTTTTCAGGAGAGAGAGAAAAAAAATCTCACTGTCTCTGGGGTGGAAATGCACCTGCGAGCATGGCCAGTGGCTTTGGTGGCACCCCAGTTAATTGAAGTTCCGGTTAACTGAGGTTGGGGTTCATATGCTCTTGGACACTGGTGCTCGGGATGGCCTATGCCTGGCTGAGCCTAACTCAGTGACGCGGCTCAGATGCTCCTAACTTCCTCTCCATCACCTGCCATGCCTCTGTCAGGCCTAATGCCTCAGTCAGCATCGTTCCCTGGAACCCTCAGAAGGAACTGCTCTGACACGTTAAGCTTTTTAATTTAGCACACACCACACATATATGCCCCCAGACAAAACAGAATTGATCTATAATTCTCTTAATGGAAGCACAGGCTTTTAGTTGCTCCAGAAATAGATCGTTACCTCTGCCACCTTTTGTAATTTTTTTCCCTCCCATTTTTTTTTTAAACACCAGCGTGGTCTAAAAATATGATGTTTCATTTCATCCCTCTGTTGTAATCCATGAATGCGAGACATTTCTTTTTAGACCTTTAATTTATAGCATGTTTGTTCTGTTTCACTTCATTAATGTTCTTCCCAGGTCCCCCATGCCAGAGTCTTTGCGTAATGCCCTTTTACAGTAAGCAGGTGCTTTTATCCTTAATGAACAATTTCCTGGAAAATACTGAAATAAACAGTGAATAACCAGACCAGGAACGCGGTGAGTCTGGGAGTCGTGTGCCGTTCTGCAAATTAAACCTGGGGCGATGAGGATAGATTTTGACGTGCCGCGGTGCTCTTCCGGTGACCCCTTCCTTTGGGAAGGTCTTGCTCCTCCGGAAAACCAGAATTCAGAAGAACCATTTTTCACGAATGCTCTTGACTGTGGAGATGGTTGTCGGACACATCCTAGCGCAGCCGAATTGGCTTCTGGTTCCAGACTTGGAATTATCTCTTGCTTAGACTGTGGGTCAGCAGGGCCTGGGCTGGGCTAAATTGCAGACTTACTGACATTCATCTTGAGTCCCTTTCTCCGCATTCTGGCAGACGTGTCCCACCCCAAGGAGGTGGTCCTTATTGGAGGATCCTAAGAAACTCCTTCTCTCTCCCTGCACACACCCCCTCCAGCCCCCACATTTTACTCAGTGTTTTACTGTCTACAGGCGCTTCTCATAATCCTCATCTCTTTGGCTCTCAGGACCCTGTGAGGCAGGTTTTCTTACTACTCCCACTTCACAGAGGAGGAAGCTGGCGCTCCCACAGGTTAAGTGACCTGCCCAAGGTCACACACTGGGAAGAGACAGAGCTGGGGTTAGGACCCAGGAATTGAGACCAGAGTTCCAGGTGCTTGTTACCCCTGGAGGAGCAGAGCCTGTGGGGATGCCGGGGACTGAGCGGGTGCTGGAGTGAGGTGACGCTCCCTGGGCTGACCTGACCAGGCTGTGAGCCAGGATTCATCAGTGTCATGGACAAAGGGCTGCAATAACTTTCTTTTAAAAATCTGAATACTTGGTTCATTTATTATACTGGATAGAGCTGACCAAATTATACATTATCCATCCATTTTCGGTGTCATCAGATCATTTGGGGTCTTTGAAATGGCATAATGTTTTTAATCACAGCGTGGATGTAATCACAGCATGGACACAGGCCATTCAGTTATTCCGGCAATCCCCACCCACACCCCTGCCCCGGCTTGATGGCTTCCAGGGCTGCCTGGAAGGCTCCATAAAGTGGCCTGTGTCCCTAGCGGTAGCAGGCTCAGGGCTCGTAAGTCCCTGCTGTTTACCCCAAGGAGCAATGTGGGAGAGTCTGGGCCTGGGGGAGGGTATGCTATGGGGGCATTGACAAGGGGCCCCGCCTTTTTTTGCAAAATGAAGGTAGCTTTATTGTGGTTTTATTAAATTGAAAAGCTGACCAGCTCATCATAGAAAGCGTCGACAGAAGAGTATAGAGAAGAAGGTTAAGTCACCTAAATTATCATCCCCCAGACGCCTTTGTTAACATCCTTCTGGGCGTCTTTCTTTTTTTTCGTTTGCTCTCAGTACACATACCACCTGCATGTACGATGCGATTGTGACGTTCACGCTACTTTGTAACCTGTGTTTTTCACATGATGATATATCAGGGTCCTTTCCATGGTAGTGAACTTACGTGTATCATCTTTTATTTATTTATTTAATGTATTTTTTTCCTATTTTTAAAAAAAAATTTTAAATTAAAAACAAATATACATATTAATGCATATATGTGGAACCTAGAAAAATGGTACAGATGAACCGGTTTGCAGGGCAGAAATTGAGACACAGATGTAGAGAACAAACGTATGGACACCAAGGGGGGAAAGTCGGGGTGGTGGGGGGTGGTGGTGTGATGAATTGGGAGATTGGGATTGACATGTATACACTGATGTGTATAAAATGGATGACTAATAAGAGCCTGCTGTATAAAAAAATAAATAAAATAAAATTCAAAAACAAATTTGTTTTCTCTTCTTTTTTTTAATTGACGTGTAATTGATTTACAATGTGTTAGTTTCAGGCCTACAGCAAAGTGATTCAGTTTTCTATATATGTATTTTCAGATTCTTTTCCATTGTAGGTTATTACAAGATATTGAATATGGTTCCCTATGCTATACAGTAGATGTTGTTTAGCTGTTTTATACATAGCAGTGTGTATCTGTTAATCCTTGTTGTTTAGCTGTTTTATACATAGCAGTGTGTATCTGTTAATCCCAAGCTCCTAATTTATCCCCTCCCCCCTTTGGTAACCATAAATTTGTTTTCTATGTCTGTGAGTCTATTTCTGTTTTGTAAGTTCATCTGTATCATTTTTTTTAGATTCCACGTATAAGTGATATCATATGACTTTTGTCTTTCTTCCTTCACTTAGTATGATAATCTCTAAGTCTGCCCATGTTGCTGCAAATGGCAATATTTCATTCTTTTTTATGGCTGAGTAATATTCCATTGTATATATGTACCACATCTTCTTTATCCATTCCTCTGTCAATGGACATCTAGGTTGCTTCCATATCCTGGCTCTGGCAAATAATGCTGCAATGAACATTGGGGTGCATGTATATTTTTGAATTAGTTTTCATCTTTTCTGTATATATGCCCAGGAGTGGGAGTACTTTACATATATTATCTTAAAATATGTTTGCTTTTATGATAAGGTGATGATAATGCTCATTGTAAGAAACACTAATATAAGGACAAAAATGTTTGACTTAAAAAGCACAAGTCGGGCTTCCCTGGTGGCTCAGTGGTTGAGAGTCCTTCTGCCGATGCAGGGGACGCGGGTTCGTGCCCTGGTCCGGGAAGATCCCACATGCCACGGAGCGGCTGGGCCCGCGAGCCATGGCCGCTGAGCCTGCGTGTCCGGAGCCTGTGCTCCACAACGGGAGAGGCCACAACAGTGAGAGGCCCGCGTAAAACAAACAAAAACAAACAAACAAACAAACAAAAAAGCACAGGTCTTGTGATGTTTCTCTGTTCCCCTCCCCTTACAGATGACCACTATTAATGCTCCAGTGTATAGGCTTCCATATTTTCCCACACGTCAGTATCTTTAATGTTTGCATAATATTTTGTTTTGTGTACATGGTGGGATTTATTTAGCAAGAACACTACTGATTTAGGCATTCAGGTTGTTTCAATGCTGCTGAAATAAATATCTCTTTATTAAGACATGACGTAACATCCTTGAACCTATCCTTGACCTTGGTCAATTTTTAAAGGTTAAATTGCAGAAATGGAATGCTAGGTTAAAGATGTAGATTAAAACATTTTGTTATATACTGCCAAGCGGCTTTCTAGGACACACCGATGCCCATTTCCACAACCAATGCACAGGTGTAGGACCCTCAGGCTTTGTTGGTGTCTGGCTTCAGATTCTCCTGGCCTAGATACATACAGAAGGTTCCAGAAGGAAACCTGGAGAGGCTGCCCTAGTCTGTAGACTGATAACCACGCCGTCCTGTTTAGCTCCTGACTGGTGAGAAGAGGTCCCCAAGGTGTGATGGGGCAGAGGCTGCTCTGATGTGGGCCCTGGGCTGGACTAGAGCACGAGACAAGAGGCCGGTCTTCAAAGGGGTGCTGAAGATTGGACAGAGAGGTAGGCAGGAACTTAGGGTCCCAGCCCTCACAATGCCACTGACACCGACATTTCCAGTGCTGGGCTGCAGTTTAATCCTCACAAGAACAGGTCGTTCTCTCATCCTTCCCATGTAGTCAGAGAGAATAAGGAGGCTCAGAGCAGTGAAATGAGTTCTCCACGATCCAAACCTAGAATCCAGTTCTCCTGCCTCTGCTGCTTTATCTTCTTGCTGCTGGGAGATGGGGCAAACCCAATGTGGGGGTGAAGAGAGAGAAGAATGTGAGGAGGGGAAGGGCAGGGAAGGGAGATATGCTGGAGGTAAATTTGTAGAGCTGGAAGAGTCCAGGAGATGGTACAGTCTGACCCCAGCCTCTGGAACAAGCAGAGTGAAGCTCAGAGAAGGAAAGCAACCTGTCCCAAGTCACACAGCAAGTTAATGACTTAGCAGGCAGAGAGAAGAATGGGGCCATGGAAAGCTGAGCTGCTCCTGAGCTGAGCTGGAACTCAGGAGGGAAGACCCAAGGGAGAGAGGAAGTGTAGCTGCTCTGAGTCCTGACAGAGTAGAGCCGGGAGGCTGGACAAGCTGCCCACCTTCAGAGGAGGCAGCCCTGATCAAGAGTGGATCCAGAGGCAACTGGTATGGAGATGGGCCGGATTCAACATGTGGGGGGACCTGTGGGGATGGTATGCATCAATTCCAGCAAAGGTCTCTGATATCCCATCACATTTGCCTGAGGCTTCCTGCCGGGCAAAGGCCTCAGTGCTTTGAATTAAGCCACGTCCTGGGTCCACTGCCCTCTCACAGCCATTCCCACACACCCTCCAGCAGGTGTTTGGGGTCTTGGGGCAGGACCTGCCTGAGTTGTCTTTGTGTCCAATGACTGGCAAGTGTTCAATAAATGTTTGCTGAAAAGATGGATGAAAGATGAGACCATCTTGGTAATTGTACATTTAAGACTCACCCTGGAGTCACCAAATACATATAGCCAAGCCTAGACTTTCCAGCAGAGGATTTTTCCATCAATATTTACCCAGCTCCTTACAAATTCTAGAATTCAGAATTAGAGAGTTGGAAGGGTCTTTGAGATGGGGGGGGGGGCGGGATAGGAGTCAGCAGGAAACTAATATTTTATTGAGCACATTCTGTGTGCTAGATTCTGGACCAAGCACTTTACCTGCTGACTCATATCCTAACAGCCCTGTGAAGCTGGTCTTACCTGATTGCTGTGAAACAGCCCCAAAGCGGGTAAATGACTTTATCCAGGTTAAGTAGCCAGTACGGTGGAGTCAGAATGTGAATCCATGTCAGTCCAGCTCTGCTTTTGCCTTCCATGAGGCCTGCCACCAATGTGTCATGTGACCTTGAAGTCACCTGGGGGCAGTTTGCCCTCCTGTGGGATGAGGTGTTGACAGGTGATGCTCCCAGGTCTGTCCAGGTGCCAGTTCTGGTACCACGTGGCTTGCTGTCCAGCTGTTCATCCTCGCAGCTCAGCGCAGTGGGGAGGCTTGACCCGGTGATGGGTCACTCTACAGGGCCCCAACCCTCAGTGCTCTTTTCCCGTCTGGGCATCTGTGGTTGCATCTTGTGGTTTTAGAAATGTTTTTTTGCAGAGCAAGTGGGAATGGGGACTAATCCCCATGGGGCTGGGGCTGTATGGCCCTGAGTGACTGACTTGTCTATGAGGGTTTTGTGGATGCGGCCATGATTTAATGCCAGGGCATGTGGGGTTCCCATAGTTCAGAGAACCCCACAGCCCTGGGAGAGGGTGGGAGAAGGGAGCAGAGCAGGCCCGGAGTGGGCTGGGTTGGTGAGGGCACAGGCAGCCTCTGGTTTGGCCACGCCGGTTGAGTGTACCCTGATTTGCAAAGAAATGGAAAGATGGAGATAATTGCTCTGTGAGAAATGAAATGGCCTAAGAACACAGATAAGTTTTCTCCCTTCGTCTTCAGAGGGGCTGGAGGCTGGGGGCGCAGCTGCTGCCTGCCTGGGAACGGGAGGGCTGAGGGCTCAGAGCCCAGGGGTTGCACATAATGGGGGAGGGAGGCGGGTGCTTCATGAATTTGTTGGTTTCTACACCTCTGTCCGCTCCCCCTCCCCGCTCCCCTGCCCTGGGGATAGGCTGTGATTTCTCTCCGAGCCTGACTAATGTCAGGGCCACTTGTTCTCTGCAGGACTTGAGGGCACGGGCAGGACGGTCTTCTGACCCTGATTCATGGGCACTGCAGGCCTCCGTGGTACCATTTTCAGGGTTTGCAGCCCGAGGCTTTCCCGGCCAAGGAGAAAGCAGAATTTATCAGTTTGGTGGAGCCTGGGGACGAGGACGTTTACCATGTCTCAGGAGGTGACTCCAATCCCCTGTTTTATTCCAGCGGGCAGGCACCTGGCGGGGCCTCCGTGTTGACGCTGGGAATTTCTGCTGTGCTTCTGCTGTCAGGGAATCACTCTTTTGGAGATTGAGAGCTATGGATCTATTTTTTAAACTTTTTTTTAGGTGCAGGGAGATTAGGAAGCATTCAACATAAGCCCGGGCCCTGGTGGGATTGCTGGAGGGCAGGAGGCTTCATCAAGGCGAAGGGTGAAGCCTCTTAATTATGGGCTGATCGCTGCTTCTCTTCTCCTCTGGCACTAATCAGACCCCCAGCAAGGCCAGTAAACAGAGAGGGGCTTGGGGACTGGGAGCCAGCTGAGAGAACAGTGGGAAGATGAAGGGGAAGGTCTACTAGACAGGATGATAACCTTGGCATTTGCCCCATTGAGTGCAAACTTGGCTTTTTTGTTTTATTCAGGAAAAAACAGAGGAGTGTGTGTGTGTGTGTGTGTGTGTATTCTATAAATAGAAGATAGAAATCTCTCTCTGTACACCCGCATGCCGGGAGGAATGTGAGACGTTTGCTTTATCAGTGCCAGTTTGGGGTTTGCTTCTTCTGCTTCCCGAGCCTGAATGCACCTTTTCATGAGGCTCTCGGAACACCAGTCCGTCCCCCATTGCAGCTTGAGCTATTGAGTGGGCTTCAATGCCCGCCTTGTGCTGGTTCCTGGAACAGATATACCCCGGTGTTGGCGGGGTGGCCCAGGCAGGAGCCTTTGAATCGCTCTCAGGGTGTCACAGTGCCCACTGTGTCCATCGCCAACAGATTGGTGTCTCTGCGGTGCAAGGTCAGTGCAGGGTGGAGTGCCCCATACGGTAAGACCTGCTCTCGGGACAGGTCTTTGGTGGCCTCTGTCAAGACAAACACAGGCAATCCTGTGGGTGATCCTGAGGCTCGGGACGGCTGAGAGGTCGGGGTGGGTGGCTGGCTGTAGAGTGAACAATTTGTGGAGTCGACAGAGATGGATTGAACCCCCTCTCTGTACAGGCAATGGTCTGGGTTCTGGGGATGTCAGTGAACACAATAGACCAAAACCCCTGCCCTCGAGGAGTGTGTTTTGATGGTGTGGTACAAAGGGAAGGAAAATGATGGGCAGGATCTAAGGCCCAGAGGGAAGAGCTGAGGCCACATCCAGGTGGTTCATATAGGAGAGGAGCGCTTTCCAAAGTTAAAACAACCGTTCAGCAATGTAAGACAGGGATGACAAGTGCATGGCACCCGTGTGTCCCTCTGCCATCCAGTGCCCACGAGAGGCATTACTAATCAATCATGGCATGTTGCCCTCAGGAGAGCATTCCAAGCAGCCACTACCAATCGATCCCCAGCGTTGTGACTGGAAACCTCCCTGGACCCACAAAATAGTGCCTGACCACTCCTGCTGCCAATGCAAAGTTGTTGAGAAGGAAGGGCTCCCTAGAGGAGACTGGGATGGACAGAGAGCAGGTTCCAGCTACACGGACCAGGCTCCAGTGTCCAAGATTTTTGGCACAGTCAGGAGGACTAGGCAGGTGGTGGAAGCGAAGCAGATGGGGGAGATTTTTGCACAGATGGACCGTGAGGTCATCACGACTGAACCTGGGGCAGAGGCCATCTGTTTGTCTGTCTGCCCTCTGCCCCAGTTTGATGCATCTTGCTTCATGTGAGCAGCTGGTGTCTGGCCAGGTGTGTGTTGCCATCAGAGAGACAAGCTGGACTCTACAGGTGCTGGTGCTGGCGGGGCCCCCAGCAGAAGGCAGGACCTTCAGAGGATGCTGCCATCTGTAAGGTCTGCTCAGCCTGCAGGGCCGACCCAGGCCAGGACAGAAGGCCCAGGCTAGGAGGAGGGGTCCTTTGCTGTGATGTCAGTGTGTCTTTAATACCCAGTGGCAGAGTCCCTTTAACACCAGGTGCCAGGCACAGAAGGCCCTCGGGTGTTAGCGTAAACAAATGGATACGACCTCTAAGGATGCACATTGGCAGGACCAGGACTTCCTCCAGACTTGACGTTGGTGGAGAGGGGCAGAGTTTACCAAACCAGTATCCTGAAGAAGTCTGCTGCTACAGAGCTCCCTAGAAAGTTCTGTGGGAAAGACCGGGTGAAACAAACAGGTCTCTTTGCTCTGGGTCTTCCCAGAGCCTAAGGTCTGCTCAGATACAGTGTGGATATTTAAGATGAGGCCGTAGCGTGCCGCATTTCCTGAACGTCGCCTCTCAGGGAAATCTTGGTCTGGGAGATTTTTTATCAGTATCTCCTGGGACTAGCGCTTCATAGAACAGAATTTTCGAAAACGCCTCCCAAAGTTTCCCATGTTGCCCGCTTCTGCTCCGCAGGGCACACCCTCCCAGGCCCTCCAGCACCACCTGCACGTTCCTGCCTCCAGTCGCTTGCTTATGCAGTACTTCCCCTGAATGCCGTGTATTTCCCCTCTCCCTCTGCGTATTCTGTGCGCCTTAAGTCCCACCCCTCCACCAAGTTTTCCATGGGCTTCTGGGGGGACATAACCGCTTGCTGCTTTCTTCTCCGCAAATGGGCTGCAGCTGACTCGTGTTCTTTCTTTGTGTCCTGGAAGCACAGCCCAGGGCTGGGCAGGTGGCGCTCCAGGAGTTTGATTAGTTCAGGCCCTGCCAGGTGTGCGGAGTGACTACACCTGTGGGCAGGTGTGAGCCTCACCTCCAGTTCAGCAGGTGTAAAGCAGCCATACCTCCAGTCAGGAAAGAAATTTCTCCACCTCTGGAACGTCACTCCCTTCCTCTGCTTCTTACTATGCAAGGAGCGTGGGTCAGAGGGGAGGGAACCGGCTGATCTACTTACATGCTATGCTCTCTTCCTCTAAAGTGAAACCAGGGGCATTTTCTTATTTCATTATTATTATTATTTTATTTTTTTTCGGTACGCAGGCCTTTCACTGTTGTGGCCTCTCCCGTTGCGGAGCACAGGCTCCGGACGCGCAGGCTCAGCGGCCATGGCTCACGGGCGCAGCCGCTCCGCGGCATGTGGGATCCTCCCGGACCGGGGCACGAACCCGTGTCCCCTGCATCGGCAGGCGGACTCTCAACCACTGCGCCACCAGGGAAGCCCTATTTAATTATTAATGCCCCAAGTCAGATGGTGACTGCTGTGTTAACCTCTGTTACTCCGAATAGAGTCGGCCTAATAAGCACCGCGGCGGGATTGATTTTCCCTCAGTCATCTCAGAAGTATATGTCTTTGGGATCTGTCCTCAGAGAGAGCGAGCCCGGGAAGCCCCATTAAAGTTAATGACTATGAGTTGCCCCCAGGTGGGGATGGCTCCTTTCTGGCTGCTCTTCACTCCACCTCAGTGAAGTGTCGGAGACAAGTAGAAACACATTTTCTAAGATCAGTTCCCAAAAGGAACTGACTGGCAACAGACTAGGACTTGACCCCAGCCTCCAAGCATTTATGGACACATCGGAAAGATGAAGTCAATCTGCTGGGAAGGATGTCAGGGCAAGATGGGAGGTGATGAGCGCTGGACCGGCTGGCTGGGCTGGAAGCTACATGAGTGTAGTGTGCTGGCTTGAGGTAGGTGCCAAGCCCTGCAGCGGCGGGGGGAGCGGGGCTGGGGCCTGAGCTGGACCTGGCGTGGCAGGTGTCTGGATGTGCAGAGTTGAGGAAGAAGGGCATTGAGGGCAGGGGAGCCGTGTGAGTGAGGCTTGGTAGAGAGAAAGAGCGGGAGATGGGGCCAGCCTGACTGGGGAGGAGGGATGGGTGATAAGGTTGCATCTTTTAGACTGGCCGCTTCAAAGAAAAACTCTGAGGGCTGAGGGGGTCCTAGGGGAGTCACCTCTTCCACCCACAGGCCGACATCTTTCTCCCCCGACCACACCACCACAGAGGTGGACTTGGCCTCAGATGGCGAACTTTGTGAATGCTGGTGACAGGGCTGATCGAGGCTTGGGGGTGAGTCCTGGGGAGCATTCCCTGCTCGGTAGCCTTGACACACACACAGTAACGGGGGAGTGGGGCCTCAGACTGTGTAAATGCCACCTGGCTGGCGGTGTCCTGTGCTCCCGCATCCATTTCCACCTCCTGTGTGCTTATCCACGCACCTGTTACCCTCTCTGTGCCCTGGTGCCCAGGTATCTCACCGCCCAGTGGGAGTCAGCCAAACTGTCCTGTCCAGATCTGACTCAGAGAGAAAGGTTTTCACAAAGATTTCAACAGATCTCCCAAATTATAGCCGCGATCCTAGTTACCTCCATCTGCCACCCCTCTTCCATCACAAGGATTAAAAGGGGCCAGAGGCACAGTCTCCTCTAGTCCAGGTGGCCTCACCCTTTGATATTCTAAGCTTCGTAAGTTTGAAGATGTGGCCAGGGGGTCCTCTCGGGAGAATGCTGGAGATTACAGGAGCGGCCAAAGTAACGAGACAGGGCCGTGGAGAGAATCAAGATGAGGCATTCTCTGCAGTTTGCGTTCAGACTTTATGCCTTTCAGCGCTGCTGTCCCTTCGTTTATTTCGTTACTTGATTTATTTGATGTCTGATCAGCCCAACCCTCACCTGGAAGAAGATGCCCATCCTCCAAACTCAATGCCATGTCTTGGGCAGGCTCTTGCCCCTCCCAAAGGTGAAGGTCTCGCCTTCTCTTTGAGGAGAATGTGTTGGAATGACCGGCAGCCCTAGCGCTGTGTAGGGTCCAGTGAGTGCGGCGCCCTCTGTCCAGGTGCTCGTGGGGCCTCCGAGGCCTGGGGGCCGGTGGGGTGAGCGTATGGGGGAGTTAGGAGCGGCTGTGACTTGCAACTCCCAGACTGCAAATTGTGCAGAAGCACCAGAATTGCTTTTCTCTTTCTTAACCGATTTTCAGAATCCATTTAGCCAGATTATTTCCAGATCTCAGACAGAAAAACCTCATTAATCATCATTTGGACCCCCATGGTTACACAGAATTTGTGACAATTTGTTTATCTTTGAAGGAGCTGCTGAGAAAGAGTTTAACGAGGAAATTATTGGGGCTGGGAGGGGAGAGTTTAACCTTTCACAAAGGCAGGCGCTCCATTTAGCTTCCCTCGAGTACAAATGGGGGCGTGTGCGACATCCACGTTACGCTTCCTTGTCTCCAAGAAGGTGCTTCTCGTCGGTAAACTCCAGGTCAATGGACTAGAAATCCTCAACCGTTTCAATCCTGGGGACCCCTTTCCAATGTCAAAAGAGTTTCTATACCATCCCTGCCCCCAGTTGTTAGAAGCTGCTTTTTTTTTTTTTTTTAATGTGGCTGATTGAGAATAAAAGGTCCTTTGAATTCAGTAAAGCTTTTAAGCAAATCACGATCGCATCTGTGAACACGGGAAATATAGTGCTATCTTTCTGAGTCATAGTGTTTGTTCAGTCTGTAGCTGATGTTTCAGCACACATGAATTGCAGGTCCCCTGGGGGTGGCTCTGGGGCCCCCTGCACCCTCACCAGGTGGGAACCCTTGGGCAGTTCTCTAAGGCTGTAGGACCACGGAGTCCTGGACAGGAAGGAGTCTCGGAGGTCATTTCAGCCGCTCCCACCTTAATGGTTCTCTGCCTCTATGAGGAGCCCTTGGTTGGGGGATCCTCAATTCAAGGACCAAGGGGCTTGGTAGCTGTGGAGGGCCACTTAACCCCTGACTCAGGCTGTCACTTCAGGGGCCAGGATCAGGCTCCACAAGCTGATTCCTCAAAGCCCCTTACCAGGCTATCCAAGCCCTTCGCCCCCGGTTTGGTATGACGTGCAGAGAAGCATCACCCTGGGTGTCAGCGGCTGATAGCCCATGGGAACAAGAAAAGCAAGGACCAGCCTTCTGGGTGGCTTGTTGGACCAGAGCTGCTAAGAAGGGTTTTCTCAGCTTACCTGTCCCCAGGGCCATACCAGACACCTTTTTTCTCTGTCTTCATTGAAGGAGGGAGTAGAGAGAGGAAGTGAATGGGCAAAGCACATTAAAGATGAGGGAGAAGGGACAGGGGGAGAGTGTTGTCCTTAAGGTAGAAGATCAGGGGTTCTTGGTCCAAGGATGGGCTCAGGGGCCTGAGGGCACCCTGAAATCACAGCCAAGTGTCGTACGTGTGTGCGTTTTGTGGGGGAGAAGGTCTGTAACTTTCATTAGATTCTCAAAGTCCATGAACCAAAAAAACTTTCAGAAGCTCTGGCCTAAAATCTCAATGTTTCCCTGACTCAGCCTTCCCACTGCCCGGTTACTCAGAAGTGGTGAAGTGTTACGGTGTTAGTCAAAGCCTGCAAGTGTGAAATATCAGCTGCTCATTACACGATGACGATGGGAAACTTCGCAGCTTAGCGAGCCCCTTCCGCCGCTTCACGCGAGGAGTCATGGCCCCAAACAGATGCCTGGGAAGACGGTCTGATTAATGACGCTGCCTCCTCTGTTCTCCCGCGCAGGGCCCAGGATGGCGCTCTCGGTGGCAGGGCTCCTCGTCTGCTCCCTCCTGCAAACCGTCCTCTCCCTCAACCCCGAGGACCCCAACGTGTGCAGCCACTGGGAGAGGTAAGATGCGGTTCTTGGACAGCCAGGCACTCCCTCGGGGCCTCACCCTGGGCTTGGCACTGTTGGGACAAAAGCAGAGGCAGGAGGTACGGAAGCTGTCCACCAAGGGCCTGCAGTCCAGCTGGGGACACAGCACAGATGCTGAAAGGTGGGCCAAAGCTGTGTAGATTCTGTCTGAGACTCAGTGCTCTGGGGGTCAGGGTGGGGGCGTTGGGTGACAGGCAACGTGAATGATGCGGTCTGGTAGTTGACAGTATTCCTCCCTGCATTTGCACTTACAGCCATTTTACAGATGAGGAAGTAGAGGCCCAGAGAGGCTCAGTGCCCATCCCCAGAGAGGCGGGGTGCAGTGAGAGACTGGGGTCCAGATGAGCTGTGCTCCAATGCCACGATGCCTTCCTGGTCTCCCAGGACTGGCAATGATGCAGCAGCTCAGATGTGCAGGGCAGCCGGCAGCCTGCCCCGAGCAGGGTAGGTGAGGGGGCCCTGCTGCTTCTGATCTGGTGGGGTTAGAGAGGGCTGACAGGGGAAGGGCAGCTGCATTCTGGCTGCGGCACTAGGTCCAGGGGGAACAGGCCGGGGGCTCTGCAGATGGCCTGACTTTGAAGCACAAGGTGAAAGTATCGATTTTGGTGAGCAGAAAGACAGTGACCAGAGACCCAATCAGGAAAAACCAAATTATACCCTGGAATTGATTGACCATGCTGACCAGGATGACTCTGTCACTTAGATGTTAATAAATCAAATAAATAAAATTAAGATGAGCGCCCGACGGGGGAAGCGGATGGTGGAGGAGGGCAGGTGAGTGGGGAGGGCCGTGCTCCATGCCTGTGAGGGTGAATGCCCCAGCCCCACGGCAGGGAAAGTCCCCTCACCCAGGGCCTGGCGGGACTGGCTGGGAGGCAGAGGGATGGTGCCCACAGCAGTGTGGTCTCCAGTGACCGGGTGCTCCATGAGGGGTCCCGACAGAGTTGTGGCTGGAGCGGAAGGCAGCGTTGCCACCAGCGTGCTCCTTTTTGGTGAAGTGGGAAGAACACGAGATCAGTGATGAGACCTTGGTTCACACCAGTCTGGAGTTTTCCGTCTGTTAGCCCTGTGACTTTGGGGATGTCTCTGAACCACTCGGAGCCTACCTCTGCCTCTGTAAAGTGGGGAGAATCGTTACCCCTGCCTCACAGGCTTGTTGGATGATCAAGGCACCAGTTTCATGAAAGGGCTTTGCGGACCATGAAGCTCAATTATTGTCTTTCCTTGTTGACAACTCCAGCTTTGCAGGAACAGTTATCACAGACTTTACTGCACGTCAGGCACCCTAAAGTGCTGGTGAAAAGCAGATTCTCTTGGGTCCTCTCCGCAGAGACTCTGATTCCGTAGGTCTGGGGTAGAGCCTAGGCATATGCAGTTTTCATAAGCTTTCCACATGATTCTGTGGTGATCCAGGCCCCTTCCCTCTTCTAGTTTTGGTGAACGTAAACCTTTATTTCCCAGTGGTTGAGGGAGAAAGCAGGTGACTCCCACATTAGTCTTTGATTTGCAGACTTCAGTCTCAGCAATCCCCGTCTCATCCACCTTTCCCAGCTGGGACTCCGTTGCTTCCTGCCGAAGTCTGTGCTGTATCCCGGCTTCTGGAACGCCTCCTTCCTGTCTGCTCACCTCTGCCTTTCCCAGTGCCTCCAACCTCTCCTCCAGGAAGCCTTCCCTGATGGTAGGGCCCACCCTGACTTCCCTTTTCTCTGAGCGCCATTTGCACCAGTGGATCAGTTCAAACTTAAACCAAACTCACTAATTTTCTAAACCTGCCCGACATGAATACATTTGGAATGTGGAAATATTCTGATCCGAACTTGCACTGAGCTGGCGTTTCAGGCTGTTCGGGCTATCAGCTGAAGTTACTGCTTTGATGGGAGGACAAGGAGAGATTCCAGCAGCTAAGAGGAGGTCTGGGGCTTCTCCTGCCCCTAGGGAGGAGGTCTTGTGTGATGCCCTGTGCCACCAGGCGCCTCCTCCTTCTTGGCTCTTCCAGCTGAGCTCCATTGCCATCTACACGCGGATGAGCCTAGTCTGTGTTGTTCCAGAAACACACCCTGGTCCCCGGAGACCGCTTAGGGAGAATTTCCCAGCTGGATGAGTGCTTCTGGATGGCTCCTCGTTAATTACGCCCCTCCACCATAAAACCCAGCAGAAAGACCTCCCCTGGCTAGCAAAGCCCAGCTTTACAAGATTAATCTGGCCCCTCGTTAGCATGTTGGCAAATGAGCGTGTAAACCACCCAGCTATGAAGCCAGGGGCACACGCTTCACCCGGGGACTTGGAGTTGGTTCAAATTCTGGTTGCCTGATCGCTGGGCTCAGGGCACCCCTGCAGAGCTGGATCTGTTCCCCATGACACCCTCCCCACCGTCTCTGTTGGGCTGTTGCCCTTTCTCTGAGCACCCACTGTCCCTGTCTGTGCTACAAGGGGTGCCTGATTCCCCCAGGTGCTTAACAAAGGCAGGGAGTCTGGTCTGTGTGTGGTCTTTCTCCCCATCCCGTATTATGGTCAGGGAGGAACTATCCCTCGGTGCCTGGCAAGGAGGTGTGTCACTGCCAGTCATATAATGATGATGGCCAGCATCTATTAGACACTGACAGTGTACCTGTTAAGCATTTTATGTGTATTATCTTGTGTTGAGCATTTTACCTGTGTTATCTTGCTTTACCTTCCCACCACTCTGAGAGACAGACGCTATCACTGCCATCCTAATCCTTGCAATATTGATATGAAGTCCCTGGTAATAGTTATCATAGGTTTACAGGTAAGGAAATGGAAGCTTATACCAGCTAAATATTATATCTAAGGACAGGCTGCTAACAAGTGACAGGGTTCAAACTTGACCCAGAGCCCCTGTACTCTTATCCTGCCTCTAAGTGAGAGACTCAGTAGAGATGCAGGAGCCCAGGGTCATAGATTTTCAGAGTTGGAAGGGCCTTTGGGACGCCAGGGGCGGGTGTCGAGCTCAGTTTCTCCAAGGCTGGAGATGAAATGGGTTCAGGCCATGTCTTCATAGACATGTGCCTCTGATGCACATCTCTGATGTGCCGGCTGGTAGAGGCTCAGCAAGGACCCTTCTCACATCCTCCGTGCTTCAGAGAAACAGAATTTCCCACCACCCTGAGTACATGTGCATTGCTGACTGCTCCTGGCTTCCTCTTTCTGAATTCTAGACCTTTGACATTTCTGGCAGCAGAGAGCCTGCTAGAGACCCACTCGGGGGGCTGGCCTGCCCCAGCCCCCCTGCAAGTAAACCGACAGTTTTCTCAGGCAAAGCAGACGGGCTTTTATAGCCTGGACCTGGCCATCTGGACCAAGTGAGTGAGCCTTCTGGGGAAAAACACTGAATAATACCAACTGACACAAAAATTAATCCCTAAAATCTCAGCAGAGGTCCTCTTCCAGCCTGCATAGGAAGTGTGAGTCCTCACTTTACACCCTGGCCTGACTGCCTTTTCATACCTCTCCTGCCAGCACGGGCAGGTGGAAAGGCTTATTTTGATAAAGCTGGGAGCTGCTTCCCTGTGGCTTCCACCCCCTGGTCCAGGTTTACAGTTAACAGGCAGGTAACAAGATACCACTTCAATCAGGAGGTCCAGGGGCATGTCCTCGTTGCATCCCCAGCTATACTAGAGACATAATAAAGCAGAGGGTAATGGGTGACCTTGGGGAAGTCACTTAACCTCTCTGATGCTCAGTTCCCTCATCTGTAAAATGAGGATAACAATGCCACCACCTACCTTATAAGATTGCCTGAGGGGACTTCCCTGGTGGCGCAGTGGTTAAGAATCCGCCTGCCAATGCAGGGGACACGGGTTCGAGCCCTGGTCCAGGAAGATCCCACACGCCGCAGAGCAACTAAGCCCGCGTGCCGCAACTACTGAGCCTGCGCTCTAGAGCCCGTGAACCACAACTACCGAGCCCGTGAGCCACAACTACTGAAGCCCGGTTGCCTAGAGCCTGTGCTCCGCAGCAAGAGAAGCCACCACAATGAGAAGCCTGCGCACTGCAACAAAGAGTAGCCCCTGCTCGCCACAACTAGAGAAAAGCCCACGTGCAGCAATGAAGATCCAACGCAGCCAAAAAATAATAATAATAATGAGAAATTAAAAAAAAAGATTGTGTGAGGATTAAGAGGGCTTAAAACATTTAACACAGGGCATTCAAATATTAACAGTTATTGGTACCAGCTGTGTGGCCTGGACAAGCTGCCTCTAAGCCTTCATTTCTTCATCTGTAAAATGGGACCACTTATTTCATAGAGTTGCTGCAAAGATCAGCTTCCATGCATGTGCTCTGAAGACCATAAAGATCTGAGCAAACATTAAGTATTTTAAAACATACTAGCTTTGGGCCTTCCAGAGCCACACAGAATAAATGGAAACCCTCCTTTATTCATTCTCTGTTAAATGAACAAATGAACCAGAACGTCAGAAAGCGAGCTGGGCCACAGGACAGTAAGGGGTGTGCCCTGGATCTAGCCTGGAGTCAGGGAGGTTTGAATGCGGAGAGTACCCAGGGCAGGAGGAGGAGAGTGGGGTTGGAGTGGGGGGGGTTGGAGCCCCTGGACACTTGGCTGTGGGGCCTGGCTCCCCTGGGGAGGGAGACCCCATCCTGAATATCAGCTCTGCCTCCCAAGGGCTGACCACAGCTTCCATCTCCTGTCTGGTTCTCAGCTATGCCGTGACCGTCCAGGAATCGTACGCACACCCCTTTGATCAGATCTACTACACGCGATGCACAGACATCCTCAACTGGTTCAAGTGTACCAGGCATCGGTGAGTACCTCTCTCAGACGGTGAGTGGGGGGAAAGAGGCAGGCCCTCGGGCTCACCTTCCTGCCCCCCTAGCAGGTGGAGTCAGTGCACCGCCTGCATCCCCTTGGTACCCACTCTTGGTACTCACGGGAGAGGCTCTGCTGAGGGCTTCTTTATAGTCAGAGCGGCTTATGGGCAGGGCAGACTAGAAGTGCTAGAGAATTACTGCCCTTGGAGGGCATCCCTCACCCAATGACAGATGGGGAGTTAGTGGAAAAATACGCCAGCTTCCTTACCCTTAGGGTAAGAAGTTCCTTACCCAACTCTGAGGCGTGTTCTGCACATATCTGTGGTCCCCAGTGGGATGGAACCTCAGTCACCCACAGCAGGAAGCTGCTCAAAAGTACACCCTGAATTGGCTGCCTTTACTTTCCTGTCTCATTTTACTACACCCCTCCCAGTGCTTCTTAGGATCATCTCCCAGATAAGCTACTTGCTTTTGAATCCTTGCCTCAGGGTCTGCTTCTGGGGGAGATCCAACCTCAGAGGGCCCCCGTCAGAGCACATGTAGCCCCTTGCAGCGTACCCGGCTTGGAGAACAGGGTGCAGGCTATAGACCAGCACCTCTTGGCGCCTTGGCCAGGCTGCCCATGGGAAGCACGCCATCTGAACGACTGCACGTGGGAATTCTGCTTCCTTGTCTGCAGTCCTCCCGGAAATCATGCCATGCCCCCATGGCACCAGGGAGACAGGAGAGGAAGGAAGAGAAAACATGTTTTCTTGGATGACCCTGCGCAAGTCACTCTATTTTGGGACTCCCTGTGTACTCATCAAACGTGTAATGATCCTCGCCCTACCTACCTGCAGGGTCAGGGATGTGCAAATACTGTGAAAAGAGCAGGGGAAAGTGGGGAAAAGTGAGGTATTAGATACAGGCAAGGTAGCTTTGTTATTTGAGGGGTGAAAATTCAGCAGATGAAGGGTCAGTGAGGGAGTGAGAGAGAGGCTACCTGGTAGGCCCGTTGCGTAGTTTCTGAGCCTCTGTGTTGTTTCCAGATATTTTTGCTTCCTCTTTGTGGGCCTGGTCACTCTTCGAGGTTATGCAGGAATCATGGTGGACAGAAATGTGGATGGGGAAACTTGCTCTATGCTGGAAGGCCAAAGTCCTGGTTTTCTTTGCGGGTTTTGCTAGTAACTTGTTGTGAAACACTGAGCATAGATGTAATAGCTGCTTTAAAATGCTTGTCTGCTAATTGCAACATGTGGGTCATCTCAGGGTTGGTCTTCCTTGACTGCTTCTTACAGAGGTACAATCTTCAAGTTTCTTTAATGTGTCTGGTAATTTTGAATTGTATTCTGGGCGTTATGAACAGCAGAGACTGTAGAGACTGAATTCTCTTGTGTTCCTCCAGATTTTTTGTTGTTGTTGTTCGCTTGTTTGTTTAAGCAGCCAATTAATTTGGTTAAACTCAGTTTTCCAAACTCTGAAAGTTCATATTTTCAGCCTTTGCTGGACTGCTTGGAACCTGCCCTGTACACGTGTAATTCAGGGGGCAGAAGTTTGGGCAGAGATTTTACAAAGAATATGGGGCTTCCTCCTTGTGGCTGTCTCCTTTCTAGGGTTTCTCCTGTCACTTTCTAGTTGCTGGGTCTACCCTCAGCTTGTCCTGTGGTTCTTCAGACCAGTAAGGCCGTGTGTCCTCTATCTGAATTTTAGCCATCTGGAATATTATTGACTGGGGCCTGCCCTTGGGCTCACCTTTCCTGGTGTCATTCCCTTCTTCGAAGTGTCTACTTCCCTCCAGCATCTGCCTTTGTTCTCTCTCTAGTGCTTTTCAGGTAGTTGTCTTTTATATTTTACCCAGATTGCAGAGTTGTTTGCAGGAGGGTTGATCTGATAGGAATGACTCAGCCATTACTGCATCCCCTTAACCTCCCCTAGTTGACCAAGTGAGTTAGCTGCCTGTGGCCCTGGTCAAAGGCAGAGGCAGAAAGAAAAGTCCTGCTCCCTCCATGACTGTCAGGCCCTGTGCCGGAGCCAAGTTTGCTCTGAGGAGTGGCTTTGCTGGGTACTCGGAGGCTGGCGCTGCCGTCCGTCACCACTGGGGAAGGGTAAGTGAGTGGCTGCTTATTAAAACCGGCTGCATTCCTGGAACATGAAGTATTTTGCTGACTTACTGAGTGGCTTTGCAGCTTTCCTGATGACCCAGGGTGAGCACGCTGACAGCAGCACCATCAGCCTCCTTCAGTGTGGAATGGCTTGTTTGAACGCAGCATCCTTCTGATGGCAGCCTGGTCCCTGGCCCCTTCCCTCTCCTTCCAGAGGAAAGGAGCCAGCAAGGATGGGAAGGTAGAAGCAGCGGGGGACATCTTTCTCTAGGAGTCTTTAACGCTTCTGAGACCACCTCTCCACTGGAAGCGCTTGGGGATGACTCTGTTTGGTGGGAGGCATGGATTGAGTGACTTCTTAGTCAACCCTGAGTCATTCTTTATCTCGGAGGCTTATACAACTGAAATTGCCGGGAGCTGCCTTCCTGTACCGGGGAAGTAGCTTCACTTACAGGCTGGCTTACTTACCTTCCCTTATGGATTTTTGACGAAGTAGAATGACCTTAGTTTGTGACATTCCCAAATATCACAGATTTCCCTGGAGTCCTGCACTGTCATTTGTCATAAAGCGAGGGCTGTAAGCACTGGTAGGGCTGGCCCAGCCTGTGCTGTAGGACTCCCTGCCCAAGTTGGGCTGACCTTCCATGGAAAGCAGGCTATAGGCATCTCCAGTGACTGGACCCCGTGGCTCTGCCCCCCAACGAGGGGTCCACAGGGCAGGCTCCTCTGGAGTGCTGGTGGGGAAGTGAAAGAGCTCTGGCTTCAAGGCCCGAGGACTTGGGTTGAGTCCAAGTTACACCTTGACCTTGGGAAGTTACTTGCTCTCTCTGGTCTTCAATGGCCACTTCAAATCTCCTCCATTTTGACCTTATGTGTGAGGAAGGGGCTTTGCCTGTCAGTACCCAATTCTGACTCCCTCCTTAGGACTCTGTCCTCACACCATTCATTCCCTTGTCCTACTGCTTCATGATGGCCATCCCATTAGCCCAGAAAGCCACCCCTTGGGAACTGGCACAGGGCAGTAGGTTAAGCCCAGTGGCTTTGAAATTAGAGTGACTTGCGTTTGAATTCTGCCTCTGAAACTTATTAGCTGTGTGACCTCGAACAAGTGATTTAACTTCCCAGTTTTCTCATCCAGAAAACAAAGGGGGAGAGTACATAAAACAAAATAAGAATAAAAACTCTAAGAAAGAAATAAAGGGGGCGTAATAATGCTACCTGCCTCAGATAGAGACTGAGTGATTTTGCCTATAAACCTCTGTGGCACAGGACCACGTCTCAACACTCAGGTCAGCATAAGAACTGGAACCCAGGTCTCTGACTCCCCGTCCAGAGCTTCTGCTCTCTGGATATTAGCTTCTTCCTCTGCAGAGCTGGTTCTGAGCCTTCCCAAGATGGCATGCGAAGCTCTTTCCCAGGGGGTGTTATTTTTGGTGGGAGGGAGATTAATCTACTGTCTGGGACCTAGTCAGACTCAGAGGGTCCTTTTGCTGACTTGGCTTCAGTTCTCCAACTGGGTAGACCAGTCCCCACAGGGCCATGAGCAGTCATGGTTGGGGTGGTGGCAGTTGGCATAGAAACTCTCAGGGCCCAATTCCTATCAAGGTCACCCCATGGGCTGCTCCAGCCCTGGGTCTGGAGGTTTTCAGAAGTCCCCAGTTACTGTCCAGAAAGTATTTTCTGCAGCCCTTCTAAGTATCGCTCTGAAGGGATTGGCGAGAAGTCAGCAGGTGTAGCAAATGCTGCCGCCATGTCAATGATACATTCTGCATCACAATGGCCCAGATCCCACCATCGACTTTTCTTTATTGTGTTCTATCATATTCGAAGCCGCCATGCATTTTAAAGTAATTATTGAATGGCATCCTTGATATAGTTTAACACGAATATCATTCTAACAGGAGTGATTGATTTTCAATACTTTCAAGTGGCTTTCTTTTCTGTGCCATAGGATCAGTTATAAGACAGCGTACCGGCGTGGGCTCCGGACCATGTACCGGCGGAGGTCCCAGTGCTGTCCTGGCTACTACGAAAGCGGAGACTTCTGCATACGTATGTGGGGGCTGCAGTGGGGAGGGGAGGGAAGGGGAACAAGGGAAAGGGAGGTAGGCCTGTTATCCAGGCCCTGGGCAGCAGGCCTCAGCTGACCTGAGGGCTCCAGAAATCATTGCCTGCTGCCGGTTCTGAGGGGATAATGGGTCTGGTGCAAACGCATTAACACAGATTTGTCTATCAGATTAACCTCCTAAGAGGGTGCATGTTAGCACATCAGTTCTAGGCTTTGATGGTGTCAGGAGAGAAGTGGATTCTTCTGGAGTGGGTGCTCTGAGGAGCAATGGGGAAGAAGTGCTGAGCGCCTGGCGCAGAGCTGAGGTGCTCAAGAAGGAAGAGGTGAATGAATAAATGGATGGAGAGATGGAGAGATGCATGGATAGATGGATGGATGGATGGATGGATGGATGGATGGATGGATGGATGGAAGAGAGGAAGCAGGGAAGGTGGGATCATTGGATAGCAAGATCGTAGCACCTAGAAGGAGGATGGCAAGAGTAAGCTCACAAGGAACTGGTTCCAGTAAATGGGAGGATTTCCAAAAAGGACTGGGAGACACTGAAGAAAAGGTGGGTGCATAAAACATTCATGTCATCTCTTCCCCTGTTTGTCTACAGAAAACTGAAGCCTTAGTGCCCCCAGGGAGATAAGGGCTAAGTTTCTGGCAGCCACAGGCCCTCTGGGTGGAGGGCATTGTCATGCAGTAGGAGACACCCAGGAGCCTGCAGATCTGGGTTCTGGTCCCATCTTCCCAGGCATGTTACTTTGGGCAAGTCACTCAACCTCTCTGGGAGGATGATTGTAGGGCCCTGTTGTCAGAGTCTAGAGGACTCTTTCCCACTCACCATTGAACAGTAGATGGGGCCAGTATGAAGCTTTCCATTGGGCATTAGGGGTTCCCTCAACTGCAGGAGGGTGTCAGAGTAGCTAGGAGCCCCCGTTTAATGACTGATAGGAGAATCCAGCCCCAGAGCTTCTGCCTCTTCATTTGGAGGCAGATTTGGAGAGTGAATCTCCTATTTAGTATTCTCCTTGCCGTTCGGGAGGGTAGAGCAAGCTAGCACCAGAGAGAGAATTTGGGCAGAGTGGGCATATCGACGTTGGGAATGAAATGACAGTTTTCCCCTCCTGACGTTACATCTCCCCTAATGCTAAAGAAACTCGATTCTAATTGCATTACAGGAATAAATGAAAAGTGCTCTCGAGAATAAGTGCAATAGTGATGGTTTCGCAGGAAAGATACAAAGATACTCACCCAAAGCAAACCCCAAAAGGCTGTTTCCCAGGAGCAGCGCAGAAGACTGGGCTGACACTTCACCTGGGATGGGGTTACTGGGGGGGCCCAGGTGTAGAAGTGAGATCAGGTTGAAGGCTTTACTGCTGCTGCTCTGTCTGCTCGAAGCAGAGTGAAAGTCAGGTGTGGGGTGGGACACGGGATTCATAAAGCCTGAGCAGGATGGTTGTGAGTGGCCCTTTGGAGCTCAGGGCACAACGATGGACTCAGGGAAATGATAAAGGGATTTTGGACGTCAGCGTGGGGCTCCAGGAATGGCTGAGCGCATCCCCTTTCTAATTTCTGTTCGTGGATGTTGGGAAAGCTCTTGGAAAATGAAGAGCAGAGCAGAAGCAGAGTGTCCTGATTGTACAGGCTCAGTCTTGCTGGCCGGGAAAGGTCGCTTATAACCTCCCACATACTCCTTCTATGACGGCCAGGGACTGCCTGCCGAACTGGTGTCACAGACCTGTCCACCTCCAGGGAGCCAAGCTAGAAAAGCCACTTTCAGGTCTGAAGGCTTTTCCTAGGAGGGCACAGGAGAGTTTCAGCAGCGAGATGGGGCATTGTGGCATGCTGGGTGCTGGCAGTAATGGCACTGAAGGGCAAGGCCTGGGTTTGCAGCTCAGCTCTGCCAGTCCCAGCATCTTCCTCTTTACCCTCCTCGTCATCGCCTTCAGGGTACACACCCCATGCCAGGCACCATTCTGATCACTTTACATACGTTAACACATCAACTTCTCACAACAGCCCTCTGGGGTAGGTACCCTCATTTCTCCCATTTTACAGATGGGGAAACTGAGTCGCAGAGCAACTTAAGTAACTTGACCAAGATCACAGAACTAGAAAGTGATAGTATTGGGATTTGAACCTAGGCTCTGTGGCTCCAGAGTCTGCTCTGAACCACCCTGGACGGGCTACTTCTCTCTTCATGAACCAAGATGTCACCTCTCAGAACGTCAGTTTCCATTCCTGCAAAGTAGGAATAGTAACACCTACACCACCAGGCACAGCACAGGGTAGGGGCTTAATAAATGTCACCTCCCTGCTTCATGGCTTTGGGTCTTAACATCTTTTCAGCCTTGGCTTTTCTTTTAATTTCTAAGGGCTCCACGGACCCTCTCCATGGGAAAATGCGCACTACATAGAAAAACCTACACGTACACACAGTCCTTTGCACACAATTTCAGTGGGTTCATGGATCCCTTGAAACCCTTAAGGGTCCTCCAACCCATGGTGAAGAGCTTCTGCCATATGCCCATGTTTATCCACTCCACTTATATTTGTTGCTTCCTATTATGCAAATGCTGGGGAACGTAGATGCAAAAGAGAGATGGTTCCTGCCTCGGGGCGCCTGCGACCTGGTGGGAGGAGGTGGTCTGGTTCACGAATACGTGCAACAGGGTGTTGTCGGTGCTTTGACAGGCAACTCTATAAAGTAGGGTGTATAAAGGACTAAAGAGGAGGGGCTGTCTTTTAGCCACGCCCTCTTGCTGAGTGTTAAGGAGAAATCCGCCACAGACAGAAGAGGAAGCCCTTGAAGGGTGTTTCAACCCAGTATTTATTAAATGCCTTCTCCTTCTGCTTTGCAAGCATGTTAACTGATGGGGCCTGACCAAGGGAAATGGGTAGGGACTAGTCACAGTCTAGGTGGTCATGGGAGTGAGGAAAGACGTTCATGAAGCAAGTGGACCCTAGGGTGAGGTTACAAGAATAAACTTCTAGGGAAGGGCTTCCCTGGTGGCACAGTGGTTGAGAGTCTGCCTGCCGATGCAGGGGACACGGGTTCGTGCCCCGGTCCGGGAAGATCCCACATGCCGTAGAGCGGCTGGGCCCGTGAGCCATGGCCGCTGAGCCTGCGCGTCCGGAGCCTGCGCTCCACAACGGGAGAGCCCACAACAGTGAGAGGCCCGCGTACCGCGAAAAAAAAAAAAAAAAAAACTTCTAGGGAAGAGTACAAAAATGATCGCAAACACGTATTATCTTGACTGAGAACTGCAGAATTTCACAGCCGGAAGGAAACTCAGATCATTTAATTCAACCTTATCACAGTACAGGTGAGACACTGACGTCCAGAGTGAGGAAGGGGCTTCTCCCGGGTTCCCAAAGCACAACAGTGGCAGGGCTAGGACTTGAATCTGGGGCCACACACTCGGTCCAGATTCTTTGATGCCTCCAACTGTCTCTACTTCAAATTCATTTCTATATCTTCCTGGGTACCAGCTCGGTGCTAGGGCACTTGTAAGTCATGTGCTGATTGACACTGAGGGGATGCAGTGCAGAGAGAGATGTCAGTGGAGGTGATTTTAAGAAGAAGGGGGAACACGGAATGAGGATCAGGAAGTTACAGGGTACAGAGTTACAGAGCATCACAGCCTAGGTGGCTTAAACAGCAGGAGTTTATTGTCTCCCCGTTCTGGAGGTTAGAAGTCCACAATCAGGGTGTCAGCAGGGTTGGTTCCTTCTGAGGGACCATATGGGAGGGAAGATCTTTTCCAAGCCCCTCTCCTAGCTTCTGGTAGTTCCTTGGCTTGTGGCCCCATAACTCTGTTCTTCACATGGCTTTCTCCCTGTGAATGTCTGTCTCTAAATTTCCCCTTTTATAAGGACACTAGTCATATTGGATTAGGGCCCAGCCTGATGACCCCATTTTAACTTGGTTACCTCTGTGAGACCCCCGTCTCCAAATAAGGTCTCATTCTGTGTTGCCGGGAGTTAGGACTTCAGCATATGTATTTTAGGGGGACACAATTCAACCCGTAACAGGTGAGTGTCAGCCGTTACCAGGACTCTGTCCTGCTTATTGTGATGGGAGGAAAGGGAGAGGGAACCAGCCAGTCCCCCACGAGCTTTGTTGTCTCTCTACGAGACAGGGGAGACCCCAGGGTCTGGGAACTTGTGAGAGGGAGAAATGGTAGTGAGAGGGTGAAGGATGGTGCCCAGGGTGCTAGGTGCCAGATGAGAAGCTTGTAAACCTGGGAGCACTCATGAGCTGCTGCCCTGTAGCCCCTGAACCTCCATTCCTCCCTCTCCACCTCTTGGAGGCCAGAAACCTCCAAGTTCACAAGAACCTGGTGAGAACCCATTTGATGCCAGAGTCCTCAGGACCCTGTACAGGAGCGTCACCTGTGCTCTGAGAAGGGACAGGGGGACATCGACCTCCCTCCAAAACCACCTTCCTGGAGACTGTTTCTTGGCAGGTGCTAGGAGGACGCTTGCCTGGGAGTGAAAACCTTGGTTGACTCTGCCACCAGTTTGCTGTGCAATCTTGGGCAAGTCCCTTTGCCTCTCTGGACCCACTGTGGCATAGGATGGCTCATCCCTGTGCGTGGAAGGAGGAAAGATGAAACAATGAGTGAGAGTGTCCTGGAAAGCGTAAAGCTTGGTACAGATGCAGGGTGGCCTATTTTTCCTTCTCTTTGTACCATTTCCTCTGACCCAGAACTGCCGCCCTCATCCCAGAGCCCTTGGCAGCCCTTCTAGAACCATCTGCACCAGAGCTGCCCGTCCCCTCCCATTATCTACAGAGACAGCTGAGTCCTGGCCGCTCTTGGTTGCCCAAGCATCAAACATTTCCTGAAGATCAGTGGGTACAACACGTTTCCTTCTTTCTCTTTTCTTGTGAGATAGGGCGGTGAGCATTTCGGGAAGCTCTGCTCTTTGAAAATATTGGCCCATGTCAGACTGGATGAGCTGGGTTATGCTGCGGTGATAAACAACACCCAAATCCCAGTGGCTTAAAACAATAAGATTTTATTTCTTGTTCATATTACTTGTCCATCGTGGGCCAGCTGGGGTCTGCTTTTTGTCAATGTCACCCCAGGACCCAGGCTGATGGAGCAATGTTGCTGGTTGGCTTGGCAGAGAGAAGAGGGCTCTGGCGGGTCTTGAAGGCAGAGGGCCAGAGATATTTAGTGAGTAGGATTAATGTTTATCACAGGTGCCATAGATGCCACAGTAATTACAATGCACCGTTCATACAAATAGGTTATTGAACACCTGATAACCTAATCTCAGAATCACCTGGAAGACTTGTTACCATGCAGACTCCTGGGCCCCAGGCTCCGAGTCTCACATTCAGAAGGTTTGGGGTGGAGCTGGGGAATTTGAATTTCTAACAGGTTCCCAGGTGATGCTGGTGCTACTGGAATGGGACCCACACTTTGAAAACCACTGGTCTTCGTTATGCTAAGTCATGGCTGCTGTGCTGACCTCAGCTTCCGGTCAATTGCAAAGAGCCCAGCGGGTTCTTAACAGGTGCATCCCCTTGGTATGCAGGGCTTCTCCTGATGGGTAACAGGAAGAGAGCACGTCTCAGAGTAGTCAGCAAGGAGGGGGAATTTCTCTACACAGCCTCCCTGTCTCTCATTTCCCCTTGGTCAGAGTCTTCCCCCGTGGAGCAGTAACTCCCCTGCGACTTCCAGACCATGTAGTCTAGCCCTTTCAGTGGCTGCTGGGAATGCCGGAGCCCACCCGGGGGCTATGTGGTTTTCATCCGAATCCAGAAGCTGAGGGATTAGCCAGAAACTCCAGGTATGTGGCTGCTGGGCCGAGCTGTGGCCCGGGAGAGTGCTCAGCGTCCTTGGGTACCTAGTTGGGTTGTCCGTCCGTGTGATGGTGGCTGAGGGGCAGGGAGCCACAGCAGAGGATCTGGGAGATTGGCTGCACCGCAGGAACCTGAGGGGTGCGTAAAACTTAACTCCAGTAAATGCCTCTCGCCATTTTGGGATTTAGGTGCCCCGGCTTTACTATTGCAGTTGTTTTGTACAGTGACTGTCATCTAAATGGAAATGTAACTCACGTTGACTGGTTTCTTTGCTCCCACCTCTTGCCTCTCACTTCTCCCTTCTTGGTTTGGCTTCATTGTTCTTGAAGGGTCTTTTTTTTTTTTTGCGGTAGCGGGCCTCTCACTGTTGTGGCCTCCCCCGTTGCGGAGCACAGGCTCCGGATGTGCAGGCTCAGCGGCCATGGCTCACGGGCCCAGCCGCTCCGCGGCATGTGGGATCTTCTCGGACCGGGGCACGAACCCGCATCCCCTGCATCGGCAGGCGGACTCTCAACCACTGCGCCACCAGGGAAGCCCGAAGTTTTTTAGTGGCTCTTTCCAGAAGGGTCTATGAAGTGATCAACTCTTAAATGCTTTACTTGTCTGAAGATGCCTTTATTTTGCTCTCACGCTTGGTTGGTGGTTTAGCTGCTGATGGAATTCGAGGTTTTCAGTCATTCTTCTTCAGCAGTTTGAGAATGTTTTTCCGTTGTGTTCTGGACTTTGTCATTGCAGTTCTCTGCGGTTTCCCTAGGATGTGTCTGGGTGTGGAGTTATTTTTATTCATACTGTTGGCTCCCCAGAGGTA
This sequence comes from Leucopleurus acutus, assembly GCF_964270905.1. Lineage (NCBI taxonomy): Eukaryota > Metazoa > Chordata > Mammalia > Artiodactyla > Delphinidae > Leucopleurus > Leucopleurus acutus. Next base: position 134,957,113 of record NC_139142.1, on the reverse strand, counting down.
TACATCTTCTTCAAGCTAAGGATTCATGTCCTTTATCAGTTCTGGAAAATTCTCAGGCATATCTCTTCAAATATCTCCTTTCCTTCATTCTCCCAATTCTCTCCTATTGGAGCGCGAAACTTTTGGGCTCTCTCACTGCTGCCTCCTCTATCTCTCCTAAGCTCTAATTTTTCATCTCTTTATCTCTCCAGGCCGTATCTTGGACATTTTCCTCATATCCATTTGTTTCAAATCCTTTTGCTCTGCTAATTAACCTGTCTTTTGAGGTCTTAATTCCAATGATGACATGTTTCATTTCTGCTTCTCTTGTTTCTTTTTCAAATCTGCATGTTTCTTTCCCATTGTGTCCTATTCTTTCATTACGTATTCTAATCCTTCTTTTATTGCTTTAATTATTTTAAACATATTCCTTTTGTAGTCTCTTCAGATAATTCTATCTTGAGCTATTAGTTCTATTGGATCAAGTTCCTGGAGTATCAGTTCTCCTGTTTTTGGAGACAGCTGATTCTCCCTGACCATGGATTGTTTCTTCATATAGGTTGTAATTTTTTTTTCTCTTCTTTTTTTTTTGCTATGAACTCTTTAGCCTTTTGGCCCCTCCGCCATGTCCCAGGTTGTGCAAGAGCCCTACACATTAGTTTTGCATTTTCTTATTAAGCACTCTAATGTTTTTCACTGGCTCATGACCAGTTTTTGCATTGATAATTTGGTTTGAGATTCCACGATGTGTGTGGTGAAGGCTTAGGGGTTTTCCCTTTAAAAAATAATTGATGTGAAATTCACATAACATAATATAAACCATTTAGAAATATTCGATTCAACGGCGTTTAGTGCATTCACAATGTTGTGCAACCACCAGCTCTTTCTAGTTCTAAAACATTTTCGTCACCCCTAAAGGAAACCCCATATCCATTAAGCAGTCACTCCCTATTCCCCGCTCCTGTTTTTTGTTTCCTGTGGGAGACATTTTTCCTCATCCAGAATCCCTGTTTATTCTTAGGCTGGTTAGGCAGCATTTTCAGGCATCCCCTCCATGGAGCTGGCAAGTCCCAAGGCCCAGTCTGCCCGTGTGGGTGTTAACCCCCAGGTTCCCAGCCTGGGCTGAAGACTAGGGGTAGCAGCTAGCCAGGGCTGACGTTCCCTGGGCTACCTTAGCTTCAGCACCTGACCTTCTGCGACTGCTATAAACTACCTGCACCTTTTTCTCACACTTAGGGATTTACCTTTCTCTTATTAGAGTTCAGGTGTGTATTTTTAAAACTATTTTAATTTTGCTTGGGAGGCATTTTTGTAGCAGGGGTGCCTACATTAGCACTTTTTACCTTGTCACTGGAACTGCCCCTGATGTATAGCGAGTGGTGGAGTGGGGAGACTTATAACCAGACCCTCTGACATTTAACTCAGTGCTCTCTTGGACTGACTGCTAACTTCCAACAACATAATAAAACAATAGTGTAACTTCTGGTGGTTTACCCAGCATTTCCCATACAGTGTATCACTTGGTCTTCACAGGCTGGAGAAGTGAGTATTATTGTTACCACCTTGTACAGCAGAGGAAACTGCAGCTGGGTGAGGCTAAGTGATGCGTCCACCTGGACAGGTGCAGCCCAGGAATTGAGATCAACTTGCAATCCTGTACTTTCCCCTCCTTCAGTGGGTTTTCTCTCGGCAGGAGAGACCTGTGGCCAGGAGAGGAAAGGGGGGGGTGAAATAAGAGAGGAGGTGGAGAGGTTTATAGGGAGAGGAAGGGACTGAGGGCAAACCGGTTTGATTTTGAAATTTTGCTAAGGTGAGTCTGATAGGTGCCAGGATCAGGGTAGTGAGTCCTAGGGATTGCTGCATGTGTGTGTGCACGCGTGCGTGTGCACATGTGTACACAGAGCTGTGGGTCCTGTCTGAAACACGTAGCCGCTAGGTAAAATAATTCTCTGCTGACCCGCTAAGAGGCTCCCTAGGGAATCCTGCCAGCTGCCGTCACCAGAAACAGTGCTGATGCCACTCCCTTGGGTCACCAACTCCTGGCGCTGAGCTTTGCTACCTAGAACAGCATTCATCCTTCCATTTGTCCATCCATCTATCAACATTTATTAGATACCTGTGCCTTGAAGGCACCACGGAATCCTGGGAATAGAGAGACGAATAAGCATGTGGTCTAGTGGGGAAAATGGGTTTATATATATGTATGTGTGTATATATACATATAGTAGACGTATATATATAATACTATCTTTAACTTTTAAAAGATTTCAGCACAGTATAATAAGTACCCTTCAAACAAGCAGGCAAGGACACAGAGGGTGTCACCAGGCTGGTGGTGGGGAAGGAATAGTTGCCTAGCTGCCCCGGCAGGTCCTCGCGGAGTAGCCAAAGCTGGTGCAGCCACCGCCATCTCGTTGCCCGTCTGTGGGCTTAGGGCACTGATTTAGGATGCCCAGAGCGGCTGATTCACGCTGGCCAAACATATAAAATACTGACGCTTAACGCTGCGACTAATAAATTCACGTACAGTGAGAAAGAAGGACCAAAGACTTGCTCTTGTTCACTTGTGAGTACTTTTCAGGCCCTCAATAAATAATTGTTGAATGAGTAAATTCATGGTCCAGGCACCCCCAAGGCCCAGTGGGTTCTGTGGACACCCCTCCTATTAGCACCTGTTTTGGATTCCTTGTGTTTCACTCCAGGGCACCACCTGGCAGTGTGGGAGGTTTGGGAGCCATGTGGCAGTTGGTTCCATGTGCTCTGAGCTCACAGCCCCTGGGTCCCCTCTGTCACTCTGTTCCACTGGTTGTGATGCTGCCTGTCCCTCTCTCCCACTCAGAAGTGAGTTCCTGAAGCAGAGGAATCCTGTCTTCTACATGGGGTATACCCAGGGCCCGGTACTTATTGCTGAATGATCATTGAACGAGTGAGAGACTGAATGAATGAAATAGACTCATACCACAAATACTGAGAGACGTCTTAGGGAGAAGCAACCAGTTCTGTCTGGGGAATCCAAGGCCAGGGGGATCAAAGAAGACTCTTCGGAGGAAGTCAGTTTTGAGCTGAGCCTGAGAGATGAGTAGGAACTTGGCCGGAGGACAAGAGATGGGCAACGGTTAAGAGCCTGACTTTTGAAGCCCACTCCTTCTGTGCGACGCTGAGACTGTTATTTCACCTCTCTCTCCCTTGGTTTTCTCATCTGTAAAATAAGCTAGGGCTGTGTTAAGTACCTACCTCTTTGGGCTGCCATGAGGATTAAATGATTTACCGCAAAGAAAGCATTTAGGCCAGGGCCCAGCACAGAATAAGAGCTCGGTACATGTTAGCTGCTGCTGTTCGTATTATTTTTGTGAGGGAGGGCATTCTCTGGCAGAGGGGACAGCCTGAGTAAAGATGAAAGAGCAGACAGGATCAGGACACTTCCAGCAGGAGCACAGGTGAAAACGTGGTGGGAGAAGGGGCTGGGTCGGGCTGGACCCTCAGCACCACACTGAGGAGACTGGACAATTTCATGAGGTCATTGGAGGGTTAAAGCAGTCAGTGACATGCTCACGGTGGTGTCAGGAAGCCACTGCTCTGGGGGCAGTAGCGTGGAGGACCATGGAGGGGCTGAAAGACAAGTTAGGAGGTATGTGCAGGGGTGGGTGAGCCGTGGCCGTGCGCCTTGACTTTGGTCTGGCCTAGGCCCGAGCTTCCCTGCCAGCAATGCCCCCCGCCCCCTGCAGCAAGTGCCAACAGGGATTCTTGTGCTGACACAGCTGGGGAAAGATGTAGGTGCTGCTTCTTCATTACCAGCTGCAGCTGTAATTAAACCTCTGCTATCCGGACTGGGCGGCCTCTGAGGGGAAGCCTTTATTAGTGTCAGAGCAGTTGGGCATTTATTTAAGTCCCCTTCCTGGTGTCCTGGGCCGAGTAAAGCCTGTGAAATAGCGAACCTGTCCCCAGCCTAACTCCCCACTTCTCTATGGAAACTGCTTGAAGGCTCCCACTTCCCATCTTCTGAATTCCCTCAATGTCTACAGAATACCACCTCCAACTTCTGGTCCTTGTTGGGAGTTTGCTGCTTCTCTGATGTTCTCACCGTGCTCTAAACCCCACGTGGCCTGGCCCCAGCTAACTCTGACCCCTTTCCTCCCGCGCTCTCCCTCCCATGCCGGCCTCCTTGCTCTTTCTGCCTGTGCCTCGTGTTCCCGCCTCAGCACGCAGGAAGCCCTGTTTGCTGTTCCCTCTGCCCATATGCTCTTCCCCCACACACCATGTAGCTCACTCCCTATTTCACTTAGTATCTTCTCACGTTATCAGAGTCTTTCCTGACCACCCTGTCTGAAATAGCAATCCCCTCTCTGACATCTTTGTTTGCCCTTATCTTGTTTTGTTTTGTTTTGTTTTTTTATTGCAATATAGTTGACTTACAATGTTGTGTTTCAGGTGTACAGCAAAATGATTCAGTTATACATACATACATACATGGTTTTTTCAGAATCTTTTTTCCTTATAGGTTATTACAAAATATTGAGTATAGTTTCCTGTGCTATACAGTAGGTCCTTGTTGGTTATCTATTTTATTATTAATGTGTATCTGTTAATCCCAAACTCCTAATTTATCCCTCCTTACCCCTTTCCCCTTTGGGAACCATGTGTTTCTTTCCTATGTCTGTGGATCTGTTTCTGTTTTGTATATAAGTTCATTTGTATCATTTTTTTCAGATTCCACATTTAAGCAATATCATATGATATTTGTTTGACTTCACTTAGTCTGATAATCTCTAGGTCCATCCATGTTGCTGCAGATGTCATTATTTTATTCTTTTCTATGGCTGCGTAATATTCCATTGTATATATGTACCACATCTTCTTTATCCATTCATCTGTCGATGGACATACAGGTTGCTTCCATGTCTTGGCTATTGTAAATAGTGCTGCTATGAGATTGGGGTGCATGTACCTTTTCTTTTTTTTTTAAATAAATTTATTTATATTTTATTTATTTATTTTTGGCTGCATTGGGTCTTCATTGCTGCACAGGGGCTTTCTCTAGTTGTGCCGAGCGGGGGCTACTCTTCGTCGCAGTGTCTGTGCTTCTCGTTGTGGTGGCTTCTCTTGCTGTGCAGCACGGGCTCTAGGTGCATGGGCTTCAGTAGTTGTGGCATGTGGGCTCAATAGTTGTGGCTTGCAGGCTCTAGAATGCAGGCTCAGGCTCAGTAGTTGTGGCACATGGGCTTAGTTGCTGCGTGGCATGTGGGATCTTCCCAGACCAGGGCTCAAACCCATGTCCCCTGCATTGGCAGGCAGATTCGTAACCACTGCACCATGAGAGAAGTCCCTGTATCTTTTCGAGTTAGGGTTTTCTCCACCTCTTCTGTTTTTTAATTAGCATTGTCACTACCTGGCATAGAGACATAAGATATATATTTTTTATTTTCTGTCTCCCTAACTAGAACATATGCTCAGTAGGAACAAGGGACTTTGATTTGCTCCTAGCTGAGAGCTCTACTCCTAGTACAGCACCTGGCATATAGTAGGTGTTCAGTAAGTGATAAATGAATCAACAAACAGAGCAACCTTTTTTTTTTTTTTTGCGGTACGCGGGCCTCTCACTGCCGTGGCCTCTCCCGTTGCGGTGGCGCAGGCTCAGCAGCCATGGCTCACAGGCCCAGCCGCTCTGCGGCAGGTGGGATCTTCCCGGACTGGGGCACAAACCCGTGTCCCCTGCATCGGCAGGCGGACTCTCAACCACTGCGCCACCAGGGAAGCCCAGGAGCAACCTTTTAAAAACATGTCACTGTATGGTCTACAATGGCTTATATTGTGCCAGGCACATAGTAGGGACTCAGAAAATACTGAGTGATCAGGTACTTCTAAATTCTTCCAATTCTGCCTCGCCCCTCCCATCTGATTCAAGACTTCCCTCCTGCACCTCCCACTGCTGCTTTCTCTAAATGCTGTACCCCAGACTCCGTATCATTCTGAATCTCGCTTCCCCAGGGTCTCGTTGGGTCTGCTGATCTTCAACACCCCACCCTGGCACCTGAATTCTCCACATACCCACTCTCTGGGACTGTGTATAGGCCGCTCCTGCTTCCTAGAACCCTTGGTCCTGTTTCCACAGTTTCTGCCTAGTGGCTTTTGGAGACTCCGCGCGTAGCTGCCTGGTCTCTGGGAAACCCCACCGGACACCTCCCTCGTCCTCTCCCCTCCGGGTCCTGATCTCAGCCCCTTTCCCCCACAACTGCCCTTACAACTGTCAACTTCTTTATCCTCTCTCTTCCTGGATGGTGAGCTTGCTGAGAGCGGAGGCTCAGGACCCCTCTGTATCTCAAGCGCCCAGCCCAGGGCCCAGCAGGGCACATGCCTTTGCAGCCTTATTAATGAGAAGGAGAACATGTGGGCTGGCTTTTCCTGGGGACCCTCCAAGGACCCCCAAAGGAGTGGTTTCTGGGCAGGGCCCTGAGACCCCAGAGTGAAGGGTGGCCTGCCCCAGTTAGGGTTCTCATCCCTACTCCCGCCATCCCCTTGGGTCCCCTGAGCTTAGTGTCACATGTGTGTGAAGAGTCTGGAGAGCCTGTTCCGGGGCTCTGTGGGGACTGAGTCTGCTGTCCCAGAACCTCTGTGTTGGGCTGAGCTTGCAGTCATGCGAAGGCAGTGAAATTTTTCCCGCAATGCCTTCTGATTTATTGAGCTCCTCCTTCCCTCCTGGCTCCTGGCCTTTGTAGCAGAGAGGTTTCAGAAAGTGGCCACTGCTGGGTTTCGTGGACGATGGACATGTGGTCCCCAGCCCTCCTCTAATGCTTGCTCTCTGATTCAGGACAGCTGAGTGGCTTCAGTGAGGGTGAAAATGGTGACTCAGAGCCTCCGTCTGCCCCCTGATGTCCACTTCAGTACTCTTGGCTTTGAAGGGCTCTGATCAGCTGCCCGTCAAGTGGGTGGGGTGGGGACAGGCTGGGGAAGCTGGCACCTCCTCATACCGTGCGGGCCAGGCATCGGCCAACACTCAGGGAAGGCTTGAGAGTCGGGTCCCGTCAACTTGTTGCAGGCACACATTCCACTGCCCCCAGCTTGTCTGTCCCTGGGGGTAAGAATGAAAATATTTAACTACAGGTATAGAACTTCTACCAATAGGGTTAGAATGGAAAAGGGTCTTAGAGGCCTGCTGTGGGGCTGGGGGTTAACCCTGTAGGTGCTGGATTATGGGTAGATGGAGGGGGCTGGGAGAGGGGCAGTGGTGGCAACCACCGACCAACCAGAGCAGAGGTTTTTCAATATTTTAATACTCAGTACCCTTCTCCCCTGAACCAGAGCACCTGGGTCTTATTTGACCCTGGAGATGTAATATGTCTGGATCCTTGAGGAAGGGGCGTCTCAGCTTAAGCATCTGGTTGGGGGGGGCACTGCTTTCAACCCATGAGAGGGGTGTCTGTGTGGCATCTAGGGCTTGACAATGTAAAGGTCAAAAGCACGGGCCCTGGCACTGGACTGCTGCCTCCCGCCTTTGTGACTGTGGGCAAATTACTTAGCTTCTCCGTGCCTCTGTTTACTCCATGGTAAAGTGGTGTAGCAAGAGTACCTTCGTCATGGGGTTGTTGTGAAGATGAAATAAGTGAATCTATGCAAACCAAGCACATGGCGAGTGCTGTGGAAGTGCTCGCTTTTCTTACACGTGCACGTGTATGTTCATGAGTGTTAGGTTTCACTGTGTGTGAAGAGCTCCCCTCTTATGTGATGTGTGCACATGCATGTTCTCAGTGTATACACTTGCTGTGTGTGTGTTGTGTGTCTGCCCATGGGCAGGGCCCCCGTACCCCATGTGTCGAGTGCACATCTGCCTGCTGTGTGTTTTGAGAGCTTGTGCGCACGTCTCCCTTGGCTCTCCTGAGACTCACCTGGCCCGTCATCCTTTCCCGCTTCGCTTTCTCCTTCTCCTCTGCAAGCAGCCAGTGGTGCTGAATTGTCACCTAGGGAGCCAGACTCGCATCTTTGCTCCGGATGGAGTGGGAAGGGGGAGCCAGGCGACACTATCGATCTCATTCCCCCGGATGGAGACAGACCTGGGACCAAGGGCAAAAGCCAGGGACCTGGGACCAAGGGCAAAAGCCAAGTCCCACCCCTGGCTGGGCAAAGAACTGGCCCTCTGGCCACCTTTACCCTGCGCTGAGCTGGACCGAAGAGAAGGAAAGAGGAAATCCCAAATCTGGAAGCTGGGGGTCAGGGGGCAACTTGAATGTGGCCCCTATCCCTTTGGTATGGCCAGGTGGAGGGACCAAGGCCTTGGCCTCTGTTTATCCACAAGGTTCCATCCACCAAACTGCAGAGGCCTGATACTAAATCAGCAGCGAGCGTGATTTAGAGTACTCTGTTTGCTCAGCTCAGCTTAGCTTTTGGCAAGGTAAATGCATAAGCTGCAGAAAATCTCTTTGAAACAAAGGTCGCAAATGCCCTTCAGTCCTCCCACAAAGGATTCTCCAAATTATATGGACTAGATTAGTATCTCTGTTACATAAAACCATTTCAATGCCTGCCGTGGTCTTGGAGAATAAAGTCACCGGACAGACCTTTTGTTGTTCTGCCCCACCAGCGAGTGGTAATTGAAGATCTCCCTTTAAAAGTGTGTCAGGTGGAAAGAGCGGCTAATTTACTAAGTGGAGGGGCCTTTGTTAGGGAGACTGATGCTTTGTTCTGCTTGTCCGTTTTAATCTTGTTTTTGTACAATGGATTTACATAAAGCACTACCAGCCGATATGATTCTGGGGAGGCATGTCTGGCAGGGCCGGGCCTTGCAGAAGGAGGCCACGCAGGGTCTCCTTTGCCTCTCTCTTCCTCCTCGCCTTGCTTTTCCCTTTCCTATTCTGGGCTCTTACCTCGATCCCAAGGAGCAGGCCCAAGCCCTGGGGCAAACTCTGTGGCTTCGTGGCAGTGGCTGCCTTTGTCTTTTTCTAATCAGAGCACACCCTCCTCCTTTTTAATTGCCTCTCTGCATGGAAACCCCAGAGGCAAGATCCAGGTTTGGGGCTACATTCTCTGCCCGTTGCTGGGTTTGAATCTAGCTGAGGTCTTCAGCCCTAAAGTCGAATGCCATCTAGTGCCTGATGGGATGGTTTGGGTTGGAGGGCCTCCACGGTCGGGCGCACGAAGCATTGTTGTCGGAGAGTCCTCCCCAGCGCTGGCTTCTGGCTCCGAGCCGTGGGTCACTGATCCCTGGTTGGGAGGAGTTGGGCTTTGCCTTGAGCAGGGGGCCACCTCCTTGGGGCTTGAGGCCACTGTGGTGCTGGCAGATGTGAGCCCTGACCCGGCTTTCAGAGATGGAATTGTCCGTCACCCATGCAGCTGTCATCTTGCTGTGCAACCGGGAGGAGGCGCCCACCCCTCTGGGCTTCCGCTCCCTCATCTGTAATGTCAGAGACCTATCAGCTCTGAACTTCTATGAAACAGGAGCTTCAATTATGGTGACTGAGGGGCAAAGGTTTTTCTCATTTTGAGGTCAATGGGCAAAGTTAAGGCCAAGGGAGTATGGAAAATGGAAACATGCACTTGTAGTTCTTAGTGAAATGAATTGGAGGAAGAACCAAATAGAGGCAACGTGATTGGCAAAGAATCATGGAACAGTCAGAGCCCTTTGGAAGTGCTGTTTGCTTTGTTTCAAGGTGGTGGACATCCATATCCCTGGGATTATCTTGACAAGTTCCATGTGGGCGAGAGGTTCATAAGCTTTGCAGGGGCAGGACCAAGGGGCTGGTGCACAGGCTCCCTTCCCTGGCTTCCTAAAGAAAATGTCTGAAACTGTCAGAAAGAATAGCAAATACATATTACTGAGCGCGTGGTATGTGTCACACTGGGGTGAAGTCCTGGAGTGTGCAGGAGATGAGCTTTGTAAGTGACGAGGCGCCAGTCATGGCTCTCCTTGCTCCAGGGCACGGCATGGACTACAGTATTTCCACCTGGAGAGCGAAGAAAGAAAGTCTACATTTGCGTGGTACATATATACTGATACAATAGAATACTACCCAGCCGTAGAAAAGAGTGAAATAATGCCATTGGCAGCAACATGGATGCAACTAGAGATTACCATACTAAGTGAAGTAAGTCAGAAAAAGACAAATACCATATGATATCACTTATATGTAAAATCCAAAATATGACGCAAATGAACTTATCTATGAAACAGACTCAGACATAAAGAACAGACTTGTGGTTGCCAAGGGGGAGGGGTGTGGGGAGGGATGGATAGGGAGTTTGGGATTAGCAGGTGCAAACTATTATATAAAGGATGGATAAACAACAAGGTCCTACTGTATAGCACAGGGAACTGTATTCAATATCCTGTGATAAACCATAATGGAAAAGAATGTATATTTATGTATAACTGACTCACTTTGCTGTACAGCAGAAATGAACACAGCATTGTAAATCAACTATACTTCAATGAAAAAAGAAAGTCTACATCTGCATCATCAAGGCCCTGGGTTTAGCCTGCAGGTGTCCCAGAGAGGGGTACCCGGAGGACCTAGCCTGCCAGTGATAGGAAGCTTCTCTGCCCACTGACACTCTTAATTTTCCATTGAGGAGGTTCGAGCATCCCTAAATCACTAGCTAGTCTTAAAGGTCTTTGCTAATAACTTTACAGCTCAAATGGTGGAAGGCGTAAGATTTGTCTGTCTCTATCTGTTTTGAAATGACCCTCCATCAGAGGCATACAATAGGAGCTCTGAAGGTCATTTCCAGCCTGGAATTCCAGGGTGTGTCTGGGTCAGGTGAGGACTCACCCTGCTCCCTTGATGAAGCTTTAAAACGCCGCTCTGACATGTGTCCAAACCAGGCATGCAACAGTGTGGACGCCTCAGCTGGAGGTCTTAATTGCTTGCTAAGAGGGAGAGACGATTCTAAGATCTGGGAAGCTGCCTGGGGAAAGTGGTTCATTTCCCAGAGCAGGGTGCTGAGCGAGGGCAGCCATGTGGCCCAGCGGTGGAACAGCTGTCTCTTGAGAAGGAACAATTCGGGAGCTTCCACCATCTGGGTGAATTACGAGACTTGCAATTTTCATGCATATGTTAAGGCAACACAGCAGTCAAGGGGCGGATGACGGAGAGAGGTGGGATGTCCTGTGCTCTGGAGAGAGGTGGAATGGCCTGTGCTCTGTGCCACAACACGGCCATCCATCCCCAGAAACCCTGACTCAGCGGCCGCCTCTTTGCCGGGCTGCCCTGGCCGGGACTTGCCTCTGAGGTCTTGTGGGCTGATGCCCCACCAGCTCCCCTGGGGTCCCTACCGCCTGCACCTTCCACTTTCTCCAGAAAATATATGTCATTCCTTTAACTGTGGCTGCTGCTTGCCTCTTTGGCAGGGCCAGGAAAATCTAGCTGGAGAGTGCTTAGTGGTTTGGGGCTGTTATATTTTCTCTGCTCTATGATCCGTGTTAAGTTAAAAGGGCCAGAGCTGCTTTTCCTTCCCACAGAAGATAACTCAACCTGGACAGGCTCCCTCTGGGAGAATGAAAGGTGATGAGGGACTTCTGGTTGGCTGGAACTGTTCATATCCTTCCCCCAAAGTGGCCCTCTCCCTCCCCCAGCTCCCCAGCTGGTTGGAATGATGAATATATTACAGTGTGTTCTCATTCCAGATGATAGCTCTTTTCCTTTGCAAGTGCTGCATATCCAGGGGGGCAGAAGGACAGTGGAGGTCTTAATTGCCTGCTAAGAACGAGAGACGACTGATTCTAAGATCTGGGAAGCTGCCTGGGGAAAGCGGTTCATTTCCCAGAGCAGGGTGCAGAACGAGGGGAGCCATGTGGCCCAGCGGTGGAACCTGCGGGGCCGGCGCCGTGCCAGCGCCGTGATGGGTGCTCATCCTCTGGTCTTCTGGCAGCGCTTTGCAGTGGGTTGTGTGATTTCCAGATCACAGATGTGGAAGCAGAAGCACAGAGAGGTCACGTAACCGGCCAGAGGTGCTTCAGCCAAGAACCAGAACAGAGAATTCAAACTTAGGTCTAACTCCGAAGCCAGGGCTCTTTCCTAGATACGGTGCCAGACCTGGACAGAGGTGGATCTACGAACGTGGTATTAGCTGAGGGAGCGCTTCTTAGGGAAAAGGCATCATGCAAATTGCTATGTCGCAGGGCCTCTCGGTACCCCTCCCACTGAGGAGCCGGGAATTTACATGTTAGAGAGATTCTTCTGGGTGATTTCCTGGTCTCCAGAAGATTCCTGCTAAAATGTAGCTCTGTTACCTGAGGAGGTAACACGTTAATCTCCAAGATCGCCAGGATGGAAAGAGGTTGGTATAGGCGAGTGGCAGAGCATACTGGTACCCTCTCTCCTTTAAAGCTTGATCTGAAGCCAGCCCTTTATCCTCATGTTAGGAAGATACCCCAATTTCAGTCTCCACAATCAAGGCATCCAAACCCATGTAAACAGGTTGGCTTTAGGTTAATCAATTGCCCAAGTCTATGGCCAGGGCATCCCGGCAGGGAGGGAGCATTGCCTGTGGTCCCCTCCACAGTACTTACTCCCTAGCTTGTGGGGATGGGACACAGCCTTTAGGCTCCAGTCTCCCCAGCCAAAGGAATACGCTCTCCCCAGAAGCCCAGGACAGGCTCTGGGTGCCCTGCTGTTTAACCTGCTGTCTCTGTGTCACATTATGTCTTTGTGTTCTTCCCCCCATGGCCTCCTTGCAGAAGTTGCCCCGAAGGCCCACAAGGCAGGGTTTGGGTCTGAATATCTCCATGTCTCTGTGGGGCTAATAGGCACTTTGTAGGGTTTGACGATTTCAGTGTCTGCCAAGAGGGGACTATGGGGAAGTCAAAATATCCCCTCCCGCAAAAGGCTGGGGGCCTGGCTCCTTAAGCTCCAGCAGCAGAAGGGATGATCTCGGCCTTTAGTGGGTACTTTCTTGGGTTCCCTGACCCCGGAGACAGCAAGGCCTGGCCCTGGGAGTTGGCGAGTGGATACAAGCCCATTGGGCCTTTTGTGCTGGTGCTGGTATGACGATGGCCTCTGATCAGTAAAGCTGAGGCTGGAAGTGAGAGTTTCTTCCTGCTCGGCTTCCCCCCTCTGCCACCCCTACTTCCTTCCCCTTCATCAATTTCCCTTTTCCTTGGTGGAGCCCATTTTTGAGTTCTCCTCTTGTTTTGCCCACGGAGAGGGGAGGACCAGAGGTGACAGCTGCATAAATGACCTTCAGAGGTGGCGGGGGGCTGGCACCGGTCCCGCAATGGCTGCCTCCCTCTTCTCCTCTGTCTCTGGTCCAGCTGGGCCTCCTTCCAGCTGCACCCTTGTTCTCCCCACTCAAGGGCTCCTGCGTGCTGGTGGAGGTGGGGGCACCTGGGAGTTGGCTCTCAGAGAGGTAGCCACCCCAGCACTGAGGCTAGACTTTCCCAGATGATGGGGGGAGGAGAAGACGCACCAAGGGGACAGCAGGGAATCCACACTGAGGGGTGGCGGTTCAGTTTTCTGACCCCAGCACAGTCATATCGGGAGAGCAAAGGCCAAAAGTGAGATGGAGTAGCTGCCGCTGAGAGATGAGCTGTGAGACCCTCTGGTCCAGAACCCCAGGCCTCATGTCCGTGGGGCTGGAGGCTTCGAATTAGGTGATCAGGATGTGGATACTGATCCTTCTCTACACGCAGACCAGGGAATCACAGACTCTTCAGGTTAGGTGGGACCCTGCAGACCACGGACCCTGTTCTCTTTATACTAGTCTCTGCCTGGGCCTCTGGCCCATCATTCACACATTCTTCATATGCAAATGGAAGCCCAGGAAGCTGTGTAATGTGGAGCCCCTGCTGCTGTCACAGCCAGAGATGGTTGTTCAAGCTCAATATGATTACATCGGTTAACAGGGAACTCACTCTCTTAAGGAAGCCCAAGTGGATTTGGACTACTCTTAGTGGGAGAAGGGTATTTATTTTGGTCCTGGAGCAAATTTCTGTCTTCCATATAACAGCTTGTTAGATGTTTATGAAACTTCTCACCTCTCCCTGCTCCCCCCCCCCCCATTTTCTTTTTTAGGCAAAATATCATTTGTTGATTTAGCAACTGATTTTCAGGCACCTCTTATGTGCCAGGCTCTAAGCCAGGTGTTCAAGAGACAGGAATTAATAAGATGGACATGACCATTCAGGGAGCTCACTGCCCAGCAAGGCATCATTTCCAGATTTCTCGACCCTCCTCTTGCATGTAGGAAGGGCTGCAGGTCTGGCTTGATCAGGGCAGAGGTGAGAGCCCTGCTTTGCTCTCTGTACTTCCGTTAACCTCATGTGAAGTTAGGGAGATCACTTAGCTTCCCTGGGCACCATCCTGAGGATAGCAACATTTGCCTACTTACCTCACAAGATTAATGTGTGGGATCTGACATAAATTGAATTTTTACTCTGTTATATACAACTGCAAGGTGTTATTTATATCCAGTCCCACAGAGGCATGAGGGAAGGCAGGAAAAGAAAAATATTTATTTTGGTAGTGTCCTTATGACAGTAATTACTGCACCTTTTCAGAAAGAGGGTCATCTGTTTAACAAACATTTATTTCATGCCTTCTCAAATGACTAAACAATGTATTCATTTACTTCTTATTCAGTCAGCATGTACTGAATGCTTATTGTACTCAGTGCTGGGGCCAGGGGTGGATGTTCAGGGGTGAACAAAAGAGCTGGGGTGTCTACCCCATGAAGTTAATAGCCTAATGAGAGACAGGCTTTCAGTAACTGTCCCCCCAAGTAAATCGAGAACAATATCTTCAGTGGGTGCTATGAAGGAAGAGAACATGGGGTGATGGGAGCCAATATTAGGGAGACCTTCTTCAGATGGGAGGATAGAGAAATCAGGGAAAAGGGTATGAAGCTGAGAGCTGAAGGATGAATCGTGAAGCCTGGGGATGGGGAGAGAGCTCCTGGCAGGGGGAACTGCAGGGGTGAAGACCCTGAGGAGGGACTGAGCTTTATGTGTCTAAGAAACTAGAAGATGCTGGAGGGTAGGGGGCTGGGGAGGAGGTGGGCAGGGCCAGATCCCATGGGGCTCCCACGGGAACAGAACCCCTGGCCTTGGCATCACCACTGGGCCAGAGCCAATGCAGGCAAGGGTCTGTAGCAGAGCTCAGGGGGGTGTGGAGGCATCATTGTTGCTGCAGACAGGAATGCTCTGCCCTGAGACCAGGCCATCTGGACTGGGGAGTGGCAGTCACTGCCCTGTGAACTCTCACGGGTCTCACCTCTTACCTTTGTGAGAACAGGTGCCCAGCGCAGGCAGGCTTTGCAGGATTGAGTTCTGGCTGTGACTCTGCTATTAACTTGTTTGTGACCTTGGCCAGGTCACCTGCCTCCTCTGAGCTGCTTGGGGTTCTCATCTATTTACACCTGATAAATAACCCTGGCTATGAACTACACGCGGGGAGGGGGACAGAAAAGCAACGGAGATCCTTGGAAAGAAGGGTTTTGCAAACTGTAAATTGCTGGGTAGATGTAAGGTTGCTCTGGTAACCGGGACCTACCCTCAGTTTGTCTTCTACCCCCTTCCCTTCTCCTCCTTTTGCCAAGGTCAGGGGCTGCCTTTACCTATAGTACCTGCCAGCGGCTTTTTCATACAGGCATGCGGGGAGACAAGGCAGCCAGCTGTGAAGTGAGTTGCCCTAGTAACTAATGCCTAGCTGGGAACCCCAGCTCTGGGGCCCACAGTCTAACCACTAGGATGTCCTACCATACTTTGTATTTCCTGCAAAGCACTTGTTATTCTGTGTACCTCGTGACAAGGAAATCGTTGCCATCCTCGTTTTCCAGATGAGAAAATTGGGACCCTAAGAGGCATTCACCCAAGGTCCCAGAGCCCAGTCCTCTGACTCTGAGTCGTGTGTTCTTGCCTTCTGGGCAGGCTTGGTCCGGGCCTGGAGGAAGTGGAGCGGGGGCCTGGGGGCTGTGTTTGCACGTGGGTGTGTTGGGAGCCACAGAAGCATGTGGGTCGCAGCCCTGAGTGCTACCTTCTGAGGGCTTCTCAGACTCCATGGCAACCCACTCTGGGCCTGATCTTTTTTCTTGTTGTTTTGGTAAAATGTTTTGTTGAGTACCTGCCGTTCATGTCCCCTGTAGGTGTTCTGGGATAGGGGATGGAAGAAGCAACATTAGGGGCTTAAAAAGCTGAATTACTTGTCACTTTTCCTGTACTTTTCTGCCCCCAGGGGGAAAATAAGCGTCCTGCCTTTTAGGGTTTTCTGGTTTTTGGAAGCACGTGTCCTCAGGTGCAGGGGAGCCAGCAGCGCTGTGGGCTCACTCCCCGCAACATGAGGCTCAGGCTCCCAGCCCCCATCCCAGCACAGCGCCCTCAGCCACGAGCAAGCGTCCACCTGGCTGCTGTGCAGTGCGGGCTCTGGGCCGTATCTGTGCACTGGAAGGACCATCAGACAGATCTCTGCTCTCCAGCAGCTGATAGCCCAGCCTGTGAGATGAGCCCCCCACATTCGAGGCCATCATTAGTCATGCCAGCTTCTCAAGGAGGCAGGCTGAGGGAATGCTACAGGTAACCAGGGAGGCTGTACCAAGTGCCAGGGGCATGGGGCTGGGACACCTGGGCTCTTGGCCAGCTCAGGCGTGGGTGACCTTGGGCAAGTGCCTTCACGTCTTTGAGCCTCACTGTTCCTGTCTATAAAGTGGGTATAATAAGAGCCCTGTCTTGCCTACTTTTTTGGGGAGTTGGGAAAGCAAATGAATGACAAACATAAATGAGCTCTAGAAGTTATAAAGTGCTAGATGAATAGTAACATTAGACGCTCTGAAAATTCAGAGACAGAAATGTTTTATCTTTCTTTAATCCCTCCCTCCTTTTCTTCCTTCCTTCCATCTTCCTGTCCATCCTTTTCCTCCATCCTTTCTGCAAATACCCACCAAATTACTTCCCATTGTAAATACTGTGCTAGGTAATAGGGCAGAACTGCAGGGAGGAGAGCAGGGTACAGATAAAGAAGATCTGGACCATCTTTTAAGGAGTTGGAGATAGATAGGAGCCAGGAGTCACCAGAACTGTGATAGGAAGTAGAGTGTGCCCCCTCCCGGCCAGTTGGGGTTCCTGGCAGGATGCCCCAAGCGCAGAGGCATGGGCTGAACCTTGAAGAAAACGTGGGAAGGTGGATGGGCAGCAAGAGGGGAAGGATGCTCTGACATTTTCCAAGGGAGTTGGCTCCACTGTGGGGTGCAGAGAGGTAGGGGTACAGGGACCCAAAGAGGACGCTCACGTGTGAGCATGCTCTCGGCTGGAATACGATGTCCTCTCAAGAGCCGATGCTGAACAATCTGGGGGTCCCAGCATCTTCCTTCCCTGTGTCTCCCCTGTGAGGGCTCTGACCGGAAATGACAGAGCCAGCCCAGTCCCTGCTGCAGCCTCTGCCTCCCTTTCCTCCTCCCTCCTTTTGCCCCAACCCGTCCCCTCAAAGGGCCGGAGGGACTGGGTCTGGATGACCAGACCATCACTAAAATGGAAGGAATGGGGAGCTTTGTCACTTCTGGTCCTGGGGAGATGCTTAGAGAAGTGATGTGAATTAGTGAAGAAAGAAAGGGAGGAAAGGAAATGAGGGCATCCATGAGAGGTGTGGGAGAGGAGGAAGAAACACAAAAAAGGAAGGATGATGGGAGAAAGAAGGGGAGGGAGGAAGGAAAGCATCTTACAAGATTAGGTTGATGAAAGCTGGAACGAGGGAGAACACGGGTCTTATTTGGAAAAATCCGTACTCCTCTCAGCGTGACACAGGAGTAAACGCCATCTCAGGGAATCTGCGAGATGATGTTTTATTAGGTCTCCTTGTGCTGAGACCAACAGCTGCTGGGAAGTTGGGACAGCACATCCTTGCTCTGCCAGCCTCTCCCCTCTGCCAGGTGCTGCAGAGCCCCTGGGTTACCTGCTGTTGTCCCGGGCTGGGCCAGGCAGGGGTGACAGAGACCAGGCTATTGCCAGGGAGGTGACTTCTGAGGCCCTAACTCAGCAGCAGAACTGACCTTCAGGCAGTGGCCAGAGGTTTATCCCCCTGATGAGAGTAAGCCTTCCTCAGAGCTTTTCAGTCCCAAGTCCCATTCCCTCAGGGCCCTGCTGTGATGACAGTTACCCTCACTCAGGACAAGTAAAGTTGACGCTAATGTGTTTGCTCTCCCGGAGGAGTCTCCTGTATGTTAACAGAGGCCTTTTGGAGAGTGTGCCTTATGTTTGCAGTTTTAATGGTATTTATTTTCTGCATGGATAATACATTCACCTGGTTGAATATTTAATAGTTACAAAAGGGGATGCAATAGGAAGCCTTTCTCCTAGTTCCCCCTTCCTGGAGGAAGCCAGTATTAGTATTTGTACATCTTCCCAGAGATAGTTTATGCACATATAAGGAAATATGTATATGCATTCTTTCCCTACGCTTTAAAATTTTTACACCAATGGTAGCATATTCTAAACCCATCTCTGCCTTTACTTTTTTCACTTCAGCTCTAGCTCTGTGTATGTTATCAGTACACACGAAGAGCTTTCTGGTTCCCTTTTATGGCTGTAGTATTCCATGGTGTAGCCCTACCATGACTGATTTACGCTTTCCCCTAGGTTATTCCAAGCTTTTGTTGTTGTAGACAGTGCTATTGTAGACAAAGGACCATGGGCATTTGTCATTATCTCAAGTGCAAGTATATTGAGGTGGTGCTTTTTCCCAAAGGTACAGGAATGGGCCCGTGGGTGAGATATTTAGGAGAGAACAGAGTCCCTGCTCATTTTCATCTCAGCTGTTTCTGTTTGTGGCTTAGGGCTGCTCCAGGGTGGGTAGGAGGGGGTGAGGGGCAGGGCCATCCTGCAAAGCAAGGCAGGGAGGGTCAGGGTGGGATGCCTGCTTCCCCTACCCCAAGTCACCAGGGCCAGGACGATGGCATATCCGAAAGAGTGAGAGGCAGGTGACCCTGCTCCAACCACTAGAGTGAGAGGAGAGAGCTGATCAGGACTGTTTCCAAAACCTCTGTCTGCTCAGGTGAGGTGGGGCCCCCCTCCTTTGGGAAGCCTTCCCTGCTCACCCAGCCCGTGTGCCAGCATCGCTCTCTTACCGGCCGCCCTGCAGGCTTAGGTCGGCTGGAGAGGCAATACAGGGGAGTCGGGAGGAGTGCCAGCCCCCGGGGGGCTTGCAGAGCCCTGGGCTTGAATCCTGGCTTTGCCACTTAGAAGCTGTGGGACAAGCGATGGTGGTTTTTAACATGAAAAGGTTCTTTAAGAACGAAAGCATTCAATGTCCAAATAGAGTTATTTGAGATGTAAGGAAACACTTTGGGCTTGACCCTGGGTCCGGGGATGGTTGGGGTCCATCAGGGAGTTGGAAATCCACTTCTCTAAACTCTCTTCGGGGACGAGCTGCCAGTTGCTGGCTCACAGAAGATCAGGCTGTAAGGGTTCCGAGAGTCTGTCTTGTCCACCCCACCTCCTGCATTGTTCAGATGGAGGGTGTGAGTGGTCCACGTGGCAAATTAAACACAGAGCAGAGTCAGAGGCCTCTAGATTCTCAGACCAGGGATGCTAAAGGGTCTTTTCATAGAGAAGAAGTTAAGTTCCTGAGAAATCAGGAAATTCCTAAACACAACTGGGCCAGAAACAAATACAGCCCAGGCTACAGAGGAATGTGCTTTGATGAGGACTAATTCATCAAAGCACCAACTCCCATTTGTGGACTTCAAGGGAATTTAGGGGTCCCTGGCTGGGCAGAGTTGCTAGCAGGGACGGCAGGAGCTAGAAGGGAGGAGCCGCTGACAGTGACCTTCACAGCTGCCTTTTCCTTTTCCTTTGCATTATTTTTATTAGAGCCCCTAAACCAGTGGTGCTAAGTAGCTCCTGATTTAGCTCCTCAGTAGGAATGAGACTTAAAACCAGGAGGACCACGGGTTGCTCGCCACTGGTGCGTGTGGTAGTGACGGCGCTCGTAAATCTTGGTGTGGGCTTCATTACGCTGGCTGCTGGCAGCAACCTGGCCACAGTATCCAGGACAAAAGGCTAACTTTGAAGGCAGGAAGGTTGCTTCTCCATGCACAGGATGGTCAGTTCCAGCCACACCCTCCTCAGAAGCTATGGGGTCCTGCCATTCTGTCTCTGATCTACTTGAGTCTCAGTAGAGAAAAGCTACCTGAAGTCTTATCATGCGGAATCGGAATGAAACGTGGGCTGGGGAGCAGGGAAGGGCAGACTCAGTTCCAACACAGGCAAGTTCCGTGGAAGCAGATTTCAGCTCAGTGAGGCAAAAAGCTTTCTAGTAGTTAGAGCGGTTCATAAACGGAAGGGGCTTCATTGATTGATTCATTCATACATTCAACAGATGTTTAGTAAGTTTCTGCTCCATGCCAGCACTGTGCTGGACCCTGAGGTTTCAGCAGGGGACTGGGGGGAGAGAGAGAGAGAGAGGGAGAGAGATAGCATCTTCCTTTCAGAGGCTCCTAGTCCAGAGTTGAAGACAGTCACACAAGCAGAACAGTGACATATGACCTGTACTTCGACGAGGAAGGGCAGATGCTAGGGAAGTGCGTATCAGGAGCACCTAACCCTCTGAAAGTGCCCAGGGACAGTTTCCTGAAGTTGGCAACATTTAAGGTGAATGAATTAACCAGCAATGAATTGTCTCTGGAAGGGAGGACAGCACGTGCAAAGGCCCAGAGGTTGGAGAGAGCCTTTCTCACTTGAGGATGTGGATGCAATGGAGTGAGGTTGGAGCAGAGCGACTGCACCCGCTGCTACTAGAAGCTTCTCAGTAGGGGTTTGGCACAGGATGTAGGAGAGGGGCTCCAAGCACTGGATGAGGTGGTGGAGGTGGGGACTCTAATTACTTGGCCCCTTCTGCTCTGAGATGCCGTGGTTGCGAGTGCCTGCTGACGTCCCTAAGTTCCAAATGTTCGAGTGTCATGTGTGGGTTGCCTCCTCCAAAACCAATCATGGTAGTAAGAGTTGGGATTTATGGGTCCCTACCTTACAGGCATTATTTTATTTAGCCCCTCACAACAGCCCTTTATTTAGGTGATGCTATTGGACCAGTTTTACAGTGGGAGAACTGGAGGCTTTGTGTTCATAGGGCATTGTAATTGTCTCAAGGTCACACAGCTAGCTAAGTGGAAGAACCAGGACTTGAACCCAGGGCTGTCCAACCTGAAGCCCATGTGCCTAACCATGTCCCTCTGCCTGGGACCTCTCTGATGTCCATCTGCTTATCTCCCCAGCGCCCCTCCTGTGGAACTCTGTCACATGTGGCCAGGAGAAGTGGCCAGCTCCTTCAGGGAGGGCTAGCTAGTCACAGGCAGAACCAGGGGACCAGTTTTTAAATCAGAGCATTAAAAAAATGCTTGACAAGCCGCATGTTTTGCTTTCCTTGTAGGTGGTGAGGATCAATTTTCCCAAAGAAAGAAATCAATCAGTCGGAATGTTTCTTTCTGGAGAAAGCCTGGCATCTGTCAGATGGGGGTGGGGTGGGATCCAGAAAAAGATTTTCTTGGGTTGTGTGCTGGGGGTTGCTGACTCAGGCCGTATGTTCCAACATCATGAACAAGTTGAAAAGCTATTGCTCCCTGCAGGAATGCAGGATTGGGAGTTTGAACAGCTCAACCGGGAAAATCCTTGACAGAGTGAGGAAGGCCGAGGGTATCAGGAGTGTCCACGGCAGATCTGGGGCCTGCGGGATTGATCAAGGGAACTGACTGCAATGCCGGTGCTTTTATCAGGCCCAGTGGTTGCACGTGTTGCTTTACCTGCAAACCCGATAGGAACATTCTGACAAGTTGGCAATTTTAATTGATAAACAATTATGAACAGTTAAGCCATGTTGTGGCGAGACTGAGGCAGGCTGATATCTTGGGGTGATTGGTAGAGATACGGGATAGGAACCCAGGGGAGTCTGTGATCTGATACTGGCGTTTGGTGATAGGCAGCCCCCAGGTCTCCAGGCTGGAACGTGGAGGCCCAAACCCGACTGAAATCCTTACTGAGTTTTGCTGGAACAGTCCTTGACTATAAGCTGGAGAGTCACCGGAATTTTTCTAAAGGGCATCTCATTGTCCCACTGTGGGGAGATCTGGGACTTGGCGTTGCCCTGGTCTCAGCTAAACTACATATTCAACCCCAACCAGACTGGCATGGCCCACGTTAGAGATGAGTAGAGCTCTGGGTGAAGGGAGAGGGGAGAGATTCTTTACAGAGTCAGATACGTAATCATTCAACATATATTGATGCCATGTGCCATGCCAAGTTCTGGGACATAGGATGAACCAGAGAGGCCCACCCTGAACTGGCTGTGATTTCAGCACCAGAAACATTTTAGTGCCCTTGCTCACCCACTCGCTCACTCACATACTGTCTCCCTTTCCCACTATCACTTTGTGAAGATAGAGACCGTAGCTACTTGCTTATGGTATTCCTAGCACTTAGCACAGTGCCTGGTATGTAGTGGGTGCTTAATAAATGCTTTCGGGTTCAGTGACTACTCAGAGGCAGGAGAGTGGAATAGATGACCTCGAAAGAAGTAATAGCTAGGTTCCCATGTGACAGGCACTGTTCTAAGCAGTTGACGTGTATTGATGATTTAACTTTGCAACCAACTTACACAGTAGAGGACCATTGTCCCCATTTTAAAGATGAGAAAACTGAGGCCCAGAGAAGTAAAGTAACTTGCCTGGGGTCACACAACTAGGAAGTAGCAGGACCAAAACTTAATCTAGACAGCCTGGCCCCCGAGTCCGTTCTCTGATCTCCTCACAATCCTGGCCCATGGGAATCAGAGCATGACCCTTGTCCCTCTGTGCACAACTCTCTGAGGGTGTGTCCCAGGCTCCTAAGGGCCAGAGAAGCTTTTTCGGGGAAAGGGGTCAAGAGCAGGCAGGAGGAGCATTCACTGCCTGGGAGTCCCAAGGGCAGGGCCTGGGCAGTTCTGCATTTTGGACTCCTTTGCATAAGCTCTGCCCAGGGAGCCCAGCACACAGCAGGTGAACTGTGTATGTGTGGGTGGGTATTTGCATGAATAAGCAGAGGGTGCAGGGGTACAGGGCTGCAGGTACCATCCCCAAGTTCACATTTCCCCCCAGAAGCACAACCACTAGTCTTGACAGAAAGGGCCTGGCAGCCTGGGGCCTCCTTTTGTTCCATACTCTTCTCTGAGAAACGGAAGAGGAAAGGGGTGTGGACGGTGCTCCCGTGGATAAATTAGAATTCACCAATGAGCTGAACCTAGACTGTGTCTCCTCCTTCTGTGCCCTCAATCTCTGCACCTCCAGTGTTCCCAGTGCTACGGCGCTCCCCTCCCTGCCTTGGTGAATGAGCAGCCTTAGGTCGAGGTCAGGCTGTGCTGTCACGCTTTGAGCCATAAATGGGCCTCAGGATGCTCTGGGGGCTTGCATCTCAGCTGCCCTGGCCAGTCCTTGGAAGAGGAATCTTTTTTTTTTTTTAACATCTTTATTGGAGTATAATTGCTTTACAATGGTGTGTTAGTTTCTGCTTTACAACAAAATGAATCAGTTATATATATACATATGTTCCCATATCTCTTCCCTCTTGCGTCTCCCTCCCTCCCACCCTCCCTATCCCACCCCTCCAGGCGGTCACAAAGCACCAAGCTGATCTCCCTGTGCCATGCGGCTGCTTCCCACTAGCTATCTACCTTACCTTTGGTGGTGTATATATGTCCATGCCTCTCTCGCGCTTTGTCACACCTTACCCTTCCCCCTCCCCATATCCTCAAGTCCATTCTCTAGTAGGTCTGTGTCTTTATGCTTGTCTTACCCCGAGTTTCTTCATGACATTTTTTTTCTCTTAAGTTCCATATATATGTGTTAGCATACGGTATTTGTCTCTCTCTTTCTGACTTACTTCACTCTGTATGACAGACTCTAGGTCTATCCACCTCATTACAAATAGCTCAATTTCGTTTCTTTTTATGGCTGAGTAATATTCCATTGTATATATGTGCCACATCTTCTTTATCCATTCATCCGATGATGGACACTTAGGTTGTTTCCATCACCTGGCTATTGTAAATAGAGCTACAATGAACATTTTGGTACATGACTGTTTTTGAATTATGGTTTTCTCAGGGTATGTGCCCAGTAGTGGGATTGCTGGGTCATGTGGTAGTTCTATTTGTAGTTTTTTAAGGAACCTCCATACTGTTCTCCATCGTGGCTGAACCAATTCACATTCCCACCAACAGTGCAAGAGGGTTCCCTTTTCTCCACACCCTCTCCAGCATTCATTGTTTCTAGATTTTTTGATGATGGCCATTCTGACTGGTGTGAGATGATATCTCATTGTAGTTTTGATTTGCATTTCTCTAATGATTAGTGATGTTGAGCATTCTTTCATGTGTTTGTTGGCAGTCTGTATATCTTCTTTGGAGAAATGTCTATTTAGGTCTTCTGCTCATTTTTGGATTGGGTTGTTTGTTTTTTTGTTATTAAGCTGCATGAGCTGCTTATAAGTTTTGGAGATTAATCCTTTGTCAGTTGCTTCATTTACAAATATTTTCTCCCATTCTGAGGGTTGTCTTTTGGTCTTGTTTATCGTTTCCTTTGCTGTGCAAAAGCCTTGAAGTTTCATTAGGTCCCATTTGTTTATTTTTGTTTTTATTTCCATTTCTCTGGGAGGTGGGTCAAAAAGGATCTTGCTGTGATTTATGTCATAGAGTGTCCTGCCTATATTTTCCTCTAAGAGTTTGATAGTGTCTGGCCTTACATTTAGGTCTTTAATCCATTTTGAGCTTATTTTGTGTATGGTGTTAGGGAGTGATCTAATCTCATACTTTTACATGTACCTGTCCAGTTTTCCCGCACCACTTATTGAAGAGGCTGTCGTTTCTCCACTGTACGTTCCTGCCTCCTTTATCAAAGATAAGGTGACCGTATGTGCGTGGGTTTACCTCTGGGCTTTCTATCCTGTTCCATTGATCTATCTTTCTGTTTTTGTGCCAGTACCATACTGTCTTGATTACTGTAGCTTTGTAGTATAGCCTGAAGTCAGGGAGCCTGATTCCTCCAGCTCCGTTTTTCGTTCTCAAGATTGCTTTGGCTATTCGGGGTCTTTTGTGTTTCCATACAAATTATGAAATTTTTTGTTCTAGTTCTGTGAAAAATGCCAGTGGTAGTTTCATAGGGATTGCACTGAATCTGTAGATTGCTTTGGGTAGTAGAGTCATTTTCACAATGTTGATTCTTCCAATCCAAGAACATGGTACATCTCTCCATCTGTTTGTATCATCTTTAATTTCTTTCATCAGTGTCTTATAATTTTCTGCATACAGATCTTTTGTCTCCTTAGGTAGGTTTATTCCTAGATATTTTATTCTTTTTGTTGCAACGGTAAATGGGAGTGTTTTCTTGATTTTACTTTCAGATTTTTCATCATTAGTGTATAGGAATGCCAGAGATTTCTGTGCATTAATTTTGTATCCTGCTACTTTACCAAATTCATTGATTAGCTCTAGTAGTTTTCTGGAAGCATCTTTAGGATTCTCTATGTATAGTATCATGTCATCTGCAAACAGTGACAGCTTTACTTCTTCTTTTCCGATTTGGGTTCCTTTTATTTCGTTTTCTTCTCTGATTGCTGTGGCTAAAACTTCCAAAACTATGTTGAATAAGAGTGGTGAGGGTGGGCAACCTTGTCTTGTTCCTGATCTTAGTGGAAATGCTTTCAGTTTTTCACCATTGAGGACGATGTTGGCTGTGGGTTTGTCATATATGGCCTTTATTATGTTGAGGAAAGTTCCCTCTATGCCTACTTTCTGCAGGGTTTTTATCATAAATGGGTGTTGAATTTTGTCGAAAGCTTTCTCTGCATCTATTGAGATGATCATATGGTTTTTCTCCTTCAGTTTGTTAATATGGTTTATTATGTTGATTGATTTGCATATATTGAAGAATCCTTGCATTCGTGGAATAAACCCCACTTGATCATGGTGTATGATCCTTTTAATGTGCTGTTGGATTCTATTTACTAGTATTTTGTTGAGGATTTTTGCATCTGTGCTCAGCAGTGATATTGGCCTGTAGTTTTCTTTCTTTGTGACATCCTTGTCTGGTTTTGGTATCAGGGTGATGGTGGCCTCGTAGAATGAGTTGGGGAGTGTTCTTCCCTCTGCTATATTTTGGAAGAGTTTGAGAAGGATAGGTGTTAGCTCTTCTCTAAATGTTTGATAGAATTCGCCTGTGAAGCCATCTGGTCCTGGGCTTTTGTTTGTTGGAAGATTTTTTTTTTATTTTTTTTTTTTAGCGGTACGCGGACCTCTCACTGTTGTGGCCTCTCCCGTTGTGGAGCACAGGCTCCGGACGCAAGGCTCAGCGGCCATGGCTCACGGGCCCAGCCGCTCCGCGGCATGTGGGATCTTCCCAGGCCGGGGCACGAACCCGTGTCCCCTGCATCGGCAGGTGGACTCTCAACCACTGCGCCACCAGGGAGGCCCTGTTGGAAGATTTTTTAATCACAGTTTCAAGTTCAGTGCTTGTGATTGGTCTGTTCATATTTTCTGTTTCTTCCTGTTTCAGTCTTGGCAGGTTGTGCCTTTCTAAGAATTTGTCCATTTCTTCCAGGTTGTCCATTTTATTGGCATAGAGTTGCTTATAGTAATCTCTCATGATCTTTTGTATTTCTGCAGTGTCAGTTGTTACTTCTCCTTTTTCATTGCTAATTCTATTGAGTCTTCTCCCTTTTTTTCTTGATGAGTCTGGCTAATGGTTTATCAATTTTGTTTATTTTCTCAAAGAACCAGCTTTTAGTTTTATTGATCTTTGCTATTGTTTCCTTCATTTGTTTTTCATTTATTTCTGATCTGATTTTTATGATTTCTTTCCTTCTGCTAACTTTGGGGTTTTTTTGTTCTTCTTTCTCTCATTGCTTTAGGTGCAAGGTTAGGTTGTTTATTCGAGATATTTCCTGTTTCTTAAGGTAGGATTGTATTGCTATAAGCTTCCCTCTTAGAACTGCTTTTGCTGCATCCCATAGATTTTGGGTCATCGTGTCTCCATTGTCATTTGTTTCTAGGTATTTTTTGATTTCCTCTTTGATTTCTTCAGTGATCACTTCGTTATTAAGTAGTGTATTGTTTAGGCTCCATGTGTTTGTATTTTTTATAGATCTTTTCCTGTAATTGATATCTAGTCTCATAGCGTTGTGGTCGGAAAAGATACTTGATAATGATTTCAATTTTCTTAAATTTGCCAAGGCTTGATTTGTGACCCACCTTATGATCTATCCTGGAGAATGTTCCAGGAGCACTTGAGAAAATGTGTATTCTGTTGTTTTTGGATGGAATGTCCTATAAATATCATTAAGTCCATCTTGTTTAATGTATCATTTAATGCTTGTGTTTCCTTATTTATTTTCATTTTGGATGATCTGTCCATTGGTGAAAGTGGGGTGTTAAAGTCCCCTACTATGAATGTGTTACTGTCGATTTCCCCTTTTATGGCTGTTAGTGTTTGCCTTATGTATCGAGGTGCTCCTATGCTGGGTGCATAAATATTTACAACTGTTATATGTTCCTCTTGGATCGATCCCTTGATCATTATGTAGTGTCCTTCTTTGTCTCTTCTAATAGTCTTTATTTTAAAGTCTATTTTGTCTGATATGAGACTTGCTACTCCAGCTTTCTTTTGTTTCCATTTGCATGAAATATCTTTTTCCATCCCCTTACTTTCAGTCTGTTTGTGTCTCTAGGTCTGAAGTGGGTCTCTTGTAGACAGCAAATATATGGGTCTTGTTTTTGTATCTATTCAGCCAATCTGCGTCTTTTGGTGGAAGCATTTAGTCCATTTACATTTAAGGTAATTATCGATATGTATGTTCCTATTCCTATTTTCTTAATTGTTTTGGGTTCGTTATTGTAGGTCTTTTCCTTCCCTTGTGTTTCTTGCCTAGAGAAGTTCCTTTAGCAGTTGTTGTAGAGCTGTTTTGGTGGTGCCGAACTCTCTCAGCTTTTGCTTGTCTGTAAAGGTTTTAATTTCTCCATCAAATCTGAATGAGATCCTTGCTGGGTAGAGTAATCTTGGTTGCAGTTTTTTCTCCTTCATCACTTTAAATATGTCCTGCCCTTCCCTTCTAGCTTGCAGAGTTTCTGCTGAAAGATCAGCTGTTAACCTTACGGGGATTCCCTTGTGTGTTATTTTTCCCTTGCTGCTTTTAATATGTTTTCTTTGTATTTAATTTTTGACAGTTTGATTAATATGTGTCTTGGTGTATTTCTCCTTGGATTTATCCTGTATCGGACTCTCTGTGCTTCCTGGACTTGATTAACTATTTCCTTTCCCATATTAGGGACGTTTTCAACTATAATCTCTTCAAATATCTTCTCAGTCCCTTTCTTTTTCTCTTCTTCTTCTTGAACCCCTATAATTCGAATGTTGGTGCGTTTAATGTTGTCCCAGAGGTCTCTTAGACTGTCCTCAGTTCTTTTCATTCTTTTTTCTTTATTCTGCTCTGCAGTAGTTATTTCCACTATTTTATCTTCCAGGTCACTTATCCGTTCTTCTGCCTCAGTTATTCTGCTATTGATCCCATCTAGAGTATTTTTCATTTCATTTATTGTGTTGTTCATCATTGTTTGTTTCATCTTTAGTTCTTCTAGGTCCTTGTTAACTGATTCTTGCATTTTGTCTATTCTATTTCCAAGATTTTGGATCATCTTTACTATCATTACTCTGAATTCTTTTTCAGGTAGACTGCCTATTTCCTCTTCATTTGTTAGGTCTGGTGGGTTTTTATCTTGCTCCTTCATCTGCTGTGTGTTCTTCTGTCTTTTCATTTTGCTTATCTTACTGTGTTTGGGGTCTCCTTTTTGCAGGCTGAAGGTTCGTAGTTCCTGTTGTTTTTCTGTGTCTGTCCCCAGTGGCTAAGGTTGGTTCAGTGGGTTGTGTAGGCTTCCTGGTGGAGGGTACTAGTGCCTGTGTTCTGGTGGATGAGGCTGGATCTTGTCTTTCTGGTGGCAGGTCCACGTCTGGTGGTGTGTTTTGGGGTGTCTGTGGACTTATTATGATTTTGGGCAGCCTCTCTGCTAATGGGTGGGGTTGTGTTCCTGTCTTGCTAGTTGTTTGGCATAGGATGTGCAGCACTGTAGCTTGCTGGTCGTTGAGTGAAGCTGGGTGCTGGTGTTGAGGTGGAGATCTCTGGGAGATTTTCACCGTTTGATATTATGTGCAGCTGGGAGGCCTCTTGTGGATCAGTGTCCTGAAGTTGGCTCTCCCACCTCAGAGGCACAGCACTGACTCCTGGCTGCAGCACCAAGAGCCTTTCGTCCACCCAGCTGCTTGTGTTGGAGGGTCTCCAGCCTGAGAGGCTTGTCTGCTTACCCGCCAGAGTGGGCGGGGCTGGGATTTGAGGCTCAGGCTTCAGTCGGAGCACTGGGAGAGGACTGGGAGAGGACTGGCGTTGGCAGCGTGAACACCGGAAGAGGAATCTTAATAGCATAAAAGACAAAAACAAGCAACCAGCAACAGTTATAACTAACGTCTGGTTCTAGGCATTTTGCATGAATTAGCTCTAAGTCCACAGCCATTTTATAGATGAGGAAACTGAGGACAGAACAGGCGGCTCAAGGACACGCAGCTAATAAATGGCAGAATAGGGACCTGGGCTTTTAGATGATGCTAGAATGCCAAAGAATAAAACTCAGCCAGGGCACCACTGAATTAAGGTAAGTGGCTATGGGCCAGCTTGGCAGGTTGGCTGGGGGTGACAAACCCCTTGTTACCCATCCCAGAGCTCTGTGTGAGCCTCCCCAGGACCCCTCATTGGGAAGAAGGGGGACCCGCAGGCCCCAGACCAGGAGAGCATTTGACCCTTCATGTCCTTCCATCCTATCAGCCCTGCAGGTGAAATGCTTCTTTTTTAAAAAAAATTGACAATTCATGTCTCAGAGCCAGACGTGACCACAGCAATTAAAAGCCAACTCTAGATGTGCCCACCGGCTGTTTTGTCTCTTCCCAGCCGTGGAAGGGATGCAGGGCTGGTAATGATAAAGGAATGAATGACACATATCTTATGAATGGTTTTAGAACTTCCCTTGGTGACTCCCTGACACAGACACACGTGCTCCCACCCACCCCCGTCCCCACATGCTCTGTGATCTTGGCCATGGCAGAATCACTCATGCTAAGTGTGTCACTTTGGAATTGGCACCTGGGCCCTTTTGGATGTAGGTCATTTTATTCCCAAGCAGAATCAAATGACAGCCTCATCTGAGGCTCCAGCCAAGAATGCTAATGGAGGGCTAATCAGTGTGCCTTGGAGCACTGGGGAAACTGGGTTTGTGGAAAGCTCCAGAAGCCATGTTCCGTAGAATTCTCGGAGGCTACCACCTCCTTTCCCAAGCCTTCTTTTGTCCTACCTGGGTATCAGCCTAGCTGGCCAGGGAGCATGGAAGTTGTCTTTATTTATCTTGACCTTTTCATGTAAGTAATTTTTATAGTTCCATTAACTAGTAAGATCATTTGCAAGCCACCAGGCAAAATATATCACCACGAACACCTCAGGGACTTGTGGTTCATCTTGAGTGGAATGCTGATAGGATTGAGGATTGATTCAGAGCGCTCACCACGAGCAAGGGACAGCAGACTGGATGCCTTGGTCAGGGACTGGCCAGTGTTGGCTCAGCAGTTCGTTTGCAGAGGAGACCCCAAGTCTGACCTAGACCCTTTGGCTCAATGCCAAGATCCCCATACCGGGTCCTGGGCTGCTTTATACCACTCCAGCCCAGGACTGATGCTCTGGCCTTGCGTCTGTACCTCAGAACACATTTGTTCCCATGCCGCGCTCTGTGCCGGCATTTGTGGAATGGAATCTTCTCAAATTTGGCTTGAATCAGTGAGCCAAAAAGTCAAGCCCCAGACTCCCAGAGCTGGAAGGAACGTTGCAACCACGTCATTCAACCCCTTCATTTTGCAGACAGACAAACTGAGACCCCGAGGGAGGGAGGGGACTTGGTAAGTTGGTGACAGATCTGGCGCTGGTACTTACTTATCTCAACCTGTGGTCCAGGTGGTGGTGGAGCACGTGGTTAAGAGCAGGCCTTTTAGCATCACACGGATGTGGGTTCAAACCTTATCTTGGCCTCTGGGTCAGCTAGGGTCCTGGTGAGAAACAGATGGCATGTTAACTGAGGAGGGTTTAATAAAACAATTATTTATAAAGGCTTGAGAAGGGTTAATGGAAACTGCAAGAGATGGTGCAACATTTAGGGCTAGCAGCCGCGGAGAGCCACTTCATCCCTGAGCTGGAAGAAGCCCCCCAGGACCGTGAGCTGTAGGGGAGAGGACCACCACCACCACCAACCCATGGCCCAGCCTTGCCTCCTGCCCAGCCTCCCAGCTCCTGCTATTTCCCGTGCCCTGAACTCATCCAGAAGCCAGAGGGCAAGGAGGCCCATTAATGCAGTCCATGGAGGTCCACTCTTAGGGCACAGAGAAGGGTGGGGAGTGATCTGAAGGGACAGATGCAGACTCTCCAGCCCATACATTCTCAAGGGGTAAAATGATTCTCAGTCTGTTTATATATAAAGCACAGATATACACGCAATGCATACACAGATATGCAGCATATCTGTGGTATTAGAATTTCATGGGAGGGGATGATTAAGAGAGAATTGTCCTCGATGGCTCCTGGGAAGTGGGGTGTGGGGTGTGATCGTGAAAGCAGAGTAACGTGCATCTAGCATGGTCTCTTGATAGCAAGGGGAATTTGTACAGGTTGCTTAGCCCTTTCTGTGGTTTAGGTTCCCAACTGTACATGGAGCAGTAATGATACCTGCCTCAAGGATCCAATGGAACAATGGATAGTCAGTGCCCAGCAAAGAGGAAGGACTTATATGTGGCCTCTTTCACTCACCACAGCTACTAGTGTCCATCCGTGCAAGACCGTCATTGTAACACAAGGGGTCGTTAAGTTCATTTGACCCCTCAGGAGGAAACAGAGGACCGAAATAAAGGGCCAAGTGGGCATTTGTGGCTGCTGAAGGTTATGCTTTCCAGCCTCTTGCTCCTTCAGGTGGACCCAGAGGAACATTTGAGAAAGGAGGCAGGGCATCATTGGGTGTTCGCTAATAAGCACATTTTGGACTTTGTTTTACCATCTGGTTATATCAGGGAGTGAGTGAATGATGGAAGTATAGAAGAGCGGAAGGGACCTTAAAAGTCCCACAGTCCAGGGACTTCCCTGGTGGTCCAGTGGTTAAGAATCCGCCTTCCAATGCAGGGGACGTGGGTTCGATCCCTGGTTGGGGAATTAAGATCCCACATGCCGCGGGGCAACTAAGCCCGCGCGCTCTAGAGCGCACAAGCTGCCGCAGAGATCCCGCGTGCCGCAACTAAGACCTGATGCAGCCACAAAAAAAAAAGTCCCACAGTCCAATTTTCCACCAAATCAGGAACCCTCTAGACCAGGAGGGCCCCCTCCCCCGATAAGGAATCAGATAGTAAATAGTTTAGGCTTTGCTGACCATCCGTCTCTGTGGTGAGGACTCAACTCTGCCCTTGCAGTGCAAAAGCAGCCTTGGACAGTATGTAAATGAGTGGGCACAGCTGTGCGCCAACAAAACTTCATTTATAGAAATAGGCAACAGTGAGATTTGGCCCGAGAGTCGTAGTTTGCCTGCTAACCCCTGCCTTCCAGCATCTGTAGATCCTCTAGGCTCTGCTGGAGTGTTCCCAGGGGTGGGTTGCTCCCTACCTATAGGAAGAGCTCCCTGAACTGCTGAACCATTCAAGTGGTAGAAAGTCTTGCCTTGAGTTAGGCTGAAATCTGCCCCTGTGTCACGTGTGCTTCTGAATCCCTATTCTGTCTGGGACAGAGTGGCTCCCACTTCTCTTCGGCAGCCTTTCAGCCTGTCAGCTGACTTTGACCTGCCTCCCACCCAATACTTCCTTCTCCAGGCTAACCTTCCCCCCACACCAAGTCCCACCCTTCACGTGACCCTCACAGGTCATGTGTCCGCACCCTCTGCATCCTGATCCTTCTCCCCCCACTTGTCAGTGTCCCTTGCAAAGCACAGGTACTCAGAACGGCCACCAATAGCCACCTATGGAGTATCTGTAAGGCATGGCTCACGGGGAGATACAGGGATGTTTAAGACTCTGGGTTTACCCTCAAGGAGCTCACAGTCTATTGGGGAGACCGGATAAGCCCATACTAAGTGGGGAAGCGGCAGGGCCAGTGAGGAGGAACCTCGTGTGGGTAGGGAGGTTCTGGTGGGAAAATCTTTCACCTTCCATAAATGTTCAGACTGGGGTGGCTGCAGCCCTCCGAGCTTCTTGGTGGAGCTGGTGATAGAGGCTGTGCCTGGCCTTGCTGACCCAGGTGACCCGGGGCTGGTGAGCGCAGGAGAAGCATTTCCAGCTGCTGTGACATGGTGGAGACAGAGCGTCAAGGGAGTGGCAGCAGTAGAAGGAACCTTCAAGGGTGATGTGCTCTAATGCTCTTATTTTATAGATGAGAGAGTGGGGAAGCCACCTGCCCACACTCATGTGTCAGGTAGCCCAGAGCCTGAACTCACGCTGGGTCTCCTGGCTCTTAACCCAGTGCCTTTTCCAAA
Organism: Leucopleurus acutus; assembly: GCF_964270905.1. NCBI lineage: Eukaryota > Metazoa > Chordata > Mammalia > Artiodactyla > Delphinidae > Leucopleurus > Leucopleurus acutus. Next base: position 134,923,616 of record NC_139142.1, on the reverse strand, counting down.
GAAATGGAGGACAGAAACCAGGGGTCCCTGTGAGGTCAAGAGTAGAGGTTTACCAGGCCATAGGAAGGGGACGGGACTTGGGGGCCAGGAAGTGGGACTAGAGCACTGGCAGCTGTCCAGGCCTTTCCTGGAAGAGGTGGGCGGATGCCAGCTCCCGGCGATTCTTAGCTGAGTGGGACTTTAGGCCTCATCTGGTCTCATCTGAGTTCCAGGTGAAGTTGCAGGGCCCGGAGAGGAAAGTGAGTTGCTTGATATCACTGAGATGGATGCTGATAGATGCAAAGCCAGATCTCCTCACACCCATGGCTGGGCTCGTTCTACGCACCCACCGCCGTCCCTCGAGATGGCCCATCACCCTGGTCCCACAGGCCCAGGAGTAACCTGAGCCAAGGGGCAGGGTTTAGAGATTTGGCCACTTCCCTGTGGCTGAGCTCTGAAGCCAAAGGCAGCCACGCCCTCCCCACACGTGCTTTGGTGCTCTCCTCCTCGGGACCCACAGACACTGAGCACCTACTGTACGCCAGGCAGCATAAGGGCTTTAAAAGGCCAAATAGGAGTGAACTCTGTCCCCCAGGGGCTGGAGATCCGCAAAAGAGAGACAAGTGCGGACATAGGTAACTCCCTCAAGGTAGGCTGCGATGGCCTAGGACAGGGGTTGAGGCAGCATGTGTGAAAGCCCCAAGGCCTGGCACGTAGTGGGTGCTCAGAACCTGGTAGCGCACAGGAAGCGGTGATAACTGGTAACTGCTGTCAGCTGCCTTAGACATCTGTCCAGACCCTGTGGCGTGTGTGCATGTGTGTGTGTGTGAGAGAGAGAAAGAGACAGAGAGGGAGAAGTAATAATAGCAGCTCCTGCTTGTGGAGCACTTACTGTGGGCCAAGCACTCAACATGTATTACTTCATTAAGTCTTTGCAGCAGCCCATGACATAGGTTCTATTGTTGTCCCCACTTTACAGATGAAGAAATGGAGGCACAGAAGGTTAAATCATTTGTTTATTGTCCTATAATTGGAACTGAAAATGGCAGATAGGGAGTTTAAATATAGGTCATCACCTTCTCTACCATGCTGGCCATTCCACCAGGGGTGGAGATGGGGCTGCTCTCCAGCACACCACCCCCCAACTAAGTCCCTACAACCCTCTCCATGTGTCTATGACTTCAGTGGAGGGCAGAAGTGAGAGAGACGGCCTGTGTGTGGAGGAAAAGGAGGCTCAGGCATCGCCAGGACCCTGCCTCGGGTCTGAGGACAGCCTACCAATACAGTAGCAAGACTCACTCAGTACTGACTGTACCCCAGGCTCCGCTCTAAGTACTTTGTCAACTCATTGAATCCTCACACACAGCCCGAGGCCCATCCTGTCACCATCCCCCACTGAACAGATGGGAACTGACACAGAGAGGGAGGTAACTTGCCTGAAGTCTGGAGCTGCTAAGTGGCATCGCTGGATCCAGCCCCAGCTCCCCGAGTGCCGTCTGTGCTCTTAACCGCTGTGCTGTGCTGCTTCTCGCTAAATGTGCCTCTAGCGCCTGGGAGGTTAGAAGCAAGACTGAGGCAGGACGGTGGCTGGGGGAAGCTGACCGGGCGGAGGCCAAGGGAAGAGGGAGGGTGGAGCTTGCTCAGAGCCCCTGAATGCACCTCCCTTGCAGGTAGGGAGAGGGTGCAGGACATAGGCCAGGAGTTAGGTCTCTAGGGGCAGAGGACCAGAGTACCGGGTGGTCTTCGTCTTTTCTCCCTTGATCTCCAAGCCCCTGCCCAGCCCCAGCCTGCAGGGCACCCACGCCTGCAGAGGACGTGTTGACACAGTTCCTCTGATTTGAGTCTTCTGGGCAGGGGAGGACGTCCAGCCTGGGCGAGGCATGAAGGCCCCGTGTCTTGGGCTCCTCTCAACTCCCTCGGCCTTCAGAGGCCTCTGTCTCCAGGATCTTCCTCCTGCAGCTCCCTCCTCTCTGGCCAGAGGCCACAGGCTGTTCACAGGATCCCAAACACGCAGGCCTTAGTTCCTCCATGTATAAAATGAAGCAGTTGGACGTGATTTTCCGTTAGGTGCCTTCCAGACCTGACGTGCGGCAGCTTCCCAGTCCACTGCCTGCCCTTGCCGCCCCCAGCAGAAGCCCCAGGGATCAAGGGGCTGCTCTCTGCAGTCAGAAAGCAGCTGGAGGTGTCTGGGCTCACCTGACAAGCTGATGGAAGGGTCTGCTGGAAGGCGGACCGGCCCAGCTGTGGAGCATACTGGGACCTCAGCCTAAGGGAAGGGGGAGGAGCTGAGGTCAGGGCTGGGCTGGGGAGCCGGGGGAAGGGTACCTAGTGTCCAGTGTACACTGGGGACATTGGCCCATTTGAGCTTGTTTAGAAAGTCTAATGGGAGCAGGGGAAACCAGGCAGCAGGGATGACCAGGTGGGCGTCTTGCTAGCAACTGGGTGAGCAGCTCATTGTGGCTCTAAGTGGAGGTGGTCACTGAGGTCAGGGTCCAGCCTGGTTCCCCAGTAAGAAGTAGGTTAGCTAGTAGGCCCCAGCTGCTCCCCAAAGCTCCAAGCGAGGGGCTGTCAAAGTCTTGAGCACAAACCAGAACTCTGCCCAAAAGCCACTTGTACAAATGAGAATGACTCAAGGGCCAGGGCTCCCCCCAGACATACCACATCCCAGGCTTGCAGAGGATGGGCTGTCTGCAGACCACTAACCAGTGGGGCATCTGAAAGGGCTCTTCGGGGCCTGCCTCGCCAGGAGCCCTAGGAAAAGCTAAGGCCACAGCTTCAGGGTCAGTGTCTGTGTTTGGGAGGGGCCAAAGGTCCCCACACCCACCATAAAATGAACTCTGTTGTCTACCCTGACAGCACCCTCTCGCTGGGCATTCGGCCGAGCAGTGAACATGGAAGCAGGGTGGGTGCTCGGAAGTCAGTGGCAGCTCCTCCAAGCTCACCATTGGGGGCCACCTGTCCCCCCAGCGCAGGCCAGTTCCAGGCAGAGAGAAGGTCTCTAGTTGCTTGTCAGAAAAAAAGCGCTTCATCTAGATCCCTTCTGAGCAATTGACAGGGTTGATGGTAGCTGCTGATCTCCCAAGCTTACAAAATTGGCAGGGGTGGCAAAGGGGGTTTCTGTAATCCCTCACTGATGGATTAGACGGTGGGACAGATCTCTCAGGAGCAATGGATGACCTTGAGAAAATGTGGATGTCAAAGGGAGAGAGAAATAATCTCCCTTCCTCAAAGTGCTGCCAGTAAGCCTTCTCAGCACTGGGGTAGTTGATGGAAACTTTGCTGCCGTTACCTCCCAACTCAGGAGGCTGTAGCATTTGACTGTGTGATAAGAAATTGCCCGGCGCTTTCTAATTACAATTATCGTCGTCGTGGCTGTCTCTCTTAATTACTTTCTTATAATTAGCTGTTGCTTTTTCCTCAGCATTTGTGTGCTTTGCAGATTTGCTGACATTTGAGAGCCCCAAAATAGGGACATTTGGGAAGGAGGGCAGAAAGGTGGGGAAAACGTGAGAGGAATGGATTCTTTTTGGGCAACCTGATAAATTTGGGGGCCTTTGCAGAAAGAAATTGGGGAAGCCAAAAGACGGGTCATTTTCTGAGCCGATGGGGAAAGAGAGCAGGAGTGAGGATGTAGGGATGGGCTTTGTGGAACGTCTCCAGGTGTTCAGCCTTGGAGGAAGTACTCTTGAAAAGCCACCAAGGCTGCCATTTCGCGGGCTTGGGTTTCATTTCAGGAAACAAGCCTGGGATGAAGCACACCCTTGTTGAATCCTTTTCAGAGTTAATTAAATAACTCGGGTCAGGGCTTCCCTGGTGGCGCAGTGGTTGAGAGTCCGCCTGCCGATGCAGGGGACACGGGTTCGTGCCCCGGTCCGGGAAGATCCCACATGCTGCGGAGCGGCTGGGCCTGTGAGCCATGGCCGCTGAGCCTGCGCGTCCGGAGCCTGTGCCCCGCAACGGGAGAGGCCACAACAGGGAGAGGCCCACGTACCGCAAATGAATGAATGAATGAATGAATGACTCGGGTCAGGAGCAGCTTGATTTTCCCCAAAACCAGTGATGCGTTCTGAGCATCCCTGGGCCCCAGGGAGTCTTTACAAAGTGGATTGTGCTCCTTGACCAGATGGTTGGTTTTCACTCTCTGTTCCTGTTCTTCCTCCCCCTCTTCTGATCCCCTGCAGCCCTGTGTACAGAGGAGTGTGTGCACGGCCGCTGCGTTTCCCCGGACACCTGCCACTGTGAGCCCGGCTGGGGAGGGCCCGACTGCTCCAGCGGTGAGTCTAGGGTCTTTGGGAGTTGAGCGGGGCCATGGCTCTGGCTGGGGAGGGGCCGTGCCGTGTGGATGCTGAGTTCTTTGTCCTGGGCTTGGGCTACCTAGTGAGTGTGGGCAGCGGGGAGGAAGCGTACCTACCGGATGGTACTCGGGGTGGAGGGCTCTAGGGGCATGAGGGTCGTGGTTTGTGGCGGCCTGGAGGGGCATTGCATGTCGTGTGTATGGGGAATTGTGGGGTCATCTGTACGACTCTGGCTTTTGATGAAACACCTCCGGATAAGGTCTTTGAGGCTTGAAGTGAAATTGAGATGCCACCTAGGGGCGCAGACCCAGGAGGTCACTGTGGTCAAGGCCTGGTCTTCAGCTTTGCCGGTGCAAAGGCTCAGTGGGTGCTCACAGAGGCTCAGGGGACTTATTTATGAGACTGATGGGTACTGGGATGCCTCTGTGTCCCCAAAGGTAGGAGAATGGGATGCTTGTAGGGCTGACCACTGTGTTCTTACGTCTCTCTGGGTAGACTGTTCACATTCCCTGGGGAAGGCTCTCTGGTGAGCACGAGTGAGGCAGATGTTCTTGGGACGGACAGAGTGACTCATAGCAGCATGGGCATCATCTCTCCTGTGGGGCTGGCCGCCGAGTGGGCAGGGTACACCCGCAGCTCCTCGGGGAATTCTCTGCCAGGAGCCCAAATCCTTCTCCTTTGGCTCATTTCCCTTAAAAACTCACAGATGAGCCTCTTTCCAGTGGCACGTTTTGCAGTCAATGGTTGGTTAACGTCATGGTCTTATTAGATTTCCAAGGAGATCTTGATTGATGTTAAAGCCCAATTTTCTTCCTGCTTTGAGCTGGGATAGTATCTTTTTGTGTGTGACTTGAGTAGGTGACACAGCTGAGCTGATCCAGTAGGGGTCTAACCCCCATCATTGACCCATCTTTGGGAGCCACCTCCCTGTTCCCTGTCCCATAGTGACTGCAATGGTCGTAACAACGTGGAGAAGGAATGGTGGGTCCACATTGGCCCAGTGTGGTGATCTTGCCCTTTTCCAGTCTCTGCTGGAGTGGAAACGTCTAGTTATGGTCCTTTTTTTCCAAAGGCCTTGACTGGACCCTCTTTGTCTACCCAGTACATGGGAACACACCAGCCAGAGCAAGCTATTGCATGTGGTTTTGTTTGGGCCTGGGTGGTTACCTGGCTTGGGGAGACCAGGATCTGTTTGGGGTGCTCCAGAGACTCTCTCCGATGTGTTGGAACCTCCAGTGACTGTGGTAGCCTCCTCCTTCCACCTGTTTCCCAGCTTGGAGGTAAGTCGCGCTGAGCAACAGGGCAGGGACTCCTCCAGACAATGAAAAGTACAGCTGAGGAACACGTGAGTTAAAGGAATGTGTTCAAGCAGTCCTTCTGTGAACTCCAGGAGACATGCTGGCCGAGATGTTTGAGAGCTTTTCCCCGCCTTGTCTGTGTTTCGTTTTGTGTAACTTTGCCTACAATGAATCTTTGATGGGGAACTATCTAACTTGGATTCTGTGAACGTTGCTGGGACAGGTCTGCTTGCTGTTGCCAGATTATCATGTCAAGCTCAGTCTGTTGGAGGTTGAAATACAGCCTGAGTCCCAGGAGTCCTGAGTACATATAAACCACCAACCAGTGCAAGTGTGTTTGGTGCTCACTGTTTCTAGACTGTGATGATTGGGGGGCCTGGAGGGTTTTTCAGACAGAGTCTGTCTCTCAGGGTTCCCTTCCGGTCTAGTGAAAGAAGTGGAAGGGAGGCGGCCCTTGATCAATGGGAGTAGAGAGTTTAGAGTAAATCTTGCCCCTGGAGTGTGTTTACCAAGCACGTAGCCTTGTAACTTTACAGTATAAAACCGGGCTGCCCAATTTCCACTCCCAATTCAGTCATCAGACTTGGTGCCGAGCAACCCACAGTGTTTCTTCCATAAATCCACCCTCATGGGTTGAAGAATCACGAGCTCTGCCTCTACTCAGGGGCATGTACTACTAAACCCTCAGAAAGTCCTAAAAGATAAGTTCCAACCCTCTTTCGAGAGATGGCAGCATTGAATGAAGGGGATTCATAGATTCTCATTCTCAAAATCATCTGTCTCTAGCTTAAGGCCAGGGCTGGGTCATGGATCTCTATGGCCCTCCTTGCCATGTCTGAACTTTCTCCCAAGGAGCTCAGTGAACAAGGTCACAGACTGTGTGTGGGAAGAAGGTCATCTTAGAGCAGTTGATAATAGCCATTGAGACCGCACAGAAGAAACCAGAGTCCCCTTCCGTGGGTCAGGCCTTCGGGTATTAGAAGACAATGGTCACTTCCCCCCAACTCAATTTTTATTCTCCAAGCTCCTTTGTTTCTCACATGACATGGTCTGAACTGCCTTCCCCATCTAGTTTCTCTCCAATGGCTATGGCCTTTGTTCCTTTTAAACGATCATTCCTAGATCTGACCACAGATGCAGGCTTGTATGGAAAAATTACAATAGAGCTAAATACTCTCTATTGAATTTTCCTGTGCACTAGCACTTTATTCATCTTCTCATTTACTCTTCACAACAGCCCTATGATGTGGGAATTAGCCCCATTTTACAGATGAGAAAGTTGAAGCACAGAGGGGTTAAAGAACTTCCCAAAGGCCCACCGCTAGTAAATGATGAAACTGGGACTGTTGATCAAGTGAAAACCTAGGTCCTAAGCCTGAACACATAATTATTATGCCCTGCTTCCTTCTGGATGCTCAACCTCTGTTAATACAACCTGAGGTTGAAATAGCTCTTTGATGAGAAAACCTAGTTGCTCACAGGGGGAGGAAGGATCTGATTGAAAGATGTGGCCCTGGGATATTGTCATGGAGACAGATGAATCAGCCATGGGACACAAATTGTGATTATGCTTACTCCAAGCAATTTGACCCTGTTTGCTATTGTGCCGTTGGACCCCTGTCTGCCTGTGTGTGCTCTGTGGGGCCTGTGTCCATGGAGATGGGTATCCTGATGAGCACAATGTGTATCTCTGGAGATTTCTGAATGGGATCTGTCATTTGCATGTCTAGACATGTGACATGTGCCCTTCCCCCCTGCAAGGGCAGGGAAGCTTTGATTTTTGTTGAGTCAAAAGCATCATTCTTGTTGGTGTTTTCTTCTGACTCTAAAAGCGTACCTGTTCATGTTAAAAAGGAAGTTCAAACTGCACCAGAAGTATAGACAAAAAGTTAAACCCACACACCCAGCGATAACCAATTCTGGCATTTGAGTGCTTGCCTTTCCTTATTTCTCTGCACGTTTGTTCTTAGAGTTAGATCTGGACACAGCTTTTATTATTTCGATCAAAGGTATGTGCTATTCTGTAACTTGTTTTTTTAATTCAACTGTATGTCATATGCTCGTTTCCTTCTATGGGTTCCTGAAAGTGTTTACCCAGTCTCTTGCTGATGGACTTTTAGGCTGTTTCTGACTTTTCACTATATTAGGCCCACCGTCCTTGATCAAAGATCCTTGTGGCCTGTTGGTTTCAAAATTTAGATGTTTTCAGAGTTCAGGAAGGTATAATGGTGACGATATCCTATATGACATATGCCTCCAGTGGGGTTTGGTCAGCACCTTGGGATGAAACATAGTAATTACTATTTCTGAAGTGACATATAACTGATCGCATCTAGTGATATATAGAAGATATTTAACCACACATCAGTTCCACAAAGATTTTGCCTCTAAATGAATTTTGGAAAATTAAAAAATAATTCCTTTGGACTCTTTAGAGATTTTGGGGTTGTTGACATGTGAATAAAGGGATTGTGGTCCTGTGTAAAAATGCTGCAGTGATTCTTCTCGTGCATGGATCTTTGCCCACGTGTCCCGGTTTCTTCTTAGGATAAGTTCCTGGAAGTGGCGGGGAGGATTATAAAGATCCGTCATCCTACTGCCTGCCCCTGCCCTGCCCTTTGTGGCTGCCAAGGGATTTATGACTTTGATAGACATGAAGGGGCCAAATCCAGTAGTAGGATGCGGTGGGGAACTTTTCATTCTTTTATAGACTTATAACCCCGTAGCCTAATTTCTTGAAGGCCTGGACGAATTTCTTTCTGCTCCATAAAGGAAGTGAGGTGATGCTGATTTGCCTGGTGGGTAGACACGTCAGCTATCGTGGATAATGCCAAGATATTAGATGGACCAATATGGGGAAATGGAGTGGCTGCATGCTTGGTCATAAACCTCCATCTTATATAATAATGAAGAGTAAAAGGATGAAATGTCAGTTTATACTGAATAAAGACGACAGAGTGACTCTTATTAAACTGCACTAATCTCACAAGTGGAGATGAAAAGAAAAAAAAGTTTTGCTACACTGAATATCTAGCTTTTTAAAGGAATTAGGAATAGTAAAGCACTGACAATGATTGAGATAGAAACATTATTCATAAGTTTTATTTCCACACTGGGCAGTGGTCCAGTGTATTTCATTTATGAGGTTTCAGCTCTAAGGAGAAGGACGTGAGCCAATTCCTAAATTAAATATGCCCTGTTAACTTTTATAAATGATACCCAAGAATCAACTTGGAAATTTCAGCTTTTCATTGTATTATTTAATTACTGTATTCTTGGGTCCCGCTTCTCTGGTCCTCTGCCTCCCTCCCATGGTGATTTGCAGTTTGGGTTCTGGCCTGTAGAATGGCATTTTGGTTTTGGTCTCAGGCCTCCCCCGAGGGCTGGGGTAGACATGCAGAGAATCCCTCCCATTTCTCCATAGTCTCGCACATTCTTAGATTCCACTGAACTGGTTTTATCCATGCGAACAGAGTGCGGGAGAGTAAAAGTGCGCTCCACAGCCTCTTACTATTTGTTGAAACTGTCCCCCCTACCCACACCCCAGCCCTCCAGGCCTTATGCTCAGCACGAGACAGGGCTGCAGAGCAGGCCTGAGTAATGAATGCAGCAGGAACCAAGTTGGGCCACCACCAAGAGTAGCTTCTGCCCAGTCAAATGTGTTCTTATGTTGAATGATGTGTGAGACCCCTGGCTGACGTGGCTTTCAGCTATCCTTGCAGATTAAAATAAAGCATGTACCAGCTCAGAAATATGCTTATACTCCTAAACTAGCCAGGGACCGTCTAGGTCAGTCCTTCTCAAACCACGATATAGGTTTGCTAGAGATTTGTGGTGTGTGTGTGTGTGTGTGTGTGTGTGTGTGTGTGTGAGAGAGAGAGAGAGAGAGAGAGAGAGAGAGAGAGAAAAAATATACGTAACAGAAAATTTAAAGTGTACAGTTCTGTGGCAGTAAGGACATTCACATTGCTGTGCGGCCACCATCATTATGATCCATGTCCAGTGCTTTTTCATCTTCCCCAACCGAAACTCTAGACCCATTAAACGCTAACTCCCCATTCCCCACTCCCGCAACCACCATTGTAGTTTCTGTCTCTAAAAATTTGACTACTCTAGGTACCACATATAAGAGGGATCATACAACATCTGTCCTTTTGAGACTGGCTTATTTCACTTATAATGTCTTCAAGTTGCATCCATATTGTGGCATGTGTCAGAACTTCCTTGCTTTCTGAAGCTGAATAATATTCTGTTGTATGTACATATTATACTATATTTTGTTTACCCATTCACCCATCAACGGACACTTGGGTTGCTTCTACCTTGACTACTGTGAATAATGCTGCTATGAACATGGGTGTACAAATATCTCTTCAAACTCCCACTTTCACTTCTTTTGCATGTATATCCAGAAGTGGATTTCTGGAGCATGTGGTAATTCTATGTTTAACTTTTTGAGGAATCACCATACCGTTTTCCACAGAGTCTGCATCATTTTACATTCCCATCAGCAAGGCACAGCGTTCTAACTTCTCTTCATCCTTGTCAACGCTTGTTAATTTCTATTTTTAGTTTTTATAATTGTCATCCTAATGGGTGTGAAGTGGCACCTCATTGTGGTTTTGGTTTGCGTTTCCCTGATCATTAGTGATGTTGAGTCCCCTTTCATGTGCTTTAGTGGCCATTTGTGTATCTCCTTTGGAGAAATGTCCATTCGAGTCATCTGTCCATTTTTTTTCAACTGGGCTGACTTGTTGTTGCTGAATTGTAGGTGTTCTTTATATTTTCTGGATGTTAATCCCTTATCAGATATGTGATTTGAAAACATTTTCTCCCATACAGTGGGTTGCCTTTTCACTCTAAGTGTCCTATTTTTTTTTTTTTTTTTTTGGCGGTACGCGGGCCTCTCACTGCTGTGGCCTCTCCCGTTGCGGAGCACAGGCTCCGGACGCGCAGGCTCAGCGGCCATGGCTCACGGGCCCAGTCACTCCACGGCATGTGGGATCTTCCCAGACCAGGGCTCGAACCCATGTCCCCTGAATCGGCAGGCAGACTCTCAACCACTGCGCCACCAGGGAAGCCCCTGTTAAGTGTCCTTTGATGCACAAAACTTTTAAATTTTGATGAAGTCCCATTTATCTGTTTTTTGTTGCCTGTGCCTTTGGTGTCATATCGAAGAAATTATTGCCAAATCCAGTGTCATGAAGCTTTCCCCCTATGTTTTTGTCTATAGTTTTAGCTCATGGAATTAGGTTTTTGATCCATTTTGAGTTAATTTTTGCATATGGTATAAGGTAGGAGTCCAACTTCAGTTTTCTGCATGTGGATATCAAGTTTTCCCAGCCCCATTTGTTGGAAAGACTTTTGCTAATGATTCCTGAAGCTATAGAGTTAAAATTTTGCACCATGTAATGGCACATTAGTTACCTGAGAAGTGATTTAAACTTTGCTCCTTAGATTAAAACAAATACAGAGGGCTTCCCTGGTGGTGCAGTGATTAAGAATCCGCCTGCCAATGCAGGGGACACGGGTTCGAGCCCTGGTCCGGGAAGATCCCACATGCCGCGGAGCAGCTAAGCCCGTGCGCCACAACTACTGAGCCTGCACTCTAGAACCCGCGAGCCACAACTACTGAGCCCGCGTGCTACGACTACTGGCGCCTGCGCACCTAGAGCCTGTGCTCCACAGCAAGAAGAGCCACCGCAATGAGAAGCCCGTGCACCACAACAAAGTGTAGACCCCACTCGCCGCAACTAGAGAAAGCCCGCACGCCGCAACGAAGACCCAACACAGCCAAAAATAAATAAATTTATAGAAACAAACAAATACAGACTTGTTATAGAATTGAGTGCAGAATTGGCATTTATTTAAAAAAAAACAAAAAATGTGATCACATGAGCCTTTGGTGGACCTTTTGGGGCTACGCTGCTAGGCATCCCTGGAGACAAGGTTATTTTAGGTGTGAATATTGAGAAGCAGTGGGAAAGGCAGAAAGACTGTAACCTGATTTAGATCTCAGGGCTGATGACTGTTTACAAGACGGTTTATAGAGGGATCAGCGTTTCAAGCCCTTTTCCTGCCGCATTCTTGGGGACTCTTCCTTCCAGAGTGCTGGGCTGTCTGCAATACCCCCAGAGTCAACCTCTGTGCTCCTAGGCTCTGGAATGGCATAAGAGCTCTGATCCAGCCCACAATACCTTGTCTTGGGGGCTCTCAGGGTCTCTGCGTCTTTCCACAATGCTCAGTGCTGTCCTACCAGCCTGGGAGTCATATGACCCCCATATTGCTGGGGCTTGGGCATCCTGTTTTCCTGCGGCTCTCTTCACATATATGAAAGCATATGTCCACATAGTCCTGGAATGGAGTGCTAGGAAGTATAGTCTGGATCCCAGGACCTAATTTCTGGTCATGGAGCGCTCATGATTTGACTTGAAACCCTTGAAGCAGGAGCTGGGAGGAACCTCAGAAATTGTCTGATCTACTTCTTCCATTTTATAGATGGGCAAACTGAGGCCTAGAGAAGGGAAACTACTTGCCTGAGGTTACCCAGAGAGGTAGTGGCAGAGCTGTAACTTGATCCTGGGTGTCCTGATTCCCATGCCTTTTGTCTCCTGCCAGCTGCTCTGGGAGTTAAAGACTGGAGTTGTCTTAGAGGCAGATGGGTCTCATTACACCAAAGCAAATGGGTCAAGTTATTCGACAGCCTCGGTGCAGGTGACCTAAAGATTCGGACCCTCCTGAATCCTCTGCCCAGGTTCAAAGGCCAGACTCATGACTCCAGGTCAGGCCAGGGCACTGAGGTCAGTGATTTCCAGAGGGGTCGACCCTGCCGTCTGCCTGGCTTAAAAGTACATTAGGGGGAGGGTCCCATTCTCAGGGATCCCTGGGCACACTTCTCACCGACAAACATGGAGACGTGACGGTCTGGAGGCAAAGGACGTAGGGGCAAAGCAGAGGTATAGGGTGTGGGCCAGGGCTCCTGCCTCTGTCCTGGGGCAGATGAAGGGGTCCAAAAGGAGATGGGCAAGGCTGGGTGGGGAGTCAGTGGACTTGGCCACACTGGTCTGCTGGGAAGGGCCATTGCCAAGACTTTGGGACCCTTCCCAGCAAGAGAGCACGGAGACCGAGCCTAAGTAAGGAGAGCTTACGAGAGAGGGTCAGAGAGGAGCAAGAGGGGGCCACACGGTCTGAGGAGGAAGGTGAATACAGATTCCTGCTCCGACCGTGTACAGAGGCTTCACACAGATGATCCATTTACTCTGCCAGCACCCTGCCACGTGTGTTACCTCCCTTTCTCAAATGAAGAAATCGAAGCTCAGGGAAGTAGAGTAACTCCTGCTATTCACTCAGCTAACAAGCATCAGCTCTGGGATCAGAACCCAGCACTTGTGTTCTTCCCGCAGCTCCATGCTGCCTCTGAAGGGATGAAGCCAGCTTCGGGTCCCACCTCTGCCTGGGTGACCCTAGCTAAGTCCTTCCCTCTCTCTGAGCCTCAGGTTTCTCATCTCTAAAATGGGAAGGTCAGCATGGATATTCCAGGTCTAAAATCCCACAATGCCATGTTTCTGGAAAGCTAAAATCCAGCATCATCTCACTTAATCAAGGGCCCTCGTGACCTTCCTGACGGTGACCTCTGGGGGAGGGAGTCTGCTCTCCCCACCACCCCACTCCCTCCCACGCACAGCCCTCCCGTGATTCTCTCTTCTTTCCAGGACCTGAAAAAGGGGTGGGGCGGGACAGCCATGGGTGGGGACAGTGACTCACACCCTTGCCTCCCCCAGCTGGGGACGCCTGGGGAGCCTTGGCTGCCTCATCTGGGAGGAGGCGCAGAGGGGCATCCTGCCAACCCGGAGGCCGCAGCTCACTCGTGGTTGGCTCACTACGCCAAGGCGGCTGTCAGGGTTAAAGCAACTTCAGATGAATCGCCACAAAGCAATCGCACTTGCTGTTCCTCGCGTGCTGCTCTGCTCAGCCCGCGGCCCTCGCAGAACCACCTGGGCTGCCTCCTGCCGGCATCTGGTGTGCCTCACCGGGATGGGGGGCTCTGTGTCAGCGCGCACGCTGGGGCTCAGTCACCGTGACGGGGACACGAGGGGGCTGTGGACACGGCAGCAAATGCTTTTTCCAGGTCTGTGCGGAAGAGGAGCTGCTCTTCACCCCAGAATTCTAATTTTGAACAAAAAAGTATTCAGTAGCCAGGGCTAGCAGTTCCACTGGCTCTGCGTTCTCTGTCCCTTGAGTTCCATTTAAGGTGCCTTTATTGAGCACTGCGCAGAGACCCACGCTGCTGGGGGTCCAGGGCTGAAGGGGGGTAGTAGGAATGAGGAGGGCATGGCCCCCATCCTTGGGGACCTTCGAACAGAAGCCAGAGCCACCAGTACAGATAAGAGGGAGGAGAAGGTGTCGGTAGAGAGAAGGCTCTGGCTTTGATGGGAGGGGGGCCTGGCTGGCTCAGGAAAGCCATCATGGGAAGAAGGAAGGAACCAAATGTGTGCTCTACCCATTTTAGAGGAAGAAACTGAGGCACAGAGAGGTTAAGTGATGGCCCACGGTGCCACAGCTAGTGAGCATCAGAGCTGGGTCCGTCAGACTCTTTCCACAGGCCGTGCTGGGGTGGGGGGAAGGTGAGAAGTGTGAGCGCCAACTCAGTTGTGAGCAGCCCGTGATAGAGGCTGAAAGAGACCTTGAAGAGGGTTAAGAGACGTAAACCCAGCCCCATCCCGTGTCCTGGGGGCTGGGGGCTGCAGGGGAAGGGCAGCAACAAGGTAGATCTGCTGGCCTCTCTATCTCTCTGTCCTCGACTGTCGCCTCCCCCCACCCCCTGCCTCCCTCTTGTTGAGATGTCCCAGCCTTGGCTATGCTCTGGAAGCCGGTGAAGAGTTTTGTTTCCCCCCCTTCCAGAGTTTGTTTCTTCCAAAAGCGCCTCCCAGGAGAAATGGGAAATGAGAGGGAGCAGATGCCGGGGGTGCCCTGCCCTCACGGGGGCCCGGACCAATGTGAGGATGAGGCTGGGCAGGGGGCAGCGGTGGAGACCCCAGACCACCTTCCTTCCACCCTTGGACCGGGGCGTTCTCTTGTGACGCCCACCAGGAAAGGAGGGGAGACCTGCTGAGAGCCCCCTTCCCAAGTCCAAGGGAGGCAGGTCATGGGGCAGAAGGGGGCATGGGGCCACTGCTTCTCCCACTGCTTGAGAGAGGGCAGCCTCTCAGGGCGTCACCCTTTCTCCATCTGCCTGTCGGACCAGGGGAGATAATGGGACCAGTCCCATCTGAGCAGGGTCAGGGGTCAGGCAAAGCCCTGGCACACGTGGCCTTTATTGTACCTGAAAAAGGCAGAGACTGGATAGCCTAGAGTCCGTGTGTGAGCTGCGTGTTCAGGGGCACTGTCGTAGCAGGGGAGGAGGGAGGTACATTCTGCCCAACCCAGCTCTGGCCATCTGGCTCCCTGAGAACAAAATGAATAAATAAATGACATGCAGTGAGTCTCAAGGACTGGGAGAGGGAGGAGGGTGGGAGAACCTGCCTAGAATGTGACAAAAGCAGAACAGAGGGCAGCAGCCAAGCTGGCACCATCGTGCGGTCCTGGCAGGCAGCGCTGCCGCCCCTCCGGACCCTGCTTGGGCATGAAAAGGACGCTGTGCAACACTCCCCGTGATACACACGCACGTGCACGCGTACACGCACGGCCTGCGCTTCCAGGCTGGGCATGTGGGCTGGGTCTCCATGGGAAACACAGTTCCTGGGGGGAAGGGAAGCACAGACTGCTCCCAGCCTCGCCCACCAGCCTGGAGGACCGGCCTGGAACTCTGACAGGGAGGGGGTGCATCTTCTTTGGAGCCAGAGGGCCGGCTGATGGCAGGTCCCGCTCTCTGAGACCCCTGCCCCCAAGGACTTCGAGTTCCTCCCAGTCAGCCCAGAACTGCTGTGTGCCGGGCACCACGCTGGGGATGGACGCGATGACCTCATTTCATCCTCCACCCCGTGAAGTGGGGATTATGACCCCTGTTTTGTGATGGAGGAAGCCGAGGTCCAGAGAGGGTTAGCCATTCTCTGAGGTCACCCAGCTGCTCCTGAGTGTGTGCTCTCTTCGCTCGGGCATACTTCTACCGGAATTCAGAGCTGTGGAGGAGATGGCTTTTGAGGCTGAACGGGAGAGAGGTCTGGGCTGTGCTCCTGCTTAGATTCTCTCCTAACTTCTATCCGGCACTTACTACACACACCGTCCTATGCATTATTATTTATTATTACTATTTCCATCTTTCAGATGAGGAAACTGAGGCTCAGGGAGGTTAAGTACCTGGCCCAGAGGCACACAGCGAGTAAGTGGCAGAGCCAGGATTCAAACCCAGGCAATCTCTGGAGACCACACTCACGACTCTGGTTAGCACTTCTTTCCAGGACTCTCTGCCTACCCTCTCCAGTCCCTCCCACACTTCGGAGGTGGGGAGGCAGCTAAAATGCAGACCCAGGCCATGTCACTTCCTTGCTCCCCTCTGCCTGCCAGGAAGTGCCCAACTCCTTGGCCAGGCCTCAGGGCCCCTCTGGGTCTGATGCCTGACAAGCTTTCAGCCTTATCCCCCCCACCTCACTTCCCCCTTCCCCTCTCTCAGCTTTCCTTTATCCACTGACCCACTGCCCTTCTGCCTTCAAAGCCCAGTTCAGATGCCGCCTCTGCTATAGCACTTCCTGATTCCCACAGGAAGTATATGTACTTGACTGCATACGTATGGCCAGTGTGGTCCGCACCACCCTAGACGTTTATTGTTTGATTGCGTGTTTGCTATCCTCCCAGCCCCCAGCCCCTGAGACCTCTCTGTGGCAGGGTCCAGGTCTTCCTTGTCACCGTGACGCCGGGGCCCTGCACACCGCAGTTACCGGTGGGCACTCAGCACCGTGCTGAGTGGGATCCAGGGGATTTGCTCTCCCATTTTGTCATGTTTTCGTTCTTTTAGATGATGCTCTAGTGGAGGTACTTGGACCAAGGAAGAGTGGGGCTCTGGGTTGGATGTTTGGGAGAATTCAAAGCCATGTCCCTTGATCTTCCAAATCTTCTCACCTATCCGTGCTGCCCAGGTACCTGCCCCCAAGGATTGCAGTGGGAGACCAGGAGTTGGATTGGTCCTTCAGAGGAAGCAGAGATCACAGCTAGCTGGAAAAGTGGGGAAAATGCCAAGAAGGCCGTGGAACCAGAGCTCAAAGAAGGATGAGATTTGAAGTTTCAATAGTCCAGTATGGAAAGAGAGGGCATTGCAGGCACAGACCCTCAGAAGCAAGGGTACTGGACAGTGAGGAGGTCCGTGTGGCTAAAGCAGAGGGTGCCTAGTGCGGAGAGTGGGAGCCAGGCTGCACCTGGAGGCCAGGCCAGGTGGTGTGGTGCCCTTACCAGCAGCCCGATGAGCTTGGACATGAGTCCATGGGCCATGGGGAGCCCCTGAAGGCTCATTTTGCATCAACTGAGTCTTCATTGTGGAGTGATGGAGCAACTTTGAAACTCTTTCTTAACTAACCTGTGACCAGGTCTGGTAAGGGAACAGAGGGCATGCTGGAGGCTCTGACCTGCCCCTCCAGTCTTGGCTAGTCTCTCCAGGCCAGCTGGGCCATGCTCTCCTTCCCCTGTCCCTGCCTTGAGGCAACTGAAGCAGGCTATCTAGGCATTGCATGGAAGCAGATTGGATGGGGGGACGGGGCAGGGGAGAGAACGCCGTGACTAAGAGTTGGTGAATGGATCTGGGCAGGCGCTGACCCACAGAGGCCAGGTTGGATATATTGATACCCTCTGCCTTCCTGGCCAGAGCAGGGGAGGCAGATGTGATAGCCAGTGGGATGTCCAGCAGAAGCACCTAGAACAGCCTTACTGGCTCCCAGGACCTCTCACTCCCAGCCTGCTTCTCAGGGGCAGCCTTGCCCTCCCATCCTCCAGGCCTCAGTGGGGCCCCAAGGCAGGCGGCAACTTCCCAAAAGTGCTGCAGCAGCAAAGGCTGTGGCAGAACTGGGGAATCTGTCACCCTCTAATAAGGAAAGTCCGTTCTGGCAGCCTGGGTAATAGGCCTCAAACTGAATAATTAATAAAGTTATAAAAATATGTCTACTATATGGCCAGAATAATTCAGCCCAATTAGAAGCAATTGTTTCTTGCAGTTAATGCCACTCGTTTTTCCTTGTGAACAGCTCTTAGCACCAAGATAGGATTTGTAGGTTCGGCTGCCTACTTGAGGGGTTTTATTAAGACCAGACTCTCCCCTAGGGCTTCTTTCAGTTGAGGAGTATCCACCTTTCCATCCATCTATTCATGCCTCTCTCCAACCATGCATCAGTTTGTCCATCTGTCTATCCATCATTCCATCTGTCCACCTATTCATCCCTTCATCCATTCCTCCATCCATCTGCCCATCTACGCATGCATCCATTTATTCATTCATCCATCTATGCATCTACCCATTCATTCAGCAGATAATTCTTGAGCCCCTTCCATGTGCTCGACACAGTTCTAGGTCCTGGGTGTGTGGAGATGAGTAAGACCTTGCCCCTGCCCCAAGGAGCTCCCAGCCCAGGCAAGTGAACCTTTGAGTGATGCAAGCTGTCATTCCTGTTTCTCTTCAGAGGTCCTTCTGAATATTATTTTTGTCCTTCATCTCTTCTCATGTATCTCAGTGAGATAGATAGATAGATAGATAGATAGATAGATAGATAGATAGATAGATAGATATTTGGAGTTACAACCGGCTTGAGTTAGGTAATAAGTTCTTTCCCAAGATGGTCCAGATTATTCCCCTACGTTTGAGAGTTTAAGGATCTTCTGGCTTCAAAATGCCCATGCTCTGGGTCCCAACCTTTTATCAGGTGGAGGTCAGGGGATGTGGGATCCAGCTCTGCCCTGGCCCCTGCATTCACTGGCCTGGGTAAGACATTTACTTTTTATGGTTCCGTCTGTAAAATATGAAGAATCACTGTGCCATTGTGAGCTCACAGGGGTGACAGGAGTCAAGATGCTTGGGGTCACCTGATGGAGACCCAAGTTTGCTTCCTGGAACACTGGGCATAAATTGAATTCTGAGTTAAATCATCTCATACTTTATAGGCATCCACGGGAAATGCTTCCATAAAGCCAATGCTCTTTTTGCGGTGAAGATGCCCTCTTTCTGATTTCTCTGCCTGGACAGTGAGACTTTTCTTATAGTATTAGCAAAACCATGACTCAATTCACTAAGTCTCCATAGAGCCTTTGTTGTAAGCCCAGCACTGTGCTAGATCAATCTGATAGAATTATCTAGTGAGTTATATTACGGTCATCAATCATTTATTAGGGGCCTGCTTTATTCAGGGCTCTGGAGATGCAGAAAGACCCAAGCTTTCACCCTGCCCTAGAGTTGCCCTCTCTGATATGGGTTCCCTGTTGCCTCTTTGTGAATCAGGATATCAGTGCTGGCAAAACAAAGTGAAAAGGCAAGGTATAGCCTGGGAGAAGACATTCACAGCACATGTAATCCATAAAGGATTAGTATCCAGAATTTTTTTTTTTAATCCTACAAATCAGTAAGAACAACCATTCAAACACTGGCAATAACATAAACGTGCACTTCACAGGAGAAGGATATTCTGATGGGCAATAAATATATGAAAAGGTGTTCACCTCACTGGTAATCAAGGAAATGCAAATTAAAAGATGCTGCCTTGTCACACCCAACACGTTGGGGAAAATCAATTTTTGATAATACCAAGTGTTAGTAGGGATACACGCAAACGTGGACACATGTGCCGCTGGTGACTGTGTGAACTGGCAGTACATTTCAGGGAACAATTTGGTAATTTTAAATAAAGCTAAAGCCCGCCCCATCATACCACGTTTCTCAAGCATTGTTTTCTACCGCAACCTATTGTGTCCCAGCACATACACACGCACACACTGATATTTTTAAATCTCTTCTATTTCACTTGTTAAAATGGTAGCTGTGACCCTTTGTATTGATTTCATGACTTTCTTCTGGGTTACAACCTACGATTTGAAAAACTCTACTCCAGAGAACCTCTCCAACATGTGCATCCGTACATCATTGTTTGTAATGATGAAACACTGCAAGTAACCTAGAGGTCCCTCAAGAGGGAAATGAATAAACTCTAATGTATTTATACAATGGGATCTCCACAGCAGTTAAAAGGAACAAACTAGTGCTATACATGTCCAGTCAGGTGACTCTCAAATATATAATAGTGAGTGAAAAAGGCACGTTGCAGAGGGCTACATACATACCATATGATATAATTTATATAAAGTTTTAAAACATGCAAAATAATGAATATGATATTGATGGGTACTTTCAGATGTAGTAAAAGCATTAAAACAGACATGTCCGTGATAAATACCGAAGTCAGGCTACGCCCAGGGAGGGAGGCGAAAGGGATATAGGGAGTGATGCGTGAGGCGTCTCAGCTGTGTAGTGTTTTATTCTGAAATAAAAATATCTGCAGCCAAAATGGGTGAAATTAAGATTTGGCTGATGAATATACTGTTTTAATTTTCTCTACATTTTAAAATATGCTTGAAATATTCCACATGCAAAACAAAAGGCTTCTCCACCTGTCCAGCTCCCAAGTTCATATGAAGAAAAAAATGTGTTAGTTCCTGTTAAACTTACTTGCTCATTTCATTCCCTTTGGTTCACTAAATGTTTATGGAACACCTCCTTGTAGGTCTGACATTGCCAGGTGTGAGGTGTGGAATAGGCAGGAAGGTGGGGTGGATATTACAAGCGAAAATGTGGGGGTCGGCAAGGGCATAGGCTGCCCTCCCATCTCGGCCATAAAGACGAGGTTAACACACATGCCACAAAATGGGGCCCAAAGGTTAAAGCCTGTGTCTTCCTGGGGAATCAGGGAGGTCTCCCTGGAGGAGGTGAAGACTGAGATAGACCTGGAAGGATAGACAGGGATTGAGTGGCGAGACATTCAGGAAAGGAAAGGAACCTGGAATTCCAAAAAGCTGTGGGTCTGCATGAGAAAGAAGAGGTGACAGGGCAGCTCAGGCCTCTGAACAGGTGTGCTGCAGTTCACATGGCAAAATGCATCCCTCATGGCAGCGCCCAGCAGGAAGTAGACACATGGAGTGGAGAGGTGGGTCTAATTCATCACGGGGGCTGAGGAGGGCCAGGGTCCTGGAGGCTGCAGGAAACTGGAGACAGCTTGCCTGCTACAGAAAGGCGCTGCTGCTCAGGCCCAGCCCACTGCATTGCCCATCCTCCGACGAGGGCCCTAGCAGGGAAGAGGGGGATAAAGCTCTGCTGAGATCCCAGACTTCAAATTTATTTGACCAGCTCTCAATAAATTTCTCACGCCAGAGGCCTCACTACCATCTCCGGTGGACTGCACAGGAAGTGTCTGTCTTTGATGGCTTGGAGACGTGTCCACATGTCTTGCCAGGAGGCAAGCCCCTAAATCTTCCTCAGACTTGCTCCCCTCCTAGTAACTCTGAATAGTTTAAGATAACTCCCTCCAACCTTGAGGCTGGTGCCAACTTTGTGTCATCCATCAGCCCTGGCCGATTTCTTATTAAAGTTCTGCTGTTCCCTTGGAAAAGTCGCCACCTTAAATCCAAGGGCTGATAGGACAGGGGAGAGACAGAGGGGCTGGAGTTGGTGGGGCGACGGCAGGTCAGGAAGATTAGGTCCTAATCCTACTGCTGGGGCAAGAGGGAGACCTTCCCGGGCCCTGGCTCTACAGCTTGCCCCAGGGTCTAAGGACAAGTTGTCTAAGCCCTGCGTTGGCTTGAAAAGGCTGCCCAGGGAGTAGCTCAGAGGTGAACACCGTCCAACAATTCTCCCAAGAGCCAGCAGGGGGCTGGCTCAGGGAAAGGGGACTTAACGGGCGTTGATCACATTCACCCCTCACTCATTCACTCACTTAGTACAGTTCACTGATATAACACATTTGTGTTGGATGCCTGCTACTGTGTGCCTGTTCTCGGTGCTGTAGAGACAGCGGTAAACGAGACAGTATGTGCCTTCATAGAGCTTACCTTCTAGAGAGGGAGATGGTGAACAAGCTCAGAAATAAATACAGTAATTCCAGATGTTGGTATGAGGAAAATAAAACAGCAGTGAGTTAGAGTGAGGGAGGTGGGGTGGGCTGGGAGGCCTCCCTGAGGAGGGGACGTTTGAGCCAAGTCCTGAATAAGAAAAATCAGAGACTGGAGGGTTCTGGTGTGGGTCAACCTTGACTCATGGCCTCTTTTTGACTCAGAAGAGCAGAATTTCCTTTATGCATGGAGGACAATTGCTAAGCCAGGCTCTGTTGAGGATTTATAAATGGATTGCAAGTTCCCGCCCACACAGGTGCCTTCAGTCTAGTAGTTGTGATGGTACAACCAGCGCAGGAACTCCAAGGCTGGGTGCTTGGGACCACGACGTTAGGCTGAAAGCTCAGAGAAGGCACAGGTCCCTTCCAGCTGGGATGAGCAGAGGAGGGCACCCGGAGGCCAGAGCGGGTGCAGGGAGTCATCTGGCAGGACTCAGGCTCTGCGAATGGTGCTGGGCCCTGACTGTGCTCGTTGATTCCCTTGGGTGCTGGTTCTGGGTGGGCGCATGTGTCCTACTAATAACCCAAGTGAGCCGAGTTAATTCTTGGAGTGTAAGGAATGCAGATGACACGTATTGCCTCATCAGCCGAAGAATTACCGGCAGGGAGGAACTCAGTTGGAGCCAAGCTTTCTTTAAATAATTGGCAGCAGGATGCGTGGCATGGATTGTTTTTTCCCTGCTCTTGCTGCCGCCAAAGGAAATCACTGCATTGCATGTCTCCCATCTCTGGGTCACAGCCATGACTGGGAAGCAGGAGCCCTGGATGGTCCGGATCACGGGAGATGACAGGTATCCGATGCAGCTTCGAGGCTTCTCTGGGGAGAGCATAACCCACACAGGCAGGTCTGCTGTTGAAATGAGCAACTCTCTTTCATGAGTCGATAACATTTGCTCAGCAAATAAAGATTAGCAGGACAGACCTCTCTGCGTTTGCTCTGAGCTCTAAATGTCTCCCAACATCAGTTACAGCCACAGAGTCCAAGAGGACCACCAAGAAACACAGTGACTTGCCGTGCAGTTTGGAAGTTGATTGGCTGATGGCTTCAAAGGCCAGCACTGTATCTCACTGTGGGAACTCCCAGAGCGGAGGCCCTAGGCTAAACCCTGGGGAGACAAGGCAGAAAGAGGCAGCCCTTGTCCTTAAGGAACATAGGGTCTAGTAGACAGGCAGGTGAATCAGCGTGTGACAGTGTTGTAGGTGCTTCCTTATGCCTGTGTACAGGGCAGGAGGGGACCGTGATGAGGGAGGGGCAATTCCATAAGGTGGACCTTGGGTGGCATTTTTATCTCCCCTTCTCTATGCCCATGCAATGCTTGGCACAGAATAGAACAAGCAAGGTGACACACCATGGCTACTTTATACCAAAGAGATACCACAGCTGAAATGAGTGACAGCTGTCTTTTCCTAGTTCTTGGAGTGGGGAGGGGAGAGGATCAAGCTCTTGCATGGTTTTCTCCCAGTGTTACGTTTTTCTTTTTAAAATCTTCCCAAAGCCCTTGGTTTCTACAGCTGCTTGACTACATAAAAATCCAGAGAAGTGGATGGAACATTGTTAAGCTCCTACTATGTGGTGGGTTCTGGGCCGGGCGCTCACAGACATGGGTCTCCTTTAATCCTCCTGACAGCCTTGCAAATTATTCTCACTCTATAGGATGCGGGAACCGAGAGGCGGAGTTGTCAAGGCCTCCCAGCTGCTGGGGGAGAGAGGCAGATTGATTTGAAAGAGCGTGCCTGTGTAAGATGATGTTCATCTTAGCCCAGAATGATCTAGTTAGCTCTGCAGCAACTTCATAAATGGTGTTCTACAAAGACACCCAACCTCCAGAGCCACCCTCTTGTTAGATACAAGGTTATAAGCCTCTGAAACAACGTTGACACCATTTTTGCTCGCTCGGTGGTAATCCCCTAGCACTTCGTGTTGTTCTTTTCCCGCCCAAGTGGACCACGTTGTCACATCAGATGCCCACTGGCCAGCCAGGGCGGGTGTGGGCAGCTGAGGTTTGCTCACGGATGAGTTGCAGTGTAGCAGGTAACATCCAGGGCAGGTGTGCCTTGGAAGTTTCTGGAGCCCAGCTCTCCAACTTCTCACTGCAAGCTCTGATTGAAGGGACAGCCAAGCCAGACACAGTTCCCACAGCTCCCATGCTCGTTTCTAAACCCAATGTCTCCGAGTTCTTTTGCCAAAGCTGGGCTTCCCAAGCCCTGCCCACCTGTGGGGGAAGCCTTGGGGTTGACCCTCTGATATGTGGTCCCCTGCCCCAGAGCCCAGATGAATGACTTGTACTCTGCTCTTTCCCTGATTGTCCTCCCCAACACCACTGGTGTCATTTCCCCTGGGCTTGAGAAAAGAGAGGGGTCTAGGTACTCTTCCTAATTAAAACAATTCCCTAAAACAGGAAGCCGCAGCCCGTGAGCCAAGTCTGTTCCATTGCCTGCTCTTGTAAATAAAGTTTTATTGGAACACAGCCACGCCCATTTGTTTCTGGGTATCTGTGACTGCTTTCTCATTACAACAGCAGAGTTGAGCAGTGTGGCAGGGATTGTCTTGCCCACAAGGCAAAAAAATATTTATGGTCTGATCCTTTACAGAAAATCTTTGCTGATTCCTGTGTTAGAACATTAGAATTTTTTGCCGCAATGTTTTTGCCCCAAAGTAATAAATGCCTTAAAGATAGGATCATCAAAACTTTTCATCGCCTAGGAGAATGTGAAAATAACAATAATTATAGTAGCAACAGCAAGGCTGGGCTAAATGTTTAACCTGTTGAGGCTAAGAGCACAGGTTCTGGAAGCAGACTAGCTCACGTCCTGGCTTCTCCATTGTCCCAGCTGTGGGACCTTGGCTAAGTTATATGACCTCTCCATGCCTTGCTTTCCTCTTTTGTAAAATGGTGACTCTTTGGGGGAGTTGTGTGAGTTGACTAGGGTATTACATGTAAATAAGGTATTACACGTAAATAAGGTATTACACGTACCATGACAAAGCATTCAGTAAATGCTGGTCTCCTTGTGTAACCCTCATGGCAAACCCCTTATCATTGGCGGGAATGGGACCCTGCTATCCAAACCCTCCTATGCAAATTCAGAAGCAGAAAGGAGTGATATAAAGTTTTGAATTAAACACTCAGTCTGACAACTTTCTCTCTGAACGCAACTAGACTTGGATGGTGAAGGACACTTGTACTCGTGATCTTTAAGTTGGTGCCACTATCATTCCCATTTTACACATGCAGAAACGGATGTTGAAACAGGGTAAGGGGCCATGAAAAGCAGGACAGGATCCCGGCTGTCTGACCCTGGAGCACCCAATAACCAAGGACCTGCCACTCCCTGGTGGCTCTTGGCCAACTGAGTCCCTGGCTCATCACAAGTGCCCCTGCTTGGTGGGTGAATTCATCGGTGAGGAACACCATAAGCACAGGCTGACCACAGAGGTGGCTGTGCCCCATGCCTTGTCACCAGGGCAAGGGACTTTGTACAACTGGTTACCCAGTCCTCCTTATGACCAGCACCCCCTTACAGAAGCACTGAAGAACAGCCCAGCAGCATCTGGTCACCTCTGGTTTGGAGCCCATGACCATAGCCTGATGAAAGGGCCCCTGCCAATGAGCCACTGAAGACAAGGGTGAAGTGGAAGGAGTACTGGTGTTATTTGTTTATTTTTTTCTTTCTTTTTTAAACCTCTTTATTGGAGTATAATTGCTTTACAATGGTGTGTTGGTTTCAGCTTTATAACAAAGTGAATCAGCTCTACATATACATATATCCCCGTATCTCCTCCCTCTCACCTCTCCCAACCCCACCCCTCTAGGTGGTCACAAAGCACCGAGCTGATCTCCCTGTGCTATGCGGCTGCTTCCCACTAGCTATCTGTTTTACGTTTGGTAGTGTATATATGTCCATGCCACTCTCTCACTTCGTCCCAGCTTAACCTTCCCCCTTCCCATGTCCTCAAGTCCATTCTTTACGTCTGCATCTTTATTCCTGCCCTGCCCCTAGGTTCTTCAGAACTTTTTTTTTTTTTTAGATTCTATATATATGTGTGTTAGCATACGGTATTTGATTTTCTCTTTCTGACTTACTTCACTCTGTATGACAGAGTCTGGGTCCATCCACCTCACTACAAATAACTCAATTTCATTTCTTTTTATGGCTGAGTAATATTCCATTGTATATATGTGCCACATCTTCTTTATCCATTCATCTGTCGATGGACACTTAGGTTGCTTCCATGTCCTGGCTATTGTACATAGAGCTGCAATGAATATTGTGGTACATGACTCTTTTTGAATTATGGTTTTCTGAGGGTATATGCCCAGTAGTGGGATTGCTGAGTCATATGGTAGTTCTTTTTTTAGTTTTTTAAGGAACCTCCATACAGTTCTCCATAGTAGCTGTATCAATTTACATTCCCACCCACAGTGCAAGAGGGTTCCCTTTTCTCCACACCCTCTCCAGCACTTATTGTTTGTAGATTTTTTGATGATGGCCATTCTGACTGGTGTGAGGTGATACCTCATTGTAGTTTTGATTTGCATTTCTCTAATGATTAGTGATGTTGAGTATTCTTTCATGTGTTTGTTGGCAATCTGTGTATCTTCTTTGGAGAAATGTCTATTTAGGTCTTCTGCCCACTTTTGGGTTGGGTTGTTTGTTTTTTTGATATTGAGCTGCATGAGCTGCTTATAAATTTTGGAGATGAATCCTTTGTCAGTTGCTTCATTTGCAAATATTTTCTCCCATTCTGAGGGTTGTCTTTTGGTCTTGCTTATGGTTTCCTTTGCTGTGCAAAAGCTTTTAAGTTTCATTAGGTCCCATTTGTTTATTTTGTTTTTATTTCCATTTCTCTAGCAGGTGGGTCAAAAAGGATCTTGCTGTGATTTGTGTCATAGAGTGGTCTGCCTATGTTTTCCTCTAAGAGTTTTATAGTGTCTGGCCTTACATTTAGGTCTTTAATCCATTTTGAGCTTATTTTTGTGTATGGTGTTAGGGAGTGTTCTAATTTCATTCTTTTACATGTAGCCGTCCAGTTTTCCCAGCACCACTTATTGAAGAGGCTGTCTTTTCTCCATTGTATATTCTTGCCTCCTTTATGAAAAATAAGGTGACCGTATGTGCGTGGGTTTATCTCTGGGCTTTCTATCCTGTTCCATTGATCTATCTTTCTGTTTTTGTGCCAGTACCATACTTACCATACTGTCTTGATTACTGTTGCTCTGTAGTATAATATGAAGTCTGGGAGCCTGATTCCTTGAGCTCCATTTTTCTTTCTCAAGATTGCTTTGGCTATTTGGGGTCTTTTGTGTTTCCATACAAATTGTGAAATTTTTTGTTCTAGTTCTGTGAAAAATGCCAGTGGTAGTTTCATAGGGATTGCATTGAATCTGTAGTTTGCTTTGGGTAGTATAGTCATTTTCACAATGTTGATTCTTCCATTCCAAGAACATGGTATCTCTCTCTATCTGTTTGTATCATCTTTAATTTCTTTCATCAGTGTCTTATAGTTTTCTGCATACAGGTCTTTCGTCTCCTTAGGTAAGTTTATTCCTAGGTATGTTATTCTTTTTGTTGCAATGGTAAATGGGAGTGTTTCCTTAATTTCTTTTTTAGATTTTCATCATTAGTGTATAGGAATGCCAGAGATTTCTGTGCATTAATTTTGTATCCTGCAACTTTACCAGATTCATTGATTAGCTCTAGTAGTTTTCTGATGGCATCTTTAGGATTCTCTATGTATAGTATCATGTCATCTGCAAACAGTGACAGCTTTACTTCTTCTTTTCCAATTTGTATTCCTTTTATTTCTTTTTCTTCTCTGATTGCTGTGGCTAAAACTTCCAAAACTGTTGAATAATAGTGGTGAGAGCGGACATCCTTGTCTTGTTCCTTATCTTAGAGGAAATGCTTTCAGTTTTTCACCATTGAGAGCAATGTTGGCTGTGGTTTGTCATATATGGCCTTTATTATGTTGAGGAAAGTTCCCTCTATGCCTACTTTCTGCAGGGTTTTTATCATAAATGGCTGTTATATTTTGTCAAAAGCTTTTTCTGCATCTATTGAGATGATCATATGGTTTTTCTCCTTCAATTTGTTAATATGGTGTATCACATTGATTGATTTGCGTATACTGAAGAATCCTTGCATTCCTGGAGTAAACCCCACTTGGTCATGGTGTATGATCCTTTTAATGTGCTGTTGGATTCTGTTTGCTAGTATTTTGTTGAGGATCGGGATGAATACTCTCCCCGTTTTACAGATGAGGACACTGAAGCCCAGACTGGTACCAAGGTCGCCTAGCTGGTTGCAGGCAGGCTGGCTCCAGCTGGGACCACTGCTCCACCCTCCTCCACGGGTGAGAACTGGAGTCAGTTGCAGGGTGGCAAGCAGATAGCACCTCTCCTTCCTGGGGGCCTCCACTGCCTCCTGATTACTGGGCCACAGGACATCTTATGACCTCAACTCCCCATGGCAGCATGCTGGCTTGTATTAGTGGGATTTGACTTTTCCTGGGAAGTGGGATGACTCTTAGCCTCAGCTTAAGGTGGGATGGACTGAGTGGGGGTGATGCCTTGAGGAGGCATCTGAGTAGACATCTCTACCCCACCAGGAACCTGGCAGGGAGATGGAAGGACCTTACCTCATGGGAGCCTAGAGATCTGAGCAGTTTCTGTAATTGGAGTTTGGTGCGAGGACGGTGCAAAAGGCTGGTCTCAGACTGAGACCCATAGGGGATGGGGATCTCCACTGGGGAACAGGCTAGGAGCATGGCAGAGTGGGGCCCCTCCCCAAAGAGATTCGGGGCTGGAGACCAGGGAGGGCAGCGCAGTGCTCAGTTACAATGTGGTCCACTGGGTTTTGTGCAACAATCCAGGTTTTGCTGATGTTTGGGGTTTTTTTTAATTATCATTGAAGTAGCCACATAAAAATTTTAAATTCCTGTAGATTCCTTCTGGGCCTCCAACAGTACTATACGAACATTACCCTGGATGTATCCCAGTACCTACATGGGTGATGAGGAAGCCTGGAATGGGGAGAGAGGGTCAGTGTCTAGGGAGATGGTCCTGCAGGCTCTGGTGTTGGTGCTGGGACCCTAAGAGCCGTGTTCTCCTGACCCGAGTTCCCTGCTCTCAGGGAAGTGTCCTCGGTACGCCTCTCATGACCTTGTAACTGAGCTGTCAGAAACCCCACTTTGCAGGCTCCCTCTATTAGATAGTCTCTTCCTAGGGTTTGGGAAGTTCTCAGGCAGAGGTCAAACCCCACAGAGCCCTTCCCTTCAAGTTTACTGTGGATCCCTATTCAGAACTGTCTGGAACGAGAGATAGACAAAGTGGCTTTTTCCAGCCCCAAATCCTATTAACTTGGGGTGTCTCTTTGCAAGATGCGGGGGCCAACTGGTCACCCTAGCCCCGAGGCATGTTCCTGACCCCTGGGCCCCAGCCCCTCTGCAGCAGGACACCTGGGTGGAGGTTTCCCATGTTCCTTAGAAGAAGATGAGGGAAACCCCAATGGGTCCCCACCTCACTGTGCCTTCCTCAAGTACTCTCAGTAGTGAAAAGTCAGGGGAAATATTGGTGTTTGCCAAGTGGAAAAGACGGGAAAATCAACAGAGGGAAAAAAGATCTCATTTTCAAGCTTCTAAGCAGGGATTGCAATCGATAATGTAAAGAACAGCAGGTGGCCATTAAGCCACACTTGGCAGTGTCCTCCTGCCAGGACAATGTTTGCTGAGGAGCAAACTTCAGGGGCGCCTCAGCACCTACCCCTACCTGCAACGTCTCTTAAGGGAGCTGGTGTGAGGCTCCTTGGGGGTGGAGGGAGGACACCACTTAGAAGTGAGTTAACTAATCCCCAGACCCCAGTGTAGACCCCAGTACCAGGCCATCGGATCCAGAAGTGCAGAGAGTCAAGGGCAACCGAAATAGGGAGGGGGCATCCAGGTTGAGTCGGGGGTGGGAGGTCTCCCCAAGAGAGGCCACCTGCTGTTTTTCCCTTTGTTTTTTGTTTCAGTCTTGAAGATAAACTCGACTTGTTTTTGGTTTTGTTTTGTTTGGTTTTTACCATCACAGATGACAACTTTCCCAAAATGTTAGGTGCCATGGTGGCGTGTCGGGGCATGCTTTGATGGTGAGCACATCCCCCTCCTGCCTCACCCGTGGCAGAGTTCCCTTCTCTTGCCTCTACGGGCTGTGACTGTGCTTTCAAGACCTGCGGGGTGTGATGGACATGCGGCCCAGCCAATGAGGACTTGTGGATGGGCCTCGTAGGTGGGGCTTGAGCATCTTGAGGGAGGGGCAGACGGGCCCTTAGAAGGAAGAGATGGACCCTCCAGAAGCTTCTAGGTTGGTGTGGGAGCCCCAGGCTGTGACTCACAGAGCTCCCAGTCTGATGGGGGAGTGTAGACCTTGCCCTAAACGAAAATGGAATAATCGCACTTAAAATAAATATATCATTTCACAAACCCATACCCTCCTAAGACATTGTCCTAATTCATTCATTGTCCTGGAGTGCTGTTACACTAGGTGCTGCTTGGGGAAGGTGGGTTATTGGTGGGGTTTGGAGTTGTTTTATACAGTGTTTTATTTTCTTGCAATGGTATTTCATCAAAGCGCTAGGCGGCTGGCACGGTGGTGGGTTCTGAACATGGACTTTGGCGTCAGATGGACTGGGTTCAAATCCCAACTGTGGAGTTGTTTCTGTGCAACCTTGAGCCTGTTACTTGACTTCTCTGAGCTTGTTTCCCCATTAGAAAAAAATGAAGACAGTCACACCAATCACATGCTTCACTTAAGAAATAAATGCTCCCAGCACAGTGTCTGGCAAGTAGCAGGTTCTTAAGAAATACTTGTTTTACTCCCTCTATCCCTTTCCTCTGGATTTTAATCTGACTGGTGCAAATTTAATGGAGAACTTTGAAGTGTGGGGAGCTTTCAGGCTGAGGAATACTGTAAGCTTGGGGGTTAATCAAGAAAGGCTCCTCAAAGAAAGCTCAGCAACTCCCCCAAGCCCATTCTGGGATCCTCCTAACCCAAACGAAAAAGCTAAACTGAGGAATTGTGGCCCATGGCAGAGGCCTTGCACACAGTAGGTGCTTACACAATACATGGTCTTGTAGCCTGGTTTGGGGGCTAGAGCTGTGGCCTGGAACTTCTGTTGCTTGTGGACAAGGACCAGGCTTTGTCATTTCCATAGCCTTTGCAGGCCACCCAGGGGTCCACCAGAGACCGCTGGTAAGGTCTCTCATGGCTCACCGAGACGAGTGCAGCCCCCTCCACCTGGTCCCTGCGTCCGTCCATCCTCCCCTACAGCCTCTTCTCCACCCAGCAGCCAGCCTGGACTCTAAAACATGGATCAGGCCAGGGCCCTCTTCTGCTCAAAACCTCCAGGAGCTACTTAGAAATGATATTTAAAGCTCCAAGCATGGAGCTGTGGAGTGTTTCCAAAACGAAGTGTCAATTTATCTAGGTACAAAGCCATTAGTTTGAAATTCTGTAACGTGTTGGCATTTGAATAAAAGTGAAATTTTGGGAGAACTGAATGTACACCTTTTTATCACCCTAGCTGTGGTTCAGGGGACCTATAATTGCTCTGAATACATATATTTCCCAGTTGTTTTTATAGATTGTATTTTTTAAATTCACATCTGAAAATATACTTTTTCATTATTCAAAGGGGTTGTTTTTGTGTGTGTTTTTTTTAAATTAACTAATTTGTTTATTTTTGGCTGCGTTGGGTCTTGGTTGCTGCGTGCGGGGTTTCTCTAGCTGCGGCAAGCGGGGGCTGCTCTTCCTTGCTGTGTGTGGGCTTCTCATTGTGGTGGCTTCTCTTGTTGCGGAGCACGGGCTCTAGGCGCGTGAGCTCAGTAGTTGTGGATCGTGGGCTCTAGAGCGCAGGCTCAGTAGCCGTGGTGCACGGGCTTAGTTGCTCCACGGCATGTAGGATCTTCCCGGACCAGGGCTCGAACCCATGTCCCCTCCATCTGCAGGCGGATTCTTAACCACTGCGCCACCAGGGAAGCCCCAAAGGGGTTGTTTTAACAAAAATGTCTATTGCACTAAAAATAAAAACCAAAGCGTCTGTATCACTCCGTCATGTCATTCAACCTCATCTTCTACAATCATTGCCTTGCACATCTGCCATTCTGACCTCTGTGGGATTCCTCTCCTGCCTCAGGGCCTTTGCACTGTGCTTCAGCCTGGAATTTTTCTTCCCCAAATATCCATATAGCTCACACTCACCTTATTTTGTTTTCTGTTGCTATGTAACAAGTTATCCCAAATTTACTGGCATAAACATAATTTCTGTAGGTCAGGAGTTTGGACGTGGCTTAGATGAGTCCTCTACTCAAGGTCTCACAAGGCTACAACCAAGGTGTCAATGGGCTACAGCTTCATCGGAGGCTCAACTGGGGAAGATCTGCTTCCCAGCTCCCTCCAGTTGTTGCAGAATTCAGCTCTTTGTTGCCGTAAGACTGAGGCCCATTCTCCTGCTGACTGTCAGTTAGGAGTTGCTAGTGTCTAGAGGCTGCCCACAGTTCCTTGCCATGTGTCCTCTTGGTTCTAAATATTTTTGCTGTAAGAATCTTTGCTGCAGGCAGTTTCAGCACACAACTAATTGGACATAAGACAGTTTTGCCATGAAAGAAAAAATAATGAAAATAGAATAAAAGACATTTAAAAGGACATAATGAAACATAAAAAATTAAATTTTTTAAAGATTTTATTGTGAAAAATGAAAATACAAAAAATATTTAAATACATTTAAAATGTGTAGATCCATGGTTATAGATTCGGGTATATCTTAGAGAAAGGGATGATACTTCCTTTCTCAAAGTCACTCATTAAGGATTCAGGATCTAATATGGTATGTAAGTTCTTTACGATATAAAAATACCTGCCGTTAAGTCATACCAAACTGTCAGCCAGTTACTTTATCGTTTACGGCAAAATTGCCTTATGGCCAATTAGTTGTGCAGTGAAACTGTTTGTGTCAGGGATGTTTACGGTGACAGTACTGGACATGCCTTGCCATGTGCCCTCTCCATAGGCCTTCTCACAGCATGGCAACTGACTTCCGCCAGCAAGGGAGAAAAGTCTTTCTAGTGCACATGGCAGAAGAGAGCCTTCTACATACCATAACATAGCACATTATACATATCATAACGGGAGTGCCAGCCCATCACCTTTGTCGTAGTCTATTAGTTAGAAGCAAGTCGCAGGTCCAGCCTACACTCAAGATTGGAGGGGATTTTCCAGGGCAAGAACAAGGACCCATCACACTCACCTTTTTCAAGGCTTTTCTCAAATATCACATTCTCAGGGAGGTCATCTGTGTAATAGTAATTGTAAAATTACAACCCTACTTCTGCCCCCCATTGTTGCTGATCCCCCACTCCCTATCTATTTTTCAAATAGCACTTATCATCTTTTACTATGATATGTAAATCTACACATTTATTATAGTCATTCTCTGTCTCCTCCTCCTAGAAAGGAAGCTCCATGAGGGCAGGGATTTATGTATGTCTGGTTTATTGTTGAGTCCCAGTGCCTAGAGCAGTGCCTGGCACATAGCAGGTGCTCAACTAATATCAAGTAATATCCTCCAGTGGCTCCCCATTGTCCTTAGAAAAACTCCAAACTCTTGGCCTTGCTGACATGACCTGCCTCTCACTCCCCCTACCCACCCCACCCTTACCCCTGTGGGCTGTGCATGAGTCATGCTGGCCTCCCGCTGTCCCACAAACCTGGCAGGGATTTTCCTGCCATTGGGCCTCTGCACTTGCTGAGCTCTCTGCCTGGAAGGAGCTTCCTCCAATCTTTGCAGAGCTGGCTTCTCTTGATCCCTCATGTATCAGATGTCACCTTCCCAGAGAGGCCTCCCTGACCATCTGACCAAAAGGAGTCTCCAGCGCCCCTGCCCCATGCGCTGGGCCCCCCACTCCCCACCCAGGCCCTGACCAGTTTACATGGTTGCTGTCTGTCTGTCCTGTAGACTGTAAGCCCACTGAGGGGACTTCACCAGTGTATCCCCGGTGTCTGGAACCGTACCCTGTACTCAGGAAATAGGGGAATGAATGAGGCTGAAATGTACAGTTAAGCCTTTCCAGGCCTGGGATGGGGAGGGAGTGAGGGTGTTAGGGGAAGGGGGCAGTGTGGTGGGAAAGCTGCCTTGGCCTGAATGCCTGGGGATGGCCTGGGATGACTGCCTTCACCTCCCAGGGCCTCAGTCTTCTCTGCAGCCAGGGTAGAGCTGCAGTTTCCCTGGTCCTCTCAGCAGAGTCAGGGCTCAACCCCTTGGCCCTTCCCCCAAGAAGGCCCCCAGGTTTGAGGGGTGAGGGTGGGAGGCAGCCTTTAGGTACCACAGTTCAGTGATGCTCCTCTAAGTCGCATCCTTTAGTCCTTCCTGTGGCCCCAGCCTCTGCAGCCAGCCCCCCCCCCCACTTTCTGGGCTCCCCATCTTCTGCTGCTCTGGCCTTGGCAGGGGCTCCCTGCTTCCTCCAGTCCCCAGTCCAGTCCCTGCCTCCCCCAGGGTGACTGATAGCCAGTACCATGGGCCCTGGGCACCAGCAGTGGGCTTGCCCAAGCCAGATGCAAGCCAGCCACCAGTTGCCAAAGGGGCTGGCCCCAGGGGCTCTCTCTCCATCCCCCTGGGCTGTTGTCTCTGTGTATTTGTCACAATTCCTAGGTCTTGGTCCACGTTCAACTCAGTCCCATAAGTCTTCACTGCTCACTCACTGCACCAGGCACTGGGGACACTAAGTACACAGGCATGGGCTCAGAGTCTGGAGGGAAGGACAAACACACCCATGCAGCAGCAGGAGACACTTGGGAGCATCAGGTGCACGGGGCATGGAGATGGGTCTGCAAGGGAAAAGACTGTGGTTGGGTTGGGGGCCTTGAGGGCTATGAAAAGGAGTTTTGGAAAAGAGTATTATCTCTTCTGCCGACCTCCTGCTTTGGTGCTTCCTCTTTCCTTCCATATCTGTTTCATGAGTAACTTTTGCCCTGTGTGTGTCTCTCTGTCCTCTATCTCCCCGACTTTGGTCCCATCCCTGTCCCCCCTCTCTGTCCCTATCCCTCTGACCCTCAGTCCCTTCCCCCATCTTTCTGCCCTCATCTCTTAATCTCACCTCTCCCAGCCCCCATCTCCCTGTTCCACTCTCTCCTGGCTTGTCTTACCTAAGTAAGCCGTTTGGATTTATTAGCTCTGGGGGTGGAAAGAAAACAGCTTCTCGAAGAAGTGTGTTTAATGCCACATTTCAAACTTCCAGGCTTGATTGAAACGGTAGTTAAAACATTTTAAGGCTCTTAGGTAAATTTGCACTTACCTTCCGCACGGCCTCTGTTCTGATTTTAGCCATTTATTGCGGTTGCCCTGTTATGTTGCCGAGAGGCCGTGCTTTATTGAGAGCTGTCAGTCCATCTTGCAGGGATGTGGCCTGGCT
Organism: Leucopleurus acutus; assembly: GCF_964270905.1. Classification (NCBI taxonomy): domain Eukaryota; kingdom Metazoa; phylum Chordata; class Mammalia; order Artiodactyla; family Delphinidae; genus Leucopleurus; species Leucopleurus acutus. The sequence continues at coordinate 134,888,533 of NC_139142.1, read as the reverse complement.
TCCATCTGGGAGCCCATCTCATCGAAGCCACCAAGAATAAAAGTCACAGAATTATTGTGCATTTTAATTAAGCCTCAGTGTGCACCCTATTGTGGAGATGCTCATATTAAAGAATTCTTTTTACTTTGCAGGAAGCTGTAATATTTGTTCCCTGTGTCATTTTTATATTCCTTTTGCGTGGCAATTAATATTTAACTCGTGGGAAATAAAGCTGCCACCTGATATCATCTTTATGGCCTGGTATTAAAATAACTATTAAAATAAACTATTGTTATAAAGCATGGAGAAGACCCTCTGCTGGAAAGGGGTTTCGTTGACGTATTAATTCTACACAAGGAGCTGGGCCCTAACAAGTCTTTTTCTCCTAGCTCATTCCATTTATCATGATGACACGTCAATGAGCCTAAACATAATTATAATAACCAAGGAGAGAGAATATGGTGTATTTAAGGGATGGGGGGACTCGGTCCACCTTTCATCCCTCCCATAAAGGTATTTCCAATTAGCGTGATCGCTCAGTAATTACGGTGCCTATAACTTGGCCTTCATCGGCGTGCATCACCTCCAGCCAGAGCATGTCCTTGACATAATAGAGAAGGTGAAAGCAGCCCATTTGTAGTCACTGGTGGGAGCCCAGCTCCACCTGATAGCAACAGTGTTTAGCCGGGAGACCTAATGTGAGTTTACAAGTGATTACAAGCTGTCCTGTGGGACTCTGCTTACTGATGAATTCTCAAGTAAGTTGCAAAACAGTGACGAATTAACTTGTTATGCTGTCAGAATCGATTACTGCGGAAGACAGCTTAACTTCCTGGCCTGTTCTCAGGGCCCTTGAGCCAGCACCTCTCGACCCTGCCAGAGCGGATCAGGACAGTGTGCCCCACCCCCGCCTCTATCACCGCCGACCTCCCCTGCCCTCCTCCCTACCCACACTTTGCTTCACTCAGAGTCTCCAGTTTGAATTCGGGAAAGCGAATTCTCAAGAGCAGGGAGTGGGGAGAGGGAGGGGAGAGTCAGCCTGACATACTGTCCCCGCCTTGAAATGATGTTCTCTCCAGTGAAGCCTGGGGGAGATTGATTCTAGCTGGGACTTTAAGGAAGATAAACGTCTGGAGGCCCCAAGATCTTTACTCTGCAGCATTGAATGGAAGGTGCAATTTTTAAATGTTCCCTTAATATTTCTGAAACAGACTGGCCAGTAATTTATAGACTGCAGCATTGAGGACTGAATTAATTTTCCCAGTAAGAAGAGTGTGCATGCAGCTTGGCGAGCACCATTCCCTGCATCTCCAAGCAGAATCAGAGAATGACAGGGTGAGAAGGGACTTTGGTGGTAACGAATTCCACCCTCTCCGTGGCACCAGTAGGGAAACTGAGGCCGAGGTCACATTGTAAGTTCCTGGCAGGGTCAGATCTGGAGCCCCAGTCTCTAGATGGGTTCTTAGTTTCGTGCCCTTTATTGGCGAGTGATGTCTCCTTATAGAGCTTAGCTTTCTGTATCGTTGGTACCTGCAGCCTCATAACCTGAAGGGTGCTGCATACTTCTCCAGCTTTTATTTCCTTTCTTCTCAGAAGATGGAGGCTTCTTTGCCTGAATTAGGAGCTGTAGACCTAATGCTCAAGATTGGGGCAGGCTAAGGTTCTTGTCTGCCTGGCTGTCCACCTGGGTATGTGAGGTTCACATGGGCAGGGAACTCATATCTATTGAATTGAGCACCTAGGATGTGTCAGGGACAGGGCTAGAGCTATGTTATCTTGTTCATAATCTTCACAATAACCCTGAGTAGGGCAGGTATTTTGACCTCCCATTTTACAGATGAGAAAAATGAGGCTCAGAAGGTTAAGTCCTGCTCCCTCTTGCCACCCGCCCACCTCACCCCTCCTCAGCTCTTCCTTCTTCACCCCAGGCCCAGAATAGCAAAAAATGAAATGGGTCAGATTTCCAGTGATTGAGAGGGTTCAGTGGGGCATTAACTAGACCAGAACTGCTCACATGAATCTGGGGATCTTGATAAAACACAGGTTCTGATTCAGTAGCTGGGAAGCGGGGGTGGGGGCGCGGATCTGGGCCTGAAATTCTGCATTTCAAACAAACTCATGTATGATGTCAATGCAGCTGGTCTGGGACCATGTTTTGACTAGGAAGGGGCTGGATCACCCTCTCAGAGCCATCTGTTTCCACGCTTTCCAGAAGTCTCTGACCCAGTGTCATGAAATCATACACTCTTGCATATGACAAAGGCTTCTGGTCAGAAAGTCCATTCTGCCTCTGGAATTTGGGGATTCCTTTTTTTTTTATCATGAACCATCTCTAGGAAAGAGATAGACATGCCTTCTCAGAGATCCCTGAATCCGATCAAGGCTGTTCTGTACTTAAAACCTAAGCAGCGTGGCCATGTAAGGCTTCTCACCACTGTGATTTTTTTTTTAAATTTATTTTATTTATTTATTTTTGGCTGTGTTGGGTCTTTGTTGCTGCACGCAGGCTTTCTCTAGTTGCGGCGAGCGGGGGCTACTCTTCGTTGTGTGCAGGCTTCTCACCGCGGTGGCCTCTCCTGTTGCGGAGCACAGGCTCTAGACGCGCGGGCTCAGCAGTTGTGGCATGCGGGCTCAGTAGTTGTGGCACGAGGGGTCTAGAGTTCTGGCTCAGTAGTTGTGGTGCACGGGCTTAATTGCTCCACGGCATGTGGGATCTTCCCGGACCAGGGCTCGAACCTGCGTCCCCTGCATTGGCAGGCGGTTTCTTAACCACTGCGCCACCAGGGAAGTCCCTCACCACTGTGATTTAATAACTAACAATTGAACAGCACATCAGGCCCTTACGTTTACTTGATCCTTGAATCACAGAGCTTGCTTCTGGGGCAAGATATTTACTGTGAAAACTGAGTTGAGACTGGAATGTTACTAAACATTATAAATGATACTGGGTTTATTTTCCAAATGCTCCATACTCTGAAATAAGAACGGATATTCACAGAGCGTTGGAATCCAAGAGGCCTTACTTGCCCCAGCACAAATACATGCCAACAAACGAGGCACCCTCACGCAATTATGTTGTGGCTCACATCTGAAAAGCCCCTTGTACGTGACATTTACGAAGAAAAACACTTGCAAATTAAGTGTTTGATTAACATTACATCTTTTAGCGTTGAAAATGGGTGAGCGTCATTGAAAGCTGCATTAGCTAAAGAAAATGAACTGTATAGGAGCTTTATTCTGGGCCTGTGAATCTCAGTAGTTTTATTGAATCCTTAGTGCCAACGGCCCAGATTATTCATACACCATGTTTCATGAAATAATATAAAGGATCAGGAGTTTGCAGCTCATCAGAGGAAAATTAGCACAGTTTGAACGTGATCTTGTCCAGGGGCCTTGGGTAGTTTATGTTGGAATTTAAGGTGTGTTTTGTCAAGACTGAGTGGGTGAAATGTACTCTTTCTTGAGTGGGAGAGATAGTTATCCAGTTACACAGATTCTATGTCTATACCCACCACTTATCCAGATCCTATATCTACACCAGCAACATCACCTACTTTCACTGCCTGCTTCTAGAGAATAGCCTCTTTTACAATCTCAAGATACAGACACACAGTTTCTGGACTAGTCCCTTCTACCCTTTTATAGCTCATCCTCTTCTCTTTTTTCTTTTCCTTCCTTTCTTCCATCTTCCCCCTACCACCCCCATAAACCTGGCCAGGCCTCAAGTTTGAGGCCTGCATCAAAGCTGTTAAGGTAGTTCCCTATCAGGGACGCCCCCTCAATAACTGTGCTTAAAGTAGGGGGAAGCCCTGATTACGTTATTTGGCAACCTTCTACTGAGGTGTTTAAAAGAACACACCTGAAGCCCGTGTGTTCATTTGTACACTCCCTCGTCGTTTCCCAGGTTGCTTGTTCTGCCCAGGCCAGTGAAGAACATCTTCATCCAGAGGGCCCTGGGGTGACTTCTGAAGAGCGCATTGAAGTTTGTCAAGTGAAGAGACTGGAGTGGGGGAAGGGAGGACATTCCAGGCAGTGGGAACAGCACATGCAAAACCCTGGAGTTGGAGAAGGGCCCAGCACATCTGGGAAATGTTGAAAAGTCCATGTGGAAGGGGCACAGGCTGGGTGGAGGTAAGGGGCCAGAGCTGGAGGGGCCTGTTGGGATCAGGCAGTGAGGGGCCCTCATGAAGGAGCCCACAGAGAATTTTAAACCAGGGGAGGTCCTGGTCAGCTTTGTGCATTTGGGATCCATGGGTGGCTTAAGTGCAGGATGGACCACAGTCTGGCGGGCTGGGACCAGGTAGGAGCTACTGGATTAGTCCATCAGTGACCGGGCCAGGCCGGGTGGCCCTGCCAGGAAGCCTGCCAGGAACTAAGAGCTGGGAGCTAAGGACCCGAGGGGAACAGAGATACTGGCCAGGAGCGGAAAACTGGTGAGGGAAAGGCGAAGGCCTTATGTGGAGGCAGAGATAGGGTAGCTGAGTCCTGGCCTGCTCCGCGGAGAAGGGAGAGGGGTCAGGGTTAGGTTTCAAGGGCTCCCAGGAAGTCTTGGCCCATGTCTCTCTCCATCAGTGGGAGCCTGGACCCTGAGGGTGGAGGATAAAATACCATCAAAGGCAGGATGGCCAGTACCAGCAACGCAAGGGAGGTCAGAAATACCGCTGCTGAGTTGGGGAACTAAATAATAGGGATCATGAGAACAATAACACCATTCTCCCATTAATACTACACTTTTCAATTTATCTGAGCCACTTGACCTTGGTGGAGGTCAGGGGTTGTTATTATTGTTGTCGCTGTTGTTAGTAACACCGTGAGAAATCTAAGGCAGGTTGACTTGACTAAAGTCACAACGAATGAAGGATGCAACATTTAAACCCCCATCTTCCCCTAGTCTAGTGTTTTTGACATGCACAGATATTAGGACTCCTTTGAGAATTTGTTCTGTCTGGCTCTATGCTGAGTGCATTGTGGGGAAACATAAAGGATGTGAAAAACCCTTGCCCTAAGAAAGCTCATAGTCCTGATGAAAAGACAAGGCCAACTCAATGAAGGTAGCAGACAATTGCAAGAAAGTATCCATTTATCACCACTCAGTTCACCTATCCACCCACCATCTTTCTACCCATCCACCCCTCCATCCACCGTTCATGTACCCATCCACTCACCCATCTACCCACCCACCCATCTACCCATTCATTTATTCATCTATGCACTCACCACCTGTCCACCCATCAACCCACTAATCTACCTTCTACCTACACATCCATCCATCTATTTAGCCTTCGTTATCCAGAATGCTAACGGGTTATCCAGATCCCAAGTGGGCTCTTCTAACTCTTGCTGGACCTTAGAATCACGTAGGCATTAAAAGTTACCAATGCCCAGGCCCCACCCCAGAGATTCTGATTTACTTGGTCCAGGTGGGGCTGGACTTTGATAGGTTTTTTTTTAAAGCTCCCTAGAGATTCCAATATATAGCTAGAGATGAGGGCCCTCTAGAGTGTTTTAGCAGTTCACAGGTGGGTGGGCTGGTGAGGCCTGGGATAGACAGTGAACCTCAGAGCTGGAAAAGTCCTAGAAGCCCTCTGCGGCAGCTGCCCATTCTAAAGATAAAGTAACTGAGTCCCATTGAGGAGAGGCCTGGTTCATGTGAAGTCAGGACTTGGCCCCTCACTAGCTCAGAGTAGCTTCTTCTACCCCTCTCCGCTAGCAGACAGGGAAAATGTTGAGAAAGAGGCATGATTTGAGCTGCGCTTTGAAGAATGGGGAGGCTTGAGATAGGCAGAGGGAGGAAAGGCATTTCAAGTAGGAATAACAGGTCCATGTCCAAGGATGTAGACCAGGAATGAGGGTGGTGTGTTTGCAGATGGGAAACTCTGTGTGCTTTTTCTTTTATTTTTGCGGTACGTGGGCCTCTCACTGTCGTGGCCTCTCCCGTTGCGGAGCACAGGCTCCGGATGCGCAGGCTCAGTGGCCATGGCTCACGGGCCCAGCCGCTCCGTGGCATGTGGGATCTTCCCGGACCCGGGCATGAACCCGCGTCCCCTGCATCGGCAGGCGGACTCTCAACCACTGCGCCACCAGGGAGGCCCTCTGTGTACTTTTGAGGGCTCTTTCAATGCACAAAACAAACCTCTTCCCAAACACTCAAGCATCCCTTCTGAGGAGCACCCCGATTTGGGCCCCATACCTTCCCTTTGGGGCAACCAGGACCACTGAGCTGTGCACCATCTCACTATTGTAGTCCACCATGGAGTCTGCTGTTCTCTGAGCAGGCTCTGTGCCCCCAAGCCCCTCGGCGGTGCAGCCCCACCTGGAGAGCAAGGGGGAGCCGAGCCTGCTGCAGGGAGGAAGTTTAAACAATTACTTTGCTCTGATTAAGAAGGGTAATAATGGCTCTTTGAGGAGCAGCATTAATGCGAAAGTGGGGATGAAGGATGCTCAACCACCCCCTCCCCCGCCCACATAAATCTCACCTGGGTGCCTTTGTTGCTTCCTTATGATGCATGTATGAGATAAACTCTCCAAATCTATTTTTGTGCCAGTGCCAGCAGCCTGCTCATGGAGTAAGTAAGAGTTATGGCCACCATAATGGCATCACTTATGAGGGGCTAAAAAAAGAAAGCAAACATGTCCACACAGTTCTTATAAATCTATTGCAAATGTGGGCTCAAGTTTCCGAGGAAGTTTCACCCGACTGCACAGCACCCTCACTGTCCCCAGGGTTCCAGTGAGCCACTCAGCATACAGGTGCCCGGCATGACCAGTGATCCCGTCCCTGTCATTTCCTCCCTCCGTCTGAGTTCTAAGCAGTGGTCAGCCACAAGAGCATGAGCCACGCAAGCCGCTTAGGGCCACAGAGCCACAGAGCCATGCCTCAGAAGCTCCAGCCCCTAGAGGCAGAATGGCTACCCCCAGCACCTTCATTCAACAGCTCTGGGCCATCGCAACCCTGAGGAGGGCAGGCCAGACTCTCATCTTCTGGGCCAGGCATGAAGAAGCCTTGGAGAGAGGGCTGGCTACAGAGAAGCCAACATTCGTCATCGTTCTGCACCTTTTCCTCCCGGATGGAGTTGCACCAGGTTCCTCTGTGGGAAAAGGGGTCTTGGACCTGGCAGGTCTAGGATGGGCCAGCTCTCAGAGTCGCCTCCCAAAAGTCCAGGGGTCTGTGGGCAGAAGGAAAACTGCCTTTTTTCTTGCTTCCCATCCCGACCTCTTTAGGGAGAAGGGGCTCATTCGGCATAGGGGACGGAAGGCAGTAAGACTCAGGACTTTCAGGGGTCTGGCCCCCTCCCCACCCTAGCCTCATCTCCTAGCCTATCCTCCTGGTCCTCACTTTCTGTTCCTCCAGCTGAGGCCTCAGTTTCTCCATCTGCAAAGTGGGAACAATAATAATGGAACAATATTTGGAACCCTGATTTGCAGGGTTGTCATGAGATGCACATGAAATGATGCAGCTGAAAGTACTTGGTGAGTGTTCAAGTGCTGGAAGGTGTAGGGTTTGCCATAGTTACTGTCCTTTGGGGCTCATGTCTGTCAGGGAAAGATGCCTGAGCCCTGCTCCTCTGAACGGGAGGCCCTCAGTGATTCCTTTGGGGAGAGCTCCCAGTGTGGGTCAGGCCAATTATCTCTTAACACAGGGGTCTTCATGCCCCAAGACAGGCTTTAAGCCCCTAGGGGGCAGTTCCAGCCTCATAATGACCTGGAAATCCCAGCTGGGCACATTTTGGGGAACTTCTGGATGGTCATCACTTGGGAGAGTTTGTGGGCTCACTTTCTCTGAAAAGCCATAAGGACTTCTCACCTGGATTACTGCCACAGCCTCCTAACGGCTCCCCGTCCTGTCTCTCTGACCCTCTAAAATCTACTCTCTACCAGCTGCCAGAGTGGACCTTTTAAAGCACTAGCCAGCTCATGCCATCCTCCTGGAATAAATGGCTCCCCATGGCACTGAGTAAGAGCCAAAGGCCCGTTGGAGGCTTCTGTGGACCTGCATGGTCCTTGCCTACCTCGCCCCTCCTTGCCCGCTCATCAGCTGCCCTGACCTCCTTGCTGTCCCCTCCACTTGGCAGGTCTCTCTTGGGAACCTCAGGACCTTTGCACTGGCTATTCCTATTATGTGGCTCACTCCTCATCGCTCCAAGTCTTTGCTGAAATGTCTCTGATGAGGCTTTTCCTGGCCACCGTATTAAAAATGCCAGTCTCCCACCCCAACACTCCTCTCCTCCTTCCCTGCTGTGTTGTTCTGCTAAGCACGTCGCACATTGATATTCCACATAGTATTGCACTTATTTACTTTGTTTAGCCTCTGTCTTCTCCACTAGCATGTAGGCTCCCTGAGGACAGGGAACCTGCCTATTTTCTATTGCATCCTCATTGCCTAGAACAGTGCCCAGTACATAATAAGCCCTTGGTAAATGTTAGTTGCTTGATTGAATACATGGGTGGATGGATGGATGGATGGATGGATGGATGGACGGACGGATGGATGAATTAAAGACCCAGAGAGGCCTCTGGCTGTGCTAGAGGAAGCCAGTCACTGTCCAGGGGCAGGAGGATGGACACAGTAACCACTGGAAAGTACGATCTGCCTGGGAAGAGGGTGGGTTCTTAGCCAGAGGCAGGCAGGGAGAAGGACCTTGATCTTTCAGTTCCTTGGATGGTGAGAGACTGAAGCCTCTGGCCCATCCCAGACCTGTGCCATCCTTTCCACCTACTCTTCCTGGCATGGACCAGAGCACAGGGAAGGAGTAAGGATGCAAAAACAGCTGCATCTGGAAACCACACGTATAATAATTCCCACAGTCACGGACACTCACTTTTCCAGGAAGCCAACAAACCTGTTAAAATGCAGCTTAACCTCCACCCTGTAAAGTATGCAAACGGCACAGGGCGGGAAGAACACATTCACGGTCTCTGAGTCCCCATTAAAAAAACATTGCCTCCCATGCCACGGCATTTGGCTTGCAAATTCTAAATGTCAATAGTTCCCCCCAGTGAAGGCAGGCAGAAGGTTGAAAGGTTAGCCCTTTTAGGAAGCTAACTGCCACTGGTAAATTAGAACTATGAACACACCATCCCTTTTCCTTTGTCACCTCTCCCCCAACCCCGACTCTTTCCCTGGCCCAGGAGCCCCAGGAACAACACAGTTTAAAACCCAGAGTGTGAACCTCGAATACCCTTTCTGTGATGAGGGAGATAATGGGGAATAAATTCTCACCTTCCTCAAAATAAATGGATCCGGGCGTGGTTTGCAGCCAGTCTAGAATATAACAGCCAGTCTAGAAGTCAAGACTTACCAGTTCCAAAGGAAGCGGTGACTCTGGCTTAGGCCTCTGGTTTTGTGGGGCCCAGGCCCGTGGAGGGTGGGTCGTGCTCTGTGGCCACCATGACTGACTCCCCCAGAAATGCCCAACTTGGGCCCTCAGCTCTCTTCTGCAGCCCTCTCTCCTGTTACAAGAAAAGCCCCTGTGGTCTCTTCTGAGAGGAGAGAGAGCCAGGCTGAGGCACATCAGAGTGCCTCAGTTTCCCTGTCTGTGAAATGGGGATGATGAGAGCGTCCTCCTCTCGGGGCTGTTTTGAGGTCTAAAGAGGGTAAGGCCTGTAGGGTGTTCAGCGCAGGCACCAGGGACGTTTCATGAGTGATAGCAATTGGGATCTTGTCGGTTAGTCCTGCTGCTGCTAACCTAGAACTCACAAAATCACTCGGGCGAGTTAGCCTCCTGTGGGCTCACTTGCCCACCTGGGACCTTAGAATGGCCAGACCGTCCCCTCCCTGTTTGCTGCCCACCAGGGTGGCAGGGCAGACAGGAGGTTCAGTCCAGAGGCCAGGCACTGGGTGTCAGTGGCCCAGCAGCAAATGTCTTCCGTGCATCATCTCCTTTGCTCGTCACAGTGAGCCACGATACAGGTGTTATGAGATGAGAAGGGACACCGAGGCTTAGAAGCAGACTAAGCTCCCTTTGGACCCAGAATCTTGGAATCTGCTGAGCTGCGCTTGCTCTCCGACCTGGTCACATGGCTGCCATGCCCAGCAGAGCCCTGGGCTGCAGAGAGAAGCCATCTCTCCCATGTCAAAATCCACACAGATGGCTGTCTTTCCTTTTCTTTGAACCTCCCAGAGAAAGGCACCTTCCAGGTGCCCCCTTGGTGATGCCGTGTAGGATCTGGAAGCTTAGAGAACACCATGAAGCTCCCCCTTGGGTCCTCAGATCCCCACTCCTCTGATCCTTCTCCATAGGCAGGTGGGAAAACAAACACTCCTGTGGAGATTCCTTAATGCCCCTCAAGCTCTAATCCCTCTCCCTGGGCCCAGCATAGCATCTTCTACTTCAGGCCACGCTGCTGCCCCCCCTGAGGGCACGTAGGCTAAGGAGCCACCTCAGCCTGGAGTCCCAGAGGATGCCCTGCAGGGCGGGCAGCCTGGCTGACATCTTGTGGAAACCGCGCTGCCCAGACTCTCCCAGCCTTGCTCGGTTTCCTCCCTGCTGTCAGCTCCTTTTGTTCTCGCCTTTTCAAACAGCTTCACTGGCAGTTTGGATGGAGCTTGTGGGCAGGGGGAAAGGAATCCAAAATGGAGAGGATGTGAAAGGAACTAAAAAACGTGTCTGTTCTAAGATGCCAGATAGTATTCTCTATGGAGTGAAGCAGGCTATTAATAGGTTATCCTAGAGACCGGAGAGCCAGTGTTGATTATGCCACGGTGCTGGGTGTGGGCTCAGATCTAATTCGAGCCTTAAAAACCAACCATTGAACTTCAGACTATACTACAAAGCTACAGTAATCAAGACAGTATGGTACTGGCACAAAAACAGAAATATAGATCAATGGAACAGGATAGAAAGCCCAGAGATAAACCCACGCACATATGGTCACCTTATTTTTGATAAAAGAGGCAAGAATGTACAATGGAGAAAAAACATAAGTGGTGCTGGGAAAACGGGACAGCTACATGTAAAAGAATGAAATTAGAACACTCCCTAACACCATACACAAAAATAAACTCAAAATGGATTAAAGACCTAAATGTAAGGTCAGACACTATAAAACTCTGAGAGGAAAACATAGGCAGAACACTCTATGACATAAATCACAGCAAGAACCTTTTTGATCCACCTCCTAGAGTAATGGAGATAAAAACAAAAATAAACAAATGGGACCTAATGAAACTTAAAAGCTTTTGCACAGCAAAGGAAACCATAAGCAAGACGAACAGACAACCCTCAGAATGGGAGAATATATTTGCAAATGAAGCAACTGACAAAGGATTAATCTCCAAAATTTATAAGCAGCTCATGCAGCTCAATATCAAAAAAACAAACAACCCAATCCAAACATGGGCACAAGACCTAAACAGACATTTCTCCAAAGAAGACATACAGACTGCCAACAAACACATGAAAGAATGCTCAACATCACTAATCATTAGAGAAATGCAAATTAAAACTACAATGAGGGGCTTCCCTGGTGGCACAGTGGTTGAGAGTCCGCCTGCCGATGCAGGGGACATGGGTTCGTGCCCCAGTCCGGGAAGATCCCACATGCCGCGGAGCGACTGGGCCCGTGAGCCATAGCCGCTGAGCCTGCGCGTCCAGAGCCTGTGCTCTGCAACGGGAGAGGCCACAACAGTGAGAGGCCCGTGTACCGCAAGAAAAAAAAAAAACAACTACAATGAGGTATCACCTCATACCAGTCAGAATGGCCATCATCAAAAAATCTACAAACAATAAATGCTGGAGAGGGTGTGGAGAAAAGGGAACCCTCTTGCACTTTTGGTGGGAATGTAAATTGATACAGCCACTATGGAGAACAGTACGGAGGTTCCTTAAAAAAAGTAAAAATAGAACTACCATACAACTCAGCAATCCCACTACTGGGCGTATACCCTGAGAAAACCATAATTCAAAAAGAGTCATGTACCAAAATGTTCATTGCAGCTCTATTTACAATAGCCAGGACATGGAAACAACCTAAGTGTCCATCGACAGATGAATGGATAAAGAAGATGTGGCACATATATACAATGGATTACTCAGCCATAAAAAGAAACGAAATTGAGTTATTTGTAGTGAGGTGGACGGACCTAGAGTCTGTCATACAGAGTGAACTAAGTCAGAAAGAGAAAGACAAATACTGTAGGCTAACACATATATATGGAATTAAAAAAAAAAAAAAGGTTCTGAAGAACCTAGGGGCAGGATAGGAATAAAGATGCAGACGTAGAGAATGGACTTGAGGACACGGAGAGGGGGAAGGGTAAGCTGGGATGAAGTGAGGGAGTGGCATGGACTTATATACACTACCAAATGTAAAACAGATAGCTAGTGGGAAGCAGCCGCATAGCACAGGAAGATCAGCTAGGTGCTCTGTGACCACCTAGAGGAGTGAGGTAGGGAGGGTGGGAGGGAGACACAAGAGGGGGGAGATATGGGGATGTATGTATATGTATAGGGGATTCACTTTGTTATAAAGCAGAAACTAACACACCATTGTAAAGCAGTTATATACTCCAATAAAGATGTTAAAAAAAAAAAAAAACCATGAGGTGGGTACAATCAGTTCCATTTTGCAGATGAGAAAACCAAGGCTCGGAAAAGGTAAATAACTTGCCTGACTCGCAAATGTGGAAGGAAAAAAAGATTCTTTTCATTATGCTGTGCTACAAACAACTGCACAACGGCTGTTTAAGATAATAAATTTATTTTATTGAAGTATAGTTGATTTACAATGTTGTGTTACTTTCTGCTGTACAGCAAAGTGCTTCAGTTATACATGTATACACATTCTTTTCATATTCTTTTCCATTATGGTTTATCACAGGATGTTGAATATGGTTTCCTGTGCTATACAGTAAGACCTTGTTGTTTATCCATTCATAACAGCTGTTTAAATGCCTGTTCTATCAGCAGGCATTTGGAGAGGTCCTAACTGAATTCTTCCTCTGTGGGTAAGGTGTTTGCCTCCCAGCTCTCTCCTTTGACGGGCACAAGGTCAATACAACACGCTGTGTGGCTCTCTTTGGACCCAGCATCTTGGAGTCTGCTGAGCTGAGAGTCAAATGAACTTGGAGCTGCAATGAAATTCACATTTATTGATTTAGTGCATTCACTGATGATAGGACCTCACCTGCGGAGGGCATCTGGGGAAGAAAATCCTCCCTACCTCGTTTTCCCCCTTCGTGGCAAGTGATGGTGGGGAGTGGGGTATGGAGTTAACCAGCTGATGGTACCTCTGTGAGCTTTGAGCAGGTGGACCAGGCAGAAGTGAGGGAAAGGTATTTTGGTAGAGGGAACAGCCTGGGCAAACATACGGAGGCGAGCATGTGCCTAACTGCGTTATCAAAACCAGATGGGAGCTGGTGGGGAGGCTGAGGGGCTGCCCCTAGCATTTCTGTTCGCTGCTTTCTCTTTAGAAGTGGGCACGGTGTCCACTGCAAACGAACAGATCCCTTAAGAACAAAGCAAACAAGGACGCCCCACGACCCTAACGCTCAAACTAAAGGTGGTGCGAGAAGCCTTAGCCAGGAGCAGAGGTCCTCTGCTCATGGCGGCTGCAGGTGATCTGCAGGCTGCTTAGCCGTGCCCATCCAAAGAGTCGAGCTGTCCTCTGGGATCTGCTCCAGTGAGCTCTCCAGAGAGAGACCCATGCACTGCAGGCTAAATGCCCACCTTGTAGAAATGGGCCTTCCCGAGCCTGGATAGGCCTCCTTCTGTTAGATAAGGAACTTCCACAGGTAATCTGGGCTGTTCGGTTATTTGGGAGAGTAGGTGTGGGGGGCGGTGTGAGGGGATAGGCAAGCTGGAGGGGAGGGAAAGAGCAAAGTAAGGCAAGAAAGAAAGTGGAGAGATAGCTCCCTGCCACTCAGCTGCTGTGTGACCTGGAGCAGGTCACTTGACCTCTCTGAGCCTTGGCTGCCGCCAGTGCAAAATGAGGATATGATCATCTTATTACTCAGGGTTGCGCAAGGCTCGAATGAGATTGTCGTGGGGAAAATGCTTTGCAAATTGTAAAGCACTGTGTCCCCAGGAAGCATTGTTTTGGTTAGAGAACAAGGGAGTCGGAGTATGTGCCAGAATCACACTACTCTTCTCTGCTTCAGTCAGAGGTGACACATGTCACTCCCCTCACAGCCCACTGGCCAAGACTAGTGTCACAGCCCCTCCTGGCTACGAGGGGCCGGTAAATGTGGCGGAGCATGTGGATCTCGGGTGGGCATTAATATCTCTGCTACAGATGGTCAAGCTGAGATGCCAATCCAAGGGACCCTGAATCAGAGGCAGTTTAGGCAGAGGGAGGTTCAAGTCATGGATGAGTAAGGTGACCCCTGGGCAAGTACCTTGAGTGGACAAGCAGGAGGCTCCCCATCCCTCCACCCTCTCCCATCAGGCCTGGAGTCCTGTGGTTCAGGACCCTTAGGGAAAAGCCCTGCTGCATTCTATAGCCACAGGACTCCAGGCACGGACAGGAGAGGGAGGAGGCCTGGGGTGGGGTTATGTGCCGGCCTATGTGCTAAGGAAGCCTTGTGTTGAGAGGGTGGAGCCCCAGAACTGGAACCCTCCTGGATTGCTGTCTCGCTGCTTGAAGACCAGCTGCCCTGGAAGCCTGCCTGGACCCACAGCAGACTTTATATGAGCAAAAGATATATCTTTGCTGTGTTAATCCACATAGTTTTTTTTCCTATTTTATTTTTTTCTTTTCTTTCTTTCTTCTGGCCGCATCGGGTCTTAGTTGCGGCACATGGGATCTTTCCTTGCGGCGCGCAGGCTCTTCATTGCAGCACATGGGCTTCTCTCTAGTTGTGGCATGTGGTTTTTTTCTCTCTCTCTAGTTGAGGCGTGTGAGCTCAGTAGTTGCGGCACGCGGGCTTGGTTGCCCTGCGGCATGTGGGATCTTAGTTCCCCGACCAGGAATCGAACCCACGTCCCCTGCATGGGAAGGCAGATTCTTTACCACTGGACCACCAGGGAAGTCCTAATCTGCTTAGATTTGAAGGTTGTTTGTTTTAGTAGCATGACCCAAACTGTCCTAACGAATTCACTTTCTCATTTTGCACTGTTTGGGCTTCATAATTCAGACTGTCTCCTCTGTAGGGCACTGCTGTTAAGACTTTACTCCAGTTCTACATTCTGTGGACACAGGCATCCCAGTTAATACACCACCCCTGCAATATCCTCGTCCTCCAAGTTTATTTCTAAGAACAATGCAGATGTAAGAGAACTTTCCGTAAGCCATTTACTCTTGTGAAGAGAATCACAGAGCACTTTCTGGGGCATAGGCCCTGTGTGTGGCATCAGGGCTATGGATATGTACACTATCCCTTTCTGCCTTGAAGTTGTTCACGATGTAGACTGGAGCACAGAGAGAATACAGTAGATGCTGGATGGATGATAGCTGGATGGATGGATGATGGCTGGAAAGATGATAGCAGGATGGGTGAAGGATGGCTGGAAAGATGATAGATGGATGTGTGAATGTGTGAATGTATGATAGCTGGATGGATAGATGATAACTGGATGAGTAGATGGATGGATGGGTGGATGTGTGGATAGATGTTGGGTGGATGAATGATGGATGGATGAATGGGTGATGGATGGAAGTATGGATAGATGGGTGATAGCTGGATGGGTGGATGGATGGATGAGTGGGTGAATGGGGGGTGGGTGGATGAATGGATGATGGCTGGAAGGATGATGGATGGATGATGGCTGGAAGGATGATAGCTGAATGGGTGGATGGATGATGGGTGGAAGGATGCATGCATCAGTGGGTGGAGAGATGGAGAAAATGATCATTGATTCAGTGCCTGTAGTGGGCAAGGCCCCTTCTCATCCATTACCTTCCACAATGCCGACAACTGCTCTGTACGGTAGGTACTATTTTCCCAGATTTATGGGTGAGATTTGAACTGAGTTCTGGATGATTCTGGAAGCCGTCTTCTTTCTACATCATCTTGCTGTAACAGAGATGTCGGTCTGCTTGGTCTAAGCTCCCCAAGGGTAGAAGGTTCCCCTCCTCTCTCAGATTACACCCAGATGACTGCCTCCTCTGGGGAGCACTCTTAATACTCTTTCCTCCACCCCACCCCACAACTGCACCAAGTGCCCCTTGCATCTTTTCTTTTTAATTTTTGTTTCTCAAAACTTATGGACTATTTCAAATATATACAGAAGTAGAAGAATAATATAATGACTCCTATGTAACCATCACCCAGCTTCAACAAGTATCACCGGCTGGCCACTCCTGTTTCGTCTACATCCCCACAGACTTTCCCTCTTGCCCAGGCGTCATATCAGTTTATCTGTAAATATTTCAGCATACGATTACCTATTTCTGCATACCTTTCCTCCTCTGGGACTGGTATTGGGGTCTTTTTCATCCTTAAATTCCCAGTGCTTTGTTGACTAGAGGCTGCTCAGGGTGTGTTTGTTGAGTGAATAAGTGACTGAGTCCTCTGTGGGGCCATTAGTAGGTGCCTGGTACATGTTACTACCCCCCAAATCAGCTCCTAAAGAATCTAGCTTCTCAGCAGGGCCAGGCCTGCAGCCAGCACTTCTGGATGGAATGCTTGTTAGATTGTGTGTGTGTGAGAACCTTTCCATTGCAGTGATCTGGGGCTTTTGGGGTGGCTGATAAGGACTTCTCAAATATCGTTCCTTTAGTGTCAACATCCCATGGGCCTAATTACATGAACTGTGCAAACACGCAGGCAAAGCACTGCTGGGCTGCATGTCATCCGGCATTAGTGTGGTCTCTGCCCAGACGTCCCTCAGAAGCCCTGCTAGGACGGTAGATGGGGCTGGTTCAGGGCCCTCCTACCCCAGGACGCCCCTGGCATCCCAGCTGGCCTGGCAACGCCCAGTTCATTTACGTCTGATTTCAGCCCAACAGGAGTCCAGAGCCAGTCCGCCCTGTGGCCTGGCTACTTTTTCAACAGAGGCATTGAGGGGCCGTTTGACATGATCATTGGGTTGCCACCTACTACTGAACACCTGCTATGTGGAGACAGAGGGAGTAAGACTCAGCCTTACCCTCAAGGAGCTCTCAATCTGTAGGGACAAGGAAAGTTCTAGAAGAAGACATGTGCAATGGAAATAGCCATGAACTCACCTCACCCTCGTTGCCTGAAGGTCTCTGCTCCTTCTCTCTGTTTCTGGCTGGCTCCCTGACTCAGAGAAGGGCTAGGACAGCCCGCCCCCCTCAGAGTTTTAAGACATTCTTTGTTATGGGCTGAATTGCATCCCCTCAAAAAAGATATGATGAATTCCCGACCCCCAGTGCCTCTGAATGTGACCTTGTTTGGAAATAGGGTCATTGCAGGTATACTTATTAAATTAGGACGAAGTCCTCCTGGAGTAGATCAGGCCCCTGATCCAACACGATTATAAGTGTCCTTCTAAGAAGCTGGCCGTGTGAAGACAGAGACACACAGGGAGAGCACCCTGGGACCTCAAAGGCAGAGACTGATGTGTGGCAGCTGCAGGCCAAGGGTCGCAAAGGGCTGCCGGCCACTGCCAGAAGCCAGGAGAAGGCAAGGAAGGATTCCCCTACAGGTCTCAGAGGGACCGGGGCCCTGCCAACACCTTGGTTCAGACTGCTGGCCTCCAGCTCTGGGACAGAATGTATTTCCATTGTTTTAAGCTACCTTGTTTGTGGTACTTTGTTCCAGCAGCCCTAGGAAGCCGGTACATTCCTCCAGGGCTCTGAGCTCCCCAGGAAACTGTTTCCCAGAAGTTTATCTAAACTTTTCCTGGCTTCATTTCAGCCCCGACCAGCTCCCCGGGGTATTGATATCTGTGCATTGTCTCCCTTGTATCATCAGCAAGGACCTCTTTCTATTTGGCTTTAAGCTGCTGCCCCCCCCCCCCAGTCCTCCTTGTCCCCGGGGTCTAGGACTTTGTAAATTGAGCCCTGATTTAGGGGCAAGAGAGGCAGGATGATTTTGTTTTTAAGAGCATGGACTCAGGTCCCCTGCCCACCCTAGTGTGAATCCCAGCTCTGACACTTCCCTGCTGTGTGACCCTGGGCAAGTTACTTAACTGCTCTGTGTCTGTTCTCTCGTCTATAAAATGGAGGTGATAATATTAGTACTTAACTCACAGAATAGTTAGAAGGCTTAAAGTAGTTAACACAGAGCTTGGCAAACTTTATCTGTAAAGGACCAAATAGTAAATATTTTAGTCTTTGTAAGCCACAGAAAAGGTTTCTGTCGCAACTATTCAACTCCGCATCGTAGAGCGAAAACAGCCACAGACAACATACAAATGAATGGCCTGACCATGGTTTAATAAAACTTTATTGACAAAAACAGGTGGTGGGCCAGATCTGGCCAACCTTTAAATGATATATTGGAAGCACCTAGTCCAATGTGTAACACTTCAGCAGTTACAAAACCCTTTCTCATATATAACTTAATTTGCTCTCACAGAAACCCTATGAGATCAGGATTGTGAGTATCCCCACTTTACAGACAAGAAAACTGAGGTCCAGAGAGCTATCCGTCTTGCTCTGAAGGGCGCCTGAGTAGAGAGATTGTGTCTTCTCCTCAATAGATGTGCTTGTTCACCGTCCCAGCTCACAGTGTGTCCTAACAGACACAGTTTATCTCTTTCCCAGTGGATCAGTTTACCCAGGCCCTGTTGTGTGCTCAGAGGTGTATTTAGCTTAGAGAAAGAGAACTGGGGAAGTAGGGAAATACTCAAGAAAAGTATAAGCCACGCTTCCCTCCCCAATTTTCTGAAAGCTGGCTTTTTATTTGTGAAATGGAATAAACCCACCCATCTCACAGTTGCTCTTTCTTCCATGCAGTCATCTTGGATTCTTGCTTATTTTCATGCATTTATTGATGCAACGAACATGGACCTACTCTGTGCCCAGTACTATGCCAGGGGGCAGGGATTCAGGCAGGAACAAACAGGCACAGCATCAGGCAAGGACACCACCAGCCTAAATGGACCCTTTGTGAAAACTGTAAAAAAGGCAGCCCTTCCTCGAAGTGGACACAGCTCCAGTGGCAAGTTGAGGGCAGGCTGTATTCCAGCCCATTTCCCTCTTGGCCAGGCACCTTGAGCAGTACACAACTCATACAGCCATACGTGGTATTCCTGTTCCCTGGAGCTTCAGTCTTATAGAGGTTTGAGGCATGGAAGTGAGTGATTATAGCAGTGATACGGGTGCTCCAAAAGAGAGATGAGTAAGATGCTCTAGGAGGCCTTCAACTTCCCTCTCCATCTGCCAGCTTCAGACTCCCTGTTTGGAGCTGCCCCCTCTGTGCCCACATAATTAGCCCTCAGCCTAGACCTTCATTGACAGCCCCACCGGAGAGTGCCTGCCTCACCTTGTAGGGCTTGGATGGGGCACTAGCTGGAGGACTGAGTGCACATTTGCTGTGAAATATACTTCCCGATGTACCTAATTTGCATTAATGTGTGCTATTAAAAGATAATTATTGCATGAGAAAGAGGCCAGGGAAACATCAGTGGAACATCTGGAATTGTTTTAGAGGCCTGATGGAGAGCTCGGCTGAAGTGCCAGACTCTCTACAGCCACCACCGGCATTGAACCTGACTGTTGCAAACCCACCGGCACCCTGCCGCCGCTCCCAGGAAGCCCTCCCGAACTGCTCCAGGTCACGCTTGCCTCTCTCTCCCCTCTCTGAATTGCTAAGCCATTCACGTTGGTATTTAACCACTTACTAACTGGCATTAGGAACTGTTTCAACGGGGTTACATTTCTCTCCCCAGTTGGACTATCAGCCCCTCTGATGCCACATTTGGCGTTCTCATCCCTCAAGCCACAGTGAACATTAAAAGACCAGCAGCTCCAGCGCCTTAACTGAAATGAGGGAGGGATTGCCGTGAGGTAGACGTTGGAGAGAGCTGGCTCTCACCTCGTGTCCACCCGACTCAGCTCAGAAGCCTCCGCTGGACGGCTCAGCCCTGCCGTCTCGGGAGGTACCAGGCTTTGGGATGGTGATGGCTTCCTAGACACTGAGGTCCAGTGGCAAGAGCCGGAGTTTTGAAATTATTGAGACCTGGGTTTACATTTAAACCCCAGCACTTAGGCACTTGGGCCATCTACGCAAGCTCAGTGGGGGCCCCTTTCCCAGTCTGTAAAATGAGGATAAGGCCACCTGGATTTTGTTCGTGAGGACAAACTGAAATGGTGAAAGTGAAATATCCAGCTCAGCGCTTGGCACATTAGAAAGCCACAACACACGTCCACCCTCTCCCCTCATTCCTGAGTCGGGAGGTGGGGCTTGCAGGCTTGTCTGTAATTCACAGACAAGAAACAGTGAACGCCCCTCCCCCTCGGCGATCAAGCCCTTCTCCGAGCAAAGCACATCCACCGCCTCTGGGCGCGCAGGGTCTCTGGGGTCCTGCTCCTGGGGCATCTCTCCTGCTGGCCTCGGGACTGTGGAATGAAAGCGGCTCCCCCTCTTCCCTCTCTCCTCACACCTGCTCCAGGGAGACGTTTTTCAGTGGCATAATGAATCCTGGCACTCCTAAAATAATATCACATAGATAGCTGCCTCGTTACCTTGTATAAAGTGGACCCATTTATCATTCATTTCTGATTTAATAGATCTGAGGTGGAGGCCGAGATTTTGTATTTCCAACGAGCTCATGGGGGATCCCCATGTTGGTGCTGCCATCCGGGGACCACCCTTTGAGAACCACTGCCCTGGCCTGTGCCCACAGGGAGATGTGCCGTGAGTGAGCAGTTAAGCCCTGCCGGTGGTGAAGGGTTAAACTAAGCCTTCCTTGCTCCTTCCATTTCTTTTTTTTTTTTTTTTTCCTTCCTGCTTTGGCTTCAGGTGCTGTGCAGCACAGTGCCAGGGAGACCCAGGTGATGGGATCAGTGAACTTGGCTCAGTCCCCCATCATCTGCTCTGGGAAACTGCATCATGTGGTGGAAAGAACACATGCTTGGAGGCAGAGCCCGCGTTCAGCCTGGTATCTGTTCCACAATAGCTGTGACCTTGAGCTGCTGGTAGTTGTAATTGAAGCAGGGGTTACCTGGATCATCTGGGCCTCAGTTTTCTCATCTGTATAATGTAGACACTAGTGTTCTCCTGGCACATCTCCTACATTGTTATAGGATGTGCTTGAAACGGGTTGGTTAAGTGCCAAACAAAACTATAATCTTCTTGTCCTTAGTGTGAAAGAAGAAGAAAGAGTCAAAAATGAACTTCAACAACACAAATATACAAGGTCTTAGACACAGAAGGGTCTTTAGGGGTCATGCCCTTAAACATCTCTGCATTTTACAGAGGAGAAAACTGAGGTTCAGGGGCAGGAAAGTGACACACCCATGGCCAAATAGCAAAACCAGGAGAAGAGTCCAGCTTTCCCCTGAGATCTGCTCTTTCCTCCACACCAGAGTATAAACATTCCACCTCTCCCTGTCACCCTGTCTTTGAAGACACACCAGGTGCGTGCCTCGGTTTATCATCCCTGCCCCTCGTGGGAAGTTGCCATTATTAAACTTGGTGTTTACTCCCGTCTTTCCTCTCCCTGTTTCTGGGCTTGTCTCCTTTTCTGCCTCTCCGAGGCAAGACTGAGACAATAAAAGAGTTTTATTACATATAAAACGGCTCTTGTAAGTGCTGCCATTAGCTGGTAATATAAAGAAATCTTTGAATGGTGCAACCAGTTGTTTTTACCTTTCCTGCAAATTGCTCAAACCTCCAGGTCTGGTGTGGCCATAGGTATGTCAGGTTGAGGATGCCTCCTGTCCAGGTCCCTGACACCTGCCCCTTCAGAGAAGAGCTGACCCCGGGGAAGGAGCCTTGGGCCAGACACTGGGGGCAGCAGTCAGGCCGGTGAGGACTTTGTTTCTACCCCTGGGACTTCGATCTGATAAGGGAGGTGAATTTGCTTCTTTCCCATTTTAGAGAACATCTAGTCTCATAGGGGAATTAGGGCCCTGTCTTCAGAGGGCCCCCAGGATGATGGGAGAGACCTGGAGGGAACTGCGTATTTATCCACTGTTCAGATGGAAGAACTTTTTCCTGAGTTTGAGACCCGCCCCCGCCCCCTCCTCAGCCAATCATGGGGTGGAGAATTTTCAGGCTATCATAGCTCACCCTCAAGGAGCACTGACTATGTGCCGGGCACTGTACTAGAGAACAGTACCTAGAACAGTGAGAACTCATTTTGTCTTCACAACCAATCTATGAGGTAGGGACTGTTCTTATCCTTGAGGAAAAGGAGGCATGGAGAGGTGACATCGCCTGCCTGAAGGCAGCCACCAAGAAAGCAGCAAAGCCCAGATGTGAAAACTGGCATATGGTGGTGAGTTCGTTCATCCCCTGACTCAACAAATGCTTACTGAGCCATTGACTCATCCGGTGTGAGATAGAAACACTAAACGCTACAGGAGTTGGTACCTGGGAGAGTCAGGGAAGCCTTTCCCAGAGCACGTGGGTTTTGATCAGAGGGCTGGGCGCCGCTGGGACTGTCTCTCCCTCACTGGCCCAGTGTCACCCAGGCCTTGACAAGTAGCAACAACTTGGAACTGCTGCTTGCAGGCCTTCTGTACACAGGTGAACAGGCCATGAGCTATCATTAGCAGCATGTTGTTCTAAGGGTAGCTCACATTATTGCTGGAGATGCTGGCAGGCCCACTTGTGCCGGCCAGGGCAGGAGCCCAGGCAGCCTTTGCCTCTGTACTTCTGTAGGAAGTCCCAGGGCCTGGGAGGACCCCCGGGGAGGCGAGAAAGAGGGAGAAGAAGGGAGAAGGATGAAATGTAGAGAGGAAGTAGAGAGGAAGGTAAGGGGGAAACTGATGGAGGCCTGTTACCCCATTTAATGTGCCTGGCACATAAATACTATGTGAATGAATGAGTGAGTGTTTAAGACAAGATGGTGGTAACCAAGGTGGATACGGCCGGTGTTGAAGTCCACCTGCTCTCCCTTGAGTGAATTAATTTCCCTCCCCTCCCTCCCTTCCCTCCTCTGCCTTCTAGGGCTTACCTTTAGGTAGGGAGATGTGCACTCCAAAGAGTTAAATGGCAAGGCAAGACGGAATGGGGCTTGGGGTCAGAGAGCCTGGTGGAAAACACCAGGCCTGTCAGGAAACTGGGCAGGAAGGCTCGCGGCAGCAGAGTTGGTCATAGCGAAGCATCAGAGGCCACCTAAGTGTCCATCAGCTGGAGGGGGGTATAGAGTCAGACCTGCTCATTCTATGGAATACTGTGTGGCAGTGAAAATGAATGAAATAGAGCTGTATGTCCCAACACGGGTCATTCTCCAAAGCCATTTGAGAGCAAAAGCAATACTGCCTGAGCTTGGGTTCCTGAGAGCAGAGCCCGTGTGCAGAGTTACTTTGGGCACTGTCACAGGAGGAACAGGACGAGGGGACAGGGGAGGGGAAAGCCAGTCGAGGGGGATTATGAGCAGGTCGCTGGGGGGCAGCTGCAGACCCTCTGGGGAACCTGGGAGCATGCACAGGGGAAGTGGCCTCTGATGGAGGGAACTGGGGTGTTTTCCCGCTCCTGTGCCCCACTGGGTGGGTTCCCCAGGGATGCTAGCTCCTGCTATGCTTGCACAGGCTGAACTGCCTTCTGGGACTCAGGAGAAAGCCCTAAGGCAGAGGTGCCACGGGCTGAAGTGGGAGTTCGGCAGGGCGCCGTGAGCAGCCCCACAGCGGTGCTGAGAGCAGGTGGGCTGAGGGCACGCGGCACCAAGCAACAGAGAGCGCCTGGTACAGACTCCCTACATATATGCCCACCTTCAAAACACGCAGCGCTACAGCTAATACCGTTTAGGGGCATAGATGTGGTAAAAACCTCAAGACACTCTTGGCGGCAATAAACGTCACATGCAGGATGCTGGGTACCTCTGGGAAGAGCAAGAGAAGCACGATCAGGGAGTAAACCGGGACACTTCAGTTGTTTCTGTGATTTTTCTTTTTTGAGCTAAGTGGTGGGTATATGGGTATTTTTTCATTACTTTTTGTCCGTTTAAAATGTTTCAAATAATAATGAACGCCATAGAAATTCACATGGAGGGGCCTTGATCCAAGTGGTTGGAGCAGTTGGTTCATGGTGGAAATTGGATGAGAGC
This sequence comes from Leucopleurus acutus, assembly GCF_964270905.1. Lineage (NCBI taxonomy): Eukaryota > Metazoa > Chordata > Mammalia > Artiodactyla > Delphinidae > Leucopleurus > Leucopleurus acutus. The sequence continues at coordinate 134,864,489 of NC_139142.1, read as the reverse complement.
TTTGGCTTTGAAGAAAGAATAAGACTTGGCCAGACAAAGTGGGGAGAAGGGCTTGTAGGCCGGGGGACCTTGTGAGCAAAGGCCCAGAGGTGGGAGACAAGTCTAGTTCCTGCGAGGGAAACAGTTGTGCTAGGGAAGGTAGAATACACGGGGTGAGGCCACCTTGCAGAGGGTGTTCAGTGCCACGCTGAGGTGTTTAAACTCCGCTCCACAGCGGGAAGACCAGAGTAGCAGCGGCAGTAGTAGCCCCAGTAGAAATAATAATAATAATATACTACTAAGAAAACAACTCTGTACTGTTGCTTATTAAGCTCTTACTCTGCGTCACTTTGCCACGTACTCTGCAAACATCGGCTCAGTTAAACTGTACAACAAGCCCAGGAGGAATGTCCTGTTCTTACCCTATTTTACACATTTGGAAGCGGAGGTCCAGAGAAGATAAGTAGTTGCCCGAGGTCACATGCTTAGTGGGTGGCAGCATGTGGATTGGAGTCCAGGTTGGCTTCATGCTGAAGCTCTGCTTCTCGACCCCACTTCCGTACGGCCTTTCTACGGTGGTTGCATTGGGATGGTCTCTCCCCCACCCCCGCCTCAATAAATTCCTGGATGCCGTGGCAGTGCTTCTCTTGGAATAGCCCATAGTTTCTCATTCTGCCCACCACCTCTGATCCGTTGGTGGTGGAGTGCTGTGTAGGACCCCAGCCTGGGCTCAGTGGGGGAGATCACAGTGATCAGAAAGCAGTGTTTGCCAAGGGGTCTCCCGTTTGCTGACCCCGTACCCAGGCGTCCCCTTGCAAGACAAGAGCTTTGCACATTCTATGCTATATCTCACCAGCCTGGGCACTGAAGGTCCCACACCTCAAGCAAAGTGCACTAGGGAGAATCAGGTGTTCGTGGGTACCAGGAAGGGGCTCTTCTTCCTCCCAAATTGAAGGGACCTTTACTTGGGTGGAGCTCAGAACCTATCGGAAGGTGCTTGTAAGACATTCTGTCTTTGAGGATTTGGTCCTGATACTGCAGAAAAGCGGTCAGAAAGGAGACCCAGCTGCCTGCCACTCGGATGCCGTCTGCTGTTCTCACATCAGGCTGATCATCCCAGTGATTTGGATTTGGGGACAGGATGGGCAAATGCAAGTGGACCGTAAGTCCTACCAACCCAGCACATGAGCCCTCTTAACTCTCCATTTATTTTTCCCTGAATGGAAGTCAGGCCTTGGGTCAGATCCTCAAACCAAGCCTGGGAATTAATTAGGCATGTGATGCTCATTAGCAGTAATGAACGCTCCTTGCTGAAGTCCTTGTGCGGCTTGGTGGGGGACGCAGCCTCTGTGGCAGGAATGAAGCATTTTTCCCTGAGCAGGATCTTGACAATACAGGAGCCCCAAAGCCTTCCCGTGGGATGTGCATGCATGCGTACGTGTGTGTGTGATGTGTGAGTAGTGTGTGGAATGGCTGTGTGGTCTGAGGCTTGCAGACAATATATGTGGGATGTATATCATGTGTATTGATTGCATAGTATGAGTCCATAAGGGGTGGGCATTCCAGGCTGTTTTCGGATTATACATGCGGTGTATGTGTGACGTGGAGAAGTTACATCTGCTGGACATGTCATGTGGATGCCCGCAATTTTGCGTGTGATGCGTATGTAGCATGTGTATCACAGATGTGGCGTGGGTACATGAAAAATCCGGCCTAAATCTGTGAGTGTGTGCTCAGGTATCTGAGCCTGAAAGACCTTGTCGCTGTCAGAAGCGATAGGTTGCCGGGAATTCCCATGACATTGGGCAGAATTATGATCCCACTTAGCGCTGAGATAACATTCGTTGGAGAAAGGATGTGTGAAAAATGTCCCCAGGAATAGAGAAAGAAATTCAACTGGCTCAGCAGAGGATGAGCTGGGGCCGGGGAGACAGGGAAGAATACCTAATTAAAACTGAAAATCTCTGTTAGCAGGAGGGAGAGGTCCAGAGGAGGGAAAGGGACAGCTCAGCCTAGAAGAATTCAGGAGGAAAGAGACACAGTCGTTGGAGGCCGGAAGCCCCAGGAGGGCATCAGTGTTGGTGGAGAGATGCAGAAAGAGGACGCTGAGAGGGGAGAATGAAGGCATGGGTGTACCCCACAAGGACCCCAGGACAGAGGGAACCCATGGGAGCTGTGAAATGGTGGGAGGCGGGACCACCTAAAACATTTCCTGACATCTCTGGGTCTCAACTCCCCAGAAGAAAGACACCCTCCCTGCCCCATTCGTCCGTCACAGAAGCAACTTTTCCTCTCCTTTTTTCTTGCTCTTTGCAGTTTGGGTAATGTGACCATGTCCCAGCTGGGACGCTTTGGAGATAAAAGGAGCTATTAATAATTAGGCCAGGACAGCAGATGAAAACTGGGACTGTGTCAAGCACATGGGATGTAATTTTCAAAGCTTTGACGTAAGGATGGGTGGGTGTGCAGAGAAAGGCTTCTCATTCCTTATTAGGCTCAGCCTGTCTCCTATGGGAGAGGCCCAAGCAGGAACACCTCATGCACCGTTCGCCCCTTGAACTTGAACATCCCCTGAACCCTTCCCTTCCCCATAGGTACACTGCAGGGCAGCATGGGCTTCTGTAAGACTCTGAGAAAAATCTAACCTATCCCAAATCATTTAGGAGCACCCAAAAAGGCAGGGTAGTTCTGTGTTCGCATGGCCACGCTTCTCTAAGGCTTCACTCCATCCAGAGTCTCACTGTTTATTTGGACCACAGGAAATATGGCCCAAGATACTCAGAGAGAGACAAAGCTGGATCCAGAAATCGCCAAACAGCACCACTCTCCCCCATCTCTCTGCCCCCTTGCATTCATTTGACACACTTTTATTGTTTGGCTATTTAACTTTTGCACTGTGAAAATGGCATTGTAACAATCTTACAGGAAATGTTTAAAAATAAATCGCCTCTAATCCTCCCACCCTTAACACAATGTTTAATTTCATTTTGGCCGGTCCCTTCTGATCCTTGTCAGCGCACCTACATTTTTATTACGTAGTTATGATGTGCATATAATTTTACATCCTGAGATTTTATTTCACATTTTATCATAAGCATTTTTCCATGTTACACAGTTTTCATAAATATTTGAAATGGCTGCATGATGGTTTGTTGAGTTTATATACCATAATTTACTTAACTCCTCTATTGTTGAACATTTAGGTTGTTTTCTGTTTGGGACTATTATAGATAATGTTGCAATGAGTATCTTCATGCATATATAACACTCGTTATTCTTTTGAGTGACTTCCTTTGGATATAGTATTAGGAGTGAGATTACTGGGTCAAAGTGAATAAGCATTTTTATAGCCCTTGATATTTCCATATTGCTTTCCAGAATGATCATCCCAATTTTTAACATTATCGGTAATGTGTGTACCAATTTTAACATAACATTGTCAGTGGTGCATGTTAGCATTTTTTCTCCTAAATTGCTAATTTAGGAAGCATAAAATAGGACCTCTGTGTTGCGTGAGTTTGCATTTATTGGCTTTCTAGCCAGGGTGCACATTTTCTGTGTTTCAAGAGACTTTTATTGGATACTTTCTGTGTGCCAGGGTCTGTGCTAAGTGCTGCAGGGGCTACCAAGATGCTAAGTAAGACAAGGTCTCTGTCCTCAGGGAGCTCATGGTCCAATAGAGGCATAAATGGTTCCAAGAAAAGGCTACTGGGCACAGTAAGAGATATCTTCCTGAAGAAGGTGCCCTTGAGGTGGCCCTGGAAGGGATGGCTGAGCTTTGAGCCTGAGAAGGGTGGAAGAGCAGCCCATGGAGACCTTACAGCTTGAGCAAAGGCATGAAAGCACAGGGTACGTGCGGGGAACTGGGATGGAGGCTGGGGAGAGAGCCGGCTGCAAAAGTGAGGCACAGCCACCAGGGGGAGCCTGCACCATCAGGCCAGGAACCCATGGAGGGACCGTGGGTGGTTGCTGGCTGGCTTGGCCAGGGGTGGTGCTGAGGCAGCGACTCCGGGAAGATGCTGGAGGGCGCCCTGGTACCACAGTTCTCAGAGCACCTTGATCTGTGGGGTGCATCCATCTTAGCAGTGTGTTTCCACGCTCTTGATCTCTTTTGACCCTGAATATTCCTCCAAGACGATTGGCTTCCCTATCCCCATTTTGCAGATGAGGAAACTGAGGCCCAGTTCTGTTAAGTGACTCATATTAACAGGTCATAGTTTAAGGTGCAGAGCCAGAACTTGAAACTGGGCTTTCTGATTCTAAACCCAGTGCTCTCAAATGGGCATTAGCACGGGGCGAGGAGAGTACGGAGGGCAGTGGTTCTCAGCCCTGACCACGCATCAGCACCATGGGGAACTTAAAAAGAAACAGGTAGATTCTTGCCACCTCCACCCAAGGCCAGGTCAGTCTGAATCGTGGTTCTGAGGCACTGCTGAGGCTGTGGCCCACTGAGATAAGGTGTGACGGGATGGGGGTGGGGCAGAGGGTGGAGCTGGGGCTCTAGCACTGTGAGCAGAAAAGAGTGAGTCACATTCGTTGCCTTAGTAAATGGTTATGGTTCACAGCGATGGAGAATGAGTACCAGGTGGCCTTGCCTTACCATGGGTCCCACCTGCCCTGCCTTCCTGCCTGTCTACAGGCAGGGTCAGCTTGAAGAGATATTCATGCGCAGGCACCACAGCCCAGGGCTGCCTCAGAAGAGGGTGATTTGGAGGTTGACCGTTTACGAGGGCTGCTGGGAGCCCGAATGTGGACTGGCAGGGGCAAAGTTAGGATTTGAACCCAGGACCTCAGAGTCTTTGTGGGTCTTTAAATCCGGAAGCATGCTTGTTTCTGAGTAGCGTTCCGGCCTGGCCAGGGCTCTGGAGCTGCATAGGCAGACCCCGGAGGGTCTGCATGGCTAGCATGTCCAGGGCACGCTCGATTTCAGGGCTGCCAGGATTCTGGGGCGTGAGCGTTACCAAAGATAATCGGCCAGATTAGAGGCACCAAGAGGTCACTGAGGGTGGGATTTGTGTCACGCGTGCCCTTCGGTGGCAGGTAAAAGAAGAAAAAAGAATATTAATATCAACTTGTATTTCACATAGATGATGCCATTTTATCTTCCCACTGATCTTGCAAGGCTCTTGGGGCCGTAACAGCATACCTATTTTACAGATTCACATATTGAGGCCCAGTTGATAAGTGTCTTGCCCTAATCCACAGAGCTAGAACAGTAAAACTAGGATTCAGACACAGGCCATGAGGTTCCAAATCCATCGCTGTCTCAATTCTGGGTGCATTAAATCTCACAAGTGTTTACTGAGAGCGTACGTTGTGCAGAAGCCTGTTAGGGCTGACAAGGAAGAGAGACGATAAAGCCAGGGTGCCTTCATGAGGGCTGTGCTACCCAAAGTGTAGTCCCGGGACCTTCAGCATCAGGATCACTGGAGCTTGTTAGAGATTCAGAATCTCAGGCTCCACCCCAGATCCCTGGAATCAGAATCTGCATCTTAACAAGACCTCCCAGGTGATTCTGACACCCACTAAAATTCAGAAGGCCTTGTCTCTAGACAGAGGTTCTGCACACTTGGCTGTACATTAGAATCCCCTGCCCAGGCCCCGCCCTAGAGATCTGAATCAAGATCTGGGGCTGGACCTTGGCATTGACATTTGTAAGTTCCCCCAGGTGATTCTAATGTGCGACCAAGGTGAGGAAACTGGTCTTGGATGTTGTAACCTATTATGGTCAGGCTCTCCCCCGGCACCGCCAACCCGTTTTCTCCTTCTAAGTATCCAGTGCTGTATGCTGTGTGGGTGGGAGACTGTTGTTAATTATCATCTCAGGTAATAGGTGGGCCCGGAATTCTCCATTATTGTGGGGTTTGGAGAGAGAGATCGTGGGAGCCTGGGAAGCAGGTGCTGGAAACTTGGGTCAGAAGTTTGCAAAAGCTTAGGTCTGCGAGCCCAATCTGGGTCTTGGGGGGAGGCGGGCAGAGACTCCGGGAGACCTGCAGGTCCATCACTTAACGATTCACACGGCACTGCCCAGCATGGATCTGGCTCGCAGGTTTCATTATCATTCCCACTCTGTAGAATAAGAAACTGAGGCTTGGAGATTTTTAAGTTTTTAGCTCAAGGTCACTTAAGCTTGTAAGAGCTAGACTTGAACCCAGGTCTGACTCTACTGTGCTACCCTTGTCCTCAGGGTAAAGACAGGAGACCTAGTGGGTCACCTTGCATCAAGCCCCTCCCACTTTTGCTTTCTCCCTCCCAGCCCCTCCCCTATCCTCACTGCCTCTACCTGACTGGGGGGCCCAGCGTGAGTTTCAATAAGCCATGCTAGAGCAGCCGGGAGGAGGCCCCTACCCCAGAGTCTGCATAGAACCAGCCCCGCCCTGAGGTGGCTGCCAGTGGCCAGGGATTGAGGGGGAGCAGGGGAATGAATGTGCGCACATGTGCGGGCGTATGTGTTCCCCCTTTCGTGGGCACCAGCCCAAGTTTTGCATCTACATGCTGGAAGAGTGAGTTCAATTTGGCCCTGATACAAACTCCACAGTCACTGAACTGCCATCTTCATTTAGTTAACGTTCTTTCTGGGCAGACCTGGCTAGGATTCATCTTCATTATCCAGTAAGGGGGCTCATTCCCAGCCAGGCTTTGATCTCGGAGCTGCAAAAAATCACCTCTTGCGGATGATTTCCCCTGCAGGCCATTAGCATGGGTGGTGGAGGGCTGAATTACAGGGAGGGGACTGCCACCATCCCCCCACCAACACACGCCCCCCACAGCCCCACTCCACCCAGATGGGCACCCAGTCCACCTCCAGCAAGACCCAGTTCACCTCTGGCTCACTTAGCTAAGCTGAGAGGGATGGAGATCCCGGTTTCTTCCTCTCCTTCTCCCCAAAGTATCCCCGGCACATCCCCAATGCTGATAACTGACACCCACAAAGCACTTTACAAAGCCCTCTTCATATTTGATTTTCACAAGCTCTGAAGCCAGATGCACTAGGGTTCAAATCCTGGCTTGGTCACTTACACACTGTGTGGCCTTGGGCAAGTTACTTCACCTCTCTGAGCTACAGTTTCCACATCTGCAAAATGGAGAAATACCACAGCATTCTTGACTGACTCCATGGTGTAACGCACATTAAGCACAGGGCCCAGCATGGGGTAAACGCCAGGCTCAGGATGTGAGGCAGATGTTGCTATACCTGTTCTACAAACAAGGAAGCTGGGGCTCGGGGAAGCATCTCTGACCAGCTGTGTGACTCTAGAAAAGTTACTTCTTTTTTTTTTAACATCTATATTGGAGTATAATTGCTTTACAATGCTGTGTTAGTTTCTGCTGTATAACAAAGTGAATCAGCTATACATATACATGTATCCCCGTATCTCCTCCCTCTTGCGTCTCCCTCCCACCCTCCCTATCCCACCCCTCTAGGTGGTCACAAAGCACCGAGCTGATCTCCCTCTGCTATGTGGCTGCTTCCCACTAGCTATCTGTTTTACGTTTGGTAGTGTATATATGTCCATGCCACTCTCTCACTTCTTCCCAGCTTACCCTTCCCCCTCCCCGTGTCCTCAAGTCCATTCTCTAGTAGGTCTGCGACTTTATTCCTGTCCTGCCCCTAGGTTCTTCAGAACCTTGTGTGTGTGTGTGTGTGTGTGTGTGTGTGTGTGTGTGTGAAGACTGAGGAGCCTCAAGGGCTGACTGCAGGTTCAGAATTCTCCCCAAAGCACCTGAACTCTAAATGGAAGCCTGAGGCTTCTGGAGACTTGTGGCTCTTAAAAATCCTTCCAGCATTTGCCTTACGCTCCAGAAGGGCAGACAATGCTGGGTCAGCGAGATTCAGAGTCTAGTTCCCAAGTCTGCTCACAGCCCCCCAGGAATAATCTAGCCCTCCCCGCCCCACACCGAGCCCACACTTCCTCCCTGCTGTCCCTCTCCTTGCTTTTGCTGGTGACCTCCATCCCCATCCGCTCTGTCCCAACCCTTTCCTGCCCTGGTCCCGGCCCCTGCCTCCTCCATCCTCAGTCTGCCAAGGGCAGCCCAGTACCCCTCCCCCAAGGCCTCCAGGCTGGGCACCGTCCCCACCATCCTCAGCCCCATTCTTGGCTGTTAGCCCAGCCTCAGGCCTTTCTCCCTGGGGCTGTGCCCCTGGCTGGTTTTAATCCCCTGTGATTGGCACTTTCTGACAGTGCAGGGTCAGGTCATTTGGTCTGAGAAACTGGCACTCCGCCGCTATTATCCGCCCACTGTGGCAGGGTCTGTAATCCAGCCCATTGATTCTGCCATTTCTGTTCTGCACACACTCACGGGCACTCTGACCCCACTTGGATTTCTGCAAACTCTGCCGCCAGCAAAGACAGAGGAGCCTTTTTGCAACTAGGGCTGTGAGTCTTTGGGAGGCTTCTCCATTCAGAAAGACCAGCTAGGAGGGATTCATAAAGTGCCTCACAGATCCAAACAGATGCCTTGTGTTCCCCAGCCTGACGCCTTGGCCGACTTCCTCACACCTGACCACCCATTAGTCTGCCTTTTAACTGGTTCTGCATGTGGCCCAGGCACATGGTTACATTCTCCAGTCCCAGCTGGGCCTCTGACAAACTGGGTCACCCTGCAGGGCCACGTCTAATGGCTCTCCTGGATACAGCCCTGCTTCTTCCAGGCAGGCTCCAGCCCCAGGCCCCGAGCTAATGGGCAGTTTACTGAAACCTGGAACGCAGGGCAAGAAGCAGCTGCCCCTGGAGTCTGTCCAGAGCATGATGAAAAAATAGGATCTCCGTCTGGGCTTTGCTTGGAGCCCAGGGGCCCTAGAAATTCAATCAGAAATTCTTTTTTTTTGGTGCGGCACGCGGGATCTTAGTTCGCCTACCAGGGATCAAACCCGTGCCCCCTGCAGTGGGAGCGCAGAGTCTTAACCACTAGACCGCCAGGGAAGTCCCCAAACAGAAATTCTTAACCTGGAGTCTGTGGACCTGGATCCCAGTAAGACCGTGAACTCCTTGAAAAGATGTGCAAAACTGTATGTATGTGTGCATTTGGATAAGGACAGGTCACAGCTTTCATCAGATTCTAAAAGGGTCTGAAACCTAACAATATGATCAAAGTGCAGCTCCCTTAGACCATCGGTCATAACCAACAGCACTAAGGTGGGAGCTTAGAGGTCACCCAGGCCAAGACTCTCGCTTTACAGGTAAACCAAGTCAGCTGGAGGCCAAGTCCAGGGAACACCATGAGGACAGAGGCAATGAGCTAGTTGTGAAATGGCGGGGCCTGAACAAAAGTGAGTGTGTGCGCAAAGGGGGACATTTGGGGGAAGTAGGATCAACAGAATTTGGTGACCCGTTAGTTCCAGAGGGTAGGGAAGAGGAAGGTATCTAGACTGGTTCCCAGGTTTCTGCCTGATTTGGGAGTCAGGAGCTTCCTCAGTGGCTCTGAGATTGGGAGAGAACAGGAAGGGGAAGGGGACAGAGGAGGAGATCTTGCAAATTGGATTGTCATTTCCTTTTAAAAAATCTTGTCTCCACCACGAGCAAGGACACCTTGGAATTATCAGTACTGGAAAACGGGCCCCAGGCCAAACAGAAATTGGGCCACATGCCCTTCTCTGTCCTTAGGTGACTTTCTACGTGGCACTGGGTCCGGGACAGGATGTATTGGTGGGATGGTAGGAGGTAGGGTAGGTGTAGTTTGCTTCTGGGAGAATGGGGTCCCTCAGTCTGAACAGACAGGGAGAGGGGACCAGAGGTATGTGCTCAGGAGAGAGACCACAGTCTAGCCCCGCCTCAGAGAGGGAGGGAGATTTGCCCAAGGTCATGGTCATGGTCATCTCAGCCCCAGCACCTCTCTCTGTCTTCAGGACTGTCTGCTCATACTTTGAGAGAGAGCACAGAGCCCACCCCTGGGGCACAGAGCCCACCCCTGGGGCACCTCTCCCTCTGGAAGGACCTAGCCCTGTGCCAGGGCACATGACCTGGTGAGTGACCAGCCCCCGCTGGCCCCTCCACTGGGCACTCTTGCAGTAAACATCCTGTATTACCTTACTTAGTGGTCCGAGAAGGCTCATGTGATAGGATAGTCAGCAGACCTGAGGTCCCGGCACCTGCCACCACATCCAGAAGGAACCCTGAGCTCAGCTAGCTGTGACCCAGGGCTGGGTGGCACTCTGTTCTGTTTGCAGGGGTCTTTATATCTCTGATCTTAAACTTGAACGCAGCCTCTGGACCCACCCACCCGCCTGGTTAGCCCTAGCCCCTTCATGCCCCATGCCCTCCATCCCCAGCTGGCCCCAGCTCCCACTCCAGATCCTCCCACTGCTGGCCCTTTCCTGGGCCTCCCTCTCCCCCCACTCCAGCCTCCAGGCACCCTTTGACTCTGGAGCGCTTTTTTTTTTTTTTTTTTTTGCCATACGCAGGCCTCTCACTGTTGTGGCCTTTCCCGTTGCGGAGCACAGGCTCCGGACACACAGGCTCAGCGGCCATGGCTCACGGGCCCAGCCGCTCCGCGGCATGTGGAATCTTCCCGGACCGGGGCACAAACCCGTGTCCCCTGCATCAGCAGGCAGACTCTCAACCACTGCGCCACCAGGGAAGCCCAGGAGCGACATTTTTATCTCTGGCCAGAAACTACTTTGAAGTTTGCAAACTCTTGCACACGGAAGAAATAGTTAGCAGACAGGGGCCCCCACAAGTGCCTGTGCTCCTTCCCTCTCTTCTCCCCTCTTCCTCCTGAGTTTTCACACCTGCTCACCTGGGTCTTGGTTCCACACTTTGCCAAGCCAACCTGAGAAGCTGGGGCATCTGGGAAACTCCTCTGAGGCCCAGAATCTCCTATAGAAGACCCGTCAGGCTTGAGGCCCGGGGCACTGGATGCTGTCTCTGTCTCCTTGAGACGGAGTCTCTTTCCTGCTCACAGGTTCTCAGGGCCACGAAGGAGCTGGCAGACCACCCTCCCAGCTCTCCTCTACTTCAGATTTGCCTTGACGACAGCATTATTGATTTTTTTTTTGCTTTATTTTTATGTGTGTCTTCTACTCTCAAAGAGATTATGCAGATAAGGACAGAGTCCTTTCTTTATTTTTATTTCCCCAAGTCTAAACATAATAAAGACTCATAAATATAAATGATGTTAGAGCTGGGTTTGAGTTCATTTTGTTTAACCCCCTCATCTCCCTGACAGTGAAACTGAGGCTCAGATAGGCATCTGACTTACCCAAGGCTTCCTGATCCTGAGCCCATCCTTCCACTACACCTTTGCTGTTGATTGATTCATTGACTGGTTGGTTGATGACACCATCGAGAAACACACGAGTGGCAGGCGAGGCAGGGGTGGGGCAACTCCAAGAGTTGTTCCCGTAGGGACCATATACCAATTCCCTGAGGAATGTTGGGAATTTCTCAGAGGAGCCGGTACCACTGCCTCTGACTGCACCTGAATTCTTAAAGGTGCCTCCAGGGGTGAGGGGACTGAGACCAGCCAGCCTGAAGCCCCACCATTTCTTCCAATCTGATGCCCCACTTTCCCCAAACATTTCCCTGGGGAGGTAGAAGGCTTTAATTGCTGAAATGAAAAGACATGCTTCAGATCCCAGGTATTAACCAATACTTTTCATTGTAAGTGACAGAAACCCAACCTAAGGTGGCTTAGGCAGAAAACGGGATTTATTGCCTCTTGGAACTGGAAAGAACAGGGGTAGATGTTGCTTCAGGCACAGCTGCATCATGGGGCTCAAATGATGTCCGTAATCTGTCTCCACCCTGGCTCTGTTTTCCTTTGTGTTGGCTTCATTCTCAAGTGCTCTCTTCCCAAAAGAATGGCAGAGATGGACACCAGCAACTCCAGGTCCGCAGTCTCCCACCTTAACATCCCCAGTGGGGAGAAAGCACCCTTTTACCCAATTATTCCAGCAAAAGTCCCAGGATTGAGTTGCATTGGCCTGATAGGGTCACATGCCTATCCCAGAACCAATCACTGCGACCAGGGAATAGAGCATTCTGATTGGCCAGGCTTGGGTCATGTGCCCTCCTTCTGGGGTCAGGGGTGGAATCAGCCCCACCCATTCCACATGGCCTGAGCCTGGGGCAGGGGATACCTTCGTACTGTGAAAACAACAGAGGCCCACTCTCCTCTTACTAGTTTCACCCGTCCCAACCCCACCTGGATTTACTTAGCGGAAGTGTCCTGGCCTCGTTTGGGATGGATGGATAAAGATTTAGATGAGAGAGACAGCAGTGGAAATGGCTCAAAAGCATGGATCCAGAAGGGAATAAATTGTTGAGAAGATGAAAGTTTCTGGATAACTCATTTCTTGGCTCTCAGTCCCCAGCAAGGATAATAACTGATGAGTATAAACTTATTCACATCCATTATGTGTTTATTGATCCTCATAGAAACGTCATAAGATAGGGAGAGGAAACAGGTTCAGAGAATGAAGTAACTTGACCAAGGTCACCCAGTGATTCAGTATTAATGCGAGTATTTGAACCCAGCTCTCCAACCTAATCTCTCGGTCTTGCCCTATTCTTGATACCAGGCCAGCATCCCGAGGACCTGGTCTGGTGATGGCTGAAAGGCAGAGGGGGCCTTCCATTCCATCTACTCTGAGAGCTGCCCAGGGTGCCAGAGCACGGCCCTGTGCTGCTCCAGGGACAGGGAGGGCAAACTTGGCTGGAGACCAGTGCAGGCTGCAGGAGGTGGACAGCCTCTTGCAAATGAAATATTCCTGGTGGTTATTAAATCAAGTTTTATTGGAATAAAAATACACTTACGGAATACATTTGTTTCCCCCCAGTTCCTTTCAACCCCCCCTTTCCCTGAGTGATTTCATTTGGGGGCCAGGGAAGGTTTTTTTTCCCCAAGTAAATTAAACTTAGGTCAGCAGAATAAGATGCCACGTCAGGATTGGTGCTTGGCAAGAGAGGAACCCGCTGGGAGGCTGTGAGGGGCCTCCTGGATGACTGAAAGGTGCGGGGGGGGGGGAGGGGGAGAGGGGGAGGACCCCCCCTGCAGGGGATGCTCCTGGGTCACACGCAAAACCCTCCACAAACACACATACGTCCCCTCTCCCTCTGCCTCTGCTCTGCCCCCAGCTAACTGTGAGAGGCCAAGGCCAACATCTGGAGCCAGAGAGAGCCCCACAGGCCTGGGGCAATGGCAGCGGCTCTCCTTGTGAGGCTGACCCTCAAGTTCTTCTTAGGGGGACCCCATCTAGGGGGACACACAGGCATCACTGACTCTCTGTCCTCTCTGCTAAATAGTTATCCTTTCAACGCTTTTCTTCCTCAACTCACCTCTCCTGGTATCTTTCTCTTCTTCCACCTCCAGAGATCTCCATTTCTCTCTCTCTCTCTCTTTTTTTTTTTTTTTCCATTTCTCTTTATCAGAGTTCTCAGCCCCTCTCTGGAGCCTCTGTCTCTCCAAATACTTCTCTATTTTCTTTAAATACTTTTTAATTAATTAATTTTTGGCTGCGTTGCGTCTTCATTACTGCGCACGGGCTTTCTCTAGTTGTGGCGAGTGGGGGCTACTCTTCGTTGCGGTGCGCGGGCTTCTCATTGCAATGGCTTTTCTTGTTGTGGAGCATGGGCTCTAGGCACACGGGCTTCAGTAGTTGTGGCTCGCAGGCTCAGTAGTTGTGGCTCACGGGCTCAGTAGCTGTGGCTTGCGGGCTCTAGAGCGCAGGCTCAGTGGTTGTGGCTCACGGACTTCGTTGCTCCGCAGCATGTGAGATCTTCCCGGACCAGGGCTCGAACCCGTGTCCCCTGCATTGGCAGGAGGATTCTTAACCACTGCGCCACCAGGGAAGTCCCTCCAAATGCTTCTCTCGATGTCACTATCTTTTGGACTCGGTGCATCTGCTTGGCTGTCTGCCTCTGTCTCTCTCACCTCATATTTAGAACAGTTCCAGAGCCACAAACACACGGAGTCTCGCACGCACCTTGACACACTGTCTCACACTCTGACATGTCCACACCCACAGTTTCACAGACACACACGCACACACACAAGCACTTACTCTTATGTGCCCTCTCACGCTCTCACCCTCACGCTGTTGCACACATGTTCAGGCTGCTGGCTGACTCAGCAGATAGAACCAGGGTCCTCTATCCCCACTCCCTGACCTGGGATGGGCATCTGGGGTTTCCCCACTGCTCTGTACCCACCCATCAAAACCATAGGGTGGTTCTGGGGCCAGCTCAGCCACCCGAAGCCACCCTCTTATTCCACAGCGAGGCGTCAGAGGTAAGAGCCAAGAGGATGGAGCCCAGACAGGTATTACCTGTCCTGCAGGGACACCATTGGATGAGGTGGAAGGCCCCTCCCAACTGGGCATGCCACCTGGATGTCCACAGCCTGCTCAGTCAGTGGGATGAAATGGGGCCTTCACGTAACCCTGAGACTACACTGTCGAGCACCCAAGGGAGACAGATGTTCCTGTAAGCAGAGCCTGGCTTCTCTCACTGTCCCTCCCTGACCATTGCCTGTGACCCGCCCAGCTTCATCCTGTAGGCAGCCCTGCTCCCTGAGGCCTGGGGGACCCTACTCAGGTCTGAAAGTCCCTGCTGGTTGGGCCCTGTTTGTGGGTCCAGCTCCTAAGGGTCGCCTCTTACGTACCCCTGGTCTCATCCAGTCTGCACACCACGCACATCCTGGCACACCTGGTGCCCTTCCGCTCCCCTTCCCCTCTTAACTGTTTCTTATTTCAACCCCACCTGGCTCCTCTCCCAGGACATTTGAAAGTCAGGCTCTTTTCCTGCCAGGAAACCCTCTCAAGTCTGTCTCATCTCTCTCTCTTCTGGGCTTTAAGTCCGGTCACCCCTGGAGTCAGGCTCCGTCTTGTGCTCTGTAGACTGGCCGACAAGTCAGCTTCTTGTTCCCTCTCCACCTCCCTTAGCACGTGTGACCAACACTCTCTTTGGGACACCTCTCTGCACCGACCTGACCGGCAGGCCTTGGAGGGTAGAGAATCCAGCCCAGAGTCATTTCTGTGCCTGGGACAACGACGCCACCAAAAATGCCCTCTGAGAGTCAGCTCCCAGACCCCTCCAGCAGGTGGAGCCTGTGGGTACCGAGGAGAAGGGTGTGATCCTCCCGCACTGAGGGGCAAGCTAGCACCTGGGGTGGGGGGAGGACAAGAGAGGCACTCTGGGAAGGAGAGAAAAAATGGGTCCAGCCATCAGGGTCAGGGTGAAACTGACAGAACGCGTCTCCGGACTTAGTAGAGCGTAGCTTCTTCTGTCTCAGCGCAGAAAGAATTCAGCAAGAGAGACAAGTAAGGAAAGAGTTTATTAGTATAGGATACTTGTGAGACATGCACGCGGGCGGGCAAGGAAGTGCCACACCCAGAACTTAGGGGGCTACAGTTTTATAATCAAAGAAAAAGTGGGGAGGGGCAAAGACCACCTACTTCCTCATTCCTGAGTGGATGTCAAGCTTCCATCATCAGTTTCTCCTCAGGCAGGGGAGATTTCTTGTACCTACTTGGTCAAACTGAGACTGTTACGGCACAATGGAAATGAGCAAAAAGGCGGTAACATATACTAAAATATGGTAAATCATCTCAGGATTCAGAATAATGTCACATTTTCCTTATATTTTTGTCTTTAATGTGCGCAGAGGAGCATGTCCTAGGAATCATTAAATGACGCACCTCACTGGGCAGGATGTCTGTCTCACGCCACCATTGTTTTATTGTTTGGGAGGAGGCGTGTCTCATGTTTGTGTTGCATGGTTTTGTTGCTAAGCAAGACTGCTCGGTTGTGTGGTTAAGCAAACCTGCTTTCTTGAGTGATCATTAACTTACAGGGTCTCCCATCCTTTTTCCTTTACTTACAGTCCCCTAGTGGGATTCACTATTTAATCACCTACTTTGTCCCTTTACTCTGTCCCTACCAAGAGGGCCCCAGGGTGGCGAGGGTAAGAAGAACCAGCTTTATCTGAGAGGGAACCTGGTGCCTAGACAGACCTGGCCCTATTCCAGCTTCTTCACTTTACTAGCTGTGTGGCCTTGAGGGAGTTACCTAGCGTTTCTGAGTGTCGGTTTCCCCTTCTGGAAAATGGGCACAGTAATATCCATTTAGGGGCTGAAGTGTGAAATGTGCTTGGTCCAGAGAAGGAGCTCAATTCATGCCAGGCACTGCTGTAGCCATCATTAGCAGCAGCATCCTGAGGACCTGTGGGCACCAACAATTCCATGAGGTGGCACTGAGGCCTCCCGTCAATCTGACATCTCTGCCAGGCCCGACATGCGGCTGTTGGCAGATGACAGCTCCTTTGCGGTAATAATGGGCCTGGCTTGTGAGTCCTCCCCTCCTCGTGGCCCTGCTGCTTATGATAATTTAATTGATCTCACTCACACCTGCTGTGGTTCTCCAGCAGCTCGTCTTGGCTTAACTCAGAAAAGAGAAAAAAAAGAAAAAACCCAACCCTGCCCAACATCTCTGTAATTAGGAGGTTTGGCTCAGTCCTGAGTCAGGGGATCATGAGTGAACCAGAGAGGGCTGCAGAGCCTCCCCTATCAGAAGTGTCGGAGGAGGAAAGAAACCAGCCCCAGCCCCAGTCAGGCCACCTTTGGGACAACTTCCTGTCTCCATAGGCATCCCTTTCCCCATTCACAGGGAGTGGATAATTAAACCAGGGTAATGAAGACTCATTCGTTGCTAACTCCTGCAGTGTTGAAACGAATTTACACTCCCGTGCAAAGAAAAAAGAAGAATTTAAAATTTGAAAATAAATAAAACCTCAAATAGCACTTACTATGTGCCAGACACTCTTTTAAGCCCTTTACAAACAATAGCTCATTTAAACTTGGCGTTTTGAAGGTGATATTCGCCTGTCAGCTTGGATTTGTAGCTGGAAGCTTTGTAAAAGAAGGCAGTTTGGATCAGAGACAATTTTTCAATGTTGCAGGTTGTCAAGGGTGTTGCTAAGAGGAGTCACTGTGTTTAAATTTTGTTTAACTCCTTCCTTCCAGAACAAAAAGTTGGATGGAGGAAAGGAATTTTTTTTTCTTAAAGAATAGAATGACAACTTGTTTTGTTTTTGTTAGAAAATTCAGGGTTGTGATTCTGATCCCTGTTAAAATTCTTTGAACCATGTAAATGAGACAGCCTGCTGCTCTCTGGTGGCAGCATGCAAGTATAGCAGGAAAAGTACTCAAGAAGGTTATTTTGCAAACCTGAGTGATGGGGGGTGGGGGGACGGTTAGCAGCAAAAACTCAACTGATCCTAATTGATCATTGAAAGAAAAAAACATAGGGGGTGGGAGGGGGGAGATAAGTTGAAACAAGACTGGCCATATGCTGATGATTACTGCAGCTAAGAAAAAGGATTTTTTTAATTAGTTAAATAGAAGGAAAAGAGTGTTCTATAAGTAGGAAAGTCTTTGCCCTATCTCATTCTATAATTTGAGGCCTAGAAATGTTGAAGGGTCTGTCTCCTATTCCAAAGACAGTGATCTCCCACCCAGCCACCCCAGGGGGTTGGGCTCTGATGAACCTGCCAGTGGCTTCACTTCCACCCCCACCTACCACCCACAGCAGCATGGGGAAAAAGGTGACCATTGGATGAGCAGAGATTCAGGGCCAGGGAAAAGGTGTGGCCTTCCCATCATCCTCCTAGGCTGTAGTCAATGGCCCTCCTTGTGGTCCTCAGGGCTCCTAGCTCAGTGCTTCATTAGGGCAGGTGTGTGCCACCTCTTTGATGATTTCTTGCCACAGATTTGCTTTCCTCGATTTAACAGACATTTGCTGAGTGCATACTCTGTTCTAGGTACTGTGTTGGCAGCTTTCTATGTGTGTTCTCATTCCATTTTCTGGGGTAGATGCCCTGCCCCCCTAGATGAGGACACTGATACCTACCCTCAATCGCTATCATTTTTATGACTCTCTTCACCAGATTGTGAGTTTCTTGACCCAGGGGCTGTGCTTTACTTTTCCTCTTTATTTCCCCATCATCTTATAACAGTAAAGAGTCAATAATTGTTGAATGAATGAGTAATCATTCAACAAGAGGTTATATGACTCACCCAGGTTATCATACAGCTGGTAAGTGGCAGAATCTGGATTCAGATCTAGCCCAGAGCACCCTTTGCAGCTACACAGCTGCCCAAATGATGCTCAAACTCCTCAATTAATAAGACATTTGTAACTTCTAAACTTACATCAGTTGGCTGATGACTGCTGCAGAGGTAACTAATGCAGAAGGCTGTCAGCTGATGGGGAGGGCATATCATGTGTATAGACCCCTTCCCTTGGCTCCCTGGTCCACAGACAATTGTGCATAGTGGTGTTCTGGAGCTGGCTCACACTGGCTCATGAGAGCTGATCGTGCCCATCTCTTCCCAACCCGATGTTTTGTTACTTCATATCGGTAGCTTGCAATCAGCCATGGTAGGAGTATTTACACCATGGAAATTGGCAAATACTACATATCAAGGTTTCTGTGGGGGGATTTTCTCTGAAGACCTGACAAACCTTTACAAGTACCTCACTGACTAGGTTGTAGCTGGTAATAGGAAGCTCTGGAGTGAAATGTGACCAGGAGGTGTGCATCTCCTTGTGGTTATTTTCCCAGGGGAGGGCTGGGGCTATTACACCTCATAGTTCAGGGCTGTACATGTACAGGTTGCTGCACATGCTGTGATGCTGTCAGGAAGTCCATGAAGATGAAAGAACACAACTCTCAGCTGCTTTAAAGCACTTGCCTCTCACAGAATTGGACAACACCATGACGAGGAGTTGGGGGGCTCCCCAGAGCACTTGATGAGTGGTGGGCAATGCCAGTTCTTGTTCTTGAGGTACCCAGAGAATCTCAAAGACAGTTTTTGGTGACTATCTCTCTCCTTCCTGGATTTGTCCTTCCAAAGTCTGTCTAAGACTTCCTGGCTGGGTACTCTGGAGCAAACTCTGTGTGTGGAAGAAGAATAATGGAAGGCAGGTAGTTTTCTCACATAACTGTATCTCATTTAGCCTTAGGAAAGAGCCACCCTATGAGATAGACATATTATTCCCAATGTACTGAATTGAATAGTTTCTCCCAACATCCATGTCCACCTAGAGCCAATGAATGTGACCTTATTTGGAAATAAGGTCTCTACAAATGTAATCAAGTTAAGATGAGATTATACTGATATGCCAGTCACCCAAAGGCAGAGTCTAGGAGTCCCACATTCAGTCAGTTGCAGGTGCCGTCAACCCTACTTATCTTCATGCTGCTGTTTTCCCCATCCCCCATCACCACCACTGCCTTGGTTCCAGGTCTCCTTAGCTTGTGTTTGGACCATTGCAGTAACTTTCTAATGGTCCCTGCTTCATCTGGTCTCTTCTTACTCATAGTCATCTTAATCAGATCAGGGTCCCTGGGCCACCACCCTGACCATGGCCCTCCTCTGTTCAAAGTCTGCAACCACTTTCACTGGCCCCAAAGAAGTCCAGATTCTCCTCCTGGAATTTATAAGCCCTCCATGATCTGGCCCCAACCTGTTCCTCCAGCTTTGACCCCCCACCTTTGCCCCTTCACTCCCCCTTAGCCGTCCAATATCCAAATTGAACTGCTCTTGTTTGTTCACCATAGTTTCCTATCTTTGCTGGGTTCAAGGTGTCACTCTTCTATTTACTGACTGGGTTCCTCTCTGGACCCCTTCATAACATAATGATGAGACTATGTACATCCTACACAGTCTCCACTATCTATGCCCACCCCCAGATTTCTTTCCTTTCTCCCTCCTGCAAAGGAGTCATAATGGAGTGAAACAATCCCAGATACAATTCTTTGCCCCTTATTTGCTGTGGGAATGTGGCAAGTTACTTGATCTGAGAGTCGGTTCCATCCTACATCTGTTCTTCAGTGAGTTGTGGAGATGAAATTAGATCATGTGTGTAAGGTCCTCAGCACAGAAAAGACACTTAGGAAATGGGGGCTCATCTGGATCCCCAAGGACTCGGGATAACAAAGACGTAACATAAGTCACCATGTTGATATCAAGAGTAGCTGTCCAGAGACCAGGAGTCTGGAGACCTGGGGCGGGGATGGGTGGCCTGATTTCTTGAGGCCCAGGAGGATAACAGGAGTCAACAGAGCCAGGGTGGGAGGGTGAGGCCAAGAACAGACAGGGCTGATTCTCCAGGGCCATACTGGGTACCAAAGTTCCCTGCCTGAAGATGTGGGCCCCATGGTAGAGGACAGAGACACGAGACAAAAGCTGTCCCTGCCCTCCAGTCTCCCCCAGCTCAGCTGGGCATACTTTCTGCTCCATGTGGGTGGGAATGGACATGACTTGAGACAAAAGACTTGAGTTCCAGCCCCAGATGTGCAGTGAATCAGTGGGCCATCTTGGGCAAGACCCTGCTCCTCCATGGGCCTCAGTTTCTTCGTCTGGAAAATGACAGGGCAGGAGAGGAGGATCTCCAAGGTTCTTTCTACAAAAGGGACAGTGAGATGGAAGTTGATCTTCATCCACTGATATAGCAACAGAACTCTAAACAGATTCTAAACAAAGCCCTGACCCGCTGGCTGGCAGATACTACGCTGACACTTTCTGCAGAGGCCTCTGTGCCAGGGCAGCCCATTATCAGACACCTTCCCTGCTTCCTTAGGGAAACTAACAAGATCTGGGATGGCCACCCCAGGGCTCCTAAGGGAGGCTCTGCTGCCTGGTGGCTGTGGCAGCTGTGGCTGCAGGGGCGGGGGGTGGGGGTGGTGGTGAGGGAGCGGCAGGTGCTTCTGGGCCTAGTTTAGGGCACAAGAGAGACGACAGCACATCTGCCCTACGTGTGTTTTCTTATTTGTTCCCAGCAGGAAATCAATGATGTCAGAAACCATGGGATAACTCTGCAGCCCCATCAATAGACCCTGATTAATTTGGTCAGGGCTGTTGGGTAAATTTGCTGCATCATAATTAGAATTATTAATTAAAAATAGGAAATCAATTGACACAAATTAAGCAAAGGAGGACTCTGTTGGGCCACTTTGACATTGTTTGGGCAGGTACTTGAGGACACTGCGTGCTCAGCTCTAGTTTTGGGGCCCCGCATCCCGTGTGACCCCCGGATCCTGCCCAGACTGTAAGAGTCTAGCTTCCAGTTCCCACAGCTAACAAGGGAGCAGAGAGAGCCCCTAGGCCTCCAAACTCCAGAGCTGGAGGCCCCCCAGAAGCACCTCACTCAATACCCTTATTTTTAACATTGGAGAAAAGAATTTGGGGAGAAAAAAAAATCTTTCTTTTATTTCTGCTTGTTAATTTTGCATTCTTCGTTCACAAGCATATATCATTTTATCATCATAATGTATACATGTGGTATGTGATCTCATGTTCTTTTTCTCCTCAACAGCATGGCGTCATCACTCTTTCATTCGCCACCCAATTATCATTTGGATGGCTGTATAATATTCCATGGATGTACCATACTTTACCTTACCAGTTCCCTATTCTTGGCCATTGAGTTGTTTAATAATAATAATAGCTACATTCATGGGGGTGTTCTGTCCTCACAGCTTGTACTATGGGCTTTACATGCACTGTTCTGTCTAATCCTCACAACAATCCTGTGAAGCAGGTACTATCATTATCCCCATTTTACAAACAGGGAAACTGAGACTCAGCAGGGTTAAGGGACTTGTCCAAGGTCACATGAGGCTCAGCGGAGGTAGAGCTCGTGAGAAACTGAGAGTTCTTCAGCACGACACTGTTCTGCCTCTGGTTTCCCTGTTTTTGTGTAAACAGGTAGCTGTGCACAGCATCCCACATCTTGCTTTTTTCTTTTCCAAATGTCAGTTTTACAGACAAGGAAACTGAGGTCTGAAGTAATCTGCCCCAAGTCCCACAGCTGGGCGATGGTGTATCCAGGAAGGAAGCCAGGCCTTCTGCTCCTTGGTCAGGACTCCAGCTACTCCCCGCCCCGGGTCCCCTTCCTCCTCTGTCCCCTCCCTCCTCCTTGCTCCCTCGGGATCCTCTGAAATCTCAAGATGGCCACATCTGGTTAGAGCGGTTCCTGGGAGCGTCTGTCCTGAGCTGAATGCAGAGACTGGAGTCTCTGGAGGGACGGACAGGGCAGGTCCTGCTGCACCTGGGGAATCTCCATACCAGCTGTGGGACAGCCACCACCTGTGACCACTCCTCCCAGGCCCCTTTAAGCACATGCCCATCCGTGTGATGCCACAGAGAGAGCTGCCAGGGCCCCAGCGCTTTAGCTGGGGAATTCCCTCCCTCTACCTTCGCCCCACACCCACTGCCACACCTAAGGCTCCCCACCCTCAGGAGTGAACCATCTGACCGTGTCCACGAGAGCAGTTTTCTCATCTTCACTCCACCAAGACAGTGGCCTACACTCTTCACGTGGGCTGGTGCCCAGGTAAGCTGCCTGTGGATTATAGGCTGTTTCAGTGGCTCCTGGTGATGGAGCCCCACCCTTCCCCCCCACCCCCACTGTTTAAGAAAACATCCAGGAGCGCAAGTAACACAGAGGGAAGTTATCAGGCGCTTACAATCTTGACGCGCTGTTATTTAGTATGAAAAATAAATTATTCACCAGCTTTGTACTACATTAGTAGCATATCACTGTGACAAACCTCACACTCCAGCCTGTTACGTCGGTTTGTCATGAATGACACAGCCGTGAGTGCACCAATCTAAAATACACAGATTGTTCTGCACTGGTTCCAAAAATTATTTTCTAAAATATCTGCCACTTTGGGCAAAGTCCTTCAAGGCTCCTTTTTTTCCCCCTTTTGTTTACAAGACCAAATATGACCCAGCATCTTCACTCACTAGATTCTGCTCAGTGGCCCTGACCTCTGCTTTTGAAACGCCCACACTCTGCCTCTTTCTTTCACACTGACACCCCTCTTCCCAGGACGGAGTCCCTGGGTCTTAGGGAAGATAGTCTTGAGTCACAGATGAATCTGCCTGACAGCTCCCAGCCCAGTACCCTTCTACACTCCCTTCTCTGCCCCTTTTTTCCTATACCCACAATCAGCAGTCCCCCAGCCCCTTGGAAGGGGCCCCCAAGGACACTCCCTCCTCTCCAAATGAGGTTCATGGCCCCCCGTGACTCCCTAAAAGCACCGTTAAGGAAGCAGTCTTCCCTGTCCCGGTAATTTACAGTACTCTGTGCCATAAAAAGTTAGTTTGAAGTGTTCTCTAACCAACTTAATTACCACGAGCCTCCTCTGAAGATCATTCCAGCTAGTTGAATATTAATCTGCAATTCAAAGAGTCCCCAGGCACAGACTGCAAGATCTCATACACACAAGTAATTAAGACCACAAGCAGACTCCAAAGAACCGGGAATTTTCTCCCAGAACGCAAGAGCGAAAAGCTCTTATGAACTTCAGGTTACATTGCTGTCCTTCTCACCAGCCCCCCAGCTCACCCGGCAGGCTAGGCTGGGACAGGAACTCAGGTTTTGCTATCGTGGGTTCTAGGACATGGGATATTGTTACATAGAGGCAGGATGATGTAGTCGAAAGAACACTGGACTGGGGGTCCGGGAACCTAGTTTATAGTCCCTGTGACTCTTTTATCTTAGGCAGTTTACTGTCCCTCTCAGACTGTAAGCCCTGTGGGGCAGGCACTGTGTGTGTGCGCACGCATGTGCGTGCACGTGCGCGCACGCGCGACACTTTATTTTCCTAAGATTGTCCCAAGTATTGCCTTGACTATCACTTGAGGCTAAATGTTGCATAAGCCCCATGCTGATAATGATGCTGATTAACTCTGCCGTCAGCATGAGGAGGTAGCCAGGGCTGGCAGAAGTTCCTGGTGACTCACTTATTGCTGACCCAAGAGGCTTTCTAAAGTTGGCTCATTCGGTGATGGAACTATGGACCCGTCAGCCCTAGGCAGGTTAGTGGTGTATAGCCACTGAATAGGATCCCGAGTTAGCCTTGCTGATAGCCACTAAACCGAGAGAGAAGGAATGCAAACCAGGATAGTAGAAAGAACGTGGTGAGGTGCAGTCCCTGGGGAGAGCGAAGGGCTTGTGTTTGCTTGCAAGGCTGAATCAGCAGGATCAACTTCCTCTGCTTCCCAGGGAAGCACGAAGGTCCCTCTCTCATCGTGTGTCCACCTGCGCAGGCTCCCCTTGCTTGGAGACTAGACAGGCCGCCAGTGGATAGCTGTCCTTGGCTCTCTCCCAGCCCTGGAGCCCACTTCTCTGTGCTTACTCCTCTAGCCTTAGAAAGGGCTTTTATATGCAGGTTATTTAATGCCACTCAGATATCTTATTCCTGGTATATAGGAACAAAAAGCAGAATGACAACAGCAATTAATTTTCCTGTCGAGGATGCCAGGAGCTGGAAGAGAGCCAGACCAGAGCCAGGGAGCAAGCAGAACACCGAGATTTTGAATTCACAGCCCAGAGTCTCCGGGGCCCACCCTGTATAAATCATGTCTGCTTTGGGGCTCAGCCACACGTGAAGAAGAGAAGGGAAGGGAAGTCTGTTTACTCTATGGACCCTGATGCTTGGCCCTTCCCATCAGAGATGAAATGGAAACGAAAGTTGTTGACTAGGCCCCTCCTCACCTCCCTCAGAGAGCTCTAGCCAGCATTTCTTTAGCCCTGTGGGCTCAGAGAACTCAGTAAGGGAGAAACCCAGTGCTTAGGTATGTAGGACATTTTAGCTGGCAGAGACCAAGTCCCATCCTTCACTTTAGAGCTGTGGAAGTTGAGGTCAAGTTGCAGTTGAATAGTAGTAAAGCAGAGACTAGAACCCCAGTCTCTTGACTTCCAGCTCAGCCTCTCTCCTCTGCCCCATCCTGCCTCCCTCGTGATGATAACAAAATGGATGTGCGTGCGTGCGTGCGTGCGTGTGTGCGTGCGTGCGTGTGTGTGTGTGTGTGTGTGTGTGTGTGTGTGTGTGTGTGTGTGATTCTTCTCATTCCTATCCCACTTATACGGTCAATCCTCATTGCCTCCATTTTGCAAAGGATGAATACTGAGGCTCATACAGTGCTACAACTTAGCAAGCCTTTTGTCATCTAAGAATTCATTTTACTCTTATAACCATCCTGGTGGATACATTTCAGTATACCCCTTTTCCACCAGAGAAAACTGAGGATTGGAGAAGTGAAGTGACTTTCCCAAGGTCACACACAAGCTAGTCAATGGGTAAGTTGGACTCAAGCCCAGCTGTTCTGTACTCTACTATGTGAACAGGTTAGTGGCAGAGCCAGCAATAGAATGTGGGCCCTGACACTCAGCCCTCAAACCCTTTATGATGTCCCAGGAGGACACATTTCCTTACCTGGCGAGACGGCCCCTCAGCTCAGTGAGTACCAAATGACACCACAGCACTTTTTCCACTTAGAGATGCCTCACTACCCACCTCCACTCTGAAGTTCTGTGTTGCTTGCAGATGTCACCAGGCACCATCTGAAAAGGTTTTGATTTGCCCACACGGAAGCCACCTGGACAGTTTTTCTCAAAACGTTCTCAAGAGTTCTCTAAACTTAACTCACCGCCCCTGGCCCTCCACCTGCCACACTCACTGCCTTCTTTGCTTCCCACCCTGAGAGATAGTTCCACTTCATACTTACTGCAGGAGGAACCATAATAGTGCTGCCAGTTAATAATTATACTGCACTTAAGTGTTTTTGCAAGCGTGTTTTCAAGCATTCTGTCACCTGATGCAATTATCTCCACTTGACAGATGAAGAATCTGAGACTCACTGTAGTGAAGGGATTTGCTGTAGGTCATGCAATCTGTCAGTGGCTGAGCTAGAACTCAATTCCAAACTTCCTGGTTCCCAGTTCTATGCTTTTCAGCGTAAGGTTGGGAAAGAACAAATACTAGCAGAAGGCGGGGAGTGGGGGAGACATTTCAGGAAAGAAAATGCCAAAAAAACCCTCGAAGAAGGGCTTCTTCCTGTCGTTTTGGTCACCAGAATGTCCTGGAAATGGAAGCATTAATTTGTAGCTTAGAGTGACAAGGATAGAAGGAATTATTCTGCTTTCCATGGCCTGTGTTCAGACGTTCCTTGGTGTGGAATTCAGCACCAAGGACAGCGCCCCTGGCCCTGGCGTTCGTTGTTAAGACCTGAGAAGCAGAAGAGTCCAGCTCTCATCCTCTGTATAAACCATTTCCATAATACTTAGAGCCCATCTGACCTCTGCTTGAATACCCCCTGCAATGGAGGAATCTTACACTTTCAGTCCTTCCCATTGATACACGGTTTGTTCTTGGACATTCCTATTACAAGTGAAGGAAGTCAGTGAAATGGTTACACTGAGAAGAGGATCACCAAATCCCTTTAAACAGTATTAAATATTTGTGAAATATAGAAAAATTAAAAAATAATATGAAAAACACCCACCACCCCTACTGAAAAAAATATAAAGATTCACTGTGTTTGCCTCAGATCCTTTTTAAAGAAAGAAAATTTTACAAAAAAATATTTGAAGCCCCCTTAGCACCTTTCTCTGATCAAATTCTCCTCCCTCTCTCTCCCCAGGGGTCATCTGTATGGTTGTTAAGACCCTTCAATTCAGAAAGTTATGTCAGAGCCAAAAAGGTTCCTGGAGACCTTCTTTTCCAACCCACTCATTTAGCAGATGAGCAAAGCAAGACCTGGAGAAAGGATTTGACTTACGATCTCAGGGTGGTCCTAAGCCTTTTCACGGCCATCATCTTCTTTTTTTTTTTAATTTATTTATTTATTTTTGGCTGTGTTGGGTCTTCGTTTCTGTGCGAGGCCTTTCTCTAATTGCAGCAAGCGGGGGCCACTCTTCATCACGGTGCGCGGGCCTCTCACTATCGCGGCCTCTCTTGTGGAGCACATGCTCCAGACACGCAGGCTCAGTAGTTGTGGCTCACGGGCCTAGTTGCTCTGCGGCATGTGGGATCTTCCCAGACCAGGGCTCGAACCCATGTCCCCTGCATTGGCAGGCAGATTCTCAACCACTGCGCCATCAGGGAAGCCCCCCATCATCTTCTTTTTAATTTCATCCCAGTCTTTGGTGTGGGGTGAGACATGGATTAGTATATCTCTTTTACACATCTTTGGGTTGTTTGACTGCCCACCTTTTTAGCTCTCCACCTCACCTCAAAGATATCAAGTCACACTCTGTTGCATGTGGAAATATCAGGAAAATCATAGAATCCCCTGTTTTTCATATGAGAAATTTGAAGTCATGGTAAAGATGACTAAATAATAAGGGAAATCAAATTGACTTGCCTTACGGGGGTTGAGAATGGGATTGAGTGGAGCAGGACACGAGGTGATGGGGCAGGGGGAACAGCTTAAGCAAAGCCCCAGGCACACGAAGGCAGAGTCTCCTGGAAACCTGGGTGTGAAGGGTGCCGAGGCGGGGCGTGGGGCGCGGGGGAGGATAGGGCAGTGGGAAGGTGGACCTGAGTGTGGAGGGCTTTGAATGCCAGGCCCCCAGGCATCTGGACTTGAGCCTCGAGCCACTGAAGGCCATGGAAGGGCTCTACACAAGGCAGTGACCTCATCAGATTGGTCATTTGGGAAGATCACTCCAGAAGTTAGGCACATGTGGGGTGGGGGAAGATACTAGAAGTGGGGCACTCGTTTGGACACTTGTCACAATGGTCTATAGCCACCCGTAGCTTCTCCTTCTCCTGGTGCTGTTGGGTTATTTGGTAGATACTGGCCAACTCTCAGTAAGGCCCTGATGGCTTATCCCAGGCCAGCTTTTCCTCCCCACCCTCCATTCAGTCACTCCCAGTGATAGAAGATTTGTCTTCATGAGACATCCGAACAACATGGCAAGGGAAACCACCATTTCCCACTCTCACATGGCAGGGAAAAGGCAAGCACAGGGGAGAGTTTTGCACTCTATTTCTGGCTCGCAACTGTGGTTCAGCTCTAATGCTGTGGTAGAAGCAGCCCTGGGCCTCTGGAGACGTGTTCAAGGCTCAGCACTGTCCCTAGTTCATCACGTGGCCTTGAACAGATCGCTTTCCCTTTCTAGGCCTCTGAGTCTTCACTTGCAAAGGGGGTGAACGGAACTAGCTGATCGCTAGGGTGTCTGCTGTTCTAATACTTTGTAATTACAACCTCCTCTTCACTCTCTATGAGTCATTTATGGGATTCACCTCTGACGCCTACAAATAGTCTACTCAACCCTGGTCCTTCACTTCATAATCATAACTGCTACAACTCATGGTCCATTTATCATGTGCTTGCCACTATGCTGAGCCCTGTGTAATGGCATTTAATTACTACAACTACCCTACTAGGTAGGTGCTATCATTATTTTCATTTTGCAGGTGGGGGAAACTGAGGCACGTAACATTTTAGTAACTTGCCCAAGGTCACCCTGCAGAATTCGAACTTGAACCCAGGTCTGTTAGCCTCCACAGCCATGCTCTGAATGCCTGTGCCTTAACGCCCAGCCCCAAGCTCAGATCTGCACCTGGTCCCCCATAGTAGCACCTTCCAAGGTCTCCTTGGTCCACATCAAACCTTGAGGGAAAAACTTGTCTGGGGCTTTTCTGGACTTTGTGAGTGACCAGACCCCACACCCACCCGGAGAGCTCTGCTGAGGTGCTTGCCTTCAGTTTGCTTATTTTAATAAGATTGTTCCCTCTCTCGACCCTGAGTGATGACAGGTAGCCAGCTAGAACTAACTAGTGTTAATTTTGCCTTGAAATCCTCCACCAGCTCCCCAGCTGGAGACAGCTTGAACCCGTGAGCTCATTAAGCAACAGAAGCCTGTCTCCCCACCACTTAGATGCAGGCGAGAAAACTCGTAATAGACCTGCTTTTACACTGAGTTGAAAAGAGCGGCACTCACCCAGTCCTGAATAACTTGCTTTCAGCCCCCATCCCACTCCCCCCTCCCAGCATTCAATTAGCTGCCAATTAGACATCAAGGGTTCCCCAGCCTCCTGCCAGCCCCTGACCCCAAAACAGGAGCTCTCAGCCCAGGTTCAAAGGCATTTTGATTGTGTGCCTGAATGTATCCCGTTCCCTTCACTTGGGCCTGTCTTCCTTTCAAAGTGAAATGCTTTAAAAGGAAAAGAAAAGAAAACCACACACACTGGGGAGGCCCACTGGGACCCCTTGTGGTTCAAACATCCAGTTCAGAGGGCCTCCCTACCGCCCTCCTACACAGCTCCCAGCACATCCTGGGCAGTCAGCCTCACCTAGTCCTCCCACCCCAACCCCTTTGGGTCCCAGCCACTGCGGGAGGGAGATGAGAGGGAAAGATGGGTAGGGCAGAGGAAAGGAGGGTGAGAGTGGGGAGAGAGGCAGCAAAGATGGAAATGGAGACAGGTAGAGAGATGGAGGGACATCAGGAGAAACAGCTGCTAAGTCTCCTATCCTCCCCAGGGAGGTTGAGCTGCAGAATGAGGACCACCTTTGTAGTCCTCCAGCTTCCAGGGAATCTGATTCCTGGTACTGACAGTATCCTCTACTGGGCTCTGGAGTGCTAGGGTGGAGTAGCAATCATTCCAGCCTGGGGGAAGCGTCCCCTCTCCCTCAGTTTCTAAGCAATTCTTATCCTTCTCTCCCCCCTTACACCAGCTAGGCAGGGCTGCTAGGTACAGATGTTCAGGTTGTGCACTGCGTAAAGCTGGCGTAGAGAAACTTCTATGGGGTGCACGTGGATGGGCGTGGGGACTCCAGCCCTCCCAGAAGTCCTGGAGGAGCCTCTTCTGTACATAGTCAGGGACACACACTGCCTGGAGGCTGCTTCAATCCTGTTTCTTCCTAGACACACCCCAAGGTCCTTTCTCTTGTGAGCCGTCTGAGGCCGAATTTCTGTCCCCACCCCCCCAACTCTAAAGAACCTAGAGATGTTCCAAGCAGACTCTCCTACCGATTATCTCCCTACAGCCCATGATGACATTCCTGCCTCCAGGCCTTCGCTCATGCTGCTCTCTACCGCTTTCCCTTATTCCTAAGTCCACTCTTCCTTCAGGCCTAGGGAGTCCCATCTCCTCCTTGAAGCCTTCCCAGCCTCGGGGGCCATGCCTCTTCTGCATACCTCAGGTTCACAGTGTGCCACCACGTCTCCCTGGGCATTAGCTCCTTGACCTGTAGCGAAACTTCTCCTTTGTCCTTTTCATGCGTCACTGCGCACGCCCCATCCCCACCCCGGGTCGCGAGGACTGAGGGCAGGAGCTATGTCACTTTTTATCCCCTGCCCCTGCACCATTTCTTGCGTAGATTTGTTGATGAATTGTTCATTGAATCAACATGCATTAATACTGGGTGCCCCACACATACCAGACAGCGTGCTGGGCACTGTGTATACGGTAGGGAACAAAGCGGACTTGGTGCCTTCCGCAGATGCCCTTGCTTCCCCAGACCCTCAGCGCTCACGGCTACACGCCAGAGGCCGCTGTGACAAACCGCTGCGGCTCTGCCACAGGCACAATGCACAGAGCCAGCAGGACATGCGGCAGAGAGAATGCCCACCCCGCCGCCCTCCACCAGGGGCAGGACTGAGGGGTTAATGGAGAAACGCCCCAGCTCCCTTGCACCTCCATCGGGATAGCTCTACTCGCGAGTTCTTGGTTATCTCCCAGAGGTACAGGGGGATTAACTCCTGCTGTGCTGCATCTCCCTTCCCTTCCCTTCCCTTCCCTTCCCCTCCCCTCCTCACAGAGTCACCTCAGGGTCTGCTTCCATGGAAGCCCAAACCCAGTCCCTCCCTGAAGGTGGAGGTGATGACGAGTCAGGTGATGATGATAATGACCTATGAATCCAGCTGATACCTCAGCTCCCTAATGAGTTTACCCTGGCACAGAACATGATGCCTTGATTGATGACTTTGTTTATTCATTTATTCATCTCCACATTTTCTGGAAGGGTTTGTTAAATAGTACTGAGCACCTCCTACTTGCAAGTCATTAAAAAGGCACTTTTACACTATATACTGGCCACGATTGTCTAAGACCCATTTTATAGGTGAGATGAGGAAGCTAAGTCTCAAGGGAGAATGGAGGTCACCCAGGTGGTAAGAGGCAGAGATGGGATTTGAACCCAGGTCTGTGTGATTCCAAAGCTCGGGTGCCTGATGAGTAGCATGGAACGAGGCAAATAAGCAGTAGGCACAATGCATTTAGAGTGAGTGGGGGGAGGGAAGGCTCCTGAAGCTTCCCTAAGGGAGAGGCATTTAAGCTGAGCCTTAATGGATAGGAGGGTTTCAGGCCCCCCTGCGTGGGGTCTGCGGGGCTTTAAGGAGTGACTGCCACATGAAGGACAAGGATAGGTGCTCTGGAGGAGGCTGAGCGCCCCCCACCCCAAGACGGAATGAGGGGTGCTGAGGCCCAGACCACTTTTTCTACCTGATTAATTAATTAATTTTTGGCTGCATTGGGTCTTCGTTGCTGCACACGGGCTTTCTCTAGTTGCGGCGAGCGGGCTTCTCATTGTGGTGGCTTCTCTTGTTGCGGAGCACGGGCTCTAGGCGTGAGGGCTCAGTAGTTGTGGCTCACGGGCTTAGATGCTCCGCGGCATGTGGGATCTTCCCGGACCAGGGCTCGAACCCATGTCCCCTGCATTGGCAGGTGGATTCTTAACCACTGTGCCACCGGGGAAGTCCACCCAGACCACTTTTGCTAAGTTCAGCTCATTAGATTCCCTCTAAAATCCCAGGTCCCTATGGGCTCAAAGGGTGTCCCAGAAGCTTAAAGTGTAGGTATCCCACTTAATGAAGCCGCCTGCCACTGCCCGCTGCAGGCCACGCCTGTGGTCACCAGAAATCCAAGGGTCATTAACCCCATCCAATTTGCTCATTTGCTGGTCATGTTCCTCACCCAGATAGCTGACTGGGCAATCAGCTCCTGGAGTGACCCTGGCCTTCCCCACAGCCTGAGTCTCCTCCTCGTGGTTCTCAGCTGCACGGAGTCGAGGTCGGGGACAGGGCGGGCGGCCACCACCGCTGTGACCGGGCCTCTCAACTCTCCGGCTTATGGCAGATGCAGCACCCACATTTAGCGTTGGGTGAGACAGGCTTCAGGAGTCACTGCTTGGCACCAGAGACATAAATAACAATAAGGGAACTATGTTTAGCAAGGCCTCTGCCTCTCCTGGAGGGGGCACGTAATGTACGAGATCTCAGCTTGTGTACAACCGTCAGCACATTTTCTGAGTCACCGGGATGCCGATGCCCGGAGCTGCCCCAACTGATTCTCCTCCCCATTCAGGCCCCCTCCCCTGCCCTCCCCAGATATCTCCTGCCTGGTGGGGTGACGAGGGGAGCATCTCAATGGCACCAGGAGGAAGGGAGCTCTCGCTCCCTCCCTCCCCCCACCTCCTTCTAAACCAGGAGGTTCTGGTTTACCCAGGATGGTGATGGGCTGCAGAGAGGGACCATGTCCCTCCTGGCTCAGGGTTGTAAGTCCTGCCCACGGGGAAGCCCCGCTTTCTTTCTTTCCTGGAGTCATGGTAGAGCCCTTCAAGAGCTTCCCATGGCTCTTAAAAGAAAAGCCCAACTCCCTGCCATGGCCACATCTGGCCCATCTACCTCACCTAGAGCCCTTCCCTCTCTCTCAGCATCCCAGCTGTGCTGCCCCCTTCAGTGCCTTGACTCTGCCAACCTTTCCCCACCTCAGGACATTTGCCCGTGCTCTTGCTTCTACCTGGAATGTTCTTACCTCCTGCTCTCGCCACGACTGTCTCCTTCTCATCCTTCAGCTCTTAGCATAAATGTCACCTCCTCAGAGGGGGGCTTCCTTGACCTCTCACTTGAACCCCTGTCTTTGTTTACCATCAAGCTGTTCTTTGCACCTTCGTACCCTTGTTGTAACTTATGATTATATATTTACCTGTTAATTTTTTCACCTGTTGAGCAAGTATGTATTGAGCATCTCTATGCCAGATGGTGGTCTAGGTGCCGGAGATACAGCAATGAAGGAAACAGGTCCTCAGGGAGCTGACATCCTAGTGGGAGTCCCAGACAATAAACAAAAAGATGAAAGTAAATATATGGTACAGTGATTACATAATATCAGGTAGAAGAAGTTCTCGAAAGAAAAATAAAGCTGGGGGGATGGGGGAGAAAACTTGGAAAGGTTGATCCAAGAAGGCTCTGAGGAGGTGCTGTTTGAACAAAGGCCAAAATAGAGGCCTTTAGTGCTTCTTGTCTGTCTCTGCTCCTGGACTGTTAGCTCTGAGACAGTATCCTGGGTGCTCTATTCCCCACTTGGCCCCCAGGGCCTGGCACTTAGTAGGCATTCACTGAAGTCTTACGGAGTGAATGAACAAATGGACAACTGACCAGACCTCCTACCACTACAGCACAGGTGTCTTTCCTTCACTTCATCCTCAGCAGATCCTAGGAGCAGCTGGCCCCCGTTCTTCGATAATAACTCTCAATAGATGGGAAGGCCATTTGTCACTCCGCCCTCAGGCCTCCTCTCTCCAGGGAAAGCAGAGGTCCTCACCCAGCAGTGATGGAAAGAGTGTCCTCTGACTGGCAGGCCCAGCTGGGAGCTGCTCTCAAAGTCCCTCCCCGTGCAGGGACAAATGGACCATGACACGACTGACACAAATAGCAAGACAGAGTTGAGCAGGAGACCTCAAATACCAAAGAGACATGGCTTCCTGATGATAGGTGGGCCCTGTGTTAAGTGAACCCACTGGGGAAGCGGTACCGTGGAGAGTGGTGGGTGGGATCAGAGCCTGAAGACGTGGAGTCTCGGCTCTCCTAACTAGACCAGGGGCCTTGGGCAAGCTGCTTCATTTCTCTGGCCCTCGGCCTGTCCATCTGAGCAATGGGAATACCAACGTTTGCTTTGATGACCTGTAAGCATAGAGGTGCTTTGGAAGGTCAAGGGTGTACGGATAAGCAGAGTTATTCCAAATAACAAGTTAATTGTGCAAAGACTTGGAAGAATGGTTGTATAAAGCGAGGCAAACTTGCATTTGTTGTCTTTGTTGTCAAAATTCTATTTATGCCTATAATTCAGTGGGCGCCTGTGAGCAGAAATTCAGAGCACACACACATGTGCTCCAAGATTCAATACTTTGCTTCCTCCTTTGGCTTTGCTGTTCTCCCCATCCCTGACTCTTTGTCTCTGATAGCTCCTCCAGGTAATTCAGAAATCTCAGCATGTCTGAGATGGAAGGAATCTTAGGGCTTGTCTAGTGCTACCCTCTTTATTTTACGATGGGGAAACTGAGGGCCAAAGAAGGGATGTGATTTGCCTAAGGCCACACAGAAAGTCTGGTGTCCGTAACCCCCACATGGGGCCAGAGGCCAGGAGGGGATGGAGGGTAGAGGCTTTCCTTAAGCAGGTTATTACTTCTCTGTGTCTCACTTTCCTTATCTGAAGATGGAGATTATGGGGTTGTTGGGAGGGTTAAATGAGATACTACTTGTAAAGAGCTCAGACAGGGCTTCATCTATAACAGGGCTCACTGCGTGTTAGCTGCTACTGTCCTACCAGCAGGCACCAACAGTGCCACACAGCCATTCCAATCAGTGGGTGCCCTTCCCTACCAGTTAATGAGTATTTTTAATGCCATCCTTGGTTCTATTCATTATTCCCAAGTTCCTAGCCCCTTAAGCAGCACAGCAGTCCACAGGACTTGCCCAAAAAGACAGAGAAGACAGAAACCTTGCCCAGCCGGATCTCCGGTAAAGCCACCTATAAACCTGTCTCGGGTTGCTCTCATCCCTCCTCTGAGCTGTGCTCTAGCCCAGTGCCATTCAGGGTGGTCTGTGGACCCAGAGTCCAGGAGTTGTCACTGGCCAGCGATGAGATAAGAAAAGTGATAGTAAGTGTTTAGAAACTTACAGTAAGTTTGACATTGCTGTGACAGCCAAGCCCGTGGCCGGTGGACTCCTCTGCTGAGCAGGGTATAGCCTAGTGTGGGTGCTGTCAGAGGCTCACGGAGAGTGCCGCGTGGTGTGACCTGTCTACGAGTCAGGCTCAGTTAGGACCGTGTGTCTGTCTATGATGGATTGGAAAATAAAACAAACAGAACTGGTCCTTCCCCGTGGATAGTCTGAGAAGCAGTGGTCTAGCCTTCCTTCAGTGAAGCCAACTCCTGAGTCTGCTTTTGCCAAGCCCTCTGCAGCGGGGCTGCGTGAACCCCTCCTTGCAGGCTGCTCTACACCCTGAACTCTCCCTCCCTGCCTCTGCTGCCCTCCGCTCAGACTGTCTTCCCCTTGCTTTCCCACCTATTGAAATCCTATCCCTCCTTCTAGATCCTAAATCAAATCCTCTCTCTTCCAGGCCCTCCTGGGCAGATTAACCCCTCCCCACACGCACCCCAAACCTCCCAGTGCCCTTTCACCTCCAAGTGCCGTTCCCAGTCTGTCTCATGTGGTCCACGGAACCTGCATGTGTGCCTGACCTGGGTCACTCTGTGGCCCCTGAGGACCAGCTGGGCCCTCCCACCCTTTTTAAGCCCCACCTAGTCTAGACCTTCCATCTAATCAGTTTTCAATAAATGTCAGCCAAGCTGATTCCAAGCACCAGGTGTACCAGTCAGCTCCAGGTGCTGTCTTTACCGAAAGAAAAAATGGCTCAGATGTGAATCCATTTCATTGGAACAATCGTGGTGTAAGCCCTGCAGGACAACCAGGGAAGCCACTGTGTCTGCTGGTGAGAACAGCCTTCCACCAGGCCTCCCAGGATGAGCAGCTGAGACAGAGGGTTCCAGGTCCATCCTGCCCCTGGCCCACAGCTGACTCTCCACGTGACTCTCCAGGCTCCCCTGGCCCAAATGACCTCAACTTGTTTTCCCACTCCCTGTGCCTGTGACCCCCTAGTGAGCTACTGGAGCAGCTCTACAAACCCCACCTTCCTCCTCCTCCTTCCCATGTGATGAGAAAGACCCCCAGTCCCTCACGAACAGGGCAGCAAGTGAGTCCAGTTTTCCTTCGAAATTCTCTGTGGGCCCACGAGGTAACCCGCCTCTGCCCAGCCTCCACTTTCGCTGCTTCTTTTTCTGCTTCCTGCATATTCCCTGTGGGGACGGTGACAGACAGAAAGCTCCTTAAGGACACAGACCCCGAGCACCACTGTGACTGCTTCCCCATGAGCGTCCATTGCAGTGCTGGCCCTGAAGTGGCTGCTCCCTGAGTGAGGGGCTGAAGGAGAAGGAGAAGGCGTTACTTTAAATTGCAGCAAGAAATTCCTCAGCTAGACCTATGGAAGAACTTCCTGGCTGTGAGAGGAATTAAGCACAGACATTTAAAGGCAGAAAGGGTCTTAGAAGTTGGGTTTTCACCCTCCTCCCCATTTAGCTGCTTAACCCGTTGTCCCTATGTGAGAACCCAGCAGAAAACTCAGCAACTCTGGAGCTGTGGAAATGGGGTGTCCAGAGCCCCTGTCATGGCCCCAGCGCCCACCTGAGGCATAGGACCCTTAGGACTCCGTGGGTCGCAGCTTTACGCCCACTCATCTGGGTCAATCCTGTCTGTCTGCCATGGGAGACGCCAAGGCCTGGAAGGGTGGTACCTTCCTTGCCCAAGGCCTGTGACAGAGCCAGAGAGAGGCTCTTCCACTAGACTAGACGTCACTGTTTGTAGCAAGTCGGAGTGAGGGGGACGATGGGAAGTGGCGGACAAGGCTGTGGAATGAGTTCACGCCTCATGGGCGTGGATCCCATGACCTTCCTGTGTCCTTTCCTGCTCTGTCTGTTTAAGTTCATCTCCCTCAGAGCCCACATCTGGGGGTCGCAGTCCCACACCAAAGAGTCTCACCAAATTCCCTTTGATTCCCAACTGCCCCTCCCCCTCCTCAGCCTGGGGTTCGCTCAGGAGCTTTGGAAGGGAGGTGAGAGCTGGGCCCCGCTGGGGAGGGTGCAGGCCTGGGCAGCGGGTCCCCTGGTGGGTCTGTGGTATCTTCGCCGCCTTTGAAAGGCTCTTCCAAAGAGGTAATTCCTTTGTGCGCAGACATGATTTATGAGGCTTTCTAGGCAAATTGTGGAGATAAATTGTGGTCTTTGGGGCTGGGAAGCTTCAAAGGCAGTGATGCAGGGAGATCAGAGAGTGCTGGCCCGCCAGGAGCTGGGCCCTCATAAAAGCTTCTGGTACTGGCGGGGAATGGGGGGTTAGGTTTTGAGCAGAGCTGAGGACAGACTAGCTCAGGCTGGCCCCTGGGTCCATTTGGGGCACCCACAGCTTAGGGAAGAGAGGGACAGGGCAGGGAGTCCACGGAGCTGAAACCCAGCCTCTGCTCAGCCTAGCCCAGGGACCTTGCAGGCACGGGGTCTCACGCCCTGGCCTCTCACTGATGACCTGGACCTCCCCCTTCCCCTCTGGTCTCAATATCCCCTCTGTACGAGAACAGCATAGGCGTAAATGAACTCCATTGTTCTGTCGTGCCTCCCACTCGATGCTCTGTGGTTCAAGGCCCTGTTGTCAAATGTCCCCATTTGAGAAACAGGCCAGAGATCACACGGGCTCTGAGGTGATGGACAAGTCACCTAACCACACCTGACCTTGGTTCCTTCCTCTGAAGAATGCAGATAATCATAGCTATGCAGAGGAACCATGGCTTAAACGGAACAAGTACAATACCTACTGCAAAGTACCTAATACCTAGTTTTCTTCCCCATCGCCTGTCTACACAGTGTCACGGCATACTATATCTGGGGCGGTCTCTGTGAAGTTGATAAATTTGACTTCTACACCTTCCCATCTCCTCTCTCTGAAAGCAGGTTAGCATACATGCACACACCCCCTTCCTAATCTGCCTCCCAGGTCTGCTAATTGCCGCTTGGATATTAACAGATAACTGGGGTATTAATGCCCCGTGATGTGACTCACACACACACACACACACACACACACCCCTACACAAACATGGGATGATGTGCAATTTAATAGGGGATTCCTGAAACGCTGAAGAATGGAATCCTAATGGTACAATGCCAGGCAGACTCAGCGATATCTAGAAGCAAGGGTCTGGTGCTGGTTTCCAGATGCATCCATCCACAGAGAGATATAGGGCACTGATTAAATGGACTTACTGAATCTCCCCACTCCCTCCTGATATTTTGATGGAGTGATGTCTGGTTAAAATGGACTTGGTTGCCTGGAACTGTGGTCAAGGCTGTGGCAATGGACACAAGGAAGGTAATGAGCTGATGCCACTGACTCTGCTCAGGGCATTTTAATGTACCTACTGGCTTCGTTCCCCCTGCCCTGCTCCCCAAGACCCTACCAGCTCCCGGGCCCCCTGGCCTGACAGTGGGTGCTCTTCTAGTTGTAGCTGCCCCAGCAACAGCCTTCCCAGCACCCCTCCATCATCCCCTGTTCTGGTGGGTCAGTGTTTCCCATTTGCTTGTCTGTTTTACAAATCAGCCCCTAGAACATAATGGGTGCTCAAGAATTGTTTGACAAGTGAATAAATGAGCGTAACTCATCCCCCAAAAGCTGGTGTGGTGGGATGGAAAGAGCTTTAGATGGACATGGCCAGCTAGTTTCAAATCTAGCTCTCCAGTGTATTAGCTGTGTGACCACAGGCAAGTCACTTGGCCCCTCTGATCAGTTTCCTGACTTGGAAAATGTAGGGGGTACACAAG
Source organism: Leucopleurus acutus (assembly GCF_964270905.1). NCBI lineage: Eukaryota > Metazoa > Chordata > Mammalia > Artiodactyla > Delphinidae > Leucopleurus > Leucopleurus acutus. Next base: position 134,826,064 of record NC_139142.1, on the reverse strand, counting down.
ATGCCCTCTGAAACCGAAGACTAAGAAAACCAGTCTTTGACTCTCAGCTCTGCCTTTTGCAATTCGGGGTGCTTTTGCCCCTGAGAGGACATTTCTAAATATCTAGAGACATTTTTGGTTGTCACAATTGTGTGCGGGGGGTGCTACTGGCATCCAGTGGGTAGAGGCGAGGGATGTTGCTAAACACCCTACAATGCACGGAGGCCCCCACAACAAAGAATTTCCTGGCCCAAACTGTCAATCATGCCGAGACTGAGAAGCCCTGATTTACTTATTTCATGCCTCTGAGCCTCAGTTTTCTCAGCTGAAAAATGGGATAATAATCCACCTCACATGGTTTGTCTCAAATCCTCTTTGAAACAAGGCAAGGTATGAACAAACGGCACAGGCTTAGTAAGAGGGTTAAATGACACAACGCCGATGAGGACACAGCTCGTCCATAGGAGGCTCACGGGGTTAGGGTTTTGCCTATGCGTGTGTTTAGTCCTCTACCCCTGCCACCCTCGAGGACCAGTGGGACGTGAAGGGGCAGCCTGCGTTCCAGGCAGCCATGGTGAATTCTGCCTGCCCTTGGAGGCTTGAGGGAGATATAGACAGTGTGGTTAAATCACACAGAGTAACAAGTGTGATAACTAGATCACTAAGAGCTAATGATACATCACTATAATCCTGTGCTGTCAGCATCCGCTAGGCGTAGGGACAGGAGATTTGGGTTTTAATCTACAGCACTTGGTCTATTAATATTTAATTCCAGCAATCTAAGTGGTGGAGAGATGGGGGTCAGAGCCATGGCTCAGCTCAGAGCCTGGGTAACCACCTTGAATTTTTCTTTCCACACAAGGGCAAGCATGCCATCCACCCTGTCCCCTCTGGCCTGTTTCTCAAGTGGAGACATTGAGCAACAGAATCACACAGTATCAGAATGGGAAGAGATCCCAGCGTATACCTACTGGTGTTTCTTTTTCTTCTTTTCTTTTCCATAATGGTTTATCACAGGATACTGAGTATAGTTCCCTGTGCTATACAGTAGGACCCTGATGTTTGTCTAGTCTATATATAATAGTTTGCATCTGCTAGTGCTAAACTCCCAATCCTTCCCTCCCCCACCCCATACTGGTGTTTTTTAATGCGGACACCACTGGCACTTGGAAGGCATAGTTCTTCATTGTGCGGGACTGTCCCTGATCATTTGTGACAACCTAATCCCTCCCTCCCCCTATTTCCAGGTGCCCTGTTTGGGAGGGTGACCTACTCCAGGCAAGAACTACTGATCCAAATCTGTCATTTTACACATCTAAACACAGAGGCCCAGAGAGAGGAGGGGGCTGCCCGAGATTGCCCAGCGTTGGCTCCGACCCACCCTTCGATGCTCCCTCAAAATTGCAGCTTGGGTCTGGAAAAAGTGGAGGGGCTTGGCCTTTGAGGATTTGCCTGTGCTTCTTTTTATATAAATAAAGTTATTTATTTTGTTTTATTTATTTTTGGCTGTGTTGGGTCTTCGTTGCTGCACACGGGCTTTCTCTGGTTGCGGCGAGCGGGGGCTACTCTTCGTTGCGGTGCGCAGGCTTCTCGTTGCGGTGGCTTCTAAGTGCGCGGGCTCAGTAGTTGTGTCTCGCGGGCTCTCGAGCGCAGGCTCAGAAGTTGTGGCGCACAGGCTTAGTTGCTCCGTGGCATGTGGGATCTTCCCGGACCAGGGATCGAACCCGTGTCCCCTGCATTGGCAGGCGGATTCTTAACGACTGCGCCACCAGGGAAGCCCCTGGCTGTGCTTTTATTGGGGTAAGTCAGTTGACAAATGGCCTCGCTCACTGGGAAGTCACTTTATTTAGCAGCTGAAATGGTTTCCAGTGGCTGCTGCTCTGTCTCTACCTCCATGCCAGCTGCTTTGTAAACTCAGGAGCAATCCCATGACCTGGCAGCTCCCCACTTCTTCTCAGGGTGGGCGGGGGCATGGGCCATTCCTGGGAGATGCTCTGACTGTGTCAAGCCTTTCCCCTGCTAAGGTGGCGCTGTGGGTACCTTGGCCCAGACTCTGGTACAGGCCGGGGCAGCTCAGGGCCATTGCATTCCAGATTCGTTTCTACCCCTTAACCTTCACATCAGTGGCCAGTCTCCCTCCTTGCTGAGTCTCAGGATTGCCATCTCTGGAATGGGAGGAATTGTCCATCTCTCCTACCCCACCCGGCCAAGACTCAGCATCCTCCTGCCCGTCTCCCTGAGAGGACCAGTGAGAATGCAAATCACCAGAAAGACAGTAGTTCTCATCTGCTGAGGTTTTTTTGTGGTACGCGGGCCTCTCACCATTGTGGCCTCTCCCGCTGCGGAGCACAGGCTCCGGACGCACAGGCTCAGCGGCCATGGCTCAGGGGCCCAGCTGCTCCGCGGCATGTGGGATCTTCCCGGACCGGGGCACGAACCCGCACCCCCTGCATTGGCAGGCGGACCCTCAACCACTGAGCCACCAAGGAAGCCCTGCTGAGCTTTTTAAAAGGACCTGTGCTTGGGCTCCACCACTCCAGAATAATTAAATCAGAATGTCCAGGGCTGAAGCCCAGGCATGAGAGGTTTTTAAAACCTCCAGGATGGTGCTGATGAGCAGCTAGGCCAAGGACCACTGTCTGAGGTTGTGAATCCCCATGGGAGGAGGCTCTTTGGTCACTGGAGAAGGGCTGGCCAAGCCCCCTTGTCAGCATGGCTGATGGCTCTTCCTGTCCCCAGCTCTGGGCTGGACGCTGGGTGAGACTGTGCGTGCATGTGGGAGGCAGGGACAGCTGCAAACAAGAACTCACCGCCAGGGCCTTCCCTGGTGGGGCAGTGGTTAAGAATCCGCCTGCCAATGCAGGGGACACGGGTTCAATCCCTGGTCCGGGAAGATCCCACATGCCGCGGAGCAACTAAGCCCGTGACCACAACTACTGAGTTCGTGAGCCACAACTGCTGAAGCCCGTGTGCTGCAACTACTGAAGCCCGCATGCCTGGAGCCCGTGCTCTGCAACAAGAGAAGCCACCGCAATGAGAAGCCCACACACCAAAACAAAAAGAGTAGACCCCGCTCGCCACAACTAGAGAAAGCCCGTGCGCAGCAACGAAGACCCAACGCAGCCAAAAAATAAATAGATAAAATAAGTTAAAAAAAAAAAAGAACACACCCAGGTCCCCATGCTGTAACCCATGGGGACTCCAAGGCTAGTAGAGGAGATTGGACACAAGACACCTAAAGCTACTTATATAGAAGTGGTGACAAAAAAACAACGGTCAACCAAGTTATTGTTCCTAATAGAGAAAGTCAACAAAGGCATAAAAACGTAGCAAGTTGTGCCTTTAATAAGTGATCTTCAGGGACTCCAAAAGATACTTGGACATGCATGTTCACAGCAGCATTATTCACAATAGCCAAACGGTAGAAATAACCTAAGTGTCCCTCAAGAGATGCATGGATAAACAAAATGTGGCATACTTATACAATAGAACACTATTCAGTCATAAAAAGGAATGAAGTACAGATATATGCTACATCATGGATGAACCTTGAAAACATTATGTTAAGTGAAAGAAGCCAGACACAGAGGACTAATGTTGTATGATTCCACTTATGTGAAATATCTAGACGAAGCAAATTCATAGAGACAGGAAGTAGATTAGAAGTTTCCAGAATGGAAGAGGGAATGGGCAGTTATTACTTAATGGTTCCAGAGTTCCAGTTTGGGGTGATGGAAAAGTTTTGGAAATAGTGGTGACAGCTGCTCAACACCGTGAGTCTAATTAATGCCACTGAATTGATTGTATGCTTAAAAATGATTCAAATGGCAAAATGTATGTTATACATGTCTTATCACAGTAGGAAAAGTTCAGAAGAAATAAATTATCTTAACTGAAGAGGATAAAATTTTGGAAAGTAGGGCCAGTCATGAAAAACCTGGGCCCTATGACCACCACCTCCACATGAACCAATCCCTGGATAAGGCCTTTGTGGAAAGTGAGCCCCTGCTCTCACATCTCCCTGTGCATTGTCCAAGGTGGCCGTCTAAGCCCAGGCTGGCCACCAACATCCCACATCCCCTCTTCCATCAACAGCAGGCCACACCCAGTAGAACAGCAGGGGTTAGACCTCAGACAGCCAGTCACTCCCCAGCTGGGTGACCTCGGACAAGGTAGTTAACCTCCCTGGGCCTCTGTTTCCTAATCTGCAAAATGGGGATAAGAATAGCACCCGTGTTAAAGGGGTTGCTGTGAGAATTAAATGAGAAAATTTACTTTATGCCTTTATCTCATGGCCTGGCACGTATTAACCGCCCTTTCAAGTGGAGTTACAAATTTGAAAGCTTGTCTGTGGTGAAGGTGGGGGGTGAAGGGAGAGACGTAGCCACTCCCCTTGTGGGGGTGAGGGAGTACCCAAGCCTGGGCCCTGCAGAAAGGAGAGGTCAGCTGGGAGATGCACAGGCTGGGAAGGGCGAGAGCTGGCCGGATTAAAGGACCAGAACAAGCCAGGCCACAGACTTTTGGGTGGCCTAAGCCCTCACTCGCTGCCCAGAGAAGATCCGCCCACTTGAAAAAATCAGCCAAAGCCAGATATAATTAGGAAGGAGCATCTGTGACAGAAATAAAAAAAGTCTATGAGAGGCTGACATTCCGGGGCCAAATTGGAAAGAGTTTGCGATTGTCTGTGAAAGAATGCAAAGTCCTGTTGTAATTTTAATGATGATAGTTTTTATTCACCTTCAGCAGGGTAGATAATTGACTCACTGCCTCATTTCTCTGTCATTTCTAGGGAATGAGGTGTTTTTAAGTGGATTTTCTAAGATAACTGAAGCTTATCCCTGTGAACCCTAACTTTTTTTTTTTCACTTAATCACTGTAGGGGGAATGTCTATGGAATGGATTACACACTTCCCTGCTTCCTTAATCAGAATATTCTAATTGAATGGAACCTCTTCCTGTCAATTTTGATATGAGGGATTATTTGCTCCTATGTTAGTGACTCCAAGTTGCTTTGCTTTTTTAGTCTAAAAATGTTTTCTGGTTATTTCCGTCAGTTTCTAATGTGCATAGAGCTCTTTTTGGAGGGGGGGAGCCCCATAAAACACACATACACAGATGTAAACACAAGCATATACAGTGTGCGTGCACACGCGCGCACACACACACACACACCATCTACAGTCTGAGAACCCAGATTGTCGGACTTAATGGAATTGCATTTCCACGTGCGTCTCTAATGCCCTGAACTGCCTCATCATGGCACGTTCACAGCATTCTGTAAACGTTGCTCCCGCGGCTCTGTCCCCGCTAGACTGTGCACTCCAAGAGGGCGGGACACTTTCTACCACTAAAAGGTGCTTAGTAAATGTCTGTCAAATGGACGAGTAGAAGAGCAGAAGCGCCCAGGTGTGAGGGCATCAGTCAGTAGGTGAATGGGTTTTGAATGCCTTCCTGGATGTCCCTTAGCCCCCTCAAAACACAGTGAGCAAAATTAACCTCATCCTTTTCCCCCAAGTGTTTGCTCTTCCCCTTGTGTTTCCAGAAAGTATGTGGCACCAGCATCCACCCAGCAGCCTAAGCCAAAGCTAGGGTACCAACCTCCCTCTCTCTTCTTCCCTGAGCACCCTGTCAGTCACCACGTCCTTGCTGAGTCAACCTCATAAACTCAGCTGAAATCTGTCCCCTTGTCTCCATCCCAAATGCTACTACCTTAGTCAAGGCCACCATCATCTCCTTCCCATTATAACAGCCAGGTGCCCAACCCCACCCCTACTCTGTCTCTCCTGCCCACATATCTATTCTCACCAGACCAGTCTTTCAGCAGCCACACCTGGCCTTGTCAGTCCTCCACTTAGAACGTATTCAGAGCCTCCCAGCCCTTGTACGAAGTCTGCCCCCCTTAACATGGCTCACAGGGACTTCACTGGTGGCACGGTGGTTAAGAATCCGCCTGCCAATGCAGGGGACACGGGTTCGAGCCCTGGTCCGGGAAGATCCCACATGCCACGGAGCAGCTAAGCCCATGCGCCACAACTACTGAGCCTGCGCTCTAGAGCCCGCAAGCCACAACTACTGAGCCCATGCACTACAACTACTGAAGCCCGCGCACCTAGAGCCCGTGCTCCGCAATGAGAGAAGCCACCGCAATGAGAAGCCTGTGCATCGCAACGAAGAGTAGCCCCCGCTCGCCGCAACTAGAGAAAGCCCACGCGCAGAAACGAAAACCCAACACTGCCAAAAATAAATAAATAATAAAATAAATAAATTTTAAAAAGAAAAAAAAAAAAACATGGCTTACAAAGCCCTTGGACCTGGTACCCAGCCCAGGAATCGACCTCACCTTGTACCTTGGTCTCCCTTAAAGTCTACACTCCAGACACACATATCTTTTTTTCATTTTCCCTCACATTCATGCTTTTTCCCCATTCCAAACGTTTATACACATTATTTCCTCTGCCTAGATTCATTCCCCACCCTCACCCCTCCTTCAGGTCTTTTCTTTGAAGACATCTTCCCTAACCACCCCTGTCTGGGTTCAGACCTGCCTGTGTCTTCCTCTGATGCCCTGAATGACCCCTATTATAGCCCTTCTGCAGTCAGCCTTAAATGCTGCTCTCGTTGCTCTGTCCCCACCCACTATGCACTCCAAGAGGGAGGGACACTTTCTGGCCCTCGCAGGTGCTTGGTTGAATGAACAGTAGAAGAACGAAAGCACCCAAGTGTTAGCGCATGGGCTTCATGACAATATCCAGCTCCCTTATCAGAGGCATAGTTTTGCTTCTTACTGGGTTTGGTTGTGACAGAGTGAATGGAGGTCCCGTCTGATAAGTAAAGCATAACTGTCTGCCCTGGGGTGCACCAAGGGCAAGCTGGCTGAGGACTCCAGCAGTTGAGTACAGAGCCAAGGTCTGAGGGCAGTGACTGTGCCAGCACAATGAGGGGAATCTCTTGTTCTGGGTCCCAGGGCTGTTCATAGTGATGAGTGGGGAGGATGTGTTTAGTCTCTGTGGTGTCCCGGTGCTCGTGCTTTGCAACTGCCACCTTGTCCCCAACGGCACCTCTTAAATCTCGCTCCTCAGAATCATCATTCAGAAAGTGTCACATGCACCTCCAGTGGAGAGTGCTGGAACCAGAAAACCTGGCCTGCCCTTGACTATAACCTTGGGCAATCACATAATCTCTCTGACCCTTTATTTCCCCATCTGTAAAATGCAGAGATAATAAAACCTAATTCACATGGTTTTAAATGTCACAAGTGAGCATTTAAAATGTGGTGGTTATTATTATTACAGTGGAGTCACATCATATGTATGTTAAACTCATGCAAATTTAACTACATATGCTTGACAACAAAAAGAGATAGAGAAATGATACAGTAGGTAATTCTGCTGTCTTTCTACTCACTGAGTAGATCTCCCAGAGAGAAGGTGACGTGGCAGACACCGGACTGCTGGGTGCTCCATCACTCTCTGTCCTGTGAGCCTCTTTCGGTGTGAGTGCAGGTTATAATGATAACTGGACTCAATTCTTTAAATTGAGATATAATTGACATATAACATTATATTAGTTTCAGGTTACAACATAATGATTCAACATCTGTATATATTGCGAAATGATCGCCACCCTAAGTCTAGTTAACATCACACGTGGTTACAGTTGTTTTTTTCTTATGATGAGACCTTTGAAGATCTTCTCTCTTAGCAACTCTCAAATATACAATACAGAATTATTAACTATAGTCACCATGCTGTACATTACATCCCCTGAACTCATTTATCTTGTAGCTGGGAATTTGTACCTTTTGACTACCTTTGCCCCTTTTGCCCACTCCCTGCCTCTGACAACCACCAATCTGTTCTCTGTGTCTGTGAGTTTGATGTTTGTTTGTTTGTTTGACTCCACATATAAGTGAGATCATATGGTATTTGTCTTTCTCTGTCTGACTTCTTTCACTTAGCATAATGCCCTCAAAATGTCTATCCATATTGTCACAAATGGCAAGAGTTCCTTCTTTTTCATGGCTGAATAATATTCCATTGTGTGGGACTTCCCTGGTGGTGCGGTGGTTAAGAATCTGCCTGCCAGTGCAGGGGGCACGGGTTCGAGCCCTGGTCCGGGAAGATCCACATACTGTGGAGCATCTAACCCTGTGCACCACAACTGCTGAGCCTGTGAGCCACAACTACGGAAGCCCACGTGCCTAGAACCCATGCTCCACAACAAGAGAAGCCATCGCAATGAGAAGCCCGTGCACCACAACAAAGAGTAGCCCCCACTAGCTGCAACTAGAGAAAGCCTGCGTGCAGCAACGAAGACCCAACACAGCCATAAATAAATAAGTAAATAAAATTATAAAAAAATATATTCCATTGTGTGTGTGCATGTGTGTATATGTGTGTGTGTATTCATCCACTGATGAACATTTAGGTTGCTTCTGTGTTTTGGCTAGTGTAAATAATGCTGCAGTGAACATGGGGGTGCAGATATCTTTTCAAGTTAATGTTTTCATTTCTTTCAGATAAATACCCAGGAGTAGAATTGCTGGATTTTACAGTAGTTCTATTTTTAAGTTTTTGAGGAACCTCCATACCGTTTTTCATACTGGCTGCACCAACTTAAATTCCCACCGACAATGCACAAGGGTTTCTTTTTCTCCACATCCTTGTCAACACTTGTTATTTCTTGTCTTTTAGATAATAGCCAGTCTATCAGGTTTGAGGTGATATCTCAGTGTGGATTTTTTTTTTTAATCTATGCATTCTTTTTTTTTTAAATAAATAAATAATTTATTTATTTATTTAGGCTGCGTTGGATCTTCGTTGCTGCGCACGGGCTTTCTCTAGTTGCAGCAAGTGGGGGCTACTCTTCATTGCAGTGCGTGGGCTTCTCATTGCGGTGGCTTCTCTTGTTGTGGAGCACGGGCTCGAGGCACACAGGCTTCAGTGGTTGTGGCTCGAGGGCTCTAGAGTGCAGGCTCAGTAGTTGTGGCGCACGGGCTTAGTCGCTCCGCAGCATGTGGGATCATCCTGGACCAGGGCTCAAACCCATGTCCCCTGCATTGGTAGGCAGGTTCTTAACCACTGCACCACCAGGGAAGTCCCCTCAGTGTGATTTTGATTTGCATTTCCCTGATGGTTATGAGCATCTTTTCAAGTACCTGTTGGTCATCTGTATGTCTTCTTTGTAAAAATATCTATTCAGATCCTCTACCCAGTTTTTAATCAGATTGTTTGTTTGTTTGTTTGCTATTTCATTGTATAAGTTATTTACATATTTTGGATATTAAACACTTATCAGATATGTGATTTGCAAATATTTTGTCCCATTTGGTAGGTTGCCTTTTCATTTTGTTGATCGTTTCCTTTGCTGTGCAGAAGCTTTTTACTTTCATGTAGTTCCACTTGTTGATTTTGCTTCACTTGCCTTTGCTTTTAGTGTCAAATCCAAAAAATCCTTGCCAAAACCAATATCAGGGAGCTTACTACCTATGTTTTCTTCTAGGAGTTTTTGGTTCTGGTCCTACATTCAAGTCTCTAATCCCTTTTGAGTTGATTTTTACATATGGTGTAAGATAGGGGTCCAGTTTCATTCTTTTGCACGTGGCTGTCCAGTTTTCCCAACACCAGTTATTGAAGAAACTGTCCTTTCCCCATTGTATATTCTTGGTTCCTTTGTCATAAATTAGTTGACTGTATACGTATGGGTTTCTTTCTGGACTCTGTATTCTGTTCCATTGATCCATGTGTCTGTTTTTATGCCAGTATCATACTGTTTGAATTACTATAGCTTTGTAATATAATTTAAAATCAGAAAGTGTGATGCCCCCAGCTTTGTTCATCTTTCTCAAAATTGTTTTGGCTATTGGACTTGGTTTTTGACTCACTTACTGTAGTACCAGGTAGAAAATGCAGGGTGAGTCTTGCTCAGAATTTGGCAGCTCGGTTTGTATGTGTGTATATTTGGGGCACAATGAAGAAGGGATGAAGCAATATAGGGTGATTGGGATTCCAGGCCTAGTGTGGTTCCATCTACTAAAAGTAATGGACAGTTTCCATGACTTTGACCAACTGACCCTGGTCAGCAAGTGGGAAGTATATGCAGGAGGGTTGGTGGGGCTGGTAGAGTGATTCTTCCATCAACCTTTTAGTTTCCAAAGATCCCATGTACTCACTGGCTTCATTAGAACCTTGTGCTTTTGTACATACCCTGCACTCAAGTACCACTGTCTCTTTGCTCATACTGAGCCTGCCCCAGGGACACCTTCCCCAATCCCACTCACCTGCCCCCTTTCCTCTCTGAGTGGCTAAACCCTACAGTCACTGGGGCACAAAGGTCAACTAATCATCTCCTTGTCTTCAGGCAGTAGGGTCTCTAGCCATTCCAGTTTGCCCAGCACAGAGGGATTCTCAGAATGAGGGACTTTCAATGGTGAAACTGGGACAGTTAGTCACTCTGATTGTCAGACAAGGGAGACATCTTTTACAGCCCACTTCAGATGGCTTCTCTTCCAGGAAATGTTGCCTGCTTCCTTAGCTGGGAGCAGTCTTTTTCTCCATGGAACATCTCCTAGTACATTATTTATGCCTGTCCTTGCCTGAACTCCACACGCACCTCTACTCCAGGATTTGAGTGAATGAGGCTATAGTTGAAGGATGTCTTGCTGTTGTGTGTCCTGTATGCATCAAGTGAGGGTCAGACTAGGAAGTGGCAGCAGGCTGGGTGACCTACCTGAGGACTGCCATTCAGCCCCTTTCCCCCCCAACCCCGCCGCAGAGTGTGAATTGCTGCAAAGCTGGCTTAGATATCACTCTTTGAAACATTTAATTACATATAAAGATCTTCAAGGCTGTCTGTCAGCTCCCAGGGAAATATTTCTTTTTTCCTGCTCCTTCTGAAGTTGGCTGCTTGGAAAGTAATGAAATTGAACTGAGGATGAAGGAACCAGGAGGTGTAGGCATTACTGTTAGGGAGACGGAGGATGAAAGAGAGATGGGGGTGGAGGCGGTGACAGGGAGATGGAGCCGGGGGAGGGGCAGGGCGTTAGAAGACTTGTTCACAGAGAGTGAGATGCAAGAGGTGAGAAGAACTAATGTTTCAGGAAGAGAGGGAAAGAGAGAGAGATGGGAGCTGGGCTGGGGAGGCACCAAGAAGGGGAGGAGGGTCACGGAGAAGAGGGGAGGCACCCTGGAAGAGACGGGGCCTGGCTGAGAGGAAGAGAGAGCCAACCAAGAAGAGTTTCAGCAAAGGTAAAACAACTTGTGGTTCCAGACTTTCAGTACCGGAGAGGGGGCTCTGGAGAGGCGTGGTTGGAATGGAATGACCCTGACTGGGAGACGCATTGAGGAAAGAAGCTTCTGAGCTTGGATGATTATTTGGGGGTGGAGTGGGGCTTGGCAAGGAGCCGATGGAGCTATGAGGCGCCAAAGCTTCCGTCCAGAAACCCCTTGCCGCCTCCTATCCAGGGAAGAGCAATGCAGAGATGGGAAGGCTGTTTCCAGCCCCCATCCCAAGCAGAGTCCACGGGGATCCCTCTGCCCTGACCCGCTCCTCTCTTGCAGGCTGCGACAGCGACCACTGGGGCCCCCATTGCAGCAACCGGTGCCAGTGCCAAAACGGAGCCCTGTGCAACCCCATCACCGGCGCCTGCGTGTGTGCCGCCGGCTTCCGAGGCTGGCGCTGCGAGGAGCTCTGCGCACCTGGCACCCACGGCAAGGGCTGCCAGCTGCCGTGCCAGTGCCGCCACGGCACCAGCTGCGATCCCCGCACCGGCGAGTGCCTCTGCTCGCCCGGCTATACTGGCGTCTAGTGAGTAAAGCCCGGGGCGGCTGGGAGAGCAGGATCAGGAGACACTTGGAGGGTCGAGATAGTCCTGGCTGTAAAATCTCCTGCGCTCCGACCCCAAGTCCTGCAGAGGCTGAGCGCCCGGGCCTCGCCCACACCCTCAGATCCCTGTTGTCCAAGCCCCAGGGTGACTGGTGCGAGCTGGGAGGACACATTCTGATGGAGGCTCTCATGGCCAGAGGAGCTGGCTAACCTCCTCCCAGGAGGCCCTCCCTGGTCCAGGCCCCAGACCTTAGTTTGGAATTCTGATCGTAACCCAGAGGCCGTTGTTGACCCTTCCGGGCCATTTGAGGCAGAGCGGGGTGAGGGCCCTGGGCAGATATCTTGCACAGATTCGGGGAGTTTACTGCCCCTGTTCCTCTTCCCTTACCTTCTCCCCTCAGACCCCAAGCAGCCCCTCACTCCAGTTCCCTGGAGACGGAGGCTGCATGGACAGGAGTCCTCCAAGACTGCTTAGTTGAGACCCCTTCAGAGGCAAGATTGAAGTTCTCCTCCCCACCCTATCACAGGCTCAGTGGCCTCCCCAGCAGCCCTAGATCCTGAGGGGACACCCAAGGACTCTGGCTGCAGAAACATCTTTGACGGATGTTGTGTGTCCCCTGCCCCAGTGTCTGGCCACAGCTCCCAGGGGCAAAACATTGGGCTAAGGCCCAAGACCAAGACCCCAGGCAAATCTTTCCCTGCATCTCAGCAGTGATAGTCCCTGTATAGAAGCCTGTTGTGGTAGCTGAAAGCCTGGAAGAGGGTGGAGGCATGCCCCAGATTCTCCCTCTCTCTGAATTTAGGCAGAATTTGAAGACTGGAGTCATGGCTACGTCTCATGGCCTTTGCTTGTCCTGTTCCTTCTGCCTGACATGCCCTTCCTCCCCTTCTCCCGGTGAAATTAACTTCACCTCCAAGACTCAAGTGAAATGTCTCCCTCTTAGGGAAGGCTTCCTCAGCTTTCCCTCCCGGTAGAGCACTCGTCTTTACCCTAAAAGCACTTAAGTCATCCCGCAAGTACTGGTCCAAGCACACAACCTTCCAGTTCATTGTATCTGAGCCCTGTTTTCCCTCTCCTGGCCTTGTGTCTAGTATGGTTCACACTGACTGTGAACTCACTAATTTCTAGGGAGCCCGGGGGCCTTGGGACCGGCAGCACTAGGGCCCTGTGACCTGATCTGCATGCAGCTGCCTCTAACGCCTCTGCTTCCCCACGCAGCTGCGAGGAGCTCTGCCCACCTGGGAGCCACGGGGCTCACTGTGAGCTGCGCTGCCCCTGCCAGAATGGGGGTACCTGCCACCACATCACTGGCGAGTGTGCCTGCCCCCCAGGCTGGATGGTAGGTGGACCTGCAGGATCTGGGTGGGGCTCTGTAAGAGGTCTGAGCATCCCTCACCTGTACCCTGGAGGGCTAAATTCCTCTCGCACCCTGAATACCCTGCCTCCTCTTTATGGTCATGGGCGTCATTAGACACTGCCAGTTGTGTCATGGACACAGCTTTGAATCCCAGGGCTCCCATCTAAGTGCTGTGTGACCTGAAGCAAGTTACTTAACCTCTCTGAGCCTGTGGTCCCTCATGTGCAAAGGAGTTGAATTATTCTCATAAATTGTCTCTGTCTTTCAGCATAGGGACTCACTTGAGCTGCCACGGGCTCTGAAATGTGGTGAAAAGGGCACGGCATAAAGATTGGGGTGGTGCAGAGGAAGGGAGAGAGCAGGGTATGAATCACCTTCATTTATAGAACTTCAGATTCCCAGCCTCCAACCTCTGTACTCACACACATACACATATTCTGATCCTGTGGGCCCCAGAATCTGTATTTTAACAAGTGCTCCAGGTGATTCTGATCCAGGTCTCTTGTCTGGGAACCACCATTGTGGGAAAGGGCGATGAGATTTATCACAGCACATCAGGCCTCACCTCCAATGTTGACCCTGAAAAAAAGCCCTCAGCTATTCTAGTCTCTGCTTCCCCGTCTGCAAAGCTGGCACGAAAACCGTCAGCCCTGGGACTTCCCTGGAGGTCCAATGGTTAAGACTTCATGCTTCCAATGCAGGGGACGCGGCTTTGATCCCTGGTCAGGGAACTAAGATCCCACATGCCGCGCGGTGTGGCCACAAAATAAAAAAATTAAAAATTAAAAAAAAAACAACAAAACGCCCTGCCCTTCATAGCAGCGTGGTTGGCAGAAGGCTCAGATGAGGCAGTGCACATCCAATGTGCCTTGCAAGCTCTGGAGTGCTCTACAGTTGCTTTTTGTATGTCCCTGGACGCCACAGAGAAGCCACAGCCTCCTTTTAGCCAGTATGCTCCCCCTGTCAGTGTCCCCACCCTCCACAGTCCCAAGCCCCTCAGAAGCAGTGAGTCGCGGAGGCTGACTTTCCCGTTTCAGGGGGAGCTCAGTGACACAGCCGCCTGCCTCCCCTGGAGCCTGAGGCTTTGCAAAGCCAGGAAGGACAGGGCTGCTGAGCAGGAGTGGGGTCTTTCAGGAGGCTGTGAACGACGAGGTCAGGGTGTGTGTGTGGAGGGGTGGACAGCAGGAGGGATGGCTGCAGGGCCTATTGAGGCAGGCAGAGATTTGCCAGAGTTTTTCGTTTTTTGGTTGTTTTTTTTTTGCGGTACGCAGGCCTCTCACCGTTGTGGCCTCTCCCGTTGCGGAGCTGCGGAGCACAGGTTCCGGACACGCAGGCTCAGCGGCCATGGCTCACGGGCCCAGCCGCTCCGCAGCGTGTGGGATCTTCCCAGACCGGGTCACGAACCCGTGTCCCCTGCATCAGCAGGCGGACTCTCAACCACTGCGCCACCAGGGAAGCCCTATTTGTAGACTTTTTAATGATGGCCATTCTGACCAGTGTGGGGTGGTACCTCATTGTAGTTTTGATTTGCATTTCTCTAATAATTAGCAAGGATGATCATCTTTTCATGTGCCTATTGGCCGTCTTTGGAGAAATGTCTGTTTAGGTCTTCTGCCCATTTTTCGATTGGGTTGGTTTTTGTTGTTGTTTTGTTTCTTTTTTTTTTTTTTTTTTTTTTTTTGCGGTACGCGGGCCTCTCACTGTTGTGGCCTCTCCCGTTGCGGAGCACAGGCTCCGGACGCGCAGGCTCAGTGGCCATGGCTCATGGGCCCAGCCGCTCCACGGCATGTGGGATCTTCCCGGACCGGGGCACGAAACCGTGTCCCCTGCATCGGCAGGCGGACCCTTAACCACTGCGCCACCAGGGAAGCCCGGCCCCCTCCTTTTTTATGCTCCATTTAGCCATGGTCCTCTTTAAGCGCAGCTGGTTTCCGGATTTTGACAGAACCATTTGATCTAACCAGTCCCGAGAGGAGCAGGACTGTTGCCTCACCTCATCTCTAACCTTCTAGATGCCACACAGCCTGAGATCCCACCGCACTTGGAGATGCGCTTTCAGGTGACCGTGGGGCAGGTGTGTTAGGGCTGTCACAACAAAGTAACACAGGCTGGGTGGCTTAAACAACAGAAGCTTGTTTTCTCACAGTTTTAGAGGCCAGAAGTCTGAGACCAAGGTGTTGGCAGGGTTGGTTCCTTCTGAGGCTTCAGTCCCTGGCTTGTAGACGGCTGTCTTCTCCCTGCATCTCCACATGGCCTTCCCTCTGTGCCTGTGTGTGTCCTAATCTCCTCTCCCAATGAGGACATGGGTCATATGGGATTAGGGCCCACCCTAATGACCTCATTTTAACTTTATTGCCTCTCTCAAGCCACATTGTAAGTTGCCAGGGGTTAGGATATATGAATCTAGAGGGACACAATTCAGCTCACAGTAGCAGGAAAGAAACCATAAGACCACAGCCCTCTCAAGCTGATACTTTCCTCCCTGTCCTCTCCCCCTACCTCTCCCCAAAAAGCTGTGCTTCCAACCAGCAGTAACCAATTAATTATGTGGTTCTCCCCCATGCTTCTCTGTCCCAGGTGATACTGGGCTCCCACCACCTGTACGTCCAGTGTCTGCTTGGGTTGAACTAATATTAATGAAGGGCCTGCTCATCTCTAATACTAATGAAGGTTCCTTCACATCTCTAATCCCACTGAATCTTAACAACCACCTGGGAGACTGGGAGTTACCACTCGCATTTTCTAGATGAGGAAACCGAGGCTCAGAACGATCACGTGACTTGTTCTTGCTCAGCCATCTGGAAGGAGGTAGAACTAGGGGTTGAGCCAAGTCCTGACTTTGAGTCTACCATTCTTCCCACCACACCAGACAGCAGTCCTTGCAAGGTAACAGATTCCTTCAGGCCCCGGGAGCTCGAGCCTGAGGACGGGCTTAGGGTTACAGGGACCTGGGGTGCTGCATTTGGGGAATACTGAGCAGGGGCTAAAAGAAGTGCTCGCCCTCCTATCCGAAAAAGTCTCAAGGATGTTTGACTTCCCCAGGAAGTGTTGAAAGGAAGCAAGCTTTCCTATTGGCCTCTTTAGGGGGCCCTGGTCATGTCTCAGAAACTCTGAAGAGAAAGGGAGTCTGCAGTCTAACAGGATGGATGGTGTATATGGGCGTCTGTGTGTGTGTGTGTAGGTACAGGGTACCCCACAGTGCTCCGTGATGGTAGGAAGTAAGAGGTGTAAGCACAGCCCCCAGGATGGCCCAGAATGTTTTTTCAGGGTCAGAAGGTCCTTGTCCAGGACCGCAGAAGACTGGCTCAGATGGTGGCCAGAAAGACTCATCTCTTCCCTCAAGAATCCCTGGAGCTTGTGGGGTACAGTGAGAAAGGCAAGCCCGGGTAACCCCACCACCTCCAGGAAGAAGAGGGACGCCCTCGTCTGAGCAGCTTTTCCCTGCCCCTCTCCTCACATACACGCTCATCCCACCGCCCTGGGCTGCTGCCTCTGCTGCTCGGTCCCCCATCCCTGCCCCCCCACAGCCCCTCACTGTCTGACTTACTATGTGTAGAGGAGACATCTGAGCGAAAAGTCCTCCCACTTAATTCATTACAAGTAAATTGGGTGGTATTGATAGATGACCCGGGTCAGCAGGATTTTCCTGCCTAAACTAGCTTCCTCGGGGTTGGCAGTTCCTGGTGCTTCATAATTGTGTGTTGAACTAATTGATTAATTAACTGTGGGAGAACCCTTGATCCCCATAAGAAAAATGACCATCTCTGGTATGGGAGAGGCTGGAAGGGCAGCAGGAGACAAGAGTAAGTTTAGATTTCTGTCTGATAAAGATCTAAGAGTCCCGTGTATAATTGAAAAATTATACACAGTATCTAATACCACAAGGCTACTACTGGAGGGAGGGGAAAGCAGTCCTCTGCACCCCCCAGACCTGCCACGAGTCCCTCTCCTGAAAGGTCCCAGCTTCAAATCTTTTAGGTGTCTCTTCTGGCATTTCCCTCCATATTTCTACGTAATGTGCTTTACCGCACATCTTGCTAGAGCCTCCCATCTTGCTAGAGCCATCTCCCAACTTGCTAGAGCCTCGTTTCAAATATCTGGTGATCCCTGGCTTCCTGTTCATGTTTTACCATGATCCTTGGAAAAGCTGGTTGGAAGCCTAGGGGGCAGGGGGAGATGCCAGGCTTGTTGACTGATGGGACTCTCAAATATCATTACTTATAGGCCTTTCTTCTCAGTGTCCCCGGAAAGGAGTCCGCCAGAACCCTGCCAGAGGGAGTAGAGTCGGGTCACTAGCATCATAGGAGCGGAGCAGGGGAAGAGAGCAGAGGGTCTGTTCAGCAGGCAGGTCTCAGAAGATCCCCATTTCTGTTGCCCCACTCCCCTTAGCTGTGCTTGGTGTCCCTGTGTCTGAAACCTATATGGATCAACCTCCCTAAAAGTAAACTGTCAGTCTTGAGAAGTCACTTGGCTATTTGAAATGGGAGTAAAAATCTGGGGTCTAATTCCCTCTTTTATAAACTTTCAGACCGTCCCCCTGTTTCCCCACACGTGCCCCTTGGCCTTCAGAGGCCCCTGGTGTCTCTGATTCCTGAGCTTTTCTGAGCTTTGTCTTGCAACGTGTGCTCTGCAGACACTTGGCATTGCTGAGAAAACAGAAACCCCAGCAGTTTCTGCTCCTCTATCTGCCGGTCCATCTTCCACCACGTGACACCTCTTGTCCTCTACGGTCCCCTCTCCCCTTCCTTTTCTCCTTGTAGGTCTGTACATTTCCCCCCCTTACTCTCCTCTTAGCTGGGTTTGGGAAAGAAGCAGAGATAAATGTGTGTTTCCAGACCACCATGTTTAATCACACCGCTGCTTTGTTTTTCCTCAGCACTTTATTGTGTACCGGTGTGAGGGCACCTAGCACCGTGCACTAGTTACCTGTTTGCTTGTCTCTCTCCCTAGTAGACTGGGAGGAGAGAAATTGAGTCTTACTCATATTTTCATATCCCTGGTGTCTAACACAGGACCTGGTATACAACAGGCACTCAATAAGTGTGTGCTGAATAATTAGATGAGCCAACTGGCCTCAGTCTGCCCATCTCTAGCTTTGAAGCCATGGTGTCTCGCTTTCTATACGTCTGTGATTGGGGAGAAGGTACCACTGAGGGAATGGCGTGGTCCCTTGGGCTGTAGCAACTGTGCTACTTCTAGAAGAGGGTGGCCTCAGGATTGCATCTCAGCAGCACCACCTCTGCATGTCTTCCCTCCTGTGTTTCAGGGAGCAGTGTGTGCCCAGCCCTGCCCACCAGGGACATTCGGCCAGAATTGCAGCCAGGACTGTCCTTGCCACCATGGAGGGCAGTGTGACCACGTGACTGGGCAGTGCCACTGCACAGCCGGATACATGGGGGACAGGTAAGGAAGCTGTTAACTCTCGTCCTTGCTGTACATAATACTCCTTTTCACAGCAGCCTTGAAGAGAACAGCTCAGCTTTACCGGTCCATGGCCTTCTTCTGCCAGCTTTCCTGTTCCTTTCTCAGAAAGCATTCTGAGTCCTTCTGCCAACCCATCCTTCCTGGCCCTCAGCCTGCTGAGGGTACCCACCCCCACCCCCAGCCCAGTGACCCAAGCCCTGAACTTGCATTGACTCACCTGCGGAAGCGGGTGGGCACCTACCACCAACTCTCTACTTGCTGCCCTCCTGGAGAGAGGCAGTGGCACCGATAAGCCAAGGAAGCTGAGCGTGCAAACTCAGTTCACACATTCTGCACAACTGCTTTTAGAAGTGGATTTTTATTCCTGACGTGAGTTCTGCCAAAAGGATACTGACGTCAGTTTGCATCCTCTGAAGGCCTGTGGCCTGAGAGCAGACCGATCAAGGGCACCAATGTCCTGGTATCAAACCAGCCTTGCAACCTTAGTGGATGACCCACAAAACACATAACGGAGGGACTGCCAGACGTGCGCACTTGCCATGGTAAGAAAGAGTCCACGATGATAGGGCAGGCGCTCTAGAAGGAGCGGAAACGACAGCCAAGGTGTCTGACGGTGAGTGGATTCAGAGCTGGTGGAGGACGTTTGTCCAGAGAACCAGGGCAAGTCCCCTCCCTCTCACTCTGAACCACGTGTGTCTCTTTGAGCAGAGAGACGGGCAGTAGAGAGGAGGCTGTCACACCATTGCCTGCTTCTGTGGGATCCATGCTTCACCTCTGGTCCTGGATTTTGTTACTCTGCTTCCCCTGCCCAGGTAACAGCAGGAAGCAGGAATCAGGCCTGAATTAACCAATGAGTCCTTCTGGCTCTGACCAACATAATTGCACCCCTCCAGCTCTCACTGGAGTCAGCCCCAAGTCCTCAGTGGTCCAGAAAAGAGATTTTCCGTTTTTAGCTTTGCGCTTACATACCCCCAGCCTGAAGTCTTTTAAGCCAGATCTGATCTCTTTGCGAGCCAGTGTTCGTCTCCGTGAGCATCCCTGGCACAGAATGCGGGGTGTGGCATCTGGGGATCCATCCCTCTCTGACCTCTGTTGGAGACTGCATCTCTAGGCGGAGAAGGGAAGCAGGACTAAAGCACTGAGCCATCTTCCCATCCTCACCATCTCCCTGGATAAGTAGACATTTGGGATGAGCCAGCAGGGACAGGAGCCGGAAGACCCCAGAACCAGAACAGGACCCTTGGTTTCCGGCCACTTTCACAGGAGAGCGAATACAGCCCATTCCTTGTTGGAGACAAGCGGGCCCAGGGTTCCAGCTGACTGGACTCAGCACCGGCGGATCCAACCTCATTGGTGCCAAGATGTACCAAATGGAGAAATACCCCTAGTCCCTCTTGTTGGGGCCCAGCCCATGATCCTGAGGCAGAGAGAAACCCCAAAAGCCTCGGGGTCTTCAGGCAAGCTTCATCAACCATCTACAGATGAAGAATTCCTAGAAGGGCCCGGTAGCATTTGGGTTTCCCACCTAAACGGGCTGCCTGGTGTTGAATATTTTGTAAAATTGCCTCCATTTATTTTGTAGGTGACAGCTGCAGGAACCCACCCCACATCATTGCGAGCATATTAAAGTTGAGTGGGTGTGATAATGCAGGCCTCCCCGGATAGGCAGAATCCAGTGCAAATTAAACATGAAACATAATGAGGGTTTTGCAGCTCATTTTGTAATTTAATTGAGCAATGTATCTGGTTGTTAATGGCAATATCGGACACATAAGATTGATACGTTGCAAAGGAAGGATGTTTAAGTAGAAAACTAATTCCTGCTGTGATTACCCTTCTGTTCCACAGGCCCCATTATTAGCGTGCTTTGTGTAAAATTCATTAGCAGTCGTTGCTTGATCTCTAAATAAATAAGTTGTTTAACTTGCGGGTAGGGAAAAAAAAGAGGCTGATTATGTAAATGGATTAGGTTGTCAATATTTCATTTCTAGATTCTTTTTCTGGGGCTGTGGAGTCAGGAGTCAGTGCCTTTGTAAATATGATGGGGCAAGACGTGCCCTTCAGAGAAGGGAGCTCACTGTCCAGGACTGTACCCAGTCCTGCTGCATGGGAGGGAGAAGGAATGTTCCAATGAAAAGGAGGAATCCGGAGGTGTCTCCAGGCTGGGGTTTCTTCCCCTGGTGTCTGAGACATCCAGGAGAGGCAACCTGAGTGACCTTTGGGGAAATCCATTCTGAGGCAGAACAGGGGCTGGCAATCCAGGCGGCAATCGTACAGCTCTTCACCGCTCTGTGTCCTCCCCTTCCACCTTGGTTTCCCTCCTCACCTCCTCCATCCTACTCTCTCCTCCTTCCTGTCTTCCACCTCCCATTCCTTCTCTCTCTATCCCCTTCTCTCTTTCCTCTTCCTCCCTCTCTTTTCTGTTCTTTCCCTTGCTGAGGCCTCAAACTGACTAAAATGCAGCAAGATTTGTAGGAAGACGATCTGGGTGTGTGGTGGAAAATACTGCTTCCAACTCAGGACTCACCAAGAGTTAATAAAGATGCTAAGGCTGTATTTTTTTTTTTTTTTTTGCTGTACGCGGGCCTCTCACTGCTGTGGCCCCTCCCGTTGCGGAGCACAGGCTCCGGACACGCAGGCTCACAGGCCCAGCCGCTCCGCGGCATGTGGGATCTTCCCGGACCGCAGCACGAGCCCGTGTCCCCTGCATCGGCAGGCGGACTCTCAACCACTGCACCACCAGGGAAGCCCAAGGCTGTATTTTTTTAAACATCTTTTATTGTTCCCCTCTGCCCTGATTATTGTAGAAGATATATAGAAAACCTGAAAATGGGAAAACATAATCATTAAACGACTTGTAATTCCTCAAGTCCACTCCAACGTTAATATTTGGAATTCTTCCCTTTGAGCTTTTTCATGCCAGAAGGGATCTGTTAGGAGAACTATAGAAAACAGTATTAACAAGAGTAATAATAAGAACTAACACTTCTTACTGAGCCCTTACCATGCATGGGGCACCTTTCTAAGGGTTTATACACGTTGCCTCATTTAAATCCTCAAATCCTGGTGAGGTTTAGTTATTATCCTCCCATTTTGTGACGAGGAAGCAGATGTCAGAGCTGTAAAGTCAGTTCCCCATTCTCTGCACCTTTGAAGCAGTGTGGGGATGCGGTTAATCCAAAACCCCAGAGTCCATAGGCCATTTCTGTTCGTCTGTCTCTGGGACGCAGGGGTTGCCCATCTCTTTTACCCCATATGCCCCCAGGTTTACCCCTTAAGTTGTCGCTGTGACGATGAATTTACATCCCCTGGGGAATATCCCTGGGCTGGGGTGAGGGGTGTTGGGCACATCCAGGAAGCTAGGCAGTCAGCAGCAGAGGTTACACCCACCCACAGAGGACCCACAACCAATGGATGTCAGTTGATGAGTCAAATAATGATCATTATGCTGGGAGTTCCAACTCCCAGGCCCCAGCAGAGGCAGGACACAAAAGGGGCCAGGTCCTCTTCTTTGGGGGGCTCCCCGGCTGATGGAAGAGGCTCAGCCCCTGCCTTGAGGGAACCCCCCCGTCCAAGGAAGAGGAAATAGTCCCTGTCTTGGGGGATTCTTCAGTCTGATGAAGGAGGATGCATCTTGTACTCATGGGGAAACTCGACACTGGTGGAAGAGGATCATCTCCCATGTGGCAGAGAGACTGTACATCTGTCCGAAAGACTCGAAGAGCAGAGACAACGAGTAGAAATAAAATTACCCCGTTTCATCAAATCTGAAGTGCCACCGATTGTGAGATGCATCATTAGTTTATATATTGCTAAGAATGAAAAACACTGAAAATTAAACTATGACGTGCCATCAGTTATAAGACTTAACTGGCTTCAGAGATGTTAGAATATATTTTTAAAACAAGGTTTGTTGTTTACTGGGTACAGAAGTTTCAGTTTGGGAAGATGAAAAGGTCCTAGAGATGGACAGTGGTGATGCATGCACAACAGTATAAATGTACTTAATTCCACTGTACTGTACACTTAAAAATAATTAAAATGGTAAATTTATGTTATACTTATTTACTGCAATCAAAAAATGAAAAAAACCCACATAAAGCCTATAATCAATGAAATATGATAGTATAAACTCAGTCCTGGGGACTGAGGGGAACTGGCATGGAGGAGGGAATGGACTGGGGTGACTAAACCACGGAATACTTCCTGGAGGAGGAGAGGAAAGAGGGGAGGAGACTGTGAGGAGGTGCAGCACACCAGGCCCAGGCCTGGAGGCAGGGGCGGTACGTGCTGGGTGGATCTGGAAGGGCAGGTGAGGGGGCATAGCCTCACCCTCCTCTGCTCTCCCGCAGGTGCCAAGAGGAATGCCCCTTCGGGACCTTTGGCTTCCAGTGCTCCCTGCGCTGTGACTGCCACAATGGGGGTCAGTGTTCACCCACCACCGGTGCCTGCAAGTGTGAACCTGGCTACAAAGGCCCACGCTGCCAGGAGCGGCTGTGCCCCGAGGGCCTGCATGGCCCAGGCTGCAGCTTGCCCTGCCCCTGTGATGCCGACAACACCATCAGGTACGAACGATCTGGGGACAGGTGAGCGGGGGACAGGGGTGGGGTGGGCCCTGGTGGGGAGGGGGCTGTCAGGGCACAAAGCCCACCTCCAGCCAGATCATCCAGGCAGGCAGTGAAAGGGCTGGGACCTCCGCAATCACCTTCACTGGCCAGTCTGATGAAAAGACGTAGGCCAACCTGAGACCCCACACACAGGAGCACGAGGGAACTTGGTGGCCCGCAGGGAAACAGGGCAGGGATGGGTGGGAATGCGGGGGGCTAGGCTCAGGGTACCAGGGCCCTGGGGGCGTGGTTGGGAGAACTTTTCGCTTCCACAGAGTCTGCATCTAACCAAGCCCTTTCCCAGCCCCGAGGGGCCCAGAGACAGGACCACCAAGGCAGAAGCAGGGGACTTGAGCCACAGAGGGACAGTGTTAGAAGGGACCTTAAAAACCGGTATGGCTGACCTGGGACCTGCAGAGGGCTGTCCCCTGGGGCCGTGGCTAGAGTGGTGGAGCGGGAGGGACAGAGGGCAGGCCCACAGGGTCTTGGCTTGGGGTGGCCTCTCCCTGCACTCTGTGTCAGTGGTTTTTGTTTTTTTTTTTTTTTTTTGCGGTACGCGGGCCTCTCACTGTGGTGGCCTCTCCCGTTGCGGAGCACAGGCTCCGGACGCGCAGGCTCAGCGGCCATGGCTCACGGGCCCAGCCGTTCCGGGGCACGTGGGATCTTCCCGGACCGGGGCACAAACCCTTGTCCCCTGCATCGGCAGGCGGACTCTCAACCACTGCGCCACCAGGGAAGCCCTGTGTCAGTGGTTTTTAATCTAGGACTGGAATTATTTATCTAGGGATATCTGTATAGTTTGTCAGCGAGTGATATTGCGCTGCCATTACGGTGACTGTCATGGTTCTATATAAATGCCCTCCATCTGTCCCTCTAATGTTGCACGTTTTTAGTAGTTTGGAAGTTTTGTATATTTATTGTATTAACAGAGTGTCATAAACTAAAATGCCGTTTACTGGATGTCTGTATAATTTTAAATACTGTATTAGCACTTCAGAGGCAGAAATTATGCTGAGGGCTTAATGTATATACAAATAACCACATTTGATTTTTAAGAAATCATCTGTGTATAATTCTATCATGTGCTACTAAACAAAATAAATAATATAAAAGGCTCAGTTAAAAAAAAAAAAGTGGGGCTTGGGGACATCTGGGCTGAAGCCGGCCCCAGCCTTGCTTCCTGGAAGTGGAGACGCCAGAGCCGCCCTGGGCCACATCCCCCAGCTCCCCTCACTGCCTGCTTCCTGCACCAGCTGGCACCGCCCTCTGGTGATAAATGAGGCTGTCGGGCCCCAGATTAAAGCTTCAAATGAGGCTGTCAGGCCCCAGATAAATGCTTCCACAGCTCTCTATGTGGCCGCCTCTTATTAGGATGGTGCAAGGTGAGGGGAGTCTCCCTTCTCCCCTCAGGCCTGCAGGACAGCTCAGGGCAGGACCAGCAGCAGTGGGTGCTGCTTCTATTGGCAGGCCAGAGAGAGATACCTCTGCTTTGTAGCCTTGTCTCTGGGACAGCCAGGACCTAGCCTCGGCCCCTCTTCATTTCCAGCTTTTGATTCTCCCCACATCACCCAAGGTCCTCGGGTCACTGTAAGCAGAGGCCTCTTAGAAAGTGTTGTGGCTTTGACAGAATCTGTCCCCAGTCCTCAGTTCCTGGAGCTAAGTGGCTCGGGCAGTGCTCTCTGCAAGGGCAGAGGGTTGGGAAGGAGACCATTAAGAGGGGGCTCTGGAGCCAATGGAACGGGCTATATATGACTTAAGCATTCATTCGCTCAGTCATTCATTCAACAAACACTGAGAGCCTGCAGGGCCAAACACAAGAAAGAAAGGGTCCCTCAGCACGAGTCCAGCCCTCAGGAACTTGAGTCTGGAGCACCTACCCACACTGAGGACCTCCTACCATATTTCTTCAAATACAAGACAACACCAGTAGTGAGGCACTGCTTTATTTTATGTACTACTAAAACTGAGCCATGACATACCATTGACTGCCTAGCACATCCATCAGAGATCTGAAAATGTGGGGCAAAGTGCATCTTAGAATCAATGAAATATATGCGGCTGGCCCTGCTGGGTCCCAACATGTACTCAAGTAACTGTGACCCAGGGCTCTGTACAGAAAGCACCACAGGAAACCGCTTCACTGGTCAGGGAAGGCTTCCTGGAGGAGGTGGCTTCTGGGCTGGGTCTGGAGGGTGGGGTGAGAGCTCCAAGACTCTAAACACGGGGGTCCCACATGGCTGGTCGGGGGACTGGGCAGCTGCCTCAGTCTGTTCCACGGGTGAGGAGCAGCACCAGGAACCCCTGCCCCTGCGGGGAAGCCAAGGGAGGACCGTGTCAGGGACAGGAAGCTAGGCTGCCACTGAGGTCCAGTGCAGGGAGAGTCCCTGCCACGGAGATCCAACCAACCCCCAAATTAAAGAGCTATTGTTTTCTCCCCATACCCAAGCAGCCCTGCATAATTTATCCCTCCTCTGAAGGAGTCCTCGATGCATTTTTAATCTGGAAGGACTCCCTCTTCTCCGTCGCTAATCTCAGCCCATTCAATATTGATGATTATTTGCTTTACTGTCTTTAACATGTGTCACATCTCAGGGGTTGGGAGGCAGTAGTGCTTCTTAAGCGTGGGGACCCCGAGAGTGCCTGGCAGCCAACCCCCCAGGCCGGGTTCCCCCGTGTCTGCTTGACTATCTCCTTGCAGGGAGCTGTGTCACAGCCCGAGCTGGTGGGTCTCTGCAGCCTCAGCCTTGCACGGAGCCTGACACAGCACAGACCTTCAGGAAAAAGAATTGCTGAATTCATCTTAAATCGCCCATTCCTCTAGGGTGGCTCTGCTCCCGAGCTGATGTCACCCTATTTCTAAAAAATATTTCACCCCTTTCCCTTGGCACACGGCCCCAGTGACTGAAGCCCCGGACACTCACCGAATTTTTATTTAGTCTAACTCAGGATTTCTCAGCTTCGCCACTGTTGATATTTTAGGCTGGGTAATTCTTTGTTGTGGACAGCCATCCTGTGCATTGCAGGATGTTTAGCAGTATCCCTGGCCTCTGCCCACTAGATGCCAGTAGCAATACCCCAGCCCCAAGTTCTAACAACCAAAAGCGTTTCCAGGTGGGGTGGGAGGAGGCAGAATTGCCCGAGGTGAGAGCCTGTGGTCTCAGTGCACCTCTCTCATGCTGCACCTGGCTTTGTTCTCAGGGACACAGAGAACAGCTCTCTTCCTCTCTGTGGACACAGGTCACTCCTTTCTTCCTGTGAGCCTTTGTCCCATTCTAGAGCCTTCTCTCGGGATCCAAGAAAAGCAGAGGGCTGACTCTAGGACTCCTAATCCCAAAGCAGTTAAGCTGCAGGTTCTGGGTAGGTCTGGGACCCCTCAGTCCTGGCCTTAGAACTACCTCTCCCTGAGTCAGTGTCCTGATACGTGTACTCCTCCTCTGTCTTAGTTTCCCAATCTGTCTATCGCCTTTTGTCAGCCCAGTGGGGGGTAGAAGTTTTCTTGTGATCTTTGAAAGTGAAGCTTCCACCGAGCTCCCTGAGAGAGGGTGTGGGATCCCCAGAAACCTTGCCTCATTTCCCCGCGGGCTTCGGCAAGAGCTTGCAGCAGAGCCCCTCCAAGACAGCTTGCCAGGAAGGCCTTGAGCATCTTTCCTAGAGAAGCAAAGTCTTCCCAACCCCCAACCATAGAAAACCCTCCTCAGCTAGCCCCAGCCTCTCCCGGCTCTGTGCCCCTCTGGAGAGGCTGCTTCAAAGAGAGGTTGAACCCACGTGCCCTGGGAAGGAAGACGTGGCTGGTGAAATTCCCCACGCTTCATTCCCTTTATAAATGCTTTGTAGCACACACAAAGCAGCCTCCTTCCTTCATAAAGGAATAACCTTGAGAAAGTGAACACCTGTGTGTCAGACCTTGTCCATGTCCCCTCCACAACTGGATTGTCATAGACGAATTCCAGCAGCCATGAGAGTGGATTACCTTTGAAAGATTTGACATAGCCACCAGATGCAGCATGGATAGCAATCTCAGAGCAGCCAGGAAAAACTGGCAGAAAATTCCACCCTGAAGAGATTCCTGTATTGTTCAGCTTTCGGCTCCTATTAACTTGTGATTAATCTATGTCTGGGGGAAATGGAGAAAGGTGAGGGGGGAAAAAAAAAAGGCAGAGCAAAAAGCCAAACCAGCCTAAGCAGGAGTCACTTGGCTGCCATGTGACCCAAGGGAATGGCTCTGCCACCAACGGGGCAGGGAGCAGGGTACACCAGGGAGAGGGAGATGTGACAGAGGTGCCGAGAGCATGGCGACGGCAGTTTTCAGTCCTAATCGCTGAGCCAGCGATCATTCCCCACCCTCTTTTCAAAGGGATTTTGGAGTTTCTATAGTAAGTGACAAGTGATCAAATTAAGAAAACAGAGGTGTTTTGTTTTTTAAAATAGAATTTTAGGGATATGAAAGGATAGAGGAAGAAATTATCTCAGGTTTGGTTTTGAGCTTTCTGGTTTCTCAGAGTAAAAAGGTAAAATTGGCATTGAGACACACCCCTAACATCCAAAACACCGGCGGTTAAGACGGAAAGAAGAAACGCAGGAGAGCTTAGAGGCCAGCGTTCGCCAGCTCACTGCGCGTCTAGTATGCAATTCACAGGGTGGTCTTCACACCAGAGCAAGGACCTGTAACGAGAGAATCTCTTGAAAGAAGGGCAGAAGGACAACTGAGACTTTTCAGAATCCCAGGGGCCGGACAGAGCTGATCGCAGCCGCCAGCGCTGCCGGGTTACTTCCTGGGTCCAAGCATGTCAGTCTCCACGACTGTGACAGAGCCAGTCCCTCTGACCCTAAACCCAAACCTCAGAGGAGACCCCTGAAAAGTTGGAACCGAGAAAGGCCATGCCTTAGGGCTTTGCTGGGAGTGTTGGGGACAGAGGGGAGCACCCCACAACTATCTGGCTGAGGGTCAGGGCCACCAAGTAGGGGCCCCCTGCCCCATGACGCCCATGCAGGCCACTATTTCCCCTTGCAGTGTGGGACCCAGGGAGGAATTTATCTGGAACCATAAAAGTCAGGAAGTCTTCAAACATCCATTCTTTACACACATTCTTTTTTACATATTATAATTTTTATCACTTTTTATCTGTTTATGAATATAATAGATGCTCAGTTTGAGAAAGTCAGAGAATACATAGAAATTTAAAGAAAAAACTCAGAGTCACTCAATTTCTCGATCCAGGGGTGAGTACAAAAACCATTTTGTTGTAATTTGTTCATTCTTCATCCATTTCTGATTCACTTTGTTTTCATATTTTAGATCATGACTTTATACACAATTTGCTTATTTCACTTACCCTTATGTCATATCATTAAATAGACTGGAAAACATTTGAATACTTCTCTAACATGCCTTCATATGAATTATCATAATTCATTTAACCAGTACCCTGGTGTCAGAGGCAGCATGAGGCAGTGACCAGAACATGGCCAGAGAGACCTGGGTCAGAATCCCAGCTGCCACTGAGTTAGTGGTGTGACCTTGGGCAAGTCATATAACCTCCAAGTGCCATTTGAAAAATAGAGGCTCTAATGCCTAACTCACAGGCTTACTTGAAGATTAGAAATATAGGTGTAAAGTACCTGGTGCTTTAATAGCCTGGTCACATATCATTTATTATTATATAAATTGCCCCCATGTTTCCACTGTTATAAATAATGCTTTGGGAAACATCTCCATGCATAAATCTTTCTCTACAACTGTGACTATTTCCTTAGGATAGATTCTTAGAAATGGAATTACAAGACCAAAGGGTCTGAATATTTTTAGGACTCCTGATATATAACCCCACATTGTTTTCCAGAAACCTTTACCAGCATTGAGCATTATCCCTTTAAAAAAAAAAAACCAGGGCTTCCCTGGTGGCGCAGTGGTTGAGAGTCCACCTGCCGATGCAGGGGACATGGGTTCGTGCCCCGGTCCGGGAAGATCCCACATGCCGCGGAGTAGCTAGGCACGTGAGCCATGGCCGCTGAGCCTGCGCGTCCGGAGCCTGTGCTCCGCAATGGGAGAGGCCACAACAGTGAGAGGACCACTTACCGCAAAAAAAAAAAAAAAAAAAAACCAATAAAGCTTTACCATTTTGATAGAGAAAAAGTGATATCCAGTTGTTGTTTTGATTTGATGATTAATGAGACTAAACATTTTCCAAAATGGCTATTAGCTACTTGTACTTACTATTCAGGAACTGTCAGCTCCTGTCCATCCCTCGTTTTCCATGAGAAAATCAGGACTCCCGGAAACTGGCTGGGCTTCACACAATTAGTTTGTCCATTACTTCATTTGGCAAATATGTATTGGTATCTTCATGGTGCCAGGGACCCTGCTGGCCATTGGGGTACAATACAGAAGTGAAATAGACAGACAAAGGGCCCTCCCCCATGGAGCTGCCACCTGGTGGGGAGACAGGTGATAAACAAGTCAATAGACAGAAAATAATTACTCGTAGTGAAAGTGCTGTTCATTCCCAGATATTTAATTGGGCAGTGAATATGAGCCAGGCACTGGGGATCCACCAATGACCCAGGGAGACAAAGCCCATATCCTCGTGGAACTTAGCAGAACCGAGATTTGTACGTAGGCTTCTCTTGCCAGCCCAGAGCATGCGCCATTGGACCATATCCCTTGAGTTGGACTCCAGGGCAAGGAAGCAGGGAATCCAAGAAGCTTGTCTCTGACATCCAGCGTCTTCTCTGGAGTGTTAGTCTGAGTTCTCCCAGAAGCAGATGCCGAGAGCAAGAGATTTACTAGGGACACAGCTATGAGGGAAAATGGGGAAGGGGCTGAGGAGGCTAGGGGAACATGAGACTGCAATGCAGGTCTGACCTGTGTGAAGGAAAGAGAGAAGGAAGGAAGGTTGATTGGAAAGTTTTAGACTGAAGCACAGTTCTAAGAAACTTTGGCGAGATGGGGAGTCTTTAAGCCAAACTTGTCCATCAGAGGAGTCCCAGATTTGCCAAGAATGTGTCGACCTTAATATCCCTGCTGTGCTCTAGCTGAGAGCAGCCCAGGGGAAGTGTGACCTCTGAGAAAATGTAGTGATGGATTTCAGACACAGTAGCTAGGGCCGTCAGTCAATTACACTCCCCACAGAAGCTCTGAGAAGAAAACGGTCACCACACCCAAGATCATGGATGCATACTGGCTGTTGGATCAGACCTCTGCCAGCCAGAGTTTGCCTGACTCTCTAGAGGTCATGCCAGGCAGCCCCTGCCTCCAGCCAAATGGTTCTTTTACTGGGCTCTCCAGAGAGGGGATGGAGACGATCTTGCTCGCTCTTAAAGAGCCCTAGCAATGCATGGATGGAGGGTATTCTCTCCAATATAGACATTGCCATAGAGGGGAGGACACATCTACCCCAAGGTTCCATTTTAACTCAACAAATGTTCATTGAGTACCTACAATATGCAGAGTAACTGGGTCTCACTGCAGCCCTCTTGTGCCTGCCCACACACTGGGCATCTGCCTTGGGTGCAGAGTGGGTGAAGCGCTGGACCTCCCAGTCCATAGGGAAGAGGCTGCCTCCTGCTTTGGTCTCTGTGTATTTGTATTATAAAGAGCACTTGTTTGGGAGTCAGGAGACCTGTGTCTAATCCTGATTTTGCTACTTCCTTGCTATGTAACTTTAGACAAATTATATAACAACTCTGAGCCTCAGTTTCTTGGGGCTAATAAGAAACATGTAATAAGACCATGTAATCTTGGCATCGTCTGGCAAACAAATAATACATTAAGAAATTTAACCTCAGAACTTCCCTGGTAGTCCAGTTGTTAAGAATCTGCCTTCCAATGCAGGGGATGGGGGCTTGATCCCTGGTTGGGGAACTAAGATCCCACATGCTGTGGGGCAACTGAGCCCGCGTGCCACAACTACAGAGCCCACACGCTCTGGAGCCCACGCACCACAACTAGAGAGAAGGCCACGCCGCAACGAAAGATCCCACGTGCCATAACAGAAGATCCCATGTGCCGCAACTATAAATAAATAAATAAACAACTCACAACTGGGGGAAAATACTTGCCAAAAAAAAAGGAAAGAAATTTAACTTCAGAGGCCCTTCGATCCTGCAGCCCTGGGCAGACCAGACTTGGGGTGGGCAGAGGGTGGAATATGGCCGCATTCCTGACCAGACTGTCCTCTCATCCTTCTCTCATCTGCTCAGCTGCCACCCAGTAACTGGAGCTTGCACCTGCCAGCCGGGGTGGTCTGGCCACCACTGCAATGAATCCTGCCCTGCTGGCTACTATGGCGCTGGCTGCCAGCTGCCTTGCACCTGTCAGAACGGCGCCAACTGCCACAGCGTCACTGGGAGCTGCACCTGTGCCCCAGGCTTCATGGTAAGATGGGAGGGGACTCCCGTGGCCTCTCCGCCCACCCCCACCCCTACACAGGAAAGGAGGGGCCAGCTCCTCCCACTTCCAGGTGGAATCAGGGAGTGTGGCCCTGTGCCCATGGATGCAGAATGAGGGTGTCTCCGTGTGCCACTCAGAGATAGAGTCCATGACCAGAGAGCTGCCAAGGCTGTTCTTAAAGGCCAATTCTACTGGGGTTTGTAACTGTAAAAGTAATGGAAGGAAGGTGTCTTTCCGTTGTCCCCTCACCCTGAAACACCAGTTGTCTTCTCTGGTGTTTGGACAAAGAAGACAACTGGTTTGGATATTGCGTCCATATCCTATGCACACGATATTTTTCCATCATGATAACCACAGAGCACGTAATAAGCCCAGAGTTTTGTATTTTGCTTTCTTTTTTCCCATATTTGCTGCTTGGGCTTCTTAATTATCATTTTAAATGGCTGCATGACACTGCAGGAGCTGATGGCCCCCCTGCTGACTCAACCATTCCCTTACTGCTGAATACTGATTTGTTTCCAATGTTCACAACAAATGTTGCAATGAGCATCTTCCTACAAACGCCATTTCTCCTCCTATTGAATTATTTCCTTAGGGTGACTTCCCAGGGTCAGTGGGCATAATGTATTTATGGCTCCTGATGGATGTGGCCCTATTACTTTCCTCAAGGGTTATATAAAGCTACGCCTCCACCAGCCATGTATGAAGGTACCTATTTCAAACCAACTCTGCTAACATTCTTTTCTTTTTTTAATTTTAGCTAATTATATAGGTAGAAAATGGCTCCTCAGTATTGCTCTAATTTGCATTTCTCTGATTACTAGGGAGAGTAAACCTTTCCCCCGCGTGTTTGTTTACTATTTGTATTTCCTCATGAATTATGCTGGTCTTTATGAGGTTTGATTCCAGGGAAAACTTGACATTGGAAGTGGAATCCTGTTCAATGGCGGGGCATGCCCAGTGGGTCTGAGGACCCAAACATTCAGGGGACCCCCGTGGCCAGATTTTTTATGCTGCTGTAAGAAGTGGTTTATGTAGTACAAAGAGCGGCCTTTGCAACCAGCCCAGGGTCACATCCTGGCTGTCCTACTCACCAACTGTGTGACCTTGGGCCAGTGAGTTAACCTTTCTCAGGATCAGTTTCCTCACCTGTGGAATGGAACACCTGCCTTGCAAGGTTGCTGTCAGGTGTAGAGATGGGCTATACTGTATGGAGTACCTTGCCTCAGTGCTTCTCAGACTTTAGTGAACTCAGAAACCACCAGCAGACCTTGATAAAGTGCAGATTCTGATCCGGTAGATCTGAGGAGGCGCCTACGGTTCTGCATTTCTTTTTTTTTTTCTTCAAATATTTATTTTGTATTTATTTGTTTATTTATTTATTTTGGCTGTGCCGGGTCTTAGTTGCAGCACACGGGCTCTTCGTTGCAGCATGCGGACTTCTTAGTTGCGGCATGCGAACTCTGTGGCACGCGAACTCTTAGTTGCGGCATGCATGCGGGATCTAGTTCCCCGACCAGGGATTGAACCTGGGCCCCTTGCATTGGGAGCGTGGAGTCTTACCCACTGGACCACTGGGGAAGTCCTGGTTCTGTGCTTCTAATCAAGCTCCCAGGTGATGCCAGCGCTACTGGTCAGTGGCCCCACTTTGAGTAGGAAGAGGATGGTGCTCAACTTGGGCTGCCCATTGGAATCACCTGGGGAGCTCTACAAACACTGATGCCCCTGCCCTCTCCTGGAGATGCCGATATATTTGGTCTGAGTGTGGTCTGGTTGTGGCCAGTGTGCTGCCAAGGTGGCGATCCACTGGAAGGAAGCCCTTGTCATGATGTAAGAGTACAGGTTTGCCTGGTGACAGTGTCTTTTGTGGGCACGTTGCCCCTGGTCTATACAACAAAACTCTGTTCAGCTCCTTCTTCCCCCTCCCCAAGGCAGATAAAACTGGGTGAAGGTGACTCCAGTGGCATCTTCAAAAGAGAAAAAGATCTGTCCCTCCTGCAAATTTCCTCTCTAATTTACCTTTACTGGTGTGAGCTTGGTCCATAACTTCCATAGAAAAATGGAGTGCCCAAGGTTTGGGGTTTGGGTAGGAGCGAATGGTTGTTTGGGATTAAAAGTCGCACCTAGTCAAGTGATCAGGTGACTGAAGCCAAAATGAAGTGACCACACAAGACTTCTCGGGGGACATCCAGACCCCAGTCCTAGCTTGGCTACCAGGGTAGTTCTGACTTTGGGCAAGTGGCTTCCGCTCTCAGGGTCCTAGTTCCCTCATCTGTAAATGGCGAGTGTGCGGGGGGAGATGAACTGACTGATTTCTAAGATGGTCTACTATGCAGACTCTACGGACCAAGTCAGGAAACACACCCTTCTGGAGGAAATGAGAGAAAGTAGGAGCAAGTGGGGGGGTGTGTGTGTATTGGCCAGGGGAAGGGGGCATCACTGAGGTTGTTACCGTCTGATTGTATACATTGTCTATGGGCCTCCCTGTTCCCCCTTCTTCACCCCCAGCTGCCTGCCTAGTCACTGTTCCTCAAAAGAAGGGGAAATCCAGGCCCTGGGTGGGTGAAGGTTGGGGATGGTCCTAGAGAGGCTAGTGTCTGTGGGCCCACGGCCCCAGGCCATGGCTCCAGGAATCTGGAGGCCAGACCCCTGCGTCTCTTCCTTCCATCTGGGATGCAAATGACTTCCTGCTCTTGAACTTTGGGGGACTTGGCACTTGTAGGAATCATCTTGATGTGGAGTCCCACCTGCCTGGGGCTCAGGGCTAAATAAGACAGATTGTGAGCGAAGCGGCCCTGGTGAGACCCTGTGAATTCCCGTCCATCTCCTCCCGCCAAGCCTCATTTTACCTGGAAAGGTTCTTTTGGGGCGCTGTCGGGTGTTGAGCAGTAGCTGCTTGAGGTGATTACAGAAGAGTCAGTTGCTCTCATCCAGCGTGGCTCATTCCCGCACACATCAGGTTCCGAGGGGGAAACCAAACCATTGCCTTCGCCCCAGCTTCTGAATGAATGTAACTTCCTGCAGTTAGCCAGCTCCGGTCAGGGTGGGAGATCAGAGCCGTTAGAAAGCAGACTTGGCTGAGACCCTCCCCCAAATGTCCTGCAGTCAGTGATAATTAGCATTGCCTTTATTTGTTAGTTGGTTTGTGAATTTATGCACCTGCCTTTTTCCTTGAAGGAGTTTTAGGGTGGGCAATTAATTTGAGACTAATTAAAAGAACCCTTTTCTGAGAGTTTGGAGACCTTGAGCCTCAGCTCAGTAACCTTGGACATGTCGCTTTACCTTGCTGGGCCTCAGTGTCCTCATCTGTAAGGTGAGAGTCACATCAGTCCTGTCTGCTACTGGATGTGAGTAGCCAACATGGTAATGGATGTGAAGCCTATGCCCAGCTGTCCTCTCCCATCAGAGCTCTTCCTGCCAAGGGCTCTTTAGGGAGGATGTTGGGATACATTTGTGAAAACAGGGTCTCTCAGAGTCTGAGGACTGAGAATGGCCTCGGCCTCAACATAACCATGAGGAGTACTGAACTACCCCTGGGAGCCCAGTGGCATGCCTGATCCAGCCAGGTGGTCCCCACCCCCCGAGGCCATAAGAATATGGGGCAGAAGCAAGCCCACCTGACACTCAGGGTGTTCTAACCCTCACACCCTTTCTCCTTCCTTCCCAGGACACTGGATATTTTCTCTGCCAAGAACTTGGGGGAGCTGCTGAGGGTATGGAAAGGCTAATCAGATGCCCATCCAGCCTTCTAAGAGCTTGTGCCCAATAATGGTCATATTCACATTAGCAGCAAACACTTACTGAGTCCTTGCCACATGCTTCATCTCTGTTCCTCACAGGAGCCCCACAGAGGTGCACTTTCACATGCCTCGGCCTGAGAATGAGGGGCTTGAAGTTCAAACAGGATAAGTGACTTGCCCGTGATCACAAAGCCAGTAGTGGTGGGAGCCACCACAGCTCTCATCTATTAGATGATAGACTTTGACTGATGGGTCACCATGGAACCACACAAATCTGGGTTCAGATCGTGGCCTTCCAATCCCCACTGTCCCTACTGAAAAGTCACTTATCCTGCCTAAGTCTGAATTTCCTCGTCTGTTAAGAGGAGACTTAGCCATGAGAGTGAGAAACTTCAAATGGAAAGTTCAGGGCCTGGAACACTAGATGCCCAGTAAAAGGGCAGTAATTGCTGGTGAAATGTGACAGTGTGGGAGAACTCTGCTTCCCTCAAGCCCGGCACTCCCTTCCAAGGAGAGTGCCAGGATGAGTTATGCCCAGGGATTCCCGATGCAATAAGGCCATAAACGTGCACAGTTGCTGTTCCAGGCAGATCCACCCAAGCACCTGTGGATCGCCCTCAGTGGTCAGTGTCAGGAGGCGCTGTGGGGGGGACGTACCTGTCAGTGTTTGGGGAAATGAACATAGGGATGGAAGTGGGAAGAGAGTCTGGGCATTTTACATGTTAGCTTGGCAGCAGCAATGGAATCACTTCGGGTGTGCAATGCTGGACTACATTGGGGCTGCTGAGTGCGAGAAAAGAGCCCTGGGCTGAAAGGCAAGAAACCAAGTTCCTAGCTCTGGTTCTTCTAACTCTTGGGGCTTCCATTTCTCATCTATAAGATGGGAATGAAATTCTCTGTCCAACAGAAACAATGGTGCGGGAGCCAATCATTAAAATGGGAGTACTTAAAACTGGGCGTGGCATCGGTTCAGCACCTTGGACAGTTCCCACGAGCTTCTGCTGCAAGGTTGCTCTTGCCCTGTGAGAACCCAGGTTCCTTACCCAGCCAGAGCACCAGGGTGAACAGAGTTAGGGGAAGGCAGAGTGAGGGTCACATGACAGGGGTCTCAAGCTGGCAGAGTCCTGTGAGTGTCCGAGTGAGGGATGATTCAGGAAGTGAGGGGAGGGTATTGTGGTTGAGGGGACTAAGTGGAGCTATCCATCCACTTGGAAGTTGGGGTCCCATCACCCCTCTCCATGGCTTCTCATTACCCACCAAATAAAGCTCAAACCCCAGTCCTTTGTAACCTGCCCTTAAAACTAGTTAGTCCACCCTAACCTTATCCCCTGCTACCTGCCACAAACCTGTGCTGTGGCCACACATATCCGCTTTTCCCCAGACACAGCGTCTGCTTTGGGCCTCTGCCTGTGCTGTTTCTCAAGCTTTTCCCTCTTCCTAGAATGGCCCTCCCCACTGTCTTTATCTCAGTCTATGAAAATCCTTGTCAGCCTTTCAGGCTAAAGTCAAAGGCTGCCTCTTCCATGAAGTGTTCCCTGAATATTCCTCACTTTAGAATTAACCCTTTCATCTCCTCTGTTCCCACAGCACACGGCTCAGCGTCTGTCTCCCTCCAACCCTGCACCTCCTACCGCCTTCCCCCACCACATGGCTCCCATGTGAATATCTTGCTCAGGACACTTTGAAATGAATAAAAGTCTTGGGAAGAGCAATGAATGCCCTTAGCAGAAGTTTCCAGAACTGACCTTTATAGGAAGGAAACTCATGGCATTTCCGAAGGGCCTTGCCAGCAGGGCAGGAGCTTAAATCTACCCACTGGTTTCTCTGCACTTCAGATAAACAGGCAGCTGCAGTGGGACTAGAGCAGCTGTCCCCCAGCGTCATCTCCAGGTTCTTTGGGCAAATGGTATGAGTTTCTACCTTACGCAATTCTATATAGTGGTGTTAGCCAGAGACTCTAGAGCCAGATTCCCTGCTTTCACGTACCAGCTTTGCTTCTTGTTAGTTGTGTGACCTCGGGCAAGATATAACCTTCCTGTGCCTCTGTTGTCTCATACGTGAAAGGGTAATAATAATAAAGTCCAGTGAATTATTGGGCTGATTAAGTTAATTCATACATATAAAATAACTAGAATACCTGGTATATTAGTCATCGTTCAACAAGTGTTAGCTATTATTATCATTATTGTTGGGGATGCTGCCACTGCTATTGTCGCTGTTGTCATGTACCCAAGGGGTCCCCTACCTGAAGAGGCTGACTGGTCCAGGCCTGAGTCCCCTGTTCGGGGGTACAGGTGGAAATAGGGGCGAGGGGAAGAGAGCAGAGTTAGTTGAAACTTCCTCCTGGCTGGGAGCTGCAGGGTTCCCAAGGGCTCCAGGGTTCCCAAGAGCAGCCACAGAATGAAGAACAGACTTTCTCATCACAGGGGAGAGAAGGCCAGTTTCTCAGCCCCTCCACATTCCTCTGCTGGCCAGCTTTCCTTAATTAAGGCCTTACCTACGTGGCCAGCCTGATGAAGCCTCCTCCACCGCTCTAAAACTAATTGTTGCCGCCTTGGCACCTGGAGTGAACAGCCTGTGAGGTCACTGCCAGTGCTACAAAGACTTGATTTCCCAGACCTCCTCCCCGCATTGACGCATTGAGCCCGCGTGGCCGGGAGATAGGGGGCCCTCCGGTTGTTCCTCAGCACAGATGCTCCCTTTCAGCTCCGGCTATAAGGGGGACGGGGAGTGTGGCAGGCGGGGGAGGGGGGGCCTGATGTCCCCTCCCATGGGATTCGGGGCCTGTATTTCTCCCCGGATGACAGAATTCCTATTACCTTAAAGGGCTCATCTATTTATGCTGCAATTTTTTGCAGCCCTGTCTGACGTTATTGAACCTTGCATACTGGTGAGGGAAACGGGCACTCCATCACCCAAATGAACAAACTAGTGTACCCATTTTTCTCCCCTCTCTCCCTGCTGTCGGTAGGTCACAGGCAAACCTCAGGCCAGTGAAGGCGGGAGGGGGATGAGAGTTACAAAAATCCGTAGCAGTGGAGCAGTGACTGAATTTTCCTCCAAGGTTTCCTATGTCCTTTGAAGACGTCACCCTCCCCCAGCACACACACACCCCCGCACCAGCTGGGCAAAGCGCATGTCTGCCTCTTGTGTGGCTCTTGAGCTGAAACTAGGGAGAGAGGGCAGCTGCGGGGCCAGAAGAGAATGTGGACTGAAAATTAGAGCCAGGTGACGTATATAATGTGTGTGCATTTCCTGTTCTAATTGTTTCGTTCTTCGTCACACTGAGGTCAGACTGTTAGCCCCATGCCTAGAAAACCAGCTTCTCATCCCCTGACCACCCCACCGTTGACTAGCTTCCTAATTACTATAGTAAAAGATTTTCCTGGGTGCTGTGCTGGGGATGAGGAATTCACTCTCTAGCTGCCATGCCCGTGTGAGCAGGGGAGCACAGGTAGTGCAAAGTAGCAGAAATGATCCAAAAATATAAACACATACACACACATACATAGTCCGGTACTCAAATCCCAGCTCCGTCGTCTTCTGCTGAATGGCCTTGGCCCAGTTACTTATGCTTCTCAAGTCTTAGTTTTTCATCTATAAAACAGGAAATAATGGCACTACATTCTAGTGTTATTCTTTGGATTGAATTAGATGAAATACGCACAGTGCTTAGGAAAAAGCCTGGCATGTACTGAATGTTCAATAACTGATTGTCAAGGTTCCTTGTGTTTACTGGAGGTAAAGGTCATGGACTTTGGGGTCAGACAGGCCTGGACTGGAATCCCAAGTCTTCTGCTCTAGCTGTGTGACCTTAGGCAACATACTCAGCCTCTTTGAGCCTTACTTTCCCATCTGTTAAATGGGTTAATAATGCCTGCCCTTCCTGGTCTGTGTGAGCACAAAATGAGAATTACCCTTTACAGTGGCAGACTCGGAAGAACGCTCAGTGCTTCCCTGGTGCACCCTCTCATTTTGCAAAGGAGGCAACCAAGGTCCAGACAGGGAAAGTGACTTAGGTCACACAGCAAATCATTGGCAGAACTGGGACGTGAAGCGAGTGACATAGCTCCCAGTCAGATGCTTTTTCCACCTTCACCTCCGTCCCATGAGTTCGCTGTCCCCACAGCAGACACCTACTGATTTTTCCCAGGGCAGAGAGGGATAGGGGTGTCACCAGAGTGTTAAATCATGTTGGCAATTAATCCACAGAGCAAAATAGGGAAAATTGGTTTTATGTCACAAAGGCTGAGTCCAGCCTTCCCGCTCTGGGACTCCATGGTTTGTAGCTTTATTAGGGAAAATTGCTGACTCTTCTGTTCTAAAAAATAAACGGTCCCCCTGTCACACCACCCTCTCCCGGCCATGCTCCTCGCGTCTTTATCACTGCCCTCATCACTGGGGTCCGGAGGCGGGGCTTGGGTCTCAGGCCTGGTCCCTGCAGCTCTCTCCATACAGCAGAAGAAGCTCTTGGGGCAGGTCTGAGGTGTCCATGCTTTAAACACTCCCAGTTTTCCTTTTGTCCAAGTCTCTGGCGATGATGGTGTTTCTTCCCTTTTCAACTCCCAGTCCTGGCTGCCCCGCAGACTGTACAACGTGGGGTGGGGCCACGAGTCAGAGGAGCTTCCCTGAAAGGTCTGGAGGAAGTGGATGGCCGAGTGAGGGTGACAGTGGCCCACGTTTGGAGCACTGAGGAACCGTGGCGGGCCCTAGGCCAGGCTCTCTGTTTCTCATACGTTATTTTTACTTAATCCTCGCGGCAACCCTGTAAGTAGAGGCTGTGAGGATCCCCACTTTGCAGATGAGGAAACTGAGGCTCAGAGAGCTGAAGTAACTTTCCCTAGTTGGTCCGTGGTCACCAGGAGCTGAGCCTGTAGCTGTTTGAATCCAGAGCCTACCCTTTGAGCCACAAACAAAAGTTGTCTGGAGAGGAGAGGGCTGTGGATCTGTGGTAAGTAGCCAGCTTTGACACTCTCTCAGGCCTTTTCCCAGGAGAGGGGACAACGCTAGCTACCTTATTCCTCAGTTGGAACCTAGTGACTTCCCGCCCTTTGTCTTCAAGGGGAGGTGGCTGGGACCCTCAGTCTCCCTCCCTTACTGTGGCGCAGCACTTTACAGTTTACCCAGCTAGCTGTCTCACACCTAAGCTTGTTAAGTCCTCACAGCTCTCCTGTGAGGAAAGCAGAGCGAGTATTGTTAGCTGTATCTCACAGATGAGGAAACTGCAGTTCAGAGCAGTTATAAGACCTGACCTACCAGGACCTCAAACTGGGCCTAGAACCCAGGGCTTATGGCTCCAAGACCAAGCTCGCCTCAGGACGGCCGTGCGGGGTAGTCAGTGCTGAGCAGAGGCCAGCCGGGGGTCAGACCCGGGCCCCAACCCTGGATCAGCCGCCTACCCACTGTTCGACTTTACCCACGTCCCTTCACCTCTCTGTGCCTAACTTCATCTTCCGCAAAATGGGGCACAAACCCTGCTCCCTGTATCCTCGGTCTGGGGTGAAGCTGAGATGAGACACGTTGCTGGGAAGGCTAGAAGCAGTGCCAGGTGTGTGCACCCGGAGGCGTGAGGGAGAGCAGTGGGGTCCAGGCCGCAGACTAACTCCCTCGCCAAGGCTGTGGGTCTGGACCAAAGGAAGAGCCCTCTCCCCACCTGCTACCCCTGTCCTGAAGCCCCAAAGCCCCACCTAGCCTGGCCCTTCCCCAGCCATCTCCCCGCTTAGTCCCTAGCACCAGTAATTCCATCTGCAAGAGTGATTACGGACCCCAGGAGGGGAAGGGACTCCTGACAGAAGATGTCTGGAAAATGCAAAATGTTGCAGAAAAAGGTCATGAATAAATTACTTTAAGGTGGGGCTAATAGGAAGACTAACAATGGGGGTAAATGAAAAAAACAATCTCAAAAGTTCTCTCCAAAAACACTACGAAGTAATTGTTCTCCCCTCTCCTAAAAGTTCTGAGGAGTGTTCACTCCCTGAGACCGGCCCAGGGGAGCGGGGCCCAGGTGCTCCAGCCTTCAGCACAGGTGGCCCCAGTGAGCAGGGGTGTAGGGAATCCAAAGGAAAGAGTGAAAGCAGAGCGGGCTGCACCCGGCAGCCAGGTGGGCACTGGTGCTGAACTCAGCAGGCAAGAGGCAGTCACTGCAGTCCTGAGCAGGGCCGTGACGGAACGCTGCCTCACTTGACCTCCACACCCTGTGTGGGGAGACGGTGACATCACAGGTTAGGGACCCAGCATGCAGTAGGTGTGCAGCAGATGCTGGTTCCCATCACTCCCCATGGTTCAGTGGAGGCTGCTGGCAGAGGGGGAAGAGCATGAGGTTTGAGTCAGGAAACCTGAGTTTGAATCTCAGCTCTGCTGCTCGCCAGCGGGGTGACATGCTCGCCAGCAGGATCACCTCTTGAGCCCCACTGTGCTCACCTCGCACGTGGAGTTCCTCCTAGGATGGTATAAGGATGAAACAGGGTACACTACCAAACTGGCACAGAGTGGGTAAATCTTAAATTTCTTTTCTTCCATCTGCAGTGGGCTTGGGCTCAAATTCGGCCACGGGAAATAATCAAAATGCCTAAAGCATTTATAGCAATTCCTC
This sequence comes from Leucopleurus acutus, assembly GCF_964270905.1. NCBI lineage: Eukaryota > Metazoa > Chordata > Mammalia > Artiodactyla > Delphinidae > Leucopleurus > Leucopleurus acutus. The sequence goes on along the minus strand of NC_139142.1, from coordinate 134,784,152 downwards.
TGGGCCAGACACTGTTCTAAGAAGGTTACATGTAATAATTTATTTAATCGTCACCCCTACCCTTGGAAGAAAGTACTATTATAATCCCCGTTTTTGGAGATAGGGAAACGGAGACACAGAGAGGTTAATAACTTGCACAGAGTTGTTAATTCTACCCCAATAATGCTGAAAAGGAAGAAGTTGCCCAAGGTCCCATAAGTGTCAGAGCCAGGACCTGAACCCAGTAGTCAAGTTCCAGAGCCCACTGACCTGCCCCTTCTGTGGGCAAACCCAGAGTGAGCCTCGTGGCCCCCCACCAAAATGAAACCTTAAGCATGGCCAAAGGGGTGCTCCAACCCTGAGAGCTGAATTAGGAAGTGGTGTCAAACTACAGGGCAACCAGACATCTGTCTGGGAGCTGAGGGAAAGTGTCAGTTTCCCAGGTGGTGGTGTGGATAGAGCACCCAGTCATCACCATGACACCCATCTGTATCACGGTTAGATGTCGCCAGTGCCATTTTACACACAAGGACACAGTCATGTCAAGGTTACACAACTCTGAGCATCTCAGCCTTCCCCCCTCTCACACCGGAGGCTGAGCCCCTCCCCAGGCAAATGCTGCCAGGACAAACCCCTCCTGCCCCATCTCCCTCTGAGGGCTTGCTCCCCTCTTTTCCCCCAGGCCTGCAACCCCAGACAGGCTTTGACCCAGGCCTTCAGCCACCTCATCCCTTCCTGCTGGGAGGTCTGAACTGAGCTGCCTTCAAACCTGCCCCCCGAGGCCTCAGGTTCTTTAATGGAGAGCACATCCCAGGCCCGTATCATGTATAGTGATGCATTCTATGAGAACTTGTCTGAGCCACCTCCGGGCCCAGAGGAAACCAGCTTTAAAAGACTTGAGTAATTCATAGAGTTGGGGGATGGGAAGGATGGACAGTGTGGACAGTAGAGGCAGCCTTTCCCACCTCCATTTCTTTCGTGGTTTTTTTTTAACTTATTTTTGGCTGCGTTGGGTCTTCATTGCTGCGCGAGGGCTTTCTCTAGTTGAGGCGAATGGGGGCTACTCTTCATTGCGGTGCGTGGGCTTCTCATTGCAGTGGCTTCTCTTGTTGCGGAGCACGGGCTCTAGGCGCGTGGGCTTCAGTAGTTGCAGCACCTGGGCTCAGTAGTTGCAGTGCGTGGGCTCTAGAGCGCAGGCTCTGTAGTTGTGGCGCACGGGCTTAGCCACTCTGCGGCATGTGAGATCTTCCTGGACCAGGGATCGAACCCGTGTCCCCTGCACTGGCAGGTGGATTCTTAACCACTGTGCTACTAGGGAAGTCCCCCTCCTACATTTCTTTTTGTTCCGCAGTAAAAGCCTCTCAGGTTTCAACTTCTGGCCTTTCTTTGCATTCATTCTATAACTTTTTTTTTTAATGATTCCACAATCGATAAGCCACTGGATTTGCCTGAGTCTGGACTCGCAACCTCTCTCAAACAGAAAAGAGTGGCCCAGGTGCCTGCCTTCAGGGCAGGGGGTTCCTAAAATAGGCTGAAACACAGAGTCACTTGCCTGCTCTCGGGGACCTGCCTTTGTCTTTTTTTTTTAATTTTATTGAAGTATAGTTGATTTACAATGTTGTGTTAATTTCTGCTGTACAGCAAAGTGAGTCACTTATACATATATATATTCTTTTTCATATTCTTTTCCATTATGGTTTATCACAGAATATTGAATATAGTTCCCTGTGCTTTACAGTAGGACCTTGTTGTTTATCCATCCTATATATACCAGTTTGCATCTGCTAATCCCAAACTCCCAATCCATCCCTCCCCCACTCCCCGCTCCCTTGGCAACCACAAGTCTGTTCTTTATGTCTGCGAGTCTGTTTGTGTCATAGATAAGTTCATTTGTGTCATACTTTAGATTCCACTTGTAAGTGATATATGGTATTTGTCTTTCTCTTTCTGACTTACTTCACTTAGTATGATAATCTCTAGGTCCAACGATGTTGCTGCAAATGGCATTATTTCATTCTTTTTAATGGCTGAGTGATATTCCATTGTATGTATATACCACATCTTCTTTATCCATTCATCTGTTGATGGACATTTAGGTTGTTTCCGTGTCTTGACTATTGTAAATAGTGCTTCTATGAACATAGGGGTGCATGTATCTTTTCAAATTATAGTTTTGTCTGGGTATATGACCAGGAGTGGAACTGCTGGGTCACATGGCAACTCTTTAATTTTTTGAGGAACTTCCATTCTGTTCTCCATAGTGGCTACACCAATTTACATTCCCACCAACAGTGTAAGAGGGTTCCCTTTTCTCCACACCCTCTCCACCATTTATTATTTGTAGACTTTGTGTGTGTGTGTGTGTGTGTGTGTGTGTGTGTGTGTGTGTTACGCGGGCCTCTCACTGTTGTGGGCTCTCCCGTTGCGGAGCACAGGCCCCGGACGCGCAGGCTCAGTGGCCATGGCTTACGGGCCCAGCTGCTCCGTGGCATGTGGGATCTTCCCGGACTGGGGCACAAACCCGTGTCCCCTGCATTGGCAGGCAGACTCTCAACCACTGCACCACCAGGGAAGCCCTATCTGTAGACTTTTTAATGATGGCCATTCTGACCGGTGTGGGGTGGTACCTCATTGTAGTTTTGATTTGCATTTCTGTAATAATTAGCAATGATGATCATCTTTTCATGTGCCTATTGGCCATCTTTGGAGAAATGTCTGTTTAGGTCTTCTGCCCATTTTTTGATTGGGTTGGTTTTTGTTGTTTTTGTTGTTATTGAATTGTATTAGCTGTTTGTATGTTTTGGAAATTAAGCCCTGTCAGTTGCATCATTTGCAAATATTTTCTCCAAGTCCGTAGGTTGTCTTTTTGTTTTGTTATAGTTTCCTTTGCTATGCAAAAGCTTATAAGCTCAATGAGGTCCCATTTGTTTATTTCTGCTTTTATTTCTATTGCCTTGGTAGACTGACCTAAGAAAACATTTGTACAATTTATGTCAGAGAGTGTTTTGCCTATGTTCTCTTCTAGGAGTTTTATGATGTCTTATATTTAAGTCTTTAAGCCATTTTGAGTTTATTTTTATGTATGGTGTGAGGGTGTGTTCTAATTTCATTGATTTACATGTGGCTGTCCATTGTCCTCATTGTATATTCTTGCCTCCTTTGTCAAAGATTTATTGTCCATAGGTGTATGGGTTTATTTCTGGGCTCTGTATTCTATTCCATTGAGCCATATGTCTGTTTTTGTGCCAATACCACACTGTTTTGATTACTGTAACTTTGTAGTATTGTCTATAGTCTGGGAGGGTTAAGCCTCCTGCTGTGTTTTTTTCCTCAAGATTGCTTTGGCAATTCTGTGTCTTTTATGGTTCCATATAAATTTTAGAATTATTTGTTCTAGTTCTGTAAAAAGTGTAATGGGTATTTTGATAGGGGTCGCATTAAATCTGTAGACTGCTTGGGGTAGTATGGCCATTTTAACAATATTAATTCTTCCAATCCAAGAACATGGGATATCTTTCCATTTCTTTGAATCATCTTCAATTTCCTTTATTAATGTTTTGTAGTTCTCAGCATATGTCTTTCACCTCCTAGTGAAGTTTATTCCTAAGTATTTTATTTTTTGATGTGATTTTAAAAGGGATTGTTAGTTTACATTCCCTTCCTGATATTTCATAGTTAGTGTAAAGAAATGCAACCAATTTCTGTGTGTTAAACTTGTATCCTGCTACCTTGCTAAATTCATTTATCAGTTCTAGTAGTTTTTGTGTGGAGCCTTTAGGGCTTTCTGTATATAGAAAAATATGGAACACTTCACGAATTTGCGTGTCCTCCTTGCACAGGGGCTATGCTAATCCTCTCTGTATCATTCCACTTTTAGTATGTGTGCTGCCTGAAGCAAGCACCTGCCTTTGTCTTTAGGGTAAAGTTTGAAGCCTTCCTGGCTGGGCCAGTCTGACCTTCAGGCTCCTGTCCCACTGCTACCCTTCAGCCGTGGTGCCCTGGAAAATCCAAATGGATTGCCTTAACCTGGAGACACACCCACCCTCCCATGTACAGTGTCTCCTCTTTACCTTGGTTCAGTCTGTCCTTTCCCTGGAATGCCCTTGCTCTCTCTCCTCCTGGCCAAATTCTGCCTGTGCGTCCACACAGGATCAGCTCGGTTGCCATCTCCTTATAAAGCCTACTTGCTTTCTTCCTATGGGACACAACCTATCCATAGGACACTGCACACCCACTCTGGTGGCACACTGTGGATGATTCTGTCCTACTAGACGGAAAGCTGCTAGAGGGCAGGTCTTTCTGATTTGTCCCTTTTCCCCATCCTGCCATCCTCCTAACCCCAGTCCACTCCCCGGCCTGCACGGAGAATGATCAGTAAATCTCACTGAACAAATTCCCAGGTCCTTCAGAAGTGTCCCCTAAGTCATGAATGTGCCACATTTTGCTTGGACTCTAGTAAACACCCCCCATCAGCCCCTGCAGGGCCCTCTGTCCCCCACAATCTGGTTCCCACTTGGGACGTTATCACTGTCAACATAGTCAGCCTCTGGCTCTGCAGGCCACCGCCCTGGGCCCACACCTCCCAGCCACCACCCCAGAGGAGCTGGGTTCTGCAGTACACACACACACACACACACACCCCATATATCCAACCCCACAAAGTGGACCCAGCGTGTCCTTGCCATGCACGCCACGCGCAAAGCCACGGTGGTCAAATTCCCCCTTGAGGCTCTGTGACCAGGATCAGCCCAATGTCTGCCGTGCAGATGCTAAGCTTACCCCACAGCTGTCACACCACTGACACACTCACACCAAAGTCATACGCTGCATAGACCGTGCATGGGGCAGTGGGCTGGCGGGGGCTGGGGGTGGCCTATAAGCTACCATTCAAACCAAGACACTGGGACAGCAAAAGCCAAAATCCTATCCCTAACCTGCTCTTCCACGCAGGCCAAACATTTGTACATCTGGTATACCTAGGGCCCACGTGTATTACTCACATGACATACATCAGGAGTGGGTACCACTCCTTGCACACACACACACAGGCTCACCAAAAACAGCCTGCAGAACATCTGGAAGTAGGGAGGCGGCCCACCTGCACCCTTCCCGCGCTCCAGTCTCATCTTGCGCTGCCGCCCCCTCCGTGTTCTACCCTCCCACTCCTCTAAATGCTCGTGAAGACCCTCCCCGTGTGGGATTTCCCAGCACGTTAGAGCCACTGTTCTTCGGCACTTTTTAAAACCACTAGGGAAATCATGAAACCTAATGCAGAGTGATTGAGGCCATATGCTGTCAGTGTTTGCCCAGAAAGTCCCGAAGCTTCCAGCCCAGGCTCTGCAGGGAAGCCTCGTTGCGTCTGCTAAGGGAGTAGGACCCAGAAGGCCTGCGAGAGATGTCCTGATCCTCCGTGGCCAGAATCATCCCCACCTCCCAGGTACTCAGGAGCTGCCAGAGCACTTGACAGGGCCCAGTGCTGGGGGAGCAGAAGCGGGAGAGTGAAGCTGTCACCGGAAGCTCCCTTCTCTTAACTGAGAGCTGAGGCCGGCCTGTGTGTGCGATGTTGCGAGCATCCCCAGGCTTCATTAGCACCAGCAGCGGCAGCAGCACCATCACCATCACTGTAACCAGCTTTCTCTCTTCCAGAGGATATACAGTATTTGATGGATGTTGGCACAATCCCCAGGCTAACACTCGCTCCCACTACCTGTTATTCCACATTAGCTTTATTCTTTCAAGCCTTAAAGGCCCTTGGACTTCAGGAGCCTCGTAACATAAGATACAAATGCCCCCCAAGAGTTCCCTCCAAAAGCCCCTATTAGCCATTCCCGCCTCCACTGTCAGCATATATTTAACATCAAATGTGTAGAAAAGCACTGACTACAGGGCCTGGTATATATTAGGTGCTCAGGACATTGGGGTCCCTGTCACTGCTGCCCTGTCTGCAGTCAAGGCAGCCAGGTCTAGAGGAAAGAGTGGACTGTGGAGTCAGTTGGCCCCTTTCCCACAGTGTGACTCAGGGCAAGTTGACCCCTCCAGCCTCGCTTTGGCCTCTCTCCAGGATGGTTCTCTCTCTAGATAAGTCATTCCTTCCCTGCAGGGCTGTTATAAGAACAAAAGGAGACAAGGAACAAAAAGTGCCGGGCACAGGCTAGCACCAAGGGGGCAGTTAAAAATCTGAGTCTCCTTCCTCCTATCTCCAGCACTGGGGATGGGTCAGTCTGTCCTGAGCCAAGGGTCAGCCCTGTCTGTTGGGGTGAAGGGGCGTGGACAACAGTAAGGACCAGAGTCTTGCCCACACCTGCTCCCCCTTCTCCAGGGACTGCATGCAAGAACATTTCCAGGGAGTTTAGACTTGAGAGCCTCCTGATAAGATACAGATACCTCTCAAGAGTGTTCAATAAGCCCTTATTAGCCTGTGATGCCTTCTTGGAGCTCAGGAGAGGCTCTCAGGGGAGGGAATGGTTGGAGAAGAGAAAGGGGCTACAGATGGGACAAGGGCATCAACACAGAGGAGAAAAGAAACTCGGTTTTACCATCGAAGTCTCCAGGAGGACCCCAGCTTGGTTTACCAGCTTAGTTTACCAGCTAAGTGAACAAGGCCTGAACTTGATCCCAAATGTCCTTTTTTGGCCACATTCACTGTGTCTCAGGTCTTCCTGAAATGTCTTGGTATCTGTTTGGGAACTATTAGGAGGTGTCTGAGCTCCTCTAGGGAGACCTCTTGAGGGGTCAAATTTATATAGCATATTTGTGCAAATTAGGAAAAAACACCCCTTTCTCAAGACATTCTACTGACATCTGCCAAAAAAGCTGATGTAATATATACACAAACTGTAGTGACTGCCATATGAGTGGCACCTCTAGAGTTGTGCAGTGCACAGCCTGCACAACTGTACAGAGCAGCCTCAGGTCACTGACAGCCTACTCATGTTGGACAGACTTAGGGTTTCCAGGCCTAACCTTCAGCCCTTCTCCACCTGTCCTCCAGGGGAGCCAGGCAGAATGAGTCAGCCGCACAGGCCCTGAGCATTACCCCCTTGGCACAGGGAAGCAGGGATGGGGATGGATGTGACAAGTGGCCTCCGTCCCTCTCTCCCTCTCATCTCTCTGGCCCTCTGTTCCTCATGCCTTATGCAGAGTTTCTCTTCCCCCACATGCATCCACTGTCAGTTGCTGCTTTATCAGTGACACACTAATTAGGTCCAGTGAGGTTTGCTCTGCATTGGAGAGGCCTCTGTGGCTGGCATGCAGTCCAAGCTGTTCTCTCTTTGCCTCGTGGGCCGCGTGTCACTCTTTCTCCCCGGGAAATCACAAATGAGGCTCCCACTGCCTAAGCCCTCAGAGCTGGGAGTGGCGGTGACCAAGAAGGGTAGGCAGGGGGAGTGTAGCAGCCCAGGGCTGGCTCCCTGCTTGGCAAAGAGCAGACGCTTGCCTGACAAGGGGCTCTGTAAACAGTGAAGCACATTCCACATGTGTGCTTCTGGCATTGAAGCGCCATTGGGCACCTAACTCAGCTTGCGTTGGTGGCCCTGAAACTCTAGGCACAGCATGGGAGAAGAGGGGAAGAGGAGCCACCAGAGGACTGGGGAGGCCACTGCAGAACATCTGGAAGTAGGGAGAGGCCCAGCCTGAGCCCTTTCATGCCACAGCCTCATCTTGTGCCTCACCCCGCTCCCGCCACTGGAGGGTAAACTCCATGAGAGTAGGGACAAGCTCTGTTCCGCTCACGGAGTATCCCCTGGCCTATCACAGTATCAGACACATAGTAGTGTTTCAAAAACATTCCCTGAATGACTGAATTAATTCGACCCATAGGCACTGAGCACTGACTGTGGTCGAGGCACCATGCTAGGGCCAGGGCCGTAGGGCTGAGGAAAAGAGACCCAGTCCTTACCCTCATGGAACTTACAATCTAGTGAATGAGAGCTGATTTTGTTTTAATTCATCACAATTGTGAAAAGTGTCACAAAGGAACAGGGAACAGGGAAACCTGCTCTGGAAGTAGAAGGGCAGGGGAAAGTTAAAGAATATAGGAGCTGAAGGGGACCTTAGGTCACTCCTAGTCCAGCGTGATGGTTAGTGAGGCCAGGGCCTGTCACGGCACCTGGCCTATGGTAGATGTTCAACAGGCGTTTGTGGGTTGAATGGGTGAACGGATGAAGCCAGGTCACCGTGAGCCAGTACCTTTGCCTCACTTAAACCCATGTACTGTGACCCCAGGTCCAGGGCCCTTTCTTGCCTAAGCCATCCCTACTCCTCCAGCAAGAAGACATGGGGGCCAGGCCGACTTCCCTGGTTGTCTGTCCCAGAGTCCTTTCTGCTGAGTTCCCACGGGCCTGCTGAGCCTGCCTACTACCTCAGCCTGGATCTAAAGAACACAGTCCACTCCGTTTACACTGCCTTCTACCCACAGAACATATTTAAGGGGACCCTGAGACAAACTTGCACAATTGCCTACCCCTGTTGTGTGAGGGAGGGTCAACCACTTTCCATCCTCGTCCTCTTTCACTCCAAAAAATACTCATTATTCTCCTGCCCATTGCAAGGAAAATGGATGAGCAACACAAGGAACCCAGCTGTTGATTAATTTTCCCAAACAGGACCAAACTACAAAGCAGCATATTGCAGGGGAGAAAATTCAATAAACAACATTTGAAACAAATTTAATAGTACATATAACTCACTACCCACCAGGGTCTGGGCCTGTGTTGCCAACATTGTACAAGAAGGCAGGTGGAGGGCTTCCCTGGTGGCGCAGTGGTTGAGAGTCCGCCTGCCGATGCAGGGGACACGGGTTCGTGCCCCAGTCCAGGAAGATCCCCCATGCCACGGAGCAGCTGGGCCCGTGAGCCATGGCCGCTGAGCCTGCACATCCGGAGCCTGTGCTCCGCAACGGGAGAGGCCACAACAGTGAGAGGCCCCCGTACGGTAAAAAAAAGCAAAAAAACAAAAAAGAAGGCAGGTGGAGGGGAGATTTGCGTCTCTTTAGTGAGACCAGCTCCAGGGGTTCTGCCAGTAGCTCTTTCAAATCAAGTTCAAAATGTTAACAGCCTATGCTGCATCTATAATTAGCAGGCCTTTGGATGGGAGGAGGAGTTCACATCCATCCTCTATTCACAGAATGGAGACACTGAGCAGGACTGGCAGCCTTCCCTCCGCAGAAGCTGGAACCTCAGGGACCTGCCCCTGTGGGAAGTGGAGGGCTCCCTTTCCTGGGCTGGAGGAGGGGGGCGGGCTATGCAAGTGTAATGGGGATAGATAGCAATATAAAAACACCCAGATATCAACTGCCAGGTGCTGAGAAAGGGCCAAAGTGTCTGGACCTGGCCGGTGGCCCTTCTTCAAGGTCAGGGCCATGTCCTCTGGATGCTCTGTGCTTAGGTGGTGAGCGTGCTGTCGATGTGAGTGAGCAGGGGCAGCGTAGGCTATCCCAGAGTTTCACCACATCTGGGATCTTAGCATCCTCTGCTGAAATGGGAGCCAGAAGATTCGAGTTCCAAACCCATCTCTGCCTAGCATTGGCTGTGTGACCTTGGGCAAGTCACTTTCCCTCTCTTGGCCTCAGTTTCCTCACATGTAAAACAAGGTAGCCGGACCAAGTGATTCCCAGCATCCTTTCCAGCTCTGGCACAAGGAGCTGTCCCCCCACTGATAGGAATGGGTATGTGACCAGTCCCAGGCCACACATTAGCAGAATAGGTGGCCCCCCAGATGGTGTGACTTTTAGATTCCAGGAGGGCTCCCCACCCCAGCCCTGCATTCCCACCATTCCTCACTCCTTCAGGTTAAGACCCCTACTGCATGCAAGAAGATGCTCAGAGAGAGCTAAAAGGTCCTTAGACATGATCCAGCCAGTGGTTCCCAGCTAGACACGTGCAGAGGCTGCAGTAGGTTGCCAGGAGTGGTTTTGAACATTTCACAAAGCCTACAGGCAGTCTTCCATTACCTGTGACACATCTCACTAAAACACCAAGGTTTTTCTTCTGCTGTTAATTAGAATTAAATTAACTCTATGTGATCTCCCAGGTTAGCGTGAGCTAATCAGAAGCCCTGATTGGTTATAGGTGATATCATAGGAATTTCTAGGTCATGGTTGGTGGATAGGATGCTGCCACCTGCATCACATGGCATGTGGTCACTGGCCAAATTGCACCTGTTTAGACACCAGCACACAGTGACAGCAGTGTCTCTCAAACTGAGAGAGCTTTGTAGAGGGAGGATACCAACAAGGGCTCTTGGTGGTGAAAAGTTGGGGAGACTGATTGATTTCAACAGCCATATATAATTGATAAGGAAACCAAGGCCATGTTACCTAGTATGAACATCAGTCAGTCAGAAGAGAAAGCTGTTTTCCAGCAGCAAGATGTGTAGGAATTCTGGATGGAGATCTTGGGGAACAGCTTCAATAAAGGGCCTTAACTGAGGGAGTGAGCAGAGGTGCTAGGCTATCTGAAACATGTGAGATGCCAAATACAAACTCCCCAACTTCCCTGGGTTCTCATCCTGTCCTTTTTTCCAGAATCTGAAAAAATCAACAGACGTGGACTCAAGGCTGGTCTGGGCCAGGCACTGGGCTGGGGGGAAGAGGGTAGATAAGTCCCAGTTCTGCCTCATGGGCTCACTCTGACTTTCAGTCTCCTTCTCATGAAGGCAATGAATTTGATCATCTCTGAGATCCTATTCAGCTTGGAGGGTCTTGTCTTCCAGAGTGGATGCACTCGAGGCCAACAGGGTAATTTTCTAGCTGTACTTCTGACCCTCAGCCTGGCCGGGCAGGGTTTGGGTAGGAGGTGGCAGGATGGGGCATGGAACCATAGACCAGGATCTGGCCTGGCTTTCCCTTTGCACAAGAGCCCCCAGGGAGGCTCAGAGTTGGTGTGGTAGCATGGGACTCTTCCTTAGACCAGACAATATTCTGCTTCCTGTGTGTGATGGGAGCCACAGAACCCCTGGATTTTTTGCCATCAGGAGCTAACAAATGGAAAGTGTTTGGAACACACAGCTCTTGGCACATGGTAGCCCCTCAGTGAGTGGTCATCTTCCATCCCCCAAAACCATGGGAAAAGTCTGGCCTGTTCAGCTGTGACGAGGGGAACCAGGGAGACAGCCTGGAGGAGGTGGCAGGAGGGTGAACCTGGGGACGTGAGGTCACATGCCCCATGTGAACGCCAGCCCTCCTCTCCTGCACAGGGCCCGGCCTTTGTTCATCAAGAGAGATGGATCCCTCCTCCAGAGATGCCTTCTGCTGAAACCTTTGAGGGTCTTGTGTATTCTTTTCGTAAGACATACTATTTCTTTGTAGTAATAATAGCTCTTATAGTGCTTTCTACCTGCCAGGAACTGTTCTGTCTGCTTCATCTATAACTAATTTAATCCTCTTAACAGTCCTATGAAGTAGGGGCATTATTATTCCTGTATTACAGATGGAGGAACTGAGTCCCCAAGGGGTTTAGTAAATTGTGCAAGGTCATACAGTGAATACGTAGTGGAAGCAGGATGGCACTAGACTCCATTCTCTAACCACTGGGCTCTGCCACCTTTCTGGAAAGATCTGGTTCTTTCTCCTTCGCCCTCACTGATACACCGTGGGGCCCTGGATAAGTCCCTGCCCCTCTCTGTCTCTACTTCTTTCTCTGGGAAGCTAAAGTCCTGTCACCTGGGGGCTTCCCAGGGCTGTTGTAAGGCCAAGCTGACTGTCCATATCCATGCACAGGCTACACTGGGAGAAAATGGGCCCTGGTGCAGCCTTCTGGAGAGCAGATATCTCGAGGCGGGTGCTCTGCATCTTGCCCCCTAGAGCAGGGCAGGGTGGTCAGTCCTCTCTGAGCCCCACCAGCAGACCCACAGTAGGACTCACAGGCCCCTTGAGGCCTCCTAGGAGGACCGGGGTTGGAGACACTAATGAGGATGCCAGGAGAGAAAACCCTTCCTCTTAAAGTAAACTCACACAGAGAAAATCATAAACTGAGCACGCAATTTGCACCCCGGCCAAGGCCCTCAGAGCTTAAACATAATCTTTTGGGCTATTTATAGTCCTGGAGAAGTTAGAATTTTCTGGGTAATGGGAGCGCTAACAGATTCCAGCTGGTCAGGGTCTGCCAAGAACTGGCAGGGGAAAGAGTGGGAACCATGGAACCTTCTGGTACAGGACTCTGCACTTCCCAGACCCTCCTCCCTGACTCAGCCTGTGCAGGTGGGACAGGAGACAAGGGCTAGAGAAGAGCCTCTTCACCACGGGCCATAATAAGGTCTCTCTGTGACCTAAATGGGGGTGAGGCCAGTTGCCCGGGCTCCCCTACTTCAAGGCTTTCGTTTCACAGATGCTGGAAGTGAGGCTCAGAGAGGGGCAGTAATCTATCCAGTGTCACACAGCTAGTGGGGCCCAGGCAAGCTCTGGTATCCTGGCCCATGCATCAGCATTCCTGTAGTAAACCTCAGAGCAAGACCTGAGAAGCTGGCTGGAGATGGTCCCTAGCGGGAGACAGTGGGAAATTCAACATCCAGTGACCATATAGACAGCCCCAGCGTGGGTTCCTGGGTGGGGAAGGCACATCCTGGGTACTCTGAGAAGAGAGTACCTGGCATTCAAGGCTACCAACACCTCTTAAATATCTCCCTTGCCCCTCCCTACACAAACTCCCCCTCCTGCTACCCCTAGAACATTCCCAGCTCTCATATTCCTCTGTACTCTTGTCCACACTCTTCCCACCTGGATAGCCTTTACCCCACTTTCTCTGATTAAATGCTCCCACCCCTGAAGGCCTCTCAAGTTCCCATTCCTGGTGGCTCTGTGACTTGTCCTCACTCTGAACTCCTTACTGGAGCTGAGAGCCCACCCAAGGAGGCCTGGTATAGTGGATCCTGTAGGGTGTCACCCAGATTCACGATTCAGGATGGATGAAGGCACTCCTTCCATCTCAGAGAATGCTTTCCAGGAAAGCTGGTTTATGACACCTGGTGACAGAATGGTTAAGCAGACAGCCTTGGTTCAAACAGAGATCAGCCATGTTTAGCTCCATGACCTGGGCTGAATTCCGTAACTTCTCTGACAATTGTTCTATCTATTAAGTGGGAATAACGCTGAGGCATTAGTTCCTGTCTGCTGAAGGTTTATGAGGATTAAATGAGATGATGTATGCATGGTGCTGGATATTGAGAAAGGACTTAATGGGCATTAGCTATTATAATTTACATTTAACTTCTCTGAGGTTCAGGGATAGGATATTATTATCTGCGTCAAGGGGTTGCTGGTGAGAATCAAATAAGATTGGTTGAGAGGCAGAGGGTTAAATTCCATGCTGCTGTGACCTAATACAGATTCAGGGGTCAAGTTTCCTGAGGGCTTTGCCCATCCTAGAGCTGGAGGCCTGACCCCTCCCGCAAATAGTGAGGATCACTGTATTGCTTTCCTATCACTGCTGTAACAAATTAGCACATTAGTGGCTTCAAACAAAACAAATATACTGTCTTACATTTCTGTGGGTCAGAAGTCTGGTATGGGTCTCACAGGACTAAAGTCAAGGTGTCAGCAGGCTGTGTTCCTTTCTGGAGGCTCTAGGGGTGAATCTGTTTTCTGCTCATTTGGATTGTTGGCAGAATTCAGTTCCTAGGGTTGTGGGACTGAGGTCCCCGTTTTCTTGCTGGCTGTAAAATGAGGCCTCTGGCTTCTAGAGGCCCCTGCATTATTTGGCTTGTGGCCCCCTTCCTCCATCTTCAAAGTCAGTGCAGGCAGATGGAGGACTTCTCGAGGCTACCTTTTTGGTCATCTTCTATTCATAAGGACACTTGTGATTTGGGCCCACCTGGCTAATCCAAGACACTTCCTCTGTCTTAAGGTCCTTAGTCACGCCTGTAAAGTCCCTTTTGTCACGTAAGGTAACATATTCACAGGTTCCAGTGATTAGAACATGGTGGGGGGGAGGCGGGGGTGGGCATTATTCTACCTGCCACAACCACCCAGCATGGGGCAACCTCTGACCCAAAATTCCCCTCCTCCTTTTCTAGGGGGAGGTCTGTGCAGTTCCCTGTGCAGCAGGGACCTACGGCCCCAACTGCTCATCCGTCTGTAGCTGTAACAGCGGTGGCACCTGCTCCCCAGTAGATGGCTCCTGCACCTGCAAGGAGGGTAATGTGCCTTCTTTCCCAATCCCATCCCCTCAGATGTGCACAGTGCCCAGGTGGGCTGCCGGCTGAGGGGTCCGGGCTGCTCCTGCCCCACCCACCCACATGCAGGGTCGGGGAGCCTATATGTCAGGTTCCAGCCAAGGAGACCCATGCCAGGGACTTCAACAGCAGGAATGTAATAAAGGGGATTTGTTACCACAGTGTTAGAAGAGCTGAAAGGACTTACAAGGGAACATGAGCAACCCAGAAAGTAGTAGCTTCTCCCACAGTTGCTACCACTTCCAGGGGGAAAGGGACAAAGGGAGGAAGTGGAGTTCCCAGAGCCTGGGAGTGAGGGCCATCTGGTGGGAGCTGGGATGTGGGCAGAGGGGCTGCAAGATGGTGCTGGAGCACTGAGACACAGCCACCACCAGAGGCCCTGCTCATAGCAGAGAAGGAAGAGGAGATACCTGGCATCTCTCCTGCTCCCGCCCTCCCATCACCGGCCAGGTCTCCCACTGGCAAGCCCATCTGGGAGCAGCTGCAGGGGTCAGCCCCCTGGGATACAGAACAGAGCAGGGGAAGGGGAGAAATGGATCTGAGGGCAGACAAGCCAGTAACCAGCCTCAGAATGGGAAATCAGCCTATCACCAAAACACAGGGCCCTGAGATAAGCTTCCTGAGTATACCCTCGGCACAGATAGCCCTCTCCGCCTCCACTGGTTCCCTGTCCCAGGTGGGATCACCCACCTATGGCAAAAACAGTGAGAACCGGGAGGCAGGAGACCCAGGTTCTAGCCCCCGCTCTCTCAACAGCCTTGCTGTGTTTCTGAGTGGACTCCGAATGTGGAATGTGTGTTCTAACCTAGCAATCAGAGAAGGGGTGGTTTGGGTATGATGCCTTGTACAGAGCTGGGGGGAGTGGGCAGAAAGCCATGCTGGGCCTAGATGGAGAGGTGACAGCCTCGTTCCCTCCCCTCAGGGTGGCAGGGCCTCGACTGCACCCTGCCGTGTCCCAGTGGGACGTGGGGCCTGAACTGCAACGAGAGCTGCACCTGTGCCAATGGAGCGGCCTGCAGCCCCACCGATGGTTCCTGCTTCTGCACCCCTGGCTGGCTGGGGGACAACTGCGAACTGCCCTGCCCGGTGAGTGTGGGGCGGGGAAGGACGGGGTGGGCCCATCTGCCCCCCATGCCCTTTCCCTGTAGTTTTTTTTGTCCACAGAGGTGCACAGAGAAGAGCACTGGACCAGGTGGTGGGACACTTGGATTCAGGTCTCAGCCCTAGCTCTAACCTCTCT
Source organism: Leucopleurus acutus (assembly GCF_964270905.1). Taxonomy (NCBI): domain Eukaryota; kingdom Metazoa; phylum Chordata; class Mammalia; order Artiodactyla; family Delphinidae; genus Leucopleurus; species Leucopleurus acutus. The sequence continues at coordinate 134,768,767 of NC_139142.1, read as the reverse complement.
GTCCTACTTCTGGCCTCAGCCCTCTCATCTATAAAATGACAGATACCTAGCAGATATGGTGATGTGGCCTCACTTTCCCCTGGGTGCTCTTGGGAAACGTTATTGACTCTGGCACATTTACCTGAGCCCAGATGCAGCTTCAGAATCCTTCTTGACACAGTGCTACAGGACAGCTCTTACTAATCCATCAGAGTTGCCATTCCTTGATAATAACGTCTAAGCTTCTTTCTGGCTCCAACAGTCTATAATTTTATGATCAAGATTGGGAGGACTAAACCAAGCATTATCCAGTAATAACCCACCTAGACTTAATCCCTGGATCTTAGTCTAAGATACAAGTTAAGTTAAACCGATAGGATATTGTTGAATGAGTCCTACAGTCCTGGGTTCCAATCCTGCCTTTGCCTCATCCTAGCCGTGTTACCTGGGGCATGTTACTTCACCTCATCTTTAAATATTGAATATAATGGAACCATCTCATAGAGTTGTTGTGAAGATTGAGAGAAATGAATTATATGAGACTCTTGATACCTGATGAGCACACAACAAATGTTGACCGCCACCTTCTTACCCACAAAGAAAAAATCATAGTCATTCCTCACATGTGATCAATGTTTAAAAATTCGCAAGGTGCATTTTCATTCACAATTTTAATTAATGATCATTACAGCTCTCTGAGCTTGACCATTGAGAGGTAGGGCAGCACCAACACCTCCCTCCCTCCAAACTGCATACTCTTCGTAATGCAGCCAAAGAATTATTTGGAGTAGCTTCACTGGATCCCCGGTTATAAAAAGTGCCTCCACAGCGCTCCAGCCCCAGTTTCTCTTCATCCTTGTTGGGCAGTGGCTCAGTTTTGTCATCAACATCCGAAAGAAGTGTGAGAACCTCTGAGGGTCTAGGTCTCGTCATTTCTCCCCCTTCTCTCCACAGGATGGCACATTTGGGCTGAACTGCAGTGAGCGTTGTGACTGCAGCCACGCCGATGGCTGCGATCCCGTCACAGGCCACTGCTGCTGCCTGGCCGGATGGACAGGTAACCCCCTCTGCCATGCCACCATCCTGGTCCTGTGAAACTGAGCTCTTGGTATTCTCCTGCTTCTCTTGACTGTTCCTTCACCTTTTCTTCTTCTTGCTTCCTACATATGCACCTTTTCTTTATATCCTCTGGGCTTCAGTTCTCCATTTCATTCCCTTTGAGTAAACAAATATTAATTGAACACCTAGTATGTGCAGGCTCTGTTCTAAGGGCTAGGGACAGACCAGTTTAAAAAATGCAGACGGAGGTGTGGGTGCTTAACCTGCGTTTGCAGGGGATATGGTGGAGAGGCGGACAGGGAACTTTCTCCTTAGCCCAGGCTCACTCCTGGCCCCTACATGTGTCCTGGCAGCTCACCTCCTAAATAGATGGCACGTCCATCCATTTCTCACCAGCCACTGCCACCACCCTCGTCCACTGAGCACCATCTCTCAGCAGGCACTGCCTCGGCCTCCCGTTTTTCTGTGGGCCTCCCCTCTTGCACAGCTGCATCCGCTCTGCACATGGTGGCCAGATCCGTTCACATCAGTCCCTGCTCAGGATGGCTCCATGGCTTCCCAAGACACTGATCCAAAATGCTTACAGTGACCTGGGGTCCACATGGCCCTGTAAGGCCCTGCCCAACTCCTCCACCTCTCTTTTGCGCCCTCCCATCACTCACTTCACTCCACCACCTGGGCCAACCACCCTCCCTGACTCCAGGCCTCAAATGTGCATTCCCTCTGCCTAGATCACCCTTTCCCCTTCTCTTCACCTAATAACACCTTCTCATCCATCATATTTCGACGTAAAGATGACTTCCTCTGGGAAGGCTCTCTCCCCCTGATACTACCACCTCCCCAACCTGGCCAAGACTATGAAAGAGCCCCTTTAATTAATTCTCACAGCCTTTTGCTGTACTTACTTTAATTGTCACTGAACTCTGATTTGAGTAACGATTTGTTTATTATCTTGACCACCTTGTTTATTATCTTGCCACCTTGAGCATCAGTTCTGTGGAGGCAGGGACCACATCTGCCTTGTTCACCACTGTATCCACTGCCTGCCACACACTGAGAGACGGTTAAGAACACAGAGCTGGCACCAGACCTCCTTGGGCAAGTCCTTTACCCTCTCAGGGCCTGAATCCTCCATCCATAAAATGCAGATAATTATAATCCTTATAACTACAAGATCATTTTGAAGTTTAGATGAGTTAATACCTGTAAGCGCTAACAGTGCCTGGCACGTAATAGGTGCTCAGTAAGTGTAAGCCACAAATACAGTGTTAATGTTACGTGAATGAACCCACTGGCCATTCCCAAAGTGATGGACAGCAAGGAGAAAGAAATACAGGCATTGCTGGCAGTGTAGGTCCTCACAGGAATAATTCACACCAGGCTGCCGGGCAACCTCTGTTCTCCGCGACCGGAAAGTTTCTGAGCAGCTGAGGGCTGGGGACATTGCTTCCTCTGTAGCATCTCCGACCTGACTCCCTTGCCCTGCCGCTTAGTACAGAGCTAGGCTCCACACTGGTTACTGGCACCCTAGACTCTTAGCTGGAGCCAAATGGAAATCCATTTTAATTTTTCATTGCCTTAATTTCGAGTGAACCGATAAGATTTCAATGACATCTGGTGCTTAAAACTTATGTCTTTGATGGACAACCTTTCAGCAAGGTCTCTGCTGTTCTAAAACTAATTTCCCCAAACGTGGTCCTGAAGTCGTTTCAAAGGAGCAATTGATGTCCTGAGATTTGTCAAGCAGAAGGAAACCAAGGAAAGACAGTGAGGGCGCAGGGGAAAGCCCCAGCCCCCTGCTCGGCAAGCCCTCCCCACCCACTGCTGACTACCGAGCCCCCGGCATGTTGCTTGTGCCTAGGCGCAACACTTGTTTCTCTTTGCTCTAAGCATGTGCGTGTCTTCTCCCCTTGCCCCCCTTAGCCACACACTTCTTGACTGGCATGATATCTAATTCACCTTGCCCTGCACATAGCAGGTGCTTACTCAGTGTTTATTGAAATAAATTGAAAGAAGCTGGCCTATAACCATGTATGGCCTTTCCCCTTGAAGTGAAGGAGACCTTGACGACGTTCCGCTCCAACCTCCTATGCTACAGATGAGGAAAGGGAGCTGCCCAAGGTCTCAGGACATTAGTGCCAACAGGATGGGAGACACTGGATTGCACTGTAAAGGGGAACCATTTATTCATTCAGCTAGCATTTATTGACTCAAGCCATCACCGAGTCTTTATTTGGCAGCTACCATGTGCCCGGCACTGTGCTAGGCCCAGCAGTAAATGGCAAAATTCAACAGCAATAGCCCCTGGGCACCTACTGTGTCCCAGACACTGTCCTGGGTACTAGAGATGCAAGAATGACCAAGATCATTTCCCTGCCCATTAGGAGCACCTGGATAAAGAGAGTCAGAAGTGTCAAGAAGCCATAGTCCCTGTCTTCACAGGACCCATATATATGAAATATTCAAATGATAGGGACAAAGTTGTATGCCACTATCAAATAGATGCTTGAATCCCTAGGCAGACATTCAGGAAGACTTCCTGGAGAACGAAGACCCCAAAACCCAAAACAGTCCCTGAAGGATGTGGGCTGCTGAATTGCTGCTAGCCTTGTGACATGAACTAGAGGTCACAATATATAGATTCTTAGCCTAGCTTTACCCACCAGTGTGGATGTGTAGGGGGCCCTGAAAGATAAAGCAAAGAGATTCCCTAAGGGTAAGAATGGGAAGGACCCCTAAGGGGGATTATTATCCCCATTCAACAATAGGGAAAACAGGGCCTAGAGAAGGCAACTAACTGATGATACCACTCCTCTTCAGAAGCTGTAGTTGGAGAGCCTCCCTTTAGGCCAAGGTCAAGCCCTTTGACTGCACCGGTGCAACTGGCTTTTCCACGCAAGGGGAAACCCTGGACCCTTCTCTCCACTTAGATGCCAATGTCTTAAGTTTCAGGGAGCTCTTAGGACATATAACAGCCTCAAACAGGAGCCCCACACCCACAGAACCAGGCCTAGACTAGAATAATTGGCAGATCCTAGAACCCGGTGGGCCCTTGCAGCAATCTGAGCATGATCACCTTACACCTGTGGTTCTTAATCTCCAAAAAAGAGGACACCTTTTTTGTTTTGTTTTGTTTTTTTGCGGTACACGGGCCTCTCACTGTTGTGGCCTCTCCCGTTGCGGAGCACAGGCTCGGGACACGCAGGCTCAGCGGCTCACGGGCCCAGCCGCTCCGCGGCATGTGGGATCTTCCCGGACCGGGGCACGAACCCGTGTCCCGTGCATCGGCAGGCGGACTCTCAACCACTGCGCCACCAGGGAAGCGCGAGGACACCTTTTTGACATGAAAACATTTGGAGGATCCCACACATGAGAGTAGCTGTACTTTTAACATCCACTGATTTGGGGGAAAACATGATAGCAACAAGCTGCCATGAATTCAGGGGTGTTTTGCATGCATCGTGTTTTATTAATCACAGTAATATCTGCATACAGTTTTAGGGAAAAGCCTACAACTATGGGAAAGAGCCTTGGGCAGCCTAACCAAGCGTGCTTGCTGCACAGGAGGGATTGGAGGTCAGACAGTGGAGCTCCTCCATAGTCCAGCGCGCCTCCCAAGAGCAGCAGGGTCCCTCGGCCTGCAGTCTGAACAGGTTGTTTTCAACAACCACAGGCCAGAGAATTCCTTGGGGCAGATCATGGCTTTTGGTTTTAAACAGCTTTGTGGTTTCCCTCGCCCCAGGCTCCCCTTCGGTCCATCCGTGTTGCTTGTCCGGGCTTCACCTCTTGTGCACCTGAAACTCCACTGGGAGAGACCTCCACTGAGGAGGAAATGTGACCACCAGATTCTCACTGGGGAAAGACTGTATTCCCAGGAAGAAGCTCCCCGCACCCCATTCCCTCCATTCAGAGGCCTATTTCCTGCAAAGTGGCATCTGAAGCCTCGACCCTGCTGCAGAATTGAGCTGTCACAGGGAGGGAGGCCCAGGGAGGGAGCATGGGCTAGACTGAGGTGCTGGAGGAGAGTGAAGCCTGTTGCATCCCCTCCCTCTCCACTCTCTCCCCCTGTTCTGCCCCCTCGCCTTTCCCCACCCACCCAGGTAAGCTTGTATAATTCCAGCCTGCCTCTAAACTGGCCCCACCGCTCTCCTGCTGCTGCTAGGACCGGCTCTGTTCACTGAGCCTGAATGTCTTCCTCCCTCTTTCTTTTTCTTTCTCACGATCCCTTTCCTTATAACAAGGCAGACGTGCTTTGTAAACTAATTCTGCTCCTCTCTGAGCCTCTGATATTCACCTTCCAAAGCCAAATTGGTCTCCTGGGTCCCCATGGTCCATTCACCTTACGCGTGGCGGACTAGAAGCCTTTCTGCCTGGGAGGAAACCCCACGCCAGAGCTGGGCATCCAGCCTCAGGCCTTTTAAAATTCTTCTCAGCCTTCAGGCTGTAATCACCCCAACACATATTTCCTTTATCTCAGCTCAAAAAAGACCATGTAGGCCTTGCTCCTCTTTCTTTTTGACAGATTCCATCCCTTCCCACATAGGCCACTGTATGTCAAACTGAAGGTCATTAAATCAATTTTTTGGGTCACAGCTAGCTTTTTTTTTTCTTAAGGACATAGAATACATCATAGTGCAGAGAAAACATCAGATTGCATCACAGTGACAGTAAATGTCATTTGCAAAATGTTGGTTTCTATTATACATGTGTGTGCACATTTGATATAAAATACATATTGCACTGAGGACTGTGGTCAAAAGAATCTGAAAAGACCCCACCCATTCTCTAAGCCACTGCCCAGGGGCTGGTTGGCTAGGGCCCAGCAAGGATCGGTGGCTCCTGGGCTAACGTGGGTGGGCAGGTAACTCACTCCCAGCTCATGTAGCCCCTATAATGGCACTCACTTGCTGCACTAGCCTTGGATTCCAGCTAAGATGTCAAAGACAAAGGAAGCCCTTCATGACCTGATCCCTTCTGATTCCCACAATCTCATCTCTTGCCGTATCCCATCTCCTACTTTATGGTTCAACCACACTATGCTGTTTTATCTTTCAAGGCGTGATTCTCTCTCCTGCCTCCTGCTCTTTGCACATAGGGTTTCCTGTATCTGGTCAATTCCTCCTTGGTCTTTAGGACTCAGTTCAGGCATCGCCTCTTCCTGGAAGCCCTCCCTGACCAGCCAAGCTTCTCTGTTTTTCTCCTCCATATTCCCAGATTTACTGTGTTTGCCTCCACCTCTTCTTACTGCATAGTACCCCCCCCCCATTCTTCCTTTCACCCTCGCCTCTTACCACTGACCTGAGTCTGCCTCTGGCCCACAGGCATCCACTGTGACAGCACGTGTCCGCCCGGTCGCTGGGGCCCCAACTGCTCCGTGTCCTGCAGCTGCGAGAACGGCGGTTCCTGCTCCCCAGAGGATGGGAGCTGCGAGTGTGCCCCGGGCTTCCGAGGATCCTTATGCCAGAGAAGTAAGGCTGAGACCCTACCCCTCAGACCTCGGACAGCTCATCCTCCCCAGCCTTCCCAGCTGGAACTAGGACTGGCCTGAGAGGCTGGGCTTACACAGTCAGTCCCCATCAAGTCCCTCCCTCTAATCCCCTTTCTCCTGGCCCTGACTTTTCTGTCCCCAAGTTCAGGGCCTAGCCTGGCTCCCCAGTAGAAACAGGACCAGACCACAACTCCTCTCTGTAGAAAGGGACGGGCCCTCCCAGGTGTGGGGCAGACGCGACTCTCCCCATGCTTCTGAGAAGCCTCTCTTCATCGCTGTGTGGGACTGGACAAGTAGCCAGGCTGGCTGGGGCCCCTTGGGCTGCTGACCACCCTCTCCCCTTCACCCCCAGTCTGCGCCCCCGGGTTCTATGGCCACAGCTGCGCCCAGCCGTGCCCCCTCTGCGTGCACAGCAGCGGGCCCTGCCATCACGCCAGCGGCATCTGTGAGTGCCTCCCCGGATTCTCCGGAACCCTCTGCAACCAAGGTACTGTTTCCAGGGGGAAGGTGTGTGGACCAGCGAGACGAGGAGTCCCAGGAGGGAAGTAGCAGGGAAGGAAGGTTCAGGATTCTCATCATACTCTGTGGAGGCAGCTCCTTGGCTCTTCAGGGCTTAGACCTACCTTAATAAGAATTGGACACACCACGGGGTGTGAGACAAAGCCATGATGCAGTTGCAGGAACAGGCTCAGAGAGGTTAAATGACTTCTCCATGGTCTCACAGCTAGAAGCGGCAGAGCTGAGAAACAAATTCTGACTCCAAAGCCCAGTCTAAGCAGATAAAAATTGAAACAAGCGTAGATGAGGTCCACATATGAAGTGACCCCAAATGGCTTGTGCTGAGTGCCAAGTGGGAAAGGCAGAGAACACTGTGGGAGCTCAGAGGAGACAGTTCTGGCTTCGCTGGAGATGGCAACTTCCCAGCCCTTCTCCCCTCACACTCAGGCCAACACTAATCCCTCACCACACGCTTTCCTGTCTCAGCTGCAGAATCCACAGCACCAACTCCAGCCAACTCTTCCACTCAACGGGAGTTGAAAAGGGAGATAAAGCTTATTGAATTGGTGTGCTGCTAAACTGGCTCTCTGGGGGGGGGGGGGGGGGGGGGGGGAAGCCCTAATCTGTATCATTTGCAAATTTCCATGCTGTAGATATTCCCACCATGGCTGATTCTAAGGTACCGGTTTAACACCGGTCGTGAAATTCCCGAATATTTAATAGCCAGTGTGAAGGTAGAAGCTGGCTCCGTTGCACACCATTGCTTGCTGCTGTCCCTGGCTTAGTTAGGCCAAGGCAGGGTGGATTTGGGGGACGGCTCCGTGCCGTGTAGGACTTCAGCTGGGCCTTAGCCTAAAAGGCAGAGATGGAAGAAAGGCATTGTGGGTAGAGGAACCAATCTGGGCAAAGCACAGAGGCGTGCATATGCGACTATCCAGCCATAGGGAATGGCAGGAGGATGCAGGGGCTGTGGACGGCAAAGGGGACTGAGAAGGTAGTCTGGGGACTCCTGGAAAGTTTTGAAGACAAGGTTGCAGAATTTGTACTTTAACCTGTAAGGAGCCGAAAGGATCTTAGTCTAAGGTAAACTTAGAGCTAAAAGCAACTTCAAGGTCATCTGTGAGAGTCTCATCTGGCCTCTGCTTAAATACTTCCTTTGAGAGCTCACTGCCTCCCAGGGGACTGGATTCTTTTGATGAATAATGACCACTGAGCTCGGCTATTTTTCTAAGTGTGTGGGCCATTAATATGTATGAGTGGAAAGTTAACTCCGTGATGCTTTGAGGTCATGAGAAGTTTGGACCCCAGGGAAACATACGTGACAGTTTCATTTGCTTGCAGTCCTCCTAGGGCAGTTTAATCATAACCTGACGTGTCGAGGTTTACTTATTAAACATCGGAGACCCAGCTGTCAATACAGATAGGCCAGGTCTAAATTAGGACCTAAGCAGCCCGAGGAGTAACTCTCACATCCTGCAATGTCTGATTTATCGCCCGCTGGCCTAATGAGTATTTTCCACACATAGATCTAACAGAGTTTGCTATTAATGGCAACTGCCCCGGTTAAGTCTCAAACCTTGTAAAAAATTGAACTGACGCTTTCTAATGACTGGCTTTCCAGCGAGTTACAAATTACAGACACTGCTTATGCAGAATCATTAAACATAGATTAAATACAACCAGATGTTTTCTTTTCACCAGTCCCCCTTCTCTCCACCACACCTCTCTTTGCCTCACTCTTGATTCAGCTAAGAAGTTAACCAATTAATGTATTAGACTGATCACATTAGCAGCTCTGTGGGTGAATTTGTCAGCCTTGCATATGTGAGAAAGACTTCAAAGATAAGACTTGTTAGAGAAGTCTTGTTAGAGAAGCTCAGAGTTGGTTTTAGGATGGGTGTCAGTGGAGCATCTCTGGCACCCGGCTCCCCACAGAGGGCCAGGACTAGGGGATGGGTTCCCCACATCATGTACCTCCCAGAGGCAGGGAAGAGCATGCTGGATGACCTGCTTTTCAGGAAGCCAAAGCTGGAGGCTGAGCTGCAAACAGGTGAGATGCATGTCATCCTCCTGGCAGTGGACCTGCCCTGGAAGGAGCTAAGGTTTTTGCTAGGGAAGAGCACAGGGCCCAAATCAGCCATCGTGCCCATAACCATTAACTAGAGCCCAAGGCCAGTGGGTGAGGGTTATCAGTCCCATTTCAAAGATGAGGAAACAGAGACTGAGAGGGGTGATGTGGTTTGCTCCGAGGTACTTAGCCAGTGAGTGGCAGAGCTTCCTGGCTGTGTGACCTTGGGCAAGTTACTTAACCCCTCAGTCCCTCAGTTTCCTCATCTGTAGAGTTAGTAATAATGAACATATGTAATAATGAGAGTATTACAAGGTTAATTGAACTAATATTTGTGAAGCATTCTGAACAGTGGTACATAAAAGTGCCACAGAAGTGTCTGTTGAATACATAAATAAAACTAGTACCCAAACCCAAGGCTTTGGGCTAGAGAGCCTGGTATTGTTTGTCTCAATTGCTAATCATGTCCAGGAGAGGCACAGAGTGGCCACAGATCCAGGTGCCCACCATCCAGTTGGGGAAGGGCTGACAATATGAGGCAGTGTGGCCTAAGGGAGGGGTGCCAGCCCAAATTTCAAGAGATGTGGGCCTGGGGAAGTTGCTTTTCTTTAAGAATCAACACCTTCCCCTGATGCTCAGTGTGGCTCAGCCAAATGAGGGCCTCAGGGATTCAAGGACTTCCTCCCCCATAACAGGGATGCAAGGAGGCCATCTTGGAGGGTGTAGGGCCAGCTGGAACTGGGTTTTGAGGGGAGCGTGTCAAACTGAGAGGAGCTCGAAGGGACAGGGGTCACTGATTCCAGCAGAACCCACTGGAACGTCACTGCTCCTGGGGCCAGTTTTGGCCATTTGGGGAATAGTTCCTGAGTGTTTGTTGTATGCCATGCACTGTGCTGGGCACTCAGACACAACAAAGAACAAGAGAGCCAAGTTCCCTGCCCTCATAAAGCCTGCAGTCCAGAGGGGAAAATTCTGAGCTCAGCCTTTCCCAGCAGAACTTGGGGGCTGGGGTGGGGGGAGAAGGGGCAGCAGTTTATTTCCACATATTCAGCCACCGTGCCTTGAGCACCTGTTGTTTTTCCAGGCATTGTGGGTGTACAGACACGGGTGGAACCCAGGCCTGGCCTGAAACGGCTCACAAGCCACAGTAACAGAAGACCAGGGAAGAAACTAATAGAGGGTCCTAGAAGCTCAAACAGGGACATAGCCTCCCAGAACAGAGAAGCGGGGTGAATCTGTTAGGATTAAGGTCAGCTATAAGTAACATAAAAACCCAAAATAACTGACTTGAAGATGACAAGCTTTGTGTCCCTCACACATTTACAAAAAAACCAAAAAGATAAAAAGAAAAGCAAAGATCCAGAAGTAGGCCACTAGGGAGTGGTAGGGTAGCTTACATAGATGTCAGGGACCCAGACTCCTTCTATCTTGTTGTTCTGCCATCCTCAGCACATGGCTTCCACCTCTGAGGAAAGGTAGCTGCTTGAGCTCCAGCTATCTTACCCACAATTCTCATCCATAATCCACATTATTCTTCAACAGGAAGGATGAATGGGCACATAAAGACACGCATTTCCACTTACCATTGGTCAGAATGTAGTCACGTGGTCATACCTTGCTGTGCAGGTGGACATACGCCCAGTTAAAACTACTTCTAAGGAAGAAGAGAATTGATATTGAAGGACTAGCTGTCTACTACAGAGGGATCATCGGGGAGGTGGTCCTTAAGATGTGTCTTGTAGGCAGGGTAGGATTTCCACAGCTGGGCATGAGGGTCAGGGAAATTCTGGGAGGGAACAGCTGGAGTGAAAGCACAGAGGAGGAAAGGCATGGGGTGCTATTTGGAAAGTGGTGTGTGGTCCAATGTCTGGGTGATGAGGTATGTTTAAGTGCTGATCTCTAGGATCTAGGTTTTATTCTGGGGCACTAGGGTGCCACTGAGGATGTTTGAGCAGGGCATAGGAGTGCCATGAAGAGAGCTGTGCTTTAGAGAGCTCAGGCTGTAGGAAGCAGGTGGAGGATGAATTGAGAGGGAATTGAGAGGGAGGTGCTCGGTGAACACTCATATCTAGTCCTCAAGGAGCTTGCAGCTTTGTTGAGGAAACCAGCCCTTCCTCCAGGAGCCAAGGAATGACTCCTCCAGGAGGGGCCGGGATCAAAATCCTACAAAGGACTCAAGGTGGAAATGCCATGGGAGCTCAGTGGAAAAGAGCACCTTGTGGACCCAGGAGGGCTCTCCTGGGGAGGAGGCTGAACTGAGGCTCAAGGAACAGGTTGGATTTGGAGAGACAGGAAACAGGGGGACAGGGATAGACATTCGGGGCCGGACCTCCAGCCATCTAACTGCAGACAGACCTGCCACCCTGCATTTGTCCCTCTCCTTCCAGCTATAAACATTCCCTGCCCTCGCAGTTGTGAGATCAGTGATGCTGACACAAGTGTGGTAATGGAAAGCAGAAGGCTTCGGGGCAGTGCAGGGACCACTGGACTGAGTGCAGAGCTGGGATTCCCAGCCTCACCACTTCTGTCTGTGAGACCTAAGTCAAGTGATTCTACCCCTATGGGCCTCAGTTGGTTCCTGTCAGAGGGAATCATTACTAGAGGCTCCCGAAGAATGCAGCTGTGGACACAAGAGGGGGAACTCATTGATGTGGTAATGGAGAAGGGTGATGGGGGTGCTGAGGTGGGCAGTTCCCACCCAGATCCGTGACCCCAGGTGGCCATGGCTGTGGCCTGGGAACTTCTGGGGGTGTAGCTGTGGGTGGTGGTCTGAGGAGTACAAGTGGGAGGGCAGGTGCCAGGCTGTCCTGTGCCCACAGTGTGTGCTGGAGGGCACTTTGGGCAGGACTGTGCCCAGCTCTGCTCCTGCGCCAACAACGGGACCTGCAGCCCCATCGATGGCTCCTGTCAGTGCTTCCCTGGATGGATTGGCAAGGACTGCTCACAGGGTAAGCTGCTGCCCTCTGGGAATGCTCCCCCCGGAATGCCCCCGACCATGGTCAGGCCCAGAAACACCCACTCCCTGCCCAGAACCTCTCTGCCCCTGGCGCTTCTACCTCCCAGGGCTGAAATCTCCTGCAGATAGGAATGTCCACCTGAGTCCCATATAGTCTCTATAGCTAACGTGATGGATTACTAGGATTGATCACTAGCATTATTAACTGTTAGTATTAAAGATATGGGCGTTATTCGTAGTATCATTAATACTATGAACGCTGAGTATTAATACTCCTAGCATCTGATCAAGGAGTAGCCCCTAAGTTTGGATGGGGAGGAAGAGGGAGTAGGGAAGTGAGGGGAGGCCCGGGCAGTTGCCTCACAAGGGTGTCCTCTGGGTGGCTCACGTGACTGATGTCCTGGGCATCATAGGCCTGGGCAGAGCATTGTAGGGGCTGTTCCTATAAGGTGAACCCAATCTGATACAGAGGTAACAGGGACCCCCAATCTAAAGGCAGAGACTCAGCCTCTGCCCTGTGGAGTCCTTGGCTGATGGGTGAGACCCAGCCAGTACCCCTAGAACGGTCCCAGTTAAGATGCCCTGGCCCAGGACTTCCCTGGTGGTCCAGTGGTTAAGATGCTGCACTTCCACTGCAGGGGGCAAGGGTTTGATCCCTGGTCAGGGAACTAGGATCCTGCATGCCAGGCAGTGGCCAAAACAAACAAAAAAACTGGCCTGAAGGCATTTCCGTTCTGATGAAGGAGACATCCCTGCTATCCTCCGGGAGCTCATTAGCTCCCTGAGAAGAAATAAGTCCCTACCCTGGGAAAGTCCCCCCCCCCCAACCATCCTCATGGGGAAGTTAGTACACACAGTATTCACACTGTAAACCGCAGTGTTTACAGTTTACCACACGCTCCAAATCACAGTCATTCCCCTAAGAGGGAAGGTTCAGAAGCCCTCAGAACTGGGAGGGTGGGCAGAGAATCCGGGCTTAATGGGAATCCTGGGTGACTGGGTCAAGAGGTGAGTGGAGGAATTCTGGGAACAGTGGTTAAGCCCCGTGAAAGCCAGGAAATGCCACCCGGGGGCATCCTGGCTGACATGCACTCCCCCTTCCTCTCCCTCCCTCTCCGTCTGCCCCTCTCTGCCTGGCCCTCACCCTCGGCATCCCACCCACGCCCAGCTTGCCCACCTGGGTTCTGGGGCCCCGCCTGCTTCCACACATGCAGCTGCCACAACGGGGCGAGCTGTAGCGCCGAGGATGGGGCCTGCCACTGCACCCCAGGTTGGACCGGACTCTTCTGCACGCAGCGTAAGCCCCGCCTCCCAGCCTCCCAGCCATTTGGAATCCCATGCTGCGGCCTGCTGGCTGCCGTGGGCATCGTCTGGACATGCAGTGGAGGGAGGGAGTAGGCAGGCCCCAGGGCTCGGAGCTATCCACCCCCACCACCCACCCCTGGGGTTAAAGAGTCTGGCCGGACTCAGGGGGTTGAGGCGCCCAAAGTCCTGGAAGGCCAGAGCTATCGGGTACCCCAGCAATCACCAAGACCAGACCCTCCTTGGACAGGGGGCCCAGCGTGGGGAGGAGCAGCCTGTGGTTGCACAGCAAAGAGACATCAGCCTGGCCTCTGGTTCCAAGGTACCCTTGTCCAAAGAACTCCCTGCCTCTTCGGCGTGAGGGTTCCGCGCGTGGAGCGTGCAGGGTGTCGCTAGTCCTCACCCCATGCTCAGAGAAAGAAGGGGCAGGAGGCAGGTTTGGTCCCAACTGCACCTCAGCGGTTGCCCCCGCCCTGTTTCTCTTCAGGCTGCCCAGCAGCGTTTTATGGGAAGGACTGCGGGTATGTGTGCCAGTGTCAGAATGGTGCCAGCTGTGACCACATCAGCGGCAAGTGTACCTGCCGCACGGGCTTCACCGGGCGACACTGTGAGCAGAGTAAGCTGTCCCGACCCTGGTGTCAATGCCAGGCCTCAGCCTCCTGCAGGGGAAGCCTCCCGCTTTGAGGTCCACCCATCAGGGCCCTGCACCGCCTGCTCCCTTGACTTTTGGAGCAACTCCCAAGGAGAAAACCTGAAGGTTGGGCCTACGTTGGCTTAAGAGTTTCTTCCTTCAGTGGGGGTGGGGATGGGGCATGTGGAGGCAGAGCAGAGCCTTTGCTGGGGGAGGAGCTTAGCGAGAGTAGAGGGAGGCAGATCTTGTTTGATTGATCTTTGAAGCCCCTGTGGCACCCGGCTCAGGGCCTGACACACGGAAGATGCTGTGTAAATATGGACCAGGTGAGGAGGAGGTAGGGGTGGGTGTCCCCCCACTCAGGGTTATAGGTGTTCTGTCTAGCCCCAAGTAGCAAACCAAAGCACATCAGGAGCTACAGAGAAAGAGGCTTCGCTCTGTGAGGCAGAACTAATCCTCACAGCTGCCCACATAAGGGATGGGAGGGGTGGAGAGTGGGCGTACCTCACGGTCGACTCCGATTCTCTTCATGCTACACAGGATGTGCCCCAGGAACCTTTGGCTATGGGTGTCAGCAGCTGTGTGAGTGCATGAACAATGCCACCTGTGACCATGTCACAGGCACCTGCTATTGCAGCTCTGGATTCAAAGGGATCAGGTGTGACCAAGGTAATACACAGATGGCAGAGTCCCCGGGGAAGGGGGCATAGAAAGGGCCCCATGGGGCAGGCTCTAGGGAGTAGCCAGTGGGACTGACTGAATTTTATAAGGACACTCTGTGACTTCCTTTTATTCACATTGGGAGGAGAGTGGGAGTGGAATGGGGAGGCGGGGGCTGAGGAGGGGGAGGCTCCAGGCACTGGAAAGGCAGATGGAGAAGGCGGCCTCTCAGGCACCACTTCCCTCTGCTCATCCTTGGCAAGTTTTGTGAGCCAAGGATGACGGCAAGCCAGTGCTGTGGAAGGGTCAGCAGACCGAGTCGGAAGATCTGCCATTACCTGCTAGGTGTCCTTGGGCCGGTCATTTCCTTTTGCTGGGTCTGTTACTCCACATGTGGAAAGACACAAGGTTCTGCTGAGAGCCAAGGAGCCCAAAGGGGCCCAACCTTGGCTCCAGGTCTATAGTCAGACAAGACCCCATAGTGCTGTTGTGAAGACCAAGTTAACATAATGTGAGTAAAGGACTCAGCACAGTGCCTGGCACATCAAGTGAGCACTCGATAAATGGTTTTTGCTGTTGGCTGTAGGAGATAGGGATGAGAATGGGCACCCAAGCGTCCACAGTACAGAAAAGGGGCCAAAAGACATTTCCACTGCATTCTGACGGGGGATGAGGGACAGCCCACACATATATCATCAAGAGGGGTTTTAGGAGCAGCAATCCTGGGCACACTGGTACAGCACTCACAGCTTTCGTTGTCAGTCTCTCATTAGTTCTCACAGTGGGATTGCTGTCCCCATGTTACAAATGAGCAAACTGAGGATTCTGAGTCACACAGTTGGTAGACAGGGAGGGGGTTGAGTCCAGTTTTTCCTGACTCCTGAGAAACCCACTCTACCAGTTACTGGTTGTGTGATCTTGGGCATATTACCTAACCTTTTGGTGACTCGGTTTCTTCATCTGTGAAAGGGAAATAATTAGTCTTTATTTCTTACAGGACTTATAAACAGCTTTTTATAGGGCTGCTGGGAAGATCAAATGAGTTAATATCTGTAACTCATTTTCAGAACAGAGTAAAACACTCAGTAAACATCCATTATTTTGGTTCCCACCTATGATCACATTTGCTCCCTGTCACGACCCTGGGACGCTACCCTTTGTAGACAGTTGAAGACAGACACGTGAGGTTGAAGGGACTGAAGAATAGGGCCAAGACCAGCACCCGGGTCTCCTAACCTTAGGAGTCTAGGCCCCAGGCTGAGGAGATCTGAAGAGCAAGCAGGCCTGCCCCAGGCTCAGCCCCTCCCTCTGTCCGCAGCTGCCCTCATGATGGAGGAGCTAAATCCCTACACCAAGATCAGCCCAGCACTGGGTGCAGAGCGGCACTCGGTGGGTGCTGTCACAGGCATCGTCCTCCTGTTGTTCCTCATTGTGGTGCTGCTGGGCCTGTTCGCCTGGCACCGGCGGCGGCAGAAAGAGAAGGGCCGAGACCTGGCTCCCCGCGTCTCCTACACACCTGCCATGAGGATGACCAGCACTGACTACTCCCTCTCAGGTAAGGGCTATGCCCCCAGCAGCTCCCTCCCGCGCCCCGCCCCCGCATGCACACACACAGGACCCAAGAGGAGCCACACAGTATTCTTGGGGACACCGGGGTTTACCGCTGAAGGTGGGTGGTCGTGCCTGCAGAGTTGTCTTCTGGGGCTGGATGCTCAGGCTCCCCTGCAGAGACAATGGAGGCGAGGAGCTGGAGCTCACTTGGGAAAGGTAGATGGGGCTCCCAGGGGGTGTCATTTCCAGGATGCCCACTCTGAACAGCTACGGTTAGGAGCCTTCTTCCATTTCCCCAGAGCTTCCCCTCCTCCTCACCGGGCTTTAGTCACAAGGGCACCCACACTAAGCAGTAGATTTCCTAAATGCTCCAGGGGAACCTCTCCCCAGCCTGTGCCACCTCAGGAAACCAGCTGTGGGGCCCAATGTCCAAGCCCTGTCCCATTTTTGTTTCCTTGGTGAAGGCCTCAGAGCACCCCTCCCTCCCAGTTCCCAGAGTTAGAAGGGCCCTATTTATACAGTGGAAGGGGACGGGGCCTGACGTGGGGAAGTCTGAAAGTCTGGGCAATGTCCCTCGAATCAGGCCTGCTGGAACCCAGTCTGTTCACAAATGGGGTAACAACTCCAGCAGGCATTTATCTGGGAGTCTGGACTGCTGCCTTAGAAATAAGAACAGCTTTTTGCTTCATATTTCATTAAACAGAAGAGGTCAAAATGCTCTAAAATTGCCCACAGCCTGAGCCACAGGAGGGTAGGCCTGTCAGGGTATGCACAAGGATGACAGCTCTCTCCAGCTGGCTCCATAACTCATGGCTGACCTGCAGCCTCCTGGACCTTGGACTGACTTAGAAAACCAAGATCATGTCGGCCTGCTGACATGTCATTCCTGCTAATTCCATTGCCTGCTATTTGCCCAGCTCCGTGCTAGGCGCTGCAGGAGAGCCAGGAGCGGCCCAGGTGCAGACCCTACCTTGAGGAAGTTCCTGGCCTACATGCTGCCCTGGGTTTCAGCCAAAGTAGATATCCCCTGATGAAATCCCAAAGCTCATAGGGAGGATTTGGGGATTTTCTTCTATGACTATAGTAAGCAAGGTTGGCTAGGTTTTCCCATGCCATTCCACTGCAATCTGCAGGAGGGCAAGGCTAAGGTCAGGAGAAGTGGGGTGCTCTTTACAGCCTCACTACTGGGATCTGACCCTGGGGGAGGCAGGGGAGGGTCAGCATAGCCCTACATAGTGACTCAGGGATATCTGAGACTGTCAAATTAACGCTTCTCACGCTGGTGCCACCCTCCACACTGGCAAGCCTAACCTGCAACCTGCAAGCTGCACGGAGGGCCACCGCAAGGAAAGGGGCAAATCAGGCTCTACACATTTCTAGGGGAGTAGTAGATGCCAGGAAGCTTGGGGGCTGGGAGACTTGACTGTCTCTCTTTGCAGAGCACTTTCAAGGCAGCCCAGCCCAAGCATTAGTTTACGGGTGTCTCATGCCAGGGCCAGGGATGTGATGGCATGTGGCACCTTGTTCTCTTCCCAGATTTGTCTCAAAGTAGCAGCCATGCCCAGTGCTTTTCCAATTCCAGCTACCACGCACTGGCGTGCGGGGGGCCTAACACCAACCAGGCCAGCACTCTGGACAGGAACAGCCCCACCAAGGTACCGGGCCCCTAACTCCCCAGCCCCCATCCACTGTCTACGCACTGAGCCCTCACCTCTGCCTGGGAAGAAACTGCACCACCACCAGCCCGCCCAGGGTCTGTGTGGAACCAACTGCCAATACAATACACATTGCCCTGTGATGCCATGTAAACACTCTGTGAAGCACGTAAGAGGAGGCCACCAGGTTATATGGAGCCAACAAGTGCCATGTAACCAGGACACGTCACATGTAACCAACTCACAGCATCACTCGATATAACGTACACCCCCATACCCTGTGTGTAACCGGTGGGTACCAAGTCATGTGATCATCAAGTAATCATGTGTAGCCTTGTCACACATAACCATGTAACCACTTTTGCCTCATGTTAACACATATAATCAAAACACTACAGAATTAATCACTACAATATATAACCAGCACCATGTGTGCAGCCAGCACATTATAGAGTAACTACTATTACTTAGGTACCACCTTACATACTACATGTTATCAGGACACACCCACAACCATTTGTTGCTATCAGAACCGTCACAAGGGACATGGAACCCAAACATCAGCCACAGCCAAGTGTTCCCACTGTAACTCACTGTTAATGTGAGTCCTGCAGGCCTTCAAGGTCAGGTGTGTACCACCCTGGACAGGGCCTTTCCTCACAGCTCCCAGCATAACCCTGGCTGATGGCAAGACGTCCTCGTACAATCACAGGCCCTTGGGCAAGGATGTCTCAGCACACATGTGTAGTGAGCACCCCCTGGTGTGCCAGGATCCATAGTGGGCAGATGAGAGGTTCAGAAATGAGGGACAGCCCCAAGGACCACAAGGTCAACGGGCTCATGCTGCATACCTGCGTGCACACACACACACACTATGGCAGGACCATGGGGGGCTGGGTGGCAAAACCCCATCCTGGGCCAGGAACATGGCCAGGAGCAGTTTTCATCCTCTATAAGGTCTGTGCCTTATAGAGCTCTAGGGATCTAGGGATCCTTTCTCCCCATCTGCCCCACAGAAAATGTCCACCAGTCCACGGACCATGGCTGCTGCCACAGCCCTGGTAGCAATGCACCCTGAGCCCCCTAGCAACAATGACACAGACCCCATATAGCCCCAGGAGCCACCCCTGTCAAGCCAGCACCCAAAGGCCCTCTTCAGGGGCTCTCAGCCTCAGTTTTCCAATAGAATGGCAGTGCTGCAAGCAGGGGTACCTCGAGGTCTGTATGAAAGCCTGTGGCCGTCAGCCCCACACCCAGCTTCACAGCTTTAGGCTGATCTGAGGAGCCAAGGGAAGGGAATCCAGGAGCTTCCCAGCAGGAGGTCCTTGATTAACTACAGCCACATTATCAAGGCTACAGCAGGTTAGAGGCAAAGGACGCCAGGGGTGAGAGACAAAGTCCCTTGTGGCCATGTCATTCTTGGTCTCACGCTGACAGGGAAGCACCAGCCACCCTCTGTCACTCAGTAAGGGGGTGGAGTTACTACAGAGTAGCCCACTTGGTGACCCTCTGGCTCATTTCACCCCAGGGGCCCAAAGTAGTTCTGTGTGGTCAGGGACCCCTCAGCCTGGCAAATTTTTAGCGAGGGCAGGCAGCTGTGATGACATGGAAAGGACATGGGTCTGGGAGCTGAGACCTGAGTTGTAGACCCAGCTCTGTCACTGCCTGTGTGTGTGACCATGAGCGGGGCCCACAAGCAGGACTCAGGTCCCCAGCTGTGAAATGAGAACAACCATCCTTGCCTCATATGAAGGGCAGCTGTGAGATCGCAGGAAGAGGAAGGGTTGCGCCATAAGGCCAACCTACCCTGAAGCTTTCTTGGTCACATGAAAGGAAGATTCTCACACTCAGCCCAGGTCAGGTGGCAGAGGTGACAGTGATGTTGCAGGCAGCCTCGGCACCCGGCTCTGTGCTGGAGATGGCCTCGTGTTGCAGCCGAGACGCTGCCAACACCCCTTTCTCCTACAGCTCAGCCCCATCCAGCTGACCTGCTTTCCCTGTCAGGGCCAGCTTGGCTCAGGCCAGTTCTTGGCTCTCAAGAGGCCCTGCCCTTTGCTCCCCTGTGTCCCAGGGGCCCAAGAGCCTTACAGCTTCAGCCAGACTGCTTAGATGGGGGTATATGTTCTGTTCCCACTGGCCTCAGCCACACCACGGTGGCGTATCATAGAACACCTAACTCTCCCTTTCCCTCAACGACCTAGCACCTAGGTGGGTCAGGGTCATCACAGGGGTGGGTGCATGAGGGTGGGCAAAAGCAAAGGCTGGGCAGGGGCATCTCAAGGGCACTAGATAGTAACTCGCTCTCCTACTTTCCAAACAGCTCAGTAACAAGTCCCTTGACAGAGACATGGCAGGCTGGACCCCCTACAGCTATGTGAACGTGTTAGGTCAGTAGTGGTTTGAGTCTGGTCCCCTGCCATCACATCCCACCCTCTTCTCCTTCTCCCATATTGACAGGGGCCCATCCCAGCTCCCTGGGAGAGTTAGTAGATAAATCTTAAGCATGGTTTCCCCCAGGGTGAAGGGGTGTGGGGAGGAAACCCAAGCCCCTATTTCAGCTCTTATAAGCAAATGAAGTCCAAGAGCCCTTTCATTCCTATGTTAGGGGATAGGGAGAGAGTGGCTATGACCCAGGGACCACAAGGGAGAAAGCTAGGGCCCAGATGTGGGGATTCAGGTTGGAAGCAAAAGATGCACTCACCATCTGGGAAAGGGACCCCTGCCTGAGCCAGGCCCCACCAAGGTGCCCCTTTCAAGGGCTTATTCCCTCTGCCCCACTGCCCTGGCAGACACCAATTCCTATGGGGGTGCGGGTGAGGGGTGGGGAGTGAGGGGTAGCAAGGCCAGTGGCCTCAGCTCTAGCAAATCCCTCTGGCCCTGCTGGCTCTAGCGCCTTTGGATGCTACACATGGAAGCCCTCATTCCTTCCAACCTGCCCCACCCTGACCCTCATCCCCCAACCCCTGCCATACCAGGGCCCTGGGAATAATGCCTCCTCCCTGTCATCCTCTCACTAGACTCCCATTTCCAGATCAGTGCCCTGGAGGCCAGGTACCCGCCCGAGGACTTCTACATTGAACTTAGACACCTCAGCCGCCCCGCTGAGCTACACTCACCAGGTTAGACTCCCAGCCCTACCCTCTATCCCCTGGACCCCTGAGGTTGTCATACCAGACCAGACCCAGCACCTACCCTAATCCCCACTCCTATCCTTTAACTTACCCCCATGGTCCCAGAACTCTCCCTGCTGAGCCCCTTCCCTCTGACATAATTAATCTACAAGCCCGATTCCCTATCTGAAGAAGGAAGCCTGTCTGGATCCCCCCAGTCGCCCCTTCTCCTCCTATCATGGTCAGTGGATATGGACAAACTGCAAGTAGTATTAGGTGAAGGGAACACAACATAACCGCACTCCCTGCAGACCACAGAATACAACCCAAAACCACTGAGAAGCGACTTGGAGATGGTGACATCTTTGGGATTCTTTGGGCCCGTGGATGTGAATGACGGAGAGTTGGTTCTCTGGCCAAAAAGCCCAATGTCCCTCAGAGAGAGACCCCAGACTGGTTCTCCCAGATCATAGGGTAGGGTGGTCCAGTAGGGATCTAGAGAGGTTGAGGCAGGATGTGTCAACCAACATCCTCTGTGCTCATATATTAGGCTCAAACCTGGTAGCTTGGGAAAGATGCAAAAAAGAGACTTGGAAAATCAGTCCTGCTATGGGAGGATGTGAGGTAGGAGTTACAGAAGTAGGTGCAATGAATAAACAGAGAATTTGGCCTCCCTACAAAGTAGTCCTGCCCTAGATGGCACACTGGACAACCTGGGCCTGAATTCAGGCTCTAGCTGGTTTCTAGAGCTCAAGTGAAATGCAGCTCTACCAACCCCTGCAGGTCTCTGAGGCCAGTAGCAGTAAGAAGAGCAAAGGTTCTAAATCCATCTACCTGTTAAGTAGGCATGGGCTTCACATACCCTGGGCTTATACCCAGGAGGCTGTGCTCCTGGCTGTGAGCCCCCTAAGCAGTGCTCAGGACATTCAATAACCCCACCAAATACAACCCCCCGACACACACACTACCACCACCCTGCACCTCTCTCCATTTGGGAGCATCCTCTGGGCTCAGCCCAGATTTCTCCCTCCAACCACTGTAGCCAGAGCCACCACACGCTGTCATTTTTTCGCTTACACTGAGGCAGGCTGGTGGCCAATGGGAGAGAATACATGAGAACATCTGAGCTCTAGGCAGAACTCAACTTCTCACTTGTCGGTGTGATCTCAGACAAGTCACTGCCCTTCTTTGAGCCTGTTTCCTGTTCTCTAAAAAGGGAAAAAGTTAACAGCCTAGCCTCCCTCCCTCAGGGAGGGCAAAAGCCCTGGTCTAGAATAAAGTGCTGAACTGACACCAGTGATACAGACTGTTACAGTCATGCTTCTGAAGGGCACAGGTACCTACAGGCCCTTTGGAGAATAGCAAACTTGAGAAAAACTTGGATCTGATTCTGCTCTATCACTGAGCAATGTGTGGAAGGAAGGGAGATAGGAGTAGGCTCCTGCAATTTCAACTAGGGACCTCTATATGGAAGAGGTATGGGGACGTATCTAAAGAGCCATGGGTTGGTCTTCAGTGTCAACAACTGGGGAGAGTCAAGTGCAGTCAAACTGTATTTTAGTAAGCACTTGCTGCATGCCTTGCCTGATATGGCATTCTCAGTTAAAAGCTGAAAATAATGGCTTCGTGAGCCCAAGTCATCACTGTCCCAAATTTAAAGTATCACATAATTTCTTTTCTGGGATCACCAGTAGCAAAGAACCAGAGCTTGGTCGCTGAAGCTTTGTGTCCTTCCTGCCTCTGGCTGGGGCTCAGAACCATGCATTGTGGGAGCCTAGGATAAACTGTGACAGCCAAAAGGGAAAAAAGAAATCCTTGGGACTGAAAAACACTGGTAGTATTGTTCAAATACAACTCTCAATTATGTGCAAATGGTCCACCCAAAAAAAGTGGGGCAGGGGGAGGGGGACTAAGCCAGCTGACTATGTAAGGGAATGACTATACATCCTGTAGAGATGACCAATGAAGAACCTCAGCTACCTGTTCACCTCCCTCTGGCTCCCCTCAGTCGAGCTTTGGATCCGGAAGGGGAGAGGGAAGACCAGAGCTACAAGGTGAGAAACAGTCTTCACCCCCTCTCCGAAGTCCAACAGAACTGGGACTGGGAATGTCATACACCCTTCCCCCAAGCTAAGAACTGGTTCTGATTCATTCCTTATCCTATACTTTTGGAGACTGAAACTTCACCTACAGTGACTGTAGGTGGCATCAGAACTGCCTTTGATCACCTCCTGGAAGACATTCCCCTCAGAGTGAAGGTTAAAGAGCAGTAGTGCTAAATATGCCAGGGGGTGCTGTAGCTCATCATTTATGCTTTAGGAGCTTTTAAAGAATTCCTGTATGGTCAAGATGATTTAGAGTAGATCAAACCCAGAATAATTTTCTAGCACTAAAGAACTATTTATTTTCTGGGTAGAAAAGAAAACAAACAAACAAAAGAACTCATGCAGTCTAGGTAAACCTCATTCACCCCTATATTTTTCTTTCCTTTTACTGTTTTTATGCAGGTGCTTGTGGAATGGATAGACGTCAGAACACATACATTATGGACAAAGGCTTCAAAGGTACAGTATCTAATCCTGACGTCCCATTAGAAAGGGCTTAGCAAGAAAAAGAGTGCAGATCTGAAATGGCCAGTTCTACCAGGTACAAACTGCGCATCTCTTCCCCCACCCCCCCAAAAAATGTTAAAGACCACAGGACCTGGGGCTGCTGGGTAGCTCTGCCCAGGAGGAGCAATCATAATAATAATGATTTCATCTTTTGATTTCAGTTGCACCTGCTTAGGAAACGCTTATGGGTTTTTTATAGATGCCAACTAAATGTCTTCGGAAATGTAGAACGTCATTATCCAACCCATTAGTACAAGTTAAATTGATTATAAAATCTGAAATAAAGTCAACCTACCTGCCCCAGAGGCCTCCTGTCATTGCGCTGGTAAGGAATGCCACCCTGCACCTTCTGGCTTTCTGGGGCACAAGGAATGAAAATAATACCTAGTGTTAATATTGTACGGCACTCCACCCTCACGAGATCTCTGCCCCAGACAAGAGAGAAGCCAGGACTAATCCCTAACACATAGGAACTGCAAGTTGGATCATCCTTCTAGGAAGTATACAGGTGAAGCCAAATATGAAAGGTCAGGTCCTGCCCCAGGCTTAGGGCCTAGGTTTAAATAACAGAAATGTGTGAAACAGGTGGCTTTGAAATTGTCACTTATTAACTATGACCAACCACCGTAAGGCACAGTTTTCTCAAATTGCAAGGTTGGGATAAGTATGCCTGTCCTATGATCTAACAAGGTTATCCTGAGTATCTAATAAAAAACACAGATCAGGGCTTCCCTGGTGGCGCAGTGGTTGAGAGTCCGCCTGCCGATGCGGGGGACGTGGGTTCGTGCCCTGGTCCGGGAAGATCCCACATGCTGCGGAGCGGCTGGGCCCGTGAGCCATGGCCGCTGAGCCTGCGCGTCCGGAGCCTGTGCTCCGCAACGGGAGAGGCCACAACGGTGAGAGGCCCAAGTACCGCAAAAAAAAAAAAAACACAGATCAGAAGTGTTTCTGCATATTGTAACGGGTTATACTAATGTAGTAGAGTTGTCCTTTTGTCTCTGAGGACTATTTAAGAGTCTCAGCCAAACTGAAAGAGATATGACTTACAGCAACGATCCCAGTGGATATCCTAAACCTAGCTGTGTACCAGAATCACCTGGAAAGCTTGTTAAAAATACATATGTTCACCCCCCAACTCCCCAAGATTCTGATGCCATAGATCTAGAGTGGGACCTTTTGTGACAAATGCCTCAGGGCATCCTTATGTAGCGTATCACCTAACACTTACAAACCCCTAAGTCTAGACTGACTCAGATTTCCCAGATTACCCTTCTGGTCTTTCAGACTTAGCCTTAGGTACACCTGAGACACCACTTTCCTAACCAAGGAGAGCTAGTCGTCTTCAACCTTTGGTGGGGTGGGTATTAGAAGTGGGGTGAGAAAAAAAAAGTGGGGTGAGCTAGGGGTGGATGGTGGTGAGAATTGCGTTCTGAACAACAGAGCAGGAAGGACAAGTCTCCACCAGCACGTGTTAGGATGTGCACAGCCCAAGAGAACGATCTGAGGACAGAAGGTCACCACCCATAGGTCACTATGCCCTTGGGATCATCATTCTGGCAATTTTTTGTTAGTTTTGACTTAAACCACCCAAATGAAAGGAAGCGCCATTACAGTAGATGAAGCTAAACAATAGAAAACAAAACTATACTGTCTTATCACTGTGACCTGGGACCTCAGTTTCTTTCTCAAGGAGGAATGGGGACTGGACAGAAACATCTCTAAGGACCTTTACAGCTCTGAGAATATGCATGACTCAAGCATGAATGAATTCAGACAGGCCCAGACACCTCAATAAATGAGCACACAACTTCCCTATGCACTTCATTGTCCTACGCATTGTGATTATAGTAGTTACTCGCAGCCATAAATGTAAAACAAAGTTAAGGACTCAGCCATGGCGTCATTCATTCCTGTTTTGTGGGATCATATATCTGAGTGTCTGAGTGCAGGAGAGACTTGGAAGCTAGCAGCCAGGTTTCATTTCACCACTCTGGCTATAATTATCCTTTAAATTGGAGAGAAAAGATGGCTATGTAGGCAAATGTACCAACAGGTGTTTGTTAGGGACCAGAACAAGAGGAAAATGGAACATCACAGTTAAGAGCTTTACAGAAATACTTATCAAAGACACGGAAATAAACCCCACTAACTGGCTGAACTCCCCAGATAAACATATAATAAACTAGTTTGTACCAGGAATGGAATTATTTCCTAAAACTACTGGCCCAAACCAAATTATAACCACTAAGAGTTAAGATAAAGAGTCTTAGGGCTTCCCTGGTGGCGCAGTGATTGAGAGTCCGCCTGCCGATACAGGGGACACGGGTTCGTGCCCCGGTCTGGGAAGATCCCACATGCCGTGGAGGGGCTGGGCCCGTGAGCCATGGCCGCTGAGCCTGCGCGTCCGGAGCCTGTGCTCCGCAATGGGAGAGGCCACAACAGTTAGAGGCCCGTGTACCGCAAAAAAAAAACCAAAAAACAAAACAAAACAAAAGAGTCTTAGTGTTCTCTGAACTCAGTGGGAAAGAGCCCTGGCCTGGGAGTTAAACGATATGGGTTCTAAGGGGAATTCCCTGGTGGTCCAGTGGTTAGGACTTGGCGCTTTTACTGCTGGGGCCCGGGTTCAATCCCTGGTCGGAGAACTAAGATCCTGCAAGCTGCACGGTGCAGCCAAACAAAAATTAAAAAAACAAAAAAACAAAAAAAAAAAAACGGGCTTCCCTGGTGGCGCAGTGGCTGAGAGTCCACCTGCCGATGCAGGGGACACGGGTTCGTGCCCCGGTCCGGGAGTATCCCACATGCCGCGGAGCAGCTGGGCCCGTGAGCCATGGCCACTAAGCCTGCGCGTCCGGAGCCTGTGCTCCGCAACGGGAGAGGCCACAACAGTGAGAGGCCCGCGTACCGCCAAAAAAAAAAAAAAAAATTGGGTTCTAGTCCTGGTTCTTGCTGTGTGGCACTGATTAGATCACAGTGTTGTTTTCTGAGTCTTGGTTTCTTCCTCTATTAGAAGGACAGGGTTGGGGATCCCCTGGTGGCGCAGTAATTAAGAATCCGCCTGCCAACGCCAGGGGCATGGGTTCGATCCCTGGTCTGGGAAGATCCCACATGCCTCAGAGCAACTAAGCCTGTGTGCCACAACTACTGAGCCTGCGCTCTAGAGCCTGTGCTCCGCAACAAGAGAAGCCACCGCAATGAGAAGCCCGCGCACCGCAACAAAGAGTAGCCTCCACTCACCACAACTAGAGAAAAGCCCGCGCGCAGCAAAGACCCCACACAGCCATAAATAAATAAATTTATAAAAAAAAAAAAAGACAGGGTTGTGCAAGCACTATCTCTAAAGCCCTTTCCAGCTCTAAGCATCTAATCCAGTCAATGCTCCCTTTCCCGTTACTTACTAACTAAAGACCTCCACTCACTGTCATCTGGAGGTTGCGCGAGATCACTCATACCGCTGTGCTAACCCCATTTTACCTCTAAACACCTTTCCATCTCTCCTTCCCCTGCTCCCCTCTCAGCAAAATTATTCCGCAACAAACTGCCTCATGTCAACACTTATCTGTCAGGCATTTCAAAGTGCTATAGAAGAATCCTCCCCACTACTCTCCATCACCTTAATGATCCTGAAATCCTGGATCCCACTGTTGCTGCCCCTTTCCCCACCTGTATGCTCCTTGCTAATCCAACCTCCAAGTCTCTCCTTGCAATAACCTTGGCTTCCCAGGTAGTCAGGAGCCCACCGACATCCTGAAAACTTTTTTCAGCCAGTGTGGGAGAAAAGGCATTGTGGCCTTCTAATAGTAGTAGTAGGCTGAGAAGACAAGAGATGGACGTTCAGTGCCTAGGTTTTCCCCAACAGTGAAATATTGGCCTTAAGTAGATGATAGTGTGAACCTGAAGGCTGGGATAAGTTCAAATCCTACTCACAAGATGGCCTTGGAAAATCATTTCCCCTCTCTCGATTTGTTACTTCCTTTATAAAATGAAGATGTTTCAATTAGTTCATTTCAGAGGCCCCTTCTGCCTCTGATAGTTATGTGGCTGTATGTGATTTGGGGAAGGTAGGAACTATATGAGAACGAATGCCAGGACATTATAGGGCTAAACCTTCAGCCTTGATGCTAATTACAGGCCTTAAAGGAGCGACTCCCCAGAGCTTGGAGAGCCTTGGTTGATGTCTCCCCTTTCTTTGCAACATGCCCAAAGTGCAAAGACTGGTATAGAGGTGGGGCTATAAAAAGATGAGGAAGTGTCCTAGAGCAGCTGGTTATTCTTCCCCTTACCATGCCCTCCCTCAGAGCAGGCAGGTGGATGACTCAGCTGGAGAAAAGAGTAGGTTCCTGAAGTATAGTTTTCCAGCTGGCCCTGCCCTTCCCCTCCCTCCTCAGAAACAGAATCCAGTTTATTCCATAATTCAACACCCTCCTACCACCACCTCCAAACACACACACGCACACACACACTCTTCTCCATCCCCTTTGGCTTTACCTCTGGCCCCTTTATGGATGATACATCTGCTCCCTGAGACTCACCCCATTCCCACAAACCCCAATTTCTCTTTTATCTATTTAGATGCATCCCCTGCTACAGAGCAAACAATTTATTTCCCCAAACTTGAAAGCAGCCGACTTTTCTGGTGGAAATAAGAGGGCCACTACTGGTTGGCTGAGGCTCTGTTAGGCATTGAGCTAGAGCTTCAAGCCTCTCCCACTGCCCTAATAATCAGTCATGGGACGTCCACAAAAAGAGCTTGGCCTTTCTCAGCTGAACTTGGCCCCACAGATAAAAGGCTTTCCTTGTTCAGGGTAAGGTGAAGCTGTTGCAGATAGTTTGCATTTAGGATATAGGACAGGCGTACAGGGTAACAAAATATGAGGGGAAAACACCTTGATTGGGTATCAGAGCAGGGAGGGGTTGTCCTAACTTAACTACTTACTAACATTAGGCAAACTTTATGAGCTTTAGTTTCCTCATTTCTAAAGTAGTAATACTAGTCCTTCCTGCCTGGCCCCCTGCACAGATGTAACAAGTGTCAGTGATCTAACTGGAGTCAGTGAAGACCAGCTACATGTGCTATAAAGCGAGCTAACACTAGTCCTCAAATTTTAGAAAATATGCAACTGAGTCAGCTGCCAATCAAAGTAAAACTGATGTGCCTGCGTGGGGAGGAGGGGCGAGGTGTTAGGGGATAGCCCTTCTTTAAGCAGTACTAGTAGTCCTCAGCTTCCACAGGAGCAGCTGAGTCATACTGCCTTACTACTTGGCTGGTAAATTCAGAGAACCCAAAATGGGACCAAGGGGCCAGCTGAGGTTCCTAGACTTAACCCCACTCCCTTGTACTGAGAAACAAAGTATTCACTAGAGGCAATTCCATGTGACTCGGGCAGGTCATGGCCTAGCACCCAGAGCCACCTTTCCCCTATGAGAGCCTCACCAGTAGCTGGGCCAATCCAGCCTCCCTTTAGTCTCTGCTGGGACTGCTCGCTGTCTAGCAAGAATGTTTTCTCCTCCTCTCTAGGGTTCTAGGGTAGAGAGAGGCCACAATCCAAGACAGGACCCAAGACCCACATCTCTCTCTGCCTGGGGGCTAAGCTGTGATACAAAGTGCTCTCAGCCTGGTTCTGGAGCTTGCTCTAATACTGATGAGCAGGGTAACCCTGGGGAAGTCACTATACAAATCTCAGTTTCCTCATAAGCAATAAAGGGGGAGGGGAAATAATAATTACTGCTCTGCCTACACTTTTAGGAACTAATGGGTGAATGTAGTTTTGTACAAGATTGAGGAAATGTTACCTGCTAAAACAAACATAAATAACCCTATACTAACAAAAAAGTAAATCCCCTCCCAACCAGTTACCTGCTGTGGGAGAAAAGACTCCTGTGGTGGCACACATCTCAACTACTTCAGTCACGTGGAGCGCTCTGCTCTCACCGGACCAAGGTACATCCAGTAACCCCTTGAATTACACTACCACTTGCACTTTTTTACATTTTCATTAATTTCACAAGTTGGAGGCAGAAAGCATAGAAAAATAGCAGCCCCAAATGTAAATTGTGGTGGTTCTAGTGAAAGATCATCTGAGAATTTTACCATCTGCTAGCACTTATAGAAATTTAGAGCTGAGAAATAGAGAAATTTCACCATCTGCTACCACTTATAGAAATGTAGACTTCTTAGATCACTCTTGACTACGAAGCCCCTGCAACTCAGTGCTTATTTCTAGATTCCCCTGGCTGGCAGAGCCTCACAGAAGGATGAGGGCCAGAGTTGCCAAATTAGAGAGTCTCCTGCTTTTTCTAGGCAAGTTCTGCCTCATTTGAAACAATCCACAGGAGGCAGTAATCTTCCCCCAAAAGGGAAAATGGCATAGAGGTTGAAAGAAGGGCTCCCGTTTCACTGTGACTCCCAGTCACAAAGAGAACCTTCTTCCTCCAGTGAGCTACAGTTACCTTGCTTCATATTTGGAAACCAGTTTGCATCTTTTGTACCCTAATACACCCTGAAGTCTTGGGGATGATGCACCTGAGAGACTACAGGAGAAGCAGCATGAGTTCTCCTGGTATCAGAGAAAGATACTGCTAAAATAGATTTCAGTTAGCATTCCTGAGAACTGGAGTAACTGACCCCAGAAGATATACTGCAGGCTTACTAGAAAACAGGAACTTTCCAAAGCCTAGCTTGAGACCCAGGTGCTTTTTAAACCTCTATTACACTTCAGTCTGCCCCACCTCTGATCACGAGCTTCTCGAGAGCAGGGATACTACCTGTTTACTGCCTAAAGGTTGCCAAATTGCTGGCACTTGTGCCAAATCACACACCTACTTCTTCTGAACCTAAGCTTAGTCATCAAAAAGAATTCAGAAAAATGATATCACAGAAAATACACAGGCCAAGGAGTCCCAAGGCATGGATTCAAGTACTGGCACTGCCATTCACAAGCCATATGACCTTAGACAAGTCACTTCATCTCACTGGGCCATCATCTCATAAAATACAGTCAACTATCCTTGCAAGATTTTGTAAAAATTAAACAACAGATGTGAAAGCATATTATGAATATCTTGAATTAATCCCTTTCTGGTGCTATACCTGACTACTAAAGCAAAAATGTTCTTATCCCTCCAAAAACATAATTCCTTAGAACTCTGCTTACCTAGAAAAGCACTCCTCAACATATTTAGTAAGTGAATCTTGGATTATCAAAGGTGTTTACAACTTCGCAATCCTGAAAGCACATAAACTGTACTCTGCTTTTGGTATTTAAATTAAGTCATATGTCCTTGCTTGTCCTAAGAAATCTCTCTTGCCTTGCAGATTACATGAAAGAATCCGTATGCAGTTCTAGCACTTGTTCCTTGAATAGCAGTGAAAACCCTTATGCCACAATTAAGGACCTACCCATCCTCACCTGCACGCTTCCAGAAAGCAGCTATGTAGAAATGAAGTCGCCTGTGCACACGGGGTCTTCATACACAGATGTGCCATCCTTGTCGACATCTAATAAAAATATATATGAAGTTGGTAGGTGTCTCAAATAAGTAACTTAGTGAAATCAGGGCATTAGTACAGCATCTGAAGTGAAAACAGCCCTCTCCAGTCCCCGTCTTGAAAATACACCCTTCTTTTGTTGCTTTTTAAGGAATCCAAGGTGAACTGTCTTTCCCAGGACTGCCCTCCTCTCTCATACAAGAAATCAAATTCTTGTGCCAACTCTGCTTTTAAAAAACACTAAGGCTACGTGTGAAGCAGATATATTGGGGGGTGGGGAGTCAATACACACAAACACATACACTTCAACTGATTGTTGACACAAATTCCTGTTTAAAAAAGAAAACAATCAGAACAGACATT
Organism: Leucopleurus acutus; assembly: GCF_964270905.1. Lineage (NCBI taxonomy): Eukaryota > Metazoa > Chordata > Mammalia > Artiodactyla > Delphinidae > Leucopleurus > Leucopleurus acutus. The sequence continues at coordinate 134,737,349 of NC_139142.1, read as the reverse complement.
TGCAAGTTTCGAAATCACCTTATTCTACTTTTTCCCAGTTTAACCCATGTCCCTGGGCTCACTGATACAACCCCTGACCCCTACTCTAAGTCCCTCTGTTTTGACCAGAGCTTGGGATTCTGATGGCACACTCACTTAGCTTTTCAATCTCTTGAACAAGCCTCAGTCCTAACCTTCATACATTTATCATAAACCCCTGGCTTCTCCCCCGACCAAGTTAAATAGAATTCTCTTCCCCCCAACAAGGCAACCAAAGCTAATCTGTTCTCTGAACTCATTTTTCACTATATTCCTTAGAGCCCACAGTCAGTGTGGTCCAAGAAAGCCGTGGTTGTAACTCCAGCTATATCCAGAATCCATACGACCTACCTAGGAACAGCCATATTCCTGGTCATTATAACCTCCTCCCAGTAAGACAGAGTCCTGCCAATGGGCCGTCCCAGGACAAGCAGTCTTGAGGGTTAAGCCTCTCTCTTGCAGTGCGCTCTGCTGAATGTTCTCTGACTCTCTGAAAGAAGACAATCCCTTGACTTGAAATAATGGTACAGACTGATTCCAGCTGCGTGTCTGTTATAACGTTCACCTGGAACTAAAGAAGAGCTTCCAAGTGGGACTGGGGTAACTGTTCAAAAGGTCCGTTCTCAAAAGCAAATTCTACCGCCCACCCACCCCCAACCCCAAATGCTACGGATTATATAATCTTTTAAAACATTTAAGATAAAGCTACTCATCAACATCAGCTAAATATATACATATTAATATTTATATATTAAATTATCTGAAACATGATGCTTAGAAAGCATGTAGAATAGGTTTTACCAACTTTCCTAGGAGTAAAGGGGACTGGGGAGGAGAGGGGATTACTTTAAAGCACCTGAAATGTATATGTGCTTTTGGTTCCTGTTACCATCACTTATCTGTTTTATTACCTAAGATAATTAGTACATGGACACAAACTATGCTAGTATCAATCCTAAAGTACCTGTACATATATGTCAGGTCAATCAAATTATAACTGCCAAGATTACAGAGTTTAGTATACAGTCTAATGCTGACAACTTCAATTTTTTAAAATAAGACTTTAATGAATACAAATTAACTTTCCCTCTTCTGCCCCTGCTGGTAGTAGGAGGAAAAAAAAGTTTCCAAAGTGCAACAGCCTCTTTCAGTCAAACAATGATTTCTAGGCCAGCTTTACAAAATCTTGCCAATTCAAAGTTCAAGAACATTGCAAGCCAGTCCTGGCCTTGTCATATCTCCTGAGTCCATCCAACACCTCAGTTATTCCATGTGAAATGGAACTCTGAGATGATGCCTTTAAGCAAGCAGTCATAGACTGGTAAGAATTAAACATCCCTAAAAATGGTTATTCGGCCTCCCGAATTTATTTGGTTGGCATTCCTTGACTCAGAAGAGTCCATGCTGTCAAGCATATCTTCATAAATCTTGAGCTTGATGTAGTATGGAACCTAAAATTGTAGAGGAAATTAGACAAAAGTGGATATAGGAAGTTTAAGTTGTTTTAAGTACATTATGCTTTTTGATGGAACTAAATGAAATGATCAAAGAATGGACTGTAATCAATTGCTGTAACATGATGTAAAAACTTAACATATAAGTATATGAAGTACTTCTACCTTCTAAGCACCACCTACTGACATGGCCAAAAATGTATTACAATGAGCTAATGCTCCAGATCCCAGCATTCAGGTGTATCTATACTTCCACTCTAATGAATGTAAGTAAACTGGGGCTCGGATGGGTCAAAAAGGAGCCTCTCCCAAGCCCTAAAGAGGACCTCCTCACAAGAATTAAAGACCAAAAGGGCAAAGCAGGGAAACTAATGACCACCCTATACCAACTCCATTCTCTGATTAACAGTCCAGGCAGTAAAAAAATACTTCCAAAAAGGTATACAGAGGAGGAACTAAGTGACTGTAAATGACTGCAAAGCTGGAACAGCTGCTACAGGAAATGTGGGAGTTCTGAAGCCCTTGATACACATTGGAAGTCTGCCATGGAACCCATTAGTTTGGGCAATAACCAGCAAAAGCAAGAAAATAAATAAATGAGTAAATCCTCCCTCCCCCACTTCACTCAAGGCTTAAGCAAATTTTATCGTTAGGGGAAAATATAATACTTACATGAATGCTGCATGTATGCATGGGAGCAAGTGATCAGCAATAGCAAATTTACTTTCAAAAAAAGCCTTATTAAAATATAAGTACTAGAAAATTACTTTGTAGACCCAAGTAAATATTTCTCATACATATGTAGGAAGAAATAGAGATAAGAGACTTACCTCAGTATTTCAGGGCAGCAAGTGCTCAAATTTCTTTCTCAAGTAAGGATCAAGAAGCATGGTGAAGTCAGATCAGCAAGGAGAAACTTCGTCTCAATCCCAGGTTTTATTTTCTTCCCTTAGCCTGCATGTACAATAACTGCTGCCTGGCAAACTGCAAACAAGCACTCAAGTTTCATTTCACCTCTTTTTTGCCAAGTATCTTCTGGCAAAATTCAGCAAGAGGTGGCATGGTGGAATTGCTAAAGCACTGGGTCGAGATTTGAGTGTTACTTGTCCTCTCTGGGTTCCTTTTTTCCCCATGTATTGAAAAAAAGGTAGAAGCAGAGAAAGGTAAGGGAGCTCTGACAACCCTTCAGCTCTAGCATTCTATGATTTTTAAAGAAATGTAATACAACTCAAATCAGGCAATACAGTGAAGAAGGGAAAGGCAGAGGGTGTGATTAATCTATTGTGGCAACAGCTGCCTTCACTTATCTAAAAGTTACTGGTAAAAGACATTCCAATCTAACAGAGCACCTACTAGGAACTTCTGTCTAGCACTGTCACAAATAGGTTCATGGTCAACCTAAACATGTGCACTGTGCATTTTATTGGCAACATGGAAAAATCTGTTCAATTATTTTACAGAAATTAAGTTTTTACTCAAAGTGATGTGCATACAATTCAAATGAATAAGAAAAACACAATTACTGTACAATAGCATAAGTCCAACTATGAAATGGCAATACTTTTTTAAACACCCCAGATTTGTAATATATTTGTTCACTGTGCAGAGGGATCGTACCTTGTACAAAATAAAATGAATTTCTCAAACTAATTTAACAAGAATGCCCACTGTTGTGTTGCAAACTGAAAATGTGTCTATAATCTACACCTTAGGTTTAAATGTAGAACTAACCTACATTTTGCGTGGTCACTCTAGACAGCAAGAAAAGTGAAAATCATCCCAATAGATGTTTGAAAATAAAGTGAAAAGGTTCTATCAAATTTATAACAAGAGAGTCTCTTCCTTTAAAGTAATGAATGGGAGCAACACATTCTTATTCATGTACAAAAATTATTGAAATATCTCACACACATCAGTATACTCAAATAGAGAATTTCTCTGCTTTCACAAAGATCTGGACTCAAAGACAACTATTACAACTTGTGCTCAGCTCCAGAGACACAAAGGTACTTCTATGGAAAGGAATAAAGGCAAGTGTAAGGGCCACCTAATTAGCATAAGTGCAATGAAGAGCTGTCCACCAGAAGTTATCACCCACTACAGTACTCTGGGTGCATCTGTTTTAGGACCTTTTAAAACATATCCTTGTGACCTAACTGGTAAAGCAGCAGCAGAATTAATTTTGTAATAAAATACAAATGCTAAAAAACAGCTTACTGAATGCATTCAGTGGTATAAGTTTAAAATTCCTCCCTTATACTTTCAAAGTTTTGTATGTAATCCTCATACTTAAGTCAAACTAAAACCTTTCAACTTGTCAGTTCACAAGGCTTACATGATACTCAAAAGTTATTTCCACTTAATAAAATGTCTAACCAAGAACTTTTGCTATTTAGAGACTAAGACTCATTCAGAAAAGATCTAACAGACAATCCTTAAAGGCCAGGAGGCTAGGGCTTTGACATCTGAGTGAAAGACAAAACATAATCAAGGGATATAAGGCTAATAAAGGTATTTACTGAGAATAATAGTGCTTTAAGATTATGACTTACGAGGCTCAGAATACCACCCAATAGCATAAATGACAACCAAAGGCGGCAGGTTGTGCACTCAATCACTGCAAGTTGTGCACTCAATACAGGAGATTCAAGAATGATACCATTAGCCATTCATCCAGCCAGAGGGAAGACAGAAGAGGCCCAATTAATCTGTATGTGGCAACAGAAGATGGAAAATCTTTCTCAGAAGGGATGGATGACGGATACATAAGGGATTCATTATACTATTATTTATACTGTGTATAATAATTATATATTATTTACGTAATAATTTTATGTAACAATTTTTTAAATGTTTAAATGGTAAAATTCTCAGACTATAGCCCCCCAAGCTAAACTAGAATGAACCCTAGGATTAGCCCCTTCACTCTTTTAGATGGTCCTTCCTTATTGTTCTGACACAGGGTTGCAGGAAGGATAAATATTAGGAATATAAGTATGAACAAAGCACTTTCCCTACCCTTGTAGATCTTACAATGTAGCAATTATAGAAGGGCAGGGATAAATAGAGGACCCTGGTGATTAGTCTGATAGTGATTATACATTTTCTTCCCTGACCTGCAGAGCTAGAAAGACTCTGAGCAGTGGTCCAACAGAAACCCAGAGAAGGAGGAAGCTCTGGTCTGCAGCGCCGGTTGTCAGATTACCTCCTTATTCCAGTTTCTGCCTCCCAGGCCATTGTTTAGCCCAGCAGATGGCCCTCCAGAGCCTTAGGAGTGACTGCTAAAAGCCATACGCTTATTCATTAGGATGAGGATAACAGGGTCTGAGATTTTGTGGTTTGGGGCCAAGGTTAAGTTCTACTGACTCAACCACAGGAAAGTAATCCTGTTGCCTATTAATTTTCACCATCACTGGTACTGATAACATAGTAGTTAACAGCCAATATACATGACATCTGTGCCAGGACCTATCAATTCTATGCTTAATAACGTTAAATAATTCAACTCAAATGTTTACTAATAATTAATTACTATCCTAATAGACAATGCCATTTATATCATGTGTGTGCACACATAAACCTATACACTTGGATTTAATCATTGGTTCTATTGGTGGAATCAGTCCATGGACTGATCTACCTTACTAGATTCCACTTAAGAGATTAAAAAAAAAAATTAAACACAAAATGTTTTTAAAGGTTCTCTCTCCCAAACATGAATATATTTCAAAGTATATATTAAAAGCCAGCAGAAGTTTCTTTTAACAGTAAAAGCCAAAAAACAGCAGTTCTCAGCTCACAGTTGACATAGCAGCCCCTCAAGTGCTCCTCCCCCCTTAGTACATATGGTACTTTGATGCATATTGTTGAAATTGACAGTCATTTTGCAAATGTTCTGAAAGCTTTCATCTTATTTAATGGTGTTAACATGGAAATAAAGACAGCATTTTAATCAAGTTATTATAAGACCAAAAACATCTTGCAAAGTATACACATGATTTTTACTTATCTATTAAATTTAAATTTTAGTTAGAATGCATAATAATTTGGCTCTAGTACCTGAAGAAAGTATTCATTCATAGAATTACTGAATTAAGGCTGGGATAAACCCCAGAAATGGTCTAATCCAGTCCCCTCATTAACTGGAAGTGAGGTTCAGAGATAAAATGACTAGAAGACCTGTGACTAGATTCCAAGTCTTTCTCACCCAGTCCAGTGCTCTATTATAGCTGCCACTTTCAATCTTTAAACTCAGAATTTAGCATACTTTCTAATATATGCCTAGTATCAACTTCCTTTCAAATATTCTTTCTCTATCCTCCAATTCAGCTTTTAGGAAAATAGATACCATTATCTCTCAGTCTAATCCTAATGGTCTCCCTTACATAAATTGTAATGATATTAGCATTCTGTATTACTTTATTGTTACCATCAGCCTCCCACAGTTTCTTTAAGAGATTAGAATGACAACTCCAGTTTATTCGGCGTATTGTATAGATGAGCAAAAAAGGTGACCTGTCAAATCCCAGGAAGGGATGCAGCACCAGGACTGCTCCAACCAGGAGAACAAAAAGCAGCTCTTTAGCACTTGTTTGACTGTTATGCTAACCCACTAAATGTTGTGGGGAAAGAAGGTCCTTTCATTGTCTTTGTTCATTTTTTTTCACACAGGGAATAGATATCCTTAATGCACAGTCCTTATGCAAAATTCATATTTTGTTTTGAATTTTTTTCTCAGGCTTATGATGTTTGTGAGACATCAAATAACCAGCCTCCATTTTTCTCCTCTGTTTAAAAAAAAAAATCTCCAGAAATTGAAACCTAACAGGTTGGAGTAAGTTCTTAATTATCCACCCAGCCTTTGAGTTATTCTGCTTCTGGTGTTGGCCAAAATTGTCTAAATAGTAGAGCTTTTTTTTTCTTTTTAAGGTAGATGGAAGAGATTATCACAATAGCTCAAACCACTGAGAGGGTTTGCATTTTGTAAATATAAGTCACTGATGACAAAAATTAAGATGTTTATTTCCCCAAGGATGAAATAAATATGACTAGCTCTGATGGGCAATCCAAACTCAAGAAGTCTAACTTTCCTGCAGAACCCTCTGGCAGAAGACACCAACTAGCACCCCTCCTTAGAATTACAATTTAGCATACTCAGTGCAATGGCTAAAGAAACTTACCCTTACAGAGTAACAACTACTATTAGAGAGAAATCATAAACAGCATTTTAGAACAATGACATACAAGTTAAAATCAAGATGGCTAAGTGACTTTTCAGGACAATACAATAGGTTTTTTAAAAATTCAAAGTTAAAATAACTGAAAAGCAAGGTCAAAAAGCAAAATACTTCTAAACTACCTTGAGCCCTAAATTGTCATAATATTTAAAAACTTAATGTTTCTTACTTGAGACAGTCTGTCTCCTGAGATACTATTCAGAATGAAGACACTTGTTGAAATGCAATCAGATTCATTTTCTACTACTACTTAAGGTTTCTTGGAATTCTCCCAAGATCCAACCATGCCCAAGGCAACATTAAGTCTACATCTGGTAAAAATTCAAAGTTACTTTATTCATTTTCAATTCACTACCTAGTTTCTCCTTCTCTTAAATAATTTTGTAAAAAATTTACTACCAATTTTGAGTAAAATAGTGATGGAGCCTCTTCTTGGGTCTGGTGACACTGTTACATACCAAAGTACAGAGATTACTTTCCTAATGTTTTTGGTAATATTCAATACTTTTTCCAAGAACAGCATAATTGAACTATATGTCTAAAATCAAAGCTGAATTCACACAATGATGCCTCCAATTCAATTGTTTACTCTGTAATCCAAGGACCTATGCTCTTACTCATCAGAAGCAAATATTCCATGGCTACATCCAAAGCACTCAAAGGAAAAATATAATCTGACAACATAAAGAATAGTCCCCCTATAACAGTTTATTAGAATGTGAATATATTCCAAATCAATAACTAAAAAAAAAAAAAAAATCAAGTTACAAAGCATGCATAAAATACAAAGTAGCAATTTACAAATAGATAGTAGTATCTTCATAACCAATACACCAAAATAATAAAACGGCTACAGAGAAAAACTAAATTGACTAATCACAGCAATGCCTTCCGTGCACCCCACACGTCATGAGCACCGCAAAAGACAGAAGATTAACTATGAAACATAGTAATCTATGCAAGCCCACACACATGTATATTTTGGGGATATTCCACCATCCCGAATTGTATCACTTTAGTTGACACAACTTGTAGAACACTTCAGTTAAGTGCTCAATACTATCCACAAGAAAACAAAACTAAATATTAGTGTGCACATTTCTGAATGAGAAATGAGTTGCTCCATTGATTTCAATAATGTAGTGGAAGAAAACTTTCAGGTTTGTACAATGCCTAAATGCATTCTATTTAACTCAAGGTACTATTTCATCTTGCGTACTAAAAGAATACATGCCTTTAAGTGGTACCACTTGAGCAGAAATTAACCTCTCACTGTATTCTTTAGACATACTGAAACCAGATATTTAACTGGACTATATTCCATAATATACTGCAAAACTCAAAAATCAGCATTGTTAAAATAATTTTCCATGCCTGCTGGTGGATATGGTGATAAAACTAGGTTGCATTTCATTTACTGGAAGGTTTTAAGACAAAATTAACACTTCACCATTGGATACTAAGAGCATTAAACCAGTTATTGCCTGAGCAATAAAATGCCACACAATCTACTGCTGGGAAGTTGGAGAAGTTAAATGACTTGGGCTGCCTGATTACTGTAACAGAGGCACCTCATATGGAATTCCACCAGTCTCTCCAGTTCCCAGCCTGCCAGGCAGCACTGTTTAACATATGGCCCCATAACCATACTGCTACTGAAATCATCACTGTCTTTTGTGTTTATTAAGATAATTCTTATCCAGAAAAAAGTGCCCCCCTCTCTAATCAATTTTGATGTTTACAAAAATTAAAAAACAAAATTTACTAAACTACATAACCCTATTAAGGCATGTTAGAAATTGACTTCCAGAATAATGGAAAATTTTCAAGCTCTCAAAATTCTGCTATGTTTATAGGGCAATTCTTAGATTTATGGAAATATACACTGCACTGAGAGAAGAGTGTATTAATTATAAGCTGCTCTGTGGCAAAATGATAGCTTAATTTGATTTAATCAAGACCAACAGATCTGAGCTTCAAGGGATCAAGTTATATTATGTCCTACAGTGACAGCTTCCATGATGAAAAGTAAACAATAATTGAGGAATCCAAACATTCAGTTTATTAAACTAAGGCTAGTGAAGCCATAGCATGAAAAAAAAGCTGCAGTCATTCGGGACAAGTGGGTGATTTTATAAAGCTAAAATCAAAAGACTTAAACTTAAGACATGGAAAAATTCATAAGTATGAGGAAGTAATAAAACACAAAAATGACCACAAGAATTACAAATATATTTAAATCTCAGACCTGGGAATTGGACTATACACAGCCTTCTAGGGGAGAAGAGAAACGCCTTATATGTTCTGACAGCACTGCACCTTTGGCTTGTTTTCAGTGGTTGGTGGAACATGAATAGGAACCACATTGTTGCTTGGAGACATGTCATTTTCACGTCTGTCTGACATTTGCTTCTGGGAAACAATGCGGTATATCTCTGAGTAAAAAAAAAAGAAACAGCAACACCCGGTGTGAACAGACCCATAAATCGTTGATAAAAAAGATACAGAGAGGCAGAAGTTATATTCATAAGAGAAAAAAATGCAAATAAACTGAACAGAGACTGCATATACTCAAAGTTTTATTTTCAAACAGCCACTGATTTGAGTCAACCCATTATTTCACAACAATTTCCCTCAGGGTAAGAAGAGAAATAAAGGTTTTCCATTTCAGAGGGAAAGGTTTACCAATCAGTTAAATAAATCTTGGTGTAAAGAGATTACACAGTTTATGGGCTTAGATCTAAATTTCTACCCTTACCAAAAAAACCTACATACATTGACACTGTACCACAGAAAAATATTTAAATCTGCATTATCAGACACAGTAGGTATTTCTGTTGGCTACATAAGGAAGCATACAACTTCATAAACAAGTCAAAATCCCAAAGGACTCTTGGAAAAGAAGAACGGAGAGATAATGTTTATCAGTGCCTCCTGAACTAAAGTTAACTATAATGAAATAATTATTCAAATCAAGCAACTTAAGATTTTCTATGACACTTATCAAAACTAATTGTTTAGCATCTACCTCTTCCACTAAACAAACTAGTGGATGAGGAACGTTGCCTGCCGTATCAGTAAACAAAGGATGATGGGCCATCAAGCCATCAGCCACTGCACCCACCCCCCTCTCCCACGGTGCACCCCGAGGGAATTCAGGATGGAGAAGTAGAATACTGGCCCTAGATAGTTAAGGTGCATATCAAAGGAGTCATTTCAATGAGCCCAGACTCTTGCAGCTTCCCATACAAAGAAAAGCCCTAAATTCATTAACTTGAGATGTCTGGTTTTCTTTAATTAACAGTAATCTTTTGATGTTCCAGACTACCTAGTTTTTGTTCAAGAAACTCCTATATATCCTGGCTCCTCCCTTAACTCTTCGGAACAGTCTCTCAGAGCTATCTGAGAGGCTGCCTCCTGGGCTTAAGTCCTCAGCAAGTCCGCCAAATAAGACATAATTCTCAATTTTTAGGTTGTGCATTTTTTTCAGTCAACAAACTGTAAGGACCAAAACTGTATCTACTTTATTCACTGCTGTATCTCCAGCATATAGTAGGGGTTTGATAACTAAGTACACGAATAAATGTTATTAAATTCCTCTACAGCAAGTATCCTTATTTAATATATTGTATTTGGTCTTACAGTGCACTGCCTAAACGTAGCTCCCTCTGACTATATAAACTCCTTACAAACAAAGAATGTATCTTACCTTTGTTCTCAAAGTGCTCCCTCCAAAAAAAAAAAAAACCCTCAAAAGATAAGGGAACTCTAAAAATGGGACAAACTGACATGATATGCCTATTATGATGGACTATGAAGTAAAATATATTCCTGTGAATGACACCTATGTATTCCTACCAAAAATGTTGAAAATGAATTTATCATGAGGAAACAATTAGATAAATCCAGACTGAGGGACATTCTATAAGACAACTGGCCAAGACTCTTCAAAAAAAGTTACTGCCACGAAATAAATTTAAAAGATGAGAATAAATGCTTTAGATGTGGGCTACAGCCCACCTATTTATATTAAATATATGTTAACCACCTACTTAAATTAAATAAATACAATTCAAAATCCAATTCCTCAGTCCAATAGCCATATTTCAAGTGCTCAATAACAACCCGTAGCAAGTGGCTACTCTATTCAGTACCCAGATATATAACAATTCCATCAATGCAATGTGTTTTCCTTGACTGGATCCTAGGTTTAAACTGTAAAACCCAAATCTATAAAAGACATTATTAGTACACCTGGAGAAATCTGAATATGAACTTGCACATTAGATAATACTACGTAAACAAAGTTCTTGGATATGATATACGGTATTGTGATTATGTAGGAGAATGCCTTTTTCTGAGGAGATAAAATGCTCAAGTGTTTAGTAGTAAAGTGCCATAATGCCTACAGTTTGCTTTCCAAAGATTGAGCAAAGGGGAAGAAAAGTGTATTTACACATATAGAAATAAACCAAATGTGGCAAAATGTTAATAACTGAGGATTTTAGATGAAGGATATATGGGTGTTCACTGTATTACTTCTGTAATATTTGGAAATTTTTAAAATATAAAGTTATGCGGAAAAAAGAAAGTGGAATCATATTTTCAAATGTACGAACATCATTTGGATTCTAGGTTGAACTGTTAAAATTTGAGACAGGAAATTTTAATATTGTTTGGATAATAGAGGACAATAAAGAATTACTGCCAGTTTTTAAATGGTTTTGTTGTTACGGGTTTAAGTCCTACCTTTTAAATATACATCATGAAATGTTTACAAATGAAATGATGTAATATCTGGGATTTGTTTCAAAATAATGGGGGAGGGAGTAGGTGGAGGAAAGACTGGCTCTGAACTGATGGTTGTTGATGGCTACATTGGCTCATGATAATATCTTACTTTTGGTATGCTGAAAATTTTCCATAACAAAAAATTAAAGAAAAGGAAATGTACTAACTAAATTAATACATTTTTTCCAAGTTAAAAATTAATTTCCCTAAAGCTGAATAACAGCAAACTGTAATCAACTGAATATGTAAACTAACAAAAACACTGACAGCTCGTGTGCCTTCTCTTATGCTTTTTTGGGGGAAGCAGGTGGCTAAAATTTATGTTTCAGAAGGGTGACAGTGGTTCAAAGGTGAAGAAGCACCAAGGGAAAAGATTAGATTCCAATAAAGAAAGGCAGACTAGAGTTTAAAAAAAAAAAAAGGATATGCAGGACGTGGAGTCTTCATTTGGATTCTTTTCATTAAAAAGGGATGGGACCGGGGCTTCCCTGGTGGCGCAGTGGTTAAGAATCTGCCTGCCGGGCTTCCCTGGTTGCGCAGTGCTTGAGAGTCCGCCTGCCGATGCAGGCGACACGGGTTCGCGCCCCGGTCCGGGAAGATTCCACATGCCGTGGAGCGGCTGGGCCTGTGAGCCATGGCCACTGAGCCTGCGCGTCCGGAGCCTGTGCTCCGCAACGGGAGAGGCCACAACAGTGAGAGGCCCGCGTACCGCAAAAAATTAAAAAATTTAAAAAAATTAAAAATAAAAAAAATAAAGAATCTGCCTGCCAATGCAGGGGACACGGATTCGAGCCCTGGTCTGGGAAGATCCCCAAGCCGCGGAGCAACTAAGCCCGTGCACCACAACTACTGAGCCTGCGTTCTAGAGCCCGCGAGCCACAACTACTGAGCCTGCGTGTTTCAACTACTGAAGCCTGCGTGCCTAGAGCCCGTACTCCACAACAAGGGAAGCCACCGCAATGAGAGGCCTGTGCACCGCCACGAAAAGTAGACTAAGAAAGCCCGCGTGCAGCAACAAAGACCCAACGTAGCCAAGAATAAATTAATTAATTTAAAAAGAAATTTTAAAAAGGGATGGGACCAGAGTGTCTAGGGTAAAGAGAAAGACAGTCATTCAATCAGGCTAGTGACTAAGAAGTAAAGATAATCATCAACTTACTGAAAAACTATACCATTCATTCTTTATTCTTTATGTTTTCTCCCTAATCCCCAACTGGAAGGCTCTTCTTTCTCAAGTGCAAATGATTAAATGTGACCCTCTACAAATTGAACTTCTTTACAAGTGGTTTTAAATATTACGTTAGGGGAACCAAAACAAAAATTATTTTGCAGGTTCTTAAATAAAAAGCAAATACTGGAAGAAAGTAAAAAGCAGAGTTCTCAGAGAACACAGAAAGGTAAATAATTAAAGAGATCTCATTACAAGGAAAGAAATTTGAGCAGTGTTATAAAACTGCCTGCAAGTACTGCATACTGTTTTGTAGAAGTAGATTATTACTACATTGCTACAGTCACCAAAAAGATGTCTGCTAATAAAAATGCCACCCAAGGCAACAAAGAAAAAGGAAAGTGCTGATCAGAAAATTAGGAGAAATTTTTTCTTTCAGTTAGAATGGGCACTAAGAAGCTACACAAGTAATTTAACATCTCTGTGGCTGGGTGTGTCACTTAAAAAAAACTTTGATAAGAAAATATAAAGCAGGTACCTTCTAGCCGGTATCTGATTAGAGAAGGTTATTTAAGTGGGGGGAGGGGAACAGGACTAATAACTTGCTAAACCAGATGCAAATATTTTCCTCTTTCAAGGGCATGTTCTCCTTTAGAACCAAATGTATGTGATATACCAATTCCTGTGCAGACCCTTTTCAAGAAGTCCAAAGGACAGGTAAGGTTAGAAAGAAAAGGAATTCTGCTTTATCGTTCTTATATCAGGATCTCCTGTATGAGATCTAAATATAAAGTAAAATATTAATATAAAATAGCTTTAAATATAACCAAGTAAAGTTAAATAAAAGACATATGCCTATTTCTACTCTAATGGAAATATGGATCAAGTTTCAAAGTAAATTCTAAGGAAGTTAAATGCAATAGCTCTAAATTGGGGAACAAAAAAAACTAAAATTCCTCAGTCCCTCCAAAAATTGTGAAAATAGCAGAGACCTGAGTTATCCTACTACAGCCTACATCAGAATTTGTTAGACCTTCTTCAAACCAACTGCTCAGGATGTAAGTTTCTTGAAGGTCAAAAAATGCTCTGATTTGACTGACACAAGGTTGCCATATGCAAAGAATCAAAGCTACTATGTCTGATTAAAAGATCCTCACTACTCCAATAAAATTAATGCCTGAAAAACCCTAGCCTCACTTTTTAGAGACAATATGCTAAGTGAACTAAAATTCTTTCAACCAGGAATTCCCTGGCGGTCCAGTGGTTAGGACTCCATGCTTCCACTGCAGGGGGCACAGGTTCAATCCCTGGTCGGGGAAATAATATCCCACAAGTCACACAGCACAGCCAAAAAAAAAATTCTTTCAACCATAGAATTGAGAATTTAGTCTCCATACTACAAAGATGGCTTGGACTTATTAATTACATGGAGAAACCTGGAGGACATCATCATAACCAACATCACCAGTAATTAATAAGACAAACCAATATCATGAGCCTTCTGATATGATGCACTGAGAACACTTTTGTGGTATTCCTGCTGAAAATACATAACCAGAACTGAATCACAAGGAAACATAAGACAAACCCAAATTGAGGGACACTACAAAATAACTGACCCATACCCTTCAAGAAATGTCAATAAACAAAAGACAAAATGAGGAACTATTCCAGATTAGAGAAAACTAAAAAGAATTATGACAACTGAATGCAAGTATGATCTGATTACAGACTGTCTTTTGCTAATAAGGACATAATTGGAACAGTTGGCAAAATCTGAATAAGATCTGTAGCTTAACACTGATGTGGTACTATTACCTAACTCTCTAATTTTGATCAATGTACTATGGCTATGAAAAGACTATATCCTTGATTTTAGGAAATACACGCTGAAAAGCACTTAGGGATAATGGGCAACATGTCTGTCACTCTCAAATGGTACAGGAAAAAAACAGTATTATTTATATATTTAGAGAGGAAGAAAAAGAAGCAAGCAAGTGTGGTAAAATATCAACATCTGGGGAATATGGGTTAAAGGTATTTGCAAATACTCTGTACTATTATTGCAACCGTTAAGTCTGAATTTGTCAAAATTCAAAGTTAAAAGAAAAAAATAATACAGTATGGAAAATATGGATTAATAACATCCCTCAATGAACTTGAGGATGAAAGAAAACAAAGCTGCACTGAAATTTAGAGGCTAAGCAACGTATCAGGCTCACTCATGCACTAACCAACCACCTCCTAAAAATACCATCAGCAAAATTATGTCATGAAGTTACAGTCAAAGTCATGGATGTCAAGAATGGCATGGGTCGATTCTAAAAAAAGCAACACAGTTAACTTTGAAGTAACAATGGAGATACATTTTCTAATACATAATTTTGCATCTTAAAAAGTAAAAAGCTATTTTTTTTTCCAGCAACATCAAAATACAACATAAATGCTCCCTTAATACTGTTCACACGTAAGGCAGAATTAAGCCTAATGAGAATACTGTTCTATTTCCTGTTTCTCCTATGCATTAATACTCCCACTATTATATAGAAAAGTTTAGAACAAACATCCTAACACTTGCAAAACACAGATGTCTGCTGCCATATCCAGTGATCTCTGATCCCACAGATCAACACTGAGACATTACAGGAAGCTGAGGAAATAGTGGCTATATAGAGAGAAAAAGTGGTAGTAGTAAGTGAAGCTCAAGCCTTGTTTGCTTTCAAGCAATATTAATTAAGCAGTAACAAAAGCTTAATCAAGAGTGAATTTTAAGAGAAACAGCCAGATGTTCATCATTCAGGACAAAACAGATCAATTTTAAGTATATATCACTGCTTATTGATTAGTTCATGTTTGAACAGATCATACGTTCAACGTCACAAAATGATACACAAAATAGTTAACTGCAGATGGAACAAAACACTTGGCCTCATTTTCACTCAATATGAGAATAAACGGGCTATAAACTGAAATCAGAATGGGCTAGAATTATAGCAGAGATTTGATAGGACATAAAAAATAACCCAACAAGGACTAACTAAAGTTTTTTCAAATGAGGTTTTTCAGAGGCCTTAAGAGACTCACAGACTTTGAAGATGATTTAATTCACTCATGTTAAGACACTGAATCTTAGGACTAGAGAGGTTCACTGGCTTTAGATACACAGGGAATGAGAGCAAAGTGATAAAAAGTAAAACCTACAGCTCCTGGGTCTCAACTGAGTATTCAACACATTGATCCAAGAGAAACCACACAAGTGCTTAAAAAGGAAAGAAAGGATTTGCAGACATAGTGCATATTCAATCAGATCTTGCTTGCTTGAAACAATCTGCAATGAAAGTTGACACAAAGATTCTAAAACAAAGCTACTGTGTTCCAAAGACTGTTTATCCAACTCTAGCACCGGTCCTTTATTTACTATTTTTCTGATAACAGAAAAGAATTCTAATAAACCAGGTATGTAAATCATCAATATAGTTTATTTTTAATGAGTTTTTTTTCATACCTTCACTGCTATTTAGCTACCGATATCAAATATTTACAATGTACCAGGGACAGCTAAGTATTTTACATGTACAAACTCATGTACTCATTTTTGGAGTCTAGAGTAGATGTCTCAATGACAGACAATTCTTTTCTGTGAGTTAGGTTATAGGGACAAAAACCTTTAAGTCACAACATTAACAGTCAAGTCAAATCATATCACAAGGTATTTATAAATACAAGCCCTTACTTGAAAGAAAATAACAGAACTCCCAAAACATATTTCAACTTTACATACGAAGAAATTAAGGGCTAGAAAGGTTAAGTAACTTGCCGAAGATTATAGGAGCTAATTAATAAGTGGAGCAGCCAGGACTAGAAACCAAGTCAGGCTTCTAAACCCATGTTCCTAAACCCTAAGTTTTATTCCCTACATTTTTACAGTAAGATAACATTTAAAAGCTAAAATCTGTTGGTCTCCAATACAAGTGCTGCATACGAAGAATAAAAATCTTCTTACATTATAATTGGAAGCTCATTTACTTAACCATTTCTCCATATATATTTTTTAGACCACATAAGATCACTATATATTAAGACTATACTCTAAATTATGAGTTCTTAAAAGTAATATACAGCGACCTCCCTGGTGGTCCAGTGGTTAAGACTCCACGCTCCCAATGCAGGGGGTCTGGGTTCGATCCCTGGTCAGGGAGCTAGATCCCTCATGCCACAACTAAGACCCAGCGTAGCCAAATAAATAAATAATTTTTTTTAAAGTAATATACATTTTTAAAGTACTTAAAAACAACTCACTGAAGTGCCTATTAGAGGATTAAGATTAAACTTTCAGATGAAAGTTTGTTCATTCTATTAAAGTCAGGGTAAATATGAGTCAACATAAATAAAATGTCCTCTTATTCCTGAGGTTGACCTGGTCTACACATCCACATTCCAAAACAGCATGAATTTTGTTTCTTTCCCACTACTTATTTAAACTTTTCAGTATGTAATCACTGGCTGATTTTCTCCACAGGTGACACGCTGCTTCTAATCCAATAATAGATCATGGCAGAATTTTACTTTTTGTTTTCTCATTTAAGTTTTTAAGAATATATTTTCCCCTGGGTGCTTCTATAACAAATCAGAACCAAGAATGCCTTTTCTTTACTGAATTTCAAGAAGACATTCATATCTTTCCATAAATGGGATTTCAATATTTATTTTCTAAAAAGTACCATTAAGCATTGCTTTGTGCTTATGACCATGAAATATGGAATTCATGGACCAAAGTAATAACAGAAGTGAACAAATTATTTTCAAAGTATTTTTCCCACTATAAACCAGATGAATTAGGATGATTAAAGCTCAGCAAGCAAGGGTTGTTAACTAATTTTGTACTCTAAACAGGTCTATGCGATAGTAGCTCTCAAATGATAGTCATTCTCAGTGTGATTTTATAGTTTAGTTTCCTGATTAATTTGTTTAAATTTCCTTCCTAATACTTCAAATTCCCACTGGTATAATCTAAAAATGCAAGTCTTACCTGTCAAGATTGTCTGAAAAGCAGCTTCTACATTTGTAGAGTCTAGAGCAGATGTCTCAATGAATGACAAACCATTCTTTTCTGTGAGGAGACACAAAAACTTCAGTCTTGTCAAATTTTAATACAAGGGATGTATTAAAGCTTTCAAAAGGAAAGTAACAGAACTTTTTTAAAGCCCAAGACCTCCCCAACTTCTTGAGGAATAAGAGCACATGTTACTTCCACTTTAGTAGATTAAAAATGACAGCGAGAAATTTTCACTGACTTCTTAATTAAAATAAATACTCGTTGCATCTAAATACTACCACTAGCAATGAACAACACTAGGCATAATGTAGTAAACTTATCAAATACTCAGCTAATTTCATCCCTTACTGGGCTTCTCCCCATCAACCACATTGCTATGGTATGAACGTGGGTGGGTATATGTGACTGTATTATCTGAAATAAAGCTTCTCTCCCAGAAAACTGAAAAACTGTGATAGAAAATTTTATTCACAGCATAATCAATAGTGGAAGGTCACAATTTTCACTTGTCAAGAATGTACAATGTTGCCTTCTAGTAGGCTGCCCCTACCAATACGGAGTCAGTAGATAGGCAGATCCTCTATTAAGCCAAAAAAGTTACAACTCCTAAGCAGCTACACCCCTGTTGGTCCTTGACCACTCCCTGGGCCACTACTTTTCGGACACACATAGAACAAGCCTTAGTAAAACACAGACATAATGGAAAAACGCAGGAAGCACAGAATAAACAGATTTCATCTACCCGTTCCAGGGAGAGAAAAGAAGACAGTATTCATATTCAACTTTTGGCAGCAAAAACTCAAAATACTACAGTTTTAATAACTCAAAGTTATGCAAAAGAGTTGTACAGTCATCACACACTTTCAAAACAACAATACTTGTTAAGCATTCATGTTTACCTTTCCAAAACTACTGTAACCGATTACCCTCATGGGAGGGTTATCAAAACTGCAAGAAATACAGAATCACTGTAATATCACAGAATTCATACAACTAACCTGCAAAAGCTCTTGCTTCATCTGTAGGAACCGCCCTGAGATGGCGCAAATCACTCTTATTGCCCACAAGCATGATAACAATGTTACTATCAGCATGATCTCTCAGTTCTTTCAGCCATCGCTCTACATTTTCATATGTGAGATGTTTAGCAATGTCATAAACCAATAAGGCACCTACAGCTCCACGATAGTATCTGAAAACAGAAACATGTATTTAACTATTAGAAAACAACCACAAGATGGAAGAGAACACCATAAAAGACTAAATATACGGTGTATATATATATATATATATATATATATATATACACATACACATATATATAGTTTTAAACACACTTATAAATTTTAGAATCCTAATACCGGAATTCTTTAAAGAAAACAAAACAGTACCTTTTTCCAATACCAAAAGTCAGTTAATTCACTTAGGTAGCCTATTTCACAGAACTTAAAAAACTATGAGACTTACGCTGATGTTATAGCTCGGTATCGCTCTTGCCCTGCCGTGTCCCATATCTGTGCTTTTATTGTTTTCCCATCAACCTGGATGCTTCTTGTTGCAAACTCTACTCCAATGGTGCTCTTGCTTTCAAGATTAAACTCATTTCGAGTAAATCGAGACAGGAGATTACTCTTTCCAACACCAGAATCTCCGATAAGGACAACTAAAAAGACAAAGAACTTAATGTCAGATGAATGAGGCACACACATTCACAATGCCATCATGTTTTAAAGCAAAAAAAGACAGGGCATCTGATTTTTAAAAAGGGATGAGGGTGGGGGTGGAGCTGAGTGCCCATGTTATCAATCGATAAAACCAATTTATACTTTTTAACGTGTTTCTACCTGCATAGTGACTTCCACACATCATCTTCCACACATCATCTGCTTAGCACAGATAAAGTATCCTGTCTCACACATGCAAATTTTAATCATAGGTCTACTAGGCACTGATGACAGGCTAATGCATTAATTTAACAATCAACGCTATACCAACCTTACTAACTTAGAAGGTAATAACTTGAAAGATAAATCCTAAACCAAATGAACAATTTATGATATGAAAATGTATTAGACATGAAAGCAACAAAGGATGTTAGTGCCCTAAGTATGTTCTACTTAGTCTCATCAAAGCCTGGAAGACCTCAGGACTCATACCTAGGCAAAATGAAACACACGTAACACAGACGGCATCATGTTTATAAACGTTGCCACCCAGATCACAGAAACTACAATGGCCCTTTCATAGTTCCATTTACCAGACTGGCAGGAGACTAGAGACCCCTCCAAAAAGAAACACCCCACTAAGTTTAACAGGGGCCCTAGAAAGCTGACTAATAACTCTGACTTACTCTGAGTCAAAGTCAAAGCAAGGAGGGCCTACACTTTTACTTACGACTTAATGACTTAAAAAGAAAAAAAGGTTTGATTAGATGAATTTATTTCCTATGATTACTAAAGGAGGCAGTTTATTTACTAGCTAAATACAGTGGATTCTTTTTCACCTAAGGTGATATTACACTTCAAAAACAATGGGGAAATAGGCAGTCAACTTGTTTTAAAGCATTTCTATCTGAATTTAAAGAACAAATGAGTCCACAGGTTTACAGAATCTGAGCTTGATAACATTTTTTTCCTTGGTAAAAAATTTTATCAAGATTTCAGAAAATATTACACTTATTCCTACTGTTGACTACTAATGCTGCTTCTTAGTTCTTATTAGCTAATTGACTTAGATACCAGGACCAGATAATCAAACATGCAAGAATAACACCAGGAATAAGACCATGCCTTACTAAAGAGACTGGTATCTGGTAGACAGTGGCAAGGGCAGTGAAAACTGTGAGCGCTCACTGCACTCAGGTCAGAGGGCAGAGTCCATTACGCATTCCTTCCTTGCCACAAGAGTGGATATAAGCTGGCCTCTGGACAGTCTTGGAGAGAGTACAATTATTAGCAAATGCATATCTTTCTGGCCTCCTCTATCAGCTCATTCAGCAAGAAATCATCCCGGCAGCAGTGACCCCATGCAGCAAAATGCATAGTTATTTCTAGTTATATAGTCAATTAGAGGTGTCAGAGGTACTGCAGCAAACACAGATAATACAGTAAATGCTTTAATTTGGATACCAGGGAAGAAGATGCTAAGGTCATGAAAGTAACGTACAAAAACAATGCACTTCCAATTTTACAGGATAGTTGGTTGATTTGTTTGTTAGTTCTCAAGGTCCCCCATTCTAGATGTGAAATGAAATCCCAGCTTCAGTAATCAAGTCCACCCTATTAGCAGGGTGTACTCACTGCTGCCTCTTAGCATAAGAGGCTGGATGTTCTGCTGAGGAAAACTCCTTTGAATCTTTTCTGGCCCCATGCTAGCACTGAGGTATAAAAGCCTCACTTCAAGTGGGAATAGCAAAGAAGGGAAAAACCAAAAAGCTGAACGTTTCTACTGCATAGGCACTCAGATACATCAGATATATCGATTTAGAAGCCAGTCATTTAGTTTAAAGCCAAAGAGCAAGACATCTAGAATGATTAATGCCTTTGGAAAATAAATAAATAAATAACTCAAAGAACGCTTTCCCCATCCCACAAAAACTCTAGTACTTTCAAATTTTGGTCTCTTGCCTTTCAACCTCCACTTTAATGATTATGTTCATTATCTCCCCACCCTCAAATCTTTACGCCATCATAAAAATATTTAGTGAGGGCATGTTTTCCCCTTGATATAATCAATTAATTTTAACATAAAATTAGTACCCTTATCTGAAAATAATTCAAGATTCATGAATACTTTATATAGTATAAAATAGTTATCTCAACTAGACATGGAAAAGGCTGACAGAATTATGACTAGCAACTTCTTAAAGGACTGTATTTTAAATGACAACAGAAAGTATTGGTTTTTTAAGAATAGCGCTGCCAAGATGATGCTGAGAAATGACACACTAAGGAAAGCTGCTTCTATTCAGTTGCCAAAAGAGAAACCACACCAAGAAAGGTTATATTTAGGCTCACTAAAAAATAAACAAACTAGAATGGATTAAATTACCTAAACAACAGAAGAGAATTTACTGGTTATAATTAAAAAAAAACAAACAAAAAACCCGAAAGTTCATGGACTCAGACTTAATTTCTAATCAAAACAGTTTCTCTCATTAAGATGACAATACTTAATTGATTTTTTTAATGAGACAAACTATATGATCACATCCTATAGTTCAAGAAAGGAATTTGAAGTTTTTCCTATACTTCCTAACTAGTATCTTAGGTTAAAAGTACTTCCACTTTAAACATTTTATAACTATAGCCATCTACATAACATATATATACGTGTGTGTAAGCATAAATTAAATAACAGCATCTGTATATGAAACATGTATCACATTTCTAAAATAACCTGATAATATTCATTACTACTTAGTTAACCTCATCTGCTGAATTTTATGTATCATCTCTAATATCTGATGCTAAATTTGGTTCATTATATATCAAATACTAGGCTGCTAAATGCCATAAAAACAGAATATACATATTAACTGACCATTATTTAACAAAAATTTCCAACTCTTCAACCACATTTAGTTTTACACACTCTCTTGCAAACTAACGTACTGGGCTAAAATTTAATTCAACAAATCAACCATAGTATCTCAGACCTAAAAGTTATCACCTGAAGGAGTAACTGACAATTTTCATACTGGCTTTTATAAATAAACTTGGAGATCTTTCTACTCTTTCAACTATTCATAGTCCAACCTCACCAAGAGTCTTTAAAATTCAATAAGGCTGAAGTAGACAAGTTTTTCTAGATTCAGCAGAACCCAAATTGCTCAACCAAAAGTTGTGAAAGAAAACCTATCAAGATGCAAGACAGCAAAGTTCCTATGGCAATCAGCTGATGGTTAATTACTACTGACCTTCAATGAGACTGAAAAGAAAATGGTGTAGACTATGTATCCAGGTATTTTCAGAAAATGTGACTCTGACTGAATTGGTGTCTACCACAATATTTGTAAACAGGAACTATGATTGATTCATAGTTCATTTATGTGTCCCAAAGGGCCTTAACCACATTGTGTGTAAATATTTGTGGAATTAAAGTTTTTAAAATAAAAAGTCAAGTTTTAAAAAATAAAATTAATTCCCCATCTCCACCAAAAGTCTCACTGTTGAACTTAACTAAAGATTAATGTTCAAGAACAAATACATAGTTTAGAATAATGCTCCTGCTCTCCCCACATTACATTCCCACTTGGACCACTCCATCCTACACCAACCAAAATATTCCTTCATTTTCAACTGGTTAGAGTTACAAACTAATTTACAATTCCCTCAACTCTTAAGTTTGCTAGGTAAGCATTCTTCCAGCTGGACAGCTGCAGCTCATCTCAGGGAATAAATCTATGTAAGAATGAAACCATTTAAAATGAAATTATTGTTGCTTCACTTTAAATTATAATTGTATAAATAAGAAATTGGCTATATAATCATCACAGAAGTTAAAAAGTGACTCATATCCTGTAAGAGCTTTAAAAAAAAGTGGAAATCTTTCTCAGCAGAATTTTTAAAACACCTTATCAAACAGCAAAATGTACAACACATGAAACCATAACCTATGGAAATATAAAACACTTTAGGAGGTCCTAGTTTTAAGTTTCTTTACTAATACTTAAATGCTCTTACAGTTACAGATTCAGGTTTAAAAAAAAACCAGTGAGAACCATAGTAACTTCTTTCACATTATTACCATTTATTGAGTCCTCACAGAAGCTAAAATTTTACAATCAGTCTCATTTAATTCTCACAACAGCCCTGAGAGGTGTTTTTTTTTAATAGATGAGGGAACTGAGGCTCAAAAAAGTCATCTTTCCAAAGGTCACAAAGCAAATGTAAAACCTGAGTCACTATTTGAACCCAGGCCTGTGTGATTCCAAAGCCCTGTGCTCTCTCAATCATTGTTAGTAGGATGGTCTAAACCCAAGGCTAAGTTAAAATTTCTTAAGCCAATCCAGGATACTGAGTATTCTTCGTGAGAAAATAACTGGCTTCTACAACCAACATTCAAGTTCTAAAACAAACAGGAGAAATACTCTGATAGTCTATCTCATCCTAAATTACTTACTTCAGAAGTACCTAGCTGCCCACTGCCCCTGCACCTGCACCTTGTTTAAAAAAACAAATCTCTCTTTAATGACTAAACCCCAGTCTCCAGGGTCTCACTTAAGTAACTGCACCAGACCTCAGATGCCTTCAGTCAAGAGTGCAAACTAATCCATGTTTCTTTTTTCTATTTGTAAAATGCATTAAGTACCCTCTTCTCCATAAATGCCTTTCCACTATCAGGGTAGTGGGAGTGGATACTGAAGGTACTCACCCTATATAAAAATTTCTGACCCAGGAAGAATAAGTGGTGATAAGGGCATATCATCTGCTAGTGTGCCAAGATTTGCAAAGTATTGGTAAAGCAATGTTTCCTGCTTGTTTAGTCAACCATTCTTAGCACCCAGTGGCAAAGTCAGAAACAGTCACCAAGCTTAACATTCTTTTTAAACTCCACCCTCCACTGTAAAGCTTTAATAGCAATGGCTTCTTCCTCCTTGGTAATGATCTTTGTTCAGCATACTACTGATGGCTGCCCTCCTAATTCAGGAGCAGAGAAAGACCATCAGAGAGAGCGCATTCATCCAACAAAAAAAGCATTTAGTGTACTCTTCTCTCAATGAAAACTGTATCCGTTATTTTTGTTGATTAAAAAAAAAACTATTTGGATCCTTTCTGGACTAACCAATAATTTTTTTTCACTCCCCACCCTCCAATATGTTTTGTCCAAGTGCACTACATGTTTCCCTACCTTATGAAAAATACTTAATTTGACCAAAGAGCACGCAACTTCCCCATGCCGCTCCCCCCTCCACCTCTGGGAAAAGGTATGCGGCCAACTAGGACTCTTCCCTTCCTGTTCTAAAAACACCAAAAGGTTGGATCCTCCCAGTGTTGCAGCAGGAAGCAACCAGTCCACAGCGATAAAGAAATCTAGTATTTGTGCAGCGCACAACCTTTCCTGCTCAGGAACTGGGCCTTCAGGTCTGGCAAGGATAACAGCCACCACCCATCCGCAACCCCTTCTCTCGAGCAGAGTCGAGAGCTATCCCAGGCTGTCTGCCGCTGGGAAGGGAGGGTAGAAGAAAAAAGGCTAGGTGGCAAGTCACATCGGTCTGCCGGGTCACTGCGACAAGTGCGCGCGTGGGTGCTGGGACGATCCCTCCTGCCCTACCCCCGCCCCCAGCGTCGGGGTCGCACACGAGACGTGGGAGAGCTCTTCAACTATCTGGGGAGGGAAGGCAGAGAAAAAGCTACCAATGCTGGGGGCAGTGCGAGAAGGTTACTGACCGAGAGAACTGTGGGGCGGGTGGGGGTGGGGCCGCCGGCCCGTGCGGCTTTTAACCAGGGCCTGGCCCCGGTGATGGAAGAAGAATGCCAGGAGAGGCGTCTGTCCGAGGGGAGGGGAAGGGGCCCTCCCGAGAGGAAAGGGCGGCGGATAAGAAAAAGACCGGTACTGGGAGCGTGCGTTGAGGGAAAGGTGAAGAGCGGAGGGAAGGGCCTGTCAGAGGGGCTCAGGGAGGGTGTATGCTGAGGGGGAGGGGGCGCTCAACCCGAAAAGATGGACGGTGGGAGGGGCGCCCCTTTGGAGGGGCCCTGGAACCCGGGGAGGAAGGAAGGCGATTTGGGAGACAGCAGCCGGCCGCGAGAAGGGCGCAGGGGAGGGTCTCTGAGGCGTCCTCAGGCCTCTGGGGAGGTCGCTAAGAGACCGCTGTGTGGTGAGGATCCCCTCTGACGGGAGGGAAAGGAGCTGAGCTGGGAGACCGCAGGACGAACCGCACACAGAGGAAGGGCTGAGGAAGGCCGATCTCAGGGCAGGGGCAGCCCGCGGGCGGGTCCCCCGGGAGTGTCCTGGGCCCCCAAACCGGGACACGGCGGAGAGTTCGAGAGCCCGTGGCCTCACCTTTGAAGAGGTAGTCGTACTCGTCGTCGCGGGTGCCCATTGCGCGGCCGAGAAGCGAAGGGGCGGGAGCAGCAGTGGTACCGGTGGGACCAGGGGGCGTCGCTGCAGGGATAAACCGAACGCCGAGCTTCAGCGGCCAGACCCGGTAAAGAACCCCTCCCTGCCGCTACGCCACTTCCGGCAGGCCCCGCCCCTAAGGGGAAGTACTTCCGGAGAGGCGGTGCCCCGCCCCTGAGCCTAAGAAGGGCGGTGGTCTCGGGTTTCGCTGACGTTTTCAAATTCTCGTCCGTCACTCACCCGCACCTCGGAAGGCTCTGAGCGGATACTGAGCCCTGGACTCCCGGCTGACCTTCCTAGCGGCTGCTCTCCGCACTTAATGGTCTCTCCCTCATTCCATGCGCCGCCATGCCGCGAAGCGGGGCGCTGGGGAGCGCTTCGGCACTGCCTCTGGCGGTTGGTTTGTGGATGGGGGCAGGGTTCTTTAAGAATTAGAGAACCGAAGGCGACAACGCGAGCGTGGCGGTTCCATGGTGTAATGGTTAGCACTCTGGACTCTGAATCCAGCGATCCGAGTTCAAATCTCGGTGGAACCTACACCGTTGGGTTTTTATGTTTTTTTTATCCTGGCCACGCTTTTATAATTCATTTACTTATTCACTAGGTGACTGTACACCTACGGTATATGTGTCCTTGAACTAAGTAGGGAGAGAATGTCACAAAATATTATCTTTGCCCAGGAAAACCACATACCTTTCCCTTTTGGATTCTGTACTCTGTCACCTAGGTATCTCCTAAGTAGCCTCTGCTCTTCGCCTTTTTTTTTTTTTAACCTGGGCCCTCTTCAAAAGCTTCCATGAAAGTTGATTCCTTTTGCTAGAATTTTCAACCTCCAACTTCATTCAAGGGCAGGCACTTCTCACTCCTTTTCTCCCGAAATCTCTCAAACCTTCTCCAGACGTCATTCAGAGAACCTCGCCCACCCTCCTCATCAAGATTCATCAAGAACTTCTTGAACCCTATTTGTCATCCTCTAAGCTAAACCTGGTTACATAATTATTTCATTTAACATGCAGAGCAAAGGATGGCAATTTCCATTTTAGCAGAGATGTGGATGGGGAAACTCAAGTGATTTGCCAAAGATCATGCAGCAGGGCCTCCCTGTATTTGAAGAGAGTTTTTGTAATGCCAAAAAGCTTTTCCCATTTATTGTCAAACCCCACTACCACCTATATGCAATTTAGACTTCTGGGCAAGAGTGCCCGTAGTAAGCAGAGTAATGGCTCCCCAAAGATGTCCACTTCCCAATCCTTGGGCACTGTGAATATGCTAGGTTACATGGCAAAGGGGAATTAGGTTGCAGGTGGAATTAAGGTTGCAAATCAACTGACTTTAGAATAGGATGATTATCCTGGATTTTCCAGGTGGGCCTAATGTCCTCTCAAGTGTCCTTAAAGTGGCAAAGAGAGACAGAGGAGGTCAGAGTGATGTTGTGTGAGAAGGCCTCACCCAGCCCTTGTGGCTTTGAACATGGAGAAAGGGGGCCAGAAGCCTAGGAATGCAAAGGCTTGTAGAAGGTGGAAAAGGCGCAAAAAAAAAAAAGAAGAAGATGGAAAAAGCAAGGAAATGGAGTCTTCCCTAAGGCTCCCAGAAAGAACACAGCCCTGCTGACACCCTGATTTTAGCCCAGTGAGACCCATGTCAGACTTCTGACCTATAGAGCTATAAAATAATAAATTTCTGTTGTTTTAAGTCACCAAGTTTGTGGTAATTTGCTACAGCAGCAATAGAAAACTAATACAGTGCCATTTTCAGTGCTTTCCATGACAGTATAAACCAACAGAAGGTTTACCTAAGGCCTAGATACTGCCTTGTGCAGGATTGGTCATTATCCACACTGGGAGAGATGCACAATATTAGTCAAGCAGCTAAATATTATGTTTACTACAGAGTATTTATAAGACACAGTCCCAGCACTATTCAGGTGGGTAGACAAGGTAGACCCAAGAAAGGTGGAATATCAATAACAGTTCTGAAGGAGTAACTAATGAGAGTTCTGGCAACAAATGCCAGAGTTCAGAGGGACCGAGATGACTAGGAAGAACTCCCCAGAAGAGGAGGAGCCAGCATTGACTCCTGAAGGAAGAAGCAAATAAGGAAACTCATTTTGGGAAGTGGAGGAAATTAGATGATAAGAGCATGTTAAGCAAGGCCATTAATGCCAGAGGAATAATTATGAACTTTTTCCCTTAAGTCATTGTTTCTCAACGTGTGTCCTGAGAAGGTCAATAAATAGCATTCCTCAAAAGAAGGATTGCATGCTCAAATAAATTGAGAAGCACTATACACTGTCTCCCCGCCTTTGAAGTTACCCTAGCACTGGTGTTTTAAAGTCTAAATATTCCACTCTGAAGAAAAAAGTTTTAACTGTATTGAACACAGCATTTCCCAGATTCACCTGTGAACTAAAAAAGAACAGAGTATCATTCATCGTCCAGTTATACAAGGGTTAAGTCACAACCCATTGCAGTCACCCACAGTGCAACAGTGCACCCTGAGGAGAATTCAGGATGAAAAAAACTGGATGAGGCATTCTGTGCTTTGGCTAAACAGCCCCTAGATAATTAAGATGCTTATCTCAGGAAGAATTTTAATGACCTCAGATTCTTGCATCTTCACATGCATAGAAAAACACTAAAATCACTAACTTGAGATCTGTTCTTTGTGATTAGCAGTAATCCTTAGCCAAGATCTGTGCTTTGCTATGTGTATTTCCTAGCCAAAAAATTCATATGTATACTGGCTCCTCCCTTACCTCTTTTTTGTGTGGTACGCGGGCCTCTCACTGTTGTGACCTCTTCCATTGCGGAGCACAGGCTCCAGACACGCAGGCTCAGCGGCCATGGCGCATGGGCCCAGCCTCTCCGCGGCATGTGGGATCTTCCCAGACCGGGGCATGAACCCCTGAACCCAGGTCTTCTGCATCAGCGGGCAGACTCTCAACTACTGCACCACTAGGGAAACCCTCTCCTACCTCTTAAGTGCAGTTTCTCAAAGCTACTGAGAGTCTGTCTCCCTGGCTATAGTCCTCAATAAGACCTTGAATAAAACTTAACCTCACAACTCTCACGTTGTGCATTTTTCTTTACGTTGACACACCAAACCACAGAACTCTTTCCCCATGGAACACCTGTTAGCGTCCCTCTGAACACTTTGGGAGAGCCATAAAAGATTTGTGGACAGAGGGGTGATTGAAGTAAACTTAGTCTTAGGAAAAGTAAGCTGTCTGTGGACTGCAGGACTGGGGTGAAGAAAGACTGGAGGTGTGAGTATCAGTTAGAAGGCTATTGAGGTTAACCAGACACAAACTGGTGTAGAAATAGAAATGAGGTGTAGCTATAGGAATAGAGAAGAAAGAAAAATCAAAGGCTGTTGTGGAAAAATTGGTGAATGGATTCCATGGACATAGAAGAGAATTAGGACTTTACTTGCTTGTTTTGGGGAAGAGGGCTAGTAATTGCTTGATGTATCTTTTTTTAATCTCTCAAGAAATATAGGAACCTAAAGTAAATGACTTAACCTATACAGAAATGTAGATTAAATCCTTAAAGTCCTCCTCCACTTCAATTCCTCCTTCAAACCCAGAGGTAACTGCTACATTTTCTTT
Organism: Leucopleurus acutus; assembly: GCF_964270905.1. Taxonomy (NCBI): domain Eukaryota; kingdom Metazoa; phylum Chordata; class Mammalia; order Artiodactyla; family Delphinidae; genus Leucopleurus; species Leucopleurus acutus. Next base: position 134,707,957 of record NC_139142.1, on the reverse strand, counting down.
TAATATATATAAAATCAGGTTATGTGATAAATTCCTCATCTTAAAAAATCTTTCCACACTAGTCCATATAGATGTAACTCATTTGGTGCATAGATTTCCTTAGCAAGGATATACCATAGTTTGTACAACCATTCCCATTCCCTAACCCATGGATATGGCAGATACTGAGGATTCACTAAATTAAAACCTATTCCTAAACTGTTTCTTCCTTGCCCACCTCCTCCTTAGAGGCTAGAAAAGCAAATATTCATTTTCCCAGCTACCCTACAATATTTTATATACTAGTATAAAAATATACTAGCAATATCTTGGATTTCCCTGGTGGAGGAGTGGTTAGGATACCCAATGCAGGGCACACGGGAAGATCCCACATGCCACAGAGCAACTAAGTCCATGCCCTGCAACTACTGGGCCTGCGCTCTAGAGCCCACAAGCCACAACTACTGAGCCAGCATACTGCAACTACTGAAGAGCCCACGCAGCAACAAAGACCCAACACAGCCAAAACATATACATATATTTTTATATATATATATATATATATATATATATATATATATACATACACTAGCAATATTTTAAATTTTTGCCCATCTGGTTTGCCCAATAATTTCCACTTCTCCGATAACCAGTGAGTTGTAAACATTTTCTCCTATGTTTAATAGCCATTTATATTTCTTCTGTGAATTGCCTGTCAATATCCTTGGCCATTTTCTTTTTGGGTTGTTTATCTTTTCTTATTGATGTGAAGGATCTCTTTATATAGTCTACCTTTTAATCCTTTGCCTGTTATATATATATGGCACAAATACTTTCTCCAAATCTACCACCTGATTTTTAATTTTATTAATGATGCTTTTTTCCCATACAGAAGTTTTAAATTTTTATTTAATCAAATCTCTCTCAGTCATTTCTCTTATGGTTTCTGAGTATTGCACTTTACGTAGGAAGGCTTCCTCTCCCTTTGAAAAACAGCAAGGTTTTTCAAAAAATTTTTTTCTTCAAATATTATTTATAAATTTTTTCTCCATCTGAATTTTATGTATATTGAGGATCTAAATTAGTAGATCTAAATTAATTACTAGTAGGGATCTAAATTAATTCTTTCCAAATGGATAGCCAATTGTTTCAACGTCATTTATTTTAAAAGTCTATCTTTTTTCCCCACTGTTTGAAATGTCTAACTTCTTATAAATAAATTTCATACAAATAAATGTCTATTCTTCAATCTTCACACAATACCTCTGACAGCCAGAGAGGAACACTGCTCAGATGTCCCTTCAAGAAAGAGTCTGGGGCTTCCCTGGTGGCGCAGTGGTTGAGAGTCTGCCTGCCGATGCGGGGGACACGGGTTTGTGCCCCGGTCTGGGAAGATCCCACATGCCGCGGAGCGGCTAGGCCCGTGAGCCATGGCCACTGAGCCTGCGCGTCCGGAGCCTGTGCTCTGCAACAGGAGTAGGCCACAACAGTGAGAGGCCCGCGTACCAAAAAAAAAAAAGAAAAAAGAAAGAAAGAGTCTGTTGTGAGAAGTGTAGTTGGCTGACAGTCTCCAGTTGCCACACCTCCAAGACCCACTACAACATTCACCCTGAAGCCACACTCCCTCTGGACTTTTCTCAAACAAGAATTGAGCACAGTGGGGATCCTACAGCTGGACCAGTTCTGTCCAAAATGGGGCTCTTCTAATGAGCAATCTTTCTCTGGAGCTGTCCATTGGCCTGGCTGAGATTTTTCTCAGAATTGCATTATAGTCCGAGGCTCTTCCTATCCAATCCTCCTTCCTTCCATCTCTCCTTGCATAGGTATTGGACCTAAATTGTGGTCTGAAGGCCCTACTTCTCCCTTTTGTCCTTCACATGTATTTTCCCCTAGTGAATCTCTTACGCTTCTAATTCATCTGGTATCAGCTTCCAGAGGACCTGACCCCGATACAGTCCCATTGGTCAAGTTTTCTATTCCTATGCCAATATCATACTGCTTTAGTATGGCTTTGTAGTCTATTTTGATGTCTCAATGTGGTATTAAACGAGTAAATATTTGTATAGGGCTTAGAATAGTGCCTGATGCATAGAAGGAACCATACGTATTTGATAAACAAAAATAAATATGGCAACTTCCTCTCACTGTTTTTTCTTTCTAAACTTTGACTATTTTTAGAGACTTTCTTTTTCAGATGAAACTCAGAGTAAACTTATGTTCCAAAAAGATTCATATTGGGGTTTTGATGAGGATTTCACTACTCATCATTAAAAATACCTTTTTCAGGACTTCCCCGGTGGCGCAGTGGTTAAGAATCTGCCTGACAATGCAGGGCACACAGGTTCAAGCCCTGGTCTGGGAAGATCCCACATGTTGCGTAGCAACTAAGCCCACGTGCCACAGCTACTGAGACTGCGTGCCACAACTACTGAAGCCTGCGTGCTTAGACCCCAAGCTCCGCAACAAGAGAAGCCGCCACAATGAGAAGCCCACGCACTGCAGCAAAGAGTAGCCCCTGCTCTCCGCAACTAGAGAAAGTCCGTGTGCAGCAACGAAGACTCAACACGGCCAAAAATAAATAAATAAAATAAATTAATTTAAAAAATAAAAAAATACCTTTTTCAGAAATGAAAGATAGAATTTGGACAGGAGGTACAAAAATATGAGATTCTGCCTATGAAGATACAAAAAGAGAGAGATCTGAGGTTTAATAGCTATTTGGAGGAATGATCAATAGAAAAGGGGAAGGATAAAACACAGAAAAAGAGCAAAAATGTTGACATTAGTTTCAGGCATGTCTAATTTTAACAGTTGGTAGGAAAACCAAGAGGAAGTACCCAGTAAGAAGCCTGGAAATACAGATTTAGAAATGTCTGAGGCCTAGAATATGTGGAAGAAGCAAGATCTGGAATATATCTCATCTTCTACAGCCTGGGAGGCAACTCTAAATGGTTGTTGAAAACAAAGTGGGGACTGATAGGTCTATGTTTAAACTCCAGCTCAGCCATTCACGGGGTGCTGTATCACTTTTAATAATTTACCTAATCCTGCTAAAGCTTGGTTCCTTAGCAACAAAATGTGGACAAATGTGACTGAAATAATATATGTATAGCTCGCACCATGCCTGGCACATAGCAAATGTTCATTAATGCACTGGGTCTCAACAGGGGTCAGTTTTGACCCCAGGAAATTAGATAATATCTGGAGACCTTTTTAGTGTACCACTGGGAGGCACCACTGGCGTCTCATGGGCAGAAACATCCTACAATACACAGGCCAGCTCCCACACAACAAAGAATTATCTGAGCCAGAATATCAATAGTGCCAAGGTTGAGAGCCATGAGTTAATTGTAAGGATTATCTGGAGGCCAGGCCAAGACCTATGATGGGATAAGGGCAGGATGCAGTGAACATCACCTCTCCATTCTAGCTCATTTTCCAAAGGTTGAACTTATTCCCCAGACCTCAGGAAGGATGTCCAGGAGAGACATACCTCTCTTCAGTATCCCATAAACAGAGCCCAGGGACCCTCCAGCCTGACACAAAATACTTCCATATGTGGTTCTTATTTGTTAAGTAAACACACCTCAGTTTTCTATTTCTTGACCCAAAAGGATTTTTATAGTGTCATTCACTTTATAACTATTTGTTAAACTCTACATATCAGTTTCATGCACTTTTTTGTAGTGACATTAGGTTTATTTCACAATAAAAAGAATTGTTTTGAGAGAGAGAAGTAAACAGACCTAATGAAGTGGTGATATTTGTCTTCTGTGCTTTTTATCTTTTCTATGCGTATACTATAAGGTAATAAATTGTGCACAAGATCAGGAAATTCTCAATTTTGATTATCTGATTATAGTCACTAGAGCACCAACTAGTCTTAAAGAAAGAAATGGTTAAAAAGTATTTATAGGGCTTCCCTGGTGGCGCAGTGGTTGAGAGTCCGCCTGCCGATGCAGGGGACATGGGTTCGTGCCCTGGTCCGGGAGGATCCCACATGCCGCGGAGCGGCTGGGCCCGTGAGCCATGGCCGCTTAGCCTGCGCATCCGGAGCCTGTGCTCCGCACTGGGAGAGGCCGCAACAGTGAGAGGCCCACGTACCGCAAAAAAAAAAAAAAAAAAAAAAATTATATATAAATATATTTAAGTTATATATTCATATATAAATGTACAAAAATACATGTATATTACAAACAGCTTATTATTTCTAACCAAATGCTATGTAGCTCAATCATAGATTTTTTTTCCATATCATGAAATCTGAATCAGAATAACATCTAACTTTTATTTTAACAGTTTACTCTCCACATGTTCTTGCGTTTTAGGTTTGGTACTCATAGATCATAAGTCACATGGCACAGTCATCTTTCAAAAATTAAAAGGAAGGACATCAAGAGAGTGAAAAGATAGAAAACTTGTGGTTACCAAGGGGGAAAGGGGGGAGGTATAAATTGGGAAATTGGGATTGACATATACCCACTACTGTATATATAATAGATAACTAATAAGAACCTACTGTATAGCACAGGGAACTCTACTCAATACTCTGTAATGACCTATACGAGAATAGAATCTAAAAAAGGGTAGATATATGTATATGTACAACTGATTCACTTTGCTGTACAGCAGAAACTAACACAACATTGTAAATCAACTACACTCCAATAAAAATTATTACTCCAATAAAAAAAAGAGTGAGAAGATAATCCACAGAATGGAGAAAATACTTACAAATCACATATATGATAAATGATTAATATCCAGAATTTATAAAGAACTCTTACAACTCAACAATAACAAAGAAACAACCAAATTCAAAAATGGGCAAAGGACTTGGATAGACATTTTTCCAAAGAACATTTACAAATGGCCAATAGCACATGAGAAGATGCTGAACATCATTAGTCATTAGGGAAATGCAAATCAAAACCACATGAGATACCACTTCACACTCATTAGGACGGCTTTTACTAAAATAACAAAACAAAACAAAACAAAACAGAAAATAAGAAGTGTTGGAGAGGATGTGAAGCAGTTTGAAACCTGTACATTGCTGGTGAGAATGTAAAATGGTATAGTTGCTGTGTTAAACAGTTTAGTGGTTCTTTTAAAAGTTACACTTACAATTACTATATGATACAGCAATTCTACTCTAAAGAAGAAAAGCAGAGACTTAGATAAATGTACACCAACCTTCATAGCAGCACTATTCACAACACAAGGCGGAAGGTAGAAACAACACAAGTTCTATCACAGATGAATGAATAAACAGAATGTGTTATATACTAACAATTGAATATTATTCAGCCTTAATAAGGAATGAAATTCTGATACATGCTACAACAGGAATGAATCTTGAAAACATTACGCTAAGTGAAATAACGCAGGAACAAAAGGACAAATACTGTATGATTCCACTTATATGAGATACCTAAAATGTGTAAATTCTTACAGAGAGTAGAGTAGAAAGGGAATAGGAAGCTATTGTTTACTAGGTACAGAGTTTCCATTTGGGATGATGAAAAAGTCCTGGAAATGGATAGTGGTGAGGGCTGCACAACATCATAAATGTATTTAATGCCACTGAACCACTTTAAATTGTTAAAATGGTAAGTTCTATGTTATGTATATTTTAACACACACATAAAATTAAAAGGAGCCAGATCTCAGTTTTTAAAAACTGGACAGAAACAGGAAACAGAAGGTCAGGATAAAAGCGCAGATAGTTGCGGAAGACTGGGGTGGGCTACTATGAGTTCCTCAGTGTTCCCAGGATTCCTGTCATTCTGGGGCTGTTTGCCTTTTTCCTGACAGCCTCCCAGAATTCCTGTGAGCTAGCTGGCTTTCTAGACCAAAGTTAGCTTGTTCATCCTCATCTACACCTAGCCCAGAAATGACAGCCCCTATGGCCTCTGAAATTCCACCATTACAGAGTAAGTTCTTTGGATGAGTACCAATTACCAGCCCCCTTCCATCCCCACACTCCTACCCTGTGCTTGTTGTGTCTACTACTGCCTCCCAGAAGAGTGAACTGGCTTTGGCATTGTGGGACTCCACCAAGCCCAGGCAATCTCCCATGTGAATAAGAGCTATGCTCACTCAAAAGAAAAGAAAAACCTAGCTGACCACCAGAGTCTCATTTTTGTTTCTCAATCATTTATTTGGGGGGGAAAAAAACTAGACCTTTTAGTAATTTAAAAATAAAAATACTACAACACTAAATTGGGTCAGGGTGAGCAAAAAAGAAGATAAAGGTGACCCTAGAACAGAGGAATAATTACTATATGACCTAGTCAATCCACTCCTAGGTTTTTATCTAAAAGATGTGAAAACATGTACACATATAAAAAGCTGTACATGAATGTTTATAGCAGACTTATTTGTAATAGCAAAAACTGGAAAGAGCCCAAATTTCCATCAACAGCTGAATGGATAAGCAAATTTTGGTATAGCCACATAATGGAATATTACTCAGCAATAGAAAAGGAACAAACTACTGATACACACAACAAAGTGGATGAATCTCAAAATGATCGTGCTGAGCGAAAGGAGCCAGAGAAAAGGAGAGTACATAATATATGATTCCATTTATATAAGATTCTATAAATTGCAAACCAACCAAAGAGTAGAGAAGGGAGAGAGAGATTAAAAGGTAAGAGGACATTTGAGGGGATGCCGAATATGTTTGTCATCTTGATTGTGGTGATGGTTTCACAGGTGTACACATATATCAAAATTCATCAGATTTCACACTTTAAACATGCAGTTTATTGTATTGTAAAAATAAATAGCAGGAGAGAAAACACAAAAGCAGACAAAAGGTTCTCCCTCATCTCCAATATTCTTGAATGCAAGGTTGGAATACACGGATGCCACACACACACACGCACACGCACACACGCACACAATCATTGCTGCTCTCACAAACACACTAATCACTAGTCACCAGCATGTTTCCCTTTCAATAGCTCGGAGGTGTGTCCATTTCTATTCTTAGCCACTGGCCCAGTCTGAGCCCTCCATCCCATTGTTAGCTTACAACCTAGCCTTACCCTCCATCCAACATGCAGGTGGCTGCCAGAATAATCTTGACAAAGGACACCTCCAGCCACGTGACTCCTATTATTCAGAGCCATCATAGAAAAGCTATAGACGTACACCCATGCCTGAAAACAAAAGACTATAAAATAAAATGTTAGCAGTGTTTATCCCTGGGAAGAAGGTGATCTTTATTCTTCTGCTCTTTTTCTATATTTTACAGTAGTTTTTTAAGTAAAAATATCCTTATTGGTTTTGCCTGTTACAAAAAGAATGAATACTCACTGTAAAATACTCAAATAGGGCTTCCCTGGTGGCGCAGTGGTTGAGTGTCTGCCTGCCAATGCAGGGGACACGGGTTCGTGCCCCGGTCCGGGAAGATCCCACATGCTGTGGAGCGGCTGGGCCCGTGAGCCACAACTACTGAGCCTGCGCGTCTGGAGCTTGTGCTCCGCAACAAGAGAGGCCGCGGCAGTGAGAGGCCCGCGCACCGCGATGAAGAGTGGCCCCCGCTCGCCGCAACTAGAGAAAGCCCACGCACAGAAAAGAAGACCCAGCACAGCCAAAAATAAATAAATAAATGAAATTTAAAAAAAAAAAATACTCAAATAACATGAACAATATGAGAGTATAGTAAAATTGGAAAATGAAATTTGTTTCCTCCTGATCATCAACACTGCGGTTGCCTCTCCAATATCCACTCCGCCCCTCCCATCCAGGAAGCAGCCACGCAGTTTGGGTGGGATTATCTCTACCCACAGCTCCAGGAGTAGCTTCTGGAATGGTCTAAACCAGCAGTTCCCAACCCTAACATCCAAACTCTGATATTGTAGCAAACACTTCATAACACTGCCGTACCATCCTGACTTGTAAAATCAATAGATCATATATTATGATATACCTTGTATTATGACATAATGCCATGACTATAATATAAAGCAGAAATAGGAAAATAACTCACTATGAAATGATATGTATTTCAATATGGAAATGCTTGGGTACAACTATAATAGAAGAGACAATGAAGTTAGACGCTTGCACCTAATGGCAGAATCACCATTCATTCAACAGTTTTTTGAGTACTATGTGCCAGGCACTGTCCTAAGCTTACTGGGCATACAGATAGAAATCGCTTTTCGTGGAACTTACATTCTAAAAGGGTAATGGGATACAGACAACAAATAATCAGCATAATACATAATACATAAGTAAATTATATATTACATAACAGAATACATAAGTAAATTATATATTACATCGGAAAGTGATAAGTATTATTGGGGTAAAAAGTAGAACAGGATAAGGAAAAACCAGCATTCAGAGCAGTAAGGAAGTAGGTAGTGAGTTGCAGTTTAAACTATTGGTCAAGGCAGGCCTCATCAGATGCAGGCCTCACCAGACGGTAACATTCAATTTGAAGGAGTTAAGGGAATGAATCATGCAGCTTATCTAGGGGGAAGTATCTGGGCAGAGGGAATAGCCATGTAAATGACCTAAGGCGGAAGCCTGCATGGTGAGTATATGGGCTGTAAGTGGCCAGTGAGATGGTCTGGAGTGAGGAGTATGAGAAAAAGCAGAACTAGGAGATGGGTCAGAGAGGAAACAGAGCCAGATCTCACAGGGCCTCAAAGGACATTGTAAAGCTTGTACTCTGAGTAAAAAGGTGCAACATTAGAAGGTTTTGAGGCGAGGAGTGACATGATCTGACCCACATTTTAAAAGGAAAAATCTGGCTACTCTGTTGCGAATAGATTGGGAGACCAGCTTGGGAGGTTGTCATAAGAATCCAGGTGAGAAGTGAATGCAACAGCTACAAATGCAGACTAATATTCAGTACCATATTTCATCTAAGATGTCATTGACTGTAGGATTCATCCTGGTTTCAGAGATAAAATATGCAATGTGAATTGCATTATGCAGTGTGAATTGCAATAGTCAGAAGCAGTGTTGTTGAAAACATGATTTTCTGAAGTAGTGAACAACTCTTGGTAAAGTTCCAAGTGAAACAAAGTACTATTTTCTCTCAATTTACCCATAATTCTCGCATTTTTTAAAATTAATTAATTTATTTTTGGCTGCATTGGGTTTTCCTTGCTGTGCCTGGGCTTTCTCCAGTTGCCGCGAGCGGGGTCTACTCTTCGTCGCGGTGCGCCTACTTCTCATTGCGGTGGCTTCTCTTGTGGCAGAGCACGGGCTGTAGGCACGCTGCCTTCAGTAGTTGTGGCTGGCAGGCTGTAGAGCGCAGGCTCAGTAGTTGTGGTGCACGGGCTTAGTTGCTCCGCGGCATGTGGGATCTTCCCGGACCAGGGCTTGAACCTGTGTTCCCTGCATTGGCAGGCGGATTCTCAACCACTGTGCCACCAGGGAAGTCCAATTCTCACATATTGAGGTTCAGTTTATATTAAGACCATGCAAAAACAGTTCATGTTTATGTACAGAATGGAGTTATGGTCTAGGTTCAGGTTATTATAAACAGGTTTTTAAAATCTACATTAATGTCAAATGGGACATTAAAAGTCATGCAAGATGTGGGGACAAGTTGTAATGTATCGGGCTATCCTGTACATTACGAGAAATCTATCTCTGGCCCATACTCTAAAGGCTCGATCACTGTGACAACCAAAATTACTTACAAAGAGGTCCTTAGAATGTGATGCTAGCATAGTGCATGATTCAGTAACAGACACATGACCACACTATCATGGTCCAATCAGAGGGAAGCCCAGGGCTGCTGTCTGACAAAGTAGAGAGCTACCGGGTAGCACCGGCAGGGCCTGAACTAAGAAGCCACAGGCCTGAATGTGCCATCAACCCTTCCACCACCAGGGGGAGCCAGGCTTGCGATGAGGCTTTTATTTCTTTTTAAGTAATTTTTTAAAATTGTGGTAAAATATACATAAAATGTAACATATTAACCATTTTAAAGTCTACATTCACATTATTGTGCAACAAATCTCCAGGACTCTTTTCATCTCGCAAAAAAACCCAAAAACTATACTCATTAAACCACAACTCCCCTTTCCCCTCCTCCCCCCAGTCCCTGCCAACCACCATTCTACTTTCTGTCTTCAAAAGAGTTTGACAGTTCTAGGTACCTTTTATAAGTGGAATCATACAGTATTTGTCCTTTTCTGTCTGGCTTATTTCACTTAGCATAATGTCCTCAAGAAGCTTTTACCTTTGAAGGCAAAGCGCAAGACAGAGAAAAGCTGGCAGCTGAATGACACTGTTGAACTTCTGCATCAACCCTTCACCAAAGCCCACTTCACCTCTGAGCATTTTGGTTACTTGGTCAATATATTCCATTTATTATTTAAGCATATTTGTGTCTATATTTTCTATTATTTGCAAAGTGAAAACACAGTAACTGATACCCTCCCTTTTTTTCCTCAAATAGAATTAACAGTTTGGTATAGATTCTTTCAGACCCTCTAACATACAAATAAAGATGTGCATTTTATTTTTATATACGTGAAATCCTATAATACGGTTAAGCAACCCGATATTTTCGCTGACTTCTTTCAACATTAATAAATATAGATCTAGTTTAAATTCTTTTTTAGGTCCATTGTGTGAATGAACCATAGTTTATTTAACCAACTGGTAAACATTTAGGATCTCCCTAGTGTTTTGATACTATAAACATGTTGTAGTGAACATCCTTCTGCAGATTTATTTCCTTTGAATACATTTCTAGAAGAAATGCCTTCCCAATGCTCCTACCAATTTCTATTCCTAATATTTCATGAGAGTTCCTGACTATCTATATTCTGTAACATATGGACTATTGCCCATCATTTTCATCTTTCCTAATATAATACATAAAAATAATATCTAACTTTTAGTGCAATTAAGAGTTCTCTTTTGCAAGTGAAGAATTTTTTTAATGTTTACTGGCCATTTCAATTTCCTTTATTGTGAATTGCTAGTTCAAATCCTTTGTACATTTGTCTACTAGGGTATTTATCATTTGCCTAATGATTCATAAAAGCTCTTTACAGAATTAAGGATATTAAATCCTTGTCAATCAAATGTGCTGCATATATTTCCTCCAGTTTATTACTTGTATTTTAACTTTTTTTTTAATGGAAACTTTTCCAAATAGAAGTTTTACCTTTTAGCATTTTTCCTTATATAAATATGCAGTTGTCGCAACATCATTTATTGAATAATCCATCTTTCCCCACTGCTTTGAAATGCCATCTTTATATTTTAAATCCCCACACTAAAACTCTATAGCTCACTAATCTGCTTTGGGGCTTTCTATTTTGTTCTATTGATTTTTTTTTCTGCCCATGTGCCAGCTGCTTCTTATATTTCTTTTCTTTCTTTCAAAATTGTCTCAGCTTATCTCAAAATTATGTTTTCCAGATGAACTTTAGAAACAATTTGAGAAATTCCAAAAAATCTATTGTGATCCTGTTTGGAATTGCATTGTAATTATAGATTAATTTGTAGTCTCCAAAGTGCCTAGCACAGCTTTTTGCCCATAATAGGACCTCATTAAATATGTGTAGAATAAATTAATAAGTACCTACCCATTAATTTCAGGATCTTTAGATAAGTCTGGGCAGGAAAGTATACAACATAGTCCTTACCGGTTGTGTGCTAGTAAATTTTTAACAACTGGTTCTTGGGAGTACTGATTTCTAGTGTTTGCTGATTTCCAAGGTATAAATATTCCCACCATGGTTGATTTCCCACCATGGTTGATTTCAATGGTTGGTTTCGATGTTAACCAGAATGCAAAATTCTTAAAAATTTAGCAACCAGCCCTCTCAATCTTTTTTTTTTTTTGATGTGGACCATTTTTAAAGTCTTTATTGAACTTGTTACAATATTGCTTCTGTTTCATGTTTTATCTTTTTGGCTGTGAGGCATGTGGAATCTTAGCTCCCCGACCAGGGATTGAACCCGCACTGCCTGCATTGGAAGGTGAAACCTTAACCACTGGATCGTGAGGGAAATCCCAGCCTTCTCAATCTCACACAAGCCATTTCCAGCACACCACCGTTTTTACCTTCAAAGAGGTATTTTGTATGTGTGTTTATTCTTTCCGTTGGATATTTACTTATTGAAAGATAAAATTGGAAAAATATTAAATGAAAATTTAAAAAATAATTCTCCCATAATTAACTACCCTAACATAACAGCTAACATAACTCTTCATTTTTTTGTGTTCTCTCCCAGTCTTTTCTTTATGCATACATACTTTAACTAATAGTTGTAATCATTCAATTTTTTAAAATTGTTTTAGTGTAGCAAATTTTAAACATATACAAAGAGGCAGAATAAAATACTGAACCCAAGCACCATAACCAAGCCCCCCAAAACATTAACCTGAGGCCAACCCTGTTCCATCTACTTTCCCACCTATTTGCCCTCATCCACATTTTTTTGAACAAATCCCAGACATCATATCCTTACATCGGTAAATATTTCAGTAGTAACCATTCAATTTTTCATTCAACTTTTTTCACTTGTAGTCTAAGGAAGACAAAGGCATAAATAATTCAACTAAAAGAAATTTAAGTATTCTGATGTTGGCAGTAACGATTGATTTGAGGTACAAGGGAGCAGTGTCTAAAAGCTACTGCATCTGAAGAACTTTATTAATGAATCTTTTCATTTTTTCCCCATCCTTCTCTTTGTGGTAAAGTACAATACAACCCAATTTAAATTCCACATGTTGTCATCTACACAACAAATCACATACAACATGGGCCAAATTACAGTATCTCTACACATGAAAAATACCCATCAAAACAGAGTTTATTTAATACAACTAAATCCCAAAGCAGTTATTAGTTATCTTCTCCAATATTAGCAATTTTTAAGGATTTCACTATAAACCCAGAGTAATTCACAGTGTAAACTTGTGGGGAGGGGGGTTGAGACTGTCTTTATTAGTTTTATAACCCTTTTAGACTACTAGTTACAATTTTGAGTCAAGACACTATCCCTTACCCTGGCTCTACCCTGCAGGGTAGATTTTATTGTACTCAAACTGCAGATGAGAAAACCAAGACTCAAGAGACATCCTCAAGATCAAACACTGGTATGTGGTGAAGTCAGGATCTGAACCCTAGCACATCAGTTGGGATTATTTGGTTGCAAGCAAAAGAAATTGGCTAAGTTCAACCCAAAAGGGGGGCATTAATTAGAGGGATATTGAATGAATGAATGGGAATTGAAAGAATGAATGGGAAGCTGAAGGAGATAGGCTGGAACCAGGGCAACAGGGATGACCCCATCCTCTAGTCTGGAAAGTGTGAACGTCAACCCTTTTTTCATCCTCTGTCATTTTGTACAAGATTCAAAGTTCATGAAAAGAGACCTCAATTGATTTTTAACTTCAGAAGGAGGGCAGGACATAAAATTTACCATCCCATGAAGAAGCCCATGCTGTAGAAGAAGTAATTCTTCTAAAGGAATTCAGGGTGCACTTTTGAAGGGGTGAAATAGATGTTGGGTAGCAAAAAATAAATAAATAAATAATTTTGTGGTGACATCTTGAGTGTATTGTACAGATCTCCCTTCAAGGAAGGACTTGTTGCCCTTGTTTGTAGACCGCCTTTCAGGAATTGCCTTTGCCATAGAGAGCCACCTCATCCATGGTTATACCCTTCCAGGGACAGCTCACTTTACTGAAGTTGGGGTAGAAAGGCCTGGCCATTTCACCTTAGTGCTGGGACAACTCTGTAGGGCCATTTTTGCTCCAGAGCTCCCCAAAGGGCTGATTGAGGCTGGTGTAGAGGCTGCAGAACAGCCCTGCTTTTCCCTGTACCCATTGCTGCTTCCTTCCTCTCCCTTCCATAGGTATTGATTCCAAGAGAATTTTAAAAAATAAATATCCTGTATGCTAAAGTCAGTCTCAGAGTTTGCTGTTGAAGAACCCAACCTGTGACATTTCTATTCACCAGTTCTATCTGACTCCAAAAGTCCCACATTTTTACCCCACCAAATGTTTCATTATGACTTTTTTGAGATTGTTGTAAAATACATATAACATAAAATTTACCATCTTAATTGTACTGTTCAGTGGCATTAAATATATTTACAGTGTTGTGCAACCTCATCATAGCTTTCTATGAACGTTTAGAGTCATAGATCCACAGAATATTAGAACTGGAGAGATCTTTATGTACTAAAGTATGCAAATTCATCTATCAAAACTCGGCAAACATAAAGAGAAAGAAGCTGAGAAAGATTGATGGGAGATGAGAGAGAGAAATAAAGCAGGTATTTATCGCATGCAAGCAAGAATTGTAAACCTGCTGCTCCCACATGGACCCCAGTTCCCTCCGACTTCTCCTAGGCAGGCATCGCTCCATGCTGAGGGTGAGTGTGGATTTAAGATTCATATTTCACTATAAATGGCACCAAACACAAACCAACTACTTCATCTGGTTTCAGTAAAAAAAACAGTGATCTGCCCTCATACTAGACAAAAAAATTATCTAGATGGGACTTAATAAAAGATAGTGTGTCAGGGACAGCTTGAGGCCTTCCTAAGGGATTTTCAAGGGTAAGTTTGACTATATCCAATTTTTACCTTATATGCTGACCTTATAACCTCACCCAGGTGAGATGCAACCCCCTTTACGTTAACCTGCATTGTGGTAGTAGAGCATTAACTCATACCCAAAATCATGATATTGCAAAACAAAAAAAATTTTTTTCAAGGTGAATGGAAGTACAGGGTGAAAATAAACTGAAGTAAGTTCTTATTAGATTATTTATGGATTATGGATTTGTAAGACTCTACAGCAGCTAGCAGTGCTGTCCGATAGAAATACAATGCTAGCCATCTAAGTCACCTAAGTAATTAAATTTTCGACTTAACCAAATTTTTTTCTTTTTTTTTTTTTTTGCCGCACTGTGTGGCTTAGTTCCCTGACCAGGGATCGAACCCATGCCCCCCTGCAGTGGAAGCGTGGAGTCCTAACCACTGGACCACCAGGGAATTCCCAGCCACATATTTTAAAAAGTAAAAGAACAGGTAAAATGAATGACATAATTCATTTAACCCAATACTCATCCAAAATACTGTCATTTCAACATGTAATCAATATAACAATTATTAATGACATATTTCACTTTCTCATACTGTGTATTTTGCGCTTACAATGCATCTCAACTTGAAATGACCACATTTCAAGTGCTCAGGGGTTACATATGGCTAGTAATTTCCTTATTGGACAATGCAGGTCTCAAACATATTCTCTGATAACAGAGAAATCTCTTATTTCTCTGTTTGGTCTAACTGGGTAACATTTGAGGGAAAGATGTGGAAATATATGTGGCTCTGTATCAAAACATTACCTGCGTGCATCGTAGATTTAAAAGTGGGCAACAGTCTGACTGTTGGCAGAGTGAAAACCCAAACCCAACTCTATAATACACACTTAACAGAAAGAAGAAACATCTCCCGGGGCAGAACATGAATCAATAGTTTCCAATTCCCCAACTAGCAGTGAATCATTAAAGTTTCACAAGGATAATTCACGGTGCATTCCAATCAATTCTGTAAATTATAGACAAGAAGTCTGTTCTTCAAGCCTCACTGCCTTCCATCCCACAGGAGAAAACAGCAATAGCTAATAGAGAAGACATGAAAAAACCACCCAAGTATTGAACTATGATTTAATTTAAAACAACAAACTTTACTCTTTACAACAACATAAACGAATGAAAGTAAAAGCTCAATTTTTACTGCCTTGAAACAAAATTGAAATATGGAACTGAAAATAGCTTTAAGAAAAATGAGATGGATTTTATAACCTTTTACTCCATTCTGCTAATTCTGTGCCTACAGAATACTAAACTAAAAAAAGGACTAATTTATTCATATACCCTTAGGCAGGCAACACACATACACACACACGCACACACACACATACAATTTGGCATCTGATGCAGAAATCTTGAACTAAAAATTCAACATAAAAACTCTTCTATAATTAGTGAAACCTGCAGGGTCTTGGCAGCAGCAAACTGTGAAGCTGACCTGTTAGAAACACCTTCAAATCCATGGCACACAGAACCCCACGGGAAACCCTGGTGCAGATAAACTCAAAGTCAAAAAATTACAAATCACATAAATCACTAAGAGGAAGATTAAAAGAGGGAGAGGCAGAAACAGCAAACAAGAAAAAGTGTACCCCCAAACTCAAGAAAATCGAGCAATCTAAAGAGATTTTAAAATGTTTCTTTAAAAAAGTTTGTTTACAGAAGTTATTTTTTGTTAATGAAGTATAGTTGATTTACAATGTTGTGCCATCTTTAAACATTTTAAGGAATAGACACCTCATGTAAAAACAGGACACTATACAAAAATAACAATATGATAAAAGAACCAATTAGAAATTTCAGAGACAAAATATATAATCATTGGGACGCCCCTGGTGGTCCAGCAGTTAAGACTCTGCGCTTCCACAGCAGGGGACGCAGGTTTGATTCCTGGTCGGGGAACTAAGAACCTGCAGGTCATGTGGTACGGCCAAAAAAAAAATTGAAAAAAAAATATAATCATTGTGAAAAACACTTAATGGACAGATTACACAGACTATTAGACATAGCTGAAAATTAATAAATTGGAAGCTAGATATAAAGAAATCATGCAAAATGTAGCACAAAGAGATATGTTTTTTAAAACACTTAAAAGTAAATCAGAGACATGGAGGATAAAATGAGAAGATCTCACATAAATTCAATCGGAGTAACAAATAAAGAAAATTGGAGGGGGTATAGTATTCGGAGAAATACGGGTGACGTTTTCAGGATTTTTTTTTTTTAAACATCTTTATTGGACTATAATTGCTTCACAATGGTGTTAGTTTCTGTTTTATAACAAAGTGAATCAGGTATACATATACATATATCCCCATATCTCCTCCCTCTTGCGTCTCCCTCCCACCCTCCCTATCCCACTCCTCTAGGTGGTCACAAAGCACCGAGCTGATCTCCCTGTGCTATGCGGCTGCTTCCCACTAGCTATTTATTTTACAATTGGTAGTATATATAAGTCCATGCCACTCTCTCACTTCATCCCAGCTTACCCTTCCCCCTCCCCATGTCCTCAAGTCCATTCTCTATGTCTGCGTCTTTATTCTTGTCCTGCCCCTAGGTTCTTCAGAACGGTTTTTTTTAGATTCCATATATATGTGTGAGCATACAGTATTTGTTTTTCTCTTTCTGACTTACTCAGTATGACAGTCTCTAGGTCCATCCACCTCACCACAAATAACTCAATTTCGTTTCTTTTTATGGCTGAGTAATACTCCATTGTATATATGTGCCACATCTTTTTTTTTTTGAAGTGCCACATCTTCTTTATCCATTCATCTGTCAATGGACACTTAGGTTGCTTCCATGTCATGGCTATTGCACATAGAGCTGCAATGAACATTATGGTACATGGCTCTTTTTGAATTATGGTTTTCTCAGGGTATATGTCCAGTAGTGGGATTGCTGGGTCATATGGGAGTTCTATTTGTAGTTTTTTAAGGAACCTCCATACTGTTCTCCATAGTGGCTGTATCAATTTACATTCCCACCAACAATGTAAGAGGGTTCCCTTTTCTCCACACCCTCTCCAGCATTTATTGTTTGTAGATTTTTTGATCATGGCCTTTCTGACAGGTGTGAGGTGATACCTCATTGTAGTTTTGATTTGCATACCTCTAATGATTAGTGATGTTGAGCATTTTTTCATGTGTTTGCTGGCAATCTGTATATCTTCTTTGGAGAAATGTCTATTTAAGTCTTCTGCCATTTTTGGATTGGGTTGTTTGTTTTTTTGATATTGAGCTGCATGCGCTGCTTGTAAATTTTGGGATTAATCCTTTGTCAGCTGCTGCATTTGCAAATATTTTCTCCCATTCTGAGGGTTATCTTTTCATTTTGTTTATGGTTTCCTTTCCTGTGCAAAAGATTTAAGTTTCATTCGGTCCCATTTGTTTATTTTTGTTTTTATTTCCATTTCTCTAGGAGGTGGGTCAAAAAGGATCTTGCTGTGATTTATGTCATAGAGTGTTCTGCCTATGTTTTCCATTAAGAGTTTTATAGTGTCTGGCCTTACATTTAGGTCTTTAATCCATTTTGAGTTTATTTTTGTGTATGGTGCTAGGGAGTGTTCTAATTTCATTCTTTTACATGTAGCTGTCCAGTTTTCCCAGCACCACTTATTGAAGAGGCTGTCTTTTCTCCATTGTATATTCTTGCCTCCTTTATGAAAAATAAGATGACCATAGTGCGTGGGTTTATCTCTGGGCCTTCTATCCTGTTCCATTGATCTATATTTCTGTTTTTGTGCCAGTACCATACCATCTTGATTACTGTAGCTTTGTAGTATAGTCTGAAGTCACGGAGCCTGATTCTTCCAGTTTCGTTTTTCTTTCTCAAGATTGTTTGGTTATTTGGGATCTTTTGTGTTTCCATACAAATTGTGAAATTTTTTGTTCTAGTTCTGTGAAAAATGCCATTGGTAGTTTGATAGGGATTGCATTGAACATGTAGGTTGCTTTGCGTAGTACAGTCATTTTCACAATGTTGATTCTTCCAATCCAAGAACATAGTATATCTTTCCATCTGTTTGTATCATCTCTAATTTCTTTCATCAGTGTCTTATAGTTTTCTGCATACAGGTCTTTTGTCTTCTTAGGTAGGTTTATTCCTAGGTATTTTATTCTTTTTGTTGCAATGGTAAATGGGAGTGTTTCCTTGATTTCTCTTTCAGATTTTTCATGATTAGTGTATAGGAATACAAGAGATTTCTGTGCATTAATTTTGTATCCTGCTACTTTACCAAATTCATTGATTAACACTAGTGGTTTTCTGGTAGAGTCTTTAGGATTCTCTATGTATAGTATCATGTCATCTGCAGTGACAGCTTTACTTCTTTTCTGATTTGGATTCATTTTATTTCCTTTTCTTCTCTGATTGTTGTGGCTAAAACTTCCAAAACTATGTTGAATAACAGTGGTGAGAGTGGGCAACCTTGTCTTTTTCCTGATCTTAGTGAAAATGGTTTCACTTTTTCCCCACTGAGAACGAGGTTGGGTGTGGGTTTGTCATATATGGCCTTTATTATGTTGAGGTAAGTTCCCTCTATGCCTACTTTCTGCAGGGTTTTTATCATAAATGGGTGTTGAATTTTGTCAAAAGCTTTTTCTGTATCTATTGAGATGACCATATGGTTTTTCTCCTTCAATTTGTTAATATGTTGTATCACATTGATTGATTTGCGTATATTGAAGAATGCTTACATTCCTGGCATAAACCCCACTTGATCATGGTGTATGATCCTTTTAATGTGGTGTTGGATTCTGTTTGCTAGCATTTTGTTGAGGATTTTTGCATCTATGTTCATCAGTGATATTGGCCTGTAGTTTTCTTTCGTTGTGACATCTTTCTCTGGTTTTGGTATCAGGGTGATGGTGGCCTAGTAGAGTTTGGGAGTGTTCCTCCCTCTGCTATATTTTGGAAGAGTTTGAGAAGGATAGCTGTTAGCTCTTCTCTAAATGTTTGATAGAATTCACCTGTGAAGCCATCTGGTCCTGGGCTTTTGCTTGTTGGAAGATTTTTAATCACAATCTCAATTTCAGTGCTTGTGATTTGTTGTTTATATTTTCTATTTCTTCCTGGTTCAGTCTCAGAAGGTTGTGCATTTCTAAGAACTTGTCCATTTCATCATGGTTGTCCATTTTATTGGTATATAGTCGCTTGTAGTAATCTCTCATGATCTTTTGTGTTTCTGCAGTGTCACTTGTTACTTCTCCTTTTTCATTGCTAATTCTGTTGATCTGAGTCTTCTCCCTTTTTTTCTTGATGAGTCTGGCTAATGGTTTATCAATTTTGTTTATCTTCTCAAAGAACCAGCTTTTAGTGTTATTGATCTTTGCTACTGTTTCCTTCATTTCTTTTATTTCTGATCTGATCTTTATGATTTCTTTCCTTCTGCTAACTTTGGGGTTCTTTTGTTCTTCTTTCTCTAATTGCTTTAGGTGTAAGGTTAGGTTGTTTATTTGAGATGCTTCTTGTTTCTTGAGGTAGGATTGTATTGCTATAAACTTCCCTCTTAGAACTGCTTTTGCTGCATCCCATAGGTATTGGGTCGTCGTGTTTTCATTGTCATTTATTTCTAGGTATTTTTTAATTTCCTCTTTGATTTCTTCAGTGACCTCTTGGTTATTAAGTAGTGTATTGTTTAGCCTCCATGTGTTTGTATTTTTTACAGATTTTTTTCCTGTAATCAATATCTAGTCTCATAGTGTTGTGGTCAGAAAAGATGCTTGATACAATTTCAATTTTCTTCAAGTTACCAAGGCTTTATTTGTGACCCAAGATATGATCTATCCTGGAGAATGTTCCATGAGCACTTGAGAAGAAAGTGTATTCTGTTGTTTTTGGATGGAATGTCCTATAAATATCAATTAAGTCCACCTTGTTTAATGTATCATTTAAAGCTTGTGTTTCCTTATTTATTTTCATTTTGGATGATCTGTTCATTGGTGAAAGTGGGGTGTTAAAGTCCCCTACTATGATTATGTTAGTGTCGATTTCCCCTTTTATGGCTGTTAGCATTTACCTTATGTATTGAGGTGCTCCTATGTTGGGTGCATAAATATTTACAATTGTTATATCTTCTTCTTGGATTGATCACTTGATCATTATGTAGTGTCCTTCTTTGTCTCTTGTAATAGTCTTTGTTTTAAAGTCTATTTTGTCTGATATGAGAATTGCTACTCCAGCTTTCTTTTGATTTCCATTTGCATGGAATATCTTTTTCCATCCCCTCACTTTCAGTCTGTGTGTCTCTAGGTCTGAAGTGAGTCTCTTGTAGACAGCATAAATATGGGTCTTGTTTTTGTATCCATTCAGGCAGTTTATGTCTTTTGGTTGGAGCATTTAATCCATTTACATTTAAAGTAATTATCGATATGTATGTTCCTATTACCACTTTCTTAATTGTTCTGGGTTTGTTATTGTACATTTTTTCCTTCTCTTGTGCTTCCTGCCTAGCAAAGTTCCTTTAGCATTTGTTGTAAAGATGGTTTGGTGGTGCTGAATTCTCTTAGCTTTTGGTTGTCTGTAAAGGTTTTAATTTCTCTGTTGAATCTGAATGAGATCCTTGCAGGGTAGAGTAATCTTGGTTGTAGGTTTTTCCCTTTCATCACTTTAAATATGTCCTGCCACTCCCTTCTGGCTTGCAGAGTTTCTGCTGAAAGATCAGCTGTTAACCTTATGGGGATTCCCTTGTATGTTATTTGTTGTTTTTCCCTTGCTGCTTTTAATATTTGTTCTTTGTATTTAATTTTTGATAGTTTGATTAATATGTGTCTTGGCGTGCTTCTCCTTGGATTTATCCTGTATGGGACTCTCTGCGCTTCCTGGACTTGATTAATTATTTCCTTTCCCATATTAGGGAAGTTTTCAACGATAATCTCTTCAAATATTTTCTCAGTCCCTTTCCTTTTCTCTTCTTATTCTGGGACCCCTATAATTCGAATGTTGGTGCGTTTAATGCTGTCGCAGAGGTCTCTGAGACTTTCCTCAATCTTTTCATTCTTTTTTCTTTATTCTGCTCTGCAGTAGTTATTTCCACTATTCTATCTTCCAGATCACTTATCCGTTCTTCTGCCTCAGTTATTCTGCTATTGATCTCTTCTAGAGAATTTTTAATTTCATTTATTGTGTTGTTCATCACTGTTTGTTTGCTCTTTAGTTCTTCTACGTCCTTGTTAAACGTTTCTTGTGTTTTCTTCATTCTGTTTCCAAGATTTTGGATCATCTTTACTATCATTATTCTGAATTCCTTTTCAGGTAGACTGCCTATTTCCTCTTCATTTGTTAGGTCTGGTGGGTTTTTATCTTGCTCCTTCATCTGCTGTGTTTCTCTATCTTCTCATTTTGCTTAACTTACTGTGTTTGGGGTCTGCTTTTCGCAGGCTGCAGGTTTGTAGTTCCCGTTGTTTTTGGTGTCTGCCCCCAGTGGCTAAGGTTTGTTCAGTGGGTTGTGTAGGCTTCCTGGTGGAGGGGACTCTTGCCTGTGTTCTGGTGGATGAGGCTGGATCTTGTCTTTCTGGTGGGCAGGACCGCATCCGGTGGTGTGTTTTGGGGTGTCTGTGACCTTATTATGATTTTAGGCAGCCTCTCTGCTAATGGATGGGGTTGTGTTCCTGTCTTGCTAGTTGTTTGGCATAGGGTGTCCAGCACTGTAGCTTGCTGGTCCTTGAGTGGAGCTGGGTCTTAGTGTTGAGATGGAGATCTCTGCGAGAGCTTTCACCGTTTGATATTACGTGGAGCCAGGAGGTCTCTGGTGGACCAATGTCCCGAACTTGGCTCTCCCACCTCAGAGGCACAGGCCTAACACCTGGCCAGAGCACCAAGACCCTGTCAGCCACACGGCTCAGAAGAAAAGGGAGAAAATAAAGAAAGAAAGAAAAATAAAATAAAGTTTTTAAAATAAAAAATAATTATTGATTTTTTTAATTTAAGTTATTAAAAAAGAAAAAAAAGATAGAAAGAAGAGAGCAACCAAACCAAAAAAGAAATCCACCAGTGATAACAAGCACTAAAAACTATACTAAAAAGAAAAAACAAACAAACAACAATGGACAGATAGAACCCTAGGGAAAATGGTAAAAGCAAAGCTATACAGACAAAATCACACACAGAAGCATACACATACACACTCACAAAAAGAGGAAAAGGAAAAAATATATATATATACCGTTGCTCCTAAAGTCCACCGCCTCAATTTGGGATGATTCGTTGTCTACTCAGGTATTCCACAGATGCAGCGTACATCAAGTTGATTGTGGAGATTTAATCCGCTGCTCCTGAGGCTGCTGGGCGAGATTTCCCTTTCTCTTCTTTGTTCGCACAGTTCCTGGGGTTCAGCTTTGGATTTGGCCCCGCCTCTGCATGTAGGTCGCCTGAGGGCGTCCGTTCCCTGCCCAGAGAGGACGAGGTTAAAGGAGCAGCTGATTAGGGGGCTCTGGCTCACTCAGGCCAGGGAGAGGGAGGGGTACGGAGTGCGGGGCGAGACTGCGGCGGCAGAGGCTGACATGACGTTGCAACAGCCTGCAACAGCGTGTTCTCCCGGGGAAGTTGTCCCTGGATCACGGGACCCTGGCAGTGGCGGGCTGCACAGCCTCCCGGGAGGGGAGGTGTGGATAGTGACCTGTGCTTGCACACAGGTTTCTTGGTGGCTGCAGCAGCAGCATTAGCATTTCATGCCTGTCTCTGGTATCCGCGCTGGTAGCCGCGGCTCACTCCCGTTTCTGGAGCTCGTTTAGGCAGTGTTCTAAATCCTCTCTCCTCGTGCACCCTGAAACAATGGTCTCTTGCCTCTTCCGCAGCTCCAGGCTTTTTCCCGGACTCCCTCCAGGGTAGCTCTGGTGCACTAGCCCCTTCAGGCTGTGTTCACGCAGCCAACCCCAGTCCTCTCCCTGGGATCTGACCTCCGAAGCCCAAGCCTCAGCTCCCATCCCCACCCGCCCTGGTGGGTGAGCAGACAAGCTTCTCGGGCTGGTGAATGCTGGTCAGCACCAATCCTCTGTGCAGGAATCTCTCCGCTTTGCCCTCTGCACCCCTGTTGCTGAGCTCTCCTCCTTAGCTCCAAAGGTCCCCCTCTGCCACCCCCTGTCTCTGCCAGTGAAGGGGCTTCCTAGTGTGTGGAAACTTTTCCTCCTTCACAGCTCCCTCCCACTGGTGCAGGTGCCGTCCCTATTCTTTTGTCTCTGTTTTTACTTTTTTCTTTTGCCCTACCCAGGTACATGGGGAATTTCTTGCCTTTTGGGAAGTCTGAGGTCTTCTTCCAGTGTTCAGTAGGTGTTCTGTAGGAGTTGTTCCACATGTAGATGTATTTCTGATGTATTTGTGGGGAGGAAGGAGATCACCACGTCTTACTCTTCCACCATCTTGAAAGTCTCCCTAAGGATTTTTTTTAATTGAAGAAGCCCACTAGCCAAGCAGGAAAAATAACACACCCTTACCTAGACACATTGCAGTGAAACTATGGGACATCGAAGTCAAAGAGAAAAATCTTAAAACTACCACAGAGACGATAAAGCTTATCTTCAAAGTCATGACTATTTATTAGACTTACAGCAGACTTCTCATGAGCAAAAATAGGTGTCCAAATATTGGAATATCATTTCCAAAGTGCTGAGGGACAATATCAGACTTCTATATCCTCACTCAAGACATTTCCAGACATACAAATACTGGGAGTTTACTTTTCATAGGCTCTTGCTGAAAAAGCTATTAAAGGATATACTCAGGAAGAAAGAAACTGAACTATGAGGGAAGGAATGGGTGCCAGAAGCAATTGTGAGCAAAGAAACTGGTAAACATATTGGTAAACCTGCAAAGAGCTTAAAGAAAATAAAAATAACTAGCTGATCACATAGGATGAATTAAAATGAAAAGAAGCAAATATTCTGACAGATGCACACAGTTATAAAAATCACCCCATGGTGCAAAAAGTTACAAAGACATAAACAAATGAGAAGATATAATTTTCATTAATTCCTCATTTTAACAAAATTATTTCCTACCAAATTGGTTTTTAGCATGTCTTTAGCCAAACCACTAGGTATTCCCTATCTCCATCCCTATCTCCAAAGATCTTTAGTTATAAAGGAACAAAAGAAATCAACAGTCTCATTTCAAAAGCCTAAATTTTAAACATCATGCTAGGTATTGCATAAAGCACATTATCTAGCTACAATCCCAACATTTTAGGAAAGGGAAGAAGAATTCCTTTCCACTCTCATGCCAGATTTGGCTCTTATCTTAATTCCGTCTAACACACAGCACAAATATCAGACCAGATATCCTGACTAAAAAGCTTAATAATAGCATCTGGTTTTGAAAGTTTTTATTAGCGATATTCTAAGGGCCCTCAAGATAGGAATGATTTTCTGGGACCATTTTCTCCTATGACTTGTGGCATTCTCTATTTTCCAAGGACAGTAAAGATTTTTCTAACCAAAATTCATGAAGATATGATTTCAAAAACATCTGTACTTCCCAACTTGACATAGAAATAAAAATATTTTAACTGATGATTTTAGTTATGTTTACCTTTGGGATTACTAACTCAAAGGGCTGCATTTTTTGTTCATTGCAGCTCTATTTACAATAGCCAGGACATGGAAGCAACCTAAGTGTCCAGCGACAGATGAATGGATAGAGAAGATGTGGCACATATATACAATGGAATATTACTCGGCCATAAAAAGGAACGAAACTGAGTTATTTGTAGTGAGGTGGATGGACCTAGGGTCTGTCATACAGAGTGAAGTAAGTCAGAAGGAGAAAAACAAATGCTAACACATATATATGGAATCTAAAAAAAAGAAAGAAAGAAAATGGTCAGAAGAACCTTGGGGCAAGACGGGAATAAAGATGCAGACCTACTAGAGAATGGACTTGAGGATAAGGGGAGGGGGAAGGGTAAGCTGGGACAAAGTGAGAGAGTGGCGTGGACATATATACACTACCAAATGTAAAATAGATAGCTAGTGGGAAGCAGCCGCATAGCACAGGGAGATCAGCTCGGTGCTTTGTGACCACCTAGAGGGGTGGGATAGGGAGGGTGGGAGGGAGGGAGATACAAGAGGGAAGAGATATGGGGACATATGTATATGTATAACTGATTCACTTTGTTATAAAGCAGAAATTGACACACCATTGTAAAGCAATTATACTCTAATAAAGATGTTTTTTTAAAAAAAGTCTGCATTTTAAAATGAGGGATATGTTCGTGCAAACATCAGTCAGCTTCTGTGTATCTGTCTCTGTGTGCAAAACTCTAGGAATTGTGTTTGACTTTTTAAAAAATACATATCTATCTCTATGCCTTTCTTTCTTTGTACAGCTCCGTGTCGCTATCTTAAAACAAACCAACCCAGGCTTTCTCTCTTGGTTCTTCTGTCTGCCTTTCCCTTTCTTGCTCTATTTCTGTCTCTTTCTTCTCTCATTTTCTTTCCTTATCTTATTTTCCCTCTATTTCTTTCCCTTAGCTTTCCAATATGGAAGAACATTTTAAAATAATTTGAGAAGTAATATAGAGGATAGAGCACAGGCTTAAGATCAGATAGACAGGGATTCAAATCCTAGTTCCTCAATTCCAAGGACTGTGGATCTTAAGCAAATTATTATCCCCTCTAAACTTTACTTTCCTTAACTGTGAAGCGGGGAAATGATGTCTACCCCAGAGTTGTCAGAATTACGGGAGATAAAGTATGTGAAAGAGCCAACACAGAGCAAATATCCAAGAAATACTGGTTCACCTTCTCACTCAAATCGAGTTTTATGATCTTTGTTCTTAATTCTGAAAGCAAATAAATGAAATGTTTTCTATTTCTCTCCAAAAATTGCTTTATGCTTAGCAGACCTGGTCTTACTTACTTCCATTAATAATTAGTGGGTGATTTGATGGGAAACCATTGCCCACCCAGCAGCGTTTCTCAAATTGTGTTCCACAGAACACTAGTATCCTATTAGACATTAATAGAGGTCAAATCAGTTTGCATATGATGGCTTCATCTTGTAGATTCATTGTTCACACTAGCATATTAAAAGCAACTCTCCAAGCAGTTTCCATGAACAACTGTAACTCAGTGTTTTCCATCATTAGTTGACCATATTCATTTTTTTGTGTAACAC
Source organism: Leucopleurus acutus (assembly GCF_964270905.1). Classification (NCBI taxonomy): domain Eukaryota; kingdom Metazoa; phylum Chordata; class Mammalia; order Artiodactyla; family Delphinidae; genus Leucopleurus; species Leucopleurus acutus. The sequence goes on along the minus strand of NC_139142.1, from coordinate 134,681,254 downwards.
CTAAGTAACATCCTGCACAACATCCAATCAACCCCTTTTAGAAAATGCTTATTTAGAGAGACGGATGGCCTTTTTACACACTTCAAGCAATTTTTCACAAATATAACTTCTTTCAACAGAGAGATCAGAGCTAAATAGCATCCAATTAAAATTACATTCTTTGGCAAGGACCTAAAATAATTTTAATTTGGTGTTCTGAATTATCTTGGTTTTGATTGTTTTATTCTTTTATTTTTTTAATGTGGCTATCAAGGCACATTAGCTGAGTGCATCCACAGAGTACCAATCACAAAGACAAATCACACATGCTTTCTTTAAACCTGTTTTCTTGTCACTAATGTGGGAGATTAGAGGCTTTTCTACAGGCTTGCTGTGAGGACCCAATGAGATTACCCACGTGAAAGTATAGTCTATACCAGCACAACTTGGATTGGTTAAAAATTAATGCTTTTGGGATACTGTCGACTGTCAGGGTGGGAGGAGGGAGGGACATTTAATGGTTCTAAACAGAAATAATCATCGCTGTCCAATTGGGCAGGAAGAGCTATTTGAGCTCAGGCCCAACCAGCTTGTGATTTTTCTTTCCAAGGGAATTTTAAGAGTATACAAACCCCACAGATTAGATGACCCAGGCCTGGAGATATAGGCAAGTTGGAGGAAGGAAAGAACACACACCATCACCTACCTCATAGGGTTTTTATGTGGGCACAGTAAACACACAATAAATGTTAGCTATTTTTAGAGAACAGTAAATACCGTACTGTTTGAGAAATGTGTATCTAGGTATATAATGAAAGGCACAAACGTCCATTTACAGAATTAAAAGCAACCAAAATTACCCTCAAAATTACCAGAAAGGGCTTCCCTGGTGGCTTAGTGGTTAACAATCCGCCTGCCAGTGCAGGGGACATGGGTTCGAGCCCTGGTCCGGGCAGATCCCACATGCCGCGGAGCAACTAAGCCCACGTGCCACAACTACTGAAGCCCGCACTCCTAGAGCCGGTGGTCTGCAACAAGAGAAGCCACCGCAATGAGAAGCCCAAGCACCGCAACAAAGAGTAACCCCCGCTCGCCACAACTAGAGAAAGCCAGTGTGCAGCAACGAAGACCCAATGTAGCCAAAAATAAATAAATAAATAAAATAAATTAAAAAGAAAAAACTTACCAGAAAGACAACAGAGAATCTACTGAAAAGTAGAAAAATAAAGATATGCCAAAGAAGCATAAAAACAGAAAACAAAATAAGATTACAGAACTAAAACTATATATAATAATTACAATAATAAATGTGAATGAGATTAACTTATCAAAAGAAAAATACTCAAATCGATCAAACAAACGGAATCAGTCTACAAAAGCCACATTTAACACCAGAAATGGATAAAACCCAATGTTGTGACAGTGGGGCAAAGATGTTTTAAATTCAGTGTCTGTGGGAAAATAAATTGGTATAACATTTCTGGTAGAAAGTTAGCCTAATTGTATCAAAATGTAAAATGTACACACCACTGTATTAAAGTAGTCCACTTCTAGAAATTAGCCTGAGGAGAAAATTGAACAAAAACCCAAAGCTGAACACAAGATGATTATCACTGTGTAATATATGGTATCAGAAAATGCAAACAACCTAACGGCCCAACAATAGGACACTGGGTGAGTAAATCATGGTTTATAAATATCCTGAATGGTTGGCGAGCGTTAACAATCACGGTGTTAGTCTATAGTTATTGATTTGGAAATCTACCCATAGCATATTCTGACTGAAAATAGCAACAACAAAATAACATGTAAATTGTGATCCCATGTATGTGAAACTGTATATACACTTCTTTGTGTATATACAGTATAGAGATGTGTAAAGGATACTCACCAAAATTGCTATGGCTATTGCTCTGGGTGGTGAGATTTGGGGGGTGATTTTTATTTCCTGCTTTGTACTTTGTCTTGGGTAAAAACACTGGTCATGAAAACCCCATTTTTTTGTATGTGTCTCCAAACCTATAGGCCTTAATAGCTGCTAAATCAGCTTCACAAGATTCCAGATGCCTATATTCTTCATTCCTAACATTTTCCTAATGATAAGCTTTAGAAAGAGGAAAACAACCGGTGGCTATTAGGAAAGCCAGGCACAGGAGGGCTTCTTACCTGGAGAGACCAACGGGGGCTAGTCATGCAGACCCAGCCACCATGTCACCTCTAAGGCAGTATTGAAAGCAACTCTTAAGACCAAAGTTCAAGAGTCACTAAATGCACTCCCTTCTCTTTTTGTTTATTTGTTTGTGTGCTTGTTTATAAACATTTCTTAGCTTCTCTGGTGTCTATAATAGAGCAAGTAAGGGACTTTCCCCAAGTTAGAAGTCTACAGTGGCTAATTTCTGGGACTTCCTGAGGCTACTCTGTGCACTGAGCAGCTGACCAGGGATTCTTGCAGCTCTGGCTGCAGCAGTGAGACAGGGCAAGCCTAGGAGGAGCCTCCTAATGCTTTTATTCATTGTTTGACTGTTTTTTAAAAAGGAGCATCAGTTACTTTTTAAAAGCAACCAAACAAAGGACAGAGTGGTCAGTGGTGTCAGAGTATGACAAGGACTGAGACGGGTTCACAGGATGTAGCAACAGGGAGGTTAGTGAGTGACCTGGCCAAGAACAGTGTCTGTGTGGTCGTGGGGAGGGGTGGCTTTGAGAGAGAGGAGGGAGTGAGGAAGTGGAGAGAGTGAATTTGGACAACTATTTCTGGAAGTCTGGCCACGAACAAGAAAGCAGGAGAGAGAACAATGAGTGACTGAAGGAAGGAATGGGGAGGAGTTAGGAAGAGGTATTTAATTTTTTGTTTGTTTGTTTTTAAGATTGAAAAGGAGCCTATTGATAAGAAGTGGATGATTCAGCAGAGAAAGGGGCGTTAAACAGCATGAGGAATGTTGTAACTGTGGGGAAGGAGGAAAAGCCACAGAGAGGTCAAATGGAGAGCTGCCTCTCCAACGATAACAGAGAGTGAAATGAAGATGGCCCTTCAGGGCCAGCGCCACTATTCTGAAGAGGAAGGTCTTGCTTTTACCAGTTAGTTCTGAGCTGGGAGCACTCACCCTGTTTGACCCTAAAATGGAAAAGCTAGGATGTAACTGTTCATTATCTTGACTGTGGTGGTTTCACAGGCATGTACACATGTTAAAACTCATCGAAGTGTGCAGTTTAAATAGTGCAATTTATGGTATATCAATTTTCCCTCAATCAAGCTGCAGAGAAATTTTTTTGTAGTTTTAAAGTGGCATGCCTCGGTCAACAGGGGGCGTGGTTGTGCACAACAAGATGGGAAGAGGTTTTCTGAGTTTTAGTTCTATGGTTCTGTTTTTCCTGATCTTTTCTTAGATGACAGAGCTCCTATTTATAGGCATTAACAGAAAACAAGTAAACAATTATAGGCATGAAGATATAGGCAAATGTTTGTGCAAAGGTTAGATTAAAACCTGGAGTTGCTCTTGAATGCCTGAGTAGCAGGTATTTACAGACTCAGCCAGAGAAAGGATGAGATAGCAGGACAAAACATTTCTTCTCAGTCATGTGGAAGCCGTGTATGGGATTCTCAGGTGGCAGAGATTACAGTTGTTGCCTTCCAGAGAACAGAATTTTGTTACCTGTTTTTGTGAATAGGTCAACGCCAGCACAAATATCACACTATTGGCTCACTGGAGAGGTGATGGGAACAGAACTCAGAATAAAAGTGTAAGACTCCAGTGAAAACACTGAAAAAGTAAAAGGAGCTGTGAATGTGAGATCTTAATGCAACTGCAACAATTTGGCAACACAGGTGTTAATCCACACCCTGGTTTGTGAAAAGGGTACACATCCCCTGGGCCTCCTCTGCCTCTCCCAGATAACTTGTGGCAAGTTTTGTTGATTGAGTACACTGGTAAATGACTCTTTCTTCCCACCCAAGGCCCCATCCATCTTACCTATCGCAACACCATAAAGTGGACATTATTAGCCCCACCTTACAGCTGTGTAAAAAGAGGTACAGAGAGGATAAATAACAAGGTCGTACTGTATAGCACAGGGAACTATACTCAATATCTTGTGATAAACCATAATGGAAAAGAATACAAAAAAGATGTATATATACACAGTAGAAATTAACACAACATTGTAAATCAACTATATCTTAACTGAAAAAAAATAAAAAATAAAAGAGGTACAGAGAGGTTAAATGTCTTTCCTTGGGTTACAAAGCTAATGACATAGGAGAGCTGGGTTTTGAACCCAGGACTCAAACACCAATGTCTGGCCTCCTACTTTTTCTCTGCTATCTTTTTTTTTTTTTTTTTTTTCGGTACGCAGGCCTCTCACTGTTGTGGCCTCTCCCATCGCGGAGTGCAGGCTCCGGACACACAGGCTCAGCGGCCATGGCTCACTGGCCCAGCCACTCCACAGCATATGGGATCTTCCCGGACCGGGGCACGAACCCGTGTCCCCTGCATCGGCAGGCAGACTCTCAACCACTGCGCCACCAAGGAAGCCCTCTCTGCTATCTTTTAAAACACCAGTATCTCTAGGTCAATAGTCATTAGTTATATATGACTATTTAAATTAATTAAAATTAAACTCAATAAAAACTTCAATTCCCCACTAGCCATACATCAAGTGCTCAATAGCCATGTGTCGTTGCCATATTGGACAGCACAGATGTAGAAGGTTTCCATTATCACAGAAAGTTCTAATGGACAGTGCTGTTAGCACATTACTGTCATGCATCAGGAAGATACAGTTAGACACATGAAATGCCTACCTTTACCTGATTCCGCCCCTCTTTTATCTTTATTGTCTAATTCTGAATAGTCTCTCTAGGCCCCCTTCAGTCTTCTGCCTAAGCACACAGAGGGCATACCTGGGGCTGGCCTGCTGGCTCTGCAAGGCACTCAGCACACAGGGCAGACGCCAGGATTGTGATGACAAAGAAGGATGCCCGACACTTTGTCCAAGCACAGGAGACAGCAGCTCTGAAGCAATCTGCAGTGACAGCACCAGGGTGGGAAGTGAACAGCCTGTTTCTGCAAATCTTCTGTATTTTTGCCAGATCTGTCAGAAGTAGACAGAAGCAGAAAGGATAAAGGGAGAAAGTCAGAAGTGAAGTGAGGGGAAAGACAATAGTGGGGCTGAAGATACCAAAAACTTGGTAATCAAATGGTCTTCTTCTAGTTCTTCCAGGCACAGAAGTTGATCCTCCAAAACCATGAAGGAGAGAGACTTCATGTGCCATTCCTATAGTGGGAGGAATTTAATAGTCACTCTCTTAAAACACCCACCAAACATGAATTTATACAATTATACAATCCTGGATCGACTTATGTGTTAAAACTATATCCTCCTGATGATTAAGACTCTAGAATAAGTCTTGAAATAAGGTGTTACTTTAAAAAAAAAAAAGAAAATGAAAGAAACAGATAAAGGCCATGAGTGACCTTTCTCCACACCTGTTCCTATCAACCCCTACTCTTTGGTCCTCAGGCTGTACTAGATCTTCAGAAGCCCCCACTTTGGTACTCACCCTTCCCCAGCAGTTCTATATACCCATGGGAGAGTTATTTGAGGACCAGTAAAGCTTTTGGCACTTTCTGACATCATACCATCTAAGCTATAAATTGTCCACCCCATCTAAATGTAACAAGTTTTACCCTCATTGCTTTTCTGGCTATGTTTCTCCAGCTCTTTGTGTAATTTAGGAAGTAGCATCTTCAGAACATTATAAAACACCCCTTAAGTAATCTGGAGGTACTCTTTTGCAAGACCCTGCCTCACTCGTGTGACTATTATTTTAAAATACTGCCTCTGGATTCTTGGTCTTTAATTTGAAACTTTTATAGCTGCTTCAGCACTTCCTTCCCAGAGAGAGCCTGTGGCCTTGATCCAAACAATACTACATGTCTTCCTCTAAGTATCTGGGTTTGTTTTCGTTTCCTGCAACCGAGCTGTCACTCTGAACAGCTAGAGTCAAAGCCCGTTGTGGAGGAAAACAGGAATAGGCCTATGCAGCAGCATACACAGAGCCAAGGAGCTTGGAAACCACCTGGAGGAGCAGCTGGGTTAAAAGAGGCAGGCTTCCCTGGGATTCCAGGTCCCACCCTACTGGGACACAAATGACACTGGAGGCCTGTGCTTAAAGTTTCTCAAGGGCCTGGCACTTAGCTCTGCTGTCCCAGTGACTCACATGATAATTTTCCAGGCCTTCAAACTGGGTCAACAAGATTTGTTTGTCCAAAAAGCTCCCCTGGGAGGACACTAGAAGAAAAGCAGGCTGAATGGGGATGTTTGGCCAGGTGATTCTTTTTGCTGGCTTTTAGCCTGAGGAAATATTACCAGTATTCAGGCCAAGAGTTTGGAGAATTAAAAGCTGCCAAGCATCTGGGCTGGATCAACATACACCAGAGTTATTGGTTAAGGGTTAACCATACTGCTAGTGGTGGCTCTTGCCATTCAAGAACAAAACAGATAACTTGGGAAGGCCCTAAATCAAGATGTCCACTTCTCATAGATAAGAAAGTCAGCAAGCTTGTGCTATGAATCATAGAAGCTTCCATTAACTCTGTGTGACCTGATCAATTTCTTTATTTATTAAGCAATGGAGTCATCCTGCAGCAGTATTTCTCAAATTTGAGAAATCACAGACCCCAAGAACATATCTGAAGATGTACAGACCCAAATTTTTATAACTTAGAATTAAAAGTTTCTCATAGTGAAACAGGAGGGAAGGGGGCAGGGCACAAACTTTAAAAGAATGACATAGACATAGGGCATGACAAAAACTGGTTAGAACAAACTAGATCCAAGATGGCAGAAGATTTGACTTCCAGTGGACCTTGAGCCTCATTACATCCTCATTGTAATACATTAGCATAAGCTAAGTGACACACCCACCAGTGCCTTGACAGTTCTGAGGCCAACTATCAAAGATCAAAAAGTGGGCCGTGGCCCTATTCCTGGAAATCTCCACCCCTTTCCCCAAATACTTAGAATAATCCTCCTCCTCATTAGCCTATGAAATTACCCACCCCTATAAAAACTGACAACTTCATACCCTGGTACTGTTTGGCCTTCTGATATGGCCCAAACTCTGTCTAGTGAATGTGTTGTCTCTAAATAAATCCACTACTTACTTATCACTGGCTCTCACTGAATTCTTTCTGCGATGAGACATCAAGAACCTGAGCTTCATTAAGCCCTAAGACCAGGTGTGTGATCTCAGTTAAAAGACTGTGGGTTCAAGTCCCAATCTGGGTTTTGGCTGGGTTCAAGTCCCAGCGCATGGCTTCAAGTCCCAATCAGAGTTACATAGTTTCAGCAGCAGCATTACTCACAGTGGCCAGAAAGTGGAAACAAACAGAAAGCGAGCAGGACCCTGTGGGGCCATCCCATGTACAAATCCTTTCCATATCCCCTGTTTTTTGTTTGTAGGAAATAGGCTTCTTTCAGCCTCCTAGACCTTGCATGAGTTCCAAAGGGCAGATTCAAACAGTTGTTAATCAGGAAAGGGAGGGAATGCAGAAACAGGGGAGGAGCAGTCAATAAACAATAGTGCAGGGACCAGGTCCTGGTTCCTTCTGAAGGAATATGCCTAACAAAATCTTTGAGTTCTTCTGCAGGAACCCAAGCAGAGGATGGTAACTTAAGGTTGAGCACAAGATTCCTGAAACACCACCCTGTTAACTCACCACCAATCAACTGGAAGAAAGCCACACACCCTGTAGCCCTCATCCCAAATTTTGCCCATGTGGGAGTTCAGGTTTTTTTGAACACAAGCCACGCATTCTCTCGCTTGGCCCTGCAATAAATCTTTCCCTGCTCTAAACTCCGAAGTTTTGGTTTGTTTGGCCTCACTGTGTGTCAGGCACATGACCTTGCATTCCGTAACAAAATGGGATACGATGGGAAAATATTCAGCCGTTAAAAAAGAAATAAAGTGCTGATACATGCTACAACATGGATGAACCTTGGAAACATCCTACATGAAAGAAGCCAGACTCAAAAGCCACATATTGTATGATTTCATTTATATAAAATGTCCAGAATAGGCAAATCCAAAGAGAGAGAAAGTAGATTAGTGGTTGTCAGGGGTTGGGGAGGAGAGGGAGCAGGGACGGAGAAATTTTCCTCTACCCTTCCAGGTTCTTCTGGCTGGTCTAAGAATTAAATTGACATGAGACAGATTAACAGGAGAAAATCAAAGTTTAATTACATGCATATGTGGGAGAGACCCAGGAAAATTGAGTAACTCACCAAAATGGCCTCACCTTAAATACCATCGTCAGCTAAAGACAAAAGGTGTTTAGAGTGGGGAGAGTCAGTTTTGGGAGGTTACCTGGAAAAGCACAGTAAACAAAGGTGATGGTGATGCAGATTTAAGTTGCCTTCCCACTGATGTTTATAGAGATTTGGTCATCTTCTTCCAGGTAGAAGGGGGAGATTTCCCTTACAAATGTAAACGTTTCTTATGAAAAGGCAACTCCTACTTGGTTTTCAGAGCCCTTCCCTGTCTGCTGTTTACCAGAAAATAACCAGCTTAAAACAATCAATATGCCAAAGAGACATAGTTCAGGGTGGCAAATTCTGCTCCCCTAAAAGAGGAATAGGTAATGACTGCCAATGGGCATAGGGATTTTTTTAGGGGTAATGAAAACATTCTGGAATTATATAGTAGTAATAGTTGTGAATCATTAACCTTGTGAACATACTAAAAACCACTGAATTGTACACTTTTAAAGGATGGATTTTATGGTATGTGAATTATATCTACATTTTTTTTAAAGTTACGTGATATTATTTTAGTTGATAACTGGGTGCCAAGATAAGTACTTTGTGTGGAACAGTAAATCCTTGTTTCCAGGCTCACTTATGAGGTGGCTAGCCAGGTGATCTGGAAGGCATTTATGTTAACTTTGGAATGTGATAGAAGGATATCTAAAATTTTAAATATTCATAGATAACTTCTAGACTCCAAGAACTCCCAAGGGTCCATGAACCCAGGTTTGAGAAACATTGGCCCAGATAACCTTCCAGGACTTTTTACCCTTTTACATGCTATGTGATCAGAATTTTCAGTAAGTTGCTTTCCAAAGACAAAGTCTGGTCAGGGACACTTGAGAATTTACAAGTCCCTTGGCTAAGTCTTGGTAACATAAGCAAATTACTCTAGCTACACTCCAAGTAATTGATTAAACATGTGATCTATGAAGCTGGAAATGCATAAACCCCATAAGATGAAGAAGGAATTTGATACTGAAACCAAGCAGGACCCTGTAGGGCTCCTGGGCACAGAAGCCTTTCTGTGTCCCCCATTTCTTGTTTGTAGGGAATAGATTCCAGCCTCCTTGATCTTCCCTAAGTTGCAAAGGGCAGATTCAAACAGCTGCTAATCAGGGAAGAAAGGGGATGCAGAGACAAGGGAGGAGCAGTCAAGAAACAATAGTACAGACTTGGAGCAGGGTCCTGGTTCCACCTCAAGGGATACACATAACAATATCTTTGAGCTCTTCTACAGAACTAAAACCCTCAACAAATGGAAGATGTTAACTACTTGATGAAGCATTTTTTTTGGCTGCGCTGCACAGCATGCGGGCTCTTAGTTCCCCAACCAGGGATTGAACCTGTGCCCCCTGCAGTGGAAGCGTGGAGTCTTAACCACTGGACCACCAGGAAAGTCCTGATGGAGCACTCTTAATTCCAGAGAAGGTCACAGTTTGATAACCTCGAGAACCAGAGAAGCTCATCAGGAGACCACCTGAGGCCAGATTAAGTGAACCAAATGGGAGTTCCCTGGTGGTCTAGTGGTTAGGATTCTGAGCTTTCACTAGCATGGTCCAGGTTCAATCCCTGGTTGGGGAACTGAGATCTCGCAAGCTGTGTGGTGAGGGAGGGTGGGGGGAGAAGGAACCAGAGAAGCTCATCAGGAGACTACCTGAGGTCACATTAAAGGAGTGCAGACCCTGCACACACTCTGATCCTTAACAATCCCGCCCTTGAACCATTGCTATAAAACTCCTCACCAAATCCCCACAGGTTGGGACACACAGTTTTTGAGGCACGAGCCCACTGTGTCCCCCTTTGTCTGGCAAAGGAATAAAGCTATTCTTCTCTACTTCACCCAAAACTTTGTCTCCAAGATTCAACTTGCCACTGGTGCACAGAGGCTGAGTTTTCGGCATAAGAGTTTTTGGCATAAATACCAGTTAATCTAACATGGAAAATCCTCTGAGAAGGTATCCCACTGAGGCCTCACTTGGGTCATGGATTGTTTAAATCCGATTTAAACACTATGACCTTCCAAAAGTGTCCGCAGCAATGGAATAAAGATGGATGTTGCTAACTCAAGTCAGAGGGGAAGGGCAACGGGAGTTTATATAAGGGGGCTTTCCCACATGCTCAGTTTGGGCAGGGGCAAAAGTCGAGGAGTACAGGATGTGGTTCACAGATGGCTCTTCTATTTATTTAACTGGAGGGCAACTGTCTTTACTCTCTGATCTTTTGTTTTCCTCACCTAGCAAAATAATCAGAAACTATCCCACCTCTTGGGGTGGTTGTTCAGATGAGTTCAGTTTGTCAAACTTTTACTGAGCATCTGATTTTTATGTATTAGACACTGAGCTAGTGCTTGGAGGAAACCAGAGTGGCCCCTACCTTCAGGGAGCCCAGAGCCTGGTGGGGGAGACTACTGTCCTGAGTGTTATGGAAAGAAACTTTATGTTTAAAGGACTCAAACTACTAAAGTGCTATAAAATATATGGTAATAATATATCTTTATTATCCAATATGAGTCAATAGTTTGTCTGATTCCTGGCTCTGGTTAGTTCTCTAATAAAAATACTTTTGTAGGAACTTCCCCAGTGGTCCAGTGGTTAAGAATCCTCGCTTCCACTGCAGGGGGCATGGGTTTGATCCCTGGTTGGCAAACCAAGATCCCACTCGTTGCTCAGTGCAGCCAAAAAAAACCAAGAATACTTTTGTAGAATTAAGTTTTGAGGCACTTATTGAATATTATTTACCTGGGTATTGACTGAACTCACCATTTTCCATAAAGACATTTTCATGTTGTGCCCACTGGGTGTCTCAATATTTTGCAAGAAAATAGAAAAGCACAATGTTTCATTTTTTTAATATTCATTTTATTTATTTATTTGGTTGCGCTGGGTCTTGGTTGTGGCAGGTGTGCTCCTTAGTTGTAGCACATGTGCTCCTTAGTTGCGGCACATGTGCTCCTTAGTTGCAGCTCACCAGCTCCTTAGTTGTGGCAGGTGGGCTCCTTAGCTGCAGCACGCAAACTCTTAGAAGTCCTGAAAAGCACAATGTTTCCACCTGTGCCTTGAGTCAGCTGTAATATAAACATCACTTGGGGGAACTTCCCTGGTTGTCCAGTGGCTAAGACTCCATGCTCCCAATACAGCGGGCCCAGGTTCAATCCCTGGTCAAGGAACTAGATCCCATGTGCTGCAAGTAAAGATCCCCCATGCCACAACAAAGATCCCAAGTGCCACAACTAAGAGCCGGTGCAGCCAAACAAACAAACACCACTTGACTAAAATCTCAACTACTTTATAGCAACCATTGTGTAAAATGCCAATAAGTGTAGTTGCCTCTGTTTAAGAAGGGAAGAAGATTTCTTTGTGGATTCTTTCTTCTTCTCATAATCCATGTACCTGCAAACTGCTCTTTTAAGAAAGCCAGGACTAGGAAGACCAGAAGAAATCCTTCCACCAAGTGAATACTAAGACCCTACAGGCAAGAACAAGATAACAAAAATAAATTTTTTAACAAGACCCTATAGGCAGCAGCACTGCATCCCCACTGGTTTCCTGGGCTAATGTTTAGCTGTCATCTGCATATGAGCCGACATCCCAAACTACACCGTAGTATCCGTGTGCCCAGGCAGAATGTGTTCTTCCCTATTTACAGGTGTCAGTCAAAAGAGTCATTTTCACAATACAATCCAGGGTCCCTTGCATTGTGAATTTCAGGGTTGTAAATGACACACAACTGCTTATCCCAATATTTTTACCTTTGTCGTGCATGACTTTTCTTTAAATAGCCTTTGGCAGAACTCTTTGCCTATGAGTGACATCAGCGAGGAAGATACCAGATAACAAACAGGAGACTGAATGCCTTGAAAAATCTCCTGCAACTTTAAAAGCTCATCTCATCAGGCTTTCGCATGCTACTAATGGAAGTATAAATGGATATAACCTTTCTGCAATGCAATTTGGCAATATCTAGTCAAGAATTTATTTTAAAAGTGTGTGTCTGTCAGGATGCTAGAAGGAAAGGGATTTCATCCAGGATGGTTCAAATGGAGACTTTAATAAAAGGACTACTTACAGATGGGTAGACCATGTTAAGGGAGTAAACAAGGGATGTTGGGGTCCCCAAAGAAGAGCAACGTCCCTAGAGATAAAGGGACAAAGAGAGGAAATAATCTTATGGAACTCAGTAAGAACAGGAATGGTGGAGGAGGAACCACAAAGAAAGAGGGGCAGGGCTGGAGGTGGGAAGAGGCATGCAGCCACTGCCTCACAGCAGGAAGGAGTGAGAAACCTCGACTTCCTTCTCTTCTTGCTTCTTGACCTCCTCCTGGAGCCACCCAGCGAATGAATCTCAAGGAAGCCGAAGGGCAAGAGATCCTGGACATGAGATCTATAAAGATACAGAGCAGAATGAAGAAAGGCAGAACAGAGGTGGGAGTAGGAATGGAAAATAACCAGCACAAACCTATAATTCCATTTCCAAGAATACATCCTAGGGATGTAATCAAAGATGGAAGCAAGGAATCATATGATAGTATGTTCTTCCATAGTTAAGTAAAATAGTGAAAAAATTGAAAACAAGGTAAATCTCCTATAATGGGAGAATAGATAGATATATGACAGTATATCCACACTTCAGAATAGATGGTGCCATTATAAATATTTTTGAAGAATCTGTGATGATATGCAGAAATGCTTACAATAAAATGTTTATTTAAAAAAAGGGGACAGAACTGTATGCACAGTATTAACTCAGTCCCATGAACACCTATATGCAAAGGGAAAAACTCTTAACAATGTTTTTGTTTTTTGGGGATTTTAAACATATAAATTTTAATACAAAAAATAAATGCTATTTTTTTTAAAAAGTTATTTAATTATTTATTTGGCTGCACCGGGTCTTAGTTGTGGCACTTGGGATCTTCGTTGCTGTATGAGGGCTCTTTTTAGTTGCGGCATGTGGCCTCTTAGTTGCAGCATGCAGGATCTTAGTTACAGCATGCAGGATCTAGTTCCCTGACCAGGGTTCAAACCCAGGCCCCCTGCATTGCGAGTTCGGAGTCTTAGCCACTGGACCACCAGGGAAGTCCCAATAAATGCTATTTTTTAAATATAAAATTAAATTTTAAATATGATTTTAATAAATTAACTGCTACAATAAAATTTAAAATTATACTTGAAGATGTGTAAAAAAATATATTACTCCCCTCTTCTCCTCCCTGCCCAGAACTCCTGACAATGTTAATAATTTTCTTTTTGATAATGGGAATTTTAATTCTTTCTTCACAACTTCCAATATTTTTCCTTTTTCCTTTTCACAATAAGCATATGATACTTTTGTGATCAGAGGAAAAAAGTCAATGCCAGAAAAAGAGAGTCGATCTCACTGAAATGTACTCTACTCAGTTTAAAATATTGATAAGGGACACAGCAAGTTTAAGTAAATTAAAACCAGTGACATGAAGGGTGAATCTCAATCTGTGACTACTTGATATCTGGACAAAAGTGAAAGAAAAATAATCAATTTCTACATGATATCAAATATCCAGATATATTAGATGATTTTGATTTTTGACTATATTTTTAACGCTTCACTTGAATGACAGGCATCATATTAATTCAGCTTTAGTTGGACTCATTCTTATCTTGTAACTCTGGAAAATCCAAGAAATTTCTATAACCTGAAAGTTGTTCCTTATATTGAAATAATAATGTTCTATCTTTTAATTTTTTTTTTTTGGCCATGGCATGCAGGGATCGAACCTGTGCCCCCTGCATTGAGAACGTGGAGTCTTAACCACTGGACTGCCAGGGAAGTCCCTCTCTTTTAAATTTTATCATTTACTCTTCAGTATCATTTTTAACTATATTTTATTTTTTATCAATTATTAAGTAACACAAAAATACATTCTTGTTTTAAAGTTCCAAACAATACAAAGAATACAAGTGTGCTTTGGCCACTTGCTCACACTTGGTCTCCTTCCCCTAGGCAACCTGTTATCAGTTCGTCATGTAACTCTCAAGACACTTGCTTATTATTTACATGCATATATATGCATATAGAATATATAGTTTTATTTTCATTTTCTAAGTAAATGATGTTTTATTGTACACATTATTCTGCAACTCACTTTTTTCTCCTGTTGAAGCTCCACTTCATTTTTTTACACTGGTTACACAGTTTCCCACGGTTTGATTATTCCAATTTAGCTGACTACTACTGGTTGATGGCTATTTGGGTTGTTTTTAGTTATCTGCTATTTCAGACAATACTGTAGTGAAAAACCTTGTGCGTGTCTCTATGTGTCTATCTATATGCGCGCACTATTTCTCTAAGGGAGCTAATGAAAAATGGAATTTCTGGTTTGAAAGGTATGTGCCCTTAAATTTTTACTTGGTACTATCGAGCAGCCTTCCATACAGTTTTATCGATTTACACTTCCAATAAGAAGATGAAAAGATGCCAAGCCTCACTAATAACCAGGAAAATGCAAATTCAAATAAAATAAGATACCATTTTTACCATTTGGGGTTCACAAATTTAAAAGGATTGATAATGCCAAGTGTGGAGGAGGAAAGAGTCATGTATCCCCACATAAAGTTGTTTTTACAGCCAGCATCCACATATCAGGGAAGGTTCAGTGGAGACTTACTATTAAAAGTGATTATGCTAAACTGTTGTGATAAGTAAACAAATGACATTTCTGTTACAGGATCATTGGTTTTTATATGCGCTAACAGCAGCCCTGCTGTTAACATATATTCACTCAGAGCATCTTTATCAGGTATTCTCGTTTTGTAATTACTAATTCCTCTTTTTTTTTTTTTGGCTGCACCATGGAGCTTGCAGTATCTTAATTCCTCGACCAGGGATTGAACCCCCCATTGGATGGCCAGGGAATTCCCTGAAATACAAATTCCTTAATTTACCAAGTAGATAAGAATTTCTCCACTTTAATAACCACATTTGGTTTTAAATTTATAAAGTACTTTCACATTCTCATAGGTTCCTTAAATTGATTTCTGCCTCAGTGACAGTGTGAGGTGCTATTTCAGATGAGGAAACTGAGGCTCAGCGAAGTTAAATGATTTTCCAAGGTCATAGGTATAAGTGGAAGGGCTCAGGTCTTCTGACTCCCAGTTCCATTAGCTTCTCACTTTCTTAACTGCTTCTAAAACAAAGTACAGTTGAAGTCCCTTCTGCCTCTTCCGTGGAGCTCAAGGCATCCAAAAGGAACCACAGGGGGCAGCCTGGTGCAGCAGAAGATAGAATAGGCTCAAAGCCTGCGAACTGGCTTTCTGTTTCTATTCTGTGCTTCTCCCAGCTGTGTGACCTTAAATAAGTCATTTAGCCTCACTGGGCCTCAGCTGCCCCTTTCAAAAAATAGACATGATGCTCACTTAGTAGTATTGAAAGAAGAGATGATGCCATGCAGTTCCTTCTAGTTGTGAGATTTTATTTAAGCCAGACGTAAACTAGGGTTCTTTCTTTGCTCATACATTTTATGAAATACCATTTTCTGCAATGGATTTATTTGAAAATATGAACCCACAATGGAAAAATTTACCATACAATGCTTTCTTTGATTGAAGTCTAAAAATATTCCCTTATCTTTTTTCTTTCTTTCTTTATAAAAAAATCATTATTTGGTAAACCCCTTGCCAAGGCTAGGGAAATCCCCAAGGAACAGCAGCAAACGGTTTCAGGTAGCTGGCTGTGTCTGAAAAGATGCTTTCTGCCTGTATCTCTTACTAGTTGGCATGATTCCAGTTCCACTTACATTTTTTGTTACCTATTATTACAGATTTTTAAAGTGATTTATTTTCCCATCCTACTTCCAATAGCGTGAAAGCTTTAACCCGAGTTGTTCTTTATAGTTCCAACTTCCATAAGCCAAAGATTTTAAGAGCTGGAAGGAGTCTTAAGAGATCACTTGATCCTGTCCCCTATCTTTGAACAGAAAACATATTTTTTTCCGTTTAACAGAGGAAGCATCCAATGTCCAGAAAACCTGTGACTTACTCAAGGTTTCACAGCTAGCAAGTCTCCTCGTGCGGTACTTATTCCATTCTTAGTGTGTGACAATTTATTGGTGATCCTGGCTCTTCCAGAAAAACCACAATGAAAGTCAAAATGAGTAAACCATATAATCATTGATTTCTTTCATTTTATCACACATCACAAATTCTTCTATTTCTAACCATATTTTGATGCATTATTTATGAGGACCATCTGGTCACAGGTTTGCCAAGAAAACTCTAGAATTTTAAAAGTGTGCTTCATTTTTCCAGGAAACACACTGCATAGCTTGGATTTATCCTTAACCTGATCATTGGTGACTAATGGGGCAAACAGATTTGTTAACTGCAATCTGTTTTTTTAAAAAATTGACCTATAACTAACATATAATAAAGGGCACAAATCTTACATATAAACTAAAAACATTCTTACATGTGCATACACTGTATAGAGAATTATCAGCACCTCTGAACACCCCCTGTGCCCCGTACTAGTCACCACCCTCCAAGGGCAACTACTATTTTAACTTCTATCATCAGAAATTAGTTTTGAAGTTTGGAAAATTCTGGATTTGAACTTCATGGAATCATACAGTATGGACTGTTTTTGTGTTTGCTTTCTCTCATTCAACATTATGTCTGTGAGATTGTTAACTACATTCTAAAAATGCAATCTACTTTCTGGCTCAGTTCCTCAGTGAATCTCTCAAAATTAGGTACATAATATACCAGCTGTACACAGGTGTACGTATAAAAAATTCAGTTGAGAAAAGAACTTTTAAAATGACTAGACTAGAATAATCTATACTGCTCGTGTCACTTTCTACTCTTGCATCATCAATTTCCCTCTTCTTTTAAATGGGCTCTCTCTGCTTTTAAATGGGCTCTGATCTATCCAAGTATTCTCTTTTCTTCTCCCATTAATGGATAAATAACATACACAATTTTCTTTTTTTTTTTTTTTTTTTTTTTGCGGTACGCGGGCCTCTCACTGTTGTGGCCTCTCCCGTTGCGGAGCACAGGCTCTGGACGCACTGGCTCAGCGGCCATGGCTCACGGGCCTAGCCACTCCGCGGCATGTGGGATCTTCCCGGACCGGGGCACGAACCCGTGTCTCCTGCACCGGCAGGCGGACTCTCAACCACCGCGCCACCAGGGAAGCCCCACAATTTTCTTTACTTATTCATATCCAGCATTCCCCACCAGTGCTCCACAATCATTGGTCTAAAAGTTACAAATGGCCTCAAGCTATCATCTGACACAGACGTCCTTCATTAGCAAGAAAAGCATTATCATTCTCTAGTTTCAGATTTAGCAGACAGTAACTGAGTACATATAAACTTCAACGTAGTTTTCTAGGTTTTATGGGGGGACTACAAAAAAATAGCAGGAATGAGCCCTACCCTCATGAACTTCCAGCCTACCAGAAGCAGTATAGTATAGATACCTACATAAAAGATCACAATATAAGCTATAAAGTGTTAAATGACACCATTGAGTTAAAAGAGAAAAAAATGTTTTGTGAGATCAGAGAGAAAGGTAACTTCCACCTGGGGTAGTGTCAGGGAAGCTTGGTAGGGGAGTATTTGTAGTAAGAAGTAGGATGGCATAGCTAGGTTTAGTCATGCAGTGATGGAGGAAGGTATTTGAGATGGATGACTGTAAGGACAAGGACACTGAACTGGGAAATCATGCAGCATATGTACAGGGAGCTGCAATGCAGTTTGACCCAAGAGTATGGCAAGTGATGAAGAAACAGAATTACCCAAGGCTATAGCACTATGGGGCCCTAGAATGAGGACTGAATCCCAGGAATCTTCCTTCTTAGTGTTCTTCCCATATGTTGATCAAATCAACATTTTAGCCACTGCATGCTTTCTTGACAACTGCCCATTATATACTGTCCATTAATTAATTGATTCAACAAACATTTATTGAATAGCCACTACAAGCCAGACACAAATGGACTCTGTGGTCTCCAAGGCTGACTTGGTATGTTATAAAATAATTTTTTCCAAATGGGGAGTCAGGCTAATATAATATTTGGCTAAGATAGATTTCCTTTCCCTTTAATTGCTAGAATTTTATTGAGTTATGTTTCAGAGCAAATACTATAAATAACCGAGAGAATTAAATAAACCACAAAAAAGGATCTCTGCATCACGTTTTTCTACATGACGTCAATACACTGAGTCTTAGCATTGACTACACACGTGTTTTTTTTCCATAACTACTTTTACTTAGGTTTGAGCAAGGGGTAACACAGGAGGACCTGAAACCTTCTATTCTTGAGCAAAAGCTTAAAAACATTCCATATAATCTAGGACAAGTCTCACTTCCTTTTAGCTTATCAACACCAGAAGACATTTCCCCTTTGTACTCGTTGTGTTTAATGTAACTATGGAGACACCACACTTTCTATGCAACTGACACACATGATTCCAGTTTAATGTGCTTATTTTCTGAGAAACATTAAAAAAAAATTGTGGTCACTCTTAAACCTTGGAAATACTTTTGTATTTCAATGTAAATTCAATACATTTATTAGTAATATTCATGAGGGAATAGTTAAGTACCAGGGACTACAGATTCTTTACAATTCCAATGAACTGTTCCTAATTAAAGCTTTGGTGCCAGAAAAAAAAGGGGGAGGAGTAATTATTATTTGAACAAATTAGGCTATCAGATATTTCTATAAATTGTAGAGTATATAAAGTTGAGTTTTGAGAGTCATATTTCCAGGCATATGGCAGACTAGACATTCAGACTGCCCTTCATAGTGGAAACAATTTTTTTTGGCCATGCCACACAGCTTGCAGGATCTTAGTTCCCAGATCAGGGATTGAACCCGGGCCCCAGCAGTGAAAGAGTCAAGTCCTAACCATTGGACCACCAGTGAATTCCCGGGAAACAACTTAAAAAGCTGAATTTAAAAAAAAAAAAATCCTAAACCTCTTTACCTGTTTTTTTTTTTTTTTTTTTTTTTTGCGGTACACGGGCCTCTAACTGTTGTGGCCTCTCCCCTTGCGGAGCACAGGCTCTGGACGCACAGGCTCAGCGGCCATGGCTCACGGGCCTAGCCGCTCCACGGCATGTGGGATCTTCCCGGACCGGGGCACGAACCCGTGTCCCCTGCATCAGCAGGCAGGCTCTCAACCACTGCGCCACCAAAGAAGCCCCCCAAACCTCTTAAAATCACTGAAACATGGACTAGAAAGGTAGGAATTATAAACTCAAAGAGAAGTGAAGTAGGAAACCAGACAGGTATATGGACAACACTGTCCAGGTGTAGAACACCAGAAGGCACCATTTGCATCCTGTTCACCAAAATGATGCCCCTGGAGTTGCTCAATCCTGTCCTGAGATCACTTTTGCCCTAAAGGCATTTGCTCAAGCTGGTGAACTTCAGCTTTGGCTTTAGTGGGGTGTGGAGTGGGGGGTAGGACAGAAGGTAAAGCCTAGGCCTTGGAGAATCCTATAGGATACCTCTCTCCCAATAAAGCTTGGACCCTTTAGGTAGGGATGAAAAAAAAGCCTACATACCCAGTCATCCTCAGAGGACTGCAAGGAAAATTCCTGTGGTGCTAAGCAAAGCCAAAGACCAAAAAATTCTGTCCCTGAAAGATTGTAACCTCGTGATATAGCCAAAATAGGTCCAAGAAAACCCATCACTATAATTTGAGTAGGCCCCGGTGTATGAAAAAAACAAATGCAAATCTTCTCTGGAGGAAAGTACTTCAATAATACACAAATGATTTTCTAAGGAAAATGAGCAGCTTACAGTAACAAACACTAAGCACCCCAAGACTTAAGTTACTATTTTTCTTTTTTTTTGGGTACACAGGCCTCTCACTGTCGTGGCCTCTCTCGTTGCGGAGCACAGGCTCCGGACGCGCAGGCTCAGCGGCCATGGCTCACGGGCTTAGCCGTTCTGCGGCACGTGGGATCTTCCCGGATCGGGGCACGAACCCGTGTCCCCTGCATCGGCAGGCGGACTCTCAACCACTGTGCCACCAGGGAAGCCCTTAAGTTACTATTGAGTGAGGACCAGCAGAAACAATATCCAAGAGCAACAAAAGAAAACTCTCACAAAGAATTCAGATATTTAAATTATGAAACAGAGAAGGTAAAATAACTATGTTTTATTTTTTGAAGAAATAAAAAAGTGGAAAACACCAATTCAAAATAAGAAACTATAGAATATAGCCTAGTAGATTTTTCAAAAATAGAATTTCTAGAAATGAAAAACACAGTAACAGAAATCAATAACACAATGGACAGGTTTAACAGCAAATTAGACACAAGTGAAGAGAAAGTTAATAAACCAAAGGATATGACTATGATGATAGAAATTGTCCAGCATACACCAAAGAGAAACAGAAGAAAGGAAACTTGAGAGAGTAGTTAATAGATATGGAGGATAAATAAGACATTCTGACATACATCCATTTAATTGTGGAGTTCTGGAAAGAAAGGAAAGAGAAAATGGTGCAAGAGGCAATATTTGAAGTGACAATAGCTAAGAATTTTCTAGGACCAATCTGCTTCCAAACACAGATTTAAGAAGCCAACTAAATTCCTAGCAGAATTAAAAACAAAACAAAAAATAATTTTCACTTTAACACAACATAGTGAAACAGCAGAATACCAAAGACAAAGAGACCATCTTAGAAGCAGACTTCTAAATCCCTTCAGGAGAAAAAAATAACTGCTAACTTAGAAATCTTCCCCCCAAAAGAATATCTTTCAAAAAAGAAGGTGAAAAAAAAGGACATTTTTAGACAAGCTAAGTGAGTTTGCTTCCATGATGTTCATAAAAGGAAATTCTAAAGAATGTACTTAACTAAGAGAGAAAGTGATCTCAGGTGAAAGGTTTAAAAAATAAGAATGAATGAACAGCAAAGAAAGTGGTAAAAATGGGTAAGGCTAAACAAATCTTGATTGTATAGAACAAGAATAATGTTTTCTGGGGTTAAAATGATTTAAAATATAACAGTAACATAAAACTTGGAGAGGAGTATATGGAATTAAAGTATGTAAAGGTGCTTGCTGCCTGGGAGAAGGGTAAACCTTGGTAAGTATGTATGTTTTAATTTCAGTGCACCTGAAATTTTAGCATGCATCAGAATAATCTGAAGGGCTTCTTAAAACACAAGTCTGATTCAGGTTGAGGTGGGCCCAAGAATTTACATTTCTAACAAGCCCCCAGCTTGATACTGATGGTCACACTTTAAATAGCCCTGTTGACTAGTCATGAAAAACAAACAAACAAGCAAAACAAACTGAACATAAAATCCAAAGTAGCAGAGGGGGAAAATTTGAAATGAGAAAAAATAATTCAAAAAGGTGAAAAACCAAATAAAAATAGAACCAGAAGAAGAAATGGAAAGCACAAAACAAGATACAAATTCAAATATATTAGTAATTACATTAAATATAAAAGGATTAAATGCTCCAATTAAAAGATAAAGATTGATACAAAAAATGAACTCAAAATGGATCATAGACCTAAATAAAACTTTAAGAAGAAAATAATAGGAAAAAATATTTGCAACCTTGGGTTAGGCAAAGAGTAATTAGATACAATGTCAAAAACATGATCCATAGAAGAAAAATTGATCATTTGGACTTCATCAAAATGAAAATTTCTTGTTAAGAGAATGAAAAGACACAATTGAGAGAATGAAAAGATGAGTCATATACAGGAAGAAAATATTTGCAAATCACATATCTGACAAATGGCGTGTGTCTAGAATATATAAAGAACTCTCAACATTCAATAATAAGAAAAAATAAAAAAGCCCAATAAAAATATTTACTTCACCAAAGAAGAGGCATGGATGGCAAATAAGCAATGAAAAGCTGTTCAAAATCATTTGTCACTAGGGAAATATAAATTAAAACCCTAATGAAATACTTCCAAACACCTGTTAGAATAATTAAAATGAAACAATCTGATAATACCAAGAGCTGGTGAGAACAGGGAGCAACTGAATTCTTTCATGCATTCTCAGACATTGTTGTGGGCCAATGCACAATGGCACAGCCACTCTAGAAAACAATTTGGCAGTTTTTTATAAAGCTAAATATAGAATTACCACAAAGGCAGCAATATCACTCCCTGGTATTTACCAGAGTGAAATTAAAGCTTATGTTCATTCAAAAACCTAAACACAGATGTTTACAGTAGCTTCACATGTAGTAACCAAAAATCAGAAACAGTCCAGATATCCATCAACTGGGGAATGGATAAACTGAAGTACTTCCATAAAATGGAACACTCTTAAGCAATAAAAAAGGAATAAATTCTTGACACACACAAGAACATGGATGAATCTCAAAAGCATTTTGCTTAGCGAAAGAAGTCAGACTCAAAAGAGTACATATTATATGATTCCATTTATATGACATTCTTGAAAAGGTAAAACTATAGGAACAGAGAACAGATTAGTGGTTCCCTAGGGTTAAGGGTGGGGTGAGGCTCTGATCACATCAGGGTAACACAAGGGAATTTTGGGGGGTTACATTCCATATCTTGATTGTAGTGGTAGTTCTAACACTATGCATTTGCCAAAACTTATTTTTACTGTATGTTAAAAAACTTTTTTTTTTTAAGACAAAGATTGTCAGATTGAGTAAAACTTTAACAGGGTCTCTGACAGCCTCTGTTGGCCAAGGGCAAACTTTGCTCATGAAAAAGCAAGTTTAGTTCTCATTCCGAAAACCCTTGTAAGATTATGTACAAAACCTTATTAAAAAGTGAACAGTATTTCTATTTTTAGATTGCTAACATATAGCAGGAAATAAACACCAATACACACCAGACTTAAATAAATATAATGTACCACAGTTTTGTGTATTTTATACAACTGCAAAACATATGGAAGTTAAGATCAAACCGGTGGTTGAAATTGTATGTCTGAAACTGCAAGATGAGTCCTTGAATTTTTCACTTTGCATCCAGCTGTTTTGCCAGCATCAGAGGGCTAATTTTAGAACGAGTAATCTTCTTATAAAATACAGTATAATTAAGAAGGTAGGAATTTTTTTTGAGATTTCTAATTCAGAGTTGTACAGGGTGCTTGGTTTTCTGAACCAAGCCAGCAGCCCAAGAATAATCTGAACCATAAATCTAAGGCCAAGCCAAGAAACTTTTAGCTAAAGAATCATAGTTAACTTCTAAAAGAGTTGAATTCCAGCTCCTTTATATCAATGGACTTTGAAATGAAGATAAAGTTACAAATAAAATTTTCCCTCAATCCATGAGAAGCAATATGGAAATCATAGTGTGTAATGGTTTATTCTTCCGTGCAAATTAAATGACTACATGCATGTAAGAGAAATATGCTTGCTTACTCTTGCTGAAGACTATAATAGCTGCTTCCCTTGCTTTCTTATTCTGACAGGAATCATCAGCAACATGGAACATGTTGCCACATTCTTTGACCAATGATATATATATATATATATATTTTTTTTAATGTAAGGAGTCAAACCCAAAGAGTCTAACCCAAACTAAATAATTTATACCACGCTGTCCCAACTAGTTTTCCCCATTTCTCAAAATAACTGGAACTGAGTGCATACCAAATCTCCACTTTTTGTTGTGCCATGTAGACACTGCCACAAATCTAAGAAATTCTTCATTTTTCAGGTCAAAATTAAGCCATCGTTTTCGTTGTTACACAGGTGAACAATGACTTTTCACTAATTAATTACAAAACAGATTAAGAGAAGACAATTTCATGCAACATCTCACAGGTTCAAGTGCTACATAAGGAGGGATTTAAGTGTGCTGATAACAGCTTATATAGTGTATGAGTTTCTATTAAACTACTTAATAAAAATCCTAATTCCTAGAGCAATTCAACCAACCCCAAGGTCAACTAAAGTAAGTTATTCGAACTAGTTATTAACCCAAGAAACTTCTACAGGAAAATAAAAAAATAAAAGGACCAAAGGAAACTGGCATCTTATATTGCCCTGGAATCATGCTTTTTCTGAGACTTTGCTATCACCTAATTATCATAAAATAGTGCTCCCAGTCATACAATCAAAGCCATTAGGTAGATCATGACACCATTAACTGGCTGAACATACTTTTGTGTGGTTAGGAAAACCATATTACTGAACTGTTTGCCACTGGCTTGTGACATTTATAAGAACCCTGGCAATTTACCCACAGCTACTGAAAAAAAGTTTTTTTTAACTTTCTTCAAGTTTCCACATGAAAAATGATCTTATATGTTAGAAGTGGAGGAAAATGTGGAAGAATTACTCTCATTAGGCTGGCTTTGAATGGATACCCCATGTTTACAAAACGTTTTGAGAGAGCCAGATCAGCAGTTCTAATGACAGCATGACAGCATATTATACGGTTATCATGAGCCACGTGCAGCCTAAGGAGAATTTTCAGTCTATCAGAGTGGCCCATATGTTGCTTATTTATCATTTCAATTTCATATCAGAATCAAAATTGAAAAAAAGAAAACTCTGAAACTCAAGCAAGTCATCTGTGGCCAGAGTAATGAGGTCTCTTGCAAAAAAACCCCCAAAACGAAACAAAACAAAAAAACAAAAAGAGATTAACACATTTTTGAGAAACAAGCTTTGGTTTCAGAGTACTACTGCAGCTGTTTAATTCACTTGCTGATGCAGCTCAAGTATGTAGACATTTACAGTAAATTTTTTAAAGGGTTTATGTGCCCTCAGTAATTTTTACCATTTTAAAGACAAATGAGAAACACTATGGTAGTGATCAAGTAGTAGCACTTACTTATTTTCAGAAGCTGTATTTTACTGACTAAAGCAGCACTTGTAGATAACAGGGTTATTTCTTGGTTGCAGCACTATGACTGTATGTTACAGCAGCTGAGAACTCTTTGATACGGACAAGGCACAAGGTCAGTTAAAGAATAACATTCTCCCAGAAAGGTGATAGCTTTTCTTATAAGAAGAAACACATGAAGCCTAGCACTCACCGATTTGTTTCGTTTATTCCATTACGATTGCCTAAGTTTTCAACTGGGCAGTATTCTATTTAAAGGCCATTCTGTTGCAAAACTTTGCCCATGTGGTTGTAACATAGCTGTGTCTGTTGTAAACCAAAGAGGACAGGAAAAAAAAAAAAAGAGATCATGGGACAGAGTACTCCATGTAACTTTTCATGTGAAGGTCTTAAAGTAGGTAACTGATTTCACACACACCCCCATTCCCCCACCGCCACACCGCGCAGCAATGTGGGGATCTTAGCTCCCCGACCAGGGATCGAACCTGTGCCCCCTGCCGTGGAAGTGCAGTGTCTTAACCACCGGACCACCAGGGAAGTCCCCGTTAACTGATTTTTAAAGCAAAAAATTCTAAATTCTCTGAGCTTCTACCCTGAATGAGCCCTGTTTTCACTAAAGATTAAGGTGGCTTCTGCAGAGACTCTAAAGTTTAGCACAAAACTGGATTAAGGACAAATGATGGTCTAAATAAATGACTGTCATCTTTATGAGAATTACGAAGACCAATGCAATAACAACAGTTGATCATCATTTATTAAGTACCCATAAGGTATGTAGTCTTATGTGATTCCTTTTGAGGTTTCAGGGTGTGAGATGGGGTTTAGCAATAAAAGTGGAAGACCAAAAATTTATCATATAAAATAACTGTCTGGGACTTCCTGGGCGGTCCAGTAGTTAAGACTCTGCACTTCCACTGCAGGGGGCATGGGTTGCATCTCTGGTCGGGGAACTAAGATCCTGCATGCCGTGCCGCTCGGCTGAAAAAATAAAAAAATAAATAAAATAATTGTGTTGAGGTTATTTTTGGTTGATGGAAGAAAGAAAATATGTCTCTGGAATTTCTTTTGTAAATCCCTACCTGTGTAGATATGTAGAGATGTCTGAATGTTTTTAATAATGATGATAATTAACAATTATTCTGCCCAAATACATAGGTTGTTATAAGCCATGTAATGAAGAACTGGGACAACATATATTCACAACATGAATGATGAAAGATCTGAGAAGTCCTTCAAATAATTATAGCCCTGGTCATAACATACTCAGAAGGAGAGAATGACTAAGCTGTAGTTTGGGTTGTACTTGGAGTGGAAGGGAGATGGTTAATTGAAAATAAAAGGTCAGGGGTTTCCCGCTCTGTCCCCAAATCTGGACTAGGATTTGCTAATATTTTATTAAATTTATATATTTATTTATTTTTTGCTAATATTTTAATAGCTTCTCAGTTGTGAATAAGACCAAACAGACAGTCCTTCCAGGTCTTCTACTCTAGTCTTCATCCTACACAAGAATTCCTTTCCCTGTTCCCTCAAAATTGACAAATTTTTTTAATTAAAAAAGTTTTGTATTGAGATATAGTTGATTTACAGTACTATATTAGTTTCAGGTATCAATATAGTGTTTCAAAATTTTTATAGATTATACTAAAGTTACAGTTTTTGAAGGACTTTACAAAAGTTTCTCGGAGGCATCTGCACAGTTCTGAAAAAATTAGCATCATAACTTCCTATTCCAAGAAATTTAACTAGGTCAAAAAGAAAAACATTGAGGTTTCTAAGGCCCTGAATATGAAGCTTCCCTGGAGCTATAAGCTAATAACCATGGTCCAAAGGCACAGTTTTTTCACAAAGAAAACATACATTGCAAGTTTCTTTCCTATTCTAGTTCCAGATCTAGTAGACAGATCTCACTCTACACTTGTTTAACATCTGGAACAAACCTTGTTTCATAAACAGTGCACTTACTCAAGCTATAAATCTTTTTCTCACAATTCAAAGCAGTAATAGTTACAAGAACAAATTATTTTGGAAGATATTTTCTGACCCACTTTAGTTAGCAGCATAGATGTGTCCAGTCTAGGTGATATTCTTATGTATCCAAATTGGCTTCAGGTCCAGTTACTCAAATTCTTTGGAATTCTCAGTTCTGAGGACTGAGGTGGGCATTAGTAATTCTTCCCCAAACTTTCATCAGCAACTATTTCTAATAGACTCTAACCCCCAGATGTGCTTGTTTCAACTTCCTTGTTGCTTTGGAAACCCCTACGTATCATCATTTAGAGTTATTTTGCATTACTGTAGTTCCTTATCAATAGACTCACTGTGTTCTCATATCAAGGTATGAAGATTGCTTTAAACTGATTGCTTTTATACATAGGACTTACTAATACTCTAAAATTTTGCTTTTCCTTAAATATATGCATTAGTTGAGTATTAATAAAGCTTCTGCATTAGATTTTGTAAATCATATTAAATCTCCATAAGCAAAGTGTTGAATTTTACACATGTTCTATGGAAAAAGAAAAACAAACCTAAGTAAGTAAAATGAAGGGTCAAGTAAACAATCCAGCAGAGACTCTCCCAAAGCCACAAACCCTTCTTACCCTAATTTATAGCTTCACTACTGACCACACTTTTATTCTGCTTACTTTTTTTTGTTTCTTCCTTAGATCTGTTATATATGCTTTTGGATAGTAATACTAACCTTTACTGAATTTCTCCTTCTAATGCAACTTGGCCAGTTCCATTTGCACTCTAGGCGCCCTATATGATACAAAAGGTGATGCTGTGAAGACACAGGAATGTAATGGTAATAATATTATTATTGTCCTTTCTCATCCTCTCTCCTTTAAACATATCACCACTAATGTGAAGCTGCTGTTAAACCAGAATGATCTTATTTATATAGTCAACTACATATCCCTGCTTATTTTTTTTTAATACCCTCTTTTGGCTTCACAGAGTACAACACACATATTGATGAACTGCTAAAAGATTCCAGTATTGTTTTATTACATGGAACTTAGTAGTAATGAAAATAGGGGAAAAACATAAATGATGTACAATAAACCAGCCAAACAGTTATAACTGGAATATCTGGACTCCCTGAGCCATTAAATTTTGACCAAATTTCTTGTGTAAGAGGAAGTGACCTTGTTAGCTGTCCTTTCGTTACTTCCTGATAATAAAAGTTAAAATTTTTTTTATAAATGTAGATTTTCTGCAGTATTAATTCATTGAACAAAATTCAATTTTAAAATATTTTAAACATTCAGAAAACTGAAAAAAACCCAAGTACTCACATAAATTCAATAAATACTATCATTTTACATATTTGTTTAGACGCTTCTTTAAAAAACAATACAATGCCCCAATTGAAGTGCCAATTTCATCTCATTTCCCAAACTCCTTCTCCAGAGGTAGGCACTATCCTAAAGTTGGTAAGTATCCCTTTATTTTAGAGATTTGTCCTTGTTGATAGATGTCAGTAGATTTCACTAATTTTTTTTCTTAGATTGACTATTTTAAAAAGAATTTTTATTGTAGTATAGTTGACTTACAACATTGTGTTAGTTTCTGCCGTACAGCAAAGTGAATCAGTTATACTCTTTTTTTAGACTCTTTTTCCATATACGTCATTACAGAGTATTGAGTAGAGCTTCCTGTGCTATACAGTGGGTCTTTATTAGTTATCTATTTTATATATAGTAGTGTGTATATGTCAATCCCCATCTCCCAATTTATCCCTTCCTCCCTGGTAACCACAAGTTTGTTTTCCACATTGAGATTTCACTAATTTTAATTATTGTACAATATTCCATTGCATGACTATGGACATTTAGTTTTTGTCATCATTAATATGAATAATACCCCAATGAACATCCTCATAGTGTCTCCTGGTGCATATGCACAAGAATTTCCCTAGGTGCAGGAGTTTTTAAGCTTTTACGGCCAATATGCATGGTGAGAAATAATTTTACATTAAGATCCTGTACATGCATATATGCATACATCATCACAGACTGAGTTGCTTGGGAAGTATATCTGAGACAGAAATTTGTGTACAAGACGTTTATGAGGGAGTGTCCCGGTATCAGCACCTGTTGGGGAGTAAAGAAGCAGGAATGTGGGCAGAGGTAGTTTTGGGCTCTAATGAAGTGACAGCAAAGGCCTCAGCTGATCCTGCACTGCCTACAGTGATTATTCAGAGTAATTTTGAATTAGGGCAAGGGGATCAGGCCTTTATACACCTGCATAGATCAGTTAGTGAATACAGCTGCACCCAGGAAGAAGGTGTGACCTTGGGCAAGTAGCTCTCTTCCTGGAGAGAGTCCTGGAGAGGGACTCAGCTACAAGCTGTTGGCTGCCAACACTCCTAGCAGCTGAAATTAATGTTTCAGTCCTGGAGAGGGAGAATCTAGGTGGTGCACAAAAATTCACAAAACAATCCTTA
The DNA here is from genome assembly GCF_964270905.1 of Leucopleurus acutus. Taxonomy (NCBI): domain Eukaryota; kingdom Metazoa; phylum Chordata; class Mammalia; order Artiodactyla; family Delphinidae; genus Leucopleurus; species Leucopleurus acutus. Next base: position 134,651,718 of record NC_139142.1, on the reverse strand, counting down.
CCCTGATATTTCTGTTCTATTTCATCTGTAAAAAAAATGTTCATTGTAACCCTTAAATTGATTTCACAATCCACTAATGGATCATGAATCACAGTTTGAAAAAAACTGCTTCAGAGTATATACCCAGAAATGGAATGTAGGGTATGTACATTTAAAATTTTAAATTTTACTAAATATTGTCAAACTGATTTCCAAAGGGGTTAGGCCATTTGACATTCCCACCAGCAGAGCATGAGAGTTGCACTTTTCCTACAGCCTCGATAACCCTTGGTATTGTCAGATTTTTTTTTTTTAAATATATTTATTTATTTATTTTTGGCTGCATTGGGTCTTCGTTGCTGCGCGCGGGCTTTCTCTAGTTTCAGCGAGCGGGGGCTACTCTTCGTTGTGGTGCGCGGGCTTCTCACTGTGGTGGTTTCTCTTTGTTTCGGAGCACGGGCTCTAGGCGTGCGGGCTTCAGTAGTTGTGGCACGTGGGCTCAGTAGTTGTGGCTCGCAGGCTCTAGAGCACAGGCTCAGTAGTTGTGGCACACGGGCTTAGTTGCTCCGCGGTATGTGGGATCTTCCCGGACCAGGGCTCTAACCTGTGTCCCCTGCACTGGCAGGCGGATTCTTAACCATTGTGCCACCAGGGAAGTCCTTGTCAGCTTTTTTAATACAAAAATACAGTACAGAGTAACACAGTAGAGACTTTGAAACCAATCCTTTGGTGAAAGTGAAAACATTTCTAATGTTGTAGAATATTAAGACTTACTTCCTGCTAGCTTATCAACCACCAAAAAGCATGTGCAATTCCCTGATAATTAGGTAACGTTCAATTTTTAGTCTTGCAAAATAGAAATCTAGTCTTGCAAAATAAATCTTTTAGTCTTGTAATCTTTTTTATGGCACATAGCAGGGTGCCTAGCAGGTAACAGCACAAAGTAAAATACCTGTAGGTTGAAAGAGTGAATTCTATGCCTAGGCCCATGGCATTCAAGATTTCACTTTTTTTAAACTCTGAAGCAATATGGTTTAGTAGAAGCCTATTGGCCCAGGGATTGTGAGGCCTGGGCTTTGGTCTAGTCCAGCCATGGGATTTGGTAAATTTACTCCACCTTTCTGAGCCTCAGTTTCTTTATCTCCAATAATTTTCCTAAGCATACTGCTTACTTTATGGGGAGTTTGGAACACTGAGCTCTTAGAACTGATTTAATATTTATGTAATAGAGAAAGCAAAGTACTTGGAATCTGGGGATATGGATTCTAGTCTGCGCTCTCTTCCCACTATTGGATGTATATGACCTTGGACTAATCACAAGTAGGCAAATGTTCACTTTTTGGTAAATGAAATGGTCACTAGATGACCTCTAAGGTTCCTGCTCAAAAATCCTATGTTCTGGGGCTTCCCTGGTGGCACAGTGGTTGAGAGTCCGCCTGCCGATGCAGGGGACACGGGTTCGTGTCCCGGTCCGGGAAGATCCCACATGCCGCGGAGCGTCTGGGCCCGTGAGCAATGGCTGCTGAGCCTGCGCGTCCGGAGCCTGTGCTCCGCAACGGGAGAGGCCACAACAGTGAGAGGCCCTCGTACCGCAAAAAACAAAAACAAAACAAACAAAAAAAAATCCTATGTTCTGGGTTATAGAAACATGAAGTCAATTTATGAAAACATCATTCTCATAAAGCCATCACGACATGGCTCAGATGATATATTTTAAATCCACTTCTAATTGCCTGAGCCACCTCAATCGCTCTATAATCCAACCCATTTAGTCCTACCCTTATCCAGCTGCCCTACACTGTTACCTGAACTCCACCCTTGAGATTCTCCTTTGCAACTGACAACCATCTTTATTACCTCTAGTATTACAATACTTGTGGCAAACAGAGCCTCGTACTGTGTGATCACCAGGAAAATCTGAAATGGAAGAATATGTCTTAACTTTTTTTATAACTCCACTAATTCCCCATTCCCTTTTAGCACAGAATTGGTTAAAGATGAGCGGTACTGTTACATATTCTCCTCAGCCTGACATCGAGGATTCTATGGCTCTGCTTTCTCTACTACGATTCACTACCTTCCAGACAGCATTGCACATGCTGGCAGGAGTTTGCCAGTACTATTGTGCCTTCTCTAAAAGCCTTTCTTCCACTTCAGTTCTAATGCATTCAAATAAAAGAGAGCCTCATCTCAACTTCTTTCTGCTTCCCTTTCAGCATAATTTAAAACACTGCAAGTTACTATTACAACATCTAAATTCTATTAAATCAATAAGCTGATGTTTATTAAATTTCAAATGTGGTTAAGATAGTTACAATCAAATATGAAAACTTGCAGGCTTATTAGCCAAGAATGTAGAGGAAGGATATCTGTTTCTAGGAGATAGTTAAGTGATATTGACATTAAAGGGCCTAGGAGTGGTTCTGGAGATCTTTGTTTCTAATTTAAATCTTTATTACTAAAAGTCTATTATTCTCCAAATCCTGAATAAACTAGTTGCGAGAGTTTTTCCCTTCTGGATTAACTTTGCCCTTAATACAACTATCTTGATATAACTAACCAATCCATCTCTTTGTCTGTATGCACATGTGTGCTTATAGACAGTAGAGGCTTAAATGCTTTCTCTCCATTAAGAGCCTCCTGTCATGAGTCTGAAAGTGTTCCATATGAGAGGCTGTCTTCAACATACTGGAGAGGGGACAGGGAGAACCAGGAATAGGCCCTAATGCCCTGTTTCTCTTAGGTAACATCAAGACTGGACACTGATGAACTTTTCCACCAAGAATAGAAAGAAAGGAAAAGAGGAAGCTAGCAACCTCAAACTACCTCTGGAACAAATGATATTTCTTCTTTAGAAAGATCAGCCTGGCAACAAAGGGAGGGATGGATAAAGAAGAAAAGACAGGAGATTGGGAATCCAATCTCCTAGATGCGGGTTTGAACTGGGTCACTAGGAATGGAGAAAGAGAGGTGAGGAGGGATATGCTTGATGTTAAGGAGGTGGCTATCAACTGGTTTTGATGATTGTTAAGGAATAATCAGAAAAAAGATGAGTTGATTACTCACAGGTTTTGACTTCTGTGACTACTGCATAGTGAATACTATTCAAGAAATTAGAGAATATAGGAGAAACAGGTTTGGGGTCAAATAGTGAGTTTACCTTTGAAAATGTTGAGTTTCAGGCGCACTTGGGAGTGAGATGTCTGGAGGCAATTGAATATACAATCCTGAAGCGGAGAAGAGACGGGCAGACTAAAGATGTGTTTGTCTCCTAGTCCGAGGGATTATAAAGAAAACAGAAATACAATTGCAGGTGTCTCTCTTTGCTGGCAGGGTTCCTTAAGCCTTGACAATAAGAAGGGCATGGGGATATGTGTATATGTATAGCTGATTCACTTTGTTATAAAGCAGAAACTAACACACCATTGTAAAGCAATTATACTCCAATAAAGACGTTAAAAAAAAAAAAAGGGCATCCCTGTTGTCTACCCTTGCAGGATACATGCCTGGGCCAATCAATAAAAAGAAAAGACTTACGGTGTCTGATTTGTTCAGCTTCATGTTTCCCAAATATCCTAGCTGTAACAACAGTGCTGAGTACGTGAGAAGAGCTGACTCATATTTCCTGTAAGTCAGCATAGATATCCAACCATCCTTCCAAATTATTTGAACCTTTGGCCACTCCCAAAGAGAGTCAAAGTGCTGGAACAATTTTTGAGCATTTCTTTCATTTGTTGAGAACAATTCTAATACATCTGTTATAAAGATTCAGAGAAAAAACAAAAGCTTTTCCTATTTTGTATCACTCCCACCCTCACATCCCAAACAATGATGCCCTCACATAGGCATCAAAGTCTAAGGCATAGAAAGTCTAAGTTCTCTCTGGATTGGTTCAAATGTCATCTATTCATCACCTTCAATCCCCATACTCAGAATTAATCACTCAACTTCCCTAAGCTCCAAGAGCAATGAGTTTAAACATTTAGTGCAGAACTTCTCATAGTTTGATTTTTATTAAAGTTACATGGCCTGGGAACATACTTTGTGCCTCTAATATGCGCTTATCTACCTTCGTTTCCTTCTGTGTCCTGCATAGTGCTTTGTGTATAAATGCTGACAGAAGTGAATTTGTTAAACGTTCTGAAAATACTTGACTGTGGACAATGATAGCTAAGATACTCTATAGAAAAATAACTTTCTTTTGCAGATCATTTAAAAACTAAAAGTTGAATTTAGAAGGAACTGTTGAGAGAGGTAAAAGCATTAACTTGAGGAAGATGGTGAGAAGTGATAATTTTCCAATTTGTGAAGAAGTGCTGACTCAAAGATATGACTCCTCAGCCACCAAGAGGGTAGAGAGAACAGTGGCTCAGACTGCTGCTGCAGCCCTCCGTCCCTGGACACTCCTCTCAAGTGTCAGGTTTCGAATTTGTTATTTGCAACATGACATTTCTCACTATTATTCTTGCAAGTTGTTCAGATAATTTTTCTTCGAAAAGTATGTCATCAGGTTTGTGTTTATAAGAAATAAAATGATAATCTGACAACATTGCCAATAAATTTTAGTTTGTAGATTAAATATACTGGAATGTCATTCTAACACTTTCTCACAATGAATAGAATTTGGTACTGTGTGTTCTGCTTTGGGGCACATCCAAAGATTTTCTAAAAGACCATAAATTCCTAGTGGAAGGCTTTCTTACCCATAAGGAAGCCACAAGGGATAGATATCAAGTACAGCTTTATAGAATACTCTTCACAAGACATGGGTAACTTTAAAGACATAAAAAACTTCTGGTCTAGCAATTAAGCTGAATAGATTTAACAGGTGGAGAGGATTAGGTGGTACAACAGCTTGAGCTCCCAGTGCTTTAAACTGTTACTGGTTTCATAGTTTTCCTTCATGCATTGTTCAAACCACAGCATTTAAAAATAATTTCTAAGAAATAGCCAGATAGAGTTCCAGGAGTAAGAGATGACATAATTTCAGAAATGGCATGGGGCCCAAATTTCTAAGCCACACTTTTCCATCTGGCCATGACTGTATTGTTAGACTCCCTTGACCAAATCACATTTAGGGTTCAAGTTTGTTTAACTGTGACTATAGTGACATATGCTGAAAGGACTCCTTATATGACTGGTAAGGGCGGTGAGGTACTTAGAAGCATTTCCTGAATATGCAGTCAAATACTGCTTATTGTTTTTCTACTGCTTTTTAGTATGTTCTTTCAGAAAGTGTTATCTTTGATTAAGAAAAAAAACACTTCAAAACTTTTCAACTTTTGAAACTTTTTAGAATTCCATTCTGTAAACTATGCTTGCAATTATATGTCTATAGTATTTTAATTGCTATTCTGTAATGTAGATGAAAATATGTGAGTTCGTTTGCCAGTTAAAAGAGTGCTTTTTGTTGCTAGTCAAATGTTTGATACACCAAGCTACTCCTTGACGAGGAACTGACCCGATAGATCTCACAACAATTAAAACCAATAAAAGGCTAAATCTGTGTCCAATGGGGAAAGAATGGGAGGTTCCCAATTGGACTTCTAATTTTTTTTTACAGCTTTATTGCGAAATAATTGACATACACTGGACTACACGTTTAAAGTGTGCAACTTGATAAGTTTGATGTATGTACACATCTGTGAAACCATCACTACAATCTGGATAGTAATCTAGATATCCATCATCCCCAAAAGTTCCCTCTTGAGCCTTTATGCTATAACCTCTCGCTTGTAATCACTGATTGGCCTACAGCCATCCTCACTCTGGGGATAAGAACACTGTGAATGATAATGGGCAGCAGGGAGGAAGGGTCTGGCCTGGAAAAGAGATTTAACTTTTTGTTTAGTGGAGTTAAAATGCTGCATGTAGGATGTGCTTAAAAATACAAAAAAAGTGGTCGACTCAGTATTTTCAGGCCAAGATCTTGATCTTTTGAACTTTATAACTTTATGGAATGTTGGGTTATCTGAAATGTGGCAAAAATAGGCTTCCTTCTCTCTTGCCCTTTTCTAATCCATTCTTCACAGAAGAGTACTTCTTAAAATTAAATTTACCCAGAGCTGGAATCACTTATTTTTTAATGAAAATTAACAGCATTAAAAAGATACGCATTTAGAGTAGTTATACATAGAGGGGCAGGTTGTTTGGGTCATCTTGGAGCACACATTTACAAGACTACAGAGCACATTTTACGGTCATGGAACAGTTTTTCAGTGCTAAAAATTAACTGATCCTATATTAGTATTCCTCATTAGTAGTATGATGTGTTAGCCATCTGAGCTAAAAACTTACACTTATTTCTTCCTCTTATTTATTGGGTGGTGGTTTCTAAACTTACATGGGGGAATTCCCCCGTGGTCCAGTGTTTAAGACTTGGCACTTTAACTGCCATGGGCCAGGGTTCAATCCCTGGTTGGGAAACTAAGATCCCACAAGTCGTGGGGCAAGGCCAAAGAAAAATAATCATCATAATAAACTTATATGGTCCATTAAACCCTTCAATGGGAGCAAACAATCCTACTGATCACCAAGGCCACTGCCATTTTGTGGTTTTTTTGGGTGTTGGGGGGAACTCAGCAGATACCTTTCAAAGATACATGTCTTAGATATGGGGATATATGTATACGTATAGCTGATTCACTTTGTTATACGGCAGAAACTAACACACCATTGTAAAGCAAGTATACTCCAATAAAGGTGTTAAGAAAAAAAAGATACATGTCTTAGAAAGTAGAATAGGAGTTATAATTTACTGGGTCCAGAGTTTCAGTTTGGGATGATGAAAAAGTTCTGGAAATGGGCAGTAGTGATGGTTACACAACAATGTACTTAATGCCACTGAACTGTACACTTGAAAATAGTTAAAATGGTAAATATTATGTTTTGTATATTTTACCACAATGAAAATGTTTTTTAAAAATTCATGGCTTGATATCAAACTTCATGAGAAAGTGCAGAGCTAAGCAGTTAACACATTTGGAACTACAGCATCAGTAAACTACACATTTGTAACAGTTCATATTCTTTTCTTTAGTAGCACTCTGTGCAAAAATGAGTAAGAATCACCGATTTGGATTACTACTTGTAATCAGTTAAATAAACCAGTAAATGTACTTATCAAATAGCACTGATTAGGCAACTGTACATGACATACAAAACATTTAGTAAAAAATTACATTATTTAATAATTTTCAGTGAAAGTAGCATTTTTCTGTATAGTCTTATGTGATGCTCACTTTTTTTTATCAATAAGGAAATTGAAGATCAGAACATATAATCTGAACAAGTTAGTGTTGAAGAGGCTCAACCCCAGGTTTTTTGTTTTGTTTTGTTTTACCATTAATCCAGTTCTTTGGCTCATATATTGCCTGAAATATAGATATGATGTCGTACCCCAAACATCACTGTTCCCAATTCCCTGCTCTAACAGGCATCCCTTACTCTTCAATAGCTTTCAGCAGCAATTACAATAAAACCCAATCTTGTTTTCATGTCTTCTTAGGGCCTGGGGGAATGGGCCCTCACTTGCTTACACACTCACCTCTCCGTTCTCAGGGCAGGCTCCTCCTCGCACCATGGATTCCCCAGCACTTAGTTCCAACAGCCAAGTTCCCTCTTACCTCAGGTCCTTTGCACAGCTGTTTCCTCTGCCTTAAACAATTCCCCAGGGCATTTCTCTACTGGCTGGCTCCTTTCTCTACTGGCTCCTTCTCATCCCTCAGATGGGCCTTTCTTGACCACTCTGGATTTTTTTAAGCTATCCTGGTATTTGCTCTCCCAGATTTCTGTTCATAACATTTATAGCATGTTTCCTTCAAAATGTGATGAAGTACTTTTGTCCCTCTTTTTCCCACTAGACTGTCAGCTCCATGAAGGCAGACCTTTTCTGTTTCTCTCACCAGTGTGTCCCCTCAGTGTCTGTTTGAGTTTCGGTGAATGTTTGTTGACTGACTGACTGAATACAATGAAAGAAGTGGAGATAGGAAATAGAGCTGTAAACCTGGTTAGTACAAGGGATTAAAGCCTATTCTTCACAATTTAGGAGAGTTGACTTGAAACCTTTTAGGGTCCTATTTCTTCCTTCATTTGTCCATGTAATAATATCTAACATTCACTGAGTACTTTCAGATACTATGCTAAGCACTTCACATATATTACAGCATTTAACCTTCGAAGCAACCCTGTAGCAGTAATCAGCTTTTATTATCCTCATTTTTCAGAGGCAACTTGCCAACAGCCACTGATGGTGGAACCACAGCCAGGTGTAAGTAGGCCATATCCCATTAATCCAATGTAATCTACACCCCTTCAGTCAACAATAGGTGTTTTATCAACGTACTTTTCAGAGAACCCTCCTGAATTCCCCATTTTACCTGACCTTCAGTATCTTGGGACCGAAACCTACTAGAGGTGGTTGCTAACCCCTCAGGGGGTTTCCTGGGGAATCTGAGTGCTCTTGGTAGAGGAGCGGCCTTTCAGGCAGACGCGACGAGCTCTGGCTAGCCAATGTCAGGACTCCTGGGACGGCTGGGGAGGAACGAGGAAACAAGTCAGTTGGCCCATGACGGATCCCTGACCCTCGGGGTGGTGAAAGGGGAAGGGAAGGTGTAGGCCGCCCACGCTCGCCTAGGGGTCCGGATCTGCCAACGCGAAGGGGAACCACGGCGCACTTCCCCAACTCTACCGCGCGACGAGAGAGAACGCCCCTCAGCTCCGCCCACCTTCTACGCCCATAGCAGTATCGGGCGCTAGGACCCCGCGACCCTCAACCTGTCCCTGTCCTGCCCCCTCGGGCAAGGGACTGGCCCTCTATTGGCGCTCACAGGCCGCGATCCCCGCCTCCGCCCACTCCGTCACTGTCAAGATGGCGCCGGTCGCAGTGGCGGCGGCCGCGGCGGCTGGAACCAGAGAAGGAGGCGGAGGCAGCGGCGGCCACGAGGGGAGGGGGAGTCCCGTCTGACTGAGACGGCAGGCCTGGGCGGGAGGGGGTGCCGCGCAGGGCGGAGCGCCGGGCTGGGGATGAGCTAAGCGGGTTCTGAGCCCCGCGGCATTCAGCCTCTCGTGTCCCGACGCCGCTGGTGAGTGGACGCGGCACCGCTCTCCAAGCTCGACCAGCTGCTCGCGAGGGAGTCAGCGGTGAGGTGAGCGTGGGGGCGGCAGCGCGGACAGCGGTGGCATGTGGAGCTGTCAGTGCCCGGAGCGGTGTCAGCCGCGGGCGCGGGAGTGGGGCCGGCTGGACTCGGAGATGTGGCGTGGATGGCCGCGACCTCCGCCCGGGGATTTCTCGGAGCCTGGCCGTCCTCCGAGAGCTGGGTCTGCTCCGGATGGCGCGGCGGTGCTGAGAGTAGCACCCGCGCCTCTGCGTCGGATGCTGGGGGGACTCCTGTGTTTTCATTCCGGATTTTCTATTCCAGGCTGGCCTGGGGCTCTTGTTGGGAGCTGGGGGTGGGGGCGGGGGCGGTGAAAGGGGAGGTCCTGGAGCTGGGATTTTGACAAGCCCGTTACGTAAGACGGAGGTGGCCTCCCGGAATCCCACCTGCTCGCTGTTTTAAACAGGCGGCAGCTGGATCCTGGCTGGCCCCCAGAGGCCCGATTTTCCTCCCAGAGGTCTGCCTAGCCTACTCCGACCAGCGTGAACCTGCTAAACGTCCAACTTGTCCAGTTTGTTTTTTTTCCCAGTGTTTTTTTGGGGGGCGGGGGCGGGAGAGGGTAAACAATTACTGGTAGCCACTGTTCCCTTTGAAGTTTACCGCTTTCTTGGTGGGGGGGGAAAGCTTGTGACCTAAAACTGGGTCGCAGCGACAGCGTTTCGTTATCGTACTTTTAATTGACAGATGTGCTGGAAGATTTTTGTTATTGTTTCAGTGTGCTTTTAATTCAAACGTATGGTTACGCCTGGAGCCTTAGAGAAGGGTTTTTGTCTTATAGGACAGTTATTTTTTGTTTTCAGCAGCAGGATAGGCATCAGTCAACAGGCATGTATTTATCTGAGGAGAAAACGCGTGTCAGCTAGCTAGAGACCCGTGAGGGCAGAAATTGTATTACTACGTGAATATGCTATTCTTTAAAATATTATCCGTTAATGAAAATAATAGTCCAAGTTTAAAAGAAGCAATTTTACAAGATTACAAGCTGTTGTTTGGTGTATATGGTCTCTTTCTATTTTCTGCTTGCCCTAGTCTACCTCTTCTCTCCTCTTGGGGGAAGGAGGCGGAGACACCTGTAAACAGCGTAACCCAGGTTACACTAATCTATTGTAGTACATTTGAGATTATTGTAAAAAGTAGTCTCCGGTGGACCTAAGATTGGGTAATAAGTAAGGACTCTTGGGGCAAGTTATACAGTTTTATGTCTAGAGTAGATACTGGGATTTCAGCCTTTGAAAACCTAAGTATACATAATTTCTGAGCTATTTGAACCCCGTTTGAATTTATAATGAAACAAAAGATTGTATTTGGCCGCTTTTACGGGAACTTTGTTTTGTTTTGGCCAAAATTAAACATTTTTGGTAACTTCTACCTCATTTTCACATTCTCCCTTTGAACTGCAGCTGTCAGTAGGAGTCCAGAATAGTATATATTATCATCATCGTCATTATTGTACATACTATATGTTACATAATTTTCTTTTTCTGAATGATTAAACATAGACTTAACTTCATTGTGGGTTTTATAAGAATGTAATTGATCTTGACAGCAGCCCAGTACTGGGAATAAATGTAAGTAAAATTTGGCCTGAGTTTTAAATTTATGTACACAAATTTACACTTTTGAAAATTGGTGAAGCGATATAAATTTTCTGATTGTGCAAGAGAGCCAGGAAGCTGATGCTGATTTGTTCTGAACTTTTCCACATGAATTACCACTGGCTTAAATAGTTATTGATTCTTAAGCTCCTGGAGCTGTTGACCTATTTGTGGCAGCTTGAATAAAATTTGGAATAATTGGGAGGCTATAAGAAGGAAGAAATAGAGTACATGACATTTTCTAATTCATTCAAAAAATAATAAAAATAATGGAGGAATTGTAAAAGAAAATTGTGTTCTCACTGAGTGATATATTAGTTACATTATCTTTTCTGTTTGCAGAATTTTTCTAAGCAGTCTACTTACTATGAAAACCTAGATTTAAGCACCAATACCAACAGAGATGTTTGATATATTATAAATCTTGTTTATTCCTATTTAAATTGATGGCTCCTTATTCTAAGTGGAAAACAGAAGTGGCTGTAGCAGGAAGATTGGCTTGCTGTTCTTGTCCTCTCTGATATCAGAGACTTACCTTTCAGGACTTTTTCCTCCTTCCTACGAGGTGTAGAAGAAGAGAATGAAGAAAACTTGATAAAATTTCTTCTTGTTTGTTTGTTCAGTGTCCTACTGATTATTGCTCAGTAGAATTTGTGGGTTGGGGGGAGTCAAGCACTCCATGCTTTATTACTTATTATTACTTATTACTTTATTACTTATTACTGTGTATCATAATTACCACTTTGAATTCTACAATAGCAGTGTAGAACTTTATACATAAGAAAGGATTAATTTATATAGTTGTTACTATAATAGTGAAAAATTTGTAATAGTTAAAATGCCATATAATAGAGGATTAGTGAAATTAATGATGGTTAATCTATGTGGTAAATGCAGTTATTAAAAGTCATTTTAAAAAATATTTACTAAGATGAGAAAGCACAATATAATCTTGAGATAAAAATCAGAATATAAGGAATTACTATGTTATTACTTATAATATATCACATATATGGCAAAATGATTGGCAGGAAGTACATAAAATATTAAAAGACATTATCTCTGGATGATAGGATTATAGGTAACTTCTATTTTAGTGTTTGTACTTTGTTCTGTCTTCTGAATAGTATTACTCTAATAATCACTAAAATGACATTAAAATATTTTCAAGAGTCAGAGGAGAAAATCCTGAAAATCCCACATAACCACCGCCCCAACAGAGAAACTACCTTATGATTCATTATTAGCCAAACTAACTGAAAATACGGTGCTTATGCAATATACACAATAATGGAAACAGCCAATAATACAGGTGAAGGCATTCTCCTAGCTACCAGCACCAGCCTGGTAATAGTTTTCCATATGTGGATGCTCCTATTAATGCACATCGTTACTCTCCAACTTCTTTTCTGTTTGTGTCTTACACCCTAACTGTTCTGTGTTGCCAGTGCCACCTATTGATGGACTGCTTGACTTAAGTCTTTTCCTCATTACCTCATCAGTCAGCGGTTTGTGAATGTTTATGAGGTGCCAGGTACTTTGCTAGTCACTGAGTATACAAAGGTGAATGAATGAAATGTAGTTTCTAACCTCAAACTCTGGTAGAGAACCTTTCTTTTCTTCTTGGTTCATCAGTGCATATTGTATACTCTGCTTTTTCTGTCCCACTGCTCATGCCCTGGCACCTCAGGCAGTATCTTTTTCCTGGTGCTCACATCCTCTTTTAACTTTCTTTATGGGAAAGTATGTTCTGAGTTCCAGACAACCAATTTACAAATAAATTTTTGGAACATTACTTGATTGTATGTGGGGGAATCTTAAGTTCAGAAGGGCTGCGTATATGTTCATCTATGGCTGTTATTTTTTAAAGTACGTGACAACTTCTTGGTACTTTCTTCTTGCTTCCTTCTTTTAAAAACCACCAACAAGCAGAAAAAAGAGGTAGAAAGGTATCAAGGGAGTTTTCTTGCTAGTGCTGTATATACTTCATTTTCCCTGAGAAGAGTGAGTCATCAAAATGTAAAGTAAGAGGTACTGTTTCTGATATACTTCTAGTATAACTCTTTTGAGCCCTGTAAAAATGCATTTTCCATATGTATGTTAAAGTATATATACACACATAAACTCACAGTTTAGCTGTTTGCATTTCCAAATAAAACCTGAAATATGGAGATTGGAAATTTCTTAAATTTCTTTTTATTTTTTTAAAAAATTATTTATTTGTTTATTTATTTATTTTTGGCTGTGTTGGGTCTTCATTGCTTTGTGTGGGCTTTCTCTAGTTGGCGGCAAGCGGCGGCTACTCTTCGTTGTGGTGCGCGGGCTTCTCATTGCAGTGGCACACGGGCTTCAGTAGTTGTGGCACATGGGCTCAGTAGTTGTGGCTTGCGGGCTCTAGAGTGCAGGAGCAGTAGTTGTGGCGCAGGGGCTTAACTGCTCCATAGCATGTGAGATCTTCCCAGACCAGTGCTCAAACTAGTGTCGCCTGCATTGGCAGGCAGATTCTTAACCACTGCGCCACCAGGGATGCCACTCTTCTTATTTTTGTTATAATATTGTTTTATAGAGGAGGCATTTTGTTTTTGGAAAGTTTAAAAAATACAGAAAATTACAAAAAGTAGTGAACAATGCACATACCATACAAAACGTTGACATTTTTTTCATTTTTGCTTGAGATGTGCATTTAATATAAAAGAACCACATAAGTCATCGGTATCACACTGAATTCTAAAAGAGCGGCGTAGAACTTTATATTTTACTTGAACATTGCTGATAAAGTTAAAGCCCCTTTTGTTCTCCCCAATTTCATCCTCTTTCCTTCTCTCCTTACATCCCCTCCCTGGCAATTGTTGTGATAAATTTGATGTGTATCCTTCCAGTTTACCTTTTAATAAATTGTATGTATTTGAGTAGTACATGACATTGCTTTGGATGCTTTTGAAGAGTGTGGACTTTGGAGACATAACTCCCTAGGTTTGAATCTTGACTCTGTTACTTAATAGTTTTGTGACCTCAGGCATGTTTTAAAAGTTTTCTGTGCCTCATTGTCCTCATCTATCAAATCTGGATAATAGAAATGTCTGCCACATAAGGTTGTTGTAAAAAGTAAATGAGTTTATTTATATAAGCTGCTTAAAACTGTGCCTGGTACTTTTTTTTTTTTAAAGTGTGCTGGTAAATTTAACCAGCTATTAATATGAGTATGTCATGGTATACACATTTTGAAACTTGTTTTCTTTATTTTACTTTTTTTCCCCTCAATTCTTATTGGCACTATAGGTCTAGTTCATTCATTTTTTACTGATTTGTAGTGTTCCATTGAATAAATATACTGCATTTTGTCATTTCTTCTATTGATAAGCATTTAGATTGCTTTCATTTTTTATCTGTTATAAATAGTGCCTCATGAACTCCTTGCATCTCCTCAAGCAACATGCTAGAGTTTCTCCAGGTCATATACCTGATTGTCAAATTGTTGGGTCTTAGGGTATATGCTTTTTCCCCTTTACAGGGTGTTTATAGGATACTGACAAACAATTTCTATTTCTCCGTATCTTTACCAGCAGTTGGTGTTGTCAGACTCTTGGATTTTTCCAATCTGATTGCCATCTGAAATGGCATTTCATTTGTGTTCTATTTTTATTTCCCTTCATATTTTCTTATGTATGGACTTTTTTTTTTTTTTTTTTGGCTGCTTTTGGGTCTTTGTTGCTGCACGCGGGCTTTCTCTAGTTGCAGTGAGCAGGGGCTACTCTTCCTTGCGGTGCGTGGGCTTCTTATTGCGGTGGCCTCTCTTGTTGCAGAGCACGGTCTCTAGGCCAGCGGGCTCAGTATTTGTTGCTTGGGGACTCTTAAGCACAGGCTCAGTAGTTGGGGCTCACTGGCTTAGTTGCTCCGCGGCATTATATGGGCATTTTTGGTTAACTCTTCAGTGATTTGCCTGTATCCTTTACACATTTTCTGTTAGACTTTTTTGTAATAGGTTTTTTGGTTTTTAAATATGTTCAAGATAGTTACAAACGTTAGTGAAGTGTTCTTTTTATTTTTGGAGTTTACAAATCTCTTGAACAGTGACCATTATGGACCCAAGTTATTGTGAATTTTACATTATAGTATATTGTTATTAGTGAACTTCCCAATGTACTTTCATAAAATATGTATAGTTATATTTCTCTCCCTCTGAAACTATGAGAAAATGTTTCAGTAATGTACTGTGGATATATTTTAACTAAAAGTATTTCAATTTTGTGGACTTCAAAAACCAGGTGGAATTTTTATTAATAATAATTAGTACGACAGTTTTGTTTTAGTCTAAAATTTGAGTGGCTTCCTGCTTAGAGGAGAGTTTTCTGCTCCTAAAGTCCTTATCAACTAAGGAATAAAAATATGCACATATGAAATGACTTTAGGCACTTACATATACAGTATTATAAATTGTTCATCAGTGTTGAGATTGTTTTGCATAGTACTAACTGTTTCTGTTTTTGTCCAACCCTCTATACATGACTTAAAGGACTAAAGTCAGTCTGGTTAAGGCAATAACTTCCCTGCTATTGTTGTTATTATTATTAATTTATTTAAATGAACTTTTAATTTTAGGATAGTTTTACATTTACAGAAAAGTTTCAGGGAGTTACCACATCCCCTGCACCCAGTTTCCCCTATTGCTAATATCCGACACTTCTGTTTTACATTTGTCACAACTAAGGAACCAACACTGGAACATTACTATTAACTAAAGTCCATACTTTATTCACATTTCATTAGTTTTCACCTAATGTCCTTTTTCAGTTCCAGGATTCCATCCAGAATACCACACTACATTTAGTCATTATGTTTCCTTTGGCTCCTCTGGTCTGTGACAGCTTTTCAGATTTTCCTTGCTTTTGATGACCTTGACAGTTTTGAGGAGTATGGGTCAGAGATTTTGTAGCATGTCCTTCAATTTGGGTTTGTCTGATGTTCTTCTCATAGTTAGACTAGGGTTATGGGTTTTGGGGAGGATGACTGCAGAGATAAAATGCTGTTCTCATTATATCGTATCAAGGGTACATACCATCAATATGACTTATCACTGATATTTTTAACCTTGATCACCTGGCTGAGGTAGTGCTTGCCAGGTTTCTCTACTGTAAAGTTTTCCTATATGCTGCGTTTTGGAAATAAGTTACTAAGTGCAGACCATATTCAGTGGATAGGAAGTTAAGCTCTAACTCCTCGACGGGTGAGTATCTACAAAATTACTTGGGATTCTTCTTTAAGGGAGATTTTCCTTTTCTCCTCCATTTATTTATTTAATCGTTTATATCAATATGGACTTATGTATATTTATTTCTAAATTTGGGTTATACTCCTATACTACCTTATTTTGTTGCTCAAGTTGTTCTACCTCTTTCAGGTTGGTTCCTGTGACCAACAAGACATAAACCATTGTTTTGTTTTTTTGAGCACTTCCATACTTTCTGGCACTACAAGATGCTCCAGGCTAATCTTTTATATTCCCTGCCCCAGCCCTATAATCAACCATTTCTTCAAGGATCCCTAGTTACTTTTATTAGAGAAGGATATTAGAAACCAAGATTTGGGCACTGAGTATGCTCATTGCTGTTGGGATATCATTGCTTTTAGACCTCAGTGTACAGACCTAGGAAATATATGTATGTATACTAACACATGTATACAGATATATAACTTTTTTTTACCTATATGTCCATCTGGATCTAAATGAAGCTAAACATGAGTTCATACTGATGTCTTTGACTCTGCTTCAGTACCACATGGTTCATTCTATCCTTACCCCCATGCTTATCTGTAACCTTACTCTCCAGAAATGAGAAACCTGGTTCTCATCATCCGCAGTCCACTTACTTGTTTGTTCAGTCTCATTATACATGCACAGTTTCATAATTGTTAATCATATCCCGGTGAGAAATGACTTTAACAACTAGAGAAGTTTTATCTTTTTTTTAAATCCTTTTGTCGTTTAGAGTTCCCAGTCAAAACACTATTTTCCAAAGTTACTTAGGTCAGGACCTTTCAGAACCTTTTTTTCTCTGTCCTCCATATTTTAATTTTACTTCTTATAGGCTGGTCTAAATTACAAGTAATTATATATATAAAACTTATCAAAAAAATTTCCCTTACTAATTACAGAGCCTTAGCTCTGTATGGTTTTCTTTGTCTCTGACTTTTGTGGCCAAAAAAAAAATCCCTTTTCTGAAAGTAAAACTTCCTGAGGTTTAGTCAGAATAGTACTCTGTCATTTGGTTATTGGTTGATATATTTATGATTTGGACTTAGAGTTATTCCAGCTTCAGATATTTTTCATAGTACATTTTGAGAAATGCTGTTTAGTGGAGCATTAAGATCCTTGCAAGTAAACAAATATATAATAATATTTGAGTGCTCAGAATCTACCTGTATTCTTACAGTAATTTTATATGGATTAACTCATTTAATTCCCTCAAGAAGTCTGTGAGGTAAGTACTTTATTATTTTGCCCCTTTTAAAGATGAGGAAATTAAGACACTGAGAGATTTAGCAACTTGACCACAGTCACATAGCTAGTAAATGGCAGAGCTGGAATTCGTATGTAGCCAGTCTGATTGTGGAGCCTACACTCTCAATCACTTTGCTATATTACCTCTAAATAAGAAATGTTCAAAGTGTTGTAAGAGTTACAGAGGAAGTAAAACACAATGATGTGAGAGAATGACTGAGAGGGTCCTTAGGGTACTTCTTAGGGAAGTCCTCTCTTAGGAGATGATATTTGACAGATGAGAAAGAGCCAGTTATGTGAAGAGCTGAGGAAAGAGTGATTCTTATGGGAGAATATCAAGTGCAAAGCCTTCCCATGAAAAGGAGTTTGAGATAAGAACAGAAAGACACCCAGTGTGGCTACGTGCAGTGAGCATGAGGGCCTGTGGCGTTACTTACAGGTGAGGTTACATGTAGTAAGTCATTTAGTGCTCAAAATAACCCATTACCTCAATTTTATAGATGAGAAAATTGATATGGTAATCTGCATTGGCTGAAATTACATCTTTTCTCTCCCATATACTCTTTATCCCACTGCAGTCTAATTTCTACTTCTTTTTTTTTTTTTTTTTTTTTGCGATACGCGGGCCTCTCACTGTTGTGGCCCCTCCCATTGCGGAGCACAGGCTCGGGACGTGCAGGCTCAGCAGCCATGGCTCACGGGCCTAGTCGCTCCGCGGCATGTGGGATCTTACCAGACCGGGGCACGAACCCGTGTGCCCTGCATCGGCAGGCGGACTCTCAACCACTGCGCCACCAGGGAAGCCCTAATTTCTACTTCTTATGTCACTAAACTTGCTCTTGCTAAAGTAACCAATGACAATAATACCGTTGGCCATTTTCTCAAGAAACTCAACCCCTTGACTTCCACCCTGCTGCCCTCTTCTGTTTATCCTGGAGCTTCTCATTGTGTTGATCATTCCCTTTGAGGGCTTGCCTTCCTCTGCCTGTCCCAAAAGAAGTGGTGGTCCCAGGGTTAGCCAGTTGCCCTTCTCAGCCTTTACAGTAAGCAAGTCGTAGTTATCCCTGTGGTTTCAGTTACTGTGTATCTACCAATCACCCACCAAGCTGTTTTTCCAGCATTAGTATTCAAAGCATCAGAGATTGTCTTATCTAACTGCTTATGTATCTTCACTTTAAACTCCGTTTGTCCAAATTGAACTTATTTACCTATCTAAAGTTTTTCTTTGATTTATTGTTTTTCAAAGACATCTGGACTATTGACTTCATCATTCAAGGAACTTTGGAGTCTTTCATGTTTCTTCCCTCTTTCTCTCTCCTCACATACATTCATTTACTATTCATTCTGCTGATTTTGCCACCTGAATATTTTTTGAATCGATCATTTCCCTAGTATCCCTGTTTCAGCCACTGCCTTATTAGGAGCTACTTCCTTACTTTCTCACTGGTTTTCCTGTCTTCATTTTTACCTCTGTAATATTCACATCAGAATTGCTGGACTGGTAAGTCTAAAACACAGTTAGAAAATTCTTCTTTAACACCCCATTGTCAACTGAATAAAGTCTGAACTCTTTACCAGGTCATTAAGCCTCATCATGATTTGGGACTGGTTCTCTATCTTAACTCATAATTTCTGCTTTCCATTTTACACTCTAGCCATAAAAAACTACTTTTTGAAGATTCCTTGAATGTACATGCTAGTTCTGAACTGTTGACCGTTGCTTATGTAGTCCATCTCCTTGGAATGACTTCATTTTCTTCTTCCCTTTTCTTTTTGCCTAACTCCTTTGCATCTTTTAAGACTCAGCATAGGCTTTATCTCCTCCAGAAAGCCTTTTCAGACCCATACTTTTTTTTTTTAAATTTTTATTGGAGTATAGGTGATTTACAATGTTGTATTCGTTTCTGCTGTACAGCAAAGTGAATCAGTTATACATATACATATATCCACTCTTCTTTAGATTCTTTTCCCACATAGGTCATCACAGAATATCGAGTGTAGAGTTCCCTGTGCTATACAGTAGTCCTTATTAGTTATCTATTTTATTTTTATTAAAAATATTTTTTTAAAATTTATTTTTGGCTGCGTTGGGTCTTCATTGCTGTGCGTGGCATTCTCTAGTTGTGGCGAGCGAGAGCTACTCTTCATTGCGGTGCATGGGCTTCTCATTGCGGTGGCTTCTCTTGTTGCGGAGCTCGGGCTCTAGGCACACGGGCTTCAGTAGTTGCGGCATGCGGGCCCTAGAGCGCAGGCTCAGTAGTCATGGCTCATGGACTTAGCTGCTTCGCAGCATGTGGGATCTTCTTGGACCAGGGATGGAACCTGTGTCCCCTGCATTGGCAGGTGGATTCTTAACCACTGTGCCACCAGGGAAGTCCAAGTTATGTATTTTATATATAGTAGTGTGTATATGTCAATCCCAATCTCCCAATTTATCCCTTCCCCCCTTTCCCCCCTGGTAACCATAAGTTTATTTTCTATATCTGTGACTCTGTTTCTCTTTTGTAAATAAGTTCATTTGTATCATTTGTTTTAGATTCCACATATAAGTGATACCATATGATATTTGTCTTTCTCTGTCTGACTTCACTTAGTATGATAATCTCTAGGTCCATCCATGTTGCTGCAAATGGCATTATTTCAATTCTTTTTATATGGCTGAGTAGTATTCCATTGTATATAAGTAGTACATATTCTTTATCTTATTCATCTGTCAATGGACATTTAGGTTGCTTCCATATCTTGGCTATTGTAAATAGTGCTGCTATGAACATTGGGGTGCATGTATCTTTTTGAATTAGAGTTTTCTCCAGATATATGCCCAGGAATGGGATTGCTGGATCATATGGTAGTTCTATTTTTGGTTTTTTAAGGAATCTCCATGCTGTTCTCCATAATGGTCGTACCAATTTACATTCCCACCAACAGTGTGGGAGGGATCCCTTTTCTGTATACCCTCTCCAGCATTTATTGTTTGTAGACTTTTTGATGATGGCTACTCTGACCAGTGTGAGGTGATACCTCATTGTAGTTTTGATTTGCATTTCTCTGATAATTAGCAATGTGAGCATCTTTTCACGTGCTTTTTGGCCATCTGTGTGTTGTCTTTGGAGAAATGTCTATTTAGACCTTCTGCCCATTTTTTGATTGGGTTGTTTGGTTTTTTGACATAGAGCTGCATGAGCTGTTTGTATATTTTGCAGATTAATCCCTTGTCAGTTGCTTCGTTTGCAATTTTTTTCTCCCATTTTGTGGGTTGTCAGACCCATACTCTTGTCTGGATTGTCAAGTTCCTTCTGAAATAATCTGTTAGTAACTATGTTATGTCTCAAGCAACTAGAACAGTGTCTGGCACAAGAGAAGATACTCAGTTAAGAATTTGTTGAATGAATTATTTTAGTATTGGAGAGGCAGTATAAAGTAGTTGCTCTGGACCCAAACTGTCTGGGATTAGCAAACCTGACTTTGCTATTTGACTATCTGTGCTGTCTCCCTGTACCTCAGTTTCTTCCCTTGTAAAATGAAGATAATGATGTCTTCATAAGATTGTTGTGAAGCTTAAATTTACTTAGTGTTCAGTAAATAATGTGTTATAGCCATTGCTGCCCTTAGAATGTTTTAATTTATGTATTCGAGTCCCCCCACTGTCCTAGAATTAGGGAATGAATAAACAAACCAACTAATCCTGGGTTTTAAAATGAAAGACAAATTCCTAGCTTTTGAGAATGTCTTGGCGAGCTAACCATTAGTCTTTCTTGCAGCTCCAGCATTTGGTGTTCTGTCACAAATTTGAAATTGGCATTAATGATGATTAGCATTTCTTAATTGTTCTACTTAATTAGTTTTTTAAATTCCTGCACACTTTTCTTATTAATAACACTGTTTAAACTCTAGGAATGCCCTTTATTTATGCTTAGTCTTCATATAGCCTATCCTGTAGCATTAACCAGCCTTTCCTATTATGGATTAAGGTGTGAGGGTGATAGCTCTGCTGATATTGTGCTTTTTATTAATTTGGGAGATAAACTGAAGTATGTTGCAGAGAAAGATTGAACAACGGGGTAGAATGGGGAAACTGGAAATATTCCCACTTCAGAGTCAAACCTGCACATTATCCCTTCACTCCTTGGCTTAAAATAAATTCTGAGAATATTGGACACTCATAATCAAATGTAATTTCAGTAAACACAGTGTGGAGGCAATATAAGTCATTAAAAATGATCGATGCCTCTGCCTTCTTCCATTATTGTAAACAATTGGGACTTGTTTACTTAAAATCTTTTTTATGGCAATCACTGTTCAATTTTTCATAAGCCTCTCCTTTTACTTTAACGTCTCATTTTTTTCTGAACACCAGAACCGTCTATATAAGCTTGGCAAATTTGATAGAAGTGCTGTTTGTTTTGGTTTGTTTGTTTTTATCTCTGAACTTGCTGTTGCATTTGTAGATTTTCCCAGTCTTGCTAAATCTTGATTATGTGAAACTAGTCAGTTTTTCTTACAAACGTTTATTTTGAACAGAAGTTATCAATATTCATTCTTCTTCACTATCCCTTTGAAAATACTAAAGAACCTAGTTTTTCTTTTAAAGTCTGAGTTGCCAAAGGAAACTTCTTACTAATAAACTAATTTCAGAGAAAAATGGAAAACCTAATATATCAGTCTTTTTTTAGAAACTAATGCCATAGAATGACTGTGCTGTTGGAAAACGCTTCCTTTTTTTTAAAGGTCACTGTCTTCTGCCACTGAGCATTTTAGTTGAGGACTCTGAAGTGCCATGTTTGTATGAGAAAAGCGTATAGATGGATGGGGAAAACGGTATAAATGATACTTAGGCTTGTTAGATAGGACTGGCTGTTATCACGAGAAAAGACATATTCCCACCCCCTTTTTGGTCAAAATTGTAGTAAGTGGTATTATTTCTCTTTATAAAATAATTTGTTCTAATAAGCTCTGAGATACTCCCTATTCTTTAATCTTTCTTTTTTCCCCTGAACTTTGAAATATAATTTTATTCATACTGACTCACAACTATGCTGAAGTTGGATTTATAGGTTGTTGTTTGAACCTGTTATGGTTGGTGAATAGTTTTCATTTTCTTACGCTGAGAAATGCCTGAAGATACCAATGTAACAAGGGTTTTTTTTTTCTCCTCTGGTTAACTGACATTTTTATATTCCTACTTGACCTTTTCTTTTTTGAGGTTTTTAAAATCAAATTTCTTTTGTTTGTGAGTATTAGAAATGAAATTCAAACTAATTTACTCAAAAAAGGGAATTAGTGTTGATGGCAAGGGTACTGGGGATTTCACAGTACTGTACTTTGAAGGTAGAAGTACAACCAGGCTTCATGAGGGGGAGGGGAACCAGGAACTGGAAACTCATCAGTAACTCAGGCAACTGTTTTCTCCCCACCCTGGGGCAGCATTATCTCTTCTGCCTCTCCCTACTTGTCTGCATCGTTTTTCTCTCTCTGCATGTTGTCTTTTACCACTGCGCATGGCCAAACAAGTCCTCTAACTCTTAAATTCTTAAATTCACTCATGGTTCTGTGATCCCATGCTAAACCCTGGGAAAAAATCCAGTTTGAGGCAAATGTCTATGTCTGGTCCAGTCAGCTATGGCAGATGAAACCAAGGTTTTAGAGAACTTTTCAGGCCCCATTTCTATGATAGGGGAGTGCATACAGGGCATACAACTCTCAGGGGAGAGGTATGTCGGTAGGCTACATAGATACCATAAAAGGTGGTGATTGCAAAGGAATGCTAAATAACGTGAAATAAAATTAAGGTTTTCTGAAATAAAAAGACCACTCATTAGCTTTATGTAGTAGTAAAGAACTTAATTTCATCCCCAGTCCATAGGTGGTTATTCTGAAAGCTATAAAAATATCTCCCTTTTTCAAATAAGAGCTGATTTTTTAGCTTCTGCATATAGAATTTGAAGTTTGAATCATGCTATTTCATGAACACAAATAATCTTATATTAATATTATTATTAATACATCATGTCATTTTCTATTTAACAAACGTTTACTGACTACCTGTCCTTTTTTAGGGACTGTGCTAAAACATATTTACAGAGCTAGAGATGTAACATTGCCTACTCTCAAAGAATTCCTAATCTAGTTGAGAAGAGTAGATGTTCAAAGAAATGATTACAGTGTTAATGTGATAATTGTAATAGAGATACGTGCAGGAAGGTCTTAAAGTATAAGGAAAGAGAATGACAGTCTCTTCTAGGGAAGGGGATCAGGAAGGGCTTCAAAGAGCATGTCTCAAATATTACACAGGAGCTGGCCATTTGAACGGGCATTCTGGCAGAAAGAACTGAATTTACAAAGGTGGTGTGGCGTTTGGTATGACTGAAGTGAATTTTACATCATTCAATTTACTGAAGCTAAAATGAAAACTTACTTTTTCATATCTGTCCTTCACATGATAGTGCATACTTCTTTTTTCAAAGGAGGATTATAGATTTTAGAATACTCATCATTTTGTTTGTAACTGTGATGTCACTTTTGAAAATGAGTCTTCACTGATCATTTGCTTTCAGGCTCCTTTATCAAATTTTTCTGATAGTGGTTGGTTGGTTAGTTTACTTTTATGGTTATTTTTCTCCTGTTCAAGCATAGAACTCCATACAGTGGATGACTGAAAATGCAAGGGCTTATAAAACTTATGAATATCACAGTTTTTATAAAAGTAAACAGTGAAAACAATACATAGCATAAGCCTAGTATAATTTTAAAAGATAAGTCTCTAAAAATGATCTATGTCAGTACTGAAATTACACACACAATTATTTTGTAAAATACTTTACGTCAGTTTTTTTCTCCTGTAGAGTCGTACCTACCTTTAAGCAAAAGGAGTGTGAGCAGTTGGCAGAATGCTTTTTGCTTCACTACTCTGATCAGTTGATTAATGCCTTTACTTCTCTTTTCAATTGCTTTATCCACCCATTCATGACTCCTGTTCCACAGCTGTCACAGATAACCAACCACCCAAAAAACAAAAAAAACCCCAAACCCCAAAGCCAGAGGTCCTTAGTTGACTGTTCTGAGAAGTGACTGAGATAGGTGAGAAGGAGAGAAAAGATAGTTGTGGCCAGCTTTGCGGTGGTGGGAGTGGTGATGGTGAGTGTGTGTGTTTCGAGTATGAGGTTGTTTTCCTGTAGCAAGCTCAAAAATGCCACTATTGTCACCCAGGTCACAAACTGTAACTGTTGCTCATCCCCTTCCACAAATCTATCAGTCTGCCTTTTGTCACTTTTATCCTTCAACTATGCTTTTGATACTGTGTAGGAAGGAAGTGATGAGCAAAGAAAAGGCCATATGCCTCTTATTTGTTGCTTCTTTTGTTTGGAATGCCCTTCCATCTCTCCTCTATTACCCTACTCATATTTCAAGATTTAGATGATAGCTCTTTCTTTTCTGACTCCTGAAGCCCAAACCGTGTGTCCTTCTTGTGCTTTCTGTGATTACTTCTGTTATAGTCTTATCACTTACAGTGATTGTTTGTTTACTTGTCTGCCTTCTCTATTAAACTCCTGTAAGGCAAGGCCATACATAAATTATTTGTCTCTGTGTGCCTGGTACAGAGCCTGGCATATGGTAAGGTTGCCATTTTGGGATTCTTGTTTGCAAACTACAGAGATCAACTTTGGTTAAAAAGAATTTATTGGAAAGATATTTGTTAGCTTACAGAAATGACTGAAAGACTGGAGAACCAGACTCTGAGAACAAATAGGAAACCAACTAATCAACCTCAGGGCTAGTCCATAGCCAAAGTAATGCCACAGAAATGTCCTTTTTGTTTAAGATACCTTTGACTCCACAGGATGCTGGATGCCATTGCTGGAACACTGCCTCTGGGTACTGTATGTCACTGCCGTAAGAATGAATTTTAAACTGTCTCTGCAGCTTTAGCTCTAGAGTCAAATTCTTCATGAAAGCATCTAATTGACCAATCTATGTGCCTGGTTCCTAAATAGCAAAGCAAGTATCTGGTCTTTTTTGGCTTCCATGGTTGACTCTAGGGCTTACCTTCCTTCCAAGACACACACAGTGGCAGATTTTTTAAATATAGTAAAGGAGTTCAGATGCTGGACGGTCAAAAATAAAATGCTGACGCGTGTCCTTTTCAATAAACATTTGGTAAATGTTTATTAAATGAATGATTGAGAGAATCAGAGTCATAATTTCCTGTCTCTAAACCTTTACATCATCAAGTCTCAAAGTGATTATGATGCTACTTCTATAATTCAGAACAAAATCATTTCCAAACCATCAAATAAAGATAAGCAAAATCAGCAAAGTTCTGATTTCTTAAAATGATGATCCCTCATTGTTAAATTATTTAAATAAAATTATTTGAATTAAACTTTTCTTGGTGCACTTTTTTACCATAACCTAAGCACATGTTTATTTGCTTGTATGATAATCTAACACTAACTGGAGCTAGGATTTGAGCTTGGCCAAACTGATTGCCGAGCACTTAACTTCTCTTTTTATAGTGTTCATATAGTTGTATTCAGCAATGACTTAATTGAAACAAAACAACAACAAACTAATATTTTAGAGAGGTCCGTCAGAGAAATGTTTCTGCTTGCAAAAAACAAATTTTTATTTCCTAAGCCATCTTACCCATCCAATATAAGGTCTTTTTTTTTTTTGCGGTACGCAGACCTCTCACTGTTGTGGCCTCTCCCGTTGTGGAGCACAGGCTCCGGACGCGCAGGCTCAGCGGCCATGGCTCACGGGTCCAGCCGCTCCGCGGCATGTGGGATCTTCCCGGACCCCGTGTCCCCTGCATCGGCAGGCGGACTCTCAACCACTGCACCACCAGGGAAGCCCCAATATAAGGTCTTATTACAACTACTTTGGAACACTGTTTAGCATTATGTACCAAAGTTGGGTATACATTGACCCTGTATCCTAGCACTTATATTTGTAGGTATTTTTGGCAAATGCATGCATTTGTGCATCAAAAAACATGTACAATAATTTACACATGACTTTGTAATTATTTATAATACCCTAACATTGGAAACAAGCCAAATGTCTATTAACAATGGAATGGATACATAAGATTATGATATTTTCAAAATGAAAAACTATACAGAAGTGAAAATGAACAAACTGCTACACATACGAGTATGACTGAATCTCAAAAACATATTGTAGAGTGAAAAAAACTGGACCATACACATACTGTAAGAATCCTTCCACGTTCCATTTATATATATAAAGTTCAGAAACAGACAAAACTAGTTCAAGATAGTGGTTCTTTTGGGGAAGGTTGAAGGGGGATTGGGGACTTCCAGTTACTGATACTGTTCTATTTCTTGACCTGAGCGGTATTTGTAATGGTGGTATTGTGTTTACTTTCCTAGAGTTGTACTTATCTATATGTATATGTTAATTAAAAAGTAAAAACAAACAAAAAACCCCCGAACAGACTTGTGTATGGATTAGCTTGGGGAGCATGGCTCAGTGACCCCCCTAAAGTTGTATGTAAAGTTCTATCTGAATATCTGTATGTGTATTTTAAGGGAGAGAAGACCCATAGCATTAAGCAGATTCTCAAAGAGGTTCATTACCCCAGAAAAGTTAGAACCCACATCACCAAAGCCTGCATATTCAGAAAAATCATTGTTAAACATATTATTATGGAAAGCTTAATAAGAGATAAATCCTTGTCTCTGTGATCTGGTCCTCTATGTTTTGGATCCCATCCTCTCATACTTTCTCAAGGCTTTTACAGTTATCTTTCTTTTCTTCATCCTCATTTTCCATCTCAGCTGGATGATTGCCCTTGGCATACCCCCCCTTTAACTTTGTTTATTTATTTTAAAAAGTCCTCTATTGATTCCATGTCTTCTCAAGTTACCATTCCATCTCCCTGCTCCCCTCTACATCGAAACTTCTGCAAAGGGTTATGTATACTTCCTCACCGCCCATTCTCTCCTCAGCTCATTCCAGTTGGGCTTTCTTCTTACTAACACTTCACTGAAATGGGTCTTCTCTAGGTCACAGTGATTTGAGTTTTGCTGAAACCAGTGTCTAAATAGCTCTTTTTGGGAGCAAGTGGGGGTGAGGGCTCCTCAAGTATAGAGAATTGATTTAATCATATTTCTGATTTCATGGTTCACTTTCGTCATTGGCCTGTGTGGGGGCCTGCTTTAATTTTATTTTATCTTCTTTTACCCTCCATCTTCACTCCCATTCCCTTTCCCCCATAGATATCTACTTTAATATGTTTACTTAGCATGTCATCCTGGATATATTTTTCAAAACTATAGTGCTGTTTTAGGTATGTATTTTTAATTTATATAAATGATATTTTGCTTTAGATTCCTTTTTGTTTTATACTTTTTTTTTTTTTTTTTTTTTTACGGTACGTGGGCCTCTCACTGTTGTGGTCTCTCCCGTTGCGGAGCACAGGCTCCGGACGCGCAGGCTCAGCGGCCATGGCTCGCGGGCCCAGCCGCTCTGCGGCATGTGGGATCCTCCCGGACCGGGGCACAAACCCACGTCCCCTGCATCGACAGGCGGACTCTCAACCACTGCGCCACCAGGGAAGCCCTGTTTTGTACTATTTTAATTCAACACTACATTTAAAATATTATCTATGTTGCTATGTTTCATCTATTATCGTTGCTTCTGACTGTTACATGATATTCAAATCATGGCATCTCCCACATTTTAAAATGATTCCTTTACTTATGGACACCTTGATTTGTCTATTCATTCATTCAACAAATTGACCACATACTATTCTTCAGGCACTGTTCTAGGTGCTGGTTATATAGCAGTGACTAAAATGGAAAAATTCCTACCCTTTTTGAACTTCCTAATCTTGAGGAAAGAGAGAGAGATAATAAATGAAATGAATATGTATAATATGTAGCATGTTAGATAGTGAAAAGTAATAAGGTGGGAAAATTAAAACAAGGAAAGAGCAAATATGAAGTATTGGGTGTGGGAAATTGTTGAAATTTTAAAATAGGGTGGTCATGGAAAGCCTCACGGAGAAGGTGACTTTTTAGAAGGAAGGACCTGAAGATGCAGCTGGCTCAGCTGGCATCCGAGAAGGCTATTCCAGGCAGAGAGAGCAGCAAGGATAAAAAGGCCCTGAGGCTGGAACATGCCTGGTTCGTTCAAGGATCAGTAAGAAGACTGGCATGTTACCTCCAAGAGTGCTTTCTAAGAGTTTTTTAAGTATATCTCTTACTATTATATTAAGACTTATTCCTGCCATCTTATTCTGTGTTTTCTATTTACACTAATTTTTTTTTCCTTTCTTTCTCTTTTCCAATTTCTGAGGATAAATAATTTTTTGTGCCAGTTTGAAAATTATGTATTCTGTTTTTCTTCTTCTACTGGTTACCCTTTACTTAGATTCTTATTTATATTTATAAATTTTTAAGCTTATTGATTATATATATCTTCCTCCTGAATAAAGCATGTATCTTAGTAGGCTCTCCCTCCTCTCTGCCCCTACAATGTTAGCATTCCCTAGTCTTTTAATACTCAGGATTATTATGGGTATACTACACTTTTTTTTCCTCTTCTTTTTCCTTCTTCATTCCCTCCCCCCACTTCCATTGTTTAATTAGCAATAGTGAACCTTTATTTACGCACCCTTTCTTGCCATATCTTATCGAGTCCCCTAGATTTATAACCTTTAGACCAATAGTTTGAGTTTTTATTTGTTTGTTTAGCTGCTTTCTTGGCAAGCCATCTGAGTACTTATATTCCTAAAAATATCTTTATTTCATCCTTGTATTTAAATAATAGTTTAACCATATATTAAACTTCATTTTTTACAACATTTGAAAATATTACTCCATTATCTTACTAATTGGAAGTCTGGAGTCAGATTTTTTTTTGGTAGGTGAACTACTTTTTCTTTCTGGGGATTTTTAGAATTTTTTCTTTGAGATGTTCTAAGACTTCCTTATAAGGTGTCTAGGTATTTTTTTCTTATCTATTATACCAAACTGACATCTTATATCTTTAATTCTTGGAAATTCTTGGTCATTATTTCTCAAGTATTTCTTCATCTCTGTTTTTTTCTCACATTCTGAAAGCCCTATTATTTAGATATTGGCTCTGTTTTTCCTAGCCTCCATATGTGTTCAGAACTAATTCTTTTAGTTTTTTTCCTTTTAAATACACTTTATTTTTTAGAGCAGTTTTAGATTCACAGCAAAATTGAGCAGAAACTACAGAGAGTTTCCATATACTGCTGCCACCACACAAACACAGTTTCTTCCACTGTCAACATCCCACACCAGAGTGGTACATTTTTATAATCCATGAACCTACACTGACACATCATTATCACCAAAGTCCATAGTTTATATTAGGGTTCCTTCTTTGTGTTGTACATTCTGTGGTTTTTGACAAATGTATAACATATATCTGCCATTGTAGTATCATACAGAATAGTTTCACTGCTTTAAAAATCCTCTGTGCTTATTAGGCTATTTATCCCTTCTTCCTAACTTGCTGGCAGCTGCTGATCTTTTTACTGTTTTCATAGTTTTGTCTTTTCCAGAATGTCATATAGTTGAAATTATATAGTATAAAGCCTTTTTAGATTGGCTTTTTTCACTTGGTAATATGCATGTAAAGTTCTTCCATGTCTTTTCATGGCTTGATAGCTCATTTCATCATAGAACTGAATAATATTCCACTGTCTGGATGTACCACAGTTAATTTATCCATTCACCTACTGAAGAACATTTTAGTTCCTTTCAAGTGTGGCAGTTATGAATAAAGCTGTTGTAAACATCGTGTGCAGGTTTTTGTGTGGACGTGTTTCCAACTCATTTGGGTAAATACTGGGAAGCGTGATTGATGGGTCATATGGTAAGAGTATGCTTAGTTTTGCAAGAAACTGCCAAACTGTCTCCCACAGTGACTATATGATTCATCTTGCATTCCCACCAGCAATGAGTGAGAGTTCCTGCCACCCCAGATTCTTGCCATTATTTGGTGTTGTCAGTGTCCTGGATTTGGGCCATTCTAATAGGAGTGTGATGATTTCTCATTGTTATTTTACTTTGCATTTCCCTAATGATATATGATGTGGAGCATCTTTTCATGTGTTTACTTGCCATCTGTATATCTTCTTTAGTGAGGTATCTGTTCAGGTCTTTTGCCCATTTTTTAATTGGGTGGTTAATTTTCTTATTGTCAAGTTTCAAGTGTTCTTTATATATTTTGGATAACAGTCCTATATCAGATACATCTTTTGCAAATATTTCCTTTGTCTGTGGGTTGTCTTCTTATTCTTTTAAGCCTCCATATTTTTTTTTTTTTTTTTTTTTTTTTTTTTTTTTTTGCGGTACGCGGGCCTCTCTCACCGTTGCGGCCTCTCCCGTTGCGGAGCACAGGCTCCGGACGCGCAGGCTCAGCGGCCACGGCTCACGGGTCCAGCAGCTCTGCGGCATATGGGATCCTCCCGGACCAGGGCACGAACCCGTGTCCCCTGCATCAGCAGGCGGACTCTCAACCACTGCGCCACCAGGGAAGCCCAAGCCTCCATATTTTTAAACTTTTATAATATATATTTTCAATTGCTTTATACCTTCTTAATATCTCATTCTGATCATCTACTCATTGATTTTATTTTCAACTATACTCATTTTTTCCCTCATATCAAATATAATATTCAACTATATTTATATTCATTTTGTTATTTAACCTATCTGACTTAGAATTTCAATTATTTTATTTTTAATACCCAGTATCTGTAGTTGATTCTTCATTGTTCCTTATTATTTTCCTAATATCCTACTTTAGTTTCCTGAAGATGTTTGTCCTGCTTATTTAAGAAATATGTTTGGTCTGGACCAAAAATTCTGTTTCCTCTGGGATAGGTTGTTCTGTTCTTGGCCTTTTTTTTTCTTTAACCCCTCTTTTGTATTCCTGCAGTGTTTATTTTTTCCTTTTCTGGAGCCCATATTCACTTGAGACTGTCAACTACCTTGACTGATAATATGTACAGGCAAAGTCCCAGGTTCAAATTTATGCCTTCCTGCTGAATTTATAATAGAGTATAAGTATGTGTGTGGGCAGAGAAGTAGGTTTAGGTCTAAAGGTGGAGATATGCCAGAGAAGTAGTTCTGGTTTGGCTATTAGATGTGCAGGTAGAGATATCATGCAGGCATTTTATTTTATTTTATTTTATTTTTGCGGTACGTGGGCCTCTCACTGTTGTGGCCTCTTCCGTTGCGGAGCACAGGCTCCGGACGCGCAGGCTCAGCAGCCATGGCTCGCGGGCCCAGCCGCTCCACGGCATGTGGGATCTTCCCAGACCGGGGCACGAACCCATGTCCCCTGCATCGGCAGGCGGACTCTCAACCACTGCACCACCAGGGACGCCTCATGAAGGCATTTTGGATCTCAGTAGAGAGTCATGGTTGGTGATGTAAATTTGAAAGTGAGCAGCAGTTAGTGGAACTAAAAATTTTCCTGGGAATAAGAAGAAAGAGAAGGTCCTGAAGTTTGGTTTGATTGCTGAAAGAAGGTTAAGGGAGTTTAAAGAATAGAAGTGTATGTAGGGCTGGTCCTGGCCATCAGAATGTTTAGAAGGAGCAATGTGTCATCTAGCCTCACCAACCTGATCTGCTTTATCTTTGTCAAATCTGGGTCATTGATTCAGGCTTCTGTGGAATAGTCTACATGGTATGTAGTAGCAAGAGACCTGGGATAAGGAGTTTTAGGCCCTGCTCTGCTAGTGATGAACTGTGCTATTTTGGGCAAGTCCTATTTACCTTTCTACCTTTTTTACTCTAAAACTTCTATGAATCTTAAGGAGGTATGGTTATAAATAATCTAGACCAACAGTTTGACTAAAAAATATATGTATGTTCTTGAGATGTTTCACCAAAATAGAATTAGTTAATAAGAGTACAATTAGGGCTTCCCTGGTGGCGCAGTGGTTGAGAGTCCGCCTGCCGATGCAGGGGACACGGGTTCGTGCCCCGGTCCGGGAAGATCCCACATGCCGCGGAGCAGCTAGGCCTGTGAGCCATGGCCGCTGAGCCTGCGCGTCCGGAGCCTGTGCTTTGCAACGGGAGAGGCCACAACAGTGAGAGGCTCGCCTACCGAAGAAAAAAAAAAGAGTACAATTAGTTTTAAGTACTGATGGATTACTTTTCAGAAAAATTGTTCTAATTCATGGTGCCATTAGCAATTTTTTTGTCAAGTATTTATTTATTTATTTGGGCTGCACCAGGTCTTAGTTGCGGCATGTGGGATCTTCATTGTGGCATGCGGAATTCTTAGTTGCAGCATGCAAACTCTCCGTTGTGGCATGCATGTGGGCTCTAGTTCCCTGACCAGGGATCAAATTCGGGCCCCCTGCACTGAAAGCATAGAGTCTTACCCACTGCACCACCAGGGAGGTCCCAACAATTTTTTAAAATGTTTTATTTATTTATTTGGCTGTGCCAGGTCTTAGTTGCAGCACGTGAGATCTTTAGTTGGGGCCCACGGGATCTTTTAGTTACAGCATGCGGGATCTTTTAGTTGCAGCATGAAGGCTCTTAGTTGCAGCATGCGGGATCTAGTTCCCTGACTACCCGGGCCCCCTGCGTTGGGAGCAAGGAGTCTTAATCACTGGACCACCAGGAAAGTCCCCCACTGACAGTTTTTAAGTGTGCTTATTTCTTGACAGCACTACAGCATTGGGTTTAATGTTTTTTTCCATATTTGTTAATTCACTGGACATGATGTAAAACCTTGAAGTTTAATTTCTGTAATTATTTGCAAGCCTATCAATTTTTCCAAGTATTTGGGTTTTCTTGTGTATGAACTATTTGTTTGTAGTCTTTGATCATCTAGTAAATCCTACAGATTAAAAAATTGTATCAGTCATTATTAAGTGGGAGAATAACAGATGTCTCAAAGTTGTTTTCAGGTATTCTCATAGTTCTTTTCAGGTGCTTATTAACAAATAAATATGTTACTTGTTACAGTTTGTGGGGAAAAGTGGATTTTAAGCCTTTAAAAGGCTTAAAGTACTATATTTAAATAGGTGGTGAAATGAAATAGTTAAGAAAGTGAGATGTTCAACATTAACCAAATGAGAGAACTATAAATCTTGATATCTACTTTTCAAGAAAGGTGATATTTTTAATCAATGAATCTCATTTGTATTATATGTTAATATAACTGAATTTTAGATTACTTGTCTTCTGAAAATGTATTTTTAATCACCCCAGTGAGTATTATTTCAAGTAACCATGAAATGGAGAAGAAAAACCAGATATTTTATGTTTAAGAGAAGCTTTTGGGAACATCCCATTGGTGGCAACAATTCATTTTAGATACCAGCTAACAAATGTTTATGATGATTCAGGGGACTTCCCTGGTGGTCCAGTGGTTAAGAATCCACCTTCCAATGAAGGGGACGTGGGTTCAATCCCTGGTCAGGGAACTAGGATCCCACATGCCATGGGGCAACTGAGCCCACACACTCTGGAGCCCGAGTGCCACAACTAGAGGGCCTGCGCACCACAACTGCTGAGCCTGTGCACTCTGGAGCTTGTGCGCCACACTAGAGAGAATCCTGCATGCTGCAACAAAGGTCCTACATGCCACAACTAAGACCCAACGCAGCCAAATAAATAAATAAATAAAAATAAATACTAAAAAGTTAACTCCTATCAACACATTAAAAAAATGTTTATGATAATTCAAAGAGGAGGCAAGAACTTTGCGATGTGGGAGTGGTATTCATATGGGAAATTAAGTTAAAAAAAAAAAGATGGTGCAAGAGACAAAATTTAAAACCAGACTTCCCTCTCACTCTAGACTGGTAAGCATCATATATTTGCATTTCATATATAGTATTGAATATGAACAGATTTTCAGTATGAGACTGGTAGTTGTTTATAGGGAATTGTTTATAGGAATGATAAATCTAATAGTTTCTTTATTTAAAAAGAACATAAATAGCATTAAAAATTCTCCAGGGCTTCCCTGATGACACAGTGGTTAAGAATCTGCCTGCCAATGCAGGGGACACAGGTTCGAGCCCTGGTTTGGGAAGATCCCACATCCGCTCCCGCGGAGCAACTAAGCCAGTGTACCACAACTATTAAGCCTGCGCTCTAGAGCCTGTGAGCCACAACTGCTGAGCCCGCAAGCCACAACTGCTGAAGCCTGCATGCCTAGAGCCCATGCTCCACAACAAGAGAAGCCACCGCAAAGAGAAGCCCACACACCGCAACAAAGAGTAGCCCCCACTCACCACAGCTAGAGAAAACCCTCGTGCAGCAATGAAGACCTAACGCAGCCTAAAATAAATAAATTAATTAAAAAAAAATTCTTTGGATACAATTTCCCCATACCTCTCTAACCATTTCTCACTTTTCTCCATCCCATTTCTGCACTATTTTTTTACTCATCTTTTTTTATTACTTTTCTTGTCATATCTCTTTTTTCAACTTCTTTCATTTTCTGTTTTACTCTTTTCTCTGATTTTTAGTCATTCATTCTTTTTCTTACCTGCCAATTGCCCCACTCTCTTCAGCCAGTTTAACTTCTCCCACTTACCTGTTAACTTTTTTTGTCCATCAAAGCCCACATTCATGAATTAACACACAGGGCTCCCCAAGGACTTACTTTCTTCTCTTTCATTCTTGAATTGAAGTATGGTATAGAATAACTCCAAATTAAAAGCTATGAGAGTTGAGTCATAAATTGATGTATTTGGTCTTAGGCAAGCTGTTTAATGTTTATGCCTCAATTTCTTCATTTAAAAAGGATTGAAACTAAATCTCCAAGGAGCCTCCTAGCTCTACAATCCTATGATTCTGTGGTGTCTTAACTTTCACATGTTTTTCCTACTGTGCTGACCTCATTTATTTAATAAATATTTATACACCTACCATGTATTTATAACGCCTATAATTTATGTGAGGAATCAAAAGAAATAAAAGACAGGGTTCCTGCCTTTGAATTGTTTATAGTCTGTCTGGAGAGACAAGAGGTATCTGCATATTAACCTTCAGTTATTTCTAGTCTGTTCCTGTTCTTTCTACACCAGATCCATTTCTCAAGGGAATACCAGCTATTTTATTTTCTTTATTTTTTAAAATATCAGTTTTACAGGTTTTGTTTTGTTTTGTTTTGTTTTTCCGGTGGCCACGCCTCACAGCATGTGGGCTCTTAGTTCCCCGACCAGGGATGGAACCTGCTCCCTCTGCATTGGAAGCTCAGAGTCTTAACCACTGGACCACTGGGGAAGTCCCTGCTACCTTAGTTCAAACCTAATTTCTGGGGGAGGGGCAGGTTTACCTCTGAACACAGTAAAAGACTCATTTTTATTTTCTTATACATGTAGGAATCCCCACTGTAGTTGTTCTGTAGCATTATTTTATGTTGTCCTCTTGATTCCAGTCTGGAATTTATTCATGATAGGAAAATTTATCTCAGAACCAAGGGGATTGATTTTTATTGTGATTTAGTAGATGATCACTCTCTGTCCCTATCTTTGTGTGCATACGTATGTCTGTGCATTTATGTTTGTATAATCATATTCAAATGTAGTGTTCAGATGGCTGAGTGAATGTGACCAACAAGTCTTTCCACACGTATATGCTTTTTTCTCTGGTTTGTTTCTGCACCTGTGTTGTAAGGGGGTATTGCTTTTAGAGAGTTGTCTTTTCCTTTCATTGGCCCTATGTGCTCTCTGGTAAAAATATACCACTCCACAGAGATTAGGGACAGTGTGGGGAGGACAGGAGGGAAGTGGGCGTACTTATAAAAGGTCTACACTGGGACTTCCCTGGTGGTCCAGTGGTTAAGACTCTGCACTCCCAATACAGGGGGCCCCGGTTCGATTCCTGGTCAGGGAACTAGATCCTGCGTGCCACAACTAAAAAAGATCCCGCATGCCGCAATGAAGATCCTGCATGCGGCAGCAAAGATCCCGCATGCCACAACTAAGACCCGGCACAGCCAAATAAATAAATATTTTAAATAAATAATTAAATAAAAAATAAAAGGTCAACACTAAGCATCCTTGTGATGGAACTGTTCTGTATCCTGACTTTGGTGATAAGTACATGTAGCAACACGTAATAAAATTGTATAGAACTAAGTACACACACACACAAACAAATATACACAAATGAATACAAGTAAAATTGGGGAAAACAGAATAAGATAGGGGAATTGCATCAATGTCAATATCCCTACTGTGATTGTACTATAATTTTGCAAGATGTTACAATTGGGAGAAACTAGGTAAAAAGTATACCAGATCTCTATTATTTTTTTCAACTGAATATGAATCTACAATTATTTCAAAATAAAAAGTTCAATTAAAAATAATAGCAATTTAAAGGGGTCTGTGCTGAAAGATAATTTAACATATATAGCTGCAGGAAGCACATTGACGTATCACTTTGAGGAGCATGACTTTCCATTTACATCAAAGGATGCTCTGCTAAATAGATTTATGCATTTTTTATTGCAAGTTTTCTTATGCATGTATGGAAAGTGAAGCAGTAGCTGTGATGTGTTGTCTCCATTAACAGAAGAACTTTGTAAACACTTAAGTGATGCCAGTTTTATATCAGTCTCATCTTCTGTGTACTGGGAAATCAGTTAATTCTAATAATGGGTCAATTTTTTCATACAATTCATGGAATCAAAGTAAAGGTTTTGGAAGTTCATACTGTCAAAGAGGAAACATTGCATATTGTGAATGCTGCTGTAAATCTAAAACTTTCAACATTGAACAAAATACTTTTTTTTTTAATAAATTAATTTTATTTATTTATTTTTGACTGCGTTGAGTCTTTGTTGCTGCACGCGGGCTTTCTCTAGTTGCGGTGGGCAGGAGCTACTCTTCATTGCAGTGCTCGGGCTTCTCACTGCGGTGGCTTTTCTTGTTGCGGAGCACGGGCTCTAGGCGCGCGGGCTTCAGTAGTTGTGGCTCGTGGGCTCAGTAGTTGTGGCTCGCAGGCTCTAGAGTGTAGGCTCAGCAATTGTGGTGCACGGGCTTAGTTGCTCTGTGGCATGTGGGATCTTCCCGGACCGGGGCTCGAACCTGTGTCTCCTGAATTGGCAGGCAGATTCTTAACCACTGTGCCACCAGGGAAGCCCCATTGCTTTGTTTATTGAGTAACAAACAAATATTAAGTTTAGTGGAGCACAGAGTCATGGTCAAAAACAAAATGTTTGTACTATATTAAGAAACTCAATGTAGCAGAAAATTTATTTGGAATTGGTTATATACTACATTCACAATTCATGATTGCATCAAAACAAGCCTGATATTCTATCAATAAAATAGGAGCTGTAGTTTTCAAAATTTGCAAGTGTTTTTACATACATAGAGTGTTTCAGCTAGAACATTTTTGTGATAATCTGATGGTGAATTTAAAAAATGTTTCAGCAGGTCAATATTTACATTGTTTCTTTGCTGCCTGTCAGCAATAAGATTTTAGAAATATTTGAAAAATATATGTACTACTCCATATTTACTGACTGAAAATACTCAGTGAATCTGAGGTGGAGTGTTATCCTAGTTTTTTAAACATATATATCTATTTTAACCATTTTTAGCAATCTAAAATGTAATAAGATTGTACTTACGTTACTTCTCATTCATTCTTTTCACCCTCCATTCCATTCTAAGACACTTTAATCAAATCTTGACTCAAATGATTTTGGCCTTTTCCCCACTCCTCTCCTACTTCCCAGACACACACCAAGCACCAACCAAGTTAGGTAAATCTGGTGTCTGCTGTTGTTGCTATTTCCCCATTATTAGTGGATATTCAGTATTGGATAAAGCTATGGTTTCTTCCTCTTGTGCTCGTGCTTATATTTTTCTTCTAGGAATGAGATACTATACATAATGCCTAAGAAATAGGCATGTTTTTCTTTCTCCTTGTTCCTGTACACATTTAGTCTTTTGTGTCCTTACTTATTTTTTGTTTTCTCTCTTTGTCCCCCTTATTTGCTTTTTTTTTTTTTTTTTTTTTTGTGGTACATGGGCCTCTCACTGTTGTGGCCTCTCCTGCTGCGGAGTACAGGTGCCGGATGCACAGGCCCAGCAGCCATGGCTCACGGGCCCAGCCGCTCCGCGGCATGTGGGATCTTCCTGGACCGGGGCACGAACCCATGTCCCCTGCATCGGCAGGCAGACTCCCAACCACTGCACCACCAGAGAAGCCCTGCTTTTTTTTTTTTTAAAGTATGTATCTATTCTGGACTGAAATGTGTTTTCTGGAGGAGCTGGTATATGAAAATTACTTGTTGACTCTTTAACCATATGAAAACAATATATGTAACCATTTTGTTTGAAAATTATCATTGTTAACAGGACTTTTAAGTATCCACAGGCATCTTAGGGGGAAATATTTGATTGGAATTAATTTAAGCTTAATTCTTATTCTTTTTAATACAGTATTTCTCAAACTCCAAGGCTTGCAGAATTCACAAATTGAGATCTGGCATCATTTTCAGAGACAGACTTTCAGTAATGTGTAAGTAGTTTTTTTTTTTTCATTTCGATTTGTTTTTATTAGCTGTTTTCTGTATAAACATAGTGAAATGTTAATTTACTAGATCTCTTAATAAGAATTTGGCATATATTCACCAAGTAACGATTATGAGTAACAAGTGACACAAAATAACTTACTGAAAGGAGATGCTTTAAGTGTGCCCTGGATCAGTATTAACTGAACACCATTTATTAGAAACAGCATCTCCAAATATAAAGAATACTGGTTTAAGGGACCTGAGTTCTTGTCCAGGCTCTACCACTAACTAGCTGGGTCTCCTTAAGTAAGCCATCTTCTGTGCTTTAGTTTCTTTGGCTATAAAATAAAGGATAAGACTATCACTAAGGAAAAGATCCTTCCCCTTTAAAGGTCTATTATTCCTATCTTAATTTTTTTTAATATAAATTGTCAATCTTTCAAAAAGGAACCTTCAAATTACACAGCTGTGTTTTGATTTTTTTGTTGTTGGCTTTTGCTCAGGAATAGATATTGAGAGAGGAAGTGGTTCCAGAGTAGACTAGAAAACAAATAAGTGCCCCCTTGCTTAAGAAATTTGCCCCACATAGTCCATCAATTTGGGTTACTAAAAACTTACTTTTAAAAAGTCAAGTTGGGAGATTTCCCTGGTGGTCTAGTAGTAAAGAATCCACCTTCCAATGCTGGGGATGCGGGTTCGATCCCTGGTCAGCGAACTAAGATCCCACATGCTGCGGGGCAATTAAGTCCATGTGCCACAACTACTGAGCTCACGTGTCTCAGCTAGAGAGCCCGCATGCCACAAACTACAGAACCCACACACTCTGAAACCCACACACCACAACTACAGAGCCCACGCACCCTGGAGCCTGCGTGCCACAACTAGAGAAGAGAAAACCCATGCGCCACAACTAGAGAGAAGCCCGCACGCTGCAATGAAGAGCCTGCACGCCACAACGAAAGATCCTGCACGCCTCAGTGAAGATCCCGCGTGTTGCAACTAAGACCCAATGCAGCCAAATAAATAAATAAGTAAATAAACCTTAAAAAAAAAAAAACAGTTCACAATTCAAGTGAAAAAAAAGCAAGGAGCATATTGTAGTAGATACAATATGCAAAAAGAAAAAAAAAGTCAAGTTGGCTTGGGTGGGTTAAACCTTTTTTAAAAGAAAGCAAACCTACTGTTAAATATGATATACAAATAAGATTTCTTTCCTTTCAAAATCTCCATAGAATACTGATGCTGAAGTAGGGCCAATTTTCAAGGAGATGGGGAAAGGAACAACAAAGTAGGAGTCACTCCTCTGCATGGGGCTTTCAGGAGAAACTGGTAGAAAAATTTGGGGGCTTCCCTGGTGGCACAGTGGTTAAGAATCCGCCTGTAAATGCAGGGGGCATGGGTTCGAGCCCTGGCCTGGGAAGATCCCACATGCTGCGGAGCAACTAAGTCTGTGCTCCACAGCTACTGAGCCTGCTCTCTAGAGCCCATGAGCCACAACTACTGAGCCCACATGCCACAACTGCTGAAGCCTGTGCGCCTAGAGCCCGTGCTCTGCAACAAGAGAAACCACCTCAATAAGAAGCCACACACCGCAACGCAGAGTAGCCCCCACTGTCCGCAACTAGAGAAAGCCTGCATGCAGCAACGAAGACCCAATGCAGCCAAAAATAAATAAATAAAATATGAATAAATTTATTTTTTAAAAAAAAAACTTTGTGCAGGGTGAAGGCAGGCACTTGGGATCTGGAAGGGTGGTAGGAGAAAAGATGGCTAGAGGTGGAATAAAGGAATAGAAAGAGATGTGGAAACATAAAACTAAACAAGAAACTCTGAAGGCAGA
Source organism: Leucopleurus acutus (assembly GCF_964270905.1). Classification (NCBI taxonomy): domain Eukaryota; kingdom Metazoa; phylum Chordata; class Mammalia; order Artiodactyla; family Delphinidae; genus Leucopleurus; species Leucopleurus acutus. The sequence continues at coordinate 134,611,134 of NC_139142.1, read as the reverse complement.
GGCTAGCTTTCATCAGTATCGTCACTGGCTCTTAGAATAGTGTCACATCTTAAAAAGTATTTATGAAAAATTCATGGAATGAATGAATCAATTACTTATTCAGTAAATTTCTAATTTCGCCCAAGGCCCTGGTGGTTAGTTAGACTCAAATCATCTAGTTTTATCTGTGTTTACCGTACATTCAAAAACTATAGTATTTAAGGTAGTTGGGGTTCAGAAAATGGACTCTGAATTACAGAAAAAAGACATTACATTTAGTATAATATACTTGAGGAAGGTTATAAAGTGAACTATTTATTCACTTAAATTTTTTTTAAGCACCTACCTACCATACTTTGGGTACTAGCTGGGAAAGGAAAACTGGGGTACTGATTATAGTGTATATTTCTATTTGATGGAATATTATGCAGTCATTTAGTATAATTATGAAGATTATAACAGTTTAGACTAATGCTTTTTAAATAAAATAAAAATATTTATATTCTATATTGTAACTGCATATAGAAGAAGAAGACTAGGAAACTTTGTTAAATATAAACCAGATTTATTATTGTGAATGGGATTATAGAATTTCTTTTTCTTTCTACTGTTCTGTACAATTCATAAAGTTGAAATGAAAATCCACATACATTTAAATTGTTTTGAAAAATAAGATGAACATATATTGACTAGAAAAAGGTAATAGGGTATATCATCAAAGGGAAAGAGCAAAACTGTATTTGAAGGACAGTGGATAGATTACCGTGGTTGGAAGAAAAATGAGAGGTGAAGTTTAGAAAAAGATGGGAATGAAGGTCTCTAGCTTAGTTTTGATAATGTAAGAAAAGATGAGCTAGGTTAGGTTTTTAACTGTGGAATTACATTGTTTTTAAAAAAGAAAGAAAATTTCTTCTAGCTTATTTATTGAAGTGAACTGGAGTGAGGGGGAGTTGAACTGGTCCATTGTGTTATCAACCGTTTTCATGTATAATCTTGAGTTTATGACTATACTAGGCCCTATCTCAAAGACTTTGCTCCTTTTACCATTTCAGTAATAGTATATAATTTTGCAAAATTTATGTTCAGATTCGTTTTTCATATATCTTTAAAATGTTATCCCTGATTTCCACTCTTGCCTTTTCTTGTCCTTAGAGTTAGCCTAGGTAGCAAATGCTTTACTACTTGACCTAATGGAGTGATAGAAGAAATAAAAAAGAATCTGAATTGATGGGGCAGAGATAGAAAGGGAGAAAAACAGGTCAGTCTCCCTTAGTTGCTGATTAGGTAAGAACTTTCTTGTAATGATTTCTCATTTTCGCTCCCATGAACCTTTTAGGAATAGAGAGCACATCCTTTTTGTTTTCTAATCTCAAAGAAAACAGATGTAATTTGCAATGAAATACTAGCCAAGTAGGTATCTGAAATTTTAAGAAGATGTCTGTAAACATCTTATGAGCTAACTCCTTAAGTTATCTGTATCATGTTGAACAAAGAGGAATTAAAAAAACAATAACTGCTTAATGATGTAGTATTATTACTTGAACTTTAATAAAGTTGTTTCAGGGTTTTATACTATTGTGATTATTTTGAGAACTGTTGGATCAAATATTTGTTTTGTGTGGCCCCCCCATTTCCAAAACGAATTTAAGGAAATTTACCTTCTAAAGAAAAGAAAAGAAATTTACCTCCTAATTGTTAAGGGTTTTTGCTCTGATATACTACGCTAAAAGTCCAAGTTTTGTACATGACTATGAATGCTTTCCTCAAATGCTCTTTCCAAGTAATTTTTGTTGGCTCTTACCAACATAAGGCATTTTGTCTTAATATATGTTTAGTATTTTCCATGAGGATTGTAACTTTTACACTCCAATGGAAGTCTCTTGGTTTCTTGAAATTGTTAGGAAATACTATTCATTATTTATTTCTGTGTTAAAGATTTTCAGTATTATCTCTGCCTTGTAATTTGTAACAATGTCTTCCCCCTAGTTTCTAAACCTCAAACTTACTTTAAAAACAGTTGATTTAAAATAAAAAGTAGAGGTGCATTTTCAGTATTATAGACTCTTTCTGAGACAATTAAAGAGCATTTAGATCTAGAAGTCACCTGGGATGTTGCCAGCTGTGCTCTTGACATTATATGCTCTGTCACCAGTGAGTGCCTTCAGATATTTTTGCCTACCTTCTTTACCACTCTCCACACCCGAATGAATAAATGGAAAACAACAATAACAACAACAAGTTAAGGGAACTGGAGTAATATATAATTTACTATTCTGTCAATAAAAGTAAGAATATTTTATCACCACTTTAAAATTGATTGCTCTTATATGTATTGATGAAGAACTTTAACTTGTTCCCTTTTAGTAGTTATTTACTGTATTCAACTGCAAATCAGATCAAATGATAAAAATTTGTAAACCAGGAAGATGTAACAAAAACAATTTTCATACAGTTTTTTCGCAAATATCTGCTTATTCATATAATAGCTGTTTATTTCCAATGGCTAAGGTAGTAGCTTTCAAGAGAACATATTAAACATATATATGTTTTCATCATAGTACTATTTCCATTCTCTTTCCCTTCTTTCTGCATAGCAAGACATAAAACTTTATTGTATGTAATAGTAACTATACACTTTAGTTTAAATAACACGAAGTTAGAGTCTAAGAAAAAGGAGAATATTTAAATCTCTTCATTATGATGAAAGGAAAGTGCTCTACTAAGGTAATTTTTAAGACTCGTGTCTATCAAGAGCTTATAATTTAAAATTTATGCACACAGAAAAGCAAATAAACACTTATAGAAGCTGTAAGTGTATGTGTTGCTTTGACCCAATAATTCTACTTCAGTAAATTTATCCTGAAAAAAATAAGAGTTGTAACCAGAGGTTTATGTTCAAGGTTATTCATCTTAGCATTTAAAAACTATTAGCAAAATAAGTAGGTATAATAAATGATCAACAATAAGGAAGTAGGTCAATAATGTTACGTCCGTTAAAATACTGTGCAGCCATTGAAGAGTTATTTTCAAACACTATTTAATGAAGAAAATAAGTTAAATACAGAAGTGCTTTGTTTTCCTACTTTAAAAGAATGGATAGATGGTCAGCTGTTTTTTTGTAAAACACCTGTAATAGACCGTCAGCTGAGAGTGACTATCAGTGTTTAACAGTTTTCCAGGAGAACAGGTTTATTACTTTCCTTTACTGTCAGTCTGGGACAGTAGGGATTTCTGAAAAGTTTAAGCCGTTCGTTTTGTGCAGAAATCTTATGTGTAAGGGAATTGCTACATAGGAGCCATATATACCTAAATAAAACAAGTAGGAACATTCGATCCTTTTTTAGGTGTGTTTTCTAAGCAAAGAGTGAGAATGTAGAGTATATTTAAGCAATGGATACAAATTCCAAAAAATGTGGCATGAATTCTGAAAACTCATGACATTAGCCGTATAGAAAATTAAATGAATTTTGGGATTATGATGAAAGTGGTGATAATTATATTATAAACAAGTATATTACATAAGAATTTCTTTGCCTCCAGGTATTTTATAGTCTACAAAAGAAGGCTGTTTACTTTAAATAGCATTTTATAAAGCATGTTCTGAGGGCTTTTTCTAGTTTTTAAGTGGGAAAATAGGGTTTGTTGTTCAAATAGACTGGGGAAATCCTGGATTAAGGGAAGTTAATCAGGTACCTTTATCAGAAGATTTCCAAGGCTTTAATTTTTTTAATATATATTATAAATATACAGTACAATATTTGTCCATAAAATCCTTTCTTTGAATTTTTTGGAACTAAGTCTAACATGAGACACATGTTTGGAAATTTCTGTTTTAGGTTAAACTTTTTTTCCTATAATTCTTATATAAGTAATGACAGTACTGTGGCAGGGGCTGGGGGTGGGAATGTCTTCTCCTAGTTCAAGAAACAAATAAGGTTTAAGTGATACTAGACAACTGAAGGAGATTTTGCTATTAAAGTGTTTGCAAATACACGATGAATTCCACTTTGTGTATTTTTTCTTTGTATTTGTTATAAGCATGCATTACCGTTATAATTGTTGCCCTACTTTTATTATTTGTTTTGAAATAAAAGTTTTGTAAGATACAAAACTTCTATTTTTTGTATCTTTTGAAACTCATTCAGGGTGGATTTTTCTTTGTGTGTTTTATAATTTTAGAATAGGAGGTCATCTTCAACAGGGCTTTATCTGTGGAAAACCTGTGTTGAGGGTACCCTCTAGAACTTTTGCATTTGCTTCCCCAGGGCTATCACTAGCCTGGGAAGACAGTTATCATTAATATTTCAGTTTGGAGCATCCTGGAACCATGCAGATGGCTTAAGATCAAACCTCAGATCCAAGTGTGAGTAGGCCTATTGTTATACATTCTCAGAAGAGACTTTTTACTCCCCCCAAAGTAGGGCTCAGATTGAGGCAAACTTTATTATCTCCCTGTACCAGTGGATGGATTTTTAAAATCCACTCCTTAACTGGGGATGTAGTTCTTTGAGGGTCTTGGTTTTATACAGATGTCTCAGTTCTAATCCCCTATCTTACGTGGTCCCAAAGCATTGTCTCCTTTCCCTGTAATACCTTTTAAAAATACACGCCCCTTGATTACTGAGGAGATCAGCCAAATTCTCCCACCCAGTATGAGCTTATACACTGCATTCTGGCATTTTGGTTTCCTCACTGTTTTGGGGCCCTGGGAATTTCCCCTTACATTTTTACAAGTTAGTCTATGCATTTAAAAGAATGTGTGTTTTTTTTGTTGTCTACTTAGGTAATCTAGGCTTCCATATTGCCAAAAATGAAAATTTATGCATTAATTTTATAATAAAAAAATAATGCTAAATATAGTCCTGTTTTTTTAAAAAAGCATACTTTTAACATATGAAAGTGAAATGTGTAATACTAGCGTGTTTAATCAGGGAGGTAGTGCACTTTTTTTTTTTGGTTCTTATTTGTACACAAACCACTTAGGTTTATTTGACTTATTATAGGAGAATATTTATTTGACTTATTACAGGAGAATACTATCTTTTACTTTTCTTTCAGATGTAACTTTCTGTAATGGAAGATGATTGAAGATAAGGGGCCTCGTGTTGCTGACTACTTTGTTGTAGCAGGATTAACTGATGTTTCAAAGCCTCTTGAAGAAGAAATTCACTTCAATGATGCTTGTCATAAAGTAGCTAAACCAAAAGAACCTATCACAGATGTTTCAGTTATTATTAAATCTCTTGGGGAGGAAGTGCCATGGGATTACACGTGTATTGATGTTACCCCAACTGGACTGTCAGCTGATCTCAATAATGGAAGTCTTGTGGGGCCGCAGATTTTCCTTTGCTATAGAAGAGGAAGAGATAAGCCTCCACTTACAGATCTGGGGTAAGTAATTTTTTAAAAGAATTATTGATCCAAATAATACACCTTATGGATTTTGAAGTTAACTGTTCAATTTGTTTATTAATAGATACATGGCTGCTTTAGAAAAATAGACACGTTTATATCCAGAATCCTGTATTCTCTTCCTGTGTTCCTTATATCTTTTCAGTGTCTCTTCATTCTACAGGTTCTAGCATTTTTGTCTGAGTTTCTTTCTATTAAAGATAGGAGATGGACTTCCCTGGCGGTCCAGTGGTTAAGACTTCGCCTTCTAATGCAGGGGGGGAGGGTGCGGGTTCGATCCCTGGTCAGGGAGCCAAGATCCCACATGCCTCGCGGCCAAAAAAACAAAATATAAAACAGAAGCAATATTGTAACAAATTCAATAAAGACTTTAAAAATGGTCCACATCAAAAAAATCTTAAAAAAAAAAAAGGGCTTCCCTGGTGGTGTGGTGGTTGAGAGTCCGCCTGCCGATGCAGGGGGCACGGCTTCGTGCCCCGGTCCAGGAAGATCCCACATGCCACGGAGCGGCTGGGCCCGGGAGCCATGGCCGCTGAGCCTGCGCGTCCGGAGCCTGTGCTCTGCAACGGGAGAGGCCACAACAGTGAGAGGCCCGCGTACCGCAAAAAAAAAAAAAAAAAAGGGGGAGATAATTTGAAAAACATTTGTAGGAAAATATCAGAAATTAATGTATTATCCTGCTCATAACATTTTTTATTATTTTTAAAGTATGAGAAAAAGGTGTCTTTTAAGGATCGGTTATAATGATCATTATAGTTGGGTGCTTAAGTCTGTATGCATCAAACAAGGATCTTGGGTAAATTAGTGCCTTATTTAGGATATTGTGTTGAACTTGGGGCTCCCTTTTCATATAATAGCTTTACTGAGTTATAATTCATACCATCCAACTCACCCATTTAAATTATACAATTCAGTTGTTTTTAGTATATTTATAGAGTTGTGAAACCATCACCACAATAAATTTTATAACATTTTATCATGCCCCCAAAATAAACAATCCTGTATTCATTATAGTTTCTGTCTAATTCTCCCTAACTCCCTCAGCTGTAGACAATCACCAGTCTACTTTCTGTCTCTGTGGATGTGCCTAATTCTGGACATTTTATATCAGTAGAATCATACTGTATATGGTTACCTTGTGGCTGGCTTCTTTCACTTAGCATAATGTTTTCAAGGTTTATCCATGTTGTAGTATGTGTCTGTACTTTATTCCTTTATATGGCTGAATGATACTCCATCTTATGGGTCTACCACAATTTATTTATCCATTCATCAGATGATGGACATGTGAGTTGTTTCTACTTTTTGGCTTTTGTGAGTAATGCTACTGGAAATGTTAATGTACAAGTTTTCATACAGACATGTTTTCATTTCTCTTGTATATGTACTTAGGAGTGGAATTGCTGGGTCATATGGTAATTCTGTGTTTAACCTTTTGAGGAACTGCCAGTGTGTCTTCCAAAGTAGCCGTACCACTCTGCATTCCCATCAGCAGTGTATGAAGGTTCTGATTTCTGCCAGTCCTAGCCAACATTTTATATTATCATTTTGATTATAGCTCTCCTAGTGGGTATGAGATGGTATCTAACTGTAGTTTTGATTTGCATTCACCTGATGGCTAATGATGTTGAGCATCTTTTCACGTGCTTATTAGCCATCTATATATCTTTGGAGAAATGTCTATTCAGAATCCTTTACCCATTTTTAAATTGGGTTGTCTTTTTATTGTTCAGCTTTGGGAGTTCTTTATATATTCTACATGTAAGTTCCTTATCATATAAATGGTTTACAAATATTTTTTCTTATTCTGTGGGTTGTCTTTTCACTTTCTTTATGGTATCCATTGGAGCTGAAAAGTTTTTATTTTGATGAAATCTGATTTATGTATTTTTTTCTTTTGTTGCTTGTGTTTTGGTGTTGTATCTAAGAAAGCTTTAACTAATCCAGGGTTACGAAGATTTACATTTAAGTTTTTCTCTAAGAGTTTTATAGTTTCAGCCTTTACATTTAGATCTTTGATCCATTTTGAGTTAATTTTTGTATATGTTGAGGAAAGAGTCCAACCTTACTGTTTGGCATATGGATATCCACTTCCAGCACCGTCTGTTGATGAGAATATTCTTTTCCCATTTTCAAAAATTGGTGATAAATGTATGGCTTTATTTCTGGACTCTCAATTCTATTCCATTTGTCTGTATGTCTCTCCTATCCAGTACTACACAGTTTTAGTTACTGTGGCTTTGTAGTAAGTTTTTACATTAGGAAGTGTGAGTCTTCCAAGTTTGTTCTTTTTCAAAATTGTTTTGGTTATTCTGGGTCCCTTGAATTTTCCTATGAATTTTAGGATCACCTTGTCAATTTCTGCAACGATTGGGTTTTTTTTAAAAAAGAGGAATATATATGTAAAAGAGGAATATATAAATGTAAAAATATATATACATATGTATTTATTTATGTAGAAGATTCTCCCTGAAAAACTGAAAGAAAAAGGCCAAAGGTAGGCTAAGAGTAGCTCTAATAATGTCTTCACGATAGATGAAGGGTTTATAGGGAATGAAGATTAACTTCCTTGTTTCCATGGCTCTGTTGCAAAAGGGGATAGGCTTAACTTAAAATATTCTGGTTAAAAATAAGCATGATAGCAATGTCCCTACTAACATCAGTAGAAGGGCTATAAAAGTTCCATCTCCCAATATATTAAGTCTGAAAGGTGAATAGCCATGTTTACTCATACCTAAGGGGAGATAGGATGAATTGGAAGAGCTCCTGAACATTCTTCTACTTTTAAAATTCTATTACTTAATGTTTGATAAAAGTTATATTAAACGCAGTCTTTATTGTGTTAATTCATGAATTAATTACAGTAACTTTAAGTGGGTTTCAGAACAGGTATAATATTGCTTCATACGAAGTTTACATATTTGAGAAAATAAGGCAGCTATTAGATCTTATTTTTAAAAGATTACGTTAAGTTGCTCCTATGATCAGTGATCACTGTCAGAATTCTAGTTTGCAAATAAAATGAAGGGAATGTTGCAGATTCTTGTTAGACAAGGTGTTGGAGCTGCCTAAATTAGAGATGAGGAATTTTCCAGGCATAGGAAGGATTCTCCAACAGGAAAGGACTTGGACTGGAATGAATAAATTAACCACTCTTATGGCTATTTTCATATATTTGTCATTGTGGAGGATATAACATCATTATTGCCTTTAAACTAAGCTTATAGTTTAAATAGATAAGAAAAGTTACCCAACAATATAAAAATCAAAAATAGTGATACAAGTAATATATGCAACAGCACAATACCTGATTAAAGAAATAGGTAGCTTATATATAAAATGTACTTATATTCCATATCTTTTAAGAACTTGAGGTAGTAAATAGTGGTTTGTTCTGTGTGTTGTATTTTTCTTTTCTTGTTTTCAGTTGAACATCTGTATGCCAGACATTATTTGGGAGACCCTACTTGTACTCTCATCTAATTCTGCCAAGATCCTATGAGTTAGATTTTTAAATTTTATAGTTGAATAGTATAAGGATCAGAGAAGTTAAGTAACTGCCTAAGATAATACAGCTGGTACAGGGGTTCGAATTCAGATATGTCTAACTTCTCTGTTATAATGCCTTTAAAATTTTTTTTACTTATTTATTTTTAAAAATTGAAGTATAGTTGATTTACAATGTTGTGTTAATTTCTGCTTTACAGCAAGGTGATTAGTTATACATATATGTATATTTTTTATATTCTTTTCCATTATAGTTTGCCTCAATATTGAATATAGTTTCCTGTGCTATACAGTAGGACCTTGTTGTTTATCCATTCTATATATAATAGTTTGACAATGCCATTTTTTAGGATTAAGAAAAAACAAGACAGAAAAGCAAGATCAAGAGGAGGAGGAGTAAGCAATTAGGCTAACATTGGGATATACATAGCTGCTATGATTAAGCATCAAATTTCACTCTAAACTTTCAAAATAGAATGTTTAAAGAAAAAAATTCTTAAGTTTGCTGACAGCTGAGACAAAAGGGAAATTAAAAATTATATTAGAAAGAAATAATTTGACCAATTTTTTACACTAAATTTTATTTGTATAATGGGATTTTATAAAAGGGAATACTGATTGATGTTGGGGACATTACCTTCTATAATAATTTTTATAACAAATAAAGAAACATTTAATATAATAGGGCTTTAATTTTTTTTTGCTAATGCCCAAGACTTAGCATTAAAGTACAAATTAGTGAATTCTGTGAGGGAATAAACTAATATTATTCAAGCATGATGTTTTCTTTGTTTTCCAGAGTACTTTAAGTAATAGTATTTAGAAAACTTAAGGAATGGGTGCCTGGCCTGTCCTTTATTAAAAACGTATGATTTTACCATAAAGGAGAAGGGGGAAACTTTCACTTGTACTTTTGATGAAAGATAGACTTAAGGTCATTTACTCTTTTGAAAGCCTTAAAACTCTCTCTTAAAGCTGAAGGAAGTATTGGAGGTAAAAGTGTGCAAGCAAGTTCTCTACTGTATGGCAAGGAGCCTTTTGTAAAATTTTAACTTTGGTCAAAATACAAGGTTGCTTTTTCTAAAGATGATGCTTGGTTTTAGAGACATACGTACATACATACACCTATCTGTCCATCTGTCTATCTAGCTATCTATCTCTTAAATGGAATGCTAAAATAAGTACCTTTGCACAAAATTGCTATTCTGTGGTTTATGTCAATAAACAGAGGTTAATATAAATTTTCCTTACATTATTAATTTTTGGTAGGGAAAACAGTTACTGTTTAATTTTTAATTTAATTTATTTTTATTTTTAAAAATATTTATTTATTTATTTGGTTGCGCTGGGTCTTAGTTGTGGCAGCCAGGCTCCTTAGTTGCGGCACTTGGGCTCCTTAGTTGCAGCTTGAGGACTGCTTTAGTTGCGGCTCGCTGGCTCTGTAGTTGTGGCATGCAAACTCTTAGTTGCGGCATGCATGTGGGATCTAGTTCCCAGACCAGGGATTGAACCCGGGGTCCCCTGAATTGGGGGCACGGAGTCTTAACCACTGTGCCACAAGAGAAGTTCCCAGTTATTCTTTAATTTTATATGGGATGGTGCATTCAAACTTGCAGTACAATTGGAATATCTGCTACATTTAAGGATCAGTTTATGATTCCTGACAATATTACCTTTCATATTTGCAGGTGCTTTGTAATTGTGTACTAATTTATTTTATTTATTTTTTAGGGTTTTATATGACTGGAAAGAAAGATTGAAACAGGGGTGTGAAGTTATCCAGAGTACTCCTTACGGACGCCCTGCAAATATTAGCGGCAGTACCTCATCACAAAGAATTTATATCACTTACCGAAGAGCCTCTGAAAACATGACTCAGAATACGTTGGCTGTTACAGACATATGTATTATTATACCCAGTAAAGGAGAAAGTCCACCACACACATTCTGCAAAGTTGACAAGAATCTCAATAACAGTATGGTAAGTGACTCTTTTGCACTGATAAAATTAGCCACGGATGAAAAGAGCATAATTTAAAATAAATCTTTGGGAAACAGCCTAGCACAATTACTGAATTAAAAAATAGATTTTTTAAAGATGTCAGATATTTTATTTTTAGGAAAGTAATTTAGTTGTATTTTCAAAAAGAGCTGTGCAAAAAGCTTTCTTTTTTTTGGTAATTAAATAATTTTTCCCCCTTACTGCAAAAGTGATGCACTCACCAAGGGTAACCCCTCCACTTGTGCATTAGATCCTGTATACTCACCTATTTGAGACATAGATTCAGCAATCCTCCCTACTTTTTTTTGAATCATCAGTTTTTCATTCTCTAGTGGGTTGTTTCCTCCAGCATGCAAAAGCATGTTACAATACCTCCCATCTTTACAAAGCTTCTTGATCTTTATATCTCACTCCATCTGTTCCCCCATTTGATTGTTCTTTATAATAAAACATCTCAAGAGTTGACTGTATTCTGTCTCCTTCCTCACTTTGACTCTTTCCAGTTAGGCTTTTGTCTCCATCATTCCACCAAGATTGCACTTGTTGAATCCAGTGATCAACTCTTCATCTTAATTTTTTAGTACATTTAGACATAGATGATCACTTCTCCCTTCTTGAAACAGTGGCAGGAAGAGAAGATTCAGTCTCTATCCTCTGTGCTCTCTGGCTTTTCTCCTCCTACCTCACCAGTTATTCCCCTTCTGCCTTTGCTAATTTCTTCCCAATTCCCTAACTGCAACACAACAGAGTGCCCCAGGGTTCATCCTCAGACCATTTATCTTTAAATCTAAACTCACTTCATTGATAATTTAATCATTTAAATACAGGCTATGTGTGGATGACTTCTAAATTTCTGTGTCCCCCCCCCACATCTTTCTAATTCATTATCTCTTCTTGGATATCTTATCAAATAAGTTATCTCAAATTTAACATGTCCAAACTGAACTCCTAGTGTCCCTCTCCAAATCTACTTATCCCCATAATTTTCCTCCTCTAGTAAAAGGAAATTCCACTCTTCTAGTTACTCAGACTAAAAATCCTTGGAGTAATCCTTAACCTTTATCTTCTACCTCTCATTCACTTCTGTAAATTCTGTTGACTTTCATTTCAAAACATATTTTGAACTTGAACACTTCTCAGCTTCTCCACGTGCTGCAGCCCTGATCCAAGCCATAATCATCTCTTAACTGGATTATTGCAGTGGTCTCCTAATTCAGGAGTTAGGCAAACTTTTGAATAAAGGGCTAAATGATAAGTTAGCTTTTGCAGGTCATATACAGGCTCTGTCACAAATTCATCTTTTGTTTTAAAAACAACCTTTTTACCAGTCTTAGCTCAGTTGTACAAAAACAGGCCTTGGGTCAAACACAAGCCGTAGTTTGCCAGACCCCTGGTTTAGCTGATCACTGCTTCTACTTCTTCCTACAACCTATTCTTCACATAGCAAAACAAATTAGATCATATCTCTCTTTGGTTTACAACCCTTAATGGCTTCCCATCTCACTCTTAGTAAAAGCCAGAGTCCTTCCAGTAGCCTTAAGGCCATGCATGATCTGTAATTGTAATTATCTTTTTTTTTAATTGCTGTTTTAAATTTAAAAAGAAATATATAGTCAAAAAAAAAAATTGAGAGGGGAAGGGGAGCAACTCATACATCTAGGAAGTAAAGAGCGAAAGTTCTTGTTCCTGCTTCCATCTTTTGTGATCCTTTGCCAGGATTAACAATTAACAATTTGGCTTGTATCCTTCCAGACCCTTTTGTGTGCACATATGTGGAGTATATGTAATATGGATAAATTCATCCTTTATTTTTCAAAAATTGGAAATTTCAATATATTCTGATATAAGCTTTTTTTTAACTATCCATCTTTATCAGTTAATATAACTCTCTACTTAATTCTTTCAATGATTGTATAGTATTCCAGAAAATACAAATGAAGAATGATGAATACAAGTTATTTCCAGTTTTTCCCATTACTCATAATGCTGCTTTGATCAATTTTGTACCTTTTTCTTTGTATATTTATTTGAGTGTTTCTGGAAGAGTAAATAATTGTAACTAGAATTGATGGGTATGGTGTACATTTTGAGAAGTGTTGACAGATTGCTCTGAAAAAGTTGTGACAGTTTATATTCCCAGCAACCGTACTGTATAAGAATGCCCTTTCCCAGGTCCTGTACCTCACCAACACTGGTTGTTATCAATCCCTTTTTAATTATTGACTATCTAATAAGAAGAAATCATTCTAATTTTAATTTGCATTTCTTTGATTATTGTGGAGGTTTAACATCTTTTCATATATAACAGCTTTGAATGGCTAAATATTACTACATTAAGTGGATGTGCCACAATTTATTCCATCTTCTATTGTAAGACATTTAGATTCTAAGTTTTTTATATTACAAGCAAAGCTGTTATGACCATAGTTAGAACTACATACTTCCTAAAATAATTTACATTTATTGAGCTCTTATGTGCTCTCTTCTTTTAAGCTAGCAAGAAGAGAAATACTGAAGCTTTAGGTAAAGCTACAAGAAAAAGAAATGGAGTGTATTGATATGTGACTGGATACAACACAAATTTTAGGAGTCTGAAAATGTTTTTAACCCCCTCAATAAGATAGTAAAATAGATCTGTATTGTGTAGTGGTTAAGATCAGTATAGCCAAGTGGTTCAAAGCACAGACTCTGGAGCCGGAGTGTCTGGATATGAATCCTATCTCTGACACTTATTGGCTTTGTGACCTTGAGAAAGTAACATAACTTCTCTGTGCCTCAGTTTCACAATTGTAAAATGAGAGTGATAGTAGCATCTACCTTATAAGTAATTGTGATGGTTAAATGAATTTAGAATCATGTTCCAGAAAATACAAGAAAACACTATATATGTGTTAGTTTATTATCTGTAAATACCTTTCAATTCCAAATTTTCTTTTAGAAAAATCTGCAGTTTTAAGGTAGTAGCAGTATTCGTTTAAAATGTTTAAATAGGTAATTCGAAAAATGGATGCTGACGGTATCTCATTTGTATCCTAAAAGAGTTATTTGCAGCTATGTGACCCCTACTTGTCAACAGCCATTCATATACAAAATACCCTATTCTTTCATGCTATCCTTGCATTTTGATTTGATGATTACATGTGACAGTGGAGAGATTATGGTGGAGGAAGAAGATCATGGTAGCAAGTAAGTTTTACAGGCCTCATGTGGTATTGATAGTGATGGCAAGAAGGGTTTTTGAACTCTTCCATAATCTGATGTCCAGCTTAACCTTGTTTCAAGATTTGGTTTGGTGTTTTAGCAAGACTGTTCAGGCTCACAGATACTTGCCCTTTTCCCATTGGTGAATTTTCCTTTATTTTATAGATTTGTTAGTTTTGTGTTCAAAGGAAATCGCCAATGTCATTAGAACCATTTCTAGGTCTTATTAATTAATCAAAGTGTTCAAGGTAGACTTGTTGCACTGAAACCAAAACCAGACATGAGTTCCTATTTTTCCTTACGCTAAAGTATTGGTCCCAGTGTTGTCAGAGAGCATTAATTCTCTGCTGAAAGAATAAAGAGGCAGTGTAACATAGTGTGAACAGAATGGACTCCAGCTAACCTGTTGGATTTGCATTCCAGATGCATGTCTTGGACAAGTTCTTTGACTCTTTGTGCCTCAGTTTCCTCATGCATGAAACAAGGATAAAGTAGTATTTTATTTCACAGACTTTTTGTGAAGATTAAATGTTTCATATCTGTAAAGAACTTAGGATAGTACCTAGTAAGTGCTATGTAAACGTTAGCTGTTATTAATTATTCCTTAGTTAACTCTGCTTATTCAGTCCCTTTTATGTGCATTTAACGACTGAGGATGAGATTTTCTTTTTTTTCAGTTTTGTTGAGATATAATTGACATACAGCAAGGAAGAGTTGTTTTATTTTATTTTTGCCCAGTATTTAAGGTCCTCTCAGTTCTCTTAAGAAACATTATAGGAATAAAAATCTCTTAAATGTTTATTTTCTTAACTCTTTTTTTCTTAATTTTTGAATTTTATTTTATTTTTTTATACAGCAAGCTCCTATTAGTCGTCAATTTTATACACATCAGTGTATACATGTCAATCCCAATCGCCCAATGCAGCACATCACCATCCCCACCCCCCTGCGTCTTTCCCCCCTTGGTGTCCATACGTTTGTTCTCTACATCTGTGTCTCAACTTCTGGCCTACAAACCGGTTCATCTGTACCAATTTTCTAGGTTCCACATACATGCGTTAATATACGATATTTGTTTTTCTCTTTCTGACTTACTTCACTCTGTATGACAGTCTCTAGATCCATCCACTTCTTAACAAATGACCCAATTTCTTTCCTTTTTATGGCCGAGTAATATTCCATTGTGTATATATACCACATATTCTTTATCCATTTGTCTGTTGATGGGCATTTAGGTTGCTTCCATGACCTGGCTATTGTAAATAGTACTGCAATGAACATTGCAGTGCATGTGTCTTTTTGAATTATGGTTTTCTCTGGGTATATGCCCAGTACAGGGATGGCTGGATCATATGGTAATTCTATTTTTAGTTTTTTAGGGAACCTCCATACTGTTCTCCATAGTGGCTGTATCATTTTACATTCCCACCAACAGTGCAAGGGTTCCCTTTTCTCCACACCCTCTCCAGCATTTGTTGTTTGTAGATTTTCTGATGATGCCCGTTCTAACTGGTGTGAGGTGATACCTCATTGTAGTTTTGATTTGCATTTCTCTAATAATTAGTGATGTTGAGCAGCTTTTGATGTGCTTCTTGGCCATCTGTATGTCTTCTTTGGAGAAACGTCTATTTAGGTCTTCTGCCCATTTTTGGATTGGTTTGTCTGTTTTATTAATATTGAGCTGCATGAGCTGTTTATATATTTTAGAGATCAATCCTTTGTCCCTTGATTCGTTTGCAGATATTTTCTCCCATTCTGAGGGTTGTCTTTTCATCTTGTTTATGGTTTCCTTTGCTGTGCAAAAGCTTTTAAGTTTTATTAGGTCCCATTTGTTTATTTTTGTTTTTATTTCCATTACTCTAGGAGGTGGATCAGAAAAGATCTTGCTGTGATTTATGTCACAGAGTGTTCTTCCTACGTTTTCCTCTAAGAGTTTTATAGTGTCCTGTCTTACATTTAGGTCTCTAATCCATTTTGAGTTTATTTTTGTGTATGGTATTAGGGAGTGTTCTAATTTCATTCTTTTAAATGTACCTGTCCAGTTTTCCCAACACCACTTACTGAAGAGACTGTCTTTTCTCCATTGTATATTCTTGCCTCCTTTGTCATAGATTAGTTAACCATAGGTGCGTGGGTTTATCTCTGGGCTTTCTATCTTGTTCCATTGATCTATGTTTCTGTTTTTGTGCCAGTACCATATTGTCTTGATTACTGTAGCTTTGTAGTATAATCTGAAGTCAGGCAGTCTGATTCCTCCAGCTCTGTTTTTCTTTCTCACGACTGCCTTGGCTATTCGGGGTCTTTTGTGTCTCCATACAAATTTTAAGATATTTTGTTCTAGTTCTGTAAAAAATGCCATTGGTAATTTGATAGGGATTGCATTGAATCTGTAGATTGCTTTGGGTAGTAGAGTCATTTTCACAATATTGATTCTTCCAATCCAAGAACATGGTATATCTCTCCATCTGTTGGTATCATCTTTAATTCCTAATTTTATGCATACAGGTCTTTTGTCTCCTTAGGTAGGTTTATTCCTAGGTATTTTATTCTTTTTGTTGCAATGGTAAATGGGAGT
The DNA here is from genome assembly GCF_964270905.1 of Leucopleurus acutus. Taxonomy (NCBI): domain Eukaryota; kingdom Metazoa; phylum Chordata; class Mammalia; order Artiodactyla; family Delphinidae; genus Leucopleurus; species Leucopleurus acutus. Next base: position 134,594,458 of record NC_139142.1, on the reverse strand, counting down.
GTTTCCTTAATTTCTCTTTCAGATTTTTCAACATTAGTGTATAGGAATGCCAGAGATTTCTGTGCATTAATTTTGTATCCTGAAACTTTACCAAATTCATTGATTAGCTCTAGTAGTTTTCTGGTGGCATTTTTAGGCTTCTCTATGTATAGTATCATGTCATCTGCAAACAGTGACAGTTTTACTTCTTCTTTTCCAATTTGTATTCCTTTTATTTTTTTCTTCTCTGACTAGGACTTCCAAAACTATGTTGAATAATAGTGGTGAGAGTGGACCTCCTTGTCTTGTTACTGATCTTAGTGGAAATGCTTTCAGTTTTTCACCATTGAGAATGATGTTTGCTGTGGGTTTGTCATATATGGCCTTTATTATGTTGAGGTAGGTTCCCTCTGTGCCCACTTTCTCGAGAGTTCTTTTCATAAATGGGTGTTGAATTTTGTCAAAAGTTTTTCCTGCATCTATTGAGATGATCATATGGTTTTTATTCAATCTGTTAATATGGTGTATCACATTGATTGATTTCCGTATATTGAAGAATCCTTGCATCTCTGGGATAAATCCCACTTGATCATGGTGTATGATCCTTTTAATGTGTTGTTGGATTCTGTTTGCTAGTATTTTGTTGAGGATTTTTGCATCTATATTCATCAGTGATATTGTTCTGTAATTTTCTGTTTTTGTAGTATCTTTGTCTGGTTTTGGTATCAGGGGGATGGTGGCCTCATAGAGTGAGTTTGGGAGTGTTCCTCCCTCTGTAATTTTTTGGAAGAGTTTGAGAAGGATGGGTGTTAGCTCTTATGTTAATGTTTCATAGAGTTCACCTTTGAAGCCATCTGGTCCTGGACTTTTGTTTGTTGGAAGATTTTTAATACAGTTTCAATTTCATTACTTGTAATTGGTCTGTTCATATTCTCTATTTCTTCCTGGTTCAGTCGTGGAAGGTTATACCTTTCTAAGAATTTGTCCATTTCTTCCAGGTTGTGCATATTATTGGCATAGAGTTGCTTGTAGTAGTCTCTTAGGATGCTTTGTATTTCTGCGGTGTCTGTTGTAACTTCTCCTTTTTCATTTCTAATTTTATTGATTTGAGTCCTCTCCCTCTTTTTCTTGATGAGTCTGGCTAATGGTTTATCAATTTTGTTTATCATCTCAGAGAACCAGCTTTTAGTTTTATTGATCTTTGCTACTGTTTTCTTTGTTTCTATTTCATTTATTTCTGCTCTGATCTTTATGATTTTTTTCCTTCTGCTAACTTTGAGTTTTCTTTGTTCTTCTTTCTCTGGTTCCTTTAGGTGTAAGGTTAGATTGTTCATTTGAGATTTTTCTCGTTTCTTGAGGTAAGCTTGTATAGCTATAAACTTCCCTCTTAGAACTGCTTTTGCTGCATCCAATAGGTTTTGGATCATCATGTTTTCATTATCATTTGTCTCTAGGTATTTTTTGATTTCCTCTTTGATTTCTTCAGTGATCTCTTGGTTATTTAGTAACATATTGTTTAGCCTGCATGTGTTTGTGTTTTTTAAGTTTTTTCCCCTGTAATTCATTTCTAATCTCATAGCGTTGTGGTCAGAAAAGATGCTTGATATGATTTCAATTTTCTTAAATTTACTGAGGCTTGATTTGTGACCCAAGATGTGATCTATCCTGGAGAATGTTCCATGTGCACTTGAGAAGCAAGTGTAGTCTGGTGTTTTGGGATGGAATGTCCTATAAATATCAATTAAATCTGTCTGGTCTATTGTGCCATTTAAAGCTTATGTTTCCTTGTTTATTTTCATTTTGGATAATCTGTCCATTGGTGTAAGTGAGGTGTTAAAGCCCCCACTATTATTGTGTTACTGTTGATTTCCTCTTTATACCTGTTAGCAGTTGCCTTATGTATTGAGGTGCTCCTATGTTGTGTGCATATATATTTATAATTGTTACATCTTCTTCTTGGATTGATCCCTTGATCATTATGTAGTGTCCTTCCTTGTCTCTTGTAACATTCTTTATTTTAAAGTCTATTTTATCTGATATGAGTATAGCTACTCCAGCTTTCTTTTGATTTCCATTTACATGGAATATCTTTTTTCATCCCCTCACTTTCAGTTTATGTGTCCCTAGGGCTGAAGTGGGTCTCTTGTAGACAGCATATATATGGGTCTTATTTTTGTATCCATTCACCAAGCCTGTGTGTTTTGGTTGGAGCATTTAATCCATTCACGTTTGAGGTAATTATCGATATGTATGTTCCTGTGACCATTTTCTTAATTGTTTTGTTTGTTTTTGTAGGTCCTTTTCTTCTCTTGTGTTTCCCATTTAGAGAAATTCCTTTAGCATTTGTTGTAGAGCTGGTTTGGTGGTGCTGAATTCTCTTAGCTTTTGCTTGTCTGTAAAGCTTTTGATTAGGGTTTCTCCATCGAATCTAATTGAGATCCTTGCTGGGTAGAGTAATCTTGGTTGTAGGTTCTTCCCTTTCATCACTTTAAGTATATCATGCCACTCCCTTCTGGCTTGTAGAGTTTCTGCTGAGAAACCAGCTGTTTACCTTATGGGAGTTCCTTTGTATGTTATTTGTCATTTTTCCCTTGCTGCTTTCAGTAATTTTTCTTTGTCTTTAATTTTTGCCAATTTGAGTACTATGTGTCTCAGTGTGTTTCTCCTTGGGTTTATCCTGTATGGGACTCTCTGAGCTTCCTGGACTTGGGTGGCTATTTCCTTTCCCATGTTAGGGAAATTTTCGACTATAATCTCTTCAAATATTTTCTCTGGTCCTTTCTCTCTCTCTTCTCCTTCTGGAACCCCTATAATGTGAATGTTGTTAGGCTTAATGTTGTCCCAGAGGTCTCTTAGGCTGTCTTCATTTCTTTTCATTCTTTTTTCTTTATTCTGTTTGGCAGCAGTGAATTCCACCATTCTGTCTTCCAGGTCACTTATCCGTTCTTCTGCCTCAGTTATTCTGCTATTGATTCCTTCTAGTGTAGTTTTCATTTCAGTTTTGTATTGTTCATCTCTGTTTGTTCTTTAATTCTTCTAGGTCTTCATTAAACATTTCTTGCATCTTCTTTTTCTGAGGTCCTGGATTATCTTCACTATCATTATTCTGAATTCTTTTTCTGGAAGGTTGCCTATCTTCACCTCATTTAGTTGTTTTTCTGGCGTTTTATCTTGTTCCTTCATCTGGTACATAGCCCTCTGCCTTTTCATCTTGTCTATCTTTCTGTGAATGTGGTTTTTGCTCCACAGGCTGCAGGATTGTAGTCCTTCTTGCTTCTGCTGTCTGCCCTCTGGTGGATGAGGCTATCTAAGAGGCTTGTGTAAGTTTCCTGATGGGAGGAACTGGTGGTGGGTAGAGCTGACTGTTGCTCTGGTGGGCAGAGCTCAGTAAAACTTTAATCTGCTTGACTGTTGATGGGCGGGGCTGGGTTCCCTCCCTGTTGTTTGTTTTGCCTGAGGCAACCGAACAGTGGAGCCTACCTGGGGTCTTTGGTGGGGCTAATGACAGACTCTGGGAGGGCTCACACCAAGGAGTACTTCCCAGAACTTCTGCTGCCAGTGTCCTTGTCCCCATGGTGAGCCACAGCCACCTCCCGCCTCTGCAGGAGAGGCTCCAACACTAGCAGGTAGGTCTGGTTCAGTCTCCTGTAGAGCCACTGCTCCTTCCCCTGCGTCCCAATGTGCACACTACTTTGTGTGTGCCCTCCAAGAGTGGAGTCTCTGTTTCCCCCAGTCCTGTTGAAGTCCTGCAGTCAATTCCCACTAGACTTCAAAGTCTGATTCTGTAGGAATTCCTCCTTCCGTTGCCAGACCACCAGGTTGGGAAGCCTGATGTGGGGCTCAGAACCTTCACTCCAGTGGGTTGACTTCTGTGGTATAAGTGTTCTCCAGTTTGTGAGTCACCCACCCAGCAGTTATGGGATTTGATTTTACTGTGATTGCGCCCCTCCTACCCTCTCATTGTGGCTTCTCCTTTGTCTTTGGATGTGTGGTGTGTCTTTTTTGGTGAGTTCCAGTGTCTTCCTTTCGATGATTGTCCAGCAGCTAGTTGTGATTCTGGTGTTCTCGCAAGAGGGAGTGAGAGCACGTCCTTCTACTCCGCCATCCTATTTTCTTACTCTTAAATCTAGTATCAGTCCTGAATATAGAGAAAGTTCCGTAATCTTAGTGGTAGGGTCTTATTTTAAGCAATGGGTTGTGGTTTATATCTTTTAACAATCTTTGTTTCCATTGACTATAAGGTAGTAAAAGCAAATTTAGATCTCTGTAGGAGACGTACAATGACTTCTAACTCGTTCAGAAAAACTAAAATAGACATGCAATGCAGGAAACTTGTTTTCATATCTGCCAAATGTGTATATAGAGAATCAGACAAAGGTTAGATTTAAATTATTGATGTGTGGATAATACTCAAGGGTATAGTTATTATAGCTTATTTTTGATTTGGGGAGATTAGGTGGCTTGATTGAAAGCATCTACTAGTTTTCAAAACCAGGAGGAAAAAAACCCAAAAAACCAAAACCCAAAAAACAGTCTAATGGACATGAGGAAATGCATGTTGAGTCTTTCCTCAAGTTCATACATGATTTTTGTACCAGGTTTACAGCTTTGGCCTCAAATATGTTTCCCCCACTTCTCCACCTCCCATTAAAAGCTTATGGCGGGCTTCCCTGTTGGCGCAGTGGTTGAGAGTCCGCCTGCCGATGCAGGGTACACGGGTTCGTGCCCCAGTCTGGGAAGATCCCACGTGCCGTGGAGCGGCTAGGCCTGTGAGCCATGGCCGCTGAGCCTGCACGTTCGGAGCCTGTGCTCTGCAACAGGTGAGGCCACAACAGTGAGAAGCCCACGTACCGCAATAAATAAATAAATAAATAAATAAAAGCTTATAGCATGGAATATCTTTTTCCATCCCCTCACTTTCAGTCTGTATGTGTCCCTAGGTCTGAAGTGGGTCTCTTGTAGACAGCATATATACGGGTCTTGTTTTTGTATCCATTCAGCCAGTCTATGTCCTTTGGTTGGAGCATTTAATCCATTTACATTTAAGGTAAGTATTGATATGTATGTTCCTATTACCATTTTCTTAATTGTTTTGGGTTTTTGTAGGTATTTTCCTTCTCTTGTGTTTGCTGCCTAGAGAATTTCCTTTAGCGTTTGTTGTAAAGCTGGTTTGGTGGTGCTGAATTCTCTTAGCTTTTGCTTGTCTGTAAAGGTTTTAGTTTCTCCGTCAAATCTGAATCAGATCCTTGCTGGGTAGAGTAATCTTGGTTGTAGGTTTTCCCCCTTCATCACTTTAAATATGTCCTGCCACTCCCTTCTGGCTTGCAGAGTTTCTCCTGAAAGATCAGCTGTTAACCCTATGGGGATTCCCTTGTATGTTATTTGTTGTTTTTCCCTTGCTGCTTTTAATATTTTTTCTTTGTGTTTAATTTTTGATAGCTTGATTAATATATGTCTTGGTGTGTCTCTCCTTGGATTTATCCTGTATGGGACTCTCTGTGCTTCCTGGACTTGATTAGCAATCCTCATATCAGACAAAATAGACTTTAAAACAAAGACTATCACAAGAGACAAAGAAGGATACTACAAGGCTTCCCTGGTGGCGCAGTGGTTGAGAGTCTGCCTGCCGATGCAGGGGATACGGGTTCGTGCCCCGGTCCGGGAAGATCCCACATGCCGCGGAGTGGCTGGGCCCGTGAGCCATGGCCGCTGAGCCTGTGTGTCTGGAGCCTGTGCTCCGCAACAGGAGAGGCCACAACAGTGAGAGGCCCACATACCGCAAATAAAAACAAAAACAAAAGGACACTACATAATGATCAACATATCATTCCAAGAAGAAGATATAACAATTGTAAATATTTATGCACCCAACGTAGGAGCACCTCAATACATAAGGCAAATACTAACAGCCATAAAAGGGGAAATTGACAGTAACACATTCATAGTAGGGGACTTTAACACCCCACTTTCACCAGTGGACAGATCATCCAAAATGAAAATAAATAAGGAAACACAAGCTTTAAATGATACATTAAACAAGATGGACTTAATTGATATTTATAGGACATTCCATCCAGAAACAACAGAATACACTTTCTTCTCAAGTGCTCATGGAACATTCTCCAGGATAGATCATATCTTGGGTCACAAATCAAGCCTTGGTAAATTTAAGAAAATTGAAATCGTATCAAGCATCTTTTCCGACCACATCACTATGAGACTAGATATCAATTACAGGAAAAAATCTGTAAAAAATACGAATGCATGGAGGCTGAACAATACACTAGTTAATAACCAAGAGATCGCTGAAGAAATCAAAGAGGAAATCAAAAAATACCTAGATACAAATGACAATGGAAACATGATGACCCAAAACCTATAGGATGCAGCAAAAGCAGTTCTAAGAGGGAAGTTTATAGCAATACAATCCTACCTTAAGAGACAAGAAACATCTCAAATAAACAACCTAATCTTACACCTAAAACACTTAGAGAAAGAAGAACAAAAAACCCCCAAACTTAGCAGAAAGAAAGAACTCATAAGATCAGATCAGAAATAAATGAAAAAGAAATGAAGGTAACGATAGCGAAGATCAATAAAACTAAAAGCTGATTCTTTGAGAAGATAAAGAAAATTGATAAACCATTAGCCAGACTCATCAAGAAAAAAAGGGAGAAGACTCAAATCAATAGAACTAGAAATGAAAAAGGAGAAGTAACAACTGACACTGCAGAAATACAGAGGATAATGAGAGATTACTAAAAGCAACTATATGCCAATAAAATGGACAACCTGGGGACTTCCCTGGTGGCGCAGTGGTTAAGAATCTGCCTGCTAGTGCAGTGGACACAGGTTCGATCCCTGGTCTGGGAAGAGCCCACATGCCACGGAGTAACTAAGCCCGTGCGCCACAACTACTGAGCCTGCACTCTAGAGCCCACAAGCCACAACTACTGAGCCCGTGTGCCACAACTACTGAAGCCCGCACACCTAGAGCCCATGCTCCCCAACAAGAGAAGCCACCGCAATGAGAAGCCCACGCACTGCAATGAAGAGTAGCCCCCACTTGCCGCAACTACAGAACGCCCACGTGGGGCAATGAAGACCCAATACAGCCAAAGATAAATAAACTAAAATCAATAAATTTATTTTAAAAAAATGGACAACCTGGAAAAAATGGACAAATTCTTAGAAATGCATAACCTTCCAAGACTGAACCAGGAAGAAATAGAAAATATGAACAGAGCAATCACAAGCACTGAAATTGAAACTGTGATTAAAAATCTTCCAACAAACAAAAGCCCAGGACCAGATGGCTTCACAGGCGAATTCTGTCAAACATTTAGAGAAGAGCTAACACCTATCCTTCTCAAACTCTTCCAAAATGTAGCAGAGGGAGGAACACACCCAAACTCTACTAGGCCACCATCACCCTGATACCAAAACCAGACAAAGATGTCAGAAAGAAAGACACCTACAGGCCAATATCACTGATGAATATAGATGCAAAAATCCTCAAAATACTAGCAAACAGAATCCAACAGCACATTAAAAGGATCATACACCATGATCAAGTGGGGTTTATCCCAGGAATGCAAGGATTCTTCAATATACGCAAATCAATGTGATACACCATATTAACAAATCAAAGGAGAAAAACCGTATGATCATCTCAATAGATGCAGAGAAAGGTTTTGACAAAATTCAACACCCATTTATGATAAAAATCCTCCAGAAAGTAGGCATAGAGGGAACTTACCTCAACATAATAAAGGCCATATATGACAAATCCACAGCCAACATCGTCCTCAGTGGTGAAAAACTGAAACCATTTCCACTACGATCAGGAACAAGACAAGGTTGCCCACTCTCACCACTATTATTCAACATAGTTTTGGAAGTTTTAGCCACCGCAATCAGAGAAGAAAAAGAAATAAAAGGAATCCAAATTGGAAAAGAAGAAGTAAAGCTGTCATTTTGCAGATGACATGTTACTATACATAGAGAATCCTAAAGATGCCACCGGACAACTACTAGAGCTAATCAATGAATTTGGTGAAGTAGCAGGATACAAAATTAATGCACAGAAATCTCTGGCATTCCTATACACTAATGTTGAAAAATCTGAAAGAGAAATTAAGGAAACACTCCCATTTACCATTGCAACAAAATGAATAAAATATCTAGGAATAAACCTACCTAAGGAGACAAAACACCTGTATGCAGAAAATTATAAGACACTGATGAAAGAAATTAAAGATGATACCAACAAATGGAGAGATATACCATGTTCTTGGATTGGAAGAATCAACATAGTGAAAATGACTGTACTGCCCAAAGCAATCTACAGTTACAATGCAATCCCTATCAAACTACCACTGACATTTTTCACAGAACTAGAACAAAAAATTTCACAATTTGTTTGAGACACAAAAGACCCCGAATAGCCAAAGCAATCTTGAGAATGAAAAACAGAGCTAGAGGAATCAGGCTCCCTTACTTCAGACTATACTACAAAGCTACAGTAATCAAGACAGTATGTTACTGGCACAAAAACAAATATAGATCAGTGGAACAGGTTAGAAATCCCAGAGATAAACCCACACACATATTGTCACCTTATCTTTGATAAAGGAGGCAAGAATATACAGTGGAGAAAATACAGCCTCTTCAATAAGTGGTGCTGGGAGAACTAGACAGCTACATGTAAAAGAATGAAATTAGAACACGCCCTTACACCATACACAAAAATAAACTCAAAATGGATTAAAGACCTAAATGTAAGGGCAGACACTATCAAACTCTTAGAGGAAAACATAGGCACAACATTCCATGACATAAATCACAGCAAGATCTTTTTTGATGCACCTCCTAGAGTAATGGAAATAAAAACAAAAATAAACAAATGGGACCTAATGAAACTTAAAAACTTTTGCACAGCAAAGGAAAGCATAAACAAAATGAAAAGACAACCCTCAGAATGGGAGAAAATATTTGCAAATGAAGCACCTGACAAAGGATTAATCTCCAAAACTTATAAGCAGCTCATGCAGCTCAATATCAAGAAAACAAACAACCCAATCCAAAAATGGGCAGAAGACCTAAATAGACATTTCGCCAGAGAACATATACAGATTACCAACAAACACATGAAAGAATGCTCAAAATCATTAATCATTAGAGAAATGCAAATCAGAACTACAATGTGATATCATCTCACACCAGTCAGAATGGCCATCATCCAAAAATCTAGAAACAATAAATGCTGCAGAGGGTGTAGAGAAAGGGAACCCTCTTGCAATGTTGGTGGGAATGTAAATTGATACAGCCACTATGGAGAACACTATGGAGGTTCCTTAAAAAACTAAAAATAGAACTACCATACGACCCAGCAATCCCACTACTGGGCGTATACCCTGAGAAAACTATAATTCAAAAAGAGTCATGTACCACAATGTTCATTGCAGCTCTATTACAATAGCCAGGACATGGAAGCAACCTAAGTGTCCATCAACAGATGAATGGATAAAGAAGATGTGGCACATATATACAATGGAATATTACTCAGCCATAAAAAGAAATTAAATTGAGTTATCTTTAGTAAGGTGGGTGGTCCTAGAGTCTGTCATACAGAGTGAAGTAAGTTAGAAAGATAAAAACAAATACCATATGCCAGCACATATATATGGAATCTTAAAAAAAAAAATCATGAAGAACCTTGGGGCAAGACAGGATTAAAGACACAGACCTACTAGGGAATGGATTTGAGGATACGGGGAGTGGGGAAGGTTAAGCTGGGGCAAAGTGAGAGAGTGGCATGGACATACATACACTACCAAATGTAAAATAGATAGCTAGTGGGAAGCAGCCGCATAGCACAGGGAGATCAGCTCGGTGCTTTGTGACCACCTAGAGGGGTGAGAGGGAGGGAGACGCAAGAGGGAAGAGATATGGGGATATATGTATATGTATAACTGATTCACTTTGTTATAAAGCAGAAACTAACACACCATTGTAAAGCAATTATACTCCAATAAAGATGTTAAAAAAAAAAAAGGCAAGGGGCCTTCCCTGGTGGTGCAGTGTTCAAGAATCCACCTGCCAACTCAGGGGACGTGTGTTTGAGCCCTAGTCTGGAAGATCCCACAGGCTACAGAGCAACTAAGCCCGTGGGCCACAACTACTGCGCCTGCACTGTAGAGCCCGCAAGCCACAGCTGCTGAGCCCATGCACCTAGAACTTGTGCTCCGCAACAAGATTAGCCACCACAATGAGAAGCCGGAGCACCACAACAAAGAGTAGCCTCTGCTCGCAGCAACTAGAGAAAGCCTGCGTGCAGCAACCAAGACCCGATGCAGACAAAATTAAAAAATAATAAATATATTTTTAAAAATAAAAGCTTGTGGCAAAAGTTTTCAAGAATTACTAGTTTTTTAACCTTTGAACCATAAGCCTTAAGTGATTTGGACTTTGATTGATTTAGAATAGAACAGGAATATTTTAGAGCTGGAAGAGAACTTAAGAGTGTCATATGGTCCAAAACTGCAAAAATGTGTAGTTAAGGATATTTAGTCCAGGTGCTTTGATTTGCACAGCAAATTTTTGGCTAATTTGGGACTTTCTCCTCAGTTTTTAACTCATTGAGAGTATTTTTTTAATATTCTCTACAAGTGGCTCTTGTTTTACAACTTTTCAGGAATGTCAGTGTTTGATTTAGCAAGTTGATTTAGAAAAGTGGAGTTATTTACAAACCAAGTAGTTAAATCATGCACGTAATTCCAGAAGAAAGGTTTTTGCCATGGCAAACCACAGTGCGGATATTTTATGGGTTAAATGTTTAAAGTATTTTAAGAACAATGGCTCTTCCTACTTTCTTTTTTGCTGAACCTTTGTATAAGAAGAAATTTAGAAGAAGCTTCTTGTATCCTTGGCTCTTTTCTTCCAGAGCCCTTCTAACTTTTACTTTAAGTCTTTGTTTTTTATTTTAGGATATTCCTTTCGGTTTCTACGGTATCCACATGGTCATATATAGTTCCTTTTTTATCATCACAAAAGTTATTGAAGGTTATTTTGTTATCTTTACAAATTTGGCTTATTGGGAACTGGAGTTGAGATTGCAATACAGGACCCTTTATAAATTTTTTACCCACCAGATAAACTAAAAGTCCAGTTTGCCTACATTCATAATATCCACTTGAATTTTATACATCCATTCTTTTGATGCAAAAATATTGAAATGTTTATTAAAAAATAAAATCCCAACAGAGCAATGAGCATAACTTAATGTCCTAAATAAGTTAGGATTTAACATACTAACCTGCTGGGGACATACTAAAAATGTTTAAGAAAGTGGAAAATTTCTAGATGATGAGCCAACTTATTGTATCATTGTTCATAATAATCCCCCCAAAAGGAAACAACCTAAATGTCCCTCAGTAGGGGAATGGATAAAAGAAACTGTTTCTTTCATTAATGGAATACTATCCAGCGGTTCAGATGAAGCAAGTAGATCTGTATCAACGTAACTAATTCTCAAAATCATTTTGATGAGTGAGAAAGCAAGCCATAAAGGAGTATATTCAGCGCATCACCATTTATTAAAGTCATAAAGCATACAAAACATCTTTACGTACTTAAAGATGTGTATATTTACGTAGTAGAAATTTTTAAAATGCATGTGAATGAAATGCACTAGCTTCAGGCTAGTAGTTAGAGGACAGAAAGGGATGGAAGGTGATGCCTCAATCTCTAGAGGACAGAAAGGGATGGAAGATGAGGTTTTAGTTAAATCTGTAATTTTTTTGTTTCTTTATAAATTAAAATATCGGAAGCAAATAAGGTCATTGTTAACATTTGTTAAAACTAGGGGGTGAGTAAATGGGTGTTTGTTATGGTAATCTCTTAATATTTAAAAAATGTATTTCTTAAAATAAGTGTATTTTTTTAATATATTTGTTCTCAGTGCTAAGTATCTGTCCTCATGTACTGGTCCATGCAGGCACTCTCCATCATGTATGCACAAACACATCCCCTCACATTCATTCCTTTAACAAGTATTTATTAAGTATTTCTACATAATAGGCACTGTTTTGGGTGCTAGATACAGCAGTGGACAAAACAAAGCCCTTACCATCATGGAGCTTATGTTCTAGTGGTGGGAGGCAGATAATAAATTAGAGAATATACAATATGCCCAGTGGTGGTAAGTGCTATCTATGCATGGAAAAAAGAAAAAAAACCAACAAACAAACAGATAGAGGCAGTAGGGAGGACTGGGGAGGGTAGAGACTTGTTACTGTATGTAAGGTGATGAAAGGAAGGCTGTCTAATGAAGTGACATTTGAGTTGAGGCCTGAAGGAGGTGAGGAAATGTGCTCTGTGAATGTATCTGTCACCACCTCATGTCAAGTGGTGACATCTCCTAAGTTACATATCCGTTTCAGACTTCTCACCTTACCTCCATTTGACTCTATGCTTGGATGTCTAATAGATGTTTCAAACTTAAGATGTCTAAAACTCCTTTTCTTTGCCCCCAGATTTGCTTTACCCATAGTCTTCTTCATCTCATTTGTAGCTGGGACTAGGAATTTGAGACTCTTTGAAGAGTGGCTGTTATTTAAAGGCGTGGTACTAAATAGATGAGATCATTTAGAGAAAGTAAAGAAAAGATCACATTTAATGATCAGGAAAAGAGAGGGGATGCTACAGGGGAGATTGAGGACTGGCCAGAGATTTGGTGGCGAGGGACCCAGGAGAGCGTGATGCCTCAAAAGCCAAGACAGGAAAATGTTTCAGGAAGGGAGTCGTTAGTGGTATCAAAATCTGCTGAGAGGTTGAAAAAGATGAAGACTGGGAATCAGCTGTTACATTTGGCATCATTAAAGTCATTAAAGTGTTCTTTTAAAAAAATGATGGGATTAAAACCTGGTTTGGAATGGATTCATGAAAGAATAGGAAATAAGGAAATGGATATGGCAAATTACAACTCTTGAGTTTTGGTATAAAGAACTGGGGAAAATTTGTCAATATCTGAAAGGTGTTGTGGAATCAAAAGAAAGGTCTACATACACGAGTAGGTATTTCTTTTTATCATTTCTGCCCAGAGTTGGGGCTTAGAATAAAATCTAAATTTTTGTGGTTTAGTTTTGTTTTAAAGGGTCGTTATCCTCATGTTATTGCTATCGCAAGGGGAAAATATGTTACATTTTACTTCTGAAAGAAAATTAGGCAATAACTCCAATAAAATGTTGACAAAATAACCAAGTGAAAATAGAAAGAAATCTGTCACTACATCTTAGGAAATACATACCGGAGAGATCAAAGAGATTCCATTTTATTAAGTTACTACCTTTTACAATTTAATGATATTTCCTTTTTTTTTTAATTCAGTGGGGATCAGCAGTGTACTTATGTTATAAAAAATCGGTGGCAAAGACTAACACTATATCTTACAAAGCTGGTAAGTATAATTTTTCATGGAATACTTTATAAATGTATTATGGGGCCAATAAGATTAAAGAAAAAAAACAAAATCTGTCTTACGATGTGTTAGTGTCAGGACTGGGACTATAACCCATGTCTTTTGATTGTTTTGTCTTCATCCATACTTTATTGGCTGCTTAATGGAATATTAATTTTAAAAGAAGGCAAGGTTTTTAAAATATTAGGTTTAAGTAAATAACTAATAAGTAGGTATCGTTCTCTTTAAGTTTTTAAATCAGTAGAAAATGTGGAAAAGTATTTATTGTCCTTTTAAATTAATGTTTCCTTAATATTTATATTAAATTTAATCAAATCTATAATTCATATGTAATTATATTTGAAAATAATCTGAAATATTATAAACTAACTTGTAATTTTATAATACATAGTTGAATTGCCAGAAACCTCAAAATATCAAATTATGTACAAGAGTGCAGATTCAACCTTTTAAAAAATAAATTTTTAAAGTTAGTGTCCTAGACTCCTAACTTCTTCTACCTGTGATTTTCTGGGGTCCATAGTTCATCGCTATTTCTATAGTTACTTAAAGGCTATACCGTTACTTCATGAGTTGAGAAAGTAATGGAGAGTTAACCGTAAATCCTCATGGGATTAACTGGCTGGCTGGCATATAATTAGAGAATTTTAGAACTGCCTTGGACCTCTGTATCTAGTTCATCTCACTTTATAGTTGAGAAAACCAGAGACATATAGGTACATGATTTGTCCAAAGTCAAACAGATATTAGTGTTGCAGACCAACCACTCATATTCTTAGTTTATCATTTTGTATTTAACATCATGTCTGGTGATGGTTTCCACTTGACTTTAAGGGTTCAAGGTCAGGGAACCTATTTTCTGTTTCTAGTCCCACAAAATCCAGGACAAGAGTCTTCTCTGAGGGTTTGTTAGGTAGAAGATACCCGGACTACTCTCTAGACTAGTCTGTTTAACATGAAATAATAAGGCACTTGAAACTCTATTTTCATGTAATCTGGGATTATTCAGAAGCTGGGGTTAAGCTGATACTATTTTAAAGACATTGTAAATATGTGACTTCTATTTTTTTGTGTATTTTTCTTGTATTTGTCCTAGAAGTTATATATATAGTCCTATAGAATATCTATTTTAATGTGTCAAAAAAACCCTAAGGGAAAGTTATTGAAAGCTAGTGAAGTGGATATATGCATTTGAATATTTCAAAAAAAAAATAGTATGTTCATATGCTTTAAGGCAGTGTGACCACAAAATGAATTTTTAGGAGTGTGTTTATATTTGTGTATGTTGCTTTAGAATAATCTTTTCTTGTTTACCTTACTAGCCTTTGTGGATGAAACTTGATAAATATTACGTAGTTAATATGAATAGTTTGAGGATTAAAATCTATATGAATCCTACTAAAGTATTCAGAGTTACTTAGTGAACATATATGTAACATATATGTCTTCCAAAAGTGTTAAATAATAAAGCATTTTAGCATCATTCCAATTATGAGCGCCTAAATTCAAGACATGATGAGCTAATATTTATTATTGTTTTTATAGGTCTAATTTGTAGATACCCTCAAGAAGATTATGAGTCATTCTCACTCCCAGAATCTGTTCCCCTATTTTGTTTACCAATGGGTGCAACTATTGAATGTTGGCCATCAAATAGCAAATACCCTCTCCCTGTATTTTCTACATTTGTGTTAACTGGAGCCTCAGCTGAAAAGGTACTATATGTTTAACAAATGATATCTGCAAATTTCTTGTACATTTTCTAGTCTTAAGTTTCATATGCAGGAACAATAGAAAAAAATAACTGGTTAAATTGAATCTATTACGCGCACCTTTTCCACTTTGTTAAAATAACTATATCCAGAGACATAGGAAAAGAGAATTTCATTCTGTCCCATATACCCAAGTGCTTTTTTTGTGAATATAGTGAAAGATTTTTTTCATCATCAAATGATGATCCTTCATTGCTTCATTTTCTGTGGTATAAAAACTTTAAAGTAATACTAAAAACATTATTAAATATGCAGTGTTATTTAGAATCATAAACTGTTATATTGTTGGAATGGACTTTGGAAATCATCTAGTCTAACATCTTCATTTTATATATTGGGAAATTGAGGTCTAGAGAAATTCAGTGAATTGTCTGAAGTTGGAATTTGTATTTCCTTATCTAAAATTCTGTCCCACTCTTTATTAAATAATTATTTTCAATAACTTTCCTATAGAGAATATTGATACAGTTGCTTTTACTCTTTATAAAACAAATGCAATTTAATTAAAACACCTTTTTTTTCCCAATAATGAGACATGAGAGTTGTGCTGTGTAGTTTTGTTGTTGTTGTTGTCGATGTAGTACTTCAAGAAAGCAAGAGTGTTATCTCTTCACCACTGGGTTTCTGGTACCTGGCACCTTGCTTGACTCATAGGCACATAATGACTCCTAATATAGCTCATCCATTAAATATTTAACTAATGATGTGATTGGAATAAATGATATAAGGCATATTTATCAAATATATTACTTGTTTTCCAGGTCTATGGTGCTGCTATTCAGTTTTATGAACCATACTCCGAAGAGAATCTCACAGAAAAACAGAGATTTCTTTTGGGTTTAGCATCATCAGCAGATGAGACGTCTGATAGTTCCAAGACAATTCACACTAGTAAATGCATCTGTCTTCTCTCTCACTGGCCTTTTTTTGATGCATTCAGGAAGTTTCTGACTTTTCTATATCGTTATTCCATCTCTGGGCCTCATGTCCTTCCAATTGAGAAGTAAGTTAGAAGCCTTTTTGGTTCTAAATTTGGCAGCTCTTTCCATTATGTGTGGTGTATTTGTACTGGTAATTGAGTAAATTTTATTTGGAAGCTAGATTTTTCAAGAGAAAAAAAGTTTGGTTGATTCAGTTCTCTATTATACCTACAGTTTTGTTATTTTAGATAATTTTATCTCTAACAAAATGAAATAAATGTTTCATCTTTTTGATACTCTTGTGAAGTTTGGAGATCCTAATTAGCGGGTTTTTTTTACAGGTTTTGTTAATCCTTATTTTACGTGTAATTTGGGTTTATATGGACCTTTAAAATATTCCTTACTATTTTTAGATATGAATTTAAAGGAAATATTAGATAAACGTATTTTTTATTCTTTTTAAAATTTTTGTGATTTACTTTAAGATCACTAAAACTGAATAATCTTTAATGTAGTAAGGTTTGACACAAATGAGATCTAAACATCACCACTGTCTATTTGACTATTGTTTATTTTATATCATCTGTCACTTAAGCTCTTTTGTGTTCTTAGGCAGAATTCTGTGATTCTAATGACAGTTGAAAGTGATAGAATTATTATAAGAACATTCAATGTAAAATATTACTTTATAATTTTTCCTTGCAGTTTTCTGCCTGCATCTCAGTATTCTAATCCACCAGTTCTCAAATTTTTTGGTCTCAGGACCACTTTATACTCTTAAAAATGAAGACTCTCCCCCAAAGAGCTTTTTTTTTAATGTGTTATATCTATTAATATTTACTACATTAGAAATTAAAACAGAGAACTTCAAAAATATTTATTAATTTATTTTAAAAAATGATAAACCCATTACATGTTATCATAAATATCTTTTTTTTTAATAACCATTTCCTAAAACAAAAAAATTAGGAAGAAGAGGCATTGTTTTACATTTTTTGCAAATCTCTAATGTCTGGCTTAATTGAACGTAACTAGGTTCTCATTTTATCTTATTTTAATTTTTTTGGCCATGCGGCATGTGGGATCTTAGTTCCCCAACCAGGCATGGAACCCATGCCCCCTGTATTGGGAGCACGGAGTCTTAACCACTGGACTACCAGGGAAGTCCCATAGCTAGGTTCTCATATATGCTTGTGCTTTCAGTCTGTTGCAATATGTTGTTTTGGTTGACGTAATGAAAAAAACATGGCCTCACACAAATATGTATGTGGAAAAGGGAGGGCATTTGAATAGTCTTTTCAGAAAATTGTGGATTTTCTTTTTTGACAGTGCACCAAAACTTGGCAAGTATAGTTTGTTATAGGCTACTGTCAATGTGGAATCTGAAACTTTAGTGATGAACTTTCTCTGTTACAGTAAAATCTATTGGTTTATCTCTTTGAGTGGAACTTTTATACATGTGTGATTTTGTAGCATCATACATTCGTCATTTGGAAAATACTGGTTCACTGAGTTAACATAGATACATCTCGCTATCAAAATTTAAAAATCAGATTTGTGAATATAACCACCTACATCAGAAAACTTTTTGAGTATTGAGAAATTGTCAAGTTTATGGTAGCAAGATTCTAATTTTCACTTGAAAGCTTGAATTTATTTACTTATTTGTTTGTTTGTTCCTCCTTTGGGGTAACTGAGAAAAAGGTTTTAGTATTCCATTTTGATTTCTCCCTTGGCTTTTTAAAAACAGCTTTATTGAAATATAATTCACATATCACACAGTTTACCCATTTAAATTAGTATACAATTCAATGTTTTTTTAAAACACGCATTCACAGGGTGTACAACCATTACCAAAATCTAATTTTAGAACATTTTCATCCCCTAAAAGAAACCCCATACCATTAGGTGTCCTGCCCCATTCCCCGCTCATCCACTCAGCTCTAAGCAACTTACGTGGTCTTCTTTGACTGGATCCTTTCATCTTTTCGTAATGTTTCCAAGGTTCATCCATACTGTAGCATGTGACAGTACTACATTTCTTTTTATTGGAAAGCTTGAATTTAATTATTGGCAACAAGTACTGTAAGTTATTTTTCTTGAAGCAGTAGCCTCACTTTGTTCATTTTAATGTAGAAAATATCTACTGAATACCCACATTGGATAATGTTAATATGTCTTTTGTTCTTTCAAGGAAAAATGGCATTCTGTGGGAACACAGCAAAACAAAAACAGCTAATTCACTCACAACTCAGTCACACAAGTGCTCTTCCTGAAGACAAACATCATACTCCTGTATGCAGCAGAAGTGCTTTATGCATTCTTCCCCTTTCATCACACAGATTATTTATAAGTATACACTGCAGAGTCAAAATTTAATAAAATTAATAGTATTTACTGCTTCATCCGAGACATTCTTAAGTGAAACTGAATACAACAGCTACAGTTCAGTGCCACTCCCTTGATTCATAGTAAGGGGCAGCAGTTTTATCCGCAATGGCTTTTGCACCATCAGTGCAAATATCAACACAGTGGAAATGGCAAATGGTGTCTTTAAAAAGTAGCTTTGACCTTGCATATTCTCCCTGAATGGGTCTTGGGGATCTTTAGGTATTCATGGATCACACTTTGTTTTCTGCTATTCTAACTACTTCACATAATGAAAGCAGATATGTGTCCTCTGGAACTCATTCCCCTTATCTTTTTGTTCTTAGATTGTGAGTATCTTAATAGTAGAAACTGGTAGTATATGGCTTTTTAAAAAATAATTCCCAACATGTCTGGCAGTATCTTATATATAGCAGGCAGTCAAAACATGTTTGTAAAAAATTAATAATTTTCTCTTCTGATGTTTTGTATCCAGTTGAAATTATCTCAGTTCTGAAACCAAGATGATTTGGAAATAGTTAAAAAGTAATAGAGAAATAAAATAACTCATTCCTTAAAAAAGGATTGTTCACTATTGTTGCCTTTTTTCTTTTCCATGGTGTTCAAAACAAAACCCATCAATCTAGCTTTTTATCTGTTCTCTTCTGGGGAAAAAACCATAAAATCAGTAATAGAATTTTTAACCTATTGTTAATAGAAAGTATATTGTTAATGTTTTAGAAACAGTTAAACTCTTTCATTTTTCTGTAGTACTCAGTGGTTGCTTCATTTTTTAAATATGAGCAATTGATTAAAAGTATATGCAAGAATTAGCTTGTTTGGTAATGTCCACATCTCTGATACGTTGTTTGTTATCTTCTTAGGGAGAGGGAGAAGTTACAGTGGCTTTTCAGACATTAATAGCACAAACGTTATTGAATGTGAGAAAGTATTAATATGAAAAGTTTGTGGGTGGGTTTAGATAGAAGCAACTTTCCTGGGACAAATGATTTTTGGTTGTTGTTTGTTCACTTGCTTTTGTAGTAGCAGGGATTTTGAAATTATAGGTACACAGAGCTTTTGACTCAACCTGGACTTGTGGTGACATGTTGACCTTTATTAGCATATGGTATTCACTTTGGAATCAATCAGGTGTTTGTTTGTTTGTTTTTAAGGCATATTTCTCATTTTATGCATAAAGTTCCTTTTCCATCTCCTCAGAGACCACGGATTTTAGTTCAGGTAAGATTTTCATGATGTAAGTGCTTAGTTAAATAATTATTGACTCTGTCAAAATGTACCATAAGAATAACAATTTTATATGGGTAAAAAAATCAAATGAAATCAAAAGAGAACCAGATACTGTTTTACGTTGGAGTTTGGACCCTTATGGTTTCATTAACGGCCTCCCAGACAGACATCTAATGTTTCCTCTTAGATAAAGTGTTGCAGAGTTAAAGAAGTAGACAGCAGTAGATGTTTTGAACACGTAAAAAGGCACTGCTTTCCCTAAATTTATTCTTGGTATTTGAACATTTGTGCCTTTGGCACTTATTCCCTAAGTTAAATGTATTAGAAGACATAAAAGAAAAAGCTTTCATATACTGCAGGAAGAATTGCTCATATCTTTGTGAGAGGAGGAAGTTTAAAGTGAACATCAATTATTTTCCCCATCTCTTTTCCCTGTTGACTTTATCTTTAGTCTTCTGTTTACATTTCTTTTTTGTCTATGCTCTTTATATGTAAGTTGTCTTTTGAATCTATTTAATCAGGATTTTTGAAGTGATTTTGAGAAACTATTTCATGTATTATCACTATATGTGCCTTGTATTTATCACAGCCCTTAATGGAGTATCATTCAAAATTAGAAATCATTTATAAATAGATATTTGCAAATTTGTATAAATCTGCATAAAATTTTAAATGTAGATTAAATTAATTGCATTAATATATTGATACAGATTAAATGTCTAGAAAAATATCATTTTGATAAGCTTTATAAGTAGTCTGCATATCTACATATCATCCCAAGTTACGTCTTGTTATTTGGTGCCAGAATACATATAGCACACTCAGTTTGAATACACATAAAAGATATGTTTTATAGCAGAAGTTGGCAAGTTTTTTATGTTGAGGCCGAAACAGTGTTTCAGTCTTTACAGTAAAGGCCATACTGTCTCTCTGGAAACTACGCAGGTCTGCTTTCAAAGCACCTATAGGTAACACGTAAACAAATGTGCATGGCTTAGTTTTAATAAGACTTTATTTATAAAAGCAGGTGGCCTGTGGATTTGCCTTGAGGCCATAGGTTTGCTAACTCTGGTTTTACTGTATTAAATGAATAATTTAGTCTTTCGATACAGATTTGTTAAATGGCATCAGGGAAATGTTGAGAAACAGAAGAAAAGAGATAGGATTCAGAGTAAGAAGAGTTAGTAGTTAGAAGAGGTCAGTCATCAGGACATATTTTTCAGAATCTTAGTGATATAGATGGTTCCTATACTGGTGAATGGGGATATTGAAACTTTATGGGCATCGTCTATATATATATGGTTTTTTCTGGAAGGTGGTGTTTTAAAGTTCATCTTTATATTTCAAATACTTTATTTTAAATCTATTTTCAGTTATCACCACATGATAATCTGATTCTCAGTCAGCCTGTTTCTTCACCTCTTCCGCTAAGGCAAGTAAAATTTCATTTGTGTTTCTCTAAATGTAGTGTGAGCTAAAGTAACATTCAAGTATTTTCTCTCTTTCCTGGGGAAAATTGCAAGTGTCGATGGAAATACTTCTCATTTAGTTGTTTCTTACCTAAATTTCTTTTACTTAACAGTGAGATTAAAGGTCTTAAAGAGCACAGAAAAACTTTTACAATAGTGTTTGGTATTTTGTGTATCCATTTATTATGATTAAGTACATGCAACTACATAAATACGTATCTATGTCTGTAGATTATGAAAACAATTTTTTTTAGCTTTAAATATCCTCTGAAGAACATTCAAATGCAATTAATTTTAAATTTAACCCCCAAATAAAAAGTTATTTATAAATACTAGCCCATGGAATAGAATAATGTATTTCATCACCTTAAAAGTTCAGAGAGGGCTTCCCTGGTGGCGCAGTGGTTGAGAATCTGCCTGCTAATCAGGGGACACGGGTTCGAGCCCTGGCCTGGGAGGATCCCACATGCCGCAGAGCAACTAGGCCCATGAGCCACAACTACTGAGCCTGTGCGTCTGGAGCCTGTGCTCCGCAACAGGAGAGGCCGTGATAGTGAGAGGCCCGCGCACCGCGGTGAAGAGCGGCCCCCGCTCACCACAACTAGAGAAAGCCCTCGCACAGAAACGAAGACCCAACACAGCAAAAATAAATAAATTAATTAATAAATTCCTACCCCCAACATCTTCTTAAAAAAAAAAAGTTCAGAGAGATTATGAAATATGTTTTTTCTTAAGTATCATTTCTTAAAATTTAATTAGCTGTGTAATTTTTCTAGCAGGGAAATAGTTACAATATAATTAAGTTATTTTGTAGCACATACCTAAGGGAGACCAGCTGCCATCTTTGACATTAATTTTGTAAGAATTGCAGATTATTTCATCACCAGGTCTTGGCCCAGAGTGACCAGTGTTTTCTTAACCTTTGTTTGAGCTGAGAATAAATTAGAAATACTGACTGAGACTACTTTAAAACAATTCTACATTACCCAAGAGCCTTTTTTTATTTTTTGGTAATGGCTTTATTGATATATAATTCACATACCATACAATTCACCCAGTTAAATTGTACAATTCAATGATTACATTCACAGAGTTCTGCAAATATCACTATAATCAATTTTAGAACATTTTCGTAGCTCCAAAAAAACCCTGTACCCTTTAGCAGTTACCCTCCCTTACCCCTCCCATCCCTATATACACAAACACACACACGCCCCCTTCCCAGCCCCCATCCCTACACACACACACACACACTCTCCCCCTTCCCAGCCCTAGGCAACTGCTGATCTGCTTCTTTCGCTTCAGATTTGCCTGTCCTGGACATTTCATATAAATGGAATCATATAAAATGTGGCCTTTTGTGTTTGGCTTCTTTCACTTAGCATGTTTCCAATGTTTATCCACGTTATAGCATGCATCCGTTCTCCATTCCTTTTTATTTCCAACAGATATTTCAGTGTATGGATATACCACATTTTATTTATCCATTTATCAGTTGACAGACATTTGGGTTCTTTCTACTTTTGGGCTACTATAAATAATGCTGCTATGAACATGCACAAGTTTTTTGTGGGCATATGTGTTTATTTCTCCAAGAGACTTTATTAGTTTTGGTTTACTTTTAAAAAGTTAATTTAGTGAAGCCAATTATTTAACATTATAAAGATGAAATACTGGTTAGCTTACTGAATCATTTACTTTTTTTAAAAATTTTTTTAAAAATTTATGTTTTTATTTTTGGCTGTGTTCGGTCTTTGTTGCTGTGCTTGGGCTTTTCTCTGGTTGCGGCGGGCGGGGGCTACTCTTCATTGCAGTGCGCGGGCTTCTCATTGGGTGGCTTCTCTTGTTGCAGAGCACGGGCTCTAGGCGAGCAGGCTTCAGTAGTTGTGGCACTCAGGCTCAGTAGTTGTGGCTCGTGGGCTCTAGCATGCAGGCTCAGTAGTTGTGGCACACGGGCTTAGTTGCTCCGCAGCATGTGGGATCTTCCCGGAGCAGGGCCTGAACCCGTGTCCCCTGCATTAGCAGGCAGATTCTTAACCACTGCGCCACCAGGGAAGCCCAGAATCGTTTACTTTCTTAATACAGTATTTTGTTACCATGTACAATGTCTAAGTTTTGATTATTAATTTGCTTTGTATATGTGTATCATCACTTTGTAGCTCTTAATTAATATTATCATTACAATAGTAAAGATAATCTAGCTATTTGTAAATCCAAATTTTGAGATGTGTATCTACCTTAAGGAAGTTGGGCCTGTAAGTCACATACGTTTTCTGCTAATTACAGAGGAAGATGAGCCATGTTAAAAAAACTTGCATTAAACGATTTGCTTTCAACCAAAGCACCCCTCTTATACATTGAATTCTTTATTTGAACATTATCTACATGGCAGATCTTTTTATATAAAATGAAGCAGATGACTTTTCATTTTCCATATTTAATACAACGCAGAAGAATTGAATGATTTCAGAACCTCATAAAACTTCATTATTTTCATAGTGTGTTTCTGATGCAGTGTTTTCCCTACATAAGAGCAACAGTCATGTTTAAAATTAAATATGTAATATGAACTATAATCCTACCCTAATCATGAACTTTTAAAAATTATTTTGGATAATGAGGTGTTTGATCTCTGTTTTCTTTAATTATATATTTTTGTTTGGATTTATAGTGGTGGCAAGTTTTCAACACTACTTCAGAATTTAGGCCCTGAAAATGCTGTGACACTACTGGTGTTTGCAGTAACAGAACATAAGATTCTTATTCATTCCTTACGGCCTTCAGTGCTTACTAGTGTGACAGAAGCATTAGTGTCTGTGAGTATTTCTTATTGGCAATCAGTTTCATTTTAAACCTAATTATTCATATAATTTAAAGCTGTTTTAATGCTTAACTAAAATTCAGAGTGTAATGCATTTCAATTTTCTGGCCATTAACACTAGTTGTAATTATTTAATAAGCATTATACTACTTTTGGTATAAATATTTAAAAGACAGTTTTTTGTGTGTGCTGATGAATTATGCTTCAATGTCAAACAGCTAAATATTCTCTTATCTTTTATTTATCCAAGATGATTTTCCCTTTCCACTGGCCATGCCCCTATGTTCCTCTCTGCCCACTGGCTTTAGCAGATGTCTTAAGTGCACCATGTCCGTTCATAGTAGGAATTGATTCAAGATACTTTGATCTCTATGACCCTCCACCAGATGTCAGTTGTGTTGACCTAGATACCAACACAATTTCTCAGTAAGTTCGTTTTAATGATTCTACTTTCAGTAATTTACAACTTTGTAGTGTATGTATGTAAATGTATTTTTTGTGAATGATAACTAGAATTCTTTTGAGCTATGTTGTTTTTATATTTGGGGTTTTTACCATCTTTGAATCAGTTCTTACTATACTTTGATGGGATAAGTTTAGTGTATTATCTACATGGCAGCTCTTTCAATATTTGAGAAATATTATAACCTTACACTTACTTAGAAATTTAAGTAAGAAATGTAAGGATTTTATAATTTTCTCTCTCTCTATTGGAATAATATTTAAGTTGTAGCTAAGCTACTGGAACTGTATATTTACAGCTTTTTTATAATTCAGTGTTTTCTCTTGTATTGTTTATTTTCAGTTTAATCATACTTAAGCTCTTCAGGGAAGAGGAAATTGATGCAATACCATGTTGCATCCACAGGATATACTTAAAATAACTGCAAGTTACCCTATTAGTAAAGCCCAAAAGCTAGTATACCTTTTACAATTTAAGTACGTATTTGTGAGATAGGTTTTTCTCCATTTTTAAATAAGCATGTTTCATATTAAAGCCTTTTGATTTAATTCTGAAATCTTACATTAATTCTAGTATTGTTATATGTCAAAACCTCAACTGCCTAAACCATTAGAAAAGTTTAGCAAAAAATAATTTTCTTTTATAAGGCATGTATGCTTTCAAAAGCCTAACCAAGAAAATATGGGATGTACTTTGTGCATTAAAGCCATTTTATATATGGGATAAATAGCGTCAAAGATTCTTTACCATGAACATTTCATACTTTACCAGAAATATTTAATTCTTCAAATATTAAATTAGTATCTTTTTTTTGGCCAGTTGTTAATGTTACATGACATAATGTTTTTAAAAATTGAAATTCAGGATGGTAAATAAGTATATACATTTTCTCTCTTTTTATACTTTTATACTTTTCCTCAATTTGTTAAAAGAATTTTTTTCTTATTATTTTAACTTTGTTTTGATCACTAATGAGTTAAAGAATCAAAGAAACATGACCTGTTTGCACTCATCAGTGGTCTTCCTTCTTGGTTTTATCGCCTTTCCAAACCTATGGGAAGACTAAACTAGTGAATTAATAGCTTTCTACTTTCCTTCATCCTGAATTTCTGGAGCCTCAACCTGAAATTTGAAAGAAAAATCTGAGTATGAAATTTGTGGTTTCCTTTTCCCTTCTCTGACTCATAAATACATATAATAAGGAATATATTATGAATGTCAAGAAATTTCTGAAGAAAGGGAAATTAATATCTGATATGTACTAGGCATAAAGCTGTATGCATAGCCTAAGGTATCTCATATTATTCTCTGTATTTTGTGAGGTAGTTTTTACTAACCAGTCTGACAGACAGATAAGAAAACCAAAGCTTAGATTTTTAAGTAATTTATAAACAGGCACATAATACTGCCAGAACTGATTTTGAAACTATCATTGTCTGACTCTATAACTATTACTTCTGCCACTAATTACTGGCTTACTACTTATGCAATAGTAATCCTATAAATGGAACTCACTATGAATAAAAATGCAGAAGTCTGTCATAGATCCAAACTCAGGTACTAGATAAAATTCCTTTTTTTTTTTTTAATATATTTATTTTTGGCTGCATTGGGTCTTCGTTTGTGCGTGCAGGCATTCTCTAGTTGCAGCAAGCAGGGGCCACTCTTTGTTGCGGTGCACAGGCTTCTCATTGCGGTGGCTTCTCTTGTTGCAGAGCACGGGCTCTAGGTGCTTGGGCTCAGTAGTTGTGGCACGTGGGCTCAGTAGTTGTGGCTCATGGGCTCTAGAGTGCAGGCTCAGTAGTCGTGGCACATGGGTTTAGTTGCTCCGCGGCATGTAGGATCTTCCTGGACCAGGGTTCGAACCCTTGTCCCCTGCATTGGCAGGTGGATTCTTAACCACTGCATCACCAGGGAAATCCCTCGATAGAACTCTTCTCCCGAGCCAAGTTTTACAGTGATGATATCAAGGACAAGAGGAGGAAATTATGTGAGTAAATAATAGTAATTTGATGAAATGATGCCAAAATACTGTTCATTCACTTATGCTACAGACATCTCTTGAGTGCCTTTTTGTTTTTTTTGTTTTTTTTCTAGGCACTGGGAATAAAAAGACAAACCAGATACACTCCTTTCTCTTAAGTTGCTAATCTGGTTAGCAAGGCAGACACACACACAGTGAATGCTAAGGCACAGTAGGAGTGCTGTGTTTTAGCAAGAAAATAATGTCAAAAGTCTTTTTACATTGTGTTCTCACTTTAATACAGGGTTCCATAGTCCTGGTCACATTATAGATGAAATAAAATCTCATAGCAGGACATCTGCAGTTTGACCCTGCCCTATCTGTATTTTATTATCATTGTGGAAAGATAGGGTAGATTCCAAGACAGTTCTTCTTTGTCAGCTTAAGCTTTCCCATCCACTCTTTTGTTTGAAAGTAATACTTGCCCTTTTTGTTCTGTGGGAAGTTTAGGGAACATTAAAAAAAAAAAGTTCAGCAATTCCATTTCACACCGGTGCTGTGATGTTGTCTTTGGTGGTTAGAACATAAGTGATTTACTTTTCTTCTCCTTTTTCTCTGCATTTTTCAAGTTTCCTAAAATGAGTATTTATTGCTTTTGAAATAGAAAAAAGATTTAATAAATAGAGAGTGGAATCAACAAAGCTATAGTTAAGTCCAAAAGCTTTATCATGTTTTATCACCATGCTCTTTTCTTCTCCTACTCCATATATAGTTTAAAGAGTATGGGCTTCCCTGGTGGCACAGTGGTTAAGAATCTGCCTGCCAATGCAGGGGACAAGGGTTCAAGCCCTGGTCTGGGAAGATCCTACATGCCGTGGAGCAACTAAACCCATGTGCCACGACCACTGAGCCTGCACTCTAGAGCCCGCGAGCCACAACTACTGAGCCCATGTGCCTCAACTTCTGAAGCCCGTGTGCCTAGAGCCCGTGTTCCACAACAAGAGAAGCCATCATGGTGAGAGACCCACGCACAGCCACAAAGAGTGGCCCCCACTCGCCGCAACTAGAGAAGGCCCACACACAGCAACAAAGACCCAACACAGCCAAAAATAAAAATAAATAAAATAAATTTTTTTTAAAAAAGGATTAACTGTGTTGTAAAGGTTGTATAAAGGAGATTATAGGAGTTCATCTAGAAACAAAGATATCACTGTCAAGCTGATGTCCTCTTTTATAGTTATAAAAGTATTTTGGAGTGTTATACTTTATTCAAATAATCTAATATTTTTTAAATTAATTTATTTTTTATTTATTATTTTTGGCTGTGTTGGGTCTTCGTTGCTGCACATGGGCCTTCTCTAGTTGCAGCGAGCGGGGGCTACTCTTTGTCGCAGTGCGTGGGCTTCTCATTGCAGTGGCTTCTCTTGTTGTGGAGCACGGGTTCTAGGCACGCAGGCTTCAGTAGTTGTGACTTGTGGGCTTCAGTAGTTGTGACATGTGGGCTTCAGTAGTTGTGGCACATAGGCTTAGTTGCTCCGCGGCATGTGGGATCTTACAGGACCAGGGCTCAAACCCGTGTCCCTTACATTGGCAGGCGGATTCTTAACCACTGTGCCACCAGGGAAGCCCAAATAATCTAATATTATAGATTATTTCTTTTCTGAAAGAAACAAAGCTAAATTTTACTTATATTTTTAGGAAACTAAATATTTGGATATACCGAAGTATTTTGATAAGCTTTATGGATCATAAGTTCATTGAAAGTTTTCTACAGTGCTTTGTCTTAGAGTATATAAGAAAAAATCCCCTAATAGTAGGATTTTCCCAATATTTAGGTGTCTAAAGACTCTTAGATGAGATTGAGAGTAATGACCACCACATTAAGTTTTGTAGTGATTTGCATGATTCCAAAGCAAGTGGAATTGACTCAATATAAACATAAGTGTAAAGTTTTGAGCTATATTTAATACAGGGTTCTACTCTCATATAAATTAATTTTTAAGTATTAAACACTCCAATTTACCCCTGTAGTATTTTTCTTCTGTTAAGTAGAATATTTTGTACATTTTATTTTTGTTCAATGTGTTTTCTCTTTTCCCCTGTTTATAAATAACAGATATATACCCACCCCTGCCCCACCCCAAGTTAATCTGACAAATATATTATTGTTGTCATTTAATCTCAGAACTGGTGATAAGAAAAATGTAGCCTGGAAGGTACTTCCAAAGAAACCATGTAAAAATCTGATGAACACACTGAATAATTTGCACCAGCAGTTGGCAAAATGTAAGTGTATAATTTATTTAAAGGAAGTAATTTAATCT
The DNA here is from genome assembly GCF_964270905.1 of Leucopleurus acutus. Lineage (NCBI taxonomy): Eukaryota > Metazoa > Chordata > Mammalia > Artiodactyla > Delphinidae > Leucopleurus > Leucopleurus acutus. Next base: position 134,565,649 of record NC_139142.1, on the reverse strand, counting down.
GAAGAAAGGACTCCAGCAACTTTGCCTTACTTGTAAAAGGATGGCGTTTACCTAAAGGAAAGTGCTTTTACAATCTTAAAGGCAATGAATGGGAGATTTACAAAGTTTATATTTTACATCATAATAAAATTCAAAAAGAGATTAAGGTGATTATTTTCAAATACTATAGAACAATACTGGTTTCTACTTGTATATTTTCTTTATACATAGAATAGAAAGTTAGTTTTGAAAATCTAAGACAGATGGTTTAAATTACATTAGAAAATGCTGATGATTCTTGTGGATTGAGAGCAAGGTCATATGCTTTTCACCTTCAGTAGATCTTAATGCTGTGCTTACCTCAAGTAATTTGAAAATAGAAGCTTGCCAAAAGCATTCAGAAATTAATTAAAGTGAAAATTGATTAGGATATGGAGAATTTCAGTTCAAAGCTTACAATAAGAGTATCTTGATAGTGATCCAGAATCACCAATAAGATGAATTAAGCCTTCATTTAACTAATCCTCTTGGTATTTTATACCAACAGTCCATTCAGGGTTCATAATTTAGTACTTATTGTATAAAAAATGGTCAGTAATGGTGCAGCAATATTTGAGGTTCTCATTTATGTATTAGGTGAAATATAAACATGGGAGGTTGCCTACATCCTCGAGGGTTCAAGGGTGCCTATAGAATAGTTGGAAAGAGACATGGAAAAAGACTGTTTTCAAAGTAAACGTTATAACACATAGATAATTTGGAAGTGGCTCATAAGTATTGGGATATGAAAAAATGACATCAAATGGAACAAATTTTATACTATGGAGCAAATAAATTATGTATGGAATTTTTTAAGCTACTTAGTTAATTGCTTTCTAAAAATTCATGTGCTTCTTTTGAATAGCTGAGAAGTCCAGCATCTTTTGTAGCAATATTTAAGTATTATTAAAATAAGTGAAATAACCCATCTAGCTGTACTGAAGGGCAGAATCTTACAGCTTAAAATTACAGGTTTAAACAATACTGATATTGTTATTCAGGATTATATATCACTTTACAGCTTCAGAGCACTTTCACATACATTCTTTTGTCTTTACAACTGTGAAGATACTAAGTTTGAGGAAGGTAGCTTGTCAGAGATCATACAGTTAATAAGGATGAAGCTAGGATTAAAACCTAGGCCTTCCATTCCAGTGCCCACATACTTTTACTTTTTTAAACAATAAGAACTCCAAAAACACCTCCCTAAGATGATTTATTGTTCCTCATATTTTAAGAAGTTTTAAAATTTTGAGGCAATCACAAACTTTGTTTCTGTGACCTTTTGAGAATAGATGTCCCCATCATCTCCAACTGGAGTGTATTTCCTACCAATAAGTACATTCTATATCACTACAGTATGCTATAACCATGAAAATCAGGAAGTTAACATTGAGCATTACTACCATCCTTATCCTCAGACCAAATTCAAGTTTTGCTAGGGTTATATATTAAGGAGTTATGTAAACAAAGGGTTGAAGTAGCTTGAGCCCTTTTGAAAAGACAACACACTTATTATTTTTCTTTCAATTTTATTGAGATATAATTGACATACAGGACTGTACAAGTTTAAGGTACGCAGCATAATGACTTGAATTACATATGCAATGGATTTATAATTGATACCATTATGAACATTAATTTTGACAGTTCTGGGGAAAACATTAACACTGTATTTCTTCACAGTGCAGCAGAGACCAAGAGACGATGGACTAATGGACTTAGCAATGAATGATTATGATTTTAATTCTGGAAAGAGGTTGCACATGATAGATTTGGAAATCCAGGAGGCATTTTTGTGTTTCATGGCCTCTATTTTAAAAGGTTATAGATCATACTTAAGACCAATAACACAAGCCCCATCTGAGACAGCCACAGATGCAGCCTCTCTTTTTGCCCTACAAGGTGAGTGACTGCATAGTACTACAGCTTTCATATTATTGAGCTTAACCTTGTGATGATTGCTTTCGGGGTTAGTAGCTCATATTTATCAAAATATACTTACCTATTTCAGGAGTATGTGAGTATCAACTCAGTTGGTAATCCATTTCCATTGGACTGGTTATTTCTCAGGCACATTAGATGTAATCCCATTAGCAAAATATGCAGAAGAGACTATTTGAAAAGTACAGAGCTTCCTAACCATGTACCACTGCACTCTGTTGTGTCACAGATGTGTTAAGATATTGATGTGTTTAGCTTTCAGGGCAGCCCGGTGGTGTTGGGCAAGCAGAGGAGCCCCTGGGTTGGGGGATTTGAAAGATCTGGTTTCAAGTTCCTTTCCTATTGCTATCTTTGTCAGGTTACTTCCCCTTCAGGGGTCTTAGTTTCTTTTTCTGCAAAATAGTAGGGTGTGGGGGGTATAGATGACATGGTTGATCTAGTTCCTTCTAGCTCAAAAATTCTCTGAATCTGTAAATGGTGTTATATATGCTAACATTACAAATTTATGTTGAACAGCTTTCTTAAGAAGCCGCGACCGGTCACATCAGAAATTCTATAACATGATGACCAAAACACAAATGTTTATTCGCTTCATTGAGGAATGTTCTTTTGTCAGTGATAAAGATGCAAGCCTGGCGTTTTTTGATGATTGTGTAGATAAAGTAAGTAATAGTATGTCTACAGTGCCGTAACTTCTTTTGTGTGACTATTGTAAATGTTATGAGTTACAGTTTCTATTTATAAATTAACCAGTTTTTAACAAAATTTACATTAATTCCATTTCATCACTGACCCTTTATTATGAAAGTTTTGGTGGCCTACTAGATGTTATAGACCACAACCTCTTAAGAGTACTTTGCAGGATTTTACCAAATTATGAGTTTTATTTTAGCAACCAGGTCTGTAACACTTCCTGTCCACTTACAGACTATGGGAGTTTTGTCCAAGCCTATGGACCTCTAACTTGATCATCCTTAATTTTCACCTCTCCTTTTGGTCTAAGGTGGATTGTCACATGCTGAGAGTAGGTGTAGAACATAACATTTCACCTGAATATTTCTACAGTTTGGGAGTGCAATTGTAGCATAAATTAAGTGAATTAATTCTACTATATTAAATTCATGTGTGAAACTTTTCCTGCCCCTGTAGTCCACTATCATTAGTGGGATAGAGCAAAGTGGGTATCCATGGTGGATAGAGAGGAGCTTGGGAAACAGTGGCTCAAAGAGGGGTGTCAAAACCTGAATGGAATAAACAAATGGGACCTAATGAAACGTCAAAGCTTTTGCACAGCAAAGGAAACCATAAACAAGACCAAAAGACAACCCTCAGAATGGGAGAAAATATTTGCAAATGAAGCAACTGACAAAGGATTAATCTCCAAAATTTATAAGCAGCTCATGCAGCTCAATAACAAAAAAACAAACAACCCAATCCAAAAATGGGCAAAAGACCTAAATAGACATTTCTCCAAAGAAGATATACAGACTGCCAACAAACACATGAAAGAATGCTCAACATCATTAATCATTAGAGAAATGCAAATCAGAACTACAATGTGATATCATCTCACACCAGTCAGAATGGCCATCATCCAAAAATCTAGAAACAATAAATGCTGAAGAGGGTGTGGAGAAAAGGGAACACTCTTGCACTGCTGGTGGGAATGTGAATTGGTACAGCCACTATGCAGAACAATATGGAGGTTCCTTAAAAAACTACAAATAGAACTACCATATGACCCAGCAATCCCACTACTGGGCATATACCCTGAGAAAACCATAATTCAAAACGAGTCATGTACCAAAACGTTCATTGCAGCTCTATTTACAATAGCCCAGAGAAGGAAACAACCTAAGTGTCCATCATCGGATGAATGGATAAAGAAGATGTGGCACATATATACAATGGAATGTTACTCAGCCATAAAAAGAAACGAAATTGAGCTATTTGTAATGAGGTGGATGGACCTAGAGTCTGTCATACAGAGTGAAGTAAGTCAGAAAGAGAAAGACAAATACCGTATGCTAACACATATATATGGAATTTAAGAAAAAAAAATGTCATGAAGAACCTAGGGGTAAGACAGGAATAAAGACACAGACCTACTAGAGAATGGACTTGAGGATATGGGGAGGGGGAAGGGTAAGCTGGGACAAAGCGAGAGAGTGGCATGGACATATATACACTACCAAATGTAAAATAGATAGCTAGTGGGAAGCAGCCGCATAGCACAGGGAGATCAGCTCGGTGCTTTGTGACCACCTAGAGGGGTGGGATAGGGAGGGTGGGAGGGAGAAGCAAGAGGGAAGAGATGTGGGAACATATGTATATGTATAACTGATTCACTTTGTTATAAAGCAGAAACTAACACACCATTGTAAAGCAATTATACTCCAATAAAGATGTAAAAAAAAAAAAAATACAGCAATTATGGCAAAAAAAAAAAAAACCTGAATGGGTGAAGGAGGAGCAGCCTAGCATGGGTTTTGGAGCCCATGCCTGGTGAGGAGAGCATCTATCCATGCAGGGGGTGGCCTAGCATGGGGGATCAGAGGACGAGCAGGATAAAGAGAGTGTCCATGCTGGAGGACAGACTATTTCCAGGGGTCAGAACCTAAACAGGATGCGTCCATGCAGACGTGAGGACAGCACGGAGTGTCAGAGTTTAAGCAAGGCAAGGACAGTGTCCCCACTGGGTAGGCCCAGCAAATGGGGTATCATAGTTTAATCTGGATGAGGGAGATGTCAGCCTGGTGGGGCAGAGGGTTGGTCTGGAAGGAGTTGTCAAAGCCAAATTAGGGTGAAGGAGTCATATGCATGGAGGAGGAGTGGTGTTGGAGATGGGAGATTGTTACATATAGAGGGATTGATCAAATAAATAAGTACCAAATATGTCTTATAAAAATGATTTTCGGGCTTCCCTGGTGGCGCAGTGGTTGAGAGTCCGCCTGCCGATGCAGGGCACACGGGTTCATACCCCGGTGCTGGAAGATCCCACATGCCGCGGAGCGGCTAGGCCCGTGAGCCATGGCCGCTGAGCCTGCGAGTCCAGAGCCTGTGCTCCGCAATGGGAGAGGCCACAACAGTGAGAGGCCCGCATACCGCAAAAAAAAAAAAAAAATTTTCATCATGCAAGATGTAGAAGGAAAAACACTGCATTGGGAATCAGGAGAACTTTGATCTCAGCGTTCCTACTTGTGACTTTAGTCACGTCATTTAGTCTTTCTGTGTTGTTTCCTTATGTACGTTTTAAAAGTATTGTGAGGAAAGATCATTATAACTGCATATTTCACAGTGTTCAGAGTAGTGTTGTGTGAACTATAAAGTAGGAAAATTTATGACGATTTTTATATTTTTCTGGTTTTTATTCCAGTTTGTAGATTAGTAGTTAATTTGGTTTTATTACTGCATGACGTAGAAATGTTCAACTTTTGAATGACTTACACATATGAGGAACAGGAACAAGTTCAGAACCTTGTGGAGGAATTTACACTTTCCTTCAAATTGGAACACCTGAGGGATGATTGATGTGGAGAAATACTGTTTCTGGTGCTGATAGTTAATAAGCTAAGATGCCCAGAAATATCCACCCTAGTCCTTGAAATGCTTTAGAATAGGGAAAAGATGGATATATGTCAGTATTTGCTTAGAACTCATAATTCATTTTCCCACAGAAACACTGATATGTGGTGATTAGCTGTAGTTCAGATGGTGCATGGCTACAGTGTTGTGCTACAAATATGTACTAAATTTCTTTTTGGTGGATTGATATTCTAACCACCTTTTAGGACATTTTTTAAAGTCCAAATTTATTGTAGTATAATATACAAACAATAAATGCACCTTTGAAGTGTGTAGTTTGATAAGTTTGGGCAAATATAGATGTCCATGTAACCATGACTCCGAAACAAAGAACATTTCTGTCACCCCAGAAAGGATATTGTTTGTTTGTTTGTTTTTGCAGTACGTGGGCCTCTCACTGTTGTGGCCTCTCCCGTTGCAGAGCACAGGCTCCGGACGCGCAGGCTCAGCAGCCATGGCTCACGGGCCCAGTTGTTCTGCGGCATGTGGGATCTTCCCGGACCGGGGCACAAACCCGTGTCCCTCGCATCGGTAGGCGGACTCTCAGCCACTCCGCCACCACGGAAGCCCAGGATATTGTTTTGAGGGGAAATTCATTTTCTGTATTTTGAATAACCTATTTGTAGACAGACTTTTTTTTTTTTTTTTTTTTTTTTTTTTTGCGGTACGTGGGCCTCCGCTCCGTAGCATGTGGGATCCTCCTGGACCGGGGCTCGAACCCATGTCCCCTGCATCAGCAGGCGGACTCTCAACCACTGCGCCACCAGGGAAGCCCTAATTTTTATTTTTTTAAAAATATTTATTGGACTTCCCTGGTGGTGCAGTGGTTAGGAATCTGCCTGCCAATGCAGGGTACACGGGTTCCCACATGCCACGGAGCAACTAATCCCGTGCACCACAACTACTGAGCCTGCGCTCTAGGGCCCGGGAACTACAACTACTGAGCCCACGAGCCACAGCTACTGAAGCCCGCACGCCTAGAACCTGTGCGCTGCAACAAGAGAAGCCACCACAATGAGAAGCCCACGCACTGCAATGAAGAATAGCCCCTGCTTGACACAACTAGAGAAAGCCCGCGTGCAGCAAAAGAGACCCAACGCAGCCAAAAATAAATAAATAAGTAATTTTTTAAAATTTTATTTATTTACTTATTTATTTATCTGTCTGCACCGGGTCTTAGTTGCGGCACATGGGATCTTCATTGCCATGTGCAGGAGCTTCGTTGCGGCATGCGGGATCTAGTTCCCTGAACAGGGATTGAACCTGGGCCCCCTGCATTGGGAGCACAAAGTCTTAACCGCTGGACCACCAGGGAAGTACCTATAGACAGACTTTTAGAACTCTACCTTTTTGTAAGTTGAGTTCTGCCTGCATAAAGCTTTGAAATCCTGTTTATTTTGAGAATTAATATTATAGCTCCTTGATAGTTTTGTCTTCATTGCAGCATTGTACTAAGAACATGGTTTTAAGTATTTTAATCAAATTTTTAAGTTTGCCTTATTTGGTGCTTATAAAGTTAAATATTAATAGAATAAATAAATAGAAAGGTGTGCTTTAAATAGAAAAGGTGTACAATGAATAAAAGAGTATGTTTTAAAGAATAATTTCTCTAAATCCCTTTTTACAGGAATAATTGTGTTGGTTTTTGTAAATAAAAATGATGTTTCTGACCAGCATGTACCTTGAAGTTTCTTCCTCTATCGTGCTGGGCTTCCACTGGTCGTCTGTATGTACTCACTGAGCTGCGATTGTGAACAGTGGCATGTATTTGGGTAACAGTTGTTCCTTGTGCCAAGTCAACTGAATCATAAGGGACCAAATTAGTGACAGGGTTTTGCTAATAGCATGCTTTAGCCAATAGATTTATTAATCCATATAGGAATACTGAATTAGTTGGAAAAATCCAGTTAACAGTGCAGAAGAGAGAAATCTTGTATTGTTCCGTTTTACTTTTTGCTCATTTTATGTGTCTTGTTTTCACAAGTTTGTGTTTCAGCTAAGAACTCATATAATAGTATCACATGGTTTAAAAAACACTCATTAGGGCTTCCCTGGTGGCACAGTGGTTGAGAGTCCGGCTGCCGATGCAGGGGACATGGGTTTGTGCCCCAGTCCGGGAAGATCCCTCATGCCGCGGAGCGGCTGGGCCCGTGAGCCGTGGCCACTGAGCCTGCGCGTCGGGAGCCTGTGCTCCTCAACGGGAGAGGCCACAACAGTGAGAGGCCCGCGTACCGAAAAAAAAAAAAAAAACAAAAACCATTAATATTGTAAGACATACATGACATAATTTTGCAAGGTACTTAGGGTATCATGTTCTAAGGAGGATATTTTATTACTGATAATTACTATATTGTCTAGGATTTTCTGAAAATAGGTCACTTGTTATTTAGTTGATAAGAGTCAAAATGCGAGGCGTGACTGGAGTGATTGCTTAAAGAAAATAAATTCTGAGAAGTCTCAAAAAAGAAACAATCCAATTAAATGTGTAATTATTATTTCTAGGCAGATTGTTTTCCTAAAATGCTATTTACCCATTCAAAGTCTAGATTCAACAAAATATCACTTATATATAATGGATTAATGTTATACTTAAAGATTTTGATGATTCCTAAGAAAATCAAAACTGAAAATAAACTCACTAAAACATAGTTACTTGTATTTGCTTTATTACAATTCAAGGAACTGTTTTATTAGAGAAAATAACAAAATGTAACAAAATCCAAAATTTATCTTTTTTTTAGTTAAAATTGATCTTATTTTATTTGTGATGTCATAAAATATATCTTAATAACCTTCATATATAGTGAGAGTAGAGGTTAATTGTATTCCTAGTATTATTAAGCAGAACTCTCTGAAATAATAATTACACAGTGCTGTTACTACTTTTCATATTTTAATACCACAGTTTAAGTGCATTCAGCACAGCAAGTCAGTGCTTACTTTTAATCTGTAAACGGTTTTTGAATATCAGTAATACTTTAAAAATAGACATTCATGTGGGGTTATTCCTTAGTTGAGTGACCTTAAGCTTAATTTTTTAAGTGAACAGATCCCCTTACCTCTGGCAGTTTAGCTATGAAAATTAAATAATATTAGATGTGCATTAAGTGCTTAAGATTGAGCAGAATCCATGACTAAGATTGAACAGAAATTAGATACATTCCTCTTTTGATCTTAGCCTATCCAAACAGAAAACATTTGACCAACTTTTAAAAAGCTGGAGTGAGTAATCCTGAATAGGAGTAAGAAAAACAATGTATGAAAATTATTTGAGTTTCATTTATGACTAATTTAAGAACCATGTGTTCTTGTTCTTCATATGATTGTATTTTAAATCCTTACAATCTGTTCCTATAGGATGCAGCTTAACTAAAAGCAGTTTTGTGCAACAAATAGCCTGGTAAGGTTTTTCTTGGTTTCCCAAGCATTCCTCTGCAGTGTTTTCTGAGCATTTTAATGTCTTGTGAAAAAATATGAAGAGAATATGAAAATTATTTTAATTTTATCCTGCCATGGGTGTTGGATTTCTTTTTTCTCCCAGTAGAGACAGATGTCACTGTGCTTTCCAAAAGACAGAAATGCCCAACTGATAAATGGAGGATTTATTACATGGCTGTTTTTGTAATGTTGAAATGAGATTTTATTGGTAGACAAGATAGGGGAAATATCTTTTACCAAGGTACTGAATTTACAGAGCACAATTTTAATATTTTAGTAGACTTTACAATACTTAGAATTAGAGTAGTTGTCCATGTCCACAGATTTTTTTTCTATGCAAGCAAAGACACAGGTCTGACAGGGAGAAGCTGATAAATAAATAAAAATTTAAAAGCACCTGGTGCTCACAGACAAGTAGTTCTCCTATAATGTTACATTATGGAGACCGGAGTAGTTTCCAGCTTCCTTTCCAATGACCTTGGGTATTTGTTGGACCAGAATAACCTTTTTATTCTAGTCCATCTCTTCTACTTCATTATCATTGCTGCCCTTATAATTTCATTTACCCCATTTCATCTGCATAAAAATGTTTGTATAGAGAGCTTCTCATTTGCTTTTGGGTTGTCCATGGATACCATATCCTACTAGGGATATGAGTGATTTTGAGTTATCATTGACATGTTCCTAATGTTGTTTTGTAAAGTAACAGGAAGTGTGGAAAATACAAGGGAGGAAAAAACTCCATAAGCCCAGTACCCTAATATCCACTTTACATTTACTTTCAATGTTTTTACATAATTATAGTATACTTCCTAATTTTTTACATAACCAGATCTTATAAACATTTTTATATGCTGCCAAATCTCTAAAAAGTAAAACATAGCCTAGTTTAAAAAGTCAAATGATTTTACAAGGCTTAGGTCACATTTTTTCCCACCCCTAGTTTCTTTCTTTTTTTTTTAATTTTTATTGGTGTAGTTGATTTACAATGTTGTGTTAGTTTCAGGTGTGCAGTAAAGTGAATCAGTTATACATATATCCACTCTTTTTTTTTGTTTTTTTAAGATTCTTTCCCATATAGGCCATTAGAGTATTGAGTGGAGTTCCCTGTGCTATACAGCAGGTTCCTGTTAGTTATCTATTTTATATATAGTAGTGTGTATATGTCAGTTGCAATCTCCCAATTTATCCCTCCCCCCCCCTTATCCCATGGTAACCATAAGTTTTTTTTCTATATCCGTGCCTCTACTTATGTTTTGTAAATAAATTCATTTGTACCCTTTTTTATGATTCCACATATAAGCGATATCATAGGATATTTGTCTTCCTCAGTCTGACTTACTTCACTCAGAATGACAATCTCTAGGTCCATCCATGTTGCTGCAAATGGAATTATTTTGTTCTTTTTTTATGGCTGAGTGATACTCCATTGTATCTATGTACCACATCTTCTTTATCCATTCCTCTGTTGATGGACATTTAGGTTGCTTCCATGTCCTGGCTATTGTAAATAGTGCTGCAGTGAAAATTGGAGTGTATGTATCTTTTTGAATTATGGTTTTCTCCAGGTATATGCCCAGGAGTGGGATTGCTGGGTCATATAGTAGTTCTGTTTCCCACCCCTAGTTTCTGTTCCCAAAGGTAAGCGCCTTCTCTTTCAGCCATTTCATCAGTCATTTTCCTTAAGATTTCCAAATAATGTGTTGTTATTGCTGCTTATTGTTTTATATATTATCTATTAATGTCATATTTACCACCGTCACCAAAATTCTCCCAATGTAGCTGTTCAGATGGTTGTTCAATGTTAATATTTTTATCACTGTATATAATCACAGGTAGGCCATATATATATTGTAGTTAAATTTCCTTTTATGTATGGACTTTTGTTTTCCCTGAAGTTAATAATTGCTATATTTCTTGTTTTGTGTGTATTATTAATTCATCTCCAAACTCTTCTATGAAGGTAAAAAATCTAAAATCTCTCCATTTTTCTAATATTAAGTAATCTATCCATTTGTTTTTTGTTTGTTTGTTTGTTTTTAAGTTCTTGCTGGAGCTTTCCATCTTTGTGTTCCAGTCTGAACTGACTGCTTTCTAGTCTGTCATTCTGGGATTTTCCTTCACCATCATCTTGGAATTATACTGACCTCTCTCCGGATTTGTATCCCCTGCTTTCTGGCTTCAATAACTTCTTTCTTGGTTTATTTCCTTGTTATGGTGAATCACAGCTTTCAGTAGTTTAGTGAGAAAGAGTACATGGGAGATACATTTTTTGATGCCCTGCCTGTTTGCAAATTTCATTATTCTGCCTTAATACTTGAATGCTAATTTGGTCGGATGTAAAATCAAGTCATCACTGCATTGTCTTCTGGCTTGTCATTGTTGAGAATAACATCTAGTCTAACAGTATCTTGATTTCTAATCTTCTGTGCCTAATCTCTTTTTCTGTCTGGAAGCATTTAAGATCCCTGATATTCTGAAATCACAAGGATATGCCTGGTGTCAGCCTTCTTTTCTTACCTGAGTTGGACACTTGTAGGCCCTTTTAATCTATGGTCTCATGGCCTTCAAATTGTGGGGAATTTTCTTTAATTTTTTTCTTTCTTTTTCTTTCCTCCACTTTCTCTGTTCTCTTGTTCTGAAATACATATTTGTATATTGGCCCTCCTGGCCTGATCTGCTTAATTTTCTTTTTTTCTTTTTTTCTTTTCCCCATCCCATTTTCTGCCTCTCTGTCATTCATCTCCACTTTCTGGGAGATTTTTCAATTTTATCTTTCAACAATTATAGTATACTTTTTACCTCTGCTATCATTTTTGTAATTTCCATAGCTCCTTTTCATTCTCTGAATGTTCCTTTCTTCTTCTTTTTTTTCTTTGTAAATTTTTATTTTATTTATTTATTTGGTTGCACCAGGTCTTAGTTGTGGCAGGTGAGCTCCTTAGTTGTGGCAGGCGGGCTCCTTAGTTGTGGCAGTCAGGCTCCTTAGTTGTGGCATGCATGTGGGATCTAGTTCCCTGACAAGGGATTGAACCCAGGCCCCCTGCATTGGGAGCACAGAGTCTTAACCACTTAACCAGGGGAAGTCCCTGAATGCTCCTTTCTTATAGCATCTTCTTGTTTCATGGGTGTAGGCTTATTCATTTCAGTTATTTTGAAGGTTTTTTTCCCCCTTGCATTGTCTCTGCTTCTTCTAAATACCTTTTAATATTTGTTTACTTTATTCTTTTTCAAGTTATTGGTTTTTTGTGTGATCTTTGGTTGGTATTCGTTGTCAAGTGTGAGGCACAGAGAACTCATTAGAGCTCTTTCTGGGAGGGTGGGGCTTGGAGCTTCCTTAGGTATGAGACTGATGATCATAAAGGAACTCAACTATTTCATTAGAGTCCCTATTTGATCAGTGTCTGTAGTTCTTTTCTTTTAGGCTACGTAGTTTCCCCAGGAGGTATTTCCAGTCTCAAGCCTGGAGTGCATAAGCCTGACTGCAAGTATTCTCAGAGCTGAGTGGGGAAGGTAACTAAGATTTTCCACTTGTTGTAACATGTAGGCTTTTACTCACTTCACCTGTTTTTATTAACCTTCTTCATCTTCCTCAGCTCTGCCCGGTGTCCTCAAGTCTAAAGTCCCTCTGGTTCTTCACTCAGAAAGACCCAACCTAGTCTTATGCCATGTTGGGGAGAGGTAGTGGCCTAACTATACTGGGTTGGGCAAGGGATCTCGGAGTTCTTAAATGCAGGATTTAACTAATTCTCCCAATTCAACCCCACTTGCCCTCCCATCTTCAGGGGCATCATGGTTTTCATTCCTGACCTTTCTGGTGCTCTGTAGAGCAAAATGGCTGACTATTTGGGTGCTCTCCTCTATCCCCTCACCAGTGCCAGATATGTGGCTTTCAGCTTTGACAGGTCTCATCAATCTACTTTGCAGCTTCTGAAATGTTTTGAACTCAGCTCTGCTGTTGTCTTCTCTCCAGTTCATTTTGTCATTGTTGTTGTTTTTTTAATCTCCTTACTCTCATTTTGTTGAGATTTTAGGAAGGATTGAAGGTAAATTGTTGTATTTAATTTGTCTTGTTCAACCAGGAGTCTGCATAACCTTCACTCTTTTCATTTTGAATGATTGTATATTTCATCTGTGTATCATCCTTTATTCATTTACCTATTTTTTGACATGCAGATGACTTCCAATTTATTGCTATTGCAGTCCTGCAAAAAAAACATCTTTCATACTGATAGCTTTTTTTCATGTTAGGTTATTTTCTTAGAACTTATTCTAAGAAAGAATAAGGTTTAAACACATCTTGCTTTCTAAAAAAGACTGTACCAGTTTGGAGTACCAGCAGGGTTTATGATTATCCAACTTACTATATTTGTTGTATCATTGCTAGTTTTACCATATAAAAAGTCTTTTTGACAGGCTAAAAAGAAAGGCACCTTCTTTTATACTGATTAACTTTCAGATATCCTTCAACAGAATTGAAATAAGTGCTTATTCTAAAAGCAATATAGTCTGCCTTGTTTAAATTTTTATTCTGAGCATTTATTACTTTTGTAATTTTTAAAAAGAAAATAAAAATAATATTCATTATTTTTAACTGGAAAGCAAATAACAATATAAAGAAAATTAATTGCCAGTAATACCATCACCCATAGGTAACATTTTGATAACAGATGTGTATGTGCATCTGTGTGTATGAGAGACAGTGTGCACACTCAGAAATATATCTATATAACAGATATAGGCACACTCTTAGAAAAATTAGAATCACACTCTGTGTGTGTGTGTGTGTATACACACACACACATTTATATTATTTAGTAGTCTGATTTTTTCATTTATCATTATTTTGTGAACATTTTCTCCTGCCATTAATTATAATTCTGAAACACGCCTTAATTGTTGTCTAAAATGTCTGGATACACCATTAAAAACATTCTTTAATACTAGAGATTACAGCATGTAATGCTGTGAAATTATAAACAACAATTTATATAAGAAGATTCTGAATGTATCAACTCTTCTTAAAAGTTAGAAAAACTTTAAAGCTATCCCTGTCCTTTTTTGGTATACTCTGCCCTAAATCCTTATCTTAAGATTTAACTTGTTAATAATTCTTGTTTTCCCATTTATTCCTGGCTGGTATGTGACATTAATTCTGTCTAACCTGGAAAAGTTCTGTGGGTTATATTTTGTCATCTGTCATTTTGTGTTTGACATCTGGTTTAAATTAATGTCAATGTCGTGCTCTTTAGTTTATGAGTGCCTTTTGGGAAATTTAGATTCTATGAAGTTTTTATTTTTTATGACTATTACCTTACCATAGAGTATCTAGGGGAAATAGTACTACTAAAATGCTTTAAATATTGATGTGACTAGAATTTAATTCAAATGTGCTTCTACATATGCTGGAAGAACTTTGGGAAATTCGTTATATTTAGTAGAAATCAAAGACAGAACCCAGTATTCTCAACACACACACACGTACGTTTTAATAGTATTATATGTTAATATAATAATATTTTTAAATAGTATTTCTTGAATAACTTTTCATTATTCAAAATGCAAAAATAACATTAAAAGGTATATATTGGGAAATCTGGTCCTGTCCCATTCTTGTCCACTCCCTTCATCTCCTCTTAGCCAAATAGATAATTACTTTTTTTTTTTTTTCCTATTTTTGGCTGCGCTGCTGCATGGCATGCAGGATTTTAGTTCCCGACCAGGGATCGAACCTGCACCTCCTGCAGTGGAAGCGCAGTGTCGTAACCACTGGACGCCAGGGAAGTCCCTCTTTTTTTTTTTTTTTTTAAGTATTCTTTATGTGACTACAAGCAAAAAATGAATATGTGTTCTTATTTTTCCCTTTCTTTTTTTTAATTAAAAAAATTTTTCCCTCTTTCTTACTTAAAAGATAGTATACAATGTCCTGAATCTTATTATTTTCACTTAATTATCCTGGAGGGCTTTATATAGTGCTACGTAGAGGACTTGCTCATTCTTTTTTTAAAAAAAAATAGTTCCTTAGTATCCAGTTGTGTAAATGTTTATATAACCATTCCCCTATAGTCAAACACTTGTCTGGCGAACGTATTTTTTTAATGTATGTTTTTTAAACTCCTTCAGGTGGATATGGACAAGAGTGGTGAAGTGCGACTTATAGAACTGGATGAATCTTTCAAAAGTGAACATACTGTTTTTGTAACACCACCTGAGATTCCCCATCTACCCAATGGTGAAGAACCCCCTTTACAGTACAGGTATTCAAGAGGCAGAATGTTTGAGATTGAAAGAGAGAAGCAATCCATCATCTGTGACGTAGCTTTCTAAGGACTGTGGTATTTTCAAAAATCCAAACTTTACAGATCCCTAATTTTTAGGTGGTAAGCAAGCTTATCCCACATCCATTACTAAGTTTTGAGGTATAAAAAGAAAAAATATATAATTTTGCATTCTATAGACTTAAGAAGCTCTCTATATCTGCATAAGTATATATTCTCATAAATGTTGATTAAGAAGTTAGGGCCCACCCCATCAAAATGCAGCACTTTTATTACAGAATTTTTATTTTTGTTTCTCCCTAAGGCTGGTTTCCTCACTTTCATCCCCTCCCCCAACACAGGCTGGTTAATGTAACCTTGGTTTACAAAAGGATTATCAACTATACTTCAATTTTTTAAAAAAGGATTAAATCTAATTTAGAGTCGATATCTGTGGCCTTGATTTGGATGATGTGATTTTTTTAGGCTTTTAATTTTTCCATGAGTTTTATAAAGTCAAGGAAATTCAGAACTATTGGGATTCGTCATTGTTAATTTAGGAAATTGGCTCAGGTACTGTGCTAAGTGCTTGGTATAGACTTGAATGATCCACTGGTCTCGTTTTCAAGTCTAGTGGGAAAGAGAAAAACTCTGAGCACAGTGATAGGGTTATGATAGAGGTAGATTTATTATACATCTATATATCTAGATATGTATTTATATACATACACACATATATTATATATAACATTTGTTATAACTAGAGGTAGTTTCTAGTATACCATTAAAATGGCATTTCCTTTTAGATTTTTTAAATTCTCCAATAATAATTTCTTATTTAAAGATTCTAAAACCATTTCACATCTATTATTCATTAAGTCACAGTTTGTTATTTTCATTGAAAAGGGATTTTTCAGGACATCCTTATTTATAACTTGGATTGAATTCTTCTTTTTACAGATGAAAAAGTAGTGTAACAGATGTTTGTGAATGTTGATTACTTCATAAGCCACCTGATTCCTACCCTTAATTTTTATATATTGCTCATGTCAATTTTTAGAAGTCTGCCTTTTCTCAAAGACATTTAAAATATTTCTCATAATTTCTCTTTCTTCTTTTTCTTTCTAAACAAGATCTCATTTCTTTTATCTCTTTCGTACATTATACACTTCTAAGACTTCTTTTGGTATGTTTCACTAATATAGTTTGTTTTTCTTTTTGTGGTTTGGTTTTAACTTTTTAATTTAAAATTTACCTTTAGATTTAGTCCTTTAATAAGAAAATTACTTAGCTTAAAAATTTACCATTTTTTAAAGAATCTAAGTCATTTTTTTTTCCTTGAGACTACTAATATAATTTTGGTGTAATCATACCCATCATTGGAAAATCCTTAAGTGTCTTTAATGGACACAGTGGATCCTGTTAGTAGGAGGTAACTCATATACTTGCATTGTCTGTATAAAATGATAAGACAATAAGTTTCCATAAGATACACAGAATGGTCTTATTATCACACCATGTACATACAGTGAATTTTCTTAGGGAACATAGTTTTCCTGAACTTCATTGCTATTTTATTCCTACTAACATTCAGTCATGACTAATATTTTCTTATTCTACTGGATTTTCCTATAATAATGTATAATAGATATAGTTTATCTTTTATTATAGTTAGTTTTCTTCTTAGTTAATTAAAACTATTTATATGCCTTTAAGAATATTCTAAAGTAGGATAAGTTTTCTCCTCAGGGGCTTCTTCTGTCGTTTTAGCATGTCTTTTTCCCAGCTGCTGCTACCTTTTAAATGCCCCAAACACTGTGCTCTAGCACCCAAATTAGGCCCACCTCCTCATAGAGTTGCCTATTCTAATCTTTGTTCCTCTTCTCCAACCTCTTCAATTTTCTTTCTCATAAATGAGGCCCTGAATCAGCTTACCTAACCAGTTAAATCCATTCATGATAATGTAATAGGTTGTCCTGGTTGACTTATGTTATTTGCATTTTTTTAAGAGGAAGGTTCTACAGTAATATGTTAATCCAAACAATGATATTAATAACTGTCCTGTGTGAAAGAGTATTGATTTGGTGGGCCTTTTACCCGTATTATCTGATATGTTTGCTATTTATTTACACAAATACTAACAAAGTTTTTTTGAGTTACTTTGGAGTTTGGTGTCAAGTTCAGCAAAATTTAAATGTATTTCACTTTTTTCCCTCTAAAATACATACTTGAATCTGTATTTGGCTATTACATTTTTATTATTATAGTAAGAAAAACAACATTAGCATGAATATTTGTTGATTATCATAGTCTGATGGAGAAAGATAGTTAAAATAAGTTAATAAGTTAAAATAAGTTATTGGTCATAATTTTTTGTTAGCTTGTAACCAGTATGATCATCTATGTGTGCTTGAGATTTTTTTTTTTCTTTTCAAAAACAGCTATAATGGATTTCCAGTTCTTAGGAACAATTTATTTGAGAGACCTGAAGGATTTCTACAAACCCGAAAGAGCAAATTGCCTTCAAAATCAAATAGTCCTAGTAGCCCTTCTCCCATGTTCAGAAGAACAAAACAGGTGCTTTGATGATTTTGTATTCTTCATGTAATCAAGTATTAGAACAAAAATAAATTTGACACTCTTCCTCCCTTAATATACTTTAGTACCCCATATATAACTATTAGTAGATCATTTATGCTCCCTGAAGCATTCTGAAGAAAATTTAGAGTAATCTGACTTCAAAAAATTAACCAGTTCTCTTGTCCTAGAACATTATTTTACATATTGTATAATACAGATTAAAGCAGAGACTTGAATATATATTAATTATAGACAGATTTTGTTAGGGAAACATTATAAAAGCATGTGAGTTGTACTTGCTCAGCCTTCAGTTAAGGATAAGGATGCTTAAGTGTGCAAATTTATTAATAAGACCCTTGCATTTTTTCTAGGAAATTAAATCAGCCCATAAAATTGCCAAGAGGTACTCTTCCATTCCTCAGATGTGGTCTAGGTGTCTACTGCGTCACTGTTACGGGCTGTGGTTTATTTGTCTCCCAGCTTATGTGAAAGTATGTCATTCAAAAGTCAGGGCTCTGAAAACAGCCTATGATGTGCTTAAAAAAATGCAGTCAAAGAAGATGGATCCACCTGATGAGGTAACAATTATCCTTTAAAATGCATTATTTTATTCCAGATTTATGTACATAGATATTTTGATTCTGTACACTTTCGAAATTACTGTGTTCCAGGTGTGCTACCGCATTCTTATGCAGCTCTGTGGACAGTATGATCAGCCAGTGCTTGCAGTTCGAGTGCTGTTTGAAATGCAGAAAGCTGGTATTGACCCCAATGCCATAACCTATGGTTATTATAATAAGGTAATTATTTTGACTTAATGGAGAAAGAGTATAACTTCTGTGATTTCACAACCTTAGTTTAATGGCAGAAATAAATGATGCAGGGATTATTTGGTATTTATTTTAGAGTATCTAAAATATATTTTATAAATTGGAAGTAAGATTTTTTTTGTTCTATTGATATTTTGGATTATACAATCTACTTATTCTTTAGATTAACTCTAAAGCCAGTGGGTGTTCATTTATAAAAATTATTTTACTAATTATTTTATTTTGTCAAATGAATAGGCTGTTTTGGAAAGTACCTGGCCTTCAAGGAGTCGTAGTGGCTATTTTCTTTGGACAAAAGTGAGGAACGTTGTTTTAGGAGTAGCACAGTTCAAAAGAGCTTTAAAGAAACATGCACATTTATCACAAACAACTCTCTCAGGTAATTAGTTGTTTTTAAGGGATGTATATGTTGTACTTTTTCTTTAAAATTAATTGACTAGTTACAATTTCCACTTTTTAGAAATTTTAATTAGTTTCAAAATATTGAATGTTTTCTAGTTTTTATTGCCATTAAGCAAATTCTAATATTAGAGTGTTCTTCCCATTTAAAAAAACACCAAATTTTACTTATTTTGTTGTAACTGTTAAATTTTCAACCTTTGGTGGTCTTGTTTTAGTATTCGTTAATAATTCACAATAGGTTTCTTTGTTACAGTTGTATTTTGCTAATTATGTGACGCTTGTCATGTTCAGTATTAGTAGATTATTAACTTGAGCAGCAAGCTAATATGTATTTTTGGTATCTCCGTGAGTAGTAAAATGCTGTCAAATTGTGTTCTTAAGCAGATGGCAGTGACCTGGATGCTGTTAGTCATGGCAGCATGGATAGTGGTCATGGGACACACACTGTGGAGCAGGCATCTTTTAATACGGGTTTAATCAAAGTGTATGCTTCTGATGATAGATCTAGTACAGGTTTGTGTGTGCTTATGTATACATTTATTACAATACATTTTAAAAACTAGGTTTGCTAGCCTGTCTTTTTTAGATTTTAATTTTCAGTGATATATGTAACTGTCACTTTTTAATTTTATATGGTAGGCATATGACATTGTATTTTATAACTATGCAATTTTATTCATTCTCTATTTGAATAGAAATGAAAGTTTAAGAAAGTATTCGAGTGTTTAGTCCATGATAATCCAATTAACTCTGGATAGTACACAGGTCTCTTTATCATATCATTTTCTTAGGGTAAGTTCTTCTTTGTATTATGAACATGTTATCATAGTTCTTTTAATGTTGTTAGGATTTTAAAAAAAGAAACTTAGATCCCTGATCTGAGTTAATAGTACCATATCAACATCAATTTCCAAGATTTAACAGTGTCCCATGTTTCATGTAAGATATTATCATTCAGGGAAGCTGGATAAAGAGTACACAGGAACTTTCTGTACTGTATTATTTTTGCAACTTCTTGCGAGTCTTCAACTATATTAAAATTAAAAGCTATAATGAAAAATTTTAAATATATATAAAACTTGTAACATTCTAGCACTAAAGATGACTTAATTTCATTAAAATATAAGATTTGTACATAAACTTTCTCTATTATTAAAACTGACACACCTAAATTATTTAAATAATTCTGTCCATTTCATTATTACATTATAAAAATTAGACACGACTTGTGAATACAGTATAAGAGCTACCTATTAATGGACAGAAACTTTAAAAATCTAAGCATTAATAATAAAATATGGAGGCTTCTATCTTCAAATTTTAACATTGTTGGTCTGTCTCCTTTTATGCATACTTTTAAGAGTAATAAATATAAGTATGTGTTTTGATATGTTGCTTTTCCTTGACTGGTTTTCTTTTTTTTTTTTTTCATGGTACGCGGGCCTCTCACTGTTGTGACCTCTCCCGTTGTGGAGCACAGGCTCCGGACGCGCAGGCTCAGTGGCCATGGCTCACAGGCCCAGCCGCTCCACGGCATGTGGGATCTTCCCAGACTGGGGCACGAACCCTTGTTCCCTGCATCGGCAGGCGGACTCTCAACCACTGCGCCACCAGGGAAGCCCTGGTTTTGTTTCTTGTTCATGCAATTGTGAATTTAATCACAGAGTTGTAGTAGTCATCCTTAGGCATTATCTCTTAAAAATGAAGAAATCCATCTTTTGTTTTTAACTGTGGCCTTTAAAAAGGTCATCTTAGGGGGCTTCCCTGGTGGCGCTAGTGGTTAAGAATCCGCCTGCCGATGCGGGGGACACGGGTTCGTGCCCCGGTCTGGGAAGATCCCACATGCCGCGGAGCGGCTGGGCCCATGAGCCATGGCCGCTGAGCCTGCGTGTCCGGACCCTGTGCTCCGCAACGGGAGAGGCCACAAGAGTGAGAGGCCTGCGTACCGCAAAAAAATAAAAAAATTAAAAAAAGGCCATCTTAAAGCAGTGCAGACCTTATAATAAAAGCATGAATTTTATCAAGATTATCTTCACGTTTTATAATTTATAGTTTCTTTGGAAATAGAGATGAAACTGATTAGAAAAAATACCAAACTCAAAATTATAACAAAGATGTTAAAGTAAATACCTAATTATACTTAATACAATTTCTTTAGATAGTTCTTTGCAAGTTTATAAAACCATTTTTAATGCAGTCATATACTCATATAATCATAACAACCTTTTATATTATAAATCTGGGAACTTGAGATTCAAACAAAAAGGTTAAGTGGTTTACTTAAAATCATGTCTCCTAAGGTAGAGTACTAGAATTCAAAACCTTATGTTTTGATGCTAATCTAGTGAAAATAATTTGCTGAAAATTACAGAGAGCCTCTTTAACAGAACAGTGTATTAGAAGTTTTCTTATATTGATGCAGAGTTTGCTTTTCTTAATAGGTTTAACACTAGTTTTTTTTCTCATTCCCATGTATTTGTACTCATGTGCAATTCAGTAATTATTCAGTTGAATTTTCAGAATAACTACCTACCAATAAGTTTAAATAAACCCATTTTTTTGGTCAGATGATTTAGACATTTGGCTCCAGTGATCTGTGTGTGAGTGTTTTGTTAGGAGTTCCCTGCAGATTTTTCTTCTCCATTGCTTAGCTGGATCTCACACCTTCACCTAGAAAGGTCATGGACTTGTATAAAGAATGTGTGGTTTGTCTGTGTCTTTTGGAGCCCAGATAGTAGTGTGAACATACGTAATTACTGTTGACTACATTGTGAAACTAAAAATAAATTATTTTGTGATCATCCCTTTCTTACGTTAATAGAGGTGGGGAGGAACTAACAAAATAATGCTTTCAACTGGAAGTTATCCAGAAAAATTTCTATGAGTAAATCTAAACACCAATGTGTTGCTTCTAATTCCAGTTCTTCTTACTAAAGAAGTTGATGATAAACAGCATAGGGTTTTTTGTCTTTTTCTTTTTCCAGGTGGCCAGTCTGACCTTGGATATAATTCACTGTCTAAGGATGAAGTTAGAAGAGGGGATACATCTACTGAGGACATTCAAGAAGAAGAAGATAAGAAAGGGAGTGATTCTAGTTCCTGTAGGTACTAAGTTGATATTGTATAAAACTGTGAGCGGGCTTCCCTGGTGGCGCAGTGGTTGAGAGTCCGCCTGCCGATGCAGGGGACACAGGTTCGTGCCCTGGTCCGGGAGGATCCCACGTGCCGCGGAGCGGCTGGGCCCGTGAGCCACGGCCACTGAGCCTGTACGTCTGGAGCCTGTGCTCCGCAACGGGAGATGCCACAACAGTGAGAGGCCCGCGTACCGCAAAAAAAAAAAAAAAACTGTGAGCTTACATTAATAGAAAAGTCGAGTGACTTTAAGTATAAAAGTACTAATTTTATGTTTCATTTTCCCATTGTTACTCCTATTTCCTCCCATTATAAAAGCCCTCTACACCACCTAACATTCCAATGTACAAGTACTTCATGTGTGAAGTTTGTAGTCTTACTGGCAAAACACCCTCCAATCAAATACTATTCTTGTAGTAGAAATATATATTTCTTCAAACAGTGGCTCTTTTCTGGGGCTTAACAGTATTTTTATTTAATGCTTTTATTAATGGTCTGTGAGTTATATTTTTCCTGCTTACCTCCCCCCGTCAAAAGCAGTGTTTCACAACCAAAGAAGAAATATAAAATGTATGCATGGACCTTATGTGTGACCAGTACTTAGTTGTTTGATACACACCTTGAGGACTTGAATGAATGGTATCAGTTATTCGTGATTGACAAATATAGATATAGAGGTGTTCGGTATTTTCTCATCACGTATTTTCCGGTAGAAGTATTTAGAACTAAAAGCTACTTCTCTTTATGGCTCCTCTGATGTATATAGATTTCATCTTAACAGTTGCATTTTAATCTTTACAGTGTCAGAGAGCGAGAGTGCAAAGGGAAGTGCTGATTGTCTTCCTAAGCTCAATTATCAAAGTTCTTCCAGTATAGTTCGCCTCAGTGCTGCAAATAACAGTGCTGATAAAACATCAGGAGAAAGCACAGGTAAGTTGAATGGTATTCGTCTGTTATGTGCAGAATAACTTGTATCTGTATTTCTAGTGAATATTTTTTTTTAAGTCTTAATTCTCAAGGGATTTTTTCATTTTTCGTTTTTTTGTTTTGGTTTTGGTTTTGGTTTTTTGGTATACTTTCGCAGCCTCTCATGGTATAGTTTAGAAGCTTAAATTCTGTATTTTATAATATAGTTTGTTCAAGCTTTTATTGTAACAAAGTAAAGGGACATACCTACAAGCTGCCTTTTGAGTTTGGACTGTGGGGAGTTTTGGGAAGGGGGAAGTGGGGAGCAAGTGAGATGATCAATCTGAGGGTACCAGACACCTCGCCAATTTTTAAATGAAGCATAGAGTTCCTTAGTCTTCGTGTTGTTCCTGTTTTTTCAGAGGCGAAAGGATAGTCCTTCAGGTAGTTTAAATAACAATACCTAATATTTTTTCTTTTCAAAGCACTTTCTATATATTATTTTTCATGTATTATTACAGTAGTGCTTATATTAGTGAGAGGGGGTATTAGCACTCTTTCAAAGATGAGAAAACTCAGGCATAGTCGGACTATTGGCAGGTCCCATAACTTCTCAGCTACTTAATGGAAAAGTCATTTTAGGACCTGGGATAATACCTTGTCTCACAAGTTTTTCATCAGACTGTTTTGGGGGGCAATAAACAGACATAAGATTCAGAGTTTCTAGTGTTAATAGTCTGATTTCATAATTACATTATTTTATTTTTTGTATTAGCTCAGTTCTGCATCATTATAATCTAAACGAACACTGAAGGACTTGTGCTGTCAAAGCTGAAATATCTCTATAAAGGGCCCGGCTGCTGCAATGATGTTTGTTTTTCTGCAGCATAGTTAGATGTGCCTCTAACTCAGGGGTAGGCAAACTGTGGCCCATGGGCCAAACCAGGCCTGCAGCCTGGTTTTTGTACAGGCCCACAAGCTAAGGATGGCTTTTTACATTTTTAAATGGTAAAAAATCAAAAGAAGAGAAATATTTTGTGACACCTGAAAATTATATGAAAGTTCAGTGTTCATAAACAAAGGTTGATTGTCACACACCCAGCTCATTCACTTACATATTGTCTATGGCTGCCTTGGCACTATGTTGGCAGAGCTGTGGAGTTGCCACAGAGACTGTATGGCCTGCAGAGCCTAAAATATTTACTTTCTGGCCCATGACGACCCCTGCTCTAGATTTTTGACTTGAAAACTTTCCCATCTGTTAAGTACTCTGGGTTTATCACTACTACCAAAGACTATATGTGGGATTTATAGGAATACTTACATTTCTGTAACTTTTTTCTTACATACTAGTACTTGCTAGAATTCAAAACACCTTTCAAGTTTCTTCATGTGTTGCAGTACAGTATATGTATATTTTATTTATATCATTATATAAATAAATGACAGCTTCTAAAAGATGTGGGAGTGGAATAACCAAAGAAATGTTTTAATGTTTGGTTGGTAATAGAAATAAAATCATCATCCTATGGTTACTTCATGGTTATCTTGGGAATTTTAACATTTTGATAAATTTATATTGAATTACTGAGAATTCAATCACAAGAGAATTTACTCTGAAATGAAACATGCTCTGAAGTATGAAAACATACTCTGAAATGTTTTTTTAAGCCTAATTCTGCTTTTAGTGTGCTTTAACTTTTTCCCTTCAGCTACCACATTTAGCTGTAACATGGCATATTATAATATATTATACTATGTTATATTCTGGGTTGGTCTCTTGGCTGCAGTTGTTTCCCAGCAGACAATATTCATTCAGCGATTATTTTTTGAGCTCCTACTATACCTGCTACCATATGCCAGGTGCTACTGAGGATATGGTAAAGAACAAAAATAAACATGGTCCCTGCCTCCAAAGAGAAGTACATGGGAGGGCTGGGAAAACATTAATCAAATAATCAAGTAAATATAAAAACACCCTGATATTAAATACTGGCAAGAAGAGCTGTAAGGGCTTCCCTGGTGGCGCAGTGGTTAAGAATCCGCCTGCCAATGCAGGGAACACAGGTTCGAGCCCTGGTCCAGGAAGATGCCACATGCCGCAGACCAGCTAAGCCCGTGTGCCACAACTACCGAGCCTGCTCTCTAGAGCCCGGAAACCACAACTACTGAGCCCACGTGCCCTGGTGGCTCTATGACATAATTCTGGCAAGTGATAGTAAAGTGGTAGTTTTTGAGGGTTTCTGGGAAAACGTCTACTTTCCTGGTAAAGGAGTCAAAAATCTTAAGGATAAACTAACAACTCTAGTTCATACCTAGGAAACCTATTATATGCCTTAGAAAATTGGCTTGTTTTCCCAGAAACCCTCAAAAACTACCACTTTACTATCACTTGCCAGAATTAATGTCATAGAGCCACCAGGCCCAGGGAAGTTAAATAGTTTGCAGCCTCTCTATTAGAGGCGTGCAGCATCCAGCCTAGTCTGCTGGAATTTAGCAGGTATATAAACTTAGAGTCAGACAAACTATTCTGTAAATGGCCAGGTGTAAACATTTTAGGCCTTACAGGCCACATAAAGTCTCTATTGCTTGTTCTTTGTGTGTGTGATTTTTACAGCTCTTTTAAAATGTTAAAACCATTTGAGACTGTATATAAACAGTCCACAGGCTGGATGTGGCTCAGCAGTGTCGTTTGCCAACCCCTGGTATAATTTGATAACCAGCTTTATTTGTCTTTAGGCCATTGCATTGTTCTTACTTTGCAAAGGAACACATCTATTTAAATGCAGGCCTAGAGTTACATCTTTGGATTATAAGATTGCTCCAGGTCTTTGATAATATATAACCTGTTAAGCAGGTTTCCCAGAATATCAGAAGAAAGTATGTTCTTGGTTTCTTATATACTTAATCATAAGCTGATACAGAAAAAAAGAAGACACTTTACCTCTCTGCTCTACTGTTTTCCTTGTTAATGCCGTATGCTTATTAAACAGTATTAGTTTGTAGGCTTTTATGGTCTCTAGTAGTCCCTTTTATCTCCTATCCTGTTACCCAAATACATCATATGATAGGAAAAAAGGCACATATTTAGGAATTGGCTCATTATAGAGAGCTAATTCTGTTGGATAAAGCATGTAAAAAGAGTAGTTGAAGGACTTTCCTGATGGTGCAGTGGTTAAGAATCCACCTGCCAATGCAGGGGACATCGGTTCGAGCCCTGGTCGGGGAAGATCCCACATGTCGCAGATCAACTAAGCCTGTGCGCCACAACTACTGAAGCCCACATGCCTAGAGCCCATGCTCCGCAACAAGAGAAGCCACCGCAGTGAGAAGCCCGCGCACCACAACGAAGAGTAGCCCCCGCTCACTGCAACTAGAGAAAGCCCGCGTGCAGCAACAAAGACCCAACGCAAACAAAAATAAATAAATAAATAAATTTATTTTTAAAAGAAAAGAGTAGTTGACAATACCATACCTAGACTAATGCTTTAGAAGACTCCCACGTAAGGACAATTAAAGTGATCAAAAAATCTAGATTTCTGCTTTCAGCGTAGGTACCTAAGTAATTTGGTAAAAAGCAGTGAACAGTGTTTCTGAATAGAAAGTGGCCATTCACATTTGACTGTTATAAACGTGAATCAATATGTAAAGCAAAGGTAAAATTATTTAGCCACATCTATAGTCATAAGGATTTGGAGTTTTAAAAATAATTTTTATTTATGAATAAAGCTCACATAGCTGCCTTTTATTTGGTTTGGTTTAGTGTTTTTGGTTTTGTTTTTATAGGCAGAAGACTCAGAATCTTAAGGTCGTCTAGCACAACCACAATTGTATAACCATTGTTATTTAATCCGTTCAGTGAAATGGACATAAATTCATTATTATTGTTGTTAAATATACCAAGGATAAATATTAATCTTACAAGTTTTAAAAAGCAGTGCATCCTTATATCTCAGATCATACCCTTCATATTTAATTTGAATCCCAGTTCTCTCGCTTAAGGACTGGGTAACTTTGGTCTAGGTAATCTATCAGTTTTCTCTCCACTCATAAGGATATTGGAATGATTATGGTAGATAATGTGAGTAAAGTGCCTAGTATAGCATCTGTGAAATCGCAGGCACTTGATGAGTGCTTGCTGTTATCATTTTATTACTAGTATCTTAAATATTTCAGACAACTTATATTTGCATATTACATTTTTCGTGGCTAAAAACACTTTTCTTGTTTTTTAGAAAGTTCGTCTGAGCCGCTCTTAATATCATCTTTTGAGGATACAAATGAAACAGGAAACATTCACAGTAGATGCTTCAGGAAAAGACATAAAAGTGACAATGAGCCTAATTTGCAGCAGCAAATGTCCTGGGGAAATAGAAACCGAAATCTTAGTGGAGGAGTACTAATGGGACTTATGCTCAATAGAATTAACCAGGAAGCAAACCCTGGAGATATGGTTGAAAAATTAGGAGCTGATGCAAAAATTCTTTCAAATGTAATCTCAAAAAGCACAAGACCAAATAGTCTTGATATTGGAAAGCCATCTTTAAGATCAAATAGAGACAGTATAGAGAAGGAATCTAGTGATGATGATACACCTTTTGATGGTTCTAGTTGTTTGGCAGATAAAGTAGATTCTCCTGTTATTTTTGACTTAGAAGACTTAGACAATGAAACAGATGGATCAAAAGTGGGGTACATTGCTCCACAAAATCCTAAGAGGAGTCAACGCTTGAATAGCAGCTTTTCAGTAAAACCTTTCGAAAAAACTGATGTTGCAACAGGATTTGATCCCCTCTCTCTTTTGGTTGCTGAGACTGAACAGCAGCAAAAAGAGGAGGAGGAAGAGGAGGAAGATGATAGCAAAAGCGTTTCGACACCATCTGCTAGGCGGGATTTAGCTGAAGAAATTGTGATGTATATGAATAACATGAGCAGTCCTTTGACAAGTCGAACACCAAGCATTGATTTACAACGGGCCTGTGATGATAAAGTAACCACTAAGAAAAGTCCAACGTTGGTCAAGGCATGCAGAAGATCTAGCCTGCCTCCTAATTCTCCTGGGCCAGTGAGACTTACCAAATCTAAAAGTTACTCAAAAAGCGAAGACAGACCAAGGGATAGACTCTGGTCTTCTCCAGCCTTCTCACCTACTTGCCCATTTAGAGAAGAATCTCAAGATGCATTAACCCATTCATCACCTTCATTTAATTTAGATACACTACTAGTACCTAAACTAGATGTTCTAAGAAACAGTATGTTCACTGCTGGAAAAGGAGTCGCAGAGAAAGCAAGCAAATGGTATTCAAGATTCACCATGTACACCACATCATCCAAGGTAGGTTTATTAGTGTTTTCTACTTTTCCTTTTACCCTCCTCCACCACCAAAAGTATCTTACTTGCAAAGATGTCTGTTTTTACCATTCTCCTAAAATACAGCTTTACAGAAAGGACTCTTGGGATGCATAAGGTTTGTAAGTATCAGAATTTGGACTTGAACAATAACTTCGAAAGGAAAGAATCCACTAACTAAGGTTATATTTTTAGTTCAGTTTTGAAAGAAAGTGATCTGTAGCTGGAGTAAAAATTAGAGTCATATGAAAATGCTTACTGAGCTTCATTATTTATTGCCTTCAAAAATTACCAGCCAGGCATAGGATTTCTCTTTCTGGTTAGGATGGAGTACCTTGTGATACACCTGCATACCTCCCAAAGCAAAAAGCTAGATGAAATATGGAAAGTATTTGTTTAAAGTCATCAGAGAACTGCTGAAACAACTAGAAAGTAGAGGGGCAAGATTCTAGAGAGAGGAGAATTGCAGAGATGAGCTGAAGTTTTATAGCTACTTTTTCCTTGAGGGCATTTGCTTATTCTGAGCACAGAGCAAGAGGTTGCAAATCCAGGCTTTGCCTTATCAGAGGACTGTGGAGAGGTGAGGGTGCCAGCAGGACTTTTGGGATCTTGTAGAGCTGGAGAGATAAAAATAGAGACTGGAGGGTCCTCAGATACACAACTTTTTTCCTTCAGGACATTTTCCAAATACTGATACTGCATGAAACATTAGTCTGAAAACATAAGCAGAATGTCTCTGATAAATAAGAGTTCTCAGCAGTTTCATGGTGCTGGGAATACAATAGCTTAGTTCATAAGCTGCTGGGAGCTGGCGAAAGTGAGGGCAGGGAAGCTTTGGTGTACACACCAGGCCCTTAGTTCAAATTCCTGCAGAGCCATGCCTTAGGAGCATTGGCAAAACAGAGGTAGACTGAACCTGACCAAAACTGCAACCTAGGCTGGACTCAGCTCAGTCTGTGATTAGATTAAACTAATCAGCCTTTACTCTAACAAGGAAAAAGTGTGTCCTTTCCAGAGGACCAGAACATCAACTGGAGTCCTCACAGTTTTTTATATATAATTTTTTATATTCTATTACTGAATTAAAAATAGCTATACTGAGGGACTTCCTTGGTGATCCAGTGGTTAAGACTCCACACTCCCAGTGCAGGGGGGCCGGGTTCCATCCCTGGTCAGGGAACTAGATCCTGCGTGCCTCAACTAAGAGCCTGCATGCTGCAACTAAAGATCCCACACACCACAACTAAAGATCCCGCACACTGCAGCAAAGATCCCAAGTGCTGCAACTAAGACCAGTGCAGCCAAGTAAATAAATATTAAAAAGAAAAAAGAAAGCTGTACTGAGAGACAAGGACCATAACTAAAAACAAAAGAAAAACAGATGGAGGAAACAGACCTTCAGGTGATCTAAATATTTGAATTAGCAAGATATTTTGAAGTAATTAAAATATGTCCAAGAAAATAGAGAAAAGGATGAGAAAAAAAAAGCTAGAAACATGCAAAATTTCACCAGGTAATTATCTTTTGAAAAGAACCAGTGAAATTCTAGAACTGAAAAAGATGCGAAATTAAGAAAGCAGTAGTTAGATTTAAAAGACAAAAAAAAAAAAAAAACAGGAGAAGAAAGATTAGTAAACTAGTTGGGAAGTTAGTAGAAAATATCCACACTGAAGTACAGACAGGGGAAAAACATTGGAAAATACAGGAAAAAATGTGGGGTTTAGTGAAAATGCCTAATGTTGATGTAATTTAGTTCCAGAAGAAGAAGAAAAAAAAGGGTAGAAGGAACATTTAAAAAGCTAATTGCCAAGAATTTTCCAAAAGTGATTAAAGATGTCACTCACATATTTAGAAGATCTACAAATGTCAAGCAGAATAAATGCAAAAAAAACCAAAA
Source organism: Leucopleurus acutus (assembly GCF_964270905.1). NCBI lineage: Eukaryota > Metazoa > Chordata > Mammalia > Artiodactyla > Delphinidae > Leucopleurus > Leucopleurus acutus. The sequence continues at coordinate 134,535,310 of NC_139142.1, read as the reverse complement.
AAACACCCTATACTTAGACATCTTATGTTAAAATAGATGAAAATGAAATACAAAGAGACAATCCAAAAAGGAGCCAAAGAAGAGAGAGCTATTACCTTCAAAAGAGCAGCAGTAAGAAAGCTGACAGTTGTCTTCTGAATAGAAAATTGGATGTCAAAAGACACTGGAAAGACATCTTTAGAGTACTGAAAGAAAATGACTGCCAACCTTTCTGTACCCAGCAAAAATACTCTTTAAAAATTTGGGTGAGAGCTTTAGTTCCACTGTGGTAACATAAGACTACTAAAGCCTGTCCCTCCCACTGATTTACAACTAAAAACTCCAAACAAAATACAAAAACTAAAGATTCTGAAAAATAAAAGCAGCAGATTGTGGGGAAATTTTCCCATTTTCTTTCTCATACATTTTTGCTCCAAGAGCAGGTCCCAGTCACAGTGTGGCATGGCATCCCTGGCAGCTAAAACTTCAAGTGAATCCCCATATTTCCTGGACAGAGGAACCAGAGAAGGGAGCCTCTGGGCTGGAGAGTATGAGGGGAATCTGTGAAAGAAGGATTCCTAATTCTGTGCATGGCCCACACAAGTCTGAGCCTCACCCTTGAGCTACACATACATGGGATAGATGCAGACCAGCATGGACAAGGCTTAGAGAATTAAACTGGGGATTAAATCACCACCTACAAAAATCAAAACACAAATTACAATCTGAACATAACTTAGTTGACTGCCTGCTAATACAATAGCTCAACATTCTCCAAGAGATTATAAAAGTACCCAGACTACACAGCATAACATTCATGGTGTCCAAAATAAAATCCAAAATTACTTGAACCAGGAAAATGTGACTAATTCTCAAGGGAAAGACAACCCTGAGATAACCCAGATGTTGGAATTATCAGATGGAAACTTTAAAGCAGCTATTATAACTAGATTCCCTGAAATAAAGAAAAAACACATTTCAAATAAGAAAAGAAAGGAACTCTTAACCAGAAAAATTATTTGTCAAAAAATTTTATCATAAAAAATACACTCTGAAATAAACTTATTGGATGGGTTCAATAGCAGAATGGAGATGACAAAGGAGAGTCATTGAACTTAAAGGTTGAGTAACAGAAATTATGCTGTTGGAAGAACAGAGAGAGACTTTATAAAAATGAACAGAGCCTCAGAGACTTGTGGGACAATATCAAAATGTATAACATAAAATTGGGATTCCAAAAGAATTGGAGAAAGAGATTATGGTAGGAAAAATATTTGAAGAAATAATGGATAAAATTTCCCAAATTCAGTAAAAGATTTAGATTTGCAGATACTCAGTAAACTATAGACAAGATAAACTCAAAGAAAACAACACCTATATATACATAAAAGCAAACAGTTAATAACCAAAGATATCCATTTCTAATAAAAAATAACTGCTAGAAAAAAAAAAAAGAATAGTATCTTGAATGCTACTAAACAAAAATGACACATTACCTACAGAGGAATAAGGATTTGAATGGCCACTTGTTTTCATCATAATCTGTGGAGGGAAGAATACAGTGGAACAACACTTTTAACCTGTTGAAGAAAAGGCCTGTCAACCCAGAATTCCATATCCAGTGAAAATATTCTTTTGGGGGTGAAGGTGAAATAAAAACATTTTCAGATAAAAGAAAAGAATTCATGACTAGCAGACCTGCTGTATAAAATATGCTAAAGGAAGTTCTTCAGGCTGAAGAAAAATTATACCACAAAGAAATCTGGGTCTTTGGAAATGAAGAAAGAGCAAAATAGATGGTAAATATCTGGTTAATACGAAAGACCCCCCCCCTTTTTTTTTTAAATACAGCAGGTTCTTATTAGTCATCCATTTTATACACATCAGTGTATACATGGCAATCCCAATCTCCCAATACATCCCACTCCCAGCCGCTTTCGTGCCTTGGTGTCCATACGTTTGTTCTCTACATCTGTCTCTCAATTTCTCCCCTGCAAACCAGTTCATCTGTACCATTTTTCTAGGTTCCACATATATACGTTAATGTACGATATTTGTATTTCTCTTTCTGACTTACTTCACTTTGTATGACAGTCTCTAGATCCATCCACGTCTCTACAAATGACCCAATTTCATTCCTTTTTATGCTGAGTAATATTCCATTGTATATATATACCAAATCTTCTTTATCCAGTCGTCTATCGATGGGCATTTAGGTTGCTTCCATGACCTGGCTATTGTAAATAGTGCTGCAATGAACATCGGGGTACATGTGTCTTTTTGAATTATGGTTTTCTCTGGGTATATGCCCAGTAGTGGGATTGCTGGGTCATATGGTAATTCTATTTTTAGTTTTTTAAGGAACTTCCATACTGTTCTCCATAGTGGCTGTATCAATTTACATTCCCACCAACAGTGCAAGAGGGTTCCCTTTATTCCACACCCTCTCCAGCATCTGTTGTTTGTAGATTTTCTGATGATGCCCATTCTGACTGGTGTGAGGTGATACCTCATTGTAGTTTTGATTAGCATTTCTCTAATAATTAGTGATGTTGAGCAGCTTTTGATGTGCTTCTTGGCCATCTGTATGTCTTCTTTGGAGAAATGTCTATTTAGGTCTTCTGCCCATTTTTGGATTGGTTTGTTTGTTTTATTAATATTGAGCTGCATGAGCTGTTTATATATTTTAGAGATCAATCCTTTGTCCCTTGATTCGTTTGCAGATATTTTCTCCTGTTCTGAGGGTTGTCTTTTCATCTTGTTTATGGTTTCCTTTGCTGTGCAAAAGCTTTTAAGTTTCATTAGATCCCATTTGTTTATTTTTGTTTTTATTTCCATTACTCTAGGAGGTGGATCAAAAAAGATCTTGCTGTGATTTATGTCAAAGAGTGTTCTTCCTGTTTTCCTCTAAGAGTTGTATAGTGTCCAATCTTACATTTAGGTCTCTAATCTATTTTGAGTTTATATTTGTGTATGGTGTTAGGGAATGTTCTAATTTCATTCTTTTTTTTTTTTTTTTTTTTTGCTGTACGTGGGCTTCTCACTGTTGTGGCCTCTCCCATTGCAGAGAAAAGGCTCCGGACGCGCAGGCTCAGTGGCCATGGCTCACGGGCCTAGCCACTCCGCAGCATGTGGGATCCTCCTGGACCGGGGCACAAACCCACGTCCACTGCATCGGCAGGCGGACTCTAAACCACTGCACCACCAGGGAAGCCCTAATTTCATTCTTTTAAATGTAGCTGTCCAGTTTTCCCAACACCACTTGTTGAAGACACTGTCTTTTCTCCATTTTATATCCTTGCCTCCTTTGTCATAGATTAGTTGACCATAGGTGTGTGGGTTGATCTATATTTCTGTTTTTGTGGCAGTACCATATTGTCTTGATGACTGTAGCTTTGTATTGTAGTCTGAAGTCAGGCAGTCTGATTCCTCCAGCTCCACTTTTTGCCCTCAAGACTGCTTTGGCTATTCTGGGTCTTTGTGTCTCCATACAAATTTTAAGATTTTTTGTTCTAGTTCTGTAAAAAATGCCATTGGTAATTTGATAGGGATTGCACTGAATCTGTAGATTGCTTTAGGTAGTATAGTCATTTTCACAATATTGATTCTTCCAATCCAAGAACATGGTATATCTTTCCATCTGTTGGTATCATCTTTAATTTCTTCCATCAGTATCTTACAGTTTTCTGCATACAGGTCTTTGGTCTCCCTAGGTAGGTTTATTCCTAGATATTTTATTCTTTTTGTTGCAGTGGTAAATGGAAGTGTTTCCTTAATTTCTCGTTCAGATTTTTCATCTTTAATATATAGGAATGCAAGAGATTTCTGTGCATTAATTTTGTATCCTGAAACTTTACCAAATTCATTGATTAGCTCTAGTAGTTTCCTGGTGGCATCTTTAGGATTCTCTATGTATAGTATCATGTCATCTGCAAACAGTGACAGTTTTACTTCTTCTTTTCCAATTTGTATTCCTTTTATTTCTTTTTCTTCTCTGATTGCCATGGCTAGGACTTCCAAAACTATGTTGAATAATAATGGTGAGAGTGGACATCCTTGTCTTTTTCCTGATCTTAGAGGAAATGCTTTCAGTTTTTCACCATTGAGAATGATGCTTGCTGTGGGTTTGTCATATATGGCCTTTATTATGCTGAGGTAGGTTCCCTCTATGCCCACTTTCTGGAGGGTTTTTTCATCAAGCGGTGTTGAATTTTGTCAAAAGCTTTTTCTGCATCTATTGAGATGATCATACGGTTTTTATTCTTCAGTCTGTTAATATGGTGTATCACATTGATTGATTTCCGTATATTGAAGAATCCTTGCATCCCGGGATAAATCCCACTTGATCATGGTGTATGATCCTTTTAATGTGTTGTTGGATTCTGTTTGCTAGTATTTTGTTGAGGATTTTTGCATCTATATTCATCAGTGATATTCTGTAATTTTCTGTTTTTGTAGTATCTTTGTCTGGTTTTGGTAGGGTGATGGTGGCCTCATAGAATGAGTTTGGGAGTGTTCCTTCCTCTGCAATTTTTTGGAAGAGTTTGAGAAGGATGGGTGTTAGCTCTTCTCTAAATGTTTGGTAGAATTTGCCTGTGAAGCCATCTGTTCCTGGGCTTTTGTTTGTTGGAAGATTTTTAATCATAGTTTCAATTTCATTACTTGTGATTGGTCTGTTCATATTTTCTGTTTCCTCCTGGTTCAGTCTTGGAAGGTTATACCTTTCTAAGAATTTGTCCATTTCTTCCAGGTTGTGCATATTATTGGCATAGAGTTGCTTGTAGTAGTTTCTTAGGATGCTTTGTATTTCTGCGGTGTCTGTTGTAACTTCTCCTTTTTCATTTCTAATTTTATTGATTTGAATCCTCTCCCTCTTTTTTTGATGAGTCTGGCTAATGGTTTATCAATTTTGTTTATCTTCTCAGAGAACCAGCTTTTAGTTTTATTGATCTTTGCTATTGTTTTCTTTGTTTCTATTTCGTTTATTTCTGCTCTGATCTTTATGATTTCTTTCCTTCTGCTAACTTTGAGTTTTCTTTGTTCTTCTTTCTCTAGTTCCTTTAGGTGTAAGGTTAGATTGTTTATTTGAGATTTTTCTTGAGGTACGCTTGTATAGGTATAAACTTCACTCTTAGAATTGCTTTTGCTGCATCGCGTAGGTTTTTGGATCATCATGTTTTCATTGGCATTTGTCTCTCAGTATTTTTTGATTTCCTCTTTGATTTCTTCAGTGATCCCTTGGTTATTTAGTAACGTATTGTTTAGCCTCCATGTGTTTGTGTTTTTTACGTTTTTTTCCCTGTAATTGATTTCTAATCTCATAGCATAGTGGTCAGAAAAGATGCTTGATATGATTTCAGTTTTCTTAAATTTACTGAGGCTTGATTTGTGACCCAAGTTATGATCCATCCTGGAGAATGTTCTGTTTGCCCTTGAGAAGAAAGTGTAATCTGCTGTTTTTGGATGGAATGTCCTATAAATATCAATTAAATCTGTCTGGTCTATTGTGTCATTTAAAGCTTGTGTTTCCTTATTAATTTTCTGTTTGGATGATCTGTCGATTGGTGTAAGTGAGGCATTAAAGTCCCCCAGTATTATTGTGTTACTGTCGATTTCCTCTTTTATAGCTGTTAGCAGTTGCCTTATGTATTGAGGTGCTCCTATGTTGGGTGCATATATATTTATAATTGTTACATCTTTTTCTTGGATTGATCCCTTGATCATTATGTAGTGTCCTTCCTTGTCTCTTGTAACATTCTTTATTTTAAAGTCTATTTTATCTGATATGAGTATAGCTACTCCAGCTTTCTTTGATTTCCATTTGCATGGAATATCTTTTTCCATCCCCTCACTTTCAGTCTGTATGTGTCCCTAGGGCTGAAGTGGGTCTCTTGTAGACAGCACATATATGGGTCTTGTTTTTGTATCCATTCAGTGAGTCTGTGTCTTTTGGTTGGAGCATTTAATCCATTCACGTTTAAGGTAATTATCGATAATGTATGTTCCTATGAGCATTTTCTTAATTGTTTTGGGTTTGTTTTTGTAGGTCCTTTTCTTCTCTTGTGTTTCCCACTTAGAGAAGTTCCTTTAGCATTTGTTGTAGAGCTCGTTTGGTGGTGCTGAATTCTCTTAGCTTTTGCTTGTCTGTAAAGCTTTTGATTTCTCTGTTGAATCTGAATGAGATCCTTGCCGGGTAGAGTAATCTTGGTTGTAGCTTCTTCCCTTTCATCACTTTAAGTATATCATGCCACTCCCTTCTGGCTTGTAGAGTTTCTGCTGAGAAACCAGCTGTTAACCTTATGGGAGTTCCCTTGTATGTTATTTGTCGTTTTTCCCTTGCTGCTTTCAATCATTTTTCTTTGTCTTTAATTTTTGCCAATTTGATTACTATGTGTCTCGGCGTGTTTCTCCTTGGGTTTATCCTGTATGGGACTCTCTGCACTTCCTGGACTTGGGTGGCTATTTCCTTTCCCATGTTAGGTAAGTTTTCGACTAATATCTCTTCAAATATTTTCTTGGGTCCTTTCTCTCTCTCCTCTCTTTCTGGGACCCCTATAATGTGAATGTTGTTGCGTTTAATGTTGTCCCAGAGGTCTCTTAGGCTGTCTTCATTTCTTTTCATTCTTTTTTTCTTTATTCTGTTCCACAGCAGTGAATTTCACCATCCTGGCTTCCAGGTCGCTTATCCATTCTTCTGCCTTAGTTATTCTGCTATTGATTCCTTCTAGTGTAGTTTTCATTTCAGTTATTGTATGGTTCATCTCTGTTCTTTAATTCTTCTAGGTCTTTGTTAAACATTTCTTGCATCTTCTCGATCTTTGCTTCCATTCTTTTTCTGATATCCTGGATCATCCTATCATTATTCTGAATTCTTTTTCTGGAAGATTGCCTATCTCCACCTCATTTAGTTGTTTTTCTGGGGTTTTATCTTGTTCCCTCTGCCTTTTCATCTTGTCTGTCTTTCTGTGAATGTGGTTTTTGCTCCACAGGCTGCAGGATTGTAGTTTTTCTTGGCTTCAGCTGTCTGCCCTCTGGTGGATGAGGCTATCTAAGAGGCTTGTGCAAGTTTCCTGATGGGAGGGACTGGTGGTGGGTAGAGATGACTGTTGCTCTGGTGGGCAGAGCTCAGTAAAACTTTAATCCACTTGACTGTTGATGGTGGGGCGGGGTTCCCTCCCTGTTGGTTCTTTGGCCTGAGGCAACCCAACACTGGAGCCTACCCAATCTCTTTGGTGATGCTTATCGCTGACTCTGGGAGGGCTCATTTCAAGGAGTACTTCCCAGGACTTCTGCTGCCAGTGTCCTTGTCCTCACGGTGAGACAGAGCCACCCCCCCACCTCTGCAGGAGCCCCTCCAACACTAGCAGGTAGGTCTGGTTCAGTCTTATTTGGGGTCACTGCTCCTTCCCCTGGGTCCCGATGCACACAGTACTTTGTGTGCGCCCTCCAAGAGTGGAGTCTCTGTTTCCCCAAGTCCTGTCGAATTCCTACAGTCAAATCCCACTAGCCTTCAAAGTCTGATTCTCTAGGAATTCCTCCTCCCGTTGCTGGACCCCCAGGTTGGGAAGCCTGACGTGGGGCTCAGAACCTTCACTCTAGCGGGTGAACTTCTGTGGTATAAGTGTTCTCCAGTTTGTTAGTCACCCACCCAGCAGTTATGGGATTTGACTTTATTGTGATTGTGCCCCTCCTACCATCTCGTTGTGGCTTCTTCTTTGTCTTTGGATGTGGGGTATCTTTTTTTGGTGATTTCCAGTGTCTTTCTGTCAGTGATTGTTCAGCCGTTAGTTGTGATTCCGGTGTTCTCGCAGGAGGGAGTGAGAGCATGTCCTTCTACTCCGTCATCTTGAACCAATCTCTATAAGACCCCTTTTTTAAAACCTTTTTTTTAAAAAAATTTTTATTGAAGCATGGTTGATTTACAGTGTCGTGTTAGTTTCAGGTATACAGCACAGTGATTCAGCTATATACACATATATATATATATATATATATATTTTTTTTTTTTGGCTGCATTGGGTCTTCATTGCTGCACGGGGGCTTTCTCTAGTTGCAGCGAGTGGGGGCTACTCTTCGTTGTGGTGCGTGGGCTTCTCATTGCGGTGGCTTCTCTTGTTGCAGAGCATGGGCTCTAGGCACACAGGCTTCAGTAGTTGTGGCTCTCGGGCTCTAGAGCACAGGCTCAGTAGTTGTGGCGCATGGGCTTAGTTGCTCCATAGCATGTGGGATCATCCTGGACCAGGGCTCAAACCCACGTCCCCTGCACTGGCAGGCGGATTCTTAACCATTGCACCACCAGGGAAGTCCCTTAAAACCTTTTTAAATTCCTTAAAATACTTGCAGTTGGACAAAACAAAACTTTGAACGTTATCTCATGGGGTTTTCAGTATGTGTAGAGGTTTCATAGTGATTAAGAGACTCACCCTACTGACATTCGTTATTAGTATATTATTATATATGAAGTGGTACAATACTAATTTTAAGTCAACTGTAAATGATTAGGTATATGTATTGCAATCCCTAGAACACCCACTAAATAAAAAACAATGAGATATAGCCAAAAAGCCATTAAAATTTTTCAAGTAATATTAAAAGTAACTCAGTAACACATACACACACACACCTGTGTATTATCTGGGCAGTGGAATTACAGTTATTAAAAAAAATTTTTTTCTTCATACAAAAGTCTATCAAATTTTCTTACATATTACTGGTGTAACCAGGAAAAAATACTTCTACTTTGGTGTTCTCAAAAATGAAAACTAGAAATACATGTCTTTGAAACCTGGATTGTTATGGAAAAGAATAAAATGTAAACATAAATGAAATTAAAAGAGATTAAAATGTAATTTTCTAATGGTATCATCCTGGGCTGGGATTTGCAGGGAAGAAAATTAACAATAAACAAAGACTTAAAGTTAGCAGTTATCTAACTAACAGGTATCTGCTTTGATCTAACTAAGAAATGCTGTCTTAAAAATTGATCTCCAGCTCATGTTTGTCCAGTATGCCCTTGTAAAATTGGTTGGGTTTTTTTTTCCACTAGAAGTTGTAATGTTAACTAACTGATCATCTGAGTAATTAGGCGTTTCCTCTGCCTTTGAAGTGAACGTTTAAATAACTAACTTTAAATATGAAGGAAATTAAGCTTATAATTATGTCCTTAGGATCAAAGTTCTGATCGTACCAGTCTTTCTTCAGTGGGAGCCCAGGATTCTGAATCTACCTCTTTAACAGATGAAGATGTCTGCCACGAGTTGGAAGGAGCCACTTCTTGCCAGGAAAGCAGTGCCACTGCAGGGACTAAGGGAATTGATTTCAGCAGAACAAGCCTGGAAGGTTCTTCCTCCTTAGAAGGTTTGTCCAAACAGCTCGGTCATACTGCATTTGATTTGTGGTACCTTTACTTTTTCTCCTTTATGTTTAATTTTGTAAAAGATTTGCATGGCTCAAAACAGTACAGAACCAAGGCACTTTCAGAGATGTCTAGCTTCTTCCATCCTCATCCCTTCATCTTGGTTTGTTACTGTCCCTAGAGGTAGCCATTTTTATTCATTTTGATTTATCCTTTGTTGCTTTTTTTAATGTGTTTTTTTAATGTGTTTTAAAAAGTATGTGTGTGTTTGTGTGTTCTTAATACCTCCTTGTCTTCTTACTCAAAAGGTAACATGCTATAAACACTTAACTGTTCCTTGCTTTTTTCACTTAACACTATATGCTGAAGAGCATTCCATATCATCACATAGTGTTGTCCCTCATTCATTTTTACGGTTGCATTGTTCATCATGTGTGGATGTATTGGTTTATTTTAACCACTTCCCTGTTGATGGACTTTTAAGTTCTCAGTGTTTAACTGTTATAAATAATACTGTGATGCATATATGTCATATTATACTTTTGCCAGTGTATTTTTGGAAGATACTTCCAAGTTTTTCCTTGAAGTGATATTGCCAGGTTCCTTCCTCAGGGGTATACTATTTTGTAGTCCCACAGGTAGTATATAAGAATACCTATTTTGGGCTTCCCTGGTGGCGCAGTGGTTGAGAGTCCACCTGCCGATGCAGGGGACACAGGTTCATGCCCCGGTCCGGGAAGATCCCACATGCCACGGAGCGGCTGGGTCCGTGAGCCATGGCCGCTGAGTCTGCACGTACGGAGCCTGTGCTCCGCAACGGGAGGGGCCACAGCAGTGAGAGGCACGCGTACCGCAAAAAAAAAAGAATACCTATTTCCCCACAGCCTTGTGAAGAAAATATGTTAGCACACTTTTCAGATTTTTGCCATCTGATAGGTGAAGAATGTATTTCAATTTAGTTTTCATTTTTCTTTATCTTATAAATTAAGTTGCATATCCATTTATGTGTTTAAGGACTATTTGTGTTTCTTTTTCTGTGAACTGTCCTTTGCCTACATTCCACTTTCACTTTTTGGTCCTCCCCACTTTTTTTAAGTTTTAATAGCTCTTTTTTATGTTAGGGAATTAATCCTTTGTCTCTTATATAAGTGGCAGATGCTTTTTCCAAGTTTGTCAAGTTCAGGGATTTTTATTTTCCCCACATAAAACTTTTTAATTTTATGTCATCAAATTTATCAGTTTTTGCCCTATTGCTTCTGGATTTTGAGTTATTAGGAAAGATTTCCCCTTCCCTAGGCTCACCACTGTTTTCTTCTCATACTTCTCTGATTTCCTTTTTAACATTTTCTGGGGTCAGCAGACTTTTTCTGTAAAGGGCTATATTGTAAATAGTTTAGGTTTTGTTTAGGTTATCTCTGTCACATATTCTTTTTTGTCTTTTTCTTTTTTTTAACAGTGCTTTAAAATGTTAAAATTATTCTGAGTTTGTGGTCATACAAAAATAGATTTGACCCCTGATTTAAATATTTAATCCATTTGCAAGTTATCCTGTTATATGATGTGAGGAATGAATGCATTATAATGTTTTTCAAATTTGCATCTTTGCTACTTTAAAAAGCTTTTATTGTGGAAATAGTCAGTCACAAAAGTAGAAGGAATAGCACAATGAGCTCCCACGTACCCTTCACACAACTTCAGCAACTATCAACAAATGGCCAATCTTGTTTTATCTTTTCCGCCTCTCTTCTGCTGCCAACATTTTTTCCTTCCCCACTGGATTATTTTAAAGTAAATCCCAAACAATATATAATTTTATTCATAAATACTTCAACATGTATTGATATATCTAAAACATAAGGACTTTAATGTTATATCTTTGTAACTTTTTATTAAAGTTTATTTAATACATTTATTATTTACTCTATGTTATACATGTAGTGTGTACATTTTTATGTATGTAAACACTGTACATTTCACAAATTGAGGACAACTGATTAACCAGTATCAGATTAAGAGGCAGAACCTTGGGACTTCCCTGGTGGTCCAGTGGTTAAGACTCTTTGCTCCCAATGCAGGGGGCCTGGGTTCGATCCCTGGTCAGGAAGCTAGATCCCACATGCCACAACTAAAGAGCCTGCATGCCGCAACAAAGCTCCTGCATAATGCAGCTAAGACCTGGTGCAGCCAAATAAATAAATAAATGTTTGTGGGGGGGGGGGAGAAAAAAGAAAGAAACACAACATAAACAGCATCCAGAACCTCCTCTCATAACCACATCTACTCACCACTCCCTTCACAGATGAACATCATCTTCTAACACTGTATGTCAGCATGGCCATTTTTGAACATGTTATGGACTCATACAGTATCTTTTGTGAAGCATTCATTTGTTTTCAAAACAAAATTGTAATATTATTATATTTTTAATGTGACAATATTTATCATATATCTTATATAAAATATATACTTAAATTTTCACAACTATCTCATGAAACTGTTTTTATAGGTGGTGTGTTCAAATTGAGACCCAAACAAGGTCCACTTGTTGCATTTGTTTGATATGTCTACTAACTTCCTCTCATCTTTGTTCCCTGTTTTTTCCCCCTTTCGTATATTCATGAAGAAATCAGGTGATTAGTTCCCAGCCTCTTATTTTTTTTTTCTAACATGCAAGAACTGTTTATTGAGCTAAGTAAATAAGACTTACCTCACAACCTGATTCGTATTTGCTAAAAAGAATATTTATTCTGTGCTGTAGATTGATGAGATATAAGAGGTAGGCTGCCCACATAAATGACTGAATTAGTCAAGGCTGATAGCAATTTAGAACTAGCTTTAGCAGAGGGGGATTACAGAAGGTTATTGGGGGACCATCAGGAAAGAACTCTAGTTGCCACCATTTCTAATCATCTTCAAGGATGATGTGAAGCTTCAGCTCTCTCTCCACCTCTCTGCTTGTCTGTGTGGCAGAGCCTAGGGCTAGAGGAAGCTCTAGAGCTATCTTTTTTTTCTCCCTTGTCATTTATTTGCTGAAGCAATCAGATCATTAGTCTGGATTATGCATCCCCGTGGTGGTGTTTAACATGTTTTCCTATGCTATTTCTTGGAACTGATAGTTTATACTGTTACTTTTTTTTAACCTTTATATTTATAAAAATACCATTGTTCATTCATAAAATGTAGTAACTACTGGGGAAAAAAAAGTATAGGAAATGTATTGATTACTTCCAGTTTTCCTAACTAGATATAGCCACTGTCAGCAATTGACTTGACCACAGAACTGCCCTTATTTTGTCATTTTAATACCTGCTAAATATCCCTTTGCTCTTAAGAATGTACTTGGAAACTCTTCCCTAGTGTTTAAAAGCAAGATTACTGTTCCAGATTTTAAAGATCCTTATAAGGCAGAGAGTTGCCAGTAATTCTTTTCATGATCTGAAATAAGATCAGCTATTTTATACTTTTTAGACCTTAGAACTAAACACTTTCTTTTATCTAAAACATGTAAGAATAGAAACAGCAAAACAGTAATTACAAACAACTGGAATGCCTTCTAGTCTGTACAAAGTGCTTAATAAGTGAGTAATGAATTAAAGCACATTTCCTTAGGTGTACACAAAGGCATATGCTGAAAAACATTTTTCATTATTTATTTGCTTTTTCTTAAATTACCTTTATCATCTTAGTTTTAAATAAAACTGTTTGACATTTTACCAGAGAATTTATGAAAGTGAAAGATTCTCATATCCTTTCTGTTAATTTTAATGGTTTTGCTCTTTGTTTTTTAATAATGAACAGGATCCTTGTCCAAGTTTGCCTTACCTGGGAAATCAGAAGTGGCATCTTCCTGCAACATGAGTAATACAAATATCTTCCAGAACTATGCAATGGAGGTACAATTTAATCAAAAGAACATCTTCATGTACTACTTAATAAAATTTACATTTCTTAAGTGCTGATAGTCTCTGGTAGAGTGATAAAAAGTTAAATATATGGCATCTGAAAATTTCAGAATGTATATTGCTCCTGAATAAACTTAAAATTTATCTAGTATTTCAGATTATTGAAGTCATATGACTTCTTCTGTTTAGAAAAGTTCCATACTTCCTTTCATGTTTATCAACATACAAAATCATTTTTATTTCCAGTATTTATATTTACCCCTTGTTTTATGTATGTCCTCTTTGAATTTTTATTACACTTTTATTTTTCTTTTTTGTTTTGGCCGTACCACACGGCATGCGGGATCTTAGTTCCCCAACCAGGGATTGAACCCGCACCCCCTGCAGTGGAAGCACGGAGTCCTAACCACTGGACTGCCAGGGAAGTCCCTATTTCACAACTTAAACACTTGTAACTAATTTTGCTGTGCAGGCACACTTTTTGGATGAGGATACAGGGAGCAGTTTTGGCATTTGTGTCAACTTTTTCCATCATGTTTTTCATTCTTTGTGTCAGTTTGATGTAGATATCTGCTGGGTATGCTGCTGTATCCCATTTTCTTGCAATAAAAAGGTTATAGTTTTACACTTTAAAAACTTTCCCTAATTTTTGTGTAAAAATTGCTTCCAAATACATTTGTGTTTCCGTTTCACACTAATTCGCATAAATTTGGAAAATAAATTTGCATGCAGCTGGAAAATAAATGATGAGCACTGATGTTGCAAGTTTACAAAGTTTCTGATGGCTTCAGGAATTTCTATATTTTAATGTAATGACAGCATTTACATTTATCTATAGCAATGCTTCTTAAACTGTCTGTAGTGACAGACCAGGGTTTTTTTTCTTGCTGATTTTAAGTTCCAATCTGTCATGGCTGTTACTCTTCTAAAATCTACTGATCACCGACTTAGCTGTTACAGCAATTAGTTTACAGGTCTCCAAATCCTCTTCTCAGTTTCTTTACTTAGCTTATCACAAACCAGTAAGAGTTTGTGGACCAGCTCCTTACTGGTGACCACACTTTGAGTAGCACAGATCTATAACATGTAATTACCAATACCTATTTTGTGTATTAACAAAGTAATACTTGGGTTTAGTTTTCCATTAATAAAATCATGGCAGATTTTATAGTACGTAATTATAATGGTAAAAATCCTCACTTAAATGCAAGTTTCCCTTTCAGGCAGAAGTTTTGGAATAGACTTAGGTGAAATAGTTAAAGATGAGTATATTATATAATGTACTGAATGTAATCCATTCTTCATTTGTAACTTCTGAATCCTTCTGAGTTTTACTTTTCCAGTAGATATATGAATTGAAATGGTTTTTAAATTGTAATTGCACTAACCGGCTTACTTTATAAAATGCTGTTTTCTCCCATAGGTTCTTATCTCGAGCTGCTCTCGTTGTAGAACCTGTGATTGTCTTGTCCATGATGAGGAAATCATGGCTGGCTGGACAGCAGATGATTCAAATCTCAATACAACCTGCCCATTTTGTGGCAATCTTTTCTTGCCCTTTCTGAACATCGAAATAAGAGATTTAAGACGACCTGGAAGGTAACGATTTATGCTTTTTTCCCCCTTCATGTTTAAGGATCATGTTTCCTAGAATATCTCTTTTCTCAAAAAGCTCCTTTGATTCACATTACAGATACTTTTTGAAGTCAAGCCCGTCTACAGAAAATATGCATTTTCCATCCTCCTTTTCAAGGCAGACAAGGCAGTCTTGTATCTCAACATCAGCCTCTGGTCTTGACACATCTGTTCTCTCTGTTCAAGGGAATTTTGATCTAAATAGGTAATTATGATTATGTGGAACTATATTTTAACAACATATACTATACATTTCAAGTAATGACAGAAGAATTAGCTGACCATTTTAAGGTTTAAATTCCTATGTATAATAGATTCTTAATCTCAAGTTCTTATTCCTAATTAATTATCTCTCTCTCTTGAGGAATTAAGTCAGTACTGAGGTACTTCTACTTTGCAATATTTAATTTTCTACTTAGGAATATTTAATAATCTAAGAAAACATTTGGAGCTGATAGATGAACTATAAAATCAAACTAAGACTTACACAGTAAGCGTAATACAAGTAAGTCTGTGCTTAAAACAAATGCGGAAATTGACTCCATTTTGGAGAAGTGCCAAATACACCAAATATAGCTGGGCAAGTGAAGCTATATTGGTAAATGCATGTGCAAAAGAAAATGCCTACATAGTACTAGCAGGCTAGCATGACCTGTTTGATCCTGAATGCTTAGACTGCAAAACTGCAAATCTGTGTGTGTCCCTTCTTTCATCATAGGTCTATTATAGCCCTTTCTTTGTCTCCCACTAGCTCTGACTCCTGAAAGAATAGGTGCTTATTTTTTCTGCTTTGTATCCTCGGGCCTACTGTGGTTCCTGCAGTATAAAAGCTGTCCACTAAATGTTTTGAACAAATGAATGACTCTGTATATTTAAAGTTTACTGGATAAAAAGGAAATTAACATGACTAGGCTACTTTAAACTGTATCCTTTTTCCCAGCCAAAGCCTGATTAACATCTTTCCTTCCTTTTACTTTGCTATGTGCAGCTCTGATTCTAAAGAGAAGAACATGGTCAGTGAAATAAAGTAAATCTAGACAGTGATACGCTTTTTTCTTTTTTCAATGCCCAAGCAAATCAAAGTTGCTCGAAAATACATGTGCCCGAAGTATTCAGATCCCTGCTGATAGATCAAAAGCAGCTTTGTCAAAATGTCCAGTATTTCCAATGGCCAGGAGTGTTAGTACTTATGGCACCTTGGATAAGGAAGACAATGGAGGACAGAAGCTCATTCCTACAGGCAGCCTGCCAACTACTTTACAAGGAGCTACAGTATGTATTTTGGTGTTTTTTACAATTTGGACATTGATAATTTACATATGAGTTTGTTCCCCTTGTGCTAAACAGCCTTATAAGCTTCAATTTTATTATTGTTAAGAAGAGTGTCTTGTTACATGATACAGTTTCATTTCTAATTATATGGAAATCATCGACAGGAATTTTTTTTAATGATTTAGTATCATCAATCTTGTAATTGCTATTTATGGTTTTTATTTATTCAACAGGATTCTTTAGGATTAGAATGGCACCTCCCAAGTCCAGATCCTATCACTGTTCCATATCTTAGTCCTTTAGTGGTATGGAAGGAACTTGAAAGCTTATTGGAAAATGAAGGTGATCATGCAATAACAGTGGCAGACTTTGTGGACCATCATCCAATTGTTTTTTGGAACCTGGTGTGGTATTTTAGACGTCTTGACTTACCCAGTAATTTACCTGGATTGATTCTTTCTTCTGAGCATTGTAACAAGTATTCAAAGGTAAGAGAGTACAAATTAACTAAAAGCCAGTGCTACTGTCACCATTGTAATGTTTGCATATTCCTAATGACAAAAAAGTAATTTTATGCTGAATATTTTTAATAACCATCTGAATCAATAAAGTTGTTGCAAATAATTTTTCTCCTTACAGTCTAGCGGTAAGACAGTCATGTTTTTTAGACTTCTTATAAAGTTTACACAAAATGGACTTGACTTTTTGTTATAGCCTCAAGAATAAACTGTAAATGACTCTTATGAGAAGACTTTGTGAGTTTGCCCCACTCATGCCTCATACCTCCTTCAAAACTAAGCCTAACACTTTAGTTGGACACCTGTAATTCATATCGCAGTCATGTGCTACCATTCTCATTACTTTACTGTGAATTTTTGTTTAACATTTAAGTAGTTTGTTATATGTTCACTCGTATTTTTGATATGTTGCTCTATTAAAGCATTTTTTTTCTTTTTCATATGCTGTCACTGGCACTAAATGGCAAAGTGTCTAAGTTCAGGAACTTTGTCTTCTCCCTTCTTGTACTTCATGTCTGTGATTGTGCATGTGTTTGCATTTTCAGTACATGGTGAATGAGAGGTTAACTCAGTCAGAGCATCTTCGCTAGGGTCTTGAACTGATGGAGAATGGGGCTCCTGGATTCATCTTTCTGTGGAGCCTTAGTCATAAGCTGGTCAAGATTAGCCCTTCATGGTACCCTTTCTCACTGATCTTAGTACTTTGTTAAATCTGCTACTTTAGGGATCGCTGGCTTCTCAACTCAGGTCATCTCCCTTCGGTAGGTTATAAAATGCAGACAAATCAGTGATTTTTCTGTTCTCTTTTCTCTCTTGCACACGTGCATCCTAAAAAATATTTTTAAGGCTCTTTATAAAATATTTACAAAACATTGTCATATAAGGATCATTAATGAATGTTTTTTTATTCTTCAACACAGATTCCTCGCCACTGTATGTCTGAAGACAGTAAATATGTTTTAATACAAATGTTGTGGGACAATATGAAATTACATCAGGATCCAGGACAGCCGTTGTACATCCTCTGGAATGCCCACAGTAAGTGCTGTCATAGAATGTTGATGTCCTTCATGTGAGAGTACTCTCTACTTGCTTTAAATAGCCTAAACTAATGTGTAACTGACTTTTATTTTACACTACTTTTTGTCTTACAGGTCAAAATCGTACTCTTTTGTTTGAGAGTGAGTGTTAAGTTTGCTGTTTTTAGTATTATTGTCTATGGAGGTCAAGGGGTTGTTTTTGTTTTTGTTTTTTGAGTGGTGCTGTGTATGTGCTGGAGGGGTTTTGTTTTGTAGAGTTCTGTTTTTAGCACATTGCTTGTCCCTATCTCTTCTTTGTACTTATTTTTTGTTTGTCTCCATCCCAGGCTGCTGATTTAAAATTCCTTCCAGGGGCTGTATTAAGGAAAACAGTATTTTTAGTTATTGTGTATTTGAGCCTTCAAGCTTATTTTTATCATTATTTGTCTTATTTCTTCCTTTTTTCTTCTTACTTCATTCTTAGATTTCAGTTCTTTTATCTATTGCCCTTAATTTATTTTTATTGCTTTGTAACTTTTTAAATAGCTGTCAGTTGCTGCTTCATTACATTCTGCTTTCTACACAGAACATTTTTCTTCATCTGCTCTTTTGTTCTTTTACAGCCCAGAAGTATCCAATGGTCCATTTATTGCAAAAAGGTGATAATTCATTTAACCAGGAACTATTGAAAAATATGGTAAAAAGCATTAAAATGAATGATGTCTATGGACCAATGAGTCAGATTTTAGAGACACTGAATAAATGTCCTCATTTTAAAAGACAGAGGTAAGTCATTCTTTTAAATGAATATATTGTTCCTCTAAGCAGATTCATATTGTTTGCTGAGTGATTTGTTAGAATATCTCACGCTTATATTAACATAAAAATTTTTGTAGATATGTATAGAGTGTTTGAATAGTAATATCTTCTCCACTTCTTCTTCCCCCTAGGAGTTTATATAGAGAAATACTGTTTCTCTCACTTGTGGCACTGGGAAGAGAAAACATTGATATAGGTAATTCAGCATAACATGTAATATTTATATATCATGGTATAGTTTTCAAAGTGTTTTTATATTGGTAGTCTTAATTAGTTTAATACAAAATTATATTAATATAATACAACTGTGTCTGATTTTTTTAATATAAGGTAAAAGATACTTTGATATTTTGGTCATGTTGGTAATAATAATGATAAATAATGAAAGCTAACATTTTTTGAGGGCTTATTATGTGCCTTACATTGTAGCAAGTAGTTTCCATATTTTATCTCATATAATCCTCAAAATCCCTATGAGATGGGTACTGTTATCATTTCCATTTTATTACTGAGGCAACTGAGGATCCAAGAGGTTAAATGACTTAAACTTGGGTTTCACAGCAATAATGGAGCCATATCTGAACCAAGCAGTCTTAATTTCCAATCCCATGCTTTTAACTATTGTGTCATATCACTAATGACATTAAGCTTGTTTCAGAAAAAATGTAATGTAGCTAAATATATATTTTAGGAGGTCTCAAACATTTTTGGTTGATCATCTTCTACTCTCAGTTATTGTGCTTGGCCTCCTTTAGAGTAACAAATAGAAAGTAAAAGGACTGAAAAAGATACTCCATGCAAATAGTACTAAAAAGGGAGCTAGAGTGACTGTATTAGTATCAGAAAAGAGAGACTTTAGAGACAAAGAAGACATTGTATAATGATGAAACAGTCAACCCACCAAGAATTATTAATTGTTTATAATAATTATAACATATATACAACTAACAACAGAGCCCCAAAATACATGAAGTAAAAACTAACAGAATTGGAGGGGGAAATAGACATTCAACCATAATAGAACAACTAGGCAGCAGATCAGCAAGGAAATAGAAGACTTGAACAGCACTGTAAACCAACTAGGCCTAAGAAACATCTACAGAACACACCATCCAACAACAACAAAATACACATTCTTCTCTACTGCACATGGAATATTGTCCAGGATAAACCAAATGTTAGGCCATAAAACAAGTCTCTCAGTAAATTTAAAAGGTTTGAAATCATACAAAGTATGTTCTCTAACCACAGTACAATGAAAAGAGAAATCAATAATAGAAGGAAAATTAAAAATTCACAAGTATATAGAAATTAAACAACACACTCCTAAATAACAAATTGGTCAAAAAAATCATAATAGAAATTAGACAATACTTTGAGGTAAATGAAAATTAAAAACACAACATACCAAAACTTTGAGATTCAGTGAAAGCAGTTTCTACCTTAAGAAACAGAAGAGTGAACTAAACCCAAAGCAAGCAGGAGGAAGGAAATATTAGTGCAGAAATAAATAAAATAGAGAAACAGGGAAAATATTTTTAAAAATCGAGAAACTCATTGAAATCAAAAGTTTGTTTTTGAAAAGATCAACAAAATTGACAGACCTTTAAGCTAGTCTAAGAGAAAAAGAGAGAAGACTCAAATTACTGAAATTAGGATAAAAGGGGTGATATTCCAGGACTTCCCTGGTGACGCAGTGGTTCAGAATCCACCTGTCAATGCAGGGTACACGGGTTCGATGGTCCAGGAAGATCCCACATGCCGCAGAGCAGCTAAGTCCGTGCACCACAACTACTGAGCCTGCGCTCTAGGGCCCACGAACCACAACTACTGAGCCCACATGCCACAACTACTGAAGCCTGTGCACCTAGAGCCCGTGCTCCGCAATGAGAAGCCACCGCGGTGAGAAGCCCGTGCACTGCAACGAAGAGTAGCCCCCGCTCGCCGCAGCTAGAGAAAGCCTGCATGCAGTCATGAAGACCCAACGCAGCCAAAAATTAAATAAGTAGGTGGGATATTCCTACTGACCTTACAGAAATAAAAATAATTATTATAAATAATTATATGCCAACAAATTAGATAACCTAGAAGAGACAGGCAAATTCCTAGAAAGACATAAACTATAAAACTGATTCAAGAATAGAAAATCTTAATAGACCTATAACAAGTAAAGAGATTGAGTTAGTAATCAAAAATCGTCCCACAAAGAAAAGCCCAGGACCAGATGGTGAATTCTACCAGATGTTTAAAGAAGGATAATACCATTTGTTATGAACTGCATGTTTGTGTCCCCTACCCCCAAATTCATATATATTGAAGCCCTAATATGATAGTATTTGGAAGTGGAGCCTTTGGAAAGTAATTACATCATGAGGTTGGAGCCCCTAAGATGGTATTAGTATCCTTATAAGAAAAAGAGGAGGGAATTCCCTGGCGGTCCAGTGGTTAGGACTCAGCACTTTCACTGCTGTGGCCCAGGTTCAATTCCTGGTCATGGAACTAAGATCCTGCAAGCTGCATGGTGCAGCCAAAAAAAACAAAAAGAAAAGTAAAAGAAAAAGAAGAGAGCTGTCCCTCTCTTTCTCAGCCACGTGAGGATACAAGGAGAAGACAGCTATCTGCAAACCAGGAAGAGTGCTCTTACCAGTCACCACATCTGCTGGCACCTTGATCTTGGACTTCCCAGCCTCCAGACTATGAGAAGTAAATGTTCATCATTTAAGCCACCCAGTCTGTGGTATTCTGTTACAGCAGCCCAAACTAAGACACTAACCCTTCACGAACTCTTGACAAAAAAAGTAGAAGAAAAAGGAGTGCTACCTAGCTCATTCTATGTGTTAGGCCAATATAATTACGCTGACCAAGCCCAGACAAAGACATCACAAGAAAAGAAAATGAAAGAGCAATATCCCTTATTAATATAGATGCAGAAATCCTCAACAAAATACTAGTAAACCAAATCCAGCAACGTAGAGAAAGGATTATTTGCCATGACAAAGTGGGATTTATCCCAGGGATGCAATGTTGGTTCAACATAAAAAACTCCATCAATGTAATACACCATATTAATAGAATGAAAGACAAAAACCACATGATGTCTCAATAGACACAGAAAAAGCATTTGATAAAATTCAACAAACTAGGAATAGAAGGGAACATCCTCAACCTGATAAAGGGCATTTGTGAAAAACCCACAGTTAAAATCATACTCAGTGGTGCAAAACAGGAAGTCTTCCCTTTAAGATCCAGAACAAGAAGAGGATGCCTTCTTCCACCATTTCTATTCAACATTGTACTGGGAGTTCTAGCTGGAGCTGCTAGGCAAGAAAAAGAAATAAAAGGCATCCAGATTGGAAAGGAAGAAGTTAAACTATATTTATAAACAACATGATCTTATGTATAGAAAACCCTAGAGATTCCACACCAGATCAAAATAGAACAAAACAAAAATCCCAAAATATTAGAGTTAATAAATGAATTCAGCAAGGTTGTAGGATATAAGATCAAGATACAAAAATCAGCTGAATTTCTGTAACTAGCAATGAATAATCCAAAATGAAATTAAGAAAGCAATTCCATTTACAGTAGCATCAAAAAGAATAAAATACTTAGGAGCTTGTTTAACCAAGGAGGTGAAAGACTTGTACAATGAAAATTACAAACATTGCTCAAAGAAATTAAAGATCATGTGAATGAATGGAAACATACCCCACGTTCATAAATTAGAAGACTAATATGCTTAAGATATCAGTACTACTCAATCTACAGATTCAGTGCAATTGCTGTCAAAACCCCAATGATGTTTTTTATAGAAATAGAAAAACCCATCCTAAAATTTATGGAATCTCAAGGGACCCCAAGTAGCCAAAACAATCTCAAAAAGAACAAATCTGGAGGACTCACACTAACTGATTTCAAAACTTACAGCAAAGCTACAGTAATCAAAACAGTGTGGTACTGGCATAAAGACAGACATATAGACCAGTGGAACAGAATAGACAGCCCAGAAATAAACCCTCACATTTATGGTAAAAATGATTTTTGACAAGAATGCCAAGACCATTCTGTGGGGTAAAGACAGTCTTTTCAATAAATTGTTCTGGGAAAATGGGATATCCACTTAACAAAAGAATGAAGTTGGACCCTTATACAAAAATTAACTCAAAATGGGTTGAATACCTAAATGTGAGTCCTAAAACTATAAAACTATTAGAAGAAAACATAGGACAAAAGCTTCATGACATGGATTTGTCAGTGATTTCTTAGATATGACACCCAAGGTACAGGCAACCAAAGAAAAAATAGGCAAATGGGGCATCATGAAAATTAAAGATTTCTGTGCATCAAAAGGTGGTATCAGGGCTTCCCTGGTGGCGCAGTGGTTGAGAGTCCGCCTGCCGATGCAGGGGACACGGGTTCGTGCCCCGGTCCTGGAAGATCCCACATGCCGTGGAGCGGCTAGGCCCGTGAGCCATGGCCGCTGAGCCTGTGCGTCCAGAGCCTGTGCTCCACAACGGGAGAGGCCACAACAGTGAGAGGCCCGCGTACCGCAAAAAAAAAAAAAAAAAAAAAAAACTACAATGGGATACCATCTCATACCATTAGATAGAATGGCTACTATCAAAAACCCAGAAAATTATGTGTTGGTTATTTTCTGGAAAATAAGGATATGAAAAAATTGGAACCCTTGCGCATTGTTAGTAGTAATATAAAATGGTATAGCTGCTGTCGAAAACAATATGGCATTTCCCTTAAAAAATTAAATATAGAATTTCTACATTATCCAACAATTTCACTTCTGGGTATATACCCTGAAGAATTGAAAGCAGGGTCTCAAAGAGATATTAGTATACTCATGTTTATAGCAGTCTTATTCATAATAGCTGAAATGTGGAAGCAACCCAAGTGTCCATTGAAGGATGAGTGTATAAGCAAAATGGGATATATACATACAGTGAACTATTATTCAGCCTTAAAAAAGAAAAGAAATTCTGACATATGCTACAACATGAATGAACCTTGAAGACATTATATTAAGTGAAATATGCCAGTCACAAAAAGACAAATACTGTATGATTCCACTTAAGAAGTACTTAAAGAAGCCAAAATCATAGAGACAGAAGTAGAATTAGAGTTGACAGGAGCTGGGGGGAGGGGAGAGGAGTATTATTATTTAATGGGTATAGAGTTTCAGTTTCACAAGGTGAAAAGAGTTATGGAGATGGACGGTGGTGATGATTGCACAACATTATGAATATATGTATACATTCAGAACTGTGAATGTATACCACAGAACTGTATGTATACCACAGAACTGTGCACTTAAAAATGGTTATGATGGTAAATTTTATATGTATTTTACCAAAATTTTTTAATTTGGGAAAGAAGAATTTTAATCAGTTGACATCTTAGTACTTCACATTTCAGTGGTCTGTGTAACCTAGCTCTAAATGCTACGGACTCTAAGGTCCCCATTCCAGCTCTGAAATTCTGTGTTGGCAGAAATGACCTAGAGATTCCTTCTTGGCTTCTAATTTTGTGGTTCTGTAGTATTACATGAACTTGATTGCTGATAATATCAAATACAAATTTCTTTATGCCTTTATTTCTTTATGAATTTTTGCAGATGCATTTGATAAAGAGTACAAGGTGGCATATGATCGCCTCACACCTAGTCAAGTCAAGAGTACTCACAACTGTGATAGACCACCAAGTACAGGAGTGATGGAATGTCGAAAAACCTTTGGAGAACCTTATCTTTAAGATATGTGTGTGTATTTTTTCAATATGTATTGTGTAGTCAGTGTATAAAATAACACTTTTAGACTCTAACCTTTTTTCTTCAATTTTTGAAAATGCATTTGTAAATGGTTCAGGAAGTTCAGATAGTTTATGTACAGAGTGTCTTAAGAAAATACTAACAAGTGGGAGAGAGCTACTTTGTTTCCCATTTCTTTGTTTTTTCTTCTCCCGTACAAGTAATTAAGTATTTTTGTGATGAAAAAATCCATAAACAAAATTGGTTCCCATAGAATAAGACAACTGTTTTATGGATTCTTTTGGAAGAGACAGATTGAAAAATCATGTATGGAACTTAAACAAATGTAAGAACAAAGTATCTCCTGTTTTCATAGACTACTCAAATGTTTTGACCGTGAAGTTGTATTATACATATTTTAACTTGTTTATAATAAGTTGATATTTTTTTAATTTTTAAACTTAATATAGCAAACAAAATGAACTTAATCTTATGAAGCAAGGTAATTAAGTGCTTATTTTCCTTGTCTGCTGCTATTTGAATTAATTAGTACAGCTGCAGATCTCTATATGTATATCTATACTTTTTTTTACTACTTAGAAGAATGATTCAGAAATGTCAGCGCTAGTGTCAGTGTTGTCCTAGGATCGCATATTAGTACTCCTGAGCCTGGCTGCAGTGGGTGAGTCATGGCAAAGGTGTGCATTGCCCAGACTGACTCACTGAGCCTTGTGGAAGGAGAGCCAGAGAGGTTCCAAATCTGCTTCTGTAAAATCAGGTTCAATATACCATGATTCCAAAATTTTCTCTATTGCTAATAGATACATATAATACACAGGGAAAATAGCTTATAGAGCCAAATATCAATTTAAATTCTAATATTCTACATGAACACTTATGTTAGGAAATATGTCAGACAGTTTATCCCAAATTCTACCTTTATTTTAATATCTAAAATATTGGGTATGATGCAAATTGTAGTATGTTTATCTGGAATATGACCTATTGGAGTATTCTGTTAATATTATATATATATATATATTATATATAAATATTCAAAATATTTTTTCAAAAGTAGAAAAATAATAACTCTCTAAAAGTACAGCCAGATAGAATTTCCCATATTGAGGAACCTGGCTTTTTCAATAAGCCTTCAGAATCTGGTTTATGGAATCTAAAATCCAGCAATATCCAGAAATAGACAGTAAATTGAATGTTTAAGTACCATGGGTATTAAATAGAATCTTAAAAAATATTTGTAGTCGCATTATTTCTAATATCACTTTCTTTGGGTAATTCTGATAAAAAAGTATCCTTTGGCTGTTAGAATTATTTATAGATTTTCAGTGTGTTCATGTGGTGTGTGTTTGAACACATTGTCATAATGAAGGAATTCTCTAGCCAATTTCAAAGAAGGAAAAAATGAAAGGTCCTAAATTAGATGTGTAGAAGCCGGCAGAGTTCAGGACACTTTGGACTGGAGATACCTTAAAGTCCTGAGACTAAGAACCAGTTCAGCTGTAGAAAAAACACTTGAGTTCATCCCACTAGTGAACAGCACCAAGCTAAAACATTTCACAGCTTTCTACTCTGGGAAATAATGGGGAAAGTTTAAAAATGTAAAATTTTAGTTCAGTTAGTTTGGCGCTGAACTTGCTTACCTGAAAAGTCTGGTGCTGTGCACATGTATCTGCCTCACTTTTGTAAATACCACTCTTGTCTTATCCTTCCTTCCTATTCAGGTCCACACTTCACATTCTAATTCAGTCTTACGTTCTCTAAGTCACAGTCATTTCAAAGTTGTCAAAGGAGAGAAACATTTGATAGATGAGGCTTTTGGCATTAGTGACAAACATCCCTCCAAACAGAATTCTGGGGTTCTATTCTGGTTTTTTGTTATTGTTTGTATAAGAACAGCTTTCACTATTGATTATCTTTTCTTTAACACAAGCAATATATATGAATAACAGTTTATTGATTTCAAATATCTGGCCAAAAAAAGTAAGGTAAAGCCCATTCTTTATGGTTCAGACTCATTTGGAAAAGTGAATGTAATTTTTATCTCCTTCCCCTGACACCAAGTTTTGTTTCTACTTTTGACTGGGTTTTATTTCCCCTATTTTCAATCCCCAGGGAATATTATTTGCACAAATTTACTCTTTAAAAATAAAACCTAAAACATGAATAGAGAGTGGTAAACCTTGATCAGAAGAAAATTAAAATGTAGATCATCCTTTGAAATAACTCCATACAAACTTTTCTTCAATTTTATCTCTGTTGACCATACATTTTAGAGAATCATGGCCAATCATGTTAGAGAGAAATACCCTTTTGCTACATTATCTGTCTTTTATTTTCTTACTCTTAGTTTTGTTTATCTGTTTACTAGTTGAAAATAAATCATGCCATGTCCTGGTACAACTTGTTTACTACTTCCTCCCATTGTGTTTTGAATGTCATACATTTGTATTTTATATCATATTTCAATATTCAGTTTCTTCCTCCTGTTAGGGAGTTATGCAGTCTGGTCATATTCTGATTTTTGTCTTTTTTTTTTTCTTCTTATTTTGTGGGGAGGATTTTTGCTTTAAAACCCTAAAGCCATTAGCTTATTTTATTTTAACGTTTTCTTAAAATGGCTTTCCATTTTTCTTTGTAGAGAAATAGCCCCTGAAAATGTTGGTTCAACATTTTAGGTGATATGCTTATTTTATTTTATTTCATGCTGGTAATTACTATGATACTTTAGTGCAGCTAGCAAGTGTCAGCCTGCTGCATATAAAAGTTATGTTGTACTTCTACATATTTTGTAAGTATATGGTAAGAAAATAACCATTTGTATGGTAATGTGCGATTGCCCAGCTTTATTTTTGTTTCTCCCACTAGAACTTGAAAGCTGCTATTAGGCACTTTATCTCAGAGCAGGAAGGGAAAGAGTACGCTGCCTCTTTGAGAGGGTCCTTGGTCTGCCTTTGTGCTAGTCTTAGCATGCTCTGCCCTTCCTGTTTGGATACAAGACAAAGTTTTATTTCAGAATTGAATTCTCTGGTAGCTGCATACCAGTTTACCTTAATACTCTCAGTACTTGGTATCTTCTTATTATCCCTTCATACTGCCCTCTTTCTCTGACCCCAAAGTAAGTACATTTGCTGGCTTAATTATTTTTGTTTACAAAATTAGTATTGGACAAATTAATATAGGAATTTCTGTCTCTGATTCAAAAAGTCTGTGTATGATAACAGACTCTTCTGATAAAGTTACTGCAGCCTTTCCACTGTTGCTGTTCATTTGGATGGCTCCTTCCTTTTGTATTTAAAGATTTTCTTTTCAAACACAGTACTGTGATAAAACCATTGGAGCAACTGATGGAATTTTCTGTAAATGAAATTCTCCAGATTGGCCGGCTCATCACAGTTAAGGGCCTGAGGACCAGAAGTATGCTTTGGTTGTACGGGCAGCCTTAGACCAGGGTGTCCTGCCTGGTTCTAGTGACCCCACAGGGATGGACAACCCAGATCATTGGCCCTCTCTTTGTACCTTTCATAGGAACCAGGCCCAAAATACACTGCAAGCTGCACCCGCAGGGGGACCCTCCCACAAAGAAGGGGGCCAGAACCAAGGATATTCTGTGGCCCATTAGGCCAACCAGTTCTTCAAATGTATCTACCAGGCTGTGTCTTAAATATTAAATTCCAATTCTTGCCCCTTTTGGTACTTATCTTTAAATGATTATTAGGATATAGAATTTTTATAATACTTTCAGAGTATCACAAAAGGCCAAGCCTATAATTTGATAGAAGCATTTTCAGATCTGTTGATGAGTACAATATAATGTTCATAATGTACAGCAACCATTTAAACATATACTAATTTTTTAAAATTTGGAATACATCCTTTTTTTCCTGGTACTACACAGAATCTTAACCCATTAAATTAGGAAGAGTTTTACATTTTTATAAATTTGGCCCAAACCTATCACCAGGGCCTTCAAGGAAATGCAGCCTCAAGGGGAATGAAGGAGAAATCATCTGTGCAGCCACTTCCTTCCAATTTAGACACTCACGTAGGACAGTTCTGACTTTCTTGCTGAATGAAAGACCTAGAATTTGTCCCATGTAACTAGCTACACAGAACATCTTGCCCATCAAATGAGAGGACCAGCTAACCATTATCTTGACATTTTAAGATGGTACTTTACCTCTAAAACAGCACAATTTTGGGCTTCCCTGGTGGTGCAGTGGTTGAGAGTCTGCCGATGCAGGGGACATGGGTTCGTACCCCGGTCCGGGAAGATCCCACATGCCGCGGAACGGCTGGGCCCGTGAGCCATGGCCGCTGAGCCTGCGCGTCCGGAGCCTGTGCTCCGCAACGGGAGAGGCCACAACAGTGAGAGGCCCGCGTACCGCAAAAAAAAAAAAAAGCACAATTTTAATAAATTGTAGATTTATAATGGATTGCAAAATTTTTTATTTCAAGCATAACAAATTGATCTTTTAGAAGTTACGTAAGTTTTCCATCTCCCTGAAATCTCCTTTCTCCCCACCAGCTGCTCATCCATCAAGACCCAGCCTTCATTTTTGTTTTTGACTCTTTTCTACATAGTGTGAAGTCAGAACTTCCTTTCTAGGCAAAGAGGAATGCCAGAAATTTAGCAAACGGATCAGAAAAATGATATTCAACCATTAGAGTCGATTTTAATCATCAAATGGCAGCCTAGCACTTTACCTTTACAGGATGTTTCACTGTCCATCACTCCTCATAAGTCGTTCTGGGGAAAAGCACCAGCTCCCAGGCTGTCAGTGAGGAGGTGACATCCTCGAGACCAGCTGAGGTTGGTGGCAGATACCAGATTGGTGCCCAGAGTGTTGGTATTGGGATCTCCCTTCCATAGGCACTGCTCCCTCCTCCTGTTCTTAGGCCACGGCATATGGAGACCAGGCAGTGCGGCAGCATCAGGAATGAGGGTAACTAATTTAAGAATATGGAATGTGAACATGATCCCATATTCTTCATCAGTCTTCTCTCGAGCATTCTGACTAAATAACCTAAAGATATGGACGAACACGTCCATTTTTGTAAAATATCATTGGGACTCACAATTTATTGAAATTTAGTGAAAGTCATTTCCAAAGAATGTGAGTCCTGGAGTGAGGCCATGAATTAAATTAACCAGCCCGTCTTACAAGATGGATTATGGACTGAAGTACTTTGAACACAGCCTTTCAACACCAAAATGTTTGGTTTTTTTCCCACATCACACTTGTCCTGCTATCTTCCAGTCTTCAGTGAATCCTCTCTCATGTTTCTAATTAAAGCGATATTTACCATCCTAAACTACATTCACCTCAGCTCCTTTTGCTTTGTAACCACCACACTGTTTCATTTTTAATGTGCCCCTTAACCTGATGCCAGTAAAAGCAGCAAGCAGTGGTATTTAATATACAAGCACTTCAACTTCCACCTGAAATGTTTAACCACACAATTTTTAAAAACACAGGTGTCGGGTTTCCCTAGTGGCGCAGTGGTTAAGAATCCACCTGCCAATACAGGGCACATGGGTTCGAGCCCTGGTCTGGGAAGATCCAACATGCCGCGGAGCAACTAAGCCTGTGGGCCACAACTACTGAGCCTGCACTCTAGAGCCCACATTCCACAACTACTGAAGCCCACGCGCCTAGAGCCCGTGCTCCTCAACAAGAGAAGCCACCGCAATGAGACGCCCGCACACCGCAACGAAGAGTAGCTCCCACTCACCACAACTAGAGCAAGCCCGCATGCAGCAACGAAGACCTAACGCAGCCAAAATTAAATTAATTAAATAATTTTTTTAAAAACACACAGGTGTCCTTTACATCAGCTACCGTGGAAGTAGTAATACTCTTTTCCTTACCATCTTGTCATTGTTTAAGCATTTTTGGAATTTCTCCTTTGTAATCGCCTTAATATCCACTTGTAAGCCACACAAGAAATCAATCTTCTTGTTTTATAATCCTATCGAGGATGACATACAAAAATAGCATTGCCCCACTGGATCTCTTACTTTGTAAACCAGATTTGGCTCTCCTGACTTCAGACTCTTTTTAAAAATTACTCTGTTTCTCACTCACTAGTGCAGCTGTCACTGTTGGGTGAGAATATGAGAGGGGAGGGGCACAGAGCCAGGACAGCTTTGTTAGAATGTCTAATCCCTCAAGGTGACCCACCTGATGGAGACAACACTAACTTGGATTTCCTAATAAATACATGTTTTTAAATAGCCCTCAGAGTAGTTCTCCTTCCCTAATACCTACATCTTCCAATTGAAGGGCAAATTATGAATTTTAATTTCTTGAGCTGCTTATTTTAATTTGACTTTTCAGAAATACAACGAGAGCATATGTAGTCCTCCTTTTTAAGCTATAAAATATTGGTACACATTTTACTGGACTACAGTGTGTAATGATAATTGATTCTTGTTATACTTTTTTTCCTATAGACTTTGCTCCTTTAAACTCACCAGTAACTGAACCTGTAATGAATACAAATCTGATAGAACCACATGTTTTGAACAGAAAAAGAGGAGACAGTAAACTGCAGCATGTGCTGGGGGCAGGGGCCAGGAGGGTGAGATGGAGACCACACCTGCATCTTTTGCATCAGCAGCCCTTCAGGAATAATCAGGGAACTGTGAACATGGGAGCTTATCTGATTGCTAAGGTACCTGTCCCAACCCTCACTCCCAAATATCTCATTTTAGAAAATCCTCTGACTTGGGTCCTTCTGCTGGCCTCCATGTGTTAGCTGTCTGCATCAGGGGTGGGAGGAGCTCCACCCCTCCAAAGAGTCCTAATCCACAATGAGCTGCAGGTGTTTTCCAAGGATAAACTTCAGTCCCGATCACATCCACATCAGAGGCTCCTGCCCACTTAGTTCACTCTCCTGGATCATGTTCATTCTTTAATGTAACAAGTGGTACAGTAACTTCTGGCATGGTTTTCTGATCCGTGTCCATTTTGAGCAACAGTGACTGACTTAGACAGACACAGGACAGGATATGATTCGATCTTCTAACATCACACTGATTATCAGGAATACAAAGTACAGGAGGAACATGGTAAAGCCCAGGATCTTGTTCATTCTCCATTTGCATAATGCAATTGAAGAGATCACAAACAGGAGCATGAGAAAAAGCAAAACAATGGCACAAAACAAGCCATTGCTACTGACAGGAACAGGCTGTAATCCATTGATAAAAGAGAAAAGCATCCAAGGAAGGGGCAGGCTGCAAGATGGAAGAAACAGTGTGAATATTCTTAATGTTTATAATCATGCCATATACTTAACAGTATTTTACAATTTACAAAGCACTCATTTTTACACAAACCTGTGAAACAGAGCAGAAAACATTCATTTCACAGGTGAGAAAACTAAGGTTCAGGGAATTATGTGCCCAAGTACTCACAGCTGATAACTGGGAGAGGCTAAGATTAAAACAGGTTTTCTGGTTCTGAGTTTGTTTTCGTCACACTTCATGACTTCTGTATGACTAACCTAAATTGGTAGATGTGTGACTCTCTAAATCAGAATAAGGCCTAGCTCAGGATAACATTTCCTTACATTCATTAGTGATCAGGGCTCTCCTATGCCCTCTTACCTGCCCCACCCTGCAAGCACACACATATACAAATTAAGGAAACCAAAGCCACCACCCACATCCAGAACATGATTGGGGAAATGAAAATAGCACGGACACTCTGCTCTGACGAGGTTGGGAGGAGCGGGGTAAGCAAACCCATACAGGAGTAAGCAGCATTTGTTTGTTTATACAAAATGCTTTTGGAACCTCTGAGCCAGCAGGAATCCAAATGCAAAGAAGCAAGAATGTCAGGAAGTAAGACTGAGTCACTGCTTCTTCCAACCCCACCTCCTCCACCTTGGGGGTCAGTGAGCAGAGCGTTTGTATTTGGTAATGGAATTTAATGGACTTCATTTTTCAATTCATCTATAAATTCTAGTCAGTTACATTTCAGGCAGCATTTTAGTTCTGTTATCCTATCTGGCTGTGATGAATGAAGGGAGGATACTTTGTTGCCTGGCAGAAGCTAATAACATAAATGCCCTTTTATTCCATGTATAATGAATGGAGCAAAAAACCAGCAGACAGAGCCAACACAGTGTTTGCCAGTCATACATATCATGCCCTAGAAAGCAACTTTGCCACTCACCCCACGGTGATATCAAATATGTTACTGCCCACAGAGCTTGACACGGCCATGTCTCCCAGGCCTTTCCGAGCGACAATCACACTGGTGATGAGGTCAGGAATTGATGTGCCTGCTGCTAGGATTGTCAAGCCCATAATCTCTTCAGAAATCCCTATTGTTTCACCAACCTGGTAAATAGTAACAGTAATGAGAAACCAAGTGAAAAATCTGAGGCTCTTCAAAGCACCAACCACATACTACTTTGTGCAAAACCAACCCTTCCACAGAGTTCACGTTCCCTTGGCCTGAGTGAGGTAGGGTCACAGCAGAACTAACAGCTGGGGAGATGGGCCATGGAGAGAAAGAACAGGACCCCTGCTCAAGGCTTCAGGGAATGATGCTGCTCTTTTCTAAACTGGAGTAAAAGTCCACCTATGATACCACTTAGTGTCATTCCAACTACAACACCTCTACCTTCCCAAAAGAACTGCTCCTCCAAAGGCTTCTTGGTGTCAAGTTTCCATTTCCAGAACCACGGACACCTGGTATGTGCCAGGAACTTTTTAGAGGCTGGAGGTAGAAGTATGAGCAGTACAACACTGACCCTACTCTCAGCTTGAAAGAGAAAAGCATGTAAATAATAATACAGGGACTTCCCTGCTGGTCCAGTGGTTAAGGATCCGCCTTCCAATGCAGGGGATGTGGGTTCAATCCCTGGTCGGGGACCTAAGATCCCACTTGCCACGGGGCAACTAAGCCCCTGCGCCACAACTAGAGAGCCTGCGTGCCTCAACGAAAGATCCCGCGTGCTGCAACTAAGACCCATACAGCCAAATAAATAAATATTTAAAATAATAATAATAATAATACAGCTCTGTGCTTAAGTGCAATATTCTAGGTAGAACAGCAAAGCCATTAAGCACTCAGAAGACTGATTAAACGCCAGAAAGGAGGCGACACTGAGCTTGCTCTCACGAGTGTGTACGATGTCACCAGGTGGAGAGAAGTGTGGGATACAGAACAGAGGAAGCAGGGGATAATGCTAAGAAGGAATGGTCAACTAGATCAGGTTGTGAAGGGCCTTCTGTCACGCTACAAGACAGAAGAGCCACACCTGAAAAGCACTACATTCCCTGGAATATAAAGTCTACTTTTTAGCCTTTACAATATATAAACTACAAATTCACTTGGTTCTCGCTATTCCCTGGGTACCAGAAATTCACCCTGAAGGGAAAAAGTCCTTTTGACCTGCTAATGCAGGATTTAGTTCCTGCCGCACACTCACCTGGTGAGCCCACCACACCATGAGGTATGAGAACATGGCTATCCACATGATGGATCCCAGGAAGGTGATAACAAAAAATTTCCTAGCCTCCTGTTTGAAAAGGAAGAGAAATAAGTTGCAGAGGCTAAAGGTCTCTGGCCCTTCTGAGGGAGCCCCAGTATCAGTGAAGAGATCTGCTGGAGGAGTCATGGAGAGGATGTGGAGAAGTTTGAGCTTCCATCTCTGTCTCCAGTGAGGACCTTGAGAAAGATGGGGTTGGTGGCCCATAGGGGAGTCCACACAGGAGGGGGTTCAGCAGTTGCCAAACTGAAGAGAGCTACCTGCTTGCCCTGGAACCAGACCAATCTAGGTACCTGGTTTGGCTTCAGCAACCTCTCCCCACCCCACCCCTCTCTGGACCCAGAGACAGAATATGGTTCCCCTTTGGGTGGAGTATGTTAGTCAGACCTTTCCTTATAAACAGGAATACTGGGTAGAAACAGCACCTATCACCCTGGGGTTTCACAATATCCCTGTGCAATGTGGAGGGTGTGCAGTGGCATCATTCCCATATTAAAATCAAGAAAACTGAGAATTCGAGGAGGGGTTAGTTCACGTTGCTTATAGCGATGGAAACAAGCACATTCTGAGGCCTCCCAAGCCCATCAGTGTGTCCCCTTAGGTGCATGGTCCCCACTAGAGCTGCAGATTCCATCCCAGATCCTCTCTGTAGTTGAGCCCTGTCAAGCTGGTTTGTCCTGTCCCTTCCGTCCTCTTGAGGGGGAGTGCCGAGAGACCCCACAGCCTCCCTGGGGACAGATAGCTTGGGGACAGCTGGGCAAACTCACCAGCCTCCGGACGTCGGGCACCGTCAGCCACAGTGGGAACACAATGGGTAGAAGAAAGAGGTAAATGGCTTGCTTCTGCCTGGTCTCAGGCCATTCCAGGGACAAAGGCTCCTCCTCCTCCTCCTCCTGCTCCTCCTCCTCCTCCTCCTGCTCCTCCTCCTGCTCCTCCTCCTGCTCCTCCTCCTCCTCCTCTTCGTCTTCACTCTCACCTCCATCACCTTCCTCTTCACCATCTATACCTTTCTCATCTTCTTTGGCTTCATCTTGATTTTCAGCGTTCAATTCCTGCTCTCCAGTTTCACCTTCATCACCTTTCATTTCACCATCTTCTCCTGCTTGGATTTCACCTTCACCTTCATCATCTCCTTTCCTTTCTGCCTGGAGGTCACCTTCATCACCTTTCATTTCACCATCTTCTCCTGCTTGGATTTCACCTTCACCTTCATCATCTCCTTTCCTTTCTGCCTGGAGGTCACCTTCATCACCTTTCATTTCACCATCTTCTCCTGCTTGGATTTCACCTTCACCTTCATCATCTCCTTTCCTTTCTGCCTGGATGTCACCTTCACTTTCATTCTCTCCTTTCCTTTCTGCCTGGATGTCACCTTCACTTTCATTCTCTCCTTTTTCTTCACCTTCACCTTCTGGTTGAGCTTCACCTCCACTTTGCTCTCCATTTTCACCTTCACCAGGAGTTTTAACCTCATTATCTGTCCTTTCACCTGTGCTCTCAGCTTCAGCCACATCTCCCTGCAATCCAAAGCCAACAGATTAATGGGAAATAACTGCCCTGCTTGTTTCTCCCCACAGTTTTTCCCCACATTTTTTGTTGTTCTCAGAATGTATCTAAAAGCTTGAGTATGAGGAAGAAACTAGTGCAATCATTCAGCAAAATTCCCTTCACAACATTCCTATCCAGTGGTGGTCTGGTCTTTATTTGATCATTTCTAGGGATGGAGAACTCACCACCTAAAGCAGTTTCTGTCATCTTGACAACTCTGATTGGTTTGAAGTCATATTTATACCAAAGTTCTACCTCCTGTGTATAGGTTTACTCTTGGGAGCCATACATAACACTCTTCCATGAGACAGCTCTCTTCCCTGGGTTAAAGATTCCCAGATCCTTCTATGGTTCCCCCATACTATGGCCTAAAGCCTCCTGTCCTTCTTGGTGAACTCATTCTAGTTAGCTTATATCCCATGAGGAGGCTTCTAAAACAACACAGAACACTTCACAGAGTCAAACAGGGTTATCACCCCCCTTATTTTAGATACTGTGCTTCCATTAATGTTGCCTAAAATGACATGGTATCTTTTGGTGGTTACATCACATTGCTGAGTCCATTAAAACTCCTCAACTGCTCTATTACCTTATATGTGTAAAATGATGATGACGAGGAGGATACCTATTTTCTGAGGGTATTTATGTGCCAGGCATCATGCTAAGTGGTATAATAATAATCATAACAACTAGCACTTAGTATGTTTCATGAATCAATTAATTTATGATATAGGCAGAACTAAATCCATCTGACAGATGAAGAAACTAGGGTACAGAGTAGTTAAATAACTTGCTTATGGTCCACACAGTTTGTAAGTGATGAAGCTGGGATTGGAATATGGACAGTCCAACTCTTGGCCTCTTAACCACCAAGCTACCCTGCTCTGCAAATGCCAGGGCCGAATGAGATCTTTGGTTCCCAAACCTGGTAGCCTGAGAGCTTATTAGAAATACAGATTTCCTTGCCCCCCGAACCAACTGAAGTATAATCTCTAGGACTGGAAGCCAGGAATCTCTTTTAATATGCTCACAAGTGCTTCTAATAAATGCATCTATAGACCGGTGTGTGGGAACCATGGACTGACTCCACTCACTCTGAAAGCCATTGATTCTGAGGGTCCTCAGATTAGGCTCCTAAATGACCTATACCAATGTGCTGGTCCAATCCCTTGAGCAAATGACCTGGGCTGTGTGCTCATAGAGTACATCATCCATAACAAATTTCATGACACTGCCAACCCCCAACACTGCCCAATGATTCTCAACTCTGCTGCATATTAAAATCACCTAGAGGATTTTAAAACATTCATGCCCAAGGACCCAACCCAGATATCCTGACTTAATTGGTTGAAAATGGGCCCTGGGCAGTTTTTAAAGCTTCCCCAAATTATTCTAATATGCAACCAGGGTTCAGAGCACCCAGTGAAGAAGTCAAATATTAATATCCATGAGGCCTGTGCTTTCAGTTGGAAATGAAGAGTGAGAAGACTTGAGTCTGAAATAATTTCTGCCCTCCCTTCCCCACCCTCATCAGGAGAGAAGGCTTCTTGGAGGAAACAAGTCATTTAAATTGATAGGTACAGGAGTGTCTGCCCAGCCTGCACCCTCTTCTCTGAAAACTGTCACTGCTAATAGCCCCTGACGGGTAGCTCCCTTCTCCCACACTGGAGTCAAAGCACGCCACCTCTCCCTGCCACAGCTGATTGGACATAGGTTGGCAACACATTCTCATACATATTATCTTACTCATACTAAGGTATTAGTGAATTAACTGGCCCCATGAGGTATTTGATCTTCAAAGAAAGGGCAATGCTTACACCAGAGGAATGAACCTCAAATAGCATTTCCAATCTTCAGGAAGGACTGATTTTTGATTGGCAAATCCTTCCCTGGGCCTCTCAAATTCCACCACCTGGGAAGAGGCTTGTGCCTACCTGACTGCCAGGATCTTCCTCCTGATCTCCCTTGACGTCTGGAGCAGGGGCTGGTGTGACCGTGACCTCAGGGAGCTTGGCTGGCTCCTCCTCTTTAAAGGATAAACATGGGATAGGTCAGAAGAGTGTGCCAGGTTCTGAGGGCAGCTGGCAGAGACTGGTGTGAGTGGTTACAGGGCTACTGGACTTGTCCACTTCAGGGTCACAGAAGGTTTGGGGAATTTCTTGTTAACAGGAAAAGGAAAATGATGTGATGTGAATTGTTACTGTCCTGTCCACAGAGATGTCTGCAGATGAGAGGACAGCTGGGAAGTGGCTCTCCTTGCTCTCCCTGTATTCAGACATTTCCATCCTGGCAATGTAGCCAAGGATACTGTGAACAGCTTCAAAGAGAGGGCAAAGCCCCAGCTCTCAGCGCCTGACCCTTCCCCCTACCAACTGCATGAGAGGAGCCTGATGATTTCAAAGGCAGCAGCTAGGGAGTCTTGGAATAGGACTGCAGGAGAGGGAGAACTGGAAAGTCTGGAGGTCTAGGTTTAGGTACAGGCTTTCTCACTTCTTGGCTATATATCTTTGGGCAAGTCACTTGACCTCTCTGAGCCTCAGTTTCCTTGTCTATAGAATGGGAACAATGACTGCTGCTCTACCTCCCTCCCTCCAAAGCTGCTGGGTGGATCAGGCAGGCCTGGTGTGCTGTGCAGAGCCCACTGGGCAGTAGCTGTCTCACTACCATGTCCCAGCTGCCACACAGATGCTGGATGTTTTCATCACCAGACCCCCGATGGCCCTCCCTCACTGGGGTTACTGGTCTCAGACCAATTCCCTAGCAGCACTGTGTAGAAGTGACAGGAAGAAGAAATAGAGTCCAATAGAATCTCATTTGGGACAAGATTTAGCAAAAAAGAAATAGAAGTTCAATAACCCCTGCCAGGCCTCGCCTACCCCATGTGAGGAGAGTGCGGAGGGAGCTGTACAGGGCCACCCC
Source organism: Leucopleurus acutus (assembly GCF_964270905.1). Taxonomy (NCBI): domain Eukaryota; kingdom Metazoa; phylum Chordata; class Mammalia; order Artiodactyla; family Delphinidae; genus Leucopleurus; species Leucopleurus acutus. The sequence goes on along the minus strand of NC_139142.1, from coordinate 134,497,058 downwards.
CGGGCCTGCAGCCACGCCAGGAGGGGAGCACCCTGGAAGGAGGAGGCCAGAGTGCAGCAGGGAGGAGGGGAGCACCAGCTCATCACTCCAGCTGACTGGCTCAGAGAGACCAGGAGGCCGCCCAGTCCCTGGCTGACAGGAGGGAGGAAGGTGGCAGGAGAAAACCCACTGGTCTCACCATCCTCTCACCTTCTGGTTTGCTCTCTGCTTTGGCCTGAGGCTTGGCTTTGGCCTCCTGATTCAAGCTCTCCTCCTCCTTGTCCTTGGAGGGCCGGGCTGTGAATGAGAAAGGAAACACATCTTATCCAAGACCACAGTATCCCTGCTACACCATTCAGTTAGGTTGGTCAGCTGACAGAGCAGCTGAAGTAGGTGAAAAGAGGCTGGCCTGGAAGTTGCAACATCTGGACTCTGGTCCTCCTAGGCTTGTTCATGGTGCCCAATTCCCAAACTTCTGCCTTAAATTCCCTACATTGTCACTAACTGGCTATGACCTTAGGTTGGCCACTTAGGCTAGTCACTTCCCCTCTCTAGGCCTACTTCCGAAAAAATGACATGGTTTACTTTATTTGGGGGCAACAAATAGGATTTATTTCCTTTATGAACTCAAGTGCCGGCTGCTTGAGTGCTGAATTGAGAATTCTGGTCCAAGCTTGGTAGGAGAGTACCATGATTCATTGATGATATCTGCAATGGGCAGGGAATGAAGAAATAATGGCAGAGAGATATTTTTGCCATCTTTGGACTAGATTGTCTGTAAGGTCCTTTGCAGCTTAATTTCTATGAATTTACTAGAAGCTTTGCTATGGCTCCAGGGGAACTACTGGTGGCCATGTTCATGAGCCTCCCCTCTCCAGTGGGAAAGGGGAAATAGCTGCTCACCAAGTTCCCTGCCACTCTCCTTTGGACTCCAGACACCTGCAGCCCAAGCAGAGTCTCCTTCCAGATCCCTGTATATACTCTGTGCCTTGCTGGCAGTCCACAGAGCATCATGCACAGAATAGTGCTGCCCTGATTTCCAGAAAAGAGAAATGGGGAAGTCAACTCTCTTTCAATATGACTATGTTCCAGGCAACAAGCAAAGTGCTGTACATGTGTAATTTCAAGCTGAGAGGCACAGAGATTGAAGTGCAGGAGCTCACGAGCATCCTCCTCACAGCTGTGCAGTCCGTAAGGGTAAGAGCAAAGTGGAGCCATGGGGTCTATTCTGGGTTCCAGGCTGACTCTGCCCTGTGAGTGCTGGGTGACCTTGGGAAGCCTGTGTACCCTCTCTACGCCTCAGTGTCCCCTCTCTAAAAAGGCAGTAATATGATAGAGCACTGATGTGGGAGTCCATGAGACAAAATAAATAAATACTTAAACTGCTGCAATTAAATATTGCTAAGTTAGCATGGATTCTGGAGCTAGATGCCTCGGTTTGAATCCTAGTTCTGCCACTTGCTAGCTTTGGATCCAGCTGGGTGACCCTCTGTACCTCAGATTCTTCACCTACAAAATCTTACGGAGTGACTTCCCTGGTGGCACAGTGGTTAAGAATCTGCCTGCCAATGCAGGGGACACGGGTTTGAGCCCTGGTCCGGGAAGATCCCACATGCCGCGGAGCAACTAAGCCCATGTGCCACAACTACTGAGGCTGCGCTCTAGAACCCGTGAGCCACAACTACCGAGCCCGTGTGCGGCAACTACTGAAGCCCACATGCCTAGAGCCCGTGCTCCGCAACAAGAGAAGCCACCGCAATGAGAAGCCCGCGCACCACAATGAAGAGTAGCCCCCGCTCACCGCAACTAGAGAAAGCCCACGCGTAGCAAGGAAGCCCCAATGCAGCCCCCCAAAAAAAAAAAAATCTTACAGAGTTGTTGAAGGAATAAATGAATTTATATATGAATGTGCTTAAGCCAGTGCCTGGCACCTAGAAAATACTACATAAGTTTTAGCTATGACAACAATGATGAGTTGACGATAGTAGTTGAGAGCAGTTGTTCTACCCAGGAAGCAACTCTGCACTGCTGAGGCCCAGCATTCCAGAGGGTTTGAGTTAGAAGGGACCCTGAAGATCCCCTAGTCCATAATACAGACAAACTGTGAAGGTTTGGGAATCAAACTCTGCCTGGGTCCAGGATGGGCAGGACACAAAAGCAGGTCTGGAGTTTCCTTCTCTCAACCTGTCTCCTAAACAATCAGGCTGGTTGAGCTGCAGCTGCCTCTGGCAACAGGCTCCATCCTGCAGAGCCATCACTCTGGCAAGTGTGGTCCCTCGAAGTGTCCTGGTGGGCCTGCTCAGCGGGTCCCATCAGAACTGAGATGTCAGGTGGTGGGCACTCCACTGCCTACCTCATGCAGACTGCTCCAGTGCCCCCTTGGCACTGATCAAGCACTGCAGTCTTCTGTTGAACAACGCATAGCTTTTTGAAGGGCTCCCCTGGTTCCAGTCCTGGTGCTGAGAATACCTGCTGACTGTTGGCTGGAGGAGCTGGCAAGAAAACCAAGTTCCCCTCTTTCCTTCTCCTTCCTCATCACACGCCCTAACCTCTCATTTCCCATGCCACCGAGGAAAGCAGGTCCGCTGAAGGGCCTCTCTCTGTTTGTTTCTATCTCTGTCTCTTTCTTTGTCTCTCTCATATACACACGCACATGTGTGAGTGAAATCACCAGAAGAAGCATGGGATTCTGGAGAGGTAAAGCCCCTACCCAGGGTAAGAGTTCAGACCATGGATCAGCTCTGTGGAGAGAGTTCATTGCTTGGAAAGGGTGGAAACATCTGGATAGCCATCTGGAAAGAGCATACGGAAACACAAACATGTATCTGCAAAGTGTTGGGAACAAAGGCCTTCATCCCAGCCCTGCCTGATCCCAGCCCTTCCTGGATGGAATCTCAGGGTGCAGGATCAGGGCCAGCTTCTCTGAGCGGGACTGCATCCCAGGCACATAAGCAATCATTCCCTGGGAGGGCCATTCCATACCCATCGCACACCCACACAGGGTACCAAGCGTGCTTGTCTTCCTGGGGATAATTGCCACTGGCTCCCCCAGCGCTTGTTTCCTCACATGGCCTCTCAACTCTCAGCGCGGCCGGATCATCTCCTTAGTATCAATCTCCTCTGACCTCAGCCTGGCCTGGACATGGCCTGGACATCACATAATCCTGTTAGGACAAGCCAGCAGATGGCTGCTGCTCATGGAAGTGGCCCAGGCAGGGGGCCCTGCAGTCCCATCTAGGAGAAGGTCTTTATCTTTAAGACTTTGCTGAGTCAGTGATTCCACGAGGAGGGCCAGGCCTAACCCAGGGATACAGCTTCCTTCACTGTGCCCAGGCCAGATACGCCCCCAGCACTGATCACCCACGGCTGTCCAGTGCTGCAGACTCCACTCTTGAAACCCCAGGGGTACTGTTTTTCTGGAGCTGACAGGGGGGTGGCCTCTCCCAATATCTGCGGAAGCTCCTCGTGAGGATTTTCTAGGGAAGGTTTGATCACCTCGTCTTTGACCATATGCTTGTTTTAAACAACCAACAACCCAGTATCATATGTGAAGAAGATGCTTCAGGGCCTGAGAAATTCTGAGGTCCCTAAAATTTGTCCCTGGGGCTCATGGATCAGTCTCTGGTGTCATATTCGGCTCAGTCCTCAGCCTCCTGCCCAGCTGCACTCCAACTCCCTGGCTTCCGCCCAAAGGCCAACCTTTCCTTGATGGGCCTCATGCTGGCGCTCCAGTTCTGCAGCAGTGTCCCAGAGACAGAGGTGCCCAAGGAGAAGAGAAGCGTACCTGAGGATGCCCTTTAGGGGCCTGCGAATCCTGTTGGAGGTAGCTCTCTGGGGAAGCGGGGAAGAAGGCAGGTCTCCGTAAAGTGGGTGGTGAGGATCTCAGCTGCCTCCATCATTTGTCAACTTGGGCATCAGCTCCCACTACACTTTGGACCCTCACCACTCCCAGAAGTGGTCCTGGTGGCCCCCAGGGTGTCCTTTGGGATACCTGGCTTGGGGAGGGGTCAGCAGGCTTCCTAGGACTCTGGAGCTGAATACAGAGCAAAGGGAGGCACCATCCAGAGCTTCCAGCTGTGGGGCCCCACAGGTGATGCCCCCAGAAGCAGCCCTGGCCACACTATCTTGCTGGAGACTCTGTGGGACACTGGGGCTGACTCATGGGGGTGGGCTCTGCAGGAAAGTCACGGAGGGCGGCCCCAACATAGACCAGTGCACGGCACATGACACTCATGGCCTCACTCACGGCAGATGAACCCTTTCATTTTACAGGAGGGACACGGAGACAGGGAGGTAGTGGGATGTGGATACCTAAGGACCTTAGCTCCTCCGGGCCCTCTCCTGGTGGGTCTTCCCAGACTGCCTGCCTCTACCACCCTCTCTCTTCTGCTAACTCTCTTCCCACTCCCACCCTCACTCCACCTGCTGCCTCTCAGTTTTGCAAGTCCCAGTTCTTGTTCAGCTGCAGGAGGGAAGGAGTGGACAGGGAGACCACGCAGGTCTGGGCAGACCTTGCTTACCTTCCCCCAGAGTGTCCAGGCTGCGGAAAATGAGCTGGTAGATGGTGCTGCGGATGGTGCTGTTGTGCAGAGAGGCCAAGCTGCTCCCTTGGGTCAGCATGGACGCGAGCTAAGCAGGAGAGAGCGGCACAGGCCTCAGTGGGCCTCTGCCCGAGCCGGGGGAGGAGCCGCACGGGGGCCTCACTAACCCTCCTCCCTCCTATAAAGATCAGGCCAGAAGCACAGGAGCCTTATCCTGGCACCCCGTCTTCCTTCACCTCAACAGGACAGTTACAGTGCTTTCTTTCTCAGCCTCCCCTCAACTCTTCCATGACTGGCTAATTCTACATACCAAGTCATTCCCCAAGCTCTTTGACAGGGAGCAGACAACGTGTATTAAAGACACCACATTACCGAGGGTTTGTCCATCCCTGCGAGTACATCCTCAAAGAAACACTCTCACCCATACACCTCACAGACAGCCCCACGGTGCATGGGCACAGCCCCTTACAGTCCACAAAGAGCATCATGGTGCTTTGTCTCTGCCCCACCCCCAGACATAAGCAAGGCTTTGATCCCCACCTACAGAAAAAGAAATGAAAACTCAACAAGGCGGGTAGCTTATCCAAGGTCGTAAATGAAGGAGTCAAGACTAGCACCCAGGTCTTCTGATTCCAGCCCTTTCTTTTCTACCCACATGCTCAAGAGACCTTCACGGGCACACACATACACACATCTGTATGGGCAGACACACGGATGTGACACACATTCATTCAAAGTGCTAAAAAAGAGACAACAGGTCCAAAATGGAGTCACTTGTACTCTGCCCACATCACCAAACAGAAACATAAAATACCTAACTGCAGTTTCAGCCCCTCCCGAGAACAGACTCTTAACCAGTCAGTTTGGAATTAACTGGTTAGCACACTAGTGAGGTAATCTACCCGACAGACCCCTGCTGCCCCCCAAAGGAAGGTGACCTTGCCTGAAACAACCTGGAACTCCTTTCTATTTGCTAGATGGGATGCTGGCCAATTCATGAATTGTTGAATAAAGCTGATTTGATTTTTAAACTTAGCTGAATTTTTTTTTTTTTAATTACGATAGCGACACACATAGAAACATCATCTGACTTAACAAGGGAACATCCAAAGTCAGACAAACTGCTTGCTTGGTCCCTCCCTCCCTACCAACCAACCCTCTGGATCTGAACTCTTCTGCCATCTAGTGGCTATGGTAACACAATACTTCACAACAGGCCTACAGATTTTCATAGGATGGGGGAGGTTTCATGCAGACCCTGGCCTCTTCTCTCTAAGGTCCCCACTTCTTCCCAAATGCCCACAGGGCAAAGACAGCTAAGACACAGTTTTTCAGAAATCTCAGATCCCCCGGCCCCACCCCTCGTATGTTTCTCTTAGTTCTGGGGCATTCCAAAGCCGCAGGTAATTAGGCTTTTAGATCAATCAGAGTGTTGGGTCTACAAAATGGGACTTGAGTTCATCTAGCCCAGTCATTCTACCGATGCAGAATCTGAGGACCAAGCTCACACAGGCAGTGAGCAGTGACATTCTGGACTTAGCTCCCAAGCTAGCACCTCCTCCAAGGCCACCTGGAGGTGACAGTCCCTCTGGCTCCTTCCCTGGCTCACCCTGGCAGCGTTCCCAGGAGCTTCCCAGGTCTGAGCCCAGCCCAGTATCCCCAGAATCAGGGCCACAGCGCCCTGGGTCTGTGGTTGTCCTCTGAAACCCTGCAGTATCCCCACTGGGCAGACTCCACACAGCACCCACCTTCAGCTTCTTGTTATCCTGTTGCTCATCCACCACAACTGTCCCACCGCCCAGCTGCAAATATGGACAGGAATCACAAGATGTTCAGAGAGACCCTCACCCTTCCTCCCTACTTCCCTCTCTATCCAGGCAGCCCTCATGTGGGAACACAGAAACACACGCAGAGATAATCTGGCCTCAGAAAATGTTTTAACATGTCCACCACCCCCAGCCTGGCCTTCCACAGTCTGGCTTCAGCCTGCATGCAGTATTCCCAGTCAAATGTGTCCACTCACTGAGGTCCAGTAACACCAGCTACAGCTGTCTTTCAGTCTCTCAAATGCACCATCCTCTTTACCCACCTCGAAACCCTCAACACACGGTCCCTCCTCCTCTGTTTGGAACCCTCTTTCCTCCACTCCCCACGTTTCAGGTCTCCACTTACATGTCACCTTCCTCTGGGAAGCTAAGGTGCCCAGCTAATTCTCTCTTATTGACTCCTTTTCCTTCATAGCACTTTCCCCAATCTATTTGTATGTTATTTGTATGTTGGCAAACCCAAGTAAATTGACTGTCCCACTAGCATCTTGAAGGCAGACTATTTCATCCATGACACATGCTTGTATGTAAAGCATGAGAACACTGCTTGGCACTTAGCAAGGGTTCAGAAAACATTGGTTGAATGAATGAATGAATGAACAGTCTCCTGCATATACCTAACCAATTCCAATTCCTAGTCCCTTGTTCATGCCTTTGCCCTCTGCCTAAAATGCCTTCTCCATTCCTCTATGCCTAACAATTTTTCAGAAAAATCAGGGTGAATTCTTACATAAAGCTTTCCCAAATGGCCCCTTTCACCCCCACCCCAGCCCTCACTCCAGCTCTCGACAATACCTCTCTCCTCAAAAGCTGTATAACAACAGTGGACACATTTTGTGATACCAAAAATCTGGCTCTATAATCGAATAAGTGCTTGCTAGTGTCCTGGGGAAGCTGTAGGGCAGCCAGCTGGGGAAGGGGACAGACCTAGAAGACCCGAGATGAAGAATCATTACGCCCACAGTATTTACTCTCTGAACCACTAGCTTGCCACTTTGCATTTACTATCTCGTAACACCATCCGAACTTCTAAAGAAACCATCGTTGTTCACACATATTAGTTGTCTACCCAGCTAGACTTCATGTCTTTTTGAACTACGATATAGTTATCTCTGTTCCCCTAACCTGTGGCATAGTGTCTTGTACACAGCAGATGCTCGGTTAAGGAGAGCTCAACGAGTAGATACGCCAAGTGACCTCTAGCGCCATCTTCAGGCAGCAGAGTCACCAATGGCTGCCCCCAGTAATTGTCTTCACCTTCCACTGCCTCGCCCACCTCACCAACCTCCACGGCCAGAAGTAGAACTGGACTTGCTACACTCCCATCTCTGCCTGATCAGAAAATACAGAGAATACTGCCTGATTCAGGGCCACCCACCCATCCATCCGCCCAATTTGTTCACTCATTCAGTTCTTAATTTCTGAGTACCTGCTGTTTACCGGGCACTGCGCTAGTGCTGTAGGGATACAAAGATGTTTAGGGCATGGATTCTACTTACAGAAAGGAATTGAGACCAATGATAACATGAACACATGACAAAGCAGAATGTGCCTGAAGAAATGAGAGGCACAGATTAAGGTGCTGTGCTGGGATGGACACGGAAGCCTTCTGAAAGTAGGTGAAGTTTGGATAATCTTTGAAGGATGGGAGAGGTTTGAATGCTTGGATACACATTGTTGAATGAATGAACAAATGGACGAACATACAAATGAATGAACCAAAGCAGAAATAACCAATCTGAATATGAAGGGGGCACTGTGGATTTTCTGAACAAATCCCCTCTTTCACAATTCTGGGATATTGGAGGCTACAGCACCAAACCCCACTGGCCCAGCCACCTCACTATTTATCACATCCAACTCTCACCCAATGAGTTCTTAGAAATACGAAAGGCCAGGCTACCCTTCGGGATGGCTGGTTCTGTCCACAAAAGGGCAGGAGAGACTGACTTTTGCCCCACGAAGCACATGCCTAATGATTTCTCTTCCATTCAGATTTATTTAAGTCAAAATACTTCTCTACGGGTTCACTGTTCATTGCACATATCAACATCTTCTACCCTCAGTATGCGCTTCTAACTTTCTGAAGCCCTTCACATGCATTTTCTCATTCCATATTATTAATTCTATGAAACAGACAAGGCTAGTATTATTATTGCTATTTTGGCAGATGACAAAACTGAGATGCAGAAAAGATTCTGTGACTTGCCCACACTCACAACAATAGTGAAAGAACCCCCGACCTCCTAATCTCTATTCAGAGGATTCTTTTTGTTGTTTTTACTAAATCACATTTTTTTTCCCAAGCGTAAATAAGGAAATGAAGTCAAATTTATATTTCCTAGTGGCTCTGTTTCATATTATTGACATTTCAGGTAAATGGATATAAATGTTTGTCTACATTTGAGTGTGACTGATGGGTCCATATATGGGTAGCGGTACCAGCAAGCAGGTGCTTTCAGAGTATGCCCTTATTACAAACACATTCCCATATCCACCTCTCACACTACACCAATCATCCTCCTTTTTCTTCAGCCCCATCATCCCCACCTTCTCCCTCTCCTCATGAAAATTAACCAGAGGGCTAAGGAAACCAAAGAAGATGTCTTCATGCCAGCCAAACCCCCAACACCTGTGATGCATCTTGATGAGGATGAGCAACAGTATCCCTTGCAGCCAGCCGTTCACGGGAACCTGTGCTGGTGAACAAGGCGACCCTTCGGGGGCTTGTCCTCCTGACCTCCAATTCCTATCTCCCACTGATGTAGCAGTTAATCATTGACCTCTCCCTTTCTAGACCACCCATGACACAGTTCCTGAACTGCACATTCTGGTCTGTGTGTTTTTTGAAACATTCATTCAACAAATATTTACTGAATGCCTGGTTGAGTCCTACCTTCATTGAACACAGTCTAGCACCCTGATCCACTCACCTGTCTAGGCTGGAAACCCAAAAGTCTGCCCAAATTCCTCCTCACTTCCTCACAGCTCATCTACAACCAACTGTCAGATCTAGTTCCTGAAAGTCCTCAAATTCGGCCTCATGTCTCTATTCTGCCTACAATGCTGCAACAGCCTCCTGACCCCTGGACTGCTCCTCTTCTGGTTCCTCATTCACTCTTTAGCCAGAGTGATTTTCTGAGCAAAGCACATCATGTCCCTCCCCTGCACCCTGGGGGCTCAGTGTCCTCAGGAGGGAGTCCACACTCCTTAGCTGAGCATATTCCACCCTCCTTCTTACCTCCAGTTCAGTGCTGTCCAATAGCAATAGAACGCAAGCCACACATGTAATTTTAATTTTTTTAGTAGCCACATTTTTAAACAGTAAAAGAAACAGGTGAAATTAATTTTAATAATGTACTTTATTTAACCCAATATATCAGAATTATAATTCAACATGTAATTAATATAAAAATATCAATGAGCTATTTTACCTTTTTTCTCATACTAATATACCCAATGTATATTTCATACTTACAGCACATCTCAATTCAGACTAGCCCCATTTCAAGAGCTCAGTAGCTACATGTAGCTAGTGGCTCCCATACTGGACAGTGCAGCTATAGTCTCATCACCCTCTCTCATTCCCCTGGCCTTTATACATGGCCTAGGAGACTCCTATCCCTTCTTCAGTCAGCCAACCCCTGCTTGTCCTTCAAGATTCAGCTAAGAATCACCTCCCTTAGGAAGCCTTCCCTGACTTTTGTTGAGATGTCCACTCTCGGCAGTGCTAAATCCCTCAGCACTTACCTATATCATTACACATGATATGGTAAATATTACTTTTATTTTTCTGTCTTCCCCACTAAGGGGGATTTACCACAGAGCTGATGAAGCTTAAACTTCAGGGCCCATCTCTCCCCTAACAGACACTTTCTGAGGCCTCATAATTAATTTTGTAGCAATAGTTTTATACTCCTTTTCTTAAAGAGTGTCAGACCCCACAAAACCTGGATCAACTCCTGCTCCTCTGCTAGGTTGAGCCCCTTGAGTGCTGCCTTATTTCTCACTGTATCCCCAGACCCTACACAGGTTTCATACAAAGAGATTCCATAAATGTTTGCCAAATGAATGAACATCAGAGTTCTTTGGGGCTTAATCCTAATCTCTCTCTCTCTTTCAAAGTAGCATCAGCTGGTCCTTGATTTTAATAACCATACATTTGTTGGCGATTCACAAATCTCTATTTCCAGCCCTGACCTTGTTCATAAGCTTTAAGCCCATTTGTGCAACTGTCTCATAGACATATCCACTTGGAGGTGACATAAACACTCAAACTCACCATTCCAGAGCGGGAACTTTTGAGTCTTCCTAAACCTGTTCTTCCTGTAGTCTTCCTTTTCTCACTAGGTGGCGCCACCATCCACCCTGCTGCTCAAGCGAAAAACCTTGACTTCCACTCACCCTCCACATCCACACCATCACCAAATCCAGACGATTCTGTCTTCAAAATATCTCTCAAAGATACAAACACACACACACACACGCTGGATGCCCACAACAGCCTCCTAACTGGACTCCCTACTTCCACCCTTGCACACCTACCATTCATTTTGTACATAGCAGTTAGGGAGTGACCTTTTAACTATGACTCCTCATTACATCATTTCCCATTGAACTTCAAATAAAATCCAAACTCCGTATCTAATCCACAAGGCCCTGATGAAGCAGCTCTCATCCCCGTCTCTAGTGTTATCCTGTACCACTCTCCCCTTACTCACTATACTGGCCTCCAGTTCTTTCTTCTAGTGCACCAAGGTCTTTCCCTGCTCTGAGCCTTTGCAAATGCTGTTTCCTCTTCTTCCCCTATGGAGCATGGGGAAGAATTCCAGAAGAATTCTCATGGAACTCTACTTGGACTGTCTACTTGAACTTCTCCTCCTCCAGGAGGACTCCCCTGCTCTTCCTCGCTAAAGGGGGCCCACTACCTACAGTCACTCTGCATCACATACACTATTTCCTTCACAGCACTTTTCATACTCAGAAATATGTTATTTTACTTGTTTATCATCCATATGCCCACTCCCCCACACTAAAACATTTTCTGTTAGTTTTATATTTCCAATTTATTCAGGTAGCAGAGCACCTAGAAATCATGCTGTTATTTGTAGAACACCATGAATATCTAATTTCATATTTAATCTCATCACATACACTAGGAAAAAAGACTACTCTGTTGTATGAGTAACAGAATACGTAAAATCTCTTAGAAGCATACACACATCCATGGAAACAACACGCTATTCTGCCAGGCATGACCAGATGTTTGAGTTTTTCTGTTAATATTTGTTTGTTTCTTATGCATTCATTTTGTCATCTGCTAGCACCCACAAGCAGATGAATGCTGAAAGCTTAAGAAAATTTTATGAAGAAAAGAAGCCTTTACACTGAGAATTTGATTCTTACCATATTTTCCTGACAACTGGAGGGAAGCTGACTATTATTTAAGAAGTTAGGTAATTCCCTGGACTCCACACTCTCACTGCCGAGGGCCCGGTTTGATCCCTGGTCAGGGAACTAAGATCCCACAAGCTGCGTGGTACGGCAAAAAAAAAAAAAAAAATTAAAGGAGGGAACCCCTCAGCCTAGCTAGGATGAGTTCTTTGGGAGCAAAGTGGATTCCCTGCAGGCTAGTAAGGTCAGGCCCACAGAGGCAGGAAGGGACCTGGTGGCTGCTTCCTGTCCAGCACCCCTGTCTCCACAGCAGACAGCTGGTTGTCTAGCAGTACAGGTCACTGGAGTAAATGTTAACCCTGACAGGAAAGGGATGACTGGTTCCTAAGGAGGCACCAGGTTTGTCTGCTTGGGGTTTCTGCTGGTTGGTTTAAGAAAAAAACCCTGCCAAGAAGAAAACAGCCTGCAATGCACTTAAGAAAGAGTGGCAGACTTCCTCCTGGAGTTTCACATTCTGAAGTATTCCTGGGGGCTGAATGTGGATATGGGGTTTCCAAAGGAGCCCGGACCAGTCTCATTCCCCACCTTGCATCCCTTTTCACCACTGGTGCCCCACAGGGCTGTCTTGCCAATCAGCATCTCATGCAGATGGCCAGTTATTTCTAGCTAAGCTTGTAGCTCTCTCTATAAAGAAGGTCCCATCATCCTTCAAATACAAATAAGGCTTTTTGGCCAGGCTAGAGCCTCAACTTTGGCTTTCTGCAACTATGCATGGTCAAGGAAGGTCAAATATTTATCATTTGGGGCCAGAACAAATAACACCGAGAGCTTTAAAACCAGGTAAAAAAGTTTCAGAGCAAGCTAAGTTAGACTGTGTCGATAACTATGCAAACACTTACCATTTCTGGGCTTCCCTGGCGGCACAGTGGTTAAGAATCCACCTGCCAATGCAGGGAACATGGGTTCAAGCCCCGGTCTGGGAAGATCCCACATGCTGCAGAACAACTAAGCCCGTGCACCACAACTACTGAGCCTGCGCTCTAGAGCCCATGAGCCACAACTACTGAAGCCCACGTGCCTAGAGCCTGTGCCTAGAGAAGCCACCACAATGAGAAGCCCGCGCACAGCAACGAAGAGTAGCTCCCGCTAGCCACAACTAGAGAAAGCCCGCACGCAGCAACGAAGACCCAATGCAGCCAAAAATAAATAAATTAAATAAGTAAATTAAAAATAAATTAATTAATATATCTCAAAAAAATATTTACCATTTCTTCATTGGGTTCATAAAAGGCATCCTCAAACCAACACATGTCAGTTTGACAATGTTGTCTGAAATATTTTTAGCTTTGAATTTTTTTTTTCCAGCCAGTGTGAAAAGAAAGACTCTAAAATAGTTACTATGTGTCTATGTTCAATGATACATTTATTTTTTCTGAAAATACTCTTAAGTAATTTCTGATTAGAATCATTCACAAAAAAAACTTTATCCTGGTTCTAGATTACCAGAGCAGAATAAAAAGTAAAGTGAAAGGTCCTCCAGCTGAGAAACTCCACAGATAATCAGTTGGGTGAATATCTGATAAGAAAATGAATCATTCTCTGCTGATCTTACATCTCCAAATTGTTCAGGTAGGAGAACACCTGCGATTATGTTGCTTAGTAAAACACCACAGGGGTATTCCTATTCGTTTACTTGTCTGTGGCTGCTGTCAAGCTAACAACAGAGTTGAGTAGTTGGATAGAGACTATATGGCCTACAGAGCCTAAAATATTTACTGTCTGGCCCTTTACAGTAAAAGTCTGCCAACCCCTACACTAGTCCATCCCATTCGCTTTACAGATGAGCAGCGTGAGACCTCGAAGAAAAGCAAAGTGACTTTGTAGCACTTTGCACAGTGTTCCTTTTATCAGTTACTTTTGTCTATGTCTGTCCCTTCTACTGGAAGGGACATGATCGTTTTACTTCCCACACTGCTTTTCATTTAAGTGCTTAATAATATAGGTTTGTGGAGTAGCACTGACTTGCCCAGGATAACAGGGATAGTTAGCCATGGATACTGGGTTAAGACCCAGATAAATGGATTCATAAACTGGTGATAAGAACCACCAACTAGCTGCGTAACTTTGGCAGAGTTAATTATCCTCTCCGAGCCTCAGAGTCTCCTCATCTGCAAAATGGCAATAACAATTTATTCTTGCAGGGTTGTTTTTTCTTTTTCTTTTTTGGCCACGCTGCAGGGCTTGGGGGATCTCAGTTCCTCGATGAGGGCTTGAACCTGGGCCACAGCAGTGAAAGTCCAGAATCCTAACCACTGGGCAACCAGGGAACTCCCTTCCTGCAGGGGTTTTATGAGAAATTGTCGAGATAATGTACGTATGTCAAAGGCCCTCCACAAGTATGGATTCCCTCCCCTACTCCTTTTTCTCTATAAACTGGAGACCCTGACCTGTTAAGAGTTCCCTGAGGAAACCACCAAATACTTGTGGAGCTTCTGCTTTAGGGATGAGACGTTGGGCTCAGCACTTTGGGAGATATAAAGATTATTTCCCCCATTTAGTGGCAATGATGACCCTAACACTGTGGCCACACCTCACCCCAGGCTGCCAACAGAGGAAGGCGGAGGCCCAAGTGTCTTTCCCGTTCCTGTTTCCCTCCAAGAAGGAGCTGGCTCCCACTGCCCTCTAATTGTCTTCCCCCTGCTTAAACTTCCTGAGCACTTGTGGCTTTGATTTCTCCCCAACCCTCCTCCTTGACTCCCTACCACTCGCTCTGGCCTTTCCGCACTTCTCTCTTACTTCCTCACCTTTGGGTGTGTGGCTGACTGAATAAGCCCAGTTTCCCTGACCCCCTGCCTTCTCAAGGAGAAGCTCAAAGAAGGAACCCGTTAGTCAGGGAAGAGGTGTGAACTGATAGGTCAGCATGAGTGAGTGAGCAAGGCATGTTCATTTTCATAAAGTTTCATAGTTAAAGTAAGATAATTTGCAGAGGTGAGTACACATTCTTGCATAAATCACAAAAATGAATACCAACACAGTTTACTAGATCAAAGACTGGATTTTCAGAGAACTGCTTCAAGAATTCAAACAGAATGGCTTGCCTCAGTCTGTCACTGAAGTACAGGATAATTTACCTCCCTCTAACAAGATCACAGGTCTTGGGGCAGCCAAACACAGACAGAATGATATAAGCAAAGGCAGTTACCGCTCTCTCTGGCTTTAAGAAACCTGGGGTGAAACTCCAAATCCAGATGTTTTTAAAAATCACTTCAAAATAGCTACACTTTAATTATCTGGACTAATTTTTAGAAGGTAGTTGTTAGTGCTGCAAAGTCCTAACTATAGGTTTTCAATTTTAAATAAATATAAATTTACTTTCAAGGACAGCCAGTATTTCAACCTGTTTTTTTTTTTTTTAATAATGCTGTTAATAAAATTCATACTGGGGCTTCCCTGGTGGCGCAGTGGTTAAGAGTCTGCCTGCCGATGCAGGGGACACAGGTTCATGCCCCGGTCCAGGAAGATCCCACATGCCACGGAGCGGCTGGGCCCGTGAGCCATGGTCGCTGAGCCTGCACGTCCGGAGCCTGTGCTCTGCCATGGGAGAGGCCACAGCAGTGAGAGGCCCGCGTACCGCAAAAAAAAAAAAAAAAAAAAAAAAAAATTCATACTGGATCTGTTTCAATAAATAGATAAGAACAGTTGTAATCAGCACTGCTCTCACTGGTTGGCAAAGAACTGCTACTAAAGGCCTTGAAGAATGTTTTAAGTAAGTTACAAATTCTCTTTTGAAATCATGATTATGCTTTACTTGCTTGGCAAGCTTTGCTTTGATGGTCTAGTTCTGACAAAAATGAAAATTGAGAATTTGCAGAGTTTAAATAAAACAGAATTACTATGAAGGACTGGGAGGCAAGTCAAGAGGCATTTTGATGTGGACCATTTTTAAAGTCTTTATTGAATTTGGTACAATATTGCCTCTGTTTTGCATTTTGGCCTTTTGGCCATGAGGCATGTGGGATCTTAGCTCCCCGACCAGGAATCAAACCTGCACCCCCTACATCGGAAGGTGAAGTCTTAACCACTGGCCCACCAGGTAAGTCCCAATTTTGAAAACTGCTGGCCTAATGTATACCAAGGCATTAGATACTTTCTCAGAGAATAGTACCAGACTTCATGGCCACCCTCAGCAAAGCCTGCCCTGAGAACTTCATGAGGAGGGAGGACCCTGTTTCCTCATATTAAATGAGGTAATGCTCTGAGCCTCCCTTTCTTTTTTAAGCCTCTGGCTTCTTAAGAGCAGTCATCTGGAGGGAAATAGTACCAAATGGGGAGTTAGGATACTGGGTTCCCATTCCAGTGAGGATACCTTCTAGCTGTCCAACCCTGGGCAGGATATTTCTCCTTTTTGGGCCATCTGCAAAAATGTACTAATTGGAAGTCGGCTGACCAGATCAGAGAAACAACAGCTGTGCTGGGCTTGACAGAACGGACTCATTTAGACACAAGACATTATCAATGAATGTTACCACTACACAGAACATTTGCATGATTAGTTGGACTCTGTCATTTCCGCCAGAGATGGGAAAGGACCTGTCCAAGGTCACATAGTTAGAGGCAGAACTGGATTAGAACCCAGGTTTCCTGACTCTCAATTCTATGCTCTGAACACCACACATACCTCAGAAGTCCTAAAGGAAGTACATTTCATCTCCTTGTATCACATATCTCTGAGACACGTTGCTGAGTTTGGTCTCCATCCTGCCCACTCATCAAAACTGCACTGGATTAAGCAGCTAAATCCTTCCACTCTTTGCATGCAAAATTCTGCTCACACTAGTGGCCTGAGATCTGAAACAGGCAGGCTATGAACCAACTTTTGCCCAAACTCACCCTTTAGGAGCATGAGAGAAATGGGGGTCTGCGTTCCCTAGGGAACCCTCACTTTGGAGTCTCAAGGAACAAAATACTTGGGGATGAATTTTTAGAGATCACTTTCCCAATTAAATTTCACTATCCAGATTATTGAATCATGCAATGAATTTAGCAGGAAGGTCCCTCACAGGGGCAGAGAAATTCTTGGAAAGGAACTATGGGGTCAGAAGAATGCCCCAGAGTTGGAGCTCTCAGTCTCCAGTCAGCACAGAGAAAGGGCTCTGCACTCACGGCTGGCTTGTCAGTGGATGAGTGGAGCTCCCATCTTCAATATTTTAAAAACAAAACAAAACTCAAAAAGCCTCCTCCTTCTCAGATCCTAACCAAACTACCAGCCCCTCCAGGCCTGGAATGTGAATAAACAGGATTAAATGAAAGTGAGGGTGCTAGATAAACCCTACACACCATGCCCATTTTATCATTTTTCCCTGCCTGATATCTCCTTGGACATTCTCCAAAGCCCAGCTCAAATGTCATTTCTGAAGACCCAATCAGAACAACCCGGGTTCATCCTGGCCCCACCATCTATTTGCTGTGTGACCTTGAACAAGTGGTTTAACTTCATTAGGCCTCAGTTTCTTCCCTTGCCAACGGGGGATCCTAATAATAACTATTTTATAGGACGATTAAGGGCTGACCCAAGTTCACTCCTGAAAAAGCCCCAGCATAGTGCCTGGCAGAGAACAGGACTCTATAAATATTGAATGCATTGCAAGGGAACCAGAACACTCACTCATCTCTTGAGGTCTGACCTAGCACTTTCCATTCTTCAGCCCCTGGCTTTCCCCCACCCCTTTTGCCCAAAAGGGGGCAGAGAAGCCTGAGCCAACCTGTTCTTACCTTGCTAAGGTCCCCTAGGGCCATGACCTTGGCCACTGGCCTCCTGCTGAGCTGCTTCTTCACCCAGAGCTCAAGCTGTTTGTTCCACTTCATGGTGAACACATAGAGGGCATAGGCCAGCAGAAGCAGCAGGCTCTCCCACCAGACAATGAGGCTATCCAGGAAGAAGAGGATGAGCATCATTAGGTCAAGGATGTAGAAGGTGATGTCACGGAACAAGGGCCACCAGGTGAGGTTGAGGATCTCCCGGGAGAAGAGGGCACAAGTGCCAATGACAAAGAGGATGTTGAACACCGCAGAGCCCACTATGGTGCCGATGCCCACATTGCTATGGGAGATGAAGATGCCGATGAGGGAGGTGAAGAGCTCGGGGGCAGAGCCTCCAGCAGCCATGAAGGTAGCACCTGCCACATCCTCAGAGATCTGCAGCTTGTCTGTGATGACACCCAGGGCTGGGACAAAGTACTCGTCACAAACGATGGCCAAGGCTACAAACACATACAGCATGCCAAAGATGTGCAGGACCACCCAGCCCTGCCTCCGCTCCTTCACACTGAACAGGTCTCGGGGGTACTCTGCCTTGGGGTGGAGGTCTGGCTGCCCAGAAGGCAGTACTGAGGGACTGGGAGTCTCTGGCATCCCAGCTGTTGTCAGACTGGGGGAGGGGACAGTGGACGAGACTGGGACTGGCTCCACAACCACACAGTGATGGACCTGAGTGGTCGGACTTGCCCTGACCCTGGGAGTTGCTGGAGTGGTGGGTGCTGGTGAAGGGTTCTTCACCAGCCCCCAGAAGGTGGCTGAGGATATTCCAACGGTCGGTGCACTGGTTCTGGACGAGGGATTCCTAGCCTTCCACGCAGCAGTAGAGGCTTTGGTTTCTGTCGTGATGCTTACTGCCACCTGCCCCTCAGAGGTGGCTGCGGTGTGCTCCAGGACTGTTCCTTGGGGTGTTGTCAGGCTGTTTTTTCCCACTAACCCCCGGTGGTTGGTTGAGCTATTATTGTCCACTCTTCTGGTGGTAGTTAGGGTCTTCTCTTCTGCCACATTCCTTGGAGAAGTCAAGATGTCAGTTTCTAAGTCATTTATCAGGAAGGGTAGGCCGTTATCAGTTACTCCCTTGAGAGGAGTTGGGGTGGTTTCCCCCAATACTCTCTTGGAAGGGTTGGTCTCCAGTATTTTGTTGGTTGTCATAATTTCACTGTCTTTCACTGTTGCTCTGGGGGTGATCCCATGGCTCCTGGTCATTGTCATGAATGTGGATGGGGCGTAACTGTTCACCATCCTACCAAGTGGGGATGGGGTGTATTTCCTCACCTTTCCCCTGGTTTGAGTTGGGCGGTAGCTCTTCACTTCTCCCCTGCGTGTTGCTGGGGTATAATTATTTACCACTGGTCTGCCTGAAGTTGGAGGGTAGTGATTCAGTGCTCCACTGGGTGTGGCTGGGGTGTCTTCCTTCACTTTTTCTTTGCGGGCTGCTGCTGGGCTGTCGCTGCTCTTGGGTGTTGCTGGAATGACGTTGGCTATTCTTCTAGGTATACTGGGGGTGTTCTCCATTGTTACACCAGGTGTTGTTCCATCTCTGCCTACTGTGGCTTGGGGTGCCCATGTCTCAACCTCCATCTCAGGGCTAGATTTTGGAGGGTCACTGCTCACCATCATCATCTCATTGTTGGAAAGGTCCCGGCTGGCTAGTTTTACAGGGTGTTGGGAAGAGACTGCTGCCCACAGTGAGGGGAGCCCCCGGGGGCTCCTCAGGTACTGGTAGGTGGAACCCATGATCAGCATTCCCAATAGGAAGAGGAGGCGCCTCCAATGAAGCCGCTTTGGCCAGAGTAACCGTCTCTCCTGCACTCCCATCCTGATCAATTTCCCCATGTTGGCCAGTTATGCCTCGTTACAGAAGGCCTCTCATTCTGTCCACTGAAAGATGGGGGCTGCTCTGGGATTTAGATTAGAAATCAGAGAAGATTTCTCCATGAAGCCCAGCCAGGGGGTAACCACAAACCTAGAAAGAAGAAAAAAGAAGAGGTTATTTGCTCCTAAAAAGAGAGCTGGGATCCACCAAACCCTCATCTGGAAGAGTGACTATTCACACAGGGGCCTTTGTAGTGAAAGGCAGTTGTTTCTGCTGGAACAAAACAACCCCTGCCCCCTGCTCCAGGGGGCAATGTCTCCTCATGGGAAAAAGAGCATCTTGGGGTCCTCTTTGCTGTATAGGCATGCCAGCAACCCAGGTTCCTGAGCTGGGTCTACCCAGCCCTCCTAGGGATCCTTGCAAGAGGTCTGCCCACACTCTGCAGGTCCAGTCAGAGTTGCTGGGAGCTCAGTCATCTGTAGCTGGTGTCCCAGGCCACAAATCTCACCTTATCCAAGGCAAAAGGGAAGTAAGGAGATATGATTTTAAGCTTTAGACAGAAAGGGGCAGTAGTGGAAAGCAGTACAAGGCTCTATGTGTTTTTACTGGACTGATTTTAAAATGATTCCACCATCATTCAGAGAGGACAAAGCTTAAAATTTAACGTCATGAAGCTTCCCAGACAGTGTGTGGTGTCATGGGAGGAACATGGGGAATAGAGTCAAAGGCTAGGTTCCCAGATCTGCTGCTTACTAGCTGTGTCACCCCGGACAGGCTGAACCTCAGTGCTTCATCTGTAAAATGGGCATGATAACATATGCACTGATTATGCAAAGATTATCTCTGAAAGGACATCTGGAAAAGGGAAACTAATGGTCAGGGATCAGAGGGAGACTTACTTTTCAGTATATCCTATTGTTCAGTCTGTTTAACCTTTTTATCCTGTGCATTGTATAATATTTTAAATTTAATTTCATAGAAATAATAATAGTAATAACAATACCCATCTATGTAAATAGTAATAACAATAGCTATGTCACAGGAATGTTAGGAGAGTAAAAACACATCTGGTCTGGGAAAAGCATTGTACAGAATCAATGCCCCGTAGGGGTTAGTTTTACATAAGGACTCAGGAGGGAAAAACATTTAAGGCCCTCAAAGAATTCCCAATTTATAAAGAAGGGCAGAGAAGCCCAGCCCAACTAAATATGAAATCTCTAATCAATGTCCACAGGTTATTACAAAACAATAACTAGAAATGATCAGTTTTGCATAAGAAGTAATATATTACAAGTTAGATGAATAACCCATAGAATCTTAGGTCATTAAAGGTGGAAAGAATTACTGACACTGTTTAATGCAACTCCCCATTTGAGACATGAAGAAACTGAGCTCCAGAGACATGTGACTTGCTCAACATCACACAGCTAGTGAGCAGCAGTGCAGATGAGCTTTCTAAAGTCCCAGTCTTTCCAGCATACCACACTAATTAGCAATGCAAATACAATTGTCTTAAAAAGCAAAATAAGTATGGAGTAAGTGAATTTCCTTCTTTGTCCTTGATTCCTATCGTCTTTCCACCATCTCCCTGTCTATCTAACCCTCGCCATATACTCAACACTCTGAATCTCCAAAAGAAACTTCGGAGAGTATCTCTTTCTGGTGTGCCACTGTTATGTAACAGAGCTGAGCTGGCACCCCAGCTGATCCCTCCTACCTAATCACATCATTTACCTTCAAACCTGGACATCTGGGTATCTTCTCAGTTCTGGAAACTTGTCAGAATCCAGGGTCTCAAAGAGTGAGTCTGAAGCTGTACAGCAGGGAACACCCCATCTCCTGCTCCCAGCTCCCCTATGGAATCCTAATTCAAGGCAGGGTCAGGTATGAAGGGCATCTCAGGGGAAGGATATCCAATCCCTGCTAATCCCCGCCTCTAAGAAGCTTATCAGGGCATTGTACAAGTTCTGGGTCCCACTGTCTCTGCCAGAGCCTGAGAGAGTAGACCTTCTCCCAAAGACAGATGGATTCTCTGTGGGCCCCTCCATTCAAGGGGGAAACTGGGGGAACTTCTCAAACTAATTTCTAAGCTCTGAGAATGAGAGATGATCCACAGTTTCCAGAAAGATTTGGAAAGATTCTGAAGGCACTCTGTGGGAACCAAGAGAAAGTGCCTGAGGCTTAAAAGATCAGAAGACCTCAGTTAGCACCAGGCTCTGTTTGCTACTGTGTGATTCTAAATGTAATTTAAATGTAAATGGAGAGATAATAACACCTGTCCTACCTATTTGAAGGGTGGATGTGACAATCAAAGTTAAAAATAAGGGAATATCTACTCAATTTTGCTGTAAAACCTAAAACTGCTCTAAGAAATAAAATCTATTTTTAAAAATGAGGGAATGTGAGAGAAATACTTTACAAACTTTAAAGCATTTCACACATGAAAAATATTTTATTAGGCCTAAGGGAAATTCTTGAGGGAGAGGGCACTGACAGATCTCCCCAGTGCAGGCTGGGACATACTGTCAACTGAAATAAAATACACAACCTAAAAGTAAATAAAACCAAATGTTTTATTTGGGGCATTACTGAGGACTTAGGCCTGGAATACAACCTCTCAGATAGCTCTGAGGGACTGTTCCAAAGAGGTAAGGGAGGAGCCAGGATATATAGGAGCTTTTGCCAAAAAACCCCAGGTAGTCAAACACCAAAATATTACTGCTAGTTAAAGAAAAACCAGACATCTCAAGTTGAGTTAACTGATTTTCTATATATGGGACGATGCAAGAGTCTGGGCTTAATGAAATTATTCCTTTGATATGCACCTTACTTATGGGGGTGGGGGCAGCTTAAGTGCCTGATGGCTTGATGGCCACAACATGCTTTGCTTACTGATATGGCAGGTGACATTATTTGTCCACAGCACTTCCTCTTGGTCATAAATTCAACCAATATTTGGGAGGCATTTTATGACCAATTTTGTCTCATGGCTCTAGGAAGTGGTTCCTGGATCAGGCAAAGATTCTGTTGATAGGCCACTCAATGTGCTACTTTTTGGATCAGGCCCTATTGATAATCTAAAATTCTCTGGAATAGGCTGGCGGTCCAGTGGTTAGGATTTGACGCTTTCACTGCCGGGGCCCGGGTTCGATCCCTGGTCGAGGGACTACGATCCCACAAGCCGCATGGCACAGCCTAAAAAAAAAAAAAAAAATTTCTCTGGATCTCCTGTCTTACTAGTCTATTATGATCCAGGAAATATTTTCTGCTTCTTCCCATACCTAGAGTTGCACTATTACGATTATTCTACATAAAGTTTTACAATTTAAAAGATCCATTGTTTGGCCACTGACGAGTAGTATTTTAATAGCGACTCAAACCAGTAAGATGCAAGGGGCATCCCCATAAGAGAGTGCAAAAGATGTAGCCTCCACAAAATCTAGAAAGTTTACTCCCAAAAACAGTCTAAGAAAGTAAAGGGCCTTCATTGTACAGGTGGATGCAATGAAGGTTAAGATGACAAAGGCCCCTTCTTGGCTGGGACCCCTTATGACAAATTTCCCTGAGAGCTGGCACAGCCAGACCAAAAACAACAATAAAAAACTGCTCAGAATCCCAGTCTATTCGACTGGCTGTCAAATGTACACCATATGTGTACCGCCCAGATGGCAGAGACCAAGCTCTCAAAACACACACACACACACACACACACACACACACACACACACACACACACACACACACCTACCTCTAAGAATATCAGGTAGAACCTTCACATCTCAAAGACACAAGGAGAGAACTGCAAGTTCTCCCTAGAAGGGCTTTTATTTCTTTAAGGTCAGAATTCTGAAAAAACGTTTTATCAAGCTGGCTTTCTCTAACTTAACTGCTTACACAATAAAAAGCCCCATATTGGCCATTTTCAGGGAGAGATTTCCTTTAATTCCCAATTAAGTAAGTACTTGTAGCTAAGTTTGTATATACATAAACCTGGCTGGGGTATTACTTGGAGGCTGGCTTTCTGATGCCCCTCATTTAGGAAAGATGTTAGGCCAGTCTCTTACCTAATCACCCAGTTTAGACAGCTCAGTGTCACTCAACTGAGCAACCTAGTGTCCTTCAACCAGGCTCCCCTAGTATCTTTCAGCTGGGAGGTACTTTTTCCCAATGTCTTTCAACCAGGTCCCCACCCCACCCCATATCTTTCAACTGGGTAGCCAGGTACCTATTGTACACTGCCAATTAAAACTCAGGAACATCAACCAATAATCGGGAGATCTGAGAACCAGGAGAGACTCACCCAAATTCATCTGGACTCTCCAAGGAGGCGAATGGGCACAAGAGGCCTCTGCTGGTACCAAGGCTCTGGTTCCTCCTAGAGTTCAGGTGACGGAGGGAAGTCTGCTCTGGGTCCCTTTAAGGTCACCCAAACTGTCAACTGAAAAAAAAAAGCACAACCTAAAACTTGAGAATTATGTTTTATTTGGGGAATCCTTAAGCCCAGGATACAGCCTCTCAGATAGTTCTGAGGGACTACTCTGAAGAGGTAAGGGAGGAGCCAGGATACACAGGAGTTTTTGCAGAAAACCCAGGTAGTTGAACATCAAAAGATTACTGCTAGGGCTTCCCTGGTGGAGCAGTGGTTGAGAGTCCGCCTGCCGATGCAGGGGACACGGGCTCGTGCCCCAGTCCGGGAAGATCCCACACGCCGCGGAGCGGCTGGGCCTGTGAGCCATGGCCGCTGAGCTGAGCCTGTGCGTCCGGAGCCTGTGCTCCACAACGGGAGAGGCCACAACAGTGAGAGGCCCGCGTACCGCAAAAAAAAAGATTACTGCTAGTTAAAGGAAAATTAGACATCTCAAGTTAATGAGTTTAGTGTTTTTCTACGTATGGGAAGATGCAAGCATCTGGACTTAATGAAATTATTCCTTTGATATGTACCTTAAGTATCTAGGGCCAGGAGCCTGTTTATCTCCATCCTGAGTTCCCCTCCGGCTGCACCACTGGGAGGGAGTGTGGGGCAGCTGTAGTGGCTGATGGCTTGACGGTCACGTCATCCTTTGTTTACTGATACGGCAGGCAACATCCTTTGTCCACAATCCCAAGATACCTGAGGAATTGTGCGTCTAGCTCATGGCCGGAGCTGACTGATATGGGAGTGGAGCAAGGCAGTGGGGGCGGGGGGTGTCCCATGATCCTACCCACTCACCTGGAAACCATTTCAATCATTCAGCTAACTCTGCCTGATACTTACTGATTGCTGCTCTTTCCCTTCTCTGTTTCCCCCAAGGTACAGGGATAGCATGCTGCTTTGATTACTTCCATCTGAAATATCAGGTAATCCCTCACAGCTTCATCCCTGCCCTATTTCACCCTGAGTGAAGGTACCCAGACCCCTCTGCTGAAGCACACAGTGGCGCTCACTCTCTGTGGAAGAGCTGTCTTCATCTCTGGGTGTCCAGGGGTCACTCTGGGTGTTGTAAGCCTGGGTAGAGGGGCTGACCTCTGCTAGTTACCACATCGTTGCCTCTTAAGAGTGCTGCAGGCAAAACCAGATCTAGTTACACCAACTGTCTAACACAGTCACAGTTTGGTTCAGAAAGATGGAAAAAGGAACCCAATTCATGAGGGGAAATTATGAGTGATCTTTTTTTTCTAGAATAATTCCTCTATTTTTACATTATATGTGCAATATAGAAAATTCAGGAGAGGACTTCCCTGGCAGTCTAGTGGTTAAGACTCCACACTTCCAGTGCAAGGGGTGTGGGTTTGATCCCTGGTCGGGGAACTAAGATTCTGCAGGCCGCCATGTGGCACGGCCAAATAAAAAGAAAATTCAGGAGAGGAAAAATACTCAGAAAAGGATTCCTTTCTCTCATACACTCCTAACTGTTACCAAGGAGTTCTTTCTAGCATCTAACCTAACTCCCAACTGTTGGGGGCAAACCTGGTTCCTTATGTCTTGTTCTCATGGGGTTATGGCACACTTTGAAATTCAACAGGCTATAGAAAAGTTTGCTGCTCAACCAAGAGTGGAAGCATTGTCTGTACAGTGGTGTGAGTTTAGGCAAGAATTTAACTTCTCAATGACTGTAAAATGAGGGTGATAATGACACTACTTGCTTGGTAGGCTTATTGTAAGAATTAAGTTATATGTTAATATGTAAAACACATTAACAGTGGTGGTACCATTGTTGTTATTCTGCTTTTGGAGATCATAGTCAGACTGTGTTGGTGGGAAGCAGATCTCCATGCATTCCATTGTGATAACGCTTTACTGTGTAATAACCTGATTAATGTTCGCATTAATCTCTTACTAGCAGGTGAGCTCCTGTCTTAATCACGGCTGAAACCCCAGAGTCCAGAACGGTGTCTGGCACTCAAAAAATTTATTTGTTGGGGCTTCCCTGGTGGTGCAGTGGTTAAGAATCCGCCTGCCAATGCAGGGGACACGGGTTTGAGCCCTGGTCCAGGAAGATCCCACAGGCTGTGGAGCAACTGAACCCGTACACCACAACTACTGAGCCTGTGCTCTAGAGCCCGCAAGCCACAACTACTGAGCCCATGTGCTGCAACTACTGAAGCCCACGTGCCTAGAGCCCGTGCTCTGCAATGAGAAGCCACCACAATGAGAAGCCTGTGCACTGCAACGAAGAGTAGCCCCCTCTCGCCACAACTAGAGAAAGCCCCGCGTGCAGCAACGAAGACCCAATGCAGCCATAAATAAATAAATAAGTAAATAACTCTGTGCCTCTGTTTAAAAATAAATTAATTAATTAATATATTTGTTGATGGACTGAAAATGTACATCCCAGTGAGGAGATGCTCAGAGATGGAGCACCTGAGCTACACATGTGTGGGGTGGGGAGATGCCCACTCATAAAGGCTCACGGCCTTTCAGAGATCAGACTGCTGGAGAAAGACCAGCACCACCAAGGAGGGGAAGCTGATCTGCTTTTTCTATAAAGTTGTCTTATTTTATCCTCTCCCTGGAACAGGGTGGCAGGACAGGTGAGGTAAATCTAGCTGTGACTCTCACAATAATATCGGGGTCTGAGGAAGGCAGGGCTTTGGGGCTGGGCAGGATGGCAGGTAGGCCTTTCCTCTCCCACCCTCTGCAGCTCAAGGCCTTTCCCATGGTTCTATTAGAACAGGAGGGAGAAGGAATTAGGCTTTGCACCTGACACTGAGGGTTTGTGGTTGAGGCTGGTTTATTTCTGGGCCTACCTCAGGAGTTGATATCGACCCTACAGTTGCATGGTGGAATTAGACAAGATTTGGCAGGGGGTGCAAAATCCAATGCCTTCAGGGCCTGGGTGGATAAAATTAAGCTAAATCAGCTCTATTCAAAGTCAGCGGAGAGTAATAAGAGCTGTGTCTGGACAGAGAATGAATGACCCATCTATAAGCATTCCAATGTAAAACAGTTTAAAAATATTAAAGGCAAACAAAATGGGGCTAGGGGCTGAATTTGACCTTCTAGTACTTTGCAAACTCTAATAAAGTAACAAATCTGACCAGGAGCAAGTCTCCAAAGGTCTCTCATTCTCAGGTTCCTCACTTATAAAACCAAGAATGACGAACTTCCTCATGGGGTTGCTCTAAGAGGTACAGTGAGAACTTGTGTGGAAGCACTTGGATCTGTCAGATACTGAACTGTGTCATAGTTCGAGAGCTTTTGTTTATATTGTTTTAATTGTTTATATTATATCATTTATAGGATTTCTTTTAAATGACTGTGCAGTTGTCACTAGTGGAAATGAGCAAAATAAGCCCCCAAACATCCCATGACATTTCATCTCTCCAAGCCAGTGGCTGGAGCCATACCTGAAGCAGGGAATTGCAGGGGATGACACTTCATTTTGGTAAGTAGTTCAGAGACAGGGTTTTGGCTTCACAGTCAGGTACCCATTCCGAAGGGCCTGGGGTCTAGAGGAGAGATCAGACAGGCTCTATCAGAGTGCTTCAGTGTGGCCATGCAGGAATCCACACAGTACCAGAACAATTAACAACTCCTCTCTAAGTGAGTGCGAAACAGCCCACAGAGTAAAACTCACCCTGTCAAATCTGATTTTACAAAGGAATGTCAATTGAAGCAATAGTGAGGGGTTTTTTTTTGGCTTATCAATTAAAAAGGACTAAAAAATTTAATATCCAGTACTGGTGAAGACACTGGGGATAGAGGGTAAATCTGATACAGCAGCACAGTGATGCTGTTAAACTGTAAGTGAGATCATGGTCTCTATACTCCAAACTTTCCAGTGGCTTCCCACCTCAGAGGAAAAGCTCCAACGATGGTCTGCCAGCATTGCTTGTAGGGCAAAAACTGAAATCTATCTAAACATTGATGGAAAACTGGTTACATAAATGATATCACATCTTTCCAATAGTCAATTACATAGCAATTAAAAGGAATGAATATACGCACTCACACACACACACACACGCACATAGGTAGAAACAACTTTGCAAAGACTATGTAAGAATAGCTGTACTTTTGTCACCAGTAGATACAGAATGAATAAAACCAACCAAACAAAAAGACCTGGTACTTCATCTCTCAAACCCAGCGGCTGGAACCATACTTGAGGCAAGGAGATATATGTGGTTACTTCTAGGAAAAAACCACTAATTTCTCACTTCATGTACTTTGAAACTGTTTGAATTTTTCCCATATAAATGAATTACTTTTATAACTTTTTTAAAACTAGTTTTGTTTTGCTTTATCTGCTTTTTCATTGAAATATACTACCAAAGTTGTAAGAGGGTGAAGAGTGAGCCTGGCAAGACAGATGCAGGCCCAGATCATGAGAGGCCTTTAAAAATTTAGAGTTTACAACATTTTTCAAAGGAGAGGGGGTCCTAAATAAAGAAGTTCAGTTCTACTTTCTTAGACAAATGTAGTACCCACCAAATTTTCTCTGTTTTCTCCCTTTGACCTTTCTTCTAATAACCTCTCTTCCTTCCCTCCTATCTTCTTTCCACAAATGCATATCGAGTGTCACGTGCCAGACCCTGAGGATCCAGTGGTGGATAAGATTCACCCCTATTTACAGAGCAGAGATGAAGTTAATTGAAACTGGAATTGTACAAAATTGCTTCTTTGTTCAATGAGTCTTTCCATTATTTTAGACTGGGGAAGCTCTGTGGTTTTCTCAAATGCTGTGGAAAAGACTGAAGGAGGATTGAGAGGGAGGTCAGAGTTTCCTCATCAAATACGTTGCAAATGAAGAAAGACATGGAGGAATAAACCTATAGATTAAGAGATTTCAGAGATATATCAAGAGATTGCAGTGATATTTATGAGACAACTGGATATTTAAAAGCTGACTGGGTATCTGATGATATTAGAGATTTATTGTTAATTATTTTAAATGTGACAATGGTAGTGTAATTGTTGTGGGTTTAAGTCTCTCTCTGTCAAGAGAATGAGAAGACAAGTCGGACTGGGAGAAAATATTTGCAAAATACATGTCTGATAAGGGACTGTTATCCAAAATACACAAACAACACTTAAAACTCAACAAGGGGGACCTCCCTGGTGGTCCAGTGGTTAAGAATCCACCTTCCACTGCAGGGGGCGTGGGTTCTATCCCTGGTCAGGGAACTAAGATCCCACATGCAGCCAAAAAATCAATCAATCAATTAATCAATCAATAAAAGATGTTTAAAAAAAAAACTCAACAAGAAGAAAACAAACAACCTGATTAAAAAATGGGCAAAAGACCTGAACAGGTCTTTTTACCAAAGGCGATATACAGATGGCATGTAAGCATATGAAAAGATGTTCAACATCATGTAACACTAGGGAACTGCAAATTAAAACAACAATGAGATACCACTATACAGCTATTACAATAGTGAAAATCCAGAACACTGACAACATCAAATGCTGGTGAGAATGTAGAGCATCAGGAACTCTCATTCACTGCTGCTGGGAATATATAATGGTACAACTACTCTGAAAGACAGTTTGGCAGTTTCCTACAAAACTAAACATATGCTTACCATACAAGCCAGCAATCTCTCTCCATGGTATTTATTCAATTGAGTTGAAAAACCTATGCCCATACAAAGCCATGCACAAGGATGTTTATGGCAGCCTTAGTGATAACTGCCAAAACTTGGAAGCAACCAAGATATTCTTCAGCAAACTGTGGTACTTCCAAACAGTGGAATATTATATAGCACTAAAAAGAAATGAGCTATCAAACCATGAACAGACATAAAGGAAACTTAAATGCATATTACTAAGCAAAAGAAGTCAATCTGAAAAGACTGCTCACTGTATGATTCTAACTATATGACATTCTGGGAAGGGCAAACCATGAAGACAGTAGAAGATCAGTGGTTCCTGGGAGTCATGGGAGAGGGAAGGATAAAAAGAGCACAAAGGATTTTTAGAGCAGTGAAACTACTCTGTATGATACTACAATGGTAGATACATGTCATTATACATTCGTCAAAACCCATAGAATGTACAACACCAAGAGTGAACCCTATAATAAACTATGGACTTTGGGTGATATTGATGTGTCAATGTAGGTTCATAGAGTATAACAAATGTATCACTCTGGTGCTGGGATGCTGATAGTGGAGGAGGCTGTGTGTGTGCGGACAGAGTATTTGGGAACTCTCTGTACTTTCCACTCCACTTTGCTGTGAACCTAAAAGTGCTCTAAAAATAAAGTTTATTAATTTAAAAAATCCTTCTCTTTTAGAGATACATAATGAAATACTTATGGACAAGATGTTACGCTACATAATGAAATACTTATGGACAAGATGTTATGCTTTCTGTGATCTGTATCAAAACAATATGTTGGGGAGAAGTGGGTAGGGGTATAAATGGAACAAGACTGAGAATTGAGTTGATAGTAGAAATAGGGTGAAGGGTACATGGGGATTTATTATGCTATTTCCCTATCTTTGTCTGTGTTTGAAAATCTTCAATGATAAAAATTTTTAAGAAGACAAAAGGGTCATATCTACAATTTCTTTGGACTTTCACTTTGGTGAAAATAGAGGAATGGGGTAGGATGATGAGGGAAAGCAGATAGCCTGGAGCTTGGAAGTATGATTTGGAAGTGGACACGGTCCAGACTAGAGGAGGCAGGAAGGAAGACATAGGGCAAAGGACAGCACCAAAAATGGAAAGGGAAGGAAGAACAGAAAAGGAATGTGGGCTCACCGCCTTCCCCTAACCTCTCTCTTCCCCTTTTCCTCACTCACTCACTCCTTACCCTTCCTCTCTGTAGGTGAGGAAGGAAATCATCTTGGGAACTTAACAATGAAGATTCCAGGCACCAACCCATGAAATTCCAATTCAGTCAGCATGGCCTGGGAATCTACATTTTCAACACGTGCTGTTGGAGAACTGGATGGGTATATGAACCTCCCTTGAACCCCAGTACGTGGCTTCTGTGAGCAGCTTGCTATTTCTGTCACTAACCTTTACTCTGCCAGACTGGAGACCAAATCACTCTCCCTTTCAAAGCCTCTGTGACAGCTGTCTACTGTTTCAAAGCAGGAAAAAATAAAGGGAATGATAGATTATGCAAAGGAAGTTGTTTACCGATTTCCTTTAATGTATGTGTGGAAACATGCAAATGCTAAGGGTCTCTTGAGTGGGAAAAAGAAATTTATTAGCCAGCTATGGCTTGAAAGACCTCTCCTTTAAGACCTTCTAACTCTTTGTGCTAATGTTCTCTGAATTTTATATTCACTCAACAACCTTTTGATTTTTAATGGAATTCTACTAAGAATTAAAAAACAAAAACAAAAGCACTTACCAGTTGCCCTAAATGATGTGGTCCTCTTGGTAGTCCTACCTTTTATCATCAGTTTTAATCGATTGCCTTTTGCTTCCCTGGTGTCCTGAAAGCCTGTATTCAGAAGAAGTAGAAGATGTGATCACCCATCAGCAAGCTAATAAACTTAATCTTTAGGACTGGGTAAGGTAATGAATCAGTCCATGGAGCTGAGCTGGAACTACCAGGAGAACAGTGACCGCAGGGCTGAGTCATCATCACATTAGGGGTAGCTCGAAAATTCCCTTGCCCACACGTTCTTGGCCACATTCCTCCCACTAGGGAAAGAATAAGAAACTACAACGAAGTAATCAGAATGCAGCCTTACTTACCTAGATTCCAGTGCCTGCTCAAGTATAAAAGGGTCTTGAGATGGTGAAACCAGCCACGTTGGGGAGAGAAGTTCTGAAGCAAATAGGGCAGTCTGCCCGCCCCTGGGCCCTGATGCTGACAGGGTCATTCCCATGGAGTGATGTGCCTTCCTCTGCCACCTCTGATATAAGGAGGGGACAGGAAAGAACTACAAGCAACTGGAGCCCACACTCTCCCACAGAACAAGTCAGACAGACTCAGTTGTTCGGTTCAAAGCATCCTCCCTCCTTGGCCCACCTCCTACCTCGCCCCCTCCCACCAACCAAAAGAAAAGGAGGCAAAGGCCTAAAGCCTTCTAGAGGCCTTTCTGTTCCCACTTGTAACCTATGTGGTCCAGCATTGTTTTTTGAACCATAACTACCCAGGGGCCTGCTGGCATCCATTCAGGCCTACCTCTAGCTGGCATTTGCTAGCTCTCTAAGAGGTTAGAAAGCAAGTCACTCCTTGTCCCCTCAAGGACCTCGCTAAGGCACAGGCTGCTATGGGGACACCAAGTGGCGAGAGGTGAGGTACGCGAGGGCCCATGATGACTCACAGGAAAGCCTAAGTGCAAATCCCTCAGCAGCGCACCTTGGCCAAGGCAGGGGAACTGACTGAACCCTCCCTCTACTTCCCTCAAAGGGTTCGGGGATAAAGTGAGCATCCGGGCTGAGGAGACCAAGAGGGAAAGCCTTGACGTGGAAACTGGCTCACGTCAGCTACGAAAAATACACAGCATGCTCAGTATGAGCACTCCTCAGGCAGGAATTACAATTTATAGAGTAGGAAGAGGATTCTGGCAACTAGTTCAGAGGAGGGGTCTGAAGAGGGACGGGGAAGAGGGGCAAATATCAGCGAGGGTCAGGTTGGTGCACCAACGAGCCCAGGTGAGTGAGGAGACAGTGTGAATTGGTCACGGGGTTACCCAGACAGGTGAGGCCCACGGGCCAACGAGAGGCAGGTGGGCAGGAGGCCAGCAACAAGGAAAAGCCCGAGAACGAGAAGGGAGAGAAGAGGCGAACACAGCCCGGGCCCGGCGCAGCTGGGGACTACGTGGGGAGTGGGGTCGCGGCGGTGGCCGCAAACAAAACGCTGCGAAGTGAAGCGCTGAGGAAGACGCATCGGGAAGCTTCCCCGCTGAGTCAACGCCCCGCCCACGACGTCCTTAAAGCCCCGCCCCAAGCGCCTAGCGCACACCCGGCGCCGAGTTCCGTTTCGTCGCGCGGCCATATACTTCCGGCTGCGGCGCGCTGGCGGAAAGGGTTTGGTGACGGACCGTACCGGTGATGGGCGCGGGGTGAGTAGAGGGCGCTGGAGACCGTAGGCTGTCTTGGATTGCTTGTTGGAGCTGCAGGAGAAGGGGTCGGCGGCGGGGAACAACGCGGGGCCGACACCCGGCCTTTCCGCCGCCGAGGTGGCCGCCCCGCGCCGTCTCTGCGGCGCCAGTTCCGGGCCACTGCCTTCGTTCTCCCTTCGCTCTGCCGCGCCAGAGCTCCGCACAAGCACCACGATGTCGGCCCCTTACCCAGGCCCCCTTCGCCTCCTCTTCCCATAAGAGACTTCCAGATCTTAAAGATTTTTGACTGATTTTAAGGTAAAAATACATCCCCAGGCAGACGCGATCCAAATGCAGGAGTTCTGTGTTTACAGGTTGGCACTTTAGAGGTGAAGTTGTAACGAGAACGGTGGAGGGGACTCATCCGGGCAAGAGATGTGAGGCCAACAGACAAACTTAAGAGTAGGTTAGCGGATCCCTAGAAATTCGAGTGGAATCACGCTTTAAGAGCGATACTCCTCAGAATCACTTCTTTATGAACGAGCCAATTGTCTCCTTCTGGGAAGAATTATAAATGTGTAGCTAATGGAGATGACCAAATCAAGGGGCTAAGGGCTACTTGAGAAAAGAAGACCACTAGTTGTCTTAAGCATTGTATGTAAACTGTACTTACGAGAAGGCTATGGGGGTGGGGTGGAGGACCTTAGGGTAAGAATCAACCCAAGAGAGAAGTAACATGGTGTTTTCACAAAATTGCTGGACTGTGTGGGCAGGGATTTTTTTTTTTTTTAATCAGGCCTAGGCTACTTGAGTGAACCATCCTTCAAGAACATCCATCCATCTTTTACTTCTGTGCTGACAACCTGAGTTCTAAATTGGTTTCCCATGACTTTGCCATTGTTAGGAAGGTGTGTTTGGGGGTGGACACAAATGCATCAGTCTGAAGAAGAGCCAGCTCCATAAGTGTCTTCCCAGAATGCAAGCCTGCCAGCTATGGTCACCCATTCCAGTGTTACAGCAGATTTCATGAGCTGGAAATGCTTTCTTATATATGATCTAAATCTGTGTATCCTGATTCTCATTCTCCTAAGAGATGAGGCCAGTACTCCGCATCCCCAGCTTTCAGTAACGTAAAGACCTCTGTGCCTGAATGGGAATACCATAGGAGCTGGATAAACTCTATACGTGGGTAGAGGCATAGGAGTTCCTGATATCTCTGCTTGAACGAGGAGAGGAGGAAGTGTGTTTCTGGTGTCCAGAGTTAAAATTTGTAATGTGTTTTGCCAAAAAATTAATGTTACATCTGGTACTGAGAGGTAGTTTACTTGTCATTATCAAGTATTTGTCAAGTACATACTGTGTGCCCACTGCTGTGATAGGTTCTGAGGAGACATTGGTGGGCAGAATCTCACACTGTCCTTGCTCTTGTTGAGCTTATCGTCTAATGTAGTGTAGTTGAACCAGTATTGCACAGGACCTCACTTCTTGAACAACACAGCTGAGACCCAGAAAGGGTCTGGAAAGACTGAGTAGATGAAATAGCACCAAGTTGATAATGCCTAAGCACATGCACGTGACAGCAGAAGAAACTCACAGGCTCTCAGAGCCTGTTAACTTTGACTTCGGACACAGTTTTAGCAAGCTGGGTTACCTGGCTTTCCAGCTCATAGTAGCCAAAAAGCAACAAATCGGAAAGAGGGAGGATGATTACAGAGAAAAGTGGGATGCAAAATGATGGTCCAAAACTTAGTTACAAAGAGGAGGCACCAAAACAGAACACAACAGCCTGGATCCCTTGAGTACAAGGCAGTGTTTCTGGGTATGTTCTATATACTTGTTCCATGGCATCAACTAATGATCAGAGAAGGGTTAAATGGGAAACACAGAGTTAACAAACTGGATTCTTTGCTATAGAGCTTCTCAGTGTCTTTAATAAGACCTGAACTCATTTTTCTTGGCGCATCCCTCCAGGGCAGTGTTGTGCAGCACACACTTGGGAGAATGCTGGTATAAATTAAAACATGAGGGCAGCAGCGTGCTGGGCAGTATTGGTGTTCAGAGTTGTGATGCTAAGTCAGAGTGAATTATGTTTAACATGCTGTGCTTAATGAGGCGCAGAATAAGGATGCACATTTGGGGTTTTTTGTTTGTTTGTTTGTTTGTTTTTGCGGTCCTCGGGCCTCTCACTGTTGTGGCCTCTCCCGTTGCGGAGCACGGGCTCCGGACGCGGACGCGCAGACTCAGCGGCCATGGCTCACGGGCCCAGCTGTTCCGCGGCACATGGGATCTGCCCAGACCGAGGCATTTGTATTTGAAAGGCCATTATGTGGTAAAAAGGCTTTTCCTACTTGACATGAGTCCCTGATTCCCATTTATAACATTGTTTCTGTGAGGCAATATGCTCAGAGTTCCCAACAGCCTACTTACAAATGGAATTTTAGAATAGCACATGTTTGCAGTTGGACACTGTACTAAAACAAGCCCTCTGGCCACTGTTAAGTGTTTTGAAGTAAGTTCCAAAAAAGAAATTAGTGAACATTAAATTTCTAACTTGTTTATGTCCATCCTGAGTGTTCTCTAATTGTATATATGCAAAATTGTATATATGCAATATATGCAGTATGATTTTTATGAAGTTGTAATCGGTGTATACATACAGGCCTGTGACCTGCTTTTCTCAGTTACTAATACTATATAAATATTTCTGATATCTGTATATGTATGATTTATTTATAGCTATATGATATTTAATTGTGTGAGTAGACTATAGTTTGCTTAATAATAGAGTAGCAGCAGCAGCAAGAGCAGATCTGTATATCTGGGAACTTTTTTCTTTATTTTTGAGCACAGAAATGTTTTCTTCATGCTAATTCTCAATCCATAATTTTAAAAGCTCTTTGTTTTCTCCATTTCTTCTACATTTTGACTTTTATACAGTTTCAAGAGATACTGCCAGCTGTCATACATATTCTTTAATTTTGCTCTTTTCCTTCATAGTTAAAGAGCTGTTGCCTCGTTTATCTGCAGTGAGTACTACTGAGGCTAGCAGTTTGTTGTTTTTGTCATGCTTAATGATTTCCAGCTTTGTCTAATTTGGACTATGACTTTACCAGCCTTTTCTTTTTTTTTAAATAATTTATTTTATTTTATTATTTTATTTATTTATTTTTGGTTGCGTTGGGTCTTCGTTGCTGCGTGCAGGCTTTTCTCTCGTTTCGGCCCGTGGGGGCTACTCTTCGTTGCGGTGCGCGGGCTTCTCATTGCGGTGGCTTCTCGTTGCGGAGCACGGGCTGTAGGCGCATGGGCTTCAGTAGTTGTGGCACCTGGGCTCAGTATCTGTGGCTCATGGGCTCTAGAGCACAGGCTCAGTAGTTGTGGTGCACAGGCTTAGTTGCTCTGCGGCATGTGGGATCTTCCCGGACCAGGGCTCGAACCTGTGTCCCCTCCATTGGCAGGCAGATTCTTAACTACTGTGCCACCAGGGAAGCCCGACTTTTTGTTTTTATATTTTGCGTTCATTTTAATTTTTTTAAAAAGGACATTAGGCAACAAGATAATTCAGCAAACACTTGCCCAAATACTGCTGTATTGAGTAAGATAGTGATGGTGCCCAAAAAGAATGGTTGATTGTCAAAAAGTACCACCATAAGACAACTAGAAATGTTCTTTAGTAAATTAAGTGTCGGAGAGGTGATGTAGGAGTGTTTGTTATATTAAGTTGTGTAAGATTTGAAAGTATTCAACTCAAGAGCTCCCTGAATTTAATATTTTGTTTTATTTTGTTTTTACTAGAAACATTTAAGATGGTCCTTGATTTATGGCCATTTAGTGGGTGATTCTAGGAGTGGTCCTCACAGTGAACTAAGCTGCTTGCTTCCCTCCCACTGAATTCCCTGCAGATTTGTCCTCACCTCCACTTAGATGGGGTTTGCCTTCACTTATTTCTGGAAAGTTAGGTTAAAATTATGATTAAAAAAATACTTTTTTCTCTCCATGACATGCAAGACCTAATCATATTTATTTTCTACAGCATTTCTCTATCTATAGCTATCTGTTTACATTCTGACTGGGAACACTGGGATCGCTTTCATCATGCCTACGGTGGTGGTAATGGACGTATCCCTTTCCATGACCCGACCTGTGTCTATCGAGGGGTCCGAGGAATATCAGCGCAAGCACCTGGCAGCCCATGGTTTGACAATGCTGTTTGAACACATGGCCACAAATTACAAGCTTGAGTTTACAGCCCTGGTGGTTTTTTCATCACTCTGGGAATTGATGGTTCCCTTCACAAGAGATTATAACACCCTACAGGTACAAAAAGGAATGAGTTATTGTATGTACTGGGCCCAATTTATAGGAAGGAAAACAGTATTATCATATTGCACTGAATATTTAGAACTGGAATTATTTAAAGATAAGTCTATGGGTATAATATCTGAGTATAACTGTAAAACAAAGATTCATAATCAGTAGGCCTTCTGCCTTTGGTAGAGCTATGAGTTAGAGCTGTGAGTTGTTGCTGTAGCCTCCTCTTTTGGTTTTCTGGAATTCTCTGTGGGAGGGGAGCATCTCAGGATGTAGTGCCCTGTTCCCTAAAGTTCAGGATCTTTAGGTTCAACACTTTTCTACTTTTCTATAAAACTTGAGATGAAAAACAGTCCTTCCAGGGACTTCCCTGGTGGCTCAGTGATTAAGAATCCGCCTACCAATGCAAGGGACACGGGTTTGAGCCCTGGTCCGAGAAGATCCCACATACCGTGGAGCAACTAAGCCCATGCGGCACAACTACTGAGCCTGCAAGCCACAGCTACTGAGCCCATGCACCTAGAGCCCGTGCTACGCAACGAGAAAAGCCACCGCAAGGAGAAACCCATGCACCACAACAAAGAGTAGCCACCGCTTGCTGCAACTAGAGAAACCCCACATGCAGCAATGAAGACCCAACACAGCCAAAAATAAATAAATTTTAAAAAAAGAAAAATAGTCCTTCCTTATAAAATCCTTATTCTAGAGTAATTCAGGAGTATATTTCCTCCGCAACAAATAGCCTTTGATTTACAGATGCCAAGAAATCATTTTAAAACCTTGATTGATAGGTGTTACCTTCCAAAGGTGTTGTCTGTGATATGCCAAAGAATTACTTTCTGACAACATCTCTAAATTATTACTATTTCCAACAATACCTAGCACAGTTCCTTGCCCATAGTGAGCAGTCAGTAAGTGTTTGTGGAATTAAAATGAACAGTTTAATAGTTGCTAGGCAGTTTAGAAATCCAGGATCAGTATAGTTTGCTTTTTAAAATATAAATAATAAAATTTTGTTAAATCATTTATTATCTCACATTTTTAAAAAAAATCTATTTATTTATTTTGGCTGCATCGGGTCTTAGTTGCAGCATGTGAACTTTCAGTTGCAGCATGCAGACCCTTAGTTGTGGAATGCAGAGTCTCAGTTGCAGCATGTGGGCTTCTTAGTTTTGGCATGTGGACTCTTAGTTGCGGCATGTGAACTCTTAGTTACAGCATGAATGTGGGATCTAGTTCTCTGACCAGAGGTCGAACCCAGGACCCCTGCATTGGGAGCATGGAGTCTTACCCACTGGACCACCAAGGAAGTCCCTATCTCACATTTTTTTAAGTGACTCAAAAGCTTTTTTTTTTTTCATTTTTTAATTGCACTGGATTTCTTATAGATGAGTAAACTAAGAATCTTGGATGTTCAGCAGTTCTGAAATTTAAAGAATTGCTATATAGGTAGTGAAGAGTAATGGTTGAGTCCTGGAGTCTGACTGACTGGGTTCAAATCTAGATTCTGCCACTTCTAGGTGTAAGACCTGGGAAAGTGACCTAATCGTTTTGTACCTCAGTTTCCTTATTTTAAAAATAGGTTAATTGGGCTACCCTGGTGACGCAGTGGTTAAGAATCCGCCTGCCAATGCAGGGGACATGGGTTCAAGCCCTGGTCCGGGAAGATCCCACATGCCGCAGAGCAACTAAGCCTGTGCACCACAACTACTGAAGCCTGCGTGCCACAACTACTGAAGCCTGCTTGCCACAACTACTGAAGCCCACACACCTAGAGCCCGTGCTCCGCAACAAGAGAAGCCACCGCAATGAGAAGCCTGCACACCGCAACAAAGAGTAGCCCCCGCTCACCACAACTAGAGAAAGTCCGTGCACAGCAACGAAGACCCAACGCAGCCAAAAATAAATAAATGAAATTTTTTTTAAATAAAGAAAATAAAAATAGATTCATTATCTATACCTTATAGCAGGGGTCCCCAACCCCCACCCCCAGCCACACAGCGGGAGGTGAGGAGTGGGCAGCCAGCAAAGCTTCATCTGCTGCTCCCCATCGCTCACATTACCGCCTTAACCATCCCCTGCCCCGCCCCACCCACCCCCCGTCTGGAAAAACTGTCTTCCACGAAACTGGTGCCTGACCAAAAAGGTTGGGGACCACTGCGTTATAGGATGTTGTCATGATTAAATGCATGTAAAATGCCTAGAATGATGATAGTATTTAGTAAATTTTGTCATTATTTTTGTGATGTCTTCAAACGTTTTTCATTTTAATTATTTCTTTCAAGGTCCACTTAATAAAGATATGAACTTGATGGACAATTCACTCTCACCTGATGAGAGAACAGAATAAAGGGAAGCTCTTTTTTTTTTTGTGTGTGTGGTGGTACGCGGGCCTCTCACTGTGTGGCCTCTCCCGTTGCAGAGCACAGGCTCCGGACGTGCAGGCTCAGTGGCCATGGCTCACGGGCCCAGCCGCTCCGCGGCATGTGGGATCTTCCCGGACCAGGGCACGAACCCATGTACCCTGCATCGGCAGGCAGACTCTCAACCACTGAGCCACCAGGGAAGCCCAGGGAAGCTCTTTTAATCATCCTTTATAGTTGAGGAAATCTTTTTTACCATTTTTCTTTAAGAACGTATGATTTGGGCTCTCAGAAACACAGTGTCCCCTGTGTAACATTCATGCTTTGAACAGTTTATGTTTTTTTCTGGTAACAAATTAAAACAGTAAATAATAATGAGCAATTTTATCTTTCATTCAATCAGGAAGCACTAAGTAATATG
This sequence comes from Leucopleurus acutus, assembly GCF_964270905.1. Lineage (NCBI taxonomy): Eukaryota > Metazoa > Chordata > Mammalia > Artiodactyla > Delphinidae > Leucopleurus > Leucopleurus acutus. The sequence goes on along the minus strand of NC_139142.1, from coordinate 134,457,159 downwards.
GATGATTATGATAAAACCTGCTTGGAGTCTGCATTAGTTGGTGTTTGCAATATCGTTCAGCAAGAATGGGGTGGTGCAATTCCTTGTCAGGTAATGATCAATTCTTTTTCTTTGCCCTAAGTTAAAATCATTAACCACTGAGGCGCTTCATTTTTGTTCAGGCTCTGACACAGCATACATTGTAATTTCCACAAACTGTATTATACACTTTTGGTATCTTTTTAAAAGAAGGCACTAAATCAACACTAATATATTCAGAAAGCAGCACAAATATGCCTTAAGGAAAGCATCCTCCTAGTAAATTGACTCACCTCAAACTAGCATTGTTTGTATAAAACACAAAGGGCTCACAGTGGAATTTTAGAACACCCCCTGGAAGGGGCGATTATAATTTTGAGTGATATAATTGTAAACATCAGTACAATATAGTCTATCTTCATTATTCCAGTGTAGCATTTATTCAGCAGACTTTTAACCTTCTCAACTACCTGGGTTGTCTAAAAAGTGAGGTGTATGTCATAAAATCTGTTGCCCTTTCCTAAAGAGTCCACAATAGGGCCACATATAGCATCAAATCAGAGCAGAGTTGTAGCAATTGGAAGTTTGCTATAAACAGGTTCTTTGAGAAGTGGTAACATATTTTAAAGGAGAAAACAGAAAAGTTGCTAAAAGGAAAATCATAATAGTCTACAACAGGAATCAGCAAACTTTTTCCGTATTTTAGGCTTTGCGAGTGTCAGTGGCAACTCCTCAACTCTGTTGTCATAGCATGAAAGCAGTCACAGGTAATAAGTAAATAAATGGGCATGGCTCTGTTCCAGTAAAACTTTATTTACAGAAACAGGCAGTGGGCCATAGTATATGATTTTTTATTATAGGGTCAAATACGGGATTCCTCAGTAGTGTCAGTAACATCACCGATATTTGTTTTTTAAATAAGTATAAGATTGTGGCTGCCTTGTGGTGAGGAAAGGTTAGGGGCTGACCCAAATAAAACATGAGGGAATATGAGAAGTGATGGAACTGGTCTGTATCTTGATAGTAGAAGTGGTTACATCACTGAATGCATTTGTCAGAACTCATAGAACTATATACTAAAAAGGGTGAATTTTGTTGCTTATGAAATATATCTCAATAAACCCAGCTTTTTTTTTTTAAGCTTTTTTGTTTTTTCTTACTGTTTTTTCTTACTCAGGTAGTTGAGTTATTTTATACAGTATGAACTCATGGGTTAGTGAAGACCCTGAGCTACTACTAAAAGGTTAAAAATCAGATCACTTTAGTGGACACTTGCTAAAAAAGCCAGTAAATACCTTTGATCAGTTTCCTTTCAGAAATAAAAACCTTTGTCACCTTGCTTCATAAACATTAGTTCATAAAACCATGCATACAGACTGTCTAATTTCCTAGCAATATAAAGAATAAGTGAAGTTTTGTTGTCAATATCTTCTGAACTGGAAGCTAGCAGGTAGCACAGTTTCATTTGCTACTTCTTCAGTGGTTTTAGAGAAGAAACTCAGAAAACACATAAGAGCCAGACCTTGTGCACCATGCAGACTTCTGCCTTTTAATATTTTTTTCTTCCTTTGCAAAAAGGAGGAATCTGAATTTGAGATATACTGTACCCTGAGGGGAAGGAGCTGGGCCTGGATCCACTTAGACTTGCTTGGTGAGTTTTGGGGTGAAACAGGTCCAAAACACGGTGGACGTTATTAGTGATTGTTTTTATAATCAGTTACTATCAAACAGATTTGTTTTAATGTGGAATGTTTTTAACCAAGTTTTTAAAGAGCTGGACTGTGTTTTCATTATCTGAGTAAAGTCTGTCTCATTTTGACATTACAAGAAATATTTCATTATCACACAGCATCTGAAAAAGCTAGTGGCAGAAGTAAATCATTATGTAGCAATTGTTGGTACCTAGAAGAGGGATTTGCCTTGACTGTCTTCCTAAGAGATGACATCTCTCCAGGGGACCTCTATTAAGCATTCTTGGGCTTTAGAAGTAAGTGTCAGTCTTGGCACTTCACATGGTGCAACCACCTAATACTGACTTACTGGTTTGTTATTGTTAAGTTACTAGGCTAGGCTAGGGAGAGCAAAAACAATCCTCCCCTGGATTGCTTGGGAAGTCCACTCAGGACTTCCCAAGGACTGCATTAAACAGTGAGGAAAAGGAAAATGATTTGTAACTAATGTCTATTGTTGGTATGTTTTGAAGGCTTTTAAAAATTATCGGTTGATTAAGAATGCATTTTAAAGGTCTTGTCCATGTCTGGTTAAATGGCTTTTATAAATACATATTTAATGCAGTTGTCATTTTAGTTGAGCAGGGGTAGGTAAAGTTTGTCATCTTTGAAAATAAAGTGTCAAGGTTCAGTCTTCAGACTTCTGTGCTGGTATTTCCTAGGGACACACGTAAAATAGGTCCTTATGCCATTTTTTTTCTTTTTTTCTTTTTCTGCTGCTTCAGGTCTTAGTTGCAGCATGCGGGATCTTTTTGTTGCGGTGCGCAGGCCTCTCTCTAGTTGTGGTATGCGAGTTTTCTCTCTCTCTTTGTGGTGCGCAGGCTCCAGGGCACGTGAGCTTAGTTGCCCCAGGGCATGTGGGATCTTAGTTCCCCAACCAGGGATCGAACCTGTGTCCCCTGCATTGGAAGGCAGATTCTTTACCGCTAGACCACCAGGGAAGTACCCTTTATGCCATTTTTGACACCAGTGTCTTAGGTGCCAACTCCTTCTCTAAGAGATAGCGTTCTAGTTTTAATACAATTAAGTAAGAATTGGTTATGAATGGTTTTGTCTTTTTTTTAAGTGTTCATAGGTAGGTGCTTTTTTAAAGGTTTAATAAGATAAAATACAGTAAAATGCATAGATCTTAAGTATACAGTTTACTGAGTTTTCACAAATGTATATACCTATGTAACCACTCCTCCAGTTAAGATATAGAACATTTCCATTACCCTACAGAGTTTTCTCATGCCCCTTTCTACTCAGTATCACCCCACAACCCCTATTTGATTTATCTTAGTTTTGTTTTATGTGGTCTGAACTTAATATATATGTGTAGAATCGTATCAATACAATGTGTCTGTCATCTTTCACTTGACAAATGTTGTTGAGATTTATTCACATCTTTGTTTGTATTCCTGCAGAGGTACATTTTTCAGTGTAAATGCAATTAGGGAGAAATGAAAACATTGCCAAATGAGACTGCTTTAAATAAATATGTTATTTCATGTACAAAACTCCTCTCCCTTTTTGCAAACAGGTTGTTCTGGTGACAGATGGCTGTCTTGGCATTGGTAGAGGGTCACTGCGGCACTCCCTAGCTACTCACAGCCAACGCAGTGAGAGCAACAGGTTCCCACTACCTTTTCCTTTCCCATCTAAGTTATACATCATGTGCATGGCAAATCTGGAGGAGGTAATGCTTTTTACTAAGTTCTTTTTAGTTTGATTAGATACATTTTAGGACTCAGAAATGGAATATATTTTTTAGTATATTCCATTAATATTATATTACATATACAGGCATGTGTCGGAGATATTGCAGGTTCCATTCCAGACCACCACTATAAAGCGGGGATCACAATAAAGCAAGTCGCATTAATTTCTTTTTTTCCCAGTGCATATAAAAAAAGCTTTGTTTGTACTATACTGTTGTCTATTAAGAGTGCAATAAATAGCACTGTCTAAAAAAAACCAATGTACATACCTTATTTTAAAAATATTTTATTGCCAAAGAGTGCTAACCATCATCTGAGCCTTCAACAAGTTGTAATCTTTTTGCTGGTGGAGGGTTTGAAATATTGCAAGAATTACCAAAATGTGACACAGAGACAAAGTGAGGAAATCCTGTGGAAAAATTGTGCCAATAAAATTGCTTGACACAGGTTTGCCACAGACCTTTGTTTAAAAAAAAAGGCAATATCTGCGAAACTCAATAAATGAGGCATGCCTATAGTATAACATTGAACTCCATTGTTTCAACTGACACTAATTACTGATTATATTTGAAAAGACACTATGTCTCAAATGCTTTCTGAAAGCAGAGTGTTGCCACATCTCAGGAAACATAGCTGGAGTTGTTATCCGTCCTACTTCCCACAAAGATTCTTCAGATGCTACAGAGTCAGAATGTTCTTTTTGGTGTTAGGTGTTTCCCTCACTTAGGAATTCTTATGTCCATCACACCAGAAATGTTGACAGAAGTGTGCTTTGATTTTTTGTTGTTGTTAAGTAACATTACTCTGATGTATGTTTTATTAAACTCTTTATCTCCTGGTTTTCCCATTTATTTTGGAAAGTTATTTAACTTTTCTTCACCTCAGTTTTTCTATCTTTAAAATATAAATAATGATGGTTCTTACCAAAATATGTTAGAAACACTTGGAAGGGAAGGTGCTATGTGAATACCAACTGTGGTCACCTCTGAATCTTTGCAACACTACTTGGAATGAAATAGCTCTACTGGTATAATTTTATATAACATTCCTCTTTGGTAACCTTGAGTCAAAATTGTTAGTTATTTTCCTTCTCACATTGTTAAAAAAAATCATCTTCGTTTTGTGACCTTAGTGTACTGATAACAATCTGGCATTTTATGCCACTTTAAAAGAGTCATCTGTTTTGCTTTGTAGCTTCAGAGCACTGATTCCTTGGATTGCCTTGAACGTCTTATAGATTTAAACAATGGTGAAGGGCAGATTTTTACTATTGATGGCCCCCTGTGCTTGAAAAATGTACAGTCTATGTTTGGGTGAGTATATACTTTTTTGCCTTCTTACAATCCAGCATTATAATTTGATGTCAGACAATAATATCTATTTTACTGTTTCTAGTTGTGTCATTTCATTTTCCCCAAGTTGCACATTTTTCAGATAAAATGATTGGTAGTAGTGATTTTTAAGTGTTGACTCCCTTTTAAATTAAGCATGACTAAATCTATAATGTCTATAGGTATTGACTTCCTTACAATGACAGCAATTTCAAAGATTTAACTGCTTTTGGGCTTTTCAGAATTGAAATTTCCTCACCAAAAATATCAGATTTTGTTCTGTTTCACAAATGGTCAGATCATAGCTTTGGAATCAACTTGAAGGGAAAACAAACTTGACATCTTAAAAAGATTACTTGAAAAAAATTATACGTATCATATTACTCTTTCTGTAACAAATAATCATCATATTCTAGAAAACTGATAGATCTGGCATATACACCTTTCCATGCTGTTCTCAAGTGTGGCCACCTAACCGCTGATGTGCAAGTCTTCCCCAGGCCAGAACCTTTTGTTGTAGACGAGGAAATCGATCCTATCCCTAAAGTCATTAACACAGGTAACTTTTTTTATACTTCATTCTTAGTTCTTCTGTTATCCCTACTTTCTTCTAACTTCTGACTTTTACTCTCCTCTCTCCAGGAGGGTTGAAAAGAAATGCCAGTATACTTTGGATGGGAGGTTGCATTGCCTAAGGGGTGGCAGATTAGTAGTCTTCCATGGTGAGGTCATGAGTTAATCTCTGATCCTAGATGATTATAACCACAAATTACTAGAGTTGGAAACCAGGGCCAGATTCACTAGCATTGAAATCCTTGAGGTAGTTCTTAATAGAGATAGTAAGACGGATTAGCGTCATTATTAAGGTCATATTTGAAGAGCTAGCTTTTAGACTTGGCTGTGTGACTTTTCCTCTGTGACCCTGGACAAGTCACTTCCTCTAGTTCTTATTGGCTAGGTGAGTGGAATCTCTAGGAGAAATGATGGTCTCTCAGGTCTCAGTTGTGATATATTGTACCCCTCTAATCCTGCAGCTTGTATTATGACTAAAAGAAAGCAATGTGTTATGGCTTCTACCATGTTGCCAGTGCTATGCTTAGGTTAAATTGGCAAAGCCAATAATCAAAAGTAACAAGGGGTAGTAGAGAAGAGAGTTGTCTCATATTGGCAGGTGGACTCCTTGAGTGGTGGGTATATGTTTAACCATCACTGTTTTGAGTCACCACTGCACACCCTCAGTGCCTGGCTTAGTGTCTGATGCTTAGTAGATGTTCACTAGGTAATTGTTCAATCAACAAATGATTAAAATTGGACTTCCCTGGTGGCGCAGTGGTTAAGAACCCACCTGCCAGTGCAGGGAACACGGGTTCGAGCGCTGGTCTGGGAAGATCCCACATGCTGTGGAGCAACCAAGCCCATGCGCCGCAACTACTGAGCCTGCGCTCTAGAGCCCGTGAGCCACAACTACTGAAGCCCGCGTGCCTAGAGCCCGTGCTCCGCAACAAGAGAAGCCACCGCAGTGAGAAGAAGCCCGCACACCGCAACAAAGAGCAGCCCCTGCTCACTGCGACTAGAGAAAGCCCGCACGCAACAGCGAAGACCCAAAGCAGCCAAAAATTAATTAATTAATTAATTAATAATAAAAGATATAATGAAAAAATTTTTAAATGATTAAAATTAAGTACAGCTGGAAATTCATTTCATTCTTGGGTGTGTAGACTTTAAGGAGTTTTTGAGTGAAGGGCTGTGCACAGGCTGTTTTGTTTTCTGTGCCTTTATTTTCTGCTCCTGCTAGAAATAGGTCATCCATCTCTTTCATTGTGACTAGACAGCAGTGTGCCAAATGTTTTGTTGCCTTCAAACCAGTTATATTCCACTTCCCTCCCACCCTTTTAGGATGAGTAACTTCAAATAGATCTTTTCTTCCCAGAAGTACATTACTTTCTATGTACTAGATTTCACAAATGCAGTGTTTAGGTGGGGAATTCAAATATGATAACTAGGAAGGTTATTGGAAGTTCTCTGAATGGCTCTAATGCTTTTCATTTTAAGTAACTAAGAAAATAAGGATAATTGTCCTTTATTTAATGGACTAACTTATAAAAGCTTCTAGTCCAAGATTTTTGTTATAGCTTATATTTAAACCACTAAAACATAGGCCTTTTTCTACTCAGATGAAAAATATATAACTGCTTATGCTGATTCATTCGTTACTCAGCTAAAGAAGGTAATGATAGCAAAACTCCAGAGAAGCAGATTTCCTGATGTATAAGAAGTATGGTATACTCACCATGATCCTGATTTTTTAAAACATTGTTTTGAGAATATGAATGTGTATATGCCTAGAAGAAAGGCTAAAAAGCAATTCAGTAAAATATTAATAGAGGTTTCCTTTGATGAGGAATGATGAGTGACTTTATTTTTCTTCTTTACAGTTTTTAGTGTTTTCTAAGTTTTTATACTACTTATATAATCAGAAAAAACTTCCAGGGCTTCCCTGGTGGCGCAGTGGTTGAGAGTCCGCCTGCTGATGCAGGGGAGATGGGTTCGTGCCCCGGTCCGGGAAGATCCCACGTGTCGTGCAGCGGCTGGGCCTGTGAGCCATGGCCGCTGAGGCTGCGCGTCCGGAGCCTGTGCTCTGCAACGGGAGAGGCCACAACAGTGAGAGGCCTGCGAACAGCAAAAAAAAAAAAAAAGAAAAGAAAAAACTTCCAGAAAGTACTCTTTGGGTTACAACTTTTTTTTTTTTAACTTATTTTAGATTTTCAACAAATACTTTTGGTCTTTAATACAGCTTCTATAAAGCAAAGAAACCATTGTCATATGTACACTGGTACCTTGATTTTGTAGAGAATGTATTTCTTTCTCAGGGAAACAGTTTTAATGCAAAAGCCTTACCCTCCAGGCATAACTGCTTGCAGTTGTTGTGGAAGTATTTTACTTACTATGACGCCCCCTGGTGACCTGAACATCCTGACTATTCAGAGAGACTTAACCATTAAGCTTTTGCCTTGGCTGGGGACCTAGCCTCATAAAAATAGTCTAGCTGATTTGTCGTATAACTTAAGTCCATTAAATAAAAGACAGTTGTCCTTAATTTCTTAGTTACTTAAAATGCAAAGTATTAGAGTCATTCAGAGAAACTTCTAATAACCTTCCTAGTCATCATATTTGAATTCCCGATCTAAACCTTGTGTTTATGAAATCTAGTACATAGAAAATAATGTACTTTCCCATAACAAATTAATTCTTTGTTTTTAATTAATTTTTATTGGAGTATAGTTGCTTTACAATGTTGTGTTAGTTTCTGCTGTACAGCAAAGTGAATCAGTTATACATACACATATATCCACTCTTTTTTAGATTTCCTTCCCATTTAGGTCACCACAGAGCATTGAGTAGAGTTCCCTGTGCTATACAGTAGGTTCTCATTAGTTATCTTTTTCTTTCTTTTTTTTTTTTTTTTGCGGTACGCGGGCCTCTCACTGTTGTGGCCTCTCTCGTTGTGGAGCACAGGCTCCGGACACGCAGGCTCAGCGGCCATGGCTCACGGGCCCAGCCGCTCCGCGGCATGTGGGATCCTCCCAGACCGGGGCACGAACCCGTTTCCCCTGCATCGGCAGGCGGACTTTCAACCACTGCGCCACCAGAGAAGCCCAGTTATCTATTTTATATACAGTAGTGTATATGTGTGAATCCCAATCTCCCAATTCATCCCATTCGCCCTTCCCCCCTTGATAACCATAAGTTTGTTTTCTACATCTGTGTCTCTGTTTCTGCTTTGCAAGTAAGTTCATCTGTACCATTTTTCTTTTCTTTTTTTTTTTTTTTTGTTTTTTTTTGGATGCATTGGGTCTTCGTTGCTGGGCGTGTGCTTTCTCTACTTGCAGCGAACGGGAGCTACTCTTCGTTGCGGTGTGCGGGCTTCTTATTGCAGTGGCTTCTCTTATTTCAGAGCACAGGCTCTAGGCGCGCATGCTTCAGTAGTTGCGGTGCGTGGGCTTAGTTGCTCTGGGGCCTGTGGGATCTTCCCAGACCAGGGATCGAACCCATGTCCCCTGTATTGGCAGGTGGATTCTTAACCCCTGAACCACCAGGGAAATCCTGTACCATTTTTCTAGATTCCACATACGAGTGATATTTTACGATATTTTTCTTTCTCTTTCTGACTTACTTTACTCTGTATGACAATCTCTAGGTCCATCCATGTCACTGCAAATGGCATTATTTCATTCCTTTTATGGCTGAGTAATATTCCATTGTATATATGTGCCACATCTTCTTTATCCATTCCTCTGTCGATGGACATTTAGGTAGCTTCCATGTCCTGGCTATTGTAAATAGTGCTACAGTGAACATCGGGGTGCATGCATCCTTACAGATTTCTCCGGATATATGCCCAGGAGTGGGATTGCTGGGTCACATGGTAGCTCAGTTTTCAGTTTTTTAAGGAACCTCCATACTGTTCTCTGTAGAGGCTGTACCAGTTTATTGGTACATTCCCACCAACAGTGTAGGATGGTTCCCTTTTCTCCACACCGTCTCCAGCATTTATTGTTTGTTACGAGTTAATTCTATGTTGATTCCTTCTTTTCAGATTTGGAAATAGTGGGATTTATTGATATAGCTGATATTTCAAGTCCCCCTGTTCTGTCCAGACATCTGGTTCTACCTATAGCACTTAACAAAGGTGAGTTCTCTTCCTATTCCAGTGATACATATGAAGTATCTTATTATCTAAAGTTATTCTTAAATGTAAGATAGTAAAATAGCCCATTTTGCAGAATTTGGGGGAAAGGAGCAGTTATTAGATTGGTTTTTTTGGTTTTTTTGGTGTTTTTTTGCGGTACGTGGGCCTCTCACTGTTGTGGCTCTCCCGTTGCGGAGCACAGGCTCCGGACGTGCAGGCTCAGCGGCCATGGCTCACGGGCCTAACCGCTCCGTGACATGTGGGATCTTCCCAGACCGGGGCACGAACCTGTGTCCCCTGCATTGGCAGGCAGACTCTCAACCACTGCGCCACCAAGGAAGCCCTGGAAAGCATTTTGACACATATTTATTGTGTGCTGCTTCGTTAATTTACAGTGGAAATCCTCTTTAGAGATGACAGTGCTTAGTCCCTCATCCTGGGCTCTGCCTTTCCCTGTGGGAGCATGCTGGGGAAACCAAAGTAGTTCTCAGAAGGTTGCCTGATCAATGTGGAATACAGCTTTATAAGGGGAGAAACCACACCTGTTCTCTACTGGTGCCTAGCACATAGTAGATACTCAGTAAATACTGTTGAATGAGTGAATGAATCCAGGTCCTTGTGAGGCCTCATTACTGCAGAATGTATTTCTCCAGCAACTATAAAGTCATCTCCTACGTTCAGCATCTCTCTGGAGAATGTTAGTCTCTAGCACTTTAAACTTCTCTTTTCTATGTTTTAGGCTGACCGTCTCCTTTATATTCACCAGCTTTCTCCAAGAAGTATGTACAATCAGGTTTCCACTCACTGAGTTATGACCACATTCCATTTACTCATGGTTATTTCAGTTGGAGTGTTAGGTATTCCATAACCCTCCATCACATATTCATAGACAGAATCTTTGATATGTTCTCACAGATGACCGATTATGATCCTTTTGTTTATACTTTACCTTACTGTTATTGATATTGATAACAACTGAATTTACCTTATTCCTAAGGTCCTGGGAATTCTGCGTGCCCATATAAATTGCCAAGAAAGAAAGTGGGCAAAACAAAGAGTTTGTATAGGAAAACAGTGGGAAGAAAAGTATGGGAAGGCAAAATGGAGCTGTGTTGTAAGGGCTGTCGAATGTCACACTAAACCAGGAAGATCTTTCTATTGAATTAGAAAGTCTTTGAATCAGCTTGAGTACACAGATAGTTCCAGAAGGAAGTTAATTGGAGGAAGATTCATTCATTTGTCAGCAGAGTGTATGAGAGAACCTGGAGTTGGAGAAGTGAGTCAAGAAGCTTATGGAGTAGTCACTGTTCTTGGGGTATCCCATCCACGTGCTGCCTGAAGGCTGTCAGTTGAGAACACTCTTGACATCTCTGAATCTGTTTCTGTTTCGATGGTGCCTGAAACCCCCAGAGAGCCTCTAGCTTAGTGTTCCAGTAGAAACTATGGAAAGCTGATTTTTTGTGTAGCAGCTTCACTGAACTATAATTCATATACCATACATTTCACCCATTTAAAGTGTACAATTCAGTAGTTTTTAGTGTATTTACAAAGTTATGCAACCATAACCACAATTTTTGAATCAGAATTTTAGAATTTTCACTACCTCAGAAAGAAACCTTTTAGCTATCAACCCATAACCTTCCATCTCTCTCAGCCTCAGGTAACTACTGATATCCTATCTGTATAGATTTGCCTCTTCTGGATGTTTCATATAAGTGGAATTTATATAACATGTGAAAACTGATTTTTATTTGGACATAGGAAAACCAGAATATGAGTTTTTCTTACTTGTTATAATATTCCTTTATAATTTTGTATACTTTCCTTCCAAGGCTAGAAAGAGCCAAGAGTACAACTGGAGTTTGGAGTTTTTGTAGCTAATCTCAGTCTGACTGGTTTTCTCTTCGTTTCATAGAAGGTGATGAGGTGGGTACTGGTATAACGGATGACAACGAAGATGAAAATTCAGCCAATCAGATTGCAGGCAAAATACCCAACTTTTGTGTCCTGCTCCATGGCAGCCTAAAAGTGGAAGGAATGGTGGCGATAGTTCAATTAGGGTAAGAAACTTTTTTACCTTTGGTTGAGTGAAAGGGAGAATCAATTTATAGTGAAGTATTCCCCAGACTTTTCTGAAAGAAAGAATAGAAAGGATCTCGTCACTTTTTTTCTCTTTCTGCCATATCCTTCCCACGTACTATCACCTTCTACACTACTCTTTAAAGCATCCCCTAGAATAAGTACAGAGTGAGTCTTTTAATTATATTGCCTTTATATAATATCTTTTCTCAGTTTTCCTCTTTTCCATCCTATCTAGGAAACCTGGGGTCAGTTTAAGTAATGCTACTAACTTGTTATAGGATCTTATGCAGTATGCACAGACTCCTCAGCTATAAAATGAGGAGGTAAAACTAAATGAAAAAACATACCGATAACATTGAACATTTTACCATGTGCCAGGTACTTCTCTAGGCACTTTATATACCTCACTATACAGGAGGTATCAGTATTATCCCCATTCCTTAGATGAAGAAACTGAGGCTTCGAGAGCAAGTCATGGTACTTGCTCAAGGTCACACAGCTAGTAAATGAAAGAGCCAGGATCTTATCCACGTATTGTGACTCCATAGCCCATGCTCGTAACCACTCTGCTGTATTCCTTCCCTATGAGGAAGGCCCTTCTAGCTTTCACTTTTCGCTGTAGTCTCAAAATCTGCAAAACTCTCTGCTTCCCTTTCTATAATACCTGTTGTCAGAGAAGAAGAGGTCGTCTTCTGGCCATCACCTGGGATTGACTGGTAGAGAAAATCAAGAGGTTAGGAATGCTCAGAGGAAGCATGGCTCCTTTTCTGCTTGAGTTAAAATTAGCTGATCCAGAAAGAAAAATGCAATTCTTATTAGGTATCAGTTTGCTATATTTCTTGGTACTCAGGCTACTTGTAGTGTCTCTGAGTAGGAGAATCACCTGGGGCCCTTTGAGAAGTGGGAGCAGAGCTGGGTGATGGCTTTGTGCCCTTTGTTAGAAGGGCTTCTCTCTGTGGTACTGCTGTACCACAGAGGCAGCTGAAAAAACCTATAGGTCTCAGCCCTTACTTGTCACCACCCCTGCAGCTACTTGCTGCCCTTGTGATTTTTTTTTTCTCTTTTAAGACTGCTTTTGATTTCCATATCTACATAATTGAATAATAATACCTGTCCCCAAGGAATGGTAATATTAGGGGACATCAGTATGCATTTTTAGGTTTAGGATTTGACTTTAGTAAAAGTAATGCACCTAATTTCAAAGCTGAAAACCATGTCTCTCAAGAGAAAAACACAGGCTAGAGTTATTTAACTTGACAGTCCCAGGCTTGATGTTCTTCTGATCTTCCATCTTCTCTCCATCTAGTCCTGAATGGCACGGAATGCTCTACTCCCAAGCTGACAGCAAGAAGAAATCAAACCTCATGATGTCTCTCTTTGAGCCTGGCCCAGAACCTCTCCCATGGCTAGGGAAAATGGCACAGTTGGGTCCTATTTCAGGTATAACCCAGATTAGATTTTATTTATCCTGACTTTGTTTGCTCTCTGCTGTTCAGAATGGCTCTGTCTGTGCAGTCAGAGAGCTGCGTGATTTCCCTTATGAGTGCCCTGTGGTTTCTGACTCTGGATATGTACATGGAGAACCCCAAGAGAGTTTGATGTTTGCACTTTTAATTTTACAGCTCAGGGGAAACAAATATTTAGGTTGCTTCAAGTAAAAATAAATGCTCTGAATGTTTGGAGTGAAAAGCTATTCTCCATAAACTTTCTTCTTTAGTGTACTATTTTCAACCCGGGTACCCCTAGTCATTCATAGATAATTAATCCCATTCCTTCTTGAAACTATTTTCCCTTAGTTTTCCTAACATTGCATTCACCTAGTACTTACCTTTTTTCTTGGCAACTTTTCTTTCTTGTCATCTTGTCTTTTCTTCCTCTTGCCTCATGATTCCCAAGGTGTTGTTCTTTGCCTTCTTCTCTTGGGTTATTATTCTCTCTTGGTTATTTCATCAGCTGTTATAGCTTCAGAGTCCCAAAAATCTCTGACTCTGGTGCTGCTCGATCTCTCCCTGAAACTTGCATATTATATTTCCAGTTCCCCCTTGGACCTCTCCACCTGGATATTCTGTCACAGTCCTAAGCTTAGCATGTTTATTGCAGAAACTATTGTCTCTCCCCGCTTCCCCCATGAACTGTTTCTTCTGATTTTCTACTCCCTCTGATTGAGGCCTTTGTACTCCTAGGTACTCAGGCTCCAGCTGTAGTGTCACCCTTGACTTATTTGGGCCCATTTAAATTTTAGGAACATCTACCATGCAACCTATTCTGTGCCAGGTGTGGGGGCTAAAAGAGTTAGCAGGAGTTATTCAAAGTCTAGCGGAGAGTGGCGTAATAAACATGAGCTGGCACAAGATCAGAGCTGGCGTGAAGGAGGGGATGGTCAGCTCTGCCTAGAGGACTCAGGAAAATCTGCACAGAGAAGAGACACCCTAGCTGAGTTTTGAAGAAAAAGAGGAATTTGCTGAGCTAGTGAAGGCACAAAGGGCATCCTGCCCAAATGGAGCACAAAGTGTGAGGGAGGGGTGGGAAGGCCAGATGGTAGGTTAGAGATTGGCAGTGGTACAGCAGGGCAGGCCTCATCTGAAATGTGAAGAGCTGAGACTTTATTCTGCAGATGCTGGGAAGCCACTGAAGGGAGTAATATGATCAGATCCTTCTGGCTGTAATGAGAACAGTGGAGATACCAGTTAGATGACTTTGTATTCTAGGTACTGGTACCCCCTGGAGTTGTGCAGTATGGCTGAAATCCAAGTGAAAGATCATAAATTTTGCATTTAGAAAAAGAACTCTGTGGAGTGTGGATTTGAAAAGGTAAGGGCATCTTGTAGTTAGACGTCTACTGTGACAGTCCTGGAGTTGTGAAGATGAAAGGCAGAACAGGGGCAGTGGCTGGCGATAGAGACGATGGGATCCATGCAAAAGGTATTTAGGAGGTAGAAACAACAGTATTTAGATATGAGAATAGAGGGAAGAGAAGAGTTGAGAATGATCGCAGGTTTCTGACCGGAGCTATAGGGTGAAAGGCGGTACTATTAATTGAAACAGAACAGAGGAAGAAGAGTAGATTTGGGAAGAACATCTTTTGTGCATGTTAAGTTTATGCCTGTGAGATTTAGGTGGAGGTGCCTATAAACAATTCCTGTGAGAATCTGGAGTTCAGGAGAGAGGGCAGAGTTGAAAATATAATTTTTAGTTATAAGCATAATGCTGATAGTTAAAATGATGATAATGAGGGAGATTGCTTAGGGCAATAGTTCACAAATTTGAGTTTTGGTATACAAAAGTGAAACTGGAGAATTTGTTTAAAAATTCTGTTTCCTGGGACTTCCCTGGTGGTCCAGTGGTAAAGAATCTGCCTTACAATGCAGGGGACGTAGATTTGATCCCTGGTCAGGGAACTAGGATCCCACATGCCACGGGGCACCTAGGACCATGCACCACAACTGCTGAGCTCACGCACCTCAACTAGAGAGCCTGCGTGCCGCAAACTCCAGAGCCCTCACGCCTAGGAGCCTGTGTGCCATAACTAGAGAAGAGAAAACCCGCACACCACAACTAGAGAGAAGCCTGCGTGTCGCAACAAGGGAGCCTGCATGCTTCAATGAAGATCCCACGTGCTGCAACTAAGACCCCATGCAACCAAAAATAAATAAAAATAAATAAATATTTTAAAAAGAAATTCTGTTTCCTGGGCCCTACCTACAGAGATTCTGACTCATTTGGTCTGGATTCAAGCCAGGAACTTTCAGGGGTTTTTTCTTTTTTTTATAAATGTATTTATTTATTTTTGGCTGTGCTGGGTCTTTGTTGCTGTGTGCGGGCTTCCTCTGGTTGTCGCGAGCGGGGGCTAGTCTTCGTGGCGGTGCACGGGCTTCTCATTGCGGTGGCTTCTCTTGTTGCGGCGCACGGGCTCTAGGCACGCGGGCTTCAGTAGTTGTGGCATCCAGGCTCTAGAGCACAGGCTCGGTAGTTGTGGTGCACGGGCTTAGTTGCTCCGTGGCATGTGGGATCTTCCCTGACCAGGGCTCGAACTCATGTCCCCTGCATTGGAAGGCAGATTCTTAACCACTGCGCCACCAGCGAAGTCCCTGCAGTTTTAATATTACCCAAGTGATTACAATCCAGGTCAATAACTGCACTGTAAGAAGCCATAGCCTCAGGAAAGTATACACGTTAAGGAAAAAAGAGAGCCAAGGACCAGACTCCTAAAAAGGACCAACTACTAGTAGCAGTGGAATTGGCACCAGTAAAGGAAAATGAGAAGAGGCAGATGAAAGAGAAAAAGTAGAAGAAAGGGATGTCACAGACGCCAAGAGAATAAAGGGATTCAAGAAAGAAGTACAGTGTCTCATGAGCACATATGAGACACAGCCTACAATGTCTTATACACATGTGCATACATGTCAGTTAAGGTCTGAAGGATGTCTTTTGCCATTGAAGCCTAAAGAAGATTTTGATGGAATATAGGCCGTAGAAGGTAGGCCAAGGGTCAGCAAACTTTTTCAGTAAAGGGCCATATAATAAATATTTTACATTTTACAGGCCATTATGGGTTTTGTCATAACCACTACACTGCCATTGTAGCACAATCATAAACCTTTTAAAAAAATATTTTAAAAATTCTTAATTCTTAAACAGGCAGCCAGCCATAGTTTGCCAACTCTTGAGCTAGGATCCAGGGGCTGGGCTTTTGAAGTTCACACAGGAACAGGAGAAAAGACAAAGAGCTGAAATCTCTGAGTAAAGCTGGGAGTATGGAAGGTCTACCCTCTCAGTGAGAGGATGATAAGAAAAATTCTACCCATTATTTCTACCTACTTTTCTGCATATAAGGAAACATAAAATTCTCCTATGAGAAGTTGAAGCCCAAGTCCTGCACCATGTGGATCGACATGACCCATTCCCAAACCAAACAGTGCAAAAACTGGTCCTGAAGCAATGAAATCCATGGTGCATCCTCCAGAAGCTAATATAAATGGCTGTGTAGGAATTCCTCTGCAACCAGGGCAAAAAGAGTGCTGCAGAAAAAACAGTCCCCACTGGAAATGAGTTCGTGATTTGAAAAGTTTTAAAATCATATGAGGATTTTCTCTTCTTTTAAGAAAGACCAGTAGGAGGAATAGCACCTTGAGAACTTAATCTGAAAGAGCCTGTAGAATGAGTGTTTTAAATGATTAAAGAGTTTTAGAAAGGAATAGAAACCAAGAGGAAAGAAGAAGACACTATGAATCAAGAGTCATTTGATCTTGGGACTTCCCTGGTGGTGCAGTGGTTAAGAATCCCCCGGCCAATTCAGGGGACACGGGTTCAAGCCCTGGTCCGGGAAGATCCCACATGCTGCAGAGCAACTAAGCCCACACGCCTAGAGCCCGTGCTCTGCAACAGGAGAAGCCACTGCAATGAGAAGCCCACGCACCGCAATGAAGAGTAGCTCCGGCTCGCCGCAACTAGAGAAAGCCTGCGCGCAGCAACAGAGACCCAACACAGCCAAAAATAAAATAAATAAATATTTTTTAAATCACATTTAAAGAAAAAAACCGTCATTTGATCTTAACAGATAGGAGATTCTTGGTGGCTTTGTAAGAGTTTCAGCAGATGATTAGCCAGGAGACAGGTTGAGGAATGAATTAGAGATGAGGAAATGGAAATGCCAAGTTTGACCACAAGAGGACAGAATTAGGACAGTGATTGGAGGAGAACCTGGGGGTGTGTGTGTGTGTGTGTGTCTGTTGAAAGAGAGATTCTTCACCTCTTTTACCTGTTCTCTCTACAGCATTCCTACATTCATTCTGTCTCTTCATTCTCATGGCTCTTGCCTTGTTCTGGCTTCTTTTACCTTTCACTTAGATCAGAGGTCAGCTAACTAGGGCCTGCAGGTCAAACTAGCCCACCGCTTATTTTGTAAATATAATTTTATTGTGCAGTTTTATTACACAGTCACACTCATGTATTTATATATGATCTATGGCTGCTTTCCTGCTTCAATGGCAGAATTGAGTACTTAAAACAGAGACCGTATAACCCACAAAGCCTAAAATATTGCTGTCTGATCCTTTGCAAAAAAAGGTTACTCACCCCTAATCTAGACTATTGTGAGAGTTTTCACCACAGCTGCCTGTCCATAATCTAAGGTAGTAACATTCACATTCCTTTCTGATCTGGCTGCCAACCTAGCAATGCTTGGCTGGTTAACACGTATTCTTTTTTTTTTTTAATTAATTTATTTATTCATTTATTTTTGGCTGTATTGGGTCTTCGTTGCTGCACGGGCTCTCTCCAGTTGCGGCAAGTGGGGGCCACTCTTCGTTGCAGTGCACGGTCTTCTCATTGTGGTGGCTTCTCTTGTTGCAGAGCACAGGCTGTAGGCGCACGGGCTTCAGTAGTTGTGGCACGTGGGCTCAGTAGTTGTGGCGCACAGGCTTAGTTGGTCCATGGCATGTGGGATCTTCCCAGACCAGGGATCGAACCCATGTCCCCTGCATTGGCAGGCAGATTCTTAACCACTGTGCCACCAGGGAAGTCCTAACGCGTATTCTTAAGTCAGATGGAACTGCTCTTTACTCAGCCCTGTATTCATGTTGTTTTTCCCTCCTGCTATCTGTTCTTCTTTTCCCTGAGGATAATAAGAGCTAACATCTCTTGAATTTAACTTTGTGCTGGGCACCGTGCTAGACAAAATGAAATGTATCATCTCATTTAATTCTCACAACTGTCCTAGGAAATTGGGATTGTCATTATGGTTACAAGTAATAAGTGATAATAAAACCTATCTTAGAGGGTTGTTGGTGAATTTATTGAAGGAATGTGTATTGGCTACCTGACGCAGAGTAGGCACATTTTAATGGTAGATCCTGCTGTTTGTTTGTTTATTTTTGGCTGCATTAGGTCTTCGTTGCTGCACGTGGGCTTTCTCTAGTTGTAGCGAGCAGGGGCTACTCTTCATTGCAGTGTGTGGGCTTCTCATTGTGGTGGCTTCTCTTGTTGCGGAGCACGGGCTCTAGGCACACAGGCTTCAGTAGTTGTGGCATGCAGACTCAGTAGTTGTGGCTCGTGGGCTCTAGAATGCAGGCTTAGTAGTTGTGGTGCACAGGCTTAGTTGGTCCACCACATATGGGATCTTCCCAGACCAGGGCTCCAAACTATGTCCCCTGCATTGGCAGGCAGACTCCCAACCACTGCACTACCAGGGAAACCCTGCTGTTTTAATTATGTTTTTTAATCAAAGGAAAGCTTGCAAAATAGTACTGTTTATACTTATCCCTTCTCCTAATTCTGTTCCTAGAGACAACCATTTTCAAATTTTAATTGTTTCTTTTGATGTTTACTTACATTTCTAAATAATATAAGTATACAGCTATTTCTTGACCCTTTTTTTCTTTTAAAGGTCTTTTTTTTTTGACTTTTTAAGGAAAACTAGTTAGCTCTCTTACCGCTGCCATCCCTCCCCACCCATCCACCCAAGAAGCACATTTTTCCCTTCCTCAATCCTTGCAGTGTGGTTATAGCGTTCTTTTTGGGTAAATCAGTATTCCGTCCTTGCTAAGTGAAGTCAGTATTATTTACTACTAAGCTGTGTGGTGTACCACATCACATTTCCTTTGTTTTGCAGCTCTTCGTGGCCTACTCCAGATATTACTTTTTTTTTTAATTAGACATTTCTTTTTTCTAGCGGGTAAGATAAATGTATTCTAACTTCAATTAAAAGGAAAGCTCTCTTGGAAAGGCACTGATGTTTCTCAGAGGATGCAGGAAAGAGCTGGGCAGCCTGGCTGTAGGGGAGCCAGCAGCAGATGAGCGCAGCCCTCACTCTAGGCTCTCTCGCAGCCTTCCTCTACTTCTCTCTTCTTTTTTCTTGTTTTCCTTTGCTGTTTTCTGTGTACCTATCACTAATGCCTCCGTAAGTAAAATACATCCTTTACGTATTTTTTTGTCAGTTTCTTTCTTTTTTTTGCTTGGAGTCATCTCCCTCCCTCTTGTTTCATGAATGGACTGGTGGTTCTCTAGGCTGGTTGCATAGTTGTCATCCCGCGTCTTCCCTTCATAGCTCTTCCGTGGCTCTCCTGTTTCATGCATCCTCCTGAGAAAAGGGTACATGGGAAGTGAACATTTGAAATCTTGCATATGTGGAAGTGTCTGTATTTCATCCCTTACACTTGATTGATAGTGTGGTTGGATATTGAGTTCTAGGTTGGGAATCATTTTCCTTTAGAGTTTCGAAGCATCACTCTATTGTCTCTTCTGGCTTCCAGTGTCACTACTGAGAGTCTAGTGCCATGCTGACTGCCAGGGCTTTGACACTAATCTCTGTTTCCTCTGCACACCTTGAGGCTCTTTTAGTGGCCCTAGCGTTCGAGATTTTCAGAATCATGTACCTAGTTTTTGGTCTCTTCACTCATTGGGCTGGGGACTCAGTGGGCCCTTCCATCTAGGAATTCATGTTCTTCATTCCTGGGAACACGAATATGTCTTTGATTTCTCCCCTGTTTGTATTCTCTGTTCTCCCTCTCTAGAACATATGTTTATGATTTTTGTGTGTGTGTAATTTTCTTATCATCCCCTACCCATTTTTTTCATTTTTTGTTGTACGTTCTGTAAAATAATCTTCAACTTTATCTTGCAACTGATTTTTTTTAAATTTCTGCTATCATATTTATTATTTCTAAGATCTCTTGTTCTTTTTTCATAAATGTCTGCTAAGCCAGTTAGCACATATAGGCTCCAAACAATTAGAGACAGTACAAGATAGGCTACGATTAGACGTTGAAATGTTTGGTACTGACACTGAGTGCTGTAGGATAAAAGGGACTAGAGAAATCACTGTCTACCAGAAAAATATGGGACAACTCCATGGAGAAAGTAGGATAGGATCTGGATCTAGAATTTAAGTAACTTTGGAAAGGTGAGGAACAGCAGTGTTGAGTAGGGGAAGTGTTGTCTTCGAAACCAGGCCCAGCTGAGTCCCTGGGAAATCTGAGCCTCAGTTTCCTCATCTTTAATGAGACTAATAATATCTACCCTCTAGGGTTGCTATAAGGAGAGAAGTTGTATGTGTAAAGTATTTTGCACATAGTTGTAATTTAATAAATTCTATAAGTTCCTTGAGGCCTGAACAATACCTTCTGTAGCCACACTTCCTAGCACAGTGCTTGCTGCATAGTGAGGTCTTACTATAGATGATGAATGAGTACGTGAGGGAGGGAATAAATAAATGAGGAAAGGAGAGCATTCCAGACAGGGGGATAACAGGAACAGTGGCAGGGAAGTTGGAAATAAGCATGTGGCATGGGAAACAACTGTTGGGATCTTGGCCTGACTAGAAAGGTTTATGTATTGACAAGTATTTGTGGAAATGTCTGGAAAGCTGAGCCACTACTTTTTGGAGTGGGTAGGAGGAGAGGGAACTGACAGAGATAGTATGAGGCCAGTATAAGGCATCCAAATTAATGACAAGATTGGGGTTAGAGGGCTTATGGGTCAGTTAGAGAAACTGGGCTAATTCCAGTTTTCAACATGAACATTTGAGCAAGGGATTTAAGCTCCCCAGACTTGTTGGGAAAATGATTCCTTCTTTGTCTACCCCAAATGATAATAAGGATAAAATGAGCCAGTAGATACAAGTATGCTTTGTAAGTTTGTGACAGAGTTTCAGTGACTTAGGAAATAGGTAGAAAAACAAAAACCCTTGTTTATCCACATGACTATAAAACCAACATGGCTTTAAATCCTTGGAAGCAATAAACTAGTAAGCCATAAGATGAGGTATGTTTCACCAAAAAGGTATTTCTTCCCTTGCTCTTTTTTTTTTTTTTTTGGCTGTGCAGGGTCTTCATTGCTGCGCGCGGGCTTTTATTGCTGTGCAGGCCCCCAAGCAGAAGGGCGACTGAGCACCTCGGCCGCCCCAGCTTGCACCCGCCCACAGACTCAGGGCAGCACCAGAGGCCAACCCTGGGCCTTAAGCCCATCTCTGTCCTGCTTGCTTTTTGTTAATGTTGTTGGTTTTTTTAAGTTGGTTTTCATTTTTCTTTGTTTGGTCTTATTTTGTAAGAAACTATTTTATATATAGTAGACCCCGTGCGCAAGCAGGGGCCACTCTTCGTTGCGGTGTGGGCTTCTCCTTGCCGTGGCTTCTCTTGTTGCAGAGCACAGGCTCTAGGTGCATGGGCTTCAGTAGTTGTGGCACGCAGGCTCAGTAGTTGTGGCTCGTGGGCTCTAGAGCGCAGGCTCAGTAGTTGTGGCGCACAGGCTTAGTTGCCCCGCAGCGTGTGGGATCTTCCCAGACCAGAGCTCGAACCCGTGTCCCCTGCATTGGCGGGCGGATTCTTAACCATTGGACCACTAGGGAAGTCCTTTCCCTTGCTCTTTTCCATAATTTGGCTATACGTAATTTTACTTTTAAATTTTCTCAATGCCTAGACCTATGTTGTCTAATCCAGTAGCCACTCACCACAGAGGCTCTTTAAATTTAATTAAATAAAATTCAGTTCCTCTGTTACACTAGCCATGTGTCAAGGGTTCAGTGGTCACATGGGCTGTGGCTACCATTCCTCATCACAGAAAGTTCTGTTGGAGAGTGCTGGGCTAGGCTATATAGAATTGCAGTATATATACACATATATTTTTATATATACTTTAGTATTATTGTATGTACAACAATTTTATCCTCTCTGACCTTAATTTATAAAGCAGATAAGTGAAGCTTGTTTCTTTAAAAACATTAAGTTGTTTTTCACTTGTATGTGTCTCAGTTGATTGTTTAGTGTGGACATCAGTATTGAGAACAGGTTCCCCAACCTGACTGAAGTTAATGGATTATCTTAATTAGGGAAGTAACAGGATATAGGAGATTGAATGATTCAAAGAGCTTCTAGCCTAATTGGAAAGGTAATTGATTGTGTTTTGCCAGATGTCATTTCAAGAATGTCTTTTTCTTTTAAGATGCTAAAGAAAACCCTTATGGTGAGGATGATAATAAGAGCCCATTCCCCCTGCAGCCCAAAAACAAACGCAGTTATGCCCAGAATGTGACCGTGTGGATCAAACCCAGTGGCCTGCAGGTAACATTACCATTCACGTTGCTCTCCACTGGGGACAGGAGGAGGGATTCTGGCGGGCAGGCGGACATTTGATTTGATTTTCTTTTCCTTCGATACTTAGTAATTAATTTACTTCTAATGTTTGTCATTATTTCCAAAAAGGATTTGAGGTGGCCTACAGTAAAACACGTACATAGCAGGATCATTTTTTACAAAATTTAGAGCAATATGAAACGTAGAGGAAGAGGAGAGACAATTGTTTCAGGAAGCCAAGGCAAAATGATAATTGTATTTGAGCAATTTGGCTCTGAGCTTCCTGCTACCAAGGTCAAAAAAGAAACATGTTGTTTATATGGTTCTTCTTGTCTGATAAAAGGAAGCATGTCAGTTCTTCTAGAGAGACACATTTTTCTGGCATTAAATTTTAATGTAAAAGTTTTGACATGGTGAGTCATTGAATAACATTATGGGTGTTATCTTTAATAATAATTTTGAGAAAGCTGTAAAAATCTTCATGTGGTTATTTCTTCCATCCCCACGGGGTAAGCCAAAGCATTACCCTGTAATGCCACAGAGACACTTTCATGGGAGGCTAAGATTATCTTGTTATCACGGTGTGCTGCTTTTAGTCAACATACTCAGTGACTTTCTTGTCCCAGTAGTCATTTATACCTATCTTTTTTAACTCTTTATTTTATATTGGAGTATAGCTGATTAACAATGTTGTGCTAGTTTCAGGTGCACAGCAAAGGGACTCAGCCGTACACATACATGTATCTGTTCTCCCCCAAACTCCCCTCCCATCCAGGCTGCCACATAACATTGAGGAGAGTTCCCTGTGCTATACAGTAGGTCCTCGTTCGTTGGCCATTTTAAATATAGCAGTGTTATACCTATTTTTAAAAATCACTTTTTTATCATTTGAGTGCCTTTTTTTTTTTCCTTTGTTCTTCCACGAGTCCAGCCTAAGCCAAATGGGAAGAGGCAGTCAGGCCACCTGACCACAGAAGTAGCTTCTGTTGACGGCATAGTCTCTTCCAGCCCCCTTTTCAGGGAGACTGGACACATCCTGCCGTGGCTAAGGGGCCTCTTCCCTTTGTTGGAAATTCAAGTTCTCCCTCTTTCTTGCTATCACTGACCCCAACACTTCCCTGTCAGAAAGAGAGCTGAATTTTTCTAAAATTATTTTTTAAATTTTGTTTTGATCTGGGTGTATTGTTTCATTATGGTGAGGTGCACATAACAAAATTTACCATTTCAAATATTTTAAAGTTACAATTCAGTGGCATTTAGTACAATCACAGTGTTACACAGCCATCACCACTATCTAGTTCCAAAACATTTTCATCACCCCAAAAGGAAATCCTATGCCCACTAAACAAGTCACTCTTCCCCCAGCTCTTGTCAGCCACTAGTCTGCTTTCTGTCTATAAGGATTTGCCTGTTCTGGATATTTCATATAAACTGCATCATATTATACGTGGCCTTTGTGTTTGACTTCTTTCAGTTAGCATAATGTTTTCAACGTTCATTCATGTTGTAGCATGTATCAGTACTTCTTTCCTTTTGATGGCTGAGTAATAGTCCATTGTATAAATAAACCACGTTTTGTTTATCCATTCATTCAGTTGGTGAACTTTTGAATTATTTCCACCTTTTGGCTATTATGAATAATGCTACTATGAACATTTGCCAAATTTATTTTTTCTTTTGTTGCTCTGCTGTTGTCATGAAAAGAGTTTTACAGTTTTAGCTCTTACATTTAGGCCTCTGATCCATTTTGAGTCCATTTTTTGTATATGGTATGAAGTAAGAGTCCAACTTCATTTTTTTGCGGGTGGCTATCCAGTTATCCAAGCACCATTTGTTAAAGAGACTGTTCTTTCCCCCATTGGATGGTCTTGGTACCCTTGTCAAAAAGCAGCGGCCATAGATGTATGGGTTTACTGGGGGTGTTTTTGTGACAAGTTCATTATTATCACCAAGGGATTTATTATCATCAAGCCTTTTGAAGGAGGGAGATGCTTTACTAATGTTGAACAATGACATTAACTCAGAAGGGATCCTCATCTTGACATTGTAACTCTTTTCTCATTTTCATTTTTTTAATTTAAAGCCGTCCTTTTGTATTCTTTCCCATTTTACCACAGAATTCTAATGTTGAATTCTTTTTACCCTCGATAGACAGATGTACAGAAGATTTTAAGAAATGCAAGGAAACTACCTGAAAAAACACAGACATTCTATAAGGTAAGACTATCAGAATTATAGGGAATGAGGGCGGGCCCTGGGATGTGTGCCAGAAATAAACAGTTCACAGTAGCGTAGGGTAACGTTGAACATGGACAGGGATTAGAAATGTATGGTTTGTTTGTGCCTTAGTTTTTTCATCAGTAAAGTCAGTAGAAGTGATAAGTCTGTTGTTGCCCTAAAATCCAGGAATCAGAAGTGTTTAAATGGCCTGGTTCTGTGCAGCGGGTCTTCTCTGCGTTGGTGCTGTTGTGAATGGCTGAGGGAAGGAGCTGCAAGGACCTGTGGGTCACAGCCCTTAAACCTCCTCACTGCTCGCATATGGGTATCCAGTCTGACTCCAGGCAACCATTGTATGTGACTTCCAGGGATGGTGATTGCTCAGAACATTCTTACTGTACCAGAGGATCTGCTTCCAGGAATGACTTCTAAAATTGCACATTTACGAATTGCAATAGGATGGCCCTCCAGAATCATACCTAGCTAATGCAGAACCATTGGTGGAATGAAGTTACAAGGGATGGGGTGGAGTTGAGGGGCATTTAAGGTCACTCCTTGCTTCTCCCCTGTCCTTCTGGTGTTTGGCTGAGATTAAATTAAGTGGCAGTGTGAGGTATGCTGTATTGGCCATTGTGTCCTAGCTTGCGAATCTTAAAATACGGTACACACAGCCAGCTCCAGGGTAGCATCTCTTCCAGAGAACATATGTGCTTTGTCTGGGTGTTATCTTATTACCTTTATGTCTTCTAATTATGTAGCGAGCTGGTGAAATCAAGCAGAGTTCAACCAGAGAGCTGCCCAGCCCACCATGTCCCCCACTAACTGAAGCCCTAGGCCCTTGATGACCACTCCTTGGCTGTAGTCCCTGTCTCCCTGCAGAGCTGTCTATTCAGGGTGGCACACTTGTACTTCGGCCTTCTGAACTTTTCAGTTGTAAACAGATGATAGTAGAGAGGTGGTCAGAAAGCCCATTTCTTTTCTGGTTTTATATAACCTACAGGAAAGGGCCTCTACCAGATGGCTGTGTCAGCTCTTCCAGTAGGTGTGGAAGAGGTTATCCTCATTTTGTGCCACTGACACCCAGAGAGGCTACACACTTGCCCAGATCACACTGCTAAGTGATAGATGGGGCATTTCATATTTCTGTGCTTCCATCCACTACTCAACCTTTTGTGGTAATCTCTGGGGTCAGACCTACTGACTCCTCCAGTGCCTCCTCCAGACATGCTCATCGTCATTCAGTCTAAGGCTCCAGCCAGAGAGGCACCGGAGGGTAAGAGCCCTCTGAGGTTTGGGGCAAGCCTTTTCTGTACCTGAGTAACGGAGGAAAAGTATCCTCCATAGAGTTATGAGTACATGAAATGATGTATGCAAAGCATCTCACCATGTTTGGCCGAAGTGCTCATGCAGGAACGTGGAGAGACCTAGAGGGTATAATGCTAAATGAGATACCTCAGATCAGGAGGATGTCATTTCTATGCAGAATCTACAAAGTACCTCACCATGTTTGGCCTAAGTGCTCATGAACTGTGGTGAGGATGACCTGAGTTTCAGTCACCTGTGTCTTCCTTAGCTTTCTGATCACCTGCAGAGGAACCACTTCCCAGTCATGTCATCACACTCTCTTGTTATTGGCATCTCTGCACAAGCATTTGTTCTCATATAAAAATGCTCATTTAAGATTGGGAATCAAGGAGAACTTATACTAAGCTGAGCACTTACAACGTATGTGATGAGGAGAACACATTTCAGGAACATTGGTGTCTTTTGTTTTAGGAGCTGAACCGTTTACGAAAGGCTGCCTTGGCCTTTGGTTTCCTGGACCTGCTCAAAGGGGTGGCTGACATGCTAGAAAGGGAGTGCACGCTGCTGCCTGACACAGCTCACCCCGATGCTGCATTCCAGCTGACTCACGCCGCCCAGCAACTCAAGCTGGCCAGTACTGGCACCTCTGAGTACGCCGGGTACGACCACAACATCACACCTTTGCAGACAGACTTCTCTGGGAGCAGCGCTGAAAGAATGTGAAGCTGACTTCATTCTTTTTTCAAGTGAAAATAATTTAGGATAAAAACTTTCCTGGTCTGTTCACCTCTGCAGCAGCTACCCGAAGACCTTCTCAAGGCTGCCTCAGAAGCACCACTTGCAGGTTTGACTCTGCTACTCTGAGAAGGGTTCTGCAGGGTGGGCAGCTGCTCGGGCTTTGACCTTAGCTTTCTGGAGCTCAGTCTTTAAAACCAAAAGACAACTGTTGCTCCCACAATGGGCACCTCTCCTGAGAAGCCTGAAGGACTGACAAGCGTAGAGCCCACTCCACCTTCCTCGGGCACCCTAACAACCTGGGTTCTCTGTTCCTGAAATGCCCTTTACTCTTCTCCTCTCCCAACCACAGGGACATTTTCAGGTACCTAAGATTGGGAGAGGAGACTTGCTAAGTACAAGCCCAACATCACTAAGTTTCAGAATTTCCTTAGAACTTGGGCAAGAGGTCGGTGGTAACCCTTAGGTGCTTTTGGCATATCTTGAGATACAAACTTTTAGACAGCAACCATAAATGTATAAAATGATTCTTGTTTTTTCAAATTTTTTTTAATGAAAATAAAATATTTGATTTTCTATAAAATGGTTGCACTGGGAAATTTTTAATGGGTCTTTTTGCCTTTTGCTCTGTCCTATAACCTAAGTATAATTTTAACTTCCTAAGTAGCATAGATTCATCAATCTTGAAGGTTCCTTGGGTTCCATACTAACTTCCTTGTTTCTGACACTGGTTAGGTCTCACTGCTTCACTGCCTAAGCCAGGTTCCATCCTGGTAGATTCTGATATCACTGTAGTCAGTTATGGTTCCAGTTCATGAGCTAGCTTCATGACCTTAGGCAAGTCATCTAACTTCTCCAGGCTTTATTTACATCATCAGTGCTTTTCAGATTGTTCTGTAAACCTCCTAAGGAATGGCTGCTTCAACCCAAGCAAACATGTTTTATTTAACATGCTGAATTGCTATATAGGCATACCTCGGAGGTTTTGCAGGTTTGCCTCCAGGCCACCGCAGTGAAGCAAATATTTCACTAAAGTGAGTCACACGAATTTCTTGGTTTCCCATTATATAAAAATGTTATGTTTACACTATACTGTAGTCTATTAAGTGTGCAATAGCATTCTAAAATAAAATATATATACCTTGATTTTAAAATATTTACTGCTAAAAAATGCTATCCATCATCTGACAACACAGGGTTGCCACAGATCTTCAATTTCTAAAAAATGCAAGTATCTGTGAAGTGCAATAAAGCGAGGTATGCCTATAAAATATTTTTTCTAAACAAAGGAATTTATCACTAACAATTTGGAAACCATTAGACTAAATGATCTTTAAACACAAGTTACTAAGATTTTAATTGTAAATGTTTAATAGAAATACACAATCTTTAGCTTTCTCAGACAGCAATAAAGGGGTTTATAACAATCAGTCACTAAGAATATAAGATTCTACCACAAAGATGCAGCATAATCTGCTGTAAAGCTGATCTGCCCAATTACACATAGAAAGTCAGTTGAAAGAACACCAGAAATTAATACAAACAAATGTTGACAGAAGTTGCAGACATGCAAAATATCCTTCAGTGCAATGAACTTGTAAAAATATCAACCAGCCTATGCTAATCAGATGTTTTTACTTAGGTCAAACCAAGTTTCCATCTTGGGCCCAGAGAAATAGCATAACCCACTGAGTCCCCTTTCCCCCAGGAACAATGGGAATGGCAGAACAGAAAGAGTCAGCATACCTCAAATTCTTATATACAAACATTACTTGGTTTACTTGGAATGTATTAGGGAAAACTGATGTTTTCGACAATGGCCAAATCATAGTGTCTAGATTTTTTTCAGTTCCTCTGTTGGTGGATTTCCTGCCAGGAATTGTTAAAGGCTCAGCTGGTGGTTCTCCAGCCAAAGTTCTCTTTGTTTTCACTGTCCTACTGCAGACAGGTGAAACAACAGCAAAATAAAAAGCAGGTGTTTTTGAGGCCTATTCAAAAACAGTTCCACCAACTCACTCTGACACAAGTAAATGGACTCAGTCAATGCAGGGGAAGGAACACTGAGTTTTTTATGTCTGTGCACAGCCTAAGACAGTTTCATAGGTATTTTTACTTGGCCTACTCTGATGTTTCCAGTTTGCCACAGGCTGCATGGCCAGTTTGACCCTTTTGATCCCTGTAGCACCATTTGCATTTGGAACTCTTACAATCTCATTGTTTTCTAACTAATGTTTCATCTTTCGTGTTGAAAATAGTTCTGATTTAGCTAGGAATGAAGTAAATGATCATGGTGTTCCAAGGTTCTGACTGGTTTCTCTCAAATCACCCTGGGCCTCTCCAGTGCCCACGCAGGTTAAGATGTTGTTAGAGAGATTCAGAGGTAATATGTGTCCTCCAGCCCTACTCGGACTCAGAAATGTTTTATCAATGACTGAGTAAAACTCGATTTCCAGAAAAATCAATGCCAACCCACTTAACAAGTAGCCCCTTGGGTACAGAATATATTAGGTCCTTGTCTGAGTCACTTTCACAGCCTCCTACACAGCAACATAGTCTTGCTTTTTTTTTTCCCACAAGCAATAGCTGAAAAGAACAATTCCCAGCTATAAGAATGGCCAGTAGCTGGTAGCATCAGGGCACTGAAGAAGTATCTCTGGCCTGTGTGAAACAGACTGACTGGACATGGAGTGGGTGGGGGTAGGGCTGAATCTTTTGCTGTCATTAACAGAATACACAGGAATGAACCTGTCATCAGGTATCAGTAATCCATGTCATGCAAGTACTACACTAAGATAATACAGTAAATTCAGGAATGTTACTGGGGAAAAAGGAAGATAGCCTCACTGAGAATTTAATCATTTAACTTTAAAAAAACTTTTACATCAGTACAAGAAAGTAAAACTAAGAATTATAGATTAGGCTCAAACTGGCAAGAAGTCATCTAAATCTCTCTTTTTAGTGGATCTTTTTCTTTTTTTGTCCAAAGCGCCGCCTGCGCTGTTTATAAAGATGACGGAAATTTATGTATAATCCTGAAAAAGAAAAAAGGCCAATTAGAAATGAGAATCTTTGTCTCTGTTTATAAGCAGAAGCTCTTGGGGCAGGACAGTCCCTAGTTGTCTGTTTTTCATATCCCACAGCCCTGTGCTTACTGCAGTTGCTCAGGAAGTACAACTTAGAACAAATATTAATAATGCACTAGAGACAATTCAATTTTCCCCCAGTGGGTTCTACAATTTAATTTTCTCCCGTATTTTACTATGAAAAATTTCAAATATACAGAAGATTAAACCATTGTACACCTAGATTTAAACTTTAACTTTTTTACATTTATCACATACCCATTCCCATCTCATTCTTTATGTATTTCAATGTAAGCTGCAGACATCAGTACACTTCACCCCTAAAAATTTCATTAATTAGAGTTCAGTATTCTTTTTTTTCCTTTCTTTTAAGGTAGGATTTATATAAAATGAAATACACAAATCTGAAACAGAGAACCTAATTTTTAATTCAAGGCTATACAATAATATGTATTAAGCAATAGCCTAAAAGGTATGAGACACTTTTCTAGGAAGCACACAATTCAGTGAACTAGAAAAACACAGGATTTAAGAGCCAGAAGAAAATTTCAATCCTACGTGATCACTGAGTAGTTCTGCAGCTTAGTCTCACCTCAGTTTTCTCACTGTACAACAGGGTTAAAAACACTTATTTTACAGCCATTGTGAGAGAACGTATGTTTGATCCATACACAAATATAACAGGTTGTTATACTGCTTCTAAATTATGTAGATTTAGGATTTATTTCATTCTGAAGAATAAGAACAACTACATACTCATTGTAGGCAAACTATGAATACAGAACCTTGTAAGTTAGAATATGCAATAGCTTAAACAACACAAGGAAAAGCCACTAGGGTTAGTGCACATTAAAATACATCTACCTGGGACTTCTCTGGTGGTCCAGTGGTTACAACTCTGCACTCCCAATGCAGGGGGCCCAGGTTCGATCCCTGGTCAGGGAACTAGATCCTGCATGCCACAACTAAGAGCCTGCATGCCACAACTAATACATGCCGCAACTAAAGATCCCGCATGCGGCAACAAAGATCCTGCGTGCTGCAACTAAGACCTGGTGCAGCCAAATAAATATTTTTTAAAATACATAAATAAAATACGTCTACCCTTCTAGCTTTTTTAGTAAAATATTTTAAGGGTCTTTCCAACACTTATTCCTTTTTAACACTTTCAGTAGGCCCACCTCATGGAGCCTAATTACAGTAGTACTAGATTTATCCAGTAATAGAGGTAAAGCGCTCTTTTAATGAGTGCATTTTCCAAATTGAAGCTTACTCCCTTAAAGCGCCAAACGTTTTAACATTTTTGGTGTGAAATCTTTCTGAAATGGAAAAGAAGAACAAATGGAATAAAATTTAACCTTTGGCAGATGACCTGCCCCCATAATGTATATTATTTAACTGCACTTCTGCCATGTGCTGATTCCGAGGGGCTCCTAAAGGGTGTAGGTCTCTTCTCCCCCACTTCTAAATGACCAAGATCGGGAATTCCCTGGTGGTCCAGTGGTTAGGACTCCGCGCTTTCACTGCCAAGGGCCCGGGTTCAATCCCTGGTTGGGGAACTAAGATCCCACAAGCCGCATGGTGCGGATAAATAAATAAATAACCAAGATCACTGGGCTTTCCAACTTCTTGGGTTTACTTTTTGTGGTCTCCCTCTCAGTCTGGGGAAGCCAGCCTCCAAGCTGGTCCCCAATAATCCCTACCTCCTGGTATTTCATACCCTTGTGTAGTCCCCTCCCACATTATACAAGGTTGATCTGTGTAAGAAAGAGAATACAGCAAAAGTGATAGTATGTCAGGGCTTCCCTGGTGGCGCAGTGGTTAAGAATCCACCTGCCAATGCAGGGGACGTGGGTTTGAGCCCTGGTTCGGGAAGATCCCACATGCTGAGGAGCAACAAAGCCCCCGTGCGCGACAACTACTGAGCCTGCGCTCTAGAGCCCGGAAGCCACAACTACTGAAGCCCACGCGCCTAGAGCCCATGCTCCGCAACAAGAGAAGCCACCGCAATGAGAAGCCCGCGCACCGCAACAAAGAGTAGCCTCTGCTCGCCACAACTAGAGAAAGCCCATGTGCAGCAACAAAGACCCAACACAGCCATCAAATAAATAAATAAATAAATCTTTTTTTAAAAAAGTGATAGTATGTCACTTCTGAGTTTAGGTTATAAAAAGCAGTGTGGACATGATAGAAGTGCTAATTACCACTATAATGGCAATCTTATTACAATTGATAAATGTATCAAATCAACATGTTATACCTTAAAGTTATACAATGTTTTATGTCAAATATATTTCAATAATAAATAAAATTTTTAAAGGCAAAAAAAAAAAGGCAGTGTGGCTTCTGCTTTCTTCCAGATCACTTGCTTTGGGGAGAAGCCACGTCATGAGCATCCACGTGGAAAAGTACTATGGCAGGAAACTGAAGCCTCCTGTCCACAGCTACATAAGCGAGCTTGCAGCAGATCCTCCAGCCCCAGTCAAGTGTGCAGAAACTGTAGCCCCAGCTGAGCTGACAGCTTGACGAAACCTCATGAGCGTCCCTGAGCCAGGGCCACCCAGCTAGCCTACTTCCTGACTCTCAGGATACATGCGAGATAATAAATGTTTTCTGTCTTAAGCTGCTAAGTTTTGGGGTAATTTGTTACACAGAAAAAGAACCAGTATACTATCTGCTGTCACATCCTTCTGTTGCCAGGAGACCATAGAGCCATACTTCAAGGCCACCTCAAGACTTTTGTGAAATACAACAGGGAGAAATATATGTAAGTATATTAATATGTGTTAGAACTTTATCTAAAGTAAACAATCCTCATAATTAGGAAGGCTTTTAAATCTCTCATATTTGCAATAATATAGGTTTACTTCTCTTTCCCTTCTTTTAGTGCTTAGTTTTTATGAGTTAAGGCAAAACTTTATGGTTTTATATTAAAATTAATAAATAAGCAACGCTTTACATGAGGAGTGGGGGACTTTCCTATAGTTAGGTAGAAGCCTTCTGACGTGTCCTGGCTGCTCAGAGGCCTTTACTGCCTTCCCTCCTTGCTGCCAACTGTATCACCACCTCTGTAATAATTCCTTTGGATAAGGGATCTGCTACTGAAATTAGCGGAAGTAAAATGAGCTTTTTATTCATTTTTTATTCAGTTTTAAAAGAGCTGCTTACATTGTTTTAAACATGAAGTATGGTGAAGTCCCAATGACCTAGAGCATTTCAAGAAGATAACTCACTCACTGGAGATGTGGGAAGAAATACTTCCACACATAGCATATTCTCCTACTGGGTCTATTTGGCAAAGTAATCATTCTCTAACTTATTTCTACTCTTTTGAAAGTAAGAATACTAATAAGGATTTTTAAAACTCTGAATCATTTAACTCTACCTTCTAAGAAGTAACAGAAAAAAGGTCTATTACAGAGCCAGTACTTACCTAAAAATAATATTATAAGATAAATCTGAAGAAAAAAGGAAAATCTAACTTTGATTTTCACTGGATATGGCAATGTGAAGCTGAATCTTCCTGTTTCATTAAATATTGGAATGGACTGGATCACTGAGACGGCTGAAAAGCAGAAACAAGAACGTTTTAGAAGCAAATGAAATACAGTCACATCTACTGATAGAACCTTCTAACCTCTCAAAGTTTCTGGGTTTGTTGAAAATGCTTCTTCCTCCTCTCTTTGTACAATGGGCTCATGTCTCTTTTTTTTTCCCCCTAGCTTTCCTAGGAAATAAGCCTCCAAGCTGACAACAAGGATAAATGAGGAACAGTCATCTGATAGCACTGGGCTTCCTATTCCATAAAATGAAGAGAAAAATCCCTGACTCACTCACTAGGTGTTTGTCGTAATAAAATGAAGTCATCAATAAGAACTTGCTTTGGAAAATTTAAAGTACCATATAAATAGGAAGCATGCAGTGCATGACCACCCAGCTTCCAAACCTTAACAAAATGAGCTACTTCCTTGGAACAGTCTAGATACCAGGAGTCATGTGGAAGGAAGCCACTAGAAAGAAATTCTTGAAAAGTTCAACACCCATATTTCAGACTAAGGCTGGCAGAGGGAGGAAGAAAGATCTGGCCACCCCTTGGAATTAAGATATAAAACCTAGAGTTCCTGAAAGTACCTTCTGCCAAACATCCCAGAGGATATAGGGGAATCCACATAGTGTAACGAAGCCATGTGAGCACCTTCCAATCCATGTCAATGCAGGAAAGCATGTAGAAGGGGTACCTATTGAAAATAAGGAATTAACATGTTAAAAGCCACTGAATGCAACCCTAGAACGTCATTCAACAATAATTTCACAATTAGCCACACATGGCTTCTTCTTAGCAGAATTATAAACTCCCATCATGCTCCTCCTCCAATCTTCAAAGGATATGAATTCTCAATAACGGCAGACTAAGTTTAGGTCTCAAAGGAACCCTCTATGAAAAGGTTCAGTATATAGAACAGATGCTCAGAAGCATTTTGGCTTTATTCCTAGTTGATCTACATTCCAAGTAGGTAAAGATGACAGATACTTTGACAGACACTTTATCGCTGCATAAATGAACATTACCAAAATTAAAGTATACAAAACACCTCTAATCTATAATCAGGAATACTCTATTTAAAAAGAGATAACATAAAAAAAAGTTGCTTCCTCCCAAACAGTAAAAGTTAATATTAAGTACCTATAATCTCTTTCACCTTTGTGTTAAGTAAATTAGAGGGTATACTGGGTGCCATGGGATACAGACTCCATTTAAACACAATCTAGGACTGCTGATGCCTTTTCTCCCTCTTAACTGTCAACTTTACCAAAATACCACCAAACCTAGAGCTGAGAAGTCAATTTGCAAAACCAACCCTCCACTTGACTGAAAAGGGAAGAAGTATGGAGTATGTATGGTCTGGTAAAGAAGAACACATCTACTTTAATTGGATCTTTTTTTTTTTTAAGATATTTCTTCTATTGACAACTGAGAATGGAAGAATCAGATAAGAGGTCAATTCAAACTTCAGTAATCTTGTAGTAAAAGATTCATTTCTATCATCCCTTCTCGAAGGCTAGTCTTTACTACTTCCATCCAACCTGGGATGCTCCTTCAGCCCCATGTTTCTTCAGCCCTTTCAAGAATTTTTCCATGTGAATGAGTGCTCTCTTTCCAACAAGACAGCAAGATCCTGAAGGGTAAGATCCTTTCACTTCTCTGGATCTCTCCCTCTGCTCTCCAGTGCTCAGGCTGGTATTATGATCCATTGACTGTTTTAAAAAAAAAAACTGCCTCACCTTTACAGAGCACACAGATGCAGGTAGAACTCTCCACACATAGAACCTTAATCTCAAATCAAATGAGACTTCTGGATAAGACAGCAACTCCCTCAAGAAGAGAGGTGCTCCAGAGTGGGAGAAACACTCAAACACCATCCTGGCATTTCTACCCACCTCAAAATTTCAGCTGTGCTCCATATATAAAACACAAAGAAAACCACAGCTTTGTTTTGCATTTCTTCCATGGTGCCAAAGATGATAAACAAAATGAAGTTTCTTCCAAGAAGCTATTAAAAGGACCCAAAAGAGAAAGAAGTTTTAAAATATATTTTCAAAAAACAACATATAAATGTATTATCTGAAACGTAACCCCACGAAATTCAAGGTAAATAGAAAAAGACTGAGAAAACTTAGAACAAGTTAAAGTACCCAAGCTAGTATTTGTGGACGTGTGTGTGTGTGTGTGTGTGTGTGTGTGTGTGTATTACACACGTTCAAACACAGTTTAAAGAATACTGCCAAGTGAACATCTGCGTCTGCATAACACAAGTTAAGAAACAGAACGTTACCAGTGTGGCACACCCCCTCCCTCCCCGTAGTAAGTAACTACTATCTTTTTTTTTTTTTTTAATATTTATTTATTTTTGGCTGCTTTGGGTCTTAGTTGCAGCATGCGGGATCTTTTGTTGAGGCATGCAGGCTTCTCTCTAGTTGTGGCGCTCGGGCTTAGTTGCCCCAGGGCATGTGGGATCTTAGTTCCCTGACCAGGGATCGAAACTGCGTCCCCTGTATTGGAAGGCAGATTCTTAACCACTGGACCACCAGGGAAGTCCCAGAAACTACTATCTTGTGTTAACCATTCCACTGCTTGTCTTTATAGTTTTACTACTTATGTATGTATTCCTCAACAGTATATTGTTTCATTTTGCTTGATTTTAAACTTTCTGAAATCATACTCTATGTATTATACTCTGACTTGCTTCTTACTCAATGTAACCTTCCCAAGATTCAACCATGCTGGCGCATGTGGTATTGCCCAACTCCAAAAGGCTTCACTCACATTGTATTCTACACGAATGGCATGCACTGGAGGCATGTGATGTGATGACACCGAACCTATCTTGCCCTAGAAATTCTACCATGATGCTTATTTGTATCAGTCTTTGATATAAAAAAATATTATTCCATATTAGTGGGTCACTCACTATCCGCTTTTATTTTTTTGAACTAAACAAAACCACCTCTTTCCAAGGACAGAAAACCAAGAAATAACAAGGCTATTGTATTAACACCCTTTACCATGCAAGTGATACTATCAGAACACCAGAGCTGATATGCCAGAAAAGGGCTGAACTATAAAAACAGCATCCAGAAGAGACTAGCCAAGTCACCTAATTCCCCCTGAGTCTGGGTTGGTGGTATCTAAGAATGTGTAACTGCATATAGTTAGGGAACAAGGCAAGGAAGCCGAAAGACTTTGATGTCCCATTCCTGAGAGCAATCTTCCAAATATTAGGAAACAACCTAGATGTACTGGGGGTGGGGGGGAACTCCCCACATGAGTCAGAAGAGCCACCTTCATACATGGAAGAAAGTCCAAAGTGAAGAGAGTTCCCAGGTATTACACCACCTTCGTTGACCTGAGGTGGTAGGAGACCAGGCACACCCCTATCTAAGAAGAGGTTAGGGTTTTCCACTCCTGCCTGAGAATCAAGCTTCCCTAGTTTTAAAGCTCTTTTTATAACTTTGTGATATCACGAAGATACTGTAAACAATAAAATAGACCTGAAATGGCAAAAGTCTATTTTAAAAAATATCCCTCAGGTTTCACATTTTCCAACCTGTTCAGATAAAACAATGCTATTCCTGTGCAAATAGGTATTTTTACTAACTGAGACTTCCCAGCAAAGTGTGGATACCTACTAAATAAACATTGAAACCTTTCATTCCCCACCCTCGAGCTCAACTGTTCAATACCTGGAAAAGAGAAGGTATCACTGGTGACTTAGTGACTCCAATTGCCGCATTGATAGCTTCCACAACTGCCAGCATCTGGCAGAAATACATCATGTCAGCCACGGTGTGGAATGTGTCATAAAAGGACTCTATGGGACAAATACACATTAAGGGTAAATCAACTGGCAAACTCCAACAGAAGTATTTTGCGAACTAGATAACTCTTTACACGAAAGGAATTTTAGGAAAAGTATAATAAACATCCAGTCAGAGTCAAGTTCACTATTCACCCCTCCATGGGCCTGAATAGTAAATTCTACTGTTTACCAGAAAGTTAACACATAAACCCTATATGCCCTTCTCAGTTTTAAAAGGCAAGAAAAGACACATACCTAGACTTCACTCAGTTGTTATATGCTGAAAAATCTATGTATCAAAGCACAATGATAATTCTTTTCAGATCCATTATCTCATTTATACATATATCAACTGCAACCTAGCCTTTTAAAGTCTCAAAAACTGTACAATCAAATAAATGGGGTCTTCCCTGGTGGCGCAGTGGTTGAGAGTCCACCTACCAATGCAGGGGACATGGGTTCGTGCCCCGGTCTGGGAAGATCCCACATGCCGGGGAGCAGCTGGGCCCATGAGCCATGGCCGCTGAGCCTGCACGTCCGGAGCCTGTGCTCCACGATGGGAGAGGCCACAACAGTGAGAGGCCCGCGTACCACCAAAAAAAAAAAAAAAAAGAAATGGTATAAACCTAAGAGTATGGAAAGTTTGAGTAAACCATAATATATCTATTGGAATATGGAATATTATGTAACAATTTAAATGATAGTTATTCCTTATATGAGGACAACAAATGTGGTATCAATTTGGAGTGCTCCATAATTTAATATCCTTCACTTTTCATACTGATCCTCACTTGACATCCTGCATTCGTACATTCCTCTTTGCAGTGTTTCTCAGCCAGGGCACCACTGACATTTTGGGCAAGACAATTCTTTGTCCTGCACATTGTAGAAGGTTTAGGATTCTTGCCTCTCTGCCTATTAAAGTAGTGCCTCTAAGAAATGGCAGAGTTAGGCACCTTACCAACAAAGATGACACTGCAGACACCTCAAAAGAATACAGTTTAAATATCAAATGAATAAAACAAGCCTCTTGCAAAAACTAAAAAACTCTCTAATATTCTCACGAAAATGATCCACTTTACAATCCTGCTACAAAGTCAAACGCAAAAAAATGAAGAATGGTATATAGTGTTATTGCATAATTTTGCTGGAAAAATTCCACCAATAAGTAAGTTCAAAATTTGACCAATTCTTTTCTTTGAGGAAGTAATGCAAAATTACAATTTAAATTTTTCTATATATAAGATAAAAAATTTATTCATAATTTTAAATGTCCCTTGTCAAGACAAAATCCCAATCAAATCTTTTTGTTGCCATTTACAATGAAATTCTGGTATCCTTTTTCAGGGGATTCACTTATTAATTTCTTGGACAAATTATCTTTGAAAAATGAGGTTCTCCATTACTTTGAACTAGAAAGTTGTGACTTAAGATTCGGCATATGGTAAATAAAAATAAGATCTTGTTGCTTTGCCTCTGATTTTACGGGAAATTCATCCTGTTTCAATTCAGGAATAGAAATCTGATTTCTAAAATGACTTATAAAGAATATTAATAACATTAACATGCTTATAATACTTTTTTAAAAACAAGATGCAAAATTGTACACACAGTATGACTATAATTTTTAACTGCAGGAGAAAAAAAAGACTAAAAGGAAACATATGGAAATATTAACAGTGATGGACAATGGCTTATTCACCTCCCCTTCCATCCCACCGCACCTCCTCTCTGGTTTTCTCCCATTTTCCAAACGTTCTTAAATCAGCCCAATTACTTTTATGATTTGAAAAAACTTTTTAAAAGTTCTAAAAGGCACTCATATGTAATGGATACAGATTTAAATAGTGGTACTATAAAACAGTATACTCTTTCTGGGCAGTATAAATCAAAATCCTTAAAAGCAATCTGCCCCTAACACATTGTAAAGCAACTATACTCCAATAAAAATTCATTTTAAATAAATAAATAAATAAATAAGATAAAAATAATCTGCCCTTTAATCTCATAATTCCACTTTAGGAACTGTTCCTATGAAAGTCATATGGGTTTAGAAAGATATACAACAAGGTGCCAAGAATCTGTTGCTCTGATAGATGGGATTATGGTAGAGCTTTTGTTTTGTTTTATTTAAGTCTTTAATTATTAACACATTTTTATAATTAGAAAAATTTTTTAATGTATTTAATAAAAAAGTATTAATAGAGAGAGGCAACAGTTTCTACATAAGCCTAAGAGTTTGCTATTTCCTTAGCATGAGAAGTTTAGCACATACATGTTTACGTGAAAAAAACAAGTACATGTGTAGAATCTGCCATTCACCAACATCCTTTATTCAAAAAGAGATAATTGCAAAGGGCAAACTATGACCCCGGGTACCAGGCCCAGGTCCTTATTACACCTTTGAGGACTGATAAGAGAAGAATTACACCAGCAGCTCCATTCCAGTAGGTGGTTTAGGAAGGGGCTCAGAGCCAAAATAGAAATTACAAATCCAGGCAGCTTAAACACATGACCCAGATAACTTAGCAGCTTTTGGAGTAGATCCCCTAACAGCTAGCAGGCTTGAACATTCAGAATCGATCCAACTATGTTAGGTTAAATAAATAATTTATGAATTTGAATGTACCTAGTCATTCCATGGGACTTGCGATAAATTCATACTAGTAAGAGCTACACATCTGAGAACAACTGTCTGAGACTTCCTTTGTTTCTTTAAATAACTCATCTGTAGACCTCTGGTTACACATGACTATAAGACACTAGGCATTTGGGAAGTTTTTCACTAGCCTGCTACTGTGCTTTGCAGAATTCCAAGGTATTAAGAAGGCTGGAAAAACAACACGCACTTCTTTCACAAGATTCTGGAGCTAATTGCAATTCACCTTTACAAAACTCAGATGGGAAAAATTTAGGACTGAAGAGTAAAATAGTCTACAGGATTTTTTTCTCTTTTTAAATAGTTTATATTTTCCATTATGCTCATATTTTTCCTCATATTTACTTTATAAAATAAGGAAAAAATTTTAAATGATCCTTTCAAACCATTTGAAAATGGTGCCTTTTCTTCCAATCAGTTCACATTTATTGGTTCAGTTTTTTTTCTCCTTTTTATATTGGTGTGATCAAACTGGAAAAACAAATTTATGTTACCTTTTTAGCCCATCATAAGTATTCTTCCGTATTATTACAACCTCTTTAAATACTTTATATTTGCTTTACAACATTCCACTGAGTGAACAATCTAAACCAATCCTTCATTGCTGGACATTTAGGTAGTTTGTAATTTGTCACTAATAGAAATAATGTCATAATGTATATATTTTTGAAAAAGCTTTTCCTGTGGTTTCAATTATTTCTTTAGAACGTATTTCCAGAAATGAAATAACCAAGTTCAAGGATATGAACAGTTAAGGTTCTCAATGCACCTTGCAAAATGATTTTCCCAAAGAGCTGTTGTACTTATGGACCCTCCCAGTAGCCACTGTTGTGTTTATTTTAGCATATGTTGTCTTGAATTAGGTGTCTTTTACAACTTTGCAAAATTGATACATAAAAAATAATATTTTTCATTTCCTTCACCATTACTGAGTTAAACGTTTTGCTGTGTGCTGAATTAGTTTTATTTCCTCTTATGAACTGCCTGTACATGACCTTTATTTATCTATTGGGTGGAGTTTTCACATTCTAAAATCAATTTGTACAAGTTCTTTATATGTAAAACAAGCAACAACCCTTGCCGATATTTGTTGCAATTTTCCACCAACCCTGCCCATCCCCATTTTGCTCAACTCAATATGCTTTTAATCTTTAATGTTGTTTTGGCTGGATGTTTTTACATATATAGAAATTTAGGCATTTTATGTAGTCAAATAC
Organism: Leucopleurus acutus; assembly: GCF_964270905.1. NCBI lineage: Eukaryota > Metazoa > Chordata > Mammalia > Artiodactyla > Delphinidae > Leucopleurus > Leucopleurus acutus. The sequence goes on along the minus strand of NC_139142.1, from coordinate 134,415,968 downwards.
ATTGACCTTTTTCTTCATGATTTCTTCTATCACTTTTAAGGTTAGAACGTCCTAACCCTCCACATGTGATTTTATAAAAATTTACTTTATCTTCTATTATTACTTAACTTTTTGATATATGGCTCCTAAATCCTTTGGGGGGATTTATTTTTGTATACAGTGTGAGAAGAGTCAAACAGATTATCTGCCTCCCAAACCTAACCAATTTTTAGAAACATTTCCCGTCTAATAAAAAAAAATGATTGGAAAATACTTTCCTTTCCACTGATTCATGATTCCTTTTTTTATCATATCCATAATCTGGAGATAGATATATATATATATATATATATATATATAATGTAAGACCTATTTCTGAGCCACCTAATCTGCTCTATTAATTACTCTATTCTTATGCTAGTGCTATACTATTTTAACTACATTCTTTCATGCCAGGTAGAGAAAGTCCTCTCCCATTACTCTTTCTTCCCTCAAATTTTATTATCTATTTATTGTTCACAATAAAATTTCAGAATACTTTAGATCACATTCTCAAAAATGTTCTGTTGTCATTTACTTTGGCCAGAATTCTGTTAAACATATAAATTAATTTAGCAAGAACTAGTATCTATTTTTTTAATATAAATTTTTATTTATTTATTTTTCGCTGAGTTGAGTCTTTGTTGCTGTGCGTGTGCTTTCTCTAGTTGCGGCAAGCGGGGGCTACTCTTCGTTGCAGTGCATGGGCTTCTCATTGCAATGGCTTCTCTTGTTGCGGAGCATGGGTTCTAGGCACGCAGGCTTCAGTAGTTGTGGCACAGGGGCTCAGTAGTTGCAGCTCACGGGCTCTAGAGAGCAGGCTCACTAGTTGTGGTGCACGGGCTTAGTTGCTCTGCCGCATGTGGGATCTTCCCGGACCAGGGCTCGAACCCATGTCCCCTGCCTCAGCAGGCGGATTCTTAACCATTGCGCCACCAGGGAAGCCCCAAAAACTAATATCTTTATGATAGTCTTTTCATTCAGTTTTACAATAGTCCATTTAGTCTATTTAGGCTCCAAAGGGGTGAGATCCCTTAAGGACTTGTATAACTTTGACACTGTGAGTATCACATCAATTTATTTAGTTATAAATGAACTATCAAGCCGTGAATAAGAAAGGGATGTCAGCCCAAGATGTACCCCTGGCTAGCTGTGTGGATGTGGACCATTTCTTTGACAATCTCCAAGCCTGTTTTCTCATCTGTTAAATGGACAGAACATCCAGTCTGCCTGTTTCACAAGGCCAAGGGAAGTGAAAGATGTGAGCATACAATGCAAGGCATGAAGTGCTACACAAATATGGTGGGGGATTAGGGGGTGGGAGTGGTGGTATTGTTAATACCAAAGGCAGAGACTGTTACTTTTGGTGAACAGGGGGACAAACTACTGAAAAAAGAAAACTAGCCTTGAAATTTTGCACTTGCCTTTTCCCAAGATAAGGAACCGCACAGTCATGTTGACAAATATCCAGGAGAATCCCAAGAACTGCACTAGATTATACATGAACAGGTATCCTTTCTTCAAGCTTGCAAGAGCTGAAAAGCAAAGCAAGGTGGTAAGCTGTTAAAAGCAGTGGTCACAGCAGGAGATGGGTATGTGGGGCATACTTGAATGACTTCATCCCTCTTTACTACTTGGGTGCCCTAAGCTCCCCCCAAAACACCTGGCCCAGGTCTGCACCAACCTGGGCTCCGGGTCCCATAGAAAAACAGATAAGGAAAAATTATAAGGAACATTGTAGTCCAAGGTATGTGTTCAGCAGTCTTTCCCCTCACAGCATTGAAGAGTAAGTATACAGACTTAACAAATCCAAGAGGGAAAAAGAAAAATTACTTCTGGCAAAGAATGACTGACTAGCTAAGGAGGCATTAAAAGGAAATAAAGCTATACTCAGCTCTTGCTCTTGTCATCTTAATATAATCTACAGTTTCTTCTTTTCTAGAATTTTTTTAGGTCATGCAGGTCAAACTAGCTCAAAGAGATAGAAACTGTAATAAAAATTTCTGATATTTGCTCATATATCCATCTAAACAAGCATTAACTGAACACCTACAATATACAAGATACTGTGAGTAGCACTACTGAGATTCAAGGATGGTTAAGACATGATGCTGCCCTCAAAGAATTTACAATCTAAAAACCATGTTACAAGATTGAGAGTGACAGGTAATGTCTTGTGAAAATTTCAAGGTGAGAAAAATGACTTTAGGCTGGAGAAGCATGTATCAGGCAAGTCTGCAAGGATGAGATGGTATCTGATCTGGGCTTTGAAAGATGGTAGAATGAGGATATAACCAAAGGAGGAAAATTACAAACCAAGAGGCAGGAAGGAGAATAAGGGACATTAATTTTGTCTGCAGCCTAAGGGTTTGTGAAGACAGAGCCAACTATGGAATTAAGGAAGGAGTAAGGAGCTTAGACACAGTCATGGTTGAGTCAAAGGAGTAGGGCAAAGGAAAGGATAATTCTTGAGAAGAACTACAGAGTTCAGGTGTTGCTGCTACACATGTATTCCTACCCACATACTTTTGTAGCTACATATCAGGTGTTGCTACAGAGATATTCTGCATAGACACTTGGTTGATGCTCAAATAATCACAATTAGTGTGGTCAATCAAAAATAGCCTTATCCTAGGGGGCTTCCCAGGTGGCGCAGTGGTTCAGAGTCCGCCTGCCGATGCAGGGGACACGGGTTCGTGCCCCGGTCTGGGAGGATCCCACATGCCGTGGAGCAGCTGGGCCCGTGAGCCATGGCTGTTGAGCCTGCGCGTCCGGAGCCTGTGCTCCGCAACGGGGGAAGCCACAACAGTGAGAGGCCCGCGTACCGCCAAAAAAATAGCCTTATCCTAAGGAGCCAAAAAAGTCAGACTTGTAGAAACATTTAACTAATTAAATTTTTTTTCTTCAAAACTACAAAAATTTATTACACTTCCCCATATAAAGAACTTCTTTCATCAGGAAACTATGAATTTTGATAAAACTGTTAAAGCTTTTTCTAAGATCCTAAAAAATCCATATATAAGAATTTTTACATATTTCAGAAGTTTATCCCTATAAAACACCAAAAAATTAACTCAGATCTCAAGGTGGCCTTTTTATGTTGTTATTCTTCACCTCCACTAATCCTCTCCCCTCCTCTGCTTTTCTAAAGCAGAAAATTCCTCTAAATTAGTGGTTATTCAGTTTTTTTAAAAAGCAATAAAATGTCTTTTTCAAAAGAAACTTTATTCAGAACCCTAATACATAAAACACAAAAGCCAAGCTGCTCTGATTGAAGTAGACCTGCTTCCTTGGTCTATCCCTCCAAAGCATCTCTGGAAACCCCTGGGGTACCATGGAACATAGTTTGAAAACCACTGCTCTAAAACTTTCCCCTTTCCTACTTATGGCATGTCAAATAAGTGCCACTAAAACTGAAAAAGTTCAATTTAGGACATACTTCGAACGCTTATTTTATTCTACTTTTCAGCATTAGTTTTGTATAGACCTGCATGGTCCTCCTACTAGAACAGAAGCTGGTTGAGCACAGGTGCTCTGATGGAGTCACTGTCTCCACATCTCAAGGGCCTAGTGCAATGCTTTCCATATGCCACAAATGTAAGATGGCTGCTGAATTTAATCTACAATACCCAGACGATAATACACTTACAGAGCTGCTTGCTTGGGCAGAAACAGAAATAGAACTGGATTTTTAAAAGGTTAATGAACAGCAGGACTATACAGAATACTTTCCATCTTTAAGGTTGACAACCACAGCCATTATGATCTCAGTTGGGACAAAAACACCAGGCTGGAAGAAGTGCAATCATGGACCTATGCAATAATCTCCACACCTCTGCAGGAATTGCTGCCACCTAGCACCCACCTATTAGGCCAGTCCAGGAGACTGAGTTTCTTCCATTCTGCTTTACTAACCTTGGTGTACTCAGATGATGTTAGGCCCCCAACAGAAGGAAAACCTTAAAAGTAAGACTTTTGATGTGGGTGCGCACAGCTTAAGCACTGGACATTAAGGATTTCTCATAAACTCCCCTACACAATGCAAGCACTCCTGTCATATCACACTCATCTATACCCCCATCTCTGTCACAAGTTAACTGGTAACTACCACAACAGCAGGGGCAACTTACTTTCAGGGGAGCCTTGGCTTTCAATTCTGAGTTTATTTAGGCGTTCTTCTTCCTAGAATTCAGACAGAAGTTTTCCAAGAACACAAGTTAGACTACAGTATAGCACAGGGAACTACATTCAATATCCTGTGATAAACCATAATGGAAAGGAATATGAAAAAGAATATATATATGTATAACTGAATCACTTTACTATATAGCAGTAATTAACACAACACTGTATTTCAACTATACTTCAATAAAAAATAAATTTAAAAAAAAAGAACACAAGTTAGAATTCCCAGATGCTTGCAGAAGTCCGCATGCTGGATAAGTGATCTGGCTCCCTCAAAGCCACCTCCTTGCTTCCTTGGGGAAAATGTCCTAGCTCATGGTGCCAAAAAGCCTGACTCCTGACTGGGCAGCACTGGTATCACAGAATGCCCATCCAATGCTCACAGAATTAAACCAATCAGCTGGCTTCCAAACTACAAAGTGGGCAGCCTTAAAATCCTGGAGCTGGAAAAGACATCCAGAAAATTTGTTATGGCTGGAGAAACAAAATAGAAATTTAAGGTGGGAAATAGATTGCTATTTTATCTTTAAGACCTCTATAATATAATTTTCCAGAAGCTAAGATCACGTCTCCAACATCAGTGTGAACTTACACTAGGTTAATACAGATATAGATAGATATATATGGAAATATTTATAGATAAGTGTATATGCATGAGCTAGTATACACACATAGATTTCCTTGTTCTATCAGCTGAGAGGGCCTAAAAGCAATGACACCCCAGAGGCAATGAGCGCACCTAGCACCCAGATCTTGGTTTCCACTACCATTCTCCAATAAAAAAGAACAGAGCAGGGAATATACGAGATAAACCTGGCGCAGCTTATAGTGCCAGAAATTAAGGATTCATTTCTTTAGGAAAAAAAAAAAAAGGCCCATGATGATGGAGCTGTGTCAAAGGGACACAAGAGCCAACTGCAAGAGCTTCCAGTGGCCAAAGCTAGAACAATTTGAGCAACAAAATAAACAACATAGTATTGGATTATAACCCAAACTATAAAACAAATATTCATGAGTCCATACTGATATAAATGAATGACTGAAGAAATAAATGAGAGAGAACAGAAATAAATGAGAGAGAACAGAAAAATCTCCCATGCAGAAGAACTCCAAATAAAGTATACAGACACTCCACCCTAAGAATGGGAAGTATAACTCCTGACTCCTTAAGCGTGGACTATGCATAGTGACTTCCTTCCAAGGAGAACAGTAAAGGAAGGAGAGGAGTAACATTACAGTAGAGAAACCTTACAGTGGAGAAACCTGCCAAAAATTACCTCAGCCAGATGATCAAGATTAATATCAACACTGATAGGTCATATTGATAGTACCTATTCTTGATAGGACATGATAAGAATGGCACTTTACCTCTGTGGGCTTCCTCCCCAAAACCCATCGCCCTAGGCTAATCATGAGAAAAACGTCAAACAAATCCCAATTGAGGGAGAGTCTACAAAATACATGACCAGTACTTCTATAAAACCACATCTCCAGGTCTTTCAGGGAATTTATAACTTTGTCCTTAGTCTATCAGATTCTGATAGATATCTGAGATGGCCCAAATAACTTGGGTTCCTCATGACTTCTGTCTAGATCCTAAGGTCCTTACTGACCTTGGCTCTGAGCTCCATTTCAGCATCAGACTCGTCCAGCCAACGATCAAAGTCAGGGGCCAAAAACAGTGGGCGCTTCTCCTGCTTGGTGAGTCTCTCCCACCACTGGCTCACCTTCTTCTGTACCGTGATGTTCACCTGCCTCTGGGTCAGTTTGTAAACCAGCTAGGAGAGAAAGCAAGAACGTGAGAATGCCCTCCCACATCCCCCGCTCCTTCCCCTGTAACTGTACAAACCACTGTGGCCATACAGAGAAGCTGCACTGTATACTTACTTCCCTTCCTTCTTTGTTCCTAAAAGTCCTGAAGCAAAAAGAACATCTAGACCAAGGCTGGTACAAGGAAGAACTGGTAAAAACAGCCAAGTCTTTCTCTGGTTCCCCCCATGAATGACACAGGAGGAAAGCAGATAAGAAAGGCAGATAATTCTTGGTTATCCTAGCAGAAACTGGCATGAACGTCCTACCAGATCTACATCACGCAAGGCACTACATCCAATCACCTTCTCAAGTGCACCATTACCTTCCAAATTTTCCTCCCATGAAGATGACTCAATTCAAATGGTCAATGGTTTCTGGCATTGTTTTAGAAAGGCCTGCCTCAAGGCCAGAACTGTACTGTATCAGTTACAACTTTTTCACAGGGAGTCTTTCACTACAGAGTCTTCTCAACTAAACTCAAATTCTTAGGGGCTGTTCCAGCTCATTATTCTTCTATATGGCCTCTCCCTTTGCCTCCAAAGCAAGCCCCAGACAGATTCTCTACCCCTTAAACCACTGCTGACTATTAAGAATCTCAGAGCTGGAAAGAACCATAGAGATCACTTAACCCAATCCTTCACATAACACATGAGGAAACTGAAACTCAAAGAAGTGAGGAGAATTATTCACGCCACTAATAAATGGCAGAGCCCAGATCCGACTCAGGTTCTCCAACTTTCCTCTTCCTCTGAAGCTAAAACCTGGGCTCTATTCCAAACAAAAGTACATTCTACTTTGGTTTATCTTCTCCTTCCCCACAATCTTTGCTCCCCATTTCACAAAACTACGAGTATTTATTTTTAAAATGGACAGGGAAGTGAGGAAGGAAAGAACATACCTCTGGCTTCACAAGGTCTAAGAACTCCAGGTGAAATTCATAAACATTATCTCCTTTGGCACCATGCCCCTGAGCTATAAAGAAAGAAATGTGGGTTACTGTGAACTTGTGCAGAGCGAGGCCATTCAAATGTTAGCTTAGTGCAGTTCTTTCAGGGGTATGCAAATATTAATGGGTCCTGCAAATGAGTGGGGGCTTGTGAGCAGAGCTACTCAACAGCTAGATAAGCTAAATCCCGGACAAAAGTTTATCTCCTTATGTCTTTCTGGTGAGCAGTTCCAGAGTATTTACTTAATCTTCGAATGCGGCCTCAGTGATGCCCAGTACAAATAACAGGCAGGAAAAAGAACACAGAAAGCAAAGCCCAAGGCAACACATAGATATAAATTTAACTTTCACATTTACTTTGGCTCTGAATCCACAGCAGAGAAAAATCAAGTAGGTGTATTATCTTGACTGCGGTTAAGGAAAGCCACAGGATACATAGAAATGCTGGACTGTCTCAAAGAAAGCTGTAAATTTAACACCTTCCAACCAGGGGTATATGATGGAGCAGCCGACTGTTCCTTTAGCACATCCCAAATGGAACAAAAAAGAAAAATAACATTTTCTCAGCTCATTCCTGAGAGGACAAACGGAAGTCGGAGGAAAGTCCTCAGGGTGACCATCATGCCATCCCTGTGCCTTGGCATGGCTCCTTTCCCCAAAGCAAGCAGGTGCTGTGCCTAGGAGCCAGTGACTGCGGGACATCCCTGTCCTCTAACTCTCTCACTTGGTTCCCTCTTGCGATTATCTTTCTTCATCTGGCCATATGTGGTATGACTTGCCTAATACGTGCTACAGGTGGCTATCGTTCTCTAAGACCATAAATTCCTTAAGGTAGGACAGTCTATAAGCTTCATGTGCGGCAAGATACACTTTTATCCTTTTATTCCTTTTATTCCCCCTCAAAATCTGAGCTGCTACCACCATTACTCTCACCTGGAAAAGGAGATTCAAAAGCCAGGTTATGCTTTCAGGCAAGTATATTAAGGTAGATGGAGTCTCATGTAAAGCAGAAACTCTTCAATTTCCCATAATCGCAGTCACGTACTAATGACATTCCAAGGAACCAGAACAGAGAGAGAGCAGGGAGAATCCCACCCTATTATCACTGTTACCCTTCTGGGTAACAATGAATCCAGACCTACCCTCCTAGGCACAGCAGAAAGTTTGCTGGTGAACTGAGGAGGAAGGAGATGGAGGCAGATTCACAGAATCAAAGACTGTCAAGAGCTGGAAAGCTTTTAGATGTCATCGAGAGTGCAGTGCTTATTAAACTGGTCTGTACATATATCAGGGAGCCACAAAGTCTCATTAAGAAATTTTCTATTTGGGGGGTTTTGTTATAATATTTTTAAAAAGAGGCATATTCTGGGTCATCTAGATGGTTACCTTATAATCAAGTACTACCACAGGAGTTCAGTGTTTGCAACTGTGTTCACAGCTGCAATGGAGCTAAATATCACTTAGAGTGACCATATTTAATCCATAACACGTATCTTCATCTAGGGTCTATGGCCCTGGAGGACCCTGTGGGCGTGTGTTCAGGTGTCCATGGATCCTCAAGTTTGAGAAACACTGATTATAACCCAATACCCTCATTTTATAGGTCCAAAGAAGTTGTCCGAGGTGGTCACAGATTTAGAGCTAGAAGATATAAATCTATTTTCTAGCCCATGATACCTTTTCTCTATATCTATTGCCTCTCCCAGGGGAAAACAGGATAGTAAACAAATTATTGACTTTTCTAATCATACATCTCAAAACATTCTAGCTTATCCCACAAGTATCAGAGTGGTGAGCATCAACAGAAAGTGAATAAAATAAACAGATAAAAATAAAAAGCAACCACCACTATGTCTCTTTAACTGTGTAGAGGACTGAGAACATTTGCCCGGATACTGACCTTTGAAATGCAGCACATTTTCAGTGATGCTGATGGCAGGATTCTGTAGAAAGAGACCAAGGATGCAAGAAGGGCATTTTAATGAGAAAAATGGAATTAAAACCAGGGGCTTACTTCCCTCCATCCATCTGCCTCCTTGGGCACTCGACCTCCTGCCCTGTGTTTCCCCCAGAGACTATATTTGGTCATTTATCCACATCTCTGTGCAGCGTTTCTCTATGTCTATCTGTACCCATCTGAGATTGCAGGCTCCTGCAAGAAGGACCCTAAACTGCTCTGCTGTGCAGAACAATCAGATACTGAGTCAGTCCATTGTGCTCATGGTAAATGGTACATGGTGCCGTGTGAGGTGCTACGGAGGAATACACAGATCTCTAAGACTCAGTCCCTCAGCTGTGGAGGCAGAGAATCTAGTAGAACAGATGAGTCATTTCCTGTGAGAAGAAACGATATAGTATCAAGTAACATATGCTCAAGACCAAAAGAGTAGTAAAAAGCAGTTAAGTGTTACAGTCATTAAGAAGAGAGCACAATGGGAATAGAATGGCTGGGGAGAGCCTCACCAAGGAGTGAGACCCATGCTGCAACATGAAAAATAAATTAATTCCTACAGGTTAAGGCAAGGGCTGCGGATTACAGGCGGTTGGATGAAAATGAAACATGCAGTGCCTCAGCCTCAGGCTCCACACTCTTAACCCCTATCCAAACCAAGACTAGAAGAGATGGAAATTCTCCAAATTGTTCATTTATTCCCAGAAGTCGCTACATGCCTTTTAGCAGCATAATTTAAAGTGAAACAACTGAACTCTTTTTTCAATGGATGAGAAACAGTTTATCTCCTAACTCCCAGCTCAAAATTATAAGCAAGAAGCAGCCTGTTTCCAGTGCCATAGCTAGTTCATTTATTTTTCTCCGGTAGGCTCCACTGGCTGTGTTCCATCATGCATCAAAGGAAACCAACAAGACAGACAGAAGGTGAAGGGGGGGCGTTATACTAAAAGGCAGTGGGAGCCTAGATGCTCTATTCATAGCCAAGAGCATTAGGAAAAGGGGGAGCATGAAGGCTGGGTTGGGGGAGCATTTGAGCCAAGCTTTAGGTTAAGAACTTCCCAGGTGACAGTACAGACTTCAGGCTGAGAAGCTTACCCAAAGGGGCTAACAATCTAGATGATCTTCTCTGTGCCAGGAAGATGGAATTACGGAACCTCATCAAAACAGGCTACACTTTCAGGGGCATGGCTCCTCTATAAGGGAAACAGGGTTTTGGTATGAATATTATCATGAAAGCTAGAGTTCTGGCAAGTCTTGGTGGTACACTTCCTACCTAGGTCACTTCTTGCCCCACTCTGTGTTCCCCATATCTTAAATCACTTGGAAGGAAAAAAGGAGTTTGGGGGGCCCAGTTTATTCTTCTCAGACACCGATGTGTGAAACCAAGGTTTAAACATCGAGCCACAGCACAGGGCCTGGATTTCACTAAGCATTCTATGAGCCAGATTTCAGATGCTAACTCCTACCCAGCAGCACACTGGGCATGTCAGGTCCAGCTTCTCCAAAGGTGGTAATAGTTAAGGAATACATTTCAGTGAAAAAAAAGAAAGAAAGAAAGAAAGAATACCAGGAGATTCCTTGTCCTCTTTGCCCACTTTCCCGCAATGGTAACATTTTACAAAACTATAGTATAATATCACAATCAGGATATTGACATTGATACAGTCAACCTATCTTGTTTGAATTTTCCCAGTTTGACTTGTATTCATTTGTGTGTGTCTGTGTGTGTAAATTCTATACAATTTTATTACACGTATACATTCGTCTACTCAACATCACAGTCAAGATACTGAACAGTTCCAGATCCCTTATGGTGCCCTTTTATAACCACACCCACCTCCTGCCCCCCTCTCTCAGCCCCCAAACTGGTCTTCTTTATTTCTTTTTGACTATCATTATGGACTTGTGGATTTCCTTTTTAATCCACTCTGCCAAAATCCAATATTATTCTTATTCTTTTTGGTGTTCAAATTGTTACAAATTTGGTCACAAATTGTCACAAATTTGAAATCCCTTCAAACCAGCTCCTGTATTATTCTGATATGACCTTCTAGGCTTTGAGGATGTTGTACTTTCTCTGGCACAGACCTGGAATAATTGGCCGTTTCTTCAAGGGGCCTCATAGTTCCTCTACTGCGGAATGGTAATTTAGAAGCCATGATCTGGGCACATTGAGGTATACTCAGTGCTCATCTTCAGTGTCTAGCTAGGACTTTAAAAAATCATGTTGTCATAACGAAATGCCTAATTCAAAATTATGGGACTTCCCTGGCGGTCCAGCGGTTAAGACTCTGTGCTTCCAACGCCAGGGACGCAGGTTCGATCCCTGGTCGGAGAACTAAGATCCCACATGCCGCATGGTGCAGCCAAAAAAAAAAAAAAAAAAAATTTACATTATAGGGCTTCTCCTTATCTTGTTATTTAATATTTGTATTTCCTTATGGTGAATATCTTGGTTCCTAATAACATTAACACACTTACTTCTTTGATCCTAAAGGTTTCAGAATTACATCAATATTTTTACTAACAAAAAACCTATAAAGTACAATATTTATTTGCAGTTCTTTTTGTCCTTAGAGTATATCTACTAAAGAACCAGAGTACTGTGTTCAAATGTTACTTGTACTAAGTTATTTATCTGTATGGTTATGTTATCAATTTGATATATAGTTAGGTCCTTTTGATTGTATTTAATTTCAAGATTTTTCATTTTATCCTTTTTTATTGAAATTTAGTTTTTAATATGTAAAACATTTACATCATTCAAAAGTCAAACTTTACAGACAGGTATCTTCTGAAGTCCTATTTCCAAACCCATCCCCCTCCACCACATTCCCACTCACCACCCGTACGTAACCACTTCAGGGGCACCTGGTTTTATCTTTCCTCTGTGTGTGTATATGTTTGGGAAAATAAATAAATATATTCAGACATTCTTATTTCCCCTTCTTTCTACACAAAAGATAGCACAGAATATACATTCTTAGGCACCTTGCTTTTTTCACCTAAATCAATCCTTACCAGTTCATAGAGATCTCACTCCTTCTTCTTTTTTTTTTTTTTCACTCATTCTTTTGGGTGTATATGACAGTACACATTCTCTTTAATCCCCTTTTTGGATCCAAATTCTGCTTATACTTAAAAACACAGCCCAAGGTCCACATCCTTGGCCACAGTGATCTATTCTCTGAACTCCAAGACCACTGATTTCTTTGCTCATCCCTTCCCTCCACCAAGAAAAACTTCTTTAAAAGTTATCTATAATTGGGTGGTGGCACAGTGGTTAAGAGTCCACCTGCCGATGCAGGGGACATGGGTGAATGCCCCACTCCAGGAAGATCCCACATGCTGCGGAGCGGCTGGGCCCATGAGCCATGACCGCTGAGCCTGCGCGTCTGGAGCCTGTGCTCCGCAACGGGAGAGGCCACAACAGTGAGAGGCCCGGGTACCACAAAAAAAAAAAAAGTTATCTACAATCATCTGTTCTTCCCTACAACAAATACTCTGAAATCTACTCTGATCTAGCCTCCATCCACACCACTCCACTGAAACTATTATTACCAAGATCATCAATAACCTCCACATTGCCAAATCCAATAGACACACAATCTTGTCTTATTCAACCTCTAAGCAGCACTGGACAGAGCGGACCACACCCCACTGAAATATCCCTCTTTCCCGGCTTCGAGGACACTACACGACACTGCACTGGATTTAATGCCTCATAGGCTACTCCTTCTCAATCTCCTCTGCTGGTGCTTTCTGCTCGGCTCAACTTCCAAATGTTTAAGTGTCTCAGGACGCAGTCCTGGGCTGCTTCTCATCTCTATCAGTTTTTGGGGTTTTTTTGTTTTTATTTAGGCTGCACTGGGTCTTAGTTGCGGCATGCAGGATCTTCATTGTGGCATGTGGACTCTTTGTTGCAGCATGCAGACTTCTTAGCTGTGGCATGCATGCGGTATCTAGTTCCCTGACCAGGGATCGAACCCAGGCCCCCTGCATTGGGAGCGCAGAGTCTAACCCACTGGACCGCCAGGGAAGTCCCTCTCTATCAGTTTTTAATATCTATAAGTTTTCTGATATAAATTGGCATCTTGGGCCAAACTGAACCCACAATATTTTATATGGCCTACAGAGAATATTTTTTATTTATTAATTTTAATTCACCACAAAGTACTTTGCACCTTGGAATTTTGCAGTAGCTGTTCCCTCTCCCTATAATATTCAGTCCCCATAATTTTGCACGGCTTCTTAACATTTAGATCTCTGCTCAAATGTCACCTCCTCCACGAGACCTTCCCTGACTACTCAATCTGAAATAGTTCTCATGATTACTTCTCATATTTTTTTTCTTGCTTTACTTTCTTCATAACATTCATGGTTATCTGAAACTATCTGATGAATTTATCTGCTTCTATTGCCAGTCTTCCTCCACTGCCACCGCCACTCAGTATATAAACTTCATGAGAGCAGGGACCTTGTCTGCCGTGCTCATGCCCAAGTCCCAGAGTCTAGAAGACTACCAAGCACACAGTAAGCATTTATATATTTGTTGAATAAGTATAAAACTATGAGGTTTTTTCATTTTAAAAAAATCTGGATTTTCAGCTTCTTCTTCAAAAATTAGAAGAATTAGATGCCAACCTCAGATCTGCATTCTTGAATGACAATAGCTACCCCCTTAATATGAGTCCTATCCTCTCCAATTAGCCACTTTCCTCACCCAGCTCATTTCACTAACATTCACTGAACACTCACTATATGCCAATTATTTTTCAAAGTATTCCACATTACTATCACACACACATACAAAAACCCTATAAAATAGGTACTATTTACACAACAATTTTACATACAAAGAAACGGAGGTTTACAGAGATTATGTACCTAGTTTAGAGTACAAAATCAGCAAGGGGCAAAACCAAGATTCAAACCAAGGCAAACAGCCCCAGGCTCCTAACCATGACACGTTTTGGGCATTGATTTGGTAATCTCTGATCCATACTCTCTTCCTGGTGATCTCATCCTGCCTCAGGGGTTTTAAATACTAAAACTTATTAACTGACAACTCCAAAATGAAATTAATATCTCATTAATTCTAAAATGTACATTTTTCTCACATTTAATATCTCTAAAATCAGGATACTTATTAAAATTGACAGCAGCACCTTACACTTGCTTTGGCAAAGTAGCAACCATGACATGGTTGTCACTGTCTAGCATATGGGAGCTTGGCTGTTATTCCAGATGGCATGACTACACAGCTGCAACTCAATATTTCAGTCAAACCACTTAAAAGCCATTTCAGGAAGTAGTATGACTCCTGGTTTGTGTCTCAGGAATGTGCCAGCATCAAAACTTATAAATAGGTATGGATGGCTTGAACAAAAAACGAGATAACAGTAGAGCGTTCTTTCAGAGATGCTGCATTTACTGTTCTTAATGGCACAGAGGATGATACTATATGGAAAAACATGGACAGTGACATCTCTGAGTAGAAATGTGATTCGTAAGACTGGATTCTGGGACTTCCCTGGTGGTCCAGTGGGTAAGACTCTGAGCTCCCAACGCAGGGGGCCCAGGTTTGATCCCTGGCTGGGGAACTAGATACCTCATGCATGCCACAACTAAGAAGTCCACATGCCGCAACTGAAGATCCCACATGCCGCAACGAAGATCCTGCATGCCACAACTAAGACCTGGCACAGCCAAAATAAACATTAAAAAAAAAGAGTGGATTCTGAAATATGACGATGGTTTAGAATACCTCCACCAATTTTTCTGCTTATATTTTCATATTTATGTGTACAAGAGTGAGATTATACAGATAAAATGATAGATTTTATGATTTTTTCTAATTTATTAATTTATTTTTGGCTGCGTTGGGTCTTTGTTGCTGCGCACAGGCTTTCTCTAATAGCAGCAAGCAGGGGCTACTCTTCATTACGGTGCACGGGCTTCTCATTGAGGTGGCTTCTCTTGTTGCAGATCACGGGCTCTAGGTGCATGGGCTTCAGTAGTTATGGTGCGCGGGCTTAGTTACTCCGCGGCATGTGAGATCTTCCCGGCCCAGGACTTAAGCCCATGTCCCCTGCATTGGCAGGCGGATTCTTAACCACTGCACCACCAGGGAAGCCCAACCACTATTCTAGAATTGGAGTTTATCATTCCCACTGTATTTCTTTACTCATGTACAACATGTTGGGTATTCATTACAATATAAACTTTTATTTTACATGTTACATAAGTGGTTTCATATATATAATATGAATATATATAATTCTTCAACTTGCTTTTTTTTTTTTTTCTTTTGCGGTACGCGGGCCTCTCACTGTTGTGGCCTCTCCCTTTGCAGAGCACAGGCTCCAGACGCGCAGGCTCAGCAGCCATGGCTCACGGGCCCAGCCGCTCCGCGGCATGTGGGATCTTCCCGGACCAGGGCACGAACCCGTGTCCCCTGCATCGGCAGGCGGACTCTCAACCACTGCGCCACCAGGGAAGCCCCTTGCTTTTTATTTGATATATTTCTTAACTTTATCCATAGATACAGCTGGTTCTGTTTCATTTATTTTAGCTGTTGTACAGTGTGCTGTTGTATAAATATACCAGTTTATCCATTCTCCTGTTGATAAGTACTGAGGTTGTTTTCAATTTTTTTTTGCCGTAATGAACATACTGTCTCCTTGGGCATATAAGGAAGAGCTCAGTAGTATGTGCCACAAATATCTGCCTCAAGCTTGTCTTAAATCTGTCATCTTTTGTTTTTAGGGTTTATGTTTTTGTGTCTTAACACATTCTTCCCTGTTCCAGTATCATAAAGACAGTCTCCTATATTTTCTTTTAGTAGTTTTGCTTTATGCATTTAGTTCATTAGCCCACCTGAAATTGACTTTCGTGTACGGCATAAGGCAAGATCTTACTTTATCTTTTTGCCATTTAGATTACCAATTGTCCCACTACAATCTCCTGAATGGTTCATCCTTTCCCCTATTAATTTGTAAAGCCACCACTGTTGTTCAATAAGTTTTCATATATGGATAAATCTGCTAACAGCCTCTATTCTGTTCTATTGCTCTTTGTGCTTCTCTCTCATCTAAGGTTTAGTATCACAATAATAATCCCTTACACTTGAATAGCACACTAGAATTCACAAAGCACTTTCAAATCCATTATCCAATTTAAGCCTCAAAACAACCCTGTGAATTAGGTGTTATTATTCACATTTATTTGCATGAAAAGACACAGGCTCATAAAGGTTAGGTGAATAATCCACGGACACCAGATATTAAGTGGAAGAGCAAGGACCCAATCTCATGCCTTCAGTTACCACTCTTTCCACCAGACTCTCTATTAGGTAAGGTCAAGAACAGTATCTTTCAAACAGCTCCCAAACAGAGCTATGCACACTGCCCTCATATAACTGAAACAAACAAAAACCTTGATAAATGAACAAATGCTTTAACAACTATGGTTGTTGGCACAAATCTGTCCTTCATGCTTATCCTGAAAACAAACTCTATTCTGAAAGTAACCCTGCCCTAGCCCCACTGTCTGCAGCTCCAAAGACAGAGTAGAGATGTGAAAACCTGATGGTTCTCTGTGTCTCAGAAAGGGAAAGGAGCAGGGCTGATGCCCCCAAACTGGAATTCAGCATCAAAACTCATTTACACATATGCTTCAAAGAGCAGGGGAGGATAGAGAGCTGTCCAACAACCCAGTACCTAGCTTAAGGTGAGACAAAAGTAGGTGCTCCACAAACGGTTTTCATTAAACAAGTAAACGAATTGCTTCATCCCAGGCCAGAATCACCAGTTTCATAGGCCCTGAGAACAATTAATTGGGAAATTTTTTAAAAGGAGCAGCTCCTGACATTCAAAAGCTGGCCTGGCACTCCCAGCTAGAACACGTTATTCTGTTATTTATTGGACATAAACAATCTCACAGAATACCTTGATAAAATGAGGCAAAGGCCATTTCATAATTTTGTGTAAGCACAGATAAAAACATGGCCACAATGCCACTCACAAAATACGAGACACCCTTCCTCTCTTGGCCAAAATAAGTGACTGTCACTTCTCTACCAATTAGTTTTATTCTTGTTCTGGTCTCTCTTTCCTATATATAAGATTTATTCAGATACCCAACCATAGAATTGCCCGCTTTCTGACAGCATCTAATCTAAAGTGAATCCTTGCTTCCTTAGTCTGTCCCCCAATCACCAAAGTCCAAATTCTATAATCAATTTTGAGCAAACCCATGGAGTATGCTCTCCCTTGCTGATATGAGCACTAAACACAACTTGTTTAACTAGAGGTGTGTTCCTGGAACTCTTTGGCTGTAGGGCATTGACACGTACAACAAGTTGGACAATCTGAAAGTCTATGCCGTCCTCTTTCTGGCAAGTTCTCCCAGTCTCAGTTTGACAAGAATACTTCACCTTATTTCTGGAAGTCACCTCTAACTAACGAAAAGAGAGGTACCAAATTCCTTTAACACCAGGGACCTGGTCCAGTATTCAACTCCGACTCTACAAATAAACATACTCATGCACAAAACTTTTTGTTAGTATATAATATGCTTCCTCCTAGATAGAATGCCGTTGGAAAGCTGAGTCTGTCTGACTCATTTTTATAAATCTGTAGTATTTCACACATGGTAGGGGGTTTCTTTTATGAATGGTATTAACATGTTACTTTAAAACTAATGGTAGTTGAAATGGATGCCTCAGAATTACAGATGGGAAATCCGAGAAAAACCAAAAACTCAATTGAGGAAAAAGATTTATTTTTTCCCAAAGAATAAAAAAAGGATTTCTCTCTCCAAAAGAAAATTCCATTTTTCCCTCCACCGTTACATTTCTTTAACTATAATATATTCCAATCACATACTTTTATGTTTTAAAATATACCAAATATGATTAACACACGTGTTCATGTTTCTTAACTAAAAGGTTTACATCTTTCAGGAAAAATTTAAGTATGATGCACTCTTTCATTTGCCCAACTAATTTCCATTTTTTTCCACCAACACCACCCCACTTCCCCTAAAAACATCTTTTCTGTTTGTAGCTTCAAAAGTATCCCAGAATATTACATCCTTATTACAACTAGAGAGGGCCTGAGTTTATTTAATTGGTCTACACAATGTTTAACTGAATACTTAAGAGAGATTGCCATGACACAAGTTCTGTACTTTTCTTATTGACTGATGTTAGAGTCCTCTCTAGAAGGACACTTTGATCCCCATCTACAAAGATTTTGTTTATTTTTTCCTTTTTTATTAAAACACCGTGGAGCAGAGTAGAGGGACACAGCAAAGAACATTTATACATCCTATGACGCAAAAGTGTAATTCAGCCTGGTTTAACACATTAAATGACACAGGCTATTTAAAGGCATTCTGGTCAGTACTGTCTTAAGTTTCAATGGGAAAACAAGTTTATATTCCAGAAGAAAAGATTAAATTCAACAAATTCAAGTCCACACTCAAAGAGCACCTACACCTTGCAAGACAGTATATACCAGATGGGCTGACAGATCCCAACATAAACGCCTGACTCCGAGGCAGAGAGAGTTAAGGGGAGTGAAGGAGGTTACAAAGTGCCATAAATGTCAAGGAGAGTAGGGAGTAAGAATGTAGAAAGAACATTCCAGACTGAAAACTCCAGTTCCTCAAAAACGGGAATCCTGGATGGTTTGGACCGAGACAAAGGGGTACACAGGTCCTGAGAGCTCCACCATTTAGGAGGCCTCAGCTTGTTCTCATGAAGGCCAATGAGATCAAGCATAAATACTCAACATAACTTAATTTTGTAGTTATCTATGCAACTCAGCAAACCTGAGCTCACAGTCTTCAGAACAGGGTGGGGGGGGGGAAATCACTTCTTCGGGGTCTTATGGACTTTAGAACTAAAATTAACAAGAATTATTTCCATCACTTAATGGTTGGGAGGTGGGTGTGACCCCTCCAAGGCAGCGGCGGGCCTCGTGAAGGTCCGAGGGGACCCGCTAGACCTCTCTGGCCAGCGCTAGACGTCCAGCCACGGCCCGGCAAGCCACTGTCACACTGCACCCCGGACCCAAAGACATCCCACGCCTCGAAGAGCTTCGGCAAACACGAACTCCGACGGCCAGGCCTTCCGGGCCAGGCTTGGGCTCCACCAGGCCGCAGACTGCGAACAAAGAGGAGGCCCGGAGTAGCCTCCGAGGCCCGCGCGGGGCTCACGCAGCACCCGAGGTACCTGAAGCCTTCAGGGGGTCGCGCCCAGGGTCTGCCTCCATGTGGGCCAGCTTTTGCTCGAGCCTGGACGCCGAGAGCGCACCGAGTCCTGGATCCCGTTGGCGCGCTACTGGCTCGCCGGTACGCACCCGGACAAAGGGGACTGGGGTCCCAGCGGTTCCCAGGAGCCGAGACCCGCGCACGTCCCGCCGCCCTGACTTTACCTGCACGTCACTCAGCTCCACGCGCAGATACAGCTCGCGGTGCCGCTGAGCCCAGTAGACGTGCGGCGTCAGCACCTGATTCTCCATGACCATACTGCCCAGGGCGCGGGGAGACTAGGCTCGCTGCCTCAGGCAGGTCGTGCGCGGCTGGAGCTGGCCGAACACAGGCCGCAAGACCACCTCGCTCCGGAGTGCCTGCAGCCCGCAGCCTCTATACGACCCACGCTCGCGGGACGCGCCTGCGCAGTGGCGAGCAAAGGAGGCAGCGGCGCGGGCTCCGGGCTTCAGGGCGAGCCGGGTGGGGGCGGGGCGGGGCAGGGCGGGGCGGGGCGGAGGCGGGAGGGGCGGGGCGGAGGCGGGAGGGGCGGGGCGGAGGCGGGAGGGGGCGGGCCCAGGAGCGTGTGACGCCCCTGCTTGCTGCTGCCGCCTCTGGAGTCGACAGGTGCTGTGCAGTTACCTCTCTTCTTCCGGAGGACGGTTAAAAATAAGCGTAAAAATTAAAAAACGCTGGAGACTGATGAGGAACCGATCAGCATGGAGAACGGGCTTGGATTGGTGTATCTGGAAGGTTCCTCCCATTTGTCATTCATTAATTCAACATTTACTGAGCACCTGCTGTGTGCCCGGGCTTCAAAGCTAAGCACCAGAGCTTCAAGAGTAAGACACAGCACCTGCCGTCCTGGAACCCGTAGTCTATTAAAAGACGCAAGCAATTACAGACATAATAAGGATGATGATGGTTATAGGGGAAGCGGCGTGGGAGAGAATGGAAGAGTGTTCTAAGAGGGGAGAGTAAGCGTAAAGGCCAGAGATTTCCAGCGCTGTTCCATAGAACTTCATACGATGATGGAAATACTCCATTCTGCGCTGTCCATGACGGTAGCCACTAGCCATATGGGGCTTCTGAGTACGTGAAATGTGGCTAAAGAAACTGAGAAACTGAATTTTTTGTTTCACTTACTTCTAATTAATTTAAATAGTCACAAATTAATAGCTATTCTATGGGACAGCACAAGAGACTTGTCTCCTTTGAAAAGGAAACCCAAACTATAGACAACACTAATTTATGTCTAATTTAAACTATCTCGTCTGTATCCACTTTCATCTCCAAGTCTGCTTTCAGTGAAGAATTTAATAGGAAGCAACATTACTATGAAAACCAGAAATCTGGGACAAAAATGAACTTTATTATTCAGTTCTGTTAGCACCCATTTATTTAGCAAAGTTCTGAGCCCAGGGATCCAGAGATGAAATGATGCCAGTTCTCAGAAAACATTTAGCTCAGGGGGTAGGTCATATAAAATATAGAGGGTTTTAATATGGGGAATATACTGAGCTCAGAAAGAGGCAGGAAGGTAGGAGCTAAGGGTTGTAGGAACCAGTGGCAGACATTTGAGAGCAAATCCTTGAGAGCTGGACAGTGAAATGGAGGAGGAATTTGATAGAGGAAGAAGCAGAGGTAGGGCAGTGGATGCACAGGGCAGGAGACCAAAGATGAAGAGATATGAAATGTTCTGCATACTGGGGGTTAAGGGCATGGAGGGGAGAGCTTGCCCTGGGTCTGGTAAGACAGATAGGGAGTGGATTAAGAAAGTCTTTGTTTCAATGAGGTGTTTGTACTATATTCCACAGATACATGAGAGTCAAGGAAGTTTGTTACAGGAGATCAGGAAAATCAAATATGTGCTGGGCAAAACAACCTGTCAGTGAGGAGAAACTGGTAGTAGGCAAACCAGTTGGAGGTGATGCAATCTGCCTGTTATGAGATAATGAAAACGGTAACCCTGATAGCCTTGAATTTTAAAAATAATAATTTTTGAAATGATAAAATTATTTTTATTACATTGCTTTTACTACAATATAGATGCTATATAGGGCACTTTAAAAAAATTGAAGTATAACTTATGTATAGGAACCAGGCAAATTTCAAATATTCCACTTAAGCTGAATTTTTGCATGTTTATACCTGTGTAATTAATTACTATCTAGATCAAGATCCGGAACATTTCCAGCATCCTACGGATTCTCTCATGTCAGTGTACCTTTGCCTCCCATCCCCTACATCCCAATAATTACTATCCTGACTTCAATCACCATAGAGTAGTTTTTGTCTATTCTTGAATTTCGTGTAAATGGAATCTACCAGTATGTACACTTTGTGTCAGGTTTCTTTCATTCAACATAATGTATTTGAGATTTATCTGTATTGTGTGAATCACCAGTTCATTCTTTTTTGGGTTTTGTTTGTTTTATTTCACAGAATGAATGTATCACAAATTATCCATTCTCCTGATGATGGACATTGCATTGTTTTCAGTTTTTAGCTAGGAACATTTATGTACTTGTCTTTTGGTGGATATATGTGCTTAATTTTCTTGGGTAAATACCTAGGAATGGAATTGCTAGGTCATAGAATATGTATGTTGAGCTTCTGTAGATACTGTTAGGCAGTCTTACAAAGTGTTTTGATCAATTTACACTCCCACAAGCAATGTTTAAAAGTTCTAGTTGCTCCATTTCCTTGGTATTTTCAGTCTTTTAAATTTTAGTCATCCTGGTGGCTGTGTAATAAAGAAAAATAATTTCAGTTTAGCATATTTGAGCCCTGAAATTTATCAGCTGATCTCTATCCAAGGCAAATTGAGTCCAAGTCTATTGGTAAGCAAGGAGACTGAATGACATTTTGCCTCAGATGCTCCATAAGAAAAGTCCAATGGAAGGGGGTTTATCCAGCCTGGTTCAACCACCACTAACCTACTGCATGACTTCTCTGGGCCTGAGTTTCCATATCCATCAAATGAGAGAGTTGGACTCACTCCCCTCCAATGTTCTTATCAGTTATTCCTAAATTTTCCTGTGAGAAGGACAGCTATTGTGGAACTCTCTCTCTATGAGAAATCCAGTAAAAAAAAAAAAAAAAAAAAGATATTGAAATGGAGAAGGGAAAGAGTAACATCCAGGTAAACTATAAAACTAAAAGATGGCAGAGGGTCTAAAAAGGTAGAGCACAAGTAGCCCTGCCAAGCTGAAACAGGTAGGGCTGATGGTTTTATGATAATGCTAGTCAAATTAAAATGCAAATGAAGCACTGTCTTTGTGTTCTCCCTTCCAGATGCAGCCTTCCCAGCCTCGTGTGGCCCAGGGTCACCTCTCCTTTCTCTGGTCATCAGAAGCATTTGCTGAGTGTTTCCTCTGGATGAAGCACATGCTCAGTGCATAAGTCTGTACTCCTGCCTTTGGCAAGTGATCATACACATTCTCCTTGTTCAACTTTTTACAGAACCTTTTATTCCTGGAAGCAGTTTTGGAAAATGAGCTGTAGAATTTGGCTGTTTTGTGCCTCACCCAGCCAGATATCCTTAACCAAAATCAGGCTACTATCTAGATGGCACAAAGCTGAGAGTGGAGAGAGACTGACAGATCAGCCCAGGCATCTACTGGGGAATTCAGGCAGCCAGCTCATATCCCTGTAACCTCCTAACTATGCCAGGAGAGTGGTGAGCATTGCAGCCAGTCATTGCCAGAAAAATCTTCCCCTCAGCCTGTCAATACACAGTTCAGAATAATATGCAGAGATGGCCCCTTCTTTGAGTGCAGGGAGTAGCCTTTCCACCCTATCCAGTTTGACCTACCTGATAATTCTTGGCTTTCAAATACATGGTTGCCGGGTACAGACAGTTGGCATGCTACCACTTATGTAAAAATAGTGGAGTAGTGGGAGGAATAATACATTTGTACATAAGCATTTGTTTATGTATCATAAAATATTACTGGACAGTATATGCAAGAAACCAATAACATCAGTTTCTTGTGCGGAAGGAAACTGGGTGACTGGAAGACCAGCATAGCAGAATATTTTTTACTATATACCCTTTTATTCAAAAACTTAAATACGCAAAAGAAAATTAGCTGAAAAGCTCCTTTTTGTTATGGCAGCTTGGTTTATACTATGCCTCCAAAAAGTATAAAATATGGAGGAAGTGGAAAAACAAACTCTAGCTCATCGTATCCTGTAATCAACTGCTATTAATGTGTACATTACATGCTTGGGATCTGTTTCCTCAACTAGATTATAAATCTCCCTGGAACACAGATTGCTTCCTTTTGGTATCCTGTAGCATCGAGTACAATGTCTCAGAAAGTAGATGCTTGAAATATGCATGTTGATGATAATGCCCAGTGCTAGAAAAGTTTTAGTGAAATTGGCACATTCATGCTGAATGTAAATAAGGGCAATGTGAATTTGTGGAATCATTTTGGAATGCAGTTTTGCAATATGTAACAAGATAAATGGAGATGTTTATGCTGATTGGCCTTGTAATTCCCCTTTGGGGATTTTATTCTAAGAAAATAATTTCAAGGAAGAAAGATGTATATATGAAGATGTTCATGATGTTACATGTTGAAACATTGGGACTTACTCAGGAATGACCAAATGTACTGTGGTATAACAACTCAATGGAAAACTGTACAGCTGTGCAAAATGATGAATAGGAAACTAGCAATATTGAAAATGTTTATGATAAGAAATACAAAAATTTTGATTACAACTTTATATAGTGCTAAGATACTGGGGAGTAACTTGTCTTGTTTTTTTCCTTTATAACCCTTGATCCTTCCCTACATAGAGAGCTAGCATGAGGCAACCATGCTTTCTGGGAGTTATAACTCTGGGATTAGAAAACAGACATCAGATTCCTCTCTTTTAAGCTCAGTTGCACATTCAAGACAGAAAATATTTGGAATAATATGCAGACTAAATAAAAATTATCCAAGCATAGGAGGGAAGAAAAAGTCATTTTACAGATGAGAGAAATAAAACTTAGAGAGGCCCAATATTAATCTGTTAGTAAGGAGAGGAGCCAGGATGTGAACCCAGGTCTGCCTGACTCCAGGAATCCGTGCTCTGATCCATGAGTACCTGAGCAAAATTACCACTGCCTGAAGATCGTGGAATGGTAGATGCAGAAGGACTGGGAGACAGGTTGGTCTCTGATGAGGCCCCATGTGAAAAGATGTCAGGTTCTCTAAAACATGAGGTCAGAACTGGATGAGGACCTGATTACCTCAAATAGGCACTGATTTCAAGATGCAGCCCAGGGTACCCTGGGAAGAGTTCTCACTTGTCCACCCTAGCTTTCACTCACACTTACCTGCCTGCTGTCCTTTATGTCAAAATATGATTGTTTCATGATGCTTTGCGATTTTTTTCAGTCTACAGCAGGGACGAATTTGTATCAACCCCACCATGCTATTTATTCAGACCACGTGTGCTAGATAACTTGCCTTTTCCTGAGGAGTTCCTAGAGTGTAGGGCAGCATAATATAGCTAAGTAGGCTTTGTCAAGCACACAGTTTGCTTGTGTTTGGCAAGGCCCAGGCCTGACTGATTCAGCCAGTAAAGATACAAGGAGCCAGTTTAGGGACTTCCATGGTGGTCCAGTGGTTAAGATTCCGCCCTTCCAATGCAGAGGTGAGGGTTCAATCCCTGGTTGGGGAATTAAGATCCCACATGCCACGAAAAACAAAAAACAAAAAACCAAGGAGCCAGTTTAGCCTCAGACAGTTTATTACTTACATGTATAACAAAGGGAAGAATGCATCAAGGTGCCAGTGGTCCTTGTCCCATGTATGAAAAAGGACACTACTGAAGCAAAAGAAGGGGCCAGGTGACTGCAATGTATGTTCTGGGATAACTGGCTTCTGAGGAGCCAGTTCTAGGCTGCAGCCAGTTCTAGGTTTTTATATTCTCAGCTCTGTTCTGACGGGGGTGGGGTAGAAAGCCCACACCTCATCAGAACCTAGGAGGGTTTTGAGAGAACACTCCTGGCTGTCACAGGGGAGAACCCCAGGGGAGATTGCCTCAAGGTCTTCATAAGATGGTTCCTTTCCAGTTCTGGAAAGATCACAAAGCCTTCTGCTACAACTCAGATAACCATTGGTTCCAGCCTTTGCCTAGGAGGCCTATGTGGATACATGCAAGGTGGCCAGAGTGCGTGATGGAGATGTTCCCCCCACAGATTTCTCAGGGTTAGAGGCTTTTTAACTCTGCCATAGAAAGAGAAAATAACACTGAAAACAAAGAAATCTGAATTCAAATCTAGTTCAGTCTGTCATTAGACATATGATTTCAGCACATCCTTTACCTCTCTGGAGCTTGTTTTTTTCTTTTTTTTTTTTTTTTTTTAGTGTTTTGTTTTCCCCTGAGGTTTGCTGTTAACCTCTCTCTTTTTTTTAATTTTTATTTTTTATTGCAGTATAGTTGATTAACAATGTTGTGTTCATTTCAGGTGTACAGCAAAATGATTCAGTTATACATATACATGTTTCGATTCTTTTTCAAATTCTTTTCCCATTTAGGTTATTACAGAATATTGAGCAGAGTTCCCTGTGTTATACAGTAGGTCCTTGTCAATTATCTATTGGAGCTTGTTTTTTGAAATCCATAAAATTATATTTTTTCTTTGTTTTTGGGGAGGTCTTTTTCCTCTTATTCAAATGTAAACTGCACAAAGTCAGGGATTTTGCCTACTTTATTCACTGTTGTAGCACCAGTGCTTGGAACAGTGACAGGCACATGGCAGAGATTCAGTAAACATTTGGATGAATGAAATGAAGTGCAAGATGTTTCATTGTATTTTGTTAGCATGTGCATCTGCATTCAAAGCCTTAAAACCTACTTTCGGGTGTTATTTTTTGTTTGGGGGTTTGTTTGGTATTTTTGCACAAAAGTCATAGAGGAATCCCAGTGAAAACATGACTGTACTTTTAGAGGAACTCAACTCAAAAAAAAAAGCCTGAGCAAAGACTCATTTAACCTCAGAGTGAATAATTGCATACTGAGGAGTAGAACATGGCACCCAGATGGATCTTTTATTACAATAAAGCCTAATTACACACACCTCTGATAAATGGGTCCTTGTAATAATATAAAATAGGGAAGGCCCAGCTTGTCCACTGTTTTGTTCTACACCTTCCACTTTCCCAGTCATCTCCCAAGGCTCCCCTTTTCTCTTTCTCTCAGCCAATGTATGGTGTAGAATAGGAAATACATTGCGGGTCAAGAGACCTGCCTCTGGTCCTGATAATAGCAAACCACTCACTTCCCTACCCTGGGCCCCAGTTCCTTCATCTTTAGGTGTTTGTATGACACACGTGGTTTTCCTTAAGTGCAATTAAGTGACGTTATTACATCTCTTTCACAGATAAAGAAACCATGGCTCAAAGAGACTGACCTGCTGAAGGTCATTAATTAGTCCTAGAGCCAAGCTTTCTGACTCCAAGTTCAGGTTTCTTTCCACCATAACAATGAGACACCCAGAAAATCCCCCAGGTCCTGGTCCTTCCCTCTCCATGTCATCTCCATGAAGGGGCAGGGATTTTTCCCTGGCTTGCTCCGTGTTCTAATCTCAGTGTCTACAGCTCTGCCTGGCACATAGGAGGCACTCAATATATATTTGTCGAAGGAAAAAAATAGATGACTACGGACATGCCACAGTTCGTCCTGTGATTTCCAGCAAGTTACTGCCCCTTTCTGGATTTCTTCTCTGTCCCCCACCCCCGCCCAGTTTCCTTCCCGCGCCTCGTTCGCTCCTCCGGCCACTAGACGGCACTGTCGTAAGGGAACCCCGCCGAGCAGAGAGCTGCGCTCTTCTTGGTCCCGTTGCGCCTCCCCCCGTTGAAGGGCAGCGCGCAAGAAACCGGAAGTGCTGGAGCCGCCGCCGCCGCCGCCGCCTTTAAGTGCCGCGTTCACCGCTTCGGTTACCGCCGGCGCCGTAGCCAAGGAGGCCGCTGCCCCCTGGTCGGGAGTGGAGGCCGCGCGGCATGAAGCGGCGCAGGCCCGGTCCTTAGCGCGCGTCAGGACGTTCCGGGCGGGGCCGGGGGGGGAAGGTGCAGTATCCGCCCCCTCTCCTTCCCCTTCGCCCGCGAGGCCTGCGCCTCAGCCCACTCGGGCCTCTCCGCCTCACGGAGGAACCGCCCGGCGCATTCTCCCGGTTAGCCCGCTCTGCGGTTTACCCGGCGCGTCGCCCTGCGCGGGCCACAGCCGGTGGCGGGACCCCACTTGCCGGAAGAGGAAGCCCAGGCTCTCAGATTCCGAGTCAGCCAACGTTCACTGGGCGCCCCCTGAGCGCTGGGTGCTGGCCTCTGGACTTCCACGTCCGTTATCTTAATTGAGCCTTGCTGGGGTTGGGAGCCGGGTATTGTCCGGGCTTACAGATGAGAAACGGAAGCCCGCAGAGGCGAAGGGATTTGTCTAAAGTCCGACTGTGGCAGATCGGATTCGGACTGAGATTTTCTGGTTTCCCAGCTCGTGTTTTCTACTGCCCCACTTTAGGTCGATTCCCTCCTTGTTTACTGGCCCCTTCTCATTCTATTTCACCTACCTGGCACAGGATAGGTGCTTTTCTTTCCTTTTTTTTTTTTTTCCAAACCTCTCCCCTCACACACTTTTCTTCTAAGACTTGGCATCCCCCCAGTCCCCCTTAATATTCTCTGCTACACCTCTCCTCTTCTTCCGCATTCTAGCTTTCAAGATCGTTGCCCACTTTGTGATAATGAACCTCTCAACTAGCTGACGAGTGAAATAGCTAGGTTTCAACGAGGCTTGGGGTGTTTAAGTGGACAAACTGGCGCCTGGATTAAAAATTAAGGAATGACATTTGAGTGGGTCCAAATTCAAAAGTCCTGAGGCTATTTTCTAACCTTACATGCTCTTCTCTGAATGAGGGGCTTAGTGAATGGGGAGGTGTCTTGACATCGTAGTCCGTTGTTGCTGTGTTAGCACAACTTTTTTCCCTCCATTTCCCACTGAGCCACATCTCTCTCCATCACCTATCTGGGCTCCGAGAGCCCAGAATTAAAACCGATAACAAAGTGACAGGTATAATCACAGACCCTGCTTTTCTTCTTTTACTAAGCCAGAATTTCAACAAACTTAACACTTCCGTTTCTAGAGAAGTTACTTAGTTCAGTTATTTTCAGAGTATATGTGGAAAAGAAATAAGCAAAAATGGAATGCACTGAAAATGGGTAGTACATTCTTTATCTTGTGAAAATCTTGATGTTAACTGGAAGTTAGTTCTCTCCGCAAAAATGACTCTGTAGTTCTTACTGGTTATTCTGTTGAGTCTATTCTGTCTCCAGTCAGCTGAATATGTATTCTGTAAAATAATACAAATTGGTTATTATGTAAAAGGCAGAAGAACAGGACCAGGCACATAGAAATAAATTTTATTATTAATCATCTGTCATTTTTGAAGATTTGCAGCAGCCACTGAGTAACCTCACATCTGTATGCCTTTTATACTTTTAAATGTTCTTCCATAATTTACCTTTTAATGTGTATCCGGATGTCAGGATT
This sequence comes from Leucopleurus acutus, assembly GCF_964270905.1. Lineage (NCBI taxonomy): Eukaryota > Metazoa > Chordata > Mammalia > Artiodactyla > Delphinidae > Leucopleurus > Leucopleurus acutus. Next base: position 134,387,253 of record NC_139142.1, on the reverse strand, counting down.
TACACTACCGTTTGGATATTCTTTGGAGTAAATTGGGCTATACATTTCTGAAATAAAATCAGTTTATAATTTTCATAATTAAAGTGCAGATACAAAGTAATTCAGGCATTGTATGTTATATCAAAAAGAATATGCATCAGTTTCAAGTACTATTTGAGACTTTAGGCTTAATCTTTTTGGGCACATATGATCCATTTTAATAATGATCAACAGCTTTATATCTTATTTCATTATCCTGGTGAGCAGGATTGGATGGTGAGAAAAGGAAAGACTCCTGTGAGAAGAGAGCAGGATGAGCAGAGGGATCTATGCTTGAAGTTGAGTCACTTCAAAAAGATCTCTTTGAATGTGGAAGAGATCTGAACAGATGAAAATACAATCAGGTAGGCACCAGGGAAGGGCCTTAAGTGAAGAGGTAGGTGGGGCAGTGAAATATATGCACTGTGCTAAGAACATGTACTGACCTATTTTCTAATTTTTGCAATTAGAAAACTCGGGTCACATATTTTGAGAATGTATTTGTATGTAAGGTGTTACGGAAATCTGGAAATTAAATCAGTAGTTACACGTTTGTGTAAATTACTAAAATTATGTAATATCAGGTCTAGCCTAGGAAATGCAGGATATACATTGACCATAAAATACAGAATAGTGTCATTTGAACTGTAAAGTGTGTGTGTGTGTGTGTGTGTGTAGAGAGAGTCAGAAATAGTGAGTCCAGGGACCTAGTACAATTTAGGAATACCAGATAGTTTTGCTTAAGTGCAAGGTAATGGCAACTTTTATGTAAGAGACATGGGAAAATAATGACTCAAGAAGCTGGGCAGTAAGCTTGGGAAGTCTGTCTGAGCTTCCCTGTTCCATCCCCAAGCTCTATTCTTTCAAGTAGTGGTTTGGAGATGAAGTTTCAAGTTTAACGCAAGGGGAGTTGAGAAGAATGAGCCCAGTTTGTATATCTCCTTGTCTCACCTGTCCCTTACTCTGTTAGGAATCAAAGTAGATCCATTGACACATTTGATAGAAAACAGACCCCCACCAGCTTTTAGATGGGCCATTACTGTCATGTACTGCTACTTAATATCAATATGCTGAATACCATTTGAGCTAAATGACTTTTCCTCTGTTGAGCTGTTTGGATTTTAATCATTGGAGGTAAATGCCCAGTTGTAATAATATTACAAGTTGTATACTATAGAACTCTCCAGTAGATTTTCTGGCTGCTCTTGCTACTGTTATATTGAAAACGGTAGTGTATTTCACTGTAGCCTGAAAAAAAACACAATATCGTGGCCGTGGCCTCACAGTTCTGTTCCTTTCGAATGCCGTACAGCACACCAGCACACCTGATGGACTAATTCACAACCCATACCTGCTAATGACTTTTTCTCTGTGGTTGGTAGTTTTTACCACGAACTCCTGTTAACCTGTGAAATTAAGGTTTAAAAAAGACATCATGTTAAATATACAGCCATGTATTGATTTTTGTTGTAGAAGTAGTTAATAATTACGTGAATTGGTTACACAAATGCAATCCAGTTTATCTCCTAAGTCCACATGTTTCGGACATTTATTAGTTCAAAAAGAGCAGGTTGCCCCAGAATTTTTGTTTATGTTGCTCCTTTTTGGTAGCGTTATGAATAATGCATGTCAGAATATCATACAGTGGCTTATAATAACACTTCTTGTTATTTTCTCTGATACTTTGCACCTGTTACATTTAAATATTGAAATAGATAAAGGAAAAAATTATCCTCTTCTGGATTTGTAAAATGAAAGAAACATCATTAGTAGATAAAATCTTAATACTGTTTTTGGGTTGAAGTGGTAAATTGGGTTTGAACTTTTATCAAAATATTGATATTACAAACATTAAATGTTTTGTGCATAAACTACAACTAAAGCCACTTTTTTCTCATTTAATCATAGAAGTTTTATAATCTGTAGTAATAGTCACATAAATTCCTTATAGTATAGAGTTACACAGGGGATCATCAGATAGTGATGTCTAGGCAAGAGCAAAAGACAAAGAAAAAATGTACCAGCCAGTTAGGTCTTTTGTTGTTTGGAGTCTCATTTAAAAGGAAACAGTATTTATATTATCTTGGGTAAGCTCCCTAGAAAGGTTATTAGAAGTACATTGTTTGCCACAATTTTATAACTGTTCTAATTGGTTGTGATTATTTCTGTTCTCTGAAGAAGTCCACGTTTATCAAATGAGTTACTTTTTTTAAGTGCAAAAACACTTAACTCCCTTGGCACATTTAGCTTCACTATTGACATGCTCTTTGAAGGAACATAGCAGCCAACTGGCATATGGCCCATTTCCTTCCAATGTGGGAAAGAAAAAGGAATTTTGGCAAGAGATACTTAAGGAGAGCCTTTTATAAAAGTTCCCCAAGAGATTTATAGTCAACTGTGAAATAGACATGACCTCAATTTTTTTTTAATCTCATTTTTAAAGAAAAGGGGGAGCTATTGCTTTTCTTATGAAGTTTAATTGCAACTGTACTGAAAAGCATTTTTTCCCCTTTTTGGGGGTGTTGGGGGGCCCTATCAGACTGTCATTCTGATTAATATAAGAGAAGGCAGACCTGTGAACTTCATGTGCCTTATTTTTCTAGGAAAATGCAACATGGCAGCAGCGATGGAAACAGAACAGCTTGGTGTTGAGATCTTTGAAACTGCAGAGTGTGAGGAGAATATTGAATCACAGGATCGGCCTAAATTGGAGCCGTTTTATGTTGAACGATACTCCTGGAGTCAGCTTAAAAAGCTGCTTGCTGATACCAGAAAATATCATGGCTACATGATGGCTAAGGCACCACATGATTTTATGTTTGTGAAGAGGAATGATCCAGATGGGCCTCATTCGGACAGGATCTATTACCTTGGTGAGTATGAAGTCATAGTTTCTGAAAGGAAATGCTTTCTTAATTCAAACAGGCTAGATGCAATTGGTACTCAAATTTTGGTGAATAAATAAGTGAATGAATCAGTGATGGTTCCACCAAAGGAAAAAAAAAATAATTAAAAGAACTTCAGTTTTGGTGCTGTTTTCATTTTGTTTTGTCCCATTAACTTGATTTTTATTTGCACATAACAGATCATGAATTGATCATGATCTTACTTTCAAAGTATAGATGCTAGATATTACTTCTTCCTAAAGCTAGTTCAAAATGCCTTTCCTTAGGAATGGTCAGATTAGGAACACAAATAATAAAAACACTAGTTCCCACTTTCAACAGCTACTGCTTTCGTTTTTTTAAACCAAGGCTGGTTTTGGTCTCTTCTTCCTGAGCCCATTCACTCCAGGTTTAAGGTCTGTCTTCATTAAATGCACGATACCACTGATGGACATTTTTGTTTCTTTGTTTGTTTATGCACCTTAAATGCTTTATTAAGATGTTGTAGTAAAAGGAATAGGTAGTAAATTCTGAGCAACTATCATGCTTAGACACAGCTTAGTATTGACTAACCTAGCACATATATAGACACAGGGCAGCGGATAAAGAGCTAGTCTTGGAATCAGAAGCCTAAGCTCTGGTATCCGCTCTTTGCTGACTTGTTTACCCTGTGGGTCTCAATTTCCTCATCTATCAAATGAGGGTTAATGTCTATCTCATGGGATTGTCTTAAGTATTAAACATTTTACATGAAAACATTTCCAACTTAAACCAATATTAAGAAACACAATACTGTTCTTGTACAGCCAAACCAAGTTTTATTGTACTATGGCTAGTTTGAGGAAGGAAACTAAAAAGGGAAAGAAAAAAAATTTGTAGACCCCATTCCCATCCCCCAAGCAGCTGTCTTCATTACAGTATTATTATTGTTTTTTTTTACAGTATTAGTTTTTAGGATTGGAAATAATAGTTGTAAATTATAGTATGCTGCCTAGCATTCACCAACTGGTAATTATTATTTGTATTAGCTTAAGTCCCAAAGGCCTATTCATTAATTGTCGCTCATTGAACACATTTATTGAGAGATGATGCTAAAATATTTAGGTAAGTCATCTAAGTAGGAAATATATATATATATCTTTCTCAAGAAACTTACGCTATGGTTTTTTTCGGAGGCAGAAAGTCAGACTTTCCTCAGATTGGAGAAGCAATATAAGAAAAGCCCATCCATACTTGCTATATCAGGCAGCTTGGTTGGAAGAGAGTTTGGGCACAATTAGGGGAGGAACCCTTATATTTAGTATAATAGTTAAAAATTATAGCCATACCATCCATAATTCTTAACTATAAACAAATGTCTCACAAAAATGTTTATGAATTAACCATTAAAACTGCTTAAAGAAAGGGATTTCACTCCCAGTACAATAGTTGAAATGGAATCACAAGCCCATAAATTTTGGAGTTTCCTTCCTGTAGTCACGCTATTTTATTTTCCTAACCCAGAGCCTGAAGGCAATGAATGGTTGTTAGAATAAGGAAGAAAGGATGTGAGAGATGGGAACACTGGAGGAACTGAGGCCTGAGTTGAGTCCCACAGCTAGGGGTTGGGTGGGAAAGGAAGGGCTGAATAGCCAGAGATGTGTTTGAGGGCCAACCTGCTAATGTGCCTTTGTTTATTAAGTTTTTTAAAATAGGTTTTCTCCCCTCCTCCAAAGCTGTTTGACAATTTTTTTTAAAGAGATATTCTCTGCATGAGTCCACATTAGTAATTGTAGATTCATTTTTTTTTAAGCAACTCCAGAGTATTCCATTATATAATTGTGCCATCTTTTACTTAACCAGGCCTCTAGTAATGGGCATTTAGGTTTTTCTATTTTGGTATTAACAAAAAATGAGGGAGCAGATATCACTGTATTAGATCATTTTTGTACATGTGTGAATTTACTTAATAAGACTAATTCCAAAGAGTGGAATTATTGGGACAAAAGGTGTACAGATTCTGAATTTGTATTGATATTGCCAAATTGCCCCTCCATTGAGGTTATAGAGTTTACATCCCTGCCAGCATTGTCTCAGAGTATTTCTCTACACCTGTACCAATAGTGAGTAATAAAACTTCTTTTTATCTTTCCCAGTCTGATTGGTGAACAGCAGTTCCTCACTGTAATTTTTTTTAATTATTATTGTTTTTTTAATTGACATATAACATTATATTAGTTTCATGTGTACGACATAATGATCCGATATTTATATACATAGTGAAGTGATCACTACAGTAAGTCTAGTTAACATCTGTCACCATACATAGTTATAGTTAATAAAAAATTTTCTTGTGATGAGAACGTTTAAGATTTATTCTCTTAGCAACTTTCAAATATGCAATATAGTATTGCTGTACATTATATCCCCATATTTCATTGTAGTTTTAGTTTTCTTATGAGTGAGGTTGAGCATCCTTTCCCATATTTACAAGGCGTTTGTATTTCTTTTTCTGTGACTGATCTGTTTGTAATCATTGTCTATTTTTTATTGGGTTGTGGGTGCTTTTCTTATTGACATAAAGCACTTTTTTGTACAAGAAGGGAATTAACCCATTGTAGTATTTTTCCCTGAGATTTAATGTCTTTTGCCTTTAGTGCCTTTTGCCCTTCTGTAGAAATCTGTGATTTTTTTTTTTTGGTAGTTAAATTTTTACTTTTTATGTAGTTTTGCATCACATCTAGAAAGGCTTTCTCAGCTCCAAATTATATTTTTTGAAATCTTTATTTACTTTGGACTTCGTTTTGTTCCATTGATCTGTCTGTCAAATCAAGTGCCAATGTTATGCTGCTGTTACTATTATTATTTTTATCATAACTTCAGATGTTTTACTATTTTATAGTACTAGTCACCCTTCATCACTCTTTTTCATACTTTTCTTGATTATTTTTGTTTGCTTGTTTTTCTGTGAGAACTTAAAATTAGATTAGAGCTCCTTTCTCCCAATCCTATTTATACTGTTTTAGGATTACATTATATTTATAGATGAAGTTAGGAAAATTGACAATCTTTATAAAATATTGAGTTTTTCAAGAAAGTTGTATGCCATTTCATTTGCTCAAGTCTTTTATATCCATCTGCATATTAATATTTTTCCATGTAAATCTGTTTCAGAAATTTTAATATACTTCGGACACCAATAAATAGCAGTGTGTCAACAGGAAAGAAACAATGGGAAAAGGTCATTTTGTGTTTAACCAGAACTGGTGTGTGTGTGTGTGTACATAGAATGCATTGGAAATTTTTATTGGTCAAGGTTGAAGCCAAGGAAGGCATTATGGAACAAGGAGCAGTTTTAAGAGGAGCATTTGAAGTGATTGTGGATGGCTCTCATTTGAGGGTAGATGAGAACCAGCTTTTTCATATTTGCAGGAAGCAAATTAGAAGGAAAAGGCTTAAGGAGGATATGATCATATTTTGTAAGATTATGAATGGTATGGATAAGTGACTACAGTCTTAAGAATTATGTAACAAAGTAACTCTGGAATGTACAAAATAGATCTAAGGCAAAACTAAGTGCTGAAGTAAATATCAGCTGATACCTGACTTTTTACTCCAAAAGGCAACAAACTAAGAAAGGTTTAAGAAAAGTTTAGGATAATAAAAGGATAAAGGAATCTGTGGGTATTTGGAGAGTCATCCCCCACCTTTGCAAGGGTTAGCATGGAAGTTACCATGCCCTTCCACAGACTGCCTTCTCTGCCATTATCAGAAACACAAGGCTGAGGATTTGTTCCACTAGAGAGAGTTTTTGTTCTTCCTGTGTGATTTATTTTCTCTTTCCTTCACTCTCCCCTAGCTTTTTTGGAAGTGATACCTTTCTAGCACCTTTTAGAGTAGAAGGACTTTGTTTTACTTTGAGTTTTCTTTGGTTCACCTCTTCATAACCATGTTGTATTTCTATTACTTCTCTTTGATATGTAGTTTATTCTACACTGCTGTGATCTTCCCATTCAGTTATTGTATGATTTCACAGAATAGACCTATCTTCTACTTAATGTAGACCTCTTTCTTTCACAATTCTCGAATAAAGGATAAAGAGACTTTTAACAAATCAGATATCAGATTCCGTGTTGTTTTAATATGAATGTACTTTCATTTGAAACTTATTAGTGATTATAGTGGTAGAACATTTATAGTGAAGAAAAACTCAAATTGTTAGACCTATGTATATTTCTAAGTAAATACTTTAAATGATTCATAAAAAGAAGAAGCTTGGTAGTCTGAAGTTGTCACAAAGTACCCCCATTTGGAATCTAATGAGTCTATTGCCAACTTGTAAGACACTAACAATTAAAAAAAAACAACAACTAAAAGTGACACTTATCCTTACATCATCTTATACACTTTTATGTTTATTTTGAGAGGGACTAAAATTTGAATATCAAAAGGAAACCTGAGGATTTTTCTGGGAGCCTGGGTTTTACTGAAGAAAATTACTGTGGCATATGGCATGTGCATCTCCTACTTGTTAACATTCATTATAGGTCCCATAGACTACAAAATTTTGCAGTATATAGGAGGCATTATATACTTACTGCTATAATTGTGGTAGATTGCTATTTTTTAAAATAACAAAAAATGATTGTTTCCTTTTATAGCTATGTCTGGTGAGAACAGAGAAAATACACTGTTTTATTCTGAAATTCCCAAAACCATCAACAGAGCAGCAGTCTTAATGCTCTCTTGGAAGCCTCTTTTGGATCTTTTTCAGGTAGGGTTAAACATTGTTATTCCTATGATTTTGTGTATGTTTTTAGATATTACATTTGTTTAGGGACAGAAATTCAATTGGGGTTTTATATTTGAAGTAGATATGAATCAAAAGGAATTAAAACAGTTTTATGTTTTTGCATGTATGACCATGAAATTTCATTAAATTCTCAATATCTGAAACTAGGGATAGTAGACATTACAATTCAGTTTTTTTTTTTTTTTTTTGGCCGCCCAGTACGGCGCAGCATGTGGGATCTTAGTTCCCCGACCAGGAATCAACCTGTGTCCCCTGCAGTGGAAGGGTGGAGTCTTAACCAATGGTCCCTGGACCGCCAGGGAAGTCCCCAGATTGTTTTTTGGCTACCTTTCTCCCTGTTTAACTATCTTTCTCTTCTACAAACTTGCTAGTTATGTAATTCTCACATTTTGGTGGAAGAGTTATTCACATAAAAGAAGTAATGTATATTTCCAGAAAGCTTTTTATTCAAATCTTTAAATTGAATTTTTAGTTCTAATATTTAGTAACAGTACTAATGTAAGGGTTAAATAAAGGTACTAAGTTCAGTGTTTTTTTTCTAAATAGCATAATTCAATTTATGTAAAATCAAAGGTTAGGTTTTTTTTTTCTTCAATATTTTGTCTTTAGACAATATGTAAATGGTTCAAAACATCCCAAGAACAAGATGATAGTTTGGGTGTGATTGTTTGCCTTTTTAGTTCTCATTTATTATTTTTACATTGAGTATTGAATAGAATATTTGGACTAGGAACTAAAATGTGATATTTCTCTTAGGAAGTAAAAAAACAAAACAAAACAAAACAAAACCTTCCATGACAATTTATCATTTTGACTGCAACTGTTTATCAGGGATGTTGTTTCTTACATTGGTTTGTGACTTTCCTTTAAAACAAAAAAATTCCTTATTCTAAGAACAGTGTGTTGAACTGAAATAATGGTAGTTTTCTCATGGAAAAGGTTGCAAATTAGTGAGTCAAAGTTGTTTTTTTTTTAAGCTTTATTATGGAAAATTTCAAACCATACAAAAGTAGAATCCTATGCAAACTAGTTTTAACAATTTTCAAATCTTTGCCATCAGTGTTTCACTGTAGCCTTACCAGTCCTCCCTCACAATCCCTATCCCCACTTCTCAGATTATTATTATTTTTTTTTAGAGAGTTGGCATTCTTATTTATTTATTTGGTTGCACCAGGTCTTAGTTGCAGCTCGCCAGCTCCTTAGTTGCAGCACGTGGACTCCTTAGTTGTAGCAGGTGGGCTCCTTAGTTGTGGCTCCAGGACTCCTCAGTTGCGGCTTGCGGCTCCTTAGTTGTGGCATGCGAACTCTTAGTTGCGGCATGCATGTGAGATCTAGTTCCCTGACTAGGGATTGAACCTGGGCCCCCTGCATTAGGAGTGCAGAGTCTTATCCACTGCACCACCGGGGAAGTCCCACATCTCGGATTATTATTTATTTATTTATTTTTTTGCTGTACGCGGGCCTCTCACTGTTGTGGCCTCTCCCGTTGCGGAGCACAGACTCCGGATGCGCAGGCTCGGCGGCCATGGCTCACAGGCCCAGCCGCTCCGCAGCATGTGGGATCTTCCCGGACCGGGGCACGAACCCGTGTCCCCTGCATCGGCAGGCGGACTCTCAACCACTGCGCCACCAGGGAAGCCCTCGGATTATTTTTAAAGAGTTCCCAAGTAGGTCATTTCACTCCTAAATAAGTCAGTATGTATCTCTAAAGAATATAGATTCTTTTTAGATATCATCACATCTTAAAAAATCATTGATCATTTCTTCATATAAAATATTCAAATTTCCCTGATTTTTAAATTTCTCTTTTTTTACACTTGATTTGTTAAATCAGAATCTAAGTAAGGTTCATATATTACAATTGATTGATAGGTTTCTTAAGTTTCTCTTACTTTTAATATATTGCTTTCCTTTCCATCCATTTTTTCCCCACTGCAGTTTATCTATTGAAGAAAGAGGGTCTGTTTTGCTGATTGTATTCCTGTGGTGTTATTTAATATGTTCTTCAGTCTCCTGTATTCTCTGTAAATATAAATAGGTAGTCAGATCTCGAAGCTTCATCAGACCCAGGTTTCCTCTTTTTTTCTCCCCCAATAATACTTTACAGATCAAAAGAATTGAACACAGGGCCTTGAACAAATAATTCTATACCCATATCCATAACAGCACTATTCACAATAGGCAAAAGGCGGAAGTAACCCAAGTGTCCATGGACAGATGAATAAACAAAATGTGTCATTGTTGGGTTGGCCAAAAAGTTCGTTCAGGTTTTTCCAGAACATCTTTTTTTTTATCTATTTATTTATTTATTATTAATTTATTTTTGGCTGTGTTGGGTCTTCGTTGCTGCACGCAGGCTTTCTCTAGTTGCAGTGAGTGGGGGCTACTCTTTGTTGCAGTGCGTGGGCTTCTCATTGTGGTGGCTTCTCTTGTTGCAGAGCATGGGCTCTAGGCGTGTGGGCTTCAGGAGTTGTGGCACGTGGGCTCAGTAGTTGTGGCTTGTGGGCTCTAGAGCGCAGGCTTGGTAGTTGTGGCTCATGGGCTTAGTTGCTCCGCGGCATGTGGGATCTTCCCGGACCAGGGCTCAAACCCATGTCCCCTGCAGTGGCAGGCGGATGCTTAACCACTGTGCCACCAGGGAATTCCCTCCAAAACATCTTATGGAAAAATCTGAACTAACTTTTTGGCCAACCCAATACATGTGATGGAATATTATACGGCCTTAAAAAAGAAGGAAATTGTGACACGTGCTGCAACATTGATGAACTATGAAGATATCATGTTAAGTAAAATAAGCCAGTCACAAAAGACAAATACTGTCTGATTCCACTTACATGGGGTGCCTAAAGTAGTCAAATAGACTCCTAGAATGGTAGTTGACAGAGGCTAGGGGAAGGAAAAATGAGGAGTTGCTGTTTAATTAGTTTAATGGGTATAGGGTTTCAGTTTTGCAAAATGGCAGAGTTCTGGAGATGGGTTGCACAGCAATGTGAGTATAGTTAACAGTAGTGAATGGTACACTTAAAAATTGTTAAGATAGTAAGTTTTATGTTATATATTTTACCACAATTAACAAAATAATATTTCATAGACAACGTTGTATGCCTCCATCAAAAGTCGTATAGAGCCTTATTTATCTTCTTGCGATGATAGCACCCTTTGATCATTACCTAGATCCATTATAAAACAGTGAAATTTTATCATTCCTTCTTCATTTATTAACTGAAAAACTTCTATAAAGAGAAAACTGCTATACAACAACTATTCAGTTATTCTGAGTTCTAGTTCACAATAGAAAGGCAGGATGTTTCTTGTCCTTTATTTCCCATTTTTCAAATAATCTGTGTTCTACAGTCTTATATATGTGATCAGTTAGGGGTTTTGGAGGAGATTTTGTATCTTTATAAACTTACAGTGTAAGCCTGTTTGGTATCTTTTGATCCATTGACAGTTATTATTCTTATTGTACAAATGTGTTATTTTTTTTTTTTCAAATGTCTTATTTTTGGCTGTTGGAATCCCTTTCAACTTGACATGTCAAATCCTTTTGACGTGACCCTGGTAATAGATGATAGCGCTGTTGCTTTCTGCTGTGAAGATGTGTTATGATCATCTTTCACATTGCTTATCCCATGCTTAGAATCAGCCATTTCTCTCTAGTTCCTTTAGGGGAAAGTGGTGTTAAGAGACCATGATCTGGGTACTAGAGATGCTTATTATTATTGGGTTGTTAATTGTTTCTAGGTCTTTTTATTGGGCAAACTAGGGAATACATACATTGTGTGTGTGGGTGTGGGTGTGTGTGTGTGTTTGAAATGTACAAATCACCATGAAGTCATATCAATTCAGATAAGATATAAGGTCAGACTGATATATCCAGTTAAGATATTGCACTACAGGATTTTTCTTTAACCTCATTTATCCTACATATGAATTTTCTTTCTCTGGTGCCAAAGGTTCTGTTTTAAACAACAGTATGATTACTCATTTGCTTTACTCCATACTACACACAAAACAGTTTTAAAATAACAAATGAATCAGTGCTGATTACTTAACAGTAACTTGGAATTTGTTTTCTCTGTGTGGTCATGCTATCAGTTCTATACAATTAGATTCATTTGCTTCATTTTGTTTTCAAGTGTTAGGAATTCCTTTGTTTTTAATTTAATTTTTGTAGAAAATAGTTATATGGTTCCAAAGTCAGATCTACAAAACCAGAAGTATTCAGAGAAGCTCCTCATCTCCTCTACCCTATTTCTCCCCTTCTCCTTCTAGATAATCTTTGTGTTTTTAAATGGCTTATCCTTCTTTTTTTAAAAATATAAGCGACTACATAGATATTCCTATCCCCCATTAGATAAATAGTAACATACAGTATACATTTTCTCCACCTTGCAATTTTCAAATAACGATGTATCCTTAAAATCACTCCATAAGAATATATAGTGAGTCCTCCATATCCACAGGTTCAGCATCCTTGGATGCAGAACTAAGCTGCATCCTTGGATGCAGCTGTACTAAGCCATTTTATAGTCTGAGGGACTTGAGCATCCACAGATTTTGGTATCCATGGGGGTGGGGGGTGTCCTAGAACCAATCCCTCACAGATTCTGAGGGACAACTGTATACATAATCTTTATTTCTTTTTACATCTGTGTTGTGTTGTACAGACAAATCATGTTCAACCAGTTCCCTCTTGATAGACATTTTAGTTATTTTCAATCTTTGTATTACAGATAGTAGTGCAGTAAAACGGCCTGAGCTTTTTACATTTTTGCCAGTGTATCTTTAAGCTAGTTTCTTAGAACTGAAGTCACTGGACCAAAATGTATATGGTTTTGTAATTTTGCTAGATATTATCAAGTTTTCTTCCATAGGAGCTGTGCCATTTTGAATTTCCATCAGTAAGGTATAAGTGTGCCTGTTTTCCCAGAGACTCTCCAACACAGTACGTGGTCAGACATTTGGATTTTTTTGCCAATCTGATAGATAGAAATGGTATACCAGTGTAGTTTAATTTGCTTTTCTTTTATAGGCAAAGTTAATCATCTTTTATCTCTAACCCATTTTTCTGTGGAGTGATTGGTCTTTTTCTTCATTTTTAGGAGCCTTTTATATACTGGAGATATTAATAACCCTTTGTCTGTGATATAGTTTCAGATATTTTCCTGAAGTTGTAATTTGTATTTTTACTTTATGGTGTGTGCGTGTGTGTGCGCATGCCATGTGGAAGATTTTTGTGTAATAAAATTTATCCATCTTTTTGGTATTGTTTCAAGAATTTGTGTCTTCTGTCATAAGACAGTTTTTCTACACCCAAGTTATAAAAGAATTTATCCATGTTTTCATCCAGTGCTTTATATAGTTTCTTACATGGTTTCATTTTTTAAAGCTTTATTGAGGTATAATTGGCATATAAAAAGCTGCAGATATTAAAGTGTACAATTTGATAGATTTGGATGTACATATGATGTACCTGTGAAACCCTTACCTCAGTCATTACCCTCAAAAGTTTTCTTGTACTGGCTTGTATTCTCCCCTACCCACCCATTCAGGGGTACAGGCAACCAATGTACCAGTCTTGCACAGTCCTTCATAAGATTTATCCCTAAGTATTTCATATTTCTTTATTCTATTGTAAATGGCTTTGTTTTCTAATTTCAGTTTCTGGTTGATCATTGCTAGTATTTTTTTTTAACTTTCTAAGTGCTTTCTCACTTGTTTTTTTTTAATTGTAGTTGATTTACAATGTTATGTTAGTTTCTGGTGTACAGCAGTGATATTGATATATATATATATATATATTCTTTTTAGATTCTTTTCCTTTAGAGTTTATTACAAGATACTGAATATTGTTCCCTGTGCTGTACAGCAGGACCTTGTTGTTTATCTATTTTGTATATAGTAGCTTGTATCTGCTAATCCCAAACTCCTAATTTATCCCTCCCCCACCTTTCCCCTTTGGTAACCATAAGTTTATTTTCTACGTCTGTGAGTCTGTTTCTGTTTTGTAAATAAGCTCATTTGTATCAATTTTTTTTATATTCCATGTATAAGTGATATCATATGATATTTGTCTTTCTCTGTACTTCACTAGTGTGATCATCTCTCAGTCCATTCATGTTGCTGCAAGTGGCATTATTTCATTCTTTTTTTTATGGCTGAGTGGTATTCCATTCTGTGATGTATGTATATCACATCTTCTTTATCCATTCATCTGTTAATGGACATTGAGGTTGCTTCTATGTCTTGGCTATTGTAAATAGTGCTGCTGTGAACAGGGTTTTTCTTTTTTAATTTGTTAATATGGTAAAACAAAACATCACTTGATTGTTGAGTGTTAAACCAATCTTGCATTCCTGGGATAAAGCCCACTTGGTTCTAACTTATTATCCTTTTAAATATTGTTGGATTCAATTTGCTAATATTTTGTTTAGATTTTTTTATATCTATGTTCATGAGAAGTATTGGTCTGTAGTGTTCTTTTCTTGAAATTTGTCTGATTTTGGTAATAGTGTTATGCTAGCCACAGAATAAGTTGGGAGTTATTTCCTCCTTTTTAATTTTCTAGAATTTGTTTGGTAGAATTCACCAGTGATGCCATCTGTAATTTTCTTTGTGGAAAGGTTTTTAACTACAAATTCAATTTCTTCCTTAGATGTAGTGCTATTCATATTATGTATTTCTTTTTGAGAAAACTTTGGTTGTTTGTGTCTATTAAGAAATGTTTCCATTTCATGTAAGTAATCAAATTTATTGGCATAAGTTTCATAATATTCCCTAATCTTTTCAATGTCTGTAAGAATTTTTGGTGTTGTCCCTCTCTTATTCCTGATATTTTGTGTAATTTGTGTCTTCTCCACTCCCAGCCTTTTTTTTTTCCTGATCAGTCTGGCTAAGGGTTTATCAGTTTGGTTTCATTTATTTTTCTCTGTTGTTTTGTTTTTTTCTCTTTCATCATTTTATGCTCTAAACTTTATTAATTCTTTTCTTATGCTTACTTTGGATTTTGTTTGTTCTCCTTTTTCTAGTTTCATAAGGTGGTAGCTGAGGTCACTAGTCTGAGACCTTTCTTCTTTTCTTATATAGGCACTTAATGTTCTAAATTTCCCTTTAAGTACCACATTAGCTGTAGCACATACGTTTTGATATGTTGTGTTTCCATTTTCATTTAGTTCAAAATACTTCCTATTTCCCTTTAACCCATAAGTTATTTAGAAGTGTACTGTATAGTTTCCAAATATTAGCATATTTTTCAGAAATTTGATTTCTAATTTAATTCCACTGTGATCCAAGAACATACTTTGTATGACTTAAATCTTTTCAATTTTTTAAAGTCTTGTTTTATGGCCCTGAATGTAGTCCATCCTTGTATGTATTCTGTGTTCACTTGAAAAGAATATATGTTCTGTTTTTGTTGGGTCTATAAATGACCATTAGATCAAATTGGTTTATTGTATTGTTAAAGTCTTCTATGTCTTTACTGATTTTCTATTTGTTCTATCAGTTATTGAGAGAGAATGTTGAAATCTCCAACCATAATTGTAGATTTGACTGTTTCTCATTGCAGTTCTATTAGTTTTTCCTTTAGTATATATTTTGAAGCTATGTTATTAGGGGTATAAGTGGATAGGATTGTTATATCCTATTCGTAAGTCTACTGCTTTCTTAGTTTGAAATGACCTTCTTTATTTCAAGTAATATTCTTTACTCTGAAGTTTACTTTGATGTTAATATAGTCCCTCTAGCTTCCTTTTGATTACTGTTAGCATAGAATAAGCTTTTCCATTAAAAAAATTTTTTTACTGGCTTTGTTGAGATATAATTCAAATACCATACAATTCACTCAAAGTATACAATTCAATAGTTTTTAAGTGTATTCAGAGGGTTGTGTCACCATCATCACCATCTAATTTTAGAACTTTCTGTCATCTGCAAAAGAAACCCATTAGCAGTCATTCCCCATCCTTTCACCCTCTGTACCCCCAGGCCAAGGCAACCACTAATCTACTTTGAGTCTCTATAGATTTGCCTATTCTGAACATTTCATACAAATGGAATTGTATAATATGTGGGCCTTAATGACTGGTTTCTTTCTCTTAGCACAGTATTTTCTGGATTCATTCACACTATAGCAGGTAATAATGCTTCATTTATTTTTATGACTGAATAATATTCCATTGTATGGCTAGACTACATCTTATTTATCCATCAGTTTATGGATAAAGTTGGGTTGTTTCAGCTTTGGAGCTTATATGAATAATGCTGCTTTTAACATTCAAATGCAAGATTTTGTATAGATTTGTTTTCAGTTCTCTTGGGTATATATCTAGGAGTGGAATTACTGGGTTATGTGGTAACTCTGTGTTTACATTTTTAAGGAACTACTAAATTGCTTTCCACAGCAGCTGCATCATTTTACATTCCCACCAGCTATGTATAAGGGTTCTAATTTCCTACATCCTCACCAACACTTGTTGTTGTCCGTCATTTTGATTATAGCCATCCTAAGAGATGTGAAGTGATATCTCATTGTTATTTAATTTGCATTTCCCTAATGACCAGTAATGCTGACCATTTTTTCATGTGTTTATGGGCCATTTGTATACCTTCTTTAAAGAAATGTCTGGGGAGGGCTTCCCTGGTGGCGTAGTGGTTAAGAATCCGCCTGCCAGTGCAGGGGACACGGGTTCAAGCCCTGGTCCGGGAAGATCCCACATGCCGTGGAGCAGCTAAGCCCGTGCGCCACAACTACTGAGCCTGCGCTGTAGAACCCGCAAGCCACAACTACTGAGCCCACGTGCCACAACTACTGAAGCCCGCACACTTAGAGCCCATGCTCCACAACAAGAGAAGCCACAACAATGAGAAGCCCAAGCACTGCAACGAAGGGTAGCCCCAGCTTGCTGCAACTAGAAGGAAGCCCACATGCAGCAACAAAGACCCAAAGCAGCCAAAAATAAATATAATTAATTTTTTAAAAAAGAAAAGAAATGTCTGGGGAATTCCCTGGTGATCCAGTGGTTAGGACAATGCACTTCCACTGCAGGGAGCCCAGGTTCGATCCCTGCTCGGGGAACTAAGGTCCGGCAAGCTGCATGACGAGGCCTAAAAAAAAAAAAAGGTCTGTGCAAGTCCTTTGCCATTTCAAATTGGGTCTTTTTAATGTTGAATTGTAAGAGTTCTTTATGTATTCTAGATACTGGACTTTCTTTTCTCCCATTCTGTGGGTTGTCTTTTTATCTTTTTCTTTAATTGCAGTAATCATTAATTTATTAGTAGAAAATCAGCCATAATTACCTTTGGCAAGTATTTAGTACTATAATCATTAATTTAAATCTATACATTTAAACACATTTTGATCTCTCCTTTATCGAGATAAGACATTTTTGTTACTTCCCCGTTTTTCTATTCTTCATTTACCTTACTGTGAAGTTCTTATACCTTCATTTTAAAAAATTGTGGACATAATACACATAATATAAAATGTATCATCTTAACCATTTTTGAGTGTACATTAGTACATCAGTGGCATTAAGTACATTCACATTGTCGCAAGCATCACCACCATCCATCCACAGAACTCTTTTTGTCTTGCAAAACTGGAATACTGTACTCATTAAACAATAACTTCCCATTACCTCTCTGCCAAGCCCCTGGCAACCACCATTCTACTTTCTGTTCCTATGAGTATGACTACTCCAGGTGCCTCATAGAAGTAGAATCATACAGTATTTGTCCTTTTGTGACTGGCTTATTTCACTTAGCATAATGTCCTTAAGGTTTATCCGTGTTGTAGCATATGTCAGAATGCTAAATATTATTCTATTGTATGTATATACCACATCTTGTTTGTGTATTCATCCATTAATAGACACTTGAATTGCTTCTACCTTTTGGCTATTATAAATAATGCTCCTGTGAAGATGGGTATACAAATATCTTTTCATGTCCCTGCTTTTGATTCTTTTAGGTATATACTCAGAGGTGGAATTGCTGGATCATATGATAGTTCCATTTTTATATTTTTGAGGAACTGCCATACTGTTTTCCATGCACCATTTTACATTCACACTAGCAGTGCACAGGAGTTCCAGTTTCTCCACATCCTTGCCAGCACTTACTATTTTCTGGCTTTTTGATAGGAGCCATCCTAATGAGTATGAGGTAGTGTCTCATTGTGGTTCGATTTGCTTTTCCCTAATGATTAGTGATATTGAACATCTTTTCATGTACTTATTGGCCATTTGTATATCTTCTTTGGAGAAATGTCTAATCAAGTCTTTTGCCCACTTTGTTAACCAGGTTGTTAGCAGTTTTTGTTGTTTACTTTCTTGATAATGTCCTGTTGTTTGAATAGGGACCACCAAAAGGATATGTCCAAGTCCTAAAAGTGTCTGTGAATGTGATCTTGTTTAGAAATAGGGTCTTTGCAGATGTAATTAAGTATCTCAAGATGAAATAATTCTGGATTTAGGGTGGGCCCTAAATGCAATCATTGATTGCAAACTCTACTGAGTAGAGTTTCCTGTGCTATACAGTAGGTCCTTATTAGTTAACTGTTTTATATATAGTAGTGTGTATATTTCAATCCCAATCTCCCAGTTTATCCCTCCCCACCCCCCTTACCCCCTGGTCACCATAAGTTTGTTTTCTACGTCTGTAACTCTGTTTCTGTTTTGTAGATAAGTTCATTGGTACCCCCTTTTTTTTTAGATTCCACATATAAGCGATACCATATGATATTTGCCTTTGACTTACTTAACTCAGTATAACAATCTCTAGGTCCATCCATGTTGCTGCAAATGGAATTATTTTGTTCTTTTTTATGGCTGAGTAATATTCCATTGTATATATGTACCACATCTTCTTTATCCATTCCTCTGTTGATGGACATTTAGGTTGCTTCCATGTCCTAGCTATTGTAAATAGTGCTGCAGTGAGCACTGGGGTGCATGTATCTTTTTGAATTATGGTTTTTTCCAGATATATAAACTTGGCTACTTTTATTTTTTTTATTTTTTAAATATTTATTTATTTATTTTTTACTTTGGCTGCACTGGGTCTTTGTTGCGACGTACGGATGCGGGCTTAGTTGCCCACGGCATGTGTGGGTCTTAGCTCCCTGACCAGGGATCTAACCTGCGTCCCCTGCATTGGAAGGTGCAGATTCTTAACCCCTGGACCACCAGGGAAGTCCCTGAACTTGGCTACTTTCAAAGTATTAGTCCTTTGGGAGTTGCCTGGCAGTCTGGTGGTTGGGACTCTGCACTTCCACTGTGGGGGGCCGGTGTTTGATCCCTGGTCAGGGAACTAAGATCCCGCAAGCCATGGCACGGCCAAATAAAATAAAATAACATAACATAACATAAAATAGTGTTAGTCCTTGGTAGCAGAAACCATGTCTGTTTCCCTTATTTACCATTCCTTTATTTATCCCCTTATTTATCATAAAGAACTCTTAGTGAGGGAAGATGTGGATGTAAATTTTTAAAACTAGCACTTATTAGATTTTTTAATATATATATTTTTAAATTTTATATATGTGTCAAATAATATTTTTAGTTTGGGAAGGTCCTTCTTCATCATCAATCATTGATTACAAATATTCTTTGAGGGAGATTTTAACAGATGCTTTAGGTAGGAAAGCAAAAATCAGATTCTGCTCTGAAGTTGTTTTTTTTTTAATCTATTTCTAGTCAGAAATACTGAAAAAAAGTGAAAAACGAAACCATAGCCAAATGAGTAAAAGAGATAGTAACTCATATAAATTTCAAAGAAGAGATCACTACACCATAGTGCATCAGGAAACTTTCCTGGCCAATGTTGAATTAGGGCTAAGGTTTTGGGATATCAGTAAAACTTGGATGGATAGAAAGAAAAATGGCCTCGGGTCGGGGTGGGGGCAGGGTGATGGAACAAAGGCCAGGAGCAGAACACCGCATATTGGGTTTTACCTCAGTGGTGTGACAAGCCTGACCTAAGGTTTTATTAAAGCAGAATTAGTGGATTAGTGGAAAGGTACTAATGACAGCTGATATTTGAGAACTTTACTCTGTGCCAATCATTGTGCTAAACATTTTACATATTTTTATCTAAGTTAAATTTCACAAAGCTGAAGTAGATGATTTATTACTACTTCGAAAGTGAAGAAAATTACTTTTGAAGAAATTAAACTACTTGCCCAAAGTCAGACTTCTAATGAGAGTCAAAGCCTAGATTCAAACTGCTGGACTTCAGAGTCTGCTCTTAAGTGCATGCAGAACTGCTATATTACATTTAAGTTGTAGAAGATCTTGAATGCCAAGCCAAGGTGATGAGACTTAATTCTTGCTCTCTAATGTATACAGTAATCGTCTAGGGACCCTTTACCAAGAAATTTTTCAGCAGACTTCCTGAAATTAATCTGTTTAAAGTTGCTGGCAAATTTTGGGATCACTCAAAATGTAAACCCAGTAATATTGGAGATGCTAGAATTTCAGTGCTAAAAGCAAAAAGCCACCTTTCAGAAGACTGGAATGTGAGACTTTCTTTCTGTATTAGGCAACACTGGACTATGGAATGTATTCTCGAGAAGAAGAACTATTGAGAGAAAGAAAACGAATCGGAACAGTTGGAATTGCTTCTTATGATTATCACCAAGGAAGTGGAACATTTCTATTTCAAGCTGGTAGTGGAATTTATCACGTAAAAGATGGAGGGCCACAAGGATTTACTGTAAGTTGATGTTACTACTTGATAAATCTGTTTTTGGGTCCTGAGGTTATTTGTGTCCAAATCAGAAAGGTAATTAAACAAACTAAAAAATTCTTTTCACTAATTGTTTACTACTAATTTAGTAGTAAAGAAAACAAGAAATATGGGTATTAATTTCCAATTTTAAGAATTAATAATTTTTTCAGTGACATTAGTATACAATTTTTAAAATGCTAAAAACACTTGCTGTGTAGGAAGAATTAGTAAAGGGCATCAGTGCCATTTTTTGAGTAAGTGCTGAGGTGGATTTTCGAAGATAATGATATCACAGGGCAATCCCTCTTTGGTTCCCCTAAAAGCTTGATTCATCTCAGTAAATGCTTTTAAATGTTTGATTTTATTCTAGGCAATTTTAATGTGATATCAGAACTATTCTTCTGATAGAACTGTGATGATTCTAGCTTTCATTACATTTTTATGAGCAAATTATTTTATACTAGTAAAATTAATTAGAAATATTTAATAAGTGAAATAGTCAAATAAGTGTTTAATAAAAGCATGTAACAAACGATAATTACTCTGTTTAAACAGGTTTGGACAACAGAATTTATGAAGTGCTCTTATTTTGTCTTTATTTCTGCTCCTGTTATGCTTATTAATTCATAGAAAAAAAATGAGTCCTCTCTTATAAGTTAAGGCATATGAAAGTACATTTTTCTGGAGAGCAGTTATTATAGTTGATATTGTACTTGGGATTATTATTCGTTTTATAGGAAGGGCGCTGGTAAACAAATATGTATCAGCCTGATACTTGCCTTTAAATGTTGTTTACTTTTCTAGCAACAACCCTTACGGCCCAATCTAGTGGAGACTAGTTGTCCCAACATTCGGATGGATCCAAAATTATGCCCAGCGGATCCAGACTGGATTGCTTTTATACATAGCAATGATATATGGATATCCAACATTGTAATGAGAGAAGAAAGGAGGCTTACGTATGTGCACAACGGTAATTCAAGTTCTTCAAATCTACTTTCCTGAAAAGTATTTTTAAAATTTAATTTGCTTTTGCTTACATTTTCCACTTGAAACTTGCTGGGTGATCTTTATATTTTAAACTTAAATCTTTAAAATGAAAAAAGACAAAAGTACAGTGGATAACTGGTATGTACCACCTATATAATGCTCCCTTGTTTTAAGGGTCATTTTCAGACAGCACAACAGTAGCACCTCTGATCTGGTTGTTCTTTTAGCCTAATAAGACCAGCAGAATTTTCCCCAAAACTGTTCTTTTTTTTTTTTTTTTTTTTAATTTGTATTTTTGGTTGTGTAGAGTCTTAGTTGTGGCACACGGGATCTTCGTTGCAGCATGGGGATCTTTCGTTGCGGTGCTCGGGCTCTTTGTTGTGGTGCACAGGCTTCTCTCTAGTTGTGGCGTGCG
Organism: Leucopleurus acutus; assembly: GCF_964270905.1. Classification (NCBI taxonomy): domain Eukaryota; kingdom Metazoa; phylum Chordata; class Mammalia; order Artiodactyla; family Delphinidae; genus Leucopleurus; species Leucopleurus acutus. The sequence goes on along the minus strand of NC_139142.1, from coordinate 134,365,421 downwards.
GGTTCCCTCTCTAGTTGTGGTGAGCAGGCTCCAAAGCGCGTGGGGTTTGTAGTTTGCGGCTCACGGGCTCAGTTGCCCTGTGGCATGTGGGATCTTAGTTCCCCGACCACAGATCGAACCTGCGTCTCCTGCACTGAAAGGCAGATTCTTTACCACTGGACCACCAGGGAAGTCCCAAAACTGTTCTGATTAAAATAAAATTTAATTTTAAAAATTAATCTTGTTTTTAGGGAAACAAACAGAAAAATCTAGTACACACTATAAGAACTACTTAAAAATTTGTCTCCCCTTTTTGCAGAGCCTGCTTAGTTATTTTGTCCTAATAGGAAAAATAAAACTTTCTGTATTGTGGAAATATTTAATTTTTATTCGGGTGACTATAATAATGCTAAGCAGTACTGAAAGCACAGAAAAGATGTGTATGTCTTTCTCCAAAGCTTTTATACAAATGAAAGATGGGAAATAGTGTACTGCTTTTTTTTTTTTTTGAACATGTGAAATAGACCATTTTTTAAAATTTCTAATTAATTTTTGGAGGGCTGCATTGGATCTTTGTTCCTGCGCGCGGGCTTTCTCTAGTTTTAGCGAGCGGGGTCTACTCTTCGCTGCGGTACGCAGGCTTCTCATTGCGGTGGCTTCTCTTCTTGCAGAGCACGGGCTCTAGGCGTGCAGGTTTCAGTAGTCTTGGCTCATGGGCTCTAGAGCAAAGGCTCAGTAGTAGTGGTGCACGGGCTTAGTTGCTCCGCAGCATGTGGGATCTTCCTGGACCAGGGCTCGAACCCGTGTCCCCTGCATTGGCAGGTGGATTCTTAACCACTGCGCCACCAGGGAAGCCCTAGATAGAAAGGTAGGTAGAGAGTAAGCAACATCACTCTTACCCCTCTTATTCACAGTAGGTTTCCACGTGAAAGTCCCCTTTGGGGTGGGTGTAGTCGGTTGGCATGTGCATTTGTTTATTCTCTGCCTCCTATAATAGAGGAATTTAAAGGTAACTTAATACCAACCTCTACTCTCAAAGGACATATCTCATTGGGAGAACAAGATGATACCATTTATTCATCTAATTAATCTTAGTAATTGAGGTCTGTAGTAAGTGATAGGGAGATATAAATGAGCGATACATAGTCTCACATCTAAAGGAGAACAAAATACAAAGCAGTATGGAAGGTATAACTTTGGAGTAGTTGAAAGATCCAAGGAAACTGAGTGCTGGTTTTGGCTATATCATTAATTCCAAAATTCAGGAACTCTGAAAACTGAGGTTAGTTTTCATTAGGTTGGTGCTAAAACTCATTTGGTGGCAAAACCTGACCTGAACTGACCTGAGGATATTTATAATCTTAATCCTACTTAGTGTGCCTATTCCTAAATTTGCTGCAGGAATATTAGTATATTTGATTACAGGGTATTTGATTACCCTGCTGGAGAGTGACATAATTATGCGTAGATGTATGAATATGAAAAAATCCCCCTAATTCTGAGTTCGAAACACTTCTGGACTCAAAATTTTTGGATAAGGGGTCATTGGTTCATATTGCACATTTGTTTCAGACAACATACAGAAAATACAGATAAGAGAACATAATACAGTGAAACCTGCCTATAAAATTAAAATCACTGCGAGATATTACTACACACCCGTTAGAACACCAAATGTTGGAGAGGAATTTTCATTCATTGCTAGTAAGAGTATAGAATAATACAGATACTTTGGAAAACTGTGTGGCAGTTTCTTATAAATATAAAGATAAATTTTTTACAGTACCCAGCCATTCCAGTCCTAGGTCTTTATTCAAGAGAAAGGAAAACACATGTCCACGTAGAGTCTTACACAAGAATAATCATAGCATCTTTATTCATAATAGCAACTAGAAGCTGCTCAGATGTCCATTCACAGATGAATGGATAAAAGAACTGTGGTATACAATGAAATACCACTCAGCAACAAACATACTGTGTTTGTTGCTGAGTGTATACTGCATGATTTCACTTACATGAAATTCTGGAATATTCAAAACTAACCTATGGTGATAGAAATCAGATCAGTGGTTGCTTCTGAGGCAGGAATGGACATTGACTGGGAAGGGGCATGAGAAAACATTCTAGGGTGTTGGAAATATTCTGTGTCTTGATAGCATGTGGTTATGCAAGTATATGCATTTTTCAGAGTAAACAGTACACTTAAGATTTTGTAAATTATAAAGCAATTCTTTTTAAAAAGGTTGTTCATAGTCTCACTATTTGGAGAGGACCACATTTTGATTTATATCCTGACACTTTAAAAAATATGTATTTGTATTACACTTTTATAAATGGAATCAGTATACATGTCATTTAGTAATATGCTTTTTTAAATTCAAGTATATTGTAAACATTTTCCCATGTCATGAAATCTTACATAATTATGGCTTTGTAGTTTTTTAGATTGACTGATTGATTTCGGCTGCGCCAGGTCTTAGTTGCGGCGTGCAGGCTTAGTTGCGGTGTGCATGCATGTGGGATCTAGTTACCTGACCAGGGCTTAAACCCAGGCTCCCTGCAATAGGAGTGTGGAGCCCTACCCACTGGACCACCAGGGAAATCCCTAGATTTTGTTTTTAAAGCAAGAGTTCCCTTCAGACTATTTGCTGGAAACCTAGGTGTAAAACAGATAAAAGCTCATCTGCTTTGGTTAAATAAGAGGAAGGTGAGGGAGGAGAAATGGTGAATTACATGATCTGTTAGACCCCATTCTCGGTCTAAAGATGTGCTTCTCTGTGTAGGAGAGTAAAAAGTCACCATGACCCTTTACATGTATTCTTTTTCCCATGGTCCTAGCTAAATGGGAAAATAATAACTAACATTTATGGAACACATACTATGGCTCAGGCTTTTTTCTAAGTACTTTATGTAAAATAACTCATTTAATCCTCATAACAACCATATAAGGTAGGTTCTTATTCCCATTTATAAATGGGTACTGCAGTGGAACGTGATCAGGTGCTTTGTCCAGGGTCAGTCATTTAGTAAATGATGGAACTCAGTTTTGAATTCAGTCCATTTAGCTCCACAGTTCACCACTATACTATAGCTGCCTTTCAGAATAAATGGAATCATTCTGCTTTGTACCTATGAAAAGATAGAGAACTTCTGTGATAATTTTGCTTTTATGTTTGTCTAGAGCTAGCCAACATGGAAGAGGATCCAAGATCAGCTGGAGTTGCTACCTTTGTTCTTCAAGAAGAATTTGATAGATATTCTGGTTATTGGTGGTGTCCAGAAGCTGAAACAAGTAAGAGGCTTCAAAATAATATATTACAGGTCAATTAAAGTATTATGAGATTCAACTACCAATTAGTTAACTGCACAGATTCTTAAAATAGATTCTGAAGTGATGAAGATTGGATCCTACCAGTAGTTATTTAGAATATTCAGGCTATATCTCACCATAATGAGTTCTCATAAAAAACAGGTATATTATGGTTCAGTACCCCAAGTCCTTCAACTCTCCTTGCCAGTTTTTCATCTAGAAGCTGGTTGGTGGCAACATTGGTGGCAAAATAAAAAATACCACCCCTTAATGGGAGTTGCTATAAAAAACATAGGATTGACTAGAGTCTGCATGAACAGATGGCCAAATTAGTGTATGAATGGATCAGAAAAAAAGAGCACAAATTCCTCCTTTTTCTTGGTGTATTCACAAGGATTTTACTAGCTGAGAAACAGCTCTCTAAAGCAGTAGCTTTCAAACTTTTTGACTGTGATCTGGTTAGAAATTTGTTTTACATTCTAGCTTAATACATTGTACATATACTCTATACATAAAAGGCAGGATGTTTTATGTGTAAACTGTTTTTCACTATGGGAGATATAATACTAGAGGGAATGGTCGATTATGATTACTTTCTGGCATAATTCTCCTAAATTTTCAATATTTAATTTCCTTTTAAGCTCCCAGTGGCAGTAAAATTCTTAGAATTCTGTATGAAGAAAATGATGAATCCGAAGTGGAAATTATTCATGTTACGTCCCCTATGTTGGAAACAAGGAGGGCAGATTCATTCCGTTATCCTAAAACAGGTACTGTATTCCATTGGCATTTATATTCACTCATTCCTGCTTTTCAAACAAGATTCTTTCTGCATTCATCCAAAGGTATGGTCAACATGGATATTTTACAGATTTAGTAAGGATGGATTGTTTAAGTGTCTCTGAAGTAGGTTTTTTAATTACAGGCTGATCCTTTTTAATTATTTCAAAGGTGAGGAAGTGCACAAAACTGATTATTTCAAGAAATGAATAAAGAAGTACTTTTGCTAGGAAATAAAGATTTTTAAGGGATTATGTTCTTAATAAATTAGTAATTTTTTCCCATATTGCTATTTACAGCGTTTCAATTGTGAAATGATACGAATTCCCCTTCATTACGAACTAACTCTTGATGTTTTTCAGCTTTTTTTTATAGCCATATTAAAAATTATGAATTGAAAAGGAGTTTTGAGATTCTTATGCAATAAAGTCCTGACTATATGCAACATTCCTCATTTGACTAAAGTATAAAAAGGATTGATCTGGCAAAATTCGTTTGAATAATTTTGGATATGCATTACTATTCATTTATGTCTCTTTCTAAAGGCACAGCAAATCCAAAAGTCACTTTTAAGATGTCGGAAATACTGATTGATGCTGAAGGAAGGGTAAGTATAAAATGTTAACTTTTTGTATCATTTGACTAGTCTGTCAGTAGAGATTTTAGATATGCTTTTTTATTTTTTGGACTTGTTGAACTTGCTGAGACATCTACAGATCATGATTTCAGGTTGACCTAATTTTCTACTTTGAACACTTTCTGCTGGTTCCCAAGATAGGAATATAGGGATATGCATATTTACCACTCCTTTCCAGTATTTTTCCTCTTTGCCTGTGTTAATTCTCCAGATCAGTATTTCTTAAATAGTGGTTACTGACTGGTGAGTCACCTTCTGTGTTGAATAGATGTCTACAGTAGATTAAATATCCCTCATTTCTTTAATACTGCTACTTTCCATTTGGACAGATGCTTATAAGCTAAATGCACACAAAATTAATTTAAAAACAGTCTTCTCTGCTAGACTTTTTTAACAACTTTATTGAAGTATAATTATATATATATATACACACACACACACACACACAGTTTAAATATTTATTTATTTATTTGGCTGCACAGGTTCTTTTTAGTTGTGGCACATGGGGTCTTCGTTGCCGCGTGCGGGATCTTTTTTAGTTGTGGCATGTAGGATCTAGTTCCCTGACCAGGGATCGAACCTGGGCCCTCTACACTGTGAGTGCAGAGTCTTAACCACTGGACCGCCAGGGAAGTCCCTGAAATATAATTCACATACAATACAATTCACTCATTTAAAGTTTAAAATGGCCTTTAGTATATTCACGGAATTGTGCAGCCATCACCACAGTCAATTTTAGAACATTTTCATTACCCCTGAAAGAAACTCACATCCCTTAATCATCACCCCCAAACCTTTCCATGCCCCACAACCCTGGGCAACCACTAATCTACTTTGTATCTATGGATTTGCCTATTCTGGACATTTCTTATAAATGAAATCATACAGTATCTAGTCTGAGTTCTTTCACTTAGCATCATGTTTTCAAGCACTAATCATGTTGGTACCACGTAACAGCATTTCACTGCTTTTTATCGCCCAAAAATATTCCATTGTATGGATATACCACATTTTATTTATCCTAGCCATCCTAGTGGATTTGAAGTTGCACCTTACTGTGGTTTTTTTTTTTTAATTAATTTATTTATTTATTGGCTGTGTTGGTTCTTCCTTGCTGCGTGTGGGCTTTTCTCTAGTTGCAGCGAGCAGGGGCCACTCCCTGTTGCGGTGCGTGGGCTTCTCACCGGAGTGGCTTCTCTTGTTGCAGAGCACGGACTCTAGGCGCACAGGCTTCAATAGTTGCGGCAGTGGGCTCAGTAGTTGTGGCTCACGGGCTTTGTTGTTCTGTGGCATGTGGGATCTTCCCGGACCAGGGCTCGAACCCATGTCCCCTGCATTGGCAGGCGGACTCTTAACCACTGCGCCACCAAGGAAGCCCCCTTACTGTGGTTTTGATTTACATTTTTCTGATGGCTAATGATGTTGAGCATCTTTTCATGTGCTTATTGGCCATTTGTATATCTTCTTTGGAGAACTGTCTATTCAGATCCTTTGTCCATTTTTTAAAAAGTATATTTAAAATTGTGTTAGACTATTAAGGGAAAAAAGTTTGCTTACTCAGGACCATTTCACTAATAATAGTATTTTAAGCTAAAATAAAAGGAACTACAGACTATTAGTTTTCTTAGATACTAGAGTCTATAAAGTGATTAAAATCTGATTTTACCAGTTATTATCAAGAGTTCTGTTAGTATAAACTCACGGGAAAAGACGTTTAGACTGTGCTGATTCTTGTAGTTAGAACTTTTTAGGTGTAAGAGCACCAGTATAGGTAACCCATGACTTACTGCTGGTTTTGTTAATCCTGTGTACCTAAGACTGAAAAAGTATGCTGTTAAAGATAGTGATTTAAGTAGACCAATAAGCTAGTTACTTATCTCAGTTTTCTATAACTAGATTCCTTTTTTCTTTTTTAATAGCTTATAGATGTCATAGATAAGGAACTAATTCAGCCTTTTGAGATTCTGTTTGAAGGAGTTGAATATATTGCCAGAGCTGGATGGACTCCAGAGGGAAAATAGTGCGTATGTTAAATTGCCACTTCTTTACAAATAATTTAGGACCCAGAACTGTCTGTGCTGTTAGGTTTTCCTTTCCGTTGGAGCTGCCTTCACATGTAAATTTGAAGTGTAGATAGTTCTGCACAAAGAATTTTTCCTGAACTAAGTGGACTTGTAATCGTATAATCATAGGTGCATTGCATTTTAATTCTGTCTCTTAGCCAGTCACAGTTTCACCGTGTTATTTGTGGTTAAATTGTATGACTTTTAGGCTCACATATAAGTATGTATTTTTTTAATTGAATAATTAAGCAGAAACATTTGTAGAGCCTTATGTGAAGATGATTACATGTAGTTCCTGTGTCTAATGTGGACAACAGGAGTTTCACGAGGCATTTATCGACATTAAAGGGAGAAAACAATTTCAAAGGCCATCTGTGATTTTGGAAATTTAAAGAAAACTACTTTTAAAAACTCTACTCAAGCTTAACTTTTAAAAATAAGTGTAGAATAAGCTAATACTTTTAATTAGCCGTTTGTAAGTGATAATTTAACATATACTAAAGCAATACTTTCATTGTGATTATAGAAATAACTGATGGGTGCTAGGGGAAAGATTAGTGGAATATTCATTTTCTGCAGAGTGTGCTTTATTTTGTGCTTTTCTTTTGTTTATTTAAATAGTGCGTGGGCTATCCTACTAGATCGCTCCCAAACTCGCCTACAGATAGTGTTGATCTCACCTGAATTATTTATCCCAGTAGAAGATGATGCCATGGAAAGACAGAGACTCATCGAGTCAGTACCTGACTCTGTGACGCCACTGATTATCTATGAAGAAACAACAGACATCTGGATAAATGTATGCATGTTTTCTTGTACTTGGTTAGAATATTTTCTCAGAATGCTAAAGCAAATGAAGCTCGATAGCAAACTATCAAAATGAATTTTTTGAGTTCAAAGTAACCTTGAATGTTATTTGCTTAGTTTGAACATTTTCAGATTGGAATGTTGGTTCCAGAATGGGTAATGGTTTGTACATAAAAGTTAGATGCCACTGAAATGACATCTCCCTGGCTGCAGAATTGCCCTTGTTTCTGGACACATCAGATAATGAAAACACAGCCTCATTAGTGCCTCTGAGAGGACCACAAGAATCCTGCCTAGAAAAGACTTTCTCTTTTAACTCTTTTAAGTTGACAAACTATACCAAAATATAACAGTTTGGGATTGAATTTTTCATTTTCCAGTTTAGTGGAAAAAACTTAAACAAGATACAAAATAAATAAAGCCAGCTCACTCCCTGGCTGAATATAGGCTTCATATGATTCACCTAAAACAGATGAACATCTGTTTTCCCTTGAACTGTTAGAATATTTCTCTCTGGAAAAGAAAAGTAAAAGACATTTTTCCTCATCACTTCTGTAATAAGATTTATATCATTAAACTTCGTGCTGTGTTTCAAAGAATTTCAGAGATGGTGAGTAAGAAACAGCTTTTGGTCATATTTTTCTTTTTTCTCCATTTGGAAACATTTATTTCTCAATAGATGAAGTCTTTGACTAAAGTAAGAGAAACGTGAAAGGCCTAGGCAAAATCTCTAATTGTACATATACCATACACCCTAGCCTGACAGTTATTTATATTTCAGAGTATGTTTATCAAGTAATTCTTCTTTCTCTGGCTTAATTGAATTGTTTATGTAGTATTTTCATTAATGTGTATAGTAAATTAAGCTATTCATTTTACAGATCCATGACATCTTTCATGTTTTTCCCCAAAGTCATGAAGATGAAATTGAATTTATTTTTGCCTCTGAATGCAAAACAGGTTTTCGTCATTTATATAAAATCACATCCATTTTAAAGGAGAGCAAATACAAACGATCCAGTGGTGGGCTGCCTGCCCCAAGTAAGAAATCCTTTTTTATTTAAAAAGAGGAAAACGTTGGGGGCAGAAGGTGGGAGGGGCAGGGTAATGTAATGTCTTTTTTGTGTACTTTATAAGCATAGGACAAAGTTCTTGATGGATACATAATAAACTATTAATAGTGGTAATCTCTGGGTATTGGGATTATTTACTTTTACTTTCTGTTTTTGCCTTAACTATACATTTTGTTTAAAGTGAGCTCATATAATTTTTAGATTAAAAAAGCTAGTTTTAAAATGTTACGAAGTTATTAGATATTTGTGCATACTAGATTTTTTTTATACCGTCTGCATCTACACTGAAGTTGATTTATAGGCATAGCTCTTCACATTGATATAATTATGTTTCCCAAAGTGAAATTAAATATTATGTCAACTGAAGTTAGTTTCTTTTTAAAAAGTGATGGTTTTCCTTCTGGGAAGTGTAATACAGAATGTGTAAGCCTAGGAAAAATGAAATGGTACATTGAATACTCCTGTGTTTTTAAAAAATTGAGTTATGGTTTTCTACTTTAATAATATAGAGTTTGTTTTGGAATAGTAGACATTTAATGATGTTATGTTACATGCTTTACTGCCATTTGTAACTTAACAGACTCAACATAGCCATTTTTTAAAAACTGTAGTAAAATATACAAACCAAAATTTATCATTTTAACTTTTAAGTGTGCGGTTTCATGGCATTAAGTGTATTCATATTGTTCTGCAACCATCACCACCATCCATCTCCAGAACTTTTTTCATCTTCCAAAACTGAAACTATCCAATAAATAATACCCGATTTAGTGGAAAATAAGTAACTTCTCATTCCTTCCTCCCCTCAGCCCCTGGCAACCACTTTCTGTCTCTATGAATTTGACTACTCTAGATATATAAGTGGAATCATACAGGTCTGTCCTTTTATGACTGGCTTATTTCATTTAGCATAGTGTCTTCAAGGTTCAGCCAGGTTGGAGCATGTGTCAAAATGTCCTTCCTTTTTAAGGTTGAATAATATTCCATTGTATACAGAAACACATTTTGTTTATCCATTCACCTATCCATGAACAGATGGGTTGCTTCTACCTTTTGACTGTTATGAATAATGCTGTAATGAGCATGGGTGGATAGACATCTGTTTCAGACCCTGCTTTCGATTCTTTTGGGTATATACCTAGAAGCGAAATTGCTGGATATGGTAACTCTTTTTGTAATTTTTTAAGGAACCACCATACTCTTTTCCATAGCAGCTGCACCTTAGTACATTCCCATTAGAAGTGCACAGAAGTTCAAATTTCTCCACATCTTCACTAACACTTGTTATTTTCTGGGTGTAGTTTTTTTTGTTTGTTTTGGTTTCGTTTTTGTTTTGTGGGGGTTTTTTTGCTAAGAGCCATCCTAGTGGGTGTGAAATGGTATGTCATTGTGCTTTTGATTTGCATTTTCCTAATGATTAGTAACATTATCATGTTGCTTAGCCATTTGTATATCTTCTTTAGAGAAATGTCTATTTGAATCCTCTGCCGACTTTTTAGTGGGTTGTTTGTTTTTTCAACATGGCCTTTTTTATATATATATATAAATTTATTTATTTATTTTTGGCTGCGTTGGGTCTTCGTTGCTGCGTGCAGGCTTTCTCTAGTTGCGGTGAGCAAGGGCTACTCTTCGTTGCAGTGCGCGGGCTTCTTACTGCAGTGGCTTCTCTTGTTGCAGAGCACAGGCTCTAGGCATGCGGGCTAAAGTAGTTGGGGCATGCGGGCTCAGTAATTGTGGCTCATGGGCTCTAGTAGTTGTGGCGCACGGGCTTAGTTGCTCCGTGGCACGTGGGATCTTCCCGGACCAGGGCTCGAACCCATGTCCCCTGCATTGGCAGGTGGATTCTTAACCACTGCACCATCAGGGAAGCCCTCAACATGGTCTTTTAAATATCATTCTTACTTGGGAAACAGTGAGCTACATCGTAGGACAGCAAAGTAAATACTGCCTATGACTTTGCTTCTTCTCTTAGCCTAATTTTTTTTTAATCAGACAGGAGCTTATATATCCAAGATGGAGATTTCTTCCCTAAGAGCCTTAGTTTAACTTGGCCCTTAGCATGAAATTGCCCCTACCAGTTCCTCTGTTGTTCAGAAATTAAATCTACTTATGGAATTCTAGAAAGTTTAGTGATGAAGACTGGTCAAAGAGCTTGAATAGTAGTTAATTAACTAAAACAACATTCTTGGGACAGTGATAAAAAGATGATAACTTAAAATTTTATACTCCTGTTGAAGAATAAGAACTGTCACCTTAGCTAACATTCTTCTCAGAACACCTAGCTTCTTTTCCCTCTCAGTGTCTGTTTCTGGGCCCCTCAGTTTGTCTACCTCTTCTTTCCGTTTACCTCTTTTATACTTAGTCTTTCTTGCTCCAGATCTTCCTCCTTTTCTTGATGTCTATTTTATTTTCTTCTTCCCTCCTTTCTTCCATGAGTGTCTATAACGTGTAACAATTAGTATTTTTTTAATATTTATTTATTTATTTGGTTGCACTGGGTCTTAATTGCGGCAGGTGGGCTCCTTAGTTGTGGCATGCATGTGGGATCTGGTTCCCTGAGCAGGGATCAAACCCGGACCCCCTACATTGGGAGCACGGAGTCTTAACCACTGCGCCACTAGGGAAGTCCCAATTAGTATTTATTATATGTTAAATAATATTTATTTTCTGGTGATAAAATTTAAAGTACTAAGTTGAATTTTTGTATCTAAGAAAAAGAAAAGGAGTCTATTTTTTTTTAACTTGAGTAAGGACCCTACTTAAGATCCTGTATCATTTCACCATCTCAGCTTGTCCTCAACTGTCACTCCCCAGAGCCAGAGCTGGTAGCAGCTAGGCATAGAGCAGTGGTTCCATTTTTTTAACTTTCTCCTTAGGCCACTGAGAGAGCCTCATCTACCAAGACAGAATCTTATTAAGATAAATGAGACATGTTGGTATGGACTATGGTAATACCCAGTTTGTTTTTGGCAAATGAAAAACAGTTGTATTAAAATTTTCCTTTCTGGCTTCTTAGGTAGTTTGTTGCATTTCTGGAAGAAATGCCTTATTGACCCATTAGATTTTTTTATCTTTCTAACCAAGGGTCTAGGAATGCAAGTGCTTTTGAGTTCTTTTCTGTCTTTGCCGTAACAATCTATTTTGCTGTTTTCACTTTATTTACATGGAATATTCCATTATTATTATGAAGACTCATAACTTGGAATTTTTTTTAACTTTAGACTTTATTATAAGGTGAAATTCACATAACATTAACCATTTTAAAGTGAACATTTAAAATGAACTGTGGCATTTAGTACATTTACAGAGTTGTGCAACTACCTACCACCTCTATCTAGTTCCAAAACATTTTCATTACTCCAGACATAACTTCGAATTTTTCAGTGTTAACTTTTTGGAAAAAAGAGTTTAGAATACTATTTTTCATTGTTTCATTTGCTTGTATTCTGGTGTAGAGTGCTGAATTATGATTATGTTTATCTTCAGGTGATTTCAAGTGCCCTGTCAAAGAGGAAATAGCAATTACCAGCGGTGAATGGGAAGTTCTTGGCCGGCATGGATCTAATGTATGTTCTTTTATTCTACTGATATATTTAGTCAACATCAGCTGTGTGTATGCAGTACTAAAAATCAGTAGTGCAACTTCCTATGACCCCAGTATTTTGAAAATATTTTTAGGGCCTAAAAGAACCCAGTTTGTTGGAAAAGAAGAGTCTTAGTTTAAATTATAAATCTTACCCATTTTATAACCCTAGTATTAGATGTAACTAAAGGTCACCATTTTCAAACACAGTGTTGCTACTTAATAAGGAAAGGGCTGGTCCATGCTTTTCGAGTCTAGCAAAAGTGAGTTATGATATAGTTTGAAAATTATTTCTAAATCTCTTATAGACTACTTGTGTCATTTCTACATTAGAAAATGCATTTACTACTTCTGAAGTAGTGATGCTGTTTCATTCACCTGTTTATCTTATCTCACAAATTTGAAGTTTCATCTACCACCTGCAGAATTTGATGAACATTTATACAGAGCGTAGATTGATAAGGAAGAGGAGGGAAATCCACCCTCTGTTTCACTCTCGGTATATGGCTTTCTGTAGTAATTCAATGAATTCTAATTTTATTTCTTTTGCCTTTTATAGTACCTTGTGTTTGTTTCAACTTTCAGTTAGGTGGTCAGTTTCATGAGATCTCTAAGAAAGCCATCCTTTATGTGTGATACGTACAGTTAAGTTGATGTATGCTACCAGGATTTAGTGAAGGCCTGTGATTTCCTCAAATTGATTTGGAGATTTACTGAAGGATTATATATACTGGCTACTATAGAAGTCACTCGTAGTCCCCAAGGTGATTAAGGAGAAAGAATGAAGATCCAGGTCTCAGGTTTGTTTTTGTTGGTAAAAACTTTAGAATATAATAGGCGACCTTTAAAGTCTTGTTTCCACTGAGAGTGTCACATGACCTTTTGGTTATATATTCAATATATTTTTTTCTCTTTGGGGACCTTGGATGTTATTGTCACCTGAGAAAAATCTTACAGTGTAATTCTAAGTTCTGATAATAAAAATTTACACTAATGTAAACTTCATGCTGTGTAATGGTTGGACAATACTGAGGGAATCCCCAAAATTGTATTTATGCAGATCTGAACCTTATTTGGGCAACCTAAGTGTCTTTCTACTACTTGCCATAATGTACATCAATTTTCTTCTTTATGTCATGCTTATTTATGTGATGTGGTTGTGTCTCTCTTTCTTACTCTTCTATTTTCTGTCTATTCTTGCTTTACTTTTTTTAAGTTACCTTTCCCTTCTTTACTTTTGCCAGTGACCTGTTCACACCCAAAGATTTCTAATGACCGTGATTGAGTAAATCTTTGAGGCTTTTAAACCCATGTGCCCCTTAGGGTTCTCAAAGTGTGTTCTCTGGACCACAGAGGATCAGCATCACCTGGGAACTTTTTAGAACTACAAATTCTTGGCCCCCCTTGCCCCCCAGACCTCCTGAATCAAAAAGTCTGGGGGTGGGACCCAGCAATTTGTTTCACAAGCCCCTCAGGCGATTCTGATATTCATGTGTTGCTGAAACCCTCAGGTGTTTCATGTAAAGTTGCTACATGAAACAAAGAAAAGGGGAGTGAGGAATTAACCAGTTATTTATGCAGTTTTGAGAGGCCTGACTTCCAAATGCTAGCTCAAGAGCAGAACCAGTCCTGACGTTTTGCACAGATTAGCACATACCTGTGAAGCTTCATGAATGTTTGTTCTGCCACTTCCTATCCTTTGTATTCTTTCTGTCTATGTCATATAGGTCTACTTAATGTCAACTGTGTTTATTTCTCTATCCATGCATGCTAAGAAAATGTTTATAATGACTAAGAGGAAACTTTTTGGAGAAAATGTGGCATTTAAAAATACTTGCTTTTAGAAATGTACTTGTGTTTTCTTTGCTGTATAAAACAGTTTGAATTTTTTTAATAAATTTATTTTATTTATTTATTTTTGGCTGTGTTGGGTTTTCGTTGCTGCACGGTTTTCTCTAGTTGCTGCGGGCTTTCTCTAGTTGCGGTGAGCGGGGGCTACTGTTTGTTGGGGTGCACAGACTTCTCACTGCAGTGCCTTCTCTTGTTGTGGAGCACGGGCTCTAGGTGCGCGGGCTCAGTAGTTGTGGCTCGCGGGCTCTAGAACGCAGGCTCAGTAGTTGTGGTGCACAGGCTTAGTTGCTACACGGCATATGGGATCTTCCTGGACCAGGGATCGAACCCGTGTCCCCTGCATTAGCAAGCAGATTCTTTTTTTTTTTTTGACTGTTTATTTTTTTTAACATCTTTATTGGAGTATAATTGCTTTACAATGGTGTGTTAGTTTCTGCTTTATAACAAAGTGAATCGGCTATACACGTACCTATATCCCCATATGTCTTCCCTCTTGCGTCTCCCTCCCACCCTCCCTATCCCACCCCTCTAGGTGGTCACAAAGCACCGAGCTGATCTCCCTGTGCTATGTGGCTGCTTCCCACTAGCTATCTATTTTGCATTTGGTAGTGTATATATGTCAGTGCCACTCTCTTACTTCATCCCAGCTTACCCTTCCCCCTCCCTGTGTCCTCAAGTCTGTTCTCTACGTCTGCGTCTCTATTCCTGTCCTGGCAGGCGATTCTTAACCATTGCGCCACCATGGAAGCCCACACAGCTTGAATTTTATTAAACATCATTTGAGTAGGCTGCTAGAAGATTTTGAAAAGGAACAATAAAAGCCATTTATTTAAAATCTTACTGTAATTTAGGAAGAATATTAAGTGAATTCAGCTATGAGTATACTTGCAGTTATTTTGAGTTCTGAATGAAGGCTTAAAAGATCCTTCATACTTATTTATAAACTATAAGTATTGAAACTGATTGAGTGATTGAGTTCAGTTATTCCCCAACCCAATAGATAAGAAATTTTTACAAATTTGTACAAAAAACTAAAGAAGCACTGCCTAAGATAATGCTGCACTGAGAAATAGGATGCTAAAATTAAACTCTTTTAAGTGTGCATGAATGGTTGACCTGAGCTGTAATATAGGTATTTTTTTCTCTGTGAAGGATTGTCATTTTATGAAATATTTTTTGTATTTTAAGAAAAGTACACATTCTAACCATATAGGAAACTACCAGTAGCATGCAACTTGGGCATCCTTTTACCTTCTGGACAGGATCTATTCTTAGCTATAAGACATGAGCAAAACCAACTCAAGCTTATTAACATTGGTGACAGATTTTTAAAAGAGGCACAAGGCAAAGGGTGGCTCAAATGATTTGAATAAAATTGGATATTGTTTGTTAACTTACTGGTCTTGCCAAGGTCATACTAGCACTGATTTTTTTGTTGTTATTTTGACAGATCCAGGTTGATGAAGTCAGAAAGCTGGTATATTTCGAAGGCACCAAAGACTCTCCTTTAGAACATCACCTGTACGTGGTCAGTTATGTAAATCCTGGAGAGGTGACAAGGCTGACCGACCGTGGCTATTCCCACTCTTGCTGCATCAGCCGGGTATTAAGTCCCTGTTTGAAAAGGGTTTCCTGTCTCATAAAAAACCCTCTATTCGGGCTTCCCTGGTGGCGCAGTGGTTGAGAGTCCGCCTGCCGATGCAGGGGACACGGGTTCGTGCCCCAGTCCGGGAAGATCCCACATGCCGCGGAGCGGCTGGGCCCGTGAGCCATGGCCCCTGAGCCTGCGCATCCGGAGCCTGCACATCCGGAGCCTGTGCTCCGCAACGGGAGAGGCCACAACAGTGAGAGGCCCACATACCGCAAAAAAAAAAAAAAAAAAACCAACCCTCTATTCATGTAATACTCCTTTTCAGTAATGTGAAAATTGGTGAAGTTGGCCTGCAAAAACCTTATACTTAACTTTAGAATTGTATATGTGTATAAATGGTCAGACTCTTACCATACTCCAGCTGTAGCATTAGTGCACATGTAGCAACAGATAACCTTTTTTACTTTTCCCTGGGGAAAAGTAATTGTTTTTCCTTTCTCTAGCATTGTGACTTCTTTATAAGTAAGTATAGTAACCAGAAGAATCCACACTGTGTGTCCCTTTACAAGCTCTCAAGTCCTGAAGATGACCCAACCTGCAAAACAAAGGAATTTTGGGCCACCATTTTGGATTCAGCAGGTACTCATTTCCCTGAGCCTGATCTTAAGTAGGATTAGTACATTAGGGCACTAAACCTGTGTCATATGTCCACATTTCCTGAACAGAGTCTTCCCGTCTCTTATCACCACCTGTCCCTGAGCTTCTGGGTTCCTGATTGATCCCACCCCTCCTAGTCTATCAATTATCAAATAAGACTGGTTACCTCCTACTCCAGGCAGGAGCAAGTCTGGAAGGCCTTTTTGAAAATAAGATTAAAATAGTCAAGATACCAGCTAGGAAGTGATTTATTCACATGTTTGGATGAGTTCCCAGATAAACAACTGAATTTGAAGATAATATATACTGAACTAGTAAGACTCTTGGGAAGGGAAGCTGCAGCTTTAAGGAATACCCAGCTGGTCACTTTCTTAAACTTCTACAGCACTTGTAATGGCCATCTTAATAAAAGATAGAACATTCATTCTGTATGGGAGTGAAGAGCACTGTGAATTACCTATTTTTAAAATGCTTGATTTCTTAAACATGAAGAATGGACTAATTTTTTATATCTTTTAATTCATTTTGTCCCCAAATCCTTTTTTCCTGTTAGGTATTTTCACTCATAAATACCTCCTAAGGGATTAAGAAATTAGTGCAAATCCACAAGGTATAAGTATGTTCTGATGTCCACAATCAGGATTTGTAATATGGTGATGATCTCTGCTTAAACTGTAACATCATCCAGTATACACAGATTTAGTATAGGTCTGTATCGCTTTGGAAAACCAATTGATTAAGTTAATTTGTGGTTTCAGTTTCCCATCAGGTATATGGCTTAACCATCAATAAGTTACACAAACCGAGCACAAAGTATTTGTGTTCTGCATGTAAATACCTCCTGGGCTCCAAGGATTATTCATAATACTTCGTGTCTGCTTCTCAAGTGGATAATTTGATATGTTCATTAGATTTCCTTTTTTAAAGATAACTTTGTGCTTGATTTCTTGCTTATCATCTGAAGGGGGGGATGGTTAGTTATTTGTGTATAGGGTGGTGGGTTTATAGTATCTTTTCCTTGCTCTCAGATTGCTGAGCTCCCATAAGAACTCCTTTTACAGACTGTGTTACCTCCTCTCAGGTCCTCTTCCTGACTATACCCCTCCAGAAATTTTTTCTTTTGAAAGCACTACTGGATTTACATTGTATGGGATGCTATACAAACCTCATGATCTACAACCTGGAAAGAAATACCCGACTGTGCTGTTTATATATGGTGGTCCTCAGGTGGGCATATTTACATACATATATATGTGTGTGTGTGTGTTTTCATTTTCTTTTTCTTTTATTTAGGTGATTTGTTTTTTAAATGTCTGGTCAATTGTTTCAGTTAAGATTTGAACATTGCTGAGCCTCTGCTATTATTGACCCTGGCTTATGCTCTAATTATCCAATTTAGGAGTTCAGGAAGCTGGGTTTTGTTAGATAGCTAACTCGAAAATCAGTGTCAATTTCTTCTTTTTTCTTTTGGCCACACCATGCGGTTTGTGGGATCTTAGTTCCCCGACTAGGGATCAAACCCAGGCCCTCGCCAGTGAAAGCACAGTCTTAACCACTGGACCGCCAAGGGAATTCCCTCAATGTCAGTTTCTTAATTTACAGTGAGGACTATAACTGTCATGGAGAATGTAGTATGTCAGTAGGTAAATATGTTGTTTTGTAGGTAGAGAACTTGTTTTGGAAATGATTTTAAATAATTAAATGTCTTGGTAAATAAAGAGTCTTAACAGATATTTTTGAAAGCCTTGGTAGCCTAATGAATTCCATCTCTTCATTCTAAGGCCACATCTCTCAAGAAAGCTATAATACTTTTATCAGCTAGTTAAGGCAACTGCTATACTACTATTCAGCACTGTAAGAAGTTTACACCTTGATTTTCTTGTTTCCACCTTAAGTATTAGCATGTGAATATTAAGCAAATTTTACTGTCAGAGTAAAGTATTTTGGATAGGTGAATTGGTAAATTGGTAATTTTTTTAATGTTTAATCTTGGTTATATATCTTACATTGAGACCCTGTAGAAATTAGAATATAATTACAATGTTTTTCTAATAGAACTCTCTTGGACTCAGTAAATATCCTTTATAATTATACCCAGTTATTCAGATCTGGAAATGTATCTAGATGTAAAGTTATCCAAAAAATAAAAGTAACTACATAAGCCATAACATCTCAGCAATAACCGTCATATATCAAGTTAAATCACTTTGCCATTGTTTAGTGTGTTTTACGAACAAAACGTGATTCACATTTGTATAATTGTCATCTACACATAAATTATGAAAGAATTAAATTAGACTTCTCTTAAAAACTTTGAACTAAATCTTTGTACATTTAAAAAAAGGTGTAATACAGGGCTTCCCTGGTGGCACAGTGGTTGAGGGTCCGCCTGCCAATGCAGGGGACACGGGTTTGTGCCCCCGTCCGGGAGGATCCCACATGCCGCGGAGCGGCTAGGCCCATGAGCCATGGCTGCTGAGCCTGCGCGTCCAGAGCCTGTGCTCCGCAACGGGAGAGGCCACAACAGTGAGAGGCCCATGTACTGCAAAATAAATAAAAATAAATAAAAGGTGTAATACAAAGAAATTCAAGAGACAAATTACAGGACACGCTCAGAAACTTTACATGTTTGGTTATATTATTTTGATATTATGACTAAGTAAGAAGGGTGTTTCTCCTTCCCAATGAAGAAATGATATATAAGATATGTGGAAAACACTATAAAAACTAGCTGGTTATTTATATTTTTAATACTAAAGGACTCGTTATATTAGTAATTAAGTTTAAAAAGTCTAAGCCATATGAAAAGGTAGTATCACTAAGCATTAGGGAAATGCAAATCAAAACCACAGTGAGATACCACCTCACACCCCTTAGGATAGCTATTATCAAAAAAAAAAGGAAAATAATAAATATTGGTGAGGGTGTAGAAAAATTGGAACTCTAATATGTTGCTGATGGGAGTGTAAAATGATGCAGCTGCTATGGAAAACAATATGGCAGTACTTCAAAAAGTTAAACATAGAATTATAATCTGATCCAGCAATTCCATTTCAGGATGTATACCCAAAAGAATTCAAAGCAAAAACTCAAACAGATACTTGTACACCAGTGTTGATTGCAACATTATTCATAATAGCCAAAAGGTGGAAGCAACCCCAGTGTCCGTTGATAGATGAATGGGTAAACAAAATGTGGTATGTAGAGGAATATTATGCAGCCTTTTAAAAAAAAAAGGAAATTCTGACTCATACTACAGCATGGATGAACATTGAGCTCACTATGCTAAGTAAAATAAGCCAGGCACAGAAGGATAAATATTATATTTTTCCACTTGTATGAGGTACCTAGAAGAAGTAAATTCATAGAGACAGAAAGTAGAATAGAGGTTGTCAGGGACTGGGGAGGGATAGGGAATTATTGTTTAATAGGTTTGAAGTTTCTGTTTGGGATGATGAAAAAGTTCTGGAAATGGATAGTGATGATGGTTGCACAGCAGTGTGAATGTACTTAATACCACTGAATTATATACACTTAAAATGGTTAAAATGCCTGTTTTACCATAATAAAGCCCTCGCCATGCAGTAAAAACAAAATTCTTTAATTGTTTGGAGTACTTTATGAATACAACTGCATTTTTTTGCACTTATAGAACAGTTTCTTTCTCAAAGTGTTCTTTGGAAGCATTCAAATTTGGTGAGGCCACAGGAGAATCTGCTATTCAGTTTGCAGGGAGATTTCCCCATAACACTTTGCATGATAGAATGCATTTGGCACTTCAACCCACTGGGAGGTCATTCATCCTTGTGTTTGATGACCATGTGGATTAGTTACGAAGAGGCTCCTTAATGTAAGATCAGATCTTTCTAATAGCAAACAATAACCTTGCAAAATTTGATTAAATCACATAAGTGGTCCAAACCTTTTTTTCTTGGTGTATATTCAGGTCAAAGTGGGAATCTTTTTTTTTTTTTTTTTTTTTTTTGCAGTACGCGGGCCTCTCACCGTTGTGGCCTCTCCTGTCGCAGAGCACAGACTCCGGATGCGCAGGCCCAGTGGCCATGGCCACGGGCCCAGCCGCTCCGCGGCATGCGGGATCCTCCTGGACCGGGGCACAAACCCGTGTCCCCTGCATCGGCAGGCAGACTCCCAACCACTGCGCCACCAGGGAATCCCCCAAAGTGGGAATCTTTTGAATAACAACAATGCCACAATTCATAACATGAGGTGAATTACTTCATTGCTAAATGCAGCAATGTCTGTAGTCGGACAAAAGTGAAACCAAGGAAAGCAACAAATATTTCCCATTAAAGTCATCAAGGCTTAGTTCTTTAAACTTTTCATTGATAACAGTAGTGTGTTTAAAAATGTTTATTTAAAAAAAATGTTTATTTAGCAAATATTTATGATACTTCCTATGTGCCAGACACTGTTCTGCAAACGTAAATGCACAAGAGAGCAAGTTAAAATAGCAGAACACAGGTTTTGAAGAATTGATACTGAAGAAAACTTCTGAATTCTTAGTGCTAAAGGGCATTATGTTTAAGTACCTCCTTCTAAGAAGAAGCAGGCCTGGAGGCTGCAAAGGCAGAAACACTGGCTCTGGGGGAGAATGTTGTATCAGGCAATTGAGGCCATCTTCTGTGATTGACAGCAGGCAAAGAAGTGAGTTATTTTTCTTATATGTTCATATATGTGTTCCTTGCCTAATACTTCTTTTTTCAGCTCCCTCCCTTTAAAAACAAGCACTTTTGCCCACCAAACCCCTCCTCCCGAGGTAGACAGGGAAAACATCACTCTCTTGTCTCTGTTTTTCATTCATTCAGCAAATAGTTACTGAGTTCCTATTATGTACCAGGCACTATTCTAGGCAGTGAGGATACCACAGTGAACAAGTCAGACTAATGTCCCACCCTCATGGAGATTAATGAGGAAAATAATAAACAAGCAGACATATAAATTATATAACTTCATATAATGGAAGTGTTATGAATAATTGTTGGGAAAGAGGATGGCAAAGTGACTAAAATGAGGGTTCTGACTGGAAGGTCAGGGAAGCTCTCTGAGGTTGCAGAGGATGAGAAGGGATGAGCCATGTTAAAGATCTGAGGGCAGAGCATTGTAGACAGAGGGAACAGTAAATGTTAATGTGTCCTGGGGTTAGAACCAACTTGATATAGTTAGTGGTAAGGTTAGAGTACAGTGCTCAAGGGGGGAAATGGTATGAGATGAGGTCACAGAAATAGCCAAGAGCTAGATAATGTAGTGTCTCAAAGGCAGTGGTAAGGAGTTTAGATCTTACTCTGATCTAAACCCCCTGCCATTAGGAGGACCAAAGCTATAAAGTCATACCTGATTTACATTTTTAAACATCGTCCTGTTGCTGTGAGAACAGACTATACGGAGGACAAGTATAGAAACAGAAAGACCAGTTTGACAGTTGTTGCAGTGGCGCTAAACATCCGAAAGTTCAAAAGGAGAAGGTTCTTTATACCGCCACTGCCAGTCTAGCCCATTCAATGCTCAGTAGGTATTTATTGAGTGAAGACAGCATCGATGTTTATTTTAACTCCTGGCTGGCTTGGTTTTCCCATTGGTTTCAGCCAGAGAACACTTCCTCAATTTTGCCAGAACCTTTTTTTGTTTGTTTATTATCTACCTTAGTATCCACCAAACCTTGAACTTCTGTAACTTTCTGCCCATTAATTAAAGCCTTCTTTTCACCAGAGAGTATATTTCTGGTGAAGCCCAAACTACATTTAATTTCTCGGTCATTTTGAAGTATAGTTTCTAGGGCAATAAAGATATTTAAGAATTATTCTACCTTTTGCACTGATTTGTGTAGCAGGAAAAAAGAAGCTGACTGGTCATAGTAATTCATTAAAATACTTCAGTTTTCCCTCTACTGGTCAGAGACAATCCCAGAAGAGACAGGTAGGGAGAAAAAATGATCTTATTCTGTCATTTGAATGATACAATTCTTCCTCAGGGTAGAAGTAGTCATTTTAGTAATTTTTTCTATGGGGTAGATTAAATCACTTATCTTGTATGTAGTTAGTATCTAGGTTATAATTTTAAAGTCTGTAGTTACTCAGTAATTCCTCAGAACTTTGAGTGTGAAGTTAAGAAAGAAAAGAAGTAACATGAACATGAAAAGATTTAATTTAAAAGTAAATAAGGGGACTTCCCTGGTGGTGCAGTGGTTAAGAATCCGCCTGCCAGTGCAGGGGACGTGGGTTCAAGTCCTGGTCCGGGAAGATCCCACATGCTGCGGAGCACCTAAGCCCATGTGCCACAACTACTGAGCCTGTGTGTTAGAGCCCACGAGCCACAACTACTGAGCCCGCGTGCCACAACTAGTGAAGCCCACACACCTAGAGCCCGTGCTTTGCAACAAGAGAAGCCACTGCAGTGAGAAGCCCGCACACCACAACTAAGAGTAGCCCCCGCTCACCGCAACTAGAGAAAGAAAGCCCAGGCACAGCAACGAAGACCCGACACAGCCAAAAATAAATAAAATAAGTTAATTTAAAAAATAAAAATAAATCAGGGAGGGCTTCCCTGGTGGCACAGTGGTTGAGAGTCCGCCTGCCGATGCAGGGGACACGGGTTCGTGCCCTGGTCTGGGAAGATCCCACATGCCGCGGAGAGGCTGGGCCCGTGAGCCATGGCCGCTGAGCCTGCACGTCTGGAGCCTGTGCTCCGCAACGGGAGAGGCCACAACAGTGAGAGGCCCGCGTACCGCAAAAAAATAAATAAATAAATAAATAAATAAATCAGGGAGAGGGGGAGGAGGGGAATTGCTAATCAATGGGCATAAAAAATTCTTAATTATGCAAGATGAATAAATTCTAGAGATCTACTGTCCAACATTGTCCTATGATTAACAATACTGTATTGTACACTTAAAATTTTAAGAGGGTCCATTTCATGTTGTGTTCTTGCCACAAGAAAATAATTTCATTTTATAGGCAAAATAATGTTAAAAATTTAAGCTTTCTATTTTTTGCAGCATCCTGCCTCTCATGCTTTTGTATGCTGCCATATAATAAATTTCACTGAAGTTGTATTTCTTCCTCAGGTGCAGTTGGTGAATAATCGGTTTAAAGGAATCAAGTATTTCCGATTGAATACCCTAGCCTCTCTGGGTTACGTGGTTGTAGTGATAGACAACAGGGGATCCTGTCACCGAGGGCTTAAATTTGAAGGCGCCTTTAAATATAAAATGGTGTGTGAACATACAAACATTTTTCTTTTAAAGACATTTACAATTTTTGGTGCATTGTTTAGTGTGAAATCCCAGAGAAGGAGTTGGGGGAAGGCACTGTGAGTGTGTGTGCACGTGTGTGCATGTGAGCATGTGTTATGGTTTGGGGGTGGGAGGGAAGGTACAACTTGATATTCACTAGGCTATTCATGTCTACCTATATGTAAATTTGGGGAGCTGAGATAGAACCACTTTTATATAGAAACCCCCTCTCTTTCTATTTTTTATGTCCAGTTTAGCCAGAAGCCAGTCCATTTAGTTTTCAGCATCCTGTACACTATTAGGAATAATTGAGATTTGTTCTGTCCTCTGTGAAGAGAGAAACCAACTGGTTAGTGCCTTCCTTGTGACAAGCCTCTTTCTCTCTACAGGAAGCTTTAAATGCTACCTTTTAGAGATGCCCCATGTCCTTTCTGCTGCTTTGGGAAATGATGAGAATCCGATGTTCCTTTTGCACAGTAAGGCAGTTACTGTGTTTGCCAGTGTATTGGACATGCTGAGTAAGACATGGGGATTTTCTCCCACAGCCAGTTCTTTGACCTTATGTTGTATTCTCATGTAAGTTTTTGTTTTTATTTTTTTTTTTGGCTCAGTGAAGTGAGATTGTGTGCACTGGCAGGCCTAGTAATACAGACAGGGTGGTGGCGATAGGAATTAGGACTATACAGGACTTTAAAGAAATTGTATGTTCAGTTCCTAGAGGTAGGTGATAGGGAAATAGGATAATGCGTCAAGAGTGATTCCCTCTGCTTTATTACATTAAGTTTTAAAAAGGAGAGGTAATATTAGTCAACCACTTAAGGGGGCTAATTTTTTATCTTTGGGTGTAGGAAGGCTTGTTACAAGGAAGATGCTGACCTCTTAGCAGACAACAGAACAAATGGAAATGGGAAATACCCATACGGCAAGGGACATTTTGGGTCACAGTAGGAAAGAACTTTATGACTAAGGGGTAACTAAACTCTAGGACAGGCTAGCAACAGAAGCTATAGGCTCCTATCTCTAGAGTTAAAAATTTTTTTTTCAAGCAACAGAATTTCCATTGATAATGAGTTCTTATCTAAAAAAACTACAGGTATTTTTAGTAAGAACATCTATCAGCTTTAAAAGCACTCTTATAATAAGATTTTTATTTATCAGAATCAGTGAAATGCTCTCCATTTTTTACAGGGTCAAATAGAAATTGACGATCAGGTGGAAGGACTCCAATATCTAGCCTCTCAATATGATTTCATTGACTTAGATCGTGTGGGCATCCATGGCTGGTCCTATGGAGGATACCTCTCCCTGATGGCATTAATGCAGAGGTCAGATATATTCAGGGTATGTGATTTCCTATGGTACTTCTTTTTGCAATAAGCGTAGAATTTTCTATAAATTGAGATATGAGGAAATGCAAATTTTCTGAAGGTTTACAAAGTTGACAGTACTGTGAAATGTTAGGGTTTGTGTGTTTAATAGCCGTGTGAAATAATATATATATCTTGTCAACTCGTGAGATATGTTTACGTATCTTTATCTACATTTATCTATATAAAATAATTGTCAACTTGATCAGTTACTGGCTATTTATAGACATATGCCAAAGATTATGGGAGATAGTCATGATTAGTAAAACACACATTCATATTGGGTTGTTCTTATTTGTGTAATTGTTGGACTACAACCTCTGAGGGCAGGGATCTGTCTGCCCTATGCTGTATCCTCAGCTGCCAAGCACAATGCTTGGCACATAGTCGGTCCTAAGTAAATCTGTACTGAATGAATAAACTATGAAATATGTAAACAATGATTCCAATTCTATAAACAGCTTCTTAGAAAAATATGTTACAAGAAAATATAAAATGATGCTAACAGTTGTTAAGGGAATGGGAATTATGAGTGGCATTTTTCTTTTTAATATTTCAATAACATTTTATTTTACAGGGAAAATTTTTTATTTTTTAAGAATAAAAACTATAGGGTTTTTGTTCTTACATGTATATTCAGATAATCTTTATTTATAATAACCACAAAATGAACTCTGAATACTGCCATAATTTTCCCAGGCTTGCAGCTGTCAAGAAAGTAATTACAGTATTTAAATCAATATTTAAATATAAAACTGTGTGTGGGAGACTTAAAATGAGGCAAGTATTTAGTGCTTAAATATATTTCATTCATTGTTTTAAATTCTGTACTGCCAACAGAAGCTAAAAAAAAGACTGCTTTTTCCTATATAAAGCTGACACTTGTCCCATATTTTTTTCCCCAGGAGCAGGAATGAATTTACACTGAGGCATTCATATGTTCTAGTTCAGCCTCCCCTTTTAACAGAGGCCCATGTTTATATTTCATCTAGCCCAGGTTAAGGATTTGGTGTGTGGCACATCTGTGGAACATGAAGCTAACTGACTCACAAAGTATCAAATTCTTGACCTTCGCACTCCCCTTTGATTTTCTGAGTTGCCTGAGACCATGTATGCTCCAGTCATGGGGCTAAAGCCTAAGGATAATTTTAGCCTGTAAATTTGCAGTTACAGACTCTCAGTGCTAGCCATTCTTTTCTGGACCACACTTGACTGTCACTGTTATCTTATGCAGGTTGCTATTGCTGGGGCCCCAGTCACTCTGTGGATCTTCTATGATACAGGCTACACGGAACGTTATATGGGTCACCCTGACCAGAATGAACAGGGCTATTACTTAGGATCTGTGGCCATGCAAGCAGAAAAATTCCCCTCTGAGTAAGCTTAAGCTTTAAAATTAAAATTATAAATTTAAAATTGTATCTTTAAAAATTGTCTTTAATAATGAAAACTATAAGCATGACAAAACCAAAGCTAATATTTTATAGAGTACTAGAAGACATAGCTGTTTGTCAAAGCTTAATTATAGGCCAGTTCATATAATTTGGGTTTTTTTACAAGTTATATTTGAAGCAGTTGCTTAAGTGATAAAAGAAGCTTAATTAAGTACACAACTGTTTCAAGATGGAAAAAATTCCATTTCTGCTTATGTATATTTTGCAAGTAACATATATGATTTTTCTTTTTCTAGGGACATGCTATAATTATTGATGTGTGCTAATAACAGGAAATAGAACACGATTTAATTAAAATATTTTTTCTTTACATGTAGCATCTGGTTAATATATTACTAATTTAATATTGAAATGCTGAATCCTTTTTTTAAATAAATAAATTTATTTATTTATTTATTTATTTTGGCTGCCCTGGGTCTTCGTTGGTGCGCGCAGGCTTTCTCTAGTTGTGCAGAGCGGGGGCTACTCTTCGTTGCGGTGCGCGGGCTTCTCATTGCGGTGGCTTCTCTTGTTGCGGAGCACGGGCTCTAGGCATGTGGGCTTCAGTAGTTGTGGCACGTGGGCTCAGTAGTTGCGGTTTGCGGGCTCTAGAGCGCAGGCTCAGTAGTTGTGGCACACGGGCTTAGTTGCTGCATGGCATGTGGGATCTTCCCGTACCAGGGCTCAAACCCATGTCCCCTGCATTGGCAGGCGGATTCCTAACCACTGCACCACCAGGGAAGTCCCAAAATGTTGAATCCTTATTCTAATATTACAGTATAAGGAAGTTAACGTAGTTAGTTGTGATTAGTTTTAAGGAGTTAAGTGGTTTTCCCAAATACTCTTATTTTGCCTAATCCTCTGATATTTCCATTTTTCCAGACCAAATCGTTTACTGCTCTTACATGGGTTCTTGGATGAGAATGTCCATTTTGCACACACCAGTATATTACTGAGTTTTTTAGTGAGGGCTGGAAAGCCATATGATTTACAGGTGAGTTCTTTTACATTTTCTGATTAAAATAGCCATGATTAGTGATTGGTTACTTTGAAATATAATAAAGTATGGAGTAAGGTTGAATTTTCAGCTGTGGCCACTCTCTGCTTAAGAGAACTAAAATAATAGGCATAGTTAGTAGTGCCTCTAGTTAGATAAAAATTAAGATCCTGTGGAAGTCAGGATGAAAATTGTCCTATCAGATTACATGACTTGTGTATCTGTATCTGCTTTCAGTTTGTAATCATGGACAAGATGACAGGAGTCCATTCACTATCCTCGTTTGCTTTTCTTCTTCCTCTTGGAAGGGTAAAGAAATGCTAGTTGATTTCATTGTTATAAAGGATTTTTAGGACCTGATTACAAGGTCTTTATTTTTCTTCTGTTTTATATTGACATTGGAGCAGAAACCAACAAGTTACTTACCTCCATTGCTCCATTACTCAAAAAAAAGCTTTTAAGAGAAATTTTTCCTCCTTTCTTCCTCGTTTCTACTCCTTACACAGATTGTTCTCATAAGAAATGAAAAATATTACTTTTCCCTTTTTTGTGTTTCAGTTGACATTTATGTAGGTAAACTATGAGATATTTGTCTATAGCAGCAGTTTTCAAGCGTTTTGGTCTCAGGACCCTTTTATATACCAAAAAACTTTTGTTGATGTGAGTTATGTCTATCAGTATTTCTCATATAAGATATCAAGACTAAGAAAATTTTAAAATATTCATTTATTTATTTAAAATTAACAATAATAAACTATTACATGTTAACACAGATCACATTTTTAATGGAGGAGAAAATTTTTCAAGACAAAACAATTTACTGAGAAAGTTAGCACTGTTTTACATTTTTCTAAATCCCTTTAATCTCTGGCTTAATAAGAAATACATCTAGATTCTCGTATCTACTTCCACATACAATCTGTTGTGAAATGTTGTTTTGGCTAAAGTAAATGAAGAAATTTTGGCCTCACAAAATATGTAATTAAGAAATGGGAGTAATATTTTAGCTTTTTCAGATAATCATGGATATTCTTCTTTGTTGCTACACCAAAACTGAACAAATGGTAGTTTCTTAAAGGTTAGTCTTAGTGTGGAATCTGAAACCATATCTGTAAACTTTTCATACTCTGCTACATCACAATCTGTTGGATCTCGTACTTCAAATGGATCTTTTACCCATGCATTGGTCATCTGGAAAATATTGGTTCACTTCTAAGTGTTGATCCACTTAATCATACAATATTTTTTAAATCATATACATTGATATTACCACTGATCTCAACAGAAAATTCTCCAAGTATTGAGAAGCTCATGAGCTAGGAGTGGTAGATGCAAGTTTTCCAAAATTCTAATTTTCATTTAAAAGCTCAAAATTTATCATTGGCAACAAATACTGTCAATGTTGTCCTTGAAGTGACTGGCTCACATCATTTTTAGAAAATGTTTGCTAGATAGCCAAGTCTGAATCACCATAGTTGTCATTCTTTCAAGTGAAAAATGGAGTTCCATTTAAAAACTCAGTTGTAGGGACTTCCCTGGCTATCTAGTGGTTAAGACTCCGTTCTTCCACTGCAGGGGGTGTGGGTTCGATACCTGGTCAGGGAACTAAGATCCCGCATGCTGTGCGGCGGGGCCAAAAGAAAAAACAAAACAAAACTCCGTTGTACAAGTCCTTTTCCTTGAGACATCGTGTAGCAGAAGTGCTTTATGCCTTCTTCCCATCTTATCACCACAGAATATAAAAAGACCTCTGCTTAAGGGTTGCAACTTAATAAAATTCTAATTTTTACTACTACTTAAGGGAAACTGGCATTTTTTCTTGTTTACTACAAGTGTATGTCACTGCCTTGATTCATGTTAAGGCACCAGCACTTTTATGCACCATTGCCTTTCATTATCAGTGCAAATGCCAACACAGTGAATAAAGGCAAATAATATCTTATTTTTGATCTGAAAGTAAATATGACCTTGTGTATCCCTGGAAAGAGTTCTGAGGACCCCAGAAGTCTGCAAACCACACTTGGAGAACCACTGATCCTTCTGTAAGCTTAGTGGTACATAGGGAATTATAAAAAGAGAAGGCCCTTTAGATAGGATATATATGTATAATATCTTGGAGAAGCTCTGCTCCATGTTATTAATTCTGTTGAAAATCTCTGGAAAGCTTTGGAAGGAGATGTATTCCTAAATTCTTATTTTGTGTATTTTGATTTTGTTGTTGTTGTTTTTAAGATCTATCCTCAGGAGAGACACAGCATAAGAGTTCCTGAATCTGGAGAACATTATGAACTGCATCTTTTGCACTACCTTCAAGAAAACCTTGGATCACGTATTGCTGCTCTGAAAGTGATATAACTTTGACCTGTGTAGAACTCTGGTATACACTGGCTGTTTAACCAGATGAGGAGGTTTAATCAGTAGAGAATTGATCATCACATTTTGGTACCTGCCACATAACATCTACTTCTGAAAGTATATTTGGTGCCATGCAGGTGTTTACAGCTTGTAGATAGTAATCTAATACCTTAACCGTATACAAAATTAAATGATACATATTTCTAAGGGACCCAGCAATACCATGAGAATTACTGAAAGAAATAAGACATTAGTACCATGTATCCATACTACCTTATTTTCATTTTTAATAGCATTATGAAACCTCATGGACTTAATTAGTGTATTTTTACAGTATACTTCTGAGTTTGTTAAAATATGATATTAGTGGTTGGTTTGGTTCAATTCCAGAATCTCTGACTAGTTACAGATTTGATAGCACTTAAATGTAATTGAATAGCTTATACTACATTGCTTGGGGTGTATCCAGCATGTTATGAACTAATCACTATTAAACCTATGGCTTAACCGGTCATTAATGATTTTTCAAGGATAACTTAGTAGCCTCCTAAAGACACTTAATTTTGTTTCATTCAGACTCTGACCAGTTTTTAACCAATTTAAACTGTATCTAGTATAAATAGTTCTCTTTGATGATATGACCGAGTGGGTTTTTCCTTTCACATAAAGGCAAGTAACTGTATATGTAGCATGGATTTAATTAGTCTTATAATATTGATAATTACAGACAGGAAAATTTTAATCAAATGATTAGAGCTTAAATATTTGCAGGCAATTTCTTTCACTTTAGGAAAAGAAAAAAGTACACACTCACTTGTATTTTTCAGAAAATTTAGTGGTGCCAGTTTCCATTGGGTATTTCCTCATTGAAATATTCCAGAGTTTTAGGGCAGTGGAGGGGAATTTTGGTGGGATGGGGGAGACCAGAGTGTGGAGAACGGCAGGGAGAGGAGAAGGCAAGGGTCTGCTTAAGATCTAACCAGAAGTATAATTTGACAAAAAATACTCATGAAAAAGTTTAGGAATTGAAAGTTAAACTCCTAGAATATTAGTTAAGGAAACCAGATTAAGAAATCACACTCTTGCCAACACAGGTACAGACTAACATTATTCAGGGGAGGAAAAGTTCCTTAGAGTTACTTTTACAATTCTAATTCTAATTTTTTTAATTTTCTTCTTAATTTTGGAAACCTTACAAATTGAAACTTTCTTTAACCTTTTTAAATTATTTGAATATTATTTAGATATTGTGAGCTTAAAGAGTTTCCAGACAACCTCTTTACCATAAACTGATCCCCAGCAAGGCATGGCTCTCTTTTGCAATGTTCAAAGCTTATAAGTGAGTTCTTGAATGACCGTGACATTTTTCTGGTTTAGCCCTAGCAGTTGACTATTAAGGGAGCTCGTAGTGCCGATTGGGATCTGCCATCTTAGAATCTTAGGGTGTTAGATGGGTCACATTGGAGCCAGTGGCAGAGAAGGCACCTATGAGTTTGACAAGCCTCAGTGTTTGGAAAGTACTTCTAAACAACACTCCAAAAAAAAAATTACTCTCTTCTTTCTCACCACTACAGAGAGAGTAGATTTCTGCCCTAGAGAGCACAGCCTCCATTAGTAAGGATGGTGACTGTGCATGAGATGTGGACTTCATCACTAAGGGCCGCATGGGAGGTGGGGGAGGTCCAGAGATGGCAGGGTGACCTGGTGGTGCTGTCTGTGGAGGGGGATTGGGTTTTGCTGTTTTTGTATTTATACTGTATAATAGGTACCACACTTTTCCCTGTGTCTGTATATGTATTGATTTTCTTGTTATGATATTTTCCCATGCCAATATTTGTTTATATTTTTTTCAATGTTAAATTAAATTGATTTGGGTAACTTTTCTTCCCCAAGAAAGTATTTTCCCCCATGACTTAAGTATGTATCTGATTACTGAAGATGGTTTTTGTCTAGGGACTAGTGGCATCTGACCATCTAACCTTATATAATATGCAAAGTAGAAATGCTATACAGTGGCTTTTATACAGCTACTCATTTGAAACCTCTTACCCAATAAGGCTGTTTCTTCAAAATGGCATCTCATATTTTATCAAAACAAACCTTAAAGAACCTCATGGACTCTTGAATTCACAGGTGTTTTCCTTTTGCATCTTGCCTTCTGCTTTCCTCCCATCACAAGGAATGCTTCTGTTATAATTCCCAGTCAGTTAAATGCCATTCTCCTTCCATAGGGGGAAAAATACCTGACTGAATTCGCTTACAGAAAGACAGCTCGACTGAATTTGATTTTAAAATCAATGTGGAAAACATCATAGTCAACTCAAGCAATCAGTAGAAATCTCACTAAAACTATTTGTACCCTGTGTTTGGGTAACAAACTAAAAGGCAAGAGTATAGCAACATTTTTAGTGAGAACCAAAAAGCACTAGCTTAAACATCAAAGGGGGGTTTTGCAGGTTTGATAATTGGGTGCACTTGAACAACCATCAGTAGTTATGGTTGCTTCTGCGTTGTTGAGCAGTGGGACTCAAAATCTAAGATTCATCTGGGATGCTTATGAAAAGAAATGCAATCTTGAACCTCACTCTTAGAAATTTGGATTTTATTGATTTAAGTGGAGACCAGGAATCTGCATTTCTAACAAGCTTCCCAGGTGACTCTAAAGCAAGTCATTTGTGGGCTACTTTAAGAAACTCTTCTGCAGAGAATGAGTTGGATTAAGAAAATAATAGGTGATTTCTACACTGGACTGTTTGACAAGAACCTAAAACAATAGTCAAGATAGCTGCTCATCTGTGATGACTGTTGGCCCTTTTTTCACTCTGAAAAAAGCAGAAGGTATCATTAACTATATATCCCCTTGGTCTGGAGATTAATTTTGGAGTGAAGGTTTTTCTGTCTATGCCATTCCTGGCTTGTTTCCAAAGCCTCATACAAGAAGATGAAGTCACAATGCATGCATTATTTTTCAGAAGAATGAGATATAGATATTGATGCTTACTTTACTTGTTTTACTTCTTACAGAAGGTGTATCCCACCTCTCTGTGACAGTGTTCTCTCTTTAGGTGGAATGATTCCTATGAGATCTCTCATTATTACAGAATTGTAAAATTTTCAAGCTGTTTTATCTTTGGTATAATCTGGTGTTCTCATTATTTAGAGGAGGAAACCTCCATATAGAGAGAGGAGAAAATATACCCATGGTCACACAGCCAGTTAGTGTTTGGTTGGTGCTAGACTCCATCCAGATATCCTAACTCATGGTAGTTAAATGATATGTAGAAAAGGCAAATTTTTAAAGAAGTATTTATTAATATATTCCTATGAAACATTTTAAAGATAACGTAAAATGGTTAATTTTTCCATTCTAAAGTAAATGCTAAGCATGCTTATTAATGAAGCAGTACTTCTAATTAGTATATGACATTCTGAAGTTAATTAAAATTGTTAACACTAAATGTGTCTTCCTTGGTGTAGTGGGGAGTTTGGGGATTGGGGTATAGAGTGCTTGCTTAAGCCTGGGAGCCCAAATTATAGCTGTTTAAAGTAAGCAATGAGACATGGCCATATCTAAACTAAGATATGTAAGGTGAGTGTCCATTCCCAGCAGACATAAAGGAATAAGGAAACTTTCCTGACTCCCACCTTCCCAACCCCAACCAGCCTCACCTAATCCATCTTGCAGCCTGAAATATGGAGACATGTTAGTGCAAGGTGCTGGCTCTTGCTTTTCTTATTTCGTCAAGAGACAGTTCTAGGTAATCATTTGAGAAGTCCCTCAGAGAGAGAAAAAGTATGTTTGTTTTTACATAACCCAAATACAAATTTATGTTGTATTCAGCACAGTTGGAGTTAAGGTCTTTAATTTTAGAACATAAAGTGCCTGCTGTTTTAAGCATTGACTTATATAAAAAGAACTGCATGTCTCACTCCAGTAAGTTTATGGGTTTTCTCATTTTCAGCTACATGGCTTTTAATCATGTAAAGTGAAATATTAGTTTTGTTGCATTTTATTACAGGTTCTTTGTTGCAATAAAGATGCTGCTAAAATAATTGATGTAAATGTCCCTTTTTCCCCATTCCCCCATTTGCACAACCTTTGCCTTGATTAGTGGCAACTGTGAGTGGTTAATACACACGAACAAGGTCATGTGCTTGCAGTGGCCAGCGGAGACTGCAAGGTGGTTACATGGGGTTTCTAGTATAAACACTAACTAAAAATGCATCCAAAGCCAGAGGGAGGTGTGCAGAGACCTGCTTTGTACCTGTAAGTGGTTCCCGACAGCCAGCGTTGGTACTGCAAGGGTGGGTGGTGCTTGGAGCCAATGATTAACATAACCTCCCTGAGCAGCTAGGAGTTTGTCTGGAATGCCTCTTGGAGTTGACAGTGGTTTCTGCATGCTCCCCAGGAAATTTCAAGGGAGTTCAGTGTAATACTTTCTTCAGAGATTTCTTTGACAATTCTCTGGTCTTTTGAAGCTGTACTAGAGAAGGGGTAGGGGAAAGAAGCAGATGAACCCCTCTAAAACTAGTAAATTTGGGTTTGTCTAATAATCCAGAACAGACCCTCAATCTGGATTCTGTAATCCTCTAAAGTGGTATGCAAAATATTGCATGAATGAGTAGAGGTGCATTCTGGGGAGAAGGGCTTTGGCATTATCAGATTCTCAAAGGGGTAATGATTTTTAAAAAAAACACTGCTATGTTATGTATTAGGGTCTTAAACTTTTAATTTGTATACAAAAATTCTTAGAAATAAAGATTAAACAGGTTACTGCTATAGACCTATCCTTTTTACCTCATAACACATTAAAAAAAAAAAAACATCTCTGTGACTCTGGGATAAACTGAGGTACACTGGGTTAACCTGTTGAGGTTGCTTGTCGCCAGAAGTGACCAGCCAGACTCGCCCAAACTGTAAAGAGATTAATACCTCAGCACACATATAATTCATTTATGGCACTCCAGATGGGAACATTTTATAGACTACTTTGGTCTCTTTAATTTAGCCAGGATTTATTGCTAATCAAAAATCAGCTTTCAGCTTTCAACCTGGCCATAAGCATCCTGCAAAGACTGTGCTGGCGGTACACACTTCCCAGTGGCTCTCGGGCTCCAGAGCCCTGTCAGAGCAAGTGTATGGTCTCGAGGCCTCTGGACGTCCCTCTAGCATGACCTTACCCACGCAGTGGTGATGAGAAACAGGGATTGATCCCTTGGTGCTTTGGAGGGGAACAGAGTCGAAACAACTGTAGTATGAGGATCCAATAACCACAACTTTATTTTGGGCTTGGAGTGGTTTGGGGAATCACCAGTATTTAAATAAGTTAATCAGCCTAGTTCCACGAATCTGGTACCCTGGCCCTGCCACCCTGGAAGAGGTTGAACTCCCATTGAAATGGATTAGATGGGATTCAGCTCTGACGTA
Organism: Leucopleurus acutus; assembly: GCF_964270905.1. Taxonomy (NCBI): domain Eukaryota; kingdom Metazoa; phylum Chordata; class Mammalia; order Artiodactyla; family Delphinidae; genus Leucopleurus; species Leucopleurus acutus. The sequence goes on along the minus strand of NC_139142.1, from coordinate 134,330,261 downwards.
GGCAATGAGATTTTTGAGTTTGTGTGCTCCTTACTGAAAGATAACACGTTCTAAATTGGCTCCCAAACTTAAGTTCTTGAAATAGAAGTTCGGGAACAATTAAGATAGTTGTCCTTAGCCAGTTTCAGGAATCCACCCCCAACCCCACCCCCATCTTCACTAGAAAGGCACTCTGCAGAAGGGCAGAGTTTAACATTCTACTCACAGGTAACAATTATTTGCAGGAAGGTCCTCTGGCTGGGTAGGTTCTGGAAAACACAGTGGTCTTCTGTGAAATGGACTCTCCGTGTTGGCTTGGTTTCTGGGCATATGTATGGTCGTAGTTATATCCCTCAGCATGTGTGTGAGTGCCACTGTCTGTAGTTTCTTGGGTACTTAATGATGTGTTGCCTAGCCAGTTAATTGTTTTTCGTTGTCTCAACCGTCTATTCCTCCTAATTCCTGTCGCTGCTCCTACCTCAGTCTAGGACCTGTAATGTCATGCTGGGCTGCAGTAGAAGGTGAAGATTAAGAATTCCAAGTGACTTCAAAGAAGCAGTTCACAACTGTCATTCAGCAAATATTTAGTAACAATCATGTGCTAGGCCTGTGTAGGCCATGAGGAAACAAAGATGAAGAGGACACAGCCCTTGCCCTCAAGAGGTTCTCAGGACCAACTTCACCTCCCACCTCACTAGCACACCCGGTAGGACACCGACTTTTTTTTTTTTCTTTAATGCTTTCATTTTATTTATTTTTTTATACAGCAGGTTCTTATTAGTCATCAACTTTATACACATCAGTGTATACATGTCAATCCCAATCACCCAATTCATCCCACCCCCAGCACCCCGTGGCTTTCCCCCCTTGATGTCCATACGTTTGTTCTGTACATCTGTGTCTCAACTTCTGCCCTGCAAACCGGTTCATCTGTACGATTTTTCTAGGTTCCCCATATATGCATTAATATACGATATTTGTTTTTCTCTTTCTGACTTGCTTCACTCTGTATGATAGTCTCTAGATCCATCCACGTTTCAACAAATGACCCAATTTCATTCCTTTTTATGGCTGAGTAATATTCCGCTGTGTATATGTACCACATCTTCTTTACCCAGTTGTCTGTTGATGGGCATTTAGATTGCTTCCATGGCCTGGCTATTGTAAATAGTGCTGCAATGAATATTGGGGTGCATATGTCTTTTTGAATTATGGTTTTCTCTGGGTATATAACTAGTAGTGGGATTGCTGGATCATATGGTAGTTCTATTTTTAGTTTTTTAAGGAACCTCCATACTGTTCTCCGTAGTGGCTGTATCAGTTTACATTCCCACCAACAGTGCAAGAGGGTTCCCTTTTCTCCACACCCTCTCCAGCATTTGTTCTTCGTAGATTTTCTGTTGATGCCCATTCTAACCCACTCACTTTCTTAAAGGCATGATAAATTAGCACTTTCCTATGCCAGTCCCTAATCAAATTCAAGTTGTACCGGACATTCAAGGCCCTGTGTCACCTGACCCAGCCTCACTTTCCCTCTGGGCTCTTCATTCACCCACAAGCATCCTGAAGTTTTCCTCTTTCAATTAGCAGAACGCATGCTTTGAGGCCAGATCCAGGTTCCTCTTGGCACCCTACAGAGCTTATATGGGAATCTACCCCACCTGATGTAGGTGATATTGCAAAATGGTACCAGCATCAGCTTTGGAGCCTGGCTTCAACCCTTATGTCTGCTACTTGCTAGCTTTATGGGCTTGTGCATGTTTGTTTACATAACACTCTGATCCTCTGTTTCCTTAGGTGAGAAATGGGAATAATAACAGAACCCTCCTCAGTGGGTTATTGTGAGGATGAAATTTGTTTAATATACTATAAAGCACTTGGTGCCTGGTATGCAATAAAAGTGCTCAATAAAGATTATCTTAGATTTAGCACTTTATTTCATACCATACTGTTTGCCACTGATTTTGTTTCTGCCATTAGATTACAGACTGTGAGAGTAGGCACTGTATTATACTTGGTTAATTCTCCCCATCATGCCTACTATAGTCAGATATGTAGGAATCACTTATTAGGTACTTGAATACCAAAAACACTTTTAAATGAAAAAAATATTTTGACCTCCCCGACTTAGGATTATCTGATTGATAGGTTTAGGTTCCTGAGCACCCATCTACCGATTCACTTGTAAGACTGAAAGAAACAAAATTCTCCCCAGATTTAAGCTTTTAGGATTCCTTCTCTGAAATGTCATTGGAATTTTTATTCTTTGTTCCCCACTGAGGCTTTAGGTCTGGAGGAGTGGTGCTTCTCAGCCCTGGTTGCTGTCACAGTTGCTGGGAGAGCTTATTAAAACACTAATGGGGACTTCCTGGTGGTCCAGTGGGTAAGACTCCACACTCCCAATGCAGGAGGGCCGGGTTGAATCCCTGGTTGGGGAACTAGATCCTGCATGCATGCTGCAACTAAGAGTCCACACGCCACAACTAAAGATCCCGCATGCCACACAAAGACCCGGTGCAACCAAAATAAATAAGTAAATATTTTTTAAAAATACAAATAAAAACGCTGATGTCTGAGTCCTTCCTGGGATCAATTACATCAGCTTGGTGCGTGGGGAGGAGGTGAGCCATATTTTACTAATTTTTGATAAGCTCCTTAGGTGATTCTAATGTACAACCAGAGTAATGTACAACCTTTGAGGTAGAGCAATGAAAGACTGCATTCATGGAATGTAAGGGCCAGAATGGATTCTTAGAAATCATCTCATCTACTGCTTTACTTCACAGATGGAAAGCTGAGGCCCAGAGCTGGTAAGTGATTATACTGGAGCCATCCCAGCTGCTTAAAGAGAATCCACACTTGAGCCCAGGTCTTCTAGCTCTGTATTCACCTCCCAGAGCAATGTTCTCCTGAACCAGAGCTTAACAGAGAAATTTGCCAAAGTGAGGAAGCCGAGGCTGTGCTGCCTGGATGGCCCTGGCAGAGGTGGAGGGAGTAGAAGAGGCTATAGGGTCCCAGGCACCCCCACCCTTCTTTCATCCAGAGCAGCAACTTAGCTTTTCACTTATATGTGATTGGGGAAACTTGTTCCGCAGTTTAAAAGAAGAGGTCAAAAATCAGTGACCAAAAAAACAAACAACCCAATCCAAAAATGGGCAGAAGACCTAAATAGACATTTCTCCAAAGAAGATATACAGAGTGCCAACAAACACATGAAAGAATGCGCAACATCACTAATCATGAGAGAAATGCAAATCAAAACTACAATGAGATATCATCTCACACCAGTCAGAATGGCCATCATCAAAAAATCTAGAAACAATAAATGCTGGAGAGGGTGTGGAGAAAAGGGAACCCTCTTACACTGTTGGTGGGAATGTAAATTGATACAGCCACTGTGGAGAACAGTATGGAGGTTCCTTAAAAAGCTACAAATAGAACTACCATATGACCCAGCAATCCCACTACTGGGCATATACCCTGAGAAAACCATAATTCAAAAAGAGTCATGTACCAAAATGTTCATTGCAGCTCTATTTACAATAGCCCAGAGATGGAAACAACCTAAGTGTCCATCATCGGATGAATGGATAAAGAAGATGTGGCACATATATACAATGGAATATTACTCAGCCATAAAAAGAGACGAAATTGAGCTATTTGTAATGAGGTGGATAGACCTAGAGTCTGTCATACAGAGTGAGGTAAGTCAGAAAGAGAGAGACAAATACCGTATGCTAACACATATATATGGAATTTTAAAAAAAAATGTTATGAAAAACCTAGGGGTGAAACAGGAATAAAGACGCAGACTTACTAGAGAATGGACTTGAGGCTATGGGGAGGGGGAAGGGTAAACGGTGACAAAGCGATAAAGAGGCATGGACATATATACACTACCAAACGTAAGGTAGATAGCTAGTGGGAAGCAGCCGCATAGCACAGGGAGATCAGCTCGGTGCTTTGTGACCGCCTGGAGGGGTGGGATAGGGAGGGTGGGAGGGAGGGAGATGCAAGCAGGAAGAGATATGGGAATATATGTATATATATAACTGATTCATTTTGTTGTGAAGCTGAAACTAACATACCATTGTAAAGCAATTATACTCCAATAAAGATGTTAAAAAAAAAAAAAAAAATCAGTGACCCCTCCCATCATTTTAGAGATGAGACTGAATCCCAGAGAGGACCGCAAAGCCACATAGCTCTCAAGTGGCAGAGTTGGTACCAAAAATCAGACAAATTCCTGGAGGTACAGGCAGGTAAAGTGGCTTCCACAAAGGCACAGAACCAGTTGGTAGCTGAGCAGAGACACTTGAATGCAGTCTCTAGGACTCCTACTAAATTTCCTAAAATCTCTGGGACTTCCCTGGCGGTCCAGTGGTTAAGACTTCACCTTCCAATGCAGGGGATGTGGGTTTGATCCCTGGTTGAGGAGCTAAGATCCCACATGCCTTGCAGCTAAAAAGCAAAACATAAAACAGAAGCAATATTGTAACAGATTCAATAAAGACTTTAAAAACGGTCCACTTCAAAAAAAACTTTAAAAAATAAATTTCCTAAAATCTCAGATATTACCGTTGTTAAGATCTTCATATCAGAAATATAAAACTGAATAAGAATGCATCTTAAAATCAAGGAAATATGGTATTTGCCTGAAATCTGAGTTCCTTCAAGGACCAAGCTCATGCTGAGCTCAGAAAGCCTGTACTGGGTGGGTCTTGGATATGAATCTCCCTGAACTTGCCCAGAGAAAGAAGGGGGAGCATGAGAAAGACTAGAGTATTTGAAATCTGATAGACTTGGGTTCAATTCCAGCAGTTGTGCTCTTGAGCAAGCCCTTTGCTTCTCTGACCTTGGACTCTAAAGTGGGGTTCTAATACCTTCTTCATAGAGTTGCGGTGAGGCCAGTGTGTTGGAAGTGATTTATGAAGTCCTGATACTGATCTGACCTCATCTTCTCCAAGGAGTGCAGGGCTGCCAGTGGGAGCAGTCTGCTCTCCAAGACCTGAGCTGTTAGGCCCAAGCCCTGGGGAGAAGATGGATGCTGGGCGGGGAGAGGAACATGACTCAACCCCAGGGATCTTGGAAGAATAGCAGGCTCCGGGACATGAGTAAGGAGGGTGGGTACAGAAGCCTCCCATCGGGGTGACCAGACTCTGCCTTGACCTCAGATACTTCCCATCTGCCTGACCCAAGGCAGATCTTCCAGAATTACACATTACTTTGGATGAAGGTATAATTAACTGTAAGGCCCTTGTTAGGATAACATGTTTTACCTGTGAACAGGTGACACATTTCCCTCTGAATACCAGCTGCTAACGTCTGTATGGTGAGTGCCCCACTGCTTATACTATATTTCCTCATGACAGCATCATGTTCAATTTGATTTTCACAGTAAGCTATGAGACATCAGTTAGGCAGTGTTATTATTCCCCTATGGGTTTTTATTTTCTCCAGAGAAAGAAAGGAGGGTTCAGAGAGGTTGTGTGCCCTGCCCAAGGTCACAGTGCAGAAGCAGAATGCTAATCCTGGCTTCACTCATCCTTGAGCAAAAGCAACATGAGTTGAGCAGCTGCCATGGCCTGGCTCATGCTGAAGGATTCAGGGATCTGGGGATGCTCAGAGAAGTCAGACACATTCTCTACTCTCAGAGGGTTCTCAATCCAGAAGTGGAGATAGATGTGTAAACCAAAGAGGGTCAGTACAAAGAGAGAGATGTTGAGTGCTGAGTCCTGTGTGAGTCCCCGGGAGGCAGGGCAGGACAGCAGTTAGGACTGTGGGCTTTGACCCAGAGAATCTGTCCTCTTGACTCTCACTGAACCACTTCCTACTGTGTGGCCTTGGGCAAGTTACTTACCTCTCTGTGCTTCAGTTTCCTCTTCTGGAACATAGAATTAATAATGGTACTACTTCAAAGAGTTGCTGTGAGCTTCAGTATGAAAAACACATGCAGAACTCCTAATATCTGGCATACAGCACTCAACAAATGAGCAATTGTTTTCTCTGGGTAGAGGAAAAGCGATGGTCAGGGAAGGCAGCACAAAGAAGACAGCTTTTGGATTAGATGTTAAGAAATGAGTTTCAAAAAAAAAAAAAAGGGAGTTTCTCCAGGTGGGGGAAAGTCATTCAAGGCAAGGAATACACACAGACATGAGGGGATAAAGATGCGGAGCTGGCACACTGGGTGGCAGGAAACTGAGTGTGGGCTGGGCAGGGATATGAGAGGAAAAGGTGGGAGTGCTGGGATAGGGTGTGAGGGCCTTGTACCATGAGAGTCGAGGCGTACTCGACATCTACCCCCCGGTCTTCTGGCTTCATCTCGACAGGCTTAGTTTGAGAGACCAGAGGAGAGGGCAGGTCATGGAATAGATACACTTTCATGTGGAAAGTGAGGAGGAAAAAGGCTGTAGGGTAGGACAGGCCCAGGGGGAGGACTCTGGCACCCAGTGCTGGGGGAGGACACAGTCTCCAGTAGGGAGGGTGCAGCTGCCAAAGATGTGGACAGTGTGGCCAGCATCACCTACCTTCAGTCCTCCTGAAGGCAGTGCTCCCATCCTGCCGTGGTCAGTGTGTCCAGCTGCAGGCAGAGCATCCAGAGACCTCGGGAGAGAGCAGGTCTCAGCCCACTGCGCCGGGTGTGCAGGGGCCCTCATAAAAGGGGACCAGAAAGAGCCATCCGAATCTCAGGCTTGCTGGGGCAAGGTGGCCTTGAGCAGAAGTGGGTGTCGAACAGCAGTGGTTCCGGCAGGAATTAGCTGTTCGGCTCAGCAAGGTGGTGTAGAGAGGTGTGGAGGAACGATGGTTCAGGGCTGGAGGGCATCCATCTAAACAATATAGAGACCTGCATCACCTTTTTTTTTTAAGTTTTAATTTTATCATGGTTACAGAGGCACATAGCTTAAGGAGTCAAGTTCTAAAACAAATCTCTAAATAACATGTTTGTAATATTACTCTATGATTTTTTTTCAGTTTTTATTCATTATCTAGTGGTACCCTACTGTGAAAGACTAGAATTTAGCTGTTTTCCCTCCCATTTCCACCAAACACACACACTCCCCACCCCCCCATCTTTTCAACAGTAGTTCTATTGTAACTTTACGTAGATTAATATTCAGTGTTTACATCATTATAACTACGTAAATGTATTCAGAGATGAGTCATGTAATAAGTTTTGAATCATTTTCATTCATGCAGAACTTTCTGTTTTATCTAGTTAATTATCTTTTAAAAAAAATATATGTATTTACCTCAGTCCCAAACTCAACCTTTCCACTGATTTTTCTGTTTTGTCTAATTATTAGTATCTCCAATGCTTTTTTTTTTTTTTTTTTGCGGTACGCAGGCCTCTCACTGATATGGCCTCTCCCGTTGCAGAGCACAGGCTCCAGATGCGCAGGCCCAGCGGCCATGGCTTACGGGCCCAGCTGCTCCGTGGCACGTGGGATCCTCCCGGACCGGGGCACGAACCCGCGTCCCCTGCATCGGCAGGTGGACTCTCAACCACTGCGCCACCAGGGAAGCCCTTCCAGTGCTTTTATTAAGTACATTTTCATTGCCAATATACATTCCAGATATTTAATGAGTTTAATAGTTCCCCAACCAGGGATCGAACACGCACCCCACCCTGCAGTGGAAGTGTGGAGTCTTAACCACTGGACCACGAGGAAAGTCCCTGTAGTGTTGATTCTTTAGGGAAATATGTTCTGATTTCCAGGCAATTGGTTTATAAATGTACTGTAGGCATGACTCTCTGTGTAATTCCAGTTTCTGCCCTCAAGGAGCTTCCAGTGTCATTTGAGACACATGACTGAGACAAATGAATCATGTAAATGAAGAAACCACTGTACAAGGCAGAAATAATCCAGTGCCTATTGAGTGGTACAACCGGATTGGTGAGGACTGGAAGGCAACCTTGAAGGAGCTGAGACTCAAGTAGAGTTTTAACGATTGTATATATTTTTCTATTGTGGTAAAATATACATAACATAAAATTTACCATTTCAGCCATTTTTAGGTGTACAGTTCAGTGCATTCACATTGTTGTGCAACCATCACTACTGTTTATTTCCAGAACTTTTTCATCATCCTTAACTGAAGTTTTTATGTATTTTTTTCCTAAGTTACATTTACTATTTCTGTTTACAAAAATAATATGTGTTCGGGCTTCCCTGGTGGCGCAGTGGTTGAGAGTCTGCCTGCCGATGCAGGGGACACGGGTTCGTGCCCCGGTCCGGGAAGATCCTACGTGCCGCGGAGCGGCTGGGCCCGTGAGTCATGGCCGCTGAGCCTGCGCGTCCGGAGCCTGTGCTCCACAACGGGAGAGGCCCCAACAGTGAGAGGCCCGCGTACCGCAAAAAATAATAATAATATGTGTTCGATGTAGACAATTTTTTTTTGTACTTTATATTCTTTCCTTTATATACCCTTCCAGAGTCTCTCTTCCATTACCATTCTGTTTTGGTATGAGGAAGGGTTTTGGGTTTTTTTTTTTGTTTGTTTTTGTTGTTTTGTTTTGTCTTTTTTTTTTTTTTTTTTTTTTGGCCATGCTACATGGCTTGCGGGATCTTTGTTCCCTCACCAGGGATTGAACCTGCACCCTTGGCAGTGAAAGCACGGAGTCCTAACCACTGGACCGCCAGGGAATTCCCTCAATGTAGACAATTTGGGGGGAAAAAAAAAAGCACAAAGAAGAAAATTTAAATATCCCGTAATTCCACAAAACCATTAGCATTTGTTGTTAAGAAAGGGGTGAAAAGTCATCTCAGGGTGAGAAAAGGCCCATCCCCCTGGCTCAGAGGATTTGAGCAGCGGTATAGTGTGGGAGATGGTTTTGAATATGAAGGGTGAAAATATTCTAAACATATCTACCTTTTGTATCTTCCTCAAAGGGGGATGAATGACCAGGAAAAGGCAATAAATAAAAGCTAGAGAAACATAACAAATATATTCATTAAAAAAAAAAAAAGGGGGGGGTGGTGAATGAAAGAGGCAGCAAGTGGTTCCAATAGTGAACCCAACCCAGTAAAGACTCTAGCAGCTGTTCTGGTTATCTAGTAATAAAAAACAAACACCCCCAAACTTAGTGGTGTAAAACATCAACAAAGCCATGCGTTATTATTACTGTTGCTCACAGTGCTGGGGGTTAACTGGTGTCAGGGTCTCCTACGTGGTTGCAGTCAGACAGGGGCTGGGGCTGTGCACTGGGAAGGTTTCCTCACACATTTGGCTCCTGGGCTGGAACAGCTGGGGCTCCTCCACCACCTCTGTCTCCACAGGGTCTCCCCACATGGTCCCTTCTCTCCAGCATGGCAGCGTTAAAGTGGCCAGACTTCTTACGTGGTGGCTCAGGGATCCAGAGGCATGTGTCTCCCAGAGAAAGCCAGGTGGGAGGTGCGGCTTCTTTTACGACATACCTCAGAAGCCATGCAGTCCCACCTCCATGACATTCAATCCTTTAGAAATGAGTCACTTACGCCAGCCTCTGTCCAAAGGGAGGGGAAATAGACTCTACTTGAAGGGAGGAATGTCAAAGAACCTGTGCACCCTCCGTATCTGTGGGCTCCGTATCTGCAGATTCAACCAACCACGGATGAAAATTAAAAAAAAAAAAAAAAAAATCCAGAAAGTTCCAAAAAGCAAAACTTCAATTTGGCATGCATTAGCAACTATTTACATAGCGTTTACATTTTACTTAAAACTATTTTTAGGGTAATCCCTGGTGGTCCAGTGGTTAGGACTCTTGTGCTTTCACTGCCAAGGGTGCAGGTTCAATTCCTGGTCAGGGAACTAAGATCCTGCAAGCTGCGCGGCCAAAACAAAACAAAACAAAACAATTTATATAGCATTTACATTGTATTAGGTATTATAAGTAATCTAGAAATATTTTAAAGTGTATGGGGAGGTTGTATTACTTTATATGCAAATACTATGCCATTTTATATGAGACTTGAGCATCCACAGATTTTGGTATCCCGGGGGGTCCTGGAACTGATACTCCACAGATACCGAGGGATGAGGGGCGGCTGTACTTTAAAATCACTACAGTGGTAGATTCTGATATCTATTCAAGAATGATGTGAATGCCACAGATCCCCACAGCTCATCCTACAGAGCGAGTGGTTCATAAATTCTTGATTTAGGGTCATAGAGTCTACTGAGGTCTTAGAGATTACTCAGACAAACGCTTGCCAACACTATTTGATGCTCAAACCCCTTTCACAGTAATATGCTATTTGAGAACTCCCTTAGTGATTTAAAACAACTCACCATTTTTGCATGGTATATGATAAAAGAGTAACTTTTTTAAAAAAAACATTCATTTAAAAAACATTCACCGGGCTCTTACTATATGCTGTGCGCTGTGCTGGATCCCAGGAAAACAAGAGTAAGCAAGATACACATGGTTCCTGCCACAAGGAACTTACTGTAGGACAGTAGAGCCAGACAATTTAATGAAGTATATTATAATAAAGTGTGTTAGATGCTCTGACAGAAGTACCAACTCACTAAATAATTTCTCTGGTTCTGATCTCTCTGTTCAGATCAAAATGGCATTTCTAGGGTTTTAACATTTTTCACTTGGTTGCCAGGCCAGGCAGACACGTCACACTCAAGATGTTAAAAGAGCAAATTGTCTCCCCTCTCCTCTGTCTGGCTCTTCCCTCTGTTCTCTTTATTTGATAACGTCCCATCCACCTGGTCAAACTAATAAAAACAGCAGTCTTCTAGCCTTTTCCCAGTTTGTAGACCCCTATGTTGACCTGTTCCCAAGATGTTACCTCTCTATTAGACTATCTCAAAGAAGTTATTTTAAGAAAAAAAATTATAACAGTATATTGTTAATTGAGGACAATTTTAACATTTAATTAAACTGAGTTAAAAAACACTCTACCCTATTTAAGAAGTGATGGGTGCTGATTTTAGTCAGCAAACAAAACTAAATGGGGACCAAATGCAAGTTGAAATTTCATCCTATGTTGTAGGATAAAAAATAGACAAAAATTGCTTTCATTTTATGATTGTATTTTGTGCTAAGGTGAAAAAAAAACCTAAAAATTTTGAGTTTTATTTCTGAAATGTGAAATATAAGATTTTAGGATCTATTGCAGGGGTCCCAAACCCCCAGGCCGTGGACTGTTAGGAACCGGGCTGCACAGCGGGAGGTGAGCAGCTGGCAAGCCAGCGAAGCTTCAATTACTGCTCCCCATCGCTCCCCATCGCTCAAATTCGTCCATGGACAAATTTTCTTCTGTGAAACCGGTCCGTGGTGCCAAAAAGTTTGGGGACCACTGATCTATTGGGAGGTACTTGTCAACAAATAACATATTACAGATACAATCGGTCTGACTTTCTGGTAAATAAAAAGCCAGATTAGATTGAATTATCATTAGACTTTATTTTTTTAAACACTGGCTTTTGACATATGAGTCACTAATGACTTTGTTGTTGTTGTTGTTTTTAATATTTATTTATTTGGATGCACCAGTTCTTAGTTGCGGCAGGCGGGCTCTTTAGTTGCAGCATGTGAACTCTTAGCTGCAGCAGGCATGTGGGATCTAGTTCCCTGACCAGGGATTGAAACCTGGGCCCCCTGCATGGGGAGCGCGGAACCCTATCCACCTGTTCCACCAGGGAGGTCCCTCACTAATGGCTTTTGATTAGAAGACTATAACATTCTTTTCTGATGATGATCAACCACAGGTAAATTTGCAAAATTATCATTCTTTCCTCAGCATTAGTGTTTTGTAGTTTAGCCATCAGTACTCCTCATGCTTCCTGTCATAGATCTCATGGTCCAACGTGGCTATTAATTAAACAACCTATAAATAACTAAGACTGAAAAAAATTTAAGCTGTTTAATGGTAGAAACCGTGACAGTGTCCATCGGCCCTCCACCCATGAACCCCCCCGCACCACACATGCACCTGGAGGTGTTCCATGGTACCATTTGAAAGGGGAAAATAATAGAATACTTTATTTATTTTTAATATATTTGTTTATTTGTTTTTGGCTGCGTTGGGTCTTCGTTGCTGCGCGTGGGCTTTCTCTAGTTGTGGAGAGTGGGGGCTACTCTTCATTGCGGTGCTTGGGCTTCTCATTGTGGTGGCTTCTCTTGTTGTGGAGCACGGGCTCTAGGTGCGTGGGCTTCAGTAGTTGCGGCACACGGGCTTAGTTGCTTCACGGCATGTGGGATCTTCCCGGACCAGGGTTCGAACCCATGTCCCCTGCATTGGCAGATGGATTCTTAACCATTGTGCCACCAGGGAAGCCCTAGTGATTGATTTAAAAAGAAAGAAATTAAGACCAGTGCCATATCCACTTTTAATGGTGTGAACTCTTTGGAACTCCTGGTTGGAAATGTGCATCATCCCCCAGCCCTCTTATTTTTCTCAGTGATGCAGCTGAGGCTCAGGGAGAGGAAGGAAGTTGTCCAAGGTCCCAGAGCAAGTGTGTAACAGAGGAAGGACGAGAACCATGGCTCTTATTCCTTACACTGGGTTTGGCTGGCCTGAGCCTGTCATACCTCACACCTGCTCCCCGCCCATAGCCTGTGTGCTAAGATATGAATGCAGAGAAATTAATTGGATTTGTGTGTGTGGCTTATGGAATTAGTGACACTCTTTATGTGGTGACAGATTGTTTGTTCATTTATCCATTCGATTGATCAACTGCTTTCTAGGCAACATGCAAGGACTGCTCACCCAGCCCCGGTCTCCCTGTTTGGCTTCATCTCTCACCCCTGCCCTCCTGCCCAGTTCACACCTCCTACATTCTGCTTATACTGGTTCAGGTATTTGTTTCCTCCAGAAGCTTTCTCTGCCTTCCCCAAGTTTGGCCTGGGTGCCCTTCCTCCCTGCACCCCGTCCCAGCCTGTATCACACAGTATTATAGTTGCCTGTCTGCTTATCTACAGGCTAAGTAGGCTCACTTCTCAGACTAAGCACCATGCAGGCAAGAACCATCTTGTTCACCGCCCTGCTCCCAGTGCCCAGGGCCTGACCCATAACAGGTGACCTGTGAATATCAATGCAGTTAATTATTGGCTCTGCCATTTCCTGTGCCCTCATGCCACACACAGGGCCTCTGCAGAGGGTGTTTCTTCCCCCACCATCAGTCCTTCCCTCCTTAAATTGTCAAGACCTAGGTCAAACATGTAAAACAATCAACAATTCTGTAAAGACTTTTCCCTCAACAGTCCCCTACCACACACGGTTAGTCCTTCCTTCTCTTGCTCCCATTCTCCCTGCCATCGCATGCCACTTAGGACACAACTGTCCCTGTGAGCAGTGACTTGTATCTTTTATCCTGGCCCCCTGGCACCTACACAGTGTCAGATACTGGTCAAGATGCTTAGAATTCAGCAGTGAACCCAGCACACAAAAATCCCTGTCCTTGGGCTTCGCTGGTGGCGCAGTGGTTGAGAGTCTGCCTGTCGATGCAGGGGACACGGGTTCGTGCTCCAGTCTGGGAAGATCCCACATGCCGCGGAGCGGCTGGGCCCATGAGCCATGGCCGCTGAGCCTGCGCGTCCAAAGCCTGTGCTCCACAACGGGAGAGGCCACAGCAGTGAGAGGCCTGCAAAAAAAAAAAAAATCCCTGTCCTTACAAAGCCCACTTTCTGGTTGGGAGGGCAGACTAAAAATAAAATAAGTAAAACGTAGAGCATGTCAGGAAGACGGGACTAAAGACTGTTAGAGACTTCCCTGGTGGCGCAGTGGTTAAGAACCCAGGGGACCTGGGTTCGAGCCCTGGTCCGGGAAGATCCCACATGATGCAGAGCAACTAAGCCCGTGTGTCACAACTACTGAGCCCGCGAGCTACAACTACTGAAGCCTGCATGCCTAGAGCCCATGCTCTGCAATGAGAAGCCCTTGCACCGCAATGAAGAGTAGCCACCACTCACCGCAACTAGTGAAAGCCCCTGCGCAGCAATGAACACCCAAAAAAAAACCACAAAAAAAAAGTCGAGATATGGCGGTGGGGGATGGGGGGAGTTGTGAGGATATGAGGGGTGGAGGTCCAGAGCTCCAGACCTGCACTAGCTGGGCAAAGGTCTAGAGGCTGGAGGGAGGGGACTGACTGCTATCAAGTTACAGCAAGGAGGCTGGTGTGGCTGGAGAGGCAGTGAGCAAAGGGGATGGCGTAGAAGGTGAGGTCAGAGAGGTAAAACAGCCCTCCAGATCACATAGGCTTTCCGGTCATAAGAAGGACGTTAGCTTTTGCTCAGAGCTAAGAGGCACTGGTGGGTTTTTAGCAGAGAAGTGGCATGATCTCGTTCCCATTTTAATAGGATCACTCGATGCTATATTGAGAAAAGACTGAAGTGGGAGAATGATATAAACAAGTGAGGGGCCTATTATGACAATCCAGGTGAGAGGTGATGGTGCTTGGATCAAGGTGGTAACAGGAAGGTGAAGTGTGAAGTGTGAAGGATGTGAAAGTGAAGAGTTAAGAATGGCTCCAATGATTCTGACCTGAGCATCAGGGAGGATGGAGCTGCTACGATCTGAGATGGGGGAGACTGTAGAGAGCAGGTTTAATAGGGAGGATCAGAGCTCAGTTTGGGACCTGTTAAATTTGTTTTTGTTTTTTTAAATTTTTTGGCCAAGCTGAGCGGCTTGCAGGGATCTTAGTTCCCCGGCAGTGAAAGCACGGAGTCCTAACCTCTGGACCACAAGGGAATTCCCTGGACAGGTTAAATTTGAGATGCCTATTAGCCAATGGAAATGTTGAGCAGGTAGATGGATACACAAGTCTGGAGTTCAGGGGAGATGGTCCAGGCTGAGATATAAACGTAGGCATCTTCAGCATAAAGATGTAATTTAAAACCTTGATGACCAGATGAGACCACTAAGAGAAACAAGTAGGAGTGATGGGCTAAGTCAAATGCTGCTGATGGGCCTGGCAATGAATGAATAAATACCAGATCCCGTTAGACCCGCAAAGTGCTGGTCATTATTGAGGGTTAGCTAGCAACAGATGGGTAAAGTACCTTCTGGGTACAGAGACAAAATGGCTCTAAGCCATGGGAACACTGGAGATAGAGGGGATGAAGAACCATGGCGTCTTGGTCTTGGAAAGGACATTAAATAGGTCATTCAATCTGTACTCTTCTCCCTACACTTTGTCTGATCATTGAACCCCTGGCTTTAGAAAAAGAACTGTTTGTGGGATACTGAGACAACCAGTCTGGTTAGGACAGAGAAAGCACAGTTGAAAAATGAGTGGGAAATGACCTTCTGGAGTCAGAAAATCAGGGTTCAGGTCCTGCATCTGCTGCTCCCTAGCCTTGGGTCCTTAAGCAAGTCACTTCACCTCCTCCAGCCTCAGTTTCCCTGCATGTAAAGATGGGAGTAATCAAACCTTCCTTGTCTCTCCCAGGGTTGCAGAGAGGTCTGAGTGTGGCAGTGCTTGGGGTAGAGTAAATGCCCTGCTGCGGTTGGTTATTCCAAGAGCAAAAGAAGCAGGTCCAGAGAAGCCATCAGCTTGGAACGGCGAGGTAAATGGGGATGAGGAGGGAACCGCCATGTCCTCAGCGGGTCTGCAGGTGGAGAAGCTAATGAGGATTCGGGCCAGGACCTGGGCTGGAATGGACTGGCTCAAGTGGCAAGATGGGGTCATCGGACAGAAACCCAGGCCTTGAATCTGCCTCCAGTGAGCCTGGAACCGAGATGTTGGAGACCCTGAGGCAGCGGCAGAGAAAAGAAATAGAGACACCGAGGCAGAAAGAGACCCCGAGACAGAGAGACGAAGAGACAGACCCAGAAACAAGCTGCCCAAATGGGGGGGCCCATGGCGATCCGGAGAGGGCGAGGCAGAGGGGCGCAGACCCCAGCAGAGCTGAGACCCTGCGCGGCGCAGGTCACAGCGCGCGGGCCGGAGTCCCCTGCGGGGCCCGACCGGCCGCGCCCGCTGGGCGCCCCCGTCCGGGCTGCTCGCCCAAGATGGCGATGGAGGGGCGGGCGACCCGGCGGCAGCCCGGGCCCCCGCGCCGGCCCCCGCTCGGGCCGGGGCCCCCGAGGCCGCGCCCCCGCCCGCGGCGCCGCGCCTCCCCGGGCCACTGAAGCCCGGCGCGCCCTCCCCCGGCAGCGGCGGCTGAGGCGCGGGGAGGAGGAGGCGGCGGCGGCGGCGGCAGCCCGGGCCCGGCCCCATGGCGCGGGGGGACGCTGGCTGCGGCGGCAGGCTCCTCGCGCTGACCTTCTGCCTGCTGGCTGCGCGCGGTAAGGGCGGGCGCTGAGGCAGTGGCGGGAGCGGCTCCGGGGTGACTGTGCGTCGGCACCCGGGGCTGCGCCGGCTGTGGGGCCGGCGCGTCCCGAGTCCCGAGCGAGCGCTGGGGCCGGGGGAGGCGGGGGGGGGGCGGGCTGTGCGTCCTTGTGCCCGCGATGCGTGCGCTCTGGGGTCTGCGAGCCGCGGCCGGGGACGTTTGCGGCGCGTACTTGTCCGCAGGGGGTGTGTGTCCTTGGTCTGCGGAGTCCGGAATGAGTGTGTGAGTGTGTGTGTGTGTGTGTGTGTGTGTGTGTGTGTGTGTGCGCGCGCGCGGGCGCGCGCAACCGCGTTCAGAGAGTGGGGAGGGGGCTTCTGCGGGGCGTACGTGTCCGCAGCGCGTGGCCGGTCGCGGCGTGGCATCGCGGGCCGTAGCTGAAGTGCCGGTGGTTTGTGCGGGGCGGGCTCTGCCTTTACCGCGCGTGTCTCCGGGTTGGGAGTGTAAAGGGGGTTGTGTGTGGGGGGGTGTCTGCACCTCCATTTGTGTGTCGAGAGCGTGTGTAATTGTGTTTATGGGGCTGAGCTAATATTTGGCCTTGGCTTTCGGAGAGTGTCCATGCCCTTGGTGGGGGGGACAGAAGCATGAGATTGCGGATTGACTGGGAATAGTGGTGATAAAATACTCAACTTTGTCCGGTGGGTGTGGTCCCTGAAGCTGGGTGGGGCTGGGCGGAGGGGGTGGGGAGCGCGGGAGTGTTGCCCCCTCCGAACCCGAGGCCGGGAGTGGGCTGGGGGAGGACGCAGGAAACCAGTTGCTTTCGTGGACATGTCCGACACCCGCTCTCAGGATGGGACGCGTGTCACTCCTGCCCCACCCCCAGGGGCAGATCTGAGAAGCGTGGACGGGGTCAGCAAGGCCTCCTCCAACCCCCCACCTCAGTGCGAGGTGAGGGTGGGTAAGAGTCAGAGTTGCCCTCGCTGGAGAGAGGGCTGGGGATGGGGTGACGGAGTCCCAAGCGTCTCTGCCTAGGGAGCCTTCTTCCACCCCCAGCCCTCTCCCTTTCGGTCCTGTGTGCGTTTCGGGGCGGCCCGTGGGCTAGGTGGTTGGTAGGGCTGGGGAGGGGGATGGGCTGCCCGCTTTGTTCGCCTAGTTCTCGCCTTCCCAGCTGAGGGGGGAGCTGAGGATGTGTCCGGAGCCAGTCGGGGAGGGACTTGATGGTGGGGGTGGGGAGGGGGATTTCTCTCCAGCTGCTGTGGCTTTCTAGAGAGACTCAGCCAGGCCACGTGGGAAGGAGGCAGGGACGGCGGAGGGGGGAAGGAGCCTCCGCCTGGCCCGCCCCGGCCCATCTCCAGGAAGCCCAAACAGCGGGTGGGAAAGTCTCGGGAACTACTCGGACCCCCTCTCTGCCTACAAAGACACGCCCCTTTTCAGACCTGACTGCGGACCCGGCAGGAGGCCGCCCGGGGGCGGGGTCCCGGCGGCTAGGCTAGGGAAGTGGGGGGCCCGGGGTTGTCAGGTGGAGGGGGGGGAAGTGCCAGAGAGGCGTCTGTCCTCCTGGAGGCCAGGGGATTAACGAATAGTTGGGCCCACCCTCTTCTGCTCTTCTGAGAGCTCCGGACCGGGCTCGGGGTCATCTAGCAAAGCGGAATCAGGACTGGGAACTGCACTCACTCGGGCATTATGGAGTATCGGTGGGGCCTCCCTACGAGGGGCTCAGTTTCCTCTCTGGGGTTCCCGAGTGCACAAGGCAGGGGCAGGGCCCGAGCTGGGGCTCCCTTGGCAGCAGTGTGCATGGCTGAAGCAACTACTCTGCTCGCCCTCCGTCCTAAATCCTTTGAGTGTGCAAAGCTCGTCAGGCTTGGGGACACTCCTATAGAGTTCTGACTAGCCTCCCCGATCTGGACGGAGGCCATTTATTCATTCATTCAACAAATATTTACTGAGTACCCTTTTCGGCTAGCACGTGACTGGTGCCTGAAATATAGTAAATAAGGAGGAGACTGACAGGTAGTCTAGAAAGGTCAGGAAAGGCTTCCTCCAGGAAGCGGTAAATAATAGAGCTCAGTGCAGAGGGTCAGTTGGCCCTGCAGGAGAGTGATGATGGGGTGAGTTTTTCAGAGAGAACAGCATGTGCAAACGCTCAGGGGTGACTTCGTTTAGACCACTGAATGAAGCTAAATCTGGCTGGAGTTTAGAGCACAAGGCAGGAGGGTGGGGCAGGTTAGAGAGGAATGGGACAGGGGCCACAGAGTGTCAAAAGAGAAGGCTGAAGATGGAGGCTGGACCCAACTCATGAAGGGGCTTGTAAGCCCCACCAAGGTTTCTGGCCTGAGAGCCTGCATGAGCCCTTGGAGGGTTTTAAGATCAGCTTTGCATCAGCTCACTCCAGCCGATGTGGAGAATGATTGGGCAGGATGGAGGCAGGAAGCTGCAGCTTCTTGGGAGGCTGTGGTAGTAGTCCAGAAGAGAGGATGTTGCTGGCAACTAGAGTAGTGGCAATTGGGATGGCTACAGTGGATTCTAGAATATTTAGGAAGTAGAATCGGCAGGATGTGAGGATAGATTGAGTTTGTAGGGAGTGAGGGAGAGAGAAGTAAAACATAATAGACACTTCAGCAGCCTCGACATGGCAAAATGAAGGGCTGGTGTTGGAGTTAAGATAGTGACTGCCCGTCTCCCCTGAACACTGCTCTTGGGCCAGGGCTTGGGAACTGGGGAGATGTATGCGAATGGGACTCCTGTCTGGGGGTGGTGGTGGGATGCCAAATGCTCTGTTTTCACCACATGCAAGAAGTGGGGTTCTCCCTTCCACCCAGTCAGAATTTGGGGGGTGGTGATGCCAGAGGTCAGTAGCAGGAGGGCTCTAAGAACAAGAGAGCTGCTTTCTCCTCACTGGGGAAACTCCCCCCTCCATCCCTTTCTCAGCCCAGAAGCTCAGAGACCAACTTCAGTTAGTTGGGGTGTTGGGGCCCTCTCTGACCTCATCTTGGAGGTTAGGAACCAGATCAAATATATTGTCTTGGCCAAAAAGTTCGTTCGGGTTTTTCCAGAAGAAAAATGTTACGGAAAACGTGAACAAATTTTTTGGCCAACCCAATAGTTTCTCTTAATAGTGTATCTAAATAATCCAGAAGTTATCTAAACCTTCATTGATCCTGTATGTATTTTCATGGCCCAAGTAATCATACATTATGTGTAAATCAGCATTTCCTTTCTTTTCTCCTAAAGGTACATTGTTTCAAGTTGAGTAATCCCACAATTAGCGTCATTGAATGTCAGCACTGAGGGGAACTTAGAAATAATTTTAGCATGAACCCATTTTACAGATGAGAAAACTGAGTGACTTCCCAGAGTTACATGGATGGGGACTGAACTGGGACTGGAACCAGTCTCCTGGCTCTTGGAGCAGCCGTACTTTCCCGGGATTTGGTACACATGAACGCAAGTTCAGTCTCTCTTCACCCCCTCCCCCTCACCTGAGAAGTTATCAACAACTTTGGGCTTGGCCCCCCTCAGGTGGTGTGTTTGGGTCTGGGCTCTGGAATCCACTCTGCTCCACCCATCCCCACCCACCGCATCCTGTTCTGCCTCCTCTGTTTCTGAGGTACAGAAACCAGACTTGACACAGAATTCCAGATGCAGAACAGATGTCATTGCCAAGCAGGCCTGGGGGCTCCCAGCTCCCCGGGTTGGGGGGAGGGAAGAGAAAGAGTGGTTCTGATGGGGGAGGACCCCAGCCCCAGCCTGGTCAGAGGTGGGTGACGGCACCTGAGGGGAGAGAAGAAAACCAGAGAGAGGATGACCTAGGCCTGACGTCCTTGTCCTCGGGGCTGGCTGTGCTGCCAGCTAAAAGTGCCTCACTGCTGAGGCTGAGGCATTCCTCTGGAATTGAGGGGCTGTGGGGTCACTGTGGTCCGGGAAGCCGAGGCTCAGTAAATTCTCTCTCAGGTGCAGACCTGAGCATGGAAGCTGGTGCAGAGCCAAGACTTCCAGATGGTTCCATAGGGGCTCATTACCTTGTCACTTAGTTTGGAGCTCTGGCAAATGAATGGAGCATAGAGACAGAAGGTTGGGCACACAAGGAAGGTATTTTTTTTTTATACATCTTTATTGGAGTATAATTGCTTTACAATGGTGTGTTAGTTTCTGCTTTATAACAAAGTGAATCAGCTATACATATACATATATCCCCATATCTCCTCCGTCTTGCGTTTAAGGGAGGTACTTTTAATCAGACCATCCGTATAGCAGAAGAGGTGAGGTCGTGAGCTCCCCAGTCCTGGTAATGTTTAAGTAGAAGAGTTTCTTTCAATGTGAGTTTGCTGTTCTGTCTCGGTGCTTCTTCTTTTTTTTTTTTTTTATTTATTTTTTGGCCGCGCCAGGTGGCTTGTGGGATCTTAGTCCTTAGTTCCCTGACCAGGGATGGAACTTGGGCCCAAGGCAGTGAAAACGCGGAGTCCTAACCACCAGACCACCAGGGAATTCCCTGTCTTGGTGCTTTTTAAGCATTTTGTTACGTGTCTCATAGGTGCCACATAGTGTGCTAAGCAGTTTCCACGTATACTATCCACATCATCCCCAGCCCTGAAGGGAGTTCCTATAATTTTTCCAGATAAGGAAACTGAGGCTTGGCAAAGCATGAGGGGCTCTGTGTCTTATCTTTTTGAGTGTGTCTCCGCATGTCCACTCATCTTTTCAAGAACTGTTTATTGAGCGCCTACTATGTGCCAGACAGTGTTTTAGGTCCTAGGGAATTAGAGTGCTGACTAGGACAATAATCTTGGGCTTGTTGCCTCGCTGGCAGAAAGGCAAGTCAAAAATCTAGAGCGCTAATTGCAATGACCCAGGTGCCCAGGGTCCTATGGGGCAGAAAAAAGGAGAGGTGTCTAAATCAGACCCCAGGATGGCACAGCTACTGAAGGAAGAGGGAGCAGCATAGGCAACGCATGGAACAGCAGTGTGCTTTCAGAGAACGGGAAGTGGTTTAGTCTGGTGGGGACCCAGGGTGACAAGGAACAGGAGGTAGGCAGGTCAAGCTGAGTGGCTTTGCTCTCAAGTCTGCTGAGGCTGAGCCTATCTCCTGAGGATCACAGACGAAGGGAATGCTGCCTTCCCTGTGTCCCAGGCAACCGTCCCAAGTTCTCCTTCCAGCTGTTGTGGGAGGGGCTTAGTGTGTGGTATGGGAGGTGGCCAAGGTGGGGGGCGGGGAAGGAGGTTTCTGGAAGAAACTGACTTGTGTCTCCTAGGAGAGGAGAGTGGTGATGGCGTCGTGGAGAATTGCCCGTGTGGACCGAAAACAAGTTGTAAATCTGGTGGGCCCTGAGATTAAAAAATGACAAGGCATTGATGTTTGTGGCAAGTTGTTGGCTGAATGAAGGAGGCATCTCGGCTTTGTTCCCCACCCCATCCCCCAGTCCCAGGAACTCTCAGTTCCTGAGAGTTCACTGAAGAATGGAGCCCTGGCTTATGCCAGGCCCGCACTAGTCCCACGAAAGAGCACTGAGCTGGCCCTGGGGCTCAGCAGCGAACCTCCTTTCTGTCTGGGTTCTAATTGGCCTCATAAAATCTAATTTATCCTGTAAATGGGTAAAATAATGTCAGAAGGAGGAGATTGAGAGATGGCCCTGGGGCTCCTAAGCATAGAAACTCCACGTCTCTGGCAGGGTCCCTCCGAGGAGACTGAGGAGAAGGGATTGTGGGAGAGGGAGTTCCCCTCGAGGCAGAACGCTGGCCAACAGCAAGTGTCCGCTATGTCCACCCAGTCCTTAGAGGGAGCACTGAGAAGTGCTCCTGGGAGGGGCTTGGTGGTCCGCCATGACAGGGGATGGGGGTGGGGGTGGCAGGAAAGGGACAGCCACGAAACCACTGGACAAACAAGGGCCACTCCCCAGAGCATCACTTTTCCAAAAAGATTTGGTGGTGTAGGAACCACATTTACATTAAAACAAACACTGCTGTGTAATGGAATAGGATGCAAAATGTGCCAGAGGTTTCAAAATAAAAACATTTCAGGTAGTCAGCAAGCCTCCTGAGTACGTTCTCCTCTGCCTCTGGGAGAATTTTGGTGAAAATGAGAAATGTGGCAACTCTTCATTCTAAGACTGGGGAAACCGAGGCTGAAAGGAGGAAAGCGGACCCAATGTCATACAACCCATGATGGACCCAGAACTCTGACCCCAGGCCAAGGCTTGTCCCGCCACATCCCATGGTCCGCCTTAGGCAAGAAGGCAAGAGGAAGAATGGCTAAGGGACCTCCAAGTGGCTACATGATGTGAGACCCAGGAAAACCCTTCTCTGGGGAAGGCAGGGGCAGCTTCACGGAGGGATGTGGCACCTGAGGTGAGCCCCTAAGGATGCACGTCCTGGGCACAGAAGTTGGGTTGGGTGCTGGGGCAGAGAGAACCCTCTTATTTGGGAGCAACTGTCTCCTCAATGCTGGGTTCACGCCCAGGATGTCCCCAGACTGTCTCCCAGAGAGGTGAGAACCTCCCCTTTGGGGCCTCGGTTTCCCCATCTATAAAATGAGCAATCTCAGGCTCTGCATACGTTTCCATCAACGCGGGCCGGCTTGGGCTCCTGGCACAGCCCTGTACCCCCCCGGGACCCCGGGTTCTCCCCACATCTACATCCCTGTTGGTTTCCCATTCCCCACTGCCTTGTTGGGTGCTGGGCTCCTCCGAGGTGGGGCAGCCAGACATCTGCTGATCCATGAATATTCAGGAAGGGAATCGGAGCCTCCTCTGGGCTCCCCAGCAAGCCCCGGCCCCTCTGGCCGCCGTCCTGCCCGCAGGAGCCCAGGCTGCTGACAGACCCAGCAGCTGCTCGGGCCCCAACTGTTCACATTGTTTGTTCAGCGCAGCGGGGGATTTTCCAAGCCCCGGACGTGCTTTGGGGGGTAGGGAGGCTGCCGGAGGGCTCAGGGATTCGTGTCATGTGGGGTTTTTCTCCCCTGAAACTCAAACCGACTGCTCAGCGGCTGGAATGGGGCAATTGGAAGCCACTGGGCTGAGAGCCCGGGCTGGCCTTCCCCCCACCGTGTTTGCATCAGAATCTAGGGCCTCAGATAGAGAAGGGACTGGATGTTAGGAATAGTGATTTGCATTTGTACATCCCTTTCCAGTTTACGAAATGCCTTTAAAGAATGAGCTCCCATTCTTTGACTGATGCCCGTTAGGCTCTGGGCTGGAGGCCTGACCCACATCATCTTGTTTAATCCTCACAGGCTCCATAGTATCGCCTTCATTTTTACAGATGTGGAAACTGGGCCCCAGAGAGGTAAAGTGGCTGGTAGGTGGAGCAGCAAGACGGGAACCTTGACCTTCTGCCCCAAGGTCAGATGCTCTTTCCACCCCAGCACCTGGCCCTCAGTGATGCGAATGCCAGTTTGGTTTCCCCAGTTAGACTGGAAACTGGGTGAGGGCAAGGGCTGCCTTCTCCTCGCTGCACCCACTAGTAATGCTGAGCCCAGCTGTGTAGCTGGAGGTGCCAGTGGAGCCTTTAAGAAAGGCAGAGGCCTGTTCAGACCCTGTCTGTCTGTCCTTCCCACTGTGGTGTCAGAGGCCTGGCTTCTGCCCTGGCCTCCTTATCTCAGCCAGTTAGGACCTCTCTTCTCCCCTCAGTCTTGATCCTCTTCAGGGGTTTAAGTGTTGGCATATATGTGTGTCCAGGTGTTGATGAGTGTGGCAGAGACGGGGGGAGCACGTGTTTAGGTATGGCAGGTCGTGTCTACAGTTTTGTGTGTGTGTCTAGATGATGTTCTGTATCTGTTCAGGAGTAGGTGAGTCCAGCTCACTGAATAATCCTACCATCATAGAATCTTCGACATCACCCACTACATTGGAGTAAACTAGAGCCCAGAGGTGGAAGTGACTGGCCCAAGGCCACACAGCTAGATTGTGACAGAGCCGGGGCTAGAACTGAGGGTCGCCGGAGTCCTTAGCCGTTGTGCTTTCTGCATGCCCCTGACAGGGCTCTGTCAGCCCTTGTCTGCCTTGTAATGAGTGTCCTCACCTCTGTCCCTGGCTCACTCTCAGACACACCACTGTGCCTTTAAGCAAGGTGTCAGGCCAGAGGATAAGAGGGCACCTCGGGCCATTAAGCTTTTATGGGACAGGAAGGCAGCAGGTCAACCGTCTGGAAGATAAAACTGGAAGAGAACCAACTATTTCTCTATGAATAACGGTTACTGGGCCTTGCTGAGATGTTGGTTAAAATGATAAACTTGTCATTTGTGTGTTTTTGCCTTGACCCTGGGATGGCATTCCCTTCCTCCATTGTTCTCCTGCTCTTCCCTTTGCAGCCAGGGCAGTGTTGGAGCTGCAGGCTCTTCTGGGGCATCTGGAGAAGGTCAGGGACTGGGTTCTGCACTGGCTTGCTGCGTGGCTTTGGGGGAATCAGCTGCAGGAAGGAGAGCTTACCCCTCCCAGTCACTGCGGCAGAAGTGGTTTGGGTAATAGTGGTCAGGACGATCTGTGGGATTCCAGGAGAGAGAATGACATTACTGAGCCCCAGTTCTGTGCCAGGCCAGCCACTGTGCTGTACTCCTTTACCACACAGCATCTCATTGAGCGCTCACAACAGCCCTCTGAGGAAGGAATGACTATGTCTTTTTAAATTGAGACGCAATTCACATACCACAAAATTCACCGTTTAAAGTGTACAAATCAGTGGTTTTAAGTATATTCACAAGGTTGTGCAACCATCACCACTATCTAATTCTAGAACGTTTTCATCACCTAAAAAAGAAACCTTCGATCCCTTCGCCATCTCTCCTCACTCTTCCCTCTCCCCAGTCCCTGGCAACCATTAATCTACGTTCTGTCTCTATGGATTTGCCTACTCTGGACATTTCACAGAAATGAGATCATACAATATGTGGCCTTTCGTAACTGACTTCTTTCACTTTGAGGAAAATTTTCAAGGTTTATTCATGTTGTAGCAAGTATCAGTACTTCATTTCTTTTGATGGCTGAGTAATATATTTATCTATTC
Source organism: Leucopleurus acutus (assembly GCF_964270905.1). Lineage (NCBI taxonomy): Eukaryota > Metazoa > Chordata > Mammalia > Artiodactyla > Delphinidae > Leucopleurus > Leucopleurus acutus. The sequence continues at coordinate 134,305,084 of NC_139142.1, read as the reverse complement.
ATCAGGTGATCAGGCATTTGGGTTGCTTCTACTTTTTTGCTAAGAACTGTGTTATTTTGTGGATGAGGAAGCTGAGCAGCGGGGTAAGGATTGGGAACAAAGTGCAGCCGTTGGCCCAAGATCACAGTTAGTCAGAGGCAGAGCCAGGATCCAGACACAGGTCTCTCCGTGAGACCTCTTTCTCTGAGGTTTGCCCTCCTCGAGTGGGTGACTCGGGCTCCGGAGGCTGTGGGATGTAGGAGGACACACACTGATGACCCTGGTGACCCCTCCTCTACGCAGGGGAGCAGCCGTTGCCCTGGAAGACGACCGTGTCGCTGAGCTGTGGAGCAGGGCCGCTGCAAGTGATCCTGGGCCCGGAGCAAGCCACGGTGCTGGACTGCGGTCTGGGGGCGGCTACTGCAGGACACCCCCTCAGCGTCACGTGGAGCAAGGATGGAGGCATCCTGCCCGAGCACAGCCACCTTCGCCTGCTACCCAATGGCTCCCTGTGGCTGTCCCAGCTGCCAGCTCCCGACGGCACTGACCCTGGGGCTTCAGAGGTCATTGAGGGCAGCTATTCCTGCCTGGCCCGCAGCCCCGTTGGAGTGGTGGCCAGCCAGGCTGCGGTGGTCAAGCTTGCCAGTAAGTGCTACATCTTGGACTGAGCTGAGGCCTATAAGACGTGGGGTGTGGGAAGTGGGGTCTGCAGTTAGATACTTGCACAAAGGTTTGACTCTGAGCCACGCCCCCTTTCCCGGCCTCCTTTGCTGCTCAGTGGGTCCCTTCCTGGTATTGTCTGCCTCACTGTTCAATAGTCTCACTTCTTCCCTGCTCTTCTGTTCCTCCTCCTTTTCCTTCCCTGTGAGTTTGAGAGTCTAGACTTGTGCTCTCCTCCAGGAAGCCTGCCAGAGAGGTTTATAAGCACGTCAGGGGCACAAAGGTGCTCCCCACCCCCACAGCAGGTGGCGTGTGTAGAGCCGAGCTGTGTTGTCCAGCTCACTCACTCTTCGGGGGTTCTCAGGAGGCACAGATCACCATGAAACAATTTGGGGGCCAGAAGAAATGCACATCTTACTGTAGTCCAACCATATGGTGATGTAAGGCAGGGGGACTTTGGAATTCATTCTGCCTGCAGCATCTGACCAGTCATCACCACTTCTTATTCTCCGACTGCCTCTTTCCAACTGTGTCTCTGTCGGTCTGAATTCTTTTTGCATGTGTTTCTGTCAACCTGTGTCTCTCTGTGTCCGTGTGTGTGTGTGTGTGTGTTTCCTGTCTGCTCGCTGTGGCCTCCTTTCTTGTGTTCCTCTCCTGTCCCTGCGTTTTCTCACTGTCCTCATCCCCAGCACTTGCAGGTTTCTCCCTGCACCCGCAGTCTCAGACGGTGGAGGAGAATGGGACCGCTCGGTTTCAGTGCCACATCGAAGGGCTGCCAGCACCTGTCATTACTTGGGAGAAGGACCAGGTGACGGTGCCTGAGGAGCCTCGGTGAGTGTCCTGTGGGCAAGAGGAGAGTGGGTCCCAGGGGGCAGCCAAGGAGGGCTCTGGGATGTGCTCAGGAACTGGGCTTCTTAGAGTCAGTGTGGCTCCGTTTGTCCAAACTGACTTAGGAGCCAACCACCACCTGACACTCGGCCCATTTCTGGTCCCAAAGAGAAGTTGTGTCAGAAGTTTTTGCTCCCTGGGAGGAAAGCCACCCACCAAGCTGTGGGGCTTGGGTAGAGAGCAGTTATCGAGTCCTTCAGAGCATATGTAGTCCAACCACTTGCCTTATTGAGAAGGAGACCAAGGGCCAGAGAAGAGCTGTGCTTCAACCAAGGCCACACGGTGAGCCATTGGCAGAACGTTTGTTGTTTGTTCCGGGCCCAGAGGGTTTCCCTTTGCAGGTTCCTCTGGAGTTTCTACCTTGGATGCATAACTTCTCTTCTTCTCTCAGTTCCACTCAGTGGGGTGCAGCATCTGATAACCAGGTTGTGGAGGTCCTTCCTGTTTCACCCTCCTCTCTCCCCATAAAGGCAATGGAGCAATCCTAGGGAAGGGTTTCTAGGGCAGAAGAGAAGCAGAGGCTAGACCCAGGACCTGATCCCTACTGCGGCCTCCTGGGAAGGCCCAGATGTACACACAGCATGTCCAGAAAGCACGAGGCTCATTTGCATCTGTGGTCTTGGAACTGGACTCATGGCTCGGCTGCCACCACATGGAGTCTTACACCTTTGGAAATGTGGCTCCAAAGGCCTTTCCCAGCCACGCTGCTATCCTCTCCCTGCATCTCTCTAGCTGTAGTTACCAACTCACGCTCTCCTCTCCCAGCAGAGGTGGGATTCCTTAGGCTCAGAAACACTGGTTTCCAGATCTCCCTGCCCTGGAACTAACCTGTCTTCAGTGTATTGAGTTGTCCCATCTCCTCTGACTTTTGCCCGTGTCTAGGTAGGGGTGAGAGTGTAAGAGAAACTTCTAGATAGAAAAGCCCCAGGCCACATCTCTGCAACAGTTGTAAGTGAGGAAGAAGGGTGAGAGAGGTCAAGATATAAGTGATCCTGTTGACTTTGGTGATCAGTCAGCCCCACTGGTCCAGTGGGTTGGATTAGATCACGGTTTCCAAAGTGTGTTCTTTATTAGAACGTTAGTCCCTAAAGATGATTCTTGAAAAAAAAAAAGTACTCCACAGTCAAATAAGATGAGGAAACTGCCTATAAATCTCCCTCTTGGAGTTGACAAGGCCCTGAGAAGCCCTGTACTGAGAAACCTGTTTAACTTGTTTAACCAAATGCTTCCTAGACTCATTTGCCCAGAGCCCCTCTTGCAGGAACACTGTTAACATCCTAGGAATGAGCATTCCAGGGAGGAGACCTTGGGAATGCTAACCCAGCCTTCCTAGCGCTGACATTTTAAGTTCTATGCCTCTTTTTTTTTTTTTTTTTTTTTTCTGGCCCTGCCGCATGGCTTGTGGGACCTTAGTTCCCTGACCTAAGGGATCGAACCCGTGCCCCCTGCATTGGAAGCACAGTCTTAATCACTGGACCACCAGGGAAGTCCCAAGTGCTATGCCTTTTAAATGTGGAGCCTCTCACCACTGTGAGAGAGTTGTTGGATGAGAACCAGTTGAGAGTCTACTCCTGGGACAGTCCCCAGAGAGGGTGGGAGAGAGCAGAATACTCTCCCTGCGTTAAAAGTCACAAGAGGCTTCACTTCATTAGAGCTGTGTTTTCTCACTTAATCCTTCCCATGATCCTTCAAGGTAAGTGTTCCTTATTTTTCATATTTTCCTCTATTTACTTTTAGTTTATATTCCTATTAGATACATTTTTCAAATTCATATAAACAAAAAAGAAGAAACAAAAATGGCTCGTCCTCTTATCACCCATAGAAAGCCTCTGTTAGTTTTGATGTCTATCCTCTGGACCTTTCCCCTGTATGTTTATAAATATTCTCTTTCAAATTTTGGATCATATTGTACATACTGGGTTTTTTGTTCAATCACCTTTTTTTAGAAAACAAAAATGGGATTATATTGCAACTTCTGTTTTTTTCACTTAACACATAAGGAACCCCCTTCCAGGTCTATCTGTATGGCTGTGGCAGATACTGTTATCTGAATTCTTAAATGAGGGAACTGAGGATCAGAGACAGAAGTCACTTGCCCCAGGTCACACAGCTAGTGCTGAGAGTATCTGACAGCGGAGCCCTGGGGTGGATGATTTGGTGGTTGGAGTGGGGAAGCCACAGGGTCTGAAGAAACTCCTGTTGCAGGCTGGCTTAGAGTTGGAGTGGTCCAGCTGTGCTCAGAGCACAGAAGTTACTTCCCCAAAGTTTCTCAGCAAACAAAGGAGTTCCCTCATCTCCCAACATCTAGTTCAGGCCTCTCCCAGGAGGCTGGAGCTGCCAGTTCCTGGCCTCTGGGAGTGTTTGCCCCCAAGTCCTCTGAAAAGTGATCCTCATCTATAAATAAGCCAGGCTCACATGTCCCAGCACATTGTGTGTGTGGGGGAATAAAGAAATATCTAAAACAGCAACTTGATTATGCCCAAGGTATGTATTTTTACACATACCCAGATAGAGTTCACATAGAAATATGCTATTCATAAACTCAACCCAGTGATTTGAAGGAGACCATATGCCTTGGTGTAGGCTGTGCACATGTGCAGTTAATAAGCACACTCTGTCAGGGTCTATGTTCATATTTTGGGAACTGATGGTAAACACTAGACCGTGAGGCAATTCCCTGATACTTATACTAATTTCTAATGATAGGGGATAATTTTTCTTCCATGGGAAACAGTAATCAATGAGAGCAAAGTTTCCCAGATCGCAGGCATTCACAAACCCCTGTCATATTTTTGGCCATCCCTTAACCATTTATACAACACTTACTTAATACATTTCTTCAAATCAGCTCTCTCTTTTGTAACTTTAACACATACTAAAAAGGAACAGTATCTCACTGCAGTAAAATGGAAAACCAGCAGCACTGACCTTAAATAGAAGGTAGCCATAAAAATGAATATATAACCACTGGAATAAAAACCTGTGTCTAGATCCACTTGAAATCATTTTGTTATCACCATTCACTCACACTTTAAAACCATGGCACTAATGGATTTAATTACTGCAGTCTCCCTAGTCCAGTCCTCTGCCCTACCCATCTCCTAGGGTCCATCGTGTCTGTCAGCCTCATGTGACCCTCGGCTAGTGTCCCTTTTCCCTGGGTGGATCTCTGAACGGCTCAGGGTGGAGGCTCCTTGGCCCTCAGGAAATTCAGAGCAGCTGTCATTTCTCCTCTGTTCTTGAATCTCTGGGTCCAAGTGGCCTTTTGTGGGTACGGGCAGCAGGCTGAGGCTCAGGCTTGGAAAGAGAATGGTCCCTTCCTTTTAGCTAGAGGTTGCTTTTCATTCTATAAGTAGCTATTTTGTTTTATTTGAATTCATTTTAAAATGATAAAACATACTAACTTAAAGGGAAAAAAGTCACCTACAGACTGAGCACAGATAGCTGTTACCATTATCTAATGAGAGCTTATGACACATTAACAGGGTCGGGGTTGTGAAGTAGGCAGGAATTATGAAACCCATTTTTCAGATGAGAAACCTGAGGCCTGGACATGTGATGTCACTTGCTAAAAATCACATATGTTGGAATCAGTTCTCTCCTCTATGCCACAGCTGCTTTTATATTAGAGCCAGGAGTTACAAAACAAAGTGTACAAGGGCACATGCTTTTTTCCATTTAAATTTTTTTAAGTTTTATATTTCCAAACTAATAAATGTTCACTGTAACCAAGAAATTTAAAAACGCAACAAAAAAGAGCCCCACAGTAACCCCACTCCCAGAGAAAACCTCCACGAATGACGTGAGCTTTACCACCCTTGACTTTTTCCATGCACATCCTAGCATATCATTTATCTATTTTCCAAAAATAGAATTGCTTCATAAACACTGATTTGTGAATTCTTTCCCCCCACTAACCAATATGTCTTGGACATTCTTCCAAGGACAGAGCTTTTTAAAACACATTTTAACAAAGCAGAAGAAATTTTAAATGAAAGTGGTTCCATTTCACTTGTGTTGGCTCTAGCAACAGCACCACACCCGCATTCATTCATTCAACACACGTAATTAAGTTAATGTCAAAGGAGGTATTAGCTCTTGGATACCTGGAGCACAATTTCCCTGGAAAGAGTGAGAAACTTTGGGGTTAGGAAGTGTGGGCAGCTCCTGGCGTGAATCCTGCTGACAACAGCTATGGAGACTGAGGAAGGAGGAAGGGTCTTAGAGGCAGAGAATATTAGGTGGAGGAGCCGTGGATGGGGATGGGGGCCTTGTTTCTGAGATGGGTCCTGCTTGTCCTTCCCCACTTGTCATTTCCCATCAAATTTTCCATGGCAGCAGGCTGGGTCCTGGCCCAGGATTTTCTCTCCAACCACCCTGCCCCTTCTGGTCCCCTCTCCCAGCACTGATGTGGGCAGTTCTTGGAACTGAGGGTAAGACTCTGGGGCAGAGATGGGTTTGCCTGTGGGCTGAGGGAAGGAGTGATGCAGGTTTATGTTTTTTCTCTAAGTCTTTGGGCCACAGCAGATTTCTAGGCTCATGGTCAGAATTCTCTCCCAACACCCTTGAGCTAGTTCTTTTCTCCTGTGTTTAGATTTTTCTCATACCCTGCTTTCCCCACGAGCCAAGGGGTCTTCACCAAGTGCACAGCTGCCCCATTCCCTCCCTGACCTTGGCCCAGCCTACATCCACAGGCCACTTGCTCTAGTGAGAAATTAGAACTCTCACCCTCGAGCTGACCCTGCAGGGATCACAGCTAGAGGATTCAGGAAGACCCACTCCCTCCTTGCTTGGGCCAGAACCCATTCTGCTTCCCACCACCCTGGCTCCCATGGGCACTTCCCTGCCTGGGATTGCACTGTCTCTCAAGCAAGGTCTCTGGGCCCTTCTAGCCCAACCTGCTTTCCAACCCTCACCAAAAGGGCAGAGAACACCACTCTCATCCATCCTGCCCCTCCTCAGTAGTGTACGTGTTGACTGGGACTTGCTGGAGACCACGTCCCTTCCACTGGCATTCTCGGCCATCTAGTGGCTGCTGAGACGAGCAAGTGAGAAGAACGTGGGATTTGGCACCAGAAGCCCTAGGTTCCAGTTTTAACTCTGCTCGAGCTGTGAGACCCTGGGAAAATACCCTACTCCCTCCAAGACTTAGTTTTGTCACCATTAAAAGGAAGGCTGTGATCCCCTCTACCCCTTGGGCTTGTTTCGAGTTTCAGATGAGATAGTGTGAATAGAAGGGATTTTATCAGGGAGACAGGAGGTAATACAGGCAGGGGGTAAACAAATTCAAACTATACAGAAGGTTATTTAATGAAAATTAAATCTCCCACTGACAGGTCCCAGGATCCCAGGTCCCCTCCCCAGAGATAGCCACTATTACCAGGGACATTCAGTGCAAAAGCATATAAGTGTACGCGTCACACACACACTGTTCTGTACCATACATATTTTGGAGATGGTCTTATAGCAGTACACATTGAACTGTCTCCTTTTAACAGCTGCCTAGCATTCCATTGTGTGAATGTACCCAGACCGATTTAGCTAGTTCCCACCCTACAGATGGACATTTGGACTGTTGCCAGTCTTTTGCTATTACAGACAGGGCTGGAGTGAATATCGTTAGACATACGTTTTTGTGTACATGTACGAGAATATCTGTAGGATAAAGTCCTTGAAGTGATGTTGCTGGTTCAAAAGGCACATGCAGGTTTGATCGTAAGATATCACCAGCTTGCCCTTGAAAGAGGGTGTATTGATTTGGCATGACCACCAACAAGACAGGACTGCCTTCCCCCATTCCCTCATCGACAAAGGGTGTTACTAAACCTTTTGATTGGACAAGCTATGTGGCCCCCCCAAAAAAGAAGAAAAAACAAAAAGAAAATTAAGAAAACAAAAACAAAACCTTTTGACCTTTGGGACTTCCCTGGTGGCGCAGTAGTTAAGAATCCACCTGCCAATGCAGGGGACACGGGTTCGAGCCCTGGTCCTGGAAGATCCCACATGCTGCGGAGCAACTGAACCCGTGCGCCAAAACTACTAAACCTGTGCTCTAGAGCCCGCGAACCACAACTACTGAGCCTGCGTGCTACAACTACTGAAGCCCACGTGCCTAGAGCCTGTGCTCCGCAACAAGAGAAGCCACTACAATGAGAAGCCTGTGCACCGCAATGAAGAGTAGCCCCCGCTCACCGCAACTAGAGAAAGCCCAGGCACAGCAACGAACACCCATCGCAGCCAATAAATTAATTAATTAAAAAAAACACTTTTGACCTTTGCTAATCTGATAGGTGAAAATGGTATCTTGTAGTTTTAATTTGCATTTCTTTTATTATGAGTGAACCTTGAAAGTGAACTGCTCTAGGTATTTGAGGCCAGAGGGGAACGTGGGTCCAGGACTGTTGGGGCGTGCTACCCTCCCTGAGGAGCTCCTGCGCACCTCACAGGTGCCCTCTCTCTTCCAAAGGCTCATCACCCTTCCCAATGGGGTCCTCCAGATCCTGGACGTTCAGAAAGGTGATGCAGGCTCCTACCGTTGCGTGGCCACCAACTCAGCAAACCAGCGCTTCAGCCAGGAGGCCCTCCTCCGCGTGGCCCACAGAGGTAAGGGGGCTGCCTGGGTGCGGAAACCTGGGGGTTTCTAGAGTCGGCCATTTTGGAGCTGGGCGGGGCCACAAGTAGTCCAAGGCCTGCCTTCAAATAAGTAACTGGCAATGCGATAAAGCCCAGAGAAGGCAGTGCCCCCCAACAAGTCAGAGATAGAACTGGGGCAGGAACCCAAGACTCCCAGTTTAGGGCTCTCTTCCTGCGAGGCTCTGTGTTCTCTTGAGTTGGGTGGAGCGTCCAGGGGTGGGGAGGTGAGGCGTCCGTGGAGGAGTGTCCGTGCCCTGAAGCCCTGGTCCCCGGCCCTCTGTGTGCCCTGAAGGGGATTCACCCTGCTGCTGCTTGCTGTGCATCTAGCTCCTGATGGGCTGGGGCTCGTGTTCTCTCCATTTCTCTGAAAATCTCCCGTCCCATGGTGATGCAGTAGGAAGGACACAGGCTTTGGGGTCAGAACGACCTGGTTTGAATCCTGCCTTCTCTACTCACCATCTGCGTGACCCTGGGTTCCTTATCAAATGTCCAGTTCAGGGAGGTGGTGAGAATCGCTGAGATAAGATTGGGAAGTGCCTGCTGCCTAGCAGGTGCTCAGTAGATCTCACTCCGGGCCTCCCACAAGGGCCTCTCCCTTGCCTCCCTTTGCCATGGCATCTCCTCTCGACCCCCGCCCCTCCGTTCTTCTCTTCCCATCCCCCTCCTCATCCCCTACACCTCCACTCCTACCCTGCTTCCTAGAGCTTAGCTGACGCGCTGAGTCCGGTTCGCGCTCCCTCCCGTGCCCGGGGTCTCTGCCTCCACCTGCTGGACAAACCGGGTATTCACCATGTTGACCCAGGGACCCAGGGTCACACTGAGAACTTGGCAGAGAATTAGTGCTCAGGGGGCTGCCAGGCTGGCAGAAACTCGAACCCATCCCCTGCCTTTCCCACGTGGGAATCGAGGCCCTCTGGAGAACGGACTTGCCAGAACTAGAAACTATAACTGTTGACTCCAAGTCCAGACTCCAAGTCTTTTTTTTTTTTTCTTTTGTTTTAAACTGGGGTATAGTTGTTTCCAAGTCTACTCTTGACTCTGCTGGTTCTCTGCCCGGAGGGTGGCTTCAATCTGACAGGGGAGAATGGGGGTGGTGTGTCGGAGGTCAGGTTATTCCTCTCCTGGCTCCCAGAGAAAGAGCTCTGAGTTCCAGTCCCAGCTCTGCTGAACTACGCAGCTGCTTTCCCATCTGTCAGATGGAACCCTGGCTGCTCCCTGCCCCACCTGCCTCACCAGGTGACTGTAAGCATCAGGTGAGGTACTGCATGTGAAGATGCCTGATGGTAAAGCTGCCTGCTGGCCTGCCCTCTCTCCAGGGTCGCTGGCATCCATCGGGGGGCAGGACGTGGTCATTGTGGCAGCCCCGGAGAACACCACCGTGGTGTCTGGCCAGAGTGTGGTGATGGAGTGTGTGGCCTCTGCTGACCCCACCCCTTTCGTGTCCTGGGTCCGACAGGGTAAGTGGAGAGAGGGGACCTGAGGGCATGGGAGAGGAAGAATGTGGCATCTCACACATCCCCAAGTCAAGGAGCTATAAGGGTGACCATGCAATGGTCACCGACCTTTGGTATGGTAGGATCTAACTCCTGTCCCAGGGCTGAGTGTGGGTAGGGAGCCTGGACAAAACTAATCATCAATCCGTGTAGCAAGTTTCCTTTACGAAGCGCACTAAGTCTGCCACTCACAAAATCACTCTTGAGACCTTACTTGGCGGGTGGGGCACTGGGCTCGGTTTTCCACGCTATGTTTCCAGTCCTCACAACAGTGAATGTGTGAGAGCTGGAAAGGGGCCAGCGAGTCAGGTGGAACTTGGACCCTCTGCTGGTCTGTTTAACTACACAGCCCCTCCTGGTCCACCCAGTGTGCTGCCGCCTTTGTGTGCCTGGCTTCATGCTGGGCACAGTGAATAAAAAAGGTGGGGGGGGCCTGCCCTCTGAACTCACAGTCTGTTTAAGGGAGATAAGCACACATCCGTGACAAGACCCTTGACAGTATCAGGCAGCAAGTGATGAGTGCCAGGTGGGAATGCGTTACAGGAGATGCTATCGATGCTATCAGGGTAATGAGGGTGCTGGCCAAACATCACCTTGCAGTCTACTGAGCATGCAACCTACTCTCCTGCTGGAACCCTTGGAGGAGGGTAGGGGCCAGGGCTATTATTCCCAGTGGGCAGATGAGGAACCTGAGGCTCAGAGAGGAAGGTGGAAAGCCAGGACCCAAACTTTAGAGCCTGTTCCCTTTCTGGTACACCACCCCTTACAGCCCTGTATGGAAGAAAAGCAAGGATTGTTTTTGTTTCCATTTGAGATAAGTGACTTGTGCCAAGTTGATGGCAGAAGTAAGTCTTAAACCCAGCTCTTTTTTTTTTTTTTAATTTATTTATTTGGCTGCACCCGGTCTTAGTTGCGGCACACGGCATCTTTGTTGCGGCATACGGAATCTTTTAGTTGTGGCATGTGGGATCTAGTTCCCCGATCAGGGATCGAACCCGGGCCCTCTGCATTGGGAGCTCAGAATCTTACCCACTGGACCACCAGAAAGTCCCAAACCCAGCTCTTTTTACCCTTTTTCCCCTGGTTCAGTATACGACTCCACACTGCCTTCTTTTTGTAAGTTTGTATCTCACATTCAAGACTATGTCATGATGAATACATAGAGTTTAAAGAAAAATAATAACCCAAATGACTACATACCCCCACCGAGCTGATGAGAAAGAACAGTGCTGGTATCTGTGCCTCCCTGACCTGCCCGGCCTCCTTGGACTTGTGACACTTGCCTAGTTAGGGCCCCTAGGTCCTGGGGCCAGCAGGACCCTCGTACAATTATTGCAGTAAGCCTGTTGTGTCACCCAGAAGTTCTATTATCAGTGTTTCTCAAATCCTGACCAGGCATCAAGATGACCCAGGGAGCTTCTTTTTTTTTTTTAGTTTTTAATTTTTTAAAAAAATTTTATTGGAGTATAGTTGATTTGCAATGTTGTGTTAGTTTCAAGTGTACAGCAAAGTAAATCAGTTATACATATAGCCACTCTTTTTTAGGTTCTTTTCCCATATAAGTCATTACAGAGTATTAGATAGAGTTCCCTGTGCTATACAATAGGTCCTTATTAGTTGTCTATTTTATATATAGTAGTGTGTACTATATGTCAGTCCCAATCCCAGGGAGCGTCTTAAAACTGCGGACTCCCTCCATGTATGCCTGGAGAGTCATGACCCAGGATTTTTAATGCTTAACAAGTGTCTGAGGTCCTTCTACAGAAAGTGTGGTCTTTGGACCTACCTCCTGGCCATAGTTAGAAATGCAGAATCTGGGGTGCCCTAGGCCTCTGCATCTTAACAAGGTCTCCTGAGATTCTGTGATTTGTGTACACAGTAAGGATTTGAGAATTGCTGTCCCAGAGGGTCCTGACACCTGTGGCTCTGGGATCTCACTTGGAGAAACTCTGCTAATAGCACTCCTGGACAGAGACTGGGAAGAGAGAAGCTGGAAATGGACTTCATTCCTGCCCCTGGGCACTGTTCCTTTTCTAGGAACTTACTCAACTAAGTCAGAGGGGCATTGCTTTTTTGTTTTGTTTTGTTTTCTTCTGATGGCAAAAGTTGTACGTATTCATTGTAGAAAACTAGGGAAAAGGAGAAACAGAAAACATCCCACCACTCGGAGATTAAAATTGTTAACATATGAGCATATTTTCTTCCAGATTTTTTCTATGCACATGTACATTTTTCCCCAAAATTGAAAGCGTGCTTACTTACAATTCCAAGTCCTATTTTCATTCAACAGTATATCATAAACATCTCCCCATCTTTAAAACTTTTTTGAAAATAATTTTAATAACTATGATAGTCCATCATTTGAATGTCACCATAATTTAAGTTGCTAGTTCCTGCTATTGAATTTTTAAGTCCTTCCCAGTTGTCCACTATTACAGTTAACACTGCAGTGATCAGCCCCGTTCACAGCTCCCCACCACAGAGTGCCCACAAGTGGAATCCTGGCTTCAAGGTCAAGGTGGAGCCCCTGTTAGCCCTATCAGCATTTACCCTTTCTCATACTATTTTTAAAAACTTTCCCAATTTGATGGGTGAAAATGAACATCTGTGTTTTGATGTGCATTTCTTTGATTTTGTGAAGTTGAACACTTTTTTGTTTATTGGCCATTTGCATTTCTTCCCTGGATTTTCTGTTCAGGTCCATAAGGGAAGGACTTTTAAAATGGTTTTCACTTCACATCAAGATAAAAGTCTGCACAGATTCAGATCTTTGGTTCTGGTCCAGACCTTTCCAGCCGTATGTTCATCATAGCACTGGGCTAAGACCATATGGGAGGAGTGTCCTTCTTGAGAGAAATGAATTTAATAATAATGGTAATGGTAATAACTGAGTAGTGTACTGAGCACTTCTTATGTGCCTGCATTGTGCCAGCCAGTCCCACAGACTTTATTCGTTACGCTCTCAGAGCAGCCCTTCCAGCGAGGGACCATCTCCCCATTTTACAGACAGAGACACTAAGGGCTCAGAGGAAGTCATCGGTCTAGCAAGTGGAGGAACTGAGATCCCAGCCAGCGACTGTTGTGTTCTCTTAACCCGGGTGTAGAGGGTCTCCCGAGGTCCGGAGAGTGGATGGAGGGGCAGCCCTCCGCTCCCCCCTCCAGCGCTCTCCCTCCTCCCGCAGATGGGAAGCCCATCTCCACCGATGTCATCGTCCTGGGCCGCACCAACTTACTAATCACCAGCGCGCAGCCCCGGCACTCCGGCGTCTACGTCTGCCGAGCTAACAAGCCCCGCACGCGCGACTTCGCAACCGCAGCCGCAGAGCTCCGCGTGCTGGGTGAGGAGGGGAGGAGGGTGAGGGAGGGCGAAGGACCGCGGAGTAGGTGTTGGGGAGACCGGACTGGGGCGGGTTAGCTAGGGCGGGGCCGGGAGGAGAGGGGAGGGGGGTAAAGGGGCGACTGGGTGTGTCAGAGGGACTGAGGGGCGGTGCTGGAGGATGAAAACGGGATAGGGCGGGGGGTGGGGCATTGGAGGGGACAGACTAGGTAATTAGAGGAGAGGAAGTGGTGGAAAGAGATTGGAGGATGGAGTGGGGGCAGAGGGGAGGGGTGGTCTGGGTGGGACCCAGGTAATGTGGGGAGGGAGGGGTGGGACTGAGGTTACTCGGGGGAGATGGAGTGGTCTGGGAGGAGAAAACTAGGGGCAGGGTTGCTCAGGGCTGGCTGAGGGGTAAATCTGATAGGTAAGGGATACTGGGAGGTAGGGGAGAAGGAAATGGTAAGTGCGGGAGCAGGGTTAGATCCAGGAGGAACCAGGGTATTTAGGGGAGGCCGAGGAGGCCTGGGGACAACTCGGAGAGAGAAAGAGAATGGTCAGTGTGGGGCTGGGGTAAAAGGCGGAAGAGAGAGCTGCACTGCCGAGGGTATTTTGGGGGGACGGGTGAGTCAGGAAGAGGTTAGAATGAGTGGAGAGGATGCGGGAGTCCGTCGGGGTGTCCGTCGGGTATTGGGGGCGGGAGCCAGTGCCCCTGGTGGCCGGAGCGCGCGGTCAGCGTCCCCCTCCCCTCCCCCAGCCGCCCCTGTCATCTCGCAGGCGCCGGAGGCGCTGTCACGGACGCGGGCGAGCACCGCGCGCTTCGTGTGCCGCGCGTCCGGGGAGCCGCGGCCCACGCTGCGCTGGCTGCACGACGGAGAGCCGTTGCGGCCCAACGGGCGCGTCAAGGTGCAGGGCGGCGGCGGCAGCCTGGTCATCACGCAGATCGGCCTGCAGGACGCCGGCTACTACCAGTGCGTGGCCGAGAATGGCGCGGGCACGGCGTGCGCCGCCGCGCCTCTGGCAGTAGTGGTGCGCGAGGGGCTGCCCAGCGCCCCCACGCGGGTCACCGCCACGCCGCTGAGCAGCTCCGCCGTTCTGGTGGCCTGGGAGCGGCCCGAGCTGCACAGCGAGCAGATCATCGGCTTCTCCCTCCACTACCAGAAGGCACGGGGTAAGTCTCCCCGGGGCTAAGAGGCCCCAGCAAAGACCTACGCGGGGGCTCTGGTGGGCGGGGAGGGGCGCGGCATAGGCTGGATGATTGAAGGGTTGCCTTTGGGGATAGGATAGAACGGGATGGGGTGGGAACCCACAGGAGAGACCTGTGTAGAAATGGGTCAGTACATTTCTCCCTCAGCCACAGTTTGTTATAAGAGAGGCGGGAGAGGATGCTCCTCCTCCCAGGGAAAATGGCTTGGCATTCCTGGAGCCAGCTTGTTCATTGCAGCAAGAGTCACTTCAGTTAGAGGCTAGAAGGGACTTCCTAACCAGTGGAGGAATTAATACAGTGGGACTAGAAGTCAGGGGAGTTTATACTCTCCCACCGAGATTATCTGGAATGATTTAGCTGTAAAGAGGCTATTCTAGGGACTGGGACAATATAAAGGATCCCTAGACAGCTTCCAGCTGGTGAGCCCTCGGGGGTTGCCCTGTGACAGACTGTCCTCTAACCCTAACCCACTCAGGCATGGACAATGTGGAATACCAGTTTGCAGTGAACAATGACACCACTGAGCTACAGGTTCGGGACCTGGAACCCAACACAGACTATGAGTTCTACGTGGTGGCCTACTCGCAGCTGGGGGCCAGCCGCACCTCCACCCCAGCACTGGTCCACACACTGGATGATGGTAGGACCTCTGCACCTGCAGTGGGCACCTTGGGGCCCAGAGAATTCCCTGGGGTTGGTAGCTCAGCTTCACTTTACTAGTGTTCGCCAAGGCACTTTTACCTGCCTTATGCCATATTTTGTGCCCTGTAAGGGAGTGGGCGAGGGTTCTTCTCCTTAATTTACAGTTGGGAAAACTGAGGCCCAGAAAATTAGTGACTTGCCCAAGGTCAGTAGTACGGCTGGGACTTGAGCCCAGGTCTCATGATTGCCTGTATCAGATGGCCCTTCTCCCCGACACCCACATACCATCCAGTCAGACAGGAGCCAGTGACAATCCATCGGATGTAGACGATTGTGCCCCCAACCTTATTCTGGCTTCAGGGTGGGAAGGATGTCCCCTCATCTCCAGCTTGGGGCTCCCCTGAGAGGCTCCCTTTCCTCCCTCAGATCCTGGTCCCGGGCCTACTTCTGACTTGCTGTGTGACCTGGGCAAGTCTCTGACCGCTCCTGGGCCTCACCTTCCACGTCGGTGGAGCAGAGCTCACGTAGATGTTCTTCTGTCTCAGTCCCCAGTGCAGCGCCCCAGCTCTCCCTGTCCAGCCCCAACCCCTCGGACGTCAGGGTGGTGTGGCTGCCCCTGCCCCCCAGCCTGAGCAATGGGCAGGTGGTGAAGTACAAGATAGAGTACGGTTTGGGAAAGGAAGGTGAGTGGGGGCAGGACACGGGCTCCACCTGGCTGGGAATCATTGGTGTGAAGGGTTGATCAGAGTGGCTGGGGGCCTGAGCAGAGCTGTGGAGTAGGGCAAGGTGAACCTGGAAAGGGGGAAGGTGGGCTGGGGGTTGGGAGGGCAGGAGAGAAAGGGAAGGCGAAGAGGGCTAGCTCAAGACAGGGGGAGGCCTGAGGTCTAGCCCCACCTCCTCTACGGCTGCAGTGCGTAATCCTGTTGAGTCCCTGCCTCAGTGTCTTTGTGAAATGAGGCAGGTAACCTAGGTAATCCCTGGGGTCCCTTCCAGCTCAAAAAGCAAATGAGGGATAGGGAGGTGGAGGGTGTGCTTGTGGGATTGAGAGAAAAGAGGCATGGGGGCGTGTGTGTTAGGACAGATGTCAGGAATCTAGGGGAGGAGGTGTGAAAGGGATGGAGAGATTGGAGAAGGCAAGTGGCTGGGGGCCAGGATGAGGGTGGGGAGGGAGGGAAGGGTGAGGAAGGGGGCTTGGGTGGTTGGCAGGGCTCCGGAAGGTAGGTGGTGCTTGATGGCCTTCATAGCCAGTGCCTCATGCCAGCACCCTGGTGTGTGTGGGGGGGTTGGTTACTGACAGCTCCTGGGGCGGTGGGGAGTGTGTGCCATGATCCTTCCCGCTCTGAGCCGAGGCTGATGGCTCTGCCAGCCAGAGTTGGAGGCCCAGGAGTCAGCCCTGGAGCATGGAGTCCGTCCGGGCACTGAGGGTTTTAGGCTCCGATGGGCCCTGAGGAACCAGGATCTGAGGTGGAAAAGTCGGTGTAGGGGAGTTTAGGAGTCCTGGTCCTTAGGCGGCCACCCAGAGCCAGTCTCTTCTGTCCCAGCAGATCAGATTTTCTCCATCGAGGTGCCAGGGAATGAGACACAGTTTACACTGAACTCGCTTCAGCCCAACAAGGTGTATCGAGTGCGGATTTCGGCCGGCACAGGGACCGGCTACGGGGCCCCCTCCCAGTGGATGCAGCACAGAACGCCCAGTGTGCACAACCAGAGCCACGGTACGGGGTCAGAGGGGACAGTTGGGGTGATGCGTGTGCCTATGTATGTTTGTGTATGTTTGCCCTTGGAACCCAGACCCAGCCACCTCCTCCATCAGAGACGTTCCATGGCTCCCCCTGCTCGATGGGCAAGGGAGGATGGGTGAAGAGGCGAAGGGCTAGCTTTTGCAGACACCCCTGAGCTCCTGTTTCCTTTCCATCTGCTGTGTGACTTTGGACAGACCGTTCACAACTCTAAGACTTCATTTACTGCCAGGTGTGGCACAAGGATTAATTAATGTAAACAAAATGTTTAGTACATAATTAGAACTTGTTAAATAGTAGCTGCTTCCATGATTATGATCGTGGGTTTGGCTGAGAGGCCCAATAGTAGAGTGGTTAAATGCACTCAAAACCTGGCGCACATACTATCTGTGTGACCTTGGGCAAGTTACTTTTACGAGCCTCAGTCTTCTTATCTGTAAAACAGGGATAATAGTGCTTTTGTTATTTTATAGGGTTGTGAGAACAGCATCAGACACATAGTGAGCTGCCCCACTCTTAGGCTTCCAAATAGGGCTCCCCACTTCCAATGGCTCCATCCCTCCTTCCCGGCTTTAGCAATCCCTGGGATCCCCTACCTGCCGGTACTCATGCATTCATTCCTTCAGAAGAATTCTAGAGCCCTGCTCCAAGCGAGGTGCCGTCAGCCCTGCCCCAGAGGTGCTCCTTGCTGACCTCTTTGCAAATGCCCAGGAGACATCCCTGCATTCCCAGCACTTGTGGAAGAGTGAGGTGTGCTCTAGACCGAGCCTGGGCCTGGTCCTTAGGCCGGTGGCTGAATGGTGATGCACTGGGAGAAGGCTGGCAAGGCTGTACTCAATGCTGTCTTCCTGCTTTTTGCTTCCTCGTGTCTCTTCCCCCTCCCTTCCTGCGCCTCTGCCCGCAGTCCCTTTTGCCCCTGCAGAGCTGAAGGTACGGGCAAGGATGGAGTCCCTGGTCGTATCATGGCAGCCACCCCCTCACCCCGCTCAGATCTCTGGCTACAAACTGTACTGGCGAGAGGTGGGGACAGAGGAGGAGGAGGCAGATGGCGAGGGCCCTCCAGGGGGCCGTGGAGACCAGGCTTGGGATGTGGGTCCTGTCCGGCTCAAGAAGAAAGTGAAGCAGTATGAGCTGACCCAGCTAGGTGAGGAGGGCCAGGTGGGGAGGGATGAGATGGACATAGCTCCAGTGGGAGACTGGACAAGCAGGGTCAGTGGCTGGAGATGACCCCAGAGGTTCCTCTAGCCGGTGAGTGACCCCCATGACCTTCCCCAGTCCCTGGCCAGCTGTACGAGGTGAAGCTCGTGGCATTCAACAAACACGAGGATGGCTATGCGGCAGTGTGGAAGGGCAAGACGGAAAAGGCTCCCACCCCAGGTGAGGGGGCTGGGGAAGCGGGGGAGGAGGTCTCAGTCAACAGGATGGCCTCCTTTCCCTTTCCTCTGGGCCAGCTCTGGTGGTCAGGTTGTCTGGAAGCTTCAGCTACCCACAAACCCATTCTACGAGGCTCTTCTAGGTTACAGAGAGAAGCTCCAGCTTGTGCACTGTCTCGTAGGTCTGCTCACCGTGTTTTCATTACCCATGAACAGTGCTAATATGGAAGGTTGGACAGAGAAAAACCCCATGATTCATCAGTGACTTCTGACTCCAAGTTTGACCTTTAAACACTTTTTAAAATACATCCACCTACATTGCACCGTCTATCAGATTATTCCTCTGCTCTAGGGAGGGAAGGTATCCCTTTGTGGCCCACCAGGAAACTGAGGCTCAGGATCTTGGTTGGGGCTGCTGCAACAAAACATTATAGACTGGGTGGCTTGAACAACCAGTTCTGGAGGCCGGGAAGTCCAAGATCGAGACCCCAGAAGACCAAGTGTCTGGTGAAGACCTGCTTCCTGGTTCGTAGACCATAGGCCATCTTGTTGCTGTGTCCTCACATGGCGGAAAGAGGGTTGGAGAGTTCCCTGGGGTCTCTTTTGTAAGGGCACTGTTATAGACTGAAAATGTGTGTCACCCCAGAATTCATATGCTGAAACCCTCCACTCCAAAGTGATATAATAGGAGGTAATTAGGATTAGATGATGTCATGAGGGTGGAGCCTTCATGAATGGGATTAGCACCCTTATAAGAGTCACAAGAGAGCTTGCTTCCCTTTTCTGCTCTGAAGATACAGTGAGAAGTCAATTGTCTATAACCCAGAAGAGGGCCTTCACCAGAACTTGACCATGCTGGCACCCTGATCTCAGACTCCAGAACTGTGAGAAATAAATTTCTGTTGTTTATAAGTCACCCAG
This sequence comes from Leucopleurus acutus, assembly GCF_964270905.1. NCBI lineage: Eukaryota > Metazoa > Chordata > Mammalia > Artiodactyla > Delphinidae > Leucopleurus > Leucopleurus acutus. Next base: position 134,286,233 of record NC_139142.1, on the reverse strand, counting down.
TCTATGGTGGTTTGTTATAGTAGCCTGAACAGACAAAGACAGGCACTAATCCCTAAGACAGGACCCACCATATGTTCAAATTTCAACATATGAACTTTGGGGGGACACAGACATTCATTCCATGAAACTTTTCTACGTCTTTTACAAACATTAACTAATTTAATCCTCATAACAACCCTATGAGGTGTTGGTACTATTATCTGCCCCACTGACAGAATGGGGAATGGAGACACAGAGAGGTTAATTAACTTCTCCATAGTCACACAGCTACTAAGTGGCAGAGTTGGAATTTGAATCAGGGCAGCCTGGCTCCAGAGTCTGTGCTCTTAATTGCCATGATTTGCTGTCTCTATTACATTCCTACATACTAGTGTTCCACAGTCTGCTATCTGTATGCTCTTGGCAAAAATCACTTAAATTCTGGGGAGCCTCAGTTTCCTCATCTGTGAAGTGAGAATGGTGTCACCCAACTCACAGGATCAAAAGAGACTGGGTAAAAGAAAGTGCCCTGGGAACTGCAAACCACTATACATACTGAGGGATGAGTATCCTCCCTCCATTCCCACACTCTAATTTTCACCCTCCAGACCTGCCCATCCAGAGAGGGCCACCCCTGCCCCCCGCCCATGTCCATGCGGAATCAAACAGCTCCACATCCATTTGGCTTCGGTGGAAAAAACCAGACTTCACCACAGTCAAGATTGTCAACTACACGGTGCGCTTCAGCCCCTGGGGGCTCAGGAATGCCTCCCTGGTCACCTATTACACCAGGTGGGACGAGGGGGCTGATGCTGCGAAGGGGGAGGAAGAGCAGACGGTGGGGAAGAAGGCAGCAGGTGGTGATGAGGAGCGGGGACCTGGGGGTTCAGGGACATTTCACGACTCATGTGTTAAACTGGGGGCACATTGAGGGTCTGATGACCAGATGGTGCCAGATGGAAAAGGGGCATCCATCCAGTCCCATCCCCTCACAGGAGAGCCTTGTACTCAACCCTAGGAAATGTCACGCAGGACAGACCTATTTCTTCAACTTCACGTGACGGGGAAGAGACAGCCCAGCTGCTGTCCTGAGAGGTCCCCAGTTAGATGGGGAGACAGAGACCCTGACCTGGGGAGCGGTTTGTTTGGCAGAGGAAACAAAGCATAAAAAGAAATAGATATATACAGTGGCAGCTGAAGTAAAATTAAGTCAAGGAAAAGAAGCATCAGAGATGGTCCCTTGGGTAGAGAATGATGTGGATTAATCCAGGAATGTTTCCTGGAAGAGGGGCCTGGCTTGGGGACTGGACATGGAGCCTGATACATCCAGACCTCTCTGCAGGTCCTCTGCATGGTGTTAGTGGCCCCCGTGGGGCTGGGGTAGGGGAGTAGATTTGGAGGGCCCTGCCCTGCTAGGAGGGTGTGCCTGAGAGCCCTGGTCACGTTTCTTGCCTTGGCAGCTCTGGGGAAGACATCCTCATTGGCGGGCTGAAGCCATTCACCAAATACGAGTTTGCGGTACAGTCCCACGGCGTGGACATGGACGGGCCTTTCGGCTCCGTAGTGGAGCGCTCCACCCTGCCTGACCGTGAGTGGCCACCAGTCCATCTTTCAGGGAACTCCTTCTTGCCCCAGCATCCCTCTTGTGAAGCGCCCCTCAGAACCCCATGAGTGTCCGTCATTTGCTCTGCATCTCTGTAGGCAGTCCTGTGCTGGTCTTAACCATTTACTCACCGTTTACTCAGACATCATAACGTAAGATTTAGAGGAGTGGTTTCTTTTAAGAGGCTGTGGGAAGACCTCAGTGAGCCGTGAGGGGGGCCAGGTCTGGAGGCAGGCGTCCTGGGTTCTGCCTTTGGGTCCCCGTCATTCCCCTGACACACACTGAGACTTAGGCAGTCCCCTTCCCCACGAAGGGCCTGTGGGTCCTCATCTGTCAAAAGAGAGGATGGGACCATTCGCTTTGCAGGTCTGTGACTCTGGAACCCTCTGGAAATGCATCTGAAGACAAGTGGATTTTTTTTTTTTTTTTTTTCCGGTACGCGGGCCTCTCACTGTTGTGGCCTCTTCCGTTGCGGAGCACAGGCTCCGGACGCGCAGGCTCAGCGACCATGGCTCACGGGCCTAGCCGCTCCGCGGCATGTGGGATCTTCCCGGACCAGGGCACGAACCCGTGTCCCGTGCATCGGCAGGTGGACTCTCAACCACTGCGCCACCAGGGAAGCCCGACAAGTGGATTTTTGTTCTCACAGCAGAGGCTCTTTGGTGCTTCCAGTCCTAAGACTGCTCACCTTTCTATTGACAGACCTCTGTCCCTGACCTGAAATAGGAAGACACGTGTAGGGTAGGGTGGGGAGGCCCTCTACCCTCATGGATTCACTTTTTTAAAAATTGCTTGCAAGTTGTTTCTCACCCATGCATGACTTCAGTTCTTATGGTCTTAAACTGCGTGCGGACTTTAGGGAGACCCTGGTGTTTTCTCCAAGGAGACTGTATGATACTGGATCCCCAGCACAACTGACCAGGCTATAGAGGGGGGAATGTTTTCTCCTTTCGCAGGTGGGGAGACTGGAGCCTGAGAAGCAGAAAGTCACCTAGGATCAAGGAGGGTTCTGGCAGCCCGTGGTGCTGTGGCTCTGTTATGCCTTAGAGCCCTGGGTCCCCATCCCACCCTCTGTTGGGCCTCGAAAACCTGAGCCCCCAAATCTCTGTCCCTTCCCAACACACCAGCCACCTTGTGTCCCTCCTTCTCCCCCTTCCTCATTCACTCCCACCCCCCAGGATCAACTTCTTCTCTGAAAAAAAGACACAAAGCCTTCCAAGGTGCTGCTTCTCCCACTGCGGTTCCCCAGACCCTGAGGACTTGTGCCAGGGGCAGGCGTAGAGGCTACCCAGGGCATCAACCAACTTTACTTGAAGATTTTGGGTGGCAAGGGGAGTTAGGAACTTTAAATGATAAAATATTTCAAACACTATTTTTATATTAAATGTTACCACGGAATAGATTAATTTAAAAGAAAAGGTAAGCCTTCCAAAAACTTCTGAGCTCTGCCCCCAGGTCCCTAGAATACCAAGGGTTGAAGACAGTGTCAACCCTTGGAAGTATTTGGGTGTGGAAGTTTGAGGAGCTCTGCTCCAAGGAGTAGAAAAGAGTTTCTGAGAGGGGAGGAATGGTGGTGAAGCCCCCTCCTCAACTGTATTCCAGAAAGTCCCCACTGAGAGACCAGACCTCATTCTGCTTTGTGGTTTGTGGTTTGTTCCAGTGAAGGAGGAAGCAGGGAGGCTATGTCCTTGTGCCCTGGCTCCCAGCTGCCCCCAGAGCTGGGGCTGTCAGTGACCCTGCCTCTCCCCGTCTCCCCTCCTGACCCCCAGGGCCCTCCACGCCCCCATCTGACCTGCGCCTGAGGCCCCTGACGCCATCCACCGTTCGGCTGCACTGGTGCCCCCCCTCGGAGCCCAACGGCGAGATCGTGGAGTATCTGATTCTCTACAGCAGCAACCGTACCCAGCCTGAGCACCAGTGGACCCTGCTCACCACCGAGGGTGAGGGCTCGCGCCCCACGGCATCTGAGCAAGAGTTTCCCCACCCTCTCCCCACTTTCCAGCCTCCCCAGTGGCTGGTTAGTAGTGAGCTTGCCGCTGAGGTTTGTTCCAGGAGGAGCAGCCAGAAGCTACCGCCTGAGCGGGAGAAGCAGATTCTCTCAGGGCCACTTCCCAGCCCATCCCTGCAGCCCACCCCGACCCAATTCACCAACCCTGCTCTCCCTGCCTTCCCCACGCCCCCCCGCCAGGAAACATCTTCAGTGCTGAGGTCCACGGCCTCGAGAGCGACACTAGGTACTTCTTCAAGATGGGGGCGCGCACAGAGGTGGGGCCTGGGCCCTTCTCTGGCCTGCAGGATGTGATTACTCTCCAGGAAAAGCTCTCAGGTAAGAGGCAGGAAGGGGTGGGGTCCATCCTGGGGCAGTCCAAGCTCTCCAGAGCCCCCCCCCCACACACACACACAGTTGACTTCTAACCCTCAAGCCATCTCTTCCAAGGTCCTGCCTCTGGGCATGACTACACTTTCATTGTTTTGGACAAGTGCCCTCTTCACCTGGTGTGGAGAAGACAAATTTGAAGGGAAGATGGGTGTGGTTCAGTGGTGATTCAGTTGAGAGGTCAGATTTGCGGGAGACTGGCTTGGTTTCTTTAGGAGATTGCTTTGGAGAACTGGCTTAGAAAGGTGATGAGATTTATGGGGTGGAGGTCTTGGGCAATGGGACTGGCTACATAATCAGCAGGGCCCGGTGTGAAAGGAAAATGTGGGGTCCCTTATTTAAAAAGGGGGAAGAACTTCCAGATGGTGACAGCAGAGCATTAAACCAAGCCCAGAGCCCTTCTAAGCATGGGCCACGTGCCCCTGCAGGTGTTGCACACCTGCAAAACCAGCCCTGTTAGGAAGGCAAGAGGTGTGTTTCACTGAAAGGCCAGGCTGATGGGGAGGAGCCACAACTTCCGTATGTCCAGTGAGAGGGAGGTAGTGGTGGTCTTTGTGAGTCCATAGGGCCCTCCTGTCCTTGCATGAGAAGATTTCACATGTCCAAAGGGTGAGGCTCAGGCCAGGGGTCTCTGGAGGAAGCCGCAAGTCCAGGTCTACGAACCCTGGGTTCTCTCCCGTCCTCCATCTGTTCTGTTCCCTCCCTCTCCCCCGCCAGACTCTTTGGACGTGCACTCCGTCACGGGCATCATCGTGGGCGTCTGCCTGGGCCTCCTCTGCCTTCTGGCCTGCATGTGCGCTGGCCTGCGCCGTGGCCCCCACCGGTGGGTGAAGGAGCCAGTCTGACCGCACAGAGGAGAGGTTTCCAGAAGGGCTGCAGAGATGAGGGAGCAGGGAAAGTGGCCATGACTTGCTCTGGGCACTCCCAGGAGCCCCATTAAAGTTGACTCTGGGATGAAGGGGTTGGGGGTGATGACCTCATGAGAGTAGGGGGTGGGTTTAGGGAAGCCCCCCAGCATATCCCCTCAGCAAGGGCAGGCGTAGGTAGAGCTGCCTCTCTGCTGTTTCCTTGGTAGCTGCCAGCATCTTGCAGAGAGGGACCCCAAATCTCCAGATGCCTGGAGCCAAGGGAGGAAGGACCCCAGTGTAGTGTCCCAGCTGTTTTGAACAATCCCAGAATTTCTTATTCATTGCACAGACCGGGAAATTAAGTCTCAGAGATGGGTAGGAACCTGCCCAGGGATACAGGCTGGACTAGATACCAGTCTCACCCCCACCCCTCTCTTTGACCACTGTGCTGTCCCCCATCTTCCCTTCCAGGGAAGCCCTCCCGGGCCTGTCCTCCACGGCCACTGCTGGGAACCCCACGCTCTACTCCCGAGCCCGCCTTGCCCCCCCCAGCCCCCCGGCTGCCCATGAACTGGAGTCCCTTGTGCACCCCCGTCCCCAGGATTGGTCCCCACCGCCCTCAGACATCGAGGACAGGGCTGAAGTGCACAGCCTTATGGGTGGTGGCGGTCCTGACTGCCAGGGTCACTCCAAGAGAAAGGTGAGCCTGGGTAGGTCCGAGCCCCACACTGTGGCTCATGCCCAAATAGGACACCAGGGGGCGCGAGAGCGCAATGTGTGACCCCGTGAGAGAGCCCCTTCCCTCCTCCCCCCTCCCCTTCCTGGGCCAGCTGCAGAAGAAAAAGCATACTCTCCCTCCTCCTTGAAAGGGTTGGGAGGGCAGGGAAGCAGATGGGCCTCCATCCCCGGCAGAATAGGTCAGCCTGGTTCTCAGGAAGGAGGGGAGGGCCCCCGATGGGCTGTCTGCGGTTGACTCGGGATGGCCAGAACACCAAGATCCCTCCTCATCCTGGGAGCTGGGGAGACCTCTAAGACCCGGCTCTCCCCAGTATGGGAAAAAGAGGCTGGTCAGTTTGGAGGTGGTCAAGTGGGACCGGGATCCGGATAAGGTGGGCCCACACAGGGCAGGTCCCCTCCATCCTAGCAGTGGTGGCTCATCCTGCATTTCCTGACCAGCCAGCTCAAACCCCTGAGTCTTTCCCCATCCTTTCCCTGCCTCTGTGGTGAAGGAGACCCTGCCTGGCTCAGAAACCTCTGGGCTTTTCTGCAGGAGGATCTTTCTGTCCTCAAATTCACCCCCAGACTCTCAGCCCATTCTGTGCTCCTCCCTACAGCCTTGGGGAGGGAGGTAGCAAGGGGGCCAAGAGAGTCTGTGAAGGGAGCTCCATACACTTCCCTCTCATACTTCACAGTCAAGCTCTCAGTGCTCCCACTTTTCTTCCTGTGCAGATCTCCTGGGCTCAGCACGGTGGGCTGAGCTGGGCAGGTTCCTGGGCAGGCTGTGAGCTGCCCCAGGCAGGCCCCATGCCCTCTCTGACCCGGGCCCTGCTGCCCCCTGCTGGAACCGGGCAGACGCTGTTGCTGCAGGCTCTGGTGTATGACGCCATAAAGGTCAGCGTCCCGGGAGGAGGGGGGAGGGAAGGAGAGGAGGGTCCCCGCGTTTGTGCAGAGCAAGTAGTGAATCCTCTGGAGAGCCCTGGTGGTAACTTCCCTGGGGCTAAAAGTCTAGCCAGCAGATCCCTGGAGCCTCTAAAGATGAGTGGATGGAGGGCAGGCCAGTTTGGGAGAAGCTGTATTTCTCTGGGTTGGGGACAAGCCTTCCTCTACCTAGACGTAAGTGGGCCACAGCAGAATTACATGGATCTGACGGTGCACCCGGCCTGAGTGCACTCAGCCCTTCCCCCTGTTCACTGAGGCCCTGACTGAATCTAGTACTTCTGGAACTCCTCAGCAAGGGCAAATGCATAGTATTTCCCTGCCTTCCCAGGGATCTGATCATCATCTCTTTTAGGACAGTCACCGTTCTTCCTTTACCAGCTCCCATGTAATGTATAACGGGCTCTGGGCTGGGGGTCAGTCTCTCTGCATCCCAAGAATGATGGCCGTCCTTCTGATGGTCACTCTCAGTGATGGTTTTGTGTTCTCTTCTCTGACCAGGGCAATGGGAGGAAGAAGCCGCCCCCAGCCTGCAGGAACCAGGTGGAGGCCGAGGTCATTGTCCACTCTGACTTTAGTGCATCCAAAGGGAACCCTGACCTCCACCTCCAAGACCTGGAACCCGAGGATCCGCTGCCTTCAGAGGCTGCTGACCTCACTTTGGGTGTTACGAATCTCAGGCAAGGGGCAGACTGGCTGGACAGGGAGCTGGGAGGGTGTGAGCAGGCAAGCCCTGGGCCAGACAGACTTACCTGCCTGCCAGAGGCAGCCAGTGCTGCTTGCCCCTACCCGGATCTCCAGCCCAGTGAGTCTCTGCAGGAGGCCCCGGGGAACAGCTGCCAGCCAAAGGCCCCCTGCCCTCCAGCAGCCAGCCCAGGCCTGCCCAGAGCCCCAGTCTCCTCTGCGTAGCTCCCTCGAGGGCACAGTTGGGGGCAGGCTGGTACGGATCGTGGGACATGACACGGGTGGCCACACATGTACACGTGTCTGCCTGCAGGTACTGACCATCATCAAGCCCTTTGGAGCCTCCTAGGGTGCTCTGGCTCAGGGGAGAGGAAGAAGTGGGTTGTTCACTCTTCCCCACCCATGCTCTGTGACACGTGTGGTAGGCGAGAGACACGTGAAGCACAGCTATACGTGCTGTACACGTGTGAAGCGCGTGTGGGTGTGCTGGTTGGTGAGCTGGGAAACCTTGGCCCGGGCAGTGGTCACTACGGCCTACTCCGTCCTCCAGGTCAGGACAGTGCCCAGCCCTGTGGGCCCCCACCTCCGTCACCCAGCCTTTTATTACACACTCTGAGAGTGTCTCCAGTGCCCTGTCTGACAGAGACAGCCCCAGCCCACTTCCTGTCTGGCTGGGCTGAGTGCAAGCAGGCTCTGAATGCCTAACGCTTTAGCTGCATCACCTCTGCCATGTCCCCGGTGCCCAAATTGAGAGGGTGACTCTGGCTCCCCTCAGAGCAGTTCTGCATCTAGTGTTGTAATTGGGGAAGTGCCTGGTTTTGAAAATCTGCTTTCTCTTGCTCTCCCCTCCTTCCTCCCTGCTCACTCCTCTAGTGTCTGTCTCCCAGTCGCCCTGCTCTCCCAATCCTAGCGCCCTTCTCTTCCTCCCTGATACCCTTTCCTTTCCTCTCTGCACTTTCTCTGTCTCCTCTTTCCGTCTGTCTCTGCTGTCTCTCCCACCTCTCCCACACTGTGTCATGTGGTTCTCCTGCCTGGGTTCAATCTCTGCATCCTCCCCTAACAACATGACTACCTCATGTCTGTTCAAGGCCAGAGCGTGACTCCTGTGTCTGCCATCCACTTCAGCCATCATCCTCCCACCCCCTTCCCATCTGTGCCTCCATAGGCCCCCTCCCCAGGCAAACTGCCTACCCCCAGTGCAGTTTGGAAAAGACCTTTCAGCTTCCCTTGCATCTTTCTGCCTGTGATTGAGATCGGAGGGTTCTCCTTGGAGAGGATAAATGCAAGTCATACAAGGGGGTTTTTGAGACAAGGAAAGGGGAACACGACCCAGAAGCTTGGGGTAAAATTACTCCCTCCCTTCTAGGCAGGCAGGCAGATTTGCTGGACAGAGGGGTTTGGGGACCTTCCTTCCCAGTTGAAACTAGAAGGGTAGAAGGGGATGGCCCCACCACTTCCCACCCTGTGCACCTTGAACATGAGCTGACAGCATGGAGGTGGAAGGAATCTCATCCTCTTGCAGTGCTGGAAGGGAGGGCTTCACACAGGACAAGGGTGATGGGCTCTTTTCATTTTGTCTTTTCTTCAAATTCAATCCTGAAGTCATTTTCTGTTGACCTACCACACAGGGACAAGCTTGACTTCTGTTTCCTGTGGAGAGAAAACAAGGTCATTTATTTGATTTTGCACCTCAGCCTCTCATAGGAGCATCAAGTATGTGGTCTTTTCTCCCTGCATTCATCTTTTCTAACTGAGCAGCACATCAAGGGTTAACTCTGGCTTCTGGGCCAAATTAGAAATAACCAGTCTATCTTTCCTTTTTTTTTTTAAATGGTGAAATGTCTCTCAGCGGAGTTGCAGCTTTCTCAGACCCTTTCAGCATCTGTGTTTATTACACTCGGGTGTCACTCACGTTTGACATCTGCACCTACATTTCCTCCTGCTCCCCCTCCTTCAGGCAGCCTATGATAACACTAAAGATTATTAATGTTGGTTTTGTATCTCATTAGGACAGAATTGTCACTTGTACTATTTCTGTAGCATTCAGCGTTGCTGTGGCTAACACTACTGTATATGTTTCATCACGGCTCTGAAGGTCAAAAGCCTCATTTTATTTTGCTGGTTTGATTTTTTTATTTTCTAAAGGAAAAAAAAAAAAAAAAAACTGCCCTGAATTAAATGGCTGTTTTAACAGTAGGCTCTTAGCATTACACCACATAGTCATTTTTCATGTTCTTGTTTAACAGGCAGTGAGGTTCTGGTTTAAATTAAATAGCTGCAAATGAGACAATTTATAACCCATTAGGTTGGGTGGAAAATTGTTTCTCAAAAGCAAATAAGTAATAAATCTGGTATCTGCCTATAACTCACAGTTGATAAGAAAGTGGCCATCACTCACTAGCATTATATATGATTTGGGCTCTGGGTAATTTGGAAGTGTTAGGTTTGCATCTTTGCAACAGTATTTTTATTAGAAAAGAGTCCATTGGCCTTTTACAGGGTATTAATCCCTTTGTCATCTACCATTGATGCCTTACGGTTTTTGAGTCTCATTTAAAAACCTTTTCTTGATGCATGACAAGTGTAATCGGTACCTGCTCATTTATTTGTCTGTAGTTTTGCTGTATTATTTAATGATTTTTCCAGTGGTTTTTTTCTCCTTACAAGTATGATATTCTTTAGTGTTAAGCCAAGGCATTGATCATGTATCTGTCCCTATAATGAGTTAATAAACTATTTTCCAAAAATGTTCTCTTTTGGAACCGAATGACTAGAATTTCCTCAGCCTTTCTGCACGAGAGAATGTATTTCCTACCAGGATGGGAAATGTTGGTTTTTGACGGAAAGAGCAGGTGGTTATAAGAAAGAACGGATCTATCTCTGAAAAAAAGGTAACCCTTGTACGTTGCTGATGGGAATGTAAATTGGTACAGCCACTGTGGAAATCAGTATGGAGGTTTCTCACAAAACTAAAAATAGAACTACCATATGACCCAGCAATCCCACTCCTGTGTATATATCAAAACAAAAACGCTAAGTTGAAAAGATACATGCACCCTACTGTTCATAGCAGCATTATTTACAATTGCCAAGATACGGAAGCAACGTGTTTCATCAACAGAGGAATGGATAAAGAAGATGCAGTAAATATATACAATGGAATACTGCTCAGCCATAAAAGAGAATGAAATTCTGCCATTTGCAGCAACATGGATGGACTTGGAGGGTATCATGCTAAGTGAAATAAGTCAGGGAAAGACAAATACCGTATGATATCACATATGTGGAATCTAAAAATAAACAAATGAATATAACAAAACAGAAACAGACCCATTAGACATAGAGAGTAAACTAGAAGTTACCAGTGGGGAGAGGAAGCGGAAGGGGCAAGATAGGGGTAGGGGGTTAACACGTACAAACTGCTAGGTATAAAATAAGCTACAAGGATATATTGTGCAACACAGGGAATATAGTTATTTTATAACTATAAATGGAGTATAACCTTTCAAAATTATGAATCACTGTATTGTACACCTGTAACATATAATATTGTACATCAAGTATACTTCAATAAAATAAAATTTTAAAAGAGAACGGGTTACTCAGAATCCTAGGATAGGAACTCTCCCCACCAAAAAAACAAAACCAAAAACGAACTGAACCATCTCCCTACCTCAAGAGGCACTTCAGAAAAGCACCTAAACTTAGGAAAGATGCTTTCTTTGCTGACACTCTTTTAGGCTCTTCGGGGATCTCTTTCCATCTGGACACACATTTTTTGACTTTCTTGGGTGCAAGGGAGGAGTGAACCACCAACTCCGGAAATTTGGGCTCAACAACTCTTCTTTGTTAACTCTGGTCTCCAGAATTGCCCATGGCTGCATGTTCACACATGTGGGCACTGTGCCTACAGGCTCAGAGACCCATCCTACATGCACTGTCACCTTCACAAACACCCTTGTGTCCATTAACTCAAACCTAAGCACAATAGTCACACACCAAACTCCACACTTACACCCCACACACATCTCAGGATCACAGCTGGCAGCTGCTCTGTTAAGATCTTTACAGTGCCTGGAGTGTGGTTGCTTTTCTACTGCAGGGAACCAAGAGCCAGAGGCTGCCCTGCCCAGGACCACCCCCAAAGTGGCTAGTGAGCCAGCCCCAAGTTAATTGACAGATCATAGGGAGAGATACTGCACATTTTGCATGCAGGAGAATAGCCATTATTTGCATATCACTCTCAGAGCAAGCGTTGTGATAAAGAAGAATTAAACACTTGTCAAAATGAATTTAAAATGACAGCATCCCAGGACACCAATTTGACCTCTCCTGAGTCTAGGACAAGCCAAGAAGGAGTTGTTGAGAATTCAAGCCCTGCAGGAGGGAGTTCCAGGACTTTGGGCCCACGGGAGGGCCCCCCCCTCCCCTCCCTTTCCTATGGCCAATAGAAGCTCATCATTCCTGCCCTTCCTCATAATGAGATTGGTTTGGAGCTTCGGAGTGTGCCCGACCCTGAATTTCTCCATTGCCTCCTACTGCTTGCTCGTGTGTCTCAAGTCCTGCCTCTCAAGCTCACCTTCCAGTTGCTACTACAGAGTAAGGAGTCCCTGGGCTGCACAAACCCCATCACTAGTAAACTTATCTGATTTCTGGAGGCCTTTTCTTTACTCATCTGCACCAAAGTTAGTTTTATATATGGTTAACATTCCTGCTCCAAGATTCCGGAGTTGGTATCGAAAGAGAGATGTAATTACTCCTCTCCCAGACCAGTCCAATGCCAATAGCTGAGTGAGGCAGAGACTACTCTCTTTAAGCCTCCTTCTCCTTGAACTTAGTAGATGCTCAGTAATTTTGATGGACTAGCACATCATGCTGGACTCAACAGAAGATCATTTAATAGTGAGTGGCCGAGACTGAAGATCTCTGAGGGCCAGCATGGGGATGTATCTCCTAAGAGGCATGCCTATCTTCCATAACACTTCTTACCCGAGACTGATGCTCTCTCCGTTTATGTTCTCTGACATGAAACCTTGAGTCTTCTTTGTGGCATAGAAATGTTACTGGGAAGTTTAACTTTCAATATGCTTTCCCAGTTACCAGGCTATTTGTCATGACCTGTGTCCTTTAAATTTCCCTATGAGTGAGCAGGGGAGATATGATTATCTCTCAGATGAGTTCCAAGAGTGACTGCCTGGGTTTGCGGGTCTAAACAGCGGGCAGAACATCGGAACCGGGTCACTTAAGTGTTCTCATTGTCCTGTTGGTTCCGCTCTCCCAGGGCCCGGGATGAAGCTGCCTTCCCACTTCTCCTACCTCTGTCCACCCAAGGGGCAGAACTCTTCAGTCTGAAGAGGCCAGTCTTGCAGCTAAATGTCCTAGCCTTTGGCTGGAAGGACCGGAAACCAAAGGAAAACCGAATCTTTGACAACTTTGTGCAGCTTTTAGGGAATTATCTCGACAATATAGACTTGGACACGGTGCAGGAGGGCGCAGCAGAAAGAGTGGGTCAGAGGGAATCCCGCAGCTTTGCGGGTTTCTCCGCAGCCCAGACCCATTCGGCGGTCCGCTGGGTCTCCACTTCCCCAATCGTCCCCAAGTCTGGGCCTGGTCCGCGGGGGAGGGGTACGGGGCTGCAGCTCAGGACGGCGCCCGCCGCTCCGGCCCCAGTTCAAAGCGCAGGGGGCGCGTCCGCCGCGCAGCCGGGAATGTCCGGCCGCTTAAAGCGCTCGCCGGCTCTTTTGTTCCCCAGACCGGGCCTCCGGGGAGAGGGGGCTGGGGGAGGGGACCGGGAGGGGAGGGAAGGGGGGGCGGCGGGCGGCGGGAAGAGGGAGGGGCGGGCGCGGGCGGTGCGAGTGCGGAGCGCGCACCCCGGGCGAGGCTGACAGATCGCCGGGGTGGGTGCAAGATGGCGCAAGCGGCCGCGCTCCCCCTGCGCCCCCGGCGCTCCTAGGCAGGCATGTGGCCCCAGCCCCCAGCCGCCCGGGCTCGGCCCCGGCCGGAGCCCCGGCCTCGGCCCCGGCGCCGGCCCCGCGGGACGCTGTGAGCCGCGAGAGGCCCCAGAGCCGCGCGTAGCCGAGCCGAGCGGACCGCGAGCCCCATGGCTGCTCCGCGCGCCGCGCCCCCGCGCTGCCGGCCCCGGCTCCTGCTGCCTCTGCTGCTGTTGCTGCTGCTGCCCGCGCCGAGCGACGGTGAGCTAGGGCGCCCGCGAGCCGGCGGCTGAGGACCGAGCCCCGGGAAGGGCGAGAAGGGAGTAAGCGGGCGCGAGGGGCGGACCCGGGGAGAGCGGCGCGGACCTGCGGGTCGGAGGGACTTGCCCGAGAAGGAGAGGCGAACGCTCAGGGGCGCTGAGGCCGGGTTGCCGGGGGCGGCAGGGGAATGCTGAGGATGGAGCCCCCCGAAGAGAGACCGGCATTCCGTCCGCTGCGTCTCCAGGACTCAGGGCAGTGCCTGAGCCCGGACTGAGGAGCAAGGAGCGCGGCAAAGCAGGAGCTCGGCGGGCAGGCTGGAGTTGGGGAGAGGGGGAAACGAGCCATGGGAGACCACAGGGCTGAGGCCCGTCCGAGGGGGCGCGCTGGGGTGCTTGGAGCCCAGGGGTGGGCACAGAGTGGCCCGAGGCGGCCGAGGCAGCAGACGGCAGACCCCGGGGGCGGAGGCCGGGACCAAGCGGGCTGCGCTGGGCGGAGAGCACGTCGTGGATTTGGAGCCGGGACTGGGACGCGGAGTGCGAGGGAGAGACCGAGGACGAGGAGGAGGAGGAAGATTCCCGGCGGGCCGCGCGTGGGGAGGGAGAAACCCGAGAGACACCCCGCGAGCTGAGGAAGAGGGGAGAGAAGCCGACCGAGGGCTAGCGAACGGCGGGGATGCTCACGTGCCCGCCCTGCCCCGGAGGGTGCACACGCAGAGCTCGGGGTTTGCCGGCTTTGCCGCCCGGAGCTCTGTCACCACCATCCTGTTCCCTCAGTGGCTGTAACGGGCCCATCTCACGGGAGAGGGGCGCAAATCTAGTCCCTTCCCCTCCCACCCCAAGTTCTCAACAGACACTCCTCTGGGCAGTATTCTCTCCCCTCTTAGCTCGGAGAAGCGGAGTATCGCGGCCGCCTCTAGGAGAAACTTTATCCCCCAGTTGCTGTACTGGGCTTGGGGTGGGGAACTGAGGCTGCTGAAACGCAGTTGCTGGTAAAGATGGGTAGAGATTTGAAGGGGCGTGACCCTCAAATGTCTTAAAATACGAATTACCTATCCCTGAGGGTGGGGGAAACGCCCCTAACCCCAGCCTTCCTCCTTCTTTCTCCCCACCCGCCGCCCCATCTCCCCCCAGCCAGGGAGGGCGCTGGTCTGTTAGGGACGGGCCAGCTCCCGGATCGCTAGTTCCCTGTAAATGTGAGGAGGGGTCTGTGGATGCCTTTTCAGCCCAGGTGGGTTCATTCCTCCTGGAGTGAAGTTGTAACTGGTCTGGTAAGTTGCTCGCTTGAGAAGTCGGAGACTCGGCCTCATGCCTGGGATTGGAGCTCTTGTCCTTCCTCTCCGGCTTCTTCTGATTCCCTGACCACCCTCTTCTCCCTTCTCTTCTCTCCCCTCCTCTTCCAGTTCTTTCCTCTTCTGCAGGAGGGAAGAGGTTGCTGGGAGTAAAGGTTCTAGGAACCTCCCTCTTTCTAAATTTTGGGAAATCTGAGTAGATGATTGGTATCCCTCATCCTCCTATGACAAAGGCAAAACAAGCAAAGCAACCAGAACCCAGAGCATCCTAGGGGTGGGGCAGTGGAGCTGGACCATCGCCTAGCCTGTACCTGGTACTGGGCCCACACACCTTTCTCCCTGCCAGGCATCGGACCAGGCCTCAGATGGTTTTGCCAGCAAAATGAAGCAGTGATTTATTACTATCTCACTTTATATTTGTTTAGAAATTTTAACTTTTCATAGTGCAGTGCCTTTGAGTCTGTTAGTCATATTTAACAACCCTACAACGCAAGCCATATTGTTGTTCCTGATTTAAGCAGACGAGGACCGAGAAGCCCGGAGAGGTTGAATACTTTACCTGAGGTCACACCCTGAAAGTCTGTGAGGCTTCAGTGCTTAACCAGGGTGACCACAGAAGTGGCAGCGGCTGTATTGGAATCAGTGTTGCTTTTAGAGCCCAGATTTGCAGCTGTTAACTCTGAGGCCTCCGACAAGTTGCTTAACATCTCTGGGTTTCAGTTTCCTTTTCTGTAAAAGATACAAATAAAAAAAAGATGGTAGAAACAATATCCATTTCTCTGAGATGGTCTGTTGATTAAGTAACTATACTGCATGAGATGTACAAAGGTCTATATATTAATAGAGATTCCTATTAACATCACAGAATGATGGGGACACAGATCCAGAGAACTTGGAACACCTTTGTCTGCTCATTCCACACTAACTTCTCCTTTTCCTCTCATCTCCCCCCGCCCGATGCAGGTCTCGGCCACTCCGCCGAACTGGCATTTGCTGTGGAGCCAAGTGATGATGTTGCAGTCCCTGGGCAGCCTGTAGTGCTGGGCTGCAAGGTGGAAGGGACCCCACCAGTGCGAATCACCTGGAGGAAGAATGGGGTGGAGCTGCCTGAGAGTACCCACTCCACCGTGCTGGCCAATGGGTCGTTGATGATCCGCCACTTCCTGCTGAATGGAGGAGGCAGCCCTTCAGACGAGGGGGACTATGAGTGTGTGGCTCAGAACCGCTTTGGGCTGGTGGTCAGCCGGAAGGCTCGAATCCAGGCTGCAAGTAAGTGGGTGCCCTTACTTTTTTTTTTTCCAGGCCCTGGGGGGATAGAGGGAGCAGTTCCATCTTATGCAGCTTCTGGAACCCTAATTTCTCAGCATGGGTCAGTTGAGAGGGGCATAGCTGTAATTTGCGGTGGTGGAATTATATCTTATACTCATTTAACTGATTGGAATGCAATTTGACAAGAATGTAGCCAGACACTGTTGTGGGAAGAGGGAGAGAGAGACAGCAAGCTTTATCCAGTTCTTGGGTCAGTGTGTCTTAGTTTCCATATGCCTGTGTATTGTGAGCATCCCAGTCTATTGAGTATGATTTTTGTGTTTAAATATAAACAGTTGTCATACTTTGGAGGTAATTTAAGAGATTTTTTTTTTTTTTCCTTTGCGGCACGCGGGCCTCTCACTGCTGTGGCCTCTCCCCATGGCGGAGTACAGGCTCCGCACGCGCAGGCTCAGTGGCCATGGCTCACGGCCCCAGCCGCTGCGCGGCATGTGGGATCTTCCCAGACCAGGCACGAACCCGCGTCCCCTGCACCGGCAGGCGGACTCTCAACCACTGTGCCGCCAGGGAAGCCCTTTAAGAGATTTTTGAAGGGTAATTTTGGTTACATGCAATTTTTCATTACGTGCTGACTTTGAAACCTTTTGGGTAGAGTAAAACCTCACTGTACCAGCGATGACATTCTGAAGCTTGTCAACAATTTGCTTTACAAAAAATATGATAGAATAATTTCAGGGTTAACACAATGATGACATTACTCCCACTCACCTTCATGCTGGTGTACTTTTTAAAAAATTTCAGCTTTATTGAGCTGTAATTGACAATAAAATTATGAGATTTTTAAAGTGTACATTGTGGTGAGTTGATATTTGGTGTGCTTTTTAGATTGGGAGAGAAGAGGTGTTTCAGCTCTAGACTTGTGCTTTGCTTGTGCTGTTGGGCCACCAGTAATTGTGGTGATGAAATGATGGCTGTGCTTTACTGCCCTTTCCTGCAAAAAGTCTGTTGTTGTTGTTTAATCTGTATACACTCACTGTTACAAAACAATGAATCTTTACATAAACCAAAATTATTTATGTAACTTGGGAAGGTGGCAGGCTGTGAGGGTGGGCGGTCATGGTTGAGAACCACTGCTCTTGAGGAAGGGCAAAAGTTTTGCCAAGTGGAAAATGTTCTCCATCCCATATCTCTATGCTTCTGTGTGTGTGGGGGGGGTGTCCCTTAAAGGGGTTGCTTTAACTTTGGTTGGTAATCATTTTAGCTAATACTTATAAAGCAGTTTCTGCATACTGGGCTCCCTGCCTAAGTGCTTTACATGAATGATCTCATTTAGTCATCGTGATGACACTGGAAGATAGGCAGTTATCATCCCTCTTTTACAGATGGAAAAACTGAGATTTAGGGGGATCTGTGACATTCTGGTGAGCAGAGGCGCTGGGACTGCAGTCTAGGTATTCTGAACCCTGCACAGTCCCACTTAGCTCCTGTGGCACGCTGCCTCTTCCCCATCTGATTGCTGACAAGTTTCTTCCTGGCTCTGAGGGCATTTGCACAGTTGCTCTGAACGGCTGGTGAGTGATGAATCATTCTGAGGCAGGAGCCCTCTAGTTGGGTTTAAGATGCCCCTTTGTTCTAAGGAAGGCTCATCCAAGCCCCCATATGGAGCTCTCTGGGAGGCAGCCCTGGACCTTGAGACTGAATCACTTCTGGCTCAGCGACCCCCTCATCCCCCGGTCCTCCTGGCGGTGTAGGGGAAGGCTGGTGCAGCTTCTGAGCAGATGGCTGGGTGTGAGGAAGAGAAGCGTGGACGGAGTGTAGGGACCCGAGGAAGATTTTCGGGCGGGAGAGAAGAGACTTCTCAGGGAGCTGCTCCCTGGCTTGTGTCCACACTGAAAGTTAGGTGGCCCCTGCATCACCAGCCTAGAATTCTGGGAGATGAATCCCCAGGTGTTTATATATAGCTAATTGTAAATGTGCTTTTCTGTAAATGGTAATACCTTCAAGATGTTTGGCTTCCTTAAAACTCCTAACAGTATAAGAAAAGTGAGCTGTGGGCTCTGACTGGGGGAAGGGCCAGTGGGCGAGGTCAGCTTGGTTAATCCTTTGGGGTCCTGGGGACAGCTGGGGGTTTGCCTCCAAACACGGGCAGTCTGATGCGGCCTCTCTCCCCCACAAGGCTCATGGCTCCATGGGGAATGCTTGGATACCAAGCAACCGGGTGGCTGGATCCCCTTTTCTCACTTCATAGGCTGATGTCCCTAGGAACCTCCAAAGCTGATTAGCTGCCTGGGTTTTCTCCTTTGGTAATAATTCCCTGCCCGCATGCCCGCAGGCAGGGCAGATGTTGTGTGACATGGGAGGGTGCCTTCTGAAAAGGTGTGAGGTGCCCTCCAGAGCCCCTGATTCTCCTGCCTGCTCTACAGGGGCTGATAGGGCGGGGGTATGCTAAGCACCCCTCACAGACACACAGTCCACCCAGTGGACTACCCCAGTGAGGCAGCTAGGGGTCCAGGTGAGTGTAGGCAGGTCTGCTGGGGCATCCAAGCTCTGGGCCAGAGGCCGATGGCTGGGAATGCCCCCTCTCCCATCCCAGTGGGCTCGGATGCTGTCATGGAAAGATGGCCTGCCCCGGATGGGCTAGACTACAGGCTGATTCCTTGGGGGCTTTAGTTCCAAGTATCTCCTTTTTAGGACAGAGTGGCTCAGGGTCCTAGGAACACGCGTGCTTCCAGCACGTCTGGTTTCTCTGCCTTGCCGTTCCATGTGTTTATAGTTTGGGGGCTGAAAATTGAGACACTTGTTAAGGATGAGACCCTGGACAAGTTAATCTCTCCGTGGCCCAGTTTCCTCACCATTATGTGAAATGTGCATATAATCCTACTTTGTAGGATGGTTGTAAGGACTAACACACCCCATGCTTTGCCTGGCACAGAGGAGGCGCTCGGTAATGGAGTCAATACCTTTTTCTTCATTTAAAGGTGATTCCACTCGTGTTGCCAGCAATAGCAGACTGCCTGAATCCGCTCCCAGCCCCCCAGCTTCCTCCCGCGCTGAGATTCAGTTAGGGAGTACTCTAGGGAAATCTCTCAAGGAGTAGAATTATTGGAGCCAGAGTACAACCTGTTCTGTTTTAACCCCTTTGTGGGAGGGCCTGGGGATTCTCCCAAGCCTCTGAGCATCGTCTGAAGCTTGGCTGGCCTGTGAGACCCTCTGCCATCCCTCTGGAGGGGCTCCAGGAAGGGCATGTGGGTCACCCGATCCAGTGGGAACATGCATTGACTCACACCTGTTGAGGTCTGTGTGCCTGGATGACTCCAAAGAGGGATGGGCTAGCTACGAGGAGGGGGGATGATTGGGAGGGAGACCCACCCCCAACTCTCCTCAGGCAGATGCCCGCATTTCCTGCCTCTCACTTCCTGGCCTCAGTTCTTGGTCTCAGGCCCCTTGGGAAACTGGAGCTAGATGATCTAGATCAGGACTTCTCAGACTATGCCTGTGAGTTACCTGGGGATCTTGATAAAATTCAGATTGTGAATCAGTAGGTCTAGGCCAAGGCCTGGGGTTCTGCAGGTCTAACGAGATCCCAGGCGATGCCAATGGTGCTGGCCCACAGGTGCGGAGGAGAGCCCCCTCCCATGTCAGAATCACTGGTGGGGGTGGGTGGGTCTGTGGGCAGCACAGTGAAGTCCGTAGAATGTGGGCTTCAGGGCCGCACCTAGGTGGGTCTGAGCCCCAGCTCTGCCACTCACTGATGATGTGTCCTTAGCAAGAGTTACTTTTAATTCTCTTGAGTCTTTGTGCTCTCATCTGAAAAGAATGAGCATAATCCCATCAGCCTATCAGGGCCGTCGGAGGATTAAATGAGGTGATGGATGGAAAGCACCTGGCACGGGACTTGGCCTCTAGGAAAGCTCATTAAGTATTACTGTTAGTGCTAGGTATTGAGCGCTAATTTAGGATGAGGACCAGCCTGTGCAGGACCTGAGAGCCAGTGCAGGCAGGGCTCTCAAAGAGCCAGGAATGCCTTCCCCGCAGCCTGGGGCCATCCTGATTGGGGTACCCAACAATGGTTATGAGGGTGGGCTGTGGAGGCAAACACACCCCCAGCTGGAGGGACTTGGGTAACTGGACTCTCTGAGTCTCAGTTTCCTCATCCTTAAATTGGAGGAAATAATATTTACCAAGGAGGAATGCTATGAGGATGACCTATGAGAATACGCGTAAAGAACTTAGCACAGTGCAGGGTACGTAGAAAGTGTTCCTTAGATACTATCATTACTCTGGGGAGGTAGCAGAGGTGAGAAATGTGAAGTTCTAAGCTCCTTTAGATGTGATGCTTCCAGGAAGGCACTGGTGAGCCCAACTCCTAGAAAGAGGCAGCGGAGTATGGTGAGAGGAGTGGAAGTCCAATTTTAGTCCCCTGCTGTCTCCAGCCCAGTAAGTCACCTACGTCTCAGGCCCTCAGTCACCCACTCCTAAAGGCTGAATCATTCTCAGCCTGTCTGAGGGAGGGCAGCTGAACCAACTACTCTGGAATCTCTTTCAGCAGCAAGACCCATGCTTGTGTGGATCTGGGGGCAGGGTCTGGGCATAGGTCTGTGGAACCAGGTCTGGATGGGGGGTTGGGAAAACTTTGGGCTGGAGCTGCCTGGTGGTACAGCTTGTGTGAGGGGACCCCGGAGGGCCTCAGTGTAGACAGTGGGATGTGCAGGGAAGCAGTTCCTGGCACAATGGCTGGTAACCCTGGAAGCCTTTGTCACCTGGAGGCCTTTGTCACCCAAGCTTTTCTTTCCCCCTTGAGGGGCAGCTCAGCCAAAGTCACCCTGAGGAAGTCTCCCCTCTGCCCCTTGCACGCGTCTGCCTACCCATTAGAGCAGGAAGCAGGCACTGCAGCTGAGGTGCTGCCGGTGTGATGAGTGAGTGGCCATGACAAGGCCTTCTCTCACACCAGGCGGGTCACCCATAAGTATGCTGTGGCGCAGAGGTAGGTGCAAATGGGTGAGGGTCGGGGCCTTCTCCCTGCCAGTCAGTACTCCACAGACCAACCCCATTTGGTGTTCCTGAGAAGCTGTGAGGTGTGATGGAAAGGGCCTTGCCTGGACACAAGGAGTCCTCTGTGGCTCTGGGCAAGTCACTCACCCTTTCTGGACTTTGCTTTTCTCATCGTAATATTGAGCAGTTGGACCAAGGTTCATCTCTGCTCTACTGTATTAAGGCTTCCTTTCCATCCAGTCCGTCCTTGGGACATGCCTGCCTTCCCTGAGCCTTTTCCCAGTCTATTCTGTCCCTTACCCGATCCCTCCCCAAAGACCACTTAGTTTAGAGTAATTTCTTCTTCCCCCTCCTAAGGCGGGGAGTACTTGTGGTCTGCGGCATTCAGGCTCAGCTCAGTGAGGGCTGCTTGCATTGTTAAGTAACTGTTTTGTGGCTAGATAGTCCATCTGTCTCCTCAACTAGATTTTAAGCTCCTAAGGGGCTTCTCTTCCTTTTGTATTTCTCACATCCCCTGCCTGTGGAGCTTGGTAAAAACTAAATGAACATGTGGCCTTCTGGGTGCAAAGCTCTGTCTCTCTCAGCTTCTCTTTTGCTTTCTCTCTGTTTCTCCCTACCTCGTAATTGATAGCATAGCTCATAGGCACAGAAGCTTGTGAACGGGGAGGATCGGCAGGGGAATATAACACACTCGGAGCAAAATCATGGGGTGGCGGCTGCTGTGTGTTTATCTAGAGGAGCTGAGACTCTCTCTTCCTCACCAGATGGGGTGCGAATCAGAGACCAAATTGCTTGGTAGCCCTCATGCCTGGGCCTTGGGATCTCCTGCCTTGGACTTTATTCCCTGTCTGGATGAAGGCTGTGTCCCCAGGCCCACTGGCCCCAACTGTAGGGGGAGGGCCGCCCCTCACCCCACCAGCAGGACTTGAGTGTGGAAGTCGAAATCTTCTGGTTCCCACACCTTGGCTCCACTGTCGCAGGCAGCCAGCTGGCCCCTTGAACACAATGTGCAAATCTTCTCTGTTCCTGTTCCGGCATTGTCCGTGGCCGGGCGCCTTGGCTGGGAATGTGGGCCGGTGAATAGGAGAGGCATTTGCAGCCTGCAAATGAAACAGGCCCCCAGCCCCCCTTAGCCCCCTATTCCCTCCCCACCCCCAGGGAGAAAGGACTTTTTCACTTCTGGCCTTCTTGTATTGCCTTTCCCTCTCCTCTCCAAAGTCCCTGCAGCCGTGTGTGTGTGTGTGTGTGTGTGTGTGTGTGTGTGTGTGTGTGTGTGTGTGTGTGTGTGTGTGTGTGTGTGTGTGTGTGTGTGTGTGTGTGTGTGTGTGTGTGTGTGTGTAAGAGAGACTTTTCACAGCAGCTTGAAGGTTGTTCAACACAGCCTTCAATAAAAGAAGAACAGAAGGGCACCCAGGATGGAAAACCAAACAGCTCACTGCTGTCTTTGTTTAAACTGGACCAAGTGATTCCAAAAATGTCAGCCTGTGTAACTAACCTATGCCTCCCTAAGATCTCTGGCCGTAGCCTTGTTGCAACAAGAAATGTAGAGACCAGTAGTGTGTGTGTATATTGCCACGTGGGCCTCTGTGGGCACCTGAGCATACAGGTGTGTGCTGAAGGAGGTGCACGGGGCTTACGATCGGGGTCCAGCTCTCCTCAAAGGAGTCTCCTGCGGGAATCCCTCCTCCCTTGAGCAGTGTGACCAGGCTAGAGATCTAGAGTGGACAGAACTGGTGCAGGGCAAGAGGGAGTGGTAGATAATTCTATTAAGTCCTGCAGCTGAAGTGAGGGAGGAGGGAGGAAAAGCCTTAGGTCACTGGTGGAGCGTGGGGCTTACATGACGGGCATGTGGGCCCGACCATAGTACCTCTGGGGAGTCTAGGCCATAGTTTTCTTACTCATTAGATGAATGCCAGCAATCTGGCTGCAATCCGAGCCTGCTGGCCAGGGCTGCTCCATCCTCCATCCTCCCTCCCCTGCCCCAAACCCCCCACCTCCCCACCAAAGGACCGTTCTTTGATTTCTGAGCTCGCTTCCCCTGCCCCCAACTTTGTTCACCCTGTTCCAAGAAAGGCTAACCCTTTGTGACTGCCTTCAAATGCAAGGGAGGAGCAGAAAAGAGACTGACCTCTATGGATGGGAGCAGTCCGGGGGCTTCCTAAAGAGGGGTGACTGGACAGGTGACATTGTGACCCAGGGAAAGTGGAAAGGCAGGGGCCCAGCAAGGGCCTGAAGAGGGGTGAGCAAGGAGGAGCTGCAGGCCAGACCCCAGACCACAGGGAGATGGAGGGGGTGGGAGTATGGACTTAATCCAGGCCAGCGCCACCTGATTCAGGCAGAGGGCTCCAGCTCACACTCTCCATCTCTTCTCTGGATCTGAGTCTCGGGGCTCCTCAGTCTTTGACACTCCCACACTCTGCCCCACCTCTGCCTTCCCGTGAGGCCATGTTTAGGGTCTCTGTCTTTATCACTCCTCAGTCCTTGTTTCTCCGGCCCTACCGTCTTCCTCTCTCCGGCTCTCTTTATTGTTCTGTCCTTCCTCCTGCCTCTTTCTCCAGTTGTAGCAATTCCAATTCCTGTGTCCACCATCCTCTGCTGCGCTTGGAGGGAGATACCTGTGTTTCAGGAGCAAAAGTAGGTGAGCTCAGGCTTCAGCATAGAGCAAAGAGATAGGAAGAGGAGAGTCTGAGAGGGTGAGGTTCAAAGAAGACCCCGAAGGAAGGGGTCTGGGGCCTCCCCAGCAAGTCGGAGTCTCCCTGGGGGCACACCTTCCCGGAGAGGAATCTGAGAACACTGGCCCCTGCTCGGGGCCTGTCTCTGAGCCCGGACACTGACCACAGTGGGTGGGTGGGGGCAGCCCCCGGGCTGCTCTCTGGAATGCTGGTGTTGGGTTGCAGTGCAGATGCGAGCAGTGATAATGGGCAGGAACTGGACTTTCTGGTCTGGCTGCTGCCCCCAAGGCCATTGGAATGTGAGGGGGGGACTAGCAAGAGGCCCCAGGGACTTGGGGTGGGCAGATGGAGACCAGACCACCTAAATGGAGAGGAGGAGGAGAGAGAACCAAGTTCTAGCCCTTTCACTGAGTTGCAGGCTACAGCAAAAGAATCCTAAGATTCCTGGTTCGTCTAGGACCTTGGAGGTCCTCCCAGCCTCTAAGTAGAATCACAGGCATCCAGACTACAGGGGACACGTTGGAGCTCAGCTGGTCCCACCTTCTCATTTTACAGACTTGAAAACTGAGGCCCCAAGGGGGTAACCTGCCTAAGGATGTGATTGGTCCTCCAGCCTGGGCAGGTTAGAGAATCCCTTGTGCCTCTTGCCTTGCCCAGTGCCTCACTGCTCTCTGGTTGGGGAAGGGGGAGATCTCTTTATATCCCCTCCAGGGCAGACTGGCACATATATTTCGATTTTCTGTGTGTGTCCTGCCCTACCCCAGGCTCTGTCTGTGGTTGTAGTTCTGTATGTGAGTGTTAGCCAGCACATCTCGGGTATGGGCTTCTGGCATATTTCAGAGAGTGCCTGAGTTTCCAAAGCACCCCGTATGCTTAGCTGAGTGGTTTGAGGGCTACCTTCGTGCTGGTGCTGGTGATGAACTAACCAGTAGTAGTGGGAGTGGTCCTAGTTATATGCGGCTGCACCGTCCTCAGCCCTCTCTGTGTGTTAATTTACTTAATTCCCACGGCATTTCCATTGGTAGTGTTACTAGTCCTATTTTACTAGTCCGATTACTGGTCATTTTACAAATGAGTAAACAGAAGCCCAGAATGGTGAGTTAACTTGCCCAAGGGTACACAGTAAGTAGAGAAGCTGCGTTTGAAACCCGGTCCACCTGACCCCAAATTCAATGGCCTGAGTGTCCTTAGTGGGGAGTGAGTCCCTTGAGAACATAATCAGTATTTTTGCCTCAGAAATAGAGCCAGGTACCTGGGCACATGCAGGGTGGGTGTGCCAGAGCGTTGGGAACAGAGAACAGCTTAGAACCCTGGCCAAAGTGGGAGCCACTTCCAGGTGTGCCAGACGGGGTTACATGCCCCCAGCCCCAGCTGCTGCGGGAGGCCTGCGGAGAGTCTGGAGGGCAGTTAGGCTGGAAAGCTCTGCAGAGAGAAGTCTTGTCCTACCTGTGAGGCTGGGCAGAGTGGCTGGGTACGGGTTCCCAGCAGGAGAGGAAGCTGGGAGGGTACTGGGGAGCTTGAGATAGAGGCGGGAGTTACATCTTTCCAGGAGGAAAGACACAGGAAAGACACGTTCCCCACCACCCCCCGAGGCCCCCCTCAGCTCCCTTTCCCTTTCTTGTTTCCCACATAATGACGCTGATTGCTCCACATCTGTCATAATTACTCTTTGTTTGAAAATTCAGAACAAATCACAGGAGAGGAACTGGTGTGGCTCGGGGAAAGGATCCTTCTCCCCGGGGGTTCTGGAGGTGGGGGCTGGGTAGTAGGGAAGATACTAATCAGCCTGGAGAATGCAGGAGCCAGGCTGCTGACTGTCCTTGTGCTGTCCCCTTGCCTGGGCAAGCTGGCCTAAGACCTCGTGGAGTTCTGTGGTCCCCGCCCCGACCACAGTCCCTGCCCCGACCACAGTCCCTGCCTGCCGTGGTGCCTGGGAGATTCTGCCACAACCCCGACCTGGGTGAGGGGTCTGTGTGAGGCCCTTGCTCCCCTGGCCCCACTGAACAATGTATTGGATGGCGGGCTTCATGGTAAACCCAGCAGGACCGCGGGGAGGGCAGGCTGTGCCTGCTGGGAGGGCACAGGGCCTTACTGGCAAGGGGAATGGGCAGTTGCGGCTGGGGTCCCTAGAACAGGGCAGACTTTGGGTCTCTGGGTGAGAACCAGGAATGGGGGTGGGGGAGGGAGCAGCAGACCAGACCCTCTTGGGATCCAGCAGCAGCCCTGGGTGCTCAGCGTTTCTTCACCCTCACTCTCGGCAGCCTGACTTCTGGGCTAGGTCCTGGTTCCTGCCCCCATCCCTACCTGAAGGCTGTTGGTTTGGGTGCTGATAATTCCATGGGGCATATGCCTTGGCCTGTGGCCCTGCCTACCATGGACCTGCCTCCGTGTCATCCTCCCCACCTAGCCCTTTCCCACCTGGAATGATGTCTGCAAAGACGGCACTTGTGTGGGGAGAAATCAAGGACAACCTAGAATTCATCCCCAAACCCTGCCTATAATAAAACCCCGCTTGCTCTTGCTGTGGGACTGTGGTGGGACTACAGACACCCTCCGGGAGCTGGAGCCAGTGTGAGATGCAGATAGACTTGCACTGACGACCGGCTCTGGGTTCAAGTTTCCTCCTTCCCTTAAAGCTGTTGGGCCTCAGTTTGTCTTGGTGGGAAATGGGAGGGAGCACTGCCCTGCCCGTCTTTCAAAGGCGAGAGGATGAGGAGGGTCCGGGCATTTGTAGAATGTAGGGTTATGCCCCCCATCCACCAGTGGAGGCACCCTTTATTCAGGCTTCAGAGGGCATTGGTGTCAGCAGGGCAGAGAAGCTAGGGGGAGGGCTGAGTCTTGGAGACCGGACTTTACGGGAGGTTCCTGACTTAGACTGGTTTGGAGGGGACATCTCTTCTGGCCTCACCATTATTGACTGAGGGTCATGGGAGGAGCCTGGACTTGACATGGACACCATCATTACTTCCGTGCCCTCCTTGCCTCCCACTTCAACAAGAAGCTGCTTTTAATATGTAAATATTCAACTCATCCCTGTGTGACTTGGAACCCACAAAATCCAAAGTTCACCTTCCTGGACCTCAGTTTCCCCATAGGTGGAAGGTAGTGTGGAGAGGACCAGATTGCAAGGTTCCTAAAGTCCCTTCCCACGTCTAAAATGCTGAGACACTGACTTGTTTTGTCTTGAACCCAGTTCCCTCCTCCCCGGCTCTCCTCTCTACCTGTCCCCAGGCTGGCTCTAGCTCTCTCCTCCATGTCCCTCTCCCACTCCCCTCTCTCCTGCGCTGGGCTTGGCCTCCTCCTTTTTGAAATATCGGGATCAAAGTTCTGCAGCAAAGCTCTCTTGTCATGCTCACCCTGTGTTGCTCCCCCAGCCCGGTCGCCGCCCGCCTGGCTCCCGGCAGCACATGTGTCTGAAGTGGCCGGCAGGGTCCTCACAGCCCAGGCGGGGTGTGGCGGCGTGCTCGCCCATCCTTCGCAGGGACTGGCTCTCCGCCCTGGGGAGAGCATGGTGGGAAGAGAGTGGACCGGGGGTGGGGTGGGAGGGTGGGGGGGTTGGTAGCCGCGCTCCGAAAAACGACTCCTCTCTCTTGCGTCGGGGAAGAGGGATGCGCCCCACCTCCAGCACCAAGCGAGGCTGCTTCTCCAGGAGGCCCGGCTGGCTCGGCTGGCCAACACGCGGCAGAATCGATGCGCATTCTATTAACCTTACCGCGCTGCGCTGTCTCTGAGCTGTCAGGTCACCAAGCCCCGTGTGTCTGTGGCTGTGAGAACGTGTATGCGTGTGCAAGTGCGTATGAGTATCTGTGGCCTGCGAATGCGCGTGTGTCCTCGTCGGAGCTCCAGCATGGTGCCTCGGGGTCCCTATTTCCCTAGGCTTCACCTGGTAACTCGGGAACTGGCTCCCACTAACCGGTGGCCTCCAGCTGGTCTTGGGGAGCAAAATGGAACCGGAGAGTGGAGGTCTCGGGTTCCCAGACCCCTTCCTCCCAATTGGCTTGGGGTATAGGCCAGGGATTTCTGACATGGGGCGGGAGATGGACAAAAGTTTGTGGGCAAACCTTTGAACAGGCAAGCTCTACTAGGGAAAGGAAGCAGAGCAGGTCCCAGAGCCTTCGTAGAATGGCAGACTGAACAGAGATGGGTGCTTGTGGCCCTCACAGTGCTTGGGAGTGCACTCACTGAGGGGCAGGCAGGAATGGGGAGAGGGGAGCTTTCCAGGTTTTGCTGGTTCACCCTGACCCTACACCCCCTCTCCCCCAGCCTCTTGCCCATGTTTCTTACATCACTGCTGTGGAAGCTGAGATCCAGAGAGAGGGCCTGGACCCAAGTCCTGGGTGTACAGAACTGGGACTGAAAGCGGTCAGATGCTCTTTCCAATGTGCTGATTGGCCAAATGGGATTTGGGCTCTACCTTCAGAGCCAGGATCTTAGCAAACTGAAACCCAGTATTTGGCTTGTGATAAACAATTCTTGGATCTTCTTCTGCCATCTTCACATCTGGCTTGTTTCTTCCTCACCTCGCCCCCCACCCCCTCGTGGGTTATCTTTGTTTTGCCTTTTATATCCCAGCTTACATGGAATGTCACCTTCTTTCTGCAGTAATTCCCCTCACCCTAATTGTTTTTTTTTTTTTTTAAAGAGAGGCATCTTTTTATTTATTTATTTATTTTATTTTTGGCTGTGTTGGGTCTTCGTTTCTGTGCGAGGGCTTTCTCTAGTTGCGGCGAGCGGGGGCCACTTTTCAGCGCGGTGCGCGGGCCTCTCACTGTCGCGGCCTCTTTTGTTGCGGAGCACAAGCTCCAGACGCGCAGGCTCAGTAGTTGTGGCTCACGGGCCTAGTTGCTCCGTGGCACGTGGGATCTTCCCAGACCAGGGCTCGAACCCGTGTCCCCTGCATTGGCAGGCAGACTCTCAACCACTGCGCCACCAGGGAAGCCCACCCTAATTGTTTTGAGGTCTCTTAAAATTGTATTCCAGACCTCTGGTACCTTAGAGAAAACCCTGTCTAAATTAGTCCCACTTGAAGAATATTCTTGATTCCACTATATCAGAAGACCAATAATGATATTACATAGAATGAGCCTCAGGATTGAGCCTGTTTGTTATTCCTGCTCTCCTGTGTTTCTGATTTTGCTTCTCAAATCATTTTCCCATCTGTGACAAAATCAAGATTATTACAAGCAAGGCTGGTAAGCGTAAGGTTGATGGGATCAAGGCTTTCCTGAAATAAAGCTATATAGCTTTTATTACATCAATTCAAGAAGGATTCATTGAGCTGTATGCCCAGCTTTGATTTTTTGGGGTGGGGAGAACCAGAAGACACTGGTCTGTTCTGGGACAGTGAGTATATAGCTTGTTCCACTGGTTTGCACAGTCCTTGTGGCAGGAGGGGCTATAGCTCCTCTATGCATCCTCAGCGCTAAACACATGGCTTGGCCTGGAGTTGGTGCCTGGGGAGGGTGAGAATGGGGAGCTGTGGGCATATGAAAAGGAGGGTAGGAACACCCATCCTCTGGAGCTCAACAGCCTGGACTTGGGGGAGGGCAGGTAAAACTGAGTCAGATATTACTCAAGGGCCTACTGGGTGGTTTCACCTAAACCAGTCTCCGAAGGTTTTCGAGTCCCTACTGTCAGGAGCTGAGAGCAGCCATGTCTGCATCTAACTGTATCCTGAGTCTCCTAATCCAGCTTCTTCTAGTCTTAAAAGGTACCCCTGGGCTTCCCTGGTGGCGCAGTGGTTGAGAGTCCGCCTGCCGATGCAGAGGACGCGGGTTTGTGCCCCGGTCCGGGAGGATCCCACATGCCGCGGAGCGGCTAGGCCCGTGAGCCATGGCCGCTGAGCCTGCGCGTCCGGAGCCTGTGCTCCGCAATGGGAGAGGCCACAACAGTGAGAGGCCCACGTACCGCCAAAAAAAAAAAAAAAAAAAAAGGCACCGCTATCTCCCTATTCTGTTCCCTTCCAGGGTCGCACTGCTGACCACTTGGGGGAGGATTGGGACTGGACTGAGCTGCAGGTGCCATGACTGAGTGCTAAATGGGAGGGGGTTGGCCTGGTGAGTTCAGATCCCGGTGTGCCACCCCAGGAGAGGTGGCTGCTGGTACTCAGTCACCGCAGGGTGGAACACCCTTCCAGGCAAGCTATAGAAAGTCCCAGGATGCCAGACCATTGGCCTCACTCCCGGAATAGCTAACAGGCCAGTTCCATGCTGGGAAGTGTCCCTCTTCCCTCGAGCTTCATGTGCATCCTCTTTGGAAGGACTGTACCTGCATATACTTGCCTACCTTCCTGTTACCTTGAAAAGTCATAACCGTGATAAATCAAAGCATCCTGTGAATGCGTGTTGCTGTGGGAATGGATAAGTGGAGAAAAAACACACTCATTATTATACTCATTATCTTCTTATCAAAATAGTCACCCATGGAGCATTATTTTTAAAGTTACTTATGGTCTTGGGTTTGGGGAAAGAAGAGATGCGAGGAGAAACAGGCTTCCTTTAAAAAAAGCACTTTTTTTAGTTAAAAGTATTGAATCTCTAATTTGGGCCTGGAGGCTCCTCATGTTTTATGAATAGAGGATCATTTCCAAAGTATAATTTTCTGGGGATTAGACATTCAGGCACTCTTGTTGAAATCTGGACAAACCATAAAGACACACGTATAGTAATACATAATAACAATTATACTTGTAGTTTCTGTTTGAATGGTCATTTTTGTCTTGTAAAATGAAGCTAGTTGCCTGTATAGCATTAGAATGATCTCTGATTACTACCAACTAGCTGTTGCTTCCTTGGATAAGCCTTTCTTTTCTCTAGATGAGGGGACTTTAAGCATCATTCCTAAGGGTCCTTGGGTCTGTGGAGGGGGCTCAGGGGCTGGAGATGGGGGAAGGAGAAAAGTCAGATTGGTAGGCCTCCAGGCTTCCTACATCTACCACATCCACAGCAGCTCCGCTTTATCTTTTTGTTTTGTTTTGGAGTTCTTTAAACCGACTAACTAGGCAGATCAACTAAGTAGGCGGAAGGGCCTAAGCAGGGGAGTAGTCCAGCAGCAGCAGGTGCTGGGACGCCAAGTGGGCTTAAGATTCTAGAGCCTTAGGCAGAAGAAATATGACTCTAAGATGCAGATTTAGGAGAATTATAAAGAAAAACATTATGATCATATTGGAGGTTATGACCAGGGTTAAATTAAACCCTGATTCAGAGTTGGGTTAGAAAAACAATGACCTATACTTAGATTTTTCTCTCCTTTTAAAAAGCATGCTTTTCATGTATCACTGTTACAACCAGTGCTAGGTAATGTGAAATGTGGTTGATCAGTCAAAACAAGGAACCATTTTGGCTGCTGTTTAGTCCCTGAACAAGTGTTATGTGTTATCCATTCTTTTAATTTGATTCTCTGATAAATGGATGGATGGATGGATGGTCCTGTTTCAGACTCTAGTTATGGGCTGCCCACAAAGGGCTTATAATCTAGTAGTGGTAACATGGACATTAGAACGTTAGAAAAGATTGCTGCCTCAGAAAGAGCTCTACTGTAATATGCATTGTAAGCGGTGCTAGCTAAGGGCTACTGGGTCAGCCCAACAGCCTACTGTTGATCTGAGCAACAGACCTTTTTATCACTTGAGCAGCCTGATAGAACATTGGATCTTATGTATAACATTCCTCCTTTAGGCAGAAATAGTCTAAGAGCCCATCAGAAGGGATTAGGAAGTACGTGCTTCCAGGAAAAGGATACTGGAACTGAAGGATATTAAAGCAGGTCAGTTCTCAAATCAGCACATCTCCAAGAGCATCTGTCCTATACCTACCTGCCTCTGAGCTGAGTACTCTGAGGGACAGAAAGATAAGACACCTCCTGATCTTGAAGGATGTAATCTCCTCTTCCCGCCCCACCAAAAAACAACCTTACTTGGTGGTGACCGTGAAGAGAAGGCAGCCTGATAAGGCACAGAAACTGTTGAATGCATAAACAGTGTGATCATCAGCTTGTCCATGTGCATCGTGATTTCCTTTAGTGCTGACTTCTAAGCTGAGCCCCTCACATCCTTATACAGGAAAAAAAGGAAATGCCTGAGGCTAGTCCGGTTCCTGATAATGAGTCAGCTTCCATAGGCAAGTGGTTGGAACTCTAATCTTACCTTTCCATCCACCATTCTCATCGGGACCTTTCTTGGATCAAAACAGTGGTCTCCGTGCTTCCGGCATTACCTCCGAATCCTGAAACCTGGCTCTGCAGACCTTGGATAATTTGGACCTCCCCTTTCCAACCATTTCCCTCTTCCTCCCAGAAGAGGGAAATGGTTGGAAAGGGGAGGTCCAAATTATCCAAGGTGCCAGTCCCTTCCTCAGTCCGGGCTCCCCACAGCTCCCCATCTTCCTGCCCCTTCTTTTCAGGGTCTTGTTCCTCTCCTCACATCTCTCCCAGCCATTCTCTGAACTTCTCCGGCCCTTTCAGCTGGTGGCACACAGTTGAGCACTGAGGGATACAAATCCCCGACTCCTCCGATTGTTCCATGTGTTCCCAACGAAATCTAATTAGGCTGTCGAAGGAAGGGCCGTGCCTGTTTTTTTGCTGTTTTTTTTTTTTTTTCTAAGTCGGGCACAGAACCGGGCGACCGCAGTAGGTGCCGCTAAGAATCTGCTGGTGGAGAGGGGAGCCCCGGGCTGTCATGTGTCCGCCCGCTGGGCTTCCACGGGAGGCGGAGGGATTCTTTCCCGGGGAGACCGGACCTGCTTCCTCAGTTTCCCCGGGCCACCCCGGTCCTCCCGGACTCGGGCCGAGCCGGGGAATTTGCCCCCGCCGGGGGGAGGGGGTGGCGGGAAATGGTGCCTCGCTCGCCCCAGCGACATCAAACCCTCGTTTGGCTTGCGAGGACAATGGCTGTCTTATTTTCTCCATTCGCCGCGCACAATGCCGGATTCTCTCATTCACCCGCGGCGGTGCGAGCGAGGTAATTAGCCAGCGCCATTCAGCGCGGACACTATTGCTATGCGGGGGGGCGAGGACGCCCGCGTCGGCGGGGATTAGCCGCGGGTCGGGGTGTGCAGCTGCGGCCACTTCAAAGGGGCCCGGCGGCCCGGCCGGCTGTGGGAACCGGCGCCGCCTCCCTCGGGAGCCGCGCCGCCGGCTCGGGCCCGGGCCCCGCGGACGGGACGCGGCCGGTCCTCCTCGTCCCGCAGCCGCCCGCCGCGCTCTCCTTCGGAGCAGGCCCGGCTCTGCGCGGGCCCCGAGCTCCGGCGGCCGTCGTCGCTCCCCATCACACTCCCACTTTCATCAGGACCTCAAGTGCTTTTTTCTTTGGAGTCCCGGGAGTCAAAGGGCAAAGAGGGGAAGGTGGGGGAGGAGCGAGGGGGGGATGGGAGCTTGACACAAAGCGATGACCTCTGCGGAGTGGAGCAGATGGTCCCACTTACTCCTGCCGCCGAGCGAGCGGCTCTCAGGGCCCTGACCCCGCCCGGCGCCGAATGCCTGCACTGGGGCCCCGCGGGGGCCGGGCTCCCACATGCTCCTCCACCCGCCCCGCCGCCCGCTCTGCGCCTGCTGGCATCGGAGTCACACTGCCTGGACTAGCCGGCCCCGTTGCTCGCGGGGGGTGTGGGGGGTGTGCAGGCGGGTGCTGGGCTGAGAATCTGCCCTCGTCGGATGCTGGAGCCCGAGGCGAGATCAGGGTTCTCGAGAACCTGCCAGGCCAGGAGTTCCCAATTCCGGCTGTGCATTATGAGGCAGCCTCCTGCGCTTTCACAGAAATACAGGTTCCAGGGCACCACGCCAGACCAAGGGAGTGGAGTCCGGAAATCTGCATTGTTACCCAGCACCCTAGGTTATTCTGACACACAGTCAAGTTTGAGAAGTGGGTAGCGGGTGCTTGGTCCAAGTCCTTCATTTCATTGAAGAAGTTGAGACTCAAGGAGAGGAAGTAACTTGCCCACCATAGGCAATGAATTGTGGTAGGGTGGGGACTTGGGTGGAAGAGGAGATAACGGGGAATGATCCCCAAGACCATATGATCCTTAAAGCCAGCATTCAGGACACAGTTAATGAGGACTTATCTACCTAGTATTTGTTCTAGGTGCTGGAGGTAGAAAGGTAAATTAGACTGTTCTGTGCCGGTTAAGGGACTTATCGTAGGCTACTAGTAGGCGATTGATGTGTGAGCAACTGATTCTAATAAAGTCTGATAAGAGCTAGGAGAGAGGCACAAGGCAACACATTGGAGGCAGGAATTAATTCTGCCTCCTTTGGGGGATGTGGAAGGTGGGGTGCTAGTAAAGAAACTGGCAAAAGAGTTCCAGGCAAAGGGCACAGCAGAAGTAAAGGAATATAAGCATGACCATCTATGATATGTCTAGGGAAGGCAAACTTGTCTCACACAAAGTACAAATCACATGAAGAGAGAATTAGCTGCATTTGGAGCTGGAAATATGAATCAGGACCTAATAATGGAGACCTTGAATGCCATCCCAAGGAGAGTACCTTGATTCAAGGCAATGGAGAACCACCCAACATGTTTAATGATCATATTGGATATTCAGGAAGATAATTATGGCTTCAGGATGGAGGAAGAAGAGGAGGGAGAGAGCACTGGAAGTGGGAAGGCTGGAGAGGGGAAGCTATTACAGAAACAGTTGAGAGTGATGAGAGCCTAAGCCAAGGCAATGGGAGGGAAAAGGGAGGTTAGACCAGGATTTGGTGACCAGTTAGCTGTGGGGGAGAGGGAGACAGATGAGGCAGTGACACCTTGGTTTGTTTTAGCTTGGGTAGTTGGTGCGTGATGAGGTTGTTAATAAGAGGCACAGGAAAAGGGAGAGGTTAGGGGTGGGTGTGGTGATTCCTTTGAATTTAAGGGAAAGCTCTTTTTTTAATTGGAGTATAATGGCTTTACAACGTTGTGTGAGTTTCTGCTGTACAATGAAGTGAATCAGCTATATGTATACCTATATCCCCTCCCTCTTGGACCTCCCTCCCCCCCACAACTCCATCCCACCCATCTAGGTCATCACAGAGCACTGAGCTGAGCTCCCTGAGCTCTACAGCAGGTTCCCACTAGCTGTCTATTATACACATGATAGTGTATTTATGTCAAACGTAATCTCCCAATTCATCCCACCCTCTCCTTCCCCCGCTGTGTGTGTCCACAAGTCTGTTCTCTACATCTGCATCTCTATTCCTGCCCTGGAAATAAGTTCATCTGTACTATTTTTCTAGATTCCACATACATGTGTTAATATGCAATGTTTGTTTTTCTCTTTCTGACTTCACTCTGTATGACAGAATCTAGGTCCATCCACATCTCTACAAATGACCCAATTTTGTTCCTTTTTATGGCTAAGTCATAAATCACAGCAAGATCTTTTATGACCCACCGCCTAGAGTAATGAAAATAAAAACAAAAATAAGCAAATGGGACGTAATTAAACTTAAAAGCTTTTGCACAGCGAAGGAAACCATAAACAAGACAAAAAGACAACCCTCAGAATGGGAGAAAATATTTGCAAACGAAGCAACGGACAAAAGATTAATCTCCAAAACACACGAACAGCTCAATATCAAAAAAAACAAACAACCCAACCAAAAAATGGGTAGAAGACCCAAATAGACATTTCACCAAAGAAGACATACAGATGGCCAAGAGGCCCATGAAAAGATGTTCAGCATCACTAATTATCAGAGAAATGCAAATCAAAACTACAGTGAGGGGCTTCCCTGGTGGCGCAATGGTTGAGAGTCCGCCTGCCGATGCAGGGGACATGGGTTCGTGCCCGGGTCCGGGAGGATCCCACATGCCGCGGAGCAGCTGGGCCCGTGAGCCATGGCCGCTGAGCCTGTGCGTCCGGAGCCTGTGCTCCACAACAGGAGAGGCTGCAACAGTGAGAGGCCCATGTACCGCAAAAAAAAAAAACAAAACTACAGTGAGGTATCACTTCACACCGGTCAGAAGGGCCATCATCAAAAAATCTCAGGGAAGGCTTTTGAAACCCTCTACGGACGATTCCTAGGGCTTTAGGAGACCTCCGACAACTAGAAGGCAGCAGTGGAGTTTCCCAAATAAGTCTACTTCCAAGAGTTGGTAGCCCTAACCAACCAAGAAGGTTCATGATCCTCCCATGGAATGTAGGCCTCCCTCTTCCCCCAAACTGATAAGGCTTCTTCTGGAGTGCTGTTGGGGTGGAGGATCTGCAGGCCTTAAACTATCGGGGTTCAGTGCTGAGCTGCCAGAGGTCCTGTAGAGCCATGAGAGGTAAATACAGCATCAGATCAAGGTTTGAGAATAGGAGAGGGTCCTTTCATGGGTGGAGAGCGACCATTTTACCTAGTGTTATCCTAGACTCTTAATGGTATGGACCTTCGAGATTCTCTTGTCTGTCCTCCTCCACTCCTCTATTTTACAGATGAGAAATCCAAGGTTGGAATTGAAGGGTCACATAGAGAATCTGTGACAGAGCCAGGCATGATCCCAGGTCACCTCTCCATTACCTAATGCCTGCTATATTAGTCCCTACAAATCCTAATATATGGCTCTGGAAATTTGGGGGAAGTATCTGTTTTTGTTGAGTGGTCCTCATGGTCATGTGAAAGCAATTTACTTAATAGCTCCAGCCTGGGCCCCCTAACCAGACGCCCTTCCGGGAGGTGAGGGAGATCCGGTATCCTGACCAGAATGACGGAAGTTAAGGATGTTGTGGGCCCGGGCAGGTTTACATAAGGAAGATTGGTGACCTTGACACGGGCGGAGACATGCAGTCTATGGAGAGGGGCTCTGCTGGGCCTGGACATTTTCAAGTCTAAGGCAGAGAGAGATTCCCAAGTCGACTCCCTGACCCTGCACCCTTGGCTGGTGCCTGGAAGCACATGTGTCTCAAAGGCTACAACCGGATGAGACTTTATAACTTGTCCAACTCAACTCCCCCATTTTACAGAGGAGGAAACAGAGGCCCAGAGAGGGGCTTTGGCTTTATCAAGATCCAGTTATTAAAAGGACTGAGTCAGTCACAGCTACCCTTCCCTTTAGCACATCCACCTTCCATCTCCCCACCCCCTACCCCCACTCACCCCATGGAAGCTGCTAGCATCTCACAATGCTTTGTCCTCCCCCTGCAAAACCAGGAAAGTAAACTACTCTATTTTATAAGGGCCCAACAGGTGACAGGAGTAACCCTGCAGGCCCCATCCTTGCAGCTTGGTTTCCCGGTTTGCTGATCTGGAAATGCTCATGGAAGAGCTACCTGGAGACTAGCATCTGGGTTGTTTATTTACCTGTGTTAATAGAATTTAGGAAACATGTGTGGGCTCAGTGACCACTAGTGGGCTAATAACACCATCTTATCATGGTGCTTATCTGCATTAGTCACGCGCTATGAAACCTACCTCAAACCCTGGGGGAGTTCAGTTAAAGTGAAGCCTGCTGTGTCACGGGTGTCTCTGTGTGTAGGCATGGTACTTTTAAGGGTCTGGGATGTTGTGCGCCTCTGTGATTTTCTGTGCCAGTGTTTGCAGGTATGGTTAGTCATGTTTGAGCAGCATTTGAATGTGTGTGTGTGTGTCTCACAGCTGTGATGCAGGGAAAGAGCACTGGATTTAGAGTTAGACCCACTCTAAGTTCAAATGCTTGCTTTAGCATCATTAAATGTTAATGTGTGATCATCATTAAATGGCTGTGTGACCTTGGGCAAGTTACTTAACCTCTCTGCACCTCAGAAAAGCTAGTAATCCCTACCTCTCAGGGTTATACTGATATAATATCTTACCTTTGCCCATCATGGCTTCTGCAGGTTTCTGTTTTTCAGGACCACATTACTATGATAGTACCTAAGACCCTGGCTCTGGTGCTTTCACCTTTCTGATATTTCTGGGAGCTTGGGTAGAAAACCTAAGGACAGGGCCTGTGGGATGAAGGGAATTTACTTCAGGAGTGCCAGAACATTCTCTCAGACACATCAGTAAGTATCTGTTGAATGAATGCTTAGAGTTAATTCAGTGGGTGTGCTGTGTAAATAGGCCAGAGGACTGTATTTCCCAAACCAGGACACATCCTGTGACTCATTGCCTGATACGTGGGATGAAAATTAGGGCGAAATATTTGAAGTTGGGACTGCTTTTGAAAACCTAGCAGTGGGGGAGGTAGGGTGGTCACATGGGGTGGGTGATACTCCTCCCCCTTTCCCCTCCCCTGAATGTGTAGGGTCCACACTGAAAGCAGCGGGGCACACCCACCCAGTGGCACATCCAGTATGCCGCATCGGGCAGGCATACCACCTGTGTCCCACAGCACACTCTCCCCCAGGCACACTTCACTCCCTCCACGGTGGGCTGGAGGCAGGGGAGGGAAGGGGAGCACAAGACTTGATCGGAGGAAGAACCGGAGCCTCTGAATTGTGGGCTGAATAATTAAAAGTAGGGCTTTGAGAGGTTTTATTCTCCTTGGGTTGTAAAAGCCCAGCCCAGAGGCTGCGGAGAGCCCCAGATTGCCCCTCCTGCAGCTGTGCCTTGGGTCTTACCATCCGTTGGAATCGAAGATCAGACCATAAAGGTTCGATGCTCACCAGCCTACAGTGGGCCAACAGCTGGATGCAAGGACTTTCCCAAGCTGAGTCTGGCCCCCCACTGTCCCCCACCTCCCCCCACCCCATTTGTCAGAGGTGGCTGCCAGGAGGGAGGGGAGAGACGTGGATTTATGGCTGCTGACTTGAAAGACAAAGTTGCCTTTTGTGTTAGAATTGGGGTTGGGCGGGGAGTGGTGAGCTGGTGGTGGTGTGGGAGGGTGGGAGGGAGGGGCTGGGGTTCAGAGGCCCATGGCAGGGGGTAAGGAGCTTGAAGAGGGAGACAAAAGGTTCCAGAGGCTTCTCAGAGCAGGGTCACCAGGCAAAGGCCCAGATGGATCAATCACCCCCAGCAAAGCTGAACAGGGCCTCTGAGCCATCGCAGTCTTCTGGGGATGTTTGTAAGCTCCAGACACCGTCCACCCACACCCATCCAACACCCAAACCCCACACAGTGCCTCCCTCCCGCCCCCCGCAAAAAACACCTACTCTTTGGATTCAGAACCTTAATTCAACTCTCAGACTTCCCTTTGGAGAGCCAGGGAAGTAAATACAGGTCTTCTAAGTTCATACTTTCCTCAACTCCAAATGTCATCAGCCAATCAATGTAGGGGATCTTCCCTAACGGAGCCAAAGTCATGGGCAAGGTGGGGACCCAGATATTGGAGAGACTGGGACAGAGAACCCTGATGACAAAACCAATATCCCACCGGGACTGTGGCAAGTTGCCAGCCTCCCCAGGACTCAGGGTTCTCTGCCGTCACCTCTCTCCTTCCCATGCGCATTGAGAGAGGACATTTACAAGTGCTCTGCGGAGTTTAAAGAGCGTGTGGACTTGGCTGGCCTCCTCGCCCTCCAGGAGTCACTCTGCCTGGTGGGTCTGGGTGGAGGCCAGAGTAGCCATCGGGTGCCTGAGTTCAGCAGGTGCTTTAACTACACCTTGGAGAGCCACATCCATCCCCCGGAATGAGCCTGGCCAATAAAGGCATGAGTTTATGGGCTTCATAAACATTTTACTAGAGAAATCAAGGCCTCAATTACCCAATGGCTTCTTCCAAGTGACAGCTCACCTACTGGGGCCTCTGTGAAGCCCCCAGGCAGAAGTGAAATACAAGCCAAGCTCTGGTTTATACCAGGCTGCCCCCTTCCCCCTGCACTGGCCCTCTCACCATTCAGGCCTTGCAGATTCTGTCTTTACTCAGTTCTCCAGAGGGCTCTGCCACTAGCTCTCTGAGCTTTTGCCTCTCCATGGGAATACGGCTACCCTCTTGGAGTAGATGGCCACCCAACCCCAATCCTTCCGTGCTCTTCCATAACCTCTCAGCACCTTTTAACTCAAGATTCTACTATTTTCCCTCAACAATCACTGGCAAGTATTTGCTATTTTTCAAGGACTGTGCCAGGCACTTACAAATAAATCTCATTGATTCCCGCCAGTGCAGCAGCTCTAGCAACATGAGCTATTGTCATCCTAATTTTATAAGTGAGAAAATAGAGGTTCTGAGAGACTAACTTGTCCAAGGTCACAGAGCTAAGAGTGGCGGAGGTGAGTCTTGTACCCAGTTCTGTCTGATTCCAGAGCCTGTACCATTAACCTCTTCACTGCATTGCTCCCTCAAAATGCTCTCAGCAAGTATTTATTTCCCCACCAGAAGTAGAAATCGTGCTGTGTGAGGCCTTCTCTGCCATGCAGTGGGACAGCCTTAGGATGCGATCAAATGCGGGCCTTGTCAGCAGTCTCTGAGTCCGTGTGGCCAGGAGAGGAGGGATCTGGTAGGGGCAAAGCTGGGCTAGTGATGAAGATGGAGAAGAAAGGGGGCTTTCTGGCGGGGCGGCAAGAGAGAGGGAGCAAGACAGAAAGCAGCTGTGGGTCTGAGGCCTTGCCTTGGGTGTGGACCAGTGCTGTCCAAAAGGATTTTCTGTGATGCTGGAAGTATTTTATTGGTGCTGTCCCATAAGGTAGCCTATAGCCACTTGTGGCTATTGAACACTTGAAAGGTAGCTAGGGAGCCAGAGGAACTGAATTTTTAATTTAATTTTAAGTGGCCACATGTAGCTGGTGGCTGTCATATTGGACAACACAAGGATGCTCACTACAGATGATGGCTGAAATCTGCTCCAGGTCCCCTGCTGGTGTAAGGCCCTTTGGGTTCATACCATCCCCAGGGTCTTCAGGCTTAAGGCATCTGAACATCATTTCACATCACAAATGGCTGAAGGAATTAAGGGTGTTTCCCCTCAGAAGATGTTTCTCAGGGAACAACCCAGACCTCAAGTATTTGAAGATCTGTTGTGTGAAGAACAAAATTGTCGTGTCTTCTAGAGCAGGACTGTCCAACGGGAGTATAACGCAAACCACGTAGGTAACTTTAAGTTTTCTAATAGTCACATTTACAAAAAAAGTAAAAAAAAGAAACAAGTGAAGTTAATTTTAATAATAAACTTTATTTTACTTAATATATACAAAATATTATCCCAACATATAATCATTATTTTAAAATTATTAATACTTTTTACATTTTTTGAACTGTCTTTAAAAGCCAAAATATTATCATTTCAGCTTGTTAGCAATATTTTAAATTAACTATTATCAAAATTATTATTTTTCCAACTTTTAAAAAATATTTATTCATTCATTCATTTATTTTTGGCTGCATCGGGTCTTAGTTGCGGCACCAGGATCTTTCATTGCGGCTCACAGGCTCTTCCTTGCGGTGCGCAGACTTCTCTCTAGTTGTGGCATGTGGGCTCCAGAGTGCATGGGCTCTGTAGTTGGTGGCCTGCGGGCTCTCTAGTTGTGGTGCATGGGCTCAGTAGTTGCAGCGCACCGGCTCAGTTGCCCCGCGGCATGTGGGATCTTTGTTCCCTGACCAGGGATTGAACCTGCGTCCCCTGCATTTGAAGGTGGATTCTTAACCACTGGACCACCCGGGAAGTCCCTCCAACTTTTTAATTGTGGTAAAATACACATAACATAAAGTTTACTGTCTTAACCATCTTTTTTTTTGTCTTAACCATTTTTAAGTGTGCAGTTCAGTGGCATTAAGTACCTTAATATTATTGTGCAAACCGTCACCACCATCCATCTCCAGAATTCTTTTCATCTCCCAAAAGTGAAACTCTATTCCCGTTAAACGGTAACTCCCTATTCCTCTCTCCCCACCAGCCTGTGGCAACCACCATTCTATTTTCTGTCTCTATGAATCTGCCTACTCTAGGCGCCTCATATAAGTGGAATCATACAGTATTTGTCTTTCTGTGACTGACTTATTTCACTTAGCATAATGTCCATAAAGTTCATCCACATTGTAGCATGTGTCAGAATTTCCTTCCTTTATTAAGGCTGAGTAATATTCCATTGTATGTATAAACACATTTTATTTCTCCATTCACCTGTTGATGGACACTTGGACTGCTTTTGCCTTTTAGCTATTGTGAATAAGGCTGCTATGAATGTGGCTGTACAAATATCTCTTCGAGACCCTTCATTCTTGTGGGTATATACCCAGAAGTGGAACTGCTGGATTGTATGGTGGTTTTATTTTTAAGTTTTTGAGGAACCTCCATACTGTTCTCCATAGTGGCTGCACCAATTTACATTCCCACCGACAGTGCACAAGGGTTCCAATTTCTCCACATGCCTGTCAACACTTGCTATTTTCTGTTGTTTTTTGTTATTGCTCTGGTAGTAGCCATCCCAATGGGTGTGATGTGGCCTCTCATTATGGTTTTGATTTGCATTTCCCCAATGCTTAGTGTCTTTTTATTTTGTACTAAATCTTCGAAATCCAGTGTGTATTTTACACTTACAGCCCAACTCAATCTGGACTGGTCACATTTCAAGTGCTTAATAGCTGGCTACTTACTTTATTAAAAAATGAGATTCTCAAGGGGGAAGTTGGGGCATTGGGTGGAAGCATATGGGATTCAGCTGTGCCTCTGGTATAAGGAAAAACATTACAATCATCTGAGCTGCGTGAGGAGGAACCGGGCGTTCGGGGTGTCCCTGGTCCTTGGCAGGGATGGGTACAAGGAAGGGGACTTTGGATGGCCTTTGGAAGAGTCTGCAGGTCGTGGTTATCCCTCTTGAATGGCGGTATGAGTGGGGGCAGTTGGTGCCTCAGACCTCCAGTGCCGCTGGCTTCTGCAAAGGCTGTGTTTTGAACTCTCCATCCCAGCAAGCCCACTGATCTCTTTGTCATCACACACCAGATAGGAGTCTGGCTGTAGCCAAAGGGTTGGAGGCTGGGCTTGGGGTATGCTGCCGGCTTCCTTCCCAGCACTCTGCCCCGACCCTTCCTGCCCCCCCAGCGTCCCCTTGGAGCCTGTCTAATCAGATCCAGGCCTGACCTCGCCAGAGGTCGTGGACCAGGAGGAAAGTTCCCCTCCCCTCCCTGAGCCGCTCTAGATCTGGCTCTCAGGAGACTCCCCTCCCCTCGGGTGATTTATAGGGGTGTCCAGGAGCCATTTCCTGCTGGTTTCTGCTCCCTTCCAGCCCGGTGGGTTGCTGGGCTGTCTCTGTGAACCCTCTTTCCCCACGGCCTAGCTGTACCCCTGGCAGGGACAGGGAGTGGCTGGGAGATTCCTTCTCAGACTGTTTGAGGACAAAGGTGCTTTCTTCTTCCTTTCTCCATAATGACCCCCAAGCAGGGGCCTCTGTCCTCCCTGTCACTCTCTCTGGTCCTCACACAGGAGGGGCCTCCCAACACGACCCCCTCCCATAACCCAGCTTGAAGTGAGGAACCCGAAACGGCTCCTACCCGACCAACAGGTGTGAGCAGGAAGGTAAAGCATCGTTAGCCGCAAGCCACAGCACCACCTTCATGTCCACCAGCCCCATACACAGTGCTACCCACACTGGCCACAAATAGTGCCTCCACAGTGGCTAAGAACCCGCCTGCCAATGCAGGGGACACAGGTTCGAACCCTGGTCCGGGAAGATCCCACTTGCTGCGGAGCAACTAAGCCCGTGCACCACAACTACTGAGCCTGCGCTCTAGAGCCCGTGAGCCACAACTACTGAGCCCGCGTGCTACAACCGCTGAAGCCCGCGCACCTAGAGCCCGTGCTCTGCAGCAAGAGAAGCTACCACAACGAGAAGCCCACACACTGCAACAAAGAGTAGCCCCCACTCGCCGCAACTAGAGAAAGCCTGTGTGCAGCAACGAAGACCCAACGCAGCCAAAAATAAATAAATAAAATAAAAATTTAAAATAATAATAAAAAACTATTGACAAATAGTGCCTCCAGCCACTGTGCCCACCACTGTCAACCATACAGTGGCCTCCAGAATGACTTGCTCAGAGGTCAGCGTTTTCTGAGGTCCAGTCCTCAGCCCCACATCCTCATGGTTGCCCAGGGACCCTCTCCCAGAGAGACACGATGAGGGACAGCTGGCTCCATGGCCTGCTCGTACAAGCCAGTGCAAAACAGACACGTAAACCAAACGTGTTTCCCCTCTGAGAGAGCGGAGATCTAAGTGGCCCTGAGAAATTTTCTCCCCTGACTTCCTAAAGAAGTCAGCAGTGAACTCGGAGTAAGTGGACAAACTCGGAGTGAGCTCAGCTGAGTGTGGACAAAGGCCTGTACAGGAAGGTGGCAGGAGTCTGACGTGGGAGGCCCTGCAGAGTACCTGTTCACCCCTTCATCTGTGGAGGAAAGGACCAGCGCTCCTATTATGGGAGGCAGGTTTCCCAGAGATGGGCCGTCATGTATACTTTAAGCGCTAGGCAACATCCCTTTAGCAACTAACTTGTAGCAAAAGCAATAGAATACAAAGGTTAAAGAAAAAGAAACAGATCCAACATGGAGTCAGGTTTGTTCTTCCCTTTTAT
Organism: Leucopleurus acutus; assembly: GCF_964270905.1. Classification (NCBI taxonomy): domain Eukaryota; kingdom Metazoa; phylum Chordata; class Mammalia; order Artiodactyla; family Delphinidae; genus Leucopleurus; species Leucopleurus acutus. Next base: position 134,242,297 of record NC_139142.1, on the reverse strand, counting down.
ACCCTGACACTGCTTGCCCACGGTCTCACTGCAATCCCCCAGGACACCGAAGGATATACAGGGCTGACCCAAGGGTTGAGTAGGGGTGGGAAGAAGGGGAGGGAAGAAGGAGCCTCAGATAAAGAGGACCACACCCTCCTATTGCACCCCCTCCCCCGGACCACACTGCCTAACCAGCTGGGCTCCGAGGGACGGGACAGAAAAACCTTCTCGGGGGCTCACTGTCGTCCCTGCAACTTGTCACACAGTGCCAACTCACAGCCAGTGAGAAGAGGCTGGCCCAGCCTGCAGTCTGCCCTGGGGTCACCTGTCCTTGGAGAGTGAAAAATTTGCTGGGGACACCCCAGCAGAGGGCTTGGGGCATGGAACTTCTGATTTGGGGCCAGTAGAGACACCAACTGGGCCTGGGTCTCAGTTTCCCTTTCATAAAATGAATGTGTTGGCTTTACATGCGTGGTTTTCAAGCACTTTTAAAAGCAAAGCTACCCTTCAAATGAAATGTTTGGTAGAACTGCAGTTAAGTAAAGCTGATAGAGAGGTTTAGCAAGGTGCTGCTCTGATGGAGGGGAGATGTGAAGCCCTGGGTGGGGAGGGGCCCCTGGGGACCCCTCGGACTCTGTTGTACAGTGTGAAGATGATCAGACTGGCTCCTTAACTACCACCCCTTCCTGCTCGAGCATTCCTCTGCAGCATCACATTCAACCCATGCTTCTTCATTGTTTAGTTTTAGGGGGAGAAAGAAGCTAGAGGCCAAACTTTCCCCATCCAGTGCGCCCTGATGAGAAGCAGCCCTTTCCCTTGCATCTCTCCTCAGGCCAGCTCCTAGCTCTAGGCGCCTCCAGGGAGCCCAGAATGGGGGCTAGAAACACAAAAGGATTCGGGTTCCTTAATGAGGAGGCATCTGTAGTCAGCAGAGCCATTAGTCCCCGCCCCAAGTCCCTGGGGGGCTGCAGGCTCCTCTCCAGCTGGAGTGAGGAGGGGGCAGGCAGCTCCCCAGCTCCTGAAGGGCAGGGCTGGGTGGGTGGGGCATAGACAGCTGACCCAGGAGCCGGGGTGCCCTCTCCGCTCGCTAGGCCTGCCTCCAGCCCTGCGCTCCTAGAGGTTGAGGCCTGGGAGCAGTAGAGGGGCCCTACCAGTGCCTCAGCCCCCTGCCCCAAACCTCTGGGCTGACCTGCAGGCCCTTGGCCAAACACAGCCTTTGGCCTGAGCCTGGGCAGGCTGACCTCACAGTGCTCCCTGGGGATCATCTCACTGAGCCTGATGGGGACACCAGCTGGGGCACTTGCCCCCATCTCCTGCCCCTAGGGCCCCAAGGTGCCCTTTGTAAGGACTATACCTACACAGGGACATGTGTGAGTGATTACCTACACAGAACCAGAATCACACGCCAGCCACAGGAGCTGAGGGATACAACCACCGCCCCCCATTCACATCCAGCTTGGACACTCACACCACATACACAGAGGCAACCATGTCCTCCCAGCGAGCACAGCTCTGCACACACGTGCAAGGACGCGCTCACACCCATCAGCCATACTCCCAGGAGGCCCTGAAGGAGGAGGAGGCTGGGCTGGGGATTTTATGCATGTTTATATTTAATGAACCACATGCAAATGAGATGGAGAATGTGCCACAAAAGAGTCAGCCCCCAGAGACTCTGGGAAGAAGGGCACAAAGGCTCGGCCTTTCTGAGCTGCCCTGGAGTCCTGAACAGACCGGTGGATTGAGGGGGCCTGAGACGGGGTGTGCCCACCTGCACCAGGGAGTCAGGAGCAGGGACCAGGACAAGCTCCAGCGTCCCTGCTGCTGTGGGGAGAGGGAGGGCTTCTTCTGGGAGGGGACAACTGTCCCAGTTGATGGAGTGTTGGAGGGGAGGGGCTGCCTGCCTGGACAGATGGTGAGCCTCCTTCCTGCACTTGAAGCAAAGTGGATTTTAATGAAATCACAGCCCTGGTGCTGAAGCTGGGAACCCGTGTGGGAGGGGCCCCTTCCCTGGGCTTTACAGGTTGGGGAGTAAGGATGGATGGGAGTGAGGGTGGGCAGGAACACTTCACCGGCCTAAAAGGGGGTGGGGGGCGTGCACCACGGCCCCTCCCATGATCAGAGCTCAAGCAGTTCAGATCCCCAAAAGGTGGGAAGGCAGTCCCTGAATATTTATGACACATTGAAATGTAGATTGGTAGGTCTGACTGTCTTCTAAGAGGCTTGTCACCTTGGATGGTACACCACCTTCTTGGGGTACATTGAGAAGCTGCAGAAGAACTGGGGGTAAGGGGTTGATGATGAAGGGCAAAGAAAGCCACTGGGTGCTGGTAACCAGGCTCTAACGACCAGTGTCCCTGCTGGGTGACACTGGACTAATCGCTTCCCCTCTCTGTTTCCTATTCTGTAAAATGTACAGCATAATACTTAGCAGTTGCATACCTTACAGGGAGTTTATAAAAATAAATCCGAAAGCCGCTGTAAAAGTGGGGAGCAGGCCGTGGGAGCAAGGCTTTTCTCTGACTAGCCTTCGTGGGTCCGCAGCCCAAGATTTCCGTGTTAGAGGTTTATCCAAGAATTTGTCCAGACCTTTCTCAAAGTGTCTCAGCCCGGCCTATACCATCCCTTAGGGGGAGATGTTTCCCACAGGTAGGAGGCGGGGTAAGTGCCGATGTACCCCCAGCAAGCTGTGCCCTGCACCTGCCAGCTCAGCTTGGGGGAAGACACCCTGCGCCCTGAGCCGGGTGAGCTCCAGGGCTCCAGGACACAGGCCCGAGGCCCCCCATGCCCTCTCCCATCCCCTCTGCACCTCAGCAGTGTGCCTTCCCCGTACACATTTCCTTTTCTTTCTCCAGCCATGTCCGACTTCCACGTGCACCCTCAGGCCACCGTGGGTGAGGAGGGCGGTGTGGCCCGCTTCCAGTGCCAAATCCATGGGCTTCCCAAACCCCTGATCACCTGGGAGAAGAACAGAGTCCCCATTGATACAGACAATGAGAGGTGAGCCCCGGGTGGGGAAGGTGGAGGGATGACCAAGAGGCAGGCCAGTCCAGTGTCTGGGCCTTGAAGGAGGCCTGCCTGTGGCCTCCAGGGTGGTGTTTCTGCAACTGTGTTGAGACTGAGTATCTGTGTGGTTTGTGGGCCCAGATTCAACACTTGAATGCATGCGAAGATCTGTGTGTGATTGTTGTCAAGGTTGGAATCGCAGGTGCATCCACCTGTGAGGGTCCCGTAGTGTGTCTGTGATGACAGAAGTGACATTGGGGTAGTGGCTGGGTCCTGGGCTGTGTCCGTGATGCTGAGTGACCCTGTGGCCAGTGGTGCTTGTGCTTGCTTATGGCTGACCGTGCCCTCCCGCCACAGGTACACACTGCTGCCCAAGGGGGTCCTGCAGATCACAGGCCTTCAGGCTGAGGACAGCGGCGTCTTCCACTGTGTGGCCTCCAATGTCGCCAGTGTCCGGGTCAGCCATGGGGCCAGCCTCACTGTGTCAGGTGAGGGTCCTTGGCCCTGTCTCGTTCTTCTCCCCACCCTCCAATCAGTCCCTCTTCAACTGAGCCCCAGAGCCTGGACAGCCAAGTGCATACAGAGCACCTTGTGAACACAAAGTTCTGTGCTCTTCAGGGTGAGGGTTCAGGAGGCGTTCGAGGCCCCTCCCTGGCTCAGTTCTCCTTGAGGAAGCCCACTCTCTGCTTATGGGTGGTTGGGTGAGGGTGGCTCTCCCACCGCTGGAGGCCCTGCGGGGCCTGACCGCAGGGATGAGTGTGAGCAACGTCCTGGGGCCGCTGGCTTCTCCTCTCTACGCATGGGACCCAGCTTCTGGGCTGGAGCTTGTCTCCCACCCACCATGTCCTAGGCCGTGTATTGGGGGTGGGTGGGTGTGGTGAGGAGGTGGGAAGGGTCCCAGCTAAAGTGAAGAAATATGGCATCTTCCTCCCAGGCTCGGGCTCTGGGGCCTACAAGGAGCCTACGATCCTCGTGGGGCCTGAGAACCTCACCCTGACTGTGCACCAGACCGCCGTGCTCGAGTGTGTCGCCACGGGCAACCCGCGCCCCATTGTGTCCTGGAGCCGCCTGGGTGAGCCCCATCCTGCAGCCCCTGCCTCTCCCACCCCTGGGAGGGCCAGTCTCTTCACCCAGCTCCAGGGGGAAGTTGGAATCCTGTTTGTTCTCCGTGGGGGTCCGTTCTCTTCAAGGCCTGGGGAGGGGGTGGGTTCCCCTCTCCTTGGCAGGACCAGGGAGGTCCGCCTGCCCACTGCATTCTCCCTCCCTCTGTGCAGATGGCTTAGCTCCCCAGGTTACCTCGTCCAGTCCTGGCAGTCCTGCGCCAGCTCCCCTCCCCCATGCTCCCCTCCCTCTGGGCATCTCCATCGGGCCCTCCAGAACCCCTCTGCAGCTCTCAGCGCCCCTAGTCTCTTTCCGGTCGGGCTCGTCTCTGCCATCTACACCCTGGCCATCCTCCCCAGTGATGCAATCCCAAACCCCTCAAAATCTCAGCCAGTTGTCACATCCTCTCTCTGGACCCCCCAGTCTCTAACCTGGCCCCCTAAATCCCCAGCCTAAATCCCTAGGCAGCTGAAGGAGAGAAATGAAAGGGTGCAGATGGGCCCACATTGTCTGAGTGGAAAGGTCACTGGGGGAAGGAGAGTCTGGAGGGGATGGGGTGGGGTCGCATTCACAAGGAGACTGTGCCACATTGTAGCAGCTGAGTGATCCGGGAAGGAGGGGGCAGCAGGCAGGATAATGGAGTAGATTTCACCACTTCAGGGACTGAATGGGGAGCTGTCTCCTCGCATTCTGACTGTGCTAATCTGATCCTGGGTGGGGGGAGGGCCCGGGGACTGGGAGAGGCTGGAAAGAGTGGCCTCACCATTAGGAGGAGGCCATAGGCCCTGCAAGGACCATCTGGTACAACATTTCCCAAAGTGAAATCTGCAAGGGGAAAGAATGGCTTGGTGGTCTAACAAGTTTGGGAAACAGTAAACCAGATCCCTTTGCTACAGGACTTCTCAGAGCCTTTATATTAACGCGCATTGTGACAGTCAAGGAGAGGAATGGATATCTGACCAAGGAACTTTTTTCAGGAGAGACAAATCAAGCTGGGAAATGTCCATGTAACCCAAACCCCTTACTTTCCTGTTTGAGAAACTGAGGGGAGGGGACTTGAAGGTCACCAGTGAGGCAGTGACAGTGTTAGGATCAGGAGCCAGTTCTCTCCTGCTGGGTGAGAGTTTTCTGTGCTGCTCTGGCCGCCTCCACAATGCCACGTTGCTCAGAGGGAAGAGTCAAAGACAGGGGCTCCCTGGAAGATAGATGGTGGCCGATTCCAAGTTTGGACATTCCTGCACACCTACCTCCCTGACCCTCCCCTTCCCCTTCAGATGGTCGCCCCATTGGGGTGGAGGGCATACAGGTGCTGGGCACGGGGAACCTCATCATCTCAGACGTGACCGTCCAGCACTCGGGCGTCTACGTCTGTGCAGCCAACAGGCCCGGCACCCGGGTGAGGAGGACGGCACAGGGCCGGCTGGTGGTGCAAGGTACGGACCTCCCCACCCCACATTCCCTGCCTCATCGACATCCCTGGCCCAAGCCCAGTGCCGTGTACTCACCCACTTTCCTATCCTTGCCCTAACCTTGCCCCTGCCCCCTCTCCAGGGCCCCAGCCCAGGCCAAAGGCAGCAGCTCTGTGTCTCTCCCCCTCCCCCAGGAATGTGTATGTTGGGAATGCGAGGACATTCTTGGTCATCTGCCCCTCCAGGTGCCATCGGCACCCCCCCCCAGTCATTTCCACTTTGTCATCTCAGCTGGTCTCCCCCACCTGTGTCACCCCCATGTGTCCCTCCCTCCACGTGCTGTTCTCATTCACACGTGTGGCACTTCCACGCTCACACCTGCCTGCACACTCTCAGTGTGTTTGTCATTTCACACTATCACACCCCAGCTCCTGACACACACACACACACACACACACACACACACACAGCCGGCCTCCACTCCCATGGTATGTGTGGCCTCTGCAGCTGACCAGCTCATTCTGTCCATCCTCCTGCCCTGGGGCTAAACTGTCTCCGTGAACCGGCTTGGAGTCCCATTCTCAGGGGTTTTCTGTGGTGGTTCCCTCTCAGAGAGGTGGGAGAGAGGGGAGTTGGGAACGTAAATGCCCATTTGTTTAGCATTCCATGTGCTGTTAATCTGTCCAAATGGAAATGATGGAGCATTTCATTTCTCTGGTGTTAATGGAAGTTTGAGGCTTGGGGTTGGAGGAGAGTGGAATTGAATGTAGGGGTGAGGGGGGCCTGTCCTGAAGGCTCATCCGTCTCCCCGTCATTACCGGCCTTCGGCCTTAGAGGTGCAGCCAAACCTATTAGCACATTTATTTATTTAACAATTTCCTGAACAGGGAGCTCAGCTTGATTGCTTTCGGATACAAATGTCAGTCTTTTAAACAGTCATTAAAATGGAGTCCTCTCTTGGGTCTGCCTCTCTGGGGTGGAGGGACGTGAGGGCTGCCACCATCTCCCAGAGGCTAGGCTGGGGGTGGAGGGTGGGCCCCACCTGGAGGATTCTCCCCGGGGCGGGGTGGGTGTGTATGTCCCCTACCCACTTGTTCCCTGCAGACCTCTGGCCCTACCCTCTTTCCCTTCCTCAGCCCTTCACTCACAGCTGTCCCCTCCCTGTACACCTGACCCCTCGTGACCCTTATGCTTCTTTGTGCCCGCCCCCGCCCCAACCCCAGCCCCAGCAGAGTTTGTCCAGCACCCCCAGTCCATCTCCAGGCCGGCTGGGACCACAGCCATGTTCACCTGCCAGGCCCAGGGTGAGCCGCCCCCTCATGTGACGTGGTTGAAGAATGGACAGGTGCTGGGGCCAGGAGGCCACGTCAGGCTCAAGAATAACAACAGGCACGTGTGTGGTGGGTGTGCCGGAGCGAGGCCCAGATGGTAGGAGGCTGTGCACCTCCTACCAGGGAAGAACACTAAACTGGGGGTCTGGAGACTTGGGTTTGAGTCGTCCCAGGTCTGCCCCTAACTTGCTGAGAGATCTCAGACAAGCCTATTGTCTTCTGGAGGGGCTCAGTTTCTCCATCTTTCAAATGGGGAGATTTGGCCAACCTCCAAGGGATACTCCGGAAGGAGCAGGGGATCTGAGGCTCTCCCTCCCCCTGCAGCACCCTGACCATTTCTGGAATCGGCCCTGAAGATGAGGCCATCTACCAGTGTATGGCCGAGAACAGCGCTGGCTCCTCTCAGGCCAGCGCCAGGCTGACTGTGCTGTGGGCCGAGGGCCTGCCCGGGCCCCCCGTCAACGTGCAGGCGGTCTCTGTGTCGTCCACTGAGGTCCGCGTGTCCTGGACCGAGCCCCTGGTCAACACCAAGGAGATCATCGGCTATGTCCTGCATATCAGGAAGGCTGCTGGTGGGTGGGGCCCAGGAGGGCAAGGCTGCCTCTGCATCCCCTCCCTCTTACTCACTGTTTCTCATCCCCCTCGATCCCACACGTGCTGACCCAACAACTTCCCTCTTTCTCCCGGCTGCACCCTGGCTGCCCTCATTTCACCAGTGTGGGTAGGATTCCCTCATGCCCCTTTAATCCCCTGCCCTACCCTTGGCCTCCCCAGACCCACCAGAGCTGGAGTATCAGGAAGCAGTCAGCAAGAGCACCTTTCAGCACCTGGTGAGCGACCTGGAGCCCTCCACTGCCTACAGCTTCTACATCAAAGCTTACACGCCCCGGGGGGCCAGCTCAGCCTCTGCCCCCACCCTGGCCAGCACTCTAGGTGAAGGTGAGGTCTGGGTGTGGAGCACAAAACCACAGACACTCAGGGTATTAGGGCAGAACCCCTGTGCACCGTTGTTCAGGTTGTGCACTGCACAGAGTGCTTCGGCCTGAGGCTGAGTCAGGGCTGGGTCTACTTGGAGGAAGGGGTGTCCTTTTCTTTTTTCTTTTTTTAAAAAACCTGACAACACTTTATTTCTTATATTTTCTTTTTGGTTGCACTGTGTCTTCATTGCTGTGCGCAGGCTTCAGTAGTTGTGGCATGCAGTCTCAGTAGTTGTGGCACACGGGCTTAGTTGCTCTGCGGCATGTGGGATCTTCCCGGACCAGGGATCGAACCCGTGTCCCCTGCATTGGCAGGCAGATTCTTAGCCAATGGACCACCAGGGAAGTCCCAGGGGTGTTGTTTTCTAATTCACGTAAAGGTGCTATTTAAGCAAGCAGAGGCCCTGGGTTAGAGGTCAGAGAGCGGTCAGGCTCTGGGTGGGGGGGCGGTGTCTGGGTCATTGGTAGCAGGTGGAAGGGTAGAGCTTCAACCACCAAGTCCTCACATCTCGGCCTCCTTTTCCGCCCACAGCCCCCGCCCCACCCCCACTGTCAGTGCGAGTCCTGGGCAGCTCCACCCTGCAGCTGCTGTGGGAGCCCTGGCCCCGGCTGGCCCAGCACGAGGGCGGCTTCAAGCTGTTTTACCGCCCAGCAAGCAAGGCCTCCTTCACCGGCCCCATCCTGCTGCCTGGAACTGTCTCCTCTTACAACCTCAGCCAGCTCGGTGAGGCGGACACGGCTGGGGCTTGGGGAGCTGGGCGGGGGTGTGGTGCCTGGTGCCAGGAGGTGGTTCACAGAGGTCTTCTCCAGTTCACCCTGGGGACAGCCGCCTGGTGGGGCCGGGGGAGGTCCCTCAGCATCCTGGCTTTCCCCCCAGACCCCACTGCAGTGTATGAGGTGAAGCTGCTCGCTTACAACCAGCATGGGGATGGCAATGCCACAGTCCGCTTCGTGTCTTTGAGGGGAGCATCTGAGAGGACAGGTGAGGGCTGGGGATGGGGTCTGGCTAAAGACTGGCCCTCGGGAAGAGAGGCTGAGGGAGGAGGGGAGCAGGCATCCAGGGAAGGCAGGAGGGTAGAACAGTACATGCAGCCCTGGAGAACATAGGCTTAGACCTGAGTTTGATGTTTGGCTGTGTGACCTTGGGCAAGTTACTTAACCTCTCTGAGCCCCAGTTTTCTCCTTCATAAAACAGGGATAGTAATACCTGCTTTATAGAACTGTCTGGAGGGTGAAATGGTCCCTGTAAAGTGTTATTCCCAGTATTTGGCACAAAGTTAGTGCTCAGTAACTGGTAAAAAAAACCTAAAGGTTGGGCTGGGGTCCCATTAACAAGGGCAAATCATATGTCGAGCAGCCGAGGGAGAAGTAACCCTCAAGGGCTGGGTGTCTGGGAGCCACAGCCCCCAACCTGCCGCTGCTTCCACCCCCAGCTCTGAGCCCACCATGTGACTGCCGGAAGGAGGAGGCCACCAACCAGACGTCTACCACAGGCATCGTCATTGGCATCCACATCGGGGTCACCTGCATCATCTTCTGTGTCCTCTTCCTCTTATTCGGCCAAAGGGGCAGGTGGGTCCTGGGCCAGGGAGAGGGGGCTGGGCCAGCATGGGGTAGACAGGCCTGGAGCCGGAAAACCGCAGGGGAGGCAGGGTTTGGGGCCCATTGTCTCCATCCTTTTGTTCTTGCTCCTCCCACATCCCTCCCCCTAACTCTTGGCTCACCCCCTAGGGTCCTCTTGTGTAAGGATGTAGAAAACCAGCTCTCCCCTCCTCAGGGCCCCCGGAGCCAGAGGGACCCTGGCATCCTGGCACTGAATGGGGCGGGACGGGGAGAGCGGGGCCAGCTGGGCCGAGATGGGAAACATGTGGACATGAAGGAACTGGAGCAGCTATTCCCCCGAGCGGGGGCCATGGGGCAGCCCGACCCCAGACCTAACCCCAGACCCACGGTGAGTGCCCCGCCTTCCCCCGAGCCAACCCCCTCCTTCAGGCTCCACCCTCCTCACCTTGGTCACAAGCCTTGGTCACCGGCCTCCGCCAAGCTGCAGGGCTTCTCCAGGCACAAGACTGGCAGCTGGTGCTTCTCTCTGTGCCCCCGGGTCAGGCAGGGAAGCCTGGAGACTGAACCCCCGAGTGGGATTGGCTCCAGAGCCTGACCCCCCTGGCTGGGGGCTCACGAGCCTGTGGCCCTCCTGTTGACGCCTGTGTGACTGGCCCTTTCCCCAGCAGGACCCCGAGGCCCCTGCCCTGTGTGAGGAGACCCAGTTCTCCATGCTGCCGCTTCAGGGGTTCGGGCTCCTGGAGGAGATGACGTCTGAGGCCAAGGCCCCCTGTGTAGGCCCCCTCGCTGCCCTGCCACCCCAGGACACGGGCCCCAGCCTCCTGAGTGAAGGACCAGCCGCCCTGCCAGCTCGCTCGGGACAGTAGCCAGTGTCCGGGAGGCTCTGGAGGGAGCAACCCCCCATTCTCAGGTCAAAGGCAAGATTTCTCCTGTCATGTGGGATTCGGATGGGGGCTTCCCAGCATTTCTGTCCTGACTGCTCCTCTGATTGTCAAGACTTACAGTAGCCTTGGCAAGGGACACCCTGCAAGGACCCGGAGGGGTTCCTGCAGGAGCCCCTCCCTTGGGCCAAGGCCCCCCCCAACCTCTGCCTGGTACCCACATGACTTGGAACTGAACTAACGTTTTTCTTTAAAAAAAGAACAAACTTAAAATTAAAAAAAAAAAAAAAGGGAAAGAGAAGAGAGAGAAAGGTGAATTCGACTCCAGACATGTGCCCCTGCTGTGGCTGGGCCCCTGACACTGTCACCCTCCACGACTTGTTTTCTCAGGATGGATGTTTGCTGTTTTGGCTCTCAGCACCTACCTCAGCCGGAATGAATGTCCTCAGGGGAGTGGGGCCGTGGCCTCAGCCCCCCGCCCCACAGAGCCCCAAACGTACTCCTACCTCGAGCCCCTTTAGGGGCACCCCCTCTCCCTCCCCACATTGTTGTCCAGAGTTTAGAAAAAAAAAAAAAAAGGAAAAAAATAAGCACTTCCCCATTTCCAGGTGTGAAAGAAAATGTCTACCTCGAGGCTCGCTGGCTCCCGGGCCTGTGCTGTATCATTGGACCCTCCCTCCTGGCTCCTCACCAAGTGTGGGCTTCTCGGGGCCTGCAGAAAGAAAGATGGAATTGGTCAAAGAAAATGTGAAAAAAAAAAAAAGCCAAAAATAAGAGGAGAATTTGTTCCTGGGAACAAAAACTAGCCACTTCCCAGCACGCTCCCAGTGCTCTGTCTTGTCTGCCTGTCCACTCCCATTTTGACCCTCTCCACCAACTCATCCTTGACTGGGACCCCCAGGACCCTCTCTGCACGTGGGCCTTGGGAAGGTGGGCTGTCACCCCACAGCCTGCCTCCTGTCCTGCCCACAGAGCCGCTGGAACAGACGGGCCTCCGGAATGTACTGTGTGTGTGTGCAAGGGGGGGGTCCCCAGCCCACTGTCCCATGGGACACTGCCAGCTGGACCCAGCCCCTGGACAGTGGAACAACCAATGTCAGCAGATGTGGCCGGAAGATATTTTTCTATAAGGTGTGTTTAAGGATTTATGTTCTTGTGACTTCTTGTTTCTCTTTTCTGTTGTGTTGTTCTTTGAAAGACTTAAAGGTGAAGAAAAAAGAAAAAAAGGAAACAAATACCTATTTTTGGTTACACTCAGAAACATTTTTTTAAATAGCAGAAAGAAAACTTTTTTTAAAAGGAAAAAATGTGCATTCCTTAAGTATGAGATTAGACCATAAAGTCCCTGACCCCCCCAACCCTCTAGGGACCCCCGCCCCCAACTTTAGTGAATTAGCTGAAGAAGGTACACTTGGTGGTGTTTTCCTGGAAGACTGCGGTTTCATCTGTGTGGACTCGGGGAAGGTTATCGTCCCTTCTCCCCAGTACTGGGCCTGAGCCCAGGGCACCTCAGACCTCCTAGGCAGTGCCCCTTGGTCCCTGCAGCGACTTCTCTGCACCTCCTTTCATCCTGGAACCCCCTCTCCCAAGGGAAGTGTGGGTCTGGGGGAGGGGGGCCACCTGGCCTGTCTTGGGCTTTATCACACTCATTTTGACTGAATAAAAGTCCTGTTGCCAAAGTGGATCTCGGGTGTTTTGGTGGCTGTGTCAGGCCCTGGGGGAGGGGTGGGAGTGCTGGGATTAGGGGAGCCAGGGTGGTGAGCCAGGTGGACCCTGACAGGGTCAGAGCCCGTGGTGATAACAGCAGACCCCGGGGTACTACTTACAGGCACCGTGCATGCTGGGTCTTCCCCACAGGTGGGGAGGCTGCCTAGGTCTTCACAACCCCCCGGGAGGTCGATGTTCTAGTTATCATCATCTCCTCTTACAGATGATGAAACCGAGAAGGGATAAGAGAAAGGAAGGAAACATCCTAAATCTCACACTGCCAGTCTCAGCAGGATCAGAGTTTGTGTCCGGGCCAGGTCGCCAGGTTCCAGAGTCTGCAATTCTGACCACTGTTTGTGCCTCCTTAGCTGGCAGTGAGGGATGCGAGACCAGTCCTTCGGCCCTATAGTGACAGACCACCAGTATTGAGCCAGCGGCTGGGCGGGGCTATATGCTTTTCATGCACTGTCTCTGAGAAAGGACTGTTTTCCTCCCCATCCTGAAGTTGAGGAAACTGGGGCTCTGACTGGGTGACTGTCTTCAGAGCACACAGCCGGACCCCTGGCCAGCCCTCTTTATTCCTCCCTGTTCTCTCTTCAGTCCAGCCTCCTGAAGCCAGCTATCTGAGGCTGCCAAGGCTGAGGATAGACCACGAGAGACTTGGCTTAAAGGTGTTGTGCTGACAAAGATCAGGAGGTCTCAGCGGGCCTCAAGCTTAGTAAGAGGCAATGGTGTAATGCAACTGCTTAGACGGTCAGTGTCCCCTCTGCTGCTGGAATGGAAAGCCAGGGCTCACCCCTGGGAGGCTCTGCAAGTCTGGAGGGTGGGATTCTATACCCAGAGGCATCGTCTGAGAGGATAGTGGTTTGCAAGCTGGGTTCTCCAGCTCTGGCTAGGGGCCTGGGGGAGCCTCCCTGCCCACCCTCACCTAGAGCAGCTCTATTTTTACCTGTCTTAACATGTTAGACTCCACCTGAGATTTCATTTGAAAACAGGATACTGCTCCTAAAAGAAACATTTGAAAGCCCCTGGCCTGGCTCTTCTGGAAGAGGCCAGAAGGGGTGGTTGGGGCCGATGTCAGACCAAAAACAGTGATGGGGCTGTGGATGCTGAGCTGAGAAAGAGAATCCTGAGACCGCCATGGTACCTGTCCAGAGTGTTGGGGGAAGCGGTTGATTGATTTTCCCAGAGGAAAGAACTAAGTCCACATGTAGACATAATACCTCACCTTTCTTTACACAGAGCTCCACAAACACAGAAATTGTTCATCAACCTAAGCCATCCAAGGACCACCTGGGGAGGTGATGGGTTGTCATGTGGTGGAGCAGACAGTGAGTGGATGGGAGAACAGACCAGGTAACTTCCAGTGCCCCTGTCCCTCCAGAGTCCAAGATGGTAGTACCTCCCCCAGGGAGGGAGGCAGAAACCTTTAAAAACCACCTAATATGACTCGTGTAGATGTATGCAAATTGCACACAAATCACATGCAAATACAGGAAGGGCCTATCCTAACAAGGCCCTGAACTAGGCTACGGTAAAGGGAGAAGCAGGGTTCCAATTAGGAAGTTTAGCAGAAATTGGTATCAGCTGAGTGGCCCAGCTGGAATCTGGGTCCTGAGGTCTCAAACGATCCAGCAGCCTCAGGCTGAATACCGTGCTCCCCCCTCAATACATGCGCGTGTGTGCGCGCGCGTGCACACACACACACACACACACACACACACACACACTCGTCTTTGGGCAGAAAGCAGCAGCAGCCAGGGCTTGCAACCTGCTCCAATTACCTAATGCTCTGTAACAAAGCACCCACATCAGTGGTTTAACCTAACATCTCTTCTGCTCAGAAATCTGCAGTTTGGGCAGGGCCCAGCAGGAATAGCTGTCTCTGCTCCACTGAGGCAGTTTGAAGCCTGGGGGCTGGAATCGTCTGAAGGCTCAATGGTCTCACGTCTGGTGGCTGACGCTGGCCCTCGGCCCCATCACCTACCTGTGGCCTCTCCATGGGCCTGGGCTGCCTCACAGCCTGGTGGTGGCTGGGAGCCAGGGATCAGCGTCCTGAGAGAGAGAGAGCCAGGTGGAAACTGCCTCATCCTTTAGAACCTTGCCCTGGACGACCCACAGTGCCACTGCCATGTTCTGTTCTTGAGGAGCAAATCCCTAAGGCCAGCAGATTCCAGGGAGGAGAGTTAGATTCCACCTTTTGATGGGAGTAGAGTCAAAGATGTGGACATGTTTGACCACGGGACCACTTTGGGGGGACGGGTGGAGAACAAATGTGAACTGGGAGGCTGGGCAGCGGGAAGGCTCCCCACCATGGCCCTGGGGTGTGATGGGAGGGGCACAGGATGACAGGGAGTGCTCCCAACTCCTAGCCAAGCCCTGTTTGTGGGTCTCATCCCTATGATTAGTGAAGATCGGTCTGGGGGGCGGGGGCAGTCCTGAGGTCACAGGGAGGGAGGACCACGCCCCTGTGCACACCTAGCAGGGGCCCCGCTCCACTGCCGGAACCATCTCCTAGTGCAGTGAGGGGTGAGGGACCCAGGAGAGCTGGTGCTAACCTGAGATCCCCACCCACCAGGGACGGTAGACCCAGAATGACAGAGGCCGAAGGGACCATTGGCCCCCTTGTGACATAGACAAGGCAACTGAGAGCTATGAGGTGCAGGAGTTGCTCAGGATCCCAGAGAAGTTAGAGGCAGAGGCAGGGCTGGAAGACAGGACAGCCACGCCCCACCTGGAGCCCTGTGCATCCAACCCAGTCAGGCCACAGTAGAATGCTCGGTACCAGACTGAGCCCCAGAGCCCCGAGGGAGGGGAGAGGGAAAAGAATGGGACTAGGGGTATGTGAACATGGAGACTAGGGGTGGGACAGTGAGGAGAGTAGTCACCCTGCTCAGGACAGGGTTGGGGGAAGCTGGGCTGGCAGCAGGAAGGGGGCAGTGGGAGCAACCAAGGATGGGGGGGCCTGTCCTGAGCTGAGTTCAGGCTAGAGTCAGGGAGTGGGACATCTAGACCCATGCCCCTCCCACAAAGAGGGACTGCTCCCCTGGAGCCACCTGGCTCAGGGAGGTGAGGGCAGGAGAGGCTGAGAGGAGGGCCCAGGGAGGAGCCAGGCTGACCAGGAAGGATAGGGCCTTGCTCCTTGAGCTCAAGAGGGGTGTAGTTGAAACTGGAGCTCCCAAGTTCACAGGTAGCCTGTTGGTCACCCTGTGCTATGTGCCCATTGTCAAGATGCAGGGACTGGCCCTGCCATCCCTCCAAAATGCCCACAGCCTGGCCCGACTCTGGATTAGGCAATAGTTTCTTTGATATGATGCCAAAAGAACAATCAACAAAAGAAAAAAAATAAATTGAACACGATCAAAATGTAAAACTTTTGTGTTTCAAATGACACCATCAAGAAGACAAAAGACCACAGAATGGAGAAAATATTTGCAAATCACATCTCTGATAAGGGGCTTGTATCTAGAACGTATAAAGATGGGAATTCCCTGGCGGTCCAGTGGTTAGGTCTCGGTGCTCCCACTGCCAGGGACCCAGGTTCCATCCCTGGTTGGGGAACTAAGGTCCCACAAGCCGCACGACACAGTCAAAAAAAAAAAAAAAAAAAAAAGAATGTGTAAAGAACTCTTATAACTCAATAATAAAGACAAGTATCCCAATGGACAAAGGGTCTGAATAGACATTTCTCCAAAGATACACAAATGGCCAATAAGCACATGAAAGAAAGAAAAAGTAAAACCACAATGAGACACCATGGTGATGTCTCAATGAAACATCATTATACAATGACACCCTCACACACTGCTGGTGGGAATGGAAAATAGTACAGCTGCTGTGAAAAACAATCTGTCAGCTCCTCAAGAGGGTGAACATACAGTTACTATATGACCCAGAAATTCCATTTCTAGGTATATAAACAAGAAAAATGAAAACACATGTGTATACAAAAACTTGTACAGCAATGTTCATAGCTGCATTATCCATAATAGATAAAAAGTGGAAACAACCTAGATGTCCATCAGCTGATGAGTGGATAAACAAAATGTTGTATAACCATACAATAGGATTTTATTTAGCAGTAAAATGGATAAACCTTGAAAACTATGCTAAGTGAAAGAAGTCAGTTACAAAAGACCATATATTATATGATTCTATTTACATGAAATGTCCAGAATAGGCAAATCGATAGAGACAGAAAGATGATTAGTTGTTGCCTAGGGCTGGGCGTTAGGAGTGGGGGGATGGGTAGTAACTGCCAATGGGTAACAGGGCTTCTTTTGGGGGTGATGAAAATGTTCCAAAATTGATTGTGGTGATGATCGCATAACTCTGTGGGTATATTAAAAACCATTGAATTGCACATTTTAATGAGTGCATGGTATGGTATGTGAATTACAACTTGAAAAAGCTGTTGTTAAAAAAAAAGAGTGCCTGACAGGACTCAGTTCATGTAAGTGAAGAGTTCAGTTTGTGTTCAAATGATCCCATTGTTACAGGCAGAGAAACTGGGGTGGGCAGAGCAAAGTGACCCAAAGCGGAAGGGGTTGGTGAACGAGATAAAGAAGAAAGTGAGCTTGAAGGGATCTCTACTCCTAGCCTGGCCTCCCTGGAGCTGGGGGGAGCCTCTGGTTGCAGCATCCCAGCCTGCGATCTCTGCGCTCCTGGGACAAGGGCTGTGATTGGAGGATTTTGCTGCCACCCTGCGGGGTTAGCGAGAATTACAGCTACAGGGATGAAAGCCTGATGATCTCAACCCACGTCTGACTGAAGCTTGCAGTTAAGATGCGCTCAGCCCCACACAGGAGAGACAGACTCAGCCCTCGGTGAGCTGACAATATGGGCTTGAATTAAAAAAACTGCAATTTATCCAAGTACTTGCTTGGATGGGTACCGGCAAGCTGTGGAAGCCGAAGAAAACGTGATTCATTGAAGGCCAGGATTAAGGAAGACTTCGAAGAGTGGAGAAGGGGGAAAGGACACCCAAGGCTGAAGGCAGAGGGTAAGCAAAGCGCAGGTAAGATCACAGAGCAGCCAGGAGGCTATCATTTGCTGCATGGAGGCTGGCACTCAGTAGATACTCAATAAATGTATGAATGAACGATTACTAGATTTCCAGAGCATATGCTTTTTGCATTTCTGATGTATCTGAGTAAAGCCTTATGTGGCTTTCCAGGTGGAAAGGGAAGTAGCAAGAAGGCCAAATAGCCTGCAGTTTCCTCAGGGAAGGGAAAGAGCCTCTATGGAGTCCTTGTGATAATGATGATTCCTCTGTTATTACTTCTTGTGACGTTTAACAGAACACCTCCACATTACCTCCTGTGCGTCTTCTCACAGCCTTGTAGTGAGCAGGGCTGCACTTCTTGTCATCCTCCCATTTAACAGATGAGGAAACGGAGGCCCAGAGAGGTGAGGTGGTGGAACTGGGGCTTGAACCTGGGCCTCCTTTTTCTAAGCCCATACTGGCTGCTGACTGAGGACAAGGCAGGGTGGGGGAACATGGGGGGAGGAATGGTCTAAACTGGCTGATACAGAGATTTTCTTTTCAAACACTGAGGAGAGATCCAGTAATGTCAGACCCTGAAGAGGAGGGTTGAGGAGTTGGGGCATGTCCGAAAATGCATGTTGGGTCAGGAACCTGCCATAGCTCCCCAGTGCCCCTGGAGCAGTCCAATATCTTTTTTTTTTTTTTTGCGGTACGTGGGCCTCTCACTGTTGTGGCCTCCCCCGTTGCGGAGCACAGGCTCTGGATGCGCAGGCTCAGCGGCCATGGCTCATGGGCGCAGCCGCTCCGCGGCATGTGGGATCTTCCCGGACCGGGGCACGAACCCGCGTCCCCTGCATCGGCAGGTGGACTCTCAACCACTGTGCCACCAGGGAAGCCCGGTCCAATGTCTAGCTTAGCATTCAAGGCCCTCTCACAAGAGGTGATGTAACTCAGTGGTTAACAGCATGGGTTAACTGGTTTATGATTCCCACTCAGCCACTGACTGGCTGTGTGACCCAGAGGATGTCCCTTAACCTCTGGTGCCATTGTTTCCTTTTCCATAAACTATGAACAAGTGTAGCACATACTTCATAGGTTGTTGAGAGCAGTAAAGAAGTCAGTTATGAAAAGCAATCGGGACTGTGCTTGCTATTATTATTATTATTAATCAGAGCAGAGCCTAATTTTCTGTGCGTCATCCACACCAATCCTCCAAGCTGGGCTCCTGTCTTCTCCAGAACACGCCAGGCAGTGGTGCCTCCAGGCCTTTCTACAAGCTGTTCCTTCAGCCTAGACTGAGACTGTTTGATCATCTCTTCTTTCCAGATCCTTCCAAACATCACCTCCTCCCAATCCTCCCTGATCCTCTCTGACTAGAACCACCTCTCCTTCCTCTGCATCCTCTCATACAGAACTATTTCTTTCTGTAGCATAAAATGCACATGATGTGTGTCAGTCATGCCTGCTTGGAGAACTTAGGATGTGAGCTTCCTAAGGACGGGTGTCGGTTTCTTATCTCTTTATGACCCTCCTGTGCTGCCATGGAGCAGCACTAAATACTCAATAAATGCTTGAATATTTAGAAAGCAGGAAAGCAAAGAGGGAGGGACGGAGAAAGAAAAGATGAAGAGAAAGAAGGAGAGAGAGATGCAAGGTGGACTAGAGAGGAAACCGAGAGACACCTGAAGAGAAACCAGCTCCATTCAGCTTCCAACCACTTCAGGGAAAAGAATGCTGTGACTGGAGACTTTGGGTCATTTGCAACTCTTCCTTGGGTCTTCTTTTCATCCCTTGAGCCATGGCATTGGAACAGACTTCGAAAACCTCAGGGACTTCCCTGGTGGCGCAGTTAAGGGTTAAGACTCCGCGTTCCTAATGCAGGGGACCTGGGTTGCATCCCTGATCAGGGAACTAGATCCCGCATGCCACGACTAAGGAGCCCGCCTGCTGCAACTGAGACCCAGCACAACCAAATAAATAAATAAATATTAAAAACAAAAAAACGAAAACCTCCAAGTGGCTCTGGACTTGCTCTTTAGCCCCTCTGAAGCTCAATTTCCTCATCTGTAATAGAGATAATAATGGTACTTATCTAATTGGGCTGTTATGAGGATCAAATGAAAAAATAACTGGAAAATCCCTGGCACCTGGTCCATGGTAAGCACTCAATAAATGCTGTGTATTATGATGGTGATGGTTCGGTGATTCTAAGAATTCCAGACTTGTCAGAATAAAGGGCCGAGCCCTGCTGGGGAGGGGCCGTGCTTCCTAAGCTTGGAGAGATGCCTATTGTCCTAGAGCCGGGCCCAGTGGTCACATAGAGGTCACACCGTGTCGTGTTTTCTCCCAGGCCTTCCCACGGGCGCCCCCCCCACTGCCCCCAACAAGACACACAATAAAGACTCCTGATTGCTTGATGAAAGGAAGCGGATACACAATTCATTTCAACTTTAGACCTAACCACCCCCCAACCTTTCAAAAAGAATTGCACACCCTATTCCAATTTACACACTGAACCCACATGGAATTTTCCAGCGGGTTCCGAAGCCTTTGAAGTGACCAGACCAGACTATTGATTTATTTCCAACTAACCTCTCTCTTTGAACCCAGAAGGGTCAAGGTTAATTATATAATAAAACACACTGTGCCCAGCTGCCCCCTCTGCGGGTGCAGGGAACCCCCAGACCTTTCCGAGGCTGTGAGAGGAGGATCGTGTTTCTGATCCCTTCCTCGCATTCATTTCCTTTATCAGGGCCCATTAAGAGGAAGAAAAAAAACCTACCCCCTCATTTCCTCCCTGAGAGATAAATTTTAATTTGCTGGAAACCAACAAAAGGGATCTAAGCTACGTCTCCAGGCTGCACCCTGCGGTTGATAAATCTTGCTGGGAGCACCTATTCTGGAGCCGGTTGGGAAAGGGGGCGGGGTGGGGGAGGGAAGCAAAGGGGTGCAGACCCCCGAGTCTGCCTCTCCCACACAGAGGGAAGGGAGCCCCAGAGGGCCTGACTCAGCGGATGCTTCCAGCGTGGCCGCGTCCCCATTAAGCCTTCTTTGGCCGTTGAAGTGAGTTAACCCACCAGCCACAGCTTCTCCTGTGTGAGCTCAGTTCCCACTTTCCCAGATGATGGAACAGGCTCCGAGTGGTCTCAAAACTGGTCCCACTTATCACAGGTAGGAAGTGGCAGGGCCAGGACTGCCATCCAAGATTTTGTTCTCCTTGTAAAACAATGGATTCTTCCCACCCACCCCCATCCTCCCACCCCAGGGAAACAATGTAAATGTTCTTCTCATTTCCATCGTTTAAAGAAAAAAACGTTCAAAACTGTTATCTAATATACAGTCCATTATCAAATGTCCCCAGTTGTGCCAACAATGTCCCCCTCACCCGTGTTTTCCCCATCCAGGATCCAGAGACTCGCCCACTCCCTTGGTTATCCTGACTCTTTCCTCTCCCTTCTTCTAGAACAGCACCAGCCTTTCCTGTTTTTCCTGACACTGATGTTTCTGAAGAAACAAGGTCAGCTGTCTTGCATAGTGAGCCACATGTGGATTTAGAGTGTCCTGTTGTTCGGCCACTCGTTGCTCAAGAATCCAATACTGAGAGACAAGTATCAGGTAAAAAGAAAAGACAGCTTTACTGAGGAAGCTGGCAACCCTGGGGGGAAGGTGGACTCATGTCCCAGAGAACCAGCTCCCCAGGTTTTGCTCGGAAATTATATAGGGAAAAGAGGAAGGGGCCACATGCTGGGAAGAGGGTTGTGGGGTGTGTGATCAGCTCGTGGACCTTCTTCTGATTGCTTGGTGGTGAAGTAACTGAGAATCAACATCGTCAACCTTCAGGTTCCAACCAGTCTGGGGTCTACGTGCTTGTGAACAGCAGACAGTTAACTTCTCCCACCTGGTGGGGGTTTCAGTCTCTGCAGAACAGCTCAAAGGATGTGCCTCAGGATATTATCTCTAGCCCTTGAGGAGGAACTAAAGGTCCTTGACTTTGTTTAATGGCTAAACTATTATTGTTTTGTCTTGTTTGACTGTTTTCCTTTGCTTCTGCATTTTCCTCACTTCTCTGATTAAATGTATTCTTTGGAACTGGGGGAAGGCCTGGAGGCTAAAGTTTTTCTACAGACCAGAGGCAGGCAGAGGACAGGGTGGGAGGGGAGGCCACATAGGCTCCAGCTCAGTTACAGTATGTAGGGCATCACATCTGGAGGCCCACGGGGCCAGCTGTTTTTGGCAAGGGACCCAGGATTTCCAGCTCCAAGGCCAATGCTTATTCTCAGCCTCCTGGGGGCTTCCTGGCATGCAGGGAAGGAGTGTGAATGCTTCCACCTGGGGGCGCTGTCAGCACTGGCCACCAGAGAAGCTCGTTCTCTGGCATTCTTCCAACCCCACAGGTTGCAACCTTGAACCTTGGGAAGAAGCCTACCCATCGCGGCCTGAGATGCATTTGCCCAATTCTTCTCTCTGGAATGTTCCTAAGGTTGTGTCAAGGCTTCATACCTCCCTCCTTTCTGCTTCCGCAGCCCTGTGTTTCTGCCTCATTGCATGACTTGTCTCAGTGTAGCAGAGGTCACCATGGATGGGACTTGCTGAACAGCCTGGAAGAGGTGCCGGAGGATCAATTATATTACATGTCATATTCTAAAGAGTCCTGAATATTCTCTTTGACCATCTTCTTCCCTATTATCTCATGGCTTCACCTTCACCTCCAAACCTCTCTCTCTCCCCAACTCCAGTCTATACTGGATTTTCTCTTATTCTTGCCCATATCCCTCCTCCCTCTGGATCAACTTGGTTCTTCTTCAAGTAGCTCTATGCCTTTCAATTTTTTTAAATTAATTTAGGGGACTTCCCTGGTGGTCTAGTAGATACGAATCCACCTTCCAGTGTAGGGGATGTGGGTTCGATCCCCGCTCGGGGAACTGAGATTCCATACGCTGCAGGACAACTAAGCGTGTGCACTCTAGAGCCCAAGTGCCACAACTAGAGAGCCCGCGTGCCACAACCACTGAGCCCGCGTGCTGCAATGAAGATCCCGCAACTAAGACCCGATGCAACCAAATAAATAAATAAATAAATATTTAAAACATAAAATAAAAAAATAAAACTCAGGTCTCCCAACTTTCAGTCCCAAACATGTAGAAAACTATTGGCATAGAGATAATACCTGTTAAGAATGTGAACTCCCTGGAACACCCATCAATATTTTTAATATAGAGTAGTTAACTTCTTAAAAATAAATAAATAAATAAAATAATTTAAGTTAAATAAGCAATACACAAAAACATTCTCACTGTTAAAAAAAAATAGTAAAATATTACAGAGGTCCCCTCTCCATTGCCCCAAGCCCAGTCCCTCTCCCAGGGGTAATCATTGCTGTTGCATGGTATGGTATCCTCCCAGGCCTTATATGGAATTATAGATTTCCATATGCACTCAAGAAAAATATATGGTATACTAAATAATGCCATTTATATTTTCTGTTTCCAATTTTTGGTGCTGTAGTGGACACCCTTGCACTGTCTCCCTGTATTCACCAGTGTGTGTTTCTCTAGAGTAGGAATGAGAGGAGTTGCTGTGTCTGTGGAATGACCACCCTGCACGACTGTGTGTCCTTACTGTCTGCCTGCAGACCGTGAGAGGGCTGGGCCTGTTTCTGTCTTGCACGGGCAACTTCCTTCCCTCCCAAGGCAGCTTTGCAGATCAGAGAGCATCCTGAGAACTTTGCCCATCAGTAAATGCCCAGTTCAGTCCCAACAAACCCCGTCTATCAATCTTAGCTGATTTAGAAAGGATTCACCCTCTAAGTATTGCAGCTGTTTTCAAGTTGGAATGATCTGTTTTCTGACTTGGCCTCCTTCTCCAGTTTCTCGGTGTCCTACCTTCTCTCTGTCCCCTGGTTCCTCTCCATTTCCCTGACACCCCTTCCCCACATACTTGCCTCTCTGACCCTCCAATCCTCCTCAGCCAGGCTGGACAGTAGCCCCGGAGCCGGGGCTGGGAATGAACGTGCAGCCCCCAGGCCAAGGCCCCGTTCGAGTCCCCTTTGCTCTTGCCCAAAGTGGACACAGGAGTCCCGCCCGCCTCTGCCGTCATGCCTCACAGCAACCCTGCAAATGTTGTGGCCTGTGTATGTATTATTTATTCAAGAACATTATATGTTTAAAAAAATCTAAATCACAAAGCAAAAAGTAATGGCACCATAATGAAATTGTCATGTAATACAAAGAAAACATCTGCATAAAAATACTTAGCATAGAAAAATTTCAATTAAAAATAAAATGCGTCTCTTTTCACATTCCTACTGTTCTCTTAACTGAGATCCTCTTTTTTTTTCCTTATGGTTTTTGGGTTTTTTTTTTTTGTTTTGTTTTGTTTTTTGCGGTATGCGGGCCTCTCACTGTTGTGGCCTCTCCCGTTGCGGAGCACAGGCTCCGGACGCGCAGGCTCAGCGGCCATGGCTCACGGGCCCAGCCACTCCGCGGCATGTGGGATCTTCCCGGACTGGGGCACGAACCCGTGTCCCCTGCATCGGCAGGCGGACTCTCAACCACTGCGCCACCAGGGAAGCCCCCTTTCCTTTTGTTTTGATTCAGATCAACGGAGAGGGCCAGTGCCTGATTTTAGTAATGTACAATAGCCTCCCTTATATGGCACAGACTAGATGCCACACGCTCATGTTGACACTCTTAAAACTAAACTTATGAGGTAGATACTACTATCATTATGCCTGCTCATGGATGAAATATTTCAGGCACAGAGAAGTTAAGTGACTTGCTTGAGGTCACACAGCTAGGAAGTAGAAAAGCTGGGATCAGAACCCAGACAGGTTGGCCCCAGTGCTAGGATGGTAACCACTGTACCACACTGCCTCTCAGCCTTAATGTGGGCAACTCCCACCCCCCAATTAGGCACATATGTTTGTTTTCCAAAGCACTGTTCTTATTCTGATATTTCACTTGAATCTCTCAATGACTCTATGAGGGAAGGGAAGACCCAGCTTATGGGCCAGCACAAGGCCCCGTACCCAGCCTCACAGACAGACCTCAAGAAATGGTAGCTTGTGACCAAGGGCAGAGAAATGGGTTGGTCCCCAGACTTGGCAGTGCTGTGTAGCACGCAGCAGCACTTGGCGGTGTGTGTGCATGAAGTTGTGCGTGAATGCGTGAATGTGTGAGCATGCGCACATGCATGTTCGTGCATGTGTGTGTTTGCATGCACGTGCATGGTGTGTGTGTGTGGGGGGAATGCACTGGTGTGTCCAGCCTGGCCATCTCAGCATGACCGTGTATCCCTGCGTTGGCCCCGCTGCGTCTTTCATCCCCGCAGGGAGCAGCGCCTCAGTCGGCGTAGTGGGATCAGCTGTGTCACTGAAAGCAAGGGCTGTTCAGATCATAGGCAGTACTGTTTGTTTCTGTCACACTCTTATCTTTACTCCCCTGAGCCCAGACCTTAGCATCATAAAATGTCAGAGCCTGGATGAAAATGTGGAGATTATCTAACTCAGGCTGTCCCTTGACAAATGGGGAGACCAAGCCCCAGAGAGGATATTGTTAACATTAAACACAAAATGGAGACCGGACTTGAGAATTCCCTGAGCAGATAAAACCGTGTAGGTCCTGAAAGCAAAATGAAATCCAGCTTATTTCATGAAGGTAAGTGAAAGTTAACTTAGGTTATTTCTTGTTAATGCCCCTGACAATCATAAGAGAAACTTTATAGTCTTTTTCCTAAAAATGGTATGAGATGATCACTTTAAACCTGCCGGCTGAAACCCCATTGTAATCACCAGTCATTGTAAACGCTAATAACTTCCTCATTTTCACTTTATAAGCCATCCTATAACTTCATGCCCCTGAGCTTCGTATCAGTCTTTGAATTTGGAAGCTCCCAGTTTGCGAATTGTTTTTATAGGCATGATAAACTCTTACTATTTACTGATTTGGTGGTTTTAGTTTAGCTATTTCTGGATTTTTGGCAGTACTCACGACTGGAGGAGGTCACCCAGCTAGTTAGGGGCGGGGCTGGGATGAGAACCCGCATCTCCTCACCCAGTTTCACACTCTTGCCACAGTCCTGGACTTTTGTCTGCAAATAATAGACCAAAGGTTCCCAGGCTGCGGCTGAGGCTGCCTCAAGGCTGGAGAAAGTGGTCGGGAGTCAGAGCTGCTTTGATGTGTCCACCGCTGTGCCTTCTCCACCTTCTCCTCCCAGGGCTAGCATACCACCCTCTCTGGGAGAGCGCTCTGTTCTCATGCTGATCAGAACTCCAGTGGGTGAGCGAATATGCTTTTGATTCATTACAAATGGAAAATGAATAAATTCTTAGTTGATAAATGCAATGAGAAGAAATAGTAAATTGTGTCTTTGATGAAGGTCTTGGGAATGTTTGTGGAATGAATGAATGAAGCATGACAGGATAACAGGCGCCCTGGGAGAGACTGAACTTGAGAGGGCTTTGGTCTCTTCATCAAAAGAAAGGGTCAGAAAGTCCCTTGTGTCACCTCAGGAGGTAAATTACCTTTGAGGAAATGAAGAGGCTTCTCTATGGTGGGGAAGGGGTTCCCCTAGACAATAACTCAATTGTTCTGGAAAGGGGGTGTAATTAGAATTCCTGTGTGTTCTAGTGACCATCCTGGGGCTGTCCTTAGAAAGCCAGGATGGGAAAGGGGTCTTGAGGGACGGGCTCTGAAGGGAGGGGCAGCTAGCACTTGCTGATTCGGGCTCTGAGGAAACAGAGGGGTGTGTGCTTGGGGCTACCCTCTCAGCTATGTGGCAGGCTGAAAACAAGGAGGGGATCCCTTCATGCCCTGAAGACACCCAAAGCAAGGCGCCATCACTGAGTGGAGGTCCCCATCCGTATGATCAGCCCACTCAAGACGGCTGTTCTCTTGCTCTCTGGACATCCCCCTGCTCGACCAGTCCCTGCCTCACCTACACCCAACTCACCTGACTGACCTTCCCTCTTAATCATAGAGCCTAATCAGTTAAATGCCTACATACTTGCCCCCAGCCTCAGCTGGTGATTGTTCTAATCTTTAGATCAGGACATCTCCACCAAGATAGCTTATGAAAGGGGCAGTGAGGGGCATGCGCCTCTGCTGGTTTCCCTGGCAACCAATGAGCCAACCTGATGTCAATTCCCTCTGTAACTAACCTCCCTCTTTACCCAGGAGTAAAGACTGCTGGTGAGGTGTCCCTCCAGGATCTTACTTCAGCCAGGTAAGCTCCCCCATCCATTAAACCACTGATGTCTCTGTCGCTGACTTCGGGCTCTTGCTTCAGTCTTGAGGCTGGGCAAGTACAGGGCTTGCAGGCCTGCGGGGTGAGCCCACCGCTGTCCTTAGCGTCCATGAGGTGCTGTTTGCACGGTGATGTGGTGTGGCTAGAGCAGTTCTGGCTGCAGGGACTGGCTGGACAGTGGGGCTTCGGTGTGGAAGGCACCAAAGGCTCTCAAGCCTCCAGAGTTTGGAGCAAATGGTGTGTGTGTGTGTGGTGTGTGTGTGTGGTGTGTGTTTGTGTGTGTGTGTGTGTGTGGTGTGTGTGTGTGTGTGTGTGTGTGTGTGTGTGTCCGACTGGTTTTATTTGCCTCTTTCTGGATCAGGTAGGTCATGCCCGTTACTGAACACATAGGGAGGGACTTCGCAGGAAGCCTCTGACTTACTGCCTAGTTTTGGAAGATGAGAGGAATGTTTTATTTTGCATATCACTTTTAAGCATCTCTCTTTTGTATCCATCTTCTCATTTGCTTCTCACCACACCCTGTGAGGCAGGCAGGGAGGTACTTACCTCCATTTTCTCACAGAGAGGACTGCCTCCTGTGGAGATCATTTAATGAGACACTGTCTTTCTCCTGCTGCTTCCTTTCACATTTCCTGGGACCTACTGTTTCCATGGTCCTGACCAGGGACTACAGGAAGGATGAGAGTGAGGCTGTTGGGTGAAGCTTCTAGGCTGGGAGGAAAGCCAAGCCACAGGGTGACATCCAGCAGAACGCCTGAAACCAGGTGTGGTGACTTATAATATCACTGCGATAAGGATTCAGAAAGGGAGTGTCTAGGTCTTTTCCTTTTCCGGGAGTATTAAAATCAGTTTGTTGAGTGCCATGAACATTCCTCTTGAAGCAATAGAAAAATATCAGAGAAAGTAAACAGAAAAGTATACTGAAAATATAAACAGAAATTAGTGAGGAAGAAACACTGGAGAGAGATGTCAAACTCCAAATTTAGTTATTTGAAAAAGAAAACTAATAAAATTTACAATTGTTTTTCTAAATTTTTAATTTAATTTTTGGCTGAGTTGGGTCTTCGTTGCTGCGCACAGGCTTTCTGTATTTACAGCAAGCAGGGGCTACTCTTCGTTGCAGTGCACGGGCTTCTCATTGTGGTGGCTTCTCTTGTTGCAGAGCATGGGTTCTAGGCGTGCAGGCTCAGTAGTTGTGGCGCACTGGCTTAGTTGCTCTGCGGCATGTGGGATCTTCCCAGACCAGGGCTTGAACCTGTGTCCCTTGCATTGGCAGGCGGATTCTTAACCACTGTGCCACCAGGGAAGCCCCAAAATTGACAACTTCTGACAAGATTTATCAGATCAAGAAAAAGAGAAGGCATAAATAAATAAATAATATGGGAATGAGAAAAAGGGACATAACTGAAGAGACGGCAGAAATCTAAATAATAGATTATGAACAACTGTGTGCCAATAAATCTTAAAACTGCAGAAAAGGTATTATCTATGTATCTCTCTTAGAAAAATTGACTCAAGAAGAAATAGAGAAGTTAAATATCTATAACTAATAAAGACAGGGATCACTAGCAAAGTGTCAGGTCTAGAATGACATTTTACCATTTGCAACAACATGGATGGACCTGGAGGGTATTATGCTAAGTGTAATGAGTCAGTCAGACAGAGAGAGACAAATATTGTATGCTATCACTTACATGTGGAATCTAAAAAATAAACAAATGAACATAACAAAACAGACCCACAGACATAGAGAACAAACTAGTGGTAACCAGTAGGGAGAAGGAAGGGGTGGGGCAAGATAGGGGTAGGGGATTAAGAGGTACAAACTACTATGTATAAAATAAATAAGCAACAAGGATATATTGTACAGCATAGGGAATATAGCCAATATTTTATAATAACTTTAAATAGAGTATAATCTATAAAAATGTTGAATAGCTATGTATACCTGAAACTAATATAATATTGTAAATCAACTATATCTTAATTAAAAAAAAAAGTAATAATATGACCAAGTTGGGCTTTCCAATGGTCTGAATGTTTGTGTCCCCTCTCACAAGATTCATATGTTGAAACCCTAATACCAGTGTGATGATCTAGGAGATGGGGCCTCTGGGAGTAATTAGGCCATGAGGGTGGAGCCCTCATGGATGGGATTAGTGCCCTTATAAGAGGAAGCCACAGTGCTAGCTAGTTCTCTTTTCTGTCCTGTGAGGATACAAGAAGTCAGCTGTCTGCAACCCGGAGGAGGGCCTTTACCAGAACTGGAACCATGCTGGCACCCTGATCTCAGACTTACAGCCTTCAGAACTGTGAGAAATAAATTTCTGTTGTTTGTCACCCACTTTACAGTATTTTGTCATAGCGGCCCGAGCTAAGACAAGTTTATCCTAGAAATGCAAGATTGGCTCAACATTTGGAAATAAATGGCATTCACCACATTAACAATTTAACAGAGAAAAAGCATATGATCATCCTAATAGATACAGCAAAAACTTTAAACAGAGAGTATAAGCAAACATCTGATAAAAGGTGTCTAATACTTACAAGAAACATCCTACTCAACGGAACAGCATTTCTTTTAAAATTAGGCATAAGATAAAGAGGATCTCTATGATTTCCACTTCACATTATACAAGATCAACATCGTATATGCTAACTGCTCAATAATATAAAAAAAATATCAGAAAAGAAGTTTTTTAAAAAATGTGTAGGGGCAGA
Organism: Leucopleurus acutus; assembly: GCF_964270905.1. Lineage (NCBI taxonomy): Eukaryota > Metazoa > Chordata > Mammalia > Artiodactyla > Delphinidae > Leucopleurus > Leucopleurus acutus. The sequence continues at coordinate 134,213,389 of NC_139142.1, read as the reverse complement.
GTCAAGATGGCTTATTAGGAGGACACAGAATTCATGTCTCCTTACAACTAGGGCACCTCCAGGCACCGGTGGGGGACCACGGATACCTAAGGGGATGGGAGGAACCCCCAGTGACTGGATAGGATGTGGGGCATGGTGGGGGAGTGAAGAGGGAGAAGTGGAGGTGGGACGGGACTGGCACCTCTGAGGGGTGGCTGGGGGAGGGGAAGGGATTGAGAGGGCAGAGGATCAAAAGGGAGTGTGGCCATGTTTCCCCTGTCCACTTGGGCCTCCAGGAGCCTGCTGATATCCAGGGCCTGATCCTCTGCCCACCGAGGCCCGTCCAGCCGCGCGGGTCCTGAGGGAGTAGGAGGGAGGGAAGGGGGAACAAAAGTAAAGGCCGGACCTTCGGGACCGGCACCCCTGAGGGCAGCTGGGGGAGGGAAGGAATTCCTACATCCAGCGGGACCCACCTACGGTTAGGGGTCTAGTGGCGAAGGTGGAGACCCTGGGGGAGACGATGGGGGAGGGGTGCAAAGGACCGGAAGGGAATGCGGCCAGTGCTTTCCCTGTCCACTTAGGTACCACGCGCTCCCGGGCCTAATCCTCTGCCCTAGGAGCCTCCCTCCTCCTGCACAGAGCCCAAGCCCCGCCCCTACACCCCCTCCCAGGGCCCCACCTCTACACTCGGAGACCCCCTCCCTCCAACTGCACTGGGCCTGAACCCCACCCACACACCCTCACTCAGGGCCCTACCGCCAAACTCCGGAACCCCACACTCCAGAGGCCCTCCTTTCCACGTGCTGCCTCTCCCCTTCTGCGCAGGTCCTAAGCAGAGGCCCTGCCCCACATTCAAACGTCACCCCGCCACCTGCCTAGGTCCCGCCACACCCTAAACCCCGCCCCTGCCTAAGTTCCACCTCCGCTCCTGTAGCCACGGCATTTTTTTTTTTCTTTTCTTTTTTCCTCTTTTAGATTGGGGTTCTGTTTTACCTTGTTGATTCACTGTTGTTGATTCTTTTATATTTTTATGTTTCCTAATAAATGTTTTATTTTTCTAATTTTATTTTATTCTTTATACTTTGTGAGTGATCCCTCCTTTTGGCTTGTTGCCCCTACCCTGCACCACCCCCCTTTTTTTCTTCTTTCTGCTGTGGTTTTATTTTACCTTGTTGCAGTTGTTTCAATTATAGTTTTATTTTTCCTAATATATTTTTTATCGTCGAATTTTATTTTGTCTTTTATTCTTTGGTATTGTACTGCTCCTTTTTTGTTTCTTTCTTTTTTTTTTTTTTAACCGCACCATGAAGCTTGTGGGATCTTGGTTCCCAGGCTGGAGGTCAGGCCCGAGCTCCTGTGGTGGGAGCTCTAAGTCCAAACCGCTGGACTAACAGAGAACCTCAGACCCCAGGGAATATCAGTTGGAGTGAGGCCTCCCAGAGGTACTCATCTCAGCACCAAGACCCAGCTCTACCCAACTGCCTGCAAACTCCAGTGCTGGACGTCTCAGGGCAAACAACCAGTAAGACAGGAATACGGCACCACCCATCAAAAACAAAAAAAACAAAAAAAAAACAAAAAACAAAAACCGAAACGACAAAATAATATGTTACAGACGAAGGAGCAAGGTAAAAACCTACAAGACCAAATAAATGAAGATGAAATAGGCAACCTACCTGAAAAAGAATTTAGAGTAATGATAGTAAAGATGATCCAAAATCTCGGAAACAGAATGGAGAAAATACAAGGAACATTTAACAAGGATCTAGAAGAACTAAAGAGCAAACAAACAATGATGAACAACACAATAACTGAAGTTAAAAATACTCTAGAAGGAATCAATAACAGAATAACTGAGGCAGAAGAACGGATAAGTGACCTGGAAGGTAAAATGGTGGAAATAACTGCCAGGGAGCAGAATAAAGAAAAATGAATGAGAAGAATTGAGGACAGTCTCAGAGACCTCTGGACAACATTAAACACACCAACATTCAAATTATAGGGGTCTCAGATAAAGAAGAGAAACAGAAATGGACTGAGAAAATATTTGAAGAGATTATAGTCAAAAACTTCCCTAACATGGGAAAGGAAATAGTCGATCAAGTCCAGGAAGCACAGAGAGTCCCATACAGGATAAACTCAAGGAGAAACACACCGAGATACATATTAATCAAACTATCAAAAATTAAATACAAAGAAGAAATATTAAAAGCAGTAAGGGAAAAGCAACACATAACATACAAGGGACTCCCCATAAGGTTAACAGCTGATCTTTCAGCAGAAACTCTGCAAGCCAGAAGGGAGTGGCATGACATATTTAATGATGAAAGGGAAAAACCTACAACCAAGATTACTCTACCCGGCAAGGATCTCATTCAGATTTGATGGAGAAATTAAAACCTTTTTTCACTGTTGTGTCCTCTCCCGTTGCGGAGCACAGGCTCCAGACGCACAGGCTCAGCGGCCATGGCTCACAGGCCTAGCCACTCCGCGGCATGTGGGATCTTCCTGGACCGGGGCACAAACCCGTGTCCCCTGCATCGGCAGGTGGACTCTCAACCACTGCGCCACCAGGGAAGACCCTAAAACCTTTACAGATAAGCAAAAGTTAAGAGAATTCAGCACCACCAAGCCAGCTTTACAACAAATGCTAAAGGAACTTCTCTAGGCAGGAAACACAAGAGAAGGAAAAGACCTACAATAACAAACCCAAAACAATTAATAAAATGGTAATAGGAACATACATATCGATAATTACCTTAAATGTAAATGCATTAAATGCTCCAACCAAAAGACATAGACTGGCTGAATGGATACAAAAACAAGACCCATATATATGCTGTCTACAAGAGACCCACTTCAGACCTAGGGACACACACAGACTGAAAGTGAGGGGATGGAAATAGATATTCCATGCAAATGGAAATCAAAAGAAAGCTGGAGTAGCAATTCTCATATCAGACAAAATAGACTTTAAAATAAAGACTATTACAAGAGACAAAAAAGGACATTACATAATGATCAAGGGATTAATCAAAGAAGATGATATAACAATTGTAAATATTTATGCACCCAACATAGGAGCACCTCAATACATAAGGCAAATGCTAACAGCCATAAAAGAGGAAATCGACAGTAACACAATCATAGTAGGGGACTTTAACACCCCACTGTCACCAATGGAAAGATCATCCAAAATGAAAATAAATAAGGAAACACAAGCTTTAACTGACACATTAAACAAGATGGACTTAATTGATATTTATAGGACATTCCATCCAAAAACAAGAGAACACGCTTTCTTCTCAAGTGCTCATGGAACATTCTCCAGGATAGACCATACCTTGGCTCACAAATCAAGCCTTGGTAAATTTAAGAAAATTGAAATCATATCAAGTATCTTTGCTGACCACAGTGCTATGAGACTAGATATCAGTTACAGGAAAAAAAAAAACTGTAAAAAATACAAACACACGGAGGCTAAACAATATGCCACTAAATAACCAAAAGATCACTGAAAAAATCAAAGAGGAAATTAAAAAAAACCTAGAAACAAATGACAATGAAAACGCGACAACCCAAAACCTATGGGATGCAGCAAAAGCAGTTCTAAGAGGGAAGTTTATAGCAACACAATCCTACCTCAAGAAACAAGAAACATCTCAAATAAACAACCTAACCTTACACCTAAAGCAATTATAGAAAGAACAACAAACCCCCAGAGTTAGCAGAAGGAAAGAAATCACAAAGATCAGATCAGAAATAAAGAAAAAAGAAATGAAGGAAACAATAGCAAAGATGAATAAAACTAAAAGCTGATTCTTTGAGAAGATAAACAAAATAGATAAACCACTAGCCAGACTCATCAAGAAAAAAAGGGAGAAGACGCAGATCAACAGAATTAGCAATGAAAAAGGAGAAGTAACAACTGACACTGCAGAAATACAAAAGATCATGAGAGATTACTACAAGCAAATCTATGCCAATAAAATGGACAACCTGGAAGAAATGGACAAATTATCAGAAAAGCACAACCTGCCAAGACTAAATCAGGAAGAAATAGAAAATATAAACAGACAAATTACAAGCACTGAAATTGAAACTGTGATTAAAAATCTTCCAACAAAGAAAAGCCCAGGAGCAGATGGCTTCACAGGCAAATTCTATTAAACATTTAGAGAAGAGCTAACACTTATCCTTCTCAAACTCTTCCAAAATATAGCAGAGGGAGGAACACTCCCAAACTCATTCTATGAGGCCACCATCACCCTGATACCAAAACCAGACAAAGATGTCACAAAGAAAGAAAACTACAGGCCAATATCACGGATGAACATAGATGCAAAAACCCTCAAGAAAATAGTAGCAAACAGAATCCAACAGCACAATAAAGGATCATACACCATGATCAAGTGGGGTTTATCCCAGGAATGCAAGGATTCTTCAATATACACAAGTCAATCAATGTGATACACCATATTAACAAATTGAAGGAGAAAAACCATATGATCATCTCAATAGGTGCAGAAAAAGCTTTCAACAAAATTCAACACACATTTATGATAAAAACTCTCCAGAAAGTAGGCATAGAGGGAACCTACCTCAACATATGAAAGGCCATATATGACAAACCCACAGCAAACATCATTCTTAATGGTGAAAAACTGAAAGCATTTCCTCTAAGATCAGGAACAAGACAAGGATGTCCAGTCTCAGCACTGTTATTCAACATAGTTTTGGAAGTTTTAGCCACAACAATTAGAGAAGAAAAAGAAATAAAAGGAATCCAAATCGGAAAAGAAGAAGTAAAACTGTCACTTTTTGCAGATGACATGATACTATACATAGAGAATCCTAAGATGCTACCAGAAAACTACTAGATCTAATCAATGAATTTGGTAGAGTAGCAGGTTACAAAATTAATGCACAGAAATCTCCTGCATTCCTATATACGAATGATGAAAAAATCTGAAAGAGAAATTAAGGAAACACTCCCACTTACCATTGCAACAAAAAGAATGAAATACCTAGGAATAAACCTACCTAAGGAGACAAAAGACCTGTATGAAGAAGATTATAAGACACTGATGAAAGAAATTAAAGATGATACAAACAGATGGAGAGATATACTATGTTCTTGGATTGGAAGAATCAACATTGTGAAAATGACTATACTTACTACCCAAAGCACTCTACAGATTCAGTGCAATCCCTATCAAACTACCAGTGGCATTTTTCACAGAACTAGAACAAAAAATTGCACAATTTGTATGGAAACACAAAAGACCCCAAATAGCCAAAACAATCCTGAGAAAGAAAAATGGAGCTGGAGGAATCAGGCTCCCGGACTTCAGACTATACTAAAACTACAGTAATCAAGACAGTATGGTAGTGGCACAAAAACAGAAATATAGATCAATGGAACAGGATAGAAAGTCCAGAGATAAACCCATGCACATATGGTCACCTTAATCTTTGATAAAGGAGGCAGGAGTATACAGTGAAGAAAGCCTCTTCAATAAGTGGTGTTGGGAAAACTGGACAGCTACATGTAAAAGAATGAAATTAGAACACTTCTGGGAATTCCCTGGTGGCACAGTGGTTAGGAATCCGCCTGCCAATGCAGGGGACACAGGTTTGAGCCCTGGTCCAGGAAGATCCCACATGCCGCGGAGCAACTAAGCCCGTTCACTACAACTACTGAGCCTGTGCTCTAGAGCTCGTGAGCCACAACTACTGAACCTGCATGCTGCAACTATTGAAGTCCATGCACCTAGAGCCCATGCTCCACAACAAGAGAAGCCACTGCAATGAGTAGCCTGCGCACTGCAACGAAGAGTAGCCCCCGTTCTCCGCAACTAGAGAAAGCCTGCACACAGAAACGAAGACCTAATGCACCCCAAAATAAATAAATAAGATTTAATAAATAAATAAATCCTGTTTTAAAAAAACAAAAAAGAACACTTCCTAACACCATACACAAAAATAAACTCAAAATGGATTAAAGACCTAAATGTAAGGCCAGACACTATAAAACTCTTAGAGGAAAACATAGGCAGAACACTCTGTGACATAAATCACAGCAAGATCCTTTTTGACCCACCTCCTAGAGAAATGGAAATAAAAACAAAAATAAACAAATGGGACCTAATGAAACTTAAAAGCTTTTGCAAAGCAAAGGAAACCATAAACAAGTTGAAAAGACAACCCTCAGAATGAGAGAACATATTTGCAAACGAAGCAACTGACAAAGGATTAATCTCCAAAATATACAAGCAGCTTATGCAGCTCAATATCAAAAAAACAAACAACCCAATCCAAAAATGGGCAGAAGACCTAAATAGACATTTCTCCAAAGAATATATACAGATTGCCAACAAACACATGAAAAGATGCTCAATATAACTAATCATTAGAGAAATGCAAATCAAAACTACAATGAGGTATCACCTCACACCGGTCAGAATGGCCATCATCAAAAAATCTACAAACAATAAATGCTGGAGAGGGTGTGGAGAAAAGGGAACCCTCTCATACTGTTGGTGGGAATGTAAATTGATACAACCACTATGGAGAACAGTATGGAAGTTCCTTAAAAAACTGAAAATAGAACTACCATATGACCCAGCAATCCCACTACTGGGCATATACCCTGAGAAAACCATAATTCAAAAATAGTCATGTACCACAATGTTCATTGCAGCACTATTTACAATAGCCAGGACATGGAAGCAACCTAAATGTCCATCGACAGACGAATGGATAAAGAAGATGTGGCACATGTATACAATGGAATGTTACTCAGCCAGAAAAAGAAATGAAATTGAGTTATTTGTAGTGAGGTGGATGGACTTAGAGTCTGTCATACAGAGTGAAGTAAGTCAGAAAGAGAAAAACAAATGCCATATGCTAACACATATATATGGAATCTTAAAAAAAAAAAAAAGGTTCTTATGAACCTAGGGGCAGGACATGAATAAAGACACAGACGTAGAGAATGGACTTGAGGACAAGGGGAGGGAAAAGGTAAGCTGGGACGAAGTGAGAGAGTGGGATTGACATATATACACTACCAAATGTAAAATAGATAGCTAGTGGGCAGCAGCTGCATGGCACAGAGAGATCAGCTGGGTGCTTTGCGACCACCTAGTGGGGTGGGATAAGGAGGGTGGGAAGGAGATGCAAGAGCGAGGGAATATGGGGATAGACGTATGCATATAGCTGATTCACTTTGTTATACAGCAGAAACACAACACTTTAAAGTAGTTATACTCCAATAAAGATGTTAAAAAAAAATGTGTAGAGAGAATTCCCTGACAATCCAGTGAATTCCAGTGAATCAGGACTCTGAGCTCTCACTGCTAAGGGCCCGGGTTCGATCCCTGGTAGGGGAACTAAGATTTTGCATGCTGCATGGTATGGCCAAAAAAAAAAAAAAAAAGTTAAAAAAAAATTGTGTAGGTAGAAAATTCAAAATAATCTACACACAATTATTAGAGTTAATGAGAAGAGTCAGTTGCATTTGTATAAAACGTGAATGCACAATTAGGACATGCAATTTTAAAAATTAACAAAAGATACATCTTTAGTAGAAAAATGTAACACTTAATTGAAAAATAATAAAGAAGATCTAAACATAGACAAATCATGTCCATGAGTAAGATGAAACTTCAATTCTCCCTCAATAATTTATGTATTAAATTCAGATCCAATAGGGATTTTCATGAAAATCAACAAGGCAATTCTAAACAGTTTTGGAAGGACAAAGGATAGCCAAGTTAGTTCTGGAAAGAAAACCAAAGAGGGGGATTATGCCTACCAGTTTCAAGTATTGTTATAAACCCACAGGAATTAGGATATGTGATGTTAGCTCAGGGATAGATAAATTAGACCCATGGAATGGAATAGAGAGCCCAGAATGTTTATGGCATTGATTGTGGTAACATTTTCATGGGTCTGTACTTAACTCCAAACTCAAGTTGCACACATTAAACATATGCAGCTCTTTGTATGTCAATCAGACCTCAATAGAGTGATGTGAAAAGAAAAAATAGTGTAGAAACATTCCCATGCATGTAAGGAAAGCTGATGTATGTCAGAGCTGTCACTGCAGATCAGTGGGGAAAAAGACATCAATCAATAAAATAGTGCTGGTGGATGGTACTAGTGATTCATTCAATAAACATTCAGTGACAACACCAAAAAAAAAAAAAAAAGTGGTGCTGGTGCCGTGGGACAACTAAGCCCAGGCGCCGCAACTACTCAGCCCATGTGCTCTGGAGCTCGTGCACCACAACTAGAGAGCACGCACAATTAGAGAGCCCGCGTGCTGCAATAAGACTTAAAGCAGCCAAATAAATAAATATTAAAAAAAAAAACCATTACTCTGATATGAAAATAACCTTTAAAAAAACAAATCAATAGTGCCGGGCAATTGTTATCATTTTGGGGGGGAGATAAAAATGATCCACACTTCACATTCTATACAAAAAATTCAGTTCCTGGTGAATCAAGGACTTAAATATGAAAGACATAACTTTAAAAGATATAGAATTGCTTTAATAATTTGAGATAATTATTTATTAAATAAAACACACTGAAAAAGCACAAATCACAATAAAAAAATTTTAAAGAGATCAATCTGACATTAAAATTTAGACCAGCTCACCAGGAGACACTGTAAGAAAAATGGACAGGAGGCTTCCTTGGTGGCATAGTGGTTAAGAATCCTCTTGCTACTGTAGGGGGCACGGGTTCCAGCCCTGGTCCGGGAAGATCCTACCTGCCAGGGAGCAATTAGACACGTGCGCCACAACTACTGAGCCTGTGGTCTAGAGCCCGCAAGCTACAACTGCTGAGCCCACGTGGCACAAACTACTAAAGCTCACGCACCTGGAGCCCGTGGTCCGCCACAAGAGAAGCCACCGCAAGGACAAGGAAGCACACCGCAACGAAGAGTAGCCCTCACTCGCTGCAACTAGAGAAAGCCCGCGCGCAGCAACGCAGACCCAACGCAGTCAAAAATATATAAATTAATAAAAAAAAGAACACTACTGTAAAACAATTTCATGATTACCAGATGAACAAAACTTAAAGTCTGAGCATACCAACGGCCAGTACAGCCGAGAGGCAATGAGAATATGCATAGACCATTGGAGGAAGTGTAAGCACTATGGGGAAAAATTATTACACCTGCCTGCCCTGAGAACCTGCAACTCCTTTCCACACTCTAGGAACGCACCAGGAGTAACATTATTATTATTTTTAAAGCAGTCTTTATTTTTCTAAAGATTCCCTTTTTAAAACTTCTTTTGACTGCGTCCGTCGAGTCTCCGTCGTGACTCGCAGAATCTTCGTTTAAGGGTGCGGGATCTTTCGTTGTTGCAGACGGCATATAGGATCTTGCTTCCGTCTCCACCGATCAAACCTGTTTCCCTTGCATTGCAAGGCAGATTTCACTGGATCACCAGTTTAAGTCCCAGAGATAACATTCTTCTAATAACCAAAACTTGGAAGAAGCAAAACAAACTAAGCAATTCTAAATCCATGAAGGAAAAACAAGATCTACGGACTGTGTCTTGTAAGTACGCTGTAATTCCACAGAGCTGAGCTGTCCAGTACTACCACCAGCCACAAATACCTCTTGCGCTCTTAAGAAGGTGACTAGTCGTAATTTAAGTGTACTGAGCATAACACACGCAACGTATTCCAGAGTCCTCGTAAAACAAAGAACCAAGAAACTGCTTCCCGGGAGATCAGCTCTGTGCTTTGTGACCGCCTGGAGGAGTGGGATAGAGAGGGTGGGAGGGAGGGAGACGCAAGAGAGAAGAGATATGGGAACATATGTATAACTGATTCACTTCGTTATGAAGCAGAAACTAACACACCATTGTAAAGCTTCCCATTTTCTCACGTTGATTACTCTTCGGAACAATGATAGTTGCAGAAAACGTAAACATTCCAAATTTACAGTAGTCAGACTACAATCGAAACTACACTGATTGTTTGGGAACAATCTCTTCATGAAAGATTATTGTCAGCGAAAACTCTCACACAAAGCGAGAAAACAAAACCCAGAAATACGGCTTAACAGAGTCTCCCCTGAATAAGTCTCATATTTTGACAGCTTTGGGTAGCCTTGCCGAAACAAGGCCTCAAAAAATTAGTTTAAAACTCAGAGTTGTTCCTCTCCACGGAAATCTTTAGTAAAAGGCGAAAGATTTATACGATCTGAAGAGAAACCAGAGTATGAAAATCGTTTTTGTAACTCACACCTGGGGTAAGAGAAACTCCTAGAACACTGATAGTGGCTAGTTAACACCAAGATCCAGTGCCTGAACAAAAATTTCTAGACTAGTCTGTAAATAAAGGGTCTAATTTTAGAAAATATAAGTAGAAGATAATTTAAAATTTTGCCATTTTAAACTTGTACTATGTGCAGTGCACTGTGGGTATGCAAATAAGGCAAGCCTGCGTCCTTTCTGTTCGGGAAAGATATTAGTATTCACACAGTGCCCCTGCGTCACCACTAGGCGGCGAAGCGGAGGATTGGCAGGCTGGCATCCACACGCCGGACTGATCAGAGACCCAGGTTTTATGTTTTGTACATTTGTACGTCTGAGTTTGATTTCTGTTAAAGACTTTGCAATTAAATCGGAAAAGAAACAAATAGCAAGTAAGTAATCGGCACAAAATTCAGGACCGTGGTTTTCTCCCTTTGGTGGAGTGAGGGCATTCGGGAGTTTTAAAATTTGACAATTTCCTTTTTCTTAAAGTGAGTGGTGGGCGCACAGGTGTTTTGGCTGTTTTGCACCGTGCACGTCTGGGATGTACACTCTAGAATATTATGCCGTTTGTGAAAAATTCGTAGCGGTGTCCTCTTTAAAATTGCAGCTTGCGGAATTCCCTGGCGGTCCAGTGGTTAGGACTCGGAGCTTTCACTTCCTGGGCGGGGTTCCATCCCTGGTGGGGGAACTAAGATCCCTTAAGCTGAGCGGCAAAAATAAAAAAAAAATAAAAAAAAAGGAGATTGCGCCCTCCGTTCGGTTTCGGGTTTCCTGCCTCCTCATTTGATGCTACTTATGGCGATGAAATCTTGTATTTCAGTTTCAGACCTCAAGTCTCATCCTGTGTTTTTAAAATGAGCTGTACTCTCAGCGGTGCTCAGCTGCTGGGTCGCCCGGCCTACACAGACTCCTTCTTAACTATTGTAGTAACTGAACCATCTTGGGAAAGGAAACTGAAGCTCCTTTTTTTTTTTTTTTTTTCTGGCATCTTGTGTCAGTGTTCCACTTCCCAACTTTGACACCTTCTCTGAGCTGTCATGTTTGTTTGCATTTCTTTTTGCTGGTTCTTTTGCTAACAAGTCGATCACATTTGACATATATTTGATTTAAATTTGTCTAATACATTTTAAAAACAGCTTTTGGGGGGATATAATCCACTTACCATAAAGTTCACCAATTTAACGTGTACAATTCAATGGTTTTTAGCATATTCACAGAATTGTGCGATCATCACAGTCTAGTGGGTTTTTTTAAGTTTTTTTTTTTTAGGTTTTTTTGGCCTTCCCCGCAGGGCATGTGGGATCTTAGTTCCCCCAACAGGGATGGAACCTGCCCCTCCTGCAGTGGAAGCTCAGAGTCTTAACCACTGGACCACCAGGGAAGTCCCCACAGTGTAGTTTTAGAACATCTTCATCAACCCAAAAAGAAACTGTACCCATTAGCAGTTATTCCCCATCTTCCCCATCCCCCAGCCTTTACCAAACACTAACCTACTTTCTGTCTGCACCTACTCTGGACATTTCATATAAATGGAAGCATAAAACCTGTGGCTTTTTGTGACTGGCTTCTTTCACTTAGCATAATGTTTGTGAGATTCATTCACACCTACATTTGTTTTGATACTCTTTTGCATTCTTGCTGTATTTCACAGAGTAATGGGGAGTTAAAGACCCATGGAGATGCAGAGGTCCAGCACTACAATGATAGCTATTTACCTCACAGGGCTTGGCCTGGGGCTAAGGCACTGAGGGGACAGGAAAGGAGCAACTCTCTGGAGAGTGTTTCCCTGCTCCGAGATTGTAGGGGACCTTTGGTCTCCTCCATTCTAGAAGGTCCTGGGCAGCTTTCACTGGTTAGAGGACCACAAGGAAGGTTAACTTTTTTTTTTTTTAAGTAAAGGAAAGAGCTACTTTTCACAGTGGATATTCAATTAATAGGACTCCTTACTTTTATTTATTAATTAAAGTTTTATTTATTTTTGGCTGCGTTGGGTCTTTATTGCTGCGCGCTGGCTTTCTCTAGTTGCGACGAGTTGGGGCTACTCTCTTGTGGTGCATGGGCTTCTCATTGCGGTGGCTTCTCTTGTTGCAGAGCACGGGCTCTAGGCACACGCGCTTCAGTAGTCGTGGCACGCGGGCACAGTAGTTGTGGCTTGCGGGCTCTAGAGAACAGGCTCAGCACTTGTGGTGCATGGGCTTAGTTGCTCTGCGGCATGTGGGATCTTCGCGGACCAGGGCTCGAACCTGTGTCCCCTGCATTGGCAGGCAGATTCTTAACCACTGCGCCGCCAGGGAAGTCCCTAGCCTTGCCTGTTCTTGTGGATTGTTCTCTGGTTCTTATTTGTTGTGGCTGGATTCCAGAGGCCACAGCTACAAGTGGCAGGTCTGAGAGTTGGAACGACACCTAACCCTTTCAGATTCTGCAGTGGAGAAACACACTTCTGTGGAAGGTGAACTGAGCCTCTAGGTCTCAGCTCTTGTCCCTTGCTCATTTCTGCTGCAACGTCTATTTGCCACAAGGAGGTGCTGCTTCCCTTTTAGTGTTCAATTCCTGCCACAAGGCCCACCTCTTAAGGACAGGGATTCCAACGTTTTCTCTCAGGCCTCACTGAAAGAATTTTGAAACTATGTTTCTCTTGCACATTTTAAAGATCATATGTACAGTTTTCGCAAGATAACTTACAACGTGATATGTTTAAATAGATGCAAAAGATGAATATTGTACATTGTAAATATTGATACTCTAAATTGTTACATCACTTAATTTTTTTTTACATCATTATTGGAGCATAATTGCTTTACGATGTTGTATTAGTTTCTGCTGTATAACAAAGTGAATCAGCTATACATATACATATATCCCCATATCTCCTCCTTCTTGCGTCTCCCTCCCACCCACCCTATCCCACGCCTCTAGGTGGACAAAAAGCACCGAGCTGATCTCCCTGTGCTATGCGGCTGCTTCCCACTAGCTATCTGTTTTACTTTTGGTAATGTATATATGTCAATGCTACTCTCTCACTTCGTCCCAGCTTAACCTTCTCCCTCCCTGTGTCCTCAAGTCCGTTCTCTACATCTGTGTCTTTATTCCTGTTCTGCCCCTGTTACATCACTTTAAATTGTAACCAGTGGAAGATAAATACCCAAGAAATTTGATACCTACCGTTTGTAATTATTTTTTAATAAATAAATTAATTTATTGGCTGCGTTGGGTCTTCGTTGCTGCACATGGGCTTTCTCTAGTTACAGCGAGCGGGGGCTACTCTTCGTTGTGGTGCGCGGCCTTCTCATTGCGGTGGCTTCTCTTGTTTCGGAGCACAGGCGCTAAGCACGCGGGCTTCAGTAATTGTGGTTCGTGGGCTCTAGAGCGCAAGCTCAGTAGTTGTGGCACACGGGCTTAGTTGCTCCGCGGCATGTGGGATCTTCCCAGACCAGGGCTTGAACCTATGTCCCCTGCATTGGCAGGCGGATTCTTAACCACTGCACCACCAGTGAAGTCCCTGTAATGTTTTGGGGTTTTTTTAAGCTTTTGCATAATTCCTTTTGATTCTTGAACTTTTTTTCCCGCTTCCATTTCCCCAAGAATTTAATACAATTACATTTTTATACCTGAAAGTATTTTATTGATCACCCAATCATATTCTTCTATGACAAAACAAGTACATTAATTGAATTTTAAAACTTTTTTCACATCCTTTAATCCTTTCAAATCCTTAAAAATTTTAAAAAATATTTATTATTTAGGCTCTCTGGGTCTTAGTTGCAGCACGTGGGATTTTCGTTGTGGCATGTTTAGTTGCGGCATGTGGACTCTTAGTTGTGGCATGCAGACTCTTAATTGTGGCATGCATGCAGGATCCAGTTCCCCACCCAGTGATCGAACCCAGGCCCCCTGCTTCGGGAGTGTGGATTCTTACCCACTGGACCATCAGGGAAGTCCCTGAACTTAAAATTTTATGCACTAATGTTTTTCTTCTGGATTGACTTATTACAGTTATTAGTACATGCTTGATCAATACAACATAAATATATTACAACTTTTGATAATTATTAAACATAAAAGTGTCGGGACTTCCCTGGTGGTCCAGTGGGTAAGACTCTGCACTCCCAATGCAGGGGGCCCAGGTTCAATCCCTTGTCAGAGAACTAGATCCCGCATGTGTGCCACAACTAAAGATCCCGCACACTGCAACGAAGTTCCCACATGCTGCAACTAACACCCAGAGCTGCCAAAATGAATAAATATTTAAATAAATAAATAAAGTTTCCAAGAGATACTTTCCACCACTTACATTGGCAGAGAACAACAACAACAACAAAATTAAAAAAAAAAAGTCATTGTGTTGGAACAGCATTTCTTAATTAGATGGATGCGTAGTATTGGGTTGGTAAAAGAGTTAGTTCGGGGTTTTAACATCTTACGGAAAAAGCCGAATGAACTTTTTGGCCAACCCAATACTTATTGCTAGAGAAGACAGAGTTCAGTTTCAATGCTTCCCCCCACCCCCGTTTTTATAGCTGTAACCTGAGAAAGCTTTTCCCCATGAATCAGTAGATGGAAGGGGTTTCAACAGTGTCACTCACTACTGTGACCAAATAGAACTTGGGTCTGCTCGCCCACGCCTCCAGTCATTCCCCTGACACTCGGTTCTGGTGAAGGAAAGTGCAGCATTCATTGCAGGGCGCCAAGCAAGGAATCCAGGTAGTTAAGGCCTGATGGTTTTCAGGAAAATGTTTCTAAAGACAGGGTGCAGGAGAGGGTTGTGGTGTGAGTAATCAGCTGTGGACATTCTTCTGATTGGTTGGTGGTGAATTAATAGGGAATCAACATCATCAATCTTCAGGCGGTTCCAACACAGCTGGGGTCTATGTACTTGTGGTCAGCATACAGTTAACTTCTTTTTTCTGATGGGGATTTCAGTCTCTGCAAAACAGCTCAAAGAATATAGCTCAGAATATTATCTGTAGACCTTGAGGGGGAACTAAAAGTCCTTGACTTTGTTTAATAGCTGAACAATGTTTTTGTTTTGCTTGACCGTTTTCCCTTGTTTCTGCATTTTCTCACTTCTCTGCTTAAGTTTATTATTTGGAACTTCCGGAAGGCCTAGGAGGCTAAAGTTTTTTTTACAAACAGGAAGCAGGCAGAGGACACTGTGTGTGTGTGTGTGGGGGTTCTGACTTGGGAAGACCCCATAGTGTCCTGCTTGGTTATACTACCATATAATGAATTTTCAGGTGACAACTGAAATAAGTCTTCCCTACACTCTGTTGAACGAAAAGATTTGGAATTCTTTTATTTTATTTGTTTATTTTGGTTGCATGGGGTCGAAGTGGCAGCCTGCAGGCTCCTACACTGGAAAATGGATTTTTTACCACTAGACCACCAGAGAAGTCCCACTCAATGATTACTTATATTATCCAAACACAGAACATACAACGTTTTAGAAAAACCTATTTGATTAAGTAAACTGTGTTATTAATATCAATTTCACCTGTTTCTCTTTTATCAAGCTTCTTTTTTAAAAAATGATAATTTTCCCTTTTACTTCAGTATTTATTTAGGCTGTACTGGGTTTTAATTGCAGAATGTGGGCTTTTTAGGGATTCTTAGTTGTGGCATGTATGCATACAGGATCTAGTTGGATTGAAACTCGGTATTCTGTACGGGGACCAGGAAGTGTTACCCACTGGAACACCAGGAAAGCCCCAATCTAGCTTTTATTTGCATATCATCTGCAAAATATGTAACTCTGTAACCACCCCCCACCCCCAGAGATTAAAGAACAGAAAAAAACTACAAACACCTAAAACTACACCTCGTGGAACACAAGTATCTAGAAAATTAATTTCACTTCAACACACCCACACGTATAGCCAGACAAAAACTTGCAAGTAATCTTACTCTTAAAAGCAAAAAAGTATTACTTCTTCTGTTTTCACCACAATTAGGCAGCCTTACCAAAGCAAGGCCTCAAAAAATTATTGTTAAGACTCAGTTATTTCTCTCCACGGAAATCTTTAGTAAAAGGCGAAAGATTTATTCGATATGAAGAGAAACCAGAGTATACCAAACAGCCTGGTTAACTCATTTTTCCAGTAACTACAACTCCTAGTTCACTGATGGTGGCTATTTGTCCCCAGAGTTACTGCCGGAATAAATTTATTCAAGGAATTCTGAAAATAATATTTTCATACTTAGAAAAGTTGAGTAAGAAAGAAATTTTTATTAACTTGAAAACAATTAAACTATTTGCAGTGTATTATGGGTATGCAAATGAACCTGAATAATCTCCCTTTACACTCCGGAAATATCTTAGTACTGTATTCAACCATTGCTCTGGGGCCACCTTTAAGGGGCAAAGCGGTGGCTTGGCTGCCTGGGATCTTAACTCCATCCTTGTCTACTAGAGACGTTATGATTTTATCTATTTGTACACTGGGACTATGATATCTTTTAAATAAAATAATTTTCTGATAGTTGGGGCGGGGGTGGGCCATGAGAATAGCAAAGTAATGGTTAATATGAAATCCAGGATACTGGTTACCTGCAGTGTGGAGTGAGGGGTAAGATTGTGGAAAGGACCACAGAGGTTTCAAAGGTGTTGGCAATATCTTTTTTTGTAAACTGGGAGGGAGGCATCAAGTATTCATTTTATTACTTTAAAAATGTTATTTATATATCATATAACATTGTATATCATATTCATGAACATTATGAATCTTTCCCATCATTGAGGTCTACTTTTATATCATTTCATACAGTTTTATAATTTTACCATAAAGATTATTTTGGTTAGATTTACTTCACTCTTTTTTTTTCTTTTAAATTTTTTAACATCTTTATTGGAGTATAGTTGCTTTACAATGGTGTGTTAGTTTCTGCTTTATAACAAAGTGAATCAGCTATACATATACATATATCCCCATATCTCTTCCCTCTTGCATCTCCCTCCCACCCTCCCTATCCCACCCTTCTAGGTGGTCACAAAACACGGAGCTGATCTCACTGTGCTATGTGGCTGCTTCCCACTAGCTATCTATTTTACATTTGGTAGTATATATAATTCCATGACACTCTCTCACTTCGTCCCAGCTTACCCTTCCCTCCCTGTGTCCTCAAGTCCATTCTCTATGTCTGTGTCTTTATTCCTGTCCTGCCCCTAGGTTCTTCAGAACCTTTTTTTTTTTTTTTAGATTCCATATATATGTGACAATACGGTCTTTGTTTTCTTATTTCTGACTTACTTCACTTTGTATGAGACTCTAGGTCCATCCACCTCACTACAAATAACTCAATTTCGTTTCTTTTTATGGCTGAGTAATATTCCATTGTATATATGTGCCACATCTTCTTTATCCATTCATCTGTCGATGGACACTTAGGTTGCTTCTATGTCCTGGCGATTGTAAATAGTGCTACAATGAACATTGTGGTACATGACTCTTTTTGAATTATGGTTTTCTCAGGGTTTATGCCCAGTAGTGGGATTGCTGGGTTGTATGGTAGTTCTTTTTTTCCCCTTTTTTTTTTTTTTTTTTTTTTGCGGTACACAGGCCTCTCACTGCTGTGGCCTCTCCCGTTGTGGAGCACAGGCTCAGTGGCCATGGCTCACGGGCCTAACCGCTCCGCGGCACACGGGATCTTCCCAGACCGGGGCACAAACCCCCATCCCCTGCATCGGAAGGCGGACTCTCAACCACTGCACCACCAGGGAAGCCCTTCCCTAACGTTTTATTTATAATTTATTTTAATTAATTAATCAATTTTTTTGGTGAAGGATGACTTTTTTTTGAATTTTATTTTTTTATACAGCAGGTTCTTATTAGTCATCCATTTTATACACATCAGTGCATACATGTCAATCCCAGTCTCCCAATTCATCACACCACCCCCCCCCCCCAGCCGCTTTCCCCCTTTGGTGTCCATACGTTTGTCCTCTACATCTTTGTCTCAATTTCTGCCCTGCAAACCAGTTCATCTGTACTATTTTTCTAGGTTCCACATATATGTGTTAATATACGATATTTGTTTTTCTCTTTCTGACTTACTTCACTCTGTATGACACACTCTAGATCCATCCATGTCTCTACAAATGACCCAATTTCATTCCTTTTTATGGCTGAGTAATATTCCGCTGTGTATATGTACCACATCTTCTTTACCCAGTTGTCTGTTGATGGGCATTTAGATTGCTTCCATGGCCTGGCTATTGTAAATAGTGCTGCAATGAATATTGGGGTGCATATGTCTTTTTGAATTATGGTTTTCTCTGGGTATATAACTAGTAGTGGGATTGCTGGGTTGTATGGTAGTTCTACTTTTAGTTTTTTAAGGAACCTCCATACTGTTCTCCATAGTGGCTGTATCAATTTACATTCCCACCAACAGTGCAAGAGGGTTCCCTTTTCTCCACACCCTCTCCAGCATTTGTTGTTTGTAGATTTTCTGATGATACCCATTCTAACTGGTGAAAGGTGATACCTCATTGTAGTTTTGATTTGCATTTCTCTAATAATTGGTGATGTTGAGCAGCTTTTCATGTGTTTCTTGGCCATCTGTATGTCTTCTTTGGAGAAATGTCTATTTAGGTCTTCTACCCATTATTGGATTGAGTTGTTTGTTTTTTTAATATTGAGCTGCATGAGCTGTTTATATATTTTGGAGATCAATCCTTTGTCCGTTGATTCATTTGCAAATATTTTCTCCCATTCTGAGAGTTGTCTTTTCGTTTTCTTTATGGTTTCTTTTGCTGTGCAAAAACTTTTAAGTTTCATTAAGTCCCTTTTGTTTATTTTTGTTTTTATTTCCATTACTCTAGGAGGTGGATCAAAAAAGATCTTGCTGTGACTTATGTCAAAGAGTGTTTTTCCTGTGTTTTCCTCTAAGGGTTTTATAGTGTCCGATCTTACATTTAGGTTTCTAATCCATTTTGAGTTTATTTTTGTGTATGGTGTTAGGGAGTGTTCTAATTTCATTCTTTTACATGTAGCTGTCCAGTTTTCCCAGCACCACTTATTGAGGAGATTGTCTTTCTCCATTGTATATCCTTGCCTCCTTTGTCATAGACTAGTTGACCATAGGTGCGTGGGTTTATCTCTGGGTTTTTTATCTTGTTCCATTGATCAATATTTCTGTTTTTGTGCCAGTGCCATATTGTCTTGATGACTGTAGCTTTGTAGTATAGTCTGAAGTCAGGGAGTCTGATTCCTCCAGCTCCGTTTTTTTCCCTCAAGACTACTTTCGTTATTTGGGGTCTTTTGTGTCTCCATACAAATATTAAGATTTTTTTTCTAGTTCTGTAAAAAATGCCAATGGTAATTTGATAGGGATTGCATTGAATCTGTAGATTGCTTTGGGTAGTATAGTCATTTTCACAATATTGATTCTTCCAATCCAAGAACATGGTATATCTCTCCATCTGTTTGTATCATCTTTAATTTCTTTCATCAGTGTCTTATAGTTTTCGGCATACAGGTCTTTTGTCTCCTTAGGTAAGTTTATTCCTAGGTATTTTATTCTTTTTGTTGCAATGGTAAATGGGAGTGTTTCCTTAATTTCTCTTTCAGATTTTTCATCATTAGTATATAGGAATGCAAGAGATTTCTGTGCATTAATTTTGTATCCTGCAACTTTACCAAATTCATTGATTAGCTCTAGTAGTTTTCTGGTGGCATCTTTAGGATTCTCTAAGTATAGTATCATGTCATCTGCAAAAAGTGACAGTTTTACTTCTTCTTTTCCGATTTTATTCCTTTTATTTCTTTTTCTTCTCTGATTGCCGTGGCAGGACTTCCAATACTATGTTGAATAATAGTGGTGAGAGTGGACATCCTTGTCTTGTTCCTGATCTTCGAGGAAATGCTTTCAGTTTTTCACCATTGAGAATGATGTTTGCTGTGGGTTTGTCATATATGGCCTTTATTATGTTGAGGTAGGTTCCCTCTATGCCCGCTTTCTGGAGAGTTTTTATCATAAATCGGTGTTCAATTTTGTCAAGAGCTTTTTCTGCATCTACTGAGATGATCATATGGTTTTTATTCTTCAATTTGTTAGTATGGTGTATCACATTGATTGATTTGTGTATACTGAAGAATCCTTGCATCCCTGGGATAAATCCCACTTGATCATGGTGTATGATCCTTTTAATATGTTGTTGGATTCTGTTTGCTAGTATTTTCTTGAGGATTTTTGCATCTATATTCATCAGTGATATAGGTCTGTAATTTTCTTTTTTTGTAGTATCTTTGTCTGGTTTTGGTATCAGGGTGATGGTGGCCTCATAGAATGAGTTTGTGACTGTTCCTTCCTCTGCAATTTTTTGGAAGAGTTTGAGAAGGATGGTGTTAGCTCTTCTCTAAATGTTTGATAGAATTCACCTGTGAAGCCATCTGGTCCTGGACTTTTGTTTGTTGGAAGATTTTTAATCACAGTTTCAATTTCATTAGTTGTGATTGGTCTGTTCATATTTTCTCTTTCTTCCTGGTTCAGTCTTGGAAAATTATACCTTTCTAAGAATTTGACCATTTCTTCCAGGTTGTCCATTTTATTGGCGTAGATTTGCCTGTAGTAGTCTCTTAGGATGCTTTGTATTTTTGTGGTGTCTGTTGTAACTTCTCCTTTTTCATTTCTAATTTTATTGATTTGAGTCCTTTCCCTCTTTTTCCTGATGAGTCTGGCTAATGGCTTATCAATTTTGTTTATCTTCTCAGAGAACCAGCTTTTAGTTTTATTGATCTTTGCTATTGTTTTTTTTGTTTCTATATCATGTATTTCTGCTTTGGTCTTTATGATTTCTTTCCTTCTGCTAACTCTGGGTTTTGTTTGTTGTTCTTTTTCTAATTCCTTTAGGTGTAAGGTTAGATTGTTTATTTGAGATTTTTCTTATTTCTTGAGGTAGGCTTGTACTGCTATAAACTTCCCTCCTAGAACTGCTTTTGCTGCATCCCATAGGTTTTGGATCATCATGTTTTCATTGTAATTTGTTTCTAGGTATTTTTTTGATTTCCTCTTGATTTCTTCTTCTTTTGGTTATTTAGTAGCATATTGTTTAGCCTCCATGTGTTTGTGTTTTTTAAGTTTTTTCCCTGTAATTGATTTCTAATATCATAGCGTTGTGGTCAGAAAAGATGCTTGATATGATTTCAATTTTCTTAAATTTACCAAGGCTTGATTTGTGACCTAAGATGTGATCTATCCTGGAGAACGTTCCATGTGCACTTGAGATGAAAGTGTAATCTGCTGTGTTTGGAGGGAATGTCCTATAAATATCAATTAAATCTATCTGGTCTATTGTGTCATTTAAAGATTGTGTTTCCTTGTTAATTTTCTGTTTGGATGATCTATCCATTGGTGTAAGTGAAGTGTTAAAGTCCCCCACTATTATTGTGTTACTGTCGATTTCCTCTTTTATAGCTGTTAGCAGTTGCCTTATGTATTGAGGTGCTCCTATGTTGGGTGCATATATATTTATAATTGTTATATCATCTTCTTGGGTTGAACACTTGATCATTATGTAATGTCCTTCTTTGTCTCTTGTAATAGTCTTTATTTTAAAATCTATTTTGTCTGATATGAGAATTGCTACTCCAGCTTTCTTTTGATTTACATGGAATATCTTTTTCCATCCCCTCACTTTCAGTCTGTATGTGTCCTTAGGTCTGAAGTGGGTCTCTTGTAGACAGCATATATACGGGTCTTATTTTTGTATCCATTCAGCAAGCCTGTGTCTTTTGGCTGGAGCATTTAATCCATTCATGTTTAAGGTGATTATTGATGTGTATGTTCCTATTACCATTTTCTTAATTGCTACGGGTTTGTTTTTGTAGGTCCTTTTCTTCTCTTGTGTTTCCCACTTAGAGAAGTTCCTTTATCATTTGTTGCAGAGCTGGTTTGGTGGTGCTGAATTCTCTTAGCTTTTGCTTGTCTGTAAAGTTTTTGATTTCTCTGTTGAATCTGAATGAGATCCTTGCCAGGTAGAGTAATCTTGGTTGTAGGTTCTTCCTTTTCATCACTTTAACTTTATCATGCCACTCCCTTCTGGCTTGTAGAGTTTCTGCTGAGAAATCACCTGTTAACCTTATGGGAGTTCCCTTGTATGTTATTTGTTGTTTTCCCCTTGTTGCTTTCAATAATTTTTCTTTGTCTTTAATTTTTGTTAATTTGATTACTATGTGTCTCGGCGTGTTTCTCCTTGGGTTTATCCTGCCTGGGACTCTCTGTGCTTCCTGGACTTGGGTGACTATTTCCTTTCCCATATTATGGAAGTTTTTGACTATAATGTCTTCAGATATTTTCTTGGGTCCTTTCTCTCTCTCTTCTCCTTCTAGGACCACTATAAGGTGAATGTTGTTGCATTTAATGTTGCCCCAGAGGTGTCTTAGGCTGTCTTCATTTCTTTTCATTCTTTTTTCTTTATTCTGTTTCATGGCAGTGAATTCCACCATACTGTCTTCCAGGTCACTTTTCCGTTCTTCTGCCTCAGTTATTCTGCTATTGATTCCTTCTAGTGTATTTTTCATTTCAGTTATTGTATTGTTCATCTCTGTTTGTTTGTTCTTTAATTCTTCTATGTGTTTGTTCTTTAATTATTCTAGGTCTTTGTTAAACATTTCTTGCATCTTCTCAATCTTTACCTCCATTTTTTTTCCGAGGTCCTGGATCATCTTCACTATCATTATTCTGAATTCTTTTTCTGGAAGGTTGCCTATCTCCACTTCATTTAGTTTGTTTTCTGGGGTTTTATCTTGTTCCTTCATCTGGTACAAAGTCCTCTGCCTTTCATTTTGTCTATCTTTCTGTGGATGTGGTTTTCCTTCCACAGGTTGCAAAATTGTAGTTCTTCTTGCTTCTGCTGTCTGCCCTCTCCCTTCATGAAATTCTTAATAATTTTTGAGCAAAGGTCCTGCATCTTCATTTTGTACTGGGCCTCAAAAGGTATCTGGTAAAAATTGTTTTGATTAAACTAATAGCATTCTGTTCCTAGTATATTGCACTTTTTTTTTCTTCTTGCAGTGTAGGTGGCTATTGAGATAATCATAAGTTTTCCCTTTTAATATATGAATGTGGGAAATTACATTAATAGATTTTCCATCATAAATTATCTCTGCATTTATATCCTAAACTCAACTTAACAATAATGGATTTTTAAGTAGACTTAATTTTTTTTTTTTTTTTTTGCGGTACGCGGGCCTCTCACTGTTGTGGCCCCTCCCGTCGCGGAGCACAGGCTCCGGATGCACAGGCTCAGCGGCCACAGCTCACGGGCCCAGCCGCTCCGCGGCATGTGGGATCCTCCTGGACTGGGGCACAAACCCATGTCCCCTGCATCAGCAGGCGGACTGTCAACCACTGCGCCACCAGGGAAGCCCAGTAGATTTAATTTTTCAAGAAAAGTTTCGAACTTATTTTAAAAATTTAAAGAAAAATTATGACGATAATGTGGAGTTTCTGTATACCCCACACCCAGTTACCCCAATCATTAACATGTTATTGTTAATATGGTACATTTGTTATAATTAATGAATCAATAGTCTGTAGTTTATTCAGATTTCCTTGGTTTTTATCTAATGTCCTTTTTCTGTTGAAGGATCCTACCCAGGATACTACACTGTATTTCGTTGTCTCCTTAGGTTCCTCTGGGCTGTGAGTTTCTTAGACTTTCCTTGTTTTGATGACTTTGACAGTTTTGATATTTTGATATTTTACAGAATCCTCCTCTGTTGGAATTTGTCCGATGTTTTTCTCATGATTAGACTGGGGTAATGTGTTTTTGAGAGGAAGACCACATAGGTATATTGTCATTTTCATCATCTCATTTCAAAGGTACATACATCAACATGACTTATCACTGTTGATATGATGACATTAATCACCTCCAGAGAGGGGAGAGTGGATGGAGGTTGAATAAATCACCAGTGGCCAATGATTTAATCAACCATGCCTAAGTAATAAGGCCTCCATAAAAATCGAAAAAGGGTGGGGTTGAGAGAGCTTTGGGGTTGGGGAATATGTGGTGATGCAGGGAGAATGGTGTGCCCAGAAAGAGCATGGAAGTTCTGTGCCCCTTCCCACATACTTGCCCTGTCATCTCTTTCATCTGGCTCTTCCTGCGTTCTATCTTTTTAGACAGTAAGTTAACTTTTTTTCTGAATTCCGTGAGCCACTGAAGAAAATGAATCAAATCCAAGGAGGGGGACATGGGAACCTCTTATTTATAGCCAGTTGGTCAGAAGCACAGGTGACAACCTGGACTTGAGATTGCAGCAAAAAATTGTGAGACATGCAAAGATAGAGGAAAGTGTGACCCATACACTGGGAAAAAAAAAAAAAAGTCAACAAAAACTGCCTGTGAAAGCAACCAGATGTTGGTTTAACAGGCAAAGCCTTCAAAGTAGCCATTATAAATATGTTCAAGGAATGAAAGGAAGTGATTAAAGAAGTAAAGGAAGGAATCAGGACAATGTTATATCAAGTAGAAGATATCTTATTGATAGAAATAAGATACAAATTATTTAAAAAGAAAACAAATGGAAATGCTGGAGTTGAAAAGTACAATAATTGAAATGAAAAATTCACTAGAGGGGACTTCCCTGGTGGCGCAGTGGTTAAGAATCTGCCTGCTAATGCAGGGGACATGGGTTTGAGCCCTGGTCCGGGAAGATCCCACATGCCATGGAGCAACTAAGCCCGTGTGCCACGACTACTGAGCCTGCGCTCTAGAGCCTACGAGCCACAACTACTGAGCCTGTACACCACAATTACTGAGCCCACGTGCCACAACTACTGAGCCTGTATACTGCAACTATTGAAGCCCGTGTGCCAGGGGCCCATGCTCTGCAACAAGAGAAGCCACCATAGTGAGAAGCCCGCGGACTGCAATGGAGAGTAGCCCCTGCTCGCCATAGCCAGAGAAAGCCCACACACAGCAACAAAGACCTAACACAGCCAAAAATAATAAATAAATTCACTAGAGGGGTCAGCAGTAGTTGTAAATTGACAGAAGAAAGAACCAGCGAATTTAAAAAAAAAATAAATTTATTTTATTTGTTTATGTTTGGCTGTGTTGGGTCTTCGTTGCTGCATGCGGGCTTTCTCTAGTTGTGGCGAACGGGGGCTACTCTTCATTGCGGTTGTGCAGGCTTCTCATTGTGGTGGCTTCTCTTGTTGAGGAGCACGGGCTCTAGGTGCACGGGCTTCAGTAGTTGTGGCACACAGGCTCAGTAGTTGTGGCTTGTGGGCTCTAGAGTGCAGGCTCAGTAGTTGTGGCACACGGGCTTAGTTGCTCTGTGGCATGTGGGATCTTCCCAGACCAGGGCTTGAACCCGTCTCCCCTGCATTGGTAGGTGGATTCTTAACCACTGTGCCACCAGGGAAGTCCCAGAACCAGATAATTTGAAGATAGACTGATAGAGATTATGTAATCCAAAGAACAGAGAGGAAAACAATGAAGAAAAATTAACAGAGCCTCAGACAAATGTCGGACACCATTTTTCACTGGGGGCAAAAGCCAGGGGGTATGGTAGCTAGGATTCCTGGTTTTTATCCAGGCTACCCAGGTTCAATTCCTGGACAGGGAATTAACATCTTGCTTCACGCCACCACTCACTGCTGCCTCTCCGAGATCCCTCCTACTTACCTCACCAGCAACCCATCAGAAGAATGTCCACAAGCTGATCACGCCCTCTTTGAACAATTACTATAAAACTTCTCACTATCTTCTCCAAGTGGGGGGATGCACGGTTTTGAAGGCATTAGCCCGTTGTAGCCCCCTTTGTCTGGGAAACCAATAAAGCTATTCTTTTCCACTTCACCCAAAACTCCGTCTCCGAGATTCAATTCAGCCCTGGTGTACAGAGAAGCTGAGTTTTTGGCATCATCCTTGCCTAAGGGCCCACAGTGAAGAAGAGGAGGAAGGAGGGATGGTTCCCAGGTCACCTGCCCTCCTGCTGCAGGCTCTAGCTTTCTGGGCCTGAGCTTCAGCAGCTGTATTAGAACTCCTGGGTCCCATGAGGCTCCCAGGACTTTGGGGGCACTAAGGGCCTTTTCTGAGGCCATAAGGCTCTCAGAACTTGTTGGTGCTTCTGGAGCAGTACAGGACTCACAGCAACCAGAGGTTTGATGCAGACTCCAGGAAGCAGCCAGCACTCATTCCCCGGCCTGGGAAGCCCTGTGGTGGCTGGGGTCTGGTCTCGCTCTTGCTCTCAGAGTCATACATACAATCCAACAGCAAGGACCTCTGCTCTGAGCTCAGGGTCCTGCTCAGCCTGGATGCAGAAGGTGGAGAAGTTCCTCCCTCAGAGGATGCTGGAGTGTGGAGGTGTGGGTAGGGTGCTGAGGGGCTTCTTGGTGTAGGAATTAGTGATGACCTGTGCTTAGATTTCCATGTGACCATGAGGCCAAAATGTGGGGTTTTCTCTAATGGGCAGAGGGCATGGGAGTCTTGTCCCTTCCCTCCTGCGGAGTTGGGTCAGTCTCCCCTCTGCCCTCCCCCATTACTTGTCTCCTCAGGCTCCCTTTCATGCAGGGCCCCAAAGGAGGCTCTTGGCATGTCTTGTGAGAGGCCAGAGACTTTAGCAATGCAGAGAATTCTGGAGGCTGAAAGGCAGAGGAAAGGTCTTTTAGTTTTCAGAATCCCAGATTTACCCCGTCTGGCTGTGCAACCTTGGGCAATCATGCCAGCAGTCTGAGACTCAGTTGCCCTGGGTGTTAAATGGCTCCTTCTGCACGGCCCATCTTGGAGGGAAATGATTCAAGAGGGAGGCAGTAGGTAGTAGCAATTCCCCAGGAGAGACGAGCAGGCTGAGCCCGCGGAGCTGGGACAAAGGCAAGTCCAAGGGTGGGTCAAAAGGGGGCCTGGGTCATTTTCTACTCGGGGCTTCAGTGAAGATGGCCCGCAGCAGCGCGGGCGACTCAGCCGGGTCCGCACACCTGGCAACTGGGGAACACTCACTCGGTCGGGCGGACACACCCTGCACCGGGGAGCGGGTGGAGGCGGGCGCGGAAAGGGGCGGGCCCTCGCTGGGCTGGGCGGAGCGGCAGCCGCGGTCGGGAGGTCAGGTAGGCCTGGGCGCGCGATGGGGCGCGGGAGTCCACCCGGCGGGCCGGGCGCGGCGCGCGGTGCGCGGCGCGCGGCGAGTGGACGAGCACGGCTGGCGGAACGCAGGCAGCGCCGAGGGCAGCCAGGCGAACGCTGGGGCTTCGGCGGCGCCTGTCGGAGGCGGGGCAGGAAGGCCCGTGCAGCGCCTTAGCCTCGCGGGGCGTGGGGAGAGGGCTCGGCCCGCGGTCCCCGCTGGGGGTACCCCCCCCACCCCAGGCCTCTTCAGAGGACACGTGTCAGTACTTTGTCGTCTCACCCCATGTCATAGCCCCTCCCCCAGGCCTGGGATCCCCCGTCCGTCAGGCTCCGTTATCCCCAGGCCCAACCCCCCGCTGACCCGCGCGCGGTCCCGGCCGGATCCCTCTCCTCCCTGGCCCGTCTCCCTGGGCGGCAAGCGGCCCGGCCCCCGCAGAAGACACTCGTCAGCACGTTCTCACCCCTGTCATCTCATCCCTCTGCATAACTCACCCCAGGCCTAGGGACTCCGGCCCATTGTCCCCGGACCCAGCCCCTCGCTGAACGCAGGCTCGGCCTTAGCCCCCGCCCGGCGCGTCTCCGGCAACACGCCGCGACCCGGGATGCAGCCCACAAGCTGGGCGACCGTCAGGGAGGCAGCGGGCCGTGACGTGCTGGCTGCCGACCTCCGCTGCAGCTTCTTCGCCTCGGCCCTGCAGAGCTACAAGCGCGACTCTGTACTGCGGCCCTTCCCCGCATCCTATGCCCGCCACGACTGCAAGGATTTTGAGGCCCTGGTGAGTGTACTTTTCCCCTGTGCTGTCCACTGCTTCGCAGGGCACGTTGTCTGTGGAACTCCTGTTAGTGATGGTGCCAACCCCCGGACTTAACATTCCTAGCCCGGCCGTGGGGAAGGTTTGTTTCCAGGAGCTAAGAACACTCCCAACAACCTTCACACTCCCAAGTGACTCCCAGGGGTGAACTGAGGAATTCAACAGTTGCATAGGCCTCTGCAACATTTCCTAGTGTGGCTTAGGGTGTTGATCTGAATCAGCTGGTTCTGCTAAATAGGAAGTTATCTATCCCTTTGCAAATCATGAGACACCATAAGTCCCCAAAGCCACCCGGACCTTATCTTCAGATGAGGTAATATATGGCCAGTACTTTTATAAATTATAACATATGTACAGTACACATGTGAGCTGTTATTTCTCTGATGATTCAGGAGGCACTTAATTTCTTGCAGAGTTCACCTCAGGGTCAGCGTTCCGGATATTAGTTATCTTTGTAATCCAAATGTTTGAAATTACCTAGAAAAATATAACTTGCCAAAATTGATTCTGTAAGAAATACAAAGTCAAAAGCCTATAATCATTAAAGACATTGAATTAGTAGTCAAAGATTTTCCCTCAGAGAAAACTCCAGGCCTACCCAGTTTCATTGGTGAGTTCTACCAATCACTGAGGGAATAAGTAATTCCTGTTTTACACAATTCTTCCAGCATATTGAAAAATAGGGTAGTGTAATCTTGATACTAAATCTAATAAGAATGATACAAGAAAAGAAAATTATAGGCCAATGTCACTCAAGAGTATAAATATAGAAATCCTCTATAAAAGGATCCTGAAACTAGCAATATATAAGAAGAATAATTCCTTATTAATAGGTTGGGTTTATCCCAGGAATACGAAATTAGTTCAACATTAGAAAATCTCTTAATGTTATGAACCACATTAACAGAATGTTGATCATGTTTAGAATCAACAGATGTTTAAAATTATCTCCGATGAGGTGGTCAGTATTGGGTGACCCTCTTTGCTATTGCTCCCAGGTGGTCAAGGGACAAAGGCCCAGCCTCCTGTCCCCTACCGGGTCCATTGCAGCTTAGGCTGGGGATGTGTTGAGGGCACCTCAGGTCTTGACCACAGTGCACAGGGGTTTCGGGTACAGGGAGTGGGAGGTTGGAGAAAGAGGCAAGCAGATTGACTTCCCCCATGGTTTGTTCTGCAAATTCAGATATTTAATTTTGTGAGTTTGTGATATCAGAGTGTTGGAGATGAAACTTTCTTCAGTTTTGTCAGTGGATATTTATGGAGCTCCTGTTGTGGGCCAGGTGCTGAGAATACAGAATTAAAGACTCAAGGAGAGGTTAACAGCCTGCTCAGCTATGCTATGGGGTAAGCCCTATATATACAACATGGAAGCCCAGAGCAGGACTCCAGGCCTTGGCAGTAGGCTGGAATCAGGGAGCACCAACCAGGGGCGGTTATGATGCCCTGCTGAGTCCCCAGGGACATGGAGGATTTCGAGGAGCAGAGAGGAGGAAAGGGGTATTCCAGGAGGAGTAGCAGGATGGGCAGAAAGCCAGGACCTCACCAGGAAGGATAAGTCTGTACCTTAGTGTGGCTTTCATGGGGAACAGAAAGAGATGAGGCCAACCAGAGCAAGCAGGACTGGGCATGTCCTGCCCAGATGTGTAGACTTTATCCTTGGGCTGGGAGGTCATTGGTGGCATCCAGGATGCATTTCTGAAAGACCCTTGTGGTGGCAGGGTGACAGAGAGATCTGTTCAGGAGGAGTAGAGGGAGGAGGAGAGATTGGGGGTCAGAGGGACCAAACTCACCAGAGATGATGCCTCACAATGCGCTTTATTAATTTATGCCAAGAAACATCCAAATGGATTAGAATGCTCAGTGTGTTCTCTTTCTGCTGGAACAGAATCGGGTTACTTTGATGAATATGGGATAAATACAAAGGGCTCTTTGGAATTGCTTTGATTTATTCATGCCTTTTAAAAATTTCGTTTTAATTACACAAGTAATGTTTGATTATATTCTTGTTTTAAAAAAAGCAAGTGATAAAGTATAAGCTCCCCTGATAGAGCTCACCCTGTCCCATATCCCTCCCCTCGGTTTGAGGCATACCCTTCCTCCCATACCCGTAATTTCTTAGGAGAGCATTGGCAATATGGGTAGCCCCAAATAGCCTCCTCCTCGGTAGAGACAGACTGTCCTGCACGTGGGTCTCCCTTTGGGGACAGTTTTAGACAATGCACTCTTTCTCTTGGGGGCCACTGGAGAAACACAGACAGATTCTTACCATCCCACCCTGTTGCTGTATTCCTTGTTGGGCACTGGTGTTAGGGAAATTAGCCCAGGCCATGCAGATTCTTGGCTTTCTGTTAGGCATGGCTTTCAGGAGCTCTTTCTGAGGAGAGGCCCCCCACCAGGCAGGACCTGGCGCGACCTCTGGGGGCATGCACATTCTTAGATAAACACGCTTTAGGTTTCGTTTTGTCACATGTTACATGAGTTAAAGAAAAGCTGCCCAGAACTTAGCATCTAACCTGTGTCTCTCTGACTCAAAGGTTAACTTTTTTAAAAAATAAATTTATTATTTATTTATTTATGGCTGCGTTGGGTCTTCATTGCTGCGCGCGGGCTTTATTTTTAGTTGCGGTGAGCGGTGGCTACTCTTCGTTGCGGCGCGCGGGCTTCGCATTGCGGTGGCTTCTCTTGTTGCGGATCACGTGCTCTAGGTGTGCAGGCTTCAGTAGTTGTGGCACATGGGCTCAATAGTTGTGGCTCACGGGCTCTAGAGCACAGGCTCAGTAGTTGTGGTGCGCGGGCTTAGTTGCTCTGCGGCATGTGGGATCTTCCTGGACCAGGGCTGGAACTCGTGTCCCCTGCATTGGCAGTATTGTTAACCACTGTGCCACCAGGGAAGTCCCTCTCAGATTACCTTTTTATTTCTGTTCTCAGGAGAACTATGTGTAACTTGTTTAACCTTCCTAACAACTCAGCGATGTAGGTTCTATTATCATCTCTGTCACCATCAGCTAATCAGTATATGTGCTGGTGGCAGACATCCTCCAGCTCCAGGTGATGCCGGTGTGTAGTCAGGGTAGAGAACCACCCCTTTAAAAGGTTCCCCTGATGACTCTTTTTTTTTTTTAAAGAAGATGTCGGGGGTAGGAGTTTAGTAATTTATTTATTTATTTTTGCTGTGTTAGGTCTTCGTTTCTGTGCGAGGGCTTTCTCTAGTTGTGGCAAACGGGGGCCACTCTTCATCGCGGTGCGCGGGCCTCTGACTATCGCGGCCTCTCTTGTTGCGGAGCACAGGCTCCAGACGCGCAGGCTCAGTAGTTGTGGTGCACGGGCCTAGCTGCTCCACGGCATGTGGGATCCTCCCAGACCAGGGCTCGAACCCGTGTCCCCTGCATTAGCAGGCAGATTCTCAACCACTGCGCCACCAGGGAAGCCCCCTGATGACTCTTTTTATGAAGCGGACTCTTGTAGACTTTCACCCCCAGTCTGTTTTAGTAAATCTGGATTTTCATACCTTAGGTTTATGCAAAGCAAGGTGTACCTGTATGTAACTGTGCAGTCCATCTTTCCCACCTTCATCTCAGTGGCCCACCACCTCCACCCATCCTGCCCACCCCACTTCCAGGCGTCACTCTGTTTGCCAGGTCCCCGAGGCTGGTGACCTTGGCTATACCTTTGGTTCATTTCCTTCCAGCACCTCCACCCACAACTAGTAACTATGGCCTTTGGCATCTTCTTAGACAAGGATTTTTTTCAGATGTTCTTTCCTGCTGCCAGCCCTTCTAGGACAACATTGCTTAACACCTAAACCTGAGTATCCCCACCTTTTCCTGGTAGTAAGAATCACTTGTGGCAACTTCTGTAAACACAGATTCTTGGGCTGCCTCCCCAGGAGATTGTGATCTGCATGGTTGCAAAGTATCCACTGGGCTGTCCTGCCGCCTCCTGACTCAAAGCAAAGAGATTGAATTGTCTCCTTCTAAGGTCACTGGTCCTCTCTCTCCTCTGCTCACCCCCTGCTGGTTCCCTGTCCTTGGCTTCTCAGTCACCCAGACCACCTCTTTCCTGAGACTTCCTTTCTCAAACCCCTGTGACTGCCCAGCACTGCCCAACATTCAGGACTGGCCCAGGCTCCCTCAGCCACTTCTCCAACTGAATCCTCCCTTATTCCTCAGAGCAGAGGCTGCGAACATGTGGCCTGTGAGATGACAGATTTTGTTTGTCCTCTGGTCTTTTAGAAATTCGGAAATTAAAAAAAAAGTGTGTGTGTGGGAATTCCCTGGTGGTCCAGTGTTTAGGACTGCACCCTTCCTCTGCAGGGGGCATGGGTTCCATCCCTGGTCCATCAGGGAACTAAGATCCTGCAAGCTTTCAGGTGTGGCCAAAAAAAAAAAAAAAAAAAAGCAGCTTACTGATTTCTTTTAAAAAGAAAAAAAATTTGAGGCTCCATAGCCTGGGTAGAGGTCGCCCTTGGGCAGAAAGCAGCTGGAGCTGGCGGGGGTTGGTGGCTGGTCCCTTTGCTAGGCCAGGGGTCTCCAGTTCAACACAGTCCTTACTATTCTTTCCTGGATAACCCCTTACTCATATATATATATATATATTTTTTTTTCGGTACGCGGGCCACTCACTGTTGTGGCCTCTCTCGTTGCGGAGCACAGGCTCCGGACGCGCAGGCTCAGCGGCCATGGCTCACGGGCCCAGCCGCTCCGCGGCATGTGGAATCTTCCCAGACCGGGGCACGAACCTGTGTCCCCTGCATCGGCAGGCGGACTCTCAACCACTGCGCCACCAGGGAAGCCCCCCCTTACTCATTCTCATCACCTCTCCGGCCCTAGGGACATTTGAGCCCTGACCACCTTTTGGGACAGGCACTGTTTCCTTCTCTGCCTCCTCACCATGTTCTTTCCCACTGGGAATGCTCTCTCTCAGATTCCTCCCCCTCACTCCAGGCCCCACTTCCATCCTACTTGCTTTGAAAACCTTTCCCTTTGCCTGCCCCCCAGCCCCCAGAAACGGCTGCCTTCCTCCTGCACACTTTCTCCTCAAGCCAGTTGTTGATAAATGCCTTCCACTGTCACCAGCTGTGGTTCATAACTCTTGTCTACATGGAGGGTTTTCTGTCTCCTGCCCCTGCCCCATACTACACGTGACATACATCTTCCTACCTTTGACAGGGGTTAAGCATACCCAGTAGCAGTCTTGGTTGTGTTATTCAGGAAACATACCTAAAGCTTCCCAAGTAGCCTCTTAAAGTCCTACTTGGATTGACTCTTTTGGGCTAAAATATTCAGTCTATTACTAAATTTCTCCATTGATTTGGTAGGAGAGCATCACAGAGAATGGACTCTGGCGTCAGGCCACCTGGCTTCATGTCTCTTCCTTGCCAGTGAATAGCTGTGTGACCCTAGGCAAGGTACTTAACCTTTCTAAGCCTCAGTTTCCTCACTTGTATGTATGTATTTATGTTTTAAAATTAAAAAAAATTCTTTTATTGAGGTTTAGTTGATTTACAGTATTATATAGGTTTCAGGTGTATAACAGTGATTCACAATTTTTAAAGGTTATACTCCATTTATAATTATTATAAAATATTGGCTATATTCCCTGCACTGTACAACATATCCTTGTAGCTTGTCTAGTTTGTACATAGTAGTTTGTACCTCCTAATCCCGTACCTCTCTCCTGCCCCTCCCCCCTTCCTTCTTCCCACTGATAACCACTAGTTCTTTATATCTGTGAGTCTGTTGCTGTTTTGTTATATTCACTAGTTTTATTTTTTAGATTCCACATATAAGTGATATCATTTGTCTTTCTCTGTTGGACTTATTTCACTTAGCATAATACCCTCCAAGTCCATCCATGTTGTTGCAAATGCCAAATTTTCATTCTTTTTTATGGCTGAGTAGTATTCCATAGTGTGTGTGTGTGTGTGTGTGTGTGTGTGTGTGTGTGTGTGTATACACACACACACAAACACCTATCTTATTTATCCATTCATCTGCTGATGGACACTTAGGTTGCTTCCATATCTTGGCTATTGTAAATAGAGCTGCTATGAACGTTGGGGTGCATGTGTCTTCTCAAATTAGTGTTTTCCTTTTCTTCAGATATATACCGAGGAGTGGTAGGTGGGTAGGTAGGTAGATGGCCATTCTGACACGTGTGAGGTGATACCTCATTGTGGTTTTGATTTGCATGTCTCTGATGATCATCTTTAAGCTGGGCTGTTGTGAGGATAAAATGAGACGAGACATGCACAGCATTTAGCCCAGTACCTGGCATGTGATAAGGCCTCAACAAATCGTAGCTATTACTATCTCATTCTGAACTTGATGTCAGGCTGCAGGCTGGCCTCTGAGACTCCAGGATACGTAAGATGTGGTTGGCCCTCAGGAAGCGTTTGTCTTAAGCAGATTTGAGATGGTCCCAGAGAGTCAAGGACGAACCTGGGATTCTGCACTGAGCGCAAGGGGAGCACAGAGGTCATGGGGGGTCAGGGACAGGGCAGGTGACTTTAGGCTGGCTTTGAAGATTGAATGTCATGCTGGGCAGCTGCGGAAGCACAGGGGAGGAGAGACATAGGGCAGCTGAGGAACAACATGGGGGGAGCAGGTGGGAAGTCTGTGGCAGAAGGTTCTCTTAGGCAGAGGCCAGCCCAGATTCTGAAGGGCCTTGTTAAGGGGAGGGTTGCTGGTTTTAGCAGATTAAAAAATATAGACCGAAATACAAATTTGAACTTCAGAGAAGCAACAAATAATTTTTTTAGCACAGGTATGCCCCAAATATTGCATGGGTTATATATTTAAAAAAATATTGTTGTTTATCTGAAATTCAAATTTAACTGAGCAGATTGTATGTTATCTGGCTGCCTGGGAGGAGAGCTCATACAGTTAACCTCCCTCGTTGCCATCCACGTCCCTGACTACACGCTGGTTGCCAGATAAAATACAGTCTCTACCTGGTCCTCAGAAAGCCCTGCTCAAATACAGACAGGTTTGGTCACAAGAGGAAGAAGCCTGTTAACTTTTTGTAGCAGATTGAGTTTTCAGAGTAGCTTGAAAAGTGAAACAGGACATTAGGGAGGTCAGCTGAGGGGTTAAGAGTGGGGACGAGGGCAGCCCTGCAGGACACACAGGCAGCAGTGGGCAGGCAGCAGTGTGTCTGAGGGCCTGAGCCCTGGAAGAGGCCTGGGCCTAGCTCAGAGTTGGGAGAGTTCTCTCCCACTTCCACAGACTGAACCCCTGAAAGGGGCCTGGGTTAACTGACGGTCCTTTTGTGAGGCCCCCTGTGCCTTGATCTGGACTGTTGGCAAAGGCTGCGGCTCACAGGTGGGATTGGAGAGCAGTGATGGGAGTGGTAATCCCAGTGGGAGAGAAGACTACGCTGGCTCTGGCCTAACAGGTGTGGACCAGGAGTAGAGAAGAGGGACAGGGGAGGCCGAGGTGTCCCTGAGGGTATGTCATTCGGAATGCATCTTCAGGTACCCTCAGTGGCTCCATGTTGCCTACAGAACAAAGGCCAGAGTCCCCAAGGGGGATACAAGGCCCTTCACTGGCTGATCTCAAGTCACCTCACTCCTGTTCCTCCTGGCGACCCCTCCCCCATACTCTAGGCTCCAGGCATACTGAACTATTCGCAGTTAATGATAACAGTCATGGCAGTCCCACTAACTTAATACCTTCCTGTTGCTCTAAGCACTGCACTAGTTTAACTTGGTTAACCTTCACTGGCATCCTGTGAAGTGGCTCACCTTGTCCCAATTATATGTTTGAGGAAACTGAGACACAGGTTAACTCACCCAGGTCACACAGCTTAAGGGGTGTAAGAGCCCAGGTTTGGACCTGGGCCGCCCAGGAGGAGAGCTCGCACAGTTAACCTCCCTCGTTGCCATCCACATCCCTGACTACATGCTGCACTTCCGTGCTTCTGTGCCTTTGCCTGTCCAACCCGATCACACAGCACCTCCCCTTTGAAGACTTGCCTGACCACTCCCTTTTCTCAAAGCGCCTACTCAACAGGAGTCCCGCCTGGCCCCTTTTGTAGTTTGTATCCGTCTTTGTTATGACAGTGAATAGTTTTAAGTCATAATTATTTACCTTTCTGCCTCCCTGCTGTGTAGCATCAACACTTGTGGAGCATCTGCACATCCATGTTTTTATTTATTTATTTATAACATCTTTATTGGAGTATAATTGCTTTACAGTGGTGTGTTAGTTTCTGCTTTATAACAAAGTGAATCAGGTATACATATGCATATATCCCCATGTCTCCTCCCTCTTGCGTCTCCCTCCCACCCTCCCTATCCCACCCCTCTAGGTGGTCACAGAGCACCGAGCTGATCTCCCTGTGCTATGCAGCTGCTTCCCACTAGCTATCTATTTTACATTTGGTAGTGTATATATGTCCATGCCACTCTCTCACTTCGTCCCAGCTTACCCTTCCTCCATCCCTTATCCTCAAGTCCATTCTCTACATCCGCGTCTTTATTCCTGTCCTGCCCCTAGGTTCTTCAGAACTTTTTTTTTTTTTTAGATTCCATATATATGTGTTAGCATACGGTATTTGTTTTTCTCTTTCTGACTTACTTCACTCTGCATGACAGACTCTAGGTCCATCCACCTCACTACAAATAACTCAATTTCATTTCTTTTTATGGCTGAGTAATATTCCATTGTATATATGTGCCACATCTTCTTTATCCATTCATCTGTCGCTGGACACTTAGGTTGCTTCCATGTCCTGGCTATTGCACATAGAGCTGCAATGAACGTTATGGTACATGACTATTTTTGAATTTTGGTTTTCTCAGGGTATATGCCCAGTAGTAGGATTGCTGGGTCGTATGGTAGTTCTATTTGTAGTTTTTTAAGGAACCTCCATACTGTTCTCCATAGTGGCTGTATCAATTTATATTCCCACCAACAGTGCAGGAGGGTTCCTTTTTCTTCACACCCTCTCCAGCATTTATTGTTTGTAGATTTTTTGATGATGGCCATTCTGACTGGTGTGAGATGATATCTCATTGTAGTTTTGATTTGCATTTCTCTAATGATTAGTGATGTTGAGCATTCTTTCATGTGTTTGTTGGCTGTCTGTATATCTTCTTTGGAGAAATGTCTATTTCGTTCTTCTGCCCATTTTTCACATCCATGTCTTTGTTTTGTTGTTGTTGTTGTTGTTTTTTTCCAGTACGTGGGCCTCTCACTGTTGTGGCCTCTCCCGTTGCGGAGCACAGGCTCCGGACGCGTAGGCTCAGCGGCCACGGCTCACGGGCCCAGCCGCTCTGCGGCGTGTGGGATCTTCCCGGACCAGGGCACGAACCCGTATCTCTTGCATCGGCAGGTGGACTCTCAACCACTGCGCCACCAGGGAAGCCCCATGTCTTTAAATTGGATCCTCACGGATGGCCTGCAAGGCATGTAGAGAGAGTTTTTTCAGAAGCCTGAGGCTATTGATTGAATCTTTAGAAATAGAGACAGGAATAAAGCAGCCCTGAAAGGTTTCTGATTTTCAACTACAGGGTTAAGAAATGAAGCCCCCAAGGTTGGCAACAGTGAACTATCTAGAAACGGGGGAAAAAGCTACTGCTATTCATGAAGTACCAACTACATCCCTAGGAAAGGTATGTGTTGTCCAGGGAGAAATACAAAGAACAGAAATGGACATACACTGTATAGACCAGACCCTGAGATTCTGTTACCTTCTTTAATCTTCCTGACAATCCACATGGAGATAGTGGGGTTCCCGTGTTAGAGAGATCGAGGCTCAGCCAGGTCTGGTGCTTTGCCTGAGGAGCAGGGAATCAATCTGAGATCTGTCTGCTCTTTCCTCTACATCCAGGAAACAGGAGAGCTAGAAAAACACAAGACAGTCCTTGGTCTCCGCGAGTCCTGGCCATTCTGGGGAGAGAGTATTGGGGCTGAGTGCTTTAGGGTTTTGGAGGAGAGGGGATACCTGGGTTGGTAGAGGTGGGGAAGGGGCGCTCCAGGGGACTGAGTGAGCAAAGCTTGGAGGAGGTATGTTCACAGATGGTACCAGTCTGCAGTGGTGTTTTAAATGCCATGCTGGAGAGATCTGGCTTCTAGTCAGTTTTAATTTCTGAGCAAAAGCTACAGATACCTTGTAGCTCTCTGCTAGTCCAGGTCCACAGTCCCTTATCAGAAATCCTGGCACCAGATCTGTTTCGCAATTGATTCTGCCTGATTTTACAAAGGCAATATTGTCCCCCTCAAGACACCTGTCACAGGCCACACCGGGTACCAGCCTAAAGCAGAAGGCTCTGGGATGGATCACAGCTCACAGGAGGGCATTCCATTTCTGCAGAAGTCCTTGCTATAGTCCACATAGAGGTCCAGGAGCTAGTCTTGCCCCCGAGAGGGACAGTTCGGGTGTAAGGAGATGAGATTCATGTTGGGTGGCTGCAGGAACTGCACTGGTCTAATGAAGCCCCATGTTCCATGGAGGCTGGTCCCTCTAGTAAGAACAGCATAGACATAGCTGCCAGTGTCCTCACAAAAAGTCACCACACTCAGGGAAACCCAAAACCATGGATTCCCCACTCAGTTTCCTCCAGTCCAGATGCAGTTACCGTTCTGGGTCATCTTTACCAAAAGCAGCGTTGCCTGGTTCTGTATGTAGTTGCTATATTACCTTTGTCTGGTCTCCAGGGGAACAGGTTAACAGAAAATTAACTCATGCTGAAGGGAGAAGGCTTTGTAACCCTTTACCGACATGTGTATATACCATGTATTTGGTAACACCTCCAGCTGGGTGCGTCCCATAATCAGGTATTAATAGTTCTGCAGCAAAATGCATCTCATCAGTAGTAACACAAAGTGGGATAATTAAGATTAAACGAACCTCACATCAGCTCAGGTTAGGTTTTGTACCAGTTGAGTTACAGATAACCTTCCAGTGTTCAGAACATTTGGAGTTGGGCAGTATTTGGAAAGGGATCATAGACCTGTTGCATTTCCCTCTGAAGAAATTCCTTGGAACCTGAAAGAAGTGCAGGTCGCCTGCCTTACCACTAGAGGGCACCTGGGGTTACGATCATTTTGTCCAGGATCCTTGCTAACGGAGGTTTTCCTCACTTCAGCTTGCAGATGCCACTAAGTTACCCAACCTGAAAGAACTTCTCCAGTCCTCAGGAGACAAAGACACATGGGCCTGGGACCTGGTGAGCTGGATTTTATCCTCAAAGGTCCTGACCATCCACAGTGCAGGAAAGTCAGAGGTGAGACTTTGGTCTATAGGATCACAGATTCCTGGGCCTGGAGGGCTCTGGGACCTCTTTGTGCACCAGCATGACCTGGGAAGCTTATTGAAAATGCAGATTCCTGGACCTTGTGTCCCCAGAAATTCTGATTCTGTGTCTAGAGTGGGGCCCAGGAACTTGTACACTGGCAGTACGAAGCTGTGTTCTCCCTCTTACCAGCGGGACCTTGAGCACGTTACTGGGTGCATTTCAGTACCTCAGTTTCCTCATCTGTAAAATGGGGATAATAATAGTATACTTCCATCAGGGAACTGGCTGTGAGAATTAAATGAATTTTCTCACTTAGAACAATGCCTAAGGGCACATGCTAGGGGCTCAGTAAAAGTTGGGTATCAGAAGCACCCCAGGTACTTCTGGCAAGGGTGGACCAAACATTCCAGCTGTCAGGAAGCAAAGAGGCAGAACCCGAAGTGGTGGAAATCCTCAGGCTCTGGGTTCAAATCCCATTCCCATCTATTATTGAGTCTTCTTTTCCCCATTTGTAAGTTGAGAATATTAATAGTTACCTCAGAAGGGAGCTGTAATAGAATGTGACTCACCCGCAGTACAGTCTCTGGCACAGGCCAGATATTCCATAATTTGGCTTCCCTTGCTTGGCTGCGATCTCGCGGGGACGGGCTGGGATGACAAGGATCAGGGTGTAGGACAGGCACATCCCTGATCAGGTGTTCTTTCCTGTAAGCGGCAGCAGGAGTTTGTACTATTCCTCACTTAATCAGTTTTAATTTAAGAGCATTCAGTTTTATAAGTTCCTGCTAAAGACAGAAATCCTCCTTAAGTGGCATAGAATTTGGCATCTCGTTTGTGGTGTCTAGGGACATCCTCCATCCATGTTGGATGGTAAGATAACATAAACAGCTCTGGAGTGGGAGTCAGGAGACCTGTATTCAGGTCGGGCTGGGCTGCTAACTCCTAGATGATCTCTGGGTTTCACTTTTGTCATCTGTTAAATTTAGATTTATTCATTCATTTACTCATTCCTCATAAGGGCATCAAGCGCCTACTGGAGTTGGGTGCTATTTGTAAAGTAGATAAGGCAGCTGCTCCTTGATTTTTGATTATAGTAGTGGAAAATCCTCAGGCTCTGGGTTCAAATCCCAATCCCATCTGCTAAGTTCCATTAAAATATGGAGTGTTGGGACCCAGGATTATTAACTTTTTATTGTGCCCAAGTAAGGATATTGTCTACCATGTATCATTTTATAAAAGGATATTTTAATACAAAAAAAAAGGATGGCCCTGACTTCAGAATAAAGGACAGTTCTTCCAAAGAAGGGATCATGGCAACCTTACATCAATGTAAATATATCTGTTAAATTGCCCTTATTTTTGTCATGTAATCACAACCCAGAGAAAACTTTAACATAGACTGGCTTTGGTCTGTGACGTACTGTTTGGAAATCTTGGAAATGGTGTGGTCTCTGCCCTGAAGAGGATTATTACCCTTTAGGAAGGAGCTTACCCTTCTGTATCAGTTAACTTTCATTGCATAACAAACCATCCCCCAAATCTACTGGCTTAAAACAACACTGATTGCTTCTCGTGATTCTGTGGGTTGGCTGGGTGGTTCTTATTGGTGGGGCCGGCTCGCCTGGGGCTGATCCAGGGTAGCCTCACTTGTGTGTGGGGGGCTTCAGCGGGGATGGCTGCTGTGGTTGGGGCCTTCCTCTACGAGGCTGTCATCCTATAGAAGGTTAGCAGGGCTTGTGAAGGGTTCCCAGCAGCAGACAAGGAAGGGCAAGCTCTTTTCAAGTCTCTGTTTGCCGTATGTTTACCAAGGGAAGTGACATGGCCAAGCCCAGATTTAAGGGGTGGAGAAATAGATTCCATCTCCTGATGAAATCTTAGTGGAATTCCACCTGCAAACTCGCATTGCAGAGGGGTGAGTGGACAGGGATGGGAGGAAAAAATGTTGTGGCCATTTCTGTAATTCATCATCACATCTTTCCACCTCCTAAGATTATTGCCAAGATGGAATGCAGGAAATAGATGTGAAAGTGTAATGAAAATTTGAAGTGATCTTTAGTTAGAAGGAGCAATTCATGCTTCTCAGGGAAAAATATTGTTAGAGGAAAGCAGCCTTGAGCTATAAGCTCTGGGCTTGTTTATAAACTGATGTTTTTATTCCTGTGAAGCCAGTTCTTCTCATGAGCAGAGCCCATAGGCGTTAAGCCCAAGGCTTTAGGAGGCCATTTTGGCAGCACATTTAACCAACTTCCCAAATAAAACTTCAACTTCTTGCATGTTTTCAAGTTTGAAAAGATCCAAAAGCTGACTGGTGCCCCTCACACGCCTGTCCCCGTGCCGGACTTCCTGTTTGAAATTGAGTACTCCGACCCAGCCAACGCCAAATTTTATGAGACCAAAGGAGAACGAGACCTAATCTACGCCTTCCATGGGAGCCGCCTAGAAAACTTCCATTCCATCATCCACAATGGCCTGCACTGCCACCTGAACAAGGTGGGGCCCAAGGCTGCTGACATGGGGGGGGCTGTGTGTCAGGGCTGGTAGGGGTGAGGGTGGGTAGGCTCACTGAGGCCTTGCCACTCAAAGTGTGGTCTGCAGACCAGCAACAGCAGCATTGCTCGGGAGCCTGTGAAAAGGCAGAATCCTGGGCCCACCTAACCTTCTGCGTCAGAACCTGCATTTTAACAAGATCTCCAGGTGACTCCTATACTGATTAATGTTTGAGAAGCATCGGTTTAAAGATGGTTCCCAGCCTTGGCTGCACATTTAGAATCACTTGGGGAGCTATTAAAAATCCCAATGCCTGGCCGCATCCCCGACCAATGTGGGGCCCGGGCACCAGTGTGCTTTCAGAGCTCACCAGGCGATCCCAGTGGGTGGCCAGCCCTCACTCCTCAGCATGATCCCTGGACCAGTGGCGTCCACATCACCTGGGAGCTTGTTGAACATGTGGAATCTCGGGCCCACTGCAGACTACCTGATCAGAAATCACAATTTAACAAACTCCTAGGTGATTCATATGCATGTTGAAGTTTGAGAAACACCTGCCTAGGGGACCCGCCAACAGAGTCAGCCCTTGGGGAAACAGGAGAGGAGCTCCCTCCTTGAGCACCTTTCCTTCCTTTGTCAGGAGTGTCAACCACCCCTTCTTTGTCAGCACTTATTTTGTCCCTCAGTGAGGCGAAGGAGGAAGAATACAGACAGGAGCCAGAAAGACCACCTTTGCAGCTCTGCAATCCCGGGGAAGTTTACTTAACCTCTCGGAGCCCCGGTGTCCTCATCTGTAAAATAGGATTCCATGACCCACGTGCTGGTGCCTTGATAGGATTGAAACAGTTCATGTATGCAAAGGGCTCTTCCTGTACTTAAGTACCAAGGGAGCAGTGGCTGCTTTTAGAGGCTGATGGAGAGCGACTCTGGGGTGTCTGGAGGGCTGCAGCCTTTCCGCCAGTCGTCCCAGCATCTGCCTTGTCTGGGGGACTGGCTCCACGAGCTGTGGGCTCAGTCGTGGCTGATGCAGCCCCGAGGCTGGAGAGACTTTTCCAGCACGGCTGCCGCTGATCAGCACAGTTGGGTTTTGCGAGGATGATGGGCTTGTTTACAGCTGACTCTCAGCTTATTATTATGGCCAGGCTACTGGAATCCAGGGGGCCTCTGCTTCACACCAGAGCCCACCTGGAGAAGTTGCCTGCAGATTCCAGTCTTGTAACCAAACCTTCACTTCAGTGCCTGAGGGAGTTTGCTGCTTAGAAGCATCTCATCATAGTCCTTTGGTGACGTGGATGCTCTTCTGGCTCCTCTGTCTGGGTTTTCAGTGAGGGGCTTGCTTGGGGGAGCCTCCCTGCCAGTTGAAGCTCTGAGATTGTTTTTCTCGTAGGGATACCCCAAGTTTCCTGCTGTTGTGCTCGCCTGCTCATGGTTCTTGAGTCTAGGGAATGGTGTATACATGGCAGGCATAAGCAGAAATGGATGTGGGGTCAGATCAGAGGACATCCGTGTCCTTGGAAAAGGTCTGTGTTAACTTTTGAGACGTGGGGACACTGTGACAAGGCCAAGGAAAGGCTTGTTTCATTTCCCCTACGCTTCCCTTAATCGGTTTAGAGTTGTGGAAGCCCGGTGCCACTGACTAGGATGTTTCTCAGTTAGCAAGTAGAGGACATTCAGTGAGCTGTTTGAGGCCATTCATCATCTTAAGGTACTGACACTGTGGCCCAAGAATAGCATCTGGATTACAGCTCATGTCAAATTCCATCCACTGGTAGCAGTTACCTAGAATGTTGTGCTGAGAAGGATTCTGAGTCAGTATGAATGAGTGCCATGATTGATATTTTTATGTCGGCGTCACGGTTGATTATTGATGTCTACCATGGGCAAAGGATGTGTTTGCTGTGCCTGCTGTAGCCTCAGCTTGTAGGTATTTCACCTGAGATCCTTCTCTTTCACCTGGCATGCTTCCTCGTGGAGGACACCAAATTAGCATCACCACCAGGGACCTGCCTCCTAGAATTTTGGACATTTTCTTGGTCGACACCAACACAAAGAGCAAAACTGACCCTGCCCCTCATATAGGCCTGCCTCATTTGGTTACAGTTTCTGGCCTGAGAGATGCGTTTCTGTTCCAAGTAATGACTCCGATTACTTCCCTTAGTCACTCAGGTGTTACCCCCTCCCTGTACATAAGGGCATGACTTTGCTTCTGCAAGCCTGTCAGTGTAGCCATGCTTAACACATTCATGTAGCAGGAATGCCTGATAACCTACGACATCAGAACCTGTGACGGCATACCCACCCCTGTCTTGTGCCAGGTGTCCTGTGCGGTGCCCTATGTGCATCATCTCATTGAATCCTTGAGGAGACAGTGTTGTCAACGCTTTGCAGATGTAGAAACTGAGACCCAGAGAGTTTATATAACTTGCTAGCTTGTTAGAGGGATAGGCAGGATTCAAACTTGGGTCCGTTTGACTCTTATCCCTGTGGTTGGTTTTCTCACTCAGCCTTAAGCACTGGCACTACTAGTTTGCCAGGTTAGTTAGCCACACCCACAATCAGTTAAACTCTCGTCAGATAGGAACGTGTTTTGTAATAACCCTGTGATGATGTCATAGGATTATTTGATCTTATGCCTTTTGCTGGGGGAAAAAAAGAGGC
The DNA here is from genome assembly GCF_964270905.1 of Leucopleurus acutus. Lineage (NCBI taxonomy): Eukaryota > Metazoa > Chordata > Mammalia > Artiodactyla > Delphinidae > Leucopleurus > Leucopleurus acutus. The sequence continues at coordinate 134,168,854 of NC_139142.1, read as the reverse complement.
TTGAAGATTGTGTTAACAACCCTGTTGAAGAAAGACCTGTGTCATCTTGCTGTGCCAACTCTGCATTCACCCAGCCCTGTTTCTTTTCTGTTGATCTCTGCCATTTCAGACATCCCTGTTCGGGGAAGGGACCTACCTCACCAGTGACTTGAGCCTGGCTCTCATTTACAGCCCCCATGGCCATGGGTGGCAGCGCAGCCTCCTGGGCCCCATCCTTAGCTGTGTGGCCGTGTGCGAGGTCATCGACCATCCAGACGTCAAGTGCCAAACGAAGAAGAAGGGTGAGTGAGCACTTAGCCCAGACCTGTGCTGCAGGCCTCTGGGTGTCAGGCTTTTGCCTTTGGCCCAGCTGCTGGGTGGAGCACCCATTGCATGCCAAGGGATGGGCTGGGTTAACAGTGTAGGACAGGGCCTGCCTTCAGGCAGTGAGCAGTCTCCTTATGGACTGAACGCACAGTGGAAAAGGTATCACTGACTACAGGGCAGTGGGTAGGGAGTGCCAGCTGAGGGTGCTGATGAGGTCCACCGCGGCAGCTCAGAGGAAGGGGCAATCATGGTGGGTCCCAGTGCTCAAGGAAAGCTTTGGGGTGGAGAAGATGAAAATGAGTGTGTGAGGCCAGAGCACAGTCTCACTGAAGGTAGAGACTGGATCTGATTCACTCTTGGGCACCTGGGGTCAGCAGGGAGTCTGGTACATACTTGACATTCAATAAACATTTGCTAAACTGAAGCTAAAGACTTGCGTCCACACGCTATTCCTCCAGGTTGCTCTGCTGTGTGCTGGAGCCCCCAGAGGATGTGAGGGGCACCTGAGGCCATGGGGGTGAATCCTGGGCTCTCTAGGGAGTGGATGAATACTGGGCCACCTCAGTCTGCTCTCCTGATATGTGCCTTAGATCTTTGCCCTGTGCCCTCTGCTGTTTTGCCCTCAAAGGCAGAGGTCATAGGACTGTCATTCTAGTCTCCAGAGCTGGCCTGTTGGTTCCACTGAGAAAAGGAGAATTGAGAAAACTGTCTGTTCCTGGCCTCTAATGTAAAACAATTGGAATCCTGAGGAATGGGCCCAGGTCTGACGCCACTCTCCCAAACCAGACAGCACGAATATTCGCTTTTGTAATTCTTAGGAAGTCTGCAAACCGTGACATTAAACATTAGGACAAAACCTTGCAACGTCTGCTGTCACGAAGCTTTGACCTTTTGTGGGTTTTTTTGTTTTGGTTCTTTCTGGTAAAGCTTTTTCATGTTACTAAAAGGAAAGGTTTTGTTTTGTTTTTTGAAACAAGTCTTGGTACAAAAGGTGGAAGATAAGTGTTATAAGAAACTCGAATCCAGAACCGTTAATTTAAAATGCTGTTAAAAAGTTTGTTTCAGATCAAGTCTTATTTCTAGTCCCAGATTATTTTTTTGTTAATGGCCATCAATCTGCTTCTTCCCTCTGCTTTCCCAGCTCAGTTTTTTTTTTTTTTCCCTCTTGTATCCCTTTTAGTTTCCTATTCCTTTTCCTCCTCCCGGTTGTCTGCTTGTCCGACTCTCCTATTTTTAAGTCCTGCTTCACGTACACACACAGCCCATTCCTCTGCCTCTCGGGGCTTCTCCACCCTCGGGACCAGGGTGCTTGACCCATTTCTTTTCATAGTTTGCTTCTGTTTTTATTGTATCTTCCCCCTGTAAAGTTGTGCTTTATCTCCTTATCTAGATTCCAGGGAGATAGATCGCAGGAGAGCGAGGATCAAGCACAGTGAAGGGGGAGACATCCCTCCAAAGTACTTTGTGGTCACCAATAACCAGCTCCTGCGAGTGAAGTACCTGCTGGTGTACTCACAGAAGCAGCCCAAGAGGTGAGAAGGATGGTCCCTGCGTGAGGTCCAGGAGAACAGCTAAAGGCTGCATTCGTAGTATTGGGTTCTTAGTTATCAGCAGCTCCTCTCCCCCAGCCTTACACCTCAGCTATCTCCGCTTTATGTAAGGGGTAAGAAGTGAGGAATACAGGAAGAATAGAATCTGGTCCTGGCCCTAAGGGACTGTATATTCTAGTGAAGAAGAGCTTTGTTAACATAAATAACTTGAGGGACTGAATGAAGCCCAACTGTGAAGCCCCTTTGCCACTTGGGCTCCTGATCACAGTCTGAAACCCACTCACTGGCTTGCGCTGAGAGGCAGGGTGGTGCCAGGATCTGGCTGGGATTATGTGCCGTCCAGCTTGGTCACTTCCCAGGGTGGCTGTCGAACCACCACCTGCTCCTATCTGGACCTGAGATGCTTCATCTTTATCTCTAAAATGAGAGTGTTGAATCCAACAGCAGATGAGGCCTTCCAGCTCCTAAGAACCTGGGAGTGGTGGATTCCTCATGCCGTCTCAGCATTGTGTTTTCGAGGGTATGGCAGGGCTCTCCAGGGTTGCGGGTCACTTTGAGATTTTGTCACACTGTTGGGGGTCCGTGGTAGAGTTTCTCATGGGGATGAGCAGCAGGTGAGCAGGCAGGACAGGGAAAGGGTGATTGTTAATACTCTTGACTCCTACTTGCACACACCAGTGGCTTCTATGCTTCAGAATGCAGTATCTAGTAAAATCCTCCCTCCTTAAATCTGGGAAATACGTACCGGGTTCCTAAGTGTGGGGGACATTATCCTTTGGTTTAAAATCATCCGGCTTTTTCAAGTTGAAAATCCCATTCCTTTCCCACTTCCTCCTGGAGTGTCTCTCTAGTGCACATTTGGATGGTTTAGATCATCTCCCAGCGGGCAAAAGAGGATTTCCCCTGCTCAGAATAATACTTGTGCATGTCTGAGAGTGAAAAGACTTTTGCTGAATACCCTGCCATCTGGTCAGACACCCTTAGTGAGATCATCCTTCTAGATACCAAAGTCTTGCTTAGGAAAAGACAGGTTATAAAAGGTACAAGAGGAGCTATAAAAGAAAAGATCAGGATGAGCTCATTGCATAGCTGTCTTTGTACATCTAGAAAAGATCTTTGTGGTGTTGGTCAGCGACAGACGTGTTAACTGTAATTTGTCCGCGTGCTCCAGTGAGGCCCACCAACCACCTTTATACTCTTCTACTTGGTTCCCATGGTGACTCAAGTTCCCTCTTCATCTAATAGAATTCTACTTTTCATCTAAATCTGCCCGTATCTCTGTTCTTTCTGGTTTCTTTAGCCCAGCTGTGAGCATGATTTAGTTTTCAGTTGCTTAATTTTACTCATTCTATTATTCCTACCAATGAAGGGAAAGAACTTTTGGAATAGGTAACCAGGTTGAGAAATTCTGGCGAAAGGCGTGTCAGCGCCAGGGCAAATAGCCCCAGATTTTTTTTTAATTAATTAATTAATTTATTATTTATTTTTGGCTGCATCGGGTCTTTGTTGCTGTGCGCGGCTTTCTCTAGTTGCGGCGAGCAGGGGCTACTCTTCACTGTGGTGCGTGGGCTTCTCATTGCGGTGGCTTCTCTTGTTGCAGAGCTCGGGCTCTAGGCACGCAGGCTTCAGTAGTTGTGGCTCACGGATTCTAGAGCGCAGGCTCAGTAGTTGTGGCCCACGGGCTTAGTTGCTCCGCGGCATGTGGGATCTTCCCGGACTAGGGCTCGAACCCGTGTCCCCTGCATTGGCAGGTGGATTCTTAACCACTGCGCCACCAGGGAAGCCCAGCCCCAGATTCTTTGAGCAAAGGAGCATGCACAAAGCTTCTTTTCATGGCTCATTCAGAGGATGAAATTGATCATTTCATCTTCTTTGAGCCAGAAGTTGTTGCATACACTTTAAAAAAATGTTTTTCTCTTTGTTCCAACATCAACTCTTTTTTCCCCCTGAAGCAGGGCTTCAAGCCAGCTCTCCTGGGTTTCCAGCCATTGGTTCACGGTCATGATATCCCTGTATCTGCTGCTGCTGCTCATAGTGAGTGTCATCAACTCCTCAGCTTTCCAACACTTTTGGAATCGCGTGAAGAGATGATCTTTCTGGGCCTGGTGTGGGGACCACCGCAACCACGTGCCTTATGATAACTTGTTCTGTCCCTCCCGGGCCTCACATCCAGCTAGGTCAAGCCTGGGGGCCAGTTGGGGACCACAGGACAATTTTTATATGCCATAAATGTATCAATTGCCTTTGATGATGCTCTCAGCCACACTCTAGTCAACGGAGGCTACTGGCCCCTCACTCTTAGGTTTTGGGGGAGATTTCCTGTCTGCGCCTTCCTAAATAGTCTTAGGGAGTTGTCTTTTTTGCCAGGGCCAAAGGAGAAAGTCCTGCTGCATTTAAAAACAAAGTGTCCAGGCTGTCAGTGGGGTGTTTACAATTGCTTCTGGCGGACGTTGGCCCTTCTCTAATGCCTTCTGGAAGGCGGAAATGTGTAGTGGGGACTATAAATCACTAGGCGGTTGCTTTGTTTTGACTTGAGATACCCGAGAGGAACAGTCATGTTTCCCATAAAAATCGGTGGGATTGTTTTGAATTCCATCAGCCTTTGTATGTGAGTGCAAAACACTTTCACAGTTTTCTCACATTAGCAGAGAGCCTCCTGCTACAGCTGTAACCCCTCTGCCCCAACCATGGATGAGAAAGGAAGGAGTCAGAGAACCGATAGAAAACAAAGAGCAAATCAAGTCATCTTTTTCTAAAAATTACCAACTGCTGATTACAGCTGAAATGGAACCAAATGTTTGTTTTCTAATTTTTTTTTTTTTAAGTATCTGTTTGACAAATTAGTCTTTGTGAGCTGAGTAAAAGGGGAAATTTCTAAACCTAGAGCACCATTTGGCCAGTGTCCACAGCCTCTTTCCTGGCCGTATTTTAGAGAGAAGGATTTGAGCTGTAGGCCTGCCTCCTGCTCTCCTTCTCACGAACCTGCCTTGATTGTGGCCTGTTAGCCACAGGTGCCACACTGCAGGCCTTCTGTGGGCAGCTGGCCTTTGAGATAGAGGCCTGCCTCGGTGTGCCACGGATGTGTATGGGCTGAGCCTCCCTCACAGGGCCCGCAAGTCTCTGGGACTCAGCCTGGGCTTTAAATGTTCAGGGAAAGCCTCAGGCTGCTCAGAGAGCCCTGGTTCTACCTGCTGTATTCTCTGCCCCTCCTTCCTGCCCCGTGTCAGCTGTCACGGAGCCCTATCTGATTTAGGGGGGAGATTTCTGTAAAGAATGTGGAAATTCACTTTTCTATAATTTGTGAGGTTGTGAAAAAGCCACTATCCTGGTTTTTACATTGAATATTGGAGCATTTCAGAGATAATAAAGGTATTTTCCTAATTTCCAAGTTGCCTTTGTGACTGCTTTCAGCCTCAGCACGAGGCTGCTGTGTATTCATTGTTGGGAAAAATTTTATCCGTCCTTGTTCGAGGTGGCCGTTTGCTGGAGAGTATATATCTCCAGGATATCTGTAGGCATTGGATTTATAGTTATTGATTTAGCAAATATGAGACCCTACTGTGTGCCAGGGACTAGAAGTAGGAGCAGAATCAGGTCAGACTGCCCCTGCCCTCACAGAGCTGACAGTCTAGCAAGGTAGGCAGATGGACAAACATTCTCAGAAGTGAAGTTGGCATTATATGGTATCATAAAGGAGTTTTGGAAGCTACTTGGCAAGGAATCTTAACATGGTCTGGGGTCAGGAAATATGGAGGTGACACCCTGGAGCCTGCAAGGCACCTTACATGTACTGATTTCTTTAATCCTCACAACAGATAAGAAAGTGAAGGCCCAGAGAGTTGAATAGGTTGCCCAAGGTTACATGGCTGGGAAGTGGCAGAGCTGGGGGTTGAACCTGGCTCAGTGTCAGTCTCGTAAGCATCCTGCTCTTCAGCCCCACGGGGCACCCAGGAAAGGTGACGTTCAACTGAAACCTGAAAGACATCGGTGTCAGGCTAAGAGGTGGAGGAAAAGCGTTTCAGGCAGTGCGAACAGCGCAAAGACCTAGAGTTCCTTCTGGAGAAGGTGAAAGCAGGAGGGTCCTACAGGAAGAGGCTGTGGTGAGAAATGAGGCTGGAAAGGTGGGCAGGGAACAGATCATGAAAGACGTTAAAAGTGGTGGGCTGGGGAGAGCCATTAGATTTTAACCAAGGAAGTGATATCATATTTGGTTTGCAGAAAAATCGCTCTGGCTGGTGGTTGGAGAATGGATTTAGGATTATTTTGAGGATTAAAAGAACTGACGGTTACAATAGCTCAGCACAGAGCAAGTAGCTGATTTGTTTCAGCTGCTATTATTATTATCGTTATTATTTGTTTCTAATGGCTCAGCAGAGGAGATAAGCATGCAAAGGAGACAGAGCAGTAATGCCCAGGGACCCTGGAACGGTGAAGTGTCACAGAAGCGAAAAACGAAGGCTTGGTGAGCACTGTCAAATGCTGCCAAGCAATCGAGATTATACCTGAGAAGTTCTGTTGGATTTACTGAGTTGGAGATCATTGGTGAACTTGGCCGGAGCAGTTTCCATAGAGTTCAGCATAGGGGATGTGAACAAAGTCCGACTGCACAGATGTGAAATGTGCACAGTTTCCTGATGTTCTCAGGCAATATTTATTTAAAACCTAATCCCCTTTTTCTGAGTTTTCTGTCCCCTCCCAACCCCCCCAAAAAAAGAGGTTGTATAATACCTGATGTGACTGTGGGGCAGGCACTGGGCTTACGATGGGGACATGAGGATGGATGAAGAACGGTCCTGTCCTCCAGGAACTTCCAAGCCAGTGGGCTCCATGGGACACGTACATTTTGATATGAGGGAAGGAAATTCCTGGAGCCTAGAGGGTTGGAATGGACGGGAGGGAAGACTAGGACAGGGCCACACTATGACTTTCATGAGCCCTGGGCGCTTTTGCCTTCATGGGCCCCTTCCTCTAAAAAAAAAAAAAAAAAAATCTAAAATTATACTGTAGGGGGCTTCCCTGGTGGCACAGTGGTTAAGAATCCGCTGGCCAATGCAGGGGACACGGGTTCAAGCCCTGGTTCGGGAAGATCCCACGTGCTGCAGAGCAACTAAGCCCGTGCGCCACAACCACTGAAGCCCGTGTGCCTAGAGCCTGTGCTCGGCAACAAGAGAAGCCACTACAATGAGAATCCCGTGCACCGCAACGAAGAGTAGCCCCCGCTTGCTGCAACTAGAGAAAGCCTGCCCGCCGCAACGAAGACCCAAAAATAAGTAAATAAAATACATAAATTAAAATAAATAAATAAATAAAATTATACCGTAGGACTGTGTTGGTATAAAGATGAATGTATTACTCTTATGTACTAAAATGTTTTCTACCACTTAAAAGCTCATTTTCCCCTTCTAATTTTATTTTTTTTAATTTTATTTATTTTTGGCTGTTGGGTCTTTGTTGTGTGTGGGGGCTTTCTCTAGTTGGGGCAAGGGGGCTACTCTTTGTTGCCATGCGTGGGCTTCTCATTGCAGTGGCTTCTCTAGGCACAGGCTCTAGGCACACGGGCTTCAGTAGTTGTGGCTTGCGGGCTCTAGAGCTCAGGCTCAGTAGTTGTGGTGCGTTGGGCTTAGTTGTTCCGCAGCATGTGGGATCTTCCCCGACCAGGGATTGAACCCATGTCCCCTGCATTGGCGGGTGGATTTTTAACCACTGCGCTACCAGGAAGGTCCCCCACTTCTAATTTTAAAGGGAATTAAATCCTTTTCATAACGGGGACTCTAGGCCCTGTGCCTACCATGAGTCGTGGACTAGGGTCATGGGGGATAGTATGAGATCCATGGGTGCCTGGGAATGGAGAGGCAGGAAGGAGACAAACCCTGAAGACTCAGTTCTGTTTAGCACTGACCCCACATCTAAGGCAGACCCCCTAGGCCAACCAGCTCAGGAAAGGGCAAAATTGGGTTCTGAGGGTTGAGAGCTCAGGGGGCTCATGCTGCAAACGCTTTCATGGAGGAGGAAGCACCAGTCTCCTTGCTGACAAACCCGCTATGGGCCAAGAGCTTCCCCAGGCGGCTGATGGCAGATGAGACCAGATGGTGGTTCAGCTGGAGCCACCTCCCATCAGAGCCCCAGCTGCCTTGGTCTTGTCAAAGCAACCTCATCAGCCTTCTGTCACTGATGCCACTGTCAGGGGGAGTAGTTTTGGGAGGTGGCAAATGGACCTCTCACAGGCTAGGTCCCTGCTTCTGAGAAGAGCTAAGAATCCAATGAGCTGTCAGTTTCCACCACGAAAGGAAGGATTTTACTCTGTAGGCTTTGGATTAGTGTATATGTGTATGTGAGAGAGATGTGGAGTAGGGATGTGGTTCACTATTGTTTCTTTTCATTTTGTTAAACACTGATTGTCTGCAGAACCAGTAGTGGGTGGGGGGAGGTTGTGATTTTAAAAGCCCAATTCAGATATTTCTCTTTAGAACATGGCCCTATGCATCTGAGCCCATTCCTGCTGCTAAGCCCAGGAGGTTTGTACTGGCTTGGAATCAGCCATACTCACCCTCCCCGTTGCCATGGTGATTCTTAGTAGGGAGTGGGGCAGGAGCTGGATTCAGCTCCCCAGAAAAAAACCAGGACCACACCCCTCCCTAAGCCCCTTCCACAGCCCTCCACTCTCCTCCTCTCCACCCTGCCCCACCTCGTGAGTTTTCCATCTCTTGGCCTTTGTTTGTTTTGGCTTTTGTCAGTCTCTTTCCTCTGGACGAGTTACTGTTTGTTTCCAAACTGTCTGGGGCTGTGCACCGTGCAGACAGTGTCCTGGGCCGCCTCTAGCCCTGATCTGGTTAGAATAAGACCCTCTCCTTTGTGTGAATCTCCAGCCTGACATTTGGAGCATCCAAAATAAATCGTGACATTCTGAAGCGAGATGGAAACCACCATTTCCACCCACTCCTGCTGGCACTCTTACCACCTGGATAGAGTTTTTAGAAAATTTCCAGTATTCACTGTAGTGCCCACATAGTGTAGCCCTGAGAAGGAGAAGCAGCATTTACTGAATACCTACTTTATACCAGCCACTGGGCTAGACTTTGCTTGTGTTAAAAATCTGGTGGTGAAGGTGATGTTTCCTGCACTAAAATTTAACTGCAAGCTGCTTGAGGTCAGGGCCTAGGTCATCTTTGTAAACCCAAGTATCTAAGACATGGTGGAAGTTCAAGAAAAGTTTGTTGACTGAATAAATGGAGGAAAGGATACAAGAAACTTCTTTGCCATAGTAGAGGGTAATGTCAGCAAAGGTGACTGAAGACAGACGAGAAAAAATTCACTGGCAAGCCAATGCGGATGGGTGAGGGTTTCAGAGAATTTTGTGGACATTTATTGCTTGATTTCAGGGAGTCCCATTTGCTCTCTGTCACCAAAAGTACCTTTTGGGAGTAGAGTGGGGTGGGCAGAACAGAGTCTTTTAAAAGTTTCATTTGAAAGGCTCAGACTTAAAATGCAAATGGTCCTGAGGGATTAAACTGTTGATTTGATGCTTATTCATACACACGTGTAAAGAACTGATGAGGAAGCCTTTCTTTTTTATAAATTTATTTATTTATTTAGGCTGTGTTGGGTCTTCATTTCTGTGTGCGGGCTTTCTCTAGTTGCGGCGAGTGGGGGCCACTCTTCATCGCGGTGCGTGGGCCTCTCATTGTCGCGGCCTCTCGTGTTGCGGAACACAAGCTCCAGACGCGCAGGCTCAGTAGCTGTGGCTCACGGGCCCAGTTGTTCCACGGCATGTGGGATCTTCCCAGACCAGGGCTTGAACCCGTGTCCCCTACATTGGTAGGCAGATTCTCAACCACCGCGCCACCAGGGAAGCCCAGGAATCCTTTCTTAAGAACAGGTTTTAGTAAGACTTGTGGAGCTGGGGGTGGTGGAGGGGGTGGGGGAGAGGTGAGAGAGGAAGAAATCACTGGAGATTCAAGGGTGAGAGGAGCTTTGACCATGTGAGAAGGTAGGCGGAGAGGGCTGGGGCCACTGGAGTCAGAGTTTGCTTGATACCCGATACCCCTTTGGCTCAGTGAAATAAGCTTGCAGTGCTGACAGGCCCTTCCAGCCCTGGCAACACTGGTCACTTCAGTCAAACTGCCTGCTAGTGGGACAAGAAGGAGACAAGGCCAGTCTGAATTCCTGGGAAGTATGGATTGCAGACCAGTTGAAAGGTGTAGTTTTTTTTTTTTTTACTGTTCTTAAGCAAGTCCAGGCTATCCCAAATGGGTCCATAACACATTGTCTATCAGAGGTGTCTAGGGATTTAAAACTAGCACATCAATAATATTTTTAGAGGGCTTGAAGGTGCTTGAAAAGCATTTGTCATCTTAGTTTTTGACCCACTGATTTCCGTTGTTTGACATCTGTTGTTCTTGTCCCCTGTGGTCCGTATCACTCTACTGGTACCTACCGCAGCTTCTCTGTGGGGAACCAACCTCTTTTCACTCTCACTGGATCTTGGTAAAGCTGACTGCCCCTCTCACCCACACACTCTAGGGGTGGACCAGTGGCTGAGGCCCTAGCCAGTCAGCAAGTTGCACCCCCCTACTTCCTCAGTGATTGGTTCAGACATGGGCATGTGACCCAGTCAGAGTCCACAGGAGGTTTGTTTTCGGGGGCTGCTGGGAAAGAGACTTGCCTTCCTCCTGATGCTGTCTTGCTGCCTTGTGAAGCTTCAGACTGATGCCAACACCGTGGAAAGTAGAGCCAAGAGAGGAAGAGGAAAAGAGTCATGATGATGATGTTTGAGTACTGAATGCAGTCATGCCTAAAGCTAGGCCTTTCACTTAAGTGACCAATGAATTCCGCTTTTTAACAGAATTTAAATTGGATCTTGGGAATAAAAGGAGGGGAGAGTCCATAACTTATACCCATTATCATCCCCAGTGCTCCATTGTTTTTGGTGTAAACTTTTATTGAATATAGAAAGATGTGGTTTTCAGATGTGTGAGTCAGGATTGATGAATTTTTTTTTTTTTTTTTTTTGCTGTACGCGGGCCTCTCACTGTTGTGGCCTCTCCCGTTGCAGAGCACAGGCTCCGGACGCGCAGGCTCAGCGGCCATGGCTCACGGGCCCAGCCGCTCCATGGCACGTGGGATCTTCCCGGACTGGGGCACGAACCCGTGTCCCCTGCATTGGCAGGCAGACTCTCAACCACTGCGCCACCAGGGAAGCCCAGGATTGATGAATTTTGACTGTCCTCACCCCTGGACTCTACCCACAAGGCATTCAAACCTGTGCAAAATGAGAATTGGGCAAATCACACACAAAAAACACCATGTTCTGGGTTATTCTGCAGCCTGAGCATCAAGGTGCTTCCTTGGGTCACTTGGACTCCTCCAGAAAGTCTTCTGGCCTAGGGAACCCCAGAGCACTCTGAGGTCTGCGAGCAGCAGTAGGTAGATGTGACCACGGTCCGGGGTTATAAACTATACTGGAGGGTCCTGGCCCACAGGAAAACCAGAGCTTGGGTCTGTAGCAATAGAAGGAATGAGGGAGAAAGGCACTATCATTTATTAAGTGCCTCCTGCATGATGAGCATATTGAAAGAATTATTTAATCCTCACAATATCCTTTCAAGGCAGATACTATTACCTTTGTTTTATAGGAGAAGAAAGAGGCTTGGAGAGGTGACTATCCAAGGTGAGAAAGCCCGGAAGAGGCAGAGCCAGAGCTGACTAGCTGCAAGGCCACAGCTAGAGGGGCTGCCCGAGCAAAAGGGATCTGGGCTGGTGGTGTAGGGAGACTGGAGTGGGCAGCGCCAGCTCAAGGCATGCCAAATGAGCTCCCTCCCCAGGTGAAGACTGTTAGGTCTGCCGTGTCTCATAAGCAGGGGGCACCTGGATGCTGGAGGTGGGACCTCGGGAAGTCTCCATCCCCGCCCCCCCCCCCCCCCCCAATGGCCACACTATTCATGAGAGCTTCAGGCTCAGCTCCATTCACCCTTCCAGCTCTGTCACTGCAGACCCAGGAGGTGAGCTCTGAGGTGCACATGGCACTGAATGTGGGGCAGGGAGGGGTGGCCTCTTCCTTCCACCCCCACTGCCTGCTCAGAGCTTGGGCCATCAGCCTTCTCTTGATTAAGTTGACTTATTCTAAACCTTGCATCCAGAGGCTGCCAGCAGCCAAATCCCCCTGATTGAGATGTTCCCGACATCAGAGAATAAACAGCCTCCCTTGTCCAAACAGCTGTGCTGAGCAGCATTCCTGTCTCTCAGCCTGCTCGGCTGGGTGGGGCTGCAGCCCTGCGTCTACCTCCAGCAGAGGCCTGGGGGACCTGGTGAGTGGCTGGACGGGAGAGGGGAGGTGGCCGTCTGTCTTCAGACTGTACAGGACATTCCTGTGCCTGAGTCCCCATTTCGCCCCACTGCCAAGCATCTCAGCCCTCAGCCCCTCCTGGCACAAGCTCTGTGTTTGTAACAATGACTCTGACTTCAGAAGAGGTCAACACCAGGCCACTGTCCCTGGGTTTGGAGCGCCTTCACCCTTGTGCAGAGGCTGCCTGGTGAATTTGAAACTCATACATTGTTCTAGCTAGATCTGAAGGCATCACACCCACATGGCTTGTTTTACAGAGGTGGACATAGCGAGTCAGTGCAGAAGCAGGATGAGACCCCGGGCCTTTCTTGCTATCTACTACCTTGGGATGTTGTGGCTAGAATGACGTGAGGGGCTCTGAGTGAGAGGCACGGCCCATGTTATTGGAGAGGAGCAGAGGTGTTTTCACCCTATGCCTGTTTTGGAGATCAGGCTTGCGGCCGAGCCATTTCCTGAGAAAGCAAGGCCTCTGGAAAAGCACTGTTCACCAGCCCCTCCTAAATCATCCTGCTGGGAGTGGAGCTGGTACAGCAGGACCTGAGTGGGGCTCTGCCACTGTCCACAGTCCAGCATCCAGTGGAGGCTTGGTCAGGGTGTGGGAGGCAGCCAGGGCCAGAGGGCAGATTACTTGGGAAGGGGGAGCCCCCCAGCACACAGCATCTGCTTCTCTGCCCTAGGGCTCTGGCCTGAACTGTCGGGGAGGAGAGAGAACAGCATTCCTGTCTGCAGAAGGAATTCCTCTAGGATCCCCCTCTGGCCGCAGACAGGAGGAGGAGGGAGGCAGACAGGAGGAGGAGGGAGGCAGACAGGAGGAGGAGGGAGGCAGACAGTGTGGGAGCCCAGGGCAGCCTGAGGGTCTCTGTGGACAGGTGTCTTACTCAGTCTTCCTTGGGCCTATGGCTTTGTCTTCATCTAGCTGCGTGTATCAGTGTGGATTCATGTGACTGTTCCATGTTTGTATGTGTAGGTGGCTACATTTCTGGTTGGAGTTAGATTCCTCAGTGGGAAAGTGTATACTTATATGTTTGTCTGCATGTGTATATATCCACCTCTCTGTGTAAGCTTGTGTGTGTGGGTATCATCACGGGAAAGTGTGGGCCTCTGTGTCTTTGCATAGATGAGTAGGTTTACGCCTACCTACAGGTGGAAGTGCACATGTGAGCATTTAGGTTATTTTGGTACAAACATGGACTTGTCTTTGTAGATGTAAGTTTAGGCATATGTGTCTTTGAGAGCGTGGGCATATATTTGTCATGAATATGTTGGTGAGTCTCTGAAAGCATGTCTGTCTGTCTACTTATATTTGTGCAGAAGCATTCATTCACTCAATCTTCAATTCATTCATACAGTGATTTGCTCATTTACTAACAGACATCTTTAAAGTGCTTGTGCTGTGACTGGGCCCACACTGGCACAGGGAAGTTAGAGAGGTGTCTAGGGTGGCTCCTAACATTTGAAAGACCCAGAGCAAGAGCACAAATGAAGGCTTATGTTCATGTCTAAATATTTAAATAAGTCAAAACAACAAACGGCTAAATGAAAGACTCAATCCTAATAACTGGAGAGCTGGGTTTGATTTTGAATTCCTAGCTCCTCTGAGTTTTGTGCTGGAACACAGCAACACAGAGCAAGTGGCCCCAGCCTCTCCTTCCCCATCCCAGCTCCATCCTGTACCTCGAGGGGCCTCGCATGCATGCGTGACTCCTCACACCTTGCAAACTCCATGCATACACCCCACCCCCTGGCCACCCTTTGGGCCTAGGGGTGCCCACACCACTGGCAAAGTCTGCCCATATGGCTCTGAGCAGGAGATAATAGGGTCCCATGTACCTGATTTGTAGTCTAGGAGTGGGGCATGGGCTCCCAGTTGGCCCATCCTCTTGACCCCATGGACTTCTCACTGTGTGGGATGGAAAGGGCCAGAATAGAGCCAGAGTGTGGCCATCTAAAGGGTAGACCTGGGGACTTCCCTGGCGATCCAGTGGTTAAGACTCCACACTCGCAATGCAAGGGGCACAGGTTCCATCCCTGGTCAGGGAACTACGATCCTGCATGCCAAGTGGTGTGGCCTAAAAATAAAATAAATAAAATTAAATAAAATTAAAATAAAATAAAATAAAAAAGGGTAGACCTGGAGTAAGGACCCTTCTTGCCTGTTTTCTCATGGAGCTGTGTCTCTGCATGTCTGCCTGTGTGGCTGTCTGTGTGTGGCTATATATGTGTTTCTCTTTGTCTTGTCTTCTAGAGGGCAGAGCCCACAGCTTTTCTCCCACCGTTCCCTCACCTGACTTAGTGAAGACTTAGGGCTGTGAGACAGGCTGGGGTGGTGGGAGGAACACTGACCTAAGTCTGAGCCACTGTCCTATGCTCAGCTCAGACTCTGTGATCTGGCCTCAGTTTCCTCATCTGTTAGAATGGAGAGGTTGGATGACCATGTCTTTAATTTACAGGCTTGCTTGCTTTACGGAAGGAGTAGGATTGATTTCCTGAGTTACTTACTTTCTAGAAGTTCAAATTGGGAATGCCTAATTGTAGATGGTCTATGTTCAGACAGAACCAGGTTTGAATACCAGCTTTGCCATATGAGTTGTGCCTCCTTTAGAGTTACTTGATCTCCCTCAGGGTTGTTGTGAGGATTGAATAAGATAAATGTGTGTAAAGCGTTGAGCACCATGGCAGGCTCATAGTAGATGTTCAAAAAACGTTAGCTTCTGTCCTGATATAGGGTCTTTCCAGCTTTCTTACCTTACAGATTCTGCATTAGTAGACATGTTGACTAACTGAGATAATTGGAACCACATGTTTAGGGATTTCTGGTGCTATGTCGGTTGGGGTGAGGGGAAGACAGTTGGGTGAGGAAGTCTGGCCCTTTCTTAAGCGCCTTCTAAGAAGCCGCTAACTCAGATCTGTGTGTGAGACGCTCCCTCCACCCCATTCTCTGATGTGGACCCTTGACATTTTCTTAGTCTTACGAAAAGCACTATGAAACACAGATTCAATGCCCTCTTCTGACCTGATTCTTCCCTGAGCCCATCCCTGGTGTCACAAGACGCTGAGCTAAGTAGGATCAGGACACAGGGAAGAGCTGGGTCAGGTAAGGCCTCAGGCTGCCTGACATGTCTGGGCCTGTCTGACCAGCCCCAGTAGTGGGCAGACCCCTCTAGGCGGAGGGCACCTGTCTTCCATGATTGATACTCCTGGGAGGGTATCACTGTGCTCCTGGCGCAAGTGGCCTTAGGATCCTGGAGCACTGGGGAGACCTCCAAAACCCCTGTCCCCTCAAGTCTTCTAGAATGGTGAGTTCCAGCAGGAATAACACGGAGAGGGTGGGGGGAGGGCAGGTGACAGCATCTGTCAGCCAGGGCAGGTGGGGGTGACCATCTTGGGAATCCCCTGCAGCCTGTGAAAACTGGCAGCTCTTGGGCTCTCCTGAAATATCCCTGACCTGAAGGGAATGAGGGAGGGGTTTAGGGCCTAGCCAGGGTTGCTGAGTTGAGAAATGCTCTGAGTATGAGCTCAGGTGGCTAAGGCCCTGAGGGAGGCCTTCACAGAGAGGGTCTGCCCTAGAGGTCATGCTGGCCATCCCTCTGACTCCCCACACAATGGGTGTTGGAGAATTGGTTTGATGATCTCCCAGCTCCAGGGATGACTGGGAGGTGGGAGCAACTTAACCTGCAAAAGTCCTTATGGGGGTTATTTTGATATCCCCCTATCATCACTGGGCTGCTCTATTTGGGGCCAGAATTGGGAATTTTCCTCTTTAAGAAAAAATTGAAAACAAGGGCGCAAGTGGGTTGAGTCCAAAGTAATGTGTTTAAGGAAATTTCTGCTTCATGCTGGCTAGGACAGGAAATGTCTGGTCAAAGAGCTGCTGACAGCCAGGGTCTCTGTAAGTAAACAGACCGCCTCCGATGGCCCCCCTGAGCTCATTTCCCTCAGCAGTGTGTGAGGAGGCTGATGTCATTGGAGCAGGGCCTCCTGGTCATGGAGTTTGTTGGTGAGCAGGATGGAGGCCCAGTTATTGCCGGCTGGCTAGCTGCTGCTTCCCAATTACTGCAAACAGCTGCTTCCCATACAAGCCGTTCTGACACCCTCCTACACATACTCATCTGTGACAGGACTCCAGCCATAACTATGACCCCACAGCTGGGGGTGTTCCTGGGGAAACTCGGGATTAACTGTGAAGTCCCCAGCTTTCATGCAAGGCCTCTTCTTCAACCGGAGCTGGGCCTCCTCTGGTCTATGGAGAGGAGCACCTAGGTTGGGTTCAGTTGCAAGGAGTGGCCTCTGGAATTACAGGCCCATGTCCTGCCCCCGTGGTGAGCTGGCAGTGGCAAAATGCACCACCACCTGTCTCCTGGGGCCAGACAGCCAGGTCCATTGGGGGAGTTTCCATGAGCGAGGGCCCAGGTCAGGGGAGGCTGGGAAGTGGGGTGGGGAAGAAGCCACAAAGCTCTCTCTGTGTTTCCTGCACAGGCTCTTCCTAAGCACAGCAGTTGCCAGGTAAGGCTTTTATGGGGTTTGGAAGCCCTGCAGCAGAGTTGCTGAGGACTAGCTGCCAGAGGTTGGGTCATGCTCTGTAGCTTTCCCCCTATTCGCCCTGTACCACCCTCACTTTACCTCCTGGCTGGGCAGTGGGGAGCAGTGAGCCTCCAAGTAGACAGGTGGCCAGAAGCTTCTTGGGGGTGGGCCACAGCTTTTCATTTCTTTGTGTCCCCCAGAATCCTGACTTTACAGGGGACTTATCAGTCACACAGACCCACCCCACAGAGCAACCAGTCCACTCAAAGCCTATCTGACCTACCTCAGGCTGACTGAAAACCTCAGACTGGGACTTCCCTGGTGGTCAAGTGGTTAAGAATCTGCCTTCCAATGCAGGGGACGCAGGTTTGATCCCTGGTTGGAGAACTAAGATCCCACATGCAGCGGGGCAACTAAGCCCACGCGCCGCAACTACTGAGCCCGTGCACTCTGGAGCCCGCGCACCACAACTAGAGAGACGCCCGTGCGCTGCAACTAAAACCTGACACAGCCAAAAATAAATAAATAAACCCCAAAACAAGCAATAAAACCCTCAGATTGACCAGCAAGCTCACAGAAGACTCACTGCCTGCCTGATGTGCAGCTTGACTGACGAATAAGTCTACTTATTCAACAGGTAATAATTGAACACCTTGTTTGTGCCCAGTTATGCTGGGTGCAGGGGATATAGTGAACAAGACAGAAAAGGTTCCTGCTCTTAGGGAGCTGACAGTGAGTAAACAAAACAATGACAGAGTGTGGTATATATATTATGAAGGAAGTAAGCAGGATTCTGTGGGGGAGAGTATCCATCAGGCTCTACCCTGCATATAATGGTCAGGGAAGACCTCCCTGACACATAACCTGAGAACTGGGGGATGAGAATGAGAAAAAAACACAAAAAGAGCCTGTGGAAGAGCTTTCCAGATAGAATGAAAAGCAGTGCCGAGGCCTTGAGATGAGGAAGAGCTTGGTTTTATCTTGGAATAACCAGAAGACCAATTTGACTGGAACATGGTGAGCAAACAGAGGGCGGCATGTAGATGAGGTTGAAGAGGAGGCCAGAGCAGACCAGACAGGGCCTTGTAAGCCTCCGTAAGGATTTAGGTAGGTGTGAGGGGAAGGCCCTGAGGACTTTAAGCAAAAGCATGACACATACTCAAGAAGAAATAGATAACCTGGATAACACTCTTATCTACTATAGAGATTGAATTTATAGTTTCAAATCTTCCCACAAAGAAAACTTCAGACCCAGATGCCTTTACTGGTGAATTCTCCCAAACATTAAAGGAAGAAAAATTACCAATTTTATATAAAATCCTCCAGGAAATTGCAAAGGAAGGAATACTTCCCACCTCATTCTGTGAGACTAGCATTACTCTGATACCAAAACGAGACAAAGACATGCCAAGAAAGCAAACTACAGACCAATATGTATCATAAACATAAATGCAAAAATTTAATCAAAATTCTAGCAAAGTAAACACAACAATACATAAAAGGATAGTTCATCATGACCAAGTGGGGTTTACTCAGAAATGCCAGCTTGGAGAAATGTTTGAAAATCAATTAATGTAATTCACAATATTAACAAACTGAAAAAGAAAAAAAAATCACCTCAGTAGATGCAGGAAAATGATTTAACAAAATCCAACATTCATTTTTGGTAAAAACCCTCAGCAAAGTAGGAGAAGAAGGGAAGTCCCCCAATCTGGCATCTATGAAAAAACGAAGGCTAACACATAATAGTTAATGGTTAAAGACTGAATACTTTGCCTCTACAATTAGTAATGAGGCAAGAATGTCTGTTCTTACTACTTCTGTTCAACATTGCACCAGAGGTCCTAGCCAGTGCAATATAGCAAGAAAAATTAATAAAAGGAGAAGAGGGACTTCTCTGGTGGTGCAGTGGTTAGGAATCCGCCTGCCAGTGCAGGGGACACAGGTTCGATCCCTGGTGTGGGAAGATCCCACATGCCGCGGAGCAACTAAGCCCGTGCACCACAACTACTGAGCCTGCTCTCTAGAGCCCGCGAGCCGCAACTACTGAGCCTGTGTGCCACAGCTACTGAAGCCCATGTGCCTAGAGCCTGTGCTCCTCAACAAGAGAAGCCACTGCAATGAGAAGCCCACGCACCACAACGAAGAGTAGCCCCCACTCGCCGCAACTAGAGAAAGCCCACGCGCAGCAACGACGACCCAATGCAGCCAAAAATAAATAAATTAATTAATTAAAAAAAAAAACAGGAGAAGAATAACTGGGTCATATGGGAGGTGTATGTTTAACTTTTTGAGAAATTGCCAAAATGTTTTCCGAAGTGTTTACACTATTTTACATTCCCACCAGCAGTGTAGGAGAATTATAGTGTTATAGCATGTGCCACATGCTTTCTAACACTTGGTAAGGTCAGTCTTTTAATTTTAGCTTTCCTAAAAGTGGATGTGTAGTGGTATCTCATTGAATTTTAATTTACATTTCCCTGATAGCCAAGGAGCATCTTTTCATGTTCTTATTTGCTATTTGTATATCTTTGGAGAAGTGACTGTTTAAAGTTTTTTGCTCATTTAAAAAAAAATTTTTTTTTCTGTCTTCCTATTGAGCTGCATATATTTAAAAATATATTCTAAATACAAATTCTTTCTTCATGTATTCTAGACCTATTCTTTCTCCATGTATTCTAGGTCTGTAAAGAGGTTTTTAAAAAATATGTGCTAGATACAAGCCCTCTGTTGGATATATGTTTTACAAATATTTTCTCCAAATGGTGGCCATCTTTTTATTTTCCTAGTGGTTTCTTTTAGAGAGCAAAAGTTTTAAATTTTAATGAAGTCTAGTTTATTGCCTTTTTCTTTTATTGTTAGCACTTTTTGTGTCATATCTGAGAACTCTGCCCAACTCAAGGTTATAAAGATTACTGATGATTTCACAGGTGTATACATATGTCAAAACTTATCTAATTGTATACTTCAAGTGTACGGTTAATTGTATGTCAACTATACTGCAATAAAGTTCAAAAAACTGCAACCTGATCTAATTTTTTAAACTCATTCTGGCTACTGTGAGGAGAAGGGACTTGGGCGAGGGGGGGTAAGAGTAGAAACTGGCGGTGGTTAGGAGGCTGTTACAGTCATCCTGGTAAGAGATGCTGGTGACCGTGGAAATGAAGAGGAGTAGACATATTTGAGAAACATTTTGAGACCTAAATAACAAGACTTACTAACACATAAGATATGAGAGAAGGGGAGAAATCTAGGATGGCTACCACATTTCCAGCCTAAGTATTGAGTGGCTGGAGATGCCTGGCCAGGGAGATTTGGGGGTGGAGATGGGAGTGGAACCAAAGTCCTCTTTTCGTCTACCTGTGAAGATGGCTAGGCTTCATGAAAAGGGTCTGGGTGGAGATAAAATTTGGAGGGTATTAGCAAATAAATGGTTTTTGTTTTTCTTGTTTTTTTTTTTTGCGGTACGTGGGCCTCTCACTGTTGTGGCCTCTCCTGTTGCGGAGCACAGGCTCCGGACGCGCAGGCTCAGCGGCCATGGCTCACGGGCCCAGCCGCTCTGCAGCACGTGGGATCTTCCTGGACGGGGGCACGAACCCGTGTCCCCTGCATCGGCAGGCGGACTCTCAACCACTGCGCCACCAGGGAAGCCCTATGTTTTGGTTTTTTGGCCATGAGGCATGTGGGATCTTAGCTCCCCGACCAGGGATCGAACCCACACCCCCTGCATTGGAAGTCTTAACCGCTGGACCGCCAGGCAAGTCCAATAAATGGTCTATTAAAGCCATGTGAATGGATGAGATCACATAGGAAGAGAGAATAGACAAAGAAGAAGGATGAAAACTGAGACTTTGGGCATTCCAACACTTGGAGATTCCCTGAAGGAGCCAGTAAAGCTCATCAGGAAGGAACAGCTACAGCAGGACCCAACCATATTAATTTCCTATCGCTGCTGTGACAAATTACCACAAACCGGTGGCTTAAAACAACCAGAAGATTGTTATCTCAGTTCTGGAGGCCAGAAGTTCAAAATCAGATCACTGGGCTGAAATCAAGGCATCGGCAGGGCCGTACTCCTTCTGGAGGCTCCAGGGGACGATGCATTTTGTGACTCTTTCGGCTTCTGGCAGCTGTTGGCATTCCCTGACCTGAGACCTCATCACTCCAATCTCTGTCTCTGTGGTCACTTACTTTCTCCTCTCTTGTCCACTTCAAATCTCCCTCTGCCTCGCTCTTCTAAGGATGTTTGTCATAGGATTTAGCATCCACCCAGAAAATCAAGGATGATCTCCCCAGGGGACTTCCCTGGTGGCACAGTGGTTAAGACTCCGTGCTCCCAATGCAGAGGACCCGGGTTCGATCCCTGGTCAGGGAACTAGATCCCACGTGTATGCTGCAACTAAGGAGCCTGCCTGCCGCAACTAAGACCCAGCACAACCACAAACTGAAAAAAAAAGGAAGATCTCCTCATCTTGAGATCTTTAACTTAATTATATTCATAAGGATCTTTTTTTTTTCGCCCCAAATAAGTGACATTCTTAGGTTCTGGGGATTAGCAGGTGGACGTATCTTTTGGGAGCCATTATTCAGAACCACTGTACCAACAGGCTGACGGACTAAAGGAGTGACTAATTGAGTAATGCAAGATGGCAGAACTTCCTGTGCCTGCAAGAGGGACCAAGGAAGTCAAGTATAGGGCGCAGAAGCCTAAGCTAGAGATTTAGGACTGAGGCTGCTGTTAGCTTGATCATGTGTGTGGGAGTGTGTCATGGAGAGGGGAAGTACCGCACACAAGAATTTCCCAACCCGGGTTTTCCTGGTGGCACAGTGGTTAAGAATCCGCCTGCCAATGCAGGGGACATGGGTTTGAGCCCTGGTCCGTAAAGATCCCACATGCTGTGGAGCAACTAAGCCCATGTGCCACAACTACTGAGCCTGCGCTCTAGAGACTGCGAGCTACAACTACTGAGCCTGAGTGCCACAACTACGGAAGCCTGCATGCCTAGAGCCCATGCTCCACAACAAGAGAAGCCACCCAATGAGAAGCCCACGCACTGCAATGAAGAGTAGCCCCTGCTCGCTGCAACTAGAGAAAAGCCCATGTGCAGCAACAAAGACCCAACGCAACCAAAAAAAAAAAATTAAAATGAATAAATTAATTAAAAAAAAAAAAGAATTTCCCAACCCTTCCAGACCGGACTCAGCATCTGGCAGGGGCCATCCACGCGGGAGCCAACGTGACTGTTAGATTACAAATCTGTTCATATCACGCTCCAGTGAGTGACCCTTCAACAGTTTCCTGCAGCTTTAGGCCAAAGACAAATATTCTTACCTGCCTACAAAGTCCAGGGGTCTGGCCCCAGCCCACCTCTGCAGCCTTGTCTCACACCTTCCTCCCCTGCTATCTGCCTCCAGACACGCTGGCTGCCTCTCGGTCACCTTGCCTCCTGTCGTAGGGCCATGGCCTATGGTTTCCTCTGCCTGGAAGGCTCTTCTCCAAATCACTTCATGAAGTTCGCATCCACTAATGCTTCAGATCTCAACCCAGATGTCTCTTCTTCAGGGAATTCATCCTTGGGTCCCTGGTCCAGGTCTTACTAATGTGTAATACAATTTCTCATGGCTCCTTGTACTCGTCTTCCATAGCACTGTCAAAGTTTACAGTTATGTACATATTTGTAATATTATTTTATTAGTGTTTAGATCATAAGGGAGGGTTTGTATAACTCACCACTCTATCACAAGTGCCTTGTCCACTGCTTGGCACACAGAAGGAGTGTGTGGTGGTTTTAAAACATGTCTGCAAATTTTTTGACACCCTTCCCAGCAAGGGATAGAGTCTAATTGACCTCCCTTTAAATATGGGCTGGTCTAATGACTTGCATCTAGTTAACAGAATGTGGCAGAAGCAATGCAGTATGACATCTAAGGCTAGGCTATAAAAGGTAATATGGTTTCCTCCTGGCCTGATTTCTTTTTGAATGCTCCGTTTCAGAACAAGCTGCTATGCTGTGAGTATGCCTAGCCCACATAGAGAGGGCACATGTAGGTGTTTCAGTTAAAAGCCCCACTGAGAACTTAGCCAACAGCCAGTTATCAACTGGCAGACATGTGCTGAGGGAGGCTTTGAGATGATTCCAGCCTCAGCTGCCATCTGACTGCAACCACATGAGAGACCCTGCAACCCTAGCTGAGCCTAGTTACTCCTAGAAAGGTGAGAGATGAAAAAGTAAATGATTGTTGTCATTATTATGTCACTAAGTTTGGGGATGATTTGTTACATAGCAGTAGATTAGAACAGGGTCCAATAAGTACTCATTGAATGAGTAAATGTGGAGAGGTCTGGTTGAAGGAATATTGCCTGTGCTTTAGCTCGGTGTAAGTTTTGGTCGACAGCTCTCAGTTTTTCCTTCCCCAAGAGGCCCTGGAGATCCTGGAAGCCCCAGTCCAGAAGTCTGTACTCCCCGTACTTAGCCAAGAGGAGACTCGCAGAAACTCTGCTCAAGGCTGAGAACATGGCGGGGCCATCAAAAGTTAGCTCTGGCAAGAACCTCAGAGAGCATTCATGTCATTGGGCATTCTTAATCTTGGGCCCATGCATGGTTTCAGGGGAGCAAACACACATTTCCTCTGTGTGTGTATTTTCCTGGGGAAAGGGTCTCTAGGCTCTAATTTTTATCAAAATTTTTAAAAGCCTGTGTCTCCAAGGTGTTAAGAACTACTGATTTAGCACAACGATCTCAATTTCTGGTTAAGAAACTGAGAACGCTTCATTTTCTCGTAAAAAGGTGGACGAGGTACCGTAAATAAGCTTCATTCTGCAAACAATTCTGGATAAAAGAAAAAAAACCCAACTTTTTTTAATGCACTGATGAGCTGGCAAGAAAGTGAGGAATACCCAGGCCAAAAAACTCAAGAATCCAAAGAGGTAAGTTGAGCTATTTTATTTGTTTGTTTATATTGTGGAGATCTCTCTCTCCCTCCCTCCCTCCCCCACCCACCCTTTCTCTCTCTCTCTCTCTCTCTCTCTCTCCATATATATATATATATATATATATATATATATATAGTGAGATCTACCCTCAACAAATTTTTAACTGTACAGTACAGTATTGTTAACTATAAGCACAATGTTGTACAGCAGATTCCTAGAACTTTTTCATCTTGCACAACTGAAACTTTATCATTTTTATTTTTTAACTCAGTAAACTTGAACTTGGTCGTATGGGCTGGGGTGATATGAGAGAAACCAGTGTTATATTAGTAACTGGCTCTCCAACAAAACAAAGTACCCTGTTTTTAGTGTTTGCTGATTTCCACAGTGTAAATAATCTCACCATAGCCAATTTCAAGCTCTCAATGGTACCAGGAACTGCGAAATTCCTAAATATTGGTTCTTCTGAGCTGGTAGGAACCAGTTCCAGCACACTACTGCAAGAAACTCAAGCCTCGTCTAAGGTTGGAAGTCTGATAAGACCTTCCTCACATAAGATTGGGACTTCAGTGAATGAATGAACCAGATAGAAGCACCACCACATCCCAACAGACTGAAAAGAAAAATGCCCATCTTAATTTCCCTTTTCTCAGGAGAAAATAAAATAGCCCCTGCAAATTCACAATATAAGCCATACCTATGTCATTTGAAGCCCAAATTCACACTACTTAGGTGGTCTGAAAAATTTCAGTCCAGCATTTAACTTAAATTGGGCCCAGTCTGGTTAACACCATAAGCATCTGGCAAATCAAACGCAAACCCTCTTGGAAAAACCCACCTTCACCCCAGGCCTCAAGAATTCCCACAGAGAAATCGCCAAAGAAATAGTAGCTCCTAGTTGAAGATCACGAAACACGCAAGGGAACAACAGATGATGGAAACAAGTCTACGCTGACTTAAGATATTGGAATTATCAAATAGTATAAAATAACTATGTTTAAAATGCTGAAAGAGTAGAAGAGAAACTTAAAAACTTGAACAGGGAACAAGATACTCTGAAGAAGGACCAAGTATATTTGAACAAGAAATAGAATGTCCCTCTAGAAATTTAAAATACTGTAACTAAATCTACAAATTTAATGGTTGTATTTAATAGAAGATTAGATACAATTGAATATATCAGACACAATAAAATTATAAGTGGAATATAGACCTGAAGAAATTCTCTAAAAGGCAGCACAGAATAATAAAAAGATGGAATATATGAAAGAATAGTTAAAAGACATGGAGGATAGAGTGAGATGGTCCAAAATACATATAATCAGAGGTTTCAGAAGGAGAGGAGAGAGATTATGGGACAGAAGTAATATTTGAATAGTTAGTGGCTGAGACTCATCCAGAAATCCATCAATTCATGCAGTCAAGAATCTTGAAATCCTCAAAAGAATAAATAAAAAGAAATCCACAAGTAGTCATATCATAGTGAAGCAGATTACCAAAGACAGAGAAAGTCTTAAGGTCAGATTATTTTCAAAGTAGTGACAATTAGACTAAAACAGCTGATTTCTTAATAGCTGGAAGATAGTAGAATTATATTTTCAATGTGCTGAGAAAAAATGACTGTTAACCAAGAATTCTAAAACTAGTGAAAAGATATTTTAAGAATAAGAAAAAATAATGACATGATGAGATGAACAAAAACATATTTGCCACCAGCAGGCAGAAAGAACGTGATTCCAAATGGAAGGAATTAAAGACAAGAAGGATTGCAGAGCAAAGAAAGTGGTATCTATATGAGTAAAAACAAAGATTGTATAAACAATACTAACAATGTCTTGTAAGCTTAAAAAAAGATAAAATTCAAATACATGAAAGTAATATATAAGCTAAAAGAGGGGTGATTAGAATTTGTTCTAACGTCCTTGCTTTATTTAAGAAAAAATAGAAGATACTGGTTAACTTCAGACAGGCAAAATAAGCATATTAAAGTTTCCAGTATAACCCCTAAGAGTAGCAAAAAAAAAAAAAAAAAAAAAAAAAAAAGTATAATTTGCAAACTAGTAAAGGAGAAAAATGGAATAAGAAAAACTAATCAAGAAAACAAGAAAGAATAGAAAAAGAAATCAAGAAAAGGCAGGAAA
Organism: Leucopleurus acutus; assembly: GCF_964270905.1. NCBI lineage: Eukaryota > Metazoa > Chordata > Mammalia > Artiodactyla > Delphinidae > Leucopleurus > Leucopleurus acutus. Next base: position 134,143,060 of record NC_139142.1, on the reverse strand, counting down.
AATACAAATTAATAAGGTAAAGTACATATACGTACACACATAAACATATATATAAATGTATGTGTGTGTATGTATCAGTATTTCAATAAATGTACATGGACTAAATGCTTCAGTTAGAAGAAAAAGATTGCCAAACTAGACAAAGCAAATGAATCCACCTATCAGCTGTTCATAGAGGCGTATCTAAAACATAATACAGAAAGATTGAAAGTAAAAAGGATGAAAAAAAATCTGCCAAATACTAAGCAAAGGAAGATTGACATATCTATATTAATTTTAGTCAAAATAGACTTTGACAAAAACAGCATTATGAGAGACAAAAGGGTCACTTCATAATGATTAAAAAGTCCAATTCATCAGTAAGATGGAATAATCTTACATTTATATGCACTTAATAACATAACTTCAAAATAAAGCAAAAAGAAAAATCAAGGAAAGCAAAATAAAAACAAATTCACAATGCAGTGGGAGATGTTAACACACCTCTCTCAGTAACTGATAGATCGAGCAAACAATCAGAATTAGGAAAGTGGGGTCCATAGAGGGGAAGTGACAGATGTTCCTTCATCCTTGCACAAACACTGAGTGCCTGGATGTCCCAGATACCACAATTATATGCTTTGCCAGAAAGAAAAAATGCTTTTAGTACTTTTATGAGTGAGAATTTTAGTCCCATTTTATAAATTGGGAGGCTGAGAGACATGGAGAAGTTAAATAACTTGGGTAAGATGCTCTTCCTCAGAAATCTTAAATGTCAAATCCTACTGCCTTACACAGCCTTTGACCTTCCTACTTGTGGACAACCTTAATCCCCTTATATCTCCTCCTGGACTTTAACTTCCTGGAGACCTCAGGTCCAGTCTTTTTAGCCCCTCTCATCACTCTTCTTTCTTTCCCAGCCTGAACCTCTGGAGGGTCATTTGAATCCCTCCCTCCTCAGTATCCCTGATTCCCTTGCATCCCTATCCTCTTGGGCTCAGCCCATCCTTGTATCATGCCTGGAGCCCACCTTCTGTGCTCCTGAGACTGGCTAGCTTGCTGAGCCCTGCTGGAGAAAGATGCCCATCTCTACGAATTCTCCCAGTTCCTGGATCCCAGTCTCCCCACTAATTCTGGGATCTTGCTCCATCAGCTTTACTCGCCCCCATATCTATAAGACCTCATTCTCTTCGCTCTTTCTCCTTAGCCTAACAACTTGCTTAAGTCTCTTCCATTCTAAAAAGGATCCTCTCCTCCCCTTTCCGGCCACCATGTAACCATTTTGCTCCTCTCCACATCCAAGTTTCTCCAAAGAGTAATTAACTATGTGTCCACTTCCTCATTCTTTGTAAGCTGGCTTCATCCCCCATCACCCCACTGAAACCTCTCTTTCTAAAACTACCAAGAATCTACTAATTACCAAGTCCAAGAGATATTTTTCATTCTTGTTAGAACCTGGGCTCCCCAGGCGTCAATAGCCTTAGGATACAAATGGACCTACATGACTAAAAATGAAACAATAGCACCAAATTTCACCCATTCTTTGCATCTACCTGCTGAGGTAGGTGAGGAGACCGTCTGGTCCACCCACGTATTTCTGAGAGTCCACAGGCCATTGCTCCTATTGACTCACAAATAGCCTGATTCAGTAGGGCATGTCCGTGGCCCTACCTTTTCCTGCTTTGGTTGAGGCAAAGAGCCCTGTGGAGGGGAAAATGCTTCTCTTTGCTTTATGAGTTCCCAAAGCAGATTTGTTTGCTCCTTGAAATCCTACATTTTTTTCTTTACACTATTTCCCTTGGTAGGACTCAGACGAGTCCAGTGGGCCAAATTAGGTGTTGAATCTGAATGCAGACTCAGAAGTGAGTTCAAATTCTTCATCCTCCCACTCGCCCTGCTTGCCCTAAGCACTAAGGTGTTTCCTCTGGGTCAAGTTCATACACTTGAATTCTTCCCTCAGTGAAGCAGGCCCTGCTGCTTGGCTACTCAATGGCTATTCCCCCTTCCTTTTGCCTAACAGCCCCTGACCTTATTCAGGTACCTACTTTAGGGAAAGCAGTCCCAGGCCTAGCCCCAAGGGGAGAGTCACCATTAGTCTCTTGTCATCGAAGTAGTCTCAGGCCCCCCAGCTAGTGATTGTTTTAAGCATGGACTTCTTCTAAATGTCCCATTTCCATGAGGCTGAAAAACTGAGGCTCAGGGTCACTGAGTTCAAACAGTGTCTTCAGGGTAAAAGCTGATTTCATTGCTTAGAATCCACTGCCCTCTCAATTCTAGCTTTTGTTTCTTTCTGGCCTGAGTATTCCTTACTTCATTGCCAGCCAGGATGGGTTTTCACACAAAATTGCACTCTTTCCTGGCTTCTTTCTCTTCCCCTATTATCCTGTGCTTCCCCTTCTCCCTAACTGGTTTCTCCTGGGAACATTTCTTTACTAAATCATCTTTACTGAATCTTCATCTCAGAATTTGCTTCTGGGAGAACCTGACCTATAGCATGGATTACTTTAAGAATCTGATGAAAGTTATGGACCTTGTCCCCAGAAAAGTACACATACACACATTCAAAATGTTATGCCTTTTTGCTCCCCCAAAGTCATCCATGGACCCAAGATTAAGAACTCTGGATAAAATGATCTTTGGGGCCCCTCCATAGCTAACTTTGCTTTGTCTCTGGGTGGGTTTGAGGAGCTTAGCTTTGAGTTTCTGAATTGAGGCTTTCAGGAGTGTGGGATCCAACATCCCTTTAGTGGATTTCTTTTCTGTCAGATTCTTAGGTGAGAGTTTCTGAATTGAGGCTTTCAGGAGCGTGGGATCCAACATCCCTCTAGTGGATTTCTTTTCTGTCAGATTCTTAGTTGAGAGTTTCTGTTGCTCTCAACTAAAAAAAAAAATTTTCTTTTTCCACACCACACAGCTTGCGGGATTTTTAGTTCCCCGACCAGGGATTGAACCTGGGCCCTTGGTAGTGGGAGTGCGGAGTCCTAACCACTGGAGCGCCAGGGGAATTCCCTCAACTAAGAACCTTGATAGAGACACTGCCTCATGCTGCATCTTCCAGCACCTCCTGACTCTTCATTGTCCCCAGCACACCATACGGGTTTTACTAATGCTATCTTCTCTGCCCAGAGTGCCCTTCCTCTTCCTTTTTGTCCAATGGCCATTCATTTTTATACTCAGCTCTGACACCACCTCCTCCAGGAAGACTTCCCCGAGAGTCACTCTTGGGAGGATGCCCCAGAGGGATCCCAAGACAGGTGGTCCACACGACCCATGCAGTGATCTAGTTTTATGGGGATATGTTTGTGGGTTCATCTCCCTATCTGTGGGGTAAGTTCCTCAAAGTGAAGAACTGTGCGTCATTCTTTGCTGTACCCCCAGCACCTATTTCAGGGCCTGGTACACAGTAGAAACTAAAAATATTTGTAGGATGAATGAATGAATACCGGTAATTTGTGGTGGAGACAGGGCTTAAACCAGTTTTTCTGGCTTCGAAGCCTCTGCATTTTCCACCGTAGATGCCAGGGACTGGGGGCAGGCTTGTTTGGGATTAAAGTTTTTTCCAGCTCGGTAGTGCCCTGTTCCCTATGGCCTTGCTGAGGCTGTTGATGCTTCGCTAGAGGCCACGGCCCAGCCCAAGCATCCTAGAGCCTCCCTGTGCCCACACTTAATGTGCCTTCAGCTGGAAAACAAACCTGGGCAGGAGAGCACTCCCTGAGGCCCCTCTGGTGGCCCCAGTCTGGTAACTAAGCTGTCCCCTCCTCCTTCCTGACTTTTGTGCTGGGCCCTTGCACCACGCTCCTGTACCTCCCTCCTTCTCCTTCCCTCCTTCTCCTTCCCTCCCTCTGGCCAGGAGCCTGGGACCCCGGCTGTGAGTCAACCCCAGAACAGGGTGTCCAGCCTCTTCTTCCCATGGCCGAAGTTGCCCACGGGGGCTCTAGCTGTCTAACCCCCCGCCTGGTCGCTGCCCCTTTGAGAACCTGGGGTCCGGGGAGGCCGAGGGCTCCGGTCTCCTCTGGGGAAACTGGACTCTGGCTGAAGCCCCCAGGCAGGGGCTGCGCTGCCCCGGAGAGAAGCTGTCCTCCTGCCTGTGTCCAAGGCCGGCTCTGGGGGTGAAGGCGTTCCCGGGAGAAGCGAGCTGTTCTCCACTCCGCCACCCCCTCCCCAGGTGCCCGGCTCTCCAGCTGTTTTCCTCCTCTGGGCTGTGGGACCTTCTGCAGATCTCCTCTCCTCAGGATGAGGAAAGCAGATGGCTCTCCCCGCCAAGGCCCGCAAGGGTCCTCCCGCCTCTCCCAGCAGGCACCTGGCTCTCTGCTCGCTTCATTCTTCCGTGGCCGCGGCCCTTCTCCGCAGTGACAGGTGACGGGAGCAGGGTGCTCTCCACCCCTAGCCTCACTCTCCGGGCTCGGGGCCTGTGTTTGGGGAGGGGAGGCTGAGTCCCCCTGGGGAGGACCTGGCCGCCCAGCAGCGGGGACACCGGGGCAGGTTTGCCGGGCCCCGGCCTGTGGCCGGGACGGGCCGGTGGCTCAGAGGCGTCTGTCTGTGGGCAGGGCCGGCTCGGAAAGTCATGGCGCACCTGCAGGACCCCTCACCTGCCTTTTTCAGAGTGCTCTCCCTCTACCCCGACAGTGGCTCTCAGGCGTCCCTGGGGTCATATTTTCAGGAAAATGGGCGTGTGGCGCCCTCGCTCATCAAAGCAGCAGCCGGTGCCTGGCAAGAGTCCGCTTGGGAGGAGCTTTCCCCTCTGAGCAGTGGTTCTCAGCTGCGAGTGAGAATCACCTGAGCGCTCTCCCGTTGCGGAGCGCAGGCTCTGGACGCGCAGGCTTAGCGGCCATGGCTCACGGGCCCAGCCGCTCCGCGGCATGTGGGATCCTCCCGGACCGGGGCACGAACCCGTGTCCCCTGCATCGGCAGGCGGACTCTCAACCACTGCGCCACGAGGGAAGCCCACCTGAGCGCTTTTAAAAACCACCGATGTCCCGGCCACACCCACACCGGTTGAATCAGCACCGCCGAGGAGGGGTGCCTCAGGGTGGGCCTTAAAGCTCCCGGATGGTCCAAACGGGCGGCATTTGAGCCTCACAAGGACACTGAAAGATAGGTACTGTCGTCATCCCCACCGTACAGGCAGGGACACTGGGCTCCGAGAAGTGAAGCCACTTGACCAGGGTCAGAGGGCAAGTGGGAGGGATGGGACTGGAGTCCCAAACGGGAGGGGCGGGTGGCCCCCCTGCTGACCGTGGATCTGGGCTTCCGGGGGGCTTCGAGTGGGACCACGAGGTCTCAGGCTGGCCCAGGAGCCTGGGCCTCGGGCTGACTCAAGAGCTGGCCCTGTCTCCCCGCAAATGCGGAGACATTTCTGCCACCTCCTCCTCCAAAGCGCTGGGCTGGGCCTCCTCCAAGCCCCAGGACGCGGTGGGTCACGTCCACTCACCCAGCCGGGTCCTCTCTGGAACAGCGTGCCCTTTGGTGACGGGGAGGATGCATTTTTGAGGTGAAATATTGTATAACAGCCAGGAACGGAAAATATTAAAAGCCCACGGGTGCCAGCAAGGTTCGCACCAGGGCCAGAAAGTTCAGAAAAAGGAGGCAGGCTCCCTGCAGCGGATGCCATGGGGTGGGGCGGGATCAGCTCGACCACCCACACCCTGGATCCCAGGCTGCCTCCGTCTTCAGGGTGAGCGGGAGCCTTGCCTGGGCCACAGGAAGGTCCCAGGGTGGTGACCCCAAGCGGAGAGCTGAAGCTGCTCAGATCCCTCATAAAGCTGGAGCAGCTGTGTCAGCCTGCCTGTCCGCGTCCCTCTCCCACTCCAGGCCTTGAGGATCATGAGGCCCGTAGGGGGAAGTGGAACATTCGGGAACCTGGGGTCAGGCTGCCTGTGGGTCTGCTCTGAGCATCCCCTGGAGGCTCTCTCAAGCAGGGCAGGCCGTTCACCCCTAGAACTGACTCAGAGCTGCCCAGGTGTCAGGAGTCATGGCTGGGCCTGCATCCTCAAGGGAGGATGTCTCAGTGTCTCAGGGCAGAGCCAGAAGCCTCACCAGACCCAGAACTCGGACTGTAGTCCCCTAGCTTCACATCTCAGTAGATGCCGGGGAGCCTACTGGAGGCCTAGATGTGGAGCAGCAGACCTGCTCCACCGTGGCTCTGCCCCTTCCAGCATGAATGGCCTTGGGTAAGTCCCTTACCCTCTCGGGATCTATGAATTTATGACATTGAGCCAGGTGCTGGGGACACAGAGATAAGGCACGGGCCTTGCCCTTCAGGAGCTCACAGTCAATTGAAAGAAGACAGCATTTCTAGGTGAAGCAAAGAGCTCTTCAACTCAGGGTGGGGCTAAGTGGAAAATGATGGGGCTGGGGCAGCTCAGAGGTGGGGAGTGGTGTGGGCTATAGGGCTCAGGGCATGTGTCTGCCTGTTTTGGGTAGGAGGATAAACTCCCATATTGTGCATGTAACCCTAATGCTGCCACCACACCCCAGATCCCCATCTAGCTGTAACTGCAGACCCACTGCTCCCTACTTAGGGAAGCACTGTTACTCTGGTGTTTGGCTGACAGGGGCCCCTGATTGGCTTAGGCTGAGCATCTGACCTAAACCCAGTCCATCCACCCACTGGCAGGTGACTGGTGAAGTGGGCTTCTTGGGAATCGTTCCACCCAATAGGGATGGAGATGGCAACTAGCTGAGCCAATCAGAATGGCTCCTGGTGGAATCTGAACTAAGCAAGTGCAGGAGGTGGACCCATGAGGAGCAAGAGGCAGGCAGCGCTACCATATAGAGAGAAGCACATACCCCACAGGAGAAACACCAGGCAGCCTGAGGGGCTGAGAGAGGGGCCTGCCTCAGCCCAGCTCTTGACTTCAGCTGTCTTTACAACAAGCCTCCATTTTTTTTCAGAATGGCCTGAGTGAGTCACCATTCTCGTTCCCTAAAGTGCATAACCAGCTAAGGAGCCCCCTCATCTCCCTGGCGTGCCAGAGAGCAGCCAACTCTCTCCTCCATCCTGTATGAGGCCACTGTGAGGAAATGGAAAGATCAGAGGGCAGGAAATTAGGAGGCCTGGCCTGGGTTCAAGCCTGACTCAAGTTCCTAAGCGTCCCCAAGAGCCAGGCCTTGGCAGAAGTCCGGTACACCTTGCACAGTGTGCTTTCTCTTTCACTGGCTATGATCAGGCTCAAATGAAAATGACAGATAAAAGCAGCCAGAAAGGTAAAGGTAGCTGCTGCCTATTCAGGGCATTCTCCCGCTGTTTGATGGAAGCTGATTAGTTGGGTGTAGAGGATTCAGAACCTCTCTGTTCAAGGGGCCTCTAGGGAGATCTGAGAGTCATCGGAGAGGAGGGGCAGTTCTGGATCCAGCAATGTGCTTGACAGTCTCAGCAGTCTCCTGGGGCAGTTCTCAGTAGACCTGTGTCTGAGTCCTAGGGAGAGCAGAAGGGCTGTAAGTAAAAGCTAAAAGAGCTGTTCCACTGAAAAGTCTGTGTCTTATTTGGGCATAAGCAGTCCTGTTTTGGGATCAGGCAAGAGAGGCATTTGTTCCTGCTGTGCTACTGACTTTTGTGCATGGAGAAGGCTCTAGGGTGCTGGCATCAATGCTTTGAAGAGCCACAGTGTTAAAAAAAAGGGGGGGGGTGGTCAGTGGAGAAACGTTCCTTTCAACAAATAGTGCAGAAACAGTTGGACATCCACATGCAAAAAAGGAACCTTGATTCACAGACTTTACACCATGTGCAAAAACTAGTTAAAAATGAATCATAGACCTAAAGGTAAAACATCAAACTCCTAGAGAAAACCTTTGTGACTGTGGGTTAGGTAAAAATTTCTTAGAGCCAACACCAAAAGCATAAATTTATAAAATAAAAAATTGATAGATTGGATTTCATCAAAATTAAGAGCTTCTGCTCTTCGAAAGACACTGTTAAGAAAATGGAAAGACAAGCTACAGACTGGGAAAAAGTATTTTCAAAACATATCTGATAGGCACTTCCCTGGTGGTCCAGTGCTTAAGATTCTTTTTTTTTTTTTTTTAATTTATTTATTTATTTTTGCGGTACGCGGGCCTCTCACTGCCGTGGCCTCTCCCGTTGCAGAGCACAGGCTCCGGATGCGCAGGCCCAGCGGCCATGGCTCACGGGCCCAGCCGCTCTGTGGCACGTGGGATCCTCCCGGACCAGGGCATGAACCTGCGTCCCCTGCATCGGCAGGCAGACTCCCAACCACTGCGCCACCAGGGAAGCCCCCAGTGGTTAAGATTCTGTACTTCCACTGTACGTGGCCTAGGTTTGATCCCTGGTTGGGGAACTAAGATTCCATATGCCTTGTGGCCAAAAAGTAAAAAACAAAAAAACCCCATATCTGATAAAGGACTTGTATCTAGAATATATAAAGTACACTCAGATTTCAGTAATGAGAAAACAAATAACCTAATTACAAATGGGCAAAATATTTGAACAGGCACTTCATCAAAGAAGACATAGAAATGGCAAATAAGAGTATGAAAAGCTGGGGGCTTCCCTGGTGGCACAGTGGTTAAGAATCCTCCTGCCATTGCAGGGGACACGGGTTTGAGCCTTGGTCTGGGAAGATCCCACGTGCCATGGAGCAACTAAGCCCGTGTGCGACAACTACTGAGCCTGTGCTCTAGAGCCCATGAGCCACAACTACTGAGCCCACTTGCCACAACTACTGAAGCCAGCGCACCTAGAGCCCGGGCTCTAGAGAACCCACCACAATGAGGAGCCACGCACCACAATGAAGAGTAGCCCCTGCTCACTGCAACCAGAGAAAAGCCCACACGCAGCAACGGAGACCCAACACAGCCAAAAATAAAATAAATAAATTTATTTTTTAAAAAATGTATGAAAAGCTGCTCAACATCATTGGTTACCAGGGAAATGCAAATTAAAACAAGACACTACACAACCATGGGAAAGGCTTAAAAACGGTCAAACATGAAACTTTAACAGTATCAAGTGTTAATGAGAATGCTGAGCAGCTGGAACTCTCGTGTTGCTGGTTGGAAAGTAAATGGAAAAATCACTCTGGGAAACAGTTTGAAAGTTTCTTATAAAGTTAAACATACACTTCACATATAACCCAACAATCACACTCCTAGATATTTACCCAAAAGAAATGAAAAACCTGTTTACACAAAAACCTGTACCTAAATATCCATAGTGAAAAGGTAGTTGCTAAAAACTGGAGACAACCCAAATGTCCTTCAACTGGTGAACAGAAAAAGAAACTGTGGCACATCCATACAATAGAATATTACTCAGCAGTAAAAAGGAATGAACTATTGACACGTGCAACAGCATGGATGATTATACTAAGTGAAAGAAGGCAGACTTAAAAGGCTCTTACCAGGGACTTCCCTGGTGGTCCAAGGGTTAAGAATCCGCCTTCCAATGCAGGGGATGCGGGTTCGATCCCTGGTCAGGGAACTAAGATCCCACATGCCGCGGGGCAACTAAGCCTGTGCACTGCAACAGAGCCCATACACCACAAGTAGAGAGAAGCCGGTGCACCGCAATGAAGATCCTGCATGCCACAACCAAGACCTGACGCAGCCAAATAAATAAATATTTAAAAAAAACCAACGCTCATACCAAAGGATTCCACTTGCAGGACATTCTTGAAAAGGCAAAATGACAGGGAAAGAGAGCAGATCAGTGGTGGTCAGCAGCTAGGGATGGGGGAGAGGGCTGACTACAAAGGGAGCTTCTGAGGTGATGGAAATATTTTGTATCTTGATGGTGATGGTGGTTATAAGATTGTTTGCATTTGTCAAAAATCATAGAACTTTCCACTCAAAAGGGTGACTTCTACAGAATGACAATCGTGCTCCAATTTTTAAAAATGGGAAGTGGGATTCAAATTTCTTCTTCCCTTTCTTTGCCTTCCCTGTCACTGGCCAACATTCTGTCCTCAAAGCTCTTGTTTTCCTGGGGGGAAAAATGCCCCAATTCAGCCACCCTGAACACTGCTTTGCTTCTGGGAACAAAAAGCCAACCCACTAAGAATGGTCTGTGCAGGCCCATGTCTGTTTCTCTTCCTCTGTCCCACCCTGTCTGGCTAAGCCTGCTCACCAAGGCCCTTCTAACCTCCATTTCCCCTTCCCTGCCTGCTCATCCGGGCCATCTGGAGTCCCAAATCTTTATGGCCCAGGCTTTGTGTGGGTGAAAGATCCTGCTTGGAAAGAGATCCTTACACTCAACTTTCCACAGCTCTAGCCCATTAAACGTCCACAGGTCCCAGGGATGCACAGCCAGAGAGGACAACTACCTGGCATCCGCCTCACCTCACCCCTGACCGAGGCCACCCCCATCACTACTGCAGGCTCTTCTGGGCTGCCAGCATCGTGGTCAGAGCTGAAGCTGTACTACAACCAGAGCCACCTGGGGCCTCTCAGGGGAGTCATGAAAAGAGGCCCCGGGTCATGGGAAGCAAGCAGCAGAGTCTGGTAGATGCTTCGGGACGAGCCTGATGAACCACCAGGGCAAACACATCCCACTGAGTATGACTAGTCCAGGAGGGGAGTGTGAACACTCTTGCGATGACTCCCTGGTAAGTGTGCACCCAGTAATCCTGTACAAAATCATGAGTGTGGGTGTCCCTGAGAAACAGCAGGGCACCGTGGGGACACTAAGATGTAAACTCAAGGCTGTGACCATGGTGAGTCACCACAGGGACAGTGAGGTGACCTTTTTTTTTTTTAAGCTTGAAGAGCATTCTGTGATGACCACGGTGAGCACACTACGCAAGGTGGAGGGCTCTACCTGACATGTCTTGGGGGATCTGCCAGACCATGGCCCATTCTCAGGGAATCTGCTCCCACCTACAACCTGTGCGGGGTAAGCACACCCTTACAAGACCAGGTGCTGACTGTCAGGCGGCGGTGCGTGCAGCAACCCATGTGGCTTACATAGTTCTGAAGGTTTCTTTGTTTTTCTTCCATTTTCCAAGCTGGAGTTGTTATTATAGTTGCTCAGCTTTGCTCAACTCTTCTGGATGTGTTGATGTGGTTACAGGGTGAGGGGAAGTCATACATGGGTAGGTTTGCAGCAGAACAAAGGGAGTGCAAATGCTGAGGTTGACAGCTGTTAAAGTGGTCTCTTGATATCAGGATTCAACTACTGGTATCAAGGTGAGTAGTTAGACATTTCGGGTTGACTCCTACTAGGAAAGGGGTGCTTGTGTTTGTGGTTGTGTTTTAGGTGCGTACGTGTCACTTTTTACTTCCTAGCATCCGTTCTTCCTACTTCTGGTGACAGCACCACAATTTTCCTTTGAGAAAAATCAGTCCATGTGATTCCAGTGGGATGATCTACCCCTACCTCTGGAAGTGGGCTAATCAGAGCTTTCCACCCACATGGTTACAGGAACTGGGTCAGGAATAGGCCAATGAGAGCCTTTCCCAGGACTTCTGCTGGAACAATGGGGGAAGAGACATGCTCTTTCCATTGGAGATTTGAGATGTGCTAGAAGGGAGTCTGGAGCTTCTGGAAGATAATACATGGGAATGGCATCTGTTCCAGTTACTGTTGCTGTGTAACAAACTACCCCAAGTTTTAGTGGCTTAAATGATAATCATTTTATCATATCCCCTGAATTCTGTAGGTCAGGATTTCAGGTAGGGCTTGACTGGGCCATTCTGCCTTTTATGACTTTGATTGAGGCCACTCAGTGGCATCCATCTGGTAAGTGAGCTGGTCTGTCCTAGAGGGTACAAGACAGCTACACTCACATGACTGGTGATGTGAGGGCTGGAAGGCTGGGCTCAGCTGCGACTACCCACCAGAACACCTACACCAGGCCTCTCTGATTTGGTGGTCTCTTGGTAGTTAGCTGGCTTTCCCCAGAGCAAGCATCCCAAGTGGAGGCTGCATGACTTTTTCTGACCTAGCCTGAGAAGTTCACCTCATTCCTGGTTACAAGCAAGTCATAGCCCAGCTCAGATTCAAGGGGAAGGAAATTAGATTCTACCTCTTGATGGCAGAGTAGGGCAGTCACCTTGTACGAGAACACACGCAGTGGGAGCTATCGTTGCAGCCAACTTGGGAAAACACAGGCTACAGCCTCCCTGGGAAAAAAGCCATCTCAGAGGAAGCAGTTGAGAAATGGAAAGAGAGCAGTCCTGATGATATTGTTTGAGTCCCTGGATCCAATTTTTCCCAGGACTTCAGTTATGACAACCATCAGTTTCCTTTCCTGCATAGTCCAATCTGAGTTGTGCTTTTGTCTCTTGCAGCTGAAAGATCTTTTACTCTTAGTGTGTATATCAGTTATCTATTACAGTACAACAGATCACCCCAAAACTCGGTGGCTTACAACAATGATTATTATTTCTCACGATTCTATGGGTGGCTAGACCATTCCTCTGCTGGTCTTACCTGGCTCACTTATGCAACTGCTGAGGTGGAAAATTCAAGATGGCCTCATTCACATGTCTGGCTGTTGGCTGGGGGCCTCAGTTCTCCTTCATGTGGTCTCTTATCCTCTAGGAGGATAGATTGACTTCTTTCTATGGTGGTCTCAGGACCGTGTTCCTGGGGAGTGGAGGCGGCAAAGTCTCTTGAGTGTCATTTCTGTCATTCCTTTGTTCAAAGCAAGTGACAAAGCCAACCCAGGTCAAAGGTGAGTAAAGAGACTCTACCTCATAACGGGAGAGCTGCAAAGAATTTGTGGCCATATTTAATCCACCACAGTACGATAGATAGCTGGATCACGTTAGATGGGGACGTGTTTGAAATTAGTGTATGTATGGGAAGCAGGGTGTATGTGCCAGACAGGCAGAGCCAGAGTGTTCTAGTATGTTCTCGCTGAGGAGCATATGGCTGGAGTGTCATTTCCGTGGTGGCTTCTCTGAGCTGAGGGCACCCCAGGACAAGGTCTACACTAGGTCACCGGTTCCCAGGGGCAACTCTGAGTTGAAGACCTACTGTGTCTGAGTGACTTCACCTCTCTGAGCCTCAGTTTTCCCTCTATAAAATGGGTGTGGTCATCCCTGCCTCGCAGATCAACTGTGAGGCTGAAGATGAGCTGGTGACCATGAATGTGCCTTGTGTATTACAGGATGGTGAACATTATCATCTGAGACCCGAGAAGGAATAGTCAAGGTGGGCCTGGGTGGTCAGAGAGGGCAGGAGGGAGGAGACTGAGATGGGGCATCGAAAGGTGGGGGACACTCACATGGGAGGGGAGGAAGGGCTGTATTTCAAGATGGGAAGCTGAGGAATAAAACTATAAAGGCATTGGGTTGGAACAGTGACAGACTGTATCTAGGATAGGGAGGAGAACAACAGGGTCAGAGAGCGAGCTCTCCCACTCCCGTAGACTCTGGGTGTCTAGGTTCCCATACACACTGGGTCAGCAGCCCCTGAGGGTTACTCAGAGCTACAGTCAAGTCTTCCAGTCCCCAGGGATCTTTAGTGGCTTGTCCCTACCCAGGCCTGCAAAGCTCCCTCAGGCCCCAGGGGGGCAATGATGGGAGCATGGGAGTGGTGGTCAGAGAGCATGTTAGAGACACAGCACCTTCCTCTGGAGCCACCAGCATCATGTCAGACCCCTCCCAGTGTTCCCAAGCTCCTTTCCCCTCAGCAGGGTGGGAACCCCTGGCCTTAGGCTTGGGTCACAGTTGGCCTGGCTAAACATGGCTCCAAGCCCCTCAATCCCCTGGATAGAGGTGGAAGTGATTGATGGGTTTCAGTGTGTTCCAAGCTGGGGCTTGGAGCTGCAGCAGACTAGCCTGGCCTGCAGAAGCCCCAGGTGGCCACTCATGGCTGGTGCCGACCCATCTAGGCCAGGCCCTGGACGGTCCAGATCTGTGGCTGCCTCCCAAGCCCTGACTATCCTAAGGTCCTGGCCAAGGAGAGCAGCAGCCTCTCCCTCAAAGGAGTTCTGGGAGTGCCGGGTGGGAGCGGGCTCAGATCCCACCAATCTAGCCCTGCGCAGTTCACAGCTTAGCCCCACTTGGCGACAGAAAGGGATTCTTTGATGGGGGAGGTGGGAGGACATGAGCTAGAGGGACACAACCTGCTGGGCTCTAATCAGAACCCAGGGATTCTAGCTCACAGTCCCTCAGCCTGTGCCAACCATGACAATACCCTCTGGCCACTGGGGCAGGATAGATGGGGCCTCAGTGTGAGTTCTGGGCCAAGCAAGGACACCTAGGCAGGAATCATGGCCTAAGGAGCTCCACTTTGCCAAGCCCTCACCTTATAGGCTTCCCTCCTCCCACTACAGAAAGAGAAGAGAGGGGTGCATTTGGGAGGCTGGGGAGACCTCTTTCACATACTCTGGGATTCCATAGAGTAGAGACCTTGGAAAGCAGCTGATTACCCTGACCTTGACCTCTGGTCCTCTGGTTTACCTTTCCCCACCTTCCTTTCCTGTCTACCTTGCTCTCCTTATCTAGAGTCTGTGGTCAGGTAGCTTCTCTGGCCTCCTTCCTGACCTCTGGTGAGATTCTTTGGAGCTGTCATTTCTTCTTTTCTCTCCTTTCTGCAGTGTTTGTTGTCAGCATCTTATCAAATCTTGTAAGAGCTGGTGGGGGCCTCAGAGCTCACTCAGTCCAAACTCCTGTTACACAGGTGGGGACACTGAGGTCCAGGGTCACTTGGGTCATTGCTTGTCCAAGATCACACATCAAAATTAGCAACAGAGCCAGCACTAGGCTTTTGACTCGCACGTTCTTGTTTTTCTCCTGTTCTTTGATCAGGCTATTGTGGCTCAGCCTTTGTCTGACCATGGACCAGCAGAGTTCTCAGGGGCTTCACTTAGTTCAGGCTAAAGCTGCTTCATGGCTTGGCTCTGATAGTAATTGGACGGGACTGGGTCTACTACAGGATCTATGGGCCAAAAGCTGGGGGCCAGGAGGGAGACCAGGCTCCAAGAGGAAAAGCAAACCAGCTCTGTGCCCCAGATCTGCTTAGGGGCTGTCCCTGCTCAACATCCTTCCTCCACCATCCTCCTCTCCCCCAACAGCTCCTGTCCAGGATGATGCTCAGAGAAACAGAGCTCCTAAACCCTTGTTTGTACACGCACACACACACACACACACACACACACACACACACACAGAGAAAGACACAGACGTACACACATACAGCATATACACAGGCACACACACACACAACCACACACACACAGCTCTCTGGATAAGAGTGTGCACGGCTACACTGTGGGATCATTTCCATACAAGGCTCTTTCCTCTGAATGCATGGATACATCTCCTCCCTATGGCCTCCCAGTGCCCAGCCTGGAGCCTGCCCCCAAACAGGCGCTCAGTGAGGGTGTGTGGAAAGAGTGAGCTGACACTGGTGTGGAGGGCCACACAGGCCAGGCCTCCATCTCCAGGCCCTGCATGAGGCAGAAAGCCCAGCCCAGGCCAGATGAGCCTGAGACATGAGGCAGGCCTTGGAAGCTCCTGCTGTCTCCCTGGCTCACCCCTCCCCATCTTCTGCCTCCACCTGGTGCTCTCTCCTTGTGTGGTCTGTTAGCCAGCCGCATCAAAATCACCTGGGAGCTTGTTAGGAATGCAAAGTCTCGGTCCTCGCCTCAGACCTACTGCACTAGAGAGTCAGGGTGAGGGGCCCAGCATCTGTGTTTTAACAAGCCCTCCAGGGGATTCTAATACACGCTGAAGTTACAGAACTGCTGCCTGTGACGACAGGCAAACTCATGCTGCAGGGGAGGTGGGTGAAGGGAGGTGGGAGGTGGGAACACAAGCAGCTGCCTGTGCCACCTATGGGTAAGGCACTGCTGGTGGCACCCATACCCAAAGTCAGACACATGCACACACACGCACATATGGGCATCTGGCAGGATCTCAGAGAATCCACATGCAGGAGCTCCTCTCGGGTCCAATGGGTATAGGCAGGTACCCAAATGGAAGCAGGCAGGGGTAAGGAAGAACTACTCTCATCCTGTGCCCCACCACTCCTCTGTCCCTTGTCCCTCTGAGGTTCCCTGAGTGCTCCCTCAGGGGCTACAGAAGCTCAGTAGTTGCCCAACTCTGACCAAGCACCCCCAGCTGAGAGGCCAGGTGATCTGTGGCCCTAAGAGAGCTTGGGGTATGTGCTAAGGCCAGCATAGGTGGGCCAGGGCCGGGGCCATGCGGGGGATCAGCAAGCAAAGCTTAGGCAAGAGAATCCCACCTTCTGAGCTATGAAATGCTGCCCACATGTAGAATTGCCCTTGGCCCCTTCCCAGGGCTGCTCAGTGCCCAGCTGCCTCTTCACCCATCCCTCTGCTCTGGCCTATGGAGCCCCAGGCAGCTGCCCACCTGGCCCATCCCCAGGCCCTGCGGCCTCTCCCTCTGAGAATCTGGAAGCGAAATCCGGGCCCCTGGAGTCTGCAGGGGGTGTGGGGAGGGGTGGGGAAGGCCGAGCTTCCTCAGGCTTGGATCTGGTTTCGCGGCCGCTTCCCGTGGTGCATTGCCACGGGCTGAGCCACCAGCTGTGCTATATAAGGCCCCGTGGCTGGTGCTGGGGAGAGGAGGACCTGGACCCCCCCAGCTGAGGAGTCCCACTCAGGACACGGTGAGCCCCACTCCTATTCTCCTTAGCCCATCCCTGCACCCCACTGCCTGGCTCAGCTATTTCTGACCACCCCTTATCTCCCCCAGAGAAGACTCCCCTTTCTGCTTTGGAGTTCTCTCCTTTCTCCCATTGACCCAAGGTCTTTTCCCTCCCCCACCTGAGGATAGGGGCCCTCAGAGAGTCCCAGTCAGGATCTTTGTACCTCTGGGCACTCTGCTTTTTTCCTGCGGTCAGCCAGTCTTCTTTATCCGAGAGTTCTGGGACCCGTGGGATGGGGAGCCTCACCCGCAGAGCATATGCTGAGGAAACTTCCATGCGCTGCCAGATGGGAAATGGTTTTTCCATAAGGTGCCTCAGGCCACTTTGGCTTCCCAGACAGTTGCGGAGCAATCCCAGACTGAATGCTGTGCAGGCCCGCGGAGCGCTCAGCCCTCTGCTCAGAGCCTGGGAGCGTGGCGTGAGACACACAAGAGCTGGAGACCTCGGGGACACCCGTGCTCTGTTCTCTGGGCTGAGAAACAGGTGGTGGTGGAGTTAGTGGGCTTAGAGCTGGATGATCTGCAGCATGGGGTTGGTCTGTTCTTCTTTTAGGACAACGAAGTGCTATTTTTTTAAAAATAAATTTATTTATTTATTTGTGGTTTTTTTGTGGGTTTTTTTTGGCTGTGTTGGGTCTTCATTGCTGCGTGTGGGCTTTCTCTAGTTGTGGTGAGCGAGGGCTACTCTTCGTTGCGGTGCGCGGGCTTCTCATTGTCGTGGCTTCTCTTGTTGCGGAGCACGGGCTCTAGGCGCACGGGTTTCAGTAGTTGTGGCACGTGGGCTCAGTAGTTGTGGCTCGCGGGCTCTAGAGAGCTGGCTCAGTAGTTGTGGCACACGGGCTTAGTTGCTCCGCGGCATGTGGGATCTTCCCGGACCAGGGCTCGAACCCGTGTCCTTTGCATTGGCAGGTGGATTCGTAACCACTGCGCCTCCAGGGAAGTCCCAACAAAGTGCTTTTGAATCTTTTTTTCCAGAAAGGAGGAATCTCCCTTTTCTCACCACACCCTGGACTTTGGAGGTTGAAGGGAATCACTTTTGAATTTCCAGGCACTGGTCAGATTCTGGGTTGGCCAGATCTCTGGGGAGAGAGAAAATTGAGCGGGAGCCTGGGCCGCTCCCACTGCGTCCTTGCCCTGTTGCCAGGCCTGCTCTCCTCTCCCTGCTCCTGCAGCCTGTAACCCATGCTCAGCAGTTACTGGGGGGCCCTAGCCTCTCCCAGTGCATCCCCTCTGCTCTCCCTCAGCAGGCTCCTGAGGGAGGCCCAGGAGCAGCCAGGCCAGAAACTCCCAGCCAGGCCCCAAACAAACAGGCCAGAAGTGTGTTCCAGCTGCAGCCAGTGCATATCTGGGAATGTGTTCATGGAGGCGTGTGTCTGAAGCATCTGCACCCTTCAGCTGGCCTGCCCTGTGAGGCGCCACTGTAGTCGGGGCAGGGGCTGCATAGCCTTAAGATGTAAGCCTGTTGTGTGAGAATGGGAGCCCCACCAAGGGGTAGCAAAACATGCCCCCAAGCCCGGCTCTGGGAAGTGATTAATGAGTCACCCAGAGGCTGCCGCGGGTGAGCCCAGGCCCCTCCTCACCGGCAAGGAAACTTCTCACCCCTACTGTCCGTTGTGTCCCATCTCGATGTGGGACCCTGGCACCTGGACCCAGGGTTTGAATCCAGGTCTGCCTCATGTGAACTCAGAGTCTGACTCTGTGCATCTTGCAAGCTGACCAGATCTGCAATTTGGGCCGGTGTCACTCTCACAAGACTTCATTCTGTCCACTTTTCACCCTTGATAGGTCAAGAAATAGTTCTGCTCAAGCCCTAAGAGGTGACTTAGAGAAGTGGAACCTGACAAGCTTTGTTTCTTTGCAGGTCACTGATCTGAGAAACTTCTCAGGGGTCACGTTCCAGGGACAATCCGACTCTGTGAAGGAACCCTCACTCAACTCCTGCCACGTTCCCCACGGGACCTGGAGGAAAGATGGTGGTGATCAAGGCCTGCGTGTTCTTCTTCCTGGTCCTAGAGGTCACCTCTCTGTTGGGTACAGGCTAAGTATCTACTGTCTCTCTAATCCCCCACTTGTCATAATGAAGTCACTATGGTCTGGGACCCAACTCTGCATCTGCCTTAAGCCACAGCAGTGGCACTAAGAGCTGAGGCTGGTTTGTCTATTTATTCATAATTTATACCCTGCTTGTTTTCCTAAAGGATTTGAGATAAGTACCAATATTACAACTCACAGAACAGAATCTTTTAAATGAGGAGCAGGGTAAGTGTCACTCAGAAGGCAGAAAAAAGATAAGAGCGTTACCATTCCCCCTGAGTGTTAAATTTAGCTCTGAGCTTTCTGATAGCCAAAGCAAAAGGGATCACTGAGTTCTCACAGCCAGATTTTTGGTTTTAGTTTCATGAAAATTCAAATTTATAATCAAATTTGACAGAGACACCTGTAATCAAATTTGTAATCAAATTTGACTGTAATCAAATTTGTAATCAAATTTGACAGAGACACCAGAACCCCTTCTGGTCTCCTTGTCCTCTGACCCCATTCTCTGGTGACACTGAGTTCTCAAGGGAACAGGTGGAGAGAATTTGCCTGGTGGGCTCCCCAAGGCTTCTAAGCATCAGAGCTCCCAGCACTATCCTGTATACTCTCTCCCATCTCCCCTTCCTTTCCTGATTTCTAGCCACATACTCAGGTAAAGCAAAAATATGCTCAAAATCCTCTCATAAAGCAGCGAGCACTGCAGGCTTTGTGACCACAGATGCAGGAACAAAGGCTGTCTCAGCATCTTGCCAAACCCTACATGTGCCCACCTCCTGCCTTGCTCTTTCTACCCTGACAGCTGCTGTTGGGGAAGATGATTAACATTCAGCCATCTGAGGGGAAATCAGATTAGTTTGATTAAAAGAGCTCCTATCACCCCAATTAAGCAGCAAAGAGAATACTGATTTGGCTCTCTCACGTGAGAGTTAATTACCTTTCAAAGCTCTTGCAGTGCTCTGCTCTCCTTTCTCCTTTCCATTTGGGAGCCCCCAACGGCAGCCTCCGGTGGCGTGGGCCTGGAGGCTCACTGCCTGTGGCCCGAGGTCCCTATACCCTTCCTCAGGCAGACTTCGCCAGCCTGGGGTCAGTAAATTAAAGGACCACTCCTCCAGTTAGGCCCTATGAAGGTGAGGGTGGATTCCCAAAGCCAAACTTTGCCAGGAGAAGGGAAATGGACATCTATTGTCCAGGTCTTGAGCTTAAAAGGAGTTGCTAACACTTATTCAGCAAACATTCTGTGCTAGGCATTGTTCTAAGTGGATTTTATGAATGAGCTTATTTAATCCCTACAATCCTCTGAGATAGGAACTATTATTATCCTCACTTTATGATGAGGGGTCAGATGAGTTAAGTATCTGGCCCAAGGTCACAGAGTCAGGAAGTGGCGGAGTGTCTGGGGCTCACAGTCTCAATCTCCGTATACTTCAGAGATGTTTACTTTGTGTTACCTCATGGAATCCTCATGCCAACTGGACCACCATATGTGCAGTGGGAACTAATATCTCCATTTTACAGATGAGGAAAGTAAGGTTCCATTCCGCCAAGAAGAACAGGCTCAGACCCTAAAGTAGGAGCCCCAGGTGCTCAGCAGCATCCCATGGTCCCTTTCTAGAACAAGAGTGAAAAGAGAACCACCATTTGTTGACCATGCACTGCATGCCATGTCCCTTTGCCTTCACCGTCACCCTGAATATGCACCAGGACCCTATGATGTGGTGATTGTTGATGCAGTTCTATTTTATGGGGAAACAGATTTAAAGGAATAAAGCTTTTGTGAAGTCACACAGCCAGTTAGTGGCAGAGGGGGATTTGAACCCATGCCCAGTGCTCATGTTCCATCCCCCACATCACACTGCTTCCCTATGTCTTGAGAGGCTAGTAGCAGGACCCTGCTGGGCCCCTGTATCTGTTTTGGCCTCTCACTTATCCTCCTGGCCCTCAGGGAGGCAGATGATGCTCACTCAGTCGGTGAGAAGAGCCCAGCCTGGGAAGAGGACCTCAGGCATCTTTGCCAAGCCTGCTGACCCCCTGGACAGTGAGTTGTGGCTGGAGCAGGGAGTAATTGGGGGGAGGGTTTTTACTGAGCTTGCTAAGAGGATCTCTGCAGCCAGGGAACAATGTCAGGGGTCCATAGAAACCCACTTTTTTTTAATTTTCAAAAATGTTTTATTTATAGCTATTTGGCTAATGGTCATGGTTGTAATATATATATATATTTAGATATCTTTTTTTTAACATCTTTTTGGAGTATAATTGCTTTACAATGTTGTGTTAGTTTCTGCTGTATAACAAGGACCTAGAGTCTGTCTGTCATACAGAGTGAAACCCACTTTTAAAAGGCATTTGGGGACTTCCCTGGTGATCCAATAGTTAAGACTCCATGCTTTCCACTGCAGGGGGCGTGGTTTCCATCCTTGGGGGGAGGAGCTAAGATCCCGCATGCTGCACGGTGTGGCAAAAAAAAAAAAAAAAAAAGGCATTTGGCCTACATCTCTGTCCAGGCAGAGGGACCAAGTATATAGGACAGCTCAGAATCATGCAGCCGCCTGATAGCTTCCAGAAATGCTGTAGGGCTTGCTGGGGTCAGAGCACAGGCTGGCAGGGAGAGAGCAGGGAGATGAAGATGGAGAGATACCAGGGGCCAGCTCACCAGCACCTGAATGCCTGGTTAAGAGAGTTAAAGCCAGGAGTGATGTGGCCCAAGCCACGTGGAGAAAGCTCACCCTGACTGCAGTGTTTGGAGAGGGGTGCGGATGGGTTCGGAGGAAGCTGGAGGTAGAGACCCAGGCAGGAAGTTTCTGATGTGGTACAGCCAAGGCTGCTGAGAGCTTTAACAGAACCTTTGGTGGTAGGGTGTAAGCAGAAGTGTAAGAGATTGGAGAGATGCTGGAGAGAGAGATGCAATGAGGGCCTGAGACCAGTGAGGGGGGGTGAGGGGTATTAGGGATGACTTCCAGGGCTTGAGCTCACCTGGAGCTCCAGGGCCTGGCTCCTCTCCTACCTGGCTCTCTCTCTCAGGTCCTGGGGAGTGGACAACATGGTTCAACATTGACCACCCAGGTGGGCAGGGCGACTACGAGCGGCTAGATGCCATTCACTTCTACTACGGGCACCAGGTGTGTCCTCGGCCCCTGCGGCTAGAGGCTAGGACCACCGACTGGATACCCGCAGGCAGCACTGGCCAAGTGGTCCATGGCAGCCCCCTTGAGGGCTTCTGGTGCCTCAACAGGGAGCAGCGGCCTGGCCAGAACTGCTTCAATTATACCGTGCGCTTCCTCTGCCCGCCAGGTGAGCCTGACCAGTCCCCACCCGCTACCTCCCACCAGCCTCGGCAAAGGGAGAGCCAGGACCTGCGTCTGGCTATGGGAACTCTGGTGGTCACACACATCCACATGCTTTGACTCCATAATAACCCATTAGTGTCATGAGAACCATAATCTTCCCAACAGTGTTCTGTGTGGATGGGTAATTTCCTTTCGATCCACTTTACTGAGTGCCTGTGGCACGGTGGTGAAGACCACAGGCTCTGCAGTTGGGCTGCTTGGTCTGAATCTGGGCCTACCATCTCTACTGTGTTCCTTAGACAAATGTTCTGAAGCTCTCTGAGCCTCATGTTTCTCACATGTAAAACAGGGGTAATATTAGTAATCCTTCATAGGGGTTTTTATGAGGATTAAATGAGATAATGAATGTAGAGGGTTTAATGCAGGTGAACATCCACTAATTGTCAGTTTCTATGTTAGTTCTTCTGTGCCAGACACTGCTAGTTATCTCCATTACTCAACCTTTACAACTGACCTGTGAGGAATCTCCATTTTGACAAGTTATTCCAGGTTCAGGGAGTTTAGGTAACTTCTTGGGACGACACAGCTGATAAATGGAATGCTGGGATTTAAACCCATGCCTGTGTTTGCAGAGCCCAAGAGTTCGTGCTCTTTCCATCTCCTCTCCCCACACTGGATAATTCAGAGCCAGCTGCAGGCCTGCCCGCTTCTTGGATATGCACGCTCCCCTCCTGGGATCCCACCAGTGCACACAGCCTGACCCTGCAGGCCCGGGAGGCAGTGGTGGTCGTCTGCAGTGGGAGCTCAGGCTGAGCGAGGTCTCCTGAGTGAGGTCCGAGGCCTCCATTCTTGTACACAGGCCTCAGACCAGAGGTGAGGAGGGTGGGCAGAGGGGGCTTGATGTCACTGAGGCCCCAGGTCCTGACTTCCCAGGGGGCCCTTCTTCAGGAACATGGGTAAAGTGTAAGATGGTGCTATCCCTGCACCTCCTAGGACAGCGCATCAAAGTCCCAGTACTTGGCCAACAAGTCCCTCTCAGGGCCACCCCTAGCCCATTCGGTGTTTTTATAAAACTTAGAGACACCACTTCCTCAAGACTCTTGATGTCCATCTGCTGGAAAAATCATTGCAGGAAATATAAATATCAGTGACATCTGTGTTGTAAATGGAGGCCTTGCTCTCTGAGAAAAAACAGCCTCTGGGTCAGATTTCCTGACAGAGTCCCTCTGAGAGGGAAGTCAGACCATCTGCTGATCCTGCTTTGCAGGATCCCTGCGCCAAGACACAGAGCACAGCCTCTGGAGCACGTGGTCTCCCTGGAGCAAGTGTTCTGCTGCTTGTGGTCACCCTGGGGTCCAGACCCGAACACGCACCTGCTTGGCGGAGACGGTGTCACTGTGCAATGATGCCACCGAGGAGGGTCGGCTCTGCATGGAGCAGGCCTGTTCAGGTACTACCCCTGCTCTTGGTACTGGGCAGGCATGGGACTGGGGCTGAAGCAGCCTAGAATAGTTTAGAGGGTCAGACTGAGACAGATTCATCCATTCATTCATCAGGTATTAAGTGAGCATCTGTTACGTGCACCGATGGGGGATGTAGACGATAATGTGGGAGCATAGTGCATGGTCAATTATTATAGCTTAGGGGAATTGAGGAAGCCTTTCTAGAGGAGGTGTCCTGAACTAAGTCTTGAAGGATGAGTAGGAATTAGTCATGCAGGCTGATGAGGAAGGGTAACAAAGGCCTAAGGGGGAGAGGAAGCATATGTGAGTCCACAGGCTGGGACGTGACTGAAGGAGGGCCAGAATCCACACACGCCCTCCTGATGTGACCCCTTCTTCCACAGCCTGTGACCTGACCTGCCCCATGGGCCAGGTGAATGCTGACTGTGACGCCTGCATGTGCCAGGACTTCGTGCTGTATGGGGTTGTCTCCCTCCCTGGGGGTGCCCCAGCCTCAGGGGCTACTGTCTACATCCTGACCAAAACACCTAAGCTATTGACCCAGACGGACAGCAGCGGGAGGTTCCGAGTCCCTGGCTTGTGCCCCGATGGCAAAAGCATCCTGAAGATCACAAAGACCAAGTTTGCCCCTATCAGGCTCACAATGCCTAAGACTAGACTGAAGGCAGCCACCATCAAGGCGGAGTTCATGAGGGCAGGTACTTAACTTCTCTGGGATAGGGCTGGGGAGGAAGGCTGGACTTTTAAATAAAAGGATTACAGTACTAAGAGCTGGCTTTCCAGGTTGCCCAGAGTAAAACTGAAAAATCCCCAAGTCCCAACATCATCTGCCAGACCCCCCCATTCCTTCTCTTCTCTCTTCCCCTCTCCTCTCCTATTATAGTCCCCTCCACCCACACTGAGTCACTCTACTCCTATCCGTTCCTCAAACACACAGGCACACTCCTGCCTCAGGGCCTTTGCACTTGCTATATACTCTGCTTGTAGTGTTCTTCCCCCAGATATTGGAATGGCTTGCTCCCTCAAATGTATGAGTTCTTTCCTGGTCACCTTATCTAACATAGTCAATTACAATACAGTATAACGTTTGAAAGGCATAGAGAGAGAGGCTGGGGGAATTCAGAAATGGTGCAGAATGGCCAGAAAATTCTGCTGGAGTCAGCAGAGCATCCAGCTCTGTCTCAATGGCAGTGTTTGGGAATCTTGGCTGGTACAAGGTCCTCTTGGTTCTCCACTGCCTCACCCAGATGCTGCCTGAGAGGCCATGGGAGCAGGTCCCAGGCTGAGTAGATGGAGGGAGTGGACTCCATTCTGGACCAGCTACTTATTAGGACCATTAGAGAGGGGCTGGGTGGTGTGTGTGAAGTTGTACAATTTTAACGCATGTCAAAATACCTGAGGGAGCAAGGCTCTGGAGAACCTGTCACAAAGAAAAACCCAAAACACCATGTCTCATCTTCTGTCTCAGAGACTCCATACATTGTGATGAACCCCAAGGCAAAAGCACGGAGAGCTGGGCAGAGTGTGTCCCTGTGCTGTAAGGCCACGGGGAAGCCCAAACCAGACAAGTATCTCTGGTGAGTATTCTGCCAGCTACCTGGCCCAGGTCTCCTCTTGGAAGCCAGAGCTTTCTTGCATTGGGTCTGGACTTATTAATCATGGCAATAATTAACAAGTGGGGGCCAGCAGGGCTGAGGCCACCCAGACAACGAGCAAGCCCTGTTGTTGTCCTATCAAAGCTGGGGTCCCCCAGAGCAGCTCTGGTCTTGGGGTCCTGACTCATATCCTTGGGCCACAGAACCAGGTTCCCCAGCCCTAATTTCCCAGACAACGGCAAATAAGGTCAGTGTCCCCAGTGGCTGTCCTTTACCCTTCACAAACATTTTATAGCCATTATCTTGTTTGACGCTCTCAACAATTCTATGGAGTCAGCTAGGCATCACTGCTCCTATTTCATAGAACAGGAAGCTGAAACTCAGATGTGAAATGGTTTGTCTAAGGGTCCATAGCCAGTTAGTGGTGGGGCTGAGACTCAGAATCGAGTACCCTGACTCCCAGGCCAGTCAACGTTCTTGAATGAGCTGAGTCAGTGGTGGTGTTGGCATCTGCAGGGACCCGTCCACCATCTGCCTTGCTCCTGGCACTGTCCCCAAGGATACCAGCCCTCCTACTGCCCACTCAGGCCGTCCCTCTCCATCCCTTTCAGGTACCATAACAGCACACTGTTGGACCCCTCCCTCTACAAGCACGAGAGCAAGCTGGTGCTGAGGAACCTGCAACGGGACCAGGCCGGGGAGTACTTCTGCAAGGCCCAGAGCGACACTGGGGCTGCAAAGTCCCATGTCGCCCGGCTGACTGTCATAGGTAAGACTGTCAGGGCCCCTGGGGAGCCCCTGCTACAGCACTGGGGAGCACTCCAGTGGGCATTCCTGGGCAGTAAAACCTTGGGCTTTTCTAGACTGTGCTCTCTGGGACACAAAGATGGCACAGACCTCGATCCTACCTTCACAGAGCTGCCACTCCAGGATGGGTGGAGGAATAAGAGACAAGTCAGTAAAGATGAAAAAATGTAGTTAAAACAGGAGATAAGGAATTGTGGACTCTATAGATGAGAGATAGAGACCTTCCAGGTGGGAGTGACTATGGCTGGTTACTTGAGGCTTAAATAGGGATCATCTGTTGAGTTTTTTAAACTACTGACGCCTGGGTCTTACCTCCAGAGAGCCTGATTTCATTGGTTTGGGATGTGGCCTGGTCATGCACAGGTTAAAATCTTCCCCAGGTAATTCTAATTTGCAGCCAATGTTGTGAATCCCTGGTCTTAAACAATGACCAGGGTCTGTGTGTATGGAGATGGGAGCATTCCAGATCAAGGGGCCAGCATGAGCAAGGTATAGAAGTGGGAAACTGAGGGGGCTTTACAAGAAAGGGTGACCTGATTAAAGCTGGTTTCTAGAAGTGAGCTGGAGGAGGAGAGACTGGAGGCCAAGACCAATCAGGAAACTGTACTTGGAAAGTGAGGGAGAAGGAGGATATCTTAGTAATTGGCCTAAACAAAACCAAACAAAAGGCAGAAGAAATTTTGTTGGAAGGATTTTGGAATATTTCAGACTCCAAGAAAGTTGAGTAACACACCTCGGGACAGGCAGGACACAGGGGACTTGACTCCTGGCAGAGGAGATGTGGAGAACTGTCAGCAGTGGTTCCCCGCTCATTATACCAATGCTCCCCGCTTGTCACAGTTATTCTTTCTTTCCTTTTTTTTTTCAGTTATTCTTAATACTTTAAATTTTAAATATTTTCAATTAAAAATATTTTTTACTATTCTAAAGTTAAATTTATAGATAATAACTACATATAATTTCCAAATATACATGCACATGGCCCTAATAACATAAAAGGGAAATACAAACAAAATAATTTTAATACAAAATAGTATGTATTTCAATATGTAAGTGCTTTGGCATAATGGCACAAGAACATCAACCAAGAGGTCAGATACTTGCACTTGAATCCAGTCACCATGAATGTGGCAGCTACAAATGCTGATGGATACAGGGGCGTCATTTCACATTCCTTGGGCAATTGTTGTAGGTACATGATTTTTCTGAAACAAGAAGCAATTCTTGGTATTTTTCCAAGCTAAATAAAGTACAATCTTAGCTTGATTTATATGGTAGTTGCATTCTTGAAAAATTCAATGTATGGTAAAGCCATGTAAAAAATACCAGGCTCCGATAATTTTAAACAAGTTTTCCACCTACATGAATGTCTGTAGAATATGTGAAAGTCAAACAGGATGCAGAAGAATTCCGTTTGAGAGACAGTGTCAGGCACTGCAGAAAATAGAGCTGCAAGGCCCCCTGCCCACTATAAGTCAGTAGCACTGCCAATTTTGGTGGTAACTCAAAACACCCTCACGAATTTTCAAGACCCCTCCAATTAGGACGATTACTCTACTGGTCTCAGCAGCAAACTCTGTTCCCTGTGTGTGAAATGGAATTAGTAACAGCTGTTCTATCTCCCTCAGAGGAGTTTTGTGAGAGTTGGGAATCACACAAGTACTTTGAAAACCCTGAAGTATGGCAGAGAGGGGAGGTTGAGGTCCCCTTTATGTAGGAAAAGAACTTGCATTTAATATCCGAACTATTTCCCTCCATAGCCCCCGATGAGACTCCTTGCAACCCAACCCCCGAGAGCTACCTTATCCAGCTGCCCCATGATTGTTTCCAGAATGCCACCAACTCCTTCTACTATGATGTGGGTCGTTGCCCTGTCAAGACCTGTGCAGGGCAGCAGGATAATGGGATCAGGTGCCAGGATGCTGTGGAGAACTGCTGTGGGATCTCCAAAACAGAGGAGAGGGAGATCCAGTGCAGTGGGTACACACTGCCCACCAAGGTGGCCATGGAGTGCAGCTGCCAGCGGTGTACAGAGACCCAGAGTATCGTTCGGGGACGCGTCAGCGCCTCTGACAATGGGGAACCCATGCGCTTTGGCCACGTGTACATGGGGAACAGCCGTGTGAGCATGACTGGCTACAAGGGCACGTTCACCCTCCACGTCCCTCAGGACACTGAGAGGCTGGTGCTCACATTTGTGGACAGGCTGCAGAAGTTTGTCAACACCACCAAAGTGCTGCCCTTCAATAAGAAAGGGAGTGCGGTGTTCCATGAGATCAAGATGCTTCGGCGGAAAGAGCCCATCACCTTGGAGGCCATGGAGACCAACATTATCCCCTTGGGGGATGTGGCTGGTGAAGATCCTGTGGCTGAGCTGGAGATCCCATCCAAGAGTTTCTACCGGCAGAATGGGGAGCCCTACACAGGAAAAGTAAAGGCCAGTGTGACCTTCCTGGATCCTCGGAATATTTCCACAGCTACTGCTGCCCAGAGTGACCTGAACTTCATCAATGATGAAGGAGACACCTTCCCCCTTCGAACATACGGCATGTTCTCTGTGGACTTCACAGATGAGGCGACCTCAGAGTCACTTAATGTTGGCAAGGTAAAGGTCCACCTCGACTCAACCCAGGTCAAGATGCCAGAGCACTTGCCCATGATGAAACTCTGGTCCCTCAACCCAGGCACAGGGCTGTGGGAGGAGGAAGGTGACTTCAAATTTGAAAGCCAAAGGCGGAACAGAAGAGAAGACAGGACCTTCCTGGTGGGCAACATGGAGATTCGTGAGAGGAGGCTCTTTAACCTGGATGTCCCTGAAAGCAGGAGGTGCTTCATCAAGGTGAGGGCCTACCGAAGTGAGAGGTTCTTGCCCAGTGAGCAGATGCAGGGTGTCGTGGTCTCTGTGATCAACCTGGAGCCCAGGACTGGCTTCTCCTCTAACCCCAGGGTCTGGGGCCGCTTTGACAGTGTCATCACTGGTCCCAATGGGGCCTGTCTGCCTGCCTTCTGCGATGACCAGTCCCCTGATGCCTACTCTGCCTACGTCTTAGCAAGCCTGGCTGGGGACGAGCTGGAAGCAGTGGAGTCTTCTCCTAAATTCAACCCAAATGCAATTGGTGTCCCTCAGCCCTACCTCAACAAGCTCAAGTACCGCCGGACAGACCATGAGGACCCACAGGCCAAGAAGACAGCTTTCCAGATCAGCATGGCCAAACCAAGGCCCAACTCAGCCGAGGAGAGCAATGGACCCATCTATGCATTCGAGAACCTCCAGGCATGCGAGGAAGCACCTCCCAGTGCGGCCCACTTCCGGTTCTACCAGATTGAGGGGGATCGGTATGACTACAACACGGTCCCTTTCAACGAGGATGACCCCATGAGCTGGACTGAAGACTACCTGGCATGGTGGCCCAAGCCAATGGAGTTCAGGGCCTGCTATATCAAGGTGAAGATCATGGGGCCACTGGAGGTGAACGTGCGATCCCGTAACATGGGGGGCACCCACCGGCAGACAGTGGGAAAGCTGTATGGAATCCGGGATGTGAAGAGCACGCGGGACAGGGACCAGCCCAATGTCTCAGCTGCCTGTTTGGAGTTCAAGTGCAGTGGGATGCTCTATGACCAGGACCGTGTAGACCGCACGCTGGTGAAGGTTATCCCCCAGGGCAGCTGCCATCGAGTCAGCGTAAACTCCATGCTGCATGAGTACCTGGTCAACCACCTACCACTGGCGGTCAATGACAACACCACTGAGTACACCATGCTGGCGCCCTTGGACCCACTGGGCCACAACTATGGCATCTACACTGTCACTGACCAGGACCCTCGCACAGCCAAGGAGATTGCGCTTGGCCGGTGCTTTGATGGCACATCTGATGGCTCCTCCAGAGTCATGAAGAGCAATGTGGGAGTGGCCCTGACCTTTAACTGCGTAGAGAGGCAGGTGGGCCGTCAGAGTGCCTTCCAGTACCTCCAAAGCACCCCGGCCCGGCCCTCCCCCGCAAGCACTGTCAGGGGAAGAGCGCCCTCGAGGAGGCAGCGGTCAAGTCAGGGTGGCCAGCGCTGGCGCAGAGGGGCGGCCTCTCTGAGGTTTTCTGGGGTTGCTCAGCAGCCTCTGAGCAACTAAGGCTGTGGTACTTCCCTTCTCCCCACAGCCATTGTGAGACTGACACCCAAACTGTCACTCGGTTAACTTAAGCCCATCTGTTCCGGTGCAACTTGCTCCTTTGTTTCTTCATTCCCTTTCTTACTGTCTTTGTCCTGTGATATTGATTGGCATGGAGCCCCCCAACTGTCAAAATAAAGCCTCTTTGCCCTGTTCTTTACAAGAAACACAGGAAATTGGCCATGGGCAAACTCTGTGGCTTTGAGCGTTCTTCATTTAGTGCCATACATGGAAATGTCCTTCATTTTCTTTTTTGCATGGTTTTGCCCACCTCTACAATAAGGATAATCTGATGTTGAAGATCAAATAACCAATATAAAACATATTTCTTGGTCTTGCTCCACAGGATGTAAGCAAGGCCTCCATCACAGTTCATACATATAAAAGGTGGTGAAATATTTTTACTTGAATTATAAATAACATTTATTTCTTTGCTGAATCTGGAACTCTAGTGCACATTCAGTGTTACACTGTTGAGTATGAGGTAATCATAGTTCCTCTACCAAGTCTGGAAAAAACATCTCCTGGTATCCACAACTGCCCTAGGTTGCTAATTATATTAGCGTGTTTCCCTTTATATTTGCTTTTGTTCTTTCTAGAAGCCCAGTGTGGCCCAGAACACATGTCAATAAATGCACATTTTGTACTTGATTTTGAGGTCATTGACCTGTCTTTAAACCATTAATCTGAGCCAACTGCTCAGAGGGACAGAGGGGTCTCTGGAAAGTGGTCACCAGGTGGCATGAGGCACAGTGCCACCTAACCCTAAATTACAGGGCTGGGTGACTAGGCACGTATTCTACTGGTCAAGTTTGTTCTCATAGATCATATTTTCCATTTGCAGAGAAGAGCAGAGATTCCTGGAGTTGTGAGCCCCTCCCAGATGTTCTGGGCCCCTGAGCAAAGCTGAAAACATGTCCTAATTTTTTTTTCCTTTCTTTCATTCCAGTACTGGGGAGCTTATACAGTGGCTTGGCCCAGGGTCTGGCAAGCTGGCCCAGTGGTCCTTTGGCATTCCCCCACAGCCTGCTGCCTTCTCCAGCTGGGCTGGCTGACCTCACTCAGAAGTGATGGGCTTTTTCTTTTTTTATTCCAAGCTCTTCTAAAGTTCCCCAGCTTTTCCGGACACCAGCCTCTGTGTGTAACAGCCTCTGCCAGGTAACAGCCTCTGTCCCTTGAGTAAAATGACTGGATGACTGATCCAAAAGGACAGGGTTTTTTTGTTTTTGGAAAAGGTGTTTGGTTTAAAACAGTAAATCAGAGGCCACTGGCTGGTGCCAAAGTGATCTTGGAGGCATCAGTAGCCAGGGATGTAGGGTTGAGTAAGATGCACTGATTGCCTCTTTCCCAACCTCTCCAGAATCTATTAGGAAAGAGGCCAAGGGGATTGGGGGAGGAGAGGGCATCATTTACAATCAGGACAAAAAGCTCTCCTTGATCCCCTGGCTGGCCCAGTGCAGTTCCTCCTGGCCACCTCTGGTCTGGCCTGGATTTGTACTCTTGGATCAGCATCTGCCCAGCTCCCAGGGGTTTGGTTCATAATCAATTAGAAATTTCTCTGGCTAAGCACCGCATCCCCATGACCTCTGAGAAAGTGGGTGTATGTAGGGCTGGGGCCTAGTGGCCTTTGATTGCTCCTTGACCTACTTCCAGACTATGCTTCCCAGGGAGTGGCTCCCACTGACCGCATGGGTTGGGGGTTGGGAAGCTTGACTGAAGGGGTCTGTGTTCAGCTATCTACAGCACAGATGCCTCGCTGCTTCGGGAGTGAGTATGTGCTGCTTCGACCTGACCATCCAGTTCCCTTCAAACTCACCAAAAGAGGCCACTGGGAAAGGTGGGCTGACTGGGCTCCCAACTTATGGCCTTCCCTTTCTGTTTTCCATTGAGGGCCTGAATAAATAGATCCCAGCAAGCAGTAGCTGGTACTTGATTTTTCTTTCTTCAGTCATCAAACATTTATTGAGTGCCTATTCTATGCAAACCCATGTGTGCAAGTAGACAGGCCTTCATGAGTATATAAAATATACTACACATAGTGGCACCAGATTTGGAGGGGACAGTGGTCAGAGGAGGCTTCTTAGAGGAGGTGACATTTAATTTGAGGTGTGAATGATAGCTAGGAGCTGGCTTGCTGAAGGTGTGGCTGTCAGGAGCAAGGGGCACAAGCTTGTGCAAAACCAGGAGGTGGAGGCTGGGAAGGGATGGCAGATACCTCTCTTTTCAGACAGGAAACACTATTGAGTTGAGCTCATGACACCTACTTTCTAAACATCTTGCTTCCAAAGACAGTTGTGCTCCCTGCTAGCTGTCTGACTTTGGTTGTCATTTTCCTCACCTATAAATGAAGGGGTTGGGGAACTTCCCTGGCGGTCCAGTGGTTAAGACTCTGCACTTCCACTGCAGGGGGCTCAGGTTCGATCCCTGATTAAGATTAAGATCCCGGGCTTCCCTGGTGGCGCAGTGGTTGAGAGTCTGCCTGCCGATGCAGGAGACACGGGTTCGTGCCCCGGTCCAGGAGGATCCCACATGCCGCGGAGTGGCTGTGCCCCTGAGCCATGGCCGCTGAACCTGCGCGTCCGGAGCCTGTGCTCCGCAACGGGAGAGGCCACAACAGTGAGAGGCCCGCGTACCGCAAAAAAAAAAAAAAAAAAAAAAAAAAAAGATTAAGATCCCGCAGGCTGTGCGGCACAGCCTAAATAAATGAATAAACAAATAAATAAAGAAGGGGTTGGTTGTACACCTAAAACTAATACAATGTTATGTGTAAATTATATCTAAATTATCAGTAAATAAATAGGAAAAAATTTAAATGAAGGATTTATCTAGATTGAATCTAAACCACCTCTAAAGTCCTTTTCATGATTTTCAGTGAGGCTAAGAGCACAGTTCCCAAGATGCTTTTGCTTTAACAAACAGCTGATGATTCATTGGGTGTTCCCTTCCCCTGTGGAGACTCTGCAGACTGGATGGACAAAATGTTCAGTTCAAAAAAGCCCCGGGTTTTTGTCTCAGACTGCTGTGCACTGGCTGATAACTCAGTTACTGAGAGTGAACTGTAAGAAGACAGACACCAGATGGCAGGGAGGAAGGGCACAGGCAGGAAGACAGAGGGGCCAATCAGGCTGCTTCTGTTTCCAACCAAGGACGTTCCAGGCAGAATGCTCTCTACAGTTTGGAGAGTTCCGGCAGCTGAGTTGGTAGAGAAAAATGTCACCAAGATCTCTCAGTCTTGAAGGATTGAGAGAACTTAGACAAGCCAAGTTGGAAGCAGTGCAGGATAGGTGGAGTTCCAGGCAAAGGGATCAGCTAGAGCTAAGGGAGTAAAGATGGGACCACACAGTGGAATACTTTTGGTTATAAGTAACAGGGGTACCAGCAGACATCAGGAAGGACCAGAACCAGGAAATGCAAAGCCATCAGAATCTAGGCCATCACTCTCAAGCTGATTATGACTTACGGCAATTTGGTAAATTATACCTTTGTAAATAGAACTGAACATGTCTTTTCTCTCTACCTGATCCCTCCAGAAATTGGAATCTCTTAGTTTCCCAGCAACTTTATCAGGCAAATAAGGATGGCTACCTGCTAACAGGTACAGGAGTCTCAAGGTACTTGGGGGGAAATGAGAGGAATTCACCAAAATCTATAGATATCACAGGTGGAATCTGTGACAAGCCCTTGGTATGGCTTTCCTGCCCCTAAGAGGCCTTTTAAAAGCTTAATCTGAGGGACTTCCCTGGTGGTGCAGTGGTTAAGAATCCGCCTGCCAATGCAGGGGACACGGGTTCGAGCCCTGGTCCAGGAAGATTCCCACATGCCGAGGAGCCGCTAAGCCCATGCACCACAGCTACTGAGCCTGCACTCTAGAGCCCACGAGCCATGACTACTGAGCCCGCGAGCCTAGAGCCCGTGCTCCGCAACAAGAGAAGCCACCACAATGAGAAGCCCACGCACCGCAACGAAGAGTAGCCCCCGCTTGCCGCAACTAGAGAAAGCCCACACGCGGCAACGAAGACCCAACGCAGCCAGATAAATAAATTTATTTTAAAAAAGTAATCCTCAAAAAAACCCAAAACAAAACAACAGCTTAATCTGAAATTCCATATGAAAAGTTCCAGCACAGCCAAGTTAAAAGAGCCTACGTGATCAGTTACACTTATGTAAATAATCAGGCTAAGTTTATAAAAACCAGACTTATTTTGCAAACAAATTAGTCTGAATTTGACTATATTTGGTAGAAATGAGGGTAATTTTAGAAAAAAATATGTTTCAGTAGATATTAAATTCTAGTTTTGTTAATTGAGGTCTGTATTTACTGCTAAAGACTCACTTCTCAGATGACTCCTTGTTGCTATGTTATATTATTGTAAAGTTTATTTCTGAAGCTTATCACAGTCATCTATCTTTGGATGAAGATCAGATGTGTCTCCTGCAACCAGGGGATAATGCATACTGGAAAAGACATCAGATAAAGGACTCTTTACAGCCATGTTGAAAGGTACCATATCAAGCCTTCTCCCCTGAGTGAACGGCAACTCCTGTTTCTAACACCCAACTTTGACTAACTAAGACAAACACTACCAGACCAGGACAAGAAGAAGATGAAATCTGAAGTAGACAGCTGACCCAAGATGCCAGACCAGGCCTGTATACTAATTACTTAGACAATTGCTCACACTTTTGCTTTTTAACCAAATGTATTTTTTCCTTGGGCCCAATCATTTGCAAGTTTCAAAAATCAATCCAATTTCTGGGTTTGTGGCCAATTACCTATGTCCAGTACTCCTAGGTTACCTTGGTGGATTTTCCTCTCCAAAGGCTCTAATTGGATGGCTCTTAGCAGTTTTATTTTAGAAGAAAGAAACTCTAGTACCATGCAAGCTAATTTTACTGCCAATATCACTAAGTGGGACCCTCTTAGCCAATTAATGACAACTGTTCTGAACCTGGTCAAAAGTAATCCTTTTCACTAGATGTTGAATATTGGGTAGCTCCTAACAGGATCCAGTGAATTTATGGAACAAGTTTATGGCCTTGGCTCTCCCCAGGTTGGCTAGGAAGATGCACAGTTGGTTTCCCTGGGGCTCAAGGTCACCGACAGGTAGTCTTGGAAACAGCCCCTGCAATCGGCTTTATTGTGAGCACACTGGGTTCTATCAGTTTTCCAATGGTATGACCATTTGGCTGAGATATTTGTTAACTCATGACACATGAAGAATCAAATTTCTGCTCTGAATGGTCCTCTTCCCAGTTTAGGAAAAATACTGGGAAAATGGTTTGGTTTAGGAGGATCTTGGCTTAAACATTTACTAATGACATTGTTACTGCTCCTGTCAATTTTGATCACATCTACAGTTCTCTATACATTAATGAACACTCACAGTGCACAAGCAAGATTAAATTGGCATAAATCATATTGAACAACTTGGAATTGACCATTAGTCCTTGCCAGACATCTTACCAATACAACCCCCTAAAAAAAAAGAAAGAACAGAGCTATTAAGACCTGACATCAAGCGACATGATAGACCCAGGGCAGATAAGCAACCACCCTGACATTGAGGGAACAAATATTTGATCATCTAATGCTTTCTATCTAAAGATTAATTATCAAAATGGGAAAATTGATTAAATAAAATTCATATTTTGTGGCAGGATGAGAAAAATTTAAACATAAAAATTTTCCTTGCCCATTGGGGCCTCTACCTTCCTCCCCTTTAGTGCATATTGTTTATTTGCATTATCCAGACCTCCTTATGAGTTAACATTCCTCTTTAATCTTATAAAAGGTCACAACCCCTTAGGAGATAACCTTCCTTCTTAATCTTGTAAGGGGCCACAATGAACGACCCATGACCCACGCTTTCTACTGTGGATCTGGATTGTGTACACTGTCAGTAATACATCATTTGACATATAAGCCTTTGTCTCAAAAACATATAACTGTTCTTTAACCTCTAACAGGCATAACAGTCCTCAGAGCTTTCTGAAAGACTCTCTTGGGATATAATCCTCAGGTTGGCTTAAATAAAAATTCCCATTTCTTCCTTAGATTGACTATTGATGATTTTTTCATTGACAATATAAAACCAATCAATTAAAAAACAGGTTAGATTCAAATTGGTTTTCTGGCTGATGGAACAAATCAAGGTCATCTGTCTAGATGGCTAAACCCTTTTTTACTAATATTTATAGAGAAGACACTTAAGATTTGTATCTGTCCTTGATAAGTCAAGTTTCAAACTATCTTTCCTCCATTCTTTAAATAAGAATTACCTTCTGAAATTTGCCTTTTAAAAAGATGGCCTGAGATAAGAGTTCCTGGAGAAGACCAGGTAGAACATTTTCATCTCAAAGGCCTGGGAGGAGAAAGGCAAGTTCCTTCCAGGAGGACTTTTTTCCCTTAAGACCAGAAATTGTTTCTTTTTGCCTTTTTTTTTTTTAAATTTTGGCTGTGCCAGACTTCCCTTGTGGTACAGTGGTTAAGAATCCACCTGCCAATGCAAGGGACATGGGTTCGAGCCCTGGTCCAGGAAGATCCCACATGCCGTGGAACAACTAAGTCCATGCACCACAACTACTGAGCCTCCACTCTAGAGCCCATGCGCCACAACTACTGAGCCTGTGTGCCACAACTACTGAAGCCTGCATGCCTAGAGCCCATGCTCTGCAATAAGAAGGAAGGTTATCTCCTAAGGGGTGTGACCTTTTATAAGATTAGGAAGGAATGTTAGGCAATTCCCTGGTGCTCCAGTGGTTAGGACTCTGTGCTTCCACTGCAGGGGGCACAGGTTCAACACCTGGTCAGGGAACTGAGATCCTGCGTGCCACGTGGCATGGCAAAAAGAAAAAGAAATGTTATCTTGTAAGGAGGTCTGGTTAATGCAGATGTACAATACACACTAAAGGGGAGGGAAGAAACCCAAACAGGCAGAGAAAAAGATTTGTTTAAATTTTGTTTTGCCATGAAATATGAATTTTATTTCATCATTCTCAATTTAACTCAGTCTTGTTCTACATTCTTTATTTGTCAACCTGTCTGTCTGACTGTCTCTTTCTAAGTCCCTCTCTCTAGTCAGTCTGATTTTCAGTCTCTCCCTCTTACTGTGTGGTCTTTCCTCTCTGTAGGAACCCCTAGTTTCTTTGCAGATCAGCTTTCTCTGCTCCCCAGGGTTCATAGAAGTGGTGGCCATCTCTTAAAGCTAATGAAGAGCCCTGACCTAAGCCCCGGTTCCTTGGAGATTCTGATTGTCTTATTTCGAATTGGGGCTGTACCTCTAGTCCAAACAACTGTGGCCATAGTGGGGAGTGGAGTATAAAGGGCAGTCCTATGATACAGTCATAGTTGCTGGGGACGTGGCACAATTCTCAGAGGAAAGGGATCTTGGAGAGTTGGGGAGAACCCCCTGAAAGGTGAATACTTTCAGTGGGACAGTGAGCAGATCACTGTGGGTGTATGGTCAGGCCATTCTAGATGGGTGTTCTCTTGGTCTCTGTACATCCCCTGCTCAACCAGGCCCTGCTTCACTCACATGACCATCCAATTGTCTTAATTATAGGACTTAATTAGTAACTATCTACATGCTTGTCCCCTGCCCCAGCCACTGGTTTCCTTGGTAACTGATGAGCCAACCTGACTTCAATTCCCCCTATAAATGGCAGCTTACTTCTCCCCCAAGTAGCATCTCTCCAGGACCTTTTGTTTTGTTTCTTTAATAAATTTATTTATTTATTTTTGGCTGCGTTTGGTCTTTGTTGCTGCTCGCAGGCTTTCTCTGGATGTGGCAAGCAGGGGCTCTAGGTGCGTGAGTTTCAGTAGTTGTGGCACATGGGCTCAGTAGTTGTGGCTCGTGGGCTTTAGAGCGCAGGCTCAGTAGTTGTGGCGCATGGGCTTAGTTGCTCCGCGGTGTGTGGGATCTTCCCAGACCAGGGATCGAACCTGTGTATACTGCATTGGCAGGCAGATTCCTAACCTCTGCGCCACCAGGGAAGTCCCATACCTTTTGTTTTGTACATGTAAGATCCCCTGTCCAATAAACCATTAATGTCTGGCTGTCTCCGAACTCTTTGGCCTGGAGGCTGGGCTACTACAAGGCTTGCAAGGCCTGCAGGGTGCAGTCCAACAGTGGGTTTACTGGGAGTTTAGAGTTTTCCATTTCCAAACATCAGGGGACTTTAAATACATCGAATGAGATCTGTGTGGTACCAGTTCTTTGAAATCTGTTGTGTGTTACTTCGTGACCTAGTACTTGGTCAGTTTTTGTAGTTTCTATGTGCAATTTTTTAAAAAAGTATATTCTCTAATCATTGGGTGCAGGTCTCCATACAGGACCATTGACTTATACTTTTTAATTATTTAGTTCCATAAATGAGAAGTGTGTTGAAATCATCCACTAAATGATGTGCTTGTCAATTTCTCCCTGTGATTCTTCAATTTTGGCTTTACATATTTTGAGGCTATGTTAATAGATGCCTATTATGTATTGGCATCTATGCCTATTATGTATTGGCACCCATTATGTATTGGCATCAAAAAAAAAAATTTTTTTTTTTTTTGCATTATGCGGGCCTCTCACTGTTGTGGCCTCTCCCGTTGCGGAGCACAGGCTCCAGACACGCAGGCTCAGCGGCCATGGCTCACGGGCCCAGCCACTCCACAGCATGTGGGATCTTCCCGGACCGGGGCACGAACCCGCGTCCCCTGCATCGGCAGGCGGACTCTCAACCACTGCACCACCAGGGAAGCCCTATGTATTGAATTTTCATTCCTGCTTGTGAGTTGAATCTTTTATCTTTTATGTAGTTATGTTCTTTGTTCCTATAATGCTTTTTTTGTCTTAAAGTTTATTTTGTCTAATAATATAGCTCCGAACTCCCTTTTTGGTTAGTATTTGCTCAGTATGTCTTTTCTATCATTTTACTTTTAAGCTTATGTGTCTTGTTTAAAGATGTGTTTCTTGTAAACAGCATTATAGCTGGATTTTAGTTTATTTTATTCAATCTAACAATGTCTTTTAACTGTGAGTCTTGTAAGTACATATGGTGATTACAGTTATATATGGACTTCTTTTTACCATCTTACCTGGTGGGGTTTTTTTAAAATCACTTTTATTGTCAGCTTTTGGATTGAGTAATATTTTTCTTATTCCATTTATTTCCTCATATTGAATTAGAAGTTTTATACCTTTTCTATTCTTTTAGTGCCTTCTCTTTTTCTTTTTTTTTTTTATTTTTGCGATACGCGGGCCTCTCGCTGCTGTGGCCTCTCCCATTGCGGAGCACAGGCTCCGGACGCGCAGGCTCAGCGGCCATGGCCCACGGGCCCAGCCGCTCTGTGGCATGTGGGATCTTCCCGGACCGCGGCACGAACCCGTGTCCCCTGCATCAGCAGGCGGACTCCCAACCACTGCGCCACCAGGGAAGCCCATAGTGCTTTCTCTTTTTAAAATATATTTATTTATTTATTTATTTATTTTTAGCTGTGTTGGGTCTTCGTTGTGGTGCACAGGCTTCTCATTGCAGTGGCTTCTCTTGTTGCGGAGCACAGGCTCTAGGCATGCAGGCTTCAGTAGTTGTGGTACGTGGGCTCAGTAGTTGTGGCTCACGGGCTTAGTTGCTCCATGGCATGTGGGATCTTCCTGGACCAGAGCTTGAACCCGTGTCCCCTGCATTGGCAGGCGGATTCTTAACCACTACGCCAACAGGGAAGTCCTGATTTTTATTATACATATTGATTTTAACAAAATCAAAGTTAAACAGTATCTTCGCCCCTCAAATAATATTTTAATTCCTTTTTATTTGCCCTTCAAAATATTTATTTTATAAAAAAATTTTATCATTTTATACAGTTTGTTTAAATTTATTTGCATGTTTACCACCTCAGATCTTGCTTTTAAAGTCATTTTTCTTCTTCCTGAAGAATATCTTTTAGAATTATTTTAGTGAAGATCTGTTGTGGGGAGAACTATCAGGTTTTTTAAATTGAAATTTAATTCACATACTGTAAAGTTCGCAATTTTTTAAAGTATACAATTAAATGGCTTTTAGTATATTTTAGTATATTCACACCATCACTTTCTAATTCCAGAATATTTTCATCCCAGAGAGAAACCCCATACTCATTAGTAGTCACTCTCTGACCCTCGTCCCCCAAGGCCCTGGCAGCTACTTTGTCTTTACGGATTAGCCTATTCTGGACATTTCATATAAATGCAGTCCAACAATATGCACTTGTCTCTTTCACTTAGCATGTTTTCAAGGTTCATCCATATTGTAGCATGTATCAATATGCCATTACTTTTTCTCTTTTTTTGGCGGTACGCGGGCCTCTCACTGTTGTGGCCTCTCCCATTGCGGAGCACAGGCTCCGGATGCGGAGGCTCAGTGGCCATGGCTCACGGGCCCAGCCGCTCTGTGGCATGTGGGATCTTCCCGGACCGGGGCACGAACCCGTGTCCCCTGCATCGGCAGGCGGACTCTCAACCACTGTGCCACCAGGGAAGCCCTGTTGAGCATTTTTTACATACTTATTTCTTTTTACTTATTATTTATTTTATATACTTACATACTCATTTGTATATCTTCTCTGGAGAAATGTCTATTCAAATTCTTTGCTCATTGTCTTATCTATTTGAGCTGCTACAACAATACTATCAAAGACTGAGTGGCTTATAAAGAATAGAAATGTATTTCTTGTAGTTCTGAAGGTTGGGAAGTCCAAGATGAAGGTGCTGATATATTTGGTGTCTGGTGAGGGTCCACTTCCTGGTTCAAAAGGGCAAGAGTGCTCTCTGGGGCCTATTTTATAAAGGCACTAATCCCATTAATGAGGGCTCTACCCTTATGACCTAATCACTTCCCAAATGCTCCAGCTCCTAATATCATCACACTGGGGATTAGGTTTCAACATATGAATTTTGGGAGGACACAGACATTCAGTCTATAGCACCTCCTTTTAAAACTGGGTTGTCTTTTTACTGTTGAGTTGTAAGAGTTCTTTATATATTCTCAATACTAGGCCCTTATCCATACTTGATTTGAAGATATATTTTTCCCCATTCTATTGGTTGTATTTTCACTTTATTGATAGTGTCCTTTGAAGCACAAAATATTTTAATTTTGCTAACGTCCAATTTATTTGTTTTTGGTTGCTTATGTTTTTGGTGTCATATTTAAGAAACTGTTACCTAATCCAAGGTCATGAACTTATACCTAGGTTCTCTTCTAAGAGTTTTATATTTTAGCATTTGCATTTAGGTCTTTGATTCATTTTGAGTAAATTTATGTATATGTATATAGGTAGAGATCCAACTTCATTTGTATGTGGATATCCAGTTGACCCAGCATCATTTGGTGAAGATTCTCCTTTCTCGTTGACTGGGCTTGGCACTCATTGAAAATCAATTGGCTGTAAAAGTGAGGGTTTATTTCTGGACTCTCAATTCTATTCTATTGCTTGGTATATCTATTCTTATGACAGTACCACTCTGTCTTGATTACTGCAGCTTTGTAGTAAGTTTTGAAACCAAGAAGTGTGAGTCTTGCAACTTTGTTCTATCAGCTTTTATTATCTGAAAATGTCTTAATTTTGTCCTAATGCTTGAAGACAGTTTTGCCACTACACAAACACTAATTCAATTTTAGTCATATAATTTTAACAATTATATTTTTAATCTCAAAATTTTTGTTGTTGGGGTTCTTTTTCAAAATACCTGGTCCCCTTTTTTTTTTTTTTCCCGCACCGTGTGGCATGTGGGATCTTAGTTCCCCGACCAAGAACCTTCAGTGGAAGTGCTGAGTCTTAACCACTGGACTGCCTGGGAAGTCCCCTCTGGTCACTATTTTTTTTTTTAAAGATTTATTTATTATTTATTTATATTTATTTTTGGCTGCATCGAGTCTTCGTTATGTCACTCGGGATCTTTGTTGAGGCACTCGGGATCTTTCATTGTGGCGCCTGGGCTTCTCTCTAGTTGTGGCGTGCGGTTTTTCTCTTCTTTACTTGTGGCGTGCAGGCTTCAGGGCAGGTGGGCTCTGTAGTTTGCGGCATGCGGGCTCTCTAGTTGAGGCGCATGAGCTCAGTAGTTGTGGCGCGCGGGCCTAGCTGCCCTGCAGCATGTGGGATCCTAGTTTCCATACCAGGGATTGAACCTGTATCCCCTGCATTGGAAGGCAGATTCTTTACCACTGGTCCACCAGGGAACTCCCCCTTCTGGTCACTTTTGATAGCCTCCAATTGCGTGCTCATTTTAAAAACAATTCCTGAGTTTACTTTTGATTCTTTAGAACATTTATATGACAATTTTCAACCTATGTAGTAACATAAGAATTTGCATGCATGTTCACGGAAAATTTTCTTCTTTTTTTAAAGCTCAACAATGCAATAAAAAGTGTATTTCATCCAAGACAATCTAATAGTGAGTCCTGTGGAATATAGTGCGGTGGCTAAATGCATGGCTATAGAACCAGGCTACCTGGGTTCAATATTGGTTCTTTTACTTACTGGCAGTGTAATCTTGGACAAGCAGTGTAATCTTGGACAAGTTATCTAACCTCTGTGTGCTTCAGTTTCCTCAACTATAAACTTGAGAAAATAATATGTACCTCACGGGGCTATTTTAAGGATAAGTTGAACAAATGTATGAACACAGTATATATTAGTAAATGGAGGTTTGTACCTCTTAATCCCCTTCACCTATCTTCCCTACCTCCAACCCCCTCCCCCTTCTGGTAAGACCGATTTGTTTTTTTGTTTTCTGCATCTGTGAGTCTGTCTTTTTATTGAGTTTTTAAAAAATTTATTTGGCTGTGCCGGG
This sequence comes from Leucopleurus acutus, assembly GCF_964270905.1. Classification (NCBI taxonomy): domain Eukaryota; kingdom Metazoa; phylum Chordata; class Mammalia; order Artiodactyla; family Delphinidae; genus Leucopleurus; species Leucopleurus acutus. Next base: position 134,100,337 of record NC_139142.1, on the reverse strand, counting down.
TCTTAGTTGTGGCACGTGGGATCTTTTTATTTGCGGCATGCGGGATCAAGTTCCCTGATCAGGGATCGGAACCCCGGCCCCCTGCATTGGGATCACGGAGTCTTAACCACTGGACCACCAGGGAAGTCCCTGTCTTCTTACTGAGTTCTTGCATCCACTTCTCCGTTTCCTCCTTTTTTGTCAGGCTCTCAGAGAACACTTTGGCTGTGGTTAATATGCCCACTTCTAGCACCACTCCCCTTTCTAATTTACTCACTTCTGGGAAGGAGATCCATATGACCAAATCAGTATTTGAAATGAGTAAATAGACACAGAATGAGATTCTGAAGGCCTAGGTATGAGCAAAGTGTATGAACTTTGAATTGCCAACTTTGCAACATCTATTTTGGTGGCTCAGAAGCTTTTCTCTTCATTTCTTCTTATTGACTAATTTACCAACGGGTACTATTTTACACACACAGCCCAGTGGATGCTTGCAAGTAATAAATGATTACAACTGTTACCAAAGCATAAATATCTCTTATTATCTAATATTATGGCTAAGGCAAATTAATTGCAAATTGTAAAGGACTTATAAACCAAGGGTCTGTATCCTCTCTCTTTCGTCTCTCTTCTTCAATTTTGCATTTGAAATCAGGTGAGCTCCTTACAGTGCTAAGGTATAAAGGAATAGGGTGAGGTTGTCAACAAGTTGGCCAGGAAGCGTAACTAAAAAGGAGTTTTTTACAGGCATAAAAGGAAAGCCATAAATTACAGCATTGCACAGAAAAAAAAAATTAAGCGCCTACTGTATACTACGACTCAGAATCTTTTATTTACATTAACCCTAGGGGGTCAGGAGCACCCCGATTTATAGTTGGAAAAACAGGCTTATGAAGTTAAGTAACTTGTCAGAAGTCACACAGCTGGTGAGTGACCCAGCTAGTAGACACACAGCATTCCTTCTACCCCTGACATCTGTGCCCTTTAGAAAATACTAAACAAGCATTCCTAGCACTGTCCTCAAGATCTGGTACACCAAAAGTTCCAATGCATTAGCTTTAAGAACACTTCTCCTCATCCTACAACCCCTCTACCATGGATTCAAAGAGGGAAGCCATGGTGAGTTAGTGCCATCTGCTGACCATCTCCCTGAACATCAGGATGAAGGACATTCCTCTAGCTGAGGACACGGTTGGGGATGGGGAACCTTGTGCCATCTTAGGTCACCACCCCCCACTCAAGGACAGACCCAGGAGGACGGTGAGCATCTTCTTGTAGAATCCTTGGTCTCCCTACAGTACCAAGGCTGGGCAGTGATTTACTGAGGGAGAAAGTGGTGGTAATAGAGGAAGCCTAAAATAGAGGCCTTGAGAAATAAAGACACAGGCTTCTACCACCACAGAGAACACACCTTATTCATTTCGGCAAATAAAACTTAGCATTTCCTGATTCTAGTAATAAAAATGGATTCCTGAGCCCCACTCCAGACTATTTTATCAGAACCTTCCCTGGTGGTGCAGTGGCTAAGAATCCGCCTGCCAGTGCAGGAGACGGGTTCGAGCCCTGGTCCAGCAAGATCCCATATGCTGTGGAGCAACTAAGCCCATGTGCCACAACTACTGAGCCTGTGCTCTAGAGCCCGCGAGCCACAACTACTGAGCCCGCGTGCTGCAACTACTGAAGCCCGCGTGCCCAGAGCCCGTGCTCCACAACAAGAGAAGCCGCCGCAATGAGGAGCCCGCGCACCGCAAGGAAGAGTAGCCCCTGCTCGCAACTAGAGAAAGCCCGTGTGCAGCAACGAAGACGCAACATACCAAGTACCAAATGGAAGTCTTGGTATATCCCCATGGTATAAGTTCCCCAATTTGAATAACACTGTAAGATTTATACCATCAAAGAGCCTAGCACAAAGTTAGGGTCCCAATACAGGCTTGTTGGGTGCTGATCCTAATAATCCAGGTACATTCTGACCCACAGAGCATAGTTTGGGGGTGATGCACTGAAACTACCAAATTCATGTTGCCTGTGTGATGAAACCATGACCAGTCTGATGCCAAAGCCACATGACCTTTGCTCACATTTGAGAAAAAGTTAAACTGAGTTTTGTACACCTCCCTTTGTTTTGTACTTTCTAGGACAAAGTCTACACTCTGCTAATCAGGCATCTCCTGAGAATTCCTTCTGGGACACTCAATCAGTTGGATCAACCATTGTATAAATTTGTGTCTATTAACACTTCTTTGTCAATTATAATTTGCTCTGATTTTATGTCAGATTTTCTGAAGACACCATCTCAGCTTTCTGCCAAGCTAATGTAGTTGGAAGATAAGTACTTAATCAAGTATTTACTGAATTTCTACTGTGTATTCAGCCCACGTTTATAATGAAATACCTGCCTTCAAAGACTCATAGTACAGTTGGGAATACAGGCTAAATACACAAAACATCGGCCCATAAATAAAATTGAATACTCAGTTGTCCTTGGAATGAAAGAATATATTATGAAACAACATAAAGATATTCCTATGTCATCATACCAGTGGCACATATTTTTGTTTTACCTACTGTCTTATCTTTTCCCCACTAGAATAGAAGCTCCATGAGAGAAACTTTTTTGTTTTGTTCAATGCGATTTCCTCAGTGCCTGGCATGTAATTGGTACTCAATAAATATTTGTTGACTGAATGAGTAAGTCAAGGTTTTAGAATGGACAGAGAAAAGGAAGGCTTCATGGGGTGCCCCCAGATAAGCCTTGGCTTAGCAATGCTTTTATTCAGCTTGCTATATAGCAATCTATAGATTTTAGCAACCAACTTCTTAATTTCTATAAGAAGAAGAAAATGTGTATATAATTGAAATAGAAGGTGGGGTGGAATGAAACAAATTTAAATTGGGTGTTAAGAGTCCATGTGACCTGCTTAGCTTACCGCTACAAGAAGTTTGTCCTAGAATCAGTGGTTTTCAAACATTGTTTTAAAGCAGAACAACTATATTTTCTCTTTTAAAAAAAAATTTGTGTGTTTGTTTATTTATTTATTTAGTCTGCGCCGGGTCTTAGTTGCAGCACACTGGATCTTCGTTGTGGCATGCAGGATCTTTTAGTTGTGGCATGCGGGCTTGGACTTCTTAGCTGTGGCATGTGGACTCTTAGCTGTGGCATGCATGCAGGATCTAGTTCATGGACCAGGGATTGAACCCAGGCCCCCTGCATTGGGAGAGTGGAGTCTTACCCACTGGACTGCCAGGGAAGTCCCATGACTATTTTTTCAAACGAAACCGCAATAAATGAAACAGATAAAACCAGAGCTGCTCTGATTGACTTTGGAGGTGGCTTGGAGGAGGATTTGGGGAGGCTCACTCTCTTAGTCCCCTCATCCCCACCAAAGAGCTTTGGCTTCTGAGGGATTCTAGGAACACAGTTTGAAAACACTGGATTGTAGGAATTTTAGAGTCTCTATTCTCTCAAAATTTTATTCATGAAGGCAGCTGAGTTAAGACCTGGGCTCCCTTCTGGTCTCTGTCACTTTAAGCTGAAGGAGTACCAGGAGTCAGCACCCAGAGAGACAAAAAACCTGTGTGGTCTGGGCCAAGGCCAATGCCCCTTCTCACAGCCAGACCCGGGGAACTAGAAGCCACATTTCTCTGATCCCAGACTGAAGAGGGCTAAATAACTAACTCTGGCTTGCGTGTCGTCGTCCCCCCATCCCCTCCGTCCCCACCCCCTCCTCCGCCAGCTCAGAACTGAAGGTATTCAAGCTCACTTGGCAATTTCTCTGGGCTTTGGAGTTTATGAGAATCTTATATACAAAGTAAATACTCTGTCTGGTGCCAACCCAGATTGAAAAGAGTATGATTCATTTGTCACCATCCTGTACTTTGTCAGCTAGCTGGTTGATCCACTTTATTTATTTCAAATTTATTTATTTTTGGCTGTGTGGGGTCTTCGTTGTGGGCTTCCTCTAGTCGTGGCAAGCAGGGGCTACTCTTCGCTGCCATGCGCGGGCTTCTCATTGCGGTGGCTTCTCTTGTTGCGGAGCATGGGTCTCTAGGCTTCAGTAGTTGTGGCTCGCAGGCTCTAGAGTGCAGGCTCAGTAGTTGTGGTGCACGGGCTTAGTTGCTCTGCAGCATGTGGGATCTTCCCGGCCCAGGGCTTGAACCCGTGTCCCCTGCATTGGCAGGTGGATTCTTAACCACTGCGCCACCAGGAAAGCCCTGATCTGCTTTAAATATCCAGAGAGGAACCAGCCAAACAGAGGCCTAAGAGTAACAGAAGAGAGATTCTTGAAGTAACTATTTACCAGGGTGTGATCAGGTTTAAGGGAACGGACAAAGGATTGTAAAGCACCCAGGGACTAGCAACGACCTGAAGAGTCATCACCACTAGGCTTGAAAAAACAAGGAAAGAGAGTTGTCATCCAACAGCTGTTGCTTGAGGAACTTCGTAAAAAATACCGCCACTTCCAGGTCGCAAGTCAGGAAAGCAAAGATAAGGAAAAGATAAGGAACACAGGATGGGGAACCCCCGAGGGGAGGAACTTATCGATTCTTATAGAATCGGCCGCTTTCAAGACTCCTCCTGCGACCGGATAAGCCACGGGTCTCACTTTGACCTTCCCAGACACCAGTAGAAAATGACCAGTTTACGGTTACGAGCTGGAACTACAACTCCCGGCATGCATCTCTCCGCTACAATCGCAAACTTTTCAACGCTAGGATAAAGGGACTTTCCGGAAGAATTGTGGGTCGGGACTTGTAGTTCTTCATTTGGTGGGGGCGGGGGTAAATCGGCCTTCTGCCGTAGCGTGCTCATTGGCGCCCAGGTCACCGCCCCCTTCCCCCCGCCTACGTTTGTGTCTCACGCACGCGCCGCTCGTGCCCACGCCCCCCTCCCTAGGCCTAGGACGCAGGCGCGCGCAAGCCCCCCTGGGCCCGATAGGCGGGGAGGGTGCGGGGGGAGGAGAACGTGGAGGGGGGGCATGTTAGGTGTCTATTCAGTAGACGGCAGTGGGGCACGAAGAGTGCGAAGGCATTGCTGCCAGGGGGGTGATATCTGCAGTGGGCCTAGAATCGACAGGAGAGTTCGGAGCCAAGCCAGCGAACCCCGCGAGTAGCAGTCGGCTGCTGAGACCCGGAGGGCGGCAGGGGCCGAAGCCCCAGCCTAGGCCCCGCGGAGATGTCAGGCTGCGGCGCTTGTACTTGCGGCGCCACAGCCGCGCGGCTCATCAGCTCCTCGTTCGCCTCCGCGCCAAGAGGTAACGAAGTAGTCCCGCACCTGAGCTCTTGACCCAGCAGTGGCCTGGCCGGGGGCGGCGGGGACCCCGGGGAGGGCGAGAGGCCTCCCCCACCCCGAGGATGTGAGGAGGTGCTCGGCGCTTCGCCTGGCAACCCCCCCTTTCTCCGTGGCATGGGTCTCTGCCAACCTCTGGAGCAGCTGGTTCTCACATTTGAAGTGAAACCCTCTGGCTCCCCCACCCTCCCGCTTTCAGGCCCTCTGACTTTGGGGCCAGAATGTGGTCGCTTCGCAGAAACCCTGAAAGAGGCACGCAGTGCTCCGTTGGTTAAAAAGTGTCCCCAGACCCCACTCCGCAGGTGACTGCCGCCTCCCCTGGCTGCGGCTCCTCTTCCGGAGCCCGGCCGGGTTCCCCTTGGGCCTGTCGTGGGCCGCGGGAAGGGCCTGGATGAGGAGCCGCCACTGTTGGGGTCCCCCCCGGGGCCGCGGGGCGCCGAGCGGGCCGTCCCGGGCGCAGGCCGCGCGGGGGCCGCGGTGTCACAGTCGTTGTGCGGCCGCTCACACCGGGACGTAAAGCTGACTCGCACTACTTTTCGGGGGCCGCAGTAAAGCGCCCGAAGAGATGGAAATTCCCACAGAAATTGTTTTTGAAGGGCTTAGGTGTCTCAGGGAGTCAGTCGTTTGCCGGATTTCCTAACTTGACAGCCCCAAGTAGTTTTTTAAGGGTGGCGCTTGTTTACCTGTCCTTTCTGTTTATCAGGAGCTGTGAAAGAGTGGCAACCCCAGCCAAGAGATTCCGGAAAAGAAACCATTTTTCTCTTCCCTAAATCTATGAATAGCAGACAAAGAGTCTAGATCCTGTTATAATCACTAACTTCTAGACAGATTCGTTTTGTTTTGGATTATCAGCTTATGATTTTTGGATTAGAAAAAAACAGCTCCCTTTTCCGAATGTTTAGCTTCATTGTAAAATTCTTACAGTTTACTAAATATTTATTTTCCGACAGTTTATTTCACAGAGGGATTCAATGAGGTTGTGTGGGCAGAAGCATTTTGTAAAATGGTACATAAATGTGAAGGAGTGAATTTAGTCCCAGGACATTGTTAATCCTGAACAAGTAGACATCCCTATTCCAGGAATATGAGTTGCAAACACTCGAAAGTGGCAGATATTTAAATTCATTTATTTGACAAATTTGTTGAGGGCCTGCTATGTGTCAGGCCCTGCTTTGGTGCTGGAGATGGAAGGGTGAATAAGTCCTCATCTTCGAGTTTAGAGGAATAGACAAAGAATAATATTGTTTCTGGGCCTGTATAAGGTATGTGTTCTCCTTGGGCAGGGAAGGCTTCTTTGACAACATTCTTTGTCTCTATCAATTGTCCCTGAAAACTATGAGTTAATAGGAAGTGTGCAGCTATTTGTTTATTTTTCTTTTCAAAACAACATCTTTCAAAATTAAATCTATCATTAGGTAAATCAGCAAAAACTAATGACTTATTTAGGAATTATCTATTTGTTTCTCAGTTAATACAAGTTTACTAGAGGTTTTCAGAAATACCAAACTATAATTTTCACTGTAAAGGAGTAAATTAAATCTAAAATATGGGACATTACCCAATATCATTATAGAATTTAATATTTTTATATGACAATGAAACAGCAAATGGATTTACATAAAATGTTTGTTTTCCATGGTAGAAACTCTAAAAGTATACATAAGTCTACAAAAATATAAAGATGTATTTTTTTAAGGCCTGAAAAACCTTGAAGAGGGTTATTTTTATTTAGAATTCTTGGAAAGAGGAAGAGAGGTGAAAGATAGAAAAATCACAATTGAACTTTAGCTAGTTTATTATTCTTATGTACAGAGTTAAGAATTTCAGCAACATAATTTAAACAAATAAAAAGTTTCATCAATATAGTCTTCTAACAGGAAATTAGAAGATGAAGCCTAAAATAGAGGCCTTGAGAAATAAAGACACAGGCTTCTACCACCACAGAGAACACACCTTATTCATGTCGGCAAATAAAACTTAGCATTTCCTGATTCTAGTAATAAAAATGGATTCATGAATTAAGAATAAAAGGGGAGATTTCAGAGCTCCTCTGAAGTACAGTGCTATTTTCTATTTCTATTGGTTTATCTGTCATGTTAGACTTTAAAAATTTTAAACGGTAGTTTGAAAAATTAATTTGATAAATTGTCATACTAGACACTGGATCTGTTTTCTTTTCCTGTTGGGCTATGTGTATCCAATTTAATGTGTTTTTCTTCACTATTCTCTTTGAATATGAAACCTATAGTAAAGTAAAATTTTAAAATATTTTTTCTACTTGAATTGCTGGTGTTTTCAATATTGATGTATATTTTTTCAAATGTACTTTGCATATATAACAGTTTGCATTCTAAATATATGCATTCAGAAATGTTTGATTCCATTTAAAAAATTCTGAGTGACAGTACTTGGTTTGAATTTGGCTGTGAGAATTGTGTGCTCCTGTGTAACTCCCTTGATTTCTGGATGCTTTCTGTTCTTGTCCATTGAAAGGGTATCACCTCATGAGGGTGTAAATGAAGATTTGAAGATGCTCAAACATGTTGGTGGGCATCCATAATTTTTTTTAGCTAGATTTTAATTCCCTCTCTCTCTCTCTCTCGCCCCCTCTCGTAGTTAAATCCAATACAAATTAATATGACAAAGTGAGTAAATGATAGAGCATCTTTATTTCTAGAATAGCACACTATTTCCTAATCAACATTTCTCTTTTCTTGGGCATGTTCATCTTCAGACCAGCAGACTAGTAGCTTTAGTGAAAACCTATCAAACGTTTTTAAACTTGAGGAAAGCTATCATAGGAGTGATGTTATTTTTCTTTATTAAGAAGTATTCAGTATTCCTGAAGTAATAACTTGGGCATAAAATAAAAATTTGAGATTATTAAAAGCAATAAGCATCTACTAAGTTGCCAGCATTGTTTGCGAGTTTTTGTTGAAGTTTGTTTCCAATTTGTGTTGGAGGTTAGAGGACTGGTGTTCAAGAGAGCATTTAACTTAATTTGCCATTTCATCAGTTGTTATACACTTAAAATATTGTCACTACAAATATAGTTTTAAATTTTAATTAGTTCTTTTGCTCTATTTCTAAAATGCAAATTAAAGATCGGTTAATCTTTTAAGCTGAATCATTTGTATGTTTTTGGAGAATGCTTAGTTCAAGATTGAATATAGGAAGTCAAGTATTTAGAAATTGAATAAATTACCCTCCAAGTTCTTAATAGCCCTAAAATCATTGTACCTTATTCTAATATATATTTAAAAAAAAAAACTGCTCTGAAACTCAAAGCTTTATCCTTATGACAGAAGTTTTGTAAGGGGTTTAACTTGACTGTCTTCTGTCATTGCTGCCAAGTACTCTTTCGAAATATACTTCCCATAAATACTTCCCTTTTTGGCTTTTAGGGGTTTTTCACCTGGGTTCACAGGCTTCCAAAGGGCCCAGGGATAGAATTCAGAGATTCTTTGAACTTTATTTTCACTAATCTGAGTGAAATATAGCATTTCCTTCAATTACGAATGTAGGCAGCAAACCACAGTAGTATTAGCAATACCTGTGGATTTGTCACCAATCAAACACAGATATTTTCATATTACATTACATTACTGGTATTTCAAAATATTGTTTATACTTTCCACTACTTTGAAATCATGGTAGTTACATTAAAAGCTGTTAGATCTTATTTAATTTTGTTAGTTAAGAAGAATATTTTTAAAGAGAAAAACAAATACCGTATGCTAACACGTATATATGGAATCTAAAAAAAAAAAGTGGTCATGAAGAACCTAGGGGCAAGACGGGAATAAAGACACAGACCTACTAGGGAATGGACTTGAGGATATGGGGAGGGGGAAGGGTAAGCTGGGACAAAGTGAGAGAGTGGCATGGACATATATACACTACCAAATGTAAAATAGATAGCTAGTGGGAAGCAGCCGCACAGCACAGGGAGATCAGCTTGTGCTTTGTGACCACCTAGAGGGGTGGGAGGGAGGGAGACGCAAGAGGGAAGAGATAAGGGGACATATGTATATGTATAACTGATTCACTTTGTTATAAAGCAGAAACTAACACACCATTGTAAAGCAATTATACTCCAATAAAGATGTTAAAAAATATTTTAAAAATATTTTGATAACTACTTGAGGATAATTGGTTTCCTTTGTTATGTATTTTATTCTGTACATTTAAAAACATTCTGAATAGGCTTCACCAGACTGCCAGAGGGCACAAAAAAGGGTTAAAAACTGGTTGGGTTGCTGCAATAATTTCTGTGAGGATTTTATATGATTGGTGAATGACTGATCATTTAAATTGTTTTGTACAGTGGTTTTAAAAAGTGGGGTCCTCAAACCAGCAGTATCAGCATCATCTGGGAACTTGTTAGAAATGCATTCTTGGGTCCCACCTCATACCTTCTGAATCAGAACCAGGGAGAACCCCCTCCAGCCTGTGTTTTAACAAGTTCTCCAGGTGATTCTAATGCATGCCCAAGTTTGAGACCCAGAGGTTTAGTATTTACAGCGTCTTGTTGGTGTAGCCCTTAGATTATATCAGTAGAATATTAAAACAGCTCTCCAGTACCATACCATCAGGGCCAGCAAAGAAATTCTTAAATTTAGATTTTTAAATGATATGAACATGTTTCTCAGATAGTATTTTCTGTGGTGACTGTATGGTTGCATTGGTTTCATATGTTACTTGATAAATTATTTAAGGCGAAGGACACTTTTTCTTTCTATTCAAGTAGATTTTAAAAGGATCATGTTCATAATTTTTATCTCTCTTAAATTCCCAAAGATAATTTCCTTTCAGCTTATTTTCTAATAATAGTAGATATTGTAAATTGTTAAATACTATTTTAAAAGATGTATTGTAAGTGGGAAATAATACACTCTATCTGATACTTCAGGGCTCTTTTGTTCTAAACATCCAAGTACAAATAGCCTCACATAAAGCTTGTTACAATTGTAGTTTTCTTTGTGAATACATCATAAAGGTTCAATAAAAAAGTTACCCTTGTTACATAGATTATAATAAATTACTGTATTATGCTACCTTTCATATTAACTTATAATGGATGTTTTCAAGCACACACAAAATAGAACACTGAACCCCAAAATTCCTGTCACCCAGCGTCAAGGTGCATTCAACTTTCTGCATTCTTGATTTCATCTATCCCTCTCCTCCATGACTTTTTCTAGACTTGCTTTTTAGATTGACATAGTCTTTAAATCATATTATGTCCTTGGAAAAACATTAATGTTTAGCTTAAATTTCATAAACTACCTTAGATCTCATTCTAATGAGAGAGTAATAGCTAACATAATTTACTGCAAAAAATGGAAATGTTAACAGAGAAAATTTGAAATGTCTTTTGAAGATGTTTCTTAGAAGGAAAACATCAAATGTAGTTGGTTTTTTTTTTTTCCTTATTAATAGTCAAGCTTAATAGTGTTAAGCAAAATTTTACACTCTGGGTTAGGGACTGGGATGTCATAATCCTTTTTTGGTGTTCTTTGTGAATTTATATAGAAATGAGAAAATTTGTTTCCTCTTACTTGCATCTTTCCTGAGTAGTTTGGTGGGTTCATTTTTGTACTTCGTGGAACTGGAGATGGCCTATGGTGATAAGTAAAGAAACTAGTTCTAACAGTAAAGAAACTAGTTCTAACAGTGTACAAAATTGTGTTGGAAAATGGGAGTCGTTAAAAAAACAGTTATATAATTAAGCAATTGGTTTTGAATTGTTTGATGTACATAATTTTTTTTTTTGCGGTACGCGGGCCTCTCACTGTTGTGGCTTCTCCCTTTGGGGAGCACAGGCTTCGGACGTGCAGGCTCAGCGACCATGGCTCACGGGCCCAGCCGCTCCGCGGCATGTGGGATCTTCCCAGACCAGGGCACAAACCCGCGTCCCCTGCATCGGCAGGCGGACTCTCAACCACTGCGCCACCAGGGAAGCCCTACATAATTTTAAACCAGTTTTTGCATTTGGATACAATATATACATGTGTACATGATCTTTTAAAAGCCCTAACAGGTGTGGGAATGAAAATTTAAGTCCTGAGTTGTGAATTTTGCAGGGAATAAAATGAGGGAGGGAAAATCAGTTTCTTAAATTTATCTAAGTGTTAACCCCTTGGTTGTTTATTACCTCCTAATAGCACTCTGCTGGGAAACTTCCTTTTTGGGGATTCATTAATGTACATTATAGCTTATGCAAGATTCTGAATAGCTCTAGTGTACTGAAGTCTATGGAATTTTGTTTAACCTATTGTATGACCATTCAGTTTTCTTGTGTAGGGAACAGTCTTTTAAAGACCAGCTTGGGAAATGCTGCCTTATGGGAGTATGGCTCTTTTGCCATTGACTATAATTTATTCGGAGGCCTGTTTCATATTTATATGGAAAAAAGCAGGAGTCAGCAAACAGTGGCCCCATGGAACAAATCCAGCCACACCCATGTGTTTACATATTGTTTAAACTTGCTTTCATGTTACAGGGAGAATTAATGAGATTGAGACTACATATATGGCCCACAAAGCTGAAAATACTATCCTCGTCTTTTACAGAAAAAGTTTGCCAAATAAGTCAGTGATTAACCTATGTCTTTTTTAAGAATTAACTTCAAATATGGCAAAAGGTTAAAATGTTTGAAAGCTGGATGGTGGTTACACAATATTTTTTTATTGAAATATATTTCTCTTTTCTATAGGATGGAAATATTTTATTAAAACATGATTTAATGAATAGCACATAACTTTTAAAAGAACATTTGAAATTTGTTGCCATTGTTGCAGATATTACCCCCATATAACCAAAGAGACAGATGAGTTCATGTCAATTGTTTATTCTCATTGGTAGAAATAATATAAGAAGTATAAGAATATAGGACATAAATGGCCTTTTTCCCCTACAGGTGAGGCAGATGTTGAACTGCTTATTTTTCACACTTTGAAAGAGCCATTCATTGTTATGACCTGGGTGGTCTTTCCTTACTTCCAAAGCACAGGTCGGGCCAGTTTTTGAAGATGGTGTCACCGGTTTGTACTACTGCTGTGAAGACTATAGCTTTTTCAACCTCCTTTATGCTTGAGGGATTTTTGTCCCCAGGGGACTTATTGAAGGTGTGTTAATATTTGATGTGTAGACTAAATTTCATTGTATTTTCAGGTATTTCTTGTGGTCGCATTCATATACCAGTTTTAGGAAGGCTTGGGACCTTTGAAACTCAGCTTCTACGAAGAGCTCCTTTTAGAGCCTTTACAGAAACACCAGCATACTTTGCTTCAAAAGATGGGATGAGTAAAGATGGCTCTGGAGATGGAAATAAGGTATTTTATCTTTATTGGCATCTATACACATACTTGAGTTCCCTCATTTAAACAATTAAATATAATACTACTACTCTGTATTTCATTGGTTTGTATGTTTTCTGTAGGAAATGTGAAATATATAAAATGATCTGAAGAATTTTACATATTTAAAAAAAAATAAATTTATTTACTTATTTATTTTTTGGCTGCATTGCGTCTTTGTTGCTGCGCGTGGGCTTTCTCTGGTTGCAGCAAGTGGGGGCTACTTTTGTTTGCGGTGCGTGAGCTTCTCACTGCGGTGGCTTCTCTTGTTGCGGAGCACAGGCACTAGTTGTACGGGCTTCAGTAGTTGTGGCTTGTGGGCTCAGTAGTTGGGCTCTAGAGTGCATCCGAACTTGTGGCACACGGGCTTAGTTGCTCCACGGCACGTGGGATCTTCCTGGACCAGGGATTGAACCCGTATCCCCTGCGTTGGCAGGCGGATTCTAACCACTGTGCCACCAGGGAAGTCCCTACATATTTTTATTTTGTGTTATCAGTCTGAGCCATAAAATAGTTTGATAAGCATTGCACTTAGTAAGCAGTAGCTAAAATTTCTAACACCCCAAAGCAGTAAAGAAGCTTCATTAAGGCGTAGAGAACGGACATGTGGACACAGGCAGGGAAGAGGAGGGAGGGACGAATTGGGAGATTAGGATTGACGTATATACACTACTATGCATAAAATAGATAGCTAGTGGGAACATTCTGTAAAGCACAGGAAGCTCAGCTCAGTGTTCTGTGACCACCTAGATGGGTGAGATGGAGGAGGGTGGGAGGGAGGTCCAAGAGGGAGGGGGTATATGTATATATATAGCTGATTCATTTCATTGTACAGCAGAAACTAACACAACATTCTAAAGGAATTATACTCCAATAAAAAAAATAATCTATGTAGTCAGTCTCATGGTTGGTTGGATTGGGAATAACCATCATTTTCTGCTTCCACACAGTTCTTACAACTCATGATAGTATAAACCTTACTTCATCCTCTACCTCAAAATCTTAGATATCTGTATGACTTAATGTTAGGCTACTCTGTAGCTAGCAAGTAGATGATTGGTGATTGTATTAGGTCAGTGAGTTATCATTTTTTTTTTATTATGTGAATTTGACAACACTTGAGTTATTAATATATGTGAGACAAAATGCTAGGTGCTTTCATATCCACACTTAATCCTAACAATGACCCTCTAAAGTAGGTGAAATTATCCCCATTTTAGAGATGATAAAAGTTAGATTCAAGAGAGTTGAGTCACTACTTGCCAAGATAACAACTCCTGATTCAATTTCATTGAAATGTAGTTTTTTACCTATAGTAACTTTTTTTAATTTACTAGTGCTTATTGATTTTTTTCCCGTAGTGTTTATTGATTGTCATTGCAGAAAAGCTATTTATACATGCTGGCACATACCATGTAAAGAAGGAATGCAGTAAATATATGTGTTTACTAGAACTGATTTTATTGTTTTTACACCAGTGATAATAGAGATATAAATTATACTAATAATTCCGTTCTAAAAATTGTAAACGTTATAAGATTACAAACAATATTGTTTATACTTAAGTTACATGGTGGTTGCCTGAAAGTAATAATTGACTCTTTCTTTATTTTTTTTCTTCCACAAACATTAGAAATCAGCAAGTGAGGGAAGCAGTAAGAAGTCAGGCTCTGGGAATTCTGGGAAAGGTGGAAACCAGCTTCGCTGTCCTAAATGTGGCGACTTGTGCACACACGTAGAGACCTTTGTGTGTAAGTATTCTTCTATTGTTCTTCTTTTTCCCTGCCTTTTCTGTAAGTCGTTACTTGCATTATATACATTGTGTAAACATATACATTATAAATACATACATTATATAAACTAGAATTATTTTCTTCCTGAACTTACGTTAGTCTTTTACGTTCACCAGATACTAAAAATCTCCTGGACTAGTAATGCTTTGCACTGTGGTACAAGGTAATTTAAGAAAACTCTTTGCTTCTTTTTTTTTTTTCCTCTCTTTTTTTTTTTTTGCCGTACATGGGCCTCTCACTGTTGTGGCCTCTCCCGCTCTGGGCACGCAGGCTCAGCGGCCATGGCTCACGGGCCCAGCCGCTCTGCGGCATGTGGGATCCTCCTGGACTGGGGCACGAACCCATGTCCCCTGCATCGGCAGGCAGACTCTCAACCACTGCGCCACCAGGGAAGCCCTCTTTGCTTCTTTATTTTGCTTACATGTGTTTATTTTAAATTTGGATTTTGTGGGTTTTCATGTATGTAACCGTTAAGCTGTAGAAGAAGCAAGGCTTATTTATTCTGTATTTGTTCTTCAGATACCTATTAAGCATCTCATATAGCTGGAGATTGTCAGTTATTCAAATATTAAGGTATTTTCCCTTTCTGAGTACTTACCAGAGGTGCTAAGTCCTCAGTTCTAGGAAGTGTCTGATAATTATTAGTGATTCAGACACTAAGAGAAGGAAGACATCAATAGTCCTATTTTTGCTGTTAGTGTCAGTAACTATTTCTGAAATGCAGAGATGCTACTGCTGATATTTTATTTAATGAATCAGATAAATCATTTCCTACATGATTAGAGTTGATGGTAATGACTCAAGAGTAAATTACTTTGCACTACCATGGTACCTACTATACTATCCAATTGTGAAAAGATTGACGGTCAGGCTTGGCAGAAGTTTCAGTTTCTGATGATTAACTAGAGAGGATTCTCTATATTCTAACTCAGATATTGAGACTTCAGTTACATTTTCACATCTGTCATTAATATTAATTGGCCACTATATGAAAATGTATTACATGTAGCATATCTTTACAATTTTGGAAAGACCTTTAAAGTGGTACCATTCTATATGAGGTTCTCTTTGTGGCTTTGCCTAGTAAGAGATCAAAGAGAAGAATCAGTATGAATGAAAATTAATTTGGATTGCAACATAAAATGAAAGTGGTAGAATTGGATGATATAACTTCTAAATAACATTTACTTTTAACACATTGGTGTCATATAGTAAAATTCCAAAATGTCTGAGGATTGCTCAATTCATACTGGCAGTGTCATATTACATGTTTTAATCAAGAAAATTTCCATTTTTTTCCCCAAAGAAAGATTTCAACCTTTATAGACCTATAATTCTACTCTAAAAATGATTTCCTAGAATAGAAAAGGAAAGAAACTAACATTTAATAAATGTCAGTATGTATAATTTTATTCTCACAATCTTATTTTTGTCAAAACAGGGAATATCCTCATTTTTATAAATGAAGTAGCTAAAATTAAGTTTAAGTAATTCATCCAAGGTTATAGAGCAGTGAAGATATCTTATTCAGAAATTCCTTTCCTATTCAGAAGTTCCTGTCCTTTGTACCAACTGGAATTCTTTAGGGATAAACTAGCTCCTCTTGAGATTAAATTTTTCTTTTTATACAGTGTTTTCATAACTTTCCAGGTTGTATTAATCACTGAAGGTGATTGTTAATGTACAGATTCCCACCTTCCCTAGAGATTATCTAGATAAAAAACACTATACTTTAGTGTTACCTAATCAACTCAAGGCTGTTTCGTTTGGGAATTATAATTAGGGAGGGAGATGTGGGAGTAGAGAATATGGAAGAAAAGAATAAAACAAGAGTACATTCTTACAAAGCATCTGTTGAGTCAGACACTGTTAGGCCCAGGAAATACACAGATGAGCATGACACTGTCCCTTTCCTCTGGAGCTGTACTGCATAGAAGAAAGAAGCCCCAACAGTGAGGCCCTCTTCCTTGGTTTTGCTGGCCCATAATAAAAGTCTCTCCAGAATGTATCCCTTTTAAATGCTGAGGATCTTCTGTGTCTACTCACTGAAAATTGGATCATCCTGGTTCTAAAGAATGTTGTTTGAACGTGGGTTATTCATTTTGTTTGAATCTGCATTTATTAGTTATTAGTTCATAAACATCTTTTTATGTGCTTTTTGTTTGTTTTTATTCTTTTATGTGCTTTTTAGTCACTTGTAATTCTTTTGTGAATGGCCTGTTTAAGTGTCTACTTTTTTTGTCCTTTTAAATTATTTTTAATTACCTGAGGAATACATATGTATATCTCCCTTTGTAGAAAAAAAGTAGAGCATTATAGATAATGCTAAAGATATATTTCTGTAATATGTCTTCATTGAACACACAACTTTTAAAAAGCATAAATGGTTTCATATTGTTCATGTTTCTGCAAATTGTTTTTTTTCCCAACTCAGCAGTGTTTTGAGAGCTTTGTGTGTTAATACATACAAGTTCTTTCTTTTAAATTTTAATTTTTTATTGAGCTATTATTCACATACCATACAATTCACCCTTTTAAAGTATACATTTCAGGAATTTTTAGTATATCCATGAAGTTGTACAGTCATCACCAGT
Organism: Leucopleurus acutus; assembly: GCF_964270905.1. NCBI lineage: Eukaryota > Metazoa > Chordata > Mammalia > Artiodactyla > Delphinidae > Leucopleurus > Leucopleurus acutus. The sequence continues at coordinate 134,083,320 of NC_139142.1, read as the reverse complement.
ATCTAATTCCTGAATATTTATATCACCCCCAAAAGAAACCCCATAACCCTTAGCAGTCACTTTCCACCCCTTCCCCTCCCAGCCTTGGCAACCATTAACCTACTTGTGGTCTCTATGGATATGTCTATTCTGGATATTTCATATAAATAAGATTATACATTATGTGACTTTTTATATCTGGCTTTTTTTACTTAGCATGTTTTCACGGTTGATCAGTGTTGTATTATGTATCAGTACTTCATTGCTTTTTATGGCTGAATAGTATTTCCATTGTTTATCCATTCATCAGTTGATGGATATTTGAGAGTTGTTTCTGCTTGTTGGACATTATGAATGAATAATGCTACTGTGAACATTTGTTTACAAGTTTTTGTGTGTACTTATGTTTTTACTTCTCTTGGGTATATGCTTAGGAATGGAATTGCTGGGTGAAATGTTAACTTTGTTTAGCTTTTTAAGGAACTGCTACAGAGGTAGTAGTTTTACAACCATTTTACAACCCCACTAACAATGTGTAAGGGTTCTAATTTCTCTACATCCTCTTCAACATTTATGTCTTTTTTTATTATAGCCATCATAGGGATGGGAAGTGGTATCTCATCATGGTTGTGATCTACATTTCCCTAATGACTAAAGATGTTAAGCATCTTTTCATGTGCTTATTGACCATTTGTATATCTTCTTTGGAGAAAAGACTAAATTTTTTGTCCATTTTTAAGTTGGGTTATCTTTTTATTGTTGAGCTATAAGAGGTCTTTATGTATTTTGAATACTAGACCCTTATCTAGATACGTGATGTGCAAATATTTTTTCTCATTCTATGGGTAGTCCTTTCCTTTTAAATGCTGTATAGCAGGAGTCAGCAAACTTTTACTATAAAGACCAAATATTAAGTGTTTTAGACTTTATGGGCCATATGGTCTCTGTTGTGACTTTTCTTCTTTGCTGTTATAGTGCAGAAGCAACCATAGACAATGTAAAACAGTGAGGATGGCTATGTTCCAATAAAATTTTGTATATGGACACTGAAATTTGAATTTCATATAACTTTCATTGTCATTTTTTTAATGTAGAAACTGTTCTTAGCTCATTGATCTTGCTGTACATATTTCATCTCACAAGTATATTTGTAGTGATTTTTATGTTTTCTTATAGTGGTATTACTCTTGCTTGACTGACTGTAGAAATAAAATGCCATTTTTATAGATACCATTATGAATGTATAGAAAATCATCAGAAATTGAAATAATATCTAAGATTCTTGATTATAATGATATATATTATTTAGTTTTTTCTTGCCCATTTAAAAAATAACTTGTCAGACATGAATAGCATCCCTACTTTTATTTAAGGTAGAGCTTTTAGTTGTTTTTTGTTTGTTTCTGTTTTTTGGTCTTTATTTCTTTTTTATTTTAACTTAAGAGAAAATTGAGATATAATTTCTTTACAGAAAAGGAAAGAAAGTGCATGGATTCTAAATGTACAGTTTGATGGATTTACATATCAAATATTCCCACACCCCAGAAGGCTCCCTCTTGTTCTTTCCTAGTCACTAACCTCTCTTTCCCCAAGGCAACTACTACCTTGACCTCCATCGCTAGAGATTGGTTTTGCCTGTTCTTATACTTCATTTAAACAGAGTCATAGTGCATGTTTTGCTTTTGGGTAGAGCCTTTAGTTTTTATTTTTATGTATATAATACTTTCTGAAGGCTTACTGTAATTACATTTCTCATAGGTTAAGAATAAACTTTCCTGCAGTGGTTTGGAGATTTTATGTTTGACCCTGAAACTTTTTCAAAATCATGAAGAACTTTCATTTAAGCAAATATCCTGAAAAAGGTTTTACTAAGGTAGTCTTTCTTCTGTCGTGGGTATATTATACAAGCATGTTTACTGGAATCAGTATTCTGTTTATAAAGGAATATAGGATACCTGTAGTAATCATTTAAAGGAAGGAGGTTTATTTATCCCCTGATGATTTAACAAAATCAGATTTTGCCCCTTGTTTTTAGGAGTAAAAAAAAATGCATTACAATGCTTGTTTATTTGTTTGTTTTTCTGAAATAGCATTTTGATAAATAAAATCGAATTCTTGAACTTGGGTATATGTTGAACATGTTTCAGTGTAAAACTATTGCAAGTATTCAGGTAGAATTTAAGCAACCCTTCAAACAGTAAGCAGAGAGGAATGTTATTTGTCAGTGTTTCTCTTTCCCTTTCACCTAGTATCTTCAGAGAAATATTTTGTTCTTGTGTTCTCAGGCCAGATTTTTCTGTCACACAGCTTGAACTAGATTAGCGGCTTCTCTGCCCTTTAATCCTTCCCCTGTTTACTGGTGCCTTATCCTAAACTAAAGCCACTGTCTTTCCCGCTGATGGGAGATGGTGATAACGTGTTTGGGCTTGTGTTAATCAAAGGTACTTGGTATAGCTTGATCTTTTTTTTAGGGAAGCACTTACTAGGTGATTGATAAATGGAATACACAAATGACCCCTAATCTAGTTTAAAATTTGGGGCTAGAATTTATCCAGAATGTATTTTTGTTTGGCCTTGTGTTTAAGAACAGACACGTAAGAATTAAATTGGCTGAATTAATAGTTAAATTTATTTTTTAAATGTGGAATTGTCTATTTTTTAAAAATTTAGATTATTTTGTGAAGATTGAGGTGTGCTTGCCAGTGCAGTTTTTCTTGTAATGTATGGATAGGTAGTTATAATATTCCCAAAGGACAGAGATTCCCATGGTTTTAAAAATTCTTTTTACCTGTCTAGTTAGGTTACACAAAGGTAACATAAAAATGTATACCTAGACCTACCAACATGTAACTAATTCCTGTGTACCTTTTGCTCTGTATCTGTTAATAGTCTGTATGGGATTCTCTACCATGCGAGCGGGGGCTACTCTTCGTTGCGGTGTGCAGGCTTCTCATCGCGGTGGCTTCTCTTGTTGCGGAGCATGGGCTGTAGGTGCGCGGCCTTCAGTAGTTGTGGTGTGTGGGCTCAGTAGTTGTGGCTTGCGGGCTTTAGAGTGCAGGCTCAGTAGTTGTGGCACACAGGCTTAATTGCTCCACGGCATGTGGAATCTTCCCGGACCAGGGATCGAACATGTGTTTCCTACATTGGCAGGTGGATTCTTAACCACTACACCACCAGGGAAGTCCCTGACTCCCCGCTTTGACTGCCGAGGGCCCGGGTTCAATCCTTGGTTGGGGAACTAAGATCCTGCAAGCAGTGTGGTGCGGCCAAAAAAAAAAAAACTTTAGCGAATGGAGAAGTCGAAATCATTTCAACTGATCTTTTCTCTAGATGCAGTCTATCACAAAATGAAAGAACCTAGTTAAAGTGAACAAAGTGTAGTTTACTGAACTCATCTTTATCATCTATTTTAGGTATAAACTAGGCTGTTTGTTGTGGCTAGTGGAGTGAACTACAAGCATTTTTGTCAAGTATGTAGGTTTCAATTTCAATGAGTCTTTAAGGTTAAACACTATTTGAATTATTTTTCTCTGTCCTTTTACAGCATCCACCCGCTTTGTGAAGTGTGAAAAATGTCATCATTTTTTTGTTGTGCTATCAGAAGCAGACTCAAAGAAAAGCATAATTAAAGAACCTGAATCAGCAGCAGAAGCTGTAAAATTGGCATTCCAACAGAAACCACCTCCTCCCCCCAAAAAGGTATAGGTCTTAGTTCAGTCTTATAAGCACTTTATCTTGAAAACATTTCATTGCTCCCCTCCCTCCAGTTTATATTGAATCTTAATACTAGTATCTAAACATGTGTTATAAGTTCTTAATATGGACTATACTTGGCTAAATTGTTACTGATATTTGATACTTGAAATTCAGGTATGGAATCCATTGCTGTTTTCCCATGTCATGATTACTGTATTCGTAGCAATGAAATATAGTTGATGATTATTAAAGTAGTGTTAATGCTGAGTTAATCTAAAATGATATCCTTAAAATAGAGCAGCTGGGGATTTATTTTTGTTAGTTTGGGCCCCTAAATAACACCAGCCTGCAATTTTTCCCCCTTAAGTTAATCTACTTTATGGTAAAACAGCCTCGGGCTAACAGTGGAAGCAAGTAATTTTTTCCTGACCAATGTGCCAGGGCTCTCCTGTATAGCACTGTGACTTTTGTGGTGTGGGCTCTTCCTAGGAGTCTCAGATGGATTGTGATTTGGCCATGTGAAACACAGCAGAGTGTACCACCAGCTTCATTGGGTACTTGGCGTACACTTTCTGAGAAGGAGGAGCCCTGCTCTGGGCTGTGTGCCCTCTGTTCTGGCCATATCTCAGATGTTTGCACACTTACATCATTTGTCTCACCCTCTGCTTCGGTTTAGCTTTCTTCTACTGTTTAGGTACCAGTGCATTTGTCTCTGCAAGTGTGCTATGGCAGGTTTAATAAATCATGGGTATAATTTGTGAGGAATGATGATTTTTAAAAACCGTAATAAAATACATATGGCCAACGACTATAGAATTTGTCATGTAAAAATAAATGAAGTAATGGAAAATACAGCTGTTAAGCTTTATGTTCCCCTCTAATTTGTGTAGACTTCAAACATCTGAGTCAAAGTTCTAGAGAATAAAGTTCTAGAAAATAACTATTTTCAGGAGTTAGTGAATATTAACAGTTAATTTCTGTTTCTAAAAGCTGAAATAATTTATCCCAGGTGCTAAGCTCTTGGCAGTATCCAAGTTTCATCTAGAGCTTTAGTTTCTACCAAGAATAAGGCTTTTAGATTGCCATTTAGATAAAAGCATAGCTTTAAAGTTAATATCTAAGAAGAAGCTAAATGTTTATGAGCATTAAAACACATTGATACTGGTGGTATAATGGTCTTTGATTATATAATGCCTATTTTGAAAAGGTTAGTTTTATAATATGTTGTCTTTGTGAAGAATATTATTTATATTATTGAGAGAGGTGTAAAAAGGATTTTTAAAAATGATTTACATTAATGATGATAGCTTTAGACCCATGGTGGCAAGTGTAGGTATTCTAATTGACTTTAATATTAACTTTCAAAAATTAGGATCAGTGACATTGTTTATAGAATAGAAACTGGCATAGCACTAGAAGAGTACAGGGATACTTTGTTAAGCTAGAGAACAAAAGAATTGTGTTTTGTTCCTTTTAAGTTTGGGGCCTCTGAATCATTGCTACATAATGTGTCATGCCCCTTGCAATTTGTTTTGTTTTGTTTTTAAACCTAAAGGGAGCAAACATTCATTCGTTTGTTTATTTATTTATGGCTGTGTTGGGTCTTCGTTGCTGCGCGTGGTGGGCTTTCTCTAGCTGTGGTGAGCGGGGGCTACTCTTCACTGCGGTGCAGGGGCTTCTCATTTATGGTGGCTTCTCTTGTTGCGGAGCATGAGCTCTAGGTGTACGGGCTTCAGTAGTTGCAGTGCGCGGGCTCAGTAGTTGCGGAACGCAGGCTCTAGGGCGTGCGGGCTTCAGTAGTTGTGGTGCACGGGCTTAGTTGCTCCGCGGCATGTGGAATCTTCCTGGACCAGGCATTGAACCCATGTCCCCTGCATTGGTAGGCAGATTCTTAACTATTGCGCCACCAGGGAAGTCGTGGCATTTTGTTTTGGATGAGAATCTTTGTTCAAATTTAAAACTGTAAGTAAATGTGCTCAGTATAGAACTTCCCCGTTGGTCCAGTGGTTAAGACTCCATGCTTCCACTGCAGGGGGCACAGGTTCAATCCCTGGTAGGGGAAGTTCCACGTGCTGCACGCTACAGCCAAAAAAAAAAAAAAAAAGTGTGCTCAGTATGTAACTTTAATGTGCATATCTTGTGATAGCTCATAGTAAGTTGTTCATATCTAATCATTTTTCAGATTTATAACTACCTCGACAAGTATGTTGTTGGCCAGTCATTTGCTAAGAAGGTGCTTTCAGTTGCTGTATACAATCATTATAAGAGAATATATAATAATATCCCAGCTAATGTGAGACAGCAAGCAGAAGTTGAGAAGCAGACATCATTAACTCCTAGAGGTTAGTGTTTTGATAATTGACCAAAATAGAGATTACTGTGCTATAGAGGTAATCCTTATTTGGAACTCTTTGCTTTTGTCTTAAAATACTTTTAGTACACTACAGCATTTTTCAAAATACAGATCACTTCCCATTAGTGGTTCATGAAATCATTTCAGTACATTGCCAACAGCATTTAAAAAAGAGTTAATAAGTGTGAGTAGAAAATACCAGAGTATGTTAACAACTTAAGTGTTGTTTCTTAAAACTTTTGTTCTCAGTTATATGTACATGGGTTCTGGTATACAGATTGAGACATCATTTTTGAATTGTAGACTTGACCACAACTATTTCCCCATGACTGGATCATTGCAGTGCTCTCTGTGTGACTCTTGAGTTCTTCTCTTTTGGGTTCAGGATACAGAATTTCATTTGCCTAAGTCAGAGATATATGGAGATGATAAAGCTTACAGAACATTTTCAGCACTCTTTCCTTTTAGTCCCCAGCTACAGAGTGCAAGGTTCAGGGCAAATTTGTAAGTGATTCAAAGTATAATTCCTATTAATGGTAGATTCTAACGTACCAATATACTGTGTAATGTCAACTTACTGTGGACAATATTGTGTGTGATATTAATAGAATGATTTTATTTAAAAAACTATGGATAGAGTACAGTGTAAATATTTTAAGGTCTTTTGTGTGCGTGTGGTTTTTTTTTGGCCAGGGAGCTGTAATTTCTGATTTGTCCTACAGTGTATCATTTTACATTCTTTTAGTTATCATTTTATAATTTTAGGGAGTTCTGCTAAATACTTTCAGTATTAAATTACTTTTAGTAGCTACTAAATATATGACTGATTGGCTTAATGAAGACAGTTGTTCACTGGTTGAGCTTACTGCAAAATAGTCATGTAGTAGGATCAGTTACTTTTTTAGAAAGTATAAATCATAGTAACTATTGAAAGACTTGGAACATTCATTTTTATAAGGTCCAAATCGCGTTGTTTAGTCATGGAGCAAAATGATTTTTTCTGATTCCTTCAGTCAACAAATTAATAGTTAAGCTCTTCTAGGTGCTGGAAAAGCAAATGGTTACATGGTATTTATAGTATGAGGGATTTAAACTCTTATTAAAGACCTAAATTATTACTACTCTTTTCTTAAAATAGCAGCTTTGTATTTGACAAATGTGAATATTAGCAACTGGACAGCCATCATTAAGCATCTTTGGGGTTTTTTTTAATGTAGAAAGTAGGTAGCATATAAATTCTTTGATAATGTGAAAAGCTGAAAGGACGTTAAAGAACATATTCTTTAAATATATTTGGAAGAGGGCAAGAAGTGGAATACTCCTTGTTTGTTCCCCTAAATTAAACAAATATATAATATTTTCACATTGCCATTTTCATCCTCTTTCTTAGAGTTAGAAATAAGAAGACGGGAGGATGAGTACAGATTTACAAGTAAGTGACCTCTCTTCAGGTCCTCCTCTGTAATCATTCTTCCTTTTGAGATTTACCTCAGTGAAGTTTGTCAGCAGTAGTAATGGTAGACATGTATTTGCTTGTGTATTCTAAGAAAGATATTGTATATTATCTAAGCCTGTTTGTTATACGTGGTATATATAACTTTGGAACAGTTTCATAGCTAATTTGTGTAGTTTGTAGATGTTGGGTTATTTTAGATATTTGATTTTATCTTTTCTGTTGTGATATTTCTTAAAGCATAATGTAGAGAAATAAAAAGTACTATATGCAGTTTTTCTCTAGATCTGCATATTAACAGAAGTTGTATTTTTAAAAATCTGTAGCTTGAATATTATATCCTTTTTTAAAAAAACCATACAATTAGAGTTGTTCTGACTGTAAGTGACAAATTTTAGGGGAGGCAGATTATCTTCCAGCTACTCTTTGCCAGAAACCACACTGTTTATTTTTTGGTGTTTATGAAACTTAGTGTAGACTCGCTAATTATACATAAGCACCAACTCACTGTTGCGAGGCCTAGACTGCCCCTATAAGCATCAGATGGTCTGATGGAGGGTGTGGAGGGACCTGATAAACCAAAGGTAGTGGCCATTCTGATGTCTTGAACCCATTCTTTGGAGGTGGATATAGCTGCCATACAGAGGGAGAAGGTTCCAAAGTTATAAGAAGATTCATATTGTCACAAAAGACAAAAAACAGTAGATAAGCCAGTATGAACATTTTTCACTTAAAAGTTTGATAATTTTACATTTGCCTTTGAACCAAACAGTGTTATACATCTACTATTTGAAGTGTACTATATATTCAGGATGAGCTATGAGAACATAACTAGTTTACCAACTCTGGCATGAGATTTATTAAATGTAATAAAATATGCTGTCAATATATATTCATAAATTTGGGCAGGTGGCTGATGAAGCTACTATGAATTATTAAAGAAAAGTCTATAGTGAGTATTTTGATAAAATATATATGTAGTGATTTTTTAAAAATGTATGTAGTGGGGCTTCCCTGGTGGCGCAGTGGTTGAGAGTCCGCCTGCCGATGCAGGGGACACGGGTTCGTGCCCCGGTCCGGGAGGATCCCACATGCCGCAGAGCGGCTGCGCCCGTGAGCTATGGCCGCTGAGCCTGCGCGTCCGGAGCCTGTGCTCCGCAACAGGAGAGGCCACAACAGTGAGAGGCCCGCATACCGCAAAAAAAAAAAAAAAATTCTTGGATGTTCCTTTGGAAATCACGTATTAGAGACCAACATATGTCTTTTTAACATGTTAAGATTGATGCTTTTTTCCTCCATCATTGGAACATAAAGTTTTTCTGAAGTTAAGCACGAAATGAAATAGTTGGCTTGCATATAAGGGCTGTGTGTTATACAAATACTTAAACACAAGAAAACAGTAGTACTAATAGTAAATTCTTCCAAAGCACATATAAAACTATCTGCCAGGCACTGTTTTAAGTGTTTTACATGTATATACTCATTAATCTTCCCCAAACCTATGAGACAGAAACTATTATTTTCACTACCATTTTACGTATAAGAAAATTGAAGCACAGAAATTTTAAGTTGTTTGCCTAGGGCCATATAGCTGATGAGCTGCACACAACTAACTATTCTAGCCTGCTTGCTCATAGTCCTTATTATAGAGAGCTGCCTATGTAATGAGAGATAATGCAAGAACAGAGACTTAACTGAAAGAACAGGAGAGTTATCTCAAGTTTACCCTGGAGCATATTTTCATAAATGGAATGACAAACATCATTTGTTCTGTACTATTTAAATTATTCCTTTTATAAAAATACTTAAATCATAGAGTAAGTTAAATACATGTGTCATATGATTTCACTGTAGTCAGTATGCTTCTTGTGATTTTGTTCAAATTACCTAAATCATCTTTTCCCCATTGGGCAGACCTACTTTTCAGCCAAGCACCTTCTTATATTGTCACAATTCCTAACTAGATTTTGCTGAAATTAAAAAAAAAAACTTTTCTTTTTTTTTTTGTTTAGTAGGGACAACTATCTAACTGAACTAATATAGACTGCATTTTTTTTGCCTGATGTGAATTGTACTGAGACATAGCATTGTGATTTATTCGCTGATCATTAACTGTCAAATGGAGCACAATTTAATTAAATTCAAATGTTTATTTAATGCCTATTATTTTTGATGACTAGAATAACCCTTTACCAAAGGGTGTGACCCAAAGATAGTTTGAAAGTGACAGCCAGATAGAATAGTACTATAATAATATGTCTGCTGAACATCTGTCTGTTGGTTTTTTTTTTTTTTTGCGGTACGCGGGCCCGTCACTGCTGTGGCCTCTCCCATTGCGGAGCACAGGCTCCGGACGCGCAGGCTCAGCGGCCATGGCTCACGGGCCCAGCCGCTCCGTGGCACGTGGGATCTTCCCGGACCGGGGCACAAACCCATGTCCCACCAGGGAAGCCCCCAATGCTTTATTATTTTAATCAAACCAACAGACAGGGCTTCCCTGGTGGCGCTGTGGTTGAGAGTCCGCCTGCCGATGCAGGGGACATGGGTTTGTGCCCCGGTCCGGGAAGATCCCACGTGCCACGGAGCGGCTGGGCCCGTGAGCCATGGCCGCTGAGCCTGCGCGTCCGGAGCCTGTGCTCCGCAATGGGAGAGGCCACAGCAGTGACGGGCCCGCGTACCCCACACACACACACAAAATAATAATAAAGCATTGGAAAATACTGATATTCTTAGAAACAACCTAAAAATAAATCAGAAAATATAAACAAGTATGATATGAGCACAGATACCTTAAATGCTGAGAGCCAGGAGCAATATGGATAGTTAAAAATCTGGCTAATTGAAAAGAGTATTGGGATTCTTTCCTTCAGCCAAGAGAGAGTGAGAATAAGATTTTTTTTTTTAAGGGATCCAGCTGATAAACTGTTAGTTTGCCAACAATATGATTCCCATATAGTTAAGATTATGTCTCTAATAAAGGAACTGCAGTGATCCAGTTGAGATCCTGTAAAATCAGGAATTCAGATAGGGCCAAGGATAATGAATCTTACCATAGTTGGTTTCTCTGGTAGACTCACAGGATCATTTTTAAATGTGGAAGAGACTGTTTAAAGGTCATATGTCTCAGTATTTTCACTAAGGAAGCAGGCCCAGTAAAGCTAAGTGACTTGCCATGCTCCTACAATAGAACCGAGACTAGAACCCAAGTTTCCTATTTCTCAGTTCAATGTTTTTCCCTTTCTCTACAGCCCTGCTTATTTTCATTTGTACTGAAAAAATAATATACCTTTATCTTTCAAAGTGCCTCCAAATCAATTGTGGTTTTTTTTTTTTTTTTTTTAATTGGCTGTGTTGGGTCTTTGTTGCTGCACGTGGGCTTTCTATAGTTGAGGCAAGCGGGAGCTACTCTTCGTTGTGGTGCGTGGCCTCCTCATTGTGATGACTTCTCTTGTTGCGGAGCATGGGCTCTAGGCACGCAGGCTTCAGTAGTTGTGGCATGTGGGCTCAGTAGTTGTGGCTCGCGGGCTCTGGAACACAAGCTCAGTAGTTGTGGCTCATGGGCTCCATGGCATGTGGGATCTTCCCAGACCAGGGCTCGAACCCATGTCCCCTGCTCTGGCAGGCGGATCCTTAACCACTGCGCCACCAGGGAAGCCCTTGTGTTTTGTTCTTAAACACAGGCATAGAAACACAAAGTGTACATATGACTTGCTCAAGATCATATAGCTATTTAGAGGCAAATAAAGGACCAAAGCTAAAGCTTTCTGACTCCTAGCACTGTTCTCCTATTACACTGCCTTCTTTTCAGTAAAAGTATATTCTTCATACAAGTTTATGTAAATAAGGAAGGTAAAAATAATCCATTTCCTTTGCTTAAGGTTCCCTGAATAATCATTGTGTATTGTACATTTGTCATTAGATAATTTGAGGCTTTCTTCCTTTATAGGTAAGGCAAAATGTCAGAATATTTAAATTTTTTCTAAATAGGTGATTGGTTTTAGATGTAGGGTTTTATTGGGCATTTTTTCAGGTAAAATCAAATGAAGCTCTAATAATTCCTTTGGCATTTTTTCAGAGTTGCTTCAGATTGCTGGAATTAGTCCACATGGTAATGCTTTAGGAGCATCAATGCAGCAACAAGTAAACCAACAAATACCTCAGGAAAAACGAGGAGGTGAAGTATTGGATTCTTCCCATGATGACATAAAACTTGAAAAGAGTAATATTTTGCTGCTTGGACCAACTGGGTCAGGTAAATAACTTACTGAAAAATCACTACTCATTTTAAAAAAAATAGAATAGAAATGATTCTGTAACCTGTGTCTTATGACTGGGGGATTCTCACTCTTAAGAGGAACATCTAAGGCCAATCTTATGGTAGTTATAAAGGGCTTAGAACTGAATTTGAGGTGTTGGTATTGCCCTTTAGGCCAGTCCCTAATATCTTAACAGGAATAATGAAAATAGGGTACCATTATATCTGAGTAATAGTAGAGAAAAGATGTAACACTAATTTTTCTTATTATACATTCTTCACATTTAATTTGTTTTGCATTTTTGTAGAGAAATTGTATGACAGCATATTTTTAGTAAATTTTTAGTTACTGTTTCTATTTGTAGGTAAAACTCTTCTGGCACAAACCTTAGCTAAATGCCTTGATGTCCCTTTTGCTATCTGTGACTGTACGACTTTGACTCAGGCTGGATATGTAGGTGAAGATATTGAATCTGTGATTGCCAAACTGCTCCAAGATGCCAATTATAATGTAGAAAAAGCACAACAAGGTATGTTTCAGTGTAGTTTGTCCCCAGATATAGTCTGTTGGGGAAGCAGTCTAATAGCAAGAGAATATAATTTTTATTTTGAGTCAAGGAGTAAAATTCTATAATTATATAAAAGTAGCTATGTTAAACATTTTCTAGCATACCAAGGGCCACAAAGTTTGCTTTGCCTTAATGTTATAATATGGCTACTAGGGTGAAAAGAGGCTAAATTACTATTCCATTAGATCCTTAATACTATCATTGTTTTTCCTGTTCTGACTTTCCTCTATACTCGTAATGCTGGGGTGGGGTAAGGGAGGGGATGAGGACAAGTGCAGGAGAGTGCAAGATGTATATAGAAACAAATTAGGCTATTGACTTAGGGGATGTCATAGATGCTGCATTTCTCTTTTCCCTATCTATCATCTGTCCTTGTTTACACGAAGAGCTTGACAGCTTCCTGTCCAAATTCCTTTAAGACAAGAATATGGATGGGAAAAAAATAAGCTAAAATTTTGCTAATACCAACCCTGTATCCACCTTCTGCTTTCACACTATACCTCTATCTCAGCTTCTTAGAATAAAGAACCTGAAAACATTAGTGGGGTAGATAACTATTGTCATAGAGAATTGGTTATCATACCCAAGTGATATTCTATAGAATAAATTATAAAACGTTTGCACAAAATGATGAGTGGGAAAGCTAGCAGTGTATTTTTATAGTATTAAGCCATTGTATATGTTAAGTGTTAAAGATTAAATAACCTTGCTCTCTAGCTACCTAGTCGTTTAAAGCTGAGTTATTTTGTTTATATCTTTTTCATATTATAAATAGAATCCTCCTTAAATTATAGGAATTGTCTTTCTGGATGAAGTAGATAAGATTGGCAGTGTGCCAGGCATTCATCAGTTACGGGATGTAGGTGGAGAAGGCGTTCAGCAAGTAAGCAGTTGAATATTTTGTTCAAGTCCACTAAAAGGAAGGGAATACATCAACCTCCCAAATATTGTACGTTTGGTTTCACATTCAATTAGATTCTGTTTTGTTTATTTCTCCCCCTCCAAACTCCATATACCATTTAGTTCAGGTCCTAAGAGAAAGCTGTTGGCGATTCTAAATACCAAATTACCTCTGTTAGGAAATTAAAAATACTTTAAAGAAATAAATGAAATTTAATTTTTGTTGGTTTTATTACACAAAGGCCCAGTTAAACATTTCTAGAGGACTCTTAAAGAAAGTTCTGGTTGTAACTAGACATAAATGAACTATGTACATGTATCTTATTCTTTTCACTTAATTAGAAGATAAAATAGAGTTTTATGCCTTATAGAGTCATACTTAAAGTCATAATAATCTATTGGGCAACTTGACCTTTTACTGGTAACTAATTATGACATAAATTACAGGGTAAGGAAAATTGCTTTTGTTTTTTTGACCAAGACATAGACAGGTACAGTCACACTTATAAAATGTGCTGGATGATGTTTTTTATAAAGGCATCTCAATATATAGGTATTCTCAAAGTTTAACACTAGGAGTAGAATAGAATTTTAATTTGCATGAAAGACAAATCTTCAAATATTTTCAAATTTTGAATGTTCCCACCATGGTTGGATAACATCTTAGAGAGCCATAATTCTATCTTTATGTCAGAACTATGTCTTTACCATCAAAAACAACCTCTTGAGTTGACTGTTTCCTGAATGCATCAGGAGTCCTATACCTATTCCAAATAAATATATGAATAATTAATGTGATAGTATATTAGATTTTCATGTTAGTTATAGAAATGTGGGAGTTTTCTTCAGTTATGCTCATTGACCATAACCACATATTATTTTCCCCATTGAATCCCATTACCTAAAGTATAATAAATAATACGCTTATATGATGATGCCATAAATCATTTATTCTTTATTTAGGGCTTATTAAAACTACTAGAAGGCACAATAGTCAATGTTCCAGAAAAGAATTCCCGTAAGCTACGTGGAGAAACGGTACAAGTTGATACAACAAACATCCTGTTTGTTGCATCTGGTGCTTTCAATGGTTTGGACAGAATCATCAGCAGGAGAAAAAATGAAAAGGTAAGTTTTTCTGAGTGATTACTAGGAGAGAAAGCATTTGAAGTTAGAGGATGGACCCTCAGTTTCTAATCTCATATCTAGATGCTGGCTGCCAGTTGTGGATTTTTACGAGTTAGGTTTTCTTAGAGTATACCAGAAATATATGCCTAGTTATTTTTAAAATGTCATAGTAGTAGTTTGGAAGATTTCTAAATATCATCTATATATGGGCATTTTTAAAGTATAACTTGATGATTTCAATTTTATATTTCATCTAAGGAGTTTTTTATTATTTGAGGTAGCTGCTGTATCAATAAAAATTCTACTCATTTCTCTTGCCCAATTCACTGGAGCCCAATAAAGAGCTTGTCTCCATTGCTCCTGCCCATAGAGTCTTCATAGATCACTGCTGACATGCACAAATGGAGGAAAGCAGTTTGGAGGTTGGGGGAAGGGTTGTGATCCCACCTAGTTTTATAGATGTTTCTTAAACATTCTTATAAGCCTTGATTTTAACTGGTACTTATTTTTTCGTATCCTCAAAGTTCATGCCCAGTACCTGTTTATTGATTGATTACGATAAAATGTAATGTCAAAATAGTGGCAAGAAGCCCGAAAACATGCCTGTTTTCCATGCTTTTGTGTTTTACATAGTAGCCACAAATGATACCTTTTATATAATATATTCTACGTAAATGAATATATCATAGATCACCTCTTTGCTGTATTGTTTGCTTTAAGTCTCCTTGGCCTTGCATGTTTAGTAGTTTACTTTAGCTTTTAGTTTAGTAGTAGTAGCTACTAATGTAGTAGTTTAGTAGTAGTAAAAAAGAAAAATAACGCTGCTAATAAATGGTTGCCTGTGTTAATTCTTTTGCATAGCCTAGATGAGAAACCTCTTGTACAGATACTAACTGAGCCAGGTAGTGCTGTTATTCCTCAATAAGGTTAGATTTTTATTTTTCATATTAGTTAATTTATGTTTTTCTTGCTTTTGAAATTCTGTATAAATTAGCCTAACAAATTAGAAAGACGAAATTATTTCTTTGTGTGTGCGCCCAAACATGCATGCGTTTGAGAGAGACAGATGGGGGAGGGTGGGGAAGAGAGAGAGAGAACTTTATATTCAAAATTCTGTAACCAAAGCCAAGGACCATGTTCTTATATTTATTTATAATTCATACTTCCAAAAAGAATTTGAAGCTAGAAACATTTAGAAAAGAACAATTAAAAGTATTATTAGTAAAGAGATCAGAAACATGTAAAAGGAAGGTTTAGGTCATTTCAACTTAGTGGAAATTAAGTCACTCTGTTTAGCTTTGAACTTCTTAATGAAAAGTAGGGAGAAATCGTGAGCTAGTTTTTATTGCCTGAAAGAGGAAGGGTATGATGTCTTCATGAGAGACAAAGATTAAAAAAGAGTTTTTCACTTAGATTTTTTTTTTTTTAATTTATTTTGGCTGTGCCGGGTCTTAGTTGCAGCATGCAGGATCTTCGTTGTGGCATGTTTAGTTGCGGCATGCAGGATCTTTAGTTGCAGCATGCGAACTCTTAGTTGTGGCATGCATGTGGGATCTAGTTCCCCAACCAGGGATTGAACCCGGGCCCCCTCCATTGGGAGCGTGGAGTCTTACCCACTCGACCACCAGGGAAGTCCCTGTCACATAGATTTTTAGGAAAAGAAGACAGAGACATAAGAGAGTCTGCAACAGTGATTTTATAGAGGATTAAACACATCCATTTGGCTACTGTTTTTACCAAACCTCATTGAAAGCCAGGAGTACAATATAAATAATACACCTCTACCTCTACCTCTTTCCTAACCATATGAAACTGCTTGCAGTCTTAAGTTTTATTCCTATTGCCTTTGCTCATGTCCTCCCCACCTCAGTCCAGTTGGCAAATATGTGTTCATTTTTTTTTAACACAATAAACATTTATTTCTTGCTCAAACAAATCCAGAAGTGTATTGGGTGGTAATATGTGTTCATTCTTTAAGACTCAGTCTGTCAAATGATTAGGCAATTCCTCTGTGAAGACTTTCTTGGTCACCTCTTACTCTCTGTCCCCAGTATTTCCTCTTTTCTTTCTTTCCACTGCTGTAGTTTCCTGTACAGTTGTCCTTCATTGCACCTATGATGCTTTAATATCTTCATGTGTTCTCACTGTAAATAAGTCCCTTTAGGTTAGGATAAGGGCTGTCTTCAGGTTTGTATCCTCAGTGTTTTATAATAATGCTTAATGCTTAATAAATGTATATCCATATATATAATAAATATGAGTATATATATTTATTACTATATATGCTTATATTGTATGTATAATAAATGTTTAAATTATTGAATGAAAGGTATTTTGCTTTCTGATACACTAACTGTCCACATACACAGCTTAGAGTATCAGGAATGGATTTTTTTTTTTAATGAATGAATTAATTTATTTATGGCTGTGTTGGGTCTTTGTCTCCGCGCGAGGGCTTTCTCTAGCTGCGGCAAGCGGAGGCCACTCTTCATCGCGGTACGCGGGCCTCTCACTATCGCGGCCTCTCTTGTTGTGGAGCACAGGCTCCAGACGCGCAGGCTCAGTAGTTGTGGCTCACGGGCCTAGTTGCTCCGCGGCATGTGGGATCTTCCCAGACCAGGGCTCGAACCCGTGTCCCCTGCATTGGCAGGTGGACTTTCAACCACTGCGCCACCAGGGAAGCCCAGGAATGGATTTTTAACTTAGGTGTTTTCTCATATATCATGTACTTGTTCTTTTGACAAAAGTTGTATGACATATCAAAATTAAACTGCGGACAGTTGCCTGGAGTATAGTTCTTTTATATTGACTAAAGCAAGATCCATACACCTTAGATAAACAACTTTTTGCAGCAAAGTTACCATTTTTGTTTGATGTCCTTACATGTTCTTTATAAAATCGAAATTATTCTAACTCATAGGATGTTCTAACTCATAGGATATTCTAACTCATAGTATGCAACCCCAAATCACGATTTTAATAGAATGCTTAGCAATGACTTAAGACACTTGTGGATAATTTTGTTTTAAGTCTGCTTGTTCCATAGGCACTATTCCTGTTTACAGTATTACAAAACTGACTTTGGTTACAAAATAATTACTATCTCTGTTTCCACAGTTCTTGCACATTTTGGAAGCCACACTAGTCTAGAGGTCTCAGAAAAATCCTGCAACATCATTGTATGAGTTCTAAGGGACTTCCCTTCACAGTTCTTACTTACCTACTTTTACTAGAATTCATTCTTTGAGAGTTGGTTAGGTTCTCAATTCTGAAGGCAGATAGACCTGAGTTTGAATCCTGGCTTTTACCACTAGCAGCAATGGTACTTAACCTCTCTAAGCCTTTTTCTTCATTGTAAAATATAAATGATAATACTTTCTTCTGTTGTGAAGATGGCATGAGATATGCATGTAAAATGCTGAGCACGATGCAGCTTTATTCTGTTATTTATAATACCTGTCTTTTCTTTGGCAGTATCTTGGATTTGGAACACCGTCTAATCTGGGAAAAGGCAGAAGGGCTGCAGCTGCTGCAGACCTTGCCAATCGAAGTGGAGAATCAAATACTCACCAAGACATTGAAGAAAAAGATCGTTTATTACGTCATGTGGAAGCCAGAGATCTCATTGAATTTGGCATGATTCCTGAGTTTGTGGGACGGTTGCCTGTGGTAGTTCCTTTGCATAGCCTAGATGAGAAAACACTTGTACAAATACTAACTGAGCCACGTAATGCTGTTATTCCTCAGTACCAGGCCTTATTCAGCATGGATAAGGTTAGATTTTTATTTTTTATACTTACTTAATTTATGGGTTGTTTTTTTTTTTGCTACTGAAACTCTACATATGTTAGCCTAACAAATTAAAAAGCAATACTTACCTGGAATACCAGCCTATTCCTCACTAAATATGGATCTAGGAATCAGGGAAGGCACGTTGTGTCATATTAGACACTTAGGAGTTGGCTTTATTTTTTTCTTAATTAAAATTGACATTGTAGCTTAAAGCCCAAGGATATATATAGAGAGAAATTGTGCTAGCAGCCTACCCCTAACCCCTCAAGCCAGGCACACAGGATTGTCTTTTCAGCCTTGATATTCTAAATGCTTTCATTGTGACATACTAGGTATACTTTTTTCTAAAGTTAGCTCTCACATCTACTTCTCTGCAGCCAGACACCTGGAGCCATATATCTAATCAGATAGCAAATGTTTGGGTTTTCTGAACCTAGTGTCTCAAAATATCAGTCTCCTTCTCTCCATTGCCATTGTCCCTACCTCAAGTCAGTCTCCTTTATCATTCTTCACCTTGACCCATGCATTTACTTCCTCATTGGTCTCCCTATCTAAAGTCTGTCTCTGACCACCACCACCAAAATATTATCATCTCCCACTTTACTTCCAGAGTGGATCTTTTTAAAATTATTGAACACAGTGTTCAACAAATATTAGATATTAAGTTCTTAATAAATACTTAATGAATAAACACAAAGCTAATTATTTTACTTCCCTCCTTAAAAATCCTTCAGTGGTCCCCTAGCCTTATTTAGATGCCCCCACTTTGGTGCTCTCTTAGCACCATGTGCAAACACTATGCTGTAAATGCTCTTTTGCTAATTTGTCACCACCCAATACACTTAAGTTTCTTGAGGGCAAAGGTGGTGTCTGATTCATCACTCAGTTTCTAATATATAAACACACAGGGGTTCAATAAATGTTGAATAAAGCCCTAGAAAATCCACGTTAATGTAGAAAACCTCTTCAAGGACTAAGGACAAACTTGAGATTCATACTGATACCTTCCCATAGGTTAATTCATAGAAACAAGTGCTTTTTGAAGGCAAGGTTCTGAAGCACCGTGAGAGATAATTACCTCACTTAAATTTTACATTTTCTGGATGTAGAAATTAATAAACAAAAGTTGTTTAATACCAAGATTTTATAAAATCTGATGTTCCAAAGTATTTTGATTTTGGGAGCGTATATTAACTTCTCAATAAGTTTTGGAATTTGTGGTAATTTAGAGAGACCTGTCTAAACTTTTACCTTCGTTCTATAGGATGAGAGGGTTAGTAACACTCTTTAAAATGAATATTTTCCAGAAACTAAGTTATAGTCTAAAAATGCTTTAGTCTGAAAGGGGATAGTGTCAGTCAAGACACAAAGATTCTGACTCTGTGTTTCTGAGTATTAGTGAATCAGTGTACTTAGCTCTCTGGAACTTATTTCGTTACCAGTAAAGTCAGGGCATTAGTCTCTTTTTGTTCTAAAAAGACCAGTAATGGTGGTAGGTAGTAATAGTTAGTAGATCAAATACTGCATGGTTATATTAGGAAAATATCATCAAGTATTATCTGAGTTATTTCTTTTGAATATATTTGTAGTGTGAACTGAATGTTACTGAAGATGCTTTGAAAGCTATAGCCCGATTGGCACTAGAACGAAAAACAGGTGCACGAGGCCTCCGGTCCATAATGGTAAGTTGGCATAAATTTACAGAAACTAGATTATTTCTTGGTCTGAATTTTGAGAATACTAAACCTCGATGTTTTCCTCTGGAAATACATCCAGAAAATTGGTCTAATATTTTTTGTGATTTTTTTTTTTTTTGGTCACAGTATATTATATCTTTCTTTTTTCTAAAAAGGAACTTCAGGGTGTTTGCAACAAAGGACATACAGTTAATATGATTAATGAAATAGAGGAAATCAGGATCATGGGAAGGAGAATTTCATAAAACTCTACATAGGCCTTTTGACTTAAGCTCCAGAGTGCCTTCTCAGAACTATTGAAATCCTCATTGTTGTTTTTTGTTTGAAATTAAGTTGTAGATACTGTGGCATTTTACCCCTAAATTCTTCAGTATGTTATGAACTATTTTTATTTTGTTACAAATCCTAGAGACCCAGCCTACTTTGAGTCACCACCCACCCTCTTCCTTAGAGTTCTCACCCCTACTCCCCCAGGTCTGGCTGTACAGTGGGTTACTATTTCCCTACATGCTCCCAAAGCAAGCACATATTCTGTTCTCTGAGGATTTCACTGCTAAATATTACTTCTCTTATCTCAGTAGGACTTTTTTTTTTTTGCGGTACGCGGGCCTCTCACTGTCGTGGCCTCTCCCGTTGTGGAGCACAGGCTCCAGATGCGCAGGCTCAGCGGCCACGGCTCATGGGCCCAGCCACTCCACGGCATGTGGGATCTTCCCGGACCGGGGCACGAACCCGTGTCCCCTGCATCGGCAGGCGGACTCTCAACCACTGCGCCACCAGGGAAGCCCTCAGTAGGACTTTTTGATTAGAGCTACAAATCCATCATAATTTGAGATTTTACTCTTTAATGAAGGCCTGGACTTAAGGTGTTGTGACAGATTTATAAGCATGTAAACTAGAAAAACAGGTGATACAGTTGACATTTTTAGAAAATTTGATGTACTCAACCAGTATTTTCCTTAATATGGAATATAATCCGGCCCCTACTCATAGGCAAAACTAGTTTTCTTTAGTAAATAACTTTAGATCTACTGCAGCACTTGAGACAAATGCCTGTTTGAAGTCATAACTTTGTAGAGATGATTTAGGATTAAATCATTTCCAAATTAAGGATTACTAGTTGACCTCCTTTGGTCATAGAGTATGTCAAGAATGCTTCTGAGTAACACCTGAATCACATACAAAATGAAGGTACAGTCTTTTTGTATGTGCACGGTGACCTAAGTAGGCAGAACTATACAGACAAAAAGCCTTCCCTTATAGAATGACTTCTCTGTGAATTTAGTTAGAAGCTGTTTTAATATGAAGAATATGAAAGCTTTTACATTGACTTTTCAACATTCAGTTACTGGTGCATAACAGGGACTCCATAATATTTGTTGAGTTGATGAATTCGATTGATAACCTGTAGAATACAAGCATTTTATATGTAACCTCAGTTTTCCATGTAATTCATTACTTTTTTTATCTTTTTAGGAAAAGCTGTTACTAGAACCAATGTTCGAAGTCCCTAATTCTGATATTGTATGTGTGGAGGTTGACAAAGAAGTAGTAGAAGGAAAGAAGGAACCAGGATACATCCGGTAAAGTGTATTGTCAAACTAAAACAGATCTAAAGCTTGAGATAGGCTCTTTATTGCTATGGTTTATTGGTCTGTCATAAAATTATATAAAAATCCTTATAAATCATAAACTAATCAGTTATCTCAAGTTTTCTGTAGAAAAATTTTCTGATTTTGGTTTATAAAATATTTTGAGTCTTGAAAATTGATCTTCAAAATTAGTCTCCACTTGGGACTTCCCTGGTGGCACAGTGGATGACTCCACGCTCCCAATGCAGGGGGCCCGGGTTAGATCCCTGGTCAGGGAACTAGATCCCACGTGCATGCTGCAACTAAGAGTTCGCATGCCACAACCAAGGAGCCCACCTACCGCAACTAAGACCAAATAAATAACCAAATAACCAACCAAATAAATAAATATTAAAAAAAAAATTAGTCTCCACTTTTTTCTCCTAAAGGAAGAAGTATCAAAAAAAAATATAAAAGTAATCCAAATGAAAAGACTTAAATGAACTTTGCTGCTAATTCTGTAATTTATGAATTACTTGTTTCATGTCTTTCATAAGACCAAAACTTTAAAAAATATTTATTTACTTGGCTGTGTCGGGTCTTAGTTGTGGCGTGAGGGATCTTTGTTGCGGCATGTGGGATCTTTCATTGTGGTGCGAGGGCTCTTCATTGTGGCGCACAGGCCTCTCTCTAGTTGTGGTCCCGTGGGCTCTGGCTCTCTAGTTGTGGCACGCAGCCTCAGTAGTTGCAGTGTGTGGGCTCAGTAGTTGCGGAGCACAGGTTTAGTTGCCCCGCGGCATGTGGAATCTTAGTTCCCAGACCAGGGATTGAACCCGTGTCCCTGCATTGGAAAGTGGATTCTTAAGCACTGGACCACCAGGGAAGACCCACATAAGACCAAAACTTTGACGACATAATTTTTCTCTTAGTTGTATCTTATCAGTTGACAAATTTGACACATCTTTCACTGCTTTATTTAACTATTCTAGGGGTCAGTAAACTGTCTTGTACAGGGCTAGATTAATACTTCAGGGCCATACAATCTGTATTGCAGCTACTCTGCCCTCATAGCACTAGAGCTACAGTCCATAAATAAATGAGCATGTCTGTGTTCAGATAAATATTTACAAAACAAATGATGGGCTTTATCTGGCCTGCAGGCTGTAGTTTACTGACCCCGATCTATTCAATAAATATTTATTAAACAGTGTTTGACATTAATGTTACCTACATAAAAATTAGATTTCTGTCACAACATATGTTATGTTTTATGCTTATCTTCTAAGGTAACTTATGAGGCAGTTGATTGGTTTTGAACAACCTTTACTTATTCAAAGAGATATAATTCTCATTTTTATTGTTTAATATTAATATATAAAGGAATTGTGGTGGTCTGATCATAATTTTGACTAATTTGAGTCATATTGGTTTGATCAGAAGCTTTCCACTTCTTTACCACTGACATGCTAAATGTCAAGCATTTTCGTTAATAGATTCTACTTTTTTGCTGGAGGAAAGGCCTTCACGGTTGAAGCCTTGTTGTTGATTTATTTCAGTAAAAAATTTGTTTGGGAAAACTACTTGTAGTTTTTGGTTGTGTGCTCTAAATGTTTCCCATATTTTACCATTAAGCAATCTTAGTATTAGAAGTGCTCTTAATATTTTCCTTCTTTGTGTGTCATTTCTAGCTAAGTGGATTAATTTTTTATTATTCATTTTTTTGAGAAGTTGTGTTTACCCCTAATTCTTATTTAAAAAAACAAAAAACACTGATGGCTTTTCATTATAGGGCTCCAACGAAAGAATCCTCTGAAGAGGAGTATGACTCTGGAGTTGAAGAAGAAGGATGGCCTCGTCAAGCAGATGCTGCAAACAGCTAAACTGTCAGACTTCTGTCCTGTATATAAAGTTTTCCTTCTTTTGTTTAGGATCGTAACTGTCTCTACAGTCTGACATTAAAAGCATTGGATCTATCTTGGATATCATACATGGTCAGAAGCTTTTAGAATAAAAATCAGATCATGTATATAATGTAACATCACATTGATTTATACAGACTGACATAACATGGACTTAATGACACAGTGTTCAGAGACAAAATGTACATTATTTTGGTTTGGTTTTTAAAAAATACGCTTTAAAAAAATTCTTAGGAGTTCTTTTAAGCAATGCAGGTGTTGCAATAACTGTGGATTTTACAATAATGTAACTATAAATGGGAAAATAAACTCTTTAAAATTGAAGATTGGGATGCCATTCTTTAGTTTAGCCTTTTCTACCCATGTTTGTTTCCTGAAAATATTAAAATTTTTTTCATCTTAAAAATTGGAACAGGTAGTTTCCAAGTAGTTAAAGATTTCATGGAAAAAGTACCCTGAAGAACCTTATTTTGATGATTTGTTTAGCTGTATTCTTAGTCTTATCCACTAATGCATGACACGAAACTTCCCCATTGGACTATAAAAAAAGGCCATTCTCTTGCTGACTTGTCTGATTTATTTGCCATCTTTGGTCCATTTTAGTACCATGAGTGAGCAGATGGAATTGAAGTCTGCCTTAAATCTTCAGGAAGAGACTACATCTAATTCTAAAAGTAGTATTACAGCCATGTGCTGAGCTAAATAAAATATCCTAATACATTTACCTAAAGTACTTAGTTTTTTGTTGTTTTCTGGTGCTGGATATTTGTCTAATTCTTTGGCTTCATAGAATATTAAAGAAAATCTATGCTATCAGCAGAAGGGAATGTGTTCATACTAAAATATAAGTTATTAACTTTCATTATATAAGAAAACTAAACAGTGGGGGAAATTTGGGGGACTTAACAGTGAAAATTATTTCATTTGATTCCATAAATATTAAAATATTTGAGTACCTTTTAAACTTTTTTCTTTCCCACTATATTGATAGAAGTTCCTATACTGTTCCTTCAGTTCAGCCTTGTTTGAAATTGTTTAAATCAGAGTACCTTTAAACATTTGTTTTCAGTTTTTAGTTTATAAACTCTTGAGTTTTCCTCTTACTGCCCCCACCCCCATTTTCTTAGGAAAAGAACCCTAAGCTATTAGCAAATTCTACATCTTGTTGATGAAATTGGGTTTTCAGTGATGTAATAAGAGATGTTAGATATCTATTTATGGCTGGGGTAGGACCAGAAATGCACTTTTGCAAAGTGTTTAAGCCTGGTTGCTAGAGTATAGAACAGAAACTGGTATCTTTCTTGGTCTCCCTAGTAATGGTTGAAGTTCTTCTCAGGAAGTCTTTCATATTGTAACTGTTCTTTATCTTTTTCTTACAGCCTCATCATTTTCCTTTTTGTAGAGTGAAAATTGGAGTAGCTACTAAATATATTAAAGGCAGTCCTCCAGAAATGCACTGGGAGACATTTTAGTCACAACAACTTACATTTGGTTTTGAAAGTTAAAGCATAATTGATGTTTTTAAATTAAACACAACTGAGTATAACTACGATTTGTATCTTGAAACTTGTTTTGGCATTTGAATAAAACAAAAGCATTAAATGAAAGCCATTGTTGTGGTGTGTCCATAATGCAGTGCCATTTTTAAAAGGACACAGATATCATGAGTGGCTTTATTCTAGAGACTGTTAATCCTGACACATTCATATTCTTCTAATAAATTCTCCTAGTTGTAGATTCCACAGACAAAAAGTCTGTTTATGTTAAACATTGATTGAAAATCCTTACTTAAATATCCTGCATGGGCCCCACACTAGGAATACAGACCAAGCTTTCCAAGAAGTTTACTAGTCCAGTAGGGGAAGCAAATACAAACATCAGTGCATTATAATAATGGAAGTGAGGTAGGTACTAGGTGTGGCACAAAAGGTGATAGCCCAGATGGATCTGGAAGAATAAGTAGGAATTTTCCAGAAAGGAATAATGAAAAGTAAATCAAAATCTCAGAAATGTGAAACAACTAGGGAGATTTAGGAGTTGAGAAATAGGTAACCAGTACAACTTCATGTTACTACTCTGAGAAGACCATTTAATGTATTTTCTCCCCTCTCCATCTTACTGAAGACTTTGCCTTTCATTGAGAAACCATCAAAAGATGGAACTCATCTTCCCACCATCAAAGTTATAAATGTATCTGCTTCAGCACCCAACCTTTCTCTCCAGTTACAGCTGAAGGATTCCTTTTATCAAAACTCAGTCACTCCATGTTATTATGAGGGGATCCCATCATCCCCTCTCATTTCTTAAGGCCTCCGGTTCTTTTGTTAGTATCTCTACTACATTATTGGTCTCCTTCCTTCTGAAACATTCCCAGAAGCATCTAAACAATGCCTAGTATTTCCTGTTCTATAGCAAACCCCCAAGCTTATTTTTCACTTGTCTTTCCAACTACACCGTTAAGTCCACTAGCATGAAGATCATGCCTGTTTCGTTAACTATAACCAGCACTTAACATGGTGCTTCATATATTTGGTGCTCCGTACATTTTTTAAAAATTATAGAATATCTTGTATGCCAGATTAAGTTGTAATTTTATGCAGAAAGTAGTGGAGAGCTATTAAAAGGGTTTTAAGCATGAGAATTGGACATCACTAGATACGTGTTTTAGATTGTTGGGAAGGGAAGGTGCTGAGATAAATGGAGGGAAACATGACTAGAGGCCTACTTGTGGACATTTCTCCAGCACTTGCCCTTTATCTCCTACCATCTTTTGGATCAGTTTTTTTTTTTTTAACTGGAATATAGTTGATTTACAATGTTGTGCTAGTTTCAGGTGTACAGCAAAGTGAATCAGTTATAAATATATCCACTCTTTTTTTAGATTCTTTTCCCATATAGGCCATTATAGAGTATTGAGTAGAGTTCCCTGTGCTATACGGTAGGTCCTTATTAGTTTTCTGTTTTACATATAGTAGTGTGTATATATCAATCAGATAAATTCTTATCAACGTACAAAACATAACTCTTGAACCCACATCCCCTCCACAGTAAACTACAAGTTGATCTTGCTGTTTCCAGTTCCCTTCCAGCCTTTGATTCTGAGTGAGATGAGAAGTTGCCAGAAGGTTTTGCATGGAGAAATGACATAATCAGATGTAAGTTTTAAAAGACCACTCTGGTTGCGGTATAAGAGAACACACTACAGAGGACCAAGGACTAAATCAGGGGCACTTGGGGCTATTATAATAAGCCTACTAGAAAAGATGATGGATTGGACTAAGATGATAGCCATGTAAGTGGAAGAGTGGATGGGTAGGTATTTTTGCAAATCTGATGAAAAGTGGTATCCCATGTTCCTCAATGGGAAAACAATATTATAAAGATGTCTGTTATCCCTATGTTAATTTATAAATTTAATATTCCAATAAAATGCCAATAAGTTTTAAAATGAAACTAGGCAAATGGATTCTAAAGTTCACACAAAAATATAAGAATGGTAAACAAGCAAAATGATAATGCACACTCATAATGCTTACTCTGTGTCACTCTGTTCATTTAATGCAACAACTCTATGAGGTACATACTCTTATCAACCCTTCTAGATGAAGAAACTTAAGCCCAGAGTGTTTAAGTAGCTTTCCCAAGGTCACACAACTAGTAAGTAACAGCCAGGATTTAACCCCAGGTAGACTGGTTCCAGAGCCTCTCCACCTAACCAGCAACTGAAGAATGAGGAAGGACTGCATCTTCTATTTTTAAAATATTATAAATTGGGCTTCCCTGGTGGCGCAGTGGTTGAGAGTCTGCCTGCCGATGCAGGGGACACGGGTTCGTGCCCCGGTCCGGGAAGATCCCACATGCCATGGAGTGGCTGGGCCTGTGAGCCATGGCCGCTGAGCCTGCGTGTCCGGAGCCTGTGCTCCACAACGGGAGAGGCCACAACAGTGAGAGGCCCGTGTACCGCAAAAAAAAAAAAAAAAAAAAAAAAATATATATATATATATATATATTATAAACCTTTAAATACTTAAGTGTGTACCAGTGCATGAACAGACCAATGGAAAAGAATGTAAAGTACAGAAATAGATCCCAAATATATATGGGAATTTAGTATTGGAAAAGGTGATATTTCAAATTAGGAAAAGAATATTTAATAAATGGTATTGACAACAGTATATATCTAGAAAATAAAAAGGTATATCCATACCTTACCTAATAAATTTTAAGATGAAAACTGAAGCCTTTAAATATTATGTACAGTATTACCTAATTACTGAATACATAAAATACAAATAAATATGTAGAATATTACAAAGTTTCTGAGAAATATTAGTGGTCCCTTGGGAAGTGAGGTCAGGCTCATGTTGGTTCTTCTCATGATATAGAGCTGGACTCTTACCCAAGGGATCATCCATCACTTTACAGCTGTGAAAAGTAAAGCTCTCATCATGTGATACTGGAGCAATTGGACATCCAAAGGGGTGGGGTGGGAGTGGGGGCTGAAACTAAGTCTCAATACCTTATACAGAAATCAACTCAAAATGGATCACAGACTTAAATGTAAACCTAGAAAACTTTCAGAAAAAGCACAGGAGAAAAGTTTTCAGGATCTAGGGCTAAGAGTTCTTAGACTTGACTCCAAAATCATGATCCATAAGAGGAAAAACTGCTAAGTTGGACTTCATCAAAATTAAGAACTTTTGCTCTGAAAAAACAAACATGTTAGGATGAAAGGACAAGCTATAAAATGGGGGAAAAATATTTGCAAACCACATACAAAGGACTAATATCTAGAATACATAACTCAAATTTCAGCAGTAAAAAACCCAAAAAATCCAGTTAGAAAATGGGCAAAAGACATGATCAGACATTTCAGTGAAGAGGGTATACAGATGGCAGATAAGCATATGAAAAGATATTCAACATAATTAGCCATTAAAGAAGTGCAAATTAAAACCACAATGAAATATCACCACATATCTATCAGGTTGTCTAAAATAAAAAATAGTAAATACACAAAATGCTGATGAGAGTGCAGGCCAAATGGATGATTCATATATCGCTGGTGGGAATATAAAATGGTACAGCCACTTTGGAAAACAATGTGGCAGTTTCTTTAAAAACTAAACATGTAACTGGTGTATGACCTAGCAATTGCACTCCTGGGCATTTACTCCAGAGAAATGATGGTTTGTGTTCACATAAATACCTGTATACAAATGTTTATAGTAGCTTTATTCATGATAAGCCCCCAAATGGAAAGAACCCAAATATTCTTCAGCAGGTGAATGATTACACAAAGTGTGGTTTCGTTTTATCCACACATTTTTTTTGCACACCTTTATTGCAATAAAAAGGAACACTGGGGGCTTCCCTGGTGGCGCAGTGGTTGAGAGTCCGCCTGCCGATGCAGGGGACACGGGTTCGTGCCCCGGTCCGGGAAGATCCCACATGACGCGGAGCGGCTGGGCCCGTGAGCCATGGCCGCTAAGCCTGCGCGTCCGGAGCCTGTGCTTCGCAGCGGGAGAGGCCAAAACAGTGACAGGCCCGCGTACCGCAAAAAAAAAAAAAAAAAAAAAAAAAAAAAAAAAAAAGGAACACTGATGCAAGAACCTGGATGTATCTCTAGAGGATTAGGCTGAGTGAGAAGAGTAAATCCCAAAAGGTTATGTACTGTATGATTCTATTTATATAACATTCTAGAAAGGACAACAGTTATAGAAATGGAGGATTAGTGGTTGCCAGAGGTTAAGGAAGGGAAGTGGGTATGGCTATAAAGGGGCAAATGAGGGATCCTGGTAGTATGGAAATGTTCTGTATCTTGACCATCAATGTCAACATCCCGGTTGTGATACTGCAATACAGTTTTGCAAGAGAAACTGAGTAAAAAGTACCCGGAATTTTGCGGCACTATTTATTACAACTGCATATGAAGCATCATGTGGAGTGAATGGCCTTCCCTGTCCCTCCTGCTTAAAACCCTCCAGTGGTTTCCCACTGTTCTTAAGATATGAGATCCTGGACGCTACAATCTTGTCCACCTCCCAGGATCACCAGGCTCCCTTCAGGCTTTCTGTGCTCCATCCACACTGGCATTCTTTCAGTTCCCGCACCAGACCTACTCCTAGTCTACTAGGGAGCTTTTGTAAATGCTGTTCCCATTCGGACTGTGCGTCCCTCTCTTCTTTCTCTTCTATTTCTACGATTTAACTCATAATTACCCTTCAGACCTCCGATGGAGTCTCAAAGCCTTAGGACAACCTTCCCCAACCTCTTTAAATTTAATTTTCCTATAAGCTCTTCTTGCCCTTTTTTTCTCTTTGGTAGTACTTACATTCGCCGCTGCCCTTTTGCATTCGATTGCAGGATTACTTGATTAATGTGTTTTCTTTACTAGATAGGTAGTTCTACGAGGAGAGGAACTGTATCTGTTAGTCGCACTGCAAAGGGGCTAGCTCCTCACCTAGAATGCTCAGTAAGGACAGTATTTCTGAATTGAAGGGTTGAATGAACGCCCATCCATGCGCCGGGCTCCCTGGGTCGGGTGCGTCACACTTATGTCGCGCGCGGTATACGTCACTTCCTCCCGGAAGACACTTTCGCTGGGAACCACTCAGATTCCTGTCACTTCTCAGAATCCCTCCGTGGTGGCCATGGCTCTGCCTCCCTTCTTCACCCCGGGTCGCCCGGGCCCGCCGCTCCCGCAGCCGCCGGCTCCCGCTCCCTTCGGCTGTCCGCCACCGCCGCTACCCTCTCCGGCTTTCCCACCGCCTCTTCCCCAGCGGCCTGGTCCCTTTCCGGGGGCCTCCGCCCCCTTTCTCCAGCCCCCGCTGGCTCTGCAGCCACGGGCCCCCGGGGAAGCCTCCCGCGCGGGCGGGGGCGGCGGCGGCGGCGGCGGCTCCTTCTACCAGGTGCCGCCACCGCCGCTCCCTCCCCCGCCGCCCCAGTGCCGGCCCTTCCTAGGGAACGACGCCGGTGAGCGCCCGCGGCCGCCGCCTCCAGGCCCGGGGCCGCCCTGGAGCCCGCGCTGGCCTGAAGCACCACCACCGTCCGACGTGCTTGGGGACGCGGCCCTGCAGCGCCTGCGCGACCGGCAGTGGCTAGAGGCGGTGTTCGGAACCCCGCGGCGGGCCTGCCCGGTGCCCCCGCGCGCGCCCGCCGGCCCCAACCTGGGCGAGGTTCGGGCTCGGTTGCGCGGGTCCCTGCGCCTGGTGCGGCGGCTGCGCGACCTGGGCCATGCGCTGCGCGAGGCCGAGGCTGACGGCGTGGCCTGGGCACAGCTGCATGCGGAGGCACAGCCGCTGCGCGCCGAGCTGGCCGAGCGACTTCAGCTCCTGACCCAGGCAGCCTATGTGGGCGAGGCGCGGCGCAGGCTGGAGAGGGTCCGGCGCCGCCGGCTGCGGCTTCGCGAGAGGGCCCGGGAACGCGAGGCCGAGCTGGAGGCGGAGGCCACGCGGGCAGCGGAGCGCGAGCAGGAGATTGACCGCTGGAGGGTCAAGTGCGTGCAGGAGGTGGAGGAGAAGAAGCGGGTAAGAGCAGCGGATGCACACGGGAGCAGGGGTAGTGGTGTTTGACACCCGATGGGGCTTGAGGCTTTGCACTGTCATTCCTCAGGACTAAGCCTCTTTTTCCTCATCCGTAAAATAAAGAGATAGTTTGCCTTTCCGACCTCATATTTCCGTATTGGTTGCGTGTTAATGGTGTAGAGTAAATAACACAAATGCTCTAGGTGCGCTGCAAAGTCCCATAAATACAAAGTGTAGGATTGCATAGTGGTTTTGCAGGGATGACAGATCTGTTTTCTGCTCCAGCGTTCTGTCCACTTAGTAACATTCACGACGAACAAGAATCTGGGTCCTTGCGTCTTGTCCTGCTCTAGGTGATTTTAAGAATACAAAAAAAGAGAACTTGGGGCATTTTCTCAAGGAACATATACCCTAATTGGCTGATGGGGCACTAGTGATGATTTTCCCAGGATTCCTTTATTTACAAGTTCAACAATATCCCAAGTTCAACGATGGTATTTTTGAGCACTTACTCAAAACCTTGTAACAGTCTGAGAGGTAGGCAGTATTATCCCAATTTTACAGATTAGGAAATTGAGGCATAGAGAGGTTAACTTGCCAACAGTCACACAACCGGTTTGTGGCAGTTTCACTCCTGATTTGAGCCCAGATTGCTCGATTCCAAAGCCTACTGATCTCAAGTTTTAACTTAAGTAGAGGGCCAGGGTGAAACTGGAAATCAGTCAAATAGTTAAGGCATTCTCATTACTTTTGAATGCCTCTAGGGACTTCCCCTCTCCCTTCACTCTCCACAACCAGCGGGTACAGGCTTGTGTCCTCCTTGTGTCTGCTACAGCCCTGGAGTCTGATCCAACTCCCCTCTAAAGTATATTGATGGCAAGCTTTGTCTTCACACCTCCAGGAATATATCAGCGCTTTAAAGGGGAGTACTTGGAGGCAATGCCTTAACCTAAGGGAATATGAGTAAGTTCACCAGACATTTAATGTGGGCTCATTATGGCAGGCCCACTGCTGAGTGCTGGAAGTAGGGGTGAATAAGACATAGTGCTTGTCCTTGAGGGGCTTAGAGCACCATGGGGGATCATGTCTATATAGCATGGTGTGTGTTAGGATTTCAACTGTAGGTGCTATAAAAGCCCAGAGAAGGAATATCTAATCCACTGGGGGAAGGTATCAAGGAAGGCTTCCCAGATGATTTGGTGACATCTCAGCTGAGTCTTGTAGGAAATGTCAAAGCTAAGTGAAAGCAGCATGTGCAGTTCCAGAAACAAAAGAGTGAAACAGCATGGTGTGTCTGTAATGGTGAAACTATAGTGCTTATTTGACAGATGGGAAAGAGAGCTTTTAGGCAAAAGGATCCTCCCTACCACGCACTGTGAGGGTACTGGAGACAAGAGTCCTGTGAGTAGTGACTTGAGGAACCAGGGTTATTTAGCTTACATGTGAACCAACTTAAGAGAAAGATTGAGTCTTCAGATGTTTAAAAGGCTGTCATATCAAAGAGATCCTTGAGACTTTAGAGCATCGGGGCACAAACCGTGCTTAGGTTATCACTGAGAACATTGTAGAGTCCTAGGCCTTTCCAACCCCATTCTTTATCTTCCCTGCTAGTCTGAATCTTTGGATCCAGGAGTCTGCATTTTTAATAAGAGAGCCCCAAGTTAACAAGGTAAGTTGGAGGCAGATGTTCCTTGAACCGCACTTTGAGAAACTCTGAGGAAGAAACAAAGGCAAGAGCCCACATGGAAGCTGCAGAGAAGATAATCCCTTGGCTGGACCAATGTAGAGAGGAGTTGTGCATGGCTCAGGAAATTGGGATGTAGATCCAGTAGAGTCTTTCTTAACCTTGGGACTGTTTGATCCTCTGAAATCTCACGGCCAGGCAGATTTTCTCTGCTGTAAGGTTGTTACTCGTAAGGTTCCATACTGGGTCTCATGGGCTCTCTTTCTCATCCAGGAGCAGGAACTTAAAGCTGCTGCTGATGGTGTCCTATCTGAAGTGAGGAAAAAACAAGCAGACACCAAAAGAATGGTGGACATTCTTCGGGCCTTGGAGAAATTGAGGAAACTCAGGAAAGAGGCTGCAGCAAGGAAAGGTAACCATGGCTTTGCATTTCTTTCCATTCTTTACCCTAGCCCCCTCCTCCCCAAAATTGTTGAAGGAAAAATGCTTGATACTTCATTATTTTCACCAAGTAGGGTAACTAAGCTTATCAGCAGTACTTCAGAACTTTGGAAGTAGAAAGCCTCAGAAGGTATTTATCCCTGGTAGCCAAGATTGAAAAGGATGTGGGAACCCACCGCACTGTCTTCCTCTTTTTTTTACTTTTATAAAAAAATTAATTTATTTATTTTTGGCTGTGTTACTGCACATGGGCTTTCTCTAGTTGTGGTGAGCAGGGCTACTCTTTGTTGCAGTGCATGGACTTCCCATTGCAGTGGCTTCTATTGTGGTAGAGCACTGGCTCTAGGCTCACAGGCTTCAGTAATTGTGGCACGTGGGCTCAGTGGTTGTGGCTCACAGGCTCAGTAGTTGTGGCTCGCAGGCTCAGTAGTTGTGGCGCACGGGCTTAGTTGCTCTGAGGCATGTGGATCTTCCTGGACCAGG
Source organism: Leucopleurus acutus (assembly GCF_964270905.1). Lineage (NCBI taxonomy): Eukaryota > Metazoa > Chordata > Mammalia > Artiodactyla > Delphinidae > Leucopleurus > Leucopleurus acutus. The sequence continues at coordinate 134,049,874 of NC_139142.1, read as the reverse complement.
GATCGAACCCATGGCCCCTGCATTGGCAGGCGGATTCTTAACCAATGTGCCACCAAGGAAGTCCTGCACTGTCTTCCTCTTGACTCATCATTGCCATCCCAGGCATTCCTGGCCACACTTTTCTGAGTGAGGTTGGCGTGGCTGGTCAAGCCCATATACCAAGATGAAAGCTATTCTATCTTTACTTGGTGCTTCAGAAGGTGTCGAAAACTTAGCATGCTCCTTCATATACATTTCAAACCTGAAACATTGATATTTGTAGAGGTGTGAATGGTTGGACGGGGCAGGGAGTGCCCTGCAGACTGCATGGGTGTCCCTGGCTTACCTGCATGTCACTTTTGGACCCAGAGAACCTCAGTGGTCTCCTCTTGCCTCTAGAGGGAGCACTGGTTTTCTAGAAGTTCCCCAGTTGTGCTTTCCTGCCTGCCTGGATCCTTGCTCTTGCCAGTCTGTTTGTCTGGAGGGCCTTCAGTACCATCTTTGCCATTTTTAGCTCTCATTATCCTTCAAAAGTAAATACAGTAAATTCCATCCTTCCCCGATCTGGATTGAGGTGACCTACTGCTCCTTCCTATTTGCACCTGGCTTGAACAACATGCTGCCTTATTTAGTAGGCTGTAGGCCATTGACATTCACCAGGGATATTTGAGAGTACACAAATTAGCAAGTACCACAATAGCAAATGATCTGCCCTGTGTGGTTTAAAATATAATTGAAAACTGCAGCTCAGATCCTTAATAAAATGTCACTGGGACATGTGCATTCAGTCAGGCTCATTCACTAGCTAAATGATTAACCTTTACATGCCAACCTCCAGACTGGCTGATTCAGATTCAGGTCTCAGAATCAGATGACCCCACAAAGCATTCATGAATCAGAGGGAGGTTGCATCTATTGTGTCTACCTCTATCTCTTAATTATAATAATGCAAAACCTGAGGGCTACTATTTCATATTCCCCTACTTCATGTCCTCTGTGAGCTGAGTGTTCAGTAAACTATGCCAAGTGAATTTATTGTACAACACAATTTCTATTAGTCTGCCTCACTTTGGTCTGAAAGAAGGAGGAAATTTTAGGAGAAATTAAAATCTAAAATAAGCAGGCTCTGGAGTTAACTGACTTGAATGTAAAATGACTTAGTATCTAGTAACTGGTTTTGTTGGATACTTTAAAAGAAAAAGAGCAACTTTCTAAGTTCTCTCACTGTGCTGAGAAAATGAAGCTGGTTATGTAAGCAGGGCCACGTCTCAAAGTGTCTTATTTGCTAGGCTAGACTTCTCACCTATGCTTAAAGCTGAGTGGAACCATTGGAAGCTTTTAAGCAGAGATGACAAAGATCAGTGCTGGCAGAGTAGAGAAAGGTTTGGGGCTTCTAGGAGGGAGGAAAAAAGAGAGACTGATAGGGCTGTTGCAGTCTGGGCAGGGATAATATGGGAGTGTGAACTAAGAGTCAGATAGTGAGCTGGAGAAAAGTAAACAGATTTAAGAGATGTGAGTAGAGTGTGTGTGTGTGTGTGTGTGTACATATAAGTAAATAACTTGGGGGAACTCAGCATGTGGGAGCTGAAGGAAAAAAATGACTTTCAGGTTCTAGCTTGATCTATTGAATGAGTGATGATACCATTCTAATTGACCAGGAAAACAAGAGGGGGAACAGACTTGGGGCTGATGAGTTCAGTTTGGGACCTGTTATGTTTGTGGTGCCTGTGGTACATCCTGGATAAGAGTTTATCGCATGTTGCTGTAAGTAGGGATGACCTTGAGGAGATTGTGCGGTGTGAGATGAGGCCCAAAGACAAAATCCTAGGGAATGTCAAAATCAAGATGGGTAAGGAGGAGGCCACAAAAGAGATCAAGAGAGGTCAGAGATAGGAGGAAAGTGTAGACCCCTTACTTTTTCTGGAAAGTGGCAAATGCTCAGAGAGATTGCATAATATTGGGCAGGTTACTTAAACTTCTCTGTGCCTTGGTTTTTCCTCACCTGTAAGAAGGGAATAGTGATGGTACCGATCCATGGGGTGTTGCAATGATTAAATTAGTAAACATGCATAAAGTGTTTAAAACAGTCCTGGCGGGCTTCCCTGGTGGCACAGTGGTTGAGAGTCCGCCTGCCGATGCAGGGGACATGGGTTCGTGCCCCGGTCTGGGAAGATCCCACATGCCGCGGAGCAGCTAGGCCCGTGAGCCATGGCCGCTGAGCCTGCGTGTCCGGAGCCTGTGCTCCGCAACGCGAGAGGCCACAGCAGTGAGAGGCCCGCATACCGCAAAAAAAAAAAAAAAAAAAAAAAAAAATCCTGGCATGTAGTAAATGCTGTATAAGTGTTTATTATTATTATTATCAAGTAATATAAAGATTAATAAACATCCATGGGACTTAGTACCCAACAGGTTATTAGTGACTGGTGCTGGGTGCATTTCAGTGGAGTGGTATGGGTAGAGGCCAGACTAGACTAGATCAAAGAGGAGGAGATAAGAAAAGCAGACAGTGAGTCCAGCTTATTAAAAGTTTGCCTGTGAAGAGAAGCAGGAGGGATAGTTAATGGCTTGAGGTCCTGCAGGAAGTAGGGAGATTCAGATCCCAGATGGAGGAATTAACTTAAGTGGAGAAGGACCCATTTTCCACTGAAATGAAAACGAAGAGGGCAAGGATGGGTAGAAATGCAGATGAGTAAAGTCAGCAGCAAAAAATTAAGGGATTTCCTGGCTGATAGCCTCTTTTCTCTAGGGAAAATGCTAGATGGTTTGCTAAGAGTAGAGAAGTAAGGCTTTAGGAGGGAGGTGAATGTTTGAAATAATTGTTGTGAGGAATGAGTGAGAGCCAACCAGAGACACATGAGAGTATGGCTGTAGAGAGGTGCCATTATGGGCTGAGCTGATGTAACTATACACTGGCACTAGGTCACATAACCAAATGAGTCTGCAGTTGGCAGGTGAGCACAGAGCACAGGTCTGTTGGGGTTTTGCTTAATGGGTGACCACACGTTTTGATGAAATCTGATATATTAGATTGGAGGTTTTAGTGAAGCTGACAGAGTTTCGGGTAGAAAGTCAGAGAAGAGAATAATTGGGTTTAAGACTTCAGAGGTGGAAACTTTTTTCTGATCATGCCAAGGTCCAAAGACTGCACGAGGCCCTAAGGTATGGGTGGCTAAAGGGGAATAAAGGAGAAAGCATTGGTATCTAGGAGCTGCAGGAACTAGAGAAGTAATGGTAGAGGTGGAGGGAACCTAGATCATGTCGTTGCAGGGGGTCTGGAAGAGGACTGGTCAGTGGGGGGGGCATTTCAGAGGGAGTGTGTCATGGTGGTCAGGAGGGATCCATGAAAGGCTGAGGGGAATGAGCGCGGGTGGTGCAGGCCAGCACACCGAGATGGGAGCAGGCCACACCTTCTCAGGGGTCTGGAGGCACTTTGGGGCTGATGGCGTGTCTGTGTATTTTTGCTGTACTGAGAGAATTTAGTACTTGCAGCAGAGATCGTATGACCCAGAAGCCTAAAATATTCACTGTCTGGCCGCTTATGGAAAAGGTTTGCCAATCCTTGGTCTAGGTAAAGAAATGAAACAAAACCATGAAATTATTATGAAACAACAAAGTGACAGCTTAAATTTCTCAGTGCATAAGAATTTTGTGTGTATTTGGAAAATAATTGGCAACTTAGTAGAAGATGGATTTGAATTGTAGAGTTTCCATAGGTGGGAATGAGTAGATGAAAACTTGTTCAAGCCAAGAAGTCATGACAAAATGATCTGAAGGAATGTTAGCCTCGGAGATGAAGATAGGAGAGCGAATTCTGCAACTACTTAGCTGCCGTGGTTGAGGGAAAAAAGAGTCAGACCTCCAAATCAGGGTGACCAACCATCACATCTGTCCCAGGACACTGGGTTTTCAGTGCTAAAACTGGACAAATGAAACATTTGGTCACCCTGCCCTCAGCAGCAGACTGTGAGGTTATTGTGGTTGGTTAAGTGTATTTCTTCCTCACTGTCCAAGTGTGCGCTCTCAGAAGTTCAGACTCAGTCAGAGGAAAAATTGTTTATTAGTTGGGTCTAGGAGTCTGTGCTGTAGGAATTTCACAGTGAAGAAGTAAAAGACAGTTCCTCCCTTTAGTAGAGGAATTCTCCAACTGAAGGATCAAAACCATTAAGAAATAAACAAAATCAAAGGTTAAGTAGTGTGATACAGAAAGAGGAGTTAGTGAAAGTCCAGGGTGAAATTAATTGAAGACTCAAAAAGATCAAATTGAGACTTGAAGGCTGGTTGGAATATGTAAACTCTAACCAAATTCATACTGTTAGTAGGACTTTGAGTCTGTTCATTAGAACATGGATTTGGGGATAAGAAAAAGTTGTATCTAAAATGTCATTTGCATCTCTTTGCCCAGGGGTCTGTCCTCCAGCCTCAGCAGATGAGACCTTTGAGCATCACCTTCAGCGACTGAGAAAACTCATTAAAAAACGCTCTGAATTATATGAAGCTGAAGAGAGAGCCCTCAGAGTTATGTTGGAAGGAGAACAAGAGGAAGAGAGGAAAAGAGAATTAGAGAAGAAACAGAGGAAAGAAAAAGAGAAATTTTTACTACAGAAGCGTGAAATTGAGTCCAAGTTATTTGGGGATCCAGGTAAGTTCCTCTGTAACCAGTGGAGAAAAGAAAAATACTAGATTGACAGCTCTTTTCCTCATGGATGATCTCCACCTAAGCTAAGAGGTGGTAGGCGACAAATTGGAAGGATCCTTTAGGATTTGAATTCTAAACTATATCCTGGAAATCAAGGATAAAGATGAAACACATTTGATCATATTGTATAATCATAGACTAAGTCACTTTGCCTTGAGAAATATGCTGTACATATGAAGCATGATGACATGGTATTGTGCCTTTTCTTTTTCAGATGAGTTCCCACTTGCTCATCTCTTGCAGCCTTTCCGGCAGTATTACCTCCAGGCTGAGCACTCCCTGCCAGCACTCATCCAGATAAGGTCAGAGGGGCATTCTCCATGTTTTCCTTCCCTTAGGTAGCAAGAAGCAGTCGACAAAGTGCTTATGTTGTTGAGGTCTATTACTATATCTTTTTTTTTTTTTTTTTAGTTCCTTATGAGTTTATAGAATGTTTCCAAGTTTGAAGCATGCCACACACGTCTTGTTTAGTCCTCATCAGTTCTTGAGAAGTAGATGTCCCTATTTTAACAGGTGAAGACACTGAAACTCAGGTTGTGACTTGCCCTCTGTATTATCCCATGCTATAGCTGTTATGTTGACTTAAATCATTGACTTCCTTTTCCTAATTCTCTTCTACTGCTAAACAGACCAAGGAAAAGAAACCCTCCCTGTATACTCACCTGTGGAGACTGTTAACAAAGACCCACACTGACTTGTGAGTTCTTACAGGTCAAAGCCAAGAGAGCTAGGAACAAGGAGTCTCACCTTAATCTGCAGTTACTAATGAGCTAGGTAAAGTTTTCAGTTCTGAGTCTCACTTTCCTCACCTACAAGGTGAAAATGATGGACTAGACTGTGGCCTTCAAATGTGAACAGTAGTAGTACCCTCCCAAATGTAATCTTTTGAAAAATCAGTTTGTATAACAATGAATGAATGGGTTCCACAGGCAGTTTAAATGTGTTATTGACTGGAAGCACTTTGTTATTTCTAGACTCCCCAAAGCATCTACTTGGGGCCTAAGTGTCTTCAAAGCCTGATTTGAAAAACCACTGAACTAAGTGCTCTCTGAGGATCCTTCCAAGGTCCAACAGTACTCTTTAGCGCTGTTCTGGGAAAAGTGTATTTCTGGTTAATATACAAGTTTTAGCCTTTAAATATATTATAGTGGGTTCTCGTTATTTACAGCAGCTATATTCTGTAAAACTGCAAATGCTGAATTAGAGAATACTGAACTGCTGCTCCTGAAGGAAATACAGAGCTAGGCTCCTGTGAGCCTTTGGCCACGACATTTTCGTCAGCTGATCAATACCTAACCTTGTCTTTCTTTTTAAAGACAACTTATTTAATACATACTGTTGATTCATCAACATTGAACTCATAGCTAATGGCACTATAACTCATGCCTGAAGGTAGCTTATCTAACATACATGTGTTCTCCATGAGGCATATCACAGCCTTCTAATGCTAGCTATAGCACTCCAGCACTGTACTCGGGAGCCATTTTAAACAGCAAAGTGCCAATAGAGAGCACAAAAATTTGAAGAATGTGGTACTAAACAGACTACAGAAAAGATACTTGTTGACAGTAGGGGAGCTGAAAAGAAGGCGGCAGAGTGTCACCTTGTTCCACCACAGTTGGGAACATGCCTTTTGGTGACTCAGATTTTTCACTGCTCTGTGCATGTTGGCAGGTAACCAGGGAAGCACCATGAGTAATGATTTGTGGGTTACAAATAAATTTTAGTGAATAGCCAAATTTGCAAATACAGAATCTGCAAATAATGAGGATCGACTGTATATTCATTATTTGGTTATCCATAAAATATAAGTTATTTGGCGTTTTTTCCCACTTACATATATGTACATTTAAGAAATAGTCTTTTGCATAATTTCTAGAAATCAAGTTCTTTAATGGACTCATATCGGTCATTTGAAAGCAAAGTCCTGTAATAGAATATTTAGATGCTAACATAGTGCTTGGAATGAAACAAAAATAAACAGTTGTTCTGTAATGTTCTCATTAAGGCATGATTGGGATCAGTACCTGGTGCCATCTGATCATCCCAAAGGCAACTCCGTTCCCCAAGGATGGGTTCTTCCCCCGCTCCCCAGCAACGACATCTGGGCAACCGCCATTAAGCTGCATTAGTAAAGATGCTCCAGGAGTGTCGTCCAGCCAAGGCTCTTTCCAGCTCTAAGTATTAGTGACGCTGCCGTCTTCTTGTACTGTAGTATAAATCACAACCTCTAAACTCCACGTGGCATTGCCCTACCCAGAAGTTACGTTTTCCTTCTGTCCTCTGTCCTGGCCAAGGTGCCTCTTGAATCAGGAGATTAATATGGTTCCTCAGGAAAGGACCTAGGTGAACTGAGGTTTTTACGACAGGCAGTGGCCTTGGTTCATGAAATTCGCCTCTGTTTTGAGGGGCTTGGTCCAGATTGATTTATAAGTTTACTTTTATCTTTCTTGTGTGGTGATGGATAAGTATACGCTATACACTCATACCCTCGACACAGGTGTGCACTGGGTAGATTTAGCAGTCCCTTTCCCAGTACTCCTTGTTAAAGCAAGCTTGATGCAAAACCTCCTTACCTTTCTTACCCAGAGAGCCTCCTAACTTCCAGGAAGAAAGGTCAGAAATGCTTTATCTTCAGTTTTGTGAATCCCACTTTTGGTGCAGCTGGACAGGCTGGGCTGCCAGAAAAGCTGGTGGCCTTGTCTGGTAGTCAAGTGGAGAACTTGGAAAACCTGAAGAGTACCTGTACCCAAACTGGATTGTGTTTTAATGGATGATGGCTGCATTTTCCCCATATTAGAAGGATCCTAATGAAAGCACCTGCTTTTTAAGTTCCTAGAGGTCTGGTTGTTCAGAATCTGCAAGGATAAAAATTAATTTCCTTATGGGAGTGGGACCTTGATTAACCTCACTCAGTCACATTGTGGGAGCTGGTATAGTGGAAATTGTGGAATTTTCTTAGGAACTCAAGCTTCCAAAAATATACATGTAATTTAAGCTGGGGGAAAAGCAGATAAAAATAATAAAATTTATTTTTTTATACTCATTAATAAATGCTGTTGTGCCTGGAGATGATCAGTCATATAACATGTCAGGTTTTTTGTTTTATTTTGTTTTCCTTTTTGCCATTTATTGTGTTATTTATATTTCCAAAAAGCTAAATAAATATCATTTTTAGTTTGAGCCTTTGCCCCCAATTTGTTGCCTCCCAAATCACTACACACTCTTTCACTTTGATGAAAGACATTTACTGCAAAGTTCAAATTTATTAACTAGGCATTTGCTACCGGAAAGTGAATCTCAAGCACCAAACTTTTTAGGCGGTATCCAACTCTGGATAAGCAGGAAAGGACGTCTCAACTTTGGAAGTGATTTCATGTACTTGGAAGCTCTTGGATACAAGATGCTAACACATTTGTCCCTTTTTTGTTGTTTCGTTTGCACTGTTTATATGTTATACATTACAGAGTTAACAGGGTATGAGGGCCAGCACTCCTCTAAAGTGTTTCTAAGCTCATAAACCTCAGAATCTGATGTGATTAGCCTCACATAACCCCGTAGGCCTGTGTGCCCTTTTGTTATAAATCTCCACCATTTTCTGATGAGATGCAGGAAGAGTAGAAATAAAGGATGAATTGTACAATGTATGTTTGGTGTCCAGACAGCCTTCCCACTAAGATACTTGCATTGATGGGGTTAGGGAGTGTGGAGCAGGGACTCAGGAAAACTCAGGCAGCAGAACCCAAGGAAAAGAAAGCATTTAACTTCAGGTGGAAAAAACCATTCCCTCTTCCCTCTCATTCAGCTTCTGCAAAGTTTTTATAAAGTGAGCATTATTTTTATTATTTGTTTGGTCTTTTGTTAAGTTTTTCCTAGTTTATGCCCTGTGTAGTGGTGGTGGCAGCAGCCACTGGTACTTGAAGGCAGCTGTCCCCAACCTTTTTGGCACCAGGGACTGGTTTCGTGGAAGAAAGTTTTTCTAGGGACCAGTGTTGGGGAGGGGAGTGGGGGTGGGGATGGTTCAGGCTGTAACGCGAGCGATGGGGAGCCGCAGATGAAGCTTTGCTCACTTGCTCACTCGCTCGCTGCTCACCTCCTGCTGTGCAGCCCGGGGGCGGGGGGTGGGATGTGGGGTGTGTTGGGGACCCCTGCTTTATAGGTTCAGAAAGAAAGACTTTAAAAAAATATATATTTACTTATTTTGGCTGCTCCGGGGGTCTTAGTTGCAACACGCAGGATCTTCGTTGGGGTGTGTGGGATCTTTTTAGTTGCTGCATGCGGGCTTCTTAGTTGCGGCATGCAAACTCTTAAGTCGTGGCAGGCATGCGGGATCTAGTTCCCTGATCAGGGATCGAACCTGGGCCCCCTGCACTGGGAGCTTGGAGTCTTACCCACTGGACCACCAGGGACGTCCCAAGAAAGACTTATAGTAGTGTCTTTAATGAATTGTACTCCTGAGAATATGGACAGTATCATTGTAATCTTATCCTACAGTCTTTTCTTTTTAATTGTGGAAAATTTCAAATATTAAAAAGTAAAGAGAATGGTATAATTTTTTTCATCATCTGGCTTCAAATAATGGTCAACTCTTGACCAATCTTGTTTTATCTGTACCCCTACCAATCACACTGGATTATTTTGAGGCAAATCTCAGATGCCATATTACTTCATAGGTGTTTATGTAGCTCTAAGACATTTAAAAAATTTAACCACTGCTATTATTGCACCTAAAGAAATGAATAACTCCTTAGTATCATCAAATATTCAGTCAATGTTTAAATTATCTCATAAATGTGTGTTTTACACTTTGTTCCAAATCAAGATCTGGATGCAATCTATGCATTGTTGTTGGTTGATGTGTCTCTTAAGTTTCTGATAACCCATAGGTCTCTCTTTCCTTCCTCCTATGTACTGTTGCACTTTCACTCCCTTGCAGTTTATTACTTGAAGAAATCAGATCATTTTTTTCCTAAAGAGTTCCCAGTCTGGATTTTGCTAACTGCATCCTTGTGATTACATGTTCCTCTATTCCTATAATATAATGATTAGACAGAGCTGTACTGTCTAATATGGTAGCCATGTATGGTTATTGGGGACTTGAAATTGAGTTTGAACTGAAATTGAGTTTGATTTGCCATGTACAATTACACATGTGGTTCACATGTTTCTATTGGACCACCCTGATCTAAAGGTTTGATGACATTAAGATCGGGATTTTCTGGCAAGAGTATTTCATAGACCTGATGTGTACTCCGTTTAGGAGGACTAATTGGTTGTCTTATTTTGTGATCTTAGCAGCCATTGACATTCAAGACCTAGACACACTCATTTGGATTTGCAAAATAGTGATAGTTTAATTATGCCCTTCTTTCTTTAATTATCAGCTGGAATATACTAAAAGGAGAAACATCCCCTCATCAACTATTTGGTTACCCTGGGGTACAATTTGTATAGGAAAGGCAAAAAAATAAATACATGATTTTATTTACTAGTTTTCAATATAATGAGGTAGTTCCATAGCATCCTCCAAAAGTTACCAGTGAATTTTTTTTTAAGTATCATTATGAACTCAGATCTAAATGTATTTGTCTTTCAGTCCATTGTTTTTATCTTTTTTTATTGATAGCCTCACCTTTGGCCAGTGGGAGCCTCTTTTAACTCCACTCCTGAGTTCCCACTTAATCCCAGTATTCTGTTCCAAGTTTATCTTGCACATTTCCTATCCCTGACCTATACCTATATTCTCTATGTATTGAACATAAATTAATGAAAATAGAGAATTAAACTCTTTCAAAGACTAACTAGAGATGTGTTGATTCATCATGTCGTATATGCAAGAAATTTGTTTATCTTGACAAATTTCCAGGAGACCCTGGATTTGTGAGAAACTCTAACAGAAGCGTTTATTTTTAAGAAATTAGGTAAATACAGGGAAGATTGGAAAATGAAAGAGATTAGTTGTATGTTAAATACTAAGAGTGTTCAACGGGAGTGCCTGAGTTTATGACGTCAAAGAATTTGCTACAGCCACCCAACTTAATCACTTTAAAACCATTCATGTTCCTATGTCCACGTGACTTTCGTGCAAGGATGTATCAAGAAGCTTAGCTGAGATTATACCATCTGTTGTAGCAATTCACTTCTACAAGTTTTGTCCACAGAGAAGCTATCCTGGGAATTACAAGGTAAGTACAAAGTATGTCTTGTTCCATTCCAATAAGAATAATATATATAGAAGGAATGTGAATGCTGTGAAGTAGTAGCTGTGGTAGGAACTAGAGATTACATTTCCAAGCATTTCTAGCTAAGTTTTTTTAAAAAATTGCTTATAACAAATAAGCTGTTCCGGCATAATTAACTTTTTCCTTTTGAGTGCACCCATCAGTAGATCCCGACTTGCCACGCCTGACTATCCATGAAGAATTTGTTTCCATTTGCTTTGTGGAATAAACTGGGTTTTTCATAGTCTCTGAAGCAAAGATTGAAGTCTTTGAGGCAATTGGTGTTAGAGTGGATAACTATGCAGAGCAGTAGACATTTTCCAACTTCATTAACTCATTCTTGCCGGAATGTGGTTACCAGGATTTGAACAGTGTTCTTGGGAAATGATTTCTATTTACCATTTTCCAGGTACAATGTGAAATGCTGGAGACATAAAAAGGGGGCAAACAGACAGGATTCCTGCCCTCCTGCAGTTAGTCTAGAGTAGAGAAGCTTAATGATTATACAGATAATTAAAGTCAGTTAAAATTGTGATAAGCACTACAAAGAAAAAGTACTTAGTCACAAATTTATATTTTTCACTGTTCAAATTTTTTTAAGTGCCTGTTGAGGCTCAGATAATTTGCTAATAAGTACAAGGGCTCTAATGGTGAGCAAAATACCAAATACTCCCTAATGCAGGTTTTGAGGGAGATAGATATTAATCCAACAATCATAAAAAATGTGCCAAGTGCTTTGAAGGAGAGCTACGGTTCCATTAGATTGATTAGGCCTCCCACCCTTTTTTTCCCTCAGTGTTCTGTAATGCTTTTAGGTGAAATAATACAAAATATCTGTGTATTATATAGCAAGGGTAAGAATTCATTCAGTTTATGTATGTATATGCTAGGTCACAAAGTCAAATATATTTCATTCTGTGGGACACAGTAGAAAAAAATCTTGAAAACCAATGTACTAGTTGGATTGATTCAAGTTCGGGGGTCAGGGAAAGCTTTTTTGAGGAAATGCTGTTTCAGCAGAGCTCTGAAGAATTAACTAGTGGGAAGAGACAAAGAGGAGCATAGCAAGTATCTGGAGCAGCATCCACAAAGGCCCTCTGGGGGGCCAGGAGACCAAGGCAAGTTGAAGGCCATCATGGCTAGAGTAAGACAGCAAGTGAAGGAGAAGGGGCCAGACGCTGTAAGGCTTTAGAATCCCTTGTCAGGAGTTTACTTTTACTCTGAGAGTAGGTGGGAACCACTGGAGGCTTTTAAACAGTGGAAATGGCTTAGTTTGCTGTTTTGAAATGATCATTTTCATCCCAGTGTGTGGAACAGAATCATAAGGCATGAGAGGATACATGGACATCAGTTGTCTGAGTGAGAGATAATGGGGGTTTGGATTTCCACGGTAGCAGTGGAGGTAGCATGAAATGGCTAGATTCCAGAGATTTAGGAGAGAAAACCTGGCAGGGATTTGAGATGGGTGGCAGTGAAGGAGAAGAAAGTATCAGGGGTGAGTCCCAAGCTTGTGTGCCCCTTAGACGTTCCTTGAGACAAGGAATACTGGAGGAGAAGGAGCAGTTTGGGGGAGGGGAAGATCAGAGTTCACTTTGGGTATGTTGAGTCTGAGGCACCCTTGAGACATCTTGGAGGACATGCCTCAAGGGCAGTTGTGTTGTGAGTTTGATCTTAGAAGAGCACTGGAGAATTTAATGTGTGAGTATTAGATTATTGAAGCTATGGGCAAGGATGAAGTCATTTTGGGAGGATAGTGGACACCTTTAGAAAATAATACTAGTGTCATTGTGGGGACTCCATGTAGACCAATTACTACAATCCCCACCTACCCAGCCCCTTGCCCCAGGCTCAGATGTGGCCCTATGGGCACAGACCCATGGACTGCTGATGGAAAGGTCCTGGATTATGCAGTTTGTTGAAGCATGCAGACTGGCTTTCCTAATATCCCCATTGTCCCACCCTCACCCCATCCCTTCAGACCCCTTCAGGGCTTTCTCTGCCTACTGAATGGGATTAGCACTCAGCCTGAAGTTCAGCACCCTCCCCAGCTCCACCCCAATCTACCCCTTCGATCTTACTGCAGACAGCTTCTCAGCACAAAGGATATACTTGAGGCAAGCAGCTTGTCTCCCCCTCACTCTGCCCTGCCTCTGCTCCCTGGCTTAAGCTGTTCTCTTCCTGGAGTTATGCTCTCCACCCAGCCTTTCCCTGCCCACAGGCTGTTCTCCCACCCTCCAGGGTCCAGATCAAGTCCCATCTTTCCTGAAGTTTCCCCAACCCCCCATAAGAACTAGAATATTCTCCCCCCTCTGAAGAATATCATCACTTAATGATCTGTACCTCTTATTTTGTATTTAGCAGATGCAGATGTGACCGTCATTTTAGAATATGTTCTAACTAGATCACGTCTTGCACTGTAGCCCTTGCTGCTATTAAGAGGTGTTTCCAGAATCCTCAAACTCTTAAATTACTCTAGAAGCAAGTATAATGCTGAGTAGAGAATATCTGTTAGGATGCAGGTGCTGGGGCAGAGGGAAGGAAGCAGGAGGCTGGCCCTGTACTTGCTCATTGGACAGGCAGTTCACACTTGGGACTCAGCACAACTGTGGTCCTTCCCCATAGCTAAGAATTCTAATGATAGCTGAAAATGTGAACAATAAATCTGAGAATGCCAAAACTTCCTAACTTTCATGTATCCCCTACAACTCCCTACACTCAAAGGTCCCCTGTAGGAACAGGTTGATGGGGCAGATAACTTACTGATCGCACTGAAAGCTGTCTGATCCTGTAGCATAAAGACTCAATGCCAATATGATGGGAAACTATCTCCCAACATGGGGTGGAGAAGCCTTTTGAGTCTTACATACAGTAAGACACTGACAAAAGAGGGCAGAGAGTAGAAATGAGGGAATTAAAGGATTTGCCCATCTGGCCTCATTTGACCTCTCTGCACTCAGATTATCGACTCTACCTCCTCACATGATGCTCTCATGTGGGTGTGGTGATGACCCCAGTGACCCCGAACAGCAGGGCTTTGCACCATCCTGGTAGGGATGACATTGTATTGAGCCAGGGAGCCACTCCCTGGTGTGGGCTCCCTGCTAAGCCCTGATTATTTGCAAAATGCCAGACTGTGGTCAGGAGTCTAGATTTAAGTGTATATTATAGGCAGTCATGAAATTGAATTATGTGAATGAGTTTTGCCTTGTTTTTTAAGGCAAGAATATTTAATGTGGTCTAAAATACATAAAAAAGCAAATCCCTGGCTGTTGTGAATATAATTAAACTAACAGCTACTACACTTGATCTTAGCCAAAAGGCTCAGAAGCTATGTGTGAATTTTTAATGCTTAGATTTCAGCTTTAGTAGATATTGTTGACTAATAATAATTGACTTTCTCACCAACAGTGCATGAGAGTTCCAGATATTCCACAACCTCATCAACACTTGATATTGTTAGGCTTTTAAAAATTTTAACTCTTCGTGTGTGTGTGTGTGTGTGTGTGTGTGTGTGTGTGTGTGTGTGTGTGTGTGTGTGTAGTGTTATCTCATTGTTTCATTTTGCAGTTCACTGATGGCTAATGAGGTTAAACAACTTACATGTTTATTGGCTATTTGGATATTCTCTTTAGTGAGGTGCCTGTTAAAATCTCTTGCCTATTTTGGGATCTTTTTCTTATTGATTTGTAGAAGTTTTTTGCATATATTGGATATGAGTACTTTGTCAGATATGTGTGCTACAAATATCTTTTCCCCCTCTGTGATTTGCTTTTTCACTTAATGGTATGGTGATGAATGGAAGTTCTTAACTTTAATGTAACTCAATTTATCAGTATTTCCTTTATGGTTAGTCTTTTTTTGTAACCTTTTATGAAATGTTTGCCTTTTCTAAGGCCATAAATATATTCTCCTATTTTATGTTCAAGCTTTTTTTACCTTTCACATTTAGATGTACAGTCTATCTGAAATTGACCTTTGTTTATGATATGAGGTAGAGGTCAAGATTTTTTTTTTCTAGGTGAATATCCAGTTGGTCCAGAACCATTTATTTAAAAGACCTTCATTTTCCTACTGCTTTGCAGGGCCAGTTTTGTCATAAATCAAGGATCCATATATGTGTGGATCTGTTTCTGGACTTTTTTTTTCTGTTCTATTGGTCTCTTTGTAAGCTCTTATGTCAATACCACACTGTATTAATTGCTTTCACTTTAAACTAAGTCTTGACATCTGATAGTATAAATCTTCAACTGTGTTGCTTCTTCTTCATGATTGTCTTGGCTTTTCTTGGCCCTTTGCATTTTATTTAAATTTTAGAATTAGTTTGCCAATTTACACCAAAAAATGTGGTGGAATTTTGATACGTGGGATCTATAAATCAATTCAGGGAGAATTGATATACTTACAATATTGAGTCTTACAAGCCATGAACGTGGTATGTTCCTCCATTTAATCTAATGTTTTATAGTTTTCTGTGTAGAAGTCTTATAAATCTTGTGTTAGATTGAGTCCTAGGTAATTAATGCTAATATAAATGGTATCAATCTCTAATGAAAAAATTAAAAAAATTTTATTTTATATTGGAGCATAGTTGATTAACAGTGTTGTGTTAGTTTTAGGTGAACAGCAAAGTGATTCAGTTATACATATACATGTATCTATTCTTTTTCAAATTGTTTTCCCATTTAGACTATTACAGAATATTGAGCAGCATTCCCTGTGCTAAACAGTAGGTCCTTGTTGGTTATCTGTTTTAAATATAGCAGTGTGTATATGTCAATCCCAAACTCTAACGAAATTTTTAAAAGATAACATTTATGTGGTTTGTTTTTTTTATGTAGAAATACAATAGATTTTTGTATATTGACCTTGTATCCAAAGACTTGCTAAATTACCTTACTATTCTTTTGGATTTTCTACATATAAATATGTCATCTAGAAATAATGGTGGGTTGGTTTCTTTCCAATCCTTATACTTTTGTTTTATTTTTCCCTCTCTTTTTGCACAGGCTAGTACCTCCAGTGCAGTGTTGAACAGAAGAGATGATGGGGACATCTTTGTCTCATTTCCAATCTTGGGGGTATATTTTAATATTTCACCATTAAGTGGGATGTTTGTTTTAAATGTTTTAGAGATTTTCTTTGTTAGGTTAAGGAAATTCTCTTCTATTCTTAAGTTGCTAAAAATGGTTTATTGTTTCTTAAAATCATGAGTGGATATTGATTTTATCAAGTGCTTTTTCTGCATCTATGGAGATAGCTAATTATATACTTTTTCATTTTTATTCTATTGATATTTATCTTTATTCCCATTGATTAATTTTGGAATGTTAATCCAGTCTCTCATTCCTGAAATAAACTCAACATGGCAGTATTGTATTTTTCTATCCATAATTATTTTTGATAAGATTTTTGCATTTATTTTCATGAAATATCAGCCTCTAATCTTCTTGTCAGGTTTGGTTTTTTTTTTTTAACATTAAAAAAAATTAATTAATTATTTTTTGGCTGCATTGGGTCTTCATTGCTGCACACGGGCTTTCCCTAGTTGCGGCGAGCAGGGGCTACTCTTCCCTGTGGCATGCGGGCTTCTCATTGCAGTAGCTTCTCTTGTTGCGGAGCGCGGGCTCTAGGCGGGCGGGCTCAGTAGTTTTGGCTCGCGGGCTCAGTAGTTGTGGTGTGTGGGCTTAGTTGCTTCACAGCATGTGGGATCTTCCTGGACCAGGGCTTGAACCCATGTCCCCTGCATTGGCAAGCGGATTCTTAACCACTGCGCCACCAGGGAAGCCCCCAGGTTTGGTATTAAGGTGATGATGAAATCAAAACAAGTTAGGATGTATTCCTTCTTTTCTGGAAGAGTTTGTGTAGTTTGATATTTCTTTCTTAACCATTTGGGTGCAAACTTGATGAAATGCTTTAGAACTAGTGTTGCAAACCGTGTTTTGGGAAACAGTGGTCTAGAGAGCAAAACTTAAACATGAAATAGTCAGTTGCTGTCGGTTTGAATGCTCTTGTTTTATTCATTTCCTCCCTTAGGCAGCACGGGCCTTTCCCTTCCTGGCTCTGTGGGGCTCGGCGAAGTCACCACATAGGAGAGCAGTGAGCCATTTGAGACCTGAGCCTGGTCCTCAGGAATTCGCTCTCTCCCTGCCAGCAGGAGGCCTGCCCCAGCCCTGCTCAGCCATCTCCACCATCTTCCTCTGATAGAATGAATGCCCTGGATGGTGTCCCCTTCAAGGTGCCCAAGGGCTTTGTGATAGGCACAGAGCCCCTCTCTGGGCCAGAGCTCAGTGTCCCAGACTGCAGGGAGCTTCTGCTGGGTTCTATGGTAAGTATATCTCTCTTTCTGTCTTCTCATCCCTGGGTCTCTGGGTCTGATGCTGAGCCTCATTAGGTCCCTTGTTCCTTGATTTTAACTGGCAGCCAGTCCTGTTCTGGTATATTCTAGGAAGTTCGGAAATAACCCAAGAGGAAAAGATATTTCATGAAGAAGGCTAGTGTCCTGGTGTTGGGGGCTATTTAGTGGGTCTTATTTTAAGTTTAGAATAACTGGAAGGTTGCCTATATAGAGTAACTGAGAGTGATAGCAAGGATGCTCCAATTCCTCTGTTCTCTATCAGCCTGCTGCCAATTCTAAAATTCCACCATTAGAATCACTTAGTTGGGCTAAGATACTATCTCCAGAATCCTCCATTAAAATGCAGACAGTTACATGGGACACATCAGAAGGGATTACTATTCCACAGACCCAAAGCACATCTACCCTGGGGGCACCCTTGAGGCACCCCTTGCCCCACAGCTCACACACTGGGATATGCACCCAGTATATATGATGGTATCACATACCCTCAGGATAAACATGATTATTTAACTTCCAAGTGAGTCAAATTTACTTGAAGATTTAGGAGGAAACCTATTGCATTTATATTATAACACAGATGTATCATGGGGTAGAAGGCAAAATTCACATGAATTTTTAAAAAATGAAAGAAAAGGCTTGCAGAGAACTGTGGAGCTGGTGTTGGGTCTCTTGGGACTGAGTCCTCGGGCTCTTCTGTCCTCAGTCAGCGCTGTGTGGGCTAACTTTGTAGGAAAGTTTGAGGATCTCGTTCAGCTCTCATTCACTTTTGCATATGAGGACCTGAGGCTCAGAGAAGGGAAATGATTTGTCCAAAGATAGTGGCAGTGGCAGGACTAAAACCCAGGTCCTGACTCTAGATCATTTCCTGATAGCTAAGAGAAGGATTAGAACATGAGAGCCATCAGACAGATAATGTTCGAGGGCAAAAAAAAGGGTTGTGGGAAGTGAGGTGCAGAGAGCATAGTCCAGGAAGGAGAGGCCTGAGGAGGGTCAGGTAGAGAGGCACGAGTGGCCTCTGGGGACAGGAGCAGGAGACTTATCTACAGACCCTGGAGTTGCACTTAAGCTCCTTAGGACCCAGAACAGAAATAAGCTTTGTAAAGCCCAGAGCACAGTGTCCAGTGGCCCACGCTCTGTGGGGCAGGAGCTCTTGCTCTCCCCAGGCAGCCTGTGCTGTGGGCCCTCTGGCAGTAGAGCCTGTATTGTTGGGAAGAGGAACTTGCTTTACTAAACTCCAGGGGAGGTAGACTATCACAACTTTTCCCTCTCTGCTGGGCTCAAGGCAAGCTGGGAAGAGGCTATTCTGAAGGTTATTTCTCCTCGAAGCAGAAATGTGTACCCTTCTGCCAAGTCTATGTCTAGTGTCCTAGCCCATGTGCTGGCCCTGGCTCTGCCTCCTGTTCTCAGGGTGGGCATCTGTACTCCCTTGTGCCTGTTTCCCTTCCTGAGCCTCCATTTCTTATACTGCTGTGGCAAATAATCAAATAGAGACTCCAAGTATGATTTACAGCCTCTCCTGGTCAGTCTTCCAAATGTACTGGGCTGTATTCCCAGTGTTTGGAACTTGAAACACATTTTCCCATAGCAACAATGTTATAGCTAGTAGTTAGATTATCAGATGAACCTGTAGTGGCCTAAGAGAAAAAAAGAAAAAAATAGCTACCATTTATTGAGCACCTGCTATGCACCAGGCCCATGCTAGGTGCTCTTTATACGTTCACTCTTCTGTCTCATTTTTATGACCCGTTTAGCAGGTGGGTGTTCCTTCCCCATGGCACAGGAAACCAAAGTTTCCACCCAGGTGACCAACAGGGTCATGTGGCTTGTAAGTGACACAGCCAGGACTCCAACATGATCAGACCCCAAAGCCCATGTCCACCCCCTGTACCCTACTGCCTTCCCAAGGAGCCTCAACAAGTCTGTGTTTTGTTGTTTCATCATAGTTTCATCATCCCTTTAATCAGAGTTAATTTCCCTTTTGTCAATTAAAATTTTTAGAAAGAAAATATATTCATACAGTTTGAAATGAAATACATATATATACATGTATATATATGTATATATAGGTATAGCACAAGGGTCAACAAACATTTTCTGTAAAGAACCAGATAGTAAAAACTGGCAATTACTTAACTCTGCTGTTGTAGGGAGAAAGGGCCATAGACATTACAGAAAGTAGTGGATGGGTATGGCTGTGTTCCAATAACACTTTATTTATAAAAACAAGGTTGGAGGTCGGTTTGGCTCCCATACAGTTTGCCTACCCTGAAAGAGTGAAAAGCCTTCCACTTGACACCTTCCCATCTGTCCTGTCCCCACCTCACTGGTGACCTCTGTTACTCATTTTTTAAAATGTATTCTTCTGGAGATTCTTATGTGTGTATATAAAAGCAAATACAGCTATTTCCTCCTTTTTTACACCAAGGGTAGCATTTTATATACACTGTTTGTCTTGATTTTTTTCACCTAATATATTTTAACACCTTCCATATCAATACATAGAAAGCTTCTTCACTTTGTTTTTCACTGTATTGCGTTAAATGAATACATCGTACTTTATTGAATGAATCCCCTCTTGATGGACACTTAGGTTCTTCCCAGTCTTTTGCCATTACAAACAATGCTGCAGGGAAAGACTATGCAGATGTCCTTTTGAATTGAAGTGTGTTGCCATATTGCTCTCCATAAGGGTTATATTGACTTACATCCAACCAGCGCTCTACAAGGGGCCTATACCTCAGCTCCACTCCCCAACAGAGAGTCATAAGATTTTGGATCTTTGCCCAGGGATAGGCAAATGGTATCTCAGTGTAGTTTTATTTTGCCTTTCTCTTATCCTTAGTGAGGTTGAGCAGCTTTTCACGTGTTTAAGAGCCATCTGTATTCCCTTTTCTGTGGACTGTCCATATCTTTTGTCCATTTCCCTGTTGGGCTGTTGGTCTTTTTCTTATCTATTTCTAGGCACTCCTATATTAGTCTGTTATCAGAGCTGTTTTCCTTCCAGTTGTCATTTGCCTTTGACCTTGCTTATGGGGTATATTTGCCATGCAGATTTTCACATGTGCGTGTGTGTACTTTCATGGCTTCTCAGTTTCAATTCAGAGAAATGTTTTCCCACTTGAGGTTATAAAGGATTTCTCTCCTGTTTTCTCCTAGTACCTTTATGGTTTCATTTCATAAAATTGAATCTTCGATCCTTTTGGAATTCACCCTCGTGTATGATGTGAGGATGGATCCAACTTTATTTCCTTTCAGCTGACTAACACCATTTTTGATTAACACCATCTTCTTCCCATTGCTTGAGATGCCACCTTATTATTTACTAAGTCCCATAGATATTAATTTCTATTTCTGGACTTTCTGTTCTGTACCTTTAGTCTATCTGTGCCAGTGCCTTAGCTTTAATTATTGAGGTTTTATAATATATATTAACAGCTGGTAGGGCCAGTCCCCCTTATTTCTCTTTTTGTCCCCAGAGTTTTTCTGGCTATTCTTATTGGTTTGTTTTTCATATTGAAATTTAGAATCATCTTGCTTAGCTTCCACAAATCACAAGTGCTGGTATTTTTTTTTCACATCTTTATTGGACTATAAATGCTTTACAATGTTGTGTTAGTTTCTGCTGTACAACAAGTGAATCAGCTATATATATACATATATCCCCATATCCCCTCCCTCTTGAGTCTCCCTCCCACCCTCCCTATCCCATCCCTCTAGTAGATCGTCACAAAGCATCAAGTTGATCTCCTTGTGCTATGGAGCAGCTTCCCACTAGTCATCCATTTTACATTTGGCAGTGTATATATGTCCATGCTACTCTCTCACTTCATCCCAGCTTCCCCTTCTCCCCCTGTGCCCTCAAGTCCGTTCTATACATCTGCGTCTTTATTCCTTTCCTGCCACTAGGTTCATCAGTACCGCTTTTTAAAATTCCATATATACGCGTTAGTATACGGTATTTGTTTTTCTCTTTCTGACTTACTTCACTCTGTATGACAGATTCTAGGTCCATCCACCTCACTACAAATAACTCAATTTCGTTCCTTTTTATGGCAGAGTAATATTCCAGTGCATATATGTGCCACATCTTCTTTATCCATTCATCTGTAGATGGACATTTAGGTTGCTTCAATGTCCTGGCTATTGTAAATAGTGCTGCAATGAACATCGTGGTACATGACTCTTTTTGAATTATGGTTTTCTCAGGATATATGCCCAGTAGTGGGATTGCTGGGTCATATGGTAGTTATATTTTTAGTTTTCTTAAGGAACCGCCATACTGTTCTCCATAGTGGCTGTATCAGTTTACATTCCCACCAACAGTGCAGGAGGGTTCCCTTTTCTCCACACCCTCTCCAGCATTTATTGTTTGTAGATTTTTTGATGATGGCCATTCTGCCTGGTGTGAGGTTGTGGTTTTGATTTGCATTTCTCTAATGATTAGTGATGTTGAGCATCTTTTCATGTATTTGTTGGCCATCTGTATGTCTTTGGAGAAATGCCTATTTAGATCTTCCACCCATTTTTGGATTGGCTTGTTTGTTTTTTCAATATTGAGCTGCATGAGCTATTTTATATTTTAGAGATTAATCCTTTGTCAGTTGCTTCATTTGCAAATATTTTCTCCCATCCTGAGGGTTGTCTTTTCATCTTGTTTATGGTTTCCTTCGCTGTGCAACAGCTTTTAAGTTTCATTAGGTCCCATTTGTTTATTTTTGTTTTTATTTCCATGTCTCTAGGAGGTGGGTCAAAAAGGATCTTGCTGTGATTTATGTCATAGAATGTTCTGCCTATGTTTTCCTCTAAGAATTTGATAGTGTCTGGCCTTACATTTAGGTCTTTAATCCATTTTGAGTTTATATTTGTGTATGGTGTTAGGGAGTGTTCTAATTTCATTCTTTTACGTGTAGCTGTCCAGTTTTCCCAGCACCACTTATTGAAGAGGCTGTCTTTTCTCCATTGCATATTCTTGCCTCCTTTATCAAAGATAAGGTGACCATATGTGCATGGGTTATCTCTGAGCTTTCTCTCCTGTTCCATTGATCTATATTTCTGTTTTTGTGCCAGTACCATACTGTCTGGATTACTATAGCTTTGTAGTATAGTGTGAAGTCAGGGAGCCTGATTCTTCCAGCTCCATTTTTCTTTCTTAAGATTGCTTTGGCTATTCGGGGTCTTTTGTGTTTCCATACTAATTGTAAAATTTCTTGTTCTGTGAAAAATGCCATTGGTAATTTGACAGGGATTGCATTGAACCTGTAGATTGCTTTGGGTAGTATAGTCATCTTCACAATACTGCTTCTTCCAATCCAGGAGTATGGTATGTCTCTCCATTTGTTTATGTTACCTTTGATTTCTTTTATCAGTGTTTTATAGTTTTCTGAGTACAGGTCTTTTGCCTCCTTAGGTAGGTTTATTCCTAGGTATTTTATTCTTTTTGTTGCAATGGTAAATGGGAGTGTTTCCTTAATTTCTCTTTCATTGTTAGTGTATAGGAATGCCAGAGATTTCTGTGCATTAATTTTGTATCCTGCAACCTTACCAAATTCATTGATTAGTTCTAGTAGTTTTTTGGTGGCATCTTTAGGATTTTCTATGTATAGTATCATGTAATTGGCAAACACTGACAGTTTTACTTCTTCTTTTCAATTTTTATTCCTTTTATTTCTTTTTCTTCTCTGATTGCCGTGGCTAGGACTTCCAATACTATGTTGAATAATAGTGGCGAGAGTGGACATCCTTGTCTTGTTTCTGATCTTAGAGGAAATACTTTCAGTTTTTCACCATTGAGAATGATGTTTGGTGTGGGTTTGTCGTACATGGCCTTTATTATGTTGAGGTAGGTTCCCTCTGTGCCCACTTTCTGGAGAGTTTTTATCATAAATGGGTGTTGAATTTTGGCAAAAGCTTTTTCTGCATCTATTGAGATGATCATATGGTTTTTATTCTTCAATTTGTTAATATTGGTGTATCACATTGATTGATTTGCATATATTGAAGAATCCTTGCATCCCTGGGATAAATCCCACTTGATCATGGTCCTTTTATGATCCTTTTAATGTGTTGTTGGATTCTGTTTGCTAGTATTTTGTTGAGGATTTTTGCATCTATGTTCATCAGTGATATTGGTCTATAATTTTCTTCTTTTGTGATATCTTTGGTTTTGGTACCAGGGTGATGGTGGCCTCGTAGAATGAGTTTGGGAGTGTTCCTCCCTCCACAATTTTTTGGAAGAGTTTGAGGATAGGTGTTAACTTTTCTCTAAACTTTTCTCTAAATGTTTGATAGAATTCGCCTGTGGAGCCATCTAGTCCTGGACTTTTGTTTGTTGGAAGATTTTTAATTATAGTTTCAATTTGATTACCTGTGATTGGTCTGTTTATATTTTCTAATTCTTCCTGGTTCAATCTTGGAAGGTTGTACTTTTCCAAGGATTTGTCCATTTCTTCCAGGTTGTCCATTTTATTGGGATAGAGTTGCTTTTAGTAGTCTCTTAGGATCTTTTGTATTTCTGTGTTTCAGTTGTAATCTCTCCTTTTTCATTTCTAATTTTATTGATTTGAGTCTTCTCCCTCTTCTTCTTGATGAGTCTGGCTAAAGGTTTATCAATTTTGTTTAAATTCTCAAAGAACCAACTTTTAGTTTTATTGATCTTAGCTATTGTTTTCTTCGTTTCTATTTCATTTATCTCTGCTCTGATCTTTATGATTTCTTTCCTTCTACTAACTTTGGGTTTTCTTTGTTCTTCTTTTTCTAGTTGCTTTAGGTGTAAGGTTAGAATATTTATTTGAGATTTTTCTTGTTTCTTGAGGTGAGCTTGAAATGCTGGGAGCTTCCCTCTTAGAACTGCGTTTGCTGCATCCCATAGGTTTTGGATCATCATGTTTTCATTGTCATTTGTTTCTAGGTATATTTTTATTTCTTCTTTGATTTCTTTCGTGATCTCTTGGTTATTTAGCAGCACACTGTTTAGCCTGCATGTATTTGTGTTTTTTACTGTTTTTTTTTCCTGTAATTGATTTCTAATCTCATAGTGTTGTTGTCAGAAAAGATGCTTGATACAATTTCAGTTTTCTTAAATTTTCCAAGGCTTGATTTGTGACCCAAGATGTCATCTATTCTGGAGAATGTTCCATGTGCACTTGAGAAGAAAGTGTATTCTTCCACTTTTGGGTGGAATGTCCTCAAAATATCAATTAAGTCTATCTGATCTACTGTGTCATTTAAAGCTTGTGTTTCCTTATGTATTTTCTGTCTGGATGATCTGTCTATTGTAAGTGAGGTGTTAAAAGTCCCCCACTATTATTGTGTTACTGTCAATTTCTCCTTTTATGGCTGTTAGCATTTGCCTTATGTACGGAGGTGCTTCTATGTTGGATGCATAAATATTTATAATTGTTATGTTTTCTTCTTGGATTGGTTCCTTGATCATTATGTAGTGTCTTCCTTATCTCTTGTAACAGTCTTTATATTTTTATTTTTTAAAAACTTTTATTTATTTTTATAAATTTTTAAAATTTATTTTATTTATTTGTTTTTGGCTACATTGGGTCTTCGTTGGTGCGCATGGGCTTTCTCTAACTACAGTGAGTGGGGGCTACTCTTTATTATGGTGGCTTCTCTTGTTGTGGAGCACGGTCTCTAGGTGCTCAGGCTTCAGTAGTTGTGGCATGAGGGCTCAGTAGTTGTGACTCACAGGCTCTAAAGTGCAGGCTCAATCATTGTGGTGCACGGGCTTAGTTGCTCCACAGCATGTGGGATCTTCCCGGAACAGGGTTCAACCCCATGTCCCCTGCCTTGGCAGGCGGATTCTTAACCACTGCGCCACCAGGGAAGCCCCCAACAGTCTTTATTTTAAAGTCTATTTTATCTGATATGAGTATTGCTATTCCAGCTTTCTTGTGATTTCTATTTGCATGGAGTATATTTTTTTCTTTTTTAAAAATAAATGTATTTATTTATTTTTGGCTGCATTGGGTCTTCATTGCTGTGCACGTTCTTTCTCTAGTTGTGGCGAGCGGGGGCTACTGTTCATTGTGGTGCGCAGGCTTCTCATTGCGGTGGCTTCTCTTGTTGCGGAGCATGGGCTCTAGGCGTTCAGGCTTCAGTAGTTGTGGCACGCAGGCTCAGTAGTTGTGGCTCACGGGCTCTAGAGCGCAGGCTCCATAGCTGTGGTGCACAGGCTTAGTTGCTCCGCGGCATGTGGGATCTTCCTGGAGCAGGGCTTGAACCCATGTCTCCTGCATTGGCAGGCGGAACCTTAACCAGTGCGCCACCAGGGAAGTCCCCAACAGTCTTTATTTTAAAGTCTATTTTATCTGATATGATAATTGGTATTCCAGCTTTCTTTTGATTTCCATTTGCATGGAATATCTTTTTCCATCCCCTCACTTTCAGTCTGTATGTGTCCCTAGGTCTGAAGTGGGTTTCTTGTAGACAGTATATATAAGGGTCTTGTTTTTGTATCCATTCAGCCAGTCTGTGTCTTTTGGTTGGAGCATTTAATCCATTTACATTCAATGTGATTATCGATATATATGTTCCTATTACCATTTTCTTAATTGATTTGGGTTTGTTTTTGTGGGTCTTTTTCTTCTCTTGTATTTCCCACTTAGAGAAGTTCCTTTAGCATTTGTTGTAAAGCTAGTTTGGTGGTGCTGAATTCTCATAGGTTTTCCTCGTGATTTCTCTGTCAAATCTGAATGAGAGGGCTTCCCTGGTGGTGCAGTGCATAAGAACCCGCCTGCCAATGCAGGGGACACGGGTTCAATCCCTGGTCCAGGAAGATCCCACATGCTGCGGAGCAACTAAGCCCATGCACCACAACTATTGAGCCTGTGCTCTAAAGCCCGCGAGCCACAAGTACTGAAGCCCACATGCGTAGAGCCCATGCTCCGCAACAAGAGAAGCCACTGCAATGAGAAGCCTGTGCACCACAATGAAGAGTAGACCCTGCTCGCTGCAACTAGAGAAAGCCTGTGTGCAGCAATGAGGACACAACACAGCCAAAAATAAAAGAATAAAATAATTTAAAAAAAAGACTCATTAGCTACCTTTCTTTAAAAAAAAAAAATCTGAATGAGATCCTTGCTGGGTAGAGTAATCTTGGTTGTAGGTTTTCCCCTTTCATCACTTTAAATATGTCCTGCCCCTCCCTTCTGGCTTGCAGAGTTTCTCCTGAAAGATCAGCTGTTAACCTTATGGGGATTCCCTTGTATGTTATTTGTTGCTTTTAATATTTTTTCTTTGTACTTAATTTTTGATAGTCTGATTAATATGTGTCTCTGAGTGTTTCTCCTTGGATTTATCCTGTATGGGACTCTCTGTACTTCCTGGACTTGACTGACTATTTCCTTTCCCATGTTAGGGAAGTTTTCAACTATAATCTCCTCAAATATTTTCTCAGACCCTTTCTTTTTGTCTTCTTCTGGGACCTCTATAATTTGAATATTAGTGCATTTAATATTGTCCCAGAGGTCTCTGAGGCTGTCCTCAATTCTTTTCATTCTTATTTCTTTATTCTGCTCCACAACAGTTATTTCCACCATTCTATCTTCCAGCTCACTTATCCATTCTTCTGCCTCAGTTATTCTGCGATTGATTCCTTCTAGAGTATTTTTAATTTCAGTTATTGTGTTGTTCATCACTGTTTGTTTGCTCTTTAGTTCTTCTAGATCCTTGTTAAACATTCCTTGTATTTTCTCCATTCTGTTTCTGAGATTTTGGATCATCTTTACTATCATTACTCTGAATTATTTTTCAGGTAGGTTGTGAATTTCATCTTCATTTATTTGGTCTTGTAGGTTTTTACCTTGCTCCTTCGTCATAACATTTTTTTTTGTCGTTTCTTTCTTTCTTTCTTTTTTTTTCTTGGTGGATGGGGCTGTATTCCTGTCTTACTGGTTGTTCAGCCTGGGTCTTTGTATCCTTTTATTCCTTAAGTCCTGTTGACTGTCTCATTATCTCTCAGTCTCTTTCTCTCCATGACTGCCTCATCAGTTCTGAAGTTGTCTTTTTCACTCCTCTGTCCTTCACAACCCACTTATTTTGCTCCAATCTCTTTCTCTGTCCATTTATTCTGCACACAATTACAAATATGCCCTTGGGGCCAGAACTGCCTTGGGCCCTGAGAATACAGAGAGAAATAAGGTACACTCAGGGAGCCACACTTAGAACAGCTAAGTTATGTTCCTCTCTCCAACATAGGGTCATTCAGGGGTGGGAGGGGGCAGTGCCTGTCTGCCTTTCTGCCTCCCATTTTCCCCACACACACCACTTCCCCCAGCCTTAACTGGCCATCATTGAGCACTGAAATTGCCTTTTGAGAATATTTATATTTTTTAATGGAGTTTTATATTTCCAGTTCTAAATTTTAATGGTAGGTACCGGGAATATTTTATTTTTGCCTCATTTACAAACTCTCAATTTATGTTATTTATGTGGGCTCCAGATTTATTTTTTAGTTGGCTTGATCTGTAGTGGAGAAAGCACTACAGTCAGATGGACAGAGGAATCCCAGCTCAACCACTCACCACTAATCTGACCACCAGCAAATCAAATTTTCTGAGCCTCATTTTGGTAATCTGGAAATAGGAATAACATTAGGACCTAGTAAGTAGAGTTCAACAAAAATTGGCAATTTTTACATTTCCTGGGCCCCAAAGTAACCTTGGATGGCAGCGCATGGGATGGGGGCAAGTACCAGTCCACAGAGAGGTTGGCAGGCCTGGGCCGGCCTCCAAAGCCAACTGCTCAGTGACAAATGATTCTGGGCTCAAGTGAAAGCTTCTTTGCTAAGAACAAGTTTTGTTGCACAATTTTTTTTTAAGCCCCTGTTGTTCAATTATATACTGAATGGCAAAGGGACTTAGATATTTGTTTTCACTGTTTCAGTCTATTAACCTATTCCTCACTTTGTCCTTCCTGCACAGTTTGCCGTTCAATTGTTATTGATATCCATCCACCCCAGTGCTAGCTAAAACTAAGGGTGAGGGTGGGCTGCGATGAATGCCTGGGGCTTAGAATCAGAAACTGTCCAGGCCTGGTGAGTCTATGCCTGAATAGGTTCCCCAGAGGCCAGAAGGTAGGGGTGCGCCCCCGGCCCTGGTTTGCCTGACGGAGCCTCATTCAGCCTTCTTTCCGCAGTATGACTTCAGCCTGGAGAGGAGGGCACTCTTCTGGGTGGAGGCTGTAGTCCGGGGACCCTGCCAGGTCCAGTGCGATGCCCCGGGGGCAGCTTCAGCCCCTCCCGCCTGGCTCTTGCTGGTCAGCCCTGAGCAAGGGCTGGAGCCCATGCCTGCCGCAGCGGAAGGTCCTGAGGCTAGACTGCAGGAGCATCCTGAGGAGGAAGAGGTGGAGGAGAAGGACCAGGATGAGGAAGAAGCCTTCTCTGCCATGGAGGAAGAGCCGGATCCCTGCAGCCCCCAGCCCAGCTCCTCGGCGAGCCCCAGCCTGAGCCAACACCGGTGCTCGCTGGACGTGCTGCGCGGCGTGAGGTCGGAGCTGGCCGGGGCGCGGCGGCGGCTCTCTGAGTGCAGGCTGGCCGCCCGCCCCCGCAGTCTCCTGCACCGCATCCGCCACCGAGCTCTGAGCCTCTGCCCTGGCCCCACGTCACCCCTGGGCCCGGCACTCCCGCTCCCCAGCGCCCCAGTGCCACCCCCGGGCCCCGAGCCATCGCTCCCCAGCACCCCTGCGCTGCCCCCGCGGCCCTCCACGGCTGGCGACGTGCCCCCGCTGCGGAGCCACAGGCCCGTGGTTGCGGTAAGGAAACTGCCCCCTTGGCCGAGGCCACATCTCAGCAGTGAGGCCCCCGCAGTCTGGGTCTCCGGCCTGGTTCGAAGCCTCTGTCCCCTCCTCTCCGTGCGCCTCCTCCCTACCTGCTCTCACCTGACCCTATACCATGCAGTCCTTCCTGTGGCCCTTTGCCTAGAATATTCCCTGCTCATAGGTCCCTAATCCCTGTTTCTCACTGTGCCTTCTTTGCTTCTATTAGGGTGCATGTCACAATAATTGTAATTACCCAATATCTGTCTGTCTCTTCCAATGGAATATGATTCTTCTAGGGCAGCGACTGGATCGCATTTATGTTTGTTTCCACAGCACCCAGCAGCACACTTGGCCCATAGGGGGTGCTCAGTGAATGTCTGTTGAATCAGTGAATGTGGCTCAGATCTAGGGCTTCCCACCCAGCAAGGCTTGCTGTAGGATGAGTGAGGGGAAGGCTCAATCAAGGAATATTCACTGTACAGTTTCTTCCTTCAAGAGACTGGGTTGGAAGAGACCAGGTCAAACGCACAGGACAAGGAGAGTTGGGCAAGGAGGTGTGAGACAAGGCAGCACACTGTACAGTGGGAGGAATCAGGTATTGAGAGAGAGGTGAGGGTTGCTGCAGGATGGGAAGGCTTCAGGACAGAGGATGTGTACCAAGAAGAACTGGGAGCAGATATGAACATATGGTGAAGCCAATGAAGCTTAAGCCTCAGGCCCCTCACTAGCTCCTTCCAAGGCCTTGTACATAGTTTTATATCCGTAACTGTGTCTTTTTTCTTTAAGTGGTCCAGATTGTGTAAGTATCAAACTCCACAAAACCTGGATCTGGAACAGATGGGTTAGGTCAGGATTAGTAGCAGGAGGTGGCAGTTAGGCACAGCTTTCTTCCCCCCAGCAGTTCCACAGTCAGGCCAGGAGATGCAACAGAATAAGGCCAAGGTGAAATTAAATCCAAAAGACAGATTCAAGGTCTGGCATTTCCCACTCACTGCTGTGTGAGCTTAGGCAAGTCACTGAACTGCTCTGAGCCATCTCTTCTCTACCTGTAAAGTGGGCAGCAACCCCTCACACAGTTATTTAGAGCGAACAGAGAAGAGACTGTGTAAGCTGCACAGGCCACGCCCACATCACGGACTAGCTGCCGATGCCAGGATGGCTCTTCCCTGGTCCCAATTAAATTTAACTCTAGCAACAATCCTACAGCGGGGTTGGGGGGAGGATGGGGCAGATGTTCTGAAGGGGAGGAAACTGAGGCAGAGAGCAGGTAAGAATCTTTTTCAAGGTCACAAGAGTAGACTCAAATCCTAAGATTTGCATGTTTTTCACCTGGGGTAAAGAGCGGATCCTAGGATGAGGTCATGGCAGGGAAACCCCTGAGAAGATGAGGATGGGTGGGGAATTCACATGTCACATGCACTCTGCTCCTGAAGTCAGGGCAGCAGCTAGGCTTTTCTTAGGGAGGAGGGGACAGGGCGGTATGTTCGGGGTTAGCAGATGGATGCTTCTTCATGGGGGACGGGTTAGGGGTGATGCCAGCCAAACCAATTGAAATGCCTTCAAGCCACCCTCCTTAGTCCAGGGTCTGTGTGGGTTTCCCCAACACCACAGCTGTACCCAGTTCCTACCCTACTCCATGCCCAGCCAAGCCCCAGCCAGCCAAACTCAAGAAGGAAGATCTGGCTGGGAAGATCACCCCTGCTTCCCCCTTACTAAGGTTTGGGGTAAAGAACCCTGGATTTGATTCTGAGTAGGATTCAGGTCCCAAAAGTGTGTTGCTTACCAGGTCATTAAGTTGTCTGAACCTTGACTTCAATATCTGTAAAATAGAATGAGCCTATCATATTTCTCTTTCAGGGTTGTTTTAAGCAGTAAGTATTATCATCTACTGGCAGTTTCTGTATGCCAGGCCCTTTGCTAATCAGTTTTCTCACCTTGTCTTATTTAAGCCTTGTAATAACCCTGTGAGGTATCTGGTATAACTGCATCCACTTTACACATGAGTAAACTGAGTAAACAGTGGAGAGCTGGGATTTGAATCCAGGTCTGCAGGACTCCAAGCTCCTCACAATATTAGCCCCTACACTCTGTAGAGAGGGTGGTACATAAAGGCATCTTTAAAAATGTCCTGCCTAGCCAGCTGTCACCTCCATGGTAACTGACACATCCACTTGTCTGTGTTTCAGTCCCTCAGCCCGCATACCTGCCTGCCACCTCCTGGGCAGGTGCCCCAGCCTCTCGCCACCCACAGATTGCACCCTGATTCTGCTGATTTGCTGTCCGCCCTGAGCCAGGAGGAGCAAGACCTCATCGGGCCAGTGGTCGCCCTGGGGTATCCCTTGCACAGGGCTATCATGGCTCTACAGAAGACTGGGCGGCAGAGCCTGAGCCAGGTGAGTGGAGGACCCAGAACTGGGGGGCTGTGGAGCTGGAGCCCAGTGAGTGGCCACGCTCTTTTTATCTTCAACTTGAAGATATTTTATGTTTTTCTCTAGAGGCAGAATTTCAGCTTGGAATCAATTATTGGGGGTTGTGAGCAAGTTTCTAGACCCTAATGCTACCACCTCCATAGGAGTTTATCAGGAATCCCCATACCTACTTGGGGAGTCTCAATATTCTACTCCTGTCCCCGTCTCTGCCCCAGCTACAGAAGACTGGAGCTTTGGGCAGCCACGAATCTCTCCAGAGCTGCCCAATAACACTTACTGCAGCAGGAGAGATGTTTTATTCCTGTGTTGTCCAATACAGTAGCCACTAGCTATGTGTGGTTACTTGAAATGTGGCTAGTGTGACTGAGAATTTTAATTGATTGTAATTAATTAAAATTTAAAGGTAAATAGCCACATGTGGCTACTGGCTACCATATTGGATAGCACAGCTCTTACCACTTCCCTCAACAGTTTATCCATACCCATATCCATCTCTCTCTCTTTCCATCTACCCATCCATCAATCTAGTCATCAGTATTTGCTGGGCACTTCTTGGGTGTTTAGATGCAGCTAGGAGCTATGGGGAAAACCAGTATTGTAGGTTAGGTTCCCTAGGAAGCAGACTCCAATGGAGTTTGGCATACAGGATATTTATTAAGGAGACCCTTGGGAACAACTTCTGGGTAAGGGAAATGACAGAAGCAAGGATGTGTAGAGGGAGAGGTTGAGCTTTGTAGACACAGTGAAAGCCAACTCCACAGCTTGGAAGCACATATGGCCCTTCAGAGTTGTCCTAATTGGGGATGAGATGGTCAGGCCTTCATACTTCTGCTTCAATCAGTCACCGTTGTGGGAAGAGGGTGACTTGAGAGAAGTGATTCTCTGTAGCTAAGGCAGTTCCTGAAGGGACAGATAGTTTCTGTGTGAGAACCTTCCAGGGCAGCACCTTAGGCTGATCTGAGATTTAAGAAGTTGCCTCCACCTTCAGCTGCCGCTGAAAAGCCAGGACCTTGGCCAAGAAGCTGTCCAGGAGGGCTGTGAGGGGCCAAGTCCATGGTAGGGACTCTGACATGCCTCTTCAGTCCCTCCAGACCCTGTGACAAGGCTGGGGTCTCGGGCCATCACTGTGGGAGTCTGAAGATTAGCTGGAGGCAGCACAGGGCACTGGCCTCCCTGTGGGTGGGCTGGGAGAATCTCACTGCATCAGGAACGTTGTGTTTCCAGACATAGACTGACCACCTGCCTGGTGAGTCTTCTCCCAGTGAGCAGTCAGGGGCCAGGCACTAAGGGGTGGGCCTGAAGGGCCATTGGATGACTTCATCTATCCTCCCCCACCAAGTTAGTATTCCTCTCTGTTCTGTGAATCTCCACCATTAACTGAGCATCTCCTTTAGGTTCACAGCCCTTCTCCCTTTGAAAGACAAACACTACAGTAAATCATTTTGAAAAGAGATGAACGACGGATGCTCCAAGAGGGGGGGCATCAGGTGATAGAGACAGGGCACTTGGAAGAAAGAAGGAGAGAGGAAGAGATACAAAAGATAAGCTTTGTCCATCACTCCTTCCCTCCTTCCACAAGGATCGATGTGTCTACTGACTGCCTGCAGGACAGGTGTGGGTGGCATGTGTGAGGGTCCATAGGCCGGGCCCAGACTTGCCATGGGACTCTAGGCACATCAGGTCCCCTCTTTGAGCCTCACTTTCCCCATTCACAGAATGGAGGGGAATATGTGTTTATAATCAATAACTGCTGGAGGTCCCATCCTGGAGTCTGATGGTGACATCCTCACCTACTGTGGGGCCTGAGATAGGCCTGGTAACTGACCAAGATAGAGAATCCTTACAAATGCAGATTCTCAGGACCTACTCTGCAGAGTCCCAATCAGTGGATCTGGAGTGGGCCCAGGGCCCTATCATTTTAAAAGATCTGCAGATGGTTCTGATATGCATGGTTCTGATATGCAGCCTGGCTTGGGTCTACTAGTGTGGACTGAGTCAGAGATTCTCAACCTTGGCTGCACACAGGAATCACCTGGAGAGCTGTAAAAGTCCCAGTGCCCAGGCTGCCCCCCTGACCAGTCATATCAGGGCCTCTGGAGGTGAGCATCAGCAGTTTATGGGTAGTGATACTGAGGCACCAGTAGTTTTAAGGCTCCCAGGTAGCTACAGTCAGCACCAAGGCTGAGAACCTTTGCTGTCGATGAACCAAGAGGT
The DNA here is from genome assembly GCF_964270905.1 of Leucopleurus acutus. Taxonomy (NCBI): domain Eukaryota; kingdom Metazoa; phylum Chordata; class Mammalia; order Artiodactyla; family Delphinidae; genus Leucopleurus; species Leucopleurus acutus. The sequence continues at coordinate 134,016,211 of NC_139142.1, read as the reverse complement.
GTCGATGAACCCCCATCTGCCCTGCCCCTGTTTTCACCTTCGGAAACCCTGTCTACTTTCAAGCCAGCTCAAAGCCCCTCCTCTAGCAGCTAGCCTCCCGATGGACAAGGCACTGGCCAAGAGGTCAGGTGATCTGAGCCCTAGTCCTGGGACCTGGGGCAAGCTGCCCGCCCTGCCTAGACTTCAGTTTTCCCAACTGTGCAAGGAGAGCTTGGTTGGGTGGTTTTCAAAATGTGCCCAGAGCAGGGTCCCTGAGGTGGGAGCACTGGACTCTGGGCTCCCTCCACATCCTGCCCACAGTTCTCCCAGAGCAGCTTCAACCTTACCCTGTTACTGTTGAAGCCCCCTGGTGCTTGGACAGTTCAGAAGCTAAAACAGTTTGGAAACCATTAGTCTATTATGATCTGTGTTTTCTGCCCAGTTCTGAAGGTCTGCAGAAACCTGACCTGTTTCTCCTCCACTTATACCCATAATTCTAAATCCTGCTTTGATCTGCCCGGTACTCATGTTTTCCTGTATCTGGTTTATCGCCCCCACTGAGCTGTAAGCTCCCGGAAGGTAGTTCTTAATTCATTTTATAAACACAGCATACATTTATTGAGCTCCTTCTGCCTGCCTGCCATGCTGGGTTCTAGGAACACAGTGGTGAACAAGACTGACACAAGTCTTCCCTCATGGAACAAAAAGTTAGCGGATGAGAAAGACAGTAGAGCAATTACAAAGCTGTATGTGAGGGGAAGCATGGGGTGCTGTGGGAGCACCTGGTGGAGATGGGGGGTGGGGAGAGGCTCCCCAGGGAAGAGGAGTGAGGCTGGCCTTGGCCTTGGAACCGGATGTGCAGGAGTCTGGGGGTGCTGAGGGAGCAGCTGGGCTGCTGACAGAGGTAAGCTGGCCACTGGACCTGGGTTGGGAGGCAGCACTTTATCCTGAGGGCAAAAGTAGCCCTTGATGACTAAGCAGGAAGTGGCTGGAAGAGATGTTCCGCCCTGTGGGTCCTCCACTGTCCCCTCCCCTTTCCAGCGCTGGTGCAGGACTGTTGCAGAGAGTGGGGCCCACGGGGTCCTGGATGGCAAAGATGTATGTGTCTGGCGGTGGGTGGGGTGCACAGCTGTGGGTGGGAGAGGAGGTTGTCTTCTCACAGGTGGGTGTGCACCAGGGAGGGTAAGCATCCTGGGTGGGTGGTGGGTAGATACCCGTGTTTGAGCCCTGGCCTATTCCCCACTTAGGTTCTGGGAACACCTTAGCCCATCCTGACAGCCCTCTTCCTGGATTCCAGCCCCCAGCTTGGGACAGTTGGTGAGGCTTTGCTGTCCACCTGTCCCCAGGGGAGGCCTCTGACCCTCTTCTGTTGGCTCATGGGTCTCTGGGGCCACATTGTGTGTGGCAGGTTGCCCAGTCAGCCTGGCCCTGAGCTCAGCCTTAACGAGGCCCTTGGGTGCCTCCTCCACCCCATCTGCTGCCCCTGCCACCCCTCTTAACCTCCTTCCCTCTGTGCCCCTTTCCTGCCCAGTTTCTCAGCTACCTTAGCGCCTGTGACCGGCTATTGCGACAGGGCTACGAGGAAGGCCTGGTGGATGAGGCCATGGAGATGTTCCAGTTCTCCGAGAGCCAGGTCAGCAGGGCTTCCAGCCTGGGCCCCCGGGGAGGGGAGGTGTGGGGTGCACACATGAGCCTGGTGTGCTGGGGAGGACCAGTGCCAGAGGCGGCCTGGGGGCCACAGGAGACAGCCTGCTTGCTCAGCCCTGGGGAGAAGGAGACAGCCCAGGGAGATGGGACACAGGGAAGGCAAGAGGACCCAAGGGGAAGGGGAAGGGGTAAGGGAAGGGGAAGGGGTAATGGAAGGGGAAGGAGTAGGGGAAGGGGAAGAGATAGAGGAGGGGAGGGGGAAGGGGAAGGGGAAGGGGTGGGGAGAAAGCAGGAGGGAGGGCTTTAGTGTTATTTAACTGAATCAACACAACAAACATTGACTTTCACTCCTTGTCAGACACCCAGACAGGAGCCAGATAGGGAGCAGAAAGGTGCTTGAACTCTGTGCTCAGGGAGTGTGCCGCCTACCTGGAAACCCGGAATGCATGTGGCTGTGGTCCCAGTAGGAGGACATTCTAAGGGCCTGATGAATGTGACCTGTCCACAACTGGCAGTTGGCTCAGGCCAGCAGTCTTCACAGAGGCTGAGGGAGGGATGCAGGGGTGAGAGAGATGCTGAGGAGAGGAGTGGGGAGGGGCAGGGAAGTTTCAAGCACTGGGGCCGGAGGAGGAAGGCAGGCAGAGGCTGTGCTGTGTGAGACCTCGGCAGGGTTTGGGGCCTGGACAGAGACCCTGCGCTGTGCATCCTCTGGGCACCAGTATGCAGCCTTCCTCTTCCTGTCCCAGCGCAGCACCCGAGCACAGGGAGTCAGGAGTGAGCCAGAGTGGGGAAGGAAAGCCGCACAGAGAGAGCTGGCAGCCTGGCTGGGCTCCCCTTCCTTGGCACAGGAAGGGAGGTTTGAGCCCATGTCACTGAGGTACAGGAAAACCACAGGTGCTGCCCAGGATCAGGCTCACCTGGCCTGTGGGGGGTCACAGCTTTCTGGGGGTATGTACAGTGGCCACCTGGTAGGGGGCTCCCCAGGGAAGAGGCCCAGCCTCACAGAGTCCCCCACGCCCTCTCTGCCTCCTGTTCCTCAGGCAGGGGAGTTCCTGCGCCTCTCAGAGCAGTTCAGAGACATGGGCTTCCAGCAGGACCGGATCAAGGAGGTGCTGCTGGTCCATGGCAACCGCCGTGAGCAAGCCCTGGAGGAGCTGGTAGCCTGCGCCCAGTGACCCTGGACGCACCTCGCGGTGCCCACGCATCCCTGGCAGTCCCTCCTGACTGTATTATGAAGACCACATAAGAATAACAAATTGATGCATACTCGTTGTAAAAATGCAAATGGTGCCAAGGGTGGGAATAAATACTGTAAAGGAGGCAAAACTTTAGCCATCTTAGGATTTCAACTGGGGCTCTTTAACAAAAAGATAGATTAACAAGAGAAAAATAAAAGTTTATTAATGCATGCGGCACACATCATGCCTGAGAAACCTCAGTGAAAAGTATCTCAAAGTAGCAGTTTAGAACTCTGGCTTATATAGCATCTTCAACAAAGAACAATAAATTTGTAGAGAAATGATAGGACAAGGGAAAACAGTTTTAGGCTTCCAAGGATGGCAAACTGTGGGAAGGTAAATATATGGGAGGGAGCTAATGGAGTAAGGTTGGTTTGTAGGCTCCCCTGGTACATTTCTGGGCTGACAAGAATCTGTCTCCAGAAAAGGAGAATTTATATCCTGCCTTTAAGCAGAAAAGAGGGGAAGGGTAGAGATAGCTTTTCCTGCATTTGCTGCTTCTTAATTGCCTTCAGCTCAAAATAATTATGCCAAAGAGGCATATTTTGGGGTGACAGTCTGGTTTCCTTCAATACCAAAATAATCAGCTAAAAGAGTTGAAAGTGGTTCCTTGCGGGGAGGGGCAGATGGAGTTGCATAGGCGAGGAACTGTCTTCATATATGCTGTGTAAAATGACCTATATTTGATTCTTTAAACTATGGGCATTAGTAACTTTGAGTTTAAGAAAATTAAAACAAATAAGTGATGTGCAGTTCTTTGGGTCCTGTAGGTTTCTGGTCTTGGGGTGCAAAGAATATCTAACTGTGGGTCAGAAGACCTAATTCTGATTTTGGTTCTGCTGATGACTGGCTCAAGGCCTCTTTGGGCCTAAGTTTCCCTAGGATAAGTGGAGTGATTAGCCCTGACTGCTATCCATAAGAATACCCTGGGGAGTTTGTTAAAATGTCCAAGGCCCCACTCCTGGATAATCTGATTCAGAAAGTCCAGCTTGGCAGCCCTTGGGAATCTGTTTTGTTATTATAACAAGCTCTCTGGAGATTCTTTTTCTTTTATTAATTGATTTTTTGGTTGTTATTGTTGACCCCCTTCACCCATTTCCTCCCCTTCCATCCCCCACCTCTGGCAACCACTAATCAGTTCTTTGTATCTATGAGCTTGTTTTTATTTGTTTCTTTGTTTTTTCATATCCCACATATGAGAGATCATACGGTATTTGTCTTACTCTGTCTTACTTATTTCACTTAGCATAATACCCTCAAGGCCCATCCATGTTGTCATAAATGGCAAGATCTCATTCTTTTTTTACAATGAATAATATTCCATTGTATATTTACACCACAGTTTCTTTATCCATGCATTCATCAATGGACACTTAGGTTGTTTCCATATCTTGGCTCTTGTAGATAGTAGAGCAATGAACATGGGGATGCAGATACCTTTGCAAGTTAGTGTTTTTGTTTTCCTTAGATAATATCCAGAAGTGGAATTGCCAGATCATATGGTAGTTCTATTTTTAATTTTTTGAGGAACCGCCACACTGTTTTCCATAGTGACTGCACCAATATACATTCCCAGTAACAGTTCTCAAGGGTTCCCTTTTCTCCACATCCTCACCAGCACTTGCTATTTCTTGTCATTTTGATAATAGTCATTCTGACAGGTGTGAGATGGTATCTCATTGTGGTTTTGATTTGATTTGCATCAATTTGCATTTGATGATTAGTGATACTGAGCATCTTTTCATGTACATGTTGGCCACCTGTATGTCTTATTTGGGAAAAATGTCCTTTCAGATCTGCCCATTTTTTAACCATATTGTGTGTTTTTTTGATGTTGAGTTGTATGAGTTCTTTATATATTTTGGATATTAGCCCCTTATCAGATATATGATTTGCAAATATTTTCTCTCACTATGTAGGTTGCCTTTTCACTTTGTTGATAGTTTCCTTTACTGTGCAGAAGCTTTTTAGTTTGATGTAGTCCCGCTTGTTTACTTTTGCTTTTGTTGCATTTGCTTTGGGTGTCAGATTCAAAAAATCATCACCAGAACCTATGTCAAGGAGCTTACTGCCTATTTTTTCTTCTAGGAGTTTCATGGTTTCATGTCTAACATTCAAGTCTTTAATTCCCTTGAGTTAATTTTTGTGTGTGGTGTGAGATAGTGGTTGAGTTTTATTCTTTTGCATGTGACTGTCCAGTTTTCCCAACACCATTTATTGAAGAGACTGGCTGTCTTTTCCCCATTGTATATTCTTGGCTCCTTGGTTGTAAATTAATTGACCACACATATGTGTGGGTTTATTTCTGGTTTCTCTATTCTGTTCCATTCATCTATGTGTCTGTTTTTAGGCCAGTATCTCTAGGGATTTTTATTCAGTTTAATGGGCCCATGGCCAGTGTGTCTGATATCAGAGCCAGAGATCTGGCTTCTGCTCTCACAATCTGTGGTCCTATGTCAGTCTTTCCTCATTTGGGGATTGGGCAGGTTGGGACCAAAGTTGTCTCCAGTCACTCCAGGCCTAGCTTCTGGAGGTCCCCAGGGATTGAGGGGACAAATTGCTGGAGCTGCCCATGACTCAGGCAAGCAGAGGTCAGAAGACAAGATGCTGATGCCTCTGCCCTTCTCAGCTGCCCTGAGCAATGACCTGCAGCAATTAGCACAGAACCAAAACCTCTCAGCCCCCTCCACCCAACAAACAGGGCTGGACCTGGAGTTGAGGCCTGTAAAAAACGCAAATAAAATCTTGTTTGAACATGCAGTGAGGACTTCTGGAGGCCCACACAGGCCTAAACAACAAGTTTGGGACTGCAACCCAGGTTTCCTGAGGCCCATCCAGCCCCTGGGTGCTTTCCATTAAGCCTCAATGCCTGCCAACTTGAAATTACATTAAAAATATTCTTTGGCCTTGAAACTTGCTTTAAATAACTTGCAGGCAACATAAAACTATTTTAGAAATCAGCGAGATGGCATTGTTAGTCAAAAATAAAACTGCTCTTGGTAAAGACAGTAAAATTCAAATTCAATTTCTAAGATGTAATGTTAAATCTAAAGCTATTTATGTTTTGATTAAGGTAATCTGGCCTCAGTCTGCCACCTTATTAGGTCCCCTTGTTTAGAGGCGACCAGTTGGCTGGCCTCTCCCCCACGTCACAGGGCCTTCCTCCATATCACTCCCCCATCCTTCTCCCACCTGCCCCAAACTTTCCCATCCCTAGAAAACTATTGCTTGATTAAAAATGAGACATCAGTGGGCCCAGTTAGTTTAAATTATTTTTTAGGAGGTAGAATAGTGTGGTAGTTAAAGGCATGGACTCTCAAGTCAGATTTGAGCTGAAACTACAGCCCTATTACAAACTATCTATGTGACCTTTTGCAAGTCACATAACCTCTCTGTGCCTCAGTTTCTTATTCATAAAATATGGACACTAAAATTTCCCAGTTAGGATGATTGAACAGGAGAGCGTACAGGAAGCTTGTGACATGGCATCTAGTAGCTATTATTGATACATATTTACACCCTGCTTTGTTCTATAATCACTACTACCTTTACTCTGTCATCCTTCTCATTATCATTATGGTTAACAAACCTCCAGCATTTATAATCAAACTCAGAAAACCTGGGAGAACCTCTCCCCCAGTGACTCGGCCTCTTTGGTCAGCAGGGTTTGAGAAGGTGTTTTGAGCAGAGGATTCTGGGAGAAAGATAATCTCTACAGCTAACAGTAAGGGTCATTGGTGTCCCCTTGAAACAGCAGCAGATGACACACTCAGCTACCAGAAGCCAGAGTCTAGACAATGTGACCCTTGGAGAGGAAGCCAGGCAGATGGTGGAGTCAGGGGACCAGGTGGTGACCAAGGCCTGGCCCAAGGATGCAGGATGAAGCAAGTGCTCCCTGAGGCTTTGCTTTCACTTCTGTTCCCATATACTCTGTCTCCCCTTCTGTGTCCCAACCATGTTCCCTCATGGGGAGGGTGTGGTGTGTGTGGGGGAGGCCCTCAGAAACTATTTCAGGCTGAAACCTCAAGTTCTTTGTGTGTTCCCTTCCCAGGGAAATGTGTGCCCTCTAACTAGCTGACCCTTCTGCCTCCTTCTTATAAGGATCTTTATGATTATTTTGGGCCCATCTGGATAATCGCCCATCTCAAAATCCTTAACTTAATCTCATCTGCAAAGTCCCTTTTACCATGTAAGGTAGATAATAACTCCAAGGATTAGGACATGGATGTCTTTGGGGGACCATTATTCCGTCCAGCACAAGGGGCAATGCTTAACCCAAAATAATACATGACTAATGGTGGAATTTCAGGCAGTCACATAAGGGAGTTTTGTTGTGTTTTGCATTACTCGTTATACAAAGGACATTTCTATTTTGGAACAGAATGACAGTGGAGCAGGCCTTACCCAGGGGTCAGGGTCTGAGCCTGGGCCCTCACCAGGCTCAAGCTAACACAGCTGGCTCTTCTCCTCTCTCACCTCTAACAGGAGCCTCTGGGGCTCTTGCTTCAACTTGAGTCAACCTTCTGCAGCTGACAACATTCTCCTGGCACCGGGAGCAGTGCCAGCTGAGGGGCTGCCAGAGCCTCCTCTTGGCCCTGACCCTTCCATTCTGGAGACAGTGGAGGAGGTCGCACCCTCAGGTAACAGCTGGCCTCCAAGGATCACGTGGAGGTGTCAGGAGCTTCCTCTTCCCAGACCCTCCTCCCCTCTCAGCCCCCTTCCTTCCACACTCCCTCCCTGCCCCCTCCCCATCCTGCCCTGTCCTCCTATCTTATCTGGTGATTAGAGGGGTGATTGTCGGCCCCTGCAGAGAAACACGTTTTGACTTTTAAAAGAGGATTCAGGGAGACAGCAAGGCTTACCTCATGAACAGTGGCTCATAAATGATAAGGTTTGGCTGAGTAAAAAGCCTGCCAAGGGATGGGGTGGCACTCCCAGTTTCACCTGATTTCACCATCCATTCTATCTCTTTGCAGACTCACTTCAAGGAGGATTTGGAGCTTTTGGGAGCTCTGGAAAGAGTCTTTCCTAATGAGATTGGGGAAGGCTTCCAAAGCCCCTCCCTCAGGACAGGGCCTCCTGGTGCACACCTCCCCTCACCCTCTGACCCCAAGGGTGAGGGCTTTGTTCCCGGACATGCTGGGCTCAGAGGAACCCTTAAACAACCAGGAATCTCCTAGAAACTCCCTCTCTCTCTTATACCCCCACACACACTGTCCTCAGGAGGAGTGAAGCCCCTGTCACAGGCATTCTCTGGAGCAGCTGTGGAGGTGTGTGCCTTCATGCCGGGGACAAAGTGGTCCTGAGTGAGGTAAGAACTGATTGCTCAGCTCTACTCAAGGGCAGGCCCCACTCAAGCACCAAATCCTTTGTTAAGCACCTGCTCAGCTGTGCACTGGTCTCCCTGAGAAGGTGCTGCCCTGTATTCCAGGCGTTACAGCCCAGCTGATGAGCTAAAACTACCACCAAACAACCACTCACTTACTAATCTTCCAACCAATACAATTTTACTGGGTGCCAGCTGGGTGCCAAGCCCTGCTGGGCCACGAGTGCAGGGAAGTAGGAAGAAGAATGAGAAATGGCCTGTCCTAGGGTGGGCGGCTTCCTGGTGCTCGGCTGGGTGGTGTAGGGCAGCGTGGCAGCTGGCTGGCAGCAGGTCAGAGCCTGTGCTGCTGAAGCCGGCAAGGCAGAAGGACAGGCGGGCTTTGGCCCAGCGAGGACCTCTGGAGGTGGTACTTTTCCCCCTCCTCTGGTGGAGCTGGGTCCTAGCCTGCTTTCTCCACTCTCGGCCCAACGGTGGGGCACCCACCCCCATGCCAACCTCCCCCTCTGCTGGTGGGTGGCTCTGCCTCCTGCCCATTCTCCTCCTGAACCTGTCCTTATAAGGCCACCCACTCAGGAGACGTGTGTTCTGTGTCCTCTGGGAAGTTGCCCATGCAACGTCATCTGCTGTTTTATTGCTCGAGATTTTTAACCTATGATTTTATTTATTTATTTATTTTTTGTCGTTAAGAAAATGTTTCCAGGCTGAACAGAGACATTCACTGGGTGCCGGGTGAGAGTGGAAGGATGGAAGCCAGGGGGCTGGGGAACCAGGGACCCAGGACAGGCCAGCCCAGAGCATGGCTTAATCACAGACTCTGAAACCCTCAGCAGCCAAGCAATGTCATGAACCTCCGCCGACCCTGTGCTCGGCACAAGGAGGAGATGGGGGGTGGCGGGGAGAGCATCAGGAGCTCCGCCACGGGGACAGACACAGCTCCTAAGCCACCAGTGCTGGTGCAGGGAGGGCAGCCTCCAGGCAGAGGTGAGCCCCCACCCGCAGGAGCTTGAGCCAGGCTGAGACATGAACCTCAGGCTGGCACGAGGTGTCGTCCAGGAGGGGGCACAACTGAGCTGGGTCTTGCAGGATGGGCAGGAGTCCTTCGCATGGAGAAGGAGAGGAAGGGCATTCCAGGCCGCTGTCACCCAGGCATGAGACCACCTGGGGTGGGAGGGAACTGGTGAGCTCCTCAGTGTGCCTGGAGGGCCGTGGCTGGGCCTTGAGGAGTTTGGATTTGATGCTGCAGCCAGCGAGCTACAGAGTTGACACAGTGGTGCCAACACGGGGGATGGAAGGGAGACCATAGTGAGCACTGCTGTTTTCTGGCCACCCAGCTAGGGGCCATTCTCCCTTTTTTTTGTTGAGTATTTGGCAGAGTTTATTGATGTAGAAAGCAAACTTGGATAAACTTTTGGTTAGCCCCTCCCTTATTTTTAAATGATACCCAGTGAACCTGGAGGAATTACCTCCCCCAGCTGTGGGTCATCTTGTTGTCAAAGTGCCCTGTCCTCTCCTGACCAGGGGGTGGGCACATGTCACCTGCACAGGGCCAGGCCAACTCTGGCGTGTCACCTTGGAACCTTGAGCACACTCATTCTGTCCTTTCTCAGCCAGTGCTCTGACCATCCCTGGGAGCCTAGAGCTACCCAACGTCCTTCCACTAGAATTCTGCTCTCCTTAACTTAACCAAAGTTGGTTTCTCTTGCTGACAACCAAAGCACCCTGCTGGATGCAATGAGAGAATATGAATAAAGGCAGTGCCAAATGGGGCAGAGGGTGTCCTGTCACCCCTCGAATCTAGAGAAAAGTCTAAGGCTGTAAAGCAGGATGAGGGAAATATGGGCCGAGGCATGGGCAGCCAGGAGGCTTGGAGGCCCTGGGTCTCACCAAGGGGCTTGTATCCATCAGAGACACCTTGTGGTCCTGTAACTGCTGACGGGGCACCTCCGTCATTCCATGTGAAGCCCTGGGGGTGGGGACCGAACTCGCTTTGTCTCTCTGCCCCCATGCCTGGCACAGCTTGTGGTAGAGGAGGTGCTCTGAGTGTTTGCAGAAGGAAGAGGGAGGAAGGTAGGGGAGGAGGGAAACCATGAAAGTTAGCCCTCTGGGGAGTGGCCATGCCGAAGGTAACTGGCTTCCGTAGACGTTTCACTGAATTGCCAGGTGAAAGACTCACCAGAAAGTATTAAGGGAAGCTCTGGGTACTTGGGATGACACTATCAGCACAGTGGTTTCAGGGCACAAAGGCAGCCGGTCCCCATTCCTTAGTGCCCAGCCCCTCAGAGCCTGGAGGGACCACGTGGCTGGGACCAGAGTAAGGCATCCTTGTGGCTGCTGGGAGGGTGCCGGTGCTAATCTGCACGAGGCCCCTAGTGCTCTGTGGAAGGGACAGAGGTCCAAGCTGGCTCATGATCCCTGTGATGTGCTCCTTTGGGGAGCACATGGCCCCTTTTTGATGGCAGCAGGGCTGGACAGAAACAAGCATGGGTCACTGTCCCTGAGCAGGCTGGCAGCAGTGACCATGCTCTCTGTGGTGGACCAGGCTGAGCTCTGAGGAGAGGGGTGGGCACTGCTGGTCAAGAAGGTGACCAGCCCTGTCTCTGTGATGAGCAGCTTTGCTCTGCCCACCCCGATGCCAGGCTACGTGGGGGCAGGTGGCCAAGTAAATGACTGAGTGATAGTTGTTCTCGGGGTTCAAGGTAGGTCACTGCTGCTGAAGCTAAGAGAAGTATTTTGAGCTCCCCAAGCGTTCAGTGCCTTTGGGTACAGGGGCTGGGGCCCAAGGATCACAGGGATGACACCGTCTCAGTGTCTGGAGAGAGGACTCACATGCCTGCCTTTCCACCCCACCAGGCCTATGACCCTAAGACAGTGCAGGGTCCCGGGGTTACACTTTGGAGATAATGGCCAACCAGGAAGAATGGTGAAAGATGCTTTCAAGGCCAAAGGCCCTCTTTGAGGTTCCCAACCACACCATGTAGACATTATTTGCCTTCTCCATCTGAAGCCAGAAGGACTGCTACTGGCAAGATAACCCACTGACCTCGCCTGAGGGTGGAAAGTTTTCTGGGGTTTACTGACACTTGCTGTGGGCCTGGTACTATCCTAAGCTCCTTCTGTGTACTAGCTCGCTCACCTCCCAACAGTCTTCTTTGACAGATGCCACCTGAGGCTCAGAGAGGTTAAGAACTGCCCAAGGTCACCTGGTCAGAAAGTGCTAGAACTGAGTTAGAATCCAGAAAGTCTGAGCTAGAAGCTGGAGCACTGGGTTCCCCTCAACACGGGCCTGCAGACACGTCCCCTCACTTGACCACCAGTGAACATGTGCACACATCCCCTCACTTGACCACACAGCGAATGTGTGCACCAAAGGCTATCATCTTCAGTGACAGAGGCAAAGTGGGGCTCAGAGAGGTAGAGCATGGGGCGCGACATCACCCAGCAAATGGGTGGCAGGGCTGGGCCTGGAATAAATGTCTCTAGGGCTCCCTGCTGTCCCCCTCAGGACCTCTTGGTTAAACCTAGTAAAGGTCAGGTCTGACCAGGGCAGTGGAGAACCAGGCCCTGCCTAGTGGCCAGGGCTGCAGACCTGCCTGGTCCCTCACTTGGGAGGGGGCAGCAGAAGCTGTGCTCCCTGGAGCTCATGCATTTGGTGGTTTCATTCCCAGCCACTCCTCCAAGAGCTTCTAAAGGTCACTTTTTTCCCCTCAAATTCAAGTGGCTTGGGAGGCAAGGCCCTAGCTTCCGGTCACTGAGGCACCACCCCTTCTGGTAAGACGTTTCTCTGATTCCCATCACTGTGTAATCAGGCCAAGATACTGAGATGGACATTTTCCAGAACAGGCATATCTCAGAGATATTGCGGGTTCGGTTCCAGACCACTTCAATGAAGCAAATATCACAATAAAGTGAGTCACACAAATTTTTTGGTTTCCCAGTGCGTGTCAAAGTTATGTTTACACTATATTGTATTCTACTGGGTTGGCCAAAAAGTCCGTTTGGGTTTTTCCACAAAATGTTATGTTATGGAAAATAACATAAAAACTAATGTTATCCATTGAGTTCACAGTCTTACATGAGCACAGTTCATGGCACCCCCAAACAATTATAACAGTAACATCTGATCACTGATCACCATAATAAATATAATAATAATGAAAACGTTTGAAAAACTGTGAGAATCACCAGAATGGGACACAGAGACACAAAGTAAGCAAGTGCTGTTGGAAAAATGGCATGACACCTGCTCAATGCAGGGTTGCCACTAACTTTCAATTTGTAGAAAAAATCAACATCTGCGAAGCACGATAAAGCGAAGCGCAGTAACCCGAGGTAAGCCTGTATCCTTTGCTGTAGCAAACCAAGCCACTCGGTGACAGATGCCCAGAGAGACGAGAGCCAGAGCGAACAGGGCACGGATCATGGCAGGAAAGAGATGGCAAGTCAGAGCACGTCCTTAGAGGAGACTTGAGGAAAGAGACGGAGGCTACTACTATAGGGATGGTGCCGGGCTGGCAAGAGTGGGGCTCTCACCACCCCCAGGCCTGCAGGGGGAGGGGAGAGGTGGCCACCACAACCTGGAGACTGAGAGGGCTGCACGGGAAGGGCGACCTGACAGGAGCTGTGACTCTGGTCACTGGAGGAAAAAAAGTCAGTGTGAGGCAGCCCGGCAAGGAGGGAGCCACCAACGAAGTCCCTGGACCTCCCACTCCTCCCTACCCCTTGTCTTCTTCAGGTGCCCCCATGGGCGGCCAAAATCAAGAGAGCAGGGCAGCCTCCTGGGGCGGGAGGCAGGGGGAGGGGAGAGTGGCTCTAGAGGGGCAGGCAGGGCGGGCGAGGGGCCTGGTCTTGGAATTCGAGAAGCACGATATCCGTCTTCCATAGTCTCCACCTCAAACCTTTGCTATGGCTCCCTTTTCCTACAGAACAGGCCCACGTTCTCAGCCTGGCGTTCAAGGCTCTTCACACTCAGGCTCCAACCTCCCTCCCTCCTGGGAGAGCTACAGGGGCTTCCCGTGACCTACCTGCACAACAACTCTGCACGGTAAGCCTTATCATCCTCAACGTTTTATAAAGAAACCGAGTTTGCCCAAGATGACACAGCTGGCAAGTGATGGAGCCGGAATATGAACCCAGGTCTCCTGATGCCAAAGCCGGTGCTTACCTGTTCCGCCATCCTGCTTCCTCACTGAGTGATAAATGCGTGGATTGCAGGGCCATGTTTGGCTCATCCCACCCATGCCTGTCTCACAGAAAGGGTCTCAATAAGGGGTGAGGAGGGGGAGGGAGGAGAAAGGAATATGGATGGTGAGCATAACCTGTGCTAGCCTCTAGGTCATATTTGACTCTCATAACCATCCTCTGGGACAGGAATTACCCTCGCTGTCTAGAGTCGAGACACCTTAATATCAGAAAGGTGAAGAGACTTTCCCATGGTCAGAAGGCAGAGCCTCAGCACCTTGTTTCCACCCCAAACCAGCGCTCGCCCCCTCTCTGAGCCCCTGAAATTCCGTCTGCTAATCAGGACTGTGGGGTTAGGCCCATCCATGAAGGCTCCAGTGAGAATGAAAATATGTTACTGGAAAGAAAAGCACAGTGGGCCAAAGTCATAAGGCCACCCTTAGAGTTGTCAAAATTGTGAGTGTGTGTGTGTGTGTGTGTGTGTGTGTGTGTGTGTGTGTGTGTGATGTGAAGGGCCCAGGTGCCCAAATACCACCATTAGAGACCAAGTCCTTTGTCTCTATCTGCTGAATGAAAGCAGAGTGCTGAATTAATGTGACGCAAGAGGGGTGATATTTACTGGAAAAAGTAAGGATGGAGGTCTGGAATCGGGGAGGGAAGGCCTGATGGGTCATTTTGGGGAATCTTACTCATGGGTGTCCTGGAAGGCAACACAAGAGATGCAGCATGGTGTGATGGGAAGAGGATTCTACAGATGTGGGTCTTAGCTCAGAGTGGTCCACTGCATTGCTGTGTGTCTCCAGGCAAGTTATTTGCCCCGCCCCCTGCCAACTTACCTTTCCTCCCTGTAAAAAGAGGGGTTAGATGAGATGCTTATATCCTGCTCCAAGACCCTGCAGCCCTACAAAAGGACCCCTTTACCTTTTGTTAGTTGCTGAGGTGCCAGAGAGAGAGGCGCCCCACTTCAGCTGGGGCAGAATCATGAGGGTTTCAGAGGACACTGCTGGGATGAGTCCCGGGAGACGCCCCTCCATGGGCGTCCCGTATTCCACGGCCACAATGGGCCTGCTCAGAGGTGACCTGTCTGCCTACAGCTGTGTCTCCCACCAGCAGTTAAACTTGCCACTGTTCCTGGGAAGTGACAGCAACTTGAAGCAAAGCAATTAGGATGAAAAAGAGGCCCAGATGTTTGGGGCCAAAGGAAAATAAACAGACCAGCCCTGTGTGTATTCCACCGCCAAGAGGAGCAATTCTTCATAGGATGATTAGCACTTCCAATTCCTCCCCTCCACTGGAGCCGGAGAAGCGGCCTCTGAGCTGATGCTGTTCTGAGATCCCACTCTTCCCACGGTGTGCTGTGCACCTCACAGCTCATCACCCTCTCATGAAGGTCTCCCCTAGTCACCCGCCCACCCCAACCCCTGCCAGAAATGACACCCCTCTCCTCTGAAATCCGACAGCCTCTCTCTATGGGTTTTTCCTTTGATTGGTTGACCATGTGATTAATTCATTTATTCTTTTGACATCCATTGTCACCATTCATTCATTCAAAATTAATTAAGCCCCTACTGTGTTCTGTTCACCGTCCTGGTGATACAGCAGTGAACAAACAGACACAAATCTCTGCCCTCATGGAGCTTAACTTTAGTAGAAGGAAACACACACTAAACAAGTAAAAATAGAGCATAGGAGATGATGCTAGATGCTATGGAGAGAAAGAAAACAGGAAAAGGAGTAGGGAACGCAGAGAAGGGGGAGGTAGATTTTACGTAGGGTGGTCAGGAAAGGCCTCAGAATGAAAGTGACATTTGGGCAAAGGCCCATAGGAGGTGGGGAGTGAGCCAGGTGGCTAAGGGAGGGAGGTGTGCCCGGCAGAGGGACACGGTGCAAAGGCCCTGAGGTGGGAGCGTGCTCGGGGTACCTGAAGAAGAGCAATGAAGCCAGGGGGAGAGCGGTGATAGATAAAGTCAGGGAGGAAATGGGCAGGGGATCCTGAAAGGACTTGGGCTTTCACTCAAGGGAGATGAGGAGCACCCAGGGGTCTGAGCAGGAAAGCAACAGGGTCTGGCTGGCGTATCATCAGGCTGACTCTGCCCACATGAGCAGGCCGAAGAGAGGCCAGCAGGGAAGCAGGCCCTGGGTAGAGTGTGGGAAGGGCTGGTGTCTCCTTCTGCCTCTGTCAGGCAGGCTATGTAAGCAAACCAGGATGATTCCCAGGGAGAGGAAAGCTTGGGGTGCAGGGCATCCAGAGTCAGGGTGAAGGAGAAAGTTTGTAGAAGACTGGAGAGAGCTCCAGAGAGTGGGGCTGCAGGGCTGTCATGGAGGTTCAGGAAGATGCTCCTTGCTGCATTAAGCCCTGTGTGTGTGTGTGTGTGTGTGTGTTTGTGTGTGTAGATCTCTCTGGAAGGACAAACTTCTTAGAGTGTCCCTCTGGGCAGGCACAGAGAGATTTCAAACCCAGCCTTCCGGGCTTAGTAACCTCTAAGTATCTCTGTAATTTGCCCTCCTGCAGCTGCCTCGCATCCCCAAACACCTTCATGCAGTGGTCAAGTCTGGATGCCAGGGTATGAGAGGCTGAGAATCCCAAGTCCTGGTCCCAGGTCCTTGCTCTTCCACTTGACTGGCTGTGTGACTTTGGGTGACTCATTTCAGCTTTCTGCTGATTTCCTCACCTGCAAACCAGACATGTTAACCATCCTTGCTGAGGGTGGCAGGCTACAGGAAGAAACAATGCAGCCTGACCTGTGAGGCCAGAGGGTAAGGTGGGCTGGATTGTGAAAACCTCCCCACACTGTGAGAGGGAGGGAGTATCTGTCAAAGTGCAGATACCTGCCAGGGCCTTCAGTCATTAACACCCTCGTGAAGGGGGCCATTCCTCTACCAGCTAGATCCTAAGGCAAGAGAACCCAGGACAGTTAATTTTCCTATCTCAGGAGGAGGAGGGAAAGGGGCTGAATCCAGGGGGGCAGATGAACCCCAAGGAGAAGAGGCACAGAGAGAAGGGTAACAGGGAGGGGAGTGTAAAGGAGACTGGCAGAACTACCCCGTCCGTCCCAGGATGTCAGTCAAGCAGAGAGGCAGCGACAGAAAACAGCACATGGCCCTGGGTTCAAAGCCGGGCTCTGCCACTTCCTACCTGTGCCTCTTCTAGTCACCCACGACCTTTGGGTGTTCGGGTTTTTTTTTTCCTTTATCTTTAAGAAGGGAGTGGGGATGTTGCCAAGCTGCCTACCACTTAAAATTCTTACAAAGCTTAAATAAGTCCACTGTGGGAACGCTCTCTGTGAACACTGTGTGCTTATTACACATAAAAGGCGTCTCAGGAAGGGTTGGTCTAGACCTAAGGACGACCGAACACTGGAGCCAGCAGGCCTGTCTGGGCTGGTCCACGCAGCCAGCTCTAAAAGCCGACAAACAAAGCTCTGTGGGTTGAGAGAGCAGATGAGCTAATGGATCTCCAGACTGCAAGTGCGCTTAGCACTGATCAGGAGTGAGCAAGGAGGAGAGCGGTCTGTGCTGTTAAGAAAAATTATCCGTAACTTGAAAATAGGCAAAAGGAGGACTGCATGTCCTTTCAGTGTCATTCTGGGGCAGAGTTGAAGCACTAAGAGTTATTTAATTCTCTAGGAGACTGTGCCTTCATTCTACTATTTACTCTTGATTAGGGTCCTGACTTTGTAAAGTTACATGCTAACGTAGCCGCATGTACAAGTATGTATGTGCATGTATGTGAAGATGAAAAGGAATTTAGTCCAGTAGAGAACCACAAAAGTTACGTTTTTATTCCCTGTAAGACACCAACCGGCTTTACCTGTACCTTGGCAAACTTATTTCAGTATATGTTTTCCAACAACATATACAGATCTCTTGTCTCTCAAATGTGCCTTTGAACCAGCCCTACCATTCTTTTGGTTCCCTTATTAATGAGTTAGATAAATCTTTGACATGTGAATAAAATTACATATTGATAGAACAAAAAAGTAAGGGGCTCTGTGGCATGGGCCAGTCACTTGACCTCTGAACCTCACACATCTCATCAGTTGGGAGAAGGTACCCAACTCCCATGACTGAGGTAGGGCTGGAGTGGGGAGATGGATGTGAAAGTACTTTGCACATCATTCACAGGATGCCCAAGTCAGGATTTATTATTGTGACTCATCAGATTAAATTAATCCAGGCCTAAAAGGTCCCAGGCTTCTGAGGGCAGCATTCTCCAGGGCTTGGCACAGGAACATAGGTCAGGGGAGGAGGCAATGAGGGGCAGCCCAGACACTAGGCTCCATGCCCAGGAGGTGCCAGGCTGATGCTGCATTCTCCATTTGTGATGAGGCCAGGATTTCCCACAGCCCTTGGGTCTTGGAGGATGGAGACCACTTAGGACCACTCGGAGAAGTCTGCCCAGAGGCTTGGAGAGGCTGGAGGACTGAGCTGGGCATCTGACCAGAAACCAGGGTCAGGGTACTCTAGAGGCGAGATAAGAGTCCTCATCTAACACCAGAGGTCAGCACCAGAGGTCAGCAGCAGGTCCCTAACTAGTGATCTCTACAGCCTGATGTCTTTCAGGACCTCATGTTTTTTGTTTGTTTCTAAAACTATTTATTTTATTTATTTGTTGGCTGTGTTGGGTCTCCGTTGCTGTGCATGGGCTTTTGCAGCGAGTGGGGGCTTCTCTTGTTGCGAAGCGTGGGCCCTAGAGGGCAGCCTTCAGTAGTTGCGGTGCGTGGGCTCAGTAGTTGTGGCACACGGGCTTAGCTGCTCCACGGCATGTGGGATCTTCCTGGACCAGGGATCGAACCCATGTCCCCTGTGTTGGCAGGTGAATTTGTAACCACTGCACCACCAGGGAAGTCCCAGGACCTCATGTTTTTCTTTTAAAAAAATTTTTATTGAAGTATAGTTGATTTACAATGTTGTGTTAATTTCTGCTGTACAGCAAAGTGACTCATACATATACATATATTTTGCCATTATGGTTTATCACAGGATATTGAATATAGTTCCCTGTGGCATAGTGTAGGACCTTGTTGTTTATCCATCCTACGTATAATAGTTTGCATCTACTAATCCCAAACTCCCAATCCTTCCCTCCCTGACCCCTCCTCTCCCTTGGCAACCACAAGTCTGTTCTTTATGTCTGTGAGTCTGTTTCTGTTGCGTAGACATGTTCTTTTGTAGGACATTATCATTTTATTCTGTAGGTGGGAAAGTGTCCCAGCTCAGCTGACAGCACAAAAGGATCTCTGCTCTTGCTATCTACATATATGCACGGCTGCACACATGTGCACATACACACATGGAAAAGGACGTCAGTCAGGGGTGCAGTGAGCAATGCATGCAGCCATCGTCGGGAAAAGCCAACCCTGCACAGAGAAGGTAGGCACAGAGCCAACAGAGAGGAAGAGGAACGGCGTTCCAGGTCCAGGGAATGGCAAGAGTGGAGGCTAGGAGGAAAGAATTAACCTGTAGAATGTAGAGGAAGGGATACAGGTGAGGAAGATGAGGCAGTTAGACCTGCCCAAAATTGGGCTCATACCTTGGGTAACCTGAAGTCATGGAAATTAATAGTCTATTGCCCTGGAGTGATGACAAAAAGGGCAGTGGATAAGGGACTTCCAACTGGGTTCTCCCCTGTGGGCCCACATCCCATTAGAGGGTATGGGGAACCCTTTTTCCCTCACAGGTCTCACTCCAGGTTCAGCTCAGTTTCTGTCTCTACAAGCCAGTGCAGCCTCACTGCCTCCCCAAAGGCCTCCATCTACGGCTGCTCTGCCTTAAAGGCAGGGCTCACAGACTCTTCCCATCTGCTCCAGCTTTCCCGGTCTCTCCTCTTCTGAATCTCCCCATTTAGCAGCTAATTATCCTGCCTGTCTTCTTCATACAGTTTACTACCCTTCTGCCTGGAGTAACATATTTTTCCTCTCCCTATTTTCCCTTTGCCCTGATTTCTTCAGGACTTTATTATATTGCAGGGTTTGGGTTTTTTTGTTTGTTTTTGCCCTGTTGCCTTCAGCCCCATGTGGATCAAGACAAATGTGTGTAAACCTTTTGTTGTCCTTGGCAAGACTCTAAGCTTTATGGACCCCTGTCTGTCAACTACAGTCACATTAGGTGCAGCACCCTGCTGAGCACACAGTAGGTGCCTAATTCTTGCCTGACGGTCAGTTTGATTAACATCACTTAACCCACTCCCAGCTGGTGCTCAATTACTGGCCCATTCACACACAAGCCTGGATTATTGAAATCCTACCCCCCATCCCTTCCATTGACATTGTGACCCACCAGCTCTCAAGACAGCCCAAGTAATTTGAGGGTTGAGATGCCAGAGTCCTTGCTTCCTGAGATCCTTGGACATGTTCACACCACCAGAAGCAGAAGGCACAAGGCCCCCGATGTCTCACCTGGGGCAGGGAGAGAGAAGTTCCCAGCAGCTCCTAAGGCCAGTCTAATAGACTCAGCCATGGCTCAGAGAAGACTCTGGGCATCCCCTCCTAAAGCCCAGCCCAGGGGTCACAGTTCTGGCGTCGTGGAGGCCACCTGCCCCCGGGCACCGGGAGGCAGCCTGAGGAGAACGGTCTGCAAGGAGCCGGGCCGTGGGAAGCCGGCCTTCTCCCTGAGCAGCCGCCAGGTACCACCCTCAATGGCATAGAGCAGCGTAAACATGCGGTTGACCGTATAGACGGTGTCGCCGCGCACCACGGCCGTGAAAAGCGCGCCCTTGCTGTTGACGAACTGGCCGGGCAGCGCTGTCCACTGGCCCGTGGCCAGGTTGAGGCAGTCGATGGCACAGTGCAGGAAGTCATCCTTAGGTCCATTACGCACCACGTAGAGACTATCGCGGTGGGCCACCATGCAGTGGCCATAGCTCTGAGGGCGCCGCAGCTCGGCTATGGGCAGCCACGCGTCTGCCGTCACCGTGTACTCCACCACAGTCGTGGTGTCGGCTGGCCGCCACAGACACACGAAGAGGCGGCCGCGGGCTTGGGCGCAGGGCACGCCGGCAGCTGGCTGCGGCAGGTTGGCCACGAAGCTCCAGCAGCCCGTGGCCGGGTCGTAGCGCTCCACGGAGCTCATGGCCATCCTCTGGAATTCGCCCCCGATGGCATAAAGGTGGCCGTCAAAGCCGGCCAGCGCCGTGTCGTAGCGCGGCTGGTGGGGGCTGGGGAACTCGCGCCACGTGCCGCCGTCGGGGTCGTAGCAGAAGCCCAGTTCCACCACTTCCTTGTTGGGGCCCCGCACGCCCCCCACGATGTAGAGCTTGTTGCCCAGCGTAGCCACGCCGGCCAGCAGCGTGCTGGCCTCCAGGGGCAGCGCGGCCAGCGTGCGCCACGCGTCCTCTTCTTCGTCCAGGTAGCACACGGTGCGCGATGCGTCCTCCAAGAAGCCGGGCGCCGGCGCGTGAGTGCTGACGGCCACGTAGCTGCTGGGTCGCAGCGCCGCCACGTAGGCGCGAGCCTCGGGTAGCGCCAGCTCGGCCGCTTGCTCGCTGGCGCCGTCGCGGATGAAGAGCGCCGCGCTGTGGAAGACGTCGTGCAGGCCGAAGGCGGCGGCAGCGTCGCACAGCAGCGCGCAGTTGTCCGACGTGAGGCTGTGCTCCAGAAAGCGTGCCAGCGCCGGCGTCTGCAGGAAAGCGGCGCACTCCACGGCTTGCAGTAGCTCGTCGGGGGCCGCCAGCGCCGGCCTTTCGCCGCGCAGCACTCGCAGCATGGTGCAGAAGCCGTCCGGGGTCAGAGCGCCCAGGCGCACCTCGGCCGCGCGCGCCTCCCTCATGCCTGAGCGGAAGAGGCCGCGGAAGAAGCCGCAGTGCTCCACCAGCAGGGCCCGGTCGGCCTGGAAGAGCTGGCTGCCCACCCACACCTGCATCAGGGCCCCAGGGCCCTGCGGCATGGCAGGCCCAGGCACGGAGGCCGCTTCCGGGGACCTGGATGCAGCGGTCACCGACTCCGGGGCTCCCCCGTACCAGCAAAAACTTACCCGGGGCATATAAATATCTTCCTGGCTAAAGATAGTACGGCTCATGTGATGTGGTGGCCAGCGGGCTGGATGGCCGAGGGCCCGGAGGGCATCTGGAGACCTGCCGGGTCACTCACTTCCGTAAGAAAAATAGTAATAATGGTGACCATATACCGGGCACCTAGTGCATTCAGGGCACTATGAGGGCAGTTTACAAAATATCCCATTTAACCTGCACTAAAGCAGCTGTAAGCCCTCGTGCAGGTACCCTAACTCTGACCCTCTGTTTCTTCGAAATGGGGCCAATAATAACACCTGTTTCACGGTATTTCGACAGTGTCTGTACAGTGTTTGGAATGAGGCTCAGAGAATTTACATGACTTGTTCAAGGTCATTCAGCTGGGAAAGAGCAAGGACGGGATGAATACCTAGCTCATGCCTTCGGTTGGTGGGGCAGGGGTACTCGGGTGCCGGAGGGAGAGGCAGAGGTGGAACACGTAGAGTGGGCCAGGCTGGGGTCCAGAGTAAGTTTTCTTTTGGCTTGGGCCTCTGCCCCGACTCTGGGCTAGACCAATCTCTTTTTTTTTTTAATAGTTATTTAATTTTATTAATTTGTGGCTGCGTTGGGTCTTCGTTGTTGCGCACGGGCTTTTCTCTAGTTGCGGCGAGCGGGGGGCTACTCTTTGTTGCGGTGCGCGGGCTTCTCATTGCGGTGTCTTCTCTTGTTGCAGAGCACGGGCTCTAGGCACACGGGCTTCAGTAGTTGTGGCTCGTGGGCTCTAGACTGCAGGCTCAGTAGTTGTGGCACACGGGCTTAGTTGCTCCGCAGCATGTGGGACCTCCCCGGACCAGGGCTTGAACCCGCGTCTCCTGCACTGGCAGGCGGATTCTTAACCACTGCGCCACCGTGGAAGCCCTTAGACCAATCTCTTTTTGAGCCTCGATTTCCTTCTCTGTAAAAATGCGTGGGTAACAGGTGAATGTTCAGTAAGTCCCTGAATGTGGAAGTATTCCCTGACTCGGGATGGGTGTGGGAAGCTGGTGTCTGTTCCCCTCTTGCTACTCCCCACTCGCCCATTGCTGTATAGCTCAGATATTGGGAAAAGGAAAGTGGGGCTGCTGAGGGGACTATATGTCTGTGGATGGAAAGGAGACAGGCTTCTTGAAATAATATTCAACACTTAAATTGCACTGTCAGGCATTTTGTGAGCACTTGAACGTCTATAATCCTCGCAGCAATCAGGTGAGAAATAACTATTATTTCCCCTCGTTTGATAGATATTATCCATTTATTGCTTACAGCATGCATGAGTCAGATATTATTAAATTCACAGATGAGGAGACTGAGTCACCAAGAGGTTCACTCACATGCCCGAGATGACATGGCCAGAGAGCAGCAAAGCTAGGACTGGAGTGCAGCCAGTCTGACCCCAGAGCCTGCGTCTCTAACCGTTGTGCTCTGCTTCCTCCCTGTGCTACAAATGCTGGGCAGTCACTTTGTGCCAGGAAGTCACAGTTGGAAGGAATTTCAGTCTCCTATGGTTCACCCCCTTCACTTACAGTAGAGGTTCAGACAGGGAATTGCCCAGGGTCTGGAAGCAGACAGCCCCAGGCCTCCTGCTGCCCACCTTGCCCAGAACTTTCCTGGGTGACCACCTAAGACTCCGGGTTCCAAAATGTCAGCCGGAAGGGAGCTTGGTGATTATCTTCTCCTGCTACCTTGTTCTACAGGTGGGTTAACTGAGGCCCAGCCCTGTGTAGGATGTATCTGCCTTTCAGGAGATGTTCAGCAGCAGGTCTTCTTCAGGAGGGCTGGGGTAGCTCAGTGGCTCACAGCGATAAAGCTGTACTTGGGAAGGGAGCAGGGGAACTTCCCTCCCCCCAAGACACATGAATGCACAGATCCTCAAGTATGAATCTGCAGACCCAACACAAGTGTGCCTTTCTTGCCGGGGACTCCCACCCAGTTCACCCCATTAGAGCAGGGCTGGGATGTGGGGACCACTTGCGTGAGCCTGGGAAGCCAGAAGCCTGGAGGCAGCAGCCAGAAATATGCAAGACTCTGCCCCAGAGACCAGACAGGAAGAGGAGGAAGAGATAGAGGGGGTGGGCAGGAGTCCCCACGGATACTATCCCAGGCCCTCTGCCAGCTTTTCTCCTTCCCTGAGGCTAGACGTTGGCTGAAAGCATGACAGCCCCTCCTTGGAGGAAAGTGGGCTCTGCCGTGCCCAGTCCTGACTCTGTCCTTGCTAGTGGTCTCAAGGATAGGGAGAGTGTCTGACTGTTCTCATTTCACAGATGAGGAAAGGGATGCCTAGACATGGAATGGGCTTTGCCTTGGTTATGAATGAAGATGTGGGATGGATTGAACCCTGTCCACTTGACCCCAGGCCCCAGCCCAGCTGCCTCTCCTCACCTGCATCAGCCTTTTCTTCAGGAAGGGAAGCAGCTGCCTCCTGCCAGGCTCAAACGAAGGGGCGGGTGGGGAAGGGGCTGACCCCCAGGGGGCCACAGTTCCCTCCCCAGATGGCCTGTTCCTGGCACCTAGTAACTGGTAGACAGACAGAACCACTCCCTGCACCTCTCCTGAGAGCAGGAGTGGGAAGGAGCACGAACCCCCTACTGGCGGAAGTTCCCTCCCAGTCCCAGTTTTTCACAAGTCCATCCCTGATTTCAGTGGGTTGGAGGGCTAGTGCACACACCCGGCTCCCACCCTCAGCAGCCAGGAAGTGCGGAGGGGGTCAACCAAGGTGGGGGGTCATGACTCTGAGGCTGAGTCCAGGATCAGCACTCTGGCCCTGTGCCCAAGGCCCCAGTGGGGTGTTTTCTGCAGCTGGTGAGAGTTTCCTCCACCCGGACAACAAATGTCCCTCTGGGACTTGGAGAGGACAAGGAAACTGTCATGGCTGTGGGCAGCCCACGGAGTTCCCAGGCTCTGCCCGACCCCGCACCAACCTCCCTCTCTACTTAGCAAGTTTGAGGGTGGAGGCAAGGAAAGGGGCTCTGTGTTAGACCCTGAGCCTTTCTAGAGCACACGCCCCACCTTGTACGTCTCTCTATCTGCAGTGATTGGGAAGGGAGCAGGGGAACTTCCCTCCCCCCAAGACACACGCATGCACAGATCTGGTGGGACTGAGCCCTAACCTAAGATCTGGTGGACTTCTGAGCCCTAACCTAAGTAGGAATCCCCAGTCTGATGGAGGAGACACAACCCCTGACCCAGGAGAGCCTGCAATCTGGTGGAGGACCCTCCACTATAAATGAAGGTGTTGAACCATATGAGACTGAAGTTCCCTCCAACTGTGACCTCCTGGCCCTCCTGCCTGATGGGTGACCCCTGGCCTTTGCCACCCATGGTGGTATTTCTGCACACAGGGTAGTGATGAGCTTGCCTGGACCTGAAGAAGAGCACTGGACTAGGAGGCAGGATTCCTGCTGGGCTTTGATGCTGGTACTACCACTGGCTTGCAAGGCTACCCAACCTGTCCAGGCCTCAGTTCTTTTTTTTTTGGCCATGGCATGCAGCATGCGGGATCTTAGTTCTCCAACCAGGGATCAAACCTGTGGCCCCTGCATTGAGAGTGCGGAGTCTTAACCACTGGACCACCAGGGAAATCCCCAGGCCTCAGTTCTTCATCTGTAAAGTGGAGCTTGGATCTGACTTCTAAGGTTCTGTTCAGTTTTGACATCTGAATTTATAATTGAAAAATCACCAAAGTGGTTGACATATTGTGCCTCCAGGGAATGCAGTGACATCACAAAGGGGTCCCAAAAGGTTAGCTTTATGTGGAATGGCTTCTGGGGGTGGGAGTAGGGGTGGGTGGCAAGGGCAGGATCTAGTCCTACCTGTCTAGACCTGTATGTGCCCCACTCACTCCAGAGCCACCTATTGAGCACCTGCTGCAAGCCCACTGCTGGGTGAGGGGCCACATCCTCTGCAGTTCGAGGGCCCCAGGGCCCCTTATAAGAGCCTCAAATGTGGGGAGGTGGTGATAAGGAGGGTTGGGATACTGACCCTAGCAGAATAACCTCTCTCTTGACCCAAAGTGCCCAAATTCCTGGTCACTAAACGGTTGTGGCTTCTTGGCAGTTGGGTGAGAAGTGTGAGCTATTCGTGTCCAGGGGAGTGCAGGGAACTATCATTTGCTGTTTTGGACTATGGGCCAACCTCTAGGTGAAATATTTTCATGTTATCTCATCTAATACTTAATATCATCCCTATTTTAAAGACGAGGTGTCTCTGTAACTCTTCCACTATGAAATGGGTGTGATAACTACCTCTTAGGATGATAATAAGGAACGGATGAATAAAAAACAGAGAAGTGGGGCTTCCCTGGTGGCGCAGTGGTTGAGAGTCCGCCTGCCGATGCAGGGGACACGGGTTCGTGCCCCGGTCCAGGAAGATCCCACATGCCATGGAGCGGCTGGGCCCGTGAGCCATGGCCGCTGAGCCTGCATGTCCAGAGCCTGTGCTCTGCAACGGGAGAGGCCACAACAGTGAGAGGCCCGCATACCGCAAAAAAACCACCCCAAAAAACAAAAACAGAGAAGTGCATTAAGCATTGTGAATAATTCAAGGAGATTATTATCATATTGGCTTAGTCTAATAGATATTTAATTATATTGCAGCTCTGGGAATTCTGAATGAGTTTGGGGTCTTTGAAAAATAGACCAAGAAGGGCACCTGAGAGTCAATGATGATTTCTCATTGGTAGGAATTCGAAACACGTGTATTTTAAATCCTTTAAATCAGAGTCCTTTCAACTCAACATTATTCATAGATTTTTAAAATATCCCCAAGACAGGTCAATAATTTGGTGATGGTATTTGTGTATAAAAACAATGACTATTCCTTTCAATAAATTGTACCCCCCAGGGAATGACATAGGTGGAAATGTTGAAATTTTTATATTTTAATCTTTTAGGTCTGACTCAGCACTTCAAATTTCCTATATCAAATTTCCATAATTATTTGACTGTATTTGTTTGTTTGTTTGTTTTGTTTGTTTTGGACTCGCCACGCAGTATGTGGGACCCTAGTTCCCAGAACAGGGATTGAACCCGTGCCCCCGCAGTGGAAGCACAGGATCTCAACCACTGGACCACCAGGGAAGTCCTTTGACTGTGTTTTTGGATAGATTTTGGAACTGTTGGTAGTGGTTGAGAACACAGTGATGTGTGAGAAAAAATGTACAGGGAGTAATAAAATGAGGAACTGAGGCCCAGATGGACAAAGTAGCTTATTCCACAGTCTGGCAGTAAGTGACTGATTCCAAGAGCCTTTCTGGTCCACAAAGGGCACTTCTGAGTGCTGGACAAGCAGCCCACAGATGAGGAGGCTGAGGATGGGGAATGGGAGTGGTTGCAACTGTGAGATGGGCACTGTTTTCCTCCCAAGCCTCGTAGGAGGGGCAGACTTTGGGCACTTAGCGGTCACAGCTGAGGGCCTGAGTAACCAGCTGGCAAAGAATTCAAATCTTTTAAATAGAAGTGAGTTAAGGTCATCTCATCCCATCTTGCAAATCATTGTGGTGTCTCCTTACAACACCTTTTAGTGTCACCCCCTTGATTACCTTCAGAGCCAGGGGGCTCACTTCCAAAAACAGTAGTCCCTTCTAACTATGGGCAGCTCAGGTGATTAGAGTTCACGCTCACACTGAGCTAGAACCTGCCTCCTTGCAGCTCCCATCTACTGGTTGGTCTGAGTCTTAAAGATAAGGAACGTAACTCCCCCAGAATCACATAAGTAGGGAAGATGCAGAGCCCAGGTTTACTCCCAGTTGGGCCTCTGGGGGTCCACAGCCTGCCCTCTCTCCAGCAGTCCTCCAGTGAGACTGAGTCTCCCCATAGCCCCACCCAGAACCAGTCTGTCCTCCCAGGACTAGGGCCAGCCCAGGGATGTGGCTAGAACTTGGCTCCCACTTTTTCTCCTTCTACAACTCAAAGGAAAACCCTTGGCCATTAGCTCTGTGAGCGATTCTGGCCTGTGGGTGTAATCTAAACACATTCTTCCGAACACCTTAGAGTCTTAATAAAACAGCTGGTTTACCATGATCTCCCAGAAACACTATTAGGCTGAGTCGGTATTCATGTCCTGTCCTGGAAAATAATTTTCTCTCTTGGTTGAGGAGAAGTTATTACCATCATGCTCTGACTTCAGACCCTC
This sequence comes from Leucopleurus acutus, assembly GCF_964270905.1. NCBI lineage: Eukaryota > Metazoa > Chordata > Mammalia > Artiodactyla > Delphinidae > Leucopleurus > Leucopleurus acutus. The sequence continues at coordinate 133,988,727 of NC_139142.1, read as the reverse complement.
CGCCTGCTGACCTGGGTTTTCCTGGTTTCTTTTGCACATGGGTGGGTAGATTAGCTATGGGAGGATAGGGGTTTGGGGTTGGAAGGGGAAGGGCTGCAGTGAGAAGTCTCTGAGACTCCCATATCTTTCTCCACTCAAGCCTGGAGTGTATTCCAAAAGAGAAGGGTTCTAGAAGGGTTCTAGAAGGGTTCCACAGGGTTCTAGAAAGTACTCAGACATAGAACCCAGGGTTTATTTTGTCACTCTCCATTAGGCTTGAATTGGATTTATTTTCCCCTTCCTTTAGTATTATAGATGGGGACACCAAAGCCCAAAGAGGTGAGATGACTTGCCTAAGGTCACCCAGTGAAAGAGCTGGCACTAAATCCTAAATGTCCAGATTCCTCATGTCAGCCCTTTGCCCTGTTTCCAGCATGACCAGATTTACCCCGGGTTTCAAGGGGAATGACAGGTGACCCTGCCAGGCTCATCCACTAATCCCAGAATCATAGGCAAGAGGGAGTGCCAGGTTTTAGAATAAAATGCCCCATTTACACACTAGGCCACAAACACATGGGACTCATTAGCTCCCAATCAGGGAGAAAACAGTAATCCAGAATGGGTTTGGTTTCTTGAAGCTGGACCCAGATTAGCCATGAAATCTTAGTAAAGTCGTCTCCCCCCAGCTCCCCCCCAGCCCCCCACCCCGTTCCCAGAAGCTAGGATTCTTTACGGGTTCTGTAGTGATGCCTGAGAGTCCCCACATCGAAGGTCAGAGTAATGTGGTCGGGGAAGTTGTGTGCCAAGGCGGAGCTGGCTTGTGATCCAGAGAAAGGACCAGGCTCGGAGTTGAACCCGGCAGGCTTCCCGGAGGAGGAGGCGGGGCCAGCTGGGTAAAACAAAAGGAGGGGTGGATCTTCTTGCTGATGGGAAGTGACTGAGTGGAGGTTCAGACAAGGCTGGAAACATCCCTCCCCTCAGTGCCCCTATCCCTGGCCTCCCTCTCTCCGGTACTTGTCCTTTCCCGCCGGGTCTTGGGGTCGCTCCGAAGGGTGACAGCGCCGCCCGGCCTTCGAGGTCCAGCAAGGCCCTGGGGGGCGCGGCCGGCCGGAGATCCTTTCCGCTCGCAGGGGTCTCCGCAGCCCTTAGAAGGAGTTTGGCGGCGCTCGGGCGGCCCCGCCCACCGGGCTCCCCCGGCCCCTCCTCCCCGCACGGTCGGGCCTGGCCGCGGGAAGGCTGCCTGCTAGGCGCGGGGCCCGGGAGGCCGACGCCGCCGGGGCCGCGAGTGCCAGAGAGGCCGCCACTCCCTCCCAAGGGCCCCTACGGGCAGGCACGCTGCTCGGGGCCCTTAGGCCAGCACCCGTCTCCCTCTCCGCAGCGTCGCCATGTCCTCGGTGTTCGGGAAACCCCGCGCGGGCAGCGGGCAGCAGCAGAGCGCACCTCTCGAGGTCAACTTGGCCATCCTGGGGCGCCGCGGGGTGGGCAAGTCCGGTGAGTGGGGTGCGGGCGGGAGGGAAGGGGTCAGGCGGGGACGCGAGAGACAGGGAGCGGTGGAGGGAACGGGGCGCTGTGGGCTTGCGGGCAGGCTCTTCCACTGGCTTTCGGGGCTTCTTGCGCCCAGGTGGGTTGGATGAGACGCCGTGATGGTATATACCTTCTTTGCCTCAGCTTCTCTTGCTTGGTTCTCCCTCAGCTTGTTTTCAGCTCCTCCAGCTCTCAGCTGTCTTCTCTTCCTGGCCTGTCTTTCCCTCTGTGTCTCCCTACTGTGTCTGTGTCCTCCTTGTCTGTGACCCCAGCTGTCTCCCCTCTGTCTCTGTGTCTCCCAGTCCTCTGCTGGTCTCCCCCTTGCCGTTCACCGCCCTCCATCTCCTCTTCCTGGCCAGCAGTCAACCCTGGTGACTGGCACCAAAGGGACCTGTTAGGCACTGATCCCCAGCCCAGGGCCCCTACGGAGCTCAGTCGCAGCCTTGCTGCTCCTTGATTTAGGCCAGGGGAGAAGGGGCCCCAGGCCCCTGAAGGGAGGTGGTAAGAGTCGCTGGCTTTGGGGATTTCCCAGGGAGAGGCCGCTACCCACTCCCCACCCCAATTCTCTGGGATTCTGGAACAAAGTGTGAATTCTTATCAAATGTATTTGTTTCAAGTCAAACCCCTCTCTTGACTTTACGGAAACACATTGGACTATGGTCTCAGGTGCCTCCGACCTGTCCTTAATGAACAAAGCGCTTGGATTTACACTCAGGCCATTTCTATCCACTGAACTCTGCCTTCACCACCTTTGGCAGCTGGAGCCCAGCTGGAGCCCAGCTGGAGCCCAGGGGGTGGGGGTGGGGGGGTGTCACCATAGGCAAAGATCCAGAAAAAGGGTTCACCGCTCTCCCCACCATTCCCAGTCCCAGGCAGCTGAAGGGGGGAAGGCAGAGGGGGCTTCTCCACTGGCTGTTTTCCAGCTGCAGCCATTAGTGAATGGCCATCATGGACTCAGCTGTGAGACTCACCGGGCGCCTACTCTCCACTTTTGAAGCCAGCGCCCTGGCTCAGAGATGGGACTGTGGATCATGCTTTCCTAGAGAAAAGATTTACCCTCTTCCCTTTGAAAATCAAATTGTTATCTGTGGCTCTGTCACTGGTACAGTTTAGCCAGTGACTACATGAATGAAAGAATTTAAATTTTAAAATACGTATTCCCTGGGTATTAGTTTGCAAACTGAATCCTGGGAAAGAATTTTAAGGATTTTCTTTAAAATACTGCATTACTTTTTAAGAGTTCAGTATAGTAGTGGGCTGGCCCTCAGCTTTATGTGGTTAAATTCTGAACAAAATCAATCTTGTTAATGCATTCCACCTGGGGAGAACTTCCCCAGGTTTTATGTTCTGTGACCCTCCCATGATGAGTGTGGAGGCCTTAGAGCCAAGACTCGAGGACTGAGGACTAGAGTGTGTTTACTGGGGATTCGGGGGTTCATATCCCTCCCAGAGATCACCCACTGATAACTCAGCTCTTACTCTCTCTTTGGCTTGTAGCCAAAGCTGGGATAAATGCCTCCACACTTCAGAGTCTTTGTGCCTTGTCAAGGGTGGGGGAGGTCTCTCTTCACTTAGAGTCTCAGCAAGTTGGCCCTAAGGTAACTGCTTGCCTGGGTCCAGACCCCTTAGTTAGGGTCTTCACAAACGCCCCTTAGGCTTGCCTCTCATTTGTTTTCTCGCCGCCATCCCCCTCCAAAATAAAACATCCCAGAATGCAACTGGGAAGGACATGGTTCCCCATATTTCTGGTTTCCTCTGAGCCTCTCAAACCAGTTCCCCCGCTCTCCAGAGAGCAGAGGGGTCACAGAGGCTAGATAAGTCCTCCCTAAAATGAGAGGGGCAGGCTCCAGGGCCCAGCAGCCAGACACGATGGGGAGACTGAGCCAACTTCTTTCTCCTTCTTGCAGCCCTGACGGTGAAGTTTCTGACCAGGAGGTTCATCAGCGAATATGACCCCAACTTGGGTAAGGGCCCACTCCCCCCTGTCCCTCCTGCCGTGCCCACTTGGATCTCCCCTGCAAACACACATATGCCGTGGTGGGCCCAGGCCTGACCAGGACCACACATCTGGGGGCCGAGGGGAGGAGCCAGCTGATGACTCAGCCCATGTGACTCAGCCCATGTGACAAAATGTTTTAAGTTCCAAAAATGTACCCTTCCTCAGCTCACCCCAGACAACTTGGGGGTTAGCCCAATTAAGAGAACTGAGAGAAGTTGCTTTGCCCTAAAATATGAAGTATGATGAAACTTAAAAAAAAAAAAAATGGAGCATTGCAGAATATGCACATCCATTAAGTGTTTTTCTTCCAGATGGTTATTCAGTGTACTTTTCCACAAAAGCTGGACAAGACATTTGGGAAATTCCCTAGTAATAATGGCTTCTAAACCAGTTTTTTAACCACACAAGAAAACTAGTCTTGTTTGGTAGCTGTATCATGATGGTGTTTTGGAAAAAGGGATGCCCTGGTGTCAGAGCTGAGTTTGAATCCTGGCTTTGTCACTTATTGGCTGTGCACTTTTGAAGCAGTCACCTAAGCTCTCTGAGCTTCTGTTTCCTCATCTGTGAAATGGGCATAAAAATACCTATCTCAGAGAATTACTGTGAGGATTAATGAAATAACACATGTAAAAGATGTAGCGTAATACTTGACCCACAGAGACATTGAATGCATATTCACTTCTCCTTCCTTCTTTCTCCTCAAATGGCTTCCCATCTGTGGTGGCTGAGATTCGCCCAAGTTAATTAGATCACTGTTTCTGAAAATTAATTTTAGCAGCAGGACCTTTTCCTCAAATAACCTCTTACATGGAAGCCCAATATCTAAATACGTAAAAGCAGAATTTTATTAATATAACTGTAACTTAAAGCTCACATTTATAGCATTTCTTTATGGTAAACTTTCCACTGAGAAAAATGGGGTGTCTGGATGCTCTTTGCTCTTTGGAAACAGAGGTTACAGTCTTAGATTATCTTCCCCCTTCATAAGAATTGAATAAGGCATTTGTGGAACCCCTGAAGGCCCTCTGAGGAAACCCAGGGCTCCGGGAGGACCCTGGGGTCCCACAAATGAAACCTCCACAGTGCAGCACCACCGGCAGCAGACCTCTGATGGATTGCGCCCTTCACGCCTGAAGGAAAGGGCTCCTCAGCCCACTGGTGCCCCTCAGCCCCTCAGTCCAGGCTGGGATGTTGAATCCCAGTGTCAGAGCAGGAAGGGATGTCAAGGCTACTTGGTCCAGTGGTTTTTAGAATGTATTCCTTACGTAGCAGAATCCCCTCTTCCACGGAGATCTTACACAGAACCCCAGGAGTCAAGCAGAGGAAGCAGAGGGGGTCCCCTGGCTAAGTCAGGAATGCAGGGCAGGCAACTCGCGGACAGTCCTTAAGGGGTTTGTTCCTCAAAGTTTGGTGTGACCGCCTGTGCTTTGACACAGCCCCTCGGCTACAGCGGAGGAAGCAGGCCCAAGGAGCTTTGTGGGCCAGGGTCACCAGCAGGTCTGAGAGGAGCCCATCGATTAGCAGAGGTCAGTGCCCAGGGGAGTGAGACACAGGAGCACGAAGTCAGATGGGCGGGGTGGGGGAGTGGGTGGGAAGGGAAGGCACACAGCAGGGATGTCTGGGAAGGGAAAACGGAGATTCTCAAGGACAGTGGCTCAAAAGACAAATTCTGCCTACCTCAAATATTGCATGGAACATACTTATACTAAAAAGTATTAGCTGTTTATCTGAAATTCAAATTTAACTGGTTATCTTGTATTTTATTTGGCAACCTATCTCCAGTCTCTCTTCTTCCTGTCCCCCATCCATACCCTTCAGGCAGGGTCCCACCAGAGGTGCCTATTACAGTGGTGGTTTGAGCTTCCTGGTTGAGCAATTTTGGAGTTCTGAACTGGTAGGGGAATGCGTGGTCAGACGGTCTGAGGTGGGGGTGTGGCAGCTCCACAGTGGTTAGTCACCTCAGCCTTTTGTCTCGTACCACACCCTGAGAGCTTCTGAGCTGGAGAGATGGCTAGACGCTCTCCTGTCGGCCATTCTGGGAGGCCAGTGCTGCTCCTTGGGGGTCCTGTCCACTGTCTGAACATTCCCACCACTATCCCATGGCTGGTTCCAGCAACAGGGGGGAACTCTCGGACCAGAGCCTTTCCTTCTGTGGAGAAAGGTCTGAGCATCCAAGGAAGAGTTAGCCATGTGGAGATGTAAAACCACCCTTTCCCCTTTTCTTTTTTTCTGTACGCGGGCCTCTCACGGTTGTGGCCTCTGCCATTGCGGAGCACAGGCTCCGGACGCGCAGGCTCAGCGGCCATGGCTCATGGGCTCAGCCGCTCCGCGGCATGTGGGATCTTCCCGGACCGGGGCACGAACCCGTGTCCCCTGCATCAGCAGGCAGACTCTCAACCACTGCGCCACCAGGGAAGCCTCACCCTTTCCCCCCTTTTCAAACACCTTCCAAGAGCTTGAGCTCAAAGGGGCCTCATGAGGGTGGACACCTGTGATGTTCATTCCTATCTCCAGCTTGGAGTGCAGTGCTAGGCACAACACAGATGCTGTTAAACATGGGATTTGAATTTTAGTTTTAGGATTACCCTTTAAAGAAGAGCTCCTATTATTATCCCCATTTTACAGGTAAAGAAACTGAGGCAGAGAGGGCTCAGTGGTTTGCCTAAGATCATGGAGAACCTCAGGTACAAAGGAAGATGAGACACCACTCCAGTTGCCCTCCACTAAGGGTGGCCTCATGCTGTCGAGGACCTGAAGTCAGAAGTCTGTGTGGCACTGGGCTCTCTGAGCCTTGGTTTCCCCATCTGGAAGATAGGACTAATAGACTGTGCTCTGTGTGTGAGCTGTGCCTTGTTATAGGTTGTGACTGTTAGAGTTGGTAGGAGCCAAGAGAGTCAGTGCCTGTGAAAGGGCTTCACCTGTGCTGAGCACTCCAGGAAGCGAGCAGGGGTATCCAGGAGGACACCCTCCTCTCACAGAGGGATTGGGGGCATCTCACCTGGTTTGCCCAGGGCAGAATGACAAGCTTCTCACCGCTCTTCTCCTCATCCTGCTCCAACAAGGGTACAGGCACCATTTCTGAAGCATCATCCCATACACACTCTGACCAGAGCTCCTTTAGTGACATTTTAAAAATTATTGCTGTAAATGAGAGAAAAATACTTCGGGAAAGGGATCTTTTCTCAGCATTTAAGTCCTAAGAATGTTATTTAGAACTAGCAGTTATGAAACCCGTATTTAGTAAAGGACTCTAGAATGACCAGAGGGCAGGGACTTTGTGATGGGGAGGCAGGACATTACTGTGACTTGGAAAGGAGCCCCCACTGCACCCCCAGCCCCTGGAGTCACCTCACTTGCAAAGGGGGAGGGAGCTGGATAAGATGATTTCATGACCTCTGAGCCTTCTCCACTTTGCCCATGCATGTTCCACGGCCTCAGCTGGACGGGGAGCTTCTGCTCTTTCCCTGTATTCTGCACAGATAGAGCTGGAGAATTGGCTTGTCCACTGAGCAGAGGGAGTGAGGGGGTCCCGCTGTAGAGCCCCAATTTCAAGTTCCTTCTGATAGGGTGCTGTGTGGCTGTGGGAGAGTTCTCTTCTTTTCTGGGCCTCACCTTCCTGTCATCTCTCTATGGAAGAGCTAACAGCAACCTCAAAAGGCTGTTGCATTTAAGGGACTGTAGGAGACCAAGGTTGGGCTAATATATTTCCTTGGGCTGGGCACAGCATGGTGCCTGTTTGGGCACAGAAGCTGGGAAGCACCTAAAAGGCATGCATCAGACAACTCTGGCAGGAAAATAAAGAAAAATCTGAAGGAGATATAGGTATCCAGGGGCAGCTCCTCTTGCACCAAATATAGTTAAACATTTGGGGCATATTTTCCATGAGATTTTTTTTTTTCTTTTTGTCTTTGAACAAGAACGGCTATTTATCCAAGTCCCCACAGCAGGCTGGGGACGGGAGCTGTCTATGACTCCTGCCGGCTGCTAGTGGACCTGGCGTGTGTCCAGGCCTGGCTTAGCTGCCAATGGCCCTCAGAGAGAATTCCGCCACGGCTGGGGGTTACGCTTCTCACAGTGGCTGCTACCAACAGGCAGAGAGGGCTCCAGTTCTGCCCAGAGGGTTCTTCTTTGGGGTCACTTGGGGCACAGGGGCACCACCACCCCCAGGGAAAGGTGAGGGCCAAGTACACTCACATGTGTGGGCCAGTGGCACAGGGGAAGGTTGGGGGTAGGGAGAATGATTGTGACAGCGAGGTCTTCTTTGCAGGCCTGGCCACTTTCTCAGGTTTGAGGTCATGAGGACTTAGAGAAAACAATTTGTAAAAACTCATGAAATCCAAATAAGGTCAGTGGTGTAGTTCATAGTATGGTACCAATGTCAATTTCCTGGTTTTGACCATGGTACTATGGTTATGTAAGGTGCTAACATTGGGAGGTGGGGGGAAGAGTACACAGGAACTCTCTGTACTATTTTGCAACTTCTACATGAGTCTAAAATTATTTCAAAATAAAAAGTAAAAAAAAAAAAATCACCTAGGAATGTGAACCTGCCCTGGAAACTTTGGAGCACTATGTCCCCACTGTCCTTTACCGGGCATTTGTGGAAGGCCAGGCCCCATGCCTAGCGGCCCATCCAGTCCTCATGCAGCCCTGTGAATGGTGCAGGGACAAGCATTTAGCACAGCGCCTGGCACGGAGTAAAAACCTGAAAACTGTTAGCCAGTGTTATCACATCATCCCTATTTTAAAATGAGGAAACAGAGTCTCAGAATGCTGAAATGACTTGACCAAGGCACACAGCTAAAAAGTAGCTGAAGTTGGGTTTGATTCCCATCTCCAACCTAAAACTTTCAACCATCCTAGATTCCTCTGCTATTATTTTGACAAGGATTACTTGTAAAACCTTCTTGGGACCTCTTTTTCTTTATTGAAATATAGTTGATTTACAACGTTGTGCCAGTTTCTGCTGTACAGCAAAGTGACTCAGTTATACACAGAGACTTTTTTTTTTTTTTTTTTTTTTTGCGGTACGCGGGCCTCTCACTGTTGTGCCTCTCCCGTTGTGGAGCACAGGCTCAGCAGCCATGGCTCACGGGCCCAGCCGCTCCGCGGCATGTGGGATCTTCCTGGACCCGGGCACGAACCCGTGTCCCCTGCATCGGCAGGCAGACTCTCAACCACTGCACCACCAGGGAAGCCCACAGAGACATTTTTAAAAATATTCTTTTCCATTATGATTTATTACAGGATATTGAATATAGTTCTCTGTGCTATACAGTAGGACCTTGTTGTTTATCCATCCTGTATATAATCGTTCACCTCTGCTAATCCCAAACTCCCAGTCCTTCCCTCCCCCATCTCCTGCCCCTCCTTCTCGGGTCTTCTAAAGAGGGTCTGACCCACCTCCCCGCCCCCCGCCCCCGGCCCCTGCCTTAATCATGTTGTGTGCTTCTCCTTTCTTGTCCCTTCCCCACCGGCGGCCAGAGGGTTGTCCTGATTGTCCTTGGGGTCTTCCTGTGGGCCAGGTACTGTGGTTGGAGAGAAGGGGGTGGAGAAGCTTGGGCTTCAGGTGGGAGGGGCTGGCAGTGCAGCTCCTGAGGCCTCTGCTGCTCACTGGGCCGGTGAGCCACACACACTCCATCCTGCAGGTGTGGTGGGTGGACCCAGAACACAATCCCATACCCTGTGGCATGTTCTATGAGTGCCCTCGGGTGCTCTGGGCCACGACAGGTGGAGCAGCATCTCCTTGGTGGGAGGGTCTGCCCGTGTTCTCCATGTGGATGAGAGCCAGGGTCTTTCCAGTGGTCCTGGCTCAGCCAGCCCCAGAGCAAGTCCCCCAGGGGTGCACAGGGATCCAGCAAAGGGAAGCTGGGACTCAGACCCAGCCTACCATCGAGTGGCCTGCACTGCCTCTGACTGGGCTGACCGTCTGTGTTGCAGAGGATACCTACAGCTCTGAGGAGACCGTGGACCACCAGCCTGTCCACCTGAGGGTCATGGACACTGCAGACCTGGTAACATTACCCCCATGACCCATGAAGAGCTGAGAGTCAGTGCAGCCTCTTGGGAGGCTGCTTCCAGAGTGTGGACCTCAGATGGGAATCTGTAAACCTTTTAAGCTCCAATTTGCTATGGGTCCCTGATTGAGGTGCTGACCTCTCTGGGCCTGAATCTATTGATGTGCCAAATGAGAAGGGATAGGAAAGGGCCTGGGGAGACCTGATGATTGTCGGTGTCAGCTCTGAGATTCTGTGCTCTGGGGCTTGACGCCTGTGTACACATGGAGACAGGTGCACACACGTGTTTACGCAGAGGCTCCCCTGGCCCAACCTTGCCCCGCCGCCCAGTACATACATCTCCCTGTGTCCTCACCACCCCCTGCCAAGGCTGGATGCCAGTTCTTCTCAGAAGCCAAAGGGGCACCGTGAACCTGACCCAAAACCAGCAGTGCCCAGGCACAGCCAGGTCTCTGTAGGGGCCATGCCAAAGTCTTGGCTCTGTGCCCCAGAGGCCGAGGTCTCCAAGTCTGGGACTGGGTGGTGGGAGTGAGGCTCAGAAACAATGTCTCCTTTCACAGCAAGCCAGATCCACACTCAAGCGCCCCTTTGAAAAGGGCCCTGCTGGGGAACAATATACAGAGATGCAGGGAGCGGGGAAGTGGGATGAGACAGCTCAGGTGAAGGCCTGTACCCTGGCCTCCTCTGCCCCTGACAGAGGCTGCCCTCCTTTGCCCCAGGACACCCCCAGGAACTGTGAGCGCTACCTGAACTGGGCCCATGCCTTCCTGGTGGTGTACAGCGTCGACAGCCGCCAGAGCTTCGAGGGCAGCAGCAGCTACCTGGAGCTGCTCGCTCTGCATGAGAAGGAGACACAGCGCAGCTACCCTGCTCTGCTGCTGGGCAACAAGCTGGACATGGCCCAGTACAGGTGAGTGCGGCATTTTGTCCCACACCCTAGAGCTCGCCTTCTCCTTTCTCGTAAAAGCGGTGTCATCTTCAGGGATTATTTGGCTGCTAAGAAGAGTAATCCCCTTGGATGTAGATAGAAGGGGGTGTGTTGTAAGGATACAGTGGGCAGGGCTTCCAGGCAGCCAAGGGCAGGAAGGGAAGAGCATCTGGGCTGCACAGGAGCTGGACCCTGAAAGTCAGAAGAGAGGCCACTCCTCCCATCCTCCTGAGGCTCTGAGGTCTCTCTCAGCCTCACCCTTGCTTTCCTGAGACTATATGACCTTCTGTTTCCACTCCCCACAGCTGGCTGGTCATCCAGTGCCCAATTCCAATTCTGGGGAGAGAGGCTCTAATTGGCCACCTGGGTCAGGTGTCTGCCCTGGTCCAACCAGCTTTCGCCTCACCCAAGCGTGGTCCCCAGGCTCATTCCCACAGTTGGCTGTGCTGAGGGCAGGTTCTCTTAGAAAGAGTTGGAGTTGAATCAGAGACCACAGACTGGGCCAGAGGACAGATGACCACTGAGTGCTGCAGCCGTATTTTGCTTGGCTGGCACAGTGTTTTAAAAGAGCCGGAACTGGAATGCTTTGAGGTGGGGCATGCCCCCTCCAGCTGAACACAGGCCTCACACTCCCCGTGGCTTACCTCCACCCTCCCCACACACCCAAGTTGCCCGCCTGGCCCCTGAGGCGTTTGAGACTGTGCTGCCTCCACCCGATGGGTGACCCCACTGGCCCTCTCCAGCACATCCGTCCTGTGTGGCCAGTCCACCTGCGAGGTAGGGCACCCCCCACCAGCCTTCCTCCCGTCCCTTCCTTCTCAGGGCTGGTCACTCCCGCTTCCCCAGGCCCCAAAGGCCCACTGACTGATGTTAGGAAGGAGGGAACACTTAATATAGATCAGGGCTGATGGGCAGTGGGGAAATGGGGTGTGGTCTGATGAAGGGTGCTCACGGTAGGAGCCTTCAAAGGTGGGCAGACCCTCAGACCCAGACAAATTCCATCTCAGGGAATGAGCAAAGTTGTGTGATCTTAAAGCCAAAAGGTAGTCTTTGAGGAATCACAGATCCCGCAGAGCCTAGATTAGGGATCAGAAGACTGGATTGTGAATAAACCAGTTTTAAATATGAGGAAAAAAACTAGGCCACTGTTTTGGTCCCAATATTTACCAGTGGGATTGTCCAAAAGTGGTTTGGGGGCAAAGAGCAAAGCAGCATCGTTTCCCTAAGGAGTCATGAGATTTGTCCCCATTTCCTTCTTTGGTCACGTCCCGAGGTTGGTAGGTCAGGATTTGATGGGCACAGACAATGTAATTTTTAGCTGAGCATTGGTCAATGTCTCCCATGAGTGTCTTGCAGCTAAAGGGTAAAATGTGGGTTAGAGCGGTGATAACCACTGATAACATTTTCGCTAGGCTACGCCAAAATAAGAAAAAGGGTAATAATGTTATATGCCCGGCTCATCCATTCACGCACACACATGCACGTATGGGGTTCTTGTTTCCAAAAGCTCATTATTCAAGCCCCACAATGACAAAGTTTCAGATTCAAGTTCATCACAAAGGCACGTAATACCAAGTATTCTTTCAAAAGGAGTTCCTCAGGAATCTGTGAGCTGACAGTCAGGACACCAACCCTGGTTGGGGAATGGATCAGGTGCTCTGTCCCTGACGCTTTTGTCCCAGTCATTCCCTCTGTCTGTTGAGCTAGCCCACTTCCAGCCTTTGCTCCTGCCAAATTAACCTTGGCTCAGAAACCTTTTCCCACCATACCCACCCTGGTGTCCCCTCTCAGCTCCCAGGCTGTGCCACTGTCCTCAGGAATGGCAGGTGAGGCAGCTCAGCAGTGAGATTTAGCCATTGAAACCTTGGCCTCCAGCCCTCAGGGACCCCTCCCCCCGCCTGCCCCCTGCCTCTTCTGGACATCTGACCTATCCAAGGGCCAGTATTTTTCTCTCACCCTGATTCCCATGGCTTTCAGGACCTTCCTAGTTACAAATACTCGATCCCATCATCATGGGAAGTGGTACAGGATGAAGCTGGGAATAGGTGCTGCTCCCTCTCTCGTGCTGTCACCCTTGCTCTCTCCTGCCTCTCTCCTGGGCAAGCAGACAAAACTCCTTGCCACGAGCCCTGAGACCTCTGCCGACCACAGGCGTTCTGAGTCAGGACCTCGGCCCACCAGGCCTCTGTGGACACTGTGGTCTCACATCCTTCCAACCAGACCACTGCCTTTCCCCAGAGCTGATCCCACATGCCAGGGCTGAGGGTGGCTCATTTCCTGACCAAGGGAGTCAAGATGTGGGGCTGGGAATACCCATCTTCCTCTGGCCACAGGCAGGGTCTAGCCAGGGACTTTGGGCCAGCTTCTCCCTTCCCCTCGGCCTCGTTCTGAAATTCTGGCTTCGGTGACATCAGCCGCCACTTATTAAGCAGGGACTGTGCTAGGCACTTGACACAAATCGTCTTAATCTTAACAACCCTGAGAGGCAGCTCTCATTATCCCATTTTACTGATGAGAAAACCGAGCCTCAGAGAGATGAAGATGGTCACCGAGCTAGTAAGTGAGGATCCAGGTGTAGGCCAGGGCCTGCCTGACTTGGATGCATGCTCCTGACCCCGCCTCACCCTGCTTCCCCGCCAGGCAGGTCACTCAGGCAGAGGGCGTGGCCTTGGCGGGCAGGTTCGGGTGCCTGTTTTTCGAGGTCTCTGCCTGCCTGGACTTCGAGCACGTGCAGCACGTCTTCCACGAGGCAGTACGGGAGGCACGGCGGGAGATGGAGAAGAACTCCCTGGCCAGGCCCCTCTTCATCTCCGAGGAGAGGGCCCTGCATTACCAGGCCCCACTCACGGCCCGGCACGGGCTGGCCAGCTGCGCCTTCAACACACTTTCTACTGCTAGCCTGAAGGAGATTCCTGCTGTGGCCCAGGCCAAGCTGGTCACTGTAAAGTCATCCCGGGCTCAGAGCAAGCGCAAGGCACCCACCCTGACACTGTTGAAGGGCTTCAAGATCTTCTGAGGGCCCCTGCTCAGGATTCCAGGCTCAGCGCTGGGCAGTCTGCAGGGCAGGAGCTGGCTTCTCACCACCGGCTTTCCTTCTGGTGGAACAGCAGCCCTCACCCTCTGGTGGACAGCTGACCCCTCCTCCAGCACCAGGCAGTGTCCCTGACACCCAGTTCACTGTAGCAGCAATAGGGACAGGCAGAAATTCTGCTCCTGTTCCCTCCAGACCTTGGTTTCCATGGTAACCACCGCATCCCTCACCCTGAAGGAAACAGCCACTGTGACAACGCAGAGACCTGGGGTCAGCCTGAAGCGGAAGGAACTTGCAGCATCCATCGTGGCGCCATCACCCCCTCCTGCTCCATCTACATCCAGGCCTGATGTGGCCCCTGGTGGACAGCTCTGGGTGGACAGCTTCAGGAGGCACTGCATAAGTGTGGGCCTGAGAGCATCCTGCCCTGAGGTCCCAGCACCTCCTGGTGGACGGGAAGGGCAGGGCAGCTGCAGGTTTTGCAGGGCCAGAGCCTAGCCCTCCCCTTGCCTTCTGACTTCACAGAACCCCCAGGCAACACACCTCACAGTTTATCCAAGTAAAATCTAGTTGCAATAATCCTACGGGACAGCCTGTGAGAAGCAAAGGTGTCCCGGGAAGGCCTATTTCCAGTCCTTTGCCTCTCAATGAGGGCAGAGGGAGAAGGCCGCGGGTAGGCCAGTGTAGGGAGCCTCCTGTGTGTTTCCACCAGGAGGCAGGGCCCCCGTATTTTACAACCTTAAATCAAGGACTCTGTCCGCAGGCCCTCAGGACCTGCCTTCTCAAGTTTACTGATCAAAACTGCAGAACAAAGTCATTCTCTGCAGTGACAATCACCCAGGACTCCAGGGAGCCCACAACTGGCTGTATCAGACATCCGGTAGGGAGAAGCACAGTTTTCTGTTTGTAGTCTGTGCGGCAGGACCTAGTACCCTTGGCAATGGGTCTGCGTGTTCAAAGTCCACTTTTGTAAGATACCACCTAAAGCATTTTTGGTTCACAAAGCAGATTTTTGCATAAATTATTTGGGGTTGCCACCACAGCTTATACTGCAACACGGTGGCTCAGACACGGGATCGCGACACTCCTTTGGGATCCCACGGTTAGCAAGAGAAGGGTCTCAGAGGCAGGGAGTTTCTTAGTTTTCTAGCTCTCTTTACCACAGGGCCCCTGGCCCAAAGGAAGTCTTTCACAGACCCTCAGCAGACCAGCAGGCAGAGGAGTGGCCTGTGGTGGGGGAAGGGAGGGGGAGGGGATTCTGAGTCCAGAATCCTGCCCCTTCCTCACTCAGCCCTTCCAGGAGCTTGGATTGAAAACAATAGCTCTTGCCCAGGCTTCAGCCACCTTCTGCAGACGGAGAAGCCGAGGTCAGAGGGAGGCTGTGAACTCCTCAAGGCCACGTGAGGAGTCCTGGCCAGGCTTCCTGACCCACAGGCTGGCTCTGGATTTTGCACTTCTGTTTCAAGCCGCTTGTGTGTGGACCACTGCCATTTGAACAGACTATGCAATTCCAACTGCCCACATCCAGAAGCATTTTAATAAAAAGGTTTTGTTCGTTTTTTTCCTAACAGGGTTTTAGTTTGATTGCAGTTCACTCACTGTCTGCTAACACCACGGGGGCACTGCCCTGCACCCTAACTAGCTCTCAGATTCTCAGGGGTCCGGAAGAATGACTGGCGGCACATCACTGTCTTTTATGTCCACTTCCACCTGGGCCAGCTTTGGCTTTTCTGAGAGCAAAGTCTCTCTTAGGATGGTCAGGTTGTTGTCATCTTCGTTTCTGGCCTCGGCCAAGTACAGGACTTCTGGAGTTTGTTTTTCTGGTGGCAGCCTCTTTTGATTTCTGGGAGGAGAGAAAACACTATGGAATGTGAGTTCCCTGAGTTGGGGTACCGAGTGTTTGGGGCAGGACTGGGTCTCCCAGGTGGGTTAGTGAGTTTGAGGTAGAAATCCAGTGCCCAGTTCTGGGAACAGTTGCGGGAGAAGCCGAGAAGGTGCCGTGGTGTTTGGCGGAGAAACATCTTACACTTGTCTGTGTGTCACCTTACCAAACCCTCAGCGCCACCTGTGAGCTCAACTACTATTGCTCCCCTTACAGGCGATGTAATGTGGCTCAGAGGGCCAAAGGAGCACATGCCTGGGACGTGCGTTTAAGTTTCCTGACCCTGAGTCCCGTGTTCTTTTCACCAAACCACATTTTCTCATCGCAGGGCTGTCGTCCTGCTTAGTGCAGGTCCTTGTCACCCCACACCCCATCCCCACCCTCACTCCACCCCATCTCTAGACAAGCTAATCAGGAAATTCCTAACTAATCTTCCTGCCGCTAGGTGCTCACTTCTCCAAACTGGGCTACACACGCCAAATCATGATTCTAAAGTCCCTGTGCGTACACACCACTCCCCAGCTCAAGCGCCTTCAGTGGCTCCCCACTCCCACTTCCTTAACCTGGCATTCAAGATCCAGTCTTCCTTCCAATAACCTTCCCAAATGTCTCCCCTCTGAGGTGGTTCTACTCAAAGTATCCACCTCTAGGTTTCCTGGCCATAGTAGAGGGACCCGGCTGTGGTTAGAGCCGACCGCCCAATCTGCTTGGGCCATAGGGGAGTATCTCAGTGTCTGCTGCTTCTGAGGACACCTGCCTTGTCTCTGAAGTGACCTTGTCGAGGGGGATGCTTCCTGACAGGGTGAGAGAGGAAAGGTCACCTTCTTAGAGGCTATACCCTCTGGGTCTTTTTA
This sequence comes from Leucopleurus acutus, assembly GCF_964270905.1. Classification (NCBI taxonomy): domain Eukaryota; kingdom Metazoa; phylum Chordata; class Mammalia; order Artiodactyla; family Delphinidae; genus Leucopleurus; species Leucopleurus acutus. The sequence goes on along the minus strand of NC_139142.1, from coordinate 133,972,513 downwards.
TATCCTGCATCCAGACTGATCTTGCTAAAACATAAGCCGTTCATGTCCCTGTGCAGAGCTCTTCTTTGGCTCCCCAATGCCCATGGGCTAGAACCTGAACCCCTTAGGATGGCCCCCAGGGCCTGTTCACTCTGGGCTCTGCTGCCTCTTGGCCTCCTCCTCCCCCTGCCCTCCCCACACTCCACACTGCAGCCTCACGGGCCCTCCTCCTCCCGCCTCAAGCTTGGTGTGTGCTGTCCCTTGGTCTGGAAGGCTTCCATAGCCCACCCTCGCGCTCTCTCTTTTTGCCCCGCAGGCCCCAGATCCCATCTCTGTGCTCCCACAATACTCTGTATGTCCCACAGTCGCCACCTGTCACTCTAAACTACAATTATCTCCCCACCAAACTGTAAACTCCATAAGACCAGGGCTGAATCTATCTTGCCCAGCCCTGCCGCCCCCGCTCTCAGTGCGGAGCTTAGCGCAGGGCAGGTGCTCAGCTTATTCTGTGGAATGAAAGATGACTGGGCCATAGCAGTTCATAACGACTAGTTAGCAATGTGAGCAAGGGGCACTGGGTTATTTCTTTCTGGCTTTACAGCAGAACTGTGAGGAGGATTCATAGATGACATAAAATATAGCACAGAAGGAAGAGCACGGAGGTTAGGCCAACCCTTCCGTGGATCCTCAGTGACCTTATTCTGTACAGTGGGAATAGGTAATTTGTGCCAACCCCACCTTACAGGGCTGTCTTGATCAAGTGAGAGAATGCGAAGGTGCCTTTAAAATTGTAAAACATGATACAGATCTGAGGGAGAGATTCTCATTATGATTGTTTCAAAGTTACTGCTAGTTACTAGGGCTATAGTAACTATTGAATGAATGGGAATGAGTGAACCAAGCATTTATTGAATGACTTCTAGAGCCAGACTTTGTGCCAGTTGCTTGGGGAAACAAAATTGAGTCAAATGTGGTCCCTGCCTTCAAGGAGCTCTCAGAAGTTAGCCCTGGAATCATCCAGAGAGTTTAACAAAATGCCAATGCCCAGGTCCCACCCTTTGTGTCAGAATCTCCAAGGCGAGGTACAGATTTCTGTGTTTTTAATGTTCCTCCTCAGGTGATTTGGTTGTGTATCCAGGGTTAAGGAGTACTGTTGTTATAAAGATGTCAAAATCACCCCAGGAGCACCGACGGATCTTAGGTCTCTTTCCGTGCCCTGCATTTGGCCTTGGAGCAGCATAAGGCTTTCCCCTTTAAGAACAGCCCTAACTGCAAAAGCCCCCACTGTGCACTCGCCACAATCCTAGGAGGAGGGAATCAGTTATTACTGCCATTTATAGAAGAAGAAGCTGGCTTGGAGATATTGAGTGTCTTGCCCAGCTACTGAGTGGCAGAACTGGAATTTGAACCCAGCTTGTGTGACTCCAGAGCCAGAGATCCTGACTTCTGAGATACACCACCAGCCTGCGCCCTGTTTGCTGGCCAGGGCCAAGGAGTGGTCATCAGGGACAGTTGCCAGTTTTTCAGCAGCTTTGGGTTCTCAAAGGACCCTAAAGGATGCATTTTGCTGTCCCAAAGGGTGGACAGCCAAGGCCCCTAGATGACTCCTCTCTAGGTTTCCTTTGGGAGGGCAGGGCCCCCCCCCTCCAGAGACCACCCCCAGAACAGCTCCTCACCTGTTTGCCTGGATGTTCCTTCTCAAGAAGACAATGCTTATCACGACCACCACGGCCACCAGGACAAACATGGAACTATTCCAAGGAGTTGCTGGAGAGGGACACACAGGACAGAACCTTGAGGAGAGGCTGGGTGCCCTTCAGGCCCCTAACAGACCAGCTCACAGCATCAACCTTCCTGTGCTGTGGGCCAGGTATCGTAGAGAGACTCTAAGCTGAAAATGAGCCCCCTGCCCTGCGGGAACTCCCAGTCCAGTGTTGGGCGGGGAGAGGGAGATAAGATCTCTGCTCTGAAGAAGCTCTCATCTACCTGGGGGAGACAGCACTGCAGCTTGGTAATAATAGTGGGCAATTAGTGGGCAAGGAGGAGTGTGGGTGAAGATAAACTTCACAGTCTTCAGAGTTTTGCTAGGAGCTAGCCAAGTGCAGTACAAGGGGAAAAGGAAGGAAGGGAGGGAGGGAGGGAAGGAGGGAGGGAGGAAAGAAAGAAGGGGTGGCAGTTAAATTGGATTCAACACATTGCCCACAGACAATATGTGAAGTGGCTAATCTGAATTTGGAGAATCAAGATTGGTCCACACTGTACCCAAGTGAGGCAGGATCTAGCTTCAGAGCTTTTGCGTTTGCTGTTCCCTCTACCAGGAATGTTCTTCCCTCACATAATCTGCATGGCTAATTCCTTCACCTCCTGCAAGCTTTACTCAAACACCACCTTCTTAGGGAGGCCTTCCTTGACCACATTATGTTCCCTGCAGCACACCTGCTATTCCCTTTCTCCACTTAATTTTTCTCCGTATTATGCATCACCAGCACACTATGCATTTTAGTCATTTGTTGATTTTCTGTCTCTTTCACTAGAAGGTATGCTCCATGAGGGCAGAGATTTTTGTTTTTTCCCTTCTGTAACCCCAGTGCTGAGAACAGTGCCTGGTGCACAGAAGGAACTTAATAAATATTTGTGAATGACAGGATGGATGAGTAAATGAGTGGCCAGCCCTGAGAAGAGGAGGGTGCAATTTAGCCAGACCCCTCTGGGTAGTGTGACCCCCTCAGCCTCAGTCCCTGGCTTAGAGGAAACGTGCAGTCTGCTGCAGAGGAGGGGACCATGAAGGGGGCTTCAACCAGATTCCTCTCTTTGTGTTGTGTCCACCACTTACCATCTTCTACACGAAAATACCAAAGCATTTCTTCCAGCAGCTCCTGAGGCACCTCGGTGCCAGGTGGGGCTCCAGTAAGCTCCTCATTGTAGCCCATGCCACTGCTCCTGGTTGGGATATGTTTCTGACAACAAATTCCTTAGGCCCCTTCGCCCCCAGGTGCTCTCCTGGCCTCCTAGGTTCTGGCTCTTTGCAAAGCCCCAAAGCCTGCTGGAGACAAAGCAGAGAGCATAACTGGTTATTCCACCCCAGTTTACTCTCCCCTCCCTGCCCAAACCCAGCTCTCCTCAGGACCAAAACAGCTGGAACTCCCGCAACAGGTGGGGCCTGGAGAAGCAGAGACCATAGAAGTGGGAGTCACTCAAATCTTTATGAAAACTCATCATGTGTGGGGAAGACCTGGGAGTGAGGAGGACTGAGCCACTGATGGGCTGTGGGACTCTTGCAGGGGACTCCCATTCTCCAAGAAGAAACTGATATCTAGAATATACAAAGAATTCTCGCGAATTAAGAAGAAAAAGACTAGAATCCTAATAAATGTGTAAAGGATATAAACAGGCAGTTTACAAAATAGGAAACCCAAAAGGCTAGCAAGAATATGAAAATAAACTCTTTGGTAATAACAAGAATGAAAATTAAAACAAAATGAAACACCACTTGACATCTGTTAGATTGGCATAGTTTGGAAGGTAGGTAATGCCGTGTGTTGGCGGGGCTCTGGGGCTATAGCCTTAGGCACTGCCAGGGCGTGTAGACTGGGGCAGCCATCTAGGGAGCAAATTAGTCAAAGTAAGTGTACACGTGACCCAGCAGTTCTACTCCTGAGTGCATTTATATCTCAAAGAAAGTATCCCTGAGGATCATAAGGGGGCATGCCACACCGTTTATGAAAATTCACATATGCACACAAAACAACAACACACATTTTACAAAAACACGTTTTTAAAAAGACACATTCAACACATTAGGATAATTATCACTGGGGGTGCGGAGAAGAAAAAGGTAACAGAAATGGAGATCCAAGTAAAGAAATAAAACAGGAGAAGGGTTTTGAACAGACCAATCATGAAATCATGTCATAGGGCTAAAAAGACAATGAGGCAAAGAGAGAAGAAGAGAGGCCAGAGGCCATCTCAAGTCCCCCCGGCTCTGACACTGCCTTCCACTCCAAAACAGCCTTTGGAGGCTCAGCCAGGAACATCCGAAAACAAATGGATGGAAAACAGCCAAACCGAAGAACAAGGTACTAATAAAAAGAGTTTTCTCCAGCTCTGAGAAAACTGAAGAAACATCTACAGGTTTTGAGGGAAAATATTTTGACACAAATAAAATATTGAGCTGAGTTTTTCCTATATGAATGATCATTCATGTGTCAAGATAGAGATGGAAGTCAGGGGGAAAGAAAGACTGTTTTTTAGACTTTCAGGGACTCAGATGCCTACTACCTACTTACTCATTTAAAGGATATAATATATATACTGAATAATGGAAAGACAAAGTTACAGGAGCGGCGAATCGATGTGATCTTGTGTTCCAGCCCCAACTGTCCAGAGCACTTGCTAAGAAGGGCTGTGAGTTTCTGTCCAGTCTCAGATGCAGGAGTACCTGGATCAATGAGTAACATTGGCCACAGGCCCCTGTTGCATATGCAGAGCCCCCCTGAATACCCACAGAGAAAAGAGCACGGAGGTCAAGGCACCAAACACCAACTCCCTTTGGGGAAGTGGGATGGGGCCTAGACCCATGGGACATCCACTTTGAACACTTCTGTATTGTATACATTTCTTGTGAGCACATACTACCTTCGTGAAAGCAATACATGTAATTACATTTTTTAAATGTATGTACTTTGTATGTATATTCTAAATATATATTTTGTGTATTTGTATGTATTTTAAACGTATGTATATACTATCCAAAGAAAACGAAAACACAAATTCGAAAAGATAGATGCAGGGACTTCCCTGGTGACGCAGTGGTTAAGAATCCGCCTGCCAATGCAGAGGACATGGGTTCGAGCCCTGGTCGGGGAAGATCCCACATGCCACGGAGCAACTAAGCCCACGTGCCACAACTACTGCGCTCTAGAGCCCGCAAGCCACAACTACTGAGCCCATGTGCCACAACTACTGAAACCCGCACACCTAAAGCCCATGCTCCGCAGCAAGAGAAGCCACCGCAATGAGAAGCCCATGCACCACAAGGAAGAGCAGCCCCCGCTCTCCATAACTAGAGAAAGCCCGAGCGCAGCAACGAAGACCCAACGCAGCCATAATTTAATAAATAAATAAATTTATTTATTTTTCAAAAAGAAAAGATAGATGCAACCCAATATTCACAGCAGCATTATTTACAATAGCCAAGATATGGAGGCAACCTAAGTGTCCATCAACTGATGAATGGATAAAGAAGATATGGTATATATATATATATATATATATATATATATATATATAATGGAATACTACTCAGCCATAAAAAAATGAAATTTTGCCATTTGCAGCAACATGGATGGACTTGAAGGGTATTATGCTAAGTGAAATAAGTCACAAGAAAGACAAATAAGTGAAATAAGTCATAAGAAAGACAAATACTGTATGATATCACTTATATGTGGAATATAAAAAATAAAACAGAAAAGAAATAGTGAATATAACAAAAAAGAAACAGACTCAAAGATATAGAGAATAAACTAGTGGTTACCAGTGGGAAGAGGGGAGGGGGAGAGGCAATATATCGGGGTAGGGGATTAAGAGGTACAAACTACTATGTATAAAATAAATAAGCTGCAAGGATATACTGCACAGTACAGGGAATAGCTTATAATAACTATAAATGGAGTATAACATTAAAAAATTATGAATCACTATGTTATACACCTGAAACATATAATATTGTAAATAAACTATACCTCAATTAAAAAAGTATGTATATATTGTATTTATACCTTTTGAGACAATTCCAATTTTGGATGTTTAATTAGTGGAACTAACCAAGATGTCAGTTCTTACCAATTTGATCTATAGATAGAGTGCAACCCCAGTCAAAATCCCAGCAAGTTATTTTATGGATATTGACAAACTGGATTTAAAGTTTATATGGAGAGGTAAAAGACCCAGAATAGTCAACACAATCTTGAAGGAGAAGAACAAAGTCAGAGGACTGATGCTTCCCAACTTCAAAACTCACTTTAAAACTACAGTAATCAAGATAGTGCGATCCTGGAACCAATCAGATAACTGTACACATTTGCATGTGGGCTGATGTCCACAGTGGAATGTGTGTTTTAAACATGTATAATATTGTTATAATAAAAATATACCAACAAATGAAACAAACAAAATGATAAGATGGATACAAGTCAGCCCTCCCTGACTGTGTTAGATGCCACAGAAACAAAGGACACAGTTCTCTCAGAGCACTTATCCAGTTTTCTTCTAGAGTGAACATGGTATTAATATCTCTGCTTTTTAAAAATTATTAACTAAACTTCATGATTTATTTGCATTTCATTTTTCATGAATGTCTTTTTGCTGCTCCAGGTTCCCATCCAGGATATCATATTGCATTTAGTTATCATGTCTCCTTAGGCCCCTCCAGGAGATTCCTGCATTTTAAACAGGGCTTAACCATCTGTCATTGGACAGTGATTCCTGACAAAGAACCTGGGCCACCCATCCCCATGGAAGGTTGAAGACACTCACCCTGGGTCCTGGGTTCCTAGGACTTGTCTGATCTGCTGTTGCGAGCAGCACCGATTTCTCTGTTCCTCTTCCTCCTTTCTGGGCAATACCGATGGTCTTTGCACCTGAGCTTTCGCACAGCTCTCACCTAGTGGGAGCGCTGCAGAGCCTGGGGCAGCCAGGCCCATCTGGTAGCTCTGCATTTAGCACACGCCTGGAGACTTCTCTGTCACTTGGGGGTGACTGACCTCTTGAATGAGAGGTCTCAGATGGCAAACAGGCTCCACCTGACTTTCACAATCAGCAAGAACCAGGAGCCCAGTGCTCTCCTTCTTGTCTATTGGCCTCAAGTAAAAAGAAAACATCCAGACCCTCTTGCCAGCCCAGGGGAATGGGCTGGGGAGGACCCTCCATCTGAAGGTCCCGTCATTGCAGGGGGCTGTGTGGTGTGCCCACTCCAGGCCTCTATTTCCTGGTATTATCAATGTTTAACCACGGAGCAGGGAGCCAAGCCTGGCCTTTTACAGCCTCTGCTTTCTCCCAGTGAGGGTCATGGCCTCCTGTGAATTCCTCACAAGATGCTATAAAATAAGACCTTTGGAGAGTCAGGGGTGGGGAAGGCAAGGCACATGAGGCTGTGTGAGTGACCCAGAGAGGAAGAAGCGGGCCAGGCTGAACAGCGTTGAGTGGGAAGGGTTTGGTGGGGAAGCAGGAGTGAGGTGCTCCCCCAACCAGGCCACATGTATTCAATTCTGATCATCAGTGGGCTTTTCTACCCCCGCCCCCCAGGCTCCTTGCATCTCCAGCATCCCTTGGAGTTGGCTCAGTAAGAAGTAGGGTTCCCATTTCCCAAATGAGGAAGCAGGTTGAATGAAGTCACATGACAGGTGCAAGCTCCTCTACGAGTTAATATTCGTCAACGGTGTGAACGACAGAGAAAAGGAGATGCAACAGGGAACCTAGGGCCAGAATGGACTCCAGCTTCTCATCGTTTCGCAACTCATTCATTCAATAAATATTACTTGAACACTAGCTGTGTGGACACAAGGTAAACAAGACAGGCAAGGACCCTGGTCTCCTGAAGCTCATACTCTAGGGGACAGACAGGCAACAAAAAAGTAAGTAAAACATAAATAAGATAATTTCAGCTAGTGACAGTTTCTGTGAATAATTTAAACAACGAAATGATGCAGAAATAGATGGGGGGCTGTGATTACTATATTACTTTACTAAAACTGAATGACAAAGAATTAACTATGCAAAGACCTGGGGCGGCAAGTGAAAAGGCCCTGAAGAAATAATGAGCTTAATTAGTTTGAGAAACAAAAAAAAAAGGGCAACGTAGCTGAAGCACAGTGATATGGGGAGGTGGCATGGGATAAAGTTGGAGGCTAGACAGAAACAGAACGTGCAGTAAAACAGAATAAGGAGTATGGATGTAGAGAGAAGCCACTGGAGGTGACATGATCTGACTGATATTTATCCAAGATCACTTGGCCTGCTGGGTGGTGAATGGTTTGTAAGGGAGCGAGAGAGGAGATGGGAGACATTGGGAGGCTCTTGCATTCATCCAGGCAAGAGACAGTGGTGGTTTGGACCAGGATAATGACAGCAAAGATGGGGAGAAGTGGTCAGATTCAGGGTACATTTTGGAGAGAAAGGCAGCTGATAGATTTCGGAAGAAAGGAACTCTAACTCTCTTAAGCACAAAAGGAATTCGAAAGGAATTCATTGGCTCATATAACTGGGAAGCGCAGAGTGGAGCTGTCCTTACGGATAGCTGGAACCAGGAGTCTGAAGATCCTTTGCTCTTTCTCTCTAGGTCTCTTCCTGCTTCTCTCTGGGTATCAGGCTCATTCCCACAGGCTGGCCATTTCCTGGTAGCTGGACCAGACTGCAGGAAATCCAGGCTCACACCCTTACAGCTAGAGGAGGAAGGAGTCCCTCTTCTCAACTCCGGTTTGGCAGTTCCTGGGACAGGACCCTAATTGTGCTGGCCTGGGTCACATACCCACGTTTTGGATCAGTTTTTATGGCCAAGGGGGAAGTACTATGGATGCTAGCTCAAATCTCATACCCATCGAGTAGCCAAGAGAGAAAGGCTGTGAGCTGGATAGCCATGCCAGTGTGGGTCCCTAAAGTGACCCCTTGACTACAATCCTCCCAGTCTGCCCTGGGGGAGTGTCACTGGGCTCTTAAGGGGGATTGTGTCCCCTTCAAGAGGCGCCTGCCCCATCCCAGGTTTTCCACTCTTCTACCTGTTTCTCTTTTCTTCCTCCTCTTACTTTAGTTCTCTCTGCTATAGCTCATCCAATAACTATTACTCCGTGTCTGCTCTGTGCCAGGATTATGCTACTGATGAACAATCACAGTCATTGTCCCTGACTTCATGGAGACTGCAGTCTCATGGGAGTCACACAGGTGGTCACACCAGGGATCACGTAATTGATTGCTGTGTGATAAGGGCCATGAAGGAAACACAGAGATGAGAGAACATTACCAACCCCTCCCTTCCTCATAGCTTCAAATATCACTTCTGGACAAATCAATCCTACCTTGGACTCTCCTTTCTTGACCTCTCAAGTTCCTTGTCTCCCTCCCTGGGCAATTAGTAGTGGAATGGAGCAGAAAGAGCTTTGGACTTTCCCCTGCTATTCTAAATCTACCACCTCATAATCCTTCTAATCTCAGTTTAAATATCATCCTGTCAGGGAAACCTTCCATATCAGTTAAGACTTGTGATTGGTTCTGGGTAACAAAGACCCAATTTCAATGGTTAAAATACATAGGTTTTATTTTTTCATATAAGAATTTCAGAGGTAGGGACTTCCCTGCTGGCCCAGTGGGTAAGACTCCACACTCCCAGTGCAGGGGGCCCAGGTACGATCCCTTGTCAGGGAACTAGATCCCACATGCATGGCGAAACTAAGAGTTCACATGCCACAACTAAGAAGCCTGCATGCTGCAACTAAAAAAAAAAAAAGATCCCACAGGCCTCAACGAAGATCCCGCATGCCACAACTAAGACCTGGTGCAGGCTAAATAAATAAATAAATTTTTTTTAAAAAAGAAGTTCAGAAGTAGACAGTTACTGATGTCAAAAGCTCAAAGAAATCAGTGCTGATTTCTGAGAATTCCCTCATGGTCCCAAGAAGGCTAATGCAGCCCCTGCCATGATGTCCAAGTTCCAAGCAGACAAAAAGGAAAAAGGGAAGAAGGACAAAAAGATGTGGCTATTAAGTATAATGGACAAATAACCTGCCAGAGAGTAAATTCAGACAACACGGAGAACTACAGAGAAGGACGGCATTCCCATAGAACAGTAGCGGGGCAGCCAGTGGGCTAACCAGGAAACTTTATTGTCAGGGGATTGCCACAGGTCATGCCCAGCAGGATTTGATAACCGTCATGGACCATTGATGGCTACGCAGACTGTAACAGAGCCTGCTAATTGTCCCCTAGAATACCTTCTTCCCTTCCTCCTTTTTATAAAAGAACCCTCTGAATTTGAGCGTCATATGGCCACCCAGCTAGAGACTGTATTTCCCAGATCGCTTGCAGTTTTGGGTGGTCCTTTGACTAAGTTTTGGACAAGAGATGAGAGTAGTATACTACTGCTGAATTACTCTCTCTCTCCTTATTTTTTTTTTTTGCAATTATGTAAACTTTTAAATTGAAGTGTAACCTACATGCAGAAAAGTAAACAAATATTAAGATCTGGCTTAGTGGATTTTTACATGTGAACACACCCATGTGTGGGAACATACACCCTCTAGATCAAGAAATAGAACATTGCAAGAACACAGAAGTCTTCTTGTGTCCACTTCTGGTTACTACCCCCCACAAAGACAACCACTATCCTGACTTTTTAATACCATAGGTTAGTTTGCCTGTTTTTATATTTTATGTAAATGGAATCAATCGATATGTAATCTTTTGTGTCTGCCTTCTTTGCTCAACATTACATTGTGGTATTCACCCATGTTGTGTGTAGTTGTGGCTCATTCATTCTTGTTTTCAGAATATCCCATTGTGTGATTATGCCACACTATTTTTATCTATGGATCCTATTTTTCTAAGAGAAATTTCAACCCATCCCTTCTTTCCTCTGTCTGGAACATGAGTATAATGGTAGAAAGAACATCTAAAGGCAAGAGTCATTCAATTACAACGTATGGGCCAAATCTAACCTGCAGCCTGTTTTTGTAAATACAGTTTTATTGGAACATGGCGGTGCTCATTTGCTTATGTAATGTTTATGGCTGCTTTTGCATTACATTAGAAGAAATGGGCAGTTGTAGCAATGATTGTATTGTCTGCAAAGCCTAAAATACTTACTATGTGGCCCTTTACAGGAAAATTCTGTGGACCCAGACAACAAGTTAGAAGGGCCTGGTTCCCTGGATGACCTCATGGAGCACAGCAGCCTACCTGCCCTGGAGCTGTCCACCTCTGGAGTGTTATGTGTGAGAGAGGTAAACTTTGGTATGATTTGAGGCACTGTGTTTGAGATCTCTTTGTTACAGAAACTTAGTCTGTACTGTAACTAATACATACATTATTTATGCTCAGTGACTGCTGAATTAGTGAATGCCATGGTATCAGAAGAACTAAATTCTAGTCTAGTTCACCTTTGCTATGACCAGCCATAGGGCCTTGGACCTTGAACCTCTTTTTCTTATCAAACCATATAAGCTTCAAAGAGGAGTAAAAAGGAAACGTATCTAAGAAATTATTACCACGAGGGGTCAATTGTGTAATGACAAAATCCAGGCCCTTTAAACTCAGGGGGTTTTTCACCTGGGGTTAACCAGTTAGCTTTTCTGCTAAATGAATAATAGGTAAAACCCAATATGAAGGGAGGAAACCTTTTCCTAAGACAAGGTAGGGAAACACCCATTGAGCTGTCCAAGGTCTTGACCTCTCAGTTCAGGGCACTTTAATCTGATCCCAGGGTTCAAGTGCCAGGTAGGATCCTACCCTAAGCTCCAGGGACCTAAGGGTAAGCATCTTCCTGCTCCTCAACCTCCTGCCTCCCCACTTCGAAGATGTGATGTTTGCTAAAGCTGACAGCCAGCAAAGGCTTCGAGGTGCTGGAGACTGCTCTATATTTCCAGGTCAGGCTGTTCTGTTCCTTGGGGTGGGTCATTCACTGTCAGCTGATGCCAAGTGGGTGGACAAGCCCTTGGCTTACTGTTTGTTCTTTCCTTCATTTTCACAAACATCACTTACACTCAGAAGCCAATTTAATCATTCAGTTTGAACAATAATTCTGCCAAGTTCCCCAAAGCAGCACATTCTCTTCTCAGTCAACTTCATAGATAATGAAATGAAATCCAAAAGTGGTGATGTAAGAAAATGATAACACACAGGATAACCCAGCAGAGATACATGTACAAGGATGTTCACTGGAACATTGTTTAAGGAGGTTAAAAAAAAAATCTAAATATCCAAGAACAGGGGAGGGGTTAAATTATAGTACATTTGGAACCAATGTTTCCTCTAGGGGCCAATTTTTTTAAATTAATCAATTTATTTATTTATGGCTGTGTTGGGTCTTAATTTCTGCGCGAGGCCTCTCTCCAGTTGTGGCAAGCGGGGGCCACTCTTCATAGCGGTGCGCGGGCCTCTCACTGTCGCAGCCTCTCTTGTTGCAGAGCACAGGCTCCAGACATGCAGGCCCAGTAGTTGTGTCTCACGGGCCCAGTTGCTCCGCGGCATGTGGGATCCTCCCAGACCAGGGCTCGAACCCGCGTCCCCTGCATTGGCAGGCAGATTCTCAACCACTGTGCCACCAGGGAAGCCCTTTAAGGGCCAATTTTTATATTAAACCCAGAGGAGGGAAACATATAGTAGAATTAATGAGGAGATTTTCTGAAAAGGTGTGGCAATTTAGTCCAAAATTATTGGTGCTTAAGCACTTGACTTGATGCCTCCATCTGTGGTAGGGTGGTTGAGAAAAAAGATGGGTATCCAAAGGGAAGACATCGTTATACTGAAATAAAATCATCTCAGTGATCAGATGCATTTTCAACAGGCATAGATTTTGCTGGAAGCATTTCAGAAACATTTGCAAGGTATTGGAAGTTTGGGCAGAAACTGGTATGAAACAATGGTACAAAGTATGTACTTTCTCCAAGAAAGGACATTCTGTAGCCATCACTTTTTTTCTTTTTTTTTTTTTTTTTTTTTTTTTGCGGTACGCGGGCCTCTCACTGTTGTGGCCTCTCCCGTTGAGGAGCACAGGCTCCGGACGTGCAGGCCCAGCGGCCACGGCTCACAGGCCCAGCCGCTCCGCGGCATGTGGGATCCTCCCAGACCGGGGCACGAACCCATGTCCCCTGCATCGGCAGGCGGACTCCCACCCACTGCGCCACCAGGAAAGCCCCCATCACTTTTATCTTAGTTATAACATTAGAAACGTTCTATGTCATTGACCCTTATTTACAATCCTTAATTCTGTATCTTTGACCCCTTTTTCCTGGTTATAGGATAACCAAATATCTTCTTCAGTCCCTGACTAAATCAAAGTCCAAGAGTAGAATAAAATCAAAGTCCAGCCTTTCATTTTAATTATATGAGGTACTTGAAGTTTAATCATTCCCCTACACATCACTCTTTGAATAGCTTTGTCTTGAAGAGAGTTGCTCAGTAATGTGTTTGAGGAATGTCTAACAACTTGGTCAATAAGCATTGTGTGTTACTTTGTCTGAATTTTGTTGTTCTCACCTTTACAAGCAAGTAAGCATTTTTTCAGAGGAACTAAGTGGCATACAATTGACCCCACTGTTAACAAGAACACTTCAGACAATTTAGTTAGGACTGCAGTTAAAGTTTTTTTTACAATCTTGCTGTAAGGGGAAGGGCTTCTGGTAGTCCCAGTTTAGAAGTTCACTTTTGGTGGGTGATTAATCATTGTGAGACTAGATTTAAAACAAAAACAAAATCCATGTCCAATTAAAAAGTCACTAAGACTCTTGACTGATGTCAGTTGGATGGGTGGGTGACTAAGTTTTTCAGAATAAGTCTTAATCCTCTTAAATGTATCAGAAAAATTTCTGAGCATTTTAATCAGGACTCATGATTTCTTTCCAGAAGGTTATGAATTAAATCATTCAAAAATAAAAAAATTCTGTCCTCGACCAGATTTGGGACCAGATTTTGAACAACTCCTCCTTTGGGCTCAGATAATTTTTAAAGATCTGTCTTCATCAAAAAAGGGACTCTATTTTCATTAAATTTCTTGCCTAGTTGATCACTTTTTACTTTTTTTAAAAAATGGAGGCAAGTAGCCATACAAGAAAATATATAATCATCATTGACAGAAGTATTTATATCCACATTAATATTATTCCTTTAAACCAGCTTCCTATATTGGGAAAGAATTTGTTTAAAAAAATCTTTTTTCCTCAACATATAATTGATTTTTAAAAAAATTTTTATTGGAGTATAGTTTTTTGGGTTTTTTTTTTTTGTCTGCATTGGGTCTTAGTTGCAGCACGTGGGGTCTTTTGTTGTAGTGCGCACACTTCTCTCTAGTTGTGCTGCGTGGACTCCAGGGCACGTGGGCTCAGTAGTTGGGCACGCAGGCTTAGTTGCTCCGCGGCATGTGAGATCTTAGTTCCCTGACCAGGGATCGAACCTGTGTCCCCTGCGTTGGAAGGTGGATTCTTAACCACTGCACCACGAGGGAAGTCCCCTCAATGTACAGTTGATTTATAATGTTGTGTTAGTTTCTGCTGTATGGCAAAGTGATTCAGTTATACAAATATGTATATATTCTTTTTCATATTCTTTTCCATTATGGTTTAATCACAGGATACTGAACATAGTTTCCTGTGCTATACAGTAGGATCTTGTTTATTCATTGTATATATAATATTTTTTATACACACACACACACTACATCTTTTTTTAAATTTTATATTATTTATTTTTCTATACAGCAGGTTCTTATTAGTTATCCATTTTATACATATTAGTATATACATGTCAATCCCAATCTCTCAATTCATCACACCACCCCCCCCACCACTTCCCCCACTTGGTGTCCATACGTTTGTTCTCTACATCTGTGTCTCAATTTCTGCCCTGCAAACCAGTTCATCTGTACCATTTTTCTAGGTTCCACATACATGCGTTAATATACGATATTTGTTTTTCTCTTTCTGACTTACTTCACTCTGTATGACAGTCTCTAGATCCATCCACGTCTCTATAAATGATCCAATTTCGTTCCTTTTTATGGCTGAGTAATATTCCATTGTATATATGTACCACATCTTCTTTATCCATTCGTCTGTCAATGGGCATTTAGGTTGCTTCCATGTCCTGGCTATTTTAAATAGTGCTGCAATGAACATTGGGGTGCATGTGTCTTTTTCTTTTTTTTTTGCGGTACGCGGGCCTCTCACTGTTGTGGCCTCTCATGTTGTGGAGCACAGGCTCCAGACACGCAGGCTCAGCGGCCATGGCTCATGGGCCCAGCCACTCCGCGGCATGTGGGATCTTCCCGGACCGGGGCACGAACCTGTGTTCCCTGCAACGGCAGGTGGACTCTCAACCACTGCGCCAGCAGGGAAGCCCTGCATGTGTCTTTTTGAATTATGGTTTTCTCTGGGTATATGCCCAGTATTGGGATTGCTGAGTCATATGGTAATTCTACTTTTAGTTTTTTAAGGAACCTCCATACTGTTCTCCATAGTGGCTGTATCAATTTACATTCCCACCAACAGTGCAAGAAAGTTCCCTTTTCTCCACACCCTCTCCAGCATTTGTTGTTTGTAGATTTTCTGATGATGCCCATTCTAACTGGTGAGAGGTGATACCTCATTGTAGTTTTGATTTGCATTTCTCTAATAATTAGTGATGTTGAGCAGCTTTTCATGTGCTTCTTGGCCATCTGTATGTCTTCTTTGGAGAAATGTCTATTTAGGTCTTCTGCCCATTTTGGGATTGGGTTGTTTGTTTTTTTTAATACTGAGCTGCATAAGCTGTTTATGTATTTTGGAGATTAATCTTCTCTCTGTTGATTCATTTGCAAATTTTTTCTCCCATTCTGAGGGGTGTCTTTTCGTCTTGTTTGTAGTTTCCTTTGCTGTGCAAAAGCTTTTAAGTTTCATTAGGTCCCATTTGTTTATTTTTGTTTTTATTTCCATTACTCTAGGAGGTGGATCATAAAAGATCTTGCTGTGATTTATGTCAAAGGGTGTTCTTCCTATGTTTTCCTCTAAGAGTTTTATAGTGTCCAGTCTTACATTTAGGTCTCTAATCCATTTTGAGTTTATTTTTGTGTATGGTGTTAGGGAGTGTTCTAATTTCATTCTTTTATATGTAGCTGTCCAGTTTTCCCAGAACCACTTATTGAAGAGATTGTCTTTTCTCCATTGTATGTCCTTGCCTCCTTTGTGATAGATTAGTTGACCATAGGTGTGTGGGTTTATCTCTGGGCTTTCTATCCTGTTCCATTGATCTATATTTCTGTTTTTGTGCCAGTACCATATTGTCTTGATGACTGTAGCTTTGTAGTATAGTCTGAAGTCAGGGAGTCTGATTCCTCCAGCTCCGTTTTTTCCCCTCAAGACTGCTTTGGCTATTCAGGGTCTTTTGTGTCTCCATACAAATTTTAAGATTTTTTTGTTCTAGTTCTGTAAAAAATGCCATTGGTAATTAGATAAGGATTGCATTGAATCTGTAGATTGCTTTGGGTACTATAGTCATTTTCACAATATTGATTCTTCCACTCCAAGAACATGGTATATCTCTCTGTATCATCTTTAATTTCTTTCATCAGTGTCTTATAGTTTTCTGCATACAGGTCTTTTGTCTCCCTAGGTAAGTTTATTCCTAGGTATTTTATTCTTTTTGTTGCAATGGTAAATGGGAGTGTTTCCTTAATTTCTCTTTCAGATATTTCATCATTAGTGTATAGGAATGAGAGAGATTTCTGTGCATTAATTTTGTATCCTGCAACCTTACCAAATTCAATGATTAACTCTAGTAGTTTTCTGGTGGCATCTTTAGGATTCTCTACGTATAGTATCATGTCTTCTGCAAACAGTGACAGCTTTACTTCTTCTTTCCCGATTTGGATTCCTTTTATTTCTTTTTCTTCTCTGATTGCTGTGGCTAGGACTTCCAAAACTATGTTGAATAATAGTGGTGAGAATGGTCATGGGATAAATCCCACTTGATTATGGTGTATGATCATTTTAATGTGTTGTTGGATTCTGTTTGCTAGTATTTTGTTGAGGATTTTTGCATCTATATTCATCAGTGATATTGGTCTGTAATTTTCTTTTTTTGTAGTGTCTTTGTCTGGTTTTGGTATCAGCATGATGGTGGCCTCATAGAGTGAGTTTGGGAGTGTTCCTTCCTCTGCAATTTTTTGGAAGAGTTTGAGAAGGATGGGTGTTAACTCTTCTCTAAATGTTTGATAGAATTCACCTGTGAAGCCATCTGGTCCTGAACTTTTGTTTGTTGGATTTTTTTTTGTGTGTGTGTGTGTGTTATGCGGGCCTCTCACCACTGTGGCCTCTCCCGTTGTGGAGCACAGGCTCCGGACGCGCAGGCTCAGCAGCCATGGCTCACAGGCGCAGCCGCTCCACTGACATGTGGGATCTTCCCGGACCGGGGGACGAACCCATGTCCCCTGCATCGGCAGGTGGACTCCCAACCACTGTGCCACCAGGGAAGCCCTGTTGGAAGATTTTTAATCACAGTTTCAATTTCATTACTTGTGATTGGTTTGTTCATATTTTCTAGCTCTTCCTGATTCAGTCTTGGAAGGTTATACCTTTCTAAGAACTTGTCCATTTCTTTCAGGTTGTCCATTTTATTGGCATAGAGGTGCTTGTAGTAGTCTCTTAGGATGCTTTGTATTTCTGCAGTGTTTGTTGTAACGTCTCCTTTTTCATTTCTAATTTTATTGATTTGAGTCCTCTCTCTCTTTTCCTTGATGAGTCTGGCTAATGGTTTATCAATTTTGTTTATCTTCTCAAAGAACCAGCTTTTAGTTTTATTGAGCTTTGCTATTGTTTTCTTTGTTTCTATTTCATTTATTTCTGCTCTGATCTTTATGATTTCTTTCCTTCTGCTAACTTTGGGTTTTGTTTGTTCTTCTTTTTCTAATTCCTTTAGGTGTAAGGTTAGATTGTTTATTTGAGATTTTTCTTGTTTCTTGAGGTAGGCTTGTATAGCTATAAACTTCCCTCTTAGAACTGCTTTTGCTGCATCCCATAGGTTTTGGATCATCATGTTTTCATTGTCATTTGTTTCTAGGTAGTTTTTGATTTCCTCTTTGATTTCTTCAGTGATCTCTTGGTTATTTAGTAACATATTGTTTAGCCTCCATGTGTTTGTGTTTTTTACGTTGTTTTCCCTGTAATTCATTTCTAATCTCATAGCATTGTGGTCAGAAAAGATGCTTGATATGATTTCAATTTTCTTAAATTTACTGAGGCTTGATTTGTGACACAAGATATTATCTATCCTGGAGAATGTTCTGTGCGCACTTGAGAAGAAAGTGTAATCTGCTGTTTTTGGATGGAATGTCCTATAAATATTAATGAAATCTATCTGGTCTATTGTGTCATTTAAAGCTTGTGTTTCCTTATTAATTTTCTGTTTGAAAGATCTGTCCACTGGTGTAAGTGAGGTGTTAAAGTCCCCCACTGTTATTGTGTTACTGTAGATTTCCTCTTTTATAGCTGTTAGCAGTTGCCTTATGTATTGAGGTGCTCCTATGTTGGGTGCATATATATTTATAATTGTTATATCTTCTTCTTGGATGGAACCCTTGATCATTATGTAGTGTCTTTCCTTGTCTCTTGTAACATTCTTTATTTTAACGTCTATTTTGTCTGATATGAGTATTGCTACTCCAGCTTTCTTTTGATTTCCCTTTGCATGGAATATCTTTTTCCATCCCCTCACTTTCAGTCTGTATGTGTCCCTAGTTCTGAAGTGGGTCTCTTGTAGACAGCATATATATGGGTCTTGTTTTTGTATTCATTCAGCAAGCCTGTGTCTTTTGGCTGGAGCATTTAATCCATTCACGTTTTAGGTAATTATCGATATGTGTGTTCCTATGACCATTTTCTTAATTGTTTTGGGTTTGTTTTTGTAGTTCCTTTTCTTCTCTTGTGTTTCCCACTTAGAGAAGTTCCTTTAGCATTTGTTGTAGAGCTGGTTTGGTGGTGCTGAATTCTCTTAGCTTTTGCTTATCTGTGAAGCTTTTGATTTCTCCATCGAATCTGAATGAGATCCTTGCCAGGTAGAGTAATCTTGGTTGTAGTTTCTTCCTTTTTATCACTTTAAGTATGTCATGCCACTCCCTTCTGGCTTGTAGAGTTTCTGCTGAGAAATCAGCTGTTAACCTTATGGGAGTTCCCTTGTATGTTGTCATTTTTCCCTTGATGCTTTCAATAATTTTTCTTTGTCTTTAATTTTTGCCAATTTGATTACTATGTGTCTCAGCATGTTTCTCCTTGGGTTTATCCTGTATGGGACTCTCTGCACTTCCTGGACTTGGATGGCTATTTCCTTTTCCATGTTAGGGAAGTTTTTGACTAGAATCTCTTCAAATATTTTCTCTGGTCCTTTTTCTCTCTCTTCTCCTTCTGGGACCCCTATAATGTGAATGTTGTTGTGTTTAATGTTGTCCCAGAGGTCTCTTAGGCTGTTTTCATTTCTTTTCATTCTTTTTTCTTTATTCTGTTCCACAGCAGTGAATTCCACCATTCTGTCTTCCAGGTCACTTATCTGTTCTTCTGCCTCAGTTTTTCTGCTATTGATTCCTTCTAGTGAAGCTTTCATTTCAGTCATTGTATTGCTCATCTGTTTGTTTGTTCTTTAATTCTTCTAGGTCTTTGTTAAACATTTCTTGCATCTTCTCGATCTTTGCCTGCATTCTTTTTCTGAGGTCCTGGATCATCTTCACTACCATTATTCTGAATTCTTTTTCTGGAAGGTTGCCTGTCTCCATTCATTTAGTTGTTTTTCTGGGGTTTTATCTTGTTCCTCCATCTGGTACATAGCCCTCTGCCTTTTCATCTTGTCTATCTTTCTGTAAATGTGGGTTTTTCTCCACAGGCTGCAGGATTGTAGTTCTTTTTTTTTTTTTTTTCTCCCGTTGCGGACACAGGCTCCGGACGTGCAGGCTCAGCGGCCATGGCTCACGGGCCCAGCCGCTCTGCAGCATGTGGGATCTTCCCGGACCGGGGCACGAACCCGTGTTCCCTGCATCGGCAGGCGGACTCTCACCCACTGCGCCACCAGGGAAGCCCCTGTAGTTCTTCTTGCTTCTGCTGTCTTTCCTCTGGTGGATGAGGCTATCTGTGAGGCTTGAGCAAGTTTCCTGATGGGAGGGAGTGGTGGTGTGTAGAGCCGGCTGTTGCTCTTTTGGGCAGAGCTCAGTAAAACTTTAATCCGCTTGTCTGCTAATGGATGGGGCTGGGTTCCCTCCCTGTTGGTTGTTTGGCCTGAGGCGACCCAACCCTGGAGCCTACCCAGGCTCTTTGGTGGGGCTAATGGCAGACTCTGGGAGGGCTCACGCCAAGGAGTACTTCCCAGAACTTCTGCTGCCAGTGTCCTTGTCCTCACTGTGAGACACAGCCACCCCCCGCCTCTGCAGGAGACCCTCCAACACTAGCAGGTAGGTCTGGTTCAGTCTCCTATGGGGTCACTGCTCCTTCCCCTGGGTCCCGATGAGTACACTACTTTGTGTGTGCCCTCCAAGAGTGGAGTCTCTGTTTCCCCCAGTCCGCTCGAAGTCCTGCAATCAAATCCCGCTAGCCTTCAAAGTCTGATTCTCTAGGAATTCCTCCTCCCATTGCCGGACCCCCAGGTTGGGAAGCCTGACGTGGGGCTCAGAACCTTCACTCCAGTGGGTGGGCTTCTGTGGTATAAGTGTTCTCCAGTTTGAGAGTCACCCACTCAGCAGTTATGGGATTTGATTTTATCGTGATTGTGCCCCTCCTACCCTCTCATTGTGGCTTCTCCTTTGTCTTTGGATGTGGGGTATCTTTTTTGGTGAGTTCCAGCGTCTTCCTGTCAATGCTTGTTCAGCAGTTAGTTGTGACTCCGGTGCTCTCGCGAGAGGGAGTGAGAGCACATCCTTCTTCTCCGCCATCTTGAACCAATCTCCCCCCATTCTATATATAATATTATAGTTTGCATCTGCTAACCCCAAACTCCCACTCCATCCCTCCCTCAGCCCCCTCCCCTTTGGTAACCACAAATCTGTTCTCTATATCTGTGAGTCTGTTTCTGTTTCATAGATAAGTTCATTTGTGTCATATTTTAGATTCCGCATATAAGTGATATCATGGTATTTGTCTTTCTGACTTACTTTACTTAGTATGATAATCTGTAGGTCCATCCATATTGCTGCAAATAGCGTTATTTGGTTCTTTTTCATGGCTGAGTAGTGTTCCATTGTATATTTATACCACATCTTCCCTTTTTTAAAAAAATTTATTTAATTTATTTTTTTGGCTGTGTTGGGTCTTCGCTGCTGCATGCAGGCTTTCTCTAGTTGTGGCGAGCGGGGGCTACTCTTTATTGCGGTGCGCGGACTTCTCATTGCGATGGCTTCTCTTGTTGCGGAGCATGGGCTCTAGGTGCACGGACTTCAGTAGTTGTGGCACGGGGGCTCAGTAGTTGTGGTTTTCAGGCTCTAGAGCACAGGCTCAGTAGTTGTGGTGCATGAGCTTAGTTGCTCTGCAGCATGTGGGATCTTCCCGGACCAGAGATTGAACCTGTGTCCCCTGCATCGGCAGGCGGATTTTTAATGACTGCACCACCAGGGAAGTCCCCACATCTTCCTCATCCATTCATCTGTTGATGGACACTTAGGTTGCTTCCACGTCTTGAATATTGTGAATAGAGCTGCTATGAATATAGGGGTGCATGTATCTTTTTTTAAAAATAAATTTATTTATTTTTACTTATTTATTATTTTTGGCTGTGTTCAGTCTTTGTTGCTGTGCACAGGCTTTCTCTAGTTGCAGTGAGCGGGGGTTACTCTTCGTTGTGGTGCGCGGGCTTCTCATTGCGGTGGCTTCTCTTGTTGCAGAGCACAGGCTCTAGAGTGCATGGGCTTCAGTAGATGTGGTGCGTGGGCTCAGTAGTTGTGGCTCGTGGGCCCTAGAGCGCAGGCTCAGTAGTTGTGGCTCACGGGCTTAGTTGCTCCGCGGCATGTGGGATCTTCCCGGACCAGGGCTTGAACCCATGTCCCCTGCAATGGCAGGCGGATTCTTAACCACTGCGCCACCAGGGAAGCCCTGCATGTATCTTTTTGAATTATAGTTTTATCCAAATATATGCCAGGAGTAGGATTGCTGGATCATATGGCAACTGTATTTTTAGGTTTTTGAGGAACCTCCGTACTGTTTTCCATAGTGGATGCACCAACTTACATTCCCACCAACAGTGTAGGAGGGTTGGGAGGAATTTCTAAACAAATATTGTATGGTATTTCAGTCTGGTGGTAACTATCTCATGCAGTTTATGAGCCTGAATCATGTAAGTGTTATTCTGTGTGTCATGTTTTAATTCAGGGGTGCAACGAGTGGCATCTATAAATGCACAAAGCCTCTTTGCTGAATGGTGAACAAAATTAGACCTATAAGGTTAGAAGCAGAAAGTTAACTTTTGCCTGTAAATGTTACAAAGCCGTAGGGTTGAGTTTCCATTTCTTCCACCAGAAGTGCTTTCTACTGAACTTGTCAGTGTGTTTGCTCTGAGGACAGAAATCAAGCACAATCTAATTCACCTCACCAGGTTTGGTCATCAGTTTCCACATCTCTTCTCCAGCTCCCTGAAGTTTGTGAATGTTTCTGGCCTGTCTAGAAGTGTCAGCCTTTACTACCTGTAAGGTTGTGACTCCATAAGCCATTTCCTTGAAGGGTTTTACAGCATCATTTCCATATATAAAATGCAGTCCTTGTTTCCCATCCGTGGGAAGGTTTAAAACTCATAAAAAGAAATTCATCTCTAAATATGACCCTCCTGGCTGGACTTGGTTACTCATTTGGATTTTCCAATCATACTTTGGTGGGAAGGAGAACCAATTCTTATTGAACTTATGCCAATAACCTCCCTGGAAAGCAGGGGCCTTCCTGACCTCCATTATGGATAGTGCTACAGAGAAGGACATTTTATACCTCCTGGACTCTAATAGGGTATGACAATGTGGGCAGGTATTCTGAGGCATTTAGTCCCTGGCTTCGAAAAACTGGATGATCTGAAGTACACAATATTATTTCTTTCATGAATCTTGAGGGATCATCTGAAATAAAATACCAGCTAAAGGGAGGATTCACAAAGCTAATAATCAAGGAGATTTAGGGTAATAGTTCCTTTAACTACGCGTGTTAAGAGAGAGAGAGTTTCTTTCAGTTTGAAGAGTTAAAGCCTGCTAAACTGAAGGTTAGAGATGCAATAAAAAGGCCCTTAATCAATCATATGCCTAGCAGAATATAGAACAGTAGAAAAGTACCAAAAACATTCCAAGACAACACAATCTACATTCTGTCACTGGTTTCATTCAGTCCTACATGATGAATTCTCTGTAGGCAAATATTGGGTCAGCTGTCCATATTTAAAAATTTATCTGCTTCTAGATAAAGGAGTTCCAGAAATTCTGGGATTTAAGTGCTCTGGTACAGCCTGCCAGGCAAAGTCAATTCACACCAAAAGGCCAGAACTCATGAGTTAATTCCCTGAAGTATCAGGAAAGATTGCTGGCACGCTGTCATACACTGCTGGTGGGAATATAAAGTGGTGCAGCCACTTTGGAAAACACCTTGACAGTTCTTCTAAAAGAAGAATGTGAAGTTACCATTTGACCCGGCAATTCCACTCCTAGGTCTATACCCAAGAAAATTGAAAACATATGTCCACACAAAACCTTGCACATGGATGTTCATAGCAGTATTATTCATAATAATTAACAAGTAGAAACAACCCAATGTCCCTCGACTGATGAATTGAATAAGCAATGGAATATTAATCAGCTATAAAAAGCAATGAAAGGCTTCCCTGGTGTCACAGTGGTTAAGAATCTGCAGTGCAAGGGACACGGGTTCGAGCCCTGGTCGGGGAAGATCCCACATGCCACGGAGCAGCTAAGCCTGTGCGCCACAACTACTGAGCCTGCGCTCTAGAGCCCTCGAGCCACAACTACTAAGCCCGTGTGCCACAACTACTGAAGCCCTCGCGCCTTGGCCCGTGCTCCACAACAAGAGAAGCCACTGCAATGAGAAGCCCGTGCACAGCAACTAGAGAAAGCCCGCACAGTAACGAAGGCCCAATGCAGCCAAAAATAAATAAATAAAAAATAAACAAATTTATTTTTTTAAGTCTTATATAGAAAGATTTCTCAGGGCTAGTCTAATATCTATTTGGATATCTTTCATTTCCTATGTTGTCTTAGTAACCAGACACCTTTTTTTTTTAATTAATTAATTTATTCATTTTTGGCTGGTTGGGTCTTTGTTGCTGTGCGCGGGCTTTCTCTAGTTGCTGCGAGTGAGGGCTACTTTTCGTTGTGGTGAGCGGGCTTCTCATTGCAGTGGCTTCTCTTGTTGCAGAGCATGGGCTCTAGGCACACGGGCTTCAGTAGTTGTGGTGCGTGGTCTCCGTAGTTGTGGCGCACGGGCTTAGTTGCTCCGCGGCAGGTGGGATCTTCCCGGACCAGGGCTCGAACCCGTGTCCCCTGCACTGGCAGGCGGATTCTTAGCCACTGCACCACTAGGGAATTCCCAGACACCTTCTATTAACTAAAATGTATTGTTCTTTTTGGACACTTGTTTCTTTCTTCCTCCTTTTATTTTCCCAAGAGTTCTTGAAACCCTTGTTCTAAATTTATGTAAGTGATAACCAGCCTCTAGACTAGTCAAATTATGAGCTCCATTAAATGTGAGAGGCTTCACTATCTTGTCAATTTCCTTGTGGATAGGCAAAGGTAGTTTATAAAAAGAAATTGTACTCTCCCTTTTTAATATAGCACAGCTCTTTTGCTTGGGGGGAAGGGGCTGAGAAACAACCAAAGGTTTTATGATTTGATCTCTTTAAGCCTATTTTGATATTTCTCTTGCTTTACTAGGTTGACTATGGGCAGCAAAAAGAAACTTTCTTAACCCTTTCTCTTATCCCTAGACTGCTTCTCATTCCTATAATACCACATCTGGCTTCCCTTCCTGGGTCTCTGGCATCCTTCAGCCGTCATGTAACCTCTCCAGGCTCTCTCCTCAAGGACACCCAGTCCTGTGGGCCCACACTGCCTCTTAAGCTCTTCCCTGGGACGGAAAGGCATCCCAGGCCACCCTGGTGGGAGAGAGTCTGTTGCATAGAACTGCCTCTTTAACATTTGTGTATTATCTGTAAGAGCTGAGGCGGGTGTTAAGAGATGGGGGGGGCCAGCATGTCCCGGTCCTTCCCTGGCGGGTGGCCTTGCTGCTTTACAGAGCAGCTGGACAAATTGGGAAGTGATATCTACTGAGACCACAAAGGGCCCTAACAACACAGACAGTCAGACAGACAAACGGGAGTCAGAAGCTCTGAAGCGTGTGTAATTGTCCACCACGCTGTGATGGGAAATTAGTGCGCAGCGCCCCCTTGTGGGCTTCTGATGCAACCACAGGCAGTAGATGGCCGTATATGGAACTTCGCACTAAGGGGCCGCATCCCAGAAGGCATCACTGGCCTGCGTCCCTCCGTTCAGTTCCTGCCGCTGACATTGGCGCGATGCCTGTGTATGGCAACTCTCTCCCTGGTCACATGTGGCGTTGCCTCCCAGGGCACATGCAGGAATTCTGTGGACTCAAGCATCCACATACCAACCAGAATCCCCGCCCCCCCTTTTTTGGCCTCACCGCGCGGCATGTGGCACTTCCCCGACCAGGCATTGAACACTTGCCCCCCCGCAGTGGAAGCGCAAGTCTTAAACACTGGACCATGGGGGAAGTCCTTCTGACCATTTTCCTCTCATGCGCCTGCTTCATCTTTCCCAGGGTTCCGGCTGCTCCCCTTTTTGACTCTCAACACCAACGGGCTAATTACACACACACACACACACACACACACACTCTCTCTCTCTCTCTCTCTCTCTCTCTCTCTCTCTCTGTGGCAGGTCTCCCGACTCCTCAGAAATCATACACACATAGATTTAGGGTAGGATGATGGGGAATAGGGAGAGGGGATGTTTCCTGCTTCCTCACACTCCAGGATCAGCTCTCTCACCCGCCCTAGTCATGGAAGCCAGTCTCACATTCTAGATTTCTACCAAACATCTCCACTTGCTTGTCTCATCACTTCAGTTTCAAAGCAAAGCTGAAAGTCATCATGGTTACCACCAAGCAGTTCTTCCTCTCTGTCAACCTCTTGTCACCCAGACTCAGAAACTGGAGTAATTTCACTGATTCAAATGCACACATACTCCATTCATCAGGGGAGAGAAATTTCTGGAAACTGGAGCACCAGCCAAATTAGCATTATCTGGGTTCTATTATAGCCCAGTCCTCTTGGATGTGCTTTCTGGGTGTCTTAACTTCTTACCTAAAACTCCTTGCCGTTAGGAGCTAACGTCCTCATTTTCTCTGTGTGCTTTATAGTAGCTCCAGACGAGGATTTGTCTGGGCTTGGAAATGGACTCCCCCACCCCCAATACAAACCCAATTTGCCACCAAGAGTTTCAGAAAGATTTCCATTTTAGCATCCTGGGAAAACTTAAGCCGTTACCATAAAATCATGTTCAGTTTTTAAAAAATAAGTTTACTAAAAATCAAAAGACCACCCACTAGAAAATTAGATGTCGGCGGTAGGAGCCAACTCTATGGAGGAAAGAAAACAGATTGGCGTTGGCCCTTCAGACTGAGCCGTCGGTATGTGCTCGGCAGAGGGCGCTGTGAGTGGCTCAAGGCAGCTCTGTGGGGCGGGGCTACCCGTGGAGAATTTGGGCTGCCAAAAATAAATTGTAGCATAATTCAGGCTAACTCAAGGAGAGAAATTACATAAAGACAAATACGAAGAGTCACTCTTTAGACAGCAGCCAGAGTCTAAGGCGAAAACCTAAATGAGTATTTGGGTTGTATTTATAGATCATGTTGTATGGGAAAAGACCATTTTTAAAATATTAGAATCATATTTCACTTACCCTAAGAGAGGATACTAGAAGAGAACTTGATTGTAGGAATAGAAGGTTGGGATCTCAGTTAGCTCCTCATCTCATATATGATCAGATGAACAGAATCACTGGAAATACACTCCCTCCCTTCCTCTTTGCCTCTCTCTTTTCTATTCAACACACAGGTGAATTTGTCAATGTCTATGCATACATTAGACAACTCCCTCAGTAATTCCAAATTGTGTGAGAAGCAGAGGTCCCCACAGAGCATTAAAAGGGCACATAGAGAAAGACATTAAGTCCATGCAAGCAAGAGCTCAAGTCTTCAGGAAGGATGTCTGACCTTGGCATTGAAGAATGGATAGCATTTAGAGAGGAAGAGAGGTAGGGAGGGCAGTAAAACTAGAAGAGAATCTGGTCTCCACTCAACAGCCAGGATGTGTGACCATCCTCAAGGAGAAGGCCACTGCATAGGCCTCAGGAATACAGAATCTAAGCACTAAAGATCTTTAGAGGTTTTCTGAGGACAGCTTCCCCTGCCCATTTTCCTTAAGAGTCTCTTCTATGATATCCCTCGGTGTGGGAGGGAACCCACGTGGTACGGGCAAGAGCAGGCCTTTGATTCACCAGAGTGACTACGAACAAGAATTAAGCCTTCGTTTCCTCAGGGGCAAAAAGAGGACATTGACTTCCCTAGTACATAGGATTGCTATGAAGGCCAAATGGTTAGGATCACAGAATTTGGAGCTACATGGGGCTAGCTGTGAGGATCCTACATAGGTAATTACCTTAATTTCACGGAGCCTCAGATCCTCTTCAGTAAAATGGTTGTAATAATATCTACCTGGTATAGTTGATATGAGGATTAACTAAACTAACAGATATATAAAATGCTAAGCCAAAGCATGGCTTCTAGTAAATATTAGTTATAATGGCTGAGAAAATGATACAGAAATAAATAAATAAATGAGATTTCGTCGTCTGAAAACTCATATGATTTGTTCCAAAAGAGTTGTTTGGGGAGATTGGCTAAATCGTGCAAACAAATGCAACAAAAGTCACGGGGACACTTGAACCGGCAAATTCCTTCATCTGCCGCGCCTGCCATCAGGCAAGCCCCGCCCCAGTCGCTGAAAGACCTCGCCCATCGGGTTTCCTCCCCGGCCCCGCCCCTCCTGCCTAGCTCCTGCTCCGCCCACCACAACGCGCGTGCGCAGGGTCGGCCGCCCGCGGAGGCAATGAGGGTTCTGGTACGCTGCTGCTGGGGGCCCCTGCCAGGCGGCGGCGTCAGCGGCGGCGGCGGCGGCGGCGGCGCGGGCAGGAGGCCGAGCCCTCAGTGGCGAACCCTGCTCGGCCTGAGCGGATCCTCTGGCGGGGAGGACGGCCGGGGCGCTCGAGTCCGCGAGAAGCCGCCTTGGCGGGTGCTCTTTTTCGGCACTGACCAGTTCGCACGCGAAACGCTGCGGGCGCTGCAGGCCGCCAGGTACCGGGGCCAGGGATTGGGAGGCCCGGGGGTCGAGGACGCGGCTGTGGAGCCACTGCGGCCGGCCTCGAGGGTTTGGACTCCTAGTCGGGGAAAGCAGCTGCGCCGGAGGGGTGTGGGCCCAGATCTCGGCGTCTCCGGGCTCCCGGAAGGTGCTCGGTCAGCCCTTGGGCGCCCGCCTGGTCCCGTCCGGTCTACACGCCCGACTCTTTCCGCGCTCTGAGCGCCACCGGGCGCCCCGCGGTGCCAAGGCCGCGCTCGTTGCTTTACCTGCATCATCTCCGTCCAGTCCCACCACCTCCCTGCCCGTTTAGCATGTAAACCGTAGCCCAGAGAGGTTAAGAGATTGCCCAGGGTCATCAGCTGAGCAGGTTGGTACTAAAACGGGCTCTGACTTCAAAGACCTCCCGTTTCCACTTCCTCCTACTCACCTGATTTGTATCATCTAATCCTTTGGGCTTCTTCCCAGGCACAGGCATCCATCCCTCTGCACAGGCTTGCCTCACGCCTTCGCTCCCCATCGCCTCCCTGTATACAACCGGATCCAGTTTTCTGAGACTGAAATGAAGACATAGTACAAAAACGAACTGTTTTCCTATGAATAAATTTATAAATCAGAACTCTTAGGTATACATTTAGTATTTCTAAAATTTAACAAATTGTGTTTCCTGGACAAAAATAATTGAGATCCAGCCTGTCCTGAAAGTCCATGGTATGTGGTGGCTATGCCCATATATCCTGCTCTGTCTCCTTTCCCCAGCCTCCATTTTTTATTTCCCCACTCCGTTTTTTCCTGATGCACCCTCACACTCATTTCTGTCATCTCCCTCCATCAAGTCTTCTCTACAAATACTTCCCAGCAGACCCTGATGTTGACTCATTCATGAATCCCCTTGTATTTCCCCCTTCACACACTCCCCTCTGTAACACACCCTGAAACACTTCCTTCACACATGTTCCCTTTGCACACCTCCGTAATACACTCTCTACATGCTACTTTCCGTGTATGGCCTCCTGCATCTCTCACTGCATGTATCCTGACGCTTCTGCTGATGCTTCACTTGGCAGCTCCAGTACTTCTGCACTTTTTCTTTTGGGCCCTCCTGTCTATTCCTTTTCTCATAAATCCTCAACATTTATGATGATGTACCTGCATGATGCAGTACCTGCTAAATAAATAAATAAACAGCTCCAGGCACTGGAATACTTTGCAGCAGGTTAAAAAAATGAGGTAGTGCTACATATAATGTCATGGAATGATGCCCATGGTGTGTGTGTGTGTGTGTGTGTGTGTGTATATATATATATATATACACACATATATATGTACATATATATTTTTTTAAGTATTGTTTGAATAACGTGGTTATAGTAAAAAATTCAAAAGATATAAAATGGAAAGTCAGTTCCTTCCATCTCTTTCTCCCAGTCCCCAGTTCTCTTCAAAGATAGCCACTGTTTTCAGTTTCCTGTTCTAGAAATGTTTGATGCATATACAAACAAATGTATATTTAACCCATTTTTTAAAAAGACTCACATAATAGCATACATAGTGTTAAGAGAAAAAAACAAAATGCAGGACAGTATATATAATATTACAATTGTGTAAAATGTCTGTACTGTATATGTTTCTGCATGCACAGGAAATTTCTACAACCATAACAGTCCAAACAGTAGCCAGTAGCCACTTGTGGCTCTTTAAATTTAAAACAATTAAAATTAAATAAAAATAAAACTTTAGTCTCTCAGTTGCACTAGTTTTAATCATTTACCCTTAAATGCTTTGTTAATTTAATCATAAAAATGCCTTAGAAATGTGTGAAGTAGTTTAGCTTTCCGACATTGTCTTAACACTGTCACATTTTCTTCTAATCTTTCCAATTTAGGGAAAACAAAGGGGAAGAGTTAATTGAAAACTTGGAGGTGGTCACAGTTCCCTCCCCATCACCAAAAAGACTGCCGGTGAAGCAATATGCTGTCCAATCTCAGCTTCCAGTGTATGAGTGGCCGGATGTGGGATCTGGAGAATATGATGTTGGAGTGGTAGCTTCATTTGGCCGGCTTTTGAGTGAGGCTCTTATTCTTAAATTTCCCTAGTAAGTTTTATTTGTAAGGAAAAACAGTGTAGAGACCTCGGTCTTTATATATGGATCTGGTATCTATAAAGTGCATTAACTTGAACTTAATTCTGCTTTCTTTAGTATTTTCTCTTAAAAGGTTTTATTAGTGGCATGAATTGTTAAAATGTGTGATACTCTTTATCACTATCTATGGGCTCTCACCCACCCTCATTTAAATTCCCTGTGTATGCTAATAACTCCCAGATGTGTCCCTCCAGTTCTCTCTCCCTGAACTCGAGGCCCCTGATACCCACTGCCTCCTCCGCAGCTCTGCTTGGGTGTCTGATAGGCACCTTACATGTAAGATGTCCAAAACAACATTCCTGAACTTTCACCCCAAAACCTGCTCCTTCCCAAAATCTTCATCTCAGTACATGGTAACTCCAGCCTTTAAGTTGCTCGGACCCAAAGCCTTGGCATTATTCTTAATTCCTTATCTCACACCACGCATCCAATCTATCAGGAAATCCTATTGGCTGTGCCTTTGAAATCTCTCTAGAATGTCTGATTCTCATCACTTCCTCTGCCACCACTCTTGGCTGTCATACTGCAGTAGCCTCCTAAGTGGTCTCCACTTTTGTCTTTGGCCCTCTCAGTCTTTTACCACCCAACACCAAAGTGATCCTTTTAAAACATAAGTCAGATCATGTCACTCTGCTCAAAATTCTCTGGTGGTTTTCCATCTTGCTCAGAATACAAGTCAGGTCCTTATATTGGCCTGTGAGGGCAGAATTTTTTTTTTTTCTGTGTGGTTCACTGTTGCTTATATCCCCAGCACTTAGTGCCAGAACATGGATTGTGTTTGTTGGAGGAATGAGACTGGGCTGAACAGTGGAATTTAGAATATATGTATACACATAGGCACTGTCAAGTGTATACTCATGCTGATGGAGACATTAAACTAATGACAGATGAGTAAATTATTAAAATTGCTCACTAATGGGTAAAAGGTGTATAGGGATAAACAGCAAAGGTGAATAAATCATTAGATGGGGATTTAAGAAGCTTGTCTTAGGAACTCTATATACAAACTAAGTGAAGTGAGGGTAATTATGTAACTAAGCTATACGTATAATTCACATCATCCATGAGATGCACGATTGGATTTGAGTGGTTTTTCTCATACAGTAAAAAACACATTTTTTGTCTTTAAAAACTCCCAGACATTGCGAGCTATGTCTCGAATTGCGAAGCTGGAACATCTTCAGAACAATGAATAGTTGTTCCTGCTCTTTTTTAAATTGAGTTTCATTGGTCTCTTATGGTAAGAAAGTTGAACTTAGCTCTGACTCCTGCTTCAGTTGGTATGAGACTAGATTTAACTGTTTTTCAACATTTCTGGGCAAGTTTAATGATGAAAAGTGCATATTAGTTTAGGTAGCAGTAAATTAAATGGTAAAAAGCCCACTTGCATACTAATTTCCTGCCTTTTGTAACTCAGTGGCATCTTGAATGTCCATCCCAGTTGCCTCCCGAGGTGGCGTGGTCCAGCCCCTATAATCCATACGGTCTTGCACGGAGACACAGTTGCTGGAGTAACGATTATGCAAATTAGACCTAAAAGGTAGAGCATATTTTCTTGAGACTTTCTGTGATGTTGAATGTTGATGTCAGTCTGCCTGGGGGGAAGTGGAGGTGGATGAGTGGGTACTAATCACTCTAATTTATTACTAATTTCTAACTCCTAATTTCTAATCAGGAGTTAGAAATTAGTAATAAATTAGAGTGTATAGTACTAATTTCTCTAACTCCTGGGTTTCTTCCTGGTTTCTAACATAAACCACATGTGTTTTGGCATTTACACAGTGTCTCTTTAAACTTGTTAATTGAAATAAATTATTAACAACTGGATTTCTATAAACGATGTTGTGTAGATGAGAGATGGATTTTTGTATATTAGTTATGAATCTCTGTTCTGCTGGCTTTGGTTTCTATGGTCAAAAATATTTTGGAACCTGAAGAATACGTTGTATACCAATGTGTTATATAATTGTCTTAAATGTTTTTTAAAATTATACCTACAATCTAAGAAACAATTATTTTAAATTGTTTTAGGAGTGTATTATGCCTCTGCCTATTATCACCTAACGTCCCCATAGAGAAGAAAAATTCACAAGTTCACAAGACCAAGTCAATATCTGGGATTTGCGTTAACTTACTTCAAAAAAAAAAAAGAGGGGAGGGGCAGATGAAACAAGAGTGGTGAAACTTTGGTAATTCTCAAGTCTGGGAGATGTGTATATGACGATTCCTTAGGCTGTTCATTCTGTTTTTGGAATGTTTGTAACTTTTCATAATAAGCATTTTATTAAAGCTCATAGGTTAAAAATAGAGTTAACAGAACACAAAGTTAAGTATTTAAAACAAAATATATTTCTAATAAAAGCTGATGGCCAATATTTGCAGAGCTTGATATAAAATATTGAATATAAGACTTATGGGAATGCAAATACCCTTGCACCTACTTATAATCACTATTGATTATAATTCAGGCAAAACTCTTGTCCTTTGAGAAAGGAAATACAGGAAGGAATGATTGTAAATTCCTAGTTGTACTTCCTTGGAAAACATATTCTTTGCTCTGTACTTTCATTATATAATTAGAGATTTTTTTTGTACTATTTACTACTAATGATAGAATTATTTGTAGTTGCAATTAAATCCCTGATATGCAACCTTTTTCCTTTGTGAAATAATAAACCTAAAATCTAAATATAGGCCAGATTTTGCTCTCCCTTCTTTCTTTTTTTTTAATTTTATGGATTTTAATTTTTAAAATTTTAATAGCTTAGTAAAATGACTGTATTAGAATTTAATTTTGTTAAGCTCAAGTATTGACTCCATAAATGACCAGAAAATGGTACTTGAGAATAAAGCAGATGAAAATGCAGAGAATGGTGAAAAGTTAATGCGCTTAAACTATCTAGTTGATAGACTAAAGTGATATTAGTAACATGCTAATGTTGCTCTCCCTTCTTTCAAACTTACATTTCTCCCTTGCCAATGGCTAATAGTCACATTCATGGCCACGGTTAAACTATCCTTGTGGGGGAATTTCCTGGCCTTCCAGTGGTTAGGACTCTGCACTTCCACTGCAGCGGGCCCGGGTTCGATCCCTGGTCAGGGAACTAAGATCCCATAAGCCGCACTGTGTGGCCTAAAAAAACAAAACAAAACAAAACCCACCTGAACAAACAAAATAACTATCCTTGTGGTATATAAACATTCATGTAGACAAACATATTGATCTTAAGAAATAGTCAGTAATCATGTTATTATTTGCTTTTGATTTTTTGGTAGGTTTGATGTAGGCCCAATTCTCAAACAGGAAACGGTTCCTGTACCACCCAAGAGCACCACAAAGGATTTGGAAGCAGTGCTGTCAAGACTGGGTGCCAACATGGTACAGTTTTCCAATATCCCCCTGCTTGTTTCCTAAGTGGTTATGATGA
Source organism: Leucopleurus acutus (assembly GCF_964270905.1). Classification (NCBI taxonomy): domain Eukaryota; kingdom Metazoa; phylum Chordata; class Mammalia; order Artiodactyla; family Delphinidae; genus Leucopleurus; species Leucopleurus acutus. Next base: position 133,938,835 of record NC_139142.1, on the reverse strand, counting down.
AAAGAACAATTTTATGATGTGTGATTCTAAGCTTCTCTTTAAAAAGTGGTTTCTATCCCTGGCTTCCTAAAAATTAGCATGGCTTTTGTGATCTTATGTTAGTCTTTGAGAATTTACACAGAGTATGTACTTAATCAAAGCTTTTGAATGAAATATGTGATTTTATATGGTCTGTTACATTTCATGGTGAGGCTTTTAGACTGTTCTTCCCATTTTCACTCTCCTTAGTCTCATAGACGTACCATTCACCTCTGTTGAACTGAACTAACATCATTTCCTAAGTAAGTCTCTGTTTTCCTCCCACTTCAGTGCCTGTGTTCCAGTCATTTGCATCTGTACCATTGGAATTCTGCTGATCCCCTAGCTGTGAATGAACTCTGAGACTTTTTTTTGAGTCTGCATACAATAGGGTGTGAATAAAGGCTTAATGACCCAATTAATGATTTTCATCTGAACTAAATTTTTTGTAGAGGAACCCCCCTCCACCCCACCCCCCGCTGTATAGATGATGCTTCCCATTCTAGGCACTCACCTCGGAAATGCTGTTATTATAGTGTCTGTCGTTTATTGAGCACTGGCTTGTGTGCCAAGACTGTTTTAGATACTTTCATAGACTTATTTTTTTTTTACCTTCTCAAGAAACCTTTGAGGTAGCTATTGCTTTCACCTGTTTTATAGATAATGCCATTGAAGGCCACAGACAAGTAAAATAACTTTTCCACAATGACACAGCTAGCAGGTGGTAGAACTGGGATTTGAACCCAGAACTACGTGACTCCAGAGTACGAAGTCCCCACTGCCTTCCTTCAGAGTGAGAGTGAGAGTGTGGATGGCCGAGCACCGGCTGTTCTGATAGCCAGTCGAGGCTCAGCATTCTCTGGAAGGAAATCAATGACCTGTACTCTACAGACAGCAACGTCTCCACTGAAACTCCACCAAGTAGATGGATCCTCACAGCTTAAGCCAATTTACTGCTTTACCCTGCCACACAGCTCTTAAAGCTGTAGTTTCATGGTACTGAATTGTAATGTATTTCTGCTTTCGTTCTTTTCATCCTGAATATACTCTCTTTTTTTTTAAGCTTATTTCAGTTTTGAAAACTTTGCCTGAAAGTTTGAACAATGGAAGGCAGCAGCCAGCCGAGGGGGTGACACATGGTAAGTGCAGACGGCAGAGACTCTTACATGTTTCCTAAGGTTTTGTTTGTTGTGATGGCATCTGAACACTGTGGCTTCCTCACTTGCAAGTTTCCCTTAATTTTGACTAAAGATTGAATGTCCACTTGCATGTCCTATTCCAGAGAATGATTGGTAAGGGGTCTCTCTCCCTCTTCACATTTAGCCTATGAAAGATTAGAACAATTTTCTCTATTCTTTATATTGAAAAGTACCAAACACAAAGGTAAGTTGAAAGAGAATGAATACCTGTTTAACCCAGAGTCAACAATTATTAATGTTTGGCCATATTTTCTTTATATATGTGTTTATGTAGCATATATATTTTAATTTTTGCTATACATTTGGAAGTATGCATCATGACCTTTCATCCCTAAATATTTCAACACGCATCTCCTAGGAAAAATGAACAGTTCCCTAATAGCATCGAATAGCCAGTCCATATTTAAATTTTCCTGACACTCTAAAAACATATTTTATAGCTGTATATTTTTTCAAACTAGGATCCAATTATAATTAGTCGTATGTCTCTTTAGTCTCATTAGAGTAATTCCTCCACTATTTTTTTCCCTCCACATCATTAACTTTTGGAAGAGACCAGGCCAATTGTCTCTTTCCTTCCAGTGTTGTTTAATGTGTTTTTCTAGCCCTTAAAGTTCCTGTAAATCGGAAGTTCTAAAGGCTTGATGAGATTCGGGCTTAAAGTTTGTGGAAAGAGTATTTCATAGATGATATTGCGTTCCAGTGATATTTGTTTCAGTTTGTTTTTTAACCTTAAGGGTTGCTTTTTATTTTTATTTATGATGTAATTTTTTTTCTTGACTATGTAAGACATTTACATGACTCAAAAGTTAAAACTGTTTAAAGGATCTACTCGGAGAAGCCCCCACCTCCGTCCCCTACAGTCTTAGGGAGTCATATCAGTAAGCCATAATACCAGGTTGCATCAAGGCTAGTGAAGCTAAATTTGATCACTTGGTGGAGGTGGTGACCACCAGATCTTTCCAGTTTAAAGATGTGTTTCTCCGTTTGCAAATGGCAGGTAATCCCTGCAGTAATACTTTGGCACCATGCAAATATCCGGTTCCCCACTAGCCTTTCACATAACAATTTTAGCATGGATTGATGCTCCTTCCCTGAATGAATTATTTCAATGAAAATCAAAATGGTGATTTTCCAATTCCTTTTGTATTTAATAGTTGGCATTGTTCTGTAAAGAAGAGCTTTTCCTTATTAATTGCGGATGAATTTTAATTCATCCTAAAATGGCAGAATAAATGCTTAATTCTTTCTCTAATTATCAATTTTTAAAATAGGGAGTTGGTGCCATAGTCACCTTCAATTATGGTGGCGAGTGAGTTTTTTTAGTCATTTGACTTGTGGATTTTTATTTACTGTGTTTTATAGTTAATTACATTCATAATGCTTTGTGCTGCTCAAGTTGTCCCAAATTTAGCTAGAGGTAGCCTCTTAAAGTTGGCTCCTGAATCCTTTTGATATCCCTCCACCCCCAGCTAGTTTTTGAGCGCTTCCTTGTTTCTATCGCAAAATGTCCCAGGCTTACCTTGTAAATTCTCTGTCCCATGTTGGAATCAGCCACCTCTCCCTTGTTTATTTTAGTTGGGGGATAGTATTTAGAAACCGTCTAATACAATGATGTGTTCCAAAATGAAATGTTAGTGGAGAAGGGTAGGCATTATATTTTTAAAAAATGTTTGAGTTCAGGGACTTCCCTGGCTGTCTAGTGGTTAAGACTTCACGTTCCAATGCAGGGGGTGCAGGTTCAATCCCTGGTTGGGGGATCCCACATGCCTCAGGGCCAAAAACACAAAATATAAAACAGAAACAGTATTGTAACAAATTCAGTAAAACCTTTAAAAAAATATATTTGAGCTCATATTGTTTCTGATTCAAATTTTAAAGTACAGGGTTTTTCTGGTGTTTTCTCTTACACAGAAAATCTTTTTTAAATCAATGCTGACCTGTTTTTTATTTGCTGTGCATAAAATAATTTCAAGATTACAACACCAATATCACTGCAGAAAGTGTAACTACTAAGTGAGAGTTAAGATTTTTCTGCAGTTTTTCTTTTTCCTGCAGTTTTTTAAAATATATTCTACGAAGGGTATATAGTCAGAGTACTGTGTTCAAAACTTACTGGAGATAATTATTTTTTCCATGTGGTTTTGTTATCTAGTTTGATATATAGTTAAGTTCCTTTGTTTCAGTTTGTTTTTAATTTTCAGGGTTGCATTTTCCTCTTTACAACTAATTATTATTATTATTTTTTTTTTTTGTGGCACGCGGGCCTCTCACTGTTGTGGCCTCTCCCGTTGAGGAGCACAGACTCCGGACGCACAGGCTCAGCAGCCATGGCTCACGGGCCCAGCCACTCCGTGGCATGTGGGATCTTCCCGGACCAGGGCTCGAACCCGTGTCCCCTGCATCAGCAGGCGGACTCTCAACCACTGCGCCACCAGGAAAGCCCTGAAGAGCTTTTCATATGTTTAAGGACTATTTGCATTTCTTTTTTTCTGAGAAGGGTCTGTTATATCTTTTGCCCATTTTTCTATCTGGTTTTTGGTCTTTTTTGTCTCAGTTTTTAGGAGTACTTTGTGTAATAGATATAAATAAACCTATATAATAGATACAAAGTACTCCTAAATGTAATATAAATATATATAACACATATATATATATAGTAATTACATATAAATATTTATATTTATTATAGATATATCTCATGGAATATATATAAGCAGATATAAAGTACTGTGATATAAGTTGCAAATAACTTGTTTGTCATTTGTTTTTTGGCTTGATTTATGACATTTCTTTTTGTCTTACAAAAGTTTAATTTCTTGTAGTCACATTTATCATTCTTTAATTGCTTCTGGATTTTGAGTCATAGAAGAACTTTTTCTATTCCTAGGTTATAAAGAAATTTACCCATGTTTTCTTCTAGTACTTTTATTTACTATGTATGTATGTGTATATCTTATATTACGGAAAATTTAAAACATACAAAAGTTGAGAAAATAATATAGTGAATTCTCTTGTATCTGTCATTCAGTATCAGTAATTACCAATTTATGGTCACTGATCTGATATTCATTCTTGCTATTGGCTTTATCTTATAGCCCCTAAGATTTCTGCTGCTACCAGCTGTATAAAATGGGAGGAACAAACTTCAGAGCAAATATTCAGACTTCATCGTGCCATTGGAAATATAGTAAGTTGGAAGTCAAATTGCAGTTTTACCTAATTGTGTGTGTGAGTGTGTGTGTGTGTGTGTGTGTGTGTGTGTAATTTACTTTTGAAATATTTTAATTTAGGAATAAATCTCATAAACAAAACCAAAGGATCCTGAAGTTCATTTATTTTTAAATAACTATTTTTTGATTCTTTTGAACCTAGGGGCAGGACAGGAATAAAGACACAATAGAGAATGGACTTGAGGACAAGGGGAGGGGGACGGGTAAGCTGGGACGAAGTGAGAGAGTAGCGTTGACATATATACAACACCAAATGTAAAATAGATAGCTAGTGGGCAGCAACTTCATGGCACAGGGAGATCTGCTCTGTGCTTTGCAACCACTAGGAGGGGTGGGATAAGGAGGGTGGGAGGGAGATGCAAGAGGGAGGTGATATGGGGATATACGTATGCATATAGCTGATTCATTTTGTTATGCAGCAGAAACTAACACAACACTGTAAAGCAATTATACTCCAATAAAGATGTTAAAAAAAGAAACTATTTTTTTATTGGGATAAAATATATATAACATAAAATTTACCATTTAAACCAGTTTTAAGTGTATACTTCAGTGGCATTAAGTACATTTACATTGTTATGCAACCATCACCAGTATCCATTTCCAGAACTTTTTCATCATCTCAAACTGAAACTCTATATCCATTAAATAACAACTCCTCATTCCCCCTGCCCCACAGTCCCTGGTAATCACTATTCTACTTCCTGTCTCTATGAATCTGCCTTTTATAGGTACCTCATATAAGTGGAATCATACAATATTTATCCTTCTGTGTCTGGCTTATCTCACCTAGCATAATGTTTTCAAGTTTCATTCATGTTGTACCACGTATCAGAATGTCATTCCTTTTTTAGTCTGAATAATATTCCATTGTATGTATATAGCACATTTTGTTTATGCATTTGTCTATCGATGGACATTTGGGTTGTTTCTACCTTTTAGCTAATGTGAATAATGCTTCATGAACTTGGGTGTACACATATCTGTTTGAGTCCCTGTTTCAATTCTTTTGAATATATGACATTCATTTTTTAAATATTCTTTAAACTTCAGGTTTTCATAGGGGCCTTAGAATTCACAAAGTACTTTAAACTAGATATTTTGCCATCTCCCATAGCCAAATTTTATTATCCTGTTTCATAGATGAGGAGAATGAAAATGAAGTGACTAACTTCGGGTGCCCAGTCTCTGAATAATGAACCTAAATCTTCTAACTCCTAGTCCAATGCTTTTACTAGTATGTCCTTCTGCCTTTGGCCCATTTTTTACAACTGAATTCTTAAATCCTTGATTTTTACATATGGCTTATAAAATCTAGTTGTAATAACTTGTTAAAATATCTGAATTAAATTCTCAGTTCTTTGACAAATTTATTGGGTTTTTTTTCCCTTCATTTTGATAGCAAATTATGTTGTTGGAACTCTGAGTCTACCAAGTGTGGGGTTTTTAATGGACCTCCTCTGTAGGTTAAAATGGAGAACTGCCATTGAATATCTGTAGCATGCCAGGTTCTTCGGTGAGGATTACAGCCTCCTGTTATGGGTATTATCCCATTTTAAGTTGATGAAATTGAGGCTTAAAGAAGATACTCAGTGAATGGCTGTTGAATGTTGCTCAAGGTCACACTGCTAGTTAGTGAGAGTCAGGTTTTGAACCAGATCTGCCTGACGTCAAACCCTGTACTTTCCCCACTGTAAGAGAACGGCATAGGGCAAGGAACATTGACTTTAGAGCCAGATGGAGCAGGGTTCCATCTTCTCTCTGCTACTTCCTAGCTTTGTAGACTTGAGAGGGTTATTTAGTCTCTGAGCTTTAGTTAGTTCATTTGAAAATTAGAATGATATAATGTATATAAAGCATCTAGTACAGTATCTGAGTGGGTACTCATTAAATGATATCTGCTCTTATTCATTCATTAAACAAAATATTTATTGAAAGCCTATTATATGTCAGGCATTGTTCTAGGTATTAGAAGTGATGTGAGAAGACGGAAACAAATAAATAAATAAGAAAAATATCAGATGGTGTGATAAGCTCTTTGATGAAAATTAAAATAACGTGATAGATTAACTGGTGGCTATTTTAGACTGGATATCTAAATGGGGACGGCCACTTTGAACTGACATTTAAGCTGAGGTCTGAAAGACAATAAGGAGCAAGTCATGCCAAGGTCAGGAAAAGACCATTCCAGGCAGAGGGAGCAGCTAGTACAAAAGTCAAGTAAGCTAAACCAGATAAAGATTTTACAAGAAAAGAAAACTACAGATCAATAGCCCTTATTAATATAGAGGCAAAAATCCTTAACAGAATTAGCAAAGTGAATCAAACAACATGTAGAGAAGGATTATACACTATGACCAAGTGGGATGTAGCCCAGGAATGTAAGGCTGGTTCAACATACAAAAATCAATCCACGTAATATACCATATTAATAGAATAAAGGACAAAAGCCACATAATTATCTCAGTAGGTGCAGAAACAGCATTTGAAAAATCCAGTACCTTTTCATGATAAAAATGTTCAACAAACTAAGAATAGATGGGAACTTCCTCAACCTGATGAAGAATATCTACAAAAAAATCCAAATCTTAACATCATATTTGATGGCGAAAGATTGAAAGTGTTCCCTCTAAGATCAGGAACAAGACCAAGATGTCCACTCTCACCACTTCTATTCAACATTGTACTGGAGGTTATAGCCGGGGTGATTAGGCAAGAAAAAAGGAACAATGTAAAACTATATTTGCAGATGGTGTAATCTTATATATAGAAAATTATAAATAATTCCACCCCCCAAAACTAATAGGGCTAATAAACAGTAAAGAAGACCTAAGTAAATGGAAGGGCCTCTGTGTTTATGGATTAGAAGACTTAATATTGTTAAGATGGCACTATTCCCCAAATTGATCTACAGACTGAACACCATTCCTATAAAATTCCTAGTTGACTTCTTTGCAGAAATTGACAGGCTTATCCTAAAATTCATATGGAATCCCAAGAGGCCCAGAATAGACAGAAAATCTTGAAAAAGAAGAGCGAAGTTCCAATTTCAAAGTTCCTATGAAATCAGGACGCATGGTTCCTGTAATCAAGGCAGTGTGATACTGACAAAGACACAAAGCTTGATGGGATAGAATTCAGAGTCCAGAAATAAACCCATACATTTATGGTCACTTGATTTTTGATAAGGGTGCCAAAGCAATTTGATGGGGAAAGAAGAATCTTTTTACCACATGGTGCTTGGACAACTGGATATCCACAATCAGAAGAAATGGATTTGGATCCCTACCTCATACCACATATAAAAATGAACTCTAAATGGATCAGAAACCTAAATGTAAGAGCTGAAACTATGAAAACTCTTGGAAGAAGATATAGGGGCATATCTTCATGACCTTGAAGTAGGCAGTGGTTCTTAGATATAATGCCTGAAGCATAAGCAACGAACTAAAAATAGAGATATTGGACTTCAAAATTTAAAACCGTTGGGCTTCAAAGAACACTAACAAGAAAATGAAAAGACAACCTACATAATAAAAGAAGATATTTGCAAATCATATATCTGATGAGGGTCTAGTATCCAGAGTATATAAAGAACTTTTATGGCAAAAAGATAAATAACATGATTAGAAAATCAGCAAAGGATCTACATAGACATTTATCCTGAGAAAATATATAAATGGCCACTACGCATATGGAAAGATAATTTCAGTCATTAAGGAAATGCAAATCAAAACTATACTGAGATACCACTTCACACTCTAGGATTACTGTAATTTTAAAAAACAGACAATAACAAGTGTTGACAGGGATATGGAGAAATTTGGAACCCTCATGCATTGTTGGTAGAAATGTAAAATGGGGCAGCTGCTTTAGAAAACAGTTTGACAGTTCCCCAAAAGGTTAAACACTGCATAATAATTCTTATCTTCTGCAATTCACCTTTCCTCTCCACTGAGAAATTCTTGTGCTACAACAGAAGGAGTTCCTATCTTGGAGCCAGAAGGTGAAATTTGATTCCTAGAGTTGGCATGTATTAACCAAGAGCAAGATCCTTATCTTCTCTGAGCTTCCGCTTTTCTATCTCTAAAATGGGGTTAATGACCTGGTCCACAACTGTCAAGATCAAAGGAGATAAACTGTGAATTTAAATCCACGCCAACATATGATTTTGACAGTAATGACAGTGGGCACAGAAATGACTGTTTTCTTACCATCACTTTCCTTTCTTCAGTGCTCTGATGATAAGGTGAAGATGAGCTTTACCTCAAGAACAAGAAGGGGATATTCTGATTCTATACCTATCATATTTATAGTTCTCAGTAAATATAAACATTTTTCAAACAGTAATTATGTTTCAGAAGTATTTTGAGTTCTTTGAAAGAAAAAAGTTGCACACATGAAAGTCATTTCATAACTTTTATTAGAAGCAGATGAAAGAAAAACAAGCAAATTATAGAAGAGCATATTTTACCAAAGTATGACATATATAAGGTGGTGAATACTTTTCTTCAAATTTACTTAATTCTGATTTCTTTAATTCTCTGATTAATCGTTCACATCTTTGAAATAACCTAACTGTTCTGAAAGTAAAATGTCCTCTTTAGAGAATGCCATCAAAAGAGCACTGAGCTGAGAATGAGAAAGCATAGATTCTGATCCTTGGCTCTGCCGCTAACTAGCTGTGTCACCTTGGGAAAACAGCTGCATTTCTCTGGGCCTCACTATCCTCGTCTATGAAATAGAGGAGTGAACTGCAGTCTGAAAATCTGTTTCTTTACTTCAGAAATTTGAGAGAACTTATTTCCTGGTGTGTGTTAATTTCTGTTAGCCTATTTAAATCAAAATGTAATAAAGGTAGCATTTCACACTGAGGGGAAGGGTGAGATGGATTATTCAATAAATAGTGTTGGGACAGCTGGTCAGCCTTTAAAAGGGGGAACCCTCAAGTCTCACCTTTTCAAATCAAAATAAAATCTAGATGGATCAAGGATTTAAGTGTTTTCAAAAAATGAAACCACAAAGAACTGGGAAAAAGAACGGTTGAATAATTTTAATTTGATAAACGTGGATAGGCCTTTTTAAGCATGACATGAACCAATGAAGTCATGAGAGAAAAGAGTGATAAATATTACTCCATAAAATTAAAAAATTATGCATGGAAAAAAATTACCCAATATTTAAAGTCAACAAACTAGAAAAATATTCATAATACATCTGAGAAATAAAGGGCTAATTTCCTAAAAACATAAAAGCCTTTCACAAATTAATAAGAAAGAGATGAATAACTCAGATTTTGTTGTTGTTGTTTTTGTTGTTTTTTTTTTAATGGGCAAAGGGCGTAAATAGGCCTAAGAAATAAATAAAATGTGCAGGTAGCTATGGACTGCTCCTCAGCCTCACTAATAATAAACAGCAATAGACTGTCATTTTTCTTCTCTTATCAAGGCAGTTTAACAATAAAATGTTGATACTCTTTAACCCTGGTGGTCCACTTAAAAAACAACTATTCTCCAGAAATATAAAAGTCCTCAAAGATATATCTACCAGGCTATTTGTTATCACATTTAAAATTTTTCATAATTTTGTAATGTGTTATGAAATATCCATCATAAAGGCATTTGTTGCATAAATTATGGTGCATTTTATAAAATGGAATACTGTGCAGCAGATTAAAGAGTGAAATAGTTAAGTGTGTACTGATGAAAATTTGTCCACAGTTTATGGTTAAGTAAAAAAAGTTCCTTGTCAAACAGTATGTTCTAGATTTTTGTGATAATTATATTTGTAGGAAAAATACAAGGATATACACATTGAACTATTAGCAGTGGTTACCTCTGGGGATGGGAGTACAGAATACTTTCACATTCTAATTTTTTTTTAATATAGTTGTAATGCTTGCATTTTTTAAAATGAGCATGATTTTTAACTAGAAGTATTAATGAAGATATAAACATTGATTTTAAAATAGTGTTTAATTTTAAGATCTAATGAATCCTGGAGACTGATGTAGAGGGTCATGTTATGTTCTATTCTGTAAGATTTAGAGACTGAGTTCCCAATTCCTCTGTAATTGGGAGAGAAGTCAGACCGGATTAACACAAAATAGTAGTTGAAAAGGCTTTCAGGGTTGAGTGTATTTATTTATCATCCTTCTTTCATTTTGTTTGCAGATTCCGTTGCAGACACTCTGGATGAATAGTACCATTAAACTCCTGGACGTGGTAGAAGTTAATAGTTCAGTCCTCACTGGTACTTATTTTTGAATAGCTGACATGGAAAATGTTTTCAGTATAGTCTATTTGAAAATGTGTCTGTTTTACCATAAGTCCCATTTACTAAAAATAAGGATTCTTTTAGCTTGTTTCAGTTCAATAATGGTAATACTTTACATTCATTTATAGTCTTATTCTTTACAGTGTCCATTCACGTGTATTTTCTCTTCTGATCATCATAAGAACCTGAGAAGTAGGCAGATCAGTGTTACTATCCCATTTTAAGCTCTGTGATTCCCTATATTAAGGTTTTCAGGGAATGCAGAGTTCCTAGGTTGATTTCATTCTGGTGAATATCATAATGAAAATCTCTGGGCACCCCAGTGAGAATCTTAGGCCAGGGTGTAGCATTTCATGACCCTGGTCCATTCAGAGGCCCATCAGTGCCCTCCCATCCTGGTGGACTGAAGGAATGTGAGCCACAAAGGCAGAGAGTTCCCCAGAAATCTGGGAATTGGGACTTGTTTAGTCATGGATGGAAGGGCCAGCTTAGATCCTAAGTCTCCTGTATGTCTCTCCACTGGTAGCTAGTTATTTCCCACAAATGGTCAAAACTTCTAGATTCAACATTTTAGGTTGATCTCTGGGACACTGGGTAAAGGACTCATAGCTTCTTGTGTGTGTGGAAAGCTTCCCTTTGGGTTCAAGATACACACAGAGCACCACAGCTCTATCGTAAGTTTTAGATTACAAAGTCAGGGCATCAGCAGATGTGTACCCTCCGATATTAGTACTGTCTTGCAGAATGTTTTTTGATTTTTAAGAAGCATCGTGAAGTTGCATAATTATTTATTCTCTCTCTCATATCCCTCTTTTCCCCTCCCCTGTCTTTAGATCCAAAATTAACAGGACAGGCTGTTATTCCAGGATCAGTAATATACCACAGACAGTCACAAATACTGCTGGTTTGTTGCAAGGTACATTTTCCTTTAGTTTCACGTTATCACACTTGTTTTACTGAGTTTATAGTTGGTATCATTTGTCATTTTGAGCTGAGACTTCACTCAACTGCCTGCCCATCAGATTGAGCCAATGGACAGTTTAATTTTCTTAAGAAATAGTAGAATCTCTAGTATAATTTTTTTCAAGAGATTAAGTTTTACCAAGGCGTTATTATTACTCAGACCATGAAAGAAGATTCAGTAACTTTAGTTCTTTCTCAAAAGAAACTTGTATATTCTCAGTAATCCAATTTAATTAACAAGTCATCTTGTTAATAGGACTATCACAAAAAAATAGTAATGTCAAAGTATCTCACTGAACTACAACAGTGCCTGTATCCTACTTGCTTCTACTGTTTAATGTGGCTAGAGAGGAGATTTCTTAACTATTTAAAATGACTTTGAAACCATTATCATTTTTAAGACAATGGCATTATCCTGAGAAGTGTTCCATGTTCCTTCCATTTCCTGAGTATTTTCCTTCATGTGGTATTTATGTGCAATGTTCCATGCTCAAGAAAGAGTATTTAAAATGTGTGATAGATTGATCTGACCTACACAAGACTGTAGATACAGAATGCCTACAGCAACCTCTCTTCAACATATTCTGGAATAGCACTGGGTGCATACGTCTGGGTCTGTATACATCTATACTGCAAATCCATAGTTTGCTCTCATAGAAGAAGTGGGTTGTCTCAACATGTGAGTTTGAGTCCCACCAGTTATGTCACCTTGGACAAATCACTCACACTCTCTGGGCATCAGTTTTCTCTTGTAAAATCAGTTTTCTCTGGGGATAATATTGGATCTGCCTACTTTTTAGAGTGCTTGTATTTTGACAACCAGTAACAATAAGATACATGGACATACTCTGAAAACTGTCAAGCACCACACAAATACAACGTACCTTTTTATTCTTCCCTGTCTATGTTTAAATAGATTTAAGTAGGTCTATACATTTGTTATCACTCCTCGGTAATAAACTTTTAGAGTCAAAGAATCATATATGTTACTTAGTGCTATTTGTAGCCTGGCATTTAGTAAAGATTTGTTGGTTTATTTTTTTCATGATAAAAATTTTATAAACTAAAATTTACCACCAGTTTTGCCAGCACCGCATATTCACTATTTGTCTTTTGCCCTTTAGGATGGCTGGATTGGTGTTCGATCAGTGATGCTCAAGAAAACACTAACAGCTACTGATTTCTACAATGGATATTTACATCCCTGGTACCAAAAAAATTCCCTGGCTCAACCAAGCCAGTGCAGATTTCAGACTCTCAGACTTCCACTGAAGAAGAAGCAGGAAAAAAAAATTGTTGCTATGCAATAGTGCACCAAGTAGGAAGAAGATGGACAAGTACCTACTACATACTTGTAATTTGTTAAAAGCCTTATTTACAAGGAATTACCTTGACTTTCAGAGAAGATGACACTGTTGGAAGGAAAGATTATTGTCAAAAAGATAAATTACCTCACTTTCCACTTTTCATTTAACAGTAGTTAAAAACAGCTTTTTTCTATTTCAATAACAAAAGAAACTTTAAATTAAATTTTTATTTATAATATCAGATTCATGGAGATTGTATCTTTCCCTAAGAGCAAGTACAACTAACTGTTATGTGTATATACTGAAGAGAGGTTCTTTTAAAAAGTGCATCTATTAAATTTTAAAAATCATGTGTCCCCATTGACTATGTTACCATTTCAGTAGTATTTAATCTGCATTTTGGATTTTCAACAAGGAGTAAAGTCAGCTCTTTAAATTTAGCTACCATCTAGTTCTCACCAAGTCATAAACATTCATAATGTGTAATAATCTGTGTCACATTGATCTGTCCAATAAATTCAGATTTTACATCTAGATTTTCTTAAAGTAGGAATACAGTAACATTCTTCAACGTATTTGTGCAGTAAAGGTTATTGAGCATCTGGTCTGTGCAAACTCATCTCCGTCTCCAGGAGAGTCAGGCACTTCTGGAGGAGGAAGGAGGTGCAGTGGCCAGCTGTTGAATTTTTTAGTATCTTTACATAATCAGCTTTTCCTGCCTAGATTCTATCAGTTAAAATCTTTCTGCAATCATTAATTCATCCATTCAACAACATTTATTGATAACGTGATCAGATAATTGGTCATCTAAATTAGGACATGTTCATGAGTAAAAAGAAGCAGGTTATATTAATTATTTCTGGACAACAGGCATAAACAGGACTCTCCCAGGCAAACCAGGTTGTGTAAACATCCTATTTATTGAACACTTGCAGTGTACCCAGACTTTATGCTGATTGCTGGAGATTCAGAGATTAAATAATATTTGGTGTGTTCAATCTCCTGGGGAGGCAAGCATAAGCAAATATAATACTGTTATAAATGCCATAATGAAGGTATAGTGGAAGCAGTAAGTCACCCTCAAGGGAGTCATTAGAGGCTTCCCAGAGGAGGCAAGGCTGAATCTGAGGTTCCAAATGATGAGTTCATTATGCAGACTAAGGCCTGGAAGAAGATTCTAGCATGTGCAGAGGACCAGAGGCATACAAGAACACTATCCCGTAGGGGGTTGGTAACGTGGTTCTTAAACTGGGAACATGATTGCCTTTTATTATCATTCTTTAAACCATAAATTTGCTATGCCCTCCTCCGCGTATGAGCTAGTTATACACTTACGTAAGTGTATATGTAGATGGCTTGGAGAACGCTAACGGTGGATCATGGAAGAGAAACAAATGGCATGTTAAACACAGGAAAAAAGAGCTGTGTTTTAAAGAAACTGGAAGAATTGATAGAAATGGAGTAGGACGATGGAGATGAGTCTGGAAGACCAGATCATGGAGGGCTTGAAGACCATGAGAATTTGGACCTTTCTCTCGTAGCGCAATAGACAATCAAGGAAGTGACATGACTACAGATTTGCATTTTGGTAAGTTAACTCTGGTGGTGGAGTGGAAGGTAGATTGGAGGTAAAACCTGGGGCAGGAAGATCTGTTGGGAGGTTTGAAACATGAAGCTATGAACTACGGCAGCAGTTAATGGGGGTGGGGGAAATGGTTTAAAAGATTTTGCTGTGGAAGTAAGAACTTGAGTTATCAGTTGGTTATTATATTCTTATGGAGAGTTTTGGCTTCACCACTGATTAGCTCTTTGATCTCTAACAAGTTACTAAACATCACTGAACTTTAGTTTCCTCATATGTGAAATGGGGCTGAAGATAAAAAAGAACACTCCCAAAATAGTTCTGAGAATCAATGACTGTGTGAAAGTGCCTTTTTGTTGTTGTTTTTCAGTTGATGTGTATTGAGCACTCGCTCCCCTCTCCAGGCACTAAGCTCGCGTTATGGAATTCAGAGAGAACGAGAGTCAGTGTCGCCTGGGAGCTTACTGGTGATTTCTGCAGGGAATCTCGGGAGGTACCCACTCAGACATTGCCACGGGGAGTGGGGAACCTTAGTGAGGGCACAGATTTCTGCTATAAGTTCTCATCTCTTACTACATAGTGGTAAGTGGTCTCAGGTCTGCCTCCCTGCATTCTTGGTGGAGCCTATCTGATTGCTTAGCCTATTACCATTGCCCTTGCTGGGCAGAATCTTTTTGCCAGACCACCCCTAGCCCTTGGCCAGACAGTGAGGCAAGACCTACCCCAGTCCAGTGATGCCACCTGCATAAACAATTCAGCCTAATGCCAAGTAGGGGGCTGTGGGTGAGGCTGTGTGAGCTGGAAAGGGAAGCTGGCCATCATGATTGACGTGGTTGGTACACTTAGGACAACATGAAATACCGTTTATACGTATGAAATCTTGAGTCAGGAGTGCAAGGCCCATCTCACAGAGGGCAGTTTCCCATCCAGGGAGCCTCAAGCCCATCATGGGACTGGAAGACAAACACCAGGTTTAGAATGCCATCTCTATGTTAACAGCCAATTCTTTGAAAAATTAAATGGTGCACATCCCAGATAGGCCTCAGGAAATGAGATGACCCACTCTTTCAGGCCCCCTGTAGAGACCACAACCCAGTATGACTGAGCAGTTTCTCATCTGAACCAGAATCACCTGGAGTACTTGTTTAAAATGTAGATTCCTGGGCCCTACTCCAGCGGTTGAATCAGAATCTCTGGATATGGGAATCTGCATTTGATCACACTCAACAAATAATTTGTATGTTAGAGTAGTAACAGCTTTAACTAGCAAGAGGGACACATGGGGCCACATGTTGGGCCTTAGGTCCGGGGTCCTCCCAGAAAGGGTGGAACACAGCCTTTTCTGCACTCTGGCTGAAAGGATGGATTTGCAAACACATTGCCTCCTTGTACAAGATGCTTCTATTTTGGTTCTTGTCATTGCTGAAAAAACATCAGACTCAAAACAGTTCAGTTACTCATGGCTAGTTGGGTGACCCAGGACAAATTTAAAAAAATTTAAATTCTGGGAATTCCCTGGTGGTCCAGTGGTTAGGACTCCGTGCTTCCACTGCAGGGGGCACGGGTTCAATCCCTGCTTGGGGAACTAAGATCCTGCATGCCGTGTGTGGCACAACCAAAATAAATTTTTTAAAATTCTGATTTCTCAGTTTAAAAACAAGGGTAGAATGTAAAAGCATTCTATCTTGCAGAATAGAAATACATATAGAATATGCCCAGGGAAGCACGGGGCAAACAGTAGACAATAAATGGTAGCTATTTTTGTCACCACAGTCTAACACTGCTATAATGACTTCTTTGGGCCTGCAACAATATTTTCTCCTCTGGATGGCAGCAGCAACTTGCTGAGATGCCTTTAGACTAACAGGAGGAAAAGAATTTTAGAGCGGGAAAGGCTCAATGATTTAGTACTCAAAATTTCAGTTTGGAGATGATGAAACGGGGGTCCAGCAACAGCTAGCTAGTGACAATATTAGAACCCAAAGACTACCGTGGATTTTGTTTAAAAAGGATTTTATTCTTGGTTCAATTTGAGGGACAAAAGAAATGTTCCTGAGCATAAAATTGAGCTCTTGAAAAAGCCTACTGAAAGAATGTTTATTGCTTTTAAACGTTGTGTTAAAGGAAGTACAACCTATTTTCACCATTTTTCTTCATATTTATCAAACAATTTCAAGGTAAAGAGATATGATTTTGAGAGGTAGAGTCTTAGATTCAACAAACATGGCATGAGCCCTGCCACTGACCTTAAGCTGAGGCTGATTACACACCCTCTCTGAATCTATTTCCTTATCTATGAAATGAAAATTGTACCTGCTTTGCAAGGATTCTCATGAGGAATAAAAATAGTATACGTAATGTACCTAGTACAGTGCCTGGAACACAGCAGGCTCTCAATACCATTATTATTAGCCAACATTTATTGATTGCTAGTCTCGTTGATAAGGACTCGACCTGAACTATCTCATTTTATATTTACGGTAACCCTATGAGTCAGGTAATGTTATTGATCCTCATTTTTCCAGACTGTTAGATAGCTAATAAGTGGTAGAGCTAGAATTCACACTCCAGTAGTCTGACACCAGTCTGTGGGCCTAACCACTTTGGTACCCTACCTTTATTGCAAATGTTTTTATCCTTGATCAAGGAATTTAATATATTAGGCTTTTGTGCTCAGAAATGTAGAAGTAGGAGCACATGTTAATTGAGTGCCCATCATATGCATGCACTAGGCTAGACAATTTCAGAAAGATTTTCCCATTTTAGTTACTATTTAATCACTGTCTTTATTACCTCTAAGAATTCATAAAGTTTTCTAGAGCCCTATGGATAGAAGCTGCTTTATTTTTATAGTATAATAGTGCAGGTCTTGTTTCCCAGGATTTTTAAATTGCAGCTCTTTTTCCGGAAGGTTATCGCATTGTTATTTATGGAAGAAACATTAATGAGATGCTAGGTTGGCAGATGATACAAAAGATGTGGTACCTTTGCTTAGGAACTTTTATTTTACCAAGTTGATAATGGTCAGACATTAACTTATCGAAGAAGTCAAAATACTGTTTCCATAAGCAGGCATTTTTGTGTGCAGGATACTTTTTTTTTTGCAGTACGTGGGCCTCTCACTGTTGTGGCCGGCCTCTCCCGCTGCAGAGCACAGGCTCCGGACGCGCAGGCTCAGCGGCCATGGCTCACGGGCCCAGCTGCTCCGCGGCATGTGGGATCTTCCCGGACCAGGGCATGAACCCATGTCCCCTGCATCGGCAGGCGGACTCTCAACCACTGCGCCACCAGGGAAGCCCCAGGATACTTTTTTTTTTTTTAATATTTGTTTTATTTGTTTATTTATTTGGTTACGCCGGGTCTTAGTTGTGGCAGGCGAGCTCCTTAGTTGCAACTCACTGGCCAGGTTACTTTTTTTTTTTAAGTTTGATTGGAAGGGAGTGACGGTGGGGGGATTATCAGAGAAGAACAGCTTTGAGGAAAGGCTGTTGTAAAGATTCTGTAATGTAGCTCTCATAAGTACATAGAATCTAAAATCTTAGAATTGGAAAGAACTTAGAGATCATTTAGTCTAACTTTGGACTCATTTTACAGAAAAGAAAACCACACCTAGAGAGAGGAAATGTCTTGCCCAAGGAGAGAGCTCAGGTTTCTTAACTCCCGAATGATAATAAATTATTAATTATAAATAACTATATAACTTGTTTGATAGGACCTTTAGGTAGCAAACTATAGAAGAGTCATGTCGGTATCTTTCTTGGGCAGTTTTAGAATCCCCACTCTGTGTCTGATCCCTCTAATCCAGTATAGTATGTGTATGTCACAGACTGGGTCTGGCAATGAGGAAACAGCATTCATTTTCAATCTTGGTTCTTAGCATAATTTGATATATAACACTACAGTCGATTGTACCCTGGAAAGCTTAAAAGGATGGTATTCCAAGAATTGGTATTAGTGTGAAAAACTAAGTGTTTTGCTCCTCTTTTACTTTTTCACACATGGTTCCTGGGAGCAAAATAGGGGAGATTCACTCTGGTGGAGGGGGGACACTCTGAGTGGAGGGAAGAGCATACACAAATGCCTAGAGGTTTGAGACCTCATAGGGTGTAATGGGCCCTTTGGGAGAGTCAGACCTGCTGTAGCCCATACACTTTGGACTTTAGCTTGAAGGCAATGGGGAGCTATTGAAGGATTTAGAGCAGGTTTACAGCAGCATTTAAAGCATGAATATAGTTGCTTTTAAGTAATTTTTTGTCACACAATAACATATGGATACATGCTTATATAAATTCAAGTACTAACTCTAAAGCCAGCTTCTCCTTCAACACCCCTTCTATTCCCAGTTTCCCCTCAGAGGTAACCACTACTCTGTTTGGTATGTATATGTGCATAAGAGAGATACCTAGGATTATTTTGCACATGTGTTTTTAAAACAAATATTATCCTGTCAAAAGATAAATTTGAGGAAAAGAGCTTGGGTTTGGGCAATTTTGAGAACCAGCTGGCCACCTGTTTACTTTGCTCAGTGTTCACAGAGTATTTTGTGAACATTCCAGTTTGTAAAGTGAGATTCTCACACAGGGACTGGTGCTGTGGGAACCATCTAGCAGACCCCAACCATGACAGCTGCAAACCCTCCCAGCCATATCCACCAGGTCTGCCTGCACTGTGGCCTGCCCTGGGTTAAAAGTTTGCTTCCTGCAGTTGTGCAATTACAGGACAGCTGGAATTCACAGATACTAAATGTTTCTTGTTCAGATTAGGGAATGGACAATGTGCTTGCTATGTGTTATGGACCAGCCGAAGATCCAAACATGACCATGGGTTCCTTTTCTAAGGGAAACAAAACATTCATTATTTTGGGTTTGATCTTTTAATAAAAGTATACATATAACAAAACATATCTACATAGCGAAATAGTTTTCCATTATCAACAGTCAAGTTAAGAATTATTATTACCAAACTAACAGAATAAGGACTTCTAATACATTTGGGCACTTCCATAGTTCATGTCTCTTCAGGGCTGATACTCAAGTGAGGTCTGGAAGTATGGGATATAAGGAATACAGCTTTAGGAATACAAGCAGATAAATTTCTTTATTTGCTAATTAGTTCATTCAGTACACATTTAGTACTTATTATGAACCAGGTCATAATAGCTAAGGCACTGGTTAAATCACTCCGTTCACTTTGCTCTAAATTAAAGCTCCCAGCCCACTGGGGGAGACAGATAAACAATGTAATGAGTACCCATAATGGATTTTACATAAATACAACCAGTGATTTGCCAGGTATTCCATTCATTAAATCTCTCCAAGTTTTTTAGAAAAAGTCCCAAAGTTAAAAATCTTCCACAAAAACATTCCCTGTATAGCAGCTATGTGGTGCTTATAATAGAAGACCATCTTCTGTTACTGACTCAAAATTCCGAAAAGGTGATTTGGGGGAAAAAAAGGCGGATATGTTACTGTGCTCTTGGGAAATTCGTTTGGGATTTGTCCAAGTTCTAGACTGGGAACCAAGGCTCCTGAGCAGGAGGGCAGAGGTCATGATTTAGGATGCAGTTTACTTGGATTCTCCCCGACCTTAATCCCCAAAACAGTTGCCAGGGTAAAGGCAAAGGCCTTTAATAGGGTACAAGTTTTCCCTAACACAGATTAGGGAGAGGCATTTTCAGCAGGATCTTGTTGAAGGATCATTAAAAAACTTCCAACAAGGAGATTTACATGTTATTCAACCTTTTCATACCTCCAAATATTTTACTGAAAAGGAGAGTCGTGACCTCTGCAACATCTTAAGAAAAATGATTATAAATAGATTAATATTCTCTATTCCTTTAAGGGAAAGTGATGAAGGAGCTGGAGGCTCAGTGGCAGCTGTTCCCGGAAATCCCCAGGACCTCAGCACAAGTCAGGGAAGGGAGGTGGGGGCGTTACAGTGGAGGATTAGGGAGGGCGTCTGTAGCTGTGCCAAAGGAAAAAAATCTTGCCAAGAAAAGAGAGTATACAAAGCCCTGTTCATCAAAGCCTGTAACCCAAAAGGATCCCCTCAAAGCTTTACACGGCGGAGAGAAAAGGTCGGCATCTGCTTCCTCCAAGAGGGCGCGAACTGCAGGCGGAGGCAGATCTCAAGGGTCAGGCGCCCCTTTCTTCCAGTCCCACGACCTCTCCCTAGGTGCTCACGTCACATGGGTGACCTAGAACTGACCCAGAGGCTCCTCGGACCTCCTCCCTGCGCCCGCCGCCACCGCCAGAGCCGATGCCGACTCCGCACCCGGCAGGATGTACAATAGAGCGCCGGAGTCTCACCCTGTGGTCCAACCCTCCCCGTCGCCATGGTGACCGCCGGAGTCACGCAGCTCCACCCCTTCCTCGCTGCGTGGCCCCGCCCCTCCGAACGCGGAAACGCGAGGCTTGAGCCAGCTGCGCGAACGATTCGGGAGGAGGGAGGGCGGTGGCCGAGGCTCGCTTGGCTGCGCTCCCCGCCCCTCGGAGGCCGGCCCTCCAGCGCGCCCCAAAGGTCCACAGCGCTTGCGGTTACTGAGCGCTCAAGCCGCCGGCCCCGACCCAGGCCCAGCAGCTTCCCAGGCCCGCACCCGTAGTGGAGGGAAGAGCCGCCTTGGGGAGGAGGGAAAGGGACCTGGGGGCGGCCACGGCAGGTGAGGGGTGAGCGAGGCCCTGGGAAGCGGGGGATGTGGGTGTGTGACGCGTTTGTGGCTGCAGGTGAGTATGGTTTGTAGTGTGCGCGGCTGCCTCTGTCGGTGTGACTTTGTGAGTGTGGCCCTGAGTGGGTCGGTTCATGTGACCACGCACGTGATTGCACGTCCCTGTGTGTGTCTGAGGTCGAGTCTGAGTTCATGGGGGTGATTGGTGTGCCTGTGCCCCTGCCTTTGTGTAGCTGTCATCAGTGGGACTGGGAGAAGGTGGAGGTCTGTGTGTGGGTCGCCTGGGGTGGGCAGTGGGGCGCTTGACCTGGGCATACAAGTGTAATACCATTTTGGGGCTACAGTGCTGCAACCCAGGAACATATTTTTCCTGTAAACTTTTAAGAACTCTGAGCAGACTAGTTATTTTGGAGATTGCACCTCAGCCTGAAAGTGATAAATGCCTTTGTCATTGCTGAGTACGGGCCAGGTGTGAGGCTTGTGAAGGAGGCATGAGGAGAGTAGCAGGGTTAGGCTGTCTCACTTTTCCTAGGGAGTCATAAGTTCTGCATTTATGCTGCTGCTTTGTCTCCACCTACAATGTTCCAGCTCCTGTTGGCTCAAAGCTTCAAGAGACTGAGGCGTGATGGAATAGCTGTGTGCAAATTTTCAAAAGCTTTTATACTAAGACAGAGTACAAGATGAGGTGTCACCGTCAAAATGTCAAGTAGTCAGCTTTTCCTCCCATGAGGTTTAGAAGATAATGGAATAAGTTTCTGAAGAAAGGAGGGGTAAATCTTCCCCTGAGGAAACTTAAAAAAAGAATAGCTCTGTACTGGTGTGGTGAGGTATGGAGGCTTGCATTAAAAAGCCGATGGCATTGCCCAGAGACTCTCAGGTTCTAATATTTCGTTATTGCTGGTGTTAATAATAATCACAGATTGTCCATACGAAGATCATATGATTGAGATAAAGGATAAGAAAACATCTGACTAGTTAAACTGGTTAGATGACTTACACATTTGTAAAGGCAATTTCACTGATTGTAAATTGGCAGGGTGTGTTGAAACCCTGAGGGATAAGTGGATTGTAAACTGGCTGGTTCTGCTGAAACCTTGAGGGATAAGTGCATGTAATTCTTGGTGCACACTCACAACTAACAGTTTAATTGTCGAGCAGTACAAGGGCCAGAGAGGCCCCGGTGTCCAGAGCACTCCCTGAGGAGGGGTTTTCTTAGGCAGGATTAAGGCAAAATTCCTGCAGCCCTTTTCCCAGCAACATGAACAGGTGCTTTTGTTTTTGTGAAGAATTGTGAGAGATCAAATCAGCATTGAGTTCGTGGTCCACATTCTTTCTTATTTAATACTGACCAGTTGAGTTACAGTCTCAGTGAACCTTTTTTTTTTTTTTTTTTTTTTTGCCCTATGCAGAATGTTCCCCTTGTGACTTGGAAAAGTATTCCCCTGAAGTGGATGAAAGAGAGCTGGGAGAACAAACTTCCTTTTCATACCACTCACAGCTGCTTTCCCTTTGCAGCAGGTTTTTTTTTTTTTTTTTTCACTTAAACGTCAGTTGGTCAGATGCAACATTTGGTATCTATCTTAGCTTTCATGTACTGCCAAACTAGCACAAGTGTTAAAATCACTTGCCTCTACAAAAATTTAGTCACAGTTGGGTGGAATCTCTCCATCCAGCAAGATTAGTTATAAAATATTATAATATTAGGTGGTAGTGGATAATACTGAGGACTGTGGTGAGGAACATCTTTCTACTTACTGCTGAGGGAAGAAGTGGATGACAGTGAATGTGTGTGCCTGTGAATGATGTGTGTATATGTATTTGTATGGTAGTTTGGTTTGTAGATTGCAACTGATTCAAACTATGAATACTTTATTTTATCCCAAGTTTGGTGAATCTAGAAGCATACTTTCTGGCTTTAATTAGCTAAAGTGTTTTATAAATCTGTTGAGTAGGTTTTTTTCTAAACATGTTTTTGATATTTCCTCCTGTCGAATAGTGATTGTTTATAGTATTGCAATACTAGAAAATGTCTCCATTAGGCAATATTTAGATGATATAGAAATATTTCAAGTCTGTCTAGGTAGAAAATATTCTGGAATTAACTATATGGGCTAGTTGCTTTCAATTAAAAGCAGTGACCAGCTCAGAGAAAGGCTGTAGTTCAAATGGCTTCAATTTTTAACATGTTAATATTTGTTAAGAGAAAATGAATATGCAAAGAATAATTTTCTTTATTTCAGTATGAATAAGAAATACATCTGTGCACACTGATTTTCAGCATAAGACTGGCTGATAATTTTTTTGATATTTTAGAGCCACTTAAGATTTTAATAAACTTTTCTAAGTACCATCCTAGCCTTGAGAGAAGAGACCATTATTACAGTGTCAAGGTTGTAAACCTAGTTTAATATTGGATGTCTACATTTGCCATCTCCTTGGGGTTCAGTTTAGTAACCCCCAAGGTTAGAGGTAGCAGTTGAGATTGCTCAGTGCCCTGCGTACTTGAGGGAGAAGATTTGGAGGGCCAAGGAGGATTCGTTGGTTTTAGAATCCCCAGCTCCTGACCAGTCCAGAGAAGCAGCCCCTCTAAAATGGCAGTTCAGAGTCATCGCAGGAGTTAAGTCCTAGGGTCTCAAACTCATCCTAGCCCTGCTAGGAAAATCCAGGCTTGTGCTGGGGTAGAGGACATGATGCAAACAAGCATTTGAATCCTTCCAAACTGATGGGTGGAAGTTCTCCATTGGGCAATAAGAATCTGCAACAAGGAACTATAATTTTCAGGTTCCTGTTACAACACAACACAGATCCCTGAGCAAAGAGGGGTAGCCTTTAAGTTGAAGATGCCCAGCTAATGGAAAGCTCGTAGGTACCCGGGTTAAAAGGGACTCTAGGATTGCCTAGTTTGGCCTGCTTAGGATGTAGTCATTTATTTAGTCAACAGATAATGCCTGCTGTGTACCAAGCACTGTCCAACGCTTTGGAGAGAGAGTGGTGAAACAGTCACAGATGAGAAAACAGCCCAAAAAGGGTCAGTGACTTTTCCAACGTCACAGAGCTATAAAAGCTGGAAATCACTAATCTCACAACAGAAGACCACACATTTTTTCTAAAGGCACATGTTTTGTTTTGTTGCTAGTTATTGTGCCTTCAGGTCTATTCTGGTATCTTATCATGGATCTTTCAGAGTACATTATATCACTTTTAACCACATCCATATGAACAGCAAGTTTTCCTGTATTTTGCATTAAAAACTATGTGTGAGTTTCTGAAGCTATGTTCCCCTAGAGTGAGATTTACGGCATTTTATGAATTTATGAGGAAGCAGGCTTACATTAACTCCTTTTTCTAGTATGGACTGTTCTCTAGAATTTTATCAGACAGGAATATCTTTATTAGCATAGATTCTTAAGATCTTGTCAAAAGATAGGTTATGCTACTGCATTTGGAATCATTTAACTAGGACAGACAGTCAGGTGTCAGAAAAGGCTGTCCTGTGTCTGGTCCTGGTTTTGCAATAGCCGTGGGATCTTGGGTAAGTCATTAAAATTTTCTAGACCAGATTCTTCTTCTGGAGGAACTAAGAGGGTTGGAATAATTCTCTCTTGGGGCCCTTCCTGCTCCATGATTATAGGTTTTCACCAAATTGTTTTCTGTAGTTTAAGTATACGCCGACAAGGTGAAATAGCCCATTTCCTCAGTTTTATCCTTTAAAGTATTGTTGGTAGAGCTAGACCAGACTCTACATTTAGTGCTGATGTAAACATGAATTCTTGACATGAAACATCACATGCTTTTATTTCAGGGTTAACCTCCATTTCAGCTAATCATGGGAGAGATTAAAGTCTCTCCTGATTATAACTGGTTTAGAAGTACAGTCCCCCTTAAAAAGGTATGTATGGTTTTACTACACCTCTTATTTGCAAAATCTTGTAATTGTTTTTATGTGTGATTTAGGTGTTATGTCTTAGTAGTGTTCGAGAGTAAAGGTTATTGCCAAGTATTGTGACTGGGTTGGAGAGCCTAAAGTTCACCCCTTCCCTGTCAAGTACAATCAACTTTTGAGACTCATTCAAGAGTAAAAGTGAGAATAACTGTACTCATTATTTTATAATTGTTTTTACATATTCAAGCAAGCAGGAATATGTGTACTCCTCTGTATAGTTTAGTAGAAAGCTGACAGCAACTGCAACCGTACAGTAAGTGCAGTTAGATTCTATTAGAAAGCATTTTCCTGTTCCTCAGATTTAAGATTTACAGTGAGTCACATTATAAGTCCTCTGTTTGCCATGATATATACTCATTCTGCCATAGGGAAACTTTATATGCCTGGGATGTCTAAAAACGCTAAACACTTATATTGAAGTTTGTTGACTCTGAGTCCCAAGTTAATCCCAAATGTTTGGGGATCCCACTAGACAAAAGTTGTGTCAGAATAAAATCTTTGCTGATCCCCTTGCAGAAATATTAGAGTACTATGATATGAAGAACATCTGTGTCTCTGTTGTAATTATTTTGTCAGGATAGATAGCTGTGGAAGTATCATGCAAGTTTGAATTGATAACAGAATTACACTTCATATAGAAATTTGAGATACAGTCTCCAAGTATAGACAGAATACCTTCTATATACCTGGCACTGTTGTAGGAAGTCCCCAAATATCTTATTTAATTCTTTCAACAGTTTAACAAAGTGGATAGTGGTGTGCCCACTTAGCAGATGGGAAAACTGAGGTTCATGGAGGTTAACATGTTAAAGTCACACAGTCTAGTTGAGTTTAAATTAAAATCAAATTAATCTGGCTTCACAGCCAGAACTGGGCTTCCCTGGTGGCACAGGGGTTAAGAATCCGCCTGCCAGTGCAGGGGACACGGGTTCGATCCCTGGTCCAGGAAGATCCCATGTGCCGCTGAGCAACTAAGCCTGTGCGCCACAACTACTGAGCTGCGTGCCACAACTACTGAGGCCCGTGCGCCTAGAGCCCGTGCTCCGCAACAAGAGTAGCCACGGCAATGAGAAGCCCGCGCACCACAATAAAGAGTAGCCCCTGCTCTCCGCAACTAGAGAAAGCCCGCAGTCAGCAACAAAGACCCAACGCAGCCAAAAAATTAATTAACTTCTTTAAAAAAAGGAAAAAATTCCTTAAAAAAAAAGGCCAGAACTAATTGGCAGCTTACCAAAGGGAATCCGCCTTTCTTCTTGCTACCCCAGGAACTACTGCCCATGCTAGGAGAATTGCCCCCAGAGTCCCTCTGCCTTGTCCCATCCCCTCAAGTAATTCATGTGAGCGCCTCTTGATGGACTCACTCAGCAAGCTAATCACCAGACCCAAAACGACACAAACTTACCTAAATATTCTTGGAAGTAGTAGTTTCATTGATGTAATTTTCTCCTTTGGTCAGTTTGGCCCACAAGACATGAAAAGTTTGCTTGAAATTTCATAGTGCTAGATTTTCATTTCAGAGATCTGAATATCTTATCTCACATGAATTTTATTATTATAAGGTTGGAATTTACCGCATACCACTGTCAGAGGTTACTGAGATTTTGTTTACTACAATCATAGCAAAAAGAAACAGGAAAAGCAAAAATGTGAGTGGCAAATACAAAGGGCAAAAACATAATCATGAGATATACTGTCACCCGAGGAAGTCCAGAAGGTGTTGGTTAGGGCCCTTTGGGCTTTGCCCTGCCCTGTTTGTCTGCTCCCAGTGATGCCAGTGACCACGGTTAGTGTGCCACCACCCACATTGACACCATGGGCCCCACAGCACTGCCAGTTAGGAGCTCTCAGAAGATAGAACCTTGAACTTTTTAATGTAAAAAGGATAAGTGTTGATTTGCATTGGCAAAAGTTCAAGCAGTTAATGTACTTTTCCAAATACCAAAAAGTCAGCCAAAGAGAACAAAAATTAAACTATCATGCAGTGCATACTGTAGCTGACACTCTTGACACTGTTGAACACTCAGTATCTGCCAAACTCTGTGCTAAACACCTGATTTGTCTCAGCTCATGTAATGCTCATCTGTTTCCCTTTTTGGGTCAAGAACCACTAAATCAGGACGGTTTCTGATGACCTTCCTCCTTCTTACCCCCTTTTCCCCCAAAAGCCAGTTTTTCCCTGAGCCCATTCCCCACACTGACTGAATGGTTTGAAACATTCTCTGGGGACAGTGATGCCTATACCTGCCTCGTCCCTCCTCTCTAGCAGAGGTCTCCCCTTCAGAGTCTTGGTCTAGAGCAGGCTCCTGAAGCATCTCTTTGAGAGGTCCCATCTCTACCAAGTTTCTCCCTGGAGGCTGGAGTCGTTTCTTCCCCTCACTTCCCCTGGTCACACACTGACCCTGCTGATCCCAGCCCGCCCTCTAGGCCAGCACCCAAGGATGACTCTGCAAATTGTCCTCCTCCTATGTGCACACACGCATGCGCACATGCACGCGTGCGTGCACGTGCGCGTGCACACACACACACACACACACAGGCAGAAGTATGGGGAAGAAATCAGATGCCATGTACAGAGTTTACTGTTTAATGGTAAACAATAAATTTCATATAATCATGGCTGGGGAGGAAAATTCAAAACTGATAGAAAAAACAGCTCTTGGGAGAAGTATAAAGCAGTTCCATGGACTATGTCAGCACTGAAGAGGGAAATGGAGACAGCCGTTCTTTATATGTGCTAGTCTGGTGTGATCCCCTCATTAGCTTGTAACAACCAAGGCAGTAGTATTAAAATTGTCAGTGAAACTATAGTGCTGAAATAACTATATAAAACCCAATCCATGAGGTTTTTCATTTTGTTTCTTATAATTTTCCCTCCAGATTATTGTGGATGATGACGACAGTAAGATCTGGTCGCTCTACGATGCAGGCCCCAGAAATATCAGGTGTCCTCTCATATTTCTCCCTCCCGTCAGCGGAACTGCTGATGTATTTTTCCGGCAGATTTTGGCTTTGACTGGATGGGGTTACCGGGTTATAGCTGTAAGTATTATTGATTCAGGATTGAAATTAAGTCCACATTTTCTGGTTTTCTGTGTGTGTGTGTGCATGTGCGCTTCTGTTTCTGATTAACTGTAGTAATAGGCGTGTTTTTTATTGAGGTAAGATACTGTTTTCCTTTGTTAAAATGTGAAAGGGAGTTTTTTGAAGGAAGGTGGTGTGGTTCACCAACATACAGAGGCTCAGAGGGGACAAACCTCTATTGGAAGCCTTCTTTACCCTCAGCTTGAACATGCATTTTCTGAATAAGTCTGACCAGCAGGAAGCATTGTCCTTGTTTATAGTTAAGGAGACTGAGGTCCGGACCGTTTTAGTGATCACCGAGGGTCACACAGCCAGTAGGCCATGGAGGGAGAGCCCAGCTCAGTCTTCTGACCCCATTCACCCTCCCCTTTTATTACATCGCTGCTTCGGGGGCAGCAGAGGGATCAGCTGACATCCAGGGGTCTGAAAGCTTGCTTTAATGTGAGTCTTTGGTAGGTGAGGTGAGGCTCATTAATTAGCTCATATCCTTCGCATTTGGTTTTTTGTTTCTAATCTTTATCACTGAGTTCGGTCCAAATCTAGTTTCGCATTGATCGTTCTCTAAGCTTCTTCTCTGGGAGGTGGGCGTAGGTAGGAAGGCACTGTTTGTTTTTTTGTTTTTGTTTTGGCCACACGGCGTGGCAGTGAGATCTTAGTTCCGTGACCAGGGATTGAACCCATGCCCCGTGCAGTAGAAGCACAGAGTCCTAACCACTGCACTGCCAGGGAATTCCCAGGAAGGCACTGTTGCTCACAGTGGAGTGTTTGGTGTGCCTCGATCGGATCAGGACAATGGACGTTGGTTTCCTAACTTCCCCTGGAAGGAGAGGCTCTGGCTTTGGAGCCAGCAGTTGTTTCTGGGACCTGGAATGTTAACATGTAAACATTACTCCCCTTGGAAGTACTGCTGTTAGTATACATTTTATTTACTGCCTAGAAGAGAGAAAACGTGGACCAGATCTCTTCTCTTGGTTGATAACTGAAAATTCCAATGGGGTTACCACTAATTGGGGTCATAAAAGACAAATCCAATTCCTCTTCATCCAGGCAGCCCTTCTCTTTCTTGAAAAAACTAGTTATTATCGGTGGCCTACTGCCTTCCGCCCCCAGGTCTTTTCTTCTCCAGCTAAATTTCTCCAGATTCTTTAACCATTCCTCGTATTGTGTGTTTGAATCCCTGCAACATAATCCTCCCTTGTTCTGGGTTTTCAGTAATCCCTCTCAGTGGACAGCATTGCAGGAGGGCAGAGTGGTAACCGCCCTCATTCCAGTCCACTGCAGCCTAAGTCGTGACACTTTCTGTCCTTGTGGTCCCTGTTGATCAGCCAGGGAGGGGGAACCTGAGCAGCCCCTGGGTGTCTGTCTCACTTTAGAGTGCTGTCCAAAGCGAACAGTGTGGTTATCACTCTAAACTGACAGGGCACATAGCCTTGCCTTCTGGCTGGATGTTTCTTCTTGCTTCTTTATGTAGGCTTTTGCTATTTCTTAGCTAGATAATGAATCAAGAAAAAGGCCAGCAATGTCTTCAAAATTACTTTGTCCTTCTTAAGATTTGATCAGAATGCCCAACCCCAGGAGGTTCTGAAATTTACTAGGTATTTGTTAAATACCTAGCAGTTAAAATGCATGGATCCTCTTTTCATTTACATATTTATTGAGATAATTATAGATTCACATGCAGTAAGAAATAATAGAGAGATATCCCTTATATACTTTGCCCAGTTTCTCCCAATAGTAACATTTTATAAAACTGTAGTAGGATATCACAACCAAGACATTGATGTTAATGTAATCCACCAGCCTTGTTCAGATTTCCCAGTTTTACTTGTACTCAGTTGTGTGTGTGTGTATCAAGTCATATACAGTTTTATTACCTGTCTAGGGCACAGATTTTTTAAATTTAATTTTTATTTTATATTATAGTTGGTTTACAATGTTGTGTTAGTTTCAGGTGTACAGCAAAGTGATTCAGTTATACATATACATATATCCATTCTTTTTCAGATGGTTTTCCCATATAGATTATTAGAGAATATTGAGTAGAGTTTCCTGAGCTATACAGTAGGTTCTTGTTGATTATCTATTTTATATATAGTAACACTACTATATATATATTTTAATCCCAAACTTCTAATTCATCCCTCCCCCTACCATTGCCCTTTGGTAACAGTAAGTTTGTTTTCGAAGTCTGTGAGTCTGTTTCTGTTTTGTAAATAAGTTCATTTGTATCTTTTTTTTTTTTTTTTTTTTTGCGGTGCGCGGGCCTCCCACTGTTGTGGCCTCTCCCGTTGCGGAGCACAGGCTCCGGACGCGCAGGCTCAGCAGCCATGGCTCACGGGCCTAGCTGCTCCGCGGCATGTGGGATCTTCCCGGACTGGGGCACGAACCCGTGTCCCCTGCATCGGCAGGCGGACTCTCAACCACTGCGCCACCAGGGAAGCCCCTGTATCATTTTTTTAACTTCCACATATAAATGTTATCCTATGATATTTGTCTTTCTGTGTCTGACTTAACTTCACTTAGTATGATAATCTCTAGGTCTATCCATGGTGCTGCAAATGGCATTATTTCGTTCATTTTTATGGCTGAGTAGTATTCCATTGTATATATGTACCACATCTTCTTTATCCATTCCTCTCGATGGACATTTAGGTTGCTTCCATGTCTTGGCTGTTGTGAACAGTGCTGCACTGAACATTGGAGTGCATGTATCGTTTTGAATTATGGTTTTTTCTGGATATATGCCCAGGAGTGAGATTGCTGGATAAAATGGTAGTTCTTAGTTTTTTGTTTTTTTTTTTTTTGTGGTACGCAGGCCTCTCACTGTTGTGGCCTCTCCCGTTACGGAGCACAGGCTCTGGACGCGCAGGCTCAGCGGCCATGGCTCACAGGCCCAGCCGCTCCGCGGCATGTGGGATCTTCCCGTACTGGGGCACGAACCCATGTCCCCTGCATCGGCAGGCGGACTCTCAACCACTGTGCCACCAGGGAAGCCTGGTAGTTCTTAGTTTTTTAAGGAACCTCCATACTGTTCTCCACAGTAGTTGTACCAATTTAGATTCCCACCAACAGTGTAGGAGAGTTCTCTTTTCTCCACACCCTCTTTAGCATTTATTGTTTGTAGACTTTTTGATGATGGCCATTCTGACTCATGTGAGGTGATACCTTATTGTAGTTTTGATTTGCATTTCTCTAATAATTAGCAGTGTTGAGCATCTTTTCATGTGCTTTTTGGCTATCTGTATGTCTTCTTTGGAGAAATGTCTACTCAGGTCTTCTGCCCATTTTTCAATCAGGTTGTTTATTTTTTAATATTGAGCTGCATGAGCTGTTTGTATATTTTGGAGATTAATCCCTTGTCAGTTGCTTCGTTTGCAAATATTTTCTCCCATCCTGTGGGTTGTCTTTTCATTTTGTTTATGGTTTCCTTTGCTGTGCAAAAGCTTTTAAGGTTAATTAGGTCCCATTTGTTTATTTTTATTTTCATTACTCTAGATGGTGGATCCAAAAAGATATTGCTGTGATTTATGTCAGAGTGTTCTGCCTATGTTTTCCTCTGAGAGTTTTACAGCATCCAGTCTTCATTTAGGTCTTTGATCTATTTTGAGTTTATTTTTGTGTATGGTGTTAGAGAATGTTCTAGTTTCATTCTTTTACATTTAGCTGTCCAGTTTTCCCAGCACCATTTCTCCATTGTATATTCTTGTCTCCTTTGTCATAGATTAATTGACTATAGGCACGTGGGTTTATTTCTGGGCTTTCTATCCTGTTCCACTGATCTATATTTCTGTTTTTGTGCCAGTACCATACTGTTTTGATTACTGTAGCTTTGTAGTATAGTCTGAAATCAGGGAGACTGGATCCTCCAGCTCCATTTTTCTTTCTCAGGATTGCTTTGGCTATTCGGGTCTTTTGTGTTTCCATACAAATTTTTAAATTTTTTGTTCTATTTCTGTGAAACATGCCATTGGTAATTTAATAGGGATTGCATTGAATCTGTAGATTGCCTAGAGTAGTATAGTCATTTTGACAATATTGATTCTTCCAATCCAAGAACATAGTCTATCTTTCAATTTGTTTGTGTCACCTTCAGTTTCTTTCATCAGCATCTTATAGTTTTCAGAGTATAGGCCTTTTTCCTCCTTAGGCAGGTTTATTCCTAGATATTTTATTCTTTTTGATGCATTGGTAAATGGGATTGTTTCTTTAATTTCTCTTTCTGATCTTTCATTATTAATGTATAGAAATGCAACAGATTTCTGTGTATTAATTTTGTATACTGCAACTTTACCGAATTCATTGATGAGCTCTAGTAGTTTTATGATAGCATCTTTAGGATTTTCTCTGTATAGTATTGCATCATCTGCAAACAGTGACAGTTTTACTTCTTTTCCAATTTGGATTCCTTTTATTTCTTTTACTTCTCTAATTCCCGTGGCTAGGAATTCCAAAACTATGTTGAAAAAAAGTGGCAAGAGTGGACATCCTTGTCTTGTTTCTGATCCTAGAGAAAATGCTTTCAGCTTTTCACCGTTGAGTCTGATGTTAGCTGTGGGTTTGTCATATACGGCCTTGATTATGTTGAGGTAGGTTCTGTGCCTACTTTCTGGAGAGTTTTTATAATAAATGGGTGTTGAGTTTTGTCAAGAGCTTTTTCTGCATCTATTAGATGATCATATGGTTTTTCTTCTTCAGTTTGTTAATGTGGTGTATCACACTGATTGATTTGTGGATATTGAAAAATCCTTGCATCCCACTTGATCATGGTGTATTATCCTTTTAATGTATTGTTGGATTCAGTTTGCTATTATTTTTTTGAGGACTTTTGCATCTATGTTAATCAGTGATATTGGTTTCTTTCTATTTTTGTGGTATCTTTGTCTGGTTTTGGTATCAGGGTGATGATGGCCTCATAGAATGAGTTTGGGAGTGTTCCTTTCTCTGCAGTTTTTTGGAATAGTTTCAGAAGGATAGGTGTTAACTCTTGTCTAAATGCTTGATAGAATTCCCCTGTGAAGCCATCTGGTCCTGGACTTTTGTTTGTTGGAAGTTGTTTTTTTTTTAACATCTTTATTGGGGTATAATTGCTTTACAATGGTGTGTTAGTTTCTGCTTTATAACAAAGTGAATCAGTTATACATATACATATGTTCCCATATCTCTTCCCTCTTGCATTTCCCTCCCTCCCACCCTCCCTATCCCACCACTCCAGGCGGTCACAAATCACCAAGCTGATATCCCTGTGCCATGCGGCTGCTTCCCACTAGCTATCTACCTTACGTTTGGTAGTGTATATATGTCCATGCCTCTCTCTCGCTTTATCACAGCTCACCCTTCCCCCTCCCCATATCTTCAAGTCCGTTCTCCAGTAGGTCTGTGTCTTTCTTCCTGTCTTACCCCTAGGCTCTTCATGACATTTTTTTTTCTTAAATTCCATATATATGTGTTAGCATACGGTATTTGTCTTTCTCTTTCTGACTTACTTCACTCTGTATGACAGACTCTAGGTCTATCCACCTCATTACAAATAGCTCAATTTCGTTTCTTTTTATGGCTGAGTAATATTCCATTGTATATATGTGCCACATCTTCTTTATCCATTCATCCGATGATGGGCACTTAGGTTGTTTCCATCTCCGGGCTATTGTAAATAGAGCTGCAATGAACATTTTGGTACATGACTCTTTTTTTTTTTTTTTTTTACTTAAAAGTTTAATCATATTAGGTTATTTTCCCTGTTGACAAATTTCATAACAGAAACAATATGCATTTATTGACTTTCAATAGCCCTAGGTACAATGAAAGTATTGTGCTTAATGTTGATGTCTCTAAAGACAGGTCTGTATTAATTAAGACCACAAGCTTAAGCTAGCTCTAATACCAAATATTAATTCAATATTAAATATTTCCCAGATCACACGAACCTGAAATGTATTCTAGTGAGCTTCTTTTATATTTCTGAGAATGTATATAAGCACTCAATTTCTTTTAAGCAAATTAAATACAGCTCATTTACAAGTTAATTTTTTTTTTATATATATAAACATATGTTCCCATATCTCTTCCCGCTTGCATCTCCCTCCCTCCCACCCTCCCTATCCCACCCCTCCAGGTGGTCACAAAGCACCGAGCTGATCTCCCTGTGCTATGCGGCTGCTTCCCACTAGCTATCTACCTTACGTTTGGTAGTGTATATGTGTCCTTGCCTCTCTCTCGCTTTGTCACCGTTTACCCTTCCCCCGCCCCATAGCCTCAAGTCCATTCTCTAGTAAGTCTGTGTCTTTATTCCTGTTTCACCCCTAGGTTTTTCATGACATTTTTTTCCCTTAAATTCCATATATATGTGTTAGCATACGGTATTTGTCTTTCTCTTTCTGACTTACTTCACTTTGTATGACAGACTCTAGGTCTATCCACCTCATTACAAATAGCTCAATTTCGCTTCTTTTTATGGCTGAGTAATATTCCATTGTATATATGTGCCACATCTTCTTTATCCATTCGTCCGATGATGGACACTTAGGTTGTTTCCATCTCTGGGCTATTGTAAATAGAGCTGCAATGAACATTTTGGTACATGACTGTTTTTGAATTATGGTTTTCTCAGGGTATATGCCCAGTAGTGGGATTGCTGGGTCATATGGTAGTTCTATTTGTAGTTTTTTAAGGAACCTCCATACTGTTCTCCACAGTGGCTGTATCAATTTACATTCCCACCAACAGTGTAAGAGGGTTCCCTTTTCTCCACACCCTCTCCAGCATTTCTTGTTTGTAGATTTTTTGATGATGGCCATTCTGACTGGTGTGAGATGATATCTCATTGTAGTTTTGATTTGCATTTCTCTAATGATTAGTGATGTTGAGCATTCTTTCATGTGTTTGTTGGCACTCTGTATATCTTCTTTGGAGAAATATCTATTTAGGTCTTCTGCCCATTTTTGGATTGGGTTGTTTGTTTTTTTGTTATTAAGCTGCATGAGCTGCTTATAAATTTTGGAGATTAATCCTTTGTCAGTTGCTTCATTTGCAAATATTTTCTCCCATTCTGAGGGTTGTCTTTTGGTCTTGTTTATGGTTTCCTTTGCTGTGCAAAAGCTTTTAAGTTTTATTAGGTCCCATTTGTTTACTTTTGTTTTTATTTCCATTTCTCTAGGAGGTGGGTCAAAAAGGACCTTGCTGTGATTTATGTCATAGAGTGTCCTGCCTATGTTTTCCTCTAAGAGTTTGATAGTTTCTGGCCTTACATTTAGGTCTTTAATCCATTTTGAGCTTATTTCTGTGTATGGTGTTAGGGAATGATCTAATCTCATACTTTTACATGTAGCTGTCCAGTTTTCCCAGCACCACTTATTGAATAGGCTGTCCTTTCTCCACTGTACATTCCTGCCTCCTTTGTCAAAGATAAGGTAACCATATGTGCATGGGTTTATCTCTGGGCTTTCTATCCTGTTCCATTGATCTATATTTCTGTTTTTGTGCCAGTACCATACTGTCTTGATTACTGTAGCTTTGTAGTATAGTCTGAAGTCAGGAAGCCTGATTCCTCCAGCTCTGTTTTTCGTTCTCAAGATTGCTTTGGCTATTCGGGGTCTTTTGTGTTTCCATACAAATTGTGAAATTTTTTGTTCTAGTTCTGAGAAAAATGCCAGTGGTAGTTTGATAGGGATTGCATTGAATCTGTAGATTGCTTTGGGTAGTAGGGTCATTTTCACAATGTTGATTCTTCCAATCCAAGAACATGGTATATCTCTCCATCTATTTGTATCATCTTTAATTTCTTTCATGACTGTCTTATAATTTTCTGCATACAGGTCTTTTGTCTCCTTAGGTAGGTTTATTCCTAGATATTTTATTCTTTTTGTTGCAATGGTAAATGGGAGTGTTTTCTTGATTTCACTTTCAGATTTTTCATCCTTAGTGTATAGGAATGCCAGAGATTTCTGTGCATTAATTTTGTATCCTGCTACTTCACCAAATTCATTGATTAGCTCTAGTAGTTTTCTGGTAGCATCTTTAGGATTCTCTACATATAGTATCATGTCATCTGCAAAGAGTGACAGCTTTACTTCTTCTTTTCCGATTTGGATTCCTTTTATTTCCTTTTCTTCTCTGCTTGCTGTGGCTAAAACTACCAAAACTATGTTGAATAAGAGTGGTGAGAGTGGGCAACCTTGTCTTGTTCCTGATCTTAGTGGAAATGCTTTCAGTTTTTCACCATTGAGGACGATGTTGGCTGTGGGTTTGTCATATATGGCCTTTATTATGTTGAGGAAAGTTCCCTCTATGCCTACTTTCTGCACAGTTTTTATCATAAATGGGTGTTGAATTTTGTCAAAAGCTTTCTCTGTATCTATTGAGATGATCATATGGTTTTTCTCCTTCAATTTGTTAATATGGTTTATCACACTGATTTGAGTATATTGAAGAATCCTTGCGTTCCTGGGCTAAACCCCACTTGCTTATGGTGTATGATCCTTTTAATATGCTGTTGGATTCTGGTTGCTAGTATTGTGTTGAGGATTTTTGCATCTATGTTCATCAGTGATATTGGCCTGTAGTTTTCTTTCTTTGTGACATCCTTGTCTGGTTTTGGTATCAGGGTGATGGTGGCCTCGTAGAATGAGTTGGGGAGTGTTCCTCCCTCTGCTATATTTTGGAAGAGTTTGAGAAGGATAGGTGATAGTTCTCCTCTAAATGTTTGATAGAATTCGCTTGTGAAGCCATCTGGTCCTGGGCTTTTGCTTGTTGGAAGATTCTTAATCACAGTTTCAATTTCAGTGCTTGTGATTGGTCTGTTCATATTTTCTATTTCTTCCTGATTCAGTCTTGGCAGGTTGTGCCTTTCTAAGAATTTGTCCATTTCTTCCAGTTTGTCCGTTTTATTGGCATAGAGTTGCTTGTAGTAATCTCTCATGAACTTTTGTATTTCTGCAGTGTCAGTTGTTACTTCTCCTTTTTCATTTCTAATTCTATTGATTTGAGTCTTCTCCCTTTTTTTTCTTGATGAGTCTGGCTAATGGTTTATCAATTTTTTTTATCCTTTCAAAGAACCAGCTTTTAGTTTTATTGATCTTTGCTATCGTTTCCGTCATTTCTTTTTCATTTATTTCTGATCTGATTTTTATGATTTCTTTCCTTCTGCTAACTTTGGGTTTTTTTTGTTCTTCTTTCTCTAATTGCTTTAGGTGCAAGGTTAGGTTGTTTATTCGAGATGTTTCCTGTTTCTTGAGGTAGGATTGTATTGCTATAAACTTCCCTCTTAGAACTGCTTTTGCTGCATCCCATAGATTTTGAGTTGTCGTGTCTCCATTGTCATTTGTTTCTAGGTATTTTTTGATTTCCTGTTTGATTTCTTCAGTGATCACTTCGTTATTAAGTAGTGTGTTCTTTAGCCTCCATGTGTTTGTATTTTTTACAGATCTTTTCCTGTAATTGATATCTAGTCTCATAGCGTTGTGGTCAGAAAAGATACTTGATACAATTTCAATTTTCTTAAATTTACCAAGGCTTGATTTGTGACCCAAGATATGATCTATTCTGGAGAATGTTCCATGAGCACTTGAGAAAATGTGTATTCTGTTGTTTTTGGATGGAATGTCCTATAAATATCAATTAACTCCATCTCGTTTAATGTATCATTTAAAGCTGTGTTTCCTTATTTATTTTCATTTTGGATGATCGGTCCATTGGTGAAAGTGGGGTGTTAAAGTCCCCTACTATGAATGTGTTACTGTCGATTTCCCCTTTTATGGCTGTCAGTATTTGCCTTATGCATTGAGGTGCTCCTATGTTGGGTGCATAAATATTTACAATTGTTATATCTTCTTCTTGGATCGATCCCTTGATCATTATGTAGTGTCCTTCTTTGTCTCTTCTAGTAGTCTTTGTTTTAAAGTCTATTTTGTCTGATATGAGAATTGCTACTCCAGCTTTCTTTTGGTTTCCATTTGCATGAAATACCTTTTTCCATCCCCTTACTTTCAGTCTGTATGTGTCTCTAGGTCTGAAGTGGGTCTCTTGTAGACAGCAAATATATGCGTCTTGTTTTTGTATCCATTCAGCCAATCTGTGTCTTTTGGTGGGAGCATTTAGTCCATTTACATTTAAGGTAATTATCGATATGTGTGTTCCCATTCCCATTTTCTTAATTGTTTTGGGTTCGTTATTGTAGGTCTTTTCCTTCTTTTGTGTTTCTTGCCTAGAGAAGTTCCTTTAGCAGTTGTTGTAGAGCTGGTTTGGTGGTGCTGAACTCTCTCAGCTTTTGCTTGTCTGTAAACGTTTTAATTTCTCCATCAGATCTGAATGAGATCCTTGCTGGGTAGAGTAATCTTGGTTGCAGGTTTTTCTCCTTCAACACTTTCAATATGTCCTGCCACTCCCTTCTGGCTTGCAGAGTTTCTGCTGAAAGATCAGCTGTTAACCTTATGGGGATTCCCTTGTGTGTTATTTGTTGTTTTTCCCTTGCTGCTTTTAATATGTTTTCTTTGTATTTAATTTTTGACAGTTTGATTAATATGTGTCTTGGCGTATTTCTCCTTGGATTTATCCTGTATGGGACTCTCTGTGCTTCCTGGACTTGATTAACTATTTTTTTTCCCATATTAGGGAAGTTTTCAACTATAATCTCTTCAAATATTTTCTCAGTCCCTTTCTTTTTCTCTTCTTCTTCTGGAACCCCTATAATTCGAATGTTGGTGCGTTTAATGTTGTCCCAGAGGTCTCTGAGACTGTCCTCAGTTCTTTTCATTCTTTTTTCTTTATTCTGCTCTGCAGTAGTTATTTCCACTATTTTATCTTCCAGGTCACTTATCCGTTCTTCTGCCTCAGTTATTCTGCTATTGATCCCATCTAGAGTATTTTTCATTTCATTTATTGTGTTGTTCATCATTGTTTGTTTCATCTTTAGTTCTTCTAGGTCCTTGTTAACTGATTCTTGCATTTTGTCTATTCTATTTCCAAGATTTTGGATCATCTTTACTATCATTATTCTGAATTCTTTTTCAGGTAGACTGCCTATTTCCTCTTCATTTGTTAGGTCTGGTGGGTTTTTATCTTGCTCCTTCATCTGCTGTGTGTTTTTCTGTCTTTTCATTTTGCTTATCTTACTGTGTTTGGGGTCTCCTTTTTGCAGGCTGAAGGTTCGTAGTTCCTGTTGTTTTTCTGTGTCTGTCCCCAGTGGCTAAGGTTGGTTCAGTGGGTTGTGTAGGCTTCCTGGTGGAGGGTACTAGTGCCGGTGTTCTGGTGGATGAGGCTGGATCTTGACTTTCTGGTGGGCAGGTCCACATCTGGTGGTGTGTTTTGGGGTGTCTGTAGAGTTATGATTTTGGGCAGCCTCTCTGCTAATGGGTGGGGTTGTGTTCTTGTCTTGCTAGTTGTTTGGCATAGGATGTCCAGCACTGTAGCTTGCTGGTCGTTGAGTGAAGCTGGGTGCTGGCATTGAGATGGAGATCTCTGGGAGATTTTCGCCGTTTGATATTATGTGCAGCTGGGAGGCCTCTTGTGGACCAGTGTCCTGAAGTTGGCTCTCCCACCTCAGAGGCACAGCACTGACTCCTGGCTGCAGCACCAAGAGCCTTTCATCCACAGGGCTCCTTAATTTGGGATGATTCGTTGTCTATTCATGTATTCCACAGATGCAGGGTACATCAAGTTGATTGTGGAGCTTTAATCCACTGCTTCTGAGGCTGCTGGGAGAGATTTCCCTTTCTCTTCTTTGTTCTCACAGCTCCCAGGGGCTCAGCTTTGGATTTGGCCCCGCCTGTGCGTGTAGGTCGCCGGAGGACGTCTGTTCTTTGCTCAGACAGGACGAGGTTAAAGGAGCCGCTGATTCGGAGGCTCTGGCTCACTCAGGCCGGGGGGTAGGGAGGGTCACGGAGTGTGGGGCGGGCCTGCGGCAGCAGAGGCCTGCGTGACGTTGCTAGCCTGAGGTGTGACGTGCGGGCTGCACAGGCTCCCCGGAAGGGGGTGTGGACAGTGACTTGCGTTCGCACACAGACTTCTTGGTGGCGGCAGCAGCGGCCTTAGCGTCTCATGTCTGTCTCTGGGCTCCGCACTTTTAGCCGCGGCTCGCGCCCGTCTCTGGAGCTCTCTTAAGCAGCGTTCTTAATCCCCTCTCCTCGTGCACCAGGAAACAAAGAGGGAAGAAAAAGTCTCCTGCCTCTTCGGCAGGTCCAGACTTTTCCCCAGACTCCCTCCCGGCTAGCCGCGGTGCACTAACGCCCTGCAGGCTGTGTTCACAACGCGCTCCGACAGAAGCCGGAGCCTCAGCTCCCAGCCCCGCCCGCCCCGGCGGGCGAGCAGACAAGCCTCTCGGCGGCTGGTGAGTGCCGGCCCGATCCTCTGCGCTGGAATCTCTCCGCTTTGTCCTCCGCACCCCTGTTGCTGTGCTCTCCTCCACGGCTCCCAAGCTCCCCCACTCCGCCACCCAAAGTCTCCACCCGCGAAGGGGCCTCCCAGTGTGCGGACACCTTTCCTCCTTCACAGCTCTCTCCCGCTGGTGTAGGACCTGTCCCTATCCCTTTGTCTCTGTTTATTTTTTTCTTTTGCCCTAACCACAAACGTGGGGGGTTCCTTGCCTTTTGGGAGGTCTGAGGTCTTCTGCCAGCGTTCAGTAGGTGCTCCGTGGGAGTTGTTCCACGCGTAGATGTATTTCTGGTGTATCTGTGGGGAGGAAGGTGATCTCCGCGTCTTACTCTTCCGCCATCTTCCCGGAAGTCGCATGACTCTTTTTGAATTATGGTTTTCTCAGGGTATATGCCCAGTAGTGGGATTGCTGGGTCATATGGTAGTTCTATTTGTAGTTTTTTAAGGAACCTCCATACTGTTCTCCATAGTGGCTGTACCAATTCACATTCCCACCAGCAATGCAGAAGTGTTCCCTTTTCTCCACACCCTCTCCAGCATTTATTGTTTTTAGATTTTTTGATGATGGCCATTCTGACTGGTGTGAGATGATATCTCATTGTAGTTTTGATTTGCATTTCCCTAATGATTAATGATGTTGAGCATTCTTTCATGTGTTTGTTGCCAGTCTGTATATCTTCTTTGGAGAAATGTCTATTTAGGTCTTCTGCCCATTTTTGGATTGGGTTGTTTGTTTTTTTGTTATTGAGCTGCATGAGCTGCTTGTAAATTTTGGAAATTAATCCTTTGTCACTTGCTTCATTTGCAAATATTTTCTCCCATTCTGAGGGTTGTCTTTTGGTCTTCTTTATGGTTTCCTTTGCTGTGCAAAAACTTTGAAGTTTCATTAGGTCCCATTTGTTTATTTTTGTTTTTATTTCCATTACTTTAGGAGGTGGGTCAAAAAGGATCTTGCTGTGATTTATGTCATAGAGTGTTCTGCCTATGTTTTCCTCTAAGAGTTTGATAGTTTCTGGCCTTACATTTAGGTCTTCAATCCATTTTGAGCTTATTTTTGTGTATGGTGTTAGGGAGTGATCTAATCTCATACTTTTACATGTACCTGTCCAGTTTTCCCAGCACCCCTTATTGAAGAGGCTGTCCTTTTTCCACTGTACATTCCTGCCTCCTTTATCAAAGATAAGGTAACCATATGTGCGTGGGTTTATCTCTGGGCTTTCTATCCTGTTCCATTGATCTGTCTTTCTGTTTTTGTGCCAGTACCATACTGTCTTGATTACCATAGCTTTGTAGTATAGTGTGAAGTCAGGGAGCCTGATTCCTCCAGCTCTGTTTTTCGTTCTCAAGATTGCTTTGGCTATTCGGGGTCTTTTGTGTTTCCATACAAATTGTGAAATTTTTTGTTGTAGTTTTGTGAAAATGCCAGTGGTAGTTTGATAGGGATTGCATTGAATCTGTAGATTGCTTTGGGTAGTAGAGTCATTTTCATAATGTTGATTCTTCCAATCCAAGAACATGGTATATCTCTCCCTCTATTTGTATCATCTTTAATTTGTTGGAAGTTTTTAAATCACTATTTCAATTTCAGTACTTGTGATAGATCTGTTCTTATTTTCTATTTCTTCCTGGTTCAGTCTTGGAAGATTGTACCTTTCTAAGAATTTGTCCACTTCTTCTAGGTTGTCCATTTTATTGGCATATAGTTGCTTGTAGTAGTGTGTTATTATCCTTAGTATTTCTGTGGTGTCCATTGTAACTTCTTTTTCATTGCTAATTTTATTGATTTGAGCCCTCTCCCTTTTTTTCTTGTGAGTCTGGCTAAAGGTTTATCAAGTTTGTTTATCCTTTCAAAGAACCAGCTTTTAGTTTCATTGATCTTTCCTATTGTTTTCTTCATCTCTATTTCATTTATTTCTGCTCTGATTTTTATGATTTCTTTCCTTCTACTAACTTTGGGTTTTGTTTGTTTTTCATTCTCTAATTGCTTTAGGTGTAAGGTTAGGTTGTTTGAGATTTTTCTTGTTTCCTGAGGTCAGATTGTATTGCTGTGAACTTCCCTCATAGAACTGCTTTTGCTGCATCCCATCAGTTTTGGATTATCGTGTTTTCATTTTCTTTTGTCTCTAGATATTTTTTGATTTCCTCTTTGATTTTTTCAGCAATCCATTGGTTGTTTAGTAACATATTGTTTAGCTTCCATGTGTTTGTGTTTTTCAGGTTTTTTTCTTGTAGTTGATTTCTAATCTCATAGCATTGTGGTTGGAGAAGATGCTTGATATGATTTTAGTTTTCTTAAATTTACCAAGGCTTGCTTTGTGCCCCAGCATGTAATCTGTCCTGGAGAATGGGCCATGTGCACTTGAGAAGAATGTATATTCTGCTTTCAGATGGAATGTTCTATAAATATCAATTAAGTTCATTTGCTCTAATGTGTCATTTAAGCCTTGTGTTTCCTTATTTGATTTTCTGTCTGGATGTTCTGTCCACTGATGTAAGTGGGGTGTTAAAGTCCCCTACTATTATTGTGTTACTGTTAATTTCTCCTTTTATGGCTGTTAGCATTTGCCTATATATTGAGGTGCTCCTATCTTGGGTGCATATACATTTACAATTGTTATATCTTTTTCTTGGATTGA
This sequence comes from Leucopleurus acutus, assembly GCF_964270905.1. Classification (NCBI taxonomy): domain Eukaryota; kingdom Metazoa; phylum Chordata; class Mammalia; order Artiodactyla; family Delphinidae; genus Leucopleurus; species Leucopleurus acutus. Next base: position 133,895,570 of record NC_139142.1, on the reverse strand, counting down.
TCCCTTGATCATTATGCAGTGTCCTTCTTTGTCTCTTGTAACAGTCTTTATTTTAAAGTCTGTTTTGTCTGATATGAGAATTGCTACTCCAGCTTTCTTTTAATTTCCATTTGCATGGAATACCTTTTTCCATCCCCTCACTTTCAGTCTGTATGTGTCCCTATGTCTGAAGTGGGTCTCTTGTAGACAGCATATATATGGGTGTTGTTTTTGTATCCATTCAGCCAGTCTGTGTCTTTTGGTGGGAGCATTTAATCCATTTACATTTAAGGTAATTATCGATAGGTATGCTCTTATTGCTGTTTTGTTAATTGTTTTGGATTTGTTTTTGTAGGTCTTTTTTCTTCCCTTCCTCTTTCGTTCTCTTCTCTTGTGATTTGATGACTATCTTTAGTGTTTTGTTTGGATTGCTGCTGCTTTTTTGTGTGTGTATCTATTGTAGATTTTTGGTTTGCAGTTACCATGAGGTTTTGTTATAGCAGTCTATATATACAAGATTGTTTTAAGTGCTGGTCTCCTAATTTCAAATGCATTTCTAACATCCTGCATTTGTACTCTCTTCTCATGATTGCTGGTGTTATCTGTCTATCTGTTTGTTTATTTATTTATTTATTTGGCTGTGCTGGGTCTTAGTTGCAGCACACAGGATCTTTGTTGCAGCATGTGAGATCTTTTAGTTGCGGCATGCGGACTTCTTAGTTGTAGCATGTGGACTCTTAGTTGTGGCATGCTTAGTTGTGACATGCATGTGGGATCTAGTTCCCCCACTAAGGATCGAACGCGGGCCTCCTGCATTGGTAGCACAGAGCCTTACCCACTGGACCACCAGGGAAGTCCCATGATTGCTGGTTTTCATATCATATTTGTGTGTGGATGATTTCCTACCTTTACTGTATGTTTGCCTTTACTGGTGAACTTTCCCGTTTGTAATTTTCTTGTTTCTAGTTATGGCCTTTCTTTTCCATCTAGAGAAGTTCCTTTAGCATTTGTTGTAAAGCAGGTTTGGTGGTGCTGAATTCTCTTAGCTTTTGCTTGTCCATAAAGCTTTTCATTTCTCCGTCGAATCTGAGTGAGAGCCTTGCTGGGTAGAGTATTCTGGGTTGCATCACTTTAAATATATTGTGCGACTCCCTTCTGGTCTGCAGAGTTTCTGCTGTAAAATCAGCTGATAACCATATGGAGAGTCCTTGTATATGATTTGTTGCTTTTAATATTTTGTCTTTAATTTTTATAAATTTGATTAATACATTTCTTGGTGTGTTCCTCCTTGGGTTTATCCTATATGGAACTCTCTGGATTTGAGTGTTTCCTTTCCCATGTTAGGGAAGTTTTTGGCTATTATCTCTGCAAATATTTTTTCAGGCCCTTTCTCTCCCTCTTCTTCTGGGACCCCTATAATGTGAATGTTGGTGTGTTTAATGTTGTCCCAGAGGTCTCTCAGACTGTCCTCATTTCTTTTCATTCTTTTGTCTTTATTCTGTTCTGCAGCAGTGATTTCCACCAACCTGTCTTACAACTCACTTATTCGTTCTTTTATCTCATTTATTCTGCTATCAATTCCTTCTATTCTATTTTTCATTTCAGTTGTATTGTTCATCTCTGTTTGTTTGTTCTTTAAAGCTTCTAGCTCTTTCTTAAACATTTCTTATATCTTCTCGATCTGTGCCTCCATTCTTTTACCAAGATCTTAGATCATCTTTACTATCATTACTCTGAATTCTTTTTCAGGTAGCTTGCCTATCTCCACTTCACTTAGTTGTTCTTCTGGGGTTTTGTCTTGTTCTTTCATCTGGAACATATTTCTCTGCATCTCACTTTGTCTAATTTTCTGTGTTTGTGGTCTCTGTTCCTCAGGTGTCTCATTATGGCTTCTTTGTCTTTGGGTATAGAATATCTTTTTTGGTAGGCTCAAGTTTTTTTTGTCAGCAGTTAGTTGTGATTTTGGTGTTTTCATAAGAGGAGGTGAGCTCAAGTCCTTCTCCACCATCTTGTCTCCAGTTTTTTTTTTTTCCCTTTGTGCTTCCAGTCTCACTTGCTCATAGAGTCCTGCATGCAGAGGCCTTCCACCTGGTACTTCAAGCCAGAGTTTCTAGTGTGAAATGGCTGTGCTTGACACCTCAGCTCTGCTACACTCCGTAAGGCACAGACATTTTTAAATTAAAGGATTCATAAAAATGTCATCTCCTTTCTTTTAGGCTGTCATCTGACTCAAATTCTCAAATTTGCAGCTAGGAGAGTCTGTTCTCCATCCTGCTTCAGAAAAGTGGAATCCTATCCACAAGTGGAATTTTAATAGTAAAAGTAACATATTACATCATATCTGAAATTATCCCATAATTTACATGCCAGTATCTATCCCAGTGATATGTCAGTGGCAAAATGAATCTAAGTGCTTAAAACAGCAAGCCTTTAAGATGGGTTTTACATGTATTAAAGAGAGGGGAACTCTTAGGTGACAAGCCTGAGTCTCCTAGAAAGGAATTAATGACTTGTGTTTCTTTTTCTTCATTATTGTCAACATTAATAGGCTACTTAGGGTCAAGCATCTGAAATTTTTGGTCACAAACAAAAGTACTACAAGAAATCAGTTAGAATGACTAAGTCATTAAAAGTAGAGGAACAATTTTATTGAATACTGCCTTAAAGAAATGCTACCAAAAAGAGAGGAAACTCTCCTTAGAACAGGTTTTATTTTTAGTTCTCCTGAGCCATAATTCAGAATGAAATTGGTTTAAAGGGGAAAAAGAATTTCTTTATTTGAATGGGTTCTGCTCTGTTCATCCTTGAACCTCAGAGTTTCTTAGCTATTTGGAAAGGAAATTGATGTGACTTAAAATTGTGTACATAATATCACTAAAGTGTGCTTTTTTATTTTTATTTTTTAAGTTCTATTAGATAAAATGTGAATTTTGAAGTTTAGGATAAGATGTGAGCTTATTTTCCACATACTTTGAATGAGGAGCAGAGATTAAGCAAATGAGAAATGCTATTATGAAAGTCCTAAATTTTTCAGATATATATGAGTTATATTTTACCTCTGCAGTTTTTATAATAAATTTTAAATTTATTGTTATTATTCTAGTTGCAGTATCCAGTTTATTGGGACCATCTTGAATTCTGTGATGGATTCAGAAAACTTTTAGACCATTTACAGTTGGATAAAGTGAGTCCCTTGAAACTAATTACTCACATGTGATTTTAATGCAACATTTATTGATACATTGTTAAGTCTGGTGTTGTCTTTTATTTTTTAATAACAGCTCTTTTGAGATAGAATTCACATACTGTACAGTTTACCCTTTTAAAGTGTATAATTCACCGTTTTTTAATATATTCACAGTATGTACAACCATCACCACAGTCAATTTTTGAACATTTTTCCACCCCTAAAAGAAACCCCATACTTAGCAGTCACTCCCCACCCTTCCTCCCTGGAGCCCTGTTTCTATGGATTTGCCTATTTTGGATATTTTATGTAAATGGAATGATGTAATCTGTGGTCTTTTGTGACTGGCTTTTTTCACTTAGCATAACACTTTCAGGGTTCATCAGTGTTGCAGATTATATCAATATTTCATTCCTTTTTATTGTCAAATAATATCCCATTGTATGGATATAACACATTTTATTTATCCATTCATCATTTGGTTTGTTTCCATTGGTTAGGTATTATGAGTAATGTTGCTATGAACATTCGTATACAAGTTTTTGTGTAGACAGGTGTTTTCAGTTCTCTTGGGTACATGTCTAGGAGTGGAATTACCGAATCATAGTTTTCTTAAACAGAAATGACAAAGTAGTTTAATTTTCTAATGTAATCTATGAATAATATTTTTTAACTTGTGTAATTTATATGCACAGTTGTATTTTTTCTTGACAGGGTGTAGACATTGCTTTTAAATACAGTATTTTCTAAACTTCTAACTGCTGTAAATATTTCAGTCTAATGACTGGTGATGACATTGTATTCTATGGTTGGTGATAATTAAAACAATTTTTTTGATACTTCAAGATCATTGTTTTTAGGATCCTTGTGTTTGTTTCCAATTAGGTTCATCTCTTTGGGGCTTCTTTGGGAGGCTTTTTGGCCCAGAAGTTTGCTGAATACACTCACAAATCTCCCAGAGTCCATTCTCTCATCCTCTGCAATTCCTTCAGTGACACTTCTATCTTTAACCAAACATGGACTGCAAACAGGTAAGAATGTAAACATTCAACCAACATTTTTTTATTTTGAGTGGAATTTTGAAAATGTTGGCTTTTGGTTTTTCAATGCATTAGGGAGGGAGAGGCCATATATACTTGTGTCTTTTGAAACCACCCTGGCTTTTAAAATTAGAAACAATCACCTTTGGAAAAGAAAAGAATTGAAAGAGTTCTAAATTCAGTTGTTTCCACTACTCTGAATCATTGTCTAGCTTTATTTACTATATGTTCACAGGCCTTTACAGTTTAGTGCATATGGAACTGATACTGTGTTCTGCTTGCTCCACTTAGTATTTTGTGTACACAGTCCTGTTGTAGTTTTTTCAGGCCTTTGGCTTCTCCCAATTTTTCATCATGTTCTACTGTAAATCTTTGTATAAATTACTTTTGTTCCTTCCCTTTCTGAGTTATTTTCTTGAGACATGTTCCCCAAAAGGGAGAGATTAGAGCATTTAGTCTGTCAGCAGATGTTCTGCACATCTTGACGCTTTTACAACGTTAGTCTGCTTTTTAGAAAGATGGAAATGGTGGAATGCTTTGTGGGGCAACTAGTGGGGTACCTGTTTCCTCTGAGCCATCCCTTTATTGATTTTATCATTTTAAGTAACTTGATAGATGTCTAGTGGTACCTTAAAGCTGACTTCATGATATTTCTTTCATTGCTAGCAAGGCTAGGCTCTACCGCAGAAAGCAACCTAGTAACTAAACCTACCTGTGTGACCAGATTGGTTTTCATATAATGTTCTAGGTAAACATTGTTTTCATGGTTTTCACATCTACTCAACATTCACTCTGATTTTTAAAATATTTCTCCTGATATTTTCTCAGTTGTTTACTCAGCATTCGTGCAGCAATTTCTTGTATACATCAGACACAGATACTTCATGTCCAGATAATGCACTAAGTCATTGATTATTTTTGATGATTTTTCATGTTTTAATTGTCAGAAGCCAAGACTTCCCCCACTTCGTTTGTGCTCTTGCATATCAGCTACTTTTTATCAAATGTCTGAGTGCTTACCGTGTGCCACACAGAGGCTGCAGGGGCAAACAGAGCCAAGAGGATGCGCCCTCTACAGAGCACACCTAGGCAGCATCACCTTTAGAAGATAAGGAGCTGTGGGGTAGAGAACTTAGAAAGATCACTGAAGGTGACTGAAGGATGGCTGTCTGGTCCTTGTGAGGGAAGCCCACTGAGAATATGCATCAGAAGGTGGTCTGCACGTGTTTTGTGGGGTTTTTTTTTTTGGCTGCGGCCTCTGGGATCTTAGTTCCCCAACCAGGGATCGAACCCATGTACCCTGCATTGGAAGCATGGAGTCTTAACCATTGGACCACCAGGGAAGTCCCTGGTCTACACCTTTTATAAGTCATTTTCAGCATAGGGTAGAGAAATTCATGTTTACCCTGTATAATGGCTCTCAGTGTAATTAGTGGAGTAAATACTAATGACAGATCACATATAGAAATACATAAAGATTGAATTGCCTTGAATTAACCCAATTGAACCCAGTAGTAGCAATAGGAGGTATAATAACTCTGATTTTCCTATTTTGAAATCTATCTTTAATCAAAAGGTGATATAAACCTTAAGGCTGATATGGTAAGTGTTCAGTTTACTGCAAATAGGTTAGCCATTGGAATAAGACCAAATAGAAAATAAAATCTTGGAATCATCAGAATGTCTACCTCTGTAAAGGCATTTTTGAAATATTGCTTATAATTATTCCAAATCCCCAAAAGTTGGATCATATTAAACCATAACTCGGAGCTTGAGAAAATGTATACAAAAACTAGATGCTTCAAAACTAGCTCTTTAAAGGGGAGGGACTAGGTTTTTTTAAATCTCTAGGTCCCAAGTACCTAGATAATACGAAGCTTCAGTGTTGAATGAATATTTGCCATTTATGTGTAGTCTTGGAAATTTAAATTATCAGGTCTTTTTTTTTTTTTTTTAACAGCTTTTGGCTGATGCCGTCATTTATGCTCAAAAAAATAGTTCTTGGAAACTTTTCATCTGGCCCAGTGGACCCTATGATGGCTGATGCCATTGATTTCATGGTGGACAGGGTAAGGATCATGGCCTTGGGGTGGGGACACCTTGTACTCGGAATTTTCATGTCTGCTTGGTTCCTGAAGAAATACCTGTCTCACTGTGTACCAGAGGTATTTGTTAAGCGTTCTTCCATATTAACTTTACTACGTCCAGACAGATATTCCTGCTGCTGAGTAATTCATCAGAATCACTTGGGGGAGCTTTTAAAAATACAGATTCTAAGGCCTCACACCAGACCATTGAACTAGAATCCCTGGCCGAGGGCGCTGGGAATCTGTGTTTTTACCTCACCCCTCCTCTTCCACCTCCCCAGGTAAGTGTGATGGAGCAGGTCTGGGGACTTGCATTTAGGGACTACTGGGATAGACGTTTTTCTTTGGAGGCCTCTACTTAAATGTCTCCCTGTCCTCTTGGAGCTGCTGGAATTGGCTTGGCGCCCACAGGCACCTGGTGGAAGAGTCGGCTCAGGTTGAGGGCTGTGGAAGGCCAGGTGCCCAGAATAGAAAAATGTCACCACTTGCAAGGCCCAGTTATGGTCTCAAATACACTGTGTTTCCTCAGTGGTGACCATACTGGCCCCACCACACATAATACCACCTTTCTAAGCACAGATATTATCTGTGGATTTAATGTAAATGTACAAAACAAAATTAATTTTTAAAAAATTCACCTTTGTTTCTTTCTTTCTGCAGCTGGAAAGTTTGGGGCAGAGTGAACTGGCTTCAAGACTTACCCTGAATTGTCAAAATTCTTATGTGGAACCTCATAAAATTCGGGACATCCCTGTAACCATCATGGACGTAAGTTTTCTTTTAAGTAAAATAGATGCTTTGCCTTTTCTATATGTATAAATCAAGGTCCACCTTGTAATTATTTTATGATTTTTCAGTGTGCCTCTTCAAATACTGCCTTGGATTTTCTTTATTTTTACCCCCCAGCATTTTCAAATCCAAAATAATCTTTTATTGCTTATCCTGTATTTTTCCTGGCAGGAATACCACCATTGAAATCAAAGTAAATTTAAACAAACATGGTAGTCCTGACCCATTTTGGTTTGCTTTGCTATTCTCATCAACAGATATTGCTCTTTAGCCGAAATTACAAATCTGGGCAGTAAAGTGAAGGTGCCTCGTGAGTGCAGAGAATCAAGTCTAACACAAAACACATAAAGTCTAACACAAAAACTTGCTTCTTATATATTTTTTAATTGTAGTGAAATATACATAACAAAATTCACCATTTAAATCACTTTTAAGTGTACAGAGCAGTGACATTAAGTACATTCACAGTGTGGTCCAATTGCCACTGTTATCTATCTCCAGAACTTCCCATCATCCCAAACTGAAACTCTGTACCCATTAAACAATAATTCCCCATTCCCCGCCCCCAATCCCTACTACTAACCTTTATCTTACTTCTTTTCTCTATGACTTTGCCTATTCTAGATACCTCATACAAGTGGAATCATATATTATCTTTTTGTATCTGGCTTGTTTCACTTACTCAGCACAATGTTTTCAAGGTTCATCCATGTTACAGTATCATTCCCTTTTAAGGTTGAATTATACTCCATTGTACATATATACCACCTTTTGTTTATCTTCTCATCTACTGACACATTTGAGTTGTTTCCACCTTTTGGCTATTGTGAACATTGGTGTACAAATACCCATTTGAGTTCCTGCTTTCAATTCTTTTGGGTAGTGCATACCTAGAAGTAGAATTGCTGAAACATTTGGTAATTCTATATTTAACTTTTTGAGGAACTGCCTTATTGTCTTCCACAGGGGCTGTACCATTTTACATTCCCACTAGCAATGCATAAGGTTTCCAATTTCTCCATATCCTCTCCAGCACTTGTTATTTTCTGTTTTTCTTGGTAGTAGTAGCCACCCTAATGGATGTGAAGTGGTATCTCACTGTGGCTTTGACTTTTTATTTTAATCATATAACTGTTCTGTCTCATAATGGATTTATTCCTAAATGCAAGTAACATGGTATGTTTAAGAACTGATTTTTATCAGGAAATTATCCATTACAAACATGTACAAGAACTTATCATTCTCCACTATAATTCCAACATTTACCATGACACAGAGCAGGCTTTTCAGTACTCTCAGTGAAATATATGGTCCTCACAGGGCATTTGCTCTGCCTGCCCTTTCAAAGTTATGTTCACCACTTAGATACATGGTCACTTAAAACTGTCTACAAGTTTTAGCAAGGTGGAGATGCACCTATTTTTATTTTCATGGGTTCTTTTGTTTCTTTTAAATTACTTTGAATAATTTTTTGCACGTGCATAAACATAAATTTGTATGAATAGTGAAAGATTCTAGAGTCATATATTCCAAACTTCTAACAGTGGCTCCCCCAGAAAAGGGTTTAGACTTCTTATCTTATACTATAAAAAATTTTTTTGAATTCTTTTTCACTGAGTATATGCTACTTATATAACTGTTTTAATTTTTTTAATAAAATTTTCTTTTTTTTATAAATTTATTTATTTATGGCTGCACTGAATCTTCATTGTTGTGCCCGGGCCTAGTTGTGGCAAGCGGGGGCTACTCTTTGTTGCGGTGCACGGGCTTCTCATTGTGGTGGCTTCTCTTGTTGCGGAGCACAGGCTCAGTAGTTTTGGCGCATGGGCTTAGTTGCTCTGCGGCATGTGGGATGTTCCCAGGCCAGGGCATGAACCCATGTCCCTGCGTTGGCAGGCGGATTCTTAACCACTGTGCCACCAGGGAAGTCCCTATAACTGTTTTTAAATTAATAAGTTTTTTTGGGGTTTCGTGATCTTTTTGAAATTAGTATTTTCAATGATTGTTCGTGGGACTTCCCTGGTGGCTCAATGGTTAAGAATCCGCCTGCCAATGCAGGGGACATGGGTTGGATCATTGGTCCGGGAAGATCCCAGCCCTGCGCCACAACTCCTGTGCCTGCGCTCTAGAGCCCGTGCTCCACAAGAGAAGCCACTGCAATGAGAAGCCACACACCACAACAGAGAGTAACTCCCGCTCGCCGCAACTAGAGAAAGCCCACACACAGCAACGAAGACCCAACTCAGCCAAAAAAAAAAAAAAAGATTGCTATTAATATTCTGTTAATTTACTTATGTTTGAGGACAAAGGAAATTCATGGTAGAATTTTTTCCGCTAAACAGTGCAAGAGACCTTTGGCAAAAAAATCTGTATTAATGTTTGACTTTGGAGTTAGAGTCACCAGGGATGAGCAAGAGGGCTCTAGAAGGGTTCAGCCATGTCTGTTTGTTGAAAGGAATGCATGGCGGGTGTGGGGGGGTAAGGATTAGGGTAAGGGTTACGGAACGGGTACAGTTTAGGGTACAGGTAAGGGTACGAAAACGGGTTAGGGATAGGATACGTGTTAGGGTTAGGGATGAGTACGGTTTAGGGTACAGGTTAGGGTAGGACAACGGGTTAGGTTTAGGGTATGTGTTAGGGTACCAACTAGTGTTAGTGTACAGGTTAGGATTAGGGTGCAGTTCGGGTAAGGGTTTTGGTTAGGGTTAGGGAATGGGTATGGTTTAGGGTACAACAGGTTAGGGCTAGGGTACATGTTAGGGTACAGGTTAGTTTTAGTGTACAGGTTAGGATTAGGGTACAGGTTAGGTTAAGGGTAAGGGTTAGGGTACGACAACAGGTTAGGCGTAGGGTACGTGTTAGGGTATGGATTAGTGTCAGTGTACGGGTTAGGGTGAGGGTGAGGGTTAGGGTTACGGAACGGGCACGGGTTAGGGTACAGGTTAGAGTACGTGTTAAGGTATGGGCGTTAGTGTACGGGTTAGGATTAGGGTATGGGCTAGGGTAAGGATTAGATTTAGTTTTAGGGTTAGGGAACGGGTATGGTTAAGGTTACAGATTAGGATACGACAACGGGTTAGGGTATGTGTTAGGGTATAGGTTAGTTTTAGTGTATGGGTTAGGATTGCAGTACTGTTTAAGGTAAAGGGTTAGGGTAAGGGTTAGAGAACGGGTTAGGCTTAGGGTTTGTGTTAGGGTACGGATTAATGTTAGTGTTCGGGTTAGGATTAGGGTACCATTAAGGTAAGGGTTAGGGTAAGGGTTAGGTACGGTTTAGGGTACAGGTTAGGGTACGACAATGGCTTAGGGTACCCGTTAGGGTATGGACTAGTGTTAGTGTATGGTTTAGGATTAGGGTACGGTTAGGGTAAGGGTTATGGTTAGGGCTAGGGAACGGGTATGGTTTCGGTACAGGTAAGGGTACCAAAACGTATTAGGGTTACAGTATGTCTTAGGATTAGGGTAAAGTTAGGGTAAGGGTTAGGGAACGGGTACGGTTTAGGGTACAGGTTTGGGTACGTGTTAGGGTACATGTTAGTGTACGGATTAGGTTTAGGGTATGGGTTAGGTTTAGGTTTAAGGTTAGGGAACTGGTAAGGTTTAGGGTGCAGGTTAGGTTATGACAATGGGTTAGAGTTAGCGTGCGTGTTAGGGTATGGGTTAGTGTACAAGTTAGGATAGGGGTATGGGTTAGCGTAAGGTTTTGGGTTCGGGTTAGGGTTCAGTTTGGGGTACAACAATGGGTTTGGGTTAGGGTCTGTGTTAGGGTAAGGGTTAGTATTAGTATATGGGTTAGGATTAGGGTACTGTTTAGGGTAAAGGTTAGGGAACAGGTACGGTTTAGGATACAGGTTAGGGTACAACAAAGGATTAGGGTTAGGGTACAGGTTAGTGTTAGTGTACGGGTTATAATTAGGGTAAGGGTTAGGCTTAGGGTTAGGGAATGGGTGCGGTTTAGGGTACAGGTTAGTGTATGACAACAGGTAGGGTACGGGTTATTGTTAGTGTACGGATTAGGATTACGGTACAGGTTAGGTTAGGGTTAGGGAACGGTTAAAGTTTAGCATGCAGGTTAGGATACGACAACGGGTTAGGGTTACTGTACGTGTTAGGGTATTCGTTAGTGTACAGGTTAGGATTAGGGTATGGGTTAGCGTACAGTTTGGGGTACAATGGGTTTGGGTTAGGGTAAGGATTTGTATTAGCATATGGGTTAGGGTACTGGTTAGGGTAAGGTTAAGGTTAGGGAACGGATTAGTGTTATTGTAGGGGTTAGGATTAGGGTACAGATAAGGTAAGGGTTAGGGTTAGGGAACAGGTATGGTTTAGGGTACAGGTTAGGGTATGACAACGGTTTAGGGTTAGGGTACATGTTAGGGTATGGGTTAGTTTTAGTTTACTGTTTAGGATTATGGTGTGGGTTACGGTGAGGATTAGATTAAGGGTTAGGGTTAGTGTTAGCATTGGGTACGGTTACGCTTTAGGGTACTGCAGCAGGTTAGGCTTAGGGTACGTGTTACGGTACAGATTCGTGTTAGTGTACGGGTTAGGATTAGGGTACGTACGGTTAGGGTAAGGATTAGGGTAAGGGTTATGGTTAGCGTTAGGCCTAGGGCACGGGTACGGCTTAGCATATAGGTTAGGGTACAACAGAGGGTTAGGCTTAGGGTACATCTTAGGGTACGGATTAGTGTTAGTGTACTGGTTAGATTAGGGTACGGTTAGGGTAAGAGTTAGGATAAAGGTTAGGGTTAGGGAATGGGTATGGTTTAGGGTACAGGTCAGAGTAGGACAACGGGTTAAGTTTAGGGTACGTGTTAGTGTACGGGTTAGGATTAGGGTACGTGTTAGTGTACGGGTTAGGATTAGGGTACGACTTAGGGTAAGGGTTAGGGTATAGGGTTAGCATTAGTGTATGGGTTAGAATTACGGTATGGGTTAGGATAAGGGTTAGGGTAAGGGTGAGGGTTAGAGTTAGGGTTATGGAGCAGGTTAGGATTAGGGTATGAGTTAGCGTTAAGGGTTAGGATAAGGGATAGGGATAGGGAACAGGTACCATATAAGGTACAGGTTAGGGTACAACAACGGTTTAGGGTACGTGTTAGGGTACGCATCAGTGTTAGTGTACTGGTTATGATTAGGATACGAGTTAGGGTTAGGGTAAGGGTTAGTGTTAGGGAACGGGTACAGGTTAGCATATGATAACTGGTTAGGTTTAGGGTACGTTTTAGGGTATAGATTAGTGTTAGTGTACAGGTTATGATTAGGGTAAGGGTTATGGTTAGGGAACTGCTATGGTTTAGGGTTCAGGTTAGGGTACGTGTTAAGCTACAGGTTAGTGTTGTTTTATGGGCTAGGATTAGGGTACCAGTTAGGGTAAGGGTTAGGATAAGGATTTAGTTAGGGTTAGAGAATGGGTACAGTTTAGGGTGCAGGTTAGGGTACAAAAACGGGATAGGATTAGGGTACGTTTTAGGGAATGGGTTAATGTTAGTGTATGGGTTAGGGTAAGGGAACGGGTACGGTTTAAGGTACAGCTTAGGGTATGACAATGGGTTAGGGTTAGGGTATGGGTTAGTTTTAGTGTATGGGTTACAATTAGGGTACGGGTTAGGGTTACGGTGAGGATTAAATTTAGGGTTAGGGCCAGGGAATGGGTACAGTTTAGGGTACAAGTTAGGGTACAACAACGGGTGAGGGTTAGGGTATGTGTTAGGATATGGGATAGTTTTAGTGTACGGGTCAGGATTAGGGTAAGGGTTAGGTTGAGGATTAGGGAATGGGTATGGTTTAGGGTACCATTTATGGTACGACAATGGGTTAGGGTATGTGTTAGTGTATGGGTTAGTATTAGTATGTGGGTTACGATTAGGGTACGGGTTAGGATAAGGCTTAGGGTTAGGGTTACGTTACTGAACGGATACGGTTTAGGGTACAGGTTAGTGTATGACAACGTGTTAGAGTTAGGGTACACGTTAGTGTTAGTGTACAGGTTAGGATTAGGGTATGGGTTAGGTAAGGGTTGGGGTTAGGGAACGTGTACGGTTTAGGTACAAGTTAAGTTAGTACATCATGTTAGAGTTAGGATACGTGTTAGGATTAGGGTACGCATTAGGGTAAGGGTTATGGTTAGGGAACGGATATGGCTTAGGGTACATGTTGGGGTACAGATTTACTGTTAGTGTATGGTTTAGGATTAGGGTACGGTCAGGGTAAGTGTTAGGGTAAGGGTTAGGGTTAGGGAATGGGTAAGGTTTAGGTTACAGGTTAGGGTATGTGTTATAGTACGGGTTAGTTTTACTGTATAGATTAGGATTAGTGTACGTGTTAGGGTTACAGAACAGGTGCAGTTTAGGGTACAGGTTAGGGTACGACAACGTGTTAGGGTTCGGGTTAGGGTATGGGTTAGGATATTGGTACGGATAAGGGTTCGGGTTAGGGTATGGGTTAGGATATTGGTATGGATAACGGTAAGGGTTAGGGTTAGGGTTGGGGAACAGGTATGGTTTAGGGTACAGGATAGGGTATGACAACAGTTTACGGTTAGGGTACGTGTTAGGGTATGGGTTAGTGTTAGTATACAGGTTAGGATTAGGGTATACGTTAGGGTTAGGGTCTGGGTTCAGATTAGGATTAGTGCACGGGTTAGGGTAAGGGTTAGGGATCAGGTACAGTTTAGGTACAGGTTAGGGTAAGATAATGAGTTAGGCTTAGGGTACTTATTAGGTTACAGATTAGTGTTAGTGTACAGGTTAGTATCAGGGTGTGGTAAGGGTAAGGGTTATAGTTAGGGTTAGGGAACGGGTACAGTTTAGGGTGCAGGTTAGCGTATGACAAGAGGTTAGGGTACGTGTTAGGGTACGGGTTAGTGTACAGGTTAATATTAGGTTATGGGTTAGAGTAACAGGGATCGGGCTCAGTTTAGGGTACGACAACGTGTTAGGTTTAGGGTACTGTTGGGTACATGTTAGTGTATGAATTAGTATTAGGGTACGGGTTGGGGTGAGGATTCGGGTAAGGGTTAGGGTTACAGAACGGGTACGGTTTACGGTACAGGTAAGGGTACATGTTACAGTATGGGTGAGTGTTAGTGTATGGGTTAGTGTTAGTGTATGGGTTAGGGTAAGGGAAGGGGTACGGTTTAGGGTACGGGTTAGGTTAGGGTAAGGGTTAGAGTTAGGGAACGGGTACGGGTGTTAGTGTACGGGTTGGGTTAAGGTTAGCGTTAATGTTAGGGAACGGGTACAGCTTAGGTTACAGTTTAGGGTACAATGGATTAGGGTTAGGGTAGGTGTTATGGTACGGGTTAGTGTTAGTGTACCAGTTAGATTTTGGTACGGGTTAGTGGAAGGGTTAGGGTAACGGTTAGGGTAGGGAACGTGAACGGTTTAGGGTACAGGTTAGGGTATGACAACGGGTTCGGGTTAGGGTACATGTTAGGGTATGGGTTAGTTTTAGTGTATAGGTTAGGATTAGGTTACGGGTTAGGGTTGGGGGACGGGTACGGTTTAGGGTACGAAAACGGGTTAGGGATAGGGTACGTGTTAAGGTATGACTTAGTTTTAGTGCACGGGTTAGGATTAGGGTATGGGTTAGGGAATGTGTACGGTTTAGGTTACACGTTAGGGTATGACAATGGGTTAGGCTTAGGGTATGTGTTAGGGTACCGACTAGTGTTAGTGTACGGGTTAGGATTAGGGTACGGTTTAGGGTACAGGTTAGTGTACGACAACAGGTTAGGGTACATGTTATGGTACGGGTTAGTGTTAGTGTATGGGTTAGGATTAGGGTACAGGTTTGGGTAAGGGTTAGGGAACAGGTACGGTTTAGGGTACAGGTTATGGCACGACAACAGGTTAGGGCTAGGGTACATGTTAGGGTATGGGTTAGTTTTAGTGTACAGGTTAGGATTAGGGTATGGGTTAGGTTAAGGGTTAGGGTAAGGGTTACGTATGGTTACGGAACGGGCATGGGTTAGGGTACAGGTTAGAGTACATGTTAAGGTATGGGTGTTAGTGTACGGGTTAGGATTAGGGTACAGGCTAGGGTAAGGATTAGATTTAGGGTTAGGGAATGGGTATGTTTCGGGTACAGGTTAGGCTTAGGGTATGTGTTAGGGTGCGGATTAATGTTAGTATACGGGTTAGGATTAGGGTACTGTTAAGGTAAGGGTTAGGGAATGTGTTAGGGTTAGGTACGGGTACGGTTTAGGGTACGACAATGGCTTAGGCTTAGGGTACCCGTTAGGGCATGGACTAGTGTTAGTGTACAGTTTAGAATTAGGGTACGGTTAGGGTAAGGGTTAGTGTAAGGGTTATGGTTAGTGTTAGGGCTAGGGAATGGGTATGGTTTCAGTACAGGTAAGGGTACCAAAACATATTAGGGTTAGGGTACGTCTTAGGATTAAGGTAAAGTTAGGGTAAGGGTTAGGGAATCGGTACGCTTTAGGGTACAGGTTAGGGTATGTGTTAGTGTTAGTGTACAGATTAGGTTTAGGGTATGGGTTAGGTTTAGGGTGCAGGTTAGGTTATGACAACAGGTTAGAGTTAGCGTACGTGTTAGGGTATGGGTTAGTGTACAGGTTAGGATGGGGTACAGGTTAGCGTAAGGTTTTGTGTTCGGGTTAGGGTTCAGTTTGGGGTACAACAGTGGGTTTGGGTTAGGGTCCGTGTTAGAGTAAGGGTTAATATTAGTATATGGGTTAGGATTAGGGTACTGTTTAGGGTAAGGGTTAGGGAATGGGTACGGTTTAGGGTACAGGTTAGGGTACTACACCGAGTTAGGCTTAGGGTACTTGTTAGGGTATGGATTAGTGTTAGTGCATGGGGTAAGATTAGGGTACCGTTAAAGTAAGGGTTAGGATTATGGTTAGGGAATGGTTTAGGGTACAGGTTAGGGTATGACAATGTGTTAGGATTAGGGTACTGGTTAGTGTTTGGGTTAGGATTAGGCTACGGGTTAGGGTAAGCTTTAGGGTAAGGGTTAGGGAATGACAAGGGGTTAGGAATAGGGTACGTGTTAGGGTACGGGTTAGTGTACAGGTTAGGATATTGGTGCGGGGAATGGTAAGATTAAGGGTAAGAGTAAGGGTTAGGGTTGGGAAACGGCTACGGTTTAGGGTACAGATTATGGTAGAACAACAGGTTAGGTTTAGGGTATGTGTTAGGGTATGGGTTAGGATTAGGGCACCATTTAGGGTCAGGTTAGGGTTAGGGTTAGGGAACGGGTACACTTTAGGGTACAGGTTAGGGCACGACAGTTTAGGGTTAGGGTACCGATTAGTGTTACTGTATGGGTTAGGATTAGGGTATGGTTAAGGAAAGGGTTAGGGCTAGGGTACACAAATGGTGTAGGGTACAGGTTAGGGTATGACAACGGGTTTGGGTTAGGGCACGTGTTAGGGTACGGATTAGTATTAGTGTACGCATTAGGATAGGAGTAAGGTTAGGGTAAGGGTTGTTAGAGTTATGGTTAGGGAACGGGTATGGTTTAGAGTACAGGTAAGGTTATGTCAATGGGTTAGGGTACATGTTAGGGTACAGATTAGTGTTAGGGTACGGGTTGGGGTAGGGTTAGGTTTATGGGTAGGCAACGGTACGGTTTCGGGTACAGGTTAGGGTATGAAAACGGTTTAGGGTTAGGGTACGTGCTAAGGTAAGGCTTAGTGTTAGTGTACGGGTTAGGGAATGGGTACGGGTTAGGGTGCAGGTTAGGGTATGACAACGGATTAGGGTTAGGGTACGTGTTAGGGTAAGAGTGTTTGGGTTAGGATTTGGGTACAGGTTAGGGTTAGGGAACGTGTACGGTTAAGGGTACAGGTTAGGGTATGACAACGTGTTAGGGTTAGGGTACGGGTTAGTGTTAGTGTACGGTTTAAGATTAGGGTATGGGTTAAGGTAAGGGTTAGGGTTATAGATAGGGAAAGGGTATGGTTTAGTGTACAGGTTAGGGTACGAAAACGGGTTTGAGTTAGGGTACTGTTAAGGTACGGTTTAGGTTAGGGTACCGGTTAGGGTAAGTGTTAGAGTAAGGATTAGATTTAGGATTAAGGTTCGGTTTAGGGAACGGAAACAGTTTAGAGTACAGTTTACGGTATAACAAGGGAGTAGGCTTAGGGTACGTGTTAGGGTAAGGGTTAGTGTTGGTGTATGGTTAGGATTAGGGTACGGGTTAGGGTTAGGGAATGGGTATGGTTTAGGGTACGGGTTAGGGTACGACAAAGGGTTACGCTTAGGGTACATGTTAGGGTATGGATTAGTGTTAGTGTACAGGTTAGGTTAGGGTACAGTTAGGGTAAGGGATAGGGTAATGGTTAAGTTTAGGGAATGGATATGGTTTAGGGTAAAGGTTAGGTTATGACAATGGGTTACGGTATGTCTTAGGGTATGGGTTAGTTTTAGTTTATGAGCTAGGATTAGAGTATAGGTTAGGGTTAGTGTTAGGGTTAGGGTACGGGTACTGTTAGGGTGTGACAATGGGTTAGGCTTAGAGTACATGTTAGGGTACAGATTAGTGTTAGTGTATGGGTTAGGATTACGGTATAGTTTAGTTTACAACAACTGGTTAGGTTTAGGGTACGTGTTAGGGTTAGGGCTAGGGAATGGGTACAGTTTGGATACAGGTAAGGGTACGACAACGTGTTAGGGTTAGGGTACGTCTTAGGATTAGGGTAAAGTTAAGGTAAGGCTTAGGGTAAGGGTTAGAGTTAGGGTTAGTTTTAGGGAATGGGTATGGTTTAGGGTATGACAATGGGTTAGGGTTAGTGTACATGTTAGGGTATGGGTTAGTGTTAGTGTACAGTTTAGGGTGAGGATACGGGTTAGCGTAAGGTTTAGGGTTCAGGTTAGGGTTAGGGAATGGGTACGGTTTAGGGTACAGTTTGGGGTACAACAATGGGTTTGGGTTAGGGTACTGGTTAGGGTAAGGGTTAGTATTAGCATATGGGTTAGGATTAGGGTACGGTTTAGGGTACAGGTTAGTGTACGACGGCGGGTTAGGCTTAGGGTATGTGTTATGGTATAGGTTAGTGTTAGTGTATGGTTTAGGGTACGGGTAAGGGTTAGGTTAAGGGTGAGGGTTAGGGTTATGGAACGGTTTAGGGTACAGGTTAGGGTATGACAGCAGGTTAGGGTTAGCATTAGGGTTAGTGAACGGGTATGCTTTAGGATACAGGTTAGGGCACGACAACAGGTTAAGGTTAGGTTACGTGTTAGTGTACGGTTTACGATTAGTGTACAGTTAGGGTTAGGGATCGGGTACTGTTTAGGGTACAGTTGAGGGTATGACAACGGGTTAGGGTATATTTTAGGGTATGGGTTAGTGTTAGCGTATGGGTTAGGATTAGGGTACAAGTTAGTGTAAGGATTATGTTTAGAGTAAGGATTAGGGAACAAGTACGGCTTAGGGTACAGGTTAGGGTATGACAACGGGATAGGGTTAGGGTAGGGGTTAGGATTAGGGTATATGTTAGAATAAGAGTAAGGGTTAGAGTTAGGTTTAGGGAACGGGTGTGGTTTAGCGTACTGGTTAGGGTTAGGTTTTGGGTACGTGTTAGGGTACACGGTAGTGTTAGTGTATGGGTTAGGATTAGCATATGAGTTAGGGTAAGGGTTTGGGTTAGGGTGCCGTTTAAAGTATGGGTTAGTTTTGGTGTACAGGTTAGGAATAGTGTATGGGTTACGGTAAGGGTAAGGGTTAGGGATTGGGTATGGTTTAGGTACAGGTTAGGGTACGGTAATGGGTTAGCCTTAGGATACTTATTGGGGTACGGATTAGCGTTAGTGTACGGGTTCGGATTAGGGTACGGTTCGGGTAAGGGTAAGGGTTATTGTTAGGTTTAGGGAACTGATACGGTTTAGGGTACAGGTTAGGGTACGTGTTGTGGTATGGGTTAGTGTATGGCTTATTAGTGTATGGGTTAGGGTGACGGTTAGGATAAGGGTGAGTGTTAGGCTTAGGGTTACAGAACAGGTACAGTTTAGGGTACAGGTTAGGGTATAACAACATGTTAGGGTACGGTTATGGTACGGGTTAGGATATTGGAACGGGTAACGGTAGGGTCAAGGGTAAGGGTTAGGGTTGGGGAACGGGTATGTTTTAGGGTACAGGATAGGGTATGACAACAGGTTAGGGTACGTGTTAGGGTATGGATTCGTGTTAGTGTATGGGTTAGGATTGGGGTATACGTTAGGGTAAGGTTTAGGGTCCGGGTTCGGGCTAGTGTTAGGGAACGGGTATGGATTAGGGTACAGGTTAGGGTACCACAATGGGTTAGGATTAGGGTACGTGTTAGGGTATGGGTTAGTGTATGGGTTAGGATTACGGTATGGATTAGGGTAAGGGTTCGGGTTAGGGAACAGGTACGGTTTAGGGTACGTGTTAGGGTACGGATCAGTATTAGTGTATGGGTTAGGGTTAAGGTTAGGGTTAGGAAACGGGTAAGGTTTAGGTTACCGGTTAGGGTATGAAAGCCGGTTAGAGTTAGGGTACGTGTTAAGTTACGGGTTAGTGTTAGTGTATGGGTTAGGATTACTGTACGGGTTAGGGTAAGGGTTAGGGTGTTAGGACTAGGGAATGTATACGTTTTAGGGTACAGGATAGGATATGACAATGGGTTATAGTTATGGTATGTGTTAGGGTATGGGTCATTGTTAGTATACGGTTTAGGATTAGGGTACGCATTAGGGCATGGGTGCGATTTAGGGTACAGTTTAGTGTATGACAGCAGGTTAGTGTTAGGATACGGGTTAGGGAATGGGCACAGTTTAGGTTACAGGTTAGGGTACTACAACGAGTTAGGTTTAGGGTATGTGTTAGGGTACGTGTTAGTGTACGGATTAGTATTAGGGTAAGGTTATGGTTAGCATTAGGGAACAGGTACGGTTTAGGGTACAGGTTAGGGTATGACAACGGGTTAGGATTACGGTACGTGTTAGGAAACGGGTTAGTGTTAGTGTATGGGTTAGGATTAGAGTATGGGTTAGGGAACGAGTAGTTTAGAGAAAAGATTAGGGAATGACAATGTGTTATGGTTAGGGTACGTGTTAGGGTACGGGTTAGTGTTAAGGTACGGGTTAGGATTAGGGTTAGTGTTAGGATTAGGGTATGGGTACGGTTTAGGGTACAGGATAGGGTATGACAACGGGTTAGGGTATGTATTAGGGTATGGGTTACTGTCAGGGTATGGGTTAGGGTAAGGCTTCTGGTAAGGATTAGGTTAAGGGTTAGGATTAGGGAAAGGGTAGAGTTTAGGGTACAAGTTAGGGTACAACAACAGGTTAGGCTTAGGGTATGTTATGGGTACCGATTAGTATAGTGTATGGGTTAGGATTAGGGTACGTATCAGGTAAGGGTTTTGGTTAGGTTTAGGGTTAGAGAACTGGTACGGTTTACAGTACAGGTTAGGGTACAACAACGGGTTAGGGTACGTGGTAGTGTAAGGGTTAGTATTAGTGTATGAGTTAGGATTAGGATAAGCGTTAGGGTAAGGATTAGGGTTAGGGAACCAGTAAGGTTTAGGGTACTGGTTAGGGTACGAAAACGGGTTAGAGTTAGGGTACTTGTTAAGTGATGGGTTAGTGTTACAGATTAGGATTAGGGTAAGGGTTAGAGTAAGGAATAGTGATAGGATTAGTGTTGGGGAATGAGTATAATTTAAGGTACAAGTTAGGCTACGACAACTAATTAGGGTTAGGGTACTTTTTAGGGTACAGGTTAGTGTTAGTGTATGGGTTATGATTAGGGTATGGATTAGGGTTAGGGAACGGGTGCGGTTTAGGATACAGGTTAGTGTATGAGAACGGGTTAGGGTTATGGTACGTGTTGGGTATGGGTTATTGTTAGTGTATGGATTAGGGTACGGGTTAGGATAAGGTTTAGGGTTAGGGTTATGGAACGGGTACTGTTTAGGGTGCAGGTTAGGGTATGGCAAGGGGTTAGCGTACGTGTTAGGGTATTCATTAGTGTACAGGTTACGATGAGGGTACGGGTTAGCGTAAGGTTTAGGGTTCAGGTTAGGATTAGGGAACGGGTACGGTTTAGGGTACAGTTTGGGGTACAATGGGTTTTGGTTAGGGTACGTGTTAGGGTAAGGGTTTGTATTAGCATATGCGTTAGGATTAGGGTACTGATTAGGGTAAGGGTTAGCGTTAGGGTTAGGGAATGGGTACGGTTTAGGCTACAGGTTATGTACGACAACGGGTTAGGGTCAGGGTACGTGTTAGGGTATGTGTTAGTGTATGGGTTGGGATTAGGGTACAGATTCGCGTAAGGTTTAGAGTTAGGGGTAGAGTTAGGAGACGGGTACAGTTTAGGGTATACTTTAGAATACAACAAGGAATTTGGGTTAGGGCATGTGTTAGGGTATGGGTTAGTATTAGTATATGGGTTAGGATTAGGGTATGGAATAGCGTAAGGTTTGGGGTAAGGCTTAGGTTTAGGGTTAGCGTTAGGGAACAGGTATGGCTTAGGATTAGGGTATGGGTTTGGGTAAGGATTAGGGTTAGGGAACGAGTACAGTTTAGAGAAAAGGTTAGAGAATGACAATGTGTTATGGTTAGGGTACGGGTTAGTGTTAAGGTATGGGATAGGGTAAGGGTTATGGTAGGATTAGGGTTAGGGATCGGGTACTGTTTAGGGTACAAGAACGGGTTAGGGTACGTTTTAGGGTATGGGTTACTGTTAGTGTTCAGGTTAGTATTAGAGTACGGGTAAGGGTTAGCGACGCAACGGGCAAGGTTTAAGGTACAGGTAAGGTACGTCAATGGTTTAGAGTTAGGGTATGTGTTAGGATTAGGGTACGGGTTAGGGTAAGGGTTAGTGTTATGGGATCGCTACGGTTGAGGGTACGGGTTAGGGTATGTGTTAGGGTACGTGTTAGTGTTGGTGTAAGGGTTAGGATAAGAGTATGAGTTAAGGTTAGGGTTAGGGAATGGGTACGGTTTAGGGCATGAGTTAGGGTATGGCAATGAGTTAGGGTATGTATTGGGGTATGGGTTAGTTTATGGTTAGGATTAGGGTATGGGTTAGGGTTAGTGTTAGGATTAGGGTACAGGTTAGGGAAAGTGTACGGTTTAGGGTACACGTTAGGGTACGACAACGGGTTAGGTTGTGTGTTAGAGTACGCGTTAGTGTTAGTGTATGGTTAGGATTAGGATACGGGTTAGGGAATGGGTACGGTTTAGGGTACACGTTAGGGTACCACAACGGGTTAGGCTTAGGGTACATTATGGGTACCGATTAGTGTACGGGTTAGGATTAGGGGACAGGTTAGTGTGTTAGTGTTGGGTTTGGATTAGGATAAGCGTTAGGGTAAGGGTTAGGGTTAGGGAATGGGTGCGGTTTAGGGTACAGATTAGTGTATGACAACAGGTAGGGTACGGGTTATTGTTAGTGTACGGATTAGGATTACGGTACAGGTTAGGTTAGGAAATGGTTACAGTTTAGCATGCAGGTTAGGGTTACCGTACGTGTTAGGGTATTCGTTAGTGTTAGTGTACGGGTTAGGATGAGAGTACAGGTTAGCGTAAGGTTTAGGGTTCAGGTTAGGGTTAAGGAATGGGTACGGCTTAGGGTACAGTTTGGGGTACAATGGGTTTGGGTTAGGGTACGTGTTAGGGTAAGGATTTATATTAGCATAAGGGTTAGGATTAGGGTACTGGTTAGGGTAAGGTTAAGGTTAGGGAACGGATTAGTGTTATTGTATGGGTTAGGATTAAGGTACAGATAAGGTAAGGGTTAGGGAACAGATATGGTTTAGGGTACAGGTTAGGGTACGACAACAGTTTAGGGTTAGGGTACATGTTAAGGTAAGGGTTAGTTTACTGTTTAGGATTATGGTGTGGGTTATGGTAAGGGTTAGATTAAGGGTTAGTGTTAGCGTTGGGTACGGTTTAGGGTACTGCAGCGGGTTAGGCTTAGGGTACGTGTTACGGTACGGATTAGTGTTAGTGTACGGGTTAGGATTAGGGTACAGTTAGGGTAAGGATTAGGGTAAGCGTTATGGTTAGGGCTAGGGAACGGGTACGGCTTAACGTATAGGTTAGGGTATGACAAAGCGTTAGGCTTAGGGTATGGATTAGTGTTAGTGTACTGGTTAGATTAGAGTACGGTTAGGGTAAGAGGATAAAGGTTAAGGTTAGAGTTAGGGAATGGGTATGGTTTAGGGTACAAGTCAGAGTAGGACAAGGGGTTAAGTTTAGGGTACTTGTTAGGGTGCGGGTTAGTGTTAGTGTACGGGTTAGGATTAGGGTACGACTTAGGGTAAGGGTTAGGGTATGGGGTTAGCATTAGTGTATGGGTTACGATTAGGGTACAGGTTAGGGGAAGGGTTAGGGTAAGGGTGAGGGTTAGGGTTATGGAGCAGGTACGGTTTAGGGTACAGGTTAGAGTAGGACAACGGGTTAAGTTTAGGGTATGTGTTAGGGTGCAGGTTAGTGTTGGTATATGGGTTAAGATTAGGGTACGAGTTAGCGTAAGGGTTAGGATAAGGGTTAGGGATAGAGATAGGGATCGGGTACCATATAAGGTACAGGTTAGGGTACGACAACGGTTTAGGGTACGTGTCAGTGTCAGTGTACTGGTTACTATCAGGATATGAGTTAGGGTTAGGGTTAGTGTTAGGGAACGGGTACAGGTTAGCATATGATAACTGGTTAGGTTTAGGATACGTTTTAGGGTATGGATTAGTGTTAGTGTACAGGTTATGATTAAGGTACGAGTTAGGGTAAGGGTTATGGTTAGGGAACTGCTATGGTTTAGGGTACAGGTTAGGGTACGTGTTAAGCTACGGGTTAGTGTTGTTTTACGGGCTAGGATTAGGGTACCAGTTAGGGTAAGGGTTAGGATTAGATTTAGAGTTAGGGTTAGAGAATGGGTATAGTTTAGGGTGCAGGTTAGGGTATGAAAACAGGATAGGATTAGGGTACGTTTTAGGAAATGGGTTAATGTTAGTGTATGGGTTAGGATTAGGGTATGGGATAGGTTAAGGGTCATTGTAAGGGTTAGGGCTAGTGTTAGGGATTGGGTACTGTTTAGGGTATGACAACGGGTTAGGTACGTTTTAAGGTACGGGTTAGTATTAAGTTATGGGTTAGGGTAAGGGTTAGGGATAGGAAACGGGTACGGTTTAGGGTACCGTTTATGGTATGACAATGGGTTAGGGTTAGGGTACATGTTAGGGTATGGGTTAGTGTTAGTATACAGGTTAGGGTATACGTTAGGGTTAGGGTAAGGGTTAGGATTATGGTTAGGGAATGGGTAAGGTTTAGGTTACCGGTTAGGGTACAAAAACGGGTTAGAGTTAGGGTACGTGTTAAGCTATGGGTTAGTGTTAGTATACGGGTTAGGATTACAGTACGGGTTAGGGTATGACAACAGGTGAGGTTTAGGGTACGTGTTAGGGTATGGAATAGTGGTAGTGGACGGGTTAGTATTAGGGTATTGGTTAGGGTAAGGGTTAGGGTTATGGAACGTGTGTGGTTTAGGGTACAGGTTAGGGTATGACATTGGGTTAGGGATAGGGTATGTGTTAGGGTATGGGTTAGTGTTGCGTACGGGTTAGGATTAGGTTACGGCTTAGGGTAAGGTTAGGGAATGGGTATGGTGTAGGGTACAGTTTAGGGTATGACAATGGGTTAAGATTAGGGTACGTGGGTTAGGATTAGGGTACGTTTTAGGATACGGGTTAGTGTTAGGGTTAGGGTAAGGGTTAGGTTTAGTGTAGGGAATGGGTACGGTTTAGGGTACAGCTTAGGCTACGACAACGGGTTAGGATTAGGGTACGTTAGGGTACGGGTTAGTGTTAGCATACGCGTTAGGATTAGGATACAGGTTAGGGTACGTGTTAGGGTTAGTGTTAGTGTACGGGTTAGGATTAGGGTACAGTTTGGGTAAGGGTTATGGTTAGGATTAGGGAACGGGTAGAGTTTAGGGTACAGGTTAGTTTTGGTGTACAGATTAGGATAAGTGCATGGGTTACGGTAAGGGTTAGGGATCGGGTATGGTTTAGGTACAGGTTAGGGTAAGATAACGGGTTAGGCTTAGGGTACTTATTAGGTTACGGATTAGTGTTAGTGTACAGGCTAGTATTAGGTTATGGTAAGGGTAAGGGTTATAGTTAGGGAACGGGTACAGTTTAGAGTACAGATTAGTGTTAGTGTACAGGTTAGTATTAGGATATGGTAAGGATAAGGGTTATAGTTAGGAAACGGGTACAGTTTAGGGTGCAGGTTAGCGTACGACAACAGGGTAGGGTTAGGGTATGTCTTAGGGTATGGGTTATTATTAGGTTACGGGTTAGAGTAACGGTTAGGGTTAGGGATCGGGCTCAGTTTAGGGTACAGGTTAGGGTATGACAACGGGTTAGGTTTAGGGTACTGTTAGGGTACGTGTTAGTGTATGAATTAGTATTAGGGTACGGGTTGTGGTAAGGATTAGGGTAAGGGTTATGGTTAGGGTTACAGAACAGGTATGGTTTAGGGCACAGGTTAGGGTACAACAACTGTTTAGGGTTAGGGTACGGGTTAGTGTTAGTGTACAGGTTAGGGTAAGGGTTAGAGTTACGATTAGGCTTAAGAAATGGGTATGGTGTAGGGTACCATTTAGGGTATGACAATGGGTTAGGGTTACAGTATGTTTTAGGTTATGGGTTAGTGTTAGGGTATGGGTTAAGGTGAGGGTTAGGGAACGGGTATGGTTTAAGGTACAGGTTACCATATGACAACAGTTTAGGGTTAGGGTACGTGTTACAGTATGGGTTAGTGTTAGTGTACTGGTTACGATTAGGATACAAGTTAGGGTAAGGGTTAGCGTTAGGATTAGTGTTAGAGAACGGGTATGGTTTAGGGTCCAGGTTAGGGTACGACAACGGGTTACGCTTAGGGTACGGGTTAGGGAATGGGTACAGTTTAGGGTACTGGTTAGGGTACCACAATGAGTTAGGGTTAGGGTACGTGTTAGAGTACAGGTTAGTGTTAGTGTATGGGTTAGGATTAGGGTACAGGTTAGGTTAAGGTTAGGGTAAGGGTTAGGATTGGGGATGGGTACGCTTTAGGGCACAGGTTAGGGTACAATGACGGGTTAGGGTACATGTTAGGGTACGGGTTAGTGTTAGGGAATGGGTATGGCTTTGGTTACAGTTTAGGGTACAACAATGGGTTAGGGTAGGTGTTACGGTATGGGTTGTTAGTGTACCGGTTAGATTTCGGGTACGGGTTAGCGTAAGGGTTAGGGTAACGGTTAGGGTAGGGAATGGGAATGGTTTAGGGTACAGGTTAGAGTACAACAACAGGTTAGTGTTAGGGTATGTTAGGGTATGGGTTACTGTTAGGGTACCGGTTAGGGTTGGTGAATGGGTACGGTTTAGGTTACAGATTAGGGTATGACAACAGGTTAGGGTATGTGTTAGGGTATGGGTTAGTGTATGGGTTAGGATTAGGTTATGGGTTAGGGTAAGCTTAGGGTGAGGGTTAGGGTTAGGAAACGGGTATGGTTTAGGGTACAGGTTAGGCTAGTGTTAGTGTACAGGTTAGGATTAGGGTATGGATTAGATTAGGATACGACAACAGGTTATCGTTAGGGTACGGGTTAGGGAAAGGGTATGGTTTAGGGTACAGCAGGTTAGGTTACAACAACGGTTTAGAGTTAGCGTACATGTTAGGATATGGGATAGTGTTGGTTAGGATTAGGGTAAGGTTAGGGTAAGGGTTAGGGCAAGGATAGGATTAGGGTTAAGGTTACAAAACGGGTACAGTTTAGGGTACAGGTTAGGGTACCACAATGAGTTAGGCTTAGGGTATGTGTTAGGGTATGGGTTAGGATTAGGGTTGGGGAATGGGTACTCTTTAGGGTACAAGTTAGGGTCTGATGGGTTAGTGTACGTGTTAGAGGACGGGTTAGTGTATGGTTTAGGATTAGGGTTCGGGTTAGGGTAAGGGTTAGGGTTTCGGTTAGGGAATTGGTATGGTTTAGGGTGCAGATTAGGGTACAACGTGTTAGTGCTAAGGTATGTGTTAGGGTGCAGGTTAGTGATAGTGTACTGGTTAGGATTACGGTATGGGTTAGGGTAACCATTAAATTTAGGATTAGGATTAGGTTTAGACGGGTTAGTTTTAGTGTACGGGTTCGGATTAGGGTACTGGTTAGGGTCAGGGTTAGGTTTAGTGTTAGGGAACGGGTACAGTTTAGGGTATGAAAACGGGTTAGGGTACGTGTTAAGGTATGGCTTAGCGTTAGTGTACGGGTTAGGATTAGGGTTAGGAACGTGTACGGTTTAGGGTACAGATTAGGGTATGACAACGGGTTAGGTTTAGGGTATGTGTTAGGATACGGGTTAATGTTAGTGTATGGGTTAGGGTTAGGGAATGAGTATGGTTTAGGTTACACGTTAGGGTACGACAACAGGTTAGGCTTAGGGTACGTGTTAGTGTATGGGTTAGGATTAGGGTACGGTTCGGGTAAGGGTTAGGGTAAGGGTTTTGGTTAGGGAATGGGTACGGTTTAGGGTACAGGTTATGGCACGACAACAGGTTAGGGTTAGGGTACAGGTTAGGGTATGGGTTAGTTTTAGTGTACAGGTTAGGGTTAGGGTAAGGTTTAGGGTTAGGCAATGGGTATGGTCTAGGGTACAGGTTAGGGTACATGTTAGGGTATGGGTTACTGTTAGTGTGCGGTTTAGGGTGAGGGAACGGGTATGGGTTAGGGTACGTGTTAAGGTATGGGTGTTAGTGTACGGGGTAGGATTATGGTACGGGTTAGGGTAAGAATTAGGGTAAGGATTAAATTTAGTTTTAGGGTTAGGTAATGGATAGGGTTAAGGTTAGAGGTTAGGATATGACAAGAGGTTAGGATTAGGGTATGTGTTAGGGTATGGGTTAGTTTTAGTGTATGGGTTAGAATTACAGTACTGGTTAAGGTAAAGGGTTAGGGAACGGGCACGGTTTCGGGTACAGGTTACGGTACGAGAATGGGTTAGGCTTAGGGTATGTGTTAGGGTACGAATTAATGTTAGTGTACGGGTTAGGATTAGGGTACCGTTAAGGTAAGGGTTAGGGTTAGGGAATGTGTTAGGGTACGGGTTAGTTTTAGTTTACAGGTTAGGATCAGGGTATGGGTTAGGGTAAGGGTTAGGTGCGGGTACAGGTTAGGGTACGACAGCGGCTTAGGCTTAGGGTACCCATTAGGGTATGGACTAGTGTTAGTGTACGGTTTAGGATTAGGTTACGGTTAGGGCTAGGAAACAGGTACAGGTTAGGGTATGTGTTAGTGTACAGGTTAGGTTTAGGTTTAAGGTTAGGGAACCGGTAAGGTTTAGGGTACAGGTTAGGTTATGACAACAGGTTAGGGTTAGCGTACATGTTAGGGTATGGGTTAGTGTTAGTGTACAGGTTAGGATAGGGGTACGGGTTAGCGTAAGGTTTTGGGTTAGGGTATGGTTTAGGGTTCAGTTTGGGGTACAACAATGGGTTTGGGTTAGGGTCCATGTTAGGGTAAGGGTTAGTATATGGGTTAGAATTAGGGTACGGTTTAGGGTACAGGTTAAGGTACTACAATGGGTTAGGCTTAGGGTACTTGTTAGGGTATGGATTAGTGTTTGTGTACGGGGTAGGATTAGGGTACTGTTAAGGTAAGGGTTAAGGTAAGGGTTAGGGTTAGGATATGGTTAGGGAGTGGGAATGGTTTAGGGTACAGGTTAGGGTATGACAACATGTTAGAATTAGGGTACTGGTTAGTGTTTGGGTTAGGGTTAGGTTACGGGTTAGGGTAAGCTTTAGGGTAAGGGTTAGGGAATGACAAAGGGTTAGGTATAGGGTACGTGTTAGGGTATGGGTTAGTTCCAGTTTACGGTTTATTGTTAGGGTATGGTTTAGTGTAAGGGTTAGGTTAAGGATTAGGGTTAGTGTTTGGTATGGTTTAGGGTGTAGGTTAGGGTAGGACAACGGGTTAGGCTTAGGGTACGTATTAGGATACAGATTAGTGTTAGTGTACGGATTAGAATTAGGGTAAAGTTAGGGTAAGGATTAGGTTTAGGAAACGGGTACAGGTAAGTATACGACAATGGGTTAGGGTATGTGTTATGGTATAGGTGAGTGTTAGTGTATGGGTTAGGATTAGGGTAAGGGTTAGGGTTAGGGAACAGGTGCATTTTAGGGTATGACAACAGGTTAGGCTTAGGGTGTTAGAGTACGGGTTAGTGTTAGTTTGTGGGTTAGGATTAGGATACGTGTTAGTGTAAGGGTTATAGTAAGGGTGAGGGTTACGGAACAGGTATGGTTTAGGGTACAGGTTAGGGTACAACGGATTAGGCTTAGGGTATGTGTTAGGGTACAGGTTAGTGTTAGTGTATGGAGTAGGATTAGGGTACTGATTAGATTAAGAATTAACTTTAGGGTTAGGAAATGGTACAGTTTAGGGTGCAGGTTAGGGTACGACAATGGGTTAGTGTACATGTTAGGGTATGGGTTAGTGTTAGTGTACAGTTTGGGATACAACAATGGGTTACGGTACATGTTAGGGTAAGGGTTAGGGAACTGGCACGGTTTAAGGTACAGGTTAGGGTATGAAAACGGGTTAGGCTTACGGTACGTGTTAGGGTATGGGTTAGTGTTAGTGTACGGGTTAGCATTAGGGTACGTGTTAGGGAAAGGGTTAGGGAACAGGTACAGTTTAGGATACAGGTTAGTGTATTGACAGTGGGTTAGGCTTAGAGTGTGTGTTATGGTACAGGGTAGTGTTAGTGTATGGTTTAGGATTAGGGCACGGCTTAGGGTAAGGGTTAGGTTAAGGGTGAGGGTTAGGGTTTGGGTTACGGAATGGGTACGGTTTAGGGTACAGGATAGGGTATGACAGCAGGTTAGGGTTAGCGAACAGGTATGCTTTAGGGTACAGGTTAGGGCACGACAACAGGTTAAGCTTAGGTTACGTGTTAGTGTACGGTTTAGGATTAGTGTACGGTTAGGGTAAGGGTTAGGGTGAGGAATCGGGTGTTGTTTAGGTTACAGTTTAGGGTACGACAACGGGTTAGGGTACATTTTAGGGTACGGGTTAGTGTTAGCGTATGGGTTAGGATTAGGGTACGAGTTAGGGTAACGGTTAGGGATAGGGAACGGGTATGGTTTAAGGTACAGGTTAGGGTATGACAACGGGTTAGGGTTACGGCACATGTTAGGGTACGGGTGTCTAGTTTATGAATTAGGATACGGGTTACGGTAAGGGTTATGTTTAGATTAAGGGTTAGAATTAGGGTTAGAGAATGAGTACGGCTTAGGGTATAGGTTAGGGTATGACAAAGGATTAGGTTTTGGGTACATGTTAGGGTATGTGGTAGTGTATGGGTTAGGATTAGCGTACAAGTTAGGGTAAGGGTTTGGATTAGGGTTAGGGAACGGGTACGGTTTAGGGTACAGGTTAGGGTACGATAACGGGTTAGGGTACAGGTTAGGGTACGATAACGGGTTAGGGTACGGGTTAGTTTTGGTGTACAGGTTAGGGTAAGACTTAAGGTAAGGATTAGAATAAGGGTTAGGGTTAGGGATTGGGTACGGATTAGCATTAGTGTACAGCTTCGGATTAGGGTACGGTTCGGGTAAGGGTAAGGGTTATTGTTAGGGTTAGGGAACTGGTACGGTTTAGGGTACAGGTTAGTGTATGACAACAGGTTAGGGTTAGGGTACATGTTGTGGTACGGGTTAGTGTTAGTGTACGGCTTAGGGTATGGGTTATTGTTAGTGTATGGGTTAGGATTAGGGTATGGGTTAGGGTGATGGTTGGGATAATGGTGAGTGTTAGGGTTAGGGCTACAGAACAGGTACAGTTTAGGGTACAGGTTAGGGTATGACAACATGTTAGGGTACAATTACGGTACGGGTGAGGATATTGGTACGGGTAATGGTAAGGGTTAGGGTTGGGGAACAGGTATGTTTTAGGGTACAGGATAGGGTATGACGACAGGTTAGGGTATGTGTATTAATGTATGGGTTAGAATTGGGGTATACGTTAGGGAAAGGGTTAGAGTAAGGCTTAGGGTTTGGGTCCGTGTTAGTGTTATGGAACGGGTATGGATTAGGGTACAGGTTAGGGTACCACAATGGGTTAGGATTAGGGTACGTATTAGGGTATGGGTTAGTGTTAGTGTATAGCTTAGGATTACGGTACAGATTAGGGTTAGAGTAAGGGTTTGGGTTAGGGAACAGGTACAGTTTAGGGTACGACAATGGGTTAGGTTTAGGGTATGTGTTAGGGTACAGATCAGTGTTAGTGTACAGGGTTAGGATTAGGGTTAAGGTTAGGGTTAGGGAATGGGTAAGGTTTACGTTACCGGTTAGGGTATGAAAACGGGTTAGAGTTAGGATACGTGTTAAGTTACAGGTTAGTGTTAGTGTACGGGTTAAGATTACTGTATGGGTTAGGGTAAGGGTTAGGGTATTAGGGTTAGGGAATGTATACATTCTAGGGTACAGGATAGGATATGATAATGGGTTATAGTTATGGTATGTGTTAGGGTACGTGTTAGGGTATGGGTGTTAGTGTACGGGTTAGGGAATGGGCACAGTTTAGGGTACAGGTTAGGGTACTACAACGAGTTAGGTTTAGGGTATGTGTTAGGGTACATGTTAGTGTATGGATTAGTATTAAGGTACGGTTTGGGGTAAGGTTTAGCATAAGG
The DNA here is from genome assembly GCF_964270905.1 of Leucopleurus acutus. Classification (NCBI taxonomy): domain Eukaryota; kingdom Metazoa; phylum Chordata; class Mammalia; order Artiodactyla; family Delphinidae; genus Leucopleurus; species Leucopleurus acutus. The sequence goes on along the minus strand of NC_139142.1, from coordinate 133,863,827 downwards.
CTAGGGTAGGGATTAGCATTAGGGAACAGGTACTGTTTAGGGTACAGGTTAGGGTACGACAACGGGTTAGGATTACGGTACGTGTTAGGGAATGGCTTAGTGTTAGCGTATGGGTTAGGATTAGGGTACGGCTTAGGGAACGAGTACAATTTAGAGAAAAGGTTAGGGAACGACAACGTGTTATGGTTAGGGTACGGGTTAGGGTATGAGTTAGTGTTAAGGTACGGGTTAGGGTTAGGGTACGGGTTAGGGTAAGGCTTCTGGTAAGGGTTAGGTTAAGGGTTAGGGTTAGGATTAGGGAAAGGATAGGGTTTAGGGTACAAGTTAGGATACGACAACAGGTTAGGCTTAAGGTATGTTATGGGTTCCGATTAGTATAGTGTACAGGTTAGGATTAGGGTATGGATCAGGTAAGGGTTAGGGTAAGGGTTTTGGTTAGGTTTAGGGTTAGAGAACTGGTATGGTTTACAGTACAGGTTAGGGTACAACAACGGGTTAGGGTACGTGTTAGTGTAAGGGTTAGTGTTAGTGTACGGGTTAGGATTAAGATAAGCATTAGGGTAAGGGTTAGGGTTAAGGTTAGGGAACCAGTAAGGTTTAGGATACTGGTTAGGGTATGAAAACGGGTTAGAGTTAGGGTATGTATTAAGTTATGGGTTAGTGTTAGTGTACAGATTAGGATTAGAGTATGGGTTAGTGTATGTGTTACGGTAAAGGTTAGGATTAGGGTAGGGAACGGATACAGTTTAGGGTACGACAACGGGTTAGGATTAGGGTACATGTTAGGGTATGGGTTAGCGTACGGGTTAGGATTAGGGTACGGATTAGGGCAAGGGTTAGGATAAGGATTAGGAATAGGGTGTTTGGGAACGAGTATGGTTTAAGGTACATGTTAGGCTACAACAACGGATTAGGGTTAGGGTACTTGTTAGGGTACAGTTTAGTGTTAGTGTATGGGTTATGATTAGGATATGGATTAGGGTTAGGGAACGGGTGTGGTTTAGGGTACAGGTTAGTGTATGAGAACAGGTTAGGGTTATGGTACGTTTTAGGGTACGGGTTAGGTTAGGGTAAGGTTTAGGGTTAGGGTTAGCGTACATGTTAGGGTGTTCGTTAGTATTAGTGTACAGGTTAGGATGAGTATACGGGTTAGTGTAAGGTTTAGGGTTCAGTTTAGGGTTAGGGAACAGGTACGGTTTAGGGTACAGTTTGGGGTACAATGGGTTTTGGTTAGGGTACGTGTTAGGGTAAGGGTATTAGCATATGCGTCAGGACTAGGGTACTGGTAGGGTAAGGGTTAGCGTTAGGGTTAGGGAACGGGTATGGTTTAGGCTACAGGTTATGTACGACAACGGGTTAGGCTTAGGGTACGAATTAGTGTTATTGTGTGGGTTAGGATTATGGTACAGATAAGGTAAGGGTTAGGGTTAGGGAACGGGTATGGTTTAGCATACAGATTAGGGTACAACAACGGTTTAGGGTTAGGGTACATGTTAGGGTATGGGTTAGTTTTAGTTTACGGTTTAGGATTATGGTGTGGGTTACAGTAAGGGTTACATTAAGGGTTAGGATTAGTGTTAGCGTTGGGTACGGTTACGGTTTAGGGTACTGCAGCAGGTTAGGCTTAGGGTACGTGTTACGGTACGGATTAGTGTTAGTGTACGGGTTAGGATTAGGGTACGGTTAGGGTAAAGATTAGGGTTACGGTTAGGGCTAGGGAATGGGTATGGCTTAGCGTACAGGTTAGGGTATGACAAAAGGTTAGGCTTAGATTACATCTTAGAGTATGGATTAGTGTTACCGCACTGGTTAGGTTAGGGTATGGTTAGGGTAAGAGTTAGGATAAAGGTTAAGGTTAGAGTTACGGTTAGGAAATAGGTATGGTTTAGGGTACAGGTCAGAGTAGGACAACAGGTTAAGTTTAGGGTACATGTTAGGGTGCGGGTTAGTGTACGGGTTAGGATTAGGGTACGGGTTAGTGTAAGGGTTAGTGTTAGGGTTAGGGAACAGGTACGGTTTAGGGTACAGGTTAGGGTATGACAACGGGACAGGCTTATGGTATGGGTTAGGATAAGGGTTAGTGTAAGAGTGAGGGTTAGTGTTAGTGTACGGGTTAGGATTAGGGTACGGTAGGTTAAGGATTATGGTTAGGGAATGGATATGGCTTAGGCTACAGGTAAGGGTACGACAATAGGTTAAGGTTAGGGTACATGTTAGGGTATGGGTTAGTGTTAGTGTATAGGTTAGGATTAGTTTATGGATCAGGGTAAGGGTTAGGTTTAGGGTTACAGTTAGGGAACAGGTATGGGTTAGAGTTAGGGTATGTGTTAGGGTACAGATTAGTATACAGATTAGGATTAGGGTATGGTTTGGGTAAGAGTTAGGGTAAGGGTTTTTGGTTAGGTTTAGGGTTAAGGAACAGGTAAGGTTTAGGGTACAGGTTAGAGTACGACAACGAGTTAGGCTTAGAGTACTTGTTAGGATATGGGTTAGTGTTAGTGTAAGGATTAGGGTACCAGCTAGGGTAAGGGTTAGAGTTAGGGTTAGGGAATGGGTACGCTTTAGGGTACAGTTTAGGGTACGACAACGTGTTAGGGTAGGATTAGTGTTAGTGTACGGGTTAGGATATCGGTATGGTTAACAGTAAGATCAAGGGTTAGGGTTAGGGAACAGGTACGGTTTAGTGTACAGGATAGGGTATGACAACAGATTAGGGTTAGGGTATGTGTTAGGATATGGGTTGGTGTTAGTGTACAGGTTAGGATTAGGGTATACGTTAGGGTAAGGATTAGGGTAAGGTTTAGTGTTAGGGTTAGAGTCTGGGTTCGGGTTAGTGTTAGGGAACGGGTATGGATTAGGATACAGGTTAGGGTTCGACAACAGATTAGGATTAGGGTACGTTTTAGGTACGGGTTAGTGTTAGTGTACGGGTTAGATTCAGGGTACAAGTAACAGAGTAAGGGTTAGGGTTAGAGAATGGGTATGGTTTAGGGTACAGGTTAGTGTACAATGGGTTAAGTTTAGGGTATGGGTTAGTGTTAGTGTACAGGTTAGGATTAGGGTTTGGCTTAGGATAAGGATTAGGGTAAGGGTTAGGATTAAGGATTAAGGTTAAGGTTAGGGAACGGGTAAGGTTTAGGTTACCGGTTAGGGTACAAAAACGGGTTAGAGTTAGGGTATGTGTTAAGTTACGGGCTAGTGTTAGTATACGGGTTAGGATTATGGTATGGGTTAGGGTGTTAGGGTTAGGGAACATATACGTTTTAGGGTACAGGTTAGGATAGGACAACGGGTTAGGGTACATGTTCGGGTACGGGTTAGGATGAGGGTAGGGGTTAGGGTAAGGGTTAGGGCACAGGTGCGGTTTAGGGTACAGGCTAGTGTATGACATCGGGTTGGGGTTAGCGTACGTATTATGGTATGGGGTTAGTGTTAGTGTACGGGTTAGGATTAGGGTACGGGTTAGGGTAAGGGTTAGGGTTAGGGAAAGGGTATCGTTTAGGGTACAGGTAAGGGTATGACAACGGGTTAGGGTACGTATTAGTTTTAGTGTATGGTTTAGGATTAGGTTACAGGTTAGAGTAAGGGTTAGGGTACGGGTACGGTTTGGGGTACAGGTTAGGTTATGACAATGGGTTAGGCTTAGGGTATGTGTTAGGGTACAGGTTAGTGTCAGGGTTAGGATTCGGGTACGGGTTAGGGTTAGGGAATGGGTACAGGTTAGGGTTCGACAACAGGTTAAGCTTAGGGTACGTGTTAGGGTACGGATTAGTGTTAGCGTACAGGTTAGGATGAGGGTACGGTTTGGCATAAGGTTTAGGGTTATAGTTAGGATTAGGGAACAGGTGCGGTTTAGTGTACAGTTTAGGGTACAACAAGGGATTTGGTTTACGGTATATGTTAGAGTATGGGTTAGTATTAGTATATTGGTTAGGATTAGGGTACGGGTTAGGGTAAGGTTTAAGGTAAGGATTAGGGTTAGCGTTAGGGAACGGGTATGGTTTAGGATACCGGTTAGGCTATGAGAATGGGATAGAGATACGGTATGTGTTAGAGTATGGGTTAGTGTTTGTGTATGGGTTAGGATATTGGTGTGGTTAACATTAAGGTCAAGAGTAAGGGTTAGGGAACGGGTACGGTTTAGGATACAGGATAGGGCATGACGATGGGTTAGGATCAGGGTACGTGTTAGGGTAAGGGTTAGTGTATGGGTTAGGGTAAGGGTTAGGTTTAGGGTAGGGAACAGATACGGTTTAGGGTACAGGTTAGCGTACGATAACGGGTTAGGATACGTGTTAGTGTACAGGTTAGGATTAAGGTACGTGTTAGGATAAGGGTTATGGTAAGGGTTAGGGTTAGGTTTAGGGTTAGCGAATGGGTACAGTTTAGGATACAGGTTAGGGTATGACAGCAGTTTAGGATATGTGTTAATGTACGGGTTAGTGTTAGTGTATGGTTTAGGGTTAGGGTTAGGGTCATGGTTAGGTTTAGTGTTAGGGAACGGGTATGGATTAGGGTACAGGTTAGGGTACGAGAATGGGTTAGGATTAGGGTACATGTTAGGGTATGAGTTAGTGTTAGTGTATGGGTTAAGATTAGGGCACGGGTTAGCGTAAGGGCTAGGGTTAGGGAACATGTATGGTTTAGATGACAGTTTAAAGTACAACGGATTACGGTATGTGGGTACAAATTAGTGTTAGTGTACGGGTTAGGATTAGGGTATGTTTAGGGTAAGGATTAGGATTATAGTTAGGGTTAGGGTATGGGTATGGTTTAGGATATGGGTACGGTTTAGGATACCAGTTAGTGTATGACAGCAGGTTAGGATTAGGATACGTGATATGGTACGGGTTACTGTTAGTGTATGGGTTAGAATTAGGGTACGGGTTAGGGTAAGGGTTAGGGAATGGGTACGGGTTAGGGTACAGGTTAGGGTATGACAATGGGTTAGAGATCGGGTACGTGTTAGGGTATGGGCTAGTGTTGCTGTACAGGTTAGGATTAAGGTACAGATAAGAGTAAGGGTTAGGTTTGGTGAACAGGTGCGGTTAAGGTACAGGTTAGGGTATGACAACGGGTTAGGGTATGGGTTAGTATTAGTGTACAGGTTAGGATTAGGGTACGGGTTAGGTTAAGTTTAGGTTAGTGTTAGGGAATGGGTACGGTTTAGGGTACAGGTTAGGGTCCAACCACGGGTTAGGTTTAGGATACGTATTAGGGTACCGGTTAGGGTTAGGGAGCGGGTACTGTTTAGGGTATAGTTTAGGGTATGACAACGGTTTAGAATTAGGGTATGTTTTAGGGTACGGGTTAGTGTTAGTGTATGGGTTAGTATTAGGGTACAGGTTAGGGTAAGGGTTAGGGAATGGGTAGGGTTTAGGGTACAGGTTAGGGTATGAGCAGTTTAGAGTTAGCGAACGGGTATGCTTTAGGGTACAGGTTAGGGCACGACAACAGGTTAAGGTTAGGTTACGTGTTAGTGTACGGTTTAGGATTAGTGTACAGTTAGGGTAAGGGTTAGGGATCGGGTACTGTTTAGGGTACAGTTGAGGGTACAACAATGGTTTAGGGTACATTTTAGGGTATGGGTTAGGATTAGGGTACGAGTTACTGTAAGAGTTATGTTTAGAGTAAGGGTTAGGGAACAAGTATGGCTTAGGGTACAGGATAGGGTATGACAACGGAATAGGGTTAGGGTATGGGTTAGTGTATGGGTTAGGATTAGGGTATACGTTAGAATAAGAGTAAGGGTTAGAGTTAGGTTTAGGGAACAGGTATGGTTTAGCGTACAGGTTAGGGTATGATAAAGGATTAGGTTTTGGGTACGTGTTAGGATACATGGTAGTGTTAGTGTATAGGTTAGGATTAGCATATGAGTTAGGGTAAGGGTTTGGGTTAGGGTTAGGGAATGGGTACAGGTTAGGGTACGTGTTGTTGTATGGGTTAGTGTATGGGTTATTGTTAGTGTATGGGTTAGGATTAGGGTATGGGTTAGGGTGACGGTTAGGGTTAGGGTGACGGTTAGGGTAAGTGTGAGTGTTAGGCTTAGGGTTACAGAACAGGTACAGTTTAAGGTACAGGTTAGGGTATGACAACATGTTAGGGTACGGTTATGGTACGGGTTAGGATATTGGAACGGGTAAGGTTAAGGGTTAGGGTTGGGGAATGGGTATGTTTTAGGGTACAGGATAGGGTATGACAACGGGTTAGGGTACGTGTTAGGGTATGGATTTGTGTTAGTGTATGGGTTAGGATTGGGGTATATGTTAGGATAAGGTTTAGGGTTCGGGTTAGTGTTGGGTATGGATTAGGGTACCACAATGGGTTAGGAATAGGGTACGTGTTAGGGTATGGGTTAGTGTTAGTGTATGCGTTAGGATTACGGTACGGATTAGGGTAAGGGTTCGGGTTAGGGAACAGGTACAGTTTAGGGTACGACAACAGGTTAGGTTTAGGGTACGTGTTAGGGTACGGATCAGTGTTAGTATATGGGTTAGGGTTAAGGTTAGGGAACGCTTAGGTTTAGGTTACTGGCTAGGGTATGAAAACGGGTTAGAGTTAGGGTACGTGTTAAGTTACGGGTTAGTGTTAGTGTGTGGGTTAGGGTTACTGTACGGGTTAGGGTAAGGGTTAGGGTGTTAGGATTAGGAAATGTATACATTTTAAGGTACAGGATAGGATATGACAATGGGTTATAGTTATGGTATGTGTTAGGGTACAGGTCATTGTTAGTATATGGTTTAGGATTAGGGTACGCGTTAGGGCATGGGTGTGATTTAGGGTACAGTTTAGTGTATGACAGCAGGTTAGTGTTAGGGTACGGGTAAGGGTTCGGGTACGGGTTAGGGAATGGGCATGGTTTAGGTTACAGGTTAGGGTACTACAACGAGTTAGGTTTAGGGTATGTGTTAGGGTACGTGTTAGTGTACGGATTAGTATTAGGGTAAGGTTAGGGTTAGCATTAGGAAACAGGTACGGTTTAGGGTACAGGTTAGGGTACGACAATGGGTTAGGATTACGGTACGTGTTAGGGAACGGGTTAGTGTTAGTGTATGGGTTAGGATTAGGGTATGGGTTAGGGAATGAGTACAGTTTAGAGAAAAGGTTACGGAACAACAACATGTTACGGTTAGGGTACAGGTTAGTGTTAAGGTACGAGTTAGGACTAGGGTATGGGTATGGTTTAGGGTACAGGATGGGGGATGACAATAGGTTAGGGTACGTGTTAGGGTATGGGTTAGTATTACTGTACAGGTTAGGATTAGGGGACGGGTTAGGGTAAGGTTTCTGGTAAGGATTAGGTTAAGGGTTAGGATTAGGGAAAGTGTAGAGTTTAGGGTACAAGTTAGGGTACAACAGGTTAGGCTTAGGGTATGTTATGGGTACTGATTAGTATAGTGTACGGGTTAGGGTATGACAATGGGTTAGGGTACGTGGTAGTGTAAAAGTTAGAATTAGGATAAGCGTTAGGGTAAGGATTAGGGTTAGGGAACCAGTAAGGTTTAGGGTACTGGTTAGGGTACGAAAACAGGTTAGAGTTAGGGTACTTGTTAAGTTACAGGTTAGTGTTACAGATTAGGATTAGGGTAAGGGTTAGAGTAAGGAATAGGGATAGGATTAGTGTTAGGGAACGAGTATGGCTTAAGGTATAGGTTAGGCTACGACAACAGATTAGGGTTAGGGTACTTGTTAAGGTACAGGTTAGTGTATGGGTTATGATTAGGGTATGGATTAGGGTTAGGGAACGGGTGCGGTTTAGGATACAGGTTAGTGTATGAGAACGGGTTAGGGTTAGGGTACGTGTTGGGTATGGGTTATTGTTAGTGTACGGATTAGGGTACAGGTTAGGTTAGGGTACGTTTTAGGGTATGGGTTACTGTTAGTGTTCAGGTTAGTATTAGGGTACAGGTAAGGGTTAGGGTTAGGGACAGGGAATGGGTAAGGTTTAAGGTACAGGTTAAGGGTACGTCAATGGTTTAGAGTTAGGGTATGTGTTAGGATTAGGGTATGGGTTAGTGTTATGGGATTGCTATGGTTGAGGGTATGGGTTAGGGTTAGACAACGGGTTAGGCTTAGGGTATGTGTTAGGGTACGTGTTAGTGTTGGTGTAAGGGTTAGGATAAGAGTATGAGTAAAGGTTAGGGAACGGGTACAGTTTAGGGCACGAGTTAGGGTATGGCAATGAGTTAGGGTTAGGGTACATATTGGGTTATGAGTTAGTTTTAGTTTATGGTTAGGGTTAGTGTTATGATTAGGGATAGGTTTAGGGAACGTGTACGGTTTAGGGTACATGTTAGGGTACGACAACGGGTTAGGTTGTGTGTTAGAGTACACGTTAGTGTACAGTTAGGATTAGGGTACAGGTTAGGGCACCACAATGGGTTAGGCTTAGGGTACGTTATGGGTACCGATTAGTGTAGTGTACGGGTTAGGATTAGGGAATGGGTTAGTGTGTTAGTGTTAGGGTTAGGATTAGAATAAGCGTTAGAGTTAGGGTTAGGGAATGGGTGCGGTTTAGGGTACAGGTTAGTGTATGACAACAGGTAGGGTTAAGGTACGGGTTATTGTAAGTTTACGGATTAGGATCACGGTACGGGTTAGGTTAGGGTTAGGAAATGGTTAGTTTAGCATGTAGGTTAGAGTTACCGTACGTGTTAGGGTATTCATTAGTGTTAGCGTATGGGTTAGGATGAGAGTACAGGTTAGTGTAAGGTTTAGGGTTCAGGTTAGGGTTAAGGAATGGGTACGGTTTAGGGTACAGTTTGGGGTACAATGGGTTTGGGTTAGGGTACGTATTAGGGTAAGGATTTGTATTAGCATATGGGTTAGGATTAGGGTACTGGTTAGGGTAAGGTTAGGGAACGGATTAGTGTTATTGTACGGGTTAGGATTAGGGTACAGATAAGGTAAGGGTTAGGATTAGGGAACGGATATGGTTTAGGGTACAGGTTAGGGTATGACAACGGTTTAGGGTTAGGGTACGTGTTAGGGTAAGGGTTAGTTTACTGTTTAGGATTATGGTGTGGGTTATGGTAAGGGTTAGATTAAGGGTTAGTGTTAGCATTGGGTATGGTTTAGGGTACTGCAGCAGGTTAAGCTTAGGGTACGTGTTACGGTACAGATTAGTGTTAGTGTACGGGTTAGGATTAGGGTACGGTTAGGGTAAGGGTTATGGTTAGGGCTAGGGAACGGGTACGGCTTAGCATATAGATTAGAGTATGACAAAGGGTTAGGCTTAGGGTATGGATTAGTGTTAGTGTACTGGTTAGAGTACGGTTAGGGTAAGAGTTAGGATAAAGGTTAAGGTTAGAGTTGGGGAACGGGTATGGTTTAGGGTACAGGTCAGAGTAGGACAACGGGTTAAGTTTAGGGTACATGTTAGGGTGCGGGTTAGTGTTGGTGTATGGGTTAGGATTAGGGTATGACTTAGGGTAAGGGTTAGGGTATGGGGTTAGCATTAGTGTATGGGTTAGGATTAGGGTACGGGTTAGGAGAAGGGTTAGGGTAAGGGTGAGGGTTAGGGTTATGGAGCAGGTACGGTTTAGGGTACAGGTTAGAGTAGGACAATGGGTTAAGTTTAGGGTATGTGTTAGGGTGCAGATTAGTGTTGGTGTACAGGTTAAGATTAGGGTATGAGTTAGGGTAAGGGTTAGGATAAGGGTTAGGGTTAGGGATAGGGGATCGGGTACCATATAAGGTACAGGTTAGGATACGACAACAGTTTAGGGTATGTGTTAGAGTACACGTCAGTGTTAGTGTACTGGTTATGATTAGGATACGAGTTAGGCTAAAGGTTAGTGTTAGGGAATGGGTACAGGTTAGCATATGATAACTGGTTAGGTTTAGGGTACGTTTTAGGGTATGGATTAGTGTTAGTGTACAGGTTATGATTAGGGTTACGGTTAGAGAACTGCTATGGTTTAGGGTACGTGTTAAGCTACGGGTTAGTGTTTTACGTGCTAGGACTAGGGTACCAGTTAGGGTAAGGGTTAGGATAAGGATTAGAGTTAGAGTTAGGGTTAGAGAATGGGTACAGTTTAGGGTGCAGGTTAGGGTACGAAAACGGGATAGGATTAGGGTACGTTTTAGGAAATGGGTTAATGTTAGTGTATGGGTTAGGATTAGGGTACGGGATAGGTTAAGGGTCATTGTAAGGGTTAGGGCTAGTGTTAGGGATCAGGTACTGTTTAGGGTACAGTTTAAGGCAACGGGTTAAGGTACATTTAAGGTACGTGTTAGTATTAAGTTATGGGTTAGGGTAAGGGTTAGGGATAGGGAACGGGTACAGTTTAAGGTACAGCTTAGGGTATGACAACAGGTTAGGGTTAGGATATGGGTTAGTTTTAGTGTACGGGTTACGATTAGGGTACGGGTTAGGGTAAGGGTTACGGTAAGGATTAAATTTAGGGTTAGGGCCAGGGAACGGGTACAACGGGTGAGAGTTAGGATATGTGTTAGGGTATGGGATAGTTTTAGTGTATGGGTTAGGATTAGGGTAAGGGTTAGGTTGAGAGTTAGGGTTAGGGAACGGGTACGGTTTAGGGTACCGTTTACGGTACGACAATGGGTTAGGGTACGTGTTAGAGTACGGGTTAGTATACAGGTTAGGGTATACGTTAGGGTTCGGGTTAGTGTTAGGGAACGGATATGGATTAGGGTCTGGGTTAGGGTAAGGGTTAGGATTATGGTTAGGGTTAGGGAATGGGTAAGGTTTAGGTTACTGGTTAGGGTACGAAAACGGGTTAGAGTTAGGGTACGTGTTAAGCTATGGGTTAGTGTTAGTGTATGGGTTAGGATTACGGTACGGGTTAGGGTATGAGAACAGGTGAGCTTTAGGGTACATGTTAGGGTATGGAATACTGGTAGTGGACGAGTTAGTATTAGGATACTGGTTTGGGTAAGGGTTAGGGTTACGGAACGTGCGGTTTACGGAACGTGTGCGGTTTAGGGTACAGGTTAGGGTACGACATTGGGTTAGGGATAGGGTATGTGTTAGGGTATGGGTTAGTGTTGCGTATGGGTTAAGATTAGGTTATGGTTTAGGGTAAGGTTAGGGAACAGGTACGGCTTAGGGTACAGGTTAGGGTACAACTGTTTAGGGTTAGGGTGCAGGTTAGGGTAAGGGTTAGAGTTAGGATTAGGCTTAGGGAATGGGTATGGTACCATTTAGGGTACGACAATGGGTTAGAGTTACAGTACGTTTTAGGTTATGGGTTAGTGTTAGGGTACAGGTTAAGGTAAGGGTTAGGGAACGGGTATGGTTTAAGGTACAGGTTACACAACAACAGTTTAGGGTTAGGTTATGTGTTATAGTATGGGTTAGCGTTAGTGTACTGGTTACGATTAGGATACAAGTTAGGGTAAGGGTTAGCATTAGGATTAGTGTTAGAGAATGGGTATGGTTTAGGGTCCAGGTTAGGGTACGACAACGGGTTACCCTTAGGGTATGTGTTAGGACACAGGTTAGTGTTAGTGTATGGGTTAGGGAATAGGTACAGCTTAGGGTACTGGTTAGGGTACCACAATGAGCTAGGGTTAGGGCACGTGTTAGGGTACAGGTTAGTGTATGGTTGAGGATTAGGGTACAGGTTAGATTAAGGTTAGGATTGGGGATGGGTAAGCTTTAGGGTACAGGTTAGGGTACAACGATGGGTTAGGGTACGTGTTAGGGTATGAGGTTAAGGTTAGCATTAGTGTTAGGGAATGGGTATGGCTTAGGTTACAGTTTAGGGTACGACAATGGGTTAGGGTAGGTGTTATGGTATGGGTTAGTGTTAGTGTACCGGTTAGATTTCGGGTACGGGTTAGCGTAAGGGTTAGGGTAACGGTTAGAGTAGGGAAGGGAATGGTTTAGGGTACAGGTTAGGGTAAGGATTAGAGTAACAGTTACGGTTAGGGTTGGTGAATAGGTACAGTTTAGGTTACAGGTTAGAGTATGACAACAGGTTAGGGTATGGCTTAGAGTATGGGTTAGTGTATGGGTTAGGATTAGGTTACGGGTTAGGGTAAGCTTAGGGTGAGGGTTAGGGAGAGGGAATGGGTATGGTTTAGGGTACAGGTTAGGCTAGTGTTAGTGTACGGATTAGGGTATGGATTAGGTTAGGGTTAGGATACGACAACAGGTTACCGTTAGGGTTAGGGAATGGGTATGGTTTAGGGTACAGGTTAGGATACAACAATGGTTTAGAGTCAGCGTACATGTTAGGGTATGGGATAGTATATGGGTTAGAATTAAGGTAAGGGTTAGGGCAAGGATAGGGTTAAGGTTATGAAACGGGTACAGGTTAGGGTACCACAATGAGTTAGGCTTAGGGTATGTGTTAAGGTACGGGTTAGTGTATGGGTTAGGATTAAGGTTGGGGAATGGGTACTCTTTAGGGTACAGGTTAGGGTCTGATGGATTAGTGTATGTGTTAGGGGACGGATTAGTGTATGGTTTAGGATTAGGGTTCGGGTTAGGGTAAGGGTTAGGGTTAGTGTTGGGGATGGGTACAGTTTAGGGTACAGCTTAGGGTACGACAACAGGTTAGGCTTAGGGTATGGATTAGTGTTAGCGTACGGGTTAGGATTAGGGTATGGTTACGGTAAGGGTTATGGTTAGGCAACGGATATGGTTTAGGGTACAGGTAAGCGTACGGCAATGGTTTAGGGTTAGGGTACGTGTTAAGTTATGGGTTAGTGTTAGTGTATGGGTTAGGATGAGAGTACGGGTTAGCATAATGTTTAGGGTTTGGGTTAGGGAACGGGTATGGTTTAGGGTACAGTTTAGGGTACAACAATGGGTTTGGGTTAGGGTACCTGTTAGGGTAAGGGTTAGTATTAGTATATGGGATAGCATTAGGGTACGGGTAAGGGTTAGGGTTTCGGTTAGGGAATGGGTATGGTTTAGGGTACAGATTGGGGTATGACAATGTGTTAGTGCTAGGATATGTGTTAGGGTACAGGTTAGTGTTAGTGTACTGGTTAGGATTACGGTACGGGTTAGGGTAACCATTAGATTTAGGATTAGGTTTAGACGGGTTAGTTTTAGTGTACGGGTTCGGATTAGGGTACTAGTTAGGGTCAGGGTTAGATTTAGTGTTAGGAAACGGGTACAGTTTAGGGTACGAAAACGGGTTAGGGTATGTGTTAAGCTACAGGTTAGTGTTGTTTTACGGGCTAGGATTAGGGTTAGGAACGTGTACGGTTTAGGGTACAGATTAGGGTATGACAATGGGTTAGGTTTAGGGTATGTGTTAGGATACGAGTTAATGTTAGTGTACGGGTTAGGGTTGGGAATGGGTACAGTTTAGGTTACATGTTAGGGTATGACAACAGGTTAGGCTTAGGGTACGTGTTAGTGTATGGGTTAGGATTAGGGTACGGTTCGGGTAAGGGTTAGGGTAAGGGTTTTGGTTAGGGAACGGGTACGGTTTAGGGTACAGGTTATGGCATGACAACAGGTTAGGGTTAGGGTACATGTTAGGGTATGGGTTAGTTTTAGTGTACAGGTTAGGGTTAGGGTAAGGTTTAGGGTTAGGCAATGGGTATGGTCTAGGGTACAGGTTAGGGTACATGTTAGGGTACGGGCTACTGTTAGTGTGCGGTTTAGGATTAGGGTACGTGTCAAGGTATGGGTGTTAGTGTACGGGGTAGGATTATGGTACAGGTTAGGGTAAGGGTTAGGGTAAGGATTAGATTTAGTTTTAGGGTTAGGTAATGGGTAGGGTTAAGGCTACAGGTTAGGATATGACAAGAGATTAGAATCAGGGTATGTGTTAGGGTATGGGTTAGTTTTAGTGTATGGGTTAGAATTGCAGTACTGGTTAAGGTAAAGGGTTAGGGAACGGGTACGGTTTTGGGTACAGGTTAGGGTACGAGAACGGGTTAGGCTTAGGGTATGTGTTAGGGTATGGATTAATGTTAGTGTATGGGTTAGGATTAGGGTACCGTTAAGGTAAGGGTTAGGGAATGTGTTAGGGTACGGGTTAGTTTTAGTTTACGGGTTAGGATCAGGGTATGGGTTAGGGTAAGGGTTAGGTGCAGGTACGGGTTAGGGTATGACAATGGCTTAGGCTTAGGGTACCCATTAGGGTATGGACTAGTGTTAGTGTACGGTTTAGGATTAGGGTACGGTTAGGGCTAGGAAACGGGTACGGTTTAGGGTATAGGTTAGGGTACGTGTTAGTGTACGGGTTAGGTTTACGGTACGGATTAGGTTTAGGTTTAAGGTTAGGGAACTGGTAAGGTTTAGGGTGCAGGTTAGGTTACGACAACAGGTTAGGGTTAGCGTATGTGTTAGGGTATGGGTTAGTGTTAGTGTACAGGTTAGGATAGGGGTATGGGTTAGCGTAAGGTTTTGGGTTCGGGTTAGGGTACAGTTTAGGGTTCAGTTTCGGGTACAACAATGGGTTTGAGTTAGGGTCTGTGTTAGGGTAAGGGTTAGTATTAGTATATGGGTTAGAATTAGGGTACTGTTTAGGGTAAGGGTTAGGGTTAGAGCACAGGTACAGTTTAGGGTACAGATGAAGGTACTACAACGGGGTAGGATTAGGGTACCGTTAAGGTTAGGGTTAGGATTATGGTTAGGGAGTGGGAATGGTTTAGGGTACACATTAGGGTATGACAACGTGTTAGGGTTAGGGTACTGGTTAGTGTTACTGTTCGGGTTAGGGTTAGGGTAAGCTTTAGGGTAAGGGTTAGGGAATGACAAGGGGTTAGGTATAGGGTACGTGTTAGGGTATGGGTTAGTTCTAGTTTATGGTTTATTATTAGGTATGGGTTAGTGTAAGGATTAGGTTAAGGATTAGGATTAGTGTTAGAGTTAGGTACAGTTTAGGGTGTAGATTAGGGTAGGACAACGGGTTAGGCTTAGGGTACAGATTAGTGTTAGTGTACGGGTTAGAATTAGGGTAAAGTTAGGGTAAGGGTTAGGGTTAGGTTTACGGAACGGGTACAAGTAAGTGTACAACAATGGGTTAGGGTATGTGTTATGGTATAGGTGCGTGTTTGGGTTAGGATTAGGGTACGGGTTAGGGTAAGTGTTAGGGTAAGGGTTAGTGTTAGGGTTCGGGAATGGGTACGGTTTACAGTACAGGTTAGGGTACGACAACGGGTTAGGCTTAGGGTAAGTGTTAGAGTACGGGTTAGTGTTAGTTTGTGGGTTAGGATTAGGATACATGTTAGCGTAAGGGTTATGGCAAGGGTGAGGGTTACGGAACAGGTATGGTTTAGGGTACAGGTTAGGGTATGACACTGTGTTAGGATTAGGGTACTGGTTAGTGTTAGTGTTCAGGTTAGGATTAGGTTATGGGTTAGGGTAAGCTCTAGGGTTAGGGAATGACAAGGGGTTAGGGATAGGGTACGTGTTAGGTACAGGTTAGGATATTGGTGCAGGTAACGGTAAGTTTAAGAGTAAGAGTAAGGGTTAGGGTTGGGGAACAGGTACGGTTTAGGGTACAGATTATGGTAGAACAACAGGTTAGGTTTAGGGTATGTGTTAGGGTACAGGTTAGTGTAAGTGTATGGGTTAGGGAACGGGTACACTTTAGGGTGCAGGTTAGGGTATGACAACGGATTAGGGTTAGGGTATGTGTTAGGGTAAGAGTTAGTTTTATTGTACAGGTTAGGATTAGGGTACAGGTTAGGGTAAGGGTTAGGGATAGGAAACGGGTATGGTTTAAAGTACAGGTTAGGGTATGACAATGGTTTAGGGTACGTGTTAGGTAATGCGTTAGTGTTAAGGTACAGGTTAGAATTAGGGTACGGGTTAGGGAACGGGTATGGTTTAGGGTATAGGTTAGGGTATGACAACGTATTAGGGTTAGGGTATGGGTTACTGTTAGTGTACGATTTAGGATTAGGTTATGGGAGTAAGGTTTAGGGTTATGGATAGGGAACTGGTACGGTTTAGTGTACAGGTTAGGGTATGAAAACGGGTTTGAGTTACGGTACGTGTTAAGGTATGGGTTAATGTACAGTTTAGGTTAGAGTACCAGTTAGGGTGTTAGAGTAAGGACTAGTTTTAGGATTAAGGTTCAGGTTAGGGAGCAGATACGGTTTAGAGTGCAGTTTACGGTGTAACAAGGGAGTAGGGTTAGGGTACGTGTTAGGGAAAGGGTTAGTGTTAATGTACGGCTAGGATTAGGGTACGGGTTAGGGTTAGGGAATGGGTACGGTTTAGGGTACGACAAAGGGTTAGGCTTAGGGTACATGTTAGGGTACGGATTAGTGTTAGTGCACAGGTTAGGTTAGGGTACAGTTAGGGCAACGGATAGGGTAAGGGTTAAGTTTAGGAAATGGGTATAGTTTAGGGTAAAGGTTAGGTTATGACAATGGGTTAGGGTATGGGTTAGTTTTAGTTTATGAACTAGGATTAGAGTATGGGTTAGGGTAAGGTTTAGGTTAAGGGTTAGGGTACGGGTACGGTTACGGTACAGGTTAGGGTGCGACAATGGGTTAGGCTTAAGGTACGTGTCAGGGTACAGATTAGTGTTAGTGTACGGGTTAGGATTAGGGTACGGTTCGGGTAAGGGTTAGGGAGTGGGTACGGTTTAGGGTACAGGTTAGTGTACGACAACTGGTTAGGTTTAGGTACAAGTTAGGGTAAGGATTAGTGTTAGGGTTCGGGTTAGGGCTAGGGAATGGGTACTGTTTGGATACAGGTAAGGGTACGACAACTTGTTAGGGTTAGGGTACGTGTTAGGGTACAGATTAGTCTTAGTGTACAGTTTAGTATTAGGGAAATGGTTAGTGTAAGGGTTAGAGCTAGGGAACAGGTACGGTTTGGGTACAGGTAAGGGTACAACAACGTGTTAGGGTTAGGGCACGTCTTAAGATTAGGATAAAGTTAGGGTAAGGGTTAGAGTTAGGGTTAGTTTTAGGGAACGGGTACTGTTTAGGGTACAGGTTAGGGTACAACAGATTAGGCTTAGGGTATGTGTTAGGGTACGGGTTAGTGTTAGTGTATGCGGTAGGATTAGGGTACTGATTAGGTTAAGGATTAGCTTTAGGGTTAGGCTTAGGGAACGGTACAGTTTAGGGTGCAGGTTAGGGTATGACAACGGGTTAGTGTACATGTTAGGGTATGGGTTACTGTTAGTGTACAGTTTGGGGTACAACAATGGGTTACGGTACATGTTAGAGTAAGGATTAGAATAAGGGTTAGGGTTAGGGATTGGATACGGATTAGCGTTAGTGTACAGCTTCGGATTAGGGTACGGTTCGGGTAAGGGTTATTGTTAGGGTTAGGGAACTGGTACGGTTTAGGGTACAGGTTAGTGTAGGACAACAGGTTAGGGTTAGGGTACATGTTGTGGTACGGGTTAGTGTTAGTGTACGGCTTAGGGTATGGGTTATTGTTAGTGTATGGGTTAGGATTAGGGTATGGGTTAGGGTGACAGTTGGGGTAAGGGCGAGTGTTAGGGTTAGGGTTACAGAACAGATACAGTTTAGAGTACAGGTTAGGGTATGACAACATGTTAGGGTACAGTTACAGTACGGGTTAGGATATTGGTACAGGTAATGGTAAGGGTTAGGGTTGGGGAACGGGTATGTTTTAGGGTACAGGATAGGGTATGACAACAGGTTAGGGTTAGGGTACATGTTAGGGTATGGGTTCGTGTTAGTGTATGGGTTAGAATTGGGGTATACGTTAGGGAAAGGGTTAGAGTAAGGTTTAGGATCTGGGTCCGGGTTAGTGTTAGGGAACGGGTATGGATTAGGGTACAGGTTAGGGTACCACAATGGGTTAGGATTAGGGTACGTATTAGGGTATGGGTTAGTGTTAGTGTATAGCTTAGGATTAGGGTACAGATTAGGGTTAGAGTAAGGGTTTGGGTTAGGGAACAGGTACAATTTAGGGTACGACAATGGGTTAGATTTAGGGTACGTGTTAGGGTACAGATCAGTGTTAGTGTACAGGTTAGGATTAGGGTTAAGGTTAGGGAATGGGTAAGGTTTACGTTACCGGTTAGGGTATGAAAACGGGTTAGAGTTAGGATACGTGTTAAGTTACAGGTTAGTGTTAGTGTACGGGTTAGGATTACTGTACAGGTTAGGGTAAGGGTTAGGGTATTAGGGTTAGGGAATGTATACGTTTTAGGGTACAGGATAGGATATGACAATTGGTTATAGTTAAGGTACGTGTTAGGGTACACGTTAGGGTAAGGGTTCGGGCACAGGTACAGTTCAGTGTATGACAGCGGGTTAGTGTTAGGGTATGGGTGTTAGTGTACGGGTTGGCATTAGTGTACGGGTTAGGGAATGGGCACAGTTTAGGGTACAGGTTAGGGTACTACAACGAGTTAGGTTTAGGGTATGTGTTAGGGTACGTTTAGTGTACAGATTAGTATTAAGGTATGGTTTGGGGTAAGGTTTAGGATAAGGCTATGGTTAGGGTTAGCGTTAGGGAACAGGTACTGTTTAGGGTACAGGTTAGGGTACGACAACGGGTTAGGATTACAGTACGTGTTAGGGAATGGCTTAGTGTTAGCGTATGGGTTAGGATAAGGGTACGGCTTAGGGAATGAGTACAGTTTAGAGAAAAGGTTAGGGTACGTGTTAGGGTACGAGTTAGTGTTAAGGTACGGGTTAGGGTTAGCATACGGGTTAGGGTAAGACTTCTGGTAAGGGTTAGGTTAAGGGTTAGGGTTAGGATTAGGGGACGGTTTAGGGGACAGGTTAGGGTACGACAACGGTTTAGGGTGAGCGTACGTGTGAGGGCACGGGTTAGTGTTAGCGTACGGGTTCGGATTAGGGTACAGTTCGGGTAAGGGTAAGGGTTATTGTTAGGGTTAGGGAACTGGTACGGTTTAGGGTACAGGTTAGGGTACGACAACGAGTTAGGCTTAGAGTACTTGTTAGGGTATGAGTTAGTGTAAGGATTAGGATTAGGGTACCAGTTAGCGTAAGAGCTAGAGTTAGGGTATGGGTACGCTTTAGGGTACGACAACAGGTCAGGCTTAGGGTACGTGTTAGGGTACAGATTAGTGTTAGTGTATGGGTTAGCATAAGGTTTAGAGTTATGGTTAGGATTAGGGAACAGGTACGGTTTAGTGTACAGTTTAGGGTACAACAAGGGATTTGGGCTAGGGTACGTGTTAGGGTATGGGGTAGTATTAGTATATTGGTTAGGATTAGGATACGGGTTAGAATTAGGGTATGGGTTAGTGTATGGGTTACAGTAAAGGTTAGGTTTAGGGTAGGGAACAGATATGGCTTAGGGTATGACAACAGATTAGGATTAGGGTACATGTTAGGGTATGGGTTAGTGTACAGGTTAGGATTAGGGTACGGATTAGGGCAAGGGTTAGGGTAAGTGTTAGGGTTAGGGAACGGGTATGGTTTACGGTACAGTTTAGGGTACGACAACGGGTTAGTGTTAGTGTATGGGTTAGATTTAGGGTACGAGTAAGGGTTAGGATAACGTTTAGGGTTAGGGAATGGGTATGGTTTAGGGTACGGGTTAGGGTTAAGGTTAGGGTTAGGAAACTTGTCAGGTTTATTTAGAGTACCGGTTAGGGTACGAAAACGGGTTAGAGTTAGGGTACGTGTTAACTTACGTGTTAGTGTACAGATTAGGGTAAGGGTTAGAGTTAGGATCAGGTATAAGATTAGGGAACGAGTACAGTTTAGGGTATGAAAACGGATTAGGGTATGAGTTAGGGTACGGGTGTTAGTGTATGGTTGAGGATTAGGTTACGGGTTAGTATGAGGATTAGGATTAGGGTACTGTTAGACTACAGGTTACTGTTAGTGTACAAATTAATATTAGGTTACGGGTTGGGGTAAGGATAGGGTTAGGGGTACGAGAATGGGTTAGGGTACGTGTTAGTGTACGGGTTAGTGTTAGTGTATGGTTTAGGATTAGGGTATATGTTAGGACAAGAGTTAGGGTAAGGGTTAGGGTTAGGGTCATGGTTAGGTTTAGTGTTAGGAAACGGGTACAATTTAGGGTACAGGTTAGGGTACGACAGCGGGTTAGGGTATGTGTTAATGTACAGGTGTTAGTGTATGGTTTAGGATTCGGGTATACGTTAGGACAAGAGTTAGGGTAAGGGTTAGGGTTAGGGTCATGGTTAGGTTTAGTGTTAGGGAACGGGTACGGTTTAGGGTACAGGTTAGGGTCCAATCACGGGTTAGGTTTAGGATACGTATTAGGGTACCGGTTAGTGTTAGTGTACGGGTTAGGATTAGGGTACGGTTAGGGTAAGGGTTAGGGAGCGGGTACTGTTTAGGGTATGACAACAGTTTAGAGTTAGGGTATGTTTTAGGGTATGGGTTAGTATTAGGGTACGGGTTAGGGTAAGGGTTAGGGAATGGGCAAGGTTTAGGGTACAGGTTAGGGCATGACAATGGATTAGGGTACATGTTAGGGTACAGGTTAGTGTTCGTGTATGGGTTAGGATTAGGGTACGGGTTAGGATAAGTTTAGGGTTAGGGAACGGGTATGGTTTAGGGTACAGGTAAGGGTACGACAACGGGTTAGGGTAAGGGTTAGTGTTAGTGTACAGGTTAGGGTTAGGGTAAGGGTTAGTGTTAGGGTATGGGTACGGTTTAGGGTACAGGTTAGGGTATGACAACGGGTTAGTGTTAGTGTACGGGTTAGGATGAGAGTAGGGGTTCCTGTAAGGTTTGGGCGGGGGGGCGGCACTTTGCTTAACATGCAAAGAACACATTGAAATAACAGTTTGGGCCTCATGTTCTGTTAAAGGTGTTTGACCAGAGTGCACTTTCAACTGAAGCTAAAGAAGAAATGTACAAACTGTATCCTAATGCCCGGAGGGCTCACCTGAAAACAGGAGGCAATTTCCCTTACCTGTGCAGAAGTGCAGAGGTGAATCTCTATGTACAGGTAGGTCCTAGGTTGGATCCCAGAGCACTTTGAACACAGAATCTGCTTTGAAACAAAGTTTTTTTTATTTTTTGGTCGTCGAGCAAGAGAACTACAGAATTCTCTGTAGGAATGAAGCATTGACTTGATAAATTGGTCCACATTAGTAACTTACAGGAGAATTCAAGCATATTAGAGCCACCTGAGGGACTCTATGCCCACTCTCCCTTTTCTAAGAACCACAGGCCTGAACTCACACACTGAAGCAGCCGTTTGGTACAATGGGACCTTGGCTCCTGGATGCAATGAATTCAGCCAGAGCAGGACACCAGACTTAAATGGAGTCAATCTGAATCCCACGAAGGGACTTCTTGGTCTAATTTTAATGCATTAAAACACACGCACACGAACAAACACTACTTTTTCTAATACCTGTCTAAATGGATATTAGAATAGTGGTGAGAAATGGTTGCTTTGCAATTTGGCAAGTAGTATCAAGAGCCTTAAAAAACCAGTCACGTTCTTTGATCCTGTTGTCCACATGTGGCAACAGATCCTGAGGAGAGGATCATAAATACAAAAAAACTTGATTCCCAGAGATAGTCATTACGGTGTTAGAACAGCAGAGGATGGGAAGGACCTGATTCGTAGCAGTAGAGGGGAAGGGTTAACACCTACTGGTGAAGCAGCATGTGGCAATTTAAGATGTTAGTAACAATTTGTAGTTACCTGGAAAGACTGGTTACATATTAAGTGAGGAACAAAGATCCTAAATTGTGGTTTTGTGGTTTTGGTTTTTGTGTTTTTTTGCTTTTTGCCTGCATTGAGTCTTCGTTGCTGCATGCAGGCTTTCTCTGGTTGCAGCAAGCAGGGGCTACTCTTCATCGTAGTGTGCGGGCTTCTCATTGCGGTGGCTTCTCTTGTTGCAGAGCACAGGCTCTAGGCATGCAGGCTTCAGTATTTGTGGTGCACGGGCTCAGTAGTTGTAGCTTGCAGGCTCTAGAGCACAGGCACAGCAGTTGTGGCGCACGGGCTTAGTTGCTCCACAGCATGTGGGATCTTCTCAGACCAGGGCTTGAACCCATGTCCCCTGCATTGGCAGGCGGATTCTCAACCACTGCACTGCCAGGGAAGTCCCCAAATTGTGATTTTTAAAATTTTTTTGACTTTTCTGTTTTCTAATTTTTCTAATTAGTATGTATTACTCTAATGTTTTACTGTATATATTTTTATTGAGGTATAGTTGACTTATAATATTAGTTTCAGGTGTTCTATATAGTGATTCAACAATTTTATAGATTATGCTACATTTAAAGTTACTATAAAATATTGGCTGTATTTCCTGAGCTGTACAATATATTCTTGTAGCTTATTTTATACATGGTAGTTTTGTACCTTTTAACCCCCTGACCTTATCTTGCCCATTCCCCCAGGACTCTGTAATTTTAGAACTAGAAACCATTAATACACAACAGTGATGTTTAAAATAATTATTCTGCATTTCTGCAGATACATTTGCTGCAATTCCACGGAACCAAATATGCGGCCATTGACCCATCAATGGTCAGTGCTGAGGAGCTCGAGGTGCAGAAAGGCAACCTTGGCATCAGTCAGGAGGAGCAGTAGCTGTTAGAGTTGGCTCTTAGTGATGAGTGATCCAGTGTGTCCGTACAATCAGTGACATCAGTGCCCACCAGTCGGCCTCTCTCTTCGGTTCGTCAGGTTCACCGGTTATCACTGTGTTTGGAACTAGGACTGATTGTCATCTTCGTGACAGGCGGCAGCTCTTCTAAGCCAGTGTAACTATTCCCTCTTCAGTTTTTTTAGCTTTTGAACTTAACGAAGTACTTTTGAAGATTCCCATTTTAAGAATTGTGAAAATTTTGCTACCAAAAGTCTTCACCACTGTGTTGTTAAGTGAATATTAATTTCTGAATTTGGGGATTCTGTGGATTTTTTTCCTTTCCTTTCTTTCTTTCTGTTATTTGCTGTAAATGCTGCACATCCACATTGTGTATCAGAAGGACATTGGTTATTTTTATGCTTTCTTGGTTATAACTTATCAGAGTGCCAAGGCTGTCACCCACTGTTTGCTCTCCTGCAAATGAACTACTTCTAATTTCCAGTTAAGCAGATTGTTTTCAGTTTGGGCTGTTGTCTTTATACCCATTACAGTCTTTGGAATAAAAATTCAATTTGAGTGAGTGGCTTTTGTGATTATCATAGCTGCCAACTGGGCTACCTACACATAGGACTCTCTGAGAATCAGACTGATGTTTGCCAAGCCCGTGTGTCTTTAGGTTAAGTTACTTAACCTCTCTAAAGTGCAGTTTGCTCATTGTTAGATTACAGAAACAATCCTTTATTGAGCTGCTGCTATGTGCAAGGTACTTTTCATACCTGCTTTTTTTCCCCCTCAGTGGAAGATTTTAAACACACATAAAGTAGAGAAAATAGTATAATGAACTACATCCACATTACCCAGTTTCAAAAATTATCAACTCATGGACTGTGTTGTATCATCTCTTATCCAGCCCTCACTTTTTCCACACATACTCCTATGAATGGATTATTTTAAGGCAATTTCTGATACCTTACTTCATCTGTACATTTCTATATGTACCTTCAAGAGATAAAATGGCATTATCACATTAAAAAATTCACCAATAATTCCTTCATACTAACATCCAGTCAGTGTTCTTATTTGTGATTATCTCATAAATGTCTTTTTACAGTTGACTTGTTCTAATCAGCTTCCAAAATTGACACTTTGGAAAGACCAGAACCTACCAAAAAGGTCTTCTACAACTAAAGATAATATAAAGAAGGAACCACAACAAGATGGGCAGGAGGGGTGGAGTCACAATACAGCCAAGTCCCATACCCCCAGGTGGGGGACCGACATACGGGAGAATTGCAACTGCAGAGGTTCTCCCAAAAGAGGGTTCCAAAAAAAAGAGGGTTCCAAGCCCCAAGTCAGGCTCCCCAGCCCAAGAGTCCTGCACTAGCAAGATGAGCACCCAGAGCATTTGGCTTTAAAAGGCAAGAGGGGCTTACTTTCAGGAGTACCAGAGGGCTGGTGGAAACATAGACTTCACTCTCAAAGGGCTCACAGAAAATCTCACATGCTCCAGGACCCAGGGCAGGAGCAGTGATTATATAGGAGCCTGGGTCAGACCTACCTGCTGCTCTTAGAGAATCTCCTGGAGAGGCAGGAGGCAACTGCAGCTCACCCTAGGGATATAGTCACTGGCAGCAGCCATTCTTGGGAGCTCATTCTACCATGTGGACACTGGTGCTGGCAAGTCATTGTGGAATCCTCTCTCCGGCTTATTAGCCCCAGCACCCAGCCTGGCCCTGGCCCAACAGCCTATAGGCACCACTGCTGGGATACCTTAGGCCAAGCAACTAACTGGGTGGGGACACAGCTCCACCCACCATCAGATAGGCTGCCTTGAGACCCCCTGAGCCCCCAGCCACCTCTGGACATGGCCTTGCCCACCATAGGGCCCAGCTCCACCCACTCATGGGCAGGCACCAGTGCCTGGGCCACAGTCCCACATTCCAAGGAGTCTGCTGTAGCCTCCAGACCAGTCTCACCCACCAGGGAGCAGACACCAACAGCAAGAAAACCACAGCTCCACAGCCGCTGGACCCGGACACTCCACCAGCAGGCCAGATCCTGTACTAGGACCAGCTGGGCCTGGCCCCACCCACTAGCAGGCCATCACAAACTTCAGGATGCTCTGGACTCTGCACTCAACCATGTCAGGAATGGGCCTCACCCACCAGCGACCTAACACCAGCTCAGGGACCCCTGGTCACTGGGACTAGATTCCAGGATCTGGCTCTGCCTACCAGTAGGCTGGCACTAGCCCCAGGACCTGGGTTCCCCCACCAATGGGTGGGCAACAGCCCCAGAGTCTCCTTGACCTTGACTCTGCCCACCAGTGCCTAGCACTAGTCCCGGGCCTCCTGGGTTCCACAGTCAGCCACCACATGACCTGGTCCCACCAACCAGAGGTTAGCACCCCCCACACAAGGCAAGGCCTGGCAATCAACTGAACCCGGGGCCAATCAAGCCTACCAAACTACCCACACAGCCTGCCACAACAGAGGGACCCATGCACCCCTCATAGGGTGAAACCCTAGAGGACATACAGCTTGGGTAACAAGAGGCGGATGCGTTGCTGCGATGCATAGGACATCTCCTACAGAAGGCCGCTTCTCCAGGATGGGGAAATGTAACCAACCTGCCAGATACATTAAAAAAAACAACAACTCGGCAAAATAAGGCAACAGAGGAGTATTTTCCAAATGAAGGAACAAGATAAAACTCCAGAAGAAAAACTAAGCAAAGTGGAGATATGCAGTCTACTCAAGAAAGAGTTCAGGTTAGTGATCGTAAAAATGATCAAAGAAAACGGGAAAAGAGTGGATAAACAGTGAGAGAAGTTGGAAGTTTTAAACAAAGAGTTGGAAAATGTAAAGAACCAAACAGAGGTGAAGAATACACTAACTGAAATGAAAAATATAGTAGAAGAAAACAACAGTAGACGAAATGGGACAGAGGAATGGATCAGCGAGCTGGAAGATGGAGAAGTGGAAATCACTGAAGCTGAACAGAAAAAATAATGAAAAGAAATGAGGACAATTTAAGAGACCTCTGGGACAACATCAAGTGCACTAATATAGAGGTCCAAGAAAGAGGAAACAGAGAAAAGGGAGCCAAGAACAAACTTGAAGACATAATAGCTGAAAACTGGCCTAAAATGGGACAGGAAACAAACAGCCAATCCAGGAAGTACAGAGTCCCCACAGGATTAACCCAAAGAGAAACACACCAAGACACATTGTAATCAAAATGGCAGAAATTAGAGATGGAGAGAATATTAAAAGCAGCAAGGGAAAAACAACAAATGAAATACAAATAAAGTCCCATAAACCTATCAGCTAACTTTTCAGCAGAAACTCTGTAGGCCAGTAGGGAATGGCACAATATATTTAAACTGATGAAAGGGAAAAACCTACCACAACCAAGAATACCCCAGCAAGGCTCTCATTCAGATTTGATGGAGAGATCAAAAGCCTTACAGACAAGCAAAAGCAAAAACAGTTCAGCACCACCAAACAAGAAATGTTAAAGGAACTTCTCTAAGCAAAAAAGAAAAGGCCATAACAGGAAACCCGAAAATCATGAAAGGAAAAATCTCATTGGTAAAGGCAAACAGGAAAGGCAGGAAATCACACACACACAAAGCTAATAGGAAGGCTAAAACACAAAAGTAGTAAAATCTACATCCACAGTAAGCAGTAAAGAGATATACAAAACAATTAGATGTGAAACATAATATCAAAAACAGTAAACATGAGGGGAGGAGAGTACAAATGCAGGGTTGTTAAAAGGCATTGGAAATTAAGAGATCAGCAACTTAAAACAATCACATATATATATCAATTGATATATAAAAACCTCATGGGGGACTTCCCTGGTGGTCCAGTGGCTAAGACTCCATGCTCCCAATGCAGAGAGCCCAGGTTCGATCCCTGGTCAGGGAATTAGATCCCACATGCATGCTGCAATGAAGATCCCACATGCCACAACTAAGACGTGGCACAGCCAAAATAAATAAGTAAATATTAAAAAAAAAAAAACCTCATGGTAATCATACACAAGATCTGTAATAGACACACACACTCAAAAAGAAAAAGGAATCCAAACATAACACTAAAGATAGTCATCAAATCACAAGAGAACAAAAGAAGAAAGGAACAAAAAAGACCTATAAAAATAACCCCAAACAATTAACAAAATGGTGATAAGAACATACATATCCGTAATTACTTTAAATGTAAATGGACTAAATGCTCCAATCAAAAGACAGAGTAGCTGAATGAATAAAAAAACAAGACCCACGTATATGCTGGCTACAAGAGACTCACTTGAGATGTAGAGACACACACAAACTGAAAGTGAGGGGATGGAAAAAGGGGATGAAAAAATTTCCATTCCATGCAAATGGAAATCAAAAGAAAGCCAATGTAGCAATAGTCATATCAGACAAAATAGACTTTAAAATAAAGACTGTTACAGGAGATAAAGGAGGACATTACATAATGAACAAGGGCTCAATCCAAGAAAAAGATATACCAATTGTAAATATATATGCATCCAACATAGGAGCACCTAAATACATAAAGCAAATATTAATGGACATAAAGGCAGAAATTGATAGTAACAATAGGGGACCTTACCACACTTACATCAATGGACAGAACATCCAGAGAATCAATAAGGAAACACTGGCCTTAAATGACACATTAGACCTAATGAACTTAATAGCTATATATAGAACATCCCATAAAAAGCAGTAGAACACACATTCAAGTGCTCATGGAACATTCTCCAGGATAGATCACATGCTAGGCCAGAAAACAATCCTTGGTTAATTTAAGAAAATTGAAATCATATCAAGCATCTTTTCCAACCACAATGCTATGAAACTAGAAATCAACTACAAGAAAAAAAACCTGCAAAAAAAAAAAAACAGGTGGAGGCTAAACAATATGCTACTAAACAAGCACTGAATAAATCAAAGAGGAAATAAAAAATACCTAGAGACAAATGAAAATGAAAACACAATGATCCAAAAATATATGGGATACAGCAAAAGCAGTTCTAAGAGGGAAGTTTATAGCAATACAAGCTAACCTCAGGAAACAAGAAAAATCTCAAACAACCTGACCTTACACGTAAAGGAACTAGAAAAAGAACAACAAACAAAACCCCAAGTCAGTAGAAGGAAAGAAATTGTAAATCAGAGCAGAAATAAATGAAATAGAGATTTTTTAAAAATCAATGATACTAAGAGCTAGTTCTTTGAAAGGATAAAATTGATAAACCTTTAGCCAGACTCATCAAGAAAAAAGAGGGAGGGCCCAAATCAATAATATCAGAAATGAAAAAGGAGAAGTTACAGCCAACAGTACAGAAATACAAAGGATCATAAGAGAGTACTACAAACAAGTATATGCTAATAAAATGAACAACCTAGAAGAAATGGACAAATTCCTAGAAATATACAACTTCCCGAGACTGAACCAGGAATAAATAGAAATTATGAACAGATCAATTACCCATAATGAAACTGAATCAGAAACTTTAAAAACTTCCAACACCACCAAAAATTCCAGGACCATGTGGCTTCACAGGAGAATTCTACCAAACATTTCTACAAGAGTTAACACCTATCCTTCTGAAACTATTCCAAAAAACTGCAGAGGAAGGAATACTCCCAAACTCATTCTATGAGGCCAGCATCACCCGGATACCAAAACCAGACAAAGATACCACAAAAAAAGAAAATCGCAGGCCAATATCACTGATGAATATAAATGCAAAAACCCTCAACAAAATATTAGCAAACCAAATCCAATGATACATTAAAATAATCATATAATATAATCAAGTGGGATTTATCCCAGGTATGCAAAATTTTTTCAATATTCACAATCAATGTGATACACCACATTAACAAACTGAAGAATAAAAACCATATGATCATTTCAATAGATTCAGAAAAAGCTTTTGATAAAAACTCAATATCCAGGCTTCCCTGGTGGCGCAGTGGTTGAGAGTCTGCCTGCTGATGCAGGGGACGTGGGTTCGTGCCCTGGTCAGGGAGGATCCCACGTGCCATGGAGCGGCTGGGCCCGTGAACCATGGCCGCTGAGCCTGAGCATCCTGAGCCTGTGCTCCGCAACGGGAGAGGCCACAGCAATGAGAGGCCCACGTACTGCAAAAACAAACAAACAAAAAACCTCAATACCATTTATGATAAAAAAACTCTCCAGAAAGTGGGCATAGAGGGAAATATAACTCAACATAATAAAGGCCATATATGACAAGCCCACTACTAACATCATGCTCAACAGTAAAAAGCTGAAAGCATTTCCTCTAAGATCAGGAACAAGACAAGCATGCCCACTCTTGCCACTTTTATTCAACATGGTATTGGAAGTCCTAGCCACAACAATCAGACAAGAAAAGAAAAGCAATCCAAATTGAAAAGGAAGAAGTAAAACTGTCATTGTTTGGATAAAACATGATTCTATACATAGAAAATCCTAAACACACCACCAGAAAACTAACAGGGCTCATCAATTAATTCACTAAAGTTGCAGGGTACAAAATTAATATACAGAAATCTGTTGCATTTCTAAACACTAAGAATGAACTATTAGAAACAGAAATTAAGGAAACAATCCATTTACTGTCACATCAAAAAGAGTAAAATAGGAATAAACCTACCTAAGGAGGTAAAAGAAATGTACTCAGAAAACTAACTGTAAGACGCTGATGAAAGAAGTTGAAGATGACACAGACAGATGGAAAGATAGACCACATTCATGGATTGGAAGAATTAATATTGTTAAAATGACCATACTACCCAGGTGATCTACAAATTCAATGCAAACCCCATCAAAATACCAAGGACATTTTTCACAAAACTAAAACAAACACTTTTAAAGTTTGTATGGAAACACAAAAGACCACAAAAAGCCAAAACAATCTTGAGAAAGAACAGAGCTGGAGGAATCACACTCCGTGGCTTCAAACTATACTACAAAGATACAGTAATAAAAACAATAAGGTACTGGCATAAAAACAGACACATAGATCAATGGAACAGAACAGAAAGCCCAGAAATAAACCAACACACCTATGGTCAATTAATCTATGCAAAAGGAGATGAGAATATACAATGGAAAAAAAGTCTCTTCAATAAATGGTCCTGGAACAAATGGGGCCTAATGAAACTTAAAAGCTTTTACACAGCAAAGGAAACTATAAACAAGATGAAAAGACAACCCTCAGAATGGGAGAAAATATTTGCAAACAAATCAACGGACAAAGGATTAATCTCCACAATATATAAATAGCTCATGCAGCTCAATATTTTAAAAAATAAACAACCCAATCAAAAAATGGGCAGAAGACCTAAATAGACATTTCTCCAAAGAAGACATACAGATGGCCAAGAGGTACATGAAAAGCTGCTCAACATCACTAATTATTAGAGAAATGCAAATCAAAACTACAATGAGGTATCACCTCACACCAGTTAGAATGGGCATCATCAGAAAATCTACAAACGACACTGCAGAGCAACTTAGCCCATGCGCCACAACTAAGCCTGCGCTCTAAAGTCCGTGGATCACAACTACTGAGCCCACGTGCCACAACTACTGAAGCCCTCGTGCCTAGAGCCCGTGCTCTGCAACAAGAGAAGCCATCGCAATGAGAAGAAGCCCATGCACCACAACGAAGAGCAGCCCACACTCGCTATAACTAGAGAAAGCCCACATGCAGCAACAAAGACCCAACGCAGCCAAAAATAAATAAATTAGTAATTAAAAAAAGAATATCTATGATTTACATGGATAACAGAGTCACACGTTCTGCTAATACTATTGTGGTTTGCTGCCTACATTCATAATAGAAGGAAATGCTAATTTTCAGTTTGACCAGTATACATTTTTTTCCCACTCAAGTTCATGGACCTACTGCATTACACCATGGACTCGAGTTCAAGAACTCCTTTTCTAACGAAGCCTTCTCCTGCCAGCACCAGATCGGATGAGCCACTCTGGGCCCCAGCCACACTCTGTTTAAAATGCTGGCTTAGCACCTTTCACACAGCCTGCCTTGTTAACATCTCTAAATCACTGAGGGACTCCAGTCTTCTTCCTTTATTTATCTTCGCTATCTTAGACAGGTATTGCCCCTCGGATGCACTTAGCAAATCCCCATCAGCAGTCTGTGATGCACACAGGCGAACAGAACTCTCAAAATCAGCCTGGAGCTAGTGAGTAGGTAATGCAAAGACACTGACCAGGAGGCTTCTGCCTTCCCTTACTTGTTTTTCCCTTAGATCCAAGCCCCAGGGCAAATTCAGACAAACAGATACACCTGCTTGGGATGTCTACTCTAAGATGCTCCCTGGACTGTGGCACTTCAGGAGCTCAGGTGTCCACCTTTCCTCTAACCACCTGTCCTGGATCTGCTCTGCCAGGCACCTGTCTCACACCATGTGTGCCCTGCCCTGCACTAGGATCGCTCTCTCTGAAGCAAGTGTGGAAGACTGGGTCACCTGCTGACCTCCTATATGGAGGATAAAGGGCAAAGGAAAGCAGAGGCCAGATCTGTAACAAGTGCTCCACAACAATGCCTTTCAAACTCAACTCTTCACGATCCTCCAGGACTGCGCTTTGCAAACTTCAGAGTTTTTAAAAATCACCACAAGAGATTGCTAAAACAGACTGCTGGATGCCACCTCCAAAGATTCTGACGCAACAGCTCTGCAGTGGAGCCCAGGGATCTGTATTTCTAACAAGTTTCCAGGTGATGCTGATACAGCTGCCCCAAGGACCACCCTTTAAGCAGCAAGTGCTAAGATACTCTTTGCTGATTTCCAAGGTTTCCAGGGGCTTCTAGTTTGTACAGAATTTCCTTCTGGTTCCTCCTCATGTCCCTGACCTCCAAGAGTTAGGGCTGCCTCAAGATTCAGTCCAGAAAGTTCTTCTCTATCTCGACTCATCACTCTCTTGGTGAACACATTCAACTTCATGACTTCAAAGTGCATCCATATGCTGACGACTCGATGCCAACTTGACGGCTCCAGTTGGGTGTCTAAAAGGTGTCTCAAACATGCCCCAAACTAAACTCCACATTTGCCTCTAGAGGTCCCTCTACGCTTTCAATTGAGCAGGCGATATATTCTGGAGCAATCTTTGATTTCTCTCTTTTTCATACTCCACATACAATCAGCAGCAAGAACCTTCAAATTATAGCCAGACTCAGACCAATTCTTCTTGCTGTCACCATCCAAACCACCATCTTCTCTGTCTGAAATACTCCAGTAGCCTCCTAACTGGTCTCTCTGATTCTATTCCAGTCCCGCCTGCAAGTCTATTTTCTACAAAACAGCCAGAGTGGTCTCTCTCTTTTTCTTTTAGTTAAAAAATACTTGATTGTTAAAAAGTGCTAGCCATCATTAAAAAAAAAAAAAAAAGAAAATCTACAAACGACAAATGCTGGGGAGGGTATGGAGAAAAGGGAACCCTCTTGCACTGCTGGTGGGAATGTAAATGGATACAGCCACTATGGAGAACAGTATGGAGGTTCCTTAAAAAACTAAAAATAGAGCTACCATATGACCCAGCAATCCCACTACTGGGCATATACCCTAAGAAAACCATAATTCAAAAAGACATATGCACCCCAATGTTCATTGCAGGACTATTTACAATAGCCAGGTTATGGAAGCAACCTAAATGCCCATCGACAGACAAATAGATAAAGACATGTGGTACATATATACAATGGAATATTACTCAGCCATGAAAAGGAATGAAATTGGGTCATTTGTAGAGACGTGGATAGAGCTAGAGATTGTTATACAGAGTGAAGTAAGTCAGAAAGAGAAAAACAGATATCGTATATTAATGCATATATGTGGAATCTAGAAAAATGGTACAGATGAACCAGTTTGCAAGGCAGAAATAGACACAGATGTAGAGAACAAACGTATGGACACCAAGGGGGTAAAGCCGGGGGGTGATGGGATGCATTGGGAGATGGGAATTGACATATATACACTAATATGTATAAAATAGATAACTAATAAGAACCTGCTGTATAAAAAAATAAAATAAAATTCAAAAGAAAAAACAAGAACAGGGCAACGTGAAAAAATAAAAATAAATGGTCCTGGGAAAACCAGGCAGCTTCATGTAAAAGAATGAAATTAGAACATTGTCTAACACCATATACAAAAATACACTCAAAATGGATTAAAGACCTAAATGTAAGGCAGGAGGCTATAAAACTCCTAGAAAAAAACATAGGCAGAACACTCTTTGACATAAACCGTAGCAATATTTTTTTGGATCTGTCCCCTACAGCAAAGGGAAAAAAAGCAAAAACAGGGCTTCCCTGGTGGCACAGTGGTTGAGAGTCTGCCTGCCGATGCAGGGGACACGGGTTTGTGCCCCGGTCCGGGAGGATCCCACATGCCGCAGAGCAGCTAGGCCCGTGAGCCATGGCTGCTGAGCTTGCGCATCCGGAGCCTGTGCTCTGCAATGGGAGAGGCCACAACAGTAAGAGGCCCGCGTACCACAAAAAAAAAAAAAAAAAAAAAAAAACAGCCTACTTAATAGGACAAAATATTTGCAAACCATGCAACTGATAAGGGCTTAATATCCAAAATATTTATACAGCTCAGACAGCCCAACATCAAAAAACAAACAACCAGATTGAAAAATGGACAGAAGACCTGAATAGACATTTTTCCAAAGAGGACATGCAGATGGCCAACAGACACAGGAAAAGATGCTCAAGATCATTAATTATCAGAGAAATGCAAATCAAAACCACAATGATGTATCACACTTCACTCCTGTTAGAATGGCTATCATCAAAAAGAACACAAATAACAAATGTTGGTGAGGAAGTGGAGAAAAGGGAACCCTAATACACTGTTGGTGGGAATGTAAATTGGTGCAGCCACTGTAGGAAACAACAATAAAGTTTCTCAAAAAACTAAAAATAGAACTACCA
This sequence comes from Leucopleurus acutus, assembly GCF_964270905.1. NCBI lineage: Eukaryota > Metazoa > Chordata > Mammalia > Artiodactyla > Delphinidae > Leucopleurus > Leucopleurus acutus. The sequence goes on along the minus strand of NC_139142.1, from coordinate 133,830,393 downwards.
TATGATCCAGCAATTTCACTACTGGGTATCTACCTGAAAACACAAAAACATTAATTTGAAAAGATACATACACACCATGTTCATAGCAGCATTATTTACAATTGCTAAGATATGGAAGCAACCTAAATGTCCATCAACAGAAAAATGGATAAAGAAAATATACACACAATGGAACACCACTCAGCCATGAAAAAAAGATTGAATTTTGCCATTTGCAGCAACATGGATGGACTTGCAGGGTATTATGCTTAACGAAATGAGTCAAAGAAAGAAAAATACTGTATGATATCACTTACATGTGGAATCTAAAAACTAAAACCACCTACTAAATATAAAAGAAAGAGACTCACAGATATAGAGAACAAACTAGTGGTTACCAGTGGGAAGGGGAAGGGGCAAAATAGGGGTAGGGGATTAACAGGTACAAACTACTATATATAAAAATAAATAAGTTATAAGAATATACTGCAATAGAATTAGAAATGAAAAAGGAGAAGTAACAACTGACACTGCAGAAATACAAAAGATCATGAGAGATTACTACAAGCAACTCTATGCCAATAAAATGGACAATCTGGAAGAAATGGACACATTCTTAGAAATGCACAACCTGCCAAGACTGAATCAGGAAGAAACAGAAAATATGAACAGACCTATCACAAGCACTGAAATTGAAACTGTGATTAAAAATCTTCCAACAAACAAAAGCTCAGGACCAGATGCCTTCACAGGCAAATTCTATCAAACATTTAAAGAAGAGCTAACACCTATCCTTCTCAAACTCTTCCAAAATATAGCAGAGGGAGGACCATTCCCAAATTCATTCTATGAGGCCACCATCACCTTGATACCAAAACCAGACAAGGATGTCACAAAGAAAGAAAACTACAGGCCAATACCACTGATGAACATAGATGCAAAAATCCTCAACAAAATACTAGCAAACAGAATCCAAGAGCACATTAAAAGGATCATACACCATGATCAAGTGGGGTTTATTCCAGGAATGCAAGGAGTCTTCAATATATGCAAATCAATCAATGTGATAAACCATATTAACAAATTGAAGGAGAAAACCATATGATCATCTCAATAGATGCAGAGAAAGCTTTTGACAAAACTCAACACCCATTTATGATAAAAACCCTGCAGAAAATAGGCATAGAGGGACATTTCCTCAACATAATAAAGGCCATATATGACAAATCCACAGCCAATATCATCATCAATAGTGAAAAACTGAAAGCATTTCCACTAAGATTAGGAAAAAGACAAGGTTGCCCACTCTCACCACTCTTATTCAACATAGTTTTGGAAGTTTTAGCCACGGCAATCAGAGAAGAAAAGGAAATAAAAGGAATCCAAATCGGAAAAGAAGTAAAGCTGTCACTGTTTAAAGATGCCATGATACTATACATAGAGAATCCTAAAGATGCTACCAGAAAACTACTAGAGCTTATCAATGACTCTGGTAAAGTAGCAGGATACAAAATTAATGCACAGAAATCTCTGGCATTTCTATACACTAATGATGAAAAATCTGAAAGTGAAATCAAGAAAACACTCCCATTTACCACTGCAACAAAAAGAATAAAATATCTAGGAATAAACCTACCTAAGGAGACAAAAGACCTGTATGCAGAAAATTATGACACTGATGAAAGAAATTAAAGATGATACAAATAGGTGGAGAGATATACCATGTTCTTGGATTGGAAGAATCAACATTGTGAAAATGACTCTACTACCCAAAGCAATCTACAGACTCAATGCAATCCCTATCAAACTACCACTGGCATTTTTCACAGAAATACAACAAAATATTTCACACTTTGTATGGAAACACAAAAGACCCCGAATAGCCAAAGCAATCTTGAGAACGAAAAACGGAGCTGGAGGAATCAGGCTCCCTGACTTCAGACTATACTACAAAGCTACAGTAATCAAGACAGTATGGTACTGGCACAAAAACAGAAAGATAGATCAATGGAACAGGATAGAAAGCCCAGAGATAAACCCACACACATATGGTCACCTTATCTTGGATAAAGGAGGCAGGAATGTACAGTGGAGAAAGGACAGCCTCTTCAATAAGTGGTGCTGGGAAAACTGGACAGGTACATGTAGAAGTATGAGATTAGATCACTCCCTAACACCATACACAAAAATAAGCTCAAAAGGGATTAAAGACCTAAATGTAAGGCCAGAAACTATCAAACTCTTAGAGGAAAACATAGGCAGAACACTCTATGACATAAATCACAGCAAGATCCTTTTTGACCCACCTCCTAGAGAAATGGAAATTAAAACAAAAATAAACAATGGGACCTAATGAAACTTCAAAGCTTTTGCACAGCAAAGGAAACCATAAACAAGACCAAAAGACAACCCTCAGAATGGGAGAAAATATTTGCAAATGAAGCAAGTGACAAAGGATTAATTTCCAAAATTTACAAGCAGCTCATGCAGCTCAATAACAAAGAAACAAACAACCCAATCCAACAATGGGCAGAAGACCTAAACAGATATTTCTCCAAAGAAGATATACAGACTGCCAACAAACACATGAAAGAATGCTCAACATCACTAATCATTAGAGAAATGCAAATCAAAACGACAATGAAATATCATCTCACACCAGTCAGAGTGGCCATCATCAAAAAATCTAGAAACAATAAATGCTGGAGAGGGTGTGGAGAAAAGGGAACACTCTGGCACTGCTGGTGGGAATGTGAATTGGTACAGCCACTATGGAGAACAGTATGGAGGTTCCTTAAAAAACTACAAATAGAACTACCATATGACCCAGCAATCCCACTACTGGGCATATACCCTGAGAAAACCATAATTCAAAAAGAGTCATGTACCAAAATGTTCATTGCAGCTCTATTTACCATAGCCCGGAGATGGAAACAACCTAAGTGCCCATCATCGGATGAATGGATAAAGAAGATGTGGCACATATATACAATGGAATATTACTCAGCTATAAAAAGAAACGAAATTGAGCTATTTGTAACGAGGTAGATAGACCTAGAGTCTGTCATACAAAGTGAAGTAAGTCAGAAAGAGAAAGACAAATACCGTATGCTAACACATATATATGGAATTTAAGAAAAAAAAATGTCATGAAGAGCCTGGGGGTAAGACAGGAATAAAGACACAGACCTACTGGAGAACGGACTTGAGGATATGGGGAGGGGGAAGGGTGAGCTGTGACAAAGCGAGAGAGAGGCATGGACATATATACACTACCAAACGTAAGGTAGATAGCTAGTGGGAAGCAGCCGCATGGCACGGGGATATCGGCTTGGTGCTTTGTGACTGCCTGGAGGGGTGGGATAGGGAGGGTGGGAGGGAGGGATTCGCAAGAGGGAAGAGATATGGGAACATATGTATATGTATAACTGATTCACTTTGTTATAAAGCAAAAACTAACACACCATTGTAAAGCAATTATACCCCAATAAAGATGTTAAAAAAAAGAATATACTGTACAGCACAGGCAATATAGCCAATATGTTATAATAAGTATAAATGGAGTATATCTTTTAAAAATTGTGAATCTTTGGGCTTCCCTGGTGGCACAGTGGTTGAGAATCCGCCTGCCGATGCAGGGGACATGGGTTCGTGCCCCGGTCCGGGAAAATCCCACATGCCACGAAGCGGCTGGGCCCGTGAGCCATGGCCGCTGAGCCTGCACGTCTGGAGCCTGTGCTCTGCAACGGAAGAGGCCACAACAGTGAGAGGCCTGCGTACCACAGAAAAAAAAATTGTGAATCATTATATGTACACCTAAAAGTTATATAATATTGTACATCAACAATACTTCAACTAAAAAAAGTTACCTCAGCTCTGTGCTGTCAGTCCCTCCACCTCCCTCCTCAGAGACAGAAAGGAGGATCAAGATGGCAGAGTAGGAGGACACAGAGCTCACCTCCCCCCACCCACAAACACATCAAAAATACATCTACATGTGGAACAATTCTTGTGGAAAACCAACTGGAAACTGGCAGAAGAACGCCTATATAACCAAACCTGCGAGAAAGATTTCCATGTAACTGGGTAAGACAGGTAAAAAAGCCATGGGATTGGGACCCTCGCCCTGGAGAGCAAGCAAGTTGAGCCACAATCTGGGTATCCCAGTCCTGGGGGTCTTGCATGGAGGACACAAGCCCACTTGCCTGCTGGGAAATCCACTGGGATAGACAGAAGGGCTGGAGAAGCCTAGACTCCACTCACAAGGAGTATGCTCATGCTGTCTCACTAACAATCAGGGCAGAGAGAGCCTTGCACTGGCTGCTGCCACCTCACCACACTTCCCAATCCAAGGGGGTCAACACCTCAGCTCTGCCCACTCCACACCACAGCTTAGCGCTGGATCTGGCAGACATGTCCTGAGAGAAGTCTGCCACAGAGGCAGCCCAGATCTCTGGTGGGCAGTGCAGCCACCTCAGTTCCTGCAGCCACACATCACAGCCCCCAGCCTCAGCCTGCTCCACAGCATAGCCTTGCAGTAGATCTGATACAAACACAACTGAGAAAGGGACACAACTTTGGGCTGCTTCTGAGCAGAACTGTGGATGCATACACAGGTAGCACATAGGTCCCCTGTGCCTGCATGGGCCTCACTTGCTCCAGCAACTACCTCATTTGCAGCAGGGCACGTGCCCAAAGGCAACAGAGCCTGACTGAACCCAACCCTCAGGGCTTCTACTTCAACAACTGAGGAGCAGACCCCACCCCTGACAGAGCTGTGACAGCCGCGGAGCAGAGGGGAAGTCCTGCCTCACACCCTGCACAGGCTTTAGATACTCCAACACCAACCACACACCCCTATCAAGGGGATAATGACCAGCACTTCCTGAGGGAAGATGTGGCTGTCATCCATACCGAACCAGCCCTCTCACCAAAAACACTGGACACACACGGTCTGCACACGGACACTCCCACAAAAAAATGCCTCTTCAAGACCACAGTACATAACTTTCTCCTAAATTCATAGAGACAGAGAACGTTAAGTCAAATAAATGAAAAGGCAGAGGAATGACTCCCAATTAAAAGAGCAAGAGATATCCTCTGAAAGAATGATGAAACAGAGCTCACCAGTCTACTAGACACCGAGTTCAAAAAGGTAATAAAAATGCTAACTGAATTAAGAAAGATTATCATTAGAAACACAGATCACCGTAACAAGGAACTAGAAGCTACAAAGATGAAGCAATCAAAGATAGATGATTCAGGGACTTCCTTGGTGGTGCAGTGATTAAGAATTCGCCTGCCAATGCAGGGGACACAGGCTCAAGCCCTGGTCTGGGAAGATCCCACATGCCACAGAGCAACTAAGTCTGTGCACCACAACTACTGAGCCTACGCTTTAGAGCCTGCATGCCACAATTACGGAAGTCCACGCACCTAGAGCCCATACTCCGCAACAAGAGAAGCCACTGCAATGAGGAGCCTGTGCACCGCAAAGAAGAGTAGCCCCTTCTCACCACAACTAGAGAAAGCCCGCATGCAGCAATGAAGACCCAACACAGCCAATAAATAAATAAATAAAATTTTAAAAAACAGACAATTCAATTGCTGATATGAAAACCAATGTTGAAGCAATCAATAGTCAACTAAATGACACAGAAAAATGAATAAGTGATTTGGAAGACAGAATAATGGAAATCACCCAATCAGAAGAGCAGACAGAAAGACAAATGAAAAAAAAATGAAAGCAACATACAAGACTTATATAATATAAAACATGCCAACCTACACATAATAAGGGTTCCAGAAGGAGAAGAGAGAGAGAAGGGGATCAAAAATGCGTTTGAAGAAAGTAAGGCTGGAAACTTCCCAAACCTAAAGAAGGAAACAGATATCCAGGTACAGGAAGCACAGAGGCTCCCAAATAAGATAAACCCAAAGAGACCCAGACCAAAACATATTATAATTAAAATAGCAAAATTTAAAGAGCAGATTCTAAAGGCAGCAAGAGAAAAACAAAGAGTCAGTTAAAGGGACCCCCCCCACCCCATAAGGCTCAGTTGATTTCCCTGCACAAACTTTGCAGGCCAGAAGCACGTAGCATGAATGTAGTCAAAGTACTGAAAGGGAAAAACTTGCAACCTAGGATACTCTACCCAGCAAGAGTATCATTTAGAATAGAAGGAGAGAGAAAGAATTTCTCAGACAAACAAAAACTAAAAGAACTCAGCAATACTAACCCTACCCTAAAAAAAATATTGAAGGGTCTTCTCTAATAGAGGAAAGACAAAAGTCTACAGGAAAGGGAAAATCATGATAGGAAAGGCAAATACATAAAAAGATTGAAGATCACTTAAATAAGCCAGTACATAGATTAAAAAACAACTTAAAAAATTGTAAAAGTGACTTTAGGGCTTCCCTGGTGGCACAGGGAAGCGAATCCGCCTGCCAACGCAGGGGACGCGGGTTTGAGCCCTGGTGCGGGAGGATCCCACGTGCCGTGGAGCGGCTGAGCCTGTGCACCACAACTACTGAGCCTGCGCTCTAGATTCCACAAGCCACAACTGCTGAGCCTGCAAGCCACAACTGCTGAGCCTGCGTGCCACAACTACTGAAGCCCACGTCCCTAGAGCCCGTGCTCCACAACAAGAGAGGCCACCACGATGAGCCCATGCACCACAGAGAAGGGTGGCCCCCGCTCGCCGCAACTAGAGAGGGTCCCGTGCAGCAGTGAAGACCCAATGCAGCCAAAAATAAATAAATTAATTAATTTTTTTAAAAAGTGACTTCATATTGGCTAGAATTTCCAGTGCCGTGTGGATGAAAGGCTCTTGGTGCTCCAGCCAGGAGTCAGGGCTCTGCCTCTGAGGTAGGAGAGCCAACTTCAGGACACTGGTCAACAAGAGACCTCCCAGCTCCACATAATATCAAACGGCGAAAGTCTCCCAGAGACCTCCATCTTAACACCAGCACCCAGCTTCACTCAACGACCAGCAAGCTACAGTGCTGGACAACCTATGCCAAACAACTAGCAAAACAGGAACACAACCCCACCCATTAGCAGACAGGCTGCCTAAAATCATAATAAGGCCACAGACACCCCAAAACACACAACCAGACGTGAACCTGCCCACTAGAGAGACAAGATCCAGCCTCATCCACCACAACACAGGCACTAGTCCCCTCCACCAGGAAGCCTACACAACCCACTGAACCAACCTTAGCCACTGGAGACAGACATCAAAAACAGCAGGAACTACGAACCTGCAGTCTGCAAAAAGGAGACCCCAAACACAGTAAGATAAGCAAAATGAGAAGACAGAAAAACACACAGCAGATAAAGGAGCAAGATAAAAATGCACCAGACCTAACAAATGAAGAGGAAATAGCCAGTCTACCTGAAAATGAATTCAGAATAATGATAGTAAGGATGATCCGAAATCTTGGAAATAGAATGGACAAAATGCAAGAAACAGTTAACAAGGACCTAGAAGAAATAAAGATGAAACAAGCAACGATGAACAACACAATAAATGAAATTAAAAGTACTCTAGATGGGATCAATAGCAGAATAACTGAGGCAGAAGAACGGATAAGTGACCTGGAAGATAAAATAGTGGAAATAACTACTGCAGAGCAGAATAAAGAAAAAAGAATGAAAAGAACTGAGGACAGTCTCAGAGACCTCCGGGACAACATTAAACGCACCAACATTCGAATTATAGGGGTTCCAGAAGAAGAAGAGAAAAAGAAAGGGACTGAGAAAATATTTGAAGAGATTATAGTTGAAAACTTCCCTAATATGGGAAAGGAAATAGTTAATCAAGTCCAGGAAGCACAGAGAGTCCCATTACAGGATAAATACAAGGAGAAATACGCCAAGACACATATTAATCAAACTGTCAAAAATTAAATACAAAGAAAGCATATTAAAAGCAGCAAGGGAAAAACAACAAATAACACACAAGGGAATCCCCATAACGTTAACAGCTGATCTCTCAGCAGAAACCCTACAAGCCAGAAGGGAGTGGCAGGACATACTGTAAGTGATGAAGGAGAAAAACCTGCTGCCAAGACTACTCTACCCAGCAAGGATTTCATTCAGATTTGATGGAGAAATTAAAACCTTTACAGACAAGCAAAAGCTGAGAGAATTCAGCACCACCAAACCAGTTTTACAACAAATGCTAAAGGACCTTCTCTAGGCAAGAAGCACAAGAGAAGGAAAAGACCTATAATAACGAACCCAAAACAATTTAGAAAATGGGAATAGGAACATACATATCGATAATTACCTTAAATGTAAATGGACTAAATGCTCCCACCAAAAGACACAGATTAGCTGAATGGATACAAAAACAAGACCCTTATATATGCTGTCTACAAGAGACCCACTTCAGACCTAGAGACACATACAGACTGAAAGTAAGGGGATGGAAAAAGATATTCCATGCAAATGGAAACCAAAAGAAAGCTGGAGTAGCAATTCTCATATCAGACAAAATAGACTTTAAAATAAGGACTATTAAAAGAGACAAAGAAGGACACTACATAATGATCAAGGGATCGATACAAGAAGAAGATATAACAATTGTAAATATTTATGCACCCAACATAGGAGCACCTCAATACATAAGGCAAATACTAACAGCCATAAAAGGGGAAATCGACAGTAACACATTCATAGTAGGGGACTTAAACACCCCACTTTCACCCATGGACAGATCATCCAAAATGAAAATAAATAACGAAACACAAGCTTTAAATGATACATTAAACAAGATGGACTTAATTGATATTTATAGGACACTCCATCCAAAAACAACAATACACATTTTTCTCAAATGCTCATGGAACATTCTCCAGGATAGATCATATCTTGGGTCACAAATGAAGCCTTGGTAAATTTAAGAAAACTGAAATTGTATCAAGTATCTTTCCTGACCACAATACCATGAGACTAGATATCAATTACAGGAAAAGATCTGTAAAAAATACAAACACATGGAGGCTAAACAATACACTACTTAATAAAAAAGTGATCACTGAAGAAATCAAAGAGGAAATCAAAAAATACCTAGAAACAAATGACAATGGAGACACAACGACCCAAAACCTATGGGATGCAGCAAAAGCAGTTCTAAGGAGGAAGCTTATAGCAATACAAGCCCACCTTAAGAAGCAGGAAACATCTCGAATAAACAACCTAACCTTGCACCTCAAGCAATTAGAGAAAGAAGAACCAAAAAACCCCAAAGTTAGCAGAAGGAAAGAAATCATAAAAATCAGATCAGAAATAAATGAAAAAGAAATGAAGGAAACAATAGCAAAGATCAATAAAACTAAAAGCTGGTTCTTTGAGAACATAAACAAAATTGATAACCACTAGCCAGACTCATCAAGAAAAAAAGGGAGAAGGCTCAAATCAATAGAATTAGAAATGAAAAAGGAGAGGTAACAACTGACACTGCAGAAATACAAAAGATCATGAGAGATTACTACAAGCAACTCTATGCCAATAAAATGGACAATCTGGAAGAAATGGACAAATTCTTAGAAATGCACAACCTGCCAAGACTGAATCAGGAAGAAATAGAAAATATGAACAGACCAATCACAAGCACTGAAATTGAAACTGTGATTAAAAATCTTCCAACAAACAAAAGCCCAGGACCCGATGGCTTCACAGGCGAATTCTATCAAACATTTAGAGAAGAGCTAACACCTATCCTTCTCAAACTCTTCCAAAATATAGCAGAGGGAGGAACACTCCCAAATTCCTTCTACGAGGCCACCATCACCTTGATACCAAAACCAGACAAGGATGTCACAAAGAAAGAAAACTACAGGCCAATACCACTGATGAACATAGATGCAAAAATCCTCAACAAAATACTATCAAACAGATCCAACAACACATTAAAAGGATCATACACCATGATCAAGTGGGGTTTATTCCAGGAATGCAAGGATATTCAATATATGCAAATCAATCAATGTGATAAACCATATTAACAAATTGAAGGAGAAAAATCATATGATCATCTCAATAGATGCAGAGAAAGCTTTTAACAAAATTCAACACCCATTTATGATAAAAACCCTGCAGAAAGTAGGCATAGAGGGACATTTCCTCAACATAATAAAGGTCATATATGACAAGCCCACAGCAAACATCATCCTCAATGGTGAAAAACTGAAAGCATTTCCACTAAGATCAGGAACAAGACAAGGTTGCCCACTCTCACCACTCTTATTCAACATAGTTTTGGAAGTTTTAGCCACGGCAACCAGAGAAGAAAAGGAAATAAAAGGAATCCAAATCGGAAAAGAAGAAGTAAAGCTGTCACTGTTTGCAGATGACATGATCCTATACATAGAGAATCCTAAAGATGCTACCAGAAAACTACTAGAGCTAATCAATGAATTTGGTAAAGTGGCAGGATACAAAATTAATGCACAGAAATCTCTGGCATTCCTATATACTAATGATGAAAAATCTGAAAGTGAAATCAAGAAAACACTCCCGTTTACCATTGCAACAAAAAGAATAAAATATCTAGGAATAAACCTACCTAAGGAGACAAAAGACCTGTATGCAGAAAATTATAAGACACTGATGAAAGAAATTAAATATGATACAAATAGATGGAGAGGTATACCATGTTCTTGGATTGGAAGAATCAACATTGTGAAAATGACTCTACTACCCAAAGCAATCTATAGATTCAATGCAATCTCTATCAAACTACCACTGGCATTTTTCACAGAACTACAACAAAAATTTTGCAATTTGTATGGAAACACAAAAGACCCCGAATAGCCAAAGCAATCTTGAGAAAAAAAAAAAAAAAGGAACTGGAGGAATCAGGCTCCCTGACTTCAGACTATACTACAAAGCTACAGTTATCAAGATGGTATGGTACTGGCACAAAAACAGAAAGATAGATCAATGGAACAGGATAGAAAGCCCAGAGATAAACCCACGCACATATGGACACCTTATCTTTGATAAAGGAGGCAGGAATGTACAGTGGAGAAAGGACAGCCTCTTCAATAAGTGGTGCTGGGAAAACTGGACAGGTACATGTAAAAGTATGAGATTAGATCACTCCCTAACACCATACACAAAAATAAGCTCAAAAGGGATTAAAGACCTAAATGTAAGGCCAGAAACTATCAAACTCTTAGAGGAAAACATAGGCAGAACACTCTATGACATAAATCACAGCAAGATCCTTTCTGACCCACCTCCTAGAGTAATGGAAATAAAAACAAAAATAAACAAATGGGACCTAATGAAACTTCAAAGCTTTTGCACAGCAAAGGAAACCATAAACAAGACCAAAAGACAACCCTCAGAATGGGAGAAAATATTAGCAAACGAAGCAACTGACAAAGGATTAATCTCCAAAATTTACAAGCAGCTCATGCAGCTCAATAACAAAAAAACAAACAGCCCAATCCAAAAATGGGCAGAAGACCTAAATAGATATTTCTCCAAAGAAGATATACAGACTGCCAACAAACACATGAAAGAATGCTCAACATCATTAATCATTAGAGAAATGCAAATCAAAACTACAATGAGATATCATCTCACACCAGTCAGAATGGCCATCATCAAAAAATCTAGAAACAATAAATGCTGGAGAGGGTGTGGAGAAAAGGGAACACTCTGGCACTGCTGGTGGGAATGTGAATTGGTTCAGCCACTATGGAGAACAGAATGGAGGTTCCTTAAAAAACTACAAATAGAACTACCATATGACCCAGCAATCCCACTACTGGGCATATACCCTGAGAAAACCAAAATTCAAAAAGAGTCATGTACCAAAATGTTCATTGCAGCTCTATTTACCATAGCCCAGAGATGGAAACAACCTAAGTGCCCATCATCGGATGAATGGATAAAGAAGATGTGGCACATATATACAATGGAATATTACTCAGCCATAAAAGGAAACGAAATTGAGCTATTTGTAATGAGGGGGATAGACCTAGAGTCTGTCATACAAAGTGAAGTAAGTCAGAAGGAAAAAGACAAATACCGTATGCTAACACATATATATGGAATTTAAGAAAAAAAAATGTCATGAAGAACCTAGGGGTAAGGCAGGAATAAAGACACAGACCTCCTAGAGAACGGACTTGAGGTTATGGGGAGGGGGAAGGGTGAGCTGTGACAGGGCGAGAGAGAGTCATGGACATATACACACTAACAAACGTAGTAAGGTAGATAGCTAGTGGGAACCAGCCGCATGGCACGGGGATATTGGCTCGGTGCTTTGTGACAGCCTGGAGGGGTGGGATAGGGAGGGTGGGAGGGAGGGAGTCGCAAGAGGGAAGACATTTGGGAACATATGTTTATGTATGACTGATTCACTTTGTTATAAAGCAGAAACTAACACACCATTGTAAAGCAATTATACCCCAATAAAGATGTTAAAAAAAAAAGTGACTTTAACTATCAATACAATAAACAGTAAAAGGATAATCATGAAGATGTAAAATAGGACATCAAAATCACAAAATGTGGGTAAGGGGAATATAAAAATGTAGCTCTTTTAGAATGTGTTTGAACTTGAACGACTATCAGTTTAAAGCAAGTAGATTTAGTTATGGGTCAACATACTTGACCCCATGGTAACCACAAATCAAAAACATACAACGGGGGCTTCCCTGGTGGCGCAGTGATTGAGAGTCCACCTGCCGATGCAGGGGACACAGGTTTGTGCCTCAGTCCCGGGAGATACCACATGCCGCGGAGCAGCTGGGCCCGTGAGCCATGGCCACTGAGCCTGCACGTCTGGAGCCTGTGCTCCACAACCAGAGAGGCCACAACAGTGAGAGGCCTGCGTACCACAAAAAACAAACAAAAAAAACCATACAACAGATTCACACAAACCAAAAAGAAAGGAACTCAAACATACTACAAAAGAAAATCATCAAACCACAAAAGGAAAAACAAAGAAAAAGAAATGAACAAAGAAGAGCTACAAAAGCAACTGGAAAACAAGGATTAAAATTCCCTGCAAACAAAAGTCCAGAACTGGACGGCTTCACTGGGGGATACTACCAAACATATAAAGAATTTATACCGAAACTTCTCAAACTATTCCAAAAAACTGAAAAGGAGGGAACACTCCCAAATTCATTCTATGAGGCCACCATCACCGTGATATCAAAACCAGACAAAGATACTACAAAAAATGAAAATGACAGGCCAATGTCTTTCATGAATATAGATGCGAAAATACTCAACAAAATATTGGCAAACTGAATCCAACAATACATAAAAGGGATCATATACCATGATCAAGTTGGATTCACTCCAGAGTTGCAAGGATGGCTCAACATATGCAGATCAATCAATGTGATGCACCACATCAACAAAAGAAAACACAAAAACCATGATCATCTCAATAGATGCAGAAAAAGCATTTGACAAATTCAACATCCATTCATGACAAAAACTCTCATCAAAGTGGGTATAGCGAGAACATATCTCAACATAATAAAGGCCATTTACAGCAAACCCACAGCTGACATAATACTCTGGTGAAAAGCTGAAAGTCTTCCCAATAAATTCAGGAACAAGGCAAAGATACCCACTCTCACCACTGTTATTCAACATATTATTGGATGTTCTAACCACAGCAATCAGACAAGAAAAAGAAATAAAATGTATCCAAATTGGAAGGGAAGAGGTAAAACTGTCACTATTTGCAGATGACAAGATACTCTATATAGAGAACCCCAAAGTCTCCACACAAAGACTACCAGAACTAATAAATGAATTCAGCAAGGTAGCAGGATAGAAGATTAATATACAGAAATTTGTTGCATTTCTTTATATGAACAATGAAATATCAGAAAGTTTTAAAAAATCCCATTTAAAATCATGTAAAAAAATACCTGGGTATAAAGTTAACCAAGGAGTTGAAAGACCTATAGGCTGAAAACTACAGGATACTGATAAAGGAAACTGAAGATGATTCAAAGAAATGGAAAGATATTCCATGTCCCTGGATTGGAAGAATTAATATTGTTAAAATGGCCATACTACCCAAGGCAATCTACAGATTTAATGTGATCCCTATCAAATTACCCATGACATTTTTCACAGAACTAGAACAAATAATCCTAAAATTTATATGGAACCACAAAAGACCCAGGACTGCCAAAGCAATCAGGAGGAAAAAGAAAAAAGCCGGATAACCCTTCCAGACTTCAGACTATACTATAAAGCTACAGTTAACAAAACAGCCTGGTATTGGCACAAAAACAGACATATAGATCAATGGAACAGAATAGAGAGCCTAGAACTAAACCCACACACCCACGGCCAATTAATTTATGCAAAAGAGGCAAGAATATACAATGGAGAAAAGATGGTCTCTTTAACAAGTGGTATTGGGAAAGCTGGACGGCTACATGTATATCAACTGAAATTAGAACACTCCCTCACACCATACAAAAAATAAACTCAAAATGGTTTAAAGACCTAAATGTAAGACATGACAGCATAGAACTCCTAGAAGAGAACATGGGTGAAATACACTTTGACATAAATCATAGCAATATTTTCTTACATCAGCCTCTCAAGGCAAAAGAAATAACAGCAAAAATAAACAAATGGGACCTAATCAAACTTAAAAGCTTTTGCAGAGCAAAGGAAACGATCGAGAGGAACCAAGATGGTGGAGTAGAAGGACATGCTCTCACTCCCTCTTGTGAGAACACCAAAATCACAACTAGCTGCTGGACAATCATCGACAGGAAGACACTGGAACTCACCAAAAAAGATACCCCACATCCAAGACAAAGGAGAAGCCACAATGAGAGGGTAGGAGGGGCACAATCACGATAAAATCAAATCCCATAACTGCTGGGTGGGTGACTCTCAAACTGAAGAACACTTATACCACATAAGTCCACCCACTGGAGTGAAGGTTCTGAGCCCCACGTCAGGCTTCCCAACCTGGGGGTCCAGCAATGGGAGGAGGAATTCCTAGAGAATCAGACTTTGAAGCCTAGTGGGAATTGATTGCAGGACTTCAACAAGACTGGGGGAAACAGAGACTCCACTCTTGGAGGGCACACACAAAGTAGTGTGTGCATCGGGACCCAGGGAAAGGAGCAGTGACCCCATAGGAGACTGACCCAGACCTACCTGCTAGTGTTGGAGGGTCTCCTGCAGAGGCGGGGCGTGGCTGTGTGGCTGTGGCTCACCATGGGGACAAGGACACTGGCAGCAGAAGTTCTGGGAAGTACTCCTTGGCATGAGCCCTCCCAGAGTCTGTCATTAGCCCCACCAAAGAGCCCAGGTAGGCTCCAGAGTTGGGTTGCCTCAGGCAAAACAACCAGCAGGGAGGGAACCCAGCCCCACCCATCAACAGTCAAATGGATTAAAGTTTTACTGAGCTCTGTCCACCAGAGCAACAGTCAGCTCTACCCACCACCAGTCTCTCCCATCAAGAAACTTACACAAGCCTCTGAGATAGCCTCATCCACCAGAGGGCAGAGAGCAGAAGCAAGAAGAACTACAATCCTGCAGCCTGTGGAACAAAAACCACATTCGCAGAAAGATAGACAAGATGAAAAGGCAGAGGGATATGTACCAGTTGAAGGAACAAGATAAAACCTCAGAAAAACAACTAAATGAAGTGGAGATAGGCAACCTTCCAGAAAAAGAATTCAGAATAATGATAGTGAAAATGATACAGGACCTTAAAAAAAGAATGGAGGCAAAGATCGAGAAGATGCAAGAAATGTTTAACAAAGACTTAAAAGAATTAAAGAACAAACAGAGATTAACAATACAATAACTGAAATGAAACCTACACTGGAAAGAACCAACAGCAGCAAAACTGAGGCAGAAGAATGGATAAGTGACCTGGAAGGCAGAATGGTGGAATTCACTGCTGTGGAACAGAATAAAGAAAAAAGAATGAAAAGAAATGAAGACAGCCTAAGAGAACTCTGGGACAACATTAAACGCAACAACATTCACATTCAGAACAACATTCATTATAGGGGTCCCAGAAGGAGAAGAGAGAGAAAAAGGACCCGAGGAAGTATTTGAAGAGATTATAGTCAAAAGCGTCCCTAACATGGGAAAGGAAATAGCCACCCAAGTTCAGGAAGTGCAGAGAGTCCCATACAGGATAAACCCAAGGAGAACATGCCGAGACACATAGTAACCAAATTGGCAAAAATTAAAGACAAAGAAAAATGATTGAAAGCAGCAAGGGAAAAACGAAAAATAACATACAAGGGAACTCCCTTAAGGTTAACAGCTGATTTCTCAGCAGAAACTCTACAAGCCAGAAGGGAGTGGCATGACATACTTAAAGTGATAAAAGGGAAGAAACTACAACCAAGATTACTCTACCTGCCAAGGATCTCATTCAGATTCGATGGAGAAATCAAAAGCTTTACAGACAAGCAAAAGCTAAGAGAATTCAGCACCACCAAACCAGCTCTACAACAAATGCTAAAGGAACTTCTCTAAGTGGGAAACACAAGAGAAGAAAAGGAACTACAAAAACAAACCCAAAACAATTAAGAAAATGGTCATAGGAACATACATATCGATAATTACCTAAAACGTGAATGGATTAAATGCTCCAGCCAAAAGACACAGGCTTGCTGAATGAATACAAAAACAAGACCCATATATATGCTGTCTACAAGAGACCCACTTCAGAACTAGGGACACATACAGACTGAAAGTGAGGGGATAGAAAAAGATATTCCATGCAAATGGAAATCAAAAGAAAGCTGGAGTAGCTATACTCATATCATATCAGATAAAATAGACTTTAAAATAAAGAATGTTACAAGAGACAAGGAAAGACACTACATAATGATCAAGGGATCAATCCAAGAAGAAGATATAACAATTATAAATATATATGCACCCAACATAGGAGCACCTCAATACATAAGGCAACTGCTAACAGCTATAAAAGAGGAAATCGACAGTAACACAGTCATAGTAGGGGACTTTAACACCTCACTTACCAATGGACCAATGGACAGATAATCCAAAATGAAAATAAATAAGAGAAGCTTTAAATGACACAATAGACCGATAGATTTAATTGATATTTATACGACATTCCATCCAAAACCAGCAGATTACACTGTCTTCTCAAGTGCGCACAGAACATTCTCCAGGATGGATCACATCTTGGGTCACAAATTAAGCCTCAGTAAATTTAAGAACATCGAAATCATATGAAGCATCTTTTCTGACCACAACGCTATGAGATTAGAAATGAATTACAGAGAAAAAACGTAAAAAACACACACACATGGAGGCTAAACAATACGTTACTAAACAACCAAGAGATCACTGAAGAAATCAAAGAGGAAATCAAAAAATACATAGAGACAAATGACAATGAAAACACGATAATCCAAAACCTATGGGTTACAGCAAAAGCAGTTCTAAGAGGGAAGTTTATAGCTATACAAGCCTACCTGAAGAAACAAGAAAAATCTCAAGTAAACAATCTAACCTTACACTTAAAGGAACTAGAGAAGGAAGAACAAACAAAACCCAAAGTTAGCAGAAGGAAAGAAATCATAAAGATCAGAACAGAAATAAATGAAATAGAAACAAAGAAAACAACAAAGATCAATAAAACTAAAAGCTAGTTCTTTGAGAAGATAAACAAAATTGATAAACCATTAGCAAGACTCATCAAGAAAAAGAGGGAGAGGACTCAAATCAATAAAATTAGAAATGAAAAAGGAGAAGTTACAACAGACACCACAGAAATGCAAAGCATCCTAAGAGACTACGACAGGCAACTCTATGCCAATAAAATGGACAACCTGGAAGAAATGGGTAAATTCTTAAAAAGGTATAACCTTCCAACACTGAACCAGGAAGAAACAGAAAATATGAACAGACCAATCACAAGCACTGAAATTGAAACTGTGATTTAAAATCTTCCAACAAACAAAAGTCCAGGACCCGATGGCTTCACAGATGATTTCTATCAAACATTTAGAGAAGAGTTAACACCCATCCTTCTCAAACTCTTCCAAAAAATTGCAGAGGAAGGAATACTCCCAAGCTCATTCTATGAGGCCACCATCACCCTGATACCAAAACCAGACAAAGACACTACAAAAAAAGAAAATTACAGACCAATATCACTGATGATTATAGATGCAAAAAACCTCAACAAAATACTAGCAAACAGAATCCAACAACACATTAAAAGGATCATACACCATGATCAAGTGGGATTTATCCCAGAGATGCAAGGATTCTTCAATATACGCAAATCAATCAATGTGACACACATTAACAAACTGAAGAAGAAAAACTGTATGATCATCTCAATAGATGCAGAGAAAGCTTTTGACAAAATTCAACACCCATTTATGATAAAAACCCTGCAGAAAGTAGGCATAGAGGGACATTTCCTCAACATAATAAAGGCCATATATGACAAGCCCACAGCAATCATCATCCTCAATGGTGAAAAACTGAAAGCATTTCCACTAAGATCAGGAACAAGACAAGGTTGCCCACTCTCACCACTCTTATTCAACATAGTTTTGGAAGTTTTAGCCACAGCAATCAGAGAAGAAAAGGAAATAAAAGGAATCCAAATCGGAAAAGAAGAAGTAAAGCTGTCACTGTTTGCAGATGACATTATACTATACGTAGAGAATCCTAAAGATGCTACCAGAAAACTACTAGAGCTAATCAATGAATTTGGTGAAGTAGCAGGATACAAAATTAATGCACAGAAATCTCTGGCATTCCTATATACTAATGATGAAAAATCTGAAAGTGAAATCAAGAAAACACTCCCATTTACCATTGCAACAAAAAGAATAAAATATCTAGGAATAAACCTCCCTAAGGAGACAAAAGACCTGTATGCAGAAAATTATAAGACACTGATGAAAGAAATTAAAGATGGTACAAATAGATGGAGAGATATACCATGTTCTTGGATTGGAAGAATCAACATTGTGAAAATGACTTTACTACCCAAAGCAATCTACAGATTCAATGCAATCCCTATCAAACTACCACTGGCATTTTTCACAGAACTACAACAAAAAATTTTACAATCTGTATGGAAACACAAAAGACCCCGAATAGCCAAAGCAATCTTGAGAACGAAAAACGGAGCTGGAGGAATCAGGCTCCCTGACTTCAGACTATACTACAAAGCTACAGTAATCAAGACAGTATGGTACTGGCACAAAAACAGAAAGATAGATCAATGGAACAGGATAGAAAGCCCAGAGATAAACCCACGCACATATGGTCATCTTATCTTTGATAAAGGAGGTAGGAATGTACAGTGGAGAAAGGACAGCCTCTTCAATAAGTGGTGCTGGGAAAACTGGACAGGTACATGTAAAAGTATGAGATTAGATCACTCCCTAACACCATACACAAAAATAAGCACAAAATGGATTAAAGACCTAAATGTAAGGCCAGAAACTATCAAACTCTTAGAGGAAAACATAGGCAGAACACTCTATGACATAAATCACAGCAAGATCCTTTTTGACCCACCTCCTAGAGATATGGAAATTAAAACAAAAATAAACAATGGGACCTAATGAAACTTCAAAGCTTTTGCACAGCAAAGGAAACCATAAACAAGACCAAAAGACAACCCTCAGAATGGGAGAAAATATTTGCAAATGAAGCAAGTGACAAAGGATTAATTTCCAAAATTTACAAGCAGCTCATGCAGCTCAATAACAAAAAAACAAACAACCCAATCCAAAAATGGGCAGAAGACCTAAATAGATATTTCTCCAAAGAAGATATACAGACTGCCAACAAACACATGAAAGAATGCTCAACATCATTAATCATTAGAGAAATGCAAATCAAAACTACAATGAAATATCATCTCACACCAGTCAGAATGGCCATCATCAAAAAAATCTAGAAACAATAGATGCTGGAGAGGGTGTGGAGAAAAGGGAACACTCTTGCACTGCTGGTGGGAATGTGAATTTGTTCAGCCACTATGGAGAACAGAATGGAGGTTCCTTAAAAAACTACAAATAGAACTACCATATGACCCAGCAATCCCACTACTGGGCATATACCCTGAGAAAACCAAAATTCAAAAAGAGTCATGTACCAAAATGTTCATTGCAGGTCTATTTACCACAGCCCGGAGATGGACACAACCTAAGTGCCCATCATCGGATGAATGGATAAAGAAGATGTGGCACATATATACAATGGAATATAACTCAGCCATAAAAGGAAACGAAATTGAGCTATTTGTAATGAGGGGGATAGACCTAGAGTCTGTCATACAGAGTGAAGTAAGTCAGAAAAAGACAAATACTGTATGCTAACACATATATATGGAATTTAAGAAAAAAAAAGTCATGGAGAACCTAGGGGTAAGACAGGAATAAAGACACAAACCTACTGGAGAACGGACTTGAGGATATGGAGAGGGGGAAGGGTGAGCTGTGACAGGGCGAGAGAGAGGCATGGACATATATACACTAGCAAATGTAAGGTAGATAGTTAGTGGGAAGCAGCCGCATGGCACAGGGATATCGGCTCGGTGCTTTGTGACTGCCTGGAGGGGTGGGATAGGGAGTGTGGGAGGTAGGGAGAGGCAAGAGGGAAGAGATATGGGAACATATGTATATGTATAACTGATTCACTTTGTTATAAAGCAGACACTAACACACCACTGTAAAGCAATTATACCCCAATAAAGATGTTAAAAAAAAAAGGATCATACACCATGATCAAGTGGAATTTATCCCAGGGATGCAAGGATTATTCAATATATGCAAATCAATCAATGTGACACACATTAACAAACTGAAGAAGAAAAACCATATGATCATCTCAATAGATGCAGAAAAAGCATTTGACAAAATTCAACACCCATTTATTATAAAAACTCTCCAGAAAGTGGGCATAGAGCGAACCTACCTCAACATAATAAAGGCCATATACGACAAACCCACACAAACATCATTCTCAATGGTGAAAAACTGAAGGATTCCCTCTAAGATAAGGAACGAGAGAAGGATGTCCACTCTCACCACTATTATTTAACATAGTTTTGGAAGTCCTAGCCCTGTCAATCAGAGAAGAAAAAGAAATAAAAGTAATACAAATTGGAAAAGAAGTAAAACTGTCACTGTTTCCAGGTGACATGATACTATACTTAGAGAATCCTAAAGATGCCACCAGAAAACTACTAGAGCTAATCAATGAATGTGGTAAAGTTGCAGGACACAAAATTAATGCACAGAAATCTCCTGCATTCTTATACACTAATGATGAAAAATCTGAAGGAGAAATTATGAAAACATTCCCATTTACCACTGCAACAAAAAGAATAAAATACCTAGGAATAACCCTACCTAGGGAGACAAAAGACCTGTATGCAGAAAACTATAAGACACTGATGAAAGAAATTAAAGATGATACCAACACATGGAGAGATATACCATGTTCTTGGATTAGGAGAATCAATATTGTGAAAATGACTATACTACCCAAAGCAATCTACAGATTCAGTGCAATCCCTATCAAACTACCAATGGCATTTTTTACGGAACTAGAACTAATCATCTTAAAATTTGTATGGAGACACAAAAGACCCCGAATAGCCAAAGCAGTCTTGAGGGAAAAAAAAAGGAGCTGGAGGAATCAGACTCCCTGACTTCAGACTATATACAAAGCTAGAGTCGTCAAGACAATATGGTAGTGGCACAAAAACAGAAATATAGACCAATGGAACAGGATAGAAAGCCCAGAGATAAACTCACACACCTATGGTCAACTAATCTATGACAAAGGAGGCAAAGATATACAGTCGAGAAAGGACAGCCTCTTCAATAAGTGGTGCTGGGAAAACTGGACAGCTCCACGTAAAAGAATGAAATTAGAACACTCCCTAACACCATACACAAAAATAAACTTAAAATGGATTATAGACCTAAATGTAAGAATGGACACTATAAAACTCTAGAGGAAAACATAGGAAGAACACTCTTTGACATAAATCACAGCAAGATCTTTTTTGATCCACCTCCTAGAGTAATGGAAATAAAAACAAAAATAAACAAATGGGACCTAGTGAAATTTCAAAGCTTTTGCACAGCAAAGGAAACCATAAACAAGACCAAAAGATAACCCTCAGAATGGGAGAAAATATTTGCAAACGAATCAACAAAGGATTAATCTCCAAAATATATAAACAGCTCATACAGCTCAATATTAAAGAAACAAACAACCCAATCAGAAAACAGGCAGAAGATCTAAATAGACATTTCTCCAAAGAAGACATACAGACGACCAATAGGCACATGAAAAGATGCCCAACATCATTAATGATTAGAGAAATGCAAATCAAAACTACAATGAGGTATCACCTCTCACCAGTTAGAATGGGCATCATCAGAAAATCTACAAGCAACAAATGCTGGAGAGGGTGTGGAGAAAAGGGAACTCTCTTGCACTGTTGGTGGGAATGTAAATTGATATAGCCTGTATGGAGAACAGTATGGAGGTTCCTTAAAAAACTAAAAATAGAATTACCATATGATCCAGCAATCCCACTACTGGGCATATACCCAGAGAAAATCATAATTCAAAAAGACACATGCACCCCAATGTTCATTGCAGCCCTATTTACAATAGCCAGGTCATGGAAGCAACCTAAATGCCCATCAACAGATGAATGGATAAAGAAGTTGTGGTACATATATACAATGGAATATTACTCAGCCATAAAACGGAACGAAATTGAGTCATTTGTTGAGACGTGGATGGACCTCGAGACTGTCATACAGAGTTAAGTAAGTCAGAAAGAGAAAAACAAATATCGTATATTAACGCATATATGTGGAACCTAGAAAAATGGTACAGATGAACCGGTTTGCAGGGCAGAAGTTGAGACACAGATGTAGAGAACAAACGTATGGACACCAAGGGGGGAAAACCACGGTGGGGTGGGGATAGTGGTGTGCTGAATTGGGCGATTGGGATTGACATGTATACACCGATGTGTATAAAATGGATGACTAATAAGAACCTGCAATATAAAAAAACAACCAAAAAAAACTAATACTAAACTTTCTTTGGTTTATTGGTATGGAAATATGTTAATATGAATGTTTCAGACATTACATGAAATTTCTAAAAATCTTATATGTTCTAGTATGTTATAATGTCATAATTCTAGTTATTACCTTAGAAAGTGTATCTCAGAAATAACTAAATTACCTTGTCATTTGCATTATTATGGACTTTCATCAAATCTTTAACCGTGGTCATTTTTATGTCTTTCGTCATTTACAGACAGTTCTGGGTGTACTCTGATGCTTCTGCAAAAATGTTCCTATAAAAGGGTTTCATCTTCAAAGAATTCATGGAAAAGACTCTGACAAGTACAGGTTTCTGGTAACTGACTATACTGGTGAACTGAATGAATAAGCATTTCCAGAACTCTAATGGAAAAGTGATGAATTCATAAAAGTGCTAACAAAAGAACAATATGAAAAAAAAATTTATTACATGGGACTGAGTGAACTGATGAGGATGATTATAATTTTTGTGACTTTGTTCGAATAAAAAAAAATCCCACAAGGACTCAGAGGCAAAAAATATACAAATCAATTTTCACTGCAAAGTAAAGAAGCTGTTACAGTGGAGGATTACTGGACTGAATGTCAATATTATGACATAGTATGAGTGTGTTTCGTGTTTGGTAATTCCAATCATTGTTGCTTTTGTTGTGATCATCCATTTACAATGCTTGGTGTCCGTTTACTTATCTCTTGTAAAAATAAAATACAGTGTGTGTGTGTGTGTGTGAAAAAAAAAGGAAACCATCAACAAAACAAAAAGACAACCTACGGAATGGGAGAAAATATTTGCAAATGATGCAACATACAAGGGGTTAATATAACCACAATGAGATTTCACCTTACACCTGTTATAATAGCTATCATCAAAAAGTCCACAAATAGCAAATGTTGGAGAGGTTGTGGAGAAAAGTGTACCCTAATACACTGTTGGGAATGTAAACTGTTCAGCCACTATGGAAAA
Organism: Leucopleurus acutus; assembly: GCF_964270905.1. NCBI lineage: Eukaryota > Metazoa > Chordata > Mammalia > Artiodactyla > Delphinidae > Leucopleurus > Leucopleurus acutus. The sequence goes on along the minus strand of NC_139142.1, from coordinate 133,806,320 downwards.
CAGTATGGAGGTTCCTTAAGAAACTAAAAATAGGGACTTCCCTGGTGGTCCAGTGGTGAAGACTCTGGGCTCCCAAGGCAGGGGGCCTGGGTTCAATCCCTGGTCAGGGAATTAGATCCTACATGCTGTAGCTAAGATCCCTGGCACAGCCCAAATAAATAAAAATAAACAAATAAATATTTTTTAGAAACTAAAAACAGAGCAGCTATATGATCCAGCAATCCACTCCTGAGTATGTATCCAGAAAAGACGAAAATTCTAATTCAAAAAGACACATGCACTATGAATAGTGCTGTTCACAGCAGCACTATTTACAATAGCCAGGACATGGAAATAACCCAAATGTCCATCAACAGGTGAGCAGCTTAAGATGTGGTATATATATACAATGGAGTCTTACTCAGCCATAAAAAATAATGAAATATTGCCATTTGCAGCAACATGGATAGACCTAGAGAATATTATATTTAGTGAAGTAAGTCAAACAAAGAAATACTATATAATATCACTAATATGTGGAATCTAAAAAATAGTACAAATGAACTTACTTACAAAACAGAAACAGACTTACAGACATAGAAAAAAAACCTATGGTTACCAAAGGAGTGAGGGAGGTGGGAAGGGACAAATTAGAAATATGGGATTAACATGTATAAAGTACTATACATAAAATAGATAAGCAACAAGGGTTTACTGTATAGCACAGGGAACTACATTTAGTATCTAATAAATACCTATAATGGAATATAATCAGAAAAAAAACTGAATCACTATGATGTACACTTGAAGCTAACACAATATTGTAAATCAACTATAATTCAATAAAAAATTATTGATCTAAATATTTTTAAAAGTTAAAAAAAATTTTTTTAAGTTTAAAAAAATTGTTTACAGGTTGATTGAGTAGGCAACAAGAGATCATTCATGAAACCCTATAAATCAATCTTGTAAATCCTGTTTTAAAAAAAAAAAATCCACAATAGCTTGTTTGAAATTTTGCTATTGATTTCCCAAACAAAAGAAATAAGTATTGAACATGAGAGATGTATTTCAACGTTTAAACTTTATTTATGGACTTGCTTTTTTATCTCAAAAAACAAACAACAGGGCTTCCCTGGTGGCACAGTGGTTAAGAATCTGCCTGCCAATGCAGGGGACATGGGTTCAAGCCCTGGCCCGGGAAGATCCCACATGCCACAGAGCACCTAAGCCTGTGCACCACAACTACTGAGCCTGTGCTCTATGAGCCCATGAGCCACAACTACTGAGCCTGCGTGCCACAACTACTGAAGCCCTTGTGCCTAGAGCCTGTGCTCTGCAACAAGAGAAGCCACCACAATGAGAAGCCCATGCACTGCAACAAAGAGCAGCCCCCACTCGCCGCAACTAGAAAGCCCGTGTGCAGCAACAAAGACCGAATGCAGCCAAAACCAAATAAATAAAACAAAAAACAAAATTCATCCAGGTAAGTGATCCAAGTCCCATGTGGTATGAAATACCTTTCTCATATGGAATAGATGGTAGAAGAAGGTTCTCCATCTCAACACAGCATGTGCAGATGAAGGGTGCCACAATGGCAGGGAGGCTGTGTGCTGTGCTGGGGACTGAATCCCACTGCAAACTGTGAGGCCTCAGGCCAGACACACCTCTCAAATCATCAACCTGACGGGTTGGTTTCAAAGCCTCATTTTCTTTCTTTTTGTAAGTTTTAGTTTCAGTTATTTTTAAAAATAGACTATTTTTTTAAAAACGGTTAAAGATAACTGAGCAGATAGTACACAGTTCCCATACATCCATCTCACAGCATAGTTTCACCTTTGTTCACTTGCATGTGTGTTAGCATTATATAATGTTTGCAGGTTTCTCTGTAGGATAAATGCCTAGATGTGGGACTGCTACGTCAAAGGGTAAATGTATTTGTAGTTTCGTGGATAATGCCAAATTGCCTTTCAGAGGATTGTACCACTGTGAACTCCCACCAGCCATGTGTGAGAACTGGAGCCCCTTTCAACTCTAGCAGTTTTTATTCTATCTTCTTCCCAGGACGCAGGCCCAAAGGCTAACTTTGTGGGGAGCTTTTCTAAGATATGGGCTCCGAAACTGGCCACAGCCAGCTGTGCCACATGCAGGAGAGCTCACATTAGACAGAAACAGCTTTCAGGCAGAACTTCCAGGCTCAAATGACAAAATTTGAATAAGGTGTGAAGGTGAGTTAATAGTATCCTAGCAGGCTTCCCTGGTGGTGCAGTGGTTGAGAATCTGCCTGCTAATGCAGGGGACACAGGTTCGAGCCCTGGTCTGGGAAGATCCCACATGCCGCGGAGCAACTAGGCCCGTGAGCCACAACTACTGAGCCTGCGCGTCTGGAGCCTGTGCTCCGCAACAAGAGAGGCCGCGATAGTGAGAGGCCCGCGCACCGCGATGAAGAGTGGCCCCCACTTGCCACAACTAGAGAAAGCCCTCGCACAGAAACGAAGACCCAACACAGCAAAAATTAATTAATAAACTCCTACCCCCAACATCTAAAAAACAAAAAGGTTTAAAAAAAAAATAGTATCCTAGCAGTGTTAATTTCCTGGTTATGTAAGATGTTAACATTTGGGGAAGCTGAGTGAAGAGTATTTGGAAATTCTTTGAACTATTTCTGCAGCTTTTTCTTAAGTCTGAAATGATTTTAAAATTAAGAGTTTAAAACTTTAAAAGGTATTTTGAAAAAGAGGGAAAAAATGCGTGTGTGCCTCCTGGAACTGTCAAAATGTACAAATAAGCTGAGAATAGAAACAGTTGTGGAGTAAGCACAGCATTCATAAAAGTCAGGGATTGAATTAAGGGCGGTCCTTCTCATAAGGGATGGATGGAGCCCTTCACCAGGTTGGGGAGACAGGAATGCTCAGTTTGGCCCCTGACCTCACCACCTGATGAGCTGCTTATCCACCCTGTGCCCAGAGTCCTCTCTGAAAAGACATCCCTTGCACCACAGAGGGCTGCTGTGAGGCTCCAGTGAGATGCAGGAGATGAAAGTAAACTGAGAGCTGCAAACGACGATACCTCTGGGAAGGGATTACCTGCAAAACCTGAGACAGGCCTCCATGAAAAAGATCACAAACACTTGCCTGCTGGTCCTAATATGGGTTTCAGTGGAAGCAGCTGGAAGTCTGTTTACAGTAATTGCTTTTTAAGCCCTTAAACGGTGGTCCTCCTCTGTTCAGTGGCCCCTACTCTGAGGTTCCATGCTCCTGAATGTCCAGTCCCTCCAGTTACATGGCTGTGCACCTCCTTGGGGCGCTAGAGTCATCGTTTGCTTTCTTCCTGATGCTTTCTGCCAAAGACAAGAATCCTGTTGCCTCTTGTTGCCTGAGCGCTGCCTCACAAGGCTAGTTTGATGTTTTAATTGCCTGCAAGAGTTTGTGTTAAAAGATGATGCAGAGTAGTATTTAAGAACATGCTGGAAGAAGAACCAAGTCATCCCTAATTCCTCCCCTCTGAAGTGACTGTTTTCTCACCTTGTGTGTGGCAGCTGGGGGAGATCGACCACACAGGGGACTTTCCTCTTGCTCCTTGATAACGTGCTATCGACGCTTTTCCTTGTTGCCAAGTGACTGATGTACCTTCATTACTATGGATGGCTGCCTAGTACCCCATCCTGTGGTTGCCCTGTAATGCACCACGGCAATGGAGGTTACAGAGTTTAAGCCTTTTTCATCATGAGCCAATTTTGTTTTTAATGAGGGATCATTACTAGAACCTGTTACTCCGCTTACCTGATGGTTCTACATGGTGCCCTGAATCGCAAATCCCAAAAAACGCTTTTCGGATGGACAGACTCAAATAGGTTGTGACAGCCTCAGAAATTTTATTTGACCAGATCTTACTGGTTCAACTCATCTTAAGCCAGTTTTGGCCCATAGGTCTTAATGTTTGTGAAAAACAACCCTGCAGGCTGTTCCCATGCTACTCCAAACTGGAGAAAAAAACAAATCAATGTAGTATAGACAGCTGGATAGGAAGAGATTGTAGCTTCAGTGGCGTTGGGGCTGTGAAAGTGATAGGGATCGTCTGGGTCACCCTCATGGCACAGATGGGGAGACTGGAGCCAGGAGGTACTGTGAGTTGCCCAAGGCTCCGTCTGGGTGCCAGGAGGAGGCAAGGCTAGGACCATCAATCTGAAAGGTTCAGAGCCAGCGCCACAGCGCCGTGGTCTGAGCAGCCTTGGAGGGCCCTGCTGCATTCCAGCGGGGCTATGCAACTCTGACTCTGCACCCGGTGCTGCCCTGAGCAGCAGGTGGGCGGGGGGACACTTACCAGCCAGGTCCGTCCTGCCAATGGCAACGAGGCCTTTGAAGAGCACTCTGCTGGGGTTCTCACTGGCTGTGACCGGTGCCCGTGCTCCCGGTAGCTCTCGGTGCCTGAGTATCACGAGGGGAGAAGAGAGAAGGCGCCAACCCCGCCTGCCTTACCAGAGCCAGGCCTGAGCACACCCCTTACCGCCACCAGAACATCAGATCCTCCTCTAAGCGCCAGCAGAACTCAGCCCATATATGGGGAGGGCATGGGAGGAAGGGGAGGAGCAGCCTCAGATGGGATGGGGGTGGAGTTTCGTGTCAGGGACACCTGGATCTCCCCAGTGCCAGGCTTTCCCCTGAGCATCCACCATGTATCCTATTGGTGTCACTGGGAAGAGAGAAAGAATTGGCATTCACTGCGGTACCACGATGCACACACGACTGTACAGTTCATCTCTCTGGCGGCTCACAATAACCTGTGACTTGCAAGCTAGCGGCCCTGTTCTTTCCCCCGAACCAGTGGTTCGCAGCCATAAGTGCTCACTGGAGACACCTGGGAGGCTTTAGCAAACACTGACACCTGGGTCCCCCTCCCCCTTCTGAGATTCCTAGTACTTGAGTCTGGGTGTGGCCTAGGCAACAGATCAGTGTTAAGCCTTCCCAGGTGATTACAATGTTTGGAAAATAAGTGCCCATGCTCTTCAGTGCTGGTGGTGGGGTTAACTTGTTATTCAACTGTGACCAGGTCAGCTCTCCCAGCTAGGGACAGACAGGCTGGCTCAGCCACGGGGGCACAGCCATCGGGTCCAAGTCAGTCAGCCACTGCGTCCCTGATGTTCTGGTGTCCGTGGACCCCCAGCAGGCACTTCCTCCTGGTGCTGCTCGTGATGTAGCAGTTTCATTTGACCCGTTTATTCACTACCCCTTGTCCCCAGCCCTGTAATTTACCAGTGCTCCTTTATTGTCTATGAAATCCGCATGGGTAAATAGAGTTCGCTTGTGGACTCCCCACTCTATTCCACTACCTGATTTGCATATGTTTCTGTCAGGTATCTCTCTGTGTTAAATATTCTAGCTTTCTAACGTTGAGTCTGGTTGAGTTAGACCCTCTTCGCTTTTTTCCTCCAGAATATTCATTTATATATTCCCTGTTTCTTCTTTCAGACGAACTGTAGAATCCTTTAGTCAAGTTTCAAAAACCTCCTATTTTGATTTGATTAAAATTGGATCAAAGCTTTAATATGGGGAAAATCAATATCTACATGACACTTCTTTTAGCTGGAAATACAGAATGTCATTCTACTTACCCAAATCTTCTTTTATACTTCAAATAATTTGTATTGTCTTACTCATATGTCATTCATATTTCTTCTTAGAAACACACACTATTGTAAATGGAGTATATTTTTACATACATTTTTAATATATATTATATATTTTTTTAAAATTTTTAATATATTTAAAATACACATTTTTACATATATATATTTTTTTACATATATATACCTCTATATATTTTGCCCACTTATTGATGGTACAGAGGAATACTATGGTGTTCGTATATTTAATCATGTTTAGCCATTTCATTGAATTATTTTCTTCTAAGAGTTTTTCCGTTGATTCTTCTGGACTTCCTGTGTGTGTGTGTGTGTGTGTGTGTGTGTGTGTGTGTGTGTGTGTGTGTATCTCATCTGAAATTAATAAATCTCTCTCTTCCTTTCCAGTATTTACACTCAATTTCTATTTCTGTCTCATGCCTTAATACCAGGGCCTGAATTTCCAAATAGATGTTAAATAATAGTGGCAACAGCAGCTCCTCTCCTTTTTACAGGGAGCAGCTTTAGTTTCATGTGTGAATGATGGGTTTCAGCTCAAGCTGATTCGTGAAGAATGTGAAGTTCACAGGTCAATGTGGAGGGAGGGGCAGAGGGCCCAGTCTGTGTAAAGGCCTGGAGAGGGGAAGAGCACGTGATGTGTTGGAAGTGGTGTGTGGCTTGCTAAGGCTTTTCCCCCAGAAGCACAGAAAACTGAACACACCCCACGTGCCCCCACCCCTCCACCCGGTTGCTCTGGGGCACCAAGGCAAGGTGGTACCTGTCCACTGTTGCTCAATGGCGTGGACGTGGGCCTCGGTGAACTCCCAGCAATACGCCAGCTTCTTCCACTTGTGGGGCTGCAGGTACCTGGAGGCCAGTCACCACAGCACAGAGCGGAGCTGATGTGTTTCCTGCCGATGGTCCTGCTTAAAGGTCAAGCTCTTCCCAGAGGGGTCACAGAGGTCCCTGCATGAGAGCTGGTCCTGTGGGGCAGATCCCAGAAGTGCAGCAGCTGTCTGAGGGAAATCCCTGCCAGGCTCTCCCTCGTGAGCCTGGACACAGAACTGGTGTCATCACAGGCCTGGGGCATAGTGTCCATTACTCTGGTTTCTGACCCTGTGCCTTGCTTTGAGTGTTGGAAACTGAGTTGCTTACACTGTTTCTTCATGCAGAATTCCTTTTCTCACCTCCCTGTCTCTCAATCTCATTGCCACAGTCAAAAGACCACCTGGGTGCCACCTCTTCCAGGAAGCCTTCCCATTTCTCTCTTTTCTTTGTGTTCATATAGCATGAGTGTCAGTAGAATGACTCAGCAGCTGTGGCTAAAACCAGACAAGCCAAGAATCAGGCATGAACTAAACTTGCCAAATGACAACAAGTAGAGAAGGTCTGGATTACAGAATTCTTTCTATGCAAAGCAGGTGATAAAATGAGAGGTTACCAAAAATTATGTAATAGCTTAAGTTAAACCCACAAAAGTATTACTCAGCCATAAAAAGAAACGAAATTGAGCTATTTGTAATGAGGTGGATGGACCTAGAGTCTGTCATACAGAGTGAAGTAAGTCAGAAAGAGAAAGACAAATACTGTATGCTGACACATATATATGGAATTTAAGAAAAAAAAATGTCATGAAGAACCTAGGGGTAAAACAGGAATAAAGACACAGACCTACTAGAGAATGGACTTGAGGATATGGGGAGGGGGAAGGGTAAGCTGTGACAAAGCGAGAGAGTGGCATGGACATATATACACTACCAAAGGTAAGGTAGATAGCTAGTGGGAAGCAGCCACATAGCACAGGGAGATCAGCTAGGTACTTTGTGACCACCTAGAGGGGTGGGATAGGGAGGGTGTGAGGGAGAGAGACGTGAGAGGGAAGAGAGGTGGGAACATATGTATGTGTGTATGTGTATGTGTAGCTGATTCACTTTGTTATAAAGCAGAAACTAGCACACCATTGTAAAGCAGTTATACTCCAATAAAGATGTAAAAAAAAAAAACCTGCTGTATAAAAAATAAATAAAATTCAAAAATTAAAAAAAAAAAAGCTACAAAAGCCCCTCGAAAGGATGTGGATGCAGATTTCTAGTTGTTAAAAAGCTCAGGTGACCACTGCAAAGTAAAGCAACTGTTAGAGTGGAGGATTACTGGACGGAATGTCGATATTATGACATAGTATGAGTGTGTTTCGAGTTTGTTAATTGCAATCATTGTTGCTTTTGTTGTGGTCATCCATTTACAATGCTTGGTGTCAGTTTATTTATCTCTTGTAAAAATAAAATACAGTGTGTGTGTGTGAAAAAAAAAAAGCTCAGGTGAGTTCTAGCATCTGCAGCTCTGAATCTTACATCCTGGTTAACTGTGTCTGGCCAGTCACCTGGGAGGTGACGACCTGAGAGCTTGGCTCTCTCCTTGGGTGGTAAAAACTGTTTCTTTCGAGCTGCATCTTACATTGGGATCATCTGGGAGCTTTAAGAACCACAGAAGCTTGGCCCTTATCCCTTAGATTCTGATTGAATTGGTCTAGGGGTAGGAAGGAGGGATTTGTGATTCTAACTGCACTACTGCCTTAGTGTTGAAAACTTTTAAAGCCTGAGGTGGTTTAAAATTAAGCATAGAGATGAATCAGTTCATCAAACCATTGGTATTAATATTTAGGAGTAATCTGTTGTATGTAAAGGGGTTGTAATATTTACGAGAATCCAGCACGTCAGTGAAAGAGAAAATCTTATGATTCCTATGGAAATTTATCAATTGATTGATTTCTGGACAGTGATTTTTTTGAGAAGTGTAAGAGAAATTTACTAAATTTGTAAACAATATCAGAATGTTTATGATATTCGAGATTCACTTTATAGGTTTAATTTATTGGATTTAATGGGTTAATTTAAGAATTTAGGAAGCATTTGAAGTGCTTGAAAAGAAAACCTATTATATTAAATTTATTCTTTCAGTTTAAAACCTTTAAGGTAGTTTAACTAAGCTTAAACATGGGACCAAACTTTAATCAAAAGGCTTCCTTGAAAGTGACTGTTTAAAATTTACTAGTTGTATAAATATAATAATAAGATTGTAAAAATAAATTTAAAAGTTTGAGGAAAAGTAGGATTTAAATTTTGTAAACAATTTAGTATTAATTTCTAAAACTGAAATAAATGCAAAAATTTATTTTCTGTGTATAAAAGCAACCATTAAGGACAACAAAAAAATCTCTCAACCCACCCCCATTTGCTGACACTGGAGCTGTAAATGCAGGACCTTACAACTGCCACTCCTCTTTTCCAAATCCACAGCAGATATCACTAATCAATCCCAGCACACTTTCCTTCTGGGCTCAGAAAGTTGCCTGAATAGAACACCCCAAGCCACAATTCCAATCACCTGGAGCTGACAGTGAGCTGGAACCAATTTGCCATTTCTTTATTCATGCATGAATGCATTCATCCATCAACCAGGAGCTGGAGCAGGGTCTACTAGTATCTCCACACTGGCACGGACCTCAGTCAGCCTTATTTCAGTGTGGTTTGGGTGTTCACCCATCTCTGGATGCCCTCAAAGAACCCTAGTGTTAGGTAAGGTAGGGGTTATCACTCGCTTGGAAACTGAGGGGCCCTTGAATTGGTCAGGGCTGGGGTTCAAAGCCAACTCCACCTGAAGCCATGGCCACTCCCTTTCCAACACGGAGAGACCAAGCACAGGGTCTCAGTACCTTCTCCCATCTGTAGAAGCAATCGGCTTTTATGATCATTTCCACCAGACTGACATGGTTGATGTGGGTGGCCACTGGCAAGGTGGTTTTTCCTTGCTGCGGGTAAGAAGGGAGAAGGGAATCCAGAGTTCCTATAAGAGGGTGTAGGGTGGCCTCAAGCACTGACTACAGACCCTCCTGCCCAAAGAAAGTGGTTTCCAGCAGTCTACACTGGAGAGCAGAAGGGTTTTCTGGCAGTAATTCTGGGTGTGGAAAAGTCACAGGTAGAATAAGGCAATAATTCCAGCAACCACCTCTTGTGTTCTTCTAGAATAGGAGGACTTAAACCTTATAAAACTCAGCCTGCATAAGTCTTCAAGGTCACCTGTGAGATAGATGTTACCAGCCTCATGTCTCAGATGAAACCAGAACCCAGAGAAGGGGCTTGGGCTCCTGTGTCAAGTTTGCTGCCTCCCCTCAGGTTTCCAGCCCTTTGCTCCAGGCCTCTGGCAGAGTGCTGGCCTCTACCACCTCCAGGGACCTGCGGGGAGATGGGAAGCTCCTCTTCAAGCTTGGCCAGCTGCCCCGGGCCCCAGCTTCCCTCCCAGGAAGCAGGAAGCCCTTCCCAGGTCCAGCCTCAGGGCCTGTTCCCTGCCCCCATCTCTTTCCCACACCATGCCAAGGGCTGGGCCACGTGTGCAAGGGCCCTTCCCTTCATGAGCCTGTGACCTCTTCAGCCTCATACTAAGCCTTCAGCTCTTCTCAAACTTCTGGCCACCTGAGGAGGTGGCCACCCCAGAAGCACCGTGACCCAGGAAGCTTCCCCCAACCCTGTTTCACACGTACGGAGTTGTGGGGTGGTGACATGCTATTCCTCTAGTTCTCTTCCCCTCTCCCCAGCAGATGACTCAAGGAGCTCAAAGTCTGATGTGGGCCATGAAACAGAAGACAAACATATCACAGGCAAGGACCAGGAGAGGGGTGGGCCAAGTGCTGAGGGACCTCAGAGGACGCAGGGGAAGGTGATGGAGGGGCAGGAAGGCTTCCTGGAGAGGTTGCCTTTGAGCTGATATATAACAGATGGGAAGCCTTGAACACTCTGGGAGCAGGAGGCATTTGCATCAGGATCTCTGGCAAAGAGGGAGTCATGAAAGCTTGCAAGGGAGGCTGGTTGTGAGAAGAGGTACCTTATCTCTCAGGTTTAAGTTAACCCCAGCAATGAGGAGAATACCCACTATGTCCTGCCAGGCGTGCTCAGTGGCAAGGTGAGGGGTGTCTACTGCCTCTGGAAAACAAGCCAAGAGGACGGAGAGCAGAAAAGCATGTAGAGATGGTCTGTGGCTCAAAGCCAGGACAGGACCAAGGTGGGTACACTCCCAACTGGGCCTTAACAGAGTTTCTCTAAGAAGTTATGTGGGGCTTCCCCGGTGGCGCACTGGTTAAGAATCCACCTGCCAATGTAGGAGACACAGACAGGTTCGAGCCCTGGTCCAGGAAGATCCCACATGCTTCAGAGCAACTAAGCCCGTGTACCACAACTACTGAGCCTGTGCTCTAGAGCCCATGAGCCGCAACTACTGAAGCCCAGGTGCCTAGAGCCCTTGCTCCCAACAAGAGAAGCCACCGCAATGAGGAGCCTGCGCACCACAACGAAGAGTAGCCCCCGCTTGGCACAACCAGAGAAAAGCCCACATGCAGCAACGAAGACCCAACGCAGTCAAAAATAATAAATAAAATAAATTTATATAAAAAAAAGAAGTTATGTGGGAGGGTAAACTGGATTTAATCATAAACATAATACTCAGCAAACTCAGTAAATAACAAAAAAGTAGAAAGAACAAAGAAAAAATACCACTCGCTATCCCACTTAAGTCAACCTTTGTTAACAGTCTTAGTACATTTCTTCTAGTATTTTCTTTAATGCAGAATGTTTTTAGTTTTATGGTTTTACATATTTGAGATCATCCTGTATATACATTTTGCATCTGTATAACTTCCTGCATATTATAAACTCTATAAACACCATTTTTTATAACTCCATAAGAGCCTATCTATGCCTATACCATAATTTAACCGAGCACTTCTCTCTTATTAAGTATTTGGGGCCCTTTTTGAAATGAAAACTGATATACTGCTACAACAAATATCTTGGTACATGAGCTGTTAATATATTTCTTGAGGCTCAATTCTCAGACATGCAAATACTGACCATTTCAAAGGTATATGTTATATTCTGTCAAATTGCTTTCCACCACTAGTGGTTGTGTGTGGCGGCCCTGAGGATTGTATGGTTGGGGGGGTGGATTGTGGGGATGGGGATTTTAAAACGCTCCTGATTGATCACAACTTCAGGACTCAGAGGCCTCTTGTTATACAAGATTAACCCAGTCACCCCTGCCCTGGGAATTTTCCCTAAGGGAAAAAAAAAAATCAATGAAAGGAAAAGGTTGCATGTAGCAAAATGTTTACCACAGTGTTCTATACATCATGACAGAAACTTGGAAATACTCAAATGTTCAAAATAGAGGAATGGTTGATAAAATAATGCTACCTTCAACAAATATTCAAACAACTTTTGACAAGCTGAAAGAGCGATTCCTCAATTCTGGGCCAGGCTAGGAGACCACAGTCAAGCCCTGCCAACCTGGGAGGGTGCCCAGAGGCTCCATGGGCCCAGATGGTTTCTGCAGCCACTTACATTGTCAACGGCGTCCAGGTCACTGCCGGTGTCGATAAGGAGCTGCACCAGGTCGGGGAAGTTGTGCCTCACGGTGATGTGCACAGGAGAGGCGCCCTGCTGGGGGCGGTGGAGAGGCACAGATCAGTTGATGGGTCCCTCCCAGGACTGCCCAGCTGCAGGCTGGTGCTAGAAGATGGGAGTTGGGAGGAGTACAGTAAGTTCCCTACATATGAACCTTCAAGTTGCAAACTTTCAAGGATGCGAGCATGCGTGCGCGTGTCCGATCACATAAATTAATTCACATGTCTGGCGTACATTGTCACATGCGTGCATCCTCTACTAGTCATGCTTTTGTGTACTTTACTGTACACTACTGTTGCTGTGCAACACGAGGAGCTTACTGATGAAGACCTGATGGAACTGGAGGCTCAGAGAAAGGACAAAGAGACACAAGAGGAAGAAGTAACTGAAGAAACGAAGTGATTCACGACGCAGGAAATGGCGAGGGGATTTTCTTCATATGAGGAGGCACTGTCAGTTTTTTTTTTCATTTGACAACTTGTATCTTTTTTTTTTTTTTTTTTTCGGTACGCAGGCCTCTCACTGTCGTGGCCTCTCCCGTTGCGGAGCACAGGCTCCGGACGCGCAGGCTCAGCGGCCATGGCTCACGGGCCCAGCCGCTGCACGGCATGTGGGATCTTCCCGGCCGGGGCACGAACCCGCGTCCCCTGCATCGGCAGGCGGACTCTCAACCACTGCGCCACCAGGGAAGCCCCACAGTTAGTTTTTGAGGCACAGGACCCGAACACAGAAAGGTACACGAAAGTTGCAGCAGCCGTTCAGAATGCAATCCAGTGCTGCTGTGTCATCTATGACGAGAAAAAAAGAGCTACTACCCAGACATCACTGAATCATTTTTTAAAGAGGGTAGATAGAATTGAACCCAGCAAGGAACCAGAACCTCTGCCGTCAAAGTCAGGCATGAGTGAAATTGCAGCTTGCCCTCCGTCTCTTATTGCTGACGATCCTTCAGCTCTACCATCTCCCACCTCCTCTCCCCCCTCCAGTCAGTGACTCTTCTTCCCTGTCCACTCAGTGCCAGCCCCTGTATGCCAGCTGTTGTACTGTACTACTGTACTTTTCAAGGTACTGTACTGTAAGATTTAAAATGTTTTCTTTATTTTGTGTTTGTTTTTTATGTATTATTCGTGTGAAAAGTATTATAAACATATTACAGTACAGTACTATATAGCCAATTGTGTTAGTTGGGTATCTAGGCAAACTTTGTTGGACTTATAAACGAATTGGACTTACGAATGTGCTCTCGGAACGGAACTGGTTCATGTGTAGGGGACTTACTGTATAGATAGTGCTTCTGAGTTTGGACCTTCTCACTTCTCGGATGACATGAGTGGCCTGAGGAATTTACAGCCCACAGCCTGAATCCCTTGGGCCACAATCGATCCTCATGGTGGGCGGGAGCCTGAAATCCCAAGTTTGAGAGCTTGCCATGCCAGGAACTCACTACGTGACTTTGGGCAAGTCATCTTCATCTGGCAAGTGATGCTTGCTGAGGTCCCTTCTAGCAACAGCACCTTAAGATTCTCTGCTATCTCATTTACTCTACACATGAACCTAGCAAGTATATAGGAATGGTATTCTTATTCGTACTTTCACCTTACAAATGAGAACACTTAATAAGTTCATAAAACTTACATGACACACCCAAGGACACGTAACTAATAGAGACCCTGTGTTACTGGACTTTCTACCCCCGGCATCTAGGTAGGTGCTCAACCACTATTTATGTATGAAATGAATGAATGAGAGAGCCAGCCGGGACCAGAACAGAGGTCTCACCCAAACCCAACATTCACCCAAGGCCTCACTCAAGGCTGGAGGACTCCATCTCCAGTGGTTCCCTGTGAGCACTGACTATATGACTAAGTGGAGATACTGCCACAGCAACCTTCTGTCTAGGTGTATGGTGACACACATCTAGTAGAACAGTACAAAGCCAGAAAAATCAATGGGATAGATCTATGCTTACTGTGGAAAAACACCCTCACATGTTGAGTACCAAAAGGTGACAGAACAGAACACGCACACATACAACAAAAATGCCCATGACTGCCATTACTAGTTTAGGCCAGAAAAAAACAGTTTATGGATATTGGAAAAGAAGATTTAAACTATATGATTACTTGTAGGCAACGTGACTGTGTATCTACACAGGTCAAAATAGTTATTATACCCCCACCAAAAAAAAAAAAACCCTCTAGCAAAATCAATGAAAAGTCATATAGAAGATAAAAATACCAAAGTCAGTAGCATTCCTGTATTGAATGCCCACAAGAAACGACATATTTTAAAAAGATAGTCTATTTGCAATGACGGTCAAAATATATAAAGTACCTATGAAGAGTAAAATTGGAAATGGCTATTACAAAGGCAAACAAAAAACATAGAACATCACTGAGGGATTCAAAAGAAGACATAAAGAAATGGCGAGACATGTTTGTAGTGAAAAAATAAAATATTACAAAGATGACCATTTTCTCTTATATTATTTACAGGCTCATGTAATCCCAAACCCAAATAGCAATAAATGACAAAAAGTATTCTGAAACACATCTAGAAAAAAATTTAAAAACCTAGGTAAAACTACCACAGGATTTCAGCAGTGTCCTCAGATCATTGCTAGATAACTGTGAAATCAAAATCAGGCCAAAAGAAGGGTCTCCTGTGAGAGTGAATGGGCAGACACTGGAAACTGGCTCAAGTGCACAACGCGGATGAGCTAGGAAACTTATCAGAGCTCTAATGGTGGCTCTCCAGGAAGCAGCAGGCCGCGGAGATAAAATAACCAAGGAGGCTGGATATGGCCTCCATCGTCCTGGAAATAGGTCTGTGGGAATGTGGTAGGAAAGGGGAGTGGAAAGAGAGCAAGTACTGCTTTTCATTGGTTTACATTTTATTTATAGAAACCTAAAGAACCAGAAAGAACAAAAGGTATCTGGTGAAAAGCCTTCTTCCCACCCTCAACACCCGTCTGCTCTGTTCTCCCCACTCCAATGGTAACATCTTACAAAGCCACAGTACAATATCCCAACCAGAACACTGACATTGATAATACCCACCATCTTACTCAGATGTCCCCAGTTTCACTTGTAGTCATTTGTATACATGTGTGTTCTATGTAATTTTATCACACGTGTAGGTTCGTGTATCCCTTACATAGTCAAGATGCAGCACAGTTCCATCACCATAAGGGTCCCTTGTGTAGTCCTTTTATAACCACACCCTCCTCCCTTCTCTGCCCCCCGCCCCCACCCCTAGCCCCCCACCACCACTAATCTGTTCTCCATTTCTATGTTGAGAAGTGAGGTCCTGGGAGACTCGGCAGTGTATCCCCTGCCTCCCCACCTTCCATCCAGGCCCCACACGTACGTGATCAGCCACGTTAGTGCTTCCTCCTGCATGGACGAGGGCCCAGGTCATGTCCTCAGAGCCACCGAGGGCTGCGTAGTGGAAGCAGCTCTGCTTTTTCTAGAGGGAAACAGGCATCAATGCAGCATCCTAAGGACCCCTCACAGCAGGGTTTACAAAGCACTTTGAGGTTCATTATCCCGTTCACAGCTCACAACCCCCATGGGACTATTATCCCCATTAAACCCTGAGGCAGGAGAAATCAATGACTTGCCTAGGCCTGGTGACTAGTAAAAGGAGTTCACTATGGTCTCTGGATTTTCCTCACCTCCAGTCACAGACTCCGGAACAAAGGCCAAAGCCTTCACAGTTCCTTAGCCAGTAAAGACACGTGGAGTATAGATGCTGAGGAGATGGTTTTCAAGGAGGGGGACCAATAAGATTTACCTGTACAGGGCAAATCCCACCCAGCATGTACTGTCCAGCTGGAGCTGGTCTAAGCACATCCACAGAGGAGCCTGGCAGGGCCAGAGGGAGGGCTTCTTCCTGGATGAGACTTCATCTCAGGCAGGACCCACTAGGTAACCAACTGTCCCAGATTGCCTGGGACTGAAGGTTCCCTGGATGTGAGACTTTGTTTTAAAATCAGGACAGTATGGGCAGACCAGGATGAGTTGGTCACCCTCCCAAAGTCGAGTCTGAGCAAGTTTACAGGGTGGGTGGGAATCCATCCAGCTCCCCGTGGGAAATGCAATCACTTTGGGTTTGCCCCCTCCTCAGAGACCCTGCTGCACGACACTGCCAGAGGTGGGAGTGTCAGAATAGACCGTGGCCTCTGCCAGAAACCTCAAGTCAAGGCTGGAGCACGAGAGCCAGTGAGGTGGGCAGCTCCAAGCCACCAACGACCACCAGCTGGATCTAACCCCCTAAGTCTCTAAGCTCCTGTGCTGTTACTGCTGGGGAGGTGGCCATGGCATGACCTGTCTGTGCCCCCTCCCAGTGCCTAGTGCTGGGCACAGAGAAAGGGCCTTTCTGACTAAGGAGCAACACCTTGCTGATCGAAGTGAAACAGGAGTGAAGGGGGCAGGGCACAACCTTTAAAAGAATGACATATGGGCTTCCCTGGTGGCGCAGTGGTTGAGAGTCCGCCTGCCGATGCAGGGGACACGGGTTCGTGCCCTGGTCCGGGAGGATCCCGCATGCCGCGGAGTGGCTGGGCCCGTGAGCCATGGCCCCTGAGCCTGCGCGTCCGGAGCCTGCGCTCCGCAATGGGAGAGGCCACAACAGTGAGAGGCCCACGTACAGCAAAAAAAAAAAAAGAATGACATAGCCACAGTACATGATGAAAACTAATGAAAACCAACTAGGTCCAAGATGGCAGAAGATTCGACCTCCAGTAGACCTTGAGCCTCATTGTATGCTCACTGTAATACCTTAGCATGCTAAATGACACACCCACCAGCGCCATGACAGTTCTGAGGCTAAAAAGTGGGCAGTGGCCCAATTTCTGGAAATCCCCGCCCCTTCCTCAAAATAGTTGGAATAATCCTCCCACTCATTAGCCTATGAAATTACCCAGTCCATAAAAACTAACCACGCCATATTTCGAAGCCTCTTGCCTCTTGCCTTCCGAGATAGTCCACACTCTGTCTGTGGAGTGTGTTTCTCTCTAAATAAATCTGATTCTTACCTATCACTTCGTCTCCGAATTCTTTTGCAATGAAGAAAGAACCTTAAATCCACCAGCAACAGAAGGACACAGCTGGTGCCCTGGGACAGCTACTTTCCCCCTCTTGGCTGTAATGTCCCCCGCTATGTCCCTGGGGTAGTAGTCTCCACACCTTCCAGGGGAGCAAATTAAATGTTTTGTGGTTTATAAAGCATTATTCACATTTAAGGGAATTTACGATTTATATTATTATTATATTTACATTTGCCATTTTTCTTTTTCTTTTCTTTTCTTTTTTTTTTCCGGCTGAGCTGCGCAGCTTGTCAATCTTAGTTCCCCGACTCGGCGGTGAAAGTGCAAAGTCCTAACCACTGAACCACCAGGGAATTCCCTTTGCTATTTTTTTTCTGAATGTCTCTTGTTTTTTTTTTGTTCTGTTTCCCCTTGACTGCCTTCTTTTGTGTTAAATATTTTTAGCATATCATTTTCATTCCTCTGTTTTTAAACTATTTTTGCTATTATTTATATTATTCACTATTAATATTATTTTTGCTACATTACTGAAATTTGGAAAAAGAGAATTCCAAACTCTGCAGCTGTTCAACCAGCCAAGAAAGAGTATTTGTCACTGATCTAAAAATAAAAAGCAAAACAAAACAAAAACACCAACCTCCTACCTAAAGAAAGGCCACAACCCCCTTTTCAAGGACACAGAGAATTTCTAATGGCCAACTCATAGAGTGCAATGGTAAGGGAGAAAGAGGCCTGTCCCAGAGTCACACCCAGGCTCCAGCTCTAATTGCGGTGTGGGCCTCATGTTGCGGACACCCCACCCCTACCCGCGCTGGGCAAGGCAAACGTTTCAGGCCATGAACTCTGGAGTCAGGGGAATAGGCTTTTCAGACTCAGCTTTGCTTCTTACCAACTTGTGAACTGGGAAAGTCACTGAACCTCTCTCATCTGTAAAATGGGGGGAATTTTTCTGAGGTAATAGTTATGAAAGGGCTTTGTGAACTGTCACGTGCCCAGCAATAAGACACTAATGGGTACTGAGCTCCTATTACGTCCCAGGCAATATGCTAGGTATTTAGCCTTCATAGCAATATAAAATAGTAAGTATATATCACCTCCAATTTATAGTTGAGAAACGAGGCTCAGAGAGATTAAGTAACTTGCCCAAAGTCACAGAGCTCAACAGCTGAGCCTGTTCCCTCACAGCCTTGTTCACACAATGTTCAGGAATCATCGTGGCTCCTACAGTTGACACAGTCACGTCTCTGCAGGCAGCCGAGGGCACACACCAGTCGTGAGGAGGCCCGGCTACCTGGGTGAGGGCGTTCGCGCTACTCCCAGTCCCGAGGAGGAGTTGCACACAGTCGGGGTGGATCCCTTCAGCAGCTGCGTGCAGGGCAGTCAGACCTTCCTGAAACACAGGGGAGCGGTGTGAGGCTGGCAGGAGGCTGAGGCCAGAGCCCGAGACCGGAGGACACCCCTTCTGCCAGGGCTCCAGGGCTCTTTGAGCTCTCCCCTCCCTGCTACTGCAGACATGACCTGGTGATCTGTGGTTCCCTGAGCCCCGCCCCTGATTCTCACCTTGAGGGGCATATGGTGCATTCACTCCCTCCGCCACAGCTCTGCTCATTTTCTCCTTGCCCTCCAAGCCGCCTCACCCCGCTCTGTCTATTCCCTCCTACTCCATCCTGGCCACAGTGACCTCTCCCTTCTTTGAACGCACACTGTGCGTATGACTTCTCCGTGATCCCTCAGGCCCGGTGCCCCTCCGAGCCTGGAGTTCTGTGCTCCTGCTCATCTTTTCCTCATAGGCTGTTTGAGAACACGTCCTCGCTCCTGGCTTCAGAGCCCCTACCAGGGGAAATCAGACTGCACCACGGGCTGCGGGCTCCTGGAAGGCAGGGGGCAAGCTAGTGTCACACGTCTCTGCATCCTCCAGGTGGTGACTCACCGCATTCCTCTCCTCCAGGTCCAGCCTGACGTCCATGAGCCGCTGCAGCACGGCCAGGTGGCCCCAGCGGGCGGCCGGGTGAAGGGCTGTGTTCCCCTCCTGCAGGGAGAAGGGCTCCTGAGGGGTCAGTGGAATCACAGACCCTTGCAGGCCCTGGGGACCCGCTGGAGCTGAGATCCAGAGAGGGGAGACATGTCCGGTTATAGAGCAAGTTGGTGACGAGCTGCAGCCCTGCACGCTGGGCCAATGCCACCCTGCTCTGAGAGCTGTGCCAAAAACTACCAAAAGCCAGGGGCACTTTCAAGGGCCAAGTTCTGGTCTCTTTTCGTACACTTTAAGACGGACATATTACTTTAAAAAAAATTTTTTTTAAATCCCTATTTTTCCATGCTCCAGTCTAAAGCCAGTCCCAACTTGGTGACCCCGGATGCATCCCCTCTCTCTGCTCAGGCTACAGCCCCAGAGACTCTCCTTGTGCTCAGGCTGTGCCCAGCAGCCACACGGCCCAATCGCTCGCCTCCTGCGCCTTTGCTCAAGATGTCAGCTTCTCATTGAATAGTGCAGCCCACCGTGACCACAATACTGAAAACCACAACTCCCACCTCCTGTTCTCCTGATCCCCTTACCCTGCTCCACTTTTCCTGTTCCCCCATAGCACTGACCACCTAACACCCTCTACAATCCACTTGTATACTATGCTTGTTGTTCATTGGCTGGAAATAAGCATCACAAGGGCAAGGATTTTTGTCCATTTTGTTCTCTGAAATTTCCCCAAGTGCCTAGATTAGGGCCTGGGCACGTGACAGACACTCAGTAGATATTTGTTCAATGATAATACATAATGTGATGGAGAGCTTGACCTGTGTCTCCTGGAACTCGAGAACCAGAGGATTGGGAGCAGCCTCACCCTTGAGAAGTCTAAAGGTGACAGTGACAGAGCCAAGAGAGGTGGCTCCACTGGGCGGGCAAAGGGCACAGTGTTCTTTGTGTTGGAAGTGGTCCCACAGAGGGCAGCCTATCTGGGATCATCTTTAAAGGGAACTTGCTGCAGGAGGGTAAGGGGCCCCAGGGAAGAAGAGGCAGCTGGACGTGGCCAGCCCGAGAAAAGGTATGTCCCTACAGAGGAACCACAGATGGGGGACCAGGACAAGGACCCTGGAGGGACCCACAAAAGCACCCAGAAGGGAGGACCCAGCTTCAGCCATGTATCATGCCCAGAAGGCCATGGGGACGATCGAGCTGAACCAGTGCTTTCCTCTGCCCTGGCCTGTCTCAGTACCTTCCCTGTGTGTTTAGGCACAGATATCTATAAAGGGCCCAATGAGGATGTGAACACATACAGAAGCCAAAGCAGTACTTAAAGTAGTTAAAAATATACCCCGCCCCCATGATAGATAAACACACACACATAAACAGCTATAACTATCTTACAGGGTCAAGGAGGAAACATCTACATTCCCTTTATGATCATCATTATATTATATTAATAAATAAAATTAAGTTTAAAAAATCCCCTCAACAGCTTTTTTCGGCTCTTCTCCCACCCGCTCCGTGGTCGGCTCGCCACAGCAGGCAAGGGTCAGGCTGTGGGCGGTGTAGCCACAGCCTGAAGTCTCTGTGTTCAAAGAGACCGGAAGGAAGTGTGTGAACATTGGGGTTTGGCACGTGCCCCCAGTTAGCAGAGCTGTGGAAACAGGGCAGGGCTTCCCTCTTCCTTCTGGATTATAAATATCTACTTCCTACCCTTTGAAGCTGCAGATGGCATGGACCCCCTGCCCAGGGTCCTCACACTCTGCCCAGGCAGGACAGGGGGCTGGGTGGAAGGAGGCCTTGGCCTTGAGCCTGGCCTCTCCCCTCCACCCGTGGGGACATCCAGCCTCTCCACCTCTGTGGGGCCCTGTCAGCCTCTCCTTGACATTTCCGGAGGAATTAATCACTCTCTCCGGGCTCTCAATGCCTCCCTACCACAGCACCTGCAGCGTGAGGTATGTTGTCATCTGTTCTGACAGGTGTGTCCCCCTACATGGGCTGGTGGGTCCTAGCACGAGTCAGGCCTTCAGTGGCCCAAAGCCTTGAAAAGCGTACTGTGCCCTCTCCCCAAATGAAATTCAAAATGAAAACATTCCTCATTGGAAAATACAACACTTAACAGGGACATGTAATTTTAAAAGCTTCTTCCTAGCATTTCTGATTGCAAGATTCTGGGTGAGTTCACCAAAGCTGAACTTTTCTTGCTTTCTAGTTTGGTGCTTCTGCTCTCTTGGGGCCCTGAGTACATCATTTTTTTTTTTTTTTTTTTTTGCCTCCTGGGTGGATGTGTCCTGGCGAGGGTCATTCTTTACCCCTGTCCGTACTCCCAGTTCCTGGCTCAGGGCCTGGCACAGAGCACAACCTGCTCCGCCCATGTTTCTGAAATGAAGGAAATCAGCCTGATCTGAATCTCAGAACCTGACTTAGCCTTTTCATCCTGAAAGGCTGAGTGTGGGTGGACAGATTTGGTGCAGACCCCCAGGGCTCAGGGCCGCAGGAGGCAGCCTGATGAAGGAGGAGCACAGGGGGGCATCAGGATGCTGGCTCCAAACCCAGCTCGACCTTTGTCTTGCTGTGTGACCTTGGCTACAGTAATCCCTTCTCTGGGCCTGAGCTTCCACATCTGTAAAACGAGAAGGTTGAACTGGCCCTTGATCTAAGATCCTGTGATTCATTGGTCTGTGAGCTCTGTCACTAGCTTTGTAAACAGAACTCCTTGTATCCTAGCCAAGCATATTAATCAGAAAATTAACAGTGGAATTCTTCCCTTTGTTGGAAGCACTGTTTAGAATTTGCTGCAACACATTTGCCTAATGATTCACAATGGTCCATTGATACAAGTCATTTGTAGGGTAGTCCCCTTGGGTCCCAACCCCTCATCTATTCTCAGATAGGTGAATTCCTGCTTATAAGCTCTCCACCCTGAATGAACTGCTCCCTCCTCAGCGGTCTCATCCTACTTTTGCCATAATCATAGTAGATTACTAAAACACAAAGAAAGCAAATAACCAGCAGGCATGTGGCTACCGTCCCCCAACTCCTCCCCATTCCCCCCAGCAACAGACATCCCCAGTGGAATCACAGCCCCGCTCAAACCCACTCCAGGCATCACTACCAACCAATCAGATTTGCCATCCTGGCTCCCCACATTGGCTCACAGCTCTTTCCTAGGATTGTGGTTGAATTCCTTGATTAAGAAACTGTGTCTTGGGCATCTTTGTGCTCTTCACCCATAGCACACGGCTGGCCCATAGTGTGTGCTCAAAAAATGCCTGCTGCATGAGCATCAGACACACGCTGGTCTTTGGGCCACCAGCCCCTCTAGCATGCTGCAGTTGGCAGTAGACACAGGTGAGCTGCCCGTGACCACCCCGGTCAGGAGCCCAGAGCCCAGCCCTCCCCCTGGGACCCATGGTTACAGTACCTTGTCTTTGACACTGTGGTCACAGCCAGAGCCCACAAGGAAGTCCAGAGAATCCAGCTGCCCGTGCTCTGCAGCCCAATGAAATGCTGTCCTTCCCAGCTGGCGGGGGAGGAGAAGAAAGTGAATCTTCCTCGCCCTGCCCACCTGGCCTCAGTTTCCCAACCACACTGGGCTTGCAGTGCTCCAGACACTCTCCCCCACCTTGCCTTATACACCCTGCCTGGAAAGCCCAGACCATCTTCCCAACAAGACCCCACTTGGTGGGTCCCTCCCCCACTGAAATCCTCCTGTGGCTCCTGAATAAACGACCCATTCCTGAGGCTGCGGGTTGAGATCTCCATGAAGGCCCCGAACAACCTCTCAGGGCTTCATTCCCAAGATTCTAACCCATCTGAACTCACACACCAAAAGCCCTTTTCCTCTAAAGCTCTAGCAATTGTCTCTCCTCCATCTGGAATGCCCCTTGCTTTCTAATCTTACTAATGAAATCTATTCATTTACCAAATTCCACCTCCTCCAGGAAGCAGAAAGCACTGTCTCCCTTCTCTAACCTGTCTAGTCCATATCAGAGTCTCTCTGAGGGAACTGACCATGTGCTGCTGGCGTCCTGCTCATTTGTGCCCTAATGCCCCTTCTAGACCAGCAACTCCCTGAGGTGGGGTCCAGTCTGCACTACCCATGGCTCAAGGGATGCACTCAAGGAATGTACAGGAGAGGCCCCAGGAATCCCAAGCCCGATGGGAAGGACACACAGCCTTGAGGCCACACTCACCTTGTCAGTGTGGTCCAGGGCCACGTCCTCCAGGTCCTCTGTTATGAACGCCAGCACTGGCACATGGCCTTTTTGGGCTGCGCAGTGCAGTAAGGTCAGGCTGTCCTGGAAACAAGCCCAGGGTGGTCCCTGCAGTCTGCGAAGGGAGGCCTTGCTCACACACTGGCTGTCTCCCAGACAATGAGTGTTTGGGATCAGAACAGCTTTCCAAAGGAAACCACACTGAAAATGGGGATAGGCCCCTGGGACATCCACAGGACCCACTTAGCCTCACGGGGGCTGGTGGGACTCAGGATGCCAGAGTTCAAATCCCAGCCCCAGCATTTATCAGCTCTGGGGTCTTCGGCAAGTTACCTATACCTCTCTGAGTGCCCATTTCCTCACAGGTCAAGTTAGGATAATACAGGCTTATTGTGCTTCGCTTTATTGAAGGTCTCTTAGCCCCAGAAGCAATATTTAAGTGAGGGAGGTTTGCAAATCCTATGTTTATAGTCCAGAGCTTCTACCCTGGCCTTGCATTACAGCTAGATTATTTGGAGTACTTTTCCAAATAGATTGTAACAATCAATGGGTCATAAAAATCAATGGAACAGTCTTCTACATCTTGACAGTGGTTTGGGTTACACAGGAGTAGCACTTGTCAAATTTCAGTGTGTAGGGACTTCCCTGGTGGTGTAGTGGATAAGACTCCACACTCCCAATGCAGGGGGCCTAGATTCCATCCCTGGTCAGGGAGCTAGATCCCACATGCACACTGCAACTAAGAGTTCACATGCCACAACTAAGGAGCTGGCAAGCTGCAGCTAAAATGAGGAGCCCTGGAGCTGCAACTAAGGAGCCCACAAGCCACAACTAAGACCTGGTGCAACCAAATAAAAAATAAATAAATATTTTTTTAAAGACTCAGCTTGGGCTTCCCTGGTGGCGCAGTGGTTGAGAGTCCGCCTGCTGATGCAGGGGACACGGGTTCATGCCCCGGTCCGGGAAGATCCCACACGCCGCAGAGTGGCTAGGCCCGTGAGCCATGGCCGCTGAGCCTGCGCGTCCGGACCCTGTGCTCCGCAACGGGAGAGGCCACAACAGTGAGACCACAAAAAAAAAAAACAAAAAACAGTGTGTACCGCAAAAAAAAAAAAAAAAAAAAAGACTCAGCTTGTATTTCATTGTATACAAAGAATTTGAACTCTAGTTAATGATACGCATGCTGACATATTTAGAGGGAAATACATTGACGTCTGCAATTTATTTTGAAATACATCCAAAATCTACAAAGAACTCTAAAAACTCATCAATAAGAAATTACCCCAATTAAAAAATAATCTGCACACCAAAGAAGATATATGGAATGACAAATAAGCACATGAAAAAATATATGACATCATTAGTCATTATTGAAATGCAAATTAAAACGACAAAGAGTTTCTAACAATAGAGTAAGGAAAGGGAAAAATGCTAACATTCCAGTGGAGAAACCTGGCCGACACCACTTTAACCAAGTGATCAAGCTTGATATTATGATTTATAATAAGAAATATATATTCGGTCTTTGTCCTGGCTCCTGGCACAGAGCTCCTAAAACCCTAGGAATTTCCTAAATGGTAACAGTGATAAAGGTGTCTTTTATGATGTTAACGAGGTGACTTGAAGCCCCTAAGTAAATAAAGGATGGGGGGCTGGTTGCCCGGGGAACCAACAGTGATTAGAGGGTTGGAACTTCCAGTCCCACCTCCTCACCTCTGAGGAGAGGAGAGGGGATGGAGGTTCAGTCAATGACCAAGGGCTGAGAATTTAATCTATCAAGTCTATGTAAGGAAGCCTCCATTAAAACCCCAAAAGGACAGGGCTTGGAGAACTTCCAGGTTGGTGAATCAGATCACATCCATGTGCCGGGTCCCAAACTCCATGGGGACACAAGCACCTGCGTTCAGGACCTTGCCCTATGCATCTCTTCATCTGGCCATTGATGATTCATATCCTTAATATCCTTCGTAACAAACCAGAAATATAGTAAGTAAACCGGTTACCTGAGTTCTGAGAGCCGCTCTAGCAATTAACCGAACCTGGGGAGGGGGTCGTGGGAACTTCTGATTTACAGGCAATTATATAGCTAGGCAACCACCTGGGCTTGTGACTGACATCCAAAGCGTGGGCAGTCTTGTAGGACTGAACTCTTAACCGGCAGAATCTGACACTATCTCCAAGTAGTGTCAGAAGTGAGTTAAATTTGTGGACTCCCGGTCAGTGTCCACGGGGAACTGAGTTAACTGCTTGGTGATCTGGAAAAAACACACATCGGAATTGGTGTCAGAACTGGATCAAGAGACCATCACCAGTGACGAATCACAATGGTATCACATGCCCCCTGATAGGAGGTAATGAGAAGGGCATTTGACCTGTGGGGTCTTCTTCCCCAAATTCCATAACCCCAATCTAATCATGAGAAAAACATCAGACAAAACCAAATTGAAGGATATTCTACAAAATACTTGACCAGTACTCTTCAAAAGTGGCAAGGTCATGAAAAACAGGATGGACTGAGAAACTGTCCCAAGATCAAGCAGCAGGACTGTGCTACTCTTCACATCAAGAGCAGGAATCCGATATTTTCCTCCCCCTGAAACGAGGCTGACCCTGTGATGGGCTTTGACCAGTAGAATGCGGTAGAAATAATATCTCAAGAAACCTTGCTACTTCTACTCTTGCTCTTTTGATGTCCTGGGGCTGTCACAGGAGGAAGTCTCCATGAATGTCAGCTACCACCTGGAGACACTGGCCACACCATCCGCAACGTTCCCTCTTCCTGCAGAGGCCCCAGACATGTGCTGACTGTGTCCTCATAAGTGAGCCCAGGCAAGGCTGGAGGAACTGACCAGCCAATGATATTATGAAAAATCATAAATCAATGTTACTTTAAGCCACTACATTTTAGAGTGGTTTGTTACCAAAAACAGAAAACTAATATGGAATGGACCTGCTTAACTAGAAGATCCACTACTCAGAGCCCTGCCCTCCACACACACTTAAGACCTCACCTCCCTCATTCTAGAACACTGAGGCTCATTCTGTGTTGATAGCAAATTTCATTGCAACAGCTACTGGATTCTGCAAGACCACTGAGACTCTCTCTAAGGCTAAGCCAGACAGGCAGGACTGGACAGGAGGGCCCTCAGCTTGAAACTGGGCTTGGATCCTGTGGCCCATAGCCTAGGGGTATCCTTCACTGAGAGCTGTGAGACATTTCTACCACTGCCAACAAGATCCTAACAGTGGTATAGGGCAGACCTCCTGTGTGCCATGGTCCTTTTTGGTGTCTGGTGAACACCCATCTATTATCTTACAGTTCTGGAGGTCAAAAGTCTAAAATGGGCTGGGAGGGCTGCTTCTCTTCTGGAGTTTCTAGGAGAATCCATTTCCTGGCCTTTCCAGCTTCTAGAGGCTACCTGCATTCCTTGGCTTGTGGGTCACATTACTCCAACCTCTGCTTCCTTCAATCACATCTTCTCTGACTCTCCTGCCTCCCTCCTTCTTTCCCCTAAAAGGACATGTGGGCACATGTGGATAATCCAGAATAGTCTCCCCATCTCAAGGTCCTTAACTTAATCACATCAGAAAAATTCCTTTTGCCATGTTAGGTTCTAGAGTTCACAGGTTCTAGGGATAGGGATATGGACATCTTGGGGCGGACAGTATTCTGCCTACCAGAAAAGAAAAACAATGATATTGAAATAGAATTATCAAAATATTAAAACCCAAATTTTTTATCTAGTAGCATATATGCTTTATTGATCCATTAAACAACAAGATCTAGTGACAGGTCTAATAACTACCGCCATGATTTCAAAGTAATGATACGAGCGTAAACAGTATTTTGAGATAACTGCAAAAACTGTAATGTGATATGAAAAGAGCTACATTTTGTCTTAGAGAAAATGTCACAGGTATATTAATTCTACCTGCATTCATCATGGAAAGAAATGCTAAAATTTTAAGCAGAGGGCAGTTTAAAAAAAAAAAAGGTCCTTGTTTTCCCTTCAAAGTTCACGGATCCCCAAATTCTGTCTCTCTAAGGACCAAGGTTGAGAACTCCTGGCTGAAGGTATTTGGCCCAGAAATGTTTGCATTTTCATAAGGGCCACCAACCCCCTAAAAGTTGAGACACCAGTTCAGGGATTCTGGGCACTCTTGACTCCCTGGGGCTCTCCTCCCTCAAACCATAGCACACACCAGTGAGCAACGGGGAACTGCCAGGGTCGCTAACGTGCCAGGCACTGGGCCAGGTACTTTAGACACAGCACTGCAATTACTTCTGCCTCAGCTCAGAGATGGGTACTAGCACTCTTATTTCCAAATGGGAAAAGTGAGGCTCAGGGTGGTAAAATAATTTGCCCAAGGTCCCAGAGTTTGGTAAATGGTGCTTTGCTCCTTCTACCTGGCCATACTGACCGCAAGGGAGCCGGGGCCCCGTGGGAGGGAGAAGGCCCTACCTCCTTCTCATTTAATCTTCTGAGGGTGTTTCTTTAATTCCCCTTTGTGAACAAGAGGCTGGCCAGAGGACTGGGGACTGTCTCAACATCACAGAGTGGTAAAGAGTAGGGGGATCAGAAGCCAGGGGCTTTCAATGATGATGAAAGAGGCGTCCCCAGGCCCTTCTCCCAGCCCCAGTGGAAGTAGTGAGGGTCCCAGCTTCACAAGGCTGAGCTCAGCTGGGGGTTCAGGACGCTTCTCAGAGGGTCGAGGCAAGCTGGGGCAGGCAGAGGCACATGAGGGGACAGAGGGGGCAGTGATGGGGACAGGCAGCAGAGGTGGGGGCAGCCCTGTGCAGCAGGAGGTAGAGAGCGGGCAAGTGGGCTGAGGCCTTACCTTGTTCTTACAGTGGATCTTGGCCCCGGAGTTGACCAGGATCTGGAGGATCTGTAAGTGGCTGAACCAGGCAGACAGGAGAAGCGCATTCATCCCAAACTTGGGGAGAGGACATGGCTGGGGGTGGGGGGGGGTGGAGGGAGGAGACTATGAGGGGAGGGGGCGTGGCTGTGCCACCTGGGCCCAAGTGTGCTTTGCACAATCGTGTGACCATAAGGGACCTTAAGTGCCACCCAGGCCGGGGAGCTCTGGGCCTTAGGAATTTAGAGTCCAGGAAATTGTTTTAAACAGAGGCTGATATACTATTGCAAACATTTCCCCCCCCAGTTTTATTGACAAATAATTGACATACATCACAGTATAAGTTTAAGGCACACAGCATGATCGCTTGATTTACATATATTGTGAAATGATCATCACAGTAGGTTCAGCTAACAGCCATCTTCTCACATAGATACAATAAAAAGAAAGAAAAGAAAAAAGGGAAAAAGATTTTCTCCCTGTGATAACTCTGAGGATTTACTCTCCCACCAACTGCAAACTTTTGTGGGGATACCGAATAAACCTTAAAAATAAAAGAGCTGCCATCTCCTCTCACCACCAGTTCACAAAGATGGACCGTTTTACCACAAAAAAGTTTGGAAGGAGCTGATCTCAGAGTATACTCTTTCCAAATACAGCTTCATGAAACATACACTGCATTGTTCTAATTTTCTGATTTGCTGTGACTGGTGAAGACCTCACCCTGGACTGGCATTTGAGAATCAACTGTTTGAATCTCCTGCGAAACATCCTCCAGGCAGATGGCTTAGGTCTGCGCACACGAAGGGACGGCATCTCGCCGCTGCACAAGACAACCACTGCACCGTCAAACACTTCTCACCGTGAAAAGTCCCTCCTCATGCGGAACTGAAATCTGCATCCCTGTGCTTTCCACCCTACTGGCCCTTTGGAGCAACTGAAAATAGATCTAGGCCTTCTTCTGATGGCAGCCCAGATCCTATTTGCAGGATGCTCTTCCTCAACATCTGCAAAGTGTTTCCAGGTCACCAGAGCCCCTGCACTGCCCTCCACCTTCGTGGGGTTCTGCATCTGAGGGCAGGCTTCATCCCCACCTCTACTGAGTCTTTCCTTCTCTGTGAAGAGCACCCCCAGGCCTCCAAACTCACCTCCCAGGATGCACTGACAGCCAGCCACCCTCTTAGAAGTGGTTTTTCTCTGTCTTTCCTTGAGTGTGGTGGGATGTGGCAGGGTCTGAGCAGAACAGAGGCCTGGGAGATCATCACCACCTTCTGCCTACAGACCACACTGGCCTCCCTCAGCTTTGGACAGCCCCAAAGTTTGTCTCTAAGTCGGGCGTTCAAAGACCAGAACATATTTTCCCACAGAAACAGGGTCATGTGTGGCTCTGGGTCCCCTGGTGAGGCCAACGGCCTGTCATTCATAGAATGAGCCCACAGGGTGACCTGGTACTGATGGGCCACAGAATCTCCCCACAAGCATAAGCAGGTTTGCAGTGGGAAAATGCTCCCAAGTCCAGCTGGGAGCAGAAATGCAGAGCCCACCTCAGGAAGGGCTAAGGGATCAGTGTCCCTGATGTGTCCTCATCCCCAGCACACTCTAAGCTGCCAGAAGAACAGGATTGGCCTAGTCCTGAATCAGCCTCAATTTCACAGTCTGGACCTCTGGGGGAAAGGGTGCCTCACCCCAGCACCTGCACAGAGCACCCTAGTCACAACCACTTCCCCACTTGGCTCCACAAAGAGCTTCTGGGGGGGCACCAGGAAAAGGGGTCTTAGTGGTTGGCACCACAATCCCTCTTAGGGACAGAACTGGGTTTGGGTAAAAGCTGTGACAAGTGGTTGGGATGAAAGGTGAAACCCAGAAAGGACTGACTGGGCATGATGGCAGGAATTTGGAGGCAGGGCGGGGACGGTGCAGACAATAACAGCATTGAAAGTGGGGCAGGGGAAGAGGCCAAGCCCAAGACAAGGAAAGGACCAAGGGACTTTAAAGAACAGGAATGCCACAGAGAACAAAATTGTGGTTGCCAAGGGGGAGGGGGGGAGGAGGGAGGGATGGGCTGGGAGTCTGGGGTCAGTAGATGCAAACTGTTACATATAGAATAGATGGACAAAGTCCTACTGTATAGCACAGGGAACTACATTTAGTGTGCTGGGATAAACCATAATGGAAAATAGTATAAAAAAGAATGTATGTATATGTATAACTGAGTTACTTTGCTGTACAGCAGAAATTAACACAACATTGTAAATCAACTATACTTCAATTTAAAAAATAAATTCAAAATAAAGAAGAAAAGAAAGCATATGGTAAAGGAAAGAAAATAATAAAGAACAGGAATGTCAAAGACAGGATTTTAGGATTTTTACATTGTTTTTGTGTGTGATGTAAATCCCCTCCACCTCTTATTTTGGAAAGCCTGCCCCACATCAAAGTGTGTGAATGGGGTCTCTATGGAAAGTGGGGAGAAGGACTGTGATCCATGTTAGGGGTGATGCCAAGGGAGAGACAAAGGACTATGTGCAAAATTTCAAGAGGACGGCGAAAACCGAGCAGAAGCTGGAAGTAAGAGTCAAGAGTGACCACGAGAATTTAAGCCCTTCCTCCTGAAACCTTGGGAAGGTGCTGGACCCACCATAGCACCTCAGATGGGGACTCTGGTCTCAGCTAGAACCAAAGAGGCCAGGAGACCCAGCACTGGCTCAGAGCTCAGCTACTGGTAGAGTATCAGTAACTGTGGGCTGGCTGGCTGACGAAGGACAGAGTCCAAGGGGAGAAGCCCACAGGAGCTTGGGAATGAAAAGGGTCAAGGCTCAAGGCTGGGGGAGGAGAGTCATGGGAGACAGAGCCTCTTGCCAGTGGGAACCCCAAGGTACCTCACTGTCCTAGTTCCAGGAGCTATCAGAACAGAGCCCTGTGGCTTTTCACTAGAGACCTTCCCCCCAACAACAGGATTTCCCTTCTCCAGTGTCTCCTCTACCCTCCCCTCCTGTTATTAAAGTAGGCACGCTTACCAGCCTTCTTATTTTTCAAAACATATTTATTGCTGTTTGCAAAGGAAACAGAGAAGATTTGTAAGCACCCTCTCTTACTATTCTCCCTCATATCTTCTTTTCTCACTCAGTCCCTCAAGGAAGAAATAACAGAGCATGGTGGTGATAGTAAGGGTCTTTTCTTTTTAATTAATTAATTTATTTATTTTTGGCTGCGTTGGGTCTTCCTTGCTGCACGCGGGCTTTCTCTAGTTGCGGCGAGCAGGGGCTACTCTTCGTTGCGGAGTGCGGGCTTCTCATTGCTGTGGCTTCTCTTGTTGTGGAGCGCAGGCTCCAGGCGCACGGGCTTCAGTAGTTGTGGCACATAGGCTCAGTAGTTGTGGCTCACGGGCTATAGAGCGCAGGCTCAGTAGTTGTGGCGCGTGGGCTTAGTTGCTCCGCGGCATGTGGGATCTTCCCGGACCAGGGCTCGAACCCGTGTCCCCTGCATTGGCAGATGGATTCTTAACCACTATGCCACCAGGGAAGTCCCAACAGTGAGGGTCTTTGTGGGCAAAAGGCTGATGCAAGAAGTTCCAGTGGTTTATTGGGACGCTCAGACTAAGGAAACCAGACACTCTCCTTCCAGGGTCATCTCTAAATGAGGCCTAAGCAGGAGCAGGGAGGAGATGGGGTGAGGAAGTGGGGAGGTAGGTGTTGCTGCCCCAACCCCAGCCCTGACTTGTAATCAAGCCCCCTTCATGGTGGGTCCTCAGAGCAAAGAGAAGTCAGGACAAAGAAAAGTATTTCCACGGAAGCTAAGTTTCTGCAGAAAAGTTTATAATTTTTTAAAAATGTATCCCTGTCAAATGCCGTTGTCAGATTCAGCTCTTTATCCAAACCCGTAGAGATAAATTTGTAGACCTTGTTATTATTTTGCTCTCTCTCTCCCTGCCAATTTGTTAAGTAAGACTGTTAGTCTTTATCCAGGTTGTGGGTTAGTGTTTGCCAGGGCAGAGCCCTGTGGCATATCATGAGAGACCTCCCTCCCGATGGCTTTACTAATGAGGCCTTTGTCAACCCACCCAATTACCTGTTCTATAGCCCATATTTCTCCCTGTTCACATGACATCACGAGGGACTGAAAAGGCTGAGAACTGAAAGGCCCTTGAAAATGAAGAGATCTTTATGACTGTGCAAAGGGAAAGTAGGATTGGTACAGTGTCATTGGCCCCTGAAGACTCACCCACTGCCCAGCCTGCACCTGTTCGTCTGTGTATCGGTGACAACCTCGGCAATGACAGCTGGCTCATAGACCCAGAATGAGTTCTGATGCCCCTGCCCCACCCTGAGACAGACAGGAAGATGGACATGCACACACACCAAGAGCAGCCGCACAGCCTGCTCGTGCCCTGCGCCTGCAGCCCAGTGCAGGGCCACCCTGCCCACCTGCCAGGAGGGAGAGGAAACCTGTGAGGCACCAGCTGGCTGCCTGGCCCACCTCGCACAGCCTCCCTACCTCCCGGCCAGGACAGCTGGTCTGCGGGGTGGAAGGACCTTTGCTGGCTCTGGTGACCAGTCGGCTGGGGCCACAGCCCCACTCTGACCCCCTCCTCTTCCACTCTGCAGCTGCTGAAATGAATGTAGTAAAACACCATGTCTAGATCCGTCTGTCCCCCACCTAAAACTCTTCCCAGCTTCCCACTGCTCTTGGATCAAACGCCTAAACCTTGGGCCTATGAGGCCCTGCATGGCCTGGCACTGCTTCTCAGAAATGCCAGACAACATCCTGTCTCTAAGTCTGTTCCTGTTGCTCCCTCTGCTGGGCAGCCACCTGTGTCTGAGGATTATTTTCCAAGTCCCTGAGGAATCCTGAGTGCCTGGGTTCTGTCCCCTCCTTCCTTCAGAACAGGGTTGAAGGGTTCTGACCTACCCCCCACCCCCAAACTCACTGTCAGACCGCCCTGGCAGTTCACCCTGGTCTCTGGCCCTCAGCACATCTGAGCAGGCCTGGGGGAGGCCAGCCTCCAACCCATGAACCCACTTCCCTCCACAGTTTTCAGCATGTGATGGGGCAACAAAAGAAAACACTAATTTTCTGTGTGGTCTCTCTGGGGACGAGCTGTCCCTTCCTTTCCCATTCTGTCCCCTCTGCCTGAAAACACTGCCCTTTTTCACTGGCTCCCACAAAAATGCCACTTCCTTGGGAGGACTTCTGGCCGAGAGGGCCCCTCTGACGCCCCCATGCTTTCAAATTGTGACAGTGGGAATGAACTATTTGTGAGATACTCTATTTAATGTCTGTTTTCCCCCACCAGACTATCAGCTCCAAGAGGGCTGGGACCATGTCTGCCATGGGTTCTGCTGTCCCCATCACCTAGCACAGTGCCAGCACAGAGTAAGCCCTTAATACTTATTGAACAAATGAATCATTCAACGAGTAAATGAATGAATGAACCTGTCATTAGCATCCTATCATCCATAAGATGCAAGTCCAACTTGCAAGTCCATGTTTCCTTCCAAGTGCTTGTCCAGGAGATGAGACCAAGGCTCCAGTCACCAGTAATGTGCTGTGTGACCTAAGGTGTCTTGCTGCCCTCCTCTGTACCTGCCTCCATCTATAAATAGGACCAATCCTCCCTGCTCTCCTCCCCTCTCCAGGGGTGAGTGAGAACCACCAGGAAACAGGTAGATGAGTGCTCTGAAAACCAAAATACACCAGACACACCCTAGAATTCCTGCTACTATTACTGAGCCCTAGGCAGGCTGTGAAGACCCAAGTTGTACCCCTGGCACATCAAACCAGACAGAGGATAACTGCTGCAGTCAGGAATCCTGCATCCAACCCTTTCAGCCTCCACTGACCTCTCACCCAGGCGCTGGCATCTCCTCTAAGATGCTCCTGACAGCTAGAAGCCCCAACACACGGAGAGGCTACCCCACGTGGTACCCAGGCCCATCGCCAGTGTCCCCAACCAGAAGAATGGCTTTTCCCTCTGCCCCCTTCTCCAGCAGGGCTGCGAACCACCCCACCTGCACCCTTCCCTGAGGCCTGGTCTGCCTCCCC
This sequence comes from Leucopleurus acutus, assembly GCF_964270905.1. Classification (NCBI taxonomy): domain Eukaryota; kingdom Metazoa; phylum Chordata; class Mammalia; order Artiodactyla; family Delphinidae; genus Leucopleurus; species Leucopleurus acutus. Next base: position 133,772,140 of record NC_139142.1, on the reverse strand, counting down.
ACCAGGCCAAGGGCAGGCCTGGGCCCACAACAGTTTTACACACTCAGTAGGCACAGCGGGCCCTCAGAGAACTGAACTGCCTAGGAGACATTCAGGCCAGGGAGGGGCTGTTCCCCAATCCTCCTTACACAGTGTCGGGGGTCCTCCGCCCTCATCCTGCACCCCTTTTTGTCCACACAGTGCTTCCTCTGGAGAGGCAGCTCCATGAGGCTGCCCGCCGGAACCACGCTGGGAGGATGCCTCAGGGACCTGGCGGTCCAGTGGTTAAGACTTCGCCTTCCAGTGCAGGGGGTGCAGGTTGGATCCCTGGTCGGGGAGTTAAGATCTCACATGCCTTGTGGCCAAAAAACCAAAGCATAAAACAGAAGCCATATTGTAACAAATTCAATAAAGATTTTAAAACAAAACACTGTAAAAAAAAAAAAAAAATTGCAACTGACACATCAGCCTCCCTTGGTCCAGAACCCCTGGACTTCTGACCAGAGGCACCAGGCCACCTTTGTCTCTCCAGGTGCCTGTCCCTATCTGCCAGCCTCCGACTCCTGACCTTTGACCCCCTGCCCTCCTGACTCTAAATCTGTTTCTTGGAGGAGTCTTCTGGATGGGTCACAAGGATTAAGAGTTAAGAGCACTGGAATCCTGACCCTGACTTTGGGCCTCAGAGATTTTGAGGCAAAGTGGACAAGGAGGCCAGGGCCTGAGCCTCCCCCAAGTTAACACGTGCCGATGTGCCTGCCCCAGGCTCCGGGAACTGTCCCTCCTGTGTGGAGGTGACACTATAGCATTATTCCCAGCTGGAGCCCCTTTACACACATGATTTCTGGCCCTGATGTGTACTCTCCTCCCGATTGGCTCCTTCATCCTCCCAACGTGGTTCCGGCAGGCAGCCTCAGGGAGCTGCCTCTCCAGAGGAAGCACTGTTGGGACAAAAAGGGGTGCAGGATGAGGGCGGAGGACCCCCGACACTGTGTAAGGAGGATCGGGGAACAGCCCCTTCCTGGCTTGAATGTCTCCTAGGCAGGGGGTCTTCCAGCTCAGAATGGTGGGTGGATGCTTCTCCTCTTTCTTAATGTTGGAGACTTCCCCAGACAGGTTGCTACTCCTTCCAGCGCACCTCATGTCCACATGACCAGGACTCGGCAGAACCCTAAAGCTGGGAGACCATGGGCAAGACCATCCACAGGAGCCAGGTGTGTGCCCCTCCCCTCTCAGAGGTGCCCTGTCATCCAGTTGTCCTGACTGCTATTGCTGTTCTTGAGGAAGGGAATGCAATTCATTCCCACTGGAGTCGATAACCACCTTTCCCATGGCTCCATCAGTGAAGAAGGCAGCCAGGATTTACCGAGCCACCCACTGCGTCAGGCCCGGGCGAGGCCAGAGGCGCGTGTTCACCCGGCTTCTTTGTCTTCGTCCCTCCACCTTTTCTCTCCTCATCCCCTAATCCTAACCAGCTTCTGCCTCCTGGTTGTGGGGCCCTCTCTGATTGCCTTCTCTGTGGTCTCTGCACTCCTCTCATCCTTGTCGCTGCACCTTCATCTCAGTCTCAGACTAGAAGGAACCTCCAAGCCCCGCTTCCAGCCCCTTGCCATGGCCAGCGGTGGGCTCAGAGGGTCGGTGGCCAGGCCAGGGGGACTCAGGCCTGACGACGTGGTCCAGGGCTCATCTCACCAGAACCCCATGCTGCCGTCATCCTGACTGCTCTTGGCTCATAAGGATGTCCGGTCTCTTTGGCTGGACCTCAAGCTCCTTGGGGGCTCTGGCCACACCTGACACTTGACAGCCCACTCACACTTCACAGTGGGCCCAAAGCTGAGCACATGGAGGAATCCACAAAACTCTGCTTCCATGAGTGACACTGAAAATCCCCAAGCTGACAGATGCCTGTCCCCACTTCAGAAACGCTTAGATACACAAGCACAAGGGACAAATATTGGGCTGGCCAAAAAGTTCGTTTGGGTTTTCCCGTAACATCTTACAGAAAAACTCGAATGAACTCTTTGGCCAACCCAATATTGGCTGGCCCTTTGCACAATCAGTACAGGGCATGTAATTTGAGGTTTTATTGCTGCTGAGCCTACATCCTGCACATTTGGTCCACTGCAAATGTCCAGACCCAGCCCCTCTGTGTATCCAGGGACAGGTCGCCAGTGTCTTGGCAGGGAAGGCTGGGATGCGTTAAAGTGACAGAGAAGCCTGCCATCAATTTGTTTTTTCCAGATAAATTCCACGTGGCTTTCCAAATACAGGAGAGGGTTTGGGGCTTTCTGAGGCCTCACAGATGCAACCTATGGACCTCAGAGCTGCTGCCCTGTGGCTGAGCCATTTCCTGGCTGTGTGACTTAGGTTACTTAATTTTTCTGTGCCTCAGTTTCCTCATCTGCAAAATGGGGACATGAGCTGCCCTGCAGGGTTATTGTAATGATTGGATGTAAGTATGTGAAAAGCTCCTAGCATGGTATCTGGCAAATAGTACCATCGTCATCATCACTATTATTCCTCCAAAACAAAGGGTCAGAGAATAAATTCTGGCGGCCAAAGACCTGGGGGGTGGTGGGGCTTCCTTTGTTCAGGGCTCTCTGAGCCAGTGAAGCCCCAACCAAGGAAACACCCTCCCTACCCACCTCCCTGCCCTGCTTTTCTCCACACCACCCCTCACCACTGGCCTATGCTATATTTACATATTTATTAGCTTTACTGTCTGCTTCCCCCATTATAATATAAGCCCATGAAGGGAGAGATTTTTGTCTGACTTGTTAACTACTATATCCCTAAATTCAGGCCCTGGCATATATTTGCTGAATGAATAAGTGACACACAAGTCATTAAGTCTCTTCAGGGCTTTTGAACTATATAAGATGTGGCCCCAGTTCAGACTCATTTGTTCCCTGGAAAACCAAACCACAAGCTCAGGTAAATGGCAGGAAAGAGGTGTATGGGGACAGGGGGAGCTTCATGTCAATACTTCAGGGGAAAGGGGGAAACATCTCCTTCCAAGTGTGGTCCCCATTGATGGTGCCACCCTTCCTCACCCCTAAAAGGGTCTGCCTTTCCCATAGGGGAGGAGAGGGTCCTTCTGGAAGAATCCCTCTCAGATCTCAAACACCTCCGGGAAGCAACTGTGTCCTGAGCATTCCTTTCCTTAAACTCTTGGACGAAAACCACTATGATCCAGGTTCAGCAAAAGATCTGGCAGTTCAGGCGTAAGCTTAGGGAAGCTGGGGTTTAGTTCCCACACTGCCACTTTCTAACAGCAGGAAACATCCCCCTTGGGGGCCTCAGTTCCACTGTAGAATCAGGGGAGGGTGAAAAAGTGATCTGTAGAGATTCCTACCAGCTCTGACTCCCTTTCTCTTGACGGAAGCCTGGGAGAGTGGCCTTGTTTGTGCTGGCAAACAGCCAAGAGCCTGAAGGAGAGCATGGAGGCCCTGGAGAGCGCCAGTGAAATCAACTTCAGTCTCATCTCTTCCATGCATCTCAATCCATGCAACCTCTTTCTGGCCACAACAGACACACACTGCACTCTGGCCTCTGAGCCTGTGCCTATGCTGGGTCCTCTGCGCAGAATTCCCTCCCGCGCACCCCAATGATCCATTGCTGCACGTTCTTTAAGGGCCTGCTCAAGTGATGTCTGCCCCAAGCAGAACCCTGTACCTGTTTGAAAGGCTTAGCACCTGATAGAACCCCCACTCCCATCTGCATCCCAGTGAGGAAAATGGCACAGTCCTTCTCTCCCTTTACCAGGCAGTGCAGCCAAAGGTCCCCGAAGCTGGCTGATGTCCACAGGGATGCCACTGCCTGGCCCAGAGGCCCTAGCAGCCAGGCACACTCCTGGAGGGGGCTCTGAGGTGCCCTGATCCCCCCTGCAGCACACCATACCTCCTCCACTCCCCATCCAGCCCCGGCATTCTAAGGGAGCTGGGACCCTCAGCATTTCTACCACTTTAAGGCTGTGTGACCTTGGGCAACTTGTTTAACCACTTTGTGCCTCAGCTTTCTCTTCTGCAAAATGGAGATAACAGTAGGTCCTACCCAGAAGGCTACCGTGGAGATCAAAGAAAGTGCTGGCACACAAAGTAAGCACCCAATAAAGGATCGTATTCCCATCTTCTTTCGAGCTAATGTCTCCTCCACCCAAGCTCCCCGCTCCAGGGCGGGGAGCACTCCCAGTCCCGGGTGAGCAGCCAATGTCCCCTCCGCCGGGTGCGAGTTCCTCTCGGGGCCACAAAGAAGCCCAAGACGCAGGTGGCCACGCGGACCGCGCAGATCTCAGGCTCGGTCGCCCCCGCTGGGTTGCGGCGCATCCTCTCGGGCCTCTACCCGCCCCTGTCCCGGCCCCCACCCCGCGGACTCACGGCCCTGGGTCTCCCACGCCAGCTCCTCCTCCATGCCGCAGCTCCGGAGGTCCTCTGTGTTCTGCCTGGTCGCGAGCGGCCCGTCCGCCCGACTGGGCCCAGGAGCTGAGGGAGGAGGAGCTGAGCTGGGGGTGAGGACGAGGCTCCCGGGAGCGTCGGAGTGCAGGCGGCAGCCACTCCTCCAGAGCCCTCGCCCCTCCTTGGCTCTTGGGTATGATGCGGGCGCAGCTGCTCCGACCTCCCGACCGCCTCCCATCCCGGGCCAGACTGTGGGTCTCTCTACGGGCTCCCTCGACCAGCCCACGGCCCAGCGGTTCGGAGCCACTTGGGGCTCCGCAGGTCCCCCTGGGAATGTCTCCTCTGCGAGCTGTCCCAGCCTCCCGGTCCCAGATGCACGACCTCCCGCAGGCCCCTTGCTCGCGACTCAGGAGCCTGGTCTGGCGCCCCCAGGAGCTGAAAGTCAGACCCCAAGCACTTGGGTGGGCATTTAAGGAACAGTAACCTCAGCAAGCCTGCAGGCATATGAAGAGATGGTCGGATTTGTTCATGATCAGAAAAATACAAATTAAAATGACAGTGAGATACCACTTACACCGATTAGACTGGCAAAAATTAGAAAAACTGGATAATGCCAAATGGTGGTGGGGAATGAGGGGTGTCATGGCCAGGTGCACTGCTGGTGGGGGTAGCCTGGGACAGCCATTTCGGCAAAGAGTCTTGGCAGTGATGAAGGAAACTAAACACAGCGAACTCTGACCCTAAAAGCCAGTTCCTTCTCTTACAGGCTCATCAGGGGAAATGTAAGAGGATTCTGTTGCTGGGTTGTTTTGTGGTTACTGGGAGCTGGAAACAACCTAAGTGTCCACACTGGGGGAGTAGATGGATAGGTAAAATGTGGTACTACTATGCAACTACAGATGCAAGGACCACGTGTATTTACAGCAACATGGACTGAAACACCAAGTGCTGAGCAGAAAGAGTAAAACAACCAAATGAGACCTAACACACAATACCAATAAAAATGCTTGCACACAGAACAACACAGATTTGCAAAGGTACATACAGTACAAACAAAACGATACACATTAAACATATCAGAATGGGTTGTACTTCAGACCCTGGGGGATGTCCATGTCTTCTCTTCTTTGCCTTTTAGGCATTTACAGCCTCTTTAGATTTGGGGATAGTGGGGTCCCACGCATCTCTATCCCAAGGCAAGAAGTCATTGCTATTTCTTGTGGGATAGAGGAGGACAAATATCTTTCAGTCATTAGTGTAGATCAGAAAGGCTTCCTGGAGGAGGAAGTACTTGGAATGGCCTTTGAAAAATAACATAATGATAATAGCTAAAAGTTAATGAGCCCCATGGTTAAGACTTTGTGTGGATTATCTCATTTTGTCCCCCAAACCACCCTATGAAATGGACATTATCACCACCAGATTATGGGGAAGGAACTGAAGCACAGAGAGGGTAAATAACTCTTCCTACCCCCCACAGTAAGTGGTGAAGCCAGGGTTCTAACCCAGCTGGTCTGATTTAAGAGCCACAGCATGAACATCTGGTAGGTGGAAAGGACATTGATGGAGCCAAACCTGCAGACAGCTGGTGGTTGGTCACTCTCCAAGCCCTGGCCTCCCTGATGGACGCAGAGGTGCCAGGGAGCAGTTGGCTGGCACAGCTGCCCAGCTGCCATCCTTGATGTCCATGGTCTTGAACCAGCAGAATGAAGTGACTGCTGCTTTATCATCTTCCTCCTGCAGCCACTGCTGTCTGGAGATAGTCTGTGTCTCCACACCTTCCCTGGGGCACCTGGAGGTGAGACCCAAGTGACCATGAGTCAGCATTAGAGAAACCCTTGGGAAGTGGGTGACTGACAGAAGCCTGGCTGTCCCCACCAGACCAGCCACCCTGACCCAGGCTAGGCCACACCCATCCAGTGCTTCTAAACCCAGAAGTTTCTATGGCTTCCTCTAGGAGGCCTCCCCAGCCTTCAATGATCCCACATTCTGGCCAGGGATTTTTAAATTCATTATCCCACTTAATCCTCACAGCAATTCTACAAAACAGACATTGTCACCCCTATTTAATGGATGAGGAAACTGAGGCTCAGAAGGGTCCAATAACTTTTCAAGGTCACAGCAACAAATAGTGGTAGAGGCTGGATTCAAACTCACTGCACCACACTGCCATTTCGGTCTGGACCAAACTGGCCCATTATCCAACCCCTTTTCATCCTTCAAGTTCAACTCCACAGCACCCACCCCTGGCCTCCAGCCTCCCAGGAAGGCTCCTTTGTAGATGCCATAACTAGCTGGTGATCTAGGTCAGTCCCTTCCCCTCTGTGGGCCTCGGTCTCCTAAAACCACTGGGTTGGAGGTGGGGCCTGTGAGCCATCCAGCCCTGATGGTCCATGGTTGGACAAGGCACAGTGATCTTTCCTAAGATAACTCAAGTGGGTTGAGGGCCTCTAGCACTGGTGACAGGTTTCTCCACAAGATGGCCCTCCTGTTTTTTCTCTGTTCTTACCTTGTATCTTAAGAAATTAGAGAGGGTTTCTTTGTTTTACAAAATAGAACTGTGACTTGTGTTTCACAATCTACCTAGTTGATTTCATGCTTCTTTGTTATTTGGGTGACATTCTGTTAGAAAGACAGAATCCCAGGCCCCACCCCAGACTGACTGAATCAGAACCTGCATTTCCACAAGACCTCTGGTGATTCCTGCGTACATCAAAATATGAGAAGCACTGCTCTAAGCTGTCAACGCTACTTCATTCCAATCCATCGTTTTCAGGCTTTTATGCCTATTTTCCCAAGCAGGTCTAATTAATCTCTTTGAGCTGTCGTCATTCCTTGAGCAACAGCTGTGTACCAGCCACTGTATCAGTTCTTTATCAGCATTATTTCCTGTACTCTTCCCAACCTCCCTATGATGCCTTTTCTTCCAGAGAGAGGTCACAATTTGTAATTTTGGAACACACAAATAACACTGGGTCCACCTATTCCCACTCAGAGCCCAATGCCCTTTCATTTCATACTCAAAAGAATCACTAGCATGGTTCCAAAGTCTTGAAAAATAATGCAGGGGACTTCCCTGTTGATCCAGTGGGTAACACTCTGTGCTCCCAATGCAGGGGTCTCGGATTCGATCCCTGGCCAGAGAACTAGATCCCGCATGCATGCTCTAACTAAGAGTCCACATGCTGCAACTAAAGATCCCACATGCCACAACGAAGATCCCGTGTGCCGCAACTAAGACCTGGCACAGCCAAAATAAATAAATAAATATTTTTTAAAGAAAGAAAAAGAAAAAGAATACAAGTGATATTGTCTTTCTCAACAGTTTATTTAACATAGGCTCACTGCAGAAATTATAATAATTTCACAAGCTATTAGCATACAGGATAATACCTCTTAAAAAGCCAATAAAGAGGGAGCCATTTTCAAGAATGCAGCATTGAGAGAGAAGTGCATTGTTGAGACCATTTGGATGGTCTACATGAACCCAGTTCAGGCCTCTATATAAATTCTTAAGAATCTCGTGGGTGGGTGCAGAGATCTACCGGTTCTGCAGGCACCAAGAGAAGCCTGAGGATGTCAGCTCCAAGCCCCAGCAAGATATAACAGACTTCACTTTGGATTAGTTCACCCACTCCTGCTTCATTAAAGAGGATTTTGAAAAGAAAACCCCAATCAAGTCCCCTTTCCAGCCCCACTTTGTTCCAGAATTGAACAGAAACAGTTTCCTGTTCCAGCCGTGTGGCTAAAAGGGTCTTGGTGCTCTAGCCAGGTGTCAGACCTGTGCCTCTGAGGTGGGAGAGCCGACTTCAGGACATTGGTCCACCAGAGACCTCCCAGCTCCACATAATATTAAACAGCAAAAGCTCTCCCAGAGATCTCCATCTCAACGCTAAGACCCAGCTCCACTCAACGACCCAAGCTACAGTGCTGGACACCCTATGCCAAACAACTAGCAAGACAGGAACACAACTCCACCCATTACCAGAGAGGCCACCTAAAATCATAATAAGGTCACAGACACCCCAAAACACACCACCAGACATGGTCCTGCCCACCAGAAAGACAAGATCCAGCCTCATCCTCCAGAACACACGCACCAGTCCCCTCCACCAGGAAGCCTACACAACCCACTGAACCAACTTTAGCCACTGGGGACAGACACTAAAAACAACGGGAACTATGAACTTGCAGCCTGCGAAAAGGAGACCCCAAACACAGGAAGTTAAGCAAAATGAGAAGACAGAGAAACACACAGCACATGAAGGAGCAAAGTAAAAACCCACCAGACCAAACAAATGAAGAGGAAATAGGCAGTGTACCTGAAAAAGAATTCAGAGTAATGGTAGTAAAGATGATCCAAAATCTTAGAAATAGAATGGAGAAAATCAAGAAACGTTTAACAAGGACCTAGAAGAATTAAACAGCAAACAATGATGAACAACACAATACATGAAATTAAAAATTCTAGAAGGAATCAATAGCAGAATAACTGAGGCAGAAGAATGGATAAGTGACCTGGAAGATAAAACAGTGGAAATAACTACTGCAGAGTAGAATAAAGGAAAAAGAATGAAAAGAATTGAGAACTGTCTCAGAGACCTCTGGGACAACATTAAACACACCAACATTCGAACTATACAGGTCCCAGAAGAAGAAGAGAGAAAGAAAGGGACTGAGAAAATATTTAAAGAGATTATAGTTGAGAATTTCCCCACTATGGGAAAGGAAATAGTCAATCAAGTCCAGGAAGCATAGAGAGTCCCATACAGGATAAATCCAAGGAGAAACACTCAGAGACACATATTAATCAAACTATCAAAAATTAAATACAAAGAAAAAATATTAAAAGCAGCAAGGGAGGGCTTCCCTGGTGGCGCAGTGGTTGGGGGTCCACCTGCTGATGCAGGGGACGCGGGTTAGTGCCCCGGTCCAGGAAGATCCCACATGTGGTGGAGCGGCTGGGCCAGTGAGCTGTGGCTGCTGGGCCTGCGCATCCAGAGCCTGTTCTCTGCAACGGGAGAGGCCACAACAGTGAGAGGCCCGCGTACCACAACAACAACAACAAAAAAGCAGCAAGGGAAAAACAACAAATAACCCATAAGGTTAACAGCTGATCTTTGAGCAGAAACTCTGCAAGCCAAAAGGGAGTGGCAGGACACATTTAAAGTGATGAAAGGGAAAAACCTACAACTAAGATTACTCTACCCAGCAAGGGTCTCATTCAGATTCAATGGAGGAATTAAAACCTTTACAGAGAAGCAAAAGCTAGGAGAATTCAGCACCATCAAACCAGCTTTACAACAAATGCTAAAGGAACTTCTCTAGGCAGGAAACACAAGAGAAGGAAAAGACCTACAATAACAAACCCAAAACAATTAAGAAAATGGTAATAGGAACATACATATCAATAACTACCTTAAATGTAAATGGATTAAATGCTCCAACCAAAAGACACAGACTGGCTGAATGGATACAAAAACAAGACCCGTATACATGCTGTGTACAAGAAACCCACTTCAGACCTAGGAACACACACAGACTGAAAATGAGGGGATAGAAAAAGATATTCCATGCAAATGGAAATCAAAAGAAAGCTGGAGTAGTAATTCTCATATCAGACAAAATAGACTTTAAAATAAAGACTATTACAAGAGACAAAGGAGGACACTATATAATGATCAAGGGATCAATCCAAGAAGAAGATATAACAATTATAAATATTTATGCACCTAACATAGGAGCACCACAATACATAAGGCAAATGCTAACAGCCATAAAAGGGGAAATCGACAGTAACATAATCACAGTAGGGGACTTTAACACCCCACTTTCACCAATGGACAGATCATACAGAATGAAAATAAATAAGGAAACACAAGCTTTAAATGATACTTTAAACAAGATGGACTTACCTGGTATTTATAGGACATGCCATCCAAAAACAACAGAATACACTTTCTTCTCAAGTGCTCATGGAACATTCTTCAGGATAGATCATATCCTGGGTCACAAATCAAGCCTCAGTAAATTTAAGAAAACTGAAATCATATCCAGTATCTTTTCTGACCACAATGCCATGAGATTGGATATCAATTATAGGAAAAAATTTTTAAAAATACAAATACATGGAGGCAAAACAATACACTACTTAATAACCAAGAGATCACTGAAGAAATCAAAGAGGAAATCAAAAATTACCTAGAAACAAATGACAATGAAAACACGATGACCCAAAACCTGTGGGATGCAACAAAAGGAGTTCTAAGAGGGAAGTTTATAGCAATACAATCCTACCTCAAGAAACAAGAAACATTTCAAATAAAAATCCTAACCTTATACCTAAAGCAGTTAGAGAAAGAAGAACAAAAAACCCCGAAAGTTAGCGGATGGAAGGAAATCATTAAGATCAGATCAGAAATAAATGAAAAAGAAATGAAGGAAACAAAAGCAAAGATCAATAAAACTAAATTCTGGTTCTTTGAGAATATAAAAAAAATTGATAAGCCATCAGCCAGACTCATCAAGAAAAAAAGGGAGAAGACTCAAATCAATAGAATTAGAAATGAAAAAGGAGAAGTAACAACTGACACTGCAGAAATACAAAGGATCATGAGAGATTACTACAAGCAACTATATGCCAATAAAATGGACAACATGGAAGAAATGGACACATCCTTAGAAAAACACAACATTCCGAGACTAAACAGGAAGACTAGAAAATATAAACAGACTAATCACAAGCACTGAAATTGAGACTGTGATTAAAAATCTTCCAACAAACAAAAGCCCAGGACCCGATGGCTTCACAGGTGAATTCTATCAAACATTTAGAGAAGAGCTAACATCTATCCTTCTCAAACTCTTCCAAAATACAGCAGAGGGAGGAACACTCCCAAACTCATTCTATGAGGCCACCATCACCCTGATACCAAAACCAGACAAAGATGTCACAAAGAAAGAAAACTACAGGCCAATATCACTGATGAACATAGATGCAAAAATCCTCAACAAAATACTAGCAAACAGAATCCAACAGCACATTAAAAGGATCATACACCATGATCAAGTGGGGTTTAGGATTTATCCCAGGGATGCAAGGATTCTTCAGTATACGCAAATCAATCAATGTGATACACCATATTAACAAATTGAAGGAGAAAAACCATATGATCATCTCAATAGATGAAGAAAAAGCTTTCGACAAAATTCAACACACATTTATGATAAAAACCCTCCAGAAAGTAGGCATAGAGGGAACTTACCTCAACATAATAAACACCATATATGACAAACCCACAGCCAACATTGTTCTCAATGGTGAAAAACTGAAACCATTTCCTCTAAGATCAGGAACGAGACAAGGTTGCCCACTCTCACCACTATTATTCAACATAGTTTTGAAAGTTTTAGCCACAACAATCAGAGAAGAAAAAGAAATAAAAGGAATCCAAATCGGAAAAGAAGAAGTAAAGATGTCACTGTTTGCAGATGACATGATACTATACATAGAGAATCCTAAAGATGCTACCAGAAAACTACTAGAGCTAATCAATGAATTTGGTAAAGTTGCAGGACACAAAATTAATGCACGGAAATCTCTTGCATTCCTATACACTAATGATGAAAAATCTGAAAGAGAAATTAAGGAAACACTCCCATTTACCACTGCAACAAAAAGAATAAAATACCTAGGAATAAACCTACCTAAGGAGACAAAAGACCTGTATGCAGAAAACTATAAGACACCAATGAAAGAAATTAAAGATGATACAAACACATGGAGAGATATACCATGTTCTTGGATTGGAAGAATCAACATTGTGAAAATGACTACACTACCCAAAGCAATCTACAAATTGCTAATCCCTAAGTTGATAGGGATTCAGTGCAATCCCTATCAAATTACCAATGGTAGTTTCTACAGAACTAGAACAGAAAATCTTAAGATTTGTATGGAGACACAAAAGACCCCGAAATCCTGAGAAAGAAAAACAGAGCTGGAGGAATCAGGCTCCCTGACTTCAGACTATACTACAAAGCTACAGTAATCAAGACAGTATGGTACTGGCACAAAAACAGAAATATAGATCAATGGAACAGGATAGAAAGCCCAGAGATAAACCCCTGCACATATGGTCACCTTATCTTTGATAAAGGAGGCAAGAGTATACAATGGAGAAAAGACAGCCTCTTCAATAAGTGGTGCAGGAAACTGGACAGCTACATGTAAAAGAATGAAATTAGAACACTCCCTAACACCATACACAAATATAAACTCAAAATGGATTAAAGACCTAAATGTAAGGCCAGACACTATCAAACTCTTAGAGGAAAACATAGGCAGAACACTCTATGACATAAATCACAGCAAGATCCTTTTTGACCCACCTCCTAGAGTAATGGAGATAAAAACAAAAATAAACAAATGGGACCTATTGAAACTTAAAACTTTTGCACAGCAAAGGAAACCATAAACAAGGCAAAAAGACACCCCTCAGAATGGGAGAAAATACTTGCAAATGAAGCAACTGACAAAGGATTAATCTCCAAAATTTACAAGCAGCTCATGCAGCTCAATATCAAAAAAACAAACAACCCAATCCAAAAATGGGCAGAAAAACTAAATAGACATTTCTCCAAAGAAGATATACAACAGATAGCCAACACACATATGAAAGAGTGCTCAACTTCACTAATCATTAGAGAAATGCAAATCAAAACTACAATGAGGTACCATTTCACACCTATCAGAATGGCCATCATCAAAAATTCTACAAACAATAAATGCTGGAGAGGATGTGGAGATAAGGGAACCCTCTTGCACTGCTGGTGGGAATGTAAATTGATACAGCCACTATGGAGAACAGTTATGGAGGTTCCTTAAACAACTAAAAATAGAACTACCATACAACCCAGCAATCCCACTACTGGGCATATACCCTGAGAAAACCATAATTCAAAAAGAGTCATGTACCACAGTGTTTATTGCAGCTCTATTTACAACAGCCAGGACATGGAAGTAACCTAAGTGTCCACTGACAGATGAATGGATAAAGAAGATGTGGCACATATATACAATGGACTATTACTCAGCTGTAAAAAGAAATGAAATTGAGTTATTTGTAGTGAGGTGGATGGACCTAGAGTCTGTCATACAGAGTGAAGTAAGTCCAAAAGAGAAAAACAAATACTGTACGCTAACACATATATATGGAATCTAAAAAAAAAAAAGGTTCTGAAGAACCTAGGGCCAGGACAGGAATAAAGACGCAGACCTACTAGAGAATGGACTTGAGGACCCAGGGAGGGGGAAGGGTAAGCTGGGACAAAGTGAGAGAGTAGCAAATGTAAAACTACCAAATGTGAAACAGATAGCTAATGGGAAGCAGCCGCATAGCACAGGGAGATCAGCTCAGTGTCTTGCGACCACCTAGAGGGGTGGGATAAGGAGGGTGGGAGGGAGACTCAAGAGGGAGAAGATATGGGGATATATGTATATGTATATTTATAGCTGATTCACTTTGTTATACAGCAGAAAGTAACACACCATTGTAAAGCAATTATACTCCAATAAAGATGTTTTATTAAAAAAAAAAGCCGGGCTTCCCTGGTGGCGCAGTGGTTGAGAGTCCGCCTGCCAATGCAGGGGGGCACGGCTCGTGACCCGGTCGGGGAATATCCCACATGCCGTGGAACGTCTGGGCCCGTGAGCCATGGCCGCTGAGCCTGCACGTCCGGAGGCTGTGCTCCGCAACAAATGATAGATTAATTACACTATTGTTCCAGGCAGGGGCAGATGTAGAGCTCAAAGCCCAAATTCAATTGAGGTGTACCCTTTCTACCAGTTTTGGTTTCTCAGGAGAGACATCTTTGCCAACAGACAGCTACATTCAGCTATCAACGCAAAAATAAAAGTCCCTTGTTGCTAGAGCATGTTGCTAGGCAACGATGGCACCTGTATTATCTGGCAGGCAGGTGTCCTTCTAGGCTGCAAGGTTTGTCACCACCGCTGATAAAGGAGTAGTCTTTACCAGGGCAGGAGCTAATGCCCCAAGATCTTCGGAGAGCTAGATCAGCAAAAGGTAGCTTTGCCAGACCGAAACTCTCATATATCCCCCGCAAAACTCTCGGTATTTATAGTTTAAATGCCCCTTGCCATAGTGGCTTCTCCACACATTCTTACTGATAAGCCCCCATTGGGGCCCCTCAGCAGCTGAGCTACTAAGTGCTTATCAACAGCAACAGATGAGATGAAGACATCCTGACACAGCCTACTTCACTCATATCAAAACAACTTTACTTCTAAAAACAACTCTTTTTTTTCTTGTCTTTGACACAAACAAGATTAAAATTGTTGTTAAAACGGCTTTGCGTAAGTAAGATTAAAGTAAGTAAGATTAAAACGCCTGTGCGTAAGTCATAAACAAGTGGGTTTGAAATCATATCAAACCAATACACAAGTGACAAGGATTTCAGGGAAATTCAGACACTGAAAAATGTCCTAAAAACCGTATTTCAATATCTCTTTCCCCAAAGGTCCACTCATCCCAGTAGGGCCCCTACTTCTTCCAAATCTCCTCTGCCGCTCTTCTCCTTAACCAGACTGTTTGTAACATCCAAATGTTCTCTGCGCAGCCTTGCTTTTCATATAGAACAGTTTTGTCTGCTCTGAGCCTGCGCGTCTGGAGCCTGTGCTCCGCAACAAGAGAGGCCACGATAGTGAGAGGCCCGAGCACCGCGCACCTCTTCCTCCCACTGGGATCTCCTCCACTGCCCCAACAGCCCTGTGGGGTGCCCCCAAGCAGCCAGTCTCCTCCTTCAGAGGCTGTGAAGACTCCTAGCTTAATACTTTTGAATATGTCATGTGAATGTCTGTTTACTGGCTTGTTAGCTACCTCCCCTACTTCCCTTTAAGCACTTTTGTTCACCATTAAATCACAGGGACGGACAGCGGAGGGCAAGTCTCAACTGTACAGGACTCTCTAAGTTGATGGGAGCCCTGAACGAGAAGGTCTGAAGATCCAGGTGCCCCAGGCAACACTTGGGAGGAGTCCAGAAATGCCTGGATTTTATTCCTAGCTCTGACCTTGCTGGGTCTGGGGGCTGCTCCAGGTGGTAGCCTGTGACCATAAGACTTCTTCCAAGCCCAAAGGACTGTTCAGAAGGGCCCCTGGGAGCGCAAGGTCTGGGCTGTGAGGACTCCTGCTGGGGCAAAAGGATCAAGACAAAGCAACTATTTCTTTTCTCCTAATGTTTTGTTTAGAAAAATTTAAACCTACACAAAAATTGAAAGAATAGTACCACATATTAATATTTTGCCATATTTATCTTATCTAAGAGATATGAGTCTTGTAAATGCTACGGAAATTTTTAAATATACTCAAAGATAGAGAGAATAATATAATGAACCCCACATACCTATCTATCATCCAGTTTCAACAATTAACAATCCATGACGAACTTTCTCCTCCTCCTAAATTATTTTTAAGCAGATTCATAAATACCATTTTATCCATAAATGTGAGTATCTCTATAAGTAAAGCCTCATTAAGGGACCTCTATAAGTAAAGCCTCATTTTAAAACATAATAAAAATACCATTTTCACACCTAAAAATTAACAGTAATTCCTTAATAACATCAACTATTCAGTCGGTGTTCAACTTTCTCCAATTACTATAGTTTATTCGAATCAGAATTCCAACAAGCTCCATACACTGAAATTGGCTGATTTGTCTCTTAGTCTACAAGTTCCACTCCACTCCCTTTCTCTCCCTCCCTCTCCCGCCCTCTCTTTCTCTCTCCTTCCCACCCTCCCTCCCTCCCTCTCACAATTTATTTGTTGATTCACTGTACTGGGTCGTATAACCTGTAGAGATTCCCACAGTCTGTTTTGCTGATGACTTCCCTAGGATGTCATTTAACACGTTCCTCTGTCGCCTGTGTCTCCTATAAACTGGTAGATTGATCAAAGCTTTATAAGTGGAGTTTTGGAGAGGCTCCTTTCTATCAGAAAATACACAACGTCTTGTCCCTCTTTGTGTGATGTTAGCGGCCGTTGATGATTTCCTAAATCCATTTTTTAAACCACTCTGATATTGTGATTCATAATAAGAAATATACATTTGGTCTTTGTCCCTGTTCCTGGAGCAGAGCTCCTAAAACCCTAGGAATCTCCCACGTGTGGAGAGCAAGAAAGGTGTCTTTTGTTATGCTAGTGAGGTGATTTGGGAAGCCTCTAGGTGACCTAAGATTGGGGTCTGGTTGCCTGGGGAACCAATTGAGATTAGACAGTGGGAACTTTCAGTCCTCTTCCCTCCCCAGCCTCTGAGGAGGGGAGAGGGGCTGGAGTTTGAATCAGTCAACAGTAGTCAATTATTTCATCAATCATTCCTATGTAATGAAGCCTCCATAAAAACCCAAAAGGAGGGCGTTCGGAGAGCTTCCAGGTTGGTGAACACGTGGAGATTCCAGGAGAGCAACGACCCGGAATGGATGGGGAAGCTCCACACCCTCTTCCCATACTTGCCCTGTGCATCTCTTCCCTCTGGCTGTTCCTGGGTTATATCCTTTTATAATACATTGGTAAACATAGGGATGATAACTGCTACTGGGTTGGTCTTATTTCTGGGACCTTTCAGTGGATAGGGCTAGGAAATGTTTGTTCATTTGTTTTTCTTCTGATAAAATGCATCATGAGTTCATACTCATGACTATCAACTCAAGTTCAAGACAACAGGGTTTTACCTAACATCATCAAAATTACATCTGTGTTTTCCTTCTCCCATGTTGGAAATCCTGCATTCACTTTACCCTATAATCTACTCACAGCAGTCTCGGAATAACAATTTCAACATAATAACCAATAACATGATTCCTGAAAACTGTTTTTAAAGTTTGTCTGGTCATTTGGGTATATCCCACTAGGGGCATACAGTTGGCCGTCATATCTGCAAGACCTGCATCCAAGGATTCAATCCACCCCAGATCGAAAATATTTGGGAAAAAATTCCAGAAAGTTTCAAGAAAAAAACACTTGAATTTGCTGCATACTGGCAACTATCTACATAGCATTACACTGTATTAGGTATTACAAGTAATCTAGAGATGATTTAAAGTATGTGGGAGGATGTGGGTAGGCTATATGCAAATACTATTGAAACCGTGCAACTCATATTGGGACTTGAACCCACGTACCTGGACTCGAACCCTGCCAAAACCCAGATTGGGACTGGAACCCACGGTCTTTTAATTGAGATCACACATCTGGTTTCAGGACTTAATGAAGCTCAGCTTCTTGATGTCTCCTCGAAGAAAGAATTCAGTGAGAGACAAAGGGATAGATAAGAAGTAGATTTATTTAGAGAGAAACACACTCCACAGACAGCGTGGGCCATCTCAGAAGGCAAGAGGCCCTGAAATATGGCGTGGTTAGTTTTTATGGACTGGGTAATGTCATAGGCTAATGAGTGGGAGGATTATTACAACTATTTTGAGGAAGGGGCGGGGATTTCCAGAAATTGGACCACTGCCCACTTTTTGGCCTTTTATGGTCAGCCTCAGAACTGTCATGGCACTGGTGGGTATGTTATTTAGATGCTAACATATTACAAGGAGCATGTAATGAGGCTCAAGGTCCACTGGAAGTTGAATCTTCTGCCATCTTGGACCTAATCGGTTCTAACAAGTTTTTGTCATGTCCTATGGCTGTGTCATTCTTTTAAAAGTTGTGCCCTGTCCCCTTCCCTCCTGTTTCACTATGCCACTCTATAAGGAACTTGAGCATCTGCAGATTTTGGTATCAGGGGTCCTGGAACCAATCTTTCCAGGATACTGAGGGATAACTGTATAGTCACACTACTGTTTTAAAGCCACTTGGAACAGTTCCTCTCTATGTGATTATGCTACTAACTCAACAGGCATAGGTTTGTTTCATTTTGCTTTTTAGATTTTTTTTCCTTCCAGTTTTATTGAGCTATAATTGTGCTATAATTGACATACAGCACTGTGTAGCTTTAAGGTGTATGGCATAATGATGTGACTTACATACATTATGAAGTGATCACCATAATAAGTTTAGTGAACATCCATCATCTCAAGTAGATACAACATTAAAGAAATAGAAAAAAAATTTTTTTCCATGTGATGAGAAGTCTTACGATATATAACATACAGCAGTGACTCTTTAGATTTTTTTTTTTTTTTTTTGTGGTACGCGGGCCTCTCACTGTTGTGGCCTCTCCCGTTGCGGAGCACAGGCTCTGGACGCGCAGGCTCAGCGGCCATGGCTCACGGGCCCAGCAGCGGATCTTCCCGGACTGGGGCACGAACCTGCGTCCCCTGCATCGGCAGGCGGACTCTCAACCACTGCGCCACCAGGGAAGCCCTTTAGATATTTTTTAACATTAATTTTGTTTTAGAATTATGTAAAATGTTTACAAGTTTCAAAGTCAAGTCTCTGAAGGTTGTCATAGTCAGTTGTCTAAGACCTGCAGCTTCCACCTTATTCTCCCTCTCCTTCACTCCATATCCAGCTTTTATTCCCAGCTGATGACACAGTTGACCAATAGTGGCCTCCTGCCACCACAGATGCTCAGCGGCAGACCCAGTGGCATCCTCTACACAGAGGAAACAGCTTCCCACAGACCTCCTGCAGCTTCACCTCTGGTTGCATTTCACAGCTGGACCAACTTGGTTTCTCAGAGTGGCTAGTGCCTCCTCTGATGCTCTTACTCTCCTTCTAGTCTCTGTCTTCCCCAGCTCTTCCACAATTGTGCAAAGCGAATTACCATCAAAAAGCCTCCATCCCGGACTTCCCTGGTGGTCCAGTGGTTAAGAATCTGCCTACTAATACAGGGGAGATGGGTTCAAGCCCTGGTCCAGGAAGATCCCACATGCCCATGCGCCATGCGCCACAACTACTAAGCCCATGCACCACAACTACTGAGCCTGCGCTCTGGAGCCCGTGAGCCACAACGACTAAGCCCACTCACCGCAACTACTGAAGCATGCACACCTAGAGACCGTGCTCCACAACAAGAGAAGCCACCGCAATGAGAAGCCCGCACTCCGCAACGAAGAGTAGCCCCTGCTCACCGCAACTAGAGGAAGCCTGTGCGCAGCAATGAAGATCCAGCACAGCCCAAATAAATTAAATTTTTTTAAAAAGCCTCCATACCACAACCTCAAAGTGATTCTGTTCCCCAACTGAATCCTGACTGACACCTGACTGATAAAACCTTTATTGTTGTTGTTGCTTACCCTTATATTGTTTAATTCAATCATATGTACATAATTTTTTCTCCCTTTCCTACAGTAGCATACTATACACTTTTCTCACATTGTCTTTTTTTAGTAACAGCTTTATGGAGATATAAGCTACATATTGTACAATTCATTCATTTAAGTGTACAATGCAATGGTTTTCCTGTGTAATCATCACCAGTAAATTTTAGAACATTTTCATCACCCAAAAGAAACCTCATACCCACATACCCTACAGTTTTCCTTCCCCTCCCCAGTATTCCCATCCCCCCATAGCCCCAGGCAACCACTAATCTACTTTCTATCTCTACAGATTTGCCTATTCTGGACACCTACCTTGCTTTATTTACAGAACAGCTCACCTCAGCCATCTCTCTGCAGTAGTACAAGCTCTTTCTTATGCCTTTTGCAGCCTCAGAGTCCTCCAGCATGTGGCTTATTCAACCAGTTCCTGCTGATGGATGTTTGCCCTGTTTCCAATCTTTTGCTATTACAATAGCGTTATGGTGAGTAGCCTCTTGCAAGCATCATTTGGTATTTTTTTAACCAGTGCATCTAAAGGATCTATTCTTAGAAGTGGATTTCTGGGTCAAAGGGTCAATACACACTACACACGCAATTTTGCTAGCTATTGCCAGATGCCCTACGTAGGATCTATACTATTTTGCACTCCCGTCAGCAATGTATGAAAGTGTTTCCTCACAGCCTTCCCAACAGAACTTGTCCAACTTGGATTTTTGCCAATCTGATAGGTAAGAAATGCTAACTCAGTGTAATTTTAATTTGCATCTCTATCATTATGAGCAAAGTCTTTTTCTATGTTTAAGAAACATTTTCTTTTTTTCAGCGAACAATCTGTTCTTACCTCTAGCTCATTTTTATGATTGTTGGCCTTTTTCTTTTCTTCAAATTTTTATTTATTTACTTTTGGCTGCGTTGGGTCTTCGTTGCTGCGCACAGGCTTGCTCCCCTGCATGTGGGATCTTCCCGGACCAGGGATTGAACCCGTGTCCCCTGCATTGGCAGGCGGATTCTTAACCACTGCGCCACCAGGGAAGTCCCGGCCTTTTTCTTAACAGAATTTTAGAGCAACTTTTATTTCTTGTCTTATTAATAATGTCTGTTTATTACTAAAGAAAATTTAAAATGCAAACAAGGAAAAAAACACCCACAATTCATCTACCCAAAGATGCCACTGTCAGTCACTTGCTATATATATTATGTTAGCCCCTTTCTGACAACAACAACAAGTGCACACGCACGCACACAAGCACACACAGTGGTAAAATATTGGCTGATCTTGTGCCAGCCCTTGGGAGCCAGAGGCTGCACTGGTTTCCTCTCTGCTTAGAGCATTACCCCTGTGAGGGGAGAGAGGCCCAGAGTGTGTGCAGGAGGGAGAAGAAGGGAGTGGCAGAAGGTCCTGACAAGTGGGGACAGGAGTGGCCAGTGGGCAGCCCCTGGAGAGGAGCCTGTACTGAGTGGGCAGTTTGATTGTGGGTGGGAAGGAGCATTCCCCCTCTCCTAGAATTGCTCCCACCAAATCAGGAGGATGGGTGGAAGAGCAGGAGCACAGGGACAGAACTAAGCTCCAGTCCAGTTCTGAGCTGCCAGGCCATGTGACCCTGGACAAGTCTCTCCCTGGCTCTTCATAAGGAAATAGGCATGGATGGTCTTTTTTTTTTTTTTTTTTTGCGGTACACGGGCCTCTCATTGTTGTGGCCTCTCCTGTTGCGGAGCGCAGGCTCCGGACGTGCAGGCTCAGCGGCCATGGCTCACGGTTCCCAGCCGCTCCGCGGCATGTGGGATCTTCCCGGACCGGCGCTCGAACCCGCGTCCCCTGCATCGGCAGGCGGACTCTCAACCACTGCGCCACCAGGGAAGCCCATGGATGGTCTTTTAGGTCCCTGCCCACTGAGGCATTATATCAATAAGGCATGAATAATTCATTATAAGCCAGCATTGATTAACGACACAAAAGGAGGCAAAGCTGGATATTCTTCAGGCCTCTGAGCACACCCCTAAACTCACAAACCTTGGACCACCACCCACACCCCCAGCACTTGTGTACCCATGTCTACCTGAGTCCAGTCCCAGCGCTGCCTCTCTGGACGTCTGACTCTGGGAAAATCACTAAATCTCAGTTTCTTCCCTCAATTTCTTCATCTGTGGATGATACCTTTTTATAGGGCCATTTCAAAATGCCTAGAGCAGTCCCTTGCACTCAGTGAGTGTCCCATTATGATGGTGATTACTATCTTGCTCTCCACCTGCCACCTGGATCATCCCATTGAGTTACCTTACAACCCAAATGCTAATAAATCTAAGCTCCATTTTACAGAGGAGACAGGTGAAGTTCAGAAAGGTTAATGACTCGCCCAGAGACACACTGCAAGCAACTGAAGAGTTCAGAGTGGGCTTCTCCAAAGGCGAACTCAGGGGTCCCCAAGGCGCCGCAGCAAGTGCTGGTCCCGGGCAGGGCCGCGGGAGAGGCTACAGATGAAGCCCGAGGACGTCTTTCGGGCCAGCTTCCGCTGGGCACCCCAACTCTAGGGGGCAGCTCTGTCGTCAGGAAGGAAAGCGATTTGGGGGGAAACCTCAGAAAACAGCGCAAGCAAGTCCCCCTGTACGGAGGAGACAGACGAGAGAGTTACCTCGCGCGCGACGGCCCGGCTTCCAGAAGCGGCGCCTCCTCCAGGAACTCCGCCGGAAGTGGGCGGAGCCGGTTTGGCTCGACTGCAGTTCCTGTTTTGGACACACTGGGGAGCCAGAGCCGGCAAAGAGCCGCAGTCAGGAAATACCGTAATTCCCTCCAGTGTGCGCATACGTAATCTGTTCCCATCACCAGAGAGGCTGATGGACACAGGCTGTAGTCTGACCTGAGGTTGGCCATGTCCTCCAGTGAAGGAGGAGGCTCTCCCTGCTGGGTCCTCCACTCCGGGCTTCCTGCTGCTCTGCTTTATGAGGCTTTCCCCGGAATTTCCAGTGAAGGTCCTTGAACGCCAGGCTAAGGACTTGGGTGAGGCCGGGGTGAGGGAGAAAGAGTTGCGGCAGAGATGTTAGTAATGTGGGGTTAACTGCCAGTTTAATTCCCACTCCCCTTATTTCCCACTTCAGAAGGACCTGTCAGAGAACCTCAGGCCTTTCTTAACCTGAGGGAAAAGATAGAATGACTTTATTCACACAGAACTTTTGGGAATTACTGTGGGTTCCTGTCAGAGTGATGTGCATTTAGAAAAATGTAGAATGTGGCAAATGCTTAACCCAAAAGAACTTCTGAAGGCCTAATTTCTGAAGGAGGTGTTTGCCTGGAGAAGGGATGGGATAGGATGACCTAGCATTCCTGGGTTGGGAAATGAGGCAGCTTCGTGTGGTCTGGGCCTCAGAGCAGTGGCAGGGGCGAGCCTGCTGTGAAAGCCCAGTCCACCTGGACAGTGGGGTCTGGGTCCAAGGCCTCTGGAAGGAGGATACCCAGCCCTGGGCAGAGTCCATAGGCAAGCGCCCACAGCCCAGGGCTCTGTCAGCCCAGCCAGCATGGCACAGGATGTGGGGCAGGAGGCTGGGGGTAGAGGTGATGGGGGAAGCACAGCAAAGAGAAAGGGAAAGGCATTTAAGAGCTGGGAGGATGGAGCTGGGCAAGACCTTCATTCTCCAGGACTCAGTTTCCTCATCTGAAAGGTGGAGATAATACTACTACTTAATGCAAAGGGCTATTGTGAGAATTTAATGAGTCAGTGTTCTAAAAGTGCTCTGTAGCCAGGGCAAAGGCTAGGCAGGACACCTTCTCAGTGGGGGCTTCCCTTATTGCCCCAGACCCAAAATGCTACGCTTTCTTGGGGGTTCCCAGAGCCCATGGTCCAGCCTTTGGTGCCAGCCCTGGCCTTGATGGAAATAAATGTTTGCAGCTATCATCCCCCACTACACTGCTCTCTCCACTCCATTCGTTGCCAGACGGTGAACTTTTCAAGGCATGCATGGTGGCTGATTCATCCCTAAACTCATTCGAAAACAAGGCCTGATAATACTTGGCAAAACGATACTAAAGTTCACCTAAAAAAACAAACATGTGAAAACAGACAGTAAAGGTATGGAAACAAAAGCAGTGGAAGGAAACTGGGACCAGATACTGAAACAATTTGACAGGAGTTATCAGAATTTTTTAAAATGTACGTAGACTTTATGCTGAACACCTTCATTTGTAAGAATCTACACCACAAAAGTAATAACAGTGAGAGGGCAGAGATAAATGTGCAAGGATGTCTGCTGCAGTATTGTCTGTAATGATAGCAAAGAACTGGAACCAACCCAAGAGTCCATCAACAGAGGATGGTGAAATAAATTGAGGTGCAGCCATTCAATGGAATGCTGAGCAGTTGTTGAAAAGAACTGAGTGAGTCTATGAGTACTGAGGTAGGAAGAATCTCCGAAAGATAGCAAGATTCAGAATGGAAAGTACAGGATGAGTCCATTTCTTTTTTTAAAAATTTTATTTATTTATTTATTTTTGGCTGTGTTGGGTCTTCGTTGCTGCGCGCAGGCTTCCTCTAGTTGTGGTGAGTGGGGGCTACACTTCATTGCGGTGCGCGGGCTTCTCATTGCGGTGGCTTCTCTTGTTGCGGAGCACGGGCTCTAGGTGCGAGGGCTCCAGTAGTTGTGGCATGCGGGCTCAGTAGTTGTGGCTCAAGGGCTGCTAGACAGGTTCAGTAGTTGTGGTGCACGGGCTTAGTCGCTCCGCAGCATGTGGGATCTTCCCAGACCAGGGATCAAACCTGTGTCCCCTGCATTGGCAGGCGGATTCTTAACCACTGCGCCACCAGGGAAGTCCCAGGATGAGTCCACTTCTTGAAAAACATTCTCCCACCACTGCCTTCAAGCCTTTATTTGTTGACTCTCCCTTCCCTGTCCTAGGATGGCAATCTGGCAGATCCTTTGCTATGCAATCCCTTTAGGATATTGACAGTCTTGTCCAACCCAAGTTAAATTCCAAGTTCTTTACATCTTCAAAGTACATATAGCACAGATACATACCAGGCTTGTCATTTTAACTTGCTTATTTCTCACCACAGCCATCTGAAGTAGGTACTATGATTATCATCCCCATTTTACAGATGAGGACAATGTGGTGTAGAGAGATTAAATAATTTTTCCCAAAGTTACACAGATCATAAATTATGGCAGAGACAGCGTCTATGGCTCCAGAATCTATGCTCTTAACTATTCTGTTATGTCACCCGAAGCTCACAAGACCATGAATGAGACTTTTTCTTGTCTCAGGATTTCAGCGGGCACAGTGTATAACTAGATATATTAGAATTGATTTAGCCATTCCCCTCATGATGGGCAGATAGATTTTTCCAGTCTTGTGCTATCACAAACAATGCTGCGATGAATTTCTTCAGTCAGGTGTTTTTGTGCACTTATGCAAACATCTCAGTAGGTTAGATTCATAGAAGTGCAATTGCTGGCTCAAAGAATACCTTTAAATCTGGATGCTGTTCCAGGTGCCTATGGCTGTATAACAAACTACCCCAAAACTCAGTGTTTAATGCCACCATTTTATCTTACTCATGATTTGGTAGGTCAGAAAGGGCTCAGTTGGATGGTTCATCTTTTATTCTCTTCTGAGCTGGTTTCATCACTTACATAACTGAGGCTCAGTGCTCATTGACCTCTCTCTCGAGACGTGCTGTTATATCCTCCAGGGCTTTGCCACATGGTTTGACCTTCATAAGAGCAGGTGATGTCAGGTAATCACAGTTTAAGTAAGAGGTAAGAAGTGGAACCCACTGGACAAGTTAAGGGAATACACTTGAATTTAGGGTTATTAGTCAGAGAACTCATAGACTAGCCCAAGTTCAAGGGAAGGGGACCTAGACCCCATCTCTCTGTGAGAGAAGTGTCAAAGAATTTGTGGATACCTTTACTTCACCACAGTAGCTATTTCCAAATTGCCCTCCAAAATGTTGGTCAATTTACATTTCCACCAAAAATGTCCAAGTCTGACTTTCCGCACAACCTCACTGACACTATCCATTGTAAAACATTTTAATTGGTGCCAATCTGGCAGTTGAAAATGGTATATTTAATTGCTGTTTCATTATGCATTTCTTTAATTTTGAGTGAAGATGGGTATCTTTTCATGTAATAACTGTTCATTAAAATTTTTTCTTTCCTTGTGAATTGTCTGTTTACATACTTCGCCCATTTTTAAATTTGGTTGTTTTTTTTAATATTGATTTCTGAAATGTGTATATTAAGGAAATTAGCTCTTTATCTGACATTGTGTTACAAATAGTTTTTATAGCCTTTTGCCTTTTTTTGTAATTTTCTCCATTCAGATTTTTCAATGTTTTTACATGTTCAATTTATCAATCTTTTACTTTAAGACTTCTGAGTTTTATGTGGAGCGTTCCTTTCCTTTTTCAGAATTTTCCTGCTAGTTTCAAATGTTTATTTTTCCAGAAGAAGATTCGTATCATTTTCCGAGGCTTCCTCTCGGAAGCACCTATTGGTGCTTGGATTGAAATAGCTTTCAGTTGACAGACCCCGTAAAGAAAACGCACAACCTTACAATTGGAGGGCAGGGCTGGAAGTCACCTTGGTTTGAATCTTCTCTTCCATAGGGCATCGAGGCTTAATGAGGGGGTGGCAGTGCCATGTCGGGGAGCCCCAGCACTCTGGGTACCTATCGAGAAAGAACCCAAGAGCCCAAAGGGCAGCCCTGGGGTCAGACAGGCTCCCCACAGCCCTCTCTGTGGGAACCTGAGGCCTGGCCATAACTCCTAGACCTCCACTGCAGGGTGAACTCGGGCCTCCTTGAAAGAAACATTCCTTACAGGCCCAGGAGAGGGGCCAGATATGCCCTCAGAGAGCTGATTCACAAGGTAGGAGATTTCACAGAGTGGTGCTTTGTTCAGGAGATCAAACACAGTAATGCGTTTGCCAAGGACAATCCTCTGGTCTCAACATCACAACCTTGGGGAGAGGCAGGGATCTGCTCTGGGAACCAGAGATAGGGGAGGCTGCTCTGAACACAGGCCTTCAGGCTTTCCTCCCAACCCAGTCAGGCTCCGCGGCTGATCCGGAGCCCCAGACAATAGCGTTCTCCACCCACTCCTTCACCAGGCAGGGCCCAAGGGACCCAAAGGCCTTCCCCCAGGTGCCTAGGGAGACTGAGTGGGCATTCATTTATTCAGGGATTATTTATTGATGCCCACTATGTGCCAGTCAGTGTTCTTGGGATACAGTAGAGAATAAAAGAGATCAAAATTCCTGCCCTCCTGGAGCTTACAGACAATAAAAATAACCAGAGTGAAAATGTAAATATGTTAGGAGAAGTACCCTGGAAGAAAACAGGGCCAAGTAAGAGGACTTGGGAGTTGGGGGCAGAGGAGCAGAGGTTACTGGGGGACGTGCATTTGCCCTCCAGCTGGATTCAGCCTGTGCAGGGGAGGCAGGAAGGAGAGGAGAGGAGGGCCCTTCCCTGAGGGGTCGCAGCTCTGGCCAGGTGGCCCTCTCCCCCAAGCTCTCCTTTCCGATTCTAGCAGCCACTGCTTTCCCTCCCGCTCAGGCCAAAGAGTAGCAAAGGTGCCCCACGCTGCACTGAACTCTCCCTTGGGGTTTCCTTACATCCCATCCACACTTCTACAGATAGTCCTCGAGTAATCCTAACTTAAGTGCTGTATTCTGCTGAAACGCTGAGAAATACAGTGACATTTGAGCAGGCTGAGTATCAAGCCATGCTGATATCCAAGGGAAGAGTGTCCTAGGCAGAAGGAACTGCCCATGCAAAGGACTGGAGATAGGATGGTATGCTTGACTTTTTTGAAGAAAGGCCAGAGTGGCCGGAGCAGAGTGAGGCGAGCAGTAGGAAGTGGTATCGAAGCGACATGTGTTGGGAAAGGGGACTATTGGAGGGCTTCAGTCTGAGTGATATGATCTTTAATGTTATCACTCTGGCTACTGTGTTGAGAACAGATTATGGAGGCCAAGGGTGGAAACAGGGAGGCCAGTGAGGGGGCTATTGCAGAGTCCCAGGGGAGAGACAATGGTGGCTCAGTTGGCAGTGGGGAAGGAATGAGCCAACACGGCTTGCTAATGACTGGATGTGGGGTGTGAGACAGCGGAGGCAAGGGTGCTCCAAGGATTCTGGCCTGTTGGATTTAGCTTGGCTACTAGATTTCTTGTGGCTTCTCTGCATCCACCCAGCCTGGGCCTCTGAGTGCTGCAGGTGTGCGTGCATGCTTGCGTGCGTGTCTCCAGTCCCTGGGGCTGTACACTGCAGACCCATCTCCTCTCTGGCAGGCCTAGAGGTCTGCCAGCCTTGGCCAGGAGGGGTCCTTGAGCAAGACGCAGCCCCCTCTGCTCAGGGCCATCTCTCTGTATGTCCCTGGTTCAGGGTCAGCCGTGGATTCAGCCCCTGGGGCGCTGGGAAGGGAAGCTAAGCCTGATCCCCAGAAGCAGCCCCAGTGAGTGAGCTGACTGAGTTGCCATATCAGTGACCTGCTTTCTGGGGCACTCCCAGACCCACGCTCTTTTTTTTTTTAATGTAGAGAAGGTCCTATTTTTATTTTTTGAGGAAGATAATGTATACAGAATTACAAACAATAATATATCCAAGACCTAGAGTTAATAATGGTTGACATTTCTTCATATTTGCTTCTAGATTTTTTTAATCTAAAGAGATTATTATTATTATACACTCTGGGTATTATAGATATGACTAACCTTTCCTTTTAGCAACATCTACATTCCTATTCTTCTTCCAACTCCAGAGGCAACCAATACCAGACATTTAGTATTTATCATTTTATTCCATGTTACACATAGAGGAACGCATTCACAAACAATCCAAGAGTATTATTTTTGGTGTACGTTTTAACTGCCACACATTAAAAGATGATGTCTAGATAGATCATTTTACTTCTTGAGGCATTATATTTTTGAGATGTATCCACAGTTTCTCTGCTTTATAATGCTCCATCCTGAGGTCATGGCCTAACATAGGAATGTTTTTATCCATTTCTCTACTTGTACACACACAGGTTATTCCCTTGATTTTGCTGTTAAGGAGAAATGCTTCTCTGTGTGTGTCTCTTTGTATGCGCGTGTAAGAGTTCTATTAGGTATGCACTCAGGTGTGCAAATGCTGCATTGAGCCATGCGGTGCACACATCCTTAAATTCACTGCTGAGTGCCCAATTATCCTCTAAGGGACCCACGCTCTTCAACCTGGGTTCTGGGGGTCAGCCAGAACTGAACGTGACCTGCTCCTTCTTCCATCACTCACTCGGCTGGCTTCCTCTCGGGCTCCAGCCCTCAGTGGGGGCATCCAAGGCGAGGGGAGAGTAAAGGTCCTGCTCAGGGGTGGCCCAACTCCCTTCCTCAGGGCCCTGAGCCTTTGCCCCTCCTGCTGGCCATGGTTTTTCCAAATCCTGGCTTGGAGGACCTCCTCCCACAGCATCCCGCGGGGTCACCTGGCTGGGTCAAGCCCTGCCCCAGCCCATGAAGTCAGGCTGAGCACCTTCTGGGACAGCCAGGCCTGGGCTCCACAGATAACAGCACCACCCTTCCGCGCTTTCCCTGGGCCGGCTCCATGCTGAGCTCTCTGCAAGCCTATCCTCACAGGCCCTCTGGGGTCCATCTAGTATAGAGGGTTGGTTAGAAAAGTGGGTTCTGGAGCACAAGCTCTGCCACTCACCTGCACTTGACCTTGGGGAGTCACCTAACTTCTCCAAGCCCCCACGTCCTCAGCTGACCTCGTGGTGTCCCTTGCACATTGGAAGCCCTTGTAAGTACTTTCTGAATAAGTCACTACATATAATATGGCTAACACAGTGCCTGACCCATAGCATGTACTCAAGAAAAGTCAGCTGTTTAAGTTGTCTCCATCTCCAGGTGAAGAAACTGAGGCTCAGAGAGGAATGGAACTTGTCCAAGGCCACAGGGCTGGGAAATGGTGGAGCCCGATTCCCCTGTGCCCGCCCCTGCACTTGTCCCCTTCTTCCCTGACTCTATACGGCCAGCACAGAGCAGGTGTCAGCTCACAAATGGAGAATCCAGGAGCTTACACTCTGAGAACCCCCAAGGGGAGGGGAGGCTCCTGTCATAATGGGAGATACAAAGATTAATTAAACACAAGCCCACAAGAGGCTGCCCATTCTGAAGCCAAGAGCCACAGCACTCTGGGAACAGTATCCTACCTACAGGATCCAGAAACCTCTGTGGAGGGGTGACACCTGGGTCCCGGATACAGGACTGGCTCATTGAATCACAAAGGTCCTAAGAAATGGTAAACATACAACCTGAATTTTTAAAGACAATCCAAGTTTCAAATATTCCATCCCACTGTTGGAATAAAGCATCAAGAGCCCCAAAGAATCCAATATTGTGGCATCTAAATAACCTCTCACGGCTAGATGGGTCACAAAAATCCATGTGACTTCACATGTCCTGAGTTCGACTTGGGGAAATAGAGTCCCCATTATTCCAGGCACAGAGATGCCAGCTGCCCCCGCTTCGTGGATGTGTGCACAGACACAGACACTAACACCAGCCAAGGCTAAGGGTCACCCAGTCTTGGGGCATTAGGTGACTCCATGGCTTGAGGAGTGCCCCTTCCCCCTTTCAGCAAAGATCCTAACCCCCGTGCTAGGCACCGTAATGTCTGGAGGGGCCTTTTGAATCCTCAGAGAAAAGAGCCTCTGGCCTTGCACACTTCTCATCAGCATGAAGGGCAAGGTCTGGTCTAGGTGACACCAAGGTTGCAGCTAGGGAGTCTCTGACCAGTCCGTTATGAAGGCTGTGCTCTTTCAGTGCCGCTTTGCAATCTTAGCATCTTGCTGCAGATCTGCCGTTCACATCGACTCCTCCCAGGACTTTTGGTTTCAGTTTCTGAGAGCAGAAATGAGTCCCACCCTTTCCCTCTGCTGCCCGCCTTACTCTCCTTCCTCCTCCCTTGTCTCCGTCCTTCCTTCCCTCTCCCACCGTGGTGGGACATGGCCCCCTGCTCCCTGGCTCTGTGGGAAGGGGTAAGGGAAAGAAGAGAGGGGATAGAGGGGATAGAGAAGTGGGAAGAGCTGCCAGATAACTCACTCCATTTTCAGGGCTGGGCAGCCACTCACAGTAGTACAAATTGTGCACTGCGCAACTCTAGGGGACGCAGTCACGTCAAAGTCACCAAAATTTTCAGTTATTGGCACACTTTTCAGGCAGATGGCAGTAAAGTTCCCGAGAGGGGGCATCTGTCTGAAGTGAGCCGAGTGGGATGAAGGGGCTGATTGCATTTGGGCTCTGATCTCCAAGAAGCCCCAAGCCATCCCCTGTCCCACAAGCCACCACCCCCCACCAGGTCTGTGCTCTAACCCACTTGTCCCTCATTGCTCAACTTCTCAGCTGGGCTAGAGCCCCAGTGAGAGACTCTTGTTCAAAAGAGGCTGGCCAGTCACCTCTAGGGCCATTTGTGGGACTCCAAGCAAGTCTCTTCCTTTCTGGGCCTCAGTTACCCCATCTGTAATATGCAGAATGGACAAAATGATCTCTAAGGGGCTCTCTGGATTGAACATCTGAGTCTGCACTGCGGGTGCCTGGGAGGCAGATGAGTTACAGTTAGGTTGGCCTCAGAGCCCCCTTTTCACTGAAGGAAGAAGGCTGTCATTGCCCTGACTGAAAGCAGGGCTCAGAGAGGATCCTTTTGTTGAAGGATGATGGTGGAGGCCCCATGAGGTCACCCAGAGAAGCTGTGTGATCTGGGTCAAGTCCCCTAACCTCTCTATACCTGTTTCCTCCCCCACGAAATGGGGGTGATACTCACCTTGCAGGTGGCTGTGAGGATTAAAGGGAATACTGTATGCAAAGGCGCTGGCACAGAGAAGGCACTCAGAGAACGGCAGAGGAAAGGAGCCTTGGGGGACACAGCGGAGCCAGGCTCCAAGGCTCTGATGGAGGGACAGCAGCCCTGCAAGGCACAGGCCCACCACTGCCTGAGCTCAGGCTCTAGGGCAGGAAATTTACCCGGCTTCCTCTGGGCCTGACAGCCTCCCGCCTTCCTCCCGGTGTGGGCTCCCCCAGTGTGAGCTCCCCTCCCCTCTCTGCATGACCACACTGCTGAGAGGATGCCTTGTGCCTGCACAGCTCGGCAGGAAACCCAAAGAGCCTTTAGCCTGGCATGCGAGGCCCTCCCCTCCGTCCCTGCCGCTCCCCAGCCACGAAGAGTTACCTGACACACCCAAACAAGCCATGCACTGTCACACCTCCATGCCTTTGTCCATGCCCTGTCCCTCTACGTCACATGCCTTTCCTTCTCCCCTCTCCCTGCCCCCGCCCCCAGGAGAGCTAAATCCTGCTCATTGTTTAGGGCCAGGCTCAAATGTCACCCTCTCTCGGAAGCCTTTCCCTGTCCTTCCAGTAAGGAAAATAATCACCCTTCCTGTTGGCTCCCTCAACCCAGGACTCACAGTCAGGAGTGCTGTGGAGCTGAGTCAGTCACACCCTCACGGAGCCTCCGCGCCATTACCTATAAAATGGAGGCAAGTCACCTCTACCTAAGGGGGAGGGTGTTGGAAGAATTCAAGAAAAGGAGATGTAAAGCCCCTAAGTACAGTGCGGACACACAATCGGTGCCCAATAAACCCTACGTGAAACTTCAAGTCCAGCCGGCCTAGCCCGCAGTGGGCAGGAAGGATGTGTCAGGCACGTTTCCATTGTTCTACCAGCTCTTTTCAGTGGGTCCTCAGGTTCCTGCCCAGGGATACCACCGGCCCGCAGCTCACTGGAAGATCAACAATGATTGACAGGCTCTGAGCCCAATGACTGACCTAGTCCTTCCTGGAGCAGGTTGTCCACCGCACGGCGCTCTTTGGCACCTCTCCCCGAGGAAGGCAAAGGGCAGGGTCAATTTTGGGGTTAGGGCTGATTTTCATGGCAGACTTGTGTCAGCTGTGCAGCCCCACTGATGAATCAGGTCTACTCCCCACCCTTCCCCTTCCGGAAGAGGCCCTGTCATAATCACAGTTGCGCTACATAAAAATAGCTTCAGTTCACAGATGCATGAGCACCAGGCCTTTCCACTGAGGGAAGAGGAAGGCCATTTCCCCACACACATTCCCCTGGCCCCTATTCAAAAGGCAGATCCTCTGGGGCGGGGTCTTAACACTTCTGTGTGAATGGCTTGAGCAGCAGCTTCCTCCCCAGCTTTGGTGCAGAAGGCTTTTTGTGGCTTTGCAATCAACCTCTCACATTTTCTCATTTGTCTCTCACACCAGAGATATGGGGCACAGCAACTAAGGTTGCTGTACCCATCTTGCAGGTGTGGAAACCCAGACCAAGGGAGGGATGGTGACTTGCCTCACACAGTGAGCCGATTGTGGGTCCCTGACTCCTGCTACAGTGCTCTTTCCGCTCTGGCATGTGCCTCCTCCTTGGAAAATGCTGTGGTCACGGTCAGAGCAAAGAGACAAAGGGTAGGAGAGAAAGGCTGGACAGGGCACAGCTTCGAGGAGCAAGACATTCATGCAACAAACATTTGTCAAGCTCCTGCTACATGCCAGGCACCATGCTAGGCTCTAGGGACACAGTAGAAAGCAAAAACGAGGTCCAGCTCCTGCCCCCCATGGAGCTTACAGTGTAACAGAGTGAGAACTAACAGTTACCAAGCATGTTCTCTACACCAGATGCTTTGCTAAACACTTCTACATGGAATTTCATTTAATTCTCACCAACATCCCCATAAGGTAGCGTATCGGACATTCGTCATTCGTGTTGGCCACCCAGCATCTGAAACCCCTTCCTTTGTGTGGGGTGTTCTTCACGCATGAGGAAGAACCCAGCTTCCATTCCTGAGGCTAAGTATGCCAGATACTCCCTTTCCCAGCCTCCCTTGCAGCTAAGGCTGGGCATGTGACCAGGCTTGGCCAATCAGCACAACCACCCCAGACCTGGTATTGTGAATCGGTAACTGTACAGATCCATCACAGCAATCAGAGCCGTAACAACGGGAGCCGCACTTGACTTCCCAGAGGCACCAGCAGCCATTTGTAGGGGCAGGTTCCCTCATTCACTGCTGGTGGAGCCCGTGTCTGCACCCAGTGGTGGGAGCTAGTGTTGTCCCTCCAGCTCTGCAGAGAAATTTTTGTTCTGTTTGTTTTGTTTGTTCGTTTTCTGCAGAGAAATTTTGAGTATTTCTCCTTAGAGAGAAAGTAGAGAAAGGAGAGAAAGGAGAAAATCCTGCTCTGCCTGCAGGTGGGGTCCCTGCTGCTTCCCCCCGGGGAAGTAGAGGAGGTGGGTAGAAACTGGAAAGGTCAGGGAGTCTGGGCAGAGGTACGATTTTCTCTGAGAACTTCCAGCCTGTACCCAGTGGCCTGGACTGGGGTGGAGGTGGGCACTCGGTGGTCTCAGGACCTCTACCTGGTGGCTTCATAATCCTCCCTTCCCCTATCTATTCTCAGGCTGTCTCTCTTCTCCCACCCACCCTCCTCTCCATCCCACTGTCCCAGGCCTGGTTCTAGCCCCACAACCTCTGCTTGGACACTTTCTTCCTCAGCCTCTCCTCCTTGCAGCCACTCACTACCATCCTTCATCCTGGAGTCAGAGTGAGCCTCTAGA
The DNA here is from genome assembly GCF_964270905.1 of Leucopleurus acutus. Classification (NCBI taxonomy): domain Eukaryota; kingdom Metazoa; phylum Chordata; class Mammalia; order Artiodactyla; family Delphinidae; genus Leucopleurus; species Leucopleurus acutus. The sequence continues at coordinate 133,737,904 of NC_139142.1, read as the reverse complement.
ACACAGGAGGCACACCCTTTTTTAAGCACCTGCCAGGATATCCTGACACCCAAATGCCTTTGCCTGGCACCCAAGGTTCTTCCAACCCCTCCAACCTGCACATCAATCCTCTAGCTCCAAACCAGAGCTCTGATCACACACCTCTCGGGCCAGTTGCCCCCTGTTCCACTGTTACTGTGCCCTGCCCTGTCCCTTGCACCTTCTTGCACTGCCTTTGCTCATGCTGTTCCCTCTGCCAGGAATGCCCTTCCCTGCCCCTTCCGCTCATCTAATAATCTCATTCATTCTTTTTTTTTTTTTAATTTATTTATTTTTGGCTGCATTGGGTTTTTGTTGCTGCATGCGGGCTTGCTCTAGTTGCGGCGAGCAGGGGCTACTCTTCGTTGCAGTGAGCGGGCTTCTCGTTGCAGTGGCTTCTCTTTGTTGCCAATCACGGGCTCTTGGCGCGTGGGCTTCAGTAGTTGTGGCTCGCGGGCTCTAGAGTTCAGGCTCAGTAGTTGTGGCGCACGGGCTTAGTTGCTCCGCGGCATGTGGGATCTTCCCAGACCAGGGCTCGAACCTGTGTCCCCTGCATTGGCAGGCGGATTCTTAACCACTGTGCCACCAGGGCAGGCCCCTGTCATTCATTCTTGAGGCAGCTTCAAATGCCAACTCATCTATGAAGCCTCCCTCAACCCCACTTAGACACCCAATGATACTGTTTCCTTTATTTTGTCCATGAGAAGTTCTGAGCATCAGCCTCTTTGGAATGAAGAAAGGTGTGCCTGTGGAACCAGGAACCTGGGCTCTTGGTCAAACAGACCGGGTTCAAATCTAAGCTTTGCCATTTCCATGCTGGGCTATTGTGGGCAAGTCGGTTAACCTCTTGGGGGCCCCCACTCTTCGGCCTTACTGACACTCCCCAAGACACATTGGTGGTTTCCCTGTCAGTCTGCCCTGTGAGTGAGCAGCCCCTCCATGCCCAGGACTGATGGCCATCAGCCCTGGGGCCCAGCCTGGGTCATGGGGGCCTTTGCTACCCATTAAAGCCCTGCACGATCCCCTTGTTTCACTTCTACCCCTTCAAACCCACCCTCCACTACAGAAACAAAAGGCAGGTCACAGAGCACCAGGTGAGAGCCTCTGACTGGGCATTTCCTGGCATCAGGGAGAGAAGTACACAGATGTGCCTCATCTATGTGCCTAAATGCCAAACAAGTACAAGCAGGTGGCTCTGTGTGTGTGCACGCAACCGTGTAAAACTTCGGGGTGGGTGTATGCGGGGGCATATATGCTTATCTGTATGTGTGTGTGGCCGCTGTGGTTGTCAACTCAGAGCAAAAAAAGCCCACACTTCCTGTTAAGAATCAATTAGAGCATCTTTTATAGAAGCCCCAAAGCTCCCTGAGAGTGTCATCAGAGCTCGGGGAGGGGAGGAGAGGTGGGAAGGGCAGGAAGGATGGGAGCAGAGGGCAGGATTCTGCTGCCAAGTCATTGTATGACCCCAAACAACACCTCTCTGGGCCTCAGTTTCCCTTTCTGTAAAAGCAGGATGGGGGATTTAGGCTAGGTGATCTCTGAACCCTCCTACCCCCTCATTTATGGAGACAGATTAGCATCCAGAGTACACTCTTCAGATGGAGACACCATGCACAGTCCGAAACCCCACCAGGCATGCCCCTGACCTCACATTGATCTGACCTTTCCCAGACCATTGTTGGAAACCTAGGCTAGACCCTGTGGCTGTATGGGGGAGGGGAGAGGGAGGATGTTTCCAGTGGGGAAGGGCTAGTGGCAGCCAGTCTCCCACACTCATCAGCAACTTCCTCTCCACTCCCATCCCCACCCTGACCTGCTCCCTCCCGGTTCCCACATCCTCAACCAGAAGAGAAACAAATTAGTTCCTCTGTAGAAAAGAGCAGGAGTCCCTGCCCCTTCCACGCACCCCATCTGCAGTGGGGGAGGGTAAGTGGAGGAGAGGCCAGGTTCACAGTCAAAGCTGGCCCCCCACATTTTACAGATGAGAAAACACACAGTGAGACAGTGGCGGTGCCAGGATTGCACCCAGCTTCCCACATGCCTTTCCACATCATCAGGCTGCCCCTCAATGAAGGAGTGTACCTAACAAATTCTCATTTCCACTGAGGGTGGAACGCAAGAACAGGAGCTGACATGGTAGCATGGGTACTTAGGATAGATGCCAGGAAGCACTTCCCCAGGGATTCTCCAGGACAGGTGCCAAAAGAACACTCACCTCCTCCCAGGCACGCCTTTAGAGTATAGGATTCCCTGGAATGCAGTAGCTCCTCATGGTTAGGAAGAGGGCTGGAGAGACCAGGCTTCCTGCCTAAGTTATCCTGCAGGGAAGGGGGCAAGATTCCAGGAGGAGGAGGAAAGCTACCATGGCTGGGCTCCATGCTCAGTACTCACACCTGTGCCCATTTTACAGCTGAGGAAACTGAAGCCCAGAAAGGTTAAGTGACTTTCCCAAGCTCACACAACTAGGACCTATGTGGTATGACCCCAAAATCTTTCTTTGTCTTTCCACTAACAAGTTCCCGCACACAGATCACAAGGTGAATTTAAAAACACCATCCATAAAGTGAGTTTAGATGATATGTGGGTGAACTCTTTTTGTTTTTTTTTAACAATATATTGATCCCAGGATTCCCTGGCAGTCCAGTGGTTAGGAGTGTGTGCTTTCACTGCCGAGGGCGTGGGTTCAATCCCTGGTCGGGAACTAAGATCCTGCAAACCATGTGGTGTGGCCAAATTAAAAAAACAAAAACAAAATGAAACAAAACCAATGTACTGATCGAAATATAAATCAGGAAAAAATAAATCAGCTGTCATACTCGTGAATTCACAGACATTATTGCTTGGGACTAGGCTACGTTTTGAAAGTTGAGAAATATTAAATGGATAATAGTTTAGGTAGCAAAACTCTGGAAAGTGTTGCATGAATGGCTGAAGCTTTAGAAACAATCCTTGAAATCTCTTGGTTGGAGGCAGTGAATACGGGCCTCTATTGGCAAACAAGAGGGTGACTCCTGAGTGTGTGCTCCACTCCCACCCTGTCCACCTGTCCGTCCTGGCCATGCAGCTCAGGCTCTGGTGTGTGTGAGGGGGGCAGTTCATCCTAGGTCATGCAGGCCCTGGGGGAGGTGAGACAGAGGAGAGCAGGCTGAGCCGCTGCGGAGGGAGGTGGGCGGGAGGAAGGGGAGCCTGTGGAGGCTCAGAAGAGTGAGATGCAGCCCCTGGGCGCTAGTGTCAACTCAGGGGAGCTCTCCACTCAGCCTGCCCTGTGTGGGTGCCCCCTTCCTCTCTCGGTTTTAGCTCATTTTGGGTCCTGGTTCCTACTCGCCTATGTCCCTACCACTTTCAGCTTTGCTCATTTTCTTTATTATTTTTTAATAATTTTTCTTTTTTTTAATTAAATTTTTTTATTTTTGGCTGCGTTGGGTCTTCATTGCAGCATGCGGGATCTTTCATTGCGGCATGCAGGCTTCTCTCTAGTTGTGGCATGCAGGTTCTCTCTCTCTCTCATTGAGGCACGCAGGCTCAGTAGTTGCAGCACACGGGCTTAGTTGCCTCGCCGCATGTGGGATCTTAGTTGCCTGACCAGGGATCGAACCCGCATCCCCTGCATTGGAAGGCGGATTCTTTACCACTGGACCACAGTGGTATGACCCTTTGCTCATTTTCTGAGAAGCCATCCAGGCAGGAGGGAGACTCTGTGCCTCCCCAAGGAGGCAGCTCCACTCCTGGGCCCTTCCTCATGGGTCTCCAGGCCTGGTCTAGAAGCCAGTTCCAAGCAGCTGAGCATCAGGCCTGGCCCCTCGCCAGCTGCCTGGACCCAGGGGACTGAGGGAGGATGCAGAGCCCGGCAAGGGCCTGGCTGGCTGACCCGGCAGTCTGGGGTCAGCTCCACAGGGGCTGGCCATCAAGGAGGTTGAGTGAGCTCACTCCAGCGCCTGACACAGAGGAACCTCTGGGCAGCATCTTCCCTACTGTGTCAGTAGGAAGCCCCATGGTGGCGGTGGGGGAGGGACTCCATCTTCTTTCCACCTCCTCACCGCAGTAGCCCCCAGGTGGGCCCAGCCTGCCTTAATGACTCACAGCCTATTCACCCACCTAGGATTTGAATCCTGAATGATCAAGATCATATTCATCAAGAAACAGTTTTCAGGTGTTTTCCCCAGAGCTCTGGGCCCAGTGCTCTTGACACAGGATTTTATGGAACCTTCACAACACTGGGGTTGATCCTGTTATTATCTCCACTTAATAGGTGATAAACTGAGTCTCAGAGAAGTGAAATCATCTTGCCCAAGGTCAGACATAGGTCAGGGAAGAGCCAGGATTCGATGTGATTCTGAACCTGTGCTGTTTCCCCCATCCCTGTGAAGGGAGAGCTCACCATTAGAGAAGAAGGTGGTTCCTTCCACCTAACTCCATGCCCAATTTCAGTACCAAGCGCATTGAGAATAGCCGTCCTTGAAGCTTTAGCTGCCTATACCTTACTGTGAGTGAGTGGATGATCATTGTGACCGTGTACCATAAATGTTTTCTCACTTAGCATCTTATTTAGTCCATGCCCAAAAGAGCAGATATCATTATGCCTATTTTACAGCTGAGGAACACAAGACTCAGGGAAGTGTGGTGACGGGTTCTGCAATGCCCTGGCCACCAGCCCCTCTGTTGGGTGGGTCACTCCATCCACCCCACAGCCCTTCTCTCTCAGGACCTGTCTCCCAGAGCACATTTTGTTAAGAGGAAGGGGAGCCAGCGTGAGGAACCAGGACCCCAGAGAGAGAGGGCAATGAGGGAGAGAAGTGGGCAGCAAGGAGAAAACAGAGACTATCTGGACGATCTCCGGTCATCCTGATTTTGGCTGTCCTTGGTGGGCTTCTAGGGCTGCTTGCAGGAATGTAAGGGCCGCCCTTCATGAAAGCAAGACAGCTGTTCTGTGTCCTCTCCCCGACAGCCCGCCACCGCCATCCTCTTTTCTAGCCATGAGACCTCCATTCTTAACCATTCCTCTTAGGACATTGCCTAATTACAGTGAGTATGAGAGAAACATGCGGACGACTCAAGGTTGTTTTTCAGTTACGTTAAACAATGTCAGTGCCTGTTTGGGGGAAAGATTTCGCTGCTAATAGGCTGTTAGAAGTGTTCACCTGGAGAGCTGTGGGTTGCTCACCGTCCGGTGATGGCAGGGAGTTGAATTTCACTCGAGTAAGTAAAATAAACAGATCAGCATTCAACTTTCTTATATAACTGGAAAATAGTTTTTTAAAAATCAGGATCCTCTCAAACTACTGCAGGGCAGGCCTAGATCAGGGGCTCGTACCCTTGTGTGTTTGTGCCATAACTTCCTTTGTCATATGGTGAAGCCTGTGGATCCCATCTCAGAATGATGTTCTTAAATGCATAAAATAACTAACATAGGGCTACGAAGGAAACCAACTATATGAACATGTAGTGATCAAACATGAAAAATTTTTTTTTGATGTAGATGGTGCTTCCTAATTAATGCATGAAATATCAAGATCTAGCAATAGGTCTAACAACTACTGTAGTTTTAAAACAGTGATGAATGTAAACCATATTTCAAAATATCTGAAAAAGGTAATTTGAAAATACCTGTAATTCTGTCAGTGACACCATCATGGGTCCTGCTAATACTGCTGTGGTTTGTTGCAACATCTTTGAAGAGGAAAAAAAAAAAATTCAGGTAGAGGTCAATGAAAATAAAGATGTATTTTTTTTTCTCTTCCCGATTTTCAGACTCCTGAATTCTATCCTTTGATCTCTAGGGATCCCACAGACCCCAGATTAAGAACTCCTGGTCTAGTTCTATCTTTTATAGCACATATGTGTAATTGTATCAAATGCAGTTTTCAAAACCTGATTAATTTTACAAATAAATAAAGTGCCTGACAGGTAGGTCTCCATAAATGAGAATCTGTGCCCAGGGCCTGGAGCTCCTGCTAAGGTTACTCCATTCGTTCTTCTAGGGAAAACAGAGCCTCTGTTTGCTCACCCACAAAGTGGAGCTCCCAGAGCTACATCAAGACGTTGTGCCCCAGATGCCCGCAGACTGCCTGGCACTGAGCCAGGCCTTCCTCCACCAGAGGGGCCTTTGTGCCCCTCCTCACACTGATGCCACTTGGCAGGAGAAGAATTGCGTTGGGTCTGGGAAAATTTTGACTGGCCCTCGACCCTGGGAGGAGGGTGGCTTCACAACCAGCCCTGGGGAGCCCCAGCCTCCGAGGCACCCTGAGGCTCCCTCACCCAGGGCCTCAAGCTGCCTGCATCCCGGAATTCCCCGGAAGCCCTTAGGCACCTGCTTCCCCTCTTGACTCATCTGCGGTCACATGAGGAACACAGTCACAAGCGAGTGTGACCAGGTCATTGCTGACAGGCTCACGAGACACTTGGCCGGGAATCAGGCAGCAGACAGTGGCGGCGGAGCTGGAAGGTTCTCAGAGCCCAGAGGGCAGATGGAGGCCTACAGCAGAGGCTGACTCCAAGCCGACAGGCTCTGACTCCTTAGAGTTCGTGCCCCACTCCTCCTTTTCAGCCTCCCCCCATGGCCAGGCCACCCTTCCCCGTGCCAGAAATGTCAATGCCCTGGGGATCATGCTCTTCCTTCTAGCCAAGGTCTGACATCCAACTGCCCCTTCTCCAGAAACTTTTCCCTTCATCCCTTCCACTTTCCTATCAAAACCCACCTGTTCTGTGTCCCGTCACCCTCTGCTCTAAGGCAACTAACTTCCAGTTACCTGAGGTACGAGGAATTTGGAGTTAAAGACCTTCATTCAACTCCTGGCTCTGGCTAGCTATGAAGTCCTCTGCCTCTCTGAACCTTGTTCAATGTCCTCATCTATTACATGATGTGTTTAAATCGCTGTCCCACCTTTCATACCTGTTATGAGGACCAAGAACATTTTTAGATGTGAAATCACTTCATAAACTGTAAAGCATTTTCAGAGCTGTAATATGGGACTCATCATGGCTGACAAGCTGTCTGATGTGTTTCAATTATCAGGGTCCTTCTGGAGAAATGACGGTGGTGGTGTTTCAGGAGGGGTGAAGATCCATTTAGCTAGAGGGCCCTGCCACATTGTCCCACCCCATCCCCTAAATCATACCCCAAGCAAGACATGCTCTTTTAGGCAGAGTCTGGTCTTGGATCTGAGTGGGAGTTTGAAAACTCTGAAGAAATAAACCCCCCCTACACCCAACCCAGGAAATTGACCAAGTAGGTGCTGGGGGCGATAAAGATTTGCTTCTGCTTTAGATGTGATTCATCCAGTTTGTCTCAATCATTGTCAAGCCCAGAGGGAGACGGCAGGATGGAGCATCTGTTTCTGAGGAGGGAAGCTGGAGAGGTGCTGCACCTCAGGAGCTGAGGAGTGCATCTGTTGGCTTGGGGGCCTGGAGGGTGACCTGCTGGGAATCATGCAGGGTTTAGCAGCAGAAGGCCTGAATTCCAGACCCTGCTCTGCCATGCCGAAACTGTGTGTCCGTGGGCAGGTCACTGGCCATCTCTGAGCTTACACACGCTGTGAGTAAAAGGGCTGCGATAACCCCCAACTCAGCAGGGTCTTCCTAGGATTCATGTGTTCACTGCATGAGACACAGAAATGCCTGCAGTTGGGTCGCAGGGTGACGTGCCACCCACCCTGCCATCCAGGGTGCCAGCCCCCATGCTGCCACCCAGCACGGCACTTGTCCAGGCCTCATACGTGTTGATCTCCTCATTGGGCTGATTCCTGCAAGAGAGAACAGTGCTTCTCGTCTTATACTCACAATGCCGGGCACCTGTAAGCAGGGCCCAAAGCCCAGGAAGGCCCCTTACCTCCCTGTGAGACTATAATCACATGTCTACAATTGTATTGTTTCCAGCTATTTCATTTAGCTTTCCGCTCTGGGATCGCAGAAAACCTCAGCGCCAGCTGGCATTTCCCCAGCGTCTGGGAGATTTTCATCAATGCCCTCTCTTCCTTCTTTGGGGCTAGACTGTCTTGTTGAAATCCCAGCTTTGACACTTACTAGCTATAACCTTGGGCAAGTCACTTAACCACTCTGTGCCTCGGTTTCCTCATTTGGGAATAACAATTCAAACTACTGCTGGGTACATGTATAGTCAGCTTAACGGGAAAATGTCAAATTTTTTTCTTTTCTTTTCTTTCTTTTTCTTTTCTTTTTTTTTTTGGCCATGCCTTGCGGCATGTGGGATCTTAGTTCCCTGACCAGGGATCAAACCCGCACGCCCTGCAGTGGAAGTACGGAGTCTTAACCACTGGACGGCCAGGGAGGTCCCTCAAATTGTTTTCTAAAGTGGTTCTGCCAATGTAGATTCCCAATAGCTGTGTTTAAGAGATCTCATTGGGCTTCCCTGGTGGCGCAGTGGTTGAGAGTCCGCCTGCCGATGCAGGGGACATGGGTTCGTGCCCCGGTCCGGGAAGATCCCACATGCCGCGGAGAGGCTGGGTCCGTGAGCCATGGCTGCTGAGCCTGCGGGTCCAGAGCCTGTGCTCCGCAGCGGGAGAGGCCACAACAGTGAGAGGCCCGCGTACTGCAGGAAAAAAAAAAAAAAAAAGAGATCTCATTGTCTATATCCTCTTCTACCTTTGTATTGTCAAACTTTGGCCAGCCAAATGGATGTAAATGGAATTCATTACGGGGTTTGTTTGCATTTCCCTAAATGCTAATGAGGTTGAGTACCTCTTCATGCTTACTAGTCATACATATTCATATCTTTTGTTCATTTTTCTGTTGTATTGTTTATCTTTTTGTTAACTGATTTGTAGGAGTTCTGTTTTTTTCTATATATTCTTAATACTAATCCTTTGTTGGTTGTATAAAATAATTATCTTCTCCCCCTCTGTAGCCTTGTCTTTCATTTTATTCAAGGTGTCTTTTGATGAGCAGAAGTTCTTAATTTTAATGAAGTAGCACATCAGAAAGATATTCACCAAATTTTTTTCTAAAGGTTTCGATGTTTAACTTTTAAGTTCTTGATCCATCTAGAGCTGATTTTTGGTGTATGGTGTGAGGTGGGGTTTTTATCTTTTCCATGGGGATGATTAAATCTTCTAGCTGCATTTGTGGACCAGTTCTGCAGCCAACTTTCCTTCCCCACGCCGCCCCGCCCCCCGCCCAACCCCGGAGCCAATCTTAACAGATCTTGAGGGGACAGGAAGGGAGGGCCCAGATGAAGTCTTAGTGACACAGAATTCCCTCCTGACAAGGACTTCCGGAAGGGGGGGTCACATCCAAGGAGGCCAGAGACAAAAGAAGCCACATGGCAGCTTTGCCCAAGCAGCCTCTGCCTGCATCTGAGCTCAGCATTAACTATTTTATTAAAGATGTAACACAGAGGGCTTCCCTGGTGGCGCAGTGGTTAAGAACCCGCCTGCCAATGCAGGGGACACAGGTTTGAGCCATGGCCCGGGAAGATCCCACATGCTGCAGAGCAACTAAGCCCGTGTGCCACAACTACCGAGCCCGAGCTCTAGAGCCCATGTGCCACAACTACTGAGCCTGCATGACACAACTACTGAAGCCCGTGTGCCTAGAGCCCATGCTCCGCAACAAGAGAAGCCACCGCAGTGAGAAGCCCACACACCGCAATGAAGAGTAGCCCCCCCTCGTCACAACTAGAGAAAGCCCGCGCGCAGCAACAAAACCCAATGCAGCCAAAAATAAATTAATTAATTTAAAAAAAAAGATGTAACACACAGACATGGCAAATAATGATAATAATAATCCAAATAGTGCTCAAAATATCAAATGAAGTTAAATTTTCCCACCTCCAGAACTCCTGCCCAGAGGTAATCACTTCAGCAGTGGCTTAGTAATGATTTTTAACTCTCATGAATTCTCTCCTCGACTGCAAATAATATGCTTGGTGCCTCTATTTCTTGATTTATCAACTCTAGAATAACTCTAGTTATTCTCTGCTGGAAAAGTTAGTTTCCTTACATCTACCCCATCTCTCCTCCCTTCTCACCCCATTCTCAATATTCGTTTGTTTGTTTTTTGGAGGGGGCACCCAGATCTGAACCGGGGACCTCTTGATCCACAGTGATTTTTTTTTTAATGAATGCTAAATGTTATGTCAACTCCTGCAGTTGCTGCCACAGCTGTATTTCAGGAAGCCCAGCCCATTGAGGCTCCCGCCCCCCCCCACCCCCACCCCTGGCAGGAGGACGTCAGACAGGACACTTCCCATCACCCTGCTTCCTGATTCCAGGCATCAGAGCTGAGCTGGACAGAAGGAAAACAGTCTTTCGGTGTCTGGGGCTCTTCCCAACAATGGTGCAAATGAAAGGACTGGGCCTGTTTCCTGAGGGGGGTGGAGAGCCCTGGAGAGGGCGGGAGGAGAATGCTGCCGTGAATCCAGGCTGGTTGATACCCTGCCGCAGGCTCCCTGTGTGACCTTGGGCAAGTCCCTTCCCTGTCTCTCCATCTGCAAAATGCAGGTTACTGAGATCCCTCCCACCACGGACTTTCTGTGATAAGATCACAGTGGTGGCTCTGAGGAGACCTTCTGATAAAGGGTAGAAAAGGCTCTCCTGAGAGACAGTATACTACTAATACAAAGACAAGAAGAACAACTGCTGTTTCCTCAGTGCCTCCCATGGGCCAGGCACTGTCCAGTTCACTTGCCTGACCTTAGGTAATGCTTATAACACTCGGGGGGCATTATTCTCCTCATTTAACAGATGAAGAAACTGAGATCAGTGAGGTTAGGCAACTTGTCAGAGGTCACAGGGCGGGAAGGTCTGTGCCACCAATCCAATCCATCACCTAGCCCTGTTGAAGACCTTGGATATTTGAAAGTGCTGAAAATCTCCAAGGTCCCTCTGGGTCTCCAGAAACAGGTTGGGAGGCCAGAGTTATCCCTTCCTGAGCTTGCGGATAGCCTGCCTCCCAGACCCACTGCGGAGACTGACCCTGGCCCAGGTCCAACAGGTGATTCTGAGGTCAGTTTCTTTCAGGAGGCCTTTGCATAGCCAGAGAAGAGTGGGCGGCTGTTTGGCCTGGGGAGACCTTTCCTCACCCACAGCAGGGACCCCAGGCAGTTCAGAATGGCCTGGGGGCTATCTCTCTCTCTAGCCCTCCCCAGGGGTAGAGCTGTTCACACACTCCCCACCCACGGACAGGCACACTCTTGGCCACATTGTGTCCTGGGGACTCTGAGGACCCACAGGCCTAAGCCCAGCATGACCTGGCACTGGCCGCAGTTGGGCAGGCCTGCTTCCCTTCAGACCCAAGGCCACAGGCCGGGAAGGAAATGAAGGTGGGAGGAGCCCAGAAACGCTGACTTTGTTGGAAAGCTGCCTGGGAGGGAGGAAGCACAGACAGGCCCGGCCCAGGGCTGTGGGCAAAACCAGCAAAGCCGCCCTGGCGTCTCTGTAGATTCAGGGCCACAAGGGCCTCTCCTGGGCCACCCAGCCCTGGCTTGTGGCTAGGAGACTGGGGGAAGAGGCCTGATGATGTCGCACTGTAAATGAGGGACTGAGCCCAAGCCTGGCCCTGGCTGCCCAGACTATGGGGCTTTTTCCCTCACCAGCAGCCAGGGGCGGGGAGGGGGGTGGCAGCTGGTGGGCAAAGAAACACCTATAGCTTAAACAAGCCCCTTCCCTGAGAGTCCAGCCTGGGAATCTGCACTTCTGAGCCCAACATCAAGAAACGAATAAAACAAAGATACACAAATGAAACAAACAAAGGCCCTTTGCTTTTGTAAGAGGGCAGAAGCCCCTCCAAGCTGAGGCAAATCTGACAAAACCCTTGAGCCTAGATCTGAGCTCCTGAACCCCCCTGACACGTGGCCTACGGGGGATAGGTGTCTTGCCGGCCCACAAGTGACTTGACCACTCACTCTGCACTCACTTTCCTGGTTGTGGCAATGGGACTATAAATTGCCTGCCGAGGTCAGGGTTTCTCAACCTCAGCACGACTGACATTTTGGGCCAGATATTGTGGATGGCTGTCCTGTGTCTTGTCGTATGTTTAGCAGCATCCCCGGTCTCCCCCGCTGGAAACCCCTCCCAGTTGTGACAAACAAAAATATCTCCAGCCTCTGCCAAATGTCCCCTGGAGGACTACATGGTCCCCAGTTAAGAACCACTGCTCTAGATCCATTCTTCCCTTCCTTGGTAATAAGACTTTTGATTTTCAGCTGACACGTAGCCACCAGGGTCAAAGACCAAGGTGCAAGACCACCCTTGCAGTTATGTGTGGCCATGTGACCAAGATCTGGCCAAGGAGAGGTAGGCAGAAGTGCAACTTCCAGGAAGTGTCTTTAAAGGGAAGGTGTGTGTCCTTATGACCTCTTGTCCATTCCCACTGGGTAGAATACAAGTATGATCACCAGAGCTGGGTCACTCATGGGTCATGACGTTGTTGGCAAGTGCTAAGATGTCAGAACACACGGTGAGAGAGAAAGAGGCTGGGTCCTGGGTGACCACGGAGCTGCTGTGGTAGAGATGGGCTCTACCGCCGGACTTCTCACATGGGAGGACTGAACTTGAGTCACTGCTATCTTGTCTATCTCCCCCGGAGCCGATTTTAGCCTCTGATGAACTCTCCTGACGCCATGGCCTCTTGTCAGTCACAGTCAAATCTCATCCTGAGTAACACATGAGATATAACTCTGCTATCCTTACAGCTTCAATCACCCACCGTCTACATGTCTGTGACCTTCAGATTTGCCCCAGCCCAGTTCTGGTAGTTCACTGCACTACTCCGCACAGCTGCTGTTCTCTCCCCAACCTGCCCCTCCCCGGATACTCCCCATCTCAGGAAAGGGCACCTCCACACCCCCAGCACCCCCGTGAGGCATCTCTGATTCCCCTCCCCCCACTCCATCTCTCACATCCACAAGACCCAAAATCCCCTATTCTGCTTCCTAAAAAGGATCTATTCCTCCACTCCACCTCCAATGTCAGTGTCCCAGCTCAGGCTCTCACCACTCCACAACTGGTCCATCACAACCACCTCCTGACTGGTCTCCCTGCCTCCAGTCCTCACCCTGCAGCCTGTCCCTGCCTTCTTTAAAACCCTCCCATGACTCCCTTTGGTCCAAATTTTCTGGGGAACATCATGATCCCCTGCCTTCTGCCACCTCATTTCCCATCCCCTCACCCTTCCGTCAGCACCTCCTACTACAGGATACTACACAGAATTTGCCCAGTTCCGGGAATATGCTGTGATTCTCTGTTTCTGCACATGCTGTTCCCTCTCTCAAATAGTCTCCCCAGCTCCTGTTCGGTAACCTCTTACTCCTCCTTCAAGGCCCAGGCAAAGGTCACCTCCTCCATGAGGCCTTGCCTGATTCCCTCAGCAAAAGCAGCCTGTTGATCTCTCCTCTATGCTGCTGCAGAACTCGCCCCTCTAACTCGGGGCTGATCCCACTGTGTTTGCTGAGTCAGGATGTCTGTCTCATTTTGTCGTACTTGGAATCCACAGGACCTAATGTAATGTTGGCAAGGCGTGGGTGTCCGACACACAGTACTGTTACCCATTTACTAAGCCCTTACTCTGTGCCAGCCTCTGAGCTAGATGCTTTATCAAAATTACCTCATTTTATCCTCAAGATCACGCTGCTGGGAGAGATGAGACTGAGATTCAGAGAGGTGGAGCAGCTGCTTCAGGTCACACAGCTTGTGCACAGCCGTGTCAGAGACGGATTCTCCATCTGCTACACTTGATTCCCCCTTAGGATCTGGCCTCACCCCCACTGCCAACCCGAGGGTCTCCAAGGAAGCCCCAATCACCAGAGCTAACCAGACCTGGGTGTGGAAAAAGCCCTTTGTCCTTTTCTTCAACTAACAAGTTGGGATCTGTTGAAAAGGAACTTTAAATAGGAAACCAAGAAAAAGCACCCCCAAATATATTTTTTTTTTTTAACAAAACAGATGGGCAAGTTCAGGTCCTCCCTCAGAGCTGTTACTTCCTCCACTCTAAAACCAGCAGGAGGTACTCAATGGTCTCAGAGATCCTTATCAGTCCTGATATCCTGTGATTCCTCAATTAGTTTCTCAGATGGACCGCGGGCTGGTGGGTTTTGTTGGGCCACAGCTAAGGAAGGAGGAGGGTAGGGTCCTGTTGCAGGCTGCCTAGCCCCCACCCAGCTCTCCTCCCCTTTAGGACTTGACCTTAGAGGGCGAAGGGAGAAAGACACTTGCCCAAGGGCCTCCTCCTGCCTCCTCCCAACTCTCTCTCTCCCGCCCTGCCTGACCAGCTTGAGGGCTGGGCTGGGCTAGATAGGCCTACAGCTTGGAGTCCAGACTGCATGCTTCCTGCAGGGTCTGCAAGAGTCCTGTCCCCTCTCTTGGCCTGTTTACTCATCTTCCCTCCATGGGTCACCACCCACTCTGACGTCCCAGGCCGTGGCTTCTCCTCCCCACTCCTGCCAGTGGGACCCTCTGGAAAGCCCCACTCAGAGCCGACAGGAAGGGGAGAGGGGAGGCTCGTGGGCGAGTTCCTGTGGAGGCTCAGGCTCTCAGCCGTAGCCGTTGGAGCCTGTCGTTTCCCTTCCCCCGCCCACCCAGCCGGGAGGCCAAGAAGTTTCATCACTGCCGAGTTGTTGTCCTTATAAGGGAAGGGCCTCCCGAGCCTCTCCCTGGGGCCCTGGCTGGCTGGTGGAGAGCCAGGCCAGCCTCGGGGTGTCCTTCGGGAAAGGTGGGGATGCCCCAAGCCCCAAGTCAGCCCGAATTCCCCTGGGCTGAGTGTCCATCTGAAGTCAGAGACTCTCCAGAGAAGAAACAGGAAGCAGTCGAGTGTCAGCCCAGGTCAGGAACCCAGAGGGTCAAATCCCAGGTCCCAACACTAACCTGTGGTCTCCTAGGCACGTTGTTTAAGCCTCGGTTTCCTAAGCTGTCAAAGGAGTGAACAGAAATATATCTTCCTCATGAGACCACTGGTGACAGTGAGAGACCAAAACAGGCCTGCCAAGTAGTAGGTGCTCTGTGAGGCCGGGTGGCTGGGGTTTACTAACCTCATCTTCTGTGAGGCAGACCATGGGCTAAGCGTTCCACAACAATCCTGTGAAGAAGGGAGAATTAGCCCATTTGACAGACAGGAAAAACTGAGGCACATTTTACCTAAGGTCACTCATTCATGGCTGGGGTTTGAATCTAGATATGTCTGCCTCCAAATCTAAAGTCATGTTTTTCTACTTACACCCTGCTGCTTCCCCCAGGAACTCTGTTCCTGTAAACACAATTATGACAACAGGGCAGAATTTCCACCATCACCTCTCCACCCTCCACATCCCCCCACAGAGCCTCCTCGTAACGTCACAGAAACCGCCACTTGAGTGAGTTCGTGAGGTCTTTTCTGACAGTCCTGCCTCATGTCTGGGACATGAGAGTAGGGGTCAGGGAGGCTGGGAGGCAGGAACACAGGGCTTGGAAGGCATAAAATATGGTGGCTCCAGAAAGACACAGGGAGCTTCCGGGGTCCAGGCTCAGGTGGGGGCAGAGGGAGGGGCAATCTGGATGTCCCCTTCCCCACCAGACCCTCCCGCTCTGTCCTGGGTCCCGCCTGAAGGCAGCCACCTGTGTTTTGCAAAACCCCACAGGACTTCAGGCCACTGAGATATTGGGGACTCGTATTCAAAAGAAAAAGGCTCCGTTTCTCTGCACAGACCTCCAGCCCCTAGGGCCAGAAGGAAAGAAAGTTCTCACCACATCCTTCCTCAGTCTTGCGGCTGGCTGGCCACTGACACCTTCCCAGCAGCTGCTCCCTTCAAGGCGTCCCTCGGGAGGAGACTTTGTTCCTGGGCCAGGGTGGGAGTATGCCCCGTTCGATAAAGGGACTTCTCTCCCTTACTTTGGTTCCTCCTTAACGATAAGGTGAAATGGCCCACCTTCTGCAGGCCACCCACTTGGTATGGTGGACACACGTCAGGTCAGTGGCAGGGGAATTCAGGAGGGATACGAAAGTCATAGAACAGTCAATAAGCCCGGGGCCAGGTGCTTCCTGTTCTGTTGACCACCAGGCCTTTCCAGCAGCCCTCACAGATAAGGAAGGGAGCCGGCCTTTGGGGAGCACTGTGGTGCTTTCCCACGTGGGGAGCGGGTGGCACTGCAATCTCCCTTTTATGGGTGAGGAAACTGAGGCCCCGGGAGGCTGAGATTCACTGAAGTCCCTGGGTGGGACTTGACACCTTCCCAGCAGCTTGACTTGAGTGGAGCTCTGACTACTGGCCCAGGGGTTTCCAAAGAGCACTCAGCAAAGCCCTGGGGTCCTGCTGAGATGTATTAGGGGTGCCCCAGGCATAAGGCAGGGCCCAGGATCACCCCAACCAGGACCAGGCTCTGCGGTTAAAATGACAGCTGGAATCATTTTGAACCATCATAGGAAACACCTGTTCAGGCAAGACTCATCAATGGAGATTCGATCTAAGGGGAAATTTTGATGTGGTGCAACATATTTGCGCATGGTCTTTAATACAAAGTCTCCCAGATTGCTTATTAGTTACATGAGAAAACTATGTAACCATACAACAGAAAAATCAGACACTTTGACTGGGTGATCCAAATAAGCATCACCAGTAAAAGTTGGATGGAGGCTATGTTTCCAGATGTGATTCCCTGAGAAGGACCTAGTATTGCCTATGCAGTTCTCTGGCTGAGACTCTATAACCTTGATCTAATTATGAAGTAACCGCAGACCAACCCCAAATGAACAATATTCTATTAAAAAGCTGGGGAGGACTGTAGTCTTCAAAAATACCCACATCATGAAAGATAAAGGCTGTGGAAACATTTCAGATTAAAGGAGACTCGAAGAGACATGTATGTAATATTCAACCCTACACTGGAGGCAACATGTGATGAAACGATATTATTGGGTCTAACGACAAAATCAGAATATGAACAGTAAGTATTCTATTGGTGTTAAATTTACTGAAGCTGATAACTGCACTACGATTAATGAGAGAATATGCTTATTTTTAGGATATACACACTGAAGTATTTAGGGGAAAGGGGCCATGATAACTAACTCTCCAAAGACTCAGAGAAAAAATTGTGTGTATATTACAGAGAGAAGGCACTCGAAAGACAAGCCAACAGGTCAATCTGAGTAGAGTATATGCGTGTTCTCTGTACTATACTTACTCTCGCAACTTTTCTCTGTGTTTGAAATTACTTCCAAACGAAGTTTTTAAAAACTGAAAAGCATTGTTCCCTATGACACTTGGCCTCCGGGCTGTAGAAACGTGTTGGGGGCAGGGGATGAGACTGGAGCACCTGGCCGAGTTTGGCGAAGGTGGAGCACTGGAGGAGGGCGATGCCCCCAGCCTGGACTATGGGAAGTGGGCCCTCGAAGAGAGCTTGGAGGAAAGGTGATGCCCCGGTCAACCACCACCTACCCTCTGCTTCCATGAGGCCCTGGAGCTGGTCCCCACACCAACAAACAGGCTTGTGGCAGCGAAGTTCCATGAAAAGGGCTTTATTGCCAAACTTCAAGAAAGGCGCTTCATAAGCAGGAGGCATGGAATGCCACCCTCCTCAAGGAGGCAGGCCAGGCAGCCCCTGTGATTCCCGATCCTCTCCCCTCCCCTGGAAGCTGGGTCCAGGCTGCCAAGGCACAGGAAGCCCACAGAAACCAATAGGCCACTAAGGTGACCCCAGAGCTACTTGCTCAGCCTGGTCCCTTATCAGAGGAGGAAACTGAGGCTCTAGTCCCAGGAAGGAGGTGACTTGGCTAATGCTCCGGCCAGCCCAGGCTGCTGGTGGAGCAAGGCTGTTCCCCAAAGGAAGACTGCAGGGGGCCACGCGACTGTGGGCCCCTGGTGACATTCTTGCTCTCATACTGGAGACAGATGGAGAGACATCAGACTGGGGCATGGGAGCCTAGTCTGTTCAAGGAGTGTGGCTTAGGGAGGCCAAGGCGGGCTCACGAGCCATGACCTTGCTGCTTGCCCCCACCCCTGCCCAGTACAGGCTGCAGGGTGGACACGTGCCCCTCCCGATCCCTGGCCACTGTCCTCAAGAACCAAGGAGAAGAAGGCAGTGAGCTGTGCCGGCGGGCCTCAGAGGGCATGACTGGTGGCTGGGGGTGAGGCAGTGGGCAGGAAGGCCAGGCACGCAGCTGTGACCCTCCTTCTCTTTCAGTAAACAAAAGTGCACTTGCAGGACCCCTGAGCAGGCCTGTCAGAAGCTGCGCCTACTCCCACAGGCCCCAGGGAGAGTGGCTGTGGCCCTCAGGGCCTCTGCACCTATAGACTGCCCTCAGTCCGGCCGCTGCAGCAGGATGGAGACTGGATGTGCTCCTGGAGCCCGAGACGACGGCGGGGAGGGGCTCGGGAGAGGTCCAGGGTGCAGGCACGGACCACGAAAGGGACAGGAGCTAATGCTCCTTCCACAAGAAGTTCAGGAGGAGCAGTCCCTCTAGCCTGAGCCAGAGGGGTGAGGGGAAAGGGGAGAGGGAAGTGGGTTCAGGTCCCAACACACTCCCAACGGCATTTGAAGAAATAACTGGGATACCGGACCTGTTTGGGTTGAGAAGCAACCACAGAGACCCAGATATAAATCCCATCTGGGAGGCACAGAAGTTGGGGCAGCTTCTCTTCTGAAGGTTGATTTATAATGAATTACATACAGGATGTTCTGATGTCGACATCGGGTTCACCTGTACAGGAATGTGCAAGGCTGGACACAAGCGGGTCCAGAGGCAGGGACTAGACTACGAGACCCTTCGAGTTCCTACTCCACCCTGGAGTCCTCCAATCACGGCTCACCAGAGGGGAAGGCCTGCAGAATAGGAAACAGGCCCAGGGAGGGGGCCCACAGCTAGTGGCTTTCTCACACAGATGCCTCCCACCTGCTTTCAGAGGCCCTAGCTGGGTTCCAGGTCTCACTCAGCTGAAGGACAAACCTCTAGTCTAGACCCAAGGCCCCTGCAGCTACTAGGAATGGGGGGGGGGGTGGGGTGGGGAGGGTTGCTTATGGCTTGAAGCTGCCTCTGCCTGGGAACATCTGGACATGGAGGCGGCAGGGGGGCTCAGCTGTGCTCTATTCAGAAGTCAGGAATGTAAACTATTGAGGGCGCGAAGCAGAGATGACACCGCCCTCAAAAACCCGAGCGCTGTGCCAGGGCCCTGGGGCTGTTCGGAACAACCACGCCAGCACAGAGGTACCGCATGCGTGCTCCCAGCCCAAGCCCAGAGCTGCAGGCCCGGCCAGAGAGCAGCCCTGGGTGGCACTTGGCACCTCTGGCCAGGGCAGGGCGAGAAGGATCCCAGGAGTCTCTGCAGGTCCTGGCCAAACCCTGACATGCCTGATGGCCCTTCTACAGCCTGGAAAGAAGCACATTTCTCGGCAGGGCTGGGCTCCAGTGGACTGAGGCGGCCGGGAGGGACCATGCTCTGGGCTGGCAGGCCCTAGGGTGCGCTTCTCCGGTAGAGGGTCACCAGCTCCTTCCGCTTCTCCCGGAGCCCAGGTGCTTCCTGGCTCAGCTCTCCCAGATCTCTGATCTCCTGCAGGACCTGGGTGGCCTGCCTCAGCTGCTCCACAGCCTGGCTGAGCAGCGCCTCGGCATTCCCAGCAGCCGGCTCACTGCCCAGCACCTTGTTCAACAGTTTCTCCGTCTGTTCCGAGGCCACTTTCACCTCCAGCTGGGCCCGATACAGCTGTTCCCCAGGCTTCCGTGGACGTCGGGGGCCTTCCCCAAGCAGGTCCCCCAGGGAGGAGCAGCGGGGATGGAACTGAGGCTGCGGGTCCCAGTGGGGCAGTGCTGTGGACGTTGTTGCATCCTTTGGGCAAGTTCCTGGGGTGCCTGCATCCCGGGATGGCTTGATGGGCTCAGGGCTGTCATCCACACCATTCACCGAGACCTGTGCTGGGCCTCGGGCAGAGGTCTCAGAGGCCCCAGGACTCTGGGCTGGCCCAGAAGCCTGCACGCCACTCATGGAGGCTCTCAGTTTCTCCGATAAGATCTTGGCTGGGGGTGTCGGGGGTGGAGCGGGCTTTCCACCCTCCCTAGGCACGGCCTTGGAAGTCCCAGAATCGGGCACCTGGGGCGGTTCTGTACTCTCAGGGTCAGGGGGCTCCTCAGGGCTGGGGCTCTCCCAGCTCACCTTCAGTTTGTCAGGCAGGACCCTGCTGGGGGGCTGCTCAGAGCCCCTGTCCTCCCCCACTGGAGTCTCTGAGTCTTCTCGGTTTTCAGGGTGGGCCTCAGAGCTTGCTGGGGTGGGGGTTGAGGCTCTCTCCCCTACAGGGGTCTCCACTCCGTCACCAAGACTGGTTGTCTCAGGTGCTGCAGAAGGCTTGGTAGGAGGCATGGGCGGCCGGGGTGTCTCCCGGGGCTGGGCTGCCCTGACGTCATTGCTGGGGGCAAACACTGGCAGCCCGCTGTCAGGAACATCAAGGTCCAGGCGCGAAAGCCCATCGGATGCTGCACTGGCTACCTGGGTGGAGGGGCAGGATATGGGCATCAACTTGGATGACCAGCCACTGGGTCAGGTGTGCCCACCTACAAGGTATTTAAGCCCTCCCATCTAGGCTGCCCAGGCCCCTGGCCCCCTACTCTCCATGCCCTCTGCTCTGGTTTCCAAAGCCACCTGATTAGAAGCTAAAGTGATTCTCTGATGATCCTCTCCTGTCTCTCACTTCCATAGAATTCCTGGTTTTGAAATCACAGGCAGGAAGCCAGAGCTAGGGTGCGCTCTCAGCGCCCCAGCCTGGCTTCTTCCAGCCTGTGTGATAGGCCGCTCTTTTGAATGGCAATTGTGCTGGCCTGGGTGTCAGGGGACATGGTTCCAGCCTGGCTGTGGGCCTTGGGAGGGTCCCTTCTCTGCAACCACCCACCCAGGGTCCCCACAGTCAGCAGGCGACAGGACCAGAACCCACATATGGGTCTCCTGCGTCATCCTGAGCTTGCTCGCCCTGCAGACCTCTGTCCGGTCGGCCAGCCCTCCGGGCCAGAGCTCTCCAGCCTTCGCCTGCCCAGCTGCTCAGCAGCTGGTGCCCACTCTCCTCGTGCTGTCGTCACATGTGGCCCCAGACACGGGCAGCCCCAGACCACAGCTGAGTGCCAGAGGAGAACAGCTGCACCCAGCAGGCAGCTGGCCCCATCTGGCCCCAGGGGCCCACAGGGACACCCAGCAGCCCCATGGTCATGGGGAAAACTCCCAGGGAGCCTCAGAGGGCCTGGAGCAGGGCTGGGCAGGAGGCCCTTCCCAAGGTCCCTCAAGGTCCCTCACTCCCTTTTACACACACAGGGTGACCTGGCCTACACATGTGCTCAGTCACTGGACACGAGTGCCTCCCTGAATTCTTCTCAGAGGGTTCCCCTCTCCAAGGCTGGCCTGCCCCACACCTCCTAGGCCTCCTCCCTCAGACATGACTTTCCTCTCTGGCTACTTCAGTCACTCCCTCTGCAGGCTTTTTTCCCTCCGCTGACAGACATGAACAGGCTATCTCATCTCACCAGCAAACCCTCCAATGACCTTGGCCCCTTTCTGTCTCCCTCCTTCCCCGCCATGGTCTATCTCCTTCTCTCCAGCATCCCCAGCCCTGCACCCCATGACAGCCCTAAGCTGAGAAAATGTGCTGTAAACGTCACCATCTGCCTTTTCCTCAGTCCTGCCTCGTGACTTGTGGCTGCCAACCTGGCTGATGACCCCCAGTCCTGTGCCCTTCTCTCCGGATGCGCCACTCTCTGGCTTCCTCTTCCTTTGCTCCCTACTGCCCCCCATTCCCCAAAGGCAGCATCTGCTGAGGTTCTTTCCTGGCCTCCAAGGTCTCTCCCCCAACTATCGACACCCATCAGTAACACTGGTCTGACGAAGGGCTCCTCCCTTCCCCCTCCCCCTTGCCCATAACTTCCTTCTCCTCCCTTCTCCCCACATTCCCTGTGTCCAGGGCCTCCCTTCGCCGGGTCTCCAGGCTTGGGGGCACTCCTGACAACCCTCCCTCTTGGTCCAGTCCGCCTCCCCGAGTCCTGAATTCAATCACAAGCCCAGGTGGCTCTTGCTTCCCAGTGTCTCTTGCACCGGCCCCTCCCTTTCCACCCCCTCCTGGGGCCTAGAGGCCCCACCTCTGCCTCTATTTCCTGGCCCCTGTCTTTCCCTCCATCAACCTGACCCATCCTACCCAGGGCCTCCACCTGACCTCTGCAACGCACCCTCCCATCCCTCCTGCCCCCGACTCCTGCTTTCAAGGCCTCCACAATTTCCTCCCCCCTACCCCACCTTCCCAGACACATCTCCCAGCCAAAGGGACCAGGCACACCTCAAACTCCCCTGCCCTGGGCCTCAAGCTTGCACCATTCCCTCCACCCAGGACCTCCCTCACTCCAAGTCTGCCCACTGAAACCGTTCCCATGCTTCAAGGGTCAGCTCAGGTGTCTGTGGGTCCTCCGTGGTCCCTCCTGCTCAGCCTGCCTGAGCCGCCCTCTGTACCAAAATTAGACAGCGCTGCTTGGAGCAGTCCGTGGACAGGTCTCCTCTCCGGCTGGAAGCTGAGCTCTGAGAGGCGGGGACTAGCCTCAGGCTCTCAGTTTCCCTCCAGCACCAGCTTGGGTTAAGGCCCGTGGACTCAACACGGGAAGCAGGCGCACCCACTCCCTGAGGACATACAGCACTCGCGCCTCCACACCGACACCCCGCATGCCACTCAGGCAGCCCGATACCAAGAGTGCTCAGGAAAAAGGTGGCCCAAGCCCACGGCCACCTAAGGAGCTGTGGTCCCAGGCTCATCTGACTCCCAACCTTCCCAAGCTGGGGCCAAGGCCTTACCTCCTTCAGGTGGACTCTTGTAGGGGGCCGGCGCCGCTGACCCCCACGTACGCGGTCCCGTGTCACATGCTCCAGGGCACAGCTCTTGTCCACCTTTACCTGGGAAGGACAGGGAACCACGTCAGTCCCCAGCAGGCCTTGAGGAGAGGAGGAAACGCCCAGGCGTTAACCTGAGACTCAGAGGCAGGGTCTGCACCTGCATCCTTGCTTGACAGGGTCAAGGGCCCCAGCTGTCCCTCTCTTTGAGGCACCTCCCTGCTTTTCCCCCCGACTCTCCACAGCTTGTGTCATCTCTCTGCAGTCTGAGGCTCTCCCTTCTCTGCAGCTGCTTGCACAGCCTCAGTCTTCCTGCCCAAATGTGGGCTATCAGCCCTCACCCCTCAGTCCACTGCAATACGTAAGCAGCCCCGAGGCTGCTCTTGCGCTTAGCTTGGGGGGAAGCGGGGAGAAGACAGCCCACGATCCCCTAGTACCTGGCTTCCAGAAAAGACCTTCCCTGGCCCCAGTCACTCTCCCAGGACCCCTGGGGATAGCTCAAGAAAGAGCAGGGCCTCCACCCCCAGGGGTCAGGGAGTCTGGGGGGCAGCATCTCCTCTCTAAGGATAAGGAATGGGGGTGGGGAGTAGCCGGGAAGCCATAGGAAGAGTCACGTGGGAAATCCAGACTCTGAATCCCGGAGCAGCCTGTCCCTGCGGTGGGGGGGTGGGCTAAGACTCTTCTGTCCACAGGTGAGGCTCAGGCCCACCTGAGGGTCTTTGCAGTGGAGGAGCTGGTCCTGCTCCGCCAAGGCTGTGGGCCGAGACCCAGCCCATGCTCCTGTGGCCTCCAACACTCTCTCCCCTGAAATGGGGACACTTTCCCAAGCAAGTGAAGGGCTGAGCATGACACAGTCACGTAAGACGTGATCCAGGAGCCATGGCTGCGAGGCAGGGAACCTGGGTGTTAAGAGGGAACCTGCGTGGGAAAATTCGCTCCCCTTGGGTCTCAGTCTTCTGCAATCCAAGGGGTCACTCTAGGTGGCCCCCCAAGCCCATTTTTGCCCAAACAGCTATGAATCCATGATATCAAAGATAAACCCTCCCTAGGAGATCTGGCCCCCTGGGACACCCTGCCTGCCGAAAGCCTGATCGTGGCCCTGCTGCCATCACCACTACAGCACAGGGGGCTGGGTGGCCACTGCAAGCAGATAAGGAGGCCCAGGGTTAGAGCCAGCCAAGCTTGGACTTCACCGCCCAACTGAAGAGTGAGCTGTCAGCCTCTCAGCTCACCCACAGACCTCTCTGCTGTTTCCTGCCGTTTCCGGCTGGGGCTGGGTTGGAAAGGATGCATGGCTGCACCCAGTTAAGTTCTACCCCACCACTTACCCACGTTTTAATTTAAAACAAGTTACTTAACTTCCTTACCCCTCAGTGTCCTCATCTGTAACATGGGAACACAACCACCTACTTTGAGGGGTGTTGTGACGATTAAACGAGGTAACAACCACAGATGCCCCAGTGTTTGTAGCAGTGACATAATCAAGGGCTTGTCAGGCTGGGGTGGGGCAGGGTCCACTCTGAGATCACACACGGTGGGAAAGGAGACCCAGAGCCGTCCACAGGACCTCATCGCACCTCGTCGAAAGCCTTGTTCTTGCCTCGGTTGATCCCTTCATTGAGGGCTTTGATCCAGGATTCCTTCTCCTCCCCATTGGATGCCTGGAACTTGATGTCACTGACCTGCAAGGGGCATGCGTGGGGTGGATAGTAGATGGTTAAAAGGGTTCCCATTTGGGGTCTTGAGGAAGCTTCCCACCCAAGATTGAAGTCTGCCCCCGCACAGCTGGTCAGGAGCAAACCACAATGACCCCCACGTCAGGTCTGACACTGGGGCTTCAGAGCAAGGGAGGGGACAGATCCAGCAGAGAAGGGGCCCTCTCCATGTATACAGCTGCCAGAGATCTGGATTCAAATCAGCCTTGCCCAGATCTGGTCTCACTCCATGTGACTCCCCCAGACCAGCTGCCTGACCTCTGAGTTTTCTCTGTAAAGTAGGAGTAGTCCCAGTCTACTTCCATCAGACTGAGTACAATGACAGAGGTGACAGGCATGAGGGGTGTCCATTGGTGAAGGCCCACTGGAACCAGGGCCGCCTGCAGCTGCCCAGTGGGCCCCACAACCAGTCCTGGACAAGTGAAAAAGTCCCAGGGTCTCCTTTCTGGCCTTGAATCACAGGCTGCAAGAGAGAAAGGGCATTAGGGGGTCAATTCCAGCCCCCTCATCATATAGATAAGAAAAAAGAGGCTCATCAGATGGGATGGGACTTGGCCAAGGTGGCCTAAAGTAACCCCATGACTTGACCTCACACCCAACCTCATCCCACGCCACCCCACGGGTTCCTTCCCACCTCAGGCAGGAGCTCCGAACTCCTACGTTAGCATCAGAAGGCAGCTCAGAGAGGCCCCTTCCTGCCAGGCCCCATGGTCAGACAGGAAACAGTGGAAGGAGTGAGGTCACACAAACCCAGGAGCCACCCCTATGGTGGACACAGCAGTAGGGCCTCTGAGCTGGACAGACCAGCACTCACAGCTGGCTGACTCGGAGCCTCAGGGAGCTATGAAGATCAGTGATGTAGCAAAGTGTTAAACGTGGAAGCGGGCACAGAGCGGGTGCTCAGTACTAGGAATTATCACCATTTATCTCCTTCTGGACAAAACAGTTCTAGTTTCCTCATCTGGAAAAAGGGATGACACCGCCTACCACAAAGCAATGCTGAGGGAATTAAACATGACTAAAGCCACAGCCTGGCACATAGTAGGTACTCAGAAATGGTTACTGAATGAATAGCTAACCAATGAATGAACTGGCCCAAGGTTCCTGTTTTGGGGCCGCTGCGCACTCTGACACTAGGAAGCCCTAGTTCTTTGTCAGGCAGGTCGCCAGCTGCCCATCCGTGCCCGGGTGTTAAGATAGCGCTTTCCCTCCTGCTGCTCTCCCAGTTATGTAACATGCAGCCCGCCTGGCCCCCTCAGCATCCTTGTTATATAACTTCCTCCTGGCTGCCTCTGCCTTCTCCTCACACAGGGCCCTGGTTCCACCCACCTCCCCATGCCAGGCACAGCCCAATGCTCATTTGCATGACCAGGGTAAATTTGATCCTGGCAGCAGATCGGCAGCTAAGTCGAAAACCCCAGGGCACCTTGGCAACTGCCTCAGCCCAGCCATCAGGGCCGGTAGGGGCTCAGGAAGGGACAGCGCTGCATCTGGGCTCTGAAAGGGCCCACCCAGCCCTGAATGAGGGCTGCGAGTAAGGTGACCCAGGGCAGCCCATGAGCCCAGCTACGCTTCTCCTGCTCACAGGCCCTGAGTTGGTGGGGTCCCTGCCTGGTGCAGGACTTAGCATCCCAGAGAGCTTGAGAGGCATACACTTGAACTCAGCAACAGATGCAGCAAGAGAAAGAGCACTGGCCTGAGAGTCAAGTTCACAGCGTTCTAGTCGCACCAACCTGCAATGAGGCCTGCACAGGTCTCTTTACTACTCAGGGCCTCAGTGGGACAAAAACACAACCACTGGACTCAACCCAAGCTGTGACCCTTTCCCATTGACAGCCCACCTAGGCAGGCTGGGGGGAGGGTGTTGGCCCAGGGGCTCCCCTAGGAGAGGGAATACGAAGTTAAATGGGACCCAGCGTCACCCTAAGGAACCCTGAAATCCTGCTGAATGAGCCAGGCATCCCGCAAGGTGGTCCGAATGGGGACAAACAGGAGACCAAGAAGTTGCTCCTCTTGCCCCACCCCTGTGTCCTGAAGGCTGCACACGCCCCTCCTCAAGCCCTTCCTAGCACAGGCCCCACTAGGAGAAGCTAACGGGACTGGACACAGAGAAGGCCCACATGGCTGGAAAAGGGGGGAGGACAAAATGGCAGAGAGGAAAGAAGCAGGAGGGGGAGAGAGGAGACAGGAAAGAGGAAAGGGCCAAGCTGGCTGAAACCAGCGGGGCAGCAAGGCCCAGCAGAGGCCACCCTGCTTCCTGGCAGCGTCTGCCTGTGACCTCATGGCAGGGGCGTGGGGACAGGGAGGCAGGAGGGAGAGGGGCACGCAAGACACTGGAGTCTTTGTTTATTTGATTAGAGGGAAAAAAAGTCTGCCTCTGGACCAGACAGCCGGGGTCATGTGACCTCCCGGCCAGCCTGCAGCCTCCCTGAGGAGGGAACACCCAGGGCGATAGGAAAGGAGAGAGGATGCTGGGGGTGGGGTGGGGCCGTCTACCATCTGGCCTTTGGAGAGCGCCCACTCTCTGTGTGAGCTCCTGGGTGCCGAGGGTCAGGGGCCCTTGAGCCGGAACCAGCGTGGGCTGTGCTCCCGCTGCCCAGCAGCCCCCACCAATCACCCCACGGCCCTATCTCCCCGACCCTCGCCCTGCTCCCAGGGTCACCCAGAGCTGACCTGAACTCTTGGCACAATTCAGGGATGAAAGGGAGGGTGCTGGCCGAAGCAGCTGACAATGCAGCTGCACTAACAGGCCTCTCGGAAGGTGACCCCCCCCCCCCCGAGTGGGGCCCAACCCACCTGGCCCACCACCAGATGATTCTCAGAGCCGCGAAAGGAGGTGGCCCACAGAACCGTGCTGGCAGAGGACAGAGAAGCAAGGTCCCCTCCACCTCACATCCACATATGCTCACTAAGGGACACACAAAGACCCAGGCAGCCCCTGGGCCAGGCGAACACTCAGCGGCACATAAAGAGGTGCACACACGTGTATCAGGCACACAGGCAGACCTTCACATATAGCGCACTCTACACCTTTCCCAAATACACACACACAAATACAGCGCCACTGAGAGAGGAAGTGGATCTCCAGGACAGGGTTGGGGTTCCAGGGCCTGAAAGACCAAAATGTGGCTCTCCCCTTCCTCACAGAGCCCTAAGCATCAGAGGTCAATGAAACCTGCCCCTACCCTGGGCACACACACACACACCCCGCCCCGCCCAGGGTCAGAGCTCCACGGTGGCTCCCTTGCCCCCAACCACCGCCAAGTGGGACAGAGGGTTAGTGAGTAAAGCATCATGGTCTCCTCCAGGGCCCAGAGCTCCGGGGACCACAGAGGACTGGGTTCCTGGCCCTTAAACCTATGAAAGAGACAGAATGGCTTCGGGCAAGCCCAGACGAGGCCCACTCTCCAACCCCCAGCCTCTGTGACTCAGCCCCGCTCTGCGAGGCTCCACATGACATGCAGAGGTTGGGGCAAGGCACGGCCCAGCTGCAGATTGGCGTGACCTGGCGAGAGGTGCTGTAAATGCCAGCCTCCAATCTGATCTCCCTCCTGACATCTGTGAAACTCTACCACATGTTAACACCCACCCGGACCCCCTGCCAGAGGTGCGGGGTGCAAACAGCGAACTTCATCCACACACACAGCATGTCCCAGGGCAAGAACCTCTCAGGCAAGAGACTTCCTCCAGCTTCAGCCAAGAAAGAACAGTGCAAAGGGAGGAAAGCTGGGGGGGCTGCAGGTCCAAGCACTGAGCCGAGGATGAAAGGTAGGAGAGGTGGCCCACCCAGGAAGGCCTGGGATGAGGGGAGGGTGTGGCCGCCTGACTACGTCAGGGTGTCAGAGGCCTGGCGGGGTGAAGTCCTCATCCCCAGCTTTCTTGCCTCAGTCCTGGGCCTCCTGGGTCCGGGAGATGGCCAAGGGCCCCACCTCCCAAAGACTACTTTCCAACTACAGCCTGGGAAGGAGGCCCCAGGGCCTAGAAGGGGAGAGGGGAGCAGAGCTCTCAGCAGAGCTCTAAATGCACCTCCTATCACCCAGGGGCTGGGGCGACTTCAAGTTAAAAGCAAGCCAAAGGTCCGACCTGTGGCAGCCCCTGGGTCTGAGCCTCAGCCACATTCAACAGAGAACCTACAGACTTGCATCCAGGGGCCCAGCCTGCCTTAGAGAGCCTTCCAGGGGTGACCTTGCCCAGCAGACCCTGGCCTGGAGCGAGGTCAGTCAGCAGCAGGCCTTGCCCTACCTTGTTCCCTGGGGACCGCAGCAGGATAAAGCGGTGTTTCCGCTTGAGGAGGGCACGAAGGTCCTGGCACTTCTCATAGCTGCCCAGCTCCACTGTCTCCACACACTTCTGCTCATCCTGGGGAGGGAGACACAGGGGACATGGTGAGAGCTAGATGCCCTAGACCCTCAAACACCCAGGCCCCGCCCCAGACCCTGATCCCACTCAGTGAGGGCACTGCTTGGTCA
This sequence comes from Leucopleurus acutus, assembly GCF_964270905.1. Taxonomy (NCBI): domain Eukaryota; kingdom Metazoa; phylum Chordata; class Mammalia; order Artiodactyla; family Delphinidae; genus Leucopleurus; species Leucopleurus acutus. The sequence goes on along the minus strand of NC_139142.1, from coordinate 133,708,937 downwards.
GAGGGGGCCCTTGGGCTGCCAATCAACCACCAAGATGCAGCATTCACACCCTGGCAAGGAGACGGTGTTCAGTCCACGCCGGTTGGAGGGATGCCCTCCAGGCTCACCATCCATAGGAGAAATGGGGCTCACAGCCCGAAGGCGGGCAGCAGGGCTGACTCAAATGCGCCTAAGGTCAAAGGAGGCAACGGGGAAGCTAGAAAGGCTTAGGAAAGTGTGCCAGGGAGTCCACGCAGGCCCAGAAGCCAGGCAGAGACCTGTGAAAGAGGTGGTCTGGAAGGAGGAGCAAGTTGTCACAAATGAGGGGAAAAAAAGGCTTTCCAGGCAGAGCCACAGAGAGAAGCGTGAATAAGGCTGTTTGAGGTTACACAACCCGCCTTCACCACGGTGATCCGGAGTTGACTTCCCCACTTGGCATCTTCCTCTGCTGACCCTTGGCTTGGGGTGAGAGGCCACTCTCCATGGCCTGCACAATGGAGAAGGCAAGGGTTCCCTCTAGAGTGCCCCCTGAGTCTGCCACCGTGAGGCCTCATCACTAGTAAGGCTGGTGGCCAGGACAGTGGCCAGCCTCTTCTCGGCCACCCCTGGACACTGGCTGGGCTGCCTTTCTGCCTGCCAGCCCTGGCCCTTGAGTGTTTTCTCCTCATGGGCTTTACCCACCAGGTGCCTCTCCAGCCAGCTGTCTGGGACACCCTCCTCCCTCAGTGTTGGTCAGTTGGTTCCACTTCCAGGGGACACCCAGCTGGAACAGCTTCCTGGGTGTGGCACACTCGCCCCCTGGAGACTCGAGGGAAGCAGATGCAGGCCCTGGAGACGGGCACGCAAGTTAAGCCAACTCCTGCTGTTGGACATCATGCAGAGCATCCAACCAGGGACCGCCTCAGTGCTCCACAGTTTGGGGTGGAATATCCGGGAGGCAGTGACTCGATTATTTGCAGAGGAAATGCCCCAATTTCCCTCCATGATAAGTCGCATATACTAAGAAACCCTGACACTTAGCGAGCACTTTTGCATCCCCGATTCTCCTGAGTCCCTCAAGCACCCTGAAATCCTAGAGCCCCAGTATTTGTCTCATTTTATAGAGGAAGAGAATGAGACCTGGAGGCGAAGAGATTTACCCTTGGGCACAGACCCAAATGTAAGGAGCAGGGCCAAACGCAAACACCCATCCTCTGACTCCCAAGCCAGAGCCCTTTGTAGCATATCAGACTCCTTCCAGGCAGAGCCAGAAGCTGGACAGTGCCCTAGCTGCAGGCTGCTCTGCACCAGTGGTCCCCAAGGTGTGGTACCTGGGCCAGCAGCCACAGCATCACCTGAGGACTTGTTAGAGATGCAAATTCTCTTGAATAAAAAAAATATATATATATCCCACAAGGACTCAGAGGCAAAAAATATACAAATCAATTTTCACTGCAAAGTAAAGGAGCTGTTACAGTGGAGGATTCCTGGACTGAATGTCAATATTATGACATAGTGTGAGTGTGTTTCGTGTTTGGTAATTGCAATCATTGTTGCTTTTGTTGTGGTCATCCATTTACAATGCTTGGTGTCAGTTTATTTATCTCTTGTAAAAATAAAATACAGTGCGTGTGTGTGTGTGTGTGTGTGTGTGGAAAAAAAAAAAAAAAGTTAATGCAAAGTGTATCTGGGGACCAGCGCTGGTTTGCACATTATTTCCTACAGGTCTTCGTCAAGATGTAGTTTAAGTTTTTGTAATCTTTTTTTACCCCTATGTTACGTTTGTTCTAGTTAAAGTTATTGAAATATAATTTTCTGTCTGTTAAATCTAATAATAAAAAATTGGATAATTGGAAAAAAAAAAGAAATGCAAATTCTCAAGGCCCATCCCTACTGAATCATAATCTTGGGGGAATGGGCCTGGCAATCTGAGTTTTAACAAGCCCTTATACAAAAGTTTGCGAACCTCTGCTCTATACCAGAGATTCTCAACCTTGGCGGCTTAAAAAAACCCCAGTGCCCAGGCAACATCCTGGTAGCTTAAAAAAACAACAACTGGTAGCTTAAAAAAACCCCAGTGCCCAGGCAACATCCCAGACCAACTACATCAGGATCCCCAGGGGACAGAGCTCAGACATCAGTATTTTTCAAAGCAGATGATTGTACAGCTAAGGTGAGTAACCACTGACCTACTCTCTCTTCAGCCTTTCAGGGAAAGAGGAACAGGTGGCCAGGGTGGCCTGATCTTTCCCATCTAGATTCAAACAGGTGTCTTTTCCCATCTTTGCCTCCACGCACCTCTTTCCAATCCTTAGTCTCCAGTCCCTTCCAGGTTCCTGCACTCAACACAAGGGCTGGTAAAATCCACCTGCTCCAGGAAGCTGCCCTGCTCACCTGCAAGAGCCTAGGCCTCAGTGCTCTCTCCCTCCTCTAAGGGTCCCCATCAGAGGGCACTTCTGCAGGCATCTTACTAGGTGCTAGGGACACCCTGTCATGGGGAAGAATGGTCCTAACTCCCTGCTGAGCCATCTCTCTCTACCCTCTGCTGCATGTGTCTGCTCTCCTTTCTGTTCCCCCTACAGCACCCTACAAGGGGCAGCCCTCAAGAGGAAAAGTTTGCTGAACTGAATGCCTGACTCAGAGTGAGACTCCAGAAAGGACGTCCCCCCGACCCCCATCCCAGAGAGAGAGGTTCACCTACCCCATGGGCACAGGCCTCCCCCGACTAGGCAGCTACAGGCCCAAACATACCCTCCTCTGTCTGGAAACAAAAGTCACTCCATCTCCACCACCCAGCTCCCCACGGCTGCCTGACCTGGGTCTCCTCTCAACCTGAAACGCTGAATCATCCGGCCCTTCTGCATCTCAGAAAAGTCGGATAAACCAGCAGGCACTGGGCGGGGGCAGCATTTTTGGAATGTCAGCCTCACTGACAGCAAAGAAACAGCCAAGAGTCATTCGCACTCGCCTAGTTCCTTACATCAGAAAGAGGAATTGAACTAGTAAGCATTTCTCAACTCCTTCTCCTGTGCCAAGCTCCCCCACCCCCGAGTGCTAAGTTCTTAAAACTGCCCTGAGGTTTTGAATAGTGATTTTTTTTTTTAAAGCATGATTTAGACTTTTTTGTGTTTAGGGGATATGAAATCCTTCCTGCTTCCCAGACGTGGGCCAGATGTAGAGAGGTGACCCAGGACAAGTCTGGTAGCGCCTGATGGGCTGACAGCTGGGGGGCCTGTCACTGAACTCTTATGGCAGCTGGGACTGGAGGAAGCTGCGACAGCCCCCTTTATTTATAAAAATAGCCCCCTGCTGCCGCCACAGCACATCCTAATTTGGGGACAGCAGCAGTAGAGAACATCTGGGGGGCTGTCTGCACCATTCACCCCCTTGGCCTCCTCCGGCTGCTTCTCTGACACCCCAACTCCATGAGCCTGGGATCTTGGTCAGGAAAGGTGAGATGCTTCTCAAAGGCAGCTCCTTTGAACACCTAGATCTTTCTTGGTCTGCGACAGTTATGAATTTGCCAAGACGGCCTGAGGCATGCTGACAGAGGCTGATGGGGAACAGGCAGGATCCCCCTTCCTCTGCCCCCAGGCCAGTTCTTCCCTGTGTACTCCGTCTGTCAGAGTCATACAGTAATAGCCCAGTTGCAGTGGACAGGCCCTCTGAGAGCCTCAACCCCAGAACATAAACAGCATCTCTAAGTAAAGGCCACCTTTTGGCCTCAGGTCTTCACCCAGAACTTTATTGACACTTATTTAACACACAACTTCCACATCCTGGGTTGTCCAAGTTCCAAACCTGCTGAAATGAAAAGGGGCACAAGTCTGAAGTGGGAAGATATGAGGACTGTGAGAGGCACAAGGACGGCAAAAGCGGCAACTGGCAGCTTAATGTTAGAGGAGAATGCAAAGCTGAAAAGCACAGTCGGGCAGTACGGAACAGCCTGATCCTCAGTGACTCTGAGCCACCAAGGAAAGACTCCGTTTAGGCCAGTACCTTCTGTTGAAAGGCAGACAATATCCAGTGTATTTTAGAGGACTTCCACCAAGAATAAGTTTTAGAGTTTACTTGCTGACATAGCTGGGTGGAGAGATCCCTGGCTTTGGTTCTAGACCTGACCTTCATTCACTGAGATGCTGAACAGGATTTGAGCACCTTGGGCCTCAGGGTGCTCCTCTGTAGAATGTGACATGATGACCACTTTTTTTTTTTTTAAATATTTATTTATTTATTTGGCTGTGCCAGATCTCAGCTGAGGCATGCAGGATCTTCGTTGCCGTGTGCAGGATCTTTAGCTGCGGCATGTGGGCTCTTAGTTGCGGCATGTGAGATCTAGTTCCCTGACCAGGGATTGAACCCGGGCCCCCTGCATTGGGAGCATGGAGTCTTAACCACTGGACCACCAGGGAAGTCCCCATGATGACCACTCTTAAGGGACTATTGTGAGCACCCTCCAAGAGGTATGTAAGACCTCCAAACAAGCATGAGCAATAAGTATTATTTCTACTATCATTACTGAGTGGAGCAAGCTTCAGTTTTCTGGAAACTTCACAGATGTGGAACCTAGCCCCGGGACAGGGAGCTGCAGTGTAGGTGGACAGCTGAGGAGACACACACATCCCTGTGCACATATGCTTCAAAGAGCCCCTCATCCAGGAGTCCTACACTCGCACCTAGAGGTATCGTCCTTGTACCACACCGACCCAGAGAAGACCAGGCAATCGCCCAAGGTTGCACAGCGGGTCAAAAGCGAAGCAGGCCTTCCAGTCCGGGTTCTGGAATCCTCTTGTGGCCTGGGCTGCCCTCACTTTGCTCCCTGACCCGCCACCCCCAAACTCAGGACCAGGCAGGTCCTTACCTCGTTCTCGTAGACCAGCAGCTGGGCCTGGCAGAGGAGCAGGTAGCGGTCTTTCCAGAGGCCCAGGAAGCCCCCGCTGTTCTTCTTGATCCAGCCAGCCTTGTCCGCTGTCTGCGCTCCCCGAGGCTTCTGGCCCCCTTCCTTCACGCCCTGTAACACAGCATCCGGACGCGCCATGAGGGTTGCTGCTGTGAGGCCACACAGGGATGTGTCCCTCTGCTGGTACCTACTGATATCACCCCATTTGAGCTTCCCCACAACCCCTGAGGCAGATATTCTCAATCCAATATCAGAAATAACAGTTAATAACAGCAGCCACAACGATAACAGCTGCAGTCACCTTATACTGAACCACTGTATTATGTTTTACCCAAACTGTCTCCTTTAACCCACATGACCACCCTCCCAGGTGGTAGCATCATTAACCACATGTCACAGCAGACTGAAGCTCCGAGAGGGGAGGTGACTCGCCAGAGTCACACCGCTGGAAGGACAAAACCAGAATTCAAACTGGGTCTCTCTGACCCCATGTTCTCCCCTCCACCATTCTGCCTCCCGTGTATTCATTCAACCTTGTCAACACACGCTGTACTGAGCACCTACAATGTCACGGATGCTGGAGTAGGCAGGGAAGAATAAAAAGAACACATCTTTGCCCTCATGGGGCTGGCAATGTGGGGAAGGAGGAGCTGAACAAATAAACACCAGACATAAATACATTAACAACCATGAAATGCTATGAAGGAATCAGTGAAGGGGAAGTGAAGAGGAGGGAGTGCGAGAGGACAGAGGGGGACCTGGCTCAGGTCGGCGTGGCTCAGGAAGGCCTCCCAGAGGAAAGGACGTTCACGCAGGATCCGAAGGATGGGAGGAGGCAGGCAGGCAGAGTGGTAATTTTCCTCCCTACCCCTGCCCTTCTAGAGAGTACACTCTGCGGCCCCTGTATCCTACCCCAAAACAGGAGGTTCCGCTGCCCTCATCCCTGCCCCAGGCCAGGACTTTAGGGTAGCCACCTTGTCTGGCGAGGGCTCCAAGGACACTGCCTTCGACCACAGGCAGGTACAGGAGGTAAACTCAAACCCTTCTCTAGGACATGGCAGCCACCCTGGAGTCTCCAGGCCAGTCACTGACATCTTGTGCCTCTTGATTACCTGCTTAAGTAGCTGGGCGCCAGGTATATGCCTACCAGATGGGGTAGAATTCACATTTGGTCCCCAGAACCCAGCACCGTTCCTTTACACATAATGGGTGCTCAAGAAATATCTGTGAAATGAAAATAAAAATACACCCAATTTGCTAACCACTTTGCTTCAATGACTGGTACCCACAGTGGTGAGTGTGAAGGGGAGAGTGCAGGAGAGGGGGGCTAAGAGCATGTCAGAATCCACAGGATACTAGAAGGAAATCAGCACTGACTAATTCTGACTGCTTTATAATTTACATAAAGCTTAAAAATGGGGCTCCAGGGCTTCCCTGGTGGCACAGTGATTGAGAGTCCGCCTGCTGATGCAGGGACACGGGTTCGTGCCCCGGTCCAGGAAGATCCCACATGCTTGCGTACTGCAAAAAAAAAAAAAATGGGGCTCCAGTTAAAAGGAGCATACCTCTCCCCAGGGATACCCTGTGGCCACAGCTGCCTTTGGAAGGACAAGTCCAGACAGAAGTGTGGTAGGCTGTCAGGGGCTGGACAGGGCATGGCTTCCCTGTGCTCCATCATGGCAGGGAATCCCCAGTCTGGTTCTTACTGTGGCCCCCTCCCCCTCTGAACTGCATACTCCAGTGGTCAGGAGTCTGAGCTCTGAAGCCCAAGTCACACAGACCAGAGGCAGGTCACTTGGTCTCTCTAAGCCTCAGTTTCTTCATTTGTGAAATGACGATATTAACAGAAGTTGCAAGGATTATAACTCCGTGAGGGCAGGGGTTTTTGTTTTGATTACTGCTGTATCCCCAATGCCTAGGCAGTGTCTGGCACACAATAGGTGCTCAATAAATGTTTGTTGCTGAATAAAGATACGACATACAAAGCAATGCCTAAGATACCCTAAACTTAGCAAATGGCAGCTGTCATTATTGTTACTGTTGTCACTGCCATCCCCTCTGGCTCTCTGGAGCCCTTTCCCTGGGCCTGGTTCAGAATTCAGGACAAGGCCTTTCTGGGCTTAGCTGCTGGGCCTCAATGCTCCCAGGAGCTCCAGGAATACGAGATGCCCCCTCAGGGTCTCTCCCTAACTTGTAGATGGCAAGAGAAATGGAGAAGTGGAATGGTCCCAAATGGTCTTCCTGGATGGAGAAATGAGGAAGTGAGAGGCTTGCTGACAGGCCAGTTATGAGCCACCCTGATCAGGGAAAGAGGGGACTTCAGGGCCCTTTGACAAGAAGGGGGAGGCTCTAGCATCCTACCATGCACCCAATGCCCGCCCCCCCCCCCATCACCAGAGACCCTGTGTTCAGCCCCATGGGCTGTGTGACCCGCTGGGGCCTCATCCACACAGAGACCCCTCTATGCTGGCCTCCACCAGGGCTGGAGGGGTAGAAGTGGGAAATGGGAAACCCCAGCTCAACATCTGACATGTCACACCCCTCCATTAGCAACTACAGCAGGTGGCCACCCCCTAGGCCTGCAGACTCTAGGCTTCTCTTAAACAAGACCGCGGAGCATGCTGCCCAGAACTACTTTTGAGCTCCAAGCTCGCCTCCTGTTTGCAGAGGTCCACCCACGACCCCATGGGATCTCACATCCCCCTCCACTTGTGACCTCCCCTACTTGCCTCACCCACAGCCTGAGACATGATAACTTCCTGCCAGCTGGAAGCTCCCGGGGGCCAGGCTGGAACCTGGTACCCTGACCACCATCCTCTCCGCATGGAGCAGAGAAGTGCCTGGTGAATGCCATGACTGGATTAGCTAGGGAAGCCAGTCCAGAGCCTTCAGGGATGGGAGTACCAGGATGGCACTGAGGAGAGAAGGCACTTGAGGATGGGGGGAGTGACAGCTGAGGGGCTGGAGGTGGCATGAACCGAAGCCCAGGAGAAGGTCTCCTTGCCAGGAATCAGCCACAGCAAGAGCCACCAGAAGACAGGCCTGGCTGGAGGTCAGAGTCCTGCCATCCTTCACCAGCCCCTCTCCCTGCCCCTCAGACACTCTCCCACCAGGGGGCCGGAGATGCCCCAGTAAGTTTTAATAAGCGGGCCCTCCCCTTGGCAGGGCTCACAGGGGAGGTTTTGTCCTGCTCAGCCCGGTTTCTCGGCCTCCTCTCCTCTTATTGACCAGCTGACCACTGTTCTTCCTGTTTCACTCTCTGTTCTCCCACCCATCCTCACTCAGGCCCTCCCCCCCCCGCCCACCACGAGCAGCTCCTGAGGCACCTCTGGGCACCAGCCTGGCTCTGCTTTGCCTGAGATGGGAGGGCCTCTGGGTCATTCATTAAAAAGAAAAAAAAGAAAAAAAAGAAAAAGACACCAGGTCAGTCAGCCCAACACTGTGCACAGAAAGGAGCATGTGGAAAGCCACAACACAGGCCATGACAGGGAGATAGAGACCAGCAGAAGAGAACTTGTTGGCACCTTACATCACAGGGAGCTTAGGATAATGACCTTTGCCCTTTGACTAAACCCCATGATGCCCTGACCAAACTCTGCTAAGAACCTACCATGTCAGAGCCCTGTGATGGGGCAATCAGAGAGAGGAAGCACAGGCTCTGACTTGGAGAACTTCCAGTCTGATGGGGGCAACACAGACCCTGCACAAGGGAAATCCCCAGTCTGGGGGTTGGGTAGGCATCCCCTGCTTGAGAGGATCCCAGCCCACTGGGAGGGCTCTAGCACTGACCCAGACGGATACCCCGGTCTTGGCTCTCTGGTAGGGGAAGGACTTGGGGTTAGTTTGGGAAGCCCTTGCAGAAGGAAGGGTTTTGGTAAGGCTGTGAGGAGGGAAAGAGACACACATCTTGGTCCACAGAAGAAGGAAAGGCACAGAAGGTACCAAAGACCCTATACTCTCAACCCTTTCACTACAGGATGAGAAAGTGCAGGCCAGAAAGGGTCGAAGATTAGCTTAAGGTCACAAAACCAGTGTTGCCTTCCAGGTACTGCCCTGCCTCTCTCTAGATGTGTTAGGGCAAAGGAGCAGCCTGGTGCCACTGGAGGTCAAGCCAGGGAAAGGCATGACTGAGAGGAAGAGGGGCAGAACCCCAGGGCAGAGACAGAAAAGCCTGAGTCCAGTTGCAACAATACCTCACACTGATAACTGAAGCTTTCAAAGCTTTTGCACATAAACCATCGCATTTCTGGACTGCCCACCTCCCTCATTTTATAGATGGGGAAACTGAGGCCCTGAGAACACAAATGGTTAGATGCCCCATGCCCAGACCTGCACTTCTGCACCAAATCTCAGGCTGACGGGGACTACCAACCCATTGCATGGAGGAGGTCACGGAGGCTGAGGGGGCTTGGCATCAGGGTTCCTGGGGCATGGGGAGGAAGTTCAAAGCCAGGGGAGGACTAAAAGCAGCCATTTGGGAGTGAGGAGATGAGGCCAGCCTGGGGTCATGGGGCAGAGCAGACGACTAAGATCTAAGAGGTGTTTTAGAGAAAGGAGGATGGGCACTGAGGCCTGGAGAAACAAGAGGAAGTTAAGGGGAAAAGAAAGGAGAGGAAAAGAGGGATGTCAAAGGGGGGGCAGGGTAGGGAACAGGGAGCTCCCGGCTGTGTGGGGAGGTGGTGGGCAAGACCGTAGATAGCCCAGATGTGCGGGGAGCTTTCGGCATCTGGGAGTCAGTAAGTGGCAATGTTAGAGACTCAAGACCAGAGGGAGTACAGGGCTGGGCAGACCTCCAGACAAGCCATTGGCCCAGGAGGCCCCAGGAGAACTTCCCTTAATTGGGGGCCAGAGCAGATCAGGAGATGGAGTAATCCTGTCCCAAATCCCCTGGGAGAAGGAGAGGGGCCACAGCCAGACAGCCCAGCCCTCACAGCAGGGGTGGGGAAGCCCCACCCCTGTCAGCAAGAAACCACAGCCAATCATAGTGGCCTGACTTTGCCCCCTATTTCCACCCATTCTGAGAGAAGGGGCTACAATCAGGACCCGGGGAGGAGACCAGGCCCTATATTTTATAGAAGAGGAAATGCAGGCTTAGAGGGGAAGTGACTTATCTACCATCCCACAGAAATGCAGGGCCTAGCCTGGAGAGAACTCTGACGGATACCCCAGCTGCCCCTGGGCAGTGGTCCCAGGAAGCAGGGAGACGAGCACTGATGGGGACACAGGCAGCCTGGTCCCCAGCTAGCCAAGGTTGCCCCAAGAGTGAAGTTTCATCTTTCCTCCTCACTTATCCAGGCAAAGACACATCCCCTCCCCTCGGTCTGGGAGGGGCAGAAGCTGAGACCTCTTGGGGGACCAGAAGCAAAATCCTCTAGCCACAGCAGGCCCCTCCCTAGTTTATGCATTCCACAGTCACACATTAAGTGCTGGCAGTGTGCCTGGATGAGGGGGCTACTGAGAGAACTGAGTCTGCAAGTAAAGGGCAGGGGTCACAGAGCGTCTGACCCCACCCCAGACCAAGAGGGTCCTGAGGGGGAAGAGGGAGGCTCAAGGGGCATTGCTGGTCCGGCTGCCCAGCTCCTCCAGGGAGTCAGCCCTCCAGGGATGTGGGAAAGGCAGGGGCAGGGATCAGCCCCTACAAGGGCCTGACACCCAAGCAGGGGAGAAGGTAGACTCACAGGGGAAAGGGGACTCACAGGGACTTAAACAGGGGAGAAAACGCAACTTTTCCAGTCCTGCGGCCACCAGACAGGGTCAAAACCTCAAAATTCCTTGAGACAGGGACTCCAGAACCCACAGACCCACCACAAAACACACACACACACACACACACACACATACACACACAGTGTGCCCTAAGGATCCGACGTGGACGGCACAGGGAGTCAGTGGTAACCAGGGTTCGAGCCCAGCAACCTAGGACACTTTCAGCAAGTCATCAAACTGACCAGAGCCTCAGTCTCCCCATCAATCCAATGGGAACAATAACAACCACCATGCCCATAGCTGGTGAGAGAAGACAGAAATAATGAAGGAGGATGGGTCTGCTATCCCTACCCCCGCCCCTGCTCATCTCATTTGCCTAGGCTTTGCCTGGAGACCCGCGGGAGAGGGGCTGGCTGGAACAAGGGCCTGAGCCAGGGACCCCAACCGCCGCGAGGGTCTCGAAGACCCCAGCCCAGGTCCCCCGACTGGCCTGGTCCTCACCTCCTCTTCCATGACGAGTCCGCTGAGGTCCGGCCGCTCGACCGCTCGGCCGCTCACTCCCGGCGCCGCGCGGTCCCCGTTACCTCCATCCACCGCCGGCCGGGCGGCGGCTCAGTGCGTTCTGTCCCGCTGGCTGCCGGGGGCCCAAGAAACTTCGGGGGGGCGGGGCCGAGGGCGGGGAGAGGCTTCCGGGGGCCGGGGGCGGGGCCCGAGGAGGGGACTAGCGGGGCCCCGAGGCCCTGGTCTGGGGCGGGAAACTAGGGCCGGGGCCGGGCTGAGGGAGGAGCCTGGGCGGGGCCGGGCGGGGGCTCGGGGACTGGATGGAGGAGCAGGGGCTGGAGGAAGACGGGGGTGGGGGGGGAACCGAGCGGAGAGAGGTTTCCCTGACTCGCGGAAGGAGTGGGACTGGAAAGGGATAAAGGGTGTGGGGCACCGGCAGGGGGAGGGGAGGGGGCTTCCGGCCAGAGGCAGAGGCGAGGGAAGCGGGCAGGGTCCGAGGGCGGGGCCGGGGTGGGGCAAGACCGAGAGAGCGCCCGAGGAGGTGGTGGCTTCTGCATTTCAGGTCTCCTGACCGAGTGGGCTGGGGTTGCCTGACCGGGCCGAGCCGGCCTGGGCGGCCCAGAAATGGGGGCATCCAGAGAGTCCTTCTTTCCTACCTGACGCTAGGGTAGTGGTGACTACCTGGTCCTCTTCTCCCTAGAACCTCCTGGCAGGGCGGCGCCTGGAGCTCGGATCCCGTCCGGAGAGTCGTTTAACGGGAAGACCTGGGGTTGAGAGTCTGGACTCCAGGGGCCCTTTGGGGGAGGAGGTCTGCCTCTGACTCTCGGGGGTCCCCAAATGCAGTGTTCTCCTGCCCTCGTTGGGCATTGCTCAGAGCCGTCCTCCTCTGGTTCCTATATCTGAGGGCCCCGCCCCCACCCCATCCAGCAGTGAATCTTGCAGTCTTGACAACCTTGCGGAGGAGTGAAATGTAGGGACCAGATAATGGTGTTAGTTATACCTTGTACTCTCACTTTACACTTAGAGAATCAGAGGCCTAGGGAGAGAAAGTGACTGGCTACATCCCAACCTCCAGCACGGTCCTGTTCCCTCCACACACACACCTCTTCCCTCTTAGCTCTCTGGGTCAACCCTGCCCAATGCCTCTGCAGGAAGAATTAAGTGCGTGTGGAATCAATGGTGACCTCCTTTGGCTCTGGTTGCCATAGCAGCGGCTGTACCAGTTGACCCAGCTCCCCTTTCACAGCCTTCTGCTGGCCCTCAGGCTTCCAAGTCACTTCCAGTCAGCATGGAAAAGGGCAGCCTGGAGCTCCAGGGCCAAGGGGAAAGAAGATGGAGTCAGACTCTTTCTTCATACCTGGGCCTGGGTTCCTTTATCTAAAAGGATGAAGAAAATCCAGCCTGGGAAACTGAGAAAATCAGTATACATGACAACCACCTCTTGTGGCCACCACACAGTTTTATTCCCTCAACTTGCAGAGCTGTGCAGCCGTTGTACCCTGTGCCTGAGGACTCAGAAGATCCTGTATCTGGAAACTCATGTTCCGCCTGCTGGAGACCAGAGCCCCTGGGGAATTCATGCTGTTGCACAGAAGCAACTCATGGTGGGTTGGGGGTGAGGTCAGTTTTGATATCCGGGCAGCTCTGTCCCTTGAGAGTGAGCCACCGATAACCACTTGGGTCTCAGTTTCCCCACTCAGCCCATACTGGCCCTCTGGTTGTTGCCTCCACACCACACGCATTTTTTCCATCACAAATATTTTATTTGCCTTGATTATTCGTCAGGCCCTACACTAATGGCTGGAAGATAATGGCAGGACCCAGGGTCCCTGTCCTTTTTCAGGAGAGAAAGGCATGTAAACAGAGAAAACTACGTGTTAAATGTGAGGATAAAGGCATAGAGGAAGGAAGGGCACTAAAACCGGGACAGAAGGAACAGGCATTCCAGGCAGAGGAGACAGTGTGAACAACATGGAGGCATGAAAGAGTATTGTGTGTGTGTGTGTGTGTGTGTGTGTGTGTGTGTGTGTGTGTGTGTGTGTAGGGAGGCCAGGCTGGAGAAGCAGACAGAGCTCAGTGTAGAGAGGACCTTGAAGCTGTGTTGAGGAGACTACATTTCAACCTCAGGCCAATGGGAAGTCACTGAAAGTTTGGGGCTGTGGAAGGGATGGAGTCTATTTTGCATATGTGCCATTTAATCAACAAAGTTTATTGAGTGCCTCTGAAGTGGGGTGTTTTCCAATACTTCATCCTGGCATTTATCTGTTCACTCAAAAGAATTTGGGGCACCTCTGTTATCTGCTCACTGTACTAAACTCCTCACAAAAGTAGGTACCCATCCATGAAATAAATAGAATTTTTATCCTCATTTTACAGATCAAGAATCCAAGGCTTGGACCTGTTTAAGGTCTCTTGACTGGTAAGTGGTGGCCCAAGGATTCAAACCTCTCCTGACTCCAGTGCTCTCTCTAAATGATGTGTTTTGGCAGCACTGTGTGACCAGGCCACAGAAAGGCCCAGGCCCTGGCTTGTAGAGCTGATGAACCAGTAGGAGGGTAGACACGTCCTGAGAAGGGTACACGGTGTGTGCTGAGAGCCAGTTCCCAGAGGGGCTGGAGCAACTAGGTTGTATTCTAGCAGGGTTCTATGGATGGGGGAGAGGGGGTGCAGCGGGAATTTAGGAAGTGGGAACATCTCACAAAAGTAAGAACTTGTAGAAGACCCTGACTTGTTAGGGGACTGTAGGCAGATTTCTGTGGTCATATGCATGTGACGTTGGTGGGGAGTTCGGAAAGATGGCACCAAGGAGGCAGCAGGAGCTAGGGCACTAAGGGCTTTGGGTGCTGACCTGAGAGATTTGAAATTCCTCCTGCAAAGAGCTGGGGGCCACTGAAGCGGTGAAGCGGGGCCTGACATCATTTTCATTCTGAAACCTCATTTTCATAACTGCTGTGTGAAGAACGGTGACAGGGCAAGAGAGACATGGAGACCCATTGGGTCAGAGATTGTTACAGAAATCCAGGTTGGAGGTGACGGAGCTTGAACCAAGCCAGTGGTTATAAGGATGGCAGGAGCAGATTCAAGAGATAATAGAGATAGAGGGGTCGGGACTTGGAGAGAATGGTTTCATTATTCATTGATAAATATCCATTCAATAAATATCTGTTGAGAGGCTACCATGTCTCAGGAACTGTTCTAAACACAGGGCACAAAGCCATAAACATGACAGGGGTGATCTCTGCCCTGTTGAAGCCGGAAGAGAGAGATGATAGGCAAATAAACAAATGACCACGATAACAAGAGAATGTGATAAGTTCTCTAAGGAAAGTAAACAGGTAATAAAATAATAATTGGGGAGCCAGTTTTAGATATGGTGTGAGTGGTGGGGTGGAGCTTTTCCACAGAGTGGAAATTTCAGCTGAAACCTGAAAGATGAGAAAGAGACAGTCACCAAAAAGAGGCAGACAGTCACAGTGAAAGGCGGAAGATATTTCATGCAGAAGAAAGAGCAAATGCAAAGCCTCCGGCACAGGGTCTTCAAGGAACACCAAGGAGGCCAGTGTGACAGAAGTATAGTGAATAAAGAAGAAAGTGGTAGATTTGAGATCACAGAGGAAAAAGGGGAGGGAGTTGGCCTCAGGCTATGGTAAGAACTGTGGATTTTATTCTAAAAGGAATAGCCTGGGGAGGCATTGAGAGCTTTTAACTAGAGCAGTAGCAAAATCTGATTTATGTGTTTGAAAAGATCCCATCTGCTGCTGTTCGGAGAAGAGATTGTAGGAGGACCAGAGTGGAATCTAGGAATCCAGTGAGATTATGAGACTACTGCTGTAATCCAGGGGAGAGCTGACAGGTTGCTAGTTCTAGGTTGTGGGGTGGAGGTTGAGGGAAGTGAATAGATTCAAAATACATTTTGATAACCTATAATGGAAAAGAATCTGAAAAAGGATATGATTTTTATATATATATATATATATATATATAAAAATCACTTTGCTATACACCTGAAACACATTTTAAATCAACTATATTTCAATTTTTTCCTTATCCATGTATCTGTTGGTGGCCATTTAGGTTGCTTCCATGTCTTGGCTATTGTAAATAGTGCTGCTATGAACACTGGGGTGCATGTACCTTTTTGCATCAGAGTTTTCTCCTGATACATGCCCAGGAGTGGGATTGCTGGATCATATGGTAAGTTTATTTTAGTTTTGTTTTTTTTTTTTGCGGTACGCAGGCCTCTCACTGTTGTGGCCTCTCTCGTTGCGGAGCACAGGCTCCGGACGCGCAGGCTCAGCGGCCATGGCTCACGGGCCCAGCCGTTCCGCGGCATGTAGGATCCTCCCGGACCAGGGCACGAACCCACGTCCCCTGCATCGGCAGGCGGACCCTCAACCACTGCGCCACCAGGGAAGCCCTATTTTTAGTTTTGTAGAGAACCTCCATACTGTTTTCCACAGTGGCTGCACCAAATTTACATTCCCACCAACAGTGTGCATTCTCCACACCTGCTCCAGCATTTGTTGTTTGTGGACTTTTCAATGATGGCCTTTCTGACCGGTGTGAGGTGATACCTCATTGTAGTTTTGATTTGCATTTCTCTGATAATTAGCGATGTTGAGCATCTTTTCATGTGCCTATTGGCCGTTTGTATATGTCTTCTTTGGAGAAATGTCTATTTAGGTCTTCTGCCAATTTTTTGATTGGGTTGTTTGTTTTTTTTTGGTTGTTGTTATTACTGAGTTGTATGAGCTGTTTGTATATTTTGGAAATTAAGCCCTTGTCAGTCGCATTCTTTGCAAATATTTTCTCCCAGTCCATAGGTTGTCTTTTCATGTCAACTATACTACAATTCTAAAAAACAAAACATTTTGGAGGCAGAAACAACAGGTTTCGATGGTGGATTGGATGTGGTAGGTGAAGAAGGAATCAAGGATATGGTATGGGTTTTTAACTTGAGCCAAAAATGGAGGTGCCATTTACAGAGATGATGAAGACAGGAGAAAAACAGGTCTATATGGTATTGGAGAAGGAGATTAAAAGCTCTGTTTTGGAGAGAGTGAGTTTAGCATGCCATTTAGGGGCTTCCCTGGTGGCGCAGTGGTTAAGAATCCGCCTGTCAATGCAGGGGACAAGGGTTCGAGCCCTGGTTCAGGAAGATCCCACATGCTGCAAAGCAGCTAGGCCCGTGCGCCACAACTACTGAGCCTGCGCTCTAGAGCCCTTACGCCTAGAGCCGGTGCTCCGCGACAAGAGAAGCCACCCAATGAGAAGCCCACGCACTGCAATGAAGAGTAGCCCCCCCGCCCTCACCGCAACTACAAAGAAAGCCCATGCGCAGCAACAAAGACCCAACACAGCCAAAAATAAGTAAATAAATAAATTAATTTAAAAAAAACATGCCATTTAGGCATCTGTATGGAGATATCATCAGGAGGACAAATGGCAATACAGTCTGGAGTTCAGGGGAGAAGGGCAGGCTGGGGTTATAATATTGAGAATCAGCATGTAGCTGATAATTAAGCCATGAGATTGGAAAAGATAGGAAAAAAGAAAGAAAGTCCTCCCACATTGAGAGGTCTGGTTGAGGGAAAGGGATTAGCAAAGGATACAGACATGAAGCAGCCAATATGTAGGAAAAACGAGGGGAGTATGTTGTGGAAGTTAAGAGAGTATTTCAATGAGGTATAATCAGCTCAGAGGTTCAATAAATCAGAGGTTCAATAAAATGAGTGTCAGCTGTCCAAAGAAGAAGCTACACGAGGTGAAGTGCTCTGGAAGCTGGAAGACCGCGAAACACCCTTTCAGCTCCTCTGCCAGACTGTTGTAAGCTGAGGGCTGTAAAGGTGGAGAGGGCAAAAGCACAGCGAGAAAGGACCGCAGGGGGAGAGGAAGGAAGGGGCTGGCTCTTTCAAGTATCAAATGAGAAAACGCCGAGAGTGTAATTAGTAAACCACCTAGTCCTGTGCTGATGTCGTCGTTATTATTAGTGAGCGGGGGATTGGACTGAGACCGCCAGTGGGAGAAAGCAGGTAAGACGTATAGAAAGAGCGCTGGAGGAGGAAATTTCATAGTGAAGAAAACCCGTTCCTCCTGACAGCTTGCGTTAAAACCAGGCTTTGGATTAGGCGAGGAGATCGGGAGCAGTGTTGCGCTTCACTCGGAATTGACCCCTCGCGGCAGCAGCGAGCAAAAGCCCCGCGGATGCGAAGAGGGCCCAAAGCCCAGAGGGAGGAAGTTCGGCCCCAGACGTGAGGAAGTCCAGCCCCAGATGTGAGGAAGTCCGGCCCCAGATTTGAGGAGTCCCTCTGCCTCCGCCTCCCTCCTCCATCGGCCAATCAAGATCCAGCTGACGGCCGGTGGCGCTGGGGCGGGGAGGAGGGCGGAGTCTGAGGACCGTTAATCTATAGCCAGGCGGCATCTAGCTTTCCTCCGACTTCTTTCGCTCCAAAGACTCACTGTTAACCTGGTGGGCAGAAAACCACTTTGGAAAAAGCTCTTGCAGCTTCATGTAAAACTAAATTATAAACTCCACGACCAGCAATTTCTCACCTAGGAACTTATTCAAGAGAAATTAAAGCATAAATCCCAGATCTCCATCAATAGGAAAATGGGTAAACTGTAGTATATCCGTACAATGCAGTATTACTCAGCATTAAAAAGGAACCAACTGGGACGTCCCTGGTAGCTCAGTGGTTAAGAATCCGCCTGCCAATGCAGGGGACACAGGTTTGAGCTCTGGTCCGGGAAGATCCCACATGCCACGGAGCAACTGAGCCCATGTGCCACAACTACTGAGCCTACGCTCTAGAGCCCGCGAGCCACAACTACTGAAGTCCACATGCCTAGAGCCTGAGCTCTGCAACAAGAGAAGCCACCGCAATGAGAAGCCCGAGCACCGCAATGAAGAGTATCCCCCGCTCGCTGCGCCTAGAGAAAGCCCACGGGCAGCAACGAAGACCCAACAACGAAGACCCAATGCAGCCAAAAATAAATAAATAAATTTATTTAAGAAGAAAAAAAAAGGTAAGCATAGGGACTTCCCTAGTGGTCCAGTGGTTAAGACTGCACTCCCAATGCAGGGGGCCAGGGTTGGAGCCCTGGTCAGGGAACTACAACCCGCCTGCTGCAACTAAGACCCGGTGCAGCCAAACAAATAAATTCTTTTTTTTAAAAGGTAAGCATAAACTCTAGTTAATTCTATGCATGTTGAAGTGTTCAGACGTGAAATGCACTGTTGTCTGCAACTTTGAAATGAATAACAAAAAAATGGATTGACGCTCGGTGCTTTGTGACCACCTAGAGGGGTGGGATAGGGAGGGTGGGAGGGAGACGCAAGAGGGAGGAGATATGGAGATATATGTATATGTATAGCTGATTCGCTTTGTTATAAAGCAGAAACTAACACACATTGTAAAGCAATTATACTCCAATAAAGATGTTTTAAAAAATGGATTGATGAATGGGGAGATGGATAGATGGTTAGATGTGTTAAAACAAATACAGCAAAATATTAATTGTAGAATCTTGGTGGTAGGTATATGGTGTTCACTGTGAAAGTCTTTCTATCTTTCTGTATATGTTGGAATATTTTCAGAATAAAATGTTTGGGGTACCAGGGGCTGAGAGGAGAGAGGAATGGGGAGTTGTCTAATGGTTGTCTAACCATTGTCTAATGGGTACAAAGTTTCTGTTTCGGAATAATGAAACTTTTCTAGAAATAGAGGTGATGGTTATACAACATTTGAATGTACTTAATGGCAATGAATTGTACACATAAAAATAGTCAACGTGGTAAATTTTACGTTATGTATATTTTACAATTTAAAGAACCTTGGGGGCTTCCCTGGTGGCGCAGTGGTTGAGGGTCCGCCTGCCGATGCAGGGGACGCGGGTTCGTGCCCCGGTCCGGGAGGATCCCACATGCCGCGGAGCGGCTGGGCCCGTGCGCCATGGCCGCTGAGCCTGCGCGTCTGGAGCCTGTGCTCCGCAGCGGGAGAGGTCACAACAGTGAGAGGCCCGCGTATCAGGGAAAAAAAAAAAAACTTGAGGGAATTCCCTGGCGGTCCAGGGGTTAGGACTCGGGGTTTTCACTGCGGGGGGCGGGTTTCGATTCCTGGTCGGGAGCTAACATCCCGCAAGCCGAGTGGCGAGGCCAAAAAAAAAAAAAAAATTGAAAGCCAAAAGAAAGAAAATGTTAGGGGAAAATTCATGTGGAAGCCTCCATGCTTTCTCTAGAACTGGTCTGGGGTACTACACAGAGAGAAGGGAGAAGGTAGCCGACAGTGTGAGTGTGCTAGGCCCACTGAGCAGAGGGTAGCGGAAAGAGAGAACACAGGCTTTGGAAATAAACAGACATGGGTTCATAATCCCAGCTTTCGCTTTCTAGCTTATGATTGTTTCTTATTGCTATAGCTGCTGTAACAAATTATCACATATTTAGTGGCTTAAAACAACACAAATTTATTATCTTACAGTTCTGGAGGCCTAAAATGTGTCTCACTAGACTAAAATCAAGAGCTGTGTTCCTTCTGGAGAATCTAGAGGGGGATACCCACTTCCTCACCTTTTCCAGCTTCTAGAAACCTCCTGTATTCTATGGCTTGTCTCATGGCCCTTTCTTCCCTTTTCTAGGCCAGCAGTAACATCTTCAAATCAATCTTTCTCTCTCTGTCTGTCTCTCCCTCTTACACACACACACACACACACAGACACACACACACACACACACACACACTTCTGCTTCCTCCTCATCACATCTCCTTCTCTGACTCTCTAGCCTCCCTTATAAGAATCCTAGTTGGGCCTACACAGACAACCCAGGGTAATCTCCCCATCTCAAGATCCTTAATTTATCACATCTGCAAAGTCCCTTTTGCCATGTAAGGTAACATATTCACAAAAGGAATCTGGGGATTAGGATGCAGACATCTTTGCAGTTTGTGGGGGGTGGGGGCGGGGGGTCATTATTCTGCCTACCACAGTGACATTAAAAATTTCCCTGTGCCACTAGTACTCATATGTCAAGACAACACTTAAGAGGAAAAATATTTCTCATGATTTTTTCCTAACAGTCTTATTGAGATATAATTCACATACCATACAATTTAAAGCAAATAATTTAATGCTTTTTAGTATAGTCGCAGAGTTGTACAATCATCACATCTTCATCTTTCTCCATTTTTAAATATGAGGAAACAAAGGCTTGAGACAATAAGGAAACTTGCTTAAAGTAACATCTGACTGGCAGGCCTGGGGCAATGCACTGGCTGTCAGGAGCTGAGATTCCAGTCCAGGGCTGGACTCCCTTCACCAAGTTAGACCAGTCACCTGGGAGCAGTGTGGTGCAGCAGTTAAACTAGCAGGCTTAGACTTGGGTTCAAGGCTTTGTTTTGCTATCTACAAGCTATGTGACATCTGGTAAAACTTCTTGGAGCCTTGGTTTCCTCATTTGAAAAATGGGGGCAATTCAATAAATTAGCAGGCTGACTCACCTGTAAGATGCCTTCTAGCTACGTCATTCCAAGATTTAATGAGGGAGGAAAAAGATAATTAAAAATGAATTCCCTAAGCATTCAGTTCAATGAGAGGGATGCGAATTCCCGAAGACAGCGGCCCACACACTTCCCTTGTACTCTCTGAGCACCTGGCCACAGGCCTCAAGAGTTCCTCGCTGACGGGTCTCAGACACATGGGAAAGACAAATGCGTAAAATGATGGTTACAGAGACAGATAAGCGTGTAAAGAGCTGTTGGGGGCGGGGTGGGCAGCGACAGCAGTAGGCCATGGGTGTGTGTGTGTGTGTGTGTGTGTGTGTGTGTGTGTGCGCGCGCGCGCGAGGGTTTGGGGGGGGGGTCTGCCCAGAAATGGGCAAAGGTCCAGTGAGTGTAAACAGAGATGAGAGGGATCAGAGGCAGCTCTTCCTCAAGGCCAAGTTCAGCCTTAGTGCGAGGGCTAGAGAGGAGGGAGTGTGCGTTGGAGGTATGGTTCTGAAAATAAACCTTCAAAGACGCGATTGGTGACACAACACCACGAGCGGCCCCGCTGCAGTCCCCGCCCCCTCCCACCACACCCACTAGTCCGCGCGACTTGGTATGCTCCGCCACCACAATAAGCCTCCTTCCTCCGGCGTGCTATTGGTACAGCCCAAGCCCCGCGAGTTGAAACCCAAAGCAAGACACTCCCGTTGTCACGCCCGGTGTCTCTGATTGGCTGGAAAATTTAAAGATCCGGCCGGTGATAGGGTGATTCTCTACACCCAGTATTTGAAAGTTTCTAGTGTCCCTACTTTTGACTGCATGCCGACTTTGTTCAGCTTGTTCGCCCGAGTGCTGGCGCAAGTGAGTGTTCACCCGATCCTAGAGGTGGGAGGCAGAGCGCCTGCCTCTTCAAGGGGTCCCTGCCGGGAGGGTGCGTACGAGTGGGTCAGACGGAGGGTGAACGGAAAGCCGGATGCCAGGGTCCCTCCGCGATTTCCCTAGCCAAATATTTAATACCCCATCCCACCTTGGAGATGGGAAGCGCCGGGGCTTCAGAATCACACAAGCCCTGATTCCAACAGCCGTTGTGGCCTCTCTCAGCCAGTTTTACACTTCTGTACACGGGGAATAGTGAGACCTGCTTGGCTGCATATAAACCAGTGAACGTACCTGGAAGACAGAAGGCACTGATTACATGTCAGTCCCCTGCTTACCTCCACACGTCCCCTGCTTCCTGGGCGGGGAGACTCAGGATTCTCGTGCCCGCCCTGGGTCTCTTGGAAGCAGGCTTCTTTTCTGCTCAGGGGATCCCTTCTGTGGCCCTTGTCGGACAGCCGAGGTTCCCCAACCCTGGGTGTACTCGACGCTGCCCATCCGCCGCTCTGGAAATTATTGTGTAGGAGAGTAATTTCTAAGAGAATTTCCGGTTCGCCCCAGGACCCTTTTACCTTCTCCGTGAACTCTTTGTGTTACCAGTGACAGCCCCGGGACCCTTTGTGGCCAGGACCCGGCTCTCCGTCCTGACCTCTATACCACCTGTGATGAGCCCCGCGCTCCGGTCTTTTTGCAGACCTGCAGAGTTGGTGGCGATGCTGTCGGGCACCCAGGCAGTGGCAGCGGAATGCGCGGACGCGGAGCTGCGGTGCCGTGTTGCTGTGGAGGAGTTGAGCCCGGGCGGGCAGCCGCGAAGGCGCCAGGCCCTACGCACCGCGGAGCTGAGACTGGGTCGTAACGAGCGCCGCGAGTTGATGCTGAGGCTGCAGGCGCCCGGGCCCGCGGGGCGGCCGCGGTGCTTTCCCCTGCGCGCCGCGCGCCTCTTCACGCGCTTCGCCGCGTCCGGGCGCAGCACTCTGCGGCTTCCCGCCGACGGCGCTCCCCGGACCGGCGCGGTGCAGCTGCTGCTCTCCGACTGCCCCCCTGACCGCCTGCGCCGCTTCCTGCGCACTCTGCGCCTCAAGCTGGCCGCGGCCCCGGGTCCCGGGCCGGCCTCCGCCCGCACGCAGCTGCTTGGCCCGCGGCCCCGCGACTTCGTCACCATCAGCCCGGTGCAGCCCGAGGAGCTGCGGCGTGCGGCGGCCACCTGGGTCACGGACTCCACGCCGGTGAAGCAGCCCACGGAGCCCCGGTCCGGGGCCAAGCCCAGCACCGTGAGGACAGGAAAGGGGGGACGCCTTGGGGAGTGGGTGTGCCCCTGAGACGGAAGAGGCCGAGAAAGCCCAAGTGTGGGGGGAAGATGGTGGAGGTATTCGAGATGGCTACTGGTTATCTCAGACGAGATGCTCATCAGACTTATGAGAATGACAGGAATATGGGAATTGTGCATGTTTCTCATGGTGCAATCCCTGAGACTGAGTAAGGAGACTAGGAAAAGGGGGCCAAGGTCACATTAAAAGAGAAAGCAGAGAAGGTGCTTCAGAAGAAAAGTGGGAACTTGGTCGCCCTGGAGGAGGAGAGGAGGTTTTGGAGAGAACGAAGCGGTCAGCTGTGTAGGGGCAGCCAACAGGTCCAATCAGATAGGGGGACAAAGTCTGGTGGGTCTGACAGTGTTCGGGAACTGGAACAAATGGATCACAGACCACAGAGGTTTGAGACAAGCTGGTGAGAAGAAGGAGATGCGGCAAGAAGGCACCCTGGCTAGGCAGGGTTTTGCTTGGGTGTTTTGAGGCAAGAGAGACACATCTGTGACAGGAAGGGTAGTGAGAAGGAAGGATGGGTAAGAGAACCAGGAGAGTTAGGGAACCCAGGGGAGAAAGCTGAAGGAGAATCTGGACCTGCACACTGGGGTCTTCAGGGCACCAGGAGTCAGTGGAGATCCAGCCTCGGTCCCTTCCTCAAGGAGAGACCTGGACCCCTGTGGTTACTGGCAAGATCTCCAGGTGAACCGAGGCTGCCCAAGGGCTCCAAGGAGAGAAGCCAGCAGAGACACAAAGGGCTACCAGGCCAAGAAGGGAAGGGGCAATGCCTAGGGAATGTGGGGAGGCCCTGAGACAGCCCTATCCCCCCAGGAAGTCCCAAGGTGGCCCCTGCCTGTGAAGAAGCTGAGCTTGCCCCCCACCAAACCAGAGCTTTCCAGGGAACAGGCTGCTGTGCTGAGGGTTGTCCTGAAAGGCCAGAGCATTTTCTTCACTGGGAGTGCAGGTAGTGGGGGGCAGAGTGGGTGTGGGGAGAACAGTGGTGTGCTAGGATGGAGAGAAGTGGCCCTGACTTTGCCTTCTGCCCAGGGACGGGGAAGTCTTATCTGCTGAAGCGTATCCTGGGCTCACTGCCTCCCACAGGCACTGTGGCCACTGCCAGCACTGGGGTGGCAGCCTGCCACATCGGAGGTACTACCCTCCATGCCTTTGCAGGTAAGTGAGAGCCTCTGGGACTTAAGCTGGGAGCAAGCCAGGCAGGTGGGAAGAGAGGGGAGGTCAGGGTTGAGACAGGGCTGGGATCTCAGCCCAGGCTGAATAGTGTCACTCACAGGCATTGGCTCGGGTCAGGCTCCCCTGGCCCAGTGTGTGGCCCTGGCCCAGCGGCCAGGTGTGCGGCAGGGCTGGCTGAACTGCCAGCGGCTAGTCATTGATGAGATCTCCATGGTGGAAGCGGACCTATTTGATAAGCTGGAGGCCGTGGCCAGGTCAGTATGGGCAGTGAGGACTGGGTTCTGGTGGTCTTCCGTGTGGAACTCGCTCACCCCAGCGCCTAAAGCACCACATGCTCCTCTCCAGAGCCGTCCGGCAGCAGAACAAGCCATTTGGAGGGATCCAGCTCATCATCTGTGGGGACTTCCTGCAGCTGCCGCCTGTAACCAAGGGATCCCAGCCCCCGCAGTTCTGCTTCCAGGTAGCACTCACCCTCTGGCCCTAAACCCCATAGGGGTCTGCTCTGCTCCCTGACGCCCCATCTTGCCCCCACCAGGCCAAGAGCTGGAGGAGATGTGTCCCAGTGACCCTGGAGCTGACTGAGGTGTGGAGGCAGACAGACAAGACCTTCATCTCTCTGCTGCAAGCTGTGCGGCTGGGCAGGTGGGCCCTGGTGAATACAGAAGGGGCCGTGGGATGCGGATCCAAGCGTGGGTCAGAGAGGAGCACAGGAACCCAGAGAAGGGAGAGAAATGCTTCATGGCCCCATTGGGGATGGTCACTCTGTGAGCACTGGGGCCCAGCCTCCCCCAGGGTTGGGTCCCTATCATCCAGCACAGGGCCTGGCACAGAGTACACCTCAGGGAATTATGGGCAGATGGAGACACAAGAGTTATTCAGAGATGTTAACACTCCCATTTTACAGATGCAGAAACTGGGGTTCAAAGAGGTGAAGTGACTTGTCCAAAGTCATGGCTAGTAAGTGGCTGAGCTAGGATTTGAACTCAGGTCTGACTCTAAAACCCAAGTTCCTTCTACTCTTTGAGCCTGTGCGGCCACTTGGTGGGGGAGAGGAGGTTGCAGACATGATCCCACCCCAGCTAGGACAAAAGGTTGAAATGCTACAGGTACTCTAACTTGGGAGTGGAAAGGAGGCCAGGAGGGCAGAAGATATGGACCGCAGCTGGGTCTTGGGACCCAGGTCAGATTGGGATGGGATGAAGGAAGCAGGTGGTGGTGGTGAGGGGCTTTCTATGCCTGGGGACAGGAGGCAGGTAGGAAGGTGCACAGCATACACCAGCAAGTGTGGGGGACAAGAGAAAGGCTGAGTGGCAGAGCAGTGAGAGGTGTTCCCAACTTCTTCCCCCTCCTCTCACTTGAGTTGCTGCAGCACCCAGGCTTCCCTGGAGGAAGGCTTGAAGTGGGGAAAATAGAAACACAGGCTAGATTTTTTTTTTCCCCTAAGGCAGCAGGCAAGGGGCTAGAAAATTGTAGCTTGGAGGCCAATCTGATTATAGGGTACCAGTATTACAGGGTATCAACATCAGAGCCTCACCTCAGTCTCTAAATCTCTGGCCTATGCTCACTCCTCATATCTAACTTCCTCAGGGGAGCGGCTAGCTCCAACCTGGGGGGAGACCCAGGGAAGGGTGCCTGCCCATGATCACAGCCAAGCACCACCCCCGTGCTCATTCTCCATGTCTGGGGTCCAAGTGAGGAAGGAACAAGTTGGCCAGCTTGGGGAACCAGCAAACTTGCCCTGGTGCCCCATCCAGTCCCCAAGCCTGGTCCACGGCCTGCTGCATGGGCCGTATCACCCACGTGCCCCGCCTTCCCTGGTGTTCAGGTAGGCTCCGCCCTGATAGCCTGGCCTCTGCAGGTGCTCAGATGAGGTCACCCGCCAGCTCCGGGCCACGGCTGCCCACAGGGTGGGGCGAGATGGGATTGTGGCCACGAGGCTCTGCACCCACCAGGATGATGTGGCCCTTACCAACGAGAGGCAGCTGCAGAAACTACCAGGTGAGCAGGGAGCTGGGGCTGGGCCAGACCAGCTGGGAGAGGCCATCAGGCAGGCATGGCCCCCCAGGCAGCCTGGGCCCTTGGTGTCATTTAGATATCTCGGTCCCAGCCCCTGTGACCATAAAGTCCCTTACATTTGCAGATGTAATTGTGTCTTTGAGAGATGTGACCTTTCCTGGGTCAAAGTCATTCAGCCAGTAAACACTAAAAATGAGACTTGAACCCAGGCCTCTGATTCCAAAGCCCCAGCTAGGTTTGAGCTGTGCTCACTACCTCTCTCCATGCCCTGGTCTAATATGTGTTTTTTCGGAAATTGAGCCACAAGTCAGTGACTTGTAATCTGTTTGCCCAACTCTCTTTTCCCAGGTGAGGTACACAGCTTTGAGGCCATGGACAGTGACCCTGAGCAAGCCCGGACCCTGGATGCCCAATGTCCCGTTAGCCAGCTCCTTCAGCTAAAACTGGGGGCTCAGGTGAGTGGGAAGCAGGGCCTAGACCCTGTGAGCATCGGCCTCCCTGATCCTAGCCCCTCTGCACGGGCTGCTCCACAGCCAGAGGGCCCAGATGTGACCATAGCAAACTTCTTCCCTCCTGTTCCCAGTCACCTTCCTGCTTTCCATTTTCCACTGCCCTCCTCTTCCTCCACCTGAAGCTCCAGGCAGTGTTGCTTTAGACAAATCCTTTTCCTTTGCTGAAGCTGGGTTTCCCCATCTCTAAATTCAGAGTAAAATACCTACTGCACTCAGTTGTCTTCTGTAGTGTAGCCTCTACTGTGAGCATCCTCCTTCCTTCCACAATGGTGAGGGTGGGATCCTTTTCTCAGGTTCCAAAGGGCACCTAGGGGGAAATGCAGGCACAGTGGTTGGAAGAGGGCTATCCCTCAAGATTGAGGTCCATACACATTCCCTCTAATAGACATGGTCATTGTGCCCTGTCACCTTATTGTTCTTTACCCCCTCCTTCTGAGGCAAACTGAGCAAATGTCATTCCCCTTTGGCACAAGGGGAAACTGAGACCTAAGGAAATAAAGCAGTTTGTCGCAGGGGCCCCGGCAGACTCAGTGCCCCTCCGTGACAGACCCCAGCCTCAGAGATCTGCCGAAGCGACCCCTGGAGCTGAGGCCAGGCGTAGGGATGCCCTGCTGTCCATGCCTCCAGTTTTCCTTTTCTCACAGGTGATGCTGGTGAAGAACTTGGCAGTGTCTCGGGGCCTGGTAAATGGTGCCCGAGGGGTAGTAGTTGGGTTTGAAGCCGAGGGGAGAGGTAAGTGATAGGGGAGCAGTCCTACTGCTCGGGTTTGCAGCAGGGCCCTGGGGTTCGTGTGCAGAGGAAAAGGCTAGCATGGAAAGGTGAGGCCTGTCCTCACCTTGGAGCCCTGGAGCGGGACTGAAAGGTGGGACTTCTCCACGCCTCCCTCAGGGCTGCCCCAGGTGCGGTTCCTGTGTGGAGTCACCGAGGTCATCCGTGCAGACCGCTGGATGGTGCAGGCCACTGGGGGCCGGCTTCTCAGCCGGCAGCAGCTGCCCCTCCAGCTGGCCTGGGCCATATCCATCCACAAGAGCCAGGTGAGTGTGGGGATGGGGGCAGGATAGGCCTGGGGCATGTTGAAGGGCGGGGGGGTCTTCGAGGCTTTGTGAGGGTTGAACTTGCCCTGGATGGAAAGTTCCAGACCAGCTGTAGAATAAACCTTTCTTTCGTGCATTTCCCATCCCACTTCCTCTCTCTTTCCTAGACACATACACTTCCCCTCTGTCATCTCGGGCCCTGCCATTTTCTGAGCCACTATTGGATATGTTAATTTTAACATATTACGACAACTGTAGGAGGTATAGTTGTAACAATTGTTCTTGTTTTACAGAAGAGGAAACCAAGGCTCAGGGAGGTTGAGTAACTTGTCCAAGGTCACACAGCTAGTGCCCTGCAGAGCCAAGATTCATTTCTATGCCTGTCTGACCCAGACCTGAGCTCTTTCCTTTCACCCTTATCCCGCTACTCTTATCTTGGATCTGTATTTCCTGGACACCCCCCTACTCAGACACCCATCATCCTGTCTCTCTGACTCAGAATCTCTGGACTGGGCAAGGAGATCAGGGGCAATAGCTGGGCTGGTGGAGGTGGGGTCAGGTTCCTGGGCACAAGTGAATTCAGCCTGAGCTGGCTCCAGCCCTGTCCCTCCATCCCCCAGGGCATGTCCCTGGATTGCGTGGAGATCTCTCTGGGCCGTGTGTTTGCCAGCGGCCAGGCCTATGTGGCCCTTTCCCGGGCCCGCAGCCTGCAGGGCCTATGTGTGTTGGACTTTGACCCCATGGTGATTCGCTGTGACCCCCGTGTGCTGAGCTTCTATGCTACCCTGCGGCAGGACAGGGGCCTCAGCCTGGTAAGAGGGAGTCACCCAATGGTGGGCCATGTGGCCGTGGGCAGCCTGGGAGCTAGGACAGAGGGAAGGCCAAAGGACCATGGGGAGGGGGTGGCAGAGCCTCCTCTGGCTCCGTTGGCAGCAGGGCCGAGAGGAAGGAGATGCTGGCCCCCAGGCTACGGCCCGGGGGTGGCACAAGCCCATGACTGGGTTTCTCTGGCTCTGATATAGGGGTCCCCAGATGACGATGAGGCAGCCTCAGACCAGGAGAACGCGGACCCGAACCTTTGATCTGCAAAGAGAGGACAAAGGGTGGTCTCCCCCTCTTCCTGCTCCCTGGTGGGCCAGGCCCCAGGGGATACCTGGGGGAGGGTAGTGAATGTCCCTTTCTCCCTTCATCAGGGGCTCTCAGTCTCCTGGCAGGGCTCAGGAGAGAGTGCTTCCCATCCATTTGCCAGCTGTGCCTCAGTTTTTCCCCTTGCCCGGGGTGAGCTGCTTCCGGGGTCAGGAGTCGGCAATGGGCCTGCAGCGGTAGCTGGTGTTATAGGACAGAGCTCTCTGCGAGGGGCGGGCCACAGGGCCACACGGTTGTGAATGCCGCTCTCTTTAGGCTGCAGAGAGGAGAGGTGGCAGGTCCTCCAGGAGCAGGAACAGGCTGTAGGGGTCCTGGCAGGGGACTCAGGTCCCAAGCAGAGAAGGGAAACTTGCTGGGGGGGGGGGGGATCTTCACAGCTAGACCCAGCCCAGCACAAGCCAGGGCAAACACCCTCCTGAGCCTAACCTGAGAACATGCACTGCGAACTGTGTGTCTGTATCTTACGCTGCTCTTTTGGTGAAGAAGTCGTGTGTAGGAGTATTGAAATGGATGTTCTCAGACTGTATTTATTTTGGACAAATAAATCTGTGAACTGTGTGAGGACTGTGAGTTGAAACTTATGGTCCCTTTAAGAACCCCTACGTGGGGCACTGGCTGACCCTTTCCAGGGTGCTACCCCTACCCCACCCCGCATACCTGGTCACACAGAGGTGTCTGTTAACGCCTTGATGGCTGAGCTCAGAGCACCCTTATATGAGCTTTTGTTAGTATCACTGGTTATTTGGCAAAGCTGAGTTACCTGAGGTTGGTGACTCATAGCGAATTGCCGTCACCCAACAGTCTGACAAGGACACACTAGAGAATTCACACGATGGGAAATGGGCCTGTCACAATGTCCAGATGCCGGGGGGCCTCGGTTGAAACTTTCTCACTTTGTGCCTTACTGGGGCTCCAGCTTGGATGTTCTGACCATCACAGCTTCAGCTGCTATGTAAATTGCTCAGGGGCCCTCATAGGCTGGCAAAGACTATTAAGGTTCACTGATTATGAGTGAAAAGGTTATCAGTTCTGGCTGATAAATACAGGTTATAGTGGAAGCGCGCAGTGGCAGCTCTAGAGAGCAATGGTTAGTTTAGTTAAATGTAAAACTGCCAATGGTGGGAGAGCTTAAGACGGCGGAGACCATGCTGGTTGCTAGGGGATATGAAATCTCGGGTGCTTGAAGGTGTTTGTCTTTGTCTCCCAAAAGCCAGCAGAGGCTCCAGCACACAAAGATTGGGTGCTCAGGGAGTGTCTGCTTAAATGGGGGCTCAGTGCCATGGTGTTTCAGAGGGGCTACAGGGCCTCAGACATTCACGGTGGGCTTCGTGGAGGAGGCACAGCCTGTGGAGAATTTGACTGATGGTTATAGATTGGGAAGAGACCTGGCTTTCCATCCTGGTTTTACCACTCACCAGCTGTGCAACTTTAGGCATGTTACACAACCTCTCTGAGAGGGTTTCCTTACCTATAAAGTGCAGGTGGTAACTGACATCCACATAGGTTTGTTGGGAGAAAGGCCAGCCACATGGCAGGAGGTCAATCAGCAGCTGTTATTAACATTTATGGGACTTCCCTGGTGGCGCAGTGGTTTAGAATCCGCCTGCCGATGCAGGGGACACGGGTTCGAGCCCTGGTCCGGGAAGATCCCACATGCCGCGGAGCAACTAAGCCCGTGCGCCACGACTACTGAGCCCACGTGCCACAACTACTGAAGCCTGCACGCCTAGAGCCTGTGCTCCACAACAACAGAAGCCACTGCAATGAGAACCCCGCGCACCACAACAAAGAGTAGCCCCCGCTTGCCGCAACTAGAGAAAGCCCACGTGCAGCAACGAAGACCCAACGCAGCCAAAATAAATAAGATTTATGATGACTAATGGTTATCATCACCGTGGTGTCCGTAGAGCACAGTCCTGCCTGTTCCTACACTGGCTCCTTTGGCAAACAAGATGTGGGGGCTTAGAGGGGTGCCAGCCGGGCCCCCTGGATGACCCCTGCCTACCTTGCACTTGCCACCACCCTTCCTGACCCTGAGGAGTCAACTGTTTTTCTGTGGCATGAACCCTTTCCTCTGCCCCAAATACAAGACAGTCTTAGGAGAAGCCAAGCGCATCAGGGTGACCCCACACACACAAGTGGGCAACCATGGGGGCTTTTAAATGCAGTACCATTCAAGGATCAGGGTGTTCCCAAGTCAAGATAACTTGAGCGGGAAAGGAAGGTGGCAGAACAGAAACCTAGCGCAAAGAACTGATATGAAGCCCAGAAACCCAGGCTTGGGAGCCAGTGGGAACCAGGGAGGCTAGTCACTGAAGGTGGAGCTGGGAGCAGCTGGCCAGGAGGACCTCTGCGGCCACCCCTGGACAGCGAGCACAGCCACCAGGGAAGGAGTCCTGAGCTACACAGGTGGGCATGTCTCTGGTTGAGCTTGGTCTCCTGCGCAGAGCCTGCAGCCACTGACAAGAGGCTGAATATGCTCTCAGGGTGCAAGAAGGACCAGGGCTTCTGCCCAGAGATGAATCCCCCATCATCCTCCAGAGCCAGGCTCTTGAAGATGTCTTGGAGATGCAGTTATTTCTTCTGTACCCTCTCCTGGGACTCTCCTCTCTGACCCCGCCCCTCAACTTACACTGCTGAGGCATCCCTACCACCTCCAGCCCCTTTCCCTTCCCCAGGGACTGATTTCAGCTTTCCCTGCTCTCAGATGAACTCACCCTGCTTAAAGATGTCTTCCTCATGAGACCGTCTGGGCACCAGAAAGTCCTGTCCTTAGCAATCCTCTCTCAAGGTGAGGATGCTCTCCTGAAGGCCCCTGGAGGAGGGCAAACATGTTCATAGGAGGGGGAGCTCCAGACATCCCTGCCCCTCAGGCCAGATCATGAGAGTAGACGGCCTCATGAGGGAGGTGTGCAAGGAACCTCGCAGTTCTTTATTTTCTTGGCATCTCATTTAATCTAACTTTAAACCTGAATCCCTGGGGGGTGTAGGGAAACCCCTATCTCAGTCAGGATTGGGGGCTCCCCACCCTCAGGGTCATACAGGCAGGAGATGGCCTCATAGGAGCAGGCCTCTCAGCTCCAGGGCCTCATGGTAGCTGCTGACACCCGCAGTGACCAGCATCCACAGGCCATAACTCTGCCCAGGCCCGGGGGCAGGGTGGGGGACGGCTTTCCCAGAGCCATAACCTCTCTGGGGGCCTCACACCATGCCCTCTGGAACCCTGCATCTCCCTGTGGTACTCCCAGGGGACCCTCTGATCACTGGACCCTCCCCTGTCTTGGAGACCTTCCTCTCTGATTCTCCTTACCCCCAACATAATCCCCTCAAGGAAGTGGACCTAGGATGTAAAAGCCAGGAAACACTGTGTCCTCAGATAGCTTCCAGATTTGAGACAAAGAAGCCTGGTGACCCCACTTAGAATTTGGGGGCGGGGTGGAGGGATAAGGACCGACAGAACCAAGAAAACATCCTCAGTAATATCCTGTCACACTGGGATAAAGGAGACCTCCTGCCCGTCTTGTGCGTTCATTTATTCATTCATTCATTTCACAAATATTTATCCAGGTGCTGGCTAGACACTGGAGACCCCACAGTAGCAAGAGACCTGGCTTAGATGTCTTTGTGCACCAAAGCACCGAGCACAATTACTTTAGAAAGGAGACACTTCATAAAATGTTTGATATTTAAAGAATTCAGGGACAGTGCCATCCCCTGAGAGGTGGGGATTTTTACTCCCATTTTGCAGAGGAGGTAGCTGAGGCCTGGGGAGCTAGGCAGTGGCAGAGCTGGAACTGGAACCCTGTGCACTCCACTTGGTGTTCACAGAGCTGTCCAAAGGGAGTAAGAGGTGGGGCTGAGACAGAGAGACGGGTGGAGGGCCCACCTTCACCCTACCCTCAGTCGGAGGCATGGGGAGGGTTTAGCGAGGCATGATCTGCTCCTTTCTGAGATCCTGGCACAGTTTGCTCACCCCTACAGGGCCAAGGGTGGTGCTCAGACCGCTGCATCCCAGAGTAGTGGGCCTCCTGCTCCCCAAGCACCACACACCAGACACCACTAGGTGGCGCCAAGTTGTCAGTCGGTCTCTGCCCAGAGACCTGCCGGGTCCTTTGTCTTCCAGTCTCTGTGCCTGGGTGGGCCACCTCAGGAGCTGGGGCGGCCAGTAGGCATAGGGAAGCTTCTTTGTTGAGAAACTAGTACCAGGTATCTGTTGAGTGTCTCATGGTTTGAGTTCATTAGCCCCCTTGTTTTTCCACAATAACCCCAAGAGGAGAGTGGGACATTATCCCCACCTTATGGGGAAATGAAACTAATCCCCTGTAAGGTTAGGTGACTTGGCCAAGGTCACACTGCAGGCTGGGTCTGGAACCCAAGTCCCAGGGTCCTGGGATATTTGCAAGGTCAGCAGAGGGCACTGAAGCCAGATACTGGCTCCACCATTTGCTGTGTAACCTTGGACATGCTGCCTAAAACCTCAGCCCAAATTTCATCATTAGCCATGGAATTAGGACAGGTAAAGAGCTGAGGTGGGGACAGGCATGTGGTAAACCCTCATGGTTAGTTCCTATTGGCCTTTATTGCACTTACCTGAAGAGGCCACCCTGCAACCCTCCTCATCTCTCCCTCCCCCTGTCCCCCAGGCTCTAGGGTGCCCAGAGAATAACAAAGAGAATTAGCAGGATCCCAGAGTAAACTCTCTTTCAGTCTTCCCTCCTGGAGGACCCAGGCTGTGCCCAGCCTCTAAGGGGAAGGGGAGAATGAGGTCTTGTCCCCTCTCCTTCCCAAAACAAACTCGAGTCCCAGCCCTGGTCGGTGACTGTGTGTATCATAACTGCCCCTCTTCTTGCCTCTGTCCACCTTCTTATCTGAGCATCTTTGATGACTCTATGAGGGGGATCTTTAGACCTAGTTTACAGAGGAGGCTCACAGAAGGTGGGCAGCTCAAGGTCACAGGGCTGTAAATGGCAGAGCCAGGATGGCACCCAGGTGTCTGAAGCCTCACCTTGGTGTTCAGGACCTTTGCAAAAAGGAGGAAGCAGGCGCTGCTTCCTTTCCCCTAGCTTTGTTCCTGAAACCCCACACTCAAGACTCCATTTCTTTAGGATTCCAAGAGCATCACCTGCTGAGACATAAATGGCTGGGAGGGGATGAGATGGAAGGGGAGGGGCTTGGTAGGAGACCCTGAATGGGGCAGTGAACCCGGGTGCCAGACTAGCCCTGCGGGGAGGAGGCTGATAGTCAGCCCACCTTCCACTCCTTGGACTCCCACGACCTCCAGCTCCCTCCTGCAGCCTCGCAGCCTCCCGGCAGATGCCCGCGCCAGGGGTGCCCCCTCACTCCCCTCCCCCAGCTGGTGTTGGGTTCAGTAAGCAGAGCCCCAGCTCACCTGGGAAGGTGTCAAGTGAGGAGGGCGTCCAGTTACAAGCTGGGGCTGGGAGGGCAAGCAGGGGCAACCCAGGGGCAGGAGCCAAAGGCCTGGGACCTGGTGGTGGGGGTAGGTGTCAGGGGGAGGCCTCAAGACCTACCCCCCAACCCTGCAGGGGCCTCCTCCCTGCTGCAGGAGGCCCCAGCTCCTGGGGACTGAAGCAGAAAGACCATGGCATCCTCCTCAGATGCCACCTGGCAACTAGCACACCCGTCAGTTCCCTAAGCTAGGCCTCAGTTTCCCCATCCTCAGAATGGGGGTAGGGTGGGAATAAGCCCCGATCCACCACAGCCCAGGACTAATCTGGGTAAACTGTGAAGGGCTGTGCACACCCTTAGGGAGGGTGTTCTCTCTGTTCAGCTCCAGTCCTTTCTCTCCAACACCCAGGGTGGCCTCCTCCCCCGCCCTGCACCCTGGGCCCTGGCACTGCACTCCATGCCTATTTAAGGCAAATCTCCTGATCTCCTTTTAAATAACATTCACTCCTTGTTGTGGAACAGACAAGCAGGGCCTGAGCTTAGAAAAAGGGGAGGGAGTTGCAAATATCCCATCAGAGAGTGGGGGGAACACGGTGGTGAAGCAGGTATGGGAGGGTCCTTGCACTCCCTACCCCAGCCTCCCATTTGGTCCCCTCACTGCACAGGCCCTGGATTGGCTCCAACCCCTTTAGAGGGACTGGGGCACTCCCAGAAGGCTTCCTGTAGCCCCAGGGACTGTGGTGGTGTGGGAGACTGAGGAATAATGCCACTCCCAAGGCCTGGGGGGTGGCGTGCTTGGGTGAAGAAGTGGCATTTGACCAGCCAGGGGAGTGGGAGGGTCTGGGGTAAGACTGACATCTGATCTCACAGCCTGCCAGTAAGGATGAAACAACTGCTATTCCCTTCTAGAATCAGAGGCTCAGAGAGGCCAAGAGACCAGCCCAGGGCCACACAACTAGTGAGTGGAAAGGTCTGAAATCTAGGCCTCGCTCTGCTCCAAATTTATGCTTTCTGCCCCTCCATGCCAGGTGTCCTTGTGTCTGGGGCTGTATGTGACACCAGACAGTGACTCATCAGGGACCAGGCATCATTCAAAGTCCCCCACACGGGACTTCCCTGGTGGCACAGTGGTCCGGAATCCACCTACCAATGCAGGGGACATGGGTTTGAGCCCTGGTCCGGGAAGATCCCACATGCCATGGAGCAACTAAGCCCGTGCGCCACAACTACTGAGCCTGTGCTGTAGAGCCCGCGAGCCACAACTACTGATACCCGTGTGCCTAGAGCCCGTGCTCCACAACAAGAGAAGCCACTGCAATGAGAAGCCCGCGCACCGCAACGAAGAGTAGCCCCTGCTCACTGCAACTAGAGAAAACCCGCGTGCAGCAACGAAGACTCAACGCAGCCAAAAATAAATAAATAAAAAAGAAATAAAAAAAAAACGAAAACAAAAACCAAGTCCCCCCCACACTCTTCCTGCCTGCATAGCTCTCAGGCAGGGACCCTGACTCCTCTGCTTCTGCCTCCCTCTTCTTTTCTCCAGGCCAACCACACCTCTCCTTCCCCTCCTCCCAGGTTCCTGGCCCAGGCATCCCCCTGCTTCTGGCCTGGCCCCCAGATTAGCTCACCTTAACTTGGTCACGTACTCAGAAACTTACAGCCAGAAAGTGGCATGTCCCACACTCCTCCGAAGGAGTGAAGCAGCGAGGCTAGGCTCCTTCCCACTGCAGGACCCCCCGCAGGGCCCTTCCCAGCCACTCTGTTCTTCCCCCTTGAGGCCCGGAGGCCCTCCCTCTCCCGCTTCCTTCTCTTCCTCTTTCCCCCAGGTGTCCTGGCCGCCTCCACAGCCTCCCATCTCAGAGTGGCTAATCCCCCTGTGGTCCTCACATGACGGAGACGCCCTCTTTGGGGTTCAAAAGGAGAGGGTCAGGGATCCTTTACAGATCATGTTGCCTCCCCAGGCATGTAAGCCCCAAGAGGCCAGCCCCACCCGCGTGTCAGTGTCATGCTGGACTAGGGGATGGGGGACCAGAGTGAGGAAGAAGCCCTAGCCTTGTCTTCCTCTGGGCACATAGAGCAGATAGGGGCCAATGTGGTCAGCTGGTCCAATGGCCTCATTTCACAGATGAGCACCTGTGGCCCAGGGAAGAGGAAGAGAGGCCCGGGGGGCTCACAGTGAGACAGAAGCTGAGCTGGGTCTTACTGGGACCCCTGGTAACCTCAGGTGGGGCTTGATCCCAGGGGAAGAAGGGTCAATTATAGGAGGAAACTCGGCTCAGTGTTTAATCGGGGTGGGGTGTCCTTGAACTTTTCAGGATCTTTCTAGCTTGGTTCTACCTTTTACCTCTTGTTTGCCCTGGGACAATCCCCTTTCCCTCTTTGGGCCTCAGTTTTCTTGTGTAAAACAAGTGGGTTGGGTAGATGGTCTTTAAGATCCCTTACTGTTTACATCTTCTGCACCTCCCATCAGCCCAGCCCCATCGCCCAGGCCTTTCCAGCTCTCGCCCAGGCCCAGGTCTGCCTCATAGCCCCTCAAGATTGCTCCAACAGGGAATTCCCTGTAGTTGGGACTCGGCACTTCCACGGCAGGGGGTGCGGGTTCGATCCCTAGTCGGGGAACTAAGATCCCGCATGCTGTGCGGCACAGCCAAAAAAAAAAAAACATTGCTCCAACAGCCTCTACACTGTCTCTAGCCTCCGCTCTCGTCCCCTGCAATAAGCTGCCCCAGACATTGCCCAGGTAACCTACTGATGCTTAGGAATCTCCCATGGCCCTCCACAGCCTCCCTAAGAATAATCCAACTCATCACCTGGCATTCAGCACATCCCACCCGCAGCCTTGGACCCTGGGCTCAGTTTCTTCATCTACCAAGCACTAACGACCCCTCACTTAGGGACTGTGGTGTAGACACATAGTGGGGCACAGGCCAGGAGCCCAGGAAAGGTGGGATGGCCTGAGTGGCACTCAGGGCTTCTCTGTGCTGAAAAGGCTGCCCATCCCACCCCCACTCCTTCATCCAAATTGGTGAGGTGCTCCAAGGCTGATTCAAGCTCCATCCCCTCCTAGAGAGGCCAGGCCCCCTGGGTGGCCCCATCAGAGTGACCTTGCCCATGTGGAGCTCCCACGGGCCAGATTCACTCGCCTGCCTGTATCTGCAGCTCCCGCCATCCTGTGGGAAAGGTACAACTGGCCGCTCCTGGAGAACCAGCTGGCAGGCACTTGCTGAGTGAACCCTTGGGTCTGTGGGGTCCTGCCCAAACCCCTCTCCTTCCCCCAGGGCGGTGTTTTTTTGTTTTTTTTGCGGTACACAGGCCTCTCACTGTTGTGGCCTCTCCCGTTGAGGAGCACAGGCTCCGGGCGCGCAGGCTCAGCGGCCATGGCTCACGGGCCCAGCCGCTCCGCGGCATGTGGGATCTTCCCGGACCGGGGCACGAACCCGTGTCCCCTGCATCGGCAGGCGGACTCTCAACCACTGCGCCACCAGGGAAGCCCCAGGGCGGTGTTTTTAACATGGGATTTTCTTTGACTCTCAGAGACTTCCTCACTCCCAGCTCCACAAGCTCATAGCTGGGCCTCGGGGCAGACTCTCAGCTGGAGGTTTTAGACCCTGTCTTGCCCTGATCCAGTGACGATCCAGTGACTGGCCAAATGGACTCTCAGAAGCCTTCCCCAAAGGCCCAGGAAGGAGTAGCTGGCAGGAAATACCACTTATTAGAAGAGAATGCTAAGGGAAGAGAAGCCAGGACCTAGAAGCTTGCAGACCTCCCACCCTGGGGTTTGAACACTGTTTCAGCCACTTACTAGTTTCAGGGTCTTGGGAAAATTACCTAATGTCTCTGAGCCTCAGTTTCCTCATTGGGAAATAATAACAACTATTTCATCCTATGATGAGAGAATTAGATGATGCACGCAAAGTGCTGAGCTCACGGCCTGACACCTCGTAAATGCTCAAAAGATGGTAGCTATAATCCTTATTGAGGACAGATGGATCAAGGCCCCCAGCTGAGGGGGTGCAGGCTGTTGGCTGTTCAGCCAGAGGTAGGCAGCTGGTTAGTAGCTAGAATACAAACTCAAAGTCCCAAGCCTGGTGCTAAGCAGTCTACACACATCATCTCATTTAAACAGTCCCTTCGTCTCTCAAAAGTAGGGGAAATTTCCTAAGGCTCAGTGAGTGCTTGTAGAAGGTCTGCAGTTTACAAAGTACTGTTTACTTTATAGAGCCAACCTCTCATCCTGTGAGCATTCTAATAGTTGTCAACGGTCACACGACTAGATCTGGGACTAGAACCAGGGGACGGCTCCATCTTTCCCCAGAGGCTGGTGGCAGACACTCTGAGGGGCTTGGTGAGGCCTGAAATCCCCACCCAGGGCCTAGGGTGGGACAGGGGCTTTTAAGACAACAGTGTCATGTCTGGCTCCTGCCCAGCATCTGGTTCTGTGCTGGGCGGAGACCTGGGTCTGCAACTCATCAGCCCCACCTGTCAGCCCTCCCAGGCAGGCACGTGGGGCCTTCGGTTATCACTAAGGAGAGCGCGGCTGAGGGGGGCCTCAGTTCAGGGGCCTGGTCTCCCTTCCTTGCTGGGCACCTTCAGGCAGGGAGCTGTGTTCCCACCGGCCAAGCACCTCCAAGTTGACTGGGCTCTGTTATATGACAGGTACCCTGAAATATGCAAAGACCGCACTCATTCAATAAATATTTATTGAACACTGACAGTGTGCCTGGCCCTGAGCTGGCTGTGGGGTATCGGACAAAAATTCCTGCCTACATTCTAGTAAAAGAAGCTGTAAAGGAAAGCATAAGTGTGGTGGAAATAAAAGAGAGCAATTAGCTTTACACAGGTTAGTCTGAGAAGGCCTTTGAGCTGAGGGAGGGAAGTACAGCCAGAAAGAGCATTCTGGACAGAGAAGAGGGCCCACGCAAAGGCCCTGAGGCAGGAAAATTTGGAGTGTTTGGAGATGAGCAAGCCT
Organism: Leucopleurus acutus; assembly: GCF_964270905.1. Taxonomy (NCBI): domain Eukaryota; kingdom Metazoa; phylum Chordata; class Mammalia; order Artiodactyla; family Delphinidae; genus Leucopleurus; species Leucopleurus acutus. The sequence continues at coordinate 133,669,945 of NC_139142.1, read as the reverse complement.
GCCATGAGGTGGGCACACAGCGAGCTTGCCCTCCGTAAATGCCAGCTGAACAAATCAACCAAAGATCATAAGGATTTCTGCATCCAGCTGAGACGGAGTAACAGGGACTGATTTACATCCCCACCTAAGACAACTAAAATACCCCGCAACATATATGAAACGGTGGTTCTCAAGACATTGGGTGCCAGACAGGGGAAAATAGTGACTTCTGGGAGTAAGGACACAAATGAGGTGAGCCCTATAAGTGACCCACCTCACTGCCTGAAGAAAGTTTCCAGACCAGAGCGCAGCGAGAGGAAGGCAGGTGAAGCCTGGCAGCCTCCCCACACTGAGAAGACACTGAAAAGCTGGGAGTACGGAACACGAGGCAGAGAACCAAAAGGGCAAGAGCTGCACACAGAGAACTCTAGAGCTCTACACAGGGTACCTCTGCAGTCATTCTGCTCAGTGCATGCATGTGAGGAAACCACCAGAAAGCACGGTGCGCAGCACCCAAAAGGATGAGAGAGGACAATCCTTGGAGCTCACAGAGAGCTGCGAATAGTGCTGGTTCCCACAAACCAGAGGAGAAACCACACAATTAACGGGACACTGAGTAGAGCCAGCGTCAGAAGAATTTTTGGCTCGGAAGTGGGAGAAAACTAGACGCTGCTCTGGCCCCCGCTAACAAAAGTAAGATCTGAAAGGACCAAACTGTTTTCAAGTAACTTTTGCACCCCAGGACAAAGCTCAAGGACATTTATAAGAATACACACACACAGGGCTTCCCTGGTGGCACAGTGGTTGGGGGTCCGCCTGCCGGTGCAGAGGTCGCGGGTTCGTGCCCCGGTCTGGGAGGATCCTGCGTGCCGCGGAGTGGCTGGGCCCGTGGGCCATGGCCACTGAGCCTGCGCGTCTGGAGCCTGTGCTCCGCGCGCGGGCTGGGGGGTGGGGGGTGGCGGCAGCAGTGAGGGGCCCGCGAACCGCAAAAAAAAAGAATACACACACACACAAATCCAGCAATTGATAAAATAAAATTCTTAATGCCTGGCAACCAATAAAAATCAGCAGGTAAAAAAGAAACAGGAAAATATGACTCATAATGAAAAGAAAAACCAATCAATTGAAACCTACCTAGAAATTACCCAGATGATAGAGTTATTACAGACTTCTTTTTTTTTTTTTCTGGCTGCACAGCATGCAGGATCTTAGTTCCCCAACCAGGGATCAAACCCATTCTCCCTACAGTGGAAGCACAGAGTCTTAACCACTGGATCGCCAGGGAAGTCCCTATCACAGACATTAAAACAGTTATTCTAACTATATTCCATATGTTCAAGAAGATAAAGAAAAGACTGACCATGTTAAATAGAGATATAGAAGGTATTTTTTAAAAGACCCAAGTTGAAATTATGAAAACTATAATGTCTGAGATAAAAATACATTAGATGGATGAATAGAACACTAGACATGGCAGAAGATTAGTGAATTTTAATACATAGTAATAGAAACTATCCAAAATAAAACACCTAGAGAAAAAAGGCTAATAATAATAATAATGACATGGCATCAGTGAGCTGTGAGATGACTTCAAGCGACCTAATATTTCTATATATGTAACCTGAGGGAAGAAGACAGGAAAAAATATTTGAAGGAAAAAATTAACTGAAACATTTCTAAATTTGATAAAAACAATAAATCCATAGATCTAAGATAATTAACTCCAAGCACTATAAACATAAAGAAACTATACCAAGCCCTCTGGTCTTCCCCATCCAACAGAAAGCACAAGAGAGACCAAGATTGAACCTGGGCCCTCGGCAGTGAAAGCACAGAGTCCTAACCACTGGACCACCAGGGAATTCCCAAGACAGCTGCATCTTCTTGTGCAGTGCCAGCCGTGTCACTGAGACATGATGGTGAAGGCTGGAGTAGACGAATACAGCTGTATTGGGTGCCTGGTCACCAGGACTACTTTTTTTTTTTTTTAATAAATTAATTAATTAATTTATTTTTGGCTGCTTTGGGTCTTTGTTCCTGTGCGTGGGCTTTCTCTACTTGTGGCGAGCGGGGCCTTCTCTTGTTGCAGAGCATGGGCTCCAGGTGCTCGGGCTTCAGTAGTTGTGGCGCACGGGCTTAGCTGCTCCTTGGCATGTGGGATCTTGCCGGACCAGGGCTTGAACCTGTGTCCCCTGCATTAGCAGGCAGATTCCCAACCACTGAGCCACCAGGGAAGTCCCACCAGGACTACTTTTAACTCTGGCAAAGTAGATAATGTCTCCATCAATGACCCCTTCATTGACCTCAACTACATGGTCAACATGTTCCAGTATGATTCCACCCATGGCAAATTCAATGGCAGAAAGATGAGAATGGGAAGCTTGTCATCAATGGAAGGCTCATCTCCATCTTTCAGGAGTAAGATCCCACCAACATCAAATAGGATGATACTGGTGCCAAATATGTTGTGGAGTCCACTGGTGTCTTCATGTATCATGGAGAAGGCTGGGGCTCATTTTAAGGGTGGAGCCAGAAGGGTCATCATTTCTGCTCCTTCTGCTGATGCCCCCATGTATGTCATGGGCATGAACCATGAGAAATATGACAACTCACTCAAGATTGTCAGCAATGCCTACTGCATCACCAATTGCTTGCCCCCGCTCCCCTCAGCCAACATCATTCATGACAACTTTGGTATCATGGAGGGACTCACACCCACAGTCTATGCCATCACTGCCCCCCAGAAGACAGTGGATAGCTCCTCTGGGAAGCTGTGGTGTGATGGTCATGGGGCTGCCCAGCACATTATCCCAGCTTCTACTGGTGCTGCCAAGGCTGTAGGCAAGGTCATCCCTGAGCTGAATGGGAAGCTCACTGGCGTGGCCTCTCATGTCCCCACCCACAGTGTGTTGGTTCTGGATCTGACCTCCATTTGGAGAAAGTTGCCAAATATGATGACATCAAGAAGGTGGTAAAGCAGGTATCAAAGGGTCAGTTAAGGGCATCCTGGGCTACATTAAGGACCAGATTGTCTCCTGAGTCTTTAACAGTGACACCCACTCTTCCACCTTTGATGCTAGGGCTGGCACTGCTCTCAATGACCACTTTATCAAGCTCATTTTCTGGTATGACAATGCATCTGACTATAGCAACAGGGGGATGAACCTTATGGTCCACATGGCCTCCAAAGAGTAAGAGTCCCTGGACCATCAGCCCTACTAAGAACGCGAGAGGAAGAGAGAGGTCCTCAGCTGCTGGGGAGTCCTTGCCTCAACTCAGTCTCCCAAGACTCTGAGAATCTCTCGTTCTTGACAGTTTCCAAGAACAAGAAACTGTGACCCCATCACAGTTGGGGCTCTCCCAAGCCCTACTTTGGAGGACTCCTACTTTGTCATGTACCATCAATAAAGTACTCTCTACTCAGCCAAGAAAAAAAAAAAGAAAAAGGAAAAAAAAAACCTATACCAAAGTATATCAAAATTGTTTTTAAAAAGTGATAAGGAGAATTCTCAACCTTTCTGTGGTTTGGGGTTGCTGTCTGCCTCATAAAGCAAAGTAGAGGGTTTGTCTTCTGGGAAGACAAAAGTCGTCTTTTCCTCTGAAAAAGGCTCTTACATAGTTGGCTTTGGCATCTTCCAGGAATAGGAGGGCAGGGATTGAGGCCTCATGAGTCTGGGATTTCAGTTGGGATAGAGAGAGAAGACAGTGGTTATAACCAGAAAGTCAGAGTTGGGTGTCATTACCTCCAGAACTCATCACTATTAACTCAGCCTGGACTTCATAAGTCATAGAAGTGGATTCCTTAATAAAATACTAGTTTCCAAAAAAAAAAAAAAAGTGATAAAGAGAGAGACTTAAAAGCAGCCTAAGAAAAAAAGACACACTACATACAAACAGACAAAAATAAGGATAGCAGATTTTTTTTTTGTCAGAAACAATGCAAGTGTACCCGTTATACCTGGGTTAATACTTCTGGGAAAGTTGAAACTCAGTTACGTAACAGTATTGAGCAAACTTGACTTAAGAAGATGACTCTTTCAGTAGGGTCTTTCTTTGACTTATTTGATTCTGATTGGTTTGGGTCTTGGGGACCATGGCTTCAAAGTACACTCCAAACACTGGGAATTCTCCTGCTTATAGTTATCATAAAAATCCCCCTGGTGCATTATATTCTCTCAAAAGCTTTGAAATGCGTGTTCACAGCTGTTAAATGTCAAGCAAATGATCTCCCTAAGACTGGGATGTCAGAAAAGGAACAAGGAGAATGACCACTTTAAGGATTAGGAAACTGGAACCATGACCTGTGAATGTCACAGGGATTAAACAAAACATTAAGGTCTGTGGATACCACACCAAGCATCCATAGATACATAGTTCAGAGTGGCACTAATACCTTAAATTTTGATCACATCTCTCAGGGTGAGAGTTTGATCAAAAGGGGGGAATTGTTAAAAAGAAGTAACAAGCCCAAAATGGAGTTATTTGCCCCCAGGACAGCAAACCAAGACTTAATTGTACTTTCAACCTCTCCCAGGAATGTGGTTTTTAAATAAATACCTTAAATTTCCTAATTAGCACTAATCAGTGAGGCAATCTGCATAATGAGACCCCCCCACCCCACCCTTCCTTTCCCGGCCAAAGAAGATGACCTGGCCTGAAACAATTCTTTTTTTCATTTTGCTAGTAACCTCCTTGCCCCACCGTCCTTTTGCCTCTAAAAGCCTTCCCCTCTGGGCCTCCTTCTAGTTCCTAGATAGAATGCTACCTGACTCATGAATCACCTAATAAAGACAATCAGACCTTCAAAAAGATACATAGTGGCTGAATGGATAAAAAGCCAAGATCTGTTGTCTACCAGAAACTCACTTTAGATTCAAGGACACACATAGGCTGAAAGTGAAGTGATGAAAAAAGATATTTCATGCAAATGTTAACCAAAACAAAGCAGAAGTGGCTATATTTAAATCACACAAAGCTGACTTTTAGCCAGAAACTGTCACTAGAGACAAAGAAGATCATTACATAATGATAAAAGGGTCATTCAATAGGAAGATAGAGCAATTGTAAACATATATGCACCCAGCATCAAATCACCAAAGTATGTAAATCAAATATTGGCAGATCTGAAAGGAGAAATTGAGAGAAACACAATAATAGTAGGAGACTTTAATACAGGACTTGCAATAATGGATAAAACATTGAGGACTTCCCTGGTGGCACAGTGGTTAAGAATTCACCTGCCAATGCAGGGGATGAGGGTTCGAGCCCTGGTCTAGGAAGATCCCACATGCCACGGAGCAACTAAGCCCGTGTGCCACAACTAAGCCCATGCTCTGCAACAAGAGAAGCCACCGCAATGAGAAGCCGGCGCACCACAATGAAGAGTAGCCCCTGCTTGCCGCAACTAGAGAAAGCCTGCGCGCAGCAACAAAGACCCAATGCAGCCAAAAATTAATAAATAAATAAAATCTACGTTTTAAAAAAACAAAAACCATTGAGACAGAAATCAATTTAAAACATCTGTGGATCTGGGCAACATTATAAAAAATGGATCTAAAAGATATATACAAAACTTTTTGCCCAATAGCAGAATAATTTACATTTTTCTCAAGCAATCACAGAACTTTCTCCAGGATAGATGACATGTATGTCACAGTAGAGTCTTAATGAATTGAAGAATATGGAAATCACACCAAGATTTTCTGAACAAAATGAAACTAGAAATCAACTGAATCACAAAAATAGGAGAATCCACAAATATGTGGAAACTAAGTAACACAACCTTAACCACTGAGTCAAAAAGGAAATCAAGAGAATTGGTGACCACAAAATTTGAATTTGAGAATATATATAACTAACCTCTTCTCTCCAAGTTTTTCAAGTGAAACTAGGCTTATCACAAGGCAAGTAATATCCATGATTTATGACTTATTAACTGTGACTAAAGGCAAATTATACTCCTACATAAAACATAAGTATCTCTCATGTGAAACATTTACTAAACTCTTAGGAGTATTGATTTATAAAATGAGAAGGAAAGAAAAAAGAAACAAGGCAAGCAAGAAGACAGTGGAGCCAAGTCTTTAAAATACAGACAGGAAAAATAAATATCAACCTAAAATGTTTTACCCAAGAAAAATAACTTTCAGAAATGAAAACTAACCCACATGGGATAAAATTAGAGATCAATGACAAAAAGAAATTTAGAAAATTCACAGATATGTAGAAATTAAGCAACAACTCTGAAATCACAGCAGAAATCACACACACAAAAAAAGAAAACAAAACAATACAAAACAAGAAAATAAAGAAGAAATCACAAGGGAAATTAGAAAATACCTTGAAATAAATGAAAATGAATACACAACATACCAAAACTTATGGGATGCAGCTATACCAGTGCTTAGAGGGACATTTATAGCTGTAAATACCTATATTATAAAACAAGAAAGATCTCAAATCAATAACCTAACCTTCCACCTTAAGACACTGGAAAAGGAAGAGCAAACTAAGTCTAAAACAAGGAGTGGTAAGGAAATAATAAAAATTAGAATGTAAATTAGTGAAATAGAGGATAGAAAAACAGAGAAAATCAATAAACCAAAAGCTGTTTTGTTTTTTTTTAAAGATCAACAAAATTGACAAACCTTTAGTTAGAACTATCAAGAAAAAAAAAAGGGGACTTCCCGGGTGGCCCAGTGGTTAAGAATCCACCCTCCAGTGCGGGGGACAGGGGTTCGAGCCCTGGTCTGGGAAAATTCTACATGCTGCAGAGCAACTGAGCCTGCGTGCCACAACTACTGAAGCCCACGTGTCTGGAGCCCATGTTCAGCAGCAAGGGAAGCCACCACAATGAGAAGCCTGCACACCGCAACGAAGAGTAGCTCCCACTCGCCACAGCTAGAGAAAGCCCTGTGTGCAGTGACGAAGACCCAATGACCCAATGCAGCCATAAATAAATAAATTTAAAAAGACAAAAAAAAGACTCAATTACTAGAATCAGAAATGAAAGAGGTAACATTCTTACTGACATTACAGAAATAAAAAAGATTAAAAAGAAATACTATGAACATTATATACCAATAAATTAGATACCAATAAATGGACAAATTCCTAGAAAGAAACAAACCATTGAAACTGACGTAAGAAGAAACAATCTGTAAAGACCTATAACAAGTAAAGACATCGAAATATTAACTTAAAAAATTACCTACAGGCTCAGATGTCTTCACTGATGAATTCTACCAAATATTTAAAAAAGAACTAATATCAATATTTTCATAAACTCTTCCAGAAAGTAGAAAAGGAGGGAACACTTCTCAATTCATTCTATCAGGCAGAATTACCCTGATACCAAAACCAAAGAAATCACAAGAAAACTACAGACCCATATCTCTTAGGAATATGGATGCAAAAATCCTTAACAAAATATTAGCAAACTGAATCCAGCAACATATAAAAAGAATTACACCATGACCATGACCAAGTGGGAGTTATCCCAGGAACGTTGCAAGGTTGGTTAAATATCCAAATATCAATTAATGTAATATACTTTATCAATAGCATTTTTAAGAAGCACATGATTATCTCAAAAGATGCAGAACAAAACAAAACAAAAAAAAGCATTTGACACAATCTAAAACCCACTTATAATTTAAAAACAAACAAACAGGGCTTCCCTGGTGGCGCAGTGGTTGGGAGTCCGCCTGCCGATGCAGGGGACGCAGGTTTGCGCCCCGGTCCAGGAGGATTCCACATGCCGCGGAGCGGCTGGGCCCGTGAGCCATGGCCGCTGAGCCTGCGCGTCCAGAGCCTGTGCTCCGCAACGGGAAAGGCCCGCGTACCGCAAACAAACAAACAAATTAGGAATAGAAGGGAATTGCCTCAACCCAATCAAGGACAACTACAAAAAACCCACAGCTCACATCCTTAATATGATGTTAATACTTTCATAGTTGGTGCTTTCTTCCTAAGATCAGGATGTCTGCTCTCACTATTTCTAATCAGAATTGTACTAGAAGTTCTAGTCAGGGCAATTAGAAACAGAAATAAAAGGCATCAAGATTAGAAAGGAAGAAATAAAAGTACCTGTATTTGCAGATGACATCATTTTGTATATAGAAAGTCCTAAGATATCCACACACACATCCACAAAAATACTATTAGAACTAATAAGCAAGTTCAGGAAGGTTTCAGGGTAAAAGATCAATATGCAAAAATCAATTGTATTTCTATATATTAATCAACAATCTGAAAATAAAATTAAGAAAACAATTCCATTTACAATAGTATCAAAAAGAATAAAATACTTAAGAATAAATTTAACAGAAGAAATGAGAAACATTAGAAAACAGTGTTGGAAGAAATTAAAGAAGGTCTAAATAAATGGAAAAACATCCCATGTTCATGGATCAGGAGACTTAATATATATATATTTTTAAATATTTATTTATTTATTTGGCTGGGCTGGGTTTTAGTTGTGGCACATGAGATCTTCATTGCCAAGTACGGGATCTCTGTTGTGGCATGTGGGATCTAGTTCCCTGACCAGGGAACGAACCCAGGCCCCCTGCATTGGGAGTATGGAGTCTTAATCACTGGACCACCAAGGAAGTTCCAGGAGACTTAATATTGTTAGGATAGCGATACTCGCCATTTGATCTACATATTCAACACAATCCGTATCAGAATCCCAGCTAAGACCTTTGTAGAAATTGACAAGCTGATCCTATAATTCATATGGAATTGCAAGGGACCCAGAATAGCTAAAACAATCTTGAAAAAGAAGAACAAAGTTGGGGGATGCATACTTCCTCACTTCAAAACTTACTACAAAGCAGCCAACAGTAATGAAGACAGTGTGGTGGCAGCATAAGGACAGACAAATAGATCAATGGAATAGAATTGAGAGTCCATAAATAAACCCTGTGTGTCTGTGGTCAACTGACTTTCAGCAAGGGTGCAAAGACCACTCTATTGTTAGAGAATAGTCTTTTCAACAAATTGTGCTGAGACAGTTGGATATTCACATGCAAAAAAACAAAGTTGAAACTCTTAGCTCATATTATATACAGAAAGTAACTCAAAATAGTCAAATTCCTTAATGTAAGAGGTAAAATTATAAAACTCTTAGAAGAAAACACAGTAGTAAACCTTGAATTAGACAATGGATTCTTAGATATGACACCAAATGCACAGTAGCAGAAGAACAATTAGATAAAATAGACTTTATCAAATTAAAAATTTTTGCACTTCAAAGAACACTCTCAAGAAAGGGAAAAGAAAAAAAAATAGAAAGGGAAAAGATAACTCACAGAATGGGAGAAAAGGTTTGCAAATTATAAATCTGTTAAGGGACTTGTATATAGAATACATAAAGAATTCTTTCAACGCAAGTATTCAAATAAATAGACAATAAAACGACAAATAAATAACTAAAAACTTGGGCCAAAGATCTGAATAGACATTACTCCAAATAATGTATATAAATGGCCAATAAGCACATGAAAAGATGCTTGATATCATTCATAAAAACGTTTTGCCAATAAATTTGACAACTTAGATGAAATGGACAAATTCCATAACAAAAGATACAAAGTGTGAAAGCTAACTCAGAAAGTAAGAAATAATTTAAATAGCCCTGTATCTATTAAAGAAAGTGAATTCATTGTAAACAGGAAAATCTTTTCCACAAATGATGCTTGAACAATTAGATACTCATACACACACACAAAAATTAAATTTGATCGATACCTCATATATATACACCAAAATTAACTCAAAAGAGATGACAGACCTAAAAGTAAAACTTAAAACTATGGACACTTATTAGAATTTCTAAAATTATAAAGACTGAAGTCAAGTGTTTGGGGAGGATGTGAAGTAACTAGACTTTTCCTACCCTACTGGTGGGAATGTAAAACAGTGTAACCACTTTGGAAAACAGCTTGGCAGTTTTTTAAGAAGTTAAACATAACATAACTTCCATATGACCACCCTTCATACGACCGAGCCATTCTACTCCTGGGTATTTCTGTATAAGAAATAAAAGCACATAGCCATAGGGACTTCCCTGGCGGTCTAGTGGTTAAGACTCCGAGCTTCCACTGCAGGGGGAACACCTCCCACCCCACACCCACGCCCGCATGCCAAGTGGCCGGAAAAAAAAAAAGCACAGAGCCTTATAAAGACCTATACATGAATGTTCATAGTAGCTTTACTTGTAATAACCCAAACCTGCAAACAACCCAAATGTTCAGCAAGAGGTGAATGGTAAACAGATTGTTGCATGTCCTTGAAATTGATTGCTACTCAGCAACAAAAATGGATCTATTAAGTTATACAACAACATGGATGAATATCAAAATAATTATGCTGACTGAAAGAAGACAAAAAGAGTATATATTATATGACTCCATTTATATAATATTCTGGAAAACGCAAACTAATCTACAGCGACTGAAAGCAGTTCAGTGGTTCCCTGGGGTAAGGGTCAGGGAGGAGCTGGAGGGATTAAGAAGGGGCTGGGAAAAAAAAAAAAGAAAAAACAAACAAACAAACAAAAAACAAAACAAAAGAAGGGGCTGAAGGAGGGCCTTCCCTGGTGGCGCAGTGGTTGAGAGTCCGTCTGCCAATGCAGGGGACACAGGTTCATGCCCCGGTCCGGGAAGATCCCACATACTGCGGAGCGGCTGGGCCCGTGAGCCATGGCCGCTGAGCCTGCGCGTCCGGAGCCTGTGCTCCGCAACGGGAGAGGCCACAACAGTGAGAGGCCCGCGTACCACAAAAAAAAAAAAAGAAGGGGCTGGAGGAAACCTCTGTGGGTGATGATATGTTCATTATCTTGAATGTGATGATGGTTTCACAAATATATACCTATGTCAAAGCTCATCAAATTGCACACTTTACATAGGTGCAGTTTATTATACGCCAATTACACCTCAATCTGTTCAAAACCTGATTAAAAGGATGTATATGTGATATGGTATCTCTGCTAATTTGCTATGGGACCCCAGACACACTGGTAAGCTTTTCTGAGACTTAAGTTTCTTTTTCTGTAAAAGGTTAGAAAGTACCAGAGGCCTCCCCTGGTGGCGCAGTGGTTAAGAATCCACCTGCCAATGCAGGGGACACAGGTTCGATCCCTGGTCCAGGAAGATCCCACGTGCCATGGAGCAACTAAGCCTGTGTACCACAACTACTGAGCCTGTGAGCCACATCTACTGAGCCAACGTGCCACAACTACTGAAGCCCACTTGCCTAGAGCCCATGCTCCGCAACAAGAGGAACCACCACAATGAGAAGCCTGTGCACCGCAATGAAGAGGAGCCCCCACTCGCTGCAAGAAAAAGCTTTCGTGCAGCAATGAAGACCCAACCCAGCCAAAAAATTAATTAAATAAATTAATTAATTAAAAAGAAAAAGAAAGTACCAGAACCTGTAAGTGCTAGTTTAGCCAAAAAGGGACTTCATTGGAAGGAAGTTTCAGAAAGTGACAGAGCCCTGCAGGGTCCCAGGAAGTCTTCTCTGTTCATCCCTCATCTTTGCTTCCCTGATCACAGCTTTCCCTGTTTCCCCATCTACGTGGTCGGATAGGAAAGCTACCAGCTTCTGAGTTTTGCATGGTACAGGTTTAATTACTCAGAGAGATGCTGAATTGTCTCCCTGTCAATCCTAAGCCCATGTGTAAATCCTTAGGGAAAGACCTTACTTGTGCACTTGGGTTAAGGACTCCCCCATGCACCAAGGTGTGTGGTCGGAGGGCAGGGCCACATAGTATGAACCTGGCTGGTCTTGCATCCTACAGATGGAGGACAGGACAAGTGCTAGGAAAGTGCTTGGTGGACAGACAAGAGGGCTGTCAGGAGATACTACCAAGATACTAGCCAGAATTCAGGAGATCTGCCCTCTCCTGTGCTCATAATTGTGCCTCTAGATGGGGGCAGCATTTCCAATTGGGCAATCTGGGAAGGCCTTGTGGAAGAGGTGCCACTGGTATCAGGCCTGTGAGAAAAGTTATGCCCTGCATTCGTGTGGCCTTTGAAGCTTACTAAGTGCTTTCATATCCTCTTTTTAGAGTCTAGACCCATTCTCTCAACTTTTCCTCTAGGGTTAACATTATTATACACCCCTTTGCACCTGGGGAAACTGCCTACTGGGACGTTGAGTGACTTGCTCAAGTTCACACAGCTTGGCAGGGCAAGCTCCAGGGTTTTGACCCCAGAGCCCTGACTTGTTCCCTATCCAAGGATGATGACAACGAGGCAGGGGAGGGGCAGTTGGTCTGTGAGTGTTCAGCAGGGACTGAAGGAGAGAAGCTCAGGTAGAATCTTCAAGCTCCTGTGCCTGCTGTCCTCCAGAAGATGCCCCACCCCCACCCTGGCTCCGGATACCCAGAGACCACCTTTGTTTGTGCTGCAGACTCTCAGATCAGAGTTTCCACTCCAGACCTCTCTCTTGACTCCTAGTCTTGCAGCTCTAACAGGACTCAAAATGGGAATTCATTAGAGTCCTGCAGAATTAAAGAAACCTCAGGACCCATCTCAACCACCTGACGAGGAAAGCACCAATAATAAAATTCACATATATGGCTGCTACCATCTACACACACGGGCCTTAAGCTGAGTATGTTACACATGGTAGTGTGTTTCATCTTCACATATACTATGACCATCCTCATTTTACAACTTGGGGAAACTGAGGTTCAGTTTATTCCTTGTCCCAGGTCCCATAGCTGATAAGTGGTGATCCAAGTCTATCTGGTGACAAATGAACTATCATCATCCTGCAAAATTGTTTCCTCTTCTCAGCCTGCCCCTTTCTACCAGCAGTACCACCAAACCCCCAGGTCTGCTGAGACTCTGCCATTTCCTCTACCTTCTGTGTCTCAGGACAACCAGTAACCCTGAGAGAGCTGGAGGCTCAGGCAGCAAGCTGGCAGGCGGTCCGCACTGACACGGTGGGAGGGAGAGGGGAGCTTGGCTGCTTCATCTTCTAACCACGGATTTAATGTTGCTACAAATTTTTAAATTTCAACTTTTTAAGAGTTAAATTTAATTGCCACGTTGTAAGCCCTGGAGGTTAAGAGCAAGGAATCTGAGGTGAGAGACACTTGGTTCCAGCCCAGTCCTGGCTTCCCCACTTTCTTGCTCTGTGATCCTAGGACAACTTCTGAACCTATCTGAACCGTAGCTTCCCTATCTGGAAGAGACATAGTCATTCCACCCTCGTGGGTTAAAACGTTGTAAGGGGAGCTGGTTCTGGTAGAGATGGACAAGGCTCAGGGCACACCTGCTAACCACACTGACTCCATCCAGACCTCGAGCTGAAGCTAGTTTACTTCAAAACGTTAATAAACAAAGAAGCTAACTAATAAATACTTTGACAGACAATTAAATCTTTTTGCCCCCTGTTTAAGTTTATTTATTTGTCTGAAATGTTCTTCCAGGAAGTCCATGTGTGATCCTGCACGAGCCCCCAGACCCACAGCAACCTCACAGGGAGTAGAATGGAGCTAAACCACTCTCTTCTCCCCAACCCCACTTCTTCCTGAGCCTTTCACATGCTAATGCACTTTGTGAACCTCCCAGAGACTGTTGGTGGTGGAAGGGGAGCAACGGAGCCTCCCAGACTTAACTTCTGAAAGCACTTACCAACGTCTCTCCTCTGAGAAGGCAGCCACTGCCTGCCTTTAACCTTGGGCAGTCTTTTCCCTAATCTCTCCCTAGCTCCAGCCTTCCATTTCCAATCGCCTGAGAGAAAAATATCCTACCAAATCCAACTTTCTTTTTTTTTAAAAAAATATATATTTATTTTTATTTGTTTTTGGCTGCATTGGGTGTTTGTTGCTGTGTGCGGGCTTTCTCTAGTTGCGGCGAGCGAGGGCTACTCTTCGTTGTGGTGCACAGGCTTCATTGTGGTGGCTTCTCTTGTTGCGGAGCACGGGCTCTAGGCACACGGGGCTCAGTAGTTGTGGCACGTGGGCTCAGTAGTTGTGGCTTGCGGGCTCTAGAGCACAGGCTCAGTAGTTGTGGTGCACGGGCTTAGTTGCTCCACGGCATGTGGGATCTTCCCGGCCCAGGGCTCGAACCCGTGTCCCCTGCATTGGCAGGTGGATTATTAACCACTGCCCCACCAGGGAAGCTCCATAACCAACTCTCTTCTGTGCCCTGCCACCAGTGCCCTCTGCCCACGTGTCCCCCTTCCAGTGTCTCTGTCCCCCACCATTCCCCTCCCACAAAGCTTGGGGAGGCGCAGTGGTTGCCCCTTTCTCCAAGCCTAAGGCCCTGCAGTTGTCACCTCCTGATGACCCTTGGTCTAGCTCCCACCAGGCAGGGCCCGAACCACCTGTGGACCCAATTCTCCTTCTTGCTTTGCTCCTGAGAGAGCTCCTCTCTATTCACCTGACACTCCAGCCAAAGCAGGCCCTGCACACCCTGAGTTTTCCCACACCCTTCCCTCTACCAAGAATGCCCCTAACTACCCATCTTCAGGGTCTGGCTCCAGTGCAGGGCCTCCCAGGGACCTTCCCAGCTGACCTGGCTGAAGGCTGCAAGTGGCCTCTCATTCCTCTTGGGCGTAGTTCTTTGTACTTGAGGCTATTTCATCACTGGTGGGGTCCAATGTACTCTTTTTTTTTTTTTAGGTTTAGTTGATGTATAATATTATATAAGTTTCAGGTGTACAACATAATGGCTCACAATTTTCCAATGTAGTCTCTGGTATGCAGTAGGTGCCCATAAATGTCTGTAGTTGGAAAGAATGAGTGTAATCCAACTCCTTCATTTTACAGTAGAGGCACAGAGGTGTGCTTGACCCACCATCGCCGCCAGGAGACAGGACAAAGGGGGTCTCCTGCAGGGCTCCGCCCCAAGCTAGGCTTTTTCTGCCATGGAGTTGGGAAGGAACTCTCCAGCGACCAAGTGGGCACATTTTGGGGTGGAAGACAACCATCTAGAGCTAACACTACAGATTCTAGCAGAGAGGTTGGGTGGCCTCTTGTCAGCCAAGCCCTCAACTACTGTCCCAGACTGTAGTATCCATCCCAGAAGTCCCTGGTTCCCACTCTACCTCTCAGACCCACCCGCCACCCCGGCGTTCCCGGACCTGGTCACTGAGGCAAAAGAGGCCGTAGGGATTATCCATTCAGGAGGCCCACAAAGGCCTCAGAAGGTCCTTGACGCCTCCCCCCGCCCCCCGCCCCGCAACTGTGTGCATAACTCTGTATGTGAGTATGTGTAGATTTCTGGAGCAAACATCCAGAGACACCACCTGAGACTTAAAGGAGGTCCAAGACCCAAATGAGATACAGAACAATGAGCTGTTGAGCCTCTCATTATAAATGTGTTAATACACTTAAGGCTCTTACAGCTGTATCTGGCACTTTTTAAGTGCTCTCTAAGGCATGGGTTGGCCCAAAGCCTGCTTTTGTAAATAAAGCTTTATTGGAACACAGCCAACCCATGTTTTTGCATTGTCTACGGTTGCTTCCCCACTACAGCTTCCAGGGCAGAATTGAGTTGCTGCCACACAGATGTTAACTATATGGCCTACAAAGCTCTCTGAGGGTTGGCTACCATTATGATGATGATTATACTTATGAAAAACAGCAGGTCCCAAGCCATACAATTAGTAATCTGGGGTCTGAATCTATGTCTCTGTTCAAGGATTCTGTAACACACCTTTCTGCCCCTCTTCTTCACTCACTTTAACACACAGTGCTCATTCATTCATTCATTCAGCAAGGTTCAGGGAGCCCCTGCTGTATTCTTCAGGCTGAGCTACTGGGGGCACAGGAGCGGGAGAGAAGCTGACCTTATGGCATTGCAGAATGACCTCACTCTGCCTCCAGGGACCTAAGTGATTAGCTCTGGGTACCTTTGCCACCTCGTTTGCTCCAGTCCATTGGCCTTCTTCTTGTCTGTCAAATATACAAATTTTCTTCCTACCTCAGGACCTTTGCATATGCTGGTTTACCTGGCTCTTTCCTGTCATTTAGGTCCCAGCTCAGATATCACCACCCAGTTAAGACTCCTGGACCCAAGTCACTGTTTATCCTTACGGTGCACTTACTACCATGTGAAATACTTTTCTCTGGGCCTCAGTTGCCTCCTGTGTAAAACTATGTAAGGCAGAATGTGAGTTGGATGAGAAGCCCCTAACCTTTTGGTTTGAATATTCTGTGATTTGAAAGCACTTGCCAGAGGCCTGACATTGGTAGGTTTGGTGGGGAATAGGTTATATTTGACTGTGAGCCTCAATCCCAGCCCAGGCTCTGGGGATTGATGGGGAAGTCTCTACTGAGGGATGAGAGAAGGAAGAGGCAGGGCAGTAGGAGGAGGGGAGACCCAGAGTCAGGCAGGCAGGGATGGCTCTGAGAGCTGCAGGCCAGGGCCAGGGAGGAAGTGCCCCCAAAAGGGAGGCAGAGAAAGAAGGAGCAACTCCACCAGAGGCGTGGGATTAGGGTTGTGGGGAGGGCTTCTTTCACTTTTTAACCAATAAGCTTCAGAGTTGTTTGAAATTCGTGCAACAAGTATGCATTATTTTTGCAACTGGAAAAACTAAAATGTACATGCCCTTTGACCCAGCAATTCCACTTGTAGGAATTTCTCCACAGATAGAGGCATGTGTGAAATGACCCATGTACAAGGCGATTCACAGCAGCCTTGTTTTTTTATTTTCATTTTATTATTTTGTTTTTAATTTTTATCAGAGTATAGTTGCTTTACAATATTGTGTTAGTTTCTACCGTAGAGCAAAGTGAATCAGCTATATGGATACATACATCCCCTCTTTTTTGGATTTCCTTCCCGTTTAGGTCACCACAGAGCAATGAGTAGAGTTCCCTGAGCTACACAGTATATTCTCCAATGGTTCATTTTAGTTTTTAGGTTTGCCTGATCAGAGGATGTCCCTCTGCTGGCTTGATTTTTCTTCCCAGTAGCACCAAACTTTCAATCTTCCACCCCTTCGAAGCAGGTCTTTGTCCTGGTCTGTGCCTTTAGTACTTACAACAGACTTAAGTGGTGCATGATACGCACAAGGTTTAGATTCCCTCATCCTGCCAGCAACTCATAACCAGGACAAAACTAAGCTATTTACATCCTTTAGTTTGCCTTCTTGTCCACCAGTATCGTATTTTGAGTTGGCACTTTCATTCTCTGTACCATCTGGGGCACCGTTTTTCAACTAAATATATCGTGTTAATCCCTTGACCTAGGCCTCCCATGTGACCTTTTATTGGAAGTGGGGGCTGGGCAGGGAATGCTTAATAAACCAGAATGTCTGAGTTCTCATCATAGTGTAAAACGAAAGGCCTTTCTTGTCAGTTTAACCTGAGGTTGCTGGGGGATTTACAAAACATATTAGGTTCATCAGGCAGATTGGTAGTTTCCTCTCCAGTCTCACAGTCCCAAAGCCTCCATTTTGGCCCATTAATCCAGCAGGAATCCTATTCATCAGTCATTGCTCTCGCATGCATATCTAAAAAAGGCTGGACCAAAGCGCTCCTGGCCCTCTTTCCGGTGCACTTTTTCAGGACACCCGACCCCTCAGGCCTGTTTCTAAGTGGGATAAGGCTACAGCAGACTTCCAATGAGCCTTTCACGAGTCACACACAGGGAGCAGCCTTGTTTGAAAGAGCAAAAGACTGGAAACAATCTAAATGTCCATCAAAAGGGGACAGGCTTGACAAATCAGGGTACATCCATGATATGGAAGAGCATAGAGACATTAAAAAGAACATAGCAGGACTTCCCTGGTGGTCCAGTGGTTAAGAATCCACCTTCCAATGCAGGGGACTTGGGTTTGATCCCTGGTCAAGGAAATAAGATCCCACATGCCACGGGGCAACTAAGCCCCCGCACCTCAACTACTGAGCCCCCACGCTCTGGAGCCCGAGTGCCACAACTAGAGAGAAGCCGGAGCACTGCAACAAAGGGCCCGTGTTGCAACAAAAGATCCTGCATGCTGCAACGAAGATCACGCATGTTGCAACTAAGATCCAACGCAGCCAAATAAATAAATAAATAAATAAATAAAAACTCAATCAAGGAAAAAAAAAGAACACAGCAAGTCTGCTAAGTGCAGACGTTGAATAATCTCCAAGATCTCTGCCAAGTGAAGGAAACAAGGTACACGACAACATATACAGGGTGCTACCATTTATATGAAAAACTATACACACAAATGTTTATAAATGCTCAGAATATCTTCTGGAACTAGTACCAATTGCTATGGGATGGGGTTGGGGTTAATATTCAATATTCTTTTTATAAAATTGAGGTAAAATCCACATAACATGAATCATTTTAACCATTTAAAAGTATACCATTCAGGACTTCCCTGGTGGCGCAGTGGTTAAGAATCCACCTGCCAATAGGGGACACAGGTTCGAGCCCTGGTCTGGGAAGACCCCACATGCCACGGAGCAACTAAGCCTGTGTGCCACAACTACTGAGCCTGCGCTCTAGAGCCCACGAGCCACAACTACTGAGCCCTCGTGCCACAACTACTGAAGCCCACGTGCCCAGAGCCCATGCTCTACAACAAGAGAAGCCACCACAACGAGCAGCCCGCACACCGCAACGACGAGTAGCCCCCATTCGCCGCAACTAGAGAAAGCCCGCATGCAGCAACTAAGACCCAACACAGCCAAAAGTAAATAAATAAATTTTTAAAAAGTATACCAGGGCTTCCCTGGTGGCGCAGTGGTTGAGAGTCCGCCTGCCAATGCAGGGGACACGGGTTCGTGCCCTGGTCCGGGAGGATCCCACGTGCCGCGGAGCCGCTGGGCCCGTGAGCCATGGCCGTTGAGCCTGCGCGTCCAGAGCCTGTGCTCCGCAACAGGAGAGGCCACAACAGTGAGAGGCCTGCGTACCGAAAAAAAAAAAAGGAAAAAAAAAACAAAACAAAAAAAGTATACCATTCAGTACATTAGCAGTGTTGTTCAGTCATCACCTGGATCTAGTTCCACAACATTTTCATTGCCCCAAAAAGAAACCCCTGTACCCATTAGCAGTCACTTCCCATCTCCCCACCCCTAGCCCCTGGCAACCACTAATCTGCTTTCTATCTCCAAGGATTTGCCAGTTCTGGGTATTTCATAAAGATGGAATCAAATAATATGAGCTTTTGTGTTTGGCTTTTTTCACTTAGCATGTTTTTGCGGTTTATCCATGTCCATACTTTCTATGGATTTTTAAAAAATATTTATTTATTTATTTACTTGGCCACTCCGGGTCTTAGTCGTGGCACGTGGGATCTTTGTTGCGGCATGCAGGATCTTTAGTTGAGGCATGCGGACTCTTAGTTGTGTCATGTGGGATCTAGTTCCCTGATCAGGGATTGAACTCAGGCCCCCTGCACTGGGAACATGGAGTCTTAGCCACTGGACCACCAGGGAAGTCCCTCTATGGATTTTTATATTCCATTGTATGGATGTAGCACATTTTGTTTATCTGTTCATCAGCTGATGGACATTTGGGTTGTCTCCACTTTTTGGCTCTTGTGAATAGTGCTGCTATGAACACTCATGTACAGGTTTTTGCTTGAATACTTGTTTTCAGTTTTTTTGGGTACATATCCAGGAGTGGAATTGCTGAGTCATGTGGTAGTTCCATGCTTAACTTTTTTAAGAATTGCAAACTGTTTCCAACATTCTTTTGCACTTGGGACTTCCATGGGTGGTCCGGTGGGTAAGACCGTGCTCCCAATGCAGTGGGTCCGGGTTCAGTCCCTGGTCAGGGAACTAGATCCCGCATGCCGCAACTAAGATCCGGCACAACAACAACAACAAAAACAAGGTTCTTTGCACCTTGTGGATTTTAAACTATGAACACCATGTGCAAATATTAGCTCTTCCCAAGCAAAAGAAAAAGAAAAAAATGAAGGTGGACATTCATGGAAAAAAAATAAAGCATACAGTAAATGCAAGGGATTACGGTTAGATAAGAAATGAGCAAATATAGGGACTTCCCTGGGGGTGCAGTGGTTAAGAATCCACCTGCCAATAGGGGACACAGGTTCAAGCCCTGGTCCGGGAAGATCCCACATGCCGCGGAAGAACTAAGCCCGTGAGCCACAACTACTGAGCCCATGTGCCACAACTACTGAAGCCAGTGCGCCTAAAGCCTGTGCTCTGCAACAAGAGAAGCCACCGCAATGAGAAGCCCGCGCACTGCAACAAAGAGTAGCCCCTGCTCACTGCAACTAGAGAAAGCCTGGGCAGCAACAAAGACCCAAAGCAGCCATAAAATAAATATAATTAATTAATTTAAAAGAATAGTAAATATCTCACCAGATGATTCCTGGAAGAAAACTGTATTTTGGACTTGGACCTCGATTCAGATTCAACTCCTTTGTTTCATTCTAGTTCTAGGAGTTGAATATAGGGAGAGCTGGGTTCAAATCCCAGTCCTGTCCGTTACAGCAGTGCATTATTGCTCAGGTTACTTAACCTCTCTGCACCTCAAATGTAAAATAAGGAAAAATCATCTCCTTAGCCAGCTATGAAAGGTAAATGAGCTCAGGGACGTGTTATGCTCAGCCCATGCCTGGCACACTGGCACATGGTTGGCAGCCTAGGTTAGCAGCTTTACACTGGCAGGTTGGGGGAGCCACCCTCTTCTCTGCTGGGATCACCGTTCTCTGCAGCCCTTTTCACATAAGCTGCTCTGGTTCCCCACATGCTCAAGGAACTCCTGGATGTCTGGACCTGCTGAGCAAAGTCCCCCTCCTAGAATATTTTACCACCCCTAATGCCAATCAGTCCAGAAGAGGGGCCAGCCAGGGTGTGAGGGTACAGGAACCAGGATCAGATGCTGGGAAAGGGGCCTGCTGTCTGTAAGGACTGCCCTAGGGCAGGAAGCACTGCTTGCTCTATGGAGCTATGGAACCCAGGGCCAAACGCAGGGAGGAGTTGGGTGGAGGCACAGGGAGACAGATTTGGGTTTAAACGGAAGAACAACTTAAACTTTTAACTGACGGGACACAATGCCAAGCACTGTGTTAAGCACTGTTGCGTGATTCCACACAAGCTATCCCCATTTCACAGATGAGGAAATTGAAGCTCAGAGTCCTTAGTCACTTTACCCAAAGTCACAAAAATAAAGTGCAGCAAGGTTTGAATCCAGGCCTGTCTCAGTCTAGAATATGGCAGCTTAGCCTCTGCGCTAAGAGGTCAATGGCCAAGTATTGGACAAATGTTAATTATCACTAGTCATTATGTGATAATGATACTGCTGTAAGTAGAGCTATAGCTAGCTGTAGCAGTAGAATGAGCAGTTTGGGGGTGGGGGTGGAGTTGCTTCTCCCCAAATTCGGGGAGAGGCTGGATTAGCTTTTGGTGGAGATTCAAGTGTTTGATGCAGGGGGTTGGATTCTGGTACTGGGGTTCTAGCTGCTGGGGTACAAGGAGATTCCCAAGGTCTGCCTTCAGAGATATGGATGTAGTTGTTTTCAGATGGGCCCCAGGAATCTGTCTTTTTCAAAAGATAATTCTGGTCTGTAGCCAAGTGTGAGGTCCACTGGCTTGGATTGACCTCTAGGGCCCCTTCTAACACAGATTCTGTGATCTGCGTGCCCTAACGCCCACCTTGGGGGAAGCACTCCTTCGGGTTAGGCGTCGCCCTTTCCCCCCAGCTGCCTCCTTAAATCCCTAAGGCCTTAGAGTGACTGCACCTGCACCCCTCCTCTTTTGAACAATAAGCTTTTTGGAAGGCAAAGAAGACTGTTAAGATGGAGGCCACAGGAGCCTCACTGCCACCTTCAGTGGTGAGGGTAGAGCCATCTTCCCTCCTCACCCTGCTCCATCCCACTCCATTTAGAGCCCCAGTCCCCAAAAGACTGTCACTTGCCCCACCGGACCCCAGTCAAGTGCAACCATTCCTGCTTTCAGCCCCTTGGTCTTTCTCGGAAACTCTGCCCTGTGGGACTAACTTCCCGGCCATGCCAGGCAATTCTCAAGTTTGTCTGGCCTGGAGAGCCCTCTCCCAGGCTCTGGGAGACCAGCAACTCAGGCAGGGAATCAGGCCAGAGAGCCATTCTCAATGACCTTTGGCTCCCTAGGAAGGACTCAAAACCAGTAAAAGTTTAGCAAGTGCCATTTAATCGTTGCCAGAACTTAAAACTCTTTTTTTTCTTCTTTTTTTAAACACATAGACTTTCTGGGGAGTAAAAGATCATTTGAGGACTCCATATGAAAAGATCTTTGATTAGTTTTGTTTTTAATTAGAAAGAAAATTTCCAAGCCACTTGCTTGTAAAATTCCATAGAAAGTATGAAATGAACCAGTACCTTGTGTGTGACCTCAGGTGAGTTGATTTCAGCTGCTGAACTTCAGTTTTCCCATCTGCAAAGGCCACTGGCCCAGTGGTTGGGTAGGAACTGGCAGTGGGGCAGGGTCTTTGGCTGCTGAGAGGGAGGTGTAAGTTGGGAGCCTGGAGTCCAGACCAGAAACCTCTGGCCTGCCCAGACACCCCTCATGGGTTTCTGACCATTGTCAGAAACAATCTTCTGCTTCCCTTTCAGGTTCCTGGTATCCTATGCTCTCTCCCATGTAGGGAGAGGGGAAATGCAGTCATTGACATGTTAGTATAAAAATACTCCTCTCAGAGCTCTTTCCATGGAAACCCAAGCCTTTCATTCATTCACTATTATTTACTGAACCCCCTCTACCAGGACGTGGGCCAGGCACAAGAAGATTCAAAGATGAAAAAAGACACCATCCCTGACCTGAGGGTCCTCCCCTAGTTTTTAGCCATCTGGGGACAGAAGAAATAACATCTTTGGGGAGGGGGCATCAAGGGGGAGACACTGCCTCTTGGGAAGGTTGGAATTGAAGTGAAGTTCTTGGTTCTACTCCTTTGCTGATTTTATAATCACCCCTCCAGTTGCCCTAGAGCTTTGAGGCCAGCTGAGAACTCTGAGTGCCAGGGTCTCACTCAACACTTGCAAAAACCTAGGTAACTTGTGAAAGCCTGAAAGGCATCTCTAGTTTTACTATGAGAAAACAAAGCCTTAGAGAAATTAAACCACCTGCCCATCGTCATACAGGTTGCCAGGGTCACCTGGACTCAAACCCAGATATCCTGGCGCAGCTATTTTAGAAACACTGTTTGCCTTGGATTTGAACCTGCGAATTTGGTAACTACGTGGCCCAGAGTAAGGAAGGCAAGAGGAGAGGAGAGAGCTCAGGAACTCTGGACTGAAATGACCCAGTCTCTGATCTTGACCTGCAACCACTCTGACCTTGACCTTCAAACTAGAAGTAGGACCACAGGCAATAATCACAAGCATCAAGAGCTTACCATGAACTCTTATATAACACACCCCTGAAGTTGTGTGCTAGTATTCCCATTTTAGAGATGAACTGATAATCTCACAACAGGGCTGTTCCATGCTTTCCCCACCATCCATGCCATCCACCAGTAGCTAGGCGAGTTCCCCTAGTTCTTCTGAGCCTGTTTTCTAATCTATAACTAGGGATAGCAAGAACAATGGATTACAGGAGAAGGCATATTACCTGCCTGGGGCAGGAAGGAGTAGGTACTTTATAAATGCCAGCATCCTGCCCCCTTCCCTTCCTGAAACCTCTTGCACTCAAGAGCAGCTTAAACCTTATGTGCCAAGAAAATACAACTCAGATACACACCAGCCTTTGGGCCTCAAGGTCACCCTATCTACCTGCCTTTTTGTTGCCCAGACTTTCCTGATGGTGGGGGACCCGGGTTAGAATGGGGGGCCAGGCACACCCTCAGGATGCTGGGTCCCAGGGTAGCATTTCTTAGGAGTGAAGCCATCCGACTCTTTTCCTTACCCCAAGAATGAAACACCAAAGGATAATTTATCAATATGTACAGGAAATCAAAGAGAAAGGGCCACAGGCACCAGATAACCCAGAGGCCCCAGGAATGGTTCACTGAACACCTGCAAACCATCAAGCTCTTTGCTGGAGGCTAGGGGGCTACAGAGATTGAGGGGTGAGGCTGTATTCACTAGCAGGGTTTGTGGACATGTCACAGAGTCAGAGATTTCCTATCTGGTAGCTGAGACTCCAAGACAAGGTATTTCCAGGCTCAAGAGAACATAGAGAAGGCACTCTGAGAGCATTCTGGAAAGGGAGTGGGTGTCTGGGAAGGGGGCGGTTCTCGGCAAAGGGAACAGATATGTCAGAAGGTCAGAGGTGACATGGAGCCTGGCTCTGGGGGTAGGGGGTGACACTGAAGAGGCTGCTAGAGGCTAGGTTACTAGGTCACAGTCGGGCAGTCCAGTGGGTAGGATTCTGCGCTTTCACTGCCGAGGGCACGGTTTCAATCCCTGGTTGGGGAACTAAGATCCCACAAGCCATGTGGTGCAGCCAGGAAGAAGAAAAGAAAAAAAAAAAGTACAGGAAGGAATAAGACAGTTGCTGCCTTCAAAGTGCTTAGGGCTGGTCACATACAGGAAGCTGTCCGAGGCATTAAGCATCCTTATATAAGGTGTTTCTTATGAAGGCAAAAAAGAAAAAATAATGCAAATGCCTAACAATAAGAG
The DNA here is from genome assembly GCF_964270905.1 of Leucopleurus acutus. Lineage (NCBI taxonomy): Eukaryota > Metazoa > Chordata > Mammalia > Artiodactyla > Delphinidae > Leucopleurus > Leucopleurus acutus. Next base: position 133,645,435 of record NC_139142.1, on the reverse strand, counting down.
GTAAGTTGAATTACGGCACATCTAATGGGGGTTAGGCAATCATTAAAATTTATGACTCGAGAACTTAAAAAGAAATTTTCATGATAGATTTAAGAAAAAAAAGGACTATTTAAACTGTTTGGTAATTTTGTTTTTTAAAATATGCACAGACAAAAAGACTAGGAGGAAATATTAATAACCTTGCTCTCTACATGGTAGATTATTTTCTAAACTATTTTATAATCTTCCAAATATTCAACAATAAGCGTGAATTGCTATATCATCAGAATAGCAATAAATATCAGCTTCATGTATGGAAAAATACAGTGATGGGAGTCAACTGTGGACCCTGCATTATTTGTCACCACTTTTTTTTTTAAAGCACTTAATTAATTAATTAATTTATCTGCACGAGGTCTCATTGCGACATGCGGGATCTTTTTTTTTTTAAGTTGCGGCATATGAACTCTTAGTTGCAGCATGTGGGATCTAGTTCCCTGACCAGGGATCAAACGCAGGCCACCTGCACTGGGAGTGTGGAGTCTCAGCCGCTGGACCAGCAGGGAAGTCCCTATTTGTCACCTCTTTGGGCCTCAGCTTCCTCATCTATAAAATGTAGACCTGAAGGACAAGATGAGAAATCCTTCCTCTTTGAAAAATTCAAACTAACTTCTAGAGGATACCAGAGTTTTGAAAATGGGCCAGGCTACTCTTCCTGGAACAAGTAGGACTGAGTAGGATGAATCTTGAGGGAAGGGAGTATTTGGATTGATAAGGGGGGGGAGGGTCAGGAGGAGGAGGTTAAGGAGGAAGAACATTGCTCGGCCAAAGTTGGAGACACACCTAATGGGAATATCTATACTAGGGGCAGGGAGAAGGGGTGGGGAAAAGAGCCAGACTGGACAGAGGCCTGTGCAGGCTGGTCAGGATATCTGGGGGTTCACAGGTTGGCTCTATCTGGAGGTGCCAGAGGCGAGAAGTACCTAGAAAGCTCTGGGTAGAGTGAAGCACCATCATTCATGGCAATGCCCGATTCCTACAGGAAGCAGTTGCCCTCATATTAGGGCCTGAACAGAGTGTTGTCAGTGGAGGTAGTGGGAAGCCAGGGTGTTCCTGGCCTTGCCACAGCACACAGCAGTTGCTCAACAATTATTTACTAGATGAATGTCATTGGAAAAGATATTGCTTACCTATAGACCTCAATTTACTCATCTGTGAAATGGCAGGTTAGGAAAGATTATAATTGGGGAGACTTAGTCACAGGAACAGTGTATACTTCCATACTCCATACTCCTGTAGGGTAGTGCCGGCTCCATTTAGAGGTAGGCACACTGGGGCTCTGAAGGGTTGAGTCACTTGTCCAAGGTCTGGGGTCCTAACTGGTTCATGACTGCAAACCTAGCTTATCTCACTCCACCGACGCTGTGCGTCGCTTCCAACCTTAAAATCCAGGTACCACTACCAGGTTTAGCAGGGAAAGTCAGAACAGGAACCAGGCGCAAGGTGACAGATCACACCCAGAGACGCCTGGTTCTGGGCGGGGTCCCGCAGGACTCCCCTCACCTCTCGGCAGTGTCTTTCCCAGTCCCGACAGAGCCTCTGGCCAGGATGCCCCAGGGCTCGAGGGCGCGGACCGGGGCGCTGGGGAGGAGCCCAGTCCTCGAGCAGCTCCGCGGGGCTCAGAGCTGCTGCGCTTTAAGCACGACCAGACGTGGGCGCGGGCTTTTACAAGGTGGCGTCAGGGGTCGGTCCCAGTCGGCGCGGGTTTTCAAAAGTCTGAGGAAAACCCAACACGGGACCACGCCCTTGAGACCCGCGGAGGGGAGTCACCACAGCCCCGCCCAAACCTCGGGCTCTGAAAAGGAGGAGGGGAAAAGGGGTGTGTGTGTGGTGTGTGTGTGTGTGTGTGTGTTTTTAAGCTGAGGGAGGAGAGGACCCCAGAAGCTGGGGGTGGAGGGCACGAATGAAACCTTCTCGGTCATTCGAGGTGCACACCCTCCCCCCACGCCTCCAGGGGCTAATAACCATTTGGATCCCCAACACTCGTCTCCCCGCCCAGGGGAATTTGAGACCTAAGTCCCACCCTCTGGGCTGAAAGCCTGAGGCCAGAGAGGGGAAGTAATTTCCTCAAGGTCACGCAGCAAACGGCGCCCAGCCGAGGCCGAAGCCCAGGTGTCCGGCTCGCCTCGGCCATCAACCCCAGAACCGAGCCCCCAACAGCCCTACGCTGGGAGGGAGGAAGCAGAGGGTGGACGGGGACTGGATGGCTGGATTTGGGGGTGAAATTGCGCCGGACACCCTATAACCCCAGATCAAAGTACAAGGCGGAGACTCCTTCCTGAAGCCGACCATCCAGGAGTCCCGCTTCGGGCGCCCCCTCGCGTGGGGCCGCCGGGGTGGGGATGATGAGGGACGAGGGAGCGCGGGGTGCTCAGCACCCAGTCCCACCTCCGGCGGGCTGGGACGGCGCGGTGTACGCGGCCCCTTTAAGAAAGTTCGCTGGGTGAGTTCATCAAAGTTTAAAAACTCTCAGTGGAGAAGGGAAAGGGGAAAGAGAGAGGGAGAGAAAGGACGAGGGAGAGAAGGGAAAAGCCCCGCCGGAGACTGGCGCGCAGCGGCCCGGGCCGGGGCGAGCCCGCAGCGGGCGGCGAGGATTGGCTGCGCGTTCCCCCGGAGACCGCGGAGAGGGAGGGGGAGGGGGCTGGCCGGGCCCCAGCTGAGGCCGGTTCCGGCCCCCGCCCCCCGCCGCCGCCCGGCGCCCGCCCCCTCCCCCGGCGCCCGCCCCCCGCCGCCGCCGCCGCCGCCGCCGCGGGCGCACTCGCGGGTCGCAGTGAAAAGGCGGAGGCGGCGGCCGCTCCGGCTCGGCTCCGGTTCCCAGTGCCTCCCCCGCCGCACCCCCTCCCCACCTCCTGCACCCGCCAAACTTGATGTGACCCCAGCCCGACGCTGCGGCTGCCCCTCTCACCGCCCCGCGCGCTCCCCACCGCCACCCAGCCCCTCACCCCCGGAGCGCACCGCTCACCTCGCCCCTTCCCACCTCCTTGCCGGGGCCGGGCGCCGCGCTAGCCCTCCGCGTTCCCTTCCCCTAGCCACCCCCACCCCACCCCCCGCACCATGAGCAACCTGAAGCCGGACGGCGAGCACGGCACCAGCACGGGCACCGGCACCGGCACGGGCTCGGGCTCCAGCGGCACCCTGGAGGAGGAGGTGGGTCTGCGCCCCCGGGACTTGTTGGGTGAAGTACACGCGGAGGTGGGCGGGGGACGGGGCGCGCGGGGCTCCGCGCGCGATCTGGCAGTCGCTCCCGGCGCCTTTCCGCCGTTGCCCTTCGGCCGGGGAGGAGCAGCCCGTGTCCGGCGGGCGGGGGCGTGCGGCCTGGACTACCCCGCCGGGCGGGCATTGTCTCCCCGCCCTCCCAGGCTCGGGGCCGACCGTGCGCCGGCGGCCGTCAGTGCGTCCCGCGGTGGGCGAGCTGCGCCGTGTCCGCCCCACGCCTGCTGCCCGCGCGTCCTTCGTTCTCCACTCCGCCCCGCTCGCTGCCCTCTTCCGAGGCGCTCCTCCCGCGTGGCCGGGACTCCCGCCTCGGCTGGGAGGAACTGAGCGGGATTAGCACGGCGGGCGGGCGGCACCCACACTCCCTTGTACTTTCCGCCCTGACCCCTCCCCGTGACCTTGGAGGCCTGGGCCGGCTGCGCGGCACCTTGGTTCGCTAGAGTTGTAGTCATGGGGGTAGACGGCTTTCTTCACGGCCCCAGAGCTTGGGCTTTGGCAAAGATGTCAGCTGACTGAGTTGGGAAGGAGATGCCTAAAGACACTCAGTTCCCAGTTCTCGTCTCTCGGGTTTTGCCGTGGCAGACAAGCCAGGACCCCAAAGCTGGCCCTAGTGGGATTCTGCTAGGAATGTCCACCGGCCATGTGCTAAGAGGAGGGAGTCTGGGGCGGCTTCGTGCAATCACCAACAGCTGAGTGGCTAATTGGATGTGGCAAAATCCGGGAGGGTGTATGTGTGTGGGGGTGGATATAGCCTTAAGGCTATCAGTGAATGGAGACCAGAAGCTCGGCCCGCAGAGACAAAAACTGGTGTGGAAAGGGGGCAGCCTTCGCAGCTCTCTCTCTGAAGGGGCCTCTGCTGTGTCACTCTAGGGCCAAGAGACCCTAGACCCTTCCTGCCGCGCCCTGGCATGCTCTTGCCCAGGAAACCAAGGGCCAGTTATCCACCCTGAGCTCCCTTCCCCTTGGTCTGGGGGAGAAACCGCAGAGCCCCTGATGGGGGTTGGCGTTGCTGCCTCCCTCCTATCCAGTGGCGGGTGCCCGCCCGCCGTGCTATAGGTTTGGTGCAGAATGGCGGCACTGGCCCACGGCTGGGCTGGGCTCCTCACTGTGGGAGGGATGATGGGAGGGTCACACTGCCAGTTCCCACTCTTAGCAATTCAGAGGCCTGCTGCCAGCCCCAGTCCACCAATGGCATGACAGCTTGAGAATCTAGGTCTAGATCCCGCTTTCTGTGGGGAAGGAAAGGAGGAATCTACAACGCTTCACTCTGAAGAGTGGCGAAGGAAGGCCTGACATATGTCCACGAGTGCGGTGTGGGCTCTAGTGGGCTGGGGTTCATTTGGCTCCTAAAGCCCTTGTCCTTCTTGGACCTTGATGCTGACAGGCCCTTGGCTTTGGGGACCCCATCCTGACTCTACCTGGTTGTTCAGAATCTCCCCTGAGAGTTGGGGGAGGCTGACAGGGTTGCTAGTGTGTGTGTGGTCTCTGCTGAAATTGAGGGAGGGAAGCCATCTCCTGTGAAGCTGGGCAAAGACCTGGAACCACTTCTGCTAGAGGGTTGACTTCAGCAGGGACTTACCTCGCCGAAGAGACCCTCAGACCCACCCGTTTGAAATGGGAAGGGTGAACCACGTGGCCAGTCTAAAGTCTTGGAGGAATCGTTTGAGGTACTGGTCACTTTTTTCTAACTAGCTTTTTGAGAGAGAGGGCAGAATCATCAAGAAGTGGAATCCCTGCTCTCCCTCCTTGTGGGCAGAGGTGGGCTACAGCCCTGTAGTGCTTCAAAGAGTTCAGTGCAACTGGTGCTGGGGAGGGTGGGGAGCATGGGCTCTTGTTTAACAGAGGTCTAAAACTAAGGGCCCCAGTGATTTCTTGGAGCCCAGAGTCTGCTCTGGTCTGGTAAGCACAAGAATCGGCCCCTTCTCCTCATTAGCTTTCTGAACAGTGGGCCAAGAGCTCTTCAGCCAGGGTTCCATCTTGGATGGGTGGTTTGAGCAGGAACTAGACTTATTCTCTTTAGCTTAGATGCCCCCTAGGTAGGCAGTTCTGCAACCCCCAAGAGCCACCACTGGGGAAATCTGCATTAGCAGTGGTGGTTTACTCTCGTGGTTGACCCAGGCTGGCTCTTGGAGATTAGCTAAAGCAAACCTAGGAAGCCAAGGAAGAAGTTAGAGGTCAGCCCTCCCTGAGATGTGGCTGAGTAGGAGGTGGTTAGACCTGTAGGGATGGAAAAGGCATTCCAAGAAGAGGGAATAGCATGTATAAAAGTGGGGGGTGGATTGTGGAGCCACATGGCTTGTTTGGGTGACTACCAGGAATTTGCCATGTTGCAGTAATATTGGAGGCCACGTTATGAACAGCCTGAGATCATGCAGGCTTGGGAGGAAATTGGCATTTTTCTGCTACTTAAGAAAAAGGTGTGTTAGAAGCTTTGAAAACTTCTAACCCTTTAACCCTTTGAAAGCTAAGGAGGGCAGCGAAGAGTTAAGGGGAACAGCTACGTGTCCCTTTCAATCTAGAAGCCTTCCCCCCCCCCACCCGGAGGTGCGTCTTGGCTGGTGCCTGAGCTCCAGAAGGTGAGGCAGTACAGCACCCGAGCCCTGCTCAGGGCAGGCTTGCCTCTGGTGTTGCCCAGTCCCAGATTCAAGCATCTCCTGTCTTAGTGATTCTTGAGAGATGGCTGGAGAGTTACAGTGTTTCTGGGGAAGGGTATATGTGGTTTGAAAGAATATTTTATTTTGAAAATGGAGACATATTTTAATACAAGGCAGTGTTAAGTTACAGTAATGACTCGTTGGGGGCCCCCTGAGAGGAGGGTGGTGTTTGGAATCTTGGGGTGGGGAGTGCGGTTCAAGTTTCTAAGAGTTAAAGAAGTTTTATGCCAACCTAATGGTAAGCTCTAGAAAGGCAGAGATTAACGGTAGCTAAGGGAACTACGGCTTGACCTGAGCGTCTTGGCCCCTCACTGCCCTCCATCCCCATCTTTGCCTGTCCATGGCATCCACCAAAGCTGGGCCAAGATCGCTTCTTGCACGTCTGGTACCCCACGGTCCATCATGTGTCCTCTAGGGGTCTCTGAGGATCCAGCTAGGTCCCTGGCCCCTGGCAGGATGGCCAAGGTTAGCACTCACATGAGTGAAGGAATTTCAGGGTCCAGTGTGTGACTTGGGCACTGCCCCTTTTCTCTGCCATCAAAAATATTTGACAGAATCTGGGACATCTTGGTGCTCTGTCTGCAGACTTTTTTTTGGTATAAGGGGAGGGAGGCATCTATGCTTCCGGGCTTTTACCTGGAAACAGGACCCAAGTAGGTAGATCCAGACAGATCTGGTAGATCAGACTCCCCTCCTCCCTGGCGGTTGTTGTGAATGTGTCTTCTCTGCTCAAGTAACCTAATGGTAAGGCTGTACTATGCGTAGTAAACCCATACGTAGTCTTTGTACCAGGCATTGTTTTGAGCACTTTACCGTTTTAACTCATTTAACTTCCACAACAGCACTGTGAAGTACTTATTACTATTTTATAAGTGAGGAAACTGAGACTCAGAGAGGTTAAATAGCTTTCATGTAGCTAGTAATTGGGTAGGTTGGGGTTTGGACCCAGAGTTTGCTCTTAACAACATACTATACCCACTGTTCTGTTTTATATTGGGGTTTTGGATGAGACTTGGGGGTGGGGAGGGGAGAGGATCTGCAACTGAAGTTTTTTAGGGCTGAGCTTTAGGTGATGACAGCGTCCCAAGCAGAAGCTCAGGGACTGGCTCCAGGCTAGTTCTCTTTGGGTTGGTGGCATCCCAAGACTGGGTGGTGGGAGCTGTCAGCCCCTGCAGGAGGAGCATTTTATCACAGATAATGTTTAGAATTGTTATTGCGGTGATAAAAACCAGAACAAGTGAATTCTCTACAGACAGTACATCCCCCTTGTAGCCTGGGCTGGGGCTGACTGCCTTCACACCCCACCCCCACCCTTGATTCCCTGTTGCGTTGGGCATCTTAACTAAAAAAATTGTACTTACTCTAAAGTGACTGCCTGTCGTTTTGGGGGTCCATTCTCTTGGGTCTCCTTACCTCCTCCTTCCCTGTAAGTGGGCAGCCTGGCTAGTTTGCCCCAGTAAGAACCAACTTCTAAGTATCATTCAGTGTTTGGACATTCTGATTTCTCATCTCCGTCTCTGGGGTGGGGCTGGGGGAGGAGTCTGGCAAGTATTGTAACTAGAGGCAACACATGAACTGTGGGATGCTTTGCTCTGTTTTCATGCTCTCCACCCATTTATCCCACTGGTTCTCCAGACAGTCCTGAGAGGTAGAGGAGAGGAGTCCTCCCACCTGCCCTGAGTGCTAAGTTCCTGGTCCAAGGCCACCCACCTCTGGTTACCCAGACCCGAGCTAGAGTGCTAGCTTCTGGCAGCACCTGGTGGCCTCCAGCCTCTACTCAGCCATTGATTTTGGGTAGCAGCAACATTTGATGCCTTGTCGGTTCCTCTGCCGTCCCCTGACCATGGCTGCCTCAGAGGGGTCCTCACACCCCAGGCAAAGCTGTGAGGCAGTGGGGCAGAGCCCGTCTCCCGTACTTCAGAAACCACGTTGCTGTGAGGTGGGAACTGCAGACAGCCCACGAAGCTTCCTATGCCGAACCCCATCTACTGCCTGCCCAGGGACCAGCACGGCCTCCTTGCTTTCTGCTTTTTTCCCTATTCCGTCCTTGGATGGAAAGGATAAGATTACCTGAGGTGTGCCAAGGCTAGACAGGTGGCAAGATCGTTGGGTCCTCCATTCCTGAAGAGTCCACTGGTGGATCCATCCATGCCAGGCGCCTCCAGAATGTAGCAGGAGCTGGGTGTAGTGGGAGGGTCTGCCTTGGCCCATCTGTCATGGCCTTCAGTCATTTACAGCCGACTGAGGAAAGGCTCTTGGCTGTCACGAGTCATCAAGGCCACCTGTATAGTTCTGAACAGGCCTAGGACCCTCAGGGAGAAAGTGCAGGGTCTGACCTGGACGAGCCCATGGTATGAGTGTCTGGAGTCCCTACCTCCTTTTTTTTTTTTTTTTTTTTTGCGGTACCGGGCCTCTCACTGTTGTGGCCTTTCCCGTTGTGGAGCACAGGCTCCGGACGCGCAGGCTCAGTGACCATGGCTCACGGGCCCAGCCTCTCTGCGGCATGTGGGGTCCTCCCGGACCGGGGCATGAACCCGTGTCCCCTGCATTGGCAGGCGGACTCTCAACCACTGTGCCACCAGGGAAGCCCCCTACCTCCTTTTTGTGGTTAGCCAACCTACCCTTTCCCAAGTGAGTTTTGGGCTTTAACTGGGAGAGGTCAGAAGAAATTACTGGAATAGGACCTGAGACCAGTTTGGGGAACCTTTGTTGCGATCAAGGCTGTGAAGAGCTTCCACCCAGACTGGTCCCTGTTCTTGTGTGTAATTGTAGCCATATGCAGGCACAACTTGGGATGGAGGGGTTCTTCTGTGTTGGTGACGGGAGCTCCAAACCAGAATCTAGGTCCTAGAAGTAGTTTCCATCCCTGAACAGAGACCCTCTCCCAACAGGAGTGTCCCTTTGGGAAACATCTCTCGTCAGACTTCATCTGCCTCAGTCAGGTGGTGCACAGGTGTGGCGTGCTCGGCGCTTTGTGTTCCTGTGCACGGTGCCGTGTGTTCACACTGGATTAACATCACATGGTTCAAGGGTTGGAGGTATTGATTTTGGAGCTAGGGGAAGTGCGTGGGATTCCCCTAGGACAACGCCTTGAATCTATGGGGTAGCATATAGCAGTGGTGACAGCTGCAACCTTTGCCAGCCACAAGGGTCAGGCAATAGATTGGCATTGGCTGACCACACAGCAGTAGGAGGGACAGGGGAGGCTGATGGCACAGGAGGGAAGGGAGCCTTGCCCAGAAGCTTCATGCTGGAGACCCTGTGAGCCTGTCTTTCTTTCTTTTTTTTTTTTAACATCTTTATTGGAGTATAATTGCTTCACAATGGTGTGTTAGTTTCTGCTGTGTAACAAAGTGGATCAGCTATACATTTACATATATCCCCATATCCCCTCCCTCTTGCGTCTCACTCCCACCCTCTCTATCCCACCCCTCTGGGTGGTCACAAAGCACCGTGCTGATCTCCCCGTGCTAATCTCCCTGTGCGATGCGGCTGCTTCCCACTAGCTATCTGTTTTACATTTGGTAATGTATATATGTCCATGCCACTCTCTCACTTTGTCCCAGGTTGAGCCTGTCTTTCTGAGTTGCCTCTGAAAGCCTTGTCCCTGGCTCTGTCTGGAACCAAGTGGAAAGCAGGCCACCCACCCCACCCACCCCCACCCTGCCTCCAGGCAGCCTAGTCAAGGAGTCTGCATAGCACAGTTCACGCTATTTGGTTGGGTTCCCTAATGAGGTGTAGCGCAGGGCTTGCAGCAGACTTTGACCAGGTGTGTTCCCAAGATGTGAAGCCTTCCCTTCCTGGGGGTAGAAGTAGCTTGGAGTATAAGGTCCGAAGCCTTATTTAATCCAGCTTAGTTCCTCCCACCCCTACACACACACACAGGTGGAGCTCTAGGGCACATTGCAGGCCCTAAAGGAAGAGCCCCAACTTCCCAGGCAACTTGGACTTGACCCCCAGCTCTGCCAATGGCTGGCCAGGCACCTAACTCCTGAGCTGGTTTCCTCAACTGTAAAATGGGCCTGTACCACTCTGCCCGTTACCTCAGAGGCCTGTCAGGCTCACAGTCCGATGGTAGGTGTGAAAGAAGTGGAAACTACAAAGTGCTGCCCAGCGTGGGGCCTTAGAGCCAAGCCCTGATACATGTGATTCGGGGCTGGGATTAGCAGGGGCAGGCAAAACACTGTGGAACAGCCCCTAAACCTGGACTTCTCCCCGCCAGGTCAGACCGTGATGACGTTGGCGTGTCCTAGGTGGGCACTGCTTGGAGGGAGGCTGGGCGCTGTCCTAGCCTGGGAGCTGAGCAGCCCAGAGCTCCTTGGAGGAAACAGGAGGCGCTGGCGCTCTGGGAGCATGTGTGTTTGTATCTGCTCGCTGTACTGTCTGGCTGTATCTGCTTGCTCTTTTTCCCTGTGTCCTTGTTCAGCCCTTATAAGTCCTGGGTCTGCGGGCCGTGTCACCACATTCCATCCACCTCTCGTCAAGTGGCCCCACTGAGAGGGACTTCTTTCCCCTGGGGAGGCGTAAGAGCGACCTGCCAGTGCCAAGCCTAAGCACAGGACCCAGGCAGAACCCAACTCTCACCCCGCCCCCTACATCTGTATTCAGAAGAAAAAGACCAGGCCGCTGAGATCTCTGCAGAGGTACAGTGACTTGCTCTGTGGTTTCTGTTTGGCAGCTCCGGTATTGCCCCAGCAAAGAGACCCCTCTCAGACCCCAAGGGCCTGGCTTCTGACATCCTGCTTTCTCACCCTCTCAACCTCTACCCCTTCTTTACTGCTTTCTTTGCCGTCTTGTGGGCAAAACGAAAGCACTGGAGCTCTGAGCCCATGGAGGACAGTGCCCGAGCATTACTCCCAGACTCCATCACGGTCTCCCACTTCCCTGGTTTCTTGGAAGGTCAGAGTGTGAAGGGCCCTGAGGCGAGTCCACCCCTCCTCTTTATTGCTGAGGCAGTGGTGAAGGCCACGAAGCCATTTGCCTGGCCAGTGGCAGGGCTGGGACTTCAATTGGGCTCCTTGACAATTGCTTTGAGGCTCTTGTTCTTTTGTTTCTGTGTCTGGTCTGTTGTCTGAGCAGGAGGCTGAGCCTGAGTCCTGTGTCTTGGTTCTCAATGACCCTTTTCCCCTTGCAGAAGCCAGGGCCGAACTGGGCGTGATGAAGTTTAAAAAGGACCTTCAGTATCTTTACAGCAGGAACGCGGCAAGCTTTATATAACGCAGGCTGCAGCTCATAAACTCCCGTGATCTGGCTGGTGGGGCGGTAGTGGGACACCGAGATGGGGTGGCTTGGGCTTCTGTTTGGACTCGGGGCTTCCTGGGGCTGTGAGGGGCCCTGCTCTACCCCCACCCCTTCCCCGCTGCAGAAGGCTGCTCTGGGAGTTGGCAGTCTGTCAGTCTTCCCTTTGACTTCCCTATAACTAACTGTTTAGGACTAGCCATGGGATCATCCAGTGGGACCCCGTGCACCCCCGGTCAACCTTCTGCTAAGGACTGTTGCTGCCCTCTTAGCTCAGAAGCTGAAGGTCATTTGTTCTGGGCACCTAAGGCTGACCCCCACTGGGCTCTGAGTGGGTTGGTGGTGTGAGATCAAGGTTTGCAAAAGAGCATTGACTTGTGAGCCGGGCACCTGGGGACACTGGGGCTGCTTCTGATACGCTCGGTGACTTGGAGCAACTCACTGGACCTCAGCTAAAAATAAGGTTTCTTCCAGCTCAGATGTTCTGCATTTCGGTTCCTGGAGAGGGCTGGGAATTGGGGAAGGATGTGGGAGGGGCTTATGAGAGGCTTGTTTTTCCCTGTTTGGATTTCCCTCCTCCCCCACCCACTTTTGTAAGGGGTGTTTTCCATCCAGATGACACCAGCAGGGCTCCCCATGCTAAGAGGCAGGGTTCAAAGTAAGCGAGTTACTTGAACATTTTGATGAAGTGGTTGGTTGAAACAGTTCCCTTTCCAGATTGAATTCTAACTTCAGAGATGTTGGATTGCCACAAAGAATCAATTTTCAAGTATCATTTTTATCTCTTTGGTATGATGTTTCTATTGCCCAGAGTCAAGTTTCTTAGCCTCGTGAGGCAGAGATCCACCTAGAAGGCAGGAGTTGTCTTCTAGTGGGGAGTGTTTCTGGTGGACCGCTGGGATTTATTTGGGGTTGGGGGAAGGGTGGGGATGACCCTGATGTTCTCCTCCCTCAGCATCCTTTGTGCCCCGGACGGGAGGTCCCTGGAGTCCAAGTCCAGGGTGCTGTCTTGGAGAGTACAGGGCTGGGGTTTGGAAGGAGGCCGTGGTTGTCCTTTGGAATTAAAGGGTAGGGGGTTTAATATCCATGGACATATGACTGTTTTTGACAGCAGTGTTTACCCCTTCCGTCTCTAATAAAAACTGGTATTTACGGCGCTCATCCTCTCAGCCACAGTATCCTGCTGCCACCCTTAACCTGAGAAGTTGAGTGTTCAATTCTTGGTATGAAGGTGGAGTGTGGCCAGGCCCCAGCCTGGGCTGATTGAGTGTGGCGTCCCCCCACTAGGGAGGGAGGGCCTCGTGGTGTGGTCCCTCGGACCCCACACCCCAGTCCTGTCCCACACGGAGGCTTTCCTCTGGAGGGAACGCCCCCTGCCCCACCTCCCCACACAGCTCCCTTCCCTTGACTTCTGCAGGGCCCCCGTGTGCTGGGCCCTGTGTGTGCCCAGGGGAGGACAGAGACCTCTAAGCAGCCACTGTTGGGGGAGCTGGCCTTGGCCTGGGGGCACTGGAATGACAGGTGTGCCTGTGCAGGTGTCCAGGCTGACAGAGATGTCCACCTGGGCTGATGGAAAGAGGTCGAGTCCTGCCTCGAAGCCTTTTAGGCAGAAGCCTGCATTTCTGCTATTAGGCTGATGCCTTGGGTATCACTGTCACCTTGCTCCTGGAGGCTTCTGTTTACTTTCATTTTTTCTGAAGATCTGTAAACAACCGTTGGTTTGTTTGTCTGAAGGAAGATCATTACTGACACACAAACAGGAATGAGTTTGTCAGAGCCCCTTCTTCCTACTTCTCTCTAAAAAGTTGTCTTCCCTCTGGGCTGGGGAGGGCTGCAGTTTTCACCTTTACTGAGGGAAAGGGCTGCACCACCCGGGGGCTCGGGTCGTCTGTCCTGCTGGGATTACAGAAGGTGCTGGAGAGGCTCCTTGAAGGGGGCGTTCCCTCCCCAGGGGCCTCAAGAATAAGGCTGAGGATGGGGGCCACCACTTCCTGTGCCCTTCTCTGCCCCTCCCCGGAGCACTGGGAATGAGATGGGTGGCCTCCCGTGGAGGAGGGAGGAGCAGGCAAGAGGTCGTTGGGAGCCCCAGGCACTCGAGGTCCAGCAGTAGCTGGAGGGAAAGGGCCCACGATCACACAGCAAATACCTAGCCAACCCCAGGAAGCCTGCCTACCAGTGATAGCCTGTGGTGTGGACTTCCTAGAAGGGGCTGGACTCTCCCACCCTCTTGTTCCCAGCACCCCCAGGGAAGGATAGGCAGCAGGGCTTGCTTGAGGGACGAGCAGCCTCGGGAGTCCCCAAGCTTTGCTGGCCAGGGACACCGTCGCGCTGAAGGCCAGTTTGCTGCCCTAGGCAGGGCTGGCACTGGCTGGGACCTCCAGCGAGGCCAAGTCTGCTCCTGACCATCATGAAGGCTACACACCATGTCTGCGATGTCCTGCATGGGGACACCTCTCTGGCCAAGCTCCTCGTCCACGTTGAATTCGGTGCTTCCAGTGGTTCCTCAACATGTGTCTTTTACTGGCCTCTAAGGATTCCCCATCCCCCCTATTTTTTTTTTTTTGGCTGCGCAGCTTGTGGGATCTTTGTTCCCTGACCAGGGATTGACCCCAGGCCCATGGCAGTGAAAGCGCCAAGTCCTAACCACTGGACTGCCAGGGAATTCCAAAGGATTCCCTATCCTTTTCCCACCTCTCCCCAGTACCTTCTCCAGCCTGTTCCAAACTTGCCTTCCATCTGTGCCAGGGACATGGCTGTGGTCCAGCACAGTCTGCTGGTACTTGCCATGAAGATGACCATTTTAACAGGACCGCGGTTGCTTTCAATGTTTCAGGGCAGGAGGGAGATATTCTCTTGGGCTGTGTGGATGCTTTTGGAGAAGGAGTGAGTGTATGGAAGAAGGGCCTAGGTAAACAAGTTTGCTTCCTTCTAGCAGCCTGGGATTGTGTGAGCCACCCCTTCTGCTTCCTCCAAGTATCTTAAAATAGTTTCGTGTTGAATTCTTGTAGTAAACTTGTGGAATAGGCGGTGGGATCTTTGGCTGGTCTTTCCATCTTGGCATCAGTGGTGGTTGGTCCCCGAATCCTTGTCTGCGCCCAGCCTCTCTGCTGAATGCTGCACCCTATGGCTGTGAGGCTGGCACCAGCAAGTGGCACGGGAGGAGTGGTTGCCAGTGCTGGCCTGGGACACAGGACTCATTGGCCAGGCCTTGCAGAAGTAACCACATGTCTCTGTCCCTGCCATCCCTAAGGATCCCGACTGTGCCATTAGGTTGCCTTGTCACCTTTCTATTCTGAGCCTCAGTTCCCTCAATAGTATTTATTCATCTATTTATTTATCTATCTATTTATTTATTTATTTATGGCTGCGTTGGGTCTTTGTTGCTGCGTGCAGGCTTTCTCTAGTTGCGGTGAGCAGGGGCTATTCTTTGTTGCAGTGTGTGGGCTTCTTATCTTCTCTTGCTGCGGAGCACGGGTTCTAGGCCTGCAGGCTCCAGTAGTTGTGGCTCACGGGCTCAGTAGTTGTGGCTCGTGGGCTCTAGAGCACAGGCTCAGTAGTTGTGGCGCACGGGCTTAGTTGCTCTGTGGCATGTGGGATCTTCCCGGACCAGGGCTCGAACCTGTGTCCCCTGCACTGGCAGGCGGATCCCTAACCACTGTGCCACCAGGGAAGCCCCCGTCATCTGTAAAATGAGGGTGTTTAACTAGCTGAACTCCACGGTGCCTTCCACCTCAGACATGGCCTCCCTGGGGAAGAGGAATACTAAAGAATCCAGCGACCGTGTAAGGTTGTCTCACCTGTGTTCCCAGCTCCAGGCTGATCTAGACCTGACCCAGCCTGACTAGGCAACCTTATAACTTAAATGGCTTGTGGTACCTGATAGGTGAGGTTTTTGTGCAGGTCAGTGTTGAGATTATGGGACCCTGAAGTGAACAAGCATATGGTTGAGCCTCTCCTGTGTGCTGGGCATAAAGTGTGCTCTTCATCCTGGAGGTAGAGGGTACCTGTGTTGTACAGATAAAGAAGCTGACATTCAGAGAGATGAAGCAGCTTCGCCAAGCCAAGCATAAAGCTGGGATGCAAACTCTGGTCTAACTAACCAAAGCCTTTCCCATTTATGGCATCACTCTGCCGTCCTGGACCACATCGTTTCTGGCTGTGAGTCCCTTCTTTGGAGGGACCAAGGTGTGTAGAGACGGGGGAGGTCTCAGATGTTGAGCCTGGCTCTAGGCACCTTGGAGGACAGGAAAGTTTTGAGACTTGCCTCCTGTCTCTGGGTTTTAGAGTCCAGGTGAGCTCAGATGGTGGGACCAGTAAAAGATAAGGGGTCCTAAGGGCCCCAGAAGACTTCAAAGGAAGGAAAGAGGGGTGAGGAAGTAGAGGGACCTGAGGGATGGATGCCCTTCAGTTAAGGAATGAGGAAGGGGTGGTCTGAGGGGCAGTGTGAGCAGCTGCCATGCCCTATGTGGGTGCTTGTCGGGGACCCGGAGTCTGTGGGCCGGGGCAGGACCTGATGGAGTTGGAAGCAGCATGGTGGGTAGGTGGGCTCTGGAAACTCTTGTTCTCTCGACATGTGGCCGGCCAGCCTGCTAAGCGCATACTTCCTGTCACTCCAGCTTTGCCATCATTCTAAACAGGCACCCAGAGAAGGGACTGGCTACTGAACGGATGTGTGGCAGAACTTTACCCATCCATGGGGCTAACAGGGCTGCCCAGGTGTGGCTGCCTCCGTCCCCACAGCCAGAAGGATGGCACAGATGGCTGAATCAGTGTTCCTGGATCTTACCCAGCTTTGCTCCTTGCTGAGCCAAGCTTGCCTGAGCCCTTTCTGGGCCTCAGTTTCCATGTCTGCACGGAGGGATAGGCAGAGGGCACATCATCTGCCAGGGTGTCCAGGGTCAAGTAAGAACCAAGGAGAGCATTCAGGTCAGGCTTCCTGTGACTTAGCCTCCCAGCAAAGGGTCTGTGAACTGGCAGACGGGGACCCACCACCTAACCCATAACTGCCTTGATGTCAGCTTGTTTCCTAAGGAATGACCAGGCACAGGATGCAACCTGTATTGTAGCCTTTAGAATCTAAAAGATGGGAAGCCAGGGAAAAGAGTCATCTGGCCCAGAGAAGGCTGGGAACCAGAATCTGAGCTGGGAATGAGGGAAAGTTCCCCTATACTCACTCCCCTCCCCTCCGCTAAGCAGGAAACTTTGTGCTGAGAACTTTCTATTTAAGGGGGCCTCTGGGGAGGTCTGGCCAGAAAGGAGCCATTTGAGGAAGGGTTTAAAATTAGCCGGGGTGAAATGGGTGGCCCCTGGGGAGAACTGAGGTAGAGGTTTCTGTGGGCAGCTCTGGCTTTGCATCTTTGACCCAAAGCATGTCCCCTCATCCCAGGGAGGAGGGAGTAGTGCTGGTCCAGGCCGACCCAGCAGGACCCTGGCTGGCTTGTACTCTTTCAGTCCATCGTCTGTGGTGGGCTGGGCGCCCAAGTCCTGGCACCAAAAAGCAAGCATCATCTCTACCAGCCTGGGGGAGTGGTTGGGAGGGAGACCTGGGTTTTAAGTCCCAGGTCTGCTGCCTTTTAAAAACAAGCTGCATGGCCTGAGCGAGGCACCACTTCTCTTTGGGGGTTTACATGTAAATGAAAGGCCTTCCGTCAAAGGGCAGAGGGGTGTAGAGGATGGCTGCCCTCTGGAGTCCAGGAACTCAGTTCAGCCCACTCTGGAGCCTGGGCTGTCCAGTTTCTCCCAGATACTTCTGGGACAGGGCAGTGCTTGAGAGCTGCGTGTATAGGGACACAGCTGCCAAGGGCTGTGAGATGTACAGAACCTTTACCCCAGGCCCAGGAGCAGAAGTGTGTGTGGCGAGGAAAGGCATCGCCAGAGGGGGTGGAGGTGTCCTAACTGGCAAGGAATTCTCCTGGGTTTGCTTCTTGGCGAAAACTCACGTGAGAGAAGAAGCTGTCCTTACCTATTTTATCAGCCATGGGCTTGGAGTCATTCCTGTGTGGCTAGGGGTGGCGACTCTTGTTACGGGCAGCTATGGGGGCTGGTTTCCTTTGCCACTCCTGGCTCTGTTGTTGACATGTGTGTTCATTGGAGGGGGGGGAGGGGAGAGGGGGGGAGGGGAGGGGGGAGGAGAGGGAGAGTGTGTGTGTGTGTTGGGTGTAACTTTGCCTGACTGCCCCGGGTTCCTGATTCAAGCCATTGTCTCCAAGAAGGCTGTTGCCTCAGTTCCTTCAGCAGGCCATCACTAGAGCATGGAAGAAGTTCTTTGGTGCCTCTGGGGGGGAATGTGGCCCACTAAATGTTTTCAAGAATAGCCACGTGTTGGGTGGGCTGAGGCATGTGAACTTGTTCTTAAGTCGTCAGTGACAAGTTGAGAAGACTTTCGTTGGGCTTAGTGGTATGACATGCGACTTGAAACAGGAGTCAAGGGAATTCCCTGGCAGTTCAGTGGTTAGGACTGTGCGCTTTCACTGTTGAGGGCAAGGGTTCCATCCCTGGTCGGGGAACTAAGATCCTCAAAGCCATGTAGCCAAAAAAAAAAAAAAAAAAAAAACAGAAACAGGAGTCAAGTGTGTGGGGAAGCTCTGCTCTTTTGGATTTTTCGTTACTCAGAAAGCACAGTTTCGAGATGTATTTTTAATGGATCTACACTCTGGAAAACCCTCCTTCTCCCATTATAATTATTGGCTGATCTGGCCTTGCTAGTTGAGCATTGGAGGCCAGCAGCATTTAACCAGCAATGGTGAATTAGGGAAGTGTTCCTGCCAGCCCTCTCCTGGACCTCACCCACTGTTCGGGAGGTCAGGTTTGGCAGGAGTCACAGGATGGACACCTGGTGTCTACTAGACCTGGCTTCAGTGCCAACTTGTAACTTTGTTGAGGTCAAGGCTCATAACTTACACCATCGTCGGCCTCACTTGAAGTTGGCAAGATCCTACACATTCTTCAAAACCTAGCACCATTGTTCCATCTCTGACTCCTTCCTCAAGTCCCGTATTCAGTAAACATTTAGTACCAGCACCATGCTAAGAGCTGGGCAGAGAAGCAAGAATATAATACATTGCCGGCCACTGAAGAGCCTACATCTAGCATGGGAAGCAGGAGGAGATGGATGTGAAAGTTCTGGGCCCTCTGATGAAATCGCTCCAAGGCACAGAGTTTACATCTTTGCCTCTCTGCTAGACCAGATGGAGCCTTTCTACCAGGAGTCCATGGGAATATTCTGAAATATGTATACGTTTCTACTTGTGCATTTTTTGGAGGTAAGACACCATAGCTTTCTTCAAGTCTCAGAGGGGTCCTTCATCTATCTTGTTAAACAGGACTCTCTCCTTGAGGCTGTTCGGCAACAGACAGTCTGTGCAGAAGTGCTCAGCTAGTGCTTGATGTGACACCTGCAGGATGAACCCAGGGAAAGGAAAGGGTCCAGAAAGGTTTTTTTTGGCGGTATGTGGGCCTCCCACTGTTGTGGCCTCTCCCGTTGCGGAGCACAGGCTCCGGACGCGCAGGCTCAGCGGCCATGGCTCACGGGCCCAGCCGCTCCGCGGCATGTGGGATCTTCCCAGACCGGGGCAC
This sequence comes from Leucopleurus acutus, assembly GCF_964270905.1. Lineage (NCBI taxonomy): Eukaryota > Metazoa > Chordata > Mammalia > Artiodactyla > Delphinidae > Leucopleurus > Leucopleurus acutus. The sequence goes on along the minus strand of NC_139142.1, from coordinate 133,626,716 downwards.
GAACCCGCATCCCCTGCATCGGCAGGCGGACTCTCAGCCACTGCGCCACCAGGGAAGCCCCCAGAAAGGGTTTTGAAAAGTTAAATGCTGTGAAACTTGGGGTGCTCATTTGCCTCAGCCTCCAAAGAAGGCTCAGGAAATCCTGAATTCTTCCTTCAGCCCTGGAAGGATTCCAGTTCCTTCCTGAAGGAAGAGCCATCATCCTTGTTCTTCTGTCAGCCCGGCCCTGACCACTGTGGTCTCTTCCCCAGGTCCGGACACTGTTCGTCAGTGGGCTCCCTGTGGATATTAAACCCAGAGAACTCTACCTGCTCTTCAGGCCGTTCAAGGTGAGTCTGGACCCAGCCACCCATGGGCAGAGCCTAGGATGGAGGAGAAGCATGAGGAATGAATCGCAGACCTGGATTGGGCAGCAGGAAAACTAGAAACTGTGATGGCAGCCCTGGTTCTCGGTCCCGGTTCTGCTAACTCATATGTTGCTTTCTGTCAATTGCTTATTAGCCTTTCTGAGCCTCTGATTTCTCATCTGTAAAGTGGAGACAGTAGAATCTCAGTAGACTTTGCCGTATAAGGAATCTTTGAGATTCAGCATAGCGTTTTCAATTTGCAGATAAGAAAACTTAAAAAGGTGAGGTCTGTGCTTCCAGATGACAGGCTACGGGAGCAAAGGGGAATTTCCGCATGAAATGATGAATGCTACCGCATGATGGCCATCCCATGTGCCAGGCTGTGTGATATGGGACACGAAGACTGAGGGCACTCAGCGGTGGTGGAGATCAGAGTGGGTCACCTTTGGGGGGAGAAGAGTGTGAGCTGGGGAAAGGCAGGGCTGGGGGGTGGCCAGGGTAGCACAACAGAGGCTTCCGACCTTCCTGTTAATGACCACCTCTCTCTGCAGGGGTATGAAGGGTCCCTGATCAAGCTCACATCGAGACAGGTAATTTCTCTCCAAGGTTTTTCTTCCTCCCAGCCCAGACCGACTGCTGAAATTGGAACTGAGCCTGTTCTCTTTTCCTCAATCTTGAGGCATCTGGCAGCTGAGACCTGCCCCCTGCCACCCCTATCCTGTCCTAGGCTGACGAAAGGGTAGCCTCCACAGGTCCCCTCTTCTTACCAGTCAGCTCCTGGTCCTCACTCTCTGGCCCTTGAGAAGCCACAGTGGGACCCGGAGGCTGAGGACCATAGAGGTGGTGGCTGTGCTCTGGTTCCTGATGCCAGGGGTCCCAGGCCCAGAGCCTTCAGGAGCCATTTGGGGACTGGACTGAGCCCAGGCAAAATGAAGTCGGAGAAGTTTTAAACCTGTTGTTCCCCCCACCCCGACCCCCCTTTTAAATAAATAAATAAATAAATAAATTTATTTATTGGCTGCGTTGGGTCTTCGTTGCTGTGCACGGGCTTTCTCTAGTTGCGGCGAGCAGGGGCTACTCTTCGTTGCGGTGCACAGGCTTCTCACTGTGGTGGCTTCTCTTGTTGCAGAGTACGGGCTCCAGGTGCACGGGCTTCAGTAGTTGTGGCACACGAGCTCAGTAGTTGTGGCTTGCGGGCTCTAGAGCACAGGCTCAGTAGTTGTGGTGCACGGGCTTAGTTGCTCCGTGGCATGTGGGATCTTCCCGGACCAGGGCTCGAACCCGTGTCCCCTGCACTGGCAGGTGGATTCTTAACCACTGCACCACCAGGGAAGCCCAGGGCAACAAGTTTATGGGACTTCCCTGGTGGCTCAGTAGTTAAGAATCCTCTTGCCAATGCAGGGGACACGGGTTCGAGCCCTGGTCTGGGAAGATCCCATGTGCTGCGGAACAACTAAGCCTGTGGGCCCAAACTACTGAGCCTGCGCTCTAGAGCCCGTGTGACACAACTACTGAAGCCCATATGCCTAGAGCCCGTGCTCCACAACAAGAGAAGCCACAGCAATGAGAAGCCTGCGCACCGCAATGAAGAGTAGCCCCTGCTCACCGCAACTAGAGAAAGACCGTGCGCAGCAATGAAGAACCAACGCAGCCAAAAATAAATAAATAAATAAATAAATTTATATATATATATATATAAAAAAAAAACCTGTTGCCCCTTGATTGAACCTGAAGCCTTTCCGTGCCCTTGATACATTAGTGTCCCCTTTCGTGCTGGGGAAAACACTAGAACTTACACTTAATTACCTGCATACATTAAAAAAAAAAGACTTTTACTGAAAGGGTGATGTTTAATGCAGTGGGATAAAGCTGTATTGGCATTGTTTCCCAGAATGTGGTACCTGGATGGGAGAGTTTTAGTGCCCCAAACCAAAAATATATAATTCTTGTCCATATATAATTATATAAATATATAATTCTTGGCCGTATCCTCCCTGTGTTCTAGCTGAACATAGAGGGGATATGGACAAGAATTATATATTTTTTTGTTCTTTGTTGTGTTGTTTTGTATGCTTGAAGGGGAGATGGAGTGTTGGGAGAGATGCAAGGGTATTCTCTCTTTTTCCTACTAGCCTGTTGGTTTTGTGATCTTTGACAGCCGGGCAGGAGCAGAAGCGGCCAAGAATGCATTGAACGTGAGTAGACAGAGAACAGTCCTTTCTCTGACCCACAGACTTCTAGGCAATGGGTATTCCTGTTCCCGTCTTCTGCAAACCTTCCCCCACTCCACGCCCAAGGAAAGGGCCCACAGATGTACCTTCCCCAACATCCTGGGGCAGAGTCTTTGGCTGCACTGTCTGTGCCAAACGCCACTACTCACAAGGCCCGAGCAGTGTGTCCGCTGTCTTGGCCCCCGTGTGGGCGAGTCTTTCAGCCTGGATCATTTCTGGGGCCCTTCCGTCCCCACTGCAGTGGACAGGCTGGGTCCTACAGTGTAACGCGTTTCCCTTCCTTTCCTTCTCACGTAGGGTATTCGCTTTGATCCTGAGAACCCTCAGACCCTGAGGCTAGAGTTTGCCAAAGCCAACACCAAGATGGCCAAGAACAAGCTAATGGCTACACCAAATCCCACCAACGCTCACCCCGCCCTAGGAGCACACTTCATCGCACGAGACCCCTGTGAGTGGCACTCAGAGTGGCCATCTGCTGCCCTTTACCTGGCAGAGCTGGGGGGCCCTCGTGGATGGAGTTGCGTGCAGAGGGCATCCCTGAGGGCATCAGTCCTGCCTGCCCGCCCCTTTTCCAGGAGCTTCTTGCAGCCACCATTACCCATCCCTGTGGGTCCCATGCTTCCTTCCTCCCCTGCAGCCTTTGCTGGACCTCAGGCTGAGCTCCTGAGCTGTTGGTGTCGCCCAGCTTCCCTGAAGCCTTCTCTGATCCCTCTTGGTTGAGATGAGCAGAGACCCATCTGAGGGCTTCTGGAAGCAGACAGGATGCTCACCAAGCCGGGCCAAGTTACCGTGGCTTCTTTCCCAGTCTTGGGATCCTTCAGGGGAGCCTGAGAAGGGAGCTTATGTTCAGTGATAGTGCTGGGTCCCCTTCTGTGTTTGGAATGGGGTGGCGCAAAGGGGGACCCGCGTTCTGACAAGGGGGGCTGTTGTCTCCCATCGCAGATGACCTGATGGGGGCCGCTCTGATCCCCGCATCCCCAGAGGCCTGGGCCCCCTACCCTCTGTACACCACAGAGCTGACCCCAGCCATCTCACACGCTGCGTTTACCTACCCAGCCGCCACTGCTGCTGCCGCCGCCGCCCTACATGCTCAGGTAAGCCTGTCGGGGGGAGAAGTAGGAAAGGGGAGAACAAAGGCTCTGAGTTGGCCGGGCTTCATTCCTACCCGGCCGCGGGCCACCCAGGTCCCCAGAGCTGCTGCAGAACTCCTGTCTTGTAACAACAGTACCTTTGGGGTTTGGGGTCCCACAGAGGGGAAGGAGAGGAAACGCTGTGAGGCCGCCTCGAGGATACACTGCAAATGCGAAGTGTGAGAGACCCACCGTGGGTCCACTGACCCTGGACACGCGCGGGCAGGCTGTGCCGATTCTGCCTGTGGTGACAGACCTGAGTGTGGTCGCCGGAGGCAGCCCGCCTGCCTCTGCTTCCTCCTGTCTTTGTGAACTTCAGAAAGCTCTGAAAGATTTCTGTGTCTGGGTTGTTCTTTTTCACTCATCTGGAAAGATAAGAATAGTAGTATCTGCCTCAGGTTGTTGTGAGAATTAAATGTTAAGCCACGTGAGGGGCTAGAATTGTACCTGGCACATCCGGGGTGCCCAGTGAGTGTTTGCTCTTTTGTTCAAGGAACGTGGGCACCCTGCATTGTGACCTGGGCTGGGGCGGGAAAGATGCAGCCCACGCCTCTAGGCGAGAGGTGGAGAGGGCACGGCTGGGCTGGGAGGGCTCTGTGCTTGCCGAATGCCGCGCCAGGTGCCCGAGAGGGGCACGAGCACCTCGCAGGTTACAGCCAGGCCTCTGCGCGGCAGTGACAGGGCACCGCCAGGCAGCGTGGGAGGGCTGTGGTGAGTGGCGAGCCCACCTGGGCCTCTCGTCAGTGAAGCGAGCGAGAGCTGAGGCTCGTGAAGAGGGACCTGGCTGCTGAGAGGGAGAGAACAGGGGTCTCCTGGCTGGGGCAGTAGAAGGGGACGAGGAGTTAAAGGTGTGAGAAGCCAGGAGGGAGAGTTCCCAGAAACTAGAAGCTGAGGCAGGAGGAGTGGGCAGCTCTGCCAGTGGGAGGGTCAAGTGCGTGTCCATCCCTCTGAAGGGCTTAGTGACCTGGGTTCGCCCAGTTCCAAGGTGGAAGGTTCAGATTCCCTGACTGCCACCCTCGCAAGGTGTTCCCCCGGCCACGGCAACTTGGGTTGTACCGAGGGCAGACGCGTGGTTCCGCTTGGCGCTCACCCCGGTGGCACACGACAGACGGCTGGAAAATTGATCGGCGTAGGGAGGTGACGGGGCTCTTCCTCTCTAGGGCAACGTTTGGGGGACTTACCGCAGACCAGTTCTGTGGTGAGTGAAGGCAGTCCTCTGTGACCCGGTGGAGTGTGGAAGGCAGCTGGTGCGGGGGGGGGGGGGGAGTTTAACTGCAGGGACCCTGTGAGTCCTCTGATCCCAGCTGTGCCACCAGTTAGCGACCTGATCTTCAGCAAGTGACTTTACCTCTGGGCCTCCGTCTTGTCCCCATCTGTAAAACGCGAGGGCAGGACCAGATCGGATGGAGAGGTTCTACCCCGTCTGCTCTGAGATGCTAGGCCGTGACAATGTGAGGCAGAGGTTGGGAGCCAGGGACAGTCAGGATGTCAGATTATTCAGGAGCGATATCTCTGCCCTTTTTGGGGTGGCCCCCCAGCCGGCTGGGAGTGGTGCACCGCTGCAGGTCCCTAAGCTTCGTACACGGGACGGTGTGCCCTCCTCTTGTCTTCCTTTCCAGCTCCCTCCCTCCCTCCCCACGCCCTGTGGCCGTCCAACTCCAGTCCAGCTCCCTTGGTCCAAGTCCTGGCTCTCTCTTTCAACACTGTGTGACCTTGGGCAAGTTTCTTGACCTCTCTGTGTCTCGATTTCTTTGTGGTATGATGATAGTCGTAGCTACTTTAGAGGGTGGTTGGTAGCCTATTAGCATAGAGGGAGCACTACCTGCTTATTATTTCATGTCATTATTGTCCAGTTCCCTCCAGGCCTCGCTGTGCCTGAGTTCCTGTCTTCTGGTCTCCCTGGGAAGGGGATGAGGGCCCCCTCAAAGGATAGTGGCTTTTTTCGGGAGGCAGCCTGATGACAAGCGATCGGATCACGTGGTGACTAGTTCTGTCCCGCTCCTTGAGTTCTCTGGATAGTTGTTTCCTCGACAGTAAAACACACTGTTAGGACCAAATGTAGTAATAGGCATGAAAGCATTTTCGAAGTAGTATCACTTTCTCTATTCCTTCCAAGAGCCCCCTCCCTGCCCCCGATAGTACCGCCCCAGAGGTGGAGGCTGAAAATGCCTAAATGAGGGAGGTGGACCCTGGTGGTCCTCAGGAGGTTATTCTGAACCCAGAGGACCCGTAGCCGCGTTTTTCTGTGCCTGGGGGTAAGGAGGTGACTTGGAGAGAAAGGCAGCAGCTCATAGACAAAAGGGGATGCAAACCGGTCCTTCCTTTCTGTACCCCACCATATGCATCCTGACCTCACGCCCTCTGCCAGTAGCTCGGCCTGAGCGAGGCATCCTCATGTGGCTGCAGGGACGAGACCTGCAGGAAGAAAGGGGCTTGGAGATGGTTCAGTCCTGCTCTATCTCAGCCCAAGGCTGTGTTGCTGGACCTTCTGATCCTTTGGATAGAATCTTCTCCTTTCAGAGGGTATGGGTGGCAGGGGCACACTGGGGTCTGGTACATGAAGATGGTGACCTAAAAGCAGGGATTCTGCATGTCCCCTCGCACCCCAGGGTCCTCCCAGTTTGGACTGCTTTTTCCATTTCGACCTGAGGGTACGGGGGTCTTTCACTGCAGCCCTTTGCCCCCCTTACACTGGCTCAGCCACTTACCGATGACCTTAAAGTTACACGAATTCCCCTGCCTCTCTTTTCTTGTCTGTTTAATGGAAATGCTAATAGCATCAACTTTATAGGGCTTTTCTGAGGATTAAATGAACTTAGTGTATGAAAACTGCTTAGACCAGCATCCGGCACATGCCAGGGGCTTCATGAACATTAGCTAGTAGAGGTCTGCGTTCATGGGAAGAAAAAGACAGGGTTTTTTTCTCTTTTTTGCCTTTGCTTGTCATCCTGTTCCCCAAAATATCACTACGTTTAGTCCTTAGACTTGGTAGGTGGTTGGACACAGGTGTATAAGTAAATCCATGGGTATGAACCTTTCACAAAAATTACACATTTAATCTTTTTAAAACTTAAATATTAGGACATGCTTCTATGTCAGTAAGTGTAGGTCTGCATTCTGGGTGCCTGGCTAGCCTACCAGTGTATAAGTGTGTCTGCCTCCCTGTAGATGGCAGTGAGGTTGTTTACACACTTTTCTTTTGCTCCGTTAGGCTGTGCTGCCATGGATGCCCTTGTTCACACCTCTCTGGGCACCTGTCCTGCCTGCTTTCCTTATCATAAATTCCTAGAACTATTGCAAGGTCAGAGTGTAGACTTGCCGGTCTGAGTTAATTGTATTGTTTTGACTTTGTGATGAGTGAGGCTCCCTTACTTGTTGGCTGTTTCTATTTCTTCTTGTGTGGATTCATCCCTTTGCCCACTTTTTGGTGTATCTTCTCTGTTAGTTGGTCTGAGCGTCTGAGAGAGGACCGTGTGCCCCCCACTCCTTTGGGTGCTGCCCCTCTTGGAGCTGTAGCCATTCTAGATGCCCATGGGCTGTCCCTGTGGGGTGGCCTCTTAGGACCTCCAACCCCGCCCTGTGAACAAGTGGAGGCCCTGACAGGGGACTGGCCACTTGCTCCCTGCTGTGCTGGCCGTGACCCCTGGGCCTGGGGTCTTGTTCTGAGCTGGGGCAGGAAGAGATCGTGCTTCTTTAGAGAACCTGGACCACTGGCCTATCCCAGCATCTGAGGAGAGTGGAAATGCAGCCCTCCAAGTACGTTCTGTCTAGTTGGGTTGCACGACCATCCCGAGCTCAGAAATTAGGGCTTTCCTCTGCTTCCTCCCCAAGAAGGCGGTGGCTCATCTCAGGCTGGAGGGAAAGCTGCTGCTCTGGGGCCCAAGCCGCAGCACCTAGTGGAGAGGGTGGGGCTGGATGGAGCAGGCTTGTTGTGGGGGCCCCTAAGCAGCCGGTGGTGGAGGAGGGCAGGTCGGAGGCCTCCAGGGTCCCTCCCACTCTCGTCCGATGCTCTCCCCTTGTCCAGCCCTGCAGGGCACCCAGCCTGTCAGGCGCTTCCTTGCCGTGGGGCCGCTCCAGCTGGAGGCTGGGTGAAGTGCGGTGGTCAGGGTCCACTAAGGCTTCCCTGAGCTGGACCGGCCGCAGCCTTGTCCGGTGGCAGCGGTGCTGGTTTCCTCATCGTCCCTCTCTTAGGGAATGAGCTCTGGTGTCCAGCCGGGCTTGCAGCTGAGAGGGCAGCCCACGGCTCGGCAAAGGGGAGGAGAGGCTTCCTCCCACTCAGCTGTCAGCTAGGAAGGGAGGGAACTGTTTCCAGATGTTCAAAAGACATGAGAGAAAATAAGATGGCCTCTGAGGCTGGATGGCTCAAAGAGGCTCTTGACCCTTTCTGTGTGGTGTGGGGCTTAATCAAGGTGGTCCTGGCAGCCAGGGGTCAACTGTGTGCCGATGACAGCAGTGCCACATCCTTGGAGCCCAGGGGCCATCCCGACATTGGTCAGGTGGCCTAGGCCCTGGTCCTGCCATGTGCCAAGTGTCCTGGCATCTCAGAGGAACCAGCTGCCGACTTCCTGCTGAACACGGGGTGGTCAGAGTCCTGCGCTGTACAAAACAGCACCTAGAATTTGGAGGGGGCACAGGAGCAAGTTCTCAGGAAGCTTTCATCAGCCACCAGATAGCCTGGCGTTGCTCGATATCTTCCCTACTTACAGAGGCAGGGATTCCTGGCAGCCAAGTGGGTAACTGGGTCTGACTGCTTGTGCTTCAAGAGTTTTGTCTGTATGCCCAGCTGCTACTTGGTTTCCTCATCGGCTCTCCTGTGCCATCCCTTTCTTTCCTAAGAGAACCCCGGCTCCCATCTCTGAGTTCCCTTCCCACCCCCTCACTCGGGGCCCTGTGATGCCCTGCCGCCACCCCTCCCAGGTGGCCGCGGGTCAGGCCCGGGCGGACATGCTGTCTGTAACTGGGGCAGGCGGCCTCCCCGCAATCTTGGCTTGGCACCCAGCACGGCTCACCGTCCAGACTGGCCCATGGGGAATGGGGTGCATGTCATTTCCTGGCCTGTTTCTGGGAATCATGCTCTGGGGCCATTGCTCTGTGGGGCCTTCTAGCAAGTACCAGGGTTGAGGTAGCTGCCAGGCTCCCACTAGAGGGCTCAGCTGGTAGGTTACAAATCTCTAAAATTAGGAGGCTTTTGTAATGAAGGGAACGGGGGTGGGGGTGGTGCAGAAGCTGAAACGGGGCAGCGGCGGAGGCGGGGGAGCATCAGCTGGGTCTTGTCTGTGACTTCTTGGGATCCTGCAAGGACAGGACCAACTTCTGGGAGTCCTGCCCCTTGGAGACCACACTGACTTTGGTTTCTAATGTGTTTTTACATTCTGTCTTATCTGATCCTCGTGGATACCCTGTGACTTTTAATCATCTCTATCCTGTAGCTGTTGAGGACACTGAGACTCAAACGAAGTTGAGCAAAAATGTGTTAGGTGCATTCTCCTGATGTTAGGAATTCCGCACTCTCCCGGTTAAGGCGGCAGGGCAGACTGTTGGGCCAGTGCCCCTGGCTGCCAGCACTCCACCCGGTACAGTCGGGCTCAGTGGAGCGTGAACTGGAGCGTGAACGCCTTCGTAACCCTTCTCTCATTTGAACCTCTGTCCTGCGGAGGAGGCAGGTCAGGTGGCGCTCTCCCATTTTCAGGATGAAGAAGCTGACGCCCAGAGGTGAGTAACTGGCCCGACCTCCGCCGTCAGTGACAGAACCAGGACTCCGACAGGGCACTGAAGGCCGTGTTTCCCAGGCTCCCCCGTCAAGCGAAGGGACTGCACAGCTAGCTCCTGACGTTGGCTTCTCTTGCAGGTGCGCTGGTACCCTTCCTCTGATACCACCCAGCAAGGATGGAAATATCGTCAGTTCTGTTAGTTCTTCAGTAAGTGCTGGCTCAGAGGCCTGGGACGGAAAGTGTCCTAGAGCCTGGCTCCCTGCAGGGCCTTGGTTCCTCTGCCTGAGTCCAGGAGCTCGCTGGTGCTACCCCAACCTGAGCTTGCGCCTGGGGCACTCTGGCTGGTTTTCCCCTCTCCTCCCACCCTGCCCCCCACCCCACATCTTGCAGCCTCCTCGCAAGGGGAGGGCCTGGGTTCAGCTCCAGTCCCATGCATCTGCTCATGGCCACCTCTTTCCCCTCCCTCCAGGTCTGGTCACCACAGCTCGAAGCCCCCGCCCACCTCACTGGGGAGGGAGCCACCCTGAGCTTCCACTGCCCCCAGGTGGCCCGTGCAGAGCTGCTGCTTCCCTCCAAAGACTGTGAATTTTAAGCCTGACTCAGTGGACTCTTGTTTCCTTTCTCTCCTTTTCCTCAGCCCTGTCCTGCCCCAAAGCCCCTCTCCAAGGCCTCACGGCAGGATTCAGGGGCCTTCTCCCTGGGACACCCAGACCCAGCTCGGAGGTCTCACTGGGACTGAGCAAGGCCTGACCTCCAGTCCAAATTTGCTTCCGTAGCCCCACCTCAAAGAAATGAGGCGTTTAATTTTGCATGTTTTCCTGGCATGAATTAAGACACTTAAACTTGTATATATGTGAGTGTACAGTTTGTTCTCACATTGTGTCACCATAGCAACAAGTCCTTACCACTAATGGTTCATCATTCCCGGTCCCTCTCCCCACACCCCCTCCCCTGCACCCACCCTGCTTCAGTGAGGACCAAGCCCTGCAGCCAGTTCCGCCCTGCGGCTGGCAGCCTCCACCACCCCACACACTTCCAGGCTGAACAGGAAGGACCACCCAGCCAAGGTAGAGCGTTTTCTTGGTCATTTCAGATTGGGGTCCTCTGCTTCCTCCCTCTCAGATGAGCCAACAGCCATTAAGAAAACCCTTTCTCTGCCCAGTTTTTCGCTTACCTCTCCGCGGCGCACCCCACCCCTGCCATGGTTCCTCATGCTTTCCAAACTTTAAAACCAACCAAAAAGTGAAAGTATTTTTGTACCCTGTGTAACAAAATATTTATGCAACATGAAAGATTTTTCGTGTGTGTGTGCAATTAATTATTGAAGAGACCTTGTCCGCCCTGTCAGATAAGTTTAACATTTTAGTTTGAGGCATGAAGAAGAAAAGGGTTTCCGTTCTCCAACAGTGAGCCTTAGAGTCAGCCGTTAGTTTAAGAAAAATGAAGGAAAAATTGTGCAATTTTTTGTTTCGTGTGCACATCAGTGCATTGCCTTTGGCCGCAGCTGTGGCTGTCTTGCCGTTTTCAGACTTGGGAGACGAGGAGGCTGTTGTAATTGCTGATCCTGTGAGAATGTGAAACTGGATAATATATGAAATGCAAAATAAAAAATCATCCAAAGTAACTGCTCTCCGACCTTTGCTTCCTTGGGTTGTAGGTTGCCGTCGGGAGGGCACAGCTAGAGGACAGGTGTTGGGAGTTAAAGGGGGAAGGAGGCGAAGTGGGCCCGGGCCTCAGAGCTCACGTGGCCTCTCCCTCCCGCCCTCTTTTGTGTGACTTGAGGCTGGAGAGGAAGTGACCTGCCAAGGGCCGAGCAGCCGGGCCACCTGGGTTTAACTCATTCTTTGTTTTCTGTTCTGAAGATGGGGGCGGAGATTCCCTGCACCCAGAGTAAGCACCTAAATGGGACTTTCGTTTTCTCTGGATGGTGTCATCTGGCTGCCCCAACCCTGTGGCCTGTGGCCTTTTCAGGCCCTTGAGTAGGGAAGGACTGTGATTTGGGAGGTTGGGTTCCTGCCTGTAGTATCCTCGGTGTGTGTCATGTGAGGCTGTGCTAGAGGGAAGCAGAGGACCCAGCAGTTTGGCCTGGAAAGGGTTAAGACCACCCACCCTGTAGGCTCCCAGCTGCAGCTCTGATTCCTGAGATGGGTTTTGCTGGGAGCCAGAGCAAATGAGTACAAAGGTCAGGGAAACAGTATGCTGCTAAGACCCCGGGCTGCCCTGGACCCAGTCAGGATGCCAGCAGCTGACCCTGACTCTTCCCTTTTGTGATTTGGGGCCTCAGTTTCCTCATCTGTGAAATGGTGGTTTGAAGTTCTTTCCAGCTCCTTCTGGAGGGTTGGAGCACTGACCTGATGGCTTTGCTATTTGTCTTTAGCATCTATGCCCCCACCCCCAGCCCCCATGCCCTTCCAAGCCTGACTCAAAGCCAGCCTAGAAAGGGAGGGCAGGAGAGGCCCTAGAGCCTCCCTCCTGCCGGCTTTCCTCCCAGCCTTGCTCTGAGCAAAGCTGAAGTGGCAGTGGCTAGCCCTGGTCACTTCCTCGCCTGCACCTTGGGGACCCTGGTGTCCCTCTCCACTCCCTGCCTCACTCCCCCAGCCCCCCACCCCCCGAATCCCAGGCCTGCACTGGGCAACTTGTATCTAAGGTGTTCTGCTGATGACTGTGTTGGCTGTAAAAGGCTCATGGGTGACATTTGCAACCCCAGCTGGTACCTGCATGTGAAGAGAGAACTGTGCTTTGAGGGCGGAGGAGCCTGGCCAGGCGCCGGCCCTGGAGGTAACTGGGTGGCAGGTGGGTGGGTTATCTGGGATCCAGGGGGAGGCTCTGGGAGGAGGGGGCTTGATGCTTTTCCTGCCTTGAACCCCTGGCCTCACTGCAGTATTTGGACCAGCTAAGCACTTGCCAAGCAAGCGAGGCCTTCCCAGCCTGCCGCCCCTCCTAGCACTGGTGGGGAAGCGGCCCTGAGACCCACCGCCCCACCCAGGGCCAAGCCGACGCCTGACCTACTTCAGCTGTGGCAGGAACCGCTGGGTCTTCCCGAGGTGGTGAATTATTTAGCTGGGGCACCTGGGCCTTTCTGAGAGGGGCTAAGAACGCTGCTTCATAATTCAAAGGCCCCCGCTCCTCCGGCTTCCCTGGGGGGCCTCCTTCACGCTTTACCGAGCAGAGCCCGCATCGGAGAGCAGGAGCTGGGAAGGGGAGGGAGGCCCCGAAGCCATCCCAGAGGGGGCTCTCCAGCTGGATGGGGGCCTTTTTCAGGGTGAGGCCTTTGCAGAGAGGCCTTAGTGGACAGTCATGTTTGGACTGAGTGTGGAGGTGACAAGCTTGGAGTAGTTAAAGGGCTTCCTGGCAAGGACACAGTAAGCTGGGGTCAGAAGCTGCCAGGTCCTGACTCCCCATTCAGAAAGCACCTTATTCCTTTCCAGGTGTTTAATCCTGATCTGATTACGGGTGAAAGGCTTCTTTCCTTTCTGAAAGGATTTTAGGCCTTGAAATAACCAGGGTTCTTTTGCTCAGGGGTCCCTTCCTAGTAGCACTGAAATCTCCCCCAGGGCAGAGGAGGCCGTCTTCATCAGCGCCTCCCACCCTGCTTCACACGTAGATGAGGCTGGTGGTAAGCGGATGATTGTTGAGGCCCTGGGGAGCCCGGGCTGCACCCTGCACCTTGGCCTGCAGCCAGCTCTGTACTTCCTAGGATAGAGATGATGCTTGTCACCCCAGACTGGGCCATTCTTGGGCACTGCTGCCTGGCCAGCATTTTTAGGAATGTGACTTAGCTTGGAGCCTTCCCAGGTGAGCATTTTCCCAAGCCCTGACACTGAGCTTCCGTGGGACTCAGTGCCGGTAAATGCTCAGGCTCCGACGGGCCCAGAGGTCTCAGAAGGGATCAGGCTCTTGCCCCTCACCCTTTGCACTCTGTCCTGCCTGTCATGCCCTGCATCGCCTCATTTGCTGAGATCTGGAATGAAGCCTTTCTGATCTCCAGGAGCTCTCTGACAGAATACAGATATCCCTGAGAAACAGGGCAAAGCCCCTCAGGATAGGATTAGGGAAGGTGCCAGAAGGGGACCCTGGAAGGGAGAAGTACCAGTGGAGTGAGAAAGACTTTCTTGCGAAGTATCAGGAGGAGGGAGCAAAAACCTCTCCACCCAGCTGCAGCCTCCCCTGCCTCTGTCCATCCATCAGGGCCTGCACCGGGCGGGCCGTCTCCCGGGAGAGCAGGCCCTGGTCCCTGATGTGCTCCCTCGGGAACAGAGGTGGGGCTGTAGGAGCTGAGAGCCCACCCTTGTGAGGAGAGAGGTTGGGCACTGCCCCAGCAGTGTTCCTGGGCCGACAGGAAAGGGGCCTGAGCTCCTGTTCTCCCCGGACCTCCTCGCTCGTCACCCAGCTCACCCACACGCTCTGGTCGGTGTGGGCAGCATGCATGGGCTCCCTCGCCCTCTGGCTTCTGGTTGGGCTGCGTGAGTGGGAGTGCCAGCAGTGGTCTGAAGGGAGGTCGGTGAGTGAGGTCAGGTGCCCCGGGGCATTGTCTTCACGACCTTAGAGCAAACCATCAGAAGGGCTTCTGGGCATCGGCATCAGAATGTCATCACGGAGGCTCTGGTCCAGTCTCCCCTCCCGTTTTACAGATGAGGAGGGTGAAGCACGGAGAGGTGAAGCGCCTTGCTCTAAGGTCATGAAGACAGTGGCCGAGGTGTGCTCCACGTATGTCTCCTGACTCCCAGTCCATCGCCTTCCACCGCCCCACACGGCCGTTCCAGAACCACACACACCCCCTCCAGCACAGGGGCAGAGAGGCAGCAGATGCAGGATGGCTGCAGGCTTGGAGGCCTCTTCCTGCAGTTCCAGAACCAGGACTAGAACTCTGGTCTCCTCCCTGCCACACTCTGGCCTGATGTGTTCCGGGCATCTGGGTGCCGCTCCCTGATTAAGGGACAAAGAGAAGCCCTCAGTGACTAATCTAGCTTCAGCCCAGCCCTGTGCAGTCTCTCTGGCCTTTTAACCTGGGGGTAGAGTCATTGGGCCTGCAGGACCCATCTGGGCATGCAGGAGCCAAGACTGTGTATCGCCATTTCTGCCCATGGTAGAGAAAATGCAACTCAATTTAGTAGGCGGAGTCTAAGAGATAAAGAATGACTACATAGTTCCATGAAAGCCCATCTTTCCCTCTCTCAAGGTATATCTATTTCTTTGCAAATCTGTGCCCTTTTCTCACAGGGCTATTGTGAGGTTTAATGAAAACGCAGGAATGTGCCTCATGCAGGGGGGATACTCAATAAATATTTGCTGTAGATATCTTGAGAAGAGCACAGTTTCCTGTTTCATCCTTAACGAGAATGAAATTGAGTTGATTCTAATTTATACTCTCCTCGGTTATTTTTCTAGTGGTGCATTGGTCCTCGAAAGGTGTTCAACCCTTCCCCTACTGGGAGAAGAGGTGGAGGAAGGAGAGCGCAGGGGCCCAGGGATTACGGAGCCCGTCGACAAGCGCCCAGAGCCAGCTGTTGGCACTGAGGCACCTTTGGATCTAACTCTAGCTTTTTGATCAAACTATTTAGGATTTCAGAGTTCTTGACAATAGTAGCAGTAGGAACAGTAGTAATAGTAAATACATTCATATACTGCTGTGTAGTTTACAAAACATGTTCTCATATGCCGTCTCTGATCCTCAAAAGCCCTATGAGATAAGCAAGAAAGGCACTATTACCTATTTTTTGCAGTTATGGAAACCGAAGTTAAGAAGGTCCCACAGCAAGCACGAGGCTTAAGACCCTGGTTTTCTGGTATTGCCATCCAGAGTTAATTCTCTGGACTCTGGGCCACAGGGTCCCATGAAGGCCAGGGCTCTGGGGGGGACTCTGGGAGGGCCTCATGGGGAACAGAAAAGCCCCACTTGGGCAGGTAGAAGGACCAGCAGTTACCCAAACCTCTCTAGTAACCTGGCTAAGAAATAGACTAACAAGCAAAAAACAAAGGCTACAACCATTAAAGTATGTGGGAGGGAAAAAGTCACCTGGACGAGGGTGAGCAGAGCTCAAAAATTTACAGTGGACTTGTTTCCTAATTTGGCCGGAGCAGGATTATACAGGTAGTTGCCAATATTTGATTATCTCATTAGGGTCCATGAGTGACTGTGCTGCCTGAATGAGTAGTTGTTAAGTACTCATGATGAATTGCTTGAGTTTGTTGGTTTCAATACTGTACCATCATGGGGATGAGGGGACCGAAGTCCACAGGCTTAGCCACGAGTCTTCTCGTCTCTGATCCTCACAGTTGCCCTGGGACGTGGCCTGGGGAACGGCCATCTCCATTTCGAGGACAGGAAGTTCAAGTGTGGAGAGGTGTTAAAGTCACGTTTGGCCGTAAGGACTGAGCTCTGGGTTCTTGTCACCCCTGGGGGAGCAGCACACCACCTACCCATTCATTCTCTCTTCAGCCATTCATTCTTTCTTTTGGCAAACACTTGCTGAGTGTCTGCTCTCTGGAGCTCGCATTTGGTGCTGAGGTGGAAGATGAGGTGTAGGCACTGTTCTCAGAGCCCAGCCTGGGGTCTGAGGGTCTGAGCTGTGGAGGTACTTACATGGGTACTTAACTGGGCAGGGGAAGATTTAGGAGTCAGTGGTTGCAGATGGCTGTTGCCCTTTTTCTCCCAGATGCTGTCCTATTGCCTGCCCCTGCGTGAGTCCAGACCCTACTGTGGGCCTGTCTTGTTGTGGTTCTGTGCTTGGCTTCTCAGAACAGCTATGTGGGCGGCTTAAGAGGTGAGCGGGAGATGCCCCATTTCTCACCCCCAGGGCTCTCCTCAGCTTCCAGAGCAGGACATTCAGATGCAGGCCCCTGGAGAAGACAGGCTCTCACAATAGAGGCTTCTCAGCTGTGCCTGCTTCTCCAGACCCAGGTTCTGATTCCTGGAACCAACAAGAGTGTGTCCTGGAAACTAGCTCAGAAGAGATGCAGGGAGAAGCACCATAGAATGGGAACAAGGAGCAACAGCCCCCAGAGCAATGATCTCCACTAGGATTTTCCCCGAAGACCATACTCCCAAATATTTCTTTGCTTATACTTTCCATGGACATATATATATTTAAATCTCTCTTGTCTACAGCCACCGGATGAATTGTGCCAAAACACACTTTCACGGTTTCAAAGAGCTTTCATGGTTCTCTAGAGCCTATGGGCTGATGGCCAGAGTCAGGCATTCAGGACCCACCCCAGTCTGGCTTTGGGCCCCTTCTTCCCTGCATTCAAGTCAGGACATGTGCTGACCACTGCACAGGCTCTGAGATACAGGGAGAGGTTTTTCCCTATGAAATTGAGCACTGCATGCATTCTCAAGCGGGGGGCCTCGTTGTGACCTCACCCCAGGTCTAGACATTCTCTATGACCCCAGCAAGTCCCTTTTTCTCTCTTTGGCCCCTCGCTGGTCCTGCCTTCCCTGCATCCTCCATTGCTCCTTTGTCCTGTGTCCTCCTGTTTTTACATCTCAGGCTTCTCATCTTGGCCCAGTGGTACCCAAGGTGAGGCTTCTGCTCACTGAAGACAACCCTATACAGTTGGCCCCTGATGGGGCCTCTCTCTTCCCAGGTGCTATGTGGGTGGAGTGAGGCTCCGGCGCCCTCTTGTGGTCAAAAATGCTCACAAGATATTTTCCTCTTTTGGTCTTCCAGGGGGAACTGCCCGGCTGAGTTCTCTAGGGTCCATTTGCTCTGGGCTGTCTGGGAGCCTCTGTTCTAACCAGTGCTCTCAGAGGCAGAGTCAGCAGTCAGTCACAGACATGTATAGAGCACCTACTCCATTCGTACCTAGTTTATATTCTAGATAGCCAGTCCCTGCACTGACACTGGGGATAGAAAGTGAGTATGAGGTCCGAAGAAATTGGATTCACCCCCCACTTAGTTCACGGATGGAGAAACCTCAGCACTCAGAAGCAAAGAGATGTGCCCAAGTTCATTCAGTTATGCAGACCTGACATAAAAGTCAGGTGTCCTGACTCAGTTTCATAGACGATACAGTCAGTTACCTGCCTCCCTTTCCATCTCACTGATTAAAATCCCAATATGTCCATAAGTCATAAGCCAGGAATGGCACAGAGTTTAATAACCACAGTTGATATTTTCAGAGCTTATATATCTGAGACACTTTTTACCCACTGGAATGGCAGGGCTAGACCTCCCTGGGAGTTCTGATTTAGATGGTTTCCTTTCAGTGCACTCTTCCCAGATGTTGCTCTATCAGCACTGCCAGGCGTTGATCTCATCTGTGTGGACCTTGCTGGTCCTTGCCCAGATGGGGTGTTTCTGTAGGGCCTAGGTCATGCAGCCCTCACTCACCAGCATAGTCTAGGGCACCTGGTGGTACCTAACACAAGCCTGCTAACTGGCTCCTTCACTTTTGGGACACATAGCAGGCAAGTCTCTTCTCTCTGGACATGTGTCCTCATGGGAATGCAGCCTCAACAAAGGTTCCCACCCTGTGAAAGCAGTCAGAGCTCTCTGAAGGTGCTGTGTGCTGCCATATATAACAGGTGATGACTTTCTTGTCTCCAAAGGTCTTCAGGCATATGTTTGCTGGTGGGGATGTTCCGGAGGTGAGTCAAGCACTGGATGGCTGGTTGGCCCATGTCCTGATATTTTTTGACTTTGTTCTCCATCGTGACGTGCCCACCTTAAGAGCTTCCAGCAGGGGGTGATGGGACTGAGGGAGGCAGCCTGGATGACTGGGTGGCTGGAGAGCTCACGCCCCACTGAAAGGGGCCGGGGCTTCTCCTCAGCTCCAGTCAGCTTCTGGTCAGCAGGATGGGGACCTCATGTGGCTTGATGTTTTGATTTTTCAAGAGAAACTGGATATTAAGACTTTAATGTGAAAATTCATGATTCTGGATGTTGGCAACTAACCAAAATTTAAAACTGTTGCATAGGCTAAACCATGGTCCATGTGCTGTCGGGTTGCAAGTCAAAGACCTTCTATTCAATTGTTTTCACTTTGCGAAGTGAGTCTAGGGACAAAAACTGCCCCCAGGTTCGCGGTTACCCATGTGTTTGGCCCCCTCCTCTCCCTCCCTTGTTCTCTTCTTTTACTACAGAAGCAACTTTGGGCATCTTTCCCTGTACATCATCAATCCGGAATCTCCCTATGGGGAACTAGAATTCAGCTTTGTTGTGACACTGTATCGGCAGTGCCTCCAGAGGCCACCAGGGGGCAGGGACAGGGTGCAGAAAATGATTTGTTTTGGCGGGCGAGTGAGGATTGTGATCACATTCTGCCAAGGTTGCAGGTCTGTCTTGAATCCAGGTTTGGGTGTTCAGGAAGGCATCTGGGGTCGTTCCCTGGGGATGCAGGGTAGCTCGCCATTCCCTGCCTCACCTCCCAGTGGGTGCTATAGCCCCACCTGTGTATCATTGGAGAAATGTTCTACCTGGGCTTCCTGCCCTTAGCCCTCTGCCCAAGCTGCTTCCCATGTACCACAATCCCCCCAACAATCACTGGTGTCAGATTGATGTGCCTAAACCCACTTTGCACAGGCTTTCTCAAGAGCCCTCAATGGCTCATCATCATATACAGCTTTTCAGATGTGCTGTGTCAAGATGCGGATCCTTGTTAAGTAAAGGAGAGTAGAAGGAGCTTTCCTGTCATCTTAATTGTAATCATAAGGGCAAGCCTTGGAATTCCAGTTTCACAGATGAGGAGATTGAAGCACAGAGAGAAAGTGACCAATTCAGCCATCAAGCAGAACTCATATTTTCTGACCATCCTTGCTAGGTAGTAAAAGGGATATAAAAACTTGAAGATACGGTCCCCATCTTCAGAGAGACTACAGCTTGTTAGGAAAACACGATACACATGTACAAAAGGTAACTCATTCTCAGAAGCTTCCAAATGAATAGTACAGGCGATAATAACAGCAAGAGCTCAGAGAGAGGTCCCTGCACCTAAAAGGTGGGAAGGCTTTGCAAAGGCAGCAGTGATCTTCACGCTTGGGCATGTGTACGCCTAGAGACACAAAAAGGCTTTTCTAAGGGTAGGTGGCGGGATTGTGTTGAAGGGAATCCATTTCCAGAAACATATCGTCAAGAAGTACTGTTCCACACCTGAGAATGCCTCTCCCCGTTTCCTTTTCCCGATGTCTTGCCTCCCACTTCACAGAAGAAAGGTGTGATCGTTGTGCTGTTCACCCACTTTACCTGTTTTCCTCCTTCCAGGTCCTTTCCCACCTTTTAGAAGTTAGTTGTGGCCATGTGACTTGCTTCGGCCAGTGAAATAGGAGCAAAAGTGAGTCTGTTCTGGGTGGAAGCATTTAAGAGCCAGTGTGTGATTCTTCTTACTTTCTCTCTGCCATGGTGACCGATGACATTTCAGATGGTGGAATCTGGATCCCTGAGGGATGATGGCATAGATCAGAACCTCCAGCTGACCTGCAATGGACATGTATCGTGAGTTGGGGGTTGGGGTGGAGGAGAAGAGAGCCTTTATTGGTTTAAGGAACTGAGATTTTGAGGTTGCTTAGCATAACTTCGCCTATACTACGTAAAGGACTTATCTCCCGCCCATCCTAAATCTTATTTTGGTATGTTGCCTCGGTGCGTAAAATTCTCTGAGGCTCCAAAATTTAAAATAGTGATTTCAGGACTTCCCTGGTGGTCCAGTGGTTAAGACTCTGTGCTTGCATTGCAGGGGCGTGGGTTTGATCCCTGGTCGGGGAAGTTCCACATGCCACACAGTTCAGGCAAAAAAATAAATAAAATTTAAAAATAAATAAATAAGTGATTTCAATATTGAGAAGATAAATGACTCAAAATGACTGGGCAAATAAATCCTTTTGCAAATCAAAGATGTTGCAATATTTTGCTTTTAACAGTTGAAGGAGGTGAAACAAATTCAGTTGTCACCTGCTGGATGATTAGGTGCTACTGAGTGGCTCGGCTGGAACTTCTCCCACTCCCACGTACTTATTTATGTGAACAAGATTTCTCAGCATTTACATCTATAAAAATGAAATGTGGAAATAAAATTGGTGCTGATCACTGTCTCATCCCAGCATGTATACATCTATCTCAGTATGAGTTGTATTTCCTATAAAATTCTACTTCTAATGTTTAATAATTCCCCATCAACATTTGCAATATATATTTGTTGTTTTGACAGTGAACTAATGATCATTATAATGATAAGTCAATCCAGAAGAAAACTTTCAAATCTAGAGCCTTATGGTCACAAAAAAGAAGAAAAGGATACAAATTTAATTTTTTAAGCTCTTAAAACATAATTTATTGAGGTAAAATTCACATAACTAAAAGTAACCATTTTAAAGTGAACAATTCAGTGGCATTTAGTATATTCACAATGTTGTGCAATCACTACTTCTATCTAGTTCCAAAGCATTTCCATCACTCCAAAGAAAAACCTCATACCCATTAAACAGTCACCCCCATTCCTTCTTCTGCTCAACTCCTGGCAACCAATAATCTGTGCTCTGTCTCTAGATTTATCTCTTCTGAACATTTCCTATAGATGGAATCATACAATAATGTGACCTTTTGTGCTTGGATTCTTACACTTAGCATAATGTTTTTGAGATTCATCCAGTCAGTATAATGTTTATAGCATGTATCAGTACTTCACTCTTTTTTATGGCTGAAAAATATACCATTGGATGTATATACCACAGTTTATTCATTCATTACAGTTTTATATTATATATATATTTATTTATGGTAGCAAAGTGTGGTTTGATGATCAATAAGAGATTTTCAAACATAAACTATATATTACATTAGGATAGCATTATGCGGGGGGGGGAATGGAAAGAAAATATGAATTCAAGGAGAAAAATCAATGATGTAAATTTTCCTTTGTTAAAGAAGAGCTTACTTATGTATTTTGCAAATGCTTGATGATGGGTATCAAACCACTGTGATTCCACTGGATACATTTAATACAAGTTTTATTTTTAAATGTTAATATTTCCAATATACCAGAAATCGCATCCTTTGCAACTATTTAAACCCGGTTGGAAAAAAACATTTTTTTTTCTTATTTAAAAATTTCAAGAGAATACATAGTTTTTTTAAAAAACAGCTTTATTGTGGGGTACATCATTTAAAATTTTGTTTAGAGTGTACGTGAGCTAAATTATTGAAAGACTACTGTCTTGAAGGATGGGCTGGATTTGGCTTCGTAGAGCAGGAGGAGGAGGAAGAGAAAGGCATTGTGGGTAGGAAGAAGAGAGAAAAGGTACACAAGCAGAAAGAGGGTGTGTTCAGGACACTGTGACTGGAGGAGAGTAATCTGAGATAAACTGGGAAGGTAAACTGAGGTCAGACTAACAGTTACTAGGCTAAGGCATTTCTATTTTTTTTTTTTTTTTTTTTTTGCGGTACGCGGGCCTCTCACTGTTGTGGCCTCTCCCGTTGCGGAGCACAGGCTCCGGACGCGCAGGCTCAGTGGCCATGGCTCACGGGCCCAGCCGTTCCGCGGCACGTGGGATCTTCCCGGACCGGGGCACGAACCCGTGTCCCCTGCATCGGCAGGCGGACTCTCAACCACTGCGCCACCAGGGAAGCCCCATTTCTATTTCTTGTTCATTTTAATTATGCAAGTTTTGTATGATTATAATCTCCTTATACAAAAGTAAAACTTTATGGTCAGACTTGGGGCCATCTCTTCCATTTCTGGTCCCCTCCCTACCTCCCCAGAGGTGACCTTTAGCTTTCAGTTTGGTGTTGGCTTTCTCAGCTGTGTTTCCATGGATTTGCACTCACATGCGGCAAGTCTCTTCATGAGACAACACCTAGACCGAGGAGTTTCATTCAGCTTTGTCATGGGATCAGCAGCAACTGCTGTCTCGGGAGACTATGGCTTCAGTTTTCTTTTTCAAAAGGCCAGAAATGGAGGTTTTTTGGTGAAATCTCTCAGTATTGGCTCAAAACCTTCTTAAGCGCTGTGCTTACCAAACAAGGCATGTGTCTGCAGGATGCATTTGGCTTGTGGGCTGCTAGTTTGTGATCTCTGCTTTACGGCGTCTTGCTGGAAGGCAGAGCACTGGCCTGTCATATAATCTCTTAGCATGCCGCTTGGCGCTAAGATCTAAGTGGTCATGAAGGGTTCTGGGCTTCTTAGGGGGATGCTGTGGGAATGGTTGACCTCACTCTCCATGTCCAGTTCCCACCCCCTTTCCAACATCCAGCTAGTAACAGAGCCCTGCCAGGAAGCTGGGAGCTTAGCAGAAGCTTCCAGAAGCATCCTTGTAAATCCAGGAAGTCAGCCAATCTAGACTCACTAGAAGCCAAGACTCCTCCAGGGAGTTGGACCTAAGGCCTCCAGTGTCCTTCTCTCAGGCGCTGGGGCAGGTTCTTACACCTCTCCCAAGACACAGCCCAGTGGGAATGTAGACTGGTGACTGTTTCTCAAAGGGCTTTGTCCTGTGACTAAAGCCAAGCAAGGCAGTCAGACAAAAATGAAAACACACACACACACACACACACACGCGCGCGCACACACACACACTGTCCCCAGCACTTCCAAGACCTTTTCCCACGCAGCTCCAGGGCAGCCGGAAGGGCAGCTGGTCATGGGAATGGACCCGCGGTCCCCTCCCCCAGTGGAAGCTCCATCCTGCTCCATTCACTCCCGCCATGCAAGCCCCGGCCCCCTCCACCCGCTTACTACTTCCTGGGAAGGAAATAGCTGAACAATGCGGCAGATCAGAGAATGGGCACCAGGCCCAGTGCCCAGGACTGGTCCTTGGCAGGCTGTGGACTCCCACCCCTGGCTGCCCTTCTCCACCTCACACCCTACCCCTCAGCTGGTTTCCCTGAAGGCTGGCCTTCCTCAGACCTTTCTCCCCACCTTCTCCCCATCCCCATGGAACTTCAGGTGGCTGACAACTCTCTCTCCTTCCCCACTGTGTGGTAGCCACTGGTTGTCACCCTCCCACTTGGGTATAATTCCTAGTAGGAGGGGCTGAAGCCAAGCTTTGAGAGAGATTTTGGCCAGCGGGGGTGGGTGGGAAGAAAAGGTCATTTTTTTCCTCAAGTTTTTCTCCAGACGTGGAAGCAAGTCCTGCAAATGGAGACTGTACTGGAACCGTGCGCCCTGAGGTCTCATTCTCCCCTCCAGACAGAGCCATCTCTGCTGGGCGGAAGAGGGTGGAAGTGTTCGCAGGCCTGTGGATCGCTAGTGATTTCCAGTTTCCAGGGGCTGGGAAGTTGGTGGGAACCACGACTTTTTTCTTCCTGTTGGTCTAAAATAATGTTCTGCCTGGGCCCGAAACCCCACGCCCCAGGCAGCCCTGCTCCTTGCTGCCTGGCTCCCGTCCTAGTGCTTTCAACTGCCTCGCCTTCCGCCAGGCATTTCCTGGCCTGGGAGCCAAGGGGAAGGGTTCCTCACAAATCTTTTGCTGCGTCTGAAAGCCAGCCTCCCCTCTCTTCCCTGGATCCTGACTCCGGGAGTGGGATGGAAGCAGCTACTGAGTAGGTGACAATAGGCTGATCTCCTGCCACACCCAGTGTGGTTCCAGAACATGGTGAGATGAGCCCTGAATCCCAGTGGCTTTCCCTTGACAGTTGGTTTCACCCTCTAAAGTGATTTCTGCCCCTGTGTAGCTCACCCAGCTACACGTGTTCGCTTGGAAACCTAAAATGTCTAGAGAGCAGGAGAGAGCCCTCAAGAGCCCACTCCCAGCCTTGAATGTTAGGTGAGAAATGGAGCCACAAAGAGCACGGGTGCCCTGCCCAAGGTCAACAACCAGCTAAAGGTGGGGATTGGGGTCCTCAGGTTTTCTGACTCTTAGGCAAAGTCTCTCTGCAATCTTCTACGACTTTCTAAGGCAGTTTTGGCATAACCCTGGGAGGGGACGGAAGAGAAATGCCAGTCTCTTGGTATTCTGATCGTCTTGCTTGGGCTTTTCCGACCCTTTCTTTTGGTTGCATTTTTCAGTGCCTCAGGCTCTATTTCCACCTTGAAAAAGTGGTATGTGAATTGTCTTTGTTCTTAGCAGAGAACCTGATGTGAATTCTTCTGCACTCCTGCACTCACAAGCTGGGTAACTCACTCTTTTTTTTTTTTTATTTGCGGCACGCGGGCCTCTCACTGTTGTGGCCTCTCCTGTTGCGGAGCACAGGCTCCGGACACGCAGGCTCAGCGGCCATGGCTCACGGGCCCAGCCGCTCCGCGGCACGTGGGATCTTCCCGGACCGGGGCACGAACCCGTGTCCCCTGCATCAGCAGGCGGACTCTCAACCACTGCGCCACCAGGGAAGCCCTCACTTTTGCATTGATTATGCTGTCTGCATTTGCTTCCTAATTGTTTCATACTTATAAACCGTGTCTCTCCAATCAGACTGTAAGCTTTTGTGCTTCACAAAAGATTCATGGAATTCTACCATGATAAAAGAAATTCACTGAGTGCCTACTATGGCCCAGGCTCTTTGCTTCTCACCCGTATGGAGTTTTCAGTTGAAAGGACACAAGACACTTTGCACAAGGAAACAACTGACTAAATGATTACAGATGTGATAGTTGCTGTGAAGGAAATGCCCAGGGTACAGTGATGCTCCCAAGGGCTCTCTGAGGAGGTTGCGTTTCAGGTGCGGTCTCAAGGATGGGGAGCCAGCCTGGTGGAGATCTGGGGGGAGTGTGGTCCAGGCCAAGGGAATAGTAGGAATAAATGGCCTGAGCCAAAAAGCAGTGTGCCATGTTTAAGACCTTGACAAAGAGCCAGAGTCACTCCAGGAGGGAGAGGGCATGGGATGCAGTTGGAGGGTAGGAGGGCTCAGATCCTGAACGGTCTCCTGTGTAGGAGAGGTGAGGAATTTGGATTTTTATTACAAGTGAGATAGGAAGCCGTTGGAGGGTTTAAAGTACAGTAGTGACACAATCTATATTTTTTATTTTTTAATTTTAAAAACGTTTTTTTATTATTTAATTTATTTTTGGCTGCATCGGGTTTTAGTTGCAGCACGTGGGATCTTCGCTGAGGCATGCGGGATCTTTCATTATGGCATGTGGGCTCTTCGTTGTGGTGAGCAGGCTTTTCTCTAGTTGTGGCATGCGGGTTTTCTCTTCTCTAGTTGTCGTGCATGGGTTCCAGAGCGCGTGGGCTCTGTAGTTTGCAACACGTGGGCTCTAGCTGAGGTGCGCGAGCTCAGTAGTTGTGGCATGCGGGCTTAGTTGCCCCGCGGCATGTGGGATCTTAGTTCCCTGACCAGGGATCAAACCCACGTCCCCTGCATTGTAAGGCAGATTCTCTACCACTGGACCACCAGGGAAGTCCGTATAATTTTTAAATACTTAAAATATTAATTACACTGGCTGTTTTGAGGGGAATGGATTGGAAGATGGCAAGAAAGGAGACAACGAGACTTTTAGGGGGCTGCAGTAATCTGCGCAAAAGATGGTGGTGAATTGGCTCAGGGTTGAAGAGATGGAGGATACATGTACTCCTTTTGGAGACAGAAATGACAGGACTTGATTTTTAAATGTTTTATTTATTTATTTTTGGCTGTGTTGGGTCTTTGTTGCTGCTCACAAGCTTTCTTCTAGTTGCGGCGAGCAGGGGCTGCTCTTCTTTGCGGTGTGCGGGCTTCTCATTGCAATGGCTTCTCTTGTTGCGGAGCACGGACTCTAGGCGTGCGGGCTTCAGTAGTTGTGGCATGTGGGCTCAGTAGTTGTGGCTCACAGGCTCAGTAGTTGTGGCTCATGGGCTTAGTTGCTCCCACGGGCATGTGGGATCTTCCCGGACGAGGGCTCGAACCAGTGTCCCTTGCAGTGGCAGGCGGATTCTTAACCACTGTGCCACCAGGGAAGCCTGACAGGACTTGTTATGATGAGTTGGATGACAAGAGGGGGCCAGTGAGGAAGAGAGAGGAATTGTAACAACACCTTGGTACCTGCCTGAGTAATTGGATGGTAGTGGGGTCATTTAAAGAGATGGAAATCAGGCTTCTCTGGTGGTCTGGTGGTTAAGACTCCACGCTTCCACTGCAGGGGGTGCGGGTTCAATCCCTGGTCAGGGAACTATGATCCCACATGCTGTGCTGTATGGCCAAAAAAAAAAAAAAAGTAGATGGAAAAGATGGGGAAGCCCTGGGAAGGACCAGGTTTGAGGTGGCAGGTAGAATTAAGGGTTTGGGCATGTACGGTTAAAGCCATTTAAAAGAGATGTCAGGCTAGTCTTGTCATGTCATGTCATATGACCTATATGTCTGTAACTTAAAGGAGGATTGTAGGCTAGAGACACGGATTTGGGAGCCAGCAGACTAGGATGATATTGAAATCCATGGGATGAATGAGATTACCTAGGGATATAGGGAAGAGGGTCCAGAACTGGATCCTGGGGAAATTCAGCCTTTAGAGGACAGGTAGAGTTGGTGAAACTGAAAAGGACATTTAGACGAATCAGCAGAGAGCCACTTGGGAGAGTGTCATGGAAGAGAGGAGAGTGTCCCAGGAGGGAAGGAGAAGTCAACTCTTAAGCATTCCTGAAGTCCACAGGACAGAAAGCCAACTCTGGATTTGGCCTCTTAGAGATCAGAGGGGACCTACACATGAGCAGTCTTTGCGGAGTGGTGGGGTGGATGTCAGATTGGTGTGGTTTGAGATTTATTGTTTTTGTTGCTATTATTATTATTTGTTTTGTTTTTTAATTTTTTCTCAAATTTTTTTTTTTTTTTTCTTTTTTGTGGTACGCGGGCCTCTCACTGCTGTGGCCTCTCCCGTTCTGGAGCACAGGCTCCGGATGCGCAGGCTCAGTGGCCATGGCTCACAGACCCAGCCGCTCCACGGCACGTGGGATCCTTCCAGACCGGGGCACGAACCCGTGTCCCCTGCATTGGCAGGCGGACTCCCAACCACTGCACCACCAGGGAAGCCCCCAATTTTTTATTTATTTATTTTTTGGCCGCACCATGCGGCGATCTTAGTTCCCTGACCAGTGATTGAACCCGGGCCCTGGCAGTGAAAGCTCAGAGTCCTAACAACTGGACCACCAGGATATTCCCCCCCTGTTTTGCTTTTTAAATTAAAAAAAATTATTATGGAAAATGGCAAACATTCACGTTAAAAGCATGATTCCGCAGTTATCAAGTCATAGCTATTGGTTAGCTATGACTTGATAACTATCATAGCTATCCTCTCCCCTCATATTCTTTTGAAGCTAATCTCAGGCATATCATTTCATCCATAAATATATCAGTGTATTTCACTAAAAGACTAAAAGACCCAGATTCTTTTAAAAATAATACAATTGGGACTTCCCTGGTGGTCCAGTGGTTAAAACTCTGTGCTTCCACTGCAGGGGGCATTGGTTCGATTCCTTGTCGGGGAACTAAGATCCCACATGCCGCACAGCACGGCCAAAAAATTTTTTTTAAAAAAAGAAGAAAGAAAAAAATATGATTATCAGATCTAAAAAATATCTAATAATTATCTTTTTCATTGAGACATAATTGACATAAAATATTGTATTGGTTTTAGGTGTACAACATAATGATTTGATATATGTATAAAGTGGGAAATGATTACCAGAATAAGTTAACATCTATCACCACACATAGTTAAAATTTTTTTTCTTGTGATGAGAACTCTCTTAGCAACTTTCAAATATACAGTACAGTATTGTTAACTGTAGTCACCGTTGCTGCTGACTGGAGAAAAAATACAACCTAAAAGTTGTGACTTATGTTTTATTTGGGGGCCTACTAAGGACTATAGCCTGGGAGCCAGCCTCTGAGATGGCTCTGAAAAACTGTTCCAAAGGGGTGAGGGAGGAGCCAGGATATATAGGAGTTTTGCTGGCGGTGGGGGGGCGGGGAGGGACAAAAAAACAAAAACCCATGTAGGGACTTCCCTGGTGGCGCAGTGGTTAAGAATCCTCCTGCCAGTGCAGGGGACATGGGTTCAAGCCCTGGTCCGGGAAGATCCCACATGCTGCGGAACAACTAAGCCTGCGAGCTACAACTACTGAAGCCCGCGTGCCTAGAGCCCGTGCTCTGCAACAAGAGAAGCCACCGCAACGAGAAGCCCGTGCACCGCAACTAAGAGTGAAGAGTAGCCCCCGCTCGCCGCAACTGGAGAAAGCCCGTGCACAGCAACGAAGACCCAACGCAGCCAAACATAAATTAATTAATTAAAAAAAAAAACCTGAACCATGTTGTTGAATGTCAAAGGATTACTGCTAATCATAAAAAAAAAAAGGTGTCTCAAGTTAATTATTTTAGTATTTTTCTGCATATGGGAAGATGTAAGAGTCTGGGCTCATTGAAATTATTCTTTAGATAACGCATCTCAACTATCTAGGGCCAGTATCCTGTTTTTCTCATTCCTGAATTCCCCGCAGGGTGCACTGTCAGGGGTGTGTGTGTATGTATGTATATTTTATTTTATTTTATTTTCACTATTTTATATATTCTTTTTTTAACATATATTTAAAAATTTTTTATTTATTATTTTTGGCTGCATTGGGTCTTCATTTTTGAGCGTAGGCTTTCTCTAGTTGCAGCGAGCAGGGGCTACTCTTCATTGCAGTGCATGGGCTTCTCATTGTGGTGGCTTGTCTCATTGCAGAGCAGGGGCTCTAGGCACATGGGCTCAGTAGTCGTGGCTCGCAGGCTCTAGAGCGCAGGCTCAGTAGTTGTGGCGTGTGGGCTTAGTTGCTCCGCAGCATGTGGGATCTTCCCGGACTAGGATCGAACCCGTGTCCCCTGCATTGGCAGGTGGATTCTTAACCACTGTACCATCAGGGAAGTCCCTGTATGTATATTCTAAACAGTTGGTTTGTTTGAATCACTATCTAAAAAGGGCCACTGGTTACATTTGGTGGTAAGTCTCTTCAATCTATTTTAATCTACCGGTTTCTCCTCTTTATTTTTTGGTGAAGAAATAGAGATTTCTGTCCTTTAGAAACTTCCAGCATTTGGGATTTTGCTGATTGCATTGAACATTCTTGTGATGCCGTCCTTTGTCTCCTTTTACAGAACTGTAAACTGTAGTTAGATATAAAGTCTTGCTCTGATTCAGGTTCAAATTCTTTTTCAAAAATACTTCATAGGTCTGACGTATCCTTTCATCAGGAGGCACATAACCTTCATGTGTTTCTCTCCTTTGTCATATTAACAGCTGTTGGTGATCATGATCTCATTAAGGGTTTGCAAAATGGTGATGTTCTATTATTCCTTCTTCATTTATTATCTAATTGGTTGTCTTGAGGCATGTTTGTAAAGAAAATCAGATTGAATGCTTGTTTCTTACTCTTGCCAGTTTTCAGAATCATCTCCCATCAATAATTTTGTTAACCTGAAATATAGTTCAGATAAGAAAGGCAAGTTAAATGCTTGATTTGAATTCTCTCCCTTTATTTACCAGTTTTCAGAAAATGAGTTGGTTCCTTTGAATTCTATAAAGGTGGTCGATGATGGGTTTTCTTCCTTTAACTTCTCCTTTTTCTCTCTTTCTCTTTCCTTTTGAGCATCAATAAGCACTCATGAATTTTATCATTATAAATTAGTTTTTACTAGATCTTTTCTGGAGAGTTTTTTTTTTTTTTTTTTTTTTTGCGGTACGCGGGCCTCTCACTGTTGTGGCCTCTCCCGTTGCGGAGCACAGGCTCCGGACGCGCAGGCTCTGCGGCCATGGCTCACGGGCCCAGCCGCTCCACGGCATGTGGGATCCTCCCGGATCGGGGCACGAACCCGTGTCCCCTGCATCGGCAGGCGGACTCTCAACCACTGCGCCACCAGGGAAGCCCCCTTCTGGAGAGTTTTTAAAAAAATATTTATTTATTTGGTTGTGCTGGGTCTTATTTCTGGCAGGCAGGATCCTTAGTTGTGGCTCGTGAGCTCCTTAGTTGTGGCATGTGAACTCTTAGTTGTGGCGTGTGTGTGGGATCTAGTTCCATGGCCAGGGATCGAACTTGGGCTCCCTGCATTGGGAGCACAGAGTCTTAACCACTGTGCCACCAGGGAATTCCCTCTGGAGAGATGTTTATTCAGAGGGAGGTAGGACTGAATTGACACTTATGGAACATCTTCTACACGCTGGGCTAGGTATTTCCACATACACTATTTTATTTAATCCCATGGTAGTCTTGGAGGGCAAGTGCCATGACCCTGTTTTTCACTGAGGAGGAGGTGGGCCTTAGTAGCCATGTGACTTGTCCAAAGTCATATTGCCAGGCAGTGGCCAAGCTCAGATTTGTCTGAGCCACATGGCATATAACTTTCTTTCTTTCTTTATTTAAAATTTTATTGGAGTATAATTGATTTACAATGTTGTGTTAATTTCTGCTGTACAGAAAAGTGATTCTTTTCCATATTTTCCATTATGGTTTATCACAGGATATCAAATATAGTTCCCTGTGCTATACAGTAGGACCTTGTTGTTTATCTGCTAATGCCAAACTCCTGTACTTCCCTCCCCCCACCCCTGCTCCGCCTTGGCAACCACAAGTCTCTTCTCTGTATCTGTGAGTCTGTTTCTGTTTCGTAGATATGTTCATTTGTGTCGTATTTTTAGATTCCACATATAAGTGATATCAACCATATAGCTTTCTTGAATGAGATCCTACAGACACTAAGGTCCACTGATTACCCCTCTAGCCTCCTTCTTACATCTTGTCCTATATTCTCCTTACTTACCTGTTTTTGTTCCCTTGAGTTTGTCACTGTCATACTTGCAGGAGCAGTTCCAGAGACTAGAATACTCTGTCCTGTAACCTAGTTCATAGCTTTTGTTGTTCTTGTTAAATACATTTTTGTTATATTTACATATATGATTTTACCTGAGTGCAAACTTATCACATTATATAAATATATATATTATTATATTATATATTAATATTATATATAATATATATTATATATATATAATTTTTTAAAATTTGATCAGATAATTGTAGAGTCACATGCACTTGTAAGAAATAATATACACTGATACACTTTGTCCAGTTTGTCCCAATGGCAATATTTCGCAAAACTAACTATAGTGTAACCTCATAATCAGGATATCAACATTCATGCAATCCACCTATCTCATGCAGGTTATCCCAGTTTTTCTTGTACTCATTTGCATGTGCCTGTGTGTGTTTAGTTCTATACAATTTTAGCACCTGAGTAGGTTCATGTTTCCACCACCACTGTCAGATACTGAACAGTTCCATCACCACCAGGATCCCCCAGTGTTGTCCTTGTGTAATCACACCCACTCCCTCCCCGCCTTCCTCCACCCCATCCCAAACCCCTGGCAACCACTAATCTGTCTTCTATTTCTAAAATTTTTGTCATTTCAAAATGTTATATAAATGGAATAGTACAGTATGTGACCTTTTTAAAATCAGCCTAATTCCCAGGAGAGTCATCCTGGTTGTTGCATGTATCAATCAATAGTTCAGTCCTTTTTATTGCTGAATTATATTCCACAGTTTGGATGTACCAGTTTGTTTAACTGTTCACCTGCTGAAGGACATATGGGCTGATTCCAGTTTTGGGCTATTATGAATAAAGCTGCTAGGAACATACATGTACAAGTTTTTATGTGAACATAAGTTTTCATGTCTCCAGAATAAATGCCCAGGAGTGCAATTCCTGGGTCATCTGATAGTTGCATGGCTAGTTTTCTAAGGAACTGCCAAACTGTTTTCCAGAATGGCTGTGTTGTTATTTTTTAAGGATTGGAGAGCATGTTTGTGTGCTGAAGGCCGAGATTAGATTGCTTGAGCCAGGTCTTTGAAAACGGGAGGGCTTCCCTTGTGGCACAGTGGTTAAGAATCCGCCTGCCAATGCAGGAGACATGGGTTTGAGCCCTAGTCCGGGAAGATCCCACATGCTGCAGAGCAACTAAGCCCCTGTGCCACAACTACTGAGCCTGCGCTCTAGAGCCCATGAGCCACAACTGCTGAAGCCCACATGCCTAGAGCTTGTGCTCCACAAGAGAAGCCACGGCAATGAGAAGGCCGTGCACCGCAACAAAGAGTAGCCCCCGCTCACCACAACTAGAGAAAGACCGTGCGCAGCAACGAAGACCCAACGCAGCCAAAAATAAAATAAATAAATGAATGAATAAATAAATAGATAAATTTATTTTTAAAAAAAGGGGGAGAGAGGGTGGGCTCCGTGTCTCCTGTGGAGGGGTTGTCTGGTCTTTTGTAAGGGAGGGGACACTTCTCAGAGTAACAGAAGGGGATACAGGTGGGTGGAGAGGCAGATTGTTTTGCAGGTTGTATCAGGAATGAGAGGGAGTTCCTCTTTGCTTCTATTTCCTCAGTAACATGAGAGTTTAAGGGGACTTCCCTGGTGGTCCAGTGGTAAAGAATCTGCCTTCCAAAGCAGGGGAGGTGGGTTTGATCCCTGGTCGGGGAACTAAGATCCCACATGCCTCCAGGCAACTAAGCTCTCACGCCACAACTACTGAGCTTGCATGCTTCAACTGGAGAGCCACGTGCCGCAAACTACGGAGCCCACGTGCTCTGGAACCCACGTGCCACAACTAGAGAAGAGAAAACCCGCATGCTACAACTAGAGAGAAGCCCGTGTGCCGCTGCGAAGAGCCCACATGCCTCAAGGAAAGATCCCGCATGCCTCAGTGAAAATCCCGCATGCCGCAACTAAGACCCAACGCAGACAAAAAAAAATAAAAATAAAAATATTAAAAAATAAAGAGGTTAAGGAGATGTGTGTGTGTGTGTGTGTGTGTGTGTGTGTATATATATATATAAAATACACACGTATGGTGTTATTTATTTTTGGCCATGCTGCATGGCATGTGGGATCGCCAACCAGGGATCGAACCCAAGCCCCCTGCATTGGAAGCATGGAGTCTTAACCACTGGACTTCATAGGGAAGTCCCTATGTATGTATTTATACATATTCAATCACCATGTTGTACAGCTAAAACTAATATAATGTTATATGTCCATTATAGCTCAACAAAACTGGGGAAAAAAACTTAAGAGGCTAGTCATCAGCTAAGATGAGAGGCGTAGAGGTTTTGTAGAGAGAGAATAGGTATAAAATCCATCTTAGAGAATGGAAAAATTGGGGAAATATAGTAGGAAGTCCCAGGTAGTGTTGAGAACCATTTGAGGTTAGGATTTGTGAACAGAAGATAATCTGCCTGGCAGTGTGATTTTGCTCCAGCAAAAGCACTGAGAAGGCAAATGGTGGATTGATCCAGAGTAGGGGTGTTGCCAGCAAGCACCAAAAGAGACAGGGCGAGAGAGTGGTTATCATGATGATGGAAACAGAGCTAGAAAAGAAGGAATGTGGAAACTGGGGCTCATGAATAGTGAGAAGTTAGTGAGGTCAAGGGATCAGAGCTCATGAATTGTTGAGGAAGGCTTAAGGAAAATGTGGTCAGAGGGTCTGTATTTTGCAAGTGGTATGATGTTTGGTGAAAAAGTTGAGGGTGTGACTGCAGGAGTGGGCAACTGCTGTGGAGTGTGGGAAATAGTGCTGGAGATGAGGAGGTCAGGATGTTGGAGGGGCCATCACATGGATGTTGAGCTCACCAAATATAACAAAATTGGGGGGGAGAGAGGCAGCGAGCTAAGAGCTAAGTGAGGGGCATCGACCGGGAGGTTGATTGATGACATCAACCAAAATGGTATGTCCAGATGGTGAAGCTTCCAAGGAACAGGGGTTTTGTAGGAGGGAGGGGAAGCACTGTAGGAGGGAGGGGTTTAGAAATAGCATTGGGGGTGGAAGAGGAATAGACTTACTTCCTGACCCTGAGGTACACAAGACTGAGAAGAAAATAGCATTCATCTAAGAGGGCTGCTAAAGAAGCAGTGTCTTCAGGGGAGAGCCAGGTTTCAGGTAAGGCAAGGAGGTGAAGGCAGCATCCTGAGAAAAGCTGATGTGGAAGAATTGCTGATCACAGGTTGCCGAAGGCACGGGCGCGGGGCGGGGGGAAGATATGGCTGGGGGCAAGAAGCTGGGAGCCAGTGTGAGGACAAGGATAGAGGTGATAATGGATGAGAGGGAGCTAGAACCTGTGGTGGTGACTGTGGTAAATAGGGATAGGGGAATGATGGGATACAGCGCTCTCTGGAACTTTCTGTGTGGATGGAAAACCTGCACTGTGCAGTACTGTAAGCGCTAGCCATATGTGGCTGTGAAGCACATGAAATGTGGCTAATGGGACTGAGGAACTGAATTTGTAACTTTATGTCTTTTTTTTGGCTGCGTCTGGGTCTTTGTTGCTGTGCGCAGGCTTTCTCTTGTTGTGGCGAGCGGGGGCTACTCTTTGTTGCAGTGCATGGGCTTCTCATTGCAGTGGCTTCCCTTGTTGCGGAACACGGGCTCTAGGCACGCGGGCTTCAGTAGTTGCAGCATGCCGGCTCAGTAGTTGCGGCACATGGGCCCTAGAGCGTACGGGCTTCAGTAGTTATGGTGCGTGGGCTCAGTAGTTGTGGCTCGCCAGCTCTAGAGCGTGGGCTCAATAGTTGTGGCACACGGGCTTAGTTGCTCCGTGGCATGTGGGATCTTCCCGGACCAGGGATCGAACCCATGTCCCCTGCATTGTCAGGTGGCTTCTTAACCACTGTGCCACCAGAGAAGTCCCTAACTTTATTTCATTTTAATTAATTTAAGTTTAAATAGCCACTAGTGGCTAGTGGCTGACATATCAGACAGTACAGATTAGAGGAAGGTGGCTCCCCGTTTTTGTGAATTTTTCACTTGCTGGTCAGGCAGCCATCAGGGAGGTCACTCCTTCAAGCAGCAAGTTGTGCGAGACCCCTCCTCACTCCTCCACCATGTGAATACAGACCAAGCACAGGATCAGGCAACTCTGGGCCCAAATTCTAACGCTACCACTTACTAGCTTCAGATTAGAGCAAATAAATTAACTTGCCTGGTTTATATGGGTCCTCAAAAATATTAGCTGGCAAAAGCTCCCTGAGGTTCAATTCATTTCATCTGTAAAACAGGAGTGGAGAGCTGTTGTAAAAATTAGCACTTTAGCATGATGCTCAATAAATCGTGGCTATTATTGACATAGTGAGTTAATATCTGCTGGTTGTTCAAAAACTATCCTTTAGGCCAAGGGGTTACTTATCCAGGGATTGATTGTCTGGCAGAAATGAACCACCCCAGCTCCCTTTGGGGAGCAGGAGGATTGCCCAGGTCTCTGGGACTATGACATGATGTAGATCAGGGGTGGGTTTAATTGTTCAATTCTGCTATGCACTAAGATCAGAACATACCTGGCTTGAACTTGGAAAAGCAGGTAGGCATAGTCATGGAGACAGGGTAGAGATCTAAAGTGAGCCAGAGTATGGGACCAGCCGTGCTTAATATCTAATGATAATCTGGGCAGTTCTGGTATCATTTACCACTTCAACTTCTGCTGAAAAAGCCTTAGTTTGGCAGCTCCAAGCTTTCTTCCATCCCTGAATTCCCATCATCTAAAAACCATAAGCATGTTTGTGGAGTTATAGTGTCCTGGATGGCTTTAATGTGGGACATTTGTGACTTGTGGCTATTATCCACTGGGGGTCATAGTGACCTTTGATCTGGAGTGATTGTGATCATCCTTTCTGTGAAACCATCTCTAATTCCCTAGTTACTTTCTCTGTGGCCTCCCTCAGATTGAGCACTTACCTCATATTATGATGGCCTGTCTGTGTCCCTCCCTCTGATCAGAATGTGACATCCAAGGCAGGAACTTTGCCTAGTTGATCCTTGAGTATTCCTGGACTTTTGCACATGCCTGGAGCACGGAGTAAGTAGCTGCTCAATAATTATTTGTTGAATAAATGAATGAATGGGATTTGAGGTGACAGCTACCCATTGTGCTCTGAGATAACATGACCCCTCTTCTTTGCAGTCTGGGTTGACCATGAACAGGGTCAGAGCTCTGATGATTGTGTTGAAGTGCCTGTCATCTGAGGGGTCTGTGCATCAGTGATTGTGACCTGTTGACACTGATCTGTGATAAGAACCAGCAGGGATAGTGACTGTTAACTAGTAACCTTGCATGATTGTGATCTGAAGCGCTTGTAAACAAGTCAGCGTTGATGCCGTCCACCACTGCTGTCAGGTGACTGTGATCCTCACTCACAGCCATTTGGCTTCAGATGACCCCAGCCAGTAGCAGGCCTTGACTGTTGCCCTGAGATATGTCTATAAGGTGTAGAGATTGTTGATCTCAGCTGATAGCTGAGGTATTGATCTAAATATTAGCTAAGGTAACAGATCTGTTGGCCCGGGCTTAGTCTCGAATGGCGCTAATATAATACGTGTAGTACTTCTTCTTTTTTTTTTTTTTTTAATATGTGTAGTACTTCTAGATTTACGAATTTGTTTAATAAAATATCCTCCCAGGGCCTACAAATGACACAGCCCTACTCGGCCCCATGCAAACAAGGGCTAGAGACCAGGACTGTCAGGTCAATGCTCAGTAAACGGTACCTGAAAGTCAACGCATCGTTCGGGCCGCTAGGCTGCCGCCACGGCCACGACACCACCAGGGCCACGACCACGACCACCCCCACATGCAGCTTTTCATCTGGACCTCCGCCCGGCCCCCTCCCCTACGGCCCCTCGCCCCTACCGCCCCTACCGCCCCTGGCCCCTGGCCCCTACCGCCCCTGGTGCGCCTGCGCGGCGGTGGGGCGGTGCTTTGCCCTTTGTTGTGGGCCCCAGTTTCCCAGGACACCGCGCGGCGCTGGGGTGGGGCTATGCAGATAAGGCACTCGGGGGCGGGGCGGTTGCAGCGGCGTCGGCGGCGGCCGGGGAGGGTCAGTTGGAGGCAGGCGCTCGCTGAGGCAGGAGGAGGGCTCTGGGCCCGCTGCCTGACAGGGACTTAGCCCGCAGAGCTCGGCCCCGCGTGCGCGCGCGACCCCACACCCGCCCACTCATCCACCTACCCACTCCCTGCGCCGCCTCTTCCCACCCTGAGCAGAGCCGCCGAGGATGATAAACACCCAGGACAGGTAACGGCCCGGTTTAGGCTCCCCGCCCCCATCCTCCCCTCCTCTGCTCCAGAGGGCCTCCTCCCCACCCCCCAGCCGGTTCTCGCCCCTCCTAAGGGGCCCCATCCGGCCCCCGCTGGGTCCCTTCCCTACTTCAGCCACCCCAGTCCGAGCCGCAGCCCCGCAGCTGGGCCTCCCTCCGTCCTTTAGCGCCCCTTCCTCCAGCCTGGCCCATCCCCCTCGTCCGAGCGTGCAGCCCGGTGAAGCCCCCAAAGACCGGGACCCAGTCTTACAATCCAGTCCCCAGTTCCTTTCAGCCCCGCCGAACGGTGGCCCCTTCCCGAAACTGTGCTTTCGCTCTCATCCAGATTCCCCAAATTGTTTCCCGTCTTCCCCGAATCTTTCTTCCTGCTCGTTTAAGTCACTTAAAATTCTTCCCTTTGAATCCCTCCTAATTTAAACTGCACTTTCCAACCAGAAGCTTCTTTTATCACTTACCCCCCCCCCCCGCCCCAGGTCAGACTCCGTCCTTCAGTTCTCAATTGGACCCATTACCCCCACCTGTCACCCTCGCCCCCCCCCCCAGTCAGGCCTAATAGTCTTTGCCGTGACGCTTAGTGCTCCCCTTGGTCCCTCACTCCAGCTTCATCTTTTCCCTCCCGTTCCCCCACCCCCGGCACCCCTTTCCCAATTAGGCCCCATTTTCCCGGTCTGCCAACATCATCCTCTTTATTTCTCACTTTGGGCTTGATTCCTGTCCTCCATGATGTTCCCCCCAACGCACTTCTAAACATTCCTACCCCTTTAAACACTTTCTCTCATCTATACTCTACTCCTCCCATCTTAACTGAGCCCCATCTCTAGACTATTAGATCACAGAGTTCAGCCCACTCTGCTTCTGTTGAAGACCTACCCTCTTTCCCTGCACCTCCAGTGCTTTCAAATTAGTCCCCATACTCGGCTTACCGGGCCTTTGCAAGTGTCCTTCCTCAAAACCTGACCCCAGCTTTCCCCCATTAATTGGAGAGAAAAGCTGCACATCTTTCTGAAACTGAGCACCAGTAGTTTTCTAAACTTCCTTCATATATACTTCCCCGCTGCCCAAACTAGGCAGAATTCATGATTCAATTTTCCTCTCTCCACCTCTCCTCGTTTTCTCTGAGGCAGTCCTGTCATGCATCTTTCCCTCCAACATATCCCATATTTCTGCCCCAAACTCTTCTGTGAAACTGTTTCCTAATTTCCTGATTCCCCATAATTTTTAACCCCAGCTGCTGCTTATACATCAGAATGGCTTTTATTTAGAATTTGGGTTCTAATTCTCTTCCTCGTTTCCCAAGACTTGTTGCTGCTCC
This sequence comes from Leucopleurus acutus, assembly GCF_964270905.1. Classification (NCBI taxonomy): domain Eukaryota; kingdom Metazoa; phylum Chordata; class Mammalia; order Artiodactyla; family Delphinidae; genus Leucopleurus; species Leucopleurus acutus. Next base: position 133,588,034 of record NC_139142.1, on the reverse strand, counting down.
CTCCAAAATGAGTCTGAAGCTCATTAGTTCCCCACACCAGACCCTTTGTCTCCAGATTTGGCCTTATGGCCTCTGCCTCTCACTTGGGCCACATTGTTTTGCAAGCAGATCCATTCCCTGAAAATCCTCCTTAAATTGTGCCATGGCCTATCCAAAACTGGGTTTTGGTTCCTCTTACAAACATAGCCCTCCTAATTGCTTTTCTTTACACAGAGCTCTAAGTACCACTCAAGGTTCCTCTCAAACTTGGGCTCCCTTCTCACAAAAATGGTTTTTAACTTGCCATTTCCCATTCCTTTAACAGCACCATTCTTAAATATTCCAGCTGGGTTTTCAGCTTTTCTTGTATCTCAGCTTTTCTTGTTTCTCAACCCTAGGTACACATGTGAAAAATCAATCACCTGGGCCCCCCTTCACAGATCTGTTGTAATTAGCCTAGGGTAGGGCCGGTTATTAGTATACATTTTCGAAGCTCTCTCTAATGGGCAACCAGGGTTGAGAAACACTGCCTCCCCTCCCTTCCTTCCAGAAGACCCTTCCCATCATATTCCTTTAGTGGGTGTCAGCCCTTTTTCTGTGGAAAAGGGTGTTGTCTTAGTCTTTCTCTCCCAGGAACGATCCAGAAATACCCAAAATACCTGCAACAGCCTCTTCAGTTCTCCTACCTCAAGTAACTCTGTTCTCAGCCATTAACCATTTTCTTCCCTTATTTCTTAACACTCTTATCTAGCTCCCACACCTGTTTCTTCCTTACATGCAGAAAGAAAATTCACTCCTCATTTCCTGGTTTGTTATAGTCCTGTTTGACCCGTTAACCCCACCTCCCAAGCCCTCTTTACCTGCAGCCGTATTCTGCTGCTCTCTTTTCCTTTTCCAAGACTCTCCATGTCCATCCCCCTTTGCAGTCCCCACTTATTTCATCTTCTCTAAACCAGTCCCTCTGGAGCTGAGGAGGTGGAGGTGGCTAGATACTTGGATGGTACTGGATGCAAAAGGTGTTATTTGTGGTAAAGAAGGCTGGGTGTGCTGAGGATAGAGTGCAGGTATGAGGGGGGCATGATGAAGTGCAGGGGTGGAGGGAAGCAGAGGAACCTACAGGAAATCCCAGGGCAGTGTGAGAAGGATTTTTCTTTTCTAGTCTTATGTTTTTGTCTCTGCAGTGGGGTTTGGAAAGTGGTGTGGTCTCAGCAGGCCTTCTCTGGAGTCCTCCAGACTGAACTGGTCTAGGTGCCAAGTCATTTGCAGGCCGAGCCCTGAGAGTTGAGCACTTAGGACCAACACGTAAGGGTCTTTTCACCGACTGTGAGTGTGAGACCTGAATTCTAGTTCTGGCCTTGCCAGTTTGCTTACATGTGAAAAAGAGAGAGTTGGGTTTGCTTAACTATGAAGATTCCTTCCAGATTCCTAAGTGGCAAAACAGGCTTGCTTGTCTCCAGAGCCCTTGCTTTTTTTTTTTTTTTTTCTTTCTGCTTAGTGTGTTGGTAATTTGAGGGGCTTGGCTGTATGAAAGGCAGGTGAAGGGAGGAGCCAGCTGACCTGCCAGGGCCTGGGCAGGAGCAAGGCCTGGGATCAGGCTCCTCCACTTTGGCCTGGGGGTGGGGTGGGGTGTGCAGGGTGTCTGGTTTCTTTGAGTTATGGCAATCTTGTTTCCATAGCATGTTTCCGAGCCTCCTCTGGCCTGCACCTAACTTTCTAAAAGGAATCCTGGTAGGGCCCTAACTAAGGATTTCGATTAAGAGCCGGATGTTCTTCCCAGTCAGTGTTCTTGATGTTTTGTATCCACAGAGGGGTGAGCTGGCTGGGAGTTTAGGGCCCATTCGGTGGGGGATGGGCTTTCCAGCTTCCCTGGCTCCAGTGAAATACTCAAGAGGTGGAAGCTTGGTTTCCTGGAAGAAATAGTTGCAGAGGAGCCTGCAGTATGTTTTGAAAACAAGGGTCTTCCTTTCCAGTTTTGTTCTGATTAGTACTTGCAAAATGTCAAAATTACTAATGGTGGGGGAGGGAAGAAGACACAGTACCAGAACTTTTATTATGGTTTTTGAACAACAGGTTTAAATCCAAGTAAATCAAGCTTCATGCCTTTTCTCTCCCTGGATTTGTAGGGTCAGGAAGATAGTCTCTGTCTAGGGCTTGCTTAGTACCTTGTGACAGTACAGTATGTGGAGAAGAGTTTGCTCTGGCTTGATACCCTTAATTATAATTAGTCTGTGTCTGATGGGCTTTGAGGAGAAGTATTTGGTTCCACAGGTGGTTTTCCTGGGCGAGGGGAAGCCAGGGTACAATGGCACATCATAGCTACTCTGAGCATCTTCACTGAATGGTTCCCTGGGTAATGGAATTTCTGTCTCTCCCCCTAAGAATTTGGTTTTGGTTATTCCTTATTTACTGGCACTATGGTTTGTCGTTGTGGAGTGGTAGGGAGAACAGATTTTCCTTTGATGTGCCTTCAAGGCCATCCCATAGAGAGAGACACTCCTAGCATAGTCAGGAATCCCCCCAAATTGGAGGTATGCGTCAGAAAGCTGTGTGGACTAATAATAGTAATTCCTCACTGGCAGGAAATCCAAATTTAGCCCCAGAGCAGCTTAGAAATATAAAAAAAGGGGACTGAGGAGTGGGGTAGAGGGATGTTATGTATGTATATTTCTAGGAAAACAAAAAGAGTAATTCATCCCTTTTTTGAATGGGATACACAACAATACACAGTGTTGATTCAAGTTGGCGCCATGATTCGGAAGGCTGTGAAGCCTAATTGAAACCTATAGACCAGAAATGGCCAGGTAGGTGAGCAAGAATTTTGTTACTTGAAGTGAACAAAACAAGGTAGTTTCTGGTTAGCAGCGGCATAGTAAAATGCTTTGTATAAGATAAGCCTTAAGGAAATTTTCTATGTCTTTGATATTGTATAAACAATGAAGTAATTCTGTCCTGGGAAGAGAGGCTGGAACTGGGTGATGAGCTTACTGTACAAACTAGATTGAGGTACTAGAAATGAAAAATTAAGGTCCTATTTTATTTTATTTTTTAATTAATTTATTTATGGCTGTGTTGGGTCCTCGTCGCCGCATGCGGGCTCTCTCCAGTTGCAGCGAGCGAGGGCCACTCCTCACCGCGGTGCACGGGCCTCTCATTGCGGTGGCCTGTCCCGTTGCGGAGCGCGGACTACAGGCACGTGGGCCTCAGCGGTTGTGGCTCGTGGGATCTAGAGCGCAGGCTCAGTAGTTGTGATGCACGGGCATAGCTGCTTCGCGGCATGTGGGATCCGCCCAGACCAGGGATCGAACCCGTGTCCCCTGCATTGGCAGGCAGACTCTCAACCACTGCGCCACCAGGGAAGTCCCAAGGTCCTATTTTAAAGCATGATCACCTAGGTATCTACCCATCTTTGATAGCATATGTGATTGTGCCTACCTTTGGCTGAAGATCTACCAATATCAGCTGTGTAACAAGATAAGCAAATCTCAGAGGCAGAGATATTCTATCTAGCTGCTACCATAAGTGTGTTTCTTGTGGAAAATCAACCAAAACCCAATTTCGCTTTCAGTCTGTGATTCAGAGTGGTGATGTCATTTTATAATTTTACAATCATAATTTTATAATCGTGCTTAGCAAGTAGATACCCTTTGGCACACCAAATAGCCCTAGTGAAATGACTTATGCCTGGCATCTGACCAAGGCCCCCTTCTCATATGGAAGGGGAATTGGCAGCTGGAGATCAGCCTGTATGCTCACACTAGACTGAAGGTGGCCATTCACCTCCCACCTTTCTTCCTGTTTCTTTTTAGCTAATTGCAATGGCAGCCCTGGATTGGTCCCTCTTTGCTGCGTAGGGATTAGTCATCAGAGACCTTCCTAGTCTCAGAGTAAAAGCAGCCCGTGTGAGGGAAGTCAGGGCACCCTAGAAAGTGTTCTGTGAGGGAGGGCTGAGACAGGAATGGGTCAGAAGACATTGAAAGAGGGGAATGAATATAGAATGCTTGGGAATGTGGTTTTTATGTCTTTTCACTTGATACCACAAGGTAGGTAATACTAAGGCTGCCTGATCCTCCTCTAACAGGTAATGGAAACCAGAGAGAAAGGGTGTAGACTTGAATAATGAGCTCAGGCCACTTATTCAAGTGAAACATGATCAAAAGTATATCAAGGAGAATATGAATTCAAGTATTTGTTGAATGTAGCTGAATGGAAGTTAGCCACAGAATTACTTTTATATTAAATCTCTGCTCTGTGTAGCAGGCTGTACTCTGCTTTGAGCAAACTAAATATAAAAATCAAAACTGACATAAAGTCAACTGGAAGTGCTTCTTTAACAGGAGATCTTTTATTTTCTCAAGAGATTTTAGGTTACCTCCTTTAAATAGTAAGCACCTAGAGATTTAAAAATGGGATTTGAATTATAAAAATATGATTTACCAGCAACGTTCCCCAGGAATACATCTGTGGCATACGCTGCCTGTCTGTAGCCAGCGTATGAAATTATAACCTGCTAAGGACATTTCAGACAGCAGTTTCACAGAACACTTTAAATTAGAGGCAGCAGGATGTGATAAGTTGGTAGCATTCATATGTATCCTGAGGAGTGTTTCCAAGGGCATGTCTGATAGCAACTGAGAAAATAAAAGGCACTAACACGTCGGCTCTAATCTCCCATCTATCTTCCGAATTGACTTGGATACCTGACACCCTCATTTCCAGCATGGTATTTTTTTTCTTCTTCTCCAGAGGCAAGGCCAGCCCAGCTGGATGTTTGAGTTCAGTCTGATAAAATTTGATTCTCCTTAATCAGCCTGATCTTTTCAGCCTCCAGACTGAGCTTCTTAAATCATCCTTTGGTGGTAGAGATTAAACCATGCCTGCCCTGCAATGGAGTGAACAGGATATGAGGGAGGAATGGAAGAAGCTGGGCATTGGAGCCAGTAGAAACATGACTGAACTGAATATGAAACCTAACCTGACTTGGATCTTGTGACAGGGAGACTTGTGTTTAAAAGCCACTTTCTCTTGTGCTTAAGTTCCTCCAGGATTCACTATTCCTATTGAGGTTGGTGGCATATTTTGCCACAATACCATTTTGAACACTAAAGCTGATACGAGAAGGCCGTTGCTGGGCAATTTTATGCCCCTGAATTACTTTAACCACCACATATGTACCCATATCCCTTCCCTTTTCATGTCAGAAATGACAGCCAGGTTTTTTTGAAAGAGAGCAATTTGCCATTCGCATAGCAAGTAACTAAAAACAGATTTATTATGATGGATGATTAAAGTAACTATTGATTGTGATCTACTGTCTACTAAGCTTATCCCAAACACCAGCTGTTTCTCTTGGGGAACTGGAACTGGATGCCAGGTTGGGGACCTGAAACACCCTTCTACCCCCCACTCTCTCACACACACGCACACAAACACACACACACTTGATTTCTGTGCAGACTTTGTGGGGGAGGAAAGAGCTTCCAGGATCCTTGTGTGAGTGGGGAAGTAAATAATTTGTTACCGTGGGATAGACTACTTGCATTTTTATTTGAAGGAGGAGTGAGATCATGACATCAGAAATATCATGACCTCATAGATTAGTGCTAGACGCTGGGCAGGCCCTAGGGATTATTTCTAGGAAGACAAAGGGGATTCTGGATCAAAAAAAAAACAAAACTCCACCTCATTCTGATCTTTTCAGTGGGTTGGCCCCATTGCTTCTGCTATTTGCAAGTGAAAATTAGTTCAGAATCAAGATGGTGGTTGGAATGCAGTTCAGGAGTTGAATGTAGCTCTCCCATCTAGAGACCATTGAGGAGTAATTTCTTTGGAAGTGAGTTAGCACCAGAATTTTAGAACTGCTAGGGCCTTGGTGATCTGGTTGTTTTGTGAACCCATGCAATTCTCCTGGTATACAAGGCTACATCTCATCTATCTACCCCAGAGGTTTGCCCAGTCCTTGGGTAGCTCCACTGACCAATACAAGCAAGGCAGCTTTCTCCAGCAGCGCAGCCTTCCTGGTGCTCCTGCAGCAACCTCAACAGAGGCCTGAAGGTGGTCACTAGGGAATGGGAAGGGAACTGTCCCATGTGGGGTGTGTGTGGGTGCCTTTACTTGGGGAAACTCCCACTTTCGTTTTCCTTTTTTTCTGGCCTGGACAATCTTATTATTCTGTCCCTTAGCACACTGGAAGGGGGAGGATTTTTTTTTTTAATTTTTTATTTATTTATTTATTTTAATTTTTTAATCTTTATTTTTGGCTGTGTTGGGTCTTTGTTGCTGCACGTGGGCTTTCTCTAGTTGTGGTGAGCGGGGGCTACTCTTCATTGTGGTGCTCGGGCTTCTCATTGCGGTGGCTTCTCTTGTGGAGCACGGGCTCTAGGTGTGCAGGCTCCAGTAGTTGTGGCTCGCGGGCTCTAGAGCGCAGGCTCAGTAGTTGTGGTGCACAGGCTTAGATGCTCCGTGGCCTGTGCGCTCTTCCCGGACCAGGGATCGAACCCGTGTCCCCTGCATTGGCAGGCGGATTCTTATCCATTGCGCCACCAGGAAAGCCCTTCTTCTTCTTCTTCTTTTTTTTTTAAAATTTTTATTGGAGTATGGTTGCTTTACAATGTTGTGTTAATAACCTCCAGTGCACAACAAAATGAATCAGCCATACACATATCCCCTCCCTTTTGGGCTTCCCCTCCCATTTAGGTTACCAGAGTGCATTAGGTAGAGTTCCCTGTGTTATACAGTATGTTCCCATCAGTTGTCTGTTTTATACATAGTATCAATAATGTGTATGTGTCAATCCCAGTCTCCCAGTTCCTCCCACCCCACCCCTTGGAAGGGGTTAACAGCTCATTTCCCCCAGCAGAAAATAAGTCCTGTTCTTAAGAACAGTCTGTAGTACAGTCCTCTCTCATGCTCCTAATGCTCTAGCTGTCGGTGAGGCGAGGCCCAGTAGGGGAGATGGGATGCCCTGAGGCTTTCCAGAGGAGGCCTAAGGCGGGGCACATGGTTAATCCCCAGGTGCTGGTGCTTCTCCGGGCCCACTGACACTGCCTGGGAATTCCATCTCCAAGTGAAATTTCCAAGTGTGATTTCAGGCCCCTGGTTGAAGTCCTTGAGAGAACAGAGGAGCTGAGCTATAGCAGTGATGGGTTTGGACTTCCTGTCTCAGGTGGAATGCTCATGTAGGTCTCTTAGTACGGAGGGTCTCAGTGGGCTGCGCCTCTGGTTACTGTACCATTGCCACATTAGGTGTGAGTTTAGTTCTGTTGTTCTGAGCCTAAGCGAAAAATCCAAATCTGGCACGCCATGCCACATAAAGCAAAGGACAGTGTGCAGAATGGTGCCTCTCAACATCTTACAAAGGGTTTTCAGGGAAAAAAGGTCTTGATTTATAGCATTTGCTGTTTTCTGTGGTTTAAATATTCCCCCTATGGCTGATTCAAGCTAACCAACATGCCATCACTAAATGCAACTATAGCTGGGAAGAGATGTGCACAATTAGGTGAGCTGGTCCCAGCACCCCACTGCAGCACCCTCCCATATATGTTACCCACTGCATTCCATCTGCCCTGAGGCTGGTGTGCTGGGGCCAGGCCTTGCTGCTGAGTCATGGTGTTAAATGCACAGTTTTCCTCTTTCCTTGCTTCACTTGCTCTTCGCCTCTGGAGTGAGCTACATCTCAGCCTAAAGAGCCAGTAAATTGGATTCAAAGAAGGAGTGGAGTAGATTTGGAGCCCTGTTTGGTCCACCTGAAAATCCTGGTGGCCAGTAAAGGGGACACACCTGAAGGTGACAGGGAGCTCCTTTAGGAGCTTTTCACCCTCTGTGATCCATCTGATAACTGGCTTCCTTACTCAGGTCCTGGCATGTATACTTCCTCCTAGCAACCACCATGCTGGCAATATATACGTGTTGAGTGTCCATTCTAATCGCATCAGGATTACCTGAACTCCCACGCCCAGGTCAGATTCCAGCAAAGAAGGGCAACCTTGTGTCTGGTGGCACACCAGGGACTAACTCAGATGCCATCATAATACTCTGTACTATAGTGCATCTCCTCTCCGGGAGCCAAATCCCTGGATTTGATTCAGTTCTTGACCCTAGAGGGATTTGGGTAAGTGATTTCTTGTTTAGTTCCATTGTTCAGATCAGGGAGGCCATCATCGGAAAAGTGGCCTTGGGAGTTCCTCAGGGACTCCGTATCCAGCCCATGTGACTTCCTGAGGCCCATACGCCTCTCCAGCCCGAAGTGATTGTGTAGGCTTTGTGATTCTCCCACAGAGGTTGTTGAGACATTGTTAGGGTAAGGAAAGGGGCTGGTGGGGGTCTGGGCCTCTAGGCCTACTAGGCAAGCCAGCATCTGGTTCTTCCCAAGGTCTGCCGGTACCACAGAGATTTGTTTGATGTTTGACAGCGGCTCCTTTGGTCAGACCTATCCCCTTGACCCTGAGCCCTTCTGGGACTCTCAGTGCCTCTGTAGGATGGTGGGTTCCTGCCCTTTGAGAGAGAAGTAGTTCTGAGAGCTGTAGCTGGAAGGACTGGGGCAGTTGTTGAGGGAGTACTTGTTTAGGGAGAGCCAGGGCAGGGGTGGGGCAGGATGCTGAGTTAAATCTTCAAGACTTTGTGTTTACTGTCTCACTTTATCTCTTGCAGTAGTATTTTGCCTTTGAGTAACTGTCCCCAGCTCCAGTGCTGCAGGCACATTGTTCCGGGGCCTCTGTGGTGCTCCTGATGCCCCTCACCCACTGTCGAAGATCCCCGGTGGGCGAGGGGGCGGCAGGGATCCTTCTCTCTCAGCTCTAATATATAAGGTAAGGACTGTGGGGTGGAAGGCTTGGAGCAGCGCTTCTCAGACACTGCTGAGCATCTGCTTAAGGGCAGTGATCACTCTCCTTAGTCTTTAGTCTTAGGCCAGGCCAGTAGGGGGACTGGGGAGGACTTTTTCAACTGAGGCTGCTATGAGGCTTTTGGGGAGTACCAGGAGGATATCAGCACCAAGCAAACACCCTGCCATCTTCTCAGCTTAGGTCAGCACTTTAGTGCTGGTTCTGGTCCCTGAGTGGGAGGCGGAAGAAAAAGGGGGGTGGAGGGGGAACAGTGAGAGGAAGAATGCAAGCGCTCTCGCCTGGTGCTGCTCCTCAGTTTTCTCTTGAGGAGTACCAAGGGCCAGGAGGAGTTTTCCCATTGGCCTCGACTCTCGGGCATTCTGACTTCTGTCCCTTACCAGTCTGGGGGGCATGGGGCAGGGCAGTGGCGGGGGTGGGTGGTAAGGAGAGGGCACCTTGCATCTCAGTCATCCATCACCCTGGCAGCATAGGGCACAGCACAGGAGCTATAGAGAACCCTGGGAGTCTGTCCCGAGAGTGATCTGGGCTGGGGCAGCTAGCCCTTTGCTGCCTTTTAATCTCCTGTGAGGCCAGAAGTGGTTTAACTTCTAAGACTGGCATTGAAGGGTAGCAGGGCAGCTGAGTCCTGGTCTCTTGAGACTGTGGCAGGGGAGACAACATGGACTCTGCAGCCACCTGGAAGCCAGCTTGGGTTGACCCGTGCTCCAGCTAAGCCCTCATGAACATCCTCATTTGTTTCTAATGTTTCTCTTTCAGAGAAGGAAGGCAAAGAACATGGTGTTGGCGGGATAAGCATGGGCTTTTAGTCAGGGAGACCTGATTTGAATCTCAACTCTGCCATTTACTCACTGTGGTGCCTTGAGTCAGTTGCTTAATTGTTCTGGGCCCCCAGTATCTTACGTTTAAAGTGGGGATACTGATGCCTACCTCAAGTGCTTGTTGTGGTGATTGAAAAATGGGAAAGTACTTTGTACAGGACTCGGCATCTGGTGGATTCTTGGTAAATATTCCCTTCCCATCATGCTGGCTTTTAGCTGACGCCAAGTGGTCTCAGTGCCCGATGGCTCCATTTAGCCAGCATGCTGCTCTACATCTTCAGCGTGCCCTCTATCCCGTGCTACCCTGAGGTTGGCCCAAGAGGACTCCTTACACCACCTAGGTTAGGGAGCCTCTGATGTGGCCAGAAGCAGTAGTGACCTGGTCCTCTGACCTGATCTCCTCCCAGGACGAGAAGCTCACTGTGACCCAGGACCTCCCTGTGAACGATGGAAAACCTCACATCGTCCACTTCCAGTATGAGGTCACCGAGGTGAAGGTCTCTTCCTGGGATGCAGTCCTGTCCAGCCAGAGCCTGTTTGTAGAAATCCCAGATGGATTATTAGCGGATGGGAGCAAAGAAGGGTAAGGAGCAAGTGCTGGGGAAGGGCAGGAAGCCTGCTCTAGAGAAGGGCGTATGCTTACTAGAGACAACAGATGGCTAGCCTTCCCCCTAGCTCTCGGCTGCCCAAGCAGATACCATTTTGTAACAGGTTAGTTTCAGCCAGTAAAACAGGCCTGTTATAATGAAAGCAGATCATTATCACATTAACCAAATTCCTGTCATTTAATCACCCCAGTGGACATCAAATTCCCCTTGAGCCATCGTATAATGGTGCAGTTCAAAGGCCAGGAGCTCAGAGATACAGTGGGATTTCACCGGATTGGGCAAGGCCCTCCAAGCACCCAGCTGTGGAAGAAACAGTCCTGAGAATGGAGTTCTCTTGAGTGGCTCCAGCCTCTTCAGCAAATCCTCTTAGGAAGTGTTAGGGCCCAAAGTCCCTCTCAGCAGCAGGTGGTCACCATTAAACTTGGCAACTTTGGAGGACCTCTGAGAATCTGGGTTCTCTTCCTAGGTCCCATACTTTCTTGTGAACTGCATTAGTTAAGTTGGTTAGTGTTAATTTCAGATGAAGAACCTTTATTCCAGGAAGAGAGAATTCAGTGACATTTTTCTTAGGGATTGTGGTTTATTTTTTTCTGAACTCAGGGCTCCTGAGGTCTTGAAATAGGAACCTTCTTCCTGAAGCTTCCCTATTTACAGTGCTGGCTGTAAGCCTCAGGAAAGCCTTGGGTGGGGTGTAGAGGGGTGAGGCCGAAGTTTAGAGGGGGCAGTGGGCCTGAGCTGTTTTCCTTGCTTCTTGCAGATTGTTAGCACTGCTAGAGTTTGCTGAAGAGAAGATGAAAGTGAACTACGTCTTCATCTGCTTCAGGAAGGGCCGGGAAGACAGAGGTGACGGGGCAGAGCAGCTTGAGACCTACTGCCCAGGCTGGGGAGGGGAAAAGGGGGCTCTTAGTAAGGTGGGGCTCCTGAGTTTGACATACAAACCCTGGGAGATCATGGGATTGAGAGTGTCCAAATTTAGGAAAGGCCTAGTGCTTACTTATTCCATCTTTGTTCTGGGTTTTCCCTTGATTTGAGCCTACCCTTGTTGTTTCTTACCAGAATCCTTTTTTACACTCTTCTCTGCAGCTCCACTCCTGAAGACCTTCAGCTTCTTGGGCTTTGAGATTGTGCGTCCAGGCCATCCCTGTGTCCCCTCTCGACCGGATGTGATGTTCATGGTTTACCCCCTGGACCAGAACTTGTCCGATGAGGACTAATGGTCATAGAGGATGCTTTGCCCAAGAGCCACAGTGAGGGAAGAGGGGAAGATAGGCAGCCCTGGGACAGAGGAGGGAGCTTCTTGCTGTCTAGGGAAGGACGCTGAGGGGCTCAGGGTGAGGGTTGCCTGTTGTGTTCTCAGAGTTGACTCATTGAAATTGTTTTCCATAAAGAACAGTATAAACATATTATTCACATGTAATCACCAATAGTAAATGAAGATGTTTATGAACTGGCATTAGAAGCTTTTTAAACTGCGCTGTGTGATGTGCTCTATCTAGCCTAGGGGAGGACATTGCCTAGAGGGGGAGGGACTGTCTGGGTCCAGGGGTAAGGCCTGGAGAGCTGGTGGACAGCACTGTCAGGCTGAGGTTCCCCTGCTGTTGGGCTTTCTTTTTTGGTTTTTAAGACCTGTGTATTTTCTTTCCTTGCTTCCTGTCACCCTGGGGACTCCAGAGTATAGGCTTTTCAGCCCCTGGGCAGTGTCCTTCAGTTGTTTTTGACACTCCACCTGGGCTTCTCTCTGTGCATTTGTGTCTGGCCTGGAGAAAGCAGGTCTGACCCCTCCTTTACAGCTTCGTGTTATTCTGGCATTTGGTTAAGCTGGCTTAATCTGTTTCATGTTATCAGTGCATTTAAAATAGGGGCATTGAAGTTCACACCCACCACCAGGGCTTTTTTTGGGGTGCCTGGGCCTTAAAAAACACTAGCCAAACTCCAATTCTCAAATTACGGCCAGGAGTTCTCGCTCTTGGCCGCGGGCCCAAGGTATGTCCTTCCTAGGGTCACAGACAGCAGAGGGCAAGAGGAAGAGCAGCTCAGGGCCTGGGGGTTGTGGGAGAATCTACTCCAAGGGACGGGACGCCTCTGCCTGGCTAAGTCTAGTGCTAACGGCGCCCCTCCCTGACAGGTTCTGAGTAGTGCCTGAGACCCTGCTCCCCAGGGCTTGGCAGTGGCACTGAGGGTGTAGAAGTGGCCTGCCCTTTTCTGTTTTTACTGAACAGCTTGTTCTAAGGGGGGGAGGAAGGGGGAGAGGTCTAGACTGGGCGAGGGGGTGGGGGTGTCAGGGAGGCAAGTGTGTTGTGTTACTGTGTCAATAAACTGATTAAAAGTTGTGGTTGGTCTGTCCTTTATTCCTGTACCAGGGCCAGCTTCCTCTACTGCTGTCTTTTGAGTCTAGAGCCCAGCCCAGCAGGGGTGTGATACATGCTTCTCAGGAAAAAAGCAGCAGTGCATCAGGACAGATGAACGGCTGAGGTCTCTGGGGCCACGTTACAACGCAAAACTCGGGGTTGCTAGGAGTCTGGGACAGAATGCTGGAGCCCCCTAGAGACAGGTATGTACACAGAGCTTCATCCAGAATAGGGGCTATACATACCAGGATCCAAGCCCTTCTTAGTTTTTGTGTAGAAGGCTGGGTCCTGAAACTGGGTTTTGGCTTTCACATGGAGCTGCCCGACATTCCCATTCCTGGGGGTGTCTGAAGGAAGCGGAACACACCTTCCCTAGGAAGGTAGTTTTCTCCTTTTGGAGCCCAGTGCCGTAAGGCATGGCTGCCCTTCCCCTGTACCACCAGCCTGCTGGATAAGCTCTCAGTGGCATTGGAGGGGGCTAGAATCCTCTTCACCTATGTTTTGTTTTTTAATTTCCCAGTATTTTTTTTCCCTTTTGCTTTTCTGTTTTCCCAAATGAAGTGCTGGGCATGTTTTTCCACCTCCTACAGCTTTAGAACTGTTTACTTACTTTTGAGCTGTGGCTGTCTTTACATCCTCTGAGTCTTTGGCCTATTTTCACATTGTTCTGTGTGGAGCTTACCTGTGTTTTCACCCTGGACAGGTCATTAATCTTGGACTCTACCTAATACTCATGAAAAGGAGTTCAGCACCTCTACCCCACACGGTATTAGTAGAAAGTCTGGGCCTGGGGACGTCCCTGACGGTCCAGCGGTTAGGAATCAATCCATGCTTCCACTGCAGGCAGCACAGGTTCGATCTCTGGTCGGAGATCTGATCCCACATGCCGTGCATTGCGGCCAAAAAAAAAAAAAAAAACACTGGGCCTAGAGATGATTCAACTGAAATATGAAGGGCTTTGAAGATGTCTTCCACTGAGCACATAATCCTTAGAGGTATTATAAAGTCCGTGACTGAAAAGTGGTCATTACAGTGAGATATTTACAACAGAGGTCCACATGAATGCTGACAATGGCCAAGTTAATGTAGGCAGTTTAGGATTCTGATGTTAAATTCAAACCCAAGGAATCTATAAGGCAGGGAGGGATAAGGAACCAAGAAAAACAGTTCTCATCTGCAAAGCTAGCGAGTGGACAGCAAATGTGCCTGAGACTTTGCTGCCATCTGCTGGTGGCTCCTCTTTAACACAGCCAGAGTTAGAAAGGCTGAATTGGAAACCCAGGCACTCAGCTAAGATTTCTCTTTCAAAAAGAAAAAACTTCTGCTAGGGTAAGACCACTGTCAGGAAAGAAATATGGTACCCAAAATCTGCAATTAAAAAAGCAACTTAGAAGGGGAAATATTTTGGGAGTGGGAGGGTGGAGTAGGATAGGGGAGATATGTGAAAGGCAAACTAAGTCTAAATTTAAGAACAGGGACATTAAAAACTTTATTCAATAAATACAACAAATAATAATTTAAAAATATACTTCAAGTCCAAAGCCAATTAAGAAAAGGAAGTAGAGAGATAGGGGGAAAAAAAGGGGGGAGGAGGAAGTCAGAGGAAAAGGAGAAAGTTCAAGAGGTGGAACAATGGTTTTGGTTGGGCTGTGTTTCCGAATGTACCACCCTTTGAAATTTGATCAAATGCTCTTGACCCATAAGCCCTTAGCCCTTGTTCTGATGGGGTAGCCACAGGAGTTCAGCGGCCAGGAATGATTCTCTGGGCTGTGGATCAGAGCAACTCTGGAGGCTGGCATCTGGGGGAGTGTTAGAGGTTAGTTTCCCACTCAGTCCTAAAAACCATCTGATCTAATGCCCAGGCAGGTTTAAGAAGTAGTGCAAACTCTTAGGCAGAGAGCTCCCAGCTGCATAGTTTCACAGGTGAGTGTCCAAAGCCAGGGCCTCTGGGAGACAGGTCCCAGAGTACCCAGGGGTCCAAAGCCACTTTGGTGAATGGGATCTATGGGAGAAGACAGGAGAGGCCAGGGCACAGGATAAAGCTCCTGGGTAAGCCCGCGGCCAAGCTGGAAAATACTGCTGGGCAGGAAAGAGCTGCAGGGCAGGTAGTCTGGACACTGATTCAACAGCTTGCCATCAGCCAGGGAAGGTGGAGCTGAGGATGCATATGGAGCAGGACCAGGAAGATCAGGAAAGCTGAGGGAGAAAAGTGAGGAGGAAAGAGGAGGCAGCTCAGCAGCAAACTCCAGGAGAAATAACCAGCAGCCCTCACAGGTTTGTGATTGTCTCTTAAAAAGATTTATTTTCTCTTCTTGCCTGAATGTACAAAGGCAAAAAGAGTACAGTTTGTATGTATATATATATATTTATATATATATATATATAAAAAAACAAGGAACTTGGTAATGTACACTTTACAGAAGGGAAGAATCAGGAAGACTAAAATTAAATCCAACAGAGCAATGCCAGTGGAACAAAAGCTATGAACAGCAACACTGCCCCTCCAGCCCGGGCCTCCAGCTCGCCCCAACCTGCTCCCAATGGGGGGCTGAGCACCAAGGCAAGCGGGTGGGCTGGGGCAGGAGGGGCTGGGGACGGGGCCTGGGAGGGGCTTGATCCCAGGAGGGGCCCATGGCAGAGGATCATCGGAAAGCTTCCTGGGATGCCCTAATAATAAAACAGATAACAAAGGCCCAGAATTATGGGGCCAGCTAGCTGCCCAGTTGAATCTTGGGGGCATCAGAGTAGACACTGAGATGGTGGTAGGGTACATGGGATAATAAGTGGCGTGGGTGACCTCAAAGCCCGTATACAGTAACACTCTAGCCCTTCTGTAGTCTTACCCTCCCACTCCCGAGACCAAGCCCTTCCACCCCCACCTTGGAGCCTGGAGAGAAGAGGTTCAAGAAGCATCATTTCACTTCATGGGGTGCCGTCTTAACCCTTCTGCATGTGGTCCTTTGACCTTGAGATGTGTGGAGAGGGTGAGGTAAGAGAAGGAAATACACATGTACACATACATGTACAGGCAGGGAAAGGGGATGAGGGGAACTGGCACAGCTTAAATGAGGAAGAAGCAGATGTGAATCCTAAAGAGCAGCTCTCCAGGCCATGGCTGCCCTACCTGGGGACAAGGCTTCTTCCCTCCAGCTTCTCTGTGGGGCCTGGAGGAGCAATGTCTGTCAAAAGAACTGGGCAGGGGTAGCTCAGAGAGAGCCTTGGCCTGGTGGGCTCGGCCCTTAGCAGCCAACACTTCCAGCCTTTGCTGGGGTAGGGTGGGCGGGAATCCTTGAGTGTCTCATCCCTATGACCAGGTCATGGGTGCCACAGTTTCCCCCTCTGTGTTCTTTCTCCCCACGGAGAGAGGTTAGGGGCGGACAGCAAACCCTTCACTCAGTACTCGTTAAGGGTCTCTATTTCATCCATCAGTGCTGCTGTTCTGTGTTACTTCAGGGAGGGAAGACTGGACCTGGCAAGGATCGGGGACCAGGAGGATCAGGGATCAGGCGAAGGCAGTGCCATTCTGCCACTGCTCCTTTTACCTGCTCTTCTGGGCAGCTCAGCTCCTGCCTTTCAAGGGAGACTTGGATATAAGGATCAAAGAGCCAAATGTTTTTTAAGGAAAAAAAAGAAAAAACTGTTCCCTTCTGCAGAACCCAAGGATGCCCTGCTAATACAGAAGCTCTTCTTCTCTGTTACAGAACAAAGTGGAAAGGGGCCATGCCTGCCCAACAGGAAAGAAAATGACTCCAAACCGTTTCTTCACAATATGTACAGAGCACGCTGTAAAAGCCAGCGCCAGATACAAAACACACAACAATATTTAAAAACAAACAGGAACAGAGATGGGCCTTGGCTCCACCCGACAGAGTCTGGGAGGGCAAAATCAGGCTGAAATTCAGGTGGGATTAAGGTGTCCACACCAACGACCTCCATGGGTAAAAGGGAAGTCACTGCTCAGAGCACTGCCTGCTGGGGCATCAGGAGGCAGAAGGACTGAATGGGGAAGGGAGGCTGCCTGGGGCCTGTTAAGAGGTCTAAATCAGTGGGGTTTTGGGGAGGGCTCAGAACCCAACTTGAACAAAAACAAGGACATGGACATGGAAACCTAGAGGAAAGGTCTATAGGTCAGAGGGGCTCCTCTTGGGCAAAAGACCCTAAGCCTCTCTAGAACAGGGCTCTGGGGATCTTGGAACGCAGCTTCCACTGGGCATTGTGCTTACTGTCTTTCATCTCCATGCCCCAAACTGTCAGAGCCAAGTCCCTGCTCTTAAATGGTCATTTTTGGCACTCTGGTCACAAACACCCATCTCTAACCTAGGTTGGTGTCTGTCAGTCTTCATCTCTCTCTCAATCCACAAGGTCAACGAAAGACAGGAGAGGAAGAAGACAAAGGGATGATACGTCAAAAACTAAGAGCTAAAACTCCCCACACCTTGGGGAATAAGTGACTCCAATAAAGCTACCAAATCACTGTCACTTTCCCAGTGACACAGCATAGAGCCTGGACTGGGACTGCATTTCTAAGGAGAGCAGAGAAATGTCTCTGCCTCAAAGCACAGCTCCACTGACTACACTCTGTGGCTCCAAGGAGTAATGGCTCGCATGTGTTATCCCAGGGTCTAAGGAATAGATGATCTCCCATGGTCAGTAGCCCCTAAAACAAAAAAGTGTTTTACAAAAAAACACGGCTTGTATTGGCACACATGGGGTTACAGGTTGAGCTACATAAAGTCTTGTAGTTGTGTACAGAGAAACTGGGCTGTATAGACTTGTGGCCCTAGATGAGGAGGATACTCAGATGGCTGCTTGGACAGGACATGTCCTAGAAGGGCTGGGTGCTCCCAAGGCCTGCCTCCTGGCTTGCGCTCAGGTGACCTGGCAGACTCCAAAGCTCCCCATGCTGGGGGAGACTATTTTACCTGCCTGAGCCTTAAGAGCCAAGCAGTGGAAAAGAAGAGGAGAGATCAGTGTGGGGATCCCCCTGGGAAAGGCACCAAGGGGTCGGGAGGGAGGTGAGAAAAGGGCAAGGAGTGGGGGCTAAGCAGCAGCAGGGCTTAGTGGGGTTGCAGCTTCTAGTTCACAGACTCCAATTCGTGCTCCAGCTCAAGCTCTCGCCCGGAATCCCCGGGGGGAGTTCTGTGCTGGTGTTGGGACCCCTGGCCCTCTGCCTGACAGGCAGCCTAAGGCCACGGTGGGGCAAATGCCTAGGTCTCCCTTTCCAGGCTGGGCTCTGAGCGTTTACATGTGCTCATGTGAGACGGGAGAAGTCTTCGTGTTTGAAGACCTTGTTTTCACAACTGCAGAGAAAACAGCCCCCAATTTCTTTCCTGAGATTCTAATCCCTCCATGTGCTGCCAGTTCCCAGGGCCCAAACCACTGGGGAGATGCAGGGTCTGGTGATGGTGGTAATGATGGTGAGAGGGGTATGGCTGCTGTGCTGTCTTCAGACCTTACCCAGTGCTCGGGGGTCCCTCCCTGGGGGGCTTGGTACTGCTCCGGCAGCTGACCAGGGGCTTGGGGAACAGACCAGTGACTTCTCTGGGCTGAGGCCCTGTTCCCCTGGTTGCTCCCCGTGCCTTCACCTCCACAGAGGCCACAAGAGTCACTACTGTGGCCAAGAGAATAAATATTTTTGCTAAGTACCGGCTCTCCAGCTCCTGAGGAAGAGGGAGGGTCAGGGAGTCCGGGGGTCTGGTGGAGGCGAGATAACCAAGGGTCTGCCTTCAGTCATGGTGGGAGCGGCAAACAGGATGATCAATACCATTTAACTGATGTCTAAATGGCACCTCCAGCACCTCCTTGGGTGAGCCAGTCTGGGCCCGTGAAGCTGACTTTATCCGGGCACTTGGTGTTCTTTCTGCAAGGGAAACATGGACAGATAACCAGGCATTCAGCCCGCTGGTAAAAAGAACCACAGGGTGGTGCTCCAAGAAAATGAACTGCAGAGGAGGCCAGTCCTGGTCGCTAGGGAAGACGTGTTCCACAGCTCCTCTCAGAGGCAGATGGCTTCATGGGAGACTTATACAAGAGGCTTGCCCAGGGTTCCGCCATTTCCAGACCACAGCCCACAGAGCTATCCTTCACTGTGGCTCTGCAGGGATTCTGTGATCCAGGTATCACCTATCCCTGCTCTCTAGGTGTTGCCCCAAATTAAAAAGTTACTTACCATTCTCACCTCCGGGGGGGTGGGTAGAGTGAAGGAGTGGAGCCTTGCTGGCTGGCAACAATGGCTGTAGAAGAAAGCCCTGAGTGAGAAGGAGGATGTGTTAGTGTGGGACTCCCAGACCCTCCCCTTAAGCACTCTCCCTTTTTGCCAGCTGAGTGGGTATTGGGAAGAGCTTCTCCTTAAATTCCTAGCTCCACTGAGTTCTGGGGTGCTGACAGAAGAAAATCTGATACTTGGATAGATACAGCGGCTCGGGATAGATAGTCAGGCTCTGTTTTTCAGTTGCTTGTTACTCTTTGGCTGTGGGAACACCTGCTCCTTATTCTTCTGAATATCAAAGCCAATTTTCCGGAGAAGTTTGAGAATCCCCAAGCTCCAAGGGATGAAACAAATGTCATGATTTTACTGATTGTCTGCAGGAGGCTAGGACTATGGACAGATGAGACGCTCAAGGGAAAAAAGGGGGGGGGCGGTTCTTGCCAGGGGCCCCCTGCTATGGGCAGTGCTACTGGGATGGAGTAGAAAGGATAGGAAGTGGGGAAGTGAGGCTTACCTGCTGCATAGGGTAAGTTGTACTGTGCTGGGAGCAGTGAGTACCCCAAGTGGTGGTGGTGGTGGTGTGTGGACATCAGGCGCTGAGAAGGGGAGGTTCGGGGCCGGTCAACACTCCTTTCACCCCCGCCTGCTCCCCCGACGCTGCTACAGCTGCCACCACCCCCAACCGCCCCACAGCCTCCCCGATCTCTCTCCTGAGAAGTTTTATCACTTATCTGGAAAGGAAAGCAGACACAAAAGCTCTACTGTGAGACACATACATGAAAGCAAGATGCCCAGAGCCCACATTACAGCTCCTTAAAGATGCAGGTCACCTAAGAATCAAGGAGGTGCCTGGCAGAGCTATTGTCAAGTCAGCCAAACCACACTGTGGTTAGGACTTGAACTAGTCCATCTTCTCCCAGACCCTGGATCTGGCCTTATTTGTCTCTGACAACAGTCAGTGTCACTGCACTTCCCTCACCGTGGGAGACTTGCTCTTGTAATGACTGGCATGCTGCTGCAAGAGGTCCAGGGCTTTGGACTCTGAGCTGGATTTACAACTGACACTGGGGCTGGCTCGTGCCTTGTCAGCATCTTCACCCCCTGAGACCTTGCTGCCATACGGGGAGAAAGAGTAGCTGGAAGGCAGGTAGGAACCTGGGGAAGAGAAATAAAGCAGTCAAAGAAATGGGAGAGGGAGAAGAAACTCTGCTTCAGTGAGCCTGGTGAGGCTCAGGCTGAGATATTTTCTACTGCAGTGTCTTCGGGCTGAGACTCAGTGTGTACTTCCTTTACTGAGCTCTAGAGGCAAACAGCTAAGGGATATTAGGAACATGGCCCTCAGTTTCTGGGGAACCAACTTCCTTAGAGCCCCAATCTCAGATTCATCTTGGAGAGGTGATACAGTCATAGGATTTGAAAGATATTGGATATGGAGATGTCCTTGGGCTCAAATCCTTCCTCTACTTACCAGTTAGGTAACCCTGAACAAAATTAACAAATTAATTAGCTCAAATTAACCTTCTGAGCTTCAGTTTCTTGACCATCAAAATGAAGATACCAATACTTATTTCATAGGACGACAGAGAAGATTAAATAAGATAATGTACATAAATCACCTAGTCCAGTGCCTGGCACAGAGCAGGTACTCATCAAATAGAACAACTGTTTTTATATAGAAGGATTGGGGTAACAGGAGAAGGGAATACTACAGGATGAGACAATTCCTATCTCAGTTTGAAAAGCTTAAGTGTCCTACTTAGTAGTTGCCTTATAATGTCAATATCAAGCCTATTTCAGCTGCTCTCCTATAGGGAGGTGGGAGCTCCAAGAAGTGAAAGAAAGAGTCTTCCACCCCAGAAGCATCCCACATGGCTCTTCAGGCAACAGAGATCAGTGAGTAAAGTGAGCCTTTTCTTCTAACAAGTTAAAAAACACTTTAACTCCTACCTTGTGCCTCCCTCCCCAAGAAGTCATGGATGGCAGTATAAAGAGTTTATCTTTCCCAGACTGAATCTTTCTAGCTGGACTTACCCCCAGTATGACTTCAAACTGCTCTTCCCCTCACCAGCTGCCTCCTGACCTTACAGCTAAACACAATTTTGCAAATGAATACATGTACTCTCCTGGGTTGAATTTTATTTGTTCCACGGTTCTCTCCTGCTACAATTAAGTTGTAAGCTCCTTGAGGGGATTGAGCTAGTCTTCCGCTATTTCTTTTGTATTCCCCACAGTGCCTAGCACATTGCAAAATATAGAGAGCATGTGTATTTGTTTGTTTGTTTTTCTGGCCATGCCCCGAGGCATGTGGGATCTTAGTTCCCTGACCAAGGATTGAACCTGTACCGGCTGGGACCACCAGGGGAGTCCCTAGAGTATGTGTTTAGAAAATCCCAGCTGAGGGAAGACGGCTCTGGTAGAGAGGGGGTTTTGCCTTTAGTTATCCGTAAAAATTGACTGTAGAGTCAACCCTCTAGCTGGTGCAAGGGAGGGAGAAGTGGTCCCACAGACTGTAAGCAGGGGTCATTCAAGGAGCTCAGGATTAGTGCCCACTTCACAGAAAGCCACATTCAAATCAGAGCTGTCATCTACCTGAGCCTCAGTAAGCCTTAGAGCTGAGCAAGAAAACTCTGGATTCGAAATCTGTGCCTCATTTACCTTCCCACTGAATGGAACAGCAGCTGGAATTCGGTGCCGTACCTGGGTAGTTCTGCATCATCACGGCAGGCATACCCCGGTAGCTGGGGTGGTTGGGGTCATAGGACTGGCTGTAGGAGTAGCCGTGCATGTAGGGGATGTAGGACTGGTGCTGGGTGAGGGGAGAGGACACAGGCACGTGGACACCTGGTCGGGGCTCCTTGCTCCCGAGGCGGGAGTCCTCAGACGTGGGCAGCTTGCAGTCACTACTTGTGCTTTCCTTCCCGTCCTCCTTGGGCACAGAGTCCTTACTCCGACTCCTTTCCTCCTTCAGTTTGCGGTCCCGCTCCTCCTTCCACCGCTCATCCTCTGACTTGATGTCTGGGTACTTAGCAGGATAAACATATGTCCACATCCGGGGCTCTGCTTCCTACAACAATCACAGAATGAGCTCTGAGCGTTTTACAGATTTCAAGCCCAATGTCCCCGTAGAAACACCAGAGCAGATAATACTAGACATCTGGGGCACAGCAGGATCTTGGCCTCTACTGACCTTTGTTTAAAATCACCTCTGGTCCCTCCTGCTTAAATGCCTGTCTCCTCCCCCCATAAAAGGAAATAAGATGTGGTGAAAGAAAGGGAAAATCTACCAGTGGGTCTTCTCTAGGCGAGAACAAGCATTCTGGGGAAAGGACTCCTTGACTAGAAGAAGCCGTTCCCTTTCCAAGGATATTTAGGTGGTTTCCCTTCTTCAGAGCAAACTCAGGGGCAGAGAGCTACAGGTGCTGCCCCGCTCAGAGGAGGGTGGTCTAACTGTGGCACAAAGAGCGAAGGGGAGACTTTCTAAGTCTGAGGAACAGAGCAAAATGTAAGACCAAGTTCTTAGTTCTAACTCTGCCTAGAAAACCTTTTTGAGAGTAACTCACTGTGAGTTGTGTACTTCTGGCCTACTTTAAAAAAAGGAGAGACCACCATTAACTCATTCCATAGGACCCACACAGTCGAAGAAACACTGGACTAGGAGTCACTAGATACCTGGGTTCCAGTTCTGGCTCTGCCAGTTAAGCCTCAAGTAATTCCAGACAAATCAAGCTAACTTGCCTGGGCCTCTCTTGTCAAATGCGAAAAACACCTTTTACTGGTGTAAAAAGTGCTTTTTTAAAAAAAAATGTTAGGACTTCCCTGGTGGCACAGTGGTTAAGACTCCGCCTGCCAACACAGAGGACACAGGTTCGAGCCCTGGTCCGGGAAGATCCCACATGCCATGAAGCAACTAAGCCCGTGCGCCACAACTACTGAGCCTGCGCTCTACAGCCCACGTGCCACAACTACTGAAGCCCGCGCACCTAGAGCCCATGCTCCGCAACAAGAGAAGCGACCGCAATGAGAAGCCCGCGCGCTGCAACGAAGAGTAGACCCCGCTCGATGCAACTAGAGAAAGCCCGCGTGCAGCAACGAAGACCCCACGCAGCCAAAGATAAATAAGAAACAAACAAAAAAAGTTAAAATGATTTACCAAAGTAAAGAATCCGTAAAATTATAGATTTATTCTGCAAATCTGTATTCTGTTGATTCCCTACAAAAGGACAGCCCTGATTTGTAAGACAGAAAAACTATCAAACGGTATTTCTATTTCCTTCCAGAACAGTTACCTGTCGGTACCAGAGTATTGGATCCACCTCTGCCTGTCGGCCACACTCGGCACCTGTCTTCGCCTCAGAGGCCTCCTTGCCTAGGTGGCTGGCCTCACTCAGCTTTACTTTAAGTCCTTCCGGGGCCTGGCTGGGGAGCTTGGAAGAGTCATCCAACTTGGGAATAATGACTGATTTGGCAGGGTCAGCCCCTTGCTCTTTGGCCTTCCCGGGTCCTGACTTCACCAGGTCTGTCAGGCTGGGGGCCTTGGTGAGACTTGGTGGAACTGACGGCTTTTGCTTCCATTCTTCCTTGAGTGCTGCCTCCCGCTCCTTCAGGCCCATCTCTGCCTTCTTATCCAGTCCCCGCTGCTGCTGCTCCAAGCTCTGCCGTTTCTGCTGTTCTTCATACTGCTGCCGGTAGGCTGTGTTAGTGCTCAGGAGGTGGGTGTGGTAGCTCTGGTCGCTGTAGCCGTAGGGGGGCACATAGGCATACTGGTTGTAGTACAGGGACTGCATGTACATGTTGGGACGTTGCTGGATGACGGAGGGCTGCTGACTGGAACTGCTCAGCTCTGGTTTCTTTTCCTCACAGGCATCGTTCTTCACTTTTCCCTCTGTGCTCTCAGGCTCCTCATCCTTTTTTGTCTTCAGGGCCTGGCTCTCCACTCCTGCCTGGCTGCTGGGGTTCAGAGCCCCTGGGCTGGATTGTGTGTAACTTGGAGAGTAGTAACTCTCAAAGCCTTGGTAATATGGTGAGTCTTTGCTCTGTGGCTGAGGGGGGAAAAGGGTTTTCTTGGCCCCGTCCTTAGCCAACTGTTCAGGGTCCTTTGATTTGACGCTTTCCACTTTGCCCTCCCCATCCTCCCCCGCATCAGAGATGTCGGAGTATGCGGGGCTGTTGGTTTTGACTGAGCTGGCTTCAGCCCCATTCTGGGTCACTACATGTAAGGGGGTCATGGGCTGGGTAGGGGTAGTGCTATCTAGGCGGCTACAGCCTCCAATTGAAGGGCTGGGAGCATTGTCCGTGAAGCTGTAGATCTTGTCAGCTTCCGCCTTGATGCTAGCCAGCCGGCTCTGGTGGGGGTCTGAGGAGCCATTTAGGAGCACCTCCATCTTCATCCCATCTCCTGATGACTCCCTGAATGGGCTTTTGCCGCCTTCTGCTCGACACGCCTTCCCAGGGCTCAGAGGGCTTTCAAGTTCCTTTGAAGACTCCTTCTTTTTTTTGTCTTTCTTTTTCTTGTCCTTGGCTGGAGTCAAGGCAGGGTTGACTGTGAAAGGTTCTCCCATCACAGTGGGCTTGGGCTGAATGGGCTTCAGCTGGGGGCTGTTGGGCATGGCCTGGACCACTGTGGTGGTCAAGCCTGAGGAGGAGCCTGGGCTTGCTGCTGTGAAGGTGGCTGTCTGGAAGGTGTAAATCTGCTGTGGGGGGATGGCAGGGGCAATAGGCCGGGCTGACTTTAAACTTTTGGAAGGAATCTTTTCAGGTTTCAAACTAGAGGGCTTTTTACATTTTTCTTTTTCCATACACTTCCTTTCCAAAGACTCAAAGGCGTCATTGCTTGTTTCATCCATTACTGAGGGTCCATCATCAGAGCCATCATTGGATAAGGCCCCGAGATCTGGGTCCCCTTCCCCACTCAACTTTTTCTTACAGAGGCCTTTTGTGCTGAATTTGCTTGAAGGAGAAGGGCTATGGGGCTCTATGAGCCGAACTTTGGGGGTAGCGGAGCGGGCAGGGGACAAGGAACCTTTTTGTGAGACAGATGCACCATTGCAGCTCCCGAGGTCTGCATGTAGGGTGGGCTCCTCTCCGTACTCACTGTCTCCATCTGCTTCTGGCTTGCTGTCGTCATCTGTATGGGCATGAGCTTGGTGGTACTTAAGTCCATTGATGTGCTTGTACTTTTTGTTGCAGTTTGGGTGGGGACAGTCAATCAGGACTGGGGAAGGACAATTTCTGTCTAGAACAGTGGGTTCCACTTTGGTCCCAGGGAGGGGGCCAGTGGCTGAGCCCATGGAATTAGTACGGACACGCTTGCTCCCTTTGGAGTCCTCTGAGCTAGAATTCAGCTCCATGTCTGAAAGGGGTTTGTTTTTCCGCTTAGTAGCTGAGGAAGGGCTGGCCTTGACATCCTCAGAGGTGCTGCTGGCAGCTGGGCGATGTTCCGAAGAATTCTGGCTGCCCCGACGGCCTTTGCTATTGGCTCCTGCTCGGGTTTTGCTGCTACTGCTGGTCCCTTTGCTGTCAGAGGCTGTGGCTGTCTCATTGACAGGTGTGTTACTGTTGGGACGCATGCGTTTGCCTCTACCCCGACCATTGCGCATTTCCAAGTCACTGGTGGGAGAGTCACAGAACCTTGGCAAATGACAAACACAACAGGATATTATTAAGAAAAAAAGCTATCTTCAAACCAGTTTAGCTGCAGCCTCCAGAAGAACTGTCCATATGGTAACTATCATTTTCAGTGAATATGATTTGTTAAAGGAACTTCTGAAAGCATGGTAACTGCATTAACTGGTGAGCTCCTAGAATGTTATCTGCATACTAACTATAAATTATTCCCCAAGATTTGGGTTCCCCTAACCCTGACAAACTGGAAATTAATATTAGGAACCAGCCGTAAAGTGCTATTCCCTGAAATATCAGTCTTACGGCCAACTGCAACTTTGAAAAGGTCCTTGTGAAACCCAGACTGTCTAGTGGAGTTTATGAAACTGAAAATGTTTTCGAGTTTAAACTTCTGAGAGATAGCTACTATCAAAAAACATCATCAATGAATGCTTATTCACCTGTAGTCAGATTCTGGCCTTGGTCTCAGTGTGACTGTAGGTAGAAGCCAGAATTCAGTCATTCCAGATAAAGGCTTAAATAGGATCTTCTCACCATTCCTACCCATTGATTTATTCTTCTTGAATGCCAGATGAATATAATGCCTTCCCTTGTTTCTATAACATAACTGTCCTTTAAAAGCTGGGTGTCTTTTAAAAGCTGTCCAATTCTAACAGGATAAAGGTATAAGGGATCACTGATGAGGGTGGTTCAGATTAACATTAGCTAAAAAGCTGTAGAGTGCTTACCTGGGGGGTGCCCAGTCATGTCGTGTGCAGTCAAGAAGTGTACCTACGTAAGTCTTGTTCCTCCATGTTACATTCACCACCAACATCCCTGAAAGACAAGAAGACTCAGATATAGACAAGAGAAATGCTGTTGGCCACTGAGAAGAGTATTTTCCATCTGAGTAGCATTCTGGCTCCAATAGGAGGGTTTAGGGGGTGCTCTAGGTCCCAGTGGGCCTAACAGCATTAGGCTGGTATAGTTCCACAGGAACTGCCTACAACACTAACAGGGCCCCTTAGGATGGGCAATGGTTGCAAAGATTCCATGGTCCAGTTAAGGCACATTTTCCTAACTTTTAAAAAATTACACAGTATTTCAAATACACTAAAAAAATACAAAGGATAACTAAACAAAAACTCATGTACTCACCACCCAGCTCAATGGATTTATAAAATTTTGTGCTATACTTGCAACAGATTTATTTATTTATTTATTTATTTTTTTAACATCTTTATTGGGGTATAATTGCTTTACAATGGTGTGTTAGTTTCTGCTTTATAACAAAGTGAATCAGTCATACATAAACATATGTTCCCCAGATTTATTTTTTAAAGAATAAAACATCATAGTTGAAAACCATTGTTTACTATATTTTCAAACTTGCCATTGATAGGATCATGCTGGGTATATAACTTACCTTTCTCACTTAACATTACAAATTTGAGATTTATCAATGTTGACATGAAGAGCTTAACCCATTTATTTTAATGGTGCTCAAGTATGTCATTGCATGATTTGACCACAATTTATACATACTGTTGATGGAAATTTAGATGTTTCTTGCACATTTTCACTCTTAAATGACATCACAGTGAACATTCCTGACATGTTCATTTTATTTAAAAATGGTTTTGAACAGATACCATAGTCACACTCCAAAATTTAAAAGGTAGCAAAAAAAAAAAAAAATGCAGACAAACCCCAAAATAAAATGAAGTGTCCCTCCTGTCACTGTTCTTCAGCTTTGCAGGTCCCATACTCAGAAACACCCATGGATATCCATGTACTCCTCCAGAGGTATTTTATATATTTATAAGCAAATATGTTTATACATTCTTCCTCAAATGGTAGCAATGTACACCAATGTTCTGCACATTTTCCACATAACCATATATTTTGGATCATTCCACATGAGTAAACATAGAACTACTTCATTCTTTTCAATGGCTGCATATGAATGATTTCAAACCGTACCAACATTTATTTATCCAGTCCCCTGTTGATGAACATTTAGGTTGCTTCATTCTTCTGCTGTTACCAATAACGCTGAATAAATAACCTAGTACAAATGTCTTATCTTACATATCACAGAATATATCTGTAAGATAAATTCCTATAAGTAAAACTGCTAATCACAGAGCATTTGTATTTGGATTTTTCATAAATACTGCCAATTTGCCCTCAGAGAGGATGTACTAATTTATAAACCCACCAGCAGTTCATCAGAACACCTGTTGTCCCTTCCCTGTGGCAACATAGTATTCTCAAACTTTCTGGTTTTGCCAATCTGACTGGAGAAAAATGGTGCTTTATGTAGTTTTAATGTCATGTTTCTTATTATGAGTTCGTATAGCATTTCATTACAAGATACCATTATGAGACATTTGTATTTACCTTCTAATGAACTGTCTGTTCATATCCTTTTCTCATTTTTCTACTGAATTATAGTCTTTTTCTTATTTGTGACTGTTTATATACCACAGTAAGCCTTTTGACTGTACTACAAATCAGATATTTCCCTCAGTTTGTCATTTGCCAACGGTGGTTAATGCTATGCAGAAATTACTTACTTTTAGGTTGTTACATTTATCAATCTTTTATGGCTTCCGAATTTTTATCATATTTCAAAAGGCTTTCCCCATTCCATCACTTTATTAATAGTTTTTTTCTTATGGTTTCTTCTAGTATTTTTATGGTTTGATTTTTTAATATTTTAATCTTTGATGCACCTGGAATTTAATATGGTATAAAATGTCTGACATGGACTTTTTTTTTTTTTTTTGGAGGCGCCGCACAGTTTGTGGGATCTTAATTCCCCGACTAGGGATTGAATCTGGCCCTAGGCAGTGAGAGCACAGAGTCCTAACCACTGGAACTCCAGGGAATTCCCTGACATGGACTTTTTAATTTTGTTTTTTTTTTTTTGCCTTAATTCTAAATTATTTTTGGTTAGTTTTACATTGAATGAAGTCAAATATATTAAGCTTTTCCTTTATTTATTTTTTTTTGCGGTACGCGGGCCTCTCACTGTTGTGGCCTCTCCTGTTGCGGAGCACAGGCTCTGGACGCACAGGCTCAGCGGCCATGGCTCATGGGCCTAGCCGCTCCGTGGCATGTGGGATCTTCCCGGACCGGGGCACAAACCCGTGTCCCCTGCATCGGCAGGTGGACTCTCAACCACTGCGCCACCAGGGAAGCCCAGCTTTTCCTTTATTGTTTGTGCTTTTTATGTCTAATCACAAGGTCATAAACATTCTACCATGAAATATTTTATAGGTATCTTTAACAAGCTAAGAATTTTTTTACATTTTTAGTGGTAGAAAAAAATGAAAAGGAGAATAATATTTTGTCATGTGAAATTATATGAAATTCAAATACTGCTCAGAAATAAAGTTTTATTGGAATATAGCCACATTTATTCATTTGCCCATTGCCTATGCCCAATTACACGCCTCAAGGCAGACAGAGTTGAGTATGTGTAATAGAGGCTATATGGCCCTCAAAGCCTAAAATATTTACTATTTGGCCCTTTACAGAAAAGGTTCACCAACCCCTGTTTTAGATCTTTTTTTCTAATATAAGCATTTAAGGTATAAATTTCCCTCATAGCCCACTATAGTTGCAGTCCACAAGTTTTGATATGTTTTCATTATCATTCAGGTCAAAACATTTAGTTTCCCTGGCTTTTTTTTTTTTTTTTTTTTGATTCTGGATTTATTTAGAAGAGTGTTGTCAAATTTTCAAATACCTGGGAATTTTCCAACTATCTTTTTGTTCCTGATTTCTAATATAATTCTATTGTGATTAGAAAACATACTATATATGATTTCAATTCTTTTAAATTTATTGAGAATTAGTTTATGGTATAAAATATGGTCTATCTTGAAGAACATCCCATGTGCACCTGAAAAGAATATTTCAAAATGTATACTCTGCAGTTGTTAGGTAGCCTATAAATGATAGATCAAGTTGATTGATAATGTTTTTCAAATCTTCTATATCCTTATTAATTTTCTATCTTCTTATCAATTATACTTGCCACTTGTTCTTGCTTAATGGAACTCCTATTTGGACCTTCTAGACTAATCCTCTTATCTTTCTAGCCTATTTCCCATTTCTTTGTCTTCTGTTTGTATATTATAAGGGATTTCCTTCATCTTCTAGGCTACATACTGAGATTGTCATTTTTACCATTTTTAATTAAAAAAAAGTATCCTTGTTTCATGGGATACAGTATTTTATCTCTGAAGATATTTCATTATATATTTTTTTCTCTCAATAGTCTTTTGCTCTCTCAGTAGTTTTTTCCCTCTAACTCCTTTTTTTGTTTGTTTTGTCCTACATTCTCGTTTTTCAGGTTTTCCTCAAAAAGTTTGGTGATCTTCGGATCTTGTTCATATTTAAATGAAAGGTAATAAAAATTGGACTGGAAGCACTATGTGTGGGCCTTTCCATTAAGCCATGAATACTGGTAGAGATTTTTCCTCCTTTCCAGGACTTGTCAGATTCCCCCAGAGAAGAACTCTTTAATTTCTTACCTGCCTGCCAGTTTCTCTATGTTATATGGATTTTCACTTGGTCCTTGGTACAGCACCCTGCCTTCCTCTATGCCCAGTGTCCCTGCTCTGGTTGAAACTCTCCGAAGAGTGAACATCAGTTTTCTGCAATGGCAGAGGGGCTGTGTAGGATGGGGATAATAATGCACAGCCTTTGCTTCTTCTCTAGACCTTCAGCCAGTCTTCTGTTTTCAGCTTCACCCCATATTCCCTGTGTTCAAAGGTACTGATATTTCCAATTTCTGAATATTTCTAGAAATCTGTGGTGCAAACTCCTTATTCTTGGCTCTCCTTCCTCCCAACCTCAGGTAAACAAAGAAACAAACAAGCTTCTGTTTTTTCAGGTCTCTTAAATCAGCATTGTGCATCTGCTTTCTAGTGTCCCAAGTTTTACTGATTTATACCTGTCTGTCTTCTTTACCTTGTGAGTTTATATCTTAAAAACAAAATCCCTTTACTGACATTTGAATGGGTTTTAGGGGAAAGGTAGGAGGTAAACATGTACTTTCAATCTACCATATTTAACCAGAATACTGAATTTACTTTTTTAAAAGATAAATAAATTATTTATTTTTGGCTGTGTTGGGTCTTCGTTGCTGCATGAGGGCTTTCTCTAGTTGCGATGAGCGGGGGCTGCTCTTCGTTGCAGGCTTCTCATTGCAGTGGCTTCTCTTGTTGCAAAGCACGGGCTCTAGGCGTGCGGGCTTCAGTAGTTGTGGCGTGCGGGCTCAGTAGTTGTGGCTCGTGGGCTCTAAAGCGCAGGCTCAGTAGTTGTGGCGCACGGGCTTAGTTGCTCCGCGGCATGTGGGATATTCCTGGACCAGAGGTGGAACCCGTGTCCCCTGCATTGCCAAGCGGATTCTTAACCACTGTGCCACCGGGGAAGTCTCCCTGAATTTACTTTTATTTATCTGTTTGGTATACAGTACTTGGAGTGTACAACCTACCTAGTTAAGTTTCTAATTAGAATTTCTCTAATTCAGGAAAGTCATTACCTGTTGTATATTAATTTACTGTCTTTCTGCCATTCTTTTTTTTTCTAGGACTCACGTTGATCTCTCATATATTTTTTCTTTGTGCTTGATTCTTTCAATTTATAATCTTTTCTTTGACTACATGCAGCCTAGAATTTATCCAATGTATTGAGGTTTTTTTTTGTTTGTTTTCTGTTTTTTGTTTTTGCGGTACACGGGCCTCTCACTGATGTGACCTCTCCCATTGCAGAGCACAGGCTCCGGACGCACAGGCCTAGCAGCCATGGCTCACGGGCCCAGCTGCTCCGCGGCATGTGAGATCTTCCCGGACTGGGGCACGAACCCGTGTCCCCTGCATCGGCAGGTGGACTCTCAACCACTGTGCCACCAGGGAAGCCCTGTATTGAGGTTTTTAAAAAATTTCAATGACTATAATATATAATTATATTTAAATGACTTTTTCTCATTTCCAAAATTTTAAACTGGTTAATTTTTCATATCTACATGACATTATTTAATTACTGGCTGTTTGGTTCACAGTTTTATTTTTTTCATAGTTTTATTTTTAAAAGAGTTTATTATTCTGTTTCTCTTTAAGAATTCTAAACATACTTATCACAGTCTTTGTACCATATGTTAATTTCATTAGGTGTGCGTTCAATTCCTGATGGTTAAATTTTTAAAACTAATTTAAAATTTTTGAGATAATTATAGATTCACATACAGTTGTAAGAAATAATAAAGAGATCCCACATGCCCTTTAATGGTAACATTTTGCAACAAAACTATAGTATAATATCCCAACCGAGATTCTGCCATTGATATAATGAAGACACAAAATATTTCCATCAACACAAGGGTACCTCATGTTGTCCTTTCCTAGCTACACTCATTTCCCTCCCATCCCCACCCCTCCTCAATTCCTGGCAACTAGTAATCTGTTTCTCATTTCTATAATTTTGTCATTTCAAAAATATTATATAAATGGAATCATATAGTATATAACCTTCTGGGACTGTTTTTATTTTCTACCAGCATATAGTTCTCTGGAGATTTATCCAGGTTGTTGAATGTATCAATAGTTTAGTCCTGGGCTTCCCTGGTGGCGCGGTGGTTGAGAGTCCACCTGCCGATGCAGGGGACACAGGTTCGTGCCCCGGTCTATAAACTATAAAAAAAGTTTATAATAGTCCTTTTTATTGGTGGTTTGGTATGGAGATACCATAGTTTGTCCTACCACTCACCTTCTGAAGGACATCTGGGTTGTTTCCAGTATTTGGCTATTATGAATAAGCTGCTATACACATTTGTGTACAGGTTTTTGTGTGAACTTAAGTTCTTTTGTTTTTTAAAAATAAGATTTGTTTATTTATTTATTGGTTTTGTTTTGGCTGTGTTGCACAGCATGGCATGTGGGATCTTAGTTCCCTGATCAGGGATCAAACCTCCACCCCCTGCAGTGGAAGTGTGAAGTCTTCACCAGTGGACCACAAAGGAAGTCCCCTGAACTTAAGTTTTTCATCTCTCCCAAATAAATACCCAAGAATGCATTTACTGGGTCATATTGCAGCTGCATTTAGTTTTTTTTTTAACTTTTAAAAAAATATTTATTTATTTTTGGCTGTGCTGGGTCTTTGTTGCTGCATGAGGGCTTTCTCTAGTTGTAGTGAGTGGGGGCTAGTCTTCGTTGCAGTGAGCGGGCTTCTCATTTTGTGGCTTCTCTTGTTGCGGAGCACGGGCTCTAGGTGCATGGGCTCAATAGTTGTGGCTCATGGGCTTAGTTGCTCTGCCGCAATATGGGATCTTCCCAGACCACAGATCGAACCCATGTCCCCTGCATTGGCAGGCGGATTCTTAACCACTGCACCACCAGGGAAGTCCTCTCTCTCTTTTTAATCTTAGCCATTCTAATAGTTGTATAGTAATATCTCATAGTGTGATTTTTAATTTGCATTTCCCTCATGCTAATGATGTTAAACATCTTTTTCATGTGCTTATCTGCCATCTGTATATCCTCTTTGGTGAAATATCTGTTCATATTTTAGCTCATTTTCTGACTGGATTGTTTTCTACTGTTGAGTTTTGAGAGCTCTTTATGTATTCAGATACTAGTCCTCTGTTGGATATTTCTATATATTTTATATATATATATATATATATAATGTAAAGGTGTTTCAGTTGTATTTAGTGGGAGAAATCAGGAAAGGTATGTCTACTCCATCTTCCTGAAAATGGAAGTCCTGGTTAATTTTTGGTGGTTATCTTTCTTAGCATTAGATTTCTATTATATATAATTTTGGTTTGCAGTCTCTTTTTTGAAAGAGATGTTTTTGTTACTAATTTCCCCCCTTCTCTGTTTAATAGTTTTGCAATTTCTTCCATCTAGCCCGCTAAGGACCTAGTCTGAAGAGGTCTTCTACTAATGGCCTGAGCCATTAGAAGATATCACAGTTCTAATCATTGAACCAGAAGGCAGCTTCTTCACAACTCCTTAGGCTTCCCTCCTCCTCCACTCAATTAACTTTTTTTCTTTTTTAAGTAACAAATTCTTTATCAAGGGCAATTTTTTTTAAAGCTCCAACAACAGGTAGGTTCTATTATAATCAAACCTAATACAGTAGATTGATTTCATTAGTTGCTCCAATTCTTCACCTTTGTCTGAATCTACACAATTTGCCATGCAACTAACTTGCCACTTGTCACTCTGTTGTGAAGCCCTATATCTATATACCCTTTTAAAAAAAATCTGCTTTATAGTTATAATTTATATACAATAACATCCATTCATTTTAAAATATATAATTTGATGAGTGTGATTAATATTTACAGTTGTATAATTACTACCATGATCAATTTATAGAACATTTCCATTAGTCAAAAAGTACTCAGCCCTTGTGCAATCAATCTCATTTCACCATCCCCAGCCCCAGACAATGACTAATCTGGTTTATATTCCTATAGCTTTGCCTTTTCCAGAATTTCATATAAAATGAATCAGACAGCTTGTAGTCTTCCACATCTGGCTTCTTTCACTTACTTAACATAATGCTTTTGAGATTCACCATGTTGTTGCATGTATCAGTAAGTAGTTCGTTTCTTTTTGTTGCTAAGTTCAATTAACTTTTTAAAAGTCTCCTTCCATGAGACTGGTTGGGGGGGGGGTGGCATCCTACTCCCCTGGCCTCAAGTTCTTTCTATTTATGAACTATCTCTATAGATATTTTCAGTACCAGGAACTCACCTCTCAGGCACCGTTCTCTGGTCCCATACCTGGAGGCCAGCAGGCCCACAGTTTCAGCCTCACTCAGTGACTTGCATCTCTTCTGTTTTTGGTCCATGGATAAGATTATTTTGTTTGTGAGCCCAAACATGTTCTCTGATTTTCACTTTATATATTTTACTTCTTGCTATGTGTTCAGAACAAAAGGGATGTGTCGAAAGTTTGAATACAGTAATTCAATGTGCCCAAAGGCACATTTTCTATGTAATGTATCTAGAGAATAAGACTCTAGAATTTGGACTTCCCTGGTGGCGCCGTGGTTAAGAATCTGCCTGCCAATGCAAGGGACACGGGTTCGAGCCCTGGTCTGGGTGGATCCCACATGCCGCAGAGCAACTAGGCCTCTGTGCCACAACTGCTGAGCCTGCACTCTAGAGCCCGTGAGCCACAACTACTGAAGCCCGCGCGCCTACAGCCCATGCTCCGCAACAAGAGAAGCCACTGCAATGAGAAACCCATGCGCCACAATGAAGAGTGGCCCCTTCCTGCCACAACTGGAGAAAGCCCGTGTGCAGCAACGAAGACCTAACACAGCCAAAAATAAAATATGAAAAAAAAAAAAAAGAAAAGAACTGAGCAGAAAAGAAAAAAAAACAACTTAAAAGGCTCCAAAATTAGTCTTTTGTTTGTCTTTGGTCATAGACAAATAAAATACTATTTGATTAAGCACTCCCAGGGCCTATCTGTAATAACTCAACTATATTCTATTTTGATGTAGAATGCTGTCTAAAGATCACTGAACTTGCAGTCAGAAAACCTTAGTCCAAATCCTTGCTCTGGGACTTCCCTGGTGGTCCAGTGGTTAAGACTCAGCGCTCGCAATGCAGGGGGCCCAGGTTCGATCCCTGGTCAGGGAACTGGATCCCGCATGCCACAAACTAAGAGCCTGCATGCCACAACTAAGACCCAATGCAGCCAAAAATAAATAAATAAATACATAAAAAAAAAAAAGCTACTTTGTAAATAAGGAAATGGAAGCCCAGAAAGGTTAAGTAATTCACTCATTACTCATTATTGATGAGTGGTCAGATCTTCAAGGCATTACACAGCTATCTCTTAATGGGTTCTGATTCTTTTTACACAACTTCCTTAATATGTCCCCTTATCTTCATCTTACATAAAAGATACATAAAGGACTGTAGGGAGGCATCCAGGGGGAAAGAGGACAGTATTTCTATCCCTTTCTAGAGCCCTGGCATCTTAAGGGAAATGACAAACCTCCTAAGAAAGCAATTGGGCTAAATTCTCTCTGGCTGTTAGCAAAGTGAATTCACATGGATGTCTCCTCCCAGTGATGGGCTGCTCTGATTACTGTATAACCAATTTGAATAGGAACAGGGTACATTTATTTCTAGACAAGGTAAGACTTAGAAGTAGGCACCTCATTTACAAGGGCAGATGAGCATAGCTGTATATAGACAGCAGGTATACAATTCAAAGAGGAATGTTAGTCCTACTCTTGAAACAGCTGGGTAGGAACACGTGTTTATAAATCTGCCTCCCTCCTCTGGTATAATCTGCAAACGTTAACAATAATGAATGAGCTGAAAAGATGACAGTTCAGAGTGCTGGAAATGGGAGAGGGGAAGAGGAAAAATTCTAATATGGAAAAACAAAATGGAGGCTTGTTTACATGTCAAAGCAAACAGTTCCCCTAGGTATAACTCTCTTCCTACAAGGTTCTGAGTTGAGACAGCTGGGAGATTAAGAAGACAGGAAGGAAAAAGCAGAAAATAACACTTAGCAGACCTAGTTTCTCTATTAAGGGCTAGCTTTAAGGCAGCAAGTAGGCTGAAGAGAAAGAGAAAAGTTAGTTTTCATTTTAGAAAGCTTTCTATTTTGAATAAGTGTTCACAAAATAAGGAAAGGGTTGGCATGTTTGAAGATAATAAAAATAATAATATGCTAAAAGTAGTAGTAAAAGTAGTGCTTTGTGTTTCTCTAGGTGGTTATTTTCATATTTACCAAGGGCATCACAGACATAATCTCATTAAACATTACTAAATTTTAGAGTGCTGAGTTAAGTATTCTCCCTTCTTAAAGGCGATCAACACCAGAACATGGTAAAGGGGAAATGACTTAGGTATGAGGCAGCAATCAGGTTCCCCCAGGTAACCGGAGGAGTGTCGTGTTAAGACAAAACCCAATCCCAAAGCAGCACTGCTTTGTTTCAAGGACAATTCAAAACAGTTGTGCAGGGACTTCCCTGGTGGTCCAGTGGTAAGAATCTGCCTTCCAATGCAGGGGACGCGGGTTTGACCCCTGGATGGGGAACTAAGATCCCACGTGCAGTGGGGCAGCTAAGCCCACGCACCACAACTATTGAGCCCACGTGCTCTACAGCCTGTGGGCCACAACTAAGAGAGCCCGCATGCCGCAACTACTGAGCCCATGCACTCTGCTGCCACAATGAGAAGCCCACGTGCTGCAATGGAGAACCTGCGTACCCATATATGTGGAACCTAGAAAATGGTACAGATGAACCGGTTTGCAGAGGAGAAATTGAGACACAGAAGTAGAGAACAAACGTATGGACACCAAGGCGGGAAAGCGGCTGGGGGTGGGGGTGGGGGTGTGATGAATTGGGCAATTGGGATTGACATGTATACACTGATGTGTATAAAATGGATGACTAATAAGAAAATAAATAAATAAATAAACATTAAAAAAATAAAAAAGAACCTGCGTGCCGTGACTAAGACCCGATGCAGCCAAATAAATAAATATTGGAAAAAAAAAAAAGTCATGCAGTCAAGACTGATACAAGCACAATAGTGGAAAGAGTAAATTTGACCTCCAGAGCCCTCATTTTTACCATTTCCACTTAGTACATGCTTTCTCTCAGGGATCTAATAAACTAATGCTCAGTTGACCACTTTCCTTCTTGTATGCCATGTGCTTCCTTGCTTCCTAGCTTCCACTTTCCTTCTTGAAAACAGTTCCTTCATTTGGCTTCCAGGACAAGGACACCACACAGGCCTGATTTTCTTCTTATTGTTCTGCTCGCTCCTTCTCAGCACCTTTTGCTGTTACTTCTTCATATCTAACTAATGACTCAAACTTCTATCTCCAGCACCTACCTTTTTTTCCCTGAACTCCAGATTCATATATCTAATTGCAAATTTGACATTTCCATTTGATGTCTCAAAAGAGATTTCAAACTTAACATGACCCAAACTGAGCTCCTGATACCCACCTGTCCCTTGACCACTCCCTTGCCCCCTGCTCCCAATAACAACTTGGCTCTGAGTTTTCCCTATTTCAGGTAATGGCATTTCCATCCTTTCAGGTGTTCAGGTCAAAAACCTTGGAAGTTCTGCTTGACTCCTCTCTTACTCTCACACCACCCCACATCCGACAGTCAGCAAATCTTGTTGGCTCAACCTTCAAAATATATCCAGATTTTGATCATATCTCACTATCTCCACTTCTCTGGCTCCAGGTACTCCTCTAATTATTGCAACAGCCATCCCATCCCTCTCTGACCCATTCTCAACACAGGAGCCAGAGAGATCCTGTTAAAATCCAAGTCATATCCTATCATTCCTCTACTCAAAACCTTCCAAAGGCTTCTTTCCATTTCACCCAGATTAAAGGGCAAAATTCTTATTGTGATCTTAAAGGATTCATGTGATCTCGGCCCTCATTACCTCTCTGATCAACATCATCTACTACTCTGCCCCTCACACTCTGTTCTGGCCTGTGAGCTACTTGTTCCTTGAACACAACAGGCATGTTCTCATCTTAGGGCCTTGAACTTGCCATTCCATCTATCAGTAACATCCCTTCCCCCCATCCCCCATATTCTCAAAGGTACTTTCCCTTCATTTCTTTCAAATATTTTCTCAAAAGTCATCTCAGTGAGGCCATCCCTCATTCGCACTCCCCACTTATACACTTTCTAGTTCCCTTTCCTACCTTCCTCCCCATAATATTTATCAGTATGTAACATAGCAGAAATTTTATTTATTCATCTTGCTTATTGTCTGTTCAGTCCTATTAGAATGTAAGCTCTATGAAGAGCAAGATTTTTGTCAGTTTTTTTGCACTGCTGTATCTATAAGAACTAGAAACATTTTTGGCATATAGTAGATGCTCAATAAGTACATGTTGAATGAATGAATGCTCCTTGTTTCTCTCCAGAAACTCTGTTCAAGTAAGGTATAAAAAACTGATAAACAGAAACCTCAATTAAATAGTGTTGAGGGACCACAAGAAGGAGCTCTCATGCCCTGTGATGGTAGCAGAGCCCAAACAGGAGGAAGAAAGACTCCTCTTCTTTCCTGGCAAGGACTCAGCCAATGAGAAGCTATGGACTCTGTTTACTATAGTGTTCCCAATTTCCCTTTCCCCTCTATAAAAGTGTTCTTCCCTTGCTGTGCAGGAACTTGCATGTGGCTCACCATGGTTGCAGACGCTGAATTGCAATTCTCTGCTGATCTCAAATAAGCCCATCTTTGCTGGAGAAATGTCTGGTCATCTATTTGATTTAGGTCAACATTTTGGTGGCCCATACGGGGACCAGAGGAGACCCCTGAAGACTCTAGGACTGGTGAGCAAACAGGTGAGGTACCCATAATTGAGCCCACTGAGCTCACTGCTTTTCTTGCTGACCGTGGAATTTGGAGGGTCTTTCTCCTGGATCCAAGCTCATGCCCTCTTTGTCTATGAAGAAATGGCTGGTGTTAGCTTGCAGGCTGTTTGAATTGAGCTGTTTGAACTGTAAGCTGTTCGAGCTGTTTGAAAATTGTTCTTTTACTCTAGAGGAAATCCTTTGAGAAATGGGATCCCAGTTATCTGTGGCCCCCACACCCTGGGACTTTGGCCAATTTTATGTTTAAAAACTGTTGTCCTTCCTCATGCACATTTCTAACTAAATGGACCAACCTGTCCAAAGGCAATTTAGAATATCAATGGCCATTTTTTTTTTTTTGCGGTACGCGGGCCTCTCACTGTTGTGGCCTCTCCCATCGCGGAGCACAGGCTCCGGACGCGCAGGCTCAGCGGCCATGGCTCACGGGCCCAGCCGCTCCGTGGCATGTGGGATCTTCCCGGACCGGGGCACGAACCCGTGTCCCCTGCATCGGCAGGCGGGCTCTCAACCACTGCGCCACCAGGGAAGCCCTCAATGGCCATTTTGGGGAACTTTTAAAATCCCCAAACTTAATTTCCTTAAAACTGAACTGGACTACAATAGCTCAGAAATAGAGCTGAATGGTATGCCTATTTCAACTGGCATTTTAAGGCTTCCAAACATTATCAGGAACCTAAAACTGCTTCTCTGCAAAATAAGATTTTAAGACTAACTGAGGCAAATAAATGATTAAAGAAAGATAAAATGGCTCCTGAAGTCTCAGGCTCTTCTTCTTGGCTTCTTTGTCTCAGGCTCCACCTCTGGCACCACCTTTCTCTCCCTTGGCTTCTTGTGGCCAGACTCTGCCTCCAGCACCATTTCAATCCTTCCTTCTATACTGCCTATGCCTCCTCTTTACCCTCAATTCCCTCATACAAATTCTCTCCCGGAACTTACTCCCTCTCTGAAACTCTCCCAGCTCCCTTTTCCTCTCAACTTGTTAGAGCCTGTCCCTTAAAAATTAAGCCTTCTGGGCTTCCCTGGTGGCACAGTGGTTAAGAATCCGCTGGCCAATGCAGGGGACACGGGTTCGAGCCCTGGTCTGGGAAGATCCCACATGCCATGGAGCCACAACTACTGAGCCTGTGCTCTAGAGCCTGCGAGCCACAACTACTGAGCCCGTGAGCCACAACTACTGAGCCTGCGTGCTACAACTACTGAAGCACACACATCTAGAGCCCATGCTCCACAAGAGAAGACACTGCAATGAGAAGCCTGTGCACCGCAACCAAGAGTAACCCCCGCTCGCCACAACTAGAGAAAGCCTGCGTGCAACAACGAAGAGCCAATGCAGCCAAAGAAAAACCTAAAAAAAAATCCTAAAAAAAAAAAATTAAGCTTTCTGAGGATCCAGAGGTTAAACACTTAATTTCTTATATTCCCTTATATTGAACTGTGAGCCATTGTCAAATATTTTCCCAAAGTAACTGAAGATCCTTACAGATTTTCTGAGGTGTTTATTTGTTAAACTTTTATTGATTAATTGATTGATTGATTGATTTTTACTTGGTTGCACAGGGTCTCAGTTGTGGCTCGTGGGCTCTTCTTTTTTAATATCTTTATTGGAGTATAATTGCTTTACAATGTTGTGTTAGTTTCTGTTGTACAACAAAGTGAATCAGCTATAAGTATACATATATCCCCACATCCCCTCCCTCTTGAGCCTCCCTCCCACCCTCCCTATCCCACCCTCATGGGCTCCTTAGTTGCTACATGTGAACTCTTAGTCGTGGCATGCGTGTGGGATCTAGTTCCGTGAAGGCCAGGCACAGCATTTGATGAAAACTGCTAATTGGGAAAATCCTGAAATGTCTCTAGAATTACAACTGGGAGACCAGCCCACTAACTTACTACATGATCAGGTTAGAGATATGGCTAGGCGACTTCACTGAGCAATTTTCCAAAGCCTGTTGATTGGAACAAACTTCAGGCTTGCATACAAAAATCTGATGAAACTGTTCATAACTATTATAATCGACTTCAGATTAAAAAAAAATTCTGGTCTTCCTTCATGTGTTGATTCTACCTGGTAGTTTTTAACTCTATTTTTATTAATGGGCTGAACTGGGATCTTTCCCATCTAGTAAAAAAGACCAGGATGGAATGGGAAACTATGTCCATCCCAGACTTAATTAATCTGACAAACCAGCTCTCTTGCACTCTAGATGAGTCACCTAAATGGGAGACCACCGAAATTCTTAATCTTCAAATCCAGCAAATGAAGGCTCCTAAAACAAAACCCAAACCCTCCTAGTTTCTGCTATTATTGCAAAGAGCTAGGACATTGGAAAAGAGACTGCTACAAATTTAAGTACTTTAGGCATCTTCAGCTCTCTAACCAGCCTTTCCAACATCCTCCCAACTCTCAGTTATGGGGCTCTGAGGAACTACCAAGTTGATTAAGAGGGAGAATTGGGGAAATCCCTGGTAGTTCCTCAATCAACTTGGAGAAACATTTCTCCAGATTGGGAATGGATCTCTTCCAGTCCTAAATGCTGCTGGAGCTAAACTCTCAGTGCTCAACCCAACTAATATAAAGCAGCCCCTGCCTGGGAATATTAAAACATTTCAGGACTGCCCTGGCAGTCTAGTGGTTAAGACTCCGCGCTTCCAATGCAGGGGGCTCGGGTTCAATCCCTGGTCAGGGAACTAAGATCCCAACATGCCACGAGACATGGCCAAAAAAAACTCCAAAACACCCCAGTTCAAATAGTGGGGATCTCTAATGAACCTCAAAAGGTTCCTATCTCTGACCAATTCCCTGTTGTTTAGGCCCTTTCAGATACATACACCCTTTTCTCCTTAGTTTCTCTGTCCCTACCCATTTTTTAGGCCGAGACTTCTTAGAGAAGTATCATGCCAAAATTTCTTTCTCCCAAAAGGAGGAGTTAATTATAGAATTTGACAGTAGTCATCAAAGTAACCAGCAAGATGAATTAAATGATCCTTTGACATCTTTTTTTTGTTCTAGAGCTGATTCTGGAAACACTGATCATTTGCCCCTATTGAATCAGCTACCACCTTCCTTATGGGCAAAATCTCCAACTGATACTGGAAAAATTAATAGTGCATCTCCCATCAAGTTTCACATAGATTCCTCAAAACCTCTTCCCGGAATTAATCAATATCATATAAAGTAAAGCAGCCCTTCAAGGCACAAAGCCCAAAATAGAAGATTACAAGGCTTGAGGCCTCTTTACCCCTTGTACTAGCCCTGTAACACTTCCATTTTCCCAGTGAGAAAACCTAAGGGCCAAGGGTGGAGGCCCAGGACCTCTGAGCAAAAAAAAAACAACACTGTTGGGAGTTCCCTGGTGGTCCAGTGGTTAGGATTTGGCACTTTCACTGTTGTGGCCCAAGTTCAATCCCTGGCTGGGGAAATAAGATCCCGTAAGCTGCGCAGCACAGCCAAAAACCAACAAAAAAAACATTGTTATCCCTCAATATCTTGTTGTTCCTAACTTTCATAGGTTACTAACATCTATTCCTATCAGAAGTAAATTCTTTACTGTAACTGATTTATCAGTTCACTCTTTAGTTGATGAAGTTAGTTGATGAAGCTAGCCAACACCTGTTTGCCTTCATTTGGGAAGAAAAACAATTCACCAGGACAGCAATGTCTCAAGGGCTTTATTGAGAGCCTTTCATTTCTCACCAACCCTGAAGGCTGATCTGCATGATATAAAGTTCAGGGGTTCTACTTTGTTGCAGTATGTAGATGATTTGCTTCTTTGCTCTCCTTTTCTCTTCACAGGAAGACAGCAACCACTTGCTAAAACTTTCAGGTTTAAAACTATTATATATAGGATGGATAAACAACAAGGTCCTACTGTATAGCACAGGGAACTATATTCAATATCCTGTGAAAAACCACAGTGGAAAAGAATATATATATGCGTAACTGAGTCACTTTGTTGTACAACAGAAATTAAAGACAACACCGTAAAGCAACTATACTTCAATAAAATTAAAAAACAAACAAACATTTAGGCTTAAAGGGACACAAGGTCACCAAAGAAAAACTGCAGTTTGCCCAAACCTAGTTTCAATATTTAGAGCATCTGATCTCAAAATAAGGGCTACAATCAGATCCAGATAGACTTCATGTTGTCCTAAGTTTCCCCAAACCCAAAACTAGGTGCCGAGAGGTATTCCTGAGCTACTGGTTATTGCTTAAATTGCATTCTAAATTTCTCTCTATGGCCAAACCTCTGTATGTCTTACTCAACAGTAACAATCCTGACCCAATTTTATGGGAAGAACTGGACAACACGGCCTTTAAGGCTTAAAGGAGAGTTTTATGAATCCACCTGCTCTTGGGCATCACAATTATCAAATTCCCCTTTTCCTTTTTTGTTTATGAAAAGGAAGGGAATGCCCTTGGGGTACTTACCCAAAAACAAGGGACCACTAACAACCCATAGGATATTATAGCCAGTAACTGGACTCTGTGGCA
Organism: Leucopleurus acutus; assembly: GCF_964270905.1. Taxonomy (NCBI): domain Eukaryota; kingdom Metazoa; phylum Chordata; class Mammalia; order Artiodactyla; family Delphinidae; genus Leucopleurus; species Leucopleurus acutus. Next base: position 133,544,725 of record NC_139142.1, on the reverse strand, counting down.
TGGGAACACCTCCCGTCCTTGCCTTAGAGCCATTACAGCCACTGCCATTTTAGTTAAAGCAACCAGGAAAATCACTATGGGATGCCCTTTAGCCATTTTTATACCTGACGCAGTAGAAGTTCTCCTGAATTCTCATCACACTCAACGCCAAACGAAAGCAGCCAAATCTCTGTCATGGCTCAAAGGGATATTTCCCCAAATGATGACTTAGAGAAACTGGCTAGAGAAGCCCAACAATTGGCCTCAGAAAAGGAAAAGCAAGGTTGGAAATTCAACCATTTTTGGTTTGATAAAAAGAGGAAGCTCTGGTTTGGACCAAATAACAACCCAGTCTTACAGAGGACTCTAAAATTCCCACTCCCCACCACTGTCCATGCATTAAACTACTGGTGTACTGACAAAATGATAGCATTCATGAATCAATATGAGTGGGGAAACATTAAGAAAGCTACAAAAAGTGACTACCTCACTTGTCCCACTTGTCCAAAGTACAACCCAGGGAAGCCTGTTTGTACTGCTCCTGGACATTTTAAACTGCTTAATTTGGGACTTCCCTGGTGGTCCGGTGGTAGAGAATCTGCCTTCCAATGCAGGGGACACTGGTTCAATCCCTGGTTGGGGAACTAAGATCCCACATGCTGCAGGGCAACAAAGCCCACGTGCCACAACTACTGAGCCTGCATACCACAACTACAGAGCCCACACACTACAACTACAGAGCCCAAGCACTCTGGAGCCCACGCCGCAACTAGAGAAGAGAAAACCTGCATGCCACAACTAGATCCCGCATGCCGCAACGAAGACCCGATGCAGCCAAATAAATAAATAAAATTTAAAAAATGCTACTAAACTGATTAATTTGAGGTTTGGCAAATGGATGTCATACAACTCCCTCCATCTCATGGATGTGAATATATTTTAGTCACGGTCTGTATGTTTTCACAATGAACTGAAGCCTTCTCTTGCAGACAGGCTACTGCCTCTTCTGTGGCTAAGGTCTTTTTGGAAAAGATTAACCCTACCTGGGGAACTCCTCTCAAATTTTACAGTCCAGGAACCCATTTTACTGGCCAGGTACTTCAACAAGCCTGTGCTGTTTATCCAGTTTTACAAGTTTCACTGTGCTTACCACCCCTCAATCCTCTGGTTTCCTTGTGGAACACACCAACCGTGTTTTTAAGACTGAATTGGCAAAACTGGTAGAGGTCCTCCAAATACCTTGGCCAAAAGCATTGCTGTTGGTCCCTCCAAATCTCAGATCTACTCCTTTTAGAACTCATAAACTCTCCCCTTTGAGACAGTCATAAGATGTCCAATGCACTTGGCTTCTGCTTCTTTTGACCCACAAGTGATAAAAGGAGAGATACTCTAATACTGCAAAGGCCTAACTGCTTCTATCAAAAATAACCATGCTTTCAGCCACTATGGAGAACAGTATGGAAGTTCCTTGAAAAACTAAAAACAGAACTACCGTATGACCCAGCAATCCCACTACTGGGCATATACCCTGAGAAAACCATAATTCAAGAAGAGTCATGTACCACAATGTTCATTGCAGCTCTATTTACAATAGCCAGGACATGGAAGCACCTAAGTGTCCATCAAGAGATGAATGGATGGGGCTTCCCTGGTGGCGCAGTGGTTGAGAGTCCGCCTGCCGATGCGGGGGACACGGGTTCGTGCCCGGTCCGGGAGGATCCCACATGCCGCGGAGCGGCTGGGCCCGTGAGCTATGGCCGCTGAGCCTTCGCGTCCGGAGCCTGTGCTCTGCAGCGGGAAAGGCCACAGCAGGGAGAGGCCCGCGTACCGCAAAAAAAAAAAAAAAAAAAGAGATGAATGGATAAAGATGTGGCACATATATACAATGGAATATTACTCAGCCATAAAAAGAAATGAAATTGAGTTGTTCGTAGTGAGGCGGATGGACCTAGAGTCTGTCATACAGAGTGAAGTAAGTCAGGAAGAGAAAAACAAATACCATACACTAATACCTATATATGGAATCTAAAAAAAAAAAAAAGGTTCTGATTAACCTAGGGGAAGGACAGGAATAAAGACACAGACGTAGAGAATGGACTTGAGGACAAGGGGAGGGGGAAGGGTAAGCTGGGATGAAGTGAGAGAGTGGCATGGACATATATACACTACCAAATGTAAAATAGACAGCTAGTGGGAAGCAGCTGCATAGCACAGGGAGATCAGCTCGGTGCTTTGCAACCACCTAGAGGGGTGGGATAAGGAGGGTGGGAGGGAGACGCAGAGGGAGGGGATATGGGGATATACGTATGCATATAGCTGATTCACTTTGTTATACAGCAGAAACTAACAACACTGTAAAGCAGTTATACTCCAATAAAGATGTTAAAAAAAAAAAATAACCATGCTTTGGTAAAGCAGTCTTTTCACAGTATACCCTTGGGAGACAAAGACCTTAAGCATCACACCTTGTAACCTGGAGATTTCATCTATTGGGAAAGAATTCTCTTATACCTCACTGGAAAGGCCCCTATCGGGTACTGCTAGCCAACCCTTGTACCACCAAACTCCAAGAAACAGATTCTTGGCGAGTCATGTGATACAAGTAAAGAAAGCACCAAACCCTGACTGGACCTGCACATTATCTGGGTTACCTGAAAGTGAAGATTTCCCAGAAGAGAAGCAGCAACATCTGATGAGACACCTTTCCGAACATATCTAGACCAGCCCTGTTGGAAGTTTGTTGCCAAACCTCTGATGATGATATAACACTTCAGATGATCTCAAATGTTTATGATCTTGATAACATATGGACTTCAGATAAAAAGTGCTTGAGAATTCTGCCTTCTACCCTCCTTTTTCACTCGAACGTGACCTCAATAGGTTTCCAATCTGTGCACTTTTCCTCTGCCTTGAGACATTACACCTAGGAAAGGTCCTTCCTGGCACTGAGGGACAAAAAGCTGCCGAAACTAGAAAAACTAACTTTTGGTCAGTGACGTTTTCAGAGAAAGATCTTGATTAAAAGGGGGAAATGTAAAAAATAAATAAACAGAAACCTCAATTAAATAGAGCTGGGAGACCAGAAGAAGGAGCTCTCATGCCCTGTGATAACAGCAGAGCCCAACAGGAAGAAGAATGACTCCTCTTCTTTCCTGGCAAGGACTCAATCGTGGTTTCTTTGTTTACTTTAGCACTCCCAGCTTCCCTTTCCCATCTATAAAAGTGTTTTCCTTCCCTTGCCATGTAGGGACTTGCATGAGGCTTACCATGGTTGCAGACCCCAAATTGCAATTCTCTGCCTATCCTGAATAAACCCATCTCTGCTGGAGAAATATTTGGCAGTTTTATTTGTTTTAAGTCAATCAAAGAAAAATTTCCAAGTAGTTCCATTCTTATACATAATGGGGCTTATACATAATGGGACCCTTACTAGTGTTTGAATACAGTAATATAGTTTATTTTGTGAGTTGAATAGGCATCTACTTTGCCCAACTGAGTCAGTAACCTGCTGTATGATTCTGGGCCAGCTACTTTATCCTCCTTTGTTGGACCAGACCTCTAGAATTCTGTGATTCTATGAAAGGCCATGAAACTCAAGCACTTAAACGTATAAATGACTAATAAAATGCTATTTCCCATGGAGTTTTAACAATGATCAAAGACTTAAGCTAAACAAAATACAAGGCATGAAATATAAGGCATGTCATTTCAGATATTGTTTACCTGGTAGAAAAAATTTTTATCTGAGTGGGAGTATAAATTGGTAAAAGCACTCTGGAAAACTATTTTGTTTCTACCAAACTCACGTATTTCTAAGCAGATCTTCTAAAGCTAAACATACATCTACCCTATGACCCAGCAATTCTCAGAAACAAGAACTTACATCCAACAAAAGACATGTAAAAGAATGTTTATAGCAGCTTCACTCATAATAGTCCCAAACCAGAAACAACTCAAATGTCTGTAAAAAGTAGAATGGATAAATTGTGGTATATTCATAATGTAATATTATAATGCTCTGAAGAATGAACTACTGCTATACATTACAAAATGGATGAATCTCACAGACATAATGTTAAGTGAAAGAAGCCAAACAAGAGTACATACCATGTGATCACATTTCAAGGTAGGAAAACTCATCTATAATGATACAAATCAGAACAGTGGTTACCTTTTGGGGTGGTATTGACTGCAGAGGGCATGAGAGAATCTTCTAGGGGTACTGGTAATGTTCTAGTTCTGGATGTAGGTAGTAGTCACACAGTTATATACATATATAAAAATTCATCAAACCATGTACTTAGTATTTGTTCATTTTATTTATGTTATACTTCAATAAAACATTAAAGCAGGGACTTCCCTGGTGGCACAGTGGTTGAGAATCCACCTGCCAATGCAGGGGACACGGGTTCGATCCCTGGTCCAGGAAGATCCCACATGCCGTGGAGCAACTAAGCCCGTGTGCCACAACTACTGAGCCCTCGTGCCACAACTGCTGAAGCCTGTGCACCTAGAGCCTGCACTCCACAACAAGAGAAGCCACCGCAATGAGAAGCCCGAGCACCGCAACGAAGAGTAGCCCCTGCTCGCCACAACTAGAGAAAGCCCGCACGCAGCCAACGAAGACCCAACACAGCCAAAAATAAATGAATAAATTAAAAAAAATAATAAAACATTAAAGCAATCTACAGCAGGTAGTAGGTTCTCTCTCAGTAGCATTCTACTCTATCAAAGAGTTAAAAAACTCTCTGGAATATAGTGACCAACTCAGTAAACTTCCACAGAGAAAGTCTATCTCCCCTGAGGTTAACCAACAATTTTTTAACACCAGAAACTAACACAACATTGCAAATCAACTATACTTCAGTTAAAAAACCCCAAAAACAAACAAACAAAAATGAACAACTTTTTGGTATCAACATGTATCAGGGGATTGTGTTGGGCATAGTGTAAAATACATATAATAATTCTTTATTTACTGGCAACACTTCTAAATGTTTCTACTGCTACTATGCCTAGAGAGGGCACAGGAAATTCATATATTGCTGGTGGGTGTATAAAGCTGGTCCAACCTCTGGTGGCAATCGGGCATTATCTTTCAAAAAGCACATTCTCTTTGACCCAACAAATCCACTTGAAGGTATTTATCCACAAATATTCTCAGTGTACTAAATGAACACGGTACCTACTGCAGCAGTGTTTATTATAGAAAAAGATGGGAAACTAACTAAATGTCCTTCAATGAAGAAGCAATCAAATACATTTCTGCATATCCACACGATGGAATACTATGCAGCTGTTAAAAAACAACTATAAATAAACTGATATGGAACAAATTCTGAGATATACAGGCAAATGGAAAAAAGCGCAAGGTACAGAACAGTAATTACAGTATGCTACCATCTGTGTAAAAATAACCTTATAAGTATCTATTTATAAGTGCACAGAAGGTCTCTGAAAGGATAAATAAACTAGTATTAGTGGTCTTCCCTAGGGAGGGAAACTGGGTGGCTGGAATTCAGTGGAAGGAAACTTGTTTTTCATTGTATATTCATTTTACTGTTGAATTTTTACACCATATACATGTGTTACCTATTCAAAAAAAAAAGGTAAAAATAGTAGTTAATTTTGGTAGGACAAAATGCTAATTTTTTTTTCCTTTTAGGAAAGGAAAATATTATAATTGAAGAGGGCAAATAAGTGGCAGGATGAATACCATCTCTGAAACCCTGTCTCACTTCTTGTAAATGGGTAATTTCTCTTTATTCAGTTCAGAGTATCAAGGTGATTGTGGCAGTTTTAAAATATGTCCACAGATTCTTCGATAGTCTTCCCTCAAAATGGAGAGGGCTAATTCCCCGCACCCTGACTGTGGGTTACAATTAGCAACTTGGTTCTAATAAACAGAATGTGGTGAAAGTAGCCTTCTCAGACTAGGTGATAAAAGGCAACACGGGTTCCTCCTAGTTTTTCCTCTTGGATTACTTCTCTTGGGGAAGTTAGCTGCTGTGTTATGAGGACACTGAAGTAGCCTACCCTATGGAGAGGTGCATGAGGCCAGAGACTGAGGCCTCCTGCTAACAGACACGTAAGTGAGCCAACTTGGAAGTGATCCTCAAATAAGCTTTCAGATGATAGCAGCCCAGCTGACATTTTGACTGCAACTTCATGAGCAATCTTGAGACAGAATCAGCTACTGAAGCCACTCTTGAATTGCTGACCCCCAGAAACTATAAGTTTTAGAATGCTATATTTTGGGAATAATTTGTTATACAACAACAGATAACCTAGAATAGCGTTTTATCCTAAGCCAACAAAGAATTCATTCAACTTATTCCTTCCTGGAGCAAATATTTACTGAGCCTCTATTATTTGCCAGGCATTATGGTAAGTATTGAAGTTATAAAAAACAACTAAGAAGATACCAAGGTCCATTTCTGGGCTGGGAGCAAATATTTATTAAGAGCCTATACGCTGGACTAGGTACTGGAGAACAAAGATAAACAAGGCCAGCTGCTTGCTCTCAACATAAGGGACTGAAAAATAGGTTACGGGCAAGAGGTCACATGTGACTGAATATGCCAGTAGCTTTGAGTTTTCAAATGGAAACATCAGTATTTACCTATATGCTGCTTTTAAATCTTGTTTCAATCCCAACTGCCAATCCTGGTTGATGCTGACAACTACCCCCTGAATAAAGGGCAGGTTAGCATGCAAGTCTCCCTTTCCCTCTTTCCCTCCCTCCCTCCCTCATACCTTTCTCCCTCCCTCCCTCCCTTCAACAAATGAATACCTACTTTGGCTCAGAGTATCTGAGATATAGCAATGCACAAAACTGACAGCTCTTGCTCTTATACAACTTATATTCAAGTGGTGGGAGACAGACAACAAGTAAATATATGTCAGACAGTGGTAAGCCCTATGGAGATAAACGAAGCAGGAGCAAATGAATAAAGAATGTGAGGGATGGGATGTTGCTAATTTATAAAGGGCAGTCAAGAGAAGCCTTATTGAGCAGGTGACAGTTAAGCAGAGAAACCTGCGTGAGCCATGAGGAAATTAGAAGGAAGAATATTTGAGGCAGAGGAAAAACCAGGTATAAAGGCGCTGTAGTGGGAATGTGCTTGGCATGTTCTCAGGAAGCGCAAAGTGGAGTGAGACTATGGTGGAGTAAGTGAGAGGAAGAGTAGGAAGAGATGAGGTCAGAGATGAGGGCAGCCCAGATCATGCAGACCAGGGGTTTACACACTTTTAATGTAAGGAACCCATTGTAAATATTCTAGCCTTTGCAGGCCACACAATCTCTGTGGTAACTTCTCAACCCTTGTAGCACAAAGAGTCACAGACAATACATTAATGAATGGGTTATGGCTGTGTACCAATGAAATTACAAAAACAGGCAGTGGACTGGATTTGGTACTTTGACTGTAATTTGCAGGCCCCTGATATCAACAGTGTAGCACCTTATAAGACAAATAATGGAGGCCAGAGGGGAACAGTATATGTATGCCCAGGCTTTGGCCTCAGAATGTATCCTTCACTGAAACAAAGCTATAAATGAGAGTTAACTGAAACACCTCTATTGACATTAAGCACTCAAAGGTTGTTTGTTGAATAGATAAACTGAAAAAGCAGATTGTCTGCAACCCAAAATAACAATTATTTATCTGTTTCTATAAACAAATGTTTTTTTTTAAATTTATTTTATTTATTTTTGGCTGCGTTGGGTCTTCGTTGCCATGCGCGGGCTTTCTCTAGTTGTGGTGAGCGGGGGCTACTCTTCGTTGTGGTGCGTGGGCTTCTCATCGCAGTGGCTTCTCTTGTCACAGAGCACGGGCTCTAGGCGCTTGGGCTTCAGTAGCTGTGGCTCGTGGGCTCTAGGCACTAGGGCTCAGTAGGTGTGGTGCATGGGCTTAGTTGCTCCACAGAATGTGGGATCTTCTCGGACCAGGGCTTGAACCTGTGTTCCCTGAGTTGGCAGGCGGATTCTTAACCACTGTGCCAACAGGGAAGCCCAATAAATATTCTGACAATAAAATTAACTTTGGAACACAAGCCATTCATAAATTGAGGACTCAATATACAGAGGATATTTTAATTTTTCTTCATGACTCAGGGGCATTATTCTAGATATGATTCTCCTGTGGTGTGGTAAACGAATGTCCTTTCAAAGGTTACCGAGGCCTTAAGGGTTAATGACTCCATTAACTGTGATCAGACTTCTCTGTTGAGTTTTTGTGTTTTGCTTTTCAGTCTCCTACCTGGTTGTCAGCAGTCACTTTTTGTCATTAACATGTCTACCTTTTGCAGTAGTAGTCATTTCCATATTCCCAACCTCTGTATCACATCCAACTTGCTTCTTATAATCTACTTTAGATGAGGAAATCAGGGAGTCAATACTAACGTAGGTCTATCATCAGGCCCTACAGGTCCTCTTATCTGACTTCACGGCCATATACATTCCACGTGCATTAATTCCACGATTCTCTTAAGAGTCTGTTATAGTTGGAATACAAAGTCCATGGGGAAAAATTCTATAGGTATTAGCCAAAGGAATCAGTTAGTCAGACAAAACCATTTTTGGTAACTTCCTACAACTAATTTGTCAGTGAGCTTTGAATGCAGTGTGGGGTGTATGTGATCAATGTCCAATAAACAAATTTTTAAAAATTGAAGACTTGTTTTTATTCCTCTTTTAAGTGTGTTATTTCTACCAACAGGTAATGAGGGTCTCAGTATAGGTGCCAAGAATGCTTAGACATGGCAATAAAATGAAACATACATCTTTAAGACTCTCTTAGACAGAGAAACTAAAAAACATTGCTTAAGGCAGTGATTCTCAAAGTATGGTTCAGGGATGTCTGGCAGTCCCAAAGACAGTTTCAAGGGGTTTTGCAAAGTCAAAACTATTTTCATAATAATACTAAGACAAATTTGGCTTTTTATTTTCATTCTCTCATGAGTGTACATAAGAGTTTTCCAGAGGCATGACGTGATATTTCGACAAATTGGATATAGAAGTACACATGAGAATCCAGTGTCTCCTATTAAGCCGAACACTAAAAAGATTTGTAAAAATGTAAAATAATGCTACTCTTCTTACTAAGTATTTTTGTTTTAGAAACTGCATTTTCATAAATATGGTAACATGTAAAACGTTTATTATTGTTATTTTTAAATAGATTAATAAATACATGTATTTTTTAACATCTTTATTGGAGTATAATTGCTTTACAATGTTGTGTTAGTTTCTGCTGTATAAGAAAGTGAATCAGCTATACGTATACATATATCCCCATATTCCCTCCCTCTTGCGTCTCCCTCCCACCCTCCCTGTCCCACCCCTCTAGGTGGTCACAAAGCACCAAGCTGATCTCCCTGTGCTATGCGGCTGCTTCGCACTAGCTATCTATTTTCCATTTGGCAGTGTATATAAGTCCGTGGCACTCTCTCACTTCGTCCCAGCTTACCCTTCCCCCTCTCCATGTCCTCAAGTCTATTCTGTTTTTAATAGGTTCTCAGTTTTAATTTCTGTTAGGGCAAATATCAATAACTATAATATCAATAGATATAAACAAAAGCTCTTAGAGGTCCTTAATAATTTTTAAGGATGGAAAGGAGTCCTGAGTTTAAAAAGTTTTAAAACTGCTGACTTAAGGGATACAACCCAAGCATTATTTTACTTCTGCCTTTTTATAAAGATGTTAACTAAGCTGCTAGTGCTATCTTCATGCTGGAAGACAGAAAGTTGGGGACCAGCCAGTTCTACCACTGCTGTCAGTTCTGCCTTGTGGGGATCCACTTGCCCAGTTGGAATTCTCCTAAGTTATGAGAATTTGGGACCCTGAAGAGAGGCAACTGATGATCTCTAAAGGAAGCAGGGAATTTGGGGCATAACGAAAAGGGATCATGGGCTGAAAAAGGAGGAAGCAGAGCTGGCTTTCTGTGGCATCTGGATACGAGCCAGTCACCACGGCCTGTACATTCTCCCTTTGAACTCTCTCTGAATAATATCTTCTTCCCCATCCCCAACCACAACCATCAGAATCCAGGTCCTCGTTAACTCACCTCTAGATTATTCTAACAGACTTTGAATTATGCTCCTAACTCCAATCTTTAATTCTTTCTGTCAATCCAGCCAGTAAACTACTGTCAGATTAATGTACCTCAAACAGTGCTTTCATGCAATGAGCCAGCAAATATATCTTACTTATTATACTCCATCACTGTGCCAAGTGCTAGTAGAGATTCAAAACTTTCACTTAACTGAAAATCTTATTCTATTTGGGGGGAGGGAAATGAATATGTATCAAATCATTACTAAAAAAATATGCTACACATACTGTGGTATAGACATGCAGTGTGACAGATCAGAGAAAGAATAGGATTTTGGTAACTCTTAAGAGGATCCGGGATGAGCTTGGTACACATAAGGAAGAGTGAAACCATGTGATAATGAGCTGAGGCTACGTGTTGGAGAGCAGGAAGAAGATCTGAAGAAGACAGTCTAATACTTCATGCTAAAAAAAATACTTGTTAATTACTGATTGGTACACTAATGCATTAAAATAAATTATAGGGCTTCCCTGGTGGCATAGTGGTTAAGAATTCGCCTGTCAATGCAGGGGACACGGGTTCAAGCCCTGGTCTGGGAAGATCCCACATCCCGCGGAGCAACTAAGCCTGTGAGCCACAACTACTGAGCCTGCGCTCTAGAGCCTGACAGCCACAACTACTGAGCCCACGTGCTGCAACTACTGACTCCCGCGTGCCTAGAGCCCGTGCTCCACAATAAGAGAAGCCACTGCAGTGAGAAGCCCGTGCACTGCAATGAACAGTAGCCCCTGCTCGCTGCAACTAGAGAAAGCCTGTGCGCAGCAATGAAGACCCAATGCAGCCCCCGCAAAAAACAAAAATTAATTAATTAAATTATAGATAGAAAACAAGATAAAAACTTTTGATTGGTGTGCTGGGTGGCTTAATTTGCCCTCCCCCAACAGCTGCTGCTCACCACTCTGTTTTCTAAATATGGTTAAGAATGAAGGTTATGGTTTTCAGGTTTTTAAAAATAAATAAATAAATAAATTTATTTATTTATTGGGTCTTGGTTGCTGTGCACAGGCTTTCCCTAGTTGCGGCGAGCGGGGGCTACTCTTTGTTAGAGTTACTACAACTTACTACAAGCAACTCTATGCCAATAAAATGGACAACCTGGAAGAAATGGACACATTCTTAGAAATGCACAACCTGCCAAGACTGAATCAGGAAGAAATAGAAAATATGAACAGACCAATCACAAGCACTGAAATTGAAACTGTGACTAAAAATCTTCCAACAAACAAAAGCCCAGGACCAGATGGCTTCACAGGTGAATTCTATCAAACATTTAGAGAAGAGCTAACACCTATCCTTCTCAAACTCTTCCAAAATATAGCAGAGGGAGGAACACTCCCAAACTCATTCTACGAGGCCACCATCACCCTGATACCAAAACCAGACAAGGATGTCACAAAGAAAGAAAACTACTGGCCAATATCACTGATGAACATAGATGCAAAAATCCTCAACAAAATACTAGCAAACAGAATCCAACAGCACATTAAAAGGATCATACACCATGGTCAAGTGGGGTTTATTCCAGGAATGCAAGGATTCTTCAATATATGCAAATCAATCAACGTGATACACCATATTAACAAATTGAAGGAGAAAAACCATATGATCACCTCAATAGATGCACAGAAAGCTTTCAAAAAAATTCAACACCCATTTATGATAAAAACCCTGCAGAAAGTAGGCATAGAGGGAACTTTCCTCAACATAATAAAGGCCATATATGACAAACCCACAGCCAACATCGTCCTCAATGGTGAAAAACTGAAAGCATTTCCACTAAGATCAGGAACAAGACAAGGTTGCCCACTCTCACCACTCTTATTCAACATAGTTTTGGAAGTTTTAGCCACAGCAATCAGAGAAGAAAAGGAAACAAAAGGAATCCAAATCGGAAAAGAAGAAGTAAAGCTGTCACTGTTTGCAGATGACATGATACTATACATAGAGAATCCTAAAGATGCTACCAGAAAACTACTAGAGCTAATCAATCAATTTGGTAAAGTAGCAGGATACAAAATTAATGCACAGAAATCTCTGGCATTCCTATACACTAATGATGAAAAATCTGAAAGTGAAATCAAGAAAACACTCCCATCTACCACTGCAACAAAAAGAATAAAATATCTAGGAATAAACCTACCTAAGGAGACAAAAGACCTGTATGCAGAAAATTATAGACACTGATGAAAGAAAGTAAAGATGACACAAATAGATGGAGAGACATACCATGTTCTTGGATTGGAAGAATCAACATTGTGAAAATGACTACACTACCCAAAGCAATCTACAGACTCAATGCAATCCCTATCAAACTACCACTGGCATTTTTCACAGAACTAGAACAAAAAATTTCACAATTTGTATGGAAACACAAAAGACCCCGAATAGCCAAAGCAATCTTGAGAACGAAAAATGGAGCTGGAGGAATCAGGCTCCCTGACTTCAGACTATACTACAAAGCTACAGTAATCAAGACAGTATGGTACTGGCACAAAAACAGAAAGATAGATCAATGGAACAGGATAGAAAGCCCAGAGATAAACCCACACACATACGGTCACCTTATCTTTGATAAAGGAGGTAGGAATGTACAGTGGAGAAAGGACAGCCTCTTCAATAAGTGGTGCTGGGAAAACTGGACAGGCACATGTAAAAGTATGAGATTAGATCACTCCCCAACACCATACACAAAAATAAGCTCAAAATGGATTAAAGACCTAAATGTAAGGCCAGAAACTATCAAACTCTTAGAGGAAAACAGAGGAAGAACACTCTATGACATAAATCACAGCAAGATCCTTTTTGACCCACCTCCTAGAGAAATGGAAATAAAAACAAAAATAAACAAATGGGACCTAATGAAACTTCAAAGCTTTTGCACAGCAAAGGAAACCATAAACAAGACCAAAAGACAACCCTCAGAATGGGAGAAAATATTTGCAAATGAAGCAAGTGACAAAGGATTAATTTCCAAAATTTACAAGCAGCTCATGCAGCTCAATAACAAAAAAACAAACAACCCAATCCAACAATGGGCAGAAGACCTAAATAGACATTTCTCCAAAGAAGATATACAGACTGTCAACAAACACATGAAAGAATGCTCAACATCATTAATCATTAGAGAAATGCAAATCAAAACCACAATGAGGTATCATCTCACACCAGTCAGAATGGCCATCATCAAAAAATCTAGAAATAATAAATGCTGGAAAGAGTGTGGAGAAAAGGAAACACTCTTGCACTGCTGGTGGGAATGTAGAATTGGTACAGCCACTATGGAGAACAGTATGGAGGTTCCTTAAAAAACTACAAATAGAACTACCATATGACCCAGCAATCCCACTACTGGGCACATACCCTGAGAAAACCATAATTCAAAAAGAGTCATGTACCAAAATGTTCATTGCAGCTCTATTTACAATAGGCAGGAGATGGAAACAACCTAAGTGTCCATCATCGGATGAATGGATAAAGAAGATGTCGCACAAATATACAATGGAATATTACTCAGCCATAAAAAGAAACGAAATTGAGCTATTTGTAATGAGGTAGATGGACCTAGAGTCTGTCATACAGAGTGAAGTAAGTCAGAAAGAGAAAGACAAATACCGTATGCTAGCACATATATATGGAATTTAAGAAAAAAAAATGTCATGAAGAACCTAGGGGTAAGACAGGAATAAAGACACAGACCTACTAGAGAATGGACTTGAGGATATGGGGAGGGGGAAGGGTAAGCTGTGACAAAGCAAGAGAGTGGCATGGACATGTATACACTCCCGGACGTAAAATAGATAGCTAGTGGGAAGTAGCCACATAGCACAGGGAGATCAGCTCTTGTGACCACCTAGAGGGGTGGCATAGGGAGGGTGGGAGGGAGGGAGATGCAAGAGGGAAGAGATATGGGAACATGTGTGTGTGTATGGCTGATTCACTTTGTTATAAAGCAGAAACTGGCACACCATTGTAGAGCAATTACACTCCAATAAAGATGTAAAAAAATAAAAAAGAATCATCTATATTTTGCTATACTGTATCTAACCCATAAGGTTATTTGTAATATCCATACCTATCATTTGATAATCAATATTTAATGAGTTCTTATCAGTAGTTAGGAGCTATGGAAATATACAGAAATAAAAGCCATGGTCCCTATCCTATCTTACCAATCCAGGTGGAACAGATAAACACACAAAAAGATAACAGGCAGCAGCTGATAAAGACAGAATAAAGTTTGGTTGAATGGCCAAATGAACTATATCTTACTATATATTTAGTGAAAATATGACATATTTAGTGAAAAAGGAGAGAGAGGAAGGATGTGGTATTTGGATTTAAATGAACTGATATGGTGCAGTTGTAAAATGTTGTTAATCATTTTTACGCTTTCCTCTAGATGGTGCTAGAACAACCACATTGTCTTTTATAACTCAAGTTTCCTTTAACATTATAAAGAGTAAGAGGTAATTTATGACTCATTAACAACTTGATGGCTCCTCTACTAATTTTACTGCCTTTTGGCTTACATCTTGGATAGTGGGAAATCCTGGACACTGCTGAGAAATTTAAATCACAGACAACGTAAACCCCAATGGTTTCTCATCCAATCTACAAAGAACTATTAATTCAAAGCAATGTACTATTTGTGTGTGTTTGGGGTGGAGAAGTAGGGTTGAATAATTTTCAGCCTCTGCTTCCAGAAAACTTATAATTTAGAATGAAGGGACAGAATTCCTAATATAAAGCAGAAGACATTATCATCAGCAATGTTTACCACTACTAATCTAAAAGATCACAGAAATAACAAGGGTAGGTAATGAATATTCTAACTTGCCTAAGGAAATAATGGGTTCTTTAAAGATTAGTAATAAGTTTTTAAAAATTGGCTTAAAATAAAGTTATTGTTGGATATACATATCGTAGCTCCCCCAAACTGTTACATCAGGCATCTGATATATCCAGATCGAAGCCCTGTCTAGGAACAGCCATAGTGTGCATTCTGTACAGACTTTCAGTATCTCATGTAATATGGGCTATAATGATAGAGAGATGTGAACTGAGCTCTAAGATTTCATGTTATAAGGATTTTTTGTTTGTTTTTAAAAAATTGTTCGAATAACCGTACTTCTAGTATACAGAGAGCTTGGGATGGTGGTGATGGCAGTGGTTAATCAGAGAGTAAGGTGAGAAAGCTAATATGTAACATGTGAATAGAAGTGGAACAGTTTCTACTTCCTCCTTGTGAGGGCAGCATCTGTACAAAACTACAGTTGTTGGTGTCTGGAGAACACTTGTGACAAACTTCTAACCAGGCCCTCTCTATCAGTTATCACTGCCAAAGCAGCTCACAAACCTTTAGGTCATCTTATGTCCTTGATGTGTCAATGATGCTTTCTCCTCATATAGTCCAAGATTAAAAGCTCATGTTACATTCTTTCCCCTCCAATGTTAGTGATTAACTGGCTGGGCACCCCCTCCCCCAAACTGAAAAGAAGCTGAGCAACGGCTCACTGCTCCTAACTAATCCTTCATAATAACAGGCACCTATTGTAGTTACCTGGTCTCCTAGTTAAAAATAACTAGGCTGAAGAAGAGCTGCTGTGGTCTGCAGAACTCTTTGTACATGCTATTTGGTGGGCTAGTTATTTGCATATTATTTATTTGAAGATACTTCAGCTACAAGATTTCCTGAAAACGAGCTCCCATATACAAAGCAAATGTGAAAAAACAACTCCACAAACTTAAGAACCAAAGCTGTCTTTTTGGCATTATATGGCAAAAATGTGTCAAGGTATAAATTTCTTTTCATTCCAACCCATTGAAAGTAAACAGGACTAGCGTTAGGCCAAGTTGTTTAAGATGTTCTTTGACTTAGTGAAGGTTTACCTTTCTGAAGTAACCAAAATCTATCAATCTTCTTTGTGATTTCTTCCATTACTTTTATGCTAAGCCTTTTTATCTAGAAATTTGGATATTTACTTATGTATTATTTTAACTGAATGGCTTTACAAAAATTTTTTAAAAACCGCATACCTAAGAATCCTGAATATATGTGTGTGTGTATTTATATACACATACATGTACACACATAAAAACTTATTTTTTCTACTTTGGAAATTATTTATTTATTTTTATTTTTAAATTCTTTTTTAAATTAACATATAATTGACAAATAAAATTGTCAGATATTTAAAGTTTACAACGTGATGATTCAAGATATGTATAGTTTTATATAAATTTATGTTAGATAGTGTAAGATGGGTCTGTAAATCAACTTTTTTCCCTCACATAGGGTTTCGCCAATAGCTATTACTAAAAAATCCTTTCCATTTCCCTTAGTTTGATTATAAATTAGGGCCTGTTTCTGGACTGTCAAATTGGTTCTACTGAGCCGCTATATATGCATGTAAAAAATGAAAAGTAACCCGTGTTCCCCCCCAAACCCCAATGATGCTGTATTAGAAGAGGTAATAACATCTACATCTTTTCCTTTTCCCTACATAAATACTTAGCAGGTACTTGGTAACTACTGAACAGAATAAATAACCCCAATAGTGGTTCAACCCATCAAGGCAGGGTTTGGATAGGCATCAGATCTCACCTCCGGCTGATGAGATGACAGCAGAATAGGAACTCCTCAACTACTTACTTAAAAATTTCACTTCCTGATTATCTACCCAGTGTGGTTCACCAAATTTCCAGCAGCATGGGTACATGTGCATGCACATGCAGGTTAGGGTTCAGGGAAGGAGTGTTGGGAAGCCTAAGTGACAACATCCTATATAGCAATAATGAGTTTATGGTATTAAAATGTAGTGTAAAGATTTAGATTTTTTTTGAACAACAAATACAACAAAAGGGGGTCTTATATTTCTGATGCTTCATTTCAAGTTAAAATTCTACTTTTTCAAAATCATCTAAGGGTTAAACATTGACTGTAAAAATCCGACACGTTTTATTACATTGGGCTCATATTTAGAAGCAAATATCTGAATTTGTCCAACCAAAGCTGCAGTCAGTTCAAACTCCTGCCTTTTATGTCCTGCTGTCAGACAAAATTTGTTGTAGGTTTTGCAATAAGTAACCATCTTCCCCTTCCACGTATGAGATGAACCATCAGCAGCACCGTAGACATTAACCATCATGACACACTGAATATGCCCAGACTCCAATATAATCTCACTAAAGTTGTTGAAGAGGTTTCCCAAATCCTAATGATACAAAAAGATGCTTAGTCCCACACACAATGGGTTAAATCCTTTGTTGTTTTCTTTGATATATTTTTCTTTTGGTGGAGGGAGTGGGGTGTCCATTATTTCAGTGAAGCTTTGATGGCTTTTAAGATAATAGTTTCCATTTACTGTGTTTAAGAGTCTTCCATATATTATTTCATATTTAATCCTCTGAACAACCCCCAAAGTATTATCATTCCCATTGTACAGATGAAGAAATGGAAACTTAGAGCAATTTGTTCCAATGTTACACAGCTAAATAAGATGCAAAGCCAGGATCTGAATCCAAATCAGTCTGGCTCTAAACTAAAGCCTGTATTTTTAACTATGCTGTCTCGCAAGATGAGGATACACTTTCTTGGTTCTCAGCAGCTCACATTTCCAGGTGTAAAACACTAAATAGTCCATGTACTGTACTTGAGAATAAAATTGTGGACTAGAGTGAAAGATATCAACACCTGTAGGTTTATTTTTGGCTCAGAAGCAGGTTATTGATTTTATGTTTGCCCTCTCTCTACCAAAGAAGAAACAGAAGCAGCAATGAAACTGCATGCTGGTGGCAAAGGGGAAAATATAGGGAGCAGAAGAGGCAAGAAGCAAAAAGAAAATGTCAAAGTAAGCAAAAGGCACCAAGAGGATAGAAACAGAACAAGAGTAGGGGACGGAAACTCAAAAGTCCAAAGCTTCAAGGCTATTATGAAACACATACAGTCATCCCTTAGTATCTTCAGGGGATTGGTTCTAAAACACATCCCCACCCACCGCCCGCCCAATACTAAAATCCAAGGATGCTCAAGTCCCTTTTATAAAATGGCATAGTACTTGCATATAACCTATGTACATCCTTCCACATACCTTAAATCACCCCTAGATTACTTATAATACCTAATACAATGTAAAAGCTATATAAATAGTTGTAAATAAAATGTTCACAGTTGCCAGTGAGTGGCAAATTCAAGTTTTGCTTTTTGGAATTTCCTGGAATTTATTTTCCTGAATATTTTTGTTCCATGCTTGGTTGAATCTGTGGATTCAGAACCCATGGACATGGAGGGCCATCTGTAATGTGTTTCCTTTGTGAGTATTTTGTTGATGATATGAGAAACAAAGCTTGGTTCTTAAAGAGCTGCAAAATTTCATAAATATCTTTTTATAAGCCATTAAAAAAAAGAATGTAACTTAACCTAAATCAATCATGATACATCCTTAACATGGAATAATGTGTAGTTATTTAAAATGTTATAGGAGACCATTTAATGTCATGGTAGAGTGTTCAGGGTATTTTCCTCTATAAACAGAGAATATTACAAATATACAGAGACAGGTACCAATTTGTTAAAAAAAAAGAAAAAGTGGGGCTTCCCTGGTGGCGCAGTGGTTGGGGGTCCGCCTGCCGATGCGGGGGACGCGGGTTCGTGCCCCAGTTCGGGAGGATCCCGTGAGCCATGGCCGCTGGGCCTGCGCGTCCGGAGCCTGTGCTCCGCGGCGGAAGCGGCCGCAGCAGTGAGAGGCCCGCGTACGGGGGGGGGGGGGGGGAGAAAGAAAAAGTGTATGTATAACATAACGAAATCACAATAGGAGTTTTATCTCTGGGTGATTTATGATTTTCTTCTTTGTGATTTAGGATTTCTCCTTTTTATTCTATTCCCAAATTTCCAACAATAAAAAGCTGTTACTTTTTTGGGGAACCATCACTACTGTTTCCAAAACTTTTTCATCACCTGAAACAGAAACTCTCTAACTATTCCCTCTGCCCCATAGCACCTAGTAACTCTATTCTCTCCTTTCAGTTTCTATAAATTTGTCTATTCTAGATAACTTGATATAAATGAAATCATACAATATTTGTTCTTTTGTGTCTGGCTTATTTCACTTAGCAAAATATTTTCAAAGTTTATCCACATTGTAGCATGTATCAGAATTTCATTCCCTTCTATTGCTATTCCATTGTAAGTATGTACCACATTTTGTTTATGCATTCATCTGTTGATGGACACTGGGTTGTTTCCATCTTTTGGCTATTGTGAATAATGCTGCTATGAATATTCGTGTACAAGTTTTGTTTAAACACCTGTTTTCAACTCTTTTGGGTACATACCTAGGAGCAGAATTGCTAGATTGTTTGTTAATTCTATGTTTAACTTTTTGATGAGCCACCAAACTGTTTTCCACAATGGCTGCAACATTTTACGCTCCCACCTGCAGTCCACAAAGGTTCCAATTTCTCCACACCCTCTCCAACACTTATTTCTCCATTTTTAAAATAAGGTCACCCTAGTGGGGTGTGAAGTGGTATCTCATTGTGTGTGTGTTTTTTTAACATCTTTATTGGCATATAATTGCTTTACAATGTTGTGTTCATTTCTGCTGTATAACAAAGTGAATCAGCTATACGTATACATATATCCCCATATTCCCTCCCTCTTGTGTCTCCCTCCCACCCTCCCTATCCCACCCCTCTAGGTGGTCACAAAGCACTGAGCTGATCTCCCTGTGCTATGCGGCTGTTTCCCACCAGCCATCTATTTTACATTTGGTAGTGTATATATGTCAATGTTGCTCTCTCACTTTGTCCCATCTTACACTTCCCCCTGCCCGTGTCCTCAAGTCCATTCTCTACATCTATGTCTTTATTCCTGTCCTGCCCCTATGTTCATCAGAACCATCTTTTTTTTTTAGATTCCATATGTATGTGTTAGCATACGATATTTGTTTTTCTCTTTCTGACTTACTTAACTCTGTATGACAGACTCTAGGTCCACCCACCTCACTACAAATAACTCAATTTCATTTCTTTTTATGGCTGAGTAATTGTATATATGTGCCACGTCTTCTTCTCATTGTGGTTTTGATTTGCATTTCTCTTATGATTAATGATGCTGAGCATCTTTTCATGTACTTATTGGTCATCTGTATATCTTCTCTGGCAAAATACCTATTCAAGTCCTTTGCTCAGTTTTGAATTGGGTCGTTCTGTTTTTTTGTTGTTGAGAGGTAGGAGTTCTTTATATATTCTGGATAGTAATTCATTATCGGATATATGATTTGCAAACATCTTTTCCCATTCTGTGAGTTGTCTTTTTCATTCTCTTGATACTGTCTTTTTGATGAACAAAATGTTGTAATTTTAATGGAATCCAATTCATCTATTTTTTCTTTTGTTGTCTGTGCTTTTGGTGTCATATCCAAGGAACCAAGCATTACTTTTTAAATCAGTTTTTTAAAAATC
The DNA here is from genome assembly GCF_964270905.1 of Leucopleurus acutus. Taxonomy (NCBI): domain Eukaryota; kingdom Metazoa; phylum Chordata; class Mammalia; order Artiodactyla; family Delphinidae; genus Leucopleurus; species Leucopleurus acutus. The sequence goes on along the minus strand of NC_139142.1, from coordinate 133,524,166 downwards.
ATCAGGGGGAAGAAGTAGTTGCTAGTAGTGGGGCAGAAAATGTAGGAGGAGGTATAGTTTATTGCCTCTCATTCTGAATACAAAGCACATTATAATACAGCTTAAAACAAGATTGTTTTAAGTGTCCAAATTGCTCCTCTTACTAGAATATGACCTGGTAGAGGAGCTCTTGGTCCAAAGGTATGTATAAAAGCTTCGCTACCTCATAAATCAACTATACCTGAATAAATAAAAATAATTCAAATCAACATTAAAATATGTTCTGGGGAATACTATGAAAATCACCATAATAAGGATTACTTATGCTTTTGTAAAAAAGATTACTAGAAACAGATTAAGATCATGAAGAACATAATTAATCTGTTTAACGAAAAGTTGTAGAAACAAGAATAAATCTATATGCTGTTTCTAAAAAAAAAGATTCTTTACTTCAAACTTTCAACTTACCAACTTTCATAATGAAAACAAAGCTACCCACTGGATGAAGAGCTCATCATTTTGGCTCACCAACTACAGATGGCATGTCAGTGTACAGTGTCTACTTTGGATTTAAAAACTAGTACACTTGGCAACAGCCCTTTGGTATTAAATAGTTTTATACATTTTATGCAATTTACAATCGACCCCTAAGACTCACATCTTAAGAGAAGCTCTGGTAAAGAGATTTATTCCTGGGTGTGTAAACACCAGTTCTGCCATCTGTTATTTTAAAAAGACCCCTGTTTCTATTCTTTGTTATTCTCTCTCTTTTTTAAAAAACTTTATTTATTCATTTATTTTTGGCTGTGTTGGGTCTTCGTTGCTGCACACAGGCTTTCTCTAGTTGCAGCGAGCAGGGGCTACTCTTTGTTGCAGTGTGTGGGCTTCTCATTGCAGTGGCTTCTCTTGTTGCGGAGTACGGGCTCTAGGTGTGTGGGCTTCAGCAGTTGTGGCACGTGGGCTCTAGAGCGCAGACTTGGTAGCTGTGGCACACGAGCTTAGCTGCTCCACGGCATGTGGGATCTTCCCGGACCAGGGCTTGAACCTGTGTCCCCTGCATTGGCAGGCGGATTCTTAACCACTGCACCACCAGGGAAGCCCTCTCTTCTTTTTTAAAAGGCTTGTCACCTTAGAAAAAGAGCTAAGCCTAATGTCCAGTGCTAATGGGAGTGGTTAAGAATAAACACTAATGGTTCTTGCTGACACTTTTTACACTGCTGCCTAATTGTTGCTCAGTTTAGTCCTGTTCTATAGAAGCTGAATATACCTTCAGCCGTGCTCTTTTCTTTGCTTTCCTGGTAGAGTCCTCTTTACTCTTCCCAAGCCTCTTTACAGGCCAAAGGTCCTTTCAGCCACCACTAAATGATCAAGAGCCAGCTAGTGGGATCTGTGTAGTTTCAAGTTCTTTCTAAAGGGGAAAGACAGACATGCTTGTTTACTGACGTTAGGGGTGAGGGCAAGAAGGAGGAGGATGCATCTGCAACGAATCTCAGCTCCCAGTCAATACTAGTTTCAGGTTTTCTAGTCCTCTCTAGAGACAGGGGTAGAGGAAGAGATCATAAGAAAATAAATAAGTCACAGTTTCTGGAAACCTGTAAGCATAGCTGCAGCTTGGCCTGCAGCAATAGTGCAGGAAACTGGCTAGGACTGAGAGAGGAGAGTTATAAAAGGATGTCTGTGAGGAAAGCTGGTTTGGAACTGTGGGTACTACTACCTCTGTGGAAGCCCCAACTAGGGGAATGCAGGAATTGCTCACTTCCCATAGCTGATCTCTGGTATGTTATTGTCTAATATTTAATCTTGCCAAGTGATTAGAGATTATGCAAATTTCTGAGCACTGTTTCTTCCAGGACAAAAGTTCAAATCACAGATACAGGGAGAGGGTGAACATAATCAGAAATTCACAAGAGTGGGTAGCATTCAGAGATTTTGAAGAGACTGGGGAAAATTAGGACCATCTGTGGTTCATCTACCAACTAAGATTTTTTCCCCTAAATTGGATGTTATCTGAAAACTATTTTTTTATGGGTTTGCCACGTAGTAATATCAGGAACTTTGGTAAAGAGTGCCATATTTCAAGGAAAACTCTAGTCCCAAATCTGCCTACTTCAGTGACAATTATTAGAGAAAATGTTTTGCTATGCTATAAATTCTTATGTCTTAACAAACCTCATGCAGGCAGAACCTAAAATCGGCTTAACAGCAATATTTCCAGGTTTTTATCTCACTTACCCTGGCAATCCATTCATCTACAAGTCATGGATTTGACTGTAGGGAAGGATGAAATCATGCATGGACCTTTCAAAACCAGAAACCCAAAGGCAGAAATGTAATTATTATTCCTTTAGAGAGAATACTTCCAAAGAGAATCTTAGTAAAGGGCTCCTGGTAAAGGGCTTCCCAGGAGCCCTTTACTAACATTCTAAGTAGAAATCTGTGAGGTTATCCAATAAAACAATTTGGGATAAAGTCTTCTCCAGAAATGTTTGAAACCTATGGAGCAGTAGTTCCCAACTTGCTGCACACTGGATGCACCTGGAGATCTTTAAAAACTACTGACACCTGGCTCCCACCTACAGCCACTCTGATTTTGTTTAGCTAGGTGAGACCTTAGCATCATGGCTTTTTAAATCCCCGCCCCACTTTCTAATGTGCAGCAAAAACGTTCTGGGAATGACAGGAAACAAAAATCCTAAACCCTTATTTCTGGGATCTTTTGGGGCAGAACGAGCCAAAGAAAGCACAAAGGCAACACCCATCATCCTGGAACCATTTTCCCATGACTATTGTCTTCTCTCTCCACAGATATTCAGGTACAAATATAATAGACCCCAGCTGAAACCATTAATAGGCAAGTACCAATTTGGGGAGTAGGCTAGGTAGATCTGATGCTGCTAAAACTCTAAGCAGGAAAAGAAAACTATATCCTAGTACAGGTTAGAGATGTAAGGCCAAAGTGGAACGTCCACCAAATGTAACCCACTCCACCCCCAGACTGCGGGGACCAGGAGGCTGGGGAGGAAAGCTAAAGATCTGATATAGCTCCTCCTCCCACCTACAAGTTCTCACACCATGGAAACTGTGTAAGTGTAACAAAGGCTGGTTTACCACACCCTGAAATCTCACATCCTCCCTTTCCTCTTGGTAAGGTAACCACACAGTGTATACCCATAGTGAGAGGTGGCTCAGCAGAGGCCATCATGCCTTCGCCTGTCCAGCTACAGTCCTTGTCTGAAAACCAGGAGTAAGAAGGAAGGTATCATCTCAACGGGACAGCTCTGAGAAAATACTTGCCTGGGGTTGAGATGGAATCATACTTGTCCACAGTTTTACTGCTTTATGACCTAGCAGGAAGAATCAGGATAAGAATATAGCTAGGGGCTAGCCTACAAGAGGTACTTTCCCTTTCAGCCTTCTTCAGCTAGAAGCTGAGAGACGTAGGTAAACGCTGAAGCTTCTTTTTCTTTCCGGTAATCTCCACTTGGCATTTTCAGGGTTTGTTAACAGAGTAGAACGGAACCACACTGAGGCTCTCAGTGCCAAGGAGATGGGAAATAGTAATGTAGGAGAGGACCAGCTGGGATCAGAGGGTGGATCCTTTTCTGCTCAGACTGGCTTGGGAAGCAATGCCTCTCTTTATTTTGTGCAGTTCTTGATTTCCTTCCTTTCTCTAACTTGTGACAATAAGTATTCTAAAATTTTTGATGGCCTCTGTTATGGGTTGAATTGTGTCCCTCCCCAAAAAGACATATTTAAGTCCAAACTCCCAGTACTTCAGAATGTGATCTTACTTTGAAATAGGGTCCTTTCAGAGATAGTCAAGTTAAAATGAGGTCATTTAAGTGGGCTCTAATCCAATATGACTGGTGTCATAATAAAAAGGATAAATTTGAACACAGTGACAGACTCACTCAGAGAGAAGAAAATGTGAAGGCACACAGGAAAAAGAAAGTCATGCGACTGGAGTGATGGCACCTACAAGCCAAGGGACACCAAGGGCTGCTGGCAAACACCAGATGCTAGAAGAGGCAAGGAAGAATTCTTCCCTCAAACCATGAGAGAGAACACAGCTCTGCCAACACCTCGATTTCTGACTTCTAGCCTCCAGAGCCATGAGACAACACATTTGTTGCTTTAAGCCATCCAATTTTTGGTACTTTGTTATGGCGGCCCACTAATACAGCCTCAAAAGCAGACTGGTAATGATTAAACAAGTCAGATTTTACTCCAGCCTCAGTGAATCACTGCCACTAGCCAAGGAGATTACAGTCTAGGTCAGTGGTTCACCAGTAGGGTGGGTGGAAAACAGTGGTGATGGAAGCAAATCATAAATCTTGGGGAGCTATTTCACAATAAACATGCCCAAGCTCCATCCTGAACCTGATGATTCAGAATATGAGTGTGGGATAGCGAACATGTATTTTAAACAAGCTCCTCAAGTGATATCACTGACTTGCTCTGATTTTGTACCACCCCCCAACTGAGTAATCCTAAGCTTAAATAAAAGGATAAAACTTCAGGTGTTTCCCAAATTGATCTGTAGACTCAATGTAATCAAAATCTCAGCAGGTTTTTCTTTTTTCCCCAAGTAAAAATTTACAAGCTGATCCTAAAATCTATATGGAAATGCACAAGGTCAAGAATAGCCAAGGCAATCTTGAAGAAGTATCATAAAGTTGGAGGACTTACACTACAAGATATGAAGACGTATAAAGCTATAGCTATTAAGACAGTATAGAATTGACACAAGACTAGACGGATGGATGACTGGAACAGAAGAGAGAGCCCAGAAATAAATCCATTCATATGTCACTTGATTTATGACTTATGTGACACTGAACTTCAGTGGGGGAAAGGATGGTCTTTTCAATAAAGTGCTGGGTCAATTATGTATCCATATGAAGAAAATAGAATCTTGACTCTAAATTCACATCCTAAAAAAAGTCAAATTCAGATACACTACAGATCTAAATATGAAATGAAAAACAATAAAGTTCTCAGAAAAAAAATATAGGAGAATATCGTCATTATTTTGGGAAAGGCAAAGTTTTCTTAAACAGGACACAAAAAAGCACTAACTATAAAAGAAAAAAATGATAAACCAGACTTTATAAAAACAAAGAACTTCCATTCATGAAAAAGTAGGAAACAGAAGATATTTATGATACATATATCTGACAAAGGACTCTTAACCATACTATATAAAGAACTCCTAACAAATCAGTAAGAAGAAAACATACAACCCAGTCCAAAAATAGGTAAAAGATTTGAACATGTACTTATAAAATGAGATTTCCAAATGTCCAATAAGTACATGAAAAGATGCTTAATTTCATGACTTATCATGGAAATGCAAACTAACACCACAATGAGATACCACTACACACCAACCAGAAAGGCTAAAATGAAAAAGACATAAGGTCAAGTGTTGACAAGGATGCAGAGCAACCAGGATTCTAATTGGAAGTAGGAGTATAAATTGGTTCAGATACTTTGGGAAACTGGCAACATCTATTAAAGCTGATCATATACCTACCTTATGATCTAGGAATTCCATTCCTAAGTATACACAGAATAGAAATATATTTATATTTATATAATAGAAATACACAGAAAAGAATATATTTCCCCAAAAGATGTGTACAAAAATTTTCACGGAGGGACTTCCCTGGTGGCGCAGTGGTTAAGAATCTGCCTGCTAATGCAGGGGACACGGGTTCGAGCCCTGGTCCGGGAAGATCCCACATGCTGCAGAGCAACTAAGCCCGTGTGCCACAACTACTGAGCCTGCGCTCTAGAGCCTGTGAGGCATAACTACTGAAGCCCGCGGGCCTAGAGCCCGTGCTCCGCAGCCAGAGGAGCCACTGCAATGAGAAGCCCGTGCAACGCAATGAAGAGTACCCCCTGCTCCCTGCAACTAGAGAAAGCCCATGCGCAGCAATGAAGACCCAATGCAGCCAAAAGTAAATAATAATAATAAAAAATTTTTTCTCACAGCGACATTTTTCATAACAGCCCCAAACTAAAAACAACCCAAATGTCCATCAACAACTGAAAGTAAGTAGTGTTATATTCACATTATATTCATGAAATACTGTAAAATAATGAGAATAAACAAAGTACAACTACATGCAACAACACGGATGAATTTCACTGGCCTAATGTTGAATAGCTACAAGGGTATACAAACACATAAGCAAGTACATACACTATTTATGTTCAAAATGTGTACCACCACGCTTGAAAATTCAAGGACCTGTATGCCTATGATTTGTGCACATACTTATATTTATATTATTGTTCAATAAGACCTATTAACGAAAAACAAAAAGAGAAACTTCGGGTTTGTGACTCCTGTAGATCAGTGCCAGGAGCAGCTGAAATGCAGACTAGTTCTATACTTTAGGCAGTCTGTGCAACCTCCAGGGTGGCAGACCAGTCTAATATCTAATGCAACAGCATCTGGGGGTGGCGGGGGGGCGTTCCTACTTTCTTCATCCATTCTTTCTCCATATTGATACTCAATTCTGGGAGATTTTTAAAATATAACAATTCTAAGGAGCAGGGTAAAAACTAAAAAGCAGAGGGGAGATTGCTTAATGGGAAGATGCACTGTATTTCAAGTGTACTGAATGATATGGGAAATTTTTCAAAAGATGGGAATAATCAGAGTCAAATAAGAAGAAAGCAGGTTGTTCATTAAATTAGTTAAGGGTTAAAAGTTTCATTTGATTATGAGTTCAATGGGGGTAGAAAATTATTTGATAGCAGTGTTTCAGGCTTTTTTTAGACATCCTAAAAAGAAAATAGAGGACAATTTGTGGGAGGGGAGCTACTCAATTTCTCCCCGCAGCTTTTTTGTCATAGACCTTGTTGCTATGGAGAAGGCCATGAAGGCAGCAACTAAGGGAAATAAAGGCTCTGGCAGGAGTAAGCATAGGGACAGCGGTTTAAACAAAAATTCCTTATGTAATTAGCAAGTAGCAGGGCCTATAAATCACCCACTTTCCATTTTTTCCTAACCCCTAACCCTCTAAAAGTACATGGGCCTGGTTTGCCACTATAATTTAACTCAAATACAGAGAAGCCTAAATGGGCCTAACAAAGCCTAAGGCTGGCAGACAAAACACATGGCCATTTAGCACTGCTGCCTCATGCCAGGGGGAATCAGCTACCTACCCATCCTATCCTGGGGAAATTATCTCCAGCTGCCTAAATTATAAAGTTGATGCCCTCTGATTTCTTTGTTCTGTAAAGCCTAAGGGAGATGGGATAATGAAGTAGCAGAAGAGGTAGAGAACAGCCTCTCGTTTCACAGAATAGTCAGAGACACAGAGGGGGTGTGGAGAGAGAGAAAGAGAAAGAGAAAGAGAGAGAGAGAAAGAGAGAGAGAGAGAGCGCGAGAGAGAAAATCTCACTGGTATCAAGAGGCAGCAGCAGCGACCTGCAAGCAAAGCTCTGCCTGTGACTCCTGCTGTGGGAGAAAAAGGCTAGTTGCCAAGTTTGTTAACAGCATCTGCCCATCATTGTTATAGCAGCTTTACCCATCAGGGCAGGGCCAGGACCTGTTTTCTTTTTTTAATAAATAAATTTATTTATGGCTGCGTTGGGTCTTGGTTGCTGTGCGCGGGCTTTCTCTAGTTGTGGCGAGCGGAGGCTACTCTTCTTTGCAGCGCGCAGGCTTCTCATTGCGGTGGCTTCTCTTGTGGAGCATGGGCTCTAGGTGCGCGAGCTTCAGTAGTTGTGGCACGCAGGCTCAGCAGTTGTGGCTCGCGGGCTCTAGGGCACAGGCTCAGTAGTTGTGGTGCACGGGCTTAGTTGCTCCACCGCATGTGGGATTTTCCCGGACCAGGGCTCGAACCCGTGTCCCCTGCATTGGCAGGTGGATTCTTAACCACTGTGCCACCGGGGAAGCCCCAGGACCTGTTCTTAGCAGTGTAAGCACTGAAATGGGAGGGTATACAACATCTTCCAGCAGATCTCGCCACAACCAATGATTAACAAAGACAGTTCCCTCTTCTGTCCCACACAAATGATCACAGAATCACAAATATCAGAGCTGGAAGGACCACAGAGATATGCAGTCCAATCTCCTCATTTTACAAATGAGCAAACTAAATATCAGACCAGTTAAATACCCTTATCGACAGGTCAAGGAAACTCGAAGGTCTCTAATGGAGCCTTTTCCCCTTGGAATCATGTGCCAAAGCTCAATCAGCCGGGGCTAGTGACTAGATCCAGTTTATACCAGAACTATATTTACTGCCTAGGTATCACTTCTGGGGTTCATACATAAGTATCAGGAACTAAATTATTTGTTAGAGGATGGCATTAATAACAACATAGGTCTGTCTTTGAGCCCATCTGAGAGGGTTTTGTTACTGAAATACCAAAAGAATCTCATTTGAAACATCCCTTACCTATCTGGCAAGCCTGCAGCCTGGCCAACTTAACTGCCGGACAGTCCTTTGCTGGCAGGCAGGGAGGAGGTGGGTAAGAGTGCACAGAAGAATCTCTTAGTTTATTTTGCAATTTGCAAAATGAAACTCAAAAAAGGCTGTAACTGAAATTTTTCTTTAGGGCTTCGGGATTTAAATCTATGACAGTGGACAGGTAACGTAATCCACAGGGGTGTTCAGACACATAACTGCCCTAAAGCACCCCCTGGGAGTAAACTGCTAGGTGGAAAGAATGTGTTGGCTGTTGTTCTGTGTAGAGGAGGGGCTAGGAGAAAGTAAGTGTTGATTTCCCCAATGTTTCCTTTGTGTGGCTGCCGTTGCCATGTGGTGGTCTGTTGCTATGAGATTTGTGGTGCCAGACAATGGCTGCTGGCTCTCTATGACTGTGCTATTAGGTTGAGCTGTTTCTGCAGGAGTCAGACTAGTAAGCAATTGGCTACGCAGTGGAGAAACCCTGGTCACTGTGCACCATCCCTCTCCAGGTAAGTGCTGCCTGAGGCAAGACTGAAGGTGAAGGAGTGTTAATTATAGCCAAGGAAAAAGAAAAATCAGTAGCTGAGAACCATCTTAGCTTTCCAGTACAAATACCTAAAATTAGATATTTCATAGTTCACACAAGTACTTTCCTACATCAGAACCACACAGAATAAACCAAGGGTAACTATCAAGGTTACCATTTCCATGAAAGATTAATGGATAGCCTCTTCCTGTTAGTGAGAAGGACAAAGACACCCACAGTCGGGATCTGTAATCAGATGAGGATGAAGAACCGCTGAGGCAGGTTCTCGCGGAGCTACCACAGGCTAACTAACTTCCTGCTAAGCAAAACCACTGCCCATTATTCCGATAATGAGAAAACTTTGTCCCACAGACCAAAGTACAGGGCTCAACCACAGAGTCTGAAGCAGGGCCAACTGTTCTGCTAGGTAACAGGGGCCAGACCAGAGTACACAGAAGTCACCCTGGCTCTGTGTAGATGTCAGCTATTTACCACCCTCATCCTTCTCCCATAGATTACTCTTTCCATCTCAGAGCAAATATACACTTTTAGAGTATATGTAATTTCAATGCCACCTAGCCCCTATGATATTCAATATGGTAAACCACTAGCTATATATGAATATTTAAAATTCAGTCCCTCAGTTCCACGTGCCACATTTCAGGCGCTCAATATCATGTGTCACTAGACTATCATTTTGGAGAGTATATTTCCACCACAAAACGTTCTACTGGACAGGACAGATCTAACCCAAGCCCCCATAAATTAGAAATCTAAGGCCAGGAGAAGTTCAGAGACTTATCCAAGATCACATGGGTAGCTAAATGCACAATCTGTTCTGGAATTCAACTCTCCAGACTCTAGTTCAGAGATATTTGTTCTGTACTACTATGGCTTTAGGGCACTATTATTCCTTAAAACAATTCATCTCAAACAGCTGCAGACACTCCTAGTTGTTGGACTAAAAATGTATACCCTGATGTGGAGATGGGGACGCATAGCCTTTCCATGTTTTTTTGTGCACATATATGACAAAACCTTTACCAAGTGCAAAAACTGAAAACTTTCTCCTCCTCACCAAATCATTAAGCTAGAATTCAGCTGTGGAGGATAAGGCCAAGCTTATCACAGAGCTTTTCATACCCTCTGGAATACAACGTAGTTGCACTCATTTCAGCTTCAAAAATGTGGTCTTATAGCACTACAACTTCTGTCTTTCTAATATTTTGGTAAAGAAGACCGGAGAAGAAGAATTTTAGAGATGTTGTAAGAGGGATTTCTACATGGAGTGGGATGGTGAACCTAGATAAATGATTATCAAAGCTTATTTTTTTTTAACAGCAGAATCCTCTTCAAATATAGTTTTACAAAGGAGCTTAACATATAAATCACCCAAAAGTAGAACTGCTCTGGGTTGCATCTGGTTGGGTAGCAGAGATGCAGGCTTCAGTAGCTGTGGCACATGGGCTCAGTAGTTGTGGCTTGTGGGCTCTAGAGCTCAGGCTCAGTAGTTGTGGTGCACGGGCTTAGTTGCTCCATGGCATGCGGGACCTTCCCGGACCAGGGCTCGAACCCGTGTCGCCTGCACTGGCAGGCGGATTCTTAACCACTGCACCACCAGGGAAGCTCTGAAACGATTCACTTTCAAGATGCCATAGTCAACTAGTATTGGATCCACGCTGACTCCAAGATTTAAGCCATAGATTCTATTAACTTAAAAGCTGGATATGTCCTTATTGGTCATCTAGTTCAACTATACTTAAGAGATGAGGTAACTACAGTCCAAAAAAGTTAAGGAATTTGCCCCAGGTCACACAACAATAGTGGCAGAGATATAGAGGTCTCCTGATTTTCACTCTAGGGCTCTTTCCACTATACCACAAATTCTGTCTAGAAAGCACATTTGCTGAAGTAAAATATATCACTAGTGATGGCCTTCGACTTAGTGCTGTAGTCTAGAAAGGAGAACCTGTAGCATTTCCTGGAATTCTTATCTAATAAGTCAGCTTTGCCTTGCTTTAAAATGCCGTGGAAGCCAGTAAGCAATTTTGCCTCAACAAAAGTATGTGTTTCCAGGACCATGGGTAAGATCTGTGAACCAGAAATAGACTTGGAACCTGTTATTTTGATTTGAAGTGAGGTGGGACAAAGTGAAATCAGGGGAATCAGACCTCTGCATAAATGCTAAGAATACGTCTTAAAAAAGCCAAGGAAGACACTCCAGGTTATACTTGGGTCTTCTTAATAGTCCTAAGGTTGAGCCTAGTTAAGGAGGATCTTTGTAGTGCTGGCTGAATCACAAACAGCCTAAAAAGGAGATGGGATCTGCAGGACTTTCAAAATGCCTCCAAGGCAAGGTTTACAGTGAGAGATAGGAAAGAAAGCAACAATGCAGGACAGGTAAGCAAAGAAATCAGGAAGAATTGAGGTCATGACCCCTACACCTGTTCTCAGCAAGGTGGCTCAGTTCTGTAGGAACCGCAGGATCCTCCATTCCCCTCAGAGGCCAAGCATTCATAGCTTCTCTCTAAGCCGTAAGGGTTTTTCAGTTTGAAGACAGTAGTTTGCCAGGCAAAGAGACAAGAAAGTATAAGAAGTTGGGGTAGCAGACAAAAAAACCTAGAAGGCTGGAAGGATTTTTTAAAAAAGTATCTGTATATAGTTCTTATCATTAACTTGAAAACTGACTCAGTACACTAGATCTTATAGATCTGCAGAGGATGATCTTTGCAGGAAATCTCTGTTTAAAGATGAAAAGGAATGTGAACAGTTCTGATCCTAATTCAGACCTTTGCCCACAGACAGTTCAGGTGAAGGCCCTCTGGGACGGCCAGAAAGCAGAGTATATCACTGCAGAACAGTTCTCTTTCCCTTGGGATGAAAGAAAAAGAAAAGAGAGGTAATAAGCCCTGAAATACAACATGATAAGTGGGAGAAAATACGGTATTAAACGTAGAGGACTAACATCTTACAGGTTTAAGTAAGTTAGAGTGATCTTAAACTTGGTGAAAGTAATGTTTATTCTGAGTTTCAGAGAAGGTATAGAATTCTGGAAAGTATCTGATTTTATAGTATCTATTAGTTATATATTAACATAGACCCAGAAATGACAATGAGATGGTGTAAGCATCCATTCATTCAAATAAATATTTGTGAGGGCCTACTATAGATGCCAACCATTCAGTACTGGGGATATAATGGTGAGCAAAACACAGTCTCTGAGCTCATAGAACTTTTGGAACAGTGGAAGAGATAGACATTAACAGAAAAATACAATTATATACACAATTGCAAATTGGGATAAGTGCTGTGAAATAAAGTACACGGTGCATTGAAAGTGTGTAACAGGGGAACTTGGTGATAGGCCGCCAGTGACAACCAGAGAGTCTTTCAGAGCAAACGATTAAAAAAAAAAAAAAAAAAAAAATCTGTGCTATCATCCCCCTGGCAGGGAGGGAGAACAGGAATCCTCAGATAAAAAGGTAACCATTGTTCTCGGGAGAGTGAAAGGGTTATTAGCCTCACTCTCAGAGTTTTTATCAGGTTCACATACATAAAAAGCATACTGCCCTTGGAGAGAGTCACTACCATAAAGATGGGAAGAATACAGTAAATTGGCAGAAAATTGATGTTTTCTATCTTCAATATATTGAAGCAAGAGGCCCTGAAGTTTGCTTGCTGGCACAGAGCTGTGATCTGGATATGTTTGTCATTCCAACAGACTCTGGCTGTTTAGATATTTGGCCATAGGCAGATGACATTTTTAAAATCAGAGACAGCCACTTGTGATTTCCAGATTGTATATTGTATACACACATACAGAGTCAACCTCTAGGTCAACCTGTCTCTTCACTGCCTCTGCATCAGTTTCTAACACAACAGGATTATTTTCTTTTTCTTTTTGCATTATGGTCTCAGGCACACAATAAAACCTTATCAGCAACGTTATTCTGAAGGCTGAAACTTTACTATATTGCTAACAACGAGAGAGCCAAGAACACAGAGTTCTTAACCTGTATCACCCTGTATCACATCAGCACCTACTGCATGGAAAACCTTAAATAAATACTGGATCACAGCAAAATATTCAGAGAGGCAGACTGGTTTTTATTGAAATGACTAGAATGAAATGCCTGAATTTCCACAGGCAGGCTGATAAGATTGCTTACGATCATCAGAGATAATTAGCTGTGCTCCTCTGGGCCTCTAAACTCCTCAGAGTGGGGATGCTTTGAAAGCCTGGTTACTAATGCAGAGACATGATGCGACTCTGAGGGCCAGCCTCTCTAACCACACATTCTTTCACAAGGACTTGGATTCTTTATAAAAAGAAGGTATACTGAAATCAAATCGCCGCAGATGGTACCAAGGGATCTGAAATACCTGGTTAAGTCCCTTTGCACCCCTAATTTTTCAGGTTTACAAACTTTCAAAGCAGAAGAGATTCTGTTCTCAGGGGCAAGTAGAACATACAAGAAGTCTGGATGGTAGCCTTGGGCAGCAGCACCCTACAGTGAGCCAACTGCTGAGTGGATGCCTGAAAACAAGACCATGTAAACAGCTCCCTGTTGCCTAGGCCTATAAAATCTGTACTAAGTGACAGATGTGTAAAGTGGCGTGGGTGGCCGGGCAAGGAGGCAACCAGTGGGAAGGAGCTGGCTGCACTTCCAGGTGCTAAAAAAGGCAAGAGTTGCATATCCAATGAGCCAACACTAAGTCAACTTAGGGGTGACTGTTTTCCATTTCCTTGACTCCCACGGCTGCCCTTTTATTACTTTTTCTCTTCAAGCCTGACCCAAAAGTTCATTTATATTCATATTCTCCCATATAAAATGAAAGGGAAATGGAGAGTATAGACACAGTTTGAATTACTGCATGGCCAGCACCTATCAAATGACTGCTTAAGTACCACGGCTGACACCGTTGAATAGCTATGAAGGGGAGATAATTAATTTAAAAAACTGGCAATCTCTAGAAGCTAGGCAATTTTACAGACAAGTCTGCTGTAATCCTCTGGGTAGGTATCACCAGCAAACTATGGTCACTTGAGACTCCTAATAAATACTAGGTATTATTTATAACAATAAGCCCCCTGTTGACAGAAGCAGGTCAAGAAGGGATGGAAAAGCCACACATAGCACTTACCATCTTCTGTTTCCTGCCACACGATGCCCTCAAGGTTGACGCTTGTCCCAGGTTCGCAGGGGCCCAGGCACTCGGGCTCTGTGGCCAGAGCCACATCACATGTGTTGACCCCAACTGATCGGGTACGAACCATGATCTGCTCACAGGGGGATGCGATGTCATTATTGACCACTGGCACCAAAAGGTGCAGTGGCAGCACTGCTGGTGTGGAGACAGGGGACTCCATCTGTGGGGGAAGAGAAAGTAGTAGCTGAGTTACAAGGAGGATATTTATAGGAAATAACTTCTCTGTATTTAATCTAGTCCTACATCCTTTCCTGCCAGAGTGCAGAGGGCTTTAAATATAAGACTTTGGTCCTCACTTCCAAGTTTTAGCTCATGACACCATTACAAATCTAAGTGGTTTAGATGAGTGCACCCTGGACTAGGAGAAGCTCTATTTCTTATTAACAACCCTCCTCATAAACTGTGCTTGGCTAAAAGTGTATTAAAAAACTTGTCTCATTTAAAAATCTCTAGTGAAAGAGAATCAGGGCCAGACTTCAACAGCAAGGGAGCACACAGATTGATGAGAAAGAAAAGGCTCAGCTTCTGAGGCATGTTCTATTGCTACCACTTTGCTTCCCTCCCATCTATCATTCAACAAATAATACATTAATCAGGTATAAAATCCAAGAATACAGGTGGGATTAAAGAAAGGGAGAAATATCCAGATCCTAGGAATGCCACTTCAGGAAGACTAGAGCTTTAATCCATCTTTGGGTAGAAGGAAATCTACTTAAAAGTTACAGGAGGGCTGGGAGCAACCTGTCGGGGGTTTCTAACCCACAGAGATTATAACAGCGATTGGTTAATGAGAATGGCCTTTCGGAGTGTGAATCTGACATCAAGTGTACATGTAAGAAACAGGAGGTACTGTTACTATCCAGAAACCAATCTATAGCAGTCTATCGTCAAACACAAGAATCAGCAATCTACCTCAAAAACTAGACCCTCCCACAAGAATGCCATTACTTAGACGCCAAGAAGAAAGCAACGCATCTAGAGTTAAAAGAAAAATTGTAATAAAAAGCAATAATCCCTTAATTCTTTAAACCCTAGCATTTATCAGGTTGACAAAGTACCAACCCTGAGTCAATACTGCCTACACCCTAACTAAACAGTGTCTGGAATATGCAAAGGCAGTCAATACACAAACTGACTGATCTTCCCTAAAGATTAAGTATGATACCAATCAGAAGACCTAGAAAATAAGAGTCAAGGATTGGGACCCTCTTTCCCTTGTGAAAGACCAGGTTGAACGTACTCCTTCAACAGACCCACGCTAAAAGCAAGGCACACACGCACCCATAATCCAAGCTGCTGGACAGCTCTGCAACAGAACTCTGGTTCTGAAATAGTTTACTGCATGACCACCACTCTATCTATAATCCATCTCCCTCCTTTTAAACACATACATGTGCGTGCGCGCGCGCACACACACACACACACACACACCCCTACACCTTCCTGGCCTCGAACACTACTACCCTGGAAGCTGAGATCTGGCTACTGCACCCATTCTCTTCAGGGAGCTCTCTGACTTCTTGGCTTACAAGTCAAGTGATGGTATTTGCAGACCGTCACTATCAGAGTTCACAGAATGCTAGAACACTGATTCTGATCAATTCTGGTCCCTAAAAAGCTGCCTAAACCTTATCCTTATCTGTTTGTTGTTACACACATCCACCCTGTACTTCTCTAACTCCACCCTTTTCATAAAATGGAAGTGGAAGCCTGTCTAATGAATCTTCTGCATAATGGCAAATGCCAAAAGGCATTTTTGGTCTTTTGTACTCTTGAAAATCAGGCATTTATAATCCAATTTGGCAAACTTCTTGGGATGTGGTAGATGCCTGAAAAACCCTTTAAAATTTCTAAGCACAGATATGAAGGTGAAAACAACAGAAAAAAAAAACTGGATTTCCTACTTCTCCTATGTAGTGCTGGACTCTGGCTCTATCATTAAGCCCTCTCAGGAATGCTGTAAGAAGGTGGTTCATTAACTCTTTGGAAAGGAAGTTTCCTGGAGATTTTACCTGTGAGAGTTACTAGAAAGGGGAAGTCAGAGACAGAGTACACAGACCATCTTTACTCTTAGCCTCACCTCTGTTTCTTGGTTCTTTCTCTTGGAGAAGAACTAAGACAGAAGCAACTTCACAGTTAGTATGTGCATTTCCTTTGCTTAAGAGTTTGTTCTCTTTTCTACACCTTTCTTCTACTAGCAAGAGAAATTCCTGCCAAGTCCTCTTTCTTGGACAAAGAAATTGGCCTGAACCTTTTAGGTCACTCCTGTGAACTTTCTGATTGCCTCGCTTGAGCAAGTCCTATTGCCAACCTGTCCCATCGTTGAGGCAGCAATCCTAATCAGAGAAGGCGGTAAGTCCCCAGGGAGTCACCTACACACTCTGCCATCAAAGACAGCTCTTTTCTGTAAGTGGTTTCATTTCCTGTTAGGTTATTCAGTGCTGCTGGGAGGCCAGGGAAAAGATAAGCTACTAACATCTAGACAAAGCTAAGCTCCCAATTCTATACTAGCAGACCCAGAAAACAACATCTAAGATATAAGTACAAAACACCTCTGTTGCATTCAAGCAGCTTGCCAAATTAAACCCCGCGGCAAAACATCTGAAGAGAAGAAACTTAGCTGAACTGATCACTAAGAATAACAGAACTAATACACACGAGGAGCTGATTAATGTGTGTATGCATCAAACCACACTTACTGATCAGAGTTAAGTTACTAAGTAGAGTTCAGGATCTCTGTTTGTGTGAGGATGACTTTATTTAACTATCTGATCAGTTAAACGAGATTTCTGAGGGTGAGGAGAAGTGAGGAAATCCACCTATGGATGTGGAACTACTGTTCAGTTTCCTTCTACTTTGCAAAAGAAATCTAAGGAGCAGCACAATAATGTTTAATTACAGATCTAGCTCTGCTAATTACTGTTTGGTCACATTTATAATCTACATTAAGCCATAGTGCATAATAAACAGCTCTGTGATATTCATCTAATAACCTAGGTGGCTTTGTGGGATTTCAAATTCTACTATTCATCGGAACAAACATAGCTTCATTTAACACTCTCCAGGAGAGGATAAAAATAAAAAAAGGACTCGTTTTGCCATCTTTCCTGTATGCCTAGGATATAAGAGCAGGGACTGTCAAGAGACTGATGCCAGCAGGGAAAATAAGGAATAGAAATATGAAAAGTTAAGGTCATTAAATACCTTAACAACTATGACAATGAAAAAAGCTGGGCCAATTCTCAGATTCTGAAATGCTAAGAAGTGCCACCATGGCTCCTGGGGCTTCACTGACATGGGAAGGTAAACAACAAAACAAAGCAAAACCTGAAAAGAGACAGAGAATTTAAAGATGGAGATCTCTGAAGTTTCCCAATATTTCATGTCCTTTATTTTTTTAATGATACTTCTTTTCAATTCACCTTTAGATATTAGTCTAATAGCACTCCCACACTTGAGAGGCACTAATGGAGGGAAAAAATTTCAAGGTGGCAACATAATTTTAGGGGTAGAAAATGTAGCAAAGAAATATTTGGGACAGACTCTCCCCTTCACAAATATGAGTCTGATATCTTTACCTTCACAGTCAAAAGGCAGAAAAGGAGCTGGTTCGACTGATAACTGCGGTAGCTCTAAGAAACTCCCTTTTATTCAAGAGTGAAAGATTACTGGGGATCATGGTTGGATGAATGTTCATATTTATCAGGAAAGACTGTGCAGAAAGTAGAATGTCATCAAATATACTAAATACTATATTAATAAGAAGTTCTCTTTCTTCAATAATTCCAGAGATCCTTCAAGATTTTATAGTGACTCGGCATCAGCAACACTAACAGTAATATACGATCTTGATTGATGGACAAAATATAAGTACTCACCCTGATGTAGTATAGTAAACTTGATTTGCTCACAAAGTTTTTATTGTGGGTTATTAAAAAAAAAAAGGTAATTTAAAAAATCCCATTTATCAGTTTATTGTGTTATTTATATTTCTCTCAAATTAAAACACGGGCTAAAACCCTCAATTGTTTGAACTGCCTTCTGTCGATTGGCAATTTGAGACAAAATAAGTTCACTGTATTCTCTTTTAATAATTTAGGATTTTTTTTGCTTATTCTGAAAGATCTTTATTATGAGAGGCTGGAGGGTGGAAATCATGGAATAGCTGAAGAT
Source organism: Leucopleurus acutus (assembly GCF_964270905.1). Lineage (NCBI taxonomy): Eukaryota > Metazoa > Chordata > Mammalia > Artiodactyla > Delphinidae > Leucopleurus > Leucopleurus acutus. Next base: position 133,505,845 of record NC_139142.1, on the reverse strand, counting down.
GGAGGCAGGAATCTGAATTCTTCCTCTCCATGAAGCTCTTGTCAGAAAGCAACAGAATATTCCGAGTAAATCCCCAAAGAGCTTAACATTTAACTACTAGTGAAGAAGGAAATCAGTCCCTTTTCAAACACTAAGTACCCTTCCAAGTGCCTCTCCAAGAAAAAAGGAAGGAAGGGAGGGAGGGAGGGAGGAAGGAAAGAAGGAGAGGGGAGAGGAGGGGAGAGGAGGGGAGAGGGGGAAAACGAGGCTTGCCGGTTTCCTGAGCTTCCAGATTTCACGTGGGCTGCTTTGAAGAAGAATTTGGTTGTAACTCTGGTTAATTTCCCAGACATTTTGTAGTAGAAGACAAGGAGGTAAAAGAGAAAAAGAAAGATGTGGTAGCTGGTACCACAGCCAAACATCAAACAGTTCTTAAAAGCTACATATTCTATTATTCAAAGAAGACTTACTTTAGCATTCAATTTTAACCAATCATCACCTGGTTAAGGTCAGCAGTGAAGGCTGTTCCAGTGTGTACTAGAAAATGCAAGTGCAGTGAACACATAATTTAAAGACTACAGATTAGCCATAGGGAGTTCTCCGAGATGATCCCTATAGTCTCAGGCTCAGACCCTAAAGACTCTTCTGGTAAAGAGAAGGAGATGGCAGATCAAACGATCCTAATATTCAAGCCTGTCTAAAACTCCCAATGTGTGGCACTGAGTAAATTATGCTGGAAATTGAACAAAGGAAAAAATCTCATAAGCAAAATCAATGCATAACATAAATCACATGGCAGTGTCCAATACTGTGCAAAGGTTTTTGCTGAATGAAGCATCTCTTTTGCTCTTCCAAATCTTCTCACTCTACAGTCTCCTGCTGCTTGAAATGCACCACATTTTCCTTCAGCAAAACTATTAACTTTGTAGCTGATGAGTAACCGTAGGGACCTAAGTACTACCTACCTCTGAAACTGACTACATTTTTTTTCACACAAGGTTGATGATCCCTCCTCCCATTCCTACATTCTTCCAAAGGAAGCACTAGAATTAGCTCTCAAGAATAAAGAATTTGAGAAAAATTTATTCTTTGGCTGCAACTACTTCCTCTCCTGAGCACGCTTCTTACCTCCTTTTACATACTCATTTCCTAAAAACATCACGGCTGGAACGTGTCTTCTCTACTCCATCCTCTTTCCCCTTAAGGAAAGTAAACACAACCGAAAGCTAAAGCCTTTCTCTGAATCATTCAGAATCACAGATGTCAAAAGAAAAGTCTCAACGTATCCTCTAACATGGATGACTAACTGTACTTAAGAACCTAATCATCATTTATATTGATGGTCCTATGAGAAAACACAAGCATTGTAATTGTGACATCACAAATCACATCTTGCTCTGCAGCAGCTTGGGAAGGAGAAATGGGAATGATTCTCCCTGCTTTAAGCCAGCTGTTCTTCACCTTCCAGGTCTTGGGAAACCTTTACAGATTTAAAAATTGAGAACCTTACACAGCTTTTATTTATGTAGGCTATATTTGTTGATATTTACTGTGTTAGAATTAAAACTGAAAGATTTTAGTATGTACTAATTAATTTAAAACAACTAACAGCTAACAATTTTGAAGTGACACAAGACACAGAGAACAGACTAGCAGTGGCCAGGGATAAGGGTTGGTGGGAGGAGGAAGGAAGGTGGGTGTAGTGAGGAAAGGGCAACACAGGGATCCCTGCAGTGACTGAACTGTATCTTGACCATGTGGTAGATACCCAGACTAGACATGTGATAACATTGAAAACGAAGACCCAACGCAGCCAAAAAATAAATAAATTTATTTTAAAGAAAAGAAAAAAAAAAAAAGAAAGCTGGTCTCACACAGATATGTATGTCCTTTTCAGATAATTGTGGATATTCTCCTTTGATGTGACCCCAAAATGCAAAGAGTAATAGTTCTTTTTATTTTTTAATATTTATTTTATTTACTTGGCTGCATGGGGTCTTAGTTGTGGCACGTGGGATCTTCGTTGTAGCATGTGGGATCTTTTAGTTGTGGCACACAGGATCTTTTACTTGCGGGATGTGGGATCTAGTTCCCTGACCAGGGATCTGCACTGGGAAGCACGGAGTCTTGGCCACTAGACCACTAGGGAAGTCCCAATGAGTGATAGTTCTTAAAGGTTATTGACAATGTGGAATCTGAAACTTTTTGTACTCTGTTAGATTACAATCCATTGGTCTAGCTTGCACTTGGAATGTTTCTTTAAGTGCATGATTTTTTTTTTTTTTAAACATCATGCATTAGTCAGTTGGAAATACTGGTTCACTGAGTTAGACAGCTCTTTCAAATGTTGACATAGTCCATTAATATTGAAAAGTGTTATTTGTTAATATTGTCTCTGAGCTTATCAGGAAAGTCTTTAAAATACTGGTAAGGTGTCAAACTCATAGGGGGGTAGATACAAATTTTCCAAAATTGTAATGTTAGCTTGAAAGCTCAAATATTATCATTAACAACAAATAACTGTCAGTTGTTGTCCTTGGAATAATAGGCTTGTTACCAACCAGGGTTCTTGGCCTTCTCTAATCAGTAGAAATTGATAAGATGCAAGACAAGGAATTCAGGCAAGGCTTCACTGGGGCTCCTGCTGCAGCAGGAGAGAGCAAAAACAAGTAGCAAGTTCCCTGGCTTGCTCACTGAGGCAGGGCCAGCTGGTTCTTTATATGGGGTAACGGTAGGGGTGGGTCCGGGGGTTGGGCCAGAGGGGTAGTTTAGGTGGTTTGTCCACCACTTTGGTGGTGTTGTGTGCAGGGGGCATGCACAATATCTTGCTTTTGCTCCTGGTACCCTGTTTTTTTGCTCTTGGCTCTTCAGAAGTGGCAGTTGAGTTTTTGGTCTTTTTGTATCTTGTTGTCCATAATTTGCCCCAACTGGGCATGCACGAAGCTATTTTTAGTCCCATATAGTTTCTTGGTATTTTGTTGCTGGAGGAGACAGGTGCAAGCACTGCAGCAAAGGGTCCCTGGTCCTAGCCTGTCTCAGGCTTATTTCATTCATTTTCAAGAAAATGTCTGCTAAATACCCAAGTCTGAATAACTATAATTTGTTAGTTGTTCTCTCAAGTAAAAATGGCATTTCATGAAAAAACTGGCTAGTTCAGCTTGCGACTCAATTGCACAAGCGCTGTTCCTGGAGACAAACAGGATGCAGAAGAAGTGCTTTATATGTACTTCCCATTTTGCTACGTAGAATATAAAATGACATGTACTCAAAGGTCAAGATTTAATAAGCTAATAATTGTTACTGCTTTATTAAAGATATTTTAAAGTGAAATTAGCTATATAAAAATGCTTACCTTTTACTGTGAGGGCACAGCAGTTAAGAATGTTATTACTAGTACAATTTGGAGCCACTGATTTGACTCCTGCCAAGATGTCAGCCATTTTACCTACCATTGCTTTTGCACCATCAGTGCAAATGTCAACAGAGTGAAAAAGGCAAGTAATGTCTTAGTATTATTATGAAAATAGTTTTGACGTGGCAGGACCTCTGAAAAGGTCTGAGAGATACTTAGGGGTCTGAGTGCTATATTTTGAGAATCAATCAAGTTTCATGTTCTGGGATTGGGTAAGTGATCAGCTTCTCCAGAAGCATATGCCATCTGATTCCTATACAAAACTGGGATTCTGGTAGCAAGGAAGTTGAGGGAGGCTGCCTGTTCAGTAGGCAAACAACAGTGTCTGCCACACAGTTTGGAAAGACAGTGAAGGAAAAAGAGACACAAAGGCAGGGAAAATTATTAGCAAGAGTGGAGTAGGTAAGACAGCTCCTAAGATCCAGACTAGGGATTTTTTAAGTAAGGGATGTTCATAAGTTAGGTATTAATAAACTTCAGCAATTGAGTAATGAGTATTTTAAAAATATGGGAGAATAAAGCACTCAGTTAATTGTTTCTAAAACGGACAAAAGAATGATGGTCATTAACTACTAATAAAATTGATCCTTACCCTTGTGGGCAGAGGGGGAATCACTCCTCTAGTGCCTATTTGTTCTCAAATTGCTAAGTATAAGACTTCTCTGAAATTGTAATTTAGTAGTTCAGAAATTAAACATGGCTTATCTAAAAGAAATTTTAAAATGGGTCCCTTAATTAACCAGAAGCCATCATTTCCTACAGAAGTCTTCCTTGTCTTTGCTACTTAAGCTAAAGGTATAGAGATAAAACTTCAAAGTGGTATGAAGGGTGTTGTACAGTCTGAGTTAACTCCTGATTATGGACACCTTAGCACTACTGAACCAAGTGGGAAATGGCCATCTGCTTAGATATGCTTCAATGCCCAAGTGTCTCCTAGGTGACTTTGTGTTCTATAATATAGGGTCACAGAATATCAACTGATTCTTTATAACTTCCACATAAGACCTACAGATTTGACAGGAAACAATGGGTGATTCCAATGAGAGGTCATTCTGTCTAAACAAAGCACCTTAAGCAGCAAAGCTACTTGGGTTCCTAGAGAGCATGTGCAAGACAAAATTATAAATTCGCATTATAGTGTGGAAAAACCTTCAAGATCATCTAACTAACCTAACCACTCAAGGGTGAAATCTCTTCTATAATAGGTAGTCATAAAACCCCTATTTGGGGACTTTCCTGGTGGCACAGTGGTTAAGACTCTGCGCTCCCAATGCAGGGGGCCAGGGTTCGATCCCTGGTCAGGGAACTAGATCCCACATGCATGCTGCAACTAAGAGTTCACATGTCACAACTAAGGAGCCCACCTGCCACAACTAAGACCCAGCACAACCAAATAAACAAATAAATAAATATTTAAAAAATAAATAAAAAATAAAAATAGGGCTTCCCTGGTGGCACGGTGGTTAAGAATCTGCCTGCTAGTGCAGGAGACACGGGTTTGAGCCCTGGTCCAGGAGGATCGCACATGCCGCGGAGCAACTAAGCATGTGCGCCACAACTACTGAGCCTGCGCTTACAGTCTGTGAGCCACAACAACTGAGCCCGCGTGCCACAACTACTGAAGTCCGTGCACCTGGAGGCCATGCTCTGCAACAAGAGAAGCCACGGCAATGAGAAGCCTGTGCACCACAATGAAGCGTAGTCCCCGCTCGCCACAAGTAGAGAAAAGCTTGCGCAAGCAACGAAGACCCGATGCAACCAAAAATAAATAAATAAATACCTAAGTTTTAAAAAAATAATAAAATAAAAATAAAACCCCTATCTGAACTTTATCCACCCCGCCCCAACCCTGTGGTGAGAAAATAACCCTTACTTTACTGGATGGCTTAAAAGATTAAATTCTTTAATGTATGTCAAGGGCCTAGCAATACGTCTACAGTATTCTGGCAATCTCAAATGGTAGCCATTATTAGTTATTCTAAGAGTCAAGTCACTCTTGAAAGCTCATACTGAATTTCATAGCCATTAAAACTCCCTAGATCTTTTCTACCCAAACTTTGAAAACATTCTCTTCCACCTCTGACCCCCACCCACCACCACCAGTTTCCTTTCCCAGAAGCAATCAACCCAAAGCATATGTATTTGCTTGTTTATATGTACCTTCCCTTCATTCTTTTTACACAAATGACAGTGTACTACATACGCTGTTCTGTACCTTATTTCTTCATGTAATAAAAATGGAGGTAACTGTTTTAAACTTTAAATGCTCATCATCCTAAAAGACAGACTGGATGAAATCTCAGCTCTGTAAAAACATCAGGGGTACCTATATTTCATACGGTCATTGTAGCAATTAACTGAATATGAAGTGCTTAGTGCATAGCGCCCAAGACACAGTAAAAGTTCAATAAATATTAGCCAATAACAATAATGATGATAATAATAGTAATAACAACAATATCTTACAATTTAATTCTATCTTTCAGTCTTTTATGACATTGTCAATCTCTATTCAGACATTCAGTACTTGAACTGTCCATCTACAGTGGTTCATTCCAGTATAGTTTTGACCTCATTATGTCTTCCCTTCTTCTGGTAGAGGAATTTCTCTTTCCTGTGGGAAATCCATTCCCCCAACTTCATTCCACTACAGGAGTGGGCCCAACTCTACTCAGACTGCATGGAATAGGTTCTCCACAGGCTACAGAGATTCTTTCTTCCCCTGGTCCCTTAAGCTGGAAGGACTAACTAAACCTGGAACTGCTAGTGGCCATTTTCCCTAACACTTGAGAAGGCTTGTCTAAGAAAAAAGCCAATTCAGGGGAAAGTAGAATAGAAATGAGCATAGATAGAACCCCAAAGACATTATTTGAGCCCCTGCCGGAAACTAATAAACTCCACTGGTGAGAACCTACAAATTCCTTGTTTGCTTAAACTAGCTTGAGCCAGGTTTCCATCACAACTGAAAAAGTCCTGACCACTATATATCACCCACAAATTTATATGCATACTTTCTATTTAGTCACAAGTTATAATGAAAATGTTGAACAGGACTGGATCAATGGCAGAGACTTGTGGTATACTAACCTAGCTAACATCTAGTGATCAATACTCTTTAAAGATAGCTCTTCAGCCAACTATAAAGTCACCCAACTGTATCACCATCCAGTCTACATTTCACTGACATGTCATCAAGAATATCATAAAAGGCTTTTTCAAATATCTTGAAGAAATCAAGGCACTCCAGTCTACCCACCCAAAAACTCTATTGGGAAGAGAGAGAAAGTTTAGAGTGTCATGTTTTAGAAATTAATTTGGTTTCTAATAAGCATTATTTTTCCGGATTCCTTTCTTCATTCAGAAACATTAAATACTATAATCTAAGCACTGTATTATGGCAAGTGATGAATCTTAATATGATCCCTGTCCCTAGGTCTGGGCAGGTAAACAAATGTGAACAAGTAATTAAAGAAATATCATAAAGGATGTAAAAGAAGTACAAAGGTGGCAAGATCACTTGTGTACACCTGGGAGAGAGGCAGCTGACGTTTCAGCTGAGTCTTAGAAGTAAGTTCAACAGGAAGATAAGGAAAATTAGGTTATTTTAGTCAGATGTAACAGCAAATACATGGCCTGAGAGGGAACCACAATAGTTTGGAGGGAATGGTCAAGTGGTGAGAGATTACATGTCATACTAAAGAAGGTCACTGTGGAGTTTTAAGCAGGAAAGTGATATGATCCAATAAGGTTTTTAAATGATAGAAGCAAACTTCAATTACTGCTTACTGTGTGTGTGTGTGTCAAGCACTTTTCAAAGCATTTCATATGTATTCCTCAAAATGACCCTCTGAGGTAATTAACATTGTATCTCCTTTTAAAGATGAATATACTAAAGCTATATGGGCTAGGTAAGTTGGCCAAGGTCATATAGCTACCAAGTGATAAAACTGGGATTCAAACTCAGGCAATTTGGCTCTAGAACCCATGCAATAATAAAGAAGTGAGAACCCAAACTGAATGGTGTCACAAGAAGTCAAGGGAAAATGAAGTTTCAAGAAGAAAATGGGCTGCCGTTGTGCAAGCTGAAATTGCAGGAAAGGGTAAGGCACAGAAGCTAAATTGCACTGGGTAAGGGAAAGCATCAAGAGGTGAAGGAAAGATAATCAGAAGTTATTGTGTGTCTACTGTGCCCCAGAGTTATCTTAGTAAATCTCCTACACTCCTATGAAGCAGATGATGCTTTGTTTGACAGAAAATAAACAAAGCCCCATGAAGGTTAATTGATTTGTCCATAATGACCAGTTACTAAGTGGCAGGGCCAGGATTTGAACCAAGGTATGCCTAACTCTAGAGCTTGTGCTCTTTTCCATTATACATGCTACTCCAAAAAACCTTCGGCATGACCAGGAAGAAGAGTGCAAGTACTTCACAAACTATCTGTTTAACATTTTGTTCTAGGACTTCGCTAAAGTTCAATGTTATGTTTGATGGTCTATAATTTTGAAAATTTGGACATTTGCCTGTCTGCAGTCTTATGGTTCTCTCCCATCTACCAGGATTCCCTAGACGAAAGGATCTCTGACTACATGTGCAAACTCTTTCAATATTTTCCAATGTGATTAATTTGGATTTAGACACTGAACTCTGTCAAAAATTGAGACGCTTTGTGAAAGAGGAAAGGAGGTGGTTGCTATTTAGAATTTGGTAAAGCAAACTCATCTTTTATAAAGAGAACAAAGGTTGTTCAAGAGTTTTTAATCTGTTTTTTAGATCTGAATTTGCACATTTGTTTTGGTAAATCCTTGGTTTCATACAATGATTTTTTTGCTTCAAGTGGCATCATAATATGGTTCTGATTTTCCAGTACAAATATCCTTTGAAGTGGAACTGAAACACCTATCATAAGGCAGTTAAGCCTTGCTAAACTATGTTTCACTTTTCAACAATTCCTTAGCTTAGCTCTTCTAATATAGACCAACAAAAGTGAAAATACCAAATAACAACACTATATGAAATTTAGAATTTTGTACAACATACTTAACATACAGGGCTCACAAAATCTCATAGAAATTGAGAAGGGCACTTCATCTTTCAAGGGCCAGTAAAGTTAAGCTTCCAAAATAGAGTAACTTAGAAAGGCATCAGAGCATTCAATATTGGAAAAAACTCTGGCCTTAAAAATCTCTCACCAAGGTAGAGCAGTAGGCAAACCCAACAATGTAAATAAGAGTTGCTGTATTCTAGGTAACAGATTTTTACAGCCTTCATTACTAAACATGGTCCTTATTGTAATACAAATCTATTCAACAGTGTAATAAAATGAAGAACTCTATAAGGCTCAGAGAAAACAGATATCCTGTATTTGTAGAGTCAACACAAAGTTTATATCCTAGCTTGCAAAACTTCATTTTATATTAGGAGACAACTGTTAAACAAATAATCATAACAGAGGTGAACAGAGGGCTGCAAGTACCCTGCCCAGGGAGTGACTGCCAAGAGGCAACAGGGAAGACTTCATAGTGGAGTGGACCTAAAGGAGTTCCCCAAGAAAAGAATAGAAAGCATACTCCATTTGCACAGCAAAGGAAACCGTACACAAAAGGAAAAGACAATCTACAGACTGGGGGAAAATATTTGCAAATGATGTGATGACAAGGGCTTAACTTCCAAAATATATAAATAGCTCATACAATTCAGAAACAAAAAAACCAAACCACCCAATCAAAATATGGGCAGAAGACCTAAACAAACATTTCTCCAAAGAAGACGCACAGATGGCCAATAGGCACATGAAAAGTTGCTCAAAATCGCTAATTATCAGAGAAATGCAAATCAAAACTACAAGGTACCACCCACACTGGTCAGAATGGCCATCATTAAAAAGTTTACAAATAACAAAGGCTGGACAGGGTGTGGAGAAAAGGGAACCCTCCTACACTGTTGGTGGGAATGTAAATTCGTGCAGCCACTATGGAGAACAGTATGGAGGTTCCTCAAAAAACTAAAAATAGAGTTGCCATATGATCCAGCAATCCCATTCCTGGGCATATATCCAGACAAAACTATAATTTGAAAAGATACATGCACTCCTATGTTCATAGAAGCACTACTTACAATAGCCAAGACTTGGAAACAACCTAAATGTCCATCAACAGATGAATGGATGAAGAAGATGTGGTACACATATACAATGAAATATTTCTTGCCCATAAAAAAAGAATGAAATAATGCCATTTGCAGTGTCATGGATGGACCTAGAGATTATCATACCAAGTGAAATAAGTCAGAAAAAGAAAGACAAATACCATATGATATCACTTACATGTGGAATCTAAAATATGACACAAATGAACTTATGTATGAAACAGAAACAGACTCACAGACATAGAGAACAGACTTGTGGTTGTCAAGGGGTTGGGGGGTGGGAGAGAGTTGAATTGGGGGGTTAGGACTAGCAGATACAAACTATTATATATAGAATGGATAAACAGCAAGATCTTATTGTACAGCAACAGACAACTATATTCAATATCCTGTAATAAGCCATAATAGAAAAGAATATGAAAAAGAATATATATCTATATATCTATATATCTATATATCTGAATCACTTTGCCACATACCAGAAACCAACACAACACTGTAAATCAACTATACTTCAATTTTAAAAAAATGAAAAGGAAAAAGAAAGCATACTCTAAGCAGAAGGAACAGCCTGTTCAAAGGTGCACAGGCATGAACCAACACAATTAGTATATTCAAAGAACCACAGGTCGTTTGGTTTGGTTGGAGGAAAGAGTAGTACAGGGAGAGTAAAATTTGGACTTAACTTTGCAGGTATTAAGAAACTTCTGAGGAATTAAAGCAAAGGAGTGATATCAGGTTTGTATAATTAAAAGTAAAATTAATGGAAGAGGGTAGACTAAAAGAGATTGAAAAGGAGGGCACCTAGCTAGATGCCTGTTGCAACAAACCCAGTAAGTAAGAAGTAGGAGAAGGCATCAAGAGACATTCAGGACATACAAGCAGTTTGACTTCACGACATATGAGACATGTAGGTAATCAGTACAGGAGTCGGGTATGACTAGAATTTCTAATTCAGATGGTTAGGAGATGATTCATTCCACAAATATTTAATAAGCACCTAATATATGCCGGGCACTATTCTAAGTGCAGATGATATGCAATGAACAAAACAGATCAAAATCCCAGTCTCTGGAGCTTAAATTCAAGTGGAATGGTATTCTATTAGTGAAAGAAAAAGAAAGAAAAAAGAGGAGGAACAGGTTTCAGTTTTGATTTGGGGAGACTGGAGAAAGAGGAGTGAGATTAGTTTTATATTGCTTTTACTTTGCTTAATTGCCAGCATTCCAGGAAAAGAAGACTGGAAGTGTGTTACAAGGAAGAGGTGGGTCATCAGTGCACAATCTGGAGGGGTCTTCTGAGTATTTTTTAAGGACTTCAGAATAATACATAAATACAAATAAAAACACAATATAATTTTTCACCTATCTGACTGGTAAAGATGAAACAGTTGAACGATATCCAATCTGGCAAGAATACGGAAAAAAAACAGACACTGTTACGCAGTATTAGTTGGTGGGAATATGAATTGGTAGAAACTCTGGAGAGGGCGATTTGGCAATAGGTATTAAGATGTAAAATGTACATGCTCTTTTGTCCAAAAATTCCACTTTTAGAATTTATATTAAGAAGATAAAAGGACAAGTGCACAAAAATGTATCGCGTACAGTTTGCTTCAGTATTAGTTTTTAATAGTCAAACAAAAACCCAGAAACAATCTGAATGTCCATTATAGCACAGATCTATAACTACCAACAAGTACAGAGATCCACAGCATATTTTTGAGTGAAAAAAAGTTTATAATACAGTATGTATTAAATTAGCCCATTAATGTTAAACTGATCTTTATGTAACTATATACAACTTTTTTTTTTTTTTGGCTGCACTGTGTGGCACGTGGGATGGAAGCTCAGAGTCTTAACCACTAGACCGCCAGGGAAGTCCCTATGTACAATTCTTATACAGTATGCAGATCAGAAGTGAGAAACAGAAGTTGAGATTTAGAAGGATGTTCTTGCAATCATCTTTGGGTAGTGAGACTCTGGATGATATTTAGTTTCTCTTTTATATTTTTCAGTATTTGATTTCTTCATTATATTGAGAACTTTTTTAAAATTTAGTTTTTAAAAAAGCTACTTTTAATGGAAAAGGGAGCGATGTTTACATATGTGAAGGTTTACGTTTATTGTAAGAAAAGGGACCTAGATTAATGAGGAAATAGGCAGGCAGGTGAAAAGAGTTAAGAATACTGGGGCACATAAGTAGAAGCGGGGGAGGCAGAAGGGTAATGACATTAAGTCAGTACTTCCATTGCATAGGTCACTGGGACAACGGGCCATAGGACTGGCCCCAAACAGCTGGGTGGCACCTAAGAGCTGGGGATATGGGCAGTACTACACGAACATTTCTGTGATCTTCGTAAGGCAGATATTCATAAACCAGCCACTGCCCATATTCATTTATTCTAATTGCCAAGAACTGAGTGGCATCGTCCATCATGTGCAAGTATGCAAACTCTTTGTTAAGAAATAAACAACAATCCCAAACCCCTCTCTGTGGCGACCAGAATCCTACCTGGAACAGGGCCAGAAAAAGCCATGTCTCCAGCACTTCTGAGAAAACTGTGGCTGCTGCTTATCAAATTAAAATGCAAAGCAGCTCATTCCAGTGTCACTGGGAAGTGTCAGAAAAGGATTACGGTGCCCACCCCAAGGATGCAGGTCAGCTAGACAATACCCATCTTCTTGTGCTGAGAAGGAGGGAGGAGGAGGAGCAAGATTAGGCCTGTTTCCAAATAGCAGACTGGCCTGCTTGTTACTGTGGTAACCTCCCTTCCCTGAGCTGCTCTCATTTGTCTTTCTCTGTCTGACCTTTATGTTGTTCTGACAGTAACTGAGGAGGAAAAGGTGCCCGCCTGCCAGCTAAGCACTCAAGTTGAGGGCACTGAACAAGAAAAAGAGGCACTCAAAGTCCTCCTCATTCTAGACTCCAAACGGTGACCTTAGAGCAATTAGAGGCCTGAAAGAGATTTCTCGTGGCCCTCATCATTCCATCCTTCCTCCCCTGCTCTCAGGGCCACCTCACTTCTCTGATACTCCCTTTCAGTGTGAGGAATGTGAGTCAGAGTCAAGTGGGTAGGTGAGAAGTCACAGAGAAGAGAAAAAACAAGGCACGAGAAGCTGAAGAACAGAGGCAATAAAATATTAACTCAAAAATGCCTGAGACAATTATCAGTACAGTGGTTAAGTACAGCTTTTAGTTTCCTCTCTATTCAGGATTCCGTGCCATATGCTCAGTCAGTGGAGGTATGAGGGCAATTAAGGTACTTGGGACAGGGCTAGGGAAGGGCCCAAACACTTAGTGCTTTTTACTGTTTTTCTTTAAGCCCTGAATACCTTTAAAATTCAATCACTTAACAAATAATTATTGAGTACCCCTATGTGTAGGTCTTGTCCTAGACACTGGGTATGCAGTGGGAAATGAAAGAGACTGGTAAATAACTATAATAGAAACCTACTAAGGCACAAATAGGGCAAGTGGTAAGAGGTTCTTGGACAATGTGAGCTATCTCTGGTATAGTTGGGGATGGCCTCTCTGAAGAGGATGGATTTAAGCTGATCCTAAAAGATGAGAAGACATGAAGAACCTAGGAGTGAGCAATGCAGGCAGAGGGAACAGCATATGTAAATCCCTAAGGAAGGAAAGAGCTTGGTATATATTTGAGGTCCATATTTCATTTCGTATTACTACGCAAGCCCATGGAAAAATGTTTGAGTCTGCTTATTCTAGAAGCTTAAGGAGGCCCAGGAAATGGGCAACATGAGAACAGTCAGCCGAATATTATCCACTAAGTTCACAGATGAATGAGTCATTAAGTTACCAGTCATGAAATGCTATGGTGTACAGACAGAACTCTTATCTAATACTTTGAACAAGTAAGAGCTACAATACTGGAGTCAGTTCTCTGCCAATAGCAGTCACTGTTATTCCAAAAGACACACTGTGTAGGGCTAATTTAGTTTTATCTTAAATGGCATCCTCAAACCCATCAAAGACTTCACCCCAAACCTACTTAAACTGATTTATGTTGCAGTAATGAGCTTACAAAGGAGGCAGCAGGGCCAGGTTTTAGTCTCAGTTTTCCACCACTTAGCTGTATAACCTTAGACAAGTCATTTCACTTCTCCAAACTTTGACCTTATGAAATGAAGTAGTTGGACTTTATGATCTCTAAGGAGACTGTATTAGGACTTTTTCAGTTACAAGTGACAGAAGAGCACACCAGACTGGCTTAAACAAAAAGTCCAAATTAGGCTATCATATAACTTAAAAAGTCCAAATTAGGCATGGCCTGATATAAAGGCTCACATGATGTTATGGAGGCCTAGTTTCTATCCCTTCCTCCCTTGGTGGTGTCTTTTCGGTTCTGCTTCATTTTCAGACAGGCTCTCCTCCTGGGCGGCAAGGTAGCTGCGGCAGTTCAAGCTTTACAAGCTCTTAATTCCAGGCTCAGTGGACAGACAGGTTCTTTTCTAGCCACCTAACAAAAATCCTGAAGTTCCTTCTGATTGGACCAGCTTCTGGAATTTAAGAGTTGATGTCCCTTACAATTTTTATAATCTTTACATTTTGTAAATATTTAAGCATATTCCCTCCAAGTCTTTACTTTTTCAAGTTTTAATTTTTAAAACCACAGTGTATATGTAGTTTTTGTCTGCTCAGCATCCATCTTTCATAGAAAACTGTCCCTTCCCCAGTCCTTGTGCTCTAGTAAGATAGGCAATCACAGTGTCTCTCCAGTCGCCTGTCTCTGGAGTGGGTTCGGCATCAATCTATTTATTTCTTCTAAAATAATCTGTTGATGGAATATTTATTTCATATTTTTTTAGAAGGTAGAGTCATGCTTCATCTTTAATATGCCTGTTTAAGATACAAAACCCTTCGAACCTCTCCTGCTCTTAAAAGCGTTAAATTTCTGCAACTGCCTCAAACAAAACACTTGAATGATAGTCGAGGCATTTCATCACAAAAGTATTAATATGGCCAGACGGCAAACATCAACCCTTCTTATCTATTCAATTATACTACAGAAATGAGTTATAGTTGGATTATCAGAACATTCTGAATTATTATTAAATATGGGAACTTTCTTGAAGACCAAATGGAATTTTCAGATTGCAAAAACCATTTTATCAGAATTTCACTGTACCACAAACATTTTTGTGTCGATTAATTTAAAACATAATTTTAAATGTTTGAATAGAATCCTTTTGAACAAATAAAGCATAATTTATTTGACCAATTTACTACAGGTGGATATTTAGGTTGTCCCAATTTTCACTTGTATAAACAAGGCCGAGAGGAGTATCTTAATGGCTACATATCTTGTACCTGTTTTACGATTTTCACAGGCTAACATCCTATATGTGAGATTAGTGAATAAAAGGCTATGCATATTTTACAGTTTTTTGATACACACTATTCCATCAACTTTCAGGCTCTCTAGAGCTTAAAAAAAAAAAAGTCTATAGTACTGCTTACATTTCCAGGGTAATTTATTTACCCTTCTCAGGACCTTCCTTAGGTATTACCAAGACTATACAAAGTATTCTACTTTTAAACTTATTTGTTGTTATTCCCAAAGGATTATAACATTTTCTGTTTGTTTTTAATGTCTTCCTGACTATAACCCTGTAAACTGACATTTATAGCCACTGTTCTTGCTTTCACTTAAGGAGAGCTACACTAATTCTTGACTCCTTTCCTGGGTTACAAATGACTACCCAAAGCCCAGATGTATTGAAAATATAACACAAAGCATACAACATACAATATGCATTATCTATCTATCTATCTATCTATATCTATATCTATCTCCATTTATCTCATGCCCCCTCCTATATACATGATGTTATATTTATACATAGGTAATATTCAAACAGTTCAGGCCCAAGAGCTTGAACACTGGGCAGAGTCTGAGTCCCTCTTAAGCCAGGACAATAAAAGGCTAGATTTCGTAGAGTACAGGTTGGGGGTTGAAATTTCTAATTGGCAAGTAGCTGGCAGACAGGAAAGACTTAACTTCATAAACGAAATGGGGGCCATGAGTAGCATGTGTTTCTTCTTCCTCTCTCCAACTTCTTCTGGTAGCTCTTCAACTTTCTAGTAAACTAGGATAATGTTTTAGCTTTTACCATAACCAGTAAGATCAACCATACCATCTAATATTTTACCAGCATCTATCAGTCTCAGTTTTCTGTCACTTATCTGTGAATGCAACTGAGAGCTTTTTAAAAGGATAGAGTTTTTCTTGAGAAGTCTCCATAATGAACAAACCTCTTAAGTTTCTGGGTCTGTTTCCAACATGTAAAATTTCTTAACCACTTTATTTATTGGGTTGGCCAAAAGATTCGTTCGGTTTTTTCCGTAAGACGGCTCTAGTAGTGTTTAGCTGTCTTTAACTTCATTTGAAACAATTTTGTTAGACTGTATTGTGACAGCTTTCATATTAGCGTGCATTTAAAAAAACCTTATCAAAACTGGTGAATTTTTGTGTAGCCATTTTAATATTGAAGGTGGAAGAAAAAGAGCAACATTTTTGGCATATGATGCTTCATTATTTTAAGAAAGGTAAAAATGTAACTAAAACGCAAAAAAAGATGTTTGCAGTGTACGGAGAAGGTGTTGTGACTGATCGAACGTGTCAAAAGTGGTTTGCGGACTTCCCTGGTGGCGCAGCGGTTAAGAATCCACCTGCCAATGAATGGGAGATGGGTTCAAGCCCTTGTCCGGGAAGATCCCACATGCTGCGGAACAACTAAGTCCATGCACCACAACTACTGAACCTGCTCTCTAGAGCCCGCAAGCCACAACTACTGAAGCCTGCGTGCCTAGAGCTCATGCTCCGCAACAAGAGAAGCCACCACAATGAGAAGCCCGTGCACCTGCTCACCGCAACTACAGAAAGCCCACACGCAGTGGCAAAGACCCAACGCAGCCTAAACAAACAAACAAATAAATAAAAAGTGGTCTGCGGAGTTTCGTTCTGGAGATGCTCCACAGGCGGGTAGACCAGTTGAAACTGATAGCGATCAAATCGAGACACTGAGAACAATCAACGTTATACCACGCATGAGATAGCCAGCATACTCAAAAAGATCCAAAGCAAGCGATGAAAATCATTTGCACCAGCTTGGTTATGTTAGTCGCTTTGATGTTTGGGTTCCACATAAATTAAGTGGAAAAAAACCTTCCTGACCGTATTTCCAAATGCTATTCTCTAATTTAGCGTAGCGAAAACGTTCTGTTTTTAAAACAAATTGTGACGGGTGATGAAAAGTGGATACTGTACAATAATGTGGAACAGAAGAGATTGTGGGGCAAGTGAAATGAACCACTAGCAACCACACCAAAGGCCAGTCTGCATCCAAAGAAGGTGATGTTGTGTATATGGTGGGATTGGAAGGGAGTCCTCTATTATGAGCTCCTTCCGGAAACCCAAACGATTAATTCTAACAAGTACTGCTCCCAATTAGACCAACTGAAAGCAGCACTTGATGAAAAGCGTCTGGAATTAGTCAACAGAAAACCCATAATCTTCCATCAGGATAACGCAAGACCACGTGTCTTTGACGACCAGGCAAAAACTGTTAGAGCCTGGCTGGGAAGTTCTGATTCATCTGGCATATTCACCAGACATTGCACCTTCGGATTTCCATTTATTTCGGTCTTTACAAAATTCTCTTAATGGAAAAAATTTCAATTCCCTGGAAGACTGTAAAAGGCACCTGGAATAGTTCTTTGCTCAAAAAGATAAAAAGTTTTGGGAAGATGGAATTATGAAGTTACCTGAAAAATGGCAGAACGTAGTGGAACAAAACGGTGAATACGTTGTTCAATAGAGTTCTTGGTGAAAATGAAAAATGTCTTTTATTTTTACTTAAAAACCGAAGGAACTTTTTGGCCAAACTAATATAATCTGTACCTTGTAGAATATTCTAAAAGACTATCCCTGAAAAATTACATAGATATGGCCTATTTTAGAAAGTAGTAGAGGAGGATTCTGGTTTAAGAATGAATGTGATAAGGGTTTGAAAGACTTCTTCAAACAGGAGAAAAGGGTGAAGATAAGTAAAAAGAGATGATTAAGAGAAATGGACTTTGAAGATAGTCAACTTGGGTTCAAACAGATCCTCCACTATTGGCTGTGCAACGTTAGGCAAGTCATCTAACCTTTTTTAGCCAGTTTTCCCATTAATAAAATGGAAATCATAATAATACATGTCTCACAGAACTACAGTGAGAGTTAAATGCAGTATCATATAAAAAGCATTCAGCCTTGTTGCCTGGCACATACTCTGATAAATGTTAAATGCTGCTGCTGCAGTTTCTGTTATTATGAAATGTGTCCTAGGGATCCTCCAAAGGGGCATCATCCACTGGCCTTTACTACAGAATAAAGGTTAGAAGGCTCACAAGTCAAATAGCAGCATTCTCTTTTCAGGCTAAAAGCAGCTCAGGAGCTGGCTACTAAATCAGCAATTTAAAAAATCAAATGAGTTTTTCAAGCTCATTCTTATTTCAGGTTGGAAGATGTGTACATAAGGTGAATACCCCTTCCATAATTCTTGTACTACTCTACACTGGGCTCCATCAGAAGAGTTAAAATGGAACTCACTAGTGTCCATCTGAGCAACCCAGGAACAAACCCAGGAGAGAAAGTCCCAGAATGACATTCTGATGTGTAGTTAAACGATTTGCCTTATATGGGTAGCTGAAACATCGTCCTTGTTGCACCACGAAGACTGAGAAAGAGGTTGCCATAATCTCCAGTAGTCTGTACATCTGTCTCCTTCTTGTAGAAGAAACTGTATAACCTACCAGCACACAGTCTCCCCAAGCAGATAAAACTGGTCAGCAGGTGACAAATGGTAATAATCTTCTAATTCTCTAAGGAGTTAGAGAGAAAGCACTTAATCTTCACTTCAATGAGGCATTTGGCTAATCACTTGCTGGAGAAGGAACCTTTGGAAAAACAAATGAGTAGGCCATCTTCTAATAAGGGAAAAATGCCTACAGCACAAATGCTTTAGCTGTCTTTACAAAGGTCAGAGAGGCCCTCCCTCATCTGCTCCTCCGAGTCCTTTATAACAAGCAGGCCTTAATTTTGCAAAGGAAGCTTTCCTGGCTTCTAGTACTGTTTTCTAGCACCCTCAAGATTTCTACAACCTAAATGTCCAATATCAGATGAATGGATAAAGAAGATGTGGTACGTATATACAATGGAATATTACTCAGCCATAAAAAGGAACGAAATTGGGTCATTTGTAGAGATGTGGATGGACCTAGAGTCTGTCATACAGAGTGAAGTAAGCCAGAAGGAGAAAAACAAATATCATATACTAACGTATATATGTGGAATCTAGAAAAATGGTACAGATGAACCTATTTGCAGGGCAGGAATAGAGATGCAGATGTAGAGAACGGACATATGGACACAGGGGGTGAAGGGAAGGGTGGGACGAATTGGGAGATTAGGATTGACATGTATACACTACCATGCATAAAATAGACAGGTAGCAGGAACATGCTATAGAGCACAGGAAGCTCAGCTCCTCAACTCGGTGCTCTGTGATGACCTAGATGGGTGGGATGTGGGATGGGTGGGAGGGAGGTCCAAGAGGGAAGGGATATAGGTATACATATAGCTGATTCACTTCATTGTACAGCAGAAACTCACACAACACTGTAAAGCAGTAATAATCCAATTAAAAACAAAAAGATTTCTAGGTAATAGCTGTGGTCATTTAAGCTTGCTTGGCCTCAGTTTCCTTATGAGGTTAAAAAAAAAAAGCTAGGATTTTATTCTCCTAAATTCTAATCTTGCTTAAATTCCAAACTGGTGTTAACTGTCAGATGGAGCTATCCTTAATACCACTGCTATTAACTTCAGCTTTCTTACAAGGGTATTCATCAAAATGAAGACCTCTACATTCAGACACACATTTTCAGTACAAAAATAAAACACTGCCAACCAGGAACCTCTTCAAAATGATATAAATGAGATAAAGGCAGCACCTAAACCACAGTGGCTTTGGACTAACATCAGGCTTAGGGTCCAAGCATGACAGGTGTTGGAAGAAACACAATTTTAGAGCTCCATAGAGATATGTGTATTTCAAATATAACAAACGATGAAAAAGTTGAGATGCATTTATCTCTCAGGCAATATTTTCTTTCAATCTATAAAATATTAAAATGGCCTACTTTGGTATGGTTTTCACACCTCTAGTATTCTACAGTCTAGTTCTAAACATATTTTACTTTTTTTCCTTGATAGGTTTTGCTTGGGTTGCTAGAAGAGATTCTATGGATTTCTAGCCTCAAAACTGGGCTGATCTGATCGAGTAAAAGATTAGAGTGAGCGAGCAGGCACACACACACAAGAATTATCAAGAAATGAAATAAACCAAGTCACAACTGCCAGAAGGGAGGAAGGGACCAGTACAGAAGAGATGTATTGCATTTATATTTCTAACAAATGCACGTGGCAGAAACACACGCTTTTTAACTTTATTGTTGTTTACCTCACGTCCTTGATCAGCATCCAATTAATTCCACTGGTCTAAAGAGAAACTCCTAGTACAATTTCACAATGGGCACCATCCTGTGCCTTAGTAGTATCACACCAACAGACCCAAAGCAGGTCTTTCTGTTCTCCCTCACACTAAGGTTTTGCCTAATAGTATACCAAAAAATTTCTAATCTCCCGGAGAAATAGGAAAAAAATAAAGTCACATTCCAAGAAGCTCTCATTTCATATACAGCATATTCCAAGCCATGTGGCAAAGCACCAAGTTATTTCAATACCAACCTAGTAAGAGTAGGATGAGGAAGACAAGAATTCCATTCAGAGGGAAAGTCTATAGACACATATATTTAGAAGGATGTTATCTTAGTACATTGGCCTTGTTTCACAGCACTCAGAGGAAGCAAGACTTTTCCCCTATAAATCTAAGGGTATGCCCTGAGAATTTTAAAATTTCTACCGCTGTATCCCTCTTTGGGTTTGTTTCTTTCAAAGAATGAGATTAAGGGAAAGAAAAGACAGACTTTAGTACACACCATACTGATAGATGCTCACATTGTCCTTAATCCCTTACTGGCCATATTTAAAACAGTATTAGGCAAAAAAAAAAAAAAAAAAAAAAAAAAATTTTTTTAAATTTATTTTTTGGCTGTGCTGGGTCTTTGCCGCTGTGTGTGGGCTTCTCATTGAGGTGGCTTATCTTGTTGCGGAGCACAGGCTCTAGGCACGTGGCTCAAGGGATCTAGAGCACAGGCTCAGTAGCTGTGGGGCATGGACTTAGTTGCTCCACAGCATGTGGGATCTTCACGGACCAGGGCTCGAACCCGTGTCCCCTGCATTGGCAGGCGGATTCTTAACCACTGCGCCACCAGAGAAGCCCTGGCAAGAATTTTTAAAGTTGACAGTACCAAGTACTGATTAAGCAAAACTGGTGGAGGCATAAACTACTGGTACAACCACTTTCATAAACTGGCCTTACCTAGTGAGGTAGAACATGTGCACATCCAACTACCTAGCAACTCCACCCTTAGATGTGTACACTAGAGAAACCTTGGCACTTGTGCCCCAGAGACATAACAATGTTCAAAGCAGCAATGTTGGTAATAGCAAAAATACTGGAAAGAGCCTAAGTGCCCATCAACAGATGGATGATATATTTTCATATACTCATACAGTGGCACGCTAAAAGCAGTAAAAATAAACTAACGACACTGCATATATCAACACAGACAAGGAAAAAGCAAGTCACAGAAAAAGGCATGACACTGTGATTCTACTTAAATCAAGAAAAGAATCAGGGACTTCCCGGGTGGCGCAGTGGTTAAGAATCTGCCTGCCAGGGCTTCCCTGGTGGCGCAGTGGTTGAGAGTCCACCTGCCGATGCAGGGGACAGGGGTTCTTGCCCCGGTCTGGGAAGATCCCACATGCCGCAGAGCGGCTGGGCCCATGAGCCATGGCCGCTGAGCCTGCGCGTCCGGAGCCTGTGCTCCCCAACGGGAGAGGCCACAACAGTGAGAGGCCCGTGTACCACACACACACACACAAAAAGAATCGGCCTGCCAATGCAGGGGACATGGGTTCGAGCTCTGGTCCGGGAAGATCTCACATGCCGCAGAGGAACTAAGCCGGTGCGCCACAACTACTGAAGCCCGTGCGCCTAGAGCCCATGCTCTGCAACAAGAGAATCCACCGCAATGAGAACCCCGTGCACCGCACTAGCCGCCACTAGATGCAACTAGAGAAAGGCCGCGTGCAGCAACAAAGACCCAATTCAGCCAAAAATCAATCAATTAATTAAAAAGAATCCGGTAGGGCTTCCCTGGTGGCGCAGTGGTTGAGAGTCCGCCTGCCGATGCAGGGGACACGGGTTCGTGCACCGGTCCGGGAAGATCCCACACGCTGCGGAGCAGCTGGGCCCGTGAGCCATGGCCACTGAGCCTGTGCTCCGCAAAGGGAGAGGCCACAACAGTGAGAGGCCTGCGTACTGCGAAAAAAAAAAAAAAAGAATCCGGTAAAACTAAGAAAGATAGCTTAGTCATACAGACAAATGGAAAAACATAAAAGATAAGCAGGTGACTAACATAAAATGCTACATAGAGGGAAGTAAAGAGGAAGGAGAGGGTACAATGAGGAAAGGGTCACACAGAAGGTTCTAAACCTAAAGCGTTGTCATGCTTTACTTCTTAAGATGGGTAACATGTACATGTGTCCTTTTTATTGTTATTCTTTGAAACTTACAGGATATATTTCACAGTTTAAAACCAACAAAAGAAAACAAATTATACTAAGCTATTCCTTATTATCTAGTGTCTACACATTGCTACAATGCAGAAATATGACAAGCCTTCCAAAAGATGACCTTTTTAGGTAGTAAAGAGATTCGACTAACCACGTTAGTTTTCAGTAAAATTAAGCTAGAGAGTCCACTTCCATAGTATCTCAGAGGTATGTTTCCTTTGTAGCACAGTTATCGCATGCAAATTCACTTTTTATAATGTCTCCCTTCCACAATAAACCGGAAATTCCATGAAGGAAGGCCTTCCCTCCTTCAACACTCTATCCAGAGTCTAGCACTGTGCATGATCATGGGAAGTACTCAATAAAAATTTCTGAAAGAATGAATAAACGATTGATCTTGAGAATCTAATTAGGCTGGGATAATTTACTAGTCTCTCCACAAATGTAGGAAAACACACCACAGTTTTTCAGAAACTTGATGTTTCATCCCTGTCATTCAGCTCTCTGAACCACTGTCCCAGAATTTATTAGTTATGTCAGCATTTACACAACAAAATTTACTAAGGTCCTACTATAAGTGGGCACTGTGCTAGGTGCTAAAAATATGGCACTAACAGGATGGAATAGTCTCATTTATCTATACAACAGCCACTCCATGGCATAAAGGAGATGGCAGGATAGGATTTTTCCCCTCTGACCTCTTAGGACACTGAAATGTATACAAAGGCAAGCCTGAGGTTTCACAAACGGTATGTGACAAGATCCACTTTGGAAAACAATGGGCTGCTATTTCCTTCAGCTGCTCTGAACAAAGAACTAATTCCTTTAGTCTCTGCCATCCTTGTTGAGTTAAATTATATCATTCTTTGTTCTGCAGAGTAGCCTCTCCTAAAGTATTGAATAAACAGCAAAGGACGGGCCTTCTGGAACCTCTTCTAGAAAGCAACAGGCAGAGACATCACTCATAGGAAGAAAAGCTATAAAGGAAAGAAATTACTATCTTGAAGACAAACATCTCTATTCTGGAGATAAAAGAGAAGAGCCATAGGTTGCCACATTACAGCTGCCCCTCTGCCTGCGATTTATAGGAAAGGTTAAAATTAGAGACAACTAATGAAAAACCGTCAAATGGTGGTTGTAATAAGCTTGAGAACTACTTTGTTTCACTAAACTCAAAACTTTGCTGCCTTTCATTCTGTTTCAATACAGTCATCATTCTACCCAGCATTCCTTTAAAGGCCACAGTAGAAAATGTTGCTGACACCTATTATCATCAGGTCCAGTTATTCCTGACTCCCTTCTCCTTCCTTCTTCTTCCTTAAGCCAGTCTAAAAGTTAAGAAATGAAAGTTGGTGAGGAGTAGTATAATTAAGTAGGACATGAAGGGGACAACCAGCAGCACCCCTCAAAACGGACTGTGTTTCTATTTTCTTTTAGGCAATTAACTTCCTCCTGAAAATTTAACAAAGTCACCGCTAATTTGACTTTGCAAGGCATATTTCCCCTTTTTTTTTTTTTTTTTTTTTTTTTGCGGTACGCGGGCCTCTCACTGTTGTGGCCTCTCCCGTTCCGGAGCACAGGCTCCGGATGCGCAGGCTCAGCGGCCATGGCTCACGGGCCTAGCCGCTCCGCGGCATGTGGGATCTTCCCGGACCGGGGCACGAACCTGTGTCCCTTGCATCGGCAGGCGGAATCTCAACCACTGTGCCACCAGGGAAGCCCGGAATATTTCCTTTTTGTACATTATTTCAATTAAAAGTATGCATTTCAAAATATCTTATATTCAGTTTTCATCTCTGTGAATCACTGTTTATGGAACAAGAATTTAGCACTCATAATGTTGAAGTAATTCATTCATGCCTCAATCTACTGAGAATGGTTGGCACATGGGTCAATGAGGCCAAAGGCAAATGAGCATTAACTAAGGATACTGAACACCGAATTAGGTGCTAGGTAGCTATACTGGAAACTAGTCAAGAAAATTTACAAATTGGGACTTCCCTGGCGGTCCAGTGGTTAAAATTCCGAGCTTCCACTGCAGGGGGCATGGGTTCGATCCCTGGTCGGGGAACTAAGATCCCACATGCTGCGCTACGTAGCCAAAAAAAAAAAAGAAAGAAAGAAAGAAAATTTATTTATTACTATATTCAAAGGGAATACATAGGGATATTTACCAAAAAACTGGGTAACTTGCTGTAGAAGTGAAAAAATAAAGCAGAACTGTATGTCAGATTCAGATTACCTAAAGACAAGAGCAACAAATAAAACACCCAGGGCTACCAACAGCGTAAGACCTTTGTGAATTAGAGAGAAGCTGCCTTCAAGATATTGACCAGGTTCAAGATACTGTGAGCCAAGCTCAGGCTGGATTTCAACTCTTTATTCAACCCCTCTCAGGAGGGGACCCTCCTGAAGGGCACACCCTGTACAACTGAGGTGAATGCCCTATATATGTGTTTTTCTTTTTCCTCTTCCAAAACCTAATTAAAATGAAAACATGTCAACAGAAGAAGAGGCACAAATCTCTGAGGACTACGAGAGCAAGAGAGAAGAGAAGAGCAGGCATGAGATATCAAAAACATTTAAGAAACTAGAAAACAGATGGACAAATGTTAACCTAGCAGACCAAAGGAAGCTGAAACATAAGCCTGTGAGAGACCTCAGCCTGTAAAGTGGAAGTGAAGGAACTATACTAGCAAACATTCAAAACCCAGGAAAAGCTCAGTGGCCTCAGGTACTTCTGAAAAGAGGACAGGGCTAAAAGCAGGAAGATCAGTTCCAAATCTTTAAAAGATACATCAGAACTCTAGACCATCTTCATCAACAATGCAGCTTTCCCATCTCCCCACCCCCTACTCCTCACAATTCTATAGAAGTCTGAAGGTTTATTCTCTGGATGTGTTGAACAGACAGGCTCCATACTCACCCACGCCAAGCACAACGGAGAACAGAGATAAAGTACAACACTGACAGCAACAGTGAAACACAAAACTCCTTTCCCTGGGCTGGGCTCTGTAAAAGCAGGCAAAAGATCGGTTCATTCCTCTGAGTGAAAAATGACTTGCCTAAGTCAAACGACCGGATGCTGGCAACTGGGTGACCCTCACCTAAATAGTCAATCACCACTAGAGTAAAGCCCACCAATTGACAAGCTCCACCAATGAAAACACAGCGTCTAAAAAAGGACTGTACTGTTTTGCTTTTAAATACAAGTGGATAATCAAGAATGGCAAGACATTTGATTTAAAAACACTCCAATATGAGTCTAAACTAAACAATGAATGAACTTGTAGCAAGTAGAGATAATGTAGGGGGCAGAAATAAACAAAATGAAAAAATTATCATATCATACATAAGACACTGCATCCATGGAACAAGAACAAGAGATTATGAAAAAGCATTCAGAGTATAAGAAGGATATTGTAGAAATTAAAATATATATATATATATATATATATATAAAGTAGGAAGTTGGAGGATAAAGTTGAAGAAATCTAGAAAAAACACAAAGAGATGAAAAATTGTGAAAAAATAAAAAATTGAGAAGAGCAGTATAGTAGGGCTGAAATGCAACTAGTAGAGTTGTAAAAAGAATAAGGAAGGGAAAGAAAATTTATTTAAAAGAAAAAAAGAAAAGAAACCAAAAATTGTCCACACATAAATTTCTAGATTGAAATGGCTATCTAGAACTTAGCTACTAGTAGTAGAGATGAAATGAAACCCACACCAAAGCACATCAGGTAAAATTATTAGGTCAAACACATCAAAGTACCATTTTTGTATGCCAAAAATTACTAACAGCAGTTTCTCATAGTTCAACCTAATATTTCCAATCTTGAATTTAATACTTAGACAAACTTTTTGGGCTTGTAAGGTCTTAAAATATTTACCTCCCATACTCCTTTTCTCAGAAAGCTACTCCTGAAGGATATGCTCCAGCATCATAAGGAAATAAACTGAGAAAGAGGAAGATGTGGCATCCAGAAAAGCAAGGATCCAACACAGAAGGAAATTCCAAGGACAAAAGCTATTGAGCTGGCCTAGAAAGCCACCAGTTCACAGTTAGAGAAAGAGCACTGAAGGAGTAATGTCTCTAAGGGGAAAAAAAAAACCTAAAAAAAAAAAAAAAAAAATCAAATATGTTTATAACATATCGAGAAAAGATTTTCAGTTCTATTGAAGAGTTTGGAGATGACTTTTTTTTTTCTTTAATTTTTTGGCTACACTGTGTGGCATGTGGGATCTTAGTTTCCTGACCAGGCACTGAGCCCAGGCCCCCTGTATTGGAAGTACAGAGTCTTAACCACTGGACTGCCAGGGAAGTCCCTGGACATGAATTATTGATGGATACATAAAACTATCAGCAAACAAACAAAAAACAAATCCAAGGAAGACAAAAGGCTGTGCAAGAAAGGAAGCATAAGAGAGGTAGTGTGCACGCAGTGAGGTGGGAAGGGTAAGAGAATTAAATTTCATCCTTCATCATAGTAAGTTAATAGACAATTTAATAAATTTGAAATATTAAAATAAATAGCAGAATAAGCATATTTTTTGAACTATGGAAGTTAATACCAGAAGAAACAAATAAAAGACTTGAAAGTGTTGGCTCTGAGGAGCAAGAACCTAGAGTGTGGAGAGATAGGGCATGGCACTGTTCTATTATAAGCCAAGTTGCATTTTTAACTTATTTTTTTTGCGGTACGCAGGCCTCTCACGGTTGTGGCCTCTCCCATTGCGGAGCACAGGCCATGGCTCACGGGCCCAGCCGCTCCGCGGCATGTGGGATCTTCCTGGACCGTGGCATGAACCCGTGTCCCCTGCATCGGCAGGCGGACTCTCAACCACTGTGCCACCAGGGAAGCCCTGCACTTTTAACTTTTAAAACTATATACAGGGTTTCCCTGGTGGGGTGATGGTTAAGAATCCGCCTGCCATTGCAGGGGACACAGGTTCAAGCCCTGGTCCAGGAAGATCCCACATGCTGCGGAGCAACTAAGCCTGTGTGCCACAACTACTGAGCCTGTGCTCTAGAGCCTGCAAGCCACAACTGCTGAGCCCACGTGCCACAAGCCCACGCGCCTAGAGCCCATGCTCAGCAACGAGAGAAGCCACCTCAATGAGAAGCCTGCGCACCACAACAAAGAGTAGCCCCTGCTCAGCAACTAGAGAAAGCCCGTGGGTAGCAACGAAGACCCAATGCAGCCTAAAATAAATAAATTAAACAAATAAATTAAAAAAAGAAAAGATTAAAAAAAACTATATACAGATACTACTTTAATAACGAGATAGCTCAAGGCAGTATGCCAAATTAAATATAATCTCATTAAATAACCTGCATATAAAGCCCTTAGTTACAATAAACTAATCCTTTTAGAAAGCCATCTAAATTAATCACTTCAAAATTACACATCAAGGGCTTCCCTGGTGGCGCAGTGGTTGGGAGTCTGACTGCTGATGCAGGGGACGCCGGTTCGTGCCCCAGTGCGGGAAGATCCCACATGCTGCGGAGCGGCTGGGCCCGTGAGCCATGGCCGCTGAGCCTGCGTGTCCCGAGCCTGTGCTCCGCAACGGGAGAGGCCACAACAGTGACAGGCCCGCGTAACACACACACACACACAAAATTACACATCAAGAGATTCCATATAAAACACCAATCAAATTAATTTGCATGACCTACAGAAATACACATAAGAGTATGGATGTCAAAAATTTGATTGATGGGGTTTTTCCTTAGATGAATTTGATATGCCTAGCTGATGAGTCCATGACAAAATGCACTTTGCTGAACCGATTTCTGGAACTATACTATTTTATTCCCAATTCTGGGGTGTTGGGGTTTTGTTGTTTGTTTTTTAGGTGGAGGTAGACAAAGACAAAAACTAAATACCACTAGAGAATACAAAATTAAATACCTTAGCTGAATCTTTTCTTGGGAAATAGTCCCACCTAAGAATCAACTATAAAGTTGATCACCATTCAAATTAGAAAGGATTTTACATTCTGAAAACAATGTGCTTATAGGTATGCAAGGTCTTTGATAAGACTCTCTTCCTAAAAATCAACCACTTCTTCTGGGCAGTTTATGAAGCTGTAGAGTTTCTTTCTGTCCAAGAATGAAAAAAATCTCCCTTCCCACAAGGTACCTTATAGATTCTTCCAAACCATATTAGAGCCAATATTTATTTTTAAAATTTTACTTAAAAATTTAAGGTTATATTTGCATAATAAATCCTGTTTGTGGCAAAAAAAATATTTTAAAATACAGGAAGGTATAAAGAAAGTAAAAGCTTCATTTCCAAAGAAAATCATTATAAATATTTTAATACTTATCTTAAAAAAAAAAAGCTGGGCATACCCAGTATACTTATTTTTAAGCATTTTTTTCACTTTCACAGGAATATTTGCCTATGCCATTGAGAAGATAGTTTTTGATGGTTGCATAATGTCATATATATATATATATATATGTTGAAATTTTTCTTAACTTGCTTCCTATAATCAGAATTTTGGGTTGCTTGAATTTTTTGTTGTTGTTGTTGTTTTGTTTTTGTGGTACGCGGGCCTCTCACTGTTGTGGCCTCTCCCGTTCCGGAGCACAGGCTCCGGATGTGCAGGCTCAGTGGCCATGGCTCACAGGCCCAGCTGCTCCGCGGCATGTGGGATCTTCCCGGACCGGGGCACGAACCCGTGGTCCCCTGCATCGTCAGGTGGGCTCTCAACCACTGCGCCACCAGGGAAGCTCTGAATTTGTGTTTTAAGCATACTTGTCCATAAGTTATTGCAAAATGTTTCCAGTTACTTCTTATAAGCGTAAACTGGTTACAAGTGAAATTGTAGGGTTTTCAACACATATTCTTAAACTATCTTTTAGTAAGTTTACATCAGTGAACTTTCCTAGTAACAGGACATGAGATGCTTCACATTCTGATTACAATGGGAGTCTAGTTAGTTAGTTAGTTTACCAACTTTGTTGAAGTATAACTGACAAACAATAAACCATACAAATTTCAAGTATATAATTTAATAAGTTTTGACATGTATAGCACAAAGTAGACAGTTACCAGAAGATCTATAATAGATAAATAGATTTATAATAAGAACCGAAGTCAGGTAGTGTAAGTGCATTTCCGTATGAATTTTAAAATCTGTTTGTCAATTTCTATTAAAAAGACTGCTGAGAATTAGGATTCACCGAATCTATCAATCAATCTGAGGACAACTGACACTGTAATACTGTTGAGTCTTTCAATCCATGAACATGGTAAATCTCTCCATTTATTTAAAGTCTTGTTAAATTCCTTTCAGCAATGTTTTGTAGTTTTCAGTGTACAGGTTTTACACATCTTTTGTCAGGTTTATCCCTCACTATTTTATACTTTAATGTCATTATAAATTATGTTTTTTAAAATTTCAATGTGATTGCCAGAATATAGACATTCAATCGATTGTCATACAATGAACTTCTGTCCTGCACTATTGCTAAACTCACATATTACTATCATTCTAATAGCTTTTCTTGTAGCTTCCTTAGCAGTTTCTTTTTGTATGATTCTAATAAATATTTCTTTATTAAAGTCTCATGTTATCTGGTTTTTTTTTCTTAGCATTTTCCACATAGACGATCATAACATTTATTAAAAAAATACAGTTTTATTTCTTCCTTTCCAATTTGGATGCCTTTTATTTCTTTTCCTGGACTTACTGGACTAGCTAGAACTTCCAGTGTAATGATGGATAGAAGTAGTAAGAGAGGACATCTTTACCTTGGTCTTTATCCTAAGGCAAGAGCATTCAGTTTTTCAACATTAACTATGATATTAGCTGTAGGTTTATGGTAGATACCCTCTATCAGGAAGAGATTGGCTTCTATTCCTTTTTCTTGAACAGGGTGAGGCAAATGAGGCATGGGAAGTATCAACCGCAGGTGCAAAATTGAAGGGGGCACCAAAAACCTCAGTAATAAAGATAAATGATATTTTAATGCAGTATTTTTTTTTTTTTTAATGCAGTATTTTTAAAAAGTCAAATGTAATGCAAAAATCCACAATGAACAAAATACTGAAATTTAAATAAAGATTAGATTGACCTCATTGATTTTTCCTTTTGCTTCTGGCTTCAATATGGCTCTGCATAAGTACTGTTACTGAAGCCATGAGAATAACAGAAGGGTGGGCATTGTAGACAGAAGGAACAACATGCATAAAGGCCATAAGGTAGGGATGTGCCTGGAGCATTTGAGGAATATTAAGGAAAAGAGTGAGACAGGGAGAGAAGAGAGTAAAGGAGGTCAAAATGAAAATAGGGGCTAGATGATCTAAGTGACTATAAGAACTTTGAGTTTTTTAAAATGATATGGGAAGCCACTACATGGTTTTAAGTAGAGGAGTAAAATAATCTGACATGCTTAAAAAGGATCACTCTGCTATGTTGAGAAAAAATTATGAGGCACTAAAGATAGGAAGACTAATTAAAGGTTATTACAATAATCCAGAAGAGGTTAAACAGTGGTTTAGACCAGCTGGTAGCAGTGAAAGTGGTAAGAAGAGTTGGATTCTAAATATACTGAAGATAAAGCCAGTATAATTTGTTGGTGGATTGAGAAGAATGACTCCTTGGCCCAAGCAATTAGAGAAATGGAACTGCTATTTACTGAGATGATGAAGACTGAGGAAGGATCAGGTTTTGGAGAAAAAATTCAGAAGTCTGGCTTTGGACACTTTAAATTTGAAATGCCTATCAGATATCTAAGTCAAAATGTCAGGTAGGGGCTTCCCTGGTGGTGCAGTGGATAAGAATTTGCCTGCCAGTGCAGGGGACACAGGTTCAATCCCTGGTCTGGGAAGATCCCACATGACGCAGAGCAACTAAGCCCGTGTGACACAACTACTGAGGCTGTGCTCTAGAGCCTGTGACCCACAACTACTGAGCCCGCGTGCTGCAACTACTGAAGCCCACGCGCCTAGAGCCCGTGCTCTGCAGCAAGAGAAGCCACCGCAATGAGCAATCCGTGCACCTCAACGAAGAGTAGCCCCCGCTCTCCACAACTAAAGCCCGTGCACAGCAACGAAGACCCAGCACAGCCAAAAATAAATTAAAAAAAAAGTTGTCAGGTAGGCAGATGAATATATGAGACTGATAGTAAATGTGAAGTTGTCAGCATATAAATGAGAGCAGAAGAGATAACAAAGAGTGGTGTGACAGAATAAGCAGTCTAAGGACTGAGCCTGGGGGCACTTCAATGTTTAGAGGTTGGAGAGATTAAAAATAAGCAGCAAAGGAGACAGGTGAAGAATCCAGTAAGGTGAGAAAAAAAAATCGGGAGAATGTAGTATTCTGGAAATCAAGTAAAGAAAGTATATGAAGGAGAAAGTAATCAAATCTGCTGAAAGATAAGGATTGAGAACTGAGAACTATCAGGAAAGTGAAAAGACAACCCATTACGGAATGGGAGAAAATATTTGCAAATCACATATCTGATAAGGGACTTGTATCCAGAATACAAACACACACACACACACACTCTTATGACTCAACAATAAAAAGACAAACAACCCAATTAAAAATGGGAAAAGGATCTGAATAGACATTTTTCAAAAAATATATATATATATACATACACATACACATATACTTACAAATGACCAATAAGCAAATGAAAAGACTCTCAGAACCACTAATCGTTAGGGAAATGCAAATTAAAATCACAATGTGATCCCACTTCACACCCACCAAGATGGCTCAAATGAAACAGACAACAAGACAATAACAAGTGTTGATGAGGATGTGGAGAACTTGTAACCTTCTTACATTGCTGGTGGGACTGCACCCACTTTGGAAAAGTTTGGCAGTTCCTCAAGATGTTAAACAGAGTTATCATACGACTTAGCAATTCCACTCCTAGGTATAAAACCAAGTGAACTGAACACATATGTCTACACAAAATGTGCACATGAATGTTCACAGCAACATTATTCACAGTATCCAGAAAGGGGAATCAACTCTAATTTGTCCATCAACTGATGAATGGATAAACAAAATGTGGTATATATATATCCATACAATGGAATATATGGCTATAAAAAAGAACAAAGTATGGGGCTTCCCTGGTGGCGCAGTGGATAAGAATCTGCCTGCCAGTGCAGGGGACAACAGGTTCAGTCCCTGGTCTGGGAAGATCCCACATGCCGTGGAGCAACTCAGCTTGTGCGCCACAACTACTGAGCCTGCGCTCTAGAGCCTGTAAGCCACAACTACTGAGCCCACGTGCCAAAACTACTGAAGCCCGCATGCCTAGAACCCGTGCTGCACAATAAGAGAAGCCACTGCAATAAGACGCCCGCACACCACAACAAAGAGTAGTCCCCGCTTGCCGCAACTAGAGAAAGCCTGCACGCATCAACGAAGACCCAACGCAGCCAAAAATAAATAAATAAATAAAAGTATGGATACACGCTATATAACACGGATGATCCTTAAAAACATTATTCCAAGTGAAAGAAGCCAGACACAAAGGGCCATATATTGTATGATTCCTCTGATATGAATGTCCAGAATAGGCGAATTCATACAGTCTGAAGCAGAGTAATGGTTTCCAAGGGCTACAGGAAGGCAGGAATGTATAGTGACTACTAATGGGCACAGGGTTTCTTTCTGGGGCGATGTAAATGATCTAAAATTAGATAATAGTGATAGCTGCGTAACTATGAATATACTAAAATCCCCTAAATTTCATACTTCCAAAATGTAAATTATATGGCATGTGAATTGTGTCTCAAGAAGACTCCTACTTAAAAAAATACTGAGAATTGATCATTGGATTTACCAATGTACAGGTCACTGGTGACTTTGACTAGGGCAGTTTCTGTAGAATGGCAGAGGAAAAAGCCAAACTAAAGTTGGTTTAGGAGAGAAAGGAGAAGAATGGAGATGATTGTGAAGACTATAATTTGAATCTATACTGTAACTGGAGTATAGACTGCTCTTTGAGAAGTTTTGCTAAAGGGAGCAGAGAAATAGGGCACTTTCTGGATGAGGACGTGGGATCAAGAGAGGTTGTTTTTAAAAGATTAGAAAAAATTAGTGCATGTGTGCTGCTGATGGGAATAATCTATATACAGGAAAAAACAGTAATTCTGCAATAGAGAAAAAGGTGATATGTTGGAGTGAAGCCCTTGAGAGACAGGAGGAAGAGATCTTGTGTATGAGAGAAGCGATTAGCTCTAGATAGGTTCACAAGCAGCCCATGAGCAAACACGCAGATAAATGGGTATATGCGAGTAAAAAAATAAATGGGAAGATGTGTGTAGAATGGGTAGAAGCTCTTGCTTCTATTTTTTCAGTGAAACAGTAAGCAAGGTGAGACTGAAGATGAGAGAGGGATGCAGGAAGTTTGAAGAGAAAAGAAGGTAGGAAAGAGTGAATAGATAGGGAAATGTAGTAGGATTGCCGTGAAGTATTAAAGGCCTACGTAAGGGTAATAACCATGAACTTAATATGAGAACAGGCAGGACAGTTGCATAGTTTTCTCTAGCCACATTTAGATGCAAAGGTGTAGGCATGGAGTAAGCCAAAAGATGGTTTTAACCATGGTTGGGGTTTTATCAATGAGCAAGTTAAGAGTGTATAGAAGGAAGTAATCAATAATGTAAGGAGGTAAGGGTAAGGAGGGCAGTAAATATGTGAAAAAAGTGAGATGCACAGTACAAAAGGTGGTGAGGTCAAAGGATTGATGGATTCTAGAGGAAGGGAACTGCAAAAATAAACAAATTTTAAGAAGTTTTTAAAAACGAGGGGCTGGATGAAGAACAGGATGCTTGAAATTGGGATAATAGAGGAGATGCAGCTCTAAATGAGTAGGTCTAGGACAGAAGCCTTGCAAACTTTTCCTGCAAAGGGTCAGACAGTAAATATTTTAGGTTTTGAGAGCCACTGGTCTCTGCTGCAATACTCAATTCTGCTACTATAGTGTGAAAGAAACTGTATTCAACACATAAATGAAGGAGCAAGGCTGTATTTTAATAAACTTTATTTACAAAAATACATAGTTTGGCAGAGGCACCGCCGGGGGCACTGGTTTAGGATATGACCTAGGATTAGTAGCTGAGACAGGATGGAGAATAAAATCACTGGGAGAGATGTGGCCAAGAACTAAGAAGCAAAGGCATTAGCAAGATCATGAGTATGAACATTGAGTTTAAGAAGAATTAAGCCAGGAGTAGTACTGGAGAGAGTGACTGTGAGCCAGGAACTAAAACCTTTAAAGAATGAGGGGACACATCCTCAAAAATGGCGGCGATCTCTGAAAATTCTCTCCTCCATAAAAGAAGTAGGAAAACTAAAAAAAAAATCGTCAGGGGGCTTCCCTGGTGGCGCAGTGGTTGAGAGTCCGCCTGCCGATGCAGGGGACACGGGTTTGTGCCCCGGTCCGGGAAGATCCCACATGCCGTAGAACGGCTGGGCCCGTGAGCCACGGCCGCTGAGCCTGCGCATCCGGAGCCTGTGCTCCGCGACGGCAGAGGCCGCAACAGTGAGAGGCCCGCGTACCGCACACACACAAAAAAATCGTCAGAATTAAGTTTTTCAGAATTCTGGAAATTAGCCAAAGGCTTGCAGCAATCAGGGAAGCATTTACTCAAGAAATAAGCCGAATCTCAATAAGAAAAGTGAGCTCTGTGGCATCTGAATTTACCCTATTCCCATCCCCAGCTCTGAAAATCAACTCCCTACAATCACAGTGAAAAGCAGCAGCCTGACAACTACTGGAAAGGGCAGAACAAGCTTTGTTCCTAAAGAATTGTCATTATTTGACCTTCCTAGTGGCTTCTTGGAAAACCCCACTTGCAAGGTTGTCTATATTTGACCAGATTTAGAGCTTGCCCAGTGTGAAAAGCCTTCTCCCTGGGGATGGAAACATGGCCAAAAATATTCACTGCCAAGTGTTTAACTTTGTGGCTGCCTAAGACAGTAGGGAACAGTTGGGGCAAATAATAGGCTAACCAAAAAGCTTAAAAGGAAAGATAGGAAAGCAGCTGTCCACAGAGGCTTTGAAAAGTTCTGATGTGTTCCTGGGAATCTAGAAGGCACCCACATGCCCAGGGCTGATCACTACTTGCTCAGAAAAGGCCTGAGGAGGCTCTAAGCTCTCATCTCTGGTTGACCTTGAGGCTCTGCCAAGCAGAAAGTGAAGAGCTGTCAACTGCCTGGGTGAGCATTCAATTCTACATCTACCAAAACTATTCTTAAAAAACTAGGAGCGGGCTTCCCTGGTGGCACAGTGGTTGAGAGTCCGCCTGCCGATGCAGGGGACGCGGGTTCGTGCCCCGGTCCGGGAAGATCCCACATGCCGTGGAGCAGCTGGGCCCGTGAGCCATGGCCGCTGGGCCTGCGCGTCTGGAGCCTGTGCTCTGCAACGGAAGAGGCCACAACAGTGAGAGGCCCGCGTACCGCAAAAAAAAAAAAAAAAAAAAAAAAAAAACTAGGAGAAATTAAGATATTCCCAGGTAAACAAAAATTGAGAGAATTCATTGTTAGCAGACCTGCACTATAAGAAATATTTTAAAAGGAATCCTTCAGGTTGAAATGAAAGAATACTAGGCAGTCACTTGAATTCACATGAAGAAATAAAGAACACCAGTAAAGGTAGCCCCGTGATTATATTAGTTTTCTACTACTGCTGCAACATACTACCACAAATTTACAGCCGTAAAACAACACAAATTTATTATAGTTCTGGAAGTTGCAAGTCTGAAATAGGTCTCACTGGGCTAAATTCAAGATGTTGGTAGGGCTACATTTCCTTGTAGAGGCTCTAGGGGAAACTTCGTTCTCTTGCCTTTTCCAGCTTTTAGAGGCTGCCTGCATTCCTCAGCTCATGGCCCCTTCCTCCATCTTCAAAGCCAGCAGTATAACATCCTTAAATCTCTGACTCCTACTTTTCTGCATCCCACTTTCCCTTATAAACACCCTTGTAATTACACTGGGCCCAACCTGGATAATCCAGGCTACTCTCTCCATCTCAAAATCCTTAATCACATCTAGAAAATCCCTTCTGCTATGAAAGGTAACACTCATAGGTTCTAGGAGTTATAGGATTTTTTTAGGGGGTCATTATTCTGCCTATCACATACACAGTTTTTGCATACTACTGAAATTAAATTGGCATTAACCCAAACTAGATTATTATAAATTAAGATGTTAATTGTAATCCCTGGGGCAACCACTAAGAAAATAACTCTAAACACTATATTAAAAGAAACAATCAGGGAATTTAAATGGTATACTAGAATATCTCCACTTAACACAAAAGAAGACTTTGTGGAGGGATAGAGGAACAGAAAAGACATAAAACATATAGAAAATAGGGGCTTCCCTGGTGGCACAGTGGTAAAGAATCTGCCTGCAGGGGACACAGGTTTGAGCCCTGGTCCAGGGAGATCCCACATGCCATGGAGCAACTAAGCCCGTGAGTCACAACTACTGAGCCTGCGCTCTAGAGCCTGTGAGCCACAACTACTGAGCCCGCATGCCACAACTACTGAAGCCCACGCGCCTAGAGCCCGTGCTCCGCAACAAGCCACCCGCGCAACGAGAAGCCCGTGCACTTCAATGAAGAGTAGGCCCTGCTCGCCACAACTAGAAAAAGCCTGAGTGCAGCAATGAAGACCCAATGCAGCCACAAATAAATAAATTTATATTAAAAACATATAGAGAATAAACAGCAAATGGCAGACATAAATCTCATCAGTAATTATGTTAAATGTAATCAAATTAAAGATTCCAATTAAAGAATGAGGGGAAGTAACCCAGTGTCTATAAAATTACTAAAACAGACAAATGACAAGACTTACAAACCTAGGAGGTTTCAGAGAAAAAGGAGAGATAATGATCTGCAAGTGGCAAGAAAGAAAAAAGAGGACACCCACTTTTAAGTCCACTGATACATGGAACATGAGAGAGAGGACAGATACCGCTCCAGAGGACTGCACTGTAGCAGGATCCTGTGGAGATGTTTATGATCTTTTTTGATAAAGAAATTTAAAGTTTTAAGTAAAAATTTATCAATATTTTCCTTTATGTTTCTTCCCTTAGGATTCATGCTTAAAAAGTCCATCATATCCTGAGAACAGATAAAAAATATTCATCTGTGTTTTCTCTTTTATATACAAGATTCCTAAATTAGAGCCTCTGTTCATTTTAACCTTACTGTAGACTCTGCTGTATAAAACTCTCTTATTTTTCTTTCCTAGAATCAGAAGGAAAAGAGTGTAAAGGAGACAATGTATTCTAGAAAAATCACTAAATTAAAAGGCAGTAGTACTGACATTTAATCCAAGCTCCACTACAAAGCCACTGGGTGGCAGCTTGATCTCTATATCTGCAGCCCTCTTCCCCCACTGCCACAGTTTAACAACACATCATCTCTGGTCTATGGCTATAGGTTATTGTAATATCTCCCAATTGGCCAAATTGACAACAGTCTCTCCTTTTTCCAATCCATCCACCACAAAGGCTAGAATTAGTGTCTTAAAAAAGCCTTAAAATGAAGGATTCATATCTATAGTTCATATAAATCGTTCCTACAAATCATTAGGAAAAACAAACAATTCAACAGAAAAATGAGTAAAGGATATGAACAAGCAATACACAGAAGAAATACAAATGACCAATAGATATATTTAAAAAATTACATTCAACCACACTAATAATTAGGAAGGCACAGATTAAAATGATAAAGCATCTCCCCCATCAAATTAGCATTAATTATAAAGAATCATAAACACCCAGTTTGGTTAAAGATATGGAGAAGCAGAAACTTTTGTATTAAAATCTTATTTATATTAAGAAGTTTCATACTTAATAATAAGTAAATCCAAACTCCATAGTATGACTTAAGACCTTTCACAATATGGCCTTGGCTTATCTCTCTTTTCTCTTCTCTATCCTCTACTCACTCACCCTGGGTTTTACCTGCATGTCACCCAAAAAAGGCATGAAACGTATCAGATTTTTCATCCCTCAACAATTAGGGACATGTTCTTCCTACTGCCTGAAATGATCCTTTCCTTTCACCTCCTCAATGCAAATGCCGTATTTCCTTTCAAGATATAATTCAAACACCCTCTTCCATGATGTCCCCAAATTTAGCTGACTTCCCCTTTGTGTTCTTATAGCATTTTAAAGCTCAAGGGCCCTTATCACGCTTCCACTTCAAGTTATCTGTTGATATTTTTTTGTCTTTCTAACAGACTGAGGAGAGAGGCTCTTGAGATTCTAGTCTTATTTATTTTTGTTTTTACAGCACGGAGCACATAGTTGGTGCTCCATAAAAACTGAATTAGTAACATTTCACCTACCACCTAAAGCTAACAATAAGGTTTCTTTCATTTCTCAAAGTCTACAAAGACCAGTATTTAATATTACCTTAAAATTACAATTCTCTAACACACCACTGTCCAAAACACCACAACCAAACTACCTTATATTGGTAATCTAGGTTTTATTATTGATGATTTACAAGGCTAAACAAGTGAAATGTTGCTTTTGTCAATACGTGGTCTCAGTAGATTAATTAGAAAATTAAACAATCCTCTTAGAAATAAGCAGTGGTGTGCAAGGCAGTTGACTCCACACTGATAGATTAAAATAGGCCAGGGTTTTATTTACACTCTGAAAATTGGTAAACACTACAAAAAGCCCTGTCCCCTTCTCCCAGCTGGTTAAACATTTACCAGCACAACACTGGACAGAAGTAGGACAGCACTGTGACTAGCTGATGAGTAAACAGTAGTTTAAGTCTTCTCTCTTCTTCAAGAAGCTTCCTGGTCTAGTTATTAAACTATTTTCATGTATTTCCCCCTAATTAAGAACTCCTAAAGCACATCTATGTCAAAAAGTTTTACTTACATTCACCTAATTCATTCAATAAATATGGACCTATGACACTGTCCATATTGATGATCAACTGTTTTATCCACTCATTTTTTACCTTTAACTAAACAGTAAAGCTTCTTGAAAGAGGAGGAGGTTCCTCAAAAAGTACTTAACAGGTAATGACTGGGGTAGCAGATGTGGTTGGCTTCCAACATCCATTTCACCTGAGAACATCAAAGACAATTACTGAAATCCCATTCCCCTTGTCAGCAACTAGTTTAAAAGAGGGCTTATGGCCCAGTTATGGTCAGAGATGTGAGAATAAAAGTCTGCTGGGAGCTTCTGGGAAAGGATTCCTTGCTCCTAAGAAATAGAAGGAAATTTCCCTTCTTAACCTCATGTTGTGGTATTTGAATGAAATCCTTAAAAAGCTGGAGTCATCACGTTATCCAAAGCAAACAAACAAAAAACCCAAACCTGACCTACTTCTGAAATTCTGAGCGATAAGAAATTTCCTAATGCTATTTAAAATCAGGGTTTGTGGGACTTCCCTGGTGGCACAGTGGTTAAGAATCTGCCTGCCAATGCAGGGGACACAGGTTCAAGCCCTGGTCTGGGAAGATCCCACATGCCGCGGAGCAACTAAGCCCATGAGCCACAACTACTGAGCCTGCGCTCTAGAGCCTGCGAGGCACAACGACTGAGCCCACGTGCCACAACTACTGAAGCCCATGCACCTAGAGCCAGTGCTCTGCAACAAGAGAGGCCACTGCAATGAGAAGCCCACGCACCGCAACAAAGAGTAGCCCCCGCTCACTGCAACTAGAGAAAGCCCACGCTAAGCAACAAAGACCCAACGCAGCCAAAATAAATTAAAAAACAAAACAAAACACATATTTAAAAAATAAAAACAGGGTTAGCAAAAGCATATTAACTGATAAATCAGAAATGTGGACAAAGATTTATGTGCTGAACTAGGATTCTCACCACAGTAAAATTTATTGTTTAGAGTGTAACTAATTGTGTTTTAAATTGGTCTTTTTCCTTTAACATTTTCCTCCTAGGCACACAACTATTTTTTTAATTGAATGAAAGATTGTTTAAATTCTATAGTGCTTTACAATTTTCAAAAGTTTCACACATGTGATTTCATATAATACTTTAATAACACCCTTCCCCCCACCTCTATCATGCCCCCCCCTTTCCCCACTGGTAACCACTGCTTTGTTCTCTATATCTGTGAGTCTTTCTTTTTTGTTTTAAATCTAATTTTTTTTTTTTTTTTTGTGGTACGCGGGCCTCTCACTGCCGTGGCCTCTCCCGTTGCGGAGCACAGGCTCCGGACGCGCAGGCTCAGCGGCCATGGCCCACGGGCCCAGCCGCTCCGCAGCATGTGGGATCCTCCCGGACCGGGGCACGAACCCGTGTCCCCTGCATCGGCAGGCGGACTCCCAACCACTGCGCCACCAGCGAAGCCCTCTTTTTTGTTTTATTCACTAGTTTGTTGTATTTTTTAGATTTCACATATAAATGATATCATAATGTATTTGTCTTTCTCTGACTTATTTCACTTAGCATAATGCTCTCCTAGTCCTTCGATGTTGCTGCAAATGGCATAATTCATTCCTTTTTATAGCTGAGTACTATTCCACTGCATATATACACAACATCTTCTTTATCCATTCCTCTCTTGATGTACACTTAGGTTGCTTCCATATCTTGGCAACTGTAAATAATGCTGCTATGAACACTGGGGTGCATGTATCTTTTCAAATTAATGTTTGTGTTTTTTTGGTTAGATACCCAGTAATCGAATTGCTGGATCATATGATAGTTCTATTTTTAGTTTTTTTGAGTAACTTCCATACTGTTTTCCACAGTGGCTGCACCAATTCACATTCCCAGCAACAGTGTACTAGGGTTTCCTTTTCTCCACATCCTCACCAACATTTGCTATTTGTGTTCTTTTTGATGATGGCCATTCTGACAGATGTGAGGTGTTATCTCCTGGTTTTGATTTGCATTTCCTGATGATTAGCTATACACAACTATTTTTAAAAAAAGACTTTTTGATGTGGACCATTTTTAAAGTCTTTATTGAATTTTTTACAATATTGTTTCTGTTTTGTTTTGGATTTTTTTGGCCCTGAGGCATGTGGGATCTTAGTTCCCTGACCAGGGATTGAACCCGCACCCCCTGCATTGGAAGGCGAAGTCTTAACCATTGGACCGCCAGGGAAGTCCCCACAACTATTTTTCAAATATTAAAGTTAAACATACACATTGTTTAAAGAATAAGAGTTTCACAAAGTTTGTTAAAAAAAAAAAAGTTGCCCTCACCCCCATTGCTGTCCCACTTCTACTCCCTAGAGTATGTTTGTTTAAAAAATAATGGCCTAGGGGGCTTCCCTGGTGGCGCGGTGGTTGAGTCCGCCTGCCGATGCAGGGAACACGGGTTCGTGCCCCGGTCTGGGAGGATCCCACATGCCTCAGAGCGGCTGGGCCCGTGAACCATGGCCGCTGAGCCTGCGTGTCTGGAGCCTGTGCTCCGCAATGAGAGGCCACAGCAGTGAGAGGCCCGCGTACCGCAAAAAAAAAAAAAATGTACCGGGACTTCCCTGGTGGCGCAGTGGTTAAGAATCCGCCCGCCAACGCAGGGGGCACGGATTCAAGCCCTGGTCTGGGAAGATCCCACATGCCGCGGAGCAACTAAGCCCATGTGCCACAACTACTGAGCCCGCACTCTAGAGCCCGCAAGCCACAACTACTGAGCCCATGCTCCACAAGGAGAAGCCACCGAAATGAGAAGCCCACGCACGGCAACGAAGAGTAGCCCCCGCTTGCCACAACTAGAGAAAGACTGCACGCAGCAACGAAGACCCAACGCAACTAAAAATAAATAAGTGAATTTATAAAAATAAATAATGGCCCCACTCCAGTGGCAAGGGGCATGACTACTGCCTAGACCTTATTTTCTAGTACCATTCTCTAATAAAAGGGATCAGGGCTTCTTGGAGAAATGGCTCATTCTAGGGCTGGAGTATGCAATATACAAGATGAGTCTTCCACATCTTATAGCACCAGAAGGCAAGGAAGTGCAACAGTAACAATGCACACAAGCGAGTATGCATGGGGACATACACACACATTAAGAATGCTATGCAAAGGAATGTGGAAACCAACTGAAAGGGCTCCCAATGGCCGAAGCTGGAACTATTTGAGAACCAAAATTAAGTGATATTGGAATACAACCCAAAATATAAAACAAATATCCATGAATCCATTCTGATATAAATAAATGACTGGATAAACAAGTAAATGGGGAAGAAGAATCAAAAGTTCCCATGGAGAAGATTTGAAATAATTTATGTAGATAGTGTGGCCTCAAGGAGCGGGAGTGTAACTCCCCACTCCTCAGGCTGTAGACAATGTCTAGTGACTCTCCTCCAGAGAATACAAATGGAAAGAGGAGAAGAAAAGAGAGTAACTTTATAGTGAAGAACCTGACAAGCCACAGCCAGGTGATCAAGGCCAACATCAACAGTCATAAATCATGTTAACAGTATGTGTGCTTGATAAGATGTGATGAAAATAGCCCTTTACCTCTGTGGTTATCCTACCAATAATCCATAACCTTCGTTTTATCATGAGAAAAACCTAAGACAAATTCTTACAGTGGGACCTCCTACAAAATACCTGACCAGTACTCCTCAAAACTGCCAAAGTCATCAAAAACAAGAAAAAGTCTGAGAAACTGCTACCACCAAGAAGAGCCTAAAGAGACATGACAGCTAAAAGTAACGTGGTATCCTAGATTAGACTTGAACAGAAAAAGGAAAAGTTAATCTAAATAAGATCCAGACTTAATAATAACAAATCAATACTGGTGCATTATTGTAAGGCGTAGATCGTCTAATAATACAGGATGTTAACAACAAGGAAAACTGGGTGTGGGGGTATATGGGAATTGTCTAAACTAACTTTTCTGCAACTCTATAACTGTTCTAAAACAGTAAAGGAATTTAATAAATTAGAGTACACAAGGAAACATACATTGCATACTTCCCTTACCTTAGGAAAAAATTTGGAACCTGTCATCCAGGCACATAATATCAGATCAGATGTCTAATCATAAACACATATAAGACATTTAAGTTGCAAAGTAACTACATCTTTGCATAACAGAATCAAGCACCCTAACAGATATATAGCCAGCAACGAACAT
Organism: Leucopleurus acutus; assembly: GCF_964270905.1. Taxonomy (NCBI): domain Eukaryota; kingdom Metazoa; phylum Chordata; class Mammalia; order Artiodactyla; family Delphinidae; genus Leucopleurus; species Leucopleurus acutus. Next base: position 133,462,450 of record NC_139142.1, on the reverse strand, counting down.
GGATGATTTGACAAGAGATCTGTGTAGGAGGACTGCTGAAAGTAAAAAACTCAGATAATTTCAACTGACTAACATTTGAAGGTAAATGCAGATAAAAATCTTTGGAATCTATCACATCCTAAGATAGAACTACTAGAAAAATCAAATCAAATCAGCAAATACTGGGTCTTATTTATGTGTAAAGCATCATCCCTAGGCCAGTATTACTCTGTATGGTCTCCAGATTGGGAGCATGAGCATCAGCATTTCCTGGGAACTTATTAAAAATGCCAAATGGCCTCACCCCAGATTTACTCAATCAGAATCTCTGGTGGATTCAACCCAGAAATCTGTGTTTTAACATGCTCTCCAGGTGATTCTCATGCATGCTGAAGTTTGAGTAGGCAGTGTGATCCCTTGGCGAATGTGGCAAATGCATGCAGCGGTCTGGGGTGCAGGTAAGCAGATGGAGAATTCATGTCTCACAGCAATCCACCTGCCACATGATTACCAAGCAGCACTGGTAAAGAGCAGTCAGCCCTCCTCTACCAGAAACTGAGTAGAAACACAATGGTTAGGTCCTCTGAGCGTCTCCTGGCAATTCTGAAGACAAGCAAAAAAGGAACAGAAGTCAGAAGCAGGCTGAAAATGCTGGCCAGTAGGGAGACACATAATAGCAGGTGTAGTGTATATTCCACCCAGTGACCCAAAACAGATTAAGTGTTGCAATCCAGCCCTCTTAACATCTCCAGGTTCTTGCTTTTCATAGAAACCTGGGGATTATAGGTTTTGACTCAGAATTCTGAACTTTGAGATTGCTGTTTCCATCTTGCTCTCGCCTATTTAAAAATGAAAAACACTTTCTATATCACCAACAAAAGCAATTCAGCAGAATTCATTTCTATATACTGTGCTGCCAAATATAAGCTCCATTAATGAACAGCACAAGGGACTAGCACTTGGTTTGGTAAAAGGATTAGAGTGTCAGGAGAAATCTAGCTCTGCAAGCTGCTGCATTTAGAAAAATGCATTTAACTGCAGCCACAGGTCACCCATCCCTAGCAACAAGATGAAGACCTTAGAGAGAGGGCCCTGACAGCAAACCACAGAGACTGCAGACACATCTCATTTTAATTGCATCAGCAACTGCTAAGCAATTAATGAAAGAAAGAGGGAAGAAGCATCAGGGCAAAGAGAAGAGACCTGAGCAACCATGTGGAAATACTTCATCCTCACCCCCAATGAGAGGAGGTTATTTATGGCAGCTGCACAGAGCATCAAATCCTTGCATCTGATCTCTCAGGCCACTTCCCAGGCAGCAATAAAGCTACAGAGTCTAGATTTCCTCTTGCTTACAGTTTCATGTTTCCCATATTCCTCCCTGTAGCCACCAACAGAGATGAGGGAGGGAGAAACCAACAGATCGAGTAGGCTATTCAGCTATTAAGTCCCTTGGGCAGATTCTATGCTTTGCACAATACTGGGATATGAGGATCAGTAAATACTAAATACTAACAGCAGTGATTCATCAGAAGCATGCACGTACTAGGCCTAGGGCATGGTGGGGCAGGAACTCCATCAATAAACCCCTGCAGTTTCAGTTTTTCTGTTTCTTCCAAGCTGTAACCTTCACCTATCACAGAAAAGAAACGAAATAAGATAAAAACTGCCAACAAAAACCTCTCAGAGAGAAAGTGAATTCTCAAATGTGGCCTTGGGTGCCAAAAAAACATTAGCACGAAAGAGAAACAAAAGCTCAAACAGTCATTTAATGCCAAGATTCCAGCTGTCATCTCCTCAGTGAACTGGGAACCCTAAATTACATCAGTGAAGGTTGGTGTTTTGGGGGGAGTGAGGGTGGGAACTGATAAAAAATTAGAGGTTCTTGACTAATTCATACAAGAAGTTCCTAAAGAGAATAATATCCAGATGCTCTCCTCTCTCTGCTCAGTCACTATTCAAACACAAGGACCAGATGTCCTGGGTTTTCTGCAACAGCCCTCATTGAAAAATTCTACCCTACTGTGTCTGGATTTGACGTTGCAAGAAAAATGATCATTTTATATATAGCTTATCCCAATGCCCACACAGATCTTGATAGAACATGATAAACCAACATATGCAGGCAAAATGCAATGCCAAATCGATAAGGATAAAGTAGGCAGGAGACAGATTCCTAAAGCCAAGGTCCAAAAGTATTGAAAGCTGGACTTCAATTAACTTGGCCTATGCCTTTCTGTACTACAGAATTACTTGCATTGCTTACTAAAAATACAGAAGATTATGATTCATTGAAAAGTAGTTCTGGACTTCCTTGGTGGCTTAAGAATCCGCCTGCCAATGCAGGGGACATGGGTTCAATCCCTGGCCTGGGAAGATCCCACATGCCGCGGAACAACTAAGCCCGTGTGCCACAACTACTGAGCCTGCAAGCTACAACTACTGAGTCTGTGCACCACAACTACTGAAGCCTGCGCGCCTAGAGCTCGTGCTCCACAACAAGAGAAGCCACTGCAATGAGAAGCCCGCACACCGCAACTAAGAGTAGCCTCTGCTCGCCGCAACAAGGGAAAGCCTGCACACAGCAACAAAGACCCAATGCAGCCAAAAAAAAAAAAAAAAAAAGTAGTTCTTAGCTGACTGCTATTAGGGAAGAAAAAAATAACATCAAACTCCTTACAAGTCCCTACCGGATCTGGTTTCTGCCTACCTGCTCATCTCATAACCACTCACCCGCTTCATTCTAAACTATGCTGTCATTCTATGAATATTTATTCAGTGCCTCCTACATGCTGGCGCTGCTGGAGGTACTATGGATGCATGTAGGACTCTCATGTAATGCTTGTTCAATTATGTCTTACACAAGGGCTCCTGGCTGAGGAGGCAGGAGGAAGTTGAAGTCCAGATCATGTTATGCTAGCTAAGCTGCTTGTCCTGGTGTGGGGCTGCCACCTCTTAGAAAGGAGGCTTTTTTTCCTAATTTGCTGAAAGAAGCCCCATGGCCTAAAAGAGGCCCTAGGTATAATGACAAAACAAATCAGACAAAGATCCCTGCCCTCATGGACCTTCTATCCCACTGTTGGGGAAGATGGACAAAACCAAAATAAATTATACAGTATGTGAGACAGTGAGAAGGGTTAGGGAGAAAAAAAAACAGAGAGGAGGGGATAGAAAGTTTGTGCCGGCATGTAATTTTAGAGTATTCACTAAGAAGGTGAATATAGGCCTTTGCACTTGCCTTACTATCTGCATAGAAGGCCTCCTGGTGTACCCCTACCCTTATTTTTGAATGGCTAGCTTTTTATCTTTCAATTTCAGCCTAAATGTCACCTCCTCGAAGGGGCCTTCCCTTTGAGGGAAGGGGCTGCTCTAAGTAAAACAGCTATCCAAACTTAACTACATAGGCTAGAGTTTAAATTCTATTCTATTTCTTGGTTTAACGCCTGATTTAGCTTTCCCATCTGAAAAATGGATAAAAATAGTACCTGCCTTACAGGGATGCTAGGAAGACTAATTACAACCACCACCACCACAATAACATAACAATAAAAATGACAATACCAATGACTACTTATATAGCCCTTACCACATATCAGGCATTATTCTGTGTGTTCTACTTTTATTAACCCACTTTAATCCATTCGATTAATACATTTTAAATGCCTAGCATGGTATTCAGCACACAGGAAAGAAACGCTGGCTGTCATTCTCATTACCACCATCATCAGTGGCCGCATTATGAGCTACTCTACTGAAGTATTTTAAGCACTCTGCTGGACTTTCTGCTCCACTAAAGGATCTATGCTCCAAAGTTCCTTCTTTCCCTTTCAGGATTAACAGTCTAAAGAAGGAATTTATGTATCAACCTCAACACTCACTCTGTGAAAAATAATTTCTCATTCCTGGCAATGTCATTTCTCATTCCTGGCAATGTCATGGACTTAAAAAAGGGAAAAGACATAAGCCCGTCCTTATGCATCATATGCTTAAAATTTTTTTAAAAATTTATTTATTTTTGGCTGCTTTGAGTCTTCATTGCTGTGCGCGGGCTTTCTCTAGTTGCACTGAGTGGGGGCTACTCTTTGTTGTGATGTGTGGGCTTCTCACTATGGTGTCTTCTTTTGTTGCGGAGCATGGGCTCTAGGTGCATGGGCTTCAGTAGTTGTGGCACGTGGGCTCTAGAGCGCAGGCTCAGTAGTTGTGGCGCAGGGACTTAGTTACTCCGCGGCATGTGGGATCTTCCTGGACCAGAGCTCGAACCCGTGTCCCCCGTACTGGAAGGTGGATTCTTAACCACTGAGCCACCAGGGAAGCCCGCATCATATGCTTTAAAAGTCTCTAGAGGGCAAGTAGTAAGGTAGTGTGGAACTGGATGCCAAAATCCCTGGATTCACTGATTCACAGAATGCTAGAGGCTATACAGTTTAATCGTTCATTTTACACACAAATGAAATGAGGTTCAGAGAAAGGAAGTTATTTGCCAACTTGCCTTGTTACTTATAGGTAGTTCAATATGAACCTGGAACCAGAATCTAAATCTCTTACTCCCAGTCCAGCACCTTTTCCATTACTCCGTAGAACCACTAGTTCAAAATGGCTATCTGGAGAACAAGAGAACTGAATTTGTTCATCATACAGGTCTCTCCTCAATCTGTTCTAATACTGTGATTCTAATAGGAATGAAACCAAGAAAGAGATAAATACAAACTTTCAATTTGGGGAAATCTTAGGCTTTTAACACTAGATTAAAGTTTAGAAGGCAAAAGGATTGAATCCAGAGGAGTTAAGTACTTGAGTGTATAGGTGTGATGTTTAAAAGCAGTAATGAAGACTTCCCTGGTGGTGCAGTGGTTAAGAATCTGCCTGCCGGGCTTCCCTGGTGGCATAGTGGTTGAGAGTCTGCCTGCCGATGCAGGGGACAAGGGTTCGTGCCCCGGTCTGGGAAGATCCCACATGCCGCGGAGCGGCTGGGCCCGTGAGCCATGGCCGCTGAGCCTGCACGTCCGGAGCCTGTGCTCCGCAACGGGAGAGGCCACAGCAGTGAGAGGCCCGCGTACTGCAAAAAAAAAAAAAAAAAAAAAAAGAATCTGCCTGCCAATGCAGGGGACACAGGTTCGAGCTCTGGTCCAGTAAGATCCCACATGCTGCAGAGCAACTAAGCCTGTGTGCCACAACTACTGAGCCTGCGCTCTAGAGCCCACGAGCCACAACTACTGAGCCTGCATGCTCCAACTACCGAAGCCCACGTGCCTAGAGCCCATGCACCGCAACAAGAGAAGCCACCGCAGTGAGAAGCCCGCGCACCGCAACGAAGAGTGGCCCCCGCTCGCCGCAACTAGAGAAAGCCCACACACAGCAACGAAGACCAGATGCAGCCAAAAATAACTAAATAAATTTATAAAAAAATAAAATAAAAGCTGTAATGAAATAATCTCCCCATTTGGCGGGAAACACCCTACAGTGCAAAATTCCCAGATTTAAACATAAATTCTAAGACTGTGTTAAAGTAAACTAGGTTCTGCCCATAGTGGAAAGAAGGATAAACTGGGATAGAATTCTAGATCTGCCATTATTTTTATGACTTCAAGCAAATTACTTTTCTTCTTTATAACTCAGTTCCTATACACAGAAAATGAGAGGGTTAGGCTAATTATTTTTAAGGTGCCTTTCAACATTAACGGTATAGGATTTGAAGCCAAATACAGAACAGAACATTACATCCTTTTAGATTAGCAACATGATTTTCCTTCTAAACAAGCTCTAGTAAGGTCAGCTTGCTATCAGTTTGAAAAAAGGGAAAAGAGAGGGAAATGAACAGCTTGGATAGTTGATTACTAAGGCTTAATTATGATTTACAACAAATAAGTACGATAATGAACTTATGAGTGGATGTCTTTTTCAGGAACTACTTAATCATGAAAATGATAGCTGGCACAGTGCTTGGCACATAGCAAATTCTCAAAAATTCACTGAATGAATATGTAAATAAATGAAGTAATTAGCCAATTAGATATAAGTTTATTTTTTCAGGCAGGTCAAGCTGATCAAAGAGAACTTTTGATGGCATGGAACTGAACTTCTCAGACTTTGGCTCTATAAAGAATAAATACACCAGATACACCATATACAAAAGGGCTAATTAATATAGAAGGTGGATGTACTAGTTTCCTGTGGCTGCTGTAACAAACTGCCACAAACTTAGTGGCTTAAAACAACATAACATTCTCATATTTAAGAAGGCCAGAGTCCAAAATCAGTTTCAGTGGGCTGAAATCAAGTGTCGGCAGGGCCAAACTCCCTCTGGAAGTTCTATGGGGGGAATCTGTTCCTTGACCTTTCCAGCTTCTGGTGGCTGCCAGCATTCCTTGGCTTGTTGCTGCATTACTCCAGTTCTCAAGGCCAGCATTTTCAAATCTCTCTCTGCTCCATCTTCACATCGCCTTCTCTTCTGTGTGTTCAAATCTCCCTCTGCCTCTCTCTTGTAAGGATACATGTGATTGCCTTCAGAGCCCACCTAGATAATCAAGGATAATCTTCCTGACTCAAGATCCTTAATCACATTCACAAAGGCACCTTCTCCATATAAAGTAAAGGGATTTTACAGGTTCCAGGGATTAGGATGTGGATCTCTCTTGGGGGGAACATTTCTTTCAGCCTCCCACAGTAGAATATGAAAAATGGTGACAGAGTGGAAGCCAGAGTCACAAGAGATAGATCTTTAAGTAGAGTTTGGGAGGGAAGAAATATGGTTTGGAAGAAAAGAAGGGGAAAGGAGATTGAGGAAGAAGGGTTAGTGTGAGAGGGAAAGAATGGTGTATACCAGAGGTAAAAATGGGTGAGCTGTACATAAAGAAAGGCAAATATTTATTTATTTTTTTAATTTTGGGGGGACTGAAGTAGAAAGTTTCAGCAGGGGAGAGCTTCAAAATAAAATTAGGTATACAGGAGCTTTTTTTTTTTTTTTTTTTTTGTAAAGAGCTGTGTTTACCAATTGTGTGTTGAGGTGCCCTGGGGCAGTATAACAAACTTAAAAGGGCACTGCTGGGCTTCCCTGGTGGCGCAGTGGTTGAGAGTCGGCCTGCCAATGCAGGGGACACGGGTTCATGTCCTGGTCCGGGAAGATCCCACATGCCACGGAGTGGCTGGGCCCGTGAGCCATGGCCACTGAGCCTGCGCGTCCGGAGCCTGTGCTCCGCAACGGGAGAGGCCACAATAGTGAGAGGCCCGCATACCTCAAAACAAAAACAAAAACAAAACAGTAGGGTACTGGGAAAAACAGAAATATAGATCAATGGAACAGGATAGACAGTCCAGAGATAAACCCACACATCTATGGCCACCTAATCTATGACAAAGGAGGCAAGAATATATATAATGGAGAAAAGACAGTCTCTTCAATAAGTGGTGCTGGGAAAATTGGACAGCTATATGAAAAAGAATGAAATTAGAACACTCCCTAACACCATACACAAAAATAAACTCAAAATGGATTAAAGACCTAAATGTAAGGCTGGATACTGTAAAATTTTTAGAGGAAAATATAGGCAGAACACTCTTTGACATAAATCACAGCAAGATCTTTTTCGATCCACTGCCTAGAGTAATGAAAATAAAAACAAAAATAAACAAATGGGACCTACTTTTGCATGGCAAAGGAAACCATAAACAAAATGAAAAGACAACCCTCAGAATGGGAGAAAATATTTGCAAATGAAGCAAATGACAAGGGATTAATCTCCAAAATATACAGCTTATGTAGCTCAATATCAAAAAAACAAACAACCCAATCCAAAAATGGGCAGAAGACCTAAACAGACATTTCTCCAAAGAAGATATACAGACTGCCAACAAACACATGAAAAGATGCTCAATATCACTAATTATTAGAGAAATGCAAATCAAATCAAATCAAAATCAAAATGAGGTATCACCTCACACCTGTCAGAATGGCCATCATCAAAAATCTACCACGACTTCCCCAGTGGCACAGTGGTTAAGAATCCGCCTGCCAATGCAGGGGACGTGTGTTCGATCCCTGGTCTGGGAAGATCCCACATACCGCAGAGAAACTAAGCCTGTGCGCTAAAACTACTGAAGCCTGTGTGCTCTAGGGCCCTCATACCACAACTACTGAGCCCGCGTGCTGCAACTACTGAAGCCTGCGCGCCTAGAGCCCATGCTCTGCAACAAGAGAAGCCACCGCAATGAGAAGCCGGCGTACCACAACAAAGTAGCCCCCACTAGCCACAACTAAAGAAAGCCCCCGCATAGCAACAAAGACCCAATGCAGCCAAAAGAAAAAAAAATCTACAAACAATAAATGCTGGAGAGGGTGTGGAGAAAAGGTAACCCTCCTACACTGTTGGTGGGAATGTAAATTGGTACAGTCACTAAGAACAGTATGGAGGTTCCTTAAAAAACTAAAAATAGAGCTACCACATGACCCAGCAATCCCAATCCTAGGCATATATCAGAGAAAACCATAATTTGAAAGGATGCATGCACTCTGATATTCAGTGCAGCACTATGTACAATAGCCAGGACATGGAAGCAACCTAAACGTCCATCGACAGGAATGGATGAAGAAGATGTGGTACATATATACAATGGAATATTACTTAGCTATAAAAAGGAATGAAATAGTGCCATTTGCAGAGACGTGGATATACCTAGGACCGTCAGACAGAGTGAAATAAGTCAGAAAGAGAAAAACAAATATCATATAATATCGCTTATATGTGGAATCTAGAAAAATGTTACAGATGAACTTATTTGCAAAGCAGAAATAGAGTTGCAGATGTAGAGAACAAACTTATGGTTACCAAGGGGAAGGTGGGGTGGGACGAATTAGGAGACTGGGATTGACATATATACACTACTATGTATAAAATATATAACCAGTGAGAACCTACTGTATAGCACAGGGAACTCTACTCAATGATCTGTGGTGACCTAAATGGGAAGGAAATCTAAAAAAGAGGGGATATATGTATACATATAACTGAGTCACTTTGCTGTATAGCAGAAACTAACGCAACACTGTAAAGCAATTATGCTCCAATAAAAAATAAATAAAGAGAATGGGAAAAGAAAAAGGAAGCAAGGAAGGAAGGGAGGAAGGGAAGAAGGGAAGAGGGAAAGAAAATAAAGAATTGGCAACTCAGTTCATATGTAATGTGAATAATCAACCTGGTAAGAGAATTTGAGAAAAAGATTTCTGAAAGAAGTAAATAAAAATTGATCCTTAACAGGAGAAAAAAAAAAATCTTGATGGAACAGAACAAGATTTCTGAGCAAGGCCCCTGAAAACTGTTTTCCTAGTATCTGTTGCTTTGAGACATAAATTCACCATGAGCCATCTCAAATGCATTTTACAGAAATCTGTAAATGATAAAGACAAGTTGAGAAAAGGATATAATGGGAGGTAGTGTAGTTAAAATTGTGGAATATAAAGTCAAACTACCTGGATTTTAATCCTGATTCCACAAATCTCCAACTAGGGCAAGTTTCTACAACTTCCTAAGATTCATGAATAAAATGAGAATAAGAAATAGTGCCTACCTCATAGAGATATTGCGAGATGGGTTCTAATCATTCAGTGCCTGGCATATAATACAAGACCATAAATTAAGGCTTAAAAAAATTACACCAGGAAGAAAGAGAAAAGTCAAGAACATTCTGTATGCATTTAACACACTTGCTTTTTAGATTGTAAAAGACAACAAAGAAAGTTAACTAGCTGACCAATGCTGCCTCCTTCTTGACTCTTAGTGATACACAAGGAAAGACTGACTTATCAACACATTCTGTTTCTCTAGCATTACCCAAAGGCTAAACAACAAATTCCTGTTCAGAGGGAGAAGTATTAAGATTAGCACAATTACTCTTGATGCCTTTTCGCAAGGAGACTCACGGTGAGAGCAAGAAGAAACCCTAAAACCCCAGTCTGGGGAGGGGGCTACTGAAATGACAGAGCCAACACACTCTGTTACACATTCAGCACAAACTCCCCCGCTGCTTAGATTTTCTAAACTTTCAGCATAAGAAAAGATGCTCCTTGGGGAACGGACACGTGAGGATTGATAGGAGATTATCCCCAGGAGCTTTTCACAAGTTATCTCAAATGTAAGGTAGGATTACTGTCACCACTTTACTTATTCATTTATTCTACAAACATTTATTACGCATCCTCTTTATCTCAGGTATTTTCCTATAGTTACTGGGAATACAGTAAACAAAAAAGATGAGGTCGCAGCTCTCATGGTGTCCTTACATTACAGAAGAGGGAGAGAGTCCATAACAAACAAAACAAGAAAATTTCAAGAAGGGTAAGTGCCAAATGAAAATTAAACATGATTATACGATATGGACTATCTGGGAGGTTACTTTAGATTAGGTGATTGGGGAAGCCTCACTAAGGAGATGACATTTCAACTGAAACCCAGGACTTTCCTGGTGGCGCAGTGGTTAAGAATCTGCCTGCCAATGCAGGGGACACAGGTTCAAGCCCTGGTCCGGGGAGATCCCACATGCTGTGGAGCAACTAAGCCCGTGCACCACAACTACTGAGCCTGCGCTCTAGAGCCTGTGAGCCACAACTACTGAGCCCGTGTGCCACAACTACTGAAGTCCGCGTGCCTAGAGCCCGTGCTCTACAACAAGAGAAGCCACCTCAATGAGAAGCCCGCACACCGCAACGAAGAGTAGCCCCCGCTTGCTGCAACTAGAGAAAGCCTGTGCGCAGCAATGAAGACCCAACACAGACAAAAATAAATAAATTTATTTATTTATTTTTTTTAAATTTAATTTATTTATTTATGGCTGTGTTGGCTCTTCGTTTCTGTGCGAGGGCTTTCTCCAGTTGCGGCAAGTGGGGGCCACTCCTCATAGCGGTGCGCGGGCCTCTCACTATCGCGGCCTCTCTTGTTGCGGAGCACAGGCTCCAGATGCGCAGGCTCAGTAATTATGGCTCACGGGGCTAGTTGCTCCGCGGTATGTGGGATCTTCCCAGACCAGGGCTCGAACCCGGGTCCCCTGCATTGGCAGGCAGATTCTCAACCACTGCGCCACCAGAGAAGCCCAATAAATTTATTTTTTAAAAAAAGATTAAAAACAAACAAAAAAATAAATAAATTGAAACCTAAATGACTATTAAGGGCCAAACTGTGTTACAGGCTGTGGGGTGGGTGTGGGGGAGCTAGTAAAAAGGTCCTAGAGCAGGAATGAGCGTCATATGTTTGAGGAACCGAAAGAAGGCGAGTGTGGCTGGAGCATAGAGAGAGGTGGTAGAAGTGGTAGAGTTATCCTCTGAAAGAAAAGCTAGGTCATATTAAAGTCTCATTGATGTTCAGGACTTAGCTACTAAGTTATACAACTTGTTCCCCGGTAAAGCTACAGCTGAACTCCACAGAAGTATGACCCTCAAGTCCAATATCTTTCTAGGACATCACAGTTAACATATCTTATTCTTAGCTCAGTGCTTTAAATACTGTAGATGTTTAGTAAATGTTTATTGAAAGAAAAAGAAAAAGAAAAAGCCTAAAGACCTTCACGTACCACTCTTCATTTCTTTACTGGTTAGAAAAATGTCAACTGTCCATCCAAACACTTCTGAACAGTCTCACTGAAAATTAGTAGGATCTACATAGTTGTGATTCTCAATCTTGGCCAGGCCCTGGAAATTACCTGGGAAACTAACAAACACTGATGCCTGAGTCCCCTAGCCCCAGAAATTAGGACATATGTGGTCTGGGATGAAGGGGGATTCGAATTTTTAAAAGCTACCCAAGTTATTCTAATGTGCATCCCAAGTTGAGAACCACTGCCCTAGACATTCTCAAATTTAAAACCATATGAACATGCAAACAATTTCATCAATTGCTGCTGGGCATCAGATCCACGGTAAAGTCATAAGGAAAAATACGGCCCTGGGGCGAGTAGGGTTATTTGAGCAAGGAGAAATATACTTAAGTAAGGAGTTAAATAAAATATCTTGCTACACATGGATAACAGATGATATTAAGGAATTATTGTGTAGTATAATAATGGTATTTTGGTCACATAAGCAAATGCCCTCATTTTTTGGAAATGCGTGTTGAAGTATTTAGGAGAGAAACATCATAATGCCTCAAACTTATAAACTGTTCAGCAAAACAAATAAATGAAATACATATACATAGACAAAGTGAATATGGCAAACCTTGAACAATTATTGAATCCAGGTGGTAGGTGATCATTTTACTCCTCTGAACTCTTCTGTTCATAATAAAAGGTTGGGGGAGGGAAAATCTCCTGCCACAATATTATTATGTTTGAAAAGCTATTTTGGTAATTTTTTTTAGATAGAATGCCAGATTGCACTATCTCAATTGAAAGTATAAAATAAAAACCTGCTTTTAAAATATTTAGTTTGTTTATAAATATTTCTTCTCATTCTACTGAGCCAGATCCTTTTTAGCCCATTATTTCCTTTTAACTGCATAACAGGGGAAACTTACACACTCTTCAGAGTTTATGATGTTTACTCTTTCTGGGAATCAAGATTTCCCAAAGCTTACCACTGAAGACTTCTGTGCTATCAGCAGCTTCAGGCTGCCTGCCATGAAATAGTCCTCACCTCTGAATGACTCTCAGTGATACCACCCAGGACCTGGAAGAGGATGGTGGCCTCCAGCAGAACCGAATAACATACCACAAGGCTGTAACAGTCTCTTTCTACTAGCTCTCAAAAGCAGCTCAGAACTGGTAAACTGTAACTTGGGTCACCCAAGGTAAAACCGGGAAAGTAGGCCACACTGTCTCTACCACTTCCCTCACTGACAGCTTAGGACCCTCCAATTCTAAACCTTTCCCCATCTCTTCTGTACCTGTTCCTTTACTCAGGTTTAATTTTAAACTGTGAGTCAACTAAATAAATTCATCCTAATTAAATATGTTTCACTAACTGGCCTTTTAAGAAATGGCTAGAGTTTTTGGCTCTTAGAGTCTCTGCAAATCATATCATGGCCACCTACCCTGATATCTATTACATATACACATAATCTCAAGTATCCACCTATGCAGTCTTGTTAGAAGATCCTATAAAACCAACTCCACTTTTCAGACAATTCAAACGTCAGCCATTGACTGGTCATGCTTACTTCTCTCTCCATGACTACCCCAGGAGACTCATTTAAAATACAACAATAGGGGCTTCCCTGGTGGCGCAGTGGTTAAGAATCCACCTGCCAATGCAGGGGACATGGGTTCTAGCCCTGGCCTGGGAAGATCCCACATGCCGTGGAGCGACTAAGCCCGTGAGCCACAACTACTGAGCCTGCACTCTAGAGTCTGTGAGCCACAACTACTGAAGCCTGTGCACGCCTAGAGCCCGTGCTCCGCAACAAGAAAAGCCACCGCAATGAGAAGCCCACACACTGCAATGAAGAGGAGCCCCTGCTCCCCACAACTAGAGAAAAGCCCATGAGCAGCGACAAAGACTCAACGCAGCCAAAAATAGATAAATAAATAAATAAATTTATTTAAAAAAATATGACAATAGAAAGGTACTTAAATGAATATATAGGTCAGTGTCAAGTGGATACTTACTGCCCTCCTTACTTTAACCAAAATTTGTGGTGAATTTTAAGGCACACAAAAAAGAAACTTATCTTAATATTAAGGATGCTTATTCTAGTATCCTTCCTAACTTGGTTCTCTTAAGAGATGATCAGAATCACCACAGTGATAACTTCAAATGCCTTTTAGCCAAACCTTAATTTCCTGGTTTTCCTTCTTGCATTCAGTGCTGCTAAAATTAAAGACATTAAATTCATTTACTAAAATGCTTATGTAACTTACTGGGCATTCTTAGTAGCCTAAGCAGACATTAATGGTAAATATGGCACAGTTTTATAAATTATCAACAAAGAACTTACTTTATCCTACTAAAGAAACAAGGACTTAAAAAAGCAAGGACTATTAGTGGATAAAAGGATATGTTTAGGTAGCAATAGGCGTAGCAATGGATCAGTGACAATGCTGTCATTCACTGTAATCTAAGTGGGTTGAAGGGAAATAGCTGAGTTTGACATGCCCTTATATACAGCCAGTTTAATTAAACTTAGATCACAGATTGAAGCCATACTGAAATGGGTACTCTTCTTTTCACTTGCTCTACAACAAAACATACCTCTGGTATGACAAAATACCATGGAGAATAAATTCTAACTACGGGACTGATATCATTATGCCTGAAAACAAATCAAAATGCATTTTATTTCAAGTTCTGTAAAAGTAAAAATAAACCTTCACTGTTTGCTCTCAACTTCTAAATGTTAACCTCTCCCTTATACCACGCCCCCTAAGACCAGAGAAGCTACAACACTCAGTATGCTTACATCTCCTCTCATCTGATTATCTTGCACTATACTGGATTTCATAACAAGCAACTTCCCTTACCACAACAGCTCTCTCTTCTCTGAGCCACCGGGGTGACTATTGTGGCTATCACTCATCTGGCTCATCTATTGTTTGGTATATACTTAGTTATCGTCTTAATCCTTTTTATAAGTATAGGTCTCCCCACCCCGCCCCGCCAATTACACTTCAGACTTCTTACTTGGCATAGTAACTACTCTCTCCCTCCTTACGCGCATGCACACGTGCACATACATGGAAGCACACACGAAGCTACCGCTAATATTAAGATTAAATTTTTGCTGGCTTCTGCTTCTGAACCATAAACTCAGGTTATTGTTTAATTATAACAATTATGATATTATTGCAAATAAAGCCTACTTCCTATCTGTCTAGCACCATTAGTTAAATCTAAGAAATTTAATAGAATTCAATAGAGTCATCTCAACCAGGAACTCTAAGAATGTGTGTGGCTGTGATACAGAGGGATTATTAGTAACATATGAACCCAGGATGGATGTTGTATTAGTGCCTCCCTCAAATAAAACGATATAGGCAGCCAAGCATTGTGGCAAGATGACCAGCTTTAAATTTACACACAGACCTAGGTGATAAATCAACTTCTGCTCCTTTGTAGCTGTGTGACCTTGGGGAAGTAAATGGTTCTAAGCCAAAGTGCCTTCAAATGTAAAATGAGAATAGTGACCCCCTACTTGTCAAGGCTGTTGTGAGATTATCAAGATAAATTATTGCCTAGCACGGTCTACTTTGAAGGCACTCAAAATAAATGATAGCCATTATTACTAATTACAATGACTTTCAGTGAACAGACTTTTTACATTTATTTGGCAACCAACATTCATCAATATCCTTGGTATTATGCCAAACTGATAGACAGGCTTGTACTTAAAACAATGAAAAGTGGATCTTGGAGAATGAAAAGATTGAAGTGAAATTATTAGATTTTATACCAGGATCTGGGATTTATTCTCAGGAGTTTGCAAGAAGTTTGGTGACCTGTAAAATTCAAAAGGATAATTCAGATGCCAGATGCTACATTATTAAACATAATATCAAAATTTTCACAGGCAGCAGTAGGTACATCCTTATCTCACTTAAATTTGAGCACGAACTCCAGCTCTTAAGGTAGGTTAACAAATGGCACGCATTAAGCCACTCTGAAAAATACTAATTGAATGACTTTCATCCTCATAATACCCCAACACAACACTGTTTAGTTCCTAGTCCTCAGAGGAGAGGAAACATAATGTTAACAGTTGATCTGTTGCCTAGCATTGGTTTTTGGCCATAAGACCTTAGTTGGTACAAGTTTCTCTCTAGAGATCAGCTCTGAAAGACATGAAAACTATTACAAGAAAACCCATTTTGCATTATAAAAAGGAAGTTAGACTACACAAACCTTAAGTCTTAAGCAATCAAATCTCAATAAATAGCATTATTATTTTTTTGAAATTAAGATCTATTCCGTTTTGGTTTGTTATGTTAAGACTGATATAGTATAAAGGTTGGGCAATGGGACTCCAGCAATCAGTGAAGAACAGACAAGGACCAATTTCCACAAAGATTACTCTAGAATAGACAGACTGACAAACAAGAAAATAAAGTGGTAAGCGTTATTACAAAAATAAAAGAAGGTAATGGGTTAGATTAAGAATAACTGGGGAAGGAAGTGGTTCTGGAAGAACTGATGGCTGAATGGTGAGTAAATCAGCTATTAGGGAGGAGTAACCGGGTTGAGAGACCAGCAGGAGCAAAAACTCTGAGGCAAAACCAGAAACAAATCTTGTGTGACTGGTATATGAATGGGCAACAGTGATTAAGATCACATAAATAGGCAGTCATAGTCAGATATGCGGGACTTTTTGGCTTTGGTAAAAGAATTTGGATTTTATCCTAATTTGATGAGTCAGAGGATTTCTAAGCAGAGAAATTAGGGACATTGAGACTGACTGAAATCTAAAGATGCTGTTTTCCAATAAAGTTCACAGGTTCATATAAAGCCTTTCAAGGTTCATGAGAAATGTATGGAGCAAGTTTAGCACTTAAATTAAAATACAAATGCTATGGATTTCATTCATCTTTGACCAGTTTCTATTCCTTTCTTCCCTAATCCAGTCAGTTTAGTCTTGCCAATATCTCCTTCAAAATCATCATTTATTTATTCCTTCTGCCAAGCATCACACTTTAAAATATTTTCCATCTCTGTTCTTTTTCCCCCTTTTCCCAATCATGTGCTCATGTGCATGAATGCACAGAAAATGTACGAGGTAATTTTTTTTTTTTTTTTTTTGTGGTACACGGGCCTCTCACTATTGTTGCGGAGCACAGGCTCCAGACGCGCAGGCTCAGCGGCCATGGTTCACAGGCCTAGCCACTCCACGGCATGTGGGATCTTCCCGGACCGGGGCATGAACCGGTGTCCCCTGCATTGACAGGCGGACTCTCAACCACTGCGCCACCAGGGAAGCCCAATGTACGAGGTACTTTTATAGGGAGGTCCCTCAGTTTTCTTTGTTAGAATCTAAATGAGTATGAAACAGTATTTCATTTCCAGGAAGAGGAAATAAGGGATTCACTGGGTAAAAGAGGAATATGAACAAGGAATGTATAAACTCTATCTAGATGAACAGCACCTGATGGGTTGTAGAAAGCCAAAAGATCCTTTGTTGATAAAGATGAAACAAAAAACTAGGGATACACCAGGAAGAGCAAATGAAATTGAAAGTATGTGGTTACTCTAGATCCAGGACAGATGTATAGCAACCCATCTGGTGTAAGATATGGCTACACAAGCTCCTATTTTCCTCTACTCTGTTTATCAAAACCTTATTCTCCTTAAAGATCTGGTAAAAAGACTGCCCTTAGAGAGGCTTTCTGTGACCCTACCAAGCCAGAATTCATTTTTTCTCCTTTAGTCTCATATTTGAAGTTCTATTTAACTCAAAATTATTTTGTCTTATGCTACACTACTATTCTTATGGATACTATTATCCATCTTGTTTATACCACAAAGGGGGTGAACAGGAGAGAAAGGTGGAATACTAAATGAGATATCTGTAAATTGGGAAGGATTAAACAAATTAATTTATTCAGTTAATATTTATTGAGCAGCTACTATGTGCCAGAAGTAAAATCTAAACTGAGATCAGAAAAATGAATACGAGCCAGACAATAACAGTAATAATTATATACCGATTTTTAAGTGCCAAGTACTCTATATTTTCCATATATTTACCCATTGATTCTCTCAACTACCTCATGAAGCAGGAGTTTATATCCTTGGAAGTGGTGGGGAATGTCAGCAGTTATTAATATAATTAATTCATTATATGTCCATCTTTCCTATCAGATTCTGAAATTCTTTAGGAGACTATGTCATTTTTTAATTCCCCCAAACTATGACCACTACAGCAAGATGATAAATGTCAGAACTGGGAATACTTCACATAAAAGCTTTTCTAGTGCTCAGCCGCAGGGCCCCTTCTAAGAGGTCCTCACCTGGCTACCAGTGGTCAGTTTCCCTCTTATATCAGACCCCAGAGCCTCAGTGGTTGTTGTCACTCAGCCACTTTAATCTTTGAGGTTTCCTCCACCCCATCCCTGGCTGACTAACCAAGAAAGTCAGGTCAGCTTTTGGCTCTCCACTTTTTATCTCCAGGAATCGAATCTCCCCGTCATCACTTTTTTATTCCATCTTTAAGCAGAGGTATCGTTTCTTTCCAAACAGACACTGCAATTAAGGCAGAGTAACAAGCACCTCCACAGTCTAAAATGAAAAATTTATATCTTTGAGGCTCCACATTAAATAGTTCACGAGGTTAGGGCCCAGACTGAATTATCCTCTCTGGGCATTTCTTCATATTCCAGCCAAGGCTAAAGGGGTGAATTTAACTGCAAATGCATGAATTCCTACAGATACTAAAAAGGTCACTTAGTATAATAGCTCAATTTCAAACTGGGGGATGGAAATAGGGTAAAATTGAAAAACCTTTACTTCTTGGGTCAACGTCCAAATGAAAGATTTGCTGACTAAAAGAAAATGGGGTGGAAAGAAGAAAGAGAAAGTGAGAAAAAGAGAGAGAGAGAGAGAGAGAGAGAGAGAGAGAGGAAGGGAGGGAGGGAAGGAGGGAGGGAGAGAGAGAGGAAGGAAGGAAGGAAGGAAGGAAGAAGGAAGGAAGGAAGGAAGGAATGTTTTGGACTTTCAAAGCTATACAAATGAATCTATAAAACTCTTTGAAATAAACCTCAATAGTTTAGTTTAAATACCAAAATTTCCCCACACTGTAATCAGTTTTAATTTTCTATTTGAACTGTATGTGTGTGCTAGACAACAAATTTTTATTGAGCAGTTACTATGTGCCAGTCAAGAAGGATATGATGATGTGATGGTAGCAGAAAAAGAATGTGTAGCAGTCAAACAGCTAGGCAATGATGATATAACATGGCGAGGGAAATACAGGAATCTAAGGGAACACAAAGGAGTATCTAACCCAGTTTTAGGGTCAGGAAAGACTTCCCAGAAGTAAAATCTAAGCTGAGATCAGAAAAATGAATACGAGCCAGACAACAATAACAGCAATAGTTATACAGTGCTTTTTAAGCGCCAAGTACTATATATATTCCATATATTTACCCATTGATTCTCTCAACTACCTCATGAAGTAGGAACTCTTTTTATTATCTACCTTGTATAGATGAAGAAACGGAGGCTTTGAGAGATTAAGTAATTTGCCAAGGTCACACTGCTAAATAGGGGCAGAAACCAGGATTAGAACCAATGTACTCTAGAGGCTCTATCTCTACATCAAGATAGGAGGTGATGGGGAGAGTTGGAAAGAGATGTTAAGGAAAGGGAAAATGAAAGTGTGATAGACAGAGGAATGTATGCGTTAAAACTTGGGAGAGGAGAAAAGATACAGCAAGAATTGAAGGAAGCTCAGTATGGTGGACTGTTGGGAAAGGTTAAGAATGGAAATGTAAGAGAAACCAGATTAAGCTGGGGTTCCTTACACCTTGGATTAAGGCAGTCAGTATCAAACCCAAGAATCATCAGTGTGTATATTACAGCAATGGTGTCTCTTCCTTTGGGACAATCTTCCTTATACAACCGTCAGAATTCAACTTCCTGAAACATCATTTTCATGATATCACTACCCTGCTCAAAAAGTCTTTAGTAGCACTCCATTGACTATAGGATTCATTCCAAGTTATTGAGCCTTTGTAAAACAGCCTCCGTCACTCTTCTAAACTTTGTTTTCTACCAATCTCAATCACAAATTTCAGCCCCAGATATAATTATTTTTTGCCCTTGGAACAAACACTCTGCTGAATAAAAATTTGGAAGAAATATTTCAATTTCACACTTTGTATCATACTTCAACCTATAAACAATATATTTATCACACTTGCACAGTTTCACAATTTTGAATGGGTGCACAGAGGAGGAAAAAGAATTTGTGCAACAGTACCTTAATATTCCTCAATGCTCCTTAAAATCATTACATGTATAAAAAAATCTTTTACCTCCAGCTAATGGAAAGTATGTAAAAAACTACATTTCAGGTTTGTTCAGTGGCAGATATTTTAGCATTCAGAGTAGCATCTGACATACAGAACACCATAATTTTAAGTGAATAAATTTGGGCTATCCTCAAGAGCCAGAATTTCATTCTTACCAGAAATGTCAGGAAAAACAATGAAATTTAATACCAAATGAGCCTGGATTTTGGGGTATAATTATCCTGTTTCCTCTTTAAGGTTTTGGATCTTTAATGTTTAAAAGTCCTATTGCATGTCTCATTTATTGTAAGTTATATTAAATCCTTTTTCAAAGCAGGTAGAATATAAATAAAAATTTAAAAATCCTTGGAAGTGGTGAATAACTTTAAATATATACTAAATCTTAGTCATGAAAAAAAATCTCAAAAGACCTAGCTAATGTTACAACTGTTAAAACACAATGTATATGATAACAATTGTGTACTTGTGAATATGATATCATGAGGTTTAATCTAGTCAGATTAAACACACTGGTACAATGCCAAAGACTAGCAGTGTTATTAGTGGCTAGGAGAGAAGGACAAAGATTTCTGTGTTAAATTTTTACTTAGGAGACTGATCACTTATTTAACTTGTCCATAAAACAATATCTGATCATCATGAGGGCTAAACAAGTTAACGTATACGAAGCATTTTGAATAATACCTGGCAATTAATAAGTGCTGTGCTTATTATTGACAGCAGATTAGTGGTTTTAACAAAGGGCTCATACAAATAATTAAAACAAACTGAGATCCACAAAGTCCCAAAGAGCAAAAAAACAAAAAAGAAAAAAACAAAAAAATCAACAGAATTTACAAAAAATATATAGAAATAGGTATCAAACATTTGAAAAATTATTTAACCCTATTATTTTACTTCTAAGAATTTACCCAAGAAAAAAGATGCAAATGAAAATGTATACATGAAAATGTCCACTGTAGGAGTATTAATATCTAAGAATCTATCCACAAAATAAATGTAGATTAAACTATCTAGTAAAAGAATCTGAAATTTTATTTATAAGTAAAAAGCTGAAAAAGCTCTAAAAGTTTAACATTAGGGAGTTAAGGAAATTGTTCCATAATTTATGATATACCTTGACTCTGGAGTATTTAGCAACAACTAAAAATGTTTACAGAAAATTTTAAATGAAATAAAGAAGTTGAAAAAGCAGTAGGAGTTCAGTGGTACAAAGCAAAACGTATATAATAAGAGAAATGTAGGCACTGTTACAAGTGGTTATTGCTACATGTTAGGAAAACACAGAATCTTTGGGTTCCACTATGCAAAGAACTGGAAACACAATTAGAATCCCTACTAAATAATTCCAAAGCTATTATTGCAAAGTTGTATAAAAAAAAAAAAGAAAGAAAGAAAGAAAGAAAGATTATACCAAAGTCAATTAGGACCTACAACTGTATGGCTGGCAGTAAGCAGAAGTGACAGTTTTTACTTGTTTTGCAGATCACATGCAGCACACTTCAAATAAAAATATCTTTTTAAGAAGAACAAGCAGGTAACAAGGATGAGATGACAGTGGAGAGAAAACAAATACTTCATCCTGAGTTCAGATTTCATCAAAAGTCAGTAGTAAGTAAAGAGATCTTTTCTTGTTTTAGACATGTACTAAACATACTTGGGTTAGCCCCAACAGTCTATAGCCTCACCAAATAAAGAAAAAAATGACCAAGGTATAAAATGAAATTTTCACAATGACTTTTATCCCCACCAACATTGCTACCCTATGGATTTCATCATCACTCTGAACTGCCTCACCTCTAGGATATTAAATGACAAATGCCCTCTGATCTTAATTCTAATCCCTTCTCTCTAGGCTCCTGGTCCTACAGGTCTCTACGATCGGTTACTGTGAGCCATTGGAGAACTCCAGCACTTCGATTTTTTGGTCATATTCCAGGTTTACCCTGATCCTCACCAACACTTCCCTTGCACTTGGCTTGACTTCAAGACCATTTAAATTAGGATCTTACTATGGTGGATTTCATAAACCACAACTAACTATGAAAAAAAAAATACGAGACTAATATATGATTGATAACTTTGTATTTAGTCAAAAAAGGATACCAAAATAAAACCCCAAACACCATCATCTACCATCATAATTTCATAAAAGGGCATTTAAATACCAAAAGTAGGAAAGGCAATTTCAAAATAAAGGACAGTGCCTTCCCAGGAAGAAAAGAAAAAAGACAAAAAGAATTAAATTTTTTCAGCTGTAAAATATTTCTAATTTTCAAATTTTAAAAATTTCCTTTATAATGTTTTTTTCTGTGTAATCATTTTCTTTACATAAGGATGTCTAGTGCCACCAGAACTGAAGCGTGGATGTCACTTCTGAATTTTCAGAACAGAACAGAAGGCAGTTAAGGGACATCAGTGTCTGCCCTTCAGCAGTACTTGGACTTTTCCCTGAAGGGCTGGGGATAGCAGACTAGGTCTGGAAAAGACTGCAGGGCCACCTTCCATCACTCAACATGAAGATGACAAAATATATAAAGATATAAAGATATAAAAATTTAAAGACCACTAAAAAATACGCATGGATACTTTGTTTTAGAATACATCTTTTGGAAGTTCTTCTTAGAAGATATTTTCTCCACTTCAGTATTGATTCTTCCTTTCCCCTCTCCTTTAAGAAATCTGCCCCTATCCACACCAACCTCTTCCAGGGACACTTCTAATAAATGAATGGACTGTGTGGGAGTAGGAGGATAGGAGGTATTGAAGATCTAACTCAGAGGAGAACCACTAAAAGATCAGAGTTAAATGTTTGAAAATTTAAAACAAGAGATGGAGAGTGAGTTAGATCAATGGCTTACAACCTCTCTGACTGTAACATATAATGAAAATTACATTTTATTTAATCATCTCTCTCAGACTGTTATACATTTCTCTCCCAAATGGTCTCCTTGCTTCTACCCTTGACAGGCTAGAGGGATCCCATTAAGAACTAAGTGGTGAGACTTTCACTTCCAACGAATAACAGAGATCAGATTTATCCTCCTGCCAAAAATAAGGAAAAAAAAAAACAATAAAAATATATGAAACACTTTTCAAGACCCTGGACATCAGGAAATGAAAACAGTGATTCCTGAGAGATTAGAAACAAATGAGGTAAGCTCTCCAAATGCCCCAGCTCTGCCTGAGAGAATTTCTAAGCAACTGTATAGGAAGGAGGAACCCAATCATAACCCAGCAGTCGTCCAGAGATGACAGAGCTGGAAGTTTGGAGAGGTCAAAGCAGCTCAAGTTTGCAGGGCAGAGTACAACAAAGGAAACTGCTGCCCCAATTGTGGAGATCTTCAGAAGGTCCCTTCAGGCTGTCAGCTGAGTGCCAGTGAGCACTTGTCTGTGAGGAAACTACCCAAGGCTAGGAAGAGAACCACCCAAAAGAATTAGAAGGGAAAAATACCTGTAGCTCACGTAGGACAGGGAAGAGTGCCTGTTCCTACCACCAGGGAGGAAAACCTCATAATTCACAGGGCATCAGATAGGATCCACATTAGGGTTCAGCTTTAGTAGTGGAGAAAATCAGCCCTTCTTGAGCACTGCTTTGGTCCTACTAAGGAAGTTTAAAAGGATAAAGTATTTCTGAGAAATCTAACCACAACTCAGAATAAAGCTCAAGAATATTTAAAGTAATAAAAAAATATCCAGCACAATGTCTGGCATTGAACTCCCAGGCATGCAAAGAAGCAGGAAAATATGACCTAGAATGAGAAGAAAAATTAATCTATCAAAATCAACCCAGAAATGACACAGATGATAGGACAGAACATTAAAACAATCATTTTAATATTCCATATATTCAAGAAGCTTGAGGAAAGATTAAAAATGTTAAGTGGAGGGACTTCCCTGGTGGTCCAGTGGTAAAGAAACCACCTTGCAATGCAAGGGAGGCGGGTTCGATTCCTGGTCAGGAACTAAGATCCCACATGCAGTGGGGCAACTAAGCCTGCGCGCCACAACCACTGAGCTCACCTGCCTCAACTAGAGCCTGCGTGCCACAAACAACAGAACCCAGGTGCTCTGGAACCCATGCGCCACAACTACAGAGCCCACGTGCCCTGGGGCCTGCGCACCACAACTAGAGAGAAAACCCTCACACCACAACTAGAGAGAAGCCTCCGCACCGCAATGAAGAGCCCGCACGCCCCCAACGAAAGATCCCGCATGCCTCAACGAAGATCCCACATGCTGCAACTAAGATCTGAGGCAGCCAAAAATAAATAAAATAAATAAATAAAAAATAAATCTTTAAAAAAATGTTAAGTGGAGTTTTGTAAATACAACAGATCTATATAAAACTTCCAGAGATGAAACTATAATGTCTAAGATGAAACACTGTTGGAGATTAATGGCAGATTAGACAATTCAAAAGATAGGCTGGTGAACTTGAAAACACAGCAACAGAAATGATCCAAAATAAAATACAGTGAAAACAAGTCTGAATAAAAGAGACAACTTCAAGTAGAATAATAAGCATGTAATTCAGGTCTGCAAAGAGGGGAAGAAAAACATTTGAATGATAGCTGAAAAATTTTCAAAGTTGATGAAAACCATAAGTTCACAGCAACAAGAATCACAACAAACCCCAAGCACAGAAGCATGAAGAAAATTAAATCACGGCACATCAAAATCAACCTCATTAAAATGAGTGATAGAAAAAATTTTAAAGCAACCAAGCCCAAAATATTTTAATCACTAAATTTACTTAAATTTTATTTAAAATTTAAAAGCAGACTCACATACAGAAACAAATAGAAGGGTGACCACAGACTGGACAGAAACAATGCAAGCCTTGAAAGACACAAACTACCAAATCTCACTCAAGCAGAAAGATAATCTGAATAGTCCTCCCTCTGTTAAAGAAATAGAATTTTTAGTTAAAAGCATTACCACTCCTATTTTCCCAGTCCTCCACTTCCTGAAAAATTCTAGGCCCAGATGGCTTCTCTGGTAAATTCTACTAAACATTAAAGGAAGAAATAATACCAGTTCTGCACAAACTCTTCCATGAAATTCAAGAGGTGGGAATACTTGCTGACACATTCTTTGAGGCCAGAATTACTCTAGTACACAAACCAAAGACATTATATGAAAGCTTTAGATCAATATACTAATGATTATGGATGTAAAAATTCTTTTAAAATTAGCAAATCAGAGGACTTCCGGGAAGATGGCGTTAGAGTAAGACGCGGAGATCACCTTCCTCCCCACAGATACACCAGAAATACATCTACACGTGGAACAACTCCTACAGAACACCTACTGAATGCTGGCAGAAGACCTCAGACCTCCCAAAAGGCAAGAAACCCCCCACGTACCTGGGTAGAGCAAAAGAAAAAAGAATAAACAGGGACAAAAGGATAGGGACGGGTCCTGCACCAGCGGGAGGGAGCTGTGAAGGAGGGAAAGTGTCCACACACTAGGAAGCCCCTTCGCGGGCGGAGACTGCGGGTGGCGGAGGGGGGGAGATTCGGAGCCGCGGAGGAGAGCACAGCAACAGGGGTGCGGAGGGCAAAGCGGAGAGATTCCCACACAGAGGATCGGTGCCGACCAGCACTCAACAGCCCGAGAGGCTTGTCTGCTCACCCGCCGGGGCGGGCGGGGCTGGGAGCTGAGGCTCGGGCTTCAGTCAGAGCGCTGGGAGAGGACTGGGGTTGGCAGCATGAACACAGCCTGCAGGGCGTTAGTGCACCACGGCTAGCCGGGAGGGAGTCCGGGGAAAAGTCTGGACCTGCCGAAGAGGCAAGAGACTTTTTCTTCCCTCTTTATTTCCTGGTGCGCGAGGAGAGGGGATTAAGAACGCTGCTTAAAGGAGCTCCAGAGACCGGCGCGAGCCGCAGCTAAAAGTGCGGACCCCAGAGACAGACATGAGACACTAAGGCCGCTGCTGCCGCCACCAAGAAGCCTGTGTGCGAACCCAGGTCACTATCCACACCCCCCTTCCGGGGAGCCTGGGCAGCCCGCCACTGCCAGGGTCCCGGGATCCAGGGACAACTCCCCCGGGAGAACGCACCCGTCACTCCGGCCTCTGCCGCCGCAGGCTCGCCCTGCACTCCGTGACCCTCCCTACCCCCGGCCTGAGTGAGCCAGAGCCTCCGAATCGGCGGCTCCTTTAACCCCGTCCTGTCTGAGCAAAGAACAGACGCCCTCCGGCGACCTACACGCACAGGCGGGGCCAAATCCAAAGCTGAGCCCCTGGGAGCTGTGAGAACAAAGAAGAGAAAGGGAAATCTCTCCCAGCAGCCTCAGAAGCAGCGGATTAAATATCCACAATCAACTTGATGTACCCTGCATATGTGGAATACATGAATAGACAACGAATCATCCCAAATTAAGGAGGTGGACTTTAGAGCAACATTTATTACTCTTTCCCCTTTTCCTTTTTTTGTGTGTATGTGTATGCTTCTGTGTGAGATTTTGTCTGTATAGCTTTGCTTCCACCATTTGTCCAAGGGTTCTATCCGTCCTGGGTTTTTTTTCTTAATAATTACTTTTTACTTTAATAACCTTATTTTATTTTACTTTATCTTCGTTCTTTCTTTCCTTCCTCCTCTCCTTTAGACAACGAATCATCCCAAATTGAAGAGGTGGACTTTGAGAGCAAGATTTATGATTTTTTCCTCTTTTCCTCTTTTTCTGAGTGTGTATGTGTATGCTTCTGTGTGAGATTTTGTCTGTATAGCTTTCCTTCCACCATCTGTTCCGGGTTCTGTCCATCCGTTTTTCGGTTTTTTTTCCCTCTTAATAATTATTTTTTTATTTTAATAACTTCATTATATTTTATCTTACTTTATTTTATTTTACTTTGTCTTCTTTCTTTTTTTCCTTCCTTCCCTCCTTCCTTCCTTGCTCCCTCCCTCCTTTCTTTCTACTTCTACTAATTCTTTCTTTCTACTTTTTCTCCCTTTTCTTCTGAGCCGTGTGGATGAAAAGCTCTTGGTGCTGCAGCCAGGAGTTAGTGCAGTGCCTCTGAGGTGGGAGAGCCAACTTCAGGACACTGGTCCACAAGAGGCCTCCCAGCTGCACATAATATCAAACGGCGAAAATCTCCCAGAGATCTCCATCTCAACGCCAGCACCCAGCTTCACTCAACGACCAGCAAGCTACAGTGCTGGACATCCTATGCCAAACAACTAGCAAGACAGGAACACAACCCAACCCATTAGCAGAGAGGCTGCCCAAAATCATAATAAGTCCACAGACACCCCAAAACACACCACCAGACATGGACCTGCCCACCAGAGAGAGAAGATCCAGCCTCATCCAAGAGAACACAGGCACTAGTCCCCTACACCAGGAAGCCTACACAACCCACTGAACCAACCTTAGCCACTGGGGACAGACACCAAAAACAACAGGAACTACGAAACTTCAGCCTGCAAAAAGGAGACCCCAAACACAGTAAGATAAGCAAAATGAGAAGACAGAAAAACACACAGCAGATGAAGGAGCAAGATAAAAACCCACCAGACCTAACAAATGAAGAGGAAATAGGCAGTCTACCTGAAAAAGAATTCAGAATAATGATAGTAAAGATGATCCAAAATCTTGGAAATAGAATAGACAAAATGCAAGAAACATTTAACAAGGACCTAGAAGAACTAAAGATGAAACAAACAATGATGAACAACACAATAAATGAAATGAAAAATACCCTAGATGGGATCAATAGCAGAATAACTGAGGCAGAAGAACGGATAAGTGACCTGGAAGATAAAATAGTGGAAACAGCTACTGCAGAGCAGAATAAAGAAAAAAGAATGAAAAGAACCGAGGACAGTCTCAGAGACCTCTGGGACAACATTAAACGCACCAACATTCGAATTATAGGGGTTCCAGAAGAAGAAGAGAAAAAGAAAGGGACTGAGAAAATATTTGAAGAGATTATACTTGAAAACTTCCCTAATGTGGGAAAGGAAATAGTTAATCAAGTCCAGGAAGCACAGAGAGTCCCATACAGGATAAATCCAAGGAGAAATACGCCAAGACACATATTAATCAAACTGTCAAAAATTAAATACAAAGAAAACATATTAAAAGCAGCAAGGGAAAAACAACAAATAACACACAAAGGAATCCCCATAAGGTTAACAGCTGATCTTTCAGCAGAAACTCTGCAAGCCAGAAGGGAGTGGCAGGACATACTGAAAGTGATGAAGGAGAAAAACCTGCAACCAAGATTACTCTACCCAGCAAGGATCTCATTCAGATTTGATGGAGAAATTAAAACCTTCACAGACAAGCAAAAGCTGAGAGAGTTCAGCACCACCAAACCAGCTCTACAACAACTGCTAGAGGAATTTCTCTAGGCAAGAAACACAAGAGAAGGAAAAGACCTACAATAACGAACCCAAAACAATTAAGAAAATGGGAATAGGAACATACATATCGATAATTACCTTAAATGTAAATGGACTAAATGCTCCCACCAAAAGACACAGATTGGCTGAATGGATACAAAAACAAGACGCATATATTTGCTGTCTACAAGAGACCCACTTCAGACCTAGAGACACATACAGACTGAAAGTAAGGGGATGGAAAAAGGTATTTCATGCAAATGGAAACCAAAAGAAAGGTGGGGTAGCAATTCTCATATCAGACAAAATAGACTTTAAAGTAAAGACTATTAGAAGAGACAAAGAAGGACACTACATAATGATCAAAGGATTGATCCAAGAAGAAGATATAACAATTGTAAATATTTATGCACCCAACATAGGAGCACCTCAATACATAAGGCAAATACTAACAGCCATAAAAGGGGAAATTGACAGTAACACATTCATAGTAGGGGACTTTAACACCCCACTTTCACCAATGGACAGATCATCCAAAATGAAAATAAATAAGGAAACACAAGCTTTAAATGATACATTAAACAAGATGGACTTAATTGATATTTATAGGACATTCCATCCAAAAACGACAGAATACACATTTTCCCTAGTGCTCATGGAACATTCTCCAGGATAGATCATATCTTGGGTCACAAATCAAGCCTTGGTAAATTTAAGAAAATTGAAACTGTATCAAGTATCTTTTCCGACCACAAAGCTATGAGACTAGATATCAATTACAGGAAAAGATCTGTAAAAAATACAAACACATGGAGGCTAAACAATACACTATTTAATAACCAAGAGATCACTGAAGAAATCAAAGAGGAAATCAAAAAATACCTAGAAACAAATGACAATGGAGACACAACGACTCAAAATCTATGGGATGCAGCAAAAGCAGTTCTAAGAGGGAAGTTTATAGCAATACAATCCTACCTTAAGAAACAGGAAACATCTCGAATAAACAACCTAACCTTGCACCTAAAGCAATTAGAGAAAGAAGAACAAAAAAAACCCAAAGTTAGCAGAAGGAAAGAAATCATAAAAATTAGATCAGAAATAAATGAAAAAGAAATGAAGGAAACGATAGCAAAGATCAATAAAACTAAAACCTGGTTCTTTGAAAGGATAAACAAAATTGATAAACCATTAGCCAGACTCATCAAGAAAAAAAGGGAGAAGACTGAAATCAATAGAATTAGAAATGAAAAAGGAGAAGTAACAACTGACACTGCAGAAATACAAAAGATCATGAGAGATTACTACAAGCAACTCTATGCCAATAAAATGGACAACCTGGAAGAAATGGACACATTCTTAGAAATGCACAACCTGCCAAGACTGAATCAGGAAGAAATAGAAAATATGAACAGGCCAATCACAAGCACTGAAATTGAAACTGTGATTAAAAATCTTCCAACAAACAAAAGCCCAGGACCAGATAGCCTGTGAGGCGAATTCTATCAAACATTTAGAGAAGACCTATCACCTATCCTTCCCAAACTCTTCCAAAATATAGCAGAGGGAGGAACACTCCCAAACTCATTCTACGAGGCCACCATCACCCTGATACCAAAACCAGACAAGGATGTCACAAAGAAAGAAAACTACAGGCCAATATCACTGATGAACATAGATGCAAAAATCCTCAACAAAATACTAGCAAACAGAATCCAACAGCACATTAAATGGATCATACACCATGATCAAGTGGGGTTTATTCCAGGAATGCAAGGATTCTTCAATATACGCAGATCAATCAACGTGATACACCATATTAACAAATTGAAGGAGAAAAACCATACGATCACCTCAATAGATGCAGAGAAAGCTTTTGACAAAATTCAACACCCATTTATGATAAAAACCCTGCAGAAAGTAGGCAGAGAGGGAACTTTCCTCAACATAATAAAGGCCATATATGACAAACCCACAGCCAACATCGTCCTCAATGGTGAAAAACTGAAAGCATTTCCACTAAGATCAGGAACAAGACAAGGTTGCCCACTCTCACCACTCTTATTCAACATAGTTTTAGAAGTTTTAGCCACAGCAATCAGAGCAGAAAAGGAAATAAAAGGAATCCAAATGGGAAAAGAATAAGTAAAGCTGGCACTGTTTGCAGATGACATGATACTATACATAGAGAATCCTAAAGATGCTACCAGAAAACTACTAGAGCTAATCAATCAATTTGGTAAAGTAACAGGACACAAAATTAATGCACAGAAATCTCTGGCATTCCTATACACTAATGATGAAAAATCTGAAAGTGAAATCAAGAAAACACTCCCATTTACCACTGCAACAAAAAGAATAAAATATCTAGGAATAAACCTACCTAAGGAGACAAAAGACCTGTATGCAGAAAATTATAAGACACTGATGAAAGAAATTAAAGATGATATAAATAGATGGAGAGACATACCATGTTCTTGGATTGGAAGAATCAACATTGTGAAAATGACTCTACTACCCAAAGCAATCTACAGATTCAATGCAATCCCTATCAAACTACCACTGGCAGTTTTCACAGAACTAGAACAAAAAATTTCACAATTTGTATGGTAACACAAAAGACCCCGAATAGCCAAAGCAATCTTGAGAACAAAAAATGGAGGTGGAGGAATCAGGCTCCCTGACTTCAGACTATACTACAAAGCTACAGTAATCAAGACAGTACGGTACTGGCACAAAAACAGAAAGATAGATCAATGGAACAGGATAGAAAGCCCAGAGATAAACCCATGCACATATGGTCACCTTATCTTTGATAAAGGAGGAAGGAATGTACAGTTGAGAAAGGATAGCCTCTTCAATAAGTGGTACTGGGAAAACTGGACAGCTACATGTAAAAGTATGAGATTAGATCACTCCCTAACACCATACACAAAAATAAGCTCAAAATGGATTAAAAAAAAAAAAATGGATTAAAGACCTAAATGTAAGGCCATAAACTATCAAACTCTTAGAGGAACACATAGGCAGGACACTCTATGACAGAAATCACAGCAAGGTCCTTTTTGACCCACCTCCTAGAGAAATGGAAATAAAAACAAAAATAAACAAATGGGACCTAATGAAACTTCAAAGCTTTTGCACAGCAAAGGAAACCATAAACAAGACCAAAAGGCAACCCTCAGAATGGGAGAAAATATTTGCAAATGAAGCAACTGACAAAGGATTAATTTCCAAAATTTACAAGCAGCTCATGCAGCTCAATAACAAAAAAACAAACAACCCAATCTAACAATGGGCAGAAGACCTAAATAGACATTTGTCCAAAGAAGATATACAGACTGCCAACAAACACATGAAAGAATGCTCAACATCATTAATCATTAGAGAAATGCAAATCAAAACTACAATGAGGTATCATCTCACACCAGTCAGAATGGCCATCATCAAAAAATCTAGAAACAATAAATGCTGGAGAGGGTGTGGAGAAAAGGGAACACTCTTGCACTGTTGGTGGGAATGTAAATTGATACAGCCACTGTGGAGAACAGTATGGAGGTTCCTTAAAAAACTACAAATAGGGGCTTCCTTGGTGGCGCAGTGGTTGAGAGTCCGCCTGCCGATGCAGGGGACATGGGTTCGAGCCCTGATCTGGGAAGATCCCACATGCCGCGGAGCAACTAGGCCCGTGAGCCACAGCTACTGAGCCTGCGCATCTGGAGCCTGTGCTCCGCAACAAGAGAGGCCGTGATAGTGAGAGGCCGGCGCACGGTGATGAAGAGTGGCCGCCGCTTGCCACAACTAGAGAAAGCCCTTGCACAGAAACGAAGACCCAACACAGCAAAAATAAATTAATTAGTTAATTAAAAAAAAAAAAAACTACAAATAGAACTATATGCCCCAGCAATCCCACTACTGGGCACATACCCTGAGAAAACCATAATTCAAAAAGAGTCATGTACCAAAATGTTCATTGCAGCTCTATTTACAATAGCCCGGAGATGGAAACAACCTAAGTGTCCATCATCGGATGAATGGATAAAGAAGATGTGGCACATATATACAATGGAATATTACTCAGCCATAAAATGAAACGAGATTCCTCTTCCCCTCTTATCAGGGTTGCGGAAAGCGTATCCCAGGACCGCGCTACGGCCCCGCCTCTTCTTGAGGACGGGCACGTGATGCCGGAAGTGGGTGGGGGTAATATGGTGGCGTTTCCGGCAGGCCCCGGCTACTGAAAGCCGGGGCGAGGAGTTGGTCCGGGTCCGGGTTCCTGTCCCGGTCCCGCCGAGGCGGCGACTGCGATAGGAGGAAGGACGTGTTGGACGCGCTGGCCCACCGCCACTATACATTGCAGCCTTATCTCAACTCAAAATGAACTATATGCCCGGCACCGCCAGCCTCATCGAGGACATCGACAGGATGCGGCTGCTGAGGCCCAAGTGTGAAAGTTGGCCGCCTCCCCGGTGCATCATCTCCCACCTGCGGCATTTCGAAGTACCAGGTGGTTACTGGTGGATGAATGAGAATTCTTAGAGAAAGGATTCTTCAAGAAACGAAAAGAGCAACAGCAGTTGGACTTAATTAGCACTAAACATAGGATTTATGCTGTGTGGCCGTTTGCAATCTTTTACCGTTGAGGGTATTTAGACTTCAGGGTTATGGTAATGGAGACCACTGCCGGACCAGAAAAGCACTTGGTCCTGCTTCGAGATGGAAGGACGCTTATAGGCTTTTTAAGAAGCATTGATCAATTTGCTAACTTAGTGCTACATCAGACTGTGGAGCGTATTCATGTGGGCAAAAAATACGGTGATATTCCTCGAGGGATTTTTGTGGTCAGAGGAGAAAATGTGGTCCTACTAGGAGAAATAGTGAAGCTTTCCAAACCTGCTTGTTTTGTAGGACTTAGAAAAGGAGAGTGACACACCCCTCCAGCAAGTGTCTATTGAAGAAATCCTAGAAGAACAGAGGGTGGAACAGCAGACCAAGCTGGAAGCCGAGAAGCTGAAAGTCCAGGCCCTGAAGGATCGAGGCCTGTCTATCCCTCGAGCAGATACTCTTGATGAGTATTAAGTCTTCTGCTCAGAGACTGTAGCTCTTGGGGAGCAGGGGCTCTCACCAAACCAAGTGACACATTTGACGAGAGACTGCAGAGCTTTGAAAAGTCATTTTTGTTTGGAATTCTTTCACATATGCAACATGAAGAAATCGTGCATTTTGTTTCGGTTTTTTTAATAACAAAATCATTTAAAGAAACAGTGGCATGGACTCCTTTCACACGTCACTGTGGAGCCAGCAACTACTTCTTTATATTGCTCTTCTCCCCCCAAATTAATGGTTACAGGGAATATTCTTCATTTGCTTGTAAATAAAATATGAATCTCAAAAAAAAAAAAAATGAAACGAAATTGAGCTATTTGTAATGAGGTGGATAGACCTAGAGTCTGTCATACAGTGTGAAGTAAGTCAGAAAGAGAGAGACAAATACCGTATGCTAACACATATAAATGGAATTTAAGAAAAAAAAATGTCATGAACCTAGGAGTGAAACAGGAATAGAGACACAGACTTACTAGAGAATGGACTTGAGGATATGGGGAGGGGGAAGGGTAAACTGTAACAAAGCGGGAGAGAGGCATGGACATATATACACCACCAAACGTAAGGTAGATAGCTAGTGGGAAGCAGCCGCATAGCACAGGGAGATCAGCTCAGTGCTTTGTGACCGCCTGGAGGGGTGGGATAGGGAAGGTGGGAGGGAGGGAGACGCAAGCGGGAAGAGATATGGGAACATATGTATATATATAACTGATTCATTTTGTTGTGAAGCTGAAACTAACATACCATTGTAAAGCAATTATACTCCAATAAAGATGTTAAAATGAAAAATAAAAATTAGCAAATCAAACCCAAGAATATATAAAAAGCTTACCACATCATGATTGAGTTTTATCCCAGGGATATATTGTTTGAACATCTGAGATGCAATCAATGTAATTCACCACTAACAGAGTAAACAGTAACAGACTAAAAGTGTTTTTAAAGTATGTAAGCATCAGGACTTCCCTGGTGGCGCAGTGGATAAGAGTCACCTGACAACGCAGGGGACATGGGTTCGATCCCTGGTCTGGGAAGATCCCACATGCCACGGAACAACTAACCCCATGCACCACAGTACTGAAGCCCGCACGCCTAGAGCCCATGCTCCGCGACAAGAGAAGCCCACGCGCCACAGTGAAGAGTAGCCCCTGCTCGCCACAACTAGAGAAAGCCCATGCATAGCAACGATGACCCAACACAGCCAAAAATAAATAAAATTAAATATTAAAAAAAAAAAAAGGATGTGATCATCTCAGTAAATGCAGAAAGAGTACCTGGCAAAATCTAACAACTATTCCTGATAAAATGCTCAGCAAACTTGGAATTGAAGGGAAGGAACTTTCTCAATCTGACCAAGGGCATCTATGAGGAACCTACAGATAACATCGTTTTTAGTGGTAAAAGCAGAATGCCTTCCCCCTAAGGTCAGGAATGGAAGGATGCCTGCTCTCACCACTTCTATTGAGCATTATATTAGAGCTTATAGTTAGTGCAATAAAGGCAAGAAAAAGAAATAAAAGGTATTCAAAATGGAAAGGAGTAAGTAAAACTCTCTTAATTTGAAGAAGACATGTTCGTCTAGCTAGTAAATTCTACTGAACTACAAAAAAGCTACTAAGAACTGATATGAGTTCAGCAAGGTCACAGAAAATAAGATCAATTTACAAAAATAAATTTTATTTCTATTATATATCAATGAACACTCAGAAATTGAGTTTCAGAAATATAATTTACAATAGCATCAAAATATGAAATAAGGGGCTTCCCTGGTGGCGCAGTGGTTGAGAGTCCGCTTGCCGATGCAGGGGACACGGGTTTGTGCCCCGGTCCGGGAAGATCCCACATGCCGCGGAGCGGCTGCGCCTGTAAGCCATGGCCGCTGAGCCTGCACGTCTGGAGCCTGTGCTCCGCAACGGGAGAGGCCACAACAGTGAGAGGCC
Source organism: Leucopleurus acutus (assembly GCF_964270905.1). Lineage (NCBI taxonomy): Eukaryota > Metazoa > Chordata > Mammalia > Artiodactyla > Delphinidae > Leucopleurus > Leucopleurus acutus. The sequence goes on along the minus strand of NC_139142.1, from coordinate 133,427,136 downwards.
CGCGTACCGCAAAACAAAAACAAAAAATATGAAATAAGAATAAAACTGACAAAAAGTGTGCAAAATCTATACACTGAAAACAAAAGACTGCTAAGAGAAATTACAGAAGACCTAAAATAAATGAGATATACTGTGTTCATGGATCGGAAGACAGTATTGTTAAGATGTCAGTTGTCCCCTAATTTATCAATAGATTCAATGTAATCCCAATTAAAACCACAGAACACTTTTTTTTTTAAAGAAATGAACAAACTGATTCTAAAATGTATAAGAAAATCAAAGGACCTGGAACAGCCAAAACAACTCTAAAAAAGAAGAACAAAGTTGGAGGATTTATACCACCTGACTTAAAGATTTATTATAAAGTAACAGTAATTAAGACAATGTAATGTTGGCATTAAGATATACAAATTGAATCAAACAGAATCAAGTAATAGAACCGCACATGTATGATAAATGGTTAATTGATTTTTGACAAAGGTGGAAATATAGTTAAGTGGAAAAAAAGAATAGTCTTTTTTAACAAATGGTGCTAGAGCACTGGATTCTCAAACAAAAACAAATACTTAAAAATTTTTTTTAACATCTTTATTGGAATATAATTGTTTTACAATGGTGTGTTAGTTTCTGCTTTATAACAAAGTGAATCAGCTATACATATACATATATCCCCTTATCTCCTCCCTCTGCGTCTCCCTCCCACCCTCCCTATCCCACCCCTCTAGGTGGTCACAAGGCACCGAGCTGATCTCCCTGTGCTATGCGGTTGCTTCCCACTAGCTAGCTATTTTACATTTGGTAGTATATGTAAGTCCATGCACTCTCTCACTTTGTCCCAGCTTAAAAACAAATACTGTGATCCATACCTCGCACCATATACAAAAGTTAACTCACAATGGATGAAAAATCTAAATATAAAACCTGAACTATAAAACTTCTGGAAGAAAAAAATAGGAGAATATCTTTGTAATCTTGGTTTAGGCAAAGATTTTAGATATGACACCAAAAGCATGACCCATTAAAGAAAGTATTGATGAATTGAACTTCACCAAAATTAGGAACTTCTGTTCTCTTATCACTGATCAGAGAGTGAACAGATAAACCAGACTGGGAGACAATATTTCCAAACCACATATCTAATAGAGAATATATCCAGAATATATCAAGAACTCTCAAAACTCAATAAGAAAACAACCTAATTTAAAAATAAGCAATAGAGGTCTTCCCTGGTGGTACAGTGGTTAAGCATCTCCCTGCCAATGCAGGGGACACAGGTTCGAGCCCTGGCCCAGGAAGATCCCACATGCCGCGGAGCAGCTAAGCCCATGAGCCACAACTACCGAGCCTGTGCTCTGGATTCTGCGAGCCACAGCTATTGAGCCCAGGTGCCACAACTACTGAAGCCTGCGTGCTTAGAGCCCGTGCTCCACAACAAGAGAAGTCACTGCAGTGAGAACCCTGCGCACCCCCACGAAGAGTAGCCCCCGCTCGCCGCAACTAAAGAATGCCTGCCAAAAAAAAAAAAAGAAAGCCCGCACACAGCAATGAAGACCCAACACAGCCAAAAGTAAATAAATAACTAAGTAAATAATAAATATATAAATAAATAAAATTTTAAAAAAAATAAGCAATAGGTTTTTAAGAGACATTTCACTGGAGAAGCTATATAGACAGTAAATAAATTCATGAAAAGAGACCATCACTAGTCAAAAGGGAAATACAAATCAAAACCACAAAGAAATACAATTACATGTCATTAGAATGTCTTTAAAAAAAAAAGAGAAACCACTGTCTGAAAAATAAATAAATAAATAACCAAAAAACAAAACAAAAAAACCCCAGACCATACAATGTGTTAGCAAAGTTATGGAGCAACTGGAACTCTCATAAATTGCTGGTAGGAATGTAATATGGTATAACCACCTCACAAACCAATTTGGTAATTACCTAGAAAGTTAAACATATACTACCAAGTAACCCAGCCATTCCAATCCTAACAACTTAAGAGAAATAGAAGCATCTATCCATACAAAGGCTTGTACTTGTTCAGGGTCGCTTAACTGGTAATAGCCAAAAACTGGAAATATTTCAAATGTCCAGTAACAAGCTAGATAAACAAATCGTAGTATACATTTCATACAATGCTATATTATTCTGGAATAAAAAGGAATAAACTATATATACATGCAATCTCAAATTATTAATGCTGAAAGAAGCTAGACAAAAAAAAAGAATACATTCCATTTACATAAAATACTAGAAATGCAAACTAATGTATAGTAATAAAAGATCCATGGTTACCTGGAGACTGAGATGAAGAGCAGAAAGGGGTGGGAGGAAGAGATTACAAAAGGGCACAGGGAAGTTTTTCTGGGTGATGATAACGTTCATTATCTTGACGGTGGTGACTTTCACAGGTGTGTGTGTGTATATATATTTGTATATCAAAGAACATCACTGTACACATTAAATATGTACAATATATTATGTCAATTGTACTGTAACAAAGCTATTAAAATATCTTTAGATGTTTTTTTAATTCAATAAAAATGGCTTCCAATCTCAGATCAGAAACCTAAATACTTATAATGTACTCCATCCCAACCATTACTTCCTTGACTTTACCTCCTACTACTTACCTCCTCAACTCTCTTAGCTCTAAGTCACAATGACTCCTTTGTTGTTCCCTGAATATGCAGGTACCCTCTCACCTCAGTACCTTTGCACTTGCTGTTTTTAAATCCCCCTAGCACATTTTCCCTCCAGATGTCCTCTTAAGCTTGCTTCCTTACCTCCTTTAGGTCATTTATCAAATGTCATCTTCTCTGCCCTTCTCCCTCACAAATCCCCCACACTTTCTCCTTTGCTTTATATTTCTCCACAGCACTCATCATCATCTAACACACCACAGATTTATTTTGCTTATTGTCTGTCTCTGTTCCCCAGATTATAAATGCCATAAAGGCAGAAATTTTTCCTCTAGAATCTTTACCAGTTACTTAAAAGTACTATGTCATGTTTCAACATCTGGACAACCTCTAGGTCTGGTTATGTTTGCACTGCTTGTCTTGCCTTTTTATGTATCTCTTAATTTTTTATTGAACTAGATACTGTGCCTAAAAGAACAGTAGATGAAAACAATATTTTACTTTGAAATAAGCACACCTGTTTCTTCCAGGCCATTAGGGTGGTGGTTTGAATCAATCTAGTGATTAGGTGAACTGGGTTTGGGTTTTATTGTTGCTTAATTAGCTTCAGTGCATCATAGGCTTCAAATTCTTCCAGTGGTGAACTGACAATTTACTTTGTGTTTTAGTAGTAGGAGTAGAGTGCTAGAGAATTTTTCTCAGAATTTTTGCTCCATCAGTTTTCAGCAGAACTTGTACACCTGTGCCATAGAGCAGGTGTCTCTCCATGTCCTTGCCCCTGTCCCAGTGGTAGACTGCTAGTACTTGTTACTTGGTATAAGGCTAGTAGTGGGAACAGGATTCTCTTCCTCCAGTTTCAGTCTTAGGCAGGCCCTGTGCACCTGAACCTTAGGGATGGAGACTACCCCAGTGGCAGACAACCTCTGTTTCCTACTCAGTGCAAGATGAATATAGCATATAGCTCAGGCAGGTATCCTGAAATCCTTCCAATCCCTATTCCTTGCACTGACCCCCTTCCCTCCCCATGGGGCGACTGAACTCTGCCTTCTATTCTAAAAGGTTCTTGGGTAGGAAGGAGCACAGGGCAAGGAGTTGGGGTTATTTACTAATGTATCCCTGTGTGTACAGAGTAGCTACTCACTAAGTGGAATGAATTAATTTTATGTTGCAATAAGTATGCATTCAAACACACATACAATTTAACCTTACTAACTGTACTGAATTTCTTTTTTAAAAAATGATGATTGCAACCAACACGATTTCACAATCCACTAATCAGTCAAATCTGCAATTCATGAGAAGGGTGGGGACTCAGGCAAAGTAAGTTCTATGTCAGTCATGTGGGGCCATGTGCAGAGTAGGCCAGTCAAGAAAGAGGAAAGAAGAGATGCAGAGATAAATGTACTCAAGAGGTATCTAGCTGTACTCTTGCCTTTCGTTGCCCTTATCATTGTCTCCTGAAGCCTTACAATAACTCTCCCACTGACTTTTGTTAGAAAGGACTTCTCTTGCAACCCAATTATTCCTAATAACCTTAACCCAATCCCTATCATTCAATTTTTTGCTTTTATTTTGTTTTCATTCTTTTATTTTTCTCCTGGGCTACAGTGCAATGCTAGTAAATCCACATAACTGTGGTATCTCGCCCAACAACAAATTCCTGATAACCATCCTTTGGTAGTCCTTTAATGCTACTCAGAAATCAATTTATTTCTTTCTACATGACTCCTTATCCTGAATCTGTCAACCACCCAACCTGGAACTCCCCAAACTATCCTAGTAATGCCACCTTATCCTCAGCAAATGACTTTGCCACTAAAATGAGACTAAGATTTATATGACCTGGACTTCTTTAAATTTCTATTCTTTTCAGTTCAAAGTTCCTTTCTATTTTCTCTGCCCCCTCCTATGTTTAAAGGAAGACCTAATCCTCCCCCTGATATGACTAAACTTTCTAGGCTTTATTCTTTTATGTTGTTTGTTTTGGATTATTTTTAATATAAAATATTTCAAACAGATAAGAATAAAGAACATAAACACACTTGTACCCATCAATGAGTTTTGTTGAATCTTAATATTAGGTCATATTATTTCAGATATCCCCTTTAAAAAAAAATTAAAACACAGAGGTACGCTTCCCTCATCCTGTTCCCCTCCCACACCCCAAGTAAAACCACTATCATGAATTCAGGGGTTATCACTGCCAAGCATACATTTTAAGCACATATTATATATTTATGCATCTATAAACATCTATAAACATTATATATTATTATTATATATAATTACACATTATATATTATTATTATCCAAGATGTTTACCTTTTTTCTTAATACTGTCTTGAACTCTCCTTTTATCAATGAGTATGTTTTTTTAAAAAAATACTCTCTCCTTAACAAACAGCAATCCTTTTCTTTTCCTCCCCCTTCTAACTACTAAAATTTCTAGGTGAGTAATCTATACTTGCTACTGCCATTTTTTTACCACCCACTTTTCCTAAATCTTTTATGCCAACTCTTTAAATTGAGGGGTAAGTACCCCTGGAGGGAAAAACAATGGGCCAGAAATTAAGCCATAGAATAAAGGTTGGATTTTTACTTTATACCATATATAAAAATTAACTCAAAATGATCAAAGACCTAAACATAAGAGCTAAAACTATAAAGCTCTTTGATGAAAACATAGGGGATACTGGATTTGGCAATGATTTCTTGGCTAGGACACCAAAAGCACCGGCAACAAAAGATAAAATAAATTGGACTTCATCAAAATTTAAAAAACTTTCATGTATCGGGACTTCCCTGGTGCCTCAGTGGTTAAGAATCCGCCCGCCAGTGCGGGGGACACGTGTTCCATCCCTGGTCCAGGAAGATCCCACATGCCACGGAGCAACTAAGCCCGTGTGCCACAACTACTGAGCCTGTGCTCTAGACCCCGCAAGCCACAACTACTGAACCCGTGTGCCACACTACTGAAGCCCGTGTGCCTGGGGCCTGTGCTCCGCAACAAGGGAAGCATGTACACTGCGACGAAGAGTAGCCCCCGTTTGCTGCAACGAGAGAAAGTCCATGAACAGTAATGAAGACCCAACATGGGCTTCCCTGGTGGCGCAGTGGTTGAGAGTCCGCCTGCCGATGCAGGGGACACGGGTTCGTGCCCCGATCCGGGAAGATCCCACATGCCGTGGAGCGGCTGGGCCCGTGAGTCATGGCCGCTGAGCCTGCGTATCCGGAGCCTGTGCTCCACAATGGGAGAGGCCACAACAGTGAGAGGCCCGCGTACCGCCAAAAAAAAAAAAAAAAAGACCCAACATCCAATAAATAAATTAATAATTAATTTTAAAAAAATAAAAAAACTTTTATGTATCAAGAGGTGAATGGGAGAAAATATTTGTAGACCACAGATCTAATAATGGATTAATATCTAAAATATATAAAGAACTCCTACAACTCAACAACAAAAATCCCAACCCAATTCAAAAATGGGCAAAAGATTTGAATAGATAACTTCTCCAAAGAAGATATATGAATAGACAATAAGCACATGAAAAGATGCTCAACATCACGAGTCATTTGGGGAACACAAATCAAAACCACCATGAGATACCATTTTACGCATTAGGATAGCTATTATCAAACAAAACAAAACAAGAAACAATAACGAATGTTGGTGAGGATGTGGAGAAATTGGAACCCTTGTGCACTGTTAGTATGAATATAAAAAATGCTATAGCCAACATGGAAAACAATACAGCAATTCCTCAAAAAACTAAACACAGAATTACAATATGAGCCAGTAATTTCACTTCTGGGTATATACCCAAAAGAAGTTAAAGCAGGGACTCAAGCTAAGATCTGCACAAATACGATCATAGCAGCACTATTCACAACAGCCGAAAGGTGAAAGCAACCCAACTGTCCATCAAAAGATGAATGTATAAACAAAATGTGGTATATACATACAATGAAATATTATTCAGCTTTAAAAAGGAAGTAAATTCTGACACATGCTATAACATAGATGCACCTTGAGGACATTATGCTACATAAACTAAGTCAGTTACAAAAAAACAAAAAGTGTGATTTCACTTATATGAGGTAGTCAAATTCAGAAGAGAAAGTAGAATGGTAGTTGCCATGGGCAGCAGAAGAGAAGAATTTGGAGTTATTTACTGGATATAGTTTCAGTTTTGCAAGGTGAAAAGAGTTCTGGAGACTGGGTGCACAACAAAGTGCACTTAACACGACTGATGTGTACATTAAAAAATGGCTAAATTTTATGTTAGGTATGTTTTACCACAATGTTTTTTTTTAATTAAAAAAATTTGTTAAGAGTATAGACTCTGGGACCAGATTATCTGGCTTTGAATCTTCCCTCTGCCACTTCCTAGCTACGTGACCGTGGGCAAATTACCTAACAGCTCTGTGCCTCATTTCCTCAGCTATAGAGGGGATGACATTAATAGTACTTACATCATTAACCTGTTGTGGTGATTAAATTAGTAAATATATGTGAACTTCTCGCAACAGTCCTAGCACACAGTGAGTACTATTTTTAAATGTTTGTTATTGTTTTTAGATTCACCATTTTGAAAACATAATTTAATATGGAAGTCAGGTCTACAGGCAAAATTGAGCTTCCCCTATGCAAAATTGGATAAAACAATCTGTGTGCTTGTATTCAGGGTTTTCAGGTGAACTCTTGATATAAAGCAGACTACCATTTACACAAACTGAGGAAATATACCCATAATACCTTATTTTTTCAAAGGTTTCATTTATAATTTTGAATATTTCATTTCAAGTAGTTTGTTTCAGTAGATATGCAGAGAACAATGTTCTAGGAATTTCTCTTTAGGGACTCTAACCAGTAGTACTAACTGGGCATGCTTACTAATGTCTATTTATTCATCAATCTATAATGAAAAGCAAGGTTTAATAGCCGTCTGGTATAGTTTTGTTTCTATGGCATCTGATGTTTTACAATGTCCACAAGTAGAATTACTCCAAAGTGGCACCTTTTCTATTTCCTTTTCTTCAGTGACCTCAAACATAATATTGACCATTTCTAAGCAAGATGGTAAAATGAACAATTCTGCAACTGTGTAAGGCTATGACCTTTGTTTCCTATTTTGTGTTTGTAGACACTGAAAAAATTCTTATCTTTTTCTGTGAAAATGGATGTTTTGTGGTGAGGGATTAGTGTAGTTTGCTTGGAACCATTTCTTCTGAAAACTCCTCCTGGAAAATAAGACAAGTAGGTTGGAGAAGAAAACCATTGGGGAATATGTATGTAAACTTGAGATAATCCTCATCAAAGGATCATCATGGACTGAATAATTAATTATAAATTAACCTGTTTTCCTGCTACTTGGTTTTTGGGGTGAATCTGACTACTTTTCAGTTTTAACGAAGTAGTCTATAAGGGTCTTAAAAACAACATACTTCCCATATCCCCCCAATCCCCTTTCTCTACCTCATTTTTCTCCAGAGCCCTGTCTACTCTAAACAGACCAACAGACAGATTTTAATGCTTAATATTTTATTGTGTATTTCTCCAACAAGTATGTAGTCAAAACAGGGATTTTTTTTTTTACTGTTTTGTTCTCTAGTGTATCCCAAGTACCGGAATAGTTCCTGGTACTAGGTGGGCACTCACTCACTAAATATTTGTCCAATGAATGAATTGGTAAACAGCTTTACACATGGCCAGAGGTAATGCCAATACCTTTCAACGTAACCTGGTTTTAGGAAGAGCTTCTTTTGGGCCAGAGCTAAATTTTATTGTTCTTTAGAATACAGGGCCTTCTTTCTAAATTTTCAAAAGCCCAAAGGGCAAAAGAGCCTTCTTTACCGTCTGCCATGCCAATTCTATATATAATTATTACTGCAACTGTATTTATCCATTCATATTCATGGTTCACACTTCAATTGTGTCATCCTAACATGCATGCAAAGGCCTATAAAGATAAGGCTTTCAAATATCCAGAAAACTAAACAAGCCAAAATTCCAGATTATGTGTATCCTATCCTTGCTGACTAAAGTTGAATAAGGTTTAAATGTAAGGTAAATATAAGGTAAATAAGGTAAATATATATATATATATATATATATATATATATATACACACACCAATTAGAACAGCAACAAAAATTAAAATCACAATGAAATACTACTTCATACCCACTAGAACGCTATAATGAAAAAGAGAGATATCAAGTTTTGGCAAAGAGTTGCAGCAACTAGTACTCTCATACATTGTTGGCCACAATATAAAATGGTGCAACCACTCAGGAAAATCATTTGCCAGTTTCTTATAAAGTTAAATATACACTTATCAGGGGCTTCCCTGGTGGCACAGTGGTTAAGAATCCACCTGCCAATGCAGGGGACACGGGTTCGAGCCCTGGTCTGGGAAGATCCCACATGCCGCGGAGCAACTAAGCCCGTGCGCCACAACTACTGAGCCTGCACTCTAGAGCTTGTGAGCCACAACTACTGAGCCCGTGTGCCACAACTACTGAAGCCCGCATGCCTAGAGCTTGTGCTCTGCAACAAGAAAAGCCACTGCAATGAGAAGCCCGCACACCACAATGAAGAGTAGCCCCTGCTCACCGCAAGTAGAGAAAGCCCGCAAGCAGCAACAAGGACCGAACACAACCAAAAATAAATAAATATATTAAAATAAATAAATAAATAAATATACACTTATCATATGACCCAGTTAATTCCACTCTTAGGTATTTATCCAAGAAAAATGAAAACCACAGAAAGCAATTCACAGCTTTATATAATAATAAAAGCCCAACACTAGAAATAACTCAAATTTCTTCAATTAGTGAGAAAACAAATTGTGGTATATCCATACAATGAAATAGTATTCAACAATAAAAAGAAAGAAACTGCTAATACATGCCAACCACAAGGACAATTTTCAAAGACTATACTGAGAGAAAGAAGCAGAACTCACAAGCATGGGTACTGTATGGTTCCTTACAGGCAAAACTAATCTATAGTGCTAGAAATCAGATTAGCAGTTGGTTGCAACAGCGCTGGGGGGAGGAGGCTGATTACAAAGGGAAACAAAGGAACTTTCTGAAGAAATTAAAATGCTCTACACCTTGGTTTGGGTGGTGGTTAAAGAGATGCACCCATTTGTCAAAGATCATCAATCTGTATCCTTAAAATGAATTTTTTTTTTTTTGCAGTACGCAGGCCTCTCACTGTTGTGGCCTCTCCCGTTGAGGAGCACAGGCTCCGGACGGACGCGCAGGCTCAGCGGCCACGGCTCACGGGCCCAGCCGCTCCGCGTCATGTGGGATCTTCCCGGACCGGGGCACGAACCCGTGTCCCCTGCATCGGCAGGCGGACTCGCAACCACTGCGCCACCAGGGAAGCCCAAAATGTATAATTTTTATTGTATGAATATTATACTTCAACAAACTGATTTTTTAAAGTCCTGATTATCTGGATCCTCTTCTCACTATACCAACCCTTTCTCCTTCCCTTTTATCAAGCAGATCTGATTGCAAAAGAAAGGGCTGAAAGTACCTCCGGGAATGACTCAAAGGGTTCAAGAAAGAAGTGGATTTCTAGTCTCACATAATCCTGAAAGCAGCCAGTCAATCTCTTTTACTTGCTAATCAGAGCGGCAGAAACCACAGGTACAGAGGTCTCTCATAATAGGGAAATCGCAGCTTTCTGCAAGTGTTCAACATTTAGGGGCCAGCCTGAAACACCCAGCACAACACCTACAACTTGATGGGCCAACAGCAGAGGATAAAGCACTGACTGGCAATCTGGAGACTGAAAAACAACTGCCCTTAAAACAGCTATGTACCTGTTCTGTATTCCTAGCTCATGGCTTTCGTGCTAGACTGGTAAGAAGGGGTTTGTTTGCTTACAGCTTAGAGGATTTATGAGAAGGGATTAGTCCCGGCATTGCTGTTGAGAAAACTATGAGCAAAGTATGACAGTGACCCATGGCCCTGTAAAGGGGTTTCAGATGAAGCTGTAGAAGAAACCAGGCCTTCATTTTATCCAAAAAAGAACACTGCCTGCTGTTTCAACACAAAGGAATGCAAGCGAGCCTGAAACGAGAGCTTTCAACCTTGGCATCATTTGTCTAGTTGACAAAATTTACCTTTAATCACATTCTGCATGAATCTGGATATCAAAAATCAGTAAACATATAGAGCACATCGAATTATATTTCAACAGGCCCCAAAGTGCTTTCAAATTCTTTGATTTTGTTGGACTTTGGGTCTAATTAATATTACTCAAAATAAATGGGTTCAGAGCTCAAGTTGAAAACCTGTCTGCTCCACTGAAATTTTTTTCTTTTTAACATGAATGAGATTCAGTCAATGAGCATTTATGGAGCAGCTACTTGGAACCAGGTGCTGTGTTAAGTAATATGGAGCCTAAGATAAAGATAACACAACACTTGCCCTCAAAAAATATCTTACAGTCTAGGTGGGAAAGAGAGAATTCGATCTTATCGTATGGTGTGATAAATGCTATGACACAAATACATGTGAGGTCTTTGGGAAAAAAACCCAGAGTAAAAGTTCCACTGATTAGTGAAGCAGAATTAGAAGTTATCTGATCAAAAATGGCAGAGAAAAGTATTCTAGGTAGAGGAAAAAAGTATATACAAAGGCACAATGATATGAAACAATAGGCAGTATGAAACCCCATGGCATGTCTAGAGAACTGCAAGTACTTTTATGGCTGAAATAAAGGAGTGGTAAAGAGGAAGCTAGGAAAAAGCAGACTGGGATGGGATTCTGAAGGCCTGTGTGCCTTAGAGGAAAAGAGAGGGTATATTTAAGAGGAATCATTCACAGGACTTCTGACCTCTGGATAAATGAAAAGGAGAGAGTCTAGGACAATTCTCGTTTTCAGCTTCAGCAATTGAGTGGATGTGCATTAAGCATGACTAAGATATGGAATATTACTAGACAATCAAGTTTAAGTAGAAAGATAACTATTTTAGATATGTTGATTAAAACGTGAGTACTGGACTATAGTGCACAGAACCTTAAAAGGTGACAATATTTAAATCCTATTTCAGTATTACAGGGCTGAAGTTCCATTTGATGATGTGAAAAAATAACAAAGAGAAATCTTAAGTCAGGAATAAAATTACAGAAAAACTGTATTACATCTCATAGTTGTACCTGAAAGGGGTTATCATTTCTTCTTCCATTTCTCACAATAACTACTTGTAAATCAATTCTAATAATATTCAGGCAAAATTATATTTTAAATTTTGTAAGGCAAGTTCAGAGTTTGAGGAAGAATGGTTTTAGACCATTTTTAAGCTTCCCTACTCTCATACAGCATAGAACATATACACTGGGGACTAAGTTCTGGGTTCACCTTTCTCAGAAGAGAAACTTAAACTGAAGAAAAGAAACGAACTGAAGAGAAGAAAAGTCTCAGTTCACTAAATAGCAGGACCCAAAAGGCAAGGGCAAAGAGAAGAAATCCCATCTGGATAACAATTCCTTTCCATGAAATCAGTTATTGTCCCAGTGTAATCCATTTACAATGTTCCATTCTGCCAAGTGTTCTCCCTTTAAAGAAATGCAACTCTTTTCTGCTTTTCCATATATCCTATTTAAAAGAGGAAGGAGACTAAAATGGATTTTGTTTTCCTGCTAGACTTGAGTTTTTTAATCTACATTTAACAAACGTATCTGTTTTCATAAAGATTAATGGTCTATTCTAGATTACTAAACACAAAACCATCAACAACTGACAAAAAGAAGAGGTAGTTAGCATTAGTGTTCTGTTGCTTTAAATTAGAATCTTTTTTTAACCATTTTTTAAAATTGCAGTTAATTTACAATGTGTTAGTTTCAGTTGTACAGCAAAGTGATTCAGCTATACACACACACACATCTGTTCTTTTTCAGATTCTTTTCCATTATAGGTTATTATATTATTATAAGATATTGAATATAGTTAGTTCCCTGTGCTATATATAGTAAGTCCTTGTTGTTTATCTATTTTGACATATAGTAGTGTATATCTGTTAATCCTAAACTCCTACTTTATTCCCCCCTGCCTTTCCCCTTTGGTAACCATAAGTTTGTTTTCTATGTCTGTGAGTCTATTTCTGTTTTGTAAATAAGTTCATTTGTATCATTTTTTTAGATTCCACATATAAGTAATATCATATATTTGCCTTTGTCTGACTTATTTCACTCAATATGATAATCTCTAGGTCCATCCAAGTTGCTGCAAATGGCATTATTTCGTTCTATTTTATGGCTGAGTAATATTCCATTGTACATTTGTACTACATCTTCTTTATCCATTCATCTGTCAATGGACATTTAGGTTGCTTCCATGTCTTGGCCATTGTAAATAGTGCTGCTATGAACATTGGGGTGCATGTATCTTTGCAAATTAGAGTTTTGTCTGGATATATGCCCAGGAGTGTGACTGCAGAATCATATGGCAACTCTATTTTTAATTTTTTGAGGAACCTCCATACTGTTCTCCATAGCAGCTGTTCCAATTTACAATGTAAATTGTGAATAGAATCTCCTCTTTTGACCAGCCCTTCCTCTCTCCAGCCTTCAAATCCTCACAAAGCTCTGCCTATTCCTACCTCTCCAAGAACATACACTCTAGGGAAGAAGAGAAGATGAGGATGAGGGAAGATAAAAGAATCTTTTCTCTAATGAACTATAAGGCATAGGAGAAATGCAGACAGCTAGCATCACAAACCAGCTGGTAATAAAAAAAAATCTCTCTTTACAGATAAAATTTTTTTAAAATTAAACTCTCTGGCCTCTTCCTATAGCCAAATTTACTAATAAACACTGATAATCTAATAAACCAATCTATGAACTAAAGCAAAAGCCTCAAATATTTTGATGAGCAGTCATCAAAATTCCCCAAAATTTAAAAATGCCAATATGGTAATATCTTGTGTTCTATGCTGACAGTCATTTCTCTTAGCTTTGAGATCTAACAGTAGATCACAACATACTGCTTAAATACCTCAACACCAGAAATTTTTCTGAGGGAAATATAACCCATCTGAAAATAATTTTCACCTCCTAATGTAACAAAGGAAGATTAACCTAACCAGAACACTACTCTAGTCACTCTCAATTAGGGTGATATCGTCCCTGAGGGGACAAAAAAAAAAGTCGTTAAGATATTACAATGGTTTGTGTTCCACCAAGACATCAGGACACAAAGAGATATACAGTATACCTCTGGTATTAAAATTTCATGGAGAGGAAGGCAAGTAGGGAAAAAATGTCTAAAAAGACTCCTTAGGAAACAATCATGAAGAAAAATGTTGAGAAACAGGGGTCAGCAAACCTATTCTCCAAAGGGCCGAACAGTAAATATTCTAGGCTCTGCTGAAGGCTGTCACTATTCAACTCTCCCACTGTAGCATGAAAATAGCCACAGATGATACATAAAAGGAGTTAAGTGTGGTTGTGTGTCAACAAAACATTATTTATGGACAATAGATTTGAATTTTCTATCATTTTCACATCATAAAACATTCTTGATTTTTTTCAACCATTCAAAAATGTAAAAATCAACTCAAATGTCCATCAACTGACAAACAGATAAATGTGATACATCCATATGATGGAATATTATTTAGCAACAGAAGGAATAAAGTGCTGAGACTATAACATGAATGACCCTTGAAAACATTATGCTAAATGGAAGAAGCTAGTCCCAGAAGACCACATATTTATGGTATAATTTCATTTATAGGAAGTGTCCAGAAGAGGTAAATTTACAGAGACAGACAATAGAACAGTGGTTACCTTGGGCTAGGGTGGTGGGGTCGGGGTGAGGGTGGGGAAGAAAGGGTCTGACTGCTAAAGGGTACTGTGTTTCTTTGTGGGGGTGATAACATATTCTAAAATTAGATACTGGTGAACGACTGAACTCTGTGAATTTATTAAAAACCAATGATTTGAATGTTTTACATGGATGAAGTTCATGATATGTGAACTATATCTCAGTAAAGCTGCTGTTTAAAAAGGTTAAAACCATTCTTAGCTCAGACTGTACAAAAACAGGAGGTGGCTCTGATGTGGTCTGTAGTCTGTGGTTTGCCAACCCTTGTTGTAGATACAGCAGTTCAGCAAATATGATCTTAGGGGAAAAGAATATAAACTAACATCTCAGAAATCAGACACTCTGATTAAAAGAGGAAAGATTTTTCATGGCCCTGTAGGAAAAGCAAATGCTACTCATAGCCAATATGCCCTAAGAACTGCTCTCCAGGTTACCATTCACACTCAGTAAACCAGACGAGATACTCAAACTTTAGAGGGTATCAGAATCATTAAGGGGTAAGGGGCTTGTTAAGACAGATGGGTTGCTGGGCCTCACTGCTAGAGTTTCCAAGATGGTAGGTCTGGGATGAAAATGGAAACTGAATTCCCCACAGGCTTCCATATGATGGTGATGCTGCTGATCTGGGGCCCACGCTCTGAGAACCACTGATCTAAATGAACAGACTATACCAGTGAAATATTTACTGTAGTCATATTTGAGTCATATACCAGATATAAACATTTAAGGAAAAGTGAAGATATATCTTCAAGACCCACTCCAGTGAGTCTTGATCTTTGGTTCCTAAAGCACTATAACAAACATTGCCTTTCAATATGCAATGTGGTTGTATATAGTCAAAAAACCTCCTCTTCCTTAAAACTGAAGCTGACTCTTCAGAAACCATTAGTGTCCTAGGTATATTTTTTTGGACACAGGTATACGGACAAAGCTCTCAGTGTTTTCCAGACGCTTACTAATATTATTTTCAAAGAAAGTCTACACAGCAAAAGGAGGTGAAACAGGGACTTCCCTGGTGGTGCAGTGGTTAGTGTGGTTAAGAATCCGCCTGCCAGTGCAGGGGACACGGGTTTGATCCCTGGTCCAGGACGATCCCACATGCCACACAGCAACTAAGCCCGTGTGCCACAACTACTGAGGCTGCGCTCTAGAGGCTTTGAGCCACAACTACTGAGCCAAGTTCCGCAACTACTGAAGCCTGGGCACCTTAAAGCCTGTGCTCCGCAACAAGAGAAGCCACCGCAAAGAGAAGCCCACGCACCACAACAAAGAGTAGCCCCCGCTCGCCACAACTAGAGAAAACCCACATGCAGCAATGACGACCCAACACAGCCAAAATAAATAAATTTATTTAAAAAAAAAGGAGGTGAAACAAAAACCATCTAAACCAAAGAATCATGACTTTCTACAGAGACAAGAACCTAGGGACAAGACCCTTGGAGCTAGGGAGTTCTGTTAACACCTTGCACCTTTTTACCTTCCTCTACCATCATAAATCAGTTACTAAAAAGCGTAAAAGAATAACCCATGCTGAAAAATTCCAAATAATTTATGTAGCTACTCTGTCTTCAGGGAGGGAGAGCACTTGACTCTTGACTCAAGTGTGCACTGCACAGGGTGACTTCCCTCCAAAGACTACAGAAATGGGGCAGGGGGAGTAACTTTACAGTGGAAAAACCTGACAGACACTATCTCAGCTAGGGGAAAAAGGTCAACATCAACAGTGATAAATCATGTAAACAGTATTACCTTTGAAGTAATGGGATGAAAATGTTACTTTACCTCTCTGTCCTTCTTCTCCAAACCCATTAACTCCAGGCTAATCTTGAGAAAAAACATCAGATAAATACCAGCTGAGAGGCATTCCACAAAAATCTGATGACCACTATGCCTCAAAACTGTCAAGGTCATAAAAAATTAGGAAAATCTGAGAAACTTTCACAGCCAGAGGAATTAGAGGAGATATGAAAACTATATGCAATGTGGTCTCCTGGATGGGATCCTGGAACAGAAAAAGGACATCTGGCAAAAACTAATGAAATCTGAATGAAGTATGAAAGTTAGTTGATAATAACATATTAATACTGGTTCAGTAACAGTAATAAATGTACCATACAAATTAGTAAGATGGTAATAGTAGGGGAATTGGGATGTGGGATATATAGGAACTGTGTACTATCACCTCAATTTTTCTGTAAATCTAAAAATGTTCTAAAAGATAGTCTATTAAAAAAAAAAAGAATTGTTGAAATTGCTAGACCCCAAAACAAATCACATTTGACCAAGGTATCTTAAATCTTTCAAACAAACAAAACAAACAAACATACCAGAACAGTTACACAATGTTAATGTCCATGATAACTTTGAGTTAAAGAAAATCTTAATTCTTCTCATAACTCCTACCAAAGAGCACTTAAAGGAAATAATCTATTATATCTTAAAAAAAATTTATAGAGCCCAGTTAGAAGCCAGACACTGGAGCTACAGAGATAGATAAGAGTCCTGGTCCTTATCAAATAGCCCACAGACAGGGAGGGGGGAGGTTGGGGAGGGGAGGGAATCATAAGAAAACAAAAATTACAATAGAATAATACAAATCAGTGCTACAATAAAGGGTGCAAAATAATCATGGGAGCAAAGAAAAAGGATACTCATTTGCAATCTATTTGCTGGAGAAGAACAGGCCTCAATTAAGCTTTACTTTCACCTGCACAAAGTCAATTATAAAATATATTTACTTAATTTCCAAAGTATACAAACAGCTCATGAAGATCTATGTCAAAAAAACAAACAACCCAATCAAAAAATGGACAGAAGATCAAAATACACATTTCTCTAAAAAAGACATACAGATGGCCAAAACCCAAAATCCTCAACATCACTAATTATCAGAGAAATGCAAATCAAAACTACAGTGAGGTATCACCTCACACCGGTCAGAATGGCCATCATCAAAAAGTCTACAAACAATAAATGCTGGAAAGGGTGTGGAGAAAAGGGAGCCCTCTTGCACTGTTGGTGGGAATGTAAATTGATACAACCACTACGCAGAACAGTATGAAGGTTCCTTAAAAAACTAAAAATAGAACTACCATATGATCCAGCAATCCCACTCCTGGGATTTGAAAAGATACATGCACCCCAATGTTCACTGCAGCACTATTTATAATAGCCAATACATGGAAGCAATCTAAATGTCCATCGACAGAGGATTGGATAAAGAAGATGTGGTACGTACATACAATGGAATATTCCTCAGCCATAAAAAAGAACAAAATAATGCCATTTGCAGCAACATGGATGGACCTAGAGATGATCATATTGAGTGAAGTCAGACAGAGAAAGACAAATATCATATGATATCACGCATATGTGGAATCTAACTTTAAGAAATGACATAAATGAACTTATTTACAAAACAGAAACAGACTCACAGATTTCGAAAACAAACCTACGGTTACCAAAGGGGAAACATGGTGGGGGGAGGGATAAATTAGGAGCTTGGGACTAACATACACACACTACTATATATAAAATAGATTAAGGGGGCTTCCCTGGTGGCGCAGTGGTTGAGAGTCCGCCTGCTAATGCAGGGGACACGGGTTCGTGTCCCGGTCCAGGAAGATCCCACATGCCACGGAACGGCTGGGCCCGTAAGCCATCGCCGCTGAGCCTCCGCGTCTGGAGCCTGTGCTCCACAACGGGAGAGGCCACAACAGTGAGAGGCCCGCGTACCGCAAAAAAAAAAAAAAAAAAAAAAAATAGAATAACTAACAAGGACCTACTGTATAGCACAGGGAACTCTACTCAATATTCTGTAATAACCTACATGGGAAAAGAATCTGAAAAAGAATAAATATATGTATTTGCATAACTGAATCACTAAAGCTAACACAACATTGTAAATCAACTATAATCCAATAAAATTTAAATTTATTTATTTAATTTACCAAATGAAGAAAGAGAAAGTTCCAGTATGCTCCCCGAGGCTTAGGATACCTGATGAACAAATGGATTACTGGTTATCAAGAGATTTTAGGGAGTATGAACTCCAAAAGTAAGTCACATATCAAACAGTTTTTTTTTAAGTTTAAGAGAAAGAGAGAGAGAAACAGCGAAATCTCCCTGCCCTTAAAAAAAAATTATTAATAGCCTTCAGGGAACTTGAAAACAAGAAATTCTGCAAAAATAAATGTCTACGTATTCTTCCATGGGCAGACTTGTAGCACTCCCAGTGAAACAGGGGAGTGAGAAGTACTCCCATGAGAAGTGGGAGTCATGAGAAGCACACTGAAAGCACACACTTATCTAGCTTAGTTAATGTATAATCCTAAGATTCCCCCCTTTCCTATTCCTAACATCTCCTTTCCTGTTTTCACCCAGTTTGAAGCAGCGGTATCTAAATACTATCAAAAGTTCTCAGTGACAATAATTAACAATACAGGTATAAGACTTGTACCTCTCCAAACATTTATTCTTTCTATCCAAATTCTACCCACTATTTGAGTCCCACTTTCTCTATAAACCTGTTTTGTAATACTCCTCCACTGATTTTTACTTTCTTTATATCAATAATCTGTGTTATATAAGCTACCATATTTCTATGTAATATAGATCTACCATCTCATGAGTTTTGTTTCTCAATAGGAGGTACACTTCTTTGATATATATTGTGGTTTCTACTCTCAAAATTCACCTACTTACTATATCTCTCGTGGTTCACGGTTGCTTACAGAAACTAACTGTGGCTGATTAGAACAAAAGATGCAAGTGGGTGACGTGCAGAACTCCCAGGAAGTCTGAAAAGTTAGGCTCAGAAAACAAGCAGGCACAGGAAGAGGCTATACAACCAGAACCACTTACAAATCATGCCACACTATCAGTCTGCAAAGGACATTGCGACCTCCACCACTGAACCAGTGATGCCACTGGAGATTGGATGGTGCTGTGACCACCACTATAAACAATTTTCCATTGTTCCTTGGCATCAGGGACTGATTGAAAATACCAGGGATGACATGTTAGGCTGGTGAGGCTTGGGTCAGGTCTCAAAACCTTGTTGCTAACAGAGCTGGGAGAGTAAGCATCTGGTATTTTCTGATTTTACAGTAGACATTGGACTTATAAGATGAGGAAATCCCCCAAAGGCCAGAGGCTCAGATAATTGGTAGCATTAAAAAAAGACAAACGGGGCTTCCCTGGTGGTGCAGTGGTTGAGAGTCTGCCTGCCAATGCAGGGGACACGGGTTTGTGCCCCGGTCCGGGAAGATCCCACATGCCGCGGAGCAGCTGGGTCCGTGAGCCATGGACGCTGAGCCTTCACGTCCAGAGCCTGTGCTCCGCAATGGGAGAGGCCACAACAGTGAGAGGCCCGCGTACTGCAAAAAAAAAAAAAAAGAGTAGCCCCTGCTAGCCACAACTAGAGAAAGCCTGCGTGCCACAATGAAGACCCAACACAGCCAAAAATAAAACAAATAAATAAATTTATAAAAAGATAAAAAAGTGTATGACTCCCCATGTATATAAAAATACACTGTTGGTGGGAATGTAAATTGGTGCAGCCACTGTGGAAAACAATACGGAGGTTTCTCAAAAAACTATAACTAGAACTATCAACCAGCAATTCCACTCCTGGGTACACATCTGAAAAAAATGAACACACTAACTTGATACATACACCCCAATGTTCATAGCAGCATTATTTACAATAGCCAAGATATGGAAGCAACCTAAGTGTCCATCAGCAGATGAATGGGTAAAGATGAGGTATATATACATATATGTACACAATGGAATACAACTAAGAAGAATGAAATTTTGCTATTTGCAACAACATATATGGACTTGGAGGGTATTACACTAAGTGAAATAAGCCAGACAAAACCAAATACTGTATGATATCACTTATATGTGGAATCTAAAAAATAAAATAAACTAGGGAATATATCAAAAAAGGAATAGATTCAGGGACTTCCCTGATGGTCCAGTGGGTAAGGCTCTTAGCTCTCCATGCAGGGGGCCCAGGGTTCGACCCCTGGTCGGGGAACTAGATCCCACATGCATGCCGCAAATAAGACCCAGAGCAGCCTAAATAAATAAATAAATATTATTTAAAAAAAGAAACAAACTGATTCACAGACATAGAGAACAACTAGTAGTTATAGTGGGAAGGGGGAGGGGGGAGAAGGCAAGATACGGGCAGGGGATTAAGAGGTACAAACTACTACGTATAAAATAAATAAGCTACAATGATATATTGTACAACACAGGGAATATAGCCAATATTTTATAATAACTATAAACGTAGTATAACCTTTAAAAATTTTCAGTCTCTATATGGTACAACTGAAATTTATATAATATTGTACATCACATATACCTCAATTTAAAAAAAAATCAAAAATAGGCAAAATTAATATATCCTATTAGAAGTCAGAATAGTGTTTAGCCTTAGGGGGCTCGTAACTAGAAGGCAGCACAAGGGAAGTTTCCAGGGGCGAGCAATATTCTGTTTCTCGATCTCCAGGCTAGTTACATGAGTGTGTTCAAACTGCGAAAATTCATTGAGCTGTAAGCTTATAACTAGTGCACTTTTTGTACGTATAATAAAATGGGTTTTTTTGGCTGTGTTGGGTCTTCATTGCTGCGTGCGGGTTTTATCTAGTTGCGGCAAGCGGGGGCTTCTCATTGCAGTGGCTTCTCTTGTTGCGGAGCGCGGGGCTCTAGCCTGCGCACACGCGGGCTTCAGTAGTTGCAGCACACGGGCCCTAGAATGTGTGGGCTTCAGCAGTTGTGGTGTGTGGGCTCAGTAGTTGTGCGGGCTCTAGAGCACAGGCTCAGTAGTTGTGGCGCATGGGCTTAGTTGTTCCGCGTTATGTGGGGTCTTCCTGGAACAACGATCAAACCCGTGTCCCCTGCATTGGCAGGCGGATTCTTAACCACTGCGCCAGCAGGGAAGCCCCTAAAATGTTTTTTTAAAGCATATTTTATTCTATATAACTGATAATTATTACATTTACTTACATATATTGTTGTACTCCCAAATGTTATTAAAAACTTCAAACATATACAAATATAGAAAGAACAGTATATATTGGTGAATTATGATTGGCATCTCTACTGATCTGTCCTTCAACTCAAAATTTCTTATCAAAATATACAGCTATTTTGTTGTTTACCCCTAATCCACCACTTCCTAGTGTAAATATAACCACCTATCAAACCTAAAGAATTCTGGGAGAAAAATCAGAAAAACAGGAACAAGCATGGTTTAAGTACATGTGTATATGACATCTCCTGTAGCCCTCATTGGAATCAAAGAGTCTTTTGCTCTACTTGCTATTTTCTTGAAGCAGTTAACTGATATATGCAGGCTGGGAATTTGGTTTCAGGCATCTCATTTACACACAATCCAAAGTAGTTTCTCCTCTAAAAATGAATAATCTAAAATATAAAGAATCTAGCTAGAGTTCGTTGGCAGATGATATGAAAGATTGAGGGGGAAAAAAATAAAATAAAAAAGATAAAAAAAAAAAGATTGAGGAAAGAAGACAGGGATTGAGTTTATAGGCATTCTCTCCTAAAGCAGGGATCTTGGGGGGCTGGTGGGGGAGGCTCTCCCTTAGGAAAATTCCAATGGTCAAATTCAAAGGAATCAATTGTATTTAAATATTTCATTTCCATATATTCATTCAATATTCACGCACACACACACACACACACATATATATATATATATACACACACACATATATATTTTTTCACATATAGTCTGAGTTTTAGTATCATTCCAAAGGTTATCATTCCTTGAGTTTTTCTTCTTTATTCACTCAAACACTCATTAACTTTAGGGTAAAGAAATGTGAGACAACACTGAGAAGATGTGCTTAAACCACCAACATAGGTACAAACACCTACATAGCACCTCATGATGTAGTCTATGGCATCACATTTGTCTCGTGTTGCTTTTCTAGGGAAAAAGGAAGCCAATAATGTCACACTTGTGAAGTTTACATAGGTCCTAATATTTCTCTTTTTGTGTTTTAGACTGGATGAGAACAAAAAACACTCTCTCCATCTATTAAGCCAGAACTGACACAAGACTCTAGACTTGAGTAAATGAAGAGATTATGTCAGTTCTTAGGTGGTAAACAAATATTATATAACGATAATGCAGTACTTTCTTACATTATTATAAAGACCATTTCTCCCTCAAACTAAATCTTTAAAATCAATGTAATTCCAGTCAATAGCTGAATTGGATTTGGGGGAGAATAAAAAGCATTTTGAAAGCTATCCTGGAAAGAAGGAATACGAGAACAACTATGCAGTCTCTTACATGGCCCTATGTTTCACAGCATTAAAAGAGCTTTACATATATTAATGCTTTTAATCTTCAAAATAACCCTCTAATGTATGTAATACTATAATCCTCATCTTACAGATGATACTGAGGTCTAGAGAATTTAAAGAACTCGCACTAAGTCATTTAGTTAGTAAAGGGGGAAATACCATTCAACTAGGCAAGTCTAACCTAACCTCCGAGTTAAGCTCTTAACTATCATGCTATGCCTCCTCCTAGATACTGCATCGTCTCATAGGCCTAGAGCAGATCATTAAACTGTGATATGATGATGTAATAGATGACTGGACTGACAAGAAAGCCCAGAAACAGACCAAATACATAGATTAGATTATGATAAACATGGCATCTCAAATCAATGAAAAGCTATGAATAATAATCAGTAAATGATGAGGACAACTAACTCTTCAATTGTTTTTTTTTTTAATTTTAAATTTTATTATATTTATTTATTTTGAGCTGTGTTGGGTCTCCGTTGCTGCATGCGGTCTTTCTCTAGTTGTGGCAAGAGGGGGCTACTCTGTTGCGGTGCGTGGGCTTCTCATTGCGGTTGCTTCTCTTGTTGCAGAGCACAAGCTCTAGGCGCATGGGCTTCAGTAGTTGTGGCTCGCGGGCTCTAGAGCGCAAGCTCAGTAGTTGTGGCGCACGGGCTTAGTTGCTCTGCAGCATGTGGGATCTTCCCGGGCCAGGGCTTTAACCCGTGTCCCCTGCATTGGCAGGCGGATTCTTAACCATTGCGCCACCAAGGAAGCCGAACCAATTGGGTTTTAGAAAACAGAATATTAGATTCCTATAGAATACCAAAATAAATATCAGATGGCTTAACAAAGAGTCAAGAAAAAAATACAGGTTAATATTGTTATAAGCTTGGGTGAGGAAGTTGTTCTTAAATTAAACGTGAAATTCAGGAGTCATTTAAAAAAAAACCCTCAGATTTCATTAACTATAAACTTCTATTAGATCAAAAACGCATCAGTAAACAAAAAAATTGACAGATGTCAATTCTCCCCTTAGTGCAGTTCCTATCAAAATACTAGGAAGGTTTTGTGTAGATACAGATAAACTAAAGGACTTGGCCTTTCCATATAAATAACTAAAACAACTCTGACAAAGAAAAATAAAATGGGAGGAATCACTCACCCTAATTTAAGGCTTATACAGTAATCAAGACAATGTGGTACTACTGGCAGAGGGGTAAACACATAAATAAATGGAACAGTGCAGAGAACCCAGAAATAGACATATACAAGTATGCTCAAATGATTTTTGCCAAAGGTGCAAAAGCAATCCAATGAAGGAAGGAGAACCTTTTCGAAAATGGTGCTGGGGCAGCTGGACATCCTAAGCACACACACAAAATATGAACGGCAACCTAAACCTCACACTTTCTATAAGAATTAACTCAAAATGGATCACAGTTTAAGTGTAAAACATAAAACTATAAAAATTTTAGAAGAAATATTGGAGAAAATATTCAGGATCTAGGGCTAGGTAAAGAGTTCTTAGGACTTGATACCAAAAACATAATCTATAAAGGGAAAAATTGATAATTAGACCTCATCAAAACTAAAAACTTTTGCTCTGTGAAAGCTCATGTAAAGAGAATAAAAATATAAGCTACAGACTGAGCAAAAATATTTCACAAAAGACTGGATCTAGAATATATAAAGAACACTAAAAACAACAGTAAACAAACAATTATAAAATGGGCAAAAGACATTCAGAGACATTTCACAGAAGAGGATATGCTGATGACAAACAAGTATACATGAAAGAACAACAATGTTAGTCATTAGGGAAATGCAAATTATTTTTAAGATTTTTTTTTTTAAGATGTTGGGGGTAGGAGTTTATTAATTAATTTATTTATTTTTGCTGTGTTGGGTCTTTGTTTCTGTGCAAGGGCTTTCTCTATTTGTGGCAAGCGGGGGCCATTCTTCATCGCGGTGCGCGGGCCTCTCACTATCGCGGCCTCTCTTGTTGCGGAGCACAGGCTCCGGACGCGCAGGCTCAGTAGTTGTGGCTCACGGGCCTAGTTGCTCCGCGGCATGTGGGATCTTCCCGGACCAGGGCTCGAACTCGTGTCCACTGCATTAGCAGGCAGATTCTCAACCACTGCGCCACCAGGGAAGCCCCGGGAAATGCAAATTAAAACTACAATGAAATACTACCACACACTTAACAGAATGATTGAAGTAAAAACAGTGATAATGCTGAGAAGGATACAAAAAAAGAAAAAGATCTCATATGCATTGCTAGTAAGAATGTGAAATGGCCCAGACACTCTGGAAAAAATAATTCGTCAGTTTCTTAAAACACTAAACACACAATTACCATTTATCCCAGAGAAACGAAACCTTATGTTGGCACAAAAACCTGTATATGAATGTTCATAGCAATTTTTTTCGTTAAAGCTCCAAACTGTAAACAGTCCAAATGTCCTTCAACAGGTGACTGGTTAAACTGTGGCACATACACACCCATACCATAGAAACTCAGCAATAAAAAACAGTCAACTACTACACACAACAACCTTGATGAATCTCCAGAGAATTATGCTGATTGTAGTGGAGAACTGGGTCAGAATCTTGATAGTGGTGGATAAACAAACCTACACATGTGATAAAACTGCATAGAAACAAGCAACAAGCAAAACCAGGGAAATCTGAGTAAGATTGGTGGATTGTATCAATGTCCTTATCTTGGTTGATTTTATACTATAGTTTTGCAAAATGTTACTATTGGGGGAAAATGGGTAAAGTGTACAAGGGAACCTTTGTATTATTTCTTTTAACTGCATGTGACTCTAAATAACTATCTCAGTTAAAATGTCAATTAAAAACAAAAGACAAATGACAGAGAAGAAAATAGCTACAATAAATATTGTAGACAAAAACACACTAAAACTACACTGAAGGATTTTCTAAAAGACAAACCCACAAGGAAGGGAAGAAGAAACAACAGTTAACATTTTGGAATCTAGAAAGGAAATGATAGTATTGTAACAGGCTAAGTCAACATAAGACTGCTGAATACTAATCCTGCAATGGAGAAAACTTTCAACTGTAACAACCAACACCACAGATTCTTCCCCTCAAGAGCTCAGGAACTGCTGGTGCCAGATAACTCAAGCTGGGGGTGGGTGGGTGAGAGCCTGGTGATTTAGTTTGAATAAGAGTGATTGAAAATTGTTTCAGAAGCAATTATATCCTCAATCCCTTTTCTCATTCAGTTACCATCCCCAAATCAGAAGACTAGAGATTTATTCTCTGGAACAGGTCAAACAGAGGATCTCTGGACTAGAGTGCTCTAGGCATAGAGGAGGACCTGAGGAACCTCTAAAATAAGGGGATTAGGGACTTTCCTAGTGGTCCAGTGGTTGAGAATCCGCCTTGCAATGCAGCGGACGCAGGTCGATCCCTGGTTGGGGAACTAAGATCCCACATGCCGTGGGGCAACTAAGCCCACACACCACAACTAGAGAGTCCGCGTACTGCAACTACAGAGCCCACGTGCTCTGGAGCCAGCACACCAAAACTACAGCCCATGTGCTTTGGAGCCCATATGCCACAACTAGAGAGGAGCCCACGCACCACAACATAGATCCTGTGGGTTGCCATGAAGGATCCCACATGCCTCAACTAAGCCCTATGCAGCCAAAAAAAAAAAAAAAAAAGGGGGGCTTCCCTGGTGGCGCAGTGGTTGAGAGTCCGCCTGCCGATGCAGGGGACACGGGTTCGTGCCCCAGTCCGGGAAGATCCCACATGCCGCGGAGCGACTGGGCCCGTGAGCCATGGCCGCTGGACCTGCGCGTCCGGAGCCTGTGCTCCGCAACGGGAGAGGCCACAACAGTGAGAGGCCTGCGTACTGCAAAAAAAAAAAAAAAAAAAAAAAAGGAATCTGCCTTCCAATGCAGGGGATGCGGGTTCGATCCCTGATCAGGGAACTAACATCCCACATGCCACGGGGCAACTAAGCCTGCGCGCCCTAGAGCCCGCGTGCCACAACTAGAGAGCCCGCATGCTGCAACTAAGACCCGATGCAGCCAAATAAATATTTAAAAAACAGTAATTAAAAAATAAAATAAGGGGATTAAATGTGGACTTAAGCATAATGAATGCTGAAGGCCAAGGCCCCAGTCCTCTTCTATTCACCTGGCCAAAGAGAGCTGGCAGCAAAATCTTACCTTCCATGAGGATTAGAAGAGGCTTTTCTAAGGAATCTGGTAAACCTATGAAGAAAGACCTAAAGATATTGAAATCTAGGGTTTGCCAACTTAACCTTCTCACCGTGAAGACCATAATATGCTCTGCTGATGCACTCAGCTTCCACTCAATCATTCAGTGCCCCATCTTAAAGATGGTTAAAACATGAGCAGACAACCAAGGACTATCAGATATCTGAGGAAAGCCTCTTACATAAAGATAGAGATCAAAACCAGCATTCCATAAATGAGTCAACTGAGGCTTATATCAGCTAAAAATGAGATTAGTACTCACTACACTGCACAGCCCATCATATGTTTAACAAATATTTAATGGGCCAGGTACCCTTTTTTTTTTTTTTTTTTTTTTGCGGTACGCGGGCCTCTCACTGTTGTGGCCTCTCCCGTTGCGGAGCACAGGCTCCTGACCGCAGGCTCAGCGGCCATGGCTCACGGGCCCAGCCGCTCCACGGCATGTGGGATCTTCCCAGACGGGGGCACGAACCCGTGTCCCCTGCATCGGCAGGCGGACTCTCAACCACTGCGCCACCAGGGAAGCCCAGGCCAGGTACTCTTAAAGTTGCTTGGGAAACACGGGTGAATGGGGCTTATATTCTAGCAGATAGAGTCAGACAATAAACAATAAACATAATAGTTAAGTACACATTTTAGTAAATTAGAAGGAGATACGAGCTTTGAGAGAAAATAATGCGGCAGGGTAAAGAAGTAGGGGAGAAGCAGTGCAGAGCCAGCTGCAAATTTAAAACAGGGTGACAGGGCTTCCCTGGTGGTGCAGTGGTTGAGAGTCCACCTGCTGATGCAGGGGACACGGGTTCGTGCCCCGGTCCAGGAAGATCCCACATGCCGCGGGGCGGTTAGGCCCGTGAGCCATGGCCGCTGAGCCTGCGCGTCTAGAGACTGTGCTCCGCAACGGGAGAGGCCACAACAGTGAGAGGCCCGCATACCCCCAAAAGCAAACAAACAGACAAACAAAAAAAGCAGGGTGACATCTGAGTAAAAACTTGAAGGAGATGGGGGAGTTGGCAATGCTGCTGTCTATGAATTCTAGAAGCCGAAACTTTCAGTGTGAGAGTCCTAAGGCAAGAGGAGCACACCTGAGATGTTCAAGGAACACCTGCAGAGGAGTTGAGAGAGGGGGAACATAGGAGATAAGGCCATAGAGGCACGGCAGTGAGAAGCACAGATCATGTAAGGACGTACAGGCCATCAGCTTTTTCTCTGAATGAAATGAAGGGCCAATGGAGGGTTCTGAGGAAAGACATGAGAGTGACAGACAAGTTTTAAAAGAATAACTACAGCTGATGTGTTAAGACTGCATGGAAGCAAGGGATACCAGTTAGAAGGCAAGAGAGAATGGTGTCTCCCGAATTTTAGAACTGGCAGGAGCCTTGGAAATATCTTTTTCCAAGTTTTTCATTTTAGAGATAAGGAAACTGAGGCCTAGGAAGTTAAATGAGTTTTCCAAAGTCAGGTACTGTATTAAAGTCTGGAATAATACACTTTGCATTTGTGCAGCCTTTTCAGTGCTTTCAGGTTTATCATCTGATCTTGTGCTCAACAATCCTCTGGGGAGCTTATCAGGTAGGTGATAGCTGACAACCATTTACAAAACAGCTGGCCAAATTTAGGGGCTATGTCTAGAATATTCTCTCTCAATACTCAATATAAAGCTATTAACTGTCTTTACAGGGAATGAATCTGCAATCATGCTAATAACATCACAAAGTGATAACTAATTCAGACCTTCAAATAACAGAAATGACTTACTTTTACATGGTCTAATCCTATGGTTCTACAGCAGAGCCGAGGCTACCAAATGTTGCCCCTGCATGTTAGGTGGTATGATGTGCATTACAAATTACGAGAGACAGTCAGTAACTCTCAGGTAAATGGGAAACAGTGATTTTGTTTCCCATGATACTGTGTGTTCAGGTCTCTTCCTCTCCCCTTTCTTCCCCATCAGTCTCATCCTGCAAGATCTTTCACAGATTAGAAAGCAGCTTATACACCACCAAACCAGCTTTACAACAAATGCTAAAGGAACTTCTCTAGGCAAGAAACACAAGAGAAGGAAAAGACCTACAATAACAAACCCAAAACAATTAAGAAAATGGGAATAGGAACATACATATCGATAACTACCTTAAATGTAAATGGATTAAATGCTCCCACCAAAAGACACAGACGGGCTGAGTGGATACAAAACAAGACCCGTATATATGCTGTCTACAAGAGACCCACTTCAGACCCAGGGACACATACAGACTAAAAGTGAGGGGATGGAAAAAGATATTCCATTCAAATGGAAATCAGAAGAAAGCTGGAGTAGCAATTCTCATATCAGACAAAATAGACTTTAAAATAAAGACTATTACAAGAGACAAAGAAGGACACTACATACTGATCAAGGGATCGAGCCAAGAAGAAGATATAACAATTGTAAATATTTATGCACCCAACATAGGAGCACCTCAATATATAAGACAAATACTAATAGCCATAAAAGGGGAAACTGACAGTAACACAATCATAGTAGGGGACTTTAACACCTCACTTTCACCAATGGACAGATCATCCAAAATGAAAATAAGGAAACACAAGCTTTAAATGATACATTAAACAAGATGGACTTAATTGATATTTATAGGACATTGCATCCAAAAGCAACACAATACACATTTTTCTCAAGTGCTCATGGAACATTCTCCAGGATAGATCATATCTTGGGTCACAAATCAAGCCTTGGTAAATTTAGGAAAATTGAAATCGTATCAAGTATCTTTTCCGACCGCAATGCTATGAGACTAGATATCAATTACAGGAAAAGATCTGTAAAAAATACAAACACATGGAGGCTAAACAATACACTACTTAATAATGAAGTGATCACTGAAGAAATAAAAGAGGTAATCAAAAAAGAGAAACAAATGACAATGGAGACACGACGACCCAAAACCTATGGGATGCAGCAAAAGCAGTTCTAAGAAGGAAGTTTATAGCAGTAAGATCCTACCTTAAGAAAAAGGAAACACCTCAAATAAACAACCTAACCTTGCACCTAAAGCAATTAGAGAAAGAAGAACAAAAAAACTCCAAAGTTAGCAGAAGGAAAGAAATCATAAAGATCAGATCAAAAAAAAATGAAAAAGAAATGAAGGAAACAATAGCAAAGATCAATAAAACTAAAAGCCGGTTCTTTAAGAAGATAAACAAAATTGATAAACCATTAGCCAGACTCATCAAGCAAAAAAGGGAGAATACTCAAATCAATAGAATTAGAAATGAAAAAGGAAAAGTAACAACTGATACTGCAGAAATACAAAAGATCATGAGAGATTACTACAAGCAACTCTATGCCAATAAAATGGACAACCTGGAAGAAATGGACACATTCTTAGAAATGCACAACCTGCCAAGACTGAATCAGGAAGAAATAGAAGATATGAACAGACCAATCACAAGCACTGAAATTGAAACTGTGATTAAAAATCTTCCAACAAACAAAAGCCCAGGACCAGATGGCTTCACAGGCGAATTCTACCAAACATTTAGAGAAGAGCTAACACCTATGCTTCTCAAACTCTTCCAAAATATAGCAGAGGGAAGAACACTCCCAAACTCATTCTATGAGGCCACCATCCCCCTGATAGCAAAACCAGACAAGGATGTCACAAAGAAAGAAAACTACAGGCCAATATCACTGATGAACATAGATGCAAAAATCCTCAACAAAATACTAGCAAACAGAATTCAACAGCACGTTAAAAGGATCATATACCATGGTCAAGGGGGGTTTATTCCAGGAATGCAAGGATTCTTCAATATATGCAAATCAATGAACGTGATACACCATATTAACAAATTGAAGGAGAAAAACCATATGATCATCTCAATAGATGCAGAGAAAGCTTTTGACAAAATTCAACACCCATTTATGATGAAAACCCTGCAGAAAGTAGGCATAGAGGCAACTTGTCGCAACATAATAAAGGTCATATATGACAAACCCACAGCCAACATCATCCTCAATGGTGAAAAACTGAAACCATTCCCACTAAGATCATGAACAAGACAAGGTTGCCCACTCTCACCACTCTTATTCAACATAGTTTTAGAAGTTTTAGCCACAGCAATCAGAGAAGAAAAAGAAATAAAAGGAATCCAAATCAGAAAAGAAGTAAAGTTGTCACTGTTTGCAGATGACATGATACTATACATAGAGAATCCTAAAGATGCTACCAGAAAACTACTAGAGCTAATCAATGAATTTGGTAAAGTAGCAGGATACAAAATTAATGCACAGAAATCTCTGGCGTTCTTAAACACTAGTGATGAAAAATCTGAAAGTGAAATTAAGAAAACACTCCCATTTACCATTGCAACAAAAAGAATAAAATATTTAGGAATAAACCTACCTAAGGAGACAAAAGACCTGTATGCAGAAAATTATAAGACACTGATGAAACAAATTAAAGATGATACAAATAGATGGAGAGATTACACCACGTTCTTCGATTGGAAGAATCAACATTGTGAAAATGACTCTACTACCCAAAGCAATCTACAGATTCAATGCAATCCCTATCAAACTACCACTGGCATTTTCCACAGAACTAGAACAAAAAATTTCACAATTTGTAGGGAAACACAAAAGACCCCGAATAGCCAAAGCAATCCTGAGAACGAAAAATGGAGCTGGAGGAATCAGGCTCCCTGACTTCAGACAATACTACAAAGCTACAGTAATCAAGACAGTATGGTACTGGCACAAAAACAGATAGATCAATGGAACAGGATAGAAAGCCCAGAGATAAACCCACGCACATGGTCACCTTATCTTTGATAAAGGGGGCAAGAATATACAGTGGAGAAAAGACAGCCTCTTCAGTAATTGGTGCTGGGAAAACTGGACAGGTACATGTAAAAGTATGAAATTAGAACACTCCCTAACACCATACACAAAAATAAACTCAAAATGGATTAAAGACCTAAATGTAAGGCCAGACACTATCAAACTCTTAGAGGAAAACATAGGCAGAACACTCAATGACATAAATCACAGCAAGATCCTTTTTGACCCACCCTCTAGAGAAATGGAAATTAAAACAAAAATAAACAAATGGGACCTAATGAAACTTAAAAGCTTTTGCACAGCAAAGGAAACCATAAACAAGACGAAAAGACAACCCTCAGACTGGGAGAAAATATTTGCAAATGAAGCAACTGACAAAGGATTAATCTCCAAAATTTACAAGCAGCTCATGCAGCTCAATAACAACAACAAAAAAAAATCCAATCCAAAAATGGGCAGAAGGCCTAAGTAGACATTTCTCCAAAGAAGATATACAGATTGCCAACAAACACATGAAAGAATGCTTAACATCATTAATCATTAGAGAACTGCAAATCAAAACTACAATGAGATATCATCTCACACCAGTCAGAATGGCCATCATCAAAAAATCTAGAAACAATAAATGCTGGAGAGGGTGTGGAGAAAAGAGAACCCTCTTGCACTGTTGGTGGGAATGTAAATTGATACAGCCACTATGGAGAACAGTATGGAGGTTCCTTAAAAAAACTAAAAATAGAACTATCATATGACCCAGGAATCCCACTACTGGGCATATACCCTGAGAAAACCATAATTCAAAAAGAGTCATGTACCAAAACGTTCATTCCAGCTCTATTTACAACAGCCAGGACATGGAAGCAACCTAAGTGTACATCAACAGATGAATGGATAAAGAAGATGTGGCACATATATACAATGGAATATTACTCAGCCATAAAAAGAAATGACATTGAGTTATTTGTAGTGAGGTGAATGGACCCAGAGTCTGTCATACAGAGTGAAGTAAGTCAGAAAGAGAAAAACAAATACCATATACTAAGACATATATATGGAATCTAAGAAAAAAAAAAAAGTCATGAAGAACCTAGGGGTAAGATGGGAATAAAGACACAGACCTACTAGAGCATGGCCTTGAGGATATGGGGAGGGGGAAGGGTAAGCTGTGACAAAGTGAGAGAGTGGCATTGACATATATACAGTATGAAACGTAAAACAGATAGCTAGTGGGAAGTAGCCACATAGCACAGGGAGATCAGCTACCTGGATTGTGACCACCTAGAGGGATGGGATAGGGAGGGTGGGAGGGAGGGAGACGCAAGAGGGAAGAGATATGGGAATATATGTATATGTATAACTGATTCACTTTGCTATAAAGCAGAAACTAACACACCATTGTAAAGCAATTATACTCCAATAAAGATGTTAAAAAAAAAAAGAAAGCAGCTGATAGACAACTAATTCCCACAGGACAGTTCTTGATAAATAGCAGAAGGTATTATCTCTCTCCAGGGGTATGTATACTTTAATAGGAAACTCAAAACCTTTAAATCCCAAAGGAAGTGCAGTCAAGTTGGCAGGGAATGTTATTTTATAAAACCTCCTAACATTTCGTCAAATCACAGTAAATAAATTCAACTTTAGCAACTGTCTATTGATGATCTACCATACTGTCTTCATAAAGATAAGGCATGGTTCTTGCACAGTGGAAGAAAACAACACAGAAAATACTACTTTTATTTTTTTTAAAATAAATTTATTTATTTATTTATTGGCCACGTTGGGTCTTCGTTGTTGCGCGCGGGCTTTCTCTAGTTGCAGCGAGAAAGGGCTGCTCTTCGTTGAGGGCTTCTCATTGCAGTGGCCTCTCTTGTTGCGGAGCACAGGCTTCTGTAGTTGTGGCTCGCGGGCTGTGGAGCACAGGCTCAGGACCTGTGGCGCATGGGCTTTTTTGCTCCACGGTATGTGGGATCCTCCTGGACCAGGCATTGAACCCATGTCCCCTGCACTGGCAGGCGGATTGTTAACCACTGTGCCACCAGGGAAGTCCCTACCTTTTTTTAACTGAATGTCTGCTATACAATAGGCACTAAGCTAGATGCTTTTAATAAGCAATTTGTATCGAGTATTATATTTAGCTCAATGTTTAGCGAATAACAAATGTTCAATGTATCGTGGCCATGATTACTATAATCATTAATTACCTCTATAACTGCATTTAATCTTTTTGTTTTTAATACCTTAGATTTTTTTGTAATTGGAGTATAGTTGCTTTACAATGTTGTATTAGTTTCTGCTGTACAGCAAAGTGAATCAGATATACATATATATCCGTTTTGGATTTCCTTCCCATTTAGGTCACCACAGAGCACTGAGTGGAGTTCCCTGTGCAGTAGGTTCTCACTGGTTATCTATACTGCATTTAATGTTCACTTCCGCTCTATGAAGTAGTTATTAGCTTTACTTTAAGATAGGAAACAGGCTTAGAGAAGCTGCGTAATATGCTCAAGGTCATACAACTATTAATAACCAGGATCCAAACTCAAGTCTGTATGATTTAACAACATACGTTATTAATACCTATACAATATTCAAATATTCCATAACATTAATAGAAAGATGTTTAATTTCATCTTGAAGTCTGAAGACTTGGCTAACAAGAATATGCCATAAAGAAGAAGTGATGTTTAAACTGGGTCCAGAATGACAATTAATTTACCAAGTGGGAATGAAAGAGGGTGAGAGTAGAGTCTGGTCCAGGTACAAAATGGTAAGGGTCTGAACAAAAGAAGTGGTAACAAGTACAGAGAAGAGGGGACATAAAAAGAGATATACAGCAGATAGTCTCTCAAAGGGCCTTTGTGATGCACTAGATCTGAGTAGAGAGGAAAAGGTAAGGATGACTCAGAAGTTTCTAGTTTGGCTAAAAGGAAGGAAATATTCCCACTACTGAAACTGCGAAAGCATGAGATGGGCTTTAGGGACAATTTTGTTTCGGACATTGTGAGTTTGAAGTACATTTGGGACAACCAAGCCAGGAAATTTTAGGCAGCTGGAAACCATGGCCAAACTTTAGAAAGAGGTCAGGGCAGAGGACAAGGATTTGGGGGTCCTTGCTGTGACTACAGAAGTTTGAAAAAATGGAAATATAAGAGATTGACACGTAAGTAGCACTAATGCTATCTACATATAAGGCCAGTCTTAACACCAAAACCATACTGAACTCTGAAAATAAGCAGGACCTTAACACATGCCCACAAATCAACATATACCCAACACCTCCATCTTCATATAAAAAAAAAAGACGTTCAATAAATATCTGATAGGGCTTCCTTAGTGGCGCAGTGGTTTAGAATCCGCCTGCCAATGCAGAGGACATGGGTTC
Organism: Leucopleurus acutus; assembly: GCF_964270905.1. Classification (NCBI taxonomy): domain Eukaryota; kingdom Metazoa; phylum Chordata; class Mammalia; order Artiodactyla; family Delphinidae; genus Leucopleurus; species Leucopleurus acutus. The sequence goes on along the minus strand of NC_139142.1, from coordinate 133,391,813 downwards.
GAGCCCTGGTCCAGGAAGATCCCACATGCCGCAGAGCAACTAAGCCCGTGTGTCACAATTATTGAGCCCGCCGAGCCTCAACTACTGAAGCCCACGTGTCTAGAGCCCGTGCTTCACAACAAGATAAGCCACCGCAATGAGAAGCCCGTGCATCGCAACAAAGAGTAGCCCCCGCTCGCCACAACTAAAGAAAGCCCGCGTGCAGCAACAAAGACCCAACACAGTCAAAAATAAAATAAATAAAATAAATTTATTTAAAAATTAATAAATAAATAAATATCTGATGAACGGAAAGCATGAATGAAGGAAGCACAGAGAATAAAACAGAATGTCCTAAGTTACACAATTTAAGTGGTAGAATGGACACTAGGATCCAGGTACTCTCAATTTTTTACACTTTATATTACATAGGTTTCTCCAACCCCACCCTCACACACATGCCCCTACCTCAAGGACTATTTGTTATGAAAAATAAAAATAAAGTTCCCTTGTGGCCTAATGGTTAGGATTCCAGGCTTTCACTGCTATGACCTGGGTTCAATCCCTGGTCAGGGAACTGAGATCCCTCAAGCACAGAGTGGCCAAAAATTTTTAAAAATTAAAAAATAAAAATACTCTTAAATCTCAAAGAAGAATATAAATGTTCCCTTCAAAACTCCATTTTAATAAAGGACACCTCTGAAAAAAACCACAGTTAACATCATACTTAATAGTAAAATACTAAATGTTTTCCCCTAAAATCAGGAACAAGCCAAGGATATCTGTTCTTGCCATTTCTATCCAACATTGTACTGAAGGTTATAGCCAGGGCAATTAGGCAAGGAAAAAGGAAAAAAAGACAACCATATTAGAAGGGAAGTAAAAGTATCTCTATCTGCAGATGACACGATCTGATATAGAGAAAATCCTTAAGAATGCATGAAAAAACTATTAGAGCTAGTAAATGAGTTCAGCAAGGAAGCAAGATACAAGATCAATAAATAAAAATCAACTGTATTTCTATACACAGCAGTAAGTAACTCGAGTATGAAAGTGAGAAAGCAACTCCACTTACAATAGCATCTAGAAAAGATGCTCAACATCACTAATTATTAGAAAAATGCAATTCAAAACTACAATGAGATATCACCTCACAGCAATCAGAATGGTCATCATCAAAGAATCTACAGGACTTCCCTGGTGGCACAGTGGTTAAGAATCCACCTGGCAATGCAGGGGACAAGGGTTCGAGCCCTGGTCCAGGAAGATCCCACACGCCGTGGAAAAACTAAGCCCGTGTGCCACAACTACTGAAGCCCGTGTGTCTAGAGCCTGTGTTCTGCAACAAGAGAAGCCGCCACAATGATAAGCCCTCACACCGCAATGAAGAGTAGCCCCCACTCGATGCAACTAAAGACAGACCACACGCAGCGAAGATCCATCGCAGCCAAAAATAAATAAATAAATTTACATATATATAAAAAAAAGAATCTACAAACAATAAATGCTGGCGAGGGTGTGGAGAAAAGGGAACACTTCTACACTGTTGGTGGGAATGTAAATTGGTACAGCCGCTATGGAGAACAGTATGGAGGTTCCTTAAGAAACTAAAAATAGAACTACCATATGATCCAGCAATCCCACTCCTGGGCATATTATCTGAAGAAAAACATGGTTCAAAAGGATAAATGCACCTCAGTGTTCACTGCAGCGCTGTTTCCAATAGCCAAGACATGAAAGCAACCTCAATGTCCATCAACAGATGAATGGATAAAGAAGATATGGTACATATATAAAATGGAATACTACTCAGCCATTAAAAAGAATGAAATAATGCCATTTGCAGTAACATGGATGGACCTGGAGATTATCATACTAAGTGAAGTAAGTCTGACAGAGAAAGACAAATATCATAATATTGCTTATATGTCTAAAAAGAAAAAAGATACAAACGAACTTATTTACAAAACAGAAGCTAACTTGCAACTTAGAGAACAAACTTATGGTTACCAGTGGGGGAGGGTTGCGGGGAGGGACAGATTGGGAGTTTGGGATTAACGAGCACACACTGGTATATTTAGAATAGATAACCAACAGGTACCTACTGTATAGCACAGGGAACTCTGCCCAATATTCTGCAATAACCTAAATGGGAAAAGAATTTGAAAAAGAAAAACAAAACAACAACAAAAAATAGCATCTAAAAGAATAAAACACTTAGGAATAAATTTAACAAAAGTCCAAGCCTTGTACTCTGAAAACGACAAAACATCACTAAAAGAAACTAAAGACCTAAGTAAATGGAAAGAGATCCCATGTTCATGAATTGGAAAACTGTTAAGGCTGCAGTACTCTCTAAATTATGTGACAGATTCAACTCACTCTCTATCAAAGTCCTAGCTACCTTTTTTTTTTTTGCAGAAATTACCAACCTGATCCTAAAATTCCTATGGTAAGGCAAGGGACTCAGAATCCAAAAACTCTTGAGAAGAAGAACAAAGTCAGAAAACTCACAATTCTTGGTTTCAAAACTTACTACAAAGCTATAGTAATCAAGATGGTAATACTGGCATAAGGATAGACATGTAGATTAGTGGAACAGAACAGAGAGCCCAGATAAAAACCCATACATTTATGGTTAATTAATTTTCTACAAGGGTGTCAAGACAATCCAATAGGGAAGAACACCCCTTTCAATATGTGGCGATGGGAAAAACTGGATATCCACATGTAAAAGAATGAAGTTGGACCCTTACCTCACACCATGTACAAAAATTAACTCAAAATGGATCAAAGATCTAACTGTAAAAGCTAAAACCAGGGACTTCCCTGGTGGTGCAGTGGTTAAGAATCCGCCTACCAATGCAGGGGACACGTCTTTGAGCCCTGGTGTGGGAAGATCCCACAAGCCACGGAGCAACTAAGCCCACATGCCACAACTGCTGAGCCTGCGTGCCACAACTACTGAAGCCCACACACCTAGAGCCCATGCTCCGCAACAAGAGAAGCCGCTGCAATGAGAAGCCCACGGACCGCAACGAAGAGTAGCCCCAGCTCGCTGCAACTACAGAAAGCCCGCATGCAGCAACAAGGACCAAACACAGCCAACAATAAAAATAAATAAATTTATTTTTAAAAACCCAACTAAAACCATAAAACTAATAGAATAAAGCACAGATGTCAACCTTCATGACAATGGTTTAAAATATGACACCTTGGGAGTTCCCTGGTGGTCCAGGGTTAGGAGTTGATGCTTTCACTGCTGTTGCCCAGGTTCAGTCCCTGGTCAGGGAACTAAGATCTTGCAAGCCCCAAGGCATGGCAATAAACAAATAAATTAACTAATTAAAAAAAAAAGACACCAAAAAGCATAAGCAACTAAAGGACAAAAAGATGAAACAAACTACCTCAAAACTTAAAACTTCTGTGCTTCAGATAACACTATCAAGAAAGTGAAAAGACAGTCCACAGAAACAGCAGAAAATTTTGCCAACCATATATTTGTTAAGAGACTAGACTAGTATCCAGAATAAAGACTCTTACAACTCAACAATAAAAAGACAAACAACTCAATTAAAAATACAGGCAAAACAAAAACAAAACAAATTTTTTAAGAAAAAAACATATGGGCAAATAATTTGAATAGACATATCTCCAAAGAAGATATATAAATGGCCAATAAGCACATGAAATGATGCCCATTAGTCATTAGGGAAATGCCAATCAAAACCATGAGATACCACTCCACACTCACTAGGATAGTTATTATCAAAGAATGGACAATCACAAGTGTTGACGAGGATGTGGAGACACGGGAATCTTCATACATTGCTGGTGGAAATGGAAAATGGTGCAACTGATTTAGGAAAAAGTTTGGCAGTTCCTCTAAAAGTTCAATATAAAGCTATCATATGACCCAGCAATTCTGCTCATAGGTATATTCCCAAAAGAATACATGTCTACACAAAAACTTATACACAATTGCACAGCAACATTATTCATAATAGCCCCAAAGTGGAAACAACCCAAATGTCTATCAATGATGGATGGATAGACAAATGTGATATATCCATATAATGGAACATTATTCAGCTATAAAAAGAAATGAAGTACTGATACATGCTACAACATGAATGAACCTTGAAAACATTATGCTAAGTGAAAGGAGCCAGACACAAAAAGGTCACATACTGTGTGATTCCATTTACATGAAATGTCCGGAATAGGCAAATCCATAGAGACAGAAAGTAGACTAGCTGTTGGCAGGGGGTGGGAGAAAGGGAGAATGGCTGTGTGTGTGTGTGTGCGTGCGTGCGCACACGCACGCACGCGTGTGAGTGTGGGGGAGAGAGACTGCTAATAGGGTGATGAAAATATTCTGGAATTAAGTATTGGTGATGGTTGCAGTATATAAAACCACTGAGTTATATACACTTAAAAAAAGGAAATTCGACTATCTTAAATTTTTAAATTGTGTATGAAGGGAAAAAAATCCCCATCTATAACCTGTTTAGCTCACCTCTTGCAACCAAATTCTCCAACTATCTATTACTCATTAATGGATTCTAGAAATAGGTTAATTTCTACCTTTTGACAATAAATAAGGAAAGGCAGGAACATTAAAGCCATCTGATAAACATGGAAAAAACAGAAATTCTACCCACAGCTTGGGCTACATAATTTCTCAACCTTCTATTCATATAAAATTTAAGTTAATAACATGGAAGATTTACAAAGATTTTCCTAGATTTCCTTAAATTCTTAAATCAATCTCATGGTCAAAACCTACTATTAGGTGTCAATCCTGATTTGATTTTTTTTTAACAACTTTATTGGAGTATAATTGCTTTACAGTGTTGTGTTAGCTTCTGCTGTAAAGCAGTGAATCAGCTATATGCATACGTATATCCTCATATCCCCTCTCTCTTGCGTCTCCTTCCCACCCTCCTTATCCCACCCCTCTAGGTGGTCGCAAAGCACCAAGCTGATCTCCCTCTGCTATGCAGCTGCTTTCCACTAGTTATCTATTTTACATTTGATAGTGTATATATGTTAATGTTGCTCTCTCACTTCATCCCAGCTTACCCTTCCCCCTCCCCTTGTCCTCAAGTCCATTCTCTATGTCTATGTCTTTATTCCCGTCCTGCCCCTAGGTTCATCAGGAGCATTTTTTTTTTAAGATTCCATATATATGTGTTAGCATACAGTATCTGTTTTTCTCTTTCTGACTTACTTCACTCTGTATGACAGACTCTAGGTCCATCCACCTCACTACAAATAACTCAATTTCATTTCTTTTTATGGCTGAGTAATATTCCATTGTACATATGTGCCACATCTTCTTTATCCATTCATCTGTTGATGTACACTTAGGTGGCTTCCATGTCCTGGCTATTGTAAATAGAGCTGCAATGAACATTGTGGTACATGACTCTTTGAATTATGGTTTTCTCAGGGTATATGCCTAGTAGTGGGATTGCTGGGTCATATGGTAATTCTATTTTTAGTTTTTTAAGGAACCTCCATACTGTTCTCCATAGTGGCTGTATCAATTTACATTCCCACCAACAGTGCAAGAGGGTTCTCTTTTCTCCACACCCTCTCCAGCATTTATTGTTTCTAGATTTTTTGATGATGGCCATTCTGACTGGTGTGAGGTGATACCTCATTGTAGTTTTGATTTACGTTTCTCTAATGATTAGTGATGCTGAGCATCTTTTCATGTGTTTGTTGGCAATCTGTATATCTTCTTTGGAGAAATGTCTATTTAGGTCTTCTGCCCATTTTTGGTTTGGGTTGTTTGTGTTTTTGATATTGAGCTGCATGAGCTGCTTGTAAATTTTGGAGATTAATCCTTTGTCAGTTGCTTCATTTGCAAATATTTTCTCCCAGTCTGAGGGTTGTCTTTTCGTCTTGTTTATGGTTTCCTTTGCTGTGCAAAAGCTTTTAAGTTTCATTAGGCCCCATTTGTTTATTTTTGTTTTAATTTCCATTTCTCTAGAGGGTGGGTCAAAAAGGATCTTGCTGTGATTTATGTCATTGAGTGTTCTGCCTATGTTTTCCTCTAAGAGTTTGATAGTGTCTGGCCTTACATTTAGGTCTTTAATCCATTTTGAGTTTATTTTTGTGTATGGTGTTAGGGAGTGTTCTAATTTCATACTTTTACATGTACCTGTCCAGTTTTCCCAGCACCAATTACTGAAGAGGCTGTCTTTTCTCCACTGTATATTCTTGCCCCCTTTATCAAAGATAAGGTGACCATAGGTGTGTGGGTTTATCTCTGGGCTTTCTATCCTGTTCCATTGATCTACATTTCTGTCTGATTTGATTTCTTCAAACCAAAATTTGAAAGACTGTAAAAAGATAGTTCCAAAGATTAGTCTCAGAGCTGCTAGAGTGATTATTTTGACTGGAAGCTCTCTCTCTCCTATTATATGGAGAGATTCCATGTTAAACGAAAAGAAAATCTACAATAATAACCTACCAGTATAGAATGCACACTTTCAGAGAATATAAATAAAAACAGGCCCAACTAGCATCTCTCCCCATTTCTGTCCTAAGATCTTTAGGGTATATTAATGAAGGTCTCTTTGGGGAATGGCTATACCTAATACTGCAAATGTCAGAGTACTTTTAGACACCAGTGTCTTGAAGTTCCTGTCTCATTTTAACGTTAATAAGGAATAATAAATAAGACCAAAATAATTTCCCTACTAAGCCAAGATTTCCATCTTCTTTACCATAAACCTTTAAGAGTTAAACAAAAATCTATAATATCTATGTAAATATCTAATAAGCAGAAGCTCCAGACTGGTCAACATAAATCCAGATAGAAAATTATATAGAGAAAAAGGGAGGATTTGTTTCTGTGCTGTTGCCTTAACTAAAATGTTGCTCTAGGGGAAAAGAAAAAGTTCCTGTAGCTCAGTTTGTCTCAAGATTCCATGAAAAACAGCCCTTTTCTTTTATACAACAAGAAATGTCAAAAGACAAAATTGACAATGCTCATCAATGAAAGCAAATTATGTTAACTGATACCACAGACACCTCTTTCCAAAAAAGGGTTTGAGAAAGCAGGTCAATATTTAGCCTTTAAAAATAACAAAACCATTTCCCCCTACACATTCATTCACCATCACTAATTTAAAACAGGAACACCCAGACTTCTAAAGACAATCACAGATGAAGATAAAAACTTGGCTTAAAACAAGTTATAAAAACTTAAATATAGAAGATAGTTTCATACTCCAGGGTGCGATTTCATCAAATGTAATAAAATCTAGCCAAGCAGAGCCTGACCAGGTCAGTTCTCAAATGGTAAAATAAAAGATGCTTAAACTTAAGGGAACAGGATTGAGCTTTATGAGGTATACAGGTCATGTACAAGCCAGCCCTGACGAATAATCTCAGCCAGTTTCATATTAAAAAAAATTCTTCCATTAAGAAAATGAATATGGTAGAATTAAACATGATTTTTCTCTTCTTCCTTTTACCTTTCTGCGTTTTCCAAATTCTTTAAAATAAAGCACTTATTACTTTTGTATTTAAAACTTTTTTTAAAAAAGAACATTAATAGTGGATTTCAATGTCTGAATGCTGAAACTTCAGGGGTAGAAAATAATCTCAAAGAAACCTAAAACCACGTGGACAGGTTGCTGTAATTCACAAGGTCAAGACTGGCCCACTTGCCAAGTAGACAGTTTGCCCTGAGGGCATCAGAGATAACAATGCTTGTACTTTGCCCCAATCTTCTCACTGACAAAATAGGCTTTTGTCTAGAGTCACCAGATGCCTCAGCAAGTGCCTTAGCCAAGTGCCAGAGGCTCAGAGCCTAGATAACACAGCTGAGGTTTGGTACTCCTTACAGGGATTAAGAAACAATCCCCAGCCCACAACTCTATTGAGCAAGCTTTGGCAGCTGCCAGGGCCAGTAAATAATGAGGGGACAGGGGTCCAGAGACATAGTTACGTTTCTTTCCCATACCAACGCTCTCCTTTTGTCCTCAGACGGCTCATGTTGCTGCCAACTTCAGGTCTTACGGTCTCCTTGGTTTAGCCACCATGGCTGTCTTTTTTTTTCAGCTCCGTTGGGTCTTTCGTTGCTGCGCACAGGCTTTCTCTAGTTGCTTCGAGCGGGGGCTACTCTTTGTTGCGGGGCTCGGGCTTCTCATTGCAGTGGCTTCTCTTGTTGCAGAGCACCAGCTCTAGGCACAAGGGCTCAGTAGTTGCGGCACGCTGGCTCTAGAGTGCAGGCTCAGTAGTTGTAGCACACGGGCTCTAGAGCACAGGCTCAGTAGTTGTGGCGCACGGGGTTAGCTGTCCGCGGCATGTGGGATCTTCCCAGACCAGGGATCAAACCTGTGTCCCCTGCATTGGCAGGCGGATTCTTAACCACTGCGCCCCCAGGGAAGTCCCCATGGCTGTCTATCCTTTTTAAAAAACCATGCTGGCAATGATGGGATTTCAGTAAAACTTAAACACTTCCAAATAAACCGAGGGTACCTTGCTCGGGGTACTTTCATAAAAGTTATGAGCCTTGATTCTACCTAGTTAAATCCCTTCCGGCTTTCCTCTTGGCAGAACAATATTAATAGGCTGTGTTAGAAGAGTTGTAAAACACTCAATATGCAACCATTTCCTGTACCTTGAAATGTTAAGTACTAAAGGGGGTTGGGGAGGGGAGGGAAAAAAACATTAACAACAAGAAATGGAAGGGGGAAAAAACCCTTCTTCTCAGGGCAATGCCTGGACTCCAGAGACCAGGTCCAAGCTCCCTCCCTGCTGTTTCCAGCCACACGACAGCCAAAGCCAAGAACAATCCTTCCACTTACAGAGCCTTCCACACACTTCCCTCCTCAGCCAACTGTGGAGACAGGATGAGAAATTCCGTGGGCACATGCCAGTTCTCGTTTATGAGCCCCGTTACTACCTCAAAGGCTGCTTGGCCCAAGGCCTGCCCTCTCTTTGCAGGATCTTTCAAACTTCAAAACGCGATCTTTTCTTGGACTCCTCCTAAGACACTGAGGTGGTTTACTGGACCTCCTGCTTCCAGCCTAGGTCCTATCCAATGACTTCTCTGGGGACAGTTTTCTCAGGGAGCAGGCAACATCATCCAATATGGAAGGACAATTTACCCACCCATACATAGTGGAGAAAAACTGAAAGATTTTATATCAAAGATAAAAGCAAACACTTTCAGAAGTAACTTCAATGGGCCATCAAGAAAGAGGTCATAAGAGTGGAAATGACCCAAAATCGGGTGACCCTCTCCTTTGCTGTCACAATACAGAAGAGAAGGTGGGAAAGAAGATACCTGTTTTGCTAATAATTCAACTCTGTCCTGCACCCAGAGCTTATTTCTGAAATCTTGTAATAGAAATTTTCCTACATTGAAATTCCACATCCTATTGACTAGGAGTTGAAAAGAGACATTTGGAAGCCAAATTTTTAGACTATTTTTTGCCTTTCCATCCTACCATAGACCCCTTTCCCCCCATAATTCCATCCCACCTTTTAGGGATTAAGACAGAGTGAAAACCTAGACATAGTTAGACATAGCTATTGGTTAGAGCCTGGTTCGCTATTGCCTTTGGTAAAAAAAAGATTAAAGATTTGTGTGTGTGTGTGTGTGTGTGTGTGTGTGTGTGGAAACATAACATTAACAACAGAAAACTGCATATATTATGCAACTCACTGCATTTTCATAAACATAAAATTATATAAACACAGCCGTGTAACACCCACATCAAGAAACAGTATTTTAGCAAATAGTTCTCAAATGGGATTTTGCCCTCTAGGGGACATCTGGCAATGTCTGGAGACATTTTTGGTTGTCTCAGCTTGGGGGGAATGCTATTGGCACCTAGTGGGTAAAGGCAAAGATACTGCTAAACATCCTACAATACATTGGGCTGCCCTCAGCCCCAAATGCCAATGATGCTGTTGTTGAAACTTCTGGATTACCCTCCAGAAACCCTCCTTCTACTTCCTCTCCAGTAAGGGCTTTTACCACTGAAATGCAAAACTCCTTTGCTCTAGCAGAAAAGCTGCTGTTACCATGATCACAGATGAAAAAACTCACCTGCCTGGGAAAAACAGGAGAGGTTGCAAGGAAGAAAAAATATAACAGAACAAACATTTGCTGCTGGCTTACAACTACTAGACTACCACATACTATGCACTTACAGTGTGTTTTTAATCCATAACAATTTAAGGAAAATGAGATTCAGAGAGGCAGTTTGCAAGATTCCACATATATTCAGTGGCAGTCCTGGGGTTCAAATACAGGTCTAATTACGAAGTCTATGCTTACATTTTAATTCCATTGTGGAAGTTCAGAATGATTTGGAAGAGGCTGTGAAAGGCAGAAAAAATAGGGAAAGTGGTTAAAGTAAAAAGCAAAGATCACTTTCATTATTCACAAGTAGCATGGGAAAGGAACTTTTCCTTAAAGCATGACTCAATCCAGTAAACCAAATCTAACTACAGAACTAATCAAGTTCTTTTTTTTTTTTTAAAGAAACTTATTTATTTTATTTTTGGATGCGTTGGGTCTTCGTTGCTGCTCATGGCCTTTCTCTAGTTGCAGGGAGCAGGTGTTACTCTGTTGCGGTGCGCAGGTTTCTCATTGAGGTGGCTTCTCTTGTTGCGGAGCACAGGCTCTAGGTGCGTGGGCTTCAGTCTTTGTGGCATGCGGGCTCAGTGGTGTGGCTCGCGGGCTCTAGGGCACAGGCTCAGTACTTGTGGCACACGGGCTTAGTTGCTCCACGGCATGTGGGATCTTCCCAGACCAGGGCTGGAACCCATGTCCCCTGCATTGGCAGGCGGATTCTTAACCACTGTGCCACCAGGGAAGCCCCTAAGCAAGTTCTATAATCCCTTTCAGAGAATTTAAAAATGATTTTGTAGACATGTGTTCCCTGTTGTAGGTTTGTACACTCTCCATTACACAGGGAAGCATTGCCCAGTATGCCATCTAAGTTAGCTACATTCTTGGTTCTCCTCAGGGATCTATCCTGGGCCCCTTCCTTTTTGTCTCATTCAAGGGTCACATTCTCCCTAGGTAGCTCACCCACCTTTATGGCATCAATTATCATTTATTTGTTCACATTAGTAATCCCCATATCTTTAGATTTCCAGTTCTCTCTCATAACCTCCAGACCCTAAGGGACATTTCCACTTGGTTGTTCATTCATTTAACTCCCTTCTCCAAATTAACTACTATTCATTCTTCAGATATTTACTCAAACTTCTTCATGGATATTTTCTCTGACAGTGACCCTGATCTGCATGTGATTATTTGATTCCATTCTGTCTCTCCTACTAGATTTACTATTCAGTAGCCTGCAAGTTGAACTTGGGAAATGTTTCTGAAAGATGTAGAAGACTATAAGCAGGATAAATACAATGATAAGGAACCATTTCCTAAGATAAGGTCAGTACGAGAACATTTAAGAAAAGATAATTTTTACTAAGTGAGCACCACATTAAAATCTAAGTTTCCGGGAGTTCCCTGGTGGTCTAGTGATTAGGATTCTGTGTTTTCATTTCCGTGGTCTGGGTTCAATCCCTGGTTGGGGAACTCCCACAAGCCCCATGGCTTGGCCAAAAAGAAAATAATAATAAATAAATAAATAAAATCTAAGTTTCCTTTAAAAGTTTGTTTCTTGGGAGGTATTATTTAGGCCAAAGATATCATCTCTTGCTATCAAGTCCTAAACTACGCTGATCTCAAATTCCTACCCAAAACCATCCCTAAAGGGTGATTAAACCAGCCATTTGCTATTTTTCTTGCCAGTAGCAAGTAAACAGGTGATAGTGAAAGTACTAATATTTATTTGTTGTTGTTAAAAATAAAACTAAACCATCAAAGTTTATATTTAGGCACTCATTCCAAACCCCACCATCACAAAGCCCAACTCCACTACTTCCTCACTGCCACAATCATCCAAACATACCTCTCAGGCTGCTCCCAGTTCATTTCAACAAGCTTTCACCAGCATCAAAGCTCTATGCGGGGGCTTCCCTGGTGGCGCAGTGGTTGAGAGTCCTCCTGCTGATGCAGGGGACGCGGGTTCGTGCCCCGATCCGGGAAGATCCCACATGCTGTGGAGCGGCTGGGCCCGTGAGCCATGGCCACTGAGCCTGCACGTCCAGAGCCTGTGCTCCGCAACAGGAGAGGCCACAACAGTGAGAGGCCCGGGTATCGCAAAAAAAAAAAAAAAAAAGCTCTATGCAGGCAAGGGAATGGGAAGGATTAAAGTGGGATTTGTCTGCCTCTTTGCTCCTACTTTTGGTTATTAGATATGAAATGGAAGATGAAATGTGACTAGGGAATAAAAACAAATGAAAAATCTGAAAATATTAGTCAAATATGAAAATGTCATTGGAGTATTATTTTCCAACTACCTTTCCAGACTTTTCTCTGCATTGAATGCCACTTCAGGTCACTAATCCAGAAGAAGCCAGAGACAGCCCTAACTAACTTGGTTTCTAAACAACAGTCAGTTTTTCCTCTTTGTGCGATATCTAAGGACACCTACCTGCTTAGTTCTAAAAGGGCTGATTGAAGAGTTGGAAAGCGACATTATTTTGAGCCTTTACGTCTGCTCTATCCCATCCCTTCCCCTGCTTTGAAAAGAAGCTCCATTTCACAAAGGCTAAGGGAAAAAACCCCAAAGCTTCCTAAATCAGTAAGTTTAGAATTCCATTTCCGGTAGCTTTGCTCTAGCCAAACTGCTTCCCAGGGAGTGGCAAACTGTACTTTCCTTCTTCCTCAGCGATGCATTGGCCTACAACCAGAAACATTTCACTTAGCTCTTCAACATGAAAACTTCTGTCTCTCCAGTCCTATAGGCCAACTGCAATGTTCTGGCCAAGAGCTGCCACCAGCACACAGCTAGAAGCATAGCACTGGCACCAAGCCTTCAAATAAGGTATCCTATTCACAGCAGGTAAAAACCTGTAGTCAGTAGTACAGTGGTTTTCTTCATACAACCAATGCTGTGTCCAGACTGTAATGAATACCCATGGTAGAACATATAAAAATGACTACTTTTTCCTGGTTACTTACTTTCAATTGCAGAGGAGAAGAAAAGCCCCTCTCTAAATCTCCATAATGAAATATAATCCCATACGGTTAGGACTGGACCAATAACAAATGTAAAAGTGAGTATCATAAATAACAAAAAATAATTAAAACAACTACAGGATATTAAAGAAGCATGATATAGATTCTAAGTGTAAGTCAGAAAAGGACAGAAAATGAAGAGTAGCTGAAGGAGGTTACAAAAGGCACTGGGCCTAAGAAAGAGAGATTAGGCTCAAGGATATTTATGTTGGTAGGACGAGAACAGCTCTGTTCTTCAGTTTGCCTATAGGATGGTTTTTGTTTAACTCAAGGATAAGATATGAGGTTAGTATATACAAATGGCTTTATTTCTTCAGTGATCAAGGGAACTTAAAGAGAAGGGATTTGTGGTATTGTGAGGAACAAGAAAGTCAGAACTGGGACTTCCCTAGTGGCAGAGTGCTTAAGAATCCACCTGCCAATGCAGGGGACACGGGTTCGAGCCCTGGTCCGGGAAGATCCGACATGCCGCGGAGCAACTAACCCCGTGTGCCACAACTACTGAGCCTGAGCTCTAGAGCCCGTGAGCCACAACTACTGAGCCCGCCAGCCACAAGTACTGAAGCCAGCATGCCTAGAGCCTGTGCTCCACAACAAGAGAAGCCACCGCAATGAGAAGTCCGCGCACCACAATGAAGAGTAGCCCCCACTCGCCGCAACTAGAGGAAGCCTGCACACAGCAATGGAGACCCAATGCAGCCATAAATAAATAAATAAATAAATTTAAAAAAAGAAAAGAAAAGAAAGTCAGAACTGAAAAGTAAATGCTACAGAAGAATAATCATTATATTGGGCTGGATTCAATCCATCGGCCCGTAAATTTCCACTATAGAGAGACTCTGGACCCCAAGATTTCTTCTGTCATAAAATACTTCTGTACACTAAATAGATAACATAACCAAATCAACTTTATGTGACTGGCAAAAAAAAAAAAAGAAAGAAAAAGAAAAAACAAAGAACAATGTGAATGGTTTGGGCCTAGCAGTTATTCCATCCATTGAGTATACACTCTGGAGGGAGCCAGAGATGGGAGACTTGAACTGGCTGTTCACTTATCTGGTTTCCATTGCAATGTGTCTCCTCATAGTGTAAGCATTTTGCCAGGGTTAGGGTAATTCTAGTGCTTACAAATACATGTTTTTCATCAATACAGTCCTCAAACACAAGCCAGCTTTTACATGAGACCGCAACTGAAGAAATAATGGTTTGTTTCAATGCTAAAGAAAAAATTGTTCATGTTGAATTTATGAAGCCAGTATGGCAATCTCCAACATATGTATAAGCAAAATGAGAAATGCTTTATGGCATATTTTATCTAAAACAGACACTCTACCAGATGTTTAGGAATCTGCATACTGATAGAATTAAGATCTAGTCTAATATGGTGTATATAAATGTGTAGTCACTTTGTATGATGACTTCTTCCCCACATTTGCCAATTTTTTCTCCTCCTTTGCAATGGTATATGCATACTCAAAAACCTAAAAAGATCCATGTAAGTATAGATTACTGTAAATTTTGACAGCATAGATAATACAATTATCAGTACTAAAAACCATGTTTTAAATTTTATTATATGGGGACTTCACTGGCGGTCCAGTGGTTAAGACTCCGTGCTTCCACTGCAGGGGGCTCAGGTTCGATCCCTGGTCAGGGAACTAAGATCCCACATGCCGTGCAGTGCAGCCGAATTAAAAAAAAAAATTATTATATGAAAATTTTAGGTTATGTGATTATAATTTTGCCCCAAACATGACATTCCATAATGATTTTAACTATAAGTTTGCAGCATATTCAAGTATGTGTTCATCTCTGATAACAATTAGCATTCTAACTATAATGAGACTTAAAATCCCAGTAGGGAAATACTTTATACTCAAAAACATTTAATTTTCTTCCTGACTTCAAAGAAATAGTATGTGTTTACAAAAAGAAAGCAAAGAAAGACAGTGAACCTCTACTACTTTTGTGAAGTGATGCTGTCTCTTCTTAAAACAGCATGTTTAATTTGAATATGTCCAGAAGAAGGCTCAGGAACAGGTCTTTATTGGATAGCTGCATTATTTTATATTGGAGTGTCATGGATTTCTGGAAAATTAAGACCACCTATTGTCCAACATAAGCACAGAAATACATTCACAAATCAAAGAGAAAAGAAGCTGCTTTTGGATTAGCAATAAATTTAGATTATCTAAACCTGTCTTCTGCTCCCCTCCAATTTAAATAGAGAAAAATGACAAGTTGCCTATATATGGCAAAACGTATCTAGTCATAGGAATTTTGTTCAAATTTGCTTTAAAAAATCTGAAACAATAATTTTAAAATGAATCAGTAACACTGATATGGATGCTCTACGTTTTTTTGTTTGTTTGTTTGTTTTGTTTTTGTGATACGCAGGCCTATCAATGTTGTGGCCTCTCCCGTTGCGGAGCGCAGGCTCCGGACGCGCAGGCTCAGCGGCCATGGCTCACGGGCCCAGCCGCTCCGCGGCATGTGGGATCTTCCCGGACCGGGGCACGAACCCATGTCCCCTGCATCGGCAGGTGGACTCTCAACCACTGCGCCACCAGGGAAGCCCTGGATGCTCTACCTTAAAGGCTATAACTATCAAAAATTTATTAATTAGTTCTCCTAATTAAGGGGATAATGAGAAGTCAGATTCATTATGTCTATACCTAAATGACCCCAACACAATGAGCAATGAAAAAGGAAAGCTGGCGGAAGATCTTGACCATGCTGTAAAACACCTGAGGATCACATGATATCTAACGTGCAGTGCACAGCTCCATCTGCAAATGGCAAAAAGCAAGAACTTTAAATGTTCCCTAGCTGAGTGAGTAACAGGGATTTCCAGAGGCTGTATAGTGAAATCAAAGTCCTTACCGCAACGACAGTGGTTTTTAACCAAGAGGCACACTAAAAGTACCTGCTGAAGTTTTTAAAAAAAATATGTACATGCTTGGGGTCCCCAACCCTGTAGATTTTACTTCAGTAGGGCACTTTTACTTTGTAGAAGCTCCAGAAGGGATTCTGACATGCACCTCCACTTGAGAAGCCTCAGCGCCAAGAGACTCTTCATCCAGAATTTCTCTAACCTCATGCTACTTTGGTTGGTATATGATAAATATGTACACCTCCTTTCTACAATACTCTCTGTACCAGTCAGTGCAGAGTTAAGTATTTAACTTCTAAAGAAACATATCAAATAGGAAATGTCAAGTCTGAGCTGAGTGGGCTGGAGTACCAGTTTACAAAAAACTTTTTACAGTAAAGAGAACCCATTACTAAACAAAAACAGAGGCCAAGGGAATACAAAGAGATGGCCAACAGGTACACAAAAAGATGCTCAATATCACTAATCATCAGAGAAATGCCAATCAAAACCACAATGAGATAGTACCTCACACCTGTTAAAACGGCTATTAAAAAGACAAGAAATAACATGTGTTGGGCAAGGTTGTGGAGAAAAGGGAGCCCTTGTGCACTGTTGGTGGGAATGTAAATTGTGCAGCCACTATAGAAAACAGTTTGGAGGTTCCTCAAAAAATTAAAAATAGAACTACCATATGATCTAGCAATTCCATTCCTGGGTATTTATCTGAAGAAAACAAAAATACCAATTTGAAAAGACATATTAAAAAAAAACCACATATGCACCCCCAAGTTCACTGCAGTATTATTTACAATAGCCAAGACATGGAAAGAACCTCAATGTCCATCAATGGATAAATGGGTAAAGAAAACGTGGGGTGTGCATGTGTATATATATATATATATATATATATATATATATATATATATATACACACATATACACAATGCAATATTATTTGACCATAAAAAGAATGAAATCTTGCCATTTGTGACTGCATGAATGGGCATTATGCTAAGTGAAATAATTCAGACAGAAAAAGATAAATACCGTATGATTCCACTTATCTGTGGAATCTAAAAACAAGTAAACAAAATCCTGAGGACATGGACATAGAGAACAGACTGGTGGCTGCCTGAGGTAGGGGGTGGGGGGTGGGGGGTGGGCAAAATGGGTGAAGGAGGTCAAAAGGTACATTTCCAGTTACAAAATGAATAAGTCATGGGGATATCACATAAAGCATAGTGACTATACTTAATAATACTGTATTGCATATTTGAAAGTAGCTAGGAAAGTAAATCTTGAAAATTCTCATCACAAGAAAAAAAAATTTTTTTTTGTAACAATGAGGATGTTAAATGGACTTACTGAAGTGATCATTTAGCAACATATACAAATATTATATCATTACATTGTGCACCCAAAACTAATATAATGTTATGTCAATTATACCTCAATCAAAAAAAAAAAAAGGCCAAGAACGGATTTAATGTAAAGGTTTGGCTCATTTAAACCAAGCTAGTATTTGCCACTAAGGCTGGAACCCAGTGGTCTCAAATTTGAAAATACTCAATTAGTGTATTTTTCACAGGCACACAGTCGAATTGTACTCTCCCAGTGGACAATATTTCAAGTTGAAAACTGACCACCTCCTAAAAATCTAAGAACTGCCTTTGTATTTCCTGCAGCTAGTGACAAATTCACAAAAAGAAGCATCTCAATCCTTATTCTTCTCTTGACCGTTTAGACTACCTGTAGTTCTAATCCTTTCAAAAGGCTAAAGTCTGCACTCTTCAAAGATTAACAGAAGGAAAAAAACACTTTCGGAACTAAAACAATCATGTTGTGCTCGCTTCGGCAGCACATTTACTAAAACAATCATGTTATAGCCATTTCAATGCTTAGAAAAATAATTCAGGGGCTTCCCTGGTGGCGCAGTGGTTGAGAGTCCGTCTGCCGATGCAGGGGACACGGGTTCGTGCCCCGGTCCGGGAAGATCCCACATGCCGCGGAGCGGCTAGGCCCGTGAGCCATGGCCGCTGAGCCTGCGTGTCCGGAGCCTATGCTCCGCAACGGGAGAGGCCGCAACAGTGAGAGGCCCACGTACCACACACACACACAAAAAAGTTAAATATCCCTTTTGCTTTCAAAGTCCCAAACCCTTAGGATTGCTTCCAATTTTAGGTGCCTGTCAGTTTGCCTATAAAGAGAAAAGATATATCTGAACATCACTCAGGAAATTAAAAAAAAAAAAATCATACCTACTGTCCAGAGTTACTTTTTACCCCTTCAGGTTTTTGGTGAATTTGATCTTCACTATTAAGAGGACAATGTGCTCTACAACAGTGGATCTCAAACTTTAGTGTGTATCATGATCAGTGGGAGAGTTAACGGTAAAATATAAATTGCTGGGCCTTAAGCCTAGAGTTTCTGACTTGGGGGCCTGGGATGGGGCCTGATACTTGAATTTCTAACAAGTTCCCAGATGCTATGCTGATGTTGCTGGTATAGGGATAACAGCTTTATAAGAAGGTAAAAGGAAGTAATTCTCTCTCACCTTAGCTGTCACCTTTCTCATGTAAAAACACTTCTCTACGGAGCACTTCCAACAACAGAGACACTTAGGATTTAAAAACATCTCCAGGTTCTGAAAGCTAAAAGACTTCTTTTTTCCCCACTTCACAAGGGCTCCAATGTCACAAATGACATTAAAGCAGTGGAAATCCAGAAAAAGGAAAATTAAGGTCAGAATGATTGTAAACTCTGCTCAAGAACCTTACCAGGCACATATTACTTCTTCAGTCTGAAAAGTGTTTCCTTTGGGTCTCCTAAGGCAAGAGAAATGCCCAAAGGAAGAAAGAAGTAGCTTGTTTCATAACACTAAAAACACAAGGACAGGCTCTGAAAACAAGAGAATCTTGCTCCATAAGTAAAAAATCACAAAATGCTATGAATCCCTATCTTTCCTTTGTCATACTATTCTCCATCTCAAAAGAGCTATTCCTCTTACTGAAGACTGACCCAAACTCTATACTTTCTTAGGAAGCTTAAATATTGACTATGTCAATGTCACCTAGGATGAACAACTTCAGAGAATAGGATTTGTTAAAAATGTCTCCTCAGCCAGCCTGGGAAGCTTCTTACTCGGGTGGGTGGTCTCAACCGTGACTAAACTGTACCTAGAGAAATATACTTTAAAATATTAATATGGCCTAGCACTTTCCTGATGGTAATCCTTCCAGGCCCATCCCAATGGCACAACTGGGAAATTAAATGAAGAGAAAAGCAATCTCCTCTCTGCTCTCTACTTTCAGATGCTCCTCCTCTACAGCTTTGCCACACACAGACTCATTTCTATACATATACACTGAGATAGAACATTCGCACACACACAAATAACTCTCGGCAGGAACCAAAAATCAAAGCCTAACCCCAACGTTTTTAAGTGAGCAAGTCCAATTTCCTTCTTTGTAGCCCTTGACACATGCTGGCTGGGAGCCGTCTGGATTTTTTTCTGCCTTGTTCCTGCACCAGAAGGCTCTGCACTGCAGGTCAGGGGATGATAAGGAAATGAACAGTGTAATTTCCAAGGCCTCTGAACACAGCCCTGTCAGCAGCTCTGGAGGCGGGTTACTCAAGCATGGCCTGAAGAGTGAAAACCACAGAGAGGAGGGCTCAGACAGCCAGCAGTGGCAAGATCTCAGCTGTGCATGTTACTGCCATCTCCAGCCTGAAAGCCCAAGCCCTGCTGCCTCCCTGGATGAGCTCTGTTGGTAAAAGTTCTTATACACAAATGGCAAAAATACAAGTTCACGCTGGGGGAGGAAGATTAAGGACTAGGACTTAGATTTTCCATGTACTCTTGTGCAGAAACAGAAACATTTAGTGCTCTTCCAGCATACATGAGATTGCACCTGCTGGCAAACCCACAGTAATATCTATCCAACATACTCAACCCCATACCAGGGATATGGCCAAAAAGGAAACTCAATTCATATGAAATCTGAAATTCAACAGGCCACTTCAATATCCTTTGAAGCCAATTTCTGGTTTCTACCTCATCAAACCCCACTATAAATATCAGGGCCTTTAGAACACATTACCAGCATTCAAGCTTCCCAATCCAGGTTTGGGACTTCTCCTGAGAACAGTGCTGCACGTCTTAGCCAACATGCTTATCTATTCATACTGGGCTTCCGGTATAGGTGGTATGTTGTTATATTTCAGCCCATTATTGCCTACAGCAAACTGAGACATATTTCAACTCAAATCATGTTATTCTTCTTTTGTAATAGTTACTAAATGCTCCGTATGTGCCAAACACCGTTCTAAGTGTTTTATATGAATTAACTAATTGAATTTCACAAAAATCCTATTAAGGAACTATTGTTTCTTCATTTTGCAGATGAGAAAACTGAGGTAGCTCAGTTAAGTAATTTGTTCAATATCACTCAGTTAATAAGTGTCAAAGCTGGGATACAAACCCCGGTAGTTTGGCTCCAGACTTTATACTCTTAATCACTAAGTTATGCATAAGAGCTCATGTGCAGTTTAAGTTTACAAGACTGGTGTTTTAGGTTGGAAGTGGCTCCCAATGCCCAACTTATGAAGTGTCCACCCTTAATGATGGTTAAAGAAAGTTCACAAACATTAAAGTATATAGCAATTATCTGGAGGGTCTTCTGGAAGTACAGATTTCTGGGCCCCTACCCCTAAAACTTATTTAGCAGATCTGGGGTAAGGTCTAAGACTCTGCATTTCTGACATTCAGATGATATGATGCACGTGGTTTTATGGACCACAATTTCAGGAACTCTGCTCTAGATGGTAAACTGTAAGCAAAGAGCAGCAACCATCTCTGTTCTGTTCACCAGTGTACACCCAGTACCTAGCACAATACCCGGAATGTAAAATGCACTCAGTTAATATACAGAATGAATGAACGATGACAATGGTATCTAACAGTATCATCTCCTTACAAAACAGTTAATATCCACAATACATTTACGGTCTGCCTGTTAGTGATATATCCAAGAAGCACAAGGGCAGGGTTTTTTTTTTTTTCATATCTGCAATTGCCAAATAAAGAGGGAACTGGCAATGCCTCAATGATTACAATGAAAATTTGACTGAATGCAATACTCCAGAACACACACACTCTCAAGAAGTCAAACTCAAAGTAGCAGTTTAAAAAGTAACTTTCCGTCTGTATGTATAACAGGGGAGGTTCAGCACCAGCTATAAATGGTTGTTCTTTGTAAACATCATCACCTTACCAAAGAAAGTGAAACTCAAAGATCCTTTGTTTACTGAGTGCCTACAATATTAAAATCGGTATAGAAAACAAATGAAAGCAGTCTTAAGAGCACCTAGGCATTTACATCCAATGTTTCTGAGGTAGTCTTTAAGTGGGAAAATAGAATCCTTCATAACAATGAAGGATTTGTTAAGAATCCCAGAGTAACAATATGCCAGAAGAATTTGGTAAACAAAAACCTGGCTTTGCCACTGACTACCTGTGAGAGTCTAGGTAAGTCACATGACCTCCCTGGTCTCAGTTCCCTCTTCTATAAAGTGAGGAGATTGGACAAGATAATCTTTCTCAGGGCCCTCCTTGAATTACAACACCCGGATGGAAAACAGAGCTGCTGAAGAAAAAATAAATTAAGCTCAGACTTCGTTGTAGTTAGAGAATGCATCTCTGTCCCACATAAATATCAACTTCTTTTAATTTTTTCCAAGAAGGAAAATGCTTGAGGGCATTTGGCTTCAGGAAGCAAGGCTAACTGCTATTTCATCACTAGCTGAGAAAGAACAGCTTGTGAAGGAGGAAGGTGTTAAGAGAGAAAGCCCTGGATCAGAAGGAATAAAAGAGACCTGACCTTGGTTGAGCAATGAGGGATTGCAACATGAGAGAAATGAGATGGAAGGCATAAACTAGGGCAAGAAAACAAAATCAAGGGCAAAGGAAGATGCTCTTAGAACACAGGATATGATAGCAAACATGATCGGAAGGGAAAAGAGCAAAGAGCACACTTTAGTTTTGTCTCCTAAACTAATGGGGGAAGTGGTAAATATGTGTATGCAGCATTCTGAGAGCAGCAGAAGCTGAGACACAAACATGGGGAAAGCACAGTGCAGTGTTTCTACCTTCCAAGATCAAAAGCAGCAGCTGAAGAGACAAGGAGAGTTTCTGGCTGCAAACTTCTAGATCCTTTAGCCACTAGAGCTTTACTTTATATGATCTGGAAAAAAAAGGAGTCTCACCTTAAACTCCTGGTTTAAGCCCCAACTCAGAGTCAACACAGATAGATCACTGCCTTCTGTGGTTTGTAAATTCTTTTTTCTTGCCTGTCAGAGTGGTAACGTGAGCACTAAGCTGGGGACATTCAGACAGGCACTCTCCCTCATCCTACCTCCCCTTCCATCCCTAACTCAACAACCTATCAATCAAACCAAAGACAAGGAACAGACAGGAGCTGGAAGGCTCTGTCTTGTTTATTCCTCAACATTCCCTCCCCCATCTCTTCAGCTGGCAGGAAGTATGAGGCAAGAGTGTTCAATGACAATTCAGGGCAGCAGTAGTGGCTAAGACTCTCTAGGTCTCTCCTAGAACTCTGGGAAACAGCACAGTGAAGCCTGCCAGAGAGAGGTGTGGTGGAGCAAAAGTGGGATCCCATGAAGGGAAATCCACATTCTTGGCTGACTGAAATTCGCTCAGCCATAGACTGAGATACCCACCTTGATGAGAGAGGAGGTCCTGAGGTAGAGAATTAGAATATTCAAATCTCCTTCATTAGCTAGTTGGAGACATGTGACAATTCTGTCCTACACCACAAACTCCACTTGTCTTCTCTCTCGTTTCCAAGGGGTTACAGGAGTGGGTATGGGTAAGGAGACTCCAGCTAAGACACTTTCCAAATTTTATGAGTTTTCCCTCTTCATGACAGCTTCCAGCTCAGAGTATGTAATTCCTAGATTATATCAAAACATCTGTTTTGTTGTTTTGGTTCTGTTGGTTGTCCCCCACATGGAAGAAACATTCCAAACCAGTTAAGCCATAGGCAAGCCCATATCTCAGAGACAAAAATCTTAAGGAAGTTTTTAAAGACTTAGCTTATGAGTTATAGTATTAATCATCAAACACCGACTCAAACACCTCTTATGCCCAACACCCTGGGATCCTTGTTTCTCAAAAGCTGCTCCACTCCGAGATTCCTAGCCTGCGTTCCCTTTTGCATCTTTCCCTCCTCCCATTCCAGAAACGCTGTCTCTCTGCACAGTGTTTTCATCTCCTAGCAACTTCCAAATATTTATTTACATAATTATTTATTTCAATGGCCAAATGCTTTAGAATGGCACCCCACAGAACCAGACTGTTCAAGAGGGTTGAGGGAACAGGGAAAAGAAATGAGAAAGCAGGTTCTTGATTAGAGTGACATCAAACTGCACAGCAAATTTCCTCTTCTAAGAGTACTTCTCAGCAATTTTACCTTTCCTCCAAAAACAGAAGCACAGTCTCTTTCCCTTTTCTCTCCCATTCCACTGCCCCAATCTCAGTCTTTTGGGGTGACAAGGCATATAACACAGCTATATTATTAAGAAGCAAACCTCCCTGGCACCAAGGTGTATTCTTAGCTGAATATACTGCATCTTTCAGCCCAATTATAATCTGAAGGGCAGCCACCCAACCAGTCCCTGAACCTGTAAGAAAAAGGGTTCCACTGCTTCTCTGTTGGAGACTCTCAAGGACATTTAGACTTAAATCCAATATGAAGATAAGCATCATTAATCCTTTCATCCACAGACCACTACTGGGCTTAGAAGATTGCAACATGAGTCAAGAGTTCTAAACAGAAAGGAAACTGAAGGCCACCCTCAGAAGTGGCCACTTTTCAGCACAGAAGAACAAAGATTATGAACACGGATATACGGCAAGAGTTTACTGGAGCCAGATGTAGGGAATAGTCTAATGGGCCTGGAATAGAAGCAAGAACTCCTGGTACTCCTAAGCCTCTTTAAAACAGTATTATCCATCTGCACCCCAGAGAAAATGGTAAATCACAGCCAGCACAGGATGCACCATGCCAGTAACCAGCTGGAACTTGACTCTGCTGAGGTGGACTGTAGCATCTGCCACCTAAACATAGGCAGACTCTCTGGCAGCTGCCACTGGTAAAAGGGAATAAACCATTGTGCTATAGTGGAAGAAAATTCACAGCCCTGTTACCAGGGAAGCCCAGATGTTGCTGAGAGTCACAGATGTGCCAGAGGCAAGGACCAAAACACCTACAGCAAAGAAAGCGTAACCTAGCACTGAGAGGACACCACCACCCAAACATACACATCCTGCCTCTATTAACACTTACATATGGAAAGAGGTATTCCCTGCTGCAGCTGATGCAATTACAGAGAAATCAATTTATACTGCATCTGCTGGGATCAGTTGAAAGCATAGGGTGAGCAGAACACAGAGCGGAAAATCAAGAGCCAGTGAACAGCACATTACCAGGCCAGCCGCTTTGCAGGAAATTGTAAGCTGCAGAAGTTTAAGGCAGCCTGAGCTGACCCTAGATTCACACCCACTCTGGTCTAGGCCTGCAAACTCCATTTACTGAGACATGAACTAAGATCATCTTCCCAAAGGAGGAGAACCCCTTGTGGGGCTGCAGGCACCTGTCCGTCCAAGTCAAGCAGAAGGCAAGGTATCATTACACCATTTGGCAGCTATTAAACCACCAGGAGACCTTGATTCCCAATAGTTGAGGGAGATACCCAGCCAAGAACTATACTTTAGTGGCCAAAGAATCTCTTTCAAGGCCAAACTTTCATAGCCACTACACTAATCCATAAGACCTGATTAAGTACCTCAGTACCTCCTGCTCCACTGTTTACCTGCCCCAAACTGTGACCTTTTGCTCTTTGGCAGTCACCAACAGAACACTTGGTAGATATCATGTAATGAAAGTTACTTAACCCTTTTCTCTTCCAGAGACCCAGCAGCACCATTTATCCCATTAAAAACAGCACTCAATTGAAAGCCTATTAAGCTTATCAACTTGTTAAGTTTACCAATGACTCTAAGGATGAAATGTCAATCAAGCTGGTAACCATATAAAGGTTGATGCCAGCCTCTAGTAACAAGTATCTGAGGTGGGACAAGGACAAGGCTGGAGGTTCTTGACTTACGGAAAATTCATGCTACCAGGTAGCTACCCCCAACAACAGACACTCTTCTCCAAAATGTCCAGGCCTGCTGTTAATGAATCTGTAGGGAATCCCCTAATTTGGAACAAAACCACGTTATCATTACCAGCTGCTCTGACCTTGTAATTGGTCATTACCCACAAACTAATGAGGCTCCCACAGAGTGCACATAGCATTTGGCGGTTAGTCCAGGGCAGTTCTGACTGGCAGTGGGCAGCCAGATCTGGCCACCTCTTACCTTTTCAGACTTGACTTTCTTTAGCGGGCGACACTCATTCTCCCCTTCCTCTGGCTCCGGTTTAGCTCCCAAAGGGTTGAGCGCTGCCCCAGGCTCAATAGCTATACTCCCAAGTGGCTCCACAGCTCCTGGATCCACCCCTGTGCTTCCATCATACTGACCACCACGTCCTCCCAAGGGAACTGGCTGGAGGACCCCAGGATCCTTTTCTGAACAAGTCCCCACTCCTTCGCTTCTCTCCTTCTTGCTCTTAGATGAGCTGTTCTCCTTCTCCTTTTTGGAGCCGGCTACACTGCGGGATGCCTTAGCCGCCTTCTCTGAGCCCTTGGGAGCAATAGCAGCAACCAGGCTTCCTGCATTGGCACCATCTCCTGAGCGTCCCTGCACCTCTTTCTTGCTAGCTGCCCCCTCACTTGGAGTGAACAGGGACGTCCCTGGAGTGGGTTTGCTAGTGTCTTTGCCACTCTTATTCCTTTTAGATTTTGATTTGCCTTCCTTCCCTTGAGGACCTGGCACTGGGGTCACAAACTTGATGTTGTCTGGTAGTGTAGCCACAGCATTGGGAGCTGGTATCCCCACCTCCTTTGAGCCTGACATTTCCAGTTTCTGCTGGTCCTTTTCCAGATCGGCGTCCAGGTCAATGATGAGATTCCCTACTCCAATGTCCCATTCATCCCCACTGTCGTATGTCTCAACCGGGTTTGCATCCACTCCTTTCCCTCCGGAGGCTCCACTGCTCAAGGACATCTTAGAGTCAACGTCCCACCTCAAGATTCAAGGCTCTTCCTTGCCCCCAGCTTTCCTATTTTCAGCTTCAGCTATGTTCTCAGACCTGCCACATTGGTCAGTATATGCCCAGTGGACAACATCATTGCTGGAAAAAGAAAATTTAAAGAGCTGTTAAAGGAAACAATACAGGCAAAGAGGCTGAAATAAACTCCCACAAAAAACAGACCCTTCCTAGGTGGCTATCACACCACAATAGACAAGACAAACAGGTTCAGTTGTATTTCTAACCAAGTCACATTGGACCAAGGGAAAAGCTAATTCCCACTCCATCTCCACAGGGGAGAGTACAGTATTTGCAATTGCCCGGAAATTCGGCGGTCTTAACTAGGAATCCTCTAGAGTTAGTTTCCCATTCCCAAGAGACTTATTTCTACTACCACTGCCAGGCGGCAATACTCCCTCAATCAATACAGGCCCTGGCACATCCTCTAGCACAACTTTACTCATACCTCTTTTCTCCTTCTTCTTCTTGAACTATCAGAGATTCAGAACATAGTCTAGCAAAGGCTAAATCCCTCTACTAACAGGGCCTATCCCTACTAAAAATAATATAGATTCCTTGTCATTCTACTGCTGGGGGGGGGGGTGGTGTCTAATTGTGGGTAAGTAAAAGAGAAAAGCAAACAGAACTGGGGAAAAATACAATATCAAGATAGGGGCAAAACCTGCAATTAGAGGAGACAATCCTCAGAGAGGACTTAACCAATCAGCTTCAGTTCAGTTAAGCCAGCCTTATTAAACTCCAGGTTTCAAATTATGTCTAAATAGCAGAATTCAGTGTAGTCTTTCTCACTACCCACTAAAATACCCAGGAAGAGAGACACACACACACACACACACACACACACACACACACACAGAAAAAATATTACCCTATCAATAACTGAACAGTACTAAAAAACCTCATGTTAGAATGTGGGAGAAGTCTCTACATTCTAATACTATAAGACTGATGGCACTATACTGATAAATACCAGGGCCTCACCACATGGAACAGAGACAGCTAAAAAAGGGGGTGGCATGGGGTGGGTGGTAAAAAAGGCAATTTATACCTCTCCTTGGGAGTGTACCATCTAGAAAACCTGGCAGCCAACATACACCATCCAGCTATTACTTTATTTTGTTTTTTTTTTTTGCGGTACGCGGGCCTCTCACTGTTGTGGCCTCTCCCGTTGCAGAGCACAGGCTCTGGACGCGCAGGCTCAGCGGCCATGGCTCACGGGCCCAGCCGCTCCGCGGCATGTGGGATCTTCCCGGACCGGGGCACGAACCCGCATCCCCTGCATCGGCAGGCGGACTCTCAACCACTGCGCCACCAGGGAAGCCCCCAGCTATTACTTTATGATGAAACCAAAGATTTCTGTTCTTGCTCACTCCCGTTTACCATCTTTCTATATGCATATAGAAAATAACTCTCATAAGATGACAGAGCAGAAAGGGTAAAACAGAGGTGGCACAATGAATCCTACAAAGTAAATATCTAACAGGTAAATGCCATAGATATCTCTTAACAGAGATAAGACACATTGTACTTTTCCACCTGCTCTCTCAAGGCAGTGTCAAAGAACCAGGGTGCAGTTCAAGAGAAGATGTCACCTAGGAGAGCAGAGCTTATACCAAGTGAATGCTTGATAGCAACTGGGATGTAAGAGAGAAATTCAGTGCATTAATAATGGCAGCACATTAACCTGCCATTTAGCCATAGATCTGAGAAGAAAATACATCCTTTACCCAAGTAGAGAGCTTAGTGCCAACAACCAACCATTGCTGACGTTGAGTCCACATAGATCTTACTTCATAAAACGATGAGCAAAAACTGTGTGTGGGGGAAAACATGACATAAGAACTATGGGGCACCCCCGGTGGCACAGAGGTTAAGAATCCACCTGTCAACGCAGGGGACATGGGTTCGAGCACTGGTCTGGGAAAATCCCACATGCCGCGGAGCAACTAAGCCCGTGAGCCACAACTACTGAGCCTGCGCTCTAGAACCTGCGAGCCACAACTACTGAGCCCGTGTGCAACAGCTACTGAAGACTGTGCACCTAGAGCCCGTGCTTGGCAACAAGAGAAGCCACCGCAATGAGAAGCCCACGCACTGCAATGAGGAGTAGCCCCTGCTCACCACAGCTAGAGAAAGCCCGCACGCAGCAACAAAGACCCAATGCAGCCATAAATACATAAATTAAAAAAAAAAAGAACTATGAAAAAATGCCACCCACAAGGTAAAGGCAACATAATCTCTGAAAAAATTAAAGAAATGATACCTCTGATAATGATCTAGAATCTGAAGAAATTTTTAGTAGAATGTTTGGAATTCTCTATACTATACACTAATTCATTCAAAAAAACGTGTATTAATTGCCTACTAAGTACCAGGCACTAAACTAGGTGCTGGGAATACAGCAGCAAGTGAGAGTGTATAAGGCAGTGGAACATGATACTGAAAATAATTCTATTATGAGGGACAAAGGCATTTCTAGAAATGGGAATGCCAAATGAATCTGCACTACAAAGGATTATTAAAGCATAGTTCTTCTCAACATCATCATTTGTCACCTCTGCAATCTCTGCAATTGTGGTGAGGCTTAGAGCATAACCCACGTTCATCTAACACTTACCCACTTTCCTCTTGAGCTGCACTATCATCAGTATGTAATGTAACCATTAGAGCAATCCCATGTTTGTTTATTCAATAAAACTTTCAAAAGACCTTCCTCCAAAAAACAAATAACCAAAAACCCTTCCTCTAGAAAATAGGATGCTAATGGAAGAGAGACTCTGGAAAGGTATATAAAGGGAAGAATATAAAGTACATAAAAGTGTTTGTGCTCACTGAGAGCTCCTGACAGTTCTGCACTGGCTGACCTGTCGTATGGAGCAGGATAAACAAAATATGACAGTAAAGAAGACATAGCATTAAGAAGATACTAGGCTGAAATGGAAAAATATGAACTTAGACAAAAGAATCTGATTTTATTTTTTAAAAAAGGAAGATGCAAGGAAATGAAAAATGCAATTAAAATTCATACAGAAATCAAAAAAGCACAGAACTAAAACTGTGGAAAATGAATCTGTAAATTACAAGAAAACCTGAGATACTGTTCCAGAAGGCAAAGGCAAAGGACAGCAAAAAGAAAACAATGAGGGAAATTGAAAGACAGAGAAAGTATTTAATAATACTCAAAGCAAAACTGAAGAGACTAGAACAAACGGGAAAAAAGCAACCCATCAAGGCATAATATATGAATAACATCTTGAGCTGAAAAAGATCTTGAAAAAGTTCACTACCTTTTCAGCAAAATCAATTTAAAAAAAGCCAAACTTGCAGACATCCTAACAAAATATTTGAATTACAAAGGACAAAACTTAGGCCAACCTCAGACTGCTCTGCCATATTAAATGTTAAAAGAGAATGAAAAATCTACAAAGAATTTTGAAGAGAAAAGGTTATTTTTCAAGAGTCTTTCACTGAGTCAAGTTGTTTGTCACGTGTAAAAACAACAGATTTTCAGTTATGTAAGAACATATATATATCCACCTTGTTAAAAACTATCTGAAGCATTAAAGTAAGTTCAGTGTAGCATAAAGTTGAATAATTCTTGTAAACAGAAATACCAAATGATTTTTGTAATCTTAAGAGTAAACTCAATGCAGATAATCCTGGAAAAGATAGGAGGCAAAATCAATGCTTGTAATAATGCTGAACCTAGAACGTTCAGCCTTAACATCAGTAAGGAAAGACACTTCCTCAAATTCCTTTTGTCCCAATTCCATATGTCATGGCGAATTGTTTTGTTTTTTCTAGTAAGCAAGAAATATTGTTATAAAGCAGAAACTAACACACCATTGTAAAGCAATTATACTCCAATAAAGATGTAAAAAAAGAAAAGAAATATTGCTGTTAACATGTTTTTAAAATTGTGCTTCTTCTTAAAAGGGAGCTGGAGATGAAAAGAACATCTGATGCTCTGTGCTCATTTTCAAGTTCCACATCTTAAGTGAGATATTCATTAAGTGGAGGGATATCCTAGAGTATAGTAAAACACCAAAAAGCCATTTCGTAAGAGGAAAGGTCTTAGAAACTGGTATTCTTTAATCTGGAAAGGAGTTAGCTGAAGGGAGACAGGCTGGTTAGCTTCAAATATATGATGGTTGCAATGTGGAAGAGAGAAACTTATTCTGTGATGCTGAGGATATAAAATGGACCAGTAAGTAGAAGTTACAGAAAGACAGATGTTTAACTCAGGAAAAAATGTAATACCCTGGAATTCCCAACAATGACCCACAATGCTTAATGAAGCCATATCTTTATCACTGAAAGTAGTGACCAGAAAAACCATAATCACCTGTCAAGCAAATTACAGAATTCTTCTATGTGTGACAGGGAGTAGTCTGGACATGCCCAGGGCCTTTTTCAAATCTGAAATTCTGTTAATGTACCTATCAAAAAGTGCATTCCCTGGGCTTCCCTGGTGGTGCAGTGGTTAAGGATCCGCCTGCCAACGTTCAAGCCCTGGTTCCGGGAAGATCCCACATGCCGTGGAGCAACTAAGCCCATGCGCCACAATTACTGAGCCTGCGCTCTACAGCCCGTGAGCCGCAACTACTGAGGCCGCGCACCTAGAGCCCATGCTCCACAACAGGAGAAGCCACCGCAATGAGAAGCCTGCACACCGCAACGAAAAGTAGCCCCTGCTCGCTGTAACTGGAGAAGGCCCGCGTGCAGCAATGAAGACCCAATGCAGCCAAAAATAAATAAATAATTTTTTTTTAAAGTGCTTTCCCTACTAGAAAACTACCCAGAATTTCTGAATGACCAGGATGCAAACAAAGAAAACATATCCTGAGGACTGATATTTAGTGGTCCTGATGTTCTATAGAGAGCCACTGTCCTCTAATTTCTGAGTGAGTTAAGTAAGTACCACTTTTCAACCAGGTGACTTCTCAGAAATTCAGTTTACCAAACCCAGCAGGTTTCATAGTAACTTTGGTGGTACCTTTCCAAAGATATACTGAAAAATTGCCTAGGATTCTTTAATCAGCCTGGCTACAGCAGCCAGACCACTTTCCATCTGCTCCCTACCACATCCCTGGCTTTATACAGCTAATAATCAAACTCTCTGACAGGTCACGGCAGAGATGTTTAACCCCAGGAGGTAGGGTAACTAACATCGTAGCTGGAAATGAAAAGCACTGACCTCTTGCTTCCATGGCAGAGAAAGTGCAGAATCAGGAGAACCAATACCTTACAGAGACCACAAAGTACTTTCAACTTGCAGGAGCTTCTGGATATATTTTCTTCTCTCTTCTTCTAATTGTACTACACTTCGCTATTTAGGACCATGATTCACCAAACTCTGGAATTACTTGCCAGTGCCATTTCTGCTTTGTTCTGCACCTGATCACTAAGAACTCTTCTCTGCGTGGATATAGCTAAGGGACCAAGATAGGCCATGACAATCACTCCTCATACCCTGTATCTATAACAATGAAAGTTCAAATTCCAGTTTCCTCTCTGGAACCCAACTCCATCTCTCAGACTCCCAGCCCACAGGTTGGTTTGTAATCATACATTTCAGGTCATTAATTGCTTTTTACTAGGGCATATGCCATAGATTACACCACTTCCCTACCTCAGTAATGAGCAAGGCCTCTCTTCCAGACTAAGAATGAGAAAAAGCGTCTTCACGCGAGGTCTCTGCCCCTGCCCAGAGGACATAAGCAACAACTGACCCTACTTATGTCCAAGCACAATATGAAGAAGAATACTTCTCCTTCTGCCCAGATAGAGCTCTGGATCCATCCTACAGGGCATCAAAGAGAAAGGATCTCTTTAACTGCCAATTACTTATAGCTAATCTGGTCTAAGTAGCAAACTGTCCAATGCTCTCCCAGTGTAAATTTATCTGTCCTCCCCTCTTGTTACAGTTTTTGGATCAATCTTCTTACAGGCTTTGGTCTGAGCAAGTGACAGTTGTGTTTGAGTGAGTACACTCTGCTTGCGACCACACAGGTCACACACATTTGGGTGTGCGGGTGATCCGTCTGGCTAGCTAGTCCTCACCGAAAGCTATATGGACAAAGAAAAATATGCTACACTCAATTTTAGGAAGGCAGCATGGTGTAGAAGACAGATAACTGAGCTGAGAATCAAGAGATGTGATTTCTAAAAAAAAAAAAAAAAAAAAAGAGATGTGATTTCTGGACTCAGATTTCCAATGACCCTAGCCAGGATGTTAGCCAAGTTGCTTCATTAAATATTAATTTTCTTATTATAAAATGGAGGGAGAATCCATCATGGTTCTAAGCATATTATGAGGATCCAAATCTGAAAAATATGACAACTCAAAAGTATAAAATGACCCAAATATTCTCACAATGTTCTAGGGTCTCAAGTTAAAGAGGCCTGCTTCATGGTTATACACTGTATAAAGACCTAAAGTATTTTAAAAATAAAGGAAAAATAAATATTAAAAAAATTTTTACAAATTAAATTACAGGTAGTACTGATATTCATTTGAGTTCTACGAAAGAAAATGGCAATCCTTTCTTCTTTCAATTACTCAGTGGTTTTCACTTACTCTGGTTTTCCATTTAGGCTACCCCTACCTTCAGATGTGGCTCATAAAATCCTACACTATAGTGACTGACAAAAAGACTCCATCTTGCTTCAAAAACCCCTCAGGGCCAAGGTACCAATCTCAAAGCTCATGGTTTTAACATCTGGACTATCTCTTTTGCCAACTGTTCCAGTCCAGTAGGTTGTTGACCCCCCCTGACAGGCCTTCAAAACTAAATTGTGTGAGGGTCACAGGGTTTGATGCCCCAGGGAATTGTCAATAAAGCAGTGGGGTAAAACAAAGTTGAGAGAAAACCAAACTATACCATCTTCCCTGAATTCCAGATGCTACCCTGAAATCACATACTCAGCCAACCTCAGGTGAGGCTAGTACAACATGTAAACCATCCGTGGTGACTCTGAGCTTACCCAGCTGGAAGAACAGGCATCTCCCTCTCCAGCTGCCACATTAGAGCTCACTAATCAACTGAATTTCCAACTGGGGCTCTAACAAGAAACAATCAACTTTCCTTTGGGTCTCTTCCTTAATTTATTACATTAATTACTGCAACAAAGGAACTGTGTCATCTCCTCAAGTACCATACCTCTCAGCTTATATCTCCAATGGGGATCAGATAAAGACAGACTAAGAGTGCCAATTTGAGAAGATGGATCCAATTCAACAGGGCTCATCTGACCATGTGTCACCTAAGGACAGAAGAGCAAAAGTGTACCATCTTCCAGTCCCTCAGTGTTTATAACCTGCACCTCATGAATAGTTTTATGGTCCTCACAGGCTGCTATTCTCAGAGTAAGATTATGAGGCTTGACCTGTTTCATTTCACATAAGCAAATGACACTTCCACTAGACATAATTATTCAACAGGGCTCAGGTTTAGAGCCTTGGTGTTTGTCAATACTGCTCTGTGCCAGCATACATCTCACAATAGGCTAAACAGCATACTAAACATGTAAATAATTCAGTCCCAACCTTATAGGGATTCATTGGTGGAACTGGTTCACAGAGAAAACCCTTACCAAGGCCTATGTATAAGCAGAAGGCAAAGATCATCTAAAGTAAACAATAAAGCTCTACCATCCCCCCTCCCCTAAAAACTGAAGGGCTATGTAGCCCTTTATAATTTAGTTCTTTTCCCCAGAGGTAAACATTCTGTACTAAGGAGAAAGAGGTGATGTCAAATTCTCAAGAAAAAAGTGAATAGTGGAGTTAGCTTAGGAATCAGGAGATCTAAGAAATTGGCCCTCCGCACAGAACTGTTGTGGCAGAGCTTTTCTCACCTCTAAAACAGGGAATAATATGGGTCAAGTTCATAGGAATGGGGGAAAGGAAAAAACCTAAGCAGGGACTTCCCTGGGGGCACAGTGGATAAGACTCTGCGCTCCCAATGCCGGGGGCCCAGGTTCGATCCCTTGTCAGGGAACTAGATCCCACATGCATGCCGCAACTAAGTTTGCATGCCACAACTAAGGAGCCCATGTGCCACAACTAAGGAGCCCTGGAGCTAAGGAGCCTGCCTGCCGAAATTAAGGAGTCCATGTGGTGCAACTAAGACCCAGTACAACCAAATAAAATAAATACATAAATAAATATTTTAAAACAAAACAAAACAAAACAAACCTAAGCACTTTTCAGGAAACATGAGGAATTACCTTCATTTTTATATTCTAGACCTCACCTCCCTTCCTAAGTCTCTTACTTAACTACTATCCTATAGTAACTCTAAAAAGCACATAAAGAAAACTTCTCTATCAAAAGATAGTATCTAGGGGCTTCCCTGGCAGTCCAGTGGTTAAGGCTCCGTGCTTCCACTGTGCACAGGTTTGATCCCTGGTCGGGGAACTAAGATCCCACATGCTGCGCGGGGCGGCCAAAAGAAAAAAAGATACTATCTACACTGTTAGACTAACCATAAAAAATGGTGGAATTCACACACACATCCCTTAGGATATCTAAGCCAGATTGACTTCTCCAGCCTCATCTCATGGCCACACTCTGTCCTCTGCACCCCATTCCCACCTTACTGCCTTTTGGCATTTACCTCAGACATTCCCTGCTCACATCCTACCTCCCAGTGCATGTGATGATTTGATTAACATTTGTTTCCTCCACTGGACTGCACGCATCCTGAGGGCAAGGGGCTGTATCTCTTTTGCTCACCATTGTATCCTAATAACAGTGTTTATGTCACAGTGCTCCCTCAATAAATATTCTGGTCAATAAATGAGTGAATGAACACTGCTTTCCTCAATGGGCAGAATCATAACACTGCCAAGGCTGCCATTTCTCATCTCCATTCTTACTTGAGCTTGATTTGTCACTAGTTATAAGCTGTCTCAATTACCTAACA
The DNA here is from genome assembly GCF_964270905.1 of Leucopleurus acutus. Taxonomy (NCBI): domain Eukaryota; kingdom Metazoa; phylum Chordata; class Mammalia; order Artiodactyla; family Delphinidae; genus Leucopleurus; species Leucopleurus acutus. The sequence continues at coordinate 133,356,668 of NC_139142.1, read as the reverse complement.
GTCTTCAAACTTACTAGAACAGAGTGTGGATTCCTCTTTCTTCTAAGATACAGATAAAGGATACAGATTTACCAAGAGTCTAGGGGAAAAGTAAGAAAACAATCCAGTCCCCACATTTCTTAAAAAATGCCTAAGTGCTCTGGAGTATTCTCAGCCTTCAGTCTCATCCATGCATAGCTGCTACCCAAAATAGGGCTAGCCGACAAATCAGGAGTTCTGGACATAACCAATCCCTTGGAAGCCTCGTACTTAAATGTATGATACATTCTATCAGACTTAAAACGTTCAGTTAGCACATTTTAAACATCTATGAATCAAAGGTGACAGAAGTCAGAAAACTGGTCATGTCTGGGAGGAGGTGACTGAGCGGAAAGAAGCATGAGGGAACCTTGTGGGTGCTGGAAGTGTTCTATTATCTTGAGCTGGATGGTAGTTATATGGCTATATACACATGTAAAAACTGTGTTGTACACTTAAGATTGGTGTACTTTATGCACTTTATCATATGCACATTATATTAAAAAAAAGGTAAAATAGTAAACACCTATGAATAAAAGGACTGTATTACTGGATCATGGTCCTGGTCCTAAAATAGCATTTTATATGATCACGGTAAAAGAGATTCATGCCATCAATCCCCACAGGATAGTTAGGGGGATGGAAATAAGGGAGGGAGGGAGGGAGGGAGGGAAGGAAGGAAGGAAGGAAGGATGGAAGGAAGGAAGAAGGAAGGAAGGAAGGAAGGAAGGAAGGAAGGAAGGAAGGAAGGAAGGAAGGAAATTAATAACAACAAACCAAAAACAGTGAGGTACTTAATGATATTAAATCCTGGAAAAAAACATAAGTTGTATAAGAAAACATAACAGGGGACTTCCCTGGTGGTCCAATGGTAAAGAATCCGCCTTCCAGTGCAGGGGACGCGGGTTTGATCCCTGGTCGGGGAACTAAGATCCCACATGCCGTGGGGCAACTAAGCCCGTGCGCCACAACTACTGAGCTCACGCGCCTCAACTAGAGAGCCTGCATGCCGCAAACTACAGAGCCCATGTGCCCTGGAGCCTGCGCACCACACTAGAGAAGAGAAAAAACCCATACGCCACAACTAGAGAAGAGAAAACCCGCATGCCAGAACTAGAGAGAAGCCCGCACGCCACAACTAGAGAGAAGCCCGCACACCGCAACAAAAGATCCAGCATGCTGCAATGAAAGATCCCACGTGCTGCAACTAAGACCCGATGCAGCCAAACTAAAATGTAAAAAACCAAACAAACATAACAGTAGTATACTAAATGGTTCAATAATAAATATTTACTTAACACAATAAATAATGGATACTGATGAAACCAAACATTTGACTTGATAAGAAGGGGAGGGCAGTAGGAGTGTATATTATTTATTACTTAGAAATATGGGAGTAAATACAAGAAAAAGACTGAAAATTTTAAAGCAGGTGCCTAGTGGGAGTGAGACTTGGTGATGGGAAGGGATAAACAGTGGATTACTGATTTTCATTAAAAGCCATACTACTATTTGATTTTTAATATAAAGTTCATGGGAAGACAAAAACAAAACAGTACATGTATTAATCTGATAAATAAAACATTTTAAAATAACTTTATATGGTTATTATAATTCCATATAATTAATTAAAAAGAAATAGATGCAAAGTTCTAAGAGAGCATAAAGCAATTCCTATTCAGACAGGGATTGTATATTTAATTTTATTTTTCATTTGTAACATTCAAATATTTTAGTTTCATTGTAATAGTTATTTCCTGTCCATCAATGGACACTGATTTTTAAAGGGGTCATTACTCCATTACAATAAATACAGTAAACTGGAATGCTGAAAAAATAAATTAAAAAATAAAATAATTTTATAAAAAGTTAAGGATACACTCCCCCAAATATTCCTGGATCCCCTTGACAGGTTATTATAAAATATATTAATCCAATAATTTATCAAAAATCTTATGAGATAGGAAGAGGGGTAGCAGAAGTGAGGCAGGTGTGGCTATAAAAGGGCAATGTGAGGTACCTTGGTGGTGATGGAACTGTTCTGTATCTTGACTGGTGGTAATAAAATTGCATAGGACTAAATATACACACTCATAAATGGGTACAAGTAAAACTGGGGAAATGTGAACAAGCTGGGTGGATTGTATCAATGTCAATATCTGGTTGTGACACTGTACTATACTTGCATGACATTACCACTTGGGGAAACTGGGTAAAGGGTACAAGGGATTTCTTTGTATTATGCTTACAACTGCATGAGACTCCTACAATTATCTTAAAATAAGAAGTTTTAATTTAAAAAAAACACAAGAAAACCTTCTAGACCCCCTTTTTTTTTTTTTGCGGTATGCGGGCCTCTCACTGCTGTGGCCTCTCCCGCTGCGGAGCACAGTCTCCGGACACGCAGGCTCAGCGGCCATGGCTCACGGGCCCAGCCGCTCTGCAGCATGTGGGATCTTCCTGGACCGGGGCACGAACCTGTGTCCCCTGCATCGGCAGGCAGACTCTCAACCACTGCGCCACCAGGGAAGCCCTAGACCCTTTTTTAAATTTCTACTACCTCTAGTGTTAACAAATTTTATTTATTTACTATTGATAAGAGCAACCCAATAATTAAGCTAAATTCATTTCTAATTTGAAAAGGTGCTCTCTATCCAATACAGGATCCTAAGAACTGGTGAACAAGTCTATATGTTCTTCTCATCGCCTGATAGGGTTTGACAATACTCCCTCTGTCTTTAAAAGCTTAAGATTTTTTTTTTTCATTTTACATGTCTTCATTAAAGCCTTCATCTCATTTGGTCACCAGTTCTTCATCTCATTTGGTCATCCCATATTTCTTAGGGATGCAAAGAATGCACAGTAACACAAAGACAAACCTTGGTTTTGTATAGAGGGAAGTTTATTTTTATCTTTCTTTAGTTCTCTTCCTAATGACGCCTAGCATTTCCCTGGCAGCACACTGAGCTAATTTTTTGAGGGATAGCTTACCAAGATTTCTAGTCTCCTTTGGGGGCTATAATTGTTAGCTAGAAGTTACTCATGCTAACAAAGTGGTTTGGACTTTCTGCCTCTTATTTATTTATTTATTTTTTGGCTGCATTAGGTCTTCGTTGCTGTGCGCAGGCTTTCTCCAGTTGCGGCGAGCGGGGGTTACTCTTCATTGCGGTGCGTGGGCTTCTCATTGTGGTGGCTTCTCTTGTTGCGGAGCACCGGCTCTAGGTGCGCAGACTCAGTAGTTGTGGCTCGTGGGCTCTAGAGTGCAGGTTCAAAAGTTGTGGTGCATGGGCTTAGTTGCTCCATGGCATGTGGGATCTTCCCAGACCAGGGCTCGAACCCGTGTCCCCTGCACTGGCAAGCGGGTTCTTAACCACTGCACCACCAGGGAAGTCCCCTGGACTTCCTGCCTCTTTTAAATGTAATACTATGCACACTGAAGCTCATCTTCTAGTTTTCATTCCCCACACACAGCCAAGATATTTCGGAAGTATAATCTTGAACAATTTGGGAACCTAAATACTTGAAAGAGCTTAATGTCATGAGAAAACCTGAATATGTCACTTTTGTAAAACATTTATTAAAACGTCAAATAAAATGAGTGTCACTACTTAAACCCTTCCACCTAGGAGAACTTATCAAGATGGTTTCTGGAGGTAAAGTCATGAGAAACCAGCACAGTACAATGGAAACAAAACAAAACAAAACAAAACAAAACAAAGGAGGAGGTAGCAAAAGCTCAAGTCTACTCTTTATTCCCCCTTAGATGTGTAAGAATCTTGGGCAAGTCACTGCATTTATTTGAGCCTCAGTTATTTCACCTATAAAAAGCTGAGATAATTAGTATACCATACACAGTTTAATACTCTCAGTAGAAACTGGAACAGCACCCTGACAAGAAACTCATTAATATTCTTACAACAAAATGAATAAATATTTACTTGAAATAGAACAACCACCAAAAAAGGTTATAAATAGCCTCATTAGCTGAAGTCAGGTTTGTGACTACCTTACAAAAAATCTTTCAGCTTTCAGAACTTTGGGGTTTTAGAACGGCAGAGAAGAGACTGTGGACCTACACAGAAGTGTTTACTGTCAGAAAGTCAGTTTGCTAATGCACAACAAAACATTTTCTCCCTTTCCAAGACTGAAGTTTTTAAATAGCCTTTGGCCTGACTTTAACAAAAAGTCTTTTAAAACTAAACAGTGTCAGGACTTCCCTGCTGGCCCAGTGGTTAAGACTCTGTGCTCCCAATGCAGGAGGCCTGGGTTCGATCCCTTGTCAGGGAACTAGATCCCGCAAGCTGCAACGAAGATCCCGCATGCCGCAACTAAGACCCGGCACAGCCAAATAAATAAATATTTAAAAAAAAAACCTAGGGCTTCCCTGGTGCAGTGGTTGGGAGTCTGCCTGCCGATGCAGGGGACACGGGTTTTGTGCTCCAGTCCAGGAAGATCCCACATGCCGCGGAGCGGCTGGGCCCATGAGCCATGGCTGCTGAGCCTGCCGGTCCAGAGCCTGTGCTCCACAACGGGAGAGGCCATAACAGTGAGAGGTCCGCGTACCGCAAAAAAAAAAAACAAAACTAAACAATGTCCACTGGTAACAACTCTGTCCACACACAACTGTCAATGATTTGTCATTTGTGACTTCTCCTTATATAAACTAACCCATCGCCTTGGCCCCAGTAAATGATATGAATGATACCAAGTCATCTCAATCTTTAATTTACATTTTTCAATTTTCTAATATAGATTTTATTCCCTCCACCTCCAAACCCTTCTACGGACAGAACCACATATCTACACTAGTCCCTTAGTGTAATGACCATGCCACTTAAAACATGAAGTGATATACTTTCACTAAGAGTTACAGTTTATCCTTGAATTCTTTCTCAATTCTTGGGTAGATAGGTTTAATCTCATCAAATTTACTGATATGATCAAGAAAAGCCTAGGCAGCTAGGAAAAAAATGTATTGGAAAGACTAAATAAATATTACCATTTCTGGGATAACTCCAGGGACTTCTGTACATTTTACCGTGCTTTCTATGCATTAAAAAAGATTAATTCGTGCCCTAATTTTTTTTTAAAGTTAAGCATTTATCATCATTTGACCAGAAGCTTTAAACTGCTTGGGAAGTAGGAAAAACAGAAGTGGAAATTCTCTAACATCTTCATCCCTGAATGGATCTTTCACATCATAATCAAGCAGTCTTACAATTTTCTAGTTGCCTTTCCATTTTTAACATGTCTTCTTAAAAAAGCAAAAACAAACATAAACTCTTACCATCAGTTGAGCAAAGAGCTTAACTAATTCATCTTTTCTTCTTTCACCTAATTTCTAGGCAGCACGTGTGACTAACCACCATCACTTTGTGGGCTTCTTTGGTCTTGATTGAAAATGTTTAAAAATTTTTTTTAAAGATGCTTTTCTCCTCTCCACAACCTCTGAGACTATGCCAAGTGACCATCTGTTTTGCACAGTCCTTTTGATCCCTTGCTTTCTAATAAAATGGCTTTTAAGTCTTTAAACTTCTGGTGGGTTGTTTTTTAAAATCTTTCTACTTTTCCTACTGTACATACTTGATTGCAGCTCAATTTCTTAAAAATGAATCCCCATATGATAGATTTTATTCCTGCTCTCCCTGAAGAATGTTGAGCTTAATCAAGATTATGATTACTATTAAATAGTGTTGACCTACAGAAAAGTTTATCAATTCTTGTTTGTTCCTCAAAGCAAAATCCAGGTTATTTCTTTGCTTTATGGGATCTAAAACTGCCAACTGTGTGAAGTAGTTTATCTTACTCAAAACCACATCTTCACATTTGCTGTCAATAAAGTATTTAACTAATCTATGTATAAGTAAATAAACCCCACATTATTATTATCTGGCCTAATTCTGCAGCTTCTCCAATCTCCTTTAACAGTTCCAACTCAGCCACATTATTGTGATTAGGGCTGTGACATTCTTATTTAAGTAAGGATTTCGATCCTTATAAAAATTTAATCCCTTGCAACCTGTATCATTCCTATGAAGTACAGAGCCTAGCAGCACCATATTTCAACAATTAGTTTCCTTCCATCAAGTATCTGAGATGTGAATTAAACCACTGTATCATTATTTTGCCTACCAAGAAAGAAGAAGGGAAAAAAATTATATGAGGATGACAGAAATGGCACTCATCATGTTTATGTAACACTTTAAAACAAATCTAATGCTTCAGATCACAAATTCAGGTAAAATATATTATAGACTTGTTGTTGGAAGAAAATGTCACTGTTATATTACCTACTCCAATGTAATCTTGTTAAAACTGAATTTCTTTCTTATAGGAAGGCTCCATAAGAAAAAGAATATTACCAGACACTGTCCTGCATTCCCCTCTTTGCCAGGTAGTGTTATGGAACTCATGTGAAATCCACACTGCCAGGATTTCTAGCTCTGTTAGGACTGGAAGGGCCTACTAATACAAACCACAGAAACACTACTACTAAAAAAGCAATTATCACTAGCAAACTAAGCAACGTTAAAGCATTTTTACTAATAAAGCAAACAACTTGGTCAGTTAAACTGAAACCCTTTTAACCACTAGAGGAAAAAAACAACACACACTTGAATTAACAGACACTGGTTTTAAAGTTCATAATACCGGTAATATGTTATTGTACCACTTGAGTGTATGTGGTGAGGAAGTATGACTTCAAGTCTGATATACAGCAAATCCTGACAAAGAAAAGCAATGTGAAATCTGCCCAGAGGCTCACCTAGCATTACAACCATATCTGCCTAAAAGTTAACAGATTTTTCTTAGCATCGACCCCAAGTTCATTGAGAACCTTTATTCTAAAATTTTATATCAAAATAGCACATTTTTTCAGAATGGCAAATAGGTCTCCTTGTGCACTGCAACTGCACAAGATGATGATATAAATAACTAAAAATAGAGTGTACAGGTATCCTGCACCTCTCAGCTACCTCAAATAGCATACAATATAACAAACGTGCTGAGAGCTTGATGTCCGTAAGCTGCATTCTACACAACCCAAGGACAGAAATAAGACATCTCTCATACGTTAGGTAGGAATTTTAGCTTGGAGCCAATTACCAAAACGGCCTAAGGGATTTCTGTTTCCTATCAGCTTAAAGTAAAGAAAAAGGGAAGAGGCAACAGGAAAAATAATGAAGTAGTAAAGAGCAAGCAAGGAAACTATAAGAAAATTTACAAAACACAAGTCAAACAAGAGAGCATCTAGACATCATAAGACATCTTCATCCTCAGGCTAATGAATTAGGTACTAAGACTTCCAGAACATAGCTAGCTATGCATTGAAAGGAAGTCGAAATACCACAAACCTTAAAATTCAATTTTTAGGCTGGGAGCAAAGTGTACAGTCCCTGAAAACTTATTTTTAATGAGCTACCCCAAACAAAGTTGCTGAGGTCTCACTAGAAGAGGGAAGGTCATGATAATGGGCTTTTCCCGCTGAGGAAGGAGAAAACTCAGAGGCCTAACTCACCCATTACTCTAGGCACCCAAGGGCCAATCAACAGAAGAGTAAATCCCACTCCTCAGGGAACTGGCTACAAGGCCTCCAGTTCTACCCTTGGTGTCTTCCAGACATGACTGCAGTTTTCACCATGATTTAACTTCCAGGAATGCCAGCCAGGGAAGCAGCCAAGAAAAAAGAACATTTTTCCGCCTCACTGTCAGCTAGACCCTTTGGAACAACTGCAGACAGTGCCTCTATCTCTCTTCTGGGCAGAAGAGTATTCAGCACCCTCAGGGAAGTGCCTAACAAACCAGTAACACACTACCATCACAATTCTCAAAGATGTCTACTCTGACCATCTTATTTAAAGCTGCAACCTAGGGCTTCCCTGGTGGCGCAGTGGTTGAGAGTCCGCCTGCCAATGCAGGGGACACGGGTTTGTGCCCTGGTCCGGGAAGATCCCACATGTCGCGGAGCGGCTGGGCCCGTGAGCCATGGCCGCTGAGCCTGCACGTCCACAAAAAAAAAAAAAAAAAAGCTGCAACCTTCCTACCTCTCCCACCTATCCTTCCTCCATACTCCTAATCTCCCTTACTCTGTTCTATTTTTTCCCACATTATTTATCACTCTCTTTACACTATATAATTATTTATTATCCTTATTTATATTTCCTTTTGTTAAAAGACAAGATCCATGGGGTTGGGATTTTTTTGTCTATTTTGTTCACTGATAGATCCTAAGCAGCTAGGACAGGACCTCACATATAGCAGGAATCCAATAAATATTTATGGAACGAAGGAAGTAAATAAGAAAAACTAAAAAGACCTCTTGGAGGTCAACAATACCCGGAGGGCCCAACCATGCCTATATTCCTCTAACAGAATCAGTCTGGTTCCTGTGACTGACCTACATTGCTTCTGTCTGCCATGTACTACCTCTCCCCTTCCCCTCAAGTCTTCCATCAGCTAGGATATATGGAACCACAGTACTGCTGAAGGTACTAAAGGGCACAAATGCTTGTCCTTGAGTCTGAAGGATTTCTAAAGGCTTTCACAGTCTGTGCCTTGTTCCTAGGTTATTCAGTTTGGGATAAAATGTGTTAAATGCAAGTTACCTTAACATAAAAGAAGGTCTGAAAAAAAAAATCACAAGAAGTTTCTGTTTTCAAAAATCAAATTCCAATTCAATTCAGCAAGCATTACGCATAAAGTTATATTCAAAGCACTGGGGTGGAAGCCATGGGAAACAGGAGACTCAAGTCTCTTAGGAGTTTAGAATAAGGTAGGGAAAAAAATATATTCATATATGATTAAAGTCAAGGTGTGATACAGTGCTATAACAGAGATCCCAGCAAAGAGTTAAAGAGATACAGAGGAATACAAAATCAATTCTGGAGATATAGGCGGGTGGGAAGACGAAAGTTAAGAAAGTCTTCAGGAGGGAGATGAAATTTTTTGGTAGGTTAAAGGAAGGGTCAGATTTAAAGCTGAATGCCTTGGAGCAGGGAAGGGCATTCCAACAAAAAAGAAAAGAAAAAAACTAAGGTGTTGAGACTGAAAAATGCAGGGTAAGTGGAAGGAATGGCTGGAAAAAGAGAAAGAAATAAGACTGAAGGCCAGGGTTGGTCAGATCATAGAGGATCTTGAGTGCTGGCCTATATAGGCAGTAAGGAGTCCTTAAAAGATTTCAGCAAGAAGTGAAATAATCAGAACTGTGTTTTTAAAAGTCTACACTGGGGGCTTCCCTGGTGGCGCAGTGGTTGAGAGTCTGCCTGCCAATGCAGGGGACACGGGTTCAAGCCCTGGTCTGGGAAGATCCCACATGCCGCGGAGCAACAAGGTCCGTGAGCCACAACTACTGAGCCTGTGCATCTGGATCCTGTACTCCGCAACAAGAGAGGCCGCGACAGTGAGAGGCCTGTGCACCGTGATGAAGAGTGGCCCCCACTCACCACAACTAGAGAAAGCCCTCGCACAGAAACGAAGATCCAACACAGCCAAAAATAAATAAATTAATTAATTAATTAAAAGTCTACACTGGGATTCCTTGCTACATATTCTTCTAGAAATAAATTCTTTCCTTTCAAAGCACTTCAGCTCATAATCATACATTCATTAAATGATTGCTAGTTTCCTCAACTAGATGTGTAAGTCCAGAAAGGACAGACATGATGTCTAGCCTGGCACATAAGTGCTCAATAAATACAGGCATACCTTGGGGATATTACAGGTTCGGTTCCAGACCACCACAATAAAGCAAATATCACAGTAAAGCAAGTCACACAAATTTTTTGGTTTCCCAGTGTATGTAAAAGTTATGTTTATTATATACTGTAGTCTATTAAGTGTGCAATAGCATTATGTCTTTTTTTTTTTTCTTTTTTTTTTTTGCGGTACGCGGGCCTCTCACTGTTGGGGCCTCTCCCGTTGCGGAGCACAGGCTCCGGACGCGCAGGCTCAGCGGCCATGGCTCCCGGGCCCAGCCGCTCCGCGGCATGTGGGATCTTCCCGGACCGGGGCACGAACCAGTGTCCCCTGCATCGGCAGGCGGACTCTCAACCACTGCGCCACCAGGGAAGCCCAGCATTATGTCTTAAAAAATAATGTACATACCTTAATTTTAAAATGCTAACCATCATCTGAGCCTTCAGCAAGTCACAGTAGTAACATCAAAGATCACTGATCACCTTAACAAATATAATAATAATGAAAAAGTTTAAAATATTGTAAGAATTAGAGAAATATTGTGACACAGAGACATGAAGTGAACAAATGTTGCTGGAAAAATGGTGCCAATAGACTTGCTCGACACAGGCTTGCCACAAACCTTTAATTTGTAAAATACGCAGTATCCGCGAAGCACAGTAAGATAAGGGATGTCTGTATTCACTAAATAAATAAATAAAAACTATAATAATATTGCAGTAGTATGTAGTATGTAATACAGAAAGAAGCATTAACCATGAGGTTACTACAATAATATACAGATGAAGGCCTGAACTAGGTCAGGTGAAAAGGTGAAGCTAAATGATAAAGTATCTAGAATGATTCAAACTTGGTTAATGATCAGATGAGGTGGTAAGGAAGAAAAAAAGAACCAAATATGAACCCAAAGTCTTGTGCCACGGCAACTGGAAGAACTGTAATGCTTAGGGGAGAAAAGGGTAAGCAAGTTTCAGAAATGATGGACTGGAGGTACATTCAAAAGCAAATACCAAGTAGAAAAACAATTTCCCCCTTCCCACTATACCTTTCAGATTCATAGACCCCATGAGCCTCACAATTCCAATTTCTCTATAGTTCCATTTCTGATACCATTCTTGCTGAGTTTCACACCAAACCTCAGAATTTGTACCTGAAGTTTACAACGGACATTCTTGAACATTCACTTCTGCTCACATGAATAAAAGTTCATCTTAACCAAACCCAAAGTGCTTACCTAGGAATGTTACTAGGAACACTCTGATAACATACCAAAAGCCCTCTGGCTTTACTCTGTACATAGAACAGAGCAGACACTGCTGCCTTACTCTATAAATACTGAACTGCAGCCTAAGAAACTACAGGTACCAACATGCAATGTTGTATCAGCATGCAGTGCAGTACCAGCAGGCAACGTGGCCTAACTGCCAGACCTGGATTTCAATCATGGTGTGGTTTGATTTCCAAGGGTTGCATGGCACTGGTCACTTTCCAATTCAAAACCCTTCACTTGACACTTAAAAAAAAAAAAAATCTATCTACAAAAGCCACTTATATTTCTAATACAAATCTTTAAAAAATCTCATGCAAGTGGAACACTTCTCAAAATAACCTTTAGATTACCTGAAAATTAGTAATGTGCTACAGATGGCTGGAATAAAGCAAAACACTCCCAGGACTTCTTATGAGTCCAAAATAAACAATAGTTCCTCCCACTGAATTTTTCTATTACAGACAGATGGATGTTTTAAGTACAAATTTAAGAAGAGTGAATGCTTCTTCCAATGTTCAAAGGTAGATTAAACATGTGATTTTGCCATGTTAAACACATTCCCCAAAAAGAAAGACTAAAAGACCATCATCTTCTTAACATTCAATAAACAGCTGCTATTGGAAGTTCCAAATCCAAAAACTAACTGGAAAATACTGATAAAAATCCTAACTTGGGGAATTAACAACTAGGTTATACAATTTTATTCCTTTAAACTGCTTGAAAGCAAAGATTTTCTAACATCACAGTTAACCCTTGAACAACATGGGTTTGAACTGTAATTTAGGTCCACTTATATCTGGATTTTTTTCAATAAATACGTACTACAGTACTACACAACCTGCAGTTGGTTGGAACCCTGGATACTGGAAGGCCAACTGTAAAGTTATATGAGGATTTTTTACTTCCCTGGGGGAGGGGGGGTGCCCCAACCGCTGTGTTGTTCAAGGGTCAACTGTACTACCAATTTCAAAGTTCCTAAAGTCACCCATCAACTTTAATTTGCTCAGTCCCTTTTAGGGGGTATTTCAGAGATCCCCCTTGTTGCTCAAACTGCCAGATTTTGCTTTTTTTTTTTTTTTTTGCGGTATGCGGGCCTCTCACTGTTGTGGCCTCTCCCACTGAGGAGCACAGGCTCCGGACACGCAGGCTCAGTGGCCATGGCTCACGGGCCTAGCCGCTCCACGGCATATGGGATCTTTCCGGACCGGGGCACGAACCCGTGTCCCTTGCATCGGCAGGTGGACTCTCAACCACTGCGCCACCAGGGAAGCCCCAGATTTTGCATTTTGATCATTAAAAATAACACTTTTATTTTGTAAACAAAACAGTGGGCAACTCTTATTCAATCCCAAGAAGTTAATTCAAAGTAGGTTTTCCACTAACTGGACAAAAATGGAAAAATGCCCAACCCACCTCCAAAATCAGTCCCTTGGCTCAAGATTTCAGATATAAGAGATTTAAAGATCTTAGATTACTGACTGAATACACAAAATTACTTCTTAATGATATCAGGCAAATCCTTTCAGGTTTGATTTCTTTCTCCCAAGCTGAGGTTCTTTTTGTACAGCTTTCTGATCCCCACTCCTATGGCTTGAGAAGGCTAGAAAAAGGTATATTTGACAAACTGGTGAACCTGCAGAATGAAGGTACAAGACTCTCCAAAAGAAGATAACTTCATTAAAAAAAAGGCACAGCATAAACTTTATAAACATATCAAAGAGGAGTGAGAGTCAAGCCCCCAGGAACTAAGGCTGCACTTATTTGCCCTTCTGAATACTGACACAATAATAAAAAACTGCCCACTTATGTCAACCATCAATCATTTTTGTCCCATTCGTTCATCATAATCTTGATAGCATAAAATTCAACACTATATGAAGCCTTTAGAGATGATCATGTCTAATATGCTCACTTTACAGATAAGGAAAATGAAAACATAGGAGTGACTAGCACAAGTCACGGCTAGTCACAGGCAAAACAGTGATCAGGATCTGGGCTTTATGACTCGCAATTCTGTGCTTTTTCCTCTATGCTTTGAAAAGCTATATTAGCAAATAAACATTTTACACTATTAAATCAGAAAATAACTAACTGTAACTAAGCCACACAAAAATAAAATTCATCCATCTAAAGAGAACAAAGGGTTAGAATAGGAAGTACCCCAATTCAAACAGAAAGAAGGAGCATTTGTTCATACAGTACAGGGCTTTCTTAAGGGCACAACCTCGCACATATTTTCTGAGCCATTTTATTAATTACCACCTGCTCGGACTTGTGTCCTGTGCTCCATCAAATGCAACTCCTTAAGAGAATGCCACACTGACTCTTGTGGCAAAGGTCTGAAAAGTGGTAACTTCTGGCATAGATAACTTGATGGTACAAAAGGAACCCACAAACGTGGTGCCAACAATCAAGAGGAGAGGACTGGGGGCTTCCCTGGGCACAGTGGTTAAGAGTCTGCCTGCCTATGCAGGGGACACGGGTTTGAGCCCTGGTCCAGGAGGATCCCACATGCCGCGGGGCAACTAAGCCTGTGCGCCACAACTACTGAGCCTGCGCTCTAGAGCCCGGGAGCCACAACTACTGAGCCCGCATGCTGCGACTACCGAAGCCCGCATGCCTAGAGCCCGTGCTCCGCAATGAGAAGCCCCGCACGGCAACAAAGACCCAACTCAACCAAAAATAAATAAATTAATTAATTAATTTAAAAAAAAAAAAAGAAGAGAGGACTGAAGTTGAAGAGGGTGGAGATGTTGCTGGGAGCAAGTAATCCTGAAAATGGGATAAGAATAAAAATCCAAGGGAGCAACGCTGGCCTGACACTAATGACCAGAGAGCACAATAAAAAGAAGGCAGTTTCAGAGCTTGCCTGGCATCAGACAGCTCTCACCTGCAAAAGAAAGAAAGAAAAAATTCTCACAGAGACAAGAGAAAGATCGCAGGTTTGGTCCTGAGTGATGGATTAGATATGACCTAATAGGTATTTGCCATCTCTTATTTCTGGGACTCTGATCCAAGAACAAACAGCAAGAGAACCATGAAAAATCAGCCCTGTTGGATCTGGAGTTCTGCCTTGACAAGATATAAAGCTCATTCATAGATCTGACTGCTCATGAGACTGCAGTTCAACTCCTGCTGCTAGAGCAAGGGGAGGGGGAAGGAAGATAGAAAGGGGTGAGTGGGAAGGAGGTGGAAGATCTGGGTTGTGACTATAATAGCTACAGTAATTAGAGTGTTTCCAGGCTGCTAGGGAAGTCTTCAGAGCAGAGAATGTGGATGGGAGATGGGGGAGGGGGAAAAACATGAGGAAGCAAACTACTGAGAATGCTAGGAAAATACATGGTGGTTTGTGAACAGTTTAAAACAAATAGCTGCGATGGCTTCATATGGGGAAATAAAGAAGTTTATATTTTTTCCCAGAAGTGAATATTATACAAATGACTGCTAGGCTCCTACTTAAAGCTAGGTTGCAAACTAGGTTTAAACAGATTCTTGCAAATGTCCCTGTCTCTGTAGTGGTCCACTGGCCCTGGCCTCAGTCACACTGTTTGCCTCCCTTTTCCTTAAATCAATCAAAAAACTCAATCTATCTATCCATCCAGACAGCCAGCCATCTACCTAAATCTCTGTCTCAATCTCTCTGACAGATCAGAGCCTTCACTTCACTTGGAAAAGGGATTTCTCAATTCCAAAACATTTAAAGTCACTTCTTTGCTGTCAATCAACTGTTAATTAATACACTGTGAATTCAATTAGATTGTGTGTATGTGTGTGCCTGCGTGTTTCAAGCACACAGCTTGTCAGCCCAACACAGAAAATCACTGGAGGACACTAAAGAAGTCACAAAATAAACACCAAGTTGCTTGTTTATAAATTTTAGGCTCTACGCCACTGCCTACTATAGTGGCATGATCATGTGAAAGAAAAATAAAATGATATTAACAGAAGATGATGATAACCTAGAAGGAAAATCTGGGAATTTGCAGAAAACCTCAAAATAGAAAGTCCTCCTCCAAGTTACAGGAAATGCTATACTTGTTTTTAAGATAAACATTTAGTTGAGATACTTCCTTAGCATGATTTGGCCCTCTGATGATGACTTGATTCTAACAGTGATGTTAATCTCAAAGCCAGAAAAAAAAGAGTTATACAGGTGCTGGGAGAAACTAAAAATGGAATAAAACAAACAACAGAAGAGGTGCAAACTTCATGTGGAGAATTACATTCATAAAATAAAAACACATGTGAAAGTCTTGAGTAAGATATGTCAGGTAGACTTAACACAAAAAGTCAATTACATCCTTTGCACCTGGGTATCCTCCCAGCAGCTAAATCCTTTTCACTACCCTAAAAGCAAAGAATTTTCTCCTTCCCTATCCCCCTAATAAACAAGTGCTAGAAACACTGAATTACTATTATTCCCTTCCCATTCATAGGGCATAAAGCCAGAACTCACAGAAATATAATAGGGCCGTCTAGGACCATGTCTAAGGCAAGCTACTCAGTAATTTAAAAGAAACAGAGAAAAGGAAGAATCTCTTTTCTCTATTCCATTATCATCTCACTAACAAACCACTATCAGGCATTAAGAAACGTGAAACAAAGAAGAATTTCACACATATGAACTGAACCTAAACCACAGAAGACCAAGTATTTTCTTGTCACTGTGGCATGTGATTCTTTAACCACCTGCTCAATAATCCCTCTGCAACTGCACAGCTGCTGCCAATTCCACATGCCCAGCTAGGCAGGTGCTTTGGTGAATTACCTGTTCCTTAGTGAAAACAGTCCTTCACTGACACTTAGTGGGCCCTGAACCTGCCAATCAGCATCGCCTCTCTTCGTTTTGTCTGTCATAGCCAACTTTTATGAGATATCACGAAGGCATATTTAGTACACTACGTGATTTTGTATTTTGCAGGGTTGTTGTTGTTGTTTTTTTTAAAGGAATCTGATATTTAAAAATCAGGCAGAAGAGAGAATTCAGCTGCTTAAAAGAAAATTTGCCGCACAACATAAGGCTGCCTCATCTCAGAGTGGCCCCATCTGTCTGGCTGTATTCCCATCCATGACCAGTTTCCACAAGGGAAATAACAATTGCTTAGCTACCTATGGAGCAGGAGAAATTGGCACTAGAAGGTTCTATAGTACCTGGCAGTGATGAGAGAGAAAACAGAGTGTGAACTTCTAGAGACCACACATCATTCCTGTACTTATTAAGTCTCCACGGCTGAGCCCAGGCAGTAGTGTTCTGAGTCAAATAAGTAAGGAGTGGCACTTCCACTTGACAGAGCAATCAGTAAACCCCTCAACAAATTATCCTGTTCCAGTCATTTAGTTGCTATATGTTAATTGCAGCATAATTACTACCAGGAGCCAAAATTATGCTTCCATATCCTCGCACAAAATAAGCAATAATCTGTCCAGCTATCTAGACCTCTCATAAGGAAACATTTCTAACAAGAAGCTGGGGGAAAAAAATCCAAAGTGCTCTCTGAAATATGGTCACAGTCAGAAGACTTATAAGACTCCTTGTGGCAAGGGCCCAATTCTGAAACCACTAAATCTAATCAGGGCAAATTTAATCTGAGGCTTCTGCCTTCACTGTCACCTGACAGGATTAAGAAATGAATGCCAACAGCCCAAGAGCAAAAAGCTTTGGACTCAGTTTAGCTGAGACTTCACTCAGAGACCTAGGACATATAGTTGGAAACAGTCTAAAGACAGACAACACCTCTAGTAAGACCTTAAGACAGTTCGGTCATCAAGAAACATAAAGGTCAGAACAACCTGTTCCCTCCTAACAAAGCCCAACACCTAAGTGGCAAGCTATCATTTTTAAGAAACTCATTGAAAGAGAAAAGGGAGGCAACGTGGTCAGACTTAGGGCCTCAGAAAGACCTTTACCACAACCAAAGGCTAAAGTTCCTCTTCAACAACACTCTATAGGAAATGGTTGGCTATTGTGTACAGTGTATATTGTATACAACTGTCCTCCCACAATGAGCTTGATTTCTAATCTCTGTTCAAAGAAAAGTTTTCTTTAATGTCCTAAAGGAAAACCTCATTTCTAGCCCCCAATAATTCTTTACCCAACTAATAGTACCTAAATGCTATTTGGGCACTTCTATGAGGTAAATGCAAGGGCAGGGTTCCTTCTAGCTTGTTCTCATCCTTCTCTCATTAGTAACTCCCAAGATCTCAAATGATTTTTTTTTTTATGTTCATCTCTTTGGCAAACTTCTCCCTAACACAGAAGCACACATGGATTTTCTACACAATGAACAAGTCACCTCCTTTCATCTGAATTAAAATGAAGATAAAAAGGAAAGTTGTTTCGTTTCCCCAGCCCTTGCCCAGATAGGCAAATTCTGTGGCTTTTTTGTCGTGCAATTATTCTGACCAGGAAGTCACCATTAAAAAGGTACTTGGTCCTTGAGTCCCTATCTTAACCCTGCACAGGTTTTTAGTGGTATTCCTAAACGAATAAACAAAAATCTTTGTGTGTGTCCCATCTCTATAAAAAGGATTAAATATGCTGGCTCAAACAAGAGTAAAACCCTCCCCTTGGAGTCTTCTTTCTTAAAAGTCTGACACAAACATCAGGGTTGGGCCTCCCAGCCACTCTTCCTCCTCAACTTAGTACAGGCTAGCCAAAGAGGCAGGCACAACATGGCTGGCATTCCCTATTCTTCTGAAAAATGTGTGCCAATGAGCTCTGCATTGTTCCTCACTCAAAAAGAAGAGCCTTTCTGTCTGGCCTCCTCCAATGGCAAGCCCCAGTCTGGAAAAGGAAGAAAATGGCACTGAGGAGCCTGGGAGATGGAGCATATCCAAAGCTCTCAGACAAGACTTGAACCTATGACCTTCACTGTGTACACAATAGGCGGGTGAGAGGGACCGGTTTATCTCTGCAGCAGCAGTTCTCAGCCCTGGGGTAGCAGTCCTGATAAAATGACACGACTATTGTGTGTGGCAGCAGAACAGTCATCTCCTCACAACAGCCTAAACCAGCACTCCCTCCCCCAAGACAAAGCAGCAGGGGTGAAATTAACTCAAGGCTGCAGAGCAAAGCCTCATACAGAAAAGAGAGGCCTGTAGGGGATTGAGGACTCTCCTCAACCCCTAGGGCTCTGGACACATGGCTGGAAACAGACAGGCTTTCTTCACCATCTTTCCCACTCTCATTTAGATTGGAAGCTGTTTCTTAGAGAATTTAATCATCTGTGATTTGTTCAGAAATATTCCCCCTGAAGGGCTCTGATCTCTCCACCCTGTGTGAGCCTAATTCCTAGAACCTGAAATGACTGTTTGCTGCTGCCTGTTTCACAAACACACATTAATTGGTCAGATGTGTCTCCTCCTCCTCAACCCCAGAGGGAGGAAGGAGAATCTGAGCAAAGCACAGAGATGATCCAACCGTAATTACACATAAAGGGAAAAGAGGGCAGCATGGGTTTTCCAAACAGGACAGGGTCACAAACCCTCCCGGGGGTACTAGGATAGCAGTTAAGGCCAGGCCCAGGAATCCCTCCATCTTGAAGAAAAGGACAGGAGTAAATGTGACCTGAAGACTGGAAGGAGTACACACCCACAACCTACTTACTGCACACTCCCGGCCACCTTGCTCCCCCCTCCTGGGCTGCGCACACGTCCTGCTCCCAGACCCTCGCCCTGAACCCCCCTAACTCCCTGACTAGCTCCAGTCGCCCTGGGCCCCCTCAAGATACCCAGACTCGCCTTTGAAACTCTCTGGCCTGTCCCCACAACCTGGCCAGACCCTAATCCCCTCTCGGGCACCCCTACCCTCAGCCGGAACCGGCCCTGGCCGCGCTTTGAACTTCACCCCGCGCCCCTCGACGCCCCCTCCCCCACCCGCGCAACGACACCCCCACCACCCGCGCCATACACACCTTCCCCCTCGCTCCGCCCCGGCCTCGCAACCCCCACTTCCTCTGTCAGGCGCCGCTACCCCTGGCCCCCTCGGCGCCGCCGCCTCTTTCCTCCCCCAACCCCGGCTCCACACAAAGCTCCGGACTCACCGCGCGGCCGGTCCCGGGAGCCGCCACCTCCGCCCGCCCGGGCCCCGGGCCGTCGAGCCGCCGCTGCTACGGGGCCCAGGCCGCCATCCGTTCCCGCGGCCCCTCCCCCCCCACCCCACCCCGCCTCGTCTCCGGCTCTCCGCCCCCTCCTCGCGCCGCTCCGCCCCGCCCGCCGGTGCCGCTGTGTCCGGGGCCGCGGGTCCCTCCGCCGCCGCCACCGCTGCCGCCGCCGCGATCCGGGACAACCAGGGCCGCCCGCAAGACCCGGACACTGGACTGCCGGGCCCTCGGATCCGGATCCCGGGCTGGTGTGCAGTCTGGAGCGGTAGAGCGCAGGGGAAACCCGGAACCTGGATGGACGAACCAAATCCTGGGTCTCGGAACGCGCGGTCACACGGAGCCCGGATTAGAGACTCGGAGCCCGGATTAGAGACTCGGAGCTCTGGGAATGCTGGAAAACCCGGCGAGCCGGTTAAAACAGAGATAAACTCGAAGAAACCTGGATTGGAGAGCTCGAACCTAACGCTCTCTCCTCGTGGAAAGAACTCTCGCTGGACCAGACTTCCTCGCAGAGAGGTCTCTGGGGAAGTATCATACCTTAAATGCGGAAGACATCAATTCTGTAGGTGTCCAACCGTGGGGAGAGGAAAGGGTCACAAGGGGTCGGAACGTGAACATCCACAAAGAACAGAAGAGCAAGCACAGCTCATCGTGTTTCACCCATTTTATCTCTTGGTTCAGCAAAGCATCAATCCCCTAATTTTTTATCCTTTGTTCTCCAATTTCTTTTGTAGGATTACCACTAGTTTTCCTCCTAAAAGTACCCAAATTCAAAGGATTAATTCAAATCCTTCTAATATCACTTTTCACCTCACCACCCCATATCACCAAATCTTGTTGCCTTTTATTATCTAAAAGTCCTACGGTTCTTTTCCAACCCACCATTCCAACTATTGTAACTTTTATCTTATCTGCTATTCATCTGATTGCCCAGCACTCTATCTAGTAGGCATCCTGTCCTTGTTTAAGTGAACCCTCCCACTCACCTCTCACTCATGAAACTTATCATACTTTTCACCACCTCTTCCCTAAAACGTCCACCCCCTTCCCTTGTGAAAAGAAATTTATCTTAATTCTCAAGTCTTAGCCTCAATTATGTCCTTGACCATCTTAGCTCTGCAGGGTTTTTTTGGCTGCGCAGCATGTGTGATCTTAGTTTCCTGACCAGGGATCAAACCTGTGCCCCCTGCAGTGGAAGTGCAGAGTCCTAACCACTGAACCGCCAGGGAATTCCCAGCTCTGCAGTTTTTATCTTTCCTTTCCCTTACCCTGAGGCATCCTTCAACAGTGCCATTCAAGAGAGTATGTGACTTGGGGATACAGCCAGGTCATAAAATCCCTTTATATCTCCAAATACACATGCAAAAGGGGTGTGTGTGTGTGTGTGTGTGTGTGTGTGTGTGTGTGTGTGTGTGTGTCAGGGGGTGATGGCTAAAGATGAACACTAAGCCTATCTGGCCTAGGAAAAATAATCTCCCCTTGATCCACCCATATTCAGCTTGTTCTAGGACTGTACAAGAACAAAACTGACCCCAGGTGACAGAAGATCTCTAATCTGTACTGGACGATGTTACAAGCGAGGATTCAGCTACTTGCAGGCAGACAAAGAGAAGGGTTTAGAGACTTAGGTATGAATTAAAGGTTAACACTTGAGTAGTCATCTTCTACTGAAGAGCATGACTCTACCACTGAAAAAGACTGGACTGCAAAAATGGGGAACAAAGCAAACATTCCTACAGTGAACTTCAATTTTTAGACAGAAATTTTTCAAGCCTAGAAGAACCATTAAAAATTTTCAAGCAATTGATGTCCTATACAGTAAAA
This sequence comes from Leucopleurus acutus, assembly GCF_964270905.1. Lineage (NCBI taxonomy): Eukaryota > Metazoa > Chordata > Mammalia > Artiodactyla > Delphinidae > Leucopleurus > Leucopleurus acutus. The sequence continues at coordinate 133,335,758 of NC_139142.1, read as the reverse complement.
GAATCTTAAGCTTTGACTTCTTATTCCTCTAGACCAGGGTTTGGCAAAATATGGCCCACAGGTCAAATCAGGTGCAGTGCCTGTGTTGGTATGTCCCATGAACTAAGAATAAGAATGGCTTTTACATTTTTGGATGGCTGAAAAATAATCAAAAGAAGACTATTTTGTGATGTGAAAATTATATTAATATATTAATTCAAATTTCAGCGTCCATAAAAAAAGTTTTACTGGCTCATAGCCATGCTCATTCACCTACGTATTATCTATGGATTCATTTCACTTGCACTGCAACAGCAGAGTTAAATAGTTGTAACAGGGACCATATGGCCTGGAAAGCCTAAAATAATTGCTGTCTGGCCCTTTACAGAAAAAGTGTGCTGACCCCTGCTCTGAACAAGCAGTGTCTGATAGAACTTTTTGCAATGATGGAAATATGCTATTCTTGAGCTGTCCAATTCAGAAGTCACTAGTTATATGTAGTTATGTGAACACCTGAAATATGGTACTGTGACTGAAGAAATGAATCTTAATTTCACTTAATTTAAATAATTACATGTGTCTAGTGGCTACTATATTAGACAGCACAGCTCTAGACGCTCCTCAAATCTCATATATTGACATTTTTGGCCCCTTGTCCCAACATCTCACTCCCTTCCTGTGACACATCTACACATTCTCAGTTGCCCTCTCTGCCCCACCTTATCTACCTGACCCCAAGTCAGGGTACAATATTTACTAGGTTTTCTTTCTAGACTCTTCATTGTCACAACAGAAATCTAATCAGTCTACCAGGTTTCACCGCATGAATTAACCCACATTATGTGCACACACATAAATGGACACACATTTACACAAGTTTCTTTGTGTCAGAGGATGGCACTGTGGCTATGTTCTTTCTTCTCTGCATGAGAGAATTAGAAAGCCCTCCACATGCGAGATTCCTTGATGCTGCCGGAGCCTGTGATATGGATCACCTCCCTCCAAACACATTCACAGAAGCTGAGAACAGCAGATGTGCACTTGCTATTTGAATCTCAAGGAAAAAAAATCCTTCATCACAGGACTTTCTTTCCTGCCCTCCGAGGCCTAATAAACTGAAGTTAGCTGATTTCTCTAGTTTAATAGATGCTTGCTTTTTTACTGGCCTTGTCTAACTGGGCAAGAGAACAACCCCAATACTGTCTCTATCTTGGCTAGGAGCTCTAGTAAAAGCATTAAAAAAAAAAAAACTTACCAAACGAAATGAAATCCACATAAATGGACTTCAGTAGAGACAGTAGTTAAAATGGAAAGAGATTAGGGTTATAACTCATAAAAAGCCATAACTTTGTAATTATTTGTAAAAGCAATCTTTATAGTCAATTTTTTATACCTACTCCCTAGGAAAAAATGGGTTTCTGTAAACTTCCAGCTTAAAAAGAAAAAAAGGGACACCTAGTTTTCTTTCTCCAGATTAGCTATAGCAAGCAAACACCACCCCACCCCACCCCTACTCCATTCCAAACATCTATCTGCAAGGCCAAAGCCTCCTAAAAATCCTGGCAGAGAAAGACTCCAGTTTTATATATATCCTACTTTGAGCTTATATAATTGAGACTGTGTCCTGCCTAGAAAAACAAAAACGCTGAATCCTTTAGCCACTATACAAATTGAGAGCCAATGAACCCAACCATCCAAAGGAGGGTACAGATATTTAGGCTGTAGAAGTAAACCAGCTCAGAAATGTGGACCTTCCCTCAGGCCAAGCTGTCCCAGAGTTGCAGGGTCAGTGCAAAGTGCTGTAAAGTACTGAAAGGCTACTCCTGGGCGAGTTTGTACTCGGGCTGCTAAGATTTTCCACTAGGCTTTAAATTATGCTATTCATCACTGAGCAACTGACGGCCATCTACCCCCAAGTCTCTCCCACACTTCCTCCCGGGTGTCTCCACAAATAAAAGAGAGACCTTATACCACCACCACGTGAACTGAAGAGAGTCTTTCACAGTCTAACCATGAAAAGGAGAAGTTTCCAAGTTACTCTGCCTTTACTCATGTGGCTCCAGCTGCATATTTTGGTTGCTGAGGTGGGTTTCCCATAAACTTGTAAAGTTCTCGTAAACTTTCTTATCACAGCACACAAAATGGTTGCATAACCTGAACTCTTGCATCTCCTGATTTTTTTCTTTAGGCATGCACACACAATCTATCCAGGTGGAAAAATCAATCCATACTCCTCTGTGTTCAGGCTGTCTGTCGTTCAAATAAAAAGGCAGAAAGATAAACTTTTTTTTTTTGCTCCTTAGGTTCTTCACCTCCTACCTTTCAATTTTATTTTGGTATTAAGAAAACCAGACAATTCCAGCACAGAATTCAAATTGCTACTGCTCGGTAAACTATTAACTGCATAGTGAACCCAGTGTGGCTTCATTAATAGTATTAGGGTCTGCAGAAAGCCAGAGAGAGACTTTTTTCCCCCCTAAAGAACTGCCATTGGCGTCCTTTCCAACTTTCTCTACAGAAGTTGAACAGAAAAAAAAAAAAAAAAAGAATACAACATGCCTTCATCACTAGAACAAGAATTGGGTGGGTTTTGCCTGGGAATCCAGAGTGATCAGGCCCCCACAAAACCAATGCCCGGAGCTCTGCAACAAGCAGGGTTCACAGTTGAGTGAGCATCAATGCATAATGAGTGGAGGCATTTCAATGCAAATAAATGCTGAATATGAAGGATTAAAGAAAGGGGAAATTAATCTTTTTCATAACACAGGGCACTTTTTTCTCTCCCTTGCGCTCTCTTTTTTAAGTCATGCACACAACTGCTGGAGGGAATCCAACTTCCCCAGTGTGGTAGTGCTGCTTTATAAAAAGCAGAACATACACATTTAAGACCGTGAATTTCCTGAGGATGCCAGCAACTGAGATTCTGACAGCTCTTCTGAACAGCCTCAGAAAAAAAGTGCTTCACTAAGTGGGACCAGAATGACTAGTAAAAATCTCATTTCAAACCAACCTCCTATTTTTCCAAAGCTCATAGCTTCTTGGGGTATGGATGGCTTAAAGGGTTTGGTTTCAGCATTTTGGGATATTTGGATGCATTTACTGAAAGGATTTTATTTTTGTTTGTTTCTAATTCTCCATCCAAGTGATACTTTTGCAATACCAACAAAATAAACAGGGCGGTTTCATGATGCTTTAGCAGGTGGCTCTCTCTCATCCCAGTCTGATCCTCTTATGTCCTAATGTCTCAAACCAAAGAACAAAGTGGCAGCACCTCTTCAGGTTATCCCCCCACCCCACCCCCCACCAAAATCGGCCAGCGAAGGTTACTCAGCTGAATACTATTCACTTGAAGAGATGTTGGACTAGAGCAGCAAAGTTGATTAAAAACCTCTCTGTCCAATCACACGTTTCTATTAAACACAATTCCTCAAACATCCTAATACTCTACCAGGTTATCACTTTGAAAAAAAAAAAAAAACTTTAAAATTCAAGTGGTCCCTTAAAATACTGTTAACCTAGGTTAAGAATTTTCCTAACTAAAACAAATCCAAGCCTCAGAGAGGAAAATAATTTCCAACTTGTTCCTTTTTCTTCTGTATCATTCTGAGAAAAATGTCAAAGATCTAGAATTTTTAAAATAAGTCTTTATAAATAATGTATCCAAAGATTTTTGACCCACTACATAAAGTAAGAATCCCACTCTTTAAGAAAAATATACAGATTTTGATGAGTTTAAATTCTGAGAGGTTCAAGCCTGATGCCAAGCCTTTAGATGTCTACTGCTTCAATTCCAAAGGACCAGTAGATAGCAATTTTAGTACACAAAACTCCACTATGCTGTATAGTTCCTTTTTTCCTGGGTCAGACAGCTTTATTCTGCTTCATTAACCCCTTCTTTGCTCCTTGATGGATCTTGGAATCCAGTTTCCCTGTAAGGGAGAAAAAGAAGCCTCATTATTTATTTTTTATATTTGCAATGCAAATCTTTCATGGCCTCCCAGGTCTTCTGGTTACTGTGCTTCTGTCACATTGAATTATCTTGCTTCAGGACTCAGACACTTTCAAACTTCAGAGTTTCATTCTGTAAGAATGAGGAAGCAATGGGAACACTGTATAGGGACACACAAATGTACGTACGTACACAGACACAATGAGTATTCACCTAAAAATCTAAGAAGTTAATATTTCTAATTTTCTAGTTACTAGAAAAGAAACATTGCATTTTCCAGAGTGCCTGATGCTAAGGCAAGTTTTTAAAGAATACACACATAATGATAAAGGAAGACATTTCACACAGTGGGAAACCCATTCCTCTGACCTGTTAACTGGCTGAGCATAATGCATGTACCTCCCTCACAGTGAGAAAAGCAGTTCAACTCACTCCTTTGCTGCCTCAGACTTAATAGGGGGAGTGACCTGAAACAGTGGAGTAGAATCCACATGAATGCTTTACTGACAAAGGGCCCCTATCACCAGTTAAGAAGGGCAAAGGTCATAGGCTGTATGACTCGCCTAAGTGTTAAAGTTAGAAAACAAGCAACCTTCCTGTCCCAGGTGACCCTAATGAGAGGTACTTCACGGATGTGGTCTCTGACCTCTGACTTCTCAGATCTACCAGGATAAAGTTGGGTTCAGTGGTAGCTGCCGCCTTAGGAAATAGCCATCTCATGAAGAAAAACTAACAGAGTTCCTGTCTGCCTGGCCTGAGAACAGAGCTTGCAGGTTGCTTTCTCCCACAAAAAGTCTTATTTAAGTCAATAGAGATGCTGATGCTGGAAACAGAAATAGTTTAGTTCAGCCTCGGCACTAAATAAACAAACAAAAACAAAACAGCTGGGTGTACTACAGGCCTATACCCACAACCACTGCCCCTTGTATGTTGTCATTTTCATTTGTTGCAGTAATCAGGTATAAGAGAGAAAGCACTGGACACAAAGCCAGGAAACCCAGGTTCCAGTTCTCCTTTGTCTGATATCAACTAGATGAGTGACTTGGGGCAAGTCATTAGATCTCTCTGGACTTCAATATTCTCATTTGTCCAACTAAGGTAAGAATACATGTCCGGACTACTGCACAAGGAGAGTGTGAAAAAAATGACTTCAATCTAACACGTTTCCCTGTTTTCTTAATTTTTTTCTTCTTCCTCATCTTTCCAGGGCGACATCTGCCTCTGGAATAACATTACTTCCTTCTCTGGGCTTCCTTAGAAACCATCACTAAGTGATATCCTAAATGATGTCCACAACAGTCACAATGATGTTGACTTTAATCTGGGCTTTAGAGCACAGAGTTCTCCTAGAGATTTAGGAGTTCTTTCATCCCCCAGGCTGTCTTGCTGAAAATCCAAACATGTGCCCGCAACCTGGCAAAGGGCCCTGTTACGAGGCAAGTTTGCCGTTGTATCCCTAAGGCTACCAAATGGCAGGTGCTCAATAAATGAATTAAACAAAGAAAAGCAGACACCACAAATTTCAAAACCTTTACTTTATAGGGACTACTAAGTAACCAAAAATAGCAGATATCAGATAAACATAAAAGAGTACTCATTGTAAAGCTGGTGGTACCCAGAGGTACAAAGAAGTATTGCGTCTCATTAAGCTTTCTAGGACAAGCTAGGACACAATTTAGAATTCCATCTAGGACCACAGACTTCTAGTTCTCTGTACTGAATAAGTTAGAAGACCCAGGTCCCAGTTTTGGTCCTAAGACTACCTATCTGTATAACCTTGAGGAAGTCACCTAGTTACTCTTGTCCTCAACTTTTTCAATGCTATGCGGAAACATGGACTACACAGTACTGAAGGCCCTTTGCAGCTCTGTGATACTGTGCCCTAAAAATGAAATGTAAATTGGAATACTTTGTTTCTGAGGCAATGTGATAAAGTGAGAAGAGCTGGAAACCTAGAGGTAGAAAGACCTGAGCAAAATATAATTTCTGTAAACCTGTTCACTCAGCTATAAAATGAAAGGAAGAAAAAATTCCTACTAACTTACAAGATTGAGAGGATTATAGCTAATGCTAAGTGTTTTTTATATACTAAGCACTGTACCAAGTATTTTACATATACTGAATCATTTAATCAAATAATTAATTGAAATAATATAGATCAAAGGGACTTCTCTGGTGACACAGTGGTTAAGAATCCACCTGCCGGGCTTCCCTGGTGGCGCAGTGGTTGAGAGTCCGCCTGCTGATACAGGGGACACCGGTTCGTGCCCGGGTCCGGGAAGATCCCACATGCCGTGGAGCAGCTGGGCCCGTGAGCCATGGTCGCTGAGCCTGCACGTCTGGAGCCTGTGCTCCGCAATGCGAGAGTCCACGACAGTGAGAGGCCCACGTACCGAAAAAAAAAAGAATCCACCTGCCAATGCAGGGGACATGGGTTCGAGCCCTGGTCCAGGAAGATCCCACATGCTGTGGGAGCTACTAAACCCGTGCGCCACAACTACTGAGCCTGTGCTCTAGAGCCCAAGAGCCACAACTACTAAGCCCACGTGCCACAACTACTGAGCCCGCGCACCTAGAGCCCGTGCTCCACAACAAGAGAAGCCACCACAATGAGAAGCCTGCACACCACAACGAAGAGTAGCCCCCACTCGCCGCAACTAGAGAAAGCCTGTGCGCAGCAATGAAGACCCAACGCAGACAAAAATAAATAAATAAATAAAATTTATTTAAAAATATATACATTAAAGTGCTTCATGAGTTCAAAGTTCTCTGAAAAATTAACGGTAGTCGTGTTATTTATGCTAAGGCTTGGGAGTTGTGTTTCTTAGTTATGGTCTCAGTTTTACTTTTACTTTACCATATTTACCAGATAACTCTAGGCAAGACTTTTAACTATATTTATTTCAGGCTCCCCAAAGCTTTACTGGATAAGAATATTCCAAATATAATTTTCATAAAACTCCAGTCTGACTGTGAAAGCCCTCACATGAGACCAGCTCAGCTAAGATCAACCCATTGGAGCAGAGCACTCAATGGTAGGCAAATTAATCTCTGGCTTCAATGATGATGTCATAAAATGGAAAACTGATGGGAGGAAGGAGATACAGAGGACGAAGGATTTCCAGGGCACTCCCAGGGATTCAGAAAGTCTTTCATCCCCTAGACTAACCTAAGAAAACCATACATGTGCCAGCAATCTGTGAGCTCCTTACAACTAAAAACTTCTTTGCATCCCTAATATCTACCATAGTGACTGCCAATAGTAGGAGTTGGTTTAGCTGGGCAATGAAGGCCAGGGACTGGGGCTCCTTGCATGAAGAAGCAGTTATTGTGGATGCCCTCTGAACTCTGAGTTCTAGTTTAGCCTGTTTTTTTAAGACTTGGGATCTGGACAGTTAACTACAGTAATACACAGTACACTCTCTTAAAAGCAGAGAGATAATGCTTAGTTTCTGTATTTCCCCAATATTTTTACATTTAGTACATACAGCATTTCAGTGTTAAACCACATCCTCAATCATGGTGCCTAAAAGAAAATCAAATGCATGTGCAGCAGATGGAGGAGAAGTTAAAAGGGAAAAAACTATTTGCCATCAATCGATATAACTCTCATAGGGATTTTCACATGCTTTGCATAAGATATAAGGCAGAATTTGCATGAGTTTATAAAGCATGTAGTTCATTTAAAGTAAAAAAATTACCTTCATCTCTTTGAGCATTCAACCTACATATCCTATGCTACTTAACTTTTTTGCATTTCTTAATTTGAGCAGACACACAGCCAAGTGATTTCATATTGCACATTGTTTTCTGAATTATTTCAACTTCAAGAAGCGCAATTATCCTCAGGTCAAGCAAGCTCAAGTTTACATGTCCAAAAACATAAATAAAAATATATGCCTTTAATTTAAAGCAAATATATACACGTGATACAACATGTAAATGAGTTATATTGTAGACAGTTATTTGCAAGTCAGAAGTTTGGAACTTAGAATAAATTTCCCATAGAACTAATCTATGAAAAGTGGCTAGGGGCTTCCCTGGTGGCGCAGTGGATAAGAATCTGCCTGCCAATGCAGGGGACATGGGTTCAGGCCCTGGTCTGAGAAAATTCCACATGCCGCGGAGCAACTAAGCCCGTGTGCCACAACTACTGAGCCTGCACTCTAGAGCCTGCAAGCCACAACTACTGAGCCTGCATACCACAACTACTGGAGCCCATGCTCTACAACAAGAGAAGCCACCGCAATGAGAAGCCCGTGCACTGCAACGAAGAGTAGCCCCTGCTCACCGCAACTAGAGAAAGCCCGCACACAGCAACAAAGACCCAATGCAGCCAAAAATAAATAAATAAATAAATTAATTAAAAATAAAAAAAACCAAAAGATAAGTGGTCAGGTTCCTAAGCCATCCCACAAGAAAAAAATATTTAAGGCACAGAGCTGTAACTGAAGTAGAGTATTAATATTATTAATACCATGGAACTTAACCACTTCATGTAACAATATTCTAGAAGAAAATGTGAAGCATTCCAAATTAAGAGCCAAGTATAGGAACTCCCTTGTGGTGCAGTGGTTAAGAATCACCTGCCAATGCAGGGGACACGGGTGTGATCCCTGGTCTGGGAAGATCCCACATGTCGCGGAGCAACTGAGCCCGTGCACCACAACTACTGTGCCTGTGCTCTAAAGCCCATGAGCCACAACTACTGAGCCCACGTGCTGCAACTACTGAAGCCCGTACGCCTAGAGCCTGTGCTCCGCAACAAGAGAAGCCACCGCAATGAGAAACCTGCACACCGCAACAAAGACTAGTCCCCACTTGCTCCAAGTAGAGAAAGCCCGCGTGCAGCAACAGAGACCCAACACAGTCCTAAATAAATAAATTTATTAAAAAAAAAAAAAAAGAGCCAAGTATGTATTTTCCCCTATGGAAGTGGGATTAAAGAATTTTCCAACTGTAAACTACTGGAGGTGGTCCCTATGGCTTAAGGGAAGGAAGTTCTGGCAGAGTGTAAGGTTTTTAAAGACAGTAAGGATGAATGAAGGACAAAAGAATGAAGAGTTACAGGGAATAGAAACTTCACACGAGACTAAATCCTCAGGTAAGCTGGCTCCCTCTCAATATAAGCTTTTTTCTGAGACACAGAGATCGGTCAACCTATTCTTTCTCCACTGCCCCCAACCCCCACCACCACCAACCCCCTAACTTTACCTGTTGTTTCTGACCCATGTTTCACCTTGTCTGGTCTACCATGGAAGAAGCTGCAGTCTCACAATTTCTCTCCAGCCCTGCTGTCCCTAAAACAAGCACACAGCCCATTTTCGCTTTTTAAAGCTTTTAACCAACAGAAGGAACGGGGAAACGCTTTCTCTTAAGACCATCACCCTCCCCGCCTCCTATTAAACCTTGTGGAGAAAAATGAAGGTCATATGTGTGCTGCAGGTGGGTCTCTGGGAGGAGAAAGTACTGAACTAAAACGTTTCAGAGAAATATATAAACTCTGTTTACACAAAACATTTTCTCACAGGATTTTAAGCAGCAGATGAAAACCAAGATAGAAAGGAAGCTATGAAAAGGTAACTGGGACTAAAGATCAAGTAGCAGTGGGTCTGGGAGAGAAGACTGACCACGTTTTCCTCCTACCACCAGTGTTGCCATCAGTACCCATAGTAAGGTAAGAATGGACTAGAGTAGGAAGAGGTAAAATTTCTCAACCTAAAACGGGGAGAAAAAGGGAGATTTAAATCCTAAATAGTGAAGAAGGAAAAAGAATTTCCAGGGCCACTTGGCTAACAGGTGGGGTAAAGTATGAAGTAAATTATGTAAGTGAAGGGCAATTTATGTTCAGATTTTCTGATTTGCAGGAATCTCAGGAATATGTTTCACAAATCATGAGGGTTGCCTGAATTTTGCAGTGAATAAACATGAATCTAAATTCATACTCCAAGCATTTCATTTTGTGATCAAAAGCAGTATTATCCACACCGCAGTCAGCTAATCAACAGCATTAGTAGCACTTGGGAGAAGGGCACAGGAACCTGTGTTTTAACAGCTCTCTAGGTGACTTTTATTTACATTACAGTCTGAGAAGTACTTCTTTACAGAACAGATTTATATAAAATAGTTGGTCCACGACAAACAAGGTGACATAGTATTGAGCACAGCTGACAACAATGCATGCCTCAGAAGCATCCAGTTCACACAATGGGAAAGCAATGTCACAGAGTCATGAAATAGTAACTGACATGAGCAAATGGGAGAGTTGCTGATGCTGGTTTTTTTTTTTAAACATCTTTATTGGAGTATAATTGCTTTACAATGGTGTGTTAGTTTCTGCTGTATAACAAAGTGAAACAGTTATACATATACATATGTCCCCATATCTTCTCCCTTTTGCATCTCCCTCCCACCCTCCCTATCCTACCCCTCTAGGTGGTCATAATCCACATAGCTGATATCCCTGTGCTATGTGGCTACTTCCCACTAGCTATCTGTTTTACGTTTGGTAGTGTATATATGTCCATGCCACTCTCTTGCTTTGTCACAGCTTACCCTTCCCACTCCCCATATCCTCAAGTCCATGCTCTAGTAGGTCTGTGTCTTTATTCCCATCTTACCCCTACGTTCTTCATGACCTTTTTTTTTTCCTTAGATTCCATATATATGTGTTAGCATACGGTATTTGTTTTTCTCTTTCTGACTTACTTCACTCTGTATGACAGACTCTAGGTCCATCCACCTAACTACAAATAACTCAATTTCGTTTCTTTTTATGGCTGAGTAATATTCCATCGTATATATGTGCCACATCTTCTTTATCCATTCATCTGTTGATGTACACTTAGGTTGCTTCCATGTCCTGGCTATTGTAAATAGAGCTGCAATGAACATTTTGGTACATGACTCTTTTTGAATTATGGTTTTCTCAGGGTATATGCCCAGTAGTGGGATTGCTGGATTGTATGGTAGTTCTATTTTTAGTTTTTTAAGGAACCTCCATAATTTGTTAATATGATGTATCACATTGATTGATTTGCATATATTGAAGAATCCTTGCATTCCTGGGATAAACCCCACTTGATCATGGTGTATGATCCTTTTAATGTGCTGTTGGATTCTGTTTGCTAGTATTTTGTTGAGGATTTTTGCATCTATGTTCATCAGTGATATTGGCCTGTAGTTTTCTTTCTTTGTGACATCTTTGTCTGGTTTTGCTATCAGGGTGATGGTGGCCTCGTAGAATGAGTTTGGGAGTGTTCCTCCCTCTGCTATATTTTGGAAGAGTTTGAGAAGCATAGATATTAGCTCTTCTCTAAATGTTTGATAGAATTCGCCTGTGAAGCCATCTGGTCCTGGGCTTTTGTTTGTTGGAAGATTTTTAATCACAGTTTCAATTTCAGTGCTTGTGATTGGCCTGTTCATATTTTCTATTTCTTCCTGATTCAGTCTTGGCAGGTTGTGCATTTCTAAGAATGTGTCCACTTCTTCCAGGTTGTCCATTTTATTGGCATAGAGTTGCTTGTAGTAATCTCTCATAATCCTTTGTATTTCTGCAGTGTCTGTTGTTACTTCTCCTTTTTCATTTCTAATTCTATTGATTTGAGTCTTCTCCCTTTTTTTCTTGATGAGTCTGGCTAATGGTTTATCAATTTTGTTTATCTTCTCAAAGAAGCAGTTTTTAGTTTTACTGATCTTTGCTATCGTTTCCTTCATTTCTTTTTCATTTATTTCTGATCTGATCTTTATGATTTCTTTCCTTCTGCTAACTTTGGGGTTTTTTCTTCTTCTTTCTCTAATTGCTTTAGGTGTAAGGTTAGGTTGTTTATTTGAGATATTTCTTGTTTCTTAAGGTAGCATTGTATTGCTATAAACTTCCCTCTTAGAACTGCTTTTGCTGCATCCCATAGGTTTTGGGTCATTGTGTTTTCATTGTCATTTGTTTCTAGATATTTTTTGATTTCCTCTTTGATTTCTTCAGTGATCTCTTGGTTATTAAACAGTGTATTGTTTAGCCTCCATGTGTTTGTATTTTTTACAGCTTTTTTCCTGTAATTGATATCTAGTCTCATAACGTCATGGTCAAAAAGATATTTCATATGATTTCAATTTTCTTAAATTTACCAAGGCTTGATTTGTGACCCAAGATATGATCTATCCTGGAGAATGTTCCATGAGCACTTGAGAAGAATGTGTATTATGTTGTTTTTGGATGGAATGTCCTATAAATATCAATTAAGTCCATCTCGTTTAATGTATCATTTAAAGCTTGTGTTTCCTTATTTATTTTCATTTTGGAAGATCTGTCCATTGGTGAAAATGGGGTGTTAAAGTCCCCTACTATGATTGTGTTACTGTCAATTTCCCCTTTTATGGATGTTAGTATTTGCCTTATGTACTGAGGTGCTCCTATGTTGGGCGCATAAATATTTACAATTGTTGTATCTTCTTCTTGGATTGACCCCTTGATCATTATGTAGTGTCCTTCTTTGTCTCTTCTAATAGTCTTTGTTTTAAAGTCTATTTTGTCTGATATGAGAATTGTTACTCCAGCTTTCTTTTGATTTCCATTTGCATGGAATATCTTTTTCCATCCCCTCACTTTCAGTCTGTATGTGTCCCTAGGTCTGAAGTGGGTCTCTTGTAGACACATATATACGGGTCTTGTTTTTGGATCCATTCAGCCAGTCTATGTCTTTTGGTTGGAGCATTTAATCCATTTACATTTAAGGTAATCATTGATATGTATGTTCCTATTCCCATTTTCTTCATTGTTTTGGGTTTGTTATAGTAGGTCTTTTCCTTCTCTTGTGTTTTCTGACTAGAGAAGTTCTTTTAGCATTTGTTGTAAAGCTGGTTTGGTGGTGCTGAATTCTCTTAGCTTTTGCTTGTCTGTAAAGGTTTTAATTTCTCCGTCAAATCTGAATGAGATCCTTGCTGGGCAGAATAAGCTTGGTTGTAGGCTTTTCTCCTTCATCACTTTAAATATGTCCTGCCACTCCCTTCTGGCTTGCAGAGTTTCTGCTGAAAGATCAGCTGTTAACCTTATGGGGATGCCCTTGTATGTTATTTGTTGTTTTTCCCTTTCTGATTTTAATATTTTTCCTTTGTATTTAATTTTTGAGTTTGATTAATATGTGTCTTGGCATGTTTCTCTTTGGATTTATCCTGTATGGGACTCTGTGCTTCCTGGACTTGATTAACTATTTCCTTTCCCATATTAGGGAAATTTTCAACTATAATCTCTTCAAATATTTTCTTAGTCCCTTTCTTTTTCTCTTCTTCTTCTGGGACCCCTATACTTTGAATGTTGGTGCATTTAATGTTGTCACAGAGGTCTCTGAGACTGTCCTCAATTCTTTTCATTCTTTTTTCTTTATTCTGCTCTGCAGTAGTTATTTCCACTATTTTATCTTCCAGGTCACTTATCCATTCTTCTGCCTCAGTTATTTGCTATTGATTCCTTCGGGAGAATTTTAAATTTCATTTATTGTGTTGTTCATCACTGTTTGTTTGCTCTTTAGTTCTTCTAGGTCCTTCCTTGTTAAACGTTTCTTGTATTTTCTCCATTCTGTTTCCAAGATTTTGGATCATCTTTACTATCATTATTCTGAATTCCTTTTCAGGTAGACTGCCTATTTCCTCTTCATTTGTTAGGTCTGGTGGGTTTTTGCCTTGCTCCTTCATCTGCTGTGTATTTCTCTGTCTTCTCATTTTGCTTAACTTACTGTGTTTGGGGTCTCCTTTTCGCAGGCTGCAGGTTCGTAGTTCCCGTTGTTTTTGGTGTCTGTCCCCATTGGCTAAGGTTGGTTCAGTGGGTTGTGTAGGCTTCCTGGTGGAAGGGACTAGTGACTGTGTTCTGGTGGATGAGGCTGTATCTTGTCTTTCTGGTGGGCAGGTCCACGTCTGGTGGTGTGTTTTCGGGTGTCTGTGGCCTTATTATGATTTTAGGCAGCCTCTCTGCTAATGGGTGGGGTTGTGTTCCTGTCTTGCTAGTGTTTTGGAATAGGGTGTCCAGCACTGTAGCTTGCTGGTCGTTGAGTGGAGCTGGGTCTTGGCGTTGAGATGGAAATCTCTGGGAGATTTTCGCCGTTTGATATTATTACGTGGAGCTGGGAGGTCTCTTGTGGACCAGGGTCCTGAACTTGGCTCTCCCACCTCAGAGGCACAGCCCTGATGCCTGGTGGGAGCACCAAGAGCCTGTCATCCACACGGCTCAGAATAAAAGGGAGAAAAAAAGAAAGAAAGAAAGAAGAGAGCAACCAAACCAAAAAACAAATCCACCAATGATAACAAGTGCTAAAAACTATACTAAAAAACCCCAAAAAACGGACAGACAGAACCCTAGGACAAATGGTAAAAGCAAAGCTATACAGACAAAAACACACACAGAAGCATACACATACACACTCACAAAAAGAGAAAAAAGGGGAAAAAATATATATATCGTTGCTCCCAAAGTCGACCTCCTCATTTGGGGTGATTCGTTGTCTACTCAGGCATTCCACAGATGCAGGGTACATCAAGTTGATTATGGAGATTTAATCTGCTGCTCCTGAAGCTGCTGGGAGAAATTTCCCTTTCTGTTCTTTGTTCGCACAGCTCCTGGGGTTCAGCTTTGGATGTGGACCTGCCTCTGCATGTAGGTCGCCTGAGGGCGTCTGTTCTTCACTCAGACAGGACGAGGTTAAAGGAGTAGCTGATTCGGGGGCTCTGGCTCACTCAGGCCCGCGGGGAGGGAGGGGTACGGAATGCCGGGCGAGCCCGCAGCGGCAGAGGCCGGCGGGACGTTGCACCAGTGTGAGGTGTGCCGTTCTCCTGGGGAAGTTGTCCCTGGATCACGGGACCCTGGCAGTGGCGGGCTGCACAGGCTCCCGGGAGGGGAGGTGTGGATAGTCACCTGTGCTTGCAGACAGGCTTCTTGGTGGCTGCAGCAGCAGCCTTAGCGTCTCATGCCCGTCTCCGAGGTCTCGCGCCCGTCTCTGGAGCTCCTTTAAGCAGCGCTCTTAATCCCCTCTCATCGCGCACCAGGAAACAAAGAGGCAAGAAAAAGTCTCTTGTCTCTTCAGCAGCTCCAGACTTTTTCCCGGAGTCCCTCCCGACTAGCCGCAGTGCACTAGGCCCCTTCAAGCTGTGTTCACGCAGCCAACCCCAGTCCTCGCCCTGGGATCTGACCTCCAAATCCCGAGCCTCAGCTCCCAGCCCCACCCGTCCCGGCGGGTGAGCAGACAAGCCTCTCGGGCTAGTGAGTGCTGGTCGGCACCGATCCTCTGTGCGGGAATCTCTCTGCTTTGCCTGCTGCACCCCTGTTGCTGCGCTCTCCTCCGTGGCTCCGAAGCTACCCGCCTCCGCCACCCACAGTCTCTGCCTGCGAAGGGGCTTCCTAGTGTGTGGAAATCTTTCCTCCTTCACAGCTCCCTCCCACTGGTGCAGGTCTCGTCCCTATTCTTTTGTCTCTGTTTTTTCTTTTTTCTTTTGCCCTACCCAGGTACGTGGGGAGTTTCTTGCCTTTTGGGAGGTCTGAGGTCTTCTGCCAGCATTCAGTGGGTGTTCTGTAGGAGTTGTTCCACGTGTAGGTGTATTTCTGATGTATTTGTGGGGAGGTGATCTCCACGTTTTACTCTTCCGCCATCTTGAAGCTCCTCCGCTGATGTTGTTTTTAAAATGAAGTTAGGGACTGCCCTGGTGGCACAGTGGTTAAGAATCTTCCCGCCAATGCAGGGGACACAGGTTCAATCCCTGGTCCGGGAAGATCTCATATGCCGCGGAGCAACTAAGCCCATGCGCCACAGCTACTGAGCCTGCGCTCTAGAGCCCGCGAGCCACGACTACTGAAGCCCACGCGCCTAGAGCCCATGCTCTACAACAGGAGAAGCCACCGCAATGAGAAGCCTGTGCACCGCAACAAAAAGTAGCCACCGCTGGCTACAACTAGAGAAAGCCCGCGCACAGCAATGAAGACCCAGCACAGCCCAAAATAAATAAATTTATTTTTTAAAAAAATGGGAAGTTCGGCAAAGAGGACACCACTATATGTTTCTTGAGATTCCTTGGAAATAAAAGAGGCTGCTGTAGCACTAGACAGAGGAAGAGGAGTTGGGAGTTGAAGAAGAGCTGGAAGTTGAAAGAATCAAGTCACAAGCACTCCTAGGAAGTGAATATGCAGAGGGTACTATAATCACAAACACATAAAAGCAAACATTACAGAAAACCATCAGGAGATTTCAAAAAGAGGATGAAAAGCAAGAGGGCTAGAGCAGAGCTCTAGGAAGCAGTAATCAAGGGAATAGTGGGAAGTGGTACCTCCAAAATAGACATTCAAAAATAGACACTTAAAAAGTTAAGTCTTATTCTCAGATTGAATACTGAGGAACAATGGATAAATGACAATGTTGCCACTGGCACTGGCTTAATACTTCCTTTAATAAGAACAGTACAGTGGGGCAAACGGACTCTTGGCTGACAAATAGGATTTTAAAGGTAATGGGGTCCTAAATGGAAGTTTAGAGTGATTCACTCATATATCAATAATTGTGGATAGAGGTATATTTTGGAAAGGCTATACTGTAGTTAACATTAAAGTTATTGATAAATAGAATTTTTTTATTGAAGTATAGTTGATTAACAATGTTGTGTTAGTTTCAGGTATATGATAAGTAGAATTTTACTAATCCTCCAAATATTTGAGATGACATAGAACAGGGTAAAAAGAGAAAAAAATTTTTAAGTTAAACAAGTGAGATTCAAGACAAAAAGAAAAAAATTAGACCATCAAAGCTTGTGACTTACAGATTTTTGGACTTCCTTTAATAGGAAACTTCACAATCATTTCCTGGGGATTTGTGCAGATGAAAACAAATGGAGAATCAGATTCTTGACTCATGTCTGGATACTGTGAAATATAAAAATAAAAAGTTCAGGCTAGTTGGAACAAATTTTGAATTTCAAAGAGATCAAAGGATGTCCCAGAATCCACCTCAACATTCTGATAATAGTACTCTCCATTACACAGTCAGGTAAAGAGGATTATGCCCAGTAAGCAAGAACAAACCTTCAACTTTCCCCAGGCTTTAGCACAGTATTCTTATACAGTCTTTTGCCCACCATCTGTGACTTCCTATAATGGAAACAACTTCTTCAAAAAAGATGCCTGACATCTTCCCAGAGAATCAAAACTGACCAGTCTTTCAATATAAGTGACTGTGAGTTGGGAGATTCCGAGGTCTCCTTCAGGAACATCAGGCACCCCCAGGTTCGGTTCAAGTGAAACAGTGGAAGATTTAAGAAAAATAGAACATTTGTGGAAATTCTGCCAGAAACAATCAACAGAGCCCTTCCCTCACTAAAGGGAAGGAAGATGATTCATTCTGAAAGGTATGAACATGCCAAAGTTGTTTTGCTGGATGCATTCCAGACTCACTTAGGGTGAAAAGGTAATGGTAGAGCAATTCTGAAAATAATTTAGAAGTCTCCTTTGGATCGCATATCACAAAACAAATCTGTGTGAATACTTAGGACTTTTACTCCTTCTGCAAAGACAGACACAGAACGTAGAGTGAGACTACAATCACACAATCACAACTTAAGGAACAACTGGGGTTGGCAGTAAGTGCTCTCTAGCAATGCCCAACTGACCAGGTACTTCATTATTTCCTATCTTGGGATGTCCTGTGTTTAGCATGTTGGATAAATACGACTCAAAAGCTGACTATGGCTGTGGGTCAGACTTCATCATCGGAGGAGCCTTTCTCCTAGTAATTAAAAAGTATGAAATTATTTTCCACTCTTATTCACCTGCTAAGATGTGTCCTCTAAGATATAAAAGGCTTTAAAATGAAAATGGACGCTTCAGTAAAATGAATAAGAAAATTCAAATGTCTCTGTAACTAGTGGAAGCATAAACAGGCAACTTCTTTACTGACTACTCTGTCCCAATGCTGTGAAGAAACAGAAGGGATTTACAGTGGCTTTTAGTCCTGCCCACATACCATGGGTTTCTGTGTGGGACAGGTGTGGCATGTACTTTGACAAAACATAGCTTAATATCAAGTATCAGCCACATTTATATTCACAGGCACTCACAATTATATTCACATGAACATTCAAAATGCTCATGGTAGAAAATAAAGACCAAAGATGGAAGGAGAAACTTTCTTCTTTCCTTATCCTTTGGATCTTTAGAATGCAAAGAAAAGCAGGGTCAGCTGTTACTGTTGAGGTGCTTTGGGACAAATAAAACCTAATTCTCCAGGGGCCAGCGCAGCAACAGTCACCATTCACATCACTTCAATTTTCCTGCTCTCTCTTCTCTGTGTCTTAGAGAGTGTCAAGGCAGAGGACAAACCTGCCAGGACTTCACAGCTCCGCTTTTCCAAAACTACAAGCCATTTCACTCCTCTTTCTTCCACATCAATACATGTTCTCTCTCTACTGGATCAATCCCATTAACAAACATACTTTCTATAATGTCTGCCATAAAACAAAAACTCCCCAGATCCCACATTCTCCTCCAGCTGCTGCTCCATTTCTCAGATTCCTTTCAAAACAAAATTCATTAAAAGATTATCTATACACTCTGCCTCAAATTTGTCTCCTCCTATTTGTTCTTGAATTCACTATAGAGAGGCTTTCACTCCCATCACTCCACCAAAACTGTTCTTGTAAAGGTTATCGTTCACTTCCATGCTGCCAAATCAAACGATCAATTCTCAGTTCTCATCTTAATTGATTTATGTAGAACTTGACAGAATTCTTCTCTCCCTCCTTCTTAAACACATTCCTCACTCTGCTTCCAGGATACAATTCTCCTTCTGGTGTTGCTTCTTCACTGACTGCTCCTCATTTCCCCATCGTTTAAATGCTGGAGTACTTCAAAAGTCAAACCTCAGACCTCATCTCTCTCTACATTCACAACCTTGGCTATTTCCTTCAGTCTCAAAGTTAAAAAATAAGGTCCTGAATTTGTAACTAGGAGAGGTGATGGATGTTAACTAAACTTATTGTGGTAATCATTTTGCAATATATAGATCATATATCAAATCTTCATGTTGTACAACCTTAAACTAATACAATGTTATACGCAATTATATCACAATAAAACAGGAAAAAAATAAGGTCCTGTAAATATAAATCAATACCACAATGAGATACCACTTTACTCTCACTAGGATGACTTATTATAAAACAAAACGAAAATAAAAAACAGGAAAAATAACAAGCATGGGTAAGGATGTGAAGAAACTGGAACCCTCATGCATTGCTGGTGTGAACGTAAAACGGTGCAGTTGCTGTGAAAAACAGTTCGGTGGTTCTTTTAAAAGTTAACCGTAGAATGACCGTATGATCTAGCAATTCTACTTCTAGGTATATACTCAAAAGAACTGAAAATAGGGATTCAGATATTTGCACACCAATGTTCACTGCAGCATTATTCACAATAGCCAGTGGTTTCCACAATCCAAATGTCTAATGATAGATAAATGGATAAACAAAATATGGCATATACATACAATGGAATATTATTAAGCCTTAAAAAGGAATGAAATTCTGATACATGCTACAACATGAATGAACCTAGAAAAATTATGCTAAGTGAAATAAACCATACACAAAAGGACAAATATTATATGAGTCTACTTATGTTAGATGCTTACAATAGACAAATTTGGAAATTCCCTGGTGGTCCAGTGGTTAGGACTTGGTGCTTTCACTGCCAGGGCTGGTGTTCAATCCCTGGTCAGGGAACTGAGATCTCACAAGCAAAAAAAGATAAATTCATACAGAAAGAAAGTATAATAGAGGTTACTAGGGGCTGGGGGAAGGAGGAAAGAGGAGTTAATATTCACTGGGTACAAAGTTTCTGTTTGAGATGATGAAAACTTCTGGAGATGGACGGTTGCACAACACTGTGAATGTACTTAATAGTTGCACAACACCGTGAATGTACTTAATACCCCTGAATTGTGCAGTTAAAAATAGTTTAAACGGTAAGTTTATGTTATGTATATTTACCACAATAAAAATAAAATAAAATAAAAAATCAAGGTCCTGGATTTCCTTTCCAAACCTGCCCCTCTCTTATTCATACCCCTTTAAAATAAATAGCTATTCCATCTTTCTAGTTGTTCAGGCCAAAAACCCCACAACCAACCCGCTGGGAAATCCTGTTAACTCTACCTTCGAAAGATACCCAATAACTCACCACTTCTAAAGACCTCCTTTGCTACTTCCCTGGTTCAGGCCATCACAATGTCTCCCTGGATTACCACAATAACTTCCTAATTGGCTTCTCTGTTTCTGCCCTTTAACCTCCCTCTTGCCTATTCTCAACAGAGCAGGCTGAGCTATTTTTAAAAAATATATCAGATCATGTCACTCCCCTGTTTAAAACTCTCCAATGGCTTTTCATCAGTCAGAATAAAAGACTAAGTCCTCACTATGACCTACAGGTCCCTAGACAATCTGGCCCCCATTTCCTCTCTGATGCCTTCTCCTACTACTCTCCCCACTTTCCACTCCAGCCACACAGGCTTCCTTGTTCCTGCCTCTGGATGTTTGTACTTGCTTACCTGTCTTCCTGGGATGCTTTCCCTGCTAGGTATATACATGGTTTCCTCTCTCTTTCTTCAGGACTTTGTTTATATGTCAACTTTGTAGTGGGTCTTCTGGCACTCTTAACCCCCATCTCCTACCTTATTTTTTTTTCTACAGCACTTACCATCATCTGATACTATGTAATTCACTTACTTAAATTTTTAAATTTGGACTTTCCTTACTAGGATAAAAGCTCCACAAAGGGAGGGATCTTTTGTCTGTTTTGTTTACTCCTCAGCACCTAGAATCATGCCTGGCACATAGTAGGCAATCAATAAATATTTGTTGGATGAAAGAACAAAAAAATTTACCAACTTGTGCTTTTAAGTTATCTTAACCATTCTAAATGTGCACATGCTGGGAACTGGACACACTTAGAACTAAACTCTAGATAAAAGCAGGTGCTACTCTGTAACCTGTTATCCCTCAAGCTAAATTAGAACTTTTGTGTCTTGGCAAATGGCCAGTAAGGCCTTATGTTTAATGAAAACTACCCTGACATATATTTACAGAGTAAGAAAATGTCAAATAATAGGGAAAATGATGGATAAATGAAATTATAGAACAAGAGGTTCCTTGGACCCATTCATGCCTTACAATAAAGATAAAAACTAAAATCAACTTTCCCAGCTGAATCTAAATCCAAGTTTCATGTGAATATTCCTTGTCCCAAGGTCTATCACTAAATTTCACGGGGCTTACAAGAAACAGAGCTGAAGTGCAAAGAAGCCTACAGGAATAAAGAAAAGGAAAAAAAAGAAAAAAAGAAAAGAAAAGTAAGGCCTATGTGTTGGGAGAAGGGGTTCTTTTTCACAGTAAAATGCATTAAAGCAAAGTCAGCTTGGCAGAGCCTCAGTACCTGCAAAAAAGTATAATCTCTGCAACTGGGTCTTAGACATGACAGACCACATTAAACACCAACAAGACTTACAAGAAAGGGATTTTTGGTTTGAACGTCAAAAGACTAAAATGCAGCTGACTCAAAGAAAGAGTAAATTAAGAAAAAGGAGGTTCATATTTGTGAAGAACGTGAATAAACTCTCGATGTCATATTCAATTTAGAGAGGATGCTAGACTAAGGGTCACGGAGATGGCACAATAGATAGGATAGGGAATGTGGGTTATAAGCCCAAGCAACTGAAAGCAACCATTTACATTCAGTAACAGACTCCTCAGGACGTTGCTGTTCTTGTCTTCAATAACATGACTCCTATCACCTGGTTTCCAGCCTGATGATTGCGGGAGGTGGGCCTACTCTTCTTTCATGCCTCATAAGTTTCATAGCTGTCTAACACAACAGATAATTAACTACTAAACAGCCATTTTCTTCTCCAATCCAGAGGGAAATTGTTCACCAGTCAACTAGAAAACATTTTTCTTGCCATTTTCCATAAGAGAAAAAAAAAGTTTAGTGGTTTTTGGCAACCACTACTGACTCAGAGCCAAGTGAGCATTTTCACCAACTCCACCAGCCTCCATTTAATCCTCGTACTGAAATGATCAGAAAGTCCCAAATGATGTCACTTTTCCCAAAAAATCCTCAGATGACCTATATGTAAATCTTACACCTGTCTCCAGAGGACTAACAGCTAAAGCAAACATTTAAGAAGAAACTCATTGACAAAGAACATATATTTGCTGTAGGTTTTCTTGGTCTGAACTTTGAGGAACTAGACAGGACATGAAATCAGGCTCTGAAATCTAGTTAGCTGAAAACCAACTCCAAGAAGATTGAGGTGATAATACTCAGAAACAGAGAAGGAAATGAGTCTGATAAAAAGGCCACAAGCACAACAGATCCAAAGAAGCATATCCTGAAAACAACTGCGTTCTCTGATAAATAGTTCTCATTAAAAAAAAATAGTTCTCATTTTCCTTCAAAGCAATTCAAGGTGTTCACAGGATAACTAATACCTTGGCCCCACTATACTGGAGGATAAGAGTTTTTTCACATCAGAGTTAACATATTGATCATGATACTTTGATGAGATGACTACTGCATATTTGACTGGAGTTAGATAAAGATCATGCCAACTGGCCCTAAGTGGGATAGCTGAACTCACGTACCAGTACCCAGTGCAAATCACGTGCCTAGTAGCAAACATAGAGGGTTCCAGCTCAATGCTACAGAGACCATCCATATTTCCTCCAGGTAAGAGGAATAAGGGATAAGCAAGATGCAGCTTTTGGGTCTTCCAGACACTTGTGGAAGATGATCTGGTTGAAGCCACACAGCATTGGTATCTTGGTCCCAGTGTGACTTTCTGTGCTCTTGGAAATGCTATCTATACTGAAACTTCCACACACAAAAGAACCCAAGAACTTATATTTTCTCTAAAATTAACCTCATAGATTTTCTGCCCTGATTCTTCAAGACCTAAATGGGAATCACCCATTCATGACAATTATTTTTGTGTTTTTTTGTTGTTGTTTTTTCATGACAAATTTTTTTGGTCTTAATTTGCATATAGCAGGCTTTCACTCCAACTTAAACTAGTGAGAACCAAAAGAAAATTGCTCTTAATTAAAGATACTACATTGTAAAGTCCTTAACCATTCAAATCTACCCCAATATCTCAGAATGCTAAGACTCCTCTTGTGTTAAGGGCTCTGCCAATTTTAGATTTTTATCTCCCAATGGCTCATCTGACTCAACTGAGAACAACTACTGAGGGAGAGCTCAGCTAATCCTTTGACATGAGTTAACATACCAAGGTTAAGATCACTATCAAGTAATATAGTGTTATTAACAGCAACAATACCTCTTTATCAAGTAACATGTCTTTTAGAACAAAACAGATTAAAATATTTTAAAAAGTCCAACTGAAAAATCATAGAAAAACTGATTTTTGTATGGCGATCACATACTACAGAACATCTCTCCTTTACTGCTACAATACAGGCTTCCTTTGCCACACAGCTCCTTTATTTTAAAAACTCATTTTCCTTAAAAGAAAATTCTCTTCTTATGTATACCCCATCTAGACTAATGGTACTACCATTTACCCCCTCACCGCAGCCAGAAACCAAAGTTTATCTTAGACTTCTTTCTCTCTCCCTTCACATCCAATCAAATCACCAAGTCCTACAGACTTTATCTCCTAAACATTTCAAACATCTGTTCCTTTCTTTCCAACTCAACTGCCAGAGCATTGATGCTGGCCTCCATCATGCCTCCACCTGGACAATCATGATAATTTCCTAACTCATCTACTTGTTTTCAGGCTTGCCTCATCCAGTCCATCTTTCCTGCTGCTGCCAGAACAATCTTTCTAAAATGTACATCTTATTATCTTATTACATCACTTACATGGTTGCCTTCAAAATACAAGTCAAATTATTTCACATAGCATTTAAGGCTTTTCATATATCAACCAGTGCCTGCCCCTCAATTTATTGTCACCACCGTTAAGTGAACACCTACTATATGCCAAGCTATATGCTAGGACTCTGGAGACAAGGTGAGCTGACATAGATGGTGACCTAAAGGAACTACATGTGAACATATAATTACCAAAAAAAAAAAAAGGTTAAAAATGTAAATAGAAATATGAACACAGTAGCCCAGAGAAGGAAGTAATTAATCCTGTCAGGGAGGAAATGGGTTGAGGTCAGAGAAGACTCTACAGGAGACAGGGACACCTGAGCTCTTTCAAATAAGGAATAGAATTCTCATGGGGGACAAAAGCATGGAGACATAGGAAGGTATATTGAGGAAGATATAAATTCTGCTGTCTTCAGGGATTGCCTTTTTTTTTGAAGGTTTCTTCACTCTCCCCACCCTGCCTCCAGCCAAGCTGAGTTAGAAGTGAGATCCCTTCCTTTATGCATTCCTTTGGTCATATGATAATTATCACGGTTGGGGTTTCTTGTCTCAGTCTCTTCTAGAAGACTTAAAAAGTTCAAGAGGGGATGGAATATCTTGTTAAAACTCCAGATCCTTAACCTTTAGCACAGTTCCTGGCACATGACAGATGGTCAATAAATACTTGCTGAATGTGTGATTATATAATATTCCGAGTAATAACGTCTTAAATTAGGAGATAATTTGCCCCCTGGTTCATAAAGTACACTGAATAACAAACTAAGATGCCGTTCAACAGATTGCAAAAAGATAGCAAGGTTGTAACGTTACAGCAGATTCCTTCTAGATCAAGCAGACTGCTTTCTCTCTAAGCCTGAGTTTACTTATAGGTAAAATGAAGGTGTCACATTAAGTGACTGAATCTACCTACATAAAACCTTGCATCTGTCCCCACCCCTCTTGTCTCATTCCACTGGCATTTCCTAGAACAGATTTTAAAAATATATCCAACCTGGATGACAAGTGTCTCCTCACTAGACTTCTCACCTTCAGTCTCTTCACCGCAATCCATCTTCCACATTGCTGCCAGCTTCATTTTCTGGCTCCAATGACCTTCAAAACACCCCTCCCCGATCCCACGACGGACTAGAGAAAAAAGTCTTACCTCTGTAGCCTATCACTCAAAGCTATCTACCATCTGACCACAACATACCTTTCCATTCAACAAAGTGGTTTTCTATTATTCTCCATACAGGCCCATGACTTTCCACCCCACATTACTCCCTCTCCCTTAGAATATGCTTTCTTACCATGGAGGTAGGAAGACTTGAACAGCAACCCCAATTCTACCATTTACTGACTGACAGTACACAAGTTATCTTAACTCTGAGTCTTAAGTTCTCTCATCTCTAAAAGAGGAGTAAAGATATCAAGTTGCTTGGTATCAAGTTGTTGTGAGGATTAGAAAATAACATATGTAATAGGTCTGGCACATAATAACTGATCAAAAAGTGATAGATTTTATGATTAATACACTTCAAGGCTAATTCAAAAGCCACATTCCTAAGATGTTCAACATTGCTAATTGTTAGAGAAATGCAAATCACACCTACAATGAACTACCACCTCACACCAGTCAGAATGGCCATCATTAAAAAGTCTACAAATAACAAATGCTGGAGATGGTATGGAGAAAAAGGAACCCTCCTACACTGTTGGTGGGAATTTAAGTTGATGCAGCCACTATTCAAAACGGTATGAGGTTCCTCAGAAAACTAAAAACAGAATTACCATATGATTCAGCAATCCCACTCCTGGGCACATACCTGGACAAAACCATAATTTAAAAAGATACATGCACTCCTATGTTCATAGCAGCACTATTTACAATAGCCAAGACGTGGAAACAACCTAAATGTCCATTGACAGATGAGTGGATAAAGAAGATGTGGTACATACATACAATGGAATACTACTCAGCCATAAAAAAGAGCAAAATAATGCCATTTGCAGCAACATGGATGCAACTAGAGATTATCATACTAAGTGAAGTAAGTCAGAAAGAGAAAGACAAATACCATATGATATCACTTTTATGTGGAATCTAAAATATGGCACAAGTGAACCTATCTACAAAACAGAAACAGACTCACAGACATAGAGAAGAGACTTGTGGTTGCCAAGGGGGAGGTTGGGTGGGGGAGGGATGGACTGGGAGTTTGGGGTTAGTAGGTGCAAACTATTACATATATTGGGTTGGCCCAAAAGTTCGTTCGGGTTGTCTCCTAACATCATACGAAAAACCAGAATGAACTTTTTGGACAACCCAATAGAATGGATAAACAACAAGGTCCTACTGTATAGCACAGGGAACTATATTCAATATCCTGGGATAAACCATAATGGAAAAGAATATAAAAAAGAACAGGGCTTCCCTGGTGGTGCACTGGTTGAGAGTCCGCCTACCGATGCAGGGGACACGGGTTCGTGCCCCGGTCCGGGAGGATCCCGCATGCCGCGGAGTGGCTGGGCCCGTGAGCCACGGCTGCTGAGCCTGCGCGTCTGGAGCCTGTGCTCCGCAACGGGAGAGGCCACAACAGTGAGAGGTCTGCGTATCGCAAAAAAAAAAAAAAAAGAAAAAGAAAAAAAAAGAATGGATATATGTGTATAACCGAGTCACTCTGCTATACAACCAAAATTAACACAACATTGTAAATCAACTATACTTCAATAAAAAAATAAATTTTAAAAAATATATAGGGACTTCCCTGATGGCGCAGTGGATAAGAATCTGCCTGCCAATGCAGAGGACATGGGTTCAAGCCCTGGTCCAGGAAGATCCCACATGCTGCGGAGCAACTAAGCCTGTGTGCCACAACTACTGAGCCTGCACTCTAGAGCCCGCAAGCCACAACTACTGAGCCTGAGTGCCACCACTACTGAAGCCCACACACCTAGAGCCCGTGCTCCACAACAAGAGAAGCCACCACAATGAGAAGCCAGCTCACTGCAGCTAGAGAAAGCCCATGCGCAGCAAGGAAGACTCATCGCAGCCAAAAATAAATAAACAAATAAATTAAAATATATATATATATATATATATAAACGGCTAGTAAATATTTGAAGAGATAAATGTCACCAATGATCAGGAAAATTAAATGAAAATAACAAAATATGTTTTCACCTACTTTATTAGCAGAAATTAAATTGATTATTATTATTAATTTTTTGGGGGGGGGCTGTGTTGGGTCTTTGTTGCTGCACGCGGGCTAAGCAGCGAGTGGGGGCTACTCTTCATTGCAGTGCCCGGGCTTCTCACTGCGTGGCTTCTCTTGTTGCAGAGCACAGGCTCTAGGCGCGCGGGCTTCAGTAGTTGTGGCACTCAGGCTCAGTAGTTGTGGTTCGCGGGCTCTAGAGCACAGGTTCAGTAGTTGTGGTGCACGGGCTTAGTTGCTCTGCGGCATGTGGGATCTTCCCAGAGCAGGGCTAGAACCTCTGTCCCCTGCATTGGCAGGTGGATTCTTAACCACTGCGCCACCAGGGAAGCCCTAAATTGATTATTAATAACCAGTTTTGGTCAGGGTATTGGTATAGGAAAGATTCACACCATCAGTGGAATTTTAAATTAGATCCCTCTTTAAGAATTGTAACTTACCAGTTTGTATCAAAGTTTAAATGTATGTATCTTAGACCCTTAAGTTCTACTTTTCAGAATCTATCCTGAAGAAATACTGAGTCCCCATAGGGAAAACAACAAAAAAAGGCACATTCCGAAGTCTTCCTCCCACCTGGAAGCAACCTTTCCCTCCTTTAAATTCCTCAGAGGCAGTCCTTACTTCTCTTAAGACAGTTATCTTTGCTTTTTATTTTGTATTTGGTTGTTTACAAATTTGGTTGTATACATATCTCATCTACCTAGTGGTCTTTCAAACATTCTGAGGACAGAACCCAAGGCTGATTCACCTTTTTGTTTCTCTTAGTGTCTAAAACAATGTCTGATTTATGGTAGGCACTCAAGTATTTATTGATCTATAAATAATTAAGAAAATCTTAAGAGTTATATATTCATTTTCAGATGTAAAGCTAAACATTAAAGAATTTACATAAATACACAAGAGTGTTAATATTCCCTTTTTCTCTTCAGGATAAGAAACAGAAAGCATGGGACTTCCCTGGTGGAGCAGTGGTTAAGAATCCGCCTGCCGGGCTTCCCTGGTGGCGCAGTGGTTAAGAGTCCGCCTGCCGATGCAGGGAACACGGGTTCGTGCCCCGGTCCGGGAAGATCCCACATGCCGCAGAGCGGCTGGGCCCGTGAGCCATGGCCTCTGAGCCTGCGCGTCCAGAGCCTGTGCTCCGCAACGGGAGAGGCCACAACGGTGAGAGGCCCGCGTACCGAAAAAAAAAAAAAAAATCCGCCTGCCAATGCAGGGGACACAGGTTCGAGCCCTGGTCCAGGAAGATCCCACATGCTGCAGAGCAACTAAGCCCATGTGCCACAACTACTGAGCCTGTGCTCTAGAGCCCACGAACCACAACTATTGAGCCTGTGTGCCAAAGCTACTGAAGCCCATGCGCCTAGAGCCTGTGCTCTGCAACAAGAGAAGCCACCAGAATGAGAAGCCTGCGGACCGCAACGAAGAGTAGCCCCCGCTCGCCGCAACTAGAGAAAGCCCGCAGGCAGCGACAAAGACCCAACGCAGCCAAATAAATAAATAAATATATTTTTTAAAAAATTGAAAAAAAGAAACAGAAAGCATAATGCTTCCTGGATTATTTAAAAATGAGCATGGGGCTTCCCTGGTGGTGCAGTGGTTGAGAGTCCGCCTGCCGATGCAGGGGATACGGGTTCGTGCCCCGATCCGGGAAGATCCCACCTGCCGCAAAGCGGCTAGGCCCGTGAGCCATGGCCACTGAGCCTGCGCGTCCAGAGCCTGTGCTCCGCAACGGGAGAGGCCACAACAGTGAGAGGCCCGTGTACCGAAAAAAAAAGTGAGCATGGCAGTCCTCAACTCATCAAGTGGGCACTTGATACCCAGGTTGCAAACAACTCTAAAGACAGTCTGTTCTGACCTAGAAACTCAAGTAAATATTCTAGTCTTCATGAGAATTCTGAAAATACATTCCCTGTCTCCGTCAAGTGAGCTGTGATGTTAAAGAACTGCTTAGAGTTGGGCTAGCTGTTGCAGACACACAGTTCCCCCCTTTGTTGGGTCTCAGATGCAGCCCTCACAATCTCTTAGGAATCATACATTTTAGGTCTATGAATTGGCAAGTTTTCTTAGTAAAACAGAGAGGATATTTTCACATAATTTAAAAGAGAATTTGGGGACTCTGCATTTTTCAACGCCAATGCCTGGTTTGAATACTGTCTATTATTTCCTTCATTCTCTAATTTCTCATCTCTCAGACTTACGGACAATCCTTTGGTGATAGAAGCCGCTGATTTCCACACATGAAGTGATATATGCGATCTTCCTGAAGATCTGTATCGCATGGACACTCATATAAAAAGGAACAAGTAATACTCTCTTCCCCACTGGAAGACAGTAATTCTTTTGCTGATGTCAATTTGTAGGCACCCTGCAGTAGAACTGCCTCAGTGTAATTCCTTAAATACAGGATCTTGGCTATTACAAAAGCCATATGATCAAATGGACTAAAAGGTCAGTAAGCTGGCAGGAGAAGAATGGATTTAGTACAAAAGAAGTAGAATAATCAATGACCTCAGAGATTTCTGACAAATCAGATTTTCTATTGAAGGCAGAGATATAAATAGCACAAACACAATACAGACACATAGAAACAAAAGCCACCAACTCAACTTTCTGTTTGACAACTTGTTAGGTCTAGAGAACTGTTCAAACCACAGCTGCTAATGGTTATGGATTTGGCAATCAAAATGTCTTTGTTAAAAAAAAGGTTTTAACTGCCTTACTATTGAGGTTACAAACCACAGCCTTGATGCATTGTTGCAGTCAACATCCTCCCTGCTGTTTTTGAGAGCTTACATCTGCTGCTGGCAGATAAAACCCTGGCAAGGCATGGGCTTCTTCCAGGGGAGTACAGGAGAAGTTTTAACTAGATGGCTCTCATCTACCTTTCTTTCCTGAGTTGAGCCTACAGCCTTTGCTGTATCATTCCTATCTTGTTTAGGTAGATCCCCTGCCATTACTCAGGAGGACTGATGGTCTAGCAGGATTTTTTTCTGGCACACATCAGCCATGCCAGCCATACTACTTTTAGAAGACAAAAGGAAGATGAGTTCTTAGCTCAGGGGAAAGCACTTTAAGCACATATTTTTAAAGCCACTTATAGAGTGGTGCACTTGATTTTAAACATCCACTAATAAAACCTTTTCTGTTTTTTTTTTTTTAAGGAACTAAATGATCACACTATGCCAAAAATAGTGAGGGCTTAGTATATTTTAACTTAACAAAGAAAAGCCAAGAATGAAAGGTCAGGAAGTAAATTACTGAGTTTCTTTGGGGAAGGAAAAAGTTAGGAACAAGATGGAGAATTAAAACATGGTTCCAAGTCACACAGGAGATTAGTTTCAGTTGAAATAAAAATTACTAGATCCACACTGGTTTTCAAAGAAAATATGGGACTTCCCTGGTAGTCCAGAGGTTAGGACTCTGCACTTCCACTTCAGGAGGCACGGTTCGATCCCTGGTCGGGGAACTAAGATCCTAGAGGCCCCGCAGTGCAGCCAAAAAAGTCAAAAAAAAAAAAAAGGAAAATGCAGTTCAGCTGGGTGATGAGGCATGAGTGTGACGATGCAGAAAGACATAAGTCAGGAAACTGTTTCCTGGATCATTCTCCCTCAGTGAACCGACGTATGAGGACAAAAAACCCCAAACATACTTAGGCTAGCACTTGCTAACTATATATATACCACAAGATACCAGTATGCAAATATGTTGGTGGGGGCTGTTGTGGTCAGAAAGGTATGAGAACACTGCATATTACATTCACCAGATAAATCAGAGAATTGTATCAGAGTCAAAATGCACACCAGCACATTCAGGGCTCTGAGAAATTCTGCAGTAAACAAACAAATTTGTTTAATCCAAATAAATTGTCCAAATGTGTGTGTCAACAGAAACCCCTCACCCCCCTGTTTTTCCAGAAAACACCTATGCCATGGAATAGTTTGGGAAATGCTAGTCTAGGGGTATTACCCCTAAACTCTCAACTCATTCTTGAAAAAACGAGAATAACATTGGTAAAACAGACTAAGCAATCACAATTCTTACATCACAGAACCCTAGCTCAAACAGAGACAGGTAGATTACCAAAGGTGCTCTAGACATTTTCCAAAAGACAGCCAAATACCAAAGCTACGACCTTTAAAAGTGGTAAGATCCTCACTCAATAAATAATCCCCAAATAGCGCTAATATCAATTGTGAATACATTCACGTGCTACTCTCAAACACAGAAAAGAAAGAATGGGGAAAAGCCACAGAAAAGCTGACCATAGGGAAAATGGATATGGGCTCCTGTTTGATGAAACCTCATGGCTTTTGGCATTTTAGGATATTCTAATGTCATACACATCAGGGAAATTCATAAAGAGTTGCCAGGACCTCCAGCTGGGAACATATGGGAGGATTCCTACACTTCTATGTGCTGCCCTCAGCATCCTCAGGATAAAAGGCAGAATATAAGCTCAGGTAGGAGTATCATGCTGACCTGAAAGAGAGGTACCCTTGAGAAACCAAAAAGATTTGTTTTGTTAATTATATTTCTAATTCCCATAAGCCTTGTGGTACTCTATAGATTAGGATTACAGCCCCCTACCCTTCTCAACACAAATTTGTGGCAGAAAGAAGATTGGTTAACTGCCTAGAAATTGAATTCATTTGACCTTGTATCAAGTGGTGGTCTGCTTGATCAACAAATGAGAAAGTAAGGGAAGGCCCCAGCCAAAACACCACCCACACTGCCAGATGCTCCTGGGTTCTCTTTTAGAATGCAAATATCCTCATAAGAAAATATAACACATCAAGTGATACTAAGCTCTTCATGAGTCTCTAAAACTGTAAAGCCTACACCAATGTAAGGAATTTTTACAATTATTACTTCTAGAATGAATAAAAGGGAGGAGAGGAAAGAAGACATTGAAAAAAATCAGCAAAAGGTCCATAGATAGATAGAACAGGCACAAGTGGTGTGGAAAACAAAGGGCCTCCATGTATTTACAGTTTTGCCTAGGTCTAGATCAGGTACTAAGAGCAGAACAAAAGGGTCGGAGTCAAAATTCACACTTTGTTATACAGTAGAGACTAACACACCATTGTAAAGCAATTATACTCCAATAAAGATGTTAAAAAAACAGACAAAATTCACACCAAAACGTAAGCACTGTACTCATATACATAAAGTCCAAAACGCAAGCACTGTACTCATATACATAATCAGAAAAGGGCTGAGGAGGCAATCCACAAGCAAATGAAAGACAGAAAACTAGAGGGACTTCCCTGGTGGTCCAGTGGTTAAGACTGTGCTCGCAGCGCAGATCCCTGGTCGGGGAACTAAGATCATGCATGCCGCATGGCGTGGCATTAAAAAAAAAAAAAAATACAGACAGAAAATTAGAGGGATAATAATTACTGGCTAAAACCTGTGAGGAACGAACAGAGGGAGTGAGATGGATGGGAACAGTATTTTGTTTTGTTTTTTTAAAGCAGACACTGGGACTTCCCTGGTGGCGCAGTGGTTAAAAATCTGCCTGCAGGGCTTCCCTGGTGGCGCAGTGGTTGAGAATGCAGGGGACATGGGTTTGAGCCCTGGTCTGGGAGGATCATTCCACAGAGCAACTAGGCCTGTGAGCCACAACTACTGAGCCTGCGCATCTGGAGGCTGTGCTCCGCAACAAGAGAGGCCGCGACAGTGAGAGGCCCGCACACCGCGATGAAGAGTGGCCCCCGCTTGCCACAACTAGAGAAAGCCCTCGCACAGAAACGAAGACCCAACACAGCAAAAATAAATAAATTAACTAATAAACTCCTACCCCCAACATCTAAAAAAAAAAAAAAAGAATCCACCTGCCAATGCAGGGGACACGGGTTCAAACCCTGGTCCGGGAAGATCCGGGAAGATCCCACATGCAGCGGAGCAACTAAGCCCGTGTGCCACAACTACTCAGCCTGTGCTCTAGAGCCCGCGAGCCACAACTACTGAGACCGTGTGCCACAACTACTGAAGCCCGCGTGTCTAGAGCCCGTGCTAAGCAACAAGAGAAGACACTGCAACGAGAGGCCTGTGCACCGCAATGAAGAGTAGGCCCCGTTCACTGCAACTAGAGAAAGCCTGCGTGCAGCAACGAAGACCTAATGCAGCCAAAAATAAATAAATAAATTAATTAATTAATACACCTATATAAAAAAAAGCAGACACTAATAGCAGTAATGAAAGGCACAGAAGAGTCTGCAAAGCAAAGAATTTACTGAGAAAATTAAGCTGAAGAATATGTTCTTAAGCACATTGATGGAACCACTATTGTGTAAAGTAACTGTTCAAAAAACAGGAAAACCATACTGTTACGTAAGACTTTTTAGGCTTTAAGGATGGAGTTTCCCACTTTGGATTCCTGCTAGACTAAACATAAGGCTCTAAATTTCAAGAATTTTCCAATTAAGCTAAAGTCCTTCAGCTCCCTCTGCTGTTCAAAAATGTACTCTAGTTACGTCAGTTCAATGTTCAGTAATCAAAATAAATAAAAATACATACATACAATATGTACATACATACACACACACACACCCAAAGTTGGCACGGTCCAGGCAATCAGAGTTCAAATATACTTGTCTTTCATGAATTCCCTGGTCTGGACCAAACGTTCCAGAGTACGTAATAACAAATTCTACCATTCCCACTACCTAACTGAAATAATTCAAGGAATAATGAAGGATTTCTTTGCCAAGAGCCGAAGTTTTATTAAGGGATGAGGACTCTACACTATTAGCTGGATTGTGGCAATAGCTTTTTAGGCAGAAATGTATATGTACCAGTCCTCCACACACTAGGAACCAAAGCATCACTAAATTTTTTCCATTTCTCCCATTGTCTTTTCTCTCCCCAATATTCCCTCCTTAGAAGATTCTCCAAACATGTCTAAATTCAGTTTCTAGCTCCTTACTATCTACAGGATACTCTGAGTTGAAGGATCTACAGGTCAGCTACTGTGGCAAACAAAGCATCTGTCCCAGAGAAACACTCTTTACTCACCTGATTCTTAAATTGCTTCTGGGACAAGCAGTCAGTTAGGTCCACACAGCCCAGAAGACAACCTGATGGATAGTCATTGGGAAATTCCACATCTAAATTGAGAATAACAGAAGGATTACATAAATTTCTTCTTTGTGACCCTGGAACTCACAAATCTGTCTTCAATTCTGAACAAATCACTTTCTCTATTATCTATTTATGGACATAAGGAAAACAATGAGGCTTTTTACTTGGCACAACTGTTTGTGTTTTAGCAAAACATTTAGTGAGTAGCTGGCTTAGTCCACTATCCACATCCTAAACTATAGGAAAATAAGCCTCATACCACTGAAGTTCAAGGACCCCACAACTTCACTCGAAACAAATCAATTCCACTATACCCAACTGGATCAGACTAGAATTTGGTGGTGACAGGTTCTGGAAACAAGCTTGAGGTGTCAAGAGAAAAACATAAAAATGCAGTTAAGAAACATAAGAATGTCAAAACATGAATTTAAAAGAACCCAGGGACTTCCCTGGCAGTCCAGTGGTTAAGACTCTGCACTTCCACTGCAGAGGGCGTGGGCTCGATCCCTGGTCAGGGAACTAAGATCCTGAATGCTGCAGGTGCACACACCCCCAAATAATAATAATAATAATAATAATAATAATATAAATAAATAAAAGAACCCAGTCATACCAGTCAAAACAGAAATGCATTTTTAAGGAAACATACACTTTTAATTCCTAAAGCTTGGTTTCTTAACTTTTAAAGGTGGTTCTGTAATTATCCTCTCATTTTACCTTCAAAACTACTGTATGGGCTGAATAAGAGGAAGGAAGCCAAGACATCCAAGGGCCAGAAGTGTTTTTTAGGATCCAAACTGAGTGTTTGGGGTGACTGTCAAAACTCACTGCTTAAGTCAACCAACTTTGATCTGTCCAAATCCAATAGCATATGTCTATTTGAGTCACTCCCAATAATAAAAAGTCTTATTTGCGGTTGTTCTTCCCAATCTAAAGATCCCAGAATTTATAGTAGTTATTTTACTCTCATAATAAAAAAAATGTAGAAAATTAAGACTAGTTGGTTGATTTCTGGTGTTGGGAATGGATATTTTTATTTGTACTGTTTGGTGAATTAATGTTTTGAACAGCTGTCCATGATTTGCTACTAAACAAACAAACAAACAAACACAAAGTTTAAAGTCCCTTTCAGCCAAAAAAAAAAAAAAAAAACCACAAAAAAGCCACAGGAAGAAGGAGGTGAAAGAAGAAGAACATCAATGACTTCTCTCCACAAAGTAAGACTGAAATTAGAAGAATATATGGCCGTTACCTTTCCCACGAAGGAGAAGATATGTAGTCTGGAGTTCTGAAACTTCTTGAGGAGAGGGTCTTTTGGCTGTGGCTGCTATCCAAAGTCGTCCTCTATGTGGGGTGTACCAGCTTCTGCCCTCCACCCTTAAACAAATACAAATTTAGTAGAAAGAATCTAAATTTTAGTGTCTTGGAAGATCTCATAACGTACAGCAAATTATCCAGTTGAACCAAGAGATCTATAGATGATACCTCACCAAGAAGGGTATTTTTCGTAAAAAACATTTTTCCTACAATACCTTTCACTTGTGTATAAACCCTGTTCTCTAGTTTTCCCTATCATCAGAACAAAGGCAAGTCATCTCTCTCAGTTCCTATTTTTTACTCGATCTCTGTAACTCAGAAATGAAGCTTTCACTAGCCTTGGGACTTCTACAATCCAAATCTTCTACTTTCAAGGCATCCAAGTTGTCCCACAAAAATGAAAATCCTTGCCTTTGAGTCATGAAAGATTTTGTTCATTGTTCTCCAACCTGACAGAAAAATTCTCACCCACACATAACTCCCCAAGAATAGTACCTTCATAATTACTATTTAATAGAATTTAAGTAAATAAAAATGCTTATCATCTTACTCTAAATTGCAACCATATTCATTTATATTTTCTAAGTATTTTATAAAGGGTTATGTTCTTTGCAGATAATTAAACAACCCATTAGCTAGTTTGAAAGAATCTTTAAGTAGAATAACAAAATGCAATCAAGAGAATGTATTACTGACTACTTTCCAAGGATTACAAAAAGATGTTTCTCCTTTAGTTCCTACAAAATGAAATAAAGTAGCTTGATAATATAACCCTATTATACTTGCCTTATAATGGGAAACGGAATTTCTCATACTCTTAGTTTTCCAATATAGATGAATTGGAAGAGCACCAGGCACACAGTGGGTACTCAATAAATGAGGAATGAATCAATATATTTCTCCCTCTACACCAAATGATCCACAGGGTTACTGGGAAAACGTTCTCACAAATGTGGCAGAACCACCCACTTTCTTTCTGTGGGATTAGTGATTGTGGGCTGGATGCTGTTCATCCTGTTCTTTCCAGTGAGAAAATCTGGATAACACAGATCCAAAACAGGACGAGAGAAATGTAAACATTCTGATTCCCTCTGCAGAAAGCAAGCTGTTTAGTTTTCTACTTTGGAAATGGAAGACACCTCAACTGCAGAGAACTGGAAGAGAAGAATAGACATCTGAGGGCCCAGGTGCCCTGGAGCAGAAGCAGATTCACATATACTTGTTGTAATGCCACTACATACATGGATTATGAAACACTTTGGAGCCAAAGAAAGAAAGCCTGACCTTGAAGAGGGGAGAAAAATGATAACACACCTTCACGAAGGAGGCAAATCTCAACTAACCATGGAAACCAACAAAGTAGAAATGATTGTTCCTAAATCCTGATAATAAATTTTCTTTCAGGAAATAGAGAAATGACTGAGGCTTACAAAGTAAGGGTGGAAAAAGCACTCTGAAAACCTGAACTCTAGTTCCATCTCTGCCACTAACTAGCTTTGTAATTCATAGCAAGCTCCTTTACCTTTGCCTGCTTAGGTGTTCAAGATTGTAATAATACTGGTCTGATCTACTTCAATACAGCTACTGCTTTGAAAACTGTAAACTTCTATTTAAATATAAATACATAAGGCATTATTATTGTTATGAGTTAGGACATTCCCAGGGATATAAAATTCTAAGAGATAAAATAAGAAGGAAAAAAGAGGTATCTGCATCCCCACATTCATTGCAGCATTATTTACAATAGCCAAAACATGGAGACCATGTAAATGTCCATCAATGAATGGATGGATAAAGAAAATGGATGAAGATTATTCAGCCATAAAAGAAAATGAAATCTTGCCATTTGCAGCAATATGGATCAACCTTGAAGTATTATGCTAAGTGAAATAAGTCAGAGAAAGATAAATACTTTATGATCTTACATGTGCAATCTGAAAAAAACAAACTCATAAATACGGAGAACAGACTGGATGAAGGTAGTCAAAAGATACAAACTTCTAATTATAAGATAAATCCTGGGGATGTAATGTACAGCACGGTGACTACAGTTAACAATACTGTATTGTATAGTTGAAAGTTGCTAAGAGAATAGATCTTAAAGGTTCTCATCACAAGAAACAAAAAATTTGTAACTATGCAAGGTGATGGATCTTTTGTTTTGTTTTGTTTGTTTGTTTTGCGGTACGTGGGCCTCGCACTGTTGTGGCCTCTCCTGTTGCGGAGTAACAGGCTCCGGACGCGCAGGCTCAGCGGCCATGGCTCACGGGCCCAGCCGCTCCGCGGCACGTGGGATCTTCCCAGACCAGGGCACGAACCCGTGTCCCCTGCATCGGCAGGTGGACTCTCAACCACTGCACCACCAGGGAAGCCCAAGGTGATGGATGTTAACCAAATTTATTGTGGTGATCATTTTGCAATATATACATATATATGTAATCATTATGTTGTACACCCTGACGATGTTATATATCAATTATATCTCAATAAAACTGAGAAAACAAGGGAAAACGAACATGTAATGATAAGTGAAAGAAGAAAAACATAAACGTAAATATATATTATGACCTCATTATGTAACAATTTTCACAGGAAAAAGAATATAAATACTCCAAAATGCTAACAGTAGCTGTTTCTAGGTGGTGGAATTATAGATGATCTTTCTTTTTCTAGCTGCTTTTCTGTATTGATCAATTTTCTATTTACATTTATAAAAGCAAAGGAAAGTACTATTTTTTAAAGTTGCATTGAGAAGAAACATATGAAACCATGGAATAGTAAGCTATTACCATCACTAACACGTACCACGACTTAACTTTATAATACCTCTACTTATCCCTCACTACTTCCCCCACTTTTTGCAGAAAAGGAATTTGTGGTAAGATAGCTTCTCAATATGGTTACTCAGATTAAAAGACAGATGTATAGATAGAAAAACAAAATCAGTTAGGCTGGTGTCTTCAAAAAACTAATAAATAGGCATAAAAACTTTGAATTTCCAATAGGATCAAACCATTAAGGTTGCTGAGTGATATATTATTGTACAAAGGCAAAGCCAAGAGAAGTTTTCTCAATAGACTTCCTTCTAAAGATGAAAAAACTTATGTTCTATTCTTTATTATGACTAGGATCCTTAGTCCTTCTAACCTCAGTTTTT
The DNA here is from genome assembly GCF_964270905.1 of Leucopleurus acutus. NCBI lineage: Eukaryota > Metazoa > Chordata > Mammalia > Artiodactyla > Delphinidae > Leucopleurus > Leucopleurus acutus. The sequence goes on along the minus strand of NC_139142.1, from coordinate 133,297,161 downwards.
TTAAAGCTATTCAGTAAAGAACAAGTCCATAACATGAATACATTGCTTAAAGTTCTATGTGCTGCAGAGTATTATAAATCATCGCTAGATTACTTTCATGGTAAGGTGTTACCTGCTATATTGGGTTGAGTAGCATCCGTCCCAAACTTATGTCCTCCCAGATGAATTCCAGTCCAAGTTTATGTAAAATCTTCCAAGATTCATTTCTGTCCTTACTATTTTTTTTTTATTTAATTTTTTATTTTTTGGCTGCACCGCATGGCATGCGGGATCTTAGTTCCCTGGTCAGGGATTGAACCCACACCCCCTGCAATGGAAGTACAGAGTCTTAACCACTGGACCACCAGGGAAGTCCGCCTCATTTCTGCCCTTACCTTTTAATCCCTCTGACAAGCAGAGAAGCCCAAGGCTGATGCATAGAGAGGCACCAGCCACCATCAAAGCCTTCCTGAAATTCTTGGTCCTGGATTCGAAACTGATGCCGACATGAACTGAACTCTAGTCCTGATCCTGCTGAATGGAAAGCCTTCTTCTGTGAGGCTGCACCCGTCTGATCTATCCACTATACAGGAAAGAAACCAAACATATAATTTTGTCTGACAAGGGAAAAATCTGGGGTAGGTACACAAAATGAGATGAATTCTAATATTAATGAATCGTACTGGAAACATCCTCTTAGAAAAATGTATCCCATCTTTGTCTGAAACAGGGTCAAAAAACGTACAGAAGGTATAAATTCAGTAGGAGTCCCAGGTATGATAACATGGTCCCGTCTTAAAGAATAGTTAGATAATGTTGAATTCTCCACACACAGCTTCCTAATTCCAGCAACAGTACAACCATCAGACCAAATAATTGGTCTGTAATTATTTCCACTTTAAAATGATTAATGATCCATATTGGACAATTTCCCAATATAATTCTATCAGCCAAATGAAGGTTCAACATTTTGGTCCACACATTCTTCATGTGCTTAAGGGACAGGGTCACATACTGTTACCATGATAAAGCCAAACAGATGTTTTCGAGGGGCAGCAGTTCTGACTATTGGATGCATGAAGTATTCTCTTATCCTGAAATGAACAACTTGTCCCCCAAAAGACAGGATGAAGCACTACTGAAACAAGGCTTCCATCATGTAAAGAGAACACAAAATTACAGGGTACAGATAATTACAGGAGACTAAAGAGTCTTGGCAGTAGTTCAGTCAGAGAATGACAAAGGGTAACATTTCTTCCAGAGCAAGAAGACTGAGTGCTCTGAAAATTATTTTTTTTAAAAAAAGGCTCTATTAGGATGATGAGGTTTAGAGTTAGGTGTGTTAATTTTTTGATGTTTTATCTAATTATTTATAGGGAAAACAAAAATACTAGAATGGTAGTCTAGAGACTCCAAGCAATCATTTAACCCCTAAAGGTTTCAGTTTTCTCAACTGTAAAATGATGGAGTTGGACTAAATGAATCTCTTAGAATCTTTCTGCAATAAAATTTTATGACTGTAATCAATTGTGTCATAGCTTAAAAAAACCACACAAACATTTACTATTTAACTCAGTATAGTGAAAAGCATATAAAGTAGGGAGACACATAAAATATAAAAAAGATATGGTTCTTGCTTTCAAGGAACTTACAATCCTACGAGAAGACAGACACATAAATAACTATCCAAAACATAAAGCAGATTTAAGTAAATACTACACAGGGATTTAAGTCCTTAAGCGGGAACACAGAGGCAGAACTGATCTATTACAGGGGAAATAGGTGATTTCATAAAACTGTTGGCATATGAACAATCCTGAGGCCCAAATTGTCTGTTCTATCTCTATTACAGTTCTTGTTTATACTACCTGTTTTTCTACTTCACAGCTACTTTCCTAACTTAATCTTACTGTCTTTCAATAACACTATATTAGAGCCTGCTAACTAGTCTCATCTCCATTTTTAGCCTCTAAGTAACTCTCTACTGCCTTACTAACTGTAACACTAAATTGGGCCCTCATCATCTTCCCACTGTGCTACCTCAATAACCTGTTTTTTGGTCGCGTGGCATGTGCGATCTTAGTTCTCCGACCAGGGATCAAACCTGTGCCCCCTGCACTGGAAGCGTAGATTCTTAACCACTGGACCACCAGGGAAGTCCCTACTGCAATAATCTTCCTAGCAATTTCCCTGCTTCTGTCTTAGTCTTCCCTCTAATCCATTCTCTACATAGGCATGGAAGTCATGCCAATTGTCTGCTAAAGTTCTTCAAGGACTCTTCCTTGCCTACTGTAGAATAAAACTAAACTCCTTAGCATGAGACATAAGGACTTTCATGGTAAGATGTTACCTACTATACCGGGTTGAGTAGCATCTGTCCCAAACTTATGTCCTCCCAGAACCTGTGAAATTGACCTTATTTGGAAACAGATGTAATCAAGTTAAGATAAAGTCATACTGGATTAGGGTGGACACCAATCCAGTGACTGATATCCATATAAAAGGAGAAAACACACAGAGACAAAGACATACAGGGAAAAAGTCCATGAAAAGACAAAGGTAGAGTAAAATTACGCAGCTATAAACCACGGGATGCCTGGGGCCATCAGAACCTCAAAGAGGCAAGGAAGCGTTCTCCCATAGACATTCGGAGGGAGTATGGCCCTGCCAACACCTTGACTTCAGTGTTGAGAACTGTGAGAGAATACATTTGTTGTCTTAAGCCAACCAGCTGTGGTATTTTGTTATGGCTGCCCTAGGAAACTAATACACTTACTAGCGCAGTTTAATTTCTAACAGTACTTAATTACTTGTGGTTCTCCCAACCTACGATGCTCTCAAGCTGCTAAGCCTTTCTACATGTTATACCACCTACCTAGAATTCCCTCCCCAAATTTGTCTGCTTGGAAATTCCTATTCATCCCTTAAGTCTCCTCTCAAAAACCATTTCTTTTGTGACTCCTCTGTGAGTTTATAATCTCTCTCCTAAACTCCTACTGTATCCATGACATGTGTCTATCATAGCAATTATCTTAAGGAACTGAAATTCTTTGTATTCAAACACATCTTCCCACTAAATTTGAAGTCCTTAAAAACTTTAAGGGCTCTTACCTTTTAATTTCCCAGCACCTAGCAAAGAACCTGGCATGTATACAGTGCTGAATGAGTATCTCCAGTCACACTCCCTAAAGCACTGCTCTGATTGCATCTCTCTGCTCAAGAACATTCTATGATTCACATTTATTTACAAAGTAAAAATGTGAAATCTTCCTAGCTAAACACTTAACTCTTTAGTGATCTGACTCTATCTACCTAACTACTCCATTTCTCATGATAATCCCTTTTAAAATTATTTATTTATTTTATTTTGAACTTTAAAGATCAGATTTGTTTGGAGAAAACAAAAAACCCCACAACCTAAAGGATGGGATTTTACATCTCAAGACCTCTCCCAGGTATGAAGTCTATAGATTACAAATCACTTTCGTAGAAGATATTTTTGTACAAATTTTACATGTATTGAAGAGTGGGTCATAAATGCCTGTTTGTTTTAACAGGGTGGCAGGGTAGAGGAATGGGGGGAAAAACAGCTTTTTTGGACACATCTATTTGGAAGGAGCAGACATGAAGAGAGCAAACCCTACTTTTGCATCATCTATAGCAAATGGTTTAAAAAAATACCCTCTCAACCTTGGGTATCTCTAAAAGCCACTTCCTAGCTACTAGGCACTCCAAGCCAATTATTTAAGGTTACTTCACTTGGTATGTCTTTTATGTCCACTGGGTAAATGATTATTATGCTCACTGCTGCAGCACTCATAAACCAACACCCCTGCATGGCTGGACAGGGTCTAACCTGACTGATGCGAGAGGAGACCAAGATGTCTTTTCTCTGCAGGTACCAATATTGCCCGTAAGGACACCATCTGTTGAGCTGACAGTACCAAGGTGCACATAAAAGCAAGCAAGTAAAGCTACTGTGTTGCAAGAGAAGCCAGGACCTTGTGAAATTGTTCTTCTCCATTATCATTTATTCTCTCAAGGTATGCTAAAAAAAAAACAGAACCAAAAAAACCACACATTGGTCTAGGCCACATTATAAATCCAAACATTGGTGTGGGATTTCACTTGGAGATAAGGAAACTTTTGTTTTTTAAAAAGCTCCCCAAACCCCAATCAAGGTTGTAAGAAAGGCTTCCAATTTAACCAAACTCGCTTACCATCTAAGACTGGTAATTCTAAAGTTTTCTGAGGTGTCAAAGGTGTCAAAGTAGCAGGAGCATGAATGGCTGGAGGGAAGGAGTGAGTGTCAAAACATGAAGGAGCCAAGATTGGCTTGAGAAAAAGCAATGATGATTCCTCACTGAACAGCTCCCAGGGGCTCTAGAGAATGCTTAGGAGGTCAAGTATGTGACTTAAGCAGAAGCTGCCTGTGGGAAGGTAACAGGAGAGAGTAGCATGAGGAACATAAGACGATGACAAGAGTCTAAATTTTTAAAGCTTCAAGATTTCAACAGAATATGGATATATTTGAACTTTCAGAAGGGATAGTGTTTAAGAAAGGGTGAAACCACAACACATAAAAGACCTGGGAGGGGCTTCCCTGGTGGCGCAGTGGTTGAGAATCTGCCTGCTAACGCAGGGGACACAGGTTCGAGCCCTGGTCTGGGAGGATCCCACATGCCGCGGAGCAACTAGGCCCGTGAGCCACAACTACTGAGCCTGCGCGTCTGGAGCCTGTGCTCCGCAACAAGAGAGGCCGCGACAGTGAGAGGCCCGTGCACCGTGATGAAGAGTGGCCCCTGCTTGCCACAACTAGAGAAAGCCCTTCCACAGAAACGAAGACCCAACACAGCAAAAATAAATTAATTAATTAATAAACTCCTACCCCCAACATCTTCTTTAAAAAAAAAAAAAAAAAAGACCTGGGAATTCCCACAACCCCTAAGTGTTTCCTGCTCCAGGAGGTAAACGATTATGTGTTTACTGGAGGTCATACCATTTTCCCTATTACTGGTGCAAAATAATTCATCAAATCCCCAAGCTTCTTTTCAAACCATGATTTCCCCATTCATTTAGGTCACCAAACAGTCCTATTCTTCAGTGGCCTGTAGACTCACTCCCACCTAGCCCCCTGGGGGGTACAAATGAAGGAACGCCCCCATAGGCTGGCCCCAGTAACTCAGAATTAAATAAGAGGAGGGGCTGGCAGCCTCCTGGAGACTAAAACAACATAAGAGACTAAACCTACCTTGCCGAGGACGGAGAATTTATTCAGATAATGTTTGAGAATTCATGAATGCCGTAACTGGATAAGAATTAAAGGTAGAAACCTCACACTCTTCCTTATACCTGCCTGCTGCCCAACCAGATTCAAGACACTGCATCACTATCACTGCCATTTTGCTAAACGGAGGCCCCTAGGCACTAATCACACAGGCAACTGCACGTGTCAAAAAATGCACCACAACTTTAAACGTACAGCATTAAAGGCTGTACGTCTCTCTCTGGCTACACTGGTGATTCTCCAGTTAGTTCAATACTTTAAAGGCTGCAGCAGCATGCAAAAGAATTTCATTTTGTTTCTTTTTAAAAAAAAAAAAAGTTAAGAAAGGTCTCCAGGAGACGGTGAGTTTTATTTTGTCTTGTCTGGATGGAGGTTTGATTTGCTCTCGAATGTTCCAGGGTGGTGAGAGACTAGGAGAAAGCACAGAATGCAGAGGTCTATTCGGTGTAATCTTCTCCCTCATTTTCATCTTCACCATCAATGGCAAGAGCAGCATACTTGCTTGCAGAACTGAACTTAGAGGCTGGATTTTCTTCAGCTTTCTTTGGCTCAGGTGCAGATCTGGAGTCTTGATCCTTTTTGCCATCTTTCCTATCTGACTCCTTCCAGTGGTCTTTGTTCCCTCCGTCTCTTGGACCACGGCTGGAATTTCCACTTTGGGCTTTTGGGGCACTCACCCCATCTACTTTATTTTCATCTTTCCTTACTGGTCCTTCCTCAGATGGTTGAGCTGGAACTACTTTCCCTCCACCACTTGTAGGGGACTGCTGCTCTGTGTCTGAGCTCTGAGATCAAGCAGGAGGGTTAGAACTTCGCTTCATCCAAGCATTCTCCTTTGGTGGAGGGGCTGGCATAACCTTTAGAGGCTGTTCGGATTTGGGAGGCTTAGAAGTTGGAGACTGACAGTCTTCCTCTTTACTGGGTGTTTCATTTTCTAGAGACTTCTCAGTCTCCTTCATGCATTTCTGCCAGATGTGGCTGAGGTCCCCATCTGTGATGACTCACTTCCTGTCCTCGACCGTTCCCGTTCCTGAGTTTCTTCACTTCGCCAGCTTGGGTGTCTCTCCCGAGGCCGTCGTTCTAGTTTTGGCTCATCCAGCTGACGCTGCGGTTTCTCCTATTCCTTCTGTAGCCGCTCTTCTACTTCTCGTTCTCTAGCAGCTGTGTCAACAGGCTTTGCCCCTCCAAAGATAGAGGCTGCTCGACTGGACTGGGACGTGCTAGCAGTGGAATCATTTTCCTCAGGAGTACTACGAGGCTTTAGGTTCAGTTTGGGTCTTTGGGGGGGACCTCTATCATCACACCTATAATCATCCCGAGAGTAATCATCTCTGGAGCTCCATGACCGGTCATCTCATCTGTCATACCTGTCTTCACAGTGGTCCCCGCCTCCTCTGTAGTCGTCATCCCTACGGTACCCACTACCAAATGCTCTTCTGCCACTGCCTATCCTGGAATCGTAGCCTCTATCATAGTCTCTGCTGCCTTGGTCATCATAGTGATCTCAGCGCCCATATCAATCCATGTCCCAGCGTGGGCCATCAAGATAACTGTCCCGATACCCATCACAATATCGGTCTGAATCATAACGATCTGGATACTTGTCTCCAAAGCTATCATCACCTCTTCTAGGTGGGTAGTCATCAAAGCTGTAGCAGGACGGACCCTCCAGTCTGTATCTGTTTTGTCAGAATCCCAATTTCTATCTCAGCCAAAAGAACGATCATCCCTGTCTTTATCCTGTGCTTGATCAACAACGTCCACTCCAATTCTCCTGTTACCTAGAGACTTTTCATTGAGGCTCAGGGCACTAAGCAAGGAATCCAGGTCCTCAAACTCAGCATAACCAAAACCTTTCAACCCTCAGGATCACTGCATTCACGTGGTAAACGCACTGCACTGATATTTAATCCTCTAAAGAATTCCTTAATGGAGTCTTCTGTCACATCATAGGGCAGGTTCCCTAGAAAAGCAGTGTAGGGTGGTGATTTGGTCGATATTGGGTTCCCAAGCAGCCCATGGAGCAGTGGGCAGAATGGAACGGTCAATTGGAGGTGCCCTATACACATCATCATCATTACTATGCCAAGTGGTTGAAACATCTCCTTCTAGGTCATCTGTTCCATCAGCCCACCTGACTGGTTTGGGGACATAGGTGCTTCCTCCACCAGTCCCTCTATCCTCAGCCAGGAAGTCTGTTACAGAGACAGTCTTCCCCTTCTTATTCTTCTTTTTTGCTGAGGCTGCCATGTTTGGAGAGGGAGAGAGAATGCAAAGGTTATTTATTTATTTGGTTGCTCCGGGACTTAGTTGCAGCAGGCTGGCTCTTTAGTTGCAGCTCGAGGGCTCCTTAGTTGTGGCTTGCTGGCTCCTTAGTCGCGGCACGTTGTCCCCTTAGTTGTGGCATGCACACTCTTAGTTGCAGCATCCATGTGGGATCTAGTTCCCTGAGTAGGGATCAAACCTGGGCCCCCTGCATTGGGAGTGTGGAGTCTTAACCACTTCGCCACCAAGGAAATCCCGATAATCCTTTTTATGAGTACTATCTTGGTAGTCTAAATTCACTATTCCCTATGTAGTTGATCCTTGAGCAACATGGGTTTGAGCTGTGTGGGTCCACTTATAAGTGGATTTTTTTCAATAGTAAATACTACAGAACTACATGATCAGCAGTTGGTTGAATCTGTAGATGTGGAACCTACTGGGGATGTGGAACTGCTTTACAGAGGGCCAGCTGTAATTAATACACAGATTTTCGACTAGGCAGAGGGCCAGTGCTCCCAACCCTCCCTTGCACTGTTTAACTGCATATATGTATATATGTGTTTGTGTGTGTATCCCACACCTTATTCCTATAGTTAATTCTGATTGGAATTTTTTTTCCCACCATCCCCAAACACCATTTTCTTGGATACCTACTTTTAAGGAATGCCAGCTTCCCTATAAAAGCCTCTTTTATTCCTCTCAACTGTCTTTCCCTCCTTTGGGTTTCCACTGTACTTTATTTATATTTCTATTAATATTAGAGCTGCCTATGTAATCTTTTCCTCTACTAGTCTATGCATTCTTTGAGGATAGAAGCAGTGTCTGGTTGATCACTTACTTCTGTGATTATACATATTAGATGCTCAATGTACCTGATGGCAAAATGAATGACAACAATGAGTAAGTGAATTAATGTATTAATTTAAAACACCACACTATGGGACTACCCACATTCTATAAAAGACAGAGAAAGAACATTAACAAGAGGACCATGGGATTATTGTTTAAAATCTCTATAGTACTTAACAAAACCTTCTCTTGGGAAATGCTCAAATGATAACTTGTCACAAGTACTGCAAAAAAACTGGAAAAATTGGGTCAGAGTATAAGATGGGTAGGAGTATTGAGAGAGCAGACTGGTATCTACAGCCTATGAAACAGGCACATTTGAAAGGAGAAATATCTGGGCCCAAACTTTTCCCATCATCAGAGCAAAGGTCCACTAACCTGGGGAGGCGACTGGTACAGGTTGGGATTCACCAGAAGTCCTAAATGCTCTTCAGAAGATCTATCCAATTTGGTCGGTGGTTGGTTCAAGGTTCCATTGGCAATGGCATGTATTGCCTCATCTAGTCTGTGATAACAAACAAAAGGATGCAATAATTGGTAATGTCCCATGCTCAGAATATCTTTATTTAGCACACACATAAAACTCTTCAACAGTAATAAAACTTGACACTCAAAGAGGGGTCCATGGATGACCTTCCCTGCTCCCCCTACCAACTTCCCCTTCTCTTCACTCCAAGAACCCTAAGGAGTAGGAGTTGGTAGAAGTTCCAGAACACTAAGAAAATAGGTAGGGCACAAGACACTCATTAACCTCTTTAACAAGATTATTAGAAATGCCAAGATTAGAAAAGGTGCCTAGAAACAGTCTGGCCCATAGAAGAGTATTCTATGGCAGCCTATTTCTCAACACCTTCAATTATTCTTCTGCCCACTCAGCAGTCCCTCTCCACTCTTCCACGCTGATCTGAAGTCTATCCTTGCTTCACTGCCCAAAACTTCTAAGGAGGCCCTATACCAGCCCAGTACAAAAGTACTTATTCCTTTCTCTGAAGTCCTGTAGCACTTACTATTTAAACAGTCATCAAATATACCCAATGTTATCCAGCGTCTATGGTGTTTGCTATGGATATTTGGCTCTCAACTATAGAAGAATGTGATGATTTCATTTAAAGATTATGGAACTAACCCTACTGGTTAGTAAGAGATCATAGGTCTTGCAGGAACCATATCTTATTCTGCTCTACAGCTCTTCATTACTTGCTGCTGTACTCCATGTCCCTGACAGATGCTTGACAAATGTTTGTGGATGATGATTCTAAAGCACGATATAATGAAAAGCTTCTACTAGTAGGAAAGGCTGAACCTGACCTTGAATACAATTAAAGAGATACTTGTTAGGAACCTCTTATACACAAGGCAACTTAAAAGGAGAGGAGGACAGGGCTCCTGCCTTCAGGAAGCTTTAAATCTAAGTGGCAGGTTTAAGACAGCTATAAAGATGATAAACAAAACAGGAAGGATGCAATTATTACTGTAAGATAGATACAATCCATTTGGTGGTTATTATCCCATCATCCCATGTGTTGTACCAAGTACATTCAAAGGGGAGGTAGATATCTGAAAGGCAAAGATGGGAGGATGGATATTCAAAGTAAGGAAAAAGCAGAAACAAAGGCATGAACCGAAAAACAAAACAAAACAAGAACTTGAGGTAAGAAGCAAGTCTAAAATAGGATGAGGGGCTTCCCTGGTGGTGCAGTGGTTGAGAGTTCGCCAAGGCAGGGGACACGGGTTCGTGCCCCGGTCCAGGAAGATCCCACATGCCGCGGAGTGGCTGGGCCTGTGAGCCATGGCCATTGAGCCTGCGAGTCTGGAGCCTGTGCTCCGCCACAGGAGAGGCCACAACAGTGAGAGGCCACATACCGCAAAAAAATAAATAAATAAATAAAATAGGATGGGGATGATGGAATCTAAAGGAAGGAAATAGATTTGAGACCTAGTACACTGGTTAAGTATATCTAGAACTCTAGAATCTATGAAAGAAATAGTATAAATAGCTAATCAATATATTTTTAGAATGCTCAGACTTACTGGCACACAAGCAAAGCAAAGCAAAAAAAAGTGAATAAAAATTATGATGAAATACCATTTTTCCTGTATCAGAATGGCAAATGTATTTTTTTAATTGTTGAGAAATAGATGAAGAAACTAGCAAATAGGCACCTGGTGTCAAAAAGTCAAAAAATATGCACAATTTAAATTCTGAGATACTGTCCAATTTCACTTCTAAAAGGCTGTACCATTTTTTATTGAACATAAAAATGATTTTTCTTACACATAAAAATGATTTTTCTTACACATAAAAATGATTTTTCTTACTATAAAAGCAATCAATGTTTATTACAGAAAAACTAGAAAATGCAAATTAATAGAAAGAAAATGAAAAATTCGTAAACCCATCACCCAGAAATAATTTTATTTTTTCTTTATATCTGTGTAGCATATATATAATAGTTAAAAACAAATTAATTATTTTGAAGCTAGTGGTAGAATTTGTTTTAGGGAGAGAATAACCTCTGGTTAGGAAAATTCTGTGATGGATTTGCCACAAATGAAAGAGAAAGACCGAGGACTGGACCGCGTAGAAAGCATCACTGTGTTCACCAATATCCAGTTTTCTGTGTGTGTGTGTGTGTGTGTGTGTGTGTGAGAGAGAGAGAGACAGAGACAGAGACAGAGACAGAGAGACAGAGAGATATGTATGCCATTTCCAAAACGTGGAGTGAGATCTCCATGTGCTTTCTTTTCAGTACTGTGCCAGAGTCAATATGTGTATCTTTTCTCAACTCTGTTCAGTGACTTCATGTTGGTAACTTGAAATTGGCCATGATGTAAATTTTTTTCAATAAACTTTATTTTTTAGAGCAGATTTAGGTTCACAGCAAATCTGAATGGAAGGTTCAGAGACTTCCCATTTACCTCCTGCCCTCACATATGCACAGCCTCCCCCATCATCAGCTATCCCTCACTAGAGAGGTACATTTGTTATAATTAATCAATCTATATTGACACATCAGTATCACCAAAATCCATAGTTTCCATTTGGGTTCATTCTTGGTGTTGAGACTTGAACATTTTAATATTCCCGTCCTTAGTAAGAGGGCATATCCATTTTCCTACACTCAAAGATTATGCAATATTATAAATTATAAATTTCAGACAATTTAATGATACATTATGTTTCAAAATGTGCATTTCCCTGATAAATAGCTGAGCATCTTTTCAAATGTTTATTGGCTATTTGTATTTCCTCACCTGTAAATTGTCTGTTCTTAGCCTTTGCCCATTTTTCTACTGGATGTGTCTTTTTAACTTGCAGCTCTTTATATACTATGGATATTGCTCTTTTGAACTGTTAAAACCGTTTAAAATGTTTTCTCTCAGTATTGTACTTCTTTATGTGATTTAAAATATCTTTGTCTTTTTGACTTCTGGGTTTTGTATCTTGCTTAGAAAGAACTTTATCATACCAAGACATTAACTATATTCTCCTAAATTTCTACTATTCTATTTCTTTCTGATCCTTTTATTTCTTTTGCATTTAACTCTTACTTTTCTTCTCTTTTTTTTTTTTTTTTTGGCCACACCACTTGGCTTGCAGGATCTTACTTTCCCAACAAGGGATCAAAACCAGGGCCCAAGCAGTGGAAGCTTGGAGTCCTAACCACTAGACTGCCAGGAAATTCCCTTGCACGTAACATACATACATACATACATACATACATACATTTATTTATTTATTTCTCATTGTGGTGGCTTCTCCTCTTGTGGAGCACAGGCTCTAGGCACATGGGCTTCAGTAGTTGTGGCATGCTGGGTCAGTAGTTGTGGCTCGCGGGCTCTAGAGCACAGGTTCAGTAGTTGTGGCGCACGGGCTTTGCTGCTCCGCGGCATGTGGGATCTTCCAGAACCAGGGATCAAACCTGTGTCCCCTGCATTGGCAGGCGGATTCTTAACCACTGCACCACCAGGGAAGTCCCTGCATTTAACTCTTTAGTCAAACTTATTTTCACAGTATGCTTTGAGGTAGAGATCTAATGTAGATTTTTTTCAAAGCTGATGGACCATCATTTATTTAATCCTTCCCTTACCGTTTAGAAAAGTTTTACACAACTATAGACACACACCCATACACACACAATGCAGACGCATGGGTCTCTTCCCAGATTCTATTATATTTCATTCATCTATTCCTCTGCCCAAACTGTACCTCACTGTTTTAAAAACAGTTTTTTATAAAACTACAGTAGTTATCTAGTAGGTCAAGTGGCCCTCGCTGTTCAATTCCAAAATTTTCTTAGCTACTATTCCATGTTTCTACTCCAAATGAATATGTTGCTCTAAAAATTAACAAAAATAACAGACTCGTTAAAGGGGGGGGCAAATCCTTTACAGTTAAACTGCCCCCTTCTTTCAGACCCTTTCTGGTGTTGTCCACTTACTTGCTGTGATACTCAGTTAGAGGATTTTCATCTTCCATGATCTTCCTGCCTGCAAAGTCAATGGTGATCTTCTTCGAGAGCCGAGAGGCATGTCGAAATTCTCTCAGCTCCTCCTCTCGCTTCTGTAGGGCTTCCCGTTCAATTTTGGACAACCACTGGTTAGAATCACTGGCAAAGTAATCTGACTCATCATCAATGACATGGGTCCTTCGAATGCTAAGGAAAAAAAAAAGAACACATGGCAGTTAGGTCACCTGTTGACAAACAGGGACTTGATTACTGGGAAGCTGTTTCAAGTAGCTCACTCTTCTGCTGTCCTGAAGGTTATTATCTCAAATATAGATGCTCAAGAACGTTCCAAAACTAGGTCAAACTCTGCCTGATTTCCAGCTTCTGCGTATACCTTATTCCCACTGCAGACTCAGCTCAGCTCTTAGAACGAATCTCACCCTTGGGGAGGAAAAGACACAGCACCAAAATCTATTGTCCTCCTATTTTCTTACTAGTCCAGCCCTCACCTTCTTATAACTGGGCTTATGTCTGATTTTGCTGCATCTGAGTTCATGTCTTGGCAGCTTACTCAATATCCTAGTCCTTCTACAATTGGGACCTAGACTATTCCTGCTAGGCCCAATTGCCGCTATTTCCCTTAGAAACTGGAGTTCCATCCTGGATTCTCAGTCCTATAAGCTTATTCTTAGGATATCTTTAATACTCTACTACTATATGTCAGTTTTCACCACCTCCCCCATCCCCACCCCAACCCTATCCCCAGTCCCTCATTTAACATATTTACAAGGGCCAAGTTCCAAGATATGACAATCAGGCCTATTTCTAAGATCATACCAACAAAAAAATTAACAACTAGAAGGCATCTTGATGATCCAACTCTCTCCTTCTACAGATAATAAACCTGGGCCTCAAAGAAGTTAAGTGACTACTCCAAAATCATAAATCAGTCTCAACTGCATAATTAATAATTAGTATGATATATTCAGGCATAGGGAAATACTGAAATCAGATTCAGATTTCATTCTTTCAGGACTCAGCTGGAATTATAAAACTTTTAAAGTGGACTAAGAGTGGTACTATACACAAACCTACATAATGAAATTGGCGTCCTTAGAAACTCACCAGCATAAGGGCAACAATGCCAATAGGGAGAGACCCTTTTCCAGTTTCTGTTTATCAAAAAATGTACTCTATTTCTAATGATAAGTTTCACTGAGTAAGGATAAAAGTGATATTTAAGGATGAAGAGCAAATATTAGTCACAAACCTTGTGATGGGCTTATTAACGAAGAGCTTTCAAAGTATATCTCATGTATTCACAGCAAATGATTTGAAAGCAGCAGGTGTGTCTAACCAAAGGATTATAATGCTAGGAATAGACATATTCAGTTACCACAGTAAGAGATGCAGGGTCTTTCTAAGGATTCTCACATGGCCACTTGAGAAGTGAGCATGTAAGTCCTATTTAAACATTCTTTACCACTAATTGGTCTTCAATACATATTTTTTCCAGAAGAAGAAAAAAATGAAAGAGAAAAAAATTAAAAACAGAACTAACAAATCCATAAATCTGTCTCCTAAAGAGAGGTGAGTGGGCTCAATGACAAAAGTGTAGGAGTGTAAAACTCAGTTTAGGGACATTATTGAATCAGAAAACAAATTTAGTGTCAAAGGAAAAAGGGAGGATAAATCATGTCTTCCCATGAGGTGGTGTTAACACTCTCCCAGAGACAGTTTCTTATGAAGTATCCAGAGGCCCCCCAACAGTTTGCACATGGTAGGCACTCTAACATATGCTGACTGAATAAATGATGGTTTCAAGTAAAACAAGTGGGGAACTGTGTCAACCCAAATCAACTTTCCATGGGGTACACTAGCATTTGCCAAGAATCAAAAAATATTGCAGGGTAGGATCCTCTCGGTGGGAGCCTATCTTATTCAGACATGATTCAAAAACAAGCTGTAGACCTCCTCCACAGAGCATCTGGCTCTTCTTTTGTTGTAAACACTTTCATAGTCCACCCTAATAAGGTATCAAGTGCCAAAATAATGGACTACTCTATTTCTTAGCATTTTTTATTTTAACCACATCATACCTAGTTCTGTCAAACTCTAACAGTTTGTCTTTATGCTTGATAGCTTTCTCCAGACCAGATTTAAATCGCAATTCTTGATGACGAAGAAGGTCCTTGGTAGAGATGTCCACTTTTCCAGAATTCTCTGTCCCTGAAATTCAATAAGGAAATCAAATGGTGTCAGTGAATCATACCAATTAGTTGTATCGCTGTGCAGCAAAGAACAAAATATCAGTAGATCTGGCTGTGCCCCTAATGACTGACAGCCTTCATTTCAATGGAAAACAAACAGGTACACAGGCCAGGCTTTACTTGTCAGGCATCAAGCAGCGCTTGAAACATAATACATTCTCAATAAATGTTAAGAATCCACTTCTTCCCTTATGGAAATGTGGATCACTAAGGGTAACAAACTGTTTAACAACACAATATAAAAATGCCTTATAAGAAAAACTTTATTGAGTAGGGCTAAATATCACCTTTGAACATACTTTTATATATCAAAGCTAAGAACTAAATAATAAAAGGAAAAAAGAGAAGAAATTGCACAGAGGGACAGAAATGAATAACAAGAACTTATCAGATGCTAAGGCACTTCATACGTACTATAGTACTTAATTCTCACTATAACCCTGTAAGACAGTTTATATTATCTTTATTTTACAGATAAACTGAAATTCAGAGACATTAGTAAATTTACTGAGTTCAGTAAGTCAGAAATTAAAAGGTAGAAACAAAATTTAAAGTTAGGTCTGTCTGGACTTCCCTGGTGGTGCAGTGGTTAAGAATCCGCCTGCCAATGCAGGGGACACGGGTTCGAGCCCTGGTCCAGGAAGATCCCACATGCTGCAGAGCAACTAAGTCCGTGCTCCACAACTACTGAGCCTGCACTCTAGAGCCTGTGAGCCACAACTACTGAGCCCACGTGCCACAACTACTGAAGCCCGCACGCCTGGAGCCCACACTCAGCAACAAGAGAAGCCACCACAATGAGAAGCCCACGCACTGCAACGAAGAGTAGTCCCCACTCGTCGCAACTAGAGAAAGCCCACATGCGGCAACAAACACCCAACACAGCCAAAAATAAATAAATAAATAAATAAATTTAAAATAAAATAAAATAAAGTTAGGTCTGTCTAACTCTAAAGCCCACATTCATTCCTCGGCCCATGTGTTATCTTCCTTTGTGACAATATACCATAAATCTATATATCCTAGAAAAGATAGCCATAAATTATGATAGAACCAAGATCTAAAATGTGTTAGGAAAACAACTAAGCTATAATGAAGGCTGACCTTTCCCTACACCTAAAACTCTAGGCTATTTAATTTAAAGTCCTAAAAAGAAAAAAAGTCCTGTCAAATCTTTCTTTTAAAATTTTAAAAAAAAGAGGTTGATTCTTGTGTTCTGAATATAAGAAAAGCACTGAGAACTACCTTTTCTCATAATAACGACCCTAGAAAAATCCAAATGGAAAAAATATGGAGACATGTTCTACCTCATTAATAATAATAATAATAAATTACGACTATAAAAATAAAATAACATGAAATGTCAAAACCCAATAGTGATAGGTTTTGGGGTAAAATACTAATATTATTGTAGACTAGTAAAATATTTTGGTAAAGTAATATGGCAAATACATCTTAAGTGTCAAAAATGATAATATTCTTTGACTCAGTAATCCCATTCCTAGGAATTTATCCCAAGGAAGTAAATCAAAGATATAATATTAACAAAGTTGACCACTTGTGGTATTATTTATAATTTGGAAAGAGTCAAAATATCCAGTAATGAGGAAATAGATAATCAATTATAATAAATAAATTTAATGACTATTTTTAAGCACTAAAAATTACAAATATGAAGAATATATGGCAACATAAACAATAATTATAAAACAGTTAAAAAAGGAAAAACGTAAAATTCTATATACGCTAGGATTGCTACTTCATAATACCAACCAATCTATCTATATTTTAAAAACAACTATGAATTAAAGCAGGAACAAAATATTTGCACAAATGGAAAGTAATGAGTATATTGTTTTCCCTTTAAAAATGTCCTTAACTATTTTTGTCATGCTTTTTTTAACTATAAAAAACTTCGAAGAG
The DNA here is from genome assembly GCF_964270905.1 of Leucopleurus acutus. Taxonomy (NCBI): domain Eukaryota; kingdom Metazoa; phylum Chordata; class Mammalia; order Artiodactyla; family Delphinidae; genus Leucopleurus; species Leucopleurus acutus. Next base: position 133,280,137 of record NC_139142.1, on the reverse strand, counting down.
TTGCAAAAAAATTAAGAGTTCCTGTATACCTTTCATTCATCTTCCCTTGTTAGTATCTTATCTCACATAACCATAGTACAATTATCAAAAGTAAGAAATTAACAATAGTACAATACCATTAACTATATTACAGACTTTATTTGGATTTCAACTTTTTTTCCACTAATATTATTTTTCTGTTTAGGGATCCGATTCAAGATCCTACAACGCAATTAGTTGTAGTGTCTCCTTAGTCTCCTCCAAATCGTTACAATTCTTCAGTCTTTCCTTGTCTTTCATGATCTAGCACATCTCCAATTCTTAAACTTTCATCCAATAATTTTAGCATCTACTGGTGGATCTTGCCTGTAGCAATTACTATCAATACTACTGTGGTGTTGACATGGTAATTTTCTGTTACCATAATTCCTTCACTTTATTAATTGGAATTCTATAAGAGCAGTTCCTTCTCTCCCATTTATTCATTTATTCAGTTACTTCATGACATTAATTTTATTCTTTGGGTTATAATCCAATAGTATTATTATTAGTTTTTTTGCTCAATGTTAGGTGGTTTTAATAAGAACTTAAAAAAAAATAAACGAGTAAATAAATCGCATCTTACATACCAGGATACAAGTAAGAGAAACAATCACAGATACAACAAAATGTATCCATAACTACAGTGACCCAATTAGAAGACTGCTGCCTACCTGACATGAGCTTCTTCAGCAGTTTCTGGCTCTTGTTTGAGTCACGCTGTAAAATATCCTGTTCTTCACGAGTACATACCTATAAAGTAATAAGAGTAAGACACATGATCCAATAGATAAATGATAGTGTTTGCTTGATATACTTAAAAAGTAACCTCAAATTACACATTAGATATGGCAATAAAATAGACTGTCAGTGTTTTTTAATCCAGACAAGTATACCAAAAAAAAAAGTATACCCAAATGAGTTTTGCCCTAGTCTCTTTCCATTTCTCCCTTCTTTTATGAACCATACAAAAAACTGATATCACTACAAGTGTCCCTGAATGACAGTTAAAAAAAAAATCTAACCTATTTTCAAAAGATAAAGATTTGCCACCACTGAGAATATTGAAAACATATACAAGACTTTTTTTTATAGCCTTCCAGTTCTAATCGTGAAATCCAAGTCTTACAAGAGAATTGCTAAGCAAGTGTCTTATTTATTTATGTATTTATTTTTGGCTGCGCCATGCGGCACGCAGAATCTTAGCTCCCTGACCAGGGATTGAACCCATGCCCCCTGCAATGGAAGCAGGGAGTCTTAGCCACTGGACAGCCAGGGAAGTCCCACAAGTGTCTTATTAAAAAGAGCCAGAAAAAGAAGCAGTGAAAACTAGTCTAGCTTTTATATGTATTTTGCTTCTTTGCCTTCAAACATTACCTGCTTATAAAGTAATAAACACATTAAGCAAAGAAAAAGTTCGGTTTATTATAAAATCACTAGAAGTGTAAGAAGGGAGGTTACTTAAAAGCAGAAGGGGTTACTTAAAAACAATTTCATATTAAGTTTATGAAACTGCAAGACCTCAAGGCCTATCTGCTTTACATTACTCTGTTTCTTGAATTCACTGAAGGATCCAAGGGACCTAACAGAAAACACTGTACTTGCTAGCAGTTGCCTGAGTGGCACACAGCAGCTGTAGGGTGTTTCTCTAGAGAAAAGCCCCATATGGGAGGACATCTGCTGCTGTTTTATGAACATTTTTGATGTTAGATACTACATTTTTCAGGTCATCCATTGTCTATCAGCTTACCATCTGAGTACATTAAAAAATTAAAGGCCCCACCAGAGAAGGGAAAACAAAGCAACACAAAATGTATACCTTCACCAATACCAAATGCCATTGCTTCTGTCAGTCAGCTCAACTGGCAGAATAAGCCTTCCAGACAACTCACTAGGGTGTTTGTAACAGAGTCATTACAACTACACTTTTGAGGTCACTTACTCAGATAATGAGGAGCTATAAAAAGGAGGTGTTGGGCTTCCCTGGTGGTGCAGTGGTTGAGAGTCTGCCTGCCGATGCAGGGGACACGGGCTCGTGCCCCGGTCCGGGAAGATCCCACATGCCACGGAGCAGCTGGGCCCGTGAGCCATGGCTGCTGAGCCTGTGCGTCCAGAGCCTGTGCTCCACAAAGGGTGAGGCCACAACAGTGAGAGGCCCACGTACGGCAAAAAAAAAAAAAAAAAAAAGGTGTTCTGGAAAAAGAAGCTATCGACTTGAGGATTATATCACAGTGGCTCTGTAACTCTATCTAGGAATATGAGCCACATCTGAAGACTGACAAAAATTTTTGACATTTCAGGCCCTAAAGTTTTCTTGAATTGAACTTAATCTGACACAAGACTTAGATCCCTCAACAAGGTATGTTCTCAAAACCTTCTCACAAATAGGCCTCAGTTCTAGGATATCTACTTGGGGTTTTTTTTTTTTTTTTGTACGCGGGCCTCTCACTGCTGTGGCCTCTCCCGTTGCGGAGCACAGGCTCCAGATGCGCAGGCTCAGCGGCCGTGGCTCACGGGCCCAGCCGCTCCGCGGCATGTGGGATCTTCCCAGACTGGGGCATGAACCCGCGTCCCCTGCATCGGCAGGCGGACTCTCAACCACTGCGCCACCAGGGAAGACCTCAACTTGGGTTTTTGACTAAATTTTACCAGTGGCACAACAATGTAAATCAACTATACTTCAATAAAAACAATAAAATTAAAAAAAAAAAAAAGAATTTACTGGACACCTTAGGGAAGAAATTTACTAAGAAAAAGAGAAATTACTAGGGGTGTGAATGTCCCTATGTATAAAACTGAAGAGTAGTAAAATAGGAAAGAAACAATTTACCAGAGTACCACAGAATAAGCAGGGGCCGGAACCCTCTTGTTCACAGACAATACGCCCACAGATCAGACAGTTATTGATCAGCTTGTGCTTCTGGCCCAGGCAATCACAAGTGTGGCGACCGGGGATCAGGACTGCAAGCTTGTCCTGTCCCTCTTTTGTATATAAACTGACAAACTTCGTCTTCTTCTTTAAGGAGCTGCTGTTCTCTTGTGCCTGATCGTACAAAGATATCAGAAATAACATCAAATAATTAATGACAATGAAAACAGTCAAGAGAGAAAAACCTCAGTTCTGTTCAATAATAACTTACACCCTACCCAGCAACCATGAAAGAAGGAAGTAGGAGAAATACAAATGAGTTATAATCAAGGGTCTAAGTAAAGATTATGCCCTAGAAAAACTAGCTAATATACTCTGCTTTTTCTGCTAGTAGCTGTCAGCCCTGGTGGAAGGTAAATGTAGCAATAAAAGCTGTTTATGTGACATATTTATGTAGAGCTAAATTGGAGATCATAGAAAACAAAAATGCCTCTAAAAGCAGATGATATTCACAGATCTGGAAATAAGAACAATCAGTAAAGTAAGAAAAATCTATAAAAAATTGACTCAATAAGAAAAAGACAGATAACACAGTGGAAAAATGGGCAAAGGACCTAAACAGGAACTTCATAAAAGAAGATATCCAAACAGCCAACAGATACATGAAAAGGTGCTCAACTTCATCAGTCATCAAGATAATATAAAATAAAACCAGTGTAATACCATTGCACACCAACCAGAATAGCTAAATTGAAAAGACAGAAAATACAGAGTGTTGGCAAGGATATAGAACAATTAGAACTCTCACACACCATTCGTGGGAGTGTAAACTGGTATCTACTAAAGCTGAGCATATGTATATCCTGTGACCCAGCAATTCACCTCTTGGACATATACTCAAAAGAAATGAGTAAGTATGTTCAACAAAAGACATATACAAGAACATTCACTGCAGCATTAGAATTGGAAAACTACCCAAATGTTCAACAGTAGATTGAATATTCACTTAACAGAATCCTATATAGCAATGAGATAAACCATGTGACACAAAAGAGTATATACTATTTAACTCCATTTATACAAAGTTCATAAGCAGGCAAAATTAATCTATGATGTTCAAAGTCAAAATGGTGTTTTCCCTTGGGAGGGTTGTCATTGTGGGGCACATGGGAGTTTTTTAGAGGAATGGTAATGTTTTATTTCTGGCTATACAGGTATGGTCAGTTTGTGAAAATTCATTTATTCACTTCTGTATGTATGTTATAAAATAAAAACTTTAAAAACAGAACTATATCAGCCTCTGTCTTAGTCCATTCTGGCTGCTGTAACAAAATATCACAGACTAGGTAGCTTATAAACAACAGAAACTTATTTCTTATAGCTCTGGAGGCTGAAGTCCAGGTTCAGGGTGCAAGCATGGTTGGGCAAGGGCCCTCTTCCAGGTCACAGAAATTACTTCTTTGTTGTATGTGGCAAAAGGGGTTAGGGACTGTGAGGTCTCTTCTATAAGGGCACTAACTCCATTCATGAGGACTCCACCCCCATGACATAAGAACCTCCCAAAGGCCCCACTTCCTAATTCACACTGGGCATTAGCATTTTAAGGTATGAATTCTGAGTGGTATACAAACATTCAGACCACAGCAGCTTTTGACACTTAAGGTGCATAGATGCCTCTCCTCTGGTGTAGTCCTACTTTCCCTTTAAATTGAGAGTTTCTCAATCATTTCCAGAGACTGAAGTTTCAAAGAAAAATCTCAGGAGTCCTAGTGGATAGGAGAGTTATAACAATGAAGGTAACAATTCTTTGGTTACTATAAAGAGAGGTAACACGCCCTAATGTCCAAAGCCAAAACTTGAGATATACAGACAGTATCAAATAAGTCAACGGAGGTAAATGTTAAAATCTAAGACAAGTGCTAAGGATGTTATCTAATTCTAGCAGGCAGCCATTTTTCAAACTGGTCAATTATACCTTTGCTCTCAAGGATGTTTGTGAGGGGAAGACTAAAATCTCTAAGCAGAAACTTCTATCTCACTCCCTTTAAAGTATCCAGTTACATTAAAATAACACATTTGAGGGATTGAGGGCTGTGCTTTGATTAGGTCTTTTATCCATAACAGGCAGCAAGTATTTATTGAGAAGGAGGAAAGACAGAGTAATAGAGGAGAGAAGGGGAGAACAGGGCAAGCCAGAAAATTCATAACATATCACTCCTCTGCCTAAAACCATTCAGGGGGTGGGGAGGAGGGGTTAAATAATTAAAAAACAAAATACGAAAAACAAAACCACTCACTGTCTTCCCATTGTGCTTAAAATTTAATCCAAGCTACTTATAATGACCTATAAAGCCTTACATATGGCCCTCAGGTGCTCTCTAGCCTCACCTACACATCATTCTTCCCCTGTCCACTATGCTCCAGCCACACAGGGCTTTTGATACTTCTGAGAACACTTTTCTCCATCTTCCCTTTGCACTTGTTATTCCCTCTTTCTGCATTGTTCCCAGCCCATCTCTTTACATACTGGTTCCTTTTCATTGTTCAGGTCTTAGCTGTAATTTCACTCCCTCAGAAAGGCTTTCCCTGAATACCCTACCTACATTAGCTCCCACCCTTCCAATAACTGCCTATCACACTGCCCTTTTAATTTCTTTCATGTTAGTTTTCACAATATATAATTACTTTAAAAAAATTTCTTTGACTATCTTTTCTACCTCTCCTCTGAACCACTAAAATGTAAACTCTAGGAGGGCAAGAAACCTTAATGAGTCTTGTTTATTGCTATATCTCAAATGCCTAAATCAGTTCTTGACACACAACAGACACACAATAAAAACTTTTGAATAACCAAATGAATTGCCTGAGAAAATTGAAGACAGATTTAAGATTTACTTACATGTCCAAAAATGGAACTGGACATACAGTTTGACCATCATTTTTCATGGTTCCCGATCTTCAAATTCACCTACTTGCTAATATTTATTTGTAACCCCCAAATCAATACTCCAGGTGCTTTCACAGGCATTCATGGACACGCACAGAATGGCAAAACATTTGAGTCACCAAATGCACACATTTCCAGCTAAGTTTGAGCAATGCAGTGATCTGCCTTCTTGCTTCAGCTCTCATACTGCAAACAAGTATCCTAAGTCTATTTAGTGCCATTTCTTTGCATTTTTGTGCTTTTTGTTGGTAATCTCACCAGTTAATATGGCCCCCATGCATAATAGGAAGCGCTATCTAATGTTCCTAAGCACAAGAGGCTGTACCTTATATGGAAAATAGGTATATTACATGAAAGGATGCCCAACAGCGTTAATTATCAGAGAAATGTAAATTAAAACCACAATGAGATATCACCTCACACCTCTCAGAATGGCTATCATGAAAAAGACCACAAATTAAAAATGTTGGTGAAAATGTGGAAAAAAGGGAACCCTCATACACTGCTGGTGGGAGTGTTAACTTGGTATCATCACTGTGGAAAACAGTATGGAGGGGCTTCCCTGGTGGTGCAGTGGTTAAGAATCCACCTGCCAATGCAGGGGGCATGGGTTCGAGCCCTGGTCCAGGAAGATCCCACATGCCGCAGAGCAACTAAGCCTGTGCACTACAACTACTGAGCCTGTGCTCTAGAGCCTGCGAGCCACAACTACTGAGCCTGCAAGCCACAACTACTAAAGCCCGCGTGCCTAGAGCCCATGCTCTGCAATGACAAGCCACCGCAATGAGAAGCCTGTGCACTGCAACAAAGAGTAGCCCCAGGTCACCACAACTAGAGAAGGCCTGCACACAGCAACAAAGACTCAACACAGCCAAAAATAAATAAAATAAAATAAATTAATTAAAAAAGAAAACAGTATGGAGGTTTCTCAAAAAACTAAAAGTAGAACTACCATATGACCCAGCAATTCCACTCCTGGGTATATAGCCAAAAAAAATGAAAACACTAACTTGAAAAGATACATATACCCAATGTTCATATCAACATTATTTACAATTGCCAAGATATGGAAGCAACCTAAGTGTCCATCAACAGCTAAATGGATAAAGATGTGGTATATATACACAATGGAATACTATTCAGTCATAAAAAGAATGAAAAATTGCTATTTGCAACAACATGGATGGACTTGAAGGGTATTATGCTAAGTGAAATAAGTCAGACAGAGAAAAACAAATACTGTATGATATCACTTATATGTGAAATCTAAAAAATGAACCAGTGGATATAACAAAATAGAAACAGACTCACAGGTATATAGAGAATAAAAGATAGGGGTAGGGGATTAAGAGGTACAAACTATTATGTATAAAATAAATAAGTTACAGGGATACATTGTACAACACAGGGAATAGAGTCAATATTTTATAATAACTATATGTGGAATGTAAACTTTAAAAATTGTGAATCACCAGGAATTCCCAGTCCAATGGTCAGGACTCCATACTTCCACTGCAGGGGGCATGAGTTCAATCCCTGGTGGGGGAATTAAGATCCTGCAAGCCCCCCCAAAATAAATAAAAATAAAAAAATAAAATAAAAATTGTGAATCACTATGTTGTACACCTATAACATATAATATTGTACATCAACTATAATTCAATAAAAAAATAATAAAAATTAATAAATAATAATAATAAAAAAGAAAGGTGTATTAGATAAGCTTTCTTCAGGCATGAGTTACAGTGCTATTGGCTTTGACTTCAATGTTGATGATCAACAATATATATTAAATAAAGTGTCTTTAAACAGAAACACACATAAAATAAGGTTATGTTTTGATTGGTTGATGGAAATGTGATCAGAGGCTCCCAGAAACCTAACACTGTATTTCCCCTAGAAACAATGTTCTGTATACACCACGGCTTTAAAAAGAAATAAGCGGGCTTCCCTAGTGGCGCAGTGGTTAAGAATCCACCTGCCATTGCAGGGGACACGGGTTCAAGCCCTGGTCTGGGAAGATCCCATATGCTGCAGAGCAACTAAGCCCGTGCGCCACAACTGCTGAGCCCGTGCTCTAGAGTCTGCAAGCCACAACTACTGAGCCTGTGTGCCACAACTACTGAAGCCCGTGCACCTAGAGCCTGTGCTCTACAGCAAGGGAAGCCACTGCAATGAGAAGTTCGTGCACCGCAGTGAAGAGTAGCCCCTGCTCCCCGCAACTAGAGAAAGCCCACGCACAGCAACGAAGACCCAACGCAGACAAAGATAAATAAATTAATTAAATAAATTTATTAAAAAAAAAAGAAATGAGCTGCATGATATCCCACCAAATGAGGGAATAATAATTTATTTAATCTGTCTCTTACTGCTAAAAAATCAGGTCAGTTCATATTTTCAATATTATAAATAACATTATACAGAACATACATTTTTTGTGTGCATTTCTGATTACTTTGTTAGATATTTAAGTCATATTAATAAGTCAGAAGTATATGAACATTTCCACAGTTCTTGATACATGCTGCCAAACTGCCCCCAGAAAGCTTAAACCAATTTACATTGCCACCAGTATTGTATAGGAGGTTCCTGTTTTAATACAACTTCATCATCACTGTATCTGTTTTTAAAATCTTTGAGGGACTTCCCTGGCAGTCCAGTGGTTAACACTCCAAGCTTCCACTGCAGGGGGCGCAGGTTCAATCCCTGGTCCAGGAACTAAAACCCTGCATGCTGCATGGCATGGCCAAAAAATTTTTTAAAAATAAAATCTTTGACAATTTGATATGCCATATCTCAGGGATTTAATGTGTATTTATTTGATTACTAGTAAAGTAACCAACCAACCTTGTTTGCCCAGGACTTAGGGGAAATCTCAGAATACAGGACTTTTCAGTGCTAAAACCAGGAGAATTCAGGCAATTAGGGTGACAAACTGGACTCCTTAATTACTAGTAAGGATAAACATTTTTAATGTTTATTGGTCATTTGTGTTTTTTCTTTTGCTTGTGATAGTCTTTGCTCATTTTATTCCAATTAATAAAAGGCTTAAGACTATTTTTTTTAAGTTCACATTATTTTAGAAACCCTTTTCCATGTTTTACTGCATGGTCATCACTCAGAACTTTTTGATCACTACTCTTCCAGCTTAGCATAATTAACTATTCCCTTCTGCTGGGAAATTTAGCTTGTCAAATTGCCCTGAATAAAAATATTTCTGCTTACCTCACAGGGCTATTTTTAGAGCCAAGAGAGAATATGAAAGAGCTCTAAATGCTAAATAATGATGATGATGATGGGTAGTGAATGGCCTAAAATAGGAACGCTCTTAAAACAGCTAGAATTGTGCATTCTTTTAGTACAAAGCCACAAAAAATGTTGAAATTGAAGTCCTGGTGTATTTCATTAAATATTTTCTATCACGTCTATCTATCTATCTATAATCTCTAAGCGAAGAAGTCCTTTTTTTAAAAAATAAATTTATTTATTTTATTTATTTATTTTTGGCTGCAGTGGATCTTTGTTGCTGCACGCGGGCTTTCTCTAGTTGCAGTGAGTGGGGGCTACTCTTCGTTGTGGTGCGAGAGCTTCTCATTGCGGTGGCTTCTCTTGTTGTGGAACACAGGCTTTAGGCACGTGGGCTTCAGTAGCTGTGGCACACGGGCTCAGTAGTCGTGGCTCGCAGGCTCTAGAGTGCAGACTCAGTAGTTCTGGTGCACGGGCTTAGTTGCTCTGCGGCATGTGGGATCTTCCTGGACCAGGGCTCTAACCCATGTTCCCTGCATTAGCAGGTGGATTCTTTTTTTTTTCTTTTAGAAGATGTAGGGGGTAGGAGTTTATTAATTAATTTATTTATGCTGTGTTGGGTCTTCGTTTATGTGCGAGGGCTTTCTCTAGTTGTGGCAAGCGGGGGCCACCCTTCATCGCAGTGCGCAGCCCTCTCACTATCGCAGCCTCTCTTGTTGCGGAGCACAGGCTCCAGACGCACAGGCTCAGTAGTTGTGGCTCACGGGCCTAGCTGCTCCGCGGCATGTGGGATCCTCCCAGACCAGGGCTTGAACCCGAGTCCCCTGCATTAGCAGGAAGATTCTCAACCACTGCGCCACCAGGGAAGCCCCAGCAGGTGCATTCTTAACCACTGTGCCACCAGGGAAGCCCGAAGATGTCCTTTTAATACTTATTTAATCAGGTTGTCAAAAAGTATCTACCATATAGAAAGTAATACGTTATCATTATCACTCTCTAAAATTCATGCATTTGTTGAAAAGTTGCCATTCTAGACCAATTTATACCCTTCGCTCTCTGACATGTATCAGTTGTTTGCTCTTCTCCATATAGCCAGAAAAGCCTCATTTTCTAAGCACTCACCTTGGCCAAATCAAAAGGTGTTTTGACCTCTATGGTTGTATCAGGTTCAGTAAATGCAGGAACTTCCTGTCTGTTTCTCCCTTTCCGCCTACTCCTCTTTAGCTGGTCTCCTGACCTCTGCCCATCTAAATTTTCTTTAAAGAAGAAGAAGACAGTAAATAAATAAATAAATATATATGTACATAGATTGGAAATAGTAGGATTCATTGGTGAATTAATAGCTAATAAAGAGAAGGCAATGCTTAATACTTAGAGTCAATATAAGAAGTCAGGCAGGTTTTTAATTATCTTTTCCTCTCAAATCAGAATTAAATTTAAACCATCATTTTCAAGATTGTAGTCAATAATAAAGACTACTGGCTAAAATTAAGACGTTAAATTAAAGGGAATTCCCTGGCAGTCCAGTGGTTAGGACTCCACGTTTTCACTGCCAAGGGCCTGGATTCAATTCCTGGTGCAGGAACCAAGATCCCGCAAGCCGTGCGGCACACCCAGAAAAAAAAAAGTTAAATTAAAATCTGATATTTTAGACTGTATAATAATAATGACTTATTTAGTTTGGTGCTCATCTTTTGTACTGTTTAACTTAATAGTTACTTCTAAACGCTATTCATACTAAAACTGGTCAACATTTACTTACATTCATGTATACACATAACTAAAGTTTTTCTTTAATCTATGTATAAATTTTTCAAGTTATTCTGAAGCCACATTTGTATCTATAAACAAGTATTTTTGTGATATTTTCTAAGTTGAAAAAGTCTGAACTAAAACAATACTCATTACAGATCAAGTAGAACTGAACTAAAAACATGTATACATATGATTCTGCTTAAGTTAGTTGTGAGGAAATATGGGTGACAGAACATACCAGGTCCTATAAACCAGCTAATTTATCAATATTTCAACCTTTACTTTAATTTACTTAAGTTAATTACATTAACTTAACTTACCATCTTTTTTGAAGGACTGCTGCAGAGCATCAGAAATCAGCTCCTGATCATTCTTTTGCCATTTAGTTACAAGCTCTTCTATGAATTGACCTTTTCTGCCCTCATTTCCCTGAAGAAGGTCAGTAACATATTCTCGTAACTCTTCAGCACTCTCAATTGACAAAACATACCTCAAGAAGCAAAGAAATAAGTTGTTAAAACAGGGCTAGCTTATACTATGTTTTTCAATAATCGTAACAGAGATCAAGGTAGTAAAAAACATTCATTAATCCATTACACTGTTTATTTTGAGCCAAGTTCTAGGTTAGATGCTAGGGATATAAATTTGATTAGAACAAAGACTCTGACCTCAAGTAGTTCATAATATAACCTTCATGTAATCTTGTATTTCTAGAATCAAATCAGTGTTTTGAAGATAGGTTTGTGGAGCTGTCCTTAACATAGGAATACTTTCTAACCCAAATGGGAAAAGAATGAAAAAGAACAGATAGGGCTTTCCTGGTGGTGCAGTGGTTGAGGGTCCACCTGCTGGTGCAGGGGACACGGGTTCGTGCCCCAGTCGGGGAAGATCCCACATGCCGCGGAGCGGCTGGGCCCGTGAGCCATGGCTGCTGAGCCTGCGCGTCCGGAGCCTGTGCTCCGCAACGGGAGAGGCCACAACAGTGAGAGGCCTGCATACCGCAAAAAAAAAAAAGAAAAAAGAATAGATACATGTACGTGTATAACTGAATCACTTTGCTGTACACCTGAAACTAACACAACATTGTTAATCAACTACACTCCAATATAAAATAAAATTTTTTTAAAAATTTACAGTGTACTAAATAAGTGTTTGTTTTACTATTTTTTAAATTTATTCTGACAGCAGGAGAGTTTTTAATATTTTGCACACATTTTTGAAGGTCATGGAATAATCAAAAATTTCCCCATTTTTTTATTAAGACCATTTTATTAAGATTTTTAAATTGTAGATTGCATGGTCATTTTTATGGTTCCATACTACTGTGCAAAGCAAGGACTACTTATGTCTTGATTGAGGGATGGTTACAAGGCTATATATACTTGTCAAAACTCATCAAATTTTACATTTAAAACAAGTGACTTGAATAAAAATTACATCTCAAAAAAATTGTTAAAAATAACTGTTATAAAAAAAAGGAATACTTTCCATAACCACACATCTGCAGTCATTATATTTTCCTAGGAACAATACAAATTACTTCATCTTTATATTGCAAAACCTAAAATTTCTTTTTTGCTAAAAATATGAATATATACTATAAGCTAACCAGTTACTAATTTAACATTCTTAAAAATTATAAATCAAGATTAGCATCACATCAGAATGAGCAGATCTATTTTAAGAAAATGGTATGAAGCGTTCCTAAAAGTGAAATGGGGTGGGAGTACAAGTCAGTACAACTTTTCTATAAATCAATCAGCCAATATATTTAAAGTGCCTTAAAAAGAATCCAATAATCCATTTACAGAACTCTCTAAGAAATAAGAGACACAGGAAAGTTTATGCAAAAAAATTAACTACATCATTATTTGAGTTAGTGAAAAACTGGAAACTATTTTAAACATTCATCAATGAAAGGGGCAAATGAATTCAAGTTCATTGTGCCATCATAGCCTGTTGTGCAATAACTAGTGAAAACCTAATAAGTGTTTCCAATAGCGTTATATTATAGGTAGCTTTAGGGCTTATTTTAAGTTTTGAATAATTCTTGTCTAACTTATATTTATAAATATTTTTAAATGCAAGCAGGTGTACAGCCATACTTATTGCTTCAACTTTAAAACAGAAATTTCTGATCACTCCTCTTTTAAGGGTGTGGATAAGTTTAACTGAGGAAAATCTAAGACTGCACAATGAGCTATTAAACCACAATCTATGAGACTTAGGAATTTTCCTAATACTGTGTAAGCAACAAAATACAACTGGATTCTGAGACTGAGAAGATTGCAACTATTCATACTCCATTGTTGATTCATCAAAAAGAGACCTCAATCTTTTTTTTTTTAAACTGATTGACTTTTTTCTGTTTGGTATATTACAAAGCTTCATTATTTCATTTGACAGCATTCCACTGCTTTAAAAAAATGCCTGAAAACTACTTAACCTGATCTTGCCTTCAAACAAGGGTAAAGCCAAGCCATACAATTTGGCTGGTTTTTTTTTTTTTTGTCTTTTTTAAAAATATTTTTTGTCAATTTTTCAAAATTGATGTATAAGGCTTCCCTGGTGGCGCAGTGGTTGGGAGTCCGCCTGCCGATGCAGGGGACGCGGGTTCGTGCCGCGGTCCGGGAGGATGGCTGGGCCTGTGAGCCATGGCCGCAGGGCCTGTGCTCCGCGGCGGGAGAGGCCGCAGCGGTGAGGCCCGCGTACCACAAAAAAAAAAAAAAAAAGCAAGTGCTTAAAATTGATGTATAGTTGATTTACAATATTGTGTTAGTTTCAGGTGTACAGCAAAGTGATTCAGTTACATTTTTTTCCAGATTCTTTTCCACTGTAGGTTATTACAAGATATTTAACGTAGTTCCCTGTGCTATACAGTAAATCTTTGCTGTTTAACTATTTTATATACAGTAGTGTGTATCTGTAAACTTCATACTCCTAATTTATCCCCCTCCCTTTCCCCTTTGGTACCCATAAGTTTGTTTCTATGTCTGTGAGTCTGTTTCTGTTTTGTAAATAAAATCATTTGTATTATTTTTTAGATTCCACATATAAGTGATATCATATAATATTTGCTTAACTGAGTTATTTTTGAGTCTATTCCAGTGTTCAAAATAATCCTTTAAAATTGGCTCTCTTAACTCTCTCCTTGTCAACAAGTCTATTTTCTCCCCAAATCAGAAATTCACCTTACTTCCTACAAAAGCCCTAGAACTGCAATTTAGGTTTCAGCAACAATGAACAAGGAACCAAATCAAGAAACACTTCCAGGTTCTTTAAGTCCAATTTTTGTAGAAGTTTTTCCCTCCTCCTGAACTCTGCACTGCCACCTACACATCTTTTAGTTCTCAAGTTAAATTCATCCCTTGCAGTTAACCTTACGAGTTTCTCAAATCTTATAGTTCTTTTTCCTATGCTCCTCGATACACGGCACTTCCCCCACCTCCTCACTCATCAACCGTCTTTTTGTCCTGGCATGCAGTATCGCCAAAAAAAAAAAAAAAGTTAAATCAGTTGAAAGCAGATATTAAATCATGTCACCATTTCCACTTCATTACAATCATAACGCGTTATAAAAGATAATCTCTGCTAATTTTTCATTTTACACATGAGGAAACTAAGGTACAAAGATGGAAAATTAAGTTGCCTAAGGATCCAAAACTGGTGAATGACCACAGAAAATAGAACCGGGACTCCCGAGTCAGGAGCTATTTTTTACACAGTACCACGCTACCCCCATTTAAATTTCAGGTCCTATTTGACACAACCCGGATCGGGCAAACTAAAATGTTCAGAGTAAGGAATTTCTGGAAAGACAATTTGGCTTGCCCCTTCTCTCCAAAATCTATAAGGAAACTGGTTCCTGGGACAGACTTACAGGTCTAATTATCAGGGATTTGGCGTTTTCCTGGGGAAAAAAAGGCCCCACCAGACGATTGTGGAGCATGACACCCTATTCCAGAAGCTAAACTAGAAAGCCGGAGGTCAAAATTCGGCACTCATAGATAGACCGCAGCCCTTTTATCACATTTCTTCACTCTCATCAACTTTTTAGCCCCCTCCGTTTCCCCGTTTGCTCAGCCAGTGCACATCCCAGAGCTCCTTCCCGCCTCTGACCCGAACCGGTCTTACTGTATGATCTCCTCACTGACATCCAGCCCGAAAGTCTTCCGCAACTGCTGAGTGCACCAGCCCACCAGCTGCTCCTGGGACAACGCCCCAGTCACCGCCATTTTCCCCAGCCGGAACCAGCTGGGGTGCAAAAGCTCGGTGTCCTGCGCCGGACTAGTCCCCTGCGCAACACCGACCTTGCTCGCGCAGGTTCCGTCAGCCTGCACTGCCCCGCTTGGTAGCACCGCCCACAGCACAGATCCCTCCCACCTGTGCCTCCCCCTGTTTCTGCCCGCTTCCTGATGTTGTCACTTGTACCAGAGCTCCATCTGCGAGTGGTTCCTCCGCGTTGTTAAATGTAGGACTCGAGAATTGGGAAATCTGCTAAGACAATACAAATACCTCTAAAAACTACAGTTTAGGAAAAAACAAAACAATACCCCGTAACCTGAGGGTCCAGTTTTTAAACTGTTCCGGCTTTATGTAAAATATTTAAAACAGCACTTGAAGGCTAGAGTAAACGCTGTAAGGGTTTGCTCCGGTGGTAGTGGTTTTATTAATACCCTTTGTAGTCTAATACCTGATTCACGCTCCTAAAACCTCTTTTTGCTTTTTTGAGCCAGGTCCTTTCCAGGAGGGCCAAGACAACTCTGCAAGCTCGAGGGAGAAAAAAAAAAAACTTTAATAAAAACAGGTGATGTGATTTGGCTTTGAAGACCTTCCATATAAATTCTCTGTGTTGATTTTTAAGAAATTAAAGGTACTTCAACTCAAGATGATGAGACTTAAGGGTCTTTTGCTACTTCCCTACTCCATTGGGACAACGGACTGGGGAAAATTTAGCCAGATTTTTCTGGAGAGCATAACATAACGTCTTCTGATATATTTCATGGATCAATTTGACTGGCTTTGTGTTACATGGATAGGCTCTTCATTCCCATTAGGCTATTTATACTAAATAATTACATCAATTGGATGTTGTTTCACCTTTTTATGTTAGTGTTTTCACCGACATAAATAATCAAAATCATATGTGTGTTGATTTACATTGAGTTTACATTATCTTTGTCATTAATTTGGAAAATATGTGGCTTTCCAGCTTAAAAAGACTGAATTTTCATAAATAGTGGGTACAAGCTTTGTTTCTTCATAGATGTCTGCTACATTTAATACTAATTATAACATATCCAAATCCTTTACCTGTTTTTATATCTGTTCTGTTCCCATAACTAAAATGATAACTTCTTGAAGATAGACTGACAAGCTTTTTGTACAATAAGACTTAGTATATCACACATTATGATGAAATTACTAGGTCCTCAAGAATAAGTGTTCTTTTTCATAAGGAATATGTTATTGATTGAAATCTCTAGTTTGTATGTATGTAATGTAATGCCATTTACCATATTACCGTTTATTAAAATGAATTTATGCCTGAGCAAAGCAAGCACACCTATTTAATATGACTTAAAGATATTCTTTTGTATAAATTTAGGCAGAAATTTCATTTGTACATACTATAACTTTTCTTAATGCCTTAGGCCTTTAAAATTTTCAGGTTCACACCACACAACTATTTTAACTGTAAAGGAGAAGCACTTCTGCAAAGCAAACATTTAAATTAAGAATTTTTTACTAGACATCACTGCTTTTTTCCTGAGTTTTTATTCTAATTTGCATCCTTCCTTATCATAATTGGCATTAAAAAGACAGACATACAAACACAGCTATAATATGTAGATTGCCCCTGTGTGCAAAGGTATATTTGCAATTCTTTCTAGCAATTTACTTGGCATGTGGACTAAGAGAAAAGACCAGCAGATTCTCAACTCAGTTCTAATCTCTACAAGGATCTGGGAATTAGGTAATTCAGGCCTTTGTAGAAGCCACTTAACTGAAAAGGAAAAAATGTGCATTGAAGAAACATTGTGTATTGAGAGGGGCATGATGACAAAGAACAAGGAGGGATACCCTAGGGCTTGTTGATTTTTCTGATAGGACTTTGGCTGTAATTTTAGACACTAAGATTTAGACAAAGCTACAGGTAATTTGCAATACCTTTCCTCCTATTATAATGTTAATTTCATCTGCTGTTTAGATTCTGTAATTCAAAAACACAAAGTAGTTGTTGATTCTGTTAAAGTACTGAGAAGCCTTTATTCTGAAAGTTCAAGCATAATTTATTGGAGAGAATTAATGCCATGCTTACACTTTCAGGTTTGCCTTTCAAGTGCACATTTAACAAAGTACATCCTAAAGCAAATTCATTTGATCAGGTTTTGTGCGTGGTGTTCAGAGAGTGAAAATCATTGCTCAGGGGGTATTGTAAGTACTTAAGATAAGCATAGGGAAGGAAAATAGTTATCTCTTATTCTAAAATCACGTTCACTATGTGCCAGGGATGTGCCCTTGGCACATATGACATATTTTTAAGGAATTCTGAGACCATACAGGTCTCGGGAAAACGTTTTATTATTATAATAATGTTTCTTTTAATGTATGTATGTATATACAATTCACTGTTTTTTCTTGTTTCACACCATCCTAAAAAGTTTTGGGTTTTTTTTTTTAATCCCTGTAAATAGGGAATTCCCTGGTGGTCCAGTGGTAAGGGCCCGGAGCTTTCAGTGTTGCTGGGGCCAGCGTTCGATGCCTAATCGGAGAACTAAGATCCCACAAGCTGCACGGCCTGGTAAAAAAAAAAAAAAAAAAAAATCCCTGTAAATAAATTGTATTAGCTTTTTCCCATTCCATAGACTCGTTTTAGTTATAGATGCTGTAAAGAGTGTTCATACCTCAGATATTTAAAAGTCCGCTTCATTTCAGGTGTCACTTCCAGGAATGACATTATGGATTTAAGCCTGTGGTTAACTTTTAAAGAAATGTTGGAATTCGCTGTCTTTCCTGGGTTTTCTTTTCTAAGCAGGCCCCTTTACCTAGTTCTTAGCACCCACACATGGGGCACCCCAGGAAAGCGCCCTGGCACCGCCCACCTCAGGCGGGTACGAATCACAAGCTTCTGCAAGTTGATGGACGAATCAGCACTGCGCCCAACCCCGCCGCGGTCACCACTGGACACTGGCGATTGGTTGCACCTGAAAGGCGCGGAACCAATGGGAGCGGAGGCCAGGGAGAGTCAGTGGAGCGCGCGGGAAAGGGACCAATATAAACTGTGGCGGGAGATTCGTTTTCGGGGCCTTGTCCCGTGAAACATCTTCGGCTGGGGAGTCAGTTGGTTGTTCTCATCTCGTGTTTGAACATGGTGCGGACTAAAGCAGGCAGTGTCGCTGGCACGTACAGAAAAGGTGAGGCAGGCGAGCATGGTAGTGGAGGGCAGGTGGTTCCCTGGGCAGCTCCGCCGCGGGCGGGAGAAGCCGGACCTGCCCACAACCCTGGCCGCCAAACTGGTCCAGCCCGTCAGGAAGCAGCAGCCCGATCCCTTTAACGAGGAGGAAGATGCGGCGGGGACAGGGGAGGGTTATCTGCTGTTCTGGATCGCGGGCCTCTCCTCTCCAATAGGCTGGGTCGGAGAGGGTGGTGAGAACGTGGCTCTGAGACTCTTCGTGCCCCCTTCTGAATGTCCTTCTTTGCCTCTCTCCGCAGTGGTGGCTTCTCGAGCCCCCAGGAAGGTGCTTGGTTCCTCCACCTCCGCCGCTAATTCCACGCCGCTTTCGTCAAGGAAAGGTAAAAAGCGCCCCTGCAAGATCCTGGAGAAACCTTCTCAAAAGGAGGTCAGGCCTGGCACCACAGTTCTCCTGACCTGCGAGCCCCCTGCCCCACCGTGGAATTTCTTTTCCTGAGTTCCTCACCCCCGAATTTCTTCCTTGCCTTTTGCTCTAATGAGCGGGCCTATCTCTTGGCGGGATGGGGTAGGGGTGCGGGGCGGAGTGGGTCGCATTGTGAAGAATTTCAAGTCTCGCGTTAGGGGTGGACACAGTTTCTCTTCAAACTCGTTTTTCTTTTCTACTTTAGCGTTGTTATTTTTCTTAGTATTGACAACTGGGCTTTTTCTTGTAAGAGGCTATTTAAGTACCTCTTTACTAGATTAAGAATCGGGACTATAGTTGACAGTGCTAATCACGTTTTTGTTTTCATTTCTACATATTTTTCTTTGTCCTTCCTTCCCTTTCTCCCTCTCTCCTTTCTTTCCTTTTATTTTAGTTTGGTGTCGGTGTGTGTGTTTTACAACTTTGCAGCTCCTGTTACCGCTTTTGGGACATTAAGAGGGAAATCCGGGCCAGGGAAATAGTTTCACATCGTTCCTTCTGTGCGAGAAGTTGAGAAAATACCATGCCATCTGCTGTCTCATTCCTTTTAGGAGGAAGTTGAGCAGTTTGGAAGATTAATTCCACAAGCTCTAGTTAAGAACATACAGGAAAAAGTGTGTCAAACTTTAGTATGACAGTACCTAAGACTAACTGAATAGCTCAGCTTGTGGACAAAATATGAAAAATATTTTCTAGTTGTAAACATCTTGTTAATGCTATTTTTCTAGGCTAAAGGATAAGTGTAATAAAGTGTTATACATTATATTATAACTGAATACAGCTTTATCATGTCACATTTTAAAATTTAAAGATGCATGTAACACCATTTAATACCCTTTAGATTTGATGTTAAAGAATTAACTTTCCCTTTAAGGAATAGTGATTGTATTCTTAATTTTTATTTAGTTCTATCTGTTTATATTTTATAGCTGAAAATAAGTATGCAGGAGGGAATCCAGTTTGTGTGCGCCCAACTCCCAAGTGGCAAAAAGGAATCGGAGAATTCTTCAGGCTGTCCCCTAAAGATTCAGAAAAGGAGAATAGGATTCCTGAGGAGGCAGGAAGCAGTGGCTTGGGAAAAGCAAAGAGAAAGTAAGTTTTTATATTCTGGAATACTTATATTCTTGAAAATAAAAAACAACAGAATACTGAGTAACTTTAAAATTTCTGTTTGAGCAGATAAGAAAATACAAACCAGAGGTTTTTTAAACTGTGCTAACCTTTTATTATAAGTCACTCCCAAATTTCAAACATCAATGAAAGGTATTATTTTTACTCATTTCAGTCACTCAAAGAGGATCAGTTCCCATTCAGATGATAAGTGTTACATTATTAATCATGAACTTCTGGTCTTTATTCTTTAATTTCTTCTGTCTGTTTTCTATAGTCTTTTTTCAAAAAGCAATTTCTATGTTGGTTTATCTAGCTTGAATTCCATTAACCTCACCTTTCTAAAACTATTAGTTCAGCCTCCACAGGAAATATATACCCAATGTAGAAAAGTTGGAAAATATAGAAATCCCCATCACTTAGAAACAACCAAAACTAACACCGTGTATTTTCTTTACAACTTCTCTGTAAATACATAAGAAAACTTCAAAACAAAACAAGGTGGGGATAAAGCTGCAAACATGCAGAGTTCATTGTGTAAACTTAAATCATGCTTTGTGTAAAACTTAAATGCATTGTGTAAAACTTAAATCATGCTTTCAAGCTTTTAATGTCATGATAAGTGTTAAGCAAAAATTCTGGTACAAAAGTACAATTATTGTGTAAAAGATATGTATCTAAATATACCAAATCTCTGTACAAAATATACCAAATATCAATAGTGATATATCTGGGTAAAAACCTCTTATACTCGGTGCTACCAAGTTTCAACAACAAATATTTTAAGAATCAGGAAAAAAAATAATACCATTGGGGGGAAAAAAGCAATGGAAACCTGCTTTTTAAATAGATTTATAAGTAATAGTGTCCAGACTCTTTAAAGAATTTTGAAATTTTTGTTTCAAAAACAAATTATTTGACTGGAGATTGGGAGTGGTGAGCGCTGGTGGTGCCACGTCACCGCCATTATGAAGCCTCTGGCTAGATTTAAGACCCTGCTAGATACCTCCCCTGCACCAGCCAGTAGCCTGTGATCCTCCTCCACGGCACCAAGCAGCGAGCCTTGCCCAAGGCGGAGTGATCACCATGGGCAAGGGGGATTGTGGCCAGGCTCAGATTGGGGCTGCTGCTTCTGGTGCCGCTCCTACTCAAGCAGATTTATTCATTCGTTCCTTTAACCGACATGGAAGGTCCCCCGTTCGAAACCACAACGGTCAGCTGTGCTTTGCAGTCAACAGCTAGTCTCCTTGTGGTCTTGCTTGCCCTTCTACATCTCTACCGTTAAGAGACTTGGCCAAGAAACATCTACAGTTTACCAACCTATGTTCTAAAGCCCAATCAGTACGCCATCTAGAAGTCCAGTGTGGCAAGGAAAATAAACAGGTCTTCATCAAGTCTACTAATTCCATCCCTTGTTTTATTAACACAGAGAATGTTGAGACTCCCAAATTGGACTAGTTTAAAGAGCATCTGAAGGATTTGACCAGATAATGAAAGCCAATATTAAATCTGCTGGAGTTTCATGTACAAGACTGGAAAGAGACAACATCGAGAATTAATGATGTGATTAAGTATAACTTAAGAAATATGGATACTTCAAACTGTACCTTGCAAATAAGAATAATTTCATCTTCATCTAGAGAAAAAGGATGAGCTATGGAATGGAGATTCAGTTTCCATTTTTTTCACGAAATCTAGAAGGCGGTAAAATGATTAGGTAATATAAAAAGCTTCAGTGATTCTATTTATGATGTACACTGGAAGGAACCACCAGGTATTACCGCAAATCCTCTGTGTATTGTTTCAGCAGTCCTGGTTTAATGCTGATATACTCTCCATCAGGTTTTACACTGTTTTCACTGTTCTCTTGGGAACTTAACTCTTTTCTCTGGGGCTTTGGATTTGACATTGCATTTGACTTTCTGCAGTAACTGACACGTTCCAGGGCAATGATGGATTGGAATCTACTACAAATCCAAGCATAAGTAATCCCAGCAAATGCACTTAAAAGTCAAATAACAGGTATTTCCTATCACACATTCCCATCCAGATTTATTTAGCTAAGTTGGATCATTTAACTTGATTCCAAAGATTAGAAGTGCATTGACTTCAACCAGTCTTAAAATATTGCTTTTTATTTCTGCATATATTGAATAACTTTTACAACTTAAAAAATTGATCTGTTTGGAAGGCATATTTGACAAATCTTGAAATTAAGAGGCAAATATATAAAGGCAGCAAAAATAATGTGTTTTAGGTATTTGGGAAGTGAAGACTGGAAACTTTCCTGCATTGAATTCATAACTCTTTTGTGCCCTTTTCGTAAACATATATATATAAATATAAAACTTAATGAATAGGAATAGCTACACGTGGAGCACTTTCTACATCAGTCATTATTTTTAGATGGTTCTAAGCCTAAGTGGACTTGATCCTGGAAAATAAAACTTTACAACTGCCTTGATGTACAGAAACCTTTTTAGAAATAGAAACTCTGTGAAATCTTTGGTTCACAGGTTCACACAATGATGCTTAGATGTTAAGTATCCAATATGGCCATAGTACTCTTAATAAGGTTTAAGCCAGTATTTGCCATCTTTAGAAGTCTACACAGGAACAACTAGATCCAACTGATCTCAGGTTATGTGAGATCTGTGCGTGTGAATGAACACCTCTTGCTTCATATCTGAACACTGTACACCTGTTTTGGATTGTACATTGTTTGGAATTGATTTGCATTGAGCACAACTAAATAAAAATAAATGGTTAATGAGCAGTTAAAACAAAGTATTTGACGTATAAAATGATGTTTATGCATATAAAATTTTAAGACTTAATACTGTTCAAGGTCATTTAGTAAATTGTTATGAGATATTTAAAAGGAGTGTCAAATTCTGGAGCAGTAACTAAATTTTATACTTTGTTGCTACATCACTATTATCATTTCTGTTTCAATAAAATCAACAAGGAAGGGGATACATTTTTGGGTAGAGTTTTTTAATAGACTTGTTTTCATGATCCTGTAAGTCTCCTTTAGTTCCTTCTCACTTACTGGCACCATTCTTCCTTGTTCTTTCTCATTCTAATGTGAACAAGCTAATAGTCAATATTAGCTCTAGAATATATGACAACCCTCTTGAATTATTTATGACTTCCATTGATGAAAGAAAATATTTGGTAATATAGCCAAATATGGCTATACCATTGATCATGACAGCAATAAAACCTATATTACAGGCTTCCTATCATATGGAAAAGATTACACATATAGTCTCATAAAGCACTTTGATCCATAGTATAATAAAATCTGTGACATAAAACTAGGTAATAGAGGTTTATATTATTACTTTAGCCCTCTGTCTTAGATTTGTTTTTGTTTAAGAGAGTTGTAGTTATCCCTTTATTTATAATAAATCAATAGATTGACTTTTTTTCCTCACAGTTTTATTGAGACATAATTGACATACAGTACTATATGAGTTCAAGGTGTAATGATTTGACTTACGTACATCATGAAATGATTACCACGATAGGTTAGTGAACATCTATCTCATACTGACACGTTAAAGAAATAGAAAATTTTTTTTCCTTTTGATAGGAGCTCTTTCAATAGATTTACTATTGGTCGTAAATAGAAAACTACCAGTATATCAGAAGGACTTCTGTCTCCCTAATTCTTAATCTGGAATATGGCTACTCCTATGGCTTTATTCTCACAGAGGCAGATGCATGGGGGAGAATCAGAATCAAGAAAAACTGTCCTCTTAAAACCTTGAACAGAACTATGATACCTAAAGTAAATTAAATCAGGTCCTTGAAAAAATAGAATTTTGGGTTATGATAGTGTTCATTTGTTAACTTGATTTAATTTCCAGGAAAGTACAATGAAGACTTCTTCGTAATATAAGAGTAGGTGAGTCAATGGTAATCTTATTCCAAGTCAGAATATCCTTGTTTTAGCTTCCTTCACTCACTTGCCCTATGACCATTCAGGCTCACTGGATCTAATTTGAAAACCATTTTAAAATAGATCTCACAAATCTTTATCAGTTCTAAAAAATTATGATTAAGTTTTTAATTGACTTTTTCTCTATAAAAAGTATAATGAGGGACTTCCCTGGTGGTGCAGTGGTTAAGAATCCACCTGCCAATGCAGGGGACATGGGTTCGAGCCCTGGTCTGGGAAGATCCCACATGCCACGGAGCAACTACGCCCGTGTGCCACAACTACTGAGCCTGTGCTCTAGAGCCCTCGAGCCACAACTACTGAGCCCATGTGCTTCAACTACTGAAGCTGGCGCACCTAGAGCCTGTGCTTTGCAACAAAGAAAGGCCACCTTAATGAGACGCCCATGTGCCCCAAGGAAGACCCAACCCAGCCAAAAATAAATAAATAAATGTATTTTTTAAAAAAGTATAATGAGTACAAAATGGCTTTGGGATAATATAAATTGTTTTTCAAAAGCTGTGATTACCATATGCCAACTTAAGACAATTTTGGGGTTTATCTAATTAGATAATACATCCATATAGTTCCAAAGGGTGTACAGTCAAATATGTCAACTTGCTGTTTTCTCTGCTCAAGTGGATTGGTTAAATTCTTTTGCTTTTCATAATCACAGAGTTCTTGCTGAAGGATTGTACTCGTCATCAATCCACTTAACATATTGAAAGAAGATGCTATAGAAATAGAGATTCCGTCTTTAATAAACATGGCAACATATCCTAAAGGGGAAAGTGATTTGGCAAATTAACAGGCAAAATAGATTATTAAAAATTTTGTCACTCTAGTATTTGGAACCTGTAGGAGTTTGTCAATTAATGGAGTTTAATTTTCTCCCATTTCTGGTCAGTTGACAAGACACACTGCACTGTTAATGTTCCTGATTTACATAAGTTTTTAAAAACTACTTATGTTCTGTTTTTTAAACATTTAACTCAGGTGACTATCGAAGTTCTCTCTTCTTTCCACAGGTCATGTCCTTTGCCACCTGATCATACAGATGATGAAAAAGAATAGAAATTACTTATTCACCCTTGACTGATGTCTCCTGTTTACTCTGGTATTCTAGGATGTAAATTTGCATAAATATATTTGTTCCAATTAGCTTTGTTGAATAAGCATTTAATTTAAAAAATGAGGCTTACATTTAGTTATTCAAAAGCAAGTAGTTATGATATTGGAAAGTTTATAAGATTAATTATGGTTACTTAACTTAGTATTCAGTATAATGCAGTATTCGGTTTCTTTTACCTGTTAAGCTTCTTCTTGCTAAAATTATTGCATGGTGTTCTACTTATGAATCTGCTGTTTTTGAGATTTGCTTAGAATTTTGTACTGTTGCCATTTTTATTGGCATTTGATTATTGGAGTGATGCCATATTTTTGTTCCTTTTATTTGCTTTAAAAAGCAGAGGTAGATTTTTGCACATTAAAAAATTCAGTATTAATTAAACTGAACCCATACCCTTTTTAAGAAAGGGGGCCAAAAATGGAATGTTGAAAAAATTTGGATGGCTGTCTACCTTCTTCTTAGAAAAATTTAAGGGCAGTTTTTTCTTAAGGATTTAAAGGGTTGATGAAGCTTCTAAAAACAACAACAAAAAGATAAAATACTCGCATAGAATTGGGCAGGAAAATTCCATAGACTACATTAAAAGAGAGGAATTTTCCTAGAATATGCATTTGGCTTAGTGTCATAAAATATTACTCTTTGGGCCTATACTTTTCAAGTTGGAAATCAATAAAATATGAAAGGCAAATCATGCCATAAGCCCAGAACTATGTCTAAAGTCCTTAGAGCTACTATTATATTTTTCAAGATAGTCAGGGGTATAATAGAAGAGGTGGGTATAATAGTATTTATAACTGATATTCTTGCTTCCTCATCAGGCTTTTTGCTCACTGACAACCTGTTATCAAAACTAACCACGTTTAACAGGAATGCTTTCCTGAAGTTTGTTTTTAATAAATGAATACTCATTGTCACAATACTATCCATATGTGTGCTTTCTAAGATTATGTCCTACTAGGTATTTCTATTTTATTCCTTCCAAATGCAAATCACTGTACTGACCTGATTTTATCAACTTCCAAAATAAGTCCTTATGACTGTAGATTGTATTTTTTGCTTTGTCTTTTAGAGGTGGATATTAAACGTAATGATACTGAATTGAGACCAGAGTTTTCATCCTAAGTGCTTCCTTGACAATTAGGCTTTTGATGGGTATGAAACCTGATTTGCTATTTTTCATTGATGGAGAGAGAAACTTTATGGTGGTGTGTCCAATGAAGTCTAATTTTGGTACGTACTTGTTTCCCAAAAATTTGACCTAAAGAACCTACAGTCTTTTCAAATACAATCCTTGCAAAATATACAATACTTGGTGATGTCTAACTTTATTAGGCAGAGGTCCCATGTAATCTGTTTCGTTGTCAAAGGTTTTTTAAAATGTAGATTGTCAATTTAGCCTCTTCTAAACATAAGAGAAGGACAGACTCCCCGTTTACATTGAAATTGAATCAAAAAATAAAGTTTATACATTAAAAATATAAAGTAAGCTTTAATTTTGTACCCTTCACAAAGTTAATCTGATTTTCCTTTTTGAATGGATTATTCAAATAATTAATGTTACTGTTCAATTCCGGAGCAAACAATGATTAAAGCTACTTTTATGGAATGTTTGAATGCTAATGGAATTTGTGAGGATCATATGAATTTTGTGTTTACATAGTTTCACAAAGGAAGATAATACTATAGTGAAAATTATAAAGTGTGCTCAGAGTTATTTATGAGATGACAAATACTTGTCATTTTTCTAAAAAGCAGAAAATAAAGCCTAAACTAACTGAACTTTTCCCATATGTATATATACACTGCTTATAAATCTCACTGTACTTAGAATTCTTCACGCTAACTCACTTTTGGAAAAACTGAAGATTCAGCTGGACCTTGGTCCAACCAACATTGTTAAAATGGTTCCTTTTACCTTTGAGGATAGCCTATGGAGGTGGGAAAGATTGTCACTGAATCAAAACTGGGAGGAGTGTTAGAAGCTACCTTGTTCAACCCAAGCCAGCTATAGCTTTTCATTAGATGGAGTATTTTATTAGCTGGCAACGACAATCGAAAGTGCTACAAGTTAAAAATTTGATTTTTTTCTTAACTCCCCTCCTCCTCTTCTTGGTTCTGTCCTTGAAATAACATAGGACAAGTTACTCCTTCCACATAACAACCTTCAATTATTTAAAGATAGCTGTTACATCTTTAGCCTTCTCTTCCTAAGGCTAAACATTATGTTGTTTATGTCACATGTATCCTAAGTGAGTTTCTCTAAGTCCCTTGTAGAGGCCATGCCTTGTGTGTGGTATATTGCTTAGGCAGATAAAAAGTAAATCTGGCTATATTTCTTCTAACTGATCCCAAGTATTCATTGATTTTGGTATCTTTTATGTTTGTCTGTTTTGTCTTTTGTATTTGGAGATGCCAATGGAACTCTAAGAATATTTGAATTTTTAAGTAATAATTATTAACAGAGTATTGGGTTTCCCAAAAATAAACGTTATACAACCTAATTCTTTCTTAAATGATTACAAGGGACAATTAAAAAATGACAAAAAGCTTTCAAGAGATTGAGAAAAAAGGCTAGATAGAGGTCCTATATTGATTTGAAGGATGAAGGTACTATATTGACCTTGAAGGCTATTTAAGATCTAGCGTAGATTTGAGAGCACTGTCTTAATTATGGTTCATATTAAGAATATTGATTGGGGACTTCCCTGGTGGCCAGTGGTAAAGAATCCGCCTGCCAATGCAGGGGACTCGGGTTTGAGCCCTGGTCGGGGAGGATCCTACATGCCGCGGAGTAACTAAGCCCGTGCGCCACAACTACTGAGCCTGTGCTCTAGAGCCCGCAAGCCGCAACTACGGAGCCCGAGTGCCACAAATACTGAAGCCCACGTGCCGAGAGCCCGTGCTTCGCAACAAAGAGAAGCCACCACAATGAGAAGCCCACACACTGCAACGAAGAGCAGCCCCCTCTCACTGCAACTAGAGGAAGCCCGCGCGCAGCAACAAAGACCCAATGCAGCCAAAAATAAAAATAAATTTAAAAAATCAAAAAACGAACAAACAAACAAAAAAAGAATATGGATTCCTGGGGACTTCCCTAGCGGTCCAGTGGTTAAGACTTCACACTTCAAGGCAGGGGGCGCTGGTTTGATCCCTGGTCGGGGAACTAAGATCCCACATGTCGAGTGGTGTGGCCAAAATAAATAAAATTAAAAAAATAAAATAAAAGATTGATTTGGGTAATAATTAAAAAAAAGAATATGGATTCCTGTGATACTGCTCACAAAATCCTAAAAGCGTAGTTAAACGCACATAGCTAGTTTTAGGTGTGGATTGTGCTATATTTATTTATTTGAATTTTTAAACATTTATCAACATTTTAGGTTGATTTACTTACAATAAAATGTATATGTTTTCAGTGTACAATAAAATGTATATACCTGTGCTATACATCTTTAGAGGTCTCCAAGTAATGAGTATGTTAAAAGTGATGGAATTATACACGTCGTGATCATTTAGGAGTTAAGTCAGGTATTCATACACCTATACAAAAGTGACTCAGTAATAATTTTTTAAAAACTGTAGGAAGAGAGGATCTAAATAAATGCTGTTATGTGCTATTATAAGTCATATTTCTTCAGAAAACAGGAAAAATGAATGATGCATAGGAATTTGCATTTTTGTATTGGCTTAAAACTACCACATTTGATCTTAACTATTTGTACCCAATAAAACATTTCTTTCTATAGAAAAGATTTACCGTATTCATGTTTTTAATTTTTTAAAGACATCTAAGTCCACCATAGTTTTATTTATTTTTTATAAATTTATTTATTTATTTTTGGCTGTGTTGGGTCTTCGTTGCTGCCCGTGGGCTTTCTTTAGTAGCTGCGAGCGGGGGCTACTCGTTGCGGTGCATGGGCTTCTCACTGCAGTGGCTTCTCTTGTTGTGGAGCACGGGCTCTAGGCACGTGGGCTTCAGTAGTTGTGGCATGCGGGCTCAGTAGTTGTGGCTTGCAGGCTCTAGAGCACAGGCTCAGTAGTTGTGGTGCATGGGCTTTGTTGCTCTGTGGCATGTGGGACCTTCCCGGACCAGGGCTTGAACCTGTGTCCCTTCCTTGGCAGGTGGATTCTTAACCACTGGCCTCCAGACAAGCCCCAGCATAGTTTTAGATAAGTTGTTGCTCATTGGGCTCATAATTTTATTTACTTTTCTAATTAAAAATTTTTAAATATTTAAACTTGTTGCCAGTTGAAATACCAAGCTCTGTTTTGTCATGGTAACAGATTTATCACTTGTCAAGTACAGCCAGGTTTTTTTTAAAGAACAATTAATGACTGGATGTGCTCAGATTCCATTTGAATTTTGTGTGTGTATACTCCCACATGTATGCATTTCCATGGCAAGGGTGGAAATGTTTTAGATTTCTTTAACAATCTACTAGTGACATTTGGACCTGAAGTGATTTCCTAAAGGTTTTGCTGAACTGACTCTCTTGGTGAATCAATTTAATGCTGTGTCACATGTACAGGAAACCAACAGACCTGCTGTTTCTTTGACGTTACCAAAAGTCATTTCTTCTGCCCCAGCTAGGTGGACAACAGTCCAATATCGGTGACTAAGAGGTTATCATGACCAGTAAAATTATCATGACCAAATTATCATGACCAAATTATTATGACCAATAGCCAGCAGTTGCAAAGACATTCACTGCCATGGACTAGAGAACAAATTCAGGAGCTACTATTAAGCTTTATTGCTTTTAAGCAGACCTATTCAAGATAGGAAAGTTAAGCCAAGATTTTTAGTCATTTTTCTCTGAACCCCTAACTACATATCTCTGAATATTTAACTGCCATAATAATATAGGTCATTTTTCTAGAAAGAGGATTAATTATGTTGCTGGCTTTTGCTCCGAGCAGTGGTTTTCCCAGTATTTTTCAAGCTCAGATCACCCCAACACAAGAATAAATTAGGTCTCTTACTAACTTTTCTTGTCCACAGTATAGGATTGAAAGTTTATTCTGAGTGGAGGATTAAATGTCTTCCTCCTTCCCAAGCTTGATCACCGGCTTCCTTTGGCCTTTTCTCATTGTTTTTTAAGGATTAATTATTTCCACATCATACACAAGTATGTGCAATCCTTACAAAAGAGATGGGTGAAGAGAAAACTTTCTCACCATTCGGTTTCAGGGGCTATCACAGGAGAACGAAGTGCATGAAAAAGGTTTCATAACATTGGAGGAGACTTTAAAAGCTCAGTAGAAACACAACTGAAAATCCACAAGAGGGAGATGCTTGCTAAACCGCCAGAAAGTAACTCCCACGAGGGACCTGAGAGAGCCCTAACAGGAGCCAATAGGTCCGCCCGGGATTCAAGGCGGGAGGGAACAGGAGTAAATAGTGGCTGGGGTCTGGTAGGGGGAGTACAGGTGAAGGGAAAAGCAGGATTGGCTTCGTGACTTTGGCAGCGAAGCCCGTGCTCAGCCCAAGACCAGGAGCAGAAGCTAAGAGTGTTTTGCCAAAGAGGAGTACACGCTCCCAGCTACCTCCTGTTAGTCCCATAAGTAATGGGGGTGGTTGTCTTTGAAGGCACTTCCGCTTAGCAACCCCACGCGGTTGCTAAGGAGGGACGGTAGCGGGGATGACCCGGAAGTGGTGGTGTCTATTTCTCACTGCCTGCTTTAAG
This sequence comes from Leucopleurus acutus, assembly GCF_964270905.1. Lineage (NCBI taxonomy): Eukaryota > Metazoa > Chordata > Mammalia > Artiodactyla > Delphinidae > Leucopleurus > Leucopleurus acutus. The sequence continues at coordinate 133,249,550 of NC_139142.1, read as the reverse complement.
TTTGTCCTATAGGGAGCGCCAGGGTGCTCTGCGCCGGGCCGAGGGTGGGGCCAGCGCTAGAGGTTCCGGTTCGGCTTCTACGGCCCCTCGGCTCCTCGTCTTCCCCCTCCCCTCCCGCACCTCTCCTCCCTCTCGTTCCTGGGAACGGGAGAAGCCAAAGCTGCGGGTGGGTAGAGAGGCACTCGGCGCCTCCGGGAGGGGGCTGCGCCCGCCCCGTCTGTACCCCGAAGCACTGCCAGGTACTCTCTCCGGCTTCGACGGGGTCCGGGAGGCTGGAGCTTGAGGATGTGTGTGTGTATCTGGGGGGTGGTGGGGGCCCCTTCTCCGGCTCGGGGAGGGGAGCGCGGAGATCCTGGGTGGGGCGCAGGCCGGCGTGTGTGCCCCTGGCGGGTTGCGGGGGTGGAAGGAAAGGGCTGGGGATGACGGCTGGCAGAGAGTTTCGGGTGGCCGTGTCGAGGTTGCGGAGGAGGCGCCCCCTCAGATGCAGAAGACTTCGGGCGGTGTGGACGGGGAGTTTGCCACCTGGAGGTTTAGCTCTGAAAGAGGGAGCATCCTCTAGGTCCAGAAGGAGAGCATGGACCCCGGCGGGGTGGATGGGGCAATCCCATACTTCCATTGCCTGCTTTTTCTGCCCACCCCTCTGGGACAGAGCCCGGCTTCGGGGATTGTGAGTCGGCTGGGCACCGTGGGGAGCCGCCCTTGGCAGAGCTAGGGCAGAAGAGTGGGTAAGGAGACCTCCCTCCTCCCAACTTCCGTGCGCTTCCCCCGCTTCTTCCTTAACTGCTCTCTTGCCCCAGTGTCCCACAGGGGCGGTAGCCCCCTCCCCAAGTGGGTAGGCATCACAGCGTAAAAGAAAGAGGGTGGAACTGGGCTTGTGGCCCCAAATGATACTTCGAATGTTCGGAAAGTGCCAGATTGACATATTCAGCCAAGTCTCCCAGCTCAATATTAAGTTTGGTCTAAATTATGTTAGAAAAGTGCAGTTCTGGACACCAGCAAACTGTAAGCTGGTCTGGCATAGCCTTATTTGGTAGGTATGAGTGTTTTTAAAAAATAGACGGGGGGAACCGTAAAGATACAGAGGTCTAGGCAAGACGTGTTGAGGCAAGCCTTTTCCAACATCTTTCTTACCTGCCAGTGAGCTTGACCTAGTTTAAATGAAGCACACAGATCCTCTTCATTTATATTTCAGTCAGTGACTGAATTGTAGGTACTGTGTGGTTATCAATGTCTCAGAATAGTTGCGTGAACCTTCAGAGAGAAAAGATTCCCTGCTTTTGAGCCTGCCTCATAATCTTTTAAGGAGATAATTGTGGTCAAGTGGAAGTATTGGTTTTGAGGTTAGGTAAATCTGGGATTGAACTCGGACTGCCACTGGCTAGTTGTTGGCCTTGGGCAAGTCATGGAACCTACCAGAGATTCAGTTTTTTCATAAGTAACACGAGTTAAAATTCTAATCAGTATTGTAAGGGGGGGGTAATGTATCTAAATAACAGTCCACTTTAAATGGAAGCACCTTCCAGTTGAAAGATGAATTACTAATAATCTTAATCTTATGCAGTCAGGGTAGCCCAGTTTTGTGGAATGAGGTTTGAGATAGGAACAGAACTGGATGATATTCCAAAACATATATATACAACAGGACTTTCAGTAGCCTCTAGAAATTGATCATAACTAGCATGAAATTCAGTTATCAGTAGTTTCTTAAAACTATTAAAAATAAAGCAGAATATATGCATTAACTGAAATGACCAATAATGTTTCAAAGGTTTTTCTCAGATTTGTGATGTGTGTAGTATGGATTGGTAAGAAAAAAATTTAAAAAGTAATGTATATAAATCTTAATTAACATCACATGTCTGGAGAGAATTAAAATTGGGGCATAAAATAAAAGAAAGTAGTTATAATTTTAAGAATAAAATCACAAGTATCATGACTCATCTTAATTAGATTTAAACTATTAGCAAAACTTACAGAATTTTTATATGTATAATATTCTATAAAATAAATGCAAATGGAATGAATTTCTGCCTTTAAATCATTTGTGATGATAATATGGAAATATATCTCAGAAATATAAAGTCTTTTTTTTTTTTGGTCAGGTACCAGGCTAATCACTTTTTTTTTTTTTTTTTTTTTGGTGGTACGTGGGCCTCTCACTGCTGTGGCCTCTCCCGCCGCGGAGCACAGGCTCCGGACACGCAGGCCCAGCGGCCATGGCCCACGGGCCCAGCCGCTCCGCGGCATGTGGGATCCTCCAGCACCGGCGCACGAACCCGCGTCCCCTGCATCGGCAGGCGGACTCTCAACCACTGCGCCACCAGGGAAGCCCCACTTTTTAAAAAAATAAATTAAATTAATTAATTAATTAATTTATGGCTGCATTGGCTCTTCGTTGCTGTGCGCAGGCTTTCTCTAGTTGCAGCGAGTGGGAGCTACTCAAGGTTGCCGTGCGTGGGCTTCTCATTGAGGTGGCTTCTCGTTGTGGAGCACGGGCTCCAGGCATGCGGGCTTCAGTAGTTGCGGCACGTGGGCTCACTAGTTGTGGTGCACGGGCTTAGTTGATCCACAGCATGTGGGATCTTCCCGGAACAGTGATCGAACCCGTGTCCCCCGCATTGGCAGGCAGATTCCTAACCACTGCGCCACGGGGGAAGCCCACATCATTGAAGTCTTTATATTCATTTGTTTTGTAGATTTAAAACAATATAGTTATTTGTAACCTATTATATGCCAGATTTTCAGCTAATGTAGTTTGCTTTATTTTTTTTTGTAGTTTGCTTTTTGATGTAACTTGAAGTTAGTAATTTTTTTTTCTTTTTTTTGCGGGGGGCCACACTGCATGACTTTAGGGATCTTAGTTCCCTGACCAGGGATCGAACCCGGGCCTCCGCAGTGAAAGTGCCAAGTCTTAACTACTGGACAGCCAGGAACTTCCCAGTAATTTTTAATTATTAATTTTTTAATGTACTTTATACTGAAAAGATAAAAATCAAATAACTTCCTTTAGGGCTTCCCTGGTGGCGCAGTGGTTGGGAGTCTGCCTGCCGATGCAGGGGACACGGGTTCGTGCCCCGGTCCGGGAAGATCCCACATGCCGCGGAGTGGCTGGGCCCATGAGCCATGGCCGCTGAGCCTGCGCGTCCGGAGCCTGTGCTCCGCAACGGGAGAGGCCACAACAGTGAGAGGCCCGCGTACCGCAAAAAAATAAAAAATAAAATAAAACTGTCCAGCTATGTTTCATGCTTCTTGAGGTAGAAATACTATTTTAAATTTTATCCACCACTGCAGCTACATAATAGGCACCAAATAAATATTGGTCAAATTGATAAATGGATGAATATGTTTAAGATTATTAATAAGGTATCTAATTATGTTTTTACTACATGTTTTGTAAGGTTATTCAACGTTCTAAGTGGCTTTTCTGTACACTGTAAAGTCTTTAGTGTATATGTAAGCATTTAACTGCGTTTTCCTGGATCATTATTTTTCAGTATCTTTTGAATCTTAAAGTTGAGATGATATTATCTTGCTTTGGTAAAGCCATGAGAAGTTCCCATTTTTTTCCCTATCTTCTCATAACACTTTAATAAATAATTCATTTTGGTATAAGAGTTAGGATACTAGCTGGAAAAAGGTATATTTAAAATGTGGGCAATAATAGAGACTGTTAACAGATAATGCTTTTCTCAGTGACCTTTTCCACTTAAACAAAGTATGTGGCCATTCCACAGATCTTTGCAATTGTCAGTTATGGAATTTGCTGGTCAGGAAATCTAAAAATGACTAAACCTTCCTTTAATGTCTGTGTCTTGGATGATCTCAGAAAACTTTAGGAAAGATTGGGAAGGTTTGTATACCATACTAGAATATATAATGAACAAAGTACAGTTAACTTTATTGGTGCTGCCAAATCAGGAGTGAGTTACTGCGGAAATGTTTAAAAAATACCAGGCAGTGCTTTCCTCAAACCAAATGAGTATTCTTCCAGAGCTTGTTTCTATTTTAGAGCTTATTTCTTTTTGGACTATGATTTGCTCTCTAATAAAGATAAATAATCATTGTATCCAGAAAAAAAGGCTGATATCATAGACAGATTTTATTACCACCAATCTTGATAGAAACTGCCTCAATGGCTTCAAATAAGTGGAAGTAGATTTTCATGAAAGAACTTAAGAATTTGTGGAACGATAGTTTTTCTCTATTGAACATCTAACTTGTCTCTGCTCATTTCTGCCTAATATAGAAACTTTGAGAAGCTGGGAAGAAAAAGAAAAGAGAATGAATTTACTTCAGAATTAGCATTTTATGTTTTGTAGGTTACTTATTTGGAGAGCTAAATTGGATTTTGACATTATTGGGACTGTGTTCAAGATGGACTCGGGGAAAAAAAATTAGAGAGATGCCATCTGCTTCAGATTCCTGTTCCCTCACCCCTTCATGTTTTGTGGCTTTGAATTTATCAGATTTTTTTTTTTTTTACATAAAAACCCTCAGTAGATTTAGGTTATATAATTTCAGCTATACCGGTGAACCTGTTACTAAAAGAACTTGCATTTTATATTGAATTACACAGAAGGATCACAGACATTGGTTAAAAGTAATTGTTATTTCAGACTATCTGAACATGAGATAGCTTCATACATCTTTGTCGTCATTTGCTTAATAAACCATTCTTGTCATTAGTGCTTATCACAGTCCACTTATTGGTAGAAGTTGCTAAAAAAATGGATTATGGAGATATAGAATAAATCCTTTTTTTCCTCTGATATTACAACCAGAAGAGAAGTTTCTGTTGTTTTTTTTTATTTACTGATGAATCCACTTAAACTTATTCTTTGAGTAGTGAGTTTTGCCTTACCTTATGCCAATTGCTATAGTTTTCATCTAAGTGATACCATACAGTTCATAGGGCACATACTTGTCACTTTTCAGTTTAAATCTTTAATACTCCTGAGCACAAGCTTTTGGATTTACTGAGCTGGAAAAGAATGTGTCTAGTTCAGGTTACAGTAGTTGGGCACTTAGCATGGACCAGAAAGACCCAGGCATCTTTGAAAAACTATAAAGTAAAAGTGGTATGATATCCCAGAAATTATCTGAAGAGAGAGTCTTCTGGATAGAAGAGAGCCATGCTGTGTCTGCAATAGGAATGTTCTGGTGATGTGGGAAAACAGATAAACTGCCCTTGTAGTCTGTTCCTCACCCAGAAGCTCCAAGTAGGCAGTGTAGTTATGGCAGGGGCTGGGGTGTCAGGGATGGGAATTGTTCTTCATTAATTGCTCACCCATCATTATGGAGGCATAGACATATTGGGGAAAGGGGAATTCTCTTGGATTTTGTCTTGGCCAGAGAAGCTGAGTGAACAGGTAGCCATTGCCCTGGCTGTCAAAGAGAACTTGGTGTAACACCTCTGGGTGCTGGGTAAGCCTATCAAAATGCTACAGTTTGGTGTCTCCATCAAAATGTCACATAAATTTTCTAAGAAACAACAGCATTGGACCACATTGGTTTCTGTAGTTTTCACTTTCTAATTCTTTAAACTAGAAGAGGCATTGAGGACTTTTGGGCTTCTGAATGAGAGTATCACACATTACATCCATCTTCATAGATTTATAAATACACTTTAAATTGTCTGTTGGCATCAGTGAATGATGTGAAAATGTTTTAAGTTGTGTGTGTGTGCGCGTGTGTGCACGCGCGCGCTTGAGTGTCCCTGATGATTACCAAATTTCAGTTTTTCAGGCTAAATTGCTAACCATAACTGTGGTGAAGCAGTTTCCCAGCTGGATTTCTTCTCTCTTTCCTAGAGGTCACTCTCTGATGTATGTGCTAGTGAGCAGAGATATGACCAAGCCAATAAAAAGGCAAGGAGATTAAAGTTAATTTCTTTTCAGGAATTCCCTGGCAATCCAGTGGTTAGGACTTGGCACTTTCATGCTTTCACTGTGGGGGCCCGGGTTCGATCTCTGGTTGGGGAATATCCTGCAAACCGCACCGCGTGGCCAAAAAAAGAGAGGAAAAGTTAATTTCTTTTCATTTAAATTTATTTAAATGCTTATTCAAATTTGATTTTATTAGTTTTTTTTTTTTCAACTTTGCTAAGATTTCTGTAGTTTAAAGTAGCAATAGGTACTCTTTGAGATTGTGGGTGGCCAACTTTTTAAAAAAAAATTAAGACTATTTTTTTGAACAGTTTTAGATTTACAAAAAAATTGAGCAGGTAGAGAGGTTTATCTCTCTTCATACCCACTTAATTCCCAACCAGTTCCCCCCCATTTTCTCCCATTTTTAAAAAACATTTATTTATTTATTTTTGGCTGGGTTGGGTCTTCATTGCTGTGTGTGGGCTTTCTGTAGTTGTGGCCAGTGGGGGCTACTCTTCATTGTGGTGCGCAGGCTTCTCCCTGCAGTGGCTTCTCTTCTTGTGGAGCACAGGCCCTAGAGTGCGTGGGCTTTAGTAGCTGTGGCATGTGGGCTCAGTAGTTGTGGCTCGCGGGCTCTAGAGCGCAGGCTCAGTAGTTGTGGCACATGGGTTAGTTGCTCTGCAGCATGTGGGATCTTGTGGACCAGGGCTCGAACCCATGTCTCCTGCATTGGCAGGCGGATTCTTAACCACTGCGCCACCAGGGAAGTCCCTCCCCCATTATTAACATCTTGCATTAGTATGCTATGTTAGTTACGATTAATGAACCAATATTGATACATTATTATTATCCATAGTTTTCATTAGGTTCACGCTTTGTGTTGGACGATTCTGTGGGTTATAACAAATGTATAATAACATGTACCCACCATTACAGTTTCATACAGAATAGTTATACCACCGGAAAAAAAATCCCATTTTACCTATTCATCCCTCCTCTTTTTCCTCCAGAATTCCTGACAAACACTGACCTTTTTACTGTCTCTATAGTTTGCCTTTTCCAAAATTTCATACAATTGGAATCATATAGTATGTAGCTTTTAAAAAAATAAATAATTAATTAATTTTTGGCTGTGTTGGATTTTCGTTGCTGTACATTTCTCTAGTTGCGGAGAGCGGGGGCTACTCTTCGTTGTGGTGTGTGGGCTTCTCATTGCAGTGGCTTCTCTTGTGGCAGAGCATGGGCTCCAGGCACAGGCTTCAGTAGTTGTGGCACGTGGGTTTAGCAGCTGTGGCTCGCAGGCTCTAGAGCACAGGCTCAGTAGTTGTGGCACACGGGCTTAGTTAGTTGCTCTGCAGCATGTGGGATCTTCATGGACCAGGCCTCGAACCCGTGTCCCCTGCATTGACAGGCAGATTCTTAACCACTGTGCCACCAGGGAAGCCTGTATGTAGGTTTTTTGTTTGTTTGTTTGTTTTTGGCTGCGTTGGGTCTTCGTTGTGACGCGCGGGCTTCTTATTGCACTGGCTTCTCTTGTTGCGGCTCTCGGGCTTCAGTGGTTGCGGCACACGGGTTTAGTTGCTCTGTGGCATGTGGGATCTTTCTGGACCAGGGATCGAACCCGTGTCCCTTGCGTTGGCAGGCGGATTCCTAACCACTGCGCCACCAGGGGAGTCCCTGTAGCTTTGTTTTAGATTGGTTTCTTTTACTTAGTAATATGCATTTAAGGTTCCTCCATGTCTTATTGTGGCTTGATAGCTCCTGTCCTTTTTTTTGAATTTTTGAATTTTATTTATTTTTTATACAGCAGGTTCTTATTAGTTATTTACTTTATACATATTAGTGTATATATGTCAATCCCAGTCTCCCAATTCATACCACCACCTCCCCCTCCCCCCACCACTTTCCCCCGTTGGTGTCCATACGTTTGTTCTCTACATCTGTGTCTCTATTTCTGTCCTTCAAACCAGTTCATCTGTACCATTTTTCTAGGTTCCACATATACACGTTAATAAACGATATTTGTTTTTCTCTTTCTGATTTACTTCACTCTATGACAGTCTCTAGATTCATCCACGTCTCTACAAATGACCCAATTTCATTCCTTTTTATGGCTGAGTAATATTCCATTGTATATATGTACCACATCTTCTTTATCCATTCGTCTGTCGATGGACATTTAGGTTGCTTCCATGACCTGGCTATTGTAAATAGTGCTACAGTAAACATTGGAGTGCATGTGTCTCTTTGAATTATGTTTTTCTCTGGGTATATGCCCAGTAGTGGAATTGCTGGGTCATATGGTAACTCTATTTTTAGTTTTTTAAGGAACCTCCATACTGTTCTCCATAGTGCTGTATCAATTTACAGTCCCACCAACAGTGCAAGAGGGTTCCCTTTTCTCCACACCCTCTCCAGCATTTGTTGTTTGTAGATTTTCTGATGATGCCCATTCTAACTGGTGTGAGGTGATACCTCATTGTAGTTTTGTGGGTTTTTTTTTTTTTTTTTTTTGCTGTACGTGGGCCTCTCACTGTTGTGGCCTCTCCCGTTGTGGAGCACAGGCTCCGGATGCACAGGCTCATCGGCCATGGCTCTCGGGCCCAGCCGCTCCGCAGCATGTGGGATCTTCCCGGACCGGGACACGAACCCACGTCCCCTGCATCGGCAGGCGGACTCTCAACCACTGCGCCACCAGGGAAGCCCACCACTGCGCCACCAGGGAAGCCCCTCATTGTAGTTTTGATTTGCATTTCTCTAATATTGAGCAGCTTTTCATGTGCTTCCTCTCCATCTGTATGTCTTCTTTGGAGAAATGTCTATTTAGGTCTTCTGCCCATTTTTGGATTGGGTTGTTTGTTTTTTTAATATTGAGCTGCATGAGCTGTTTATATATTTTGGAGATTAAACCTGTGTCTGTTGATTTGTTTGCAAATATTTTCTCCCATTCTGAGGGTTGTCTTTTCATCTTGTTTGTAGTTTCCTTTGCTTTGCAAAAGCTTTTAAGTTTCATTAGGTCCCATTTGTTTATTTTTGTTTTTACTTCCATTACTCTAGGAGGTGGGTCAAAAAAGATCTTGCTGTGATTTGTGTCAAAGAGTGTTCTTCCTATGTTTTCCTCTAAGAGTTTTATAGTGTCCAGTCTTACATTTAGGTCTCTAATCCATTTTGAGTTTATTTTTGTGTATGGTGTTAGGGTGTGTTCTAATTTCATTCTTTTACATGTAGCTGTCCATTTTTCCAGCACTGCTTATTGAAGAGACTGTCTTTTCTCCATTGTATATCCTTGCCTCCTTTGTCATAGATTAGTTGACCATAGGTGCATGGGTTTATCTCTGGGCTTTCTATCCTGTTCCATTGATCTGTATTTCTGTTTTTGTGCCAGTACCATATTGTCTTGATTACTATAGCTTTGTAGTATAGTCTGAAGTCAGGGAGTCTGATTCCTCCAACTCCATTTTTTCCCCTCAAGACTGCTTTGGCTATTCGGGGTCTTTTGTTTCTCCATACAGATTTTAAGATTTTTTATTCTAGTTCTGCAAAAATGCCACTGGTAGTTTGATAGGGGTTGCATTGAATCTGTAGATTGCTTTGGGTAGTATAGTCATTTTCACAATATTGATTCTTCCAATCCAAAAACATGGTATATTTCTCCATCTGTTTATGTCATCTTTGATTTCTTTCATCAGGGTCTTATAGTTTTCTGAGTACAGGTCTTTTACCTCCTTAGGTAGGTTTATTTCTAGGTATTTTATTCTTTTTGTTGCAGTGGTGAATAGGATTGTTTGCTTAATTTCTCTTTCTGATCTTTTGTTGTTAGTATATAGGAATGCCAGAGATTTCTGTGCATTAATTTTGTATCCTGCAACTTTACCAAATTCATTGATTAGCTCTAGTAATTTTCTGGTGGCATCTTTAGCATTCTCTATGTATAGTATCATGTCATCTGCAAACAGTGACAGTTTTACTTTTTCTTTTCCAATTTGTATTCCTTTTATTTCTCTTTCATCTCTGATTGTCGTGGCTAGGACTTCCAAAACTGTTGAATAATAGTGGCGAGAGTTGACATCCTTGTCTTGGTCCTGGTCTTAGAGGAAATGCTTTCAGTTTTTCACCATTGAGAATGATGTTTGCTGTGGGCTTGTCATATATGTCCTTTATTATTTTGAGGTAGGTTCCCTCTATGCCCACTTTCTGGAGTGTTTTTATCATAAATGGGTGTTGAATTTTGTCAAAAGCCTTTTCTGCGTCTATTGAGATGATCATACGGTTTTTCTCCTTCAATTTGTTAATATGGTGTATCACATTGATTGATTTGCGTATACTGAAGAATCCTTGCATCCTTGGGATAAATCCACTTGATCATGCTGTATGATCCTTTTAATGTGTTGTTGGATTCTGTTTGCTAGTATTTTTTTTCTTTTTTTTTTTTTTTTGCGGGACGCAGGCCTCTCACTATTGTGGCCTCTACCGTTGCAGAGCACAGGCTCCGGATGCGCAGGCTCAGCGGCCATGGCTCACGGGCTCAGCCACTCTGTGGCATGTGGTATCTTCCTGGACCGGTGCATGATCCCGTGTCCCCTGCATCGTCAGGCGGACTCTCAACCACTGCGCCACCAGGGAAGCCCTTGCTAGTATTTTGTTGAGGATATTTGCATGTATATTCATCAGTGATATTGGTCTGTAATTTTCTTTTTTTGTAGTATCTTTGTCTGGTTTTGGTACCAGGGTGATGGTGGCCTCATAGAATGAGTTTAGGAGTGTTCCTTCCTCAACAATTTTTTGGAAGACTTTGAGAAGGATGGGTGTTAGCTCTTCTCTAACTCTTTGGTAGAATTCACCTGTGAAGACATCTGGTCCTGGACTTTGGTTTGTTGGAAGATTTTTAATCACAGTTTCAATTTCATTACTTGTGATTGGTCTGTTCATATTTTCTATTTCTTCCTCGTTCAGGATTGGAAGTTTATACCTTTCTATGAATTTGTCCATTTCTTCCAGGTTGTCCATTTTATTGGCATAGAGTTGCTTGTAGTAGTCTCTTAGGATGTTTTGTATTTCTGTGGTGTCCGTTGTGACTTCTTTTTCATTTCTAATTTTATTGATTTGAGTCCTCTCCCTCTTTTTCTTGATGAGTCTGGCTAAAGTTTTATCAATTCTTTTTTATCTTCTCAAAGAACCAGCTTTTAGTTTTATTTATCTTTGCTATTGTTTTCTTTGTTTCTATTTCACTTATTTTGCTCTGATTTTTATGATTTCTTTCCTTCTACTAATTTTGGGTTTTGTTTCTTCTTCTTTCTCTAGTTCCTTTAGGTGTAAGTTTAGATGGTTTATTTGAGATTTTTCTTGTTTCTTGAGGTAGGCTTGTATTGCTATAAACTTCCCTCTTAGAACTGCTTTTGCTGCATCCCATAGATTTTGGATCATTGTGTTTTCATTGTAATTTGTCTCTAGGTATTTTCTGATTTGCTCTTTGATTTATTCAGTGATGTCTTGGTTATTTAGTAACGTATTGTTTAGTCTCCATGTGTTTGTGTTTTTTACGTTTTTTTCCCTGTAATTGATTTCTAATCTCATAGTGCTGTGGTCAGAAAAGATGCTTAATATGATTTCAATTTTCTTAAATTTATCAAGGCCTGGTTTGTGATCCAAGATGTGATCTATCCTGGAGAATGTTCCATGTGCACTTGAGAAGAAAGTGTAATCTGCTGTTTTTGGATGGAATGTCCAATAAATACCAGTTAAATCTGTCTGGTCTATCGTGTCATTTAAAGCTTGTGTTTCCTTATTTTCTGTTTGGATGATTTGTCCATTGGTGTAAGTGAGGTGTTAAGGTCCCCCACTATTATTGTGTTACTGTTGATTTTCTCTTTTATAGCTGTTAGCAGTTGCCTTATATGTTGAGGTGTTCCTGTGTTGGGTGCATATATATTTATAATTGTTATATCTTCTTCTTGGATTGATCACTTGATCATTATGTAGTCTCCCTCCTTATCTCTTGTAACAGTCTTTATTTTAAAGTCTATTTTATCTGATATGAGTATTGCTACTTCAGCATTCTTTTGATTTCCTTTTGCATGGAATATCTTTTTCCATCCCCTCACTTTCAGTCTGTATGTGTCCCTAGGTCTGAAGTGGGTCTCTTGTAAACAGCATATATATGGGTCTTGTTTTTGTATCCATTCAGCGAGCCTGTGTCTTTTGGTTGGAGCATTTAATCCATTCACGTTTAAGGTAATTATCGATATGTATGTTCCTAGTACCATTTTCTTAATTGTTATGGGTTTGTTATTGTAGGTCTTTTCCTTCTCTTGTGTTTCCCACTTAGAGGAGTTCCTTTAGCATTTGTTGTAGAGCTGGTTTGGTGGTGCTGAATTCTCTTAGCTTTTGCTTGTCTGTAAAGCTTCTGATTTCTCCCTCGAATCTGAATGAGATCCTTGCTGGGTAGAGTAATGTTGGTTGTAGGTTTTTCCCTTTCATCACTTTAAATATATCGTGCCACTCCCTTCTGGCTTGTAGAGTTTCTGCTGAGAAATCAGCTGTTAACCTTATGCGAGTTCCCTTATGTTATTTGTCGTTTTTCCTTTGTTGCTTTCAGTAATTTTTCTTTGTCTTTAATTTTTGTTAGTTTGATCACTATGTGTCTCAGTGTGTTTCTCCTTGGGTTTCTCCTGCCTGGGACTCTCTGTGCTTCCTGGACTTGGGTGGCTATTTCCTTTCCCATGTTAGGGAAGTTTTCAACTATAATCTCTTCAGGTATTTTCTCAGGTCCTTTCTCTCTCTCTTCTCCTTCTGGGACACTTATAACGCGAGTGTTGTTGCGTTTAATGTTGTCCCAGAGGTCTCTTAGGCTGTCTTCATTTCTTTTCATTCTTTTTTCTTTATTCTCTTCCAGCAGCAGTGAATTCCACCATTCTGTCTTCCAGGTCACGTATCCGTTCTTCTGCCTCAGTTATTCTGCTGTTGATTCCTTCTAGTGTATTTTTCTTTTCAGTGATTGCATTGTTCATCTCTCTTTGTTCTCTAATTCTTCTAGGTGTTTATTCTTTAATTCTTCTAGGTGTTTTTTAAATGTTTCTTGCATCTTCTCGATCTTTGCCTCCATTCTTTTTCTGAGGTCCTGCATCATCTTCACTATAGTTATTCTGAATTCTTTTTCTGGAAGGTTGCCTATCTGCGCTTCATTTAGTTGTTTTTCTGGGGTTTTATCTTGTTCCTTCATCTGATACAAAGTCCTCTGCCTTTTCACCTGTGTATCTTTCTGTGAATGGGGTTTTCCTTCCACAGACTGCAGAATTGTAGTTCTTTTTGCTTCTGCCGTCTACCCTCTGGTGGATGAGGCGATCTAAGAGGCTTGTGCAAGCTTCCTGTTGCGAGGGACTGGTGGGTAGAACTGGGTGTTGCTCTGGAGGGCAGAGCTCAGTAAAACTTTTATCTGCTTGTCTGCTGATGGGTGAGGCTGGGTTCCCTCCCTGTTGATTGTTTGGCCTGAGGCGACCCAACACTGGAGCTTACCTGGCTCTTTGGTGTGGCTAATGGTGGACTCTAGGAGGGCTCACCAAGGAGTATTTCCCAGAACTTCTGCTGCCAGTGTCCTTGTCCCCATGGTGAGCCACAGCCACCGCCTGCCTCTGCCTCCAATACTAGCAGGTAGGTCTGGTTCAGTCTTCTATGGGGTCACTGCTCCTTTCCCTCGGTCCCGCTGCACACACTTCTTTGTGTGTGCCCTGCAAGAGTGGAGCCTATGTTTTCCCCAGTCCTGTCAAAATCCTGCAGTCAAATCCCACTAGCCTTTAAAGTCTGATTCTCTAGGAATTCCTCCTCCTGTTGCTGGAACCCCAGGTTGGGAAGCCAGACGTGGGGCTCAAAACCTTCACTCCAGTGGACTTCTGTGGACTTCTGTGGTATAAGTTTTCTCCAGTTTGTGAGTCTCCCGCCCAGTAGTTACGGAATTTGATTTTATTGTGATTGTGCCCCTCCTACCATCTCATTACAGCTTCTCCTTTGTCTTTGGATGTGGGGTATCTTTTTTTGGTGAGTTCCAGTGTCTTCCTGTCGATGATTGTTCAGCAGTTAGTTGTGACTCCGGTGTTCTCTCAAGAGGGAGTGAGTGCATGTCCTTCTACTCCGCCATCTTGAACCAGTCTCCTAGCTTCTGTCCGTTTATTGCTGAATAATTTTGTATTATATGGATGTAACAGTTTGTTTATCCCTTCAAATATAGAAGGACATCTTAGTTGCTTCCATTTTTTTGTGGGGGTGGCATGTGCAGGGTTTTGTGTGTACGTAAGCTTTCAACTCCTTTGGGTAAAGAACAAGTGTGATTGCTGGGTTGTATGATAAGACTATGTTTAATTTTGTAGGAAACTGTGAAACTGTCTTTCAGAGTTGTTATGCCAATATGCATTCCCATCACCAATGAATGAGTGTTCCTGTTGCTCTGAGTACTTGCTAGAATTTGATATCGTCAGTTTTTTGTACTTGAGCCTTTCTAATAGGTGTTTTAATTTGTAATTTCCTAATGACATACAGTGTTAAACTGCCTTTTTTTTTTTTTTTTTTCATGGTATGCGGGCCTCTCACTGTTGTGGCCTCTCCCATTGCGGAGCACAGGCTCCGGATGCGCAGGCTCAGCGGCCATGGCTCACAGGCCTAGCCGCTCCGCAGCATGTGGGATCCTCCCGGACCAGGGCACGAACCCGTGTCCCCTGCATCAGCAGGCGGATTCTCAACCACTGCGCCACCAGGGAAGCCCCTGAACTGCCTTTTTATATGCTTGTTTGCCATCTATGTATATTCTTTGGTGAGATGCCTGTTCAGCTCTTTTTGCCCATTGTTAAATTGTTTCTTATTGTTGGGTTTTACGTGTTCATTGTATATTTTGGATAGGAATCCTTTATCAGTTATATTTTTGGCAAATATTTTTTTCCAATCTGTGGCTTGTCTTTTTATTCTCTTAGCAGTGTCTTTAATAGTATGAAAGTTTTTAGTTTTAATAAAGTCCAGCTTTACAAGTTTTTCTTTCATTGAGCATGCTTTTGGTGTTGTATCTATAAACTCACTGCCAAACCCAAGGGCACATAGGTTTTCTCCTATGCCTCTTTGAGAGTTTATATAGTTTTGCATTTTACACTGAGTTGTAAGATCCATTTGAGTTTTTGTAGAAGGTTTAAGGACTGTGTCTATATTCATATTATTGCACAAGGATGTCCAGTTGTTCTGTTTTTCTTTTAATTTTATTTATTTATTATTCATTTTTGGCTGCATTGGGTCTTTGTTGCTGTGCATGGGTTTCTCGTTGTGGTGAGGGGGGGCTACTCTTTGTTGCAGTGCGTGGGCTTCTCATTGCAGTGGCTTCTGTTGCTGAGCATGGGCTCTAGGCCTGCGGGGTCACTAGTTGCAGCTCGCGAGCTCTTGAGCGCAGGCTCAGTAGTTGTGGTGCATGGGCTTAGTTACTCCACGGTATGTGGGATCTTCCCAGACCAGGGATCAAACCCGTGTCCCCTGCCAAAGGGGATTCTTAACCACTGCACCACCAGGGAAGTCCCTGTCCAGTTGTTTTATTAAGATGTTTTCTATTCTAAAAATGTTAATATGGTATTTTTTAAACGACTTTACTTTTTAGAGCAGTTTTAGGTTCACAGTAAAACTAAGAGTAAGGTACAGAAATTTCCCATATGTGTTCCCACACATGCATAGCCTCCCCCATTATCAATATCCCCTACCCAAGTGGTACATTTGTTATAATTGATGAAACTACATGGACAAATCATAATTTCCCAAAGTCTGTAGTTTAATTTAGGGTTCATTCTTTGTTCTGTACTTACTATGGGTTTGGAAAAATGTACAGTAACAATTATTCATCCTTTTAATATACAGAATATTTTCTTTTTTTTTTTTTACATCTTTATTGGAGTATAATTGCTTTACAATGGTGTGTTAGTTTCTGCTTTATAACAAAGTGAATCAGTTATACATATACATATGTTCCCATATCTCTTCCCTCTTGGGTCTCCCTCCCGCCCGCCCTCCCTATTCCACCCCTCTAGGTGGTCACAAAGCACCGAGCTGATCTCCCTGTGCTATGCGGCTGCTTCCCACTAGCTATCTATTTTACGTTTGGTAGTGTATATATGTCCATGCCGCTCTCTCACTTTGTCACAGCTTACCCTTCCCCCTCCCCATATCCTCAAGTCCATTCTCTAGTAGGTCTGTGTCTTTATTCCTGTCTTACCCCTAGGTTCTTCATGAAGGTGGGCTTTCTATCCTGTTCCATTGATCTATCTTTCTGTTTTTGTGCCAGTACCATACTGTCTTGATTACTATAGCTTTGTAGTATAGCCTGAAGTCAGGAAGCCTGATTCTTCCAGCTCCATTTTTCGTTCTCAAGATTGCTTTGGCTATTCGGGGTCTTTTGTGTTTCCATACAAATTGTGAAATTTTTTGTTCTAGTTCTGTGAAAAATGCCAGTGGTAGTTTGATAGGGATTGCATTGAATCTGTAGATTGCTTTGGGTAGTAGAGTCATTTTCACAGTGTTGATTCTTCCAATCCAAGAACATGGTATATCTCTCCATCTATTTATATCATCTTTAATTTCTTTCATCAGTGTCTTATAATTTTCTGCATATAGGTCTTTTGTCTCCTTAGGTAGGTTTATTCCTAGATATTTTATTCTTTTTGTTGCAGTGATAAATGGGAGTGTTTTCTTGATTTCACTTTCAGATTTTTCATCATTAGTGTATAGGAATGCCAGAGATTTCTGTGCATTAATTTTGTATCCTGCTACTTTACCAGATTCATTGATTAGCTCTAGTAGTTTTCTGGTAGCATCTTTAGGATTCTCTATGTGTAGTATCATGTCATCTGCAAACAGTGACAGCTTTACTTCTTCTTTTCCGATTTGGATTCCTTTTATTTCCTTTTCTGCTCTGATTGCTGTGGCTAAAACTTCCAAAACTATGTTGAATAAGAGTGGTGAGAGTGGGCAACCTTGTCTTGTTCCTGATCTTAGTGGAAATGCTTTCAGTTTTTCACCATTGAGGATGATGTTGGCTGTGGGTTTTTCATATATGGCCTTTATTATGTTGAGGAAAGTTCCCTCTCTGCCTACTTTCTGCAGGGTTTTTATCATAAATGGGTGTTGAATTTTGTCAAAAGCTTTCTCTGCATCTATTTAGATGACCATATGGTTTTTCTCCTTTAATTTGTTAATATGGTGTATCACATTGATTGATTTGCGTATATTGAAGAATCCTTGCATTCCTGGAATAAACCCCACTTGATCATGGTGTATGATCCTCTTAATGTGCTGTTGGATTCTGTTTGCTAGTATTTTGTTGAGGATTTTTGCATCTATGTTCATCAGTGATATTGGCCCGTTACAGAGTATTTTCAATGCCCTAAAAGTCCTCTGTGCTCTGCCAATTTATCCCTCCCTCACACCCCAACCCTTGAGTATGTTTTTCTTTTTTAGAAAATTAATGTATGAAATAATTCCTGGGGGTAGTTTTGAAAAGAGATTTTTCTAACAATGAGATGTAATTGGAAGCATTTTTCAGAGTCTCAAGTTTCCCTTTCAAAAAGATTGATACTAGGTCATTAGGTGTTAATTGACAGGTGCTTTAATTCTTTGAGATATGTAATTGGGCATTAGGAAGTGTGAGCTAAATGTGGTACTGTTCACATGACAGTTGCAGGTGGTAAAGGGGCTTGATAGGAGATCTAAATTCAGGATTTCTGAACTGTTACTAAAGTTAAGATCCTTTGCCACTTACATTTTATAGTTGTGCAGGTTTCAGCTATACAGATTTCTTGGCTGCCATCTCCAGTATTTGCTTCTTCCTGTTACATTTGTTGAAGGCCATCCAGAAACTTGAGCTGGCAACGTTTGAGTAGGAAGAGATATCATGGGTACTGCTGTAGTTGCCTGATATTTCCAATTTGGATTCAGAGTGGAAGTATCTATTTTAAAAGCAATAAAATGCTGTCCTGAGGCACTGTTTATCACATAGCCTGAGTAGTAATTGTTAGAATCCTCTTTCAGTTGTCTTTAAAATTGTCCTGTCTGGATTTCTAGGACACCTTCTGTTTTCTAAACATGTTAACTTAATTGGTATTGTGACATCCAAATATTCCAGTCATCTTTAGTATGATGCAAAAATTGTTTAATAACTCCATGTTTGATGGATTTTGTTTGCTTTTTCACCTAGTTAAATAAAAACAGATACGAGGAATGATGTGTTTGTGTGAAAGCACTTAGGTTTTCCAAAGATAGCTGCTCTCCAAGTCAATCAGTACGTAAGCTCGCTTTGTCTTTAATGGGATCCATCTGGTTAATGCTTATGTTTCTTGAGTTTCATAGATTATGGAATCATAAAGTAAAAGAAAACATGGAAATGGTCTAGTTAGACTTTTTCATTTTACAGCTGAGACTACTTAAGTGCAGAGAGACTAAGAGACTTGATCTAGATTGTATAGCTAATGAGTCACACTGGAACCCAGGTCTCCTGACATATATAATACACTAATTCGTTCTCTTTAGTTAATGAAGAAATAATGATTGTATAAGACATAAAATTTCCTGGAAATTTAAGTAGACAATTAAACTTCTACAGTATTAGAATTCAGGTATTTAGTTGAAATCCTGGTTAATTTCTGAAGTGTTGAGTTAGTATTTCTTTAAATACCAGGTGTCACTGGATCTTTAGTTAAGAGCAAATTTGTTATTTTTCACATTCTAGATAGAAATCAGCCAATTCAAAAATAATGAAGATATTATAGCCTATATTTAGCAAGCACATATTTGGCTGTATTAAAATGAATCTTTTTTAAAAAATTTATTTATTTTTGGCTGCGTTGGGTCGTCATTGCTGCACATGAGCATTCTGTAGTTGCGGGGGCTACTCTTCCTTGCGGTGCATGGGCTTCTCATTGTGGTGGCTTCTCTTGGCGTGGAACACAGGCTCTAGGCATGTGGGCTTCAGTAGTTGTGGCACACGGGTTCAGTAGTTGTGGCACACAGGCTTAGTTGCTCCGTGGCATGTGGGATTTTCCCACACCAGGGATCAAACCCGTGTCCCCTGCATTGGCAAGTAGATGCTTTTTTTTTTTTTTTTGCGGTACGCGGGCCTCTCACTGTTGTGGCCTCTCCCGTTGCGGAGCACAGGCTCCGGATGCGCAGGCTCAGCGGCCATGGCTCACGGGCCTAGCCACTCCGCGGCATGTGGGATCTTCCCGGACCCAGGCACGAACCCGTGTCCCCTGCATTGGCAGGTGGACTCTCAACCACTGTGCCACCAGGGAAGCCCAGCAGGTAGATTCTTAACCACTGTGCCACCAGAGAAGTCCCTAAAATGAATCTTAATGTATTTTTTCTTTGCACAGTGGAGATAATCTGTTAATTTTTAAAAATAAATTTATTTATATTTTATTTATTTGTTTTTGGTTACGTTGGGTCTTCTTCGTAGCTGCGCGTGGGGGCTACTCTTTGTTGCGGTGCATGTGCTTCTCATTGCGGTGGCTTCTCGTTGCAGAGCACAGGCTCTAGGAGCATGGGCTTCAGTAATTGTGGCACGTGGGCTCAGTAGTTGTGGCGCACGGGCTTAGTTGCTCCGCGGCATGTGGGATCTTCCCAGACCAGGACTTGAACACATGTTCCCTGCATTGGCAGGTGGATTCTTAACCACTACGCCACCAGGGAAGTCCCTAAAATGAATCTTAATGTATTTTTTCTTTGCACAGTGGAGGTAATCTGTTAATATTTAGTGTCATAAAGGAACTATGGAATTCTGCTTTATGTGGTGGTATATGTATAAAACTAGAGTGGAGTGTTATATAGAACTGAAAGTACAGATTAATTTAATATGCATCTGGTGAATTCAGGGCTTGAAGGATGCACATCTGTTGAGAAAACAAATCATAGAACTATTCAGAGCTTCAGCATCTTTAAATATGTGTGCTTTGATTCTCTTTAACTGTTTTGAAACAGTCTTTAATGGATTTAGAAAAGGCTATTTGCTCTAAGGAAGCAACTCTGAAGCCATTATGATTCTATTAATCATTTTATTATTCTCCACAGCATTTTGATGCATTAGTATTTTTTTCCAATTTATTTATTGGGGAAGGAAGGAGTTAAATGACTCAGTAACAAAATGAGTTTGTTGCAGAGTATAAAAGAAGGAGTATAGTTTCCTGAATTGTATAGAGTAGAAATACTCAAAGCTTTGAATTCCAATTTGAATCCACAGTCAGTGAGGAAGTAAACACTGAGTTCCTACTGTGTATTATCACCATACTAGTATTGTAGTAATATAGAAATTAAAGATGTGATAATTGATCAAGTGTGAGAATGAATTTAAAATGAAAGAGAGTAACAGTTTGATATGTAACTAAGTGCAAACTTCATGATATAATCTGGTAACACTGTAGGAATTTAGGGGGAAGAAAATTTAGTGAGCGTTCATAATTCTGGTCAGAAGGAGATTGAAGGTCAAGTAGTGGATCTCAACTTTGCCTGCTTATTAGAATCACTTGGGGCAACTTGTCCCAGGATCAGTTGAATCAGAATCTCAGGTGTGGGACATCCACAATTTTATTTGTTTTGTTTTGTTTGGGGGGGGTGGGAAGGGGTGGCGTGCCACAGTTTGTGGGATCTTAGTTCCCTGGCCAGAGACTGAACCTGCGCCCTTGTCCTGACCACTGGATTGCCAGGGAATTCCCCCATCCATCGTTTTTAAAAGCTTTCCCAAGATGATTGTAATGTGCAGGCTTACAGGATGGTTATGATTTGGGCAAGCAGGAAAGTCTTTTGGGGCAGCAAAGTTAACTCAGGGAGGGAGAATTGGGCACAGCCTGTGAAACTAATGAAAGTCGTATGTACTGGTTAGGGAGTAGGAAGAACTAAGATTAAGGAGGCAGAAGGGGGTCATATTTTAAGCAGTACTTCTCACTTCTCAAAGTGTGGTTCCTCAACCAACAGCATCAGAATCACCTGGAAGTTTATTACAAAGCAAATTCTGAGGCTCCGCTCCAGACTTACTGAATTGGAAACTCCAGGGGTGGGTTCTAACAATATGTTTTTAACAAGCAATCCAGATGATTCTGATGTACGCTAAAGTAACAGCTGTTAACAGAGGATAATGAAAGGCAGAGAATGTTAGATTTGATGTCGTAATAAGTACAGACCCATTGAAGGTTTTTTAAGCTGGGGAGTAACAGGATGTATTTGTATGTACAAGGTAAATCTGTTTATGATGTGCAGAATCCTTTGGACTACTGAAAGAGGAATGAAGGAAGCCAGGTGAGGAGGTGCAGACATAATCTAGTGGATATAATCTAGCAGCAGGGAGGGCCTGTTCTCGGGAAATATCAGTGAAAACACAGAACAGTAATAATAGTGATGGCAGTTTGTTTAGTGTTTATATCATGGGAGTTTGCTAAATGCTTTGTATACATTATCTCATTCTCACAGCAAGCCACTGAGGTGTGGCTGTTATTCCCATTATACGGACAGGAAGTGAGGCAAAGAAAGGTTACCTCCAGCTTTCACACTGTTGATAAGTGGGAGACACAGATGTCAAGCTAAGTACTTCTACTTCAGAAGTCTCTTGAAGAAACAGCTCATGGTAACTAGAAACCAAGAGATAAGGAAGACTCAAAAGTTTCAGCCCTAGGTGACAGATAGCAAGGGAAAAGTGACTGTCAGAAGGGAAGTAGTGCTTACAGTGGGTACCAGGGCAAGTCATTTAGCCCATTTGAAACTATATTGTAAAAGTGATTGTGAGAAGTAATCAATGGAAATTTTTGTATTGTGCTCTTTAGGTAAAAAGTTTAAAGTAACTTGGGATAGCTGAGTTTCTGAGTTTTGTTTGGCCTTTTTGCTCATGGTGAGTGAGTTTAAAACCTCATCCATCTTTTTAAAAATATCCTTTAGATTTTAGAGTAGATAAGTCTTTAAGTCAATTATGCCTGAGAAGCTTTCTGTAATACCACTCTTCCCTCTCTAGAGAGATATTGTGATTTAGAAAAAGGTCAGGAACATCTTAAGACAGTTTAAGAACTATTTAAGTGCTATTTTATTTTAGTTGGGAAGCAGTAAATAGTAAAATAACATGTTTGGGTAATTGTTTTCATAAGATGTTATCAGTTCTGTTCTATCACCCTCTTATTCATTGAGATAAAATTGACATAATATAAAATCAGCCACTTTAAAGCACACAATTTGGTGGCATTTGCTACATTGACAGTATTGTGCAACCATAACCTTTATCTAGTTTCAAAACATTTCATCATCCCCAAATGAAAAATCCCAAACCTGTTAAAGCAGTTACTCCCCGTTCCTCTCTCTCCACAGCTCCTGGTAAACACTAATCTGCTTTCTATCTCTATAGATTTACCTATTTTGGGTATTTCATACAAATGGAATCATATAATATGTGACCTTTTGTGTCTGCTTCTTTCACTTAGCATAACATTTTCTAGGCCCATCCATGTTGTAGCATGTATCAGCACTTCATTTCTTTTTATGGCTGGATGATATTCCATTGTATGGATATACCACATTTGTTTATTCATTCATCGGTTGATGGACATTTTTGGTGGTTTCTACCTTTTGGTTATTGTGAATAGTGCTCCTATGAATGTTGAGATACAAGTTTTTGTATGAATACCTGCTTTCAGTTCTTTGGGATATGTACCTAGGAATGGAATTGCTGGATCATATGGTAATCCTACTTTTTATTTTTGGAGGAACCACCACCTGTTTTACAATGACTGCACCATTTTACATTCTCACCAACAATGTCCAAGGGTTCTAATTTCTCTGTATCCTCCGAAATTTGTTATTTATTTATTTACTAGTTTATTTAGGCCTTGCTGCTCAGCTTGCAGGATCTTAGCTCCCCGACTAGGGATTGAACCTGGGGCCACGTTGAACTGCCAGGGAATTCCCTATTTATTTATTTATTATTTTTTAATTTTCATTTTTTGGCTGTGCTGCAGCATTCGGGGATCTTAGTTCCCTCACAGGGATCGAACCCATGCCCCCTACGGTGGAAGCATGGAGTTTTAACCACTGGACCACCAGGGAAGTCCCCCCTATTTATTTTTTAATTATAGCCATCCTAATGGGTATAAGTGATATCTCATTATGTTTTTTTTTAAATAAATTTATTTATTTTTATTTTTGGCTGAGTTGGGTCTTTGTTGCTGCACACGGGCTTTCTCTAGTTGCAGCGAGCGGGGGCTATTCTTTGTTGTGGTGCGCGGGCTTCTCACTGGGTGGCTTCTCTTGTTACAGATCACAGGCTGTAGGCGTGCACGCTTCAGTAGTTGTGGCTCGTGGGCTCTAGAGCGCAGGCTCGGTAGTTGAGGCGCAGGGGCTTAATTGCTCTGTGGCATGTGGGATCTTCCCAGACTAGGGCTCGAACCCATGTCCCCTGCATTGGCAGATGGATGCTTAACCACTGCACCACCAGGGAAGCCCTCTCATTATGATTTTGATTTGCATTTCCTTAATGGCTAATGATGTTGAGTGTATTTTCTAGTGCCTATTGGACATTTGTGTATCTTTTTTGGTGAAATGTCTATACAAGTCCTTTGCCAATTTTTTTTTTTTTTTTGTAGAGAGTTTCCATTTTATTTGTTTATGATTGGTCAGATTTTACATTTTAAGTAATTATTCATTACTTAAATTATTCATTAAATAATTATTCATTAAATGGAACTCTCCTCCTCAATCTGTCATATTTCCTAAGTGATTAGTGCACAGATTCACATAATAGTTCCTTCTCTGCCTTCCTTGCTTTAAAGAACAATTGTAGTAAAATATGTGTAACATGAATTTCCCCATTTTAACCATTCTTAAGTGTACAGTTCTATGACATTAAGTACATTCACAATGTTGTGCAACCATCACCACTATCTCCAAACTTTTTTATTTTCCTTAACTGAAACGATGTTGAACACGTTTGAAACATCCGTTCAGGTCCTTGCTTTTACTTCTTTTGGGTACATATCCAGAAGTGGAATTGCTGGATCCAATGGTAATTCTTTGTTTAGCTCTTTTTCTTTTTTTAAATTTATTTGGCTGCATTGGGTCTTAGTTGTGGCATGCGGGATCTTCGTTGTGGCATGCAGGATCTTTCATTGTGGTATGCAGGCTTCTCTAGTTGTAGCACGTGGGCTTCTCTCTAGTTGTGGCCCGTGGGCTCCAGAGCTCGTAGGCTCAGTGGTTGGGGCACGAGGGCTCTCTAGTTGTGGTGTGTGGGCTCTAGGGCACTGGGCTCAGTTGGCATGTGAGGTCTTAGTTCCTTGACCAGGGATTGAACACAAGTCCCCTGCATTGGAAGGTGGATTCTTAACCACTGGACCACCAAGGAAGTCCCTATGTTTAGTTCTTTTGAGGAATCTACCTACTGGTTTCTACAACTGCTGAGGTTTTCCTCTTTTTTTGGCTGTGCCATGCCGCTTGCAGGATCTTAGTTCCCTGACCAGGGATCGAACCCATGCCCTAGGCAGTGAAAGTGCAGAGTACTAACCACTGGACCACCAGGGAATTCCCTGAGTTGTTTTAAATACATTCCTATAAGCAGTGCATAAGCAGGATTCCAGTTTCTCCACACCCTCACCAACACTTATTTTCCAGTGTTTGATTATAGCCATGCTGGTAGGTGTGATGAGGTGTCTTGTGGTTTTTGATTTGCATTTTCCCAATGACCGGTAATGTTAAACATCTTTTCGTGTGCTTATTAGCCATTTGTATATCTTCTAAGAGTTATATAGTTCTAGCTCTTATATTTAGGTCTTATATTAGGAAGTGTGACAATTACATTCTCACCAGCAACTTTCAAGCATTCTAATTTCTCTACATCTTCACCAAAATTTGTTATAGTGTGTCTGTGTGTGTGTAATTATAGCCATCCTAGTGGGTATAAGTGGTATCTTGTTTTGTTTTTCAAGGTTTTCCAAGATTGGATTTTGGCTATTTGTTGTCCCTTGCAATTGCATATTAATTAAAAAATTTTAGTGGTTACTCTGTGGTTTGCTATAACTAATCTAAGCCTACTTCCAAATAACACTGTACTGTTTCGTGGTTTATGCAGGTACCTTGTAACAGGATATTCAATTCCTCCCTCCTTTCCCTTAAAACATTTCTGTGATACATTCACTTATCCATAAAGTGTAATCACTTAATACATTGCTACTATTATTATTTTGAACCTATACTTATCTATTAGATCAATTAAGCAAAAGAGTTTTTGTTTTACCTTCATTTATTCCTCTCTAGTGCTCTTTATGTAGTTTTTGACCTGTGTCATCTTTCTTCTCTCTGAAGAACTTCTTTAGACATTTCTTGCAAGGCACATGTGCTGACGATAAATTCCCTGTTTTTGTTTGTCTGACAAATTCTTTACTTCTCCTCTACTGAAAGATAATTTTATTGGATCCAGAATTCTAGGGTTTTTTTTTAATACTTTAAATATTTCATCCTCTCCTTGCTTATAGAATTTATGAAAAAGAAATAATGTCTCCGACAACGGGCTTATACTCCTGGGCTTTTGCTTCCAGTAAGTTGGGATTTTCCCTGTCCTCCTCTCTCTCCAGTTTTCAGGGCAGTGATTTACCCTGTGATCTCAATTCTCTGATGGAGCTAAGAAGAGTTTTTGTTGTTCGGTTTTCTAGTGAGGACAGGAACAGTGACTTCCTTGCTCTTTACATGTCAGAGCAGAAAATGGTAATCTCTTTATGAATTTTAGGAACAGGTTTTCCTTTTCTGCAAAAATGGCCACTGGAATTTTTTTTAACATCTTTATTGGATTATAATTGTTTTACAACGTTATGTTAGTTTTACTGTATAAGGAAGTGAATCAGCTATATGTATACATATATCCCCTCCCTCTTGAGACTCTCTCTCACCCTCTCCATGGCCAATGGAATTTTGACATGGATTGTATTGAATCTGTAGGTTGCTTTGAGTTGTAATCCTATCTTAACAATATTAAGTCTCCTAACCCTTGAGAGTGGGATATCTTTTTATTTGTTTTGGTCTTCTTTAATTTCTTTCAGCAATTTTTTCCAGTTTTCAGTGTATAATTCTTATACCTCCTTAGATAATTTATTCCTAAGTATATTTTTTGATGTTATTATAAATGGAATTGTTTTCTTAATTTCACTTTCAGATTGTTCATTGTGTATAAGAATACAACTGATTTTTGTGCTGAATTTATTAACTCTAATAATTTGTGTGTGTCTATTCTTTTGGTTTTCCATATATAGGATAATATCATCTGTGAATAGAGATAATTTTATTCTTTCCAATTTGGATGGCTTTTTTTTTTTTTTTTTTTTTTTTTTGCCTAACTGCTTTGGCTAGAACTTCCAGTACAGTGTTGAATGGAAGTGTCAAACAACAGCATCTTCGTCTTGTTCCTGTTCTCAGGGGGGGAAAGCTTTCAGTCTTTCACCATTGAGTTTGTTAACTGTGGGTTCTCAATAAAAGTCATTTTATCATGATGAAGGATTTCTCTTCTTTTTTTTTGGTTGCTTTGGGTCTTAGTTGTGGCGCGCGGGATCTTCATTGCATGCGCAGGATCTTGGTTGTGGCGCTCGGGCTTCTCTAGTTGTGACGCTTCTCTCCAGCTGTGGCACGCGGGCTCCAGAGCACGCAGGCTCAGTAACTGCAATGTGCGGGCTTAGTTGAGCTTAGTTGCCCCGCGGCACGTGGGATCTCAGTTCCCTGACCAGGGATCGAACCCGCATCCCCTACATTGGAGGCGGATTCTTAGCCGCTGGACCACCAGGGAAGTCCCGAGGATTTCTTTTCTATTCCTAGTTTGAATATTTTTTATCATGGTAGAGTGTTGGATTCTGTCAAATGCTTTTTTTGCATCAATAGAGATGATCATACGGTTTTTCTCCTTCATTCTATTAATGTGGTGTATTATATTGATAGGTCTTCATTATTGACCCACCTGGGGTAAATCTCAGTTTCTCATAATGTGTAATCCTCTTAATATGCTGTTGGATTAGATTTGCTAGTATTTTGTTGAGGATTTTTGCATCTGTATTTGTAAGGGATATTGGTTTATAATTTTCTTGAATGTTTTTACCTGGTTTTGGTATTGAGGTAATGCTGGCAATACACAGTGAGTTAGGGAGGGTTCTGTCCTATTCTGGATCTTGGGAGAGTTTGGGAAGGATTGATGATTATTCTTGAAACGTTTGGTAGAATTTACCAGTGAAGCCATGTGGTCCTGGGCTTTTCTTCTGGGGGAAGTGTTTTGTTTGTTTTTTTCTTACGTGCCGTGCCACGCAGCTTGTGGGATCTTAGTTCCCAGACCAGGGGCTGAACCCGGGCCCTCAACAGTGAAAGCACAGAGTCTTAATCACTGGACCTCCAGGAAATTCCCTGGTGGAAGTTGATTGTTGATTCAGTTTCTTGCTGCAGATTTTCCTTTTCTTCTGGAGTCAGTTTTGGTACCTTGTCTGTTTATAGGACCATGTACACTTCATCTAGGTTATCTTACTTTTTGGTGTATAGTTGTTTATAGTATTCACTTATAATCCTTTTCATTTTTAAGGTCCATAGAATTGTCCCCAGTTTCATCTCTGGAGTTTTTTAGTAGTTTGAGTCTTTTCTTTCTTTTTTTTTCTTAGTTTAGCTAAAGGTTTTTAAATTTTGTTCATATTTTCAAAGAATCAGCTTCTGGTTTTGTTGATTCTTTTTTTTTTAATTCTCTTTTATCTCCAGTTTAGTCTTTATTATTTCATTGCATCTGTTTGCTTTGGATTTAGCTTGCTCTTCTTTTTCTGCTTCTTTAAGGTGTACACTTAGGATACCGATTTGGGGTCTTTCTTGTTTAATGTACGCATTTATACCTATAAATTTACTTCTTAGCACTGCTTCCTCTATATCACTTAAGTTTTGGTATGTTGTGTTTTCATTTTAATTTGTCTCAAGGCATTTTCTAATTTCCATTGTGATTTTTTTCTTTGAACCATTGGTTGTTTAAGAGTATGTTGTTTAAGTACGGAGATTCCTTATAAAACTAAAAATAGAGCTGCCATATGATGCTGCAATCCCACTCCTGGGCATATATCTATAGAAAACCATAATTTGAAAAGATGCATGCACCCTAATGTTCACTGCAGCATTATTTACTGTAGCCAAAACATGGAAGCCACCTAAATGTCCATCAACATATGAATGGATAAAGAAGATTTGGTGTATATATATATAAAACATATTTTATATATATATATAATATATATATACACTCATGCAATGGAATATTAGTCAGCCATTTGCAAGAATGAAATAATTCCGTTTGCAGCAACATGGATGGACCTAGAGATTATCATACTAAGTGCATAAGCCAGACAGAGAAAGACAAATATCCTATGATAATCACTTATATGTGGACTCTTAAAAAAAAATACAAATGGACTTATATACATAACAGAAATACCCACAGACATAGAAAACAAACTTATGGTTACCAAAAGGGAAAGGGGGAGAGGGATAAATTAGGAGTTTGGGATTAACATATAAGCACTACTATATATAATATAGATAACCAACAAGGACCTACTGTATAGCACAGAGAACTATACTCAGTATTTTGTAATAACTTATGAGGGAAAAGAATCTGAAAAAGTATATATATATACAGATATATAACTGAATCACTTCGCTATACATCGGAAACTAACACAACATTGTAAATCAAATGTACTTCAATAAGAAAATTAAATTAAATTTTAAAAAAAGAAAGAGTATGTTGTTCACTTTTTACATATTTGTGAAGTTTCTAGTTTTTCTTCTGTTAATATCTACTTTCATTCTGTTATCATAAAAAATACTTCATATGATTTCAGTCTTTTAAAATTTATGGGGACTTCCCTGGTGGTCCAGTGGTAAAGAATTCGCCTTACCATGCAGGGGACATGGGTTCGATCCTTGGTCAGGGAACTAAGATCCCACATGCCGTGGCACAACTAAGCCCATGCACCACAACTACTGAGCTCACATGTCTCAACTAGAGAGCCTGCATGCCACAAACTACAAGCCCACACCCTCTGGAGCCTGCGTGCCACAACTAGAGAAGAGAAAGCCCGCATGCCGCGACCAAGAGCCCACGCACCACAATGAAAGATCCCACGTACCTCAATGAAGATCCTGCGTGCTGCAACTGAGACCCAACGCAACCAAAAATAAATAAGCAAATAATAAATAAATCTTTAAATAAAATAAAATTTATGGAGACTTGTGGCCTAACATCTCTCCTGGAGAATGTTCCATGTACACTTGAGAAAAATATGGATTCCGCTGTTTGTTCAGTGGGATGTTCTGTATATGTCTGTTAGGACTAGTTGGTTTATACTGCTGTGCAAATACTCTGTTTCCTTATTGATCTGTTGTCTGCTTGTTTTTTCATTATTGAAAGTGAAGTTTTGAACTCTGTTATTGTAAAAGTGTCAATTTCTCTCTCCAGTTCTATCAGGTTTTGCTTCATATTATTTTGTGACTTTGTTATTAGGTGTGTTTATGTTTGTAATTGCTATGTCATCTTGATGGATTGACCCTTTTGTCATTGTAACAATTTGTCTTTTGTAACACTTTTGTCTTAAACTCTTATTTTGTGTGATGTTAGTATAGCCACCCTATTCCTCTTTTGGGTACTATTTGCATGGACTGCCTTTTTTCATCCTTTTACTTTTAAGCTATTGTATCTTTTTGATATAAATTAAGTGTGTAGATAGCATTTAGTTGGATTGGTTTTAATCTATTATACCAGTCTCTCCTATTTAATTGGAGAATTTAATTCATTTACATTTAAAGTAACTTATAAGTTGGGACTTGGTTCTGCTATTTACCTATTTGTTTTCTATTTGTCTTATATCTTTTTTGTTTCTCAGTTCCTTCATCACTGCCTTCTTTTGTGATTACAGTCATCCCTCAGTGTCTGCAGGTGATTGGTTCTAGGACCTGCCTTTGATTACCAAAATCAGCGGATGCTCAAGTCCTTCAGTCAGACCTCCATATCCGCAGTTCTGCATCTGCAGATTCAACCAGCCATGGATTGTATAGTACTGTGTGTATGTGGTGAAAAAAATCCATGTATAAGTGGACCTGTGCAGTTCAAACCTGTGTTTAAGGGTCAACTGTAGTTGATTTTGTCTAGTGTACTGTTGTTTTCTCTTCTTGTTTCTTCTGTATATTTTGAAGTTATTTTCTTCGTGTTACTCTGGGGATTACAATTAACATCTTAACGTGATGCCAATCAAATTTTAACTAATAGCAGCCTAGTTTTAGTAGTATACAAAAACTTTGCTCCTATACAGCTCTGTTCTCCCTGCACCCTATTTTGTTATTGTTAGTGTATCTTTATACCTTGTGTTCCTATTAACATAGATGTTTAGTTTTTTTTTTTTTTTTGCGGTATGCGGGCCTCTCACCGTTGTGGCCTCTCCCGTTGTGGAGCACAGGCTCTGGACGCGCAGGCTCAGTGGCCATGGCTCATGGGCCCAGCAGCTCTGCGGCATGTGGGATCTTCCCGGACCAGGGCACGAACCCGTGTCCCCTGCATCAGCAGGCTGACTCTCAACCACTGCACCATCAGGGAAACCGTAGTTTTAAACATATAGTTATTATGCTTTCTTATTTGAAATTATGTAAGCCAGAAAAAGAGGAGGTACAAGTTATTAATGCAATAATACTGGCTTGTATATGTACTTATGTAGCTATCTTTACTCTTTTATTTTTTAATTATTTTATTTATTTTTGGATGCATTGGGTCTTCGTTGTCACACACAGACTTTCTCTAGTTGCAGTGAGTGGGAGCTACTCTTCGTTGCAGTACACAGGCTTCTCATTATGGTGCCTTCTCTTCTTGCAGAGCATGGGCTCTAGGTGCGCAGGCTTCAGTAGTTGTGGGTCACGGGCTCCAGAGTGCAGGCTGAGTAGTTGTGGTGCACGGGCTTAGTTGCTCCGTGGCATGTGACATCTTCCTGGATCAGGGATTGAACCCATGTCCCCTGCATTGGCAGGCGGATTCTTAACCACCACGCCACCAGGGAAGTCCCAGCTATCTTTACTCTTGTTCTTTATTTCTTTGTGTGACTTTGAATTACTATCCAGTGTCCTCTAATTTCAATCTAAAGAACTCACTTTCAGAGTCCTTATAGAGCAGGTGTACTAGTCACAAACACCCTCAGGTTTTGTTTATCTGGGAATGTCTTAGTTTTTCTTTCATTTTTGAAGAAAAATTTTTCTGGATGTAGAATTCTTGGTTGAGAAATTGGCTGTTAATCTTATGTAGGATCACTTGTAAGGGGATAAGTCCCTTCTGTCTTGCTGCTTTCAGGGTTCTTTGTGTCTCATTAGATTGACTATAATGTGTCCTGGTGTTGATCTCTTTTAGTTCGTGCTGTTTGGAGTTAGTTGAGCTGCTTGGACGTGAAGATTCATGTTCATAAACTTTGGGAAGTTTGTAGCCATTATTTCTTCAAATATAATTTCTCTTTCTCTCCTCTCCCTCTGAGACTCCCATTATCCATTATGGTGGTATGCTGGATGGTGTTCTGCAGATTCCTTAGGCTCTGTTCATTTTTCTTCACTCATTTCCTGTTCCTCAGACTGAATAATTTGAATTCACTTACCTTCAGGTTTGTTGATTCCTTGTTTTTTCGTGCTCAAATCTGCTGTTGAACCCATTTAGTTAACTTTTTTTTTTTTCGCGGCATGCGGGCCTCTCACTGCCGTGGCCTCTCCCGCCGCGGAGCACAGGCCCCGGAGTCGCAGGCCCAGTGGCCATGGCCCACGGGCTCAGCCGCTCCGCGGCATGTGGGATCCCCCCAGACCAGGGCACAAACCCGCGTCCCCCGCACCGGCAGGTGGACTCCCAACCACTGCGCCACCAGGGAAGCCCCCTTTTTTTTTTTTTAATCTATTTTTGGCTGCGTTGGGTCTTCATTGCTGTGCGTGGGCTTTCTCTAGTTGCAGAGAGAAGGGGTTACTCTTCATTGTGGTGCAGGGGCTTCTCATTGTGGTGGCTTCTCTTGTTGCGGAATATGGGCTCTATAGTTATTTTTTTTATTTTTTATTTTTTGTGGTACGCGGACCTCTCACTGTTGTGGCCTCTCCCGTTGCAGAGCACAGGCTCCGGATGCACAGGCTCAGCGGCCATGGGTCACGGGCCCAGCCGCTCCCCGGCATGTGGGATCTTCCTGGACTGCGGCACAAACCAGTGTCCCCTGCATCGGCAGGCGGACTCTCAACCACTGCGCCACCAGGGAAGCCCTATAGTTAATTTTTAATTTCAGTTACTATATTATTTAGCTCCAGAAGTTCAATTTAATTTCTTCTTTTGCTTTAATTTTTTATTGAAGTACAGTTGATTTACAATGTTGTGTTAATTTCTGCTGTACAGCAAAGTGATTCAGTTATACATATGTATATGTTCTTTTGTTTTTTTGATAGATCTTTACTGGAGTATAATTGCTTCACAATACTGTGTTAGTTTCTGTTGTACACCAAAGTGAATCAGCCGTATGAATACATATATCCCCATATGCCCTCCCTCTGGAGCCTCCCTCCCATCCTTCCTGTCCTACCTCTCTAGGTCATCACAAAGCACCAAGCTGATCTCCCTGTGCTATGCTGCTGCTTCCCACTAGCTAACTATTTTACATTCAGTAGTGTATATATGTCAATGCTACTCTCACTTCACTCCAGCTTCCCCCTCCCACCCCATGTCCTCTAGTCCATTCTCTATGTCTACATCTTTATTCCTGCCCTGCAGCTAGGTTCATCAGTACCATTTTTTTTTTAAGATTCCATATATGTGCATTCGCATACGATATTTGTTTTTCTCTTTCTGACTTACTTCACTCTGTATGACAGACTCTAGGTCCATCCACCTCACTACAAATAACTCAATTTCATTTTTTTATGGCTGAGTAATATTCCATTGTATATATGTGCCACATCTTCTTTACCCATTCATCTGTTGATGGACATTTAGGTTGGTTCCATGTCCTGGCTACTGTAAAGAGTGCTGCAGTGAACATTGTGGTACATGTCTCTTTTTGAATTATGGTTTGTTCAGGGTATATGCCGAGTAGTGGGATTGCTGGGTCATATGATAGTTCTATTTTTAGTTTTTTAAGGAACTGCCATACTGTTTTCCATAGTGGTTGTGTTAATTTACATTCCCACCAACAGTGCAGGAGGGTTCACTTTTCACCACACCCTTTCCAGCATTTATTGTTCTAGATTTTTTGATAGTGGCCATCCTGATTGGCATGAGGTGATACCTCATTGTAGTTTTGAGTTGCTTTTCTCTAATAGTGATGTTGAACATCTTGGCCATCCGTATGTCTTCCTTGGTGAAATGTCTGTTTAGGTCTTCTGCCCATTTTTTAACTGGATTGTTTGTTTTGTTGATATTGACCTCCATGAGCTGTTTGTATATTTTGGAGATTAATCCTTTGTTGTTTCATTTGCAAGTATTTTCTCCCATTTTGAGGGTTGTCTTTTTGTCTCGTTTATGAGTTCTTTTGCTGTGCAAAAGCTTTTAAGTTTAATTAAGTCTCAGTTGTTTATTTTTGTTTTTATTTCCATTATTGTAGGAGGTGGGTCAAAAAGATCTTGCTGTGGTTTATGTCAAAGAGTAGTTTTCCTATGTTTTCCTCTAAGAGTTTTATAGTGTCTGGTCTTACATTTAGGTCTTTAATCCATTTAGAGTTTATTTTTGTGTATGGTGTTAGGTAGTGTTCTAATTTCATTCTTTTACATGTAGCTGTCCACTTTTCCCAGCACCACTTATTGAAGAAGCTGTTTTTTCTCCACTGTATGTCTTGCCTCCTTTGTCATAAATTAGGTGCCCATATGTGCGTGGGTTTTTCTCTGGGCATTCTATCCTGTACCATTGATCTATATTTCTGTTTTTGTGCCACTACCATACTGTCTTGATTACTGTGGTATAGTTTGAAGTCAGGGAGCCTGATTCCTCCAACTCTGTTTTTCTTTCTCAAGGTTGCTTTGGCTATTCGGGGTCTTTTGTGTTTCCATATGAATTGTAAAATTTTTTGTTCTAATTCTGTGAAGAATGCCATTGGTACTTTGATAGGGATTGCATTGAATCTGTAGATTTCTTTGGGTAGTGCAGTCATTTTCACAGTATTGTTTCTTCCAGTTCAAGAACATGGTATATTTCTCCATCTGTTTATGTCATCTTTGATTTCTTTCAGCAGTGCTTTATAGTTTTCTGAGTACAAGTCTTTCACCTACTTAGGCAGGTTTATTTCTACGTATTTTATTCTTTTTGTTTCAGTGGTAAATGGGAGTGCTTCCTTAACTTCTCTTTCTGATTTTTCGTTGTTGGTGTATAGGAATGTCAAAGATTTCTGTGCATTAATTTTGTATCCTGCAACCTTACCAAATTCATTAATTAGTTCTAGTAGTTTTCTGGTGGCATCTTTAGGATTTTCTATGTATAGTATCATGTCATCTGCAAACAGTGACAGTTTTACTTTTTCTTTTCCAATTTGTATTCCTTTGATTTCTCTTTCTTCTCTGATTGCCGTGGCTAGGACTTCCAAAACTATGTTGAATAATAGTGGTGAGAGTGGACATCCTTGTCTTCTTCCTGATCTTAGTGGAAATGCTTTGAGTTTTTCACCATTGAGTATGATGCTTGCTGTGGGTTTGTCATATATGGCCTTTATATTATGTTGAGGTAGCTTCCCTCTATGCTCATTTTCTGGAGAGTTTTTAATCATAAATGGATGTTGAATTTTGTCAAAAGCCTTTTCTGCATCTACTGAGATGATCATATGGTTTTTAATCCTTAATTTGTTAATGTGGTGTATCACATTGATAGATTTGCGTATACTGAAGAATCCTTGCATCCCCTTGATAAATCCCGCTTGATTGTGGTGTATCCTTTTAATGTGTGGTTGCATTCTGTTTGCTAGTATTTTGTTCAGGATTTTTGCATCTATGTTCATCATTGATATTGGTCTGTAATTTTCTTTTTTTGTGATATCTTTGTCTGGTTTTGGTATCAGGGTGATGGTTGGTTCATAGAATGAATTTGGGAGTGTTTCTCCCTCTGCAGTTTTTTGGAAGAGTTTGAGAAGGATGGGTGTTAGCTCCTCTCTAAATGTTTGGTAGCATTCGCCTGTGAAGCCATCTTGTCCTGGACTTTTGTTGGAAGATAATTTTTTTTTTTTGTGGTATGCAGGCCTCTCACTGTTGTGGCCTCTCCCATTGCGGAGCACAGGCTCCGGACGCACAGGCTCAGCAGCCATGGCTCACGGGCCTAGCCGCTCCGTGGCATGTGGGATCTTCCTGGACCGGGGCACGAACCTGTGTCCCCTGCATTGGCAGACTGACTCTCAATCACTGCGCCACCAGGGAAGCCCTTGTTGGAAGATTTTTAATTATGGTTTCAATTTCATTACTTGTGATAGGTCTGTTTATATATTTTTTCTCTTACTGGTTCAGTCTTGGAAGGTTATACCTTTCCAAGATTTTGTCCAATTCTTCATGGTTGTCCATTTTATTGGCATATAGTTGTTTATAGTAGTCTCTTATAATCCTTTGTATTTCTTCAATGTCAGTTGTGATTTCTCCTTTTTCATTTCTAATTTTATTTATTTGCGTCCTCTCCCTTTTTTTCTTGTTGAGTCTGGCTAAGCATTTATCAATTTGGTTTATCTTCTCAAAGAACCAGGTTTTAGTTTTATTGATCTTTGCTATTGTTTTCTTTGTTTCTATTTCATTTATTTCTGCTCTGATCTTTATGATTTCTTTCCTTCTACTGACTTTGGGTTTTCTTTGTTCTTTTCTCTCTAGTTGTTTTAAGTGTATAGTTAGATTGTTTATGTGAGATTTTTCTTTTTTCTTGAGGTGAGATTGAATTGCTATAAACTTCCCTCTTAGAACTGCTTTTGCTGCATCCCGTAGGTTTTGGGTTGTCGTGTCTTCATTGTCATTTTTTTCTATGTTTTTTCTTTTTTAGCGGTACATGGGCCTCTCACTGTTGTGGCCTCTCCCGTTGTGGAGCACAGGCTCTGGTCGTGCAGGCTTAGCGGCCATGGCTCATGGGCCCAGCCACTCCGCAGCATGTGGGATCTTCCCGGACCAGGGCACGAACCTGTGTCCCCTGCATCGGCAGGCGGACTCTCAACCACTGCACCACCAGGGAAGCCCTCTATATATATATTTTTAAATTTCTTCTTTGATTTCTTCAGTCATCTCTTGGTTATTTAGTAGCACACTGTTTAGCCTCCATGTATTTGTGTTTCTACAGTTTTTTTTCCTGTAATTGATTTCCAATCTCATGGCATTGTGGTCAGAAAAGAGACTTGATATGATTTCAGTTTTCTTAAATTTTTGAGGCTTGATTTGTGACCCAGGATGTGATCTGTCCTGGAGAATGTTACACGTGCACTTGAGAAGAAAGTGTATTCTCCCATTTTGCTGTGAAATTTTCTATAAATGTTAATTAGATCTGTTTGGTCTATTGTGTCATTGAAAGCTTGTGTTTCTTTATTTTCTGTTTGGATGTGGGTTGTTAAAGTCCCCTACTATTATTCGATTTTTCCTTTCATGGTTGTTAACATTTGCCTTATGTATTGAGGTGCTCCTATTTTGGGTGAATAAACATTTATAATTGTTACATCTTCTTGGATTGATCTTTTGATCATTATGTAGCGTCCCTCCTTATCTCTTGTAACAGTCGTTATTTTAAAGTCTATTTTATCTGATATGAGTATTGCTACTCCAGCTTTCTTTTGATTTCCATCTGCATGGAATATCTTTTTCCATCCCTTCACTTTCAGTCTGTATGTGCCCCTAAGTCTGAAGTGGGTCTCTTGTAGACAGCATATATATGTGTCTTGTTTTTGTATTCATTCAGCCAGTCTGTGTCTTTTGGTTGGGGCATTTAATCCATTTACATTGAAGGTTATTATTGATATGTATGTTCCTATTATCATTTTCTTAGATGTTTTGGGTTTGTTTTTGTGGGTCTTTTCCTTCTCTTGTGTTTCCTGCTTAGAGAAGTTTCCTTAGCATTTGTTGTAAAGTTGATTTGGTGGTGCTGAATTCTCTTATCTTTTCCATGTTTGAAAAGCTTTTGACTTCTCCATCGAATCTGAATGAGATCCTTGCTGGGTAGAGTAATCTTGGTTTTAGGTTTTTCTCTTTCATCACTTTAAGTATATCCTGCCACTCCCTTCTGGCTTGCAGAGTTTCCACTGAAAAAGCAGCTGATAACCTTATGGGGATTCCTTTGTATGTTATTTTTCGGTTTTCCCTTGCTGTTTTGAATAATTTTTCTTTGAATTTAGTTTTTGTTAGTTTGATTAGTACGTGTCTCGGTGTGTTTTTCCCAGGGTTTATCCTCTGTGGGACTCTCTATGCTTCCTGTACTTGCGTGACTATTTCCTTTCCCATGTTAGGGAAGTTTTCCACTATAATCTCTTTAAATATTTTCTCAGACCCTTTCTTTTTCTCTTTGTTTTCTGGGACCCCTATAATTTGAATGTTGGTGTGTTTTGTGTTATCCCAGAGGTCTCTGAGATTGTCTTATTTTTCATTCTTTTTTCTTTATTCTTCTCCTCAGCACTTATTGCCACCATTTTGTCTTCCAGCTTACTTACTCATTCTTCTGCCTCAGTTATTCTGTTATTGATTGCTTCTAGTGTATTTTTCATTTCAGTTATTGTGTCGTTCATCTCTGTTTGTTCTTTAGTTCTTCTAGATCTTTGTTAAACATTTTTTGTATTTTCTCAATCTGTGCCTCCATTTTATTTCTGAGATTCTAGATCATCTTTGCTATCATTACTCTGAATTCTTTTTCAGGTATATTGCCTGTTTCCTCTTCATTTATTGGGTCTTGTAGGTTTTTACCTTGCTCCTTCATCTGTGACATATTATTTGGCTGTCTCTCTCTCTCTCTCTTTTTTTTTTATGAGCGGGATTGTGTTCCTGTCTTACTGGTTGTTTGGCCTGAGGCTTCCAACACTGGAATTTGTAGGCTGTTGGGTAGAGCTGGATCTTGGTGCTGAGATGAGGACCTCCATGAGAACTCACTGCAATGAATATTCGCTGGGGTCTGAGATTCTCTATCAGTCCAGTGGTTCAGACTCAGAGCTTCCGCCACAGGAGCTTTGGCCTGACCCCCAGCTTGTGAACCAAGATCCTGTAAGCCGCATGGTGTGGCCAAAAAAAAAAAAAAGAGAGAGAGAGAACAATAACAAAGTAAAAAATAAAATTAGGCTAGGAAACTAACAGATACGTTAAAAGGAATATAAAAATATAGATGGGGCTCCCCTGGTGGCGCAGTGGTTGAGAGTCCGCCTGCCGATGCAGGGGACACGGGTTCGTGCCCCAGTCCAGGAAGATTCCACATGCTGCAGAGCGGCTGGGCCCGTGAGCCATGGCCGCTGAGCCTGCGCGTCCGGAGCCTGTGCTCCGCAACGGGAGAGGCCACAAAAGTGAGAGGCCCGCCTACCGGAAAAAAAAAAAGATAGATGAATCAACAACTGGAAGGTACAACAGTACCACAATTGTAAAAAAGAGGAGGAGATGAAAGAGGAAAAAAAGCGGGGGAAGGCCTTGGCTGTGGAAGGTGGGGCCTAAGCAAGGGCAAGGGCAAGGTTTGGGCAGTGGGTGGGGCCTATGCTTGGGATCCGCAGGGCTGGAAAAGGCCCTGAGGGCTATGGGGGGTGGGGCTTAGGCTCATCAGAACAGAAGGGTCCCAGGTGTGCCCCCCACCCTTGGTCTCAGAGGGCAGGAGACCTCACCTGGGAGCCCAGCAGGCTTCTTGGGCTCTAGTGGGTGGGGCAAATGCCCTCCTCTCCTCTCCTGCTCCTCCAGTCCTGGAGGGCCCCTCCCACCTGCCTCTCCTGATCTCCCCGGCCTCAGGGGTGCTGATCCTGTCTGGCCTCCACTTCTCCTCCCCCTCAGTCCCCCCATGTCCTACTGGTTCACTTCGTGGTTCCTCCGTTTTCCTTGGGTGTCAGGGTCCCCTACCAGTGACCAGCAGGTGCCCTAGTAGCGGAGAGATGCTAACTCAGTGTCTGATGCCTTTTTATAATTCCTGTTTCCTTATTGATATTCTCTACTTAATGAGATAACTGTTTTCCTGGTTACCTTTTAGTTCTTTGTGGTATCCTTTGCCTGGGCTTCCTCAGGGACAGTTTCTATATTCATTTCTTTTCTTTTTTTTTTCCCCTGTGAATGGTTCATACTTTCTTGTTTCTTTGCATGCCACATAATCTTTTGTTGAAAACTGGTCATTTTGAATATTATGTGTTGACTCTAGACGTCAGATTCCTTCCCTTCTCAGGGTTTTTTGTTGCTGCTTGTTGTGGGTTGTTACTATTAGTTTCATTGCTGTTTGTTTAGTGTCTTTTCTAAATTATTTTTGTTAGGTATATATGCTTTGTTCATGTGTGATTATTGAAGTCTGTGTTCCATTACCTTAGCAGTCAACTAGAGTTTTTCCCAGTGTCCTTGAACACCTGGAGACCAGAAAAGTATAAAATAAAGAAAAAGAAAAAAATACTCTACTTTTGGCTGGGTGGTTCTGTGTTTGGGTACTCCAGTGCTTAGCGGGGCTGTTTACAACCCTGCCTTAGCTTTTTAATTTATTTTTTTATTTTTAATTTTTTTGGTACGCAGGCCTCTCACTGTTGTGGCCTTTCCCGTTGTGGAGCACAGGCTCCGGACACGCAGGCTCAGAGGCCATGGCTCATGGGCCTAGCCGCTCCGCTCCGCAGCATGTGGGATCTTCCCGAACCAGGGCACAAACCCGTGTCCCCTGCATTAGCAGGCGGACTCTCAACCACTGTGCCACCAGGGAAGCCCCCTGCCTTAACTTTTACCTCCTGTTTGTGTGGAGCCTAAAGGTCAGCTAGAGGTAAAAGTTTAAGGTCTTCTAGGCCTTTTTCTGTGCATGTGTTCAGCCCTGGGCATATGTGTGGCCTTCTAGATTCCGCGTTATATATGAGAGTTTACGAAGCCCATTTCTCCCCACGTATCTCCTTTCTCAATGTCTTCCTTTCCAGGCTTTTAGTTCTATATATGTGTTATTATCCTGCCTGTTTTCCCTTATCCTAGGCTGCTTGCCCTGGGAGTGCTCCAAGTCAGGCAAAACAAAAACACTTTCTTGTGCCAGTTTTTGAGGAAATTGTCAGTCAGGTCATTGCGTTCAGCCACAGTTGTTTGAGACTAAGGTTTGTATTGCCCCCTTGGCACTGTTATCCTGCACCAGGAGTGCAGCTGCCATCCTTACTGCCCCTGCTGAACTGGGGAGTGGGGGATGGTTGGCAGGCAGTTAGAAACACCACATCACTCTCTTACTGCAGTGTAGCAGCTTGTTTCTTTGCCAAGCCTTCTTGGTTGTTGTAGTTTGTATTAGATTCCAGAGTTCTGCAAAAGTTGATTCTGACCGTTTTTTCCAGCCTGTGTGTGTGTGTGATGTGTATGTGCAGTGGGTGAAGCCCTGGAGTTCCCTGCTGTGTCCATTTTGATGATGTCCTTCCCCTGCTGCCCTCCTTTTTCTTCCTACTGTATCTTTTCAAAGCATTGAAGTTAAGTTTTTACAGTATTTTTTTTAAGAAATACAAGCATATGTATAAAGATTGAAGTATGGTTTAAAGACTAAAAGTTAACACTGTGTACCCATCACTCCATTAAAGAAATAGAACACTACTGGTATCTTAGAAGGTTCTATGTGCCCCTTCCTTTTTCTGACCTAGAAGGAATCATTATCCTGAATTTTGTGTTAATTAGACATGCAAATAAGTAGGAAAATGTCATCCATAGCTAAGAGAAAAATAAGTCAATAGAAATAAACCTAGAAATGCTGAAATGATAGAATTCGTGCACCAAGACTTTAAAAACAATTATTTTAAAAAGTTTAAGGACTTATGGGCTTCCCTGGTGGCGCAGTGGTTGCGAGTCCACCTGCTGATGCAGGGGACATGGGTTCATGCCCTGGTCTGGGAGGATCCCACATGCTGCGGAGCAGCTGGGCCCGTGAGCCATGGCCGCTGAGCCTGCGCATCCAGAGCCTGTGCTCCGCAGCGGGAGAGGCCACAACAGTGAGAGGCCTGTGTACGGCAAAAAAAAAAAATTAAATTAAATTAAAAAAATAAAAAGTTTAAGAACTTAAAGGCAAGTGTGAAAATATGTAGGAGAGAAATGGATATAAGATATAAGATAGAAATAAATAAAAAACTTTTCAAGCTGAAAAATACCTGACTTGTTGCTTTTAATTCAGCATTTTCAGTTTTTAGGAGGCAGGCTGTTTGAGTAATCTGCCATATTTCCATTTGCAAAGTTCCATCCTCCCTGCCCTCCCACCTCCTGCAAGCTTTTTTTTATATAGTAATTCCCAAATTTTGCTGTTAACCAGTTTCATCATTTTTCTTATCATTGACCTTACCCAGTGTTAAGTTTAAAAAATTGGGAACAATTTCATCTTAGTTTTAACTTACCAAATGAAGAATGTCAGTAATACTGCTTTTTCAGATAATAAAAGATAAAAATGCTGGGATCCAAAAAACGGGCACATAACCAAGATGATGAATGAAGGCAGTAAGGACTAATATTGTTAAAGAAAGAGCTAAGTATATAACATAGAAGTATTTGAGAATGATTAAATACAGATTATATTTCACAAAGTATATCTACATTTTTATACTTTTAAACTGTACTTGTGTATTTAACAGATATAATTTGATTTAGTATTTTAATTAATATGTGATAATAGTAAATAAATAACAATTTATACTTCTATTGTATATATAATCTATAGTTAATCATTTTTTCTTGAACTGCACATTTTTAAACATTTTGTAGGCAAGGCTGTGCTGTATCCTTCTTGTTAGGACAGTACTGACAGCATAAACCTCTTTATGCACTCAGCTATAATTAAACGTAAGGTATTAAAATGCCACCTTCCAGTCGCTAAACATACTCTAAGTTTTTCTAAGTTGCCACACTTACCAGTACTGATTTCAGGGCCATTGGGATTTGTCTATGTGTAGACCAGGTTAGGACAATGAATTCTTTTTCTTGGTTAAAAAGTTTAAGTTTTAATTCTTTTTTCTTTCCCCAAATATTTTATGACTTATTTTTGAATAAGTTTCAATTTGTGGTTGAGAAAGTTGAGGTTAGTGTTGGCTTGGGTCACTGGCTTATCTGTGATTAGAATTCAGGATTTTTAGCCCTTAGTTCAATTCTTACATTTAGTTGCTCTACATGAGACATTCTTCCCTGTTCATGAGGGTTATGCGTTTGGCTTTCTTGTGGTACTGAAATATATTAAGATGTTGAGTTGGTAATGCAGGATCAAGTATTTTTCGTTTGAGGGAGCTAAACACTGAGTCCACTT
The DNA here is from genome assembly GCF_964270905.1 of Leucopleurus acutus. Classification (NCBI taxonomy): domain Eukaryota; kingdom Metazoa; phylum Chordata; class Mammalia; order Artiodactyla; family Delphinidae; genus Leucopleurus; species Leucopleurus acutus. The sequence goes on along the minus strand of NC_139142.1, from coordinate 133,207,268 downwards.
AATCCTTAGTATAACAATTATATTGATTCTCCACATTGTTATAAAATCCTAGGTCCATGATGACTAATTACAGAGTTGGGAGAATTTAATTTTGGCTTTGAGTAAAGTGACGAGAGAGTTCAGACCTCTATTTGACTCGAGAATAGTCTCTGATGTGCCCAGTAAGGTGTCATGTATGCTATGCACAAAACTTTTGGTTTTTAAATAATCAAATTACCTCAATTGGGGAGCACGTCACTATGGAACTTTAATTTTTCTAGGACTACAGTATGTATAACTTTAGCATACATATGATTACTAGTTTTATAACATTCTAAATCCAGTGAAGTTCAGTCACAGTATTATAAGGTATAAAAGGTAAAGTATGATTAATTTTGACATAATGTCTACTTTTAATCAGTGACTACTTGTTTTTATGGTGGCAGTTTCATTAAACTCTTGGTTGTTTCCTTGCAAGTGTCATTTTTAATTTAAACAGTGTTAGGAAGACTTTCTATTATTGTAAGCTGTTTACAGAGGTAAAATATTCATTATAAAAAGTAATAATGTTTTGCAAATTTTAACAAAGTGTAAGTGCTTGTAATTTTATCTTGATTTAGAAATTTGGCAGTTTGGTATGTAATCCTTTAAATTGTGTTTCTTTCTATATGCTAACATTTTTTCAGTTCTCTTGTTATTAACTACAGTATGAACTATTATTTTCCTGTTTAAAAACTTTTTTTTTTTTTTTTTTGCGGTACGCGGGCCTCTCACTGTTGTGGCCTCTCACGCTGCGGAGCACAGGCTCCGGACGCGCAGGCAGACTCTCAACCACTGCACCACCAGGGAATCCCCTGTCATATTTTAAAAATACCTTTTCTTTAATTCAGGCATGCCTAGAGTGGTAGAAACTACTAGAATTAGGCTTTTTAAGAAACTTCCTGGTATGACTCTAAAAATTCAAATACATATGCATTGTAACATTAACATGTTTAATGAGATCTAAGTGATTGCTGAATAGTTTATTCCCCAGAAAAACAAACATCTGCTTACTGCATTTATATAATTTCTCTCCTTTCTCCTTCTACTGTTAAAAAAAAAGAGGAGAAATAATATATAGTTTATCTTTTACTGCTGTCCTTAGAAGCCATTTTTTTAAAATAAGGTTAAAGTATAACATAATTGTTACCTTGGGTGTTCCATTTCACCTGGTTCTTGAGCTAACTTTTTCATATGTTATTTGCTAGTAACTGTAAATAAACCATTTAATATCCTTGTGAAATGGAAATTCTAAGTAGCTTATGTCTTAACACTAATGAATTTAAATGAAATAATACCAGCTTCTTGCTAGATGAATTCTAGGAGTTCTTAGGGTTATTTAGGGTTCTCCTTACTTTTACATATTATTTTGTATAAATATTAGGTTATGTTGCTAGGAATCTGTCTTCTATTATTCAAGATCATAATTATTACTCAGTACTTATTAAGTACCAATTATATGCAAGAAACTAAAAGAGATGTGACAAGATCCCTAACTTCAAGGGCTTATAATCAAATTGAATATTAGAATACATATCAATATAATCTGATATATGGTAGGTAGCAAATGGTGGTATAGACAGTGGTGCTCCAAGCATTAATGATGAATTGGTTATAAAAGGTTTCACAAAGGATGTAAGATATGAGTCAGGCCTTAAATAAGACAGAAGACTTAAGAGACCATTTTAGGTATAAGAGCTAAGGGTGGATGTTCCTTTGCTTTATGTAGTAGCTTTAATACATGAATTTATTTAGGGAGTTGATATTGAAGGGACTCAAGTGACAAGCTAAAGAGTTTGTAATTGGGAAGTAGGAAATAGTTTTGAGCAGCGAGTGGTGAAAAAGAAATAGGATTTTAAAAAATTTAATCATTCAATTTGATTTCTCTAATGAGAGGATACCACATAAAGTAGTATTGAATATATTTCATCTTTCATAGTTACAAATTAAATTGTGCTAATGTCTCATGAATAGATTACAACATTGATAAGTGTGTTTACCATGTTTGTGGGAGGTAAAATGATTGTTCTAATCTACAAGCAGATGTTTAAAAAAAAAGAAACATCCTTTTCCCAGCTGAATACGGTTGTTGGCTTTCGGCAGTTTTCTAACCTGGCAAGTACTACTGTATGTTTTTTGAATACATACATGCAAGTATACTTGGATATGAGAGCTGTGAGTGATTACTGAACCTAATGTTACATGAGTCTAAGTGCAATGGAGAAAGCTAATGACAAACATTATAAAAATAATTTCCTTTTGTTAGGAAAGAAGTGAACACAATGAAAAATATGAAGAGCAATAGACAAGGTAGTACAGATTTTCAAATCTTATAAATAAGACTATTATACTAATGATAACTGATGAAACTTTAGGAGTTAGTTCAATGCTCAAAATTTTCTGGATAGGCTAAGACACCCTTTACCTGTTCTCAAAAAAATATATGATATAAAGGAAGAAAGTATAGCCTGACAGTTTATCATCTATAGACACACGACCACCTGTTAAGATGGGACTATCTAAGTAAAACATCTTAAATTTCATTTCTTTCTTTTTTTTTTGAAGGGGGGGTGTGCACTGCGTGTATTGTGGGATCTTAGTTCCCTGACCAGGGATTGAACCCGCACCCTTGGCAGTGAAAGCGTGGAGTCCCAACCACTGGACAGCCAGAGAATTCCCTACTTCTCTTTCTTTACTCACATTGTTTGAGGGACTTTGGGTAGACAACAAAGATAATTGAAGGATATTAAATGAAATTATAATAAGAGAAAGAGTGAGGAGAAATATAAATTCATAATGTTGTTCATGTAGGAAATCCAGTATTTACTGACCTATTCTTACCACCCTGAGTTTTTACTTTAACAGAATATACATTTTGAATGTAGATGTATAATTTCCTGAATTCAGGGAAATGTATTTTTTTTTAATTTTTTTATTTTTAAATAAATGTATTTATTTATTTTTGGCTGCGTTGGGTCTTTGTTTCTGTGCGAGGGCTTTCTCCAGTTGTGGCGAGTGGAGGCCACTCTTCATCACGGTGCGCGGGCCTCTCACTGTCACGGCCTCTCCCGTTATGGAGCACAGGCTCCAGACGCGGAGGCTCAGTAGTTGTGGCTCACGGGCTTAGTTGCTCCACGGCATGTGGGATCTTCCCAGACCAGGGCTCGAACCCGTGTCCCCTGCATTGGCAGGCAGATTCTTAACCGCTGCGCCACCAGGGAAGCCCACAGGGAAATGTATTTTAATGATGATTAGCTTTACGGAAGCCTAAAGTCATTATGCAGTTTTAATAATGCAAAGAAAGCAGACAGAAAAGATGAAAATAAACAGTTAACTACTATAATGAAGTAAACAGAGTATGTTCTTGGATTATGTGCCCATTTGTACATTCAGCTCACACGTATGTGCCTGTTCCTGTACTAGGGAATTAAAGGTGTCCGTAAGAAGCTTACAGTCTGGACATATTTGCTTTCTTGTATACACGCAATAGTAACCAAGCAGTTCTAATTCTCTTCTTCCTTAAAATTTTAAGGGAAATCTTCAGTGAAAGTGAAACAAAAGTATGGTTTAGTCTGTGATTGGTGGTAACAGAATATTTTTTTGTTAAGGATACTCACCTAGATTATCAAAAATAGCATCAAAATTATCTCATTGTAAACTTTGTCTTGGGCTTAGTCCTAAATTGAGAAACTGGAGAATTCTGGTAGGGATGAGATTTGTTTAAGATTTTTTGTTCTTCAGATTTATTCTCACTTTGGGGTTGTGCAAAGGACCTGCTTCAGGCACTGTGTCATTGTGTACTCAGCCCACTGTGAAAACTAGACCAAAAGTTGAGCTTTCCCAACCTTTAGTCTAGTACTACTTTGTACCACTAGGGTTTTGGAAAGGCCTTCATAGAAGTAGTCTGTGTCAATCCGTAACTTGTTTTGGATTTCGTGATTGCTGTCAGTGCTTGATAAATGGTGGGGATGGAGGAGGGGGACAGTGAGTAGTGAGTAGCTTATTTCTGATAGGTTCTGTCCAAATTAAGGGGAAGAGCTTTTAATTGGCCTCAGTTTATTTAACTTGGCTGAACCCCACCATATCTTTGTTAGCCAGTGATGAAAAAGCCAACAAATAGCTTTCTTTTGAGTCATATGTACAACACTAGAAGAAAGCATTTTATGTTAAAGGGTTCTGTGTTCCATTAGCTGCCCTGGTCTGTAGCCTACTGAGCCTGTGTTACCAGATGAATTACTAGTCCAGATGGCTAAACTGTTGGAGGATGTAAAACCAAAATCCATTTCAGGAAGCTGTCCACTTTGCTCAGTTTTGGATAGAGTCCATTCTAATTAGTGGTAACTCTTAATTTGTTTTAAAATATAATTTTAACTGTATGCTTTCTTGATTTTTTACCTAGGTTACACAATATCCTCCTATGCTTGAGACCTACAGACTACGTGTCCTACCAGAACTAATCAATGGTTTTTCATCTCCTGGAGATAAATTAGAGACATAAACATGGTGCCAAAAGAACTCCTTACCTTACTGTAACTCCAGTTTATTCGGACGTACTTTTGTATTGAAGAGAGGTATACAAATTAAGGATACCTGTGCAGAGACTCTGTCGTGTAGGATCATGGACCATCCTAGTAGGGAAAAGGATGAAAGACAACGGACAACTAAACCCATGGCACAAAGGAGTGGACACTGTTCCCGACCATCTGGCTCCTCAACATCCTCTGGGGTTCTTATGGTGGGACCCAACTTCAGGGTTGGCAAGAAGATAGGGTGTGGGAACTTTGGAGAGCTCAGATTAGGTAAGAACTTGGTTATATTATTGGCTTAGCCTAACAAGAACAACAGCAGCTATAATAAGCTTTGGTGCATTTCAAGACCAGCAGTTTATAATCTTATGAGAAGTTCTTATAATGAGGACCTATTGTTAAAAGAACTGAAGAATTTGTGAAGGAGACTATAGTCATTATCAGGTATAATTGTTATCCAGGGTTCATCCCTCTTTGTGTGTGATAGGATTTTAGATTTTCCACCAGTTCTGAGATTTTGTGATGTAGGGAGATCTACATACAGATATCAGTAAAACGAAGATTCTGATTTAGTTGGTTGGAGAGTAGAGCCCTGTATACTGTCTTTTTAACAAACTCCCAGTTGATTAAGATGCTGTTGGTCCTTGAACCACACTTTGAGAAGGGATTAAGGCCTTGTTTTAATTCAGAATCTACCCTTAGTAAGGGAAGAGTCAGTACTTACTCTGTAATATCCATACTTAGTCTGCAAGGAGATACATCAGTATTTAGAGAGGTTTTCCAACTGATACCATGTTTGCATTCCTTCCCAGAAGTCCCAACATCAGGATTGAGCTAGAACTCCAGGGAGAAGCTTTGCAATTTTTATTACCCAACCAAGGAAAGGATTTTTTATTTCAGGTATTGGTTTATGAGTGAGATGGTTTATAATGATAAAATCAACCAGTTTGAAGACGTGAAATTGGGAAGAAGGTACATTGGGTATTTAGAAACTTTTTATGGCCCTCCCTAGGTGAATGGGGAAGAGAAAATGAAGGATCTTGTGAATATGTGAAGTTGGTCACCAATCTGTATTGGTGCAGACTGTGACAAGGTCCTTTTTTAAGCTAAAGTGTTTTCTTATTTTTCATAGCTGTTGAGACTATGTAGTATTATGAAGACCCATCGTTAAGAGGCTTTGCTCTTTGAGGAAGTGGGAGCGTGGGAGTATAAGATGATTATTTTTGATTACCTCTGCTACTTCTCATGATTTTCCCAAAGGAGATCGAAAAAATCTTACCTCTCATCCCCCCATAGAGAGATTCAGGGAAACATCACTGTACTAGCCAGAGATCACTGGGTGTAGAATTGAATCTAGGGATGCTAAGAATGAATTTATTTTTACCACTAGAAGGCTGGGAGCCTGGAATTTTAAGACCTGACTAGGATAATGAAAGGCTTTTATATTTAGTGATGTGTTCATGTTCTGGTTAGTAAAGCCAGCAGATGCTACTGAAAATAGGAGTAAGATGTGTAATTTCACACTGCTTGAGTTCCTACCAACTACTGAGTTGCATTAGTAGCTACTTTTGTGACTATACATTTATATAATGGATTGACTTTGCTCTAACATCACAGTAGTACTTGAATTAAATAGATTATGACAAACATCCACAAAATTACTGAGGCAGTTTATAGTGCATATAAATTCATGCTTTCTCAAAACATCATAAAATTGTTTAATTTCTATAAAGATGAAGAAAAATCCTGGTCAATGAAAACTGCAAATGTATTTTATTTAATTACTTAAGTCTAGATTTGTATTATACGATCTTGACGTTTACACAGGAATGGAAAAATCTATTCAGGTAGAAGGATAGCTCATGTATATTTTCAGAGTGGTAAAGTGTTGTGTTTTATTTCCTCTAACGAATCTAGGGTGAATATGATGGATCCCATTTTGACTTGCATTGTAGTCAGTAGAAAGAACTTGTCTCTCTTTTCAAGTGGTTTTATTCTTGTGTGCTGATGAGGTTTTCATTAGCCCTGGGACCGTTATTGTTAGGGCATTGTATCTAGGAGTACTTTTTATCAACAGAAACCAGAAAAGTAACTTTCAGAATCATTTGATGTCTCCTGACAACAGGGTGTGCTGTATACCCCATTCCATTGTCCTCTTGCTATGGTATTAGGAAGTAGAAGATTGTGCAGACAACAGGAGGTGAAAACTGGGAAATTCCAAACTCAAGGCAGGAGCAGATAGGCCTCCACCCAGGCTGCCATTACAACGCTGTGCTTTCTTCTCCAAACTCATTTCTTTCTCTAGCTACCTGTCTCTTCTGTCCCTCAAATAGCCAAGTGCATTTGTGCCTCAGAGCTTTTACACCTACAATTCCTTCTGCTTGAAGGATTCTTTCTTCAAACTTTTGCTTTGCTGGTTGCTTTTCATCCCTTGGGCCTCAACTTTCATGTTACTCTCTCAGAGAAACCTTCTGTGACTTCTTTCCCACCTCCATTTAAAATAGCACATTACTCCCCTAGCCACATTCTGTCTCATCAAACTGCTTTGTTTTATTCATCGCATTGATCACTGTCTGACATTATTTTATGTATTTGTTTACCTGTTAATTGTCTCTCCTTAGTCCAGTATAAGCCCCTTGGAGGGCAGGGATTCTATCTGTGTTATTTGCTGATGTTATTTGTGGGCTGGATGGATAGATAGCCAGATGAGTAGGAAGAGGGGAGAAAAAAAATACATGGGCTCCTTTGGGTTCCTGGTATGTGGGGGTCGTGGTAGGTAGTGGCATTACTGCTTCAATAGACTCCAGAATTCCCGACAGAGAGCCAAAAAAGACGAGGGATGATTAGTGTATTTTGGCTCTATGTAAATCTGTTTCCACCTCATCATCCATTTAACAAACACTTCTTGAATATTTACTGTCTTGCTAGACTTGGGAAGGATACAAAGAATTACAAGATGTACTTAAGAATCTCACAGTATCAGGTGGTGGGGAGATAAATAAGGAGTATGGGGTTGACAGGTACACACCACTATGTATAAAATAGATAACCAACAAGGACCTACTGTATAGTACAGGGAACTGTAGTCAATATCTTGTAGTAACCTATAAAGGAAAAGAATCTGAAAAATATATATGTGTATGTATAACTGAATCAGTTCGCTGTATACCTGAAACAAACACAATATTATAAAAAAAAAGAATCTCACAGTCTAATGACAGAAAAAGAAAAACAAATTACAACATAAAGTGATAAGTATTATAATAGAGTGTATAAAAACTACACTGGCAGAGAAGGTTAATGAAGGTTTCACAGAGGAGCATGGTTTGATTGAGAGTAGTACGGGACTTCATTGGCGAGCACAAGGAAGAAGGACTGTCCAACAGCAGGATGCACAAACACTATGTGTTGTAAAATTGTTTAGCATATTGTCAGAGCAACAACTAGTTATACACGGCTGGGTTATGGGGTGTGAAGTGAAAGAAGAGTAATAGATGAGGCTATTAGATACGTTGGGAGCAGATTGTGAAGTGTTTGCTTGGTATTAAAGCATTTGGACTTTATCCTGTAGGCAGTGGAGTAGAATCATCAAGGGTTTTACAACAGAAGAGTGACATTATCTGGTTTGTATTCTAGAAAGATAATTCCCAGTATAAGATTAGATCAGATAGTAAAGAGGTTGACATCGTGTGGATTTTTGTTCTAATTGTACTTGTCACATTGTGTCATGTTTCTCCATCTCTCTACCTCAAGATATGCTTGATGGTAGTAATTTGCTTTATTAATATTCTCATATTTGTTCGTATTCTTAATTCCTTTTACTGTGTATGGCATATAATGGGTACCCTAAGTAGTCCAGGTCAGAAGTGGCCAGGCCTGCCTTAGCTCTGAAAATGGCAGTGAGATGTAGAGGAAGGGATGAATTAGGGAGAAATTTCAGAAGGAGACCTTAGGCAGGATTTGGTTACCAGTTATTTTGCCAGCGTGGGAAGACCAAGTGAATGAGGAAACCTTTAATAGAGCTAGGAAACATGGGATTAGAGTAGGCGATGGGGAAGGCAAGTAAGTTAGACTTTGAGAATATATTGACTTTGAGGATTATGTAGCATATATGCAGAAATGTGACTCTGAGACTTAGAAAAATTAGACTTCAGCTGGGATTAAGAAATCATTACCATGTAGGTGTTAATGAGCATGCAATCATCAGTGATGATATGATGCTTGTGGACCTTGTGTGAGTGAGGAGAGAAAGAGGGTGCATTTAAAGGATGCTGGAAGAGGAAGAACCTCAAGAGTAGAGAAGTCGAAAAGTCAAGACAAGAGTTTCTAGAGGGGTGGGGTGTTAAGCACAGCCTGTGCCCTAAGGCTAAACAGGAGAAGCTGATTATTATAGCCTTTGGTCTTTTACTTCTGTTTATATATTTCTTAGATGATTCCTTTTTTCCTTCCTTTTTGTTCTTCGTTTATTTTAATGAATACCTGTATTTTGTAACCAGGGGAAAAATAGCAATAAACATATCCTTTAAAGGAATGCTTTTAAAAAGAAAACATGCTGTTGCCCAAAATTTTTAAAAATTTTTTCTTAAAAGTATCTTCAAAGATAATTACTAATTTTGTTTAATTAATTTAATTTTCCAGAATAACAAATATGGATCAGGACATATTTTAGAAATGCAATCAAACTGTGCTGTAAACTTGCTTTTATCACTTAATACAGCATGAATTTCTATTGTTTCAGCTTAAATATAGATCATTTTTAATGTCTGTATGTAGAAATTTATTAGCTAGTCTTAATACACATATAAATTATTTCTGTTTTTTAATTATAAGTAATACTATCTGAACATCCTTGTAGATACTTGTAATAAATACATCCTTGTAGTAGTCTAAGCTTGGTTGATTATTTTCTTAGGATAAATCCTGGAAGTGTACTTTCTGTGTCAAAGATACATACATATTTGTGATTTTCTTACACATTGTCAATTTGCCCTCCAGAAAGATGGTTTTCCTTTACTTTCTGTGTGAGCCTGTGTGTGTGTGTGTGTGTGTGTGTGTGTGTGTGTGTGTGTGTGTGTGTGTGTGTGTTGTGTTTGTGTTTCTCCTTCAAAAACCTTGAACATTATCGAGAATCTTTTCATCTATGCTAGTCTGATAGGGGAAAATGGTATCTTGTTAAATGTGTATGTGTTCATGGGTGAAGTTAAACATCTTTACACATTTATTTATATTTCTTCTTTTAAGAGTTGCTTGTTTGTGGCCTTTGCATATTTTTCAATGGAAAGATTATTTCTGTGGCATCTTACCTATGTATATTGCCTCAATAGAAAGGGGAATTTTGAAGATTTGAGAAAGGAAGATTGATGAAGGATGATCGTGGATAAAAGGTAGGAGGACACAATGGAGTGGAAACAGATCTGCAGGTTGTTTTTTATTTCTCACCGCTGTGGCCTCTCCCGCTGCGGAGCAGCAGGCTCCGGACGCTCAGGCTCAGCAGCCATGGCTCACAGGCGCAGCCACTCCGCGGCATGTGGGATCTTCCCGGACCGGGGCACGAACCCGTGTCCCCTGCATCAGCAGGCAGACTCTCAACCACTGCGCCACCAGGGAAGCCCTTTTTTTTTTTTTTTCCTTTTTTTTTTTTTTTAATTAAAGTTTTGAGTCTCCTGAATCAGGCCTGGAAAGAATCATGTAAACATTAAGATAAAAATGATTCTATTCCTCCAGAATTTAGAAAATATGTATCCCTAGTCTACAAATAACAGCTTTTTTTCCTTCTTAGTTGCAAGAATAAGTAGATAGGTGATTTCATATCCTAACAAGTATGTGCCTATGTTTATGGGAGACCATTTAGACTAAACAATCTTGCATATAAATTTTAATAATTTTTATACTGTCTTTGTGAAATAGTATCTTGTTAGAGAATGTTTTTACTTACACGTAAGAAAATGGAGGCACAAAGAATTGACCTTTTTATTCTATTCCATCTTTGGTATCTGGTGAAATATGTAAAAGTACATTAGAACAGAAGGATGTTTCTGACAAAGGTAAATTGTGTAAGGGTATCAGCTTGTCCTGTGACACATTCCTCCCTTCCTTCTAAAATAAGACACTTATTTCTATGACTAAAGTAGAGTGTACATGACAACTTCTCTGCATATTGTTCTTTCCATATCTGAATTACTTAAGTATCACTAATGAACTTAAATTGGGACTTATAACTTCAGCTCTTACCAGCCAGTTCTGTTTCTGGCAGTTGTGATAATTAACAGTTTGCAGTTGCATATTATATAAAGCAATTGGTTTCATATTACATCCCACAAAGTCTTGGAGCCCTTGATTTCCTACTTCAAGAGAATGGGAAAGGAAAAGTGAGCAGGCAGGACTCTCTCTTACCTTTATATTGAGTTTTCAGCAAGATTTTGTTTAAAAGGTATGGGTCTGTTGTGTTAAAATTTTTTGAAAAGCATTCATCTGAAAGAATATAGGCTTAAGATAAAATAAGATTTAAAAGTGTTTCTTTTCTAGTTGAAAGTGAAAGCATTGTAAAATCAAATGTTTACTTTTTTATTAATAGTTTCATAGGAAATCTTAGCATTTTGAACAAATGAAACTCAATCTATATCAGCCAAAAATCAAGCCAGTCAGCAAAACAAAAAAACTGATACAAAGTTGGCCCTCCATATCCACAGGTTCTTCACCTCTGGGTTCAAGCAACCAGGGGTGGAAAACACTCTGGGGAAAAATAGTCCCATAAAGTTCCAAAAAGCAAAACTTAAATTTGCCCTATTACAGGTGACTCTTCACATAGGATTTACATTGTATTTATAATTATTTACCTAGTATTTACACTGTACTAGGTGTTATAAGTAATCTAGAGATGTAGATCTAGTATACAGAGGATGTTCCTAGGTTATATGCAAATAATATGCCATTTTGTAAAGGGACCTTGAGCGTCCACAGCCACAGACTTTGGTATCCATGGGGGTCCTGGAACCAGTCCTCCACAGAGAGTAAGGGGCTACTGTATTGTGCTTTTATAACATTGTTAAAGTTTCCCTATAAATTTGCAAATGTTGGGGTCTGTGGATGGAACAAACTAAAAACAAGTTTTAGAAGTCGTGTCATTACTTTCTGCCTCAAGTGGTTAAAAGTAAGAGCCCTGAGTCAGATTTCCTCTCCAAGTTTCATTTTTTTTCCTCCGTAAGAGGAGGGTAATAATAATATCTATCTTACAGATTTGTTGTAGAGATAAAATTTAGATAATGCATATAATCACCTAAAACAGTGATTGACAGATAGTGAGCACTTGGTTTGTATACATAATACAAAACATTGTTTAAATTTTTGTTTTATTTTTTTCCAACTTGTATGAAGAAAAATTTCAAAATTTTACAAAAAACTAAAATGGATGGGATGGTGAGGATCCATAATAACACCTAGATTTACCAGTTGTTAATATTTTGTCCCATGTACTTTATACCTCTTTGGAGATATGTATGTGTGTACATTTGTTTATGTGTTGTAGTAAGTTGTAAGACTGATAAAACATATTTTTCTCCCCCTCAGAAGGGGATACTTAGGTTCCTGCTTCATAGATATGTAACGAATTATATCATTTGTTTTCTGCAGTATGCTGTGGAGGGATTCAATTTAAATTATGATCCCAGAAATAATGTATTTTAACTTTCTTGGAAAACTACAAATGAATGTAAAGTTATTGTTCCTAATAGTATTGTAGTTTAAATTTCTTTTGGAATTGCATCCTGTTGGTTCTAACTCAAGCACAGTTTGCTGAGGTTAAACAGCTTTAACAGATGTTGAGGAAGAATTCTTTTTGCCAGTAGCATAATCCACCAAAAAATGGTAGGAGCAAATAGTTTTAACCACATTCGCTGATGCACAGACTGTGTCATGTTAATATGGTAACTTTAGAAGTATCACAGATATGATAACTTGCAGGATTATGCATTGACATCTTGGCTAGTTAATCAGGAGAACTTAACAGTAAAATTTTCAGGATTGCTAAACCAGTTTGGAATTGTTCAGCAGGAGTACAAAACTAGGACGATTAAGGATTTAATTATGAAGAGAGTTCAGACTCAATATTTATGTGATGATCATGCATCCTAAGGAGAAAACTGTCTGAACTTATGGCCATACTTTTCCAGAAAATGGCAAAGCTCTTACCAAAGCAAATGGAGCCCATCTTCCAAAATGTTGACATCTATAGTCTGCTTTTTTCCCACCTATTTTACTTGTTCTGTCTTCTTCCTTTTGTCATTTCATTGGGCTTTTGGAAAGGAATAGAGTGAAATGCCTACATTTTCTCTGCCATGTTAAACCAGATGTCTCTATGTATCATATATTTTTATTCAGCAAGGCATTTGTTTGACAGACTTTTGTGATAGTCCAGTAAGACATTTAGAAATATGAGTTGGCTGAGAAGATAGTTGAGATTTGTAGTTGTTTTAACCACCTCACCAAAGAGAATCGGATCATTGTCATCACTGATGCTGAACAGTAGAGCTCTGTATTTTGATTCCATTCAGTTCAACCGTGAATTGGATGGAGATCTTTGAAGGACATAGTAATGAAATCCTCACATAATACAGTGCTTGAGGTGGGACAGCTAATATAGTGACTGGTTAACAGAATCAAGATTCAACATTAAATTTTTTGAAAAAGCAGTGACTTGAACAAAAGACTTGACCATGATTCAAGAATCCTACTCTACAGTTTCAAGTCTGACAACTAGATTGGCGACACTTATATGAAAAAGTTGGCTCTGAGTTTACTATGAGACAGGAGTGGGATTTACCCCCAAAAAGCTCATGGTAACTTAGAATGATTTAATAGATAAGATCTTTCTTAAGTTTTGGACCTCTAAGGAACGTCGGCATTGTCTAGTCCAAACTTCATCATTTTAAAAATGAAAGAAATTAGAAATTAAACAACTTAGTCAAGGTAAAATAAACTAGCTTGCCACAGAGTTGGAACTAGAGCCCAGGTCTGGGACATCCCAGACAGATATTTCTATTATATACCATGTAGTTTCCCTACTTATTGGTTAAGTGTGCAGTTGAAATACTACATGCTGGGGGAAAAAAAAGGTTTAAAAGGACATAAGAAGTAATTTTAAATTCCAAAGGTTATAATCATTTACATTCAGTATAATTATACCTATTACCAAGAAAAGAAATATAAAGTATAAAAATGATAGCCAATAATCTTTTCTCTAAGTATCACTATCTAGTTTCTATGTTGAACCAACTTTAATCTTCAGGGATTTTCTGGGAGGTAAGGAGGGAAAACTTTGGCTAATTGATTAATAAATTTTTAATTATTTTTAATTTTGCAAAGTATAGATTTTAAATTTAGAGTAAAATCAAAGTGGAGGAGATTATAAACACTGTTCTTTATTCTACCCTTAGCTTTTTATTTGACTAAGGTACAGTGGGAAGTGAGGGTAGAGATGTGAGCAGTCTGTTCTTGACTAGCTGTGGGCCATGATACAGATTTGGACTTTGTCATGTAGGCAGTTAAAAAAAAAAAGCACAAACAAAACAAACTTGGAAGGAATTGCATGTCATGTTTTCCACCCCTGTACCCCGCCCCTCCGCAGAGATCATAAATTAATTAGAACTTCTGATCTCACTGCCCCTTCCCACAAAAGGTATCATTTTTCTGTACTGTTAAAAAACACAGAGCAGTCTTGTTTTATCTAGTGGTGCTGATATTAAAGGATAATAGGGGAGTTCTCCAGTTTGTCTGGATGATAGAAAGCTGAAACAGTAAATGCCTTGTGATTTAAGTAATTCTAAGTGTTTCTTTGATTAAAGGGCTCTTGTAGGTAGTTTAGGCTAATGTCTGTGCTGTGAAACTAAAAGTTAACATTTCTTTTTTGAGATTGTCATGTTCCTTTTTCTACTTTATGTTATAAACTACTTCAGAGATAGAGTAATCTAAATAATAATTAGATTGTTTGGTTTTGAGCACCTAGCCTATAGAGAAGTTAATGGTAATTCCAATTCATGAAGCTTGTTTTGTTTCTGTTTGTTTGGATTTTGTTTTTGTAGACAGAATTGTAACATTACAGAAAATTAGAGCAGCTCTTTGTTTAGTTGTGTGTAAATGTATATATGTTTATATATACATGCATATACATATATATGTACTTTGGTATAAACGAAGTTGGCTGTGCTTTGAGATTCTGCCTTTTTTATTTACTAAATTCCTATATGTGACTTTCGTAATTATAAGTTTAATGGCTATTCTGTTTCTTCAAGTGGATTACCACAACCGTTACTATATAATTGGGCTTCGTTTTCTTCTAGCTTTTATTATTATTATAAGTAAATAACACAATAAACATGTTCATGAAGATAGGTTATTATTAGAACTATAACACATTATTCTCTCTAGCTTGCTAGATAAATTAGTTTTATATAGAGCAGAAAATTTACACATCAGTGATGAAAGTGTAATTATTTTTCTACAGTTTTATTATACTCTAAAATACTCATATTTCAGAATAGACAAGGCTAAATGTAGCATTTTTTCACAAAAATTTATGTAGAATATAAATTAACAGTAATGTAAATTAGAATTATAAATTACATTTGTTGAAATTTTTATCCATGTTATAGTAAAACTGTACATGGTCTCATTTTTCTTAATAAGCTCCAGCTCTCTGCATCAAAGCTGAGGACTAGCAAACCAAAACAACAATAAAAATAAAAAATTTCTTAGCAGTCAAAATAGATATCTTAGGATCTGTGTACCCAGAAGTTCCTGTGCTTCAGACCTTCAGTCTTTTTCTTAAAGCCTTTGTGTTCTTATTCTATATGCATTTCTAACAAGCTTATTAGTTTTCTTAATCTTCCATAGAGTACAAACACAGAAGGAAGAGGGAATTACATATATCAAGAAGTGATCACTGATAGACTGATAGCAAGGGAGGTAACAAAGTCACAGAGCAGAACAGTCTGGGTAGAATAGCCTTATATACTGGATTAACCCCTAAGGGTGTTTGCTCAAGTGGGGTAATATAATTATTACTCATCTTGAGTAGATTCATCAAGGAAAAAAAATCAGATATTCATGGAAACGTTTTTATTGAGGTGCAATTGACATATAACATTATATTAGTTTCAGGTGTACACATGATGATTCATTATTTGTATATATTGCAAAATGATCACCACAGTAAGTCTAGTTAACATCCATCCCCGCACATATTTACAAAATTTATTTTTCTTATGATGAGAACTTGTAAGATTTCCTCTCTTAGTAACTTTCAGATATTATTAACATTATTATTAACACAGTACAGTATTATTAACTTTAGTCATCATGCTGTACATAGCATCCCCTGTGACTTATTTATTTCATAACTTTAAGTTTGTAAAAAAATGTAATGCTTCATGAATTTGCATGTCATCCTTGCACGGGGGTGGGGGGCACGCTAATCTCTATCAATTTTAGTAAATAGTATGCTGCTAGAGTGAACACCCGATACTCTCTTTATGAAACATGAAGCTTTAGAAACATTTCCATTGTAAATGATTTTACTTTTTAACTTTAATTGAAAGAGTGTCACTTCACTTTTCTGAAAAATTTATTTATATAAAAGAATTCCCTACTTGAGGTTTAAGAGATATTAATATTTTTCTAATTAAAAGACAGTATGGGGAATTCCCTGGCGGTCCAATGGTTAGGAGTCCACACTTCCACTGCCAGGGGCCAAGGTTCGATCCCTAATCAGGGAACTAAGATCCTGCAACTGCACGGCTTGGCCAAAAAAAAAAAAAAAAAAGGCAGTATGCTTCTGAGAATGGATAATGAAAGAAGAGGTCTGAATCATTATTATGCAAAAGTATCTATGTTTAATCCAAAAATGAAATTAAGAAAGCAGTTTCATTTACAATAGTATCAAAAGAGAATAAATTTAACAAAATGACTGTAAAATTTATACTCTGAAAACCACAAAACATTTTGGAAAGGAATTAAAGAAGACCTAGATAAATAACAAGGTCCTACTGTATAGCACAGGGAACTATATTCAATATCCTGTGATAAACCATAATGGAAAAGAATATAAAAAATATATATATATGTGTGTGTGTGTGTGTGTGTGTGTGTGTATATATATATATATATATAAAACTGAGTAACTTTGCTATACAGCAGAAATGAAACACAGCATTGTAAATTAAAAAAAAAAAAGAAGAAGAAGACCTAAATACCTGGAAAAACATTCACATTCAGGGATCAGACTTAATATTGTTAAGATGTAGTACTCCCCAAATTGATTTACAGATTCAACACAACCCCTGTTAGAATCCCAGCTGGCTTTTTTGCATAAATTGACAAGCTGATCCTAAAATTCATGTGGAGTTGCAAGGGACCCAGAAGAACCAAAACAATATTGAAAAAGAAGAACAAAGTGATGACTCTCACTTTTTGATTTTAAAGCTTACTACAAAGCAACAGTAATCAGGACACTGTGGTACTGGCATTAGAATAGACATATAGGTCAATGGAATAGAATTGAGAATCCAGATATGAATCTATGGTCCGTTGCTTTTCTACTAGTGTGTCAAGACTATTCAGTGGGGAGAGGATAATTTCTTCAACAAATGGTGCTAGGAGAACTGGATGTTCACGTACAAAAGATTGAATTTGAACCTTTACCTCATACTATACAAAAGTTAACCCAAAATGTGTCGAAGAACTAAATGTAATAATAGCCCAAACTGTAAAACTCTTAGAAGAAAAGATAAGGGTAAATCTTCAGGTCCTCAGATTTGGCAGTGGACTCTTAGATATGACACCAAAAGCACAAATAGCAAAAGAAAAAATAGATAAATTGGATTTCATCAAAATGAAATTTTTTGTGCTGCAAAGGACGTCCTGAAAAAAAGTAAAACAACAATCCATATAATGGGAGAAAATATTTACAAATCATATCTAATAAGGGACTAGTATTTCAGGTATATGAAGAACTCTTAGACCTTAACAATAAAATGACAAATAACCCGATTTTACTTTTATTCTTTTTTTTGGCCGCACCGCGTGGTATGCGGGATCTTAGCTCCCCAACCAGGGATTGAACCTGTGCCCCCTGCAGTGGAAGCAAGGATTCTTAACCAGTGAACCGCCAAGGAAATCCCCAAATAACCCGATTTTTAAATGGGCAAAGGATTTGAATAGACCTTTCTCCAGAGATGACATAGGAATGGCCATTAAGCACATGAAATGATGCTCAACATCAGTAGTCATTGGGGAAATGCAAATCAAAATCACAGTGAGATCCCACATGATACCTACTAGGGTGGCTGGAATCAAACAGATAATAAGTGTTGACTGGTGAGGATGTGCAGAAATTAGAGACCTCACATGCTGCTGAAGGGTATGTAAAATGGTACAGCCACTTTGGAAAACAGTTTTGCAGTTCCTCAGAATGTTAAACATAAGAGTTACCTTTCTTCCTGCAGTTCCACTCTTAGGCACATACCCAAGAGAAGTGAAAACATTATTCACACAAAAACCTATACGTGAATGTTCATAGTGGTATTTTTCATAGCTAAAAGGTAGAAATAAACCAAATGTCCACCACTTGATTAATAGATAAACAAAATGTGGTATTATTTGGCCATGAATGAACAAATGAATCCAGGAATAAAAATACATGCTATTGATGAACATTATGCTAAATGAGAGAAGCCAGTTAAAAAAGACCACATATTATGTGATTCCATTTGTATGAAATATACGTAATAGATGAATCTATTGACTCACAGAAACTATTGAGACAGAAAGTAGATTCGTGGTTGCTTAAGGACTGGTGTTTAGAGGTGAGAGAGGGACAGGACGACTGATGGGTGGGTAATAGCTAAAGAGTATGGGGTTTATTTTATTTTGGGGGGGGGTTTGAGGTGATAGAAATATTCTAAAATTGATGTGACAGTTGCATGATTCTGAGAACATACTAAAACCCAGTGAATTGTACACTTTAAATGGGTAAATTGTATGCTATGTGAATTACATCTCAAAAGCCGTTACCAAAAAATGTACATAGGCTTAGTCAAAATTAATATGCAGACTTACAAATATGATTATGTAACTTCATGTTAGAATTAAGTAGTGTAATCACTTAGTATAGGTTGAAATGATTTTTCCCTCTTGCGAAACTATATTTAGAATTAAACTAGGGAAAGTTTCAAATCTCATCACATTTTGAACATTTTTAAATTTTTCAATAAATTATTGATTAGAGATAAAACTGTTATTTCATTTGTGGTCAGTCTTAAGTTATACTTTGTAAATCATGATTTTGTATTATTATACATATCTGTTTCACTGCTTCATAATCACTTTAATAACCAAGAGAGATTTTTTTTTTCCTGCAAGGTTTTTAAGGTAATCTAAAGAAATGCAGTTTTCAGTACAGATAGTGCTGCTTTGATGTTTATTCTTATTACCCACATGGAAAGATTTTTTGACTTTAAATGAGAATCTGATGGTTGTAGGTTAAGAACCTTTCAGTTCCAGCCCCTAAAGCAGCAAAAGTTTTACTAAAAAATACTACATTGCCTAAATTCTACAAATTAGAGTTTAGCAAGTCCATTGAATTAAGCTTTCAGTTACTTATACTTTATTTGGAATTAAGTTAGTTTCTTCTTCTTCTTCTCAAGTACAAACCCATTTATTGTTATATCTTGATGTGGTCTCTCCAAAGACCATGTTCTCCCATTACAAATTTCGAGTGACCCTGCTCAAAATGACAGTAGTTATTATTACTGACCAGGTAGGTCTTGCAATTTCTTATTTTCCTAGAAATGGCATTTGTGGGTCTGAAAGGGATGCCCAAATTCATTTTTTTAACAACACAACATTTACCATCTTGACGATTTTTAAGTGTACAGTTTAGTAGGGTTTAGTATATTCATATTGTTGTGAAACAGATCTCCAGAACTTTTTTTCATCTTCCCCAACTGAAACTCTATACCCATTAAACAGAATCCCCTTTTCCCTCTCCCTACAGCCCCTGGTAACCACCATTCTACTTTCTGTTCTATGAATTTGACTACTTTAGATGCCTCATTGAAGTGGAATTATATAGTATTTGCCTTTTGGTGACTGGCTTATTTCTTTAGCGTAATGTCTTCAGGGTTCACCAACATTGTAGCACATGACAGAATTTCTTTTTAAGGCTGAATAATATTCTGTTGTATGTATATACCACACTTTTTTTATCCATCCATTCTCCATTCATCCATTGATGAACATTTGGGTTGCTTCCACCTCTTGGCTATTGTGAGTGAAATTAAGTTGGTAGCTTCTTAATGCTTAGCTTAAGATATTAAAGTTTTGTTGTGGAGGAAGAAACAGCAGTTCCAAAATAAGACTAAAAAATGAGGAAAGGTAATCCTGAATAGGGTGACTACCTTTTTGCCCTGGTTGTCCTTGGTGGCCAGTGAGAGTAGTTTATGATATCAGCTCAACTTACACTTCCCAAAGACTTCTTTCTGAGGAGGACTGTCTTTTATGGCCCAATATGCTACTAGATGGAATGCAAAGTGGATTTGACAATTTTGTTGTCCCTCCTCAAAAAGAAAAGACTTGGACACACTGAGACCTTTATTTATTTTTTTATTACTAACAACATGGTCCTCTGACGTAGGAAGCCTTGCGCTTTCTTATTGTGGATCACTTCATTGGAGTCAGGTCACTTCTTCGTGCATTGTATGGATATACCACATTTTGTTTTATCTGTTTATCAGATGATGGACATTTTAGTTATTTCTACATGTGAATACTCTATGACGCAGGGTATGTGCCCAGGAAAATGCATATCTATGTGCACCAAAAAATTGTGTTCGAGAATGTTCAAACTGAACATCTAAGTCATTATGCAAACTAATAAACATGAACTACTCCCCCAATTTTTTTTTTAAAAAAAGGAAAAGAATGAGCTATTAATACATGCAACAAAATGGATGAACCTCAGACATAGTGTTGGGCAAAAGAAGCCAGACACAAAAGAGTGGTTACTGTATATTTCCATTAACAGATGTTCAAAATAGGCAAAACTAATTTCTTGCAATTAAACAGAACAGGTAACTTTAGGTAGTGGTAAATGAGGATTACTGATTTGGAATAGGCACAAGAAAGCCTATTGGAGAGCTGAAAATGTTCTCTCCCTGGATGGTTACATAGGTATATATATGGATATGTGAAAGTTCACTGAATTATACATTTTACATGTGTGCACTTTACTTCATGTTAATTATGCCTCAATTAAAAAGAAGAATAAATGTAAGAAAGATTTAGGGGATATCATTTGTGCAAGAGGATTAAAATTTGGTTTTAGATGTTAACAGCATGTGTTAGTGGCCCTCACACAGCTTTCCACTGTTCCTCAGGAGGAGCTACTTCACAATCACTGGCTCTAAACAAAGCTGAAAAATTATATGCCAGACTCCAGGAAATTGTCCAAATAATTAACAGTAAGTTAGCATTGCTTTTAATGTAAGTACCTTCATTACAATGAGAAAGAAATGGACATAAGTGCATCACTGGGATTTGTGAAGTTTTCAGATACTGTGGCTTCTCTAATTTGTACATTAGTTGAATGCCTAATTTTAAACGTGCATACTTTTCTACTCCTGCAACTTCATTAATATATTTCTTTCCTCTTAAAACTTGCATTATCATTTAGAATGGAGGTCATATTCTTCTTGGCAGGAAAATATTAATGAAATATTGGACCATTTTGGCCTGATGATCAGGTTCAAGTCATTGACAGTCCATAGTTTTAGTTCTTCTAGAATCAATTGTTTTACCTTTAACTGTGTTCATAATTGTGCTTTTTTCACTTTCAACCCTTTTGCTTTTCAAAGGACCATTTGGACTTTTCTTCCTGAATGGCTGAAATGTCGACTAGGTACTGTAACTTTTTCAGTATCCGCAGATCTCCATTTGGTCTTTTAATTTTTCACATTTATGTGGCAGGTCTTCAAATAGCAAGTAATCCATCTGCTCTAAAGAATACTTCAAATCTATTAAAGATCTGTTATGAAATATTTACTGATGAAATAACATAACCTCTGGGATTTGTTTCAAAATCATTTCGTTATTGAAATTGGGTGAGGTTATATCGGGGAATCATTGTATAAGTGAGATTTTGCATAATAAAATTTTTAAAAACTAAAGTACTTCGTTATTTTTCTGCTGTAGAGTATCATGCTTTCTGGAGTGATTCATTCCAGCTTTGTTTTTTTTTTCCCCCTCACCACTATAATGTAGAAAGTTTTACACACTTGCTTAAAGCATCGCCTCTGTAAGTACTTCATAGGTCACCCTCTTGAAATGGAGTACAGGTCCTTCTTTGGCCTCATTTATCAATGACATCATCCACCCTCTTCTACCTCACTCTGATCAGTCTCACTCCAGACTTTCAGCTGAAAATGAGGATTTTTCTAACAGATTATTCAGAATAGACTATTATGTTTAACAGTTTAGGAAAGTCATAGTAACTAGTTGTCTGACCTAAGCTTTTCATCTCAAAATGAAATAATTGAAATTGCTTTTCAGAAGGTTTTTATTAATGGCTTTTATTTTTTTCACCATGACTCACACTAAAAAAATACATACTATATTGTGATCCATTATATACAGAATTTAATATTGTGTATGTCTGAAGCAAAAGTTTTATGAAATAATACACCTTGCTAAGTGTCATGTACTCTTTTAAATTTTATACTACTTTTCTTTAAAGAATGTATTGGTCAGGACCCACTGTATTTATTTCACACTCCACTAATCGATCATGTTCTGCAGTTTAGAAAACATTTTAACATTGTCTAAAACAGATATGTCTTACATATTAATAGTAAACATGCTCTATACCATTACCAGTGGTGTTAAGGAAGATTTAATAAGATTTTTTATAATAAACTACTTACTGGTATTGATAAGTAATCCCTTCAAAAAACTTCGCACAAGAAACAATTATCATTGCTGTTAACTACTAACCATTTGGGAACTCTTTCTGCATAGTGTACTAATAAACTAGTAGAATTAAGTTAGTAAAAATTAAAAAACCCTCTGGCTTCTTTCTTTAAAGTTGTAGTGTTTATTATCTTCTTACCCTTGATCATGCTGCCTACTTAAAGAGATGCTATCTGGGTGGTAAAGGCAGTAGGCCAGCCTCTTTGCCTTAAATAGACATGGTAAACAATCTGAGTTACATAGAAGTGGTTTCTTGGTTTTTGTTTGATTTTTTTTTGAATTTTATTTTCTTTATTTTTTTATACAGCAGGTTCTTATTAGTTATCCATTTTATACATATTAGTGTATACATGTCAATCCCAATCTCCCACTTCATCCCACCACCACCACCACCCCTGCCTCCGCTTTCCCCCCTTGGTGTCCATATGTTTGTTCTCTTCATCTGTGTCTCAATTTCTGACCTACAAACTGGTTCATCTGTACCATTTTTCTAGTTCCACATATACACATTAATAATACGATATTTGTTTTTCTCTTTCTGACTTACTTCACTCTGTATGACAGTCTCTAGATGCATCCACGTCTCTACAAATGACCCAATTTCATTCCTTTTTATGGCTGAGTAATATTCCATTGTATATACGTACCACATCTTCTTTATCCATTCGTCTGTCGATGGGCATTTAGGTTGCTTCCATGACCTGGCTATTGTAAATAGTGCTACAGTGGACATTGGGGTGCATGTGTCTTTTTGAATTATGGTTTTCTCTGGGTATATGCCCAGTAGTGGGATTGCTGGGTCATATGGTAATTCTATTTTTAGTTTTTTAAGGAACCTCTATACTGTTCTCCATAGTGGCTGTATCAATTTACATTCCCACCAACAGTGCAAGAGGGTTCCCTTTTCTCCACACCCTCTCCAATATTTGTTGTTTGTAGATTTTCTGATGATGCCCATTCTAACTGGTATGAGGTGATACGTCATTGTACTTTTGATTTGCATTTCACTAATAGTGATGTTGAGCAGCTTTTCATGTGCTTCTTGGCCATCTGTATGTCTTCCTTGGAGAAATGTCTGTTAGGTCTTTTGCCCATTTTTGGATTGGGTTGTTTGGTTTTTTAATATTGAGCTGCATGAGCTGTTTATATATTTTGGAGATTAATTCTTTGTCCATTGATTCATTTGCAAATATTTTCTCCCATTCTGAGGGTTGCCGCTCGTCTTGTTTATGTTTCCTTTGCTGTGCAAAAAGCTTTTAAGTTTCAGTAGGTCCCATTTGTTTATTTTTGTTTTTATTTCCATTACTCTAGGAGGTGGATGAAAAAAGATCTTGCTGTGATTTGTGTCAAAGAGTGTTCTGCCTATGTTTTCCTCTAAGAGTTTTATAATGTCCAGTGTTACATTTAGGTCTCTAATCCATTTTGAGTTTATTTTTATGTATAGTATTAGGGGATGTTTTAATTTCATTTTTTACATGTAGCTGTCCAGTTTTCCCAGCACCACTTACTGAAGAGACTGTCTTTTCTCCATTGTATATCCTTGCCTCCTTTGTCATAGATTAATTGACCATAGGTGTGTGGGTTTATCTCTGGGCTTTCTATCCTGTTCCACTGATCTGTATTTCTGTTTTTGTGCCAGTACCATATTGTCTTGATTACTGTAGGTTTGTAGTATGGTTTGAAGTCAGGGAGTCTGATTCCTCCAGCTCCGTTTTTTTCCCTCAAGACTGCTTTGGCTATTCGGGGTCTTTTGTTTCTCCATACAAATTTTAAGATTTTTTGTTCTAGTTCTGTAAAAAATGCTGTTGGTAATTTGATAGGGATTGCATTGAATCTGTAGATTGCTTTGGGTAGTATAGTCATTTTCACAATATTGATTCTTCCAATCCAAGAACATGGTATATCTCTCCATCTGTTGGTATCATCTTTAATTTCTTTCATCAGTGTCTTACAGTTTTCTGTATACAGTTCTTTTGTCTCCCTAGGTAGGTTTATTCCTAGGTATTTTATTCTTTTTGTTGCAGTGGTAAATGGGAGTGTTTCCTTAATTTCTCTTTCAGATTTTTCATCATTAGTGTATAGGAATGCCAGAGATTTCTGTGCATTAATGTTATATCCAGCAACTCTACCAAATTCACTGATGAGTTCTAGTAGTTTTCTGGTGGCATCTTTACAATTCTGTATATATAGTATCATGTTATCTGCAAACAGTGACAGTTTTACTTCTTCTTTTCCAATTTGCATTCCTTTTTATTTCTATTTTCTTCTCTGATTGCTGTGGCTAGGACTTTCAAAACTATGTTGAATAATAGTGGTGAGAGTGGACATCCCTGCCTTGTTCCTGATCTTAGAGGAAATGCTTTCAGTTTTTTACCATTGAGAATGATGTTTTCTGTGGGTTTGTCGTATATGGCCTTTATTATTATTATTATTATTATTATTATTTTTTTTGCATTATGCGGGCCTCTCACTGTTGTGGCCTCTCCCGTTGCGGAGCACAGGCTCCGGACGCGCAGGCTCAGCGGCCATGGCTCACGGGCCCAGCCGCTCCGCGGCATGTGGGATCCTCCCAGACCGGGGCACGAACCCGTGTCCCCTGCATCGGCAGGCGGACTCCCAACCACTGCGCCACCAGGGAAGCCCCGGCCTTTATTATTTTGAGGTAGGTTCCCTCTGTGCCCACTTTCTGGAGAGTTTTTATCATAAATGGGTGTTGAATTTGTCAAAAGCTTTTTCTGCATCTATAGAGATTATCATATGGTTTTTATCCTTCAATTTGTTAATATGTTGTATCACATTGATTGATTTGCATATATTGAAGAATCCTTGCAGCCCTGGGATAAATCCCACTTGATCATGGTGTATGATCCTTTTAATGTGTTGTTGGATTCTGTTTGCTAGTATTTTGTTGAGGATTTCTGCATCTATATTCATCAGTGATATTCGTCTGTAATTTTCTTTTTTTGTAGTATCTTTGTCTGGTTTTGGTATCAGGGTGATGGTGGCCTCATAGAATGAGTTTGGGAGTGTTCCTTCCTCTGCAATATTTTGGAAGAGTTTGAAAAGGATGGGTGTTAGCTCTTGTCTAAATGTTTGATAGAATTCACCTGTGAAGCCATTTGGTCCTGGACTTTTGCTTTTTGGAAGATTATTAATCACAGTATCGATTTCATTCCTTGTGATTGGTCTGTTCATATTTTCCATTTCTTCCTGGTTCAGTCTTGGAAGGTTATACCTGTCTATGAGTTTGTCTATTTCTTCCAGCTTGTCCATTTTATTGGCATAGAGTTGCTTGTAATAGTCTCTTAGGATTCTTTGTATTTCTGCGGTGTCTGTTGTAACTTCTCCTTTTTCATTTCTAATTTTGTTGATTTGAGTCCTCTTCCTCTTTTTCTTGATGAGTCTGGCTAAAGGTTTATCAATTTTGTTTATCTTCTGAAGGAACCAGCTTTTAGTTTTATTGATCTTTACTATTGTTTTCTTTGTTTCTATTTCATTTATTTCTGCTCTGAACTTTATGATTTCTTTCCTTCTGCTAACTTTGGGTTTTGTTTGTTCTTCTTTCTCTAGTTCCTTTAGGTATAAGGTTCCTAAGTTTAGATTGTTTATTTGAGATTTTTCTTGTTTCTTGAGGTAGGCTTGTATTGCTATAAACTTCCCTCTTAGAACTGATTTTGCTGCATCCTATAGGTTTTGGATCGTTGTGTTTTTGTTGTCATGTGTCTCTAGGTGTATTTTGAGTTCATCTTTGATTTCTTCAGTGATCTCTTGGTTATTTAGTATTGTAGTTTTTAGCCTTCATGTGTTTGTGTTTTTTACAGTTTTTTCCCTGTAATTGATTTCTAATCTCATAGCGTTGTGGTCAGAAAAGATGCTTGATATGATTTCAATTTTCTTAATTTGACTGAGGCTTGATTTGTGACCCAAGATGTGATCTATCCTGGAGAATGTTCTGTGCGCACTTGAGAAGAAAGTGTAATCTGCTCTTTTTGGATGGAGTGTCCTATAAATATCAATTAAATCTATCTGGTCTGTCATGTTATTTAAAGCTTGTGTTTCCTTATTAATATTCTGTTTGGATGATCTGTCCATTGGTGTGAGGTGTTAAAGTCCCCCACTATTATTGTGTTACTATCGATTTCCTCTTTTATAGCTGTTAGCAGTTGCCTTATGTATAGAGGTGCTCCTATTTTGGGTGCATATATATTTATAATTGTTATATCTTCTTCTTGGATTGATCACTTGATCATTATGTAGTCTCCCTCCTTATCTCTTGTAACAGTCGTTATTTTAAAGTCTATTTTATCTGATATGAGTATTGCTACTCCAGCTTTTTTTTGATTTCCATTTGCGTGGAATATCTTTTTCCATGCCATCACTTTCAGTCTGTATGTGTCCCTAGGTCTGAAGTGGGTCTCTTGTAGACAGCATATATATGGGTCTTGTTTTTGTATCGATTCAGCAAGCCTGTGTCTTTTGGTTGGAGCATTTAATCCATTCATGTTTTGGGTAATTATTGACATGTATGTTCCTAGTATCATTTTCTTAATTGTTTTGGGTTTGTTTTTGTAGGTCCTTTTCTTCTCTTGTGTTTCCCACTTAGAGAAGTTCCTTTAGCATTTGTTGTAGAGCTGGTTTGGTGGTGCTGAAATCTCTTAGCTTTTGCTTGTCTGTAAAGCTTTTGATTTCTCCATCAAATCTGAATGAGATCCTTGCCGGGTAGAGTAATCTTGGTTGTAGGTTCTTCCCTTTCATCACTTTAAATATGTCATGCCACTCTCTTCTGGCTTGTAGAGTTTCTGCTGAGAAATCAGCTGGTAACCTTATGGAAGTTCTTTTGTATGTTATTTGTCATTTTTCCCTTGTTGCTTTCAATAATTTTTCTTTGTCTTTAACTTTTGCCAATTTGATTACTATGTGTCTCGGCGTGTTTCTCCTTGGGTTTATCCTGTATGAGACTCTCTGTGCTTCCTGGTCTTGGATGGCTATTTCCTTTCCCATGTTAGGGAAGTTTTCGACTATAATCTCTTCTAATATTTTCTTGGGTCCTTTCTCTCTCTCTTCTCCTTCTGGGATCCGTATAATGCGAATGTTGTTGTGTTTAATGTTGTCCCAGAGGTCTCTTAGGCTGTCTTCATTTCTTTTCATTCTTTTTTCTTTATTCTGTTCCAGCAGCAGTGAATTCCACCATTCTGTCTTCAGGTCACTTATCCGGTCTTCTGCCTCAGTTATTGTGCTATTGATTCCTTCTAGTGTATTTTTCATTTCAGTTATTGTATTGTTCATCTCTGTTTGTTAATTCTTCTAGGTCTTTGTTAAACATTTCTTGCATCTTCTCAATCTTTGCCTCCATTCTTTTTCCAAGGCCCTGGATCATCTTCATTATCATTATTCTGAATTCTGTTTCTAGAAGGTTGCCTATCTCCATTTCATTTAGTTGTTTTTCTGGGGTTTTATCTTGTTCCTTCCTCTGATACAAAGTCCTCTGCCTTTTCATCTTGTGTAACTTTCTGTGAATGGGGTTTTCCTTCCACAGGCTGCAGAATTGTAGTTCTTCTTGCTTCTGCTGTCTTTCCTCTGGTGGATGAGGCTATCTGTGAGGCTTGAGCAAGTTTCCTGATGGGAGGGAGTGGTGGTGTGTAGAGCCGGCTGTTGCTCTTTTGGGCAGAGCTCAGTAAAACTTTAATCCGCTTGTCTGCTAATGGATGAGGCTGGGTTCCCTCCCTGTTGGTTGTTTGGCCTGAGGCGACCCAACACTGGAGCCTTCCTGGGCTCTTTGGTGGGGCTAATGGTGGGCTCTGGGAGGGCTCACGCCAAGGAGTACTTCCTAGAACTTCTGCTGCCAATGTCCTTGTCCTTGTGGTGAGGCACAGCTGCCCCCCCCCCCCGCCTCTGCAGGAGACCCTCCAACACTAGCAGGTAGGTCTGGGTCAGTCTCCTATGGGGTCACTGCGCCTTCCCCTGGGTCCCAATGCTCACACTACTTTGTGTGTGCCCTCCAGGAGTGGAGCCTCTGTTTCCCCCAGTCCTGTTGAAGTCCTGTAATCATATCCTGCTAGCCTTCAATGTGTGATTCTCTAGGAATTCCTCCTCCCATTGTCAGACCCCCAGGTCGGAAGCCTGTCGTGGGGCTCAGAACCTTCACTCCAGTGGGTGAACTTCTGTGGTATAAGTGTTCTCCAGTTTGTGAGTCACCCACCCAGCAGTTATGGGATTTGATTTTATTGTGATTACGCCCCTCCTACCGTCTCACTGTGGCTTTGTCTTTGGATGTGGGATATCTTTTTTGGTGAGTTCCAGTGTCTTCCTGTCAATGATTGTTTAGCAGTTAGTTATGATTCCAGTGATCTCACAAGAGGGAGTGAGAGCACGTCCTTCTGCTCCGCCATCTTGAACCATAGATGGGTTTCTTGTTTTAACTACTAATTGCCTCACATTCATTTGGCTGGATTTTTTTTTTTTTCTGACAAGTTCTAGGTAGTAATCTATAAATGTACTACTTTCACTTTACGGCAAGAAATCTGACAGCTGGAGATCTAACTAAACTGGGAACCGAGGCTTGTATGTTCCTTTATCAGCGTGACTCTGAGAACTGACACCTGCTGGTTCTTTGAAATAGTGCTTTGTCTGATGAAGCTTACCATAAATGTTGTCTCTGTAGGCGATTTACTGAAACAGGAAGTCTTCATGCAGTGGATTTTATGGGTAGCTACACATCTGAGACTGCTGCTTCAAAAGGGCTGAGTTTGGACGTAAAGCTCCCAAAACTACTATGTAATGCAGTTTCTTTTACATTAACGATAAAAGAACCCGTGGCCAGGAAGTGACCTTGGGAAGCATTGTGGATTTTGTGCAGCAACTAAAAGCTTTGAGTGCTTGGGATTGTGCCACCTCATCAATGGTATTTTTCTGCTCAGTAAACTGCCTTTCTCACATTTATTGATATATCATTCATATGTATATATAATTTTTTGTATGATGAAGCAGTCATTCATTTTAAATGGGCAGGATTGTAACCCTCTATCTTTGTAATTAAATTCTTCCAGAGCAAAATTTTTGTGTATCACTGAGAATAGTGGCTTAGTGTTTGTCTAGCCTTCCACTTGGCTGTGTTTTGTATTGACCTCTTAGTCTTTTTTTTTTTTTTGGCCACACCTCATGGCTTGTGGGATCTTAGTTCCCTGACCAGGGATTCAACCCAGGCCACGACAGTGAAAGCATGGAGTCCTAACCACTGGACTGCCAGGGAATTCCCCTGATCTCTTCAGTCTTAATGATGCCCCCTGGCAAAGGAATTCATTTGAATGATGCATAGCTCAGGAGAATTATCTAGTCACCTCCAGGGCCTCTTAGGAATAAGGAAAATTGCTTTTTAAGAGGGTGAGGTATTCAGCTTGTTTTGAAATAAGCAGAGAAAGTAAGCAAACAAAAGCAAGCTAGCATTTTGTAATGTATTAGCTATCATGTTTGGTGTTACATAAGCTGTGTCATTATGCTTCTGTGTCTATATTCTTTTATACAGGTACAAAAATTGAAGCTGAGAGGCATTTCATAATTTGTCTGCTGCTTTTAGGTTCAGTGAGAACTTGGAGGAAGGCATCATGGTAGAGTGAAACGATCGTTGCCTACTCTCCTGGTTTTCTTTCTGTTCTCCTCTAATTAAAAGCATCAACTTTAACCCTTCTGTTTTCCTTTTCCCTCATGTTTATATGTAATCCAAAGGTTGTTAGTTTTTTCTTCTAAATGCCTTGATTATAAATCCTATTTTTTAAAGTTATCTTCAAGGAATTATTGCATCATACCTGCCGTGATAATAGAAGTCAGAAAAATTAGATTTATCTAGGACATTGCAGTTTACAAAGTACTTTCACATATTCTAACTCGTGTAATCATCATAACCACACTGTGGTAGATGTTATTCTTTAAATGTTCTACTATAAAAACTTCCTATTCATTTTCTTCATAGGTATTCTTGTCTCTTTTATCGTATACATTGGGACCAGATTAATATTTTTAAAATACAACTTTCACCACTATACGTTTCCTCTTAGCACAAATATCTTTGGTGATTTCACAAGTTGAATAATGAAGTCAAAACTCCTGTATTCACACTTAGGATTATCCATAATCTGATTCTAAACTAAATTTTTTTTTAATTGCCCTAAAACTTTCTCAGAAGAACCTTCTCTGTATATCAAGTCAATTTGGTTCACTTCAGCAAGCATCTGTTACCTACTATATATCAATTACCATGTTGGTCGTTAGGGATAAACAGATGAGTGGAACATTCTTGTCCTTAGGAAATTCACTGCCTAGTGGAGGTGAAAAGATGCATGAATAACTAATTATAATATATGTGTAAGTTGATGAAACTGAGTGCTGCCTCAGTTTTATTTTATTTTTTAAAATTAATTTATTTATTATTTTTAACTGTATTGGGTCTTCGTTGCTGCACGTGAGCTTTCTCTAGTTGCAGTGAGCGGGGGCACCTCTTCGTTGTGGTGCGCGGGCTTCTCAGTAGTTGTGACACGTGGGCTCAGTAGTTGTGGCTTGCAGGCTCTAGAGCGCAGGCTCAGTAGTTGTGGCGCATGGGCTAAGTTGCTCTGCGGCATGTGGGATCTTCCTGGCCCAGGGCTCAAACCTGTGTCTGCATTGGCAGGTGGATTCTTAACCACTGCACCACCAGGGGAAGTCACTGCCTCAGTTTTATAATGTATATTTGGAAAAGGGATTTTTTTTAAGGCATAAAAACCACCAGGAACCAAAAAAGAGAGAGAGAGAGAGAGAGAAGATAAAAACAGGTGAGAAATTTTAACAAAATTCTGGAAGCTGGAAAGCCGTTAAGTGGTAACTAATTTAGCAGTCCAGAGAAAGCTGAATGATTTAATGGGTAGGCCAGTTTGTAACATAGAATACACCAGATATCAATAAGTTCAAGAATTGGAGACAGTAGGAATTTCAAAAAGTTGGGATGCAGAAGGTGCTAAAAACAGGAAGAGTAGTTGCAAGTATATACATATATATATATATATATATATATATATATGGAGCAGTTGCATCACTAAATCCCCTCCTTCCCTGGCATCGCCCGGCAGCTACTCTTTCCCACCTTCACAGGAGATGTAAAGGTCACACTGTTGAAGGTAAACTGAGCTGTGAAAACTGGGCCGCCCAGCTGAACACAGGGAAAATGAGGAAAAGGTTCCCCTCTGATTCGTGAGGCCTTCTAGACTCTGGAATAAGCAGATCCATAAGGGCCTGGGATTTCTTTGAACTCTTGTTTGGTTGTTTGTTTGTTTTTCCTCCAAAAGAAAACTATGCAGGATTTCTTTCTTTCTTTTTTTCTTTTTTCTTTTTGGCTGCGTTGGGTCCTCGTTGCTGCGTGTGGGCCTTCGCTGTGGTGCATGGGCCTCTCACTGCAGTGGCCTCTCCCGTTTCAGAGCACAGGCTCTAGGCGCATGGGCTTAAGCAGTTGTGGCACGTGGGCTCAGTAGTTGTGGCTCACAGGCCCAGTTGCTCCGTGGCACGTGGAATCCTCCCAGACCAGGGCTCGAACCCGTGCCCCCTGCATTGGCAGGTGCATTCTTAACCACCAAGCCACCAGGGAAGTCCCTGCACGATTTCTATAATATAACAAGTTTGTTTTACTATTTTAAAAAAAAAAAGATTCCCCCAAATCTTCAAAAAAAAAGTGAGGATTTAGGAAAAGTATTTACTTCAGAGCAAGAAGCTGGCTTTCAAGGTTATTCATACTCTGTTCATGTGGATTTTTCTGGCTTCATTTCTCACCATTCTCCCCCATATGCTTTGTGCTCCTTTCATATTGGTCCACTCATACTTTATCACATTCTCTGCATTTTCTGTCATTTCTCCACCTCAATGTTCAAATTAGTATTTTTATAAGAAATGCTCTTTATCCTCTCCTGTTTGTCCTCAGAGGCTCACTTCAAGTGCCATTTGTGCCCAAATGCTTTACCCTCCCTCATCTAAGTCATCTACTGACTTGTTCATATTTCTTTTTTTTTTTAACACTTATCACTTTGTATGATTTATTTATCAAACTCTGAGGCACCATGTGCAGGGTCTTGTGTGAGGATCTAGAATACAGTCTCTGAAGGGTGAGAAGTGAGTGTTGCTCATCTTAGGTGTCTGATATTTGCATATGAGGGGTATTAAATACTCAAATACTTTCCCTTACCTCTGGTGTCTTGTTTTTCTGGTTAATCTTTTATACCTCTTTACAAAGGAGGTATAGTTATTCTGAATCAGAGATCTGATCATGTCACTACCCTACTCAGAAACCTTTCATTTTAAGTTTTAAGATGGCATTGAGGACTTTCCTAATGTGGACTCACCCTTACTTTTCTAGTTTCTTTTGCTGCCCTAACCACTCCTTGCCCATCCCTACTCCTTCCTGATCTTCATGGTGCAACTTATGGTCCATCTACCCCAAGACCATCGCCCATTCTCTTCCTAAACCGTCTGTTTTCTCATTTTTATTGTTTTGCTCATACAGTTTCTTCTCCCTGAGATGTGTTTTTCTCCCTTCTTCAACTGTTAAAATTCTACTCATTTTTTCACACCTTGTGGGGAGGTGGTGGGAGAAAGAAAGGAAAGTACATCCTTTCTGAGACTCCTGTGATTGCCTTCTCTCTTTTCTTGCTCACAGATGAGAATCCAGATTGATGACTAGGCTTACACTGATACCACCATCTCAATTCACTTTATTGATTTATTTATTTTTTTAATTATATATATATTTTTGCAGTACGCGGGCCTCTCACTGTTGTGGCCTCTCCTGTTGCGGAGCACAGGCTCCAGACGCACAGGCTCAGCAGCCATGGCTCACGGGCCCAGCCGCTCCGCGGCATGTGGGATCTTCCCGGACCGGGGCACGAACCCGTGTCCTCTGCATTGGCAGGTGGACTCTCAACCACTGCGCCACCAGGGAAGCCCTCAATTCACTTTAAAAGTTGTAATCTATTTGAATTAAAGATCTGTTACTTTAAGCATATACTTCAAAAATTAATTTAATTCTTTAACAGTGAAGTCATATTGTACTCTAAATGAGTAAGGGGTGAATTTCGGTGCCCCTACTTCCCTACCCCCCAGTAATTCTTACTGCTAAAACTGGGAGGGAGTGTCCAATTCAGAAAGACATCCCCCTCCCCAAACACATTTACAGTTTTAAACTTGACCATTTTCCTCTAAGCAGTAATGAGTTTTTAGGGTCAGCCCTTTGCTAAAATAAGTTTTAGATCACAATAACTGTGCTTATACAGTGCCGGGAAGGGCTTTCCTGAAAAATCTTCATGCAGCATCCTGTCTCGCATGGAAGAAGTCTGTGGCCAAGCTGGAGTTTTAATCTGCCTGGGAGCTGGCTGTTACTACCTCATCTCGTCCTCTCCCGGTTGTTGGTATCCTTTTCACAATTTCATCAAATATATTTTTTAAAATGATTTTGGTGGGAACATTAATCAGAAACACAAATTAACTTTTAGAACTTAATG
This sequence comes from Leucopleurus acutus, assembly GCF_964270905.1. NCBI lineage: Eukaryota > Metazoa > Chordata > Mammalia > Artiodactyla > Delphinidae > Leucopleurus > Leucopleurus acutus. The sequence continues at coordinate 133,173,199 of NC_139142.1, read as the reverse complement.
CAATTAATACAGAGAGGGAAAAAATGGCTATTTTCTACTTTTGCTCCTTTAAAAAAGAAGTTATTCATCTTATAATGTCTTAGGTGTTTGTCTGGCAACCTGTGAATCCTCTCTATTAATGTTGTTTGCAGACAAAAGTTATTCCTAAGTTAGTGTACTCTTCTCCACATAAAAGTACTGGGAAAACTGATAACAGTATTAAAAGTATAATGGTATAATTTTAACTGTATTAAAAGTATAATGGCCATCTATTGTCTAGAGCTTGTTAAAAATAACCAATATTACAAGCAGCCTTTTGTTCCCAAAATGCAGGGTTTGTTTTTTGTTCATTATCAAAATAACCTATATTATATGAAAATTAGAAACAGTCATCTTTCTTTTTTTTTTTGGCGGAACACGGGCCTCTCACTGTTGTGGCCTCTCCCGTTGCGGAGCACAGGCTCCGGACGCGCAGGCCCAGCGGCCATGGCTCACGGGCCCAGCCGCTCCGCGGCATGTGGGATCTTCCCGGACTGGGACACGAACCCGTGTCCCCTGCATCGGCAGGCAGACTCTCAACCACTGCACCACCAGGGAAGCCCAGAAACAGTCATCTTAATACCTTAATACATCTTTATGTATCCTTTTCCATGCATATATATTCAGCTATGTACATATATATATGTACGTTTATGTGTATATATAACCTTTACCTACATGTATTATTTAAAAAGTAGTCATACTATACGTACTTATAACTTTTAATCAGTCAAGGTTTTGAGTGTCTGAGATGTGCAGAACATGGTCTTAAGCACCATAGGGCATTGATAGATCCATTAAATAAAATCGCTACTCTCAAGATATTTATAGTCCAGCTAAATAAGATAGGACAGATATGTAAGAAGCAATGTGAAGTCCAGTGCAGTGGCTGAGCTATATGGTCTAGACTAAGCACTCACAAGGAATTAAAATTAGCCTTCAGGACTAATGGAGTTGAAGAGGTAAAGGTAGCTAAGTACCCAGCATGTACTGTGGGCTCACTAACTGATGGTTGTTGCTCTTATACTCACCCCAGGTTCTGACTCTAGATGTCTAGTACAGAAGAATATTGATTCCATTTCTGTAAGTAGAGAAGTTGAGAGGAAAAAGGTTACAACTGCAGGAAGAACTTTGAGTGAAGTGTTGTCTGGGTGGAGAGCTGTTTCTGCATATAGGTGAAGATGTAGCGCTTGAGTTCTGGTGAAGAGTCAAAACAGCTTTGAGAATCATCTGCTTAGAGACAGTAGATGAGTTTTCCAAAAGGAGTAGGCCAATAATTGGTTTTATTTCACACTGTCCTTTATGCCAACTAAAGTTGATACTAAATACCATGACAAAAAATAAGAAAACCTTACTTGTCAGTGAGTTAGAAAAATGAGGGTTTGTGTTTTTTGTGCCAAGAGTTAAAATCTCTCTATCTTTGTAATTCTGGCATTTCTTCTTCTTGGGTTGCCTCATAGCTCAATAGTTGGGAAATATTAAATAACAAAATGTGTGTGTGACAGACAAAGAGATTTGTTTTCTTTTCTTTCATTTTTTAAAAAAATATTTATTTATTTATTTGGCTGCGCCAGGTCTTAGCTGTGGCATGCGGGATCTTTGTTGCCACATGTGGACTCTTAATTGTGGCATGCAGACTTCTTAGCTGAGGTATGCATGCAGGATCAAGTTCTCTGACCAGGGATGGAACCCTGGCTCCCTGCATTGGGAGCGTGGAGTCTTAACTACTGGACCACCAGGGAAGTCCCCGAGATTTGTTTTCTTTAAAATAAAAGATTCTCATGTCTAGCTTAAATTTTCAAATTCTCAAGCTGTTTTTGTTCTTGTCTTGCTGGGTCTCATTATCTCTGTTTGGCTTTTCACTTACAAATCATGTTTCATATATGTGAACAGCGTTGGGAATGTGACCTTTCTCATGACCCTGTAAGCTAAGATTTTGCTTTGCATTTCCCAGAATAAATGTCACTAAAACATACACATTCTGCTTTTCCCCTAGGTAAAAATCTCTACACCAATGAATATGTAGCTATCAAACTGGTGAGTAGAATCTGTATTTGTGGTAATTATGTTTTAGTGCTCTCACCCTTCACATATCTTTTTACAGGAAATAATTGTAACCATTCACAAAAATACTAATGTTATTTTTCCTTGCATATGATCCCACACAGTCATTTCCTTCAAATATGTATAGTGTTACAGTGATGAATCACTGTATACTGTAAAACACTATATAGTTAGAGGATGCTAACTATAGTGTTAGCAATGATAAATCAAAAAAAGTTTATAAAACATAGCTGGAAGGAAAAAAAAAACCCTAGTAACTGCTGTAAACTTTGTACCTTTCACAGTGCTATTTTTTTTATAATTTTCTTATTCTTGAATATGACTTATCCATTTTAAAAATGTAAGGTATTTATTAATATACTTCTGAATGTGATCATCTAATCATTGCCTTAAAAAGCCGTCAAACGTGAAAAACACATTACGTGGTCAGATTTGAAGCAAAGAGTTCAATTGGTTTTGTCATTGCTAATCTTATGAATAACTAACCTAGTCATTGAAAATAACATCCTGTTAAAAAAGAATAATTCTATTATTTTTAAGGATTAATAGTTTTAGAAGAAACAGTTCTTTATCTTATATGTAAGGTTGATGAAAAACCATTTCTAGCCATATGAAATGCTTTATGTAACTAGTTTCTATGAAACTGTATAAATATTGTCCTCCTAGTAAATCCTAGTACATTTCCCAGGATCTGAAGGTAGTTTTGGGCTTTATTAGTTGGAAGGCAGAAGCATTAATAGTTGAAGGAAGTATCTTGTGGTAATTGCTGTTCTTTTCTAATGAATTGCCCCTACCACATCCACACCTGCTCTGTGGTCGGTCCTTTCCTCTCATTAAGCTTGTCTGTGGAGGAGTTAGAGTTGTCCTGTGAAGAACTGACAGGCATCAGATTAGTTTCTCTACAAAGAGGTGGACAGGGAGCAGGTCTTAGAGCAGGTAGCTCCTTGGGAACCAAGTGTTTTGTTTGTTGACTTGGAACTTTTGTTGGAGAAATTGGAGCAGGAAGAGAGACAATGCATGTAACAATGCAGACCAAATATTTTTCTCAGCTTGAATGTCAAGGAATTAACTGTATATTTGTATTTATGGGAATTTGATTATTCTGTGAAAGTGTTATCTAGTTCATCTCTTTTTTACTTTTTCTGTTTTATTGTTTTGTTAAGTTGGAATAATTTTTTTTTTTTTTTTTTGCGGTACGTGGGCCTCCCACCGCTGCAGCCTCTCCCACTGCGGAGCACAGGCTCCAGACGCACAGGCCCAGCGGCCATGGCTCACGGGCCCAGCCGCTCCGCGGCACGCAGGATCCTCCTGGACCAGGGCACGAACCCGCATCCCCCGCATCGGCAGGCAGACTCCCAACCACTGCGCCACCAGGGAAACCCCAAGTTGGAATAATTTTGATTCTTTGGGACTAGTAATAGGGAGAAGCAGCCCCTAAAACACTTTAAAATGTTGCCTCAATACTGTATATTTGTTATTGTCCCCTTATTTATCAAGACTTCTTCTGAGGCTTTCTGTTAGGGGCAACTCATTCTATCTAGATTCCTCTTTCCAGGTTCATACTAGTTGACCTGTTTAGATAAGGTTGCATAACATTATTGACATGACTGACTATTGCATTTCACTTACATTTTATTAAAGTTTTATTCTTTGTATGGCCAAGAGTTAAAGGTCGATAGACTTCATGTCATCTAGTATGGTGTGCCTCGGTACCTCATTTCTCTTTCAAATAAACCTTAAATAAAGGCTTTTTAGAGGATGACAATCTTGTCTATGGGCCTCCTCTCTTGCTGTGGGGCTGTATTCTCTGTGGGAGATATGATGGCAGTAATTGAGCTCTTTTCACTGTAACAGCAAAATTTGCCTTAAGCATTACAGTCCTACAAGGTAGCCGTCTGCTGTCAGTTTAGGATTTCAGGCAGGCGTGTGTGTTCCAGAATAACCATGATTCTGGCAAATAGCCAGCCCTCTATGGAAATGTAATCAGCATCTGGCACAGAAATACAAGGAAGCCGGGGCTGGTAGTGTTTCAGTTCTACTTTGTTTGGATCTTCATTGTGGGCTCTTGTTTCTTGGATTTCTAGGAACATTTTTTTAAAAATCAGATACAGTGTAAACAAACTAGTGTGATGAACCCCTCCTTTACCCCATCACTGAGGTTCCTGGGGTTCTTTTTAACAGAGGTTTTCTAACAGTTGTTTAAAAAGTTTTCTCTCCATGCTGCTAATCCTACTGCCTTTTACAATCTTATAGATTGTTTGCAGTGTCCTTTATTCATAGTGCTTTCAGAAGAGCACTTGAAGCTCCAGTTGGTTGAGCAGGCTACAACTACGTGCTGAAGGGGTTGGCTGAAGGATGTAAGTCCTTCCGTCTGTGATAAAAAGCCCCTCATGTCTGAATATATGTGATGTGTACACCCACTTTTAGCCCTATAACTCTAAAGAGATATTGCTTTTTTTAATCTGTTAACTTATTTACCCAAGATCAGATTGAATTATTTCCTATTAATGTTTCCAGTATGAAGTTTGAAGGTATTAGGTTTGAAGAAGGATCTGTGTTTTTTAAAATTCATTGACTCTTGTGGTTTGTTCGAATTCAAGACTGTTTCTCCAGAAAGAACACTCCTCTTCCTAGTGTTTAGAGCAACCTCTGGTTTCATATCAATTTGTCATCACTGTCTCTTTTGGTTTCTTGTGAATTATTAATGATTTTGCTAAAAGACAAATTCTGAAATTGGCTGCTTTGATGGTGATATATTAGAAGATCTAAAACCTGAATGGAGACTCTATAGCTGAAGAGATAAATGAATAAGGAAGTGACTCTACAGTATAGTCTTAAATACATTTTTTTGGAATACAAGAATCTTGAGAAACTTGAAGGCCAACTCTGATGCTTGCTGATTTTGCAATCAGAGAAGGTTATGAGTTCTTTCATAGAGCTCCTTAGGGCTTTGAAGTATTCTAGCCTACCTGAATTGATTTAGATAAAACCTTCCTAGAAGCAAAGCTGTAGACTAGATAACTTCAATGAAAGTTCTGAATTCTGTGATTTATGGATTCTATATTTTAAGAAAAATGCAGAAAACTTCAAGTGGGTTCAGGAAGAGCTTTCAGGGGTGATCAAATAACTAAAAAGTATGACCAGTGAGGAAAGGTTAAAAAAATTTAAATTACTTTGCCTGAATAAAGGAAGTTTAAGAAATGACTGAATAGCTTTGTTATTTGAAGATAGCTGTTATAGTATTCACAGGTTATTCGGGAGCTGTTTTGTCTTTGTTATTGAGGATATAAGAGAAATAGGCTAAACTTTCAGTAAGTGGAGATTGCAGTTACATATAAAGACCTTCTAAACCATGAAACTTGTTAAACACCAGCATGAATTAATAAGGGAAGCTGTGGAACTCTCCTTCCTTTGAGCCTATATTAAAAATAGGACAAATAACCATTCAATGGGGAGAGGACAGTTTTTTTCAACAAATGGTGTTGGGAAAACTGGAGATCCACATGCAGTGAAGTGAGACCCTTTACATCATACACAAAAATTAACTCAAAATGGGTCAAAGGCCTAAACATAAGAGCCAAACTATAAATATCTTAGAAGAAAACTTAGGGGAAAAGCTTCATAAGGTTAGATTTGGCAGTGATTTCTTGGATATAACACAAAAAAGCACAAGTAAGAAAAGATAGATAGGTTGGACTTTATCAAAAACTTTTGTGCATCAGAGGACTCTGAACAGAGTGAAAAGATAACCCATGGAATGGGAGAAAATATTTGAAAATCATATATCTGATAAGGAATTGATTCTCGAATTTACCATTTTAACCATTTTTAGTTGTACAGTTCAGTGGCATTAAGTACATTCACATTGGTGTGCACCCATCACTATCATCCATCTCTAGAACTTTTTTTTCACCTTCCTCAACTAAAATGCTGTACTCATTAAACACCAGCAGCATTCCCCTCTCCCCCCAGCTCCTGGCAACCACCATTCAACTTTCTGTTTATGAATTTCACTATTCTAGGTACCTAATACAAGTAGAATCATGCAGTGTTTGTCCTTTTGCGTCTGGCTTATTTCACTCAACATACCATCCCCGAGGTTCATACATTTTGTAGCATGTGTCAGAATGTCCTTCCTTTTTATGGCTAAATAATATGCCATCACACATATGGAACAAAATGTAACCACATTTTATTTATCCATCCATTTGTTTATAGATACTTGGGTTGCTTCCACCTTTTGACTATTGCGAATTATATTGCAACAAACATGGGTCTACAAATATCATTTTGAGTCTGAGTTTTCAGTTCTTTTAGGTATATATCCAGAAGTGGAATTGCTGGATCATGTGTACTTCTATATTTAATTTCTTGAGAAATTGCTGTACTGTTTTCCACAGTAGCTGCACCATTTTACATTCCCACCAGCAGTACACAAGGGTTCCAATTTCCTACATCCTTACCAACACTTGCTATTTTCTGTGTTTTTGATATTAGCCATCCTAATGGATATACAGATGTATCTTTCAGGGTAATGTTTGATTTTCTTGTTAACTAGTTGCCTGATATACTGTCAATTCAGAATGATTAGCCAGCCAATTCTTGAAGTTTGGTATAGAGCAAAGTGTGGTAGTATGGCTGCTTTATCTTTGGGCTCTTTAGAAAACTCTATTTTTAAAAACTTGAACACTGTATTAATTAAAGTTACAAGTTACATATCTTAGTTGCATTTACAGTCTTTAATTCTCTAAAGTGTAAAAATAAATATACATAACACTGTTCCTACAGCTTTATTCATAATACTGAAAACTGAAAACAGTTCAAATGTCCAAAAGTTAAGGTTTGTGTGTATGTACACACATGCACACACACACACACACACACACACACACACACACTAATATATAGTTTTACTTACTGTTATGGAATGATGTCATCATCACATGTTGAATTTAAAGACATAGAACACCAAATATAGTATGCTCTCATTTATTTAAAATACATTTTTGAGTCTATATTATATATAAATATATGTATAAATCAATATTTGGAAGAACATTCACCAAAATGTTAATAGTGCTTTTCTTTTAAATGATAGACTCTCAGGTTATTTTTACTTTCTTTCTAATTTTTGTGTATATGAAATTTTTTTCCTGAGCATATATCATTTTTCTATAAATAATAAAACCATTTACTACCCAAAATTCATAATAAAACAAGAAGGAAATACTTGCTGGTATTTTTTTTTTTTTTTGCCGTACGCAGGCCTCTCACTGCTGTGGCCTCTCCTGTCGTGGAGCAACAGGCTCCAGACGCGCAGGCCCAGCGGCCATGGCTCACGGGCCCAGCCGCTCCACGCCATGTGGGATCTTCCCGGACCGGGGCACGAACCCGTGTCCCCTGCATCGGCAGGCGGACTCTCAACCACTGCGCCACCAGGGAAGCCCTACTTGCTGGTATTTAATTAAAAGATTTGGCACCTGGTTTCCTAGGAGAATATATTTCAGAAGAATACTTCATGGTGAGAGAGCTATCCTTGAGTGATGTCTCATACAGAGTATTTTTATTTAAACATCCATGGCAGGGATTGTATATAATTCAGCTTCATCTTCCCCTAGATGTGCTTTCAAAGAGAAATTGTGGTAAGAAAATGTTATTATATATGAATATCATCTCTAAAATATTAAGTGGTCTTAGCCCTGGTTTACTCTGAAAACCTAGGAATGAAAAAACTGTCTAAATCTGATCACAATTTCTCTTCTTGGGTTTCAGGAACCAATAAAATCACGTGCTCCACAGCTTCATTTAGAGTACAGGTTTTATAAACAGCTCGGCAGTGCAGGTAAGTCAATGTTTCCTCCATTTATTCAGCATATAGCTTAGCTGGAAGCCCTAACATATGTAAATTTTCTTGTCTACCTTTTTTGCCAGACCATGTATCTCCCCTACTTGCTGGATAGGTAAATACACATAGTCAACTAAAAAGCTACTTACTCTCTGGCATCTAGAAGGGCAGTTGAGTTGATTGGGGGTCTGTGCTACCATGCCTGCCCACAGACCAACCTGTGAATGCTTTCGTTCACCTGAAATACACATGGAATGGTTTTTGCTTTTTGGTAGTTTATTCATTCTCTTTTCATTCCTTTGTGTATACAGAAAGAAAGGAGGAGGTGTTGGTAATTTTCAAGCTGTTTTTACCACATTGAGACTATATATCCATTTTAAAGACATACTACTAAAATATATCTTCTGAAATACCTTAACACTGTCACTTTATCTATTGTTCTCATTAATTTAGAAGACCTATCTATATGATTGTAATAACCTATGACCTCTGAGGATTTTTAAAAAATTAAGTTTATAATTTTTAAAAACATTCCTGTTTTTTTACCAAAAAGGTCAAATTTCTGAAATATTTTACTGGCTTGCAGAAAAATATATTGACTGAACAAATGTTACCAACTCTAAGGAGGTTGAACCCATAGGATTCCTATTGCAGAAGATGAAATCCTCCAGTGCTAGTTTAATTGTTTAACATTAATAGGCATTCCTCTGCTTTATGCTTCTTCAATGTGACAGTTTTTTGTGAATGACTGAAACATAGTTTCTATTTCAAGTACCATTATTGAAGGTACTGTTGAAGGAATTTGAGTTTCACTTCCTAAAATATATACAATTATATAAGAGCCACTGGGTGTTATTCAAGTCATCTTATACCCTGACCATGGCAATAATCAGCCATAGTCATATCCTAGGGAGGCCAGGGTGAGCGTTTGTCTTTCATTGAACCTAACATGAGTTCTTGCAGACAGCTCAAATGCATTCATCTTAGCTGTTATATGCTGCCCCTCCACTGCTCACGTGCAAGTCTTCTTTTAAGCTGCGTGTCTTCAGTTCCTTCAGTTTTTTGCGTTATGTGATTAACAGGTACTTCACTGTCATTGCTCCACTAGGAAGCATGAATGTACACACACACACACTCCTGGTTTTGTGATGTCCCTCTTAAATGAGCCTCATAAAACAGCACCAGTAACTCTGGATTTGGAGGCAGTGGGATTATTATCTTCCTTGATCTGGACACACTAGTTCTATTAATTTAGGTTAGCTATTTTTTTTTTTTTTTTGCGTTACGTGGGCCTCTCACTGTTGTGGCCTCTCCCGTTGTGGAGCACAGGCTCCAGACGCGCAGGCTCAGCGGCCATGGCTCATGGGCCCAGCCACTCCGCGGCATGTGGGATCCTCTCGGACCAGGGCACGAACCCGTGTCCCCTGCATCAGCAGGCGGACCCTCAACCACTGCGCCACCAGGGAAGCCCCTAGGTTAGCTATTTTAACAGCCATTTTACATAGTTGACTTTTGTGCATTTGTGGAGTTCTACTCAGTTGAAACCTTTATGTCTTTTTTACATAAGCTGCCATCAACCAAGGCTTTCTGAATTTATCTGGTTATATAATTGATTTTGATCACCAGAACCTCCTAAGTGTCATCTTATTTTATCCCATTATTACTAAGTATTCGGATGCTTTTCAATCCTAATTCTGTTACTGATGATTACACATTGACTGTTTTTTAATTATAACTGCATATCCACCCTGCTCCTTCCATAAGACTACTATAAGCTCCTTAAGAACAGGCTTGTGCCTTCTTCACCCTGGTGTCTCAAATGTATCTCAGGGCCCTACATAGTTCTTTCACATAATAGGAAGCTGGGAAGAATTCTGGTGACAGAAGGAACTTAGGAAGATTTGATAAGCATGCGTTTTAGATTTTTGCCAAGTTATTAGAAAGATATTCCCTGAGGATGGCTGAAAAGGGGAAATTATTTATTTATGATAGGTAAAAAGTGGATTTATTTAGAGAGATACACATTCCATAGACAGAATGTGGTCCATCTCAAAAGGTGAGAACGGCCCTGGGAGAAACACACTCCACAGAGCGTGGGCCATCTCAGAAGGCGAGAGGCCAGGAAATTTATTTTGAAAGTAGATCAGTTGACAAAGTAGACAAGATTTCACCATGTCTCCCTATAAATGTGAGCATGAACACTAGAGCTTCTTCCTAAGTTACAGGCACAAGCATTTCTCTTCCTATTTTTCTAGAGTGAAGTTCCCAGCTGCAAATGTTACTCATCAGTAGTTAATGTATGAGCAGCTAGAGCACATATGCCCTTCTCTTCAGAACCAAGGTGATGCTGTGGCACTGTAAATAAACAGCCTTTCACGCTGAAAGCACACAAACCAAAATTATGCAATCGTTGTTTTTACTCATTGATGCTTCGTCTGTCATTATTCAGCACAGGCCGAAGATTTGCACGATATTTGGATATCATGACAAGGAATACTTAAAAAGAAAAAAAAAGCCCATTGTGACTTAGATTTGTTCAAGGAATTAATCAGTACTTAAGAAATAAATGGATGAAATTTGGGGGGAGAAATGAGTGGTTATGAATGTAAAGGACACTGGTATAGCTTGAGACTTTAAATTCCTAGAATAAGAACTTCTGTGTTGGCTTGAGAATAATTTGACCATTTTTTCCTTAAGTACAAAAGTCTTATTCATTACCTTGCTTTTTGACCCCTACATTGCCCTGACTGTATGATCTGGAAATTCATACCAGTTCTCTACTCATGGGTAGATAGAACAAAAATGATAGTACTGGATGATTGTGAACATGGTTTAAGGTGGAGCTCTTCCTGATTGTCCCTTCTTTTCCTTGTTTGATCTCTAACTTCTTCTCTTCTATACCGTCGTGTTCTCTAGTGGACAGTCACACTTCAAGCTTTCTTTGCTGATTGTAACTTTGCCATCAAGAATTTCAAGACCTGATTATTTACTGTGAAGGTTATCTCTAAGATAATCAGGGAAGAAAGAGGGCCTTGAGAGTCTTGAAACTGAGAATGAGGATTTTGGTCTTCCTAAAAGCTGTCATTTTTTTCCTTTTTTCATTTATTGTAGAAACCAAATTATGAAATATTAAAGGATATTTTGAAAGGAGATGGTGGTCCATGTCCTTATCACCCTAACTCAGCCACATTTTATTTGAATATTTCTCTTTTTCATATGCAGACATATTTCATAGTTAATCTCAGTTCACATGCAATTGCATGTCTTCATTTACTGAACATTGTAACATTTGTCTTGATGCTGCATTAGATACACGTTTCTAATCATTGTATAATATCCTGTCAGCTTTGTAGACCATAATTTAGGCATGCATTTAGTGCTGTCAGACTTGTAGCTTGTTTTTATTTGAAGAAAGCATTTCTCCTATTGATATACCTGAGTATATAACTCAGTATATAACTCAAAACTTTTCCTTCATACGTTCTGCCATCTACTCCGCATATGATACGATGGTGATTTTCAAATGTTTAAAGATCTATTAAATGATAGATTAAGTTTATTCCAAAGGATTCCAGAATAAAAATTATAGAAAGAAATTTCAGTAAGATAAGTTTGACTTTGTATCACAGTTGAAACAGTGTGAAAGTAATCTAAGTGTCATCAATATGGGTCGGGGTAAATAAATGGTGATATATTTATACCACGGAATTAGCTATTAAAAAAAAAACAGAGGGCTTCCCTGGTGGCGCAGTGGTTGAGAGTCCGCCTGCCAATGCAGGGGACACGGGTTCGTGCCCCGGTCCAGGAAGATCCCACGTGCCGCGGAGCGGCTGGGCCCGTGAGCCATGGCCGCTGAGCCTGCGCGTCTGGAGCCTGTGCTCCGCAACGGGAGAGGCCACAACAGTGAGAGGCCCGCGTACCGCAAAAAAAAAAAAAAAAAGTTAATGATTATCTTTGAAGAGAATGATTAGAAATGGGAAGCAGTCTTTAGGTTTACACTTTAATCCTTTCACGTTGGTTGTATTTTTTGCCCTGATCATGTATTGTTATTGTATTGTTATTATAATAGCTAATTTTTTAAAAGACTGCAGCAGTGGATTTATGGTCTCTCTCTTACCTCTTCCATCACCAAGCAACCTGTTTCTGTCCCCATTTATCTGGAGCCATGTGTTAACAGTTTCAGGCATAAGGTCAACAAATGATGATAAAGTGGGGCAATACTGTGTTTCCTTTCTTTCCAAACACCTTCTTGTAGGAAGAAAAAAACCAAATTGTGAACTGGAATAAGCTGTCTTATGCAATAGGATTTCCTGTCTCTTAGCAGGAGGGCAGTTTTCAGGCAGAAGTTAAACAGTTATACATTCTGGATGTTATAAGGGAGATTTGTGCACTGGGTAGAAAGTTAGATTACGTGACTTTTTAAGACCTATTTGAACACTGAGATTGTATTAAAAACTTTAAAGACCATGTTACCATGCAAAAAACATCCTGGTGCAGATATTTATACTTGGGATCTTATTCAGTTTCAGAAGATATAAACTTATTTTTCTAAGTTAATTACATCATAAATATAACCCTGGCAAAGTGGACACCCAGTAGTCAGTGAATCCAAATGGGAACATTATCTACTATTTTCACATATTTGGATGGGTGCGGGTGGGGTAGATTTTTATTTGCAAATTATGGTTCAGTCATTGAGCCTGATATTGCTGGAGAATTTACAAATTTATTTCAAAGCAAAACAGTATTTTTAAAATGTGAACTCTGCAACTATATGTAATGACTATGGAAAATTATTATATTATTCTTTTCCTCACTGTTGGAACATCAAAGTTTTAGGTTTTCTCCAGTGACTAAACCAAATACATTCTTCAGTTTTGTCTTACTTTTGCTTCATTTTTTCTTATATCATTGTTTTGATTTTTCACAGTACAAAGGGCTTTGGCACTGAGCACAGTTATACTTTTCTTTTCAGATGTAACTTTGTATAGGTTGTTCTGAGTACACAGGATTAGAAATAAGGGACTTAAAGATTGACTCTGGGTTCCCTGGGGCTGGCTTGCCCTCCTGGTAGCTTCAGTATTTGTTTGGTACAATGGGCCAACTTCACAAGAAAGAACAGTATTTAATCATGGTAATTAAAGACTGTAAGCCTTGCATTCAGCAGATGAAAGCACCCAGTGAGTTTTAACCATCTTTCTTATTTTCTTATCATTTTCTTCAGTGATCATTGTTGGGTTAATTGTAATATAGTCACCATGGGTAAATCTCAAACTTATTTTCCTGTTATGGGAATGTTTTTAGGTTTCCCTGTGCTCCAAGTGTCCTTTTTCTTAGGAGAGTATATACATTGTCAGTTTATAAATTTCCCAGCCAACAAATCTTTTATCCAGCACACCTCCCACTTTTGCTTGTCCTAACACACAGGAACAGGACATGTGGATGACAGGTTTGGGGCAGAGATAGGCAAAACCAGTGGCCTCAACAGAGAGGAGCCCTAAACATAAGAGAGGGACAGTATGAGCACGAAGGTTCATAGCTAGATAGGGACTGGTCACATAATATGGGTCAGTATATGTTTGGTAATTAACTAAAAGGTGAATAAACCAGAACCAAGCATGCAGCTGAAGTGGCAGGAGAGAGAGGGAGGAAGGGAGAGGGAATGAGTCAGCAAGAGCAGGAGCAAATGAAGGAAGATGGGGGAGGGGTGAATAGGCAAATGGCAAGAAAATAGGATTCTAGAGACAGAAATGAGAGTGCAAGTGATAAAATCTGGTGGAGGGCTCTGAAGTAGCCAGAAGGAGCAATAAAGTTGCCTTCTATTACTGTTCTCAGAGTTAGCTGTTTCTTAGGAACAGTGGTTTTGAACAATAGCTTGGATATTTTTAGTAAAAGTAGTAAGGTAGGTTATGGTAAATTCCCATCACTTCACTTGGCATTTGGAAAGGCCTAATTTATAATATAAACAGATAATACAATGATCTCTTTGCTTCTGGAGGCTTCTTAATTGTATTGAGAGATCCTAAAGGTAGTAGAAGTACTCATCGTGCTGTGGTTAAACATTTATTTCCACTTCTACCCAGCAACCTGCCTGGGAAAAATTCTCAGGGGCTCTGGGAATAAATATCACATCATAGACAATCTAAGCCTGAGCTGCCATGTCCTGGCTTTCCAGCAGCTATTCTAATCTGCTAATGACTATTCTGCTTTGCCTTTCTTGTAAAGGAGATGGTAATCCTCAAATTAAAGACAGCAAAAGGGAATTCCCTGGCGGTCCAGTGGTTAGAACTCCGCACTTCCACTACAGGGGGTACGGGTTCTATCCCTGGTCAGGGAACTCCCGCAAGCCTCGCGGCGAGGCCAATAAATAAATAAATAAAATCTTTAAAATTAAAAAGACAATAAGATACTTACTGAAATTTCACAGTGTAACAAAGCCCAGGCAAAAATCTCATTGGAAAGAGAAAGCAAGTGAACTTAAGTGCCCACTAGGTACTTTATATGGTTATTTCATTTTTCCCATTTTGAGCACAGGGAAGTTTAGTAACTTACTTTACCCAGGGTCATACAGTAGGAAAACCTGAGCTAGGAATGTGTTTGTCCCATGTTTTCCTACAGATTTCTGTCTTGCATGTATACCGAGCAGAGGCCAGGTGCCGGGCACCTTCTACCCATTACCCCTTGCCTAATTGTAATAGAATAGTGGGACATAGTTGTTAAAGTGTTAATTGATGCAAAGCCCTAGAACTTTCCCCCAGCGAAACAGTAGGATTTCCTGTTTCATACGGTGCCCCCAAATTTCATGCCTTTGTTACCTCCAAAATCTTTTATGGCCTTGGGTGATCTAGGTTTTGAAACATTTCTTTCCAAAGTAAATTAATCATTTGGGTTGAATACTTGTGCCATATGTGCAACTGAGGAGCTCAGAGCTACCCCACCCAAGCCATTTTCACCCACTGAAACCTTTATGCTATGAATAAAGTATTCATATTCCGTAATACCTATATGGGAAAAGAATCTGAAAAAGAAAGAATATATGTATATGTATAACTGAATCACTCTGCTGTACACCTGAAACTACCACAACATTGTAAATCAACTATACACCAATAAAATTTTTAAAAGAAGTATTCATACTCTGCAATTTTGAAGTTTCTGGGAAGGAGTGGTTTTATATGTCATCAGAAAAGGTAGGAGGTATAGGTTGGTACCAGAAAAAGAGCTTTGAATCTAGGCACCTGTTAAGTTAACAGGAACATGGTTCTACTTCAAGAGAGAAATAAAGCATAAATCTGAAGAAAATCATGAGAAATTGTGAGATTGGCAAAACCGTCCTATAGTGTTGTGGACTTCCTTAGGAGTAAATTATAAATAAGCTGGGCAAACACAGGAAGAAAGACACAGGAAAATAAAAAATAAGAACATCTGAAGAGATGTTGGAAAGATGGGGATTTTACTGAAAATAGAAGTGAATCCTACAACAAGAGTAGTTACGAACAAATAACATGGGTCAGCTTAGATGTTCAATAGTTAGGAGTGCTTTAAGGAATTGAGAAGAAACGTTTTCGTCTCCAGTTGGGCAGAAAGTTTTCATAACAAGAGAAGAAAGGATGAAATAGTGAACTTGGTAAAAGAAAGTGAAATCTGGATTCTTTCTTGCCATATATAAGTTTTTCAGAAGTCTCTCTGCCAGAGGTATTACAGAGAGAGGAGACATATACCACTAAATTCAGGGAAAACCAATCTTAATTAGTATAAATGGACAGTCTTGAAATTACATTTTGAGAACTGGAGATTTAGACACTTGCCATCTCTAATTATAGGCAGTGTGCATAAGTGGAGACAGCCAAGAATGGGAGCAAGGAGAAAAGTTTAGCCCAAGTTTTCCCACTGTTTTTCTGTGAGTTACTATTAACCTTGTGCCCCTGCTATGCCTCAGTTTCCTTATTCATGTAACGGGAAACCTCCTCTTTCTTATTGAGTTTGCAGAACTTCCAGGGATGAATGAGGTAATGTCTGTAAAGGCCTTGAATCCTTAAGGAAAAAGTGCTATATAAACACAAGGCAGCATTGTTTTACATTGAAACCAAAGATCTAACTTTCCGTAGAAATGGAAATATCCTATTTACATTTCTTATAGCTTTGAAAAATATCAGAATGAAGAGATAACAGTTTCATTTTTGAAGAATTTTTGATGGATTCTCAAACAATAGTGACTTAATATTTCCCATTCCTTTCTCTGACTTAATAGAGCAGAATTCTGCTGTGGTGAACCCATCACATCTGTGATCTTGAGATGTTTGTTTCTTTCAGAGGAGCTCAATGTGGTCATGTTGAAATACAGTTATGAGCCTGCTTGGTGAGAATGACCACTTTTGCTTCTACAACTCCACAGCCTTTCGTGCCAGTTTGGAGGGGACACTTGGCCACAGCCATCTTGTACTACCTGGAAAAGAACCCCAGAAAAAAAAAAATCCAATTGCCATACCTATTTTTGTTTTGTAAAATGGAATTGAAACCACTATGCAAGGACCAGGCCAAAGGATTCATTAATATTTGGTCCTTACCATAACTGGATTCATCTCTGAATTCTCAAAGGAAGTGGTCTTACTAGTGATGAACTACTGAAACATCACAAGTAAGGTTTATTACAGTAGTCTGTGGGAATATTAGTGAATGTCATTGCCCCCCAAAATGAAAGATACAAATGGTTGAGCTGCCTCCTGCCTCCAGTGTAGAAGGTGAGATTTCTTAGGAAGCCAGACAGTGTAAAGGGACAGATAGTAAATACTTTAGGCTTGGTGGGCCACTTGTCTCTGTTGTAACTATTCAACTCGTGTTATCTATATTCAGCTCTTGTTGTCCTTGTAGCACAAACATAGCCTTAAACAGTTTGTAAATAAATGAGCTATATTCCAATAAAGATTTATTCACGGACACTGAAATTTGAAATTTATGTAATTTTCACTGCTGAAATATTCTTCTTTAAATTTTTTTCAAATATTTAAAAATGTAGAAACTATTCTTAGTTCTCTAATCATGCAAAAGTAGTTGGGCCAAATTTGACCTAAAGGCTATATAGTTTGCTGATCTCAGCTCTAGCATGGCAGCTACCAAAACTCCTTATTCTTTTTTATCGCTTAGTTCAGTTTGCATAACATAAGAATTACCTCGAGACTTCCCTGGTGGTCCAGGGGTTAAGACTTCATGCTTCCAATGCAAGGGACGCGGGTTCAATCCCTGATGGGGGAACTATCCTGCATGCCGAGTGGTGCAGCCAAAAAAAAAAAAAAAAAGGAATTACTGCAAGGAATACTTCCTTATTCCTTATATATAGTCCACCCTTTTCTAAAAAATAAATTTATTTATTTATTTATGGCTGCGTTGGGTCTTTGTTGCTGCACACGGGCTTTCTCTAGTTGCGGCGAGCGGGGGCTACTCTCGTTGCGGTGTGGGGGCTTCTCTTGTTAGGAGCACGGGCTCTAGGCACACAGGCTCAGTAGTTGTGGCTTGTGAGCTCTAGAGCGCAGGCTCAGTAGTTGTGGTGCACGGGCTTAGTTGCTCTGCAACTAAGTTCCCGGACCAGGGCTCAAACACATGCCCCTGCATTGGCAGGCGGATTCTTAACCACTGAGCCACCAGGGAAGTCCACATTCTACCCCTGAGGCACTGTAATGAGAGAACTTACAGAGAGAGAGCCATATCCCTCATTCTGTGGACTTTTCACAGTGTAATATGCTGCTGGATTGTGAACTTATTTTTCCATTTATTTTATTGAAGTATAGTTGATTTACAATGTGTGTTAATTTCTGCTGTACAGCAAAGTGATTCAGTTATACATTCTTTTTCATATTCTTTTCTATTATGGTTTATTACAAGATATTGAATATAGTTCCTTGTGCTATACAGTAGGACCTTGTTGTTTATTCTAATATTATAGTTTACATCTGCTAATCCGAAACTCCCAATCCATCCCTCCCTTACCCTCCTCCCCCTAGGCAACCACAAGTATGTTCTCTATGTCTGTGAGTCTATTTCTGTTCATAGATAAATTAATTTGTGTCATATTTTAGCTTCCACACATAATTGATATCATATGGTGTTTGTCTTTCTCTTTCTGACTTACTTCACATAGTATGATAATCTCTAGGTCGATTCATGTTGCCACAAATGGCATTATTTCATTCTTTTTTATGGCAGAGTAGCATTCCATTGTATATATGCACCACATCTTCTTTATCCATTCATCTGTTGATGGACATTTAGGTTGTTTCCATGTCTTGGCTATTGTAAATAGTGCTGCAGTGAACATTAGGATGCATATATCTTTTCGAATTATAGATTTCTACAGATATATGGCCAGGAGTGGGATTGCTATATCATAGGGCAACTCTATTTTTAGTTTTTTTGAGGAACCTCCATACTGTCTTCCATAGTGGCTGCACCAGTTTACATCCCCACCAACAATGTAAGGAGGGTTCCCTGGGTTGTGAGCTTTTTAAGGGTGAGAAGCATCTTTTATTCATTATAGTATTATTTGCATATCACTTAATCCAAAGAAGAGACTCAACAGATGTCAAATTGATGAAATCTCAGTATATAAACTCTTCCAGCAGGATTTCACTGGCAGTGAGATCACCAAGTTAAGTGACAGCTTCTTTCTTTTATGTATACACTCTCCTCTTCAAGATCTCAGCCTCTTCTTTATTTGCTTATGCTAACAATTCTTGATTAACTGTATTAAGGAAGAAGAATAGAGATATGAATGAATAATTCAAGATATTAGAATGAAGTCCTCCAAATTTTTTCTACAGGGATTTGGTGTAGTCAGAGACATGTATATTCACTATTACCTATAAACTTAGAGCATCCAAGAACTGCCTGGCAAAAGTTCTGGAATTTAAGCCTTTTGAAGGTAGGAATTATGTGTGGTTCTCATAAATATAATGGCTGTAGTAGTGCACATCTTCATACATAAATGGCCCATCAGCGGGTAGAAAATTATTTGGACACAATCTCATTGAAACAGTTGTCATAATTTGTCAACGTATTGCTTGGCTCCACTCTCAACAGTTATAGTTCAGAAAAGATAGGACTCTAGATCTCTTACTATGCTACCTAAAAAAGAGAGTAACATTTTTTTTTAATATTTATTTGGCTGTGCTGGGTCTTGGTTGCGGCACGTGGAATCTTCATTGCAGCATGCGTGTGGGATCTAGTTCCCTGGCCAGGACCGAACCCAGGCCCCCTGCATTGGGAGCATGGAGTCTTAGCCACTGGACCACCAGGGAAGTCCCAAAAGAGAGTAACTTTAAAGAAGGAATTTACAACTATCTGTGTGCAGCTTGCCCAAAGGAAAAATTTTTTTTCACTTAAAAAATTATTTTGTTAAGTTATGGAGAAAACTAATATCATTGAAGGTTTAGAAAAATACATAAAAGAAAGATTTAATCTCTCTACTCACAACTACTATTCTCATGTGTACTTCCTTAGTCTTTTTTTTTTTTAATTTATTTTTGTCTGTGTTGGGTCTTCATTGCCGTGCGTGGGCTTTCTGTAGTTGTGGCGAGTGGGGGCTACTCTTCGTTGTGGTGCAGGGGCTTCTCATTGTGGTGGCTTCTCTTGTTGCAGAGCGCGGGCTTTAGGCACGCGGACTTCAGTAGTCATGGCACGTAGGCTTAGTAGTTGTGGCTCGCGGGCTCAAGAGCGCAGGCTCAGTAGTTGTGGCGCACGTGCTTAGTTGCTCCGCGGCATATGGGATCTTCCGGGACCGGGGCTCGAACCTATGTCCCCTGCATTGGCAGGCAGATTCTTAACCACTGCGCCACCAGGGAAGTCCCCCTTAGTCTTTTTTTTTTAAATATTTATTTATTTAATTTATTTATTTTTGGCTGCGTTGGGTCTTCGTTGCTGTGCGCGGCCTTTCTTTAGTTGTGGCGAGTGGGGGCTACTCTTTGTTGAGGTGCACAGACTTCTCATTGCAGTGGCTTCTCTTGTTGCGGAGCACAGACTCTAGGCGCACAGGCTTCAGTAGCTGTGGCACGTGGGTTCAGTAGTTGTGGCTTGTGGGCTCTAGAGCACAGGCTCAGTAGTTGTGGCGCACAGGCTTAGTTGCTCCGCGGCATATGGGATCTTCCTGGACCAAGGCTTGAACCCGTGTCCCCTTCATTGGCAGGCAGATTCTTAACCACTGCGCCACCAGGGAAGCCCCCCCCCCTTAATCTTTTTATGTATATATTTTCATTAAAAATTTTTCTGATTTAAATATAAGATGGGGGTCTGTTTATCAAATGGGAAGGTGTACGTTTCAAACAGTGCTGAGGTTCTTTTAGCTTTATTATCCAATATGTATTTGAGAGATGAGATACTAAAGGGATAGAATGAGTTAAATGTCAATTTGAATATTATGATTGGAAAACAGTTGAAATATTGAAGATATTGAAAACAGTTCTAGGCAGATAATAAAAAATGTTAGAGAATAAGTTGCTGGGGCCCATCTATGTTTGTCATGTCTCCTGTATTGAGGCACCATCAACTATAGGAGCTTCGTAGCCTAATTTGAGTATAAAGGCTTTGTTCAAAATCCTAAGATAATTCTCAGAACACCATATTTCAGTTCAGTTAGCTGCTGGGATAACCTAATAATCAGTCAATAACTAGACCACCACCAACTGTCACAGATCATACCTCACTTCTATATACTAGTTTATAGGTATCTTATTTAAAATTCTAGGATTTCGGGACTTCCCTGGGGCGCAGTGGTTAAGAATCCACCTACCAATGCAGGGGACACAGGTTCAGTCCCTGGTCCGGGAAGATCGCACATGCCATGGAGCAACTAAGCCTGTGCTCCACATCTACTGAGTCTGCACTCTAGAGCCCACGAACCACAACTGCTGAATACCACGAGCCTAGAGCCTGTGCTTCGCAAAAGAGAAGCCACTGCAATGAGAAGGCCCCGTGCCGCAATGAAGAGTAGCCCCCGCTCGCTGCAACTAGAGAAAGCCCGCATGCAGCAACGAAGATCCAATGCAGCCAAAAAAGATATAAATAAATAAAATGCTAGGATTTCAAGGGTGACAGATTTTCTAAGGAAACCAACTATTAAATACAGCGTAGTCTTATTTGAGTTTAGGAGCTAAAGTTGGCACACAGGTGAAAATCACACATAACCAGAGTCAGCCTTGAAAAATCTCTCAAATTGCCCGTGGCGTATAGAGTGTAGTCTAACTGGATTTGTGTATATGATCATACTCAGTAAATATGCATGGTATGGATGTTCAGTATATACCGTGCTGCAGAATTTACGTAATAAGTTATGCATCTTCAAAATATGGTAGTTTTTTTTATTTCTTAAACTTTTTTTTGGCCAAGCATATATCATGAAATTTAAGTAAGTGGATTTGATGCTTACACCATTCCACGTCTCACTCTTTTTGCTAATTTTTATGGAAGACTTGACCTAGTACTATGTTAGCTGTTTGCCTCTCTGTTTTCTATCTGTAAGCTCCCTAAGGAGAGAGTCTGTGTCTTACTTATCTTTGTTTTTTCTTCTCTCCCTAAAGCATCTAGTGTAGTGTCTTGCACATAGTGTTTAGGAAGTGATGGTTATAGAAGAGCAAGAGGAACAGTTATGTGTGTGTATTGGTAAACACCATTTGATTACAAAGAACAGAATCTATTCCAATTAGCTATGATTCTAAAGGAGAATTTACTGAAAAATCATAGGGACATATCATGGAACCAAGGAAGGAAATATACAGGTCTCACTAGGGATTGGAACAAAGCACTTAGAAAGCCTCTAGGAACCAAAACAACTGCTCTTTGTCCCTGGCTTTCTGTCTGACCCTTCTGGACTCTGACACTATATTTGACCCTCCTTCTGCTTAGTGTCATAAAATCTTATGCCTTGGCTTCTGTTAGCCCTCTTCATCTGCTATGTGTTACCAGCCTTCCCTGCATCTCCTTACATTTGGTGGAAAAAAGTCTTTTATGCAGCCCTTCTCCATTTAAGCACCAGCAGAGATTGACTGGAGTCCTGTATCTCAGTTGCGAGCTCTGGCACTTCCCTGGTCGTCCAATGGTTAAGACTCCACGCTTCCAATGCAGAGGGCACAGATTTGATCCCAGGTCGGGGAACTAAGATCCCGCATGCCACACGGCGTGGCCAAAAAACATGCAAGTTCCTAGGAAAGAGACCGGCTGACTTAGCTTGGAACAGCCTTCCAGTTCTGGTCCCAATGCTGTGATAAGGGTGCGCAGGATCACATGGACTCCACCGCTCAGCATAGAGCACGTTCTCTAAGAATGTGGCTTAAGAACTGGGAGAAGACAGTTGACAGTGTGACAAGAAAATGGGGGACCCACAGACCATACTTTTCTTTCTCTTCATGTAACCGTTGCTAGAAAGCAAAACATTTTGCCTTAAGGCAGTTCAGCATCTTGAGATTCTCAAAGTGGGGAGTAGAGCCTGAAAACAACAACCGTGTGATGTCCTGGCCAAGGGCAGTGAGTACTCCCAGAAAAAGAACTCCCTCTTTCACTGCTGATTGTGCCTGTGTTTATTGTACTTATCATACGCTTGTTGGGAAAGAATAATCTTAAGAGAAAAATCTGCTTTGGGCCTGTGTTAAGAGAGACAGAGCTTCACATACTTAGAAGGGTCTGGAATGATGAATTTAAAGCCATTTCTGCCAAACTTTCACCCTTTGAAGGACCTGCTCCTTTCAGCATGAGTGGCATATTTGAAATAAATAAACATTAGGGCAACAGCAGAAGCCTCATATTAAAAACAAACAAAAAGGGTTTCCCTGGTGGCGCAGTGGTTGAGAGTCCGCCTGCCGATGCAGGGGACACGGGTTCGTGCCCTGGTCCGGGAAGATCCCACATGCCGCGGAGCGGCTGGGCCCGTGAGCCATGGCCGCTGAGCCTGCGCGTCCAGAGCCTGTGCTCCGCAACGGAAGAGGCCACAACAGTGAGAGGCCCGCGTACCGCAAAAACAAACAAACAAACAAAAAAGTTAAAGTCCTGTCCACTGGGTAAAGGACGAGGAGTATATTTGGATATACTTTGCAGAAGGAACAGCACCAGTGTCACTGTTGTTCCTCTCAGGGAGAAGAACCTAGATATGAAAGTGTGCTTGGGTTGGTGAGTCAGTAGCAAGAGCCCATTATGGGTATATGAAAACCATCTCTGTCTTGAAACAGACTCACAGACATAGAGAACAGACTTGTGGCTGCCAAAGGGGAGGGGGTGTGGGGGAAGGATGGATTGGGAGTTTGGGATTAGAAGATGCAAACTAGTTTATATAGGATGGATAAACACAAGGTCGTACTGTATAGCACAGGGAACTATATTCAATATCCTATGATAAACCATAACAGAAAAGAATATAAAAAGAATGTATGTATATGTATAACTGAATCACTTTGCTGCAGAGCCAAAATTAACACAACATTGTAAATCAGCTATACTTCAATCTTAAAAAAAAGCTCTGGGGGACTTCTCTGGTGGCGCAGTGGTTAAGAATCCACCTGCCAATGCAAGGGACACGGGTTCGAGCCCTGGTCCGGGAAGATCCCACATGCCGTGGAGCAACCAAGCCCGTGCGCCACAGCTACTGAAGCCCATGCGCCTAGAGCCCGTGCTCTGCAACAAGAGAAGCCACCGCAATGAGAAGCCCGTGCACTGCAACGAAGAGTAGACCCCGCTCGCCACAACTAGAGAAAGCTCGCTCACAGCAACGAAGACCCAATGCAGCCAAATAAATTAAAAACAAAAACAAAACTCTGTCTTACAGTATATGGAGCAAACTTCAAACAAGGGAAAGTGTGTTGTGCTTTTCATCTTTTCCTCTTAAAGAGTGTGTGTGCATGTGTGTACATTTCCAAATCTACCTACCTTGTCCAGAAAACATTTTAAAAGGACATTTAAATGCTTCTATTGATTTTACAGGGTAAATCCAATTTACAGGTAAATTACAGGATTTACAGGTAAATCCAATCTGTAGCAAAAATTTTGTGAAGCAAAAATAGAAAGGATTGTTTCATTTGCTGGGCTTGGAAAGGCGTAATTGTCATACTCAGTACTAGTTTGCTGGTCTTTGATGGAGCTAATTTAGTCGTGATAGCACTATGAATTCCTTTCCGTTCTTCCAAGGACAAAACATCATGACTTTTAACCTTTATTAGCTAGCTACAGTAGTTAGCCATAAATAGGAACAGATATTTCTGAAACTCAACACTCAGCACACTTCTGGACTAGGATAAATTCTTTGGTTGTGTGTCCTTTGTGTTATTTTCCATAGTTTCGAGCATTGGGACATTTCTCATGTTACGGCTAACAATGTACTCTATAATATCGTGAAATATAAACATAAAAGTTCATATGTAATGCTGTGAGAGACTTGTTTATCTGTTAGAGCCAAACCCTTGTGGCCCTTCTCTGCTCCTTAAAACTCTCAAATAGCTCTAAGTTACATGAGGCATAGAGAGTAATTATCTTTAATTATGTACATAAAATTTATTCCTCTCTCC
Organism: Leucopleurus acutus; assembly: GCF_964270905.1. Classification (NCBI taxonomy): domain Eukaryota; kingdom Metazoa; phylum Chordata; class Mammalia; order Artiodactyla; family Delphinidae; genus Leucopleurus; species Leucopleurus acutus. The sequence continues at coordinate 133,148,737 of NC_139142.1, read as the reverse complement.
TGCAAAAAAAAAAAAAGCACCGCTTCTATTTTAGATACTTAGCTGGTGAAGACTTGTTGGGGCCAGTAATTCCTTTAATTGCAAATAGGGAGTTGTGAGTTTATTATAGAAATTGTGTGGCCTGCATGCACCTCACAGTTACACAAAGTACTGACACCTTTTCGGTGCATTGTTTTGCAGAGTACAGAACTGCTAGAGATATTTGCTCAGTGTGAAGGCAGAATTTGTTATTTGAATTTTGGCTTCTTTTAAGGATCTTCATGAAAAATAGAAGGCAGAGTTCCAAAAATAGACCCAAGTAACTTATATGTACGTGGCCTGGGCTGGAGTGTGGTGATTAGTTCCAGAAAACCATTATAGTGCTTATGCAGGCAAAGGTTTAGAAAAGGTCAAGCACCGAAGCCTGTCAGAGGAAGCTTGCTTATAAGTTTGCACAGACCCTAAAGTTTCTGTTGTCATTTTCTCCCTTTAATTCTTGATCATACTTTACTTTTCTGTCTTTACTCACATCTCTCTTACTATGTACCTGCATGTTTCTCTTCCTTCTATGTCTTCAAAGCCATTCTTCAGACATTAAGAATAGCTTAGTGGCTGCCCTTAGAGAATGCTTTTTGAAGGAGGGCAGAGGCAGAAGTCTCAGTGACCATCATAGGACTGACCACAGCCCTCAGTCACTCCCCCTCCTTAACTCATAGTTTGTCAAGGTTAATCATTAAGAGAGAAGGTAGCATTTAGCATCCCCAAAGCTATGGAGTACTATGGAATGAAAGAGATGAGTCGTTGAAGTGAATTATTCCTATGGGTTATGAGAAGGTGAAAGCCTGTAGCTACTGTCTTGTATTAAAACTCAGTGAATTCCTTTCCAGTATCTCTCAGTGTCATTGTGAGAGAGAGTATTTTCCTTAAGTTCCAGTAACAGACTACATGACGATAGATAACGCCTCACATCTGTTATCAAAATGATAATCCAGTTGCTAGCTAAGCCCTTTTGTATTTGTAGAATATAATGTATCTATATGCATACTTAAGACAAAAACCAACAAAAAAATCAAGTTTTTTTTTTTTTTTTTTGCGGTACCCGGGCCTCTCACTGTTGGGGCCCCTCCCGCTGCGGAGCACAGGCTCCGGACGTGCAGGCCCAGCAGCCACGGGCCCAGCTACTCCGCAGCACGCGGGATCCTCCCAGACCGGGGCAAGAACCCTAGTCCCCTGCATCGGCAGGTGGACTCCCAACCACTGCGCCACCAGGGAAGCCCAAAGATCAAGTTTTAACCTTTGTGACCAATATTTTCATCTTTCAATGACTTCTAAGTAAGTGCTTTATATTCCACCCCCTTAAAAGAAGAGTTTGTCAGCTCTGTACACCTCTGCACTCTTTTGTGCTTTCAACAGTCTGACACACTTTTAACTTTTCTCTCCATTTTCCTCTTTCTTTATGCTTCATATTGCTTTAATTCACCTTTTCTTACCAACCTGTAGAGTCTCTTACTAATAATTACTTTAGTCATAGTGCAAGGAGATGAAGTTTTCACTAGCAAGAACTCAGCATCAGCTGTGTCCATAGCACTACGGTGAGTAATTTGAGGGCCACAGAGTTATAAATAACATGATCACTGCCCATTGGAAGGAAAATGTAATGTTTATTGAACTTTCATAATGTTTTTTGTAAGACATTGTTGTACTACTCTCAAGGAGCTCACTAAGGTATGTAAGTAACTATAACACACACAGAATGTGTGGAATGTTATTTTTTTAAGTTACATATAAAATTATATGGAAGTTCTGAAGGGAAAAATGGTTTCTAATTATGGGAAACAGGGAAGGCTTTTTAAAGAGGGTGGTAGCTATGGGGCTGAACTTTCAAAAAGAGGTACGATTTACTCGAACATGTTCAAATAGAAGGGTAAAGAAAGCTTTCCAAGAATAAGCTAAGGCCCAGAGGCAGGTATGTGTCTGTTCATACATTTATTAAAGAGGTGTTCACTGAGCATCCCACTTGGGTTAAGTACTGGTCTAAGCTAAAGCCCTGGGGATACAGTGGTGAATAAGAGTAGGCATTGCCCCTAACTTACATTCTAAATTTATTTATTTACTTTTTATTTTCGACTGTGTTGGGTCTTCGTTGCTGCACAAAGGCTTTCTCTAGTCATGGTGAGTGGGGGCTACTCTTTGTTGCAGTGTGCGGGCTTCTCATTGCAGTGGCTTCTCTTGTTGCAGAGCACAGGCTCTAGGCACGCGGGCTTCAGTAGTTGTGGCACACAGTCTCAGTAGTTGTGGTTCACGGGCTCTAGAGCTCAGGCTCAGTAGTTGTGGCTCACGGGCTCAGTTGCTCTGCAGCATGTGGAATCTTCCCAGACCAGGGCTCAAACCCATGTCCGCTGCATGGGCAGGTGGATTCTTAAACACTGTGCCACCAGGGAAGCCCCCACTAACTTACATTCTAAGAGGGAGACAACCTGTGATTGGCTCCAGGTAAGCAGAATCAGCAGTTCTAGAGAGTTTCAGAGGAAGGAGAGGGTTATGGGCTGGAGAAAGCTTCTTGGTCGGGGTCATACAGATTGCTAAGTACAGAACCTCTTGTCTGCTCCATTATTGTATGTAAGTCATCCTCACTTATATCTTTCATAACTTCTCACAGAGCCGAACCACTAGCCACATGTGACTACTGAGCACATGAAATGTGGCTAATCCGAATGTGCTCTAAGTATAAAATACACACTGGGGGCTTCAGTGGTTAAGGGGGCACAGTGGTTAAGAATCTGCCTGCCAACGCAGGGGCACAGGTTCAAGCCCTGGTCCAGGAAGATCCCACATGCTGCAGAGCAGCTAAGCCCATGTGCCACAACTACTGAGCTTGTGCTCTAGAGCCCGCGAGCCACAACTACTGAAGCCCGCATGCACAGAGCCTGTGAAGCCACCACAATGAGAAGCCCGCGCACTGCAACAAAGAGTAGCCCTCGCTCGCTGCACCTAGAGAAAGCCTGCGTGCAGCAACAAAGACCCAATGCAGCCAAAAATAAATAAAATAAAAGTAAATTTAAAATACACACTGAATTGCAAAGATTTAGTATGCCAAAAAGGGTTGTAAAATATCTCAATAATTTCTTTTAAATTCTTATTGAAGTATAGTTGCTTTACAATGTTTTGTTAATTTCTGCTGTACAGCACAGTGAATCAGTTATACATATACACATATCCACTCTTTTTTAGATTTCCTTCCCATTTAGGTCACCACAGAGCATTGAGTAGAGTTCCCTGTGCTATACAGTAGTTTTTCATTAGTTATCTATTATATATATAGTAGTATATATATGTCAGTCCCAATCTCCCAATTCATCCCCCCTTTCCTCGTTGGTAACCATAAGTTTGTTTCCTACATCTGTGACTCTATTTCTGTTTTGCAATCTCAATAATTTTTAAATTGATTACATGTTGAGGTGATGATATTTTAGATATGAGTTTAATAAAATCTTATTAAACTTAATTTTACCTGTTTCTTTTTACTTTTAAAATGTGACTTCTAGAAAATTTTAGATTAAATCCATGGTTGTCATTCATGGCTTGCATTATATTTCTATTAGTGCTGTTATAAGGCAATGCTAAGGTCCTAGTGTATACTTAGTTCTGTTATTAAAGATGTACTAAGGCAATATGGGTGTATAATACTCAGATAAAATCCTTAGTTTTCCTTTTCTTCATTCTTTTGATCTTTTTATTTACTCAGATATCTATCTCTGCCTTTTCAACTTTGTTAATGACCTTTGCCATAATTTTTAGAGACATTTGCTTAACTAGTAAGTGGTTCAGAATTTAAAGAAACTCCAGGTGAGAGTAAAATAGTCTTAGTTTTTCTAATTTCGGAGAGCTGTTACCCTGCTTTTGCCGCTGTGCTTTGAGCTACCTGTAGGCTTGCTGGTCCCTCAGCCTGCAAGATTATTCCCTCTCCGCACACTCCAGCCTAATCGGCTCTTAACCATCCTTCAAGACTCAGCCTATAACCCCCGCTCTCTGTGAAGCCGTCCCCAATCCCTTCAGTCAAGGTTATATGCTTCTCTTTATTGTTCCCTTGGCACTCTATTCTCACTTGTGATGTTTGATGAATGGACAAACTGACCACCAGACATTTTAAACTTAAATGAATTTGAAACTGGAAGCAGGGACATTGCAGCACTTATTCCTTAGATTAAGTGAAAATCAGCAAGATAAGTAAGTTCACTTTGCCTCCTTGGAAGTCTTCATGCCTCCTCAGTGACCAGAATTATAAGGTCATCTCAAATTTTCCACCAAGTCACATCTGTTCTGACTGGAGAGGTGTTTGGGTGAAGGCTCAGATGAGGAAAGAATGGCAGCCTATAGCATCTGTTCCATTGACCAGTTCTGTGGCAATCCAGTTAACCTCTACTTTCCCATTCAGAAAATGAGGGTGACACTTGGTACTTTACTCTTCCGTGACTATTTTGACGCTTAAGGAAGGGTATTAAGTATTAAGAGAGTTCAATAATAGGGGACACTCTGCTTCTGTGCTATGATTAGACTGTATGCTTTAGTGGGTTTGTTTTTTCAATCAGGAGACTTCTGGGAAAAATTTGTTAAATGGGTCCAAAGTTAATGAAAACATATGCTTATCTGCTTTTTATACTTTCTATATTAATCTAAACATATGCCATGTTGCCCTCTGAATTCCTAATGATATGTTTAATTTATTAGGTTTAATTTAAAGATTGGTATTTGTATTAGAAAAATACTACTAATGCACTCCTGATAGAATCTTACCTGTGCTTTTTGTAAGTAAAAAATTACTCTTTCTTTATTACTTGAGTTCATAACCTATCAACATCATCAGTATCTTGTGATTGTCCCTTAGGTTCACACACAGACTACGTTTTACTGACTCTTTACTAAATTGGTTAATCTCCTATGAAAGTAATGTGACCCAGTAGTCCTCGCTGCCACTCTAGATGTCCGTGGACTTCAGGGTGCAGATAGGTATATGTGGTATAGTAAAAGAGGCTGGGGGACTTCCCTGGCGGTCCAATGGTTAAGACTCTGTGCTTCCAACGCAGGGGGCGCAGGGTTCAATCCCTAGTGGGGGAACTAAGATCCCCTATGCTGCACAGCACAGGCAAAAAGAAAAGAGCCTGAAACTTGGAGGCGGAAGTGGGGTTTTAGGTCTTGGCTATTACCACTCTGTGTATGACCTGAGCAAGTCACTTCAAATGAATTTCCTTACCCATAAAATGAGAATAGTAATTCCTATATGTACTTGTTAGGATTAAATGGGAAGGCCTATGTAAAAACACTTCATAAACTGTAAAGCAGTTTATGGCCAATAGACTTTTGTGATGCAAGTATGCTTTGAGTGGAAATTTCTTATTGTAGTGTTGAACAAATAATGGGGGAGGAAGGATTCTCCTGACTTTGAAATATGAATGATAATTTTGACAAAAACCTAGGAGACTCCTCCAAACATGCTGCTGCTGGCTACGTGTAAGAGAGGAGGTAACCTAGTGCTGGGGCTTTGAGAAGAATGAGTCAAGGCAGCTTCTGAAAACATTTTTAAATATTCTATGGGCCTGGATACTTAAGTAATAGGACGGTAGTACTAAATGTGAAAAGAGCACTGGAAACAGACCAGGGACCAGAGAGGATTTAGAACTGGCAATGTGGCAACATATACTAAAATGTTAAATGTGCATGACCCTTGACTCAGCATTTCCTCTTCAAGGAATCTACCCTCAAGATGCATTTGTATTCATGCCCCAAAATGTAGGCACAAGGATTTTTTTTGCAGTGTTGTATGCATATCTGTCTAGACACATTGCATTTTCAAATGATAGAGTGCAAGCTCACTTAATTGAGGGAGTGGGGGGTTGGGGAGAGAATTTCTTGGCTCACAGGACTGAGAAGTCCAGGATTCTCACCTCAGGCCAGCCAGATCCAGGACCCGCATTGTCCTTGGTCCTCAGGTTTGTGGTATACTTGTCTGTCTGCTTCTCTCAGCTCTGCTTTCTCTGTGTTGGTTTCATTCTCAGATAAGTAGTCTACCTGTTCTCATGTGGTTGTCTCTGGTAGCTTCAGGCTAAGCTCCTTCCAGTTTAGTGATCAAGGGGGACGAAAATCGCTCCTCCTTCTCTATAGTTTCAAAAAGGCCCAGAGTTGACTCTTATTGTACCGACATAGTTCAAGCTCCTATCCTTGACCCAGTTCCCCAGGGCAGGAGGATAGAATCCTCTAATTAATCTGGCTTGAGTCATATCCTTGGGGTGGCAGTGGGAAATGGCTTGACCCCACTTTCACCACATGTAGTAACAATGAAGGAATGGTGCTTTCCTGCTGGAAGAGTAAGATGTTATCAGAAGAAGGAAGAAAGGATGCGTGTCAGGCGAAAGCAATAGCTGTTCACTATAATGTCTATTTCTAATAACAAATATACGGTTACAACCTAAATGCCCATCAGTACAGGAAAACTTAAATGTGATACATCATAGGGGGAGATATGATGTAACTTTTAAAGTGAATGATGTGCATACATGTGTTGACAAGGAAAAATGTCCATTATGTAATATTAAATTACAAATGAAGTTGCAGAAAAGTATTTTTTTTAACATCTTTATTGGGGTATAATTGCTTTACAATGGTGTGTTAGTTTCTGCTTTATAACAAAGTGAATCAGTTATACATATACATATGTTCCCATATCTCTTCCCTCTTGCGACTCCCTCCCTCCCACCCTCCCTATCCCACCCCTCCAGGCTGTCACAAAGCACCAAGCCAATATCCCTGTGCCATGCGGCTGCTTCCAACTAGGTATCTACCTTACTACGTTTGTTAGTGTGTATATGTCCATGACTCTCTCTCGCCCTGTCACAGCTCACCCTTCCCCCTCCCCATAACCTCAAGTCCGTTCTCTAGGAGGTCTGCGTCTTTATTCCTGCCTTACCCCTAGGTTCTTCATGACATTTTTTTTTTCTTAAATTCCATATATATGTGTTAGCATACGGTATTTGTCTTTTTCTTTCTGACTTACTTCACTCTGTATGACAGACTCTAGGTCTATCCACCTCATTACAAATAGCTCAATTTCCAGAAAAGTATTTTTAATTATATGTATCATCTATTATGGATATGAATACTTTTTATTCATATGTTTCCGTACTGCTTTTGGTTTGCTATTGTATTTATTTAAAATTAGTATATATCACATTTATAATTTAAAAAACTAATGTCCCAGGTGGCCCCCATTCCAGATAAGGAACTGGAATTGACAAATCAAGAACTATAGAGATGGACTTCCCTGGTGGCACAGTGGTTAAGAATCCGCCTGCCAATGCAGGGGACATGGGTTCGAGCCCTGGTCTGGGAAGATCCCACATGCCACAGAGCAGCAAAGCCTCTGCACCACAACTACTGAGCCTGTGCTCTAGAGCCCGTGAGCCACAACTGCTGAGCCCGTGCACCACAACTACTGAAGCCTACGGCACCTAGAGCCCGTGCTCCACAACAAGAGAAGCTACTGCCATGAGAAGCCTGCACACCGCAACGAAGAGTAGCCCCCATTCGCTGCAACTAGAGAAAACCCGCGCACAGCAATGAAGACCCAACGCAGCCAAAAATGAAATAAAATAAATAAATAATAAATTAATTAATTTAAAAAAAACTATAGAGAGATGGACAGATGATGCAAAAACTGTAAAATAGTATTCAGGTAACTGATATAAAAATATCGGGACTTTCCTGGTGACGCAGTGGTTAAGAATCTACCTGCCAATGCAGGGGACACAGGTTCGAGCTCTGATCCGGGAAGATCCCACATGCCGCGGAGCAGTTAAGCCCGAATGCCACAGCTACTGAGCCTGCTCTCTAGAGCCCGCGAGCCACAACTACTGAAGCTCTCGGGCCTAGAGCCTGTGCTCTGCAACAAGAGAAGCCACCGCTATAATAAGCCCGCGCACTGCAATGAAGAGCAGCCCCTCCTCACTGCAGCTAGAGAAAGCCCGTGGGCAGCAACGGAGACCCATCGCAGCCAAAAATAAATATTGGGAACCAAGGAGGTGGGTAGGACAGATTAACCAGATTCATCTGCCTGTGTAGTAGGGTGGCAGATTTATATCCTGGAAGGATAATGGTAACCAAAAAGGCATGTGGTTTGGAAGAAGTGGGGTAGGGAGCACAGAGAATAACTTTGGCAACCACATGAATGAAAGGGAAGAAGAACGAAGGCGGAGAATGTTGGCAGCTTACACAGCGACGTGAGCAGTGATTCTGGAGTTGAGAGGTCTGGTTGTGTTACTTGGGCACCCTGTCAGCTAGGAAAGGTCACACGATGTCTCTCAGGGTCTCTATCTCATATGTAAAATGGAGTCATTAGTATTTTCCCTGTTTTGTTCATAGGATGACTGTGAAATTGAAGTGAGATGGAAAAGGGTTATAGAAAAGACCATATAATTCCAAGTTAGACAGGACCAAAATAAAGAATGTGTCTAAAAATGGAGTGGGAGAAGAAAAGGATAGGAAGATGTCATCAGACTTCCTTTGCACATTAGACAACTTAGATGGCTAACTTCGTTGGTCATTTAATCTATTTGGATGGGCAGGTGCTTTATTGAGAGATAGGAAGACGTTTACATTTGTTTGTGTGTATGTTTTTCAGTACTGTTCACTAAAATGAATAATTATAAATAGTTCACCGGCATGTGGGAACAGCAAAGGCATAACTGCACATACCATATACAACCATCATGGAAGAAAATACACAGAAGAAAGTCCATGTAGAAATACTACATCTCTGAATTACTTGGAATCTTCATATTGGTGGCTTACCCAACAGAACTTCTTAAATATCATTCCCATGAAATCCAAATAAGAACTACTCAGAAATATCAATTATGTTAGCATTCCCACACATTTAAAATCTGATTAATTTGTTTTGCTCTGTGTATTTTAGCATTTTGAGGTTTAAATATTGTGTGTTCCAAATAGAAAACTCAAGTCAATTTCACTGAATTGTATTTATTTATTTACTTAGTACTTATTCTGCCCTTATCTACCATGTGCTTGGACTGGTGCTAGGCACCGATACACAAACATAATTAACACATAGTAGTCACTGCCTTCAAACAGCCTTCTCTTAGTTCATAGGGAAGGCAGATACATGGACAAAGAGAGTGTAATGGGAGTGGGGCAGGATTGTCAGGAAGAGGGTCACTGTACTTTGAATAATCTCATTTTTTTCCTTCTTATTCTTTCTAAATGCCTGCTATAGCTTTCTTTTTAGTTGTTATTGTTCAGGTGTGTGTTAAAAAGAATTGATCATCTCTCAGCTTTTGAAGCTCAGTAGATAGTCTGTCTATATAACTTTTTTTTTTTTTTCCCTTGGCTGTGTTGGGTCTTGCTGTGTGCAGGCTTTTTCTAGTTGTGGTGAGCGGAGGCTACTCTTCGTTCTGGTGTGCAGGCTTCTCATTGTCGTGGCTTCTCTTGTTGCGGAGCACGGGCTCTAGGCGCGCAGCCTTCAGTAGCTGTGGCACGTGGGCTCAGTAGTTGTGGCTCGCGGGCTGTAGAGCTCAGGCTCAGTAGTTGTGGCACATGGGCTTATTTGCTCCACAGCATGTGGGATCTTCCCGGGCCAGGGCTCGAACCCATGTCCCCTGCATTGGCAGGCGGATTCTTAACCACTGCACCACCAGGGAGACCCTGTCTATATAACTTAATCACAGGGACAAAGTGGTAAAATTTCGGAGATTGGGTTTTTTTTTTTTATCCTATAAATTTACCAGTTCTGAGCTGAGTTGTTAGTCTTTTGGAGAAGAGAAAGGATCCCCTACCCTTCAATCCCACCCCCAGTACACAACACACTTTTAAAACATTTTTTATCTTTGATGCTATCTGCTGCAGAAGAAAGATGTCCTATCTTGGACTTTCTTTCCTGACTCCTTTGGATAAACAAAACTTTGAACCTGCTTTGAGGCTTAAGGCCTTTGTAATTATGTGTGTATGTAATAGAGAAACTGTAAAAGCTCAATTTCTCTGGCTCGCAAATGTGAGATTATTCCTCTGCTCTGCCTTTCCTCACCTTCTCTTCTCCCACCATACAAATTTGAGCTCATGTTAGGAGCATATGTCTGGTGATACTCCAGTTCCCAAGAGGCCAGTGAACAAGACAGTAGTAAAACATTTTTCATTATAGGTAAGGCAAAGTAATCCTGATTCTTTAATTTTGGGTCTAGCTGTTTCTGTTATTAAATCAGCAGTTTAGTTGAAGTAGATTCATATGTTGAACTGGTTCTTATTGTAAAAAGCCATTTTTTTCAGAGTCAGAGAAATGAGAGGGATTCTGTTCTTTTTTTAAAAGAGAAACAAACACATGTATTGTCTCATATTTTTGTAATAATGCATTGTTTTTATAGAGTTATTTTCTGAGTTTTAAAGCCTATGCTTTCATTTTCCCCTTTCACTTCTTCCCATGGAATATTATCATGTTTGTCTGCCTATTCTTTCTGCTTTCTTGTTAAGTGGACTTATTTAATATTATTATTATTACCCCTGGTGATAATTCCCTGTGTGTCAGTAATTCCCTGACCTCTCATAAACACTAAGGAACATCCAGTAGCTGTGCTAAAAGCCACTACCATTGATGGGACCAAGGACAGCTTAACTTTGGAGAAAAACTCTCCTCTTTTCTTTAAAAATTAAAAAGCAAACTGTATAAATAAAAGAAGGGAATTGCCAAGGTCATTATGTCCTTAAAGGTTTTTTCCTAAAGCCCTGACTTTAGAAGACAGTCATCATCAGCATATACTTATTTTTTCATAGAAATATTTATATGATGTTATTTTTTTACATCCAGGTATTAATGTAGGTGTGGGACTTATTTGAGTTTGCTTCACATCTAGGTAATTTAGTTTTTCAAAAATAATGAAAGGCTAATTATTAGGCAATAATGTGATCAAATTACCAAAAGCTTCAAGGTGGTTCTATTTCAGTTCTCAGCCTGATGTGTATTGAAAAATATCTCTACTTAGAGTAGTTACTGTTCATAATACATTATGGAATCTTTTTAGATAACAGGTTGGATGATAAAGAAGCCGTTACCCTTGATTTGGTGTGTTTAACCCAAGTTAAATTTATGACAGACTGAAAATTAGCTGTAGTGTTATACATCTCGCTTCCTGTTCTGTGCAATTTGATATATGTGTGGGCCATATGTCCAGCAGGAGTTATAAGAATATGTTATTGATGGATGGAAAAGCTGTTTCATAGTTCCCTGTGAAAATATACATTGTAACTTGTACAGTGTGTATAGAACCTTGCAGTTTTGGTTTATGAGAGATTTAACCTGTGGCTAAAGGTAATATAATGAAATCTGTTGGAAATTCTTCAGAAGAGGAGAATTTGGAATCTACTTATTTAATTTTCAAGCTTTTATGCAGTTGACCAATTTAGGAGGGAGACCTTAACTAAGTGCTTTTATTTTCAGAGCAGATGAGAGATTATAACAGTACCTTAGTTTCTGAAATACCATGGATCAAAGAATTCAGTGCATATCTACATTGCTTACTTCCCCCACTTCATTGCCTTTACCTCAAAATTATTTGCAGGAAGTACCTTGTTTTCAACATGTTTATTGCATTTAAGGCTTTGCCCTCATCCCCAGTCTTATTAAAGGAGTTCCACCATAATGTTGATTAATTTAAAATTTCCTAAACAATGGATTAGCGATAGCTCTGCAAAAGTAGTGTGAAACATAATATACAGGATTTCTCATTTAAATACAGCCCAGGTGATAAATCATTACTGTACAGTAATCTCTGACCAAAGAGGCAGACTTTCTTAGTGGGCCTGTGTCTGTGTTGTTCACCACCAGCACTGGCCAGTTTTGGGGCAATCACGTGTGAAACCAGACACAGATTGGAACTTGTGTGGGCATCTTTATCTGTACAGACAGTTCTAATAAATTAAGGCCACATCTCCCAAAGAGACTTCTATAGTCAGCAGCACATTTTCTGTAATACCTAAGAAACTCTAAACAGGTCTTTCAAATAGCCTTAAAATGATTCCTTTTAGTAGGTGTTGAGTCCAGTTGTTCTGATATGAGAGAACTTCTGAAACAGATTAGTCTGTCAGTGTTTTCTGAGTCTTCATAATATATTAGCCATAAAGCAAAGCAATGCCCTTTATTTCTACCCTCTAGGTTGCACTTCTGAATCACCTGTGGAGCTATGCTTACATCCACTACTAGAAATTCTGGTTTGATAGGTTTGAAGTAAAGTCACTGTATCTGTTTTCTAAAGTTTTGGAGATATTTCTAATATACACACTTTCAGTTGAGTACCACTACCAGTTACAAGCTACATTTAAATTTGTACTATGCATATTTTATATAACATGAAGACAAGTTTCATTCATACTGGTGCTATGGCTTTACAAAGAGGAACCTAGAAGGTAGCTAGAAGGAAATCCTAGCTATAATCAGAATTTTGGATTTAAAAGAGAACCAGTCTAGGGACTTCCCTGGCAATCCAGTGGTTAAGACTCTACGCTTCCACTGTAGGGGGTGAGGTTTCGATCCCTTGTCAGGGAACTAAGGTCCCACATGCCACGCGGCGTGGCCAAAAAATAAAAGAGAACCAGTCTAAACCCCTCCTCTTTACAGATGAAAAAGAGCAAAGAGGTGGAAGAATTTTCAGAGTTGGTAGCAGAACCAAATCCATGACTCTGACTTGAGCTCTTTCTACACTAGCATCTTGGACCTAGTCCATCTTTGAGAAAAGCCTCAAGGCCACTCAGTAATCTAGAAATTGTCTTGAGCATCCCAAAGCCCAACAGAGTATTGTGAGATTCAGAATATTTAATAAAAGGAGCAATAATGCAGCCAGCAGGAACTCCTCGCATCTTTGAAGTTACTAGGCAGGAGTTACGAGTGACATTACTCACAGTTAAAAATTATAGACATCACCCAGAAAGCTTTTGTGACTTTTTTGTAAACATGGAAATTTCTGGCAAGAGATGCCTAGATTTGGTACCGAAGATTGTCAAGAACAAGATGATCATCTGTCTTATTTTTAAACTGATCCTTAAGTCTTGGCAGCAGGTCTAGAAAATTATGCCAATATTATATTTCTACACAGGTCTGACTTTTAGCTTGTACTTCAGAAGGATATTGTGCCTAGATTTGCAATTTAACCAAGTAAAGGAATAGTATGTTTATTAATTAGGCTTAGATTTGGTTGTTAAAAAGAAAAATCCAAATAACAGTAGTTCAGTCAGGTAGAGATTGATTTTTCTTTTTTTTTTTTAAAGCTACATGGGATATATATATTTTTTTCAAATTTATTTATTATTTATTTTGGCTGCACTGGGTCTTAGTTGTGGCACATGGGATCTTTAATTGTGGCATGCATGCAGGATCTAGTTCCCCGACCAGGGATCGAACCCGGCCCCCTGCATTGGGAGCCTGGAGTCTTACCCACTGGACCACCAAGGAAGTCCCAGATTGATTTTTCTTTTGGATTAAAATAGTCCAGAGGGAAGGGAAGCCCAACATTAGTGTGGTTGCTTCATAGCTGTCAGGGATGGGTTCTTCTAATTTTGCTCCATCCATCTTGGTACTATGTTAAATCTTCAAGGTATCTGATGGTTCTAGATGGCTTCTGGAGCTTCGGTCATCTCAAAGGGGCATACCTCCAACTTGAGTCAGCTCCCTTTTTTTTTTTTTGAGTCAGCTCCCTTGAAAGAACTTTCCTAGAACCACCCTATCCAACAATTTCTGCTTCCATCTCACTGGTCATTCCTATTATCGAGGGAGACTGGAAAGTTATAACTGGGCGAGTTGCTATTCACAATAATTAGAAATTTTGTTGTTAAGAAAGAAGGAGGGAATGGATATTGAGCAGGTAACCAACAGATCTGCCATACCTGTTTTGAAGAGTATAATTTTTATATTAGGAAAATCAAATTTTAGTCACATCAAAAACTATTATATAGGATATAAAATTTTAAAGATCTCCAAACTACAATCTACCATGTATCTGATTAATAAAAGCAATAAATCTCTATGATACTGTTCTGCTTTGGATTTCTCAGTAGAACTCATTGGGAACAGCTGTTAGGTTTTATATATTTTTAAATGAACTGAAGAAGGAGTTCTTCAAAACAACAGGAGAAAAAAAGATAAATTCAACTCTGTTTCCTTTTGGAGATAGGGAGAATCAAAACAACCACAAGGACAATTCAGAGTATACTATATAAAATGGTATGAGACAGGAATGAGCCTATGAAACACTAAGAAAGAAGTTGTTTAGTATTTAGATGGAATAGGATAGACTATTGCAACACATGAAATAAACACATATCATAGCAATGAATCATACAGAAGACCTGTGCTGGAGAGAAGGATGGGCACATTGGGTTAAAGTTCCAAGTATTAGACATTGTCTTAATCCAGTTGGGCTGCTGTAACAAAATACTACAGACTGAGTGGCTTATAAACACAGAAATTTATTTCTCACAGTTCCAGAGGCTGGAAGTCCAAGATCATGATACCAGCATGGTCAGGTTCTGGTGAAGGCCCTCGTCTGGGTTGCAGACTGCTGACTTGCTACTGTGTCCTCACATGGCTGAAGGGGCTAGGGAGCTCTGTGGGGTCTCTTTTTTAAGGGCATTAATCCCATTCACGAAGGCCCTGCCTTCATGATCTCACCTCCCAAAGGCCCACACCTCTTAAAACCATCACACTGGGCATTAGGTTTTCAACATGCGAATTTTGGAGGGACACAAACATTCAGATTACAGTAGATATAATTACCTCTGCCTGTACCATATCTGTACAAATAAAATGCGAAGATGGAGAGAATTTTGTTGTCTAAAAAACTTACAGACAGGAGCAAGCAGTAATCTGCAGCGTGTACAACTGTAGACCGTGGTGTACATAAGTGTATTAAGATGGAAGTGTTCTCACTGTAAGACCAGATTTTTAGAAGTTCTGTAGCCTCATTCATACCTACAGTTCACACGGTGCCATTTAGCACATATTTATTGAGTGCCTCATATTTACAATACGCTTTAAGGAGGAAATTCGTTCACAAGTTGCCACGTAGGTGAGAAAGTCTAGATTTTGGCTTCTTATAACTATGAATTTCAAATCTGGGGAAAACCCAGCCTTGTATTTTTATTCCTTTTCCTTTCATAATTACTTATCAGTAACCAAACCCAGTCTGTTGACTTTTCTCCAACTGATAGAAAACAGGAAACTCCAGAGACTCCGTATGAGAAAAGGACCAGGCTGCATCCTCTGTGACCTCAGCCCTTCGGTCTGAGCTCTCCTCAGAGCAACAGTTGGAAACAGTTCCATCTCCTTGTGGCTTTGGTAGTAAGCATAGGGAGTGCAAATGAAACCAGCTAATGCAACAAGGTGTGTTAGCCTGGCCTTTGAGCTCATGAGCCATCTTTTGAACCTTTTATGCTAGTGCGCTTTTGGGCATCCTTGGGGGAGAATAGTTTACGCTCTAATCCAACAGTGGATCAGGGACCATTCTCTGTCCTACATAGCAGTGGAAATGCCTTTGGCACTCTGGTATTAAATAACTGCTTATTTGAACATATTGTGCAATGGCTTAGCCTTTCCCACACATTACTAGTTCCCTTTGAAGCTGTTGTGCTCAGTTTGAGTTCTCCAGTAGGGACTATGAAAGAAAACAAAAATCTCACAAGTTATATTTCCTTTTTATCTACTTAGTGCTGTTGCAGCTATCTCATATTTTGGTTTTTGTGTCCCTCACTCTGCACCCTATTTTCCCTCTGCTTTCAGGTGAAGGTCTCCCACAGGTGTATTACTTTGGACCATGTGGGAAATACAATGCCATGGTGCTGGAGCTTCTGGGCCCTAGCTTGGAGGACTTGTTTGATCTCTGTGACCGAACTTTTACTTTGAAGACTGTGTTAATGATAGCCATTCAGTTGGTAAGTTGGCGTTGCCATTCTGCAGAAGGATAGGCGGGGCGGGTCTCCCAGCCACATCCTTGTGTCCCTGTTGGTGATTTACTAGCTGTAGTGACACCTAGTGAATGCACACTTACTGGCTTGGTGGCATTCTAGGAAGCTGGCTGGGGCAAAAAGGGTTAATCCAGAGAAGTCGCACTGCATTTGCTGTTTGCTTTATTTTAAGAATTTGCACCTTGGAGCAATACTCTGACCTTGACTGAAGTGGAAATTTATTTAGGGAGAGAGAGGATGATTAGGAAAAATTGTACAGATGCAAGTAACTTCTTTGTTGTTTTATTTATACGTTTTAAACACATGACTGTAAAATTTTGTCATGTCCTCCCTCTCTCCTTACCATCGCATCCAAGAAAAGATTGGAGATGTAACCCACTGCCCTAAAATCAGATTCTGAAGTTGTGTGACCAAGAACCTGCCTTAGTTCTCTTGCCTCTAGTTCTCACAGAGACTGAGACAGCTGAAGAGGCAGCTTTCTCAGCTCCTACCAAATTACACACTAGTACCACTTTAAGGAACAGTTAAGACAGTTCCTTTGAGAACTTTGTCATCCCCTAAGCAGAAGGATGTCTTTATTGGTCTGAAATGGTGATGGTCTCACCCAGTTTAAAGACTTGGAAATGTTAGAAAATTGATCTTGACTTTTGAGTCAAAAATTCAAATGCTCATGCTTCCCTTTCTATACTGAGTAGAAAAGCTTTGAAGATAGAAGTGAACTTAATGAAATTTGAATAATTTTATGATTATTATTTGGGGCTATGTTTACTTTCTCATAAAACCTGTACTCCTACCTCTGCTGTTAGTTAGCTCTGTGATATCAGTCCAGTATTAACTTCTCTGGGCCTCACTTCCCTTATTTCTGCAACAAAGAGACAGAGTATAGGAAGGTGTGGGCAGGAGGTGAATGTGGCAGTGGCACCTGTCTTCAAAGGCCACCAACGTATTCTGATTTCCTGCCTGGGAGTAATTCTTGCCTCTCAAATGCTTACTTTCTGAAGTAACATAAAAACACTAACTCTATTCATCATTTGCAAATCGTTGCATAACGAAGTAAAACTGTGTATTATCATTTTAGATGAACTGTACTATCCTCTCTCTCTTTTTTTAAATTTTTATTTATTTGACTGCACAATATCTTAGTTGTGGCAGGCGGGCTCCTTAGTTGTGGCATGTGAACTCTTAGTTGAGGCATGCATGTGGGATCTAGTTCCCTGACCAGGGATTGAACCCAGGCCCCCTGCATTGGGAGCATGGAGTCTTAACCACTGCACCACCAGGGAAGTTCCTATCCTTCTCTCTTTTATCTTGATATTTGTCATATATGTATTTGTATCAGGAAATATATTCTGGTTTACAAGAGTAAAGTGGCTCTGGGTGGTGAAGAAATGAGTTTTTTTAATTTCAAAGCTTTGGGCTGATAAAAGGAAACGTTCTGATGTATTTTTACAGTAAACTTCTTTAGAGTAGTATTTCTATCATTGTTTTTCTCTCTTTCAGCTTTCCCGAATGGAATACGTGCACTCAAAGAATCTCATTTACCGAGATGTCAAGCCAGAGAACTTCCTGATTGGCCGACAAGGCAATAAGAAAGAGCATGTTATACACATTATAGACTTTGGACTGGCCAAGGAATACATTGACCCTGAAACCAAAAAGCATATACCTTATAGGGAGCACAAAAGTTTAACTGGAACTGCAAGATACATGTCTATCAACACGCATCTTGGCAAAGGTGTGTTTCTTTTCAGCTCCATGAAAGCAGCAGGTTGTTAAAACACCTTTTTATTCCCAAAACACTTTTGTACCCATTGTGCATTACAACTTGTGATTCTTATTGCTTCACAGGGTAAGTGATTTTTGTACTTAAGAAATTAAGATGGTAAGTTAGTGACTTTCCTAAGTATCCTGTTGACAACTTAAGGATTTTTCATTCTTTGTTTCCAAATGCTTAGTTTCTCAGAGTGTGGTACTTGAATTATTGAATTAAGGTGATAACATTTTAGTAAGTTTAGTGATGAGTTTGGTATTTACATACAAATGGCCCCATATATAACCTGAAAAGGACATCAGGCTGATATCTGCTTTGAGGAAGAGTGCTTCACTAAAACATGGACTAGCCTTCTGTTCTCTGTGCATAGTTTCGTGACTCATTTTTCAGGGAGAAGCCTATGTCTTATTCAGTGAAAATATATTTGCCTTTCCATGAGTCTTGAATTTTACGCAGGATAGACAGTTTGCATAAATATTTCTAAAAGCTGTAGTCTCACTTGTTAGAGGGACTAGTCCAGGGGAGAGTATTTGCGAGGGAAGCCTAAGGAACAGTGAGAAGTCCCAGTCGGTAGGGCCCTGGGCCCTTGCCAGCTTCTCCAGGAAAGCTTCCCTTTTTATCTGTTTTATATATTGGGCTTTCATTGGAAGATTATATTTGAAGAAAAGCTTCTAAGGTGATTGAAAAGATATGTTCGAAAATCACCACCCTAGAGAGTAGACATATAAACAGAATATTAGACTCCTAGACGTAGCTAATTACGTAAGGTATTTAAATACTAACGAACAGTTTACACAATAAGTATTTTACACAATAGTACATTAAAGCTAATGTAAATCGCTATAAAGTTGCCTCATCAAGTAAACTGCTCAGATATTCAGATGAGGATTCTAGTATTAGTGAAGAGTAAAAATGACATTATAAAGTGGTATGATACAACCCGAGTTGAAATGAATGCTGTCAGGATTTTTTCGGTAACCACATGGATATTCTCACTTAACATAATAGTTTAAAATTAGGCTGGAAGGTTCTCTGGCACTTATTACTGGTGTCACTTTGGACAAGTTACTTAATCTCCCTGAAACTTACCTGTAAAAATAGAGTAACATTTCACAAGGATGTTTTGCAGGTTGAATGGGTGATAATATATGTAACATGGGTCTCTTGCATAGGGCTCAGAATTCTCTTCTTCCTTCCTTTTTACAAGGAGATAGAGTGTGTGGTACATAGTAAAGTCATGATTGTTTGGGTTAACTGACAGAGTCTAGAAGTTGTTCTAATTCCTGCCTCCTGGGCTCAGCATTTGTATTCTGATTTTGTTATTCTTGTCAGGAAAGGCAAGAACAGACAAAAGATGCATATCCATGTTGTTTGTATAAGGTACAGTGTAACAGTTAAGAAAAAGGGATGTAAATTCTGGCTTTTTCCCTTAAACCTATGTGGTCCAGTAACCTTCCTTCATCAGCATCAGTTATCTCACCCACCCTGAAAGATGTATGGTCATAGTACCTTATACCTTAGGGTTCTGTGAGATAATGCATATAAACTGTTTAGTGCTTGATGATAGTAAAGACTCTATAATGTTAGTTATCATTTATTCAACAAAATATGTTTTAAGCATCTACTGTCATCAGACTCAGGTTCCTTTATCTCTTGATGTAGCCATTTCTGCTGGAACTTTTGAGTGTATCTCCACGCGTGGACTTCCTGAGTTCCAGAGTTTTTTTCAGGTCAGATCCAACCTGTCACCGTATTTGTCTATAATGTCCCTATTACAGAGAATACATATAGGTGGTTGTCACATGCCCTTTAAACTCTGGCCATGGTCTCAAACCCAGAGAGGTTTCTGTAGGAACCCTAATCCTATTGGTTTTCAAATGTGTTGCATCCTTTATGTTGTAATGAAGAAAAAGGGAAGTGTATCTTCAAATGACCTGGAAAGAATTGCCTATTAATTTTGTGAGGGCAGAAAACAAGGGAAGCAGCCCCCTAAACCTGATATTTTACTACATTAGATTAGCCACCTTCCCACTGATTAAGTCTGCCCATTTTGTATTCCTTAATGTTTGAAGTTAGGGTGAGGACACTGGGTCACCTGGCCCCTTTCCTTCAACAAAATATATTTGACCTAAAATCAGGGATGTGATGCAAGTAAACCAAGCACATCTTTCTGATTGGTTGAAAAGCAAGAAGCCTTTATGGTATGGAAGAATTTTGTGTCCTCCTGGTCTCACTGGTATTGAAACCTTTTTTCTTTGAAAATGAAATATCCTGCATGAAAAAAACAAGGGAAATACTGAATTGAAATCCTGAATTGAATGAATGTGGAGTGTTCAAAGAAATGTGGAAATAAAGCATGGCTCTGATTTTCACTCTCATTTTTTTGAAAGGCCTTTATGATTTAAATTATTGTAGATTATTTTAGAATTTTAGAAATGGAAAATGACTTTTCAGAGTATCTAAATCAACCACTTGTTTTTCAGATGAGGACATCGAAGCCCAAAAGGTGACTTGGCCATGCTTAATTTTGTGTGGATTAATAAATTAATAGAAAGGACAGGCCAAGACCTAGATAACCTGACTCAGGAACCATTATTTTTCCTGTTATCCCATATTCCACAGCTTTTCTTCGTGGTTTTAAGTATTTGAAAAGTTACTTTATTACTTATTCTAGTGAGTTTAAATGTGTTTATTATATTTTTTGGTTTTTGATTTTTTTTAAAATCTCATTTTTTAATGGCTTTGCTGTGAAGAGAAGCTGGGCTTATTTCTGTAGGGCCGATCAGTCATTGAAAATGTGGAGAGTTTCGCCCTCTAGTGCTCAACTGTCTAAAGTACAACCATTTGTCCCCTGAATTATTTATTACCAAGGGGCCCCCTTACAGGAAGTGGATATAAAAATGGAGAGGCGATGAGTAGGTGTGATATAGTGTGAGAACCTGCAGAGTGTGGTTTCTCTATCTGCCCTGTTTTGTGGGAGGCCTCAACTCACCCTGCTTGTTCTTTCTTTTTTGGTGTATCTTTAGGTTCTGTTAACAAAATTTGTTTTTGTCTGTTGACAAAATCTGTTTCTTTAAGTTCTGTTAACAAAATCTCTTTTTGTTTTCAATTACATATGAAATTTATTGCAAACTTCAGGCAAGCCTTGTAGTCAAAAGCTTCTGATGGCCTTGCTGTTTTGCTTCATTCTTTTTAAGATTATTTCAGTTGCTCTGTATCAGCTCAACTTTATGTTATTTATGTCTCTTGTCAGGGTGCCGCCCCTTCCCATTAGTGACCTCATTTCCAAAAACCTCCTTCAAAGTACAATTTAGAAAGTTGCCTTTTCTTTCTTCATCTGCCCTGTAGAGTACTATGCACTCTTTTTCATGCAAATTTCCTGTAATTGGAGGTGGCAGTTAAATGTGTTGTGCTTTTGTATTTTGGGTTACCTGAGTAGCTTTCCCTGCCTCCCTGACTCTGTTAGGTTTTACTTTCTGCAGAAAGAAGACAAAATCAAGTTTAAGATAGCCCCTTATTCTTGCATCTGTCATTTCTTTTGATAAAGCCCAGAACTCGATTCTGAAAAATAAACACATGAAATGTCTGAGATAAATTGTAATTGGCAATTAAAAATGGAAGAATGTACTACTTCTATTGTCTGACAGCCAAAGAATGTATAAGATGTTTTCTGAGATGTAGTTACAATTTTTTATTAACTATTCTGCAGTTCTTTACCATCCTTATCTTCCCGATTTAAAGAAAAGAAAGAAAAATCCAGCAACTTGTTTTACATGATAAGCTCTCTGAATGCAGGGATATTGTTTTATGTGCCCACAAAGGGCACCTTAGTAATAAACTTTAAATTTTTCTTTAGGTGGCTATGGGACATGGTACAAATGGGATGGAGCTGAGGATTGTGCCCTGATGTGGGCTTACATTAAACTAAATTTTAAGTGTTAATTTTTATGATGAATAACAAGCACTAGGCATGTATGCTAGGCATTCTGCAGCTTGTGTCTTTGCGGGCCTAGCCAGAATGGACTCTCTTAACAGCCTCAGCTACTCAATCTGCTGCTCACTTTTCGTGATGGTAACCAAAGAGTAATTGTAGCCCATGTACTAGAAATAACATTTTGTTTAAATTATCTTACTTTCAGGAAGGTGACGGCATAGAGTGAGGGGTGGTTACTCACCATTTGGTGATTTGGACTTGGTTTTAGTTTAGGATTTGCTCTTTTCACTTGATATTTACTTGCCAGTAGCAGATCTAGGCAAAGGAAGTACACGTTGTTTCTGGTTTTGATCTAAAATACTATCCCTGATTTAGATATACAAAGAATTAGTAAGCAGAGCCTTTGCAGAGCAGACGGGTTTCTGAAGGGATTACTTGGTTTTGAACCCCTTTCTGCTTTAATAACTGCAAACATAATGTGTCATCTGTCTTCCTTTTTAGAGCAAAGCCGGCGGGATGATTTGGAAGCCTTAGGCCATATGTTCATGTATTTCCTTCGAGGCAGCCTACCCTGGCAAGGACTCAAGGTATCCTTGGAAGTGCTCAGTGGAGGGCTTTGTTTAAATACTCAGTTGATAATGAAGGGGTTGCTTACTTGATGTCTGTAGGAAGCGCAAAGGGGAAGATTGGCTACAGGGATGACAGGCAGGAACGACATTAGTCTATAATGTTAATGCTCACCTGGGCCTTGGAAGCTCTGTTTTGCCCACGTTTGTCTTCTTCCCCTTCTGATCCTTCTTCCTTATTTTCGAGTTTTCCATAGTCTCTTCCCTCATTCCCTCCCAGCCTTGACAGTGCTGCTTTTCTCTCTGTGTCAGTATGCCTCCTTCACTAACATTATGTAGCAGGCATATTGTTCCCAGGGTGTTGGGGAATTTCTGGAACAAATTGATGATAGCAGCTGCTACATATTTTACCAGCAAGGCCAGCAGGACTAGGTGTGCCCCTAAGGGGAACTGGGAAATACTTGTTCTTCCTATATAGGCTAAGGACCCACCTGAACTAAAATGAAAATCCAGGTTTAACATTGCTGTTCAAGTGTTTAATTGAATAAATGCCTTTGCATAAAATAGCTGTTCCTTGTAAAATGTGTAGTTTAAATAGCCTTCCTTAGGTAGGTGTCAATACAGTGCATTTGTGTCGAAGTTAACTATTAATTATAGTTACAACCATTGTAATGATTACTCTGTGCCTCTGGCGGTTAGACTAGGAAATGGTGAGCTTCTAACCCATTCTACGTCCCATTAGATAGTTAAATGCAAGACATTTTTGAGTTGTGATTTATTTCAACATGTTAGTATGGAAGGAAACTTAATTGGTAGCTTTGGGTACTACTATACCCCTTCCCTCCCGAAGGGCAGAATGATTCGTTTTGCTGTGCTTTCTTGGACATTGTCCTGAAAAGTGAGGCTTTTATCCCTTCCCTTTGGGAAGATTTTATTTCTTTCCCATTAAATTCCTCTCCTAACATCTCCTCCATGGTCTTCTCCTAGTCACGTATACCTTCTCATTGATATTGACAGCTGTCAAATAGTGTTTCACATCCTGTTTGCTCATTATACAGCCAAATAATGCATTTGTATATTATTAATTGCTTGAAACTTTCTCATGATCCATGAATCATTTTAGTGGTAGTTGCAGATTTAAAACGCCTCCAGTATACTTCAAAACATAATTGCTTAAAGCCTGGTGCAGCAGGCTAGGCAGAGCCTCATGAGAATCCCTTGAGACCACATTATTGGTCCATGCTCCAGGAGCCCTCTGTCTACAGTCTTGAGCAAACCAGACTTGGCTACTTTGAGCCACTGACATATAGCAAACCTGTCTGTTAGCCATGCCTGTATCATAGTTAACATTTTTTCCCTCTGGAAGCACATTGTGGAAAGGCAGTTGTTTTTTCCTTTTGTTTTAATTTAATTTAATTAATTTATTTTTTATACAGCAGGTTCTTAGAAAGGCAGTTTTCTTACATCTTGTTCTTTTTCTATTCAACTTCACAATAAATATGTTGTGGAGCCATCTGTCTGTTTGCCCCCATTTGGATTAGCAGTGTTTTTAATCTTATCTAGAGCTGATCTAAGGATGAGAAGGTTGAATAAATTTTGAACCCTAGTGGCCATGGGTCATTACTAAGCTGTTATAATTTTGAATTTATTTTCTTATCTTAGCCTCTCATCTCATTACATTTGGTGGTGTTTATCTGAGACTACTAAATGTATTTGCAAGTAAAACTTTCCAGAACAGATGTTTTATACATATCTAAATATATCATCTCTACTACATTTCTTGTTTGTTAGTATTAGAAAAAAATTGAGACTATCTAACAAATCCTGCCAGTTTGAGTGAAACAGTCATTATGTCCCAAAACATATTGGACCTCCCATACTTAACACCTCTTTCCAACTAACTTTCTCTCTTTCTTCTCTACAGGCTGATACATTAAAAGAAAGATATCAAAAAATTGGTGACACCAAAAGGAATACTCCCATTGAAGCTCTCTGTGAAAACTTTCCAGGTAGGATGCTGAAAGGACACTCCAGCCAGTGTGACTGAAGCTTTGAAGGAGGTGGAGACCATATCTTAGTATTTCTAGATACTCTCCAGAAAATTTACGTTTCCTTTTATTGTTATTTAAATCAAGATAGGTTTTATCACTTTGATTTGGTCCATAAAGAAAACATCAGTGTCAAATAGTCTGTACAGATATTCCTTGCCTGGCCCAAAGCTTCTCCCCATGAGAAGCATTCAGCTAATGAGCATGGCCTTTAACCTCTTTCCTAACAGAGGAGATGGCAACCTACCTGCGATATGTCAGGCGATTAGACTTCTTTGAAAAACCTGACTATGAGTATTTACGGACGCTCTTCACAGACCTCTTTGAAAGGAAAGGCTACACCTTTGACTACGCCTATGATTGGGTCGGGAGGCCTATTGTAAGTATCTTCTTTTTAACCTCCTCACCTCAGGCCAGCACTGTCTCACTACCCTTGCCAGACTTTCTGCTTAAATCTATGGGGGAAAAAAAAACACAACATTCCTTTGACTATAGACGTTCCATTTGCCAGTCTTTTCAGGGTGATGCCAGGGGTCACTCTCACTAGAGTAATAAAGGAGTTACTAACTGTGTTTTTAAGATTATGACCACTGTGTCCTAAGATGTCAGAATTTAAGACAGTTTTTAAGAAGTTTTCTTTGAATGATCCAGGAGCTGGTGCTACATAAGCTGTTAAGGTACTTGATTTCCGTCGGGTGGAGCCCAGCACCAGAGGAAACTTCTGAATTTTTTCTTCTGGCCTTGGGTTCACAGGGCCTTAGAGCATACTAACAGTCATCACTGTAGGATGTTATTTTTCTTTTCGAAGGCAAGCTACTCTCCAATGAACTATTGAGGACCAAACTGTCTCCCTTTTGCAGATAAGCAAACTGAAAAGGCAAGAAGACTTGAAACTGGCCTTGGTGTAATAATAACAGTAATAATAATTACTACTGTTCTGTTAGAATTAGAATGATGCTGTCCTTTGCGGAGGCATTAAGTTGGACCTGTTTTCCCCATTTGACTTTTTGTTATGTATTTTTTCAGCCTACTCCAGTAGGGTCAGTTCATGTAGATTCTGGTGCATCTGCAATAACTCGAGAAAGCCACACACACAGGGATCGGCCATCACAACAGCCTCTACGAAATCAGGTATGTGTTGGACCTTCATTGTTTCAGAAATCCCCCTTCTTCATGGCTAATATTAAAATCCAAATTCTTCAGCTTCTCCACTTAAGCGTATATACTGAAATTAAAGACAAAGGGCTTAGCGTTACTCACTATTGTGGTGCGGCATTCCAGCATCCCTCAGGGTTGTGTAATAGCACTGAGATGTGGCCAGGTGTCTTACATGAAGCGTCTACTCCAGAGAAGCTGGGCCTGTCAAAATCTGTTGGCTGAAAGGGACAGTCTGCCACAGGCCCAAAAACACAATGGATGGACAGGGTAGCCCACTTTGGGTCTCATCTGCAGTCCAGAGTAGAGCTCTCACCCATACCGGTTTTCCCTTGCTGATTAAGAAAGGTGGGTAATTTGGACTTCCAGCTGACATAGGCATGGACTGGCATCTCCACCCCACCTCTGTCCCTATATCCAGGTTAACTTTATAGCTGGCCAGGATCTGGACCTGTAGTGAAGATTCAGCTTTGCTTTAGGCCATTCCAGAGAAGGCCGTGTCATCCATCCTTCAGTGATCATGGTTTGGGAAGCTAGTGGTTTGGATGAGAGGCTTCTCTCAGCCTAAAGGCAGAGGAGGCAAACACCACCCCCTCCCCTGCCAAAAAAAAAAATCAACAAATTTGACAACGTTTAAAGAAAGGGGTAACTGATTGGGAAGTAAATATGACAGTTTTAATCCTCATTACCCTATATATTGCTAAGAGGAAAATGAGTACCTCAATAGATAAAGAAGCAAAGAATAATAAACAGATAACACACACACACATAATCATATCAAATTAGCTTGTTCCCCCCTCATCCCTGACCTCACAGACATTTTTACAATAAAATGCAAAAAACACTTATCGCACAGATGTACATGTGAAAGTACATAGGTTAAAAATAGAATATAGAATCCAGTTGCCCCCTCTAAAACAAAAACAAACAAAAAAGTAGTATATTTAGGTATACACACACACACATACATACAGTAAAGTATGTACACAAATATAGATAGACTCACCAGTGAGTACATACTTTTGGCATGTATGTGTGGCATGTTGGGGAAGAAAAGAATATGTGAAGGAAGGAAATCTATATATTAGAGAGTAGATAAAAGAGAGAGTAGGTAGGCAAAAAGATGGGGTTTAGCAAACTATGACCCCTAATTGGGTCCAGAGTTACATACTTTAATCAGAGTACTTGGCTAATGATTCTATTTTGACTGACTTGTGATTTGACAGCAGAGTACTGTTGACTTCTGCAGTCGTTCTCCCCTACCCCCCTTTTAAAAAGTGTAGAGTGCACAGTTCAAATGACATTTTCATGCATTGCTCTTGACTTTGCAAATTGTTACAAATTCTCTAGAAGGTAATTTGATAAAGTTACAATCCTCTCTGATAGAATAATTTTACTTCTTGGAATCATAATAAAACAATCACTATAAAACAATCCAAGATACAGATTTACTTATGTGCATTAAACTGTCATGGTGCTATTTCTAGCAAAGTTTTAGAAATGATCCACCTATCCAATTATAAGGGAATGGTTATGGATCTGCTCAAATTTTTTATCAAACTGGGTTATAATAAAATGAATTGTAATGCATTTATTCAGTGGAATATTATCTAGCCACTTAAAATAATATTTAGGAAAACTTGTAGCAACCTGAAAATGCTTATGGTTGTCTAGTAAAGAAATCACAATACAAAATTAGAAACACCTCATAATTTTTCTGAAGGGGAAGGGAAAATGAGAAAGTCAATGGGAGGAGATAATGCCAAAGTATTAACAGAAGTAGTGTTGGAAGTTGTAGTATTGTGGGTAATATTTTTCCAAACTATTCTTTTTTTTTTTTTTTCCGCGGTACGAAGGCCTCTCACTGTTGTGGCCTCTCCCGTTGCGGAGCACAGGCTCAGGACGCGCAGGCTCAGCGGCCATGGCTCACGGGCCCAGCCGCACCGCGGCATGTGGGATCTTCCTGGACCGGGGCACAAACCCGTGTCCCCTGCATCGGCAGGCGGACTGTCAACCACTGCGCCACCAGGGGAGCCCCTACAAACTATTCTATAATGGAGTTATGTTACCTTATAATGAAATATACATTTAAATAGTAAAGGTATGAAAGAAATAAAAAAATAATTTAAGTAGTCAGTGAAATCATAACATACCTGCCCATCATAAATATTGAATACTTATTCAAATAATTCAATATTTATTTGAATAAATATTCAAATATTTTTAGAATATTTGAAAACTAAAATATGTGTTTCCTTTAGTTTCCCTTGTCTTTTCTGCTTCAGTGAATTCATAGTCAATGTTGCTGTTTTGAATGAATTTTAAAGGTATGGGGAAATGAGATGGTTGAAAACCTAGATTTCCAGGGTGGAAAATGAGGTCATACCTAGTATCTGAGTAAAAGTACAGTGAATTTCAGTGTACTTTCAAGTGAAAAGTCATTAAACCCAGGTATGTAATTAGGAAATCTCATCTACAAGGCAGTAAGCTTCTTTTTGAAGACTTGAGTCTTGAAAGCATGTTTGATTTTTTTTTTTTTTCTTTTAGGGTTTTTAGTATCCCATGGCTGCTAAGGGATTGAAATTCCCCACATCAGTGCAAATTTTATACCTCCTTTCCAGCAGGATTCTGAATTCTAACGGGGTAGAATTCTTTCTGCACTGTGCACTGTGGGTAAATGGATTTCTAGTGTCTTTTCAGCCTTTACACTGTGTCTTAGTCTGTGGTCTCATTGCTTTGGTTCCACCTTCAGGGTTTTTTCCTTATGCTTTTTTTTTTTTTTAAGATTAATTCTTTGCAAGTTTTGAAATCAGCCAAAGAAGACACTAAAATCTCTCCTTGAGAGAAATTGAAAGGTATTAACTTTAGGGACAGCTAACCTTTCTTCAGCAATTTTGACTCGGTAAATCTAGCTAAGGACTTGCTATGTGAAAGTATGTCCTGGAGATACCAAGATAAGTAGGGAGTCCTTGTCCTCAAAGAACTGACAAGCAGATAAGCCAGGTGGCCAGATAACTTATAACACAAGGCAGAACAGATAAGCATCCCAAATCACAATCTTTAGGGACTGGAAGGAGACTTTTCATCTAATCTGAGCATGACAAAGAATTTCATGAAAGAAGCTGCATTTGAAATGCTCTTGGAAGAATTGGGTGGAAATGAAAGAGGCATTCCAAGCAAAAAGGAAATATGAGCAACAGCAAATTATCTAGTTGCATTTTGCTAAAATATATTCTGTGAATAAAGGAGACAAGGCTAGGAAAATAGGTTGGAGCCGTTCGATAAAGCTCCTGAAATGCTGGGCTACTGGAGAGTTAGTGCTTAATTTCGGTAGGGAATAGGTACTAAAGGTATTTGAACAGAGGGGTGATAAGATCAAAACTTTGCTTTAGAAATCTTTCAGCATAGAAGGTGGTAATAACCTGGCAGCCAGCAGCATGGAGACCAATAAGACAGTGAGTTCCCTTGAGAGGTAAAGGGGGTGCATATGGACTGTAGTGGTGAGAATGAAATAAAATTGAAAAATGATACAGGGATATAACCTATCAGAATTGGGAGCTCACATGTATGGCAGGGTTGAGGGAGAAGGATGGGTCAAAGCTGTTGCTGTGCACTTCAGCTGAAGATGGCTGGCAGGCAGAGGACGACTCTCAAAACCTGAGAGCTCTTTGGAGATGACATTGATGATAATGCTTGAAGAGCCTACTTATTCTGAATAAATCTGCCCATCACTTGTGTGATAGAGAAGGATGAGGAGCTCAGAACTTGGTTTTAGCTTATCCCAAGCCTTAGGCTGCAGGACACTTAAGCTTTTGGGGGCCTCAGCTTCCACAAATGTAAGCCTTGTAAGGGCAGAGATTTTTGTTGTTTTGTTCACTGCTGTATCCCTAACCCCTGAAAGAATGTCTGGAATAGTAGGCACTCAGTAAATAAGTGTTTGAATGATGAATGAATGAATCTGTCAAATGAGGAGTTTAGATGAAATCAGATATTTGTTTAAAATATAGATTTTTGGGCTTCCCTGCGTGGCGCAATGGTTGAGAGTCTGCCTGCCAATGCAGGGGACACAGGTTCGAGCCCTGGTCTGGGACGATCCCACATGCCGCAGAGCAACTAGGCCCGTGAGCCACAACTACTGAGCCTGCGCGTCTGGAGCCTGTGCTAGTGAGAGGCCCGTGCACCGCGATGAAGACTGGCCCCCGCTTGCCACAACTAGAGAAAGCCCTCACACAGAAACGAAGACCCAACACAGCCAAAAAAAATAAATTAATTAATTAATAAGGAATAAACTAATACTGTAATTTCAAGATGTTTCCCTCTATCCACCCCCCCTTTAAAAAATATAGATAGATTTTTATTTAACCTTCCAAGAAAAGTAAATTTTAAACTTTTCTTCCTACTTGTTTTTTCTATTTCCACAAAGAGCCATCCTGCCTTGTTTGGCAGCCAGAGTAGGGCTGGATTGTCTGCTCAAAGGGAAGGGTTTGAAAAAACACAGCAGGATCTTGCTGCAAAGCAAGTTCAGGAGATTGTATTAGTTCTCCTCCATCATGATGGGATTTTTCAGGGAAAGTTTGCTTTGCTGATCGACTGACCAGCATACTGAATTGAATTGAGTATCATTTGGTTCCTAGATACAGTACTAGAGCCCAAACATGGTGGCCAGAGAACTGCATTTAAACTCACCTATATTGAATCTGTCTGGTATTTTAATACCAGGTGCTTAAAATCAATTTCTTTGAACATTAATTTACCCAGCTAGAGAACTGTAATTCAGTCATGAGTTTGGGTAGAATAAATGTTCCTAAAAGCTAGATCCACTCAAAAGGATCCCAACGGATTAGTCTTTTCTGTCATTTTACCCTTGTTATTTGTCCTTTCCCAGTTCCAAAGATGGTCAATCTTGCCATGACTCAGGTTCCTCTTAAAGAATTCTGCATTACCATTCATCAGGAAGACGATGAAAACTTTACTAGTTCTTCCTATTTCTACCCGGCAAAGCTTCCCTTGCATTCGCTGATCAAATTCGATCAGGAAGTAAGTCCTGCCACTATCCAGATAGCTCATGTTAAAGTGCAGTACTGTCGAAGGTCTTATGCAGTGTGTTTGTTCGACACACAACAAAATATATATAAATTTATATATATATATATATATATATATATATATAGCATATTGCATTGATTAGCACGTGCATGCAGCAATACACTTCCTTTCAGAACCTCTAGCTTGTGACAATCCTTACTCAGGTAGATGCTACACAAATATATACTACTGTGGTTCAGCAGTTTTGATAGTTTCTCTTTTCTCCCATAGACCCCTTTTATTTGGTAGATTTTCTGTGGGCATTTGAAGAAGGGGTACTTGGCCTAAAAGGTTAGGGAGAACAGATCTGTTTTGAGGTTGGAAAGAGTCACATTGGCCATCGAGAATTATTAAATTCTACCAGACATGGTATCCTACCCCTGATAATATTGAATCCTCAAATATTACTTATTCATTTTTATAGGACCAGCATATGTTTAAGGGAAAGAATGTCATATTGAGTTCTGAAGAAGATATGCCCCAATAAAAGAGTAGTTCAGATTTATTCTGTTTGTGTCTAGGCTCCAAGGGATTAGATTTAAGTCCAGTAGCCTTAAAAAAAAAAAAAAAAAAAAAAAAGGGAGTCGGCCGGGTCTCGCTGCCCGGTTGGAACTCGCGACGCTAGGGGAGGGGAGGGGAGGGGAGAGGAGAGGAGAGGAGGGGAGGGGAGGGGAGGAGAAGGGAAGGGGAGGAGAACGAGGTAAAGGAGGAAAAAGAAGGGGAGGGGCGGAGTGGGGCTAGGCGGAGGAGGCGTGTGTGTGACGCTCTGGAACTCGCTGACGCACAAACAAGTAGTCCCTTGAGGTGCCCCAGGGGCTGAAGCGCTCAGAGTGTGGGGGATGGGAACTCTCGGGCTCAGGCTCCCTCCCCTTTTCTGTCCCCTTGGAGTTTGCCCTCCAGTCCAGCGTTTCTCTACAGCAGTCAAAGAAAGCGCATTTAAACCCGCACGCTACCGTTGCTCTCTGCCCCTGCCAAAAAAAGTGATCAAGAAAAAAAAAAAAAAAAAGGAAAGCTGATGAATTTTCCATTCCCTTCCTTTTACAGAGTACTTCTTTGTTTTCAGCGAGGTTCAGAGTTTGCTAGTTTAAGGAGCAGATGAGTTTGCTCAGCGATCACTTGCCTACTTCCGACCCGTGTGTGATCTCCTGACTTGCTGCCTGCTGTCTAGCAGGAGCTCAGGTGTGGAGATTGCACACTCACCCTGCCCACAGAGCTCAGTGCAGAATGAGCTGTCCCTCCTCATTTCTGGGACCTTAATTCCAAGGGGGATATTGCAACAAGCAAGTGCAAAACTGAAGTGCAGTCCTTTTCTTAGCTTCTCCCACTCTGTGACCTAGTCTTTGCTGCTCACCTCTGCTCCTAATTCTCTATTCCATATTAAAAGTTTTCTTCCTCTGTCTGTATGCATTGTTCAGTATTTTGTATATCAGCATATACCCTGTATTCTGAGGCACCTCCTTGTAGGAGGTGATTCCAAAGTAATCTTACCTAGATAAATCATCATTCCATAGGGGAGGTGTCTTATGCCATTTTGAGTAAGAATAGGGCAAGATTTGAGTAGAGAATTTCAAACCTCTAGGATGGTTCCTGTGATTTTTTTTCAGAGCTTCGCAGAATTGATGCTGCTGTCTCTGTGGGCCTATATAGTATTGGGCTTGGAAATAATCCTTCCAGGTTCTTATCAGTGATTTTCAAATATCGCTGATATTTGATCAAGTTTTTAGGAAACAGGAACTCACTATTGGTACACCTGACAGATTGCACGTAACAGTCCCTGTCTGGCAGAGGAAAATTGGTTCTATTTCATGAGCTTAATGGAGAAGTTTTTGATTTTGTTAAAGTATACACTTTAATAACTTTACCAACTTTTTTTCATTTCATACCTGAGGTCTAACACATAATATAGTGTACTTAATATACTATATTAAAATTTTGTTTAATCTTGGAAGTGTGGTAAGACAGAATGTAGTCAAGTGTATTTATTACTAACCTTTTGGTACTATTCAGTCTCTATTCTTGTTAATTACAGTTGAAGACTGTAATTATATAAGGAGGCCTAGAAGACTGACATGAGAGGCCAAAATGTTCTGTATAGATGGCAACTTTTAAAATATTTTAAGAGCCATGAAGTAAAATGGATAAAATCCATTTTATGGATGCAATCAACATTAATTTTTCAAAATAACTTTACATAAAGAGTAGGATTTGGTGATCTGTTTGTTACAACAGGAGGAAGATATTTGCCTGCCTTCTGCTTCAGAAAAGTAGCTTTATCTCCAATAAAAATTTGAGAGAATTTTCAAGCCATAGATGGAAGTGGTTATCTGAGGTGTTTTCAGACTGTATTTTCTTGCCCTCCTGTTAGTGTCGTTCTCTGACTGTGAATCGCTGCCAAATGATTGCTGGGAGAGACTTGCTTCCTCTGCCCTAGGCACGTGTGGTGGTTTTGACTTTTTACACTAGGCTTCTATGTTTGCCCTTAACTATTTTTTTAGCTTTGCCTTTAATTTATGTTCTGCTAGGTTTCTGCTTTTTTGATTTCCACATTCACCTACTAGATAGTAAACTAAGCATTTCCACGCAGGTGATGCAATCACAACTGAAGATTTTAAAGCATTATCCCAAGGAATTCCCACTACTTGAGATTCCTGCTCCTGCCTTTGGGGATTTACACACTCCATTTGGACCTTTGCCTTTCAAGTAATGCAGAGAGATTGGTTTTGTTGAATGACTCTTCTACCCATGGACGCTCCTGATTGCTTTTTAGATAGACATGTTGCATGAATGATTTTTAAGAATGAAGGGTTTACATGCCGATCTCCTCTGCTGGTTTGCTTGGTATAACTGGCTCCTGTGCTGATTATGCCTAATCATAACCTCTGTGTATACAGCATTGCCTAGAGTACCTTTCAGGAACAGGTAGACTAGCAGAATTCTGTAGTTGTGAACATTCCTTGGTTTCATTTAGTTTCTAGGCACTCAGTTGCTTTCTAAAACTGGCAGATGAACACTTCTACTACATCAACCTCTAGATACCAGTCCAGGCCCTTAAATTCCAGAAAAGAATAGCCATAGAGTTTAGTATTATGGTGAAAGTAGTTCCCAAAGTAATAAACCAACAACCCCAGGTTCAGGTCTGTCCCTTGGTTTTGTTGCTTTCAGTGGATACAGAAGGCGTTGGAGAGCAGTAGAATGGTGCCATGTGTTCTTCACTTGTCACAGTGCAAGCATTTATGAAGCAATCTGGAATGCTAGCATTGTTTTTCTCTCCTCAAAAGATAAATAGAACATTGCATTGAGGATGGAGATGGAGTGTAACTTCTGGGCCTTTGAAAAAATGTCTTGCTATTTTCATTTAGACAAAAATGTTAATTATTCCAACAAATTACCTATTTAGCTAGAATTAATATAAACAAATACACAGCCCAGGGAATCAGACAGTAGCATCAAATCAGACTTCTGACATGTATTTCAGTAAAAATAGAAATAATAGCTGATCCAGCTGTCCAGGGTTTTGTTAAGTTTAAAAGCATATGAGTGTTTTATATAAGTTTCATCTGCCCTAAAAACAAATGCAAAACAGAGAGTGTTCATGAGAGAAGTAATTGCACTGAACATGTATCATGGAACTCAAAACGGCAGCAAATGACTTATAAATGTCTGGATATTTTTTAAGCATTTAAATTTTTTGAGAACAGACAATTCTATGTAGTAGTTTAGGAGCTTAAACAGTCTACTTAAATATTACAAAAAACTCATAAAGTCCTAGAGAGAACTGAAGAGGCTATCACTAATAGATATGAGTTATAGATATTACTCATAATATTAGAAGAACAGATATATTCTCAAATCTCCAGTAGTGAGAATAAATGAGATTAAGTGCTCTGAGATATGGATGTTGGTTTATAAAATAGTTATGATTATGTTATAAACCACAGTCTTATTTTGGAAAAATGAAATTTTTTGAACTTCTAAACTGAACTTCTCGGCAGAATTAATTGGGGTGGGGAGATATTTTGAGTAGCTTTGATTCTCTCAAATGTGACTAGCAGTATAAAACTAAACTCCTCTTTTGTAAGAGTATATAGCAAGCAAGTTAATACAGTTGCCTTCTTACAGAATATGCTCATTCCCTGAGGAATATCAGAAAACATGGCCAGGATCTTTTATAGTGCTGTTACCCATGTCACCTCATATTCCATTACTTAAAGAAGATGAGTAAGTTGTAGCTGGTGTACGATGCTTTTTTTGAATGGGAAAAGCCTTTTTGATGATTTATAGATGAGCTTTAAACAACTCTTGTCAATGAGTTACAGAAGGGGGTGAGTGAAATGGAGCCTCAAATTACTACTACTTCGGTCTTCCTTTTCTTTTTTATAGAATACAATATTTATAGCTGTGAACATTTCTAATATTTATAGCATCCTTACTGGTTTTCATGCAGAGCAGCAATATCACGTCCCAACCCCTGCTGCTGTTTATATCAGCAGCAGTTAAAATTTGACTTACTAATCCCTCATTGCTGCCTCTCCAACACCTCATTTTTCATTTTTGTAGAGCCTTAGGACTGTTACAGCTGAGCATCATGATGTTAACACCTCCTCAGCCATCTGGCACAGGGGAAGAGGCACCTAAACAGATTCTTCAGAACAAATATCACATAGGAGCAAGATCAGAATAGTGTGAGATCTAAAAAACAGGTAAAGAAGGAATGAAGAGAGCCTGAATGACAGCAAAGGTGAAAGCAGAACCCAACGAGGTTTTGAATTGCAAGCCCTCCTTTTGCTGGGAAAAGATCTGCCTTTTGCTTTATAGAAGAAAATAGTTCATAGTAGTCTTATCTAAACTTTTTCTAATTCTAGACTAGAGGCTGTTAGCTAGAGGAATCTGGAAAACATTGTAGCCTTATTTCCCCCCATCTTTTCATATTCTTGACCTGTGAACCTGCTTTTGAAGAGATACTTTGTTCATCCTTTTAGATAAGAAAGCACATTCCAGCTACTGCTCATTTTATCGTAGTTGAAAGTCTTCTGGAAGTTTATGTTGAGGGTAGTGGGCTCCCTATTCAAGGAAAAGGCTTATTACCTTGATTCCTAATGCTGGGAATTTTCTATATTGACTACTGTCTATTTAGATAGATAGTTAATTAGTGAAATGACTTGTAAGTATGATTATTCCTTTGTCCAACAATCCTAACTTTCTGAATTGGGTCTGCTTAGTGGCTACTGAAATTTTACTAATATGGAAGCTGAAAGGTGATTCCAGCTTTTGATAGTTTTTATTTTTTTTAACCTCTTCTTTTGGTGATCATTGTTTTTCTGTGTGTAGGCAAGGATGGTATACTAGAGACAATTACGTGTTGGCTCATTAGGCTGAAATGAATGTAGCCAAGCTATCTTTTTCTCAGTGCTTTGCAGCAGTTGTTCAAAATCCAAAACAAAAACAAAACCCTTAGGGACACTAATGTACTTGATTTTGATATTGCTTGCTGTTGCTTCACCTTTCCTTCCGTATCTTGCTCTCATGCTTCCTAATGCCTGAGCAGACTGCATCGTCAGAGCGCCGAGGAGAGTGGGAAATCCAGCCCAGCCGGCAGACCAATACCTCGTACTTGACGTCTCACTTGGCTGCAGACCGCCATGGGGGATCAGTGCAGGTACTTACGGCCTTTATTGCCTTTTCCTGGCCCTCCCAGCTTAGCTGGTAGAATGTTGGCTTGCTTCTGAAACCCAAGTTCCTTTAGAATGGAAACTTACAGCGAGGTTGAGCTGCTTTTATAGTGAACTGAATATCTCTGTGCTGATTTTCTACCTAGGTGGACTTGTAAGACTCACTTGTTGAGATGATTCTGGGTAGTTGTCATTGACTAAGAAATATCTATATGACTTCTGATACTGATTCCTGGTTAAACTAATCCTACAACCTTGATCCACTCATGATAGACCATAAAATAACGTCAAGGTAGAAGTCTGTTAGTGTCAAGTCTGGGAACTGCAAAGAAATACTTAAAATAAGTATTTTGGGGATAGAGGACTGCATATGTAGCTCATTCCATGATGATATATGCCCTAGTACATAAGGTGAGATTGTTCATTGGTCCAACTCAACCGTTTATGAGTGGGAACCCAAGAAGTTGGGCTATTTCTTTTTTTCTCCCTAGAATAAGTGTGGTCTTAGAGAATTATTTCTGATTTCATTTGAACTGTTCTGAATCTCTATTCTCTCTTGTACTTAAGAACACCTTGCATCTCTTAACTTTTCATATATGTCACTGTTTTAATAATCTTTACCTGAATATTTTTCTCATAGTGGTAAGTGACACCACCAGTTGGGGCACACAGGTGAACCCAGAGCTACCAAATGTAAATTCTTATAAAGGGATAGGCAAGCCTTTTTCACATAGAAACCCATCTTGATAGGCTGATTGTTTAGGATATGCCTTTACATGGAGTGACTCACTGAAGATTGTGTTATTCACAGGAAGTTAGGAGACAGTTTTGTCCTCTAAACCAAAAATGATCTCATAGGAACATCTCACAGGTAAAAATGATGGATTGAACACACCCACTTCTGAAACAGCACTAAAAAAATGATAAGGAGATTTTTTTTTTTAAGGTATAAATCCATATAAGAATGGAGAAAACAGGCTTCCCTGGTGGCGCAGTGGTTGAGAGTCCGCCTGCCGATGCAGGGGACACGGGTTCGTGCCCCGGTCCGGGAAGATCCCACATGCTGCGGAGCGGCTGGGCCCGTGAGCCATGGCCGCTGCGCCTGCGCGTCCGGAGCCTGTGCTCCGCAACGGGAGAGGCCGCAACAGTGAGAGGCCCGTGTACCGCAAAAAAAAAAAAAAAAAAAGAAATTAATAGTGATTGCAGCAAAATAAATTGTCAGTATTCCAGATATACAAATAATGCCTACTTTTTAATTAAGTTATTCTAAAATAATAAATGGAAAAGTATAAAAATGATAGTTTCAGGGGGCTTCCCTGGTGGCACAGTGGTTGGGAGTCCGCCTGCCGATGCAGGGGACACGGGTTCGTGCCCCGGTCCGGGAAGATCCCACATGCCGCGGAGCGGCTGGGCCCGTGAGCCATGGCCGCTGAGCCTGCGCTCCGCAACGGGAGAGGCCACAACAGAGAGAGGCCCGCATACCGGAAAAAAAAAAAAAAAAATGATAGTTTCAAATACTAATAATTTGTTACATTCGTTAGGTTCTTTACAGTTTTTCAAATTGCTTTTTTTCCTAAACATCATTCTATTTAACTACCATAGTAATTATAAGGTAAATAGGACGAAGGTGGTTATCGGCCTAATCTTACAGAATTAGAAACCAGGGCTCAAAGAGAATGTTGATGGTAGAGCTAGGCCTGGAATCCAGCTCTTGGGTCACCTACATTAGGTTTTTGTTCCACTGCTCATCTAGGCAACTGTTCAGTGGTTTGACGAACTGTACCTTCAACCTGAAATAATTAAGTGGATGCTCTAGAGACCCAGATTAGTTGCCATTGATTCCCAAGTATATTCTAGGTTAGACAGCTGGTGGTAAGGTTACCATTTGTGCCTGATTTGTTTGAGACCAGATACTCATGGATACAGACAAGATGTCTAGTCTGTAAAATGGGGATAACCTCTTCTTCCTTAGATTGCTCAAGGACATTGCTTGTGGGTCAAGCAGCAACATAGTAAGGAGAAATTAGAGAGTATGAGACATGCAAAACACTATAAGCAAGTGCTGTGACCCAAAGTCACCAAGTAATTCACAGCGGTGATGCTTACTATTGCTTTGTTCACATCAGTAGAAGCCAAGACATTTTATTTAACATCTTGTCTAGTGTCTGAATTGTCTACTAAAAAACTTACTGTGATTTCTCCTTTAACCCTTGTGCTCACAGAATGAATTTACCAGCATGATCACTAGTGTGCAGCCAGAATGTGCCCACAAGAAGCATATATAGGCTGAGGAAATTAACAGGACAACATTAGCATGACAGGCTGTGGTTTCTCCAGTCTGTAAACATTCTCTCCTCAACTTTTCATTTTGAAATTTTTAAATCTACAGCAAAGGGCTGGGCCGGGGTGTGTGTGTGTGTGTGCAGTGAGCCTGTGTGTATCCTTAACCTAGATTAACAAATGATTGATTTTTGCCATATTTGCCTTAACTCGGGAGGGGTATGTTTTCTAAACTATTTGTAAGTACATTTTATCCCAAAATACTTCAGCCTGCGTCTCCTAAGAATGAAGCCATTCTCTCATGTAACCAACAACACCATTGTCATATCTAAGAACATTAATAATTCCATAATAGCTAATGGACAGTCATATCACATTTCCCCCAGTTGTCTCCAAAATTAATTTTATAGTGTTCAGGATCTAATCAGGGTTCTTGCATTGTATTCGGTTGTTATGCCTGTTGTCTTCTTCAATCTCTTAGTCTCTTAATCTTTTAAAATCTATAACAGCCACCTCTGTGTTTAAAAAAAAAAAGATTTTTGAGGCATGTCTTTTTTGAAGAATCCAGGCTTGTTGTCATATAGAATGTCCTGCATTTTGGATTTGTCTGGTTTTTTTCCATCATACTTAGATTCAGATAAAACTTTTTTTTTTGGCAAGAATACTATATAGATAATGTTATGTAGTATTCATCATATCATGTCAGGAGACAAATAAAGTTAGGTTGTTCCATTGATCAGAGATGCTAAATTTGATCACTAGCAGAAACTTGGGTCTCCCATGGGTTAAGTCCAAGTTTAATATTGTATGTTTCCTTGACTAACTGTACAGCATTGTTTTAATTTTTTTAAAACTTGTATAATTAATAAGTAATAAATAGTTCTGGTTTAGAAATAATGGTGGGTATAGACTTCTGGTGAGTAGTATTCACCTTGTCTACCCTTTCCTCAAAGACTCCTTATACTAAACATTTCCTTCCACCTTCCTCTTTATGAGTGTGCAGGAAATTTTTGCAAATTAACTGCTAATGAGGACCCCAGATCTAGAGGGAGATTAGAGTAAACATTTATGGAGGGAGAATAACAGTACTATGAATGTTTATTGAGCCATTACCGTGGACCATGGCACTGGGCTAAGCACTTTCTGTGGATGGTCTGCACAGTAACCCAGTTAGGTAAGCAGCATTGTTTGCCCGTTTTACAGATTAGGAAGCTCAGGCACAGAAAGAGTGAGATCTTGCCCAAGGACCCACAGCAAGTAAGTGGTGGAGCTAGGGCTCAGAGCCAGGGCTGAGTAAATCCAGAGCCCATTTCTCATCTGCTGCACTGTGCTGCCTCCATTACTGTGTACCAGCTGTTGTACCACACACTGTCTCATGCATTTTCTTGTATAATTCTCACATCAGTCTGTAAGCAGCAGTCTCATATAGATGAAAAGTTACTTACCCGAGGGCGTATGGTATCTGAACCATTTATCCTATTTTGTTGTTCTCTCCCATGTTTCAGCCTTTTAACAGCAGAGTAGTTTGTCCAGCGAGGTCCCTTTTCCCACTTCCCAGCACCCACATAAACAGGAATCATGTGCTGGAAATGAAAGCAGGTGACAGAAGCAGCTGCACAAGCAGGAGAAGCCTGATCGGTTCCACCTAACCAGATGACAGGAGTGAGAGCCTTCAGTTACAATTCGGGGACCGTCAGTGAGAAATGGGATGACAGTGAACCTGAAATAAAGGTTGTTGAAATAAGACTGGTCTTCCAAGGGAAAGTGTTTCCTTACTGTCTGCCGTCTCACCAGAGAGGATATGGCAGTCTTAATTGAGTAACTTCAAACCGATGGTCCAAAGCCATGAAGAAATTTCTGAAGGAAAGTGTGATTGCTTATAGTTTTTGATGCTCACTATTGATTTCCTTTTTAGAATTTTTTTTAACATCATCACTGAGTCTGTATATAATTATAGCATAATAAACTGAGAGGAATAGAATTAAAGACAGTAATATGACCAAAATTTTTTTACGATTTTTATGAGGATTAAATTGATATACACACACACACAACACAATGTAGCAGAGTTCCTAACACAGAGTAGGCATTCAGTATGAAAGTTATCATCATTATATAATTAAATCATTGAGTTTTGTGTTCTCACATGATACGGGTCTGGGAACATTCCCTAAGTTAGGACATTTAGCCCCCCAACCCAAAACAAACATTCCAAACACTGCCTGGCTGTCACCTAAGCTAGAGACCAGATCTCCCTTAGTGACCCTCTGTGGCACTGGCAGGAGGCTCCGATTACCGCGGTGTCAGTCACACTCTGTCCTTCTGTTTCAGGTGGTTAGCTCAACCAATGGAGAGCTGAATGTCGATGACCCTACGGGAGCCCACTCCAACGCACCAATCACAGCTCACGCCGAGGTGGAGGTAGTGGAGGAAGCTAAGTACGTTCATCTTTCAAGGGGGCTCTTGAGTTATAGGTTGAAAAGCCTTTTCTCTGTCTCTTCCTCTCGTGTGCTGCTCATTTCAGACTGGATACCTCATGCTTGTGCCCACAGCTTTCTTCCTTTGACCATTTTATTTTTTGCATGGTACCTTAAGGCTGCTGCTGCCCTTCTTTAGCTGTGATTTCTGAGAAGACAGTCACATTTTTAGTCCACGTGGATGAAAAGACATAGTGAACTAAAAGAATCCTGGTATGAGAGCTATAGCAGATAGCAGTCCTGAGCCTCTTGGGGCCCTGGAGCCTCTTGCTCCCTAAGGGACACAGAGAGAAATCTACTTGTCTAAGCCATGGGCCATGCTGAACAGCATCTGATTTCTGGTTCTTGGCTAACCACTTTGCATCTATAGTCCTAGACAAGGGTCTCAGAACCCTTTTGTTCTCACTTAAATGATTCTGAATTCAGAGAGACTCAGATAAGTCAGTCAAGAAAAATAGTCTCTGCACCTGTTGAATGAAAGAGTCTTGGGATGGAGAGGAAATTACACTAATCCCAAGAGGGTGAAGAGGTTACCCCACTCCCTTTTCTGCTTCTCTTGCATGTTAATGTCTTGCCCTGCCCCTACCACCAGCCCCTTGGTGCTCTCTGCATGGTCTGTGTTTAAACTCTTAGAAAATGGGGTAGAAGGTGAAATAACGGCTGATTCTGCGGCAAAAGCAGCATTTCTATCACTTCTTTCCCTTTTTGCCCCACCCCAAATTCAGGTCCAGATTTAAACTCCAAGGCAACATGAGGCAGGGAGAGAGAAGTCCTTCACCAATCAGTAACTGCTGCCACACCTGACACGGATGACTTTTCTTATAAACCCTTTGAGAACATCCAGGCTATCCCAGTATCTTGTTTTCAGAAGCAGGCAACATATTTATAGTGATATTGTGCCTTAAGTGATCTCTTGAGCCCCCAACTAGCCTAAGTACAAACCAGAACATGCTTATGCCTCAGTAAAAGGTAGAGGCTAGTCAAGATCTGCGTTCTTCCAGATACAACTTTTCATGGTTGTCCCCCTGCCCACTCCTCTGCTCTGCTGCCCATCTATTAGATGAGCTCACTTTCCTTTCGAGAGGTCGTTTCCTTTAAAAGCCAGGACTTGAGGATTCCTACCCAGTAGATAAAAAGCAACCGAGGGTGACTTGGACTCTCTCTTGTTGAGTCCCTACTGACTGTAGGCAGCTTCAGATGCTCCTCTCCTGGTTAATTTAAGGCCCTAATACGTAAGGAGGACAAGGGAGTGGGGGGTCAATGCCAGGAGGAGACCATTTTTAGTAAAAGGAAACATGCTCCCTATTCTCAGGGGCTTTGGAAGTTTTAATGGTTCTCACAGTTTTTCAGTTTCCATGACAAAACTTCATTCTCCCAAATAAACAGTGTGGTACTCCTACCCTCTGAGTTCTCAACCTTGGCTGCACTTTGGAGTCTCCTGGGGCATGTTAGAAAATACAAATGCCTGAATCCTGGCTCCAGAGATTCTGGTTTAAGTTACCACGGATGTGGCCTGAGCATCA
The DNA here is from genome assembly GCF_964270905.1 of Leucopleurus acutus. Classification (NCBI taxonomy): domain Eukaryota; kingdom Metazoa; phylum Chordata; class Mammalia; order Artiodactyla; family Delphinidae; genus Leucopleurus; species Leucopleurus acutus. Next base: position 133,106,242 of record NC_139142.1, on the reverse strand, counting down.
GGAATTTTTAAAGTTCCGGTGATTCAAATATGTCGCTGAGGTTGGGAACCGCTGTACTGGGTCTGATGGCAATGTTTGTGGTCTGATCCAAACATTGTCTGGGCTTGAAAGATGGCTGCGCCCGTTCCCATCCCCACCTCACTCCCAATTCACCGTTGCGGCTATTACTTTGAAGGCCAAAAGTTGAGCTCTGGATTTCATACTATACTTTGAGTACCAGGATTGAATTCGGCTTTAGTCTTATAATATGCCCTATACAGAATTATCTTTGAACCCATTTATCTCATTTCATTTTGGTAAATGTGTACACTAATTGTGTATGTAAGTGTGGTGTTTGTGTTCTGTGTATAAGATAGGGGACCAGTCACACACACAGATTTCAATCTGGTGTGTTCTGTTCTGGTATAATCTAAATTCTAGATGTAAAGAGAATTTAAAGTCTCCCCATTTAGCAAAGACCACTGTGCCAGGTGTGAGCCTTCTGAAAGATGTGGAAACCAGAGGGGAGCAGTCGTATTTGACCAGTTGTCATCAAAAGCTCATGGCTTAGGACATTTTGCGTGGCATTTCCCCCAGTGATTTCATGAGCTACCACTCCATCTTGTCCAGGGAACCGTCAGGGCACAGCCGTGTGTTTTTCTTCTTGGCCTTTCTATGTATTGGTTGGGGGCGGGGGAGCCATGTGTCCATCTGCTTGATCACTTTCATGGGAAGAAGTCACAGCTAAGAGAAGCACAGGGCATCCCACACAGCTCCTCAATGCACACAGCTGTGATGCCATTTGTCCATGCAGCCTGCTTGTGGGAAAAAGGGGGCTGTTGCCTACATTAAGATTGAGCTAGAGTACTGGGGAAACAGTGTGGAAACCTTCACTTCCCAGCTTTTGATTTTGGGTTCCTCAGCCAGCTTGTTTCGTGTAAAGGAGGAGAGAAATAACAGGGTCCCGTTTTTTGTTCTGTAAACAAAATAAACGTCTAACTTACCCTTTGCTCTAGATATAGGACACATGTACTTGTTTAAGGGTGATTGGAAGGGTAGTGAGGCAAGGCAAAGCTTTTTGGCTGACTTTTGTTATGGTAAGAACACAGGAATTTTTGGTTATCCACTGACTTTAGCTACAACTTAGCAAGTGTGGACCTCATTTTCTCTGAGAATTAACAAGAATGGGATTTAGGCCTTTTTCTGGCAGTTATACCTTAATCCGAGCAGTGACCCTCCTCGACAGTCACCTCCTAATAAGATAAAGTGTCTCTTAAGCTTGTTTTCCCCTCTAGAGAAAGAGCTAACTGCTGGCTGCTTTGGTCAGGCATGTTGGTCTTATAGAAAGGCTAGGGACTTCTCTTTCCCTCAGAATATTTGGGAGGTTAGCTTAACAAATTGTACGGTAAGACTTCATGTGGGAACCAAAATGGTTTGGCCTTGGTTCCTGATTGAATTCTTACAGGCAGGATCATATGCTCTTTCTCCTGCTACCTTCCTGGAAGTTGCCCAGGAAAGCCCACTCTTGGGGCTCCCACCAACTCTTTCTGTTTTGCCTTAGCCCTCACTGAGATCCAGCTCCCACCTCGACGCTTCTATCAGGCACCTGCCCCCTCCACTTTAGTGTGGGGACCAAGTGGCCTGGGCCTACTCACCCTGCCTTGACAGAGGAAGAAACTAAACACAGACACATACTGCATGTTTGCATGGCTCACAGGGAGTCGCTTCCATCTCACCTCTGTGGACTAATATCTCTCTTTCTCTCTCTTCCTTTCTGTGTTTTTCTCTTTACACACTCTGTAGCTGCCTGAAAATGCTCAACCTGTGGTGAGTCCCTCTCTCCAGTCCACATGCTAGGGGAGCGGACCAGGCTAGGTTGGGATTGGCAAAGCCAAACAAAATGCCTTAGGAACACTCAATGGCTCCCGTATGCCACCTTGTGCCATACCCACCCAGACTGGGGAACTAGATCCACAAGGTGGGGATGGGCAGACCTGTACCCAGCAATTAATCTGTTCCTTTTTTCTTTCCAAACCCACCACATTGCAGCCTCCTCCTGTCAGAACAATATCCTACAGTATCCAAAATTGTCTCTTCATTTTTAGCTGAATGAATTTTTTCTCAAATTAATATGGCTAGATATTATCAGGCAGAGAGGGACAGAGGTAGTAAGAAGGCCAGATTACTGTACCAGTTGTATAATCAGAATCTAATTATTCCTCACAACTCCAAGGACAGTTGTTGCCAGATAATGTCACATTCTGTGGCTTGGTCTCTAACCTTAAAATTAGCAGCTTTGGAAAAATCTGTGACTTTTCTTTTTGGTTCAGCTGGTTCTTCCATCTGTAGAATATGAGTATCTCCAAATAAGAGAGCTGCTTCTTGGGGGAGAGATGGACATTTTGCTGTTGTTGTTGTTGTTTTGAGTTTTTTGTTTGTTTTTCATTTATTGTCTTTTTTTTTTCCTTTTCTTTTCTTTTCTTTTCTCTTCTTATACGAGCATATAGCGGGCCAAGGGCCGACTTGGCTAGTGAGACATTGGAGTCTCTCTCCCACTCCTGGAGAAGGTCCCTTGGATGCACTTTTGGGGCAGCATGCGGGTCTTGAAGGGGAAGCCCTGGCGGCTCCACGTTGGGTGGGGCATGTTCTCACTGTAAGGCAGTGCCCTCCCTGCCTCGCTTCCTGGGCATTGCCTGTGAGCTCCAGGTGCTCGTGAGCTGATTGGTCTGCTGTGGTCTGGAGCCAGAATCTCCTACACTGCACGTGTGGGATGATATTCCGTGTGGTGATAACAGTCTGCTGGCCTCTGTGACTACCTTGTTTCTATTGGTCTTCAGTAGCTGAGTTGGGCACCGGTTTCTGTACCCTAACTCTCTAAGCCAAGTTGTCTACAGGGTTTCCCAAGGGACAGAGATGTATTGAAGATAGCAGTTGGGTTTTATGGAGATAGAATTTATAGTATTACAGTATCAAGGAGTACATTTGGCCTATTTATTTAGCAAACATGTGTCTGTGTAATCTGACATCATCGTGGTCTGTTTTTTCCTGTGAGATGTCAGTCACATGATCCTGACTGCAAATACAGGGCCTACTTTGTGCTCATCCACTCTGTGCTTGGAACTCTAGGGGGTCTCAAGGCCTTCCCCAAAGAGCTGAGATGCAATCTACCTGGAGAGATAAGACATGCATGCTTGAAAGGACACTTTTATGGTATTGTCCCTTGAGAGGTCAGTGTTGACAGGGATGGTTAAGGAAGACTTGATGGATACTGTGGGGCTTAAACAAGGCATTAGAGCAAGGGAAGAATGTATAAGTACAGCAGAGAAACACAGTAAAGGAATAGCTGAAGGGAGAGCCAATCAAAGAATCAGCTGGAAGGAAACCTAAGACACAAGAAGAGTTCATCACTTGCCTTCAGTCTCTTCTGAGAGTAAGACATCTGTATGGAGTCAGTCAGTGGGCTTGGTCTGGGGTCTGACCAAGTTTCACAGGTCCTATTGCCGGTAGCCACCACAGAAACCAAAGAGTTGATTGTGGAGCCCGTTTCCTCGTGGGTAGAATTATTAAAAGCTTCTGCTACTGCTGAAGTTTTAACTACAGTAACTAGCAAAAATTAAGGCTCTAAACCACACCTCACACTCTCCTCCAGTCAGGTGAATTCAGCTTTGCACATCAGGTTATGATATGCTTATAAGTAGATATTAATTCTTATGACTTGCCTTGGAGGAGGTAAAAGAGAAATTGTGTCATTTGCAACGGACCAAAACAGTATTTCAAACTTTTTAATGATTGTTCTTAACTTAAAAACACAAAATCATCATCTTAGCATCCTCCAAAAAGCATAAGAATAAAAACTGACTTAAATGTTAGTGATCCCTCTGAAAATCATGGTTAACAGGGAACAGGTAGCTAACTCTACTGACGTACTGGTACTCCCATGAGATTTAATTCACCTTATTTAATAATTTCTGGACATTCAGCTTGAAAGAATGTCTGTTTTTTAAAGCATATGTACAAAAAATGACCTTTTTTAAAAATCCTTCCCCAGGGATTCCCTTAAGGACTGAAAACAATCAAAAGTGTTGGTCAGGGGCTTCCCTGGTGGCGCAGTGGTTGAGAGTCTGCCTGCCGATGCAGGGGACACGGGTTCGTGCCCCGGTCCGGGAGGATCCCACATGCCGCGGAGCGGCTGGGCCCGTGAGCCATGGCCGCTGAGCCTGCGCGTCCGGAGCCTGTGCTCCACCAGCGGGAGAGGCCACAACAGTGAGAGGCCCGCGTACCAAAAAAAAAAAAAAAAGTGTTGGTCATTTTTACTTAAAAGAATTTATTCAGCCTCTAAATACAAAGGACACTTTGTTTAGTGACTATATTGACACCCATTTAATAGTACATCACATATGTCATTATACTCTTAGAAAATCTTTTTTAAGACTCTCTTAAGAAGCTCCTATTTCCAACATCTCCATGTTTAATTCATTCAGTTATGGTTAAAGCCCATCATTTTGTCTGTGTAAACATCTATTTCTGCATTCTAAGAAGACACTTTCTCCAAATTTTTGATAACTAGTCCATGGGGTGTGGGAATACAAAAGGGTCTGACTAAAAAAGGGGGGAATCTTAGCTACAGTGGAGGACTTAGGGGTATGCGGAAGTAAGCAACAGCTCTTTATTTCTGTATGAATATTTTTGACATTAAACCCAGAAGGATTAGGCAAAAGACCCAAAGATAGTTTCTGAGAAAAGCTTTCGTTTCAAGGATCCAGCAAGTCTGAGTGACAGTTCCAGTTTACTGCCCTCCATCACATGGCATCTTTGACTCATCCACCACTTTCTGCCCCTCACATTCTCATTTCCCATGTGTCAGCTTCCTGGAAAGGACATAATCTTTTGCACCAGCCATGCCACAGCCCTCATCACCCCCTTCTGGAATAGTCGCTGCCTGAGCAAGAGGGCCTTCCTGTTCCAAAGACAGCAGTACAGAGCAGGTACCCGAGCTAAAGGCTGTGGCAGAGCTGTGGCTGTTGAAGGCATCAGGCCTCAGCCCCACCCTAAGCAGGGTCAGTCCTTGAACCCAGTCTGGCACAGCAGCAGCCTCGGGAAGCTTAAGTTGAGGAGGACCCTGCAACCCGATGCTTCCTGGTGATCAACTGTGGCATTGATCCTCTCCAGATGAAGAGTAGGCTATGCTGATTTTAGTTAAAAGATCCTGGCTCACACAATTAGGGTCAGGGCTTCTCCTGCCTACGCCAGGTAGCTAGCTGGCTAGGGGCGGGGATGAGATTAGAGAGAATCCTTAATCCTTTCATTGGTAGCATGTGAGAGCCTCCTAGAGTTCCAAACATCATGCTTTTCTTGGCATTTGTTTGCCTTAGTTTAGCCTCCATACTCACTGACCTCAGAAGTTGCATTAAATAATTTTGCCCTCTGTATGAAGGGGCAAACAGTGCAGGCTCTTCTCATGCAGCCCTGAGGACCCCCAGCCTTGGTTCAGTATAAAGGAGGATGAGACTTTCAGGTTGGGGTGTTAGACTGAGAAATAAGCCTTCTTCATCCTTCTTCCAAAAATGCCTGCTTCCGCCCTGCTGCCTAGCCTGCAGCACTTTGACGATTAGGTTTGGAGTAAAGCAGCCCTCTCCTTTGGCTTTCCTGGCAGACACTGCCCACTGCCTCCAGTATGTGCACTGTAGATGGCGGGCGACCCTGTGGGTGGGTGCCAGGGGGGAGTTCCACCCCTGCAATAAGCAGAGGCAGGCAGAAATCTGTTGGCAGCTGCGGGCCTCCCGCACTGACTTGTGGTCTTCCTTGTGCTCCAGGTGCTGCTGCTTCTTTAAGAGGAAAAGGAAGAAGACTGCTCAGCGCCACAAGTGACCCGTGCCTCCCAGGAGTCCTCAGGCCCTGGGGACTCTGACTCGATTGCACCCGCAGCTCCTGCCATTTCTCATTGGAAGGGACTCCTCTGTGGGGGAGGGTGGAGATCCAAACCAAAAAGAAGAAAAACAGATGCCCCCAGAAGGAGCTAGTGCAGGCAGCCAGGGCCCAGTGGGTCAGTGGCCGCCCCTACCTGCCTGAGGCTCTGAGCAGGTCCCAGAGCCACTGGTCCTCCACTGCTTACCCTTGGGGCTGCCTGGTTGACTCTCCTTCCTATTGTTTACAGTGAAGGTGTCATTCACAAAAACTCAAGGACTACTATTCTCTCCCCTCCCCTTAGTTTACTTGCTCCTGGTTCTTGCCCCACCCTCAACCCTCTCCAGCATAAAAGCTAATGAGCTGAAGGCTTTGTCTGCTGAAGGAGCTTGAGAGGCTGGGGGTGCGGCCAAGAAGGTAGGAGGGAGATGCAGGCCAAGGCTGGAGAAGAACCTTCTCCGCCCACCAGGTGTGTCTGGCAGTATGGCTCCCTCTTCCTCTGTGCCTGTGCAGCCTCCATCCCGAGCTGGCCACGGGGTGCAGGTTACTCCCTCCTTCCCTCTTGTGAAGTTACACTGTAGGACACAAGCTGTGAGAAATCTGCAGTCTACTGTCCCTGTGTGTTGGCGTTCTTAGCTTTCTTGACAAGCGAACTCTGTTCTCCAGACAGTAGTAGAACATTGCAAATTGTTCTGAGCAAAGGACAAAAAAAAACTGACTTTATTGCACTTTTAGTTAGTTTTTTTTTTTTAAACAAAAACCATGGCAGATGCATATTGTGTCTGGTTATATTGGGAGTTTTACTTTTTTTTTCTGTTTTGAGGGGGATGGGGCCAGCCAAGCCATTCAGAGAGAACATGGGTCCAGAGGACATTCTCAATGGAAAGAGTTGGGTCTGCAGCACCCAGAAGAGAAGAAGCCAAACTCTGTGTCATTCTGAGTGAACTCTCAGGTTGGCAAGGAAACATACTTGAATTTTCATTCGTCTTCTCAGCTGCTGAAGAATGTCCCTACCAGAGCCTCTTGACCTCATCAGCCTGCAGTTTGGACAACCTAGCTCTCCAGCACATGGGATGAGCCAGCCAAGCCAGACTGTGACAGGAGACAGTTCATCCCAGAGAAGGAGATGCTTAACAACAAAAATCTGAAATATCTGTTTCCTCCACTGCCAGGGACTTCCAACTAGATAGCCATGTGACTTCCTTAGTGACTTGGGGGACAAAATTAGTGATGAAACAGCCACCACTGTATTGCCACTAGTGGACAAGAAGGAGGAAAGTGATCCTGCCTTCCAACTGCCAGAGGAACCTCAGGATTTGGCTCATCATAGGGCCAGGAAATAAACTTGGTCTGTACTGTTTGCCCCAATAGCTGAGTTACAGCATTTGGGCTGGCCTGCCTTATCAGAAACCAAGTACCTGCAAATCTTCTTCCAGCAGGTCCACAGCCGCAGGCTTAGGCCTCAGTGTATGGGGCTATAGTGAACAGGAGGGTAAGACTGGTTAGTGCTGGAAAATTCCTGGGGAAAGGAGACTGAAATGAAAGGTGTGAAATTATCCTCTCACTTGGACTTAGACTCCTTCTAGATGAGATGGCCACGCATCTAGAGCCTGTTCTCCCCGGTACACTCTCCACGTCCAGACATGCTGCCATGAAGGGTCTTGGTTCCTCATTCACTGCTTGAAAAGTCGCCAACGTATGGAGTTAATAGAACTTCTCGTGCTTGATTTTCATTGGAGATGAGCGACTTATCCAAACAGTGACTTCTCATTCCAGATGTGATCGAGGAGAAAGGATTAATTACATCAGAGAACGAGGTCTTGTATCTGGGGGTAGAGAGAGCTAACCATGGAGGGCAGTGGCTGGTGACTTAGTCTGGGGGGTTTGGGAACACGGAAATCATTGCCTCTGGCTTGAGATGTAGGGCTGTCTTTTGGACTGGAGGATGCAGACATACTTTCTGGTAGTTGGTATTTTCTGACAAGTCCCTTGATGTGTCTTACATGGAGCAGAGAGAGCAGCGGTAGCGTGGATCAGAGTTACTGGGCTTCACCTGTGTTCCACTGGTCCTTGGCTAGGAAATTTCACTTCACTGGCTTCAAATTTGCCTAGATTGTAATCATTCATTTCTTTAAAAGAAAATTTCCTATTAACAGAATGGCTGGGAGATGCAGGGTCACACCGCTTCCCCACAAGAATTTTGAATATTGGGGTTTGCTTCCTTGACATTAGCTAAGGCACTGTCACTGAAACTTACATAGTTTCTCCGTTGGCATTTGGGTAACTCTTCTCAATTTGGGTAACTCTAATTTCCCGTATAGAATCTTTAACCTCCACATCCCTGTGTAGAAAAAGCCTTGCTTCTCATGGGAGGGCAAGAGGAAATGGTGGCAAAGTCCAGAGCATCCCTGGCACCCCTTACTCCACTAAGTGCCTCCCCACTTCCACAAAAAAGCAAAGGCAGTTACCAGCTTGGCTGCAGGGCAAGCCCTCTTGCAGCTGGGTTTGTGACTTTTTCAGGGTCTTAACTTTGTTTTAAAGGCTCGCTATTGCGGGATTTAACGTGAGCAGTTGTGGGGTTCTTCCTAATGCACTCCTCTCACTCTCTGCCCCTGCTCAGATCTCTTACTAGATATTTGATTTTTCATAACAAAGGTGAAGAGCCCAAGTCCTTCTGGCATGCACAGTAATGGTGACCTTCCCAGGGCCATTGGTACTCCAGGGTGGTTCCAGACCCCCGAGTCTACTGTGATCTTCCTTTAAAAAAGAAAAAAAAAATTTTTTTTTTCTTTTTAAGAAGGATACCTAAGGAGTAATTTGGCCATCAGTTTCATCCCCATCAGCACATCCCATTAGGCCTCCCTCCTCAGCCCCGCTGCTGTCCTCGTGTAGCTATATTCCTCAGCCAGGGCCTCGGGGTTGGGCACTCCCTCCACCTACCGCCCACCCAAATCCACTTGCTCTGTAGTCTTTGAGCTTCCTTCACTCCATAACCATGATACCTAGGGATCTTTTTCTTCAGGATTGATGCAGTTGCTGGGTTAGCATTAAGCACTAACAACATTAGGGGTTCTCCCAAGCCCTGCAGTCCTTCAGGCATTGCATCCTGAGCAGATTGAAGCAAGCAGGCTAGGAATCCACCAAGACGTAAGGGATCCTTCCCTTGTGACTAGAGCATGGCTGTGTCTGTGCAGTAAGGGTTGATTACTTGCTGTGCAGCCCTTGGCGTTTCCCAGTGATTTCACTCCAGACTGCTCTGCAAGGATGTGCAGAGCGTGCCAGCAGCAGCATGCTTTCATGTCTGCCTTAATTAACATACTCCTGCCATTTTGGCTTTGTCTAGGAGGAAACGGTCTAGGAAGGTACAAAGTCAGGTGATGAGGTTGGCCTCCAATTAAAGCCCCATTTTATTTTGGGATATAGGGCGACGGAAGACAGCAGGATCCTGAGTTTTCCAGTAGAAGTGTTGATTGCCTCTTCATTCTCAGTGAACTCCAAGTTCGTAGAGACAGCCCCTGCCATTAGCCAGAAGAGGTGTCCATCGCCTCTAAAGTACCTTCCAACCTGGTTCACTGGAAATGTACCTTGGGAGTACATATTCAGTGTTGGTTCTCAGTGTTAGTAACCACTTCTGTTGTCAGAAATGAGTGCGGGTAAGGTTATGTCAGAGTGGTTACTAAAGATCATAGCCTTAACTTTTTTTTATGCAAAAGAGACAGCTTGCTCCCCCTCCAGTGAGCAGCATGGCCTGCATTTTTCAAAAATAAGTACTTCCACGGCAGCCTAGAAAGGATCTCCTCTAAGGAACTTGATCTTTCTTCTGATGCATCTCTCCCAAGTCTGCATGCCTCGTGTGTCGCAGTCACCTCTTCCATTTTCATATTTAAACTAGTTTTCATTCCCAGTGAGTTGCCCTGACAACACTGTCTCCAGCGTCAGAGCCATGTTAGGGCTAGAATTTCTCAGATCGGGAGCTTGCACTGTCATACAGCCAACACTGCCTTTGTCAGGCCACTGCCACCAATCCACCATTGCCCCAAGGTGGGCAGGTGAATTCCAGAAGCCCTTAGGGAGCCAGGATAACTTGGCACCCCATCTGGATTGGCCTGAGCAGCAGGTACTTGTCTCTGGGGTTCTTGCTTTTGCCAACTTCAGGGCTCCAGGAAGGTCCCTCTAGAGGTTGACGGCCAGAGTCTTCCCCATGATGGGTTGGTAGGAATCAAAATGGGATGCCTGTGGTTTGGTTTTCTTGGGTGTTTGTTTTTGATGGGGGAGGGGAGTGATTTTGTTTCTGAATAAGAAAAAGAGGAAACCATGGCTCTTCTGAGGGTTTAAGCAGTGTTTTAGCCACAAATAAGGAATCTCGGAAGTCTTTGATCAATTAAGCAGTCTTAAAAATGTTTTTCCTAATTCCTTTTGCAGGTGACTGAGTGCAAAAGAATAGGTTTCTCCATTGTATTCAGAATAGTCAGTAGGTTCCCTGGATATAGACAGTAGTAGTTGACATATTTCCTCAAAAAGCGACCAGGAAGTCCACTCCAGAGTTTGTTTGTAGCTCAGCTTGTATTACAAAGGAAAAAGTGAATGTGTACTCCATATATTTCTAGTTTGATTACCAAACTCAGTGTTATAAAGAAACCTCAGTTCTGTGGACAGAATTTATTTTGTTACTTTTCTTTTTTTACTTCTCACAATCATCTTTCCAGTGCCATCACCACCTTCAAAGCAGAGGGTTATCCATGGTAAGAAATGGGGATGCAGTGCAGTCGTCCCAGTAACACACACAAGAGGACAGCTATCCTGATTGCCCCTTCCCCGCAAATCCCCTCTTTCAGAGCAGGTGAGACATTTTCAGTGTTCCTCTTTTTGAGCTCCAGACCAAATCCCAGGCCAGCCCTTACACCGAAAGCTTTTTTAAGAGGCTTCAATCTGTTAGGAATGTCTCAGGAAGATGAGCCATTTCTTTGGCGGGGGGTTACGGGGGACTGTATCTACAGATGGGTGTGTGTGGTTGCATTTGTATGCGTGTGTGTGTGTGTCTGTGCGTGCCAGCACTCATCTGTATGCATTTCACTTCCATAAAGACTCACAGCCCACCTGAAGAAAAAAAACCTCACAGCCCAGGTTGCTGGGACCATGTGTTCCTGAATATTCTCAGAAGTAAACAAGAAACAAATGAGTTTCTCAAATTGGTGTGGCAGCAAGCTGGCTCTGGGAATGAGCCCCATTTATCAAGAAGAGTAAACAGCAGAAAAAAAGATGAAACCAAAAATATTATAAGCCCCCCCAATGGAAAATAATGTTCATTCATCAATTCCCATTGGATGTATTACATGCTCTAATTTATTATATTATTATTTTGTCTGTTTCTTTAATCTTTGCCCATTGTACTTTTTAAAAGATGTTGGGATGTTGACTGCAATTTTTTAAGACTAGATAATGTATAAATCAGCTGTGGAAATCAGTTTTAATTGATGCGTGGATGTGTCTGATTATTGTTAAATGCCTTTTTTTTTAACCTTTTATTTTAGATACGTAATTTTGTTTCATAAACCCTGGCACTGGTCTGCAAAGCTCAGCTGTGAAAATGAAACTTGTAGTATTTTTAAACATGAATGTCAATTTCAAGTGTATTTGAAACGGTTCCTCCAGGAGAGAGATTTGTACACCATTAAGTAGAAACTCCTCTGCAGAGGAAGAAGCCTTCTTTGGAGTAAATGGAAATGGGTCTTGATATTATCTCAGAGTAGCCCATTTCCTAGGGCACCATGGAAGACACAAATGTGATCTTTAAGTATACCTCTTCTCCAATCTGGGGAGGAAAGGACTCAGTTTGCACCCTTTTTGTATGTACAATAAAATGTCTTACCTTTCTTGGCTAATTTTGCTTGTTTGGTTGGTTGGTTTCTCTGCTTTTAAGCTCTCCTGGTTCATTTGTAACGGAGAATCCGTCTAGGACTCTTAGTAACAAGGCTCCAGGAATGAAAATAATGCCTGATACTTTGGCATTCTTGCGTCATTCTTTTGGGTTGAACATTGACCTCTCCTGTGGGACCCTCAGAATGGGAGAAAATATTTGCAAATGAAGCGACTGACAAAGGATTAACCTCCAAAATTTATAAGCAGCTCACTTTAAAAATATTTCTGGGGCTTCCCTGGTGGCGCAGTGGTTAAGAATCTGCCTGCCAGGGCAGGGGACAGGGGTTCGAGCACTGGTCTGGGAAGATCTCACATGCCGCGGAGCAGCTGAGCCTGTGCGCCACAACTACTGAGCCTGCGCTCTAGAGCCTGCAAGCCACAACTACTGAAGCCCGCGCTCTAGAGCCTGCAAGCCACAACTACTGAAGCCCGTGCATCTAGAGTCCGTGCTCCGCAACAAGAAAAGCCACCACAACAAGAAGTCCCCGCACTGCAACAAAGAGTAGCCCCTGCTCGCCGCAATTAGAGAAAGCCTGCGTGCAGCAACAAAGACCCAACACAGCCAAAAATAAAATTAATAAAATAAAAAACAATAAATATTTCTGGTAGAATTTGGACATTCATCACACATACTAATTCCTGTATCCCTGTGGTTCTTAGGTGCTAGAACACCAGGAAGTTAGGATCTGCTCTGGAACAACTATGAAATGGCAGCTTTGTAATTCTGCTCTACTGATGAAGAACATCTATACAGACAGAAGGTATGACTATGATGTGCACATATGGCACAAAACAACTGGCAGTCTGGCCATCATTGGTTCCAATTCTTTCTGTTACTACTCAATTGCTACTTAACGATTTCTTCTTTCACTAGTAAAAAACACGTTTAAGATCAGCATGAGAGGGACTTCCCTGGTGATCCAGTGGCTAAGACTCTGTGCTCCCAATGCAGGGGGCTTGGGTTCAATCCCTGGTCAGGGAACTAGATCCCACATACTGCAACTAAGAGTTTGCATGCCACAACTGACGATCCTGCATGCTGCAACTAATACCCGGTGCAGCCAAATATTTTTTTAAAAAATCATCATGAGAGAAAAACTTCATATTGAGAACACTGTATCTGTCAAGCTTATTTTTTTTCATTAATGCTGTTTTAGCATTAATTAGTTTTAGCATTAATTAGTTCCTCATGTGGAGAAGGCTACTTTGAAAACATAGCTTGGTAAACAATTTTCTCAGTGTGGGCAGTGTGAGACCAGTGAGTGGGGAAAGAGGCTTAAGAGACCCAAAAAATGAAGGAGGAGAGGAAGAGGGGGTTGAAAGATCATCTTTCTCAGTGCAACAGTTTTACGTAGAAGAACCTCCACCTCATTGAGAGGTGGTCTGGATTGAGGTGTGAGAATTAGAAACAGCAAATGTTATTTGCATTTATTTGAGAGAACTGTCTGTTGAAGCTCTGCAGTCCACCTGCAGTGACCTCAGTGTAAGGAAGGACGAGGTAATGTCAGTGGCCATGCATAACCTCAAACTCAGGTCGGCACCTTATATAGAGACCAAATTGCCAAGTTCGACTATAGAAATGGAGCCATGTCTACCTACAATCTGGGCTGTGAAGACCAGGAATTTCTGTAAAGTTAATCTTTGAAAATTAAAGACATTTAATAATGTCATGGTTCCGAGCTTTAGAAAAATGTCAGTGGCAATTTTGGGTGTGTGTGTGTTTTAGACTTGCAGTACTGAAGTATATATGTTGCGGACTGTTGGGAACAAGCGTCTTCGGAGCCCTGAAATACTGCTGGGGGCGCATCTGACAACTACTCCTGACCTTCTGGGAGGTTTCTAGAAAAGAGGGACTCAACCTCAGACCCTTGCAGATATTATTTCCCACCTCAGTGCCAACGTGACGGCTGTTCCATCCAGCATTTGTTGAGCACTTAGCCCTGCAGCAGTTGGGGGAGTTGTATACAAAGTAAGAGCAACAGTCCGTTTCTCACCAAAATTAATAAATAAAAATTTTAAAATGTAGTTGCTTGGGAATACAGGTAAAAAAAGGAAGTTAAGAACCAGAGTATACAATAGTGTGCGTCGACTCATACAGCAGTAAGCACAGTAAGATTAGAGAAGGGAGAGAAAACAGGTAGGACAGTGACAGGGATTAAGTCAAAAGGAAGTGGGTTTTGAAGCAAGTTTTGCAAGACAGACGGAGCTGTATAAGGTTATATACTCTGGGTAGGCATAAACGTGCCCTGAGTTTTTGGAGGCTATCACATTTAAACCCAATTCGGTGTGACTAACCCTTGACTGGCCCAATACGGACAACGACAAGTGTCTTCTGCCCCATCCACAGACTTCCTAACCTAAAGCCTCGGTCACCACCTGCCAAACGACTTCCACGCCCACAAAAGCGCGGCGGGCCATGGGGTCTCTCCGCTTGGGCTGGTAGCCTCTTCAGAAGCCCAATCCGGGGCTCTTGGAGAGGGCGTCGCCTCCCGCTCATCCACTTCCTGTTGGTGGGCGTCGACGAGCTGTGAAGCCAATGAGGCCACAGTAACGTGGCAGCCACCCACGAGCCCGCGTCTCCGCCCGCCCAGTCAGCGAGCCGGGCTCCGCCCCCCAGGGGGACCTACCATCTGCCGCCCAACCAGAGGGGGAAATGGGGCCTGCCTCCCGCTAGGAGGCCTGCAGGAGCCCCGGTTCCCCCCGGCTGCGCTCGGTGGAGGAGCCGGGCCCACGTCGCCGCGCCCCTACCCTCCTCCAGCCTCGGCCGCCAGGCCCGCGCTAGCTTCTCCCGGTGGATGCTGCGGCTCTCGGAGCGGAACATGAAGGTGCTCTTCGTCGCCGCCCTCATCGTGGGCTCCGTCCTCTTCCTGCTGTTGCCTGGACCTTCTGCTGCAGATGAGAAGAAGAAGGGGCCCAAAGTCACTGTTAAGGTCCAGCCTCCCGTCTCCAGACCTGCCTGGCGAGGCCTGCCCTCCGCCGCCTGGGTTCCGGCCTTGGCGCCTCTGGTCACGCATGTCCGAGGCATTTCGGGTCCCAGAGCTCGGGCCTGGGCGTCCTCGGCCTTGGCTCTGCCCCTCCCTAGTTTCCCTGTCGTGGCCTCTTGGCGCCTGGGTCGTCCTCCCCCATTCAGATTGGAGAATGACCCGGACCCTCCCCGAGAGCACAGCCCTGACCCAGGCGTTGGCGCCGAGGATGCCCAGCTGGGGCCGGCGTTGCAGACTCAGAGCCGCCTATTTGCAGATACCCCACAGTGCTGAGGAAATGGTGAAAGATCACGCCTGCCAGATTGCCAGTCTTTTCTCTACGTAGGCCAGATTTTAGCCACTTCATTTACAAAGCACAGCAATGTAATAGTTTACACCTGAGTGGTGTGCTTAGGCTCCCATCTTTATGGTGTTTTGATGTTAAGTTTTAGAATCTGGGCCCATTATTTATTTAGAGCAAAGGTTGTTACCCTGTAGTCTACGGAGAGTGTAAACAAATGGAGCTTTCATCAGATTCTCATGGGGTTTTTGTCGCCACCAAAATCAGATTCAGAAACTGCTCTTAAAATATGGGTCTGTTTTCTCGCATCCTCCGGGTAGCTTCTTGGGCCCTCGGTTCCCTAGGAAGGACCCTTTTAAGAGGCTAAGTTTGAAATTGTCTTTTTCCTCAGGTGTACTTTGACTTGCGAATTGGAGATGAAGATATAGGCCGGGTGGTCATCGGTCTCTTTGGAAAAACTGTTCCAAAAACAGTGGATAATTTTGTGGCCTTGGCTACAGGAGAGGTAAGTGGCTAGAGCGGAGGTAGCCAAGCTCACAGGCAGCGGAGTTGGCAAGTAGGGTTGGCGGCAAACTGAACTGCAGAGCGTGGCCCACCCATAGCAGTGGCCATCATGGAGTACCAGCTATGCTCTCTGGCACTGGGAACCCACGATTATCATATCTTCTCAGTTTTTTTTAACTAAATCCAGAATTAGAATTCTTTTTTTTTTTGAGAAAATTTTTCATCTTTGAGACGTTGCAGTAACCAAAGAAAACATCCAGGGAAACTAGTTTGTGGTCTCTGCACCAGAGTGAGGGGCCCAGAGCTTTCCAGGTTTTAAGGAAATGAATGCCCCATTTAAGAAAGTCTGGGGCTTCCCTGGTGGCGCAGTGGTTGAGTCCGCCTGCTGATGCAGGGGACGCGGGTTCGTGCCCCGGTCCGGGAAGATCCCACATGCCGCGGAGCGGCTGGGCCCGTGAGCCATGGCCGCTGAGCCTGCGTGTCCGGAGCCTGTGCTCCGCAATGGGAGAGGCCGCAACAGTGAGAGGCCCGCATACAGAAAAAAAAAAAGAAAGTCTGCATTCCAACTTCCCATTGGGTCAGCAGGTAACTTTTTTTTTTTTGGTCAGTTTTCTTGGCTTCTCTTCCTATGATTAGATTAGGAAAAAACGATAGGGGAAAGGTGGAGGCATTATGTATGAAGTAGAATTGTATAAAGGCAGAGGAAATGTGCGGTCTTATAGCCTTTCCTGGATCTGTGTGCTCCAGGCCTGGCCTTTGATTACTGGTCACCCAGTGGCACGTTGAAGGATGAATCTGCCAGCAGGGGTTTCTCTTCTGTGAGCAGTTGTTGTTGTGGGCTGGGTTCCTGCAGGGCCTATTTAATGTCTGCCTGGTGCCTCATGCCACCTTCTCACCTTCTCATCCCTTTTTCTAGAAAGGATTTGGCTACAAAGACAGCAAATTCCATCGTGTGATCAAGGACTTCATGATCCAGGGTGGAGACTTCACCCGGGGAGATGGCACTGGAGGTAACCTCAAATCCTCTGGGCCGAGGGGTCTGTCAGTGCAGCCCCCGAGGTGGGAGGGCCAGGGAACCCAGTACAAAGGAGAGGGAGGAATGGGTTTCAGGTGGACATAAGAGAATCTCGCGCAGCTGGCAGACCAACTGATCCAGGCCTACAGCCTTGGTGACTTGCCTCGCAGTACACCCTGCGGGGGTGGGGGGGAGCAAAGTGAAACACCTGTAGGTGATTCTAGGTCAGGCATGCAAAGCTTGTGTGGGCGGCCTTGAAAGCCCCAGCAAGGGTGGGAGAAATTGCTCTCCTTGGCAGTCTCCCCCCAGAGACCACTTGACAAGCGCTGGCAGTCTCACCTGCACTACTTGTGCCGTAGGACAGACAGACAGCCTGGACTAACCAACAGATCTCACCACACTTGGGTGCACAGCCTGCTGTTCCTTTAGACCACAGCTGCAGCTCACCCCACCGATGAATATTTACTGGGCCAGGCTCTGTGGTGGGTGCTGAGGATGCAAAAGCCAGTGGGATGGCAACTCCCTTTCACTTCCAGTACCTGAAGTCACAGATGGGCTGTAACATAGCCTTTTAGGGCTCAGGCTCTGTCCTCAAGTGGTTTATCGTCGAGGTGGGAAGAATGAGGAGAAAACACTATGAAAGTGACGTAATACAAGATGTAAGTCATAGCTAGCTGGACGACAAAGACAAAGCAGACGTGATACAAAAGCACTGTAATTGTGGAGTCACACACAGTTGGGTGTCTGCCACCTTCTTACTTTGTGACCTCAGGCACGTGAGTCCTCTGAACCTCAGTTTCCTCTTCTGTAGAGTAAGTGGTAAGAGTTGTGGGTGCTGGGAGGGTGAGGTGAGATGTTGAGTGCGTAGTGCCCAGCGAGTGGTAAGTAAAGTCAGCCGTCGTCAAAGTGCTGACAAGTAAAGGACTCACTTTGCTCCAAGGTGATCAGGAAATGGCCTCGTAAACGCGAGGACAGATTTGAGCGGGGACAGATCTGGCTGGGGAGAATTTGCATGGGCAGGGAAGAGGCAGGGTTAAGGCGTGAGCTCAGGTCTGGTCTGCGGCAGGAACTTGGCCAAAGGTGGGGTCAGGAGGATGGAAGTGAAGCTCCCACCGGGAACCCAGAGTGGCGGGCCGTGGCCAGGCCAGGGACCCAGGGCTTTGTCCTCCACGGAGTGAGGATCCGCTGAAGACTTGAATGGGAGCAAGGCCTGATCGCAAAGGAGTTTGAGGGATAATAATGTGGCAGATTCAGGACATGGACACAGGAGAAGCAGACTGGCAGGGGTGTTGGTGCAGCTGCCCCTGCGTCGGGCGATGTGGGCCTGAACCCAGGGAGGATACCTAGTGGGTAAGAGCAGAGATTCGAGAGCCAGACCACCTTGGTTTGAATTCCAGCTCTGCTACTTCCCAGCTGGGGTGCCTTTAACCTGTGTACCTCGGTTTCTTCATCTTTGAAATGGGGCTCTTAGCTCCTGCCTTACAGGGTGGGTTTTATGTTTCCCATGCTTGCACCAGCCCTCTGGCACACTGTTCCCACTCTGAGCACTAGCCGTGATTGCAGCGGGGGTAGCAGGAATGGGAGAAAAGGGTGAATCCGTGATGGGGGTGAGGACAACCCTGACAACGTGCGGAGGAAACAAATGTCAAAAGAATAACTGAAGTCTGGAGAGAAAGATGACAAAGTATGTTGAGTTTAAAACCTTCACTCTCCGTTTAAGTTTGGGACTCCTTATATCTTGGTAAAGTGATTGGAGCTAAGGATATAGACTTGGGAATTTTCTGGATAGCAGCAGTAGTTGAATTCCTGCAGTTCACTGAGATGTACAAAGAGGATTCTCACATGGGAATCCTCTTTTCTTAAAAAAAAACTAAAAGAGTTGACAGTTTTATTTTCGCATTTCACATTACAAATTAAAATTGCTTTATTTGGTCCCACTACTCCCCTCCAAAACTATTCTTTGATAGGAAGGGGGAACAAGTCTTCCTTGTCATGCTGTTAGAAAACACCCCAAGTCACAGCGCCGTGATCTCCTGGTGAAGTAGAACAAGTAATATAAAACTGATGTAAAGAGGCTCCCCAATCTCCTTATCTGTCTGGTTGGTCCTTCCTGGCCAGGTGATTTTCAAACTTCCCACTTACTGTACAATCAGAAATACCTCCTCAGCATCAGTCTAGGACAGCTTCCCAACCTGGTTCCACTCTGGGAACCACAGGATGAAAATACGTGTATTGAAGAGGAAAGAGGTTTCGTACACAAATAAGTTTGAAAGGTGTTGGGTAAAACAAAATGAGAATTACTTCTTTGTTGCTGGGTTTCTTGGGGCCTCTAGTGCACAGTGTGAATCTCTAGGAGAGGACGGGGACAAAGAAGGGTGCAGTATTTTGCAGTATTTCTCCTGGAACCAGCCTTGGGAACTTAGGTTAGGATCTCTGGAATGGGGTAGAGATCCTCTCGGCTCCACTATCTTGTATGCTGGCCACAGACCCTCCACAGACAGACACAGTACACACACTCAGAGCCACCTTTTATTTTGGTTCATGTGTTGATAAGAAGCTCTTGACTTTCCAGAACTCAAATGGCGGCCCCTCTCTTTTGCTTCTCCCTGCCCCTCCCCACTCATCTCTCTTCCTGCTTTGGAGTGTCCTCAGTATCGTTTGTGCTCTTAGGAAGAAAAGCTGGTCAGCCACAGCAGTCTTTTTTTTTTTTTTTTTTTTTGCGGTACACGGGCCTCTCACTGTTGTGGCCTCTAACGTTGCGGAGCACAGGCTCCGGACACGCAGGCTCAGCGGCCATGGCTCACGGGCCCAGCCGCTCCGCGGCATGTGGGATCTTCCCGGACTGGGGCACGAACCCATGTCCCCTGCATTGGCAGGTGGACTCTCAACCACTGCGCCACCAGGGAAGCCCTAGTCCTCCTTTTCTGGAGGGTTCTTACCTCCCCTGCATCCTGCACAGCACCTCCCTCCACTAAAGCAAGTCCCCATGGAAGGCCTCGCAGGCCACAGCCAAGGTAGTTTCTAATGTGTGCCTTATTTGAAAGTCATAAAACTATATTCTCAAAGTAATCATTGTGTGAGCTATTCACTAAATCATCCTGGCCTCATGTCCCACTTGGGCTGTCAGTATGGTTTGGCTCCAGGGCCAGAGGGTAGGAAGGGAACAGCTTGTACGTCCTTGTACTCCACTGGAGCCTGGCCTGGCACGGGGGACAGGTTCAGCCTCTGGAATCCTCGCCCTTAAGATCTGCTTCGTTGGGGCTCCCCCAGCTCCCCTGACCTACTCTTTCTTCCCAGGGAAGAGCATCTACGGTGAACGCTTCCCTGATGAGAACTTCAAGCTGAAACACTATGGCCCTGGCTGGGTAAGCATGGCCAACGCAGGCAAAGACACCAATGGCTCCCAGTTCTTCATCACGACGGTCAAGACAGCCTGGTTAGATGGCAAGCATGTAGTGTTCGGCAAAGTTCTAGAGGGCATGGTGAGTTTGCGGGGGAGGGACTAACCCTGGGCAACCCTGACCAGGGATCTGACACAGACCCCAGGGCAGGGGATCCATATATTTTATCCCTTTCCCAGAAGGGAATGTACAGATTCTGACCAGTGTTTATTTCTACAAACCTGGGGGGAATTGAGACTAAACAGCCTCTCTCTCTATGCCCCCGAGTTTTTTTTTTTTTTTTTTGGTCATGCCGTCTAGCGTGCGGGATCTTAGTTCCCCGACCAGGGATCGAACCCGTGCCTCCTGCTATGGAAGCACAGAGTCTTAACCACTGGGCCGCCAGGGAAGTCCTGCCTCCAAGTTCTAAATCCCTCCAGGCCCCAGGCAGAGGCCGGCCAGGAGGTCTCGGTGAGGCTGCACAATTGAGGACCCTCCATCCCGTTATTCAGTCAGGCATGTCCTGGCACCACCATCGGTTGTATAGGGCCCAGCCGAACAGGCTGTCCCGGAGAAGCCTCTTGGCACCCTCTCCCCAGCCGCCCCCCTCCTCACCCCTAGCCCAGCCTGGGTCATACTTCAGAGGATTGAAACTACTGCATCCTCCTGTTGTCAAATCTGGGTTCTACTTGCCCTGGGCTGGCGCCCGGCCACGATGCCCTTAGGATTTTGGTGCCTCGTGGTTTCTACGCTGTTCATCACGTGCAGGTTTCAGCCCTCGCGGCCACACGCTGGGGCCCATCTCCCTCGACCAGCAGACCGCCTGACACTCTGCCTTCCTCCCCAGGATGTAGTGCGTAAGGTGGAGAGCACCAAGACAGACGGTCGGGACAGGCCTCTCAAGGACGTGACGATCGCAGACTGTGGCAAGATCGAAGTGGAGAAGCCCTTTGCCATCGCCAAGGAGTAGGGCCCCAGGGACCTCTTCCCTTTGAGCGACTGTGTGGCCCTGTTGCCCTCCTGGGGGTGAAGACAGCCCGCCACAGGGCTCCATGCTGCACTGGCCGTAGTGCTGGCGTCTGACGGAGCGGACCCCTGCCCCCACATTCTGCGGGCCCACGGGCCCAGTTTTGTAACAAACTCCTACCAACAAACACTGACCGATTAAAAAAAAGGTGTTTTTTTATAATCTGCGTATGGGCTGGGTTCTGGGGCCTCTGGCACCCCCATCCGACCCTAAGTCCAGTGCCAGCCCGTCTGGGGCTCCTGTGGCAGTGGTGCCTGTCCCCTCCTTGGGTTCCGGCCTGAACCCTTTCCCTCCAGAAATGCTCCAGAAATGAGGGAGAGATGAACACAAACCAGACATTTCCAACTGGCCACACAAGTCTGGGAGGGCAGGGGGAAACAGATCTGGACATTCACAGAAAAATGTGCTACGCACAAAATGTCAAGCAGGAGTTTTTGCCCCTTGCTTCTGAACTTGGCTAGCCACTGTGCCTCAACCTTTGCATGTCCCCGCCACGCCTTTCTCCTGACGTAGGTAAAGGAATACACCTGTACCTTTTCATAGCCCACCTCCAAACTGGTGGGCTATGAACATTCTAAAGGAATTCTCCCTTTATTCCCTATCCTCTGTTGTCCCCGCCCTGGCCCCTGGGCTCTAGGACTGCAGGATCCTACCACCTCAGACACCAGTGCAGCTGAGTTCTGAGCCTGGAGGGGTGGAGGGTGGTGAGTCCGGGGTCCAGGCCAAGGCTGACCCAGCCCATGTCCCTTTCAGAGGACTGAGGTCCATGACTGTCCTGGCAGGTGGCCTAAAGCCCTCTGGACTGGTCAGGGCATCGGTGGCACTGGAGCAGGGTGACAGGCAGCCTCGGGCTGGGCTTTAGCTGTGCTGGCGCTGAAGCTATAGAGGCCCTGGAGCACACCGTTCACCACCACGTTGGGCAGAGGCTCTAGGACAGAAGGAAAACAGGAGCAAGGGGTAGGGGCTTCAGGGCAAGAGGAAGTGGGGTGGGCCTGGCTGCAGGCCCGCAGCTCCCTGAGCTCCTGCTCATAGGCTTAGCACCCCCTGTTCCCCGAGAACAGGGGTCCCTGCCAAGGCAGCAGGTAGCAGCTGGCCACCTCAAATGAGGCCTTGGCATTCCCAGTTCACATTCTGTTCACATCTTGGTAAAGCCAGGCTGCTAAAGAATGGAGACCAGGGGAGCCAAGCTCATTTCACCATGTCTACTTCCTGGAGGAAAATACAAAGCAGGCTACAGGGGCACAGGAACAGCGGGGAGGTGTGGCCCCAAAGGGGGGCAGTAGGAGGGAGATGCTGCCTAGGGGTCCTGCGAGCTGAGAAATATCAACTTCACCCTCACTCCCACCCTGGTACCTGGGCCCTAAGTGTGGATTATAGGTCAGAGGCACCTCCTCACCTGGGGATGGGATGCAAATATAAGGATCCATGCAGAAGCTGATAACAGGCCGGTGGTACAGCTGTGAGCTGGGAAGAAAAGGGGTCATGAACAGTGGAGGGGGAAACAGAGAAAAGTGTCAGGTTGGGTGGAGACTAAGGACTGAGATCACCAAGGACCCACACAGGAAAAGTGGGAAGTGGGCTCAGGAGGCAACAACATGAAAACCTGGAGCATGGGGACAGGCCAGAGGCGACAGGCCCTGGCGTATGGCCACGAGGGGGCAGCAGGAACCCAGTGCAGACAGGGACTTGGACTTGCCTGCTGTTGCCGGGCAGGAACTCCCCCAGGGCGCTGAAAAGAAGAGAGAGGCTTTGAGCTGCCTGGGGATGCCCCGCGGGGGGGGGGCGGGTGTGTGGCAGGGGTGGAGATGCGGAAGCCCAGAATTTCACCTCCCAGGGGACTGCTGCTTCTATTTGTAACAAACTCAGCTCTGGAGGCACCCGGGGTAGCCAAGGCTCTACAGAAAACAGCCCCTCCACAGGGGTCAAGAAAGCCTACTGGGGAGGTGTGTCTTAAAGAGGAAGAACCAGGCTAGGGCCTGGCAGATACAAGAAGGAAAGGGGCTTGACCTCTAAAACCTTTCCTCACCTGCTGGCTGCAGAGAGCCCCTGTCCCCACAACACTGGGGCCCCTCTCATGCCAAGCGCCTCTAGAGATGCTCACCCCCAGCTGCTGGCCTTGGGGACTATGGGCAAGTGGCGAAGACTCAGGAATTCCAGTAGTTCCTTGGGCACATCCTGGTTCAAGTATAGGATGCCCTGGAGAAGAGAACAGAGGCAACCTGTAATCAGATTCAGCTGTGTAATAAGCAGAGCCTGGTGCAAATTGAAAACACGTGGGCCCTTCCAAAATGATAAAGAATTTCAAGACAGCCAGAGCAGAGCATTAAACCAAGCTAGGGCCCCTCTGAGCACTGGCCCTGGGTGACTATACAGATTGGCCCACGAAGCCTGCCTGGCCTGCAATTGGGCATAACCGTGTGGGAGAGGGGGGGAAGGATCTCCACCCTTATCAGGAGGGCAGCACAGGATCTCACCCTGGAGAAAGAGAGCTAGCCTTCATTTAACTGGGACTATCTGCCTCCTGGTTACCTCACTCAATCCTACCAATTCAGAGAGGGATGAAGTACTAGAACATGGCCAAAATGTAGGTCCCCTTCACCCCAATCCCCCGCACCTCTCTGCCGGTGTCACACCTCTGGTCCAGCAGGCTGAGAGGCAACAGAGTGAGACCCACACACACCTGGATATAGGCCTCCAAGCTCTGCCGCCGCTGCTCCAGTCCTCTGGTCCTCCAGTTGGGCAGGCGTTTCGAGGGGAAGTCGGGCACTTTGGACAGTTTCTTGATCTGCCAGGAGGTTACCGCAGTGCGATCACAGCATCCCGATTGAGCCCTCAAGCTCACTTCATCCTAGCCAAGAGCCCTCCCCAGTCCTCCCTGCCACCCACACCCCCAAACTTCAGGCTGTACCCTGAGACACGCCCGCGTGGTGAGCAGTGGTTGGGACAAGGGCGAGAGGCACCCCCAACAACCCCGTCCGCCCCCAAGACGCCCGACGCCAGACCAGCCGCGCAGGGGCACGGGCAGCACGTGGGACCTAACCCTTTGCGCGCGTTCCGCAGCCCGCAGGGAGGTCTGTGCCCACGACCTGAGCTCTCTAGGGCCCGGTAATGGGGGTGGCAGAGGCTGGGGCCCGCCAGCTCGTCTGCCTGCCTCTCAGGGCTTGGGAAGGAGCCGGGCCGGGGTCGGTCTGTCGGTGGTGGGCGCAGCCTCACCCGTTTGTGCAGCGCGTGGAACTCGCTGTAGCGCCTCTGCACGGTGTGTCTGCGCCCGTGGTACAGCACCTCCACTCGGAACACCTGGCGGGCGCGGGAGGGCAGCCGGGTGCGCCTGAGGCCTGGCGGGTTGGTGCAGCAGGACCGGCTCCCGGCGACGCACCCACCCTCCGCCCTCAGAGGCGCAAAGCGGCCTGGGAGCGCCGCTGCTCTCCAGGGACCCTCCCAAGTCCCCACACACTGGGGAGCTCTGCTCCGTGCAGTCAGTCCCTCAGGAGCCGGGACCGCCGTCGGCGGGGCTGGCAAGTCCAAGCGGCCCAGAGACGCTCGGCAGCGTGTCCCCAGACGTCCTGGGCCGCCGCGCTCGGACCCCGAACCCGAGGTGCGGGGTCCGCATTGCATTTGACGCAGGGAAATCCGGCGGGTCCCCGCGCCCCTTCCCATCCACTGCCCCCGCTCACCATGTGGCCTTTCTCGGGGCTCTGCCGGGTCCCCTCGGCCTCGGGCCCCACCGACGGGATGCGAACTTCCAGCATGCACGCGCCGCTTGCAGCCGAACTCTCCGCGCTCCGACCACAGACCGCGGCGTCGCCGACCCCGCCTCCTCGTGCCTGCGGGACCCGCCCCCACGTTGGCCCCGCCCAGGGCGTTCCCCAGCGCCGCCGGGTCCTGCAAGGGGCTGATTAGGCTGGAGCCCGCTAGCGCGAGGCGGGCGCCGCCCACTGAGCCTAGTGGGGCCGCAGTACATGGAGACCCTTCGGCAGAGAGCCATCTGTTTGTCAACATGTCCACATTCACCGAGTCCCCAGTAACTGACAGGAATGCGGGAGAACCAAATTTCACCTGCTCTTATTCGAGCGCCTGCTAAGGACTGTAAGCCCCTGTGGGCATTGGCAAGGAGGGAGGCTGGGCCCAGATCAACCAGGGGCGTTCCTTGCGTTCCTCACACCCTTACCCAGGACCAGGCTGCACCCCCATCTCCTTCCCTCCACCTTCAACGTGGACCCTGGGAGCGCGGCCTGGGGTAAACCTTGGACGCACTCTGGCTTTGATGTCCCCCTTCCTCCAGCATTCGTAGGCCCCATTCATTCATTTTTTTTAAAAATATTTACTTATTTGGCTGCATCTGGTCTTCTTTGCGGCAGGCAGGCTCTTTGTTGCAGCGCGTGGGCTCCAGAGCGCACGGGCTCATTAGCTGCAGCACACGGTCTCTCTAGTTGTGGAGTGCGGGCTTAGTTGCCCCGCGGCCCGTGGGATCTTAGTTCCCAGATCAGGGATCAAACCCACTTCCCCTGCACTGGAAGGCGGATTCTTAGCCTTTGGACCACCAGGGAAGTCCCCATTCATTCATTTTAAAAATCCATTCCTCCATTTCAATCATCTTTCAGCCCAAACCTTCATCAGGTGGAAGAGAGGCAGTGTAGGGACAGAGGCTCTGCTTTAGCGGTCAGACAGCTTGGGTTTCCCCAACTGTGTAGATCTGTGCTCATCTGCAAAATTGAGATAATATGCCTCCTTCAGGAGAGTGTACGAAAACTGAGTGAGATAATCCCTGCTAAGCCCCCAGCAGAGTAGGTATTAGGAAAATGGTAGTTTGTGGGCTCATCCTGGAAACACAGGTGGGTGATGTTGGTATGCAGGGCAATGGATGGGGAAGAGGGACTGTGGGAGGTGGCACGAGGCTGCCCTTGCCCACTCTTCTGGCAGTCTTTCTGGGTGTGTGACCAGGCCAGAACTCTCCAGAACTCTCTCACCTCCTGTGCTGGGAGAGGCTTCTGCTCCCACCTCTCAGCGCTCTTCCCCCACCCGCCTAAGGGAGCTTTCCCATTCAGCACAAGCCTCCACTCCACTGACTCCTCCCCAGATAGTCTTGGGGGGCAGTGGAGGAAGGCGAGGCCCCTGCCTCCCAGAGCTCACCCCAGCAGAAAGCTTGATGGTGGGAAGGAGCAGAGAACCTGTCTTAGGAACTGGGGTTGGGGGACCACTGACTCCCTCCCTCCCTTGCTAGTGCAGAGGTGTTTCTGAGCTGGAGCAGAAACTCCCCATTCCCAGCTCTGCCCCCAGAGAGAGGCTGAGAGGATGACCCCATAAGGGGGCAAGCAGGTCTCACCAATACTATGTTCCACACTTTCCCCCCGCCAAATTCCATCTCACAGGGGCCTCAGAATCAGGAAGCTGAAACCTCCTGGAAGGGAAACGATCCACCATGAGGAGAAGTGCTGGTGTTTCATTACCTCCCTTGTTCTCTAGGGCCCCATCAGTCAGGGACCCTGCTCTCCTTGTCTGCTGTTCAGGGAGTCCTCTTCTAGGACCCTCAAACCTCTAAACTTCTTGGTCGCCCATCCTAATGAAGGTCTGCCTCTGTCTCTATTCCTACCACCCAGAACACTGCCACATCTTCTAATGGACCTCTCTTGTTTTTCCTTGCCTCTCTCCCTCATACAAGGTCTACTCTCTACCTAGTAGCACAGACCGTCAAGGCATCTGCTTAAAACCGTCCAAAGGCTTCACGTTGTGCTTAAAACAAAACCCGCCCTCCCCACCATAGTCTACACAGCTCTAAATGACCCAGCCCATCTCTCATTTTCTCTCCTACCCTCTCATGCATGGGGCTCCAGCCACAGTGACATTCTTCCAGTTCTTCAAACCTAACGAACTCTTTCTGCCTCAGGACATTTATACTCACTGTTTCATCTCTCTGAAACACTTTTTTTTTTTAGAAGGTTTGTGGGGTTTTTTTTAATTTTAAAATTTTTATTTTTGGCTGCCTTGGGTCTTCATTGCTGCGTGCGGGCTTTCTCTAGTTGCGGCGAGTGGGGGCTACTTTCCGTTGCGGTGCGCGGGCTTCTCACTGCGATGGCTTCTCTTGTTGTGGAGCACGCGCTCCAGGCACGTGGGCTTCAGTAGTTGTGGTGCACGGGCTCAGTAGTTGTGGCTCGTGGACCCCAGAGCACAGGCTCAGTAGTTGTGGCGCACGGGCTTAGTTGCTCTGCGGCATGTGGGATCTTCCCAGACCAGGGATCAAACCCGTGTCCCCTACATTGGCAGGTGGATTCTTAACCACTGTGCCACCAGGGAATCCCTCCCTGCAACACTTTTTCCTTACTCTTCACCTGGTGGGCTTTGCCTAAAACTTCTAATTCTTAGCCTAAAACTCACCTTCTCACAGACACCTTCCTTCCTGACCATCCTATCATAGCACCTTGTCTCTGCACTCATTCCAATATTACTGTTACTGTTTGTTTATTGTTTCTCCCTGGTGTCCCCAACTCGGCCCCCAGACTCAGTACCAGTGAGCCAGGGGCATGGTCTCTTGTCAGGGTTTTGCCACCATGGTGCCAAGCATGTAGTAGATGCTCAAAAGAAGCATTGTTGATTGAAAGACTGTATGAATCAGTGGGGGAGGGGGATGTTGGGAAAAGGCTAGGGAGAGGAGGGAAGGCCTGGGAAAGAGGCAGGAAGGGAGCAGGGTTGCTGAAGGGTTACAGGAAGGCCTGCAGAGGGATAACAACAGAAATCCTCTTCCTACCTTCAGAGTTAGACTCTTATCTCTCGCTCTCTCTCTCTCTCTCTCTCTCTGAAGACCATCATCTACCTCATTCACTTACTTGGTTTTCAGCTGTTCCTGAGAAGTCTCAAATCAATGGATTTTCATCCCCATTTATAGAGGGAGATTTGATGCACCTGACTCGTAAAACATTTGGTAGTAAACCTGCAGCTCCTTATTCCACAGCATTTCATTCAGACCTGAGTGAAGATCCAAATGAAGAAAAACAAGATCCTTGACCTGGAGACATTTATGTCTTTGGGGAGATAAAACAACTTATGGAGAATATTTTCCTGTAAAGAGGAACACGTGACATGATGTACACTCCAAAGCAGTTATTACAGGCAAAGGAAAAGTTTGTTTTCTGTATACTTTAAACATTGGCCCTCTCAGTATGTGAACAGTGATCTAAGTTCCAGTCTCAGATTACACGGCCCTAACCGGGGTTTTCCGAATGCGTACGCCTGGCGTGGAGTCTGACCCAGTGCGTTTTCCACAAGGTCGCTGGTGATGCTTATGCTCCTGGTTGGGGGCCACATTGTAAACACCTGTCTCTTGACGCCCACACCAGCCCTGCCAGGGAGGGGGGCCATTCTCGCCCCACTGTACAGACGTGAAGCCTGGAGATGAGGATCAAGGGCCAAGCAGAGGGCAGGAAGGGCTGGGGGCAGAGGTGTCCACCCCCGACACGCCCCCTCTCCTGGGGCCGCCTGGTCGCGGGCGCGCAGGTGGGTTGGACCGCGTCTCTGCCCTGGCTCGGCCCTCGCCTTCCACTGCCCTCACACAAAGCCCCTTTCACGGGCTCGGCTTCTACTGGGCGGCCGGCGCTGTTCCGGAGGTTTGGTTAACCCCGTTAAGAAAACAAACAGCTCCTGGGCCTCGGGCGGGCAGGGGGGCGCCGCTGGGCACAGAGACTGGATGCTTTCCCCTCCCCGCGGGTGGGCGGAGGCGGACTGACCTGGAACCCCATTAACCCCGGGCAAGGCTGGGCCTGGACTGCTGGGATGGGGGCTGGAGTTGGAGGTTCTGGTCGCCAGGGCAACCTTTGACAACGCCCGTGCCTCAGCGACCTTACCTGTACCACGGGGAGTTGTGTGTAGACTGAGTGACATCATGCTTCCAAAGTGTTTGGCATGGGGCCTGGCACACAGGAAATAAACATTAGCTATTCTTATTCAACTGAATTATACGAATTCGCTGTTTTTGCAGGCCAAAACTGTGGGGTTTTGCCAATTACATATGATCCGTCCAATATATTGTTAATGATTCATCTCTGAAACAACAAAAGCAAATTCTTCTATTCCTTTTTCAGTATCCTGAGGTTGCAAGGTCAGCTTAAAAACAAACAAACAAACAAACATTAGTTACTCCAACTACTAACTCTGTGATCAGGCTTTTCCTGATTTTCTCATTGTGCAACCAAAAACAGGTAAGAGAATGAATTAGAAGCAGAGGTTGGTGTAAATCAGCAACCATCCTGTTCATCCTAACAGCCTCAGAGCACTTACTAAGTGCTTAATAAGTACATCTTATAAATGTGAAATAATAATCAAAATAAAAATTTTTATGTTGTGAATATTGGACTTTGGTACAGATGTCTAAAAAATTAGTTCTGCTGCCACAACATTTTAAACTACTGAGCTAGTCTAAATTCATCATTTTATAGATGAGGAAACTGAGGTGTGAGGAAGGGAGAAGTGGGCTGTGGAAAGGGCTGTGTTAGGAAGGCACCTCTGACAAGCATGTCCTGCCTGAGCCCTGAGAGCAAAGTCTGACCCCCCGTTAGACTGGTGCCCAGCTTCCCAAGGGACAGGTAGGCTCCAGCCAGCAGTGTCAATCCTAGGAGCCTCCCCGCCTCTTGCCCAGAAGACAGAGGCAGCTCAGCTGCTTCAGACAACAGGATGCAAGGCCAGAGCAGGGGGAGCTGCAGAGACCACTCCAGCCACCCGGTTTCGAGGCAACAGCTTCCCGGGGAGATTTTTCTGGCGCTACAACAACTCCTAACATCCCTTAGGGTGGTATGTCAGGGGACCAACCGGTTGCCCTTCTGGTGCGCCCGCACCAGGGCTCAAGGAATTAAGACATGCTCAGGTACCCTCAAGTCACAGGACTTAAGCATGGAGGAAGCCGTGGGACTAAGAACTAAGGACAACACGGAAGCTGAGAGGCCTCCAGGTCTGGAATGGAGATGCACCTCCACCCGCTCTAGCCCTGGATACTGTCTGGGGTTTCGCAGCAAGTCGAGTTTTTACTCTCTGCCATTAATGGTCCCCAGCTACTCACCCAAGCTGTTCTCTGTCTTCCAGCTTCTGCCCCTGCCACACACTGAGCACATCTGGGGAGAGTATCTCACAGGGTGAGAGAAGCTCAAGTGCCTACAAGGTCAGGTGGGTAGCTTCTCCTTGACAGGCCTGCTCCATGGATTTGTTCAGGTCTTTAAGAAAACAACTTAGTGGGTTAGTGTCTAGGTCCTCCTTGTCCATCCCCGACTGGATCGTATGGGATACGGGGGTGCAGACAAGCCGAGTCAAGCAGATTGAGTTCAAGTCTTAGCTCTGTGGTGCGACCTTGGGCAAGCTGCTTAAGGTCTCTAAGCTTCAGTCTTTTAATGGAGATAACGACGCCCACCTGGCAGAGCCGTGGTGCTGGATGAGTTTCAAAGCCCTGAGCCCGCTGGCACAGGGTAGGTGTTAAACGCATGGCAGCTCTTGGTTATTAGGTCCCGGGGTGGGATGGGACTATCGGGGCAGTCTGGACGCTGCCCTGCATGTGTTCCTGGCTGCCACAAGCCTCATCATCTTTTTCTGGTGAGGCTGCTAATATTCCCAAGGGGACACCTGCTACTGGGCCCCTGTGGTCATCATCACTGTCACTCATAATGGAAGAGGAAGCTGAGAGCTCTGAAGCTAGGAGGGGGCAGTCATTTGGAAACAATCGTCACATCCCTTTAGGGAAAGGTCCTATCTCAGTTTGGACAGGGTTTTTCTTTGGGGTTTTTTCTGGACCCAGAGGCTGAGCAGCTGGCTTCCTCTGAGCAGCCTCGGTGGTGGGGCTGTGGGGTTTCTGCCCCAGAGGTCTGGTCATCAGAGCCGGAGGGGCATTTCCACAACAGACAAAGGCAAAGCGGGGAGGCCTTTCTGGGGCAAGCAGTGGAGCAAGTGGCTATCACCTCCCCGCTTGCAGGCCCCACCTGGAACACTGAGCACCGATCCTGCCAACCAGAGCAAAGCCTACTGAACCCCAAATCAGGCCTGATTTCTGGATCTCGTGAAAAACCCCAAGATCTGGGCCCACAGGCTCGTAAAACAGTAATCTCCACAGCTGAAGGGCAGTCACTTCCCCCTGAGGCTGCCTTTGGAAGTGGAGGACGGCACCTAGATGAGTAGGAACACGATCCATGACCTTAAGGAGTTCAGAGCCATGGAGGCTAATGAGATAACATAACAAACACAAGCGAGAAAGACCAGAGGTTTAAGAGGATGACCAAGTGCCATGCCAAGAGCTATAAAGGAGGCAGGGCTCCCACTCCAGTGTGGGTCGGGGGCGGGTGAAGAGTAGATCAAAGAAAGCTTCCCAGAGATGTACATATAAAGTAGGCCTCAAAGGATGCAGTGGATTGTTTTCCCATAATGAAAATAGCTTTATTTAATGTTTACGATTATAAAAGTAATACACAGAAATTCCAAGCAATATCAAATAGTATAAAAATTTTAAATAATGCAAAATTCCATCCCTAGAGGCAACCCATAGTTAACAATTTGATCAACATCCTTCCCATATATATATAATTTTATATAAATGCAGACCATATCATACATGTAATTCTATAACCTACTTTCATTCAAAAATGAGTTTTTCTTGTCAATAAATATAGCTATATATCATCTTCAATGGCTGTATAATATCTAATTACGTACCATAATTCATTGAATCCCTTCCTGCTGTACATTTAGATTGATTTCAAATTTTACAACTGTAACCAATGCTATGATGGGCCTCTTTGCACAGTCTTCTTCATGGACTTGGTTTCTAGAGGTGTCTATGGGAATCCCCAGTGAATGTTCTGACACATTAACCAATGCCCTCATCTCTATTTATTCACACTCTTATCCACAATACTGAAGGCTGGCTGTTTCAGACAGGTGTAATGCTGAGATTGAAGGGAGGGATGGGGGCTGAGATAGGGTGCTTCAGGAACAAAGCCCAGTATTAATAAAGGCTTCTTAGGCCACACAGAGTGAGGAAGGAAGGGGCATATGTGGAATCCGTTTCCATGAGGTATGCGCACCGCTGTGAAGGACTAGGAGATAAACAGGAAAAGGCGAGCTGGGGTCCTCTCACAGAAGGCTGTGAAGGCCAGGTGGCAGAGCCCACAGCTGGAGATCACTCAACAGTTACCTACTGATATCTGGCACCTATTTTAAGCCCAGATCTTTTCAGGGGCCATGGGGTGATAAAGATGTTCCACTTTGGAGAGTTTATTGTCTAATTTTTTTTATGCCTTAAATTGCTTTTTGTGCTTCAGTCACCTGCCTCCTCTCAACCTATCCCTTGTCGCAGTTGAGCTCCTATTGATACTCTAAGGCCCAAATCAAATATTACAGAATTTTTATTGTTTGGCAGAGAGAGCCAACATTAAACCACACAAGTGGTATCACAAGACATTGGCAGATGTCACACCAACCCCGGGGCCAGAAGACAGGGATAAGCTGTTCTAGTGCATTTCTAACTCTGAGCTCGGGCCTGCCTCTTCCCCAATGTGGAGCTGAGAATCTTAGCCAGTGACTCTGAAGACCGGGTGCCCGGTTCAGTCATGTGGCAACTGCAGCAAAGGTGTGTCCTTCCTTGCTGCAGGAGGGATCACCATTCTCTTCCCCTTCCCCTCCTCTCAACCCCCAGGCTGCTTGAACTGGTGGAGAAAATCCCACCACCTTAGGGCCTGCTGTCCCTCAGAATCCATGGTCTTCAATCCCATGTGGGCCCTAAGCACGTTCAGCAAAGGACACTCCTTCCATCACCATGTTCCCTCCTCAACCAGTTCCTCAACCAGTTTAGATTTCCATTATCTTCTCATGCTTTTAAAAATTTGAGCTGCACAGGCATTCTTTATTTTCTTTAGCGTTCTCAGCTACAGGTGCATTCACAATGAAAAGCATCTGGAAAGAGCTTAATGTTACAAATATCTCTACGTGTGACACTTCCGATCATTTCTACTTCTTGCGTTTGTTCTGTCACTGACTACTCATCCTCGCTGGGGTCCCTCCAGCTCTAAACCCTCACCTTCAGGACTCCAGAGCCCAGAGATTCATGGGGGAAATAACCCAAGGGGAAGCAGGAGAAGTAAGACTCATCTCCATACCTCTTCTCTAAACCACTTGACTCAAAATAGGTAAACTAGATATTCCTATCTGAGAACATTTTAATTCTTCCCCAGCCACACCCAGCAGCGAGGCTCCCTGCTCTGTGCATTTTTGCATTTACTCCCAGACAGGGCTGATGGCTATTCCCTTTATCTCCTCTGAATTTTATTAACATGCTAGGTCTGACCCACCTTTAAATAAATCAAAGCCAGCTTTCACTCTGGATCTCCCGCATCTCTCAGCACAGTCCTCCCTTCCCATCTAGAGGAGCCTCTGACACGGTCAGCACTTGCTGTGCCCTCTGCTTTCCTGCCCATCTGCTCCAAACCCATTTGGCCTCCTGTATTACCTATGTCATGAAAGGCTTCACCGTCTACCCTGAAATCCAAGCCAGAAGCTGGCGGCTCATGCCAGCCACCATGCTCTCCCTTGGGCCTCTCATCAGATCGGTGGCCAGACCACAGTGGCTCTTCGCCAGGTCCTCCACCTCTCTCTGAGCTCCAGCACCATCACTACGGCCCTCCTCGGCACTCTGGCAGGCTCTCCTTGCCTCCAGTCTCACACCTTCTGATATGTCTACATCACAAATGCGACCATGTTATCTCCTGCTTAGGTCCCTCCAGGAGCTCCCCACATTTGCAGGATAATGTTCAAAGTGCCCCACAGGTCACAGGCACTGTGTGATCCGGCTCTTGCTCGTCACTCTCCGTGGGCCATCCACTAACTTAACTGCCCACATCGAGCCGCTTGCATTTCCCTACATGTGCCACCTCCCACTACACGACACAGGGAGGCAGAATGGTCCCAGCAGAAGCAGCAAACACCTCTTCACCTTTAAGACAGCTCAAACATCCCCTTCTCCAGTTTCTTTCTCCTGAGTCCCCAGGTGGAGTGACTCCATCTTCGTGGCACTATCCCCCCCATACAGCCCAGTACACTTAACCTGCTATTGACCTTCTTAATTTCCATGTCCGCAAGCTCTACACAGAAATGCACAGGCCCCAAAGACAGCTGGCCCTATCAGCCTCGAGATAGGAGGCCGAGGAGGAAGTTCTGAAACCAGAAGGGAGCCCATCCCAAGGAAATAATAAAAACAGACTTACATCAGGATGATCACTGGATGGAACATAACAAAGCAAGGAGAAAGTTTTAAAATTTAGTCTGGAGAAAAGAGTTACAAATATGGAAAGGGAGAAGATAAGAATAAACTTTATGGAGCTAGACTGAAAATATCAGTGTGGATTCATGATTTTTAATATCTAATTCTTTATATCATCTATCTCCATCTCTCTCAATATTTCCATATATTTTTATCTGTAGCTATTTCCTTGCTCTGTCTGCCAAGAGCCTAGAAGCAATGACATCCCAGTAGCAATGGGCACACTCAGCACCCAGCTCTAGGTTTCTAAATATCATTCTCCATTAAAAGGAATCAAGATTCCCTGGAGAAATGGCTGATTCCAGGGCTGGGGCAGGGAAGATACAAGATAAGCCTGAAACATCTTGTTAAGCCAGAAAGTAAGAAAGTGTTAAAAAAAAAAAAGAAATGAAGGGGATATATTAAAAAGACACAAGAGCCGGCTACAAATCTGGGACAGTTTGAGAATCAAAACAAATTAAAGCAATGGCTTGCAACTTCGAGTAAATAGGAATCCATTGATCCGTACTTATAAACAAGTAGATTAATAAATAGGAAAAATGCTGTTCTTTAGAAGTAGAATGCCAAACAATAAATGTGGAAGAAACTATGGAGTGAGAAAATCACACTGGATGAGGAATAAAATATTTACATGATATCAAAGTATCTCCCCACAAATAACTTGTTAATTACAAAAGGGAAAAGAGTAAATTTAAAAAGGGAAACCTGGCAGACATCAGCTTAACCAAGAGATCAGAGTTAATGTCAGCATTAATGGGACGAACTACCATCATATGCCAACTTAAGATGCACTGAGGACATGTCACTTCTGTGGTGTTCTTGCCCAACATACAAAAACCTAATCTAGTCATGTGGAACCATGAGACCAATCCAAGTTGAGGAACATTCTACAAAATACCTGACTGTATTCTTCAAAAATGCCAAGGTAATAAAAGACAAGGAAAGGCTCAAGAAGTCTGGATTAAAAGAGACACATGTAATCATGTGTCACAACTAAATGTAACACATGATCCTGCACCAGGAATCACTATGAAGGACATTACTGGGACAGCTGACACAATTTAAATAGAGAGCACGTGTTAGATTAATAGTATTATTATTTTTTTTTTTTTCCGGTGTGTGGGCCTCTCACTGTTGTGGCCTCTCCCGTTGCGGAGCACAGGCTCCGGACGCACAGGCTCAGCGGCCATGGCTCATGGGCCCAGCCGCTCTGCGGCATGTGGGATCTTCCCAGACCAGAGCACGAACCCGTGTCCCCTGCATCGGCAGGCGGACTCTCAACCAGGGAAGCCCAGGGAAGCCCAGATTAACAGTATTTTATCAGTGTTATATCAGTGTTATATCAGTTATATCAGTGTTATACTTCCTGTTTTTGAGAAGTGGTTATGGTTATAAATTATGAGAGGATGTCCTTATTCTTAAGGAAAGGCATACTGAAGTTTTGGGGTAAAGGGGTACAATGCCTGCAACTTACTCTCAAATGATTCAGAAAATACAACATGTAAATACAGATAAAGCAAATCATAAGTCATAGAGCAAATGGGATAAAAATGTAAACACTTGGTAAATGTGGGTAAAGGATATATGGGAGTTCTTTGTGATATTCCTGTAACTTTTCTGTAAGTTTAAAATCATATTAAAATTTTAAAAGTTACCAAACAACCAGGAATCCAACAGCAAGGGATGAGTCAGAATTATGGTACAGTCACTCTATGGAAGCCTTAAAATTACACAGCCTTACAAATGAAGTCTGTGAAGATAGATAACAAAATAGAAGAAATGCTTATAACTTATACAGTGTTGAATGATAAAAGCAGGATACAAAATATTTTATGTGTATATTATTACAACTAAGCAGAGCAAGCATATAAGACTGGAAGGATAAAATCAAAGGTGGTAATAAGGATATTAGGGGAAGCTGATTCACTGTTATACAGCAGAAACTAACACACCATTGTAAAGCAATTATACTCCAATAAAGATGTTAAAAAAAAAAAAAGGATATTAGCGGGGAGGGAGAGATTGAGTGACTTTTTCTAAAAAAAAAAAAAAAAATCCACATATTGAAAAAGTACTTGCCGGCACTGGCACTCCCCGTCAGGCTGGTGGACTGGAGATCAGCGCTGCTTGCTGTTTACTGCCGGTTCCTGCCTCTCGCTGCCCTCCCCAAAGGTTGACATTGCCCCCACAAGAACTGACAGAGCCGGGCATCTCTGCAGCTGGTAGGGCTGGGAGTGGGGAGGTTCCTGCGTGCAGGCAGCCTGCCAGCCTGTCCCACAGAGCAGCTTCACAGTCTGCTCTGACCAGCAAGCTTAGCGGCTGCGGACAGCTGAGGGGAAGCCCGGCACGGGTGCATCCAAGACTGGGCCTCCCTGGCCAGGCCAGCACAGAGACCCCTTTGAACGCCCTCAGCTTGTGCTGACCACACTCGGGCCTCTTGCCGGCATGCTCCCCCCTGGGCACAGATAGTGAAGCTTCTTGGAACTCAGAAGGTTTAGGAATTCTGGGATGACTTTATTTAGAGCCAGAGTGCCTGGTTCTGTTGTCAGTGGGATAAAGTGCTAAGTCCTTATCGGTCCTTTACATTTTTAACATGGACCAGTCTACTGAGGACATGCTTTGATGGGCAGCAAAAAGATGTTCAGAACGCAAGCCTTTGCGATCAGAAAGCAAGACTCTCAGAGAACCCTGGGCAGCTGAGGGAAACAG
Organism: Leucopleurus acutus; assembly: GCF_964270905.1. Taxonomy (NCBI): domain Eukaryota; kingdom Metazoa; phylum Chordata; class Mammalia; order Artiodactyla; family Delphinidae; genus Leucopleurus; species Leucopleurus acutus. Next base: position 133,069,262 of record NC_139142.1, on the reverse strand, counting down.
GGCAGGAATAAAAGTGAAAGCGGGCCTCCTCTGCAGAAGAATTGCTTTTGTCCCTCTTATTATAAGAGATGTGTTTAAAACTCCTTCCCTAAAGAAGTAGGAGTAAGGGTTAAATAGATTAAGAGACCCTCAGAACAGGTAACTGAGGTAGACAGAGAAAAGGAAATTCCAGATCCATAGGGAAGCAGGAGCAGAAGCTTGTGAACTCCTGTGGAGAGGAAGTAACTATACCTGGCTATACCTGGGCATTTCTTGGTTAGGAGTATTCCAGACCTGCTTCCCAACTGCTCCCCAGCCTAAAGCAAAAAGCACCACCATTCTGAGTCATGTGACCCGATTTTAAAGTATTTTATTACATAATCTTTTCATGGCACCATCAGGAGTAACAGAAAATGTTATTCCCAGTTCCTAACCACATCCTGAAAAATATACATTTGTATTTATATATTTATATCAATACTCCACCCCTATCCCATAATTCCACCATCTAGTATAGGTTTTTTGCTTAAAGCAAGAAACTATTCTCTCAGGTAAGAAAATATATATGGAAGCTAAATGTAGGACTGGTTAGAGTGACTGGGGACAGCTTGGCCATGGGGGCAGGGAGGAAGGGGTGAAGTCCAGGCTAGGCAGGATGCATCACTGGGGTCCAGCAGAGGTGGAGGAGGACAGTGTATAAAAAGGCAGCGTCAGGCAGGTGGACTTTGGTGTCCTTGGTCCATTAGGAGATGGCCTTTGCCTCAGGAAGGAAGGCTTCCCAGTACTTTGCCAGCTGCAAAGAAGTGGGGTCAGTAAGCAAGTGTCCCCATTTAGTGGCAGAGCCTGAGCCTGGAAGGGGAACAGGCACAGTGCCAGGGCACTCTCCCAAGTGCCTCAGCCACCCACAGGGAGGCCTGGGCTAAGGCCAAGCTGAGGAAATGGCTTCGCTGACAGTGGACCTTGGGACAGATTGGCCAGCCAGCCACACTGCCCTTACCTCTCTAGACTGAGGGAAGCATCAAGTGCAAGGGCAATATCTGAAGACAGTCCTGGTTCTACCCTAGAGGAAGTACCCCCATGGGGGCCACAGCTTGGCTCAGCTCAGTCAGCTCCTCACAGGCAGCCACTGTTTCACATACTGATTGGGGCCTCAGCCTCAAGAGGGTTAGGTGGTATCACGGGGTTATAGGGAGAGGAGAGCTGGGGTTTGTTCTTAAAAACTAACTCATTATAGGATTAGGGCAATCCTGCTTAGGAAGAGACCCTACTGGATGCGCCACGTTAGAGAACCAGGACCTACTTTCAAGTATTGATTAAGCAGGGCCCAGCCCCTCTGAAGCAGGGCCAGATCATCCTGTCACCAAAGCCATAAGTAGGCAGCTGGCCTTCAGAGCAAGCAAGAGAGGATGAAAGCCATGCATAAGTTACATACCTGCTGCTGTGAATACAGGAGTGTCTCAAGGTACTTGATCACGTGGTTTTTGAAGTCCTTGGATTTCTCTTTCTAAAGGAGACAGGATTCTACACTGACCATCCAGACAGTTGCTCCTTCCCCTCTTGATAGGGTGCTGATGTTTTTGCTGACCAAGGCTGAGCACAGCCTCAGAAAGTAGAGGCAGCAGCTGGATTGGCTATAATTTCCAGCCAAATAGCCTCTTGCAAGGTTTTCTTGAATGGTGGCAGGGTGGGGAAGGGGAGTAGAGGGTTTATGACAGCTGCAAGCTTTGTTTTGTGCTCTGGTCCAGCAACAAGTGTAGGACAGCCACTTTGCCTCAGGAACAAACACACGAACATGAACACACACACACGCACACACACACACACACACAGGCGGCCATGCCTGTTCACAACAGCTGCCAAGTCACTGGCACTGCCATCTGTCTCCCTACTCAATAGAGACTTGGACAAAACCAACAATGTTACTAAACCAGGCACTGCACACTTGTGAGAAGTAGGATCTTCTATCTCACCTCAAACCGTATCACTTCTTTTCGGACCACAGTTGAAATCCTTTCAAAGTCCCTTTCATACTGAGTCACCCGAGACTCCCACTGGGAAGAAAAGGAAAGAAAGGATCACTTAATATATTATGGTATTAAGTCTTTACCTTTGAATAGAAATTCTGTATCTGAGACCTCAATTGGCATTTGTCTGTCCCTCTGGGTAAGACTAGATATGGAGATTCAGCACGTAAGCCAGAGTCCAGTAGAAGGCCATCTTTCAGGCTGGCTGGGAAAGAGATGCCGCGTGCCTCAGGCCAAGCCTGGTTCCTAAGAAAGCTCTGGTACCCCAGAGGCTCTGGTTTAGGTATTCGCCAGCAAAGCTGGAAGCCCCACAGAAATGAATTTAGTTCTCACCGGGGGGGGCACATCTGAATCATCTTGGAGCTTTTCAAAGACCCAGCCAGGACTGCTCCTGCAGAGATTCTAATTTGGCAAGTTTGAGTGGAACAGGAAAGGAGAAGGAGGGCCAGGTCTCATGGCAAGCCTGGATCATTCTCAGAGGCTTCCCCAGCAGCTGTCCTTTAGACTCAATCAGTTCTCTTGCCTGCTGTGGGGTTCTAAGCATCTGGGTGGGAGGGGACCCAGGCTCATTCAGGAGCCAGCAGAACACCCCTGCTGGGCTGCCTCGGGGGCCTCACCTCTACGATCTCATCCTTGGCCTGTTGCAGCTTGTCAGGCTTGTTGGCCCACAGCAGCCGAGCCTCAGCCTCCCGCTTCTTCTGCAGTGTGGCTTGAGCATCCTGCCAGCGCTGCCACATCTTCATGCGCTGGTCAAAGGCGGCCTGTGAAGATGGAGGTTGGGGAAGAGCACAACCAGCCCTTCAGGAGCTCTGCTGGCTCTGCCTTGGGGGGCTCTCCCAGCAGCTGTGCTAGGGAAGGACCGAGCAAGAGCAGGTTCTGCAGCCACGTGTTAGTGCCCAGCTGGAAGTTTAACATCCAAAAGCACAAGCTTGGGTAAGACTCCTCTCCAAGGATCCAGTGGGCCAGCGCCATGCTGCTTCATGCTACTCCCAAGGCTGGAGGGCTGGGAGCACAGTAGGTGGCCTGATGCTGGTGCCCAGTCCTATGGCTTTGGAACTGCCTCTCTCAGATCAGTCAGTTCATGAGTCTACACATTTTCCCTTAGTGTCTGCCATGTGCCAGGAGCTAAGAATACAATGGGGAATGAAACACATGGGCCTGCTTTCATGGAGCTTGTAATCTAACAGGAAAGGCTGACACTGTACTACTAATTGCCAATAAGTAATTATAAGTATGCAGAGTACAGAGAAAACAAGCACAGTACTGTAATAAAACTGGGGATCTAGCTTAGCCTGGGAGATACATCAGGGAAGGCCAACCTAAGGAAGCAAACTTTAAACTGATACCCGAACAATATACAGGGTGAGCTTAACAGATCTTTAAGTAAACACTTAAACCTACCACAGGGACACACTGCTTTCATCTCATCCATACATTCAACTGTTCTAGGCTATCAAGGCCCCCAAGAAGCTCTCCAAAGTCCACCTGCTGGTTTTCCATGTTTCTAGCTTCTTGACCACAATCAGCGTTTCCAGAGGATAGCTGTTTGGCCTAACAAAACCATCCTGCACCACCACTGGCTTTGTAGGCTTCAAGAGGCCTGGATGAAAGACCTGCGTCTGGGGCAGCCTCCCAGCCCTGCTCCTTTTGCTCCCCTTCCCTACAAGAGCTCCCTGGATGTTTTCTAGGCCTCCTTAGTGCAGGCCTTTGCCGAGACTTGAGCCTTAGGGAGTGAAATGACACCAAAGTTACCTTCCCCCGCATTGTCACTGCTGCTCACCTCAATTTCTAAACAGCTGAATGTCAAAGGATTAGGTAAAGGGTGACCTCAAATCCAACCTAACCCCCTGGGCTAACTGTGGTACAGCTGCAGGATCAGCAGAAAAGAAACACCTGTTCATCTCTCCAACCCCACAGCTAGCTCATGATTACGAGGAGGGCAGGTGAGGGGTCTCTGAAAAAAGACCAGCTTGCAGTTCTGTGCTCTAAGGCGAGCTGCCCCAGCTAGGCCTCCCTCACCCCTGTCCATACTGGCTCACCTGGCTTGAAGGTCATATCCAAGTGCTGAGCTCTCCAGAGACCCCAAACAATACTGCTCTCTGAAAGCTTCCCCAGAGAGAACCCTTCCCTGGGACGGCTCTCCAGTCTAAGTAGTCTGACCAGTTCCAAAAACTCCCAAGCAGGTTATTTTTTCAGCCTCTTATCACTCTGGAGTTAGCAGCAAAGCAAACAGCAAGGGGAGAGGACAATGAGCAACCTCACAGGCTATATTAAGCACCTCTACCACGGAGGAAATGAGAGTCCTGGGTGCAGCTTGGCTCTTGACAATACAGGAGCTCTCTGGCAAGGGTGAGGTTGGGGACGGGGAGTGGAGGTGGCTCTGCTCCAACTCAGAGGCTCATACATTCTGGTCCCAACCTGGGTCGGGCAGACTCAGGCCCTTTTAGGGCAGGCGCCAGGCTCCCTTTTGGCTCTTTCCTCTGTCTCAGGGAGGCCATGTGAGAGCTAATATCACTGGCCGGTGAAGCTTCCTTGGCCACTCTGAAAGGTCAGGGGAAACCAGAGTGCCCTGGTCACCAGAAGAGAAGGTGAGGTGCTCGACCTGAGGGGCAGGCTGCAGTGTTTCTACCGGTGCGGTCAGCAAAGCTCACAGAGGGCTCTGGTGACAAGCTCTCTTGCCCCCTGGCCACACTCCTCCATGCAGCCAGTGCCAAGCCAGTTTTGTTTAGTTACCTGACTGCCCACATTGGAGGGACAAGTGGAAGCCAGCAAGAGCTCTTACCAGGGCAAAGCCGCCGCTTACTGTTAAGGAGGCAAACACCAAAGGACTGAGGAAGTCACTGCTCCAGGGGGACAAGACCGCAGGGCTGTAATAAACCTTGCTTGAAGAAAGGAGCATAGAGGATACTGTCCAGCTTCAACAATAAGGAGGGCCCTACTTGGAAATTCAAGAGTGGTCTTTTCTCCAAATTCATTTAAAAAACTGGCTGTGGGCCTCAATGTGACTCAGTGATAACTAAAAGCTTAATGGACTTTTGGTTTACGAGACACCTTCTCTTTTGAGAGCAGAAAAAATTATTTCGAGCTACAATGGATGAAACCATCTTGGGAACGGGAAGAGCAAAGGAAAAGACAAATTAAATCAAGTGGAGGAGAAAGAGGAAAGGAATGAGACGCTTACACGGACTATGGCCAGGAGGCGAATATAGTCACTCAGGAGCTCAGCAAGGAGGAAGAAGTCATTGTTGGCCTGTTCCTGGTGGAGCTGCTCGATCTTTTCTTCCACCTCAGCCAGCTGGGAGAGTGCCCGTGACAATGCTGTGTTGTCCTCAGAGCTCCCGAGCATGGCGAGACTCTTTGCAAACTGGGATGTGTTCAGCGCTAGCTCTGGAAGGAGGAAGATAGCAGAGGCCTCTGATCTCCCAAGGAAAAGGGACAAGTCGGCTGGCACTGCAATGGATGCCTTAGCAATGCTGGCCCCCGCATGTCTGGCAACTGTGGGCTCTGTAACCTAGTCACTTACACCACAGCTAACTGTATTCAGAAAGTGAGGACAATGCAGCTCGGTCACTTGAGCAGGGAGAGGTAACTGCTGATCTTAGTTTCCCTAGGTTAGGCTTACTTGGAAGAAGCAGCTCCAATATTCCTGGAGAACCAGGGGCCAGTTAATAAAAACAGGCCAATGGCATGATTCTGATTTTTACGTTAGAGCTTGTGGTAAGCAGCCTTCTGCAAGAGTGAGTGTATGCACACTGCATAGTTTTGCATGCGCCAGAGCAGGACAACTTTGTTGTATTTTAAGCTTTGGTTCACTCTCCCCGCCCCCCCTCCCCATCTCTTTAAAAATGTAAAAACCATTCCCAACCCAGAGCAATAGGCCCATGGCCAGATACAGCCCATGGGCTGGGTCATATTGTGCCAACCCTTACATTGCCCTCATTCTAATGGTTTTCTGCCTGTTTAGAGTTCTGATTATCAGCATGTTTAAGGCAGAAAAGGAAAGCATTCAAACTTGGCAAATTTCACTAGCTCTTAAGTAAATCTCACCAAAGAAAGGTGAAGAAGGGTTAAGAGACATATATGGTTTCCCGCATTTACATACTGCTCATTGGACCATGTAGCTAAGGCATGTAACATCATTTTGGATATAAGCCACCAACTCAAATGCCACCAACAGAAGCCTACATCCCAGGTCAAGCTGTAACTGGGATGGCTTTCCTGTACCTCTCCCAGGTAAAGAGTACAATGTCCTCAGTGGTGGAGTCATGTTTCTTGCCAGGAGATGCAGGGCATATCTTTTCGATAAGAACATCAAGGACCAGGTGGGCTGAGAATTTCAACTTGAATGGCTGAGAGGCTTGGGAACAGCATACCCTCCCATCTCCAGCTCACTGGAGACATCAGTTTCCCCCAGTTCCAAGTGCATTTCGGAGGTTTGTTACCTTTCCTGTGGTTGACTAGAGTTTCTACAACGGCATGCAGTTTCCGTAAGCGCTGTTCCTCACACTCTACCTCCTGGAGCTTCTCCTCAAACCACTGAAACACACAGGCCCAGAGCTTTAAAGGAGGCTACTCATACAGGTGTAGAGCAGTCTTTCCTTAGCAGTTTTTTTTGTTTGTTTGTTTTTTAAAGGGACTGAATTATCATAAAAAGAAAGTCTCTAATCTCAGAAATTTCAGGACTCCTCAAGGCTTCTGACCCATAAGCCTGAGGGGGTAGGGAAAGCTGAGAGGCACAGGGCTACTCACAATGTCTGATTCATTCATCTTGATGGTCATTTTGCTGACTGCATCTGTGGCTTTGTTGAACATCTTGAGGAGACCAGCACCACTGAATGTCTGGGTACCCACGGCGCGCGGCAGCTACAAGACCAAGAAGGCAGGGTGGCAAGTTATCTGCTGCCCCTATTTTAGGTTCAGAAGAATTAGTATCCATCAGATGGCATGCCCAAAACTTGCCAAACAAATTATTTGAACTGTAGCTTGTTATTTTCAAAGGCAGTTAGACAAATCCATAACTAGCATGTAAAGAGAAAATAAAAATCAAAGGACCACATTAAATAGAATCAGCAAAATTTTCAGCTTCTGATATTGTGTGCAGAAAGAAAGCAGAGTGTGTTACGTGGCCAGGTGACCTCACGTTGAGATAGTCTGCCCACCTAGGCATGAACTTCTTAAATACCAAACACGCTTTTGTTAAAAGTCAGAAGTTCTTTTGGATGCATACTCTGCACACAGCTAGACTTAAAATCTTGAGACACTTTGAAGTCGTGCTGCAATTCCATTTGGATTTTCCTCAGTGAACAAAGGTCCAAGGACAAGAACATAATTTATTCAGATTGAGGCTACTTTTAGGGACAATCTAGTTAAGTCAAGCATTCCGAATACTTAGAAACAATTTGACTAGTTCAGTCTTCCCACTCCTTTCCGAAGGCATGAAAGGGATGCTGAAGAATCCGTAGTGTATATAGTATACCACACTGAACAATTAGATTTTAGTGCTCAGGACTCTTGAGGCACTGGTTCTCAACTCGGGGCCATTTTGCCCGCTAGGGGACATTTGGCCATGTCTGGGGATAATTTTGCTTATTAAAACTGGAGGCAGGGGGGACTTCCCTGGCAGCGCAGTGGTTAAGAATCCACCTGCCAATGCAGGGGACACAGGTTCGATTCCTGGTCCGGGAAGATCCCAGATGCCGTGGAGCAACTGGGCCTGTGCACCACAACTACTGAGCCCGCATGCCTAGAGCCTGTGCTCTGCAACAAGAGAAGCCACCGCAATGAGAAGTCCAGGCACCACAACGAAGAGTAGCCCCTGCTCGCTGCAACTGGAAAAAGCCAGCATGCAACAATGAAGACCCAATGCAGCCAAAAATAAATAAATTAATTAATTTATAAAAAAATAATAATAAAACTGGGGACAGGGAGGTGGGGGAGGGTACTGGCATCTAGTGGATGAGGCCAGGGATGCTGCTAACCCTACAAAGCACAGGACAGCCTCCACAACAAAGGATGATCCAGCCCCAATGTCAGCAGTGCCACTGGAGAGAAACCCTGCTCTAGGGGTACCAAGCAGGGCATGAAAATGAAAAGTGGATTTAGGGATCCCAGAGGAGAAAAAAGATTTAGAGCATTAGACAGAGAATTTTTAATTTAAAAAGTTCATTTTGGGGGCTTCCCTGCTGGTGCAGTGGTTGAGAGTCCGCCTGCCGATGCAGGGGGCGTGGGTTCATGCCCTGGTCCGGGAGGGTCCCACGTGCCGCGGACCGGCTGGGCCCATGAGCCGTGGCCGCTGACCCTGCGCATCCGGAGCCTGTGCTCCGCAGGGGGAGAGACCACAGCGGCGAGAGGCCCGCGTACCGCGAAAAAAAAAAAAAAAGAGTTCATTTTGGGGGGGGAAATAACCCATATACTTAGTACCATTTTCTTAATTAGAGTAATACATAGGATATGCAAATTAAAGAAAAATGTAAAAATAAAAACAAAATGAAAAAAATAAATACAATAGTCCTACCCTGTTACTTATTTTCTTCTAGTTTTCTTTCCTATGAGATACAACATTGTTTTATTCCAGTGTTTCTTTTGATTCTTAATGACTAACATAACATATTTCTTCAGCTGTATTTATATATTGCTTCATGTTTCACTTTTTATAATTCTTTTTTTAAACTGAAGTATAGTTGATTTACAGTATTGTGTTAGTTTCAGGTGTACAGCAAAGTGATTCAGTTATATTTTTTTTTAGATTCTTTTCCATGATAGGTTATTACAAGATACTGAATATAGTTCCCTGTGTTATACAGTAAATCCTTGTTGTTTATCTATTTTATATATAGTAGTGCATATCTGTTAATCTCATACACGTAATTTATCCCTCTCCCTCATAATTCTTTAAATGTATGCTTCCAATGAATTTCTGTATATTCTCTGTTTATGATGAGAGTTAAGTATTTGTTGTATCGATATATTTCACCTAATTCTCCAATTATTAGCAACTGAGCTGTCTCTAGTTTTTCACAATCATGAATAGCCTACGCATAGCCTGTTAAAAAAGACTGTCCACTTGAATCAACACTTTTGCTGGCAGTTCTGTGCTCTGTGGTAACTGGTTTTGAACTAAAAACCCCTCAGCTCCTGGCACAAAATAAGCATTCAATTTGAGCCAAGTAGTAACCTATGAAAGACATTCCAAGGACTTGCCCAACAGATCACTGTGTTGATCTAATAAGACAAAGACAAAACTAGGTTGCAGTTTGACCTCTACAACCAGTTACTTTTATTTATTTATTTGCGGTACGCAGGCCTCTCACTGTTGTGGCCTCTTGCATTGCAGAGCACAGGCTCCGGACGCGCAGGCTCAGCGGCCATGGCTCACGGGCCCAGCCGCTCCGTGGCACGTGGGATCTTCCCGGACCAGGGCACGAACCCGTGTCCCCTGCATCTGCAGGCGGACTCTCAACCACTGCGCCACCAGGGAAGCCCTACAACCAGTTACTTTTGACTGCAAGCAGAGCTTCTTTTATTTCAGAGGCTGAAGAATACTTGTCACTTTTGGGTGCTTACGAACTAGGATGTAGTCTGAGACTAGGCTATACATGGGTGCTCAAATATTTGTTGAATGAACTAGTTTCATTTCACAGGGGCAGATATGAATTGTGAAATTCAGTTTGTACAATACTAACCTCTTCTTTTTCCAAGAACTCCCTGACATCAGGGTCCTGTAACATGGTAGGATGATTCACAATCCTCTGAAGGTACCTACAGGGTAAGGAGTTATCTGGTTAGCTGACCTGGCCTCACAAGGTTTGGAATATCATACAGTGCTGGCAGGGGTACAATGTCTCTCATTACTTTAAAATGTCCTCAGATAAGGCACTTAAGTACAAGCACATTCAAGTTCATATTCTTCACGTTTCCAAAAAGGGAAGAAAAATAACTGCTCAGAAAGTGACCTCAGAGCCATTCATGTTTGACTGTTGAAGAAGGAGAATTTGATTGCTCACTCAAGGTGGGGAAAGAAAAGAAGATGTTCTGTTCCTGAGGTGGGAAGGAAAGAGACTTAGGAAAGGTTAGAGATAATATGGAGGTGGGAATCTTTAATTCACTCAAGTTTCACCACTACTAACTCCAGCAAATATCTCATCATAATTAAGTCTCAGTTTCTGTTTCTCATTTGTTCTCATGGTATTCAAGAAAATAGTTTTAGGGTACTTACCTTTCTAGAGCAGCCCTCCGTTTTTCAAGAAATTCTGCAGAAGAAGAATCTTCCTTCCCAACTTTTACTTTTGTCATTCCTGGAAAAGAATTTAAAAAGCAAAAAAACAAAAAACCAAAAAACCCATATATCATCATGAAAAGCATAAGGCTATAAAAAAAAAGCCCACAGGAGGAAGGCAATGAGGACAGCTCTACAAAATACAACCAAAGTCCACGTCTAGGTCGCGAGCAGGCATGAACGAAAGGTTCTTTTCATGACAGCCAATTTTTAAACTAGTCTTAAAGTGCTGAAGGTTCTACGCTCTGGGATTTCCAGAGCACATGTTTTCTAAAAGGGGGCCATGGGGCTCTGAGTAAAGATTAACAGACATCAGTTGATTGTAATGGGAAGATTCCTTGCCCCATCTCCTTCCCCTCATTCAGTTAGCACATTTCAATCTGGAAGGAAGAGCAATCATTGAAGACTCCAGGATACCAATACAAACACACACACACACAACTGTAGAAGCTAAAACCAGAGCCTCCTATTGCACTCAGAGAAAGAGACCATGTCAAAACATACTATTTCTCTAGACCACGTGTAATTTATAGGAAAATGATGGAAATAATTTTTTTAATTAATTAATTAATTTTTGGCTGCATTGGGTCTTTGTTGCTGCACGCAGGCTTTCTCTAGTTGTGGCGAGTGGGGGCTACTCTTCGTTGCAGTGCATGGGCTGCTCATTGCGGTGGTTTCTCTTGTTGCCAAGCACGGGCTCTAGGGCTTTAGTATTGTGGCTCGCGGGCTCTAGAGCACAGGCTCAGTAGTTGTGGCACACAGGCTTAGCTGCTCTGCGGCATGTGGGATCTTCCCAGACCAGGGATCGAACCAGTGTCCCCTGCATTAGCAGGCGGATTTTTAACCACTGTGCCACCAGGGAAGTCCCGGAAATACTTCTTTTCTAACTGCAAGAGTCTACACTGCTATTAAAAGTAGTCTCATATACTAAGTAGAAAGTATATGGCAGAAAGAATGCAAAGGAAAGAATCTAAGCAGAATTAAAGACCACAGGCTTACCTATTAGGCTCTTCTCCGGGGGAGGAGGGACGATAAAGCCATTTTGGGAGTGTTTCTCTGAAAGCTTCTCATAAAGACCCAGAAAGTCACTAAATCTTCTTTTCACTGCAAACTGTTTACTTCTGAACATTGGTAAGCTCGTCTTGGGGAAAGAAAAAATACAAGGCGATCTCATTTTAAATAGGGGATGAATGCGTATCTTAAAAGTCATCCAGCTGACATCAAGGGAATCTTTTTCCCAGATCCCTGTCATTTAGCCACTTGGTAAATAACTTTCTCTGAGATTCTTACTCTTGTTTGTTTGTTTGTTTGTTTTCTGAGCTATAATCCCCTCTGGCTGTCTGGGAATCTATGGAGCCCTTCTCAGAATAATGATTTTAAGTGCATAAAATAATATACATTAGATTACAAAGGCAACTAATTAAATTCAAATGTGGTTTTATTTGCAGGTTAAGGGCTCTTGCTCTAAGGAAAGAGATGTTGCAATCTAGTTTAAAGCTAGAATTCTATGGTCATCTATTAACCCATTCATCCTGCACTGACTTATTAAGGGTATTAGCTGCTGGAATTAAAGCAGCCAAACTGAAGAAAAGACAGAGTAAACAATGCCCCTAAGGGGGAGGATCAGATGAAATGTCTACACTGTAGACACTTTAACCTTTAAAGTGTCACAGGATCTAGAACACAGGGGCAGGTCAACAAGTAGTAGAGAGATAATATAAAGAAAACTTCTAGTAAAAAAGACTAGGCCTACGTCATATTGAGAGATCATTTAATACTCACCAGACAGGCAAAATTTAAGGAGGTGGGGCCTTGCCAACTGCTGGCAGAGAAGTGTGTCAATGGGAACTTTTACATACTGCTGATGGAAGTATAAACTGGTACAAGGACTTTAAAAAGCAGTTTGTATTCCTTTTCTTCAACATTTGCACTACCTATGACCCAGGGAAACTATTCCTGAGTATATACCCAAAAGAAACTCTTCTTATGTGTACACCAGAAGACATGTGCAAGTATGTTCACAGCGCATAATTACAAAAACTGGAAACATGCCAAATATTCACAACAGGAACATGAATGTATTATGCTATAATCACAAAATGGACTAATTAACTACAGCTACACACAACATGGATGGGTCTGAGGAACAATGGTAGTAAAGAAAGCACTATATTCAGCATGATACCATTTTAATGAAACTCAAAAAAAAAAAGCAAAACAGTACATTGTTTAGAGATACATATGGGAAGACTTTTTAATAAAGGAAATGAGAGACAACTCAGGAGAGTGGTCACCTCTAAGGTGTGAGGCAGGGGATAGGAGAGGGAGAAACACGCAGGTAGATTCAATGGTACTCATCTTAAGACTGGTGGTAGGTTCGGGGCTTCATTTTTTATGCTTCATAACCTGCATACAACAACGTGTAAGTTTTGTATGCATTAATATTATATAAAAAAGGAAGACCAGACCCGAGGGGCAAAAGGTTAGGGAGAGCATTAAAAGAAGTTCCACATAGGAAACCTCAGAAGAACTGATGATTTTTAAACAGGTGATATAGTTTGGGGTGATCCGCCAACTAGCTCTAAGCCACATAGCTCTTAAGAGGGATGGTACTATATCAGATACACCACATGTCTTAATAAAACTTACAAAGTTTCACACTGAAGTGTTAGCTCTCTGGAAGAAAAGTGGAAAGGCTCAGATGAGATTACCAAGGGGATGCAGACTTGCTCCATCTTGAGTAAACTTGAAGGAAGATGTTGACAAAGAAACTAAAGAAATACCCAGAAATAATCTGAATGATGACCTTCTTGGTATGAGCACCCAAGTCTATTAAGGTGGTCATCAGCAGGGTCACTTGGACTCACCTGTGTTGTAACTTTGTAGGCCACATAGGCATTCATACCATCCCCTGTGGGGAGAACAAGAAAGCAGGAGAGGATTATTCTGTAAACCAAAGCAGAACTAATCTTGCTAACATTTAACCAGGAATCATAAGCCAGCCACAGGAGCTGTGTACAAGAAGGGATATCTGTTTCATCTCTAAGCTTTATATACTATCCTATAATCCAGTTCCTACTTTGTCTCAGGACCTCTGTGGCGCATATCATGGCCCCATGGATGCTGGCTGGGCCCCAGTTTAAGTCAGACAAGAGAGTCAGCCTCCTGTTCCAAAGCCAGGCTCTATTTATACCCTCCACAAAGCAGCACTGGATACTGACAATCCATCGCTTGTTACCATGCCAGTATTTGGGCTAGTTACACACATCTGTCTAAATCCAAACAATTCTCTTGCTGTATAAAGCAGGAGGAGGAGAAGGAAGCAAATGATGTAAAAGGAAACAAGAAGTTCTACCCTAAGCTAGCTCTGGGCTCCATTTGCTCTTTCAGAAGTACTGCGCCGGTCCCTCCACTGGTGCTGGGGGACACTGACCCCTCTCATCTAGCATGTTCACCCAGAGCAAAGGGCCTGGCAGGAAGACACTTCGGCTGCCTGATGTCACACAAATCTCTCTTTCCTGGAGGAATTATTTTTCTGAAAAAGGCTCTGACTGTTCAATAATTTGGGATTCAAGCAATTGTTTTTCTCTGTGGTAGTGTCCTGACCTCAACCACTTAGGGACATAAAGGCACCATTGACTCCCTGAGCAGTGAAAAGACACACATTGGACTCGAGACAGACATAACTCCAGTGCTGGGCTCTGGCACATTAGGCTGGTTTCATTCCCTTCCTCCCCACCCCGATTCTTCCCCACACCAACCAGGAAAACGTAGGTCAACAATTACTAGCTGCCAAAGCCTCTGAACTGGTCCTGGGGTAAGGGCCCAGGGGAGGAACATGCAGTTCTAGACCTGCAGGGTCACGTATTACAACTTGGGTTCACCGAGATGGCTGGGAATAACTGCTTTTATAAATTACACAGAGAAGCTGGAGACTGTACAGAAGAGAGGGCTTGCTTTCTTCATCTCTCCAAGCCCTACCAAAAGAGCAATGTGACACAGACCTACTAGAGAATGGACTTGAGGACACGGGAAGGGGGAAGGGTAAGCTGTGACAAAGTGAGAGAGTGCCATGGACATATATACATTACCAAACGTAAAATAGCTAGCTAGTGGGAAGCAGCCGCATAGCACAGGGAGATCAGCTCAGTGCTTTGTGACCGCCTGGAGGGGTGGGATAGGGAGGGTGGGTGGGAGGGAGACGCAAGAGGGAAGAGATATGGGAACATATGTATATATGTAACTGATTCACTTTGTTATAAAGCAGAAACTAACACACCATTGTAAAGCAATTATACTCCAATAAAGATGTTAAAAAACAAACAAACAAAAACCAGAAACTATTTAAGTAAAGCTTTAGAAATTACTTTATATTTATTACCACTGTTAGTTCTCTTCTAAACCACTTAAACTATATTGCCTAATACTACTAAGGATGCTTACCACTGATAAAAGGAAAAAAATCTAAATTTACTTTATAAACTTTCAAATTTTCATTCACAGTTGCATAGTCATGGTCAAATGTCCAAAAGGTCAATTCCATGATTTAGTGCCTGCAATTAAGGAATGACTAAGTGCAAACATACATAAAAACACAGTAGTGAAGTAGGATCTTCAGACACTTTGCCTGCTTATCAGCTGTTTTTATTGAGGCAATGTGTAAAAAAAGAGACATACTTTCATGTCCAGAGCTTATAAGATATGGAAATGTCCTAGAAATGCAGCAGTTTTAAATTTGTTAATTTCCTAAATAATTTCAGGAAGTTGAAAATGACACATGCAAATTACCAAGGCTCTAAAAAGCAATAGCCTGGTAGTGAGACTCTTATTTAGATGTGTGTGGGAATGAGAAGCTCATGTTGAGTAAACAGCCCACGCAAACAGAAGGTGCTGTTATAAAGATCAATATGAATCTTGAAGTAGCTGGTTTCTTGGCATCGACATGACTAAGAATCTACTATGGTGCAAGGGAATGAAGGTTTATCACCAAAAGTGATTTGTGTTTAAATAAATCTGATCCACGGGATGTTTAAATTACTGTTACGCATTGAACTGTGTCCCCCTAAAAAAGATATGTTGAAAATCCTAACCCGTGGTACCTCAGAATGTGACCTGATTTGAAAACAGGGTCTTTATAGAAGAAATCAAGTGAAAATGGGGTCAGTAGGGTGGGCCTTAATTCCGTATGACTGGTGTCTACATAAAAAAGGGACCTTTGGACAGAGACAGACACACATAAAGGGAAGATGATGTGAAGGCACCAGGGAGAATGCCATGTGACAATGAAGGCAGAGACTGGAGTGATTCATCTGTAAGTCAAGGAATGCCTGAGGCTCCAAAAGCTAGAGGAGAGGCACAGAACAGTCCTTCTCTAGTGCCTTCAGAGGAAGCATGGCCTCACCAACACCATGACAAGACTTCTGGCCTTCAGAACTCTGAGAGAATAAATTTCTGGTTTTTTTTTTTTCCTTTTTTTGCGGTACATGGGTCTCTCACTGTTGTGGCCTCTCCCGTTGCAGAGCACAGGCTCCGGACGCGCAGGCTCAGCGGCCATGGCTCACGGGCCTAGCCGCTCCGCGGCATGTGGGATCTTCCCGGACCGGGGCACGAATCCGTGTCCCCTGCATCGGCAGGCGGACTCTCAACCACTGCGCCACCAGGGAAGCCCTCTACCAAGGATTTAAAGCAGCTAATAACTAGCCTAAAATCAACGTGCATATAGAATATTCATAAATATTAGAGAGGCAAGAGAGAATCCTAAACATGTAATCCAAAATTCTGGTCCAGGTTCTACCACGGGCCATATATTGTGACCTGACAGGAAGGCTACATTTCATTTATTGGTTCTCAATTTCCTCTACTGGTGGATGAGGGAATTGTATAAGATGCTCATAAACATCCTACCAGTGCACCAGTCTAGGAAAAGTAAAACTCTACAGTTTAACAACAAACCATTTTGGCATAAAGTCTAATTAGATTTTAAAAATTCTTGTTCCTAGTTCAGACAGACAAAGGGTTGGAAATCACATTTTTCCTCTTAACCATACAAATATCACCCCTACTTAATAGGAGGAAAAAGCTCTGTGCAGCCTCTTCTCTTAGAGACTATACCTGGAACAAGGAAAGTCGAGGCCTGTTTGCCCGCCGCTCACTAAAAGGTCTCACAAGCTTGAGACACAGGAAGGCTATCCTAAAAATCCACATTCTGGTCAAAGTTAAGTATTGTGCTTTTTGAAAATCTAATTTAAATTTGATCAAAATTCAGCCTGGGTTCTTTAATCTTTACCTATGAAAAAGAGATGCAGATTTCCCCACTTTATTAGAATATCAAGAGTACATAGTAAAAAAACATGTAACAAGAAATCCAAATTTCTTGAGGGAAAAATAAATCCAGCATCCCAAGATTTTAAAACGTGTTTTTAGGGTGCTTAAATGGAATTTATGACCTCAAGAGGAAATAAAATGGTGTCAACAACTCTGTGGGAGAAGCCAATTTTGGGTTTTTAAAAAGGGATTCGAATAATATTTGATTTTCTGATTTTTCTTTCTTAAGCCAGAAAAGGCCTAAGTAAGTACTGGTAACTGCTGTTTCTGGCCTTGGAAGCATAGCAAGGGGCATAGTTTCATAGGAAAGATAATGATGAAGTATTTCACACTAGCTAGTTCAGCTCTGGAGGTAACCATTAAGAAATTAGCTAACTGTGCTTTCCACAGCCATATCCTAACATCACAGGGAGTCCCAAGTACACTTACCTATCTTCTCAGGATCAGTTATACCAATTGTCAAGTCAAACTGGTCTTCCTGTTCTTCTTCCTCTAGCTTTTAAAGAGAAGACAAATCATCAGATACCCCAAAAAAGGCTATATTAATTTTACTCTGCATTAACATTACATCAATATAATAACATATATTAGATATAGATATATCCTTCTACACATCAGTGTTCAGCTCTGTCCATTCCCAACAATCTTGATGAAGCAACTTCCACTACTTTAAGTTGGAGCTTGCACGAAGATCTCTGTTACATCTATTCTCTTAAAACATTATTTTGATCATAACGAATAATTACTAGGTTTTGGAAGACTTGCCGCTGTCAGGCTAAGGAGGGAATGAGGAGACACTATACTCTTGAATATGGGAGCTTCGGACACTAAATATCATTAATGACCATTGAAAGCCTCTGTGCCATCTTCTGGGTAACAGATACTCTGCCCAGGAAAGAGTCCTTTATTGGATTTTGGCTGTCCATTAACCATAAGAGTCTTCTTCAAGAGTCATACATGTTATATCAACGTTCAAACTCAACTGAACTTCAGACTGGTAGCACAGTCCTAAACATCCAAAAGAAGACCAACAGCACAAATTCTCACCTCCTCATAGCTTGGCTGGGGCTTAGAAGAATTTGTGGCCTCCTGTGGAGGAAGAGAAATGAGTGTTTTGGCTGGCACCTTCTTCTGATTATTTTGTGTGCTGTCCAGGGATAGCTCCACTGTGGCATCTAAAAATAGTTGATATTTTATAATGAAAGAAGAGTCAGAAAAACTGTAAGCTAGAAAAAATGGACCTAAGATACAAATGCAGTAACACTGGGGGAAAAGTACTGTTTGCCACATCTGAAGATGACACTGTTGTTTTACCACAGTTTAAGAATGTTCACAATTACAGTTTTAGATCATCTTGCAAAGATTAAGTTATGTTTAATATATGCTGTCCAAGGGGGATAAAAATATATTGCAATATCTGAAAATCTTTCTAATCAAAATAGTTTAAAAAAAAAAGTGCTAAAGAGCTGTCTTTGTCTAGGAAAATCTCAGCTGAACAGAACAACTCATTCCTTAAGTGTTCTAGGGAGGGGACTTTTAAAAGAGCATTATGTACCATTTTTAGGCATTACAATTTCTTAGGCAAATAATAAGAACGCACTCTCAACTAGGAGCAATGGAGCTAGAAGTTCAAAGCCTAAATAACTGAGATTTTTTTTTCTTTTTAATAAAGAAAAATATAAATATCCATTAGGGTTTGGCCTGATCAGTAAGTATTCAATTCTAGCCTTAGGGAATTCAAAGAGAACTGTTTCTTTTTCTTTTCTAGACTTTCATTTAGAGCTAAAATGAAACCAGACAGAGGGGTCTATAAGGCATAACCAGGTCCTAGATCAATGTTATTATCATTAAAAGGGCTTCCCTGGTGGCGCAGTGGTTGAAAGTCCGCCTGCCGATGCAGGGGACACGGGTTCGTGCCCCGGTCTGGGAAGATCCCACATGCCGCGGGGCGGCTGGGCCCGTGAGCCATGGCCGCTGAGCCTGCCCGTCCACAGCCTGTGTTCCGCAACGGGAGAGGCCACAACAGTGAGAGGCCCGCATACCGCAAAAAAAAAAAAAAGTTAATCATGTCTATAAACAAGTTTGCCAGACTGTCGGAATCCTATCAGGATTCTTTTCCTCATCAGGAAAAGAGAGGTGGTAATATAATCTGGCCCTACTGTAGGAGTACAAACCACACAAAAATATGCATAATGAACATGCTAGGGTGATAGGATTCTTTGAAGCAAGCAACCAGCTGAAGTATGTTTAAGAAATTCATATCATGCAGGCACCACATAAATAATTAAGTTATCCAATCCAATAAATGTGTCTGAAAACGAAACAGGAATTTAAACATTTAAA
This sequence comes from Leucopleurus acutus, assembly GCF_964270905.1. NCBI lineage: Eukaryota > Metazoa > Chordata > Mammalia > Artiodactyla > Delphinidae > Leucopleurus > Leucopleurus acutus. The sequence continues at coordinate 133,050,317 of NC_139142.1, read as the reverse complement.
ACCTTTGGCTTATTAGAGTGCTACTAAAAGCCTTTTGAAGAACTGTGCATTTTTTATTGAGAGTCCTGTGACAAAATGTGACAAAACTTACATCAAAAATGCTTTTTTCTTTGTACTCTTGATAAGAGTAATGGAAGAGCCACTGGACTCCATCACAGAGATTCTGACGATCACTAAACTAATCATGTAGAAAGTATTAGAACATTTAAATTTCCACAGTCAATAACTGAAATATCCGAGAAACTACTCAAGTCCTAAACTAAATGTATCACTGTAGGCATTCCTTTCTATAGATATCTTATGTTCCTTTCTTAGTAATGAGGCAGTCATTGGCTGCTTATGAAAACAGTTGGGGAATGAAGTAAATCAGAACCTTCATCAGCAATAAATATGTCCCTAATAAAGATCTTCTACATGTTCATATATAAAACCCAACCATGGGATAACTCAGTCACACCAAGATTTCAGGTCTTCTTAAAGGGCAAATCATATAAATGTTAAGTTCCCAAAGAGAGAAAAACTTTCTTTGCAGTCTGCCATATAACTAGATGATTCATTATTTGCATTTCTCCTCCAGAAATTTTATCCCAAATGTAAACATTAGCAGAATGAACAGTGGGCACTTAAGTTTCATAGAGGAAAGGAATTGGAAAATATTTGAAATCTTTATATTCCTTCTTCTAACCTCTTCTTCCCTTGTCATGTCTTAATTTCGCACCGAGTTCAAATGTGAGAGTCCTCCCAAGATCTTCCCTTCCCAAGTCCACCCTCTCATCTCTTCCCTTCCTTATCATTCTCTCCTTTGAGGGTCTCATTCACATGGCAGTTTCAATTACCACCTCTAGGAAGTTGATCCCCACATTTAAAATTTAAAATATCTAAAACTCAAACTCACTCTCCCCACCTTCCAACTCAAAGCTAGTTTCTTCTGTAGAATGTAGTTCTCAAAATGGTACCATTTTCTTCCTAATCCTTGGGCTTGAAACTTTTGACTGTCTTCAATCCTTATTTTTGGACACCCGTTATACCCAATCACCAACACCAGATTCTGTTGATTTCAGTTTTTGAAAAGTTTTCACCTTTCTTTTCCTATTTCCATTACCTTATTTTTGGTCTTTACCATTTTATTCTTGAACTAATTTGTGATTGCCTTCTGACATCTCCAGTCTTTGTCCATTGCAATCCGTTTTATATAATAATTCTACCAGGTCAGTCTTTCCTCACTTTGCCCATAGCACTTTCCTTACTCAAAACTACCAATGACTCTTAATTGGCACTAGGATGAAAATTCAAATTCTAATTATTACTGTTATCTAAAATCCTCCTAAACAACATTTCCAGACTTACCTTCCATGGCATCTCTAAGAAGCCCCTGTTTTGGCCCACTGAGTTTACTGACTGTCCCTCAAACACACCATATACTTCCTGCCTAACCATTTGCACCCTTTCTCTTTTTCCTACATAAATCCTGTTTCTTCCAAGAAGTCTAACAAGATCACTCTAGAGCAGAGCTTATCAATGAGGGCACTACTGATATTTTGGGCTGGATAATTCTTTTTGGTGAGGGGCTGTCTGTGTACTGTGTGTGGGGTGTTTAGCAGCATCCATGGCCTCTACTCAGCAGATACCGGCAGCACTGCCAGGTGTGACAAACAAAAATGTCTCCAACCATTGCCAAATATCTTTGAATGTCTTTGGGGGTGGTACAGGGGAAGGACCACCTTTTGTTGAGAACAGGGCAGTCCCTCTCAACAAAAAATTATTGGGCCCAAAATGTTAATAGTACCAAGATTGAGAAACTCTGTTCTATACTAGTATTTTTCAAATTGCAGTCTGTTGTTCACTGGGGAATTGTGACAGTGATTCAGTGGGTTACAAACAGCATTTTAAAAAAAGAGAAACAACAGAAAATTTCAGATTGTATGGAGGGTAGTAAAGGCAAGTCATTTAATAAAACTTTTAGTTTTATACAAGTACATAAATATTTTGGATTATGACACAAAATGTATTTCTTACTATGAGTCTTGGTCATGAAAGTCTAAAACCACTGCTTTAGTCTCACCTCAGACCCCTCTGAGCTCCTGTGACCTAATATTTCTATCAGTCCTCTGGCCACATTTATATTATTGTTTAACAATTTGTCTAAATCACATTCTTAAATAACTGTATATTTATGTCCTACTCCCTAAACCTGTAAGAATCGTGATGGCAGGTACTGCCTTTTATTATGTTTTGGAATCCTCCACAATAGTATCTTAACATAGAGTTGTGTTTCTCATATATATACAGCTTTTTACTTTAACTCAGCAACTTAGAAGATTCCTAGCTTAAGTTTTGAGTCCATACTTGCCTGCAAAGAGATCCTGTGGCTCTTGGTCTTGTTCTTCACGGATCCCATTTTCTTTGGAGCCACTGTTGATGGGAAGAAGGGAAGCAATTCTCTTTGGAGACTGGGGCTTACTCTGAAAACAAAGAAATACTCTGAATACTATGAATAAAATTGTACCATTAAAAACAAACCTACAGGACTTCCCTGGCAGTCCAGTGGTTAAGACCCTGCGCTTCCACTGCAGGGGACACGGGTTCAATCCCTGGTTAGGGAACTAAGATCCCCCATGCTGCTTCACACGGCCAAAAAAACCACCAAAAAACAAACCAACCTAGAAAGTGACTTCTGATGCACCCCTCAGTTGCTCCCCCAGGTGTTTAGGGGAAGACAGGATCACTAGTCAGCCAGTTTAATAAGCAGCAAATCATTATTAGTTATGTAAGTGTGGCCTGAGTGATCACAGAGCTAAAATAAACTCACACATTTTAGGGTTAACTTCTAACACTATAACACTGCTGGAATGCCCTACCCCAAAGCACATGATGCCAACATGGGTACGTGTATACAAAGATAATTTTCAAAAGAACCTGTCCAAATGCATTTCTCCTCAGTTGATGACCTTTATTCTTTCAAATGCTGACAGGGCACATTCTAGTGTCCAGGACACCACACTAGAGACCATAAATCAAGCTCTGATCCTGCCTTATTTTGTGGCCTTGGCTGAACCATTCACTGAAGCCCAGTTATGTGGATATTACCGACCCTCCCGACAAGCAAAGGAAGGTATGACACTTTAATGTTGTTTGTAACTATAACTTATCTTTTCATCCTTAACTTATAGAGACACAATTTTCAACCAGACTCGTGTCAGGCTAGCAGAAGAAAAACCAGCCATGCTTAGCCTACAGGCACATGGTGAAAATACAGTCAGTCTATGGCCTTTATCAAAAGCTCAGTGATCCGCCGCAAGCAAGTGTGGGGTGAGGCCCCAGACCAGTACCAGAGTGAACAAAGCTGGATTGTGTAGAAAACTAACAGAAAGCTGAGAATCTGACTTCAAAAGCCATGGTGTCATATTAGAGGGTTTTGAAGTCAGACCCCAAGGCCAAATCAGTTAAAAGACCTGACTTAAGGAATCTTTTATGAAACATTTCCTTAACAAATCTGAGGGTGTTTGTTCCTTGGAAACAGGCCCTTTCTGACCCAACAGAACAAAGTGAAATGACAGATTTATTGGGTACTTTGAATCTGTCATGCAAATAGCTCCATCCCAGTACTGGGGCCACCCTCAGGGAAAGAAACTGTTACCAATATGTAGATTTATACTAGCTAACAACGAAATTTTCTATGCTAATAAAATTTAATGAGCTTTTAGTTGTATGTGCTTAAATGTTACCAATTCTGTTAGAGACAGTGATCCTGTCTTCTAGCTGCTTCCACAATCTTAAAAAACAACCCCCCCCAAAAAAAAATCACTGCCGAGACACAGACAACAAATAATAGGGCAAAACCAAACCCTACACTTCCCTTTTGCCTCTTAAATTGCCAACTACTTTCTTACATACACATGTCCATCCTATACATGCTCTTGTGCTCTTGTACAGTATAGGGAATCTCATAAAAAGTCATCTGATGTCTTTTAATTCAGTTCCCACTAATACCAGTTGCCTCTAGATGGAGATCTAAGAGAGATTAAAACTCAGATACATTAAGAATATACGTATATAAATGTAATTTACTAGTAGCTCACCAGAGAGACTAAAGAAACAGGAAAAGAACAGGTTAGAATTTACCCATTTTTAACAACACCGAGAAGAACCCATTCTTGTGATACGAAGATGAATAAAGGCACCTTTCTATTTCTGTTTTATCATCTAAACTTGGAAGTTTAAAGATTAAGAAAATTTTCTGGAGCAATGCTAGAATAGCAGTCTGTCTGGGAGAAAATATTTGCAAACGATGAGACCGACAAGGGCTTTATTTCCAAAATATACAAATAGCTCATAAACTCAATAACAAAAAACCAAACAACCCAATCAAAGAGTGGGCAGAAGACCTAAAAAAACATTTCTCCAAAGAAGACATACAGATGACCAACAGACACATGAAAAGACGCTCAACATCGCTAATTATTAGAGAAATGCAAGTCAAAACTACAATGAGGTATTGCCTCACACGGGTCAGAAGGGCCGTCATTAAAAAGTCTACAAATAACAAATGCTGTAGAGGGTGTGGAGAAAAGGGAACTCTCTTACACTGTTGGTGGGAATGTAAATTGGTGCAGCCACTATGGAAAACAGTATAGAGGTTCATTAAAAAACTGAAAGTAGAGTTGCCATATGATCCAGCAATCCCCCTCCTGGGCATATACCCAGAGAAAACTCTAATTCGAAAAGATACACACACCCCAATGTTCACAGCAGCACAATTTACAGTAGCCAAGACATGGAAGCAACCTAAATGTCCACTGATAGATGAATGGATAAAGCAGATGCGGTATATATATACAATGAATACTACTCAGCCATATTGCATGGACCTAGAGATTATCATACTAAGGGAAGTTAGACAGAAAAAGACAAATATGATATCACTTACACGTGGAATCTAAAATATGATACAAATGAACTTATTTACAAAGCAGAAACAGATTCACAGACATAGAAAACAAACTTAAGGTTACCAAAGGGGAAAGAGGACGGGGTAGGGATAAATTAGGAGTTTGGGATTAGCAGATAAAAACTACTATATATAAAATAGATAAGCAACAAGGTCCTACTATATAGCACAGGGAACTATATTCAATATCTTGTCATAAACCATAATGGAAAAGAACATGAAAAAGAATATATACACATATATAACCAAACACACACACACACACACACACACACACACACACACACACGTATAACTGAATCAAGCTGCTATACACCAGAAACGAACACAACATTGTAAATCAACTATACTTCAATCAAAAAAACAAAAGAATAGCAGTCTGTCTTTCCCTATACTAATCAGAAAAGACAGATCCAGATGGATGGGATACTGTGGTGACAACTAGAGCACAACGACTTGTCATTCTTCCTCTACCAGATCCTCTTCAAGCCCAAACCATACTTTGCTTGACTAGAACTGTGATGAAAACAAAAGCTTGTGCACTCTTAGTAAGCTAGGTAACAACTACCTTTGAGAATAGAAAACTGCTCCTCAAATATACTCTGGGACTCCATTCCAAAAACCACTAAAGGCTGAGTTCTAGGAAAGCTGAACATAGTTAGACTGATTATTGTATTTACTATTCTAATTTTTCCTCAGTAGTTCTTTTATAAAAATTAATCTATGTACACAAAACTTTGTATTCTGTTTTTGCCCCCTTTGCCATCTGAGCAGTTTTTTCATGTCTTTAAGGTTGTACAAAAATCCCACTTTTAGTGACTTGACTCTCTATCATATGGGTATACTACAACATAGTCATTTCCCTAATGTTGGGCATTTAGACAGTTTCCAGGTTTTTATTTTTATCATCACAAAAAATATGGTGATGTCTATCCCTATATGTAAGTCTACATCTGATTATTTCCTTGGGATAGATTCTTAAGCAGAATTATTAAACGAAATTTTCAAAGGCTCTACTAAGCTCCCTTCCAGAAAGATCACAATTTGCATCCACCCCCAGGCCCCCACCCCACACCACCACAGCAACATTAAGCATTCTCTCTCTCTCTAAAAAATCTTTGTAGGTTGACGAGTTATAAGTTGTCTTGTTCCCACATGTTTACTGGCCATCTGAATCCCTGTGATGTGTTTTGGTGTCCTTTGCCCATTTTTCTATGCTAAGTTAGCGTTACTTAGATGTACACTTCTCTTACATAAGTATGTTAACTCTCTCTCCGGCATATTGTATAGTACCCATGCCCCCAATTTTATCTCTTTTCTCTTTGTTTTATTTTTGATCTTAGCAAATTTATTCTCAATTGACTGATTTGTATTGGCACTGGCCTATTTCTTTAGGCTGAAGAGTACCCAGCACACAGTTGTCCTTTGAGGCATATTCTCAAGTTTTACTTAAAATCAAATACAAGAGAAGCTGAGCAGGACTATTTTTAAGGATAAGAAGAAATGAACCCCGTTCATGGTACCCAACATTTATACAGGACTGTTAATAGAAAACAAGTCTTCCATGAGACTAGAGTTTATAATAATAGCTTACTTCTCATCAAAATAAATAGCCACCTGGTATTAAAACATATTTCATATGCCCAAGGTTAAAAGGCTAATTTTCATCAGTATTAAGGAATGATTTATATTAAAAAGCTAATTTTGAAGTAACAGTTTAAATTTTAGGAAGGACTCATTTTTGGGGGTGGAGGCACACTGATTACAGAGTGACAAAATCAATACTAAAAATAAGGCTTGCTTTATAATCCATATTTTAAAAATCTCTTAATAGTAAGTCACAAAACTTTGAAGGGGGCTAAATTTCTAGGCAATAGATAAAACTATTTTCTGTGATGAAATTTTTTTAATTTATTTTTTATTGAAGTATAGTTAATGTACAATATTGTATAAGTTACAGGTTTACAGAACAGTGATTAACAATTTTTAAAGGTTATACTCCATTTATAGTTATTATAAAATATTGGCTATATTCCCTGTGTTATACAATATATCCTTGCAATTTATTTTATACATAGTACTTTGTACCTCTTAATTCCCTATCCCTATATTACCCCTCTCCCTTCCCTCTCCCTACTGGTAACCACTAGTTTGTTCTCTACATCTGTGAGTCTGCTTCTTTTTTGTTATATTCACTAGTTTGCTGTATTTTTCAGATTCCACATATAAGTGATATCATACAGTATTTGTCTTTCATCTTTCTCTGACATATTTCACTTAGTATAATACCCTCCAAGTCCATTCCTATTGTTGCAAATGACAAAATTTCATTGTATTTATTTTATATTTATTATTATTAATTTTCTTGCGGTACACGGGCCTCTCACTGTTGTGGCCTCTCCCTTTGCGGAGCACAGGCTCCGGACGCGCAGGCTCAGCAGCCATGGCTCACGGGCCCAGCCGCTCTGCGGCATGTGGGATCTTCCCGGACCGGGGCACGAACCCGTGTCCCCTGCATCGGCAGGCGGACTCTCAACCACTGCGCGACCAGGGAAGCCCCAAATTTCATTTTTTTTATGACTGAGTAGTATTCCCGAGTGTGTGTGTGTGTGTGTGTGTGTGTGTGTGTATTTTTTTTTTCACCACATCTTAATCCCTTCATCTGTTGATGGACACTTAGGTTGCTTGCATATCTTGGCAATGGTAAATAGTGCTGCTACGAACATTGGGGTGCCTTATCTTTTCAAATTAGTGTTTTATGGATATACACCCAGGTAGAATTGCTGGGTCATACAGTAGTTCCATTTTTAGTTTTTAAGAAACTTCCATACTGTTTTACAATTCATATATATTTTATGTGTTGCAATTCATGGTCGTTATTATCATTACTTAAGCTCAAATCATTCCATCATTGGCCAGTGGGAACCTCTTCAAGTTGGCTCTGAGTATTTTTGACATGACCCTGTAGTTTTTGAAAGCTTCCTTGTTATCTGTAATGGCAAGATTGTCCAGGCTCTTTTTGTACGTTTCCTACCTCACACCTGAAATCAGCCTGTTCTACGCGAACCAGAAGCCCTGGTTTCTTGAAATACTATTTCAAGACCACGGTCTGAGCACTAGGGGTATTCAGAGGTACCTGGGTTCATCAGTGTATCTAGAGCTTTTCAGTAGAAAGATATAGATACACACATTTGTTTTTAAAATGTTTCATGTGTTCATACTGACATTTTCCATTCAAATATGAAGACTACAAATTTCAAGTCTCCTTTCTTTCATATAAGAATTCTGATTCTCGAGAACACAGTGGATGATAGGATTAGACTGTCTCATAAGTATTCACTTGATTTATCCCACATTACAGTCTCAGGATAACAATGCTGATACTATCACCAACTACTATGATTACTGAAAACAGTTAAACATTTTTTTGCAAATGTTATCCCCATTCCCTTTCCTTTTTAAAAAATATAGTTGTGGGCTTCCCTGGTGACGCAGTGGTTGAGAGTCCGCCTGTTGATGCAGGGGACATGGGTTCGGGCCCCGGTCCAGGAAGATCCCACATGCCGCGGAGCGGCTGAGCCCGTGAGCCATGGCCGCTGAGCCTGCGTGTCTGGAGCCTGTGCTCCGCATCAGGAGAGGCCACAACAGTGAGAGGCCCGTGTACTGCAAAAAAAAAATAAAAAATATAGTTCTTTTGTATCTGTAGTGTCAGAGCGTATGACCATGACATATGATGCTCTCTCCTTCTTATTCCTCCTTAAGTCTGAATTCTATAGGCAACTGCATCTTCAGTGCTCACCACCAGTCCATATGTCTATGTGTCTTCAATCATTTTGGCTGTCTAAGGAAGGGCTCAGAGGAACAGTATTCTCTGGGTTCTTGTGCTTCTGTCTGTACTTACAAGAGCACTCAGACAGCCTAATCCTAATTCTCAGAGAGTCACTAGAAAGATATGCCAGCAAGACAGCACTTGTGTTAAGAGCAAACAGGTATTCCTTGCCAATTACTGGCTTCAAACCATGAGGCTCAGGCTACTAATGAAATTTTCTTAGCTCAGGGAAGGACAGATGTGGGCTTCCTGTCCCCCAGAGCTGACAGCCATTCAGTGCTGAAAAGTACTGCTGTGATTCCAGGTATCTTCCCTTTACGTTAACCAGTTTTGATTCTTCCTCATGTTGCTCAATTGCTCTTTGCTCCAGGCAGAATCTTTGCATTATGTTCAAGGGACCTCAGAAGGGTAGTACAATTGAAATTCTCAACTGCATTTAGAGGATGAATCCAAATAAAAAGCTCAAGTAACAGTGCTTCTGGAAAACTGGGTACATACTCATTTTCCGATGAAAAATTTGGATAATTTAGTTAGGGCAATATGGAGCTATGGAATTGTGTGACAAGGAGAGGACAATTAGGAATAAGTCAACCCCAGAAGTTATACCCAGATGATAAAACGGCAGTCACAAAGTCTTTAAAAATTACCCTGGTAGGGCTTTCCTGTTGGCGCAGTGGTTAAGAATCTGCCTGCCAATGCAGGGGACACGAGTTTGAGCCGTGGTCTGGGAAGATCCCACATGCCGCGGAGCAACTAAGCCCGCGTGCCACAACTACAGAAACCCACGCGCCTAGAGCCTGTGCTCCTCAACAAGAAAAGCCACCGCAATGAGAAGCCTGCGCACCACAACGGAGTAGCCCCCGCTTGCCGCAACTAGAGAAAGCCCATGCACAGCAACAAAGAACCAACGCAGCCAAGAAAAAAACTTACACTGGAAGATCTTGGCATGAAATACTACTCCTTTTGCCACCTTTACTTCTGGGGAGAAATGAGCTAAGTGGGTCAGTGTCTTAGTTTTCTATCATGGCTGTGACAAATTATCACAAATTTAACAGATTAAACAATGGAAATTTATTAATTTATAGTTCTGCAGAAGTCAATACAGGTCTCACTGAGCTAAAATCAAGGTATCATCACAGCTGCATTCCGTCCTGGAGGTTCTAGGGGAGAATCTGTTTCCTTGCTCTTTCTAGCTTCTAGAAGCTGCCTACATTCCTTGGCTCATGGCCCACTTCCTCCATCTTCAAAGCCAACAATGTTACATCTCTCTGTGCCTTTCTTCTGAAGGTAGTGACTCTCTGTCTCTTCCATTTTTAAAGAATCCTTGTGGTTACACTGGGCCTACTCAGATCATCCAGGATAATTTCCCTACTTTAAGGTCAGCTGATTAGCAACCTTAATCCCAACTTCAAATTTACCCTTCACTTTGTAACCTAAGACCTTCACAGATTCCAGGAATAGGAGTGGACATGCTGGAGGGGGAAGTCATTCCGCCTACCGCAGGCAGTGACTCCTCTCCCACACCATGTTTCAAAAATGGCACAGATGCACTATAAGTTTCTGTGCTTAGGAGAATGGACCTTAAGTGTCCACTGGATTTGGTACATCTTACTCTACAAACTGGATGCATATCTAACTAACCCAAATGATTTCACAATATTACCCCCTCTCATAACTTAAGGAGTTAAAGTAGGGATTCTAATGTGGGGTCCATGAGCCACAGAATTGAGAATCGGGCCTATGAATTTAAATGGGAATAAAATTACAATTTACTTTTCACTGACCTCTAACTGAAATTCAGCATTTTCTTCAATTATAAAGACAGGCAACAAACCATGAGTAGTAGCAGTACCTGAGACATAGCTAATAAAAATTAGATATTTTTATTTGATATTACAGTTATTACAGACCGTAAAATATCATTTATGCTGATCTCAATTTAAAAATCACGGTATTAGACCTATCCCTAGATATTATTTAAAGCATTTTTTTAAAAAGCATATAACATAAAATTATTCTAACGTTTTGATAATTGCATTTCAGTATAATTGGTTTCCTTTGTAATATTATGTATTTTATACATTTAAGAACATTATTCTGAGAATGGGTCCACAGACTTCCCTGGACTGCTAATGGGTCCATGACACAAAAAAGGTAGAGAACCTCTGAGCTAGTTCCTCTAGGACTAATGAAAATGGAAAAGGGAGAGCTAGAAGGGTAGGGAAAATGAGCCTGAAACTGACCACTGAGTTAGTAAAGGAAAACCATGAGCAAGTGCAGTAGAGACCTCAAAGTGAAAGGCCATCCATGATCTACCAAAATTCAGCTACAGACATTCTACTGAATCCTCTGGTGTAACTTCCATACCAAATTTTTGGGATCTCACACTAATATAACTTGGAAGGGCCTGAAACTGAAGAAGGATCAGAGTACTAATGGTGCATTAGCTTCTAAATTGAAAAAGCAGAACAAACCCAGTTCAAATCTGCTCTGAAAGCAAAACAAAGCCCCAGCTGTCCATCTGACTAAGCAAAAGAATACGCCAAAGTTGAGCAACAGACTTTTCCTGGAGATGAGATACTTATGGCTACTTGCTCTAGTAACTATCAACTACTCATGATTTATTTATGACAGCAGTTACTGAAGAGTGCTGAGAAGCTTTGAGGACCAAGGGAGAGAAATTAGAGTGTTCTTTTTCCTCTCCCTTCTCCCAGCCAAATGAATCACAAGTGGCCAAGTCATTAGAGTTACCCTGACATCTGAGTAAGTAAAGGGGCAGCAACTCCCTACAGAACCTAGAAGTCGGATCACAATGTTAGTTGCTTCTCTCATAAGCCCCAAACTAATTTTATTTCATTTTAATTTATTTATTATTTTATTTATTTTGGCTGCGTTGGGTCTTCATTGCTGCATGCAGGTTTTCTCTAGTTGCGGTGAGTGGGGGCTACTCTTCGTTGCGGTGCATGGGCTCTAGGCGCGCAGGTTTCAGTAGTTGTGGCACGTGGGCTCAATAGTTGTGGCTCGAGGGCTCTAGAGCACAGGCTCAGTAGTTGTGGTGCAAGGGCTTAGTTGCTCCGCAGCACGTGGGATCTTCCCAGACCAGGGCTCGAACCCATGTCCCCTGCATTGACAGGCAGATTCTTAACCACTGTGCCACAGGGAAGCCCCCACAACTCTTATTTTAAATACATTTTAAGTTGGGTTCTTATTAGTCATCTTTAAGTCTTCTCTCATGCCCCTTTCTCCAAAAGCGTTTTGTAACTACTTTTGTTAGCTTCTCCTCCATAACCTTGAAAGCTAGGTTAACTGCTAGTACAAGTCTATGATCAAGAAACCAATGAGTCTATGTACTTCAGGAAAATCTAAACTTATTAGAAGTTTACAATTTGAGCTGAGCATTAAAATGAATCTTTAGACAAAACACCAGTTACTGACTTTTCCAAGAACATCTGTATCAGACCTGTGTGAAAAATGTGTAATTTCAACTTCTGATCTTTTGATCAGATCTGACCACCTGATGTGATGTTAGCTCCAAAAACAAGTGTTTGGGACAATATGCGTATAGAAAATACTACAAACTAGACGGACAGTTACCCATGACTATTTACTAATATTAGTTGTAAATGACTATACCATTAACTAAAGAAACTAAGTATTAAATCTGTTTAAAAATACTGTTGTATAGATTAACTTTAAGAAGTCTGATTAGGGAACTTCCCTGGTGGTGCAGTGATGAAGAATCTGCCTGCCAATGCAGGGGACACGGGTTCAAGCCCTGGCCCAGGAAGATCCTACATGCCATGGAGCAGCTAAGCCCATGTGCCACAACTACTGAGCCTGCGAGCCACAACTACTGAGCCTGCGTGCCACAACTACTGAAGCCCGCACGCTTAGAGCCCGTGCTCCACAACAAGAGAAGCCACAGCAATGAGAAGCCTGCGCACCGCAACAAAGAGTAGCCCTCGCTCACCGCAACTAGAGAAAGCCCGTGCGCAGTAACAAAAGATTCAACACAGCCATAAATAAATAAATTTATTTTTTAAAAAAAAAAAAGAAGTCTGATTAGGAACAGAGAAAGGACAGTATCAAGAAACTTACTGAAGACATGTTATACCTTTGGGAATAGCCACCACGCATTTTGCAGAACAGAGAATTAAAATCTTAGCCAGTTAAACTATCAATTTCCTTAGAGCTTTTAATGAAATTACCAACTTATATCCAGATCTAAAAAAGTTATCCTATAAGCACTCAAAAGGAAATAAACTGGTCTTAAAAAAGAGCTGAGATAACATTGTAAAATGGTGCAACTGCTATAGAAAACAGTATGGAGGTTCCTCAAAAACTTAAAAATAGAACTACCTTATGATCCAGCAATCCCACTTCCGAGTATATATGCAAAAGAACTGAAAGCAGGGTCTCAAAGAGATATTTGCATACCCATAGCAGCACTACTCATAGAGCCAAAAGGCAGAAGTAACCTACATGTACACTGAAGGATGTATGGATAAACGAAATGTGGTATATACATTTGATGGAATATTATTCAGCCTTAAAAAGGAAGGAAATTATGATACATGCTACAACATGGATGAATCTTCAGGATACTGTGCTAAGTGAAATAAACCAGTCACAAAAAAGACAAATACTGTATGAGTCCACTTTATGAGGTTATCTAAAGCAGTCAAATTCATAGAAACAGAAAGTAGAATGGTGGCTACCAGGGGCCCAGGGGAGGGGGATAAGGGGAGTTGTTATTTAATGCAGGAGATCTGTTTCACACAAATGTGAGTATACTTAGCACTACTGAACTGTACAATTTAAAATGGTTATGATGATAAATTTTGTTGTGTGTTTTATACCACAATTTAAAAAAAGCTGATTTGTTTTCCCCTCAGGATACACGTTATATTGATCATAGATGTAGGACTGGATTCTAAAAATACCATGCCCTTTTCTGTCTAAATGTTAATATGTAACTTATGTTTATATAATTCCCTATAGTCCATAAAACATTGTCAATCAGAAGCCAATTGCTATCCTTGACTTTTGACTACCAATAAAGGCTAGTGACATTGTTCTTTAAACACCAGTGGAAATATGTAAATAAGTCTTGATTAACCAAAGACAATTTTTTCAATATGTGACTTTTCATTTTCAAGTCCCCTGCTATTTTGTCTTTATCCTATTCTTTTTTTCTAGCCATTTCTCTAATTACAAGGGTTTCAATTTAAGAATAAGAGTGGTGAGGAAAAAAAAAATCTAATTGGTATAATATAACATCAAATGAAGAAGTTACCAGATTTGGCCAAAACCTGAACCAAGGATATCATTAATCTATGTTTCCCTCCTTTTTCTCAGCATGAGAAAGGACACCACAGTTCTCCTCTTTTATTCAGAGGGCAAATCTAATGGTGGTCCTGGCATACTGCTAAAGAGATGAGCATATACGAGCTTCTGGGAAGGCAGATAAAGAACTTGCTTCAATTTTACCTTTCCGGTTTAGAAGTATGCAAATAAGACCAGTGAGGTCAAATGAGATGTAAAAACATGTATGCTATTTAGTGTTTTTAACATAACAATTTTAAGAATTAGAAGAACCGAAAAGGGGCTCTAATTTAGTCTCTCTTTTTACTAAGGGAAAAATTAATCCTATCCTAGAACTAAGAAAGTTTTAACTAAATAGATACATATCTGGATTCAGGTCCAATCAAAGATTCAGATAATATATTTAAAATTTTAGACCTTTTTATTCATAGATCCACAAAGTAAGAGGCATAAAGAAGATAAGGTCTTGAGTATTCTTAAGAACCAGACCTTCCACAAACTGGTTTTCAGGCTTAAGGCAATGATTTCAGATTTGTTTAAATAATCCTTTTAACTCCAGTCTATCCCATTCAAATAACTGGTTTGTAGATCCTAAAATGCATATCAGGGGCTGCTCTTTCCATTAAAAATCAAATCATATTTTTATTACCATATTAAGAAAGCCTCTTGGGCTCTAAAAGAGAGCAGATGGGATGATTAACAGCAGCAGCTGTTACATCAATGTCCAGGAAATTACATGCATACCAAAAATGAGTTTTAAACTTTATATGCCTCAGCTTCTCAATTCTTTAATATTCCTCTCTTTGCCTCCAACATGCAACAAAACCTAGTATGAAGATAAACTTAAATCAGTAGGATGCTACTGAAGTCATTAAGTGCCTACTTTGATGGATTTTAATCAAATCAATCTTATTACCAGTTTGATTTTGATAAATTACATTAACCATTTTTAGTATTAATTAATTTAACTTTTCTAATTCATTATTAGATTTTGTGGGTTTTTTGATTCTTCGAGTAATTCTAGTTTACAAAATGCTCAACTGTTCTAAGTGTTTTACAGGTATTCTAATTTAATCCTCACAATAATGGTGGAGGTAAATACTATTACTATTCACATTTTACAGGTGAGGAAACTGTACAGAGTAAATAAGTACCCTTCCCAAGGTTAAGCCAGCAAGTAACAGAGCCTGGATTTAAACCAGGCTTCAAAGCCCACTTTCTTAATTACTTTATTCTTCAATCTTGTTCCTTAAGATACAGAAGCACTGCAATCCATCTTCTCACACTGGCTCACAACTAAAGCATTTATTGTAATATAATTTGTATTGACTATTTAACAAAAAATTCACAGCCTAACTAGTGAGGAATCTTGGGGTCTCGGCTTTCTGAAGATTAACATCAAGACAAGCTGCTAAAAAATGGCTTACAGGTGGCATTTTAGTTCCCTCAGCAACTCAATTTTCCTGGATCAAAATCTAAATAAAAATAATTTGGCTTTCTGTGGTCGAACAAGTTCATTCTGACCCCCTCCTCCTCCCCTTAGATGGAAATTAGGCAAAGTATTTTCACTATCTTAGGAGACAAGTATGGATGCCTCTGGGAAGTAATCTGGTGAGACCAATCAAATCACAACCTCTTGAACTTACTTAGAGAACTTTAGAAAATAACAACTCATCCTTCCAGGGTCCTTTTTGAAAAATAAATCATCATTTACCAATGTGACCAATTGCTTTCAGAGCCAGAGTCTCTGTTTTCAGATGTTCAGTCTGACTATCTACCATCTCAGCAGTTATCAACAGTCGCTGTTCTGCATGGCTTATGAGGGAATTACTAAAGGAATAGACAAAAGATTTGTTTTAAATGGGATACAGAACTAAATTAGCAACAAGAGTTATTTCTCAGAATAACAGAGACTTCATTTGACAGTCTGAGCTGTTATATAAGCATCAGCAAACACTTTTGGAGCTGGGATTATGGACTTAATTCCTAAATACAGTACACGGAAAAATCTAATGATTATCACAGAAGGCATTGACAAGAAACTTAACCTTTTTCTGACTTAAATGAGAGAAGCCTCAAACTTTTTCAGACACATGCTTGCATAAAGAATTTAAAGCTGTTTTATTTAGTCACTCATATACTGAGTAGCTACTATGAAGCTAAGCATTAACCAAGATAGAAAGAAACATAAATTCACTCCTAGCACTGAAGAAGTTTTCAACCTGGAACTAACTGTACCAAATGGTATGAGTCAGTATTCTTATAAAACAGCCCAAAAACATCTCCATTGGTTCCAGAATTGATTATTGATTTCCACATTCCACATATAAAGATGAGTTTTTTTAATACCTAACTCTCAAAAGAAACCCGGATATTACTATGGGAAACACCATTTCCTCTTCTCATTTACTGATTTGCTCCCACTGAGGTACTTAGGCACAAAAAACAGGGACAAAGCTTTCGATCTACGTAGTGGTTTATCTGGCAGGACCTTTTTTTCAACCGACATCTGGCAGGATTTTCCTAGAGATCAAAGGAGTCAAGTTAATTCTCCTAGACTAAGATCCAAAAGGACCTTTAGTAATCACCGGTAAGGATGGAGCTAACGAAAGGATCTGTGGGCAGGTCACTATCCTGGGCAGCTCCAGATAACATTATTCATCCTTGGAACAGTAAGGCGAGGTAAAGGAAAGTCTGCACCCCACCCCCTTATCTTGATCTATTAAATCAGCCTGGCAGGAAACCACCAGCAAACCAGCCCCGTGGGTCCGTGGGGCCGCAAGGCAGGGCCAAATGCCCGCCTCGGAGGCTCTTCGCTGTCACGGACCTCAGCTGAGAAGCCACCACATCCCTCACTCCTCACCGTCCGCCCAGGGGCGGGGAAGCCGGGCCCTACGTCTCGGTGCTCATCTAGAACCCAAGCCACGACTACTGTCACCAACGTAAGGTCTCGCCGGGCCCACTCTGCCCAGCCTCCCCAACCCTCGCTTAGCGTCGCTTTCCTTTGGGGGCGCCCGCCCGCCTGCCCCGAAGGGTGCGAACTCACGGCATCCGCGGCGCCGGTGAAAATATCCTCCCCTTCGGTGTCGCTGTCCCCGGCCTCTGGTTCTGACCCCCCGACTGCTCCCTCGGACTCCGGCTCCAGGACAGGGAAGGGCGGAGGGAGTCTTCCCGAAGCGCTACAGCCACCACCCCCCGACGCCATCTTCCTCCACCCACGGCGGAAGCCGCAACAACAACTTTATAAAGAGACAGTGCCGCGAGCAAAGCGTTCCAGCGGCTCGAAGAGGGAAGGCCGCTACCAGTCCCGCGGGGCGCGCGGGGCGGGGCCTACGCGCTGGGGGCGGGGCGGGACGACCCGGGGCTCCTGCCCAGCCAATCCAAACCCTAGGTCTCAGGGCTGAGCTCTTAACCTACGGGTCAAAGGGACAGAAAAGGAGGCGCTCGGGGACGTGCATGTTCTTAAGGGCTCTTTGTGCTCTAGATAGCTCTATCTACCGGGCTTCTTAAGGAGATGAAGAAGCGAGTCTGAAAACCTCTTCGTGCCACCAACCCATGCCAAGCACAGTGGCTACATAGAGCTTCAATAAATATTTTTTAAAATTATTTATATTTTTAATTGTTGCTTTCATTGGGTCTTCGTCGCTCTGCGCAGGCTTTCTCTAGTTGCCGCGAACGGGGTGCTACCCTTTGTTGTGGTGCGTGGGCTTCTCATTGAGGTGGCTTCTCTTGAGGAGCGCGGGATCTAGGTGCATGGGCTTCAGTAGTTGTGGCACGCGGTCTCAGTAGTTGTGGCTCGTGGGCTCTAGAGCGCAGGCTCAGTAGTTGTGGTGCACAGGCTTAGTTCCTCCGCAGCATGTGGGATCTTCATGGGCCAGGGCTCAAACCCATGTCCCCTGCATTGGCAGGCGGATTCTTAACCACTGCGCCACCAGGGAAGTCCTCGATAAATATTTTTGATTGAGGTCTCTGAACAGATACAGTAAAGCTTTGCTATTCATTCTTTCAACAACATTTAGTTAATTCATTCAAGAAATATACATTGAGCATCTACTGTGTGCCTGGCACCCTGCTATGCATTTGAGATATAGAAATAAAGACGCTTCTGGCCCCCTAGGCGCTTGAGGGAGATGGGCATGTAAGTGAACAGTGCTATAATGTGCTGTGGGAGCATAGTAAAAGAGATCATCAATTCTGTTTGGAGAAGTCGGGAGGCCTCAAAGAGGAGGTGAGACTTCAGTGTCCTAAATTTGATTACAAGGAAGTTAGAATTATCCTCTCAATTGCTGTGGAGTAAGTGGAGTGGAACAGATGGCAGGGGAATTATTAAACTCTGAACGAAATTTTCCTGGGACCTAAATTATTCACTGGTTGTCTGGTGGGCCTAAAATCTAATCAGCTAGACAAAAGTTTAAAGATAAATGGGAGGAATATTACTCAGCCATAAAAAGGAATGAAACTGAGTTATTTGTAGTGAGGTGGATGGACCTAGAGACTGTCATTCAGAGTGAAGTAAGTCAGAAAGAGAAAAACAAATACCGTATGCTAACACATATATATGGAATCTAAAAAAAAAAAAAAGAAAATGGTACTGATGAACCTAGTTGCAGGGCAGGGATAAAGAGGTAGACATCGAGAATGGACTTGATGACATGGGGTGGGAGGGCGAAGCTGGGGCAAAGTGAGAGTAGCATTGACATATACACTACGGAATGTTAAACAGTTGGTTGCTGGGAAGCAGCAGCATAGCACCGGGAGATCAGCTCGGTGCTTTGCGATGACCTAGAGGGGTGGGATAGGGAGGATGGGAGGGAGGCTCAAGAGGGAGGGGATATGAGGACATGTGTATGCATATGGCTGATTCGCTTTGTTGTGCAACAGAAACTAACACGGTATTGTGAAGCAATTATACTCCAATAAATATCTATTAAAAAAGATAAATGGGATATGTTATCATGGGATAATTCAGCAAGATAATCCTTACTTTCCTCTCAATAGACATGGTATGAGGGCTTCCGTGGTGGCGCAGTGGTTACGAATCCGCCTGCCAATGCAGGGGACACAGGTTCAAGCCCTGGTCCGGGAAGATCCCACATGCCGCAGAGCAACTAAGCGTGTGCGCCACAAGTACTGAGCCTGTGCTCTAGAGCCCGCGAGCCACAACTACTCAGCCCGCATGCTAAAACTACTGAAGCCCGCGTGCCTAGAGCCCGTGCTCCGCAGGAAGAGAAGCCACCACGATGAGAAGCCTGTGTACCGCAACAAAGAGTAGCCCCCGCTCACCGCAACTAGAGAAAGCCTGCGCAGCAACGAAGACCCAATGCAGCCAAAACCAAATAAAATTAATAAATTTATAAAAAGTAAAATAGAGATGGTACGAAACTTGTCATCAACTTTGACAAAAGGTTTCATTTGTTCGAAACTGCAAATTCCTCAACATCAGGGGTTGGCTCCCTCACAGGTCTGTGAGCTGCTTGAGGGTAAGGTCCGTGTCCTATCTTCGTATCCTTGGCGTCTATAGACCAAGTCTGGCAAATTAAGTATCGAATAAAGGTTTGAGATTTGACTGTAGGGATGGATGGATTAAAGTAAAATTAGCATCATCAACCTTGTTACTGGCATCCATCACTGCCACCAAACCGGAGGGCTTAAGACGTTCTTTTTAGGATGGCGATCTCCAATGTCACTATTGGACACACTGGACAGTCGGAAAGCTCTCTCGTTCTAAGTTATCTTGAAAGCGATTGGCAGAAATACTCAGCTCGTAGTGGGGAGCTGTGCTAGCCTGAGTCTCTATGAGACGAGAAAACAAAAAGGAACCCCTCCTCCCGCCACGCCTAACCATCCTTACTAGGCTCCAAAGACATCCCGTTTAACCCCGACGGAAACTCACTTCCGGCCTGACTAGGACGTAAGAAAACTTTGACAGGAAGCGGCCCCTTCGGAGAAATAATAGCAGGGCGTCACCGTGCAGACGCTCTTCCAGCACTAGAAATCAAGATCTCCTTTCCCCTACCTCTTCAGGGTTTCATCTTTAGCTTATCCAGACGCTGAGTGAGGCAATTAACGGCGGTTAACAGACCGTTACCTGCCCCCGCCCACCGTTGGAGACTACAGATCCCATATTGCAGCTCACCGTCTTCCAAAGAAAACGCCCATACGACCCAGCACGCAACGCGCCTCATGGGCCTCTAGGAATTGTTTTTCCCTTGTTCCGCCGAAACTGAGCAAAGCATGCTGGGGCTTGTAGTTCTCGTGGCTCCCTTACCTAGGTCCTTCGCGATACTCCGTCCGGTCCCGCCTATTCTCTGCCCCGGACCTTTAGGCTTCTCTTGGCCCGTTTGAAGACCAGGAAGTTGATAAGTCGCGAGGCTCGCTGCTGAGAGACGGTGGCTCGGGTGGGACAGTCGCCAGGGATGGCGGAGCGTAAGGATGGAGCGAGTGTCCGGACTGCTCTCCTGGACGCTGAGCAGAGTCCTGTGGCTGTCGGGCCTCTTTGAGCGGGGAGCTGCCCGGCAGCCCCGGATCATGGAAGAGAAAGCGCTAGAAGTTTATGGTAATTAATTTTACCCAGGGCAGCATTTGGTGGTATACGTGGAGGCGGGGGTAACGAGGGCCTCACCTGAGGGTTAAGAGTGGAGACTCGAGTTTTTGCCAGATCTCGTCCGGGAGCGTAGGAAGCTTTTTCTCCGGAGTCCTAAGTCACACGGGCATGTGGGTCTTTCTAGGACCCAGGCTCTTGCTAAACCCGGGGCAGGCCGAGCCTGGAGGTCTCAAACGCTTCATTTCCCTTGTCTTCCCCCACGTTCTAGTGGCTATCTCAAGACTTATGGGCAGAGCAAGCGTCTAGGGTGTTTGGTTAGGAAGCAAAACTGGCCTGATTGCCCTACTTGAACCTCCTTCCTTCCTAGCCCCTGGACACACACTTCTTCCGCCGCCGAGGGTACTGCTGGCTGACTGCCGAGTTGGGGACTGGTCCAAGGTCACAGCCATCCTCTTCTGCTGCAGAGGCCGTAGGCAGAGGTCCCCAAGAGCCCGGCCTTGAACTTATCGTTCTTTAACGCACCCAAGCCTGGTGTGCAAAAAGGAATACACACACATTGAGTTATATATATGTATAATGTATATTATATATATGCACACACACATATTCTCTATTCAACCCCTGGAACCATCTTCATCGTACAGATGAGGAAATAAAGGTGTAGAGTGGTTAAACAACTACCTGGAGGCCACTCTGCCAGTAAAGAAACAGCAAAAACCAAAGCTCTTGTCTTCTGATTCCAAACTTAGTGCGCTTTTCATCACTTCATAATTGCTTTATGACTTGCCTTTTTTGGACTTATTAGTATTGTTTTTGAAAACTAAAACGACTGGATCTAACGAGTGTTCAAAGATTCCTGCTGACTTAGGGTAAAAGTATAACCACAAGAATACAGATAATGCAGGTAAGGATTATAGACCCGTAGAAAGAAGCCAGGGATGTTAAAGACCTTCGGAGTTAATCTGGTTTACCTCTTGCTAGGGGCAGGACTTAAACCCAGTCAGGTGACAAGTGTGAGTGGAATGATCTCCACAAAGCAGTAAAGCAGAGGTCCCCAAGAGCCCGGCCTTGAACATATAGTTCTTTAACACACCCAAGACTGGAGTGCAAAAAAAAAATACACACACAGTGAGTTATATATGTATAATATATAATATACATATACGCACACACACTTATATTCTCTATTCAACCCCTGGAAGCATCTTCATTGTACAGGTAGGGTTTGTGGTTAAAGGTGGAGGGAGGTATGGTCAAAAATTGTTTTACATAGCAGGTTGGAACTGGATCCTGAAGGTTTAAATATAAATGAAGAATTTAATATCAGTGCAGAGCCAGTAGAAGAATTTAAGTCAAGGGAGCAATGTGAGGAGAGCAACATTGCTTTCTTTCTAAAAAAATAAATGCAAATCACTAGAAAAGGAGAGAAGTTAAATAAGGCGTGAGGTTTAATTTCAGAGTTATTTAACATATGAACAATATAATGCAGCTTGTATATATGAGCCTTACAGGGAAAAGGCCTAGGATGAAAGGGAAAAAATTCCTTTTCAAAAAAACCTGTTTCCCTGAGCCCCGTGTTTCACAGCCTTGTGAAGCCTCTTTTTCCTGCTTCCCTTTTCAAATTCTGTTTCTAATCAAGTGATAAGCTCAGGAGTTGCTGGGGAGAAGATAGAGTTTGATTGATTTGTTTTTCCCAGCTGGATTTCTGATTACAGGGGTGCTGTGAGTAATAGAACAAAACCTCAGGCTTGAGAACATCAAGCCTGTCGCATGTGAACTCCCTCTGCTTTTTTCTACCTCACTATTTCTCTTATCATTCTCCTTTTCCATCTTTTTCTACAACCTCAGGGTAAGAAGGAAACCTTTTCCTCTCCACCTCGAACCCAGCCTCCCACATCTTTGGTCTCATTCCTTTCTGCTTAGTTTACCAGCCTCCTCCACTCCCCTCCTTGAAATTTCAGTGGCTCTTCCTCTATTTTTTTTTCCTTCCCCTTGGGCTATAAAACATACTCAAGTTTCCCTTATCCTTGTCATTGTTCTAGCTTTTTCTAAACGCACTGTCCTTTTTTTGCTCTTCCCTCCTTCCCTGTCAAAGCCCTAGGATTACATTTGCAGTTCCTTCTCACTTCCCCTTTTGCAAGCTGGCCTCTGCCTTTACCTCTCTACCGAAAGTGCTTTCTTACAGGTGACCTTCTGAGACCAGCTTTAGCTTTCGTTAACCTGCATTTTTCTGCAGCATTTTTTTTTAAATTTAGTTTTGGCTGTGTTGGGTCTTCGTTGCTGCACGCGGGCATTCTCTAGTTGTGGTGAGCGGGGGCAGCTCTTCGTTGTGGTGCGCGGGCTTCTCATTGCGGTGGCTTCTCTTGTTGCAGAGCATAGGCTCTAGGTGCACGGGCTTCAGTAGTTGTGGCACATGGGCTGAGTAGTTGCGGCTCGCGGGCTCTAGAGCGCAGGCTCAGTAGTTGTGGTGCACGGGTTTAGTTGCTCCACAGCATGTGGCATCTTCCCAGACTAGGAATCGAACCTGTGTCCCCTGCATCGGCAGGTGGATTCTTAACCACTGTGCCACCAGGGAAGGCCCTTTTCTGCAGCATTTGATGTTGTTAACCATCCCCTCTTTCCTTTTATGCTGCGTTTTGCTTTTCTTCCTCCTATTGATCCCCAAATTTGGTGCTTCCTACAGATCCATACTTGGTTCTCTTTCCCTTTACATTTGTGATTCTCCAACTGGACTGCACATAAGAACAGCCTGAAGAATTTTTTTAAGTCTCAATGCCCAGGTCATACTGTGAATCAATTAAATCAGAATCCCTGGTAGGGCTCAGACACCAGTTTTTGTTTTTGTTTTGAAACATTCCTAGTGATTCCATTGTTCAGCCAAGGTTGAAAACTATGGTTCTACTCATTGTTCTTTGTGAATGCCATGAGTTCAACAGCCACTCCAGCCTTGGTTCTCTTAAACCTTATGGCATAATTCAGTGTTTGCTGGAATGTTCCATTGGTTTGCCCCTTAAGCACCTCAGAATGATTATATATAAGATTTAACCTGTTTATCTCAGCCCCCACCCAAATTTCTTCCTTTGTTCTCTCATCTTTTTTTTTTAATTCTATCTTTGTTCTCACAGGCGCTTAGATTTACAATCTTAGTCATCTTCCTTTTCTCCCTTTCCTTGTCTTCTACATCCAAATAGTTGTCAGATTCTGTTGATTCTGCCTCTGAAATTACTTCTTCGTCTTTCCCCTCCTCTCTATTGCTATGGTCATGTCCCTGTTTTAGGCCCAGCTTTTTCAGCTGGTATCCCTGGCTCTGCTCTTTAGTTCTGAGTCTACTAGCTGACAGTGTAGTGCTGTCCATGTCACTCCCTTGTTCAGAACCTCTTGAGGACATCCTGTTGCCTGTTGCTAACTCTAAAAGAGCCTTAATGGGCTGGCCTAAACTCTTAATAACTTCTTCCCTTATGCTGAGTTCCGTGCAAACTAAACTTGTTCTTTACTTTCCTTCACCTTAAATGGCAAATATTGAAATGTTACCCATTTTTTTGTTTTTGTTTTTTGTGGGTTTTTTTTTTGGCTGCGCAGTGTGGCCTGCAGGATCTTAGTTCCCTGATCAAGGATCAAACCTGGGCCCCTGCAGTGGAAGCGTGGAGTCCTAACCACTGGACCGCCAGGGAATTCCCCAAAATGTTACCCATTTTTAAAGGCTTGATTCAGATTCCATTTCCATAAATCCCGATACTGCATTCTCCCAAACTAAGTTATTTTTTCCCTTGAACTTCTATGACACTTTCCCCATTCATGTATTCTCTCTGCAAGGTTGGATCCAAGAAACTGGACATGAGGTAGTAATAATCCAAGAAAATAGTTTTCTCAAAAGGACACTAGTAGTGGAAATTTCTGTCAGAAACCTGGGGAGTGGCTGTAGTATTTGCTCAAACAGAAAGAAGTCAGTGTTTAGATTAGGACTGGCAAAATTGTTTGTATTTAGAATATTCATGTTTTAACATAAAACCTTTTCTCTGATGTTTCTTTAGATTTGATTCGAACTATCCGGGACCCAGAGAAACCCAATACTTTAGAAGAACTGGAAGTGGTAACGGAAAGTTGTGTGGAGGTTCAGGAGATAAATGAAGAAGACTATTTGGTTATTATCAGGTTCACGCCAACAGTACCTCATTGCTCTTTGGCGACTCTTATTGGTAAGGTTTTAGATAAAGATATTTATATATTAATTCTGAATTATTCTAGCTGATACTGACCCGCAGTAACAATTAGCATCATGTATCATACTTTATGGTTTACAGAATATCTTCTGTAGTTCTCAACAATTAGCGTATGAGAGGGTCAATATTATCTTCATTTTACAGATGAGGAACCTGAGGCTCAGAGAGTTTAAGGGACTTGCTCAGCATCATGTAGGCAGGAAATGATGAAGCTGAGGCTCAATTCCAGGTCTCCTGACTTTAAGTGTGTTTTTCCTTTAGCTATACCATGCTGCTTCTCTACAATTAATGGAGCCTGAGTGTGGGCCAGCTCCTCTCCTCAGTTCTGGAGATCGGAATGGATGTTGTCAGACTAGCACTGCTGTCCTTACCATCTTCTCCTTTTAGCTGCTCTCTTGGCTTCTATGTAACATGGGCAGAAGTCCTGGTGGGAGGGTATTTTTTCAGGTAGTTTTCTTTTTGAGAGGTTGCATTCCCAATATTTTGGATTAGTTAGCTGTGAGATATACAATAGATATCTTTGAATGTATACTTTGTTAAAAAGAAGGTAAAGAAAGTTTATTTCAAACCAGATCTTGATCAGTAGGGAACCAATTAAATAATCAGTGATGGTGTTTATTAACAGTGGAATACTATGCAGCTATAAAAAAGAATGAAGAAGCTCTCCATATACTAATATGGAAAGATCTCTATGACATACTGTTTGGAAATAAAAGCAAGTATAATATTGCTACATTTGTGTAAAGAGCAAAAATATACATTTATATTTGATTGCATATCCATAAAGAAAACATAAGAAATGAATATCTAAGATGGGTGTGGGCATTAGTGATGGTGGGAACTGGTCAGATGGGGGATAGGGTGGTAGGGAGACTTTATAACTTTTTATATTTTTAAGCTTTTGAACATTGAGACTATATTACCTATTTAAAAATAGACAAATTTATAAAAAGGATTGGGAAGGTAAATATTTTATTATTGTTTCTACTATTGTTGTGAGTTGTCTTTCTTTTCTCACTTGTTGGACCTGGGATCCCTCAAGTAGTGGTTTCCAGCATATGGGGCACATCTTGAGGGACTAGATGGTCTGTGAATCCATAGATACTATTGTGGTTATAAAATTCCAATACTAAAAAAAGCATTCTTGAATACATATTTTTCGTCATTGGACAGTTTCTGAATCAACAGATATCGAAAACAGATTTCAAAAAGTAATATTTATATTGTGTTTCTTAAATTATAAAAGTAACATGTTTGTTGGCAATAATTTTGAAATTCTACAAAAGTATAAAGAAGAAAATTTTTAAAAGTTGTCATTAGAATGTGTGCTCTAGGCTTAAATTCCAGCTCTGTCAGCTCTGTCACTCTTTGGTCTTGGGCAAGTTACTTAACCTTTCCGAGCCTATTTCCTTATCTGTAAAATACTGATAGTAAGGGTAACTACTGAGTTGTAAGGGTTAGGTAATAGAAAGCATGAAGTAGATGAGAAATGTTTTTTAGTTCTCCTTAAATATTATTGTTTAATTATATGGTCAACTATATGGTCATATAATTATATGGTCATCATTTTTGTAACCATTTAGACTACTTCTAGCCTCCTACAATTATAAATAATACTATGATGAACAGCTTTACACATAAATATTTTTATTTATCTCTAGTTATTACTTCAGGATAAATTTCTGTAAGTGGAATTATTGGGTCATATGGTAGAAATATTTTTAAGTCTCTGGGTAAATATTAGCAAGTCACAGGGAATTCCCTGGTGGTCCAGTGATTAGGACTCTGCACTTTCACTGCCAAGGGCACGGGTTCAATCACTGGTCAGGGAACTAAGATCCCGCAAGCCGCGTGGTATAGCCAAAAAAAAAGTTCATACTCTTTGACCGAGGAATTAAGGAAATAATTCCCTAGGAGAAAATAGTAGCATGTACAAAACATATATAGTAAATTTATGATAATAAATCCTGGAAGAAACTATAGTATCGATTAATACTGAAATGATATAAAAATAATGGCGTTTCTTATTTCTATTGAAAATGATGAATATAATCAAGGAATCAAAGTATCTGTGTGAGAGTGGATGAAAAAGCTTGAATGATAAATTGAATTTGCGTTATGATTGCAGTTATTTTAAAAAACGGTGTTTACGTGGACAAAGATTGAGAGAGCACATGAAATAAAAATAACTGTAAAGGTGTCAAGATTAGATTATGGTTGAATTTCAGATCTCTACACCTTTTGACAGAGTTTTGTCACTTTTTTGGCCCTTTTGATATGGGTTTCGTTTAAGACCATTGGCTTTTGAGAAGGTCGTATGGTAGTGTATCATAGTAATCGTGTTCAAGCAACATGACTGGAAAACTCGATGAAGGGAGTCCTCTTTCTGGCTGATGCATTAGGAGGCATTTCCTATGAGCAGGTAGTACTAAGCAGAGAAAGGCATCTGAGTCAGAGTTCCACCCTGACTGCTTAGGTTGTCACCTACTCAGTTACCCTGGTATATCATTCCAAAGACAAGGAAGACTCAAAGCGGGGGATTGGGTAGGGCAGAAAAACCACTTGATAATCTTTTCTGTTGACTTAAACAAGAATGGCTGAAGGCAGGATACGAAGGGCATAGGATTTGGAGTCTAGATTTAGCTTCCAGCTCTGCCACATATTAGCTATGTGATGTGGAACAAATCACTCATCTTGGTTCCTGGCTGTAAAATGAAAATGATAAAATAGTAATAGCTAACATTTACTGGATACTTATTATGCATCAACTACTGTTTTAAGCATGACTATATTTACTCCTCGTGCGTAACAACCTTATATATAGTGGCACTATTATAATACTTGTATAACAGATAAGGAAACTGAAGTTCAGAGAGGTTAAGTAACTTGCCTGGCGTCACACAGCTAGTGTGTAGTGGAGCCACTTTTGAACCCAAATTACCTGTCTCAGTTATGCTATACTGCCTATCTTGAGGATACTGATATTCAAGAAAGTGCTTTGTGAATTGTAAAACAGTTATTATTTCTGGGTAAAATACCTACCAACAGTGACTAGAACACATGAGGATGCTCAAGAAACAAATTAAGGAGACAATGGGGGAGCAGAGGAAGGACAACCCTCCACATAAGCTTTAAGGCAGATAGATACTCTAAAGGGAGACCCTTCTTTTTTTTTTAAGGGAGACCCTTCTTAAGGAAATTATATATTTTCTTTAGAATTCCCTAATATTTATTATGGAATTACTGTGTTGTAGACTCTAAGGTAGGCCCAATCTCATTGTAGCTCATTTAATTCTTTTTCCTTCTCTGGAATTTTTCAGATGATTCTGTTAGAAAACCTAGTGGTACTTTAGAAAACCACAAGCAAATTAATTTCATACCTCCCCAAAAGAGAGGTAGTCTAACAATTACGTTTGGCTGTGTTATGTTTGGGGTTTTGTTATTGTTGTTTATTTTTAATCAAACCAAAATACTAAGAAAATGTTCCTTATAACGTAACAAGCCCTTATGTATTGATATTAGTTGGGAGAGGAAATAAATTGCTTTAAATAAAAACCTGCAAAGCCAGGGAACTAGAGATTCATTCTGACCCTATTTTTCAAAAACTCATTACTGAGACACTTTTTCCTCATAATAAGAGCAGCTTGGTTTATCTTCTCTGTCTAGAGGTGTAGACTTAGTTAAAATTGTATGCCATATTTTATGGTGGGGGAGAAGTGAAACATTGGCACTGAGGCTCTGTTCCAAGCTGACTTTTAATTTCTCTTGGAAGTCTCAACTGGAAAAAAAAAATATTGAACTGTGACTTGGTATTGGGGTGATAAACTGAACTTCAGAGGAGCTTGTTTTAGGGAAACAACTCTATTTGTACCCTGCAGGCACAGAGGATTCCAAATTTGAGAGATTGCTTGTGGTCCTTTTTTTTTTTTTTTAATAAATTTATTTATTTAGGCTGTGTTGGGTCTTCGTTTCTGTGTGAGGGCTTTCTCTAGTTGCGGCGAGCGGGGGCCACTCTTCATCGCGGTGCGCGGGCCTCTCACTGTCGCGGCCTCTCTTGTTGCGGAGCACGGGCTCCAGACGCGCAGGCTCAGTAGCTGTGGCTCACGGCCCCAGTTGCTCCGCGGCATGTGGGATCTTCCCAGACCAGGGCTCGAACCCGTGTCCCCTGCATCGGCAGGCAGATTCTCAACCACTGCGCCACCAGGGAAGGCCGCTTGTGGTGCTTTTTAAGTGGCTCTTACTTGGTTTTAAGTTTTTTTGTATTTTTGCGGTACGCGGGCCTCGCACTGTTGTGGCCTCTCCCGTTGCGGAGCGCAGGCTCCTGATGCGCAGGCTCAACGGCCATGGCTCACGGGCTCAGCCGCTCCGCGACATGTGGGATCTTCCCGGACTGGGACACAAACCCGTGTCCCCTGCATTGGCAGGTGGATTCACATCCACTGCGCCACCAGGGACGCCCCGGTTTTAAGTTTTTGTGTGGCCTGACCTGTTGCAGGCATTCAATAAAGTTTAATGAGTGAATTGGCCTTTGATGGAAGGCAAATTGATACAGCAGAAATGACCTGCGTTTTGCAGTGGTTTCGGGTTCCAGTCCCAACTCTGTCATTTTACTAGCTCTTTGATCTTGGGTAAGTTACACTGTGACCTTGGTTTCATAATTTGTAGAATGGGATTGACAATACCGAGCTCACTGGATTATCATGAGGAATTCGTAAGATGTATCAATATTAAAGTTGCTAGGTAAAGGTGCCAGGCTCAACGGAGGCGTACATTGGATTGAGCCTAAGCTCTTTTCAGCTACTGTTTTGTATAGAGACACCTAGACACAGCTGTATGCTTTTTCAAGAACCAATAAGAAGAGATAATTGGGGCTTTTTTTTTTTCCTCCGCAGGGCTGTGCTTAAGAGTTAAACTTCAGCGGTGTTTACCGTTTAAACATAAGGTAAGGAATGTGTTTTTTGTTGTTGTTTTATAATAGCTTTGTTGAGATTTGATTCACATATCGTACAACCACCTATTTAAAGTATAGAATTTAATGTTTTTTGGTATATTCACAAAATTATGCAGCCATCGCTACTATCAATTTTGGAACATTTTCATCATCCCAGTAAAAAAACCCATACCAATTAGCAGTCATTCCCCATTTCTCCTAAACCCTCTCCCATCCCTAGGCAACCACTTTTGTCTCTGTAGATTTGCCTATTCTGGGTATTTCATTTAAATGGAATCATATAATTTGTGGTCTTTTAAGACTGGCATCTTTCACTTAGAATAATATTTTCAGAATTCATTCATGTCATAACATGTATCAGTATTTCATTCTTTGCCTTGCCTTGTACTGTTCTTTTGTGTAGATATCGCATTGTATTTATTTGTTTTATAATTTGGTAGACATTTGGGTTGTTTCCACTTTTTGTCTTTTATGAATAATGTTGCTATGAACCTTTGTGTGCAAGTGTTTGTGTGGACATGTGTTTTCATTTCTTTTCCACCGAGGGCATATGTTTTCCATTTCTTTTCTTCCTGGATTCTATGGTAACTCGACGTTTAACCTTTTGAGGAACTTCCAGACTGTTTTCCATAGCCACTTCACCCTTTTACATTCCCACCAGCAGCCTATGAGGGTTCTGATTTCGGCACATCCTTGCCAATGCTTATCATGATTATCTCTTTTTTTCATTATAGCCATCACTAGAATGTGTGAAGTGATATCTAACTGTGGTTTTGATTTGCATTTCCCTGACGGGTGACAATATTCATCCAAAAATTTAAAACCAATTAAGAACCACTTAAAAAGGGCCACAAGAAACCTCTCAAATTTAGAATCTTCTGTGGACCAAACCAACTGTTTGGTTACCCTGAGGTATAGTTTGCATAGGAATAGCAAGGTAAATGCTTGACTCTTCCCCTTTATTTACCATTTTTCAGAATAATGAGTCGTGCATAATTTTAAGCCAAAGTAAATGAGTATAGAGTGATTTTATACCACTTCCTTTGTTGTTTAGAATAAGAGTTAGTGTTATGCCACTGGGGGAATGTATAAGGTGTTTTGTCTTTTAAAGAAGACTGGACTAAATGGTCTCTAGGGTCTCTTAGAGCCATAATAGGCTATGATTTTTCCCCCTCATGAAAAACATTTATCTCAGTAGTAAATAAGTATATGCAAATTAGATCACATGCTCCAATGTTCCCTGAAAAATAGACATATCTTTATCATATAGCATGATTTATTTACCACAAGATTTGCAATAATTTTGTGGGTTTGTCTCAAAAGCTCTGGTTCTTGGAGGTTAGCTAGTTTAAGCGAGTGAGTGCAGCAGGACCAGGAGAGATAGCTTAACCAGTATTGTACTTGAGAATAAATTTATCAAGATAATAGTAGATGAGAAAAGGAGGATACTGAAAACTATATATTGTGATCCCATTTTTGTAAAGTACACAATAAAAAGAAACTTCTAGCCTGGGTGTGTGTGTGTGTGTGTGTGTGTGTGTGTGTATGTATGTAATGTGTATGTGTGTGAAATCTTAAATTATGTGGGTATAGAGAAAAATATGGAAGAAAGTACACTAGATTTTTTTTTTTTTTTTTTTTTTTTTGCGGTATGCGGGCTTCTCACTGTTGTGGCCTCTCCCGTTGCGGAGCACAGGCTCCGGACGCGCAGGCTCAGCGGCCATGGCTCTCGGGCCCAGCTGCTCCGCGGCATGTGGAATCTTCCCGCACCAGGGCACGAACCCGCGTCCCCTGCATCGGCAGGCAGACTCTCAACCACTGTGCCACCAGGGAAGCCCCAACACTAGATTATTAATGTGGCTTTCTTGTGGGGTGGGGCAGGGAGAAAGTTTAGATACTGATTTGGGAGGAAGAGGTAGAGTGCAGGGGATATATATTGTTGAGTAAAACATGTATGAGATCTCACTTGTATAAAATTGTAGGTTTGTGTTCATTAAAAAATAATGAATGGGAATACCCGCCGCGGGCCTTCCCCATATGACCAAAATAAAAAATCCTACTAACTTCAGCCCTCATTTTAGAGAAGAATGTGAAGATTTGTCCCAAGTCTTTGTTGATGGAAACAGGATTTGGGCTTTCATCCCTAGACTCTTGAGTCCATTGTACATTCCACCTCACTCATCTTAGAATGCTCTAAATGTTTTGCTTTTAATGTATTTTTTTCCTAGTTGGAAATCTACATTTCTGAAGGAACCCACTCAACGGAGGAAGATAGTAAGTGAATTTTGAACCATTATTAGAGAACAGCTTCATATAGTACTTTATCTTGGGTATTACGTTATTCTGCCAGCCAAGTATCTGTTGGGTCATTTGCAAAAAAGAACAAAATCAGCTCTTAGCTTTTCCTAAGTTTTTCCTTAATCAAAGAAATTTTGATTAAACAATCTAAATTAATGGGTTCTTCTTTACTTGTACTTTGTTCAGCTTGTTTTAGGGGACAGTGGTCATTTGAAGTGTAACTAGAGTTAAGCCCTGTGGATATTGACTGGTTTAGGCCAGTGGCCACACATCTGTGAGGAATATCCAGCTCTAGGAACTTTGAATTATAAGCTCTAAAGAGAGCTTGATTCTTCTCTTTGGTGGCAGGATAGAGAGCTGTGTACTTGAAATTGAAATCAAAGGTCCAGCAAGTAAAGCTTTAGGGAATCTTGGGGTAGGTGTTGCCTTCCTGGGTTAATGTATTAAAATGGGAGTAGAGAAGCATTTTTGTATAAAGGATCTCTAGCCTACGGAGAGAAATAAAGTGGCAGCCGCTTAAAAATAACAGAGGTGGGATTTAGGAAAAGCAAAAGTGGGATTACAGGGGATTTTTTTCTCTTTAAGTCTCCCCTTCGAAACTAATGAATAACTAGCCAAAACCTGCGTTAAGTTCTCAAGGTGTTAAATTCTGTTTTAACAAGCTAATAAAATTACTGTCTGCTGCTGTGTATTGACATAGTCCTGCTAACTTTTGCCTGTGTGTTTTGTAGTCAACAAGCAGATAAATGACAAAGAACGAGTGGCAGCTGCGATGGAGAATCCCAACTTACGGGAAATCGTGGAACAGTGTGTCCTTGAACCTGACTAATAGCTGTTTTAAGAGCCACTGAACTGGAATCATTTGATATATTTGTTTAAACTCTTTGTAAAATGTAAAAGACTCATGTTTAATATGTAGGTGATTTGTACCTCAGTGCATTTTTTTAAAGGATGATTTCCAAGCAAGATTTAATTATAAGGTAGTACCTAGTTTGTTCAGTGTTTAACATTCTCAGGATTTGTAACACTTAAATGATCGACAGAAAAATATTTTCTAGTAATTATGTGTCAGATGAGTTGCTATTTTTCTGATGCCCATTCTGATACAACTGCTTTTCATGTCAAATATCTACTGTGCCCAAATGTATTCAGTTTAAATCATTACTCTGTAAATAAATAAAACAGAGATGATTCTTGTATACACCTTAGAATGTTTTTATTTAATTGTAAATTTTAGTGTAAATGTTAGCACTAAAAGATATTTCCAAAGCTTTATTTTCTGATTATTATGTAGAATCAGAGATAGGAGAACCAAAAAGAACCCTTAATATCAGGCCTGGGCCCTGACTTCCTTCAAGAAGAGTCCTGGACCCATTTATAGATAAGGAACAAATGTGAAGAGGGCCAGGTGACATATATAATTTTGAAGATCAAGAAGTCCCCAAAGAAATTTTGATTAAACAATCTAAGTCAATGGGTTCTTCTTTATTTGTACCTTGTTCAGTTTGTTTTAGGGGACAGTGGTCATTTGAAGTGTAACAGGGTATGTTAGGAAGCTTCCGAGGTGCCCCCCCCACCCAATGATCCTTGATTCCTGATATTCGTGCCCTTGTAGTTTCCTTCCATATTGAACCAGAACTGGTTGCCATGACTAAAAAAGAATCAGAGGTGACAGTGTGTGATTTCTGAGGCTAGATCATAAGAGATGTTACCGCTTTCACCTTGTGATCACTTGAGTTGCTCGTTCTGCAGGAATCCAGCTGCCATGTCCTAAGAACACTCAGACAGCCCTGTGGACAATTCCACATGGAGAGGAATTGAGGCCTTCCACCAACAACGAGCACCAACTTGCATACCATGTGAGGGAACCACGTTGGAAGCCATTGTGAAGCCTCAGTCAGGCTGACATCTTGACTGGAACCTCACTAGACCCTGAGCCAGAAGCCACTCCCTAATTCCTGATGCAGAGAAGCTGTGAGTGATAATAAATGTTTATTATTTACAGCACTAAGTTTTGGTGTAATTTGCCATGCAGCAATAAGTAACTAATACACAGGTATTAGCATAGAACTCTTCTGCCTCAAATTTAATTGAGGATTCTAAGGGGAAAACATGAGAACTTGTTCCATGGCTCTTGAACCCCTTTATCCACTTCAAGAATATGAGTTTTGAGAGAACAGAGAGGATTTGGTAGGAAGATTGATGAAGAGATTTCCTTGGTTAAAGCTGTTGCTATGCTGAGTTCCAACCCCCATGTTGGTGGAAGGGTGAGGAAATGACACCTTCTACCACTATCTGCTGAGGGGAATTTCAAGGGGACAACTCAGAGAGTTTGGAAATGTGTCCTCTGCAGTTGAGAGACCCAGAAAAGTGGTGCCTGACTCAGGCCTGAGAAAGCAAGCAGAAGTGGGCTGAAGGCTGGGGCCTGACTCCTGCCCAGGAAATCTAGAGGGTGAGAGAAAGGCAAGGCTAACTACCTTGATGACAGAGCCCTGGGATGCACAAGTGTTTCTCGTGGACCATGCTGTGGGGTCATATTTGACATTGCTCAACAGCCATCAGCAGGGCCAAGGAGACCTCAGAGAAAGGGTCTGGAGGTGTACTGCCTGGTGCCCAGGGACTGAGGAGAGAAGACGGCAAGTGAGCAGCCAGGATGGAGATGCTTCTGCCAGGGTCAGGGGGCACAGCAGGAACGCCTGGTAAGCGTACGAAAGTGCCAACCTAAGAGAAAGAGCCAGCTCTAATCATCAGGCAGAGAGAGCACGAAGCCAAGCAGCTACGTAAGAACTGTCCCATCTCTGGTGCTCCTCCCTCCCTCAGCTCCCGCAGTGGCGAAGTTGAAGAGGGGGAAAGAGGAGAGAGCAGAGGACCCCATCCCATGCCTCCGCTGGAGGTTTCAAGCCTGAAGCAAGCTCAAGTTAGGAAAGAGTTGATGCCAAGTTTGTAGTTCTAACTATTAGATGTGACTAGATAATTCAGTGTAATGAGAGTGTATGGTTAAAAGTGACAAGACGACTTAATCTGACAGAAATCATGTGTCTGCCCAAGTCTGCACCCATGGGCAGAGGAGGATCATGCCTTCTCAACAAAGTTTCGAAGGATTAGTGGGGGACAAAAATAAAATTAATTCTTACGCAACATACTGGTTGTAGAAGTCCTATTAAAACCATCTTGGGGACTTCCCTGGTGGCGCAGTGGTTAAGAATCCTCCTGCCAATGCAGGGGACATGGGTTCGAGCCCTGGTCCGGGAAGATCCCACATGCCGCGGAGCAACTGAGCCCGTACGCCACAACTACTGAGCCTGCACTCTAGAGCCCGCGTGCCACAACTGCTGAGCCAACGTGCCACAACTACTGAAGCCCACGCACCCAGAGCCCGTGCTCCACAACAAGAGAAGCCACCACAATGAGAAGCCCACGCACCACAACGAAGAGAAGCCCCCGCTTGCCCCAACTAGAGAAAGCCCGCGCGCAGCAACGAAGACCCAACACAGCCAAAAATAAATAAATTAAAAATAAATAAATTAAAAAAAAACCCCACACCTTCTTGGCTTCTGCTGAGGCTCTGCGCTGTGGGAATACCCCAGCAGAGCTTCATCCCCGTGATCTTCCTCTCTTGAGAAAAACCACTAACATTGTGGCATCAGAGCACCAGCTTTGTGGCAATGTCACTGTCGATTCTTAATCTTTTGCTTTGAAAGCTCTCATTGGCTCCTCTCTTTCTTCCCAGATCTTTAAAAGTTGGTTATCCAGCATACATAAATAGATCCAGAAGTAATAAAATATTGCTGATTTTTAGTCATCATGGTAATCACTTCTTTCTAAATTACAAATCCACTGGAAAGGTCCTTAGGACCAGCACTAAGTTTCCCGCTTCATGGAAGTCTGCCATCCAGGGCAAGAGCTAATAGTACCTGGTAAACACCCTGTCCCGAATTCTCCCACCCAGTGCACACGTGCACACACAAATGCTTTTTGACCAGCTGTCTGCCTCTACAAGATACGACAAGCATCATCTGAGTGGGCTCTGAGGCTCACAGACCAGGGCCAAATACACATTGACCCCCAAGTACTGACCGTTTCTCATCCCTGGAGCCTTATCTAGGGCTTAAAGAGTAGGGCTGTCTTTATATCTTCTAATGAAACCCTGATACATGAAAGTCTCATTGCCAGTTTCAGGTGGCTGGAGTCGATTGAAGTCAGAGATCCCTAGTGTATGCTCTTACCAACTCAAGCACTTACTCACTGGTGTTCTCACCAACAGATACTTAGCACTTTTTAAGTATCAGGCACTGTCTTAGGTGCTAAGGATACAAAGATGGATCAGCCATTGTCTGTCTTCCTTCAGTTCATGCTTACCAACCTCTGCATTCAGCCCCCTCTTCCCTGCAGGCAGTGAGTGATGCAGGCTGTCCCGTCTAGTGTCTGAGCTTGTCCTAGCCAGGCAGACATGGAGGCTAGTCAACCAGAACCAAAGACAAAATCATCCCTTAAGGGACTGTCTGGTGAGGAAACCAGTGATGGTACAACCAGAAATGTGTCACTGCTGCAGGCACCCCCATCCTGCTGGCCCTGCTGCTCTTCAAAGTTAGCTATAACTGCTGTACTCGCTGCTACTGTCAGAATGATATCTCTTCTATCCCTGCTATTTTGTGTGACTCACTCCAGCTGCAAAGTCCTAGATGGGGTCTCTAATGGACTGATCCCAAGTCCCATGTCCATGTCCTGGCTGCCAGGGAGGGAGGAGAAAGGAGTATCTGGCCTGTATGAGGAGTCCGTCTATCTCCCAGCAAGACTCACATGGTAGGAATTGCTCAAATACATCAAGAGCGTTAAGGTAGTCTGATGACTAATGTCCACTACATTAATATTATATTTAAATGAGTTTGTACTTTATCAACCGTAACAGCATCTACATACAAGTGAAAAATAGAGGTCCATAAATTCACAAAATGTGTTTGCTGGCAGGGTCAGCAAATTTTTTCAGAGAAGGGCCAGATAGTAAAATTTCAAGCATTGCATCTCTGTTGCAACTATTCAACCCTGCTTTTATAGCACAAAAAGCAGCCATGACAATATGTAAGTGAGCATAGCTGTGTTCCAACAAACATTTATTTATGGACACAGATTTGAATTTCTTTAAATTTTTATGTAGTGAAATATTCTTCTTTTGATTTTTTTCAACCACTTAAAAATATAAAAACCATCCTTAGCTTGTGGGTTGTACAAAAGCAAGCATTGGGCTGGATTTGGCCTGTGGGTCATTTGCCAGCTCCTGATCTGTAGGGATGATTCTTAACCTTTTTGGAAGGTCTCAGACCTCTTTAAAAATCTTATAAAAGATATGGAATGGACCCTTTCCCTAGAGGAAAGAGACACTCACATGAAACTTTGCGAGTGATTCCAGCACTTTCATGGATTTGCTAAGGAGTAAATAATCCTGGTCTCTAAATCATGCTAGCTGAGCCCTTGGGCTCCCATTCCTTTAAGAACTCCTCAGAGCCCAGGGGTTCACAGCCTTGGTTGGGAGTCACTATCTAGTTAAGTAATCAGAAGCTTTCTCAGCTCCACTGTGGAGCAACTGCCATGTGACCCAAACTGCTGATGTCTCCAGCAGGAGCAGGATACAGTTAACTGTAATTAGGGGAGGACTCTCTATTAGGAAGGGGAAGGATTGCTGTAATAGAGGCCTTGCATTCATAGCCCGGTTGGTGTCCCTCATGTGTTAATACAACGACAGAAAACAAGCCAGTGAACCGTGAGGGATGAACCTTATCACTGACGCAGCACTACTAGAAACAACTCTATTTTTTTAAGCTGCAGGTGGGTGCTGAGTATCTGTTATTTTTTACATCTTTTTAATATATAAAATATTTTATAATTAAAATGTTAAAAAACCCACTGGATCTCGCCTGGGCCAGTGGTTGTCTTTGACTCAGGTTAGGCTGCCTATAGGGCAGAGGTGAACTGAGTCCCTGTGTGAACTTGTTTGGGAGAGATGAGCTAGGGGAAGGGGGAGGATAGCAGTTGCTGTGTGGGCTATAAAGTTCTCTCTAAGGGCTATTAGTATCACACAGACCTTTGAGCCTCACAATGGAGGTGGTTCAGAGGACAGGCCCTGCTGCCAACATGCCACCTCGTTCTAATCGAGAACTTAGCCACCGTATGACCTTGGCCAAGTTACCTAACCTCTCTGTACCTTAGTTCCCTCATCTGTAAAATGAGGATGATATTTCATAGGACTGGTATGAAGATTAAGAAGGAATGCTTATAAGTGCTGAGCACAATGCCTGAAACATAGTAAATGCTTTATTAGTGTTTGTTAAATAAAAATAGAGGAGAGAGAGAATTCCCTGGTTTTCCAGTGGTTAGGACTTGACACTTTCACTACCGTGGCCCGGGTTCAATTCCTGGTTGGGGAATTAAGATCCCGCAGGCCACAAAAAAAGAAGAGAAAGCCCCTTGGTGCTTGGAGGCAGCAACTTTCCTCCCTGGCTGGGTGCTGTTACTTCGGAACCACTAGATGGCAGCAAAGCGCGGGCTTCCAGGTTTCCAGTTGGTCGTTGAAGAGCAAGACTTCTTGAAGAGCCCTGATGTCAGCTGTCCTGGGTGTTCTCTGCCCCCACCAGGGATCTGCCTAAGGGCGCCCTCAGGGCACACTCACCACCACTCTGACTGGACTGCATCACACTGGGGGCATTGCAGTCTGCGCCTTTGTTCTGACGGGTGATTATCGCAGAAGCCTCTCTCGGATGTGGAATTAACGATGCCAAAGGTTATGGTAATTTTGACACTTCTGACACATATTGGTTGCTGAATTGCCTTCTGAAGAAATTGTACCAATTAATATCTCACCAAGAATGGGGGTTTGTGTCCCTGTCCTGCACTAATTAATATTGGGTATTATTATTTTTTGACCTATTATTTCAGCTTTATTGAGGTATAATTGACATAAAATTACAAGACGTTTAAAATGTACATCGTGGTGATTTGATGTATGTGTACATTGTGAAAGGATCCCACCCATCTCATTAATTAACACATCCATCACCTCACATATTTATCCTTTTTGGGGGGGAGGTTAGAACATTTAAGTTCTACTCTTTCAGCAAATTTCAATTATACAATACAGTGTTATCACTACAGTCGCCATGTTTTTCGTTAGATCCTCAGACCTTATTCATCTTATAACTGAAACTTTGTACCCTGTTACCAACCTCTCCTTATTTCCGCCCCCCCACCCTGCCCTGGCAACCACTTTTCTGCTCTGTTTCTAGCCTTCGACTTTTTTTTTTTTTTTTAAGATTTCACATATAAGTGATTCTATGCAGTATTTGTCTCCCTCTGCCTGGCTTATTTTAGATTAATTACATTTAAAAAGTATTCCAACCCATGTCCTCAAAAGCTGTATAATCTTCCTTTACAAATCAGAGTTTTTATTTAAATTGTATAAAAACCATATATGGTTTGCATTTTTGTTTTCTTATTAGTCATCCATTTTATACACATCAGTGTATACATGTCAATCCCAATCTCCCAATTCATCACACCACCACCACCCCCGCCACTTTCCCCGCTTGGTGTCCATACGTTTGTTCTCTACATCTTGTTTCAATTTCTGCTTACTTGCTCTGTGACACGTGGGATCTTCTGGACCAGGGCTCAAACCCGTGTCTCCTGCATTGGCAGGTGGATTCTTAACCACTGCGCACCAGGGAAGTCTGAATATATATATATATATTAAGGTGGGAGATAAATAAAATAAAATGTATTTTCCCCTTTGGGGAAGTTTCCTTTGATTTTCTCCAAACTCCTGGGGGCTAGTTCTGTAGCACACTGTTCATATTCTTGGTTGTCATGAATGTGTTTTCTAATATTTCCTATCTTCTTTAGATGCTCCCTTTATCTCCCACAGTGTTTTCTTGTTGAATTATTTCAGGCTCACCTTGGTCATAATGAGGGTATTCAGCTTTACCAAGGACCTCGGTCTTTGGCATTTCCTACGAGGAATGCCCACCGGCCTAGGGGTCAGGAGGCCTGAACTTTAATCCTGGCCCCTCCCTGAACACGTGTAAACTTGGGTAAAAGTCACTTCCCCTCTTTTGGCCTCCTTCTTCCTTCTATTAAATAAGGCGTTAGATAATCTCTAAGGCACCTTCTGGTTTTAACTTTCCACCTACCACAGTGGATGCTGGCTTTCTGGAGCTTCCAAGGTTTCATTTACATCATTAACAACCACAGGAGTGATTAATGTTGAGCTTGGTCCGAGGTCACTAATCCGTTGATTCTTGCAGAATTAAAAATGATTATGACCCTTTAGGAAAGCTTATTAGTTCTCTTTTTTTTAAAGGATGTTATGGTTCTTAGGTCTTTGTCGTTGCTGTTGTTCTGATTAAGCTAATTGAACTAAACTACCTCACATCAGCTGAGTTTCCTTGTTGCTGGATTCCCGAAGCTGTCACATTGTGTTCCTTGGCTACATTAAGGTAAGGTCTGTTCAGATGAGTCAGAATATGAAATGAATACGTGTGCCAAGCTCAAGGTTGCCTCAAAGGGTGAATCTTACCAAGTTGCAGAGCTTTGCTGAACCTTCATTTCTCCAAGTGGAATACATGGCTACTATCGGGGATCATGGGGGCCAACTCTGTGTTAACCTAATCCTACTATCTGATTTTCTAGGTAAGAAAATGGAGGCCAGGAGATGCTGAGTGACCTGTTCACACTCACATAGCCTGGGAGAATCAGAGTCAAGGCTATGTGGTTAGGATATATGGAAAGTGGCCTGGTTTCCAATTAAGGTTGACCAATAGTCAGCGTTTGATTCAGGCAAGTCATTTCTCCGCACTGATTAAAATGAATTGAAAGATAGAATAGAATGTGAAACTTTCTAGCTTCCTTAAATATTTTGTAGACTAAAATAGGGGCTGGGTAGATTGACAAGGAACTGGTAAAAAAAAAAATAGGACATAAAAATCAAGATATGATTCTATTCATTTTGTCATTTTCATCCTTTTCTGAAGGATATTTACATCTTCATATGTCTCCACATTAGTGATGATTACTCTTAGCAAAATTTTTTCTTTTGTAAAATTTAATTATTTTATTTTATATTGGAGTATATTTGATTTACAATGTTGTGTTAGTTTCAGGTGTACGGCAAAGTGATTCAGTTATACATACACATATATCCATTCTTTTTCAGATTCTTTTCTCATATGGGTTATTACAGAATATTGAGTAGAGTTCCTTGTGCTATACAGTTGGTCCTTGTTGATTACATATTTTATATATAGTAGTGTGTATATGTTAATCCTAAACTCCTAATTTATCCCTCCCCCTAACATTTCCCCTTTGGTAACCATAAGTTTGTTTTCGAAGTCTGTTTCTGTTTTGTAAATAAGTTCATTTGTATAATTTTCTTTAGAGCCCACATATAAGTGATATCATATGATAGTTGTCTTTGTCTGACTTACTTCACTTAGTATGATAATCTCTAGGTCCATCAATGTTGCTGCAAATGGTGTTATTTCATTCTCTTTTATGGCTGAGTAATATTCCATTGTATATGTGTACCATATCTTCTTTATCCATTCCTCTGTTGATGGGCATTTAGGTTGCTTCCATGTCTTGGCTATTGTAAATAGTGCTGCAATGAACATTGGGGTGCATGCAGCTTTTTGAATTATGGTTTTCTCTGGATATATGCCCAGGAGTGGGATTGCTGGATCATACGGTAGTTCTATTTTAGTTTTCTGAGGATATTCCATACGGTCTTCCATAGTGGCTGCACCAACTTACATTCCCACCAACAGCGTAAGAGGGTTCCCTTTTCTCCACACCCTCTGCAGCATTTGTTATTTGTAGACTTTTTAACAATGGCCATTCTGACTGCTGTGAGGTGGTAACTCATTGTAGTTTTGATTTGCATTTTCTTAATAATTAACTATGTTGAGCATCTTGTCATATGCTTTTTAGCCATCTGTGTATCTTCTTTGGAGAAATGTCTATTTAGATCTTCTGCCCATTTTTTAAAAAATTATTTATTTATTTATTTTGGTTGCACCAGGTCTTAGTTACAGCATGCATTTGGGATCTAGTTCCTTGACCAGGGATCGGACCCAGGCCCCCTGCATTGGAAGCGTGGAGTCTTACCCACTGGTCCACCAGGGAAGTTCCCTGCCCATTTTTTTATTGGGTTGTTTGTTTTTTTGATATACAGCTGGATAAGTTGTTTGTATATTTTGGAGATTAATCCCTTGTTGGTTGCTTCGTTTGCAAATATTTTCTCCCATTCTGTGGGTTGTCTTTCAATATTTTTTTCTTTTAGCAAGATTTAAGAAAAGAATACAATGCCCTGGGCTTCCCTGGTGGCGCAGTGGTTGAGAGTCCGCCTGCCGATGCAGGGGACAAGTGTTCGTGCCCCGGTCTGGGAAGATCCCACATGCCGTGGAGCAGCTGAGCCCGTGAGCCATGGCTGCTGAGCCTGCGCGTCCGGAGCCTGTGCTCCTCAATGGGAGAGGCCACAACAGTGAGAGGCCCGCGTACCGCAAAAAAAAAAAAAAAAAAAAAAAAAAAGAATACAATGCCCTTTAATAAGTACTATTGCTGAGTAGAAATGAGGCTGAGGAAGACTGACTGAGTTCTAAGAACTTCAGCACTCATTAGTAGGTCTAAAGGCTTAATGAGCATTAATGGGTACTAAACACAATATTTATTAATTCTTTTCTGCAATGAAGAGACCTCCACTGACACAAGCATGCTATTCTCAGAGCAACCTCTGTTGTACATATTTTATTGATTAACCTAGTTTTCTTTGATCATAGAAGAAATATAGAAACAGCAAAACCAAAAAAACGTCCAAAAAATATAAAATGAAAGCTAGAAGTCTCCCTTTCCACCCACTCCAGTGTTACTCCCCAATGACTACCACTCTGAACAATTTTTAGTTTTTCTGCTAATTACCATAATAAATATTATGTTTTACTTTCCCCAACTTTTGATTTTGAAAAATTTCAAACTTACAGAGAAGTTGC
Source organism: Leucopleurus acutus (assembly GCF_964270905.1). Classification (NCBI taxonomy): domain Eukaryota; kingdom Metazoa; phylum Chordata; class Mammalia; order Artiodactyla; family Delphinidae; genus Leucopleurus; species Leucopleurus acutus. The sequence goes on along the minus strand of NC_139142.1, from coordinate 133,007,169 downwards.
AAGAATGCACCTAGATTTATCAACTGTTCAGCTTTCCCTCACTCTACACATATACATATTCTTTTTGCTGAACCATTTGAAGAACAGTTACAAACATAATGCTACTTCTCCCCAAAACACCTCAACATGCATGACCCAAAAGGAAGGACATTCTCTTCCATAACCATAATATAATCCTCCCACTCAGAAAATGTAGCGCTGATATGATTATGTAATAAAACATCCATATTCAGATTTCCACAATTGTCCAATCATGTCCCTTTTAACGTTTTTAAAATCCAGGATCCAATCACTCATCACACATTGCCCTGAGTTGCTATGTCTCTTCAGCCCCCTTTAATGTAGAACAGCCCTGTTTTTCTTTCACGGCGCTATTTTTAAAGAGTCCAGGTGAGTTGTTTTGCAGAATGTCTTTCAGTCTGGATTTGTCTGATTGTTTCCTCATGATTAGTTTCAGCCTCTACATTTTTGGAAGGAGTACCACATAGATGATGTTATATCTTTCTTGTTCCATTTTTACTGATGTTAAATGTGGACTTTTTATTAAGGTGCTATCTGCCAGATTCCTCTGTTGTCAAAGTACCCTTTCCTCTTTGTCATTAATGAGTAAGTCTGTGAGGAGATACTTAAGAGACCCTGTGAGCATCCTGTTCTCCAACAATGTTTCGATCAGTTTTTTTTGTTTGTTTGTTTTTGTTTTTTTGCGGTACGCGGGCCTCTCACTGTTGTGGCCCCTCCCGTTGCGGAGCACAGGCTCCGGACGCGCAGGCTCAGCGGCCATGGCTCATGGGCCCAGCCGCTCCGCGGCATGTGGGATCCTCCCAGACCGGGGCATGAACCCATGTCCCCTGTATCGGCAGGCGGACTCTCAACCACTGCGCCACCAGGGAAGCCCTCAATCAGTGTTTTTTGTTTTTCTTTTTTGGGGGGGTTTTGTTTGTTTGTTTTTCTCGCTGTGCCATGTGGCTTGTGGGATTTTAGTTCCCTGACCAGGGGTCAAACCTGTGCCCCCTGCAATGGAAGCACAGAGTCTTAACCACCTCGCCACCAGGGAAGTCCCACTCAATGGTTTTAATATCCAATGACGTGCCACGGAATAGGAAGGCCAGCTACACGGAGGTCAGGGATCCTCCAGACGTGTGGGAGGAGACACCCGCGGACTGACCAGGTCTGGCCCTGAAGTTCCTCTTCAGAGGAAGGTGGGGAAGAAATGCTCTCCTCCCATTCTTCCCTCATGGATCTACCACAGGCCTCTGTTGGGTCCGACCACCTTACCAGCAAAAAGAAGGATGACAGGAGAAGGATGTGGAGAAGGAGGGCAGGGGTTGTTAACAAACACAGGGAAGTGAAATCCTAACTTCAGCTCAGCAGATGTGACTGTGCCACCTAGGAAGAGTTCTCTCCTTAGAGATGCCTCTCTACCCTGTCCCCCAGGCATTCAGGCACCTCTGGGCACCCTTGGGGCTCTGTCTGGCTTGCCCCAGAACATGGGATTCTGGCATCTAGTCCCAGGATATCTCTTCTGCTTGGCTTTGAGGCCCCTGGAGGGCAGGGCCTGTGCCTCATTTCTCTCAGAGCCTGGCCCAGGATGTGCACCAGGAAATGTTTGAAAAATGAATGAGGCTGGAATTGAGCTGAGCCTTGGATAAATGGAGGGGAAAGGAAGAAAGTATTTCAGAGACAGAAGGAGGAACAACGTGGCTGGAGAGATAGGGCACAGGTGACAGACTGTCTTGAGAGAGGGAATCATCTGTTTTTTTTTGTTTTGGCCATACTGCGCAGCATGTGGGATCTTAGTTTCCTGACCAGGATAGAACATGCGCCCCCTGCAGTGGAAGCGCGGAGTCTTAACCACTGGACCGCCAGGGAAGTCCTGGCAACCATCTGTTTTGGGAGGGAAGCTGCCATTTGTGCCAGTGCTTTCTCAAGTATTTTGTCTGGTCCTGAGAGAAAGGTGTAATTATTCCCATTTTACAGATGAGGCAACTGAGGCTCAGAAGGGGAAGTGACTTGCCCAGAAAGTGGCTGAACAGGAATATAAATAGGCCTGTCTTATTCCTGAGCCTAGAGAAGGAGATGGTGGAATTCATAGCCCTAAAAGTGGGCATTGTTTGGGGTCCCTGGCCAAGCACCCAGTGCCCGTGTCACCAACCTCTGCCTAAACAGAAGGAGATAGCATGTGCCTGGATCATGATCCCACCACGTGACCTCTGTGCTGGCTCAGGTGGGAGTTGAGGCAGTAAATGGCAGGTGGTCTCTTACCTTCAGCCCTTTGTACACACAGCTACTCCCACCTAATGTGCCATCCTTCACTCACCCCACCCCCTACTCTCCTGGTTCTCTTCTTTCACGTTTGAGTCAAGGCTCTCCTTACCTTAAGGCACCTCGTGATGCCTGCTGGAGTAGACCTGACACTTGACCAGGCATTAAGTCTATTCTTCCTCCACCAGCACCTAGCCCCAGGGGGTGCCCTTGAATGTTTGCAGAACCAATGGGTGCGCCCTTGTGCCCAGGAAATCCCCATTGTCCAGGGCTTCCAGGGAAAGGCAAGGCCTCCCATGCCCCAGCTCCTTTCAATCTCTCCTCCCCTCCCCTCCCTTATCCTTATGGTGGGGTCAAGGCCTTGCTGAGTCCAGCCAGGCTAGAGGTGGAAGCATCCACCTCTGTTTGCAAGAGCCAGCGGGCCTCCTGAGGGAGGAAGCAGGAAGGGCGGCCAAGTCTGCCCCACACCCTGACCCTGCCTGGCTGGGCGTGGGAGAGTAGAGGGCACAGGGCAGGGTACAGAGGGCTGGGAAGGACTGAGGAACCAGGCCACTGGCCACCACTGAGAGGAGGAGGCTTCCTGCCTACCTTCTACCCAGGGGGCTAGCCAGCTGGGGAGGAGCCAGCTGTGTCCTCTCCTGGCCTGTCCTGATAGCATAAGAAAGCTGTCAGCGCTGGACCCACTGTCAAGCAGCCGGCAGTCCAGTCTTCATTTGACTCGTTCTGGACCTGCTCAGGGCCAGGCTGGGGATGGGTGGGGTGTAAAGATGAATAAGATCCATTTCCTTCTCTAGGGGAGCTCACACCAGACATTTAAGGAACAATAAACATAGCAATACTCATTGAGCACTTATGGGCCGGACACTGATCCAACCAAGTGCACACATATCCGTAACTAATGGAATGGTCACAAGAACCCACGGGGATAATGAGGCACAGAGAGAACAAGACAGTTCCCTGGGGGACTTCCCCGGCAGTCCAGTGGTTAAGTCTCCACACTTCCACTGCAGGGGGTGCGGGTTCAATCCCTGGTCAGGGAACTAAGATCCCACATGCCGCGTGGCGCTGCCAAAAAACCCAAAAACCAAAAAACAAAACAAAACAACAAAAACAGGAGAAGGTTGCCTGGGATCACACAGTAGGTTGCTCATTGGGATCCACAGTAGGCATCCGGCATCGGAGTCCCTGCATTTAGCCCTCGCACCGTGCATCCTCTATGCCAACCCAGTGCCGGCTGCCCCTGCCCACACATGCAGCATCTCAGTCCTGGCTTTTGTCTCCTCGTCAGCAGGTTGGTAGGCTCTGTAGACTTGCCAGGTGCCAAAGTGTGCCTTAGGTTATCCCCACTTTCATTGCCCTTTAGTGTCCCCCATGGTTACATCTTCCCCGTGGGCTTGTCTTCTCATCCTGTGGAAGCTCCAGGTTCCTGTGACTCACCAGTCTCATAGGCTGGGGGAGTGTCTTGCACAAAGCAGGTGCTCAGATGTGTCTGTGGTTTGGTGGGTTGATGGAGGAGGCTTTCGTTTCCCCAGGTCTCTGGGACATGAACAAAGTGGTTCTCAGCCTATGCACTGGAACCACCTGGGGAGTTTTAACCACTACTGAAGCCCAGCTCCCACTCCCAGAGGTTCTGATGTAATCGGTGTGGGGTGCAGTCTGAGCATTAGGATTTTAAAACACTCCCAGTGTGATTCTGATGTGCATTCAGGGCTGAGAACTCCTGGAGTGTAATATGTGGCAGTTATTAACTTTAATTATACATCTCTCCATCCGACATATGATTAAGTGCCAGGGACTTGGGTGCCCTTGGGGGACAGTAGAAAACAAGACAGTTATGGTTCCTTACCTTGTGACATTTACATTCTAGTAACTCAATTTAACAGGCTTTACTGGGTTGGGGATGTCAGGCATTGTATGGGCACAAAGATGAACTGGACACTAATTACAACTAAACTAGAGGAAGGGGAATGCCAATTAGGTACAAACCAAGAGTGGTAGGGTTCAGGGGAGAAAGGCATCCGGAGGGCAGCTCGGGGAAATTTCCATGGAAGATATGTCACCTGAGAGGGCCCTTGAGGGATGGTTTGGATTTTGTAGGATGAGATGAGGGGGTGGTGATGGAATGGCTTAAACAAAAGTATGGAGGCAGGAACAGCCAATAATCCAAGCTGGCAAGAAAGCTGGATGTGCACACACAAGAGGGAAGAGGATGTGCGTACACAGTGGGGAAATGCAGGTTGGAGCCTTAAAATGCCAGGTGAGACATTTGGAACCACGCAGGGACTGAGGCTGAGGTAATTCTTAGCACTTAATCCCTGGACCTCCTCCTGACTTCATTCTGGAGTAGGTGTCCTCGCTGCCACCACCCTCAGGGTTTTCCCTTCCCTGCCGTCTGCCACCTCAGTCCCATGTTCAGTGCTCAGTAGCCTCAGGTGAGGTTCTGATGAACTCACTCCACCCCAAGCATAAAATGCATTTCCAGATGGTATCTCCCTAGGCACTGCATTTGGCAAGTAGAATGGAAAGAGCACCAAACTGCAAATGGGGAGGGGACCTGGCTCTAATCTTAGCTCTGCCCCTCACCAGATGTGTGACCTTGAGCAAGTCACTTCTCTTCCTTGAGCCTCAGTTTCCTCCTCTGAAAAATAACCTGGCTGGATGGGATGATTGACAGCGACACTTCCAGCTGCGACATTCTCTGACTAGTTTGCCATGTGTCAAATTCAAGAATGTCCTTTTTGCCTTGGGCAAGGGGACATTGCTGCTGCAAATTAGGTACTAAGCATGAGACTCAGAGGGGGAAGGGACGGAGAGGCTACATGTAGGTGCTCCGCAGTCTCGCCTGAGCCCAGCCTTGGATTCATCATAGCACAGGCACCGGCCGTGTGAAGGAAGAAGCCTTCAGATGATTCCAGCCCCCAGCCATTCAAGTCACTCCCACCCACTGAAGTCTCCCCATTTGAAGCCCCAGACATCATGCAGCAGAGATAAGCCATACGTGCCGTGCACTCTCTGTGTTTCTGACCCTCAAGGCATGAGCCTAACAGAGTTGTTTCATGCCACAGGCTGGGGTGGTTTGTTACACAGCAATAGATAACTGGAAATGGGGGAGGAGGTATGAGGATGGTCTGAGGATGGAGGGCCTCCTTATGCTGGTGAAACCTCACCAGTGGTTGTCCTGTGGCCACTGACTTGGAGAGCCACCTCTGGTCTTGGATATTACTTTCTCAAGGTAGCCTGGTGCTCTTGGGAGAGGTGGCTCAAAGCCTGCACTGTCCTGGAATGTTGTCAAGTTTATGAACAAGGAAGCACCGGGGTCTTTCTAGAGGCTGTCACAGACTCTGAAGTACCAGTCAGCTGGGGAGTGGGAGAGGGCTGGTTGATCTGTACATCTCAGTGCCCCAGTGTCGGGAAAGGCTAAAGAGGGGACAGGGGGCTTGCTCACACAGGTAGAGGTCCTCTAGGTGCATCTTACACATTCTGTCTCATTTTAGTCCCACAATAGCTCCATTAGACGCTGTAAGGAGTGTTTACCTACTTTACTGATGAAGAATAAGGTCAGGTGCCATGCCCAAGACTATACCCACACCGGGAATGGCAGAGCAGAGCTTTGAACCAAATGTAGGACTCTGAACCTATCACCCTTTCCTCTTGGACTGTCTTGAGGAGTGCCCTGGATGAATTAGGGATGGAGGCTCTGGGAAGGGGCCTTCATTTATTCTCCCTAAACAGCCTCTTGTCTTGAAATAAGACCACTGAACTTGACTTACATTCTGTTTCCATGTCCTTCCACCACCCCCTCCACTCTCATTCCTTTTTCCTCCCGGGATTTTTGGCAGAAGGAAGAGAGGAGCACTCCACTCCCAAGTCTTTCATTAGGGAAGCCTTGATGTGATGATGTGGGGTGATGTGGGGCTTCACCAACGTGCCAGGCAGGGCTGGGGGCACGGAAGCCAGGCTGCTCCCAAGTGGGGGTGGGGATGAGGGGATGGGGTGGGGTGGTGAGGAGGGAAGTGTCCCTCCCCCTCTCGGCCCCCACCCCACTGTGAACCGTGGATGGTGAGGTTTCCAGAAGAATCTGTCCGTTGTCGGAGCACTCTGACTGGGAGGGAGGAAGGGGCATATTCCCTGGTGGGAATTCCTCTTTCATGGTGGAAGCGGGGGACAAGGAGATACCACTTTCTGAGTGATCATGCCAGGCTATATCCAGTGTATCAGCTCATTTAAATTAGTTTCCAGATTAGGCTTGGAGAGGTTAGCCGACCTGTCCAGCCACACATCATGTAAGCAGCAGAGCCCGTGAAGACGCCAGGTCTTGCCACTGGCTCTCGCCCCCTCTCCTGGCAACCTCAGGGGCCAGGAGGTGCAAGCTCCGACCTGGTAGGGAGGCTCTCGGCCCTCACCCGGGGGCTGTCCTGAGGGAACTCCCGGTAGGGGGCGCTCCGAGCGCCGTCTCGGGCCTCCGGGTGCGCCTCCAGCCGGCGCCTGGGACGGGACCGGCCGCCCCGCCCTCTCGGCTCCTCCGCGGCTCTGCGGGCAGGCGGGCGCCCACCGCGCAGGGAGCGGAGCGGAGCAGAGCAGAGCAGAGAGCAGCGCGCCCGGGCGCGCTCCCCGTGCCTACCGCGCCTCCACGCCCGGCGCCGCGCAGCCTCCCGCCGTGAGTAGCGCCCGTCTGCGGGCTCGACGGGCGGGACAGGGCGCGCGGCTTGGGGCTGGGGCTAGCGGGGGCAAATTGCTCCGGGGCAAGTCAGCGGCCCGGTCCCTGACGCCGCCCCCCCGGGTATGGCCGGCCTTGGCTTTGGGTGCTCTGGCCGGCCCTGGACCTCAGGGACTGCCCGCTGGGCCCCAAGGGCTCGCTCCGAAGTCTGGCACTTTGACCCGAGGAACCGGCTGGGAGCGGCTGGCAGACCTGGCGCCTAGGGAGGACGGGAGACAGACTTCCATCAAGTTAGGACCCCTTGACGCGGGGGAGGGCCCCAGATTTACGGGAGGAGAAGGCCCAGATCTTTTCAGCATCATCTGCTTCGCATACCTCCTTCTCGCCCTCTTGCGAAGAGGTGATGCGAGGAGGGTGCTCCGTACCCAGTCAGCTTTCTCTGTGGCAGAATGAAGCTGTGGTCCCAGTCGGGAGCCTGGGCTGGGGCAGAGTTAGGGTGGGCAGGGGGGCAGCCAGTTGGTCTGCGGCAGGCTGGGGTTTCGACAGCATAGGAGGGTGTTGTCAACGGTTCACGCGACTATGGTTCAGGCATTGTGGATGTCTCATGGCATGTGTGGGTCTGCCTGATCCTCACTGTAACTCTGCAAGGTGGAAATTAGGCTTCTCACTTTGGGAGGGAGAGGAGGCCCAGGGCCGTAAGCGTTGAGGCCAGGCAGGTGGTAGGTTAGGAGTGCACACTGGAAGAGAGGATGCATAGCTGCTGCCTCACTGGCAGGTGGGAAGGTCGCTGGGGGCGGGCGGCCCCCGACACCTTGTACTCAAGAATCCGGTGGAGGGCAGCTGGGGACCTCTGCTGTGGTTTCTGACATTGTATTTCTCAGCTGCCTCTGTGTAAGGTATTCCTGGGAGAGCCCTGGTGACTGAGGGGTGCTGGTACGTTGGCCTCTTCACGATTTCCTCCGGAGTCCTGTTCTTCCCCACACCACCCATCTCCCAAGATGTGTTTTTAGCACCTGAAGTGGCCCCATTCGGCAGCTTTGGGAGAGGCTTGGGCAGGGGGTGCAGGGGTGTGTGGATTTGAGTGGGTGTGTGCTGGTTTGGGGTGAGCTTCCCACTGGCAGGAAGAAGACCTGAACTGACGCTGACCCTCTCCCTAAGGCCTCCCTGGTTGTTAGATGTGGGGGGTGACCAAGCAGGCTGCCCAGCGGAGCTGGACCTTTACCAGGAAGATAGTTTTCTCACGTCAGCTCAGGCAGGTGGCTGATCTCAGAGCCCCAGCTTCCTCATCAGAGATCAGGGTGGGTCAAAGCCTCCAATGCATGGAGGGCCACTGTAATGCTGGATGCCCCTCCCTTCTGTTGGCAGCCTCCTCCTGAATGTGATGGGGGGGGTGTGAGGGGGCAATCATGGTCCCATTTCACAGACTTGCACTGGGTGAGGATCTCTGAGAGTTCAGCAGGGTGAGCTGGGGCCCATGGGGGAGGGGCTTAGTAGGGTTGAAACTTCCTTATGGGATGATCCTCCAGCCCTGGAGGCCTCCTCCCAGGTTGTCCCTCAGGAGGCCACCGACTTCGTAACCCTCGTGCCACCATTGGAGGGTTGAGGGTACTGTCAACAGAAGCTGGGGGAAGAGCAGCTGGAGTGGGCTAGCTGTGTGGCTTTTAGCAAGTCCTTCCCCCCATCTGGATCTCAGTTTCCTCCTCTTGTAAAACAAGTGGGTTTGACCAGACAGCAGTGGTTTTCAAACTCCTCCCACCCATGAATTCTCACTCGGAACCCCAACATATAGGGTAGATAAAGTGGAACTTCTCTGGCTCCCCTTCCTCATGCTGGTGGCTCCTGAGCAGAGTCTAAAAATCCCCTAGATGTTCTTACAGATCTCTTTCTGTGAGGTTTTAGGAAATCTTGCCTAGTATTAGGGTTGGGGGGCAGGAATGTGAATTCTAGAGATTCCATTAAGAGAAATGTAGGCATTAAGATGGGCCTCAACCTTGGAATGTCTGGAGCCGATGGATGGCCTGTGCCCCTGGCCAAAAGTTGTAGCTGTGCCCTCTGCCATGTGGTTTCATCTTTTCAGGGCCAGAAAGATGCCTGTATCTCTGTGTCCTTCTCCGGGTTCTAGCTGGTGACTGTAATTCCACCTCAGGATGTCTCCCCTTTGGTTTCATGTCTCTAAACTGGTAAAATGCGGATTCATCTTGGGGAGGGACGTTATGAAGGGGCTTTGAGTTGTTATCAGCTGCTTCTACCGGATGAGCTTTCTGAGCGGCAGCCTTGAGAAAGACAGCTGGGGCACTAAATTTACATCAGCCAACATTCATGGAGTGCCTGCTGTGTACCAGCTACCGCAAGGGGACAGAGGTGAGAATGTCACAACTCCTGCCCTCGTGAGGCTCCAAGACAACAGGCAGGAGGGAGGGAACTCACATTTGTTGGAAACGTCCAAGGACTGTGAAAAACACTTTACATATGTTATCTCATTTGTCCAGTAGATATCAGACTCGTGTCTTAATTATGTAAAATTTTGATTGCATACAAAATAACTGTACATACCATCAAGAAGCAGCATTGTCAGCACCCAGAAACCTCCCTGTGTCCCCTTCCAGGCACAACCCCTGACTGAGGCGTAACAACTATTACGACTTCTAGCGCCATGGATTTGTTTTACCTAGAGGGAATCACACAGTCTGTCGTCTTTTGTGTCTGGCTTTTCTCATTCAACATTATGTTTGTGAGTCTCGTCCACATTGTTGCAGGGAGCAGTAGTTCACTTTTTCTCATTGTTGTATAATAATTTCATTGGATGGGTATAACTCAATTTATTTATCCATTCTTCTGTCGATGGCCATTTGGTTGTTTCCAATTTTTAGTGATTACTGACAGTGCTGCTGTGAACGTTCTTACGTGGACCATTTTGGAAAACATCCGCATGTGTTTCTCTTAGGTACGTCCGTAGAAACTGACCAATAGTTTTCCAAAGCAGTCCCAGTGTCTACTCTCCCTAGCAGTTTTGAGAGTTCTCCAGATATTCACTAACACTAGGCATTGTCTAGACTTATTTCCTAGGTAAGTAATTTGAAGCCCAGAAAAGTTGTCTTGTGCTGTTTGCTAGTAAGTGGCAGAGCCGGGATATGAACCCAGGCCTCTGTGCCTGTGGAACCTGTACTCTCTCCCTCTGGGTTACACATTGACATAGATTATGAAATAAGCCAGAACGTGATAAGCTCTAACCCTAAACATGTGTAAAGAGCACTCTCTGGGAATTTAAAGAGGAAGAGAGTTTTAATCTGTTTTGGCAAGAAAAAGGGTCATGGAGGCTCATAGAGATGGTAGCATTTGAGCCTGGCTTTGTGGGAAGGGAACAGTTTTGCTAGGAGGGCTTTCCAGGTGCCCCCCCCCAACCCCCTGAAAAGGGCCCAACTTGAGCTTGGGTGTGGCAGGGGTGAAAGTTTTGGGGGAATGGGAAAGGTCTACTTTTGCCTGTAATATAGGATTTATGGGGGAGGGGGCTATGCTGAAATGGTGAGTTGAGGCCAAACTGGTGGGCCTGGTTTGAGCTTAGGGGACTCCCCTGGCCCCCAAGTTCTGGTCTTGGAGCAGACCAGATGTGGAGGATGTGGAGCACAAGGCAGGGGCTCATTGTTTTCTGGGGAGGTGGGGCTTCTTCAAATCCAGCTCAGCTCCCGATAGCCAATGCAGCTGGCCTCTTGCCAAATGGAGGATCCTAGCTGTTCCTGGGACCATTCTCAGGGTATCTGCCAACAGAATTTTTTTGGAGTTTTCTGCTTCCATCTAGCTGTGGGAAATTAGTAGCTACTGTCACCTCCACCCCCAGGATCTGACCCAGATGGTTTATTTGGAAGTATTTTTTCAGCAAAAAGAAGACGATAGATAGCAGTCCTGCCGCCCCCCCCCCTCAGTGCTAGCCTCAGGAGGTTTGCCAGGAATGGGGGTTGGGGGCAAAGGGGGCCAAACTTCTGACTCTGATCAAGCCAAACTTGCCAGGAGAATCCCAGTACCTTTTCCTCAGAAGGGAACAGAATTGGTGCCTCAATGGCTATGGGAAGCAGAAACACAAACAATGGCCTGGAATGAGTCAAATAACAATAATAATCATCGTTCTTATCTGCCCAGCAGTTTATGTCCTTATCACAATGGATCCTCACGTGGATGTGTGAAGTATGTGATATAGACGTGATCACCCCAGTTTACAGAGGAGGGGGATTGAATCCCAGAGAGGGTGCCAACGTGCTATGGGTCACATGGCTAATATACACCCAGATTAGCCTAGAACCGGGGATCCTGGAGCCTGCTTTTCTCAGGATTCCATGCTTGCCAGGCCCTGGATGAGCATGGAGTAAAGACCAAGCAGGGAGGAGGATGTGTGATGCACAGGCAGGAGGTTGGCAGGTGACCCTGAGAGTAAGGCCTGGGAGCCAGGCCAGCTCTGCCTGGAGGTCTTCAGGGATGTGTGTGACTCGATGGAAGGGAGGGAGGCAGGTGGCGTGTTGGTACCAGAGCTCTGGTTTGTAGGAGGCAGAGGTGGAGGAAAGAGGGTGAAATGTATACATCACCTGAGAGTTAGAACAGCTTCAGCCACTTGGCACTGATGAGACGTGCCCTTAGGTAATGGTGCCTCCACACAGCCTGGTGAAAACAGTCTTTTGGGGGTTCATGGGGCCCGGCCGTGGTTGGTCTCTGATTGCCAGGCAGAAGAAAAGCTGCCAGCACTAGCCAAAAGGAGCTCCGAGAGGCCTTTGCTAATGACTCTTGAAAGATGCATCCACAGGTAGCTGGTTTTATCTTTGTGATGTGCAGGCTGTGTCCTGGGCCCTGTCCTCAGGGTGCTGTCCAGGGTGGCATGTGGCTGTCCCAGGAATGGGTGAGCTCCTTAGGGCAGGAGGATCCCAAGGGAGGATGCAGACCATCTCTTCTGGTGGAGTGGTGGGTGCTCTGCATGGTTCAGAGTAGTCCTGTGGTTCTCATTAAGGTGCCCTGGGTGGGCAGAGTTAGCTCCATTTTACAGATGAGGAAACAGCCTCCTCCCGCTGACAAGAGATGAGGCCATAGAACTAGTTGTGGACAAAATTGCACCTAGAACCTCAGGCTCCTAACTCCTGGTGCCCACTGTAATTTGTCACACCACTCCCAGACATCTTTCCCTTAGGGTGATGAGTGAGAGAGTTTGAAATCAGTTCAGACTCCAAGTTGGCTGGCACAGCGCCTGTAGGAGCTGAGGTCATGCACATCCCTTACCTTTCTACTGCATTTTGTGGTTTATAAAATTAATATCCTGATTTGCAGTGGTGTTTACAGTACTAATCCCTTTTACAGATGAGGAAGTTAAGACTGCAGTTTAAATGACGTAGGCAACTGTGGGACTTGAACCTGGAACTTCTGACTCAAAAACGAGTTCTGTTTTTCCTGCATCACAGCTGCCTCTTTTCTCAGTAGACCTGAATTTCATGAGAACAAATTGCCGAAGTTGCCCATGGTCCTGTTTCTCTGAACTTGTTCAGAGCAGATCTGAAGAAGTGAGGAGGGCTATTTTTGTCTCCTTAACAAATGTGATTAATATAAATCAAATAAGAATGGTACATCATTGGTCACAGGTGAGGAAAGGCTTGATCAAGGCTGTTCTTGAGGAATGAGGGCTGTGGGTTATCTTTAAATTATTAGCTCCCAGGCAGCCAATTACTTTTGGGCCTAGATTCAGGCTGGTACCAATTGACACGTCTGTCCTAACCTCAGGTTTTTTCATGTTTCAGGGCTGTACGCTCTAGGCCTCAATGAGGAGCCCAAACATGGAGACGTTCAAGCAGGAGAAGGTGGAGGACTTTTATGACATCGGGGAGGAGCTGGGGAGGTAAGTGGCTGTGAGAGGTGTACTGGTCAGTAGATCTTGTAGGTCATGGGCTTGTCACAGGACTCGTGGGAAGCTTTAAAAACAGTCCTGAGGTTTATTCATCTTCATGGGTGCCTCTGCAAGGAATCATCTCTCTGGAAATGGAGACTTGCCAGCAGAAAGGACTAGGATTGCTGAGTTCTGTGTCTTCAGTATAACCTGGCTGACAGTTAACGGCAAATCTAAATGATTCTTGTTGTATCTGTTACTTTGCTCCCAAAATCCTCCCCAGGCTCTGGACTGAGATATGACCTGTTGGTTTTCTTCTCCGAATCCCACTTGGGATTCTCCGTGGCTCCCAGGTGTTGTTTTTTTTTTAATGTTTATTTATTTATTTAGCTGTGCTGGGTCTTAGTTGCGGCACGTGGGCTCTTAGTTGCAGCATGTGGGATCTAGTTCCCTGACCAGGGATTGAACCCGGGCCTCCTGCATTGGGAGCATGAACTCTTAACTACTGGACCACCAAGGAAGTCCCTCCACAACTCTCAGGATTTTGTTCTGTAAGCTCAGAGCCTGAATGGGAGGTGAAATCATCCTCCTGAAAATGGCTTTAGATTGAGTGACAAGCCACATGAGCCTAGTTGTGAAGGTTCTTCAGATCTGAGTTATTGGGTGCATTTTCAGGTTTGCTAAACCCACAACACAGACAGGAGTAAACTCAGATCTGAAAGTAGTTACTGTCTGGAGAGAAATGATTTTCTGAAGCTCTCTTCTTGCCTCTCATTTGTAACAACTGCTAGTATTCAGGTGGTATTTTAATGATTACAGAACACCAATCTTGGAGTTTGAATCTCACAACAATTCATGAAATGGGAATTATTTTTACTCTTATTTTTCTTGAGGAAACTGTGGTCCAATGAGCTTAAGCAAGTTGCCCCAAGTTGCTCAGCCAGCAAGTGACATGGCCAACGTCTGGCCAGTCCAGTCTGTGCCTGCACACCTGTCATGCTCTTTCCAGTGCACATGGTTCTTGCACACTCACACATACTTGCAGTACACCCGGCCCAGCCCCTCCACACACCCAGCAGAGTAAAAATCTGGGGGTTCAGGACCTTCACTGTATCCATGTTGCACAACGGGAGCCTTTCCCTTTAAAGAGCTCCTGTGTCAGGACTAATTCTCTTACTTTCTTTTCTTCTCTTTTGTTTATTTTTTGCAAATATATGTATATATTTATTTCCTTTTATTTTAAGCACACTGAATTTATAGGTTAGTGTTTTAATACAGTTTTAAATATTACATCTTAATGTATCATACAGGTTTGCTCATGTCATTAAATATTTTAAATGCAATTTTATATTCCCTTGTATATGCATGCCCCAATTATTCAGCCATTTCCCCTACTGTTAAAAATATGCAGTTTCCATTTATTTTTTTAAAATTTTCATTGCTAAAGCTATAGTGAACATCCCTTAACAGACATTTCTGATCCTGTTTTTGACTGTTTCCTTAAGATAGATAGCTAGAAGTTGGGTCACTGGGTACTTTTATTAAACAAAAAAAACTAGAAAGGACTTCAAAGCCAGAGGAGCCTTACTCAGAGAAGAATGGAAAGTGCAGTTATGGGAATTCCCTGGTGATCCAGTGGTTAGGATTCGGTGCTTTCACTGCCGGGCCGGGTTCAATCCCTGGTCAGGGAACTAAGAACTAAGATCCTGCAAGCCGCGTGGTGAGGCCAGAAAAAAGAAAGTGCGGTTTCTTCAAGTTTAAGGAGTGCTTGTCCTGCTTGACTGGATGGGTCAAGAAGCAAGTGTCTGCAGAGTCCCAGAGTGTCCCAGAGGGGGAGATTCCTCAGCCTTCTGTCTGGGCCATTGCCACTGGCAATCCGGGGCCTGTGAAGGGCTGGGAAGAGGCTGGAGGGTGGTCAGCTGGACTCTGCCTCTGAGCGAGAAGTGAGGGTCTCTTCGCCTCGGGCGCTTCTCCTGAACTTGGTGATGCCGGGGGCAAAGTGGCACCCTTAGCCACAGACCCTGGCAGGCCCTAACAGTGGCTTTTGATTCGATGGCCCCATGTTGGCCATGTCCTGTGTGTAAGGGTCTGTGCTAAGTGTCCTGGGTACAGAGATGAGCATGACACGGGGAGTCTTTGCCCTCCTGGAGCTCCAGCCTGGCTGTAGGGGCAGCTGTGCACATAACAAGGGCAGCGTTGGATGGGATTATGTCGGGTGGGCTGTGAGCTGAGAAGTCAGGAATTGGGGGGGGGGGCTTGGGCTCTGAAGAAGGAAGTAGACGTTTCCCGTGGAATTCATCTGTTATTCCTTCTTAGTCCTGTCTCTCCCCCATTCCATACCTCAGAGCTATTAGAACTGGAAGAGACCTCATGCTCTGGGGTCCTCCATCTACAACAGGGTGTGAAGGCCCCAGGTACCTCACAGCCTGGGGAGCCTTGGAGGAACCTCCCCTCCGCCCCCCGGTACCTGCAACTTTTGTAAGGTTCTAAGGTGCTGGCTGGACATAGGGTGAGTAAGAGGCAGCAAAGGTCTGAGGCCTTTGGAATGGCTTGTCGTCCTAGGATTTGTGGTCTAGGGCAGGGGTCCCCAACCCCTGGTACCGGTCCACAGCCTGTTAGGAACCGGGCCGCACAGCAGGAGGTGAGTGGCAGGCAAGTGAGCAAAGCTTCGTCTGCGGCTCCCCATCGCTCTCATTACCGCCTGAGCCATCCCCCCTCCCCGTCCGTGGAAAAATCGTCTTCCACGAAAACGGTCCCTGGTGCCAAAAAGGTTGGGGACCGCTGGTCTAGAGGTCCGATGAGCTGGAAGGCCTTTAGAGGTCTTTCTTCCAAGACCCTCATCGGACAGTTGAGGAAACTGAGCCTCAGAGAGGGGAAGAGTCTTGCCGGGGGCCATAAACAGGCTGGAACTAGAGCTGCCTTCAGATGACTGCTGAACTTCAGAAGGGGCAGTGCTATCTGTCTCTCCTCCTCTCTTTTCTTCACGTAACACACTGTTGGGGTGTACCTCGTGCCAGGCGTGGTCCGAGGCAGCGACGAACAAAATCGACGTTCCTGTCCTCTTGCAGCTTGTGTTCCATTGGGAACAAGTGATTGAGGGATCACAAAAGGACAAGTCACTATAGAGCGTGTGATGGGCTATGAGAGGAGAGAGAGGGATGCTCTGAGAGAGAATAGGGGATGCAGTTTGCCCTGGGTGGCTGGGGAGGCTGCTCTGAGGAAGTGGCTGAGGGTAAATGCGCAGGCAGGGGAAGCAGCATGGATGCAGGCCCCGAGGTGGGGAGAGCCTGGGACCTGAGCTGCTGTCAGGAGGCCAGTGTGGCCGTGGAACGTGAGCTGGGGGCAAGCAGTGCTAGATGAGGTTGGATATATAGCAGGAGGCCAGACCCAGCCTGCGAGCTCTCTGCCAACACAGACTGGTGGAGAGATTTGGCCTTTGGGGACACACAGTTTGAGGTCTGGGTCCCTTTCCTAGCTGTGCAACCTTAGGACAACTTACTTGACCTCTCTGAGCCTGAGTAGTTTTTACCTGTAAGATAGGAATAATAAGAGTAGCTACCTCGTGGTTGTGGGGATTAAATGGGATGCTGAGTCTGCGGTGTCCCTCACAGAGCTGGGCACAGGGGAGGTGTTCAGTGAACAAGAGCTTCTGGCCTTTGAAGTAAGTTTGGATGTCAAGGCCCCGTCTCCCACTTCTAGAGCCTCCCAGCAGGACAGTGTGGGTCTCTGCAGGAGGAACAGCAGGAGGGGTTGTTCTTACGTTTGGGAGGAGCTTTATGTAAACCTGCTTCCTCGGCTGTCCGTGAGCACCCTCCCCTAGACTCAGGGCTGTCTCATTGACTTTAGCTCCTCCTCAAGTCCTTACTATGCAAAAATGAAAATGAGTGAGAGTCACTTTTCCTTTTTTCACCTGTAATGACAGATGGAGCTCACACAAACATCATGCTGAACGAAGGGAACCAGATTCAAAAGAGCCCATACGGAATAATTCCATCTGTGTCAAATTCAAGACAGGCAAAATGAATCCCTGGTGCTAGAAATCAGAACAGTGGTTATTCTTGAGGGACTAGTGACTGAAAGGGGGCATGAGAGGGATTTCTGGGGGACAGGTATTGTTCTATTTCTTGATCTGGGTACCTGTTTCACTGATGTATTAATTTCCTGAAAGTATGTTAAGCCATACTTGTATATGTACATTTGCTTGCAAGTATATTGTATCTGAACTAAAACTATACATTAACAAACAAGGAATCTTTAAGTCCACTCCCTGCCCTGGTCTGGTCCCCAAAGGGCATGTTTCTGATGCCTTTGGAGGCCTTGTATGTCCTTATCCTACAAATAAGAGAACATCTGTGAGAAAAGCTGCAGAATCCAGCTTTGGATGTGGACATCATGCCCTGGCCTGAGAGTCTTGGGCACGGCTGGGGCCCACCTGGCCCCGCGCCTCTCACCTGATTTTCTGGCTCACATTTCGGCCCCAGCCTGCTGGGGATGCTGGAGGTTGTCAGCTGTTTCTGGGAACAGTTGGAGAAATGCTGGCCTGCAGCTTCTGGCCTCTCCCAGCCTGGGTAGCCACTGTAGGGCAGAGCAAGGCTCATAAAGAGAAACCCATCTAACCCCTCATTTTATAGATGAAGCTAAGACCAGAGAGGGGAAGTGACTTGTCCAAGGTCACACGGTGAACAGGTGATAGATCAGGGTGGGCACTGGTGGTCTGACTCCTACTCTAGGGCTCTGGCTACCACACCATAAGGACCCACAAAGCACAAACTTATTTTTCTCTTTAATTTTACTGCTTTTGGGGAGTGGGGGAGAATATATCGTAGGGTAGTCTTTTTTCTTTGACCTTAAGGGTAGGGTAGGAGGGTCAGAGTCAGAAAGGTAAGCATTTGGGAAGGATTGATGTTCCCTGGGGAAGGGTGCTGGTGGATAGGCCCAATGATGACTACTGTGTGTCTAAGGGTACAAGGTAATTTAATGTAAGCAGCATATAATGATCAGTGGTTTCTTTTTTCCTATACCTACATTACTTCACTTAGATTTTTAAATTATTAGATGAACATAAAATCATAAAATATTACTGTTGAACTGGATCTCAACAAGAATTTAGTCCAGATCTCCATTTTATAGACAAGAAAAGTGAGGCCCAGAGAAGGGAGGTGATTTGTCCAAAGTCACAGAGCCAGCAATCCAGGAGCTGAAACTTAAAGAAGCTTTTCAACTACACTGTGCTGGTTTAAACAGAGGAACACCTCTCTATATGTAAATTCAACTTTTATCCACAGCCCTCACCTCTCTCAGGGAGCCTATCTCACCATTCATTACCCCACACATCCCATCATAACCTCCCCAGCTCCCCTGGTGAAGATAGCGGCCAGAAGCCCTGCTACGTATAGGAGGCTCACACGTGCAAGGCACACTGCTAGGCACTTAACCTGCAGAATCCCCTTTTATGGGGATAGGAGCCTTGGGCCGTGGAAGGAGCCACTGCTCTCAAGCCTCACCCTTCCTAAACAGGCTGAGGAATTCCTTGGGACAGCTGCCTGCCAGACCTGAGTCTCCCAATGGGGTCCTCTGCGGTTAAGATCACCGCACATGCAGCTTAGCCAGAGCAACTTCTTTTGGGAGAGAAACAAAAAACCTCCAGGAAATGTATAGAGCTCAGGTGTACCCAGGCTGGGCTCTATAGCCCCGTCTAGCCACAAAGCTCTATAGAAAACAATAATAATAGGTGTTTGGATTTACCTGTCTCTGTCCTTGGGAAAAAGCGTTTCCAAGATGAACTCGGAGGCGAAGGGGGTTTTATTATTTCTTTTCAAATTAAAAAAAAAATTTTTATTGTAGAAGTAATGCATGGCATATGTCCTAAACTTATGAACAGTTAGAGTAGAACTCCCTCTGTCCTCCCTCTAAGTCTCACATCCACAGGTAGACTTTGATGATAATTGTCTTCTGTTGCCCTTCAGAACTTAGTCTAAGTAAAGCAAGTGTGAATGTAGACCCAGATGGGATCATACGACCAGAACAATCTACAACTTGCTTTTCTCACTTAATGAAATACATTGAATATCTTTTTACAGTATATAGATCTATGAGACTTACTTTGGAGGAAAGTTTTTTTTTTTAAATAAAACATTTAAGAAGGCAGTTTAAGCCAACAAAAGATTAGGAGCCTTAACCTAGCAACTGTTTTTATTTCTGAGTCTTACCTTCTAATCTATCTATGGCTATTTCTCATGCCCACACAGCCTCTCCTCTTTTGTGTCTGCTTGAGGCCTGCATGTGCTCAGAGTTAACATTCCCCCAAGTGCTAAGCTCCTGGGGGCAGGTTGCCTAGACCAAGGGGAGCAGGAGAAATTCTCAGGCCCTGGGATGACCGGTGATGAGATTAGGCCTATCTCACATTTGTTTGTGCTGGCCTGTCAACTCTTTGAAGGCAGGTCCGCAACTGCTCTCCTATTTTGAGCATCACGGCAGCACTGGGACAGAGGCCAGAGGTCCCCAAATCTTCTGTGACTTCTCTTTGCTCTCGCTCTTCTCTCACTCTTGGAAAAATTAAACTTTTCCCTCAAGGTCAGGATCAAATGCCATCTCTCCTGGCAAAGCCTGCCATGACCCACTCCCTCTACACCTACCCCCTCTACCACACCCCCTCTATGGACTGTATTACCTCTTATTCTGGACCCACACCTCTATTAAGTGCTAATGTCATCATACCTCATGTTACACAGAAGGTTCACCTGGTCATCTTCCCTGCTGGACCCAGGGTCCTCCATGCTGGGCTCCTGCGTACTTTATCTTTTATCCATTCATTTTCTGCCCCTATCCACCTCCCCCCCACACCCTCCACCCTGCCACAACCCCAATAGTCCAGCCCAGGCCTTTTACGCTTGATAAGCGCTCAACTCCCACAGACACCACAGTTAACTGCAGAGC
The DNA here is from genome assembly GCF_964270905.1 of Leucopleurus acutus. Taxonomy (NCBI): domain Eukaryota; kingdom Metazoa; phylum Chordata; class Mammalia; order Artiodactyla; family Delphinidae; genus Leucopleurus; species Leucopleurus acutus. The sequence continues at coordinate 132,987,460 of NC_139142.1, read as the reverse complement.
TGTTTGGAACCTGCCTTGGTTCCAAAAACTCAGCCAAGCCCCCAGCTCCCATAGGCCTTGGAATGCACGAACGTCCAGGATTCCCCAAACACAAAGTGAGAAACAAAACACACTCCATTTCCTGGACACACATTGTTTTTTTCTTCTTACTCTTTTTTTTTTTTTTTTGGCTGCCGCGCGCAGCATGCAGGATCTTAGTTCCCCGACCAGGGATCGAACCCAGGCTCCCTGCAGTGGAAGTGCAAAGTCTTAACCACTGGACTGCCAGGGAAGTCCCCATTACTCTTTCTTTTTTTTTTTAATTGAAGTATAGTTGATTTACAATGTTGTGTTAGTTTCAGGTATACAGGAAAGTGATTTTAGCTATATATATATATATATATATATATATATATTCTTTTTCAGATTCTTTTCCATTATAGGTTATTATAAGATATTGAATATAGTTCCCTGTGCTATACAGTAGGTCCTTGTTGTTTATTTTATATATAGTAGTGGACACACATTATTGTATTTAATCCTGGTAGCACCTTGTGAAGCAGCTGCTATTCCCATTTTACACATGAAGAAATTCAGTCTCCAAAATGTTAGGTAACTGGCTCAAGAAATACAGACCACCTACCTTATCAAGGAGAAGGCAAGTGGGAAATTCCACTTCGTGCAACACAGCAAATCTCAGAGAAAGTCAGAAATAAAAGCCAGAACCTTCTCTAGCCAGAGCCCTGTTTGCCTCCCTGGGCTGGGATTCTCGTGCTTGTCTGATCACACACATGCTTATATTTCCTGCTGCCGGAAAGTGAAAGTGACCGACCTAAGTTAAGAATCTTCTGCCCTCATGTCAGTATCTGTGCCGAGTACTTCCCATCTTCTGGAACAATATGAGCTGGATCACATTCCCACTTCACAGTTGTGAAAACTGAGGCTCAGAGAAGTTTTACAGTGGCGGCTGGTCACTCATGCCAAAAAAGCTGTCTGACTGCTAACACCGAGCTTGTCTGTGCCAGGCCCAGGAAGCCCTCAGCTTGGTGTTAGTGGCAAGGAGGTCTTTTGGGCCACAGCTGCGCCCCAGACAAGCCAGTGGTTTCCAAAACGTGAGTGAGCATGTGTGGATGTGTAAGTGCACGTCTGTACTCATTGTCACAGTCCAGAGACTCTTCCCAGGCACCCACTGTGTGCTTGGCACCGTGATGGATAGAGGAGACTTAGGGCTCAGGCCTTACCCTAGAAGAGATTAGGGCTCAGTTGTGGCACAGGGGTACTCTCCTCCAAAGCTAATGAAATGAGACGTTGGAACAGGCCACAAGCTAATAGGGGGACCCCCAAACATGTGCCAGTTGTTCAGCGGAGGAAGCTGTCACCCTGTGCGGGGCAGCTCCTCACGGTGTAATCCTGGAGATGGCACGTAACCACCTCAAGGTCAGGGTTCTGCCAAAGACTGAGAAGCAGCAGGCCCGGGCTTGGGCAAGAGGGCGCGTGGAGAGGGTTGAAGGGAGGGGGCTGCCAGGAGGACAGGCGACTGCAGGGGCCCTGGATGACAGAGGCCCTGGAGGAAGGAGGGAGGCGCCTTTATCACCCATTGTCAGGCAAACAAAGCACAAAGCCACTCAAACAAAGTGGCTGCATTGCACATGCTTCAGTCAGAAGCTGGCACATGGTGCAAACCGCTTGCCCCGAGGTAGCGGTCTCATTGAGCTCAGTTTGCATTATGAAAATTGTAAGAGCGAGAGGGAGGTCCTATGTGAGGATAATTGAAACCGTTATATACCTGTATCTACGGGACACACTTTCCTTTCTACTTATATATCGCCAGCCTGTACATTTTGCATTGTGTTGTTTTTTGACTCAACATTGTTTTATGTATACCTTTCCATGTATCCAGAGTCCGTATAACCTAAAAATATTTTTGTTTCAAAATAATTTCAAATTTAATAGCAACATTTTCAGAATAACAGAACTCCTGTATATCCTTTATATACAGGAACTCCTGTATATCCTATTCTAGGAATAGGTGGACTTGATCCTCCCAAATAGACATACCAGGTTTTAACATTGTGTCACCTCCTCCCTTGCTGTCTCCCTCCTTCCCCACTTTCTCCTTCTCCTCCTGCCTTTCTTCCCCCTTTTTCTTTCCTTCAGTTTCTTCTTTCCTTTCCTTCTTTCTTTTTGTCTGTCTATCTACCTATCTACCTACCTACTTACCTATTATTGTTTCCGAGCCATTTGGGAGTTGGTTGCGGACACTATGCCTCTTTTTCCTCAATGCTTCATTATGCATCTCCTAAGGACACGGGCATTCTCTTTCATAACCACAGTACAACTTTCAAATTCAGGACATTTCACTCTGATACAATATTTTTATCTAAGCTATCATTCTTGTTCCAATTTTGTCAATTTTCCCATTAGTGTTCTTTAAAAAAATTTTTTTAAAATTTTATACAATTTTAAAAGGTTAAACTCCATTTACAGTTATTACAAAATATTGGATATGTTCCCCGTGTTGTATAATACATCGTTGTAGCCTATCTTACACCCAACTGTTTGTACCTCCCACTCCCCAGCTAGTGTTTTTTATTTATATATTTATTTAAAATATTTTATTTATTTATTTGGTTGTGCCGGGTCTTAGTTGCAGCAGGCGGGCTCCTTAATTGCAGCATGCGAACTCTTAGTTTTGGCATGCATGTAGGATCTAGTTCCCCGACCAGGGATTGAACCTGGGCCCCTTGTATTGGAAGCTTGGAGTCTTAACCACTGTACCACCAGGGAAGTCCCCCAACTAGCAGTTTCTCTCCCTGCTAAACAGGATCCAGTGAAGATCATATATTGCATCTCCTTGTCATATAACTTTAGTCTCCTTTAATCTGAAACAGTTCCTCAGCCTTCCTTTGACTTTCATGACAAGATATTTTTGAAGAATACTGGCCTTTTAAAACAAATAGATACAGTCCGTATGTTTTCATTAACCTCATAATAATCTGCTATATAAACATCCCCAATTTACAAACTTTCCCTATTGTTTCTCACTACTAAAAATAAGTGTTTCTGTGAACATATTTGTTAATTTCCTCTCTCTGCATTATTTCTGCCAGTGTATTCTCAGAGGTGGAATACAAGGTCAGAGGTTATGGCTGATTTGTGTAATGATTGAAACTAGAAATACTGAACCAGTTTACCAGGTCACCAGCATGTGCTTATTTCCTTATGGCTTTGCCAATACCCTTTCATTATTTTTGCATAGTTCAAGAGTTTTGTAAAGATACCTTAATGTTTTCACTGTGGAGAAATGCAAAGTGGTTGAAGTCTTCTGTGCTTCTCCCTTAATTCCAAATCTTGTTCTCTGTGCTACTTTACCTTTTTTCATGGTGTTTCTGTTGCATTTTCGTAGATATTTTGAAGTTCTGATAGCAACACAAGGCAGGTAAGGCAAGTATAATCATTCCCATTTTATAAGTGATGAAAATGAGGCCCCATCAGGACTGGAGGCAGAGGTCTTCCTGTAGACGGATGGTGTTGCCTTCCTCCCCCGAGAGGTAGAGGGGATTCAAGGTCTTTGGGGGACCCCAGAACTCTGGCAAAGGGTTCCACTTCTTTGTCTCTACTTTTAGAAGCTGGCTGGAATGTTGTGGGGGTTTTTTGGCCACGTGGCTTGTGGGATTTTAGTTCCCAGACAAGGGATTGAAACTGGGCCCTCAGCAGTGACAGCCCAGAGTCCTAACCACTGGACCACCAGGGAATTCCCTGGAATGGTTCTATAAGAAGGTTTTCTGTGAGGTGCTATTGGGAGAGGGGTTGCTTGGGGAGAAGTGTGTTTTGAGGGCGAAGGCGAGAGCTTGGTTTCCCTGTATTCTCCCTTGCTGGGGAGACCAAGGTGAGGGGTAAGAGCCGCGGCCAGTGGTGGGAGTTAGGGCCTTAGGTACCCATCACCTCAGCTTCAGTAAAGCACCAGGGCTCTGGCAGTGCAGGTGGGAGGCCATGTGAAGCCCTCCAGAGTCTCCCACAGAGGAGATGCTGCAGCCTTCAGAGTCTCTCTTCTGGAGATTGCTCTAGCCCCCAGAGCAGCCTTCAACAGGCTTTAAAGCCCAAGAACTTTAACCTGCAAGGGCTCTGACATTGTCTAGTCCAGGGGATGGGAAACTATAGCCCTACAGTCAATACCACCTACTTTCAATGGCCCTGGAGCTAAGAATTTTTTTTTTTTTTTTTACAAAGTGTGTGTGTGTTTTTTTTAACTTTATTGGAGTATAATTGCTTTACAATGTTGTGTTAGTTTCTGCTGTGTAACAAAGTTAATCAGCTATACGTATACATATATCCCCATATCCCCTCCCTCTTGAGCGTCCCTCCCACCCTCCTTTTCCCACCCCTCTAGGTGGTCACAGACACTGAAAGAATGGGTTTTATGGATGACCAGTTGCAATAGATTTGATGGTTGGAACACTAACTTTGGACCCCAATTAAGCAAACTGTTATCCGCCCCTGCAATTCCATTCTTCTCATGGCAGACATGTATTACCAAAAACAAACAAAACAGAATAAGACAAATGCAATTCTTATTATATTTTGAGTTTCATCAGTTAAAATTTTGTGGAAATTTAGTTTTCTCCTTTGTTATGTGAGTACCTACTCTGTGCTTCCAGTTGAGGAGGTGCAGATTTGATCCTGGGTCGGGGAATTGGGATCCCACGTGGTGCAGGGCCAAAAATACTACTACTACTAATACTACTACTAATAATAAATAATAATATCCTGGATTTTACTTCATGGCTCTCAATGCCTAAAGTATTTACCATCTGACTCTTTGTGGAAAAAACGTGTCTACTCCTGATCTACTTCCAGTATGGTTTACTAGTTAAGCAGCAAAACTTTAAAAAAGTGACTTATTCTGGGGTGGGGGACAGGATAGAAACAGATCAAAGTGAGGTGCAGTTATGTAAAAGGAGGAAGAAGAGGTGAGCAGCGGTCCACCTGCGCCCCTTCCCTGCCCTCCGTCTCACATAGCCCGTGAGGAACCTCCGAGAAGTCCAGTTTCAAAACCACTGTTCATGTCAGTCTGTCCTGTCCTGCAGGGAGTGCTGGGGTGGAAGACGGGAAGGGAGGTCTGGGTATTAGGGATTGTGCATCCTCTCTAAACCTGGCCCTGCACTGGTCATGGGCTGTTACCTAGTTTAACCCTCTTGCAGCCCTACGGGGTGGCCGGCGTTTCTCCCACTTTGCAGATAAGGAAGCTGAAGCTGGGAGAACTTAACTAACTTGCCGAGGGAAGTGTCACAGCTGGGATTTAAACCCATGACTTCTGACTCCCGGCCCAGTGCTCTTTGGTGGGGGGGGGGGGGTACCAAGCTGCCCAAGATTTTTCTTTCTGCCTGTGACCCTGGGCTCCCCTCCAGAGAACAGGGGAGGAGGTGGATACGGTTGTTTAGTGGTTTATTGGGGAATCTGCTGAGAGCCCAGTTGTCCTTGTTTAATCCATTTCCACGGCTGATACTGCTCCCCTGCCCACGCCCACCCCCTGGCTGCCTGCATCTAAGCCTGAGACCTCAGTGCCCTAATCTTGAATCTTGAGCTGCTGGTCCTTGGTGGCCTGGCCACAGGGCCTGGAGGGTGATGAATTATCCTTCCCTCCTGGGGGTGAGGTTTATTTGGCACCCTGGGCCCAGGGCCCACCAGCTAAAGAGGAGAACTTGGCTGCTCAGGGGCTGCAGTAGGGTCCTGGGAGGCAAACGCTCCTACTGGTGTCTTGGAGGAGACAGGGAGACGGGGCAGAGGGGGAAAGGCAGCTGAAGGCCCCAGCAGGAGGACGAGCTCGGGGCAGCAGCCTGATGAGCCCTAGCCTGGTGGTGACTACTCCGGCTGCTGCAGCCACCGGGCCCAGGTGTGATCCCGGCTCTGCTACTGTGGGCCGCTGGACCTGGGGCAGCTTCACGCTCATAGGCTCCGTTTCTTTGTGCTAAGATGGTCCCATTTCTCACAGGGTTGTTTTCCAGCCTTCTGGGGTCCCCTCCTTTAATGTCCAAATAAGAATAATGAGCATTCCATTCCAGGACAACAGGAAGTCCTGTTCCTGACTGAGCATTTCTGGGTCTCCCCAGGGAGGGCTCACATCCTCCTTGTTGCCTTAGGTCCTTGGACTCAGGACCTCTTTCTCCTTCGAGACAAGGCAGCGCTCCCTCTGTGACCCTGTCTCAGGCACGGACTCAGGCCCGTTTCTGAGTGCCTCCCTTGCCACTGAGGCTGCTTGCAGGATAAACTGAGTTTCGGGTAGTGAGAGGAATTTCTGCACAGAGAAGGAAACAACTTCAAGTGGGGTAATAGATACCTCCGCTCCCCTGACTCCTGCCATCTGCCATGATACTGAGGCCTTCCAGGACCCCTCCACAGGCCCGAGATCTGCTACCATCCTTATACTTACCTCCCCAAAGAGACCCCCTATTCTTTCACATATAGGAAGTTTAGGTCCTTGTTACAGCCTCTCCCTGAAAGGACCCTGGGCCTCTCTTTTCCAGAACCAAAGATCCTTTAAAGTTTTTCCCATGCTAAAAGCCATCTCTGACCATCCCTCCACCCCACCTCCACCCCATTTCGGAGTCTTTTGCCTTCCTTATTACCAGTAACAGTTCTGAGCAGCTTTCAAAGTGATTCTTTTCCCATTCCTAGCACAGATCCAAGGGGCATAGCCTGGCATGTGGGAAGTACCCAGCAAATGGTTGAAGATACGGACAAGGTGATGCTAAAAGCCCAGCGGTCAGTTGTTTTGAAGAGCTCATAGGGAGGAGCTGGGTTGGGCTGCTTCTCCTCTGTTACCTCATTTGATCATGAGCCTCCACATTGGAGTAGGTGGGTGGGGAGGAAGTCACCGTCCCCATTTTACAGATATGGAAACGGAGGCACAAAGACCCAGCCCTACCCTTGAGAGCAGGGTGGCCAGGTGGAGTGGAGATAAGGCTGGTGTCCACAGGGGTTTGTAAACACGGATCCAAGTAGCAATCTTGAAAAGATTTCTTAGAGAAAGAGATTGTATAAGACACCTTTGGACCCAGCTAAATCAGCAGCGTTTCCAGAGTTTGGAATTGTGAAATTCTTTCTGATGTTTCAGCTGAGCCCTGATGTAAGAGCCTTCCTGGGGTCCACACATGCCTCTGAGATTTCAGCTTTCTGCTGGTCAGGAAGCACTGCCAGGCCCTGGCTAAGCCGGTTTGGCTCCACCAACTGCCACCCCAATTCCCCTGGTTCCCAGTGTTGTTACCATCCAGGAAGTTCTGCAGCTGGACCATCCCTGGGGCAGCTGATCCACCCCTCTCCAATACACAGTCAAGAATTTGTCTCTCAGGCTCAGGTATTAAACCTAGGTACGAATCCCAGTTTTACTACTCACTGCCTGTGTTACCTTGGGTAAGTTACTTCACCTCTCTGAGCCTTGGTTTTCTCATCTGTGAAATTGAGAACATACCACCTACCTTATCAGGCCAGGATTTGAACCTCCATCTCTCCTGACTCTAGAGGATTGAATGAGATGATGAGCGAAACATGTAGCACAGTGATTGTCATCTTGGGTAGTATATATGAATCAGAGGAGGTTTAAAACAAACACACGTGTATACATGCCAGGGATTCAGATTTAGAAGGTCTGGGGTGGCGCTCTGGCATCCATATTTTTTAAAGTGTCCCAATTTGTGTAGACTGTACACCTGGATCCAAGATCACTTCTTCAAAATGGTACTTGAGACACAAAGTAAGCTCCCAGAGCTGTCGGTTTACGCCTTGCTTCCCTGATTGAGCAAGTCTATTATCCTCTGTCGCGGTGGGCCATGTTAATTTTACCTCTGTGTTCGCTCACAAAGACCCCTGCTGGGATTCCCACTCACCCCCATCTTGTGCATGGTGTCTGCCATACCTGATATCCCTTTCTTGCTAAAACTACCCTCTTTCCTTTTCCGCCCTGAGCCCCTCACAGCCCCCTGCCCCATAGAGTGGAGCTGGGCTGGCTCTTGTGCAGGGGTGGCCCCCTGACTGGAACAGGGATGGTCACTTGACCCAAGAGTGACCCATTCATTGGCTATTTGGTGTCCTATGAGATGGCTGGGCTGAAAAAGCTCTGCCCACTAGGACCAGTGATATATGAGCCAAAAGCCAATTAGATGGCCTCTCTCTGAGACTTGATGCACAGTGAGGAGGGAATGGGGCTGCCACAGAAGATGCAGTGATTCCACGAGCTAATTCCTTTGTGGCTTCTAGGTTCACTTTCTCTTCCTGTGTGTATCCTTCCAGTGACCGCCTTTTCCTCAAAGAGCCTAGGTTGCATGCCTTCCCTGTGTTATCTGTGTCTCACCCATGCCCAGAGCCCTGCTCCAGTTCTACCATGCCCAAGTTCTGCTTCCTTACAGAGGCCTGTCCTGACTACTGCAGGCATGTTGACTGCAGGCGGGGTTGGGTACACCTGTTCTACGTACCTACAGCACGTTGTGGATTCCCTAGTCGTCATTATTTGCCTTTGAGTCTGTTCCCGCCGTCTCTGGCATCGCCCCTTAACAAAAAGCCACCCTAAAGCAGCTTGCAGTCCAGTGAGCTTTCCAATCATAGGATCTGGAGGTCATTCTCTTTTATCTCCCAGTGCCTTACCCAGTGATAGGCACATAGTAGGTACACAATAAATGTTCGAATGAGTTCTGGTTTCAGTTGGCTCCCGGGGTCTCTATTCTGCCTTTGCACTGTGACCTTAAGGAAGTTTCTCTTCCTCTCCGGTTCTCAGTTCCATTTCCCCCCTCAGCTCTAAAATGTCATGAGGCTATGAAATACCCATCAAACATCTATTGGGTAGGAGATGCTTTGATGGGCATAGGGAGGGGCGGAGAGGGGAGTGAGTGCAGAGATGTAGTTTATACCTTCTAGGAGCTTAAAGAGAGGTTGCAGGGGCACATAAACAAACAAACAAATAACCTCAGCAGCAATTCAAGAGCTGTCAGAACATAGTGCAGCCAAAAGAACGTTCCAGACAATCTATGTGATACTAGTTCAGAACGTGGCTACCTCCATGGACTGGCACAGTCAGAACAGGTTTTGGGAGGTGAGAGCTAAGTGAGGCACTGAAGGATGGGTGGGATTTGAATAGGCCGAGCAGTGAGTGTGGGCATTCTAGGACTAGGTGGACCTGAACCTCCCAAATAGACAGGAAAACGCAAGGTGTGTTTGTGAGAGTGGGTCCCCCGGAAACTGGATGACGTGTTCTGATAGGGAAGCAGTGCGTGAGCCTGGAGTAGCAAGGAGGGGATGGACAAAAGTCTAAGCTGCCATTAAAGTTTTACTAGTGTTGGTATTGATCACAGTGAGGGGAGGTGGGAAGAATGAGGGGAAGTTAGGACTACGGTTGATTTAATTGTCTTTTACTTATACTGTCTGTATTTTCTTAAAAAAACTTTAAACATGTATTTCTTATGTCATATAGGACAAATTGCTTTTTAAGTATTTCATGCTCAGGAGTTTGGACTTCATACTGGTTTTAAGCTGGAAGAAAGGTTAATGGGATTGAATGGGGAAAAGGGTCATGGGGGACTTCCCTGGTGGCGCAGTGGTTAAGAATCCACCTGCCGATGCAGGGGACACGGGTTCGATCCCCGGTCCGGGAAGATCCCACATGCCGTGGAGCAACTAAGCCTGTGCGCCACAACTACTGAGCCTGCGCTCTAGAACCCACAAGCCACAACTACCGAGCCCACGTGCCACAACTACTGAAGCCCGCATGCCTAGAGCCCGTGCTCCGCAACAAGAGAAGCCACTGCAATGAGAAGCCTGCGCACCGCAACGAAGAGTAGCCCCTGCTCGCCGCAACTAGAGAAAGCCCTCGCGCAGCAGCGAAGACCCAGTGCAGCCAAAAATAAATAAGTTAATTAATTACAAAAAGAAAAAAGGAAAGGGTCGTGGGAGGTGGCCCAGTGAGGAGTGAATCGCTATAAAGAATGTGAGGGGGGCTTCCCTGGTGGCGTAGTGGTTGGGAGTCCGCCTGTCAATGCAGGGGACAAGGGTTTGTGCCCCGGTCCGGGAAGATCCCACATGCCGCGGAGCGGCTGGGCCCATGAGCCATGGCTGCTGAGCCTGTGCGTCCGGAGCCTGTGCTCCGCAACGGGAGAGGCCACAACAGTGAGAGGCCCACGTACCGCCAAAAAAAAAAAAAAAAAAAAGAATGTGAGGGGATGAGGACCTGGAAGCTTCTCAAGGGAAGGATGGAGGCTTCACTGACTTGTATCCTTCACACAGAAAGAAAGGACTCAGTAAACCCTTGTAGAAAGATTAGCAAATCAGGGTGGCAGCCCCTAAAATAGAAGGTAAAGTGATGGTGAGGATTCACACTGGTTCCTGCAGTGAGTCTCCCATCTCTTCTGCCAGAAAAATTCTGGCAGATACCCTGGGAAGTTTGGAAAGAGTCATTTGTCATTGTCCTCACTGGGCCACCTCCCATGACCCTTTTCTTTTTTTTAGATTTAATTTATTAATTTATTATTAATTAATTAATTTATTTTTGGCTGCATTGGGTCTTCATTGCTTTCTCTAGTTGCAGCGAGCGGGGGCTACTCTTCGGTGCGTGGGCTTCTCAAAACTTAAAACTATTCAAATGTTAATAACTGCAGGTGCTCATTTAACAATAACAGTGTTGTACATTTCTTTTCTCTCTGTGAGATTGCCCAGAAGACTATAGCATTGCCAAGATTGTCCAAGCCTTTTTAAAAAAATTTTTATTGGAGTATAGTTGATTTACAATGTTGTGTTAGTTTCAGGTGTACAGAAAAGTGAATCAGTTATACATATACATATATCCACTCCTTTTTATATTCTTTTCCCATATAGGTCATTACAGAGTATTGAGTAGAGTTCCCTGTGCTATACAACAGGTCCTTATTAGTTATCTCTTTTACGTTTAGTAGTGTGTTTATGTTAATCCCAACCTCCACCTTTCCCCTTTGGTAACCATAAGTTTGTTTTCTAAGTCTGTGAGTCTGTTTCTGTTTTGTAAATAAGTTCATTTGTGTCATTTTTTAGATTCCACATCCAAGCCTTTTAATGACATGTTCTTTTCCTCCTTCTGAGCGCCTTCTCTCTCATCTTCCTTCCTTTCTTCTACTAGTTGTACTCAGCCCTCAAGTCCGGTGAAAAGTCTCCTGTCCTTCTGAAGCCTTCCCATGGGTATTTCCCCCAGCTTCAGCCATCTATCCAGCTTCCAGCATCCGTAGCCCTTACAATCTCTGCCTCATACACAATTGTTCTGAAGCAGAAGGTTTCCTGGAGGTTCATTCTGTATTCTGAGCCAAACCGTGAGCCCCTTGTAGGCAGGGGCCAAGGTTTATCATTCTTAGTTTTCCCACCACCATTAGCATAGAGCTGGATCTATAGTAAGTGCTCAGTAAACACAGGGGCTGGTGTTAACCATAAATTGTACTCAGCCAGCACTGCGCCCCTGAGGGCTTGAGTTTGTGTTTCCAAGCCCAGGAGAAGGTACAAATGCAGTGGCATTATTTTCATCACAGTCCTGTTCACACGACCTTCTTTGTTTTCTTGCCTGGAGGGGGTGGAGCAGGGGAACAGGCCAAGTGTGCAGAGCTGTTTGACATCCCAGCAGCTGTACAGAATGCTCACTTGTTCTCCCCTTTCATGTGCCAGAATTGCCGCACATCCCAGCTTCTTCCTGCACTGGTGTTAGCCTTGTGGCCTCTGTCCTGCTCCTGCTTCTCCAGGAAGTGGCTGAGCCTGGTTCTGCGAACCCCAACGGGATATCTAGTCCCAGATAGAGAAGATGCCAGAGCTTCCCCTTGTGGGCAGCGACCAATCTCAACTGAGGAGGTGCCGTGGAAGTTCCAGGTCACGGTGGTGGCTTTCTTGGGGCTTTCTGAGGATAAGAGAAATGCAAAGATTCATCTGTGGCATCTGAGCCATCAGCCATGGACTTAAAGACCTTGATTCAAGTCCCACTTTAGCTGTCAATATGCTTTGTGACTTTGGGCGAGACACCTTCCCTTTCTGGGTCATGCAGCACTTTGGTGGTGCAAGTGGAACCTGATTGCAGGTCTCCTTGCTCCTGGTGCTTCCTCTTTCTCCTATTCCACAGAAACACTACAGGTATTTGATATCACACTAAGTCACCTACCCTTTCACTTTTGACTTGTTCCTGTTAGTACCTGAGGTGCTCTTGAGAGTAGGGACTTTCTTCAGAAAGTCTGCTGTCAGAGATCTACCCCCAAAACATGATTCTCCTACATTTCATTCCTTTCAGCTTCAGACATCTTGGGGCTACGTGATGGGTCTGTTTGTCTCTCTTTTTTAAAATTAAAGTATATGGGCTCCCTTGGTGGTGCAGTGGTTGAGATTCCGCCTGCCGATGCAGGGGACACGGGTTCGTGCCCCAGTCCGGGAAGATCCCACATGCCACGGAGCGGCTGGGCCCGTGAGCCATGGCTGCTGAGCCTGCGCGTCCGGAGCCTGTGCTCACAACGGGAGAGGCCACAACAGTGAGAGGCCCGCGTACCACCAAAAAAAAAAAAAAAAAAAAAAAAAGTATAGTTGATTTATAATGTTCTGTTAGTTTCTGGTGTACAGGAAACTGATTCAGTTATACGTATATATAACATATTCTTTTTTCTTATCCTTTTCCATTATGGTTTATTACAGGATATTGAATATAGCTCCCTATGCTATACAGTAGGACCTGACCTTGTTATTTAGTGTCTGTCTCTTTTGACAGCTGCAAAGAGATCCTTCCAGAAAAGGTGGGCCAAGTGACACTGCTTTGTTGAAGCAAGTAATGCCGTCCCATGACTGGGCTCCATAAAGATTTGTCATACGAATAGATGAATGAGTGAATGAATGAATGGATTCTAGCAAGAGGCAAGAGAATTGATGATGCCATGGGATCACCTGAATCATCACTGTAAGAGACCAGGGCAGTCTTGGGAAGACCCCTCTGTGAAACTGACCATCTTAGGGCAGCACTTGCCCAATTTCCAGTCCTGATGAAATGGGTTCTGTCCCCCACTGCCACCCCAGCTCTCTCTCCATGTCGATGCATTCAGCAAGACCGTGCAGCGAGAGCTGGTGTGCGAGTAAAGGCGTCCTGGCTTTGGTTCTGCCGCTGCATGTGCTTAGGCAAATCCTTTCCCTCCCCAGGGGATGTCGGTTTCCCATCTCTAATGTTTAAGTGCCTTCCAGCACTAGCCTCCTGTGACTGTATGATCATGTGAAGCATCCTTGCTGGGTCAGAGGCCACCTACTCGCCAGGGCAGGAGTCACCAAGGGCCATGGCACAGTAAAGCCTCCGGTGCCACTGAGACTGCTGTCGCTGAGATTAGACAGGGATGCTTGGCATCGAGGCTGTGCCCAGGGCCTGTTTTAGCAACACGGCTAGTAAATATTGACTCTGTGGCACGAAAATGGAAAGCAGAGATGACTGTGTTAACTCACTCAGAGGGCAGAAGTTCACCAAGCCCTGATAAGACAAGATGTAGTTACGCAATCTGTGGGCGTATCATTGACAAATACGTTGTTTAGGGCTGGGGAGAGCTGAAAATAGGACAAGGGAGCCTTCACGGCTGATCCGCGGCTGCTGTCCCGTTGGCATAGGCTGGCCTGCCGGTTCATCGTTCATTTTTAAATGAATGGATACTTACGTTCTTGAAGGATAGAGAAAAAAGACTGTAAGGAAATACACCAAAACATTCACTGTGACATTCTCTAGAGATGGTGAAATTGCCAGTAATTAAAAACTATTTTTCACAGTCTACAACAATCACATTACTTATAATCAGAAAAAGGTAATGTATTAGAAATAAAATACCCTTTTTTGAAGAGTCTGAAGGAACTTTCAGAATCTTCTAAGTACTTCAGATCTTTGTGTTTTGCCTACTGGACATTGTATGGTAACGTAGCTCTCAAAAAACAAGAAAACTCCATATGAGAGAAGGTACTCTTCAGAATAAACCCTGATCTAAGCGTGTTTATGTATTGATTTGTACCCGTGAAAGCAGAACGTGGTGGGATAAAATTCCAGTCACTTGAGATAGCAGGATTTTTTTTTTTCTATGTAAACAAACACTGCTTTGAGTGCTTTCTGTTTGCCAGCCCTGTATTCTACAGTGACCAGGCCCGCTTGGCCCAGAACTGGGCAGGTCTGAGCACAGGGCACTCCGGTAAGCCGTTCCAGTGGTTCTGGTAAGGTAGCAGGAGCCAGGTATGGAGGAGGGACTAGGCCATAGAATTTGGAAGGCAGGGGTGGGAGTGCCATTATATTAATAATAATAATTATCACTGATTAAACACCAACCATATGCCAGGAACCTTCCACATATTACTGATCCTTACAAAACTTTGTGTGATAGGCATTAGCTACCTTTTAGGGATGAGGAAAGCAGGGCTAGGAGAGTCACCTCCCAAAACTTCAGGGCCCATCAGCAGCAGGCTCTGGATTCAAACCCACATCTGCCTGACTGCAAAGCATTTGCTTTTCCCACCCTGCCAGGCTGCCTCTCAAGCAATTTAGGGTTTTACGGGAGAGCACAGACACCTGCAAAGGGAGCCTGAGCTAGCAAGATGCATGCAGTCTCCATCCAGGACTGAGGGTCTTTGGAGGAAGACGCAGCCCCAAGCGTAAATCATCTGCGAGTAGCTACAGGTAGCATCCTTGTGTGCCAGCCCTGACCCCAGGACTGGGTCCATCTGCCCTCCTCGGCCCTGGGGCCACCCAGTGGGGCCATTGGGGCCACAAGAACCATGGGACAGGTGAGCCTTCTTTGAGGTTCCTTCTGGCCAGTCCAAACGGCCCTTCATCCTCATCATCCCTTGTGCGATGGGGAAGGTCATTTGTTGGGGGGCAGTTGAAGTTTGGGGCTGCACAGTCAGGGCCTGTGGAGGAGGAGAAATTGGTCTGTAGGCCTACTTTGTACCTGGTTAATTAAAACAACCAGTAAAAGAGTCTCGTGGTGGTTTAGCTTTGTAGCTGGCTCGCTAGAGCTAATTTCTGAGTCTGACCAATCGCCTCTTTGGGCCCAAAGATCCTGTCCTCACAGCCCTTGGGACTGGCCAGGAGCCTCACTTCCTCGCCCAGCTCCTCTGGAAATCTCTCTACTGTAACCTACCTGGAGAATGCTTCGTCTGCCCCCTTCACCGGGGAAGGCTTGCCTTCTGAGAATGAATGCCTCAGAGTTGAAGTTCATCAGTTAAAGTTGGTCTCCACTTATTTTGTTTTCTCAGGAGAAAGGATGTGAGTTTTGGGGGAGGGGCTGAACTGTGGTATGTGGTGTTTTTAAAAAACTATGTTTTTGGCCCAAGCAGCTGAGCTGATTGCAGCCCAGCAGCACCCGTTATGGAAATGGCTTATCTTGTGGTTCTCCAGAGTTGTGCCTAGAACGTATTTGGCTTCCTGACAAAACCATATAGGATTTTGAAATTTGATGGAGAAGGCTTCAAAGTTACCAAAATTGAAAGGAGTCGTGACATCTGTATTCTCCTTCTGGCCCAGGAGTCTGGGTTTCTCTGAGGCTCACACCAATGTGAGTATCTGTTTTTTGACATAATAATGATAATCGTAATAATCACCTACATTTGTACAGAACTTTACAGTTCATGAAGAACATTCACATACATTATCTCATTCAATTCTTGTGGCTACACGTCTAGATAGGCAGGGACAATTAACCCTATTTTACAGAAGAGAAAATGAGGGCTCAGAGACGTTAAGTGACCTGGTCACACAGCTAGGAAGAGGCAGCATCAGAAGTTGAACCAAGGTTTTCTGACTCCAGACCAGGAAAGGCAGGGAGGTTTGCATCCAGTTTATGATGTGGACCTGCCATTGTGTTGGAATGCAGGCTCCCTGGGCACAGGGAGATGCAAGCAACCCAAGACTGTCCCGGGTCCAGCAGAGCCAGCCTCTGTAGAAGATGAGACAACCTTCAAGGTGCAACCTTGGGCCCAGCAGAGCCAGCCTCTGTAGAAGATGAGATGACCTTCAAGGTGCGACCTTCAAAGGCTCTTTCTGAGCCTTATGGTAAGTGGGTCTTGGCCCCCTGTAGACCAGCAGTGGGAGGACCCCGTATTAAGAGCTCACAGAGCCTTTCTGCCCGTGGACGCCGCCGAGTAAGCATCGCTGACGTCTCTCCTCCCCCTCCACTGCCGTCATGTCTAAGTCAGAGTCACCCAAAGAGCCCGAACAGCTGCGGAAGCTCTTCATCGGAGGTTTGAGCTTTGAAACAAGTGATGACAGTCTGAGGAGCCACTGTGAGCAGTGGAGAACACTCACAGACTGTGTGGTAACGAGGGATCCAAACACCTGGTGCTCCAGAGGCTTCGGGTTTGTCACATATGCCACTGTGGAGGAGGTGGATGTGGCCATGAATGCAAGGCCACACGAGGTGGATGGAAGAGTGGTGGAACCAAAGAGGGCCGTCTCAAGAGAAGATTCTCAAAGACCTGGTGCCCACTTCACTGTGAAAAAGATTTCTGTTGGTGGCATTAAAGAAGACACTGAAGAACATCACCTAAGAGATTGTTTTGAACAGTATGGGAAAACTGAAGTGATTGAAATCATGACTGACTGAGGCAGTTGCAAAAAGAGAGGCTTTGCTTTTGTAACCTTTGATGACCATGACTCTATAGACAAGATTGTCATGCAGAAATACCACACTGTGAATGGCCACAACTGTGAAGTAAGGAAAGCCCTGTCTCAGCAAGAGATGGCTGGTGCCTCATCCAGCCAAAGAAGTCAAAGTGGTTCTGGAAACTTTGGTGGTGGTCATGGAGGAAACTTCAGTGGTCGAGGTGGCTTTGGTGGCAGCCGTGGTGCTGGGGGATAGGGTGGCAGTGGGGATGGCCATAATGGATTTGCTAATGATGGAAGCAATTTTGGAGGTGGTGGAAGCTACAATGATTCTGGCAGTTACAACAATCAAACTCCAAATTTTGGACCCATGAAAGTTGGAAACTTTGGAGGCAGAAGTTCTGGCCCTTATGGTGGTGGAGGCCCATACTTTGCCAAACCCCGAAACCAAGGTGGCTGTGGTGGTTCCAGCAGCAGCAGTAGCTATGGCAGTGGCAGAAGGTTTTGATTACTGCCAGGGAGGAGTGTGCTACGACGGGCTTATCAACTCTTAAAAAACAAAATTCCAGTTCAAGCTCATGGCTAAAGGGAGCATCCTTATGAGGACCTTTATCTGAGCCACTGTGCACTTCATTTTCACTGCCATGCAGTAGTCATTAGCTGCTATGCAGCTCGAATTAATCATTCAATTTTGTGAATGGACTTTTTAAAAATAAAATGCATTTGACTTGGGAAAAAAAAAAAAAAGAGCTCATAGAGCCCTGGAGTTAGCTGCTTTTGAACTTCGGAGCGGTAATTCCCACCTGGGACATACTGTCCTTGTCCTGCGTGGCAGAGGCAGGAGAGAGTGTGTCCTTGGCAGGGCAGGGCCCTGTGGGTCAGCCAGGCTGTGGTCTCCTGCAAGACCGCAGCTGGCACAGGTCCCTGACCATGTGGTGCCCTCTCCTGCCGCCTCACCACCCTGCAGGGACCTGCTCTGCTCTTCTGCCCACATCACCTCATCCTTTCCTGCCCACCTCCTGTTAGGACGCTTCCTTTCTCCATGCCCCTTGCTTGTCTGGTAATTTCTCTCTCCTTCCTCAAAGGTGGCACATCTTGTTTTTATTTAATGGTCTTGACTTTTCTGAGGGATCAGATCTGTTTCTTCAGTTAGACGTCAGCTCCCCTGTGGTACCTTGCCTGTGGTCTTTGGTAAATATTCAGTACATATTGGTAAATACCATTGGCTGCTCACCTGGCGTAGGAAAGTGTTTTGGGCTCCTGGCCTCGCCCAGGACCTGAAGTCTCCTTCAGAGACCTGAGAGCTGTTGGGACAATCACACAGTGTTCAACCTGAAAGGGACCTTCGAGGGTATTTAATAATCCAACACTGGTTTTCCAGAAGAAGAAATGAAAACCCAGGAGGGAGTGATTTGTTCCTAAATTATCTGGTGGCTTTGAACAAGTCACTCACTTCCTGTGTTCTCATTTCTTCCTCTGGAAACCAGAGTGTTGGACTGTTAGATACTCTCAAAGCTGCCTTTTAGATTGAACGTTGGATGATTGTCCCAACAGCCCTCAGGTCTCTGAAGGATGGTGTGTGATGCGGCGGGAAGTTTTTCCCCATGCCTGAGGGAGGGTCGGAGATACTCACTCCTCCACGTCTGCCCGCAGCACCGCTGTCTCCTCAGGTGGTACTAGAACACCAGACTGCAGGATGGATCACACTTTCCTCTGTAAGCAGTCTTGGAGATAACCCCACTTTCCAAGGGTCAGGTGCTCCGGGATGCAGGAAGGCCATCTTGGAGCCCTTGGTTAGAGGAAAATGAAGTAAATGAACACTTGACCGGAGTCACTGCACCTCCAGGGAGGACTCAGGCAGCCAAGCCTCTGGCTCAGAACCCTGGCTTGAAGGTGTTTCTTTCTGGCAAAGCTTCCAGTCACACCCAAAGAAGGTTGGGATTTGTTAAGTGCAATGACTAATTAGTCCTGAGGCGGAGATCTCTACCCGCTCACGATGGTATCATGATTTTTTCACGTCAGGTTGGAACACTTACAGGGGCTGGACCTTTGTTTCCTGTGGCTTCCATGTCATGTGCAGACAACTGTATTTTTCCAGAATGGATAATTTCTCAAACCTAGCTTGCTTTCCCAGTTGCCGCCAGGAAACTTATAACTCTGGTCACTCGACAGCGCCCCCCTTCCTGGGTCTGCAGTTGTTTCGGAAGGAATGCATTCTTATCTGGGCCTCAGTTCCTTTCCTAGCAGTGCAGGCGCTGGGCTAGCTGCTATCTCAAGGCCTTCCAGCCCTCAGGTTCTTTACTTTTTCTTGCCCCTTTTCCCAGCGGACATTTCTGTTTTCTTAAGGGATATGCTTCCATAGAGCTGCTGCAAGTAAATCAGAGACATCTCAGCTGCTGGGAAGCCCTATGCCTGGTTTCACCTTTCTGCCCAATTACTAAGTCTTAAAGGCACCTAGTGTCCTTTAAGCTGCCAGTTTTCTGCCTTTCAAGATCACACAGACTCAATGTCTAAAATCTCGGTAAGGAAGGACAAGGTCTCAGCCCTGAGGCAGTTAAGGCGGGCTCACTCCGCTCTGTATTCCCTCAGAATGAAGGGTAGGACCTGTCTCACTCCTCAGGACGTTTGCAGTGTCACTGTGACTGCTTCCTGCACTCTGGCTGTGGAAGTGATTTGTCTCCTCAGTGATCTGGTTGCCACCTTGTGGATTGTCTGGGGGTAGGGGTGGCAAGGGCCTCAGGCCTTATAGGGTCTAAAAATGGTTTTGCTTCCGTGCTTTTTTTTGTCTGTTTGCCATTATGATGACACCGGAGATATAATTTGTATCCTGTTTTCCCCAATTACATTACATTGTAAACATTGCCCTCTCATTTTCTCGGGGAATATATTTATCGGCCAGGTGACATGATCAGGTTAACTTTAATAGTTGAAAAAGAAAACTAGTGGATAAAAAAAAAGAAAATCAAATAGTGCACTGAAAAGTTTCCTCCCCCATCCTCCTGAATCTTTCTAGCCCCAGGCCTCAGAAGGGACCATTATTAAGTTTCCATATATCCTTCCAGAAACTGTCTGTGCATACACAGCCATACATATGCACGTTCTGTATTTTTTTAAATGTAGATTGGATCAGCCTGTGCACGTAGATGGGATCAGAATGTTGTTCTGCAATTTGAGTTTTTAATCTTGTGCATTTTCCCAGATCCGTGTGTGTGTGTGTGTGTGTGTGTGTGTGTGTGTGATGTTCTTTTTAACAGCTGCATAGACCAACTATGGATGGACCATAATGAATTTAACCGGTGACATTGAGGTTGTTACTACAATGCGCATCCTTGTATATACATCTGCATACCTCATTTACTCACCTCCTATCTGCCAAGTATGGTTCTAGACACTGAAGATTCTGCAGTAAAAAAGACAGACTCCAGTGCCACACTCATACCAGTATAATTGTTAGATAAATTCTGGAAAGTGGAATTGTTGGCTGATTGATTTATCACATTTATTGAATGCATGTAAGCCATGTAGAATATTTTGTCGCATGTTGATGAATGTTTGAATTTTTGGCTGCCTGAAACTTTCTCCCTTACACTTGCCCCTGACCACGGTATCCGTACCCTCTCCTCAGCCTCCCAGTGGTTAAAGGGCCATTTACTGAGGCTTCAGGAAGGTCACTACAACAGTGCTGGGTGATGACAGTAACATGTGTTTGCTGACAATTTTCTTTCTTTTTTTTTTTTCTTAACTGACGTATAGTTGATTTATAGTACTATATTTGTTTCAGGTGCATAACATAGTGATTCAATATTTTTTAGATTATACTCAATTTAAAGTTATTATAAAATATTGGCTATATTCCCTGTGCTGTACAATATATTCTTGTAGCTTATTTCTTTTATACATAGTAGTTTGTACCTCTTAATCCCCTATTCTTATTTTATCCCTTCTCCCTTCCCTCTCCTCAGTGGTGACCACTAGTTTGTTCCCTATGTCTGTGAGTCTCTTTGTGTTTTGTTATATTCACTTGTTTGTTTTATTTTTTAGATTCCATATATAAGTGATAGCATACAGTATTTGTCTTTCTCTATCTGACTTATTTCACTAAGCATAATACCCTCCAAGTCCATCCATGTTTTTGCAAATGGCAAAATTTCATTTTTTTTGTATTTTATTTTATTTTATCGAAGTATAGTTGATTTACAATGTTGTGTTAGTTTCTGGTGTACAGCAAAATGATTCAGTTATATATATATGTGTGTGTGTGTATATATATATTCTTTTTCAAATTCTTTTCCATTATAGTTTATGACAGGATATTGAATATAGTTCCTTGTGCTATGCAGTAGAACCTTCTTGTTTATCTATTTTATATGTAGTAGTTTGTATATATGTTAATTCCAAACTCCTAATTTATCCCTCCCCACCTTCCCCTTTGGTAACCATAAATTTGTTTCCTATGTCTGTAAGTCTGTTTCTGTTTTGTAAATAAGTTCCTTTGTATCAGTTTTTTAGATTCCACATGTAAGTGATGTCATATGATATTTGTATTTCTCTGTCTGACTTCAATTAATATGATAATCTCTAGGTCCATCCATGTTGCTACAACTGGTATTATTTTATTCTGTTTTATGGCTGAGTAATATTCCATTGTATATATATGTATACCACATCTTCTTTATCTGTTCATCTGTCGACGGACACATAGGTTGCTTCTATGTATTGGCTATTATAAATAATGCTGCTATGAACTTTGGGGTGCATGTAACTTTTCGAATTAGTGTTTCTGTTTTCATTGTATATATACCTAGGAGTAGAATTGCTGGATCTGTAGTTCTGTTTTTAGTTTTTTGAGAACCCTCCATACTGTTCTCCATGGTGGCCGCACCAGTTTACATTCCCACCAACAGTATATGAGCGTTCCCTTTTCCCCACACCCTCACCAACATTTGTTATTTATAGACTTTTTGATGCTAGTCACTCTGACAGCTGTGAGGTGATATCTCACTGTGGCTTTGATTTGCATTTCTTTGATGATTTGCATTTCTTTGATGATTAGCAGTGTTGAGCATCTTTTCATGTACCTGTTGGCCAACTGAAAAATGTCTATTCAGGTGTTTTGGCCATTTTTAATAGGTGTATATATATATATATCAATCAACTGAAAAATGTCTATTCAGGTGTTTTGGCCATTTTTAATAGGGGTATATATATATATAGATAGATAGAGAGAGAGAGAGAGAGAGAGTTGTATGAGCTTTTTATGTATTTTGGATATTAACTCCTTATCAGTCAAATCATTTGCAAGTATTTTCTCCCATTCCGTAGACTGTCTTTTTGTTTTGTTGATGATTTCCTTTGCTGTGAAAAAGGCTGGCACTTTTAAGTTCCTTGAGGTACGGCTTTGCCATGTGTCCTCACAATTGCGTGAGGAAGTCAGAGTGGCTGGTTTGCACTTTACAGAAGGAACTGGGGCACAGAGAGGTAAGATTGAGCTAAGGTTGATGAAGGGAGTCCTAGCTCCCCACAAAGCTGGCTGGTAGCAAGGCTGGGATGAGGACTCAGGAAGAGGGACTCTGCTTCCTGGGACTACTTCAAGGAGTGCTCAGAGTTCCTGCCATTTAAATGAAAGCATTTTACAAACAACCCAATCCAAAAATGGGCAGAAGACCTAAATAGACATTTCTCCAAGGAAGACATACAGATGACCAAGAGGCACATGAAAAGATGCTCAACATCACTAATTATTAGAGAAATGCAAATCAAGACTACAATGAGGTATCACCTCACACCAGTCAGAATATCCATCATCAAAAAATCTACAAACAACAAATGCTGGAGAGGGTGTGGAGAAAAGGGAACCCTCTTGCACTGTTGGTGGGGATGTGAATTGGTACAGCCACTATGGAGAACAGTATTGAGATGCTTTAAAAAACTAAAGATAGAATTACCATGTGACCCAGCAATCCCACTGCTGGGCATATACCCAGAGAAAACCATAATTCAAAGAGACACATGCACCCCAATGTTCATTGCAGCACTGTTATAGCCAGGACATGGAAGCAACCTAAATGTCCATTGACAGACGAATGGATAAAGAAGATTTGGTACATATATACAATGGAATATTACTCAGCCATAAAAAGGAATGAAATTGGGTCATTTGTAGAGACGTGGATGGACCTAGAGATTGTCATACAACGTGAAGTAAGTCAGAAAGAGAAAAACAAATATCGTATATTAACGCATATATGTGGAATCTAGAAAAATGGTACAGATGAACCTGTTTGCAAGGCAGAAATTGAGACACAGATGTAGAGAACAAACGTATGGACACCAAGGGGGTAAAGCCAGGGGGTGGTGGGATGAATTGGGAGATTGGGATTGACATATATGCACTATGTATAAAATAAATAATAAGAGCCTGCTGTATTAAAAAAATAAAATTTAAAAAAATGTAAGAGTTTTAAAACTGAAAGATGAAGTTAGTTTTTTTCTTTTCACTTTGTTCTAAAGGGCTTGCATTTCATGAATTCACTTAGAGCTGCTCTGAGCACTGCAGTAGCCAGCGGCCACGTGGGACTACTTAAGTTTAAAGTAATTAAAATTAAATAAAGTTACAATAGGTTGCTCAGTCATGGTAGCCACATTTCAAGTGCTCAGGATTCACATGTGGCTAGTGGCTACTGCATTGGACAGTGCTCTACTGGATATTTCCATCATCCACAGCCCTGACTTCAAGTGTCCATGAGGCTGTAATGTTATTTTTCTCCTAAACTCATGTTTGTAGGTGGAATTTTTGAGATCATCTTCACTCTCTAACTTTACAGGTAGGGAAAAGGGGGTGTACAGATGGGAGGTGACTAGCTGCCCATGGTGGCATAGCTGAGGGTGCAAAGCTATAATTAGAGCCAGACCTCCTCCTATGTTTCATAGTTGTTTTACAGTGTTGTGTTAGTTTCTACTGTACAGCAAAATGGAGTGCTATACAGCAGGTTTTCATTAGTTATCTATTTTATACATATTAGAGACCTCCTGTAGGAGATTAGAATGATTAAAGTACAAACTGAAAATAAAGATGATTGAGAAGGCAGGCAGGCGGAGCCTTTGCCTGAAGGTGGCCTCTGTGGTTAGGAGTCATGCAAAACCACTGGTTTTAAGACTGAGAGCCAAGTGGGGAACATCGTCATACTGAAAGGGTCAAGAATGCCTGTACCCCATGCCTCATAGATTTTATCCTCCACTCAACCTCTGGCTCCTGAAAACTGTAGTTAGGAAGATGAGCAGAGAGTACTAAGCAGTTGATAACTGCTGTTAGTACTAGTAGTAATACTGGTAATACTAATAACAACAACAGTTGTCAAGTACCCTGCCAATTTTCCTAACTACAGTTTTTAATTTTGGTGGTGGTGGTAGTAGTAGTAGTAGTAGTAGTAGTAGTAGTAGTAGTAGTAGTAGTAGTAGTAAACAGGAAGACAGGAGTTAAAAATTATGTCCATAGGGGCTTCCCTGGTGGCGCAGTGGTTGAGAGTCTGCCTGCCGATGCAGGGGATACGGGTTCGTGCCCCGGTCCGGGAAGATCCCACATGCCACAGAGCGGCTGGGCCCGTGAGCCATGGCTGCTGAGCCTGCGCGTCCGGAGCCTGTGCTCCACATCGGGAGAGGCCACAGCAGTGAGAGGCCCGCATACTGCAAAAAAAAGAAAAAAAAAAATTATGTCCATAGGCAGTCCTTAAAGGTGGAAGGAACTTTCTGGTATACCAAGATAATTCTCTTGTGTGTTTATGCTAGTGATTCTCAAATGTTAGTGGATATTGGAATTCCCCTAGAGGGCTTGTTAAACCATAGATGTTGGAACCCATCCCCAGAGTTTTGATTCAGGAAATCTGGGGTAGGGCCTGAGAATTTGCATTTCTAACAAGTTCCCGGACGATGCTTATGCTGCTGGTTTGAGGGGCATACTTTGAAAAGCATTGGTTTATACCTTTAGGTGCTAAAGAGAACTCAGCTTAAGTTTCAGTGGCACAGATTTACATTTCTAACCCCCTTTTACAGACCCTCCTACCTATGCCCCAACTGTGCCCCACCTAGAACCAGCCTCTGTACCACTCGGAAAACAGTTGTCATTACTAACCATGTCTGTGCGTCAGTTTTTCAGACCTAACCACCAGTAGGTCTTGAGCTTCTACAAATGTGCCGGTTTTCCAGTGGGTGTGGTGGGTCACACTGATGAAGTGTAAGATATTGCCCTGCCCTTAAGAAGATTAATCTAGTTTGGGGGTGGGAAAAACACAAACACAGGAAAGAAAAGGGTACAAAGAGAGAATTGTCTTTTTGTGTACTCATCTTTGTAAGCTGACGCATTCAGGGGCGAGGATCCCTGGGGGTTGGCATGGTCAGGGCAGCTTCCAGGAGGAGTTAGAACTTGAACTTAAGCAGAGGTAGGATTTGACTAGGCAGAAGGTATCTCAGGATAGGCAAACGGGCAAACAGGAGAAGCCCCGAGGTGGGAATGTGTGTGTTGGGTTGTCCCTGCTGGGAAGCCAGAGTACAAGGGCCCTGGGACCTGGCCAAGGTGCATAGCCTTGGCGGGAGGGGAAGACAGGTCTTGAGTAGAAGAGAATGTGATGACATAAGTGTTTCAGGAAGATGGACTTGGGGATGTGTGGGGTGGACTGGGAATGTAGATGGAGGACTGTGGGCACGAATGCTGAGCAGGAGGTTGTGCTAAGTGTATTCATCTGTAAAAGTCTAGCTCTAGAGGGGGGTGGGTATGAAGAGAGTCTAGTCAATTTCATTCAGAAAATATGTACTGCAGTCCTACAGGGGGTCCAGCATTGTATTACGTACCTGGGGGTACAAGGATGGGTGATTACAGGCTCTGCTGGAGGATCTCACAGCTTAGTGAGGAAGAGGAATATACAAAGAGAGAATTTCAGTAAAATGTGCTGAATGCTATGATGGAGGTGTGCACCAGAGGTGGAAACAAAGGAAAGCCTCATGTCCAGGACACAAAGAACATTTCTTTTTTCTGTTTTTGAATTTTCTTTTATTTATTTTTATACAGCAGATTCTTTTTTTTTTTTTTTTTTTTTGTGGTACGCGGGCCTCTCACTGTTGTGGCCTCTCCCATTGAGGAGCACAGGCTCCGGACGCGCAGGCTCAGCGGCCATGGCTCACGGGCCCAGCCGCTCTGCGGCATGAGGGATCTTCCCGGACCGGGGCACGAACCCGTGTCCCCTGCATCGGCAGGCAGACTCTCAACCACTGTGCCACCAGGGAAGCCCAGCAGATTCTTTTCTTCAAATTTTTCTTAATGTTTCATTTTATTTTATTTATTTTTGGCTGCGTTGGGTTTTCGTTGCTGCATGTGGGCTTTCTTCTAGTTGTGGTGAGCAGGGGCTGCTCTTTGTTGCGGTGCACAGACTTCTCATTGTGGTGGCTTCTCTTGTTGTGGAGCTTGGGCTCTAGGTGTGCAGGCTTCCGTAGTTGTGGCACTTGGGCTCAGTAGTTGTGGCTCGCGGGCTCTAGAGCACAGGCTCAGTAGTTGTGGCTCATGGGCTTACTTGCTCCGTGGCATGTGGGATCTTCCCGGACCAGGGCTCGAACCCGTGTCCCCTGCATTGGCAGGCGGATTCTTAACCACTGTGCCACCAGGGAAGCCCCAGCAGGTTCTCATTAGTTATCTATTTGATACATATTAGTGTATATATGTCAATCCCAATCTCCCAATTCATCCCACCACCACCACCCCTCACTGCTTTCCCTCCTTGGTGTCCACACGTTTGAAGAACGTTTCTAAAGAAAGATCAGGAGTGATAATAAATTCTGGCCGACTTTCCCATGCTCATTTTGACAAAGAGGAGGTCTTACATTTGTAGACTAAGAAAAGGTTCCTGCCCTTTCCTCGCCGTTGACTGTCATGTTCTTGGTGACCCTGTAGCCCAGTGATGTATGGTAGAAACTGCTGACCGCCCCCCCCCCCAGTTCACCCCTGATTGGGTAATTACAGTTGTTGATGAAAAAGTAATCCGTGGATCTAAGAAAGAAATGGAAAATTTTATTTGAGCCAGATTGAGGATTATAACCTGGGAAGAGCATCTCAGAAAGCTCTAAGAACTCTTGCACCCATTAGAAATCAAAACACAGTTACATGAGTTTTTTGAGACAGAGAGCTGTACATCAATGACGTATTATTGACAGTTCACACAATCCAGATCTAAGTGTCAGTGTGGCCCCTTATAAGATCAAGAAGGAATGTTATCTTTTAAGGAGTTGTCTTGTTGCTGGGAGAATGTTCCTCTTTATGGTTGAGCAGGTATTCCTGTTGATGGGGGAGGTTTGGTCAATGCATAATGCGCATACACACTGCACACTAGAGGGGGGAGAGGGGCCAAAGGGCAGAGAAAATTTTTTATGCTTAAATTTTTCTTGTCTTTCCATAAAATATGAATTTTATTTCACACAGTGTTCTGCTGTGCTGGTTGGGGGTGTCCATTCGATTGTTTCTTTTCTCTCTCTCTTTTCTACTGTTAAACAACACGGGAAGTTTTGAAAGGGAGGTTTTCACTTAACTATTCATCATCCTAGCGCATTTTTGCCTCTGTGTTCTCTACTATTTTTTGGCTACACAAGTGTGTTTAAACAAAATGAAAACTGTAATCAAACTGTACGTATACCATCTGCGCATGTTCCCGTATCGTTATTTTATAAACATGTCCCAGCTGATTCTCCTGTTTATCATCTTAATGTTTGTGTCATCTTCCATTGCAACTGGAACAGCTAATTACCACCCAGTTCCTTAGTGGAAGATTTTTAGCTTGTTTTCCAGATTTTCCTTGTCTATGGAGCTGTGCTCTCTCTTTTGAAGTCTCTCCATTGGCTACATTCCCAAAGAACCCTGCACTTGGACCAGAATAATGTGATTTTAAGTTCCAGATCTGTGGCTAGTTAGCTGTGTGGCTTCAACTCTCTGAGGCTCAACTTTCTGCTCTGTGATAATACTGACTGTGCAGGGTGTTGAGATATGACTCAGGGCCCATAAAGGACCTTTCATGAAGGACCTGCGCATTTAGGCACAGTTGATATGACTCAGTAGAAGCACGTGCGTGAGTATTTTTATGGTTCTCTTTTTATCTCTCTACGTAGAGAGATAATTCACTGACCATGCAATTCATCCATTTATAGTGTACAATTCAGTGGCTTTTACTCTATTCCCAGAGTTGTGCATCACCACCACCATCAATTTAAGAACATTTCATTACCGCCAAGAAGAAACCCTATGCGCACTAACAGTCATTCCCCATTTCCTCCAACCCCCCCACCCCCCAACCCTAGGTAACCACTAGTCTGCGAATTTTGTCTCTATGGGTTTGCCTATTCTGGTCACTTTATATAAATGGAATTATACTTATGTGGTGTTTTACGACTGGCTTCTTTCATTTGGCATAATGTTTTCAAGGTTCTGTGTTGTAACGTGTATCTACTTCATTCCTTTGAGTCACCAAATCATATTCCATTGTATGGATATAGCACCTTTTATTTATCCATGTATCAGTTGATGGACATTTAGGTTGTGTGGTTCTTTAAACATTTTAAAAATTAATTAATTAATTTATTTTTGGCTGCGTTGGGTCTTCGTTGCTGGGCGCGGGCTTTCTCTAGTTGCGGCGAGCGGGGGCTACTCTTCGTTGCGGTGCGCGGGCTTCTCATTGCGGTGCCTTCTCTTGTTGCGGAGCATGGGCTCTAGGTGTGTGGGCTTCAGTAGTTGTGGCACGTGGGCTCAGTAGTCGTGGCTCACAGGCTCAGTAGTTGTGGTGCACCGGCTCTAGAGCACAGGCTCAGTAGTTGTGGCACACGGGCTTAGTTGCTCTGTGGCATGTGGGATCTTCCCAGAGCAGGGATCGAACCCGTGTCACCTGCATTGGCAGGTGGATTCTTAACCACCGCGCCATCAGGGAAGTCCCTTACGTTGTGTGGTTCTTGATATGCAGTGCTAACTGACATCTATCAAACACTGTTGCATGCCCCAAGTTGTTTGATGTGCCAATATATAGGACTCTTGGTCCCTTTTTCATCATAACTGTCAAACCACAGAAATTACATAACTGCTGGGAGAACTGTCGGAGAGCTGCCCCCCTGAGTTATGAAGGAACCCCGTGCTGAGTAAGCCCACACCCTTTAGGAAGGTACCTTTGCCTTCCTTCCTGATGCTAACTTTCTCCAGGGCTGGGAGATCAGAGGAGGCAGCCCATTCAGGAGGCAGAGAAGGCTTCCTGGAGGAGGGGCCTTCAAGGATGGAAAGCCTGGCTGAAGTAGGAGTAGATGGACATCTTGGGCAGGTGTGAGCAGGGGACAGATTGCTGTGATAGGAGAGTGGAGGGAAGATTTAGGGGCCCTGGGAACTGAGGGTGCCCGATTACAGGCTGAGGGGATCTTATACAGAAAGTGTTGTGTGGTGACGAGCATGGTGAAGTGAGGTTGGGCCCGCTACTGTCTTGTAACTTTCCCCCCTCTTTGTAGCTGGTGGAGGTTTTTCTGAGTGAGGTTCAAGCCTCCCTGCATATTCAGTGGCTTTCTGGAGCTGGGCTACCTGTGGGCAGGAGGGAAGAAGAGTCGCCACTTCCTTCTTGGCTCCCTGCGAGATTGATGTAATCTGGACTTGGCTCTCTCCTCTCCCAGCTGCCATGTAGGCGCCAAGGCTGAGCTGTTTGAAACATGAGGTGGGGTGGAGGGGAGGGGAGAGAGAACAGGGATGCCTGTCAGGAAACCTGTCTGGCCCTGGCTCTGTCACTGCCCGGGAGAGTAGAGGGCTCAGGCAGGTCCATCCCCTTGTCTGGACCTCGCCTTCCCCATCTGTAAAGTGAGGGTGATGGTGAGAAGTTCCCTTTATTGCCACAGTTCCATGAGCTTTGCCGACTTTTATTGTGTGCTGGGGATCTCAGACAACTTTCTGTGGTTGGTTCTGTCCTGCTATGGGGGGCTTGTGGCTTCTCTTGAGGGTCCTGATACAGGTGCTGGAACTGTGCATCTTTAGTTGGGGGTGGGGAGACAGGGGCTGACAGATATTGTAAAGTCCAGGATATAATAGGAGGAGAGATTATTTTGGTGTCTCCTGCTGCCTGACCAGTCAGCCTGGAGGGCTGTGTCCTTTGACGGCAAGGGCTGATTCTCTGACTCTGGCCTATTTTTTGGTAAACAGGCAAAAGCTACGTGTGTCAGATTCAAGTGGGGACAGACCTTGGTGGCAGGTGCCACTGTGGCAGCAGAGGGGTCAGGGCTGGCCTGGGGAAGCTGGGGGACCGGTGTGCTGGGGTGGGACCACTCGGTGCAGGTTGGTAATGAAGCCCTCATGGGCGTGATGGGGTGCCAGGAGACAGCACGAGCAGAGAAATGCTGGGCAGGCTGGTTCTGCCCGTGTGGCTGAGATTTACGTGTGTTGGGTCTTGTTCTACTCCTGCACCCAGTGCTTGTGTTCATTTCCCTCTTTTGTGGATTAGATGGTTTCTTATTTTATTCCCCTCCCTCCCCCAACTTGGCCATCTGTCTCCCAGTGTTTTCTGTTGGCCTCGAGCATGAGAGACTCTGGGCACATTGGTCCACGCCGGTTCCCATCTTGGGAGGGCACACGGCTGTCCTCCCACCTTCTGGGTTGTCTCCATCTTCTCCAGCACCTGCACGTCTTCCCTGCGCTGCACTTGTATTCCTGGGCCGGCAGCTGGGGTTTAGGTCAAGGGAGGATAATGTTTCTGTTCTTGTTTCCAATATCTGTGGTGACTATATTTAATAACCCCATGATCAAAACATATGGCCTCATACACTGTAGCCTGAGAACAGAACAAAATGTTTGCAATCGCTGCTAAAATCTAGGCAGGATGATTTGCTATGAACTGGCTGGATACCTGCCTTGTTCAGAGCCTCCTGGCTTCTCTAGCACCATAGGTAGGAAGATCCCTCAGGGGTGGGTATTGGACTTAGAAGATGTGTCTGTCCCATGAAAGGCAAGATCTTGCAACCTTAAGTGCAGGCTTTGGGCCAGAGCAGGACAGCAGGTAGACCAGCTGAGCTCTCTGGGCTCAGTTTCCCAGCCTGGAGGGCGGGGCTCTGCTAGTCTCTCTCCTTACTCACCTAAGTGCTAGAGGATTAGGTAAAAGTGTTTTGAAGAGCTCATCTAAAAGGAGCTATGGGAGGAGATGGAATTAATTGTTTCAAATGAGGAAGGAAAGAGAAGTCGTCGCTGATTTGGGCCCTGAAGCCAGGAATGTGAGGCCGAATAACAACCTGTGGCTGCTGGGAGGGTGGGAGGGAGGGTGCGGCTCTCAGAGTCACGGGATCCTTGGCTCAGGTTCCTGGCTGACTCAGCAGGCGGTTCTGCACGTGCTCAGTGCACTTGCGTGTGGGTCCCAGGGCCTGTGAGAAAGCCCACTGCCAAACCAGGCAGCAGAGACCCCCCCAACCCCATGCACATACAGCAGTAACAGTTTGGAAAGTCTTGTTTCCCACCAAGGAGATCAAAATCCTCAACACTCTACTGGTCTAAACAAAGCTGTCCCATCCAGGCAAAGGTATCAGCATGAGGCAAGTCATGTTTGATGATGATAATTAAAAAAACAAAAAGAACCCCCTATTGAATTCATGAATCTAGGCATTGATCATTAGGAGCTGCTAATATCACCAAGAGAGAGGCAGCCAGAGTGCGTGTACCTCCTGACGGAAGCACCACCTGCGGAGTTTTGCCAGAAACTCAAACTTGAATCTGATTAAACCTCTCCATCCAACTACAGATTTACAGGATATACAGGGCACAACAGAACATGTTAAACAACACCATGGGGGCGCAGTCAGCAAACTCCACTCTGCGGGAAACTCTAGGTCAAAAGATCTATTATTTTCAACAAATGAATTGTGAGAAAAAGAGAGAGAGAGGGAGAGAAGGAGAGGAACCTATAGATTAAAACAGACTTAAGAAACATTAGCAATCAATTGCAATGTATGGGCCTTATTTGGGTTTTGATTTGGTGAAACAAACTGTAAACAACCTTTATGACACAATAGGGGAAATATTAGCACCAACTAGATGATGATATTAAGGGATTATTTTTATTTTTTTAAAACACAATAAATACTATGGCTATAGTTTTTTAAAGAGTCCTTGTCTTTTATATTTTTAAATTCAACTTAATTTATTTTTTTAAATTTATTTTTGGCTGCATTGGGTCTTTGTTGCTGCACGTGGGCTTTCTCTAGTTGTGGAGAGCGGGAGCTACTCTTCGTTGTGGTGCGTGGGCTTCTCATTGCGGTGCCTTCTCTTGTTGCGGAGCATGGACTCTAGGTGCACGGGCTTCAGTAGTTGTGCCTTGTGGGCTCCAGAGCACAGGCTCGCTCAGTAGTTGTGGCGCACGGGCTTAGTTGCTCCATGGCACGTGGGATCTTCCTGGACCAGGGCTCGAACCGTGTCCCCTGCGTTGGCAGGTGGATTCCTAACCACTGCGTCACCAGGGAAGCCCTTTAATTTTTTTTAAATTTATTTTTGACTGCGTTGGATCTTCGTTGCTGCACACGGGCTTTCTCTAGTTGTGGTGCGTGGGCTTCTCCTTGCGGTGGCTTCTCTTGTTGCGGAGCACGGCCTCTAGGTGCACGGGCTTCAGTAGTTGTGGCACGTGGGCTCAGTAGTTGTGGGTCGTGGGCTCTAGAGCGCAGGCTCGGTAGTTGTGGTTCATGGGCTTAGTTGCTCCATGGCACGTGGGATCTTCCCGGAGCAGGGATTGAACCCATGTGCCCTGCATTGGCAGGTGGATTTTTAACCACTGCGCCAGCAGGGAAGTCCCAGGAATGATACTTTAGAGATATGACATGGGAAGGGGCAAAGGTCCCCTCAGCTCTTACTAAGTAGCTGCCTCCTGTGTATATGTGTGAGACCGATGGAGCTCATACATAGTCCCTGTGTTTGTGTGGCCTTTTGCAGTTTACAAAGTGTGTTCACTTTCATCGTCACCTTTGGGCCTCACGGTAGCCTCACATAGGCAGGGATTACCCTCATTTAACAGAGAGGAAGCTGAGGCTGGGAGAGTTTATGACTTATCCAAACATGACAGCTATTTTGAGGGAGCTGGTACTGATCCCAGGTCATCTGACTCCTGAGATCACACATCCTAGCAGTAGATGAGTGACTCCAGGGGCCCAGAATGGGGCCCCTGCCTGTGCAGGCCTATCTTAAAAGTCAACAACCACCTGTGACTGAGGGAGAAAGGAGCATCCAGGGGTCAGCTGATGACCTTTCTTTGGATGGAACAAGTAGTAAGTAGAAACTTGGGTTGATTTCTCTCTCATGGCCAAACTCTGGTGATGTTCAAGGATGGGTCAAACTTGACCCTGCTTGACTTTTTAAGTAAACAAGATCCCGACTTTCTATCTCATCATCTCTCCCCAGGCCCCTGAATCAGTTTCCCACCAGTTTCACTCCACTCTTGATGAGGCGGTCAAGGTTAAGAGTAAAGCTCTGGAGCCAGTCCCCTTGGGTTCAAATTTCAGCTTTACCCCTTTCTGGCTGTGTGATTGGAAAATTGCTTCTCCTCTCTGTGTTCCAGTAGCCTCCTCTGTAAACAGGGGGCAGTAATAATACCTCCCTTATAGGGTTGGTAAGAGTACTGAGCACATTAATGCATCTTAGAATTGTGCCTAGAATATAGAAAGAAATTATTATTATTTTTTAAAATAGTGAAAAGTCTTAAAAAACTAAGAATAGAGTTACCATATGATCCTGCAATCCCACTCCTGGGCATATATCTGGAGAAAACTCTAATTTGAAAAGATACATGCACCCAAGTGTTCATAGCAGCGCTATTGACAACAGCCAAGACATGGAGGCAACCTAAATGTCCATCGACAGATGAATGGATAAAAAAGATGTGGTAGATGTATATACAGTGGAATATTACTCAGCCATCAAAAAGAACGAAATAATGCCATTTGTAGCAACATGGATGGACCTAGAGATTATCATACTAAGTGAAGTAAGCCAGACAGAGAAAGACGAATACCATATGATATCACTTCTATGTGGAGTCTAAAAAAATGATACAAATGAACTTATTTACAAAGCAGAAATAGATTCACAGACATAGAAAACAAACTTATGGTTACCAAAGGGGATAGCGGAAGGGCGGGTTATAAATTAAGAGTTTGGGATTCATATATATACACACTACTATATATAAAATAGGTAGAAAATTCCCTGGTGGTCCAGTGGTAAAGAATCTGCCTTACAATGCAGGGGATGCGGGTTTGATCCCTGGTCAGGGAACTAAGATCCCACATGCCGCAGGGCAACTAAGCCTGTGCGCCACAACTACTGAGCTCACGTGCCTCAACTAGAGCCTGTGTGCCGCAAACCTACAGAGCCCACGCACCCTGGAGCCTGCGTGCCACAACTAGAGAAGAGAAAACCCACACGCCACAACTAGTGAGAAGCCTGCACACCACAACAAAGAGCCCACACACCGCAACAAAAGATCCCACATGCCTCAACGATGATCCTACGTGCTGCAGCTAAGACCCGACGCAGCCAAAAATAAATAAAGTAAATAAATAAATAATATAATAAATTTTTTAAAAGCCCAAAAAACATACTTTATACAGAAATAAAAAATAAAATAGGTAAACAACAAGGACCTACTGTATAGCACAGGGAACTATACTCAATATCTTATAAAAGCCTATAATGGAAAAGAATCTGAAAAAGAGTATATATGTCTATATATGTATAACGGAATCACTTTGCTGTACACTTGAAACTAACACAGCATTGTAAATTAATTATACTTTGATTAAAAAAATACTGAAAAGTCTTTGTAAGTAGACCAAGATTAGACTACAAAATAATAAGTGATTTGTTGTTGTTCTTTTTAAATAACTTGGAGAATCTTCCAAGGATCCTGTCAGTTCTGGAAAGAGCTCCGAAACTCCTTCCTGGGAATTGCCTTCTGTGCCAGACTGCGAAGCATGTGAGACAATCAGACAGATTGTGGTGTCACTCTATGAAACTTCGGTTAACTCTAATCCTCTGTTGAATGGAATTGTGTATGTGTGTATGCGTGACCTTTTCAGTAGGCAGATTAAACGAAAACAAGATGACATCAGGAATCTAGTTTGTATTTTAGATGTAGAACCCCGATTTCTCATACCCACAGTTTCCAGGCCTCTCCAGTGAGAGAGAAGAAGATGTGTACTGATAAATCTGCCAGTTGGTCATCTATCAGTTCATTCATTCAAAGACATTTGTTGACAATTATGTGCAAAGTACTGTGGTAGATGCTCTGGAAGACACAGTGATAAATAAGAGAACTTTAAGGCCTTTAAAGATCGTTAATCTTCAAAAACGTATTTGATCAAAGCACACATACAGGATATTGTTCACTTTTAGGGGAGGTAGAACTGGTTCATGTTTCCGACAAGAAGGCCCAAATCAAAAAGGAACTTCTGATGAACTCTGTTATTAAACACTTAAAAAATCAGATTATCCTTTTCTCCAAACACCGTGGTTAATCCATGTCGAGCTGCAACATGTCCCCCAGATGTGGACCCTAAGTGCCACGTTGGAGGCTGTTTGTGCCACTCTCTCCAAGGCCCCTGAGCTTGGCTTCTCCCCTGTAACAGGAGGTCAGTAATACCTATCCCCAAGGGCCTCCTGGGGATTTGGTGAGTATGAAATAAGAGAACTCACATAAAACCACTTTGTAAGTCATAATGCTACTTCAAGAGTAACTTCTTATTCACGGAAGGAGTCGTTCAACATATTTTTATTCATTTGTGTCTGCTCATTATACTGCCTTTTCCAAGGTATGAAAACAGTCCCATAGGTCCAGACTTCCAGCAAGAAGGACCAGGACCAAAGAGGATTTGGAGGGAATTTTGGGGTACCCAGGATTCCATTAAGTAGTGGTTTGCTGTAATATTTTCTTAAATAGCACTTCTCAAACTAATATGTACATGAATCATCAGGGAGCCATGTTCACAGGTAGATTCTGAATCAGTAGTGCTGGGGTGGGATCTGAGTTTCTGCTTTTCTACCAAACTCCCAGATGAAATCAATGCTGCTGGTCCAGGCCCACACTTGGAGGGGCAATGTTCTCGGGGATACAAGGTCCAGTGATGAAGAGAAGAGAGGAGGTGCAGCCCTGGGCCCCAGGAGGGAGATTTCCAGGAAGGCTATGTTGGGAGCTGTGGTTGCAAGTCAGTGCCCCCACTTCCTTCCCATCCCCACCTGGAAGAGGCTATCATTTTCCTGGGCCGTGCATTTACTCTGAATTTTGGAGGGAGGAAACGTGCATTGTGAGTGCTTGCAGGGAGGAAGAGGAAGGAAGGAGATTGCCCCATCATGTATAGTAACTGTCCCTTCTTGGTGGCAAGCTGCATTTCCCTGTGATCTAGAGACAGCAGAATGAGCCAGTTCCCACCTCCAGCATCTGATGGGACAGCACAGCAGAATCCAGTGCAGACCAGAACTTTTTTTTTTGCCAGTAGTGGAGGTGGTTGAAGAGTGTTGACTTAAGTGTTTCGAAGAAGGGAAGGACTGAGGAGTAAGCAGTCAGAGGGTTCTCCCACCCCCTTTTTTGCCAGCTTGCCAATGCTGGGTGCTCTCCTGCTGCCCTCTAGCACCCCAAAGACCTCCCCTGCAGGGCCCGTCTTGTTCTTCATCTAAGTACCTCAGTTCTCCTCACCCCAACATTATCTCTTCTTCTATTACATCAAAATTTTCTTTTTCCCCCCAGCATAGTTTTTTTGTTGGTTTGTTTTGGCTATGCTGGGTCTTCATTGCGGTGTGCAGGCTTTAGTTGCAACGTGTGGGCTGTCTAGTTGTGGCACACGGACTTAGTTGCCCTGTGGCATGTGGGATCTTAGTTCCCCAATAAGGGATCGAACCCACCTCCCCAGCACTGGAACACGGATTCTTAACCACTGGACCACCAGGGAAATCCCCCCACCACCCAGGCACAGTTGAATTCTGCCATTTGGTAGGAAAGCAATCTAATCCGACTAATTCCTATTAAGGTATATATGACTGCTAATCCAACTATCTATACGTTTTTTGAGTTTTTGTGAGCTGTGACACACGTGGATTTCTCCCCACTTCTCCCTCTCCAGGCAGACAGAGCCTAAGCCCTAGGGAGACCTGAGGCTTTGTAGAGGTCTCTTTTGCTGTAGGTGGTGATACCTCAGGAATCTGGGTGTGGGAAGAGCTATGGGGTTAAAATCTAGGTGTACCTGGTATAGGTGTGTCCGTTCAGGGGGAAAGCTTCCCTCTGCCTCCCCAGCAGGCTGCCAGTAAAAGCAGGAGGCTGTGACATAAGGGGAAGTTTGTAGTGGTGTGGTTTTCACATCGAGTCCTGTGGTGCAGACTTAGGGGCTGTCACGCATGTCTGTGTGTGTATATAGTAATCAAGCAGTGCTTTGCGTTGTTCCCCTTTGATCTGTTTTGTACTTTAAACTTCTGTGTAAGATTTATTTGAAAAACAGTGTGATCTTAACATGAGAAGGCTTAAAAGCGATTGCCTCGGGTGAGCAGAGCTGGGGCAGGCGAGGAATGGGGCAGGGGGCTCTTGATTCCACTCTATGGCCTTCTGTGCAATTTCATTTTTATTTATCCATGTTTGTGTGCAGTCCTTTGCTGAAGATTTTAAAAAATAAAGAGGGCTTCCCTGGTGGCGCGGTGGTTAAGAATCCACCTGCCAGTGGAGGGGACACGGGTTCAAGCCCTGGTCCGGGGAGATCCCACATGCCGCAGAGCAACTAAGCCTGTGGGCCACAAGTACTGAGCCTGCGCTCTACAGCCCATGTGCCACAACTACTGAAGCCCGTGTGCCTAGAGCCTGTGCTCCGCAACAGGAGAAGCCACTGCAATGAGAAGCCCGCGCACCACAACGGAGAGTAGCCCCCGCTCGCCACAACTAGAGAAAGCCCGCGCGCAGCAACGAGGACCCAACGCAGCCAAAAATAAAATTTATTTATTTATTTATTTATACAAATAAATAAATAAATAATGAAAAGAAAAAGAGTTTTACTGCTAGAAAAAGTTTGGAACTCCTTGCCGTAGTAGAAAGACACAGAATAGTTGTTGAGAGACCTGGGGTCTCTGGCTGCTGTGGCGTAAGCTGCTCTGTGACGCCCGGGCAAGCTCTGCGTGTTTTCTCAACTATGAAAAGGGTCCTTCCTCTCCCCTGCAGTTTGACCCTACCGTTCTGTGAGAAGCAGCTGGTGGCAGCTGTGGGGCAGGACTGTCCCTCCCAGTTCCCGCTGTGTCCTAGAAAAGCTTAGGACTGACACCCAGCCCGTGGATCGTCGTAACTCCCAGCCCCAGCTTGGTCAGATAATTTCTGGGCTCGAGGGGAAGGGGAACTGTGACCAAATTACTCTGTGTCTTACTCACCTCTGGGATCCAAGGGAAAATTCCTTACAGAACAGAGCGTGACTGGACAGGTTTCCAGCAGAGTGGATCGGCAGCGCGCCCGAGCTGAGTTTAACCTGTGTCAAAGTGCCTACTGTGTACTCTGTGAGAGCTTGGGTGTCCTACGGGTAAAGAGAGGTCCCACAAAGCAGCTCTGCCTTCAAAGAGTACGGGAGAGAAGATGTACCGAATGTTTAGTTTAGAAAAGAGGTTTCTGGGAGTGCCTTCTGCAAATACTTGCTGGTTCTTATGTGAATGAGGGGACTGCATCCTCTTCGTCTTTGTGTTCCCAGTGCCTACACGCAAGACTCCTGTATTCAGCTCATACTTACTGAGCGCTTCTAGGTGCCAAAAGCACAGCAGTGGGCAGGACGGAGCCATCCCTGCCTTTCAGGTGTTTACAGACCTGGGGCGCTAAGGGTGGAGAGGGTGGAGCATGGCGTTCAGGCGAGTAGACAGAATACCCCGGGCAGTAAGAGCTGTGATGGACGCCGAGTCGTGCACACAGAGGACACCTGTTATGGTCAAAGCTGCTCGTGGCTGGGCTTCCTCACACTTCCACTGGGTCCACTCCAGCCACCCAGAAGAGACCCAGGGACCCAGGCAGAGAGCTTAGTGTATGTGGGGACCCTTCTCTGTGTGTATATGAGCCTTGCCATCCAGAGCCAGCCTCTGGCCGGAGACCCTGCAGTGTCCCTGCCCTGGAGGGAACAGTGGGGTGACGGGAGGCCGAGGGACACAGTCCATCCCCTGGCTGTCCTGGGCCCTGATGTGTTGAGACACTCTGCTCTGGAGGGAATGCCGGGACCTGCCAGCTCTCGAGATGAGGCAGGAATGTGCCTGTCTGGCCAGTCTGGGCCCCGGGTGGCCCCTGTTTTGTTGAGGGAGGAGGTGATTTCTGGGATATTGAAGGGCAAGAAGGGGCAGCCTGCGGCCAGGGTGACAACATCTGCTTTGAACCGTGATATTCACCGTCTGATTTATTCCTCCCCCACCTTTCAAAAACCATTCACTGAGCACCAAGGATAGCCTGGGCTTTGTGCTGTGTTCTCACATTTCTCTAATTAAAATTTCTCAACAGTCCTGCAAGTTAAGTGTATTATTTTCATTTTACAGGTGAGGAAACTGAAGCCCGGGGAGCTAAAACTAAAATCATATTTATCAATGCAGCTAATGTGTATCACAACCTATGAGGTTGTTGTCATCCCCATGTGCTGATGAAGGCACAGAGGCACAGAAAAGTTAAGAAACTCACCCAAGTTTCCAGAGCCTGCTAGTAACAGAACTGGGTTGGTGTTATCCTGGCGTCTTTCCCAGATTCGAGCCCCCTGCCCCTTCGGAGCTCTGCTGGTTAACCTCTGCCCCTCTGTGACTCCAGCATGGGCCATGTGGGCGAGGTCAAGGTCACCCTGAGGCAGCTGGTGAGGGAGGCCTGGCAGGTGGGCTTCTAGAGGGAAGAGGCCATGTTAGAGGCCGGGCTGTATTCTAGACAGCAGTTTGGGTAGACAGAGGAAAAACAGATCATGTTGGATGTGACGCATACCTTCCC
Source organism: Leucopleurus acutus (assembly GCF_964270905.1). Lineage (NCBI taxonomy): Eukaryota > Metazoa > Chordata > Mammalia > Artiodactyla > Delphinidae > Leucopleurus > Leucopleurus acutus. The sequence goes on along the minus strand of NC_139142.1, from coordinate 132,947,905 downwards.
GGCGTCCTGACAGTTAGGCTTGAAAGAAACATGTCAGGCAGCATCAAATCCTGTAATGACTTAGAGCAGAGTTAGAGGAGCCTGGAAGGAGTGGCAGCCCCGAGGGCTCCTGGTAGCTGTTCATTGGGGCTGGTGATGACAGCGGAGATGGCACGGCTGCGACTCGGAGCCGCTTGCCCAACAGAGACTCTGGCTTCTGCTGGGGAGACAGGGCTGGGTGGGAGGAGATTTTGAACAGAAATCTGCTTCTAAGAGGACTTGGACCTGTTGTCTCTACCTTGCCCCACCCTCTAGGGTTGTGGGCATAGGGAGGATGGATGGTTGTGGATCTAAAAGTCAGATCCCTTTGAGGGTGGGGATGAGGGAATGGGCCTCCTGTGAGCATGGGGCCCGAGGGGGATGGGAGCGGCACCATTTTATTCCTATGGGAACTGCCTTCTGCTCTGCAGTCGATCAACTTGTCCATTGGGATGGACTGTAAATGGCTATGTGGGTGGTCCTGCCTTGGCCCTTTAACTGTTTGGGGCCTCCATTAGCCATCTGTGAAATGGACCAAGTTCTGCCTTTGCAGGCATGCTCGGCAGCTCCCTGTCTTTCTCCATGCCACAGTGATGGCAACACAGAACAACTTACAGTTATTTCCTCCTGCCCGTGTATGGTAAGAACTTGAGGCAACGTACAGCATGAGGCACACAGAATTTGAAAATAAAGGTGGAAGATCAAAAGACACTTGACTTCCAAAAGATTATGATTTATCAATTCTGTGGTAAGGCCTGAGTACCTGCATTTTTACCAAGCTCCCCTGCTGATTCTGTTACACTCTCAAATTTGAGAGCCACTGGTGCGAAGCAAGGAGGAAGGAAATACACCCAAGATCTAGGCCACTATCGCTATTGTCACTGACCACCAAGACGACAGAAGGGAAATAAGATTACGTCATTTTCATTATCTGAAATGAACAAGGGTATCAGTTTTTCAGGGTAGACAGACATCTTCATGGTACTAATTTCTGAAAGAAAGCCATTTCCTGCTGCAGCCTGTTTCAAAGGACACTAAACAACATCATGGATAATTTGGGGGCAGGGGAGATGCTCTGCATCCCTAAAGGGGGTCTGTTGTGCTGGTCACCCCAGCAGCTGTGGCCCACCTTGGGGACACCAGGCCCACTCTGTAGCAGGACCTGCTCACCCTCTGATGCCATCCTTTTCTGCAGTCAACCAGCAGGAGGGGCATCGCCAGGAGGAAGAGTGGGCTAACTCTGAGGAAAGAGCCAGGCGTGGGGGATGAGAGGTTGCCTGTGCGGTGAGTTTGAAGGTATCTCTTGGACTGAGTGTCTAGGTGACCAACAAGGTCACAAGGCATAAGGCACTTCCCTTCAGTGTGCCCCGAAGTCAGCTTAGTGACAGGCAGAAGGAGAGAGAGGTAAGAAGAAAACTGGTTAACACCATCGGATGCTACAGAAGACCTAAAGCTCCTTTGTGGACAAAACAATTAGGGCAAATATTTGCAACATACACGGCAAAGGGTTCATGTCACAAATATGTAAAGAGCTTTTACAAACAATAAGAAAAAGGCAAACATCCCAGAGGAAAAATAAGCCAGGCATGTATAAGGCAGTTCAGATTACCAACAAACACAGGAAAAGATGTTCATTCTTACTTGTAATCGACTACAAGTTAATAAATTTAATTCAAGTGAAAACAATGAGATATCATCTTTCAAGTAGGAAAATGGTAAAGCTGAAAAACACAGTGAGCCAGTATTTGGTGAAATGTGTGTGGAGTGAGGAGCAGGGGATTTTGACATGTAGGGCTGTTGGGAGTATTACTGGGACATTCTTTCCGGAAGATAATTTGTCAAGTATCAAAAACCTTAAAAATGTACATAACTTTTGACTAAGCGTCCTACTCCCTGGAATTTACCTTCAGAAAAGATAATCAGGGATGTACACAAAGATTTATATATAAGGGTATCTAAAACAGTCTTATTAATTATATTAACAATTAGAAGTAATATAAATGTCCAAAATTAAGAGTTTGCTCTAAAAACCATGCTTTATTGGTATGGTGGCATATTATTTAAAATCAGGTAGTAAAATAATTTTTAATGACATGAGTAAATGTTCATGCTCTATTATTAAGTACAAAAAAATTTTAAAGCAGTTTCCAAAATAGTACATGTGGTATCATCCCAGTTCCATTAAAAAAAATGAACAGTCTTTTTAAAAAAAAGACCGTAATATGTGCTGAAAAAATGTCCAAGAGAGCAGCCACCAAAATGATAACAATGGTTATCTCAGGAAGCTTCCTCTTTGTGCTTTTTAAAAATAATGAACATGCTCCGTTTGTAATAAACAAATATCAAGAACGTGTTCTTCTCCCAGAGAGTCTGCCAGTGATGTGCTTCAGCTGCATGGAGAGCTGGCTGTGAGTGACAGGTCCTGCACCTCACTTCCTGCTGCCTCAGTTTATTTAATTTAATTAATTTATTTTTATTATTATTATTTTTGGCTGCATCGGGTCTCTTAGTTGCAGCACGTGGGATCTTTCGTTGCGGTGCAGGCTCTTCGTTGTGGCGCGTGAGCTTCTCTCTAGTTGTAGCGCTCAGGCACCAGGGCACGTGGGCTCTGTAGTTTGCGGCACGTGGGCTTTCTCACTGAGGCGCATGAGCTCAGTAGTTGTGGCATGTGGGCTTAGTTGCCCCGCGGCATGGGGGATCTTAGTTCCTGACCAGGGATCGAAATCGCATCCCCTGCATTGGAAGGCAGATTCTTTACCACTGGACCACCAGGGAAGTCCTCCTGCTGCCTCAGTTTAGCTCTTCCTTTCTACACTGATGGGATACCTGCTTTGTTCTCAGTGTTCAGCGGGCCCTGTGAGATGAGTAGGACAGTTCTTTCTCCCCAGGCTCTTATGGGCTGGTTGCTGGTTAAGGTGAATGCCTCGGTCATTTGTCATGGAGGTATCTCTGCTATTTGGTGTGTTCAGCATTTTGCTGGATGTGAAGATGGTACAGGGGCATCTTTCTGAGAGTGCCTGAGATCTGTTCTTCTTGCCCAAAGCCCTGATCCCACTCTCTCTTTGGAAATTTAGTTGGTTAAAATGGGACTGACACATCTCAGTAGCTTGAACCTGTGGCTGGACCCTGTGCAGCGGGAAACCCAGAAATCACCCTGTGTGTCTCAGACTGAGAGATGCATGTGACACCCTGACCTGCCTCAGGGAATCCTAAGAGGGTGAGCTGGGATGGGGGTGAGAGAGACATCTTGGTCCCACTCAACATTTTTCTGATGAGTAAACTGAGGCCATGAGAGAGAGGGGGACTTGGAAATTGGTGATAGAGCCGGGACTCCAAATCCCGTGCTCTGCCCACAACATGGTGGTCTTCCCCATCCCCAGCCCTGAGTTTGGGAGAGGGGATCTGAGGTATTGTTAAGTACTGGTGAGGAAGCAAACCTGGGGTCAAAAACTCACAGAAATCCCGAGGAACAGAGAGCATCCACCCTAGACGGCTAAGAGTTGTGTATATTAGTGAAGGTGTTGCAGCAAGAATCCCTTGAACATTAAGATCCAGGTGGACAGAAGAGAATTGACAAGAAATGATTGGTTGTGATTTTTGCACACCCGCATTCACACATGCAGATACATGTATGTAGTCAGTCCTCTTCAGGGCCACCTTTATGGCATGAATTTTAGGAAAGACTTTTTTTTTTAAAATATAAATTTATTTATTTTGTTGATTTCTTTTTGGCTGTGTTGGATCTTCGTTGCCGTGTGCGGGCTTTCTCTAGTTGCGATGAGCAGGGGCTACTCTTTGTTGCGGTACGGAGGCTTCTCATTGTGGTGGCTTCTCTTGTTGCAGAGCACGGGCTCTAGGCGTGCGGGCTTCAGTAGTTGTGGCACACGGACTTCAGTAGTTGCGGCACGCGGGCTTCAGTAGTTGCGGCACGTGGGCTCAGTAGTTGTGGCTTGCGGGCTGTAGCGCACACAGGCTCCGTAGTTGGGGCACACAGGCTCAGTTGCTCTGCGGCATGTGGGATCTTTCTGGACCAGGGCTCGAACCCATGTCCCCTGCATTGGCAGATGGATTCTTAACCACTGCACCACCAGAGAAGCCCAGGAAAGACCTTTTTATCTCCAGTTAGTTCCTTCACTTGCCCAGCGTGTGCCTAAACTTGCCACTGTTGAAGCCCCTCTTGGTCAAGGATGCTGCTAAAATGTGAATGTGTTACTTTGCACTGAGGGCAGGTTAACCCTTTGCCTCCCATTATCACTCAGTGTGAATTATGGGTAAATTATGGAAAGGATCCCCAGGGGATGTGGACCATGGGGAGGCCCAGAGTTCATAGGAGAGAGGCTGGGTACAGAACTCTTGGCACTAGAGTGGTCTGGCAAGTTGGGAGGGAGGTTTTATAGACGATAAACTGTTCACTTCACCATTTTATGAGGGAGGACCCTGTCCCCACACAGTAATAACAGAACCTCAACCATCCTGGATTTTTCTGTCTTCCTGCTGTAGTCCCTTTTTTGCTCTGTAGCATGAGCTCATGCAAAAGGTCACATCTGTTATGGTCCAGCCTCCTGGGCTCCACCTAGGCTGTGAAGGCCAATTGGCTAGCATTTGTGGGATCAAGCAAGTTGACCTGTTCTGCTGAAGTTCTTTCATTAATCAAAGGTACATCTGATTGTCAGGGACTCGGGTGGTGAGAAGGGAGCCCTACAAGCGAACATCATTGGCTGCCAGCCACTTGTCTTCCTTTCCCTCCGCCCACACAAAGAGGAGAGGAAAGGGCAAGTTCAGCTTCTTGAGGCACTTCCTCGAGAAAGTGGCCACTTGACGGGGAGGAGGTGAGGTAGAGAGGTGGTGAGTTGGGGCCTGCCCAGAATAAAGCATTTGGGTATCACTCCCTGCTTCTCCGGCTGTGGCGAGCTGACTCCCCTTTGCCTGTCTGCATCTAGCCTTTTCTGCCTGTTGGGCTGTACCCCGCAGGCCTGCAAGCCCTGTACTTGCCCAGCCTCAAGACCGAAGAAAAGAGCCCGGAGTTAGCGACAGAGACGTCAGTGGTTTAATGGTTGGGGGGATCTTACATGTCTGAAGCAAGGTCCTGGAGTGACACTTCACCATGTGCAGCAGATGACGGGCAGGACAGGGCAGCAAGTCTTCACTCCTGGGTGGGAGAGTGAGGTTACCAGTTACAGAGGGAATTGATGTCAGGTTGGCTCATCGGTTACCAGGGAAACCAGCAGAGGAGCAGGCCCCTCATGGCCCCTTTGATGAGCTGTCTTGGTCAAGGTGTTCTGATCTAGAGATTAGAACAGTCACTAGCTGGGGCCGGGGGCAAGTATGTAGGCATTGACTGAGTAGGCTCTATGATTAAGAGAGAAGGTCAGTTATGTGAGTAGGGTGTAGGTGAGGCAGGGACTGGTCGAGCAGGGGATGTCCAGAGGACAAGAGAACAGCCGTCTTGAATGGCCTCATAGTACACTGTTGCACCTGGTTCAAATCCCACCTGCCCCTTAAGGCTTCCCCTGACTCCCCTTGGCGGATACTTTCTCCCTCTGTTGAACTGCTGCAGCGCTTACTGCTTCCCGTGCAGTTGACTCTGAGACAGCTCTTTCTATACATCCATTCCGTATTTCTTTTTCCATGAGTGTTTGATCTCCCCAGTCGACTGTGAGCCCTTCAAGTTGTGGGGTGCGTCTTGTTTGTAGCACTTAGGACACTGATCCACACATGAGGGATGGAGGAGTACATTAGTGAATGGACGGATTGGTGAATGGACAGTTAGGTGGATGGGTGGGTGGATAGTTAGGGGACTAGATGACAGGTGGGTGGATGGTGAGTCGTGGGTGGTGCCCTCCAAGGCTAACACTTCAAACCATAGTAACCTACCTCACGTCAGTGTCTAGAATCTAGACTCTAAACTAAGGGAAATACCAGAGGACACTGAGCTGCATTTTCAGTGAAAACCTTTCTCTGAATAGCCAAGTCCAACTTAAACTGAGCCTAATTTATTTCAGGCCTTGGACTTGTGGGCTCATGTTCATTTGACAACAGCATCAAAATGTGCTTAGACTTAAAAATAGATTCCGAAAGGTAATCAGAGCTCAGCTTGACTTGGCTCTGCTCAACAGGTCCTCCCTTTTTGTGCTTTAGGAATTTTTTCTGCCCACCCCCACAAAAAAAAAGTGTCAGAGGAAGGAAGCTAGTCTGAGGGACAGGGAACTGAACGAGCTAAGATGTGAAAGCAGCTGCCACTGGCCAGCACAGGCAGACACCTGTGACTTCTTGGACAGGGGCCATTTGTAGGTCAGGGTTCAGCTCCCTGGAAACTTCTGGTTCCTGATGCTTATCCTACATGTATTCCTTACTGGTGACCCTGAGTTTGGCTTGCTCAGAGTAACTTCTTAAAAGTCTAGGTAATAATGTTGAGAATTACTTCATCAGTGTTTTCTATTTCTCCTTTTTTCTTTTTCTTTTTTCTTACAGTTTGAAATTGCTTTGGGATCATCAACGAGCATGCTTCCATGCTGTAGAGTGTACTTCTCAAATTGCGTTCCCTGAAGCCCTTGGGGTTCCATGAAGCCCCTTTAGGCATCATGTCGGTGGGCTCTGAGTAGGTGACCTCTGAGTGCCTCTCCCCAAAAAAGAAGTACTCCTTTTTTTAAAAAAAATAATTTTTTTTTATACCTATTTTTGGCTGCATTGGGTCTTTGTTGCTGTGCGCTGGCTTTACTCTAGTTGCGGTGAGCGGGGGCTACCCTTCATTGCGGTGCACGGGCTTCTCATTGCGGTGGCTTCTCTTGTTGCGGAGCACGGGCTTTAGTCACATGGGCTTCAGTAGTTGTGGCACATGGGCTCAGTAGTTGTGGCTCGCGGGCTCTAGAGCGCAGGCTCAGTAGTTGTGGCACATGGCCTTAGTTGCTCCACGGCATGTGGGATCTTCCCGGACCAGGGCTCGAACCCATGTCTCCTGCATTGGCAGGTGGATTCTTAACCGCTGTACCACCAGGGAAGTCCCAGAAGTACTGCTTTTTATCTGTTTTGCATATTGGGCTTCTGTGCAAGATTTATTGGAGAGAGGGTTCCATACCTCAAATAAATTTTAAAGTCATCATCAGGAGACTAGAAAGGTATGGGCAACACGGTCAGAGAGGAGAAATGGGTTCATTAGACAGTGGGTTTGGCTCACTAGCTGGGAGAAAAGGCCATTTGAACGGCTCTGGGCGCTCTTGTGTTTGCAGGTCTTGTGCTGATGTTTCTGTCTGCTCCAATCTCCATGTGCCGGCTGCTGGCTTGGCCGCTGCCCTCGCGTGCCTCTCACTCCTCGCTTGCCCACCTAGCTCCCGACGTACTGCCTGCCTGGCTCCTGACATACTGCCCACCTGGCTCCTGACGTACTGCCCACCTGGCTTTTGGTAAATTTTTGCTCCTTACCCTCATCTCTCTGGCCTGGAATCTTGACTTGCTGCTTCCCACTTCTGACACCCTTGTATTTCTTCACCCTTTTTTTGGCTTCCTGGGTGTCTGGTCCCTTGTTGGCCCTGACCTTGGGTGACTGTGTCCCAAAGTGTTTTCTGTCTTCCTGGATCCTGGCACCACCTGGGGACCCTGCCTTTCAACGGCCCCAGTTCTCTCCAGCACTATTTTAAAGCTGGGATCTGTGGATGGGGTTCACAGGGGCTGAATCAGATTCAAGGCTGGGACTGGAAAATGGAGACCAGGATCCAGATATGGCGATCCAGTGGATGGAAAGAAAGAATAATTCGCGTTCACAGAGAATTCTAGTTTACTTAGTGCTTTTACATACTTATCTCACTTTCTCATTATAACCTGGTACGATTGGGATAGTCTTATGTCTGTGTTACACACAAGGAAACCGAGGCTCAGAGTCACAGTAGCAGAGCTGGAGATAGAACCTGGGCCTTTTGACTCTAAATCCTGGACTTGGGTATAGCAGACCAGAAGCAAGTTGGTTACTAAGGCAATGGGAGAAAGATCTTGTTCGTGGGAATCAGGAGTGGCTGACTAGATATGAGATGTGTTGGAAGGGGGAGGGGGTTAAGAGGCAGGGTCAGTCAAGCCTGACCAGGCAGAGGAGTGGGGACACCATCCTCAGACAGGCTATTGCCCTGGGATTGGGGTGTGGGCCCTCTGGGATCAGGCTGATGTGGTTCCTGCGGACTGTAGATTTGAGCTCCTCTTGTCCACACATTTGACACATGTTGGTTGAATGTCCCATGCCCCCGCCTGCTGGGTTGCACCTGGGGTGGCCATGACTGGAAGCTTCTAAGCATCATCCCCGCCCGGTGGTCCTGCAAACTTGCAGGCTAATTCCAGAGGAATCGTGGCTCATTGTTCTGGAGTGTGGGAAGAGGAACTGCAGTGATTGCTTGGGGGAAGCGGGAGGAGGAACATGGTCCCCGCATCCCTCTGACTTGGAGCACTTCCCATTTGTTACCTTTTACCTCCCATGGCATCTCCTCCCTGGGGAGGGTCTGTGTTCTGTACAGCTCTGCCTCATCTCAGCCTTGACCAACTGGGGACTTGGGGGCAAGTTACTAAGTTCCTGGACACTTCAGAGTTGACTGAGAATGAGAATGAGTTAGACCCACCCTATCCGTAACCCTGACAAAACACCTTTGGCAGTCAGCCCCTGGCAGTTGCCAGAACAGGTCTAGTTGGCCATAGCCAACCTGGTGGGAGTGGGTGGGTAGTGGGAGTGGTCTTGCCTCAATGCCGGCCATGAGGGGTGCATTGTCTTTGGAGAATTCAAAACCAATGATAAAACTGAATAAAAATTAGTCTACTTTTTATTATCATCATGCACTGGCAATTCTCAATACTGTCAGTGATAAAATGCTCCTCCATTCTGGGGTGGGCCCCCTCCTCACTGTTTGGTACATCACTGCTGGCTAGTTACCTTGAGAGTCTCACTGAAGCTGGAGTCAGTTGACCTGACTCTATGTTCTAACCCTGCTATCAGGGCCTGCTACCTGGCCCAACTACCAAGTCACTTAACCTCCCTAAGCCTCCATTTTCTGATCTGTAAAATGGAGCTAAGAATGGTACCTGCAAATATTAAAAGAGAGAATAAAATTACAGTTAGCTTGCAGAGAGAAAAACTGGATGTAAATGCTGGGATGTCCACATTGCTATACAAAATCTATCTCAGGGTGTGAGATTTGGGTCACGCCCAGATTATTCTTTGGCGGTGAAGAATTCGGTGATAATTGAGCCAGGCTCTTCCATGAAGCTTAGGAGCTGGTGTTGGAGACAGCAACACTATTTTTGAGTTCTGAGAAACCGGTCTAGGTTTACTCCTCATCTGATTCCTGGGCAAACAACAGGAGACCCTCATGGGGTGCCACCCTGGGCCCTGCCGAGTTCTGTCTGTGACTGTGACGCTGATCTTCACGCAGCCTGCTCTGTTCTCCCGGGGCACTGAGTGAGTGAGGGGCTGGGCCCTCGGCCTGGGAAGAGCGGCGTGTTCCTGACATACTTGCAGGAGAGCAGCTGGCAGGAGCAGGGAAGGTAGTTTCTGTGTCTTGTGGATTTACTGTCCTTCGCGGAAACCCTCCTACGTGACTTTTGCAAGCCAGCCTCCGGCTCAGCGTTCCACCCACCCCCACCTCCTGCTTTTCTACTGTGCTGGATAGTTAAGTCCTTTGTCAGGCGTTATCTCATGATTTCCCCAACAGCCCTGTGAGGTGGACAGTCGGGGTTTTCTCATCCACATTTGACAAGGGAGGACCCTGAGGCCCTGGGAGTTGAACAGGCTGCCCAGGGTTATGACCAGTTAGTGGACGGGCCCTGACCAGAACCCAAGTCTCCAGACATCAGCCCAGAGATAGAATTTGGAGAGTGAAGGGAAGGCTTCATTTCTGTTCAGAGTTGTCATGGGCTCTTAGGAGCTTTCTGACAGGAAGCTTTCTGAGGTGAAACCTCAGATGGCAGGTGGAGGGAAACAACTGAGAAGGCAGCTCCTTGTCCAAGCCCACGAAGCTTTGGTGGCAGGTCACGGGGACCAGGACTTGGACCTCCGGACTACCCTCCCTTTGCTGCATTCAGGTTAGGAACTGACTCGTGCTAGGGAGGCGGGAATAGGAATATGCGTGCTCTGCCTATGTACATCAGTGTTTCAGCATTCCCATAATTTTTGAATTAGTGTTGGCAGTCACTTCCCTTATGGTCGGATGGCTCCTCTCTGCTCCCTCCCGGGATATACCCTGGGTGGCTCTGTCCTAACCTAGAGGGGCTCTCGCTGTCCACCCCTTGCCCCGTAGCCTAGCTGAGCGACTTCTGCATCCCAGGGCCTGAATTTCTGGCTTCAGAGCCTTCCTGGTGGGCAGACAAGGGCTCATCACCATCACTGCTTCCACCTGCCCTTGGGTCTTCTGGGGGGGCGTGACGAAGCCACCTCAGGTCTGGCTTTCGTGCATCTGCTGTGGGTACAGTGACCAGGGGGTGCCCAACTGCAAACTTCCATTCCTGTTATTTCCCAGAGCCCGGGGTGGTCTTCTGCCTTGATTTGCAAATCAAGGAAAAACTGTCCTGGTGGAAGAGATGATACTCCTCCCCCCTTACCCTTCTCCCCTCCCATCCTCCTTCTAATGATCAGATCAAAGAACTAAGGGAGAGGGTAATATATCAATACTGAAGAGGGCAAGGAATAATATGAGTAACAGTGGTGTACTTTTTTCACCTAGAAAATGGAGATAATCAGAAGACTGTTGTAAGTTGGTGTTTCTCAGCTTGGACTGCACGTCACGGTCACCCGGAAAGCTTTTAAATATCTTGATTCCCAGGCTGCAGCCCAGACCCTGGAGATCAGAATCTCTGGAGGTAGGACCCAGGCAGCAGTAATTTTAAAATTCCCTGGGACTTCCCTGGTGGCCCAGTGGTTAAGACTCTGCACTTCCACTGCAGGGGGCACGGGTTCGATCTCTCGATCTCTGGTTGGGGAACTGAGATCCCGCAGGCCGTGCAGTGTGGCCAAAAAAAAAAAAAATTCCCCTGGTGATTCCAGTGTGCCGCCAGGGTTGAGAACCACTGCTCTAAGGATGAAAAGAGTTGGTTAATTGCTTAGAACAAAGATATCCCCATATCTGGTTGTGCGCTGGACTCGTCAGGGGGTGGGGTGGGGATGTGTTAAAATCGCACTGACGCCCTGGCCACACATCGCAGACCATGTAGATCAGTGACGTCTGCCTTCACCTGAGCCACTAACTAATAAGACGTAATAGTCACCGTTTACTGGAGCTGCCTGTGGGCCGGCATGACGTATTTCCGGTCTTCACAATTCCCTGGTAGGGAATCACAGTTCCCATTTTACAGATGAGGAAACTGCTGCTCAGAGCAGGTAGCCAGGCGGCGTAAGTTTCCTGAGGCCAGGCCTGTCTGACCCGGAAGGCTGCTCTCCCTGCCCAAGGCCTCCCTGCCCCAGGGCTGGCCTCGTGGAGCGTATTCTGCACACTTCCCAGTACCAGCTCAAGGAGAGAGGGGAAAACCAGCAAGTGACCTTGGCTCTCCTTGAGGCTCTCCAGGGCAGGTTGAGTAGAGGACCGCTGTCCCGTGAAGAGAGGGAAGATGAGTGACGTTCCTTGGTATTTGGGTCTGTGTTAGTCACGCACTCTCAGAATACCTCCTTTTGGCTGGAGGAAGACGCCTGCTCGTGTTAGGCCTGACCCGCAGTCACCTCTCATTGCCGCAGCTGCTCTCACAGAGAGAACACTCAACCAGGAAGAGCAAACACTCATTTGCTTTTTGAGAGTTGGAGGAATTTTTCAGGCATGTGATACAGAAAAATGCCCCCATTTCCCTCACAGGAAAAGGGAAAGCTCTGTCAAGGTAACTTGAAATATTTAGCTCTGCCTTATAAAATCCCTGTGCCTCCACCTCTGTGCTCTGTAAACTTAAACAAATCGCTTAAAATCCTTAAGCTTTGGTTTTCCCATCCCTCAGGGCTGCCAGTGCCAGGCCCCTTGAGGTGTCAGAGAGAGAGGAAAGGAGCGTGGCCATCCCGACACAGAGACTTCCAGCTGCCTGGGACTGGAGGCTTTGTCCAGGGTTTGGTGGTACCCACTAAGCAACCTGATGTCCCAAGGCCCAAAGCAGCTTCCAGTGACCAGAGATCTCACTGAATGTGTTCCCTCTGACTTTGGGAGGCTTGGCTTCACTCCACCTGGGTCAACCCCTAGTGTGTAGACAGCCCAGAGCCAATATTTGGGGCATACATAGCTGAGTTAACTCTAATAGTTTAGAGTTAGCAGACAGTGTGATAGACATTTGGCTGCACAAAGGCTTCCCAGCCCAGCCAAGCAGCCAGGGCCCTCTCCCTCCCCAGAGCTCCATCTGTATCTGATGTGTGTGCCTTTGGTCCCTGCCCCTTACTGTGCAGCTCAGAGCCTGGCACAGAGTAGGTGCTCAGGTAGCACTGGGTGATTGGGGGATGAGGGGATGGAGAGATGCGTGAACATGTGTTTGGCATCTCTAAGGTGGTTGCCACAGAATGCTATTTAAGTGTTGGCATATCTATTCCTTACTCGCTCTACTTGCTTTTTTTTTTTTTTATCACTTTGGTTTATTTTGAAGGCTGTCTCACTAAGGATTATTCTAGTAATGGAGCGGTTCAGATGTGATGCTGTTTTCTGAGGTTGAGGCATATATCCAGAGCACTTGTGTGTAACTTTTACTCCAGAGCCACTAAGAGAGTACTTCTAAAGTGTGGAGTCTCATGGCCCCTTGTTTAGCCATTAAGCTGAACCTTAACATTTTCTGAGTTCTGTCTCAAGCAGTGGGTATTGTGGTTGGCAAGAAAACATGGGGCAGTGGTGGAAGGGGAGTGGGAAGACCCACAGGAGGGTGGCCACTGGGCAGTCACCAGGGACTTCGAGTGGCCCCCACCGATTGCCTGGACTGAGATGGTGAAACAGGAGGCCGCTGCCCTTTTCTGTGTGTGTGTGTGTGTGTGTGTGTGTGTGTGTGTGTGTGTGTGTGTGTGTGGTGGGGGGGGAGGCTGCCCTGAAGCACTCAGGGAGGCTGGCCTAGGGCCACCTGCCACTCTGGCAAGGACACCATTTCATGATTGCTGTCTGGGTCCCTGGAGTGAAGGATTTTCAGGCCCAGCCCTGAAGGGCACTAAGCATCATCTTGACTCCTTTAACTATCTTAGTGGCTTTGTGAACAGTGGGCTGAGCACTCGGCCCCGGGGCCTGGCATTGCCATTAACTCTGTGATGACCTCAAGTGAGTCACTTGATGTCTCCTGTGCCTCAGTTTCCTAACATTTTACGATTCTGTGGTCCTATCAGTCTTCTCACCATGATGAACACCCACTGTGCTTACTAACAATGTTAGGCTGCCTCCACCCCACCCTCACCTCCACCAGGATCCCCCCGAACCCAGCTGGCATGGCCTCTGGCCTCGTCCTTAAGTGCATCATCCTCATATTAGCTCTGTCCCCTGTAGTCTGACTACTTGGCTCATGTCAGGTAATTGAGATTTTTATTTGTTGGGAGGGGCTGGAAACAAAGGTACAAACATGAGACTATAGAGGTGCTTTGTCCCCTCACAATTCCAAATAGATGAATTTGTACTTGCCTCCAGATAAGGGAGACCCAAACAGAGGATTGTTACTGTTAGTATTTTGACCATGCTGACCATTTTTTGCTTTTTATTCTATTTATTTATTTATTTATTTATGCCGCACCTCACAGCACGTGGGATCTTAGTTCCCCAGCCAAACCTGTGCCCCCTGCAGTGGGAGCATGGAGTCTTAACCACTGGACCACCAGGAACGTCCTGCTTTTCCTTAAAAATCTTTTCATTAAGTAGTATAAACCTCTGGACATTGTGATTTCATCTGGTAGACACAAGACAGGGGTTCTAGCTGAGGCTTTGGAACGATGAGGCTGTGTCATCCAGATCAAACCAGTAGCCTTTCAGGGCCTCAGTGTTCCCATCTGTACACTGGGAGTGACAATACCAACATGCCTTCCTAGTAAAAGGTAAAGGATGCATATGAACAGAAGGGAAGCCCAGTACTTACTCTGTCTCAGTCACTGGTTGATGGCCAGGTGGGGATGCTGGCTGGTGGCATGATTTGTCCTGCCCTGGAAGAATGACTCTGAGTTACTGTGGCCTAGGGGTGACAACCAGGTCACTTCCCCAGTAACCACAGTGATACCCTCCTTGTGTGGGTCTGTGTCCCCACAGCGGCCAGTTCGCCATCGTGAAGAAGTGCCGAGAGAAGAGCACGGGGCTGGAGTACGCAGCCAAGTTCATCAAGAAGCGGCAGAGACAGGCCAGCCGGCGGGGTGTGTGCCGGGAGGAGATCGAGCGGGAGGTGAGCATCCTGCGGCAGGTGCTGCATCCCAACGTCATCACGCTGCACGATGTCTTCGAGAACCGCACTGACGTGGTGCTCATCCTCGAGCTGTGAGTGGGTGCCTGGGACTGGGGGTGGGGGGCAGCAGGGCGCGGGGGAGCTCCAGCCACAGGCCCCAGAGGGAGCAACAACCTGACAGAAGCCCGACCTGGAGGAGGTGAAGTCAGTGGGAAGTGGTTTCCTTCATTTACCCCATCCTCCTCCTGAACCCGGGCTTGCTGTGCAGCAGGGACTGAGGGCGAGGGTCTAGTCCTGACTTTCACTGGACCCTGGGGATCAGAGGGAAGAAGTGGGGAGTGCTGGGGTCCTTTCCTGGCTGGTGAGCACGTGGGAGGATGAGGGGGGCAGAGGGTGGAAGGCGGAGCAGGGGGCTGTCAGGGAGAGTCTGTTCTATGAGGAAGGGAAGAACAAACATCCTCCAGGCTCTGCAAAGCCCTTCTCAGCCCTTTCCTGGGAAGAACCCCCCTGCCTTTGTGCTGTGTTTGATGCCTTTATTGTTATCATAGTAACTGTTACTTAGAGGGCCCTGCTGTAAGCCAAGCGTTTGCTGGGTCCTTCGTGTTGTGTTGTTCAGTCTTCACAGAAGCTGTGTTGAGGGTAGTGTCCCACTTACACCAAGAGGACTTTGTATTCACTTTGCTGAGAATGTCTGTTACCTCATTTAATCCTCATAACAGTCCTATCCCATGGAGACTCTTATTACCTCCATGTTACAGACAAGAACACTGAGAGGCTGGGTCATTTACAAGGTCCTACAACCAGGAAGTGGCGGGGGCCAGGACTGGGTCCACGCTGCTTGTGCAGATAGCTATGCGCTTGAGGTGGGATGGCCTTGGGCTGGCCCTGCAGGGGAATCCTTCACAGTCTGGTGGAATTTGGATGGGTGACACCACGACTCCAGGGGTTGGTTGGCCAACTGGTGTCCCTCCTGGAGATGCCCCCCATGGATTGGGGAGGTGGAGGTGGGCCTCCGGCGGTTAGTAGAGTTTGAGTTGGGCTGTGGCACAAGTTGAAATGGCTGTGTCTAGTCAAGCAGCAAGACCGAGTGTCAAGAATGTTCTGAGCCTCAGAGGCGTGAGGCGTCTGCCAGTTAGCAGAGAAGTGGCAGCATTTGTCTCAGCAATCCCTGACTTTGTGACCTGGGGCAAGACATCTGAGCTTCAGCTCTCATCTATAAAGCAGGCAGCCATCCTTAACCTACCTGTGGGTTGGGTGGACCACCTGACATTTGAGACCATTCTAATTTGAGAACTATGCTCTGGTGTTGTCAGCCTATAGATTTATGTAGCAGATGGGCATTTGCATACTTTTGCATTGGATTCTTAAATTATCCATCTGAATGTTTAAGTGCATAGAATTACCCATGCTCTCCCTTTGTCTAATTCCCAATGTCCTCTGTGTTTCTCCCAGGGACCTCTTAGCCAATTGGACCAGTCAGTGTATACGCCTGCCTCACTCAGACAAGCCTGGTGGGTTCCCACAGATGTAGCCAGCCAAGTAGATGGCCCGAGGTGTGGCAAGCCCCAAAACTAAGGGTTAGCACTGGTTCCCAGCAGAGAGTGACAAGCCCACCTTTGCTGGGAAAGCCAGGCCAATTCTTTAAATGTCTGTTGTCAAAACTTTACAGCAACTAAAAAGGATTACATTCATATGCCTACCACCCAAACACAGCTATTTTTTCCCTGTGGTTCCTCTCAGTCTTTATCTATTTGCATGCAAGCATTGTACTTGTACAATTTCCTGCTCTACTTTTCCCCCAGTTAACGTAATGCCATGAATAGCTTTTTCCCTTTTAACTGACTATATCATGTTTCATTACATTACATACCCCTATCTCCCTGTTGTTGGACATTTGGTGTTTTAATTTCCAGCTTTTAACCATTACGCATTTTACTGCCATAAAACAACTTTCTTCCTGTGTTTTCCCCCTTTTCTTTAGGATTAATTTTTTTAGACAGATCCTCAGGAATGGGGCAATCGGGCTGACATTTTTAGGGCTCTTGGTATCCTCACTTTCATAGGACAGGTTAACCAGCACCACGTGCAACATGGGAGTGTTTCTCTCTGCCTGCAGCCTTGCCAGCCCTGGGTCATTTGTTTTAAAGCAGGGTTCATTATTGTCTTTTACAGTTATGATACTTTTTTGTCATTTTACTTGGCATTTCTGTCATTACTGGGGTAGTTGTCTGTTACTCCCTGTTTGTAGAACCCCAGGAGTTGGGGTCTCGGATGCTCTTGAGATGTCCCTGTTTCTCCCAGCAGGCTTCATGGCTAACCAAGAGTTACATGCCCTCTTCTTGTGAGCTGTCACCGCCCGTAACATGAGTTGTCACACTGGTGCTCTTGTGAGCTGCTGTGTTTGTGAACTTCTGTCTGTTCGTAGTTTCTCTGTCTCCTCCTTTACTTTCAAGCTGCCTCATTGTCTCAGGGTGCCTGGCTATGGAGCTAGGGATTGCTAAGACAGTGCCTCAGTCTTGTGTGACCAGAGTCTGAGAGGAGACCTTCCAGGAGAGAAGGGCTTTTCATGGGCTTTTATGTTTGGACGTGGTGACCTCTGTTGGGCTGCTTAGGAGCCTTTGGCCTCCTGGTCCTCACTGTGCCCTGCTAGGCTAGTGGGTTTGCCTGGTACTTAAACACGGGTGTCAGAGCCCACCTGCTCAATTGATATTTGCAGGGTTTGTGGATGGATCTACCTCTCAGTGCTGTTTAGTGCAGGGCTCCAGCTGAAGTGGCCAGTGCTCAGAGGACATTCCCAACCCTGATTTAAGTCCCCTTCAGCTGTTTTTACCCTGTCCATGATCGCCTGTGCAGCAGCTGTCAGGACTGGTGATGGCAGGGTTGGGAAGGATTGAGTTGTCCACGTAAGTTGACTTCTGTAGGGTGTAAAGAATATTTTCAAACTCTCAGTGGATTAACTCATGCCACACGTGGAGCTGGCTCTGAAAAATGTAGGTCTGCCCTGGGAGGGTTGGGCAGCCCTTCCATCCCAGGCCCCTGACCTCTCTGGGGCCTCCCTGACTCCAAGCTGTGGAAAGCAATACAGCGGCGGGAGCATACCAGGGCAGGGCCCGACAGAGCGCTCCAAGGTGGTGGCAATGCTTCCCAGGCCTTGAATTGAGTCCAGCTTTCTGGGCCCCAACAGCTCTGGCAGCATCCTTCCCAAATCACTGCCTACACAGGTCATTTGAGCACTCCCTCTAAATGGTTGGTTGCTTTTGAAAGAGTTCTGAAAAGCATTTCTAGCAGCCGGATGAAACTGCAGGGAGGAAGGAGGCAAGGGTCAGATTAGCAGGAAGGCGACTGGTCCTGGGGACACTGGAGGAGAGCAGAGGCTGGCTGTTAGGTTCTTTTCCTCTTTAAGTCAAATTGTTTAGGGATGTGAGAGGAGAGAAGCTTGGGTGGAGTGGGGATGACTCCATGGCAGAGATCTTGGGGCTGAGAAGCCCTTGGGAGAAACTAGGTTTGGGGGTAGAAACAAAACCCAGGCTCCTTGATGGCCTTGAGAACAGGTGCCTGAGGATTGATGTGAGTGTCCCTGGCCTGGGTGTCCAGGGCTGGGACAGATACCCGGCAGGCTCATCAGCCTCCCACCTTTCCAAGTCTCTGGGGACGATTCTAAGGGTCACCATGGCTGTTCCCCTCTTCGTCCAAAGGAGATCATGTCTCACTCCGTCTGCTGCCCAGAGCACACCTTCAAACAGAACAGCTGCTTACTGTCCCCCAAAGTCCTCACCCTGCCTGGGCCTTTACATCAGTAATTTTGGGTGACAGAACACACCCACATTATCATGAAGTTCTTTTACATTTACTCAGTGTTCTGTTTAAGGTAGGAAGGGCAGGATATGCCCGAGGTCACCGTCTTGCACCACCCAGCAAGGCTGGAAGTATAAAAACAAGGACTGGGCTAGGTCCTTGTGTTCCTGAGGGACACTGTGGATTTGAAAATTTACAGAAGGCTCTCGACAGGTCTCTTGAAAATGCCAAGACTTCACTTCTGTATGATACAGAATATTCTGTGCCTTGTTGATATTTTAAATGTCTTACTTCTTTCCTTTTTTTTTTTTTTATTTGCCCACCTTCTCTTGAATGTCTTGCACAAGGTGCTGTGGAAGCAAAGGTAATCTAGCTGGGGAGAGAGCCAGCCAGACAGTGGCAGCCCAGTGTGTTAGGGCACGGATGCAGTTGGACAGGGATGGCAGATGACAGCCTAGGGCTTGGGGTGGCTTTGGGTTTTCTTTTTTGCATCAGCAACTCGAGCCTTATAATATGGGTAGAGTGTGGTGAGAGGAACACGTGGTGCAACGGGATTGAGAAGATCTGGATCTAAATCCTGGTTCTGCCACTTACTAGCTCTGTCACCGTGGGCAAGTCACTGCTCTCTTGGGGCCCCAGTTTCCTTGTTTGGGAAACCAGGACAGAAGTTCCATCTACCCCTCAGGGCAGATGTGAGTCTCAAGTGAGAGAATGCTTGGGGAAGTAACACCACACAGGTGGCGAACTCTAAATAAACTCAAAACCAAGCCCTCTTCCAGCACTACCACCCCCAACAATGAGATGGTGCATGGTATTGGACTGGGGTCTGGGACTTGGACATGGTCTTGACCATGCACTCTCTTGCTAGGAGACCTTGCATGGCCACTTCCCCTCCTGTGGGCTTGGTTTCCTCATCTGTTACGGAAGAACTTCCAAGTGATGATGGTTTCTGTGCAGGGATCACTGAGGGAGAGCGAGGAGTTTGCTTCCCTAGAAGTTTACTGTTAGCCTCTTAGTATGGAGGATTTCAAACATATACAGAAGTAGAGAGAGGGATGTAAGAACCCTCCTAGGCACATCCCCCAGCCTCACATTATCACCATTTTGCCAGTCTTGTTTTACATCAAATCCTACTCCCCCCCCCACCCCCGACTCCAGCTGTTTGTTTGCTGCAGTACTTTAAAGCAAGCCTCAGACATCGTGTCATTTTACATACAAACACTTTAGTATGCATCTCTCATTGACTGCAGTTTTTAAAATGCAGCCACCATGGATTTATCACACCTGACAGAATGATCCAGCCAGCCACGCCCCAGACCACTGAGGCTGTCTACACTCCAGTCCATAGTGATATTCCTGATGGACCCAAAGATACCTTTTTACGGTTGTTTTATTTGAATTAGCATCCAAATGAGGGAAGTCCACATGCTGTGTCTGGTTCTTTTGTTTCCCATGTCTCTTATTCTATGGCAGTTCTCCTTCCCTCCCTTTTAAAACTATTTATTTATCTATCTATTTATTTATTTTTGGCTGCGTTGTGTCTTTGTTGCTGCGAGCAGGCTTTCACTAGTTGTGGTGAGCGGGAGCTACTCTTCGTTGCAGTGCACAGGCTTCTTATTGCGGAGCACGGGCTCTAGGCTTGCGGTTTTCAGTAGTGTGGCTTGCGGGCTCTAGAGTGCAGGCTCAGTAGTTGTGGTGCACGGGCTTAGTTGCTCCGTGGCATGTGAGATCTTCCCAGACCAGGGATCGAACCCATGTCCCCTGCATTGGCAGGCGGATTCTTAACCACTGTGCCACCAGGGAAGCCCTCCCTCCTTTTTTTGATGCCATTGATTTGTTGGGAGAATTAGGTCATTTGTCCTGTTGATTGTCTCACAATCTGGTTTCGTCTTATCCCTGCCTCATGGTGTTGTTTAACTTGTTCCTCTATGTCCTGTATTTCCTGAAACCTGTAGTTAGACCTAAACAAGATACCCTTCCTATTGGTGATGTTCAGTAGAAATATAGTGCAAACCACATATGCAGTGGAAATGCCAGATTTTCCAGCAGCCATATTGAATAAGAAGTAGAGACCTAGACAAATTAGCGTTTTTTTTTGTTGCTGTTGTTGTTTTTGTGTTACGCGGGCCTCTCACTGTTGTGGCCTCTCCTGTTGCGGAGCACAGGCTCCGGACGCACAGGCTCAGCGACCATGGCTCACGGGCCCAGCCGCTTCGCGGCATGTGGGATCTTCCCGGACCGGGGCACGAACCCATGTCCTCTGCATCGGCAGGCGGACTCTCAACCACTGTGCCACCAGGGAAGCCCCGGAAATTAGTTTTAATAATATTTTTTATTTAACTAAGTATATACAAAATATTATCATTTGAACATGTAATCACTGTAAAACTTATTAATGAAGATAGTTTACATTCTTTTTCTCATCCTATGTCTTCAAAACCCAGTGTGTATCTTACACTTACAGCACATTTCAGTTCATTTGCAATGCAATGGTTAGAGTGCAATCCTGCCAAAAAAATAAAGTTGTATTTAAAGGAAAATATTTTACATCACTTCAGTTTTTGAATTAAAATGAATTAAAATTTAAAAGTCAGTTCCTCAGTTGCATTGGCCGTATTTCAAATCCTCACTAGCCATATGTGACTAGTGGCTGCTATACTGGACAGCATATAGAGAGAATATTTCCATCACTGCAGAGTTCTGTCAATAGCACTGAACAAGAGGCTTAAGCAGGTTTAGGTTCCGTTTTTTAAGTTGCAGTACTTTGTAGGTGTTGCTGTATACTTCCTATTGTATGACATTGTGTTCAGTTGTTCTGTTTTTCATGATGCTAAGATTGATGAGTGGGTCTATGTATGCTTCTGGACACTTTTAAAGAAAGGAAAAAAGATTTTGAGGCTCTTTATTTAGGATGGACTAGGTGGCAGGGAGTAAATGAGTCCCAAAACTGGGACAGAAGCCATTCTGGCCATATGAAAATCATTTGAGGACGCTCTGTGATATAGTGGTTGGGAGTCATTCTGCCTGGGTTTGAATCCTGATTCTACCACTTACAGGCTGTTTGACCTTGGGCAAGTGACTTAACCTCTCTGAGCCTCTGTCTCTTCAACTGTGAAATAGGAAACTAATAGTATTGTACTTTAGCTCATAGGGTATTGTGATGATTAAATGAGATAATGTACAAAACGTATACATTATGCACAGAGTAAGTATTCAGTGAATATTAATTACCATTACTATGTTGCTGTTATTATAAAAATACAGGTTCTGAGGCCTTGCTGCTAGAGAATCTAATTTGGTAGGGTCAGTGGTGGGACCCGGAAATCTGCATCTTAAACAGGTTTTCCAGGTGATCCTGAGTTCCTGGACTCTCTGGCCCAGATCCCTTCCTGAGATCTTTTCCTGGGGTGACCCTTGGCTATGTTGCAGCTCCAGAGAAGCACGTGTTGGCTGGACACTCCAGCATCTGTCAGAGGCCAAACAAGCCCAGTAGGACTGCCAGATTTATCAAATAAAAATCTCCCATTTTATCTGGCAACCATAAATCCCCAATTCAGATAAAACTGTAAACTAGTCTTTTTGCTCCATGGGTCTCTCTATTCCTGCCACATCAAACATAGGGTGCAGGAGCATAGAATGTGAGGACAAAAGCAGTATTTTAGAGTTTTTAGAGATGAATGTAATTAATGGGTCTTGATGTTTAAGTTAGGGACATGTCTTTGAAGAGGTCATCTTTTATAAGATGAAAGAAAGGGGCTTTGGGAACCATCTTGATCAGTCTGCTCATTTTGCAGGTGAGGAAACTGAGGCCTGACTGGAGGGGGCAGGGGAGTGAGTTGTCCAAAGCCAGTAGCAGGGCTGGACTGGAACCTAAGTCTCCAGTTTCTGTCCCAGCGTATGTTCCTCTTTGTCATCCCACAGCACTTGTTTCTGTCCTCTGTCACTTGAGTCATATGGTGGGGAGGGGTAGCACCTAGGATAACAAGGGACCTGGGCCTAGAGTGTGAGCAGAGACCCTTCTGGTGACACCCTAAGGGTGGTTCCTGCCCTTGT
Source organism: Leucopleurus acutus (assembly GCF_964270905.1). Lineage (NCBI taxonomy): Eukaryota > Metazoa > Chordata > Mammalia > Artiodactyla > Delphinidae > Leucopleurus > Leucopleurus acutus. Next base: position 132,925,711 of record NC_139142.1, on the reverse strand, counting down.
GATCCAAAGGGAGGAACATAGCAAGTAGAAATAGAAGGAAAGTCAGTCCCTGGGCTGGCTGGATAGAGCCCCAGAGATGAGTGAGGGGATTCTGCTAAGCAGGGTGCCTGGAGACAGGGTCAGGGGTTACACCCATGGGCTTGGGCTCAGGACACACAGGACTGACTGGGCCTGGGCCCTCCTTACTGGTGTCTTGCAGAGTGTCCGGAGGAGAGCTCTTCGACTTCCTGGCCCAGAAGGAGTCCCTGAGTGAGGAGGAGGCCACCAGCTTCATTAAGCAGATCCTGGAAGGGGTGAACTACCTTCATGCCAAGAAAATTGCTCACTTTGATCTCAAGGTCAGTGGGGCGGGGGGGAAAGGGAAAAGAATCAGGTTAGGAAGAATGGGCCCAGTCTCTCCCAATGTCATTGCCAGGAGGGGTCAGCGCCCACTAGGCCTTCCTCCCTCATCTTACAGTTGAAAACTCTGAGCTCCTGGGAAAGAAATGATGCCACAGGAGTGTCCCCCTCCTGAGTTTCATTTCTCAGATAAGGTTTTTTTCACATAGGGGCTGATGGCAAGAAGCTTCTGAATCAGACCACTGGCACCTTATCTCTTTCAGGAAATACATAGGGTGTAGTTTTTAAATAAGTAAGCCAATGACAGGAAACTTGAAACCAAACCCATTTCACAAGACTGAACTTTTCAGTAACCAAGAGCTAACTCCTGAGTGGGCAGAGCTAGACGCATTCAGATGAATACTGCTGAGGTTGCCTGGCTCTCTGGACCCAGCACAGTGTCCAGCATCCTTTGACCAGAGGTTATAAATCTTAGAGCCCAGTGACCACTGGCTGTACTCCCCCACTCTGCCCCTTACTGTGGCCATAAAACTGATTCCAGAGGCCACTGATCATTTGTGGTAACTGGTATTCAGGGTCGAGAAAGTTCACTGTGACCACACAGGACTTCACAAAGCAAGAGTGTAGTCAGAGTAGAAGGATCAGTTCCCACAGTAGCTGAGCTCAGTTGCATAGGCTGATGAGCCTTTACAGTCACCGGAAGCATAAAGATCCCCCAACCTGTAATCAGAGGGACCCATTTATTGGGGAGGAGACCCACTGATTTTTTTTTTTTTTTTCTGGCTGCATTGGGTCTTTGTTGCTGCTTGTGGGCTTTCTCTAGTTGCGGTGAGCGGGGGCTACTCTTCGTTGTGGTGCACAGGCTTCTCACTGCAGTGTCTTTTCTTGTGGCGGAGCACGAGCTCTAGGCACACAGGCTTCAGTAGTTGTGGCGTGCAGGCTCAGTAGTTGTGGTGCATGGGCTTAGTTGCTCTGCAGCATGTGGGATCTTCCCAGAACAGGGATCAAACCCGTGTTCCCTGCATTGGCAGGTGGATTCCTAACCACTACACCACCAGGGAAGTCCGACCCACTGATTTTTCTATCCAGAAATTCCTTTTGTGTTTCAAGCATTGTTCTGGGTGCCTGGGTGTTGCTACAGGTACAAAATCAACTGAGGTCTTGTTTGAGCTTAGTTCCTCTTTTCCAGGAACTTGTGCAGGAATCATAAAAAAGAGATCAACAACTCTAAGTGCTATGATAGAGGGAAGTACTGGGGGGCTGGGAGTCTAAATGAGAAGCCATCTAAGTCAGACTGGAGTATCCGAGAGGGGCTTCCTGGAAGAGGTGGTATTTGAATTGAGTTTTGAAGGACTGCCAGGAGTTATCAGAGGGGACGGGCCTTCTAAGGAAGTGAGGCCAGCAGGTACATGGTCCTGAAATAACACAATGCATTCAGGATAGTACAGGCAAAGGGTGAATGTGCTGAATGGAGAAGCCAGGAGGAGAGCAGGAGGCAGACACAGGCCATGGGAGCTAAGCCAGGGCGGTTGAACTTTACACTGAGAGATATGGGCCAGATGAGCAGGGAGGTGAGGCGAGCAGATGTGTGTTTCAGAAAAGGCCCTCCAGCTGGGAGCACGGATAGAATGGGGACAGTAATCTGGGTGCGATGTGGCAAGTGCCAAACTAATTTGAGGAGGGGATAGAGTCAAGACCTTTTATAGAGGTTGCTCTGAGGATTGATTAGGTACCTAATTAGATGTGGGACATGAGGGGGAAGGCAGAGTCCAGGATGACACCCAAGCTCTGGCTGGCAGGGCTGGCCCAGAGAGGGTATGGCGTCTTGTGGTCTCAGAGGCTACATCAGGGTGTGGGCTCACGTCCCGTACAGGGATCCCACCCCAGCTCTTACTGTGCCCCGTGGGGTGACCTGCTGTGAGTCTCCCCTCCTTAGGCCGGATTGTCGCGGTATTTTGAATTCCTCCTATAGAAGACATCTTGCAGAGTCTCGCACAGGTGTCACGGGGTAAAAGTCAGGGTCACTGAGGAGTGTGTGGCCTGGGCAGGGCTTTGGACCTCAGGGTATTCACACACCAAGCAGGAAACGGGCTACCTGGATCGCACGTGTGTCTCCTTCCTGATAATGCTATGGGTAGTTGACTTATTTTCTCTGTCTTTGCTGGCTCCTCCGAATGGCCTCCTTTGTCTTTTCTCTCATGGGGCTGGTAGAGGCAGGCGTGTGGAGTCCACAGGCCCCGATGACTAGAGCATGTCCATGCTGTACGGTTGGCTTCTATGGCAGCTTGCTGAAGTGGGGGGAGTTGTAGCCCGGTCAGGGTTTCACCCTCACTCTACCGTGTACCAGGTAACAACTGAACCTCGGTTTTTCAGCTTTAACACAAATGATAATGCTTACCTGTCAGAGTTGTAAAACTGAGAGAGAAGCAGCATCAAGTTCTGGGTACCAGATAGGTCCTCTGTAACAGGAGCTTCCCAGAACAGAGGAAAAGAAAACACACCTCCTGTTACAGTGTTTTGGGCCCTGATAGACTAGGAAAACGAAGCCTGCTAGTGCAATTCTAAATGGCCCAGCAGAGAGCTGAGATTGGTTGCTAGGTGGGGCTACTGGTCGGTGATCTTGTCTGGCTCCTGGGCTCAATCTGGACGTTTTCCACAACCTGGAGACAGTCTGGGTTTCCCCTGGATGCAGGTAGGTTGAGGATACTGCTGACCCCTACCCTGCCTTGTATCCTTAGAGGGGGGTATGGACAAGAAGCCTGCTGACTCCCCTACCCGTGGGTCCCTTGGCCCAGGCCCAGCTGGGCAACTTCAGAAGTGATGAGTAGCTGGAACTCAGTGGGATCACCTCGTGATTGACTAGACACTTCCTGGAGCCAGCACGTGGGTATGTGTTCCCCTTGGCTGGAACTTCCTGCCAGCTGGAGGGATCATACAGAGGTCCAGCTGGTAGCTTAGAGGGGACTTCTTGGTTCCATGTTGTTTCCCACCATATGAAATTCATTTTATATGAATACATTTCTCTTCCTGATTCTCCTTCTCCACGAGGGACCTCTGCTTTCCCCTCCTCTTGTATTCTGTTACTCCTTGCCAAGTGAGTCAGGCTCGCTTGGCTGCCCCATGAGCACAGCCACCATTGTTATCTCCACGCCCCTGCTCATGACCTGTTCTCCACGCTCACCTTCCAGCCGGAAGGAGCAGGTGATGGCGGAGGATCAGCTCTCTGGCCTGCCTTTGGAACAGGAATGACCTCTCCTCCTGTGTCAGCCATTGTGCTGGAATGGTAAGGCTCTATCCCTGCTTATGACACACTCCCAACCTTGTGGCAGAGAGCAAGTGAATGGAAAAATTAATGTACGATAAACAGCCTTGGTTAAAACAGATCATGGCATGCTGTTACCCAGAAATCTGTGGCAGACCCTTGTCACCCATGGGATAAAAGAACCCCTTCTCAGCATGGGGTTTCTTAAACTGTTTTAAATGTTAAAATGTTTAAACATTTTAAAAATGTTTCTTAAACATTAAGGTCTTTCTTAAACTGCCTGAGCCCTGATTCTGGCCTCATCTACCTTTCCCCACTTGAAAACACTAGCCCCAGGCACCAGGATGACAGATACATGTCCTGGCCCCTCTTCTCTGCTCATGCTGTTCAAATCCAGGAAGCTGCTCGTCTTCCTTTTCTCTGCCTATGGACTTCCTGCTCATCCTCCAGGCCCAGCAGAAATGCTATTTCCTCGGGTAAGCAAGCCTTTCCCACGCCTGCCAAAGCATAACTGAGAACCAACCTGCTTCCCTGCTTATCTTGCCCCTTGTATAGACTTCCACTGACAGCATTTATCACCGAATTCTCAGTTCTCTCCGGGCATCACTTTCTTCTCTTGTCTCTAGCGCAGTGCCTGACATATGAGTTACTCATCGTTGAATGAATGAGTGAATGAAGGAAAAATGGTTTAGTAAGACAAATGCATGCATGGATATCATCTGGAAAATGCAAAAGAGGTGGCAGGCAGATTTCAATTCAGTGATGTGTCATTTATTGAGGGACTATTGTACACCAAGGGGTAGAGTGACAAGCATCAATAAGATATGGTACCTGCCTTCCAAGGGTCCACCACCTACGGGGAGATGGCTGCAGTGAGACTGGTGCCGAGGCCATCTAAAATAAAATCTACCCATGACACTCACTAAGAAACACTCACTTCCGAGGGGTAACCTCTCTGCCTCAGCAGAATGAATACCATCCCAGTGTATGGTGTAAATTCACCACAGACAGGCCCGCTGGTGTGGGTAGGTAGAGGGGGTGCAGGTAGATGATGTGTTTACCACTGAGGTACAAGGTATTGTCACTTTTTTACACATAAAGCAATTGAGATTCAGAGAGGTTAAGTTACTTGTCCAAGACCACACAGGTACTAAGTGATAGGGCTGGTACTTGAACTTACCCAGTGAGGAGACACTAAGCACAGCTGAGTATCACCAGCTTTTATTTCACCAGATTCTAACAGTATGGATTTCTTACTTGCTTGCGTCATGCCTTTTACACATAGTTAATCCGAAGGTTTATACTGTGCCATAAATTTATCCTTTGCACAGTTAATTTCTCATCTGGTTACCTGATTTTTTTCTTTCTAATACGTTATTCCTCATAGTTGAAAAATTAATTTGTATTCTATTAATTGCTATAAAATGTGCATGCATTTGAAAGTAGATCTTACAAGATTGAGATGATTTCCGTACTAAAACCTTGGAACATGAAATAGAGGTGAGACTTGGCAGTTTTGACTGTCAAGGTAGGTTCGGGTGAGATTGTAGAAGTTTAGGGCAGAAGTTGGTATAGGCAGTCACAGCCATAGACGACTTTTACCCCTCAACATTTTTTATTATGAAAACATTTCAAAATGTCTGAAGAAATTAGAAGAACCATACAATGAACACCATTATGCCCTCCTCCTGCATTCAACATTTGGCCACATTTGCTTTACCTCTTTCTCTCTTTAAAAAAGAAAAAAAAAATTTACATTTATATAAAAAGCATTTTATATATATACACGCACACACACACGTGCATATGTGTGATTTTTAAAATTAAAAATAATATCTAATAAAAATTTAAAAGTATTAAAATGTATGTAATTTATTAAAATTATGGTATTATTGGAAAGAAAATTGTAGCTATCTTGACACTTCACTCTAAACACTTCAATAAGCATCTCTCAAGATTAAGTTCAGTCTCCTACCAACCCACAGTACCATTATCACACTTAAGAAAATTAACAATAATTTGTGGAAGACCTTTAATTGGTAAAAAAAACATTATTCTATTTCTTATTTAGAAAGAAAATTCTCCTGGCAGTGGAGAGAGAATGGATGGGAGAGAGTAGGCCAGTTGGAGGTAATGATAAGACTGTGGGAAAGAGATGAACCCATAAACTTTTCTTAAAAAATGAAGTCAATGGTCATTTATGCTATTATAAAAAGTAACAAAATACAGAAACATACAAAGAAGTTACCTGCAGACTCTCTACTCCAAAATAATCATTATTAACATTTGTTATATTTTCTCCAGCTTTGTGTGAACAGGGTGTGTTTGTGTGTGTGTGTGTGTGCATGTGCGTGCGTGCGTGTGTGTGTGTGTTAAGGTGTTATAACTATACTACTTCTACAATTTCCTCTCCTGCTTTTTTCACTCTACATTCTAACCCAAGCAGGCCACATGGGCTCTGTAGTGATTTACTTTGCTGTTGAGGCTTTTATACAAGGCTTTCTGATTTCCTTACCCTCTTGGCATGTTCTGAGGGTGGACCCTGTTTCCGGTTCCTCATACCCAAAGCTTAGCTTATGCCCCAGCCTCAGTATGTGCCCCGTGGGCTCTTCATCTCAGCTCCATGCATCAGCATGGGAGCCCAGAGCCCTAGGGATGCATCCTGGCTGCTTCATCAACTACTGCAGGGCCACCCTAGGGTGACCCGAGGAGAAGTGAAATGACACAGAGCTCCTAAATGGTTGAGGGAAGGAACAAAATGTGGCAAAAATTAAACTATGGAGAGCCATAATTGAAAGAGTTGAAATATAGCAGTAAATGTGTGAATTGGGAGCATTAAACCAACAAGCTGCTTTTTATGAGATACAGCAGGAGGCCACATGGGGAGTGGAAAGAGGAGAAGATTGTGGGTCAAGCCTGCATTTAAGTCTCACCTCTGCTAGGTAGGGTTGGGGAGGTCATGGCTCTGACCTTTCCTGGCCTTGAAAGTGGAGATAATATTGCCCCTCACTTCCTCACCCAGGAATGGAGTGAGGGGCCAGGGGGAGATCAGTGTTTCTGAAAGGTCCCTGTAAACTCTAAGACTCCTTCCAAGTGCTGGCTGTGAATTTTAACTAGCCTCCCTATGAGGCCACATTTCTCCCTATTCCTCTCTTTCCTCCAAAGGGATTCAGAAAGGGAGGTGGGCATGGAAGCACCCAAAGGGGTAATGAATAAGGTGGTGCTTTCCTACCACCAGGCTGGGCAGATTCCCAACAGTGGCAGGACACTGTGTGAGGTTGATATGGCTTGGAGTGAATATCATGATCCCTATGTTACAGATGAGGAAACAAAGACAAAAAAGCCGTGCCCTCCTCCTCTTTTGTCCTTACTACCTTTGCCATCACCATTAGGTGCTCAGAGTCTCTTTGCTACTTCCAGCTGCCCACAGCCCTCCACTCTGGGCCCCTGCCCAGGCCTGGCCTCTACTGAAGTATCATGTGTTCAAATAGTACCTTTTAGGTTCCATTCACATCTCTACCATTAGCCCTCCCCATGCAGCTGATCTCAGTAGGAGTGAAAGAACCTGATTCTGGAAGTGGTAAAGGGTGGTGGAAAGGTATCTTGGCATGAAAAAACCTGGGTGAAAACCTAGCTGCACCACTTCTTAGTCATGTGGCCTTGAATAAGTTAATTAACTTCTCTGACCCTCAGTTTCCTCATCTGGGAAGCGCAGACAGTAACTTAGTCTACTCAGATTCTGTGCAGTGGTGTTCTGGTAGTAGCTGGATCTCCAATGAACAAATATATGTACACACACACTAAATTATTATAAAGTCTACTGATATAAAGGTTTATAATGTAATTTACAAGTAATAAAATATATAATACTTTTATTTTATAAATTTCACAAAAATAAATTGATTCTTGTAGAGCACTTTCCTTGGTTTTTGCTGACCTCTTGTATCAATACCAACCTATGGATGCAATAGACAAATGAGTGTAGTTCCAACAGGATTGTTCGTTGATATTTTTATGTTAACAAGTAAGGTGAAAATGAAGCAATGAAGACGTCTGTTGGAGCTTTACTTGTTTGCCAATGACATGAGTGACTTCTTTGCTGAATTGGATAATGGTTTCTGAATATTGAAAAATATTTCTTCAATTTTCTCTGCTAGCACAAAATAACGGCTATAGACACGACACCCTTATAAGTTTAATCTCTGTTATTAAGTGATTTTCTGCAGCACTTCCTAAGTCTAGAATCAAGAAGTCAAGTCCTGATTTGTAGTGTCTGCGGATTTCTGTGGTGTAAATACACCCACTGGGGCCAATTTCAAGGCACCAACTTGATGACACTGACTAGAGCTAGGAAGAGGGGTGCAGTAACATACCATGATGAAGTACTTCCCCCATTCAGAGATAAAAGGCATTAAATAACCTCAAGAACATAGAAAATAATAAAATATAATAGAAATAAAGAAACAAAATATAATAGAAATTTATACTTCCTAATAGAAATTAGGAAGTAATACGTTTTTAAAAATGTATTTATTTATTTGGTTGCGTGGGGTCTTAGTTGCGGCAGGCGGGCTCCTTAGTTGTGGCGTGCATGTGGGATCTAGTTCCCTGACCAGGGATCGAACCCCGGCCCCCTGCATTGGGAGCGTGGAGTCTTATCCACTGCGCCACCAAGGAAGTTCTGGAAGTAGTAAGTTTTAAGTATTTTAAATATAATTTAATTAAATATGTTTCTATAATTTAATTTTTAATATTAAAATAATATTCTTACATAGCTCAGTTTAACAACTGGCTTACAACATTCTTGCAAATTTAACAGCAGGCTCTCATGAGCCGGTAGGCACCAGCTTTAGCCCACCCCCAGCTCTCTGAGACTCTGTTGGTGAAAGCATTTTGTAAACAGGACAGTGCTACCTGCAGGCCAGCTGTGGTGGTGGCAGCAGTGGTGTAACAATAATAATGGCAGCCAGCATTTATTGAGACTGTAGTAAATGTGCAGGCTCTTCTCTGAGTGCTCTGCATGTGTTTACTCCTTTTATCCACATGACGACCCTATGAGGGAGGTAGGTTCCATGGTCGTGGCCATTTTATAGAAAGGGGAGGTTGCTCAGGGGCTCCTAGGTTTTCTTGTGCCTCCTCAGAACCCCTTACCATATTAACACTCCCGTTTCGCAGATGAGGGGCCAAGGATCAGAGAGGTGAATGACTTGCCGAGGTCACACAGCTAGCCTGGGGCAGAAGCAGGGTTCAACCCAAGTCTGGGGACTTCCCTGGTGGCACAGTGGTTAAGAATCCACCTGCCAATGCAGGGGACACAGGTTCGAGCCCTGGTCCGGGAAGATCCCACGTGCTGCGGAGCAGCTAAGCCCGTGCGCCACAACTACTGAGCCCATGTGCCACAACTACTGAGCCCACGTGCCACAACTACTGAAGCCTGCACGCCTAGAGCCCGTGCTCTGCAACAAGAGAAGCCACCGCAATGAGAAGCCCGCACACCGCAATGAAGAGTAACCCCCACTCACTGCAACTGGAGAAAGCCCGCGCATAGCAACAAAGACCCAACTCAGCCAAAAATAAACAAACAAATAAATAAATAAGTTTATTTATTTATTAAAAAAAAACCAAGTCTGTCCAATGAGAGGGCCCTCTTTAGTGCTGGTTCCCCAAACACTGGGCGCTATATGATTTTGACTTTCTTGCAGAACCTGCTTTAGAAAACCAATTCTGGAGCCTCACTCCTGGTGGGTTGATTTAATTGCTTTGGTATTTTTAACACAGTCCCCAGGGGATTCCAATGGGTAACTAGCTCAGATGGGCCCCAAAGCACAGCTTGGGGCTCAGAGTGCCTGGATTCAGGCCCAGGTTCCTCACTGGTTAAATGGAGGCTCCGACCATCCACAGCTTGGCGGCTGTGAGGAATAAGGTGATGTGTGGGGAGAGCCCAAGGCAAATGCTGGTTGTCGTGTGGCACAGACCAGAGAGCCAGCATTGCTGATTGGCCCAAGGCTGAAACCCAGTGGTCCTAGAATGGCCTTGAAAGTGAATTTTTATTTCCCTCCCTCTACCCAATAAGAGCACAGAGACAGTAGGTAGTGGTTTTCTCTGACTTTACCAGGCAGGGCTTCTAGAACCATGCAGCAGCCTCCCATAGAGAAGCAGGCCGCGAGTGAATGTCCAAAAGCTGTGGTTTAACAAATCCAGTGCAACTGGGTTGGGGCCCTTCCCTAAGATGTGCGTTTTCTGGGAAAAACATGGAGCTGGAGGGACTTCCCTGCTGGTCCAGTGGTTAAGAATCCACCTTCCAATGCAGGTTACAAGGGTTCGATCCCTGGCCGGGGAACTAAGAATCCACATGCCGCGGGGCAACTAAGCCTGCGCGCCTCAGCTAGAGAGCCTGCATGCCGCAAACTACAGAGCCCATGTGCTCTGGAGCTGGCGCGCCACAACTACAGACCGCTGAAACTAGAGAGAAACCCACGCCGCAACGAAGAGCCCAAGCATTCTGGGGCTTGCGCACCGCAACAAAGATCCCATGTGCCACAACTAAGACCTGATGCAGCACCCCCCGCCAAAAAAAAAAGAGGAATGCATCAGTTAAAAAAAAGAAAGAAAGAAAAACATGGAGCTGGACCAGCAAACTGGTGAGTTACCAGAGCCGAGATGGAAATGCCAACTTTGCCAGCCGGCTGGGGTGATCTAAGTGGGCACCCTTACATCAGCTAGAGGAAGCGAGGCAACATGGGAGAGGAGAGAGCACACAGGCATCTTGGGCAAGCGTTTAACCTCTCTGAGCCTTGACTTCTTCATCTGTAAAATGGGGTGATGACGGTACCTACCTCAGAGAGTGAGAATCAAATAAGAGGTGTGTAAACGCTTCGTAAACTAAGTGCTGTAGGTTTTGCTATGCGTGAAACTTCAGATTGGGTGCCTTTGGAAACACAGGAAGAGCAGGCCCTGCCCTCAGCAAGTGTGCAGTCTCGTGGGGGAGGCAAGACTAACACATAAAGATCTTGGCAGTGCTTGGTGCTGCAGGTCAAGATCGCTGCACGAGTGTGGAGCTGGGAGAAAGAAGGAGGGCTGGGCTGGGTATTCAGATGATGCTTCCTGGAGAAGATAGCATTTTGACTGGGCCTGGAAAGATGGGTAAGAGCTCAATAGGCAGATGATAAAGACCTCTGGAGAGGAGCAGCAAGATCAGGAAAATAAGCACAGAGATGATGACAACGGCTACAGGCCACTTGATATGCCTTGTTTGATCCTCTTAGTAACCCTCTTGAGGTAGGTTTGAGAAGAAGAAGCCTGAGGCTGAGAGAGGTTAAGTAACTTGCCTGGTGTCAGACTGCTGGTAAATGGCAAAACTGGGATTTGAACCCAGGTTCTAAGGCTCTTAGTCATTGTCTGTGTTGACTCCCTAAATGCAGGTTGTGCGAGACACACATATGACTGCGCCGATTCTTTCATTCCTTTACCTGGTAAACCATTCCTGAGCACCTACTACATTGCAGCCCCTCTTGGGTGCGAGGGATGGAAAAGAGGGGCAAAGCCCCTGTCCTCCCCTGTGGGGCCTCAGGTTAGTGGGGAGAGGACATGTAAGGGAGTAGTTGTAGTGCAGTTGGTTCTCTGCCAGAGGTATGTCCGTGTACCTTGCCGGCCCTTGGGTAGAAACAGCTAGCTGTGTGTATTGACGGGGAGGGGGTCACAGAAGATGTTCCAGTGGGGAAGTGCTGGAGCTGGGTGGTGAGAGGGGAGGAAGCCTGTCAGGAAGGCATTCCAGCAGAGTGAACTGCGGGTTGGGGTGGGGGTGATGAAGGTCCGCTGGCATGCAGCAGAGGGTGTGCTGTCCAGAGGTGGGAGGGCCTTGAATGTTGATGAAGGTGGACATTGGGCCCCGGGCCGCACTGGAGCCTGGTGGGGAAGGGCTGCCTGTGGTCTCATCTACAGTGTGCTGGGGGGTGGGTGGGGAGAATTTGCTTCAGCACCATGGAAACCTGCCCACAGAGCCCTGGCAGCATGCAGCCCTGCTTTCTCAGGTTGCCCAGCACTTGCTGAATAACCTGGGACTGTGCTTGACATTTCCAGGGAAGGTTCCTAGACAGCTTCCTTGTCCTCACAGCACAGGCCTGTCTGGGCTCCAGCTCTGCTGAGCTGGGCAGCCTCACCTGGTGATGGGCAGGCCGTGCAGGCACCTGGAGAGGGCACTGGGCCGAGGGTCAGCAGACTTGGGCTCTGCTCTTTGCTTGGTATCCTTGGCAGTTTCTTGACCTCTCTGGGCAGCTCTGCAGCATGAAGGAACTAAACGGTCTCTGAGGTCCCTTGCAGCCCCAACATTGTGAGTCTGGGGGGGGTGGGGAAACGGGATGGGGGAAGGCAAGCAGAAGATGAGTGGGGGAGGAGGCAGGTCTGCGAAGGGCAGGTTCTTCAGATTCAGCAGGGTTTCAGTAAAGTTCCCGGGGATGACTGTTGTCACTGCTGCATCCCTGAAAGGAGAGAGCAAACATAGCCACCCTGCTCTGAAATCTCCTTGGGCACCGCTCCTTACATGGACCATCTCCCTGAATTCTCAGGACACTGTATGCCTTGGTAGGTGTTCCCATTTTGCAGATGGGGAAACCAAGGCTCCAGGAGGTCCAATGACTTTGCCCAGGTTTCACTGTGAGAGGTAGAGGTGGAATCTGAACCCAGGCCTGACTCTAAGCTCTGGTCTTTGGCACCTCATTTCATAGATCCCCTGAGGCTGCCTTCACCCTGCAGGGGCTCTTAGACATGCTGTACCAGGCCAGTAGGGATCACCCCACAAGGGTCCCCCCTGGAGGATCAGCTTCCAGATGACCATAGTAGGTGCCTCAGGCCAGATCCACTGGGCTGCTGAAGGGCACATTGGCCCACAGCTGTCCGCCTGATGGGCTGAGTTGGTGGCTTTATTTTAACAGGTGGGGAAAATTTCACCTCCTGGTGGCTACGCCATGGGCCCAGGGCCCGGCAGTGGCAGCATCTATGGAAATGTGATCCCTTCCTCCAGCTGTGCTTTGGAGGTGACGTCAGGTGTGTGGGTGAAGTATTTGGTTGAAGTAAATAAAGCTGGAGGAGAATGACAGGAGTGAGGGAGTGTGGATGGGCTCGCACTATCCCAAGGGCAGCCTGGCTTGGCAGTCTGCTCTTCTTTCCTGCCCTGGAACCAGGAGACCTGAGGCTTTGTGGTCCTGCCTTGGGGCCCAGAGGAGTGGGAATTGGCCCAGCCAGCTTGGAGGGTGTACCCCCTGGCAGCTACAGGGCCTAGAGCTTGAAGAGGCTTTGGCTATCATCCAGGGTCTAAGTTGGGAGACAGAGGCCCAGAGAGAGGAAGTAGCCTGCTTAAGCCCACACAGCCTTGGGTGGTGGAGTTGAAATTGGAATTTCCCAATACCTAGGCCTGGGCTCTTTTCCACCACCCTACCCTGTTTGGGGAGCGGGGAAGCGAAGAAGCTTAGACCAAACCCTTGGGGGAACTGCCTCTTTGCTGCCCTCAGACCACCCTTCAGACCCTCCTTGAGTCCCTTTTCCCTCTTGATCCAGCCCTATACCAGCGCTGTGGGGAGGTGTGCTCTCGGGCGCCCCTAGTGGTCTAGAGCCTCCATGGCGCAGAAAGGGAAGAGCCACTAGCCCCCAGTTCCTTCAGTTCACATCAGCGAATTGTTATGAAACGTGCAGGATGCAGGACATCATAGGGGATGCCAGGAACCTTAAAACTGATTGAAATTTTTCCCAAGGAGGGTACCACCCAGGAAAGCTGCATCACGATACGAGAGACAGCCTGCAACTAGGGCCACTCACTCGTAAGCATGTTCGGTGCTGAGGGGGTTAGAGCACAAGGTCAAGGGCCGCTTCATTGAAAAGCAAGGGAATAAAAGGGGGCAGAGATAGGGGATAGGCTCTGAAAGTGTGAGGAAGAGTAGGAAGGGCATTCTAGGCAAGAGGAAGAGCCAGAGTAAAGGACGGAATAGAGATGTCGTCCTGGGCCTGGTAATGCTCACCCTGAGGGGATATAGGACAGGTGGTGGGCAGTGAGGCTGGAAAGTGCAGAGCCTCAGACGCCTCAAATATCAGGCAGGGCATTTGGAGTTTCTCTGGTGGTCAGTAGGACCACTGAAGATATTTAACCAAATAGGGTGCTGTGGTGGAGAGAGCAGGAGCTGGACTTCCCGGGAAGCTCATCCTGACTCTGCCATCATGAGCTGTTGGACCTTGGGTGCATGTTTTATCATTCTAAGCCTCTGTTTCCTCATCTGTGGGATGGGGTTGATAATAGTACCTACCACTCAGGGTGGCTGCAAGGATGACATAGAGCACTAGTGCAATGCCTGCCTTGGTAGAGGTGCAGTAAGTGTCAGTCCCTACCTTGCTTCCTCGCCTCATCAGATTATTACTGGAGGTTGGGATAGCAAGAAGGAAGCCTTGCTGAAAGTCAGAGAAGCTGCAGATATGGGGTCCAGGTACCCTGGTCAGCCTAGAATCTCCTTGGTAGCCTGGGCAGGAAGTAGGAAGCATTGGTGGCGGGGAGCCTGTGACCTCTGTGTACTCCCAGTCAGGGCTGGTCTGAGGTGAAGGTGCATCTGGTCCAAATGATCCAACTTGTGAGAAGTGAGTGAGGTGGGGACAAGGACCCAGGTCTCCACCACCTAGCAGAGCATTCTTGGGGGGCCCCACCTCCCAGCCTGAAATCCCTAGACCCCCATCACTTTATGCAGACCTGTCTTGGGACTCTCTTTGACAGGACCTCTGTTTTCTCACTGAAATGAGGGGGTTCAGCCCAGGAGGTCCTGACGCTCCTTTCTGAGTCTCTGGACACAGCACGAGGGCCAGGCCAAGGGCGGGGCATGGGGCTGCTCACCAGGGTGAAAGCATCACAGGAAGAAAAGCATCCTGGGATGGGAAACAGGTGTCGGGGCAGGAAAATAGCTGTGCCTGAGCCAGGGTGCGAGTTTGCCCCAGGCTGCTAGGCCCAAGCTGCATTCCCACTCCTTCCTGGGATAGATTCCCAGGACCCTTGAGAAGCAGGGAAGGGGGACCATTTAGTCTAGTGGTTAGGAGCACAGGCTTTGGAGTCGGACAGAAAGAGGTTAAACTCCCTGGTCCATGAATCAGTATTTTTTCAGTTTTGGTTTCTTTTCCTAAGAAAGAGGAATGATAAACACCCACCGTATAAGGTAGTGAGAGGGTCAGTGAGGTATAAAGTATGTCATGTGCCTGGTTAGCACTGGACCTGCACATTGTAGGGATTTACTAAATGGCGCCTGTCTTCACTCGGGGAACATTTACCGAGCACCTGGTGGATGTCAGGCTCTATGCTAACCTTTGGGTATTGATAGGAGTTAAACCCTCGGGAAGCTCTTAGCCCAGTGGGGCAGACAGGTCAGTAAACTGACAAGCTCGAGGGAGTGGGAAAAGCACTGAAATAGGGGAGGTGCAGGGTTTGATGGGAACTGGGGAAGTGGCGGGTGTGGGCAGCAGGGGGAGGCTCTCTGGAGGAGGTACTATTTTTGCTGAAATGTGAATGTGAATTAGCCAGGTTGCGGGTAGGGACAGTGCGGGGAGAGTGTCCCATGCAGGGGAGCAGTCACCTGCTGTGTGATAGGTTCTTGGGGTGGGGCAGGGGACAGATGGGACTCAGGTGAGAAAACATGGCCTTGCACGGAGGTTCTCACAAGCCAGTGGAGAGGCTGTTTCCCCTGGACTGTGGGCCACCAAGGTGAGAGGATGCGAGGCAAGGACGCTTCTCACTTCTTTTTTTTGTTTTACATCTTTATTGGAGTATAATTGCTTTACAATGGTGTGTTAGTTTCTGCTTTACAACAAAGTGAATCAGTTATACATATACATATGTTTTCATATCTCTTCCTTCTTGCGTCTCCCTCCCTCCCACCCTCCCTATCCCACCCCTCCAGGCGGTCACAAAGCACTGAGCTGATCTCCCTGTGCTATGTGGCTGCTTCCCACTAGGTATCTACCTTATGTTTGGTAGTGTATATATGTCCATGCCACTCTCTTACTTTGTCACAGCTCACCCTTCCCCCTCCCCATATCCTCAAGTCCATTCTCTAGTAGGTCTGTGTCTTTATTCCTGTCTTACCCCTAGGTTCTTCATGACATTTTTTTTTCTTAAATTCTATATATATGTGTTAGCATACGGTATTTGTCGTTCTCTTTCTGACTGACTTCTCACTTCTTAGGGAGAATCTCCTGGGATTCTCCCAGGGATTCTCCAGGAATGTCTGGGAGAATCCTGCCTCCAATTGTTCCTCCTTCCTTCCTGTGGGGTCCCTGCCCCCCAGTCCTGGGGACCACCAGGGCTAGTGTGTCTGCCTCTGTCCACTGCGGCTTCCAGCCCTGTTCAGCGGGTTTTGGGTGGTGGTCAGGAGGACCCGGACCGGGCCCCTCAGCCCCAGGGAGAAGCCTCGGGGCCATTCCCAGGAAGAGAAAAGTTCCCAAAAGGTGGCTGAGGAACGTGGTGGAATGGAGGGAGGAGAAGCCCCCTGCTCAGGAGATGGTGGGCAGCAGGGAGGGTTCAGCTCACCACATGGGGTGCCAGGATGCTTGGGGTCCCTGGGCAGCCACCGGAGGGCCGGGTCAGGGCACTGGAGGGGGCCCCAAGCCTGCATCCTGTGTCCTGACCTCCCCCTGCCCTCACTCTCCTTTCTGCAGAGTGTAAGGAACCGCCCTGCCTTGGGAAAGGACTTTGACACAGTTTCAGAATAAGTTGAGAGAAATCTCCAGAGGGGGAAAAGAATAAACACACTTTTAAAATGCAAAATGAAACATATTATATTTTTTTTTAAAAAAAAAGGAAAAAAAAAGGAGGGATTCCTCATCCAACTCACTTGAGTGAAAGTTTCCAGCCACTGTGAAGTGAGGTCGCAGAGACCAGGGAGCCGAGAAGTTCGGGATGGGGACACCTGGGCTGTCTTCAAAGCAGATTCGGAATCAGTTCAGCCAACTTTTAGGGCCACCCTCCACCTGCCCCCCTCTGAGCTCTGCGCTGCGGGGGGCGGAGATGCAAAGACCTGAATCCTCCCTCCAGCCGAGGGTACAGTAGAGCATGGAGGACAGACATCGAGGACTGTCGGACAAGAGAGAGTGTGACAGCTGTCATAGCAGAAAGGTTCCAATGAGCATGAAGGGGCCCCGGGGGGAGGGAGGGTTCACGTCTGTGGATGGGGGGAGAAGGCTCAGTGCTGCTGAGGAAAGGTTTCAAGGAAGAGGTGGACTGAGTTAGACTTTGAAGCCTGGCTAGGATTTCAGTGGGCCGAGATTGAGCAGAGGCTTTCCAGGTAGAGCAGATGATGAGAGCAAAAGTGCAAGGTGGGAAATTCTCCAGTACTTCGAGAAACAGGGACATTCAGTTTTCTTAAACACTTATTTATTTACTTATCTATTGATTTAAAAGCACTCTATTGAGATTTATATGTCACCTAGCATGTAATTCACCCATTTAAAGTCCACAATTTACAAAGTTGCACAACTAACACTGCAATCAATTTTAAAACATTTTCATCAGCCCCGAAAGAAACCCCGTACCTATTAGCAGTCACTCCGCAATCCCCTGGTCCTAGGCAACTCCTCATCTACTCTGTTTCTGTGGATTTGCCTATTCTGGATATCTTATATAAATGCAGTCATATAATCTGCGGTTTTGGGCGACTGACCTTTCACTTAGCACCATGTTTTCAAGGTTCATCCATGGTGTGGCATGGATCAGTACGTCATTCCTTTTTATTTTTTTCTCCGCCTTCATTCCTTTTTATGGCTGAATAGTATTCTGCTGTCTGGATATACCACATTTTGTTTACCTACTCATCAGTTGATGGACATTTGTGTTGCTTCCACTTTGGGACTATTATGAATATGCTGCTGTGAACATTTGTGTACCAGTTTTTGTGTAGATGCATGTTTTCAAGGCATTCCATTTGGAATGGGATCTAGGACGGTCCTGGCGAGGAGTAGCAGGGAAGAAGATGAATCAGAGGGACTGCTCACCCTCTGAGTGCTCCGCGTGGTTGGGTGGGAGTGAGAAGGCTAGGCTCAGGATCCTGTTCTAGCCTCACTGGGAGCCTGGGCTGAGTGAGGCCAGGGCAGGGCCGTCCCCCTACGTACACACACCAGCCCCCACTGTTGTGTTAGATCTGGCAGCTGTTTTTTGTGTTTTTTTTTGCCGTACGCGGGCATCTCACTGTTGTGGCCTCTCCCGTTGTGGAGCGCAGGCTCCGGACGCGCAGGCTCAGCGGCCATGGCTGATGGGCCCAGCCGCTCCGTGGCATGTGGGATCTTCCCGGACCGGGGCACGAACCCGTGTCCCCTGCATCGGCAGGCGGACTCTCAACCACTGCGCCACCAGGGAAGCCCAAGATCTGGCAGCTGTTTTACTGGGCTGGGAATAGTCTGGGCAGCTGGTATTTTCCCTGGAAATTAGGTGTTTTTTTCCTGTGTCCCACCGAGGGCCAATGTTAGTTAAACACATAGAGAAGTGTGAGCCACACCATTAGTCTACAGGAGGGGAGTGTTGTCCACAGGAAGCTGACCGGCCAGGGGAAAGAGGTGGTCAGGAAGATGGAGGTCAATAAGCCATGTGTAGAGTGAGGCTACGTTGCAGTGCCCCTCCCCACCCACATACACCCAGAGAGGCAGTGGTTTTATTTACAGGAAATGCTGCAAGTATCTCCCTGGCCCCATTTGACAGATGGGGAAACAGAGGCACTGCATTAAAGGGATCTGCCGTTCAGAGACAGAAACAGGATTAAAGCCAGAGTCTGGTTCTGCTGTCAGCAGCAGGTTTGGTAGAACCCAAGCCTTGCCCTTGGCGTTGTGGCTGGTTTTGAGTTCACAGGAGAAGACTGAGGACACAAAAACAAGAAAGTGTTTATGCTGTTTTGGTGTCCCAAAAAAGAACACCAAACCCCACCCCAAAACCAAAGCAAAAACATAAAATAGGGCTTTAATTACCATCTTTTCTTTTATCCCTTTTCTTCTCTTTTTTTGTTCTCCAGCCAGAAAACATTATGTTGTTGGACAAGAATATTCCCATTCCACACATCAAGCTGATTGACTTTGGCCTGGCTCATGAAATAGAAGATGGAGTTGAATTTAAGAACATTTTTGGGACGCCAGAATTTGTTGGTGAGTTTTAGGCCTGTTTCTCTCCCAACTGAGAATCTGGGATCAGGAGGTAGAGAAATCCCAGTAGTAAACCCTGCGTCTGGAGCTGTGGCCTATGGGCTGAGAGATGATGCCTTGGAGACTCCCTAGAAATCTAATGGGTAGGGAAGGAAGTGTCTCACTGGCCTCTGGATGAGGGTCCAGGTGCTGGCTTTGAGCGCCCAGTGGGGCAGTGAGAGGCCAGGTGGGCCTGGAGGCCTTTGCAGAGTTAAATCCTCCCAGAGCTGGCTCCACTGCCTGCTCTTAGAAGAGATTATGAACATTTAAAATTACCTCGCCCTCTTGCATTCCCATAAACTCAACCTTTTCTGGAGTAACTTTTGATTTCCTGAAAAAGAGAAGGGAAATCTTCTGCCAGATGCCAGATTCAGCTGCTCGCCTCTCCTGTGTGCCTGGCCTTCATTCACGCACAGGAGGCCCAGCTCCAGCAGAGCCCTGGCGGCTCTGTCTTCCCTCTGTGTCTCTCAGCCTTGGCCCAGGCCTGGTGGGACTGGCACCACAGGTCGGGGGGGAGAGGGGATGGTCATAAAGAAACAGCTTTGCAGAGGAGAAAGGAATGAAAGTTCAGAACCAACACCTCTCTGCTTTGGGAGTTGGAGTGGTCTTAGAGATGGAGGGAGGGAATGGCCTCCTCAAAGCCTGGGGGCTCAAACTTCTGACCACAGTCTAATCAAAAAGGAAGACGGGATGCGTCAGAACATCCACCCTGATAGATTTTCAGGCCACACATAGCAGCTCTGCAGCCACTGTGGAATGAAACTGCAGAGGCCCCACAGACCCCCTGGCAGGGAAACCTTGCTGTGTGCGAAGCACTATGCCTGGTGCTCTACAGGCATTGTCCAAATTAATCCTTATAGGATCTAATGAAGCAGATTTAAAATATCTTCTCCATCAAGTGCCTTGTTTAAGGCAAAACAACCGGTAGGTGGTAGAGCAGAGATTCAAAAACAGATACATCCAACATCAAAGCCTGTGCTTTTTCCATTAGACCACGTTGTCCTCTATAAGAAGACCTTGCCCTCAAGGAGTGTTCAATTTAGTTTTGGAAACAAGACATCAAACCATCAAATAAGAGTGCTGAAAGGATGTTTTCAGGTCACCTGATCTAGTTTAAATGTGGACTTGGAGAGCTAGGGGATTTTACTTAAGGTCAACCAATGGTTATTCTCCACCTACTATACGACAGATATTAGGTACTGGGGACACAGTGATGGTAAGAAGCCACACTCAGACTGGCACACCCAGGGTCACACAGTGAGCTGGTGGCAGGGCCAACTTGAACCTGGGGTGCAGGTGTCTAGTCTCAAACTTTGTCCAGGATAGCAGTTGCTGCCGGCCATTCACATATGTGGTAAAAATGCATGTTTATTTAAGTTCATACCAAGTGTTGAATGATAATAAATGGTTCAACTAGAAATTCAGGGCAGTCATAGAAGAGGTGACACGAGACAGGATGTGGTTAAGTGTAAGGGGAGTGATATAGACAGCTCTGAAAGACTGTTCAGACAAGATATCCACTCTCACAAGGTCAGGGGGATCAGTCCTGGCCTTGAGTCAGTGAGGGACAAAGTGCTGTCGCTGTGGGTGTGGGAGGATCTAAGGGGGGTCAGGAAGGAACCAGAGCAGAGGAGGTGCACGTCCTGGGTTCAGAGGTACCACAGCAGGGGTGAAGGGCCAGAATGAATGCATTTATCTGGGACCATTCACTGTCCACTCTAGAAGGATCAGAGGGTTCACACGGGCTGGCAGTGTCAGTGGGATATTGATGGGCGGAGCCAGACTGTGGAGGGTTTTTCCCAGTGGTATACTGGTAAATGTCTAACAACCAGGTCTCAAAACAAAACAGAATACAACTCTAATTAGGTTGGATAGCATCTGCCAATTTCAACCTACCAACATGTTGTCACTGAATTCAGAGCTGGGCAAAGATGCACACAGCTGACTCTTGTGAGCCAGTGTGACACAGCTCCAGCCCAGAACTGGTCTTATTTGCACCTTACAGATATATAGGGTGGTTTCTCTAAGCCCCTGACCCAATTATGATGACTTACTTTTCCCAAGATCCCTGAACACAGGTTATAACCACTCTTCCCTCTTCCCACCATTCTTTTGAAATTTTAACCTGAGACCAGGGTTAAAAAGTGTCAGCTTCTGGGAGTGTGGTGGACCAGGTCTTCCAAAAGGTCCTCTCACTACAAAACTGGATTCTTGAGAAAAATATTATTTTTCATGCAATTCTGGACTCACAGGAAGTAAGATAAATCTTTAAGTGAAGTAACTCCTTCAGCATCACCTGTCCTACCTTGAAAATCGAGCGAAATGAACGTAGAGCTGGAGCTGTGAGCAACAAGAATATTCAATAGGAGGACCTCTCCTAAAGGCAAGTATACATGTCAGCATTTATCAGAGACTAGCGAGATTTAGATGTTCAAGGATGTAGGATATTAAAATTATCAGATGTTGACTATAAAATAAATGGAATGTATATAGAAATAACAGGTAGACGCACAAGAATGAGCAGGCAACAAGAGATTCAAAAATGACTGGGCAGATTTTTAAAAGAACCAGATAGAACTTTAAGAAATTCAATATGTACTCGTTGAAATTTAAAACTCAGTGGATGGGGCAAACAGCAGATTATACACAGCTGAGGAGAGAATTAAAGAATTGGAAGACTGAGCTGGAAAAAATCAGCTAGAATACCACAGAGTGACAAAGATATAGAAATACTAAAGAGAGGATAAGTGGAATAAGTTTAAAATAAGAAGCCTAACATAGGTCTATTTGGACTCCCAGACGAGGGAATAAAGACAATACAGGAGCAATATCTGAATAGAACGGCTGAGAATTTTCAGATCTAATGTAAAAACATGCATCCCCAGATACAGAAAGGACAATGTATATCAATCAGAAAAAAAAAAATCTATACCTAGACACATGATAGTTAAAGTATAGGGCACCAGATACAAAGAGACGATCTTAAAAATCAGCCAGAGAGAAAAGACAGGTTACCTACAAAAGACAAAAATTAACAAACAAAAACCAATAACCGGACTGACAGCATACTTCTCAAAACAACAATGGAAACCAATGTCCAATAGAATATAATCTCCAAAGAGCTGAGGAAAAATAAAAACCCCATAATTGTGGAGAAATTATATTTCAAGAATGAAGGTAAGAGATTCAGAAAAAAAGCAAAACCAAAAAAGAACAACAACAAAAAAGACAAAACAGTTAACCTCCAGCAGACCTTCATTAGTGGAACTTCCGAAAGATGTACTTCTGAATTAAGGAAAATGACTCTGAAGGGAGTTCTCAATGCAAGAAGTAATAGGAGCAAAGAAATCAGTAAAACGTTAGGCAAATAGAATTATTTTCTTTCCTAGAGAATGATAACGATGATGCTGATGATGAAGCTTTAATTGTAGGACTGAAAAAAAGAACCAGAAACTGAAGAAAATAATGTTAGCTAGGACAGAGTACTCGAAATTAGTGTTCTAAGTTTCTTGTATTGTTAGAGGAGGGTCAAAATATTGATTTATGTTAGAATTTATTTGATATTCATAGTAAAGTCTCAGGGGTAGCCATTACAAAAGTAGAAGCTGGGGAAAAAAAGAATAAGAAAACTAACAAAAAGCGATTTAAAAAAAAAAAAGACAAGAAAGAAGATGAAAAGCACAGATGAAAATGGACAAACAAAAGCACCTGAAGGACAGAAATGAGTGTGTATGTATATCGAGCAGATGAGCACTAGAAAGTGAGCTGTGCTCCTCAAACTCTCTATGGTGAACCACTTGAAAAAAAAAAAAGTCTATCCTGGACTGCTTGTTCAGTAAGATACAATAAAAATAAATTCCTGGAAAAGTGATCACAGTTTGAGTGTCACAGCAATGTCAAATTGCTATGCAAGTCTCTAAATGCTTACTGTCAATTTCTGTACATATCTTGTCAGGACCAGTGACAGTCTGCAGACTGTTTGCCTGCAGACTGCACTTTGAATATCACTGTCCTAGAGAAAGTCTTTCATGTGTGTCTCAGGAGACAGGTACATAAAAGTTCCTAGCAGTGTTCTTCCAATAAAAGATAATAATATAATAAAATAATAAAAGAAGTGGAAACCATCCAAATGATCACCAAGAGAATGACTAGAAGATGATCTATATTCACACAATGGACTATTATATAACAGTGAAGATGAAGAACCATGGATGAACATTCAATGAACGCTAGAAGCATCATGTTGAGTGGGGAAAAAAAGTCAAGTGACGGTAGATCACATGCAGTATGGCATCATTTTTAGGAAGCTGAAAAATAAGCCAGGAGAGTGGTTCCCTGCATCTGGGAGGGTGGGATGGGGGCACATCCAATAGATGCAGAGGTTTTGATATCATTCTAGGTGAACAGACTTAGCCTTTCCCACTCCCCACCTTTTTCCATTCGTGGTTAAAAAGTCTCAATCCTTCTCCCTTCTCTAGTTATCATCCTCTCTTCTCTATTTCATTACCAAGGCTTTTTTTTTTTTTTTGCGGAACGCGGGCCTCTCACTGTTGTGGCCTCTCCCGCTGCGGAGCACAGGCTCCAGATGCGCAGGCTCAGTGGCCATGGCTCACGGGCCTAGCCGCTCCGTGGCATGTGGGATCTTCCCGGACCGGGGCACAAACCCGTGTCCCCTGCATCGGCAGGCGGACTCTCAACCACTGTGCCACCAGGGCAGCCCCTCATCACTAAGCTTTTTTGAAGAGTCGTCTGCACCCTTATCTCCACTGCCCACACTCAGAACTCTCTGGGCACTGCAGTGAGTGTGAAATTCAACACTTGCTTCCCAGGGCTTATGGGCTTGATCACCAGGCACCATTTGGTCCTCTTCTGTCCCAGGTAGAGTCTTCTTTCCTAGACTCTGCACCTTCTCCTGGTCGTGGCAGCATTCGCACGGCTCCTGTTTCCGCCTGTGTGATGGCTCTGGTCCACCCCACCCCCACCTCCAATACCCAGCCCCTTCCTGGACACCTTCCTCTGGATGCCCCTCGGGCACCACAGGCTCATCACCTCAGTGGCCACCAGAACGTCCTCCTGCTCCTCAGGTGGGACTTGCCCTCTTTCAGACAGACTCAGAGGAGCGTGGATTCCCTCTCTGCCTCCTCTTCTCCTCCATCACCTTCCAGCGCTGACCTGACTGGTTTCCAGTGGAGAGTTCTCAAGCAGGTTTTGTTCTAGGCCCCATGGTCCCCTCCCGCATCTTCCTCTCCCCACCCTCCTCTTCCTTTTCCAGGAGTCCCTTTGTCCCGTCTTCCTCACCTTCAGGATAAAAGGCAGCTCCCTTCCTCAGAATCCTTAGAGCCAGATTAACCCCATCGGCCTCTCTGATTCTCCTTAGTGAGGGTTCAGGATGGAAACATTTGGCACCAGATTCCCTCAAATTCCTTACATCCTCTCTTCTCATTTTCATGCCCCTGCTGACTCTTCAACATGGCCTCTTTCAGCTCCAGAAATTGTGAACTATGAGCCCCTGGGCCTGGAGGCTGACATGTGGTAAGTTGTACAGGCCGCCCAGGTGGCCCAGACCCCGGCTCTGGCTGACATCCCCCTTGACCGTGAAAACCTCTTCCTTCACACTGACCTTTCAGAGCCCCTGGCTCTTCTGGGTGTGCTGGACGTGCGGCCAGTTAGCACACGGCCAAGGCAGAGAACAAGGGGAGAGGTGAGGCTGGAGGTGCAGGCTCACCTGAGGCCTGCTGCAGCCACGATAAAGATGATAGTGACGGTAGCTCATTCCATCAGTCAGCCAGGTGATTACCGGGAGCCTCATGTTCTAGGTGCTGTGCTGGGCCGGGGGAGACCACGGTGATGGATTCTCTGCACAGATGGGGCTCATTTCATGGGAGCCACGCTCTACAGTTGGCTAAGCGGCTTGATCACGTGGTTTTCTAAAATCCTCCCAGTGGTCCTGTGAGGTAGTTCTCAGTATCCTCATTTTAAGAGGAGAAAGAGGCTCAGCGGTGATCATCGCAGCCTGCGTGTGCAGGAGTACCTGATCTTGAACCTGGGTCCTCGGACTCAACGTCCAGGGCTTGATGACTCCAAAGAAGTCCCAGGCTGCTGCTGAAGAGTGGGGTGGGGAGGGGCGTGGGACTTGAGATGGCATCCAGGGGCTGCCGTGAAAGGGCCCTCAGGACCGCGTGGGGAGTCCCTTGCTGGTCTGGGATGACAGCCACGCAGCCCTGACGCGACGGTTCTTTGTTTTACAGGAGCATTGGCGTCATCACCTACATCCTGTGAGTATCCCCGATCCCGGGGCTCTGACCCAGCTCAGGTCCAGGGGGGAGCTGGAGGGATGAGAGGGGGCAGGCAGACAGACAGACGGACATTTCCCGAGTGCCCACCACGACCAGATGTGTTAGAGCCACACAGCAAACCTGAGGCTGAGTGCTCTCAGCTCCATTTCATACATTTGACCCTGGGCTTGGGGTTGGGCAGGAACCCAGGAGAGCAGCCTGCAGCCCTCCATCCTGCACAGACTGTGTTTGCATCCCTCCTGTGGTCGGGGGTCCACCGCTCAGCCTCACCCGGACCCAGGTTTCCTGTGAAAATGTCAGTTTTCACTCCGAAGCCTTGGGACAGCCCTCAAGCTGCCATGCCCTTCCTGACCCTGCCTCTTCTTTCTCTGCCTTTCCCCTGCCTTTCTCAAGATCCCTTTTCCTCTCACATTCTCTCTCTTCCCTTTTCCCCAGAGTCTCTCTTTCCTGCCACTGAAGTATTAAGTGCTTAAGCAGAGATTTCCTGCATCGGGTAGTGGACCTGTCACTTTCCATCTCTGTGGCCTGGGGCAGAGACTGAATCTCTGGGCCTGTTTTTCTCATCAGAAAAGTAGGAATCACAAACTTCCTGCCATGGGTGTGTTGTGAGGGTTAAATAAGCCGACGTGCAAACTTCCCGGCACTGCTCAGACACAGACTCGGCTGATTACGTGGTGTTCATCCGTACTTCCCAACTGTTTCCTCTCACAGCACTCCTGGAAAATGGTATTTTTATGGCACTCTGGGTAAGAGGCAGCCCACAGCCAGAGGGGATGAAGGATGGGGCACCAGCACTCAACTCTCTCAACATCCCTGTAAAGCATCCCTCTGGCTCCCCTTGGACTGGGAGCTCTGTGCGATGTGGCAGACACCTCCCGCCACCCCCCACCCCACCTATCCTGTCCCCCGAGCTGCAGCAGCGGGTCTCAACCCTGGCTGCACGTCAGACCTTTCAATATCTACTGTGGCCCAGGCCCCACTCCAGATCTATGAAATCGGAATCGCTAGGAGCGGGGTCTAGGCATTAGTATTTTTTAAAAGCCCTGGAGGAATCTGAAGGAGGAATTTGCAGAGAGAGAGAATTTGCTGCATTGCTGTATAGTTCCAGACTAGAGCCAGAATATTCAGATGTTGACTCTTGACATCTTGATATCTTCAGAACTCTGGTTTCCATATTAAAAGAGTATGGAATTCCAGTGTCGCCAGGGCACACAATCTTCTTGTAGCTCATTGAATTCCGTACAGGTTATTGGCTGCCTGCTCCATGGTGGGCACTGTGCCAGGCACTCAGGATACTACCTGAAGGAGAATCTGTCCTGCTTGCCTGGAGCTCCCTGTGTGTGTGGGAGACACCGGACAGTGCACTCTTACCCAGTGGGACCAAGGTTATCCTTTAGGTATGAACATGGCTTTGTGAGACACAGATGGGAGAGCCACTGGTTTGCTGGGACTGCAGGAGGTTTAATGGGAGAGGGGGAGGGGGAGACAGAGAAGAGCGAGAGATTGATTTGAACTGGGCTGGAAGGAATGAGATGAATTCTCCTGGTGGAAAGGGAAGGAAGGGCTGTCCCAGCCGAGGAAGGGAGCGGTGAGCTTGGTAAGTGTGGTGAAATATATGGAGCGTGTGGACCAACTTCTGATGCCTTGCTCAGGAGTTCAGATGTGATTCTATAGAAAACAGGGAGTCATAGAGGGTTCTTTGTGTGCTAACAATGACAATAATAATGACCATCGATTCCAGAGTTCTTAGTATGGGCCAGGACTGCACGGAACAGTCTCTATATAGTTATTCTTCAACATTTGATATATACTTATTCACAACAGTCATGTGAGGTGGAGACTTTTCTTTTCTTCAGGTTACAGTTGAGGAAACTGCAGCTCAGGGAGGTTGAGTAACTCTCCTAGGTTCATACATGAGTGGCAGAGCTGGGATTCATATCCAGGATTGAAATATCAGATTTTTTTTCCAGGGTACCTTGCTTTCACTATCCCAAGAAAGTGTCAGTGGAGATAGGGATGACCTTTAAGAGGTATTTAGGAAATGGAACCGATAGAAATGGTGAGGGAACCATTCTATTCCTCTATGGTGAGGAAGAGTCAAAGATTCCTCACCTCTACGGTTCCTTCCTCTATGGTGAGGAAGAGTCAAAGGTGCTGTGTTTCTAGCTTGGGTACGTTCAGGAAGTGACGTCATTAATCGAGGCAGGGAGCACATGGAGGGTTAGGGTAGGGCACAGGGACCTCTGGGACAATGGCACATCTGGATCATGAGTCGGGAGACAGTAGATTCAGGAGTCACTACTGGAACAACACATTCCCCACAGACCCTGCAGGGGAACATCACTCACCCTTCCAGTCCCTAACGGCCCATCTATTGCCACACCTCTCAGGCTTTGCTCAAGCTGCTCCCTTAGCCTAGAAGACCCTCCAGCTCCTTCTGTAACTGCTGACAACCTCTTCATTCTTCAGGACACAACTGATGCAAATGTCAGCTCTCCCATGAAGCCTGCTCTGGGCCTCCCCTCTGTCCTGTGCTCCCACAGCCCTTTTTCTGGCCTGTTTTATTCTGTGCTCTGCTGGAGATTATGAAGAGCCAGGTCTCTGTATTTGTCTCCCCTCCCCTTTCGAGTCCCTTGAAGACACGGTTTCTCTCTATCACAGGTACTTCTCTCTGTCACAGGAGCTCCATAAAGTGTATTCAATTGGACTCATTTGAAGAGTTGCTGACTGGTCCCCCCGCCCCCCAGAGGGGGCAGCAGGGTTGCAGGGAGCCTCTCATGCCCACGCAGCAGTACGAGTCAGGGTTCCCAGAGTCCGCCACCCCCACTTGCATCTACTTTCCCACAGTCACGTGTGTCCTCTCTGTGTGCCCAGCCTCAGTGGAGCATCCCCTTTTCTGGGAGACACAAAGCAGGAAACACTGGCAAATATCACAGCAGTGAGTTACAACTTTGATGAGGAGTTCTTCAGCCAGACCAGCGAGCTGGCCAAGGACTTCATTCGGAAGCTTCTGGTTAAAGAGACCCGGTAAGAGAACAGAGGAGGGCACTGGCTGCTCAGGTACTGACCCTCTCCTGCCACCTCTCCCAAAGCCGTGTCCGTCTGTCCCTGCTTTGCCATGGGCTATCATCGACCATTGTGGTCTAATCTGGGCAGGTGCTGAGGAGTGTGGACTGGTCAAGACTTGGCATTCATCTTGTTTCCTCAAGTCGTTCTGGTTTCTTTTCCTGCTGAAATGCAAATAACTGTGTGTGTGTGTGTGTGTGTGTGTGTGTGTGTGTGTGTGTGTGTAGAAGTCAACCTGGGTTTCTCTAGGGCTCATAATCTTTTGCGGTCTGTCCCAAAGGCACCTGGAACTAGGATTCAAAAAGGAAAGTGGCAGGGTTTTCAAGTCAGTTCAGGATGGGAGTGGGCGGAAGTGGGCCCAGAGGGGTCAGAACAGTGGGAGAATAGGAGACCTGCTAATCCCACACCTTCTGCAGGGCCCAGGGTGAGCCACGTGGCTGTGCGATCAAAGAAGGAGATGGGCAGGGGCTTATAGGGTGCTGGGTACCCAGAGCACGGCCTAGATGAGGCAGGGGTAAGGTCCACAGACTTTAGAAGACCATATCCTCTTGGTCCCACAGATTTTAGAGAGGAGCAGAGGGGGGTCCTCTAAAGTGCAGGGGCCCAATTTCCCTACTGAAGATCAGTGCAAGGTGGGATGGGATCACCCTACGTGGGTACAGAGCAGGGAAGGGCAGAGAGTGGATCTGGGAGGCAAACAGAAAAACAGAGACCAAAGGTTTTGCGGTGGAGAGCACTTATGACTCTTCCGTAGTGTGGTGTCGGCCCCTTCAACTCTGGGACCAAAGATGAGGGTTTATGTGATGTCATTTTATTGAGGTGTCTTCCTGGACCACTTTCTCTGGAATGCAGAGAATGCAGCCAGTTCCCCATCCACCTCTGCATCCCTTATTATTCTAGTTTGATGGCAGTGGTGGAAGAATGCCAAAAAGGAGGTCTAAGAAGAGTGAGAATGGAGACTGCTGCTCTCAGCTTCTCATGGACCATCACTGTTTTCTGATCCTCGTTGCAGGAAACGACTCACGATCCAAGAGGCTCTCAGACACCCCTGGATCACGGTAAGGGCACAGTGGTGAGTTCCAGCGAGCAGTCCCCTGCTCTGTCGCCAGGGCTGCCTGGGGCGGCCGGATGCAGGGGACCTATGGAAAGGCCTTTGCTTGAAACACTGACCCTCAAGCACAGACGAAAGCTAGCTGGGGGCTTCCAAGGGTCTGGACTTGTTCAAATAGGTCTACAAGTTTAAGTTTCTATTTCACGTGTTCAGGTGACTTATGAAACGAAACCTTCACAAATGTCAGTTGAACTCCTTGTTCTTTGGGCCCATCTTACAAAGGGTTCTTTGTCACAGGACACGTCACTGTCATTCTCAAAGCAGAAATCAGGACTCCTCAGTTGTAGAGAGAGATCAGTGACAGTTAAAAACCTCAACTTTGTAACCGGGGCTCCTTGTTTCCGACTTTCGAAGTTCTGAGTAAAGGATGGCACTCAAACCGGTCACTGGCTTCCTCAGGCCCCTGGAGACTTCAGGGAATGGGGCTCTGAGGTGGAGGCCTGCTGGGAGAGAGAGGCAGCCACTCCTTAGGGCAGTTCCATTCTCTCTGGGGAGGGTGGGGACACAAAGGTGAATCCCTGACTAACCCGCCTTGTAACTGGGCTTCCAGCTGCTGGGTTTTCAGAGGGCCTTGCAGTCTAGGCACAGTAAAGTGCCAGTGAAAAGCACTTTGGCGGGATAGGGATCAGGAGGGTGGGATTCTGGCCCTAGTTCTGCTGACTGATGAGATGTGTGCTCCCAGGGATGTCACCAGACTTCCCATTCACTGAAATTGTTAGATGGGAGAGCTGGCGAGGATGATCTGAGGGTGCAGATGAGAAGGGGCAGAGGACCACGGGAGATGGAGAGCAGGGAGGGCTGGAGTGCTCTGGAGAAGGCCAGGTTCACCTGCTTGTTGAAGGATGCGGAAGGCCAGGGGCCCTCCAGGTTTGGGCCCAGACCACAGAGCTAGGGAGTCTGGTGGGCTGCCTCCTAGCTCAGCTTGCCGAGTGTTGCCAAGGCCCAGGGAGCCCCCAGCTTCCCCCCCTCAGCCATGGCCTTGTATGCTTCCACCCTTGAGTGGATGCCTGCAGAGTCCTGGCTCTAGCCTGCTTGTCTGTGCGAGCACCCTTAAATGCTGTGCGTGTGGAGACCCTCTCTAATGGCCATGGACCACCCTGCCCTGAGATGAGTGTGCAGGCAGCACCCGTCCTCCTCGACCTGACCTTTCTTACGGTCTGTGTGGGTGATCCTTCCGCCCTGGTCCTCCCGTGGCCTGGCGCATGCAGTGAATGCAAAGAGGCTGCTCGTGTGCCGTCTGCCTGCACCTTGGACTGCCCTTGGAGCGGACGTCAAAGTAACTCTGGCCCTTCTGTCTAAACACCCCCTAGTCCAAAGGAGAGATCAGAACCCCTGAACAGCACAAGGCAGAGCCCGCCCAGCTGAAGACCGAGCGCCTGAGAGAGTACACCCTCAAATGCCACTCAAGCATGCCCCCCGACAACACCTATGTCAACTTCGAGCGTTTTGCCTGTGTGGTCGAGGACGTGGCTCGGGTGGACCAGGGATGCCGGGCCCTGGCGGGGGCCCGTGACACCATCCAGGACGATGTGGAGACCTTGGTCTCCATCTACAATGAGAAGGAGGCTTGGTACCGGGAGGAGAGTGAGAGAGCCCGGCACGACCTGTCCCAGCTCAGGTACGAGTTCCGCAAAGTGGAGTCCTCGAAGAAGCTCCTGCGAGAGGACATCCGGGCCACGGGGTCCCGCCTCGGGAGCACAGCCAGGAAACTGGACCATCTGCAGGCGCAGTTTGAAGCCCTGGGGCAGGAGCTCTTGGCAGACTTACAGTGGCTCCAGGAACTGGTGGGCGGCTTCCAGCTGGAGAGTGGGAGCATGGACAGCCCCAGCTCCGTGTGTTGCCAGGACTCTAGTGAGTGCCTAGGGGAGCTGCTCAACAGATCATGCAGTGAGGAAGTCTAGGCCAGCTTGAAGCTCTGAGCACCAGAATCGAGTCAGGAGTGCATCCTGGATGGTTTGCTGAAGCCCATTCCCAACTGCCCTGCCAGGGCATCGACTAGAATTCTCCTGCAGGGGTGTGTGTCTGTAGCATAGCCTTCCACCCTCTTCCCAGAATGCAGAATCACGGAGGGGCTAGCTAGTTATCCATATCCTCTCACCAGCCTGGTTTTCTGGGAGGGTGGCTGGCAGGGCAGCTAAGCTGTTAAAACGATTGAGGATGAACACCCGTCAGTGTACCCTCCTACAGAGGGAGGACGGCTGGCCCTGGAGAGATACCTGATAACTGATTTGTGATAATGGGTTTGTTCACGTCTCGCTTCCCGCCTTGTAGATTGCAGGTCTTGGGTAATATTCTAGTTAACTAGGGATAACAGTCAGTTGGCTTGGTGCTTTCCTGCTGCTGAAGGAGGGATTCTGAATACACAGAGAAAAGATTACTTTTCATTTATTATTGACTTTTCACTTACCAAGCATTTATGGCTTTGATCCTTAAAGGAACCTGTGAGACAGGAAGGTAGGTGGTATTATGATTGTTGTTACTGTCATTTCCATGTAACTGAAGAGGAAATTGACCTCCAGAGGGAAAATGACTTAGCTTCATTCATAGCTAGTTGAT
The DNA here is from genome assembly GCF_964270905.1 of Leucopleurus acutus. NCBI lineage: Eukaryota > Metazoa > Chordata > Mammalia > Artiodactyla > Delphinidae > Leucopleurus > Leucopleurus acutus. The sequence continues at coordinate 132,893,898 of NC_139142.1, read as the reverse complement.
ACGCATGCAACAGAAACCCAGGATGCCCGACTCTAAGATGAAGTATATGGGAAGAAATAGGCTTTACTGTAAAAATCCACGTTAATATTAAAGTTCAGATCCCAGACGTAAAGTAAGCATTTTCACGTATTTTGCCAAGTCAGGTGGAAGCCTTATACCTTCAGGCAATTGTCCTAAGAAGTGTGTCCTAGAAGGCACGCAGTTTATCGTTCCCATCCAGCTGTGTCCCTGTGTGAAGATCACCTGCAGAATAGGAGGGAAGGGGCAGCATCTCGCCCTTCTCCACTTCCCGCCTCTGGCTAAGGGCTCCAATCTCGTGTTGGGAATGAAGGCCAGAAAGGACTCAACAAGCAGTTTCCTTTTCTCATGTCCCTAAGGTCTGAAGAGGGTGGACATTAAGATTGGGGAGCCCAAGGCTCAGTGCTCCCTTCCTGACCTCAAGCTGTGCGCACCCCTCCCTGAGGACTGGATCATCTTGTCTCCCTTTTCCCGGAGGAGGGGCCAGCCAACTAGCTCACAGAGAAAGAGTGTGGAGTGTGGGCCCAGTGCTGTGCTAGAAGCTTGGGGGTGAGGGAACAGATCGTATCATTTCAAAGTGCCTTCACAGACTCACAAACCCCCCGTCAGATAGGTGGGGTAGGTGTTATTCCCAATTTGGAGCTGAGGAAACAGAGAGGATGTGATTTGCCCAAGGTCACAATAGTGGCAAAAGTGGAGACTTTCTGATGATGTCCGTCGCTCCTTCTGCTTCCCCTAACTACCCCAGTCTCCAAGAGTTTACTCTCTGCTGTGGGGCAGGTTACACCAAGACACATCCATCTATGCATTCACAAAGAATTTCTAAGCACCTATCTACTGCCAGGCATTCAGCCTGGCCCCAGGGATACAATGTTGAGTGAAAACAGGCATGTTTCCTGCCCTCACGAAGTTTGCAGTCCAGTAACGGATTCCAGCATTCATCAAGAACATTCTGCAAAGGTAGAACTGCAGCTGGGACCTATGCAATGAGAGAGAAGGATGCAGCACTGCAGGAGCCTGCAGTGGGGGATGATCTAGTCAGGGAGGGCATCCCTGAGGTGGTGACGCTGGAGCTGAGATCAGATAAGAAAACCAGGGAGAAGGTAGTGCTCCCCACAGAGCTGTCATGCCAGGGCTCTGTGCTGGGAGGGGGCCTGGGAGCTGAAATTGCTCAGACAGGAAGAAAGCTGGAGGGGAGAGAATAGAGTATGGTGTGGATGGGGCCGGAGAGAAGACAGGACCAGCAGGGCTTTGCCGTATTAAAGAGCTCTGCCTTCACCCCAAGGGTCATGGGGAGCCATGATGGGCGCCAGGCAGTCAACAGCCTGACGTGCTGGTGGGGGCAGGGATGCCCAGTGAGCAGCACAGATGGGGAGTGGTTTAGGATGAGGCATGAGATTGTGATCCCATGAAACCATTTCTTTAAAATCCTACCTCTAATTCTATTCGCATGCTGGATCGCTTCAAGTATCATATATAACATTTGTAACAGAAACTTTTTTCATCCACTGTAAGAAAGCATATTTTCATCAAATGTAAATGCATCATTATTTTATGACGCCAAAATAAAGGAAAAAAAGCCCAGGATGGGAAGTCCAATAGGAGATTCCACATACAAAGCTGGGACACCCTCACTGAAAGGGTAAATGGGAAATAAAGCCACCAGGCAGGAAGGGGAGGCAAGGGAACGTGTGTGTCTCAACCTTGACACTGTGGAGAGGGATGGAAAAATCCTCCACTGAGAATAGGAGTCCCAGGTCCATGGTACTCGTGCAGGTTTGCTTTCTGTATTTGCACAATCAGTGGGATCCAAAAGAACCTCAAAACAAGTGAATAAACAAAACAACAACAACAAAACAAAAACAAAAGAACCTCGAGCGGAGAATCTAACATCAAACAGTTTGAGGCTGGGTGGCCCCAATGACTGGCAGAATCAGTGTGGTCATCTGCCAGAACACCTGCCTTCACTTCAGATCGACAGTAAGGATATGATGCCACTGTTTGGGAGTTAAGTCCTGATTTCAGAGATCCAAAAATGTGCATCTTGGAATCGATGGAAGATGGCAAAGGCCTGTTCCCTAAACCCTGTCTGGAAGAACTGATACAAAAGACCCCTCTACGAGCTCTCCAAGAATTTTCCTGCCCTGTTACAGGACATGATATACCCATTTGGCATAAGGCACTGCAAAGATGAAAGGTCCCTTTGGCCAAGTCAACAGGTTTCCTAAGGAAAGGAAGCCCCTGACTGAGCAACTCAGGACAAACTTTCTTGTGAAGGTCGAAATAAAATGCAATAAAGTAGTAAGATGTGGATGATGATTTGAATTAGGGAGACTGGGAAAAGGGAGAGAGAAGTGGTTATTTTAGAATCCTGGCATCAGCTTCACACTGTCCATACTGGCGGGTCCTCAGACGTGAGCCACCCGACACCCTCTTTTTACAGGATTTTACAGGACAGGATTTGTCTAGAGTCCCCCAGCTAGTCAGCCCCAGAGCTGGGGTCAGAACCCTAAGTGGTTTTCCTCGCAGTAGTGGCATCGTCTTCTCTGTGTTCATGTCCAGTCGTGGGTAACAAGTTGTCATTTAGATGTTTTATGAACAGACTCTTTTATGTACTAAGAGTTTCCAAAGACAAAATGAAGTGAAGTGAAAAATGCCCCCCAAGTCTTTCAGGGAAATCAGAGGAGATTGTGACCTTCCTCTGTCACCTGGCTGGTCCAACTCCCATCACCCTTTGGCAGCAGAACCTGATGCCAAGGGGAGCCCAAGGAAGCCTGTGGAATGCCCAGCCAGAGGACCTGCTAGATTCCTCCCCACACGCCCACAGCTGGCATTTTAACAGAGACATGAAGGACAGGGCAGGGCAGGGCCGATGGTGGCAGGATGGGGTGTTTCGTTGGTACCTAGATGGACGAAGACCTGGGGGAAGCCGCTCTGTGGGCCAACCCATCTACCGTCACAGAGGATCCTTTCATTCACCAGGCTGTGAATGAAAGGTCAGCCTCTGTGCTCTGGGCAAATGCCATCCTGGGGAGCGCAGGGTGAGCGTGTGACATCTTCCTGAATAGCGATTCCCAAGGAGGCTGGAGAGTCGGTGCCTGGGGAAGGCAGCAGTCTGTCCCTGCTCTGAGGCAGAGGCATGCCGCACACGATTACCCTTTTGCGTGGGGAAGGGTGGAGATGGCGTGATAACGTGGTAACCGGTGATTCTGCAGATGCAGGGTGCTGGCAGTGAAGGGATGGAACAGAGGAATAATGGTAGGAGAAGCCAGAGTCTCCTCTGCGAACCCCTTCCCCGTACCAGCCACCCACCTCTCCAGGTGATCTTGAAGGTGGCGACTTCCCACCTCACTCCATCAGGCAGGGCTGTGGGCCCTTGTGGGAGGTGGCTGGGTGCTCAGCTCCCACCCCCACTGGCAGCCTCTGTACATGTCTGTGGAACTGAATGGCCATTTCTGCTTTGTCTGTGAAACTCTTGGCCTGTGGAGAAGATTCTTTGCCCCTGGAGAGGAGACCCAGCAGTGGGCATATTTGAGGAGCAGAAGAGGCCAGTTCATTGAACAAACACTGACTGTGCTCTGGCTCTGGAGGGAGGTGACAGATAAGGACAAGACAACCCCTGAATAGAAGACTTACTGTCTGGGACAGATGGGGCCCCAACCAACTGGGAGGTGAGGAAGGCCATGGTTTCTAATATTCCAGAAAACAGGAGGGAGACGAACTCTGACTGAGGAAGGGTAAGAGGGGTGGCAGAGGGCAGAAACATTCTCGGGGTGGGGGGTCTTGCCCCCAACACTCCCCTCCAAGCTGTAGCCTTGTGGGGAAGGTACCAGGCAGAATTTGGAGGGATATGGGGATGAGCCCAGCTTGGTGTCAGGAACCTAGAGCTGTCAAATGGAGATTAAAGGGAAGGAGGTTACAGAGATTTAAAAGAGGGAGACTTTCTGTTTTTAACTTTTTGTTATGGGAGATTTTCAAAACTTGCACAAAAGTATTGAGAATGGCAGAGTGAATTCCACGTACCCGTTACCCAGCTTTGAAGTAATTTAAAGCAAACGTCAGACTGACTTACCTCGTAAATTCTTCAGCAGGAATCTCTGATAGGGAGTTTCTTTTTCCTATGACCCCTGCGCCATTATCACACCTGACAAAATCAAGAATCATTACTTATTATCATCTGGATACACATTCTGGAGTCACATGCCCCTGCTTTTCTTTTCTTTTTTTTCCCCCCCCCGTATCGGCAGGCGGACTCTCAACCACTGCACCACCAGGGAAGCCACCCCTGCTTTTCTTAAGGGTGTCCTGTTATACGCGGTTTGTTCAAATCAGGATCCAAACGCAGACCGCACGTGGCAGTTGGATGTTACGTCTCTCAAGTCTCTTCAGTACAGGAGGGAGAGCTTTTGAAGCTTTTCCTGGGGATGAAAACTTGCTCAGAAAACTGAAGGTCCCGGGGAGAAGATTAAAAGTGAGAGTGTCTCTATGCTGAGACCTAACTCAGAAACGTAAGGCTGGGTTAGGCAAGGAAAGGGACATTCTTGCCTCTTTCCATTGGCTTGTTCAGTGTAGGGACAACCTGCAGGAACACAGCCTCTCTGCAGCTCTCCCCACCCAGGCATAAGGAGGTAGAGACTCAGGCCCCTGTAAGCCTCACGTGCTCCTCTCCTGGTTAAACAGGGAGGTAAGGCCAGCAGGGCCCAGGCTCCAGCCAGCAAAAGGAAGAGGTGGAGATGCCACGTACAGAGAGATGCCACTAAGGGAGATGAAGGAGTGAGGCTCAGAGAGACAGTCCTGGGCACGAGAGGAAAGTGGGTGCTCATGTGTCCATGGCTTTCAGTGGAGGATGGGGCTGGAGTAGTGACTCAGATGGAGGTTCGAAAAGTTGCAAACTGTTGGCAGTTTGTAGAGGAGGCCTGATATTTATTTATTTATGATGTTATTTTTTTTAAAGATCTTTATTGGAGTATAGTTGCTTCACAGTACTGTGTTAGTTTCTGTTGCACAACAAAGTGAATCAGCCATATGCATACACATGTCCCCATACCCCCTCCCTCTTGAGTCTCCCTCCCACCCTCCCTATCCCGCCCCTCTGGGTCATCGCATAGCACCGAGCCCATCTCCCTGTGCTGTGCTGCTGCTTCCCAGCAGCCAACTATTTTACATTCGGTAGTGTCTATATGTCGCTGCCACTCTCACTTTGCCCCAGCTTCGCCCTCCCACCCCATGTCCTCAAGTCCATTTTCTACGTCTACCTCTTTATTCCTGCCCTGCAACTAGGTTCATCAGTACCATTTTTTTTTAGATTCCATATATATGCATTAGCATACGGTATTTGTTTTTCTCTTTCTGACTTACTTCACTCTGTATGACAGACTCTAGTTCCATCCACCTCACTACAAATAACTCACTTTCGTTTCTTTTTATGGAGGCCTGGTATTTAGAGAACGTCTTTGGGGTGCCTCTTCTGGAAAGCCAGGGTCTGTCTTTATGCCTGGGAGGAGGGCTGCTGCTTCATCTCCCTGCTCTGTGGATGTCGGTGCTGCCTAGCTCTCCCCAATGGACTTTTTCAGAGACACTTGCATCTGCATGAACAAAACCTGACTTTAGCCACAGCGTTCTGTCTTCTTTTCTCCCTTCCCAACATTTTTCTGAGACACCAAACATGCTCCTAGGAGCCTGGTCAAAATCGCCCACACTCTCTGGTATCGCTGAAGGACCACAAGGCTGGAAGGTGGGCACTGTTTGTCTGCAGAAAGGGGAGGGTCAGGAGAAGGCGGAACAAGCTCTGTTGCCTCTCACACCCTGAATTTAATCCAAAGTGTTGGTGCCACATTTCCTTCTGGGAACTGATCTCACTGCAGAATTTATGTCTCTCTGCCTTCATGCCTAGATGACCACAGTGTCAGCGCTTGGTGAGCCTCTTAGCAACCAACAGGGCCCATTGATTGGGAAAGGCCAGCCTGACAGGTTTATAGCCTCTTCCTCAGAGCTCATGCTGTTTTGTGTAGCATATAGACAGGGCCCTAGAAGTAACTGCATCACCTCCCATGAATGGCCTCTGGGAATGGTCCGATGTGATATTTCAGTTGGGCATCTCTGCTCAGTGGCTGGCACTGCTGGACCAGTTGGAAGGTGGGATTCTCACTAACAGGACTCCCCGAGCCTGCCTGTCAGCCTTCCATACGTGGGGTTTAGCCATCTCTCGCCTCACAAGGGTGTCAATCAGTAAGTAGACAAAAAGAGGTCCCTTCACTCCCAGAGTCTACTAATTCCAGCTCATCAAACTGTCCAAGTGAAGTGCAAGAGTGTCCCTTGCAAGGGTTCGACTTGAAGGTGAATTGAAGACATTTGTGAAGTTAGAGGTAGAAATGTTCTGTGGGCTGGGAAGGCAGGATGCCAGTCACCTTGGGAAGGAGAGACTAGTTGCTGAGAGGTATGGGGAGGTGGAATTAACAACAACTGAATAAATATGGAATAAAATGTCAGGTGGTGACAGGTGCTATGAAGAACTGGGGCAGAGGCACTGTGAGTTGCATGGGGCAGCTGGGTGCTATTTTATACAGGGTGGTCAAGGAAGGCCTCCTGAGGAGGTGACATTTGAGCAAAGACCAGAACAAGATGACAAAGTAAATACAGTAAGACCCGGAGACCTTGGGTTCCTGGACCAGCAAGCAGACGCATGCCATGAAAGCCACAGGGACAGGAAGGAGATGGGGAGAAAGTCAGGTTACAGAGGGACCCAGATGATACAGGGCTTGGGGTTCTTGGTGAGCCTGTTGGGTTCTATTGAGAGTGCCCAGAAGCTGCTGGAAGGTTTTTTTTTTTTTTGCGGTACGCGGGCCTCTCACTGCCGCGGCATCTCCCGTTGCGGAGCACAGGCTCCGGACGCGCAGGCCCAGCGGCCATGGCTCACGGGCCCAGCCTCTCCGCGGCATGCGGGATCCTCCCAGACCGGGGCACGAACCCGTGTCCCCTGCATCGGCAGGCGGACTCGCAACCACCGCGCCACCAGGGAAGCCCTGCTGGAAGGTTTTGATGCCAGGAAAAGGCAGGCTCAGCACAGACCAGTTGCCCTGTGTCCTCTTTCGCACCTCTCTTCCAGGTGGGACCTAAAGCCAGGGCTGGGCTTGCGGAGGAGGTGAGAGGCGGTTAAGGAAAGGGCTGGGAGAGCAAGACATGGCCTGATGGGCCCCTCAGAGCCCCCATCCTTTTCTCTTCTCTCTCCTCTCTACCTTCCTCCTTTTCCTCCTCTCTCCCCTCCTGCACTCTTTGGCCCAAACCACCGTGTCCCATTTTGGGGGAGTGAATAGCCCCTGGCTCTCTTGTCTCCCCTCCATGTCAAGGTTGCGTGCACTCTCCTCCCTGCTCCCTGACCTCCCCAGGACTCTGCCTCTCACCTCGCTGATTCCCAGGCAGAGCTGTGGGGAGTCATGGTGTCATGACACCCTCCCGTGGTCTCACGGCGGGCTGATGCAGGTGCCTGGGCCTCTCGCCGGTGGGGATGAGCAGGTCCTGGGACTTCGTTCTGGTTTGATTCTGCAGCAGCTCAGGGAAACAGTTTATCCGTACAGCTCTTCAGCACCCACTGTCTTATGCTCTGCATCAGGAGTGGGTAGTGAGGAAACATTGACAAAAACATGAAGAAAGTTCTTCCTGTTGTTGTCCACTAGTGGGATGACTCCACTGCAGAGCTGACCGAGAGAGGGGTTAAGTATAATAAAGGAGCACACATGTTTTGGTCATGTTGGGAGAGAGAGAGTGTTTCTTGGAAGTTATCCTGGAAGAGGTCATGTCTGAATTGGGCTTTGAAACACACAGAGGCCGTCCTGGAGGAGGGAGATTGGGTAAACAGGGAAGGGGCCTCCTGCCAGAAGATGTCAGGTCCAGAGCAGTGTGGGCCGGCCATATGCACTGGCTTCCACTGGCACCTGGCGCCATGATGAAAAATCAACAGGCATGGAGGTGTGCTTGTAGTGTGGTTAGGAGACAAGACCAGCATCAGGAATCAATGAGTGACCTCACTCAGCGGTCACTGAGGTGCCCGAGGAGGCACTGCTGTGAGGAGGCTGTCAGAGCAGAGAGAAGAATAGAGCTGGATGGGACCTTATGGATCGCCCCGGGCAGTTCGTTTCCTTGAGTCACGGAGTCCTTTAAGAATCATTGGAAGCTATTGACTCTTCTCAGAGGAAATGTATGTCTGTACCTATACACTAAGTTTTTTTTTTTAATTGAGCTATAATTCACATACTATAAAATTCACCGTTTGAAACTGTACAATGCAGTGCTTTTTAGTATATTCACAAGGTTATACAACCATCATTACTATCTAATTCCAGGACATTTTCATCACCCCAGAAAGAAACTTCACAGCCTTTCATAGATAGTCATTCCGCATTCTCCCCTCTTTCCAGCCCTGGCAACTGCTAATCTACTTTCTGTCTCTGTGGACTTGCCTATTCTGGACATTTTATGTAATTAGAATCATACACTACGTGGCCTCTTGTGTCTGGCATCTTTCACTTATGATACTGTTTTCAAGGTTTATCCATGTTGTACTATGTATTAGTACTTCATTCTTTCCATGAATGGATTTTCCATTCAGTTCTTCCATGGTACGGATATACCACATTTTGTTTGTCCATTCATCAGTTGATGCACATTTAGGTCCTCTCCACTTTTTGTCTATTATGAATAATGCTGCTATGAACATTTGTGTACAAGTTTATGCACTAAAATTTGCAGAGCATTTCAGGAGGTTCACAGAACCCCTGAAACCCATCTCTTGAGTTCTCAATCTAGGAAAACCTTGTTTTACGAAGAGGCAGGAATTCATGAGGGAATGGACTCCTCACATTGGAGTCCATTAAATATGTCCAGTTTTTTTTGTATATCAATTACATCGCAATAAAGCTATTATAAAAATAAAATAATTTATAAAAAGATGGAATGGAGAAGACAGGAAGGCTATCAATAATATATTACTATTTATTGAGCAACTCTAAGCTAAGCACTTTACATCCCCATTTACTTAATCCTAAACAACCCTGTGACACAATGTTATTTATTATCCCCATATTACAGATGAGAAAACTGAGGCTCAGAGAAGCCATGCCAGGTTTCTTGGAGAAGTCAGGGTTTAAGCTAAGCCTTGACTGCCAAGCAGTGAAAGGCAACTACACATCCCATCTCCTCTCGACCCCCATCAAAGCCCCTATTTCCTTAGATTTATTTTTGAGTGGAGTACTAATACCCGTCTGCTAACGAGGCATCCATTTTGCTAGGCCCAGAACTGGCCCAGTGCACAGTGGGCATCGTGGGCTGCTGTACGATGACCCTTCCCCAGAGTGACCCATGGTTGAAGGACCTGCCTCCTGCTCTTCCCCTTCGGGGAGGGAGGGGCTGAGCCTCCAGCCCAGCCAGTGTGCACATCTGGCTGTGGTAATAATAGCGCAGGGGTGCCGAGGGCATCTCCAGAACAGCTGGACTTCTGGAGCCGTTGCCCTCAGCGTGAGGTTCCTCTGCGTGCCCTGCCCAGCAGGGAGGTCCCGGGGTCAGGCTAAGGGTGGCGTGAGGTCAGGGGCCCTGCTGCCGTCCGAAGCCCAGCGTCAGCCGCCATGCTCTGCTTTGTCTCCCAGCCTGTGGACAACCAGCAAGCCCTGGTGCGCAGGGAGTCCCTGGTCAACCTGGAGAACTTCAAGAAGCAGTATGTCCGCAGGCGGTGGAAGGTGGGTCAGGGCTTAGGGGTGGGGGCGGGGGCCAGGTGGGCCCCTGGTTCCCTCCGGGGTCTCGGTGCACATCCTCACCTGGCGGTTCCTCTCCTCCCCCTCCCTCAGCTCTCCTTCAGCATCGTCTCCTTGTGTAACCACCTCACCCGCTCCCTGATGAAGAAGGTGCAGCTCAGGCAGAATGAGGACCTGGTGGGTAAATGCAATGCCCTCTGATTGGGTGGAACTCTGGGTGTGGCCTGGAGCTGGGGGGAAGGGGGCGGGGAGAGGAGGTGGGGCTTAACTGTTTCTGGCAGGCTCTGCACAGTGATCTGTGTTCCGGGGGACCACTGGGGTAGTGCTGGGAGGGGGCGCTCCAAGGGGGCAGCATGAGCCTCTGGAGGACCTCGAATCCTTTCCTCGTGGGCTTTCGAAGGGACTGCTGTTGCCACTCCACAGCCCCAGCCTTCCCCTGAGGACCTGTGGCCTGCCAGGGACCGTGGGAACAGTGGACAATGAGACTGCTGGGGGCAATCCAAAATCAATTCCTGACGATCCAAGGATCTGCTTTAGAATGGAAGCTTTACATTCATTTGCCGATTTTTTCCCATTTCTGTTTTGCTTTAGTTTGCCAATAATAATAAAAACAATAATATTTAGATGATATCTTATATTTGATTAGCTTGTTGCAGTTTTACGTACATCTAAAATGAGAGACTTACAAAATAATATAGTAGTCAAGAGCATGGCCTCTGGAGCCAGACTGCTAGGATTCAAATCTTCCACTTACTGTGAGACCTTGAGGAAATTACTTAACCTCTCTGTGCCAAAATGTCATCATTTGTAAAATGGGGTTAACAATAGGTCCTACCTCACAGGGTAGTCATGAGGATTAAATGATGACATATTCTTAGAGCCTGGCATTTTAAGTGCTCAATACTTATTAGCAGCTATTATTGTTGTTTAAAATCCTCTGGTAGACTGTAAAATGCAGTGCTGGTGCTACGAAATGCAGCGTTAGTATTGCAGCTGGTCGAGGTTCCCTGACAGACCCTCCCCACTGCTCACCGAGTGTGGTGAGGGCCCCAGGAGGGTCTAGGATGACACAGGTCAGGACAGAAGGTGACTGCCTGCTCAGGGAGAGGCTGGAAGGCGGCAGCCTGAGGTGAATGGGCCGTCAGCCCCGGGCAGCCTCAGGGCGCACAGCACTTAGGCTGCATTGCAGGACCTGGCACAGCCCCTGTGCTCCCTGCCACCAGCCTGAGCCCTTCTTGATTCTCACTCTTGTCCGGAACTTGAGGATTTATGGCTCCAGGGACCCAAAACAACCGCGTGGCTTTGGCCAAGCCATGTCCCTTCTCTGGCTGCCTTCCTCATCTGCTGTAAAAGGGGACTGGACTTGCTCCCTCTGAAAATCCCTGTTAATCACAGGCAAACTGTTCTCCAGCTGTCTTTTGTATTGTATGGCCCTGACTCATGCTCAAAAGTTTCTATTCAGCAGAGCTCGAGTTATTTTTATTGTTATAGCCGGGCTTGGTCCAGGATGTATTTGGCTAAAGTTGATCTTGACCTTGGATTGCCAGCTGGCTCAGGCCAGGGGAAGGAGAGAGGGCCCTGGGTAGGCACATGGCTGACAGCGGGCATGCCTTTCAGGCCGAGTTGCCCTGGTACAGTGCTGGCCATTGGGAAAGAGGAACAGAGAGTAATTGAAAAGCGTATAAAACTCTTTCCTAATTTTTGTCCTTGTGCAGACATTTAAAATAGTCCCCTTTTTTACTCAAACAGTCAGCACCTGATATCAGCTCGATGGCTCACCCTACACGTGGAAAAGGAATGAGTCCCAGGGGACTTCCCTGGTGGTCCCGTGGTTAAGACTCTGGGCTTCCGCTGCAGGGGGCCGGGGTTCGATCCCTGGTCAGGGAATTAAGATCCCTGCGTGCTGCATGGTGTGGCCAAAGAATTAAAAAAGAAGAAAAAAGAATGGGTTCCAGACATCTATTATTCAGTTTACCAAAAGGCATTTTCCTTAAAAAAGAAAAGAAAAGATACGTCCTTTTGTTTAAGAAGCATTAAAATTGAACATCTGACAATAGATTTTTTTTTATTGTCTTTCTGAATTAGGACTTTGTTTAGTAGTTTTAATAATTTAATTAGATGCATGTGGCGTGAATGAAAAAGGCACGGTGACCACCAGGGTGGCTGCTCCACGCTGGCTTAGCCGTGCAGGAGCTGATGGACTGCACTTTACTCTTTTTCTCTTTCATAAAAATGGAGCGCGGAAGCCATTTCCCTGGAAAGACTACATGGCAGGGCCGGCTAAAGGCGCAGCTTAAGCCAGTCAGAGAAGAGCGGGGGGGAGGTGGCCGTCGGAGTCTGGGGAGATCCCTGTGGCTATCCCTCCCCCGTTCCCTCTAGGCTGAGTTCAGGAGACCCACCAGCCCACAGACCAACTATCCAAGTGGTCTTGATTATGTGGCAGCCACAAAGGACACCGGATATAATTTTCATTATTATTATAATTTGGCCTCTTCTGGCACCTGATTTTCCCTAGATGCTCTGCTCTGCCTGTATTCCTTCCTCCTGGGAAGGCGGCCTCAAGGCAGTTGGTCTGGCCCCATTTCAGGTCCCTCCCCACCCCCATCCCACCCACCCCTGGTGTCTGGACAGAGCAACAGGCTTCCCCTCAATGTCCGTCTCCCTGGTTTACAGGCCCGTGACCCAGGTGTATCAGCTCAGGTTACCCAGCACAACCCCATTCCTGGCACCTTCTGACCCTCTTGCCCTGGGTCTCTCTTTTTTTCTGTCTTCCAGAGGAATTGTGAGAGTGACACAGAGGAGGACATCGCCAAAAGGAAAGCCCTCCACCCCCGGAGGAGGAGCAGTACCTCCTAACTGGCCAGGCTCAAGGTGGCCACCAGGGAGGCCTGGGCCCCGCAGGGCTCCTTTCTATGCAGACTCTTGGACTCCGCTTGTCGCCAGCACCCAGGCATTCTGCATCCCTGAGCACTTTGCAAGAGAGATGGGCATGCAGGATTCAGAAGCATTTGCAGGGGAGCCAGGAGACCCTGGGAGCTGTGGCTGTCACCTCCTGGGAATGCAGGAGACTCCAGCATTCCCAAAGCTCTTAATTCTCCACAAAATGGGCTTTCGCCCGCTGCCAACCTCAGAACCTGGGATGGGGATGTGGACCTAAGAAAATTATGCAAATGACCATCATCATCATGGGTGAAGGTCAGATTCAGGCAGCTTTCCTCACAGGATGAGGGAGTTCAGAACCAGCCTGGTCAAAACTGACACCAGGAAGACAGAGGCCTCCCCCATGGGAACAAGATAAGAAGTGAAATGAATCTTGGGGTGTGAGGGACCAATCCTGTGACCTCCCAGAACCCACATGGAGTCCACGTGTCATGCTGGCCAACATATCAAACCTTCTAAAGCAGCCCATTTTCAGCCCACTGTGTTGTAATTTTTTTCACTTTTATTAAACTTCTGGTTTACCTGATGCTCGGCTTCTTTTAGGACTCTCCCGATCTGATCTTCTTTAGCTCAGGTGCCTATGACTGTCGGGGAGCACCTGGGGTGCTGAGTGGATAGCACCTCCGAGGGTCACACTGAACCACCCGCTCTGGACTGCAGGGTGCCTACCTTCTACATCCTTCCCTGAAGGAGTGCAGCCCAAGAAAACCAGCCCAGGTACCAGCATATAATGCCTGTGCTCCCTCCGCTACGACGACAGTCACCCCTGCTGGTGTGGACTGAGTTGTGTCTCCCAACCTCTGGTACCACTGAGTATTTGGAGACAGGTCTTCAAAGAGGTCATTAAGGTAAAATGAGGTCACTGAGGTAGACCCTAATCCAATAGGACTGGTGTCCTTATAAGAAGAGAGATCAGGACGCACAGGACCATATGAAGAGACAGTGAGAAAGCGACCATCTACAAGCTAAAGAGAGAGGCCTCAGAAGAAGCCAACCCTGCCAAGACTCAGTCTCAGACCTCTGGCCTCCAGAACCATGAGAAAATAAATTTCTGTTGTTTAAGCCACCCAGACTGTGCTTCTGTGTTGAGGCCGCTCCAGAGAACTAATACACCTGCCAACGACGGCCAAGATAGGGGCAGGGGGCTTTATGAAGATGTGGTTGGAGAAGGTCAAAGAGGGACCTACAGGGAGAAAGGAGAGGAAGAAAAAGATGGATTACCTGGACCCTTGAGTGAATATGGCAAGAGAACTTTGACAACATAGAAATCTGAGCCCTGCCTTCCAGGCCAAAGGAATGGTGGTGCTGAGCAGAAACCCAAGAGAAGACCCTTGGAAGCCGGAAGTAAAGAGGGTCAGGGTGAGGCACCGAGGCTGAGAAAGTACATGGGAAGAGGTGGGAAAAAGGGAGAGAAGTTGTGGAAGGTGAGTGAGGGAAAGTGTGCCAGGAAGGAAAGAGGGGAAGAAAATAAGGGTGGAAAGGAAAGGGCACGGGGAGAAGGGGAGGCATCCTTTCCCTTTGTCAGCAGCAAGTTTTAAGCACGTTGTGTGAGAGAGTGGGCCCGGCGGCCCTCATCCAGTGAATGATCTAGGGCAAAATGGCCCCACAGAAACAGAAAGGCAGTCCAGTTTCAGAAAAGCTTCCGGCCAGAAATGGAGCGGCCTGCAAGCTTGTTGAAGAAAGCTCTGCCGTTGCCTTGGACGTCCCAGTTCTCAGGAGGATCCAGCTCTGTGCCTCCCTCCAGCCTCTGGAGGATAGTCGAGGCTGAGAACTGCTAACTGTGTTCAGGGCCCCTGGGTCATGGCTGTGGCTGGTCACATAGATCAGCAGGGAATGTTCTAGAACAAGGGCTCCTGGGCCCTCCTAGGAAGTAAAACGTGGTAGCGAGTGGGCGGCTGCCCTCCTGCTAGGAAAGAGGGCAGTGAATGGCTTTGACAAACCCAGTCTTGAGTTTGCAATCATGACCAAAGGGTAAGCCTTTTGGAACGTGTCTGGCCCAACCACTGCACTGTACTGAAGAGGAAACTGAAGCCAAGAGAGAGGAAGTGACTAGTTGTGCTTCACACAGCAGATTCGTGAACATGTCTGACGAAAGCCCAGACTTCCTGACTCCTAGTACTGTGTTCATTTCTTCAGCTTGATAACTGTGGGAGACCTTTCAGGAAATGGATGGACACTTTGCTTTGCGTCATTTTAAACATGCTCTCATCTGTCCTTTACTGTTGCCTGCCCTGTCATTCATTTCTGGAAACGGGAGAAATGGTCACACTTGCTTCTTTCCGTCTTTGCGAAGGGCACTGCCCCTGAGTGGGGATAGCTCGGCAGCCAACCTCCGTGGGCTGCAAGTCGGTCAGTGAACCGATATTTATTGGGCTCCCACTGTATGCCTAGGACTGTTCCAGATGCCAGGGTTAGAACAATGAACAGGACAGACTTGATAACTTCCCCTACGGGGGTCTACATTCTGTAAAGTCCTGGGAATCCAGGACTCCATCCTACTTACAGGCTGCTCCTCCACGCTCCTTCTCATCCAGATGACATAAAGCCCTGCTGGCTGGGTCCCCCTCAGCGCAGCTCTCTGGGGTTTGAAGGCACCCGCTGGGGTTCCCAAATCCCTCAGGAAGCACAGGGCCAGGCAGTGGGCAGAGAGGAGCCTTTGAAGATGTGCATCGTTTGAGGATGACTTTGACACCTAGCAGCCCGAAGCCAAGCATCTGTGCCAATCCCATACAGGGCCCCAGTCCCTCTGGCCTCTCGGCTGGCAGAGGGCTGGTGCCCTCCAGGTGTGAGGAAGGGTGGAACAGCTGGCCCAGGGGAACTAGGTGTTCTGGGTTAGTTCTGAAGAAGGCTGTGTTGACCAGCTGACACTTCAGGAGACCACAGTGTGCCCTGAGGCGAATGGAACATTTCCAGTGATGAGCTCAGTTAAAAGGCAGTCTTCAAAGAGTCTGAAGGTGCCCTGCCCCCAAGTGTTTGCCTGTATGTTTGCAGGATGCTGCATTAATATTTCACAAAGGCACATATAAATATTTCAGTACTCTGCATTTTAATGTCAATCTCACTGGTTTTCCTGGCTCCAGATCTTGGATTTCATTTGCCTTTTCCACTAGCCTATTTATTTGCTGAAAACCTTATTTTGGAAGCAGGCGAAGAAGGCCATACCATAAGAGGTGAACCACAAAATCTCTATGAACGGAAAGTAGGTATGTGTGAAAAGAGCTTAATTGAGGACTGGGATATCACAAGGAATTTCATCTGGCACAGGCTTCTCGAACTTTCCAGCTGGTTCACAACTTGATGTCATCCTGACATTGTTCTGTTCACCGTTGCTGCACCCCAAAGAATAATTGTTCCTTGGTGGGCTGCTGAGAGAATCCCATTCTAAGCAGACCTTAATAGGCTTAGGGATTGGAGCCATCGAAGAGCTGTAAACAATGGTTAATTCACATTTCAAAAAGCAGAAACACAGTTGCTGACCTCTCATTAATAGTTTCTATTTTTCCCTTTCTCCCACTAGTTCCCTTTTTCTCTCCCCCTCTATCCATTAGCAAGTCATAATATATAGCTGAAGTACATATTTTAGTAATGTCTTTACTTATTGAATAAAATTTGTGTTCCCAGTTCGTAATCGAAAAAATAGTTGGTTATATTATCTAGGGAGGAATAATTTTGTAAGTATTTCCCCCCCTGTGGATCAGTGATCCTCCCACCTCGAGCTAGAAAAAAATGAAAGAAAAAAAAATAAGCTCTCAATAATTTTTAAAAACCTGTTCTGTAATAGGAACATTTATATACGCTTTATTTAATCCTCTTTGTGAACTTGTAGGGGAAAGGAGAGCCCCATTTCTATAGATGAAGAAGCTGAGACTCAATGGAGTTAAGAAATTTGCATGCAGGGATTTCCCTGGTGGCGCAGTGGTTAAGAATCCACCTGCCAATGCAGGGGACACAGGTTCGAGCCCTGGTCCGGGAAGATCCCACATTCCGCGGAGCAACTAAGCCCGTGCACCATAGCTACTGAGCCTGCACTCTAGAGCCCGTGAGCCGCAAATACTGAGCCCGCGAACCACAACTACTGAAGCCCACGTGCCTAGAGCCCGTGCTCCGCAACAAGAGAAGCCACCGCAATGAGAAGCCCGTGCACTGCAACGAAGAGTAGCCCCCACTCGCCGCAACTAGAGAAAGCCCACACACAGCAACAAAGACCCAACGCAGCCAAAAATAAAATTAATTAATTTAAAAAATTTTGCATGCAATCACACAGCTGGAGCATTTAGAATCTGGATTCCAGCCCAGTTTTGCCACCCTGAAATCCACATTCTTCTCTACTTTTCCTGGAGAGACAATGTTGTGTGAACAAAGCATCCCAGAGAACTAGAGAGAGCATGATACTGTTTTTATAAAGCTCAAAAACTATACTATCCTTTGTTTGGAAATACATGTCAATGTGATAAAAGAGTGTTTTCAAAGCAAGGCAATAATTATGCTCAAAATTCAGGGTGACACTTACCTCTGGCGGCTGAGATGGGGAAGAGGACAAGCATGGGCACCAGGCTGTTGGCAGCGTTCTGGACAACACTAAGTTCATGATGGGCTCACGGGAGCTCATTTTATTGTTATGCTTGCTCACTTACATATGAGTTTTCTATGGTTGCCATCTATCAAATACTAAAATAATACAGGGAGAAAGTGAGGTGAAAAAAATCAACCCTAATGGTCATGAGATGCCACAGTGGACAGGACTTGGAGGCTGTGGTGACGATCCCCAAGTGTGCCTTTCCCCTCATGACTTAATGCTGGCTTTGCTCTGTGTTTTTTTACCTTAATCAGAGGTCATCATGCCACTCAGTGAGAATGCCTCTGTTGTATTATTATTCCCATTTTAAAGAGAAGGGGTAGAAAATCCCCCCTGCTTTGCAGCTCACATCCCCAGTCACCACCTCCCCTTGGAATTTGCCTAAGGATGCTGGTCTGAGGACATCTTCCAAGCCCAACTACGCTGCGTTTGCCAACTCACTCTCTGGTGCCTTCCTGTCTCTCTGAGTTTAATCCCAGAGGCTGGACAGGATTTGAAAAGCCATTTGGGGACTTCCTTGGTGGTCCAGTGGTTAAGGTTCCGGCTTCACCGCAGGGGGCATGGGTTCAGTTCCTGGTCGGGGAAGTTCCACATGCTGCATGGTGCGGCCAAAAACAAAACAAAAAAAGCCATCTGGGCCATTCCCCTGCTCATTTTGAATGGAGAGGAGGCGGTTCTGTGAATTGAATTCCCTCAATTCCCTTTTCTAGTTCTTAGCAGTCCTTCGTATATTTCACTGCTTCACCAAAAGGCCTGGGCTAATTCCTGGCACTTTTCAGCTGTTGAATCTTGGCCTTGTCATTCATCCTTTCTGGGCCTCGATTTTCTCATCCGTGCAATGGTGATAATGACATCAATGTTACCTGTCATGAGTGCCTCGTTGAGACCCATTTTGTAAGGGAGGTTTGTCAACTCTGAAGGACTTGGCAAACATAAGGGATCTGTTATTTACATACCTTAGTTGTCCTCTGAGACCACAGGCATAAAGAGCAACTCTGAGAAATGTAAAAGGAGAACAACCATGGCGACAGTGGCACTCAACGCTGGTGCCCTGAACTCTGGTTAGAGGGTTCCTGGGGCCCGGGCACACCTCCTACTCACCTTTTCTGCCCCAACACACCTCTGTGATGCCTGATTCTGCACAGAGCCTCAGCAATGGTTTATTAAACAGAAGAGAAAGCAGCAAGGGCCTTCTTCCCACATGGGTGCCAGAGGCTCTCAGTTGGCCGTCTTCTTCCCACCCCTCCAGAGGGTGCTTGCGGGGGAGGCTGGAACAGAGCCCTGCTGGGGGCAGGGTGCTGAGAGGGAGACACTGCTGCTTTGCCTTTTCGTTCAGAACTTGTGTAGCTCACTTCAAGAGGCGTAACAACTCTCTAAACAAGTAGATGCAGGGACCTCCCCGGTGGTCCAGTGGCTAAGACTCTGCGCTCCCAACGCAGAGGGCCCGGGTTTGATCCCTGCTTGGGGAACTAGAGCCCACATGCCGCAACTAAAAAGATCTTGCGTGCCGCAACTAAAGCCCAGTGCAGGCAAATAAATATTTTAAAAAAAGAAGAAGAAGAAGAAGTAAATGCAGGACTCAGACTATTTGGCCCCTACCTTGTTTCCTTGTTTTGTTGTTTTTGATGCTGATTTAGTTTGTTAGGATGGCCATAACAAAATACCACAGACTGGGTGGCTTAAACAACAGAAATTAATTTTCTCACAGCTCTGGAGGCTGGAAGTCCAAGATCAAGGTGCCAGTAGGGTTGATTTCCTCTGGGACCTCCCTCCTCGGCTTGCAGACAGACGTCCTCTTGCTGCCTCTTCACATGGTTGTTCCTCTGGTCACAAGGATCCCTGGTGTCTCTGTGTGTGTCTGCATTTCCTCTTCTTATAAGGACACCAGTCATATTGGATTAGGGCCCACCCTCCTGGCCTCCTGTTAACTTAATCACCTCTTTAAAGGCCATATCTCCAAATAGTCCCATTCTGAGCTACTGAGGGTTAGGACTTCAACATATGAGTTTGCAGGGGAGGTAGAAGATGCAATTCAGCCCATAACAAATATTTCCTTTAAGAATTATGAGTTTTTCATGTCTGCCTCCTCTTGTGGGCCATAAGCTCTGTGAGAGCGGGACTGGGCCTGTTTGCTGTTTTGTGTACAGTGTCTGTGGGGGTTCAGTAAGTATTTATGGACTGAATTAATGAATGGCGTATTTTTCCCTGTGGATCCAAAACGGCAAGGAAAGCTGCAGACCTCACGCTGGCAAGAAGCCAAAACAGAGCCTTCAGAATCAGGCGCCCGGCAGCCACCCTCTCCCAGCATTCCTGTCCTGCAGGGCGTACTCAGTTTAATACACACTGGTGCCGAATAGGCCTACCGTAGGTCAGACTTTCTTCTGGCCTTAAAGGATGAATGAGTAAGCTTCTGGTAAGAGAAGGGGAAAGAAAGTATGGGTTAGTGTTCTGTTTGCTTGTCCTGACACCTTCCCGTGGCTGAACTTTGGAAAGTCGCCAAATGAAAGAGTAAAACGTCTCCTCTGGGTGTTGAAGTAGTAGTGTGATGAATTAGGACTTTACCATTTTTCCCCACCCCTAGCCATTGTGACCCTGATACCAGGTCAGAGACCCAGAGGGCCCTTCCAGAGAGCCAGAGGCCACCTGTTGGGCTTGGAAGAGGTGTTCAAGGTCAGGCATAGATGACAGGGCAGGCTCTGGCTGAGTCCTTTGGAGGAGTGTGTGTGTGTGTGTGTGTGTGTGTGTGTGTGCGTGCGCGCACTTCAAGGTACCTGCATGTGCGCATCTGTCTCTGTGGGTATATTTGGATGTGTGTGTGTGTGTGTGTGTGTGTGTGTGTGTGCAGCCCTGGATGTATCTGAGTTTTCTCTTTGTTTCTGTGTATGTGCATCTGACTGTGTGTCTGGGGGTTCTGGGTGTGTGTGTCTGTCTCTGTGTGGGTGGGTGAATCTGGGTGTCTGGGTGTTGTCCAAAAGGACTCATGGGGAAAGTGCCTCTACCCCAGGCTTTGTAGCATCTGTTCTAACGCTGTCAGACCTCTGAGGCCAGTCTATTTGACATTCCAGGGGACAGAGTTGAGGACAGCCACATCTGCTGAGTCATAAGGATGTGGGCTGTGTGTGTTCACAGTTGGACATATCTGCTTTCACACACCCGGAGGGGAAATTTCAGACGGACTGGCTGACCCTGCATTCTTTCAGAAGGTTATGACCTCTGCCAGCCCCAGGAAGGAGCAGAAACGAGAATGCTCAGGAGACCTGGAGGTTGGCAGGGGGCAAGATGAGACCTGGGTGTTCCCCAGCTGGGTACCCTGGGTCATAGCTTTCTCAGGCCGTTCCAATAACCAAGCTGCCGGCTTTGAAACTGATTGATGGACGCTTCCTGGTGGAGGAGGGAGCCAGGGCAGATGGTCTTGAGTGATATAAAGTGCAGACCTCACCAAACTCTTAGTGCTGACCCTAAGAGGCCCTACCAGGCCATGAGCCTGGACTCTGGAAAATCCTTCTCTTCCCTCCCCAGTTCAACCAACAAATAAACAAAAACCACCGCAATAGTGTGCCTAGCCACAATGTAATCAAGTGAGTCTCTCAAGTTTGTCTGAAATAAACAGTAAACATTTCCCCAGGGTGAGCAGGGACAGGAAGCCTCAGTCATGGGCTCCTTGATTGGAATGGATTTCATAGGTTCTTTTCCAAGGGCAGATAAAGAAGGGCAAGAGGGCATTTGTGGTGTGTACCTGGCAGGGCATGGGAAGTAAACGCCCCTTCCGAGAATTTACACGTGCCTGGCGTGGAAATGGGCACTGTTCCCAAGGAGCCCAGGCTGGGGGCAAACCCGCAGATACTCAGCTTACCCAGAGATGAGCTGCTTCCTGTAGCCCATGAGGCTGGGGCACAGGTGTGGATGAGGTGAGGCAAGGGGTGCATCCAGGAGGGGTTGGTCCTTCTGAGAAGGCAGTATTCAAAGGAGGGAGGGGGCTGGCCCGGAGCAGGGGCCTCACCACCGGTCACTTCCTGTATTCAGGCAGTGAAGGCCACTGACAAAAATTCATGCCAGTCTACCATCACTCGCCTTTGGCAAGGTCCAGCCAGCCCTTGGGGCTCTGTGGGTCTGGACAACAGGGCAGTAGGTTTGGTGGGGATCAGGTTCTCCTGGGGAGACAGGGGCCTGAGAAGGAGGTTGGGTGCTCAGTGCCTGCCTAACCAGGGGCTTCAGCGACTTTGTAGATGCCCACCCAACCCCGCTGGAGTTGCCCAGAGGTGACAGGGAGTTCATGATCTCCTGGCAGGACCCTCAAGAGTTGGTGTCAAACTGTTCACGTTGTTGCAAGTTTTTCTCAGGTTGAGTTCAAATCTGCCTCCCTGAAGATCCGGCTGTTGTCCCGGTTCTGTCACATCCATTTAACAAATATGTAGACAGAGATGAAAAAGACAATCTGTGTCCTCAAGGAATCCACAGACTAGTGACAAGGACAGCTGTTACACAGGGCAGGATGAAATAGGGGCTCAGCTGCGAGCTGAGGGAGGGGTTCTTCATCCTGACTGATGGGGGCCCCAGGAGGCGTCCAGAGGAGGTGGCATTTGAAACAGGCTTAAAGGATAAGGGGATTGGTGTATGCGGAGGAGCTGTGGAGTCCAGGCCAGCAAAAGCTTGAGCGAAGACACAGGGGCAGGAGAGAGCAGAGCAGTTCCTGAGGATGCGGAGTTGCTTGGCAGGGTGGTGACCTGGTGTGGAGGGGGTGGCCGTGGGGGAGATGGGGGCTGCATCACAGAGGGGCTTGAACCCAGGCCTGGTTCTTTATTCAGTGGGCCACAGGAAGGCTCAGAGGTTTTGGGAGACTTTTATCAGAGCTGCGGTTTACATCACACAAAGCGTGTTCCCCGTCCAGCAGTGTCAGCATCACCTCGGACCTGTTAGAAATGCAGATTCTCAAGCCCCACCCCCCAGACCTGCTGAATCAGAAACTCTGGGGGAGGGGCCTAACTAACCGCTCAAACAAGGCCTCCAGGTGATTCTGATGCACTGCTTTAGAAAAACAACCCTGACAGCCTAGGGAGAGACAGGTGAGGTGGGCGGAGTCTGGAGGAGGGAGAGCAATTTAGGGCTATTAGTATCACCTGGGGGAGGCAGGAAGCCGCCTGCCCCGGGGAGGGGGCAGGAAGAGTTAGACAGATTTGGGTTGCAGTGCCAGCCCCTCACCTTCTAGCTTCGTGAACGTGGGCAACGGACTTCCCTTTCCTGGGCCTCAGTTTCTGCATCTTCAGAGAGGAGTCACAGCTGGAGAAGGTAGGAGATGGTCAACGACCATTTCAGCTTGCCCAGGACTGAGGGGTTTCATGGGACTCAGGATTTTCAGTGCTAAAACGGGAGCGACCAGGACAAACGGGGATGGTTGGTCACTCAAGCCCCCGAATGGTACCCAGAAAGAAGCACTGCTCAGGATGTCTACAGAGTGAATACCGAGAGCAGGGTTGCTGAGGGGCCCAAAGCCCATTCTTGAGCACTTTTGGTGACAGCTAAAGTTGCCAATCCCTCTTGCTGCTGTTTCTGGTGCCCGTTTGGTGGGAGCCTGTCCCCCAGGCCTCTGCTCCTCTCTGGCTCTGAAGACCAGCAGAAAGGGAGACAAGGCCCAGGCCAGGCAAGGGCACGAGGCCGGCACCCCATGGCCGTATTGCTGGCCTGGTGCCGGGGTCACATGAAATACAATATGGCTGAGGCCTCCCAGCCCCTGCTGATACTGCTGGAGGCTGAAAATACCCAGTGTCCTGGCCTGGGCGCCTGGCTGACTCTTCTGGGTCAGGAGTCAGGGGAGCGACTGCGGTGTCTGTTACTCCACTAGTCTGGCCTCAACTGTGTTCTCACCGCTTCGGCCAGGGCCCTCTGGGTAGGGGTGGGGACTTGCAAGCCCTGTGGCCTTCTAACTTTCCTACAGTTGGGTTTTTTTTTTTAATTGAAGAATAGTTGATTTACAATGTTGTGTTAATTTCCCTTGTACAGCAAAGTGATTCAGTTATACATATATACGTTCTTTTTTTAATATTCTTTTCCATTATGGCTTATCATAGGATATTGAATATAGTTCCCTGTGCTATACAGTAGGACCTGTTGTTTATCCATTCTCTATATAATAGCTTTCATCTGCTAATCCCAAACTCCCAATCCTTCCCTCCCCCATCCCCCCTTCCCCTTGGCAACCACAAGTCTGTTCTCTATGTGTGCCAGTCTGTTTCTGTTTTATAGATAGGTTTGCTTGTGTCATATTTTAGATTCCACATACAAGCAATATCATATGGTATTTTTCTCTTTCTGACTTACTGCACTTAGTTTAATAATCTCTAAGGCCATCCATGTTGCTGCAAATGGCATTATTTCATTCTTTTTTATGGCTGAGTAATATTCCATTGTATATATGTACCACATTCGCTATCCATTCCTCTGTCGATGGACACTGAAGTTGCTTCTATGTCTTGGCTATTGTAAATAGTGCTGCAATGAACATTGGGGTGCATGCATCTTTTCGAATTATGGTTTTCTGCAGATATGTGCCCAGGAGTGGGATTGCTGGATCATATGATAGTTCTATTTTTAGTTTTCTGAGGATACTCCATACTGTTTCCCATAGTGGCTTCACCAATTTTCATTCCCACCAACAGTGCAAGAAAGTTCCCTTTTCTCCACACCCTCTCCAGCATTTGTTATTTGTAGACTTTTTTTTTTTTAATGTATTTATTTATTTATTTTTGGCTCTGTTGGGTCTTTGTTGCTGCGCACGGGCTTTCTCTAGCTGTGGCGAGCGGGGGCCACTCTTCGTTTCGGTGTGTGGGCTTCTCATTGTCGTGGCTTCTCTTGCTGCGGAGCACGGGCCCTAGGCACGTGGGCTTCAGTAGTTGTGGCACATGGGCTCAGTAGTTGTGGCTCACAGGCTCTAGAGCGCAGGCTCCGTAGTTGTGGCACACAGGCTTAGTTGCTCCGCGGCATGTGGGATCTTCCCGAACCAGGGCTCGAACCCATGTCCCCTACATTGGCAGGCGGACCCCCAACCACTGCACCACCAGGGAAGTCCCTGTAGACTTTTTAATGATGGCAATTCTGAACAGTGTGAGGCAGTACCTCATTGTAGTTTTGATTTGCATTTCCCTAATAATTAGTGATGTTGAGCATCTTTTCATGTGTCTCTTGGCCATCTGTATGCCTTTCTTTGAAGAAATGTCTATTTGGGTCTTCTGCCCATTTTTCAATTGGGTTGTTTGTTTTTTTGTTGTTGAGTTGTATGAGCTGTTTGCATTTTTTGAAAATTAAGCCCTTGTCAGTGGCATCATTTGCAAATATTTTCTCCCAGCCCATAGGTTGTCTTTTCATTTCGTTTATGGTTTCCTTTGCTATGCAAAAGCTTGTAAATTTGATTAGGTTCCATTTCTTTATTTTTGCTTTTATTTCTAGTGCCTTGGGAGATTGACCTAAGAAAAACTTTGTATGTCAGAGAATGTTTTACCTATGTTCTCTTCTAGGAGTTTTATGGTGTCACATCTTATTTTTAAGTCTTTAAGCCATTTTGAGTTTATTTTTGTGTATGGTATGAAGGTGTGTTCCAACTTCACTGATATACATGCAGCTGTCCAGCTTTCCCAACTTGCTGAAGAGACTTTTTCCCATTGTATTTTCTTGCCTCCTTTGTCAAAGGTTAATTGATGGTAGGTGTGTGGGTTTATTTCTGGGCTCTCTATTCTGTTCCATTGATCCATATGTTTGTTTTTGTGCCAATACCATGCTGTTTTGATTACTATAGCTTTGTGGTATTGTCTGAAGTCTAGGAGGGTTATGCCTCCTGCTTTGTTCTTTTTCCTCAGGATTGCTTTAGCAATTCCGGGTCTTTTATGGCTCCATATAAATTTTAGCATTATTTGCTCTATTTCTCTGAAAAATGTGATGGGTAATTTGATAAGGGATTGCATTAAATCCCTACAGTTGAGTTTTTAAAAACAGGGACCTGAGGTGGAAACACCAGATAGAAAGGTTACCCATGGAAGCTTGCTCAGAAAAGTGGGGCAGCTTCTTTCTGAAGATCCCAAGGAATTTCTCCAAATGTCTTGCTGGTCCATGTGCTCATCCATGGACCAATAATGGGGACTGGCAGGGATTAGAGGATTTCTTTAGGCCTGAGAGCCAGGGCCTCAGAGCTTGGGGCAGAGACATCTTCCTTCAAAACTGGTTGGGAGAACTGAGGCCGTTGCCAAGAGAAGGAAAACAGATATTGGGAGGGACCAAACGTCTCCCTCATTCTCTTCCCGTTTGCTGCTGGGTGGTGCTCATCACCTAGTTCTGCTGCCGGGATGCCCTCCATGAATTCAGGGTTGCCTCATGAGCGAACTCTCTGGGGTTTGAATGGGGCTTCCACTCCCAACATGCACCCACACCTGCCCAGGAGCCAGGCCTGCTGCAGCCTCCAAAATCTGCAGGCCCTACTCATATCTATCCCTCTTCCCTGGAAAGAACTTCAAGCCCAGGCAGGAGGTACTAGTCTCAGGTGCGGAGATACTGGATTTGAAGTCAGGCAAGGCTCTCTGGGTTTGAATCCCTGTTCTGGCACCTTCTTGGCCAAGTGACTTCCAGCAAGAAATTGAGCCTCAGTTTTGCCTCTTGTAAAATGGGGATGATGTCATGTTCCATGCAGCGCTGTTGTGAGGATAAAATTGAATGAACTATGCATTTAAGCTAATAGGATAGAGCTCAGTACATCACGCTCAGAAAGTGTTGTTGACGTCATATAGTAAAAGAATAAAAACAAATACATAAATGAGGAAACTGGAGCAAAAGGGAGAGAAAGAGAGAGACTCTGTAGTATATCTGTCCAAGGTGCCTGCTCTGGTGACTGCAAAGCACGCGGCTGGCAGGTGTCTTAATGTGAATGAGGGGCCACACCTCTTATTACTAAGAGGCCACGCCTCCTGGGCCTCTCTCCAGGCTGTGAGCTAGGGGTGGCCCCCGGGCCTGCACCCTCTGCAAGCCAGGGTTAGTTAGAAAAAACCTCTGTGCCCCTCCATGGGGCACATTCTACTTTCCATGCATCTGGCCCCACCAACGGGAACTTAACGCCCTCATATAACCATCACCAAGCACAGAGAAATCTTCTGCCGCAGCCGGCCCTCTACCTACCTGTCCGTGCCGGGGGCAGTTTGGGTGGGAGAAGTAATGACAGTAGTGGTCCTGATTGTCATATGCCTGCTATGTGCCAGGTGATTTGCATATATTATCTTCGGTTTTCACAACAATCCTGAAAAAGGGCTATTGTCTCCATTTCACAGCTGAGGAAAACCGAGGCTCAGAGAGGCAAATGACTTTTCTAAGACCACATAGCTAGCCATAAACTAAAGGGAGAGTTTAGGTTCAAATCAAGTTCTATCTGGCTCCAAAGTCTGAGGGCTTTCCACCACACCGGGAGGAAGAAGATGGCTCAAGCTCCAGGTCATTAAATCCCGTGGGATGGGGCCAACCCCCTCCCCTTCCTGGTCCACAGTTTCCTCACCTGTGAATCAGGTGATTCCTAAGGTCAGGATTCTGTTCTCCTGGCATCTGACTCCTTGGAGGCCCTCTGCTGCCATGTACAGAGCACAACCCCTCCAGACTGCTTTGCCCTGTTCTCTGGACATTGCTGCCCACAGCCTTAAACAGGACATTTTCAGTCTAGTGTCTCCTCTCCGCTGGATTCTGCCATCTTTGAGAAGACGAGCAGGGAAGCTAAGATGCGTATCTGAATTACTGGGTGAGGGGTTAATGGGCTCTTCAGTTGCCTTTTATCAGGAGCTTCTGGAAAGTGCCATAACCCAAAAGAGCAAGTGGCCAACTTAGTAACTTCATCAGTGCCTGCCTGAGTCCCCTCAACCCCCTGCACATTCACTGTGGCTTTTGCTGTATTTAGCTCTCCTCCTAGCCTAGGCACTCCCTGAGGGCAGGGGCTGGGCCTTGCTCCCTGGCTAGAGGAAGTGCTTGATGGAGCACCCAGGTCAGCACACCCCCGGGGGTGACTGGACCTGGATCCGACCCTGCCTGCGGAAACAGTAGCCACTTCCTGAGCTCCCTCCCCACCTCAGCCCCTCCTGCAATTTATTCCTTAGTAGCTAAAGAAGAGGTAAGAAGGTCAAAGGAGGGAGGGAGAATGTTTAGAAATACTAGAAGCACACAGATTTCTCAGTCATTCCAGTGCTGCGCCCTCCCAGCCTTGTGGCCACAGGAAGTTCCCAGGAGCCAGGCTACTCTCTTTTGGGCAGGGGAGTAAAGTTATCAAGAAGTAACTGAAGGGGGACTTCCCTGGTGGCACAGTGGTTAAGAACCCGCCTGCCAATGCAGGGGACACGGGTTCGAGCCCTGGTCCAGGAAGATCCCACATGCCGCAGAGCAACGAAGCCCGTGAGCCACAACTACTGAGCCTGTGCTCTAGAGCCCATGAGCCACAACTACTGAGCCCACAAGCCACAACTACTGAAGCCTGTGCGCCTAGAGCCTGTGGTCCGCAACAAGAGAAGCCACCACAATGAGAAGACTACGCACGGCAAGGAAGGATAACCCCGCTAGGTGCAACTAGAGAAAGCCCGCATGCAGCAACAAAGACCCAATACAGCCAAAAATAAATAATAAATAAATAAATTTATTTTTTTTTAAAGTAACTGAAGGGAAGAGAATTAACATTTATCAAGTTCCTGCTATGCACAGGCATTGTTCTAGATTTGTGTGCAGACTTTATCTGACTTCTGCCTGTACCCATTTGGTAGATGAGAACACTGAGGACCTGAGAGGTTAAGCCATATGAGATAACAAGGCTAGTGGAACTCCCTGGCAGTCCAGTGGTTGTGACTCTGTGCTTCCACTGCAGGGGGAATGGGTTCCATCCCTGTTCAGGAAACTGAGATCCTGCATACCACACTACGTGACTAAAAAAAAAAAAAAGAGAGAGAGAGAGAGAGAGAGATAACAAGGCTAGTAGATGGTGGAGTCAGCGTTTGAACCTGGGTCTAACTTTAAAGTCCATGTGCTCTGTGCTCCTGCAGGCTGCCTCTGGGTGGCTCCCTGGGAACCGGAGGCTGTGGAGCTCTGGAAGCTGTGCCTCGTTCCAATCAGGACCCAGACAAGCATCCCTGGAGGCAGACCGTGTGCCCACTGGAGCCACCCACACCCAGCCTGTGGGCACAGGGCCTCTGCTATCTGCTGGGCCTCCCCACAAATTTTTCCGAGGGATGCTTGGAATCATGTCTGACTAAGACCACTAGGTGGCGCAGTGTAGGCCATGGGACCTTGACTCATGGATGTAAAGCTCAGTCGGTTCTTGGGGATCTTCTCTAACAGACCAGGGTTCCCCTAAGAGGTTCCTAGGGAACTCTAAAAATACAGGCCCAATCCCTGAGAGTATGGTTTGATATTCTGGATTGGGTTTCTGGAATCTGCCATTACTTTAAAGTTGTGGTTTTTTTGATGTTCTGAATTGGTAAATTTGAATTCTCATGGTTCAAAAATTGTGAAGTATAAAAAGATGTACAGAGAAAATTCCTCTACTCCCCAGCAAGTTTTAACTATTATTAGTTACTTGTGAATCCATCTAGAGAGTATACATTTGTATATAATATTATGTATGTAATCATCTATATATAAGATTATATGTGAGAATACACACAGATCATAAGAAATAAGGAAATACATTCTTTCCCCTTTTTACACAAAGGTTGCATATCTTTTTACTAAATGATTTTTATTTTGTCATATTCAACTTCAGAATTATATGTGTAATTATAAATTTTGGAAGAAAAAAGATATTGTGGTCTTCTTTAAATAAGACTAGTTGCCATTTAAAGCAATAAAATGACTGATCTGAGCCATGTTTTATTTGATCACCTACAGATAATGTATACAGATGCCATATATACATTCAACAAAAGAAGCAGAATGAATAGATTTTAATTACAGTAACAAACTAAACCATATATTCTTTTGCTGTCTAGCAAAACACAGTAATCACATAGTAACAATATTAACAAGCAATAGCTGTTGATTTGATCGGAATATGAGTATTCCAACCATGAACCTTATTGTAAAAATTCACTTGGTTTTTGATCGCCAATCTCCAATTGTGTTTTCATGACTGTTTCGTAGTCTGGGTCAGCGGGTCTGTGAGCGTTACTTATTTTGTCTTTCTTTAGTGTTAATGAATGATGCATGGCATCCTTAGTTCTTGTTTGCACAAGTCTGTTGAAAAACTTTGGGTCATTATGGCCAGTCTCAATCAACTTTCAAGTGATTTTGCTCATTTGACTTAACGGAAGCTAAAATAACATGATGCTTCTGACGGCTGTGTTGGATTCTTTCCAGTTGTTTTTCAGCCTCTTGGCTTTGGGGAGCCTCATAATCTCCGTTTTGGGAGTTGGGTCCTTAACTTCCCGCCATATGATGATGCCAACCACTGGCTGTACATTTGCAAGTACCCTTGGGGTGGGGTGGCCCGTGCCCAGGTGCCCAGCCACAGCAACCTGTGGGATATGCTTTCGTCACGTGGAGGTTTGGTTGCCTCTTGGAGTGAGAGTGTTGCTTATTATATATGCTGTCCTGCACCTTGCTTTTCTCACATAACAGTATAGAGATGTTTTCCCGTAGCAGTTCATAAAAAGCTTTCGTATTCTTTGTTATGGGTGTATAGGGGTCTACTGTATGAATGAAACATTTTTTTTTTTTTTTTTTTTGCGGTACATGGGCCTCTCACTGCTGTGGCCTCTCCCGTTGCGGAGCACAGGCTCCAGATGCGCAGGCTTAGCGGCCATGGCTCACGGGCCCAGCCGCTCCGCGGCATGTGGGATCTTCCCGGACCGGGGCACGAACCCGTGTCCCCTGCATTGGCAGGCGGACTCCCAACCACTGCGCCACCAGGGAAGCCCAATGAAACATATTTTTATCAGTTCCCTAATGATGGATATTTAGGTTGTTCCTTTGCTGTTGCAGACAAAGGCTATAACGAATAATCTTGTGCCTATGTCACTTCATACACATGTACTATCTGAGGATAAAAGTCTAGAAGTAGAATCGTGAGATCAAATGGTATGCACATTTAAAATTTTCACAAATACTGCAAAATTGCCCTCGATAAGGATTGTACCAAGTTATACTTCTCCCAGGAAAGTATAAGAGTACTTGTTCCTCATCAGCTTCCCTAAAGCAATGTGTTATCTAGCTTTAGGATTTTTGCTAATCTGATAATGTAAAAAATGGCATCTCAGCATTTCTTTTATTCTGAGAGAATTTGTGGGATTTTTTTCCTATTTTAAGGTCTATTTGTATTTCCTTTTCTGTGATTTGTCTGGGGAATCTGTCATTTATGAAATGTTTCTCGCTTATAACCTTAGGCAAGACCCCAGATCACAAAACCTTAGAGGAAAAGATGGACATATTTAACTACATTCAACTTACAAACTTCTATATAATAAACAAGATCATAAAAAAGTTAAAAGATATAAGAGGTAAAAAATATTTGCAACATGTATTCCCAATATAACTTGCAGGGGAAATGTCAAAGGAGAGGAAAAGGCCAGAGTTCCAACTGGCCACCACTCCTCACCATCTTTATAGCTTTCGAAGGAAGTTCTCATACCACGACTCCTCAAAAAAATCAAAAACCAAAAAAACAAACCCACCGAAGCGGGTATTATCATTTCAGAGATGAAGACTCTAGGCTCAGAGAGGTCACGTGACCCGCCCAAGGTCACTCAGCTGGCGAGGAGATGAGGTATTGTTTCTCTACCACTCACAGCTGCCTGGACCACAAGGACACCTGAGCTCTGCTTTGGCTTGGCCACTATACCGAGGGACCTCGAGCAGGTCTCTCTTCTCTCCACCTTAGTCTTCCTGTCTATAAAACGGCTGGATTTTTTAAGGTCCTTGCTAGCTCCAGACTTATGTGTGTGGTGGGGATGGTGGAGGAGAGTAGGAGTAAGCGTGGGGATGCACTATGGAAGTGGGGGAGGAGAGAGAGAAAGAGAGGGAGGAGGCAGGAGTGGGGGAGGGAGGAAAAGGGAGACAGAGAGGAAGAGAAGGAAAACAGCAGTGACTTACCGAACTTTCGAAGTGAAAATCTAAAACAAACATGATAACAAATTCGGATGATGTCTATAAATACAACATAACATCCCAGAGTTTTAAGCAGGCTTAGAAGGTCTCTGCTGTTGGCATCAGTCGTGTATGTGTGCTGGGGGAGGGCTCTATCTCCTGGGGCCTCTTGTGGACCAGGGAAGGGTCAGAGCAAGGCCTGCGGAGACCTGCCCCCGATTCGGATTCATTTCTGGATGACAAGAGCTGAGCCTAGAACAGGACCTGACACTGCATCTGCCCGGAGGCCTTATCCCCTCAACCCTGTGCTCAAACCAACCTCAAAGCACAATGCACAGGCTGGCCCCAGAGTCATAGAAAACAGCTGGGGGCAGCTTTCCCAGGCCCCCTGCCCAGGGCCTGGCCCTCAGAGGAGGTGCTCACAGAGGGTCAGCAAGACCTGGCCGGAAGGGGAGGAAGTCCTCCAAAGGCAGGCAGTGGAGCAGGGGTCAAAAAGGGAGAGCAAAGGGGGAATGCATCCTTTGGGAAACCACAGTGGCTGGGGTAGGTGGGATAGGGGGCTGCCATACCATTGAATAAAGACTTGTTTTTCTCAGCATGGGGTTGGGGCCCAGAAAAAAATCACAGGCAATCTTGGACCTCCTGCCTTCTCTGTCCACTTAATCTTAGGAGTGGCACTGAGAGTCATAAGGGAATTAAGGTTCCCCCCCTGCCTCTGGGAGCCCACAGGACAGACTGTGTCACACATCAAACAGAGGCTTAGAAACGTGTCCTGGGAGCTGGAGATGGGGGAGGCTCCTGAAAAGTGAGGGTAACGTGGTGTAAGAGTGCATTTATGTAAAGCAGACAGACCTCATCTGTGGTGTCAGGACAGAGGAAAGGGAGGAGGTGGTGGTGACTGGAAAGGACACGAGGGGACTTTGGGGGCTTGACCTGGGGCTGGTTACACAGGTGTGTTCTGGTTTTGAAAATGAAATCAAACCATGTACTTATGATTTGGGTACCTTTATGCATGTAAATTTCAATAAAAGGATTTTTTTTTTTTTTTTTTTTTAAATAAGGGCAGCTTAGATGTTTGCTCAGAGAAGCTCACATTTGACAGGGGAAGAATTGAAACCGCTGAATACCTACCAGTTTGAGCACTTTGCATATGTCAGCTCCAATGCTTTGTGCAACCCCTGTGAAGAAGCTACTGGTAGCTCCACTTAACAGATGAGGATGCTGAGATGCAGAGAAAACTTGAAACCTTGTCTGAGGTTTCAGGCACTAAACGACCGAGTCAGGAATCAAACCTAGGCCTTCACACTTTCTGCTGGGCCAAGCTTCCTCCCTGTCTGGTAGGTCTCCAGTAAGCCACAGGGAGAGAGAGGGAAGGGCACTTTAGGCAGAGGAGCAGTCTGAGCAAAGGCTCCTTGAGCAAAGGGGAAAAGCTCCCGTGACTGAAAGGTGGTGTTAGCCCTGATACGAAGCTAGGACTGCCTGAGGACTCCCTCCCTCCCGGAAAGTTTTAAAGCCAGGCCAAGAATTGGAGGTCAATCCTGCAGTCAACAGTGAGCCATTAAAGGTCGCGGGGCAGGAGGTGACTAGCATCTTGGACATTGAAGACCCTATTCCTGGCAAATCCTGTGTGGGTTTGAACTGTCCCCCTGGCCATTCGCTGTCATGGCCCACAGAGGACAACAAAAGCAAATCTATATAGCAATTCCCCCCAAATCCCGGAGGAGGAACGATGCGGGTTTGAGTGCTTAGCACTGCCCTGGGCACCAGGTTGGGGGTGGGAGAAAAGCAACACAAAAGGTGGTCCTGACCTCGAGGTGCTTATAGCGCAGCCGGAGAAAGAAGACACGTTCACGTGCATGAAAGAGATTCTCAGAACAGGGGTGAACTTGGAAACAAGATGCTAAGTGAAAAAAGCCAGACACAAAAGACCACATACTGTGATTCCATTTACATGAAATGTCCAGAATATATAAATCTACAGAGACAGAAAAGTGATTGCTTAGGGTCTGTGGGGAGTGATAGCTGAAGTGTGCAGTGTTTCTCTTTGTGGTGGCAAAAATGTTGTAAAATTGACTGTGGTGATGCTTACCTATATCACTAAATATACTAAAACCCATTGAGGGCTTCCCTGGTGGCACAGTGGTTGGGAGTCTGCCTGCCGATGCAGGGGACACGGGTTTGAACCCTGGTCCAGGAAGATCCCACAGGCCGCGGAGCGGCTGAGCCCGTGCACCACAACTACTGAGCCTGTGCTCCACAGCCCGCGGGCCACAGCTGCTGAGGCCCGCGCGACTGGAGCCCGAGCCCTGCAACGAAAGAGGCCACCACAGTGAGAAGCCTGCGCACTGCGGCGGGGAGTGGCCCCCACTCGCCGCAACTAGAGCAAGCCGCGTGCAGCAACGAAGACCCAATGCAGCCAAAAAATAAATAATAAATAAATTTATTTTTTAAAAAAACAAAATAAACCCATTGAATTGCGCACGTTAAATGAATGAATTGTGGGGTATGTAAATTGCATTTCATAAAGCTGTTACAGAAAGGGAGATTTCTGTGGAGAGTAAGGGTCATTAGGAGCAGCTGGTCCAAGGCCTACTGGGGGGATGGGGGAGAGGTAGGAAAGTCTAGCAGGGGCAGGGAAGGCTGAAGAAAGGAAGGAGACTTGAATTGGGTCTAGAGGATGGGCAGGATGTCCAATGCCTTCCCAAGAGGAAGCAGAAGCCTCCTTCTTTCCCCTGCTCCCCCCAAGCAATGGGTACACTGCCAGAAGAGCCATAAATTCAGATCTTAGAGAAGCGTCCAGGAGCCCATGTCAGAGGATGACTCTGGCAAGGGAGGGAATCTGGATGTGATTGGCAGCTCTCTACCTGGTGGCTCATAGGCACGTCCTCATGAGCCCAAGTGGTTGACAACAGACTCTCATCCAGTGTTCACATGTAATACTTCTGCAGGTATTGGGAGTTTGCCACCATCCTCTGCCTGTCAGACACGAGATACAGGAAGACACAGGCCATAGCCGCAAGGAACTTCAATGTTGCGAGGCCTGAAATTTACCGCAAAGCACTTCTTTTGGAGAGGTCAAGGCTGCTGACAGAATCGTAGAATCTTACATGTTGAGTACAATCTCTACTTTTTTTTATATATATAAATTTATTTATTTATTTTTGGCTGCGTTGGGTCTTCGTTGCTGCGCGCGGGCTTTCTCTAGTTGCGGTGAGTGGGGGCTACCCTTCGTTGTGGTGCGCGGACTTCTCATCGCGGTGGCTTCTTCTTGTTGCGGAGCACAGGCTCTAGGCACGTGGACTTCTGTAGTTGTGGCTTGTGGGCTCTAGAGCGCAGGCTCAGTAGTTGTGGTGCACGGGCTTAGTTGCTCCGTGGCATGTGGGATCTTCCTGGACCAGGGCTCGAACCCGTGTGCCCTGCATTGGCAGGCAGATTCTTAACCACTGCACCACCAGGGAAGTCCCCAGCCTCTATTTTTATACGAGAATTAAATTCAAGTTCTACCAGCTGACCTTGAGCCAGTCATGTGACCTGTCTGACCCTCAATAAAATGTGATAAGGAAATCTACTCTGCCTTCAGCAAATTATCTCATGTAAGTAAATATGCTTTGTAAATTGGAAAGTGTTATGCACACATTGGTTATAAAACTAAAGACTACACAGCCTTATTCACAGTAGCCAAAATGTGGAACAGCCCAAATGTCCATCAACGAATGAATGGATAAACGAAATGTGATATATACATACAATGGAATAGGATTCAGCCTAAAAATGGAATGGAATTCTGATGCATGAATGAACCTTGAAGATGTTATGCTAAGTGAACTAAGCCAGACACCAAAAGACAAATATATGAGTCCACCTATTTGAAGTTCCTAGAATAGTCAAATTCATAGAAACAAAGTGAAATAGTGGTTACCAGGGGGAATGGGAGTACTGTTTAACGGGTACAGAGTTTCAGACAGGGGACCTTGGCACTGCTTGACCATTCCACCCGCCTTCCCCGACCACGGGGGGCAAAACAGCAGCCTAGTAGCCCTTCGTTTCCATTTTCCATTTCAGTGAGGAAGAGTCGTGGAGATGGATAATGGTGACGGTTGCACAACAATATGAATGTACTTAATGCCACTGAACTGTACACTCAAAAATGGTTAAGGTGGTAAATTTTATGTATATTTTACCACAGTTTTAAAAAGATAATGAGCTAAGACCTCAAAGACATTAGGATGATATATCCTAGTCTGTGCCTGGGTGGGATCAGAGGAATAATAGCAAATGTTGATTTATCCCTACTGTGTGCTACACATTTTGCATTATGTTATTTCATTTAGTCCCCCACAAACCTAGAGAGTGGGCTTCGTTATTATTTCCACTTTACAAATGATCAAACTGAGGCTTGGTGAGTTTAGATGTCTGTATCCTTTAGGCCTTGCTTTGGGCAGCAAGTAAGAGAAGATTTAATTCAAAAGATCTGAGACAATAAGAGGACTTGTTATCTGTCTTAAGAAGTTAAGTTAAAATGGGGCACGGAATTCCCTGGTGGTCCAGGGGTTAGGACTCGGCACTTTCACTGCCGAGGGCGCAGGTTCAGTCTCTGGTCGGGGAACTAAGATGCCGCAAGCTGTGCGGCACAGTTCATGGTGGGTTAATTCTGCATCTCTCAATGAGGACTCAGTTTCTTCCCTTTTATAAATTAAATTAATTTTTTTATTATTAAATATGCTTAACAGTCACATAAGGAAGGGAAATAGAACAGTTATATACTCAGCACACAATCCAATCACATCTTTTTTTTTTTCTGTGCAGACTCTACACGAGCATTCGCCAACCTTTTATTTTTATTTATTTATTTATTTTTACATCTTTATTGGAGTATAATTGCTTTACAATGGTGTGTTAGTTTCTACTTTATAACAAAGTGAATCAGTTATACATATACATATGTTCCCATATCTGTTTCCTCTAGCGTCTCCCTCCGTCCCATCCTCCCTATCCCACCCCTCTAGGTGGTCACAAAGTACTGAGCTGATCTCCCTGTGCTATACGGCTGCTTCCCACTAGCTATCTATTTTACGTTTGGTAGTGTACATATGTCCATGCCACTCTCTCACTTTGTCACAGCTTACCCTTCCCCCTCCCCATATCCTAAAGTCCATTCTCTAGTAGGTCTGTGTCTTTATTCCTATCTTACCCCTAGGTTCTTCATGACATTTTTTTTTCTTAAATTCCATATATATGTATTACCATATGGTATTTGTCTTTCTCTTTCTGACTTACTTCACTCTGTATGACAGACTCTAGGTCCATCTACCTCACTACAAATAGCTCAGTTTCGTTTCTTTTTATGTCTGAGTAATATTCCATTGTATATATGTGCCACATCTTCTTTATCCATTCATCCGATGATGGACACTTAGGTTGTTTCCATCTCCTGGCTATTGTAAATAGAGCTGCAATGAACATTTTGGTACATGACTCTTTTTGCATTATGGTTTTCTCAGGGTATATGCCAAGTAGTGGGATTGCTGGGTCATATGGTAGTTCTATTTGTAGTTTTCTAAGGAAACTCTGTACTGTTCTCCATAGTGGCTGTACCAATTCACATTCCCACCAGCAGTGCAAGAGGGTTCTCCTTTCTCCACACCCTCTCTAGCATTTATTGTTTCTAGATTTTTTGATGATGGCAATTCTGACTGGTGTGAGATGATATCTCATTGTAGTTTTGATTTGCATTTCTCTAATGATTAATGATGTTGAGCATTCTTTCATGTGTTTGTTGGCAGTCTGTATATCTTCTTTGGAGAAATGTCTATTTAGGTCTTCTGCCCATTTTTGGATTGGGTTGTTTGTTTTTTTAATATTGAGCTGCATGAGCTGATTATAAATTTTGGAGATTAATCCTTTGTCAGTTGCTTCATTTGCAAATATTTTCTCCCATTCTGAGGGTTGCCTTTTCATCTTGTTTATGGTTTCCTTTGCTGTGCAAAAGCTTTGAAGTTTCATTAGGTTCCATTTGTTTATTTTTATTTCCATTTCTCTAGGAGGTGGGTCAAAAAGGATCTTGCTGTGATTTATGTCATAGAGTGTTCTGCCTATGTTTTCCTCTAAGAGTTTGATAGTGTCTGGCCTTACATTTAGGTCTTTAATCCATTTTGAGCTTATTTTTGTGTATGGTGTTAGGGAGTGATCTAATCTCATATTTTTACATGCACCTGTCCAGTTTTCCAAGCACCACTTATTGAAGAGGCTGTCCTTTCTCCACTGTACATTCCTGCCTCCTTTATCAAAGATAAGGTGACCATATGTGCATGGGTTTATCTCTGAGCTTTCTATCCTGTTCCATTGATCTATCTTTCTGTTTTTGTGCCAGTACCATACTGTCTTGATTATTGTAGCTTTGTAGTATAGTCTGAAGTCCGGGAGCCTGATTCCTCCAGCTCCGTTTTTCGTTCTCAAGATTGCTTTGGCTATTCGGGGTCTTTTGTGTTTCCATACAAATTGTGAAATTTTTTGTTCTAGTTCTGTGAAAAATGCCATTGGTAGTTTGATAGGGATTGCATTGAATCGGTAGATTGCTTTGGGTAGTATAGTCATTTTCACAATGTTGATTCTTCCAATCCAAGAACATGGTATATCTCTCCATCTGTTTGTATCATCTTTAATTTCTTTCATCAGTGTCTTATAATTTTCTGCATACGGGTCTTTTGTCTCCTTAGGTAGGTTTATTCCTAGATATTTTATTCTTTTTGTTACAATGGTAAATGGGAGTGTTTTCTTGATTTCACTTTCAGATTTTTCATCATTAGTGTATAGGAATGCCAGAGATTTCTGTACATTAATTTTGTATCCTGCTACTTTACCAATTCATTGATTAGCTCTAGTAGTTTTCTGGTAGCATCTTTAGGATTCTCTATGTATAGTATCATGTCATCTGCAAACAGTGACATCTTTACTTCTTCTTTTCTGATTTGGATTCCTTTTATTTCCTTTTCTTCTCTGATTGCTGTGGCTAAAACTTCCAAAACTATGTTGAATAAGAGTGGTGAGAGTGGGCAACCTTGTCTTGTTCCTGATCTTAGTGGAAATACTTTCAGTTTTTCACCATTGAGGACGATGTTGGCTGTGGGTTTGTCATATATGGCCTTTATTATGTTGAGGAAAGTTCCCTCTATGCCTACTTTCTGCAGGGTTTTTATCATAAATGGGTGTTGAATTTTGTCGAAAGCTTTCTCTGCATCTATTGAGATGATCATATGGTTTTTCTCCTTCAATTTGTTAATATGGTGTATCATGTTGATTGATTTGCATATATTGAAGAATCCTTGCATTCCTGGAAGAAACCCCACTTGATCATGGTGTATGATCCTTTTAATGTGCTGTTGGATTCTGTTTGCTAGTAGTTTGTTGAGGATTTTTGCATCTATGTTCATCAATGATATTGGCCTGTAGTGTTCTTTCTTTGTGACATCCTTGTCTGATTTTGGTATCAGGGTGATGGTGGCCTCATAGAATGCGTTTGGGAGTGTTCCTCCCTCTGTACAGTTTGGAAGAGTTTGAGAAACATAGGTGTTAGCTCTTCTCTAAATGTTTGATAGAATTCGCCTGTGAAGCCATCTGGTCCTGGGCTTTTGTTTGTTGGAAGATTTTTAATCACAGTTTCAATTTCAATGCTTGTGATTGGTCTGTTCTTATTTTCTATTTCTTCCTGATTCAGTCTTGGCAGGTTGTGCATTTCTAAGAATTTGTCCATTTCTTCCAGGTTGTCCATTTTATTGGCATAGAGTTGCTTGTAGTAATCTCTCATGATCTTTTGTATTTCTGCAGTGTCAGTTGTTACTTCTCCTTTTTCATTTCTAATTCTATTGATTTGAGTCTTCTCCCTTTTTTTCTTGATGAGTTTGGCTAATGGTTTATCAATTTTGTTTATCTTCTCAAAGAGCCAGCTTTTAGTTTTATTGATCTTTGCTATCGTTTCCTTCATTTCTTTTTCATTTATTTCTGATCTGATTTTTATGATCTCTTTCCTTCTGCTAACTTTGGGGTTTTTTTGTTCTTCTTTCTCTAATTGCTTTAGGTGCAAGGTTAGGTTGTTTATTTGAGATGTTTCCTGTTTCTTAAGGTAGGATTGTATTGCTATAAACTTCCCTCTTAGACCTGCTTTTGCTGCATCCCATAGGTTTTGGGTCGTCGTGTCACCATTGTCATTTGTTTCTAGGTATTTTTTTATTTCCTCTTTGATTTATTCAGTGATCACTTCGTTATTAAGTAGTGTATTGTTTAGCCTCCATGTGTTTGTATTTTTTACAGATCTTTTCCTACAATCACATCTTAATATTATCACATTTGCTCCAACTGCTTTCCTCCTCCATTAAAAAAAAAATTACAGGGAATTCCCTGGCAGTCCAGTGATCCGGATTATACGCTTTCAGTGCCAAGGGCCCAGGTTCGATCCCTGGTCGGGGAACTAAGATTCCACAAGCCATGCGACACGGCCAAAAAATGAATGAATGAATGAATGAATGAATGAATAATTACAGATACAGTAAGGCCTCCTGTGGACCCTACCACAACCCCCTCCTCACCCTCCCATCTTCCCACTAGGAACCACTGTCATGAATATAGTGTATATCAACCCATACATAGTTGTATGCTTTTGCCAATATATTTATGTATCCATAAAGGTTATATAATATTGTTTTACAGATTTCTAAACTTTTCGGTCCCTGTCATATTGTACATTTCCTTTTGCATTTTTTTTAATTCAATCTTATATTTGGGGTTAATTCTTTTGGATACATGTGGCTCTAGTTCATTGATATTAATTGCTATATAGTGTTCCATTACCTGAACTTAACCACAATGCAGCCCTTCTCCTGTCGATGGATGTTTTTTATTATTACAAACACTGCCACACTGTACGTTCTGGGCCATGTTTCCCTTTGCCCATGTATGAATATGTCTCTAGTGTGTATTCTCAGACATGGAATTTGTAGGCCCAAGGATGTGAACATCTTCAACTTCCTAGACATTGCTACATTGCTCTCCCAACCAGTTCTGTCACTTTAAGCTCGTAGCAAGCAGTCCTGAACACGTCATTAACATCCTAGTGTGAATTAGTGCATCCAATCACTTTCCTTTGGTCAGTCAACTGGGAGCTGAGCAATTTTATTTGCCTCTCAAATACTTTT
Source organism: Leucopleurus acutus (assembly GCF_964270905.1). Taxonomy (NCBI): domain Eukaryota; kingdom Metazoa; phylum Chordata; class Mammalia; order Artiodactyla; family Delphinidae; genus Leucopleurus; species Leucopleurus acutus. Next base: position 132,853,354 of record NC_139142.1, on the reverse strand, counting down.
CTCCTGTAGCATTTTGTGGGACCAAAGTTCTGAGCAATGCACTGGGGACCTTGGCACTGCTCCCTATCACATCAAGAGCAAAACAGCAGTACAGTAGCCCTTCATTCCCAGTTTCCATTTTAATTCAACAGACATTTACTGCTGTTTATTGCACCTGCTGTGAGCAAGCACTGGGAAAACGCAATGCCAAACAAGACTCATTTCTGATTCTCTAGTGAGCCAGAGGGATCCAAGTATGTAAACCATTATCCAAACCACATGCAATCGACCACGAGTTACAAACAAGGCTCTGTGGGTGCTTCACAGCAGAAGTGAGTACTTTCTTGTAAATGAAGATTTTTGTTTTGATCCTAGAAGTAAAGAGTCTTTTGAAAATAGAGAAAACTGGCCATCTTAACACCCAGAGGCAATAGATACATTTGGTGTCAATGCTGGGGTGACTTGTCGTAAAGGAGGTGGCACACGGCTGTGAGGAGGAGAAAGTCTAGGCCCCGTCGCCTAAATCTGGGATAACAGCCCCTTCCTTCCTGGAGTGGAAAGTACAGTGCATGGCGTGCGGAGACAGCTGTGGTTAAGCCCTGGTCCAGCAAGTCGAGTCAGTCCTATCACCTCTGCGGGCCTCAGTTTCTCCATCTTTAGAATGAGAACCTCAAGGGCTTATTTTTGATCTCCCATTTGGTCGGTCTGGCCTACAGCTGGCACACTGCATTTGTTTGTTCAAAGTCAGATTATTCTGTGATGTTTTCTTTAATAACAAATGGAGGGAAACAAAACCCAACCCCCACCTCTCTCTGACAACAAACCCTATTCTCTCCACCCTCAGGCTCTGGGACCGCTCTGGGTGCTGGGGATTTCCACCCTGACATTTTCTCCCACAGTTCTGGTCCTGATGACTCTGAAACCGGAGGTGCATCTGCCTCTGGGGACCCACGGAACATGCTGGGAAGTGGGAAGTGGTGAACAAGGCTGGCACACAACAGGGTTCAGTAGAGGGTAGGAGTTATTGTGACAGCCCTACCAACCCTCCTGGTCCTGGTGGGAAATTCCCTGAAGGCCAGGTTGCCTTCTGGAGGCCTGGCAGCTCTGGCCACTACTGTCCTTTTCTCATTCCCAGGGACCCCAGAAGGGTATGTAGTAGCCCCAGAGGGGAGTAACTTATCCAAGGGGAGCAAAGCTGGAGCGAAATCCCCAGATCCCTAGATCTCTGGCTGTCCCTTCATCCCACCCTGCCCTGCCTTCTCCTCGCCTTGGCCAGAGTACAGGCCTCACAGGGTCAGGCCTCACACCTCAGGATTCACTCCATGGTCAAGACTGTTGTCTTGACCCCTCAGGGCTGAGTGCTGTGAGGAAGTCTGTGCAGGGTGATTTCAGGGGTACCTCTGTACTCTAACCAGCCCCTGGCTGCTTATGGACACCCACCATCCAGACTTAGAAATTCTTCTCTTTGATACTTCCCTGTACAGAAAAACTTTGTTTTCTCAGTCACAGGGGCTAAGATGGGAATGAATTCAGGAAGGCCCTTTCCCAAGAGCAAGCTTCTGGGTGGGGGAAGGGAAGAAGGGCCTGTACTGGGAAGTGCCTAGAGCAGGTGGGCAGGGGGCTTGGAGGGAACAAAAGGCACAGGAAGGGCTTCCCAGGCCCCTTCTGCCTCACAGAGTGTGCTCTTCAGACTTTGAGAGAGAAAGATAGCTTACACTTCAATACTTCTCCTTTGTCAATTGAAAGAGTGAACAGCGTGCCACAGGAAGATGCCTCAGCATGGACTTTGTGATGAGACAGACTTGTGTCTGACCCTGGTTCTGTCACCAACTCGATATGTGACTCTGGGCAAGTGACTTCCTCTAAGCCTCAGTTTCCCCCTCTGTTAGAATGGACCTGATAACACCCACCTCCAAAGGCTGTCATCAGAGTAAAATGAAAGAACGTATCAGAGCCCAGTGCCTGCACATAGTAGGGCTGCACTAAAAGCAGGCTTCCATTCTTCCTTCCCTCTTCCCTGTTCCCCAGTCTGTTTGGATGGTAAACCAGATGGTTCTCTGGCTGACAACAGAAGCTGACTGGGGATAACTTAAAGGGGAAAATGCATTGGGAGTTTATTGGGTTATTAACTAAAGTAAAAGAAAATGGTGAAATCAGGGACTTCCCTGGTGGTGCAGTGGTTAAGAATCCGCCTGCCCATGCAGGGGACATGGGTTTGAGCCCTGGTCTGGGAAGATCCCACATGCCACGGAGCAACTAAGCCCTTGTGCCACTACTACTGAGCTTGTGTTCTAGAGCCTGCAAGCCACAACTACAGAAGCCCACGTGCCTAGAGCCCGTGCTCCACAACAAGAGAAGCCACCACAACGAGAAGCCCGTGCAACGCAACGAAGAGTGGCCCCCACTCGCTGCAACTAGAGAAAGCCCGCACGCAGCAACGAAGACCCAATGCAGCCAAAAAATAAATAAATAAATTTTAAAAAAAAGAAAAGAAAATGATGAAATCAGCCTCAAGAAGGATAGGAACCAGAGAGCCCAGGGATGAGTCTGAAGCTCAGTGGTTTGGGGTGCTGCCATTGAAATGGTCATCGGCTTCCCATTAGTTGGCCCCTCTGCACAAGATTCCCAGGAGAGAGCATCTGATTGGCCAAGCTTGGGTCAGATACCCATCCTTGACCGTGGGGCACTGAGATAGACAGTTTCTCCTGGACGCGTGGAATGGGGAATAAGCAGTTCCCCAAAGGAAAGCAGAGAGAAGAGAGGCTGGCTGGGAAAAACAGCAGGCATAACACTCTATAGATGGAATTTCTGACACAGATGAAGACCAACTGTAGAATGTTCTTTGAATTTAAAGCAGAGGCAGGACTTAAACATTGGAAAGGCCAAGGGAAAGCCACAGCTTACATTTGCTATAGTCGTGTATCCCAAGGCATGGGTGGAGTAGAGAGAGAGCAAAGCAACTAGAGGGGTGCTGAATGTGGAGTCAGGAAGTTTAGGTTCAAATCCTAGCTCTGTTACTTACTAAATGAGGATTGGGCAGGTCAGTTTACCTCTCTGGACCTCACTTTTTTCATCTGTAAAATGGGACTGATCCTCACCGGGATGAGGCTTAAATGAAAACGTGTGTAAAGTGTGCTTTTGAAACTGTATCCAGCACAATAGGTGTAGTGGTAAAGGTTTATTATATGTTTAAAAAACACAAAAACAAAAAACTCTGACTCTGAAACCTGGAACCTGACCTGCATTTGTAGCCTCTTGAATTACATCCTTATTGCTGACTTTACTTGCTGTTGAGAATGCAGTCATCTGGGAAGCAGGGATACTCACCTTCAGTCTGGGCTATTTGGGAAAGTATTTTATTAGGGGTTCAAGGAGAATCAGTAGCAGATCACAGTGTTCTTTTGGAACAATTAGAAGCCCGGCTGCCCTTGTGAGACAGTCAGGGGGGCAGGAAGAATCAGTCTATCTAAAAAAGTCTCCCTTCCCTCTGTCTCAAAGCCCTGGGCTTACAGCAGGGCTTCTTCATGATTTTTTGTGGCATGGCCCCTTTGGGAGTCTAGTGAAGATTATGGTCCCTTCTCAGAATGATGTTTTTAAATAGATAAAACAGAGGATTATAAAGGAAATCAATTATACCAAGATTTGGTTATAAAAATATTTTTTAATGAGTGTATAATATAATCAATGTGTTTCCTTATTCACATTTTCAATAACAAAGTCTAGCATAATAACTGCCAGAATTTTGAAATGATGATGAGTATAAATCACATATATATATATATATATATATATATATATTTTTTTTTTTTTTTTTTTTTTTTCGGTATGCGGGCCTCTCACTTTTGTGGCCTCTCCCGTTGCGGAGCACAGGCTCCGGACGCGCAGGCTCAGCTGCCATGGCTTACAGGCCCAGCCGCTCTGCAGCATGTGGGATCTTCCTGGACCGGGGCACGAACCCGTGTCCCTTGCATCGGCAAGCGGACTCTCAACCACTGCGCCACCAGGGAAGCCCCAATGTGAGAATTTTAAAAAGAGTATCTCACCTTAGTTTGAACTGTTTTGATTGTTAGTGAGATTGAGTGTATATGCATATGTTTATTGGTAATTTGTGACTTCTTGTGTGAATTGCCTGTTCAAACTTTGTCTCTTATCTACTTGAATATTTACCTTCTAATTGGTTTGAAAAAACTTTCTCATTAAAAAGGATATTACTTCCTCATCTGTTACATGTACTGCAAATACCTTTCCCTAATATCTCATTTGCCTTTTAGTTTGGTTATGGTGCATTTTTTCCCCAGTATGAATAGCTTGAGGTTTGAGTAGTCAGATGTGTTGATCTGTAAGGTGGAGGGGTAGCCCTGCCCACTTTGCCTCGGTGCCTGACAAGTTTGCATTTGTATAATATGAACCTCTCGTATTTTTTCCCAGTACCAATTGAGATCTCTCTGCCTCCCCTGAGTAGGGGGTGTTCCCAGAGCTACTGGGCAGGGCCCAGAGTATAGTCTGACTGTCCAACCCTGGTGCATAGCCAGATGAAGAACTCTTTCCCAACCCCACCTCAGGTTCACCAACCTCAAGTTCAAACCCCACTGGGTGAAGATAATTCTGCTGATGATGTCAGTGTTCAAGTGAGCCCCAGGTATTCAGAGCATGTCCACCCAGAGGTCACTCTGCAGCAAGTGTGGTCAAGGCCAGTCCCAGATAACCCACTTGGAGCCCAGCTCCAGGCCCTGCCTTTAGTATTAGCCAGGACACTCAGAACTTTGCCTGAGGCTCTCAGTGCAGTGGCTTTGCCCTGGAGCAGCTATGTTATGGGCAGCCTTCCCCTGCCTGAGGCCCTATGAGCGAGGAAAGCAGGCAGGTAAACACAATGACTGAGCATCTACCGCATGCCAGGCATCTCCACTCAGGTGTCTCTACCCATGGTCTCAACAACCTTGGACTTATTAACCCTCCCCCACCCCCAGTTTTGGGATGAGGAAACTGAGACTCTGAGAGGTGGGTTATTATCCCCAATTTATTCAGCTGAGCAAGTTGAAGAACCCGGATTTAAACCTACATTCTGTTTCAGTCTCCCAAATTGGTACCAACTCACCCTAAGACCTTAAGGCTTAAGCTCTCTCCTTAGCTTCTGGGAAAATGAATAGGGGGGACTCATTTATACCAGAGTGTAAAGGACTAATACAGGTTAGCAATATCCTCTTTCCCAGTGGGCTCCAAGATCTGGGTCTAAGTCTGATCACTCTTTGTCTCACACATAGCTGGTCATGGCCTGGGATGGCCTGGGCCAAAGAAGGTTGGGGTTAGTTGAACTCTTTCTTTGGGAAATTCCCCCTAACGCTGAGGCATTTCCTTCTAGGTATCACTGGAAAGTTCCCAAGAGCCTCCTTCCCTACCCTCTCTGCCTAACTGGCCCCAGGCCAGGCAAGGGTACAAGATAAAGATATGGCAGCTCTGGGGCTAGGTCTGCCCCTCCCATCCCCAGCTTGTCTGTGGTCCCTGCACAGCTCCCTGATCCTTCAGGGTAGGGGAAGGGTGGACAGTGGGGGTGGGCGTTGGGGAGACTCCTTGGCAGCCTCGCTGTGAGGAGCATGACTTAAAGGTGCCTGACTCCCCAGGGTCAGGCCTGGTGTTAATTGAGGGACATAGGAATGGAAAGAAGGGGGTCTTGCCAAAGCACCATGGAGATCCCAGGGGCCGCTGCAATGGAAATTGTGCCTCTGGAGGTCTCCAGGCTCAAGGAGACATGGGGGGATTCCAGCTTGGATTCTGACAGACTGGATTTGAATCTTGGCTCTGTACTTTTACCATTGAGTGCTTCGGGGGAAGTGACTTAATCACTCTGAGCCTTGATTTCCTCATGGTAAAATGGGAACACCACTTTATTGATTTTTAAAATAAATTTATTTATTTTTGGCTGCGTTGGGTCTTCGTTGCTGCGCGCCGGCTTTCTCTAGTTGCAGTGTGCGGGCTTCTCATTGCAGTGGCTTTTCTTGTTGCAGAGCATGGGCTCTAGGCGCGTGGGCTTCAGTAATTGTGGCGCGTGGGCTCAGTAGTTGTGGCTCGGGGGCTCTAGAGCGCAGGCTCAGTAGTTGTGGTGCACGGGCTTAGTTGCTCCGCGGCATATGGGGTCTTCCCGGACCAGGGCTCGAACCCGTGTCCCCTGCATTGGCAGGCAGAATCTTAATCACTGCGCCACCGGGGAAGTCCCTGGAACACCACTTTAATAATGGGCTGTTGTGAGCACTGAAAGAAGCAATACATTGAAAAAGTCTAGCAACTTCAATAGCTGGCAGTGTCTGATCAGAGCGCTGTGTTGAGAGCGTCAGTTAGAAAGAGTGCTGGGACCAACCAGCCGCGTCTGCACAAGGTGAGATGAGAGGGGTGGCCATGGCTGGGGGTGAGGTCGGTGTTAAATAAATAACTAGGAAGTCCCTTTCCCCTTTCTGGGAGGTCACCTTCCCCACTTGTCGCTCCCTTACCTATAAGTGCCTGGATGTCCCCCATCTTTCTCTGCCCCCAGCCACAAACCCATGGAGCCGCTGTAAGTCTGAGGTTCACATCCCAAAGGAGGCTGGTTTCCTAACTGCAGAAACCTCCTTCCTGTTTGTGCCTCAGGGGGCACATCGCTAAGAGATTCCGGTGGCTGACAGAGAACTGGCTTCAGATTGGGGAATGAGTCTAAATGTATAGATTTGGAAAAAAAAAACCCACCAAACTCTCTACTTAGCAAATGACTGCAAGTCTACATGCTGAAATATTAACAGTGGCATTGTATGCATATTATGCCTAAATAAAAGTTGTCTACATATGTTATATACATACTATATATACGTAGAACTTCATTTCCTTATTATACACTAATCTATTTTCCATTGAACATGTATTATATTTATAATGAGAAACAAAATCCTGTTGAACAATACATTTTCCCTTGAATAATTGTATCGAGGTTGCTTTTTCTTTGAAGTACTGAAATCTATATTGGCAGGTGGATCAAAGTACAGATTGAACAGCTCAAATGTCTCCCAAACCCTCCTTACTCATTTTGGTCCTTACACATTTGGGCGCCTTTGAGAACCTCCAAAGAATCCAACTCAGTAACTCTCCCCTCAACTCAATACCCATTTTCTGAACTCCATGCACCCCAGCTCTGTGCCAGGAGCTGGGGGATTATGCTGAAGACAGGTGATCTCCATCCTCGAGGTTGGGCAAATGAAGGAAGGAAATAAACGCATTTCAGTGGCTGGCATTTAGAGATGAAAGAATTAAATACAGGAGGGAGAGGTAGAAGGAAGCTTCCCAGCTGGGCAGTGGGTGACCCCAGCTGTAACTTGGGCCCCCCAGTGTCCTCTCAAACTTTGCTGAGGCTTGGGGTCCCCAGGTGTTCTGCGGAGCGCTCGGAAAAGGGCCCCTCTTCCCTGCTGATTCTGAGGGCAGAGCTGTGGAGAGCCGGGTCCCTGGGGCGGGTGCTGTGAGGCGCAGCCACTAGGCCAGGCTTCTGTTGGCCTATTGCCCACAGCTTTCCTGGGGCCTAGTGGGAGTGCTGCCCCTGGGAGCCCTCCCCTGACTGTAGAGTGCGGCTACTGGCCCAGCGGAAGAGTGAAGCCACTGTCTTCAGGCCTCAGAGAGAGACAGGCTTGGTGAGCTGACTCCCGAGGGGGGGGAGAGTGTGCCTGGCAGTTCCCCTGTGGACTCAAGCTGCTGCTGTCCTCACTGCCAGGGCCGAGGGCACCAGCTGCTCCCGGCTACTGCCGAGAAGATCAGAGAAGCAAGGCCAAGGCGTGGAGTGGTTTCAGAGACCTGGGCTCTAGTCCTGACTCTGCCACTGATTCTCTGGGCAAGCCTGGTACTACTTGTTACCTAGTACATGCCAGACACGGTGTGAGATATTTTACACATTAAAAAAAAAAAGTATTTTCTTTCTTTTACTGGTGAGAAAACTGAGGCCTGGAGAGGTTCCATAAATTGCAGAGTCACACAGCTGGAATTTCGATCCAGTTCTCTTTGGCTCCAAAGCTAGTGCTCTTTTCCCTGCCCTGCCTCTGTCTCTGGACACCCTCATCTCTTCCTCATCCTATAAAGAGGCTGGACTTCATGAAAGGAAGGGGCAGGAAGGAAGCCCTTCACTAAACAAACCTATCTGTGCCCCCCACCTACCTAGGGCTTACTGTCATTGCCCTCAGAGCCACTGGGCCCGAGGGTTCCCCACCATGGTTGGGTTTGCACCAAGGCTTCTGATCCCTGGGGGTTGGGTCCAGCGCCATCAGGTGACCTCAGACACCCCCTCCCACCCCCCCCCCCCCCCGCAGTGGCCCCAGTCCACCCAGTGAGGGCTGTTTTTATTCTTTTTTCTTTTCGTTTCCTTTCCTTCTTTCTTTCTCTTTGGCCAGCTGGGGCCAGAAAATCAACTGAAGAAGGAAAATACCAATAGTCAGGAGAAGCTGTGACTGGGGCCTACTTTCTGCAAACTTTCAGGGACTCTGTAGGGTCTACCTTTCTCTACCTGAAGCTCCAAAAATCCAGGCTCCTTCTCTCCCTGCCACCCTTTGCAGAGTGAAGACCCGCGTGCCCTGTCACCTCTGCTTGGCTGGAGGACACTGCCCCTTAGGATTCTGGGCACTAACTCCCATCTGCAGTTCCACAGCCCTTTCCCATTTGTTACTTCACCCACAGCCCTGCTTCGTTGGGGGCAGGAGAAAGGGGTCAGTAGGCATATAGTTCCAGGGCCATTTGACAGATGAGAAAACTGAGGCCATACAAGGAGTAGGAGGTAGGCCTTCCATCTCCAAATCCTGGCTCTTCCTTAGTTGAGTGACTGTGGCTTCTGACCTGGTCATTCTGCATTCCTTTCTCTGCTCTCTACGGAGTTTTCTTGCTGAAGCTGCCCCGAGTCTGGAACGCAGCCTGTCTCCCTGAGTTTCCTAGGTTTGTGCCAGCAGCTTCCAGGCTGGCTCTTCTACAGGAATTGAGCTACCCTTTGCTCCATTCCTGCTGACAAGAACATCCGAGAGCTTTGTTTCTCCCCCAGGAGAAATTGGAAACCTGATGGCCTGCTGAGGGCTCCATCAGAAATTACTTCCCGACCACCTGCCCTGGTCTCCCTTCACCCCAAAGCGGAAACGACAACCCCCCAGGATTAGTGCAATGGGAGGTTGGCAGCAGGGCTCTGTGGCAGCCCTTAGGATCATGTGAATCAGGGGAACCGAACACTCATGTTCTCCTTCCAGATAAGATAAAGGTTTCCTTTTGTTCTTGTTGGGGAAGGAGCCGACCCTGCCAGGTGCCAAAAATGCTAACGAGGCCCCAAGAGAGAACCTGCCTGGTGGAAAGAGCACTGAACTTGGAGTCACACAGGGCTCTGCTGATTCCCAGAGGTGTGACTTAGGGCAAATCAGGTTGCCTCTCTGAGCTTGCCTTAGAGGGTTGTTTGGAAGGAGTGATGGGGCAACACTGCAGCACTTATGGCCTTATAAAGATGTTCATGACATATCGGTATGAAAAAGCAGGTTACAAAAAGATGTGTACGATAGGCCCCCATTACTGTGAAATACAGAAAAATAGCTAAGAGCCATATACCGCAATGCTATTAGTGTTTGTTCTGAGTGATGGGATCATGGACGTCTTATGTTTTTCCCTTATGTATATTTTCTAAGTCTTTTTCTAGAGTGGGCATGTGTTATATATTTATCAGCTATTGCCACAATAATGCTGCATAACAGACCAGCCCCCAAACTCAGTGGCTTATATCACAAGGATTCATTCTCGTGCTCACAGGTCTGCGGGTCAACTGCAAGTTGATTGATGGAGGTTGGGCTTGGCAGGGCTGCTCTGTCTCAGGCTGCAGGTCACCTGGGCCTGCTTCTCACTGCAGGCTGGGCTCGGGGCTGCTCCACCTGTCCTTACTTTGGGACTCTGGCTCAAGGAACAGCAGTTATCCAGGACTTGCGTCTCCTTCCGGATCACCAGAGCCTAAGACACAAGCCAAACCACATAAACATATATAAAGCCTCTGCTTACATAATTTCAACAACATATTGGCTAAAGCAAGTCATGTGGCCAAGCCCAACATCAGTGGAGCAGGAAAGTATATGCCACCACAGGAGAAGTGGGAGGGGAGTGAATATATGCTGAATAATAACCCAGATGTGTTACTTACTACTTATATAATAAAACAAGAATGATGTGCTTTGTGAGGTGTATTCACATTATCCACTAGAGGAAATCCTAAGGGGCTCTTCAGGAATAAGACAAGGGAGCCATTTTATAATCTTATTGTTAGAGGATAGAAGAAATGTTAGAGGAAAAGGCTGACTTTCTCTATGTTTATCCTCTCTGTTCTTTTAAGATAAGCGGCCACTACCATTTCTGGCTCCTACAGTGCCCCACAGGAAGGTGGCAAGTACCAACACAGATTCATGGGCAATTATAGCCAAAGGCCAGATCTTCCTTTGAGAGTTCCCACCCAGATCTGTCTGAATCCACTTCCTATTGACTTCCTTTCTTTTGGCTTCTCTCAGTTCATTTAGCCATTCATTCAGAATATATTTATTAAGCACCTACTAGGTGTTGGTATTCTTCTAGCCATGGGGTTATGTTGGTGAACAAGGCAACATTGTTTCCTTTCGATAAACAAGGAAATCTCTCTAGGGTTTACTTTCTAGTGGGGAGGTGGGATGGGTACCAGGTGTGGAGGGAGATGCTAGTGACATTGATAATGCCAAGTAGTGTGAATGCTAAGAAGTAAATAAAATAGGATAGTGCACCAGAGATGGATAGGGCAGGGGATGGCTGTTTTGGATGGTGAGGTCACGGAAGGCTTCCTTGAGGAGGTGTTGTTGGGAATTATTGGAAGGTGCCTCTTGGGACCTGACCTTTTTATCTGGGCTCTTCAGTCTTTGACTCTAAGTCTCACCTGGCTTGGCTTCTTCCTCGCTTTGGCCTACCTTGAGGAGTTCTCTTGTCATAGCTGAATTTCAAAACTCAACCCAGCTTCCCACTGCCTGGCTGGTGCCCCAGTCAGCTTAACTAGTCCTCAACAAAGAGGAGACCCACAAAATCCTATTAGAGCAAGCCAACCACTGTTAAACTCCTATTGTATACCAAACTAGTAATGCATTTATTGGCATCTTCTGTAAACCAAACCAATAGGCATTTATGGAGCACCTGTTGTATGCCAAATCGACAGTCATTTACTGAGTGCTTATTGCATACCCAAGCCAACAAGTATCTATTTACTGTGTGCCTGGAACTGAGGAGAACACAAAAGTTCTAGCTATTTCTAAGAACTTGCAATTGATTTGTAGAGGCAAATGTTACACGAATGTAGCTATAACAGGCAGGGCTTAATAGAATAAGTACTATGTTGCACAGAACATGCTCTAAGTACTTTGAGATTCTAGAGGTGAGCCTAGAGATCATCATGGAATGGGTTAGTCACCGAAGGCTTCATGGAGGAGGTGGGCTTTGAAGAACAGATAGGACTGAGATAGAAAAGAAAGACAGGGGCGGGAGAAGCATGGCTGGTCCTAGGGAGTACGTGCTTGGGAACCCTGGGATATGATTCTGGGCATTTGTTTTGTGGGCCTGGTGCCCTGTCCTTTCTGGTTTGTCAGCATTCTCATAACAGCCAACTCCCCCATGACCTCTGTTTCTTCTGGGCCACAGCTGGATTCCTTGGCATCTATAATAATTTGTCTGGGTGATCAAAGGCTGATGTCATCTGGCTAATGTCAGAATAGGCAGCCCTGCAAAAAAGTGTTTGTGATATTTTCAGTAGATAAGAGCATAAGCCCGGGCTTCCCTGGTGGCACAGTGGTTGGGAGTCTGCCTGCGAATGCAGGGGATGCAGGTTCAAGCCCTGGTCCGGGAGGATCCCACGTGCCGCGGAGCGGCTGGGCCCGTGAGCCGTGGCCGCTGAGCCTGCGCGTCTGGAGCCTGTGCTCCGCAACGGGAGAGGCCGCAGCAGTGAGAGGCCTGCTACCGCAAACAAACAAAACAAACAAACAAAACAAAAAACAAACAAAAAAAGAAGCATAAGCCCATAAAGTTTGGGCTCAGGACGTCCAAGTACAGTCTATTTCTAGTCCAGACGTCCTCCCACCTCCTAACACAGACATCTTTAAAAATGATCATGTTTCTCTCCTCGACCAGGAGCCTTGAGACAGCAGCCAGGGCTATCTAGAATTGATTAGATTGGAGGAATGGGCTCAACGGCCTTTTACCAGATTTCTGGAAGCAGGAAGAATGACCTACTATCTTTTTATTACTCTAATGGCTAATAATGTAGTCTACTTTCCAGAAACCAATCAGGAGAAAATCTGAAGTTATAAAACGACTCCATTAAGGATAATCATTTTTTTCACCCTAAAAATATTTTCTTGGCACCCACTCCGAATAGACTGGGACTGGGTAAAAAGGGAGAATAAGCCACAGGTTCAGGATCCCTGTGGATAAGGAGCCCCTCCACCCCTTGAATATAAGACTTCGCTCAATTTATAGAGTCCGTTTATACAACTTCTCAGGAGACTTGCTCTTTTTCGTACGTAGTGGTGATTACTCCATCTGTAGAATTACTTTATATTTCATTTATTTGCAGGTTACAATGACTGTGGAAAGCTAAAGAGCCTTTGAACATTGTAATTGTAGAGGGAAATGTTTAGACCTTGGGCAAAATAAAAACTGAAACTGAGAGGCAGGTGTAAAACAGGCTGGAAGATTCATTCTGAGGAGGAAATAAACTCACACAGGCTTTCTTCCCCACTGGAGTCCCTGGGAAAACTGAGAAGCAGCAGGCAGGCTCTCAGAGTTCCCTGCAATCGCAGAGGCATCCACTCTGGAAGGAAGTGAGCTGCAAAGGGAGCAGGGCTAAGGAGCCCTCTCACATATATATTTAAAGAACACCAGGCAGCTGGCTCCAGATTCATCCCGGACACTTGTAAGTGTGTCATAGCAGGTGGCAGAGGAATGAGTATGAGTTGACCTAAATCCATCCAGCCACTCACAGCTGTGGGGCCGTGTGGCTATGTCAGCCCAGATCCTTTGAGGCTTATTTATATGTGTAGAGGTTTATTAAGCAAAAGGCTGTGTGCAAAATGGGGAGCAGCTAGGGAGGCTGGGGGAGCCATCAGACCTCAAGGCGGATCTGACCCCTGAGGGAAGGAAGGCAGGCCGGGTGGGAGAGTTGAGACTGCAGTGCAGGGCTAAAGAAGGTCAGCAAGGCTGATGGGGGTCCTCGAGTCAAAGCCCCCCTTCAGAGGAGTCCCCTGATTTCCAGGTCTGCCTTGGTATCCCCACAGGGAGTGGCTTGTGGGAAGCATGGCCTCAGAGCAAACACCTTGAGCAGTTGCCTTACCTCTCAGAGCCTCAGATTCCTCAACTGCAAAAAAAACATTGCTGAGAGATTTAAATAAAGCAGCATATTTAAAGTGTTTGGGGGACTTCCCTGGTGGCGCAGTAGTTAAGAATCCGCCTGCCAATGCAGGGGACACAGGTTCAAGCCCTGGTCCGGGAAGATCCCACATGCCGTGGAGCAACTAAGCCCACGCGCCACAACTACTGAGCCTGCGCTCTAGAGCCTGCGAGCCACAACAACTGAGCACGCATGTCACAACTACTGAAGCCCGCGCGCCTAGAGCCCGTGCTCCGCAACAATAGAAGCCACTGCAGTGAGAAGCCCGCGCACCGCAATGAAGAGTAGCCCCCGCTCACCGCAACTAGAGAAAGCCCGCGCAGCAACGGAGACCCAACGCAGCGGCCCCCAAAATAAAAAAACTTAATAAAAAATAAAATAAAATAAGTGTTTGGGATGGAATCAGGTGCCCAGTAAATGTTCAATGGAGACCAACTCCCTCCATTCCCTTGTCTTACCCCACCCAGAGGCAAGTTCAGCACAGCAACAAGACCTCTCTCCCTGCATCAACCATGCTTCCTCCACCTCCCCCCAGCCATACACACAAGAAGACAGGTGTGTGTGCCCCGAGGCCGGGGCCTGAGGGCTTGTGTTTGAGCAGCCAGGCCCTCGAGCCTTTATCATAGCTGACATGGGGCTACAGCCCTGATTAGGCCCTGGAGTGGGGAGGAGGGAGACCCCGAAGTACAGATGACATTCTTACTTAGGGGAACTCACATCAGAGTTGGAGCCATGAGCCACAGCGCCTCAGGAACGTCCTCAGGGGAGACTCCCAGGCAAGCTCTGCTACCAAGAACGCTGCGCTGAGGTCCACACCATCTGCTGCCCCAGGACTACTGGGTATCTTCCCTCAGAGGGAGACTTTGGGGATGGCTGTAAGGCAGTCCCTGGCCCCCGCCTTGCCCACAGCTGCGACGTCACCCTCATGATCCTGCCGTGTTAGTCTCTGTTTCTGTCTCTGTCTGCCTCCCCAACACCCCGCCGTGAAAAAAGCTAGGCCTTTGTGCCTGCTGGTCCCTCTACCTACGGGGTCCTTCCCCTTGCCTCACCCTCCTAGCGAGAGCCTTCTCCCAGTTCAGCTCAGCTGTCTCCTCTCTTGGGCAGCCTTTCCTGACCCACTCCTCTTGCTACCGACACTAGTCTGTTTGGCATGTCTCTGTGCCTCGGTTTCTGTATCTGGAAAACGGGGTTGATGATGGCAACACTATAGCGAATTACAGTGTGGCAGTAAAAATTAAATGAGGTAATGATAAACACACCTTATAAAGGGCTGTATCAATGAGCCTCATTGCTAACGGTAGGTGCGTGTCCAACAGACACTGGTCTGTGAACCTATAATATGGGAGAGTGGGGGTGGGGTGAGAGCCCACAGTGCAGCAACGTGGAGGGAGCACTGGACTCAGGGGCAAAAGACCTGCTTCTGTCTTTGCCGCTGGGCTACATGTCCCTGAGCCAACCCTTGTCCCCTCTGAGCCTCAATTTCCTCCTTTGTACATGGGTGTGGCCTCCAAGGGTGCCCTCCTGGCTACCCTAGCTTGGCTCAGAATCTCCTGTGCTCTTCAGGTGTTGCCTGAGCTCTGAGATGCTGTCCGGCTCGCAGGCTGGACAGCTCCCATGGTATTTTTGGGAGGCAGCAGAGGCTCCCAACTCTCAGCATCTGGACAGCACCTCAGGCTGGGAAGATGAAGGCCCTGGCGGACCTCAGGCCCTGGCCCAAGGGGTGCGGTGTGGGAGAACGGGAGGCCCCTTCCAGGAGGGGAGGGGAGGCACCAGCAGAAGGGAGGAGCTCCAAGGCCTTAGAGGACAGGCGGGAGGGGTCTGCACAGACTGTAGCCCCTTGGTGCAGGAACTAAGAGACTGAAGATTTGGGGGATTTGCCTACAATCTCTAAGGCCCAAGATCACCAAAATCAGGGTGTCATGTCTTGATTGGCCCTAATCCAGATATAATATATAAGAATCTCATTTGCTGCTATGGAAAAGAACATTTTTCCACTCTGATTGTTCAGAATCTAATTAGCAGTCAAGAGCTCTATACCACACACAGCAACTCTGGCATATCCTAAATGATGGGAATTTTTTTTAAGTCCTTTGGTGTGTCTTTGATGCTAGATCCAATAATTGGCTGTTAGGTTTTAAAGGTTTGCCATGTCCATTGTGAGTCATAATTGTTCACTGACATACCTCATTTATTGCTTAATGTCACTTATAGACCCAAAAGATAAAAGGCATTGCATGAAACTTTTAAAAACTGCACTCCTTTAAACAGATTCTATGGTGTATGCTTCCCCCCAGGTCTTTCATCCATTTGTTTTTCAAATGTTCATCTAGTGTCTCCTGCATGCTGGCTGGTACTCTCTCTTTCACACCCATGGGTTCATTTAATCCTCACGATCGCTCCATGAGGCAGGGATTGCTATTCTTTTTCCACAAAGGAGGAAAATGCAACTCAGAGAAGTTAAGTGATTTGCCCAAGGCCACAGAGTAAGTGACTGAACGAGGATTTCAACTTAGACCTTGAACTTCTAATTATATCTCATTGGCCTCCTCTTATTCCTTAGCTCCTTCCCTGCCAAGAGTCCCCATTCCCTGCCCCCCACTATTTTGAAGTAGAGAACAATGAGGAGAATTATGGTTTGGTGGAGGAGACACAGAAGGATATTGTCCAGTGTCAACATTATTTTCCATGCATCTATTCATTCTTTCAACACAGATCAGTGAGGACTAGCTAAAAAGGGACACTTGATCTTAGCCCAGAATCCTAAAGTTCTTGGTCACCTATTACATGCCAGGACGTGTTCAATAGCAGGGGTTCAATAGCACCCCACTCCTACCCTGAATAAGCAGGGGGAATAAACATGGGTACAAATAACCAGAATTCAGACAGGGGTGGCTGGTCCTGTAGAAGAGGGCCTAAGGGAATGAGAAGGAGAAAATTCTACCAGTTAGAAATCAAGTTTGAACTTGAAGCAGGAAAAGAGGAAAAAAAGTCATTAATTTAAAAGACCCTCTGTTTCCACTAATCTCATGAACTTTAGATTAAGATGTTTTATATAATGGCAAGATAGGGTATAAAACTACATCCTTGGGAAGGAGGTGGGTGGGTGGGGAAACAGAGGCACTAGTGTTGGCACCCGTCAAATCCTGGGCATTCTCTCAGGCAAATAGCTTGATGTCTTCTGGCCTTTGTTTCCTTATCTGGAAAAGGGAAATGTTTCCCATCTCTCAGGATATTATAAGTAGAGGACATGAGATAGTATGTGCAAAGCCCTCAGGGCAGTTCCTGGCATACGGCAGCTGCTTGAAAATTGTTATTTCAATTCCATGAGTTATGTTGCAGCAGTTGGTCCGGAGTAGAGGGGGCCCAAAATTTGGATCAACAGAGGGCCCCCTGGGACTTGAGGGTTAATATAGCATAGACATGAATCTTTGCAAAGACACACTCTTTTTTCTAATGTGCTGATGAGAAGTCCACATCCCATCATAAAGTTGGTGTAAATGGAAGTGAGGTGAGCTCTAATTTGAGAACGGTAATAGACCGTTCATGTGCCAATGTCAAATGCTAATGATGATTGCAAAAAGAGAGTGTCAGCCTGCATAAATGAAGGGTCTTCTACATGTTCTGGAGGAAAACAAACATTTATATGAGACTCCTGGTTGGGTGTTTTAGGCTGAGGAAGGCCAATACCATATGGGAGACAGTATGGTGGAGAGAAGCCTAGACTTAGAGCAAGAGGACCCAGGTTCAAATCCCAGTTCTACCCTCCAACAAGCTTTGAGACCTGGGCAAGTCACCAAGTGTCCTGTCTTGTTTATGGGGACAGTTGTCTCAGTACCTGCTCTTTTCACAGAATTGTTATCAGAACAAAGAGGTAGGCTCTTCAGAAAATTAAACAGAGAATTACCATATGATCCAGCGATTCCACTTCTAGGTATATACCCCAAAGAACTGAAAGCAGGGACTTGAACAGACATTTGTACACCCATGTTCACAGCATTATTATTCACAATATCCCAAAGGTAGAAACAACTCAAATGTCCATCGACAGATGAATGGTTAAGCAAATTTTGTATATACAATGGAATATTATTCAGCCTAAAAGATGAATGGAATTCTGGTACATGCTATAACATTGATGAGCCTTGAAAACTGTATGCTAAGTGAAATAAGCCAGACAGAAAAGGACAAATATTGTATGATTCCACTTATATGAGGTACCTAGAAGAGTCAAATTCATAAAGAAAAAAAGTAGAATAGTGGTTACCAGAGGCTGGGGGGAGGGGAATTGGGAAGTATTGTTTAATGGGTACAGAATTTCAGTATAGGATGAGGAAAACGTTTTGGAGAAGGATGGCGATGATGGTTGTACAACACATGAATGTCCTTAATGCCACTTACCTGTACACTCAGAAGTGGCTAAGATGATAAATTTTATGTTATATAGACTTTACCACAATTTTAAAAAAGGACTTTTTAATTTTTTTTAAAAGAAAGAGACAGTATAATGTCGAGGAAAGTGCTATGCCGTCTGTAAGCCATATGAACCAGTCAGCTGTGCTGAGGTGGTTAGGTTGCAGTATTTTCATTTGGGTTAGAGTGAGCATCAAAACTGGGTCCTCCACCTAGGACTTCTCCATCTGTTTTCTAAACTGTAAACTATCAGGAAGAGGGAGATACAAAGAAGAAATGGCATCCACTAAAAGAGTTGAAAGTGGTACCTCTGGCGAGTGAAAAACAGGAAAGGTGGGGACGGCTGTATTTCCTGACACACTTCGTAGAACAATGGAACTCTTTAAATGATGCGCATATACGTGTTTCACAAAAATAAACATAACTTTGGCCTTATCAGGTCAAATTAGGGAAAAGAAAAACTATCAAGGGTTTCCAATTCATTATTTTAATGTTCCTCATTTACTGTCTGTGCTGAGCCATTGACTCTCACTCCATAATAAAATGAACCAGGCCAAGGAAGGAGGCGGGTGTTATTGTCAGGAGGAGGGAGCTGCAGAACACTGAGCCCCCTGTGATCTTCCTCTCTGCTGGCCAGGCCCCCAGCGAGGGAGGGCCCTGCCCCAGAATTCTTGGTGGGTCCCCATTGGTAAATGAATCAATTGGCCTTCCTGTTTATTAATCAGTCTCTCAAGAGTCTGGAGCCAGGGCCTGGATTCTCCAGAGCTTGGTTCCCACAAGTGAGCTTTGCAGATGGAGTTTGACAACCTCTAAAACTAGGACCAGACCCAGGATCCAAGGGTCCCAAAGAGGTGTTCTTTGAAGCTCTTCCTAAAGCAGCCCGGAGGTATCGGCCCCTTTCATTACAACGCTTAGTGTGAAAATTAAATGATAAACTGTGTGCACAGAGGTTCATATACATCAGCAAGTAAAATTTCACTTTAGCACCAAGCTGGCACAATTTCTAAACCACATTTCACAGGCAATAACTCAATATGCCATTAATTTTTTAAACAACCTTATTGAGATGTAATTCACATATGACACAATACAGCCATTTAAAGTGTACAGGGACTTCCCTGGTGGCACAGTGGTTAAGAATCTGCCTGCCAATGCAGGGGACATGGGTTTGAGCCCTGGTCCAGATCCCACATGCCACAGAGCTGCTAAGCCTGTGCGCCACAACTACTGAGCCTGCATGCCACAACTACTGAAGCCTGCATGCCTAGAGCCTGTGCTCTGCAACAAGAGAAGCCACCACAATGAGAAGCCCGTGCACCGCAACGAAGAGTAGCGCCTGCTCGCTGCAACTAGAGAAAGCCCGCGTGCAGCAACAAAGACCCAACACAGCCAATAATAAATAAATTAATAAATAAATTAAAATAAATAAGTAAGCTCCTGCCCCAGCAACAACCCTTGGCAGAGGACCATCTTCCCACCAGTCGGAACTACGACTGCCCCAGCTGCAAAGTCTCATCATCCACCTTTGAAATTGCCATACAGGTCTGTTTACTAGCCAAAGGAAGACAGCAAGGAAAGGATCTCTGAGTGGCAAGGAGGTATGTGACTACATCCTTCTCAGCATCCCAAGAGTGCACTGCAGTCTAAGCCAGCTCCCTGGGCACTTGCTGTGTAGCTGGCAGGGTCTTGGTGCTCCGGCCAGGTGTCGGGCCTAAGCCTCTGAGATGGGAGAGCTGAGTTCGGGACACTGGACCACCAGAGACCTCCTGGCCCCACGTAATATCAATCAGCAAGAGCTCTCCCAAAGATCTCCGTCTCAGTGCTAAGACCCAGCTCACTCAACGACCAGCAAGCTCCAGTGCTGGACACCTCATACCAAACAACTAGCAAGATAGGAACACAACCCCACCCATTGGCAGAGAGGCTGCCTAAAATCATAATAAGTCCACAGACACCCCAAAACATACCGCCAGACGTGGACCTGCCCACCAGAAAGACAAGATCCAGCCTCATCCACCAGAACACAGGCACCAGTCCCCTCCATCAGGAAGCACAGACAATCCACTGAACCAACCTTACCCACTGGGGGCAGACACCGAAAACTACGGGAACTACGAACTTGCAGCCTGTGAAAAGGAGACCCCAAACACAGTAAGTTAAGCAAAATGAGAAGACAGAGAAACACACAGCAGATGAAGGAGTAAGGTAAAAACTCAGCAGCCCAAACAAACGCAGAGGAAATAGGCAGTCTACCTGAAAAGGAATTCAGAGTAATGGTAGTAAAGATGATCCAAAATCTTAGAAATAGAATGGAGAAAATACAAGAAATGTTTAACAAGGACCTAGAAGAATTAAACAGCAAACAATTATGAACAACACAATAAATGAAATTAAAAATTCTCTGGAAGGAATCAGTAGCAGAATAACTGAGGCAGAAGGGATAAGTGACCTGGAAGATAAAATAGTGGAAATAACTACTGCAGAGCAGAATAAATAAAAAAGAATGGAAAGAATTGAGGACGGTCTCAGAGACCTCTGGGACAACATTAAACGCACCAACATGCAAATTATAGGGGTCCCAGAAGAAGAAGAGAAAAAGAAAGGGTCTGAGAAAAAATTTGAAGAGATTATAGTTGAAAACTTCCCTAATATGGGAAAGGAAATTGTCATTCAAGTCCAGGAAGCTCAGAGAGTTCCATACAGGATAAATCCAAGGAGAAACATGCCGAGACACATATTAATCAAACTATCAAAAATTAAATAAAAAGGAAAAATATTAAAAGCAGCAAAGGAAAAGCAACAAATAACATACAAGGGAATCCCCATAAGGTTAACAGCTGAACTTTCAGCAGAAACTCTGCAAGCCAGAAGGGAGTGGCAGGACGTATTTAAAGTGAGGAAAGGGGAAAGCCTACAACCAAGATTACTCTACCCAGCAAGGATCTCATTCAGATTTGATGGAGAAATTAAAACCATTATAGACAAGCAAAAGCTAAGAGAATTCAGCACCACCAAACCAGCTTTACAACAAAGGCTACAAGAACTTCTCTAGGCAGGAAACACAAGAGAAGGAAAAGACCTACAATAACAAACCCCAAACAATTAAGAAAATGGTAATAGGAACATACATATCAATAATTACCTTAAATGTAACTGGATTAAATGCTCCAACCAAAAGACATAGACTAGCTGCATGGATACAAAAACAAGACCCGTATATATGCTGTCTACAAGAGACCCACTTCAGGCCTAGGGACACATACAGACTAAAAGTGAGGGGATGGAAAAAGATATTCCATGCAAATGGAAATCAAAAGAGGGCTGGAGTAAGAATTCTTATATCAGACAAAATAGATTCTAAAATAAAGGCTATTTCAAGAGATAAAGAAGGACACTACATAATGATCAAGGGATCAATCCAAGAAGAAGATATAACAATTGTAAATATTTATGCACCCAACATAGGAGCACCTCAATACATAAGGCATATGCTAACAGCCATAAAAGGAGAAATCGATGATAACACAATAATAGGGGACTTTAACACCCCAATTTTAACAATGGACAGATCAAAATGAAAATAAATAAGGAAACACAGCTTTAAATGATACATTAAACGAGATGGACTTAATTGATATTTATAGGACATTCCATCCAAAAAAAATAGAATACACTTTCTTCTCAAGTGCTCACGGAACATTCTCCAGGATAGATCATATCTTGGGTCACAAATCAAGCCTTGGTAAATTTAAGAAAATTGAAACCGTATCAAGTATCTTTTCTGACCACAATATGAGACTAGATATCAATTACAGGAAAAAAACTGTAAAAAATACAAACACATGGAGGCTAAACAATACACTACTAAATAACCAAGAGATCACTGAAGAAATCAAAGAGGAAATAAAAAAATACCTAGAAACGAATGACAATGAAAACATGATGACCCAAAACCTATGGGATGCAGCAAAAGCAGTTCTAAGAGGTAAGTTTATAGCAATACAATCCTACCTCAAGAAACAAGAAAAATCTCAAATAAACAACTTAACCTTACACCTAAAGCAATTAGAGAAAGAAGAACAAAAAAACCCCAAAGTTAGCAGAAAGAAAGAAATCATAAAGATCAGATCAGAAATAAATGAAAAGGAAATGAAGGGAATGATAGCAAAGATCAATAAAACTAAAAGCTGGTTCTTTGAGAAGATAAACAAAATTGATAAACCTTTAGCCAGACTCATCAAGAAAAAAAGAAGACCCAAATCAACAGAATTAGAAATGAAAAAGGAGACGTAACAACTGACACAGCAGAAATACAAAGGATCATGAGAGATTACTACAAGCAACTCTATGCCAATAAAATGGACAACCTGGAAGAAATGAACAATTTCTTAGAAAAGCACAACCTTCTGAGACTGAACCAGGAAGAAATAGAAAATATAAACAGACCAATCACAAGCACTGAAATTGAAACTGTGATTTAAAATCTTCCAATAAACAAAAGCCCAGGACCAGATGGCTTCACAGGTGAAATCTATCAAACATTTAGAGAAGAGCTAACACCTATACTTCTCAAACTCTTCCAAAATATAGCAGAGGGAGGAACACTCCCAAACTCTGCTGTGAGGCCACTATCACCTTGATAACAAAACCAGACAAAGATGTTACAGAAAAAGAAAACTACAGTCCAATATCACTGATGAACATAGATGCAAAAATCCTCAACAGAATGCTAGCAGACAGAATCCAATAGCACATTAAAAGGATCATACACCATGATCAAGTGGGGTTTTTCCTAAAAATGCAAGAATTCTTTAATATATGCAAATCAATCAATGTGTTACACCATATTAACAAATTGAGGATAAAAACCATATGATAATCTCAATAGATGCAGAAAAAGTTTCTGACAAAATTTAGCACCCATTTATAATAAAATCTCTCCAGAAAGTAGGCATAGAGGGAAGTTACCTCAACATAATAAAGGCCATATATGACAAATCCATAGCCAACATCGTTCTCAATGGTGAAAAACTGAAACCATTTCCACTAAGATCAGGAACAAGACAAGGTTGCCCACTCTCACCACTATTATTCTACATAGTTTTGGAAGTTTTAGCCGCAGCAATCAGAGACAAAAAAGAAATAAAAGGAATCCAAATCGGAAAAGAAGTAAAACTGTGACTGTTTGCCGATGACATGATACTATACATAGAGAATCCTAAAGATGCTACCAGAAAACTACTAGAGCTAATCAATGAATTTGGTAAGGTAGCAGGATACATAATTAATGCACAGAAATCTCTTGAATTCCTATACACTAATGATGAAAAATCTGAAAGTGAAATCAAGAAAACACTCCCATTTACCAGTGCAACAAAAAGAATAAAATATCTAGGAATAAACCTACCTGAGGAGACAGAAGACCTGTATGCAGAAAACTATAAGATACTGATGAAAGAAATTAAAGATGATACAAACAGATGGAGGGATATACCATGTTCTTGGATTGGAAGCATCAACATTGTGAAAATGACTATATTACCCAAAGCAATCTACAGATTGAATGCAATCCCTATCAAACTACCAATGGCGTTTTTCGCAAAACTAGAACAAAAACTTTCACAATTTGTATGGGACCACAAAAGACCCCAGACAGCCAAAGCACTCTTGAGAAAGAAAAACGAACTGGAGGAATCATGCTCTGTGACTTCAGACTATACTACAAAGCTATAGTAATCAAGACAGTATGGTACTGGCACAAAAACAGAAATATAGATCAGTGGAACAGGATAGAAAACCCAGAGATAAATCCATGCACATATGGTCACCTTTGATAAAGGAGGCAAGAATATACAGTGGAGACAAGACAACCTCTTCAATAAGTGGTGCTGGGAAAACTGGACATGTAAGAGAATGAAGTTAGAACACTCCCTAACACCATATATAAACATAAAGTCAAAATGGATTAAAGACCTAAATGTAAGGCCAGACACTATCAAACTCTTAGAGGAAAACATAGGCAGAACACTCTATGACATAAATCACAGCAAGATCCTTTTTGACCCACCCCCTAGAGAAATGGAAATAAAAACAAAATAAACAAATGGGACCTAATGAAACTTAAAAGCATTTGCCCAGCAAAGGAAACCACAAACAAGACAAAAAGACAACCCTCAGAATGGGAGAAAATATTTGCCAACAAAGCAACGGACAAAGGATTAATCTCACAAATGTACAAGCAGCTCATGCAGCTCAATATCAAAAAAACAAACAACCCAATCCAAAAGTGGGCAGAAGACCTAAGTAGACATTTCTCCAATGAAGCTATACAGATTGCCAACAAACACAGGAAAGGATGCTCAACATCACTAATCATTAGAGAAATGCAAATCAAAACTACAATGAGGTATCACCTCACACCGGTCAGAATGGCCATCATCGAAAAATCTACAAACAACAAATGTTGGAGAGGGTGTGGAGAAAAGGGAACCCTCTTGCACTGTTGGTGGGAATGTAAATTGATACAACCACAATGGAGTTTCCTGAAAAAACTAAAAATAGAACTTCCATATGACCCAGCAATCCCACTACTGGGCATATACTGTGAGAAAACCATAATTCAAAAAGAGTCATGTACCACAATGTTCATTGCAGCACTATTTACAATAGCTGGGACATGGAAGCAACCTAAGTGTCCATCGACAGATGAATGGATGAAGAAGATGTGGCACATATATACAATGGAATATTACTCAGCCATAAAAAGAAATGAAACTGAGTTATTTGTAGTGAGGTGGATGGACCTAGAGTCTGTCATACAGAGTGAAGTAAGTCAGAAAGAGAAAAATGAATACCGTATGCTAACACATATATATGGAATCTAAAAAAACCCAGAAAGGTTATGAAGAATCTAGGGGCAGGACAGGAATAAAGATGCAGATGTAAAGAATGGACTTGACGACATGCGAAGGGGGAAGGGTAAGCTGAGACGAAGTAAGAGAGTGGCATGGACATATATACACTACCAAATGTAAAATAGATAGCTAGTGGGAAGCAGCTGCATAGCACAGAGAGATCAGCTTGTGCTCTGTGACCACCTAGAGCGGTGGGATAGGGAGGGTAGGAGGGAGACACAAGCAGGAGGGGATATGAGGATATATGTATACATATAGCTGATTCACTTTGTTATACAGCAGTAACTAACACAACAATGTAAAACAATTACACTCCAATAAAGATGTTAAATAAATAAATAAAGTACGATTTCATGTTTTTTGGTATATTCCATTATTAATCTTTAAAGATTGTGGTAAAATGTATATAACACACAATTTGCCAATTTAACCGTTTTTATTTTTTTGCTGCATCAGATCTTAGTTGTGGCATGTGGTATCTTGGTTGAGGCATGCGGGATCTTTCATTGTGGTGTGGGCTCTTGGTTGTGGCATGTGCTTCTCTCTAGTTGTGGCGTGCGGGTTTTCTCTTCTCTAGTTGTGGCATGCAGGCTCCAGGGTGCATGGGCTCAGTAGTTGTGGCACGCGGGCTTAGTTGCCCCACAGCATGTGGGATCTTAGTTCCCCGACCAGGGATCGAACCCACGTCCCCTGCATTGGAAGGCGTATTCTTTACCACTGGACCACCAGGATAGTCCCGACTTTAACCATTTTTAAATGTACAGTTCAGTGTATTAATTACATTCACAGTATTATTTCATTTAATCCCTGCAAGGATACCATTTTATAGGTGAGAAAACTGAGGCTGAGCAAGGTTAACGTTTACCCAGTTGCTCAGTGAGGAAGTGGCCAGGTAGAGCTTCAAACCTAAAGCTGCCACCTCTAAAAGCTGAGGGTTTCCCAGCTTGTCGTGTCACCTTCTACTTAGGCAGAGAGGTTCCTCGAAGGTATAAACAGCCCAGAGCAGCTGTAGGGTGGGCTTGTCTGTATCTAAACAAGACAGGGGAAGCTACAGAAACGACCCCTTGTGGCTCCTCGCTTGTCCTCCCTACTCGACTTTGGAACATGGTTGGTTGCTTGTGCTCTCCTGGGTGCCCTGTCATTGCTTTCTTTTGAGGACAAATAGGCCACTGTCCTAGCCCAACTTTGTGAAAGGACCCACAATTCTCTCTCTGCTTCCTCAGAGAGGCAGCCCTGTCACTCCTCTGATACTACCCCTTCCCCCATCGGTGTCACTAAGTGGTCTCTGTAACCAAATCCATTGGCTCCCTCTCTTGTGTCTGTGCTGGCTTCCACTGTGACTCCCATGGCATCCCACTCTCGTGGTTCTCTCAACTCTGACCACTCCTCTACCTCCCTCAGTCTGCCCTTCCCATAAATGCTGGCTTTCCTCTGAGGTCAGTCCCAAGCCCTCTTCCACTGATGTGCGACCACATCCTGGGAGTAGGACACAGAGGGATCCACGCTGCAAGGGACTTCTTCTGGAATGCTTTGAACTCAGGCTGCAGGAACCCTTGAGAAATGCTCAGAACCCAGGCTCTGAGGACATCCTAGTGAAGTAACTGAACTGAAGCTGTGAGACTTTTGGAAAAATGCACTAAATTCAGGCTGCAAAGTCTCCTCAGGGACTCACAAATTCAGGCCGGGGACTTCTTAGGAGATGTACTGATTCTGACCGTGAGGATGTCCAGGGGAGTCTACTAGACTCAGGTCTAAGAGGACGTTCTTGAACTCAAGTTATGGGGCCTTCTTGGAGGAGTTCTTGCTTCTTGTGGAGTTCACTGAACTCACGCTGCAAGCCTGGAATTCTGCCTGCAGATTCCAAGTCCATGTGGCTTCCCTCTGCCACACAAACCCACAGTTATAAGATCTTCAGACAGGCATGGGCACAGACTGCAGTTGCCCACAAGGTCACGGTTATTCTCTCTCTCTCATTCTTTCTCTCTCTCTCTCTCTGTCTCTCTGTCTCTGTCTCTGTCTCTGTCTCTGTCTCTCTGTCTGTCTGTCTGTCTGTCTGTCTGTCTGTCTCTCTCTCTCTCTCTCTCTCTCTCTCACACACACACACACACACACACACACACACACACACACAGCCTTCTCAGCCCCCTCTCCTGGCTGTTCCACACTTTCCTGACCTCTAAACTAGGGACTGCATAGGGCTCAGTCCTCAGATCTCTCCTCCTCTTGTTTGCATTGACTTGCTAGGTGATCCTATCCAGTCTGATGACATTAAATACCATCTGTTCTCTGACAACTCTCAACTTCACATCTTCAACTCAGACTTTTCCCATCAATTCCAGACTCACTCATATCCAATCGCCTACTTGACACATCTACCTGGTTGGCTGACAGGTATCTCATGTCCAAAACCAGACTTCTGATCTTCCCTCCCAAACTCCTTCCTTCCACTTTCTTCCCTATCTTAACAAATGACAACTGCATTCTCTGTTTCCTATGTCAAAAAATAGTCATCTGTGATCCCTTCTTTTACATTGTATATCAGCAAGTCCTGTTGACTCTACCTGTAAGATATATACAGAATCTAACTTTATATGACCATGTCCACCACTTCCACCCTGGGCCAAGCCATCATCAACTCTCCCTTGGTTATTGTTCTAGGCTCTTGGTTAACTAAATAGTCACCTTGCTTCAGTTCTTGCCCACCCCTAGTCTAGTCACAATGCTGCAGCCAGAGTGGTTTTTCAAAAAATGTAAGTCAGATCAGGGCACTCATTTGTTCAAAACCCACCGGCATAAAAGCAAAGTTCTTACCTTGACTTCTAATGCTCCAGGTGATTCTTTCTCTCTACTCCTTTCCCTCTTTCTTCACTTCCTGTCGCTCTCTCCCATGTTCACTCCACTCCAACCATCCTTGTCTCCTTGCTGTTACTTGAACATGTTATGGCCACTCCATCTTGGGATCTACTTTTGTATTTGCTCTTTCCTCTACCTGCGATATTCCTCTGTCAGATATCCACCAGCCTCACCCCCTCAATGCAGCCAGATCTCTGCTCAAATGTTACCCCACCGCAGGGACCCTCCTATTCCCCGATATAAAAGGGCAATGTCCTCCTAGGCACCCCCCACTACTTTACCCAGGTTTGTATTTTCCCTGTAGCTCTTCTCACCATCTGCATACTATAGATTTATTTGCTTATTTGTTCATTGTTTCCCCACCACTAGAATGCAGATTCCACAAGGGCAAAGACTTTGTCTTGTTCACTGCAACATCCCCAGGTCCTACAACAGTTCCT
Organism: Leucopleurus acutus; assembly: GCF_964270905.1. Classification (NCBI taxonomy): domain Eukaryota; kingdom Metazoa; phylum Chordata; class Mammalia; order Artiodactyla; family Delphinidae; genus Leucopleurus; species Leucopleurus acutus. Next base: position 132,825,347 of record NC_139142.1, on the reverse strand, counting down.
GGAAAATAATGGGTGCTTAATGACTATTTGGTGAATGAATGAATGAATGTTGGGAACCGAGGAAAAATTTGTTGAATTGAGTGACACTGGATCCCACCCTTGCCCACTGTGGGCCTCACGGACCTATATCTTCCTTTTCAGAGATTTTAGGAAACAAAAAGGAATTTTCTAAATCAGTTTTCAAGGCTTTTAGATGGGAATATCAGTAGTCTGAGGGAGAGAGTTTAGGACTTCTAGAACAGTATAGGATGCTTGAAACATGACAGCTGAAGGGGTAACAGGACTTTAATTGTTTATGTCTGGTCTGGAAACAAATACATTTGAGTAGTTAAAACAGAAACAAACAAAAGGAGAACTGGCTACAAAAGTAAAGGAAGAACCAAGAAACCACTGGGGAATGTGATACAACTCAGAAATTAGCAACAGCAGAAGCCATTTCTACCTCTAGGTCAGAAGGTCAGTGGGAGGAGCTTGCCAGGGCACAGGACACAGGGACACAGAAGCTGGAGCCATAGAGAGAAAGCAGAGATGCAGTCAGAGGTGTTTGTGTGCATGTTGGGGAGAAGTAGCCTGATTTTTCCCATCTCCCTCCAGTGCCTCCCATTGGCTGAATATGCCGGAAGCCAGCTGATCCAGGAGCCTGGGAAAAGCAGCCTCCAGGGGTCACCTCCTATAATACAGACCAGAGCAGGGGAAAAAGAAGGAATGGTATGGAGGGCAAACAGCACAGGGCCAGGACAGGCACTGAAGCCCTCAGTGGCTTCCACAGATAGAAGATGAGGAGACACCTAGGGGAGAGGCAGAGGCAGCAGTGGAGCCCGTGAATCTGAGCAGGAAGAAAAAATCAGACCCAAATTGTACTTTCAGTTTGGGCTAAAGCTGGAGGGTGAGCCTCCCACCCCCTATATGATTGTTACTGCTTGTTTCCAGTCTCTCAATTCTGGCAGCTACTTTAAAGAGAGGAGCCTAGGGCTCCTGGCTGGGCTTCCAAAGCTGCTTCTGCTCTTCTCTTTCAAGGTGGAACCAGCTCTGCTGTTTGACACCAGTACAGGGCACTGCCTTTAGAGCCCTGTATTATGTGGCAGGCACCACACTGGTATTATCCGTGGGCACATGGGACTCTGACGGCACCCGGAGTAGCCACTGAGATTGTAAAGATGCCACAGGTGCAACTGGTGCCTTTGATTTAGCAGAAGCACCTTTCAAAGTCTTCATTGCACTTGAAGTCCTCACCTCTAGAAGAGGGAGAGGGCTTGTTCAGCCTCAGTAGAGCCAGGACAAATGGGGACATTTCTGAGGAGGAAAGCTTAAGTTAAGGAAGAAGTTTTAATAACTAGAGCTGCCAGCAGTGGAACTGGCTGTCTTGTAAAGCTGTGAGGTTTCTGTTCCAGGAGGTATTCTAGCAAGAGTCCGTCGTAAGTGTTGTGGAGCGGAAGCCTGCAATGGCAAAATGGGCTGAATGCCTTCTCTATTGCCTCTAACTCTGCCCAACTCTGTATTATTCTGAGGGTGACCGATTAGCTTCTTTATTCTGACCTCTGTTCTGGATACATCCTTTTGCAGACAAAACCCACAGCCAAGTTCCCTGACGCTGGCAAGGGAGCATCTGAGGGGAGGTTAGGCATGTGCCACCCACTCAATGGGCTGTTCTCTTCCTGCCTGGATTTGAGTTGAGGAAGTTGGCTCTTGGTGGGTGTGGTAGACAGAATAATGGTGCCCTAAAGACGTTCATGTCCTAATCTCTAAACCTGTGAATTTGTTACCTTACATGGCAAGAGGCACCTTATAGGTATAAAGTTAAGGATCCTGAATTGGGAAAATAATCCTGGATTATCCAGGTGAGCACAAAGTAATCAAGGGTCAGAGAAAAAGGAGATGTGACAGCAAAAGCAGAGATTAGAGTGATGTGCTTTGAATATGGAGGAGGGTGCCATGAGCCAAAGAATGCAGCTTCTCGGGCTTTCCTGGTGGCGCAGTGGTTGAGAGTCCGCCTGCTGATGCAGGGGACACGGGTTCGTGACCCGGTCCGGGAAGATCCCACATGCCGCGGAGCGGCTGGGCCCGAGAGCCATGGCCACTGAGCCTGCGCGTCCGGAGCCTGTGCTCCGCAACGGGAGAGGCCACAACAGTGAGAGGCCCGCGTACCGCAAACAAACAAACAAACAAACAAACAAAACAAGAATGCAGCTTCTAGGGGCCTATAGAAGCTGGAAAGGCAAGGAAATGGATTCTCCCCAAAGCCTGCGGAAAGAATGCAGCCCTGCTGACACCCTTAATTTTAGCTCCATAAGACCCGTTTCAGGCTCCTGACCTATAGAACTTTAAGATAATAAATTGCTGTTTTAAGCCACCAACTTGTGGTAATTAGTTATCAAAGTAGGAAACTAATACTGAGGACTTAGGACCAAGTCCAAAGACAACTAGCACACAGCCTGGTAGTCAGGAGAAAAAACATATCCCATAAGGAGGGAGTGAACGAGGCAGTTAAGAGCATGGACCTTGGAGACAAACAGACCTGGATTCAAAGTCCAGCTCTGCTACGTTTCACAATATCTCAGAGGCTCATTTCCTTACCCATAAAATGGGAGTATTAATACCCACCTTGCCCAAGGTGATTGTGAAGATGAAATAAAATAATGTGGGAGCTCAGCAGAATGCCTGGAACATAGCAAGGGCTCAATAAATAGTAGCAGTAGTTATTCTTATTCTATCCACCATCACTTCTATTACTACTACTACCACTGTCGTTACTGCTACTGCTGCCACTGCTACTAATACTGCCAACAACAACAAGAGCATTCTGTATGGCTGAAGGGCAGAGCAGGTGCTGCAGAAGAATTAATAGAGACAGCAGCTGCAAGGAGGGAGGATGGGATTAGAAAGGGTCAGAGAGTGGAAGTCACAACTTCACATGGCTGTTTGAGATTGACTTCGGAATCTGAAGCCTGGCCTGAGGGCTCTGGAGGCGGAAGAGGTTAACATCTGTCTCTGCCCATCCCAAAACTGTGCTGGATTATCTGTGCCTGGGCTCAGAGACCTGGACTCAGAATCATCAGGCAAGGCCTTCCCTCTGAGCTTCTGTCTGGCACAGTGCCCCCAGCCCAGACCTTGAGCTAGGGAAATGCTGGAGAAATGCCAAGACATGACAGATTCCGGAATTTCAGGCACTGGTCCTCTGCTCTGGGAGACAAACCAGGACCCCGAACCCAAGTACACATCCATTTCTTCTTGTTATTTTCCAGTTGAGAAAAGTCAGACAGCAAATGAATGTGTGAACAAGGTACAAATACCTCCTCATTATCTCTGTGATTGTCTCCCAAGGCCCTGCTATTGTTCAGGGGCTCTCCCTGCTTCTTTTCTTTGATTACAGAAAGGCACCAGATGGCTTTTCCCTAAGACACTGGGTTTTGATGAGTAACACACTAAGACAATGTATTGTGGATATTTTTAGGACGTAACACCACTTAATAGGGTGGTTAAGAATCTTCCTCTGGAGTCTGATAAAATCTGGCCTCACACCCTGGCTTTGTCACTTTTTAGCTGTGTGGCCTGGGACAAGCTCCTTAACTTCTCTGAGCCTCAATTGAGGTTGTAGGGAATTCCCTGGTGGTCCAGCGGTTAGGAGTCCGAGGTTTCACTGCCGAGGGAGCATGTTCGATCCCTGGTCAGGGAACTAAGATCCTGCAAGCTGCGCGGCTTGGCCAAATAAAATAAAATGGCTGTAATAGCAGATACCTTTTAGGGTTCTTGTAAGGAGAAATGAGATGATCCATACACTGTACTCAGCACACTGCCTGGACTTTAGCAATTACTGAGGAGATACTGATTACTGTTGTTAGTATCATTGCCATGTTAATATCATTTTCAGAAAAAGCTTTAACTTGGGACCAGAGGCAGCCACAAGCCCAGGTACCAACTTGGCTTTCCCTCTCTGTATTGTTGCAGCCGCCTGAGACTGCATGCTTGGCAGGGTCTGGGAGGTCAGGCCCCTTTGTCCTGCAGGGTTCAGGAGGGTAGGCAGCCTGAGGCTCTCCCAGGTGGGTTCAGCCAGGCACAGCTATAAGAGACAAGGAAGAGATGTTGACGTGTTCCAGATGTGCTCCACAGCTGTTGTGTTGGGGATTGGTGCTGTCTCTCCTATCAAAACTTTTAAAAAAATTTGTTACTGAGAAGCTGGTTTCTAACTTCATGTGTCTTCACACACAAGGGGTGAATTAGTTGACAGGCTGATTTGGTTATAACTGATGAAAACATACCTGAGAAATCATGACACTTCAGGTTTATCTCAAACCTGGTGACTTGGAGCAAATTTCCCCAGAGGGCAAAAGGATATAAAGGATCGAGTCAAATGACATGTGTCAGCGGCTTGGAATTCAAGCCCCTGGAGCAATAGCAATTGATGGGTTGCTGTGGAACAAGCATTCACCTTCACTGCTGGTGGCAGTGAAATCACTGTAACCTTTGGGAATGTAATTTTGTTGTCAAACCCAGGTTCATGTACCTGATGCACAGTGAGGCCAAACAATCCATAATGTTGGAGTTTGGAACACAGAAAGGTTTATTGCAGGGCACCAAGCAAGGAGAACAGGCAGCTCATGCTCAAAAGACCCAAACTCCTCAATGGTTTTGGGGAAAGAGTTTTTTTGTTTGTTTTGATTTTTTTTATGTGGACCATTTTTTTTTTTTTTTTTTCTTTGCTGTACGCGGGCCTCTCACTGTTGTGGCCTCTCCCGTTGCGGAGCACAGGCTCCAGACCCGCAGGCTCAGCAGCCATGGCTCACAGGCCCAGCTGCTCCGCAGCATGTGGGATCCTCCCGGACCAGGGCACGAACCCGTGTCCCCTGCATCGGCAGGCAGACTCTCAACCACTGCACCACCAGGGAAGCCCGATCTGGACCATTTTAAAAAATTTTATTGAATTTGCTACAATACTGCTTCTGTTTTATGTTTTGGTTTATTTGCTGCGAGGCATATGGGATCTTAGCTCCCTGATCAGAGGTTGGACACACACCCCCTGCATTGGAAGGCAAAGTCTTAACCACTGGACCACCAGGGAAGTCCCCTGGGGTAAGAGTTTTTAAATGCAAAATTTGGGGTGAGGGCTGCAGAGTGTGACTTTTTTCTGATTGGTTGGGGATGAGGTGATATCTTGGGAATCTCAACCTTCTGGTTCCAACCAGTCTGGGGTCTACGTGCTTCTGATCAGGTTGTAGTCACCATCCTCCACCTGGGTGGAGATCTTAGTTTCTGTAGAAGAACTAAGGGATACGTATCAGATTGTTATCTATATCCTTTCAAGAGGAACTAGGAGGCCAGTGACTCTACTGTCCTATTAGCTGCTTGAACCTGCTCTTTGGAATTTGGGGAAGGCCTAGGAGATTAAAGCCTTTTCTTTTTCTTTTTTTTCCTACAAACAAAAATCAGGGGACACGGACGGGCTTTTGTACCCAGGAGGGCTGTGCAGGGTCCTATTCAGTTTCAGTCCCCCCTTTTCTCTGATACTCCTCAATATTGAGAGGAACAGGTTCAGCACAAGAAAGGAAATAAAGTTTTGGATAGACATATTAATCATAAACTCAGGAGAGGAACTCAGTTTTACAGAGACTTGGTTTCAATTTGGCTGTTGGCGTAAAAGTGTGTATTTCCTTAAGCTTGGTAATTCCGTCTCTGAGAATCTATCCTAAAGAAGTAATTCACAAATTTAGAAAGAGCTGTATGCATATGTTTCTTCATTGCCTCATTGTGTATAAGAGTGAAAAGACAGAAACATTCTAAATATCAAACAAAGGGTCTAACAATAGGGGGTTGGTTAAGTAAACAGCAGCATGTCCATTTGGTAGAATGTTATGTAGCCATTGTTAATGGGTATCACAAAGACCACACAGCAGCCCAGGAAAAGGCTTGCGGTATATATCAAGTGAAAAAGTCAAACACAACATGGTATAATTATAACTCTGTGAAAGATCAGATAGAATAATATATTGGAAAGAGTTACAGAAATATATTATTAGGGATTGTGTCAGGATAATGGAGGAATTCTGGGTAACTTTTTTGGTACATGGTCCAAGTTTTTAATTTTGTAGTTATATAAGTTTGTGGTGGGCAGAATAACGACCCCTTCAAAGATCTCCACGTCCTAACCCCTGGGACCTGGGCATATGTTATCTTACACGGCAAAAGGGACTTTGCAAATGTGAATGTAAAATGAAGGATTTTGAAATGGGGAGGGTATCCTGAATTATCCAAATGGGCCCAATGTAACCACAGAGGTCCCTAAAAAAAGGGAGGCAGGAATATCAGGGTCAGAGAAATATTAGAACATGCTACACTGCTGGCTTTGAAGAGGGAGGAAGGCGCCATGAGCTAAGAAATTCATGTGACCTCTGGAAACAGGAAAAGGCAAAGGAACAGATTGTTTCCCAGAGCCTCCAGAAGGAGCACAGCCCTGCCAACACCTTGATTTTAGCCCAGAGAGGCCCATTTCAGACTTCTGACCTCCAGGAATTATGAAATAATAAGTGTGGGGTTTTTTTGTTTATTTTTTTTATTGAGGTATAGTTGATTTATAATGTTATATAGGTTTTAGGGGTACAATATAGTGATTCACAATTTTTAAAGATCATACTCCATTTATAGTTATTATAAAATATTGGCTATATTCCCTGTGCTGTATAATACATCCTTGTAGCTTATTTATTTTATATATAGTAGTTTGTAACTCTTAATCCCCTACCTCAATCTTGCCCCTCCCCTCTTTCCTCTCCCCACTGGTAACCACTAGTTTGTTTTCTATGTCTGTGAGTCTGTTTCTTTTTTGTTCTATTCACTAGTCTATTATTTTTTAGATTCCACATATAAGTGATAACATACAGGATTTGTCTTTCTCTGTCAATAAGTGTGTTGTTTTAAGGTGGCAGACTAGGAGGGTGTGGAATTCATGTCTCTGCAGAACTAGGGCACCTACCATTCACTGGTGGGGGACCACGGACACCTAAAGGGATGGGAGGAAGCCCCAGCGACCAATACTGCTCCTTTTTTCCTTTTCTTTTTGTTTTTTTTTTGTCATGCCATGTGGCTTGTGGGATCTGGCAGGTTCCCAGGCCGGAGGTCAGGCCCGAGCTCCTGTGGTGGGAGTGCCAAGTCCAAACCGCTGGACTAACAGAGAACCTCAGACTCCAGGGAATATTAATCGGAGTGAGGCCTCCCGGTGGTCCTCATCTCAGCACCAAGACCTGGCTCTACCTAACTGCCTGCAAACTCCAGTGCTGGACTCCTCAGGCCAAACAACCAGTAAGACAGGAATACAGCTCCACCCATCAAAAAAAAAAAAAAAAAAAAAAAGATGTTACAGTTGAAGGAGCAAGGTAAAAACCTACAAGACCAAATAAATGAAGACGAAATAGGCAACGTACCTGAAAAAGAATTCAGAGTAATGATAGTAAAGTTGATCGAAAATCTTGGAAGCAGAATGGAGAAAATATAAGAAATGTTTAACAAGGATCTAGAAGAATGAAAGAGCAAACAAACGTGATGAACACACAATAACTGAAATTAAAAATACTCTAGAAGGAATCAATAGCAGAATAACTGAGGCAGAAGAACGGATAAGTGAGCTGGAAGATAAAATGGTGGAAATAACTGCCAGGGAGCAGAATAAAGAAAAAAAGAATGGGGGCTTCCCTGGTGGTGCAGTGGTTGAGAGTCCGCCTGCTGATGCAGGGGACACAGGTTTGTGTCCCGGTCTGGGAGGATCCCACGTGCCGCGGAGCGGTTGGGCCCGTGAGCCATGGCCGCTGAGCCTGCACGTCTGGAGCCTGTGCTCTGCAACGGAAGAGGCCACAACAGTGAGAGGCCCGCGTACTGCAAAAAAAAAAAAAAAAGAATGAGAAGAATTGAGGACAGTCTCAGAGACCGCTGGGACAACATTAAATGCACCAACATTCAAATTATAGGGGTCCCAGATGAAGAAGAGAAAAAAAAAGGGTCTGGGAAAATATTTGAAGAGATTATAGTCGAAAATTTCCCTAACTTGGGAAGGGAAATAGTCAATCAAGTCCAGGAAGCGCAGAGAGTCCCATACAGGGTAAACCCAAAGAGAAACACACCGAGACACATATTAATCAAACTATCAAAAATTAAATAAAAAGGAAAAATATTAAAAGCAGCAAGGGAAAAGCAACAAATAACATACAAGGGAATCCCCATAAGGTTAAAAGCTGATCCTTCAGCAGAAACTCTGCAAGCCAGAAGGGAGTGGCAGGACATATTTAAAGTGAGGAAAGGGGAAAACCTACAACCAAGATTACTCTACCCAGCAAGGATGTCATTCAGATTTGATGGAGAAATCAAAAGGTTTACAGACAACCAAAAGCTAAGAGAATTCAGCACCACCAAACCAGCTTTACAACAAATGCTAAAGGAACTTCTCTAAGCAGGAAACACAAGAGAAGAAAAAGACCCACAAAAACAAACCCAAATCAATTAAGAAAATGGCAATAAGAACATACATATCGATAATCACCTTGAATGTAAATGGGTTAAACGCTACAACCAAAAGACACAGACTGGCTGAATGGATACAAAAACAAGACCCTTATATACACTGTCTACAAGAAACCCACTTCAGGCCTAGGGACACATACAGACTGAAAGTGAGGGGATGGAAAAAGATATTCCATGCAAATAGAAATCACAAGAAAGCTGGAGTAGCAATACTCATATCAGATAAAATAGACTTTAAAATAAAGACTGTTACAAGAGATAAGGAAGGACACTACATAATGATCAAGGGATCAATCCAAGAAGAAGATATAACAATTGTAAATATTTATGCACCCAACATAGGAGCACCTCAATACATGAAATGCGAACAGCCATAAAAGGAGAAATCGACAGTAACACAATAATAGTGGGGGACTTTAACACCCCACTTACACCAATAGATCATCCAGACAGAAAATAAATAAGGAAACACAAGCTTTAAGTGACACGATAGACTAGATAGATTTAATTGATATTTTTAGGACATTCCACCCAAAAGTGGAAGAATACACTTTCTTCTCAAGTGCACACAGAACATTCTCCAGGATAGATCACATCTTGGGTCACAAATCAAGCCTTGGTCAATTTAAGAAAATTGAAATTGTATCAGGCATCTTTTCCAACCACAATGCTATAAGACTAGATATCAGTTACAGGAAAAAAACTGTAAAAAATACAAACACTTGGATGCTAGCCAGTGCACTGCTAAATAACCAAGAGATTACTAAAGAAATCAAAGAAGAAATGAAAAAGTTACTAGAAACAAATGACAACGAAAACGCAATGATCCAAAACCTATGGGATGCAGCAAAAGCAGTTCTAAGAAGGAAGTTCATAGCAATTCAAGCTCACCTCAAGAAACAAGAAAAATCTCAAATAAGCAATCCAAACTTACACCTAAAGCAACTAGAAAAAGAAGAACAAAAGAAAACCTAAAGTTAGTAGAAGGAAAGAAATCATAAAGATGAGGACAGAGATAAATGAAATAGAAATGAAGAAAACAATAGCAAAGATCAATAAAACTAAATGTTGGTTCTTTGAGAAGATAAACAAAATTGAATATCCTTTAGCCAGACTCATCAAGAAAAAAAGAGAGAGGACACAAATCAATAAAATTAGAAATGAAAAACAAGAAGTTACAGTGGACACCACAGAAATACAGAAAAATCATAGGAGACTACTACAAGCAACGGTATGCCAATAAATGGACAACGTGGAAGAAATGGACAAATTCTTGGAAAAGTACAAGATTGAACCAGGAAGAATTAGAAAATATAAACAGACCAATCACAGGTAATGAAATTGAAACTATAATTAAAAACCTTCCAACAAACAAACGTCCAGGACCAGATGGCTTCACAGGCGAATTCTATCAAACATTTAGAGAAGAGTTAACACCTATCCTTCTCAAACTCTTCCAAAAAATTGCAGAGGGAGAAATATTCTCAAACTTGTTCTACGAAGCCACCATCACCCTGATACCAAAAACAGACAAAGATACTACAAAAAAAGAAAATTACAGATCAATATCACTGATGAATATAGATGCAAAAATCCTCAACAAAACTCTACCAAACAGAATCCAACAACACGTTAAAAGGACCATACAACATGATCAAGTGGGATTTATCCCAGGGATGCAATGATTCTTCAATATACACAAATCAATCAATGTGATACACCATATTAACAAATTGAAGAAGAAGAACCATATGATCATCTTAATAGATGCAGAATAAGCTTTTGACAAAATTCAACACCCATTTATGATAAAAAGTCTCCAGAAAGTGGGCTTAGTGAGAACAAACCTCAACATAACAAAAGCCATATATGACAAACCCACAGGAAACATCATCCTCAATGGTGAAAAACTGAAAGCATTTCCTCTAAGATCAGGAACAAGTAAAGGATGTCCACTCTCGCCACTATCATTCAACATAGTATTGTCAGTCCTAGCCATAGCAATCAGAGAAGAAAAAGAAATAAAAGGAATACAAACTGGAAAAGAAGAAGTAAAGTTGTCACTGTTTGCCGATGACATGATACTATACAGAGAAAATCCTAAAGATGCCACCAGAAAACTACTAGAACTAATCAATGAATTTGGTAAGTTTGCAGGATACAAGATTAATGCACAGAAATCCCTTGCTTTCCTATACACTAACAACGAAAGATCAGAAAGAGAAATTAAGTAAACAATCCCATTTACCATCGCAACAAAAAGAAGAAAATACCTAGGAACAAACCTACCTAAGGAGGCAAAAGACCTCTACTCAGAAAACTATAAAACACTAATGAAAGAAATCAAAGATAACATAAACAGATGGAGTGATATACCATGCTCCTGGATTGGAAGAATCAATATTGTGAAAATGACTGTACTACCCATATATATGGAATCTCAAAAAAAAATAATAAGGTTCTGAAGAACCTAGGGGCAGGACAGGAATAAAGATGCAGATGTAGAGAATGGACTTGAGGACACGAGGAGGGGGAATGGTAAGCTGGGACGAAGTGAGAGAGTGGCATGGACATACATACACTACCAAATGTAAAATAGATAGCTGGTGGGAAGCAGTCACATAGCACAGGGAGGTTAGCTCGGTGCTTTGTGACCACATAAAGGGGTGGGCTAGGGAGGGTGGGAGGGAGACGCAAGAGGGAGGATATATGGAGATATATGTGTATGTATAGCTGATCCACTTTGTTATAAAGCAGAAACTTACACACCATTGTAAAGCATTTATACTCCAATAAAGCTGTTTAAAAAAAAATCTAGAAACAATAAATGCTGGAGATGGTGTGGAGAAAAGGGAACTCTCCTGCACTTTTGGTGGGAATGTAAATTAATACAGCCTCTATGGAGAACAGTACCGAGGTTCCTTAAAAATCTAAAAATGAACTATCATATGACCCAGCAATCCCACTACTGGGCATATACCCTGAGAAAACCATAATTCAAAAAGATACATGCTCCACAGTGTTCATTGCAGCGCTATTTACAATAGCCAGGACATGGAAGCAACCTAAGTGTCCATCGACAGATGAATGGATAAAGAAGATGTGGCACATATATACAATAGGATATTACTCAGCCATTTAAAGGAACAAAATTGAGTTATTTGTAGTGAGTTGGATGGACCTGAAATCTGTTATACAGAGTGAAGTAAGTCAGAAAGAGAAAAACAAATACCATATGCTAACTCATATATATGGAATTACATAAACAATAATAAAAAATAAACATAAAAAAGCGGTACTGATGAATCTAGTGGCAGGACAGGAGTAAAGACGCAGACGTGGAGAACGGACTTGAGGGCACAGGGCGGGAAGGGGAAGCTGGGCTGAAGTGAGAGAGCAACATTGACGTATATACACTACCAAATGTAAAATGGATGGCTAGTGGGAAGCTACTGCATAGCACAAGGAGACCAGCTCGATGCTTTGTGATGTCCTAGAGGGATGGGATAGGGTGGGTGGGAGGGAGGTGCAAGAGGGAGGGCATACGGGTATATATGTATACATATAGCTGATTCACTTTGTTGTACAACAGAAACTAGCACAACCTTGTAAAGCATTTATACTCTAATAAAGATGTGAAAAAAAATGTAAGTTGTTTCAAGCCACTGAATTTGTGGTAATTTGTTATAGCAGCAATAGGAAATGAATATAATATATATGATAAAACTGAAATGAATACTATATAATAAAAATTAATTTTCTAAAGTGTCAACTATTACAAGAGTGTTACCAAATACAGTGGAATAATTATATATTTTCTTTACACTTATGCCCATGACATTTCCCCTTTGAATAAGGAAGAGGTTTGATTTTAGCATTGGCTTTGAAGGAGGCAGATCTGAGTTTGCATCTCAGCCCCTCAGCTGTGTGCCCTTGGGCAAGTTTATAAAAAACTTCTCTGATCTCCTAATCTACATATATGTGGACCATGAATATGATCATTTTCAGCTGCAGTGGGCCCCAAGAAGTTGACTGCTTTTTTTTTCTTAAATAATTTTTTTGAAATTTTAAAAATAATGTAACATTACAAACAGTATAGAAAGTGTAGAGGAAAACTCCCGTAATTCCTTCACCCTAACACAATAATTCTTTGGTGCATTCCCTTCCAGTCTTTTTTTCATATACCCATTTTGTTAGTCAAGATTCTTGGTTGGAAGTAACCAAAACCCAACTCAAAATAGCTTAGGTTAAAAAAAAAGGAAATTTGTTGGTTCAGTAACTGGGAAGGGTACTGGCTATTGGAATAGCTAGATTCATGTGTTCAAGTGATGTTGTTAGGGTCCTGTGTATCTCCATGCCCTGGCTCTGCTTTCTTCTGTGTGGCTTCAGTATCCAGGGAGTTCTCTTCATGTTGTGGGAAGAATGGCCAACAGCATGGTGACGCTTCTGTGGTCCTTAACAGCTCTTGATCGGAGAGGAAGACAAAGTATCCATGTACCAAATGTCATGCTGAGACCCTGATTGGCCTTCCATGGGCCACATGCATTTTCCCTGGACAAACAGTTGTGGGTAGGGGAAAAGGGTATCATGATTGTCTGGGTTGGTGTCACTTGCCCACTCCTACCGGAAGGGATTGGAGGAAACAGTGTGATTACTATACAACCAGGGGGAGGGGCAGTTCCTTTAACAAACATGAGGTGTTGGGCATGCAAAATCAGGAGCCATCCTCTATCTATATTTTATATCATGAGTAATTTGTACATCATTTCATGGTCTTCATAATGATCATTTTAATAGATTTAGGATTTCAGCACACTATGGTTTGCCTAACCCTTGTCAAATACTGTTAGCTACTTAGATTGCTATTAAAATTCCTCATTATAAATAATGCTGAAATGAACATTTTTTTGTGCAAATAGTTTTCTCTATAGGTTAGTTTATTTCTATAAGACAGATTCCCAGAAGAGGGGTTGCTGGGTTAAAGGTGAGAACAACTCATTTTGGCAAATTGTTTTCCAGGAGGGCTGCACAAATGTACAGGGAGCAGTGCAGCTGCTGAGCCTGAGAGGTAAAATTGTGCTCAGTCTCAGGCCTTGCAAACGGAGGTGGGTTAAAAGGACTCCACAAACCACTGTGCGTTGAGGTCATGGCCAAAGCAACAAACAGGAAATATACTTACCCTGCTTCAAACTGAGATGAAATGCAAACTTACTTCTAGTTAGGGAGATGTGTATCAGAACAGTGAGACACCGTCTTTCATCCATTTGATTGGTAAAACTTGGGGAAAGAGGCACCCTCATAATCAGCTGATAGAAATGGGAATTATTATGACATTTTGGGAAAATAATCTAGCAATATGGATTAAAATTGATCTGAGAACACCTTCATTGCATCACATAATTACCATTTCTTTTGTGGGGGGAACGTTTTTAAAAATTGAAATATAGTTGATTTACAATGTGTTCGTTTCTAGTGTGCAGCAAAGTGATTCAGTTATATATGTATATTATGTATACATGTATATATATATATATATATATATATATTCTTTTTCTTTCTTTTTTTGGCTGCGCTGGGTCTTTGTTGCTGTGCTTGGGCTTTTCTCTAGTTGCAGCGAGCGGGGGCTACTCTTCGTTGCGGTGTGTGGGCTTCTCATTGCGGTGGCTTCTCTTATTGTGGAGCACGGGCTCTAGGTGCATGGGCTTCAGTAGTTATGGCACTTGGGCTCAGTAGCTGTGGCTCGTGGGCTCTAGAGCACAGGCTCAGTAGTTGTGGTGCACGGGCTTAGTTGCTCCGTGGCATGTGGGATCTTCCTGGACCAGGGCTCGAACCCATGTCCCCTGCATTGGCAGGCAGATTCTTAACTGCTGCACCACCAAAGAAGCCCCAATATTCTTTTTCATATGGTTTATCACAGGATATTGAATATAGTTCCCTGTGCTATACAGTAGGACTTTGTTGTTTATCTGTTTTATAAAAAGTAGTTTGTATCTGCTAATCCCAAACTCCTAATTTATCACTCCCCTACACAATTTCCCCTTTGGTAACTGTAAGTTTGTTTTCTGTCTGTAAGTCTGTTTCTGTTTCATAAATAAGTTCATTTGTGTCATGTTTTAGATTCCATATAGAAGTGATATCATATGGTATTTGTCTTTCCCTTTCTGACTTACTTCACTTAGTAGGATAATCTCTAGGTCCATCCATGTTGCTGCAAATGGCATTATTTCATTCTTTTTTATGGCTGAGTACTATTCCATTTTATATATGTACCACATGTTCTTTATCCGTTCATCTGTCAATGGACATTTAGGTTGTTTCGGTATCTTGGCTATTGTGAATAGTGCAGCTATGAATATAGGGGTGCATGTATCTTTTTGAATTATAGTTTTGGCTGGATATATGCCCAGGAGTGGGATTGCTGGATCATATGGTAACTCTAGTTTTACTTTTCTAAGGAACCTTCATACTCTTCTCCATAGAGGCTCCACCAATTTACATTCCCACCAACAGTGTAGGAAGGTTCCTTTTTCTCCACATTCTCTCCTGCATTTGTTATTTGCAGGCTTTTTAATGATGGCCCTTCTGACCAATGTGAGGTGGTACTTTATTGTAGTTTTGATTTACATTTCTCTAATAATTAGCGATGTTGAGCATGTTTTCATCTGCCTGTTGGCCATCTGTATGTCTTCTTTGGAGAAATGTCTATTTAGGTCTTCTGCCCATTTTTTGATTTTTGTTGTTGTTGTTGTTATCAGGTATATGAGCTGTTTGTATATTTTAGAAATTAAGCCCTTGTTGGTCACATCATTTGCAAATATCTTCTAATCTTTTAGTTTTGTTTATGGTTTCCTTTGCTGTACAAAAGCTTAAGTTTGATTAGGTCCCATTTGTTTATTTTTTTTTAATTTCTATTGCCTTGGGAGACTGACATAAGAAAACACTGGTACAATTTATGTCAGAGAATATTTTGCCTATGTTCTCTTCTAGGAGTTTTATGGTATCATGTCTTATATTTAAGTCTTTAAGCCATTTTGAGTTTATTTTTGTGTATGGTGTGAGGGTGTGTTCTAACTTCATTGATATACATGTGGCTGTACAGCTTTCCCAACACCACTTGCTGAAGAGGCTGTCTTTTCTCCATTTTACATTCTTGCCTCCTTTGTTGAAGATTAATTGACAGTAGGTGTGTGGGTTTATTTCTGGGCTGTCTATTCTGTTCCATTGATCCATTAAAATACCATGCTGTTTTAATTACTGTAGCTTTACAGTATTTCCTGAAGCCTGGAAGTGTTATGCCTCTGCTTTGTTCTTTTTCCTCAGGATTACTTTGGCAATTCTGCGTCCCCAGAATTTATTCATCTTCTAACTGGAAGTTTGTACCCTTTGACAGACATCACCACTTTCCTCTCACCCTTCCACCCCCATTCCCTGGTAGACAACATTCTATGCTCTGTTTCTGTAAGTTAGGCTTTTTTAGATTCTTTCTAATCTAAAATCCAATGTGAAAAAAAAGCACATCCTAATAGTTGAGAATTATGTTTTATTTGGGGCTTTACTGAGGACTATAGCCCAGGAAACAGCCTCTCAGATAGCTCTGAGGAACTATTCTAAAGAGGTAAGGGAGAAGCCAGGATATATAGGAGTTTTCACTGGAAAAAACAAAAAAGTCAAAAAAACCCCAAAAATAAAACATGTAGTTGAACATTAAAAGATTACTGCTAGTAACAAAAACTGACATCTCAAGTTAAGATTTTAGTGCTTTTCTTTGTATGGGAAGATGAAAGAGTCTGGACTTATTGAAATTATTCCTTTGATATGCACCTTAACTATCTAGAGCCAGTATCCTGTTTTTCTCCATCCTGAATTCCCCTCAGAGTGCACCAACAGGGGCGAATGCAGTGGCTGATGGCTTTATGTTTGCAACATCCTTTGTTTACTGAAACAGCAGGTGACATTCTTTGTCCACAGTTCCACATATGAGATCACACGGTATTAGTCTCTCTTTGTCTGATTAATTTCACTTAGTATAACATCCTCAAGGTCCATCCATGTGTTGCAAATGGCAGGATTTCCTTCTTTCTTATGGCTGAATAATATTGTAGTGTATGAGTGTATCACATCAATACATTGTACACCTTAAACTTCCACAATGTTATATGTCAATTATATCTCAATAAAGCTGTTTAAAAAATTGATGTGAGAATCCCATTTTTGTGAATCTGTTCTACAAAAAGGAGGTATCAGGTCTGTTTCCTGTTGGCATCAGTTTCTCTTTCTTTACAGGTTATAGCTCCCTGCATGAGCGAGATCTATCATTTTCTTTGGTCTTATCTCCAGGAGGTGCCACACCCATCTTTGACTTAAACAACTAAGCATTTGATATGGACTATGTGGCAGAGGCAGCTAACTATCTCTAGTAGCTATTTTCCCTTTCTTCCTTTTAGTAATAGATCCCACAGAGCCTATGACCACTCAGTTAGAGACCACATAACCCAGTCTCCCTTACAGCTAGGTGTGGTCATGTGAATAAGTTTTGGCCAATAAGAGAAAAGTGGAAGGAAAGTCTGCAAACTCCAGAGGTGAAGCCAGCGGATTTGTTCATCTAGAAATTTTGGCCTTTGAGAGATACAAATGAATATCTGCTGGCCTCTTGAACTGAGAAGAGATAGAATTGGGAGCCACAGGATGCTGCTTTCTGCCATGGGGACAATAAACAAGAAGAGGTGGTTTGCAAAGAATGGAGAATGGAGCAAATGCAAAACAAGAGGCAGGGTGGGGATACTGTGAGGTCTGACAGGTGCTCAGAGCAGCTGTCCCGGTCGTGGCTCTCATTCCTCATGAGCGGGCCATGCTACTCCTGCCCTTGGGTCCTTTTAATAGAGTCCCCATTTTCCTTCAGCAAATTTGAATGATTTTTCCATTATTTGCAAGAAAAGGGGATTCATAAAGATATGGAATAAACAGATAACCCTTTCTTTTGTATATAGTAGCAAAGAAGTTATGGCAGGAAAATTTATTGAGTTGTTGTATTTTGCTTTGGCTGTTGCGGAAAAATTAGAAAGAATAACAGCCATTTGTTTGTTTATTCTTGGGACTTTCCCCCCCTCTTCTAAGCAGGTAGACAGGCTTTGGGTTTCCTGCCTCAGAGGAAGTTTGAGCTATGGGGCTGCAAGAAGAAGTTACCTAAGGCAGCCTGCTGTCTTAGGTTTAAAGACATCTATTTTTTGTTTTGTTTTGTTTTCAGTATTTATTTATTTACTTATTTGGTTGCGCTGGGTCTTAGTTGTAGCAGGTAGGCTCCTTAGTTGTGGTTTGCAGGCTCCTTAGTTGTGGCTTGTGAACTCTTAGTTGCAGCATGCATGTGGGATCTAGTTCCCTGACCAGGGATTGAACCCGGGCCCCCTGCATTGGGAGCACAGAGTCTTATCCACTGCACCGCCAGGGAAGTCCCTGTCCTAGGTTCGGTTTCCAAAAGTTTGAGTTCCTTGGAGGGGATTCTAGAAGAAGGGAGAGAGGCTAATTATTCTAGTGTGGGATAGCTGGAAGCAGAGAGAGTGAAGGGAGAGTCCTTGATATCTCAAGGAGAAGGATGAAATTCTGTATATTCTGTGACTTTTGGCAACCTGTACCCTAATCTGGTCCCAGGGAGATTCCAGGACCTCAGAGGGGACTGGAAGCCTGCTGCATACAAAGAGATGGAATTTGGCTTTCCAGGCCTGTCACTTCCTGACAATAAAACTTTATTTATAAAAACATGGGAAGTTTGACAGATTTGGCCTATAGGCCATAGTTTGGTAATTCTTGGATTAGAACATCATCATTTAGCAGCCCTCAGTGAATTAGTAGATATGGACATTAGGAATCTGTAGATGTTAAGATCTTAAAAAGGCATTGTGTGCTTCCTGTGGTCTTGCCAAAGGGACCAAACTTGAGTCTAATCCAGTCTCTGGATGCAGCTACATATTTGCAGGAAATTTAAGGGACAGAGAAACATGTCGAACTGCACCAAGAATATGCAATCAATAAAATCTAGACTGGGAAGCTGTACAAGTCAAAAGCATTCTTCAACAGATTGGGTACAGTAAAGGGATAGAGGGAGAGATATGGGTTGAAAGAGATTGGGAATGTATTAACTTGGAGAATGGGCAAGACTAAAGTCCAGGTTAGGGATGTACATTAGGGTGATTATTATAAAAATCAGGATCTGGGGAGGGTTGTGATTGGGAAGGGGCCCATGGATGGGGCTTCTGGAGTAGATGGCAAGATTCTATTTCTTGATCTGATGGTGGTGACATGAATGTTCACCTTAGTTTGTGCTATGCATTTTTGGGTTTCATTTGTTTTTTGTTTTTTAATTTGGTGTTTTATTTTGCAGTTTTTGTTTGTTTTGTTTTAAACAGTTCTAAGGACAACATATAAGTCTGGCCTGCTAGGTGCCATGATTCTTTCTATGTACAGAGAGCTACTTTGGGAATGAAGCCATCCCAGAAGAATGCAGGGTCTAGAGACAGAATGTGAGACATAAAGTCCAAGATGATCTTGTTTGACTACCTGAATCTAGCCATTTCTGAAGATTGGTATATCCATGAAATTTTCAGTTATATGAACCAATAAAGTACCTTTTTATTTCTACTACTTTGGTTTGTAACCAGGAGTCCATCCACATATGTGTAGATCCTCAAAAGGATCTTGACTACTCTTTGTTGAATATTTCTCAAAAAAAAATGATGGTTTTGTTGGATTTTTGGTGATTGCTTCGACTGTCTGCAGTAACTCACATTCACTGCCACACACAGGCAAAACCTGTTCTTCATTCTCTCCGTGCTCTAGAAAGCTTTATTCCATATTTCATAATAGTGCGGTCCATCGTCATCCACTAAGACACGGTCCATTGTGACCTTGTTTGAGGGTTGGCAGAGCTCACTGAGGGAGGGTATGGGAAGGAATGTTCTGCCAAGGGAGGATAAAGATCCTGTCACCTGGGGGGCTTCCCTGGTGGCGCAGTGGTTGAGAGTCCGCCTGCCGATGCAGGGGACACGGGTTTGTGCCCCGGTCCGGGAAGATCCCACATGCCGCGGAGTGGCTGGGCCCGTGAGCTATGGCCGCTGAGCCTGCGCGTCCGGAGCCTGTGCTCCGCAACGGGAGGGGCCACAACAGTGAGAGGCCCGCGTACCGCAAAAACAAACAAAACAAAACAAAACAAACAAACAGAAAGATCCTGTCACCTGGAACAGCTGGCACATTTGATGGGGTGGTCCGAAGTAAGGGGCAGTCATGTGTTTCAGGGACCTTTCATTTATTCATTCATTATGTATTTATTGATTTCCAGGCACTGCACATGACAGGCCCAGGCTCAGCTTTCAGGGAACTCACAGCTGGGGTGTGGAGTGGGATGAAGGGCTATGTGGTACAACCTGGGGAGCTCTCAGAGGCCTACTTGTCTCTGCTCTGACCCATCCCCCTCTTCATGGTTCTGAAATTTCTGTCATTCGATTTATATCTTGATATTGGTGCGATACTCCCAGGAAGTCCAGTTTAGAATGCAAATGTGTTAACTAGAGGGATGAGCACGCTTGAGGACACAATATCGATATGGTAAAGAGTAGGAGAAGACAGACAATACATTTTGAGAAGAGAGTCTTTGGGAAGAGCTTGCAGCCTGCAGTCTGGAGCCCAGGTGCTGTCAAAGGTAAGCGAGAGGGATGGCCGTGGGAGAAAGGGTAGAGGAAAGAGAAGTTGAGAACTGCCTATTAGTTCACCAGTTTTCTCAAGTTTCGGTAGTACCCATGCCTTGAGTATCTCTCCCTGGTAAGGAAGTGGGACTTACTATTTTGTATTCTTGACTCTGAAGTCAGACAGAACTGTGTTTGAATTCCAGCCTTGCTACTTACTAGCTGGTGACCTGTACCAGGTCACTTCGAAACTCTCAGCCTCAGTTTTCTTATCTGTATAATGCAGAGAAGATATTCACCTTACTGGGTGGCAGTGGAAGTAAAAGATATTAATGTATCTAAAGAGCTCAGCAGAGGGCCCAAGCACATTGGTTTTTCTCAGTGAATGCTATTTCCTTCCCTTGGTTGAATAATCCCAGTCGTTTGATAGCATTCAGGTCAAAGAGAAGAGCAACTTCAAATGGCTCTTTAGATCAGCTATACAGATGAAACTTTTGGGGGTAGTTTTATCCTTTTAAAAAGAAAGAAAGGGAAACTTACCCCAATCTCATTCAGTTGGCATTCCGCAACCACATTTCTCAATATCCTACTTTCTAGTATTTTGTAGTATTTCTCTTTCCTGGCCTATTTTAGCCCCTATTAAGTCAAGCCTAACTGACTGGCTCTATGTCAGAGACAAGGGGTCTTAGAGTTCTTCCCTTCCATTTGTTTTTGTTTTCTCAAAGTATTAGCTTTTGGTGCCCAAGGCAATCAGGAAATGAGGGGAGTTTCCCTTTCTGGGAAACAGATAATTAAAAATAACGATGTATTGAGTGCTGGCTGTGCGCCAGGCAAATGGGCTCTGCATCTTACCAGTTTCTTTAATCTTTACAATAATCCTGTGAGTGGGGATTACTATTGCAGATTTATAGAGCCCTGTAGGGTTGACTTGAGGATTAAATGAAATAGGTTTGAAATGTGCTTAGAACATCTAGATTCAATAGATGTTAGCTGTCATTATACTATTATTTTTCAGTGAAGAAATTCAGGCTCAGTTGGGTTAAGATATCCACCTAAAGTCACCCAGCTAGAAGGCTGAAGAAGGATTCCAGGTCTTGCTGTGTAAATGTCAGTGTAAGAGACCCTCTATGTTTTACATCTTGATTGAAATGACAAAACACTAATCACTTTGAACAATGACAAAAGTTTCAACCCTGATTTAACCTGATAATCCAGTGAATGTTCACCATAATTTTGGGCCAAAACATCTCCTCCCCTTCCTGATCACCCGATCTGCCCCTTGTACACAATGCCAACTTCAGTCCTTCCAACTCCCAGAGCACAGCCTTATAAGACTCAACTGCTTTTCCAGACCCATCTCCCACTTCTTCTCAAACCATCAGAGAATACAATGGTGTACATTTATGGTGTGCCCTGCCCTTCCTCTTGGGCCCCTGGGATTGTTCTAGGGATGAGCACTGATCCCAGCCTGGCCAATTAGCACTTCTTTTCCCCTTAATTTCAAGCTTGAATTAAGAGTGGTAGTCCCTTTCTAATGGTGGCAATAGTAAGATGTAAAACTTGGGGGTGCTGTATTTCCTAATATATAAAGAAAGCCAGTCTTGAAAGAAACTGAAGCCAATGCAACAAGGGAAGCAAAGATGAAGCAAGAGAATTCTGATGGTGCTCAAGTTCCTGAAGCCTCTGTTTACTGCCCCCACCACTTTATGTTGACTGTTCAACAATTTTTTGGATTCCTTAAGCTAATTCTTCTCCTTTACTTTGCCAGGCAAATTCAGGTGGGAAGTTTCTGTCACTTGCAACCAGGAGTTCTGGATAACATAAATGCCACATGGCCACAGCTAAACTGGACTGCCTGCTCATTCTGAGCACACTTGTGCTTATGTTGTTCTTTGTGCCTAGAATGTTCCCCATTCCCACATGTCCAAAACTAACCACTCAGTCTTCAAGGCCCCATTTCTCATGAACTTTCCCTGGTCCAACATGTTGCAATTCAACTATCCCTCTTTTAAGCTCCCCAGTCCTTTAAAAAGGGGAAAAAAGTTCTTTTCGATACAGAGAAGATTAGCATGGCCCCTGTGGAAGGATGACATGCACATTTGTGAAGCGTTCCATATTTTTCAAATCTGTCTCAAGAGAATTATAATGTGTCTACGTCCTTTAGGCCCAGAGCCAATTAAATAAATTCTAACATTCCTTTAAAAAAAAAAAAAAGTTCTTTTATGGAACTTAGAACTTTCTAACTTGCGTTACAATTATTTGTATATACACCTCCTCTACTAGTTTCTTGTATATACACCTCCTCTACTAGTTTCTTTCCAGAACAAAGATTTGCCTTGTTCATCTTGTTCCCACTGTGCTACCACAGTATCTGGCACGGATAGCACTACATACATGTTAGTTTCCTTCTTGTTCCCTCCTCCTCTCTGGAGGCACACTTTTTCCCCTACAGTTTCGTTTTCTTTCCTCAGCATCAATGTTTCATTCCTTGCTGCTGAGTGAGAAAATGTTCATCCGTGTGTGCCTCAGGCAGTTGTGTTTTGATGAAACAACACTCACAAACTGTTGTAAAAATAAGCTAATTTACCTAAAAATGGTAACTGCATTGCAGCCTTAAGGAGCTACGAGGGAAATGAATACTGGTGAGATAGTGGGCTGTCCTGGTATGTGTGATATTTCATTTAGAATATGGATTTCAAGTGGGAACTCTATAAGGTTTGCATTCAGCAAGAATGGACTGCATTTCCAAAAGAACTACCTGTCAATCTTGTGGTCCTATTTTTAGTATCCCTGCTTCCTTTCAAACCTCTTTGGCAGATCAATTATTTTTTAGGGAGAAAAGGGGTACCAAGTGTGTTCTCATATGTAGATACCCTTAAAAATTCTAGGCAACTTTTGTGGCCTGGAGGTTGGTGTTTTGAGACTACATCATTATCAGAATATGTAACTTTTTCTATTTAGCTGTCAGCTCCCTTTTCAAATTCTACCACCTGGGTGAAGTTCTCTCTGTCTAGAAATCTTTTCTCTTTTCTGAGTTCTGAGAATATTTATTTTCTGCACCATCTTTTAGCTCATATCATACTGCTTTTTATTGATGGCTGGTTTTGTTTGTTTTGTGCAAGTCTTTGTCTTCCAGAATAATTTTAATTGGTCCTTGGGTTTGGTCAGTTTCAAATTTTACAGGTACTCAGAGAAAACTGCAATAGTTACACTCTGTTCAAAGGATGATATATTCCAGAGGACCTACTAAAATACCTATCATACATCTATAAATATCAAGTTACAATAAACATCTTGCCCTTCCTTTGTATCCTCCTTCTCTGGTGGAGCAGTAGGGTAAACACGTTTCAGAAGTTGGGTGCCTAACTTTACAATTTTGCTCATTCAACCAACAAAAAAATACAGGGCAATGGAATCCACATTGTTGGTTATTTAGCTATCTTTTCATGGAGATTTATCTCCACCTTCAGTCTTCAGGACCCGAGAGGGCACGGACCTACTTTGTACAGCCTACAGTTCCAGCATGATGTCTTACACAGAGTAGGCACAAATAAATGTGAGAAATAATTGAATAATATATACACTCTCTTGGAGTTTCTTTGTGGGGAACATGATTAAGAATAAAGTGCTAATATCTATCTCAAAGTCTTTTCGTAAAAAAGTGGAGTATAAAGAAACACGTAAAAATAAGGGGGCTTCCCTGGTGGCACAGTGGTTGAGAGTCCGCCTGCCGATGCAGGGGACACGGGTTCGTGCCCCGGTCCGGCAAGATCCCACATGCCGCGGAGCGGCTGGGCCCGTGAGCCATGGCCACTGGGCCTGCGCGTCCAGAGCCTGTGCTCTGCAAGGGGAGAGGCCACAACAGTGAGAGGCCCGTGTACCGCAAATAAATAAATAAATAAATAAATTAATAATAAGGTATTGTTTTCACATTTTGGAAAAGCTTCTTGGCCTCTGATAGGCAGTATTACCTGGATCAGAAGGACTGGCTGAAGGGAACTCCTGGAGACCAAGTATGTGAGGGGGAATGCATTCTCTTTTTCTGGTGTTTAAAAAGAAGCTGTAAGAACAAAATGTTTCTAATTAAGATACCACTGATCTTTCCCTCCATTAATTCCATCTTTCTTCAAAGCTAATGGGTATATACAATGACTTCACATCAAAGACTCTTTTCTAATGGTTTAGGAGATGTGCGTTTTATTAGAACAAAGCAGAACTCACAACCCACAACAGAGCAATTTGTTGAAGTTATTTTAGAGTTGATTTACGGATCACTCTTTAGGAAATGGACTGGATCCTCATTATGTGTGCTATCTTTCTAAACCTTCTCCAAGAAGTGTTTCAGCTGTGCTTCCTCTCACTCAATCCTTCCCCCATACACTTATCACTTGCAGTCTCCTCACATGGCATTATACTTACCTATTTTCTTCCCTTCCTCCTCCCATTACACCATAAGCTCCTTGAAGACAGGTATTAAAGCTTGCTCAACTTAGTATATTCAGTATCTTGCACAAGTGCCTGGTTTATGATAGGCATTCAACAAAGATCTGTTAAATGAATGGATGAATGAAAATAATGTGTCACATTTATAGAGAGTTTTAGGCTTGCAAGTACTTTCCTATGTTATTTGACTCCCATGATACTCCGAGGCAGGCAAGATACCCATTATTAGCCGTATTTACAGGTTAGAAAGGCTGTAAAAAAAAAAAAGTTACACACATAATAAGGCCTAGCATTTAATAAGTAATTAATATGTGCCAGGAGCTTTACATATATATATATATATATATATTTTTTTTTTTTTTTTTTGCTGTACGCGGGCCTCTCACTGTTGTGGCCTCTCCCGTTGCAGAGCACAGGCTCTGGACGCACAGGCTCAGCGGCCATGGCTCACGGGCCTAGCCGCTCCGCGGCATGTGGGATCTTCCCGGACCAGGGCACGAACCCGTGTCCCCTGCATCGGCAGGCGGACTCTCAACCACTGCACCACCAGGGAAGCCCCTTTACATATATTTTACTCCTCACAGGAGCCCTGTGATAATAAGAACTAACATTGTGAGTTGACATATAAGGACCTGAGGTTCGGAGAGGTCAAGCAACTTCTCCAGAGTCACACACCTGGTAAGTGGGATTCCAGAATTCTCACCTATGTGACAGTGAAACAAATTATTTGACAGTGAGTCAAAAAACTCTTAGGCTAAACTGCCTCGCATATATCCAACTTATCTCCGCATATATCCATGGGGCAAGCACTCCCTCTTCTGCCTATATCACAATTTTTTACATTAGTGACACATACATGGCCTGTATGCTGCATATTCCTCATATGTCCCCAGTTAGATTGTGAACTTCTGGAGGGCAGCCATCGGCTCCATGACCTCAGGCAGTTACACATAACTGCTGCTCGTTAGAAAATTTTCAACGAAGGATACCAGGATGGTGGCTATAAATGCGGAGTCTTGGAGTAAGAACAGGTACAGAAGGAAGACGGGGACCGGTGTATTCATTCCACAACTTAATGAGCACCTGGGCCGGTGTTAGGTGCTGGAGACACAGTGATGACTAGGCCAGTCAGGGTCCCTCCACTCATGAGACTTCACTGTAGAGGTCGAGGTCAAGGTCAAGATCAAAGTCATAATTTACCTCTGTGTTCCTCAGTGGAAAAAAGAGGGGTCGCAGGCCCCAGCATCTGCAGGGTTTTGGCAGTCCTGCAGCACAAATTCATGAATAAAAAGCTAGAAGTAACTCAAGTGAACCGCTTTCATGTGATTGAACTTGACCGGCCAGAAGTCTTGGGCTGGCTGGTGTGGGAGATAAAGAGCGCAGAGCGCGTGGCGCGAGTCCGAGATAAAGGGGTGTGGCCGCCTAGCCTCTGCAGCCAGTTTTTCCACGCGTCGCTCCATCTGGCAGCAACAGGACGCGGGGCAGTAGGGTCTTCCAGGCCCACCACGAGGAAAAGGGGGCGCGTTGGCTGGCCCCCGTACTGCTCACCGCCGTTTATGAAACGCCCCCCAAATGTGCCTCATGCGGAGTCCGATCCTCGCGGACGCACCGAGCTGCCTGGCCTCTGCGCTGAAAGGTGAGGGCTGCGCGGTAACTGGGTGTTCTTAGAATCTAGGCTTCCCACCCCCATCCATTATTAAATCCCAGTCTCTTTTCCCGTTCTCCTGCACCCTGGCCCGAACACTCCTCCACCGAGCACTCCTCCCCCACCTACTCTTGCCTCCCGCGCTAGGCCTGGGGGGCGGGGCGCGGGCTCCAGGCTGCGCGAGAGTTCCGCCCAAGTCCCGCGAGACTCCCCGGCCGCCGCCGCTGCTGCTGTTGCTGCTGCCGCTGTTGCCGCCGCCGCCTCCTACGTCTTTCCCTTTGACAAGTCGCCGCTGCTGCAGCAAAAATAAAGGACGCGGCCACCGCAGCCGCTGCCGAGCCTGGCTCGGGTCGCCGGAGCCGCGCCCCACCCCCGCCAGCTCTGGAGCCGCGTATGGTAACGCCTTCTCTTCTGTCCTGCAGGCCGCCTGTGCGTGCGCCCAGCTGGCCCGGCAAGGCCAGCCGGAGCCGTTCGGGGGCCGCCGCCGAAGGGGGCCACTGGGGTCCTGGGTGGGAGGCAGGCAGAGGCCTGAGGAAGCCCTCCCGGCGCGGTGCGGCTCCTCGGCCCCTGAGGCCTCTCGCTGCCCGGGCGGCTACAGAGCCGCGTTAGAAGCCGAGCGGCTGGCCCGAGAGGGCGGAGGAACCCGCCCCTCTGGCGGCTTGCTGTATCAGTCCACGGGCCTCGGGGGTCGCGTCTCTGACCTCCCCCACTCCTTTATCTGCTAAGGAGAGTCCCGCCCCCCACCGGGGCTCGGACCGCGGGGTGGGGTGGCGGCCCGACTCTATTTCGGAATCCGAGGAGAGCCGCGACCCGGGTGCCCCCCGTCACCCTCCACCTTTGGAGGGGTGGAGGTTGGGACGACGTGTCTTTCCCTTTTGCTCTGCTTTTTGGGTGGGGGCAGCTCATCATCTGGTAAACCTTTTTTCAAATCTGCCTTTATAAAATAACAATTTATAAAGCTTTTGCTACTGGGAGGGGAGACGAGATACATTGTTAAGTCTCTGGGGTGAGATGAGGAGGATGAAGAGTGGAGCTGTCTCAGGGAACATAGTGAAACCTTTCCTGTGATGGGTGGCAGGTTCTTGGGAGACACAGGAGGACCGGAGCTGGTACGATCTCTCCCAGGAGGTTATGTAAAAGACATGCTGTGCATCCTAGAGAGCTGTGAAACATAGGGACAGAATTTTGCTTTAATTTAACAATGGTTTCTATAATGCAGTAGAAAATATGGATACTCAGAATAATAGGAATACCAAATCTGAACACATTGACCCATCCTCGTAATTCCATTTCCAGAGGTAGCATTTCATGGTTAACATTTTGGTGTATTTCCTAACAGACACTTAACAGTTTTTGGCTCATCCTTGACTGGGACTTCCCCATTCTATACATGTTGGAAAAATGATTTGTTTTATTTGAGTCACTTCTTTGACCTGCTTGATTAAAACTGGTTACTTGTTCATTAGCACGGGCTGTACTCTGTCATCACTATCTCTTTCATTGGGCCCTCTTCCAAAATGATTATTAGCTAAATGCTTTTAAAAAAAGAAAACATTAAAAATTATTATTTACTTGGATCTAGGACATATGTGTCTTTACAGTTCTGCCTGTGGTGGGTGCTGTAAAGGAGTAGTATTTGTGGAAAGCAAATAAACTTTGATTATTATGGTGGGAAGAAACCTGTTTACTTCAAGGCTTTATAAAATTGGCTCCCATTGGTTATTTTTAGACCCAAATCATTGTGTGGCATTGTTTGTTTCATAGTGCTTTTGTGATTGGGATGGGATGGGATGGGGTGGGATGGACATTGATTATGTAGATTTCTATAGTGTGTGTTTATACAAGCAAAATTGAGTGTCCTTGGTACCTGTGTGCATATATGTGCATATATATGTACACACATGTGTATTAAGCACCTGTACGCATTCATAAATCTTGGAAGTGAGTTAAAATGTATTGTTATATTATTTGAAGAAAGAAAGCATTAGGTTGGGCAAAGAATAGTCTTGCAATATTTCCCCCAAATCACATGACAGTTTTATATGGCAGAATGAGACATCTAGGGAGGTTGAAAATCTGGAGGCTTTTAAAAATAGGATAGATTGTCATCTATCTGGGGTTGTCATTGGAATGGCCTATTAAGGCCTCTTGTAATTCTAAACTTTTATGAATTTTGCTTTCCCTAAGGTTCTTATCACTTTGCTTCTTAAATTTCTAGTCATGCTGTTTGCTCGTGACACTTACCCATTCATTTGCTCGTCATGTATTCCACTCCCAATGCAGGCATCGTGGTGGTGCGTGGAGGAGAAAGCAAATGTAAACATGTCACTTAATCTGTTTATTAATATAAACATCTGAAAATCTTATTTGATAAAAGGAATTTCAGAAGACTTGTTGATTAGGCTGGGTTGGTTAGTAGAGGATGCAAATAATAAATACAGTACAATTCTAATGTCCCAAGCATTTTTTCCCAAAAAAGATGAAATTACTCAATATTTGAAATTTTAAAAAAAAGACTGCATACATTGAACAGCTGATTTTTTAAAATTCAGATTTTCAGAACTTAAAATAACAATGATGATGACTTTGTAGTTTAGGGTGTGGAGAGAAGTTTGTATTAGGATAAAAGCAAATTGACTTGAGAAAAACCTTGAATTTTATGGTTGGACGACTATGTGATAATAAGTAACAAACTTACTGTAATCTATTGACAGTTTTTTATGTAAATAAAACTTTGGCTTAACAGACAAATGAAATATGTTATTTTGGGCACATACTACAGATTATCACGATATTGAAAACATAAAAAAAAATTGGTTGTTTTAAAAGAAGTTTGCAAAGCCAGTAAAGTTGCAACAGCAGCAAATTTTTTTTGACTAAAAAGGCAGAAGGTATAAAAAACATAACGTAGGTAATTTACTTTTTAGATGCCCCATCTGGTTTTTATGATTTTAGTTTGTTCTGCTGTCACTTACTAGACCCTCTAAATTAATGGGAATATTAAATTCCAGATGAGATCCCTGAGCAAGGGAATAAGACATTCGCATAAGATGATCGATTGATGGATTTTATTTATTTTTAACTTTATTTTGAAATAATGTTAGACTTACAGAAACGTTGCAAAGATAGTACAGAGAGTTCCTATATACCATTCACATAGCATCCTCTATTGTTGAAGACTTACATAACAATGATCAAACCCAGGAAATTCGCATTGGTGAAATATTATTAACTAAACTACAGACTTTATATGAATGTCACCAGTTTTTCCCCAATATATATATATTTTTTTCTCTTCCGGGATCTAATCCAGGATCCCACATTGCATTTAGTTGTTAATATCTTCCTCGTCTTGTCTACAATCTGTGACAGTTCCTCTGTTTTTCCTTGTCTTTCATGACCTTGACACTTTTGATGAGTACTAGTCGGTTATTTTGTATAATATTTCTCATTTTGGGTTTGTCTGATGTTTTTCTCATGATTAGATTGAGGTTCTGTATGTTTGCAAGAAAACTACAAAAGGGATGTGTCCTCACTGCATCATACTAGAGGGTACATGGTGCTGATATGTCTTATTGCTAGTGATATTTTAACCTTGATTGCTTTATTAAGGTGAACTCTGCTGTATTCTCCACTATAAAGTTACTGTTTTTCTTTCTGTAATTGATACATATCTTAAGGGAGATACTTTGAGACTATGCAGATAGTTTCTCCTCAAACTTTCTCCCCCTGATTTTAGCAACCATTGGTGGATGTTGTCTGCAACAGTTATTACTGTGGTATTTGCCTACTGGTGATTTTGTTATTTCCCTCGTTCCTTTTACATTTATTATTGGAATTCTTCTGTAAGAAAGAGATGTCCCTTCCTCATTTATTTGTTAAATTATTTATTTTTATAAGTATGACTTCATGGATATTTATTTTATTCTACAGATCCCACTTCAATAGTATCATTATCTTATTGCTCAGATTCTTCCAGTTTTGGCCATTAGGAGCTTTTTCGGGTTGTCCTCCACCCTTTTTTGAGCACTTCCTTATATTCTGGCACCACAGGCTATATTCCATGCTGATCTTGTATTTTTCCTTGTACCTGTCCTGAAATCAACTACTTCTCTAAGGAGATCTTGTTCCTTTTATTGGAGAACAGAATTTAAATCAAGATCTGAATGCTAGGTATGCTCACTGGGGTGTCATTGCTCCTAGGCCCTCAGAGGACAGAGCTAGGAGATATATGTATATATACTAACCTGCTCACACATGCTAGCAGACACACACACACACACACACACACTTATTTCTGTACTTGTCTTTCTCTATATTTTAAAAACCATATTTGAGTTCATATTAATATCTTGTATTCCAGTCCAACAGCACAAGGTTCATTCCAACCTTTTCTTTTTATTTATTTATTTAATTAATTTTTATTGGCGTATGGCTGCTTTACAATGTTGTGTTAGTTTCTGCTGTACCAACCGTTTCTTATTTGTAACTTTTTTTCCTGACAGTGAGAAACCCGCCTCTCATTATCTATAATACTGTATACTAATTTATTTGTTCAATTTTAGAATGCACATCAAGTAGTGACCGATTGCTAACCCTTATGAGAAACATATTTACCAATGAGTGCAGTATTTGTATACATGTTTTTTTTCTTGTCTTTAGCCTTGCAGTATGTAGTCAACATACTGTTTTTCAAAGTTACTTAGGTTAATTCTTTTGTTCCTCACTTCCTTTAGTGTGGTTATATTATTCATCTGTAATGCAGTTCTCATTCTTTGTATCCTATCTTGGGTTCCTCCAATTCTGGTTGATTTTATTTCTTTTGGTATATGAAACATTACTGCTACTAAACATTACATTAAAAAACATATACTCATAATTGTCACTCCTTATTCCTACTACCCTATTCCCATTCCCTCCCCTCCCCCTTTTCCCCACCTGTTTTCCATGCCCTTAGGTAACCAGCTTCTTTAGTTTCTCGTTTATCCTTCCATTATCTTTTACACAGATGAACAGATTGTGTTTTTTTGGTATTCCTTTTTTTCTTGCATGCAGTTTTTTAAATTGAGGTACAATTCACAAAACACAAAGCTCACCCTTTTGAAGTGTACAAATCATTGTTTTTTAGTCTATTCATAAGGTTGTGCAACCATCACCACTACCTAATTTTAGAACATTTTCATTATCCGGAAATGAAACCCTGTATTCATTAGTAGTCACTTCCTATTCCCCCTTCTCCAGCCACTAGTAACCATACTTTGTTTGTATGAATTTGTCTATTCTGGACATTTCTTGTAAATGGAATCATATGATATGTGGACTTTTGTGCCTGACTTCTTTCACTTAACGTAATCTTTTCTATGTTCATCTATGTTATAGCATGTGTCAATACTTCATTCTTTTTATGGCTGAATAATATTCCATTGTATGAATATACCACACTTTGTTCATCCATGCATCAGTTGCTGGACATTTGGGTTTTCTTTTCTTTTCTTTTTTCTTTTTTGGCTATTATGAACATTCAGGTACAAGTTTTTATGTGGACGTATGTTTTCAATTCCCTTGGGTATATACCTAGGAGTGGAATTACTGGGTCGTATGATAACTTTTTGAGGAACTGCCAAACTCTTTTTCCCATTCCCTTCTTTCTTATATGAAGAGTGGCATGTTATAGATACTTTCTGCACCTTTTTTTCAACTTACTAGTATGTCCTGGAAATCACCCCAACAGTTCATTCTTTTGAAGAGATAGTCTTTTGATATTCTCCATTCTTTTTTTAAAAAAATTAAAAATTTTTGATTTATTTATTTTTTGGCAGCACCATGTGGCTTATGGGATTTTAGTTCCCTGGCCAGGGATCTAATGCAGGGTCCCAGTAGTTAGAGCGCTGAGTCCTAACCAGTGGATCACCAGGGAATTCCCAGATATTCTCCATTCTTTTTTACAGCTGTATAGTACTCTACTGTGTAGATGTATCCTAAGTTATTCAGTCATTCTTTTATATGTGAGCACTTAGGTTGTTTCCTATATTTTGCAGTTATAAACAAATTTGCAGTAAGTGACCTGTGAATATATATTTTTGTAGTGTAAGAGATGTATCTTCAGGGTAGATTCCTGTAAGTGGGATTGCTGGGTCAAAAGTTCTGTGCATATGTAGTTTTGTTAGGTATTGCCAAATTTTCCTCCAGGAGTGTTGTAATAATTTGCGTTCCCACCAGTAATGTATGAGAGCACCTGTTTTCACCACAGCCTTACCAACAGAATGTGTTGTTGTGCTTTTTAATATTTTTTTTTTTGCCAGAGACGAGTGATTTTAAAAAATGCCCTGCAGTCATTTCAGTGACCGGAACCCATCGTGGAAGGGCACTTAATGCCTGCTGTTGGCAGGTTCCTTTTTTTTTTTTTGGTCGCATTGGGTCTCCATTGCTGCGTGCGAGCTTTCTCTAGTTGTGGCGAGCGGGGGCTACTCTTCATTGTGGAGCACGGGCTCTAGGCGTGCGGGCTTCAGTAGTTGTGGCTCTAGGGCTCTAGAGCGCAGGCTTAGTAGTTGTGGCGAGTGGGCTTAGTTGCTTTGTGACATGTGGGATCTTCCTGGACCAGGGCTTGAACCTGTGTCCTCCGCATTGGCAGGCGGATTCTTAACCACTGCGCCACCAGGGAAGTCCCGTTGGCAGGTTCTTACAGCTTGAAAATGAAATATATTGTCCACTAATACTGTACTGATGACCTGTAGGTTATTTTGTGCAGGGGAAATTGACTAGAAGGCAATTTCCGATCTAGCCAGGATTGCTCATTTGAAACTTTTTGCATTTAATGGAGTTGCTGCATTGATTCATAATACCTGTGCTCTGAAATACTTGTGGAGTTTAACAAAGGATAACTGAAATTGTAAGGAGAATATTTTTTCCTCTAGAGTATGTATGAGATAGTAATTATTGGTTCACATTGTATGTTAGTTATTTTGAACAGGACATACAGTACATATTGACACTATGGTATGGTAGTTATTTGAACAGTAATGGCTTTATCTGGAATCTGTTTTATTTCCATAAGAAAGAAGGCCAATCTTAAGGAAGAAGAAATCGAGAGTTTAAAGTTCTGGATTAGGATAATCCTATCAGATTTTAGTGGTGCCAAGAAACTAAGACAACATGAAAAACATCTCCATCTTACAAGGTAACAGGTTCTTCTGCTCAGGGAGGCTGGAAATTTAGGTTCTTTCACCAAAAAGGACATTGTTCCAGGTGCTTGGAACACATTAATGAAAAAACAAATATTCTTGCACTGGAGGAGCTTATATTCTAGTGTTTTTCTGATGAATTGATGTTCTCAGGAAAACAGATGATGAGTGCTGATTGTGAGTAGAATCAGCAGAGGTCTGGTGTATTCTTACAATCACCTTTAGTGGTATAAAACCCTCAAATAACACTTTATTTTACTGGTTACAAAGCAAAGCCATGAAAAGGTTTCCACAAGATGGTAACTTATGTTGTTCACCAATCTTTTTTTCTCTCATTTTAAGTGATTCCAACCACTAGTAGTAGTAGTAGTAGTAGTAGTAGAATAATAATAATAACAATAGAATAATAATATATATAGTATAGTTTTTTTCTCATCTGGGGTTCCATGAGAGAACTAAACCCTAATGTTCTAGGACATTTGAGCATTAATTGTATGTGAAGAATAAACTTCTCTCCAGTGCACCTAGAATGGCACTAGTTATCTACTGTCCTTGGGAGAGTTGAAAAAGATTCATTCCAATATTCATTTCAAGTTCTATGGTTCAGATGATGAACCCGGTTGAGAAAGGTCATAGTCATTATAGTTAATTAGATATTTTGTTTGTTTGTTTTTCTAACTTATTACCACTTATTAGTAGAGTGATGTTGGATAAGTTTTTATCTCTTAGCCTATTTTCTGATCTATAAAATGGGAATGATGATAGTTGCTACCTCATAGGGCTCATGTGGAGATTAAACAAAAAAGTTTTTCCCATCTACATTTATCCATTTCTGTGGCTTTAAGAACTATCTAAATGTTGATTGACTTCCACATTTATATCTTCAGCCCTGACCCCTTTCCTGAGGTACAGTGTCATAGTTCATCTGCTTATTCCATATCTCATTTGGCTGTCTAAAAGGCTTCTCAAACTAAATTTGCACAACACAGAAGTTGTGATTCCTGTCCTCACCATTTCCTCCCAATGTGCCCTTAGTAAATGGCAGGACCATTTACCTAGTCACTCAGGCCAAAAGCCTAGGTGTCACATGTGATTCTTTTCTTTTCTTTATACCCTATAATCAGCCCATCAGCAAATCCTCTTGGTTCTGTCTTTTGAATATATTTCTAATGTGATCAGATATCATCATCTCTACCTTATTACTCTGGTCTAAACCACCATCATGTCCTGGTTAGATAATTACAAGAGTCTCTTAACTGTTTTCCTTGTTTTCTCACTTGACCTCCTACAGTCTATTCTGCCGTTTCACAGCTAGAATGATCTTTTTAACTGTTCATCAGATAAGCCACTCCTCTATTTAATACTTTATAATGACTTCCTTTTATAATTAAAATAACAGGCAGATTCCTGGCCATGGCCTGTAAAGTCCTCCATGATGTAGTCCCTGTCTCCTTCTCTCTGTTCACTCCACTTCTGCTACACTGAACTTTGCTATGTTCTTTGATCATGCCAGGTGCATTCCCAGGGCTTAATACTTGTTCTTGCTCTGTTCTTCCCTCAGGTCTTTGTACTGCTTGCTCCCTCACGTCATTCAAGTGTCTGCTTAAAAAGGGGTTCAGAGAGTCTACCTCTTTAGAGATCTCCAATGAGCACACTATACAAACTAGTGATCACCTTGCCCCTAATTTCTCCTTGTCTCTCTTGCTTTATTTTTTTATAGTACACTTTCTGAAATTTAATGATTTATTTGTCTACTTGTTTATTACTTGTCTTCCTCACTGGAATGTAAACTCTGTGAGAGCAGGAACTCCATAACCTGTTCATTCCAGTGCCTAGAAAAGTCCCTGACACATAGTAAGCCAGAGATGCAGCTCTAGGTAGTTGTCTGTGGAGTGAAGTTATCTCTAAATTAGATTAAGTGATTCTGCCTTTTTAAGATTTTAAGCCACAGAAGAACTATTAAATCAGTTAAGCAATGCTGTGAATTTTTTGCATTAGACACTCATATGTGAAGTGTTAAGATTTAGAATTTATAACATTATCAGGAGCAAATAATTGTTCAAATATGTGCTAAGTAATATTTAAAAAATGAGCTTGAAAAAAAAAAAAAGCTTGGAGTGTAGCTCTTGTGTTTGTTGCAGTGTTTAACATACTTTGGTTGTCCTCTAATTATATGTTAATGTAATAATAATATTTCCTCTTGCTCTGGCAAGCTATTTTTCCTCACTGTAAACTCTTGATTTAAAGTCTCCGTTGATCTTGATTTTTTTGGGGGGGAATATGTTATTATCCAAGTTTTTTTTTTTTTAAACCTAATATAGTAGGATTTATAGAAGCCCTTTTAAATTTTGCCATTTGAGAAGACCTTTCCTGTTAGTCACTATACAAAACTGTTCATGGGAAGTTTTATGTGATACAATTCAAATAAACAGCTTTGCTAACTGATAGTAGTAGAAAGCTAGGATAACCTAGGAATATTATATTATCTATGTGTTAATATAATTTAAAAGCATGTGGGGCCCAGTATCTTTTATATAAAGTATCATTGAACTTTCTTATACAACTAAACATCCAGTGATATATTGATACATTGAAATTTTATCAGTAATATGGTCATAGTTTGACTTCTTAAAATTGCTCATTCTTTTGAAAGGAAGGAATGACGACGAATGATGGAGAGATTTATGTAATTTAGTGAAGGTGGTGTGGTGGAGTGGCCAGATGCACAAATAAAGTAATAATATTCGGTAACACTTACTGAGCATTTATTGTGCACCAGGCACTATTCTGAGAACTTTATTGTATAAATAATATTAAATCTGGTTGAATTGTTTATTATTTAAGCCACGTTTATTTTGTAGATAGGAAATTGAAGCACAGAAAGGTTAAGTAACTTGCCCAGGATCACATAGCTAGTAAGTGGTGGAGCCTGGATTAGAATTCAGAAAGAAAGGCAGTTGTCCGTGGAAACTGTGGGAGGCAGAGCATGGAAACCGCCAGCCTCAGTGTGATGGTTTTGTCTGATCTAAAATCCCATCCAAATAATGTCGTTTGGGCAGGGCCATTCTACATAGGTGTTCAGAAACTCATGTTGACAGTGAGACAGACTTTTAGGTGTCGCATGTTGCTTTGACTTCTTAAAGAATGTTTCTAGTTTTCTTCTGCCAAAGAAGGGTAATAGATGTTAGAAGAGAACAACAATTGGAATAAGGATTGAACGTTGCTATAGAAAGGTGAATATTAGTGAATCTTTATACCCTGAAGTAAGTTTTTCTTGGTAGACCTTGAAACAATGACATTAAGTAGCAAGTTTAGTCTGCAAACTGTCTAGAGTGCAAACAAGTAATGAAATAATAATGCCTTATATTTGTATATAGCCTTTCAGTTTTGAAAGTAGTTTGGTAAACATTTTCCCAATTTATCTTCATAATACCTCTGTGGGATAGGCAGGGTAGATATTCTGCCATTTGATAAACTTCCACAGAGGAGAGAGGTAGCTGCCTAATAAACAAGCCCTTGAATAACCTCTAGTTGCTAGACCCTCTTTTATGAAGGTTCTATTCATAAAGGAAGTTGCTATTCCTTTGCAAAACTGCCAGAGTGTAAGTGGTGGACTTCTGCATTGTATGGTGTTATGGGCTTGATCTCTTAAATTAGTGATTGGAAAGTTGCTTAATCTGGAGGCAGAAGACACTTGGCATGATGAAAGGGCAAAGATGGCCTGTTGTAATTGGCATGTTCTTAGTGTTATTCTTAAAGCCTAGGCATTTTTGAGAAATATAATTTAGATTAAAAATATAAAATTTAAGATTAAAATATAAATTAAAAATATAATTACAATACTGTTTTGATCTTTTTTAAACCAGTATTTTTCACTAAGACCTTTTACAGTTAGGCTGTAGTAATATTGATGCTGTTTTGATTGCACTGTAGATTAGCATAGGGGTGGGGCACTTTGCTTTTTTAAAGTCAGAAAGAGTTTGGTAGCTTTTGAAAAGAATCATGTAATGTGTGGCAGTAGGGAAATGCTGATAAAAGTTTAGTATGTCACCTGTTTCCCCTGTTCATTTTGAAACTATTCTGAATTGCTTCGGTTAATTTAAATTAGTCTGAGATATGAAAAGGAATTTTTCAAAACTCTTTAAAGATATGCTGTATAAGGGAATAAAGTCAGATGCAAATTCACAGAATCATTTCACTTTAAAGTAATTCATGATTGACAAAATGTGACATTGTTTTGCAAAAATCTAAAGAATTGCTGAATGTTTTGTATTTTTAAGTTGTAGCTTTCAGTTCTCAGTGATATTCTCCCTTTCCATGGTGCTCTCTTGTAACTGCCTCCTTATAACCAACCCCTCCCTCTTGGTCTGCCTTCTGTTGGTTTGGCTCTTTATTTCAGAGTAGGTAGGCAGGAAAGAGTTCTTGTACACAAGATAAAACTAGTCCTGTTTGGAGCTCAGTGAGCTGGAGCACTTATGCAATATGTCTGCTGACGATAAACTCCAGAAGTACCATAAGCCCACAGGAGTAGAAAGATAGCGATGACTCTGCAATATTGTCTGCAACTTAAATAGAAATTAAAAAAAATCATAATTAAACTATTTTTTTTTCATGGAAAGCCATAAATTAGCTAGATATTGTTAACAGACTTGTAAATAAGAGTTAATTACATAGGAGAGTTTAGCATGTTGAGTGTTAGTGAAATTCTTGTCAAATGATTTCTTTTAGTACTTTATAAACATGATTTGTTCATAGTAAACTTAAACTCACTTATGCTTGACTGTGCATTAATCTGTTATGGGACTATGTAGAGGCTATTTGCAGTCCTAGGTAGGTAATTCAATTCCCAGACAGTGTTTTTTTTAAAATCTTTTTTATTACAAAGTATTTTAAACATATATTAATATAAAAGTAGAAAGGATAGTTTAAACAGCTCCTATGTACCCATCATTGAGCCTCCAGAATTATTATAGACAGTATTATTTTCTCTATATTTCTATCCACCACTACCCCACTCCCAACTCTTGACTTCTTTGAACCATATCCCAGACATGTTTAATTTGTAAATTTCAGATATTTAATTTGTAAATTTCAGGTATTTCAGTATGGATCTTTAAAAGTCACTCTCTCTTTTTTATAAAATAAGCATAATACCATTATCTTACCAAAAAAATTTATAGCAAGTTCTTAATATCAAATATGTAATCAGGTTCATATTTTTCTGATTGTTTTATACACACACAGTTTGCTTGAAGTGGGATCCATATAAGGTCCATACTTTACAATTGTTTGTCTTGTATATTAAATCACTTTTAATCTTGAGACTCTCCTTCCATCTTTCTTTTTTTCTTAAAATTTTTTGCTAAAAGAAAACAGGTTTTTGAGAAGTTTCCAAGAGTTTCATTTTGATGATTGCATCTCTGTACTGTAATGTCATTTAACATGTTCTGTCTCCTGAATTTCCTGTAGTAAATTGATAGAATTCATCAGATTTTTTTTTTTCTTTTGGTAAGAGTACTTCATAGGAGGAATTTGTGTTTCCATCAGGAAGTATGTAAGGTCTTGTCATCTCTCTTTGTGACGTTTGCAGCTATTGATGATCATTGCTTTGATTTACTAATTCATCAGGGATTGCAAAATAGTGAAATCCTATTGTTCATGTATTAGATAGTTCTTCAACAGTGTAAATTGTATATTTAGGGCCTTGTATTTATATCAGAACTGGTTCTGGGATGATTTGACAGTGTTCTGTAGTGAATTCCTTTAAAAAGGGAAGAGCACAAGTTTTTATTATTGAAAATTCAGAAAAAACTTGGGAGTATTGAATAACTAGAGTTGTTTAAAGGACATTTGGCCAATAAATAGCTGAACATCTCATCATGAGATAATAGCTTGTCACCTACCATATGTAGCTGGTCATTGGTGTTTGTTCTTTTACCGTCAGTGTTCATATTCAGAAATTTCAAAAAGTAATTTGTACAAGGCAGCAATTGTTAGTTTTTTGAGTTGGATTTCTCAGCATGAATTTGAGAACAGGCTTTGTGTGTGAATCAGATTTAAGAAATATTAAGTTTATGTAACATAGCATATTTTGTATTAAAAGTTGTCAAAGAACTAGAGCAGCAGCATTTCCCAATGTAGCACCTT
The DNA here is from genome assembly GCF_964270905.1 of Leucopleurus acutus. Taxonomy (NCBI): domain Eukaryota; kingdom Metazoa; phylum Chordata; class Mammalia; order Artiodactyla; family Delphinidae; genus Leucopleurus; species Leucopleurus acutus. The sequence goes on along the minus strand of NC_139142.1, from coordinate 132,785,757 downwards.
GACAAAAGCGTTTTAGGGTCAAATAAACTTGGTAAACAATGTGCACTTTTTCCTCTCTTGGAACGTAATATAGTACATACTAGCATGTAAAAGACCTACAGTAAAGGAACCTGTTTAACATTAACTCAGCATTTTCCAAATTTATTTGATCACTGAACCTTCGCCCTCTTCCCCCATAACATCTAGAAGAACTAGTGGAACAAATTTTCTAGGGAAACACATTTTGGGAAATGTTGGATTAGAGGGTTTGAACAGAGAATAAAGAAAAATGTCCAATGATGATGAGTGTGTATGACTTCACTACAATGATGTGGAGAAATTTTTGATAAGCAAATAATAAGACATTTTTTTTCAATGAGAAAAAAAGTAAGAGGCAAATGTTGTTTGTTTGTTTTATCTTAGCCTGTAAGCATTATACTTTTAGAGAAGCAATGTTAGAAAAAGACTTCAGTCACATATAACATTAACTATATGCCAGGCACTGTTTTCAGTCCTTTATATATAATTTGTAATTTGTTTAATCTTTACAACAAACTTATCCAGTAGGTGCACTGTTGTTATCCCAATTTTGCAGATAAGGAAATTGAGGCACAGAGAGATTAAGTAAATAGTTCAAGGTTACACTGCAGTGTTGGTGATACAGCAGAGCCAGAATCTGGACCTAGGCACCTGGCTCCAGAGTCCTGTGCATAGCTACTACTCTACACTGCAAGATGTGGCAGATGAAGATCATGAAATATAAATTAGATTAAGAGGGGATATAAAGTCTGTTTGGAAGGACCATACATATTTTCTTTAACTTTCAGGCAGTCAGGGCCTACGAGAAGAATGTGGAGAGCTGACTGTATCCCAGTGAAGATAGAAAACATGGAGACCTGGGAAGTGTTATCAGTAAAAAAGGTACACCTCTTGAAGACATAAATTAGTTGTGAGTAGAAGGCTGAGTTAAGAGGACACTGTTAATACCAGAATTTCAGAAGTAGAAGGGAATTGGAGCTTACTTTATAAGACCGCCTCATTTTATATATGAGATCTGAGTTTACATAGTTTGTTCATGTGCTTGTAGTAGTAATCATAGCTCACATGAGTATATTTCATTAAAACACTTTCACGTAGATTCTTGTTTGATCCTCTAAACAATCCTGGAAGGTAGGTAGGTTCTGTATTTTCCACAACAAAGCTGGTTCTTGAATTTAGATATTCTGCATCCTAAAGGCTAAAATTTCCTATACTATTTCACATTGCCTCAGTTCTTAATAACATATATTAAAGAAGACTACTGCATGCTTTTGAAATGAGATGAGGACTTGGGTCAGAAAGAAAAGCTGCATTTTAACAAATGGAAATGACTCCCTCCTAAGTGTAAAAAGTAATGTATGCTGGGGCTTCCCTGGTGGCGCAGTGGTTGAGAATCTGCCTGCTAATGCAGGGGATATGGGTTTGAGCCCTGGTCTGGGAGGATCCCACATGCCGCGGAGCAGCTAGGCCTGTGAGCCACAACTACTGAGCCTGCGCGTCTGGAGCTTGTGCTCCGCAACAAGAGAGGCCGCCACAGTGAGAGACCCGCGCACCGCGATGAAGAGTGGCCCCCGCTCACCACAACTAGAGAAAGCCCTCGCACAGAAACGAAGACCCAACACAGCCAAAAATAAATAAATAAACTCCTACCCCCAACATCTTCTTTAAAAAAAAAAAAAAAGTAATATATGCTGTTGTAAAAAGTAACATTTAGATGGTATAGGGAAGTACAAAGAAAAAAGTGAAAACTCACACCACACAGAGTAACTGCCGTTAATTCTCATGTGTAGTTCTCCACATTTTTTCTAGATCTTTTATATATTCAGAGAATTGTTTCAAAATTATATATGTATTGTTTTATAACCTAAAATACTGTATTCTTAGAATATTCATAGGCATTTGGTCTTTTGCCTCTACTGTAGTAAAAAGGTACCTGTGGGGACAGCAGGCATAAAATGGTAACATCCTGGGCCAACTGAGATGTATAGTCCCCTCCCCAGTACACACACTTTAATAGCTGACCTGTTAGTAACAGGGTGAATAGATAAAAAACGTGTTTGGGGTTAGGTTAATTTAAGGAGGCAGTGAGTACAGCAGTCGCCTCTTATCCATGGTTTCGCTTTTTTTTTTTTAAATGGGGTATAGTTGTTTTACAATGTTGTGTTAGTTTCTACCGTACAGCGAAGTGAATCAGCCATATGTATACATATATCCCCTCTTTTTTTGATTTCCTTCCCATTCAGGTCACCACAGAGCACTAAGTAGAGTTTCCTGTGCTATACAGCAGGTTCTCATTAGTTATCTATTTTATACATATTAGTGTATATATGTCAATCCCAATCTCCCAATTCATCCCACTCCCCTTTCCCCCTTGGTGTCCATATGTTTGTTCTGTACGTCTGTGTCTCTATTTCTGCCTTTCAAACAGGTTCATCTGTACCATTTTTCTAGATTCCACGTATATGCATTAAAATACGATATTTATTTTTCTCTTTCTGACTTACTTCACTCTGTATGACAGTCTCTAGGTCCATCCAAATCTACCCACTGTCAACCATGGTCCGAAAATATTAAATGGAACATTCCAGCAATAAACAATTCATAATTTTTAAATTGCTCGCCATTCTGAATAACCTGACTAAATTTCCTGTGGTCCTGCTCCATCCCGTCTGGGATGTGAATCATCCCTTTGTACGGTGCTTGTGTTCTAGTAACCCTTGTTTTACTCAATAATGGCCCCAAAGTGCAAGAGTAGTGATGCTGGCAATTTGGATATGCCAAAGAAGCAGTTAAGTGCTTCCTTTAAGTGAAAAAGTTAAAGTTCTCAACTTCATAAGGAAAGACAAAAATCTATGCTGAGGTTCCTAAACTCTATGATAAGAATGAATCTTCTATCTGTGAAATTGTGAAGAAGGAAATAGGATTTTGTACTAGTTTTGCTGATGCACTTCAGACTGCAAAAGTTATGGCCATAGTGCAGAAGTGCTTAGTTAAGATGGGAAAGGCATTAAACTTGTACTGTAAGATATTTTGAGAGAGCGAAGGACCATATTCACATAATTTTTATTATAGTATATTGTTATGTATACTCTTTTATTACAGTATATTGTTACATTGTTCTATCTTATTATTATTGTTAATCTTTTACTGTGCCTAATTTATACATTAAACTTTATAATAGGTATGTATGTATAGGAAAAACATAATATATTTGTATTTGGTACTATCCTCAGTTTCAGGTATCCACTGGGGGTCTTGGAACATATTCCCTGTGGATAAGGGGGGACTACTGTAGTGTAAAGCTTTATTTTATTGTTTTTTTCTGTAGAATTTGGGATTATTGATTGTTTTGTAGTTTGGTAGGGGAAAAAACTCTTTTCACACTATACTGGATTAAAAGACAAGTAACTCAGATCTCTTTAAGTAAACATTAAAAGGAATAAAGTATGGGACTTCCCTGGTGGCACAGAGGTTAAGAATCCACCTGCCAGTGCAGGGGACACGGGTTGGAGCCCTGGTCCGGGAGGATCCCATATGCCGCGGAGCAACTAAGCCCATGCGCCACAACTACTGAGCCTGTGGTCTAGAGCCCGCGAGGCACAACTACTGAGCCCGTGTGCCACAGCCACTGAAGCCCGCGCACCTAGAGCCCGTGCTCCACAACAAGAGAAGCCACTGCGATGAGAAGCCCGTGCACCGCAAGGAAGAATAGCCTCCAATCGCTGCAACTAGAGAAGCCCGCGCAGCCACACAGCCAAAAATAAATAAATAAAATAAATTAAAAAAAAATAAAAGAACAAAGTATGGTTCTTTTGAACATTCTTATATGGGCTTTTTTAGTGAGTTTATGTGTGTGTGTGCGTCTGTATGTAACCATCTCTGATTATCAATACTGTTGCAGTGGTGGGAGGGGAAAGGAGCCTGTTGTGTTGGGTTGTGGAAGGGCTTTTTGTACTTGAAGTTGGTTCTTTAGCTAATCTTGCTTTCTCTTTTCTTGACTACATCTAGTAATTTGCTTTGTTAATCATTATCTTTGCCCAAGCAGATTTTTGGCGTGATCTTATTTCAAAATGTTTTTCTTTTTGAGGATTGGATTATATTTTATTTATGTCTCTGTTGGTTTTAAATTGATGGTAAGGCTTATGATTTTAGCTATGCTAGTTTGTTTGCTTTTCCATATAAATTTTAAAGTAAGTTCATTTGTAGCTGCAAAAAATCTTGCTGTGATTTTGATAGTTATTGTATTAAACCTGTAGATCATTTTGGGGGAGAAATGACAATTTTATATTTAGTCCTCCAATCTAGGAACATGGCATATCCATATTTAGAGCTCCTTTGATTTCTTTCATCTGTGATTTGCAATTTTTAGCATATAGATCCTGTACATGTTTTGTTAGTCTTGCATCTATGTATTTTATTTTTAAAAATGTTTAAAAACCTTTTAATCAAAGTATCATATATCTTCATGAAAGTGTACATACAGTAAATGTATAGCTTGATTAGTTTCACAGAGATGAAATTATTTTCAGATTCTGCTATTTTCTGTTAAGAGATATTCAGAGGGAGGTAGGATTCAAGATGAGGGAATAAGAAAAGCTTTCCATTTCCTCCTTTGTTAGGTCTTCATAGTGTGACTTCGCTATTTTGTTTAAAGGTGAATTCTCAAAGAACATAGTCAAAGATAGTTAAGCTCATTTCCAAATCAGTTTTGCCATTTAGGTTTTTTCTGCTATAATTTACCTTCAGTCATGTTATAATAGAGATTAGCTTAGATATTTTCTGATACAAGAATTCATAACTATTTTGAAACAATGAAGAATGTGGGTTGAAGATTTAAGAGATGAAGAGGTCTGCCTTCTCATTTTTGTTGAACTCAGCTATTCCCTGCCCATTAGCTTCCTTCTGTGTAGTTTGTACAGAGCACAAGCTTAAGTAAACTTATCATCTTGCTGTCTGGGTTTTATCTTCCTTCTAAGAAGGGTAGGCAACTTAGGGTCTCTGTTTACGGGAGCAATAATCCATCCCCTGCCCTGGTCCTTTTTGAGTAAGATTCATAATTCTAACTCTGAGTTTTTAGAGATGATATCACTATAATTACTTAATTATGTTGCAGGGAAATTAAAAGTGATATTTGATTATCACAGATACTCCTAGGAATAAATGACCCTATTATGTATGCTTCATCAGGAAGGACATGGTTAATAATAGAAAAACCATACTTATTTAACTCCTCTGTATATTTTTATTGTAAAAGATAATCTTTTTTTCTTTCCTCATTTTTACCACTGGAGCTCAGCTGTGCCTGATTCAGCTGTTTCTGCACACTGCTCCAAACTTTTATTTTGAAAGTTTCTCAAATCTATAGAAAAGTTGAAGAACAACAGTACAATAAGCACCCATGTCCTTTTCACTTAGTTTCACAGATTGTAACATTTTGCTGCCGTTGCTTTTTTGTCTTTTCTCTAAACACACACACATACACGTTTTGTTTTAAGTGAGAGTAAATTGTAGTCACCAAGGTACTCCCTCACCCCTCAAAAAAAAAATATTTCAGGTGCGCATCTCCTATAAATGACATTCTCCATTGTAACCACAATACCTGTATCAGAGCTAAGGAAGATAACTTGAATTCATTATTTAGTATGCGGTGTCTGTATTTAAATTGTTCTCTTTGTCTCCCACATATCTTTTATAACTTTTTTGTTTTTTTCTGATCCACAATCCAGTCATATTCACATACTGCTTTTGGTTTTTAAATCACTTTAGTCTCTTAATCTAGAACAATCCCCTGCCTACCTCCCCTCTTTTTCAATGATACTAATTTTACTGAAGAATCTAGGCTGTTTGTCTTACATAATGTACTATAATCTGAATTTGCTGATTGTTTCTTTAAGATTACATTTTCAAGTTAAACATGAATTGGAATGAACACTGTTTAGGTGGTGTGTGCTTTTTGCATCACCTCATGAGGCCCCTAATGCCATTTTTTTCCATTATAGGTAATGCTAAGTTTGATCACTGATTTAAAGTGGTGGCTGTTAACAGATCACTTTATAAATGCACATTTTTTCCCCTTTGTAACTAGTAATTAATCTAGGGAGTGTGGTATTTTGAGATTGTGTGAAAATACTCTCTCCTACAACCTTTTCACAATGGTTGTAGCATCCATGGGAAGATTATCCTTGCCGGGATAATTCTTTTCCTTTCTTTAATAAAAAAATATTCTTAAGCAATATATGCACATGGATAGAAACCCACATGGTATAAAAGGGGTTACAGCAAAATGTATATCTCCCTTTCATTCTGTTCTCTCCACTTTCCTATTTTTTCCCAGAGTTAACAGTTTCTTGTGTATTCTTTCCAAGATTCTAAACCTCTCTAATCATGCATTTATGTATATTCTGTCTCTTTTTCCTTTTATACAAATGTTAGCATACTGCAGACTTCTACATCTTATTTTTTTTATTGTGGTAAAATACAGATAGCATTTTTAACATTTAAATCATTTGTAAAGTGTACAATTCAGTGACATTGAATGCATTCACAATGTCGTATAACCATCATTACTGTCTATATCCAAAGCTTTTCCAGCATCCCCAACAAAAACTCTGTACCCATTAAACAATAATTCCCTCTTCCCCTCTTCCCCCAGCTCCTGGTAATCTCTAGTCTACTTTCTCTATGAATTTGCCTATTTTTGGTTCCTCATGTAAGGGGAATTGTACAATATTTGTCCTTCCTTGTCTCGCTTATTTTGCTAAATTTAATACTTTCAAGGTCCATCCAAGTTGGAACATATATCAAAATTTCATTCCTTTTTATGGCTTAGTAATATTCGACTGTATGTATGTACCACATTTTGTTTACCTATTCATCTCTTGATAGACACGAGTTGTTTCTGCCTTTGGGCTATTGTGAATAATGATGCTATGAACATCGATGTACAAGTATCTGCTCGAGTCCCTGCTTTCAGTTCCTTTGGATATATAACCAGGAGTAGAATTATTTGGTCTATATCTTAATGTATTATTAACTTAGTAAGTCTTGGTTATCATTTCAGTTCAACACATTCCAGATAGTTATAGATCTTACTTGTTCATTTTAATGATTGCCTTGAATCTCAGTGTGTGTGTATTATTTATTTAACCAGTTTCTTGTTGGTGAATTTCAGATTGTTTCCCCTTTTTGTTTTTTCCTCTTTGCTATTCTAAAAAAGGCTGCGATGAATAAGATATTTCTTAGTTTAAGCAGTACCTTATTCTTGATTAAAATTGCAATGTGAAAATGTTGATTGAGCCTAGTCTCACTGAGCATACCTTCTGAATATCCTTAAAATTCATCTCCTCACAAACCCAGTACATTATAGCTCTTTTATTTTAAGCCCTCATATCTTAACTTTTGGGATATTTCTTGTGTCCTGGGCATTCTTTTCTTCTCTTCATTCCCTTAGTATTATCCATGGCTCCTGCTGGGTAACTTTGTTATGCAGTGTTATCATACTGTATTGCAGTTGCTTACATATCCTTCTCCTCATCTGGGTTCTGAGTCCTTTAGGCACACTGTGCTTTGTGTGAGATAGACTTTCCTACTATGGATACATTTTGCACATTCTTGTCAAGTTTCTAGTAGTAATAAATTAGAATACCTTTGTCAAAATTAACATATAGTTACAGAAGAAAAAACTTTTTTTTTTTTTTACCATTAAAATGCCTTGTTTGGGCTTCCCTGGTGGCGCAGTGGTTGAGCGTCCACCTGCCGATGCAGGGGACACGGGTTCGTGCCCCGGTCCGGGAAGATCCCATATGCCGCGGAGCGGCTGGGCCCGTGAGCCATGGCCGCTGAGCCTGTGCGTCCGGAGCCTGTGCTCCGCAACGGGAGAGGCCACAACAGTGAGAGGCCCGCGTACTGCAAAAAAAAAAATGCCTTGTTTAATTTTTTTTTTTAAGATGTTGGGGGTAGGAGTTAATTAATTAATTAATTAATTTTTGCTGTGTTGGGTCTAAGTTTCTGTGCGAGGGCTTTCTCTAGTTGTGGCAAGCGGGGGCCCCTCTTCATCGCGGTGTGCGGGCCAGCGCGGCCTATCTTGTTGCGGAGCACAGGCTCCAGACGCGCAGGCTCAAGTAGTTGTGGCTCACGGGCCTAGTTGATCCGCGGCATGTGGGATCCTCCCAGACCAGGGCGCGAACCAGTGTCCCCTGCATTAGCAGGCAGATTCTCAACCACTGTGCCACCAGGGAAGCCCGAAAAATTTTTTTAAATGTACAAATAGGACTGACCTTAGTTCATTAGTAAATGTGCTAGGGGTACAGCCCTTTGTTTTTTAGTTTTGTTTGTGTTTTGGGATTTTTGTTTTGTTTTTTAAATGAAAAGATAAAAAGGTTACTTTGAAGCCAGTTAGTATTTGGTGCTGTTATGTCTCTCCCTGCCTGCCCCCTGTTGCGTTTGACACCATTAGACCTTTCTAATAGTTGCTTAAGTTTTATTTTTTTCTCCTCAAAATCATATTCACATACTGATATTCTGAGATTGTGTGAGGAGCTAGCCATAGTACCTGCTTCCTACATTTTTGCTATTTCTCTATTCTTTACTTTAGGGAGCCTCGTAAGAATGAGTTCTTGAAGTGTAAATTGGATGTATCATTGGCAGTTCAGTGAGGATAATTTTACCAAAAATGTTGATTGCCATGACTTAGGCTTTAGAGGCTAGTAAATAGGTGGTTCTAAAGAAGGGGGAGGATATTTTCTCTACAAACAATATATGATGAGGACCACTGGCCTCTTCATGCCTCTAGAAAATCTACTTTTGTTGAAGTCTGTTGTCTGGTTCGCCACTGGTCAGCTACAAATTAAGGTATCCTGCATGTGCTGACATTACTGTTTGCATTTCTAGAATAATTGCATCTATTTGCATAACAGGTTGGTGAACTCGACAAATTGATAATTTGTTTTACTCTTTTGTTCCCAAGGGTCGTTTCATTAAAAAGTGCGTTTATGTTCTAAAAACCCCAAGGTTGATAGCAGCCATTGTTATAACTATTACACTGAAAACAGTAATTAAAAGTGTAGTAAACTTGCTCATAGCTAGTTATCATAAACTTTTTGTACTAGAACATTGTATTGATTTTTTTTTTTTTTTGCGGTACGCGGGCCTCTCACTGTTGTGGCCTCTCCCGTTGCGGAGCACAGGCTCCGGACGCGCAGGCTCAGGGGCCATGGCTCACGGGCCCAGCCGCTCTGCGGCATGTGGGATCTTCCTGGACTGGGGCACGAACCCGTGTCCCCTGCATCGGCAGGCGGATTCTCAACCGCTGCGCCACCAGGGAAGCCCTTGATGTATCTTTATTTATCACTCTTTGTCAACAAGAATGACTGTATTTCTAATGTTAGTGTATATTCTTAACAGAATATAAAAGAAGGAATTTAAAATAGTTCAAATTACTTCCCTTTAGGAGATATGTGGTGAACAATTAGAGACCATACAATGCAATACCTAACATTTAGTTTTCATAGTTTTCAAAGTACTTCTGTGTAAGAGAAATGGAAGTTCCAAGATAAGAAAGGTAATTGTGGGTTAAGGTTATTAGAACAGGTTTAATGGAGTGGGGGGTGGGCGGGGAGGACGTAGGATCTGAATTTGTACTGAAGGAAGTATAGGGTTTGTTAGGTAGAGAGGAAGGGGTGGGCATCCTGGGGGGGCAGCAGCGTGAGTAAAGGTGCAGAGTAGGAGTGAACACATCACAACTGAGTGATACTAAGGATTGGTAGGGATGCCTGCCTGACCACAGCAGAGGGCTGCTGAGGAGCATGGAGTGGTTAAGATTTGATGGGTTAGAGGGAACAGGTGGTTGTGAGCCTTGGGAAGCAGAGTGAGGAATTCTAAGCCTAGGGAGCTGTATTACTGAGGGTCCTGGCAGGAAATAAGTGAACTAGTTATAGAGATTTGGGTAGGGTTAAGGAAAGCAACAAGGGGTTGTGAAGTTCCCAAGGCCTAGCAGTGTCTGGAAGCCATTGGTACTTTTAAGCCAGAGGGGACAAGAAGAGGATTACTGAAGCCTGATGAGAGTGGGAGCAGTGGAAGCCAAGGACCTGTGGCCATAGGGGAAAGGGTTCCAGGTGGGGAAAGAGCCAAGGGAATAAGGACACTGATTTCTTTTTCTTCTCATCCTCTAATTTCCTGCTAGTGCCTCTCATTGGCGTGACCCAAATGGAAACTAGGGGAGTATGGACAGTATAGTCCTCAAGGTCAGCCTTAAAGGGCACAAAACAGAGCATAGAGAGATAGAGATTAAGTTTGTTTGGGAGACTGGGGTCAAATAGAGAATGCCTAGCCCAGGACCCATTTTAAATGATTGTAAAGTTGTAAGCAGAGGAATATTATACTGAAAATTCGCTTGTAGGAAGATTTGGTTTAGTGGATTTTGAGGGTCGTTTTAAGAAGAATCTCTCTTCAGGCAGAGTTCCAACTTGTAACAAAAAAGGCAGAATGCAATCTATTATCTGATTTATCCTTATAGACCCCATGGATAATATAATTTTTAAAATTTCTCTTGTCAACTTCTTAAGACCAGAATTAATTCATCTACTGCAGAGAGTTCCTGAGCCCCTGCAGCAAAAAAGGTAGGATGCCAGTGACTTAAAGGGGCAAAAGAGGGAGCAGTACAGAGCACCAGCCTTGAAAAGCTTGCCTGGTTGTAGAGTACATGGGGCAGTGGTGATGAAGACAAGTACACAAATAATAAATCAGGCAGAGTATGACAGATGTTACAATATGTGTAAATAAAAGTGTTCTCAGAGTTTAGAGGAGGAAGTGATCAAATCTGTATTGGTGAGTGTAGAGTGATTAAAACCTGAAAGGCTTCATGGAGGAAGTGACCTTTGAGATAGGCCTTTGAAGAAGAAATACGGATTTTGACAGGTAAAGATTAAATAGGTGAGGGCCATCAGTTATAGGGACTAGCATGAACAAAGGCACCGAGGTCAGAGTGTTTGGTTTGTTAAAATTAGGATGTATTTAGGGGGGTTGTGGAAGATGAAATCGGAAGGCAAACTTGGCTCCCTCTGAATGGATTTAAACCCACAACAATGTCTTGTTTTCTATTTCATAGGAAGTGGAGAGCCATTGACTTCTTTATAAATGGGTAATGAAATAATTGGTTAGAACTGAGCTTTAAGATTAATCCAGAAGTAGGTAGAATGCAGGGGAATGGGGAGACTCTTTGGGAGCCCGTTGCAGTTTCCCAGGGTAGGTTATAATGGTTGAAACAGGGTGGAGCCAGTGGAAAAATGTTAAAAGAGGCTGGGGTGTAAAGGAAAGGCCTGAGTCAAAGACCGTTCTATGGTTTTGATTAAGGGTACTTGAGTGATGTATGAGAAGGAGCTGGTTTTGTAAGAATGTAGGAGGGGAGGGGAGGAGAACATTAGGAGGTAGGGAAGCTGGAAGAGATTGAAGTTAATTCTGGACATGGTGAATTGAGAGTAGGCAGCACTGACATGGTGATATCCATGAGGCTTTTGGAAACAAGACCAGCATTCTGCAGGGATGCTGTCCAGAGATGTGGATTTGGGAGGTATCAATGTAGTGATGGGTTCAGCTTTAGCAATGAAGATATACAGTTGATGTAAAAAGAAAGGAAAATATTGAGAAGAAGAAGAGGAGGTCCCAGAACCTTTGGGCATTAAGTGGACAAGAGGAGGCAAGAGGTCTCCAAGTTATTGGTTTTTTTATTTGTTTTTGTTCAGCTTTAATGAGTATAATTAACATACAACAAAATTTACCATTTCAAATGAACAATTTTGACAAATTTTGACCAATGTGTGATCATGAAGCTGCCACCACAATCATGATATTTTTCATTTTCATTTTCATCATCCCCAGAAAGTTCTGCTATACCTCTTTGCAGCAGTTAATCCACTCTCCCTATTCCCTAGCCACTGGCAACCACTGATCTGCTTTCTATCATTATAGTGTTGCTTCGTCTAGAAGTGTATAGATACGGAAGCATAGTTATATACTTTTTTGGGACTGGCTTCTTTAATTTAGTGTAATTCTTTTGAGATTCATTTGCGTTGTTGCTTGTACCAGTAGTTCATTCCTTTTTATTACTGAGTGGTATGCCATTGTATTAATATACTATAATTGGTCAATCCATTCATCAGTTGATGGACATTTGAAATTCCAGTTTTAAGCTATTATGAATAAAGCTGCTATGAACATTCACGTACAGGTTTTTATGTGGTCATGTGTTTTCCTTTTTCTGGAAAAATACCTAAGGAGTGGAATTGCTGCATATATAGTAAATACAGTATATGTTTAGTTTTATAATAAACTGCCATTTTCCACTTTACATTCCCACGACCAGTTTATTAGAGTTTTAGTTGCTTCACATCCTCACAAATACCTTGTACTGTTTCTTTGAATTTAGCCATTTTAGTGGGTTTGTAATAGTATTTCATTTGTAGTTTTAATTTGCATTTCTCTAATGACTAATGTTGTTGGGCATCTTTTTATATGCTTGTTTGGCCATTTATATATCTTTGGTGAAATGTCTGTTCAAATATTTTGTCCATTTAAAAAAATTGTGTTTTCTTACTACTGAGTTGAAAGGGCTCTTCTTACATATTTTTGATACTAGTCCTTTGTTGGATATGTATTTTGCAAATAGTTTAAATTTGAGGCTTGCCTTTTCATTTTCTTAGCAGTGCTTTTTGAACAGCAGACGTTTTTAATTTTGATGAAGTCTAATGTGTCAATTTTTTGAGTCCTATTTAAGAAGTCTTTGCTTAATCCAGGGTTGCTAAGATTTTTTCCTATGTTTTCTTCTAGAGATTTTTGTAGTTTTAGCTCTTACATTTAGGTCTGTGAGCCAATTTGAGTTGATTTTTGTACATGGTATGAAATTAGGGTTGAGGTTCATTTTTTACCATGTGCATATCCAGTTGATCCAGCACCCTTTGTTGAAGATTATCCTTTCCCCATTAAACTATCTTGGCACCTTAGTTAAAAATCAATTGCCCATGTATCTGTGGGCCTATTTCTGGACTTTCAGTTCTGTTCTGTTTATCTTTATGATAGTAGATGTCTTGATTACTGTAGCCTTATAATAATCCTAAAAGTCAGATAATGGAAATTTTATGACTTTGTTCTCTATCAAAATTATTTTGCTCTTGGGCTTCCCTGGTGGCGCAGTGGTTGAGAATCTGCCTGCTAATGCAGGGGGCACGGGTTCGAGCCCTGGCTTGGAAGGATCCCACATGCCGCGGAGCAACTAGGCCCGTGAGTCACAACTACTGAGCCTGTGTGTCTTGGAGCCTGTGTGTCTTGGAGCCTGTGTGTCTTGGAGCCTGTGCTCCGCAACAAGAGAGGCCGTGATAGTGAGAGGCCCGCGCACCGCGATGAAGAGTGGCCCCCGCACCGCGATGAAGAGTGGCTCCTGCTTGCCACAACTAGAGAAAGCCCTCACACAGAAACAAAGACCCAACACAGCAAAAATAAATAAGTTAATAAATTCCTACCCCCAACATCTTCTTAAAAAAAGAAGATGCTCTTCTCAGTCCTTTGCATTTCTGTCCTGCACATTTATGATGAGGACTATGAAAAGTATTTTGTTGTTGTTGTAACCTGTTTGGGATCATTTAAGGATCTGGACAGAGTGGCTAGGAGAAACAGATTTTATCTTAGCAATAAAGAAATAACTGAATTGGCAGTTGACACATTGAAACCTTCTGAGATTTTTATTTTTAGAAATTTAGTGACACAGAACATGTGAAACCATCATGATAGTGATAAGCAGCACGATTTAGTGGTTGAGGTTGAATGTCAGACTGCTCTGGTTTGAATCCTTACTCTATCAATACTGGCAGTGTGACCTTTGGGTAACTACTTAGCCTCACTGTGCCTCCATTTCCTTTCCTTGCAAATGGGAATAATGATAGTACCTATTTCTTAGAGTTGTTCTGAGATTATATAAGATAATACATCGAAAGGGTTTAGCACAGTGCCTGCCACATAGAACATGCTCAATGAATGTTAGGGGCTATTATTGTTCTGTTCACCTAGAGAATGTTAGAAAGCTTCAAAATTTGATAAATTCACTTGTAGGCACCATTAAGTCTACCTCTGTGCTCAAAACCGTCAGCTTCCCTCATTTATGTTTTAGAAAGATAGGTAGTGCTATTCGGTTTCTTTTCAGTCCTTTGGTAGTTTTTCGAACCCCACTTTTCATTGGTGACTTCAGTAGTTTGTGTATATAATTAAATTTGGATTTGTTCATTGGACCATGAGTGGAAAAAAGAACAATTGGCCTTTTTTTCTTTTGAACAAAGTATTGTTTTATTTAAAAATTTTTTTATTAGTTACCTATTTTATACATATTAGTGTATATATGTCAATCCCACTCTCCCAATTCATCCCACACCCGCTACCCCCGCTTTCCCCCCTTGGTGTACCTACGTTTGTTCTCTACATCTGTGTCTCTATTTCTGCCTTGCAAACCAGTTCATCTGTACCATTTTTCTGGATTCCACATATATGTGTTAATATACAATATTTGTTTTTCTCTTTCTGACTTACTTCACTCTGTATGACAGTCTCTAGGTCCATCCGCGACTCTACGAATAACCCAATTTTGTGATGTTGGCCTTGTAGAATGAATTTGGGAGTGTTCCTTCCTCCGCAATTTTTTGGAAGAGTTTGAGAAGGATGGGTGTTAACTCTTCTGTAAATGTTTGATAGAATTCACCTGTGAAGCCATCTGGTCCTAGACTTTTGTTTGTTGGAAGATTTTAAATCACAGTTTCAATTTCATTATTTGTGATTGGTCTGTTCATATTTTCTATTTCTTCCTGGTTCAGTCTTGGAAGTTTATACGTTTCTAAGAATTTGTCCATTCTACCAGGTTGTCCTTCTTTTTTTTTTTTGCGGTACGTGGGCCGCTCACTGTTGTGGCCTCTCCCGTTGCAGAGCACAGGCTCCGGACACACAGGCTCAGCGGTCATGGCTCACGGGCCCAGCCACTCGAATCTTCCCAGACCGGGGCACGAACCCATGTCCCCTGCATCGGCAGGCGGACTCTCAACCACTGCGCCACCAGGGAAGCCCCAGATTGTCCATTTTATTGGCATATAGTTGCTTATAGTAGTCTCTTATGATGCTTTGTATTTCTGTGGTGTCCATTGTAAATTCTCCTTTTACATTTCTGATTATATTGATTTGAGTCCTCTTCCTCCTTTTTTCTTGATGAGTCTGGCTAAAGGTTTGTCACTTTTGTTTATCTTCTCAAAGAACCAGATTTTAGTTTTATTGATCTTTGCTGTTGTTTTCTTTGGTTCTATTTCATTTATTTCTGCTCTGATCTTTATGATCTCTTTCCTTCTACTAACTTTGGGTTTTGTTTGTTCTTCTTTCTCTGGTTCCTTTAGGTGTAACGTTAGATTGTTTATTTGAGGTTTTTCCTGTTTATTGAGGTAGGATTGTATTGCTATAAACTTCCCTCTTAGAACTACTTTTGCTACATCCCATAGGTTTTGGATTGTCATGTTTTTCTTGTCATTTTTTTCTAGGTAGTTTTTGATTTCCTTTTTGATTTCTTCAGTGATCTCTTGGTTATTTAATAGCGTATTGTTTAGCCTCCATGTGTTTGTGTTTTATACGTTTTTTTCCCTGTAATTTATTTCTAATCTCATAACGTTGTGGTCGGAAAAGCTGCTTGATACGATTTCAGTTTTCTTTTATTTACTGAGGCTTGATTTGTGACCCAAGATGTGATCTATCCTGGAGAATGTTCCATGTGCACTTCAGAAGAAAGTGTAATCTGTTGTTTTCTAATGGAATGTCCTATAAATATCAATTAAACCTATCTGGTCTGTTGTGTCATTTAAAGCTTGTGTTTCCTTATTAATTTTCTGTTTGGATGATCTGTCTATTGGTGTAAGTGAGGTGTTAAAATCCCCCACTCTTATTGTGTTACTGTCGATTTCCTCTTTTATAGCTGTTAGCAGTTGCCTTATGTTTAGATGTGCTCCTGTGTTGGGTGCATATATATTTATGATTGTTATATCTTCTTCTTGGATTGATCCCTTGACCCTTATGTAGTGTCCTTCCTTGTCTCTTGTAACATTCTTTATTTTAAAGTCTATTTTATCTGATATGAGTATTGCTACTCCAGCTTTCTTGTGATTTCCATTTGCATGGAATATCTTTTTCCATCCCCTCACTTTCAGTCTGTATGTGTCCCTAGGTCTGAAGTGGGTCTCTTGCAGACAGCATATATATGGGTCTTGTTTTTGTATCCATTCAGCCAGTCTGTGTCTTTTGGTTGGAGTGTTTAATCCATTCACATTTAAGGTAATTACTGATATGTATGTTCCTATTGCTATTTTCTTAATTATTTTGGATTTGTTTTTGTAGGTCCTTTTCTTCTCTTGTGTTTCCCACTTAGAGAAGTTCCTTCAGCATGTGTTGTAGAGCTGGTTTGGTGGTGCTGAATTCTCTTAGCTTTTGCTTGTTTGTAAAGTCTTTGATTTCTCCATCATATCTGAATGAGATCCTTGCTGGGAAGAGTATTCTTGGTTGTAGGTTCTTCCCTTTCATCAGTTTAAATATATTGTGCCACTCCCTTATGACTTGCAGAGTTTCTGTTGAGAAATCAGCTGTTAACCTTGTGGGAGTTCCCTTGTATGCTGCCCTTTTTCTCTTGTTGCTTTTAATAATTTTTCTTTGTCTTTAATTTTTGTCAGTTTGATTACTGTGTGTCTTGGCGTGTTTCTCCTTGGGTTTATCCTGCATGGGACTCTCTGTGCTTCCTGGAATTGGGTGGCTATCTCCTTTCCCATGTTAGGGAAGTTTTCGACTATAATCTCTTCAGATATTTTCTTGGGTCCTTTCTCTGTCTTTTCTCCTTCTAGGAACCCTATAATGCAAATGTGGTGTGTTTAAGCGTGTCCCAGAGGTCTCTTAGGCTGTCTTCATTTCTTTTCATTCTTTTCTTTTTATTCTGTTCCATGGCAGTGATTTCCACCATTCTA
Organism: Leucopleurus acutus; assembly: GCF_964270905.1. Classification (NCBI taxonomy): domain Eukaryota; kingdom Metazoa; phylum Chordata; class Mammalia; order Artiodactyla; family Delphinidae; genus Leucopleurus; species Leucopleurus acutus. The sequence goes on along the minus strand of NC_139142.1, from coordinate 132,768,718 downwards.
TCTTCCAGGTCACTTATCTGTTCTTCTGCCTCAGTTATTCTGCTACTGATTCCTTCTAGTGTATTTTTCATTTCAGTGATTGTATTGTTCATCTCTGTTTGTTTGTTCTTTAATTCTTCTAGGTCTTTGATAAACATTTCTTGCATCTTCTCCATCTTTGCCTTCATTCTTTTTCTGAGGTCCTGGATCGTCTTCACTATCATTATTCTGAATTATTTTTCTGGATGGTTGCCTATCTCTACTTCATTTAGTTGTTTTTCTGGGGTTTTATCTTGTTCCTTCATCTGCGACATAGCCTTTTCATTTTGTCTATCTTTCTGTGATTGTGGTTTTCATTCCGCAGGCTGCAAGATTGTAGTTCTTGCTTCTGCTGTCTGCCCTCTGGTGGATGAGGCTATGTAAGAGGCTTGTGCAAGGTTCCTGATGGGAGGGAGTGGTGTTGGGTAGAGCTGGGTGTTGCTCTGGTTGGCAGAGCTCAGTAAAACTTTAATCTGCTTGTCTGCTGAGGGGTGGGGTGAGTTCCCTGCCTGTTAGTTGTTTGGCCTGAGGCAACCCAGCACTGGAGTCTGCGGGCTCTTTGGTGGGGCTAATGGCGGTCTCTGGGAGGGCTCATGCCAATGATTACTTCTCAGAACTTCTGCTGCCAGTCTCCTTGTGCCTGCAGTGAGCCACAGCCGCCCCCCCCGCCCCCCCTGCCTCTGCAGGAGACCCTCCAACACTAGCAGGTAGGTCAGGTTCACTCTCCTATGGGGTCACTGCTGCTTCCTCCTGGGTCCTGGTGTGCACACTAGTTTGTGTGTGCCCTCCAAGAGTGCAGTCTCTGGTTCCTCCAGTCCTGTTGAAGTCCTGCAATCAAATCCCGCTGGCCTTCAAAGTCTGGTTCCCTGGGGATTCCTCCTCCTGTTGCTGGACCCCCATGTTGGGAAGCCTGAAGTGGGGCTCAGAACCTTCATTCCAGTGGGTGGGCTTCTGTGGTATAATTGTTCTCCGCTTGTGAGTCACCCACCCAGCTGTTATGGGACTTGATTTTATCGTGATTGCGCCCCTCCTACCATCCATTGCAGCTTCTCCTTTGTCTTTGAATGTGGGGTATCTTGTTGGTGAGTTCCGGTGTCTTCCTTTTGATGATTGTTCAGCAGTTAGTTGTGATTAACAATTGGCTTTTAGTGGTATAAATCATCACTGTAAATTAAAACAAAACAAAACAAGACGACAGCAGTTTTCGTTTTTCTTCTGTGCCAGTGTTTAGCTGGTTCATCAGGATTGTGAATTGGTTGTTCTTGAATACAAGTAAAAACCCATTCGTTTTATTCAGTTTTGTCTATAGTTCTTTACTTGCTTAATAAGCATGTCTGCTTCCTGGTTTATTTGACTAGTTCTGATTATTGATGTAGCAAAACAATTTGTCAGCAAACTCAGCAAGTCCTTTCGTTTTCTAAGTGTACTTTCTAAATAGGGATAATAACAAAAAAAGCTTTTTCCTTTTTAATCAGCTGTTTACTTTTGTGCAGCTAAACATTGATAATTTGTGTGCTTTAATGAGTTAGAGTGCCAAAATCAGTGTCAGCGTAATGAAGCCCTGGAGAAAGGAAGTACTTGGGGCAGGGGTGGGGAGAGCTGGATCACAGTGTGTGCACTTCATTTTCAGTTGCAGAACTTTGCAAATGGGCTGTCCTTCCTGCACTTCCAGAAATGCTCTTGATAAGTATCTTTAGTGATGTCTTTCTTACATGAATCTCTAAATTCATAAATTTAGAGCTTCATAAATTTATTTTTAGCTGTGCGTGTGGCAGAGGGGTGGTGGGGAACAACAAGTTCAGTTTTATTTATTTATTTATTTATTTAGGCTGTGCCACGTGGCTTGTGGGATCTTAGTTCCTGGACCAGGGATAGAACCCAGGCCCTCAGCAGTGAAAGTGTGGAGTCCTAAACAGTGGACCACCAGGGAATTCCTGACAAGTTCAGTTTTAAACATACTGAGTTTAAGATTCCTTCCTTTGAAATTCCTTTCAATTTAAGATTTAAGATCGGAATGGTTATATCATTTTAGCAGTGGATGTTCAGGTCTGGAGTTCAGGAGGGAGACATTTGGACTGAATCATTAGTATATGAGAGGTAGGTGAAAGCCTTGGGAGTAGCTGGAACTACTCCAGAAATGTATGTACAGCGAGAGGAGGAGACAGAAATGGATGGAAGACAGAATCCATGGTGTCTGTCCCCTGTGGTACCACCCCACTTGGAATCATTTCTTTTAAAGTGCTCCATTATATCAGTTCAGAGTAAGATAATATCTGGGTTTAAATTAGATTCTTTGTAAATAATGAACCACAGACCCAGATTGCTTAGCTCAATTCGGCAAATATTTCTTGAGGTCCCTTTATGTGCGTTACCTTTATGTGCTAAACATTAGGACTATAAGCAAAATCAACACTGTCTTTGCCCTCATGGACCTTATAGACTAATATGAGAGGACACTAAGCAAATTATCACATAAATAGTACATAATTGCAAACTGTGCAGAATGCTGTGAAGGTAAAGTACTGGGTGTTGTGTGAGCATTTTAAAAGAGGGACCTGATCTCATATGGGTACATTCAGGGATAGTTTCCCTTGGAAGTGACATTTAATTCAATTAGCAATTATTGAGTACATATGGTGTGGCTAGAGAAGGGAGAGCAAGGGTGAGAGGTCAATTCAGATTGCTTCTGAAAAAATTTTAACTTTAAAAATAGACTTTATTGGGACTTCCCGGGTGGTCCAGTGGTTAAGACTCCACACTTCCACTCAAGGGGGCGTGAGTACAATCCCTAGTCGTGGAACTAAATTCCCACATGCCACACGGCGTGGCCAAAAAATTTAAAAAAAATAAAAAAGAAGACTTTATTAACTTTTTATTATAGAAAAATATTAAACATATACATAAACAGAGAGTATTTCCCAACATGCATTTCAGCAGTTATCAGTTCGTGGCCACTTTATTTCATTTCGACCCTCTGACTGTTTTCACTCATTAACACTTCTGACACCAGATGTGTGGATTTTTTCCTCACACTAACCAATCCTCTAACTCTCTAGACACTGTATGTCCTCCAATTTAACTCAATTCTGATACTAACTATCTGGAATTAGCAAAGACTCCATAGATTAAGGGCTCAGTCCCATAGATCTGTCCCCACTTCAGATGCCTGTTGCAAGTCCCAGGTTGCCAGCTATACTTATGATCAACTCGCTGTAAATTGGGTGTTCCCAATACCTCCTCGCCAGGTTTGATAATTTGCTAGAATGGCTCACAAAACTCAAGAAAACACTTTACTTGCGTTTACTGACTTATAAAGGATACAACTCAGGAGCAACCAAATGGAAGAGATGATTAGGGCAAGGTATTTGTAGGGGGCAGGGGGTGGAGGTGGCTGGAGGGTGGTGTGAAGAGCTTCCATGCCTTCCTTGAGCATGTTGGAAGCTCTCCAAACTCTGTCATTCAAGGGTTTTTATGGAGGTTTCATTAATTCAGCATCATTGATTAAAGCATTGGCCCATTGGTGATTTAACTCAATCTCCACCCCCTCTCCCCTCCTGGGAGGTGGGGTTTGGGGGCTGAAAGTTCCAACTCTAATGATGGCTTCAATTTCTGAGGACCTTCCCCGATCCTGAAACTATCTAGGGGCCCCCAGTCACCAGTCATCTAGTAAGCATGCAAAAGATACTTATCACTCCAGTGATTCCAAGGGTTTTAGGAGCTATGTGCCTGTACTGGACAAAGATCAAATATCTGTCTCCTATCATACCACATGCTTCGATCCGCTTTCCTTGCCTCTTGTATTATTTCAAAGCAAATCTCAGATGACATATTCCAAAGGATTTTAAAGCAGGGGAGGGACACAATCAGGTTTGTTTTTTAAAGCACTACTCTGGCTAGGGAGGCAAAGGAGGATTAAGAGATTATTTTGGTGGTCCAGATGAGAGATGATTGTAACTTAGGTGAGGGTTGTGGCAGTGAAAATGGAGATATCTGGATAGATTTGAGAGCTTTTTAGGGGGTGATACACAAGTGCAAAAGTATGCATGCTAGGATATGTGAAAATTCCAAGATAAAAAAGGGTAAATCTTGCCTACAATAGGAGAAACAAACCAACCACGAAATAGCATGAATTAGCTGGTGTTGTGGGAAAAGGTAGGGCATTCTTAATGTTTTTCTTTGATGAGTTTTGTACAACCCAACACACACTTTATTGACTGTAGTACTGCATTACTAGTTATCCTTGATACATTCTGGTTTCCTAAACTATGGATGGCCAATTCCTCCTGGAACCTCCTGCTTCTTTGTATTACTTGCATAGCTTTACTCTGAAGGTCTACTCCCAGACCAAGGATGACCAATTTCTTTGTTCTCTTAATAACGGTGAAGCAGACTTTTTGTCTTTCTGAGCTGTTGGTCTGGGCCTTGGTTTCACAGCATCCTTCCCCCCACCCACCCCCCATGCAATGTGCCTTTTACTTTTTTCAAAAAAAAAAAAATATGTATTTGGTAAGATACATATAACATCATATTTACCATCTTAACCATTTTTTTGTTGTTTTTGTTTTTGTTTTGTTTTGTTTTGCGGTACACGGGCCCCTCACTGTTGCGGCCTCTCCCGTTGCGGAGCACAGGCTCCGGACACGCAGGCTCAGCGGCCATGGTTCACGGGCCTAGCCGCTCCGCGACATGTGGGATCTTCCCGGACCAGGGCACGAACCCGTGTCCCCTGCATCAGCAGGTGGACTCTCAACCACTGCGCTACCAGGGAAGCCCTTAACCATTTTTAAGTGTACAGTTCAGTGGTATTAAATACATTCATGATGTACAACTACCATTGTTGTCCATCTCCGTAACTATTTTTATCTTGTAAAAACTGAAACTATTCCCATTAAGCAATAACTACTTATCCCCCTTCCTCCAAGCCCCTGGCAACCACCATTCTATTTTCTGTCTCTATGGTTTTGACTATATACTCTTAAGTACATCGTATGAGTGGAATCATGTAGTATTTGTCATTTTGTGACTGGATTATTTCACTTAGCATAACATCCTCAAGGTTCATTCATGTTGTAGTATGTGTCAGAATTTCCTTCCTTTTTAAGGCTGAATAATATCCCATTGTATGGTTAATACCATGTTTTATTTGTCCATTCATCTGTTGATGGATACTTGGGTTGCTTTTGTCTTTTAGCTTTTGTGAATAATGATGCTATGAACATGTGTTTACAAGTATCTCTTAAGACCCTGCTTTGAATTCTTTTGGGTATAAACCCAGAAATGGAATTGCTGAATCATATGGTAATTTTGTTTGTAATTTTTTGAGGAATGCCATACTGTTTTCCACAGCCCCTGTACCATTTTACACTCCTGCAGTGTAAAGGGTGCCAGTTTCTCCACATTTTTGCCAACATTTTTTTTCTGGTAAGCTATCCTAATGGATGTGAGGTGGTATCTCATTGTAGTTTTGATTTGCCTTTCTCTAATGATTAGTGATGTTGACCTTCTTTTCATTTGCTTATTGTCCGTTTGTATATCTTATTTGGAGGAATGTCTATTCAAGTCCTTTGCCCATTTTGAATTGGGTTGGTTTTTTTGTTTTGTTTTGTTTTTTGCTTTTAAGAAGTTCTCTGTATATCTTGGCTGTTAATCCTTTATCAGAGATGTATGATTTGCAGATATTTTCTTCCATTCTGTGGGTTGCCTTTTTACTCCATTACTACTGTCTTCTGATGCACAAAATTTAAAAATTTTCATGAAGTCAACTTTGTGTATTTTTTTGTTGTTGTTGCCTGTGCCTCTGGTGTCATATCTAAGAAATCAGTGCTAAATCCAATGTCCTGAAGCTTTGCCCTATGTTTTCTTCTAAGAGTTTTCAGTCTTACATTAGGTCTTTGATCCATTTTGAGTTAATTTTTATACATGGTGTGAGGAAAGGGTTCAGTTTCATTCTTTTGCATGTGGATATTCAGTTTTCTGAGCACTATTTGTTGAAAAGACTGTTCTTTTCCCATTGAATGTCTTGGAGCCCTTGTCAAAAATCATTTGACCATATATGTGAGGGTTTATTTCTGGGCTCTCTGTTCTATTCCATTGTTCTATATGCCAGTACCACACTGTTTTGATTATTGTAGTTTTGTAGCAGGTTTTTAAAAAAATTTTATTTATTTATTTTTGGCTGTGTTGGGTCTTCATTGCTGCATGCGGGCTTTCTCTAGTTGCAGTGAGTGGGGGCTACTCTTTGTTGTGGTGCGCGGGCTTCTCACTTCAGTGGCTTCTTTTGTTGTGGAGCACAGGCTCTAGGCGCGTGGGTTTCAGTAGTTGTGGCTCGTGGGCTCTAGAGTGCAGGCTCAGTAGTTGCGGCGCACGGGCTAAGTTGCTCCGTGGCACATGGGATCTTCCCGGACCAGGACTCGAACTTGTGTCCCCTGCATTGGCAGGTGGATTTCCAACCACTGTGCCATGAGGGAAGCCCTGTCTTTGGTTTTAATAGATGAGTTTTGCTGATAGTGATGAGTAGATATGCTTAGTCTTATTGCTGACCTTTTTTTCTGTTTTATCTTTAATACTTCTTTGCTTTCTTCATTTTCTGACCCTGTTATATGGTTTATGTTCTTTGATTCATCTCTATCCTTGCATAATTTGGAAAAGTGTACGAATGTACCCAGATGTCTGGATAGCAATAATTATCCAGGAAAGGAAATTGGGGAATTCCATTCATAGTAGCCACAAAATCAAAAATACTCAAGAAACAATTTATCAAGAAAGGCATAGGACTTATATGAAGAAAATCTAAAATAAGATTGGATCAAAATAGAAAGACATACTATATTCTTAGGTGGACAAATTATCATAAAAATATCTATTTTCTGAAAATTAATATATATATTTAATGAAGTTCAAATTAGAACATGCTACCTTGGGAAAGGTAGCATGTAATTGAATGAAATAATCTTAAAGGTTAGGGACTTGCCTTACCAGCCATCAGAATATTTATAAAAGCCACTGTAATCAAGTCACTGTTGGCATAAGAATGGACAAGTGGACCAAAATAGAGAATTCAGAAATAGATCCTGGTAATGGAAAAAGAGTAAATTATTCTGTTGTTTAGGTCTTCTGTTTCCTTACATATTTTTGTCCACTTGATCTGTCTTGTACTGGGGATGGTATATTAAAGTCTCCCATTATTTGTGTGTCTGTCTATGTTTTCTTGCACCCCCTGTAGTTTTTGCTTTATAAAAGCTGTTGCTGTGCTGTTTATTTGACTGGTTTTAAAATGTCAATGCCAATCTAATTCTTTTACCTTTTTAAGTTATTTGATCTTTTTGCCTGGAGGTCTTGAGGGTTTTATCTAAATCCTTGAATTTACAAGGCCAATGTCTTAGAGTTGGTTGTTCTTGCTCAATTTCCCAGGTACCTTGTGAACCCTTATTGTATTGATTCAAAAAAATTTTTTTCTATTTCTGGCAAGTTTTCTTGGCTAGTAGCTTTAAAATCAGCTCTTTGTTGCTATTTTGTTTTACTTTTTCAGGTAATCCAGTAGTACAAATACTTGCCCTTCTTTGCTTGTCTTCTCTTTCCACTACTTTCACTGATTCGTGTGTGTGTGTGTGTGTGTGTGTGTGTATGTGTGTGTGTGTGTGATTTTACTTCTCATAGTTGTTTCCCTGCTCCAGCCTTTAATTGCCCTTTGCTAACTTTTTATTAGAGTCTACCCTTCCTTGGACAGTTTATAATTCATTCTTCATTTCTGAGAATTTTGTCTTTTTCTTCCGTTTCTTTCTTGAGTTCAGTCAGCTCTTTTCCTTTTTTTCCCCTTTCTTCCTTCCCTGTTCCTTCCCTTTTCAAAAACTTTAAAAACTTTATTTAATTATTTATGTGGTCTTTTTCTGCTTTTAGTTTTTGAATTTCTGATTCAAGTTTTTTTAATATCCTCAAATGTTTGTGTGTTTAATTTTGCTTGGATTGTTAACTTTTATTTTCTTATGCTTTCTTGTTATCAGGAAGATTTCCATCAGTTGATGTATGTGAACTTTACTGATTTTCTGCAGTAGTTCTCTGTGGACTTTTTTCTTGTTCATTTTTATGGTATTGGGTTTTTTTAATAATATTCCTAATTTAATGGCACCCTCTTCTGTCTATATAGCAAAGTCCAAGTACTTCAAAGGATTTTTTTTTTTTGGTGCTTTGTTTCTTTTGCTTGAGAGAAGCTTTGTTATCTCTCCAATTTTATAGTTCTCTTTTGTCTTGCAGAACCCTAAACATTCCCCCCCTCCTTTTTTTCTTTTACCCTTTACCACCCAGTTGCCAAAGAATGCTTCTCTTTTCTTTTTTGTCTTTTTTCTCCTCTCTGCATTTCAAGGAATGCTCATATAAATCATACCTGTCTTTTTAAATTGTACCTGCTTCTTTAAATCATGCCTGACTCTTTAAATTAAATGTACTTTGAAATCTCTTCCTTGTAGTCTGTGCTCTGATCTGCCTGGACATTTGTTCAGTATTTTCAGATTTAGTGTGGATTTAATCTTTCTGGCAGTCATTCCAAATCACCTTTAGGCTCCTTCACTATCCTTCCTCTTCTCTCTTTTCTACAGATTTTCTTAGTCTGCTTCTGCTTGCACAAAACCTTGTGGCTCTTGGAGCTGAGAGTGTGTGCACTGGGATTGATGATATTTTTTTACAGTTAATTTGCAGTTTTGTCATTCTATATCTTCAGATTATGCTGTGGGTGTGGTTTTATGTAGAATTTATTTTTCCTTATTGTTTGGGAAGAAATTTGGGGAGATAATTATGCAGCTTCCATTGTCCTCAGCTGTCTTGGAAGTCTTAGATGACTTAAATGGTGGTGGCATAATTAGCCATCCACCTGGAAACAATAAAATTGGAATCCAGTTTTATACCATGCAGAACTTAATTAAAATTTCAGATGAATATAAAATTCATTTAAAGACTCGTGTAAAAAAATCAAAAATACTTCAAGAAAATCTAGGTGAATACCTGTATAATCTAGAGTTCATGTGTAAGGGCATGGGGATGTTGGGGTGCTCTTTTAACCAAGAATGGAAAGCAGGAGCCATAAAGAAAGGATGTGTATGTATGCGAAAGATGGATTTAGAAGAAATATTTGCAGTGCTGAGGACAATGATAAAATACAAAAACTTTTTACAAATTGACAAGAAAAGTAACCCAGTAGAAAAATATGTGACTAGAAGGACATGAATAAGCATTTCCCAGAAGAGTGTGTCCAAATGACCAATATCCATGTGCTGTTCAGGTGTTAGTAATCAGGGAGATTGAAATTAGAATAACAACATATTCCTTTATAGCAGTCAAAGTAGCAAAAATAAAAAGAGCAGAATTACCTCTGGCTTGCAGGGATGGAGGTAAGTAAGGTACTTTTATATACTCTGCACAATGTTTAGTAAATACTTAGCCGAATGAAGTGGGAGGAGGCTTATGGTTTTATTTTCCCTCTCCCAAGTACATACTTTCCAAGTATCTATTGAAGTTAAATTAAGCATAGTATTCATAAGCTTGAAAAAGGAAGAAGTACCATTAGATTTTATATTTGGAATTTAACAGGGCATGTTTGGAAGTATAGGAAACTCCTTTTAATTAGCCTGCAGTCTCTATCATTGGAGCTCTTTTTTTAAGAGCTACCTATATCATGAAAATAAAATGCCCTTCATTGTGTGAGGATCTTTCTCTACCACCAACTGTTATGACTACCATTCTGGGGACTTGCTTGAAAAGCAGGAGTTAGTCCCAACTCCCCAGCAATATTTTATGATGAAAAATGTCAAACATACAGCAAAGTTGAAAGATTTAAAAATGAACAGGCATATATATACTTTACCACTGAGATTCTGCCATTAATATTTTATTATACTTGTTTTATCACATATCAATCCATATGTATGTGTGTATGTATATACATATCTTTATACACACACACATCAGTGCATCTTATTATTTGATGCATTTCAAAGTAAATTACACATATCAGTATACTTCCCCCTAAATATACTTCAGTATATGTATCAACTGGAATTCAGTATTTATTTAGGTAAAATTTACATGCAGTGACATCTTAAATGTATATTCACTGAGTTTTGACAAATGTATAAGGCTTGGTAATCCAGCATTACCATCACTTCAGGAAGTTCCCTCATGCCCTGCCCAGTCTATTCATGCCCTCACCTTCTAGGGGCAACTACTATTTAGCGTTAAGTCTTTCTGTGGAGATATGTTTTCTTCTGGGCGAATCTGTAGGAGAGGAATTGTTGAGTCATTGGGTAGGTATATATTTAGTTTTTTTTTTTTTTTCCGGTACCTGGGCCTCTCACCGCTGCGGCCCCTCCCATTGCGGAGCACAGGCTCCAGACACGCAGGCCCAGCGGCCACGGCTCACGGGCCCAGCCCCTCCTCGGCACGTAGGATCCTCCCGGACCGGGGCACGAACCCGCGTCCCCTGCATCGGCAGGTGGACTCCCAACCACTGCGCCACCAGGGAAGCCCTATATTTAGTTTTATAAGAAGCTACCAGATGTCTTTCTAAGGTGGCTGTTCAATTTTACATTTCCACAAATGGTTTGTGAGAGTTCTGGTTGCCCTGCATCCTTGCTTAACATTTGGTATTGTCAGCCTTACTAATTTTAATCCTTCTGGGTGTGTATTAGTATCTCTTTGTGTTTTTAATTGGCATTTTTCTGATGAATAATGATGTTGAGTACTTGTTTTTTGTGCTTATTAGCCATTGCCATATCTTTGGTGAAGTTTTGTTCACAACTTTTCTGACCATTTAAAAAATTAGGTTGTCTTTTTATTATTGAGTTGTAAGAGTTCTTAATGTATCTTGGATGATAGTCCTTTGCACGATATATGTCTTGTGAATATTTTATCCCAGCAAACTTAGTTTTTAAGTACTTTTTGTCAGCAAATACTTACTGAGCACTTACTGTGCGCCAGAATACAGCAGTAAACAAAATATACAGAAACATTCCTGCCCTTTTGGAGTCACTGCAGCTCCTCAGTACAGTCAGGGAGACCAGTAAGAAAGCTTCTTCAGTGATCCAAGAGATGATGGCTTAGACCAGGGTTTCAGCAATGGAGGGGTGTGAGAACTGTTTGGATTCTGGCTATATTTTGAGAGTAGAGTTGACTAATTGAATTTGGAGTGTAAGAGAGGGAGGAGTCAATGATGACTCCCAAGGTTTTTAGCCAAAGGAAATAGAAGGATACAGTTGCCATTTATTGAAGTGAGGAGTTCTGCAGGAGGAACAGGTTTGGGTGGGTGTGGTGGAAATGTTGGATTAGGAATTCAGTTTTGAATATAAAGTTTGAGATGCCTATGAGGTGTGGAGAGGTCAAGTGGGCAATTACATATATGAGTTTGGAATTCAGAGGAGAAGCCTGGAGATACAAATTTGGGGTCCATCATCATGTAGAACCCACTATTAATACTGACAGTGGGACCAGAACCTGAAGAGAAAAGTTACATAAATCACTAATTTTTAAAATAAACTTTTTATTTTGGGATAATTTTAGACTTACGTAAAAGTTGCAAAGATAGTACAGAGTTCCCGTATGCCCTGCAACCCATTGCTCCCTAATATTAATGTCTTAAATAACCATGGTACATTTATTGAAGCTAAAATACTAACATTGGTATGTTACTGTTAACTGAAGTCCAGACTTTGTGTTTCACCAGTTTGAAACCACTAATTGTAATATATGATGGAAGTTCAGAAACTTGATTCCTTTTTCTTCTCCCTTTATAGAACTAATGGCTGAAGAGTAAATCAAAATGGCAACTATGGTTCCACCAGTGAAACTGAAATGGCTTGAACACCTCAACAGCTCCTGGATTACAGAGGACAGTGAATCTATTGCTACAAGAGAGGGGGTTGCTGTTCTATATTCTAAACTGGTCAGCAATAAGGAAGTAGTACCTTTGCCCCAACAAGTTTTGTGCCTCAAAGGACCACAGTTGCCAGACTTTGAACGTGAGTCTCTTTCAAGTGATGAACAGGACCACTATTTGGATGCCCTTCTTAGCAGTCAGCTAGCACTAGCGAAGATGGTATGTTCAGATTCCCCATTTGCTGGGGCACTTCGAAAACGATTGCTTGTACTCCAGCGTGTCTTCTATGCACTTTCAAATAAATACCATGATAAAGGCAAAGTGAAACAGCAGCAGCATTCTCCGGAGAGCAGCTCTGGTTCGGCAGATGTCCATTCTGTTAGTGAACGTCCCCGGTCAAGCACTGATGCACTTATAGAAATGGGTGTTCGAACTGGTCTAAGTTTATTATTTGCACTTCTGAGACAAAGTTGGATGATGCCTGTGTCGGGACCTGGTCTCAGTCTTTGCAATGACGTTATTCATACTGCAATTGAAGTTGTGAGCTCTTTGCCACCATTATCTTTAGCAAATGAAAGCAAGATTCCACCTATGGGCTTGGATTGCTTATCACAAGTAACAACATTTCTTAAAGGAGTAACTATTCCCAATTCTGGAGCAGACACTTTAGGTCGTAGATTAGCTTCTGAGTTGCTGCTTGGTTTAGCTGCTCAGCGAGGTTCTTTGCGGTATCTCCTTGAATGGATAGAAATGGCCTTAGGGGCTTCAGCAGTTGTAAATTCCATGGAGAAAAGCAAACTACTATCAAGCCAGGAGGGGATGATCAGCTTTGACTGCTTTATGACTATATTAATGCAGATGAGACGTTCTTTGGTACGTATGATAAATCTGAACTTTAAAATTCTTATCTAACAATTTTGGGAAATGTCAACCCAACTTTTAATGAATTGATGGTAATAGCAAATGATTTGAGAATTCTACTGGTGATTGTTAGGTTAGTTAAATAATTTAGATACTTTGAGTAAAGAAACTTTTATATGTGTTGATGTGAATATGTAATTCAAGGACAGGCTAGTTGTATAGTGTTAAGACCACTGGATCAGGAGTTAGGATTGTAGTTTAAGTTTTATGGCTTCCTGTGTGAACTTGGGAAATTCATCTAACTTCTCTGTGTTTTAGTAAACTCAAAAGTAAAATGAGGGGCCTTGGCTAGTAAGTGTGGAGACCTTTTGAAAAAAATCTCTAATTTCATCCTTCATTTTTATTAAACATTTACTATGTACTAAGTATTATTCTAGGCCCTAAGGATACAGCAGAGAAAAACAGAGTTTCTTGGAGCTAACAGCCTAGTAGGGGAATCAGACAATAAATATAAATTTTAGGTAGTGTTAAGTTCTAAGAATTAAAATAAGGGAGGGAAAGGAATACAAAATGATGGGTTCAAGCAGAGATTGGGGAGGGGAAAGGTGTGGTATTTTAGTTAATGTGATCAGGGGAGTCTCTGAATTGGGACATTTGAGCAGAGACCTGAATGGAGGGGAGTAATGAACTGATATACTAGATCTGTAATAAATGTCTTGTTCATGAAGGAACTTAATTGCTTGACTATCATAAAGGAACTAACTTTAGATACCATATTAAAGAATAAACAGTAAAATATAGTGCAATATGATCAATTTCAAGAATTTCTGAGATTGAAATTTAATGCTTTTGTGAAAACCAAGAATAAAAGTTTGAAATAACAGATGAACCGGTTTGCAGGGCAGAAATAGAGACACAGATGTAGAGAACAAACGTATGGACACCAAGCGGGGAAAGTAGAGGGGTGGTGGTGGTGCAATGAACTGGGAGATTGGGATTGACATATGTATAAAATGGATAACTTATAAGAACCTACTGTTTAAAAAAAAAAAAATTTAAAAAAAGAATACAAATTTGGAATATAAAGATTGAAACACTTATAAGTTGATTTAATTTCAATTGAGTTACATTGATCAGCGTTTTTGATATTCTTTATTACCAAATATCAATTAACAAATTAGTTTAAATAATTAAAAATGCCACTTGTAAGTTATGTATGTGTGTTTCACGACTCCCCTTCCCCCCCAAAAATGTGGAAAGCTGTTGGATTGACAGGAATGTTTCATAAAAAACAATTATGTTGAATTTATTTTCAAACCAGGGCATTTAAATTTTCACCTGGCTTACATTTTGTACTTGTGAACTGAATGGTAAATATTGGGTCATTTTATTACAAATAATTTTATTGTAAGCAAGTACTTGGAGATTTTAGATCATGAGATCTATGAAAATTTGAATTCCTTAATGTTAAATAAAATTTAGACTAGAAAAGCATGTGGTGCTTTGTTCAGAATCTGGAATGTTGACAAGGGCCATATGATCTTTACCTGAAGTAAGAATCTAGAGCCAGAGATCTAAGCAATGATCTAAGTAAGAAAGGTTTGAAGTAACAGCTATGAAAGGCAGTTAGGCCTCTTGTGGTTTCTTATTCAATATTTAAACTTATTCACTTGCATATCTGTTTTTCTCATTTTATTTTCCAATTCTTAATACTTTCTGGTAACATTCTCTAAATTTATACCGTTTTCAAATATGTGATGCCATTTGATGACCTAAAATAATGTATCTATTCATGGTCACATGTTAATATTTCTGTGAGGAGTTACTTAATTCTTCATTTTACAGTCTGTTTATTTTGCATTGCCTTTGTTACAAAGAAAACATGTTAATTATTGTGCAGTCTACTTATATGATCGTACGCTTGCCTATGGTATGTTTCCTTTTTAATCAAAATGCTAAATACCCTGAGTCAGAAGCCTCTTCCCCACCTTACCCTCAAAGGCCTTATCCTGCAGTGTTGCTCCTTAGTGGGAAGAGGGTGCCCCAAGAAACTAAATTGCTTTTCTCAGTATCTGTTTAGCCCATTGTCTTTTAGCATGTTGTAAATTGGTTTGTATGCATATTTGGCTGTAAGTTTAAATTGGCTCTATAACCTTAAGAAATCTTTACAGTAAATATATTTACTACCTATATAATGTGTTTTAATATTCACTTAATTAACCTATAGTAAACCATCCCATTCATTTTTTGGATTCTACTTACTGCTTCCCAGTACCTGGAATAAGGGAGGAAGAGCTCTAACCTTCGTTGAGTGCCTACTACCTACCAGGTGCTTTTTATTTTTATTTTTTTTGCGGTACGCGGGCCTCTCACTGTTGTGGCCTCTCCCGTTGCGGAGCACAGGCTCCGGACGCGCAGGCTCAGCGGCCATGGCTCACGGGCCCAGCCGCTCTGTGGCATGTGGGATCTTCCTGGACCGGGTCACGAACCCGTGTCCCCTGCATCGGCAGGCGGACTCTCAACCACTGCGCCACCAGGGAAGCCCCTCAGGTGCTTTTTATAAGCAGTGTCTTATTCAATTATCATGTTAATCTGTAAGGTAGATATTATTTATCCTTATCTTAAGGATGAAGAAACTGTGGCAATTATCCTAAATTTACACATCTATTTGGCAAAAGAACTGAAAGTATTATGTATACTCCTGATTAAGCACTGATGGGCCAGGCACTGTGTTAACTAATTCTTACAACCCATAGTCTGTCTGCAAAGCCCACATTTTTTCTGACAGCTGTATGCAGCTTTTACCCTGTTTATGTTAAATTGAGTTATTTGTTTTTCCCATGAAGGCCTACCTTAAAGTAGATATAAAATATAATAACCTTATTTTATTGCTGGATTTCCAATTTTCTCTCCACTTGGCCTCTTTCATTTCTGGACAAAATGTCAAATACACCTAGGCAGAAGGGGCCTCCGCCTCCCTCCTTACCCTCCTAGGCTATACCCTACATTGTAGCTTTCTCTTGGGATGAGGGTACCCCGGATAGCTTTCCTCAGAATTCTGGATATATTCTGGGGAAGAATCCCGTCCTGATCTTATCTTCCCTGTCTTAAGATTCTCTGCTCAAGAACAGCTGGGACAGAATGTAGCTAGAAGTTAGAGGGAGAGACACATAACCATCAATGGAGTACCTGGTAGAAGGCCTAACAAAAATGAGTTCAATCCTTAAATTGTATTTACATGTGTGATTCTTAACCTCCTCTACCCATGCACATAGTAATTCTGTTTGAGTGCAAGCATGCAAGATACTCATTATCTTAACATTTAAATAAAGAGTAGGGAAATAATGTCACTGTACATCCCTGAATTCTAAAAAAATAAACACCAAGAAAAACACCTTTGGCCTTTGATGCCACTAGGTGTTTACTGTGTGCCAGATACTGTTAGGCTATGGGTTAAAATGATGAATAAGCTTTGTAGCGTCCATGCCGTTAGCCAGCTCACAGTGTAAGGAGAGAGAGATGCACAGACATTTCATATTAATGATGCTGGGCTGTAGTAGAGGTCTGCACAGGGAGGTGGTGATGAGATACAGGAGGAGGAGGGCTAGAAGGGAAAGGGCAGAAAATGAAGGATGCCTAAGCTTAGTTGAAAAGTAAGAAGAGTTTGCTTGCAGACATGAGGTGTGTGAGTGAGGGAGCTGAAGAAGTTTTCAGGTGAGAGGATTAGTATTCTCAAAGTGACTGAGGTGTGGGAGAGTAGGCTCCTGGGTGCTGGGGCTGGAATGGGATGAGCTGAGGTGGCCAACGTGGGCAGGGCCAGATATCCCATGCTATGGGGTTTTGAGCTTGATTCTGTAGGCAGCGGGGAGTCACTGAAGCAATTTTAAGCAGAGTAAAATCAGATAGCAAGAATGTAAGGAAATGTACTCCATCAAGTCTTAATGTTCTTGTCTGATTTTCTTAAAAAGACAGATGTGAAACAAACGAAAAGGTATTACATTATTTTTGATGGAAGGTAAATAAGAGAAAGGTAATTCAATGAAGACCTGTGAAACCACACATTTATGTTATTTTAATTTCCCATTTATCTTTGGACCTTTGAACTTCCTGTGGTATATTAGCAGTGTATGAAGTTACACATTTCCAAAATGTAATTTCTGTAAAAATGCCTAGGTATAGGCCTCTTTTTCTATTGTGCAGTATATTTACAAAACACATTAAGAATTCTATACAGAGTGGGTTTTTAAGATATCTTTAATCCTAATTTACTGGGGCTGGATTAGTCTTACCCTTAACTACTGACTTTTTGGGGAGAACAGAAGTCAGTGACAGTCACTGCAGACAGTGTTTGAAGGATTTTTAAAAAAATTGGTTTGGTATTTTTAAAGTTAGCAGGAGTTTATTAAAGACTCCCTGTGTTTTCTCTACTTTCTCCATGTACATCATACAAAATAATAATTACTGATGCCAGTTTTGAGTTCGTACTATGTATTAAGAACTATGCTAAGCATGTTTTATGCATAATTTCAGTTATTCTTCCCAACAGCCCTAAATAATAGAGGAATTATTCCTGTCTAAGGATAAGCAAACTTACCCTTAAGTCACGTTGCCAGTAAGTGATGGAACATGGATTTAAACTCAGATCTCTCACTGAAAACCTTATGTTATTTTCAGCATTTTCCTTCATACTGTAGAAAGGCATAAAAAGGAATTATTACCGGCCTGGTGCCAGCTCCTAGAAAGGTATGGCAAGCTGCTGTTGTTTCTTATCTGCTTTTGGTTTGGTGATCAGTAGAGGTGGCCTTTAAATAACGGAGCCACAGATTACAATTGTGTTTCTCCCAGAAGTACTACGCAGCTAATTATGGAATTTGGAGAGGCTGTGCCTCAAAGTATTTGCTGGTATAGCCACACCTTGTGTGTCTAGGAACTAGATAATTTTGAACACTCAGCTTCTCATATGACTCCAAGACCTGCAAGTGGCTCTCGAAAGCCTTACTACCTGAAGTGTGAGCCTCAGACAGCAGCATTGGCATCACCTGAGAACTTGTTAGAAATACAGAATCTCAGGCCCCCACCTATATTTACTGAATTGGAATCTGCATTTTAACAAAATTTCCAGATAACTTATGTCCACATTAAAATTCGAGAAGCACCACCTAAGCAATAAAAAAGAAAAATTGATTTGGTAGCAGTAGCTTAGCACCTGATGACCCAGCAATAAATTAAATAGCCAACATATTCATTTCGTTCATTACTTAGGAACCACGTTAATTAAAATAGTCTGAATTGATAAAATCATATAATCTTAGAGTTGGATGGGATCGTACAGAGCATCTAGGCCAACCTCTGTTCCACGGTAGAGGATAACTTTTCTGTGGTATGTTTGCCCGGTGATCATCTAGAATCTAAATATTTTTACAATATAATAGTCTTTGAAATAAAGCCACAGATGAAAATTTTACAACTAGAGGATGGATAAATCAGAGAAAGAACTTGACATTTGTGATGTAAAGATTTAAGGATATGGGAATTTGAGGGAACAGTGGAGGTCAAGTTCACTCTCTGATTTATCAGTTTTCAATGAAAGAATGATTTCTGGTCATAGCCATTGGGCCCTATTGTGGAGAGTAGGCAGTTAGTCACAGAGAGGAGCTATGATTCCTCAGCTGTGCTAGGAAAAAGATATTTTGTTGCTAATATAGTCAGGTAGCTACATGAACTGACTTGTGGGACCTTTGTGTTGTGCTGAAACTAAGAAGGGAGGAACAGACTTACTGCTGCTCTGGTAAGGATCATCACTTAAGCTGGCTGCATTCTACTGTATTCTTGGAGCAAATGGACAAGACAGCCCCAGGGGAGTAGAATATTTGCTGGGACCCCATTTATTGGATATTGGCCACCCAAAGAGTGTGTAGTTGGCAAAATTCTGCCTCCTTGAGTGTTTTTAGGTCAAACCTTGTGACACTTAGAACAAATCACTAATAAGTGAGGGATTGGTACTTAATTTACTGCTTCACTCTATAGCCATGTCTTTTATAACACTTACACATAAAATTGGTTTCATGACCTAATGTTAGGATTTGATTTTAATGCACATAATTATGTAAACAGTTTCTCAGATGTTTTTGTAGACTATTTAAGTGATTTTAATACATGTCTCTCTCCTTCCCTAACTGTATCCCACAATGTCTTAATTGTAGGGTTCATCTGCTGATCGGAGTCAGTGGAGGGAACCACCCAGAACATCCGATGGCTTGTGCTCACTCTATGAGGCAGCTTTATGTCTTTTTGAAGAGGTACGTAATAATCATGGCTTCTATGTGAAAAATTACTTTGTCAAGGGATAAACTGGAAGATTGTGATTGACATATACATACTACTAGATATAAAATAGATAACTAATAAGGACGTACTGTATAGCACAAGGAACTCTACTCAGTACTCTGTAATGGCCTATATGGGAAAAGAATCTCAAAATGAGTGGATATATGTATATGTATAACAGATTCACTTTGCTGTACACCTGAAAGTAACACAACATTGTAAATCAACGATATTCCAATAAAAATCAATCAATCGATAAAAATTACTTTGTCTTAAAATGCTACAGCATGTATTTATCCCTTAAAAATAATCCATTCAGGGCTTCCCTGGTGGCGCAGTGGTTGAGAGTCTGCCTGCCGATGCAGGGGATGCGGGTTCGTGCCCCGGTCCGGGAAGATCCCACGTGCCGCGGAGCGGCTGGGCCCGTGGGCCATGGCCGCTGAGCCTGTGCGTCTGGAGCCTGTGCTCCGCAACGGGAGAGGCCGCAGCATTGAGAGGCCCGCGTACCGCAAAAAAAAAAAATCCATTCAGTCTCTGGAAACGATGCAAAAGAAAGTGGCATCCGTGATTGGTTGCCTCTAGAAAGTGGAGCCGGGGTGTCTCGTATCAGGTGTGGGAAGGAGGCATAGTTTTCAATGCATACCCTTTTATTCATTTTGGACTTTGTATCATGTGCATTATTTTTTTTAAACATCATTATTGGAGTATAATTGCTTTACATTGTTGTGTTAGTTTCTGCTGTAAAACAAAGTGAATCAGCTATACGTGTACATATATCCCCATATCCCCTCCCTCTTGCGTCTCCCTTCCACCCACCCACCCTCCCTATCCCACCCCTCTAGGTGGTCACAAAGCACCGAGCTGATCTCCCTGTGCTATGTGGCTGCTTCCCACTAGCTATCTATTTTACATTTGGTAGTGTATATATGTCCATGCCACTCTCTGACCTCGTCCCCGCTTACCCTTCCCCCTCCCATATGTGCATTTTTTAATTTAAAAATGTATTATTAAAACAGATACAGAAAGACACAAATGTGTGCCTTAATGAATTATTTTAAAACAAATGTCCTTTTAATCTGTGCCCAGGAAAGAAATAAAACTTTACTAGCAACCCGAGAAACCCTTTCATGTCCTGGTCATTATCCCTTTCCTCCTTCTGTAAGTAGCCACTATCCTGACTTCAAGAGTAGTCACTTTGTTGCATTTCTTTATAGTTGTGTGCATCCCTAGACACTATAGTTCAGTCTTCCCTATTAAAACAATCTATATATCTATATATATCTTTTTAGTATTTATATATTTTTAATTAAAACTTTTTTTTTTTTGGCTGCGTTGGGTCTTCGTTGTGGCGCACAGGCTTTCTCTAGTTGCGGCAAGCGGGGGCTACTCTTCGTTGTGGTGCACGGGCTCTCATTGTGGTGGCTTCTCTTGTTGTGGAGCACAGGCTCTAGGCACACGGGCTTCAGTAGTTGTGGCACATGGGCTCAGTAGTTGTGGCTTGCGGGCTCTAGAGCGCAGGCTCAGTAGTTGCGGATCACGGGCTTAGTTACTCTGCAGTATGTGGGATCTGCCCGGACCAGGCCTTGAACCCACGTCCCCTGCATTGACTGGCAGATTCTTAACCACTGCGCCACCAGGGAAGTCCTATATATATCTTTTAAATCTCTTAATCTATAGGTTCCCCCTCCATTGTTTTTCTTTTCCTTTAGTGTATTTGTTCAGGAACTTGGACTTTTAAGGCTGTATAATTCCCTACCATCTGGAGTTTGCTGATTGATTACTCATAATGCAGTTCCTATGTATTTCCTGCATACTGACAGGTGAATCTAGAGGCTTGATCAGTTTCAGGTTTGATCCCTTTGGCAAGGCTAAACATGGTGTTGTGATCTTCTATCTGGTTGTCTGTCTTTTTGTAGTATTAGCAGCCCTTGATTCTTAATGATCAGATCTATTAATTCATTGGTGCTTGGTTGCAAAATGGTGATATTCTAATTATATCATTCCTCTTTCATTTATTAATTGGAATGTTTTCATAAAGAGATGATTCCCTTATTGACAGTTTGGTTACCCTGCCACAGTTCAGACAGGAAAAGCAGAATGAGTGTTTGATTCTCTCCACTTGATTTTTAAAAAAATTTTTAACACCGATTTTTATTTACTAGTTTCCAGTTTAATGGACTGATCTCCTGTCATGCTCCAAACTTGACCAATTGGTTTCACTTGAAAAGTATTGTTATGAACTTGTAGATTTAAACCGATTCAAATTTTACTTTGTTGAATTATTATCTGTAGTGAAGCTCATATTGTTTTATCTTTGGCCAACAGTCTTTCAGGGTAGTAGTCTCTTTCAGTGTGGTTCCCAAGTTCTTTTGACATAGGCCTAATAATCTTTGATCGCTTCCTTGCTATCTGACCCATCAAATTGTTTCTGGACTCATACATTTCTTGATCTGGATCTGCAACCAGCTAGCTCTTTCTCCATAAACACTGTTTTTTTTAAAGTGGAAAATATTATTTCAGGACCACAATCAGGGTGCTCATCACTACTAAGTCGGTATTATTTTTCTGGGGTCTTACAGTAGCCAGAGCTAGGAAATGTGTGTGTGTTCACACATGCATGCGTATTTAAAGCTAATATACCTCATGAGTTGATTCTGATACTTTCAAAATCAGGGCTATAGAATTTCTGCTTTTCTATATTACATTTATATATCCTTTCTTCCAACTAAGAATGCTGATTCTGAAGGATACAGGGATATAGAATTAGAATATCCCGTAATTATTCATTTTAATCACACAGTACATACACGCACGCACACACACACACACACAGCAATCCTAAAATAAGACAAACACTACCACTGTATGATTACTAAAAATATTAACTTTTTACATATGCTTTCCCCATTTTTTGTAGTTGTATTATATCTGCATACTCAGAACATAATTTACTCTCTGCCTTTTAACCCTCGTTAAGTATGAGTTGTACAAGTAACTACATATTTAATGCTCAC
This sequence comes from Leucopleurus acutus, assembly GCF_964270905.1. NCBI lineage: Eukaryota > Metazoa > Chordata > Mammalia > Artiodactyla > Delphinidae > Leucopleurus > Leucopleurus acutus. The sequence goes on along the minus strand of NC_139142.1, from coordinate 132,746,638 downwards.
TGCCAGTTTCTGTCAGTGGCTCTCTATTCTTTTTGTTTGTCTGAAGCTTATTCTCTAGTAGAATCTTCAATAAATACTCACGAAAAAGATTCTCTTAGTTCTTACATTTTAATTGCTGTGCACTTTATACTTGAAAGTCAGTTTTGAGAAGATAAAATCTTTGGCTCACATTTTCTTTACTTCTTAAGTATATTCATTCATTTTCTTCTGGCAGTAATTTTACTAGAATACATCTTGATGTTGTGTATTCTGGGTCGATGTTCTCAGAGATGTGAGGATTTTAATATGTAGTTTCAAATCTTTTTTTATTTCAGGGAAGTTTCCCTAAATTATTGTTTTTAGTATCATTTTTACTCTTTTTATTTGGTTCTCATCTAGGACCACTATTGTTTTTATGTTGGATTTTTTTTTTAACATCTTTATGGAGTATAATTGCTTTACAATGGTGTGTTAGTTTCTGCTTTATAACAAAGTGAATCAGCTATACGTATACACATATCCCCATATCTCCTCCCTCTTTCATCTCCCTCCCACCTTCCCTATCCCACCTCTCTAGGTGGTCACAAAGCACTGAGCTGATCTCCCTGTGCTATGCGGCTGCTTCCCATTAGCTATCTATTTTACATTTGGTAGTGTATATAAGTCCATGCTACTCTCTCACTTCGTCCCAGCGTACCCTTCCCCCTCCCTGTGTCCTCAAGTCCATTCTCTACGTCTGCATCTTTATTCCTGTCCTGCCCCTCTGTTCTTCAGAACCATTTTTTATTTTTAGATTCCATATATGTAAGCATATGGGATTTATTTTTCTCTTTCTGACTTACTTCACTCTGTATGACAGACTCTAGGTCCATCCACCCTACTACAGATAACTCAATTTCATTTCTTTTTATGGCTGAGTAATATTCCATTGTATATATGTGCCACATCTTCTTCATTCATTCATCTGTCAATGGACACTTAGGTTGCTTCCATGTCCCGGCTATTGTGAAGAGTGCTGCAATGAACATTGTGGTACATGACTCGTTTTGAATTATGGTTTTCTCACGGTATATGCCCAGTAGTGGGATTGCTGGGTCGTATGGTAGTTCTATTTTTAGTTTTTTTTTTTTTTTTTTTTTTTTGGCTGTACACGGGCCTCTCACTGTTGTGGCCTCTCCTGTTGTGGAGCACAGGCTCCGGACGCACAGGCTCAGCGGCCATGGCTCACGGGTCCAGCCGCTCCGCGGCATGTGGAATCTTGCCAGACCGGGGCACGAACCCATGTCCCCTACATCGGCAGGCGGACTCTCAACCACTGCGCCACCAGGGAAGCCCTATTTTTAGTTTTTTAAGGAATCTCCATACTGTTCTCCATAGTGGCTGTATCAATTTACATTCCCACCAACAGTGCAAGAGGGTTCCCTTTTCTCCACACCCTCTCTAGCATTTATTGTTTGTAGACTTTTTCAGGATGGCCATTCTGAGTGGTGCGAGGTGATACCTCACTGTAGTTTTGATTTGCATTTCTCTAATGATTAGTGATGTTGAGCATCCTTTCATGTGTTTGTTGGCAATCTGTATATCTTCTTTGGAGAAATGTCTATTTAGGTCTTCTGCCCATTTTTGGATTGGGTTGTTTGTTTTTTTGATATTGAGCTGCATGAGCTGCTTGTAAGTTTTGGAGATTAATCCTTTGTCAGTTGCTTCATTTGCAAATATTTTCTCCCATTCTGAGGGTTGTCTTTTCATCTTGTTTGTGGTTTCCTTTGCTGTGCAAAAGCTATTAAGTTTCATTAGGTCCCATTTGTTTAGTTTTGTTTTTATTTCCATTTCTGTAGGAGGTGGGTCAAAAAAGATCTTGCTGTGATATATGTCATAGAGTGTTCTGCCTATGTTTTCCTCTAAGAGTTTTGTAGTGTCTGACCTTACATTTAGGTCTTTAATCCATTTTGAGTTTATTTTTATTTTCTAATTTCATTCTTTTACATGTAGCTTTCCAGTTTTCCCAGCACCACTTACTGAAGAGGCTGTCTTTTCTCCATTGTATATTCTTGCCTTCCTTATCAAAGATAAGGTGCCCATATGTGCATGGATTTATCTCTGGGCTTTCTATCCTGTTCCATTGATCTATCTTTCTGTTTTTGTGCTAGTACCATACTGTCTTGATTACTGTAGCTTTCTAGTATAGTCTGAAGTCCGGGAGCCTGATTCCTCCAGCTCCGTTTTTCTTTCTCAAGATTGCTTTGGCTATTTGGGGTCTTTTGTGTTTCCATACAAATTGTGAAATTTTTTGTTCTAATTCTGTGAAAAATGTCATTGGTAGCTTGATAGGCATTGCATTGAATCTGTAGATTGCTTTGGGTAGTATAGTCATTTTCACAATGTTGATTCTTCCAATCCAAGAACATGGTATATCTCTCCATCTATCATCTTTAATTTCTTTCATCAGTGTCTTATAGGTCTTCTGTCTGCATACAGGTTTTTTGTCTCCTTAGGTAGGTTTATTCCTAGGTATTTTATTCTTTTTGTTGCAGTGGTAAATGGGAGTGTTTCCTTAATTTCACTTTCAGAGTTTTCATCATTAGTGTATAGGAATACAAGAGATTTCTCTGCATTACTTTTGTATCCTGCTACTTTACCAAATTCATTGATTACCTCTAATATTTTTCAGGTAGCATCTTTAGGATTCTCTATGTATAGTTTCATGTCGTCTGCAAACAGTCACAGTTTTCCTTCTTCTTTTCCAATTTGTATTCCTTTTATTTCTTTTTCTTCTCTGATTGCTGTGGCTAGGACTTGCAAAACTGTGTTGAATAATAGTGGTGAGAGTGGACATCCTTGTCTCGTTCCTGATCTTAGAGGAAATGCTTTCAGTTTTTCACCATTGAGAATGATGTTTGCTGTGGGTTTGTCATATATGGCCTTTATTATGTTGAGGTAGGTTCCCGCTATGCCCACTTTCTGGAGAGTTTTTATCATAAATCGGTGTTGAATTTTGTCAAAAGCTTTCTCTGCATCTATTGAGATGATCATATGGTTTTTCTCCTTCAATTTGTTAATATGGTTTATCACATTGATTGATTTGGGTATATTGAAGAATCCTTGCATTCCTGGAATAAACCCCACTTGATCATGGTGTATGATCCTTTTAATGTGCTGTTGGATTCTGTTTGCTAGTATTTTGTTGAGGATTTTTGCATCTATGTTCATCAGTGATGTTGGCCTGTAGTTTTCTTTCTTTGTGACATCTTTGTCTGGTTTTGGTATCAGGGTGATGGTGGCCTCATAGAATGAGTTTGGGAGTGGTCCTCCCTCTGCTGTATTTTGGAAGAGTTTGGGAAGGGTAAGTGTTAGCTCTTCTCTAAATGTTTGATAGCATTCACCTGTGAAGCCATCTGGTCCTGGGCTTTTATTTGTTGGAAGATTTTTAATCACAGTCTCAATTTCAGTGCTTGTGATTTGTCTCTATATTTTCTGTTTCTTCCTGGTTCAGTCTCGGATGTATGTTGGAGTTTTAGCAATTAACTTAGTAATTGTCACTTTTTTTGAATACTTCTTTTTTTTTGAATACTTTTTATATAATTTTCATTTCTTTTTTTATTTCTGAACAGCTTTTTCCCTTTTGTTGCTCATAAGGTATTATCTTCTGTATTTATTTACCCTTGGGTTTCTTATAGTTTACCCCTCATTTCTGAAATGATTTTTTCTCTTATTTCTAATTCTTTTTTTGAGTCTGTCACCTCATTTTTGAATGCTTCTCTTTCAGTTTTGTGTTTTTCTTTCAAGTCATGTTTCATTTTCTTAATCCCTTTACCTTGCTTTGAAATAGGTTACAGTTTGATCTGTTTTGTGGGCATTTCTCATCTGTTATTTTTTTATTGTACGGATGTTATTCTGTCTCTTTTCCTTTTTTTCCCCTTATAACAACTTCATATGGAATTTGACCTTCATACTTTTCTGTTGCTTATTTTTATGAAAAATTTGTTTTCCTGAATTTTTAGAACGGGATGGCATTCTAGATGGCTTTTCTAAATCCATAGACTCCCTTTCTCTATTGTTTTTGTGTAACGTTAGACAAAACATGGTGGTTTCAAGTGTATTCCCCTCCCCACCTTTTATCTTAACTTTTTGTCTTTCCTTTCCGTTGTCCTCATTCTGCTCAACTTTTTTTTTTTTTTTTAACATCTTTATTGGAGTATAATTGCTTCACAATGGTATGTTAGTTTCAGCTTCACAACAAAATGAATCAGTTATACATATACATATATTCCCATATCTCTTCCCGCTTGCGTCTCCCTCCCTCCCACCCTCCCTATCCCACCCCTCCAGGCGGTCACAAAGCACCAAGCTGATCTCCCTGTGCTATGCGGCTGCTTCCCACCAGCCATCTACCCCACGTTTGGTAGTGTATATATGTCCATGCCTCTTTATCGCTTTGTCACCGTTTACCCTTCCCCCTCCCCATAGTCCCAAGTCCACTCTCTAGTAAGTCTGTGTCTTTATTCCTGTTTCACCCCTAGGTTTTTCATGACATTATTTTTCTTAAATTCCATATATATGTGTCAGCATACGGTATTTGTCTCTCTCCTTCTGACTTACTTCACTCTGTATGACAGACTCTAGGTCTATCCACCTCATTACAAATAGCTCAATTTCGTCTCTTTTTATGGCTGAGTAATATTCCATTGTATATATGTGCCACATCTTCTTTATCCATTCATCCGATGATGGACACTTAGGTTGTTTCCATCTCTGGGCTATTGTAAATAGAGCTGCAACGAACATTTTGGTACATGAGTCTTTTTGAATTTTGGTTTTCTCAGGGTATATGCCCAGTAGTGGGATTGCTGGGTCATATGGTAGTTCTATTTGTAGCTTTTTAAGGAACCTCCATACTGTTCTCCACAGTGGCTGTATCAATTTACATTCCCACCAACAGTGTAAGAGGGTTCCCTTTTCTCCACACCCTCTCCAGCATTTATTGTTTCTAGATTTTTTGATGATGGCCATTCTGACTGGTGTGAGATGATATCTCATTGTAGTTTTGATTTGCATCTCTCTAATGATTAGTGATGTTGAGCATTCTTTCATGTGTTTGTTGGCAGTCTGTATATCTTCTTTGGAGAAATGTCTATTTAGGTCTTCTATCCAACTCTTAGAGGAAAACATAGGCAGAACACTCTATGACATAAATCACAGCAAGGTCCTTTTTGACCCACCTCCTAGAGAAATGGAAATAAAAACAAAAGTAAACAAATGGGACCTAATGAAACTTAAAAGCTTTTGCGCAGCAAAGGAAACCATAAAGAAGACCAAAAGACAACCCTCAGAATGGGAGAAAATATTTGCAAATGAAGTAACTGACAAAGGATTAATCTCCAAAATTTATAAGCAGCTCATGCAGCTTAATAACAAAAAAACAAACAACCCAATCCAAAAATGGGCAGAAGATCTGCTCAACTTTTATTCCACTCCCAGTAGTTTCTGCTCAGTATGAGGGCTCTGTCCTGGAAGGGAGTACTGGCTTTTCAGTTTCAAGAATTCACAAGAGCTAGACTGCTCTAGCTTTTTTCAAACTTCTCATCATGGGACCTTTGTACTTACGTGCTATCAGAGAGGGCAAACTCTTCCCAGTTGCAGCTGCTGTTCTTAGATTGGCTCACTGTTCTTTCTGGTGAGTACCTGATTGGTTGTTTTGGGGTTTTCTTATTCTGAGGTCTGTCAGACAGTCTTTGGCTTCCTCCTGCACAGATATTATTCCCATGCAGATTCTGTATTTGGTAGTGGTTTGTCTGCACCTGCTTATATTTTGGAGTTACCGGAGCTATGTTTGTCTAGTTTTATTGTGAATATTAAGTACAAATTTGGAGTTTAGCTTTCTATTTGTTTTGTGTAATGATTCCATGTTTAGAAAACTACATTGCTGCTGCTATTGTCATCTTTTCCAGAATTCTACGTGCCCCCCCCAGTTGCTTTTTTTTGTTGTTTGTTTGTTTTTTTGTTTGGTTTTTTTGGCCGCATTGGGTCTCTGTTGCTGCGCATAGGTTTTCTTTAGTTGTGGCAAGCGTGGGCTACTCTTCATTGTGGTGCGCGTGCTTCTCATTATGATGGCTTCTCTTGTTGCTGAGCACAGGCTATAGGTGCGCGGCCTTCAGTAGTTGTGGCATGTGGGCTCTAGAGCACAGGCTCAGTAGTTGTGGCATGTGGGCTTAGTTGCTCCGCAGCATGTGGGATCTTCCTGGACCAGGGCTTGAACCCGTGTCCCCTGCATTGGCAGGCGGATTCTTAACCACTGCGCCATCAGGGAAGCCCCTCCTCCAGTTGTTTTTAAAAAAACACATTTCTAAGTCTTGTGAACAGATTTTTTTTACCCCCTCTCCTCCCCCACCTTTGCTTCCCCCTCTCCTCTCCTCCCCTCCTCTCCCCTTCCCTTCCCTTCCCCTCCCCTTCTCCTCTCTTCTCTCTTTTTTGTGGGGGTCAGGGAAGGAGGGCTATTATTTTTTTAAGTCTTATTATAGAGCAGTAGTCCCTTCTTAAATATGGGGAATATATTCCAAGACCCCCAGTAGATGCCTGAAACCATGAATAGTACCAAACCCTATATAAACCATGTTATTTCTATACATACATACCTATGATAAAGCTTAATTTATAAATTATGTACAGTAGGAGAATATCCAGATTGCCAGCATCACAACTCTTGCACTTAGGGGCCGTTTTTAAGTAACATAAGGGTTACTTGAACACAAGCACTGAGATACTGTGGCAGATGAGCTGATAACCAGATGGCTACTAAGTGACTGCCGGGTGGCTAGCTTATATAGTGTGGCTATGCTGGACAAAGGGATGATACTCAGAACAGTATGCAGTTTAAAACTTATGAATTGTTTATTTCTGGAATTTTCCATTTAATATTTTCAGATGATGATTCACTGCCAGTAACTGAAACCACAGAAAGTGAAACCACGAATAAAGGGGGACTACTGTAATAGATCTTTAGATAAAAAATTCTAACCTACTTGGGCCCATCATCCTCCTTTTGTCAGCAGCAGAATTTCAGATCTCTTATTAGGGACTGGCAGCCTTTACTTATGCATATTTTGTATGTCCTCAAAACTCTCATCATGTTCACTGAAAATTATTCGTCTGACACATATATTCTATGGTTTTGGGTACTATTTAAAGATTCTGACTGAAATTACTCTATCCCTTCCCATTTCATGGTCTGGCAATATAATATATTGACTTTTGAAGATTCTTCTTTTATTGTTTTACTTGATTCAGAGAAAAACAAAAACAAAACCAACCCCTAAAAGGCAGACAACAAATTGACAACAGCTGTAGTCAGAGATAATATCTTTATTGTATGGGATTCATACAAAGTCAGTAAAAAAATCCATTAAACCCTAATAAATAAATGGGCAGAAGTTAGTTACAAGCAAATAGATGGAAAAACTTCAGTTCTGTTGATAATAAGGAAGTGTGAAGTTAAAAGAATACATCCTCTTTTTTCCCACTTTACTTTTCAAAAAAAATTTAGAGCATAATATTTATTGGTATGGGTGCAGTGGGACTGGTACTCTCACATAGCCCTATTCATTGGTTAGGGCAACTGTGATGGCAACCCTGGGTCCTGTGCTTTTGGCAGGGTTTTGAGGAGAGGGGAGGAGGAGAGGAGAAACCTGGATTTTTATAAAGCATTATGAATGGCAATAGACTTTACCATCATATTCAACACAAATGGTAAATAAGCCATGATTTTTTATATATCTATATCTATATACATATACAGATACGTATAGATATGTGTGTGAGTGTTGAATTGCTCTGGACCTTTATCGTTTTTTAAGACCGCCCTCATTTTATACATTGCTGGTGATGAAATAATATTGTAACACCAGTTTTGAAAGCAATTTGGTATAGTATGTTTCAGGAATCAGAAGATTGTTGTCACTTTTTGCATATAGTAGTCCCATGTCCGAGGTTCTCTAACAAGTGAAGTAATTAAAAATCTAGCAACAGGAGGAGGAGGAGGAGGAGGCCGCCTAGGCGGCAGGGAGTGAACCAGTGCCCAGGGCGAATCAATGGAACCCCCCCCCCCGACGAAGCCAGCCGGGAACACACTTCATTGCAGCCAAATAGCATTGATTATTTTCCTTCAAAAACAAAACAAAACAATGAAGTAGCCACAACTATATTCTTAAAAATGGCTCATATAACAAATAAGTAGAAAGAATCTCAGTGTCCTCTTAAAGGAAAATGCTTAAGCAAATTGTGATTTTTACATTAGATGGAATATTATTGGTTCAATTACGAAGATTAAGTAGACATAGAGAAAATTCTTCATGGCCCTTCTGTATCGTCACTTATGTATCCACTGTGATAACTATGTTAAAGAGCGTGTATATGCAAAACTCTGGAAGGCATATATAAAAAAAGATAGCATATATTGTATTAAGGTGATGGGATTATCAAAGGTAGGTTTTTTCCTACTTAGTTCTTCTATAATGGTATTATATGCGTTAATAAAATATTTAGTTAATAAAGGCTTGATTGTGTGTCTCCCCCTCCCCATTTTTGCCACCTTTGTTGGTATCTTTTAGTGATTTATTCTGCAGGAGTAAATAGTCTAGCCATCTGTGTTTAAGATTGGATGTGTTGCTCTTAGGTTATTTGAGCAGTTGAGATAGTTTTCAAAGAAGGAAAGTCAACAATAATTTCAGATAATATTTATAAAAATATCTGTACTAAGAATGTCTTGACTATTTATTGCATGTTTCTTATTTTAATAGGTTTGCAGAATGGCTTCTGATTACTCAAGAACGTGTGCTAGCCCAGATAGCATTCAGACTGGTGATGCTCCTATTGTTTCAGAAACCTGTGAGGTTTATGTTTGGGGGAGCAATAGCAGCCATCAGTTGGTAGAAGGCACACAGGAGAAAATATTACAACCCAAACTGGCTCCTAGTTTCTCTGATGCGCAGACTGTGAGTTCTCTGCATACCTTACAAATTGGTACATGACAGGGTTTGCTTTAAATAATGTTAAGAGTGGGTTTTTTTGTTTTTTGTTTTAATGAGTGAATGTTCTTGCTTGTTTCTTATCTATATTGTTTCTATACTATACTGCATCAGTTTTTTCATTTTCATAGAAAAAAATATTTTAAGTCCCTCATTTCCCTAATAGTGTTTCCAAGTTTTAAAAAGTTAAATTTGCATCTGGAGTTTTAAAAAGAATTATGAATGGCAGCAGACTTACCCTTATATTCAACACAAATGGTAAATAAGACTAAGTAAAAATTAAAATTTTCCCTTTGCCATATTTGCATTTCATTTTCTTATTATGATCACTTTTTTTACATTTGTAGCTAACTTTTAGGCAAAATGGAACTTTCTGTTTTATTATTTTCATTAAAACATGTTTTTCTCAAATGAATTTAGAATATATATTACATGGTTCTTGTTATAATGGACCCTAAGGAATTACAGGAAAATTTTCCTTCCTGCCCTTCACCAATTATATAAGAGTAGGCTAAACATTTTTCTTTGTTATTTCATTGAACCATGACTGGATAGATAACCTGAAAAGATAAAATATACATTAATTTGAGTTCAACAGTAAAGTCAACATGAATAGGCCATGAACAGTTTTCTTAGTTTTCTGTTTACTTCTTAATCTCTATGGATATTCATATTCTGTTTTAAAAGATATCCTTTGAGCCTCTTTGGTAAAATCAACTTAAATATTATACTTTGATTTTCACAGAAGCATTTTATATCTGTGATTCTGTTTGTTTGCTTATAGATTGAAGCTGGACAATACTGCACTTTTGTCATTTCTATGGATGGCTCTGTCAGAGCTTGTGGTAAAGGCAGCTATGGGAGACTGGGCCTTGGAGATTCTAATAATCAGTCTACTTTAAAAAAGTTAACATTTGAGCCTCACAGGTCCATTAAAAAGGTCTCATCTTCTAAAGGATCTGATGGTCATACTTTAGCTTTCACTACAGAAGGAGAAGTCTTCAGCTGGGGAGATGGTGATTATGGGAAACTGGGACATGGAAATAGTTCAACACAGAAATATCCCAAGCTTATTCAGGGCCCTCTGCAGGGAAAGGTATGTGCCTTCTTTTTGGATTTAAAAATAATTAGATGCACTGGTACTATGATTGCTATAATTGACAATATCTTTCAGATTTTGATTTATTCTTTCTGAAGTAGCCCACCCTCCCAACCCTTTTGGCTTATCTTTTGTATATCTGCTTGATGGTTTACAACACACTTTCACATTCATTATTTAATTTTAATTATTATAACAGCCTTGTTAAAGTAGTTATTATTTTCATTTCACAGATAGGAAACTGAGAATCATGCATTTAACAAATATTTATTTAGTACCTTCCAAATGCCAGGCAGTGTTTTAGGCATTAGACATATGGCAGTGAACAAAACAGACAAGATTCTTACTCTCATGGAGCTTTAATCTGTGGGCTAGAGATGATAAGTAAGCAAACACATAAAATAATTTCAAATAATAGTAAAAAAATTGAGTAATGTAATAGATACTAACTTTGGCTGGGTGTGATATTAGATAATGAGGTCAGAGGGTTCTCTTGGAGTAGGTGGCATTTTAACAAAAACTTAAATAAGACATTTAAAGTGGTTAAGTAACTTGGCCAAGGTCACACACAAATAAATGGTACCATTAGAAACTGAAGCTAGATCTCCTCTTTTTATTTCTATTTTACCTTTTCTTAAAGAAATGAAGCCATTTTCCTAACTTAAAATTATGTGCAGTTTTGTGGGTTCCTCCATTTTAAGATTCCTTTCTTTCTATGAATGTTTTCTTATATAAAAGTCTTTAAATTTAAAATTTTATTTTATACTAGAATTCAAAGTGGGACACTTCTTTCATGGGAGTTTGTCTGACAAAGTTGACTCTCAAATGAATTTTACTTTATTATAACTTTCAATGTTTAACTTAGACATCAGCCTCAAAGCAGTGAGCCTTGGAACATTCCACTTAACATCAGGGGGTCCTTGATAAGATGTTGAATATGGGACTCTAAGGAACTTCAGATAAATACTCTTTAAAGTTGTATTTTTTTAGTTTTTCTAGCACCTTTTTTCTTAATTCCCATTGTTTAAAATTTTCTTTACATATATATATAAATATATATACACACACACATACGTGTGTGTGTGTGTGTATATATATATATACACACATACGTGTGTGTGTGTGTGTGTGTGTGTGTGTATATTTTTGTTGTTGTTTTTGGCCGCACCGCACAGCTTGCACGACCATAGCGGTGGCCCAGTGAACTTCAGCCACTGCTATGAAAGCGCTGATTCCTAACCACTGAACCTCCAGTGAATTCCTTATTTATATTCTTTTAGTGTTTCATTTTATAATGGAAACATTGCCAGTTAAAAATAACTTAGTATGAATATCATGAAGGAAAAATTCCCAAAAAGTAAATTAATAATTTACAGATAAAAATTTCAGAGGTTCTTAGCATATTATTTAAAATGTAGTAGGTGCTCAGTATTTTTTATTTATTATTTTATTTACTTATTTATTTTTCTGTACGTGGGCCTCACTGTTGTGGCCTCTCCCGTTGCGGACCACAGGCTCCGGATGCGCAGGCTCAGCGGCCATGGCTCACGGGCCCAGCCGCTCCGCGGCATGTGGGATCTTCCCGGACAGGGGCATGAACCCGTGTCCCCTGCATTGGCAGGCGGACTCTCAACCACCACGCCACCAGGGAAGCCCTATTCAGTATTTTTAATTGAATCTAAAGTTTGAATTTTCTAAAGTGAGTTCTAATTTTTGGAGATTAAAAAATGTGGAGTTATTAGTATGGATATTTTTTCTGTTATCTTTTTTCAGCAGTTAGTGATTTTGATCAGTGTTAAAAGGTATAAATGATTTCCAAATTACGCTGCCATATACCCTTATTTCCCTGATTCTGCCCATAAACTGTGTAGCTATTTGAGGGTAAAGAGATACTATTAGGAGTTTAATTGATATAAGCTTATATCTTAGATCTTTCTTCATTGGTAGTAGTCAGTGTGTTTTTGAGAGTTAACCCTATTATGTAATGAATTTTTCTTGATTAGCCAGGACTGGAGGTTTTGTGTTAATGTTATATTTAAAAATTTTTCATTGTTCCATGAGTGTTCAGCCCCATCCAGCTCTTTGAGTAAAGAGTTGATTGGTGATATAGTATCGTTGCAGGTGATTAGATTGATGTATTTGGGGCAGGGAGGAGTGGGCGAGAGAGTGCTGCTAGCCTTTACAGTCTCTGTGTGAATTAAGAAAAGTTGTCCTCTCTGGGTAGAAGTCAGAGTTTGTGGCTTGGCCAACAGAGCTTAGGCTGTATTTCAGCACTTTCTTGATCCTTTATGCAGGCAGCCTTGTCCTGGGCAAAACCTCCATAACTGTATATGGCACTTCTGGATGAGTTGTGAATATCAGTATCTCTGAAGTCTCTCTGTATAGGATCAAATGTGAACTCTATGTTTTAGTATCTTGTGTTCATCAAATTCACTTTGTGTGCAATACAGGTAGTTGTTTGTGTGTCAGCTGGATACAGACATAGTGCTGCTGTCACAGAGGATGGTGAATTATACACTTGGGGTGAAGGAGACTTTGGAAGATTAGGTAAGATTTTTTAAAAATTGAAGTTAGTATCACAGAAAAATAGAAATGATGATGGTTACTGAGAAGTGGTGAGACTACATTTAATAGACCAAAGACTGTCATTTATTTTTGTTAGTTTTAAGCTCAGAGGAAGATAATTTTATATAGAGAGTACCTAGATTCTGGTGCTAAAATTTAAGATGTAATTAAATCTAGCAAGTATTTACTACTTTGAGCAGGCACTATAGGATTTCAGGGATAAGAAAGATATCATCCTAAAGTGATCCTGAAGTATGTTATCTAGGAGGTAGTGAAAACAAGTCAGCGTTAACGATACTAGACAGCATTAGATAAGTGCTGTGAGAGGAGCATAATAGAATGTTCTACTGATTCAGTGAAGGGACTGGGTATCTCATGTTGGGAGCAGCCTAGAAGATTAGATGAGAAGATACTAGAAATGATTCTGTTTTTCATATTTAATTGCACTTAAAAAATTCCTCAATTCTGTTAATAACTTGTAATGTTTATTCTACCTGTGAAGTAATGGCCTAAAGAAAAGAGCTAACATTATTTCTTTGTTGTTTTGTGTGTTTTATCCAAGGTCACGGTGACAGTAATAGCCGTAACATTCCAACGTTAGTAAAAGACATTAGCAATGTAGGAGAGGTTTCTTGTGGCAGTTCACATACTATTGCTTTATCTAAAGATGGGAGAACTGTATGGTCTTTTGGAGGAGGAGACAATGGTATGTAAAAAATTATTTATTGATAGCTTTGGCCTTTTTTCCTTGACTTTTAAAAAAATTTATTTTTCACTTATACAAGGCTGTTGTAGAAAAACTCAAATGTATATAGGTGAGCAGAAATTTTAAAAATTTAAATAAATTTTTCTTAAAAAATTTAAGAAAAATTTGCTCTAAGCATTGTTAAAATTTTGGGAGGTAAATATATATGCATTTATATAAATATGTACATATATTTCTACATAGATGTTTTAAAAAACCAAACAGACCTATATATACCATAGTTACTGTCTTACAACTTGTTTTTATCTAACAGTATCTTATGAATATCTTTCTATGTCAAGAAACATGGCTCTACATTTTTCTTTTCAGTGGCACAAAGTATTCTTTCATATGATTGTAGCAAAACTTACAAAGAAATTTATTATTGTTGAATATCTAGATGGTTTCCAATTTTTTTCAGTATTTAAAACAATACAGTGAATGACTAAATCTTTTTCTACTTCAGTCACTCCTACCAGTGATGCGAGAATGCTCATTTCCCCATATCCCTCAACAATACTGGCTATTAAAATTAAGATAATTAAAAAAATAGTTTCACTAGTGAAAATGGTTTAATCTGTATTTCGTCCTTAGTGAGGTTGTTGGCCATTTGTTTTTCTTCTTTGGTGATTTGCCAAGTTCTCTATTTGGTGAATTATTGAGTCTTTAAAAAAAAATTTAAAGTCATTATATGCATACACATTCTTGTATAAGGACGTGTTTATTATATCAGCAAATTTGAAGTTAGAAGTATGACCATTAAAGGGGAGAAAGACAGCAAATTAATTTTCCATATCTCTCTTAAAGTGGTTTTAATTGCTTGAAATAAAAATTCAGAAAACTATTGTTTATTGGTTTCTTGTAATAAAACGATTCATTTGTTAACATCCTCTGCTATTAGAAACTTAGAGCTTTCTAAAATGTGGACAATCTGTCAGGTTAGTGATGGAAATATTAATGATATTTATCAACATAGTTACTAAGAAAAGAATAGCATTTCTTTGAAACAAGTATATCGTTTAACTTGAATATGTTTGTTTTTATAGGCAAACTTGGCCATGGTGATACCAACAGAGTGTATAAGCCTAAAGTTATTGAAGCTTTACAAGGAATGTTCATTAGGAAAGTTTGTGCTGGAAGTCAGTCTTCACTTGCTTTGACATCAACAGGGCAGGTAGGACTAAGGGATGAGCATAAAAGGTTTAGAGTATTTCAGAGGACCAGATGACTAAAAAGTGATAATTGTATTTAAATTTTGAAGTTAAAAAATACATTTTAAAGTTAATCTACTGAAATGAAATATTTTCTCCTGTTTGAAGAAGTTGAGTATCTGAGAAGGAGCCAGGTTTTCTGACTGTGTGTGAGCCAGATAAACTTACTGTTAACCCCATGTTCTTTGTATTAAGATGGTTTTAAAAAAACTTTTAGCACTAAACACTGTTTAAACCTTTAAAAATCATGAATAGTGGGGGAAAGTGAGAATAGATCTTGCTGGAACCAGTGATATGAACTAAGAAGGCAAGAAGGTGATCAAAAGAGAGGGCAAGGAGAACATTTCCAGATGGAAAATAATCTGAGAGGGTTAGGTAGTTAGGTGTTTCTGAAAGAGGGTTACTCAGTCTTAGGATACTTAGAATTGTATAATCCCTTTATAAACTTGTGATTTTCTACATGCATATTTTGACTTCCCTCTGTTTGTTTGTTGGTGATGGAGAGGGTCCAGGTATGGTGATAGACTATAATTTTGCTCCTTAAATCCATCAGCGATGACAGTGAAAAAGTGAGCTGATCACTCATTGTTTCACATGTAGGAATCTATTATGTGCCAGGCAGTGGTATAAAAATGTTTCTGACATTCACATGGCAGATGAGTAGCAAAGCTGAAATTACCATATTATTTAATTATTTTTGAAAGACCGGAATGCCTTGACGTAAAAGATCTAACGCAAAACTATTTATCATTTTGTATTTAATTACGTTAGTCATTTGTTACAATGCTGGTTGCTGTCTTAAAATTTAAAACTTCTCTTTTACATCTTTCTCACTGTGAGTTTTGTGGTAGGAATCCATGAATTGAAGCCAAAAGATGCTCACTTATTTGATGTATAGCCACTGGCAAATCACAAACCTTCCTTGAAAATCACATGCTGCTTTTTTATGAGAGGGGTAATAACTTCTGCTTTGAATGATTATATAAGATAGATTCAACTTTGAATGATTATATAAGATAGATTCAAAGATTTCAACTTTGAACTGAAAGTTTCTGTAACAACAAAAAGTTATTATTTAGTATCAAACCACACTCTTATTTAATAGATTATATTTATTTTCTAAACAACGTAAGTTGTTAACCTACCATCTCAGAATATTATGTGTAGTGTATTTCTCTTTGTTTCAGGTCTATGCTTGGGGCTGTGGTGCTTGTCTAGGTTGTGGTTCTTCAGAAGCTACTGCACTGAGACCCAAGCTTATTGAAGAACTGGCTGCCACAAGAGTAGTTGATATTTCTATTGGAGACAGTCATTGTTTGGCTCTTTCTCATGGTAAGATCATTTGTTTTTAAAGAAATAGTATTAGGTTTTAAAGGCACTTTCAAGTTCATACCATCCTTTTTTTCTCCCCATTTTTCTTTGCTTTTTTTTGCCTTATGCGGGCCTCTCACTGTTGTGGCCTCTCCCATTGTGGAGCACAGGCTCTGGACGTGCAGGCTCAGCGGCCATGGCTCACGGGCCTAGCCGCTCCGTGGCATGTGGGATCTTCCCGGGCCGGGGCACAGACCCATGTCCCCTGCATCGGCAGGCGGACTCTCAACCACTGCCTCACCAGGGAAGCCCTCTCCCTATTTTTAACATACCAAGTTGGCTATGATTTTTAAAATTTTTAATTTATATTGGACTGTGGTTGATTTGCAATGTTGTGTTAGTTTCAGGTATACAGCAAAGTGATTCAGTTATACATATACATGTATCTATTCCTTTTCAAGTTCTTTCAAAACAACACAGTGAGGTAGGCAGAGGAGTACTTACCAACCCATGGAAAGACCTAGGTTGTTCTGGGCTGGGTGGAACTGGGGAAGGCGATGGGAAAGGAGTGCATATCATAAAGGATACCATAGTGTTGCTCTTCTGGGTAAACCAGGAATCAAATTTGGTGGTTGTCGTCATGGTAGGACACACAGCACGGTCCTTGAGAGGAGGGGGAGTGAGAGATTATGTGATGGGTGGGTCACCTCACAGAAGCATGACCTCCCTTGTCATTCATCCACAGAGTTTGTTTGCTTCCTCCTGCTCAGTCATTCTCAGCCTTCCAAGTTCAGTTCAAATAGAATTACCATATGATCTGGCAATTCCACTCTGGGTATATACCGAAAAGAACCGAAAACAGAGGCTCAAACAGATAATTGTACACCAATGTTCATAGCAGTGTTATTCACCAGAGGGTGGAAACAACTCAAGTTTCCACCAAAAGACGAATGGATAAATAAAATGGGGGTATATCCATAGAGTGGAATATTATTCAGCCTTATAAAGGAATGAAATACTGATCTGTGCTACAACGTGCATGAATCTTGAAGACATTGCACTGAGTGAAATGAAAGAACAAATATCATGTGATTCCACTTATATGAGGTATCTAGAGTAGGCAAGTTCATAGAGACAGAGCAGAGTAGAGGTTAACAGGCACTGGGAGGAAGCGGGGATGGGGAGATAACTGCTTAATGGGTACAGGGTTTCTGCTTGGGATGATGAGAAGTTTCTGGAGATGGATAGTAGTGATGCTTGCACAGCACTGTGAATGGATTTAATGTCTCTGAATTGTGCACTTAAAAATGATTAAAATGTGTTTTATGTTATGCGTATTTTACTGCAGTTAAAAATAAGTGAATGAATGATTGGTTGGATGGATGAGCAGATGGATGGATGAATAAATGAATGAATAAGAAAACTAGTTCAGTTCAGGGCTCATGGCCTACAGAAAGCTTTCCTGGATCCAGCCTGATTGGAACAGCCTGGGACATACTGTACTCTGATTATTAGTGCACTTGGCTGTCTCCACACTAAGCTGTGAGCTCCTGGTGAATATGGACCATGCCCTGTTCCACTTCATATCTCTGACTCTAACTAAAGGCCTGGCACATTGTGACAATTTGATAATTCTGTTTTAAATTAATGGATCTGAAAACATGGTGTGTTTGAAATGCATATTGTAGGTTTTAAATAAATGAAACAGGTATCACCTACAAAAAAAAAATAAAGAAATAGTATTAAATATTACCTTCCATAAATATTTTACATTGAAATTTGGCTTTTCTTTTGTTCTTTATGTTTTGTTTTTAGATAATGAAGTTTATGCCTGGGGCAATAACTCAATGGGGCAGTGTGGGCAAGGAAATTCCACAGGTCCTATTACTAAACCAAAGAAAGTGAGTGGCTTAGATGGCATAGCTATTCAACAGATCTCCGCTGGAACATCACATAGTCTGGCATGGACTGCTCTTCCTAGGGACAGGTAAATGTGCTCATGTTTAAAATTTCTTGTGTTTTAGGGCTTCCCTGGTGGCGCAGTGGTTAAGAATCCGCCTGCCAATGCAGGGGACACGGGTTCGAGCCCTGGTCTGGGAAGATCCCACATGCCGCGGAGCAACTAAGCCCGTGCGCCACAACTACTGAGCCTGAGCTCTAGAGCCCACGTGCCACAGCTACTGAAGCCCGCGTGCCTAGAGCCCGTGCTCCGCAACAAGAGAAGCCCGTGCGCTGCAACTAGAGAAAGCCTGCGTGCAGCAACGAAGACCCAAAGCAGCCAAAAATAAAACAAATAAATTTATTTAAAAAATTTTCTTGTGTTTTATTAACAGCAGAAACACTAATAAAAGCAGAAATAATTGTACTTTGTTCATAAAATACCCTCTGACTATTCCTAGTATTGATTTTTTTAGTGTCATAGACATGCCATCTAGATTTCTTTCAATTTGAATGTTGAGGTTAGATATGTTTCATAAGCAAGAAGTTATACCGTATATTAAGACACTGTCTTAATTTAAGTGTCTTTTAAACATTTTGAATTCCTACTCTGTCTCCAGATACTGGTCTTAAATATTGTGGCCACGTATCAAGAGGAAGTTAAATTAAAATAATCAAAATCAGAGCTAGGCTTTATTGCTTTTTAACAGTTAATTAGCTTCCATGCCCTTTATCTGGTTGTTTTTTTGAAAAGAAGCAGTGGCCATACTTTTAAATGAAGTTACTTTTTGCAGAAAGTTAGCTTTTTCCTAATGTGATAACCATATCTTATTTAGATAATCAGGTAGGTAATTTTTAGCCAATATTTGAAGATTGAATTTTAAGAAATTTGAGGTTATTTCAGCTATTTTCAGATGTATATGGGCTAATTAATAACTTAGAAGGTATTATATTTGTATTCTAGACCTTTGATTCAGATGGGGTTTATTATATCATTCTAACCAATTTAAAACATTTATAGGTAATTACCCTCCAAAACAAAACCGAAAATATAATAAATTGAATATAAATAATTTGCTGTTAGTATTAAATCTGCAACTTCTCACCTTATATGTAGAAAATTGGTTCCCAAGATCTTGAAACTTTTCACAAGAGTTTTCAAGAGGTTTTCTTTTAGTAGATTTCAGTATATCACTTTACAGAGTCAGGCTATTTTTCTTAATATGAACTATACATCTTATAGGCCCTAAGAACCAGAAGGGTCTATAGTAGATCATGTGGCTCAGCCCTCTGACTTCAGGTGAATGAATAGCCAGACCTTGCAAAATAAGTAGTGGTTATGTATTTTCTTCTTGAAGAATTCTAGAGATAGCAAATTCTTGGTTTTCCTCAGTTGCATTTTTTAAATGAAGGGTTTTATCACCTTTATAATCAGAAAGGTCTTCTGTATATCTTGTTAACATCTTTCAACTTTAATAATGGTTTAATTTTTGCTTTTGATCATGTGTGAAAATTTCATGTTAAGGATTTTTCATGATTTTCATGTGCTTCCTTCTAGACAAGTTGTCGCCTGGCACCGACCTTATTGTGTAGATCTTGAAGAGAGTACCTTCTCGCACCTTCGTTCATTTCTTGAGAGATACTGTGATAAAATAAACAGTGAGATTCCCCCGCTACCTTTCCCTTCATCAAGGTATGTTATATATATGTGTATTTGTGTGTGTGCGCACATGTGCACACACATCTGTTAATTACTCATTTTGAATTTTGAGTTATTCACTTTATCCCTCAATTATATGAAACTTCTTTATAATCTAAAAAGAGAGCTAAACCTAGGTACTTACTGATAATAACCTTTAGAAAAATTTATCCATAATGTCATGAATCGTGTTTTTAAACTTACTGTTAGTCATAATTTGAGAAAAATTTTAAAGAGAAAAAAATGTTATCCAAACTAGATAGCATGTGCTCTTTTATATTCCAGAAGTTCATAGCAGTTTATTTGGTTTCAGGGAACACCACAATTTCCTCAAGCTGTGCCTGAAGCTGCTTTCAAATCACCTTGCTCTTGCGCTTGCGGGAGGGGTAGCTACCAGCATTCTTGGGAGACAGGGAGGTCCGCTTCGAAATTTACTCTTCAGACTGATGGACTCAACTGTCCCAGATGAAATCCAAGAGGTAAGAGTATAGGACTTGTAAATCTGTAGCTCAGCCACATCTCTCCCTGAGGTTGTAGCTCACAAATTCAGCTATGTATTGGAAAACTTCAATTGGATGTTCTTTCCGTTACTCCTGTTTTCTTGGTGGGAGTAAATTTTTTGGTGAACTTGTCCTTTAAGACAAAGGTCAGATGTCGCCTCTGAGAAACCTTTCATTCCCTGCTCTCCTGCCAGGTTTGGTTTCTCTCATGTATGTTCTCATCACATCACATTGTTTTGTAATTGTCTACTTACAACTGTGTCTGTCTTTTCTACCAGAAGATGAATTTCTGAGCACAAAGACCCAATTTTATTTTATTTTTATTGTGGTAAAATTCACATAACATAAAAGTTGCCATCTTAACCATTTTTAAATGTGTAGTTCAGTGGTATTAAATACATTTATACTATTGTACAACCATTACCACCATTTATCTCCATAACTCTTTTCATCATACAAAATTGAAATTCTGTACCCATTAAATAATAACTCCCTATTCTCTCCTCCCTTCAGCCTCTAGCAACAACCATTCTTTCTTTCTCTATGATTTTGATACTCTAAGTATGTCGTACAAGTGGAATCATACACTGTCTTTTTGTCACTGGCTTATTTCACTTAGCATAATGTTGTCAACGTTTATCCATGGTAAGTAGCATATGTCAGAATTTCCTTCCTTTTTAAGGCTGAATAATCTTTTGTTATTTGTATATATTAAATTTTTGCTCGTCTGTCATTTTTATGACTTTGGATTAAGCAGTGGTTTCTTAGATATGATACCCAAAGCACAAGCAACCAAAGAAAAAAGATAAATTAGACTCCATCAAAATTAAAAACATTTTTATGGTGGTGCTGGAGAGGGGGCGCTGAGCTGTTGGGTATGAAGAGTAACAGAACAGACTGTATTTGCACTTGAAACTGCTGCTCAAGTTCAGATCAGGCAAGGAACAAACCTTGAAACAACCAACAAGACCAAAGAAGAGTACACTTAAGTTGAAGACATGACATTGATCCGAAATAAGAAGTTTGTGCCTACTTAGCAGCTTTGAAAGAGCACTTCCCAATGCTGCTAGTAGTCTTTGTTTAAAAAAAAAAAAAATTAAAAACATTTTTGCTTCAAAGGACATTATCAAGAAAATGAAAATACAACTCACAGAATGGGAGAAATATTTGTAAATCATATGTCTCATAAGATTCTAGTTTATGGAATGTATAAAGGATCCTTACAGTTCAACAATAAAAAAGACAAATAACCCAATCAGAAAATGAGTGAAGAATCTGAGTAGACATATCTCCAAAGAAGATAGACATAAGGCCACTAAGCACATGAAAAAATGTTCATCATTGGGCATAAAGGAAATGCAAATTAAAATCACAGTGAGATACTGCTTCACGCCCACTAAATGGCTATAATCAAAAAGACTGGTAATAGCAAGCATTGGTGAAGATGTAGAGAAATTGGAACCCTCATGCATTGCTAATGGGAATGTAAAATGGTACAGCCACTTTGGAAAACAGGTAGTTCTGTACATAGTTAAACATAGAGTTACCACATACTGCAGCAGTTCCACACCTAGGTCTATATCCAAGAGAATATAAAACATATGTCCACACAAAAACTTATACATGAATGTTCATAACAGTATTATTCATTGTAGCCAAAAAGTGGAAACAAACAAATGTCTGTCAGCTGGTGAAGGGATGAACAAAATGTGGTATGTCCATACAATGTAATATTATTCAGCCATAAGAGGGATGAAGTACTGCTGTACAAGCTACAACATGAATGAACCTTGTAAACATTATGCTAAGTGAAAGAAGCCAGACACAAAAGGTCACATACTGTATGATTCCATATATATGAAATGTGCAGAGTAGGTAAATCCATAGAGACACAAAGTAGATTAATTGGCTGTCAGGGGTTTTGGGGGAGGGAGAGATGGGAAATGACTGCTAATGGGCACAGGTTTCTTTTCGGGGTGATGAAAATGTCCTAAAATTAGTTAGTGGTGATGGTTGCACAACTCTGTGAATATGCTAAAACCCACTGAATTTTCTGCTTTCAAAAGGTAAATTTTATGATGTGTCAATTAAAAAAAAAAGCAAAAAAGATACAGTGATTTTCCAACTAGAGGGACATATCCCTGGGATGTAGGTAGAAGGAATATTAACCTGGTGGTGAATGGGAACTTTGAGGATTACATTTTACCAGGAACAAGGTAGTACAATATTTTTTTTTTTTTTTTTTTTGTGGTACGCGGGCCTCTCACTGTTGTGGCCTCTCCCGTTGCGGAGCACAGGCTCCGGACACGCAGGCTCAGCGGCCACGACTCACGGGCCCAGCCGCTCCACGGCATGTGAGATCCTCCCAGATCCCCTGCATTGGCAGGCAGACTCTCAACCACTGCGCCACAAGGGAAGCCCCGGTAGTATAATATTTTTGAAAGGTTGAAAAGTATTGGACTAAAATAACGGAAGTAAACTTTAAAAAAAACTATTTTTATAATTGTTTATTCATTCCTTGAGTGTTCTTTGTAGCTACTCCTTAGGAGAATCCTTTGGAGGTGGATTCTCTCAGGATGTGTACAGGGCTCTTTCTGTTCCTCTTTCTTTATCCCTGAAACTTCCGGTAATGTATCTGTTTGCAGCAATCAGTGCTGCTGCTGTTTTTTTTGTGTGTTTCTTCCTTTTTTGACACTTTATTTTGAAGCAGTTGTAGACTTAAGGAAAAGTTGCATAAGTAATAGAGTTTTCACATATGTCTCAACCAGCTTCCCCTAATGCTGATGTCTTGTATAATTACAGTACAATTATCAAAACCAAGAAATCAACATTGGTTTAATACTATTAATTAAACTAAACACCTTATTAGAAATTTTATCAGTTTTTTGCTAATGTCCTTGTTCTTTTGCAGGATCCTATTCAGGATCCCATATTACATTTAATTGGACACTTTATGGATACTGGTCAGTTATTTTATTGAATATCTCTGTTATTTTTCATGATTGGACTGAGGTTATGTGTCTTTGGCAAGAATACCACAGAAATGATGTACCCTCAGTACATCATATCATGTGGTTCATGATACTGATGTGTCTTATTACTGGAGATTTTGACCTTGATCACTTGGTTAAGGTGGTGTCTGCTGGATTTCTGCATACATCAGTAACTTCTGAGAGAGGGTAGGTAGAAAATATACTCTTTGAAAATATACTCACACTTAAATAGTTTGAGAATTGAATATCTTCATGAATAGTTGAGGCATAGTATTCTAAATTGTAAATATTTTCTCATAAGAATTGTGAAGTCATCTTCTAGCTTTCAGGTTGTTACTCAGAAAATCAACACTATTCAAATTTTTGATCCTTTTATGGAAATCTTTTTCTCTCTGGATTCTGTAGCAAGTTCTACTTGTCCTCTCTGTTTTCATATTTTAAAACGATATGAACTGATGTGGGTCTGATTTTATCCATTTTCGTGTATATTGGGGTAGACTCTTAATTTGGAAACTCATAGCCTTCAGTGTTAAGAAATTAGCTTGAAGTGTATTGTTATTTTCTCCTTATTTTCTGTGTTTTCTCTCTGTCTCTGGAACTCATTATTGGGATAATAGATCTCCTGGACCAGTCCTCTGTGTCTGATTTTTTTTAATGTCTAATTTTTAAAAAATTAATTTATTTATTTTTGGCTGCGTTGGGTCTTCGTTGCTGCGTGTGGGCTTTCTCTAGTTGCGGTGAGCGGGGGCTGCTCTTCTTTGCGGTGCGTGGGCTTCACATTACGGTGGGTTCTCTTGTTGCGAAGCACTGGGCTCTAGGCACGCAGGCTTCAGTAGCTGTGGCTCTCAGGCTCTAGAGTGTGGACTTCAGTAGTTGTGGCGCATGGGCTTAGTTGCTCCGCGGCATGTGGGATCTTCCCGGACCAGGGCTTGAACCCATGTCCCCTGCATTGGCAGGCGGATTCTTAAGCACTGCGCCATCATGAAAGTCCCCAGTCCTCTTAATTTTCTTATGTTTTCTTTCCTGTTTTCCATCTTTTCTCCCCTCTACCTTATGAAATTTAATTTTTATATTCTAACCCCCCTGTTGAGGTTTTTATGTCATATTTTTAACTTATAAGAGCTCTTTTCTTAATCATTGAGTGTTTCTTTTTTTCTAATTCAGCATCCTTATTTTAGTGGTAAGGAAGCTATGACCCAGAGAAGTTACGGGGCCTACGATAATACAGCTACTTTTTATGCTGTTTCTGATACCTGGACCTTTGTTTGGCCAAGGCCTGCTCATTTTTCAGTTTTTAACCTAAAGGCCCAATCCTCAGGGAGACCTCCATGATGAACCCATAGACCATGTTAATTGCCTTTATGTATGGCTGCTCACTCAAGTTTGCATTTCTTTTTACTTTGTCCGCGTGACTCCTTTCACACGTAGAATTACTTACTCAGAATCTCTTTTTCCTACTAGACTGTATGCTTATGAAAGCAGGGCTTTTATCTGTCTTGTTCATTTCTACATCCCCAGCACTTTGTAAACAGCTTTACCAGGCTCAGCACTATAGACTCAACACTAAATATTTATTGCATAATGACTAGTTACTTAGTGGCAAATCCAAAATATGTATTCTTTTTTTTTTTTAAGTCTTTATTGAATTTGTTACAGTATTGCTTCTGTTTTATGTTTTGGTTTTTTGGCCGTGAGGCATGTAGGATCTTAGATCCCCGACCAGGGATCAAACCCGCACCCCCTGCATTGGAAGGCAAAGTCTTAACCACTGGACTGCCAGGGAAATCCCCAAGATATATATTCTAAGTCTTCTTTTTTAAAAAAAAATTTTATGCATGAATTTTTTTAAAGGATTTATTATTTATTTATTTTATTTTTGTCTGTGTCAGGTCTTAGTTGCAGCACACAGAATCTTCGTTGAGGTATGCGGGATCTTTCACTGCGGCACATGGGCTCCTCGTTGCAGCACACAGGCTTCTCTCTAGTTGTGGTGTGCAGGCTTCAGGGCACATGGGCTCTGTAGTTGTGGCGTGCAGGTTCCAGAACATGTAGGCTCTGTAGTTTGCAGCACACAGGCTCTCTAGTTGAGGCACATGAGCTCAGTAGTTGTGGCACGTGGGCTTAGTTGCCCTGCAGCATGGGGGATCTTAGTTCCCTGACCAGGGATCGAACCACGTCCCCTGCATTGTAAGGCAGATTCTTTACAACCGGATCACCAGGGAAGTCCTTCTGAGTCTTCTTAAAGACATCTAAAGAAGGACTTGGCATGCTTTCTTTTATTCATATACCTCCTTCTTTAGACTTCCATGATCCACCTTCTTTAGACTTCTTTGCTCTTAATAGTCAGTGGATTTATTTTTATGTTTTTCTATTAAAAAGATAAGAACCAGGCCAAATAAATCTGCTTTTCTTTTTTATATTAGGTGGTAATTGAAACTCTGTCAGTGGGAGCAACCATGCTGTTACCTCCATTACGAGAACGTATGGAATTACTTCATTCTCTTTTACCCCAAGGACCTGATAGATGGGAAAGCTTATCTAAAGGACAGGTGAGCCTTTGCATGGTATCTAAGTAAACCAGTACTATATTACCAAAAAAAAAAAAAAAAAAAAAAGATAGACTGAGAGGGAAATAAAGCTAATCGATTGCCATGTGTTCAGGGAATAATACTTAACTTGATGAGTCTGGTAAATCCTAGTATTTAATGTTTTTTGCTGGAAGAGTTCCCAGATTTTTAATGAAAGTGAAGCAAGTGATAACTTATTAAATGATTTGGGGCTAATTATTAAAATTATGTCTAATTTTTCAAGTGTTGCTCACACTATCAAACCAGAGATCTTTTAGTTTATTTGTAGTATTCTGAGTTGAAATCAAGGGCATGTGCTGCTGTTGGTTCCATGCCCAGAACTTTGAAATAGCTTACATAAAAAGTAAAAGAAGATGACTGTTGTGAAAAAGTACTTGATGATATGAGTATGCTGCTTCTTTCCATTTTTATCATCTTATGTACGTTAAAATAAGTACATTTTGTTCAACCAAGTAGAACAATCAAGTGTCGAGTTACAGATTTGAGGGAAAAATCTGGCAGTATAATAGCCACAGATGCTTTCCAATGAGTATTTGGTATTAGTTTAGATTTCAAGTGATTTATTTTAAACATTAGAATAAATAGTTTCATTGGTAGTTCTGTAGAAGAATGTATAGTGTAATTTATCTGTTGACATTGCCTACTCCTCTTACTTATAGTGCTAAAATCATTATGTAGAGTGTGCCATTTTAGCTTAAGAGTTTCAGGTAGTAAAGGATGTAATAAAACACTGTAAGTTGCAATTTCTCAAAAGGTATTAGTGGGATAGCTTTTTAAAAAATTATAGACTTCCTAAAAGATTATTGTTCATTAGGATATTAAGTGAATTAGTTAGCATCATTAGTATATATTCCGCCCGCCCCACCACGGGATCCTTTTTTTACTTTTCTAGTGCATTTTAAGCTAATTATTATTTGTTCCTATTTCATCGATGGAAATATTTTTCTTTAGAGAATGCAACTGGATATTATTCTAACAAGTTTGCAAGATCATACCCATGTAGCCTCCTTACTTGGCTATAGCTCACCCTCCGATGCTGCTGACCTCTCTTCTGTATGTACTGGCTATGGAAACCTGTCGGATCAACCTTATGGCACTCAGAGCTGCCATCCAGACACCCATCTGGCTGAAATTTTGATGAAGACTCTCTTAAGAAATTTAGGATTTTATACGGTAAGTTGCTCTTTTTTTGTCGTTAAAAAGAATAAATAAATAAAACTTGGGTTGGTTTTGTTTTGTTTTGTTTTGTTTTTGGAGGGGGTAGGGATCACTTCAGGTCAAGGTATTTTGACATTTAAACGCTTATGAAATAAGTAAAACTAAACTCCACTCCCTGAAAGGGGAGAGATATGTAAGATCTTCTGAAATATTGTGGGTGCCAAATGACTTGTAGTTGAGAGTTCCAAAGAGATTTGTTTTGGAATTTTACCAATTTTTTTCTGATATTAATGTACAAGAATAAACAGGTAAAAATATTCAACAACATTTTGCAAGAGAAGAAGAATGAGGAAATGTAATCTTATAATTAAACAATGTGGTTTAAATTATTTAAAAATATGCTGGTCAATTAATTAAAATTATTATTTTATTAAATTATTAAAAATAGCTGGTCAATAGGAGAGAAGACAATGGACAGTATAGCCTTCTCTGTATTAGGATGCCCTTAGTTCTTCCTTCCTGGTGTTTCTTAGATCCGTCACTTTTTTTCTTTCCATTTTTATGGGTTCTAATCCATGCCATCATGACCTAATGGTAATAGCAGTGTTATAGCTGTTGTCACTGTTGCTGGTCTCCTCTCAGCATCCTACTGCTAGAATAACCTTGTTGTATTAAATAACCTCATTTTATTAAATCAGAGCTTTTTGAGACCCTTCATCATTTGGCTTACACACCACACTCATCTGAACTCATGCGTGGCACACCTGTTTCCTCCTCTCTCTTCTTGTCTACCAATCTATGACTTCTTTAACACTTGACTGTTCTTGGAAGCCTTGCTCAAATAACCTTTTCTAACCATGTAATTATAACTGCATACCTCTCATCAGTTTTTAGAGTCAAAGTGTATTATGTGACTTAACTTTGAATAGTTTGTGTATCATTTCATATTGTCTCTCCTGCTCTTCAGGGTCAGGTCTGTATATTCTTTTTCTTCTGTACAAGTCTTAGTGTTCTGTTCTGCCCAACTTAAAAGGTTGTTGACTAAGTCAGTGACAGTTGTTCCTATAGAATTATTTTCTTTCAGATTTACGGATGTAAATTTGAGCTGATGTTTGGCTGCAAATGGAATGGGAACAATGTTACAGTGTATCCATTTGGTATTAACTGAAATTTTTTCCCTAAGTTGTATTAAAGTAGTGCCTTTTTTATGCCAGTAGGGCTGAGGTAGATGTGTATATTATATGGAAATGGAAATAAAATACTAACTGCTTTTAGGCTGAAAATCATAAATTTTTGTTTCTTTCTGACGTAATTTAACCAAATTTGTCATGTTCTAAGATTTTAAAATAATGGTGCTGGTCTTAGTCTGTTTGGGTTGCTGTAATAGAATACCACAGAGTGGGCCGGCTTATCTACAACACAGATTTATTTCTCACAGTTATGGAGACGGAAAGTCCAAGATCAAGGAGGCAGCAGATTTGGTGGTGCCTGCTTCTTGATTCATAGACAGCCGTCGTCTTGCTGTGTCCTCACACAAGGGAACTCTCTGTTGTCTCTTTTGTAAGGTCACTAATCCCATTCACGAGAGTTCTGCCCTCATGACCTCATCACCTCCCAGAGGCCCCACCTTCAAATACAACCACATTGGGTTCAACATAAGAATTTTGAAGGGACACAAACATTCATTCAGTCTCTAGCAGTGCTAATTTGGCTGCTTATAAAGGTGCTTATATAGGAAAGGCCTTAAAATGTTCTGTGACTCTCTCTTGCATATTTATAAACAAAGACCATATTTTATGCATAAAGATGTTCATCACATCATTATTATAAAAAAGAAAAGTTGGAAACAACTGAAATATCTAAAAGTTGGGGAATGGTTTAAGTACATTATGATATATATACTCAGTGGAATATTATGTCTCAAATTTTATGTACACATGGCTTATGAAAACATGTAAAATATCTGTGGATCTGTTAGAAAAGAGAAGACTAAAAATAGAATATGCAGTATTATGAAAAAAAGGAAAAGGCACAAAAAAAATCAGGAAAGAAATACACAAAAAATATTAGATACGGTGGTTGACTAAATGGTGATTTAAAGTTTTTTGTTTTTTTTTTTTTTACGGTACGCGGGCCTCTCACGGTTGTGGCCTCTCCTGCCGCGGAGCACAGGCTTTGGACGCACAGGCCCAGCGGCCATGGCCCACGGGCTCAGCCGCTCTGTGGCATGTGGGATCCTCCCGGACTGGGGCACGAACCCGTGTCCCCTGCATTGGCAGGCGGACTCTCAACCACTGCGCCACCAGGGAAGCCCTAAAGTTTTTTAAAATACAGTTTTGGTATTTTCTAAATATGTTACACTATTTCTGTTTTAAAAAAATATTTTTAACTTGAAATAACTTAAAACTCCCACAAGAATTACAGGAAACTTTCAAAGAACTCTCCTGTACGCTTCAGCCAAATTTGCCTTTCCTTGTTTCCTTTCTTCCATCCATCATTTGAGAGTAAACTGCAGATGTCATACTGGCTGTTCCTAAGCACTTATATTTCTTAAGAATAAGGACATTCTCTTACATAACAACAGAACA
The DNA here is from genome assembly GCF_964270905.1 of Leucopleurus acutus. Lineage (NCBI taxonomy): Eukaryota > Metazoa > Chordata > Mammalia > Artiodactyla > Delphinidae > Leucopleurus > Leucopleurus acutus. The sequence goes on along the minus strand of NC_139142.1, from coordinate 132,717,244 downwards.
ATTATTGAATTCAGGAAATTTAACGTTGACACAGAACCATTGTATAATACAGAGTCCATACTCAAATTTCTACAGTTATCCCAGTAATGTCCTTTATGGCACCCTCCCCCTGCCCCCCAAATCCAGGATCATACATTGTATTTAGTTGTCATGTTTCTTTAGGCCACTTACTTCTTTTATAATCAGAAATAAATTTAATTTCTAAGAATTGTGTTCTTAGAAATTCAAATATGTGAAAACAAAACCTTTACATAGGAGGTCAGGAAAGCAATAGTATTAAAATGTTGAAATGTGTTGTCTTTGGGTATTGTTTTCCTTTTTCTTGTTTTCCGCATTTTCAAAGTTTTTGTGGTGAAACCACAAAAGTTTTTGTGGTGAAACTTTTTAATGGAAAAACAAATTGAGATTGCTTGATAAGTCTTACCACCTTATAGCTAATGACAGCATAGCAAAGATTTAAAGATTAATAATGGGAGAAAGGAGACAGTGGCTTCTTAAATCAGAATCATTTATGGTAGGACATTAATTTCACTTTTAAACACTTCAAATATAATCTTAATTTATGTATCATTTTAGGATCAAGCATTTGGGGAGCTAGAAAAGAATAGTGATAAATTTCTACTTGGAACATCGTCTTCAGAGAACAGTCAGCCTGCTCATCTTCATGAACTACTATGTTCACTGCAGAAACAGCTGCTGGCATTTTGCCATATCAATAACATTAGTGAGGTATGTGATTCTTTGCCTTTTATGGTCTTTTCTCAGGGACCTTGAAACTCAGATATTTGGGTAAGCCTTGATATTTTTCTACCTTGAATCTTCCAAAGTAGTAATTTAGGAACTTTTTTCCTCAGAACTCAAGCAGTGTGGCATTGCTTCATAAACATCTTCAGCTCTTGTTGCCTCATGCCACAGATATTTATTCACGTTCTGCAAATTTGCTCAAAGAAAGTCCTTGGAATGGCAGCGTTGGAGAAAAATTAAGAGGTGTGTTTGGTACTGGGTTTCATATTTAATCAGTGGTTGTAAAGCAAGAGTTCTTGGCCTTTCCAAAGCTTTAAGAGGGCCGGAAACCTCTGAGTGGAATAGGAATGACGTTGAATCTCCTTTGTTATCGAAGATCCCTTTGATCTTGGTTTTGGGGTGATGGCAACAGTGATTGATCTAATTAATCTTAAAAGACACTAATTGGTGTGACAGAGGTCTAATTTAAAGGAATTAGATGATATATACTCAAAAAGGTTAATATTAAATGGCATAAAGTGAGATTTTCATCTATTTCTTTACTTTTCTTTAGCATTTACCATCTCTGTCTTGAAATGCTTTCTTTTCTCTGGTCTTGTGTGTAGCCACAATCCTGTATTTACACATCTCTCTTTGCCCACTCTTTTTCAGTCTGTTCCTGTAAGCTCCTCTTTTTGGGGCATGCCCTTTAATGTTTAGGATCTTCTGAATTTTGCCCTCAACCCTCTTTTCTCTGAGAATGATCTTATCTGGTCCTGTTGTCTTTAACCGCCATGTGTATGTTGACTGCCATATATGCATCTAGCTGAGAACTCCTTTTTTACACAAGAGCTTTTCTCTAGTTACCTACTAGGTGCCTTTTCTTGATTATTCCAAAGATAGGTAAAATTTGGTAAGTCTGTCCAAAAGCAACTTATTTTTGAAGTTTCCTCACTGAACAAAGAAATAAATAAACTGAGAAACTAAAACCATTGCTTACTAGACAGTTGCATTTTGTTGTTCCACAGGCGTTTAAAATTTAATTTGTTCAAATTGAGCTCATCTCTGAATAGTCTTCTTGCCCCCAAATACAATAAAATATTGACACAGAATTGATTAAAAACCAATACAGATAATTAAAAAAACCAGATGTTTTGAGGTGATTTTAATTTAAAAAAAGTAAATTTGGTTTAAAAAACATAAAAGACTTCCTACAGTAGAATGTAAGCACCATGAGGGCAGGAATTTTTAGTTCTTTGTTCACAGCTGTACACCTTTCACCTATAATAGTGCCTGATATGTTGTATGTGTTCAATAAATATTTCTTGAGTAAATCTGAAAATGAGAATAAATTTGTGAATGAGAAATTCGTAATGCATTTTAAGGGAAGCAGCTATAATCCTTTGAATTTGTTGGCACAAGGATATTTGTGCTTTCCCATAAAGTGTCTGTTGGTGACACTTTCTGAAAGTGAGTAAATACTAACCCAACCCTAGCTACCAGAGAGTTATATAATAATTCAACAAAGAGTTCTAGGCAAAAATAGTATTTATTAGGTTTTTCTTTTTAAGTTTGTTTGAAACAATTGATGCCTGTTAAATTTCTTACCCTTCATAGATGTGATATACGTCTCAGCTGCAGGCAGTATGCTCTGCCAGATTGTTAACTCCCTACTGTTACTCCCAGTGTCGGTGGCTCGGCCTTTATTGAGTTACCTCCTCGACTTGTTGCCACCTCTTGATTGCCTTAATAGACTCCTGCCAGCGGCCACTCTTTTAGAAGACCAAGAGTTACAGTGGCCTCTTCATGGTAAGTAAAGATAATAAAGGAGCAAATAATGCTCTTGAGAAAAGTTGTTTCTCTTGCTTGCATCAGGTAAATCGTATCTGACACTTGGTTGTTTAATGTACTCAGAAGATAAAGTTGTTACTGTCTAAGAGCTTATAGTGTGAAGTGGGCAACTGAGATGGGAAAATTTAAGAAAGTTCCTTATATATAAGTGTCATGAATAAAGTCTTTATCCGATCATCAGGCTTGAAATATATTTCATTGATTCCAAGACATGCTTTTCTTCAAATTTTGACATGGCTTAATTTGGATACATCTTACAGTGGGTGATAGGAGGCGTTGTTTCATAAATCAGTCAACAGCATAATGACACGTTTTACAATCAATGAACTGATTTGTTTTATTTCTTAAATGCAAACGTTTTTAGTTTTAAATCTCTATTCGACAGTAAAATATTTTGTATTTTGGTTGGATATGTAGATAACTGAATGTAAAAGATGGAAATTGGAAACCTATCTTTCTGTGTTTTTCTTTTTAGGTACTTTATAGGAAATAGCATTTTGATTTTAGATGTAATATGTGAATTCACTCTTAATTTATAAAATGTTGATGATTTTTATTCCATTGAATATATCTTAAAATATCATGTCTAGAAAGCATCAATGTATTTTTCCATTGAAGTCTGTCTATCCTAAGGCTATCAAAGGAGTTTCATTACTGAAATCTTAAAAACCTTTCAAGTTTAAATGAGGTCACATGTTTTATGGAAAGAATCCTGGTCTAAGGCATAAAAAGATTTAGATTTTAGTATTGGCTCTATTGGCTGTATGATCTTGGGCAAATCACTTATTTGAAGCCTTGGTTCCTTCTCCTGGAGAGATTGGGATTGGACAGAATACTTTGAGGGCCCATCTTATATCCCATTGTTCTGTGACAACTGGATTTAGATGAAGTCAAGTGTTAAGGTTACAGCTGTATCAGGATATTGATTAGGCTTTATATGGAGCCATTCCAGGTTTACTCTTGTTTTTCTAAAGCATCTCAGAATTTGCTAAGACTTACTCTATTTGTATTAGGCGAGGAAGGTGTCATTTTATTTTGGATTTTTGCATCTGTGTTCATAACTGATTTTTTCCCATGATTTTCCTTTATCATGCTATTCTTGTGTCACTTTTACGACCACAATTATACTAACCTCATAACATCAGTTTGGAATCTTCCTTTTTTTCCCTTTTCTCTGAAATAATGTGTGTAATTTAGGAGTTATCTCTTCTTGAAGGTTTATAAGAGTTTATAAAAACTATCTGGCCTGGGCTTCCCTGGTGGCGCAGTGGTTGAGAGTCCGCCTGCCGATGCAGGGGACACGGGTTCATGCCTCGGTCCGGGAAGATCCCACATGCCGCGGAGCGGCTGGGCCCGTGAGCCATGGCCGCTGAGCCTGCGCGTCCGGAGCCTGTGCTCCGCAACGGGAAAGGCCACAACAGTGAGAGGCCCGCGTACCGCAAAAAAAAAAAAAACTATCTGGCCCTAGTGTTTTTTTTATAGAAAGGTTTTTGGCTATTAATTTTCTTTTTTTAGTGGTTATTGTTCTCTTACAGCTTTTTGTTTCTTCTCAAATCCATTTCAGAAATTGATATTTTTTCAGAAAATGTCATTTTGTTGGTTTTCAAATTTATTGACACAAAGATCATAATGTTCACACATAGTTTTTAAAAATCTCTAGTGTATCTGTGGTTATATCCTCTTTTTGTATTTTTAATTTTAAAATTTATGCCATCTTTATTTTCTGGATTAATTTTATTACAGGTTTGTCCATTTTATTAGTGTTTTCAAATACCCAGTTTTTGAATTGGATGATTTCTTGTGTTTTTCTTTTATGATTTCATTGATATCTCTTCTTATCTTCATGGCTAGCTGTAGTTTTTTTTTTTTTTTAAGTGAAGAACTTTTAAAAACAAATGTACAATAAGAAAGCATGGATCTGGATCTTAGTATAGGACAGATCTGAATTCAGGCCTTAAAAGCATTGAACAATACTAAGTGTCATTTTACTAGATCAACTCATGTTTTGATTTTGGAGGGATGAGCTACCTCAGTTACTCACTCTTAAGGTTGAAATTTGATCTGGATAGTGAAAAGTAGGAATAGAATCAACGGGAGATAATTCTGCCATGTACTGTTTCACTGTTTATCTCAAAATCAGTAACTTTACAAAGCAGATTTTTATTTGATGGCAAACTTATCTGAATGTATTTTAAATTAGCCTACTAAAGAGAATATATACAGAAAGTGTTATAATCTATGTTTTCATTATAAAATTATTTTGCTTCAGTGTCTTGGTGCAGTGCAATATAAATGAAAAAGCTTGAGAATCTTCAACACCAGATAAATTACTAATGATTTTGTTTTCAGGAGGGCCAGAACTGATTGATCCTGCTGGTGTGCCATTACCTCAGCCAGCCCAGTCCTGGGTGTGGCTTGTTGATCTGGAAAGAACAATTGCTCTTCTTATTGGGCAGTGTCTTGGTGGCATGCTTCAGGGTTCGCCTGTGTCTCCAGAGGAACAGGACACTGCATATTGGATGAAAACACCACTTTTTAGTGATGGTGTAGAAATGGATACCCCTCAGTTAGGTAATGTGCTTCTCTGCAGCATTTAGAATACGTGCTTCTGTTTGTACCTCCTTTGGAGATTTCTCTTATTCTGGGTTTGCTGAATAGAGAACTGATAGAAAACAAATGCAACATGTGCAGGGTAGGGGATCCAAGACTGTAACTTGGAGCCCTCAGAAAAACAGTTAAGTCCTGCAGCATCGTATAGTGAAAAGAGCCCCTGAACTAGGGAAATGTAGGTCTGGTTCTACTCTGTTTTTATTTATCACTCATTTTGAGCAAGTCATCTAACTCATAAAAATGGGAAAATGCTTAATTACTTGTGTTCTGAGGCTTGGAGGTTATGAAACTGCTTCATAGAAGGTTACTGACCATGACTTATGAGGGCTCAGGTCATAAACACCTCTCAGTTGTGAGGGCCAATCCCTTCTCCTCCCAGCCTGTCCTCCTTTCAAGCTGATGTTACCTTGTGTGATTCCTTATTTTTTTCCTCCCCATTTATGGTACCTTTGGGGTTTCCTTTCCTGCCTCATCTTCCATTTGTCTACTTTGATGGTAGGCTCGCTCTCAGACTGTCTGAACATGAGGATTTCTCCAGTTCCTGAATAGATGATGTAGTTGTTTTATCTAGGATTGGTCCTTTAATCTCTCTGAACCTCTAATTTCAATCCTTAAAATAATGAGTTAGATTAGATAGCCCATATGGTCTTATTAGATTTTATTTATTTATTTTTAAGAAATATTTATTTATTTTGGCTGTGCCAGGTCTTAGTTGCAGCACATGGGATCTTCGTTGTAGCATGCGGACTTCTTAGTTGCGGCATGTGGGATCTAGTTCCCTGACCAGGGATCAAACCCGGGCCCCTGGCATTGGGAGCTCAGAGTCTTACCCACTGGACCACCAGGGAAGTCCCTAGATTTTAAATTTATTATTTCTCTGATAAGAGAAAGAGACTCAGAGAGTGTCCAAGAAGCAAAATCTAAGAGAAATCTCGATCTAAGAGAATCTCCAGAGGAGAAACAAAAGTAGAAACCATGACAAAAATCATGGAGATTTCTGCTTTGGGGTTGGAGGGTTGGAGGGTGGGAGTGAGAGATGTTGAAGATTTTCTTCCTTTTCCAAATAGGAGTGTATATTCATTGTTTCATTTATGAACCAGAAAGTGATTCCGGCCATGGCTGATGAATGCTAGACTGGTACTTAGGAATGTTTGTATCAAAAAAAGTAAAATCATGTTTTTTTTCAAGGGGTATTTAACATCATAAAGGTAGTTCCAGTGCTATCAGTGTTTAGCTCTGTGATAGTCCCAAATGTCCTCCTGAGGACAAAAGTATCTTTATCTCTACCTTCCTCATATTTCTGTTATGTGTACTTCACTCAACTGGCCTTTGGTGTGAATATAATCAATTTCAGTTTTAATGTTAGTTTTCACTTTTTAAATTATAAAATTATGAAACTATTAAAATGTTACATTTTATGTTTAAATACTTGCGTATATTGGACTTCCCACAGTGGTTAAGAATCTGCCTGCCAATGCAGGGGACACGGGTTTGAGCCCTGGTCCAGGAAGATCCCACATGCCACGGAGCAACTAAGCCCGTGTGCTACAACTACTGAGCCTGTGTTCTAGAGCCCATAAGCCACAACTACTGAGCCTGCATGCTACAACTCCTGAAGCCCATGCGCCTAGAGCCCATGCTCTGCAACAAGCCACCACAACGAGAAGCCGGTGCACCGCAACGAAGAGTAGCCCCCACTCACCGCAACTAGAGAAAGCCCGTGTGCAGCAATGAAGACCCAACACAGCCAAAAATAAATGATAATAATAAAAAACAAAGATAAGCAGTAGCTTCTAAAAAAAATACTTGCATATATTAGGAAGAGGCTCTTGTCTGTAAAATTGTAAATAAATGATAATTTAGTTATATTGTGGGTTAAATTGACTTTGGGTATTAGCCCAGGAACCTGTCATTTAGAGAAGTGTTTTGTTTTTTAAATGGAAAATGAATTCTTAATGCCAGATGTCCCATTGGAAAGTTAGGAACCACCTGAACAAATGTAAATATCAGTTGAGAAATTGTTCAAGTATCAATATCTTTGATCTCCCTTAAATCATACTGAAGTGATTATTTTCCCTTAAGTCTACAAAAAGAAAAGAAAAATCTTGGCTAGTCTCTTTCCCAGTGGTCCCATGTTTCTCAACAAGGATATCAATCCGCTTTGAGCAAGAAAGTTCTTTTTACACAAGACTGTGCTGCACATGTAGGGCCCTGCCTACCAAAATGCCAGAACTCCTCCCTGGAATGTTACATTTAGTCACATAAAGAAAGGGGTGATACTATGCCCAATTGAGAAGCATTAAAGGACTTTACCTTTGTAGCATCTACTTAAAATGGTTTGAAATGTATCATTTCATATGCATTAAGTAAATATGGTAAGCTTTTATTTGTAGCACCAAAATTTACAAAGCTTGAAATCGATAACTTGTGTAATTTTTTTTTTTTTTAGATAAATGTATGAGTTGCCTATTAGAAGTAGCTCTTTCCGGAAATGAAGAACAGAAGCCTTTTGATTACAAATTGCGGCCTGAAATTGCTATCTACGTAGACTTGGCATTGGGTTGTTCAAAAGAGCCGGCTCGAAGCCTTTGGATCAGCATGCAGGATTATGCTATTAGTAAAGGTAAGATGAAGAGGATAAAGGGGCTAAATATGTAGATAGCTCATAATACCGACTAATATAAGTATAGTATAATATATGTAAATAGAAAATCACAGGGATTACCCTATTATTTTTTTATAGAAAAAGGGATTTTACAATTAACATTTTTTTAGGGCTTCCCTGGTGGCGCAGTGGTTGGGAGTCCGCCTGCCGATGCAGGGGACACAGGTTCGTGCCCCGGTCCGGGAGGATCCCACATCCCGCGGAGCGGCTGGGCCCGTGAGCCATGGCCGCTGAGCCTGTGCGTCTGGAGCCTGTGCTCCGCAACGGGAGAGGCCACAGCAGTTAGAGGCCCGCGTACCACAAAAAAAAAAAAAAACTCTAACATTTAAAAAAAATAAATTTATTTGTTTTATTTATTTTTATTTTTGGCTGTGTTGTGTCTTTGCTGCTGAGTGCGGGCTTTCTCTAGTGCGGTGAGCGGGGGCCTCTCACCACGGTGGCTTCTCTTGTCACGGAGCGTGGGCTTCAGCAGTTGTGGCATGCTGGCTCAGTAGCTGTGGCTCACAGGCTCTAGAGCACAGGCTCAGCAGTGGTGTCACACGGGCCCAGTTGCTCCAGAGCATGTGGGATCTTCCCGGACCAGGGTTCGAACCCGTGTCGCCTTCATTGTCAGGTGGATTCTCAACCACTGCACCACAAGGGAAGTCTCTACAATTAACATTTTTTTTTTTTTTTCTTTTTTGCGGTACGCGGGCCTCTCACTGCTGTGGCCTCTCCCGTTGCGGAGCACAGGCTCCGGACGCGCAGGCTCAGCGGCCATGGCTTACGGACCCAGCCGCTCCGCGGCACGTGGGATCTTCCCAGACCGGGGCACGAACCCGCATCCCCTGCATCGGCAGGCGGACTCTCAACCACTGCGCCACCAGGGAAGCCCTACAATTAACATTTTAAAAACAGTTTCTTATTCCTGTTAGTGGAACATTTTGAAGTGCTTGGTATGAAACCTCGTGTATTCTTTTATATACATATGTCCCACTTGAAGAAAATCCACTGTGGGAAAATTGAGATTAGTGTGAAAAATAAATCCAGAGGCAGCATTTTACTGAAGGATTCCATGCAGCATAAATGGATCTAGTATAAGAGTCTGTTTAATGAATCTCTTCCCTTTGTGAGCCCTGGTGAAGAACTGAAATTATGTGTATGTGGAAGTCTGAGTTCTGGGCTTGGGTCATTTTCCTCCTGTATAAAACACTTGCCCATTTTAGAGTGCTAGTGAAGATACCAGTTTGAAATGAGGTATATTATTAAGTACAGCAGTAAAGTGCTATGCAAGTGTGTAGTGGTATTTCAGTTTCTAGTATTACTTGATCAATAAAATTAATTTTATGTACAAGTTTTCAAAGGTTGTACCTGATTTCTTTTTAGCTCTCATCCACTTTTAACAATGACTTGGATTGTTCAGAATCACATACCCCTGAAAGCTTTCCCACATTGCTCTTTCTTTAGTCCCTGCTCCCCTGTGTCTTTGGATTTTCTTCCTTCTGTGATAAAAGTAAATACATTTTCACCTTTACTTCATATAATAAAAATGAGATACATGTCATTCAGATCTTTAAAACACCAGTGAGATGATACCTTTGAAAGTTTAATCTCATCCAATTTGTCATTCATTTATTCATTCTATCGTGTTGACTTCACCAGTGGTAGAAAAGTATGATAGTGGAGGAGAAAAAAAGCTTACTTTCTAAGTTGTATTTTCTGATATCCTCTTATTTGCATCATTTTCTTGGAATGTGCGGTTAGGTTTTTTTTTTAAATAAATTTATTATTATTTACTTTTGGCTGCCTTGGGTCTTTGTTGCTGCGCGTGGGCTTTCTCTAGTTGCGGTGAGCGGGGGCTACTTTTCATTGTGCGGGCTTCTCATTGCTGTGGCTTCTCTGGTTGCAGAGCACGGGCTCTAGGCACGCGGGCTTCAGTAGTTGTGGCACGTGGGCTCAGTAGTTGTGGCTCGCGGGCTCTAGAGTGCAGGCTCAGTAGTTGTGGCGCACGGGCCTAGTTGCTCCGTGGCATGTGGGATCTTCTGGACCAGAGCACGAACCTGTGTCCCCTGTACTGGCAGGTGAATTCTTAACCACTGCGGCACCATTATCACTTGTTACTTTTCAGTGAGCACTTGAAAAAACTGGATATAAACATAAAGTGAATAAAAACTCTTTTGGCTCCATTTGTTCAATTGCTTGTACACTATAGCCTAGACTTTATACCTGAGTAGTGGAAACATTTTGTAGTGCTTGGTATGCAATGACTATAACTTTAGCAAAGGTGTTTTAAAAGAACCTATTATTATAAACATTGCACAGGAGGATAATCCCCGATAAATTTGACATACTGCAAAGGATGTTACTTCAGTTTGCTTTTAAATTGAATATTAGCCTTCTTGAAATGGGGTCATTTGATTTTAAGTCATAGCAGTTTTCAGAATAGCAAGCAATCCCTTGGAACAGATAATCTCTCAAGAACCTAGTGTGGAAAATTTTGTGTGTAATACAGACTATCATTTTAAGATTCTCTGTTGGCTGTAAGATTTTCTTAAAATCTTACATGCTTATATTCACTTTTTCACCTGTAAAATAGTTAAGTCTGAACTTAATTTTTACCTAAGCATCCAGAAATGACTGGAAAACCAAGCTGTAAAATTTTTGTCTTAAGATAGGAGTTTTAAAAAGGAATTAAGAACAGATAAAGTTAACTTGGTGCTTAATATTTTCCAAGAATGTTTTTTGTTTGTTTGGGTTTGTTGTTGTTGTTTTAACATCTTTATTGGAGTATAATTGCTTTACAATGGTCTGTTAGTTTCTGCTTTACAACAAAATGAATCAGTTACATATATACATATGTTCCCATATCTCTTCCCTCTTGCGTCTCCCTCCCTCCCACCCTCCCTATCCCATCACTCCAGGCGATCACAAAGCACCTAGCTGATCTCCTGGTGCTGTGCGGCTGCTTCCCACTAGCTATCTACCTTACGTTTGGTAGTGTATATATGTCCATGCCTCTCTCTCGCTTTGTCACAGCTTACCCTTCCGCCTCCCCATATCCTCAAGTCCATTCTCTAGTAGGTCTGTGTCTTTATTCCTGTCTTACCCCTAGGTTCTTTATGACATTTTTTTTCTTAAATTCCATATATATGTGTTAGCATACGGTATTTGTCCCTCTCTTTCAGACTTACTTCACTCTCTATGACAAACTCTAGGTCTGTCCACCTCATTACAAATAGCTCAATTTCGTTTCTTTTTATGGCTGAGTAATATTCCATTGTATATATGTGCCACATCTTTATCCATTCATCTGATGATAGACACTTAGGTTGTTTCCATCTCCGGGCTATTGTAAATAGAGCTGCAATGGACATTTTGGTACATGACTCTTTCTGAATTATGGTTTTCTCAGGGTATGTGCCCAGTAGTGGGATTGCTGGGTCATATGGTAGTTCTATTGGTAGTTTTTAAAGGAACCTCCATACTGTTCTCCACAGTGGCTGTATCAATTTACATTCCCACCAACAGTGCAAGAGTGTTCCCTTTTCTCCACACCCTCTCCAGCATTTGTTGTTTCTAGATTTTTTGATGATGGCCATTTTGACTGGTGTGAGATGATATCTCATTGTAGTTTTGATTTGCATTTCTCTAATGATTAGTGATGTTGAGCATTCTTTCATGTGTTTGTTGGCAGTCTGTATATCTTCTTTGGAGAAATGTCTGTTTAGGTCTTCTGCCCATTTTTGGATTGGGTTGTTTGTTTTTTTGTTATTAAGATGCATGAGCTGCTTATAAATTCTGGAGATTAATCCTTTGTCAGTTGCTTCATTTGCAAAAATTTTCTCCCATTCTGAGGGTTGTCTTTTGGACTTGTTTATGGTTTCCTTTGCTGTGCAAAAGCTTTGAAGTTTCATTAGGTCCCATTTGTTTATTTTTGTTTTTATTTCCATTTCTCTAGGAGGTGGGTCAAAAAGGATCTTGCTGTGATTTATGTCATAGAGTGTCCTGCCTATGTTTTCCTCTAAGAGTATGAGAGTTTCTGGCCTTACATTTAGGTCTTTAATCCATTTTGAGCTTATTTTTGTGTATAGTGTTAGGGAGTGATCTAATCTCATACTTTTACAGGTACTTGTCCAGTTTTCCCAGCACCACTTATTGAAGAGGCTGTCCTTTCTCCACTGTACATTCCTGCCTCCTTTATCAAAGATAAGGTGACCATATGTGCGTGGGTTTATCTCTGGGCTTTCTATCCTTTTCCATTGATCTATCTTTCTGTTTTTATGCCAGTACCATATTGTCTTGATTACTGTAGCTTTGTAGTATAGTCTGAAGTCAGGGAGCCTGATTCCTCCAGCTCCGTTTTTCGTTCTCAAGATTGCTTTGGCTATTCGGGGTCTTTTGTGTTTCCATACAAATAGTGAATTTTTTTGTTCTAGTTCTGTGAAGAATGCCAGTGGTAGTTTGATAGGGATTGCACTGAATCTGTAGATTGCTTTGGGTAGTAGAGTCATTTTCACAATGTTGATTCTTCCAATCCAAGAACATGGTATATCTCTCCATCTGTTTGTATCATCTTTAATTTCTTTCATCAGTGTCTTATACTTTTCTGCATACGGGTCTTTTGTCTCCTTAGGTAGGTTTATTCCTAGATATTTTATTCTTTTTGTTACAATGGTAAATGGGAGTGTTTTCTTGATTTCACTTTCAGATTTTTCATCATTAGTGTATAGGAATGCCAGAGATTTCTGTACATTAATTTTGTATCCTGCTACTTTACCAATTCATTGATTAGCTCTAGTAGTTTTCTGGTAGCATCTTTAGGATTCTCTATGTATAGTATCATGTCATCTGCAAACAGTGACATCTTTACTTCTTCTTTTCTGATTTGGATTCCTTTTATTTCCTTTTCTTCTCTGATTGCTGTGGCTAAAACTTCCAAAACTATGTTGAATAAGAGTGGTGAGAGTGGGCAACCTTGTCTTGTTCCTGATCTTAGTGGAAATTCAGTTTTCCACCATTGAGGACGATGTTGGCTGTGGGTTTGTCATATATGGCCTTTATTATGTTGAGGAAAGTTCCCTCTATGCCTACTTTCTGCAGGGTTTTTATCATAAATGGTGTTGAATTTTTTTGAAAGCTTTCTCTGCATCTATTGAGATCATATGGTTTTTCTCCTTCAGTTTGTTAATATGGTGTATCACATTGATTGATTTGCATATATTGAAGAATTCTTGCATTCCTGGAATAAACCCCACTTGATCATGGTGTATGATCCTTTTAATGTGCTGTTGGATTCTGTTTGCTAGTATTTTGTTGAGGATCTTTGCAACTATGTTCATCAGTGATATTGGCCTGTAGTTTTCTTTCTTTGTGACATCCTTGTCTGGTTTTGGTATCAGAGTGATGGTGGCCTCGTAGAATGAGTTTGGGAGTGTTCCTCTCTCTGCTATATTTTGGAAGAGTTTCAGAAGGATAGCTGTTAGCTCTTCTCTAAATGTTTGATAGAATTCACCTGTGAAGCCATCTGGTCCTGGGCTTTTGTTTGTTGGAAGATTTTTAATCACAGTTTCAATTTCAGTGCTTGTGATTGGTCTGTTCATATCTTCTATTTCTTCCTGATTCAGTCTTGGCAGGTTGTGCATTTCTAAGAATTTGTCCATTTCTTCCAGGTTGTCCATTTTATTGGCATAGTGTTGCTTGTAGTAATCTCTCATGATCTTTTGTATTTCTGCAGTGTCAGTTGTTACTTCTCCTTTTTCATTTCTAATTCTATTGATTTGAGTCTTCTCCCTTTTTTTCTTGATGAGTCTGGCTAATGGTTTATCCATTTTGCTTATCTTCTCAAAGAACCAGCTTTTAGTTTTATTGATCTTTGCTATCGTTTCCTTCATTTCTTTTTCATTTATTTCTGATCTGATTTTTATGATTTCTTTCCTCCTGCTAACTTTGGGGGGGGGTTTGTTCTTTCTCTAATTGCTTTAGGTGCAATGTTAGGTTGTTTATTCGAGATGTTTCCTGTTTCTTAAGGTAGGATTGTATTGCTATAAACTTCCCTCTTAGAACTGCTTTTGCTGTATCCCATAGATTTTGGGTTGTCGTGTCTCCATTGTCATTTGTTTCTAGGTATTTTTTTATTTCCTCTTTGTTTTCTTCAGTGATCACTTCGTTAATAAGTAGTGTATTGTTTAGCCTCCATGTGTTTGTATTTTTTACATATCTTTTCCTGTAATTGATATCTAGTCTCATAGCGTTGTGGTCAGAAAAGATACTTGGTATGGTTTCAATTTTCTTAAATTTACCAAGACTTGATTTGTGACCCAAGATATGATCTATCCTGGAGAATGTTCCATGAGCACTAGAGAAAAATGTGTATTCTGTTGTTTTTGGATGGAATGTCCTATAAATATCAATTAAGTCCATCTCGTTTAATGTATCATTTAAAGCTTGTGTTTCCTTATTTATTTTCATTTTGGATGATCTGTCCATTGGTGAAAGTGGGGTGTTAAAGTCTCCTACTATGAATGTGTTACTGTCGATTTCCCCTTTTATGGCTGTTAGTATTTTCCTTATGTATTGAGGTGCTCCTATGTTGGGTGCATAAATATTTACAATTGTTATATCTTCTTTTTGGATCGATCCCTTGATCATTATGTAGTGTCCTTCTTTGTCTCTTCTAATAGTCTTTATTTTAAAGTCTATGTTGTCTGATATGAGAATTGCTACTCCAGCTTTCTTTTGGTTTCCATTTGCATGAAATATCTTTTTCCATCCCCTTACTTTCAGTCTGTATGTGTCTCTAGGTCTGAAGTGGGTCTCTTGTAGACAGCAAATATATGGGTCTTGTTTTTGTATCCATTCCGCCAATCCGTGTCTTTTGGTGGGAGCATTTAGTCCATTTACATTTAAGGTAATTATCGATATGTATGTTCCTATTCCCATTTTCTTAATTGTTTTGGGTTCGTTATTGTAGGTCTTTTCCTTCTCTTGTGTTTCTTGTCTAGAGAAGTTCCTTTAGCAGTTGTTGTAGAGCTGGTTTGGTGGTGCTGAACCCTCTCAGCTTTTGCTTGTCTGTAAAGGTTTTAATTTTTCCATCAAATCTGAATGAGATCCTTGCTGGGTAGAGTAATCTTGGTTGCGGGTTTTTCTCCTTCATCAGTTTAAATATGTCATGCCACTCCCTTCTGGCTTGCAGAGTTTCTGCTGAAAGATCAGCTGTTAACCTGATGGGGATTCCTTTGTGTGTTATTTTTCCCTTGCTGCTTTTAATATGTTTTCTTTGTGTTTAATTTTTGACAGTTTGATTCATATGTGTCTTGGTGTATTTCTCCTTGGATTTATCCTGTATGGGACTCTCTGTGCTTCCTGGACTTGATTAACTATTTCCTTTCCCATATTAGGGAAGTTTTCAACTATAATGTCTTCAAATATTTTCTGTCCCTTTCTTTTTCTCTTCTTCTTCTGGAACCCCTATAATTCGAATGTTGGTGCATTTAATGTTGTCTCAGAGGTCTCTGAGACTGTCCTCAGTTCTTTTCATTCTTTTTTCTTTATTCTGCTCTGCAGTAGTTATTTCCACTATTTTATCTTCCAGGTCACTTATCCGTTCTTCTGCCTCAGTTATTCTGCTATTGATCCCATCTAGAGTATTTTTCATTTCATTTATTGTGTTGTTCATTGTTGTTTGTTTCATCTTTAGTTCTTCTAGGTCCTTGTTAAATGTTTCTTGCATTTTGTCTATTCTGTTTCCAAGATTTTGGATCATCTTTACTGTTATTATTCTGAATTCTTTTTCAGGTAGACTGCCTATTTCCTCTTCATTTGTTAGGTCTGGTGGGTTTTTATCTTGCTCTTTCATCTGCTGTATGTTTTTCTGTCCTCTCATTTTGCTTATCTTACTGTGTTTGGGGTCTCCTTTTTGCAGGCTGCAGGTTTGTAGTTCCCGTTGTTTTTTGTGTCTGTCCCCAGTGGCTAAGGTTGGTTCAGTGGGTTGTGTAGGCTTCCTGGTGGAGGGGACTAGTGCCTGTGTTCTGGTGGATGAAGCTGGATCTTGTCTTTCTGGTGGGCAGGTCCACCTCTGGTGGTGTGTTTTGGGTTGTCTCTGGACTTATTATGATTTTAGGCAGCCTCTCTGCTAATGGGTGGGGTTGTGTTCCTGTCTTGCTAGTTGTTTGGCATAGGATGTTCAGCACTGTAGCTTGCTGGTTGTTGAGTGAAGCTGGGTGCTGGTTTTGAGATGGAGATCTCTGGGAGATTTTCGCCATTTGATATTATGTGGACCTGGGAGGTCTCTTGTTGACCAGTGTCTTGAAATTGGCTCTCCCACCTCAGAGGCACAGCACTGACTCCTGGCTGCAGCACCAAGAGCCTTTCATCCACATGGCTCAGAATAAAAGGGAGAAAAAGTAGAAAGAATTAGTAGAAGTAGAAAGAAAGAAAGAAAAAGAAAGAAGGGAGGGAGGAAGGAAGGAAGGAAGGAGAGAAGGAAGGAAAAAAGGAAGAAAGAAGATAAAGTTAAAATAAGATAAAATATAGTAAAGTTATTAAAATAAAAAAAAATTATTAAGAGAAAAATAAATGGACAGATAGCGCCCTTGGACAAATGGTGGAAGCAAAGCTATACAGACAAAATCTCACATAGAAGCATACACATACATACACACTCACAAAAAGAGGAAAAGGGGGAAAAAATCCTAAATCTTGCTCTCAAAGTCCACCTCCTCAATTTGTGACGATTCGTTGTCTAAAGAAGGGAAGGAAGGAAAGAAAGTTTGAAGATAAAGTAAAATAAAATAAAGTTATTAAAATAAAAAGTAATTATTAAGAAAAAATATTAGAAAAACGGACGGACAGAACCCTCAGACAAATGGTGGAAGCAAAGCTATACAGACAAAATCTCACACAGAAGCACACACATACACACTCACAAAAAAAGGAAAAGGGGGAAAAATCCTAAATCTTGCTCTCAAAGTCCGCCTCCTTAATTTGGGATGATTCGTTGTCTATTCATGTATTTCACAGATGTAGGGTACATCAAATTGATTGTGGAGCTTTAATCCGCTGCTTCTGAGGCTGCTGGGAGAGATTTCCCTTTCTCTTCTTTGTTCTCACAGCTCCGAGGGTTCGGCTTTGGATTTGGCCCCGCCTCTGTGTGTACGTCACCGGAGGGCGTCTGTTCTTCGCTCAGACAGGACGGGGTTAAAGGAGCAGCTGATTCGGGGGCTCTGGCCCACTCAGGCCGGGGGGAGGGAGGGGCACGGAGTGCGGGGCGAGCCTGCGGCGGCAGAGGCCAGCGTGACGTTGCACCAGCCTGAGGCGCGCCGTGTGTTCTCCCAGGGGAGTTGTCCCTGGATCCCGGGACCCTGGCAGTGGCGGGTTGCAAACGCTTCCCGGAAGGGGGCTGTGGATAGTGACCTGTGCTCGCACACAGGCTTCTTGGTGGCGGCAGCAGCAGCCTTAGCGTCTCATGCCTGTCTCTGTGGTCCGCGCTTTTAGCCGCGGCTTGCGCCCGTCTCTGGAGCTCCTTTAAGCAGCGTTCTTAATCCCTTCTCCTCGCGCACCAGGAAACAAAGAGGGAAGAAAAAGTCTCTTGCCTCTTCGGGAGGTCCAGACTTTTCCCCAGACTCCCTCCCGGCCAGCCGTGCCGCACTAACCCCCTGCAGGCTGCGTTCACGCCGCCAACCCCAGTCCTCTCCCTGCGCTCCGACCGAAGCCCAAGCCTCAGCTCCCAGCGCTGCCCGCCCCGGCGGGTGGGCAGACAAGCCTGTCGGGCTGGTGAGTGCCGGTCGGCAGCGATCCTCTCTGTGGGAATCTCTCCACTTTGCCCCCCACACCCCTGTTGCTGTGCTCTCCTCCACGGCTCCGAAGCTTCCGCCTCCGCCACCCGCAGTCTCTGCCCGCGAAGGGGCTTCCTAGTGTGTGGAAACCTTTCCTCCTTCACAGCTCCCTCCCGCTGGTGCAGGTCCCGTCCCTATCCTTTTGTCTCTGTTTATTCTTTTTTCTTTTGCCCTACCCAGGTACGTGGGGGGTTTCTTGCCTTTTGGGAGGTCTGAGGTCTTCTGCCAGCGTTCAGTAGGTGTTCTGTAGGAGTTGTTCCACGTGTAGATGTATTTCTGGTGTATCTGTGGGGAGGAAGGTGATCTCCGCGGCTTACTCTTCCGCCATCTTCCCGGCCTGCCATCCCCACGACTGTCACGGCTTCGGCCGCCGGGGCCCCTCCAGAGCCGGCAGCCTCAGTGAGGCCGCCCTCCCCTCGGGCTCTGGGGCCGTTCCGTGATGGCGGAGGGAAGAGACCCCGAGTTGCGGGAGTTCCAGCTCTGCGGAAACGCGGGCTCCGTTCTTGGTTTTGTTTTTAAGTAGCATGGTAAATCTGTCAAATTAACAGAGTCTAGCAGACATTCTGGGAGTAGACAGTAAACCTCCCATCCCCATTTGGAATCTACTGAATGTATTTCATTTTTAAATTATAGAACTGGTGTGCTAACATGGAATTAAAGAAAGCAGCTGACTAGTTTCCATCATCTAATGCTGTGATTTGGGTTTTCAATTTCACATACTCATCTCTGTCCAAATGTTGTTTCATCTCTTACCTACCTAAATATACATGTATTCACAGTATCTGATGGCTTCAAATACCACATATATACATACTTGACTAGTTTACTCAGTATCTCCACTAGGGTGTCTAATACATAGTATTCAGAACCAGACTCCTGATTACAGATACCTATCCTCCCAAAGGGCTGTCCTTGTGATCTTCTCTCAGTAAAAGCCAACTGCATTCTAAATACATTATAGTCATCCTTGTCTGCTCTCATGTGCACATCTGATCCATCAACAAATTTCTTCAACTCTACCTTCAGAATACATCTGGAGTCTAACCACTTCTTACTAACCCCACTGCTACTACTATGTAATAATTACTTCTGCTGTTGCTGTTCCTATAGTAAATTCTGCACTCAGCAGTTAGAGTGAGCCTTTTAAAACACAGATCACATCATCCCGTACCTCTGTTCACAGTTTCTAATGGTCCTTCCCATTTCCCTCAGTGTTAAACCTAGAGGACTTGCAATGGCCTGCAAGGCCCTATGTGATCTGGACCCCAGACAGCTTTCTAATGTCTCCTACCACTCTCGTGCATGCACATTTTGCTCTAGCTGCTCTGTCCTCCTTGAACTCAGGCAGGGCCTCTACATAGTTTTTTTGAAAGGACACTGTTTGTGTGGCTTCTTCCCCTACCTCATCTAGATCTCTCTGCTTGATTGTAGCCTTATTGGGGACCTTCCCAAACCAGCTTATAAAAAAATAGTAAACCCACACAGTACAGTATTCCCTGTTCTCCTCACCCTGCTTTATTTTTCTCCATAGCATTTATCTGTCATATTAATGTTTTTATTTATTGTTACCTCATGCCCCTCCCCCACGACAACTAGAATATAAGCTCTGTGAGATCTGGGACTTAGTTTTGTTCACTGCTGTGTTCCTAGCGCAGTATGTGGGATCTAGTAGGTGCGTGTGTTAAATAACTGCTTAGGAAAACGATAAAATTCAGGTGTTAGATTACTAAAGCTATTAAAATTACCTCTGAACTGTTTTCTGTGAAATGTCAGTGTATCATTTTTATTTTCAGATTGGGACAGTGCAACTTTAAGTAATGAGTCACTCTTGGACACTGTGTCTAGATTTGTTCTTGCAGCTCTTCTGAAACACACAAATTTACTCAGTCAAGCATGTGGAGAAAGCCGGCAAGTAACTTAAACTATCCTCAGACAAATATTTGCTCTCATGATGTCGGAAGTTAAGTAACTTTTCTATTTTGGTTCTTTATTTAGATATCAACCTGGTAAAAGCTTATCAGAAGTGTACCGTTGTGTGTACAAAGTTCGAAGTCGTTTACTTGCTTGCAAGAACCTTGAACTTATTCAGACCAGGTCATCATCAAGAGACAGATGGGTAAAGTTGGAAATCAGTTAATTTCTATGTTTTTCTGCAAGCTGTGAGCGATAGCTCCATATTTGTGTATGTGAGGGGAAAAAAATGTGGCTTAATTATTGCAGATGTTCAATAAATATTGAGTAGTTCTTTTTCTAGGGAAAATAATTGGATGAGTAGAAGATTGGGGGTTTATTTAACCACCCACTTATCAAGTGTGATATGGCTGCTAAGGAAGTTTATATATTCTTAGGCCATATAGGTAATAACAACAAATTGAATTGTCCAAATCATATGAAATATTATTCCTTTGTTTTACGCTCATCAGATCATGTTTGAATTATCCTGTTTGATTTGGGGTGCCATAACTTATGAGGGATATTAGCAAACTTAGATTGGTTAAAGGTCTGAAAATCATCTTATACAAGCACTGTAAAGTGTCAGAAATGTTTATCTTAGAGAATGAAAGCAAAGGGGAGTCGTATGATAGGTGCCTTAAAGATATTTAAAGGACTTCCATGTAGGAGAGGAAATAAATGTGTTCCCTGTTGTTCCAGAGGGCACAGGTAGGACCAAAGGGTAACAACTGAATGGAGAATCATTGTTAGCTGAATGTAAGGAAAAAAGCCTTCTAATGATTAGAGTTGCCCACCGCTGGAGGTAAAGATTGAAAACTTTAATTAAGGATGTTCCAGAAGTAGTTCTTGCAACAAAAATGAGATGATTTCTAAAGTGCTTGGTAATCCTGATAGCACGATCCTATAATTATGAGTATAGCCTGATACCTCACCTTCAATAGTGCTTACTTTGAAATGTCATATGTTAGATGCTTTGCACTCCATTATTTAGATCTTAGATTTTAAAAACCAAACTTTATCTCTACATTTGTATTATAGTATTCTTTTGGCATGCACTGATTTAATATTTGTGATCCAACTATTTGTTAGTGACCTTGAAAGCCCATGAAATATACTAATTAGCCATTTTGTTGAGTCTCATATTTGAAACTTAAATATTGTGGAGATACATGACTTATGTATTTTGTGAGTCTGACTGACTGCTCAGTATCCCCATCCAATCATGAATCACAAAATAACTTTTATTGTACATCTGAGGATATCATTAAAAAATTTCACTTGTGCTTTATACTGGAATATGTGGGATGTTTGTGACTCTCTTCACCACTGTTGTAAGGACTCTTTTCTTTAGATGACTGCGAGGTAGCATAACCACCATGGGAAATAAAATTAACATTGTCCTTACCAGATTTCTAATTTTTGGTTTCCTCAGGGACAAAGTAAAGAAAATAATTAAAAACAATACTGTTTGTATAATCGAGATTTGCTAAGAGAGTAGAACTTAAAGTTTTTCACCAAAAAAAGGTTAAAAAATGCTGTTTTGTTTTAAATTAGCATTATTAAACATTTATACAGAGTAACAATAACATACACAGCTTGAGGGAGACTCAATGGAATCACATTTCATGTTCTTTACCTTTTATGCTTGGTGTCGTACTCAACTCATTTTAACTTAGCAGTTTACAGCAGAACAGCAATATGTATGAGTCAATTTACAGCATGACATTTTAATCAAAATATTGAGGAAGAGAGCATAGTTAGATGTTTCTGTATATTATGTGTACATACATTCTTTCTAATCTTTTCAGATTTATCCAGTATATCTTTTGTTTTTGTGGTAAAATTCATGTGTTATTACTGCTATTAGCATTATTTTCCATGATAAAAAAGTCAAGGTTTTAATGATATTTTTCAAAATTAAAAAATATATATATTCAGTGTAGCTCTGATCATTTCTTTAAGATCTCGGAAAACCAAGACTCTGCAGATGTTGATCCTCAGGAGCATTCATTTACCCGGACCATTGATGAAGAAGCTGAAATGGAAGAACAGGCTGAGCGAGATAGGGAAGAGGGGCATCCAGAGCCGGGGGATGAGGAGGAAGAACGGGAACACGAAGTGATGACAGCTGGCAGTGAGTATATCCGTCTTGCTTTACAGATACACACTGTGGCATTCTTTTTGGTAGGGAAACTGACTGTAGAAGAGAGAGGCAAAAACATTTCCTTACAGTTTTTCTAAAGAGGTGTGATATTCTCCTGATGATCTGATTAGCTACATTTCAGTTCTTACAACTGCTAGTTCTGTTCTGAAGCTGTTGGATTGCATGTTTTGGGCTGAAAAGCTCTGGAAGCAGGCTTTTGGAAACAGTACCTGTTCCACTGAGTCTCATTTATGAAGTGATGCCCATGAGTCGTTGGATAGGGACATTCAAAGCATGTTCTCTGGAGGGTACCAACTTGTCCATTCACCTGGCTGGCCTCTGGGTGGTGAGGAAGAGAGCCCCTTTCTAAGCCTATTAGGAGAGCCCAATTATTTTCCATATGTAGAACTTTTTAAATTATAAACTTCCCCCACTGACTGCACTGCTGATTTCAGTAGAGAGCAAGAATATACATGAGAATATTATTGGCTGGTGAATGACATTTTTCATACTTTTTTATTACAAGGCTACAGATAGTTTTACAATGTAATCATTTAGATGTTTAAAGAGAAATATGGAAGCTTTGTTATCTTTTGAGTGATCTGGCTGTTTCAAGTTAAAGTGTATATTTACTTTTGTAGCCTAAAACGTTTTGGCCATCTATGCATTTGGTATTGAGATTGTATATATATTTCAGTCAATTTGACACTTACTTTATTATCAATTTATCTGTGTTGTGCATACTTCTAAAAATGATTCTGAGGTGACTCAAAACAAGGCCAAAACCCATTAAAACAAGAGGAGAAATATAAGGTTCAGATGGAGAAGAGGGGATTGGAGATGAGGAGGTGGAGAATAATTTTATATATATATTAAAATATATATATATATATATAAAACGTGTGTGTGTGTGTATATATATATATATATTTTTTTTTTTTTTTTTTTTTTTTTTTTTGCTGTGCTGCATGGCTTGCAGGATCTTAGCTCCCCAACCAGGGATTGATTGAACCTGGGCCCTGGAAGTGAGAGCACTGAGTCCTAACCACGGGACCGCCAGGAAATTCCCAGAGAATAATTATATTTTAAAACCTAGGCTGAGGGAACATTTACAGATGAACTTAAGACTTAGTTTAGAAATTCCTAAAAGCAAAGACCAAAGGGGAAAGCACAGTAACAAAAGATAACCCTCAATTATATTAAAAGAAAGCGTAATAGTTACCCAGGGAGTAATAATTTTTAAACTAGCTGCCGTTTTTGAGCATCAGTTATATGCTGGGCACTGGGTCAAATGCTTCACATAGATTAACTCATAATCCTCTCCGTCTTAGATGATTTCTAGTATTACCCTGTTCTAAAGATGGACAAACTGAGGTTTAAGGAGGCAAAATTATGTGCCTAGGGCCACTGTTCGTAGCAGCTAGAATTAGAACCAGGTCTGCCTCAAATTCCAGTAACCATTCTCTTAGTTACTTTAACTGATTTCTAGCTCTAGACTGTTAGTTCGTTGCTTTGATTTTCTTAGAAATAAGGGACTTTCAACAGCATAATGAATATGTTGTCATAATAATACTTTGAAATATACAAATGCATTTTTAAAGTTTGTACTTCCATATTAACAGACAAATCTAGTATTTTACTAACTTTCTTGCCTGGGTTCCCCATTAAAAATACCATCTTCACTTAAATTTGAGTAAAACATTCTTTTCCTATTGTGAAATACCTATCACTGCATCAGAACCTTGTTAAACCCACTTTTTACACTTGTGAATTGGGAAGAGCTGGCATAAGATGGACATTCCTGGTGATACTATTTGACTCTGGGGGCCGTCTTGGCCATATTATTATAACCAGATTCTGTTTCAGCAAAGACCTTTAATGGTTGTGCTTATGTAATATGTTTAAAATACAACAAAGTGTAGGTATTAGGAATTATATGGACTTCGGAAGGGGAAAGGGGGCTCTTCATTATAACTAATGCAACTTAACTTTTGTCTGTTTCTTTTGTAACCTGACAATTTCAAACCAAGGTTGTGAACATTTCAGAAATAGGCAGTTATTTTTATCTAACCCAGTGATTCTCAGACTTTAATGACCTTCAAAATCAGCTGGAGGGCTTGCTAAACTGTACATTGCTGGCTCCATGCCCAGAGCTTCTGATTAGAAAGCCTGGGATGGGCCCAGTATTTTTCATTTCTAACAAGTGCCAGATGATGTTGATGCTGCTCTTCTAGAACCACACTTTGCAAACCACTGATCAAACTCATAAGAGTAGAAATAGAATCAACCAAATCTAAATTCTGTAAAGGCATAAGTATTTCCTATTGTAATTTTTATAAAAAGTTTAATGTTATACGTGTATTTTTGATAAAATTTAACTTAGTTACTTAGTATTTAATGTCTAAAAAATGATTTTCCCTCTTTCAATAAGTTTTTGGTCCAAACTTTTTGACTGTTTTTATTGTTATTTTCTTTGCTCTTCTCTCCCCATGTGTTAAGACCTTGTTTTTGTGTTACATGTTACAGAAATCTTTCAGTGTTTCCTCTCAGCCCGTGAAGTAGCTCGTAGCCGAGATCGAGATAGAATGAACAGTGGGGCAGGGTCTGGGGCTCGAGCTGATGATCCACCTCCTCAGTCTCAGCAAGAGCGAAGGGTCAGCACAGACCTTCCTGAGGGTCAGGATGTGTACACTGCTGCCTGCAACTCCGTGATCCATCGATGTGCCCTGTTAATATTAGGAGTAAGTCCTGTGATTGATGAGCTTCAGAAGCGAAGGGAAGAAGGACAGTTGCAGCAGCCTTCCACAAGTGCCTCTGAAGGGGGTGGACTTATGACCAGGTGGGACTGACTAGAAACTTAAAACATTTCTCTCCTCTCCTTGTTTCTTTATGCATTGAAATGGTTTATTCTCACTTATTGTATTCTGAAATTAACACAGACATGGAGGAGGAAATACAAATTGACAAGGATGAATTTAATGTAAAGAGTGATACTAATTCAGCCTGGCGTATAAATTTCTGATGAAATGAGGAGGCACAATTTTTCACACATATAAACAACAGTAGTTGATTGGCATAATTCTGTAATTTAGTGGCATGGAAGTTATTCTGATGTAATTGAGAAGGACTTTGTGCTTAGACCTGACTGAGAGCCAGGGTTTTCCATTGACAGACATAATTACTCCTCACTGTGTGTGTGTTTTATCTCTGTGCTGCTAGTTCCATTCAATTTTATGTTCACTAACAGTCCCAAATCGAAAAACTTTTCTTTGTGCATGTGAGACAGGAGTGAAAGTCTTACTGCAGAGAGCCGGCTAATCCACGCAAGTCCAAATTATAGACTGATCAAATCGAGGAGTGAATCT
The DNA here is from genome assembly GCF_964270905.1 of Leucopleurus acutus. Classification (NCBI taxonomy): domain Eukaryota; kingdom Metazoa; phylum Chordata; class Mammalia; order Artiodactyla; family Delphinidae; genus Leucopleurus; species Leucopleurus acutus. Next base: position 132,692,122 of record NC_139142.1, on the reverse strand, counting down.
GATTTGTCTCAGCCTGAATCAGATGAAGAGGGTTACGCACTGGTAGGTATACCTAGATTTAGTAAAGAAGGAATTTTGTATAGCAACGTAAGACTTTGGTTAGAGTAAGTAATATACGTTTGTTTTAGACATACCAAAACCTTTTTAAAAGAACTTTTAAGAGAAATGAGATAACTATATTGCATAGGTATTTATCATCTCTATGTTAGTGACTCAGATATCTCTCTTTAGCTCTGACTTGTTCCTAAACTCCAAATTCACGTATTTGACTCCTTGATGGACGTTCTACCTGAACATCTCAGGTGACCACAATCTTAACCTATTCAAAAATAAACTCATTTTTCTCCTAAGCCTCTTCTCTCACATTCCCTATCTTAGTAAGTGTTACTATTAACTACCCAGGCTGGAAACCTGGGTTCATCCTTGACTCTACTTTTTCTTAATTCCTGGTCCCTGCAACCTCCTCACTCCCCACAGTCCAATTAGTCAAACCTTGAAAATTTTACTGTTAATATCTTTGTACTATGTCCTGCCCATCCCTCTTGCCACTGCTCTGTCTCAAACTTTCCTTCTCTTTTGCCTGGCCTGGTACAAAACTCTCCAAACTGGTTGCCCCATCTCTTGTCTTATGCCCATCTTCAACATTTCACTAGAATAATATACCTGAAATACGAATCTGTTTATATCTCCTCTACTTAAAATCTTTCAGTAGCTCTCAGTTCTCTATCAAAAAAGCCTCAGGACCTGAACTGCAGGCATTTAAGGTAAAAATCAAAGAAGTGCAATGCTGATTTATATAAGGAGTAGAAAGTAATATGTGCTATAGTGTGACGGGTAAAATAAATTATAGAATGAAAGCTGTCTAATAGATAGCTTCTATTTGAATAGTTTTGGACTTAGAGTTGATAGCTGGATTTTCATTTTGGCTGATCCTCTGCCTTATATGAGAATCTGTATGTACTACTTGACTTCTCTGGGCCTTAGTGTCCCATTGTATGATATGAGGATAGTAGTGCCTGTTGTGTAGGTGGTAATGTGTTAGACTTGGCTTCTGAACCCGATCCTGCTGATGAATAGCTTTGAGACCTTGGTCATGTCACATGATAGCTCAAACGGAAACTCTGGGTTTTTGGATTGAGATTCATTTTTAGCTCTGAAATTCTTCTCTTATGAATTGAGAAACTGGGTGTGAAAATATTTTTGAGAAGTATAGAGTGCTACATAAACATGAAGCTATTGTTTAAAAGAAACTTCTAAGCGTGAAGGATTCCTCCTCTGAGGAAAGTTGAACAGTGTCTTCAAGCAAGTTTCATTGTATGTTTTTGTTTGTTCTTCCTCCATTTATTCTTCATTCCCGTTATTATTTCTGTGCTCCCAGTTCACGTTCCCAGTCTTGCCGTCTACTGAGATTCCTCTCTGTCCATTTATGTTTCCAAGTTGATCAGTCTCATTATCTAGTCTCCTAGCCCTGTGACAGTTTTATAACAGATCATGTCACTTCTCTCCTCAAAACCTCCAATGACTTTACTATTTCTTAGAGTAGAAGCCTAGGTCCCTGCAGGGGCCTATAAGACTCTACATATCCTGGCCTCACTCCTCTCTGATCTCCTCTGCTGCTACTCTCTTTCTTGATGACTCTCCTTCTGCCACACTGACACCTCTTGGCTTTTCCATGAACATACCACACAACTTCCCCATAGGGCCTTTACATGGCTGTTTCTTCTGACTGGAATACTGTTGTCTGTAGGCAAATCCCCTTGCTTCAAGTCTTCGTTCTGATGTTACTTTTTCAGTGACACCTACCCTCACCACTCTATTTGAAATTGCAGTTTGCTCGCCTTTCCAGATATTCACTCTCTGTCTGCTTTGCCTTGCTCTGTCCCCCTCACCCCCTGGCACCTAACATTATTTGCTATATTTATCAGTTTCTCTTAGTCTACACTAGAATATAAGCTCCCTGAGGATAGAAGTTTTTGCTGTTTTATTCACTGCTGTATCCCAAGTACCTATAGTGCCTGGCACACAGTAGGCAGTCATTAAATATTTTTTGAGCGAATGAATGTCTGTCTAATCTATTTTGGTAAAATTTCTGTGCCTATTTGTTCTTTCCACTCTTCAATATAGGCCCTTGTTACTTTTGCGTGAACTGGTAGTTTTCAAACTGATCTCCCTACTTTTTCCAGTTCTTCTCCTTTGATACTGCTCCCAGAGGTAGAGCTCTTAAAAACGTACACAACGGACTTCCCTGGTGGTGCACTGGTTAAGAATCCGCCTGCCAATGCAGGGGACATGGGTTTGAGCCCTGGTCCAGGAAGATCCCACATGCCACGGAGCAACTAAGCCCGTGAGCCACAACTACTGAGCCTGTGTGTCATAACTACTGAAGCCGGTGAGCCTAGAGCCCATGCTGTGCAACAAGAGAAGCCACCGCAGTGAGAAGCCTGCGCACCGCAATGAAGAGTAGTCCCTGCTCGCTGCAACTAGTGAAAGCCTGCGCGCAGCAACGAAGACCCAACACAGCCAAAAATAAAAACAAATAAATAAATTTAAAAAAAAAAACACACACACACAAACACAACAAGAACAACAACAGAACACCTGCTGGTCATGCTACCTTCCTATTAAAAAAAAACTCAGTGACTCTGCACTGCCTACCCAGAAATCAAAGATTCTGGAAAATGTTGCTTGCCTGCTTTTGAAGCCAGTTTTCCCCTGCGGTAATCTGCATTTTTGCCATAGCATAGTAGTCCATCTGCCAGACTCCAAACATACCTTTTGAGCCTCTGCTCAAGCATCGTTTGCCTTAAATGTCCTTCTCCTGGGTTTTGTTGATGAAGTCCTGCCTCTCTCTTAAGGCCTGGTTAAAATGTCATCTCTTCCAGAAAACTTTCCTAAGATTACTCACAGTGACTCTGTCTGTTATTTACATGGCAGTTTGTTAGTATCTATAATAAACCACTAATGGTTTGTCTCATTTTGGACTTACTTATGTATTATTAGTATTTCTTTCCAGTAGACCTCTTAGAAGGTCTAGAGTTTTTTTTAATGTCCCTCATGTCTCCTACATTGTGCTTTGCATATTGTAAATGATTGATAATTCATTTCAACTGAAATGAAAGTTAAAAGATGAGGATAAATGTAGTTAAAGTGGCGTACTTTTTGGAAGCAAACAATGAAATCTGACTTAGTCACAATAGACTCTATTGATTTTGACCTGGGGCAAGACACTTAACCTTTCTGAGCTCCAGCATTTTTATCTTTGAAATGGGGAATACCACTACCTGTTATGCTTGCCTCATCGGGGTTGTTGTGAACAACAAGTTTAGTAATACAATTTAAAACATGTTGAAAGTTATGTTTTCAAAACATAATGGGAAGACAGGTAAATGGAGGTGAGTTGAACCTAGATATAATTGCCACGTCTAGGTTCTACAGAATTTTAAAAAGATTAAGAAACACATTTTTGGGAAAGATGGACCCTTAATCAACTTTTCTTATGGAATATTTAGAAAGATTGTGTCATAAAAGGTGGAAAAGTCAAGAACTAGAGAGAGCAGATTCTGTTGTGGGTGAGGAGACTTGGGCTGAGCCTTCAGGCTGAGCCTCCTGTAGACGAAGAGGAGCAAGCCGTGGGGGCAGTGGGGGGTTTTCCAGCTGAATTATGTTACCCTTCTGTCTGAGGTTATTTAGGATTATCATTGATGTCTTTGATATCTGGTAGTACTTGTTTATCCTGAATTGTCAGTGAATGAAATGCTTTCTTAAAATAACTGAAGTTAACCAGCTTGATGCTAAATCTGAGTTTTAACCTTCTTTCGTAAAGCGTATTATGTGATATATTATCTACTCTGTCTTAGTGACCACAGAAACCTAAGTCAACAGTTACACAGTTAACTGTTTGATTGACACATGTCATACTTACCAGCATTTCTTACTATGCTCTCCTAATCTACCTCCCTCATTTCCCTACCGCCCTCTTTCACAAAGGATTTGATTTAGCATACAAAAATAAATACTATTTATAAAAGTATAAAAGAATGAATTAGGGCTAAAAGGAACTGAGAGAGGAAAATAAAGCCCTGAGTAAGATTTGTACACCTCTACACCTATCCTGTGATGTTCTGCCAGAGATCGGCCAGCAAATAGGAAAAACACGAGTTGCATGATTCACAATGTGTAAAAGATAAAAACCAGGTTTTCAAGAAAAACTCAGATATTTCTGGTTCTGAGACCTGAGATAAATTTCTTCCTTGAGCCCTCATGGCAAAGGTACTGTGTAATAAAAATGTTATATTGCATGAGATGGCATTGTCTTCAGGAACTGTTGTGACAACTGTTTGGTGTTTTCTCCAGCATCAAATGGCCTGGGAACATACTTATTTCTGGTGTGTGTGTGTGTGTATATGTAAAACAGAATGTATTTATCCACAATGTGGGTACATATGTCTATATGTATTACCAGGAAAAAATTTTCTAAATGACATTTCCTAAATGGGTCTGTAACAGTCACTTCTGCAGCCTTTCTACTTTGCCACCAACTTTTTTATTGTGTGATAAAGTGCAATTGAAATTGCTGAGACCATAATGTCAAATCTGTGCATAAATCTAAGTCATGGGTTTGTATATGGCTATCTGTACATAGAGTAGATAGTTGTCACCAGTGCCTCCCCACCACACACACACACACACACACACACACACACACACAAATATACTTCCTTTCTTCCTGAAAGCCTTCACTGTTTATTAAGCTGACTGCAGTTTAACCATTTGAGATTTCTTTATTTTAAGAGGTTTTAAAAACATTTTGAAGTCTTTTAAAATACTACCAGAAAGCTTAGGACTGTGTTATTCTCCTGTTAGTGTGGGTTCATCAGATTCTCTTCTTCTATACACCTAGCCAAGGCTAATAGTTTTGAAAAGAATGGAAAGTGAGGATAGAACAACTAGTGATTTTGGAAAATGGGACTTTGCTACAGGGGCTTTAGGCATCTAGAGGGTATTAATAAGAGATCATACTGTGTTAGAAAGATAAAAGACAAAGATTTCAAAGAAGAAAAAGGTGACAACAAAGAAAAAGTTCTGCTACTTTACACTGTTAATTAATGTGCATATTGACTTTGTGTTTTAGTATCTCAGAGTCATGTGCCTGAACTGTTTTCAGTGGGTTTTTAGAGACTTTTTGTTCTTAGCCTGACTTGACTGGTGAATAAGTAGCACATTGCTATAATTATGCAGATTACTTTTTATTTTATTTAGTACTCTATTAAATCTTAATCTTAAATAATTTTCACAATTAAATTTTATTATTTATTTTTAACTTAACAGAGTGGAAGACGAAATGTTGATTTGGACTTGGCATCATCTCATAGAAAGAGAGGTAAGTATTAAATATTAAATATCTGGTGAAGTAGCTCTTTTTATATCTGATATGTTTAGATCTGATTGTCATTGAAACATTATTGCAAAAAAGTTAGAAACATTTTCTCAGAAAAGTTAAAAGGAAGATCATTTTCTTGAAAATATACACCCTTAAAAAAAGATCTGGGAATGTCTAGGAGTTAATAATCAGTTCTCTTTCTCATTTGTTATGTTTTGACTTTTTAAAAGTCCCATGGAACTCTGGAAGCAGTGCTTTACATTGTGGGGGGTTATGGACATAATTTGCCATGCTTTAGCTCAATGGTATAGTTGCTATAGTTTAAATGGTGTTACAAGGAGAACTCTTTACCCCATTCACCTTTAATACACACATACACACTTTCAAACTGAAAGTTTCTAGTTTTTTTCCTCTTCGCCTCTCAAGATGCAAAGCATATAAGAGATGAACAGATGATTTCTAAAAATAAAATTTTCCCATGAGGAGCGATTTTAGAGTTCATCAAGAGTTAAGCTCATTTGCTAAAAGCTGTATCTTAATGAATAATATAGTTAACTCTTGTTTATATGTACAAATAGATGGAAAGAACAGCAGTTTTAGATAATACAAATCCAAGGTAACTAAAAACTCTCCAAGTATTATTCTTGATTAATTGGCACTTTTTTTTTTTTTTTTTTTTTTTTTTGCGGTACGCGGCTCACTCACTGTTGTGGCCTCTCCCGTTGCGGAGCACAGGCTCTGGACACTCAGGCCCAGCGGCCATGGCTCACGGGCCCAGCCACTCCGCGGCATGTGGGATCCTCCCGGACCGGGGCACGAACCCATGTCCCCTGCATCGGCAGGTGGACTCTCAACCACTGCACCACCAGGGGAGCCCCCAAATTGGCACTTTTATTAACCCATTTTTTCTGTGATTGTGAAAACTTGAAATGTTAAAAGTTGCCACTAGTGGAAGTTTTCTAAAAGCCTGTAGGAGAACTGTTTTTTCCCATTATATTGTCTTTTATATTTCAGAATTGAACCCTTCTCTTGATAACTTCCTTGGCAGGATGTTAGGTTCTCTACAGGAAAAAAAGTGAGAAGTAAGGGAAGGTTGAGGAATGAGAGGAAGAAATGCACCCACAGTTTTTTCATTTTTGTGTTTATAACTTAGAAGAAATGTTGGTATTTATAACTTAGAAGAAATGTTGGTACTTAGAATACTAAGAATGATTTTTTTTTGGAACTATTAGGAATTATAGGGACTAGAGCTGGTGCTTTGTTTATTGAAAAGTCTTTTAGTATTATAACATATCAAGGTTCCAAAAAATACAGGGTATTTGTGATATCAAAGAAATTAAACGATGTTTAGTATAACATGCAATATGTATTTTATCATTTTCTAATTCTTTGAAAATTGGCAATTCATGTGCCATAATTAGCCAGAGTATCCTTTTCCTTAACCACTTGAGTTAGGAATTAAATTTTTGGAACGCTTTTCCCTTCCTAATGTTGGTTAGCTCAGGCAAAGATTGTTGCTATAATTTCTATGTTATATTAATAAAAAGATGGCTCCAAACTTACTGAGTAGCATAAGGGATCCAGCCTGTCGTTTTAAGAGCTTCCTACTATACTAATTATGTTTATAAGTGATAGTCTGTTGACTAAAATTACTCTTTTCTCTAAGATCTTTATCATGCTTATGGAAATATAAATTTGAGATTCAGTCTATGATAACTGTGTCAGCATGTGACAAAGTAATCTTCGGAATAAAACAAAAAGTGGTATTTTTAGCTTTGAATTAAGAATAACCTAGAAGTCAAGTGTAAATTACTTAGGAGGAATTAATATGACACTTTAAAATAACTATTCTAGAGTTGCTACCTGTTCACAATTTTAAACAATTGCCCTATAAGTACGTGTCATTTTCCTGTAGTTTTAGAGCTAAGTAGATACAACTGAATTAAGCCATTAATCCAAATTTGTTTATGGGTAAACCAACTTCTTCAAAAGGTCATAGTATCAAGACCTATTAACTTCTTGGAATCTAACTTTATTTTGTTGGAAACAGAAAGGCAAACAAACAGGACCTCATGGGAAAAGTTTGTTTGTTTAAATTACCCATTTAGGAAGTTATAATAGGGAGGCAAACTAGTTATGCAAATTATCATGGTATCACCTAATGTGGTACCAGTTTATTCTAGTAATCATTGTATCTTAATGTTCTCAGGCAAAAATTTTGCTGATAGCTTTGTTCCTAGGAATAGGTGACTAGAAAGTAGTACTGTTCTAGGAAGAGCAGCAAAAATAATTTTCAATCTCATGAATCCTAGTGTTTGTGGATTAAACAATGAAAATGTATACTTAATATCATGCATTTAATTATAATGAATTTCTTTCTTTAAAAGAAATTAACATTGAAAATACATTTGGAACATTATATTTTGAAAGAAATTTTTAAAAATCATGTATATTTAGAGACTACCGTCTGACCACAGTGGAATTTTTTGTTTTGTTTTGCCCTTAAATGATGATTAAAATAAACCACCCTATTTTTTCCCTATTTATTGTCAATATGGACCAGATGTCATAAGCCATAACATGCCTATCTTCAGTTGGTCAGATGAACCTACCAAGTCTGAGAACTTTTTGGAGCCATTCAGGTGTTCTGATTCTGACTTGAGCTATGCAGGACAAGCAGATGTCCAGCCAAGTGAGAATTCTTCTATGTGCTTATTTACCCCTTTCCAATATTTTGAAGAGGAAATGTAAACTTTTTTCCGCTCACTTTTCTTTATCATTTATTAGTCTAGTGGTCCTGAGTTATTAAAAGTTTAGTAAGAGAAATTAGAGATAACAATGTTTAATTACATCTCGCTTACTGAAACTAAATGGATGTATCAGTGACAATTAATGGTTGTATACACATTTCAGCTGCTCTTAATATGCCTCCAAAGACTCCTCCTTGAGAGGATCTAGTGCCTATAATTTCAGTATTTGACATTGGGGATACTGGAATTCATGCTGTTGAACCATGATTGCTTCTTTTCCCCTCACTCCAGTTAATGTGTCACAGTTGGTCCGAGCTCTTGGTCCAAGAAAGTGAGTATGGTAGGAAGGAGTAGAGCAAAGTGAGCAAATAAATTGAGCTCAGCCAACTTGTTCGGCTCTTTAGAGAATCAGAGCTAAATTGTAAATCCAAAAATGTCATCAGTTACTTTAAAAAGAGGTGACAGGTGGTACATATTTCTGCTTAGCACCTCAGAAGTAATATGAAATTTATATTCATTAAACACTTAAAAACTGCTTACTATATGCCAGGTATTGGTCTAATCACTTCAAACATATTAACTTATTTAATTCTCATAATAGCCTGTCAAAATTCTTGACAAAAGCTGTTAAACATGTTAGTATTTGGGTACTTTGATAAATACTTAAAAGATTTGCTGTAGTTGTGCAGAACTGAGCTCGTTCTTCACTGAAAGACAATATGTTTTCGCAGATACTTAACTTTAGTTTTTGTATTTAAGCTGAAACTGATATAGTGAAAAATGGTGGGGATACCAAAGCAAAATTTTAAGAAGGAGCATCATGGTTTGATTTCACTACCCTGCCCCAGGTCTTTAAATATAGTGTTAGGGTTTTATTGCTAAATAATATTGGAAACATTTATCAACATGTGTGTTTCATGGTATAACTTGTATGGGTGAAATGCTGTTTTATCTGTGCATTTCGAATTAGATTATATAAAGAAGAACAAATGTGAATGTTGTCTCCTGTATCAAATTTCTCCTTTTGTCTTCTGATTCTTGTTGTGGTAGTGTATTTACTCCTTTTTGGCCAGTTGAGCCCCAGAAAAAAGAAGAGCTTCAAGCAAGTACATGATGGCATGTTTAATTTTTTTCCCCTTTTAGCTTGCCTACATATTTTATGGTTTATAAAGTATGTATTGCAGCTCTGCCATGTTCATTTTGAAAATTCCATTTAAGAACCAAAGTTGTAAGGACAAGTAAACAATCTCAAATTTCTTGTTGGACTTTATATTTTCTTTTTATAGTAGGAGACTCTGAATTAATATTAAGTAAGAATTGGGCTCAGTCACAATTACTCTGTAGAGGCTTTTGATATGCTTTTCAGACACAATATTTCCTATATTCAGATAAAAAACACAGAACAAATCAGTTATTATGTTGTTATAATTTTTTTTTTAAGAATTAGAGGTTTTTCATCTCTCATTTCCATATTGTGAGATTTTGTGTTTCAAAGTATTTTTGATACCAACCTAAACATTTTGGTTATAATTATTTAATTTATTTATTTATCCTATTGCTTTCAGATAGTGTCTTATTCTTCCTTATATTTTATTCATACAGAGTTTTGTTTGGCTTATATACTTAATAAATTACATGTTTTATTTATTTATTTGTTTATTTTGTGGTACGCGGGCCTCTCACTGTTGTGGCCTCTCCCGTTGCAGAGCACAGGCTCCAGACGCGCAGGCTCAGCGGCCATGGCTCACGGGCCCAGCCGCTCTGCGGCATGTGGGATCTTCCCGGACCGGGGCACGAACCCGCGTCCCCTGCATCGGCAGGCGGACTCTCAACCACTGCGCCACCAGGGAAGCCCATAAATTACATGTTTTAAATTAGGGGTCAACAAACTGACTAGAGGGCCAAATCTGGATTACCACCTTTGGTTGAAAGTAAAGTTTTGTTGGAACCCAGCCACACTCATGTATTACCTATGGCTGCTTTCACACTACAACAGCAGAGTTGAGTAGTTAAATGAATAGTGAATGACCCACAAAACCTGAAATTATTTACTGTCTGGCTCTTTATAGATAAAGTTTGCTGACCCCTGCTTTAAATTGCAGAGAGGATTTAATTTGGGGATTGACCACCTATTCCATAGAATATTTTGAAGTATATTAAGGCAATTCGCTACTTGCAGTTTCTTCACATATTGAGCCTTTGCGTAGGCAGGCAGTTGAAATTCCCATGGATCAGTGATTTGTGAGTTGATTAAGAACAGGAATATGTAAGACCACCTCCCATAAACTTAAGGGATTAGTGTTATTAATTTAGAAAAGATCATTTTCTTTAAGCCTCTGTTTCCTCAAGTGAGGAATGGGACTAGGTAATCTTTAAGGTCACTTTTACTTCTGTGGTTCTAGCATTAACTCTCTGCACATTGTATTTTCATTTTGAAAAGTAGTTTATAAGTATTGGAAGATGGAAGAAATTTTTATTCTTAAATTTTATTATTGAACCAACAAGCTCAATGCTAAGAGACCAAAAAATATCATTTGTAAGGTAAGGTTAAATCCAGAGTCTGCATTTGGGATGCTTAAGGAAGTGGAAAATGATTATTTCTTTTTTTTTCTTTTTTTCCACATTAGCCCCTCCTGTATTCTTTAAATATCATTTTAATTTAATACATTATGCATCCATGACATTTTTCTTTGGATTTTTACCTTTTCTGTTTTACATGGGAAAATATTCAGCTATACAGTTTGGGGAAATTTTCAGATTGGTTATTTTTTATGTTCAGTAGAACTGAAAACCCAACATTTTTTAATCTTAAGAATTCTTGCTAAAATATAGAATGCAGATAAACCATATATTAGCCATTCTAAATTATTTTAGTAGAATGCATATAAATTATTTCATAGCTACTTTATAATATTAACTGCCTATTGTGGATTTCTGTGTCACATTTTGAAGTCCTGGGGTTTTCCTGACAGTGTAATAATTCAAAAATAAGTTATACAGTCAATATTGTATTAGTTCATTTTCTCTTTGGGCATTAGTGTTTAAGTAGTCCTCTTCCCAAATCTTTTCCATCTAGTATGTAACAAATATAATCTTTGTAATGCATATTTTATTAGGTACCTCAAGATTCACTCCTAATAGAAAAATTTGGTATACTCACAGAATGAGATATTATACAGCACTCAAACAAATGAACCATGGTTACATGGAATCATGTGAATGAGTATTAGCAATATTATACTGAATGCAAAGTAATGTCCAAAAAGACTACATAAAATGATACTTTTTTATAAAGTCACAAACAACTAACACTAAACATTATTTGTCTTGGGAATACATATAAGATAAAACAATATTTAACAACAATAAAAGCAAAGGAGTGATAATGAAATCCTTAGGTTGGAGGACACAGGGGAGAGATGCGTTGGGGGGAAGAACAGATAGATAGTATTCTGCCAGTTCTCTAGTTCTTGTGTTCACATTTATTATAAGTAAATATAAATACAAAAGCAGGCCATGCATGGACCAGTGATGAGAGTATATCATGAGCCAAGGAGTATGATTAATCTAACTCATGTACCTGAGATCAATTAAATCAAAAAATACAAAACGTGTAAGAATTAGACATTTATATATTTATTTAAAGCCATTATTGGCACATACCTTGGACAGTTCTTGTGATCAAACATATTAACATTTTTGCTGTCTAATGTAAAGATTTTAGCCTAGAAAATGCCCACTGGCAAAACTAATGGTATTATATTTAGTCACTATTGTTAACACCACTTGGTAATTTTATGTAGATATCATTTTATAGTAAATCTTATATATTCTTGTCTGTGAAACTTTGCTTCCTTTATATAGGAGTTTCACAACCTGAAATAAATGTGCATATCACACAGTGAAAATGTTCCTTTTATTAATGAAACCAAGGGTGATATTTATGTCTCCTTTTTTGTGTAAGTTTACTTGCCCTTCTATATTCATTTTTTGGTAATATTTCATTGCAGATATGTACACATTTTGCACAGTCTTGACTCAATCTTTGCAATGATAATGTTAAATCAGATGAAGTCCTATTACTAGTAGGTCTTACCAGCAGTGTCCTAAGTGCCGAGTTCCATTTTGGTCATAAATGATGGTCTGGTTTAATACTGCAGAGCATTTTAAGCTAAGCATTTTGAGAGCAGCTTCTGCCTTTCTTTTTCTTGTGGCAACGTGTTACTAAAGCGCTTACAGAGACACTGGTACATTAAACAGGGCTTTCCCTTTGTTTTCTTACATTGCTGTAGTTTTTGTTTGTTTGTTGTTTTTTACCAAAGCATTTTGCTCAGATTCACTTAATGCATGCATGTATTCAAACACTAGTATCCATTTCTCACCAGTTGGTATGATAGCAACACTCAGCCCTCATCTAGTTTCAGAATGTATGCTCATCTTGGTCATCACTGATGCGTTTTTGTTCTGTTTGTATGTAGGTCCTATGCATAGTCAATTGGAAACCCTGAGCGACTCTTGGGCGCGCCTGAAACATAACAGAGACTGGTTGTGCAACTCCTCTAACTCCTTTGAGTCTGATTTTGATCTTACCAAGTCTTTGGGAGTTCATACTTTGATTGAAAATGTTGTAAGCTTTGTGAGTGGAGATGTGGGGAATGCCCCAGGTTTTAAAGAGCCAGAGGAAAGTATGTCTACAAGTCCCCAAGCCTCCATCATTGCAATGGAACAGCAACAGTTAAGGGCAGAAGTAAGTCTTTGATATTTACTCCTTGTGAGGGACTGTGGAAACTTAAACTGAACCACTGAAGGTACAATTGTAGGAAAAACTTTTCCTTTTCTTCTCTTCCTTGCCTCCCCTTTTCCTTCACTTGAGCTTTTTGATGTTGCTATCTTAACCAAAGCAGCCTGATAGTTTGTTTGAAGTGAACAGTAGTGCACAAGATACTCTATCACTAAGTCTTTCCTTGTCTCCTAGAAACTAGAGTGAGATTGGTTGGTGACTATACAGATCTGCTCTTAGAGTCCCCATTTTTGACCCATTTGTCTCCGTTTAAAAAGGGCTAGATTAGAACACCATGCTAATAATGATAAATGCTAAAATTAGTGAGCATTGCCTCCAAATATCCCCCTCAAAATATTTATTAATGATTGTGGTTTTAACATGTCCTCAAATTCTTTGATACTCTTCCCTCCAAGAGGTGGAGCTTAATTTTCCTCCTCTTGAGAGTAAGCTGGACTTAGTGACTTAGAGCTCACAGAGTACGAAAAGGGGAAAAAAATACAGTAATTTTACATTGCAGAAACCCGGCAGACATCACCTTAACCAAGTGATCAAGATTAATATCACCAATAGTAAGTTCTGGTGATATCATGTACCCTGATAATAATGTGATGAGAGGGGGACTTTGTAGTATTCATCCCTAAATCCATACCTGTAGGCCAAACATGAGAAAACATGAGGCAAACCCAAATTGAGGGACATTCTATAAAATACACAAACAGCCCTTCATAGATGTCAAGGTCATGAAAAACAAAGACAGAAACTGTCACAGACTAAAGGAGACAAGACAACTAAATGCAACGTGATACCCTGATTTGGATCCTGGACCGTAAAAGGGACATTATGGGAACTCTGGTGAAATCCGAATAAATTCTGTGGTTTAGTCAGTAGTGTTGTACCAATGTTAATCTGTTTTCATAAATGTACCATAGTTTTGTAAGATACTAACATTAGGAGAAGCTTGGGGAAAGGTATACAGGAACTATCTGTACCATCTTTACAATTCTTCTATAGATATAAAATTATTTCAAAATAAAAAGTTTATTTGTTTTAAGAAAAAGGAGGGTAGGCCAACGGACTGCTGTGGTGGATATGTGTCCTCCTAGGGAAGATAGAGCCAGAAGTTCAAGAGAACCACAGAGAAACCTTTTGGAAATACTTCTACTTCTTGAACTAAAGAGTATTCATTCCATATAATGTTATAAGTAAAGGAAGCAGTATCCATACTACTTGATGCTTTTGAAATCATGTATATCTCCTCATGAGCATCACAACAGCTCTGTGAGTAGATTAAAGTACTATTAGCCTCATTTTGTACATGAAGAAACTGAGACTCAGGAAATTGAGTTTACCAAGGCTACATAGTCGTTGGAATACTCTGGCCTTGAAACTAGATCTCCTACATCCAAATTTACTACTTTTCCCCTTGTACTGTGTAGCCTCTTTTATACTGAAGTATGCTTATAGAGATCTTAGAGATATTTTAATTTTTAAAGTCATAACAGTAAAAGAAATGTTTATCTTACTAGAATAGATTCCTAAGAAATATCAGAATTTTCTGTGTGCTAAGAAATATATTGTCTGTGACGTACAGAGTTATTTGTGTCTCGGTTCAGTGAAGAATTCTAAAATATGTTTATTTTTTCTCAAGCTTCGTTTAGAGGCACTTCATCAGATCCTTGTACTATTGTCTGGAATGGAAGAAAAAGGTAACATCTCTCTGACAGGAAGCAGATCAAGCTCAGGTTTCCAGTCATCCACTCTGCTCACATCCGTGAGGCTGCAGTTTCTAGCAGGGTGTTTCGGTTTAGGCACTGTTGGACACGCAGGAGCCAAAGGAGAGAGTGGCCGATTGCATCACTATCAGGTAGATGACAGAACTGTCATGGGAGGATGACACCTTTTAGTATATTCAGATTTTAACTGTATTTTTACAACACCAGTTTAATAATGCTAAACTTTTTGGTGTTTAGAATTGAGGTTTAAAAATATAAAGACCTAAGTGACTTAAAGATAACTCATTGGTTTAGTTTCCTGAGTATAGCTGGGGTTAGATAAGCCATTAGGTAAGCCATGGTACTATTGTACTTTTAGATTCTTTGCTGGCTCAGTTTTATTAACCCTTAGCCAAATTGCATAGAGGTAGATCTAAGTTGGGATAAGGATTAGTGTTTGGGAGGATGGGTTTCAAGAATTTACATTTTAGACTTGATCATTTTACCAAGTTTCTCTGATTGCTTGAACTGTTTTTTTTGAAGTGTTGTCTTTATGTCTTCCATGTTTAGAGAGGAAAAATGCTTTGTGGGAAAGGAGAGAGATTATATAGAATCAAGAATTTTCAAGCATTGAAAAATAAATTGGTTATAAAACTTTTATATACTGTAATATAGTAAATAATTAAAAACCACCATAGGGCTCTAGCATGGGCTAGGAATAAAATGCTTTTACTTTCATTTGGGTAGGAAGTATTGTTGTTGTTAATGGAAAAGGTAAATCTTTGTGTGTAATTTAGGATGGGATCAGAGCAGCTAAGAGAAATATTCAGATTGAAATCCAGATGGCTGTGCATAAGATTTATCAACAATTGTCTGCTACTCTGGAGAGAGCCCTGCAAGCCAACAAGCATCACATTGGTGAGTAACTGCACATGCAAATATAAGGTGCAGGTAACATTTTGGCCTGAGGTTATGCTAGGTGGCTAATGTTCTGTGTTTAACATTAGGTCAGCCTATAGGTAAAGAATAAATACTTGAAAGTGTAATAGTGTTCCATACTACTATTTATATTTTAGAATATGATTTATTTTAGTAAATGCTTTGTTAACTTCAAAGAAGATTCTCAACTGCCTTTCTTTCTTTCTTCTTTTTAGAAGCCCAGCAGCGTCTCCTTTTGGTTACAGTTTTCGCCCTGAGTGTCCACTATCAACCAGTAGATGTTTCTTTGGCGATTTCCACTGGTCTGCTAAATGTATTGTCACAGTTATGTGGCACAGACACCATGCTAGGACAGCCTCTTCAGTTGTTGCCAAAAACGGGTGTTTCCCAGCTAAGCACAGCTTTAAAAGTGGCTAGTACAAGATTGCTCCAGATTCTAGCCATCACTACAGGGTGAGCATTGTAGATGTCTTGGTAGAACTGTGTGGGGCCTGGTCTTTCACATTTCCATTTCACCGTTATCTCCTTTATGTGTTTAAGCACATTTGCCCTTCTGTGTAATTACCATTTATTTTTTTCCTGTTATTTCATGTTATTTCACGTATATGTTTTTCCAGGACCTATGCTGATAAACTGAGCCCCAAGGTAGTTCAGTCTTTGTTGGATCTACTCTGTAGTCAGTTGAAGAATTTGTTGTCCCAGGCTGGTGTACTACTTATGGCCTCTTTTGGAGAAGGAGAAGAGGATGAAGAAGAGAAGAAAATTGACGCCAGTGGAGAAACTGAGAAGAGAGACTTCAGAGGTATCATAAATCTTTTTTCTCTGTCATTATTTACAAGCATTTATTGAATCCACATTGTGTGAATATCATTAGAATGTAGAGTTCTTTCTGTTGTGAGGCATGAGAGGATTTTTATTCATTTAGAAACCCCTTTTTTCTCCAAATATGTATGGTTTAGAGGTACCTCTGACTGAACTTCCTCTCCTTAGAGTTGGTTAACCCTGATGAAGCAACTGTACCACTCAGTGTCTAAGTTCAGCCTCTCCTTGGCTGTTGTGGCTCTAGAACTTAGAGGTTCTAGGTGACTGATTTCCCCAGATTATGTTCTTGTAGCATTTGATCATGAAAGCCCATCTCTTGGGTTGCATTCTTGTTTTAAGTGTTCCCCTAGGACCAAGGGTTTTTTAATATATGGGAATTGGGTTAGAATTAGGGAAGCTGAACTTCTTGCTAGGCTGTTCTGGTCTCTAGTCACTAAAAAATTCTTCATTATACTTAGCCGTAATAATTTTTGCTTGCTGTAATATGGTCATCTCCTTACAGCTTTTAAAAACTATAATGAACATTGTGGGAATTCCCTCGTGGTCCAGTGGGTAGGACTCTGTGCTTTTGCTGCTGAGGGTGCGGGTTCAAGCCCTGGTTGGGAAACTAAGATCTTGCAAGCTGCATGGCGCAGCCAAAAAAAAAAACTATAGTGAACATTGTATTTCAGTAGAACGTAAACCCTGAACAGAAGAACTACTATACATGTCTGTTATATATTAAGCGAATAAAGGTCTGAAACTGGTCAGTTATTCAGTGTCTTATTACCATAATAAGCTCTGTAAAGGACTTAGAGCAGTGTCTAGCACATAGTAAGAGCTCAATAAATGTTAAATGTTAATATTGGAATATTATAATAAATATTTAAATAAATAAAGTAGTATTTAAATAATATTAATACTGTATAGCTAGGTGGGTGGATAAAGGAATATGCTAGGGATACAAAAATGACAAAACATTATCTCTGCCTTCAAGGACCTTCTAGGGAAATGAGGAAGGTAGATGTTTAAACAGATAATTACAGTGTAATACAATAAGCTCAGAAGAAATAGCTAAATCTCTTAGGGCAGAATCTAGGAGGATGTATGAGTCTGATTTAGGTCTAGCTTTTGGTTTCAGAGGCTGAACCTCTGGCAAGTTACTTCTTCTTTATATAGCAAGTATGTAGCTTATACAAAGAGCATGGGCAGACTCACAGGGTATGATAAAATAAAAACAGGCTTTTAATGCCACCTCCCTTTTTCCTGAGATCCAGTTTGGGGATACAGGGTTGTTCGGGTAATAGTTTCTTACCACTCTGTTGAGTACTGCACATATGGATGGCAGGGAAGACCCAGTAGAGTTACTTCTCAGCCTATAGCTCCCCAAGAAAACTGGATCCTTCCATATCCAGTAAAAAAAAGAAACTGTGATGAATCTCAGTAGGTGTAACAGCAGACTGAGTCCACATCCATTCCCCTCAGGTTGCACCCATTCTATTTATGGGGATGGCTGGGAGTGAGACTGATTCTAGTAAGCAGTGGCCAGTCATTCAGAGGCAGGTGGACCAGGTATTAATAACTCCACATACTCTTTAAAATACTTAACTGAAAGTAAGGTATACTCTTCATTTCAAACGTAGTACTGACTGAAACACAAACTGTATCATCAAGTTGTATTAACCAGCTTTATATTTAAGGTCTCCAGGCTTTAATTAATTTAATTAATTTAGTGTCTTGTTACAGAAATACTTGCTGGGAGTGAGAGTGGGGTAGGATGGAGGCCTCCTAAAAGAGATTTTCCCAGGGATCTCTACGAAGAGAGAAAGTTTCATGGAAGAGGTAGCTTTGAACTGGATTTTGAAGGAATGTGTAGGAACAGGTTGGAGTGAGAGATAGTTACCTAGGGCAGGCTAATAATTTTATATTCTTCAAACTAATATAATAAATGTTTGTATATTAGCAAAGACTAAAGAAGTAAAGAAGAGGTAGAGTACTGGCTTTGAGTGGGTCTTAGCCAGGCTAGGGACAACCTGTCAGTTAGCCAGGCTAACTGACAACCTAGGTTTTGAATTAGGTGTGTGCTTACTGCATTCTAAATGTAAGTTATTTGATATAAGACTGTTTCCTGTTGGCTTTTGGTTGTAATGTAAACTTGTCTGTTCACTCTTTAGTTGCTCTTAGGAAACAACGCGCAGCCGAACTGCATCTGGGGGATTTTCTAGTTTTTCTCCGCAGAGTTGTATCTTCAAAAGCAATTCAGTCAAAAATGGCTTCCCCAAAGTGGACAGAGGTGCTTTTAAATATAGCATCTCAGAAATGTTCTTCAGGTATGTGACCTTTGTCTTATTTTACAGTATTTTGTACATCACGTGTGTTTTATTCAGATAACAACATTGGATACTTGACCTTGATTTTAAGCCTTTTTTTTCTTGTTTTATGAGTACTTATTTGATTGAAAGAAAAGTAATCTCAGGAGTAAAAATTGGGAGGAGTTAATAATAGAAGGTAGCACTGGAGAAGATCGTGGATTTAATGCAGAGAACTTGGCTCTAGTTCAGATTACAGTAATAAAGATAAGCAGAGAACATCCTGTTTAATAAGATAATTTGACACAGATTTTGAGTTTACTTCTTGGATTATCAAAATGCAGATTGGAGTTTGTCTGTTCTTTCTTATCATGATATGATTTCTGTTGCCTTGATTTGTAACTTCTGATTGTATGCTATCTCTGAGAGTTCTTTATAATAAGCTTAATTCCTGGTTCTTAGCCTAAAAGTCTGGTCTGCTTGCATAGATTACTATCAGTCCTTTCCTAATCTGTTTTTTTTTATTGTGATAAATATACATAAAATAAAATTTACCATTTTAACCACTTAAGTGTACAATTCAGTGACAGTAAGTACATTCACAGTGTTGCTCAACCATTGCTACTCTCCATTTCCAGAACTTTCTCATCATCCCTAGTCTTTCTTAAATGTGCTGAAACATAATATAGTCTTCTATGGTACATGCTGTTTTATATGTGTACACTCTCAATATAGTTTATTGGTGTTTCTTTTTACTTTTTTTAATGTGTATTCAATTTTTTAAAAATTCAGATCCTGTATCTTTGTTTTAAGATTGGCATAAACAAAAAAAGAATACAGACAACTTATTATTAACATAACAGCTGCAGTTATTAACTGCAAAAATACAGTAAAATGGAGTCATACTAAATGTTAGTGTTCTTACAGCAGAATTATCCCAGTCATTTTGTGGTAGCAAATTCTGGCAAGAAATTCATTTGTTGTTAAAAGTATTTAAAGAATTTCCAAAACTGATCAGCTGTGCTGCAAATAAAACAGCAGTTTATTCAAAAGAGCTCTTACCTTTCTCTTATTTTCTTAAAAGATCTGCCATTTACAGGTAACTACTGTTTTCAGATCAGTTGTTCAAACCAGGGTTCTTCTGTAAATACACATCTTAGCTTTATATATAGTAAGTTTATACTCATTTTCCCAATAGTTTTTCTTAACTAGTATAACTTACAATAGCTTTTTTTCTCCTTTAATAAGGTAAGCCTTCTATAATATTGATTAAGTTCTTAGAGCATGAAGAAAAATCAGATATTCATTTATTTCTACTGGTTGTGTTGTAGTAATGGATAGAAAAAAGAGCATCAGTATCCTGTCTCTACCTTTGCTTACTTTAGAAAAGTACAAACTGCTTACTCCCCATTAATCCTGTGAGTCCGTCAGGGCATAGATGGAGTCAGAAGCAATTAAAGGCCATGATAAGCCTGAGCTTTAGAGATTAACAGACCTGTCATTTACAATCCTACTTCTGTCTCTACTGAGCTGTGTGGCTTTGGTCAAGTTACTTAACTTCTCTGAGCCTCAGTTTCCTCATCAGTAAAATAGGGATATAATGTAGGATTTGTGAGGATCAACAGAGTTATTATTGTGTATGAAATGCATAGCACAGTACTTGGCACAGGTAGTTATTATAGTGCTGTTCCCTTACATACATAAAAACTGAAACACAAACGTGGATATTCATATACATTAATGGATATGGGATGAATCCAGAATTCTTGTGATAATATGCTGAAGTGAAGTCTGTTCCATCCTAAATACTTAGCAGCCTCAGAGATTTTTTTCAAGAGGTTTATTTAAACTTTGAATTTAAGTCACATTTATAATAAGAAAATGTCTTTTTCCCCCTCCAGGAATTCCTCTAGTTGGTAACTTAAGAACGAGGCTCCTTGCACTTCATGTCCTTGAGGCTGTGCTACCAGCTTGTGAATCTGGTGTAGAAGATGATCAAATGGCCCAGGTTTCTATTTTTAAAGTTATTAGAAGATGTTCTTTACATGTGCAACGTGATGCACCGAAAATCTAAACTCATGGTCTCTTCAGTTGTAAATGTGTCATTTATTCAATAGCATGACTTCCACTTCTGAGATTGCTTTTTTAATTTTTTCATCTCTAAGCAAGGAGAAAGAGAAATTAAGTGAGTTGTGGGATGTGAGGAGTAGTGGTATAGTGAATACTTTCAAGATCAGAAAGAAAGGAAAATTTGTGGAATTTCTTCCTAGGTGTGGGCATCTAGAGAGAGAAAGATGTGAGGCTGCATGGCCTCATCAGAGGTCCATATAGTGGGGCAACATGAGGACAGTCGAACCCACTTTGTAGTGGGTAATGGTCTTTCTAAAAAATGATATTTAACTTGGATCCACCCAAAGTAGCTGTCAGACATTGGTATAATTAAATCTCACATGTGACTTAATATTATAGTTACATGATTTATCTTTTCTAAAAATAGTTAAAATGATCCTTTACAAATTTTATCATTCTTTTTCCTTCAATAAATAGGTTGTTGAACATCTGTTTTCCCTCCTGTCGGATTGTATGTGGGAGACACCCATTGCTCAGGCCAAACATGCTATTCAGATAAAGGAAAAAGAAGAAGAAATAAAATTACAGGTACTTGATTCTTCCAAAAAGGTATTTTTAGACAGACGTGAATATCTTGTCACCTGTCTCTGGATCCTTTCTCCTTTGACTTTGTTCTATCAGTTATTCAGTCTCTTCTTTGTACTGTGTCTCCTTTTCCACTGGTTCTTTCCCCTCAGTTTATAAACATCTCTTATTCCCACCCTTCTAAATTTCTTTTTTATCCATGAAGCCTTCCCTATATTCTCTCATCCTTCATTGCTAAGCTTCTGGGAAGAGTAATCTTGTGTATGTTTAAGTCACTTCCTTACTTACTTCCTTACTTCATTATCTCTTCAGCCCAATTGTTTATCTTCCATCAAAGCACTGAAATTAAATGACAGAGGTAGGTGTTATTGGTAATACAGTGTATGGCTTTTTATCCACAGCTTACTTGACCTCTGGAAACTCTAGCCTTCTGTTGTTTTCAAAACACTACTTTCTCCTAGATCCCCTCTGCCAATCCTTGATTCCCTCTGGAGGCATCTCTTCTTTGGTGTGACTTTCTCCTTGCCTCCATCCCAAATTCCATTGTTCCTCAGAGTTCTGTCTTTAGCTTTTCCAGCAGTCTCAGTCATACCCACGACCATTTTCACTACATGCACTGCCTTCCAAACTTGAATGATAGCCCACGTATCTCTCCTTCAAACCTTTCTCCTTTTCTTCCTATCCCACTTTTATTGGTGGCACTAACATTCAACTAGCTTTTCAAACCTGAATTCCTGGGAATTCTCCTAATGTCCCCACCCATGTGGTCCCTAGAACTCATTGATTTTTACCTCCTAAATAGTTCTTGAATCCATCCATCTAGCTACCTTAATCTTTCTATCAGTTTTCATGATTCCACACTTTTTCTGGCTTTCCTTCTGTCCCAGTACAATGGCCTCTTCTCATCCTCTTCTATTTATACTTCCTCTTCTATTTAATCTGACTGCTGGAGTATCCCAAGGCTTGGTCCCAAGACCCCTTTTTTCCTTCAACTGTCACCTCCATTCCATTTCCTATAGCCAGCAAAACCTTATTCAGATCCGTATGCCATTGATTTTTAATTCCTTTTTTGACATTTTTCCTGAATTCCAGACATATACCCGTCTTCTACTTGCCTTACAACTTGAATAATAGTGTAATAGGTCTCTCATACTTAGTAGCATCCTTAGTTCTGTTACATCTTGTTCCTTCCCCAGGCTTTCCCATCTTTCCTAGTAAGCGACTCAACCAAAAAACCAAAGAGTCATCCTTGATTCCTCTCTTTCTATCACACACACCCACATTTTCTTTGTACAATCTCCAAGTCCTGTTGACTTCTCTGTTAAGACTTAACTTGAATTTTACACCTCCTCATTCCTCTGCCATCACCCTACTCGAAGCCACTACCATCTCTGGCCTGGATTATGCAATATTCTCCTAACTGGTCTTTCTGCTTCCATTGTTAACTCCCTATAGTCCATTCTCTACACAGGAGCCAGTGTGATCTTTTAACATTGTAAATCAGAGCATGTTCGTCCTCTGCTTAAAAAACCCACCAGTGGTTTTTAATCATTCTTGGGATAAATTCTAGAACTCCTTGTTCTCTCCTCTTTGCTCACTACACTGTGAACAACTTGCCTTCTTCCTGTTTCTTGAACACACTAAGCTTGTTCCTTCCTTTGGGCTTTGTGCCAGCTATTCTCTTTGCCTAGAATACTTCCCTCAGATATGTTTCTCAGAAGTCAACTTATTATTCATGTCTCAACTTAATTATCACTTCTTCATTGTACTTTCCTGATCCTCATTCTAGAGTCAGTTGCCACACAGTCTTTATCACATCACCTTTTTTGATTTCAGCATAGCACTTATTACCTGCTATTTCCTTGTTTATTTTCTATCTCCACCTTGTAAAATATAAGTTCTATGAGAGCAGAGACGTTATCTGTTTAGTATACTGCCGAGTGTATAGGACCTGGTATAGTGCCTGTTACATAGTAGATGCTTATTAAATACCCATTGAGCAAATGAATGAATTTAAGTTGTCAGTATTTTTTACCTGAACTCTTGCAGTAAACTCCTGATTGTTCTCTCTGCTTTCATCCTGTATGCTCCTGGTAAAACAATGTTTATAAAACATAGATCTGATAGTAGTTCCTCTATATAAATCATTCTTTGTAGGCACTCCCTATTGTCTAGAGTAAAGATTAAACTTAGAATGGCATTGAAGGCCTTCCATGATTTTGTTCCTTCTTCTCTTTCTAGTTCCTTGTTCTCTTTCAGTCTCATCCTCCCGATATTCCATACTGCTTGCAATTCTTTAAATCAGTGAACTCTGTTTCACCTCCATGACTTGGCACATGCTGTACATACTGTCTTAAATTTCTTTCTCTACTTTGATCGGCTGCTTAATGCCTTCTCACCGTTCAGGATTCAGCTCAGAAGTCATCCTCTTTTGAATGCTTACCTTATCCTTCTCAAGCCTGCTTAGAAACTTACACTTATATGTTTCTGCTATACCTGTCATGTAACTTCTTTTATTCTCTCTCTACAATACCGGTGTTATTTATTTGTCTCTCTGTCCCCTGACTGAGCTGTAAGCTCTTCATGGGCAGGGACCATGCTGTATGTATGATTGTGTTCCATTGTCTGCACAGTAACTAGTACATAGTAGATAATAAATATTTGTGGAATCAACCCAAGGAGATCTCAGGAACTGAATCTGAGTTAGTTCAAAATACTGACCCAGTTTCCTTTCTGGTAGAAGCAGGGAGAGTTGGAGGAAGAAGATGAGAATCTTCCTATACAAGAAGTATCCTTTGACCCAGAGAAAGCTCAGTGTTGCATAGTGGAGAATGGACAGATCTTAACTCATGGCAGTGGAGGAAAAGGATATGGATTGGCGTCAACTGGAGTAACTTCTGGGTGCTATCAGTGGAAGGTACGTAGAATTCCAAGTAGTTTTTAAAAGAATTTTATTTTTTTAGTACTTTCCTCCTAGGTTATTATAAAAAAGTATGGAAAAACTATTAAAAAAATCATCTTATGTAAATGTTCTATTACTATGTAAGATTTTAACATAAATGGAAACTCAGTGAAGGATATCCCTGTATTATTTTTGTAACTCTCCTGTATTTGTAAAATTACCTCAAAAATTTTTTTAAGTGTAAGGTTGAAAAATCATAATCATCCCTTCCATGAGGGGTCACACAGTGCACACCCAGCAATGAAAATGCAGTAACATATGTGTGATGTTTCTTCCTGGGAGAGCGTATTAGAGACTGAGTGCCCAACATTTTTATTGAGTGCTGGTCACATACTCTCTGCCTGGCCTTTTTCAGATTCCCAGAAAGAAAGCGGGTTTTTAGCCTAAACCATATTGTCATACAGTCTAAGCACAATAAGCCACCAATATCAGGGAGATTTTTTATCAGTGTAGGGAACTATTTACCAGACAAGTTCCCAGGTGCCAGCCAAGGACCAACATTGCAAGCAGACATTTCTAAGGATAGCAATCTCTACTGTGTTCTTTTTTGCACAGTCCACCTCCTTGGCTGGCTCCTGGCCACAGTGTTTTTACAATAAAAGTAATATTATTATCTGGTAGGACCCCAGACAGCAGGGTGAGACTGACCTCCAGTACTGACTTCAGGGGTCTTAGACTTAGCCAGTTAAAACAAATCTCATTAATTGTAAAGGTCTATCTTAAAAAGTCAAGTGACTTTGTCTTTAAATTTAGCACAGCACAACTCTGGGCAGTCCAGGGATCAGAATAGAGTGCATACACAAAAAGTACAATTCCAGAGGTCATACGTGGTATCCCTGGAAATGAGTTTATAATTGTTAAGATATCCCTAATCAGGATATACAGTAGTCAGGCAGAACAAGTTAACAGGACCCCAATGTGATCTCCCATCAGGGGGCCTCCCACCTTCTGTTCCCACTGCAGTCTAAGTAATTTAATTGAGTGCTTGGTTTCAGAGGGACTGCCTCTGAAGGACAGTTTGTTAAATGGTTTTGTTTGTCTGTGACATTTTATCTGCCTTAAGAGTTTGGATGACATCTGGAGGTGTTCTGTGGAAATTCCATGACCTGGGGTCACCCCCTACTTCTTATAGCCTGTCAGGTATAAGGCTCAGAAGTTAGTTTGAATTTAAAGTGCTCTATGCATGTGGCTGATTTCACTTTGTTGTGCAACAGAAACTAACACAGTATTGTGAAGTAATTATACTCCAATAAAGATCTATTAAAAAAAAAAAACACAAAAAACAGCTTTCTTGACAGCATGGCTTTTTTCCACCCCGGGAGGAGGAGCAGTTCCGAAAAAACAATGATCATTTATGCCCTCCGTCGTCTTCCACACTTTCCCACGGCCTGGGTTGTTTTTTTTTTTTTTTTTTCCCCCTCCCCGCCCCCACCGTTATTCTAAAATCAGTGTTTCCCATTTACTTATTATAACTTCAGGTCTTCTCAGTCATTTTTTATCTCCATCTAGACCTTTTGTCCAGAAGGGACAAAAGAATTTCCACACGAAAACTTTTTTTTTTTTTTAACAAAAATGTTTTTATATTGATACAACTTAACCAGAAAGGTTAGCAATTGGTCAGGACAAAATCCCAATTAAAAAAATTGTTTTCCAGAATAGGTTTACAAAACCTTCTACGCCTTTTATCCTAATCATTTATCCATTGAGCAGCCTAGGAAAGATGAGTCTTTTTCTGGGGAGAGCTTCATTTAATAAACTGTCTTACTAGGCGTGTGTATCAGATATTGAATCAAGCTATCAGTCTGTTGTTGCAAACTACGACTAGTCCAAAAAGTTGAACATAATAAGTCAGCAGCAGTGAGACCTCCCCAAGAAGAGGTCAAGAGTCCAGTCTGTTATAAGAGTGGACATAGAGGTCATGCACCCTTGGGTATGCCCTCCTCCAACTTTCAGCTTTCGGTAAGAATCAAAGTTAGGAATGTAATCAGTTTCTAAGTCAGAAATAAAAAGCCAATCAGCAGCTCAAATTAGATGGCTATCAAAAGAACAGGCCCTTTCCCAGGGGCGTGTATAAGAGACCTGGACAGTACAGCTAGAATCCATGTAGTTTTCAGTTTATGGCTGTACCAACTAAATCTTCACCAGCCCCCCGTCTGGTTTTGTTCATTAGGCTGGTGCCTGATTTTAGTTGAACACAGCTCATGTTGGGTTGAAACAGCCCATAGCAGACAGTATGAGGTTTTAACTTAGAGGCAGGTCCAGTCAGTTGGAAGTTGTGAATTGAGGATTCTATAAAATTGGCAACTTTTGGGGGCAGCAATAAAGCCTAAATGCTGTAGGATCAGACAGCTGCATTTTAAGTCTAAGTGACGAGCAAGGCTTTCCTAAGCTCTTTTTGCCTTCTCAATCTTAGAGTACAAATTTACCCACTCAAAAATATGCATTTCAGGCTAGAAAATCATCAGCCTGTAAGGGTCAGACATCTGATTTTATAAGAACTAATTGGCAACTAACAACTGCTTTTTAAAACTCTCAAAGTATATTTCTATGTGGAGAGTGCCACTCCTTTATTTTGTCTCCCTTTTTTTCTAGCAGTTCTAATAGGCAAAAATCATAACAAAAAATCATCAGTTATGGAGGCTTGTTTTGTTTCCAGTACTCAAAGAATTTAAGTTCCGATCTACTCACCTGGGGCAAAAAGCGAGGACGTTGTATCCCACTGACTTTTCCTTCGCAGCTTTTACTTATCAGGATGATCTCTTAGTATTTATGAAGTTACAAGCATATAACGTTTTACATCATTTTTTATCATACATCTAGATGCAGTAGCCACAAAGTGAAGCTGTTGTATAAAATTTACTTTTCCCTTTTCCCTCAGATCTCAAGTTTATTCAGACCCCTAGCAGTAAATTTAGCATTTTTAGGGTTAATTGGTTGGGCCAGGGCACTGGTACAGCAGTGACAGCATCTAGGCTAAAGAAAATCGCTGGAGTCTTGTCTTTTCTTTTCTTCTTTTCTCTCTGTCCCTTTCTCCATTTCTCCATTTTTCCCTCTCTTTCATCTATTTAAAGTTTTATTCCAGCCCTGGGAACTGATTTAAATAACCTTTTCTCCTCTCACTTGGAGGAAAGAGCAACACATACTTCTAATACTTTTGGTCTACCCAAAACTCATCTTCAGGAATTTTTGAACTTTTCCCCCTCCCACCTGGACAAGAGAGCAGCTGCAAGCTAATGCTTATGCTTTGGCCCGTCCAAAGCCCATGTGTGAGAATGCTTGGGCTCTCTTTCTCCTCCCACCTAGAGGAGAGAACAGCACAAATTTTCTTCTGGCTGCTCTTTCCCCCTCACTTTAGCTTACAGGACCAAAAGCAGCCAGGGGACCCAGTGAGCCAACACTCCTGGGGTTGGATCTATTAGTTTTGAATTCCATAGGTAACTTTTACCTCTCACAACAGATAGCCACTCACCTGCTGCTTCATAACACGTGTAACCCCATAGCCACTAGAGTTTTGTCTTTCCCCAGTTCTATCTCTCTCTCTTTTTCCCAAATATATAATTATATTTTAATGACTTAGAGTTGTTCTAGTGGAGCTCACGTTGCTACCATTTTGTCAGAGGTCCTGAAGGTGACCCCCATGTTCAAAGATTTGATAGAAGGACTCATAGGACTCAGTATTATCATTGTACTCATGATGACTGGGGTTTATTATAACAAGGTAGTAAGGATACATAACTGGATAATAAGGAGAAAAGACACAGGTGACATCTGGAGGAATCCACGTGGAGGCTTCCCTATGTTCTCTCCCTCCCATGAAGGGTCACATGGACTGCAGTCTTGTCCCAGCAAGAAAATGCAGCAACATGTGTGTGATGTTTTAGGGAACCCCCTTAGAGACTTAGTTCCCAAGATTTTTACTGGAGACTGATCATGACGGTATCCTCTGCCTGGCATGTACCAAAACCCCAGCTCCCAAAAGGAAAGTTCGTGTTCAGTGTAAACCACATTGTTTGTTCAAACATTCTTGTCGTGGTGAGCCACCCGAATCATTTTGGGAAAGTTTTCTAACGGTGTAGGAAACTGTATACAAGTCGAATTCCCAGATACTAGCCAAGGGCCAGTGTTACAAGCATGCCTTTTTAAAGGCAGCAGTCTCAGGCCTGCTGTATTAACTCTTTTCCGCACAGAAGTATACACAAGAGAGTAGTTAGAAAATTTGTATAAAGAATTGAAGCTTTCCATTAATAATTTTCTGGACTGGATGTACTTCCTCAGCTTCATAATTGAGATGTAAGTTAAAATTGTTTATTTTAAATAAATACTCAAAGGTTATTCTAAATGTTCTACAAGATAAAGATTAAATCTGTCTTAAAATCTTTACAAAATCATGAAATGTCTTAAAATCTTTACAAAATCATGAAATAATTTCATTTGTATGTTATTTTCACTTAAGCTGAAAATATGTTTATTTATATTTTCATAAATGCATAAATATTATTTACAAACATATTCCCCAGTATGGCTTTATACAGTTAATAGTATATAAACAAGTTTTTTGAATATTAGTGAACATTACCACTTTCATTTTAGTTTTACATTGTGAAGGAAAACAGAGGTAATGAAGGCACCTGTGTTGGAGTTTCTCGCTGGCCAGTACATGACTTTAACCACCGTACTACCTCGGATATGTGGCTCTATCGGGCCTACAGTGGTAACCTCTATCACAATGGAGAACAGACTCTGACATTGTCCAGCTTTACTCAAGGAGATTTCATTACCTGTGTGTTAGACATGGAAGCCAGGACCATTTCCTTTGGGAAAAATGGAGAGGTACTGAAACTCATTCAGAAGTATTGCATGTTTTCCTGTTTTTATTTATCCTCAGCTCGGTTATTCAGGTACTGACTATTCAGTTTATAGATTATTTTCTCTTCTCTGCTTTTTCTCTAATACCTTTCTGTTCTTATAATATTTATCAGCACCAAAAAAAAAAAAGAATATAAAATCCCAGGAAGATTGTTGGAACAGAGGAACAAATTAAGGTCATTTATTATATGTGGAATTTCCTTAGCAAGGTTAGCAAGGTTAATTGAGATTTGGCTCTAGTAACTTACTCTGTCTCATAAGAGCTTTGAATCTTAATGTGTATTGGATATTATCAATTAAAAAAAATTTTGTTTCCTTTTTTTCCCATCACCTCTGCCACACTATAGGAACCCAAATTAGCTTTTGAAGATGTGGATGCAGCAGAGTTGTACCCATGCGTAATGTTCTATAGTAGCAACCCAGGGGAAAAGGTAATGAAACCTCAAACCTTTATAATTAAGCATAAAGGATATTTGTTATTTTTTATTAATATTTGTTAACATCAGAGTTCACAGAAATAATAAGCTATTTCTGCCATTAAAAGTACTTGCTCAGATAATTTACTCTTTCAGATGAAGGTTAGATTACTTTTAGAAGTTGCCTTTGCTCTTTATTAAGGCACTATTTGATATTCTGGTAATTTGAATATAGTGAGTCAACTTTCAAACATATGTGCAATTATAGGAATTATAGGAAATAGTTTAGGGATAATCTGGTTTATTGGCAGTTGTGCATATGAGAGAGAAATCTAAAAATAATCTTCATTGTAATCAGATACCATTAGGTGAATAATGGAGGTTTCAGTTATGATGGGGAAGCTGCCTTTCATTCATTCAGCTGAGAGGGTTCTCAGACCTTGTAGATGGTGTAAATTTGAACCTTAAACCTTCAGGAGGACAATATTAAAGAGATAACCCTCTCATTAAAAACTTTTTTTTCTCCTCGTGTAAAACCCAGTTAGAGAGAAACTTCTTTGTGGTCTCCCTGTGGGTTGATTTGTTTTCTACCCCATCCTTTTACTTGAGGATATAACGTCAAGTAAAAGTAGCCTAGGTCTGGTCTCCGGAATTTCTAGTTAATTTTTAGTAGAAAGTTTTCAAACCATCTCATATATAATGTGTCTGTAATGGAAGTGCTAGATTTGGTAAACTCTAACCATGAAAGTTACCATTTATTCTGGGCTTTTAATATATTTTTAAAATTTTCAAGGAGGTATAATTTCAAGCTAGCCATTCATGAGAGAGGGGAACTGCTTCTTGAACCAGGTCGTCAACAAAACTGAACTGGAAATGAAATAAAGAGGCAACCCACTACCTGCTTTTATCCCTTTCCCTGATGATATTCTTGCAGCCCAGAATAGGTACTGGTACGTTCTGGTTAGAATGATGGCCTATTGCTCCCTAACATTTGTGAACCTTGAAGGAATTAATTTAACCATAGGCTTTGTATCAATCACTTTATTCTACCCAGAAGCCTTTTCTGACTTCAGAATCTGATAAAAAACAATACTAATAATAGTTGACATTTTTTGAACATTTACTGGGTGTCTGGCACTGTACTGATAAGCACTTTATGTGCATAGTCTAATTTAATCTTTAATATAGTAAGAGATAGATACTGTTATTAGTGCCGATTTTTTTTTCAGTTGAAAAAGCTGAGGTTAGTGAAATTAAATGATTTCCAAAAATTACACACAGAATTAAGATTTTAACCCAAGTCTTGCTCTTCTTTCAGCCTCTATGTCTTATTTGAAATGCGTGTCCAGATTGGGAATATACCAATTTTCTAGCCTTGTGATTTTATCTTTGTGCCCCTGGAACAATATGAGATGGTCCCAGGACTCGTTATTATTCTGGTGTCTTGAGGACTAGAGTGGATAGATCCTCAAGACTTTTCCGGGGGGTGGGGGTTGGTGCTAAATGGAGTCAGTCACATACACCTTGGTCTATATCTATCTTTTGGGTGGCCACAACAGCACTCCTGCTCACAGACTGCACGCAGTTTAAATGACAGGGTAGCTTATTTCACAAGACCATACTGCTACTAACTTCAGTAGAACTGTAATATTTGTTCACTCCTTATTGGGGGCCAATAGTATAATACACATGTATCAGGAGACCAAATACTAGTTCCACATGGGATTCATGTGCTAGAATTTATAGTATTATAATTTACAGAATTAATAGTTTAGGAGAACTATTAATAATCACACATTTGCTACCCTCTTTTATAGGTGAAAATTTGTGATATGCAGATGCGTGGCACACCACGAGACTTACTTCCAGGAGACCCCATTTGTAGTCCAGTAGCAGCAGTGCTGGCAGAGGCCACTATTCAGCTTATTCGTATCCTTCATCGAACAGACCGTTGGACTTACTGCATTAACAAAAAAATGATGGAAAGGCTACACAAAATTAAGATATGTATTAAAGATTCAGGTCAGAAGCTAAAGAAAAGCCGCTCGGTTCAAAGCCGAGAGGAAAATGAAATGAGAGAGGAGAAGGAGAGCAAAGAGGAAGAGAAAGGTAAACACAATAGACATGGCCTTGCTGACCTGTCAGAGCTGCAGCTGAGGACCCTTTGCATAGAGGTGTGGCCCGTGCTGGCAGTGATAGGAGGAGTTGATGCTGGTCTTAGAGTTGGAGGTCGGTGTGTTCACAAGCAAACTGGGCGCCATGCCACACTGCTGGGAGTGGTCAAGGAGGGCAGCACGTCTGCCAAAGTCCAATGGGATGAAGCAGAAATTACCATCAGGTATGATTTGTTGAGTTACACTTTCAGCAAATGAGTATTTATTGGTGAAATGGGCCATTGCCTATGGACAGTGAGTAATTATGTATTTTAGGTGAGCTGCCAATTAACTTTTTAAAATAATTTTTTTCATACATCTGGGTATGAGTACTGTGATTTCATAAAGGAATATTTCCCAGACTTGTGTTCCTTGGAATACTAGTGGCTTGTAAAATATATAGTTTTTATTTTGTTTTGTGAAGAAATGGTAAGCTCACTAGTTTAGGTGTAACTGGGATCCTTCTTTCTATTTTTCATTTGGCTTCCTCCTTTTTAATCATTTCCATTACACATTGGGACAGAAAAAAGCCAGTCAGCAAATCTGTCAGTTACATTTTATGTAGGAGGGCTTTGAATGTACAATGGGAACCTTTGAGTGACTAAAATTAGGTTTTGGATTATCTGTGATTTTTAAGTATTCTTGCCTTTTTTTAAGCATATATTTCTATACCCTTAGTGTGCAACATGTTGGATGGGTATGAAAATTACATTTATTTGGCACAAACTGTGTGCTTAAAAGCATTTAGATGTGTTTGCAATCAGATAGGATTTGTGTGAAATAGAAACTTCGTATGTTTAAAAGGAAGTATGTCAAGTATCTCAGTCGATAAGGGGACTCACTCATCTAATGACTGTACAGAATTATATCATTTGAAAACATGGATTTATTGATGATACTATGTAACTGTTCATTATACTGCTTAAAGTGATTCCATTGTTAATATGACATGGGACAGTATCAAAAACAGTGGTTCGGGCTTCCCTGGTGGCGCAGTGGTTGAGAGTCCGCCTGCCGATGCAGGGGACACGGGTTCATGCCCCGGTCCGGGAAGATCCCACATGCTGCAGAGCGGCTAGGCCCGTGAGCCATGGCCGCTGAGCCTGCGCGTCCGGAGCCTGTGCTCCGCAACCGGATAGGCCACAACAGTGAGAGGCCCGCGTACTGCAAAAAAAAACACACCAAAAAAACAAAACAGTGGTTCTTCAGTATTTTTTGGAGGTGGTACTGTCTTAGAATCTAATGATAGCTATGGACCCTCTCAGCTGAAAAATAACCATACATGAAGTTTACACACAATTTCAGGAGTTCATGGACTTCAAGCTAAGAAAGCAATGAAAATTTTACTTGTGAAAGTATCTGCCTTTTCTTTTATTCTTTGCCTTGTTTCGGAAAGGATTTATGATGCCTAATACGATATAGCAAAGTAATTAAATTAAAACCAACAAGAAAAATGACACAAAGGGAAAACAAGATTTGAAAAGTTAAGCTAGAACCAAGATTTCGGTTAATAGAACAAATGTATGCCACCAAACTTTGTATACTTGCTAAAGCTTTCTGTTCCAATTTGTTTAATTATAACATGTTTAAACTTATGGAAATTCTTGATGAATATCAGGAAATACGTGATCATGTTTTTGCGTAAATTAAATTAGAAGCATTTATTGAAGACTACAAAGTAATTTTTTTGAATGAAACAAAGTCTTATCTGGAACAGGTTATAAATGGCCGTTGCCCATATAATAAAGTAGATTTATTATGCAAACTTTCCAAATAGCTTACATCAGGGAGCGGCATACTACACCTGGCCCGGCTCCTTTTTTTGTAAATAAAGTTACATAGCCACACACATTCATTCAGGTTTATCAGTGGCTGTGCTCACACTATGATGGCAGGGTTGAAAGGTTGCAACAGAGATTATGTGGCTTCCAAGTCCTAAAATATTTACTGTTCGGCTCTTTACAGAAATTTTGCCAGTTCCTGGCTTATATTATATAATAATGAATATTCTTGTTTGAAAGCACATGAACATCTCATTGCTTTTGCGTTTAACATCACATCTCCCCATTTTCTCATAATAGATTCATTTTTCTGTTTGTAATGAGTTCTCTAGTTTGTGCAGATTATTCTCTGTACTGTGTACATGATACATCGTATTTTGTCTACATTATTTTCTGTACCTTCCTCTTGTCTATCCCTCACTTGCTTCTTCCTGTGTCATTCTGATCTTTATTAAAGCTTCCCAACTTTTTGGTCGCCTAGTGATACTCCATTGTATAATCTGGAACCCTGTGAACCGCTTCCTTTTGACGTGGCACGATTTCGAGGCCTGACGGCTTCTGTGTTGCTGGACCTCACATATCTGACTGGCATTCACGAAGACATGGGCAAACAGAGCACCAAGCGACATGAAAAGAAACACCGACATGAGTCTGAGGAGAAAGGGGATGTTGAGCAGAAAATTGAGAGTGAATCTGCTTTAGATACACGAACAGGCTTAACATCTGATGATGTTAAAAGTCAGGGTACCACAAGCTCCAAATCAGAAAACGAAATAGCTTCATTTTCTTTAGATTCAACAGTGCCAGGTGTGGAATCCCAACATCAAATAACAGAAGGAAAAAGAAAAAATCACGAACACATATCCAAAAACCATGACATAGCCCAGTCAGAAATCAGAGCAGTCCAGCTGTCCTATCTCTACCTCGGTGCTATGAAATCACTTAGTGCTCTTCTTGGCTGTAGTAAATATGCGGAACTGTTGCTGATACCAAAAGTTCTGGCTGAAAATGGCCACAACTCAGACTGTGCGAGCTCTCCAGTTGTTCATGAAGATGTGGAGATGCGTGCAGCCCTTCAGTTCTTGATGCGCCACATGGTGAAACGAGCAGTTATGCGGTCACCCATAAAGAGAGCCCTGGGATTAGCAGATCTGGAACGAGCTCAAGCCATGATCTATAAGTTAGTGGTCCATGGCCTTTTGGAAGACCAGTTTGGGGGCAAAATTAAACAAGGTAAGTTATCTGATTTTTTAAACTTGTGCTCCGTGCTATTGAAATTATTCATAATTGTCAGAAGTGATATATTCTATTAAAAACTTATAAGTTTTGTTTTGGTTTTTTTTTGGCCAAAGCAATTTTCACATTTCCTTTGCAAGGAAAACAGTTCCTTTCTGTTTCTTTATATTAATAATCATCTGTCTACAGGCATACCTCATTTTATTGCGCTTCGCAGATACTGCATTTTTTACAAATTGAAGGTTTGTGGCAACCCTGGGTTAGGCACGTCTTTCAGTGCCATTTTTCCAACAGCATTTGCTTGCTTTGTGTCTCTGTCACATTTTGGTAATTCCACAATATTTCAAACTTTTTCATCATTATTATGTTTCTTATGGTGATCTGTGATCAGTGATCTTTGATGTTGCTACTGTGACTTGCTGAAGGCTTAGATGATGGTTAGCGTTCTTTAGCAATGAAGTATTTTTCAATTAAGATATGTACATTGGTTTTTTGGGGTTTTTTTAAGACATAATGCTGTTGCATACTTAACAGACTACAGTATAGTGTAAACATAACTTTTAGATGTACTGGGAAACCAAAAAGTCACTTTATTGCCGTATTTGCTTTATTGCAGTGATCTGGAACCAAACCCGCAATATCTCCGAGGTGTGCCTGTACCTATAATTTTCTATTTTAAACCTATGCAAGTATTAGAACTTAATAATTATTACATTTCATAAAACTGAAATTTAACTCATGCCACAGAAGGTACTCATGTATTTACTGATCTGATTCAATATATATATTATTCTGATAACTTCTCAGAGACATTTTAAAGGACTTTTTAAAGTACTACTTTCATAGACTATATATTGTGTGTAAAAAACCTTGTTTTATCTTTTATCCTCACCTTTGGGGATAATATGAATTCTGAGATAAAAATGAGGTTCATTCAGTAAACGTTTACTGAGTGCTTACAGTGTGCCAGGTACTATTCTAGATTTTGGGGAGTCAACAGTGAACAAAACAAAGTCACCTGCCTTCATGGTGCTTCCATTCTTTTTTTCTTCCTTCCCTTCCTCTTCCTCTTCTTTTCCCTTTTCCCTTACTCCCCTTCTTGCTTTTTTAGCTTAGATAGTAAGTAGGAAGAGAGAGGTGTGTGGTGCATATAAATAGGAGTGCTAAGATCATGATTATGAAAAGTACTTCGTCATTTAGCAAGCCAAATAGAATTAGCTCTCTATTTGTAACAACTGCCATCTTGATTATGTTTATTTGTAGGCTCCCTTACCAGATAAGAAAAATTACAAATATTTGTAAGCCCTTAGACATTTTAACTTTTTTTTTTTTTTTTAAACTCTTGGGAGTAGTTTATTTTGTGAAGAACTGTCATTTTTAGAACATGGAGTTTCTGTTTAGGTTTTTATTATTCTTGTATTTACATATCTTCATCTTTGCTTGTTTAAAGACTAAAGATAGGCATCAAAATCAAAGTGCTAAGGAAACACAGTTTTAATGATCTTTAGAGAACCTCTGGTTAAATCTTAACAAACAAAAGTGAAACTTGTTTGTTTTTAAGAGCACTTCTCTAAAATAAGAAATGAGTAATTACAAGGGCTTGTTACATTATTGTCTGCAGAGTCTATAACGAGTACAATAGTGAATACAGGATGTATATATATAAGAACATTTTTTTCTGTAAATCTTTTGCAGAAATTGATACTTATGAAATATATTTAGAAGCTTTCCAAATTAAAAGTTTCCCATTCCCTCGTCACTTTTGAAAAAACAAATCCTTACTACTTTCTTAACCTTAATCTTGGTTTATAGAGATTGATCAACAAGCTGAAGAAAGTGACCAAGCCCAACAGGCACAGACGCCAGTTACCACTAGCCCATCAGCCTCGAGTACAACATCCTTTATGAGCAGCTCACTGGAGGACACCACAACTGCCACCACTCCAGTCACTGACACAGAAACGGTGCCTGCATCTGAGTCCCCAGGAGTGATGCCACTTAGTCTTCTCAGGTAGGGAAGTTGACTTTAATGTCTGCCATATTGATGCCTATGGTTCTAAACACACAGTTGTTCTCTTGTGAAGAATGTGTCCAACTAAGTCAAGGCATTCTAGAGCTAGAGGGAACCCAAGAGATCATATAGTCAAACTCATTTTACTGAAGTTGCAAGTGTCCCTCAGAAGTTTGATGACTTGCCCAAAGTCTCTCAGCCAGTTAGTGGTGGTCCCAGATCTAATCAGCAGTACCACTGACAATCAGGTACTGTAGTACTCTACCTTCTTATAATGATCTTTTTTTTTTTTTTGGCTAGGCTTTTGAATATTTTTTTTCCTCCAAAGGTAAATACTTATATTTTGAATATTAGAGCCTCAAGAAAGAGCTTACCTCCAGAAAAACGATTTTCTCTTCTTGGTGTTTTCCTTTTAAGCATAATTCTTTAACTATACTTTTATTCTTTCTATAAGGTCAAACAAGTCTACTTTTCAAATGAAAGAGCATGTCTTATGATCTTCTTCATCCAGCCCTATTTTAGTAGACTCATAAATTCCAAAGAATGCTTAAGTTTCTTTTTGCTTCAGTTTACCAGATGTATACATAAAATAAAAACCTTTGAGTGAAAATCTTTAGGGAGAGACTTTTGTGAGCTCTCTTAACGAGGGCTTAAGTGAAATGAAGGGAAGCAGAATAGTCTCCCTTTTTCTTATTTCTTTCCCCCCTTCCCTTAATTGATAGGTCATTATTGTTTCCAGTGTGTAAACACATCTTAGAGGATAGGAGAGAGAGTGGCTATTATTGTAATGAGTCTAAAATTTTGGTGTGCACAAGAGCCACCTGGGAAGCTTTTCACATGTCTGGGGCTGTATTCCCTAGCAAGTCGCATTCAGTAGGTCTGGTGTGGCACCTAGTTTGCATTTGAATTAAGTTTCTCCAGAGATTCTGATGCAGTGAGTTTCAGCTCACACATTAAGAATTATTGCTCTGGTCTTAGACAGAAGGAGCGCTAATCCAAGTAGCTACCAGTGGCCGGTCCCCACACATCTGCCTCTTAGCTCTCTCACTTAAGTAACACAGTTCCAGGAAGTGCTTCTGTTCAAGAAAGGAGGAAGAGAAGAGTGATAGGATATTCTAATATGGTTTTTAATCCTTCTGGCAATTACAGAATTCAAGGCATCCACAGAGAATCAGTAACACTGTGACTCTTTGTTGCCTTTCACACTCCATAGGCATGGAATTCAATGGTAAAATAATGCTCCCTTGCTCCCAGAGACATTCACCAGGCCTGTGACTCCTTCTTTCCTCTTAGTCTGCATTTCCCTGCTATTGGCTAGGACTGTAGTAGAGCTGCAGTTGTCTCTGCCTGGCTCAACATCATTTAATACAAGAAAAATCAGGGAACAACGGCCCCCTATGTGGATACCATCATATCACAGTTGCTTGACTGGGTTGACAGTGCTCTTTTGATGCTTAAAAAGTTACTAGTTCTGTTGGACAAATCTAAAGAGCAGTCGCTCAGTGAGGATCTTCCTGGACTTATTTTTTAGCCAGTGTCTGCCTTGTCAGCGTGAGAGGGGCTGCTTCTCCTGTACCTTTACCCCTCTACACAGCTGACATATCATTCATACGCTGTTTTTCATTTGTGTTGGGTGGCTGGGCACTTATCTTTTCTTTCCGTAACTTACCTATAGACTCTCACTTTGAATCCATGTGAATAATTTCATGGCTATAGCGAATGTATGTATCTGAAGTAACTTATAATTTATCTATCTTTAAAAGTCTTCTTTATTCTCTAACTACTATAT
Source organism: Leucopleurus acutus (assembly GCF_964270905.1). Classification (NCBI taxonomy): domain Eukaryota; kingdom Metazoa; phylum Chordata; class Mammalia; order Artiodactyla; family Delphinidae; genus Leucopleurus; species Leucopleurus acutus. The sequence goes on along the minus strand of NC_139142.1, from coordinate 132,653,579 downwards.
GCCTACCAAAATACCCCTGTCACCTTGGTATTATAGTAGAAGGAAAGCTGCATGAAGGCAGAGATCTTTTAAAAATCTATTTTGTTGATTGCTGTATTCCCCCCACCTGCTATGTTGCTTTCATTTTGCTGAACACATGAAAAGGTATTACTTTTATAGTAAAAGCATCCTATGAGGTAATGATTTTTAAAACTGTGGAGTCTCTCTTCCCTCTCCCCAATTAAACTATAGCTAACTTGTATAGTTTTCCAGGTCTCATATTCTTCTGTAAGAAGATTGTGATGTATACATTATTTTCTAATTGGATTTCTGTGCTAACCATTGTTGTTTTCTTAAAGGCAAATGTTCTCTAGTTACCCAACTACCACTGTACTTCCCACACGTCGTGCACAGACTCCTCCAATATCATCGTTACCAACCTCTCCTTCTGATGAAGTAGGAAGGAGGCAAAGCTTAACTTCTCCTGATTCCCAGTCAGCAAGGCCAGCTAACCGCACAGGTGCGTGTGCTATCATGCGCTATGACACCCAGACCTTGACATTCCATATGTGTGAGACTTTATTATGTGGGCATTGTGTTTTGTCTTCACTGAAGGTAGAAGAGTGATTTTAATTAAGGGGGATCTGCCCCATCAAACTGAGCTGTCTTCTCTCTTTTGAAGCTGTAGATTGAATTATGGCTATTTAAGAGAGAAATAATGTACTGTACATCAGTCATATTAGACCTTTCTTCTTTTCGAATATAGGCATTTTTAATGCTGTTAATTTCCCTCTAAGCACTGATGTTGCTGCAATCCAAACATTTTGAAATGCTATGTTTTCATTTTCATTCAGTTTAAAGTACTTTCTAGTTTACCATTGATATCTTCTTTTTTTTTTTTTGGCGGTATGTGGGCCTCTCACTGTTGTGGCCTCTCCCGTTGCGGAGCGCAGGCTCGGTGGCCATGGCTCACGGGCCCAGCCGCTCCGCGGCATGTGGGATCTTCCCGGACCGGGGCACGAACCCGTGTCCCCTGCATCAGCAGGCGGACTCTCAACCACTGCGCCACCAGGGAAGCCCCTGATAACTTCTTTGACATATGGGTTATTTGGAAGTATGTTATTTCGCTTCCTAATACTAGGGGATTTTCCAGGTATCTTTCTATTGTTGATTTCTAATTTAATTTCATTTTCATCAAAGAACATATCTTGTATAATTTGAATTATTTTATTTTTATTTATTTATTTTTTGGTGGTAGATATTTAACTTTATTAGAAACTGCCTATAGTTTCGCATAGTGGTTGTACCGTTTTCTAATTGCTTCTTAGACTCTCAATCAGTCCTGTTTTTTTGCCTCACTTTTGTTTCCAGAATCTGCTACCCCCCATTTCTGAACATTTTGAGATTCTGAGGAATAAGTTCTGTTGTTTGACTTTCCTCATTGCTCTTGGAGGATTCAGTTTTCTCAGGACCACTGAGGCAATTTATGTTTGCCCATTGGCTTTCTAACTTCTAAAATTTTATTGCAGTTTTCCTGTTCTCTCAGTCCTTATGGATTTCTGCATTTAAAATATTTCCTTTACTGCCATTTTAATGGGTTTTCAGGAATTAGTAGAACTAAATGCTTATGTTCAATTCACTATTTTAAGCTTATTCATTTAAAAAAAATGTTTATTGGAGTATAGTTGATTTACAACGTTGTGTTTGTTTCACATGTACAGCAAAGCGAACCAGTTATACATATACATATATCCACTCTTCGTTAGATTCTTTTCCCATATAGGTCATTCAAGAGTATTGAGTAGAGTTCCCTGTGCTATACAGTAGCTTCTTATTAGTTATCTGTTTTACATATAGTAGTGTTTATATGTCAATCCCAATCTCTCACTTTATCCCTTTTCCCCTTTTCCCCCCCAGTAACCATAAGTTTGTTTTCTACATCTGTGACTCTATTTCTGAAACTTGTTTTATGGCGCAGAATATGGTCTGTTTTTTTTTTTTTTTTTTTTTGCGGTACGCGGGCCTCTCATTCTTGTGGCCTCTCCTGTTGCGGAGCACAGGCTCCGGACACGCAGGCTCAGCGGCCATGGCTCACGGGCCTAGCCGCTCCGCGGCCTGTGGGATCCTCCCGGACCGGGGCACGAACCTGTGTCCCCTGCATCGGCAGGCGGACTCAACCACTGCGCCACCAGGGAAGCCCTATGGTCTGTTTTTATAACTATTCCATTTACACTTGGAAAAAATGTGTATGTGCTACTGTTGAGTGGTATGTTCTAGAAATTGTTGATTAGGTCAAGTTGATTGATTGTGTTGTCCAAGTCTTCTTTATCCTTACTTATTTTTCATTTACCTATTCTATCAATTACTGTGGGAGTGGTGTTGAAATCTCTAACTATAATTGTGGATTTGTCTATTTCCCCTTTCATTTATTAGTTTTTGTTTCATGTACTTTAAAGCTCTGTTTTTAGGTCCATAAACATTTAGAATTCTTATATCTTCTTAATGAATTGACCTCTTTATTGTTATGAAATGACTCTCTTTATCTGTGTTAATACTGTTTGCCCTTAAATCTGCTTTATCTGGTATAAATGTAGCCACTTCTGAATTTTTTATTTGTTTTATAATCATCTATCTTCTCCCATCATTTTACCTTTAACTTATTTGGGTCTTTGTATTTAAAGTAGATTTCTTAAAGGTAGCCTATAGTTGGGTCCAGCTTTCAAAATTCAGCCTTACGTTCTCTACCTTTTAATTGGGATGTTTAGACCATTTACCTTTACTGTGATTATTGTTATTAGCTGGGTTTAAATCTACCATCTTTTTTTTCATCTCATCAGTTCTTTGTTTCCTTTTTTCTCTTTTTCTATCTCCTTTGAATTAAATGAGTATTTTTAAAATTCCATTTTATCTCCTTTGTTGGCTTATTAGCTATACTTGCTGTTGTGTTTTTAGAGATTACTTTCAGGTTTATAGTATGCATTCTTAATTATCACAGTCTACTTTCAAGTAATGTTATACCACTTCATGTATAATAAAAGAATCTAACAATAGTATGCTTTCATTTCCCCTTTCGCAGCCTTTGTACTTTTGTTATTATAAATTTAACTTCTATGAATCTTATAAAGCCCCATAATACATTATTATTTTTGCTGTATATAGCCAATTATCTTTTAAAGATATTTTAAAAAACTAAAGTATGTATTTTTTATTTACTCACATATTTTCTAGTTCTGAGATTCTTTATTCTTTTATGTATATCAATATTTGCATCTGGTATCATTTCCTTCTGCTTTAAAGACTTCCTTTAACATTTCTTGTAGTGATCTGCTAGTGATGAATTCTTTTGGCTCTTATATGTCCGAAGGAGTCTATTTCACCTTAATTTTTTGAAAAAATATTTTCACTGGGAATAGAATTCTACATTGACAGTTGTTGTTTCTTTTTCTTCAGTACTTTAAGGTGTTGCTCTACTGTCTTCTGATTTGCATTGTTTCCAGTGATAAGTCTTCTGCCTTTCTAATGTTGATGTAATATGCCTTTTTCTCTGGCTGCTTTTAAGATTTTTCTTTTTATCACTGGGCTTAAGCAATTTGATTGTGATCTGCCCTGGTGTAGTTTTTTTCATGTTTCTTGTGCTTGGGGTTTATTGAGCTTTTTGGATATGTGGGTTTAAAGTTGTCCATTAAATTTGGAAATTTTTCATTCATTATTTTTTTCAGATTTTTTTCTGTTCCACTACTCCTCCATTTCAGTGTCTCCAGTTACATGTATGTTAAGCCACTTGCAGTTATCCCACAGATCACAATCACTGATGCTCTGCTCTGTTTTTGTTTTAAATTCTTTTTCCTGTGTTTGATTTTGGATAATTTTTATTGTTGTGCCTTCTGGTCACTAATATTTTCTTCTGCAGTGTCTAATCTGCTCTTAATCCCATCCAGTGTATGTTTCCCTTCAGATATTGTAGTTTTCTAAAAGTTCCGTATATGTCTTTTTTTTTTAAATCTCCCATGTCTTTTTTAACATACTCAGTCTTTCCTCTGCCTTAAAGAATACATGGAATAACAGTTCTCATTATTAAAACAGTTATATTCTGTGAACACAGAATTAGTGAAAACTGAACCATTGTTCCCTAGGGAAAATACAGGGCTAGGTTTCTGTGAGCTTCTGGTCACACTTTGTCAACTGATCAATATATAACCTTATTTTATGTGTGTTTCAATTTAAAGACATCATATTTAATATGTGTTGTTGATTCATTAGCATTGAACTCATGGCCAGCAACACTATTAACTCATGCCTGCGTGAAGCTTAACACTCATATTTTCTCCGTAAGGCACATTTTAGCCTTCTTGCACTTAGGAACACTAGACAGCATTTCAGCACTATACTTGGGGGCCATTTTAAACAATGAAATCACCAACAAAAAGCGCAAAAAATGCAAAAGAAGTAACACTAAATAGCATGAAAGGACACTTGTTATAGTCTGAGAGCTGAAACAAGAATACAGAGCATCACCTTGTTTGACCTCAGCTGGGAACAAATGCATCAGAAGACTGAATTTTTTGGTCACCCTGTGCATGTGAATGACTGTGAAAGTGCCATGAGTATTGATTTTGGAGTTACAAATTAACTTAAAGGAGTAGATTAATTGGCAGATAGGGAATCCACAATTAACGAGAACCAAGTGTATTTATAGTATCTGTTTTAATGTCTGTGGTACTTAATTTATCAATTATTTCTAGATCTGTTTCTATTAATTTTTGTCCTCATCTTGAATTGTGTTTTCTTGTTTCTTTGCACGTTTGGTAATTTTTCATTGGGTACCAGACATTGTGAATTTTACCTAGTTGGGTGCTGGATATTTTGTATTTCGTTAATTGTATTATACTTAAACTTTGTTCTAGAATTCAGTTAAGTAACTTGAAAACAATTTGATTCTTTCAAGGCTTCCTTTTAAGCTTTGTTAGGTGGGACCAGGACAGCCTTTAGTTTGTTTAGTATTCTATCTAATACCTTATGCATTACAAAGTTTTTTCATTCTGGCTTGTTGTAACACAAACTTCCCAGCCCTATGTGAGCTCTAAGGATTGTTCTGCCTGCTACTTCTTGGTGATTCTTTCCCTAGCTTTGGATAGTTGCTGTATTAGCATCAGCTGAGGACTTGAGGGGCAGAGGACCCTCTGCGCATTTCTGGAGTTCTCTATCTATGTAGCTGTCCTCTTTCCATACAGATCTCCCCTTTCTGGATTCTGCCCTGTGAATTCTAGCCACTTTTGAACTCTCTACTCTGTCTCCGCCATTCAGAGAGACCATTGAGTTTGGCTTGAATTTACCCTCCTTGACCTGCAGTTTGGGAAATTCTTTCCAGGCAGTAAGCTAAGGCAGTTGTACACCTTGCCTCATTTGATTCTCTTCTCTCAGGGATCACCGTCCTACACTACCTATTGTCCAATATCTGCAGACTGTTCTGTGATAATTTTTGTCTGTTTTTTTAGTTGTTTAAGGTGAGGGTAAATCTAGTCTCTGTTACTCTACCGTGGCAAGAAGTCCATCAGATATATCAGGGCTATCACCACTGTAGCAGTAATGACATTTTTTTAAGCAAAAATGAGAGGTATAGTCTTCCCTCCCTCCATCCTTCCCTCTTTCCCTCCTCCCCTTCTTCCTTACTAATTCAATTTGAAAGCCATTAAGTGGGGCCAAGCTAGGGAGGCATTCATGCCAGCAGAGTATGGGAGGTGCGTGGCATGGTAGTCCAGTATGGGTTGTCAGAGCCAGATTGGGGTGAAAATAAACACCTCATGTGTGTGGGGAGTGGCCTGGTATAAGGTTTTGGAGTCCAAGTGGGGCAAAGAAGTGTCCACATGGCCTGGCACTAGGTGTCAGAACCATATAGAGTGAAGAGGGCCTCCACTGGCAGCTGTCCACTGAGAGGGCCTTGGGACAGTGATGCTTCAGTAGCAGTACACACACCTAGTGCCAAGATCCTATCTTTTAAATACCACTCTCTACTAGAAGGAACCTTGATCTTCTGAGAGAGAAATGGCTGATTTCAGGTCTCAGTGTGAGATGAGCCTAGAATAGCTTGTGCCATAAGGTGACAAAGTACTCAGAGAATGATGGGCACAGGCTGGAAGGATATAGAAATCAGAGTGAAGGGGCATCCACTGGCCAAATCTGGGAGATTTGGGGCATAAAAATAAATAATAATTACAATAACAGATAATAACTCATGAATGCAATGAGAATCCATAACCCTATACTGATGGAGAAAGGAGAAGCTTTGCTTTAGAGCGGAATACCAACTGATGAATCTGAAAGCAATGATGGACTTAAAAAACCCCATCATTTTGTCAACCATTGTAATGATAATTAATTCAGCCAGTAAGCATAAATGGATGCAGAGTGAAACTGATGAAGAATGAGATATTTACTTATTCTCATAGTGTTTTCCCACAAATACTTATTAATTACAAAGAAAATTAAAAAAAGAGTACCTTTACAGTGGAGAAACCTGGCAGATACCAGCTTCACCCAAGTGATCAAAGTTAACATCATCAAGTTAACCTTGTCAGACCCATCATAATGGGACAACATGAAATCATGAACCATCTAATAGAATGCAGTAAGAAGAGGGCAACATCAGTTTTGTGCTTCTCCTGCCAAAATGCACAACCTGAGTCTAATCATGAGGAAACAGCAGACATCAGATTGAGGGACTTTCTACCCTATAACTGGCCTGGAATCTTCAAAGTATCAAAGTGAAGGAGACTGAAGAGACATGAAAATTAAATGTAAAGATGATCCTGGATTGGATCCTTTGCTGTAAAGAACATTATCAGGACTTTCCTTGCAACTAGAATGGAATCTGGATTAGATGATAATTGTTAATTTCCTGACTTTGATAGTTGCCTTGTGGTTATACAGGAGAATGTTGTTATTTGTAAGAGTAATATATTAATGTATTCAGGGAAGATGGAGCATTATGTCTGCTACTTACTCTCCAGTGGTTCAAGGGTAAAAGAATTCTTTGTACTATTCTTACAAATTTTTGTAAAGCTTGAAATTTTTTGTCAGTAGGAAACTATTTTTAAAAAAGAAAACATTAAACATTTTTTTCAGCAGGTTTGTTTCATAATAGCTAGTTTATCTTTAAGAAAAACCTTTAAAAGCTATATCAGATTTAATCATATTTAGTTACTAGAGAATTCTTAGTAGAGTAACATTTCATTATATTTGGACACTATTAAGAAAATTGGGAATTATGGTTACTATAAGAATACTTTTTATTCATGGCATATAGTGATATTTAGGACTTCTCTTTCTTTTGTCTCAGCCTTGTCAGACCCAAGCAGTAGACTTTCAACTTCTCCTCCTCCTCCAGCAATTGCAGTACCCTTGTTGGAAATGGGGTTCTCTCTCCGGCAGATTGCAAAAGCCATGGAAGCCACAGGTAGTATAATTTTTTTTTAATGTTTTTTTAATTGGAGTATAATTGCTTTACAATGTTGTGTTAGTTTCTGCTGTAGAGTGAAGTGAATCAGCTATATGTATACATATGTCCCCTCCCTGCTGGACCTCCCCGCTCTCCCCATCCCACCCATCTAGGTCATCACGGAGCACCGAGCTGAGCTCCCTGTGCTCTACAGCAGGTTCCCACTAGCTATCTGTTTTATACATGGTAGTGTATTTATGTCAAACCTAATCTCCCAACTCATCTCACCCTCCTCTTCCCCCCTGTGTCCACATGTCCATTCTCTACGTCTGTGTTTCTATTCCTGCCCTGCAAACAGGTTCATCTGTACCATTTTTCTAGATTCCACGTATATGCATTAATATTTGATATTTGTTTTTCTCTTTCTGACTTACTTCACTTCACTCTGTATGACAGACTCTAGGTCCATCCACATCTCTACAAATGACCCAGTTTCATTTCTTTTTATGGCTGAGTAATATTTCTTTATATATATGCACCACATCTTCTTATCCATTTCTCTGTCAATGGACATTTAGGTTGCTTCCATGTCCTGGCTATTGTAAATAGTGCTGCAGTGAATATTGGGATACATGTGTCTTTTTGAATTACAGTTTTCTCAGGGTATATGCCCAGTAGTGAGATTGCTGGGTCATATGGTAATTCTATTTTTAGTTTTTTAAGGAACCTCCGTACTGTTCTCCATAGTGGCTGTATCAATTTACATTCCCACCAACAGTGCAGGAGGGTTCCCTTTTCTCCACACCCTATCCAGCATTTATTGTTTGTAGACTTTTTGATGATGACCATTCTGACTGGTGTGAGGTGATACCTCACTGAAGTTTTGATTTGCATTTCTCTAATGATTAGTGATGTTGAGCATCTTTTCATGTGCCTCTTGGCCATCTGTATGTCTTCTCTGGTGAAATGTCTACTTAGGTCTTCCGCCCACTTTTTGATTGGGTTGTTTGTTTTTTTGATACTGAGCTGCATGAGCTGTTTGTATACTTTGGAGATGAATCCTTTGTCCGTTGCTTTATTTGCAAATATTTTCTCCCAATGTGTGGGTTGTCTTTTCGTCTTGTTTATGGTTTCCTTTGCTGTGCAAAAGCTTTTAAGGTTCATTAGGTCCCATTTGCTTATTTTTGTTTTCATTTTCATTACTCTAGGAGGTGAGTCATAAAAGATCTTGATATGATTTATGTCAAAGAGTGTTTTTCCTATGTTTTCCTCTAAGAGTTTTATCATGTCCAGTCCTACATTTAGGTCTTTAATCCATTTTGAATTTATTTTTGTATGTGATGTTAGGGAGTGTTGTAATATCATTCTTTCACAGGTAGTTGTCCAGTTTTCCCAGCACCATTTACTGAAGAGGCTGTCTTTTCTCCATTGTTTATTCTTGCCTCCTTTATCATAGATTAGGTGACCACAGGTGCATGGGTTTATCTCTGGGCTTTCTATCCTGTACCTTCGATCTATATTTCTGTTTTTGTGCAAGTACCTTGCTGTCTTGATTACTGTAGCTTTGTAGTTGGGGAGCCTGATTCCTCCAGCTCTGTTTTCTTTCTCAAGATTGCTTTGGCTGTTCGGGGTCTTTTGTGTTTCCATACAAATTGTGAAATTTTTTGTTCTAGTTCTGTGAAAAATGCCATTTGGTAATTTGATAGGGATTGCATTGAACCTGTAGATTGCTTTGGGTAGAATAGTCATTTTCACAATATTGATTCTTCCAATCCAGGAACACGGTATATCTCTCCATCTGTTTGTGTCATCTTTGATTTCTTTCATCAGTGTTTTATAGTTTTCTGAGTCCAGGTCTTTTGCCTCCTTATGTAGGTTTATTCCTAGGTATTTTATTCTTTTTGTTGCAATGGTAAATGGGAGTGTTTCCTTCATTTCTCTTTCTGATCTTTCATTGTTAGTGTATAGGAATGCAAGAGATTTCTGTCCATTAATTTTGTATCTTGCAACCTTACCAAATTCATTGATTAGTTCTAGTAGTTTTCTGGTGGCATCTTTAGGATTTTCTATGTATAGTATGATGTCATCTGCAAACAGTGACCGTTTTACTTCTTCTTTTCCAATTTGTATTCCTTTTATTTTTCTTACTGTAACTTTTTATGTATCATTATATGCAGTTATGAGAAGCACCATCTTTATTAAAGGCAGTATGTTTTTTAAGAGGCTATAAAGGTTTGTAAGATTTTTAACGCAAGATTCAGTTACAGTGGCAACATAGCAGACAGTCTTAAACTGATAACTAATTATTTTGCCCAAAGTCAGTATTAGACCTTTTTTCCCCCCTGTTCAGGTGCTCGAGGAGAGGCTGATGCCCAGAACATCACTGTCCTTGCCATGTGGATGATAGAGCACCCTGGGCATGAGGATGAGGAGGAGCCCCAGTCAGGCAGCACAGCCGACTCAAGGCATGGAGCCACAGTTGTAGGCAGTGGTGGGAAGTCAAATGATCCCTGCTATTTGCAGTCACCAGGAGACATACCATCAGCTGATGCTGCTGAAATGGAGGAAGGCTTTAGTGAAAGGTGAAATTCCAATTTCCATATTTCTATTCCATGTGTTATAAATGGTACCTCAAGAACCCCATTATGTCCCTTCATAGATGCTTCTAATGGTATATAAGGTTGATAACTAGAGAGAGATGAAAAGGTGGACATTTCAGTTACAAGCTTATGTTTCTGTGAAGCACCCTTAACAGAATGACATGACAGGTTTTGACTTGAATGATGTTTTTATGAAAATAAGGAAATAATTTTAATATAAAATTGCTGAAAAGAAGAAACTAAAATAAGTTTATTCTGAAATAAAGTAAACATGCTGTTAAAATAATTTTATCTTACTAAGAGATATAAACTAGAATGTTCATTTTAATATAAATTGACTTAAAGTAGTACATTCAATAGAAATGGACTTTTAAATCTTTTCTGTCTCTTAATACGGGTTATATTTTCATTTCTTCTTTAGTTTTTAATATCCAGTACAATACCCCCCCCTTTTAAAGTTGTGAAATGAATTCTCTGATAATGCCTAGCCTAAAAAGAAATGTAATAAAATATTCTGTAATTCTTTCTAAAATCCTCCCCCTTCAGCACTTCTTATGACTTTAAATCTTCGTTTCATTTTAGCTCATGAAGTTATATGGGGGGCTCTTGTCTTATATTAATATGCAGACTTTTTCTGACAAGCTTAATGAATATTTTCATAACTTATTTTGAAATATGTTTTTCCAAGGCAAGGATTCCCAATCGTTTCAATTTTTAAGTATTTAATCATTTAGGATTTAGTTAAGGCCATTGACCTCATTTGAATTTAAACTTGCATTAAGCGTAATTTCATTGTTGGTATATTTCAAAACCAGATAAAATTATTGCTCAGGGCAATATGACATATTTATAAGCCAGACACAAAAGATATGTTTCAAAACATATTTTGGGGCCTCCCTGGTGGCGCAGTGGTTGAGAGTCCGCCTGCTGATGCAGGGGACATGGGATTGTGCCCCGGTCCGGGAAGATCCCACATGCCGCGGAGCGGCTGGGCCCGTGAGCCATGGTCGCTGGGCCTGCGCGTCCGGAGCCTGTTCTCTGCAACGGGAGAAGCCACAGCAGTGAGAGGCCCGCGTACCGCAAAACAAACAAACAAACAAACATATTTTGTTCTCGATAGTATTTGGAGGAAAAAGTACTACAAGCAAGCTTGCACCTGTGTTTTCTGTTCATGATGATTTTTAAAAATGTGTGTTGCTTTCAAACTTGCTCTTTTAGCCCTGATAATCTGGATCATGTAGAGAATGCAGCTTCTGGAAGTGGACCACCCGCTAGGGGTCGCTCAGCAGTTACAAGAAGGCACAAGTTTGATTTAGCTGCTCGAACATTGCTAGCAAGAGCAGGTAAGTGTATGTTTCACATCCTTCTCTTGGTGAAAGTATTACATAGTTTGTTTATATTTTAAAGTAAATGTAAAAGCAACATTAAAGAAGATGTAAACTAATGATACTAAGTATTCAGTACCTCCACATTAAAAGAGCAACTATTTGCATATTACTTTCTATGCATTTATATAATTTTACATAATTTAAATCACAGATTTACATAATTTAATCACAGATTACATAATTTAAATCATAGATTTATTTTTAAGTTCCCTCTGGGTGAAGAAGGCTATACTGGTCACTTGTAAATATTGAGAAATTTCATAAATGCTCTCTCTGCCCTCAAAATACTTATAATTTAAGAAGTGAAGATGCATGTTTAAGGCATCACTGATGAGAAGGAGCTAGAAAGAGCACTGTGCCAAAGTAGGCACTGGCTTTTCTGATGTACTTTGTGAATTTTAGGGCTTCACTACTAGGTAAGGCCCAGATAAGCAAAGATATATTTTTTTCATTACCTTAGTAAATATTTTTTTTTTCTTAGTAAATATTTTTAAGATTATGTTCTGGGCATGTGAAATTTAAATTATAGGGAATATATTTTCCAAACTAAAATCTAGAATATGTCATTTGTCAAAACAGAGTTTAATCTTTGAACTATTAAAACGTAAATAATGATTCAGTAATTTATGGAAACAAAAACTGAGACTGTCTTAGAACATATAGGATGTGTATTTAATATTTAATGAAAGCGACTGACAAAAAAAAAAAAACTAAAAGGATAATAACAGCCCATATTTATTGAGTGTTCTTCTATATAACAAACATTATGAAATATTTTACATAGATTATCTTATTTAAACCTGTCAGCAGCTCTGCAAGGGATGAATACTATTATCCCCATTTCACAGAAGAGGAATATATGTATATATATATATGTTAGGTAAAGTTTTATGTCTGTGGTTTGGAATCCAGTAAGTCAGCTGAGGTAGGCTCTCACCTGCATTGTATGGCAGTTAAGAACTGGCAAAATATTCAGAATTATTTTATACATGCAAATAAAATGCCTTTCTTGTTTTGTTCTGAGCGGGGTTATACCGCTCTGTGCAGGCCCATAGGAATCAAAGTCGGAGAGAAGGAATATCTTTGCAGCAAGACCCAGGGGCATTGTATGACTTTAATTTAGATGAGGAATTGGAAATTGATCTTGATGATGAAGCGATGGAAGCTATGTTTGGACAAGACCTGACCAGTGACAACGATATTCTGGGAATGTGGATCCCAGAGGTACTGGATTGGCCTACCTGGGTGTGTGTGACTGCAGCGGGGGCTGCTCTGACTTATTTTCCTGCCCTCCTGTTCATACAGCTTACTAATAACAGCATTTCCTAGAGTTGTAACACTCGGAAAAGTCTGACATCTCATCCTAAAGTTTGGGGCTTTAACACTTGAGGTTACTTTGATACCTACAAACTAGTAAGAAAAAGTCTCTCTTGTTGCTTTCTCTGTGCGATTTTATTGCTTCTCTCCCCAGACTAGATGAATAGAGCCGTGCTGTGATAATTTGATTTCTGATATCAAAGATAGATTACAAAATAGGCATCAGGTCCCAGTCAGCTCTGCTGGGTGTTTAACATGGCTACTGTGCTTACCTTGCTATCTGAATGCATGCTCTTCTTCTTTATAGGTTCTATTTAATCACTGTAATGCCTCATTCTAGGAACCAGTGCCACCTAGATCTTGTAAATGCCTCCATCCAAGGGCAGGGTACATGATGGGTTTGTATGTTTACATTGTTTAGCATTACACTTTTTGTAGCAGGGAAACTGAGAAGTTCACAGGTATAAGTTCTATAGGAAAGAGCATATACCATATTATGTTAATAAGATAAATGAATCCAAATGACTTCTTAGAAATTCAGAAAATAGATATGCATGTTATGGTCAGATGAAAGTAGTTTTCATTGGAGGGATTTTAAATCATTTGAGATGGGGCAGATTGTCATTTTTATTAATAACTTTTTTCTCAGTAGGATAGTCAGTTACTTTTATTGTCACTTACTAGTGTGAGGAAGGGGCAAAGAACACCTTCAGACTGTGTGATCTGGATTTTAATTTGAAAGAGCTTCGTTATATAGCCTTGATGAACATCTTGCAAATATTCCAGCATATGTAAACAAAGTTGTTAATTTAATATAATAAATGATGTTTTTTACCTCTTCTTAATTTTATGTTAACTTGACTAATAATTTGATATGAAATTATTTTGTGCAGCATGTTTGTGAGTCTGAAGACAGGGAAGAAGTGGTGGTATGTGAACTGTGTGAGTGCAGTGTTGTCAGCTTCAATCAGCACATGAAGAGAAATCACCCAGGCTGTGGGCGCAGTGCAAACCGCCAGGGCTATCGCAGCAACGGCTCCTATGTGGATGGCTGGTTCGGTGGTGAATGTGGGAGTGGAAATCCATACTACCTGCTATGTGGCAGCTGCAGGGAAAAGTACTTAGCCCTGAAGACCAAATCCAAGGCAACAAGTTCTGAAAGGTACCTTGAAATTGGATAGATAACCATACCCTCTGATCGAAGTATATAAAGTATCTCTCATTAAGACATGGGAATTGTAGCTTTTTTTATGTGAGGAGTAACCTTTAACCTTTCCTTTATAAAGACCTGTGATTGCTGAATTGGGGACAAGGATGAGGGAGGTGGAAGAATTCAAGTTCCTGCCAGAGGTGGGAGCCTGTAGTCTGGGAACAGTGGTATGGCCTCAGGTTCTTCACCAGAGCTTGACTGTGTTAACCTTTAATTTGTTGTCAAGTTGTGAGTGGGACCCTTGCTTTAACCTTCAGGAGGCTTATGTTCAATTTTTTTCTTTGGTGTTTCTCACCATAGTTTTGACATCTTAAGGTCTTTTTTCTTGCTGAAAAATATAGACTGTTTAGATTAAATGAGCTTCCATGAAAATATTACTTCTTTATACCCTTGAATAGCAACTGTTTGCTATTGAGTAGGGTTTTTGCCCTTATTGTCAACTATTAAAGTCTTTAAGACGTTCTGGAATAGGTTTTGATTAAAAGCCTTATGTAGGTAACCTAGAAACCTCCCCAGTATTTTGGTAAAATAGTCATTGATTTTGTAAACACTTAATACCAATAGTTTTTATTACATTAGCCCATAACATGAAACACACTTTTTAAATTTTGTGTTGCTTTATTAATGACTTTTTAAAATGTCCTAATGACATAATTTGCACTTTGGGGCACTAACTGTTTTATATAAAAACACAATGTTCTTCGTGTTTGGTGCAGGTACAAGGGACAAGCTCCAGATCTAATTGGCAAGCAGGACAGTGTGTATGAAGGTAGTTGTTGTGAGAGCTTCTTTATTTCACATGTATTTTTGTATGTACCTTCTGCTTAACATCTGTTACTAAAACTTACCTTCATGTGTTTGTTTGTATTTATGTACATGTTAACTTAAACTTCCCCCCAAAAGTTCAAGATAGTTTGGTAGCAACAGCCCTAGCTTTAAAAGTCAAAGGAAAAAGACCTGGGTCCTAATACTAGCTTTGCCACAGAATGTTAATTTCGGGTGGCATACATATTTTTTCAAAGTAGGGAAAGTATGTAGTACATTTTGAATTTCCATCCTAATTGAGGAAAGTAAAAGATAAAAAGTTGAAGTGAGCATCAGTTTATCTGGAGCATTCACTTGTTTGAAGTAACTCATTTCCTAATGATTACGGACAGGGTCAAGAACATTTTGTTGGCCCCATAATGATATTTTTTATTAGTTGAAACCTCCATTACCAATTGTAACATGTGCTTTTGGTTTAAATGGATTTGACTGCTCTGCCTCCCTTTCCCTTAGTCTCACTCTAACCCAGGAGTGCAGTTTGGTTGGGTCACCAGGAGATGGTGCTGTGGTTCATTTTGTAGGCGCTCGGCTTTCAGTCCATCTGCATTTTAGACATATCTCACAATAACCATTGCCAGCAGAGTTATTTCATGTTTATATTCACATACCATACACTTCTTTATTTAAATTCCAGAAGACTGGGACATGTTGGATGTTGATGAAGAGGAAAAGCTAACGGGTGAAGAAGAGTTTGAATTACTCGCTGGACCACTTGGTTTAAACGACCGCCGCATTGTACCAGAACCAGTCCAGTTCCCTGACAGTGATCCGTTGGGAGCATCAGTAGCAATGGTAACAGCGACCAACAGTATGGAAGAGACTCTGATGCAAATAGGTAAACTTGAAATGCTGATTGGCATGGATTTTATAGAGTCTGTATTAATTTGCTTCTTAGAAAAGTAAATAATAATAATAAGGTAAAGGTTAATAATAATAAGGGTTCAACATTTCCTATCCCATCAAGTATCTTTGGCCAGTTATTCTAATGTTTTGAAGGTCTAGTATAATATTAAGTTTCTGATATTTTCTTTTTATAAAATATTGAAGTGATGAAAATTTATAAAATGTAGGGGGTTTTTTGTTTGTTTTAAACTTTGTGTTAAGAGAAACCTGGGAATGAATAAAAACCATTTTGCAGTATTTTTTAATTTCGGTGCGAGGGTATGGTAACATTTTGCTGTATGGAATACTAAATAAAGAATTGGCGCAGTACTGGTGACTCAGCCCTTTATGTGTACTCAAAGCATATTTTAAAAACTATATCTTTACTGTATTTGTTAATATCAGTAGAAGTGATACATGAGCAAAAATAAATAAAACCAAAAAAATTTAAGAATCATATTTTTCCTATAATAGATTATTGACTTAGAAGTGTCCACTTCTCCCAAGCAATTTTCTGTATAACAAAGTTCCAGATGAGCAAAACACATTGATTTGCTTTATTTCCTGGTAGCCTAGAACCTAGGTAGAATGGAAAATTTTTTCAGTAGTCCGGCTATTTTTTTTCTTACCTTCTTATAAACTAAGCAAAATGGTATTTTTTTCAGGTTGCCATGGCTCTGTAGAAAAGAGTTCCTCCGGGAGAATAACATTAGGTGAACAGGCAGCTGCCTTAGCAAACCCTCATGACCGGGTGGTGGCTTTAAGGAGAGTGACTGCTGCTGCTCAGGTTCTTCTGGCCAGAACCATGGTCATGAGAGCTCTGTCTCTTCTCTCAGTCAGGTAAGTGTTATTTTGTGTCAAAAGATGTTAAGTTAGCTTCTAGTATGTATTAGACAGGAGTCTGGTATTGTTTGGGAGGATAGAAGTTTTAGAAACTTGAATAGCTACTGTTGAATGAAAGAAATTAGACATAGTCATCATTATTATTCATTCATTCATTAATTCAGTCAGTCAGTCAGTCAGTCAGTTAATGCGTAGCTCTTTTTAGGTAGAAAATATTGCCGTTATAGTAACTGAGTAAACTGAAAATTTTATTTTATTATCTGAAATGGGAAACCAAGGCTGTTGATCCATTTGGTGTAGGGTAAAACTAAAAGGTCGAGTGAGTTTTTTGCAGAGTTTACCAACTGTGTAGCTAAGTCAGCCTGTATATTCCATCATGGAGACTCTTGTTATGCTCATACTGTGGAGCATAATGTTAAAAAAGGGAAGAGTGCCAAGAATACCTAAAAGACATCCATTTAGGAAATGATTAAGTAGGGGTATTTAACGGTAAATCATGAAGAAAGAAGGACCCTGAAAGAAGAACTCAAAGTTTAGATGAGGATTTCCCTGGTGGCACAGTGGTTAAGAATCCGCCTGCCAATGCAGGGGACATGGGTTCGAGCCCTGGTCCGGGAAGATCCCACATGCCGCGGAGCAACTAAGCCCGTGCGCCACAACTACTGAGCCTGCGCTCTAGAGCCCGCGAGCCACAGCTACTGAAGCCTGCGCACCTAGAGCCCATGCTCCGCAACACAAGAAACCACCGCAATGAGAAGCCCGTGCACCACAACGAAGAGTAGCCCCCGCTCGCCGCAACTAGAGAAAGCCTGAGCGCCACAACAAAGACCCAACACAGCCAAAAATAAATAAACAAATTTAAAAAAATGGATATTTAAAAAAATACTTAGATGAGACTGTATGGGGTTGGCTTAAGACTAGACAGTTCGGACTGTGGAAAATGAAGTTCAGAAACTGACTCACACGTGTAGATAAACATTTGTTTTATGACAGTGCTTACATTACAGAGCAGTGAGGAAAGGATGGTCTTTTCCGTAACTTGGGCTAGGTCAGATGGTTTATTCACTTAAGGAAAAAAAATGAGTCTTGGCCCCAACCTCAAACTATATAAAGCAAGTATTTCCAAGTGGCTCTTAGGTCTAAATGTGAAACGTAAATCAATAAAGTTTCTATAAGATGACAGAGGAAGATTTTATTCTTGATATTGGAACAACCAGAGATTTCTTAAGCAAGTCACAAAAGACATTCACTTTAAGGAAAACAATTGATAAATTGGACTACATTAAAAAAGAACTTCTGTTTAGCAAGTCATTTAGGAAGTAAAAAAGCAAAAAAGTTAAAGGAAAAAAAAAAAACACTGAATGGGAGATGATCTTAGCAATGCATATAACCAACAAAATATGTAAAGAATTCTTATAAACCAGTAAGAGAAAGACAGACAACCCATACCTTCTGGGGTATTGGTAATGTTCTGTTTCTTGATCTGGAAGGTGGTTACATAGGTTTGTTCAGTTTGTGAAAATTCATGATTTGTAAACATTTCTGTAAGTTATACTTTGGTAATTCAGGTATACTTAAGTATGTCAATATTTATTAAAATAAAAAAGTTTCAGAGCTGTTTCCAGCTTACATAATAGTTTTGGACATCTCTAAGGACTTGTATGACTAGTGATAGTGCAGCTTGCCTTTTATTTTGGTTGTTGGTGCTGTGGATGATATGTGGGGCTCCAGATGGTCCCTTAAATTTATTTTCTTTATGCATCTAAAGTGTTTTCCTTTCCTGGCAGTGGTTCCAGTTGTAGCCTGGCTGCTGGTCTTGAATCTCTGGGACTTACAGATATCCGAACGTTGGTTCGATTAATGTGCTTGGCTGCAGCAGGGAGAGCTGGCCTCTCCACCAGCCCTTCCGCCATGGCAAGCACTTCAGAACGCTCACGAGGTGGGCACAGCAAGGCCAACAAGCCCATTTCTTGCCTGGCCTATCTGAGCACAGCAGTGGGATGTCTAGCATCAAACACTCCTAGTGCTGCAAAACTCCTGGTGCAGTTGTGTACACAGGTAGGATAGTTTTCAGTGCTTTTCTTATTGCATTGCTTATTTCCAGCCAATTCTTAAAGAACCTTTTGAGATAAAATCTTCTTTTTGTTCCAAAATTATATGTAAAAATTAAACCTGTTTGTTCTGATTGCCTCTTCAGAACTTGATTTCTGCTGCAACAGGGGTAAATCTTACCACGGTCGATGATCCAATTCAGCGAAAGTTTCTACCTAGCTTTCTCCGAGGAATTGCTGAAGAGAATAAGCTTGTAACCTCCCCAAATTTTGTTGTAACTCAGGCCCTTGTGGCATTACTAGCAGACAAAGGGGCCAAACTGAGACCTAATTATGATAAATCTGAAGTTGAAAAGAAAGGTAAGTTTCATACGATTTAAATATACAGTCTTTTAATCAATTTGATATGTTTTTAAAAATATGTTTTTGCATTGTTGTATGTGATGAATTACATAACATCATGTATACTTATTAAGTTAGATCATAAGAAAAGTGCATGGATACTTTTTCATTGTGCCTGGAAACAAATATTAGAAAATGTACCAAATAAGTCTTGGTTTGATTAGATTATTTTATTAGATTATGGTTTGGGTCACCATAGATAATAATCCTGGTAGGCTTCCTGAATATAATTTATATAAAGTAGTGCTATTTTTTTCTTTTTCTTAAGATGATACAATTTGAAGGGACTACTTAAACACAATACTTACCCTTCTCTTCATCAGGACCATTTGGCCAAGAGAGATGGGCTTTTGGATCTATCAGTGCATTCCCTTGACTGGCTATTAAGATCACTTTTTTTTAAAATTTATTTATTTTTCATTTATTTATTTTTGGCTGGACCGGGTCTTTGTTGCTGTGCAGACTTTCTCTAGTTGCTGCACGCGGGGGCTACTCTTCGTTGCGGTGCACGGGCTTCTCATTGTGGTGGCTTCTCTTGTTGCAGAGCACGGGCTCTAGGTGCACGGCCTTCAGTAGTTGTGGCTCGCGGGCTCAGTAGTTGTGGCTCACGGGCTCTAGAGTGCAAGCTCAGTAGTTGTGGCGCATGGACTTAGTTGCTCCATGGCATGTGGGATCTTCCCGGACCAGGGCTCGAACCCATATCCCCTGCATTGGCAGGCAGATTCTTAACCACTGCGCCACCAGGGAAGTCCCTAAGATCACTTTTGAAAAGCAAAAGCCAAAGTCTTATTCTTCAGGGCATGCTTCCTCTGCCCTGGCTTTAAAATGATTTCTGCTGCATTCTCAGTCGGTGTATCCTTAGAGCAAAGACTATTGATTAGTGTATATAAATGTACATTTGCAGTGAATCAGATTTAATATAGAATTTGATGTGAGATAAATGCTTTATACCTTGTATGCATATCTTAGTGAAATGATTGCTTGAAAAAGTGCTAATTCTTAAAAGATAGTTTAACCCATTTTTGTTTGTTCACCACCACCAGCTCTCACCTGGGCATCATTTCATTGTTTTGTTTAAGCAGGTTTAACTGCCCAATTGTATGCCCATCCTTCCTATGATCCTTCTGCTGTAGGCCCTCTGGAGCTGGCTAACGCCTTGGCAGCCTGCTGCCTCTCCTCCAGGCTATCCTCACAGCATAGGCAATGGGCTGCTCAACAGCTTGTGCGCACTCTTGCTGCACATGACCGCGACAACCAAACTACTCCACAGACACTCGCTGATATGGGAGGAGATCTCAGAAAATGCTCCTTTATCAAGTTGGAGGCTCATCAAAACAGAGTATGTATTTTGACCCCCAAGTGTGTCGATCACCTTATGTAAGATAAAATAGTTTCTCCTCTTCTCCAAGAGCTTAAAGTTCAGATCATGGGTGTGTGTCTCTCTCTTTCTGTCTCTCTTACATACTCACACACACACAAGCTAAATTATCAGTTATTTGTCTGGTAGTTACCAACTCTCCTTTCTCTACATGTGTGTGTTGTATACTATATGATATGATATTATACAAATGGGAAAATCAGATGGGAGATGAGAAGAAAACCAAAGGTATAGCCTCACAAAAGATGAGGGTTTATACATGCAGGAAAAGAAGCAATTGGTCTCCCTGTTTTAGTTTAGTTTTTAGGAGCCCACTGGGCTCCTGAGCAGTGACAAGGGCAGTTTAGGAAATGAAGACTGACCCCTATTTTACCAATTTAATCATTTCTTAGTCTGTGTAATTAGTTTTATAGAACATGCTGAATATTTCCATTATATTGAATTAAATATATGTTTTTTAATTAAATAATCATGTTTAGTAAAGATTGTGAACAGGTCTAAGGTAACTCGAATGAGTTTGGGCACAGTACTTTAAAGCTATACTTCAAATAGGTGTATATTTACAAGCCGGTTAGAAAAGAATGAAGACTATGCATGTTGTTTTATAACATGGATACTTTTCTTTTACAATTTCATGGTAGATTTTTTTTTTAATTTGATAGAACTCTTTCAAATTATAGAATCATTTAAATTAAAACTTGCTCAAATATTGCTGGACTTTTAATCTTTTCTAGGTAATGACTTGTGTTTGGTGTAATAAAAAAGGACTCTTGGCTACAAGTGGCAATGATGGCACCATCCGGGTGTGGAATGTCACCAAGAAGCAGTATTCACTGCAACAGACCTGTGTGTTCAACAGATTGTGAGTACTGACATTAGCTCTCTTGGGTAACATTTAAAAATAAGACAATCCTGGGCTTCCCTGGTGGTGCAGTGGTTGAGAGTCCGCCTGCCGATGCAGGGGACAGGGGTTCGTGCCTCGGTCCGGGAAGATCCCACATGCCGCAGAGCGGCTGGGCCCGTGAGCCATGGCCGCTGAGCCTGCGCGTCCGGAGCCTGTGCTCCGCAACGGGAGAGGCCACAACAGTGAGAGGCCCGCGTACCGCAAAAAAAAAAAAAAAAAAGACAATCCTAAACACGCTTCATCTTGGTTGTGTTAGTGTACTCAAATTGTCACTAAAATTTTTTACAACTTTTTCTCTTAGAACAGTCTCCAGTGTTTTTTTTTTTAATTTGCAAGATAGGAATTTAGAAAATAAAAATACTGTCAATATCTGTCAGCTTACTCAAAATTAAATCAAGGTCTACTATGCCAGCATTATAAATGTTCAATTCTATAAAACAGTAGGCTAATTTTCCATCATTCTTCAAGGATTATTTAGGAATTAGGGTAATGATATTTTTTCTGTAGCACAGTGTAGCATCTTTTATATTTTTATAGCTAGCTATAAAACTTCCCTAGCTATTAGGCAAACAAGAGTCAGTGTGCTCTGAGTAATAACCATATGTATAACCCATATGGAATCAGAATACTTTTGTTGACAAATTATGTACTACATTAAATGATCAGTTGTCTAAGTATTACTCTTTTGTAATTCTACATTTTTCACATTATGACAAACACTAGCAATTATGTGATTGTCAAATACTGCTAGCCAGACTTTTGAAATGTAAAAGCTTTTGATCTGTCTTTATGTACTATAGTCTATATAAAACGCTTATTTTAAGGTTTAGGATTTAGTTTACTTTGTGATGATGGGGATTAGAATTCCATACATAATCTGTTATATTCTAGGGAAGGTGATGCTGAGGAAAGCCTGGGATCACCTAGTGATCCAAGTTTCTCACCTGTTTCCTGGAGTATCAGTGGCAAATATCTAGCTGGGGCTTTGGAAAAGATGGTGAATATCTGGCAAGTTAATGGTAAGAGTCACATAAATACTAATAAACTACTGAAGCTACTTTTTTTTTTAAAAAAAGCCTTTCTCTTAGCCTTCTAAGTCCAAATATTGGCTTCCCTTCACCTTGAATCTCACAATCTGTTCATCAACTGTGAAAATCTATGTATAGTATGGTTTAAATTAAAGAGAAAGTGTTCATTTCCTGACTTTTCCTTCTAGGAGTTTCAATTAACCTGGTAGTTGTAAACTAAAAATTCTTTCTATGTACCACTCAGCATTCAGGGTGGGATTTGAGGAGAAGTAGCAATCACTGCATTTTTAGCTATGTATTCTTTTGAATCACCTGAAATATTTCTATTAATTTTATCTGTTTCACAGGGATAAACTCTTGTTAATTTTTAATAACCTCTCTGGAAAGTAAAAATTATTATTGTAATCTTGGGCTTACCAGCACTTTTGTTTGCTTTTGCATGTTTGGGTAATAGCTGTTCTATTTCGTACATTTGAAGGAACAGCTAGCCTTAACTATAGGTAGATTTTGTATATTAATTTGGTTTTCAGTAATTATTAGGAAAGGACTTAAGTATTTGACATTTGTATGTTGATTATTTTCCTTTATTCTTTCTCCTATAAAGCGATCATTTTTGTCATATTAATAGTTACAGAAAAGCTATGAATTTGATAATCATATGTAGTATATAAATGAAGGATCTTGCCTTGCAGTCTTATTCATTAGTAGGCTATTATGAAATTGGGGACTGCTTTGAGTGTATTAAATTAAATAGTACGTATTTTTGTTCTTGTTATTGTTTTTAAGCATTAAGTGACAACTAGTTAACATTTTCTCCCTCTTTAGGAGGAAAAGGGTTAGTAGATATTCAGCCTCACTGGGTATCTGCCCTGGCTTGGCCAGAAGAGGGTCCATCCTTAGCCTGGTCAGGAGAATCTCCAGAATTATTGTTGGTGGGACGGATGGATGGATCTCTAGGACTGATTGAAGTTGTTGATGTATCCACCATGCACCGTCGAGAATTGGAGCATTGCTATCGAAAGGATGGTAAGTGACTGGAATTGTGTCTGGTTGAGAAAGTATTCCCCCCAGTCAAATAGATTTACTTTTTTGGCATATGCTGAGTAAATATTACTTTTGGTTTTGTTTTCTAAATCGTTCAGTTGGTATTTCATTTTAGTTAGTTACTAAGTTGAAAGATATTTCTTTGTCAACCCCTACCACACATCACTGCCAAAATAAGATCTAAATTAGTCATTTATCCTTTGTGCAAGTGTCTGAACACTTCTAGTGGGCTCTAGGTCTCTCTAGAAAGTTAAGAATGTCCAAGAGGAAAAAAGATAATAATCATTGATGGAGGTGAAATTGTTAACAAATGAGTAAAATTAAGGAAATGGGGGGAAGAGGAGAAGGGGAGGGAAGTTCCTGATTTAAGAAGTCATAGCAGGAAGCCTACTTTTACTTATTTTCTCACTATCTTCCTTTTGGATGGCTAGTCATCTTACTAGATAGTTTTTATTATATGTTTTCGGGGAGTAGGATATCTCGAAGATCCCAGCCACAGCCATGCAGTTTCGAGGCCTGGAGGACAGCACGCTTGCTTCTCAGATGTCTGAGAGGAAAGCTCGCCCTCTCTTCTCTTCTCTCTCAGCGTGAAGGGTGCACTGCCCAGTTAGCAATCCCTTTCCTCCCCTGATAGCCCACGGCTCCTTTTTATTCACAGAGTAATGCTAATGTCATTACTCTCAGTTTCTGTCTTCTGCGAATACTGGGGATCCTCCAGAAACATGTCATCTCCATCACTACAAGTCAATATTCATTTGCTTTCTTCAAGATCCATAGCCCTGGTCTGATAGTATTGTAGGGTCTCCTGCAGAGGCGGGGGGTGGCTGTGGCTCATTGTGGGGACAAAGACACGGGCAGCAGCAGTTCTGGGGAGTACGCACTGACCTGAGCCCTCCTGGTGGCTGCCATTTTCTTACCCAGTTCTTTTTTAAATAGATAATACCATCATAGGGTTCAACTTAAAAAATTTTAAGTTTAAAAAGGTATACAGTAGGGAATTCCCTGGCGGTTCAGTGGTTAGGACTCCACGCTTCCACTGCAGGGGGCACGGGTTTGATCCCTGGTCAGGGAACTAAGATCCCACACGCCGCATGGTGCAGCAAAAAAATAAATAAATAAAAAGGCATACAGTAAAAAGTCTTTCTCACATCTGCTCAGCTCCCATGTCCCCATTCTACTCCACAGATACTGTTTTTTACTTCTTTTGTAGCCTTCCAGTGTTACATATACTTAAACAAGTATGAATATAGCTTGTTAGAATATAACATGTTTGTTAGAATATTGAAACACACTGAATAGGCAATATTAAGCAAAAGAAGGGACAGGAAATTTTTTTTTCTAAGAGTTGGATTATTTCACTTCTCAGTTTCATGGTAGATTCTGGTCCAAAAGGAAAGAACCTTATACAGTGACTTAAAATCAGCAAGGGAATTCAGTTTTTGTCTCTGTTTTCCTTTTTTTTTTTTTTTTGCGGTACGCGGGCCTCTCTCACTGTTGTGGCCTCTCCCGTTGCGGAGCACAGGCTCCGGACGCGCAGGCTCAGCAGCCATGGCTCACGGGCCCAGCCGCTCCGCGGCATGTGGGATCTTCCCGGACCGGGGCACGAACCCCTGTCCCCTGCATCGGCAGGCGGACTCTCAACCACTGCGCCACCAGGGAAGCCCTATCTCTGTTTTTCAGTAACCACTTCAAAAGAATGAAAGATTTGGGCTTCCCTGGTGGCGCAGTGGTTGAGAGTCCGCCTGCCGATGCAGGGGACAGGGGTTCGTGCCCCGGTCCGGGAAGATCCCACATGCCGCGGAGCGGCTGGGCCCGTGAGCCATGGCTGCTGAGCCTGCGCGTCCGGAGCCTGTGCTCCGCAACGGGAGAGGCCACAACAGTGAGAGAGGCCCGCGTACCGCAAAAAAAAAAAAAAAAGAATGAAAGATTAAAAAATGAGGTACTCCTCGTCATTTACAAATAACACTTTTAAAGTGGGTTACATGGAATCCCAGCTGTAAGCTTACATTTTGTCTAAATGTGTTAAAGAGATGTTTGTAAACTTACTTGCAGTGGTTGTAGAGGTATATATTTGTTGCAAAGTCTCTGTCTTTTAAGGGAGACAATGACAAATAAGTCTCTCTTATTTTCTTTTTAAAATTTTTATTTTGTTCTATCATGTTAGTGTCTGTAACTTGCATTGCTTGGTTCAGTGAAGACAGACCATTTGCAGTGGGATATTTTGATGGAAAATTGTTATTGGGAACAAAGGAACCGCTTGAGAAAGGAGGCATTGTTCTAATTGACGCACATAAGGTAAAGCATGTTTACCTGATGGTTGCTTTTTCTTGTTTTATACTGTAGTATTGCTTGATACTAGTTTCTCAAAGAACTTTTTTATATCAGTCACTTATGATTTAATATTCTATTGTTATACAAAGTCTTTGGACCACGTATATAAATGGAAAAGTCTGTGTAAGAAAGCCATTGAACTAAGAAAGGGGTAAAACCAAAACAGTGAAATAGGATTACCCTTGGAACACCCCCTGTCAGAGTACCTCCCACTAATGCTAGAAATTCCATCTATGAAGAATGATTCCTTTGCCTTAAACAGAGGTTGTCAGTTCAGATGCTTATGGGGCCATCTAGGCAAGTAACATAAATGCATGAAGCCAGGAGCTGGAAGGTGTGAAGGAGGACAAAAAAAACGAAGTCAGAAGAACCCAATGAAGACAACCATATAAACACAAGACATGTCCCAGATTCTCATAGTATTAGCTGTTTTTGGTGTAAGAGATGCTTTTTCTTAAAAGTCTCTTGTTTTTCATATTTTAATGATCAGTAGTCCATAAAAATAACTTTAAAAATGGTGATGAAAGATAACATATCCCTTCTGAATCAGAATTTCATAATTCATTCATCCAGCTAACATTTATTGTGCTTTGACTGCAGCAAATATATATAGTGCAGACTATATTAAAGGGTGAGTTGGTCTAGTGATTGGAAATAATATGCCAGTATCTAATTTGCATAAAATGTTGATTTCAAAATAATTGAGTGTTAGAAGTATAGGTCATAAATTATTAAGTTTAAAGTATTTGTGAAGGAAGCATTACTATGATTTTTTTTCTACCTCTACCATTTTAAGGATACTCTTATTAGTATGAAGTGGGACCCAACAGGTCATATTCTTATGACATGTGCCAAAGAAGAAAATGTGAAACTCTGGGGGCCTGTTGCAGGATGCTGGCGCTGTCTACATTCACTCTGCCATCCATCTATTGTAAATGGCATTGCTTGGTGCGGCCTTCCAGGGAAAGGATCCAAGTTGCATTTACTAATGGCCAGGTATGTTGTAAATTTGTGTGTCTGTGTGTGTCTTAATTTTTATATTAGTATAGACTGTTACTTGCATTAAGTGTGTCTTCTCAATAATCTTAAACAGTTTACTGCCAGTTACTGTTCTTATAATGTGTAATACCATAAGATCACCTTAGGGAAATAAAGAAGTTTTCCAATGTGAAGCTTGGGATATGTAATCCAAAGATATGCCATCTCCTTAACCGTGTGTGATATTGTTAGAATATAGACCCTACTTGTATTTCTTGTGAAAGATTATAGCATAACTACTACAAATAAATTTTTAAAATATACTGTAGTAGTTCTATCATGTCTTAATTGATTGCTCTTTGAGAATATTTTTACTTCTGCATATTGACATGTTTTGGTTTTATGTGATCAAATTTTTTAAGTGGCTGTCAGAGTGGCTTAGTATGTGTTTGGCGTATTCCACAAGATACCACACAGACCAGTGTGACTAGTTCAGAAGGATGGTGGGACCAGGAATCAAATTGCCAGGTAAATATTCTGGTGTTTTTCAAGACTTTATTTGAAACCACAGATAGTATATGTTATCAAGTAATACTCCTACTCGGTATCTCAAATGTCAAGAGCCATTAGGGAAATGTGAATAATTGTCATACTTTGTGTGCTCTCTGAATTAGCCTAATTTTTTATAAGTCAGAGATACCATAATTGCTTGTTAAGGTGAGATGTTCAATAAATATGGAGCGGTGATCGTTTATGGTATATAATCAACACTACCAATAGGTGAGTCCTAAGCTAAAGTTTTTGGTACAGTGAAGCAGGAACACCACGGGAGCACTCCTATTCAAAGTATCTCCTACTGATACCAGAATTCCACCTATGAAGAACCATTCCTTTACCTTAAACAGAGGTTAAAAATTTACAGTAGACAGGGAATTCCCTGGCAGTCCAGTGGTTAGGACTCAGTGCTTTCACTGCTGTGGCCCTGGCTTCAATCCCTGGTTGAGGAACTAAGATCCCACAAGACGCGTGGCATGGCCAAAAAAAAAATTATGGTAGATGCTCACAGAGCCATTTGGTAAGGAACATAAATTCATTCACAAAGCTGTGGAGAAGGTAAAACACACACACACACACAAACACACACACAAACACACACACACACACAGGAGTGCACATGCTTCATATAAAGGGCATAGTTGCCACAGAGGAGATTGCCACCCTCCAGAAATGAGAGCCTATTGCTACCAGATTGTCAAATATTTTTTTTGTTGGAAACCAAAAATTCAGTGTTTTAAGTAAAATCTCCCAATATTAAACATTGGCATCTGACTTGAAATTCTTTAAAACCCTGGTTGGCCGGTTGAATTGTATCCCTGAGTTGCCAGTTTGCAACCTCTGTTGCTTTCTCTTTTGTTCATTATACAAATACATTATGTCATTTTTGGGTAAATGAGTATATCTGGTATTATGCTGTCTCATAACTAAAAGGAAGAGGGAGCTTAAAGGCAGGGAGAAAGGGGTGAGGAGGGAGGAGTAGATAGCTCACTAATGGAAGGAAAATATCACAGAAGCAGAGGTAGGAGCACTAGAGATAAATCTGATTTGCTCTCTGTGCTAAAGAGTAGCCCTTTGGACAGGCCTACCTGTTTCATTCCTAAAACCTGCAGAGCAAACATGAGATTAGATACCATGGGACAGACAGACCCATAAGCCAACAGAAAGAGGAGCTTGTTTGTATAGCACCAGCATGTGCAATTCACAAATGTTAGAGGCTAAAAGTGAAAATTACATGAAGTGAAATTTAAAAATTAAAACACTCATTAAAAGGTAGAATTTTCCTGTCTCTGAGGGATAATTGGAACTTAAATGTAGTCATTTCTTCCAGTTTGAAGAGTAGAGAACTAGCTTAGAAGTGTATCAAAAAAGATGAAACAGCATCAGCAAAGGAGAACCAGATTGATATCTTATTATTTTCTTTGTCAGGCTAGTCCTTATGAGAGAGTTGTCCTTCCCTCCTCCCCAATTTTATACTGAAATATAAAATTTCCAAGAATGAATTGTAAATCTTGAATCTATAAATTGTTTTATTTTTCAATATTTGTTAAAAATAAAAATGAATTGCAGGATGGATATAGGAAATCAGTCGGAGCCAAGTGTGTTTATCAATTGCGAGGACACATCACCCCTGTCCGGACCGTTGCCTTTAGTTCTGATGGGTTGGCCCTGGTGTCTGGTGGTTTAGGTGGCCTCATGAACATTTGGTCTTTAAGGGTAAGAGTATAGATGTTATTTTTATCTTAAGAAATGTTTTTATATTAACTTATATGTGATAAAAGTTAACCCAACCAATCCTAGGAATATTTTGTGTAATAATATCTTGAATATTGAAGAAACCCCTTTCAGAGTTCTCTGCCCTTTAATTTTTTTCTTTTTTTAATATCTTTATTGGAGTATAATTGCTTTACAATGGTGTGTTAGTTTCTGCTCTATAACAAAGTGAATCAGCTATACATATAAATGTATCCCCGTATCTCCTCCCTCTTGCATCTCCCTCCCACCCTCCCTATCCCACCCTTCTAGCTGGTCACAAAGCACCGAGCTGAGCTCCCTGTGCTATGCGACTGATTCCCACTAGCTAGCTGTCTTACATTTGGTGGTGTATATATGCCCATATATACACTACCACTTTCTCACTTTGTCCCAGCTTACCCTTCCCCCACCCCGTATCCTGAAGTCCATTCTCTAGTAGGTCTGCGTCTTTATTCCCATCTTGCCCCTAGGTTCTTCATGACCTTTTTTTTTTTGGTTCCATATATATATATGTTAGCATATGGTATTTTTTTTCTCTCTCTGACTTACTTCATTCTCTATGACAGTCTCTAGGCCCATCCAACTCACTACAAATAACTCAATTTCATTTCTTTTTAATAATGAGTAATATTCCATTGTATATATGTGCCACATCTTCTTTATCCATTCATCTGTTGATGGACACTTAGGTTGCTTCCACATCCTGCCTATTGTAAATAGTGCTTCAATGAACATAGTGGTACATGACTCTTTTTGCATTATGGTTTTCTCAGGGTATATGCCATTAGTGAGATTGCTGGGTCGGATGGTAGTTCTATTTTTAGTTTTTTAAGGAACCTCCATACTGTTCTCCATAGTGGCTCTATCAATTTACATTCCCACCAACAGTGCAAGAGTGTTCCCTTTTCTCCACACTCTCTCCAGCATTTATTGTTTCTAGATTTTTTGATGATGACCATTCTGACTGGTGTGAGGTGGTACCTAGCTGTAGTTTTGATTTGCATTTCTCTAATGATTAGTGATGTTGAGCATCCTTTCAGGTGTTTGTTGGCAATCTGTATATCTTCTTTGGAGAAATGTCTATTTAGGTCTTCTGCCCACTTTTGGATTGGGTTGATTGATTTTTTTGATATTGAGCTGCATGAGCTGCTTGTATATTTTGGAGATTAATCCTTTGTCAGTTGCTTCATTTGCAAATATTTTCTCCCATTCTAAGGTTGTCTTTTGGTCTTGTTTATGGTTTCCTTGGCTGTGCAAAAGCTTTTAAGTTTCATTAGGTCCCATTTGTTTGTTTTTGTTTTTGGGTCAAAAAGGATCTTGCTGTGATTTATGTCATGGAGTGTTCTGCCTGTGTTTTCCTCTTAAGAGTTTTATAGTGTCTGGCCTTACATTCAGGTCTTTAATCCATTTTGGGTTTATTTTTGTGTATGGTGTTAGAGAGTGTTCTAATTTCATTCTTTTACCTGTAGCTGTCCAGTTTTCCCAGCACCACTTATTGAAGAGGCTGTCTTTTCTCCGTTGTATATTCTTGCCTCCTTTATGAAAAATAAGGTGACCATATGTGCCTGGGTTTATCTCTGGGCTTTCTATCCTGTTCCATTGATCTATATTTCTGTTTTTGTGCCAGTACCATACTGTCTTGATTACTGTAGCTTTGTAGTATAGTCTGAAATCAGGGAGCCTAATTCCTCCAGCTCTGTTTTTCTTTCTCAAGATTGTTTTGGCTATTTGGGGTCTTTTGTGTTTCCATACAAATTGTGAAATTTTTTGTTTTAGTTCTGTGAGAAATGCCATTGATGGTTTGATAGGGATTGCAGTGAATCTGTAGATTGCTTTGGGTAGTAGAGTCATTTTCACAATGTTGATTCTTCCAGTCCAAGAACATGGTATATCTCTCCATCTGTTTGTATCATCTTTAATTTCTTTCATCAGTGTCTTATAGTTTTCTGCATACAGGGCTTTTTTCTCCTTAGGTAGGTTTATTCCTAGGTATTTTTTTCTTTTTGTTGCAGTGGTAAAATGGGAGTGTTTCCTTAATTTCTCTTTCAGATTTTTCATCATCAGTCTATAGGAATGCAAGAGATTTCTGTGCATTACTTCTGTATCCTGCTAACTTTACGAAATTCACTGATTAGTTTTAGTAGTTTTCTGGTAGCATCTTTAGGATTCTCTATGTATAGTATCATGTCATCTTCAAACAGTGACAATTTTACTTCTTCTTTTCTGATTTGCATTCCTTTTATTTCTTTTTCTTCTCCGATTGCTGTGGCTAAAACTTCCAAAACTATGTTGAATAATAGTGGTGAGGGTGGGCAACTTTTCTTGTTCCTGATCTTAGTGGAAATAGTTTCAGTTTTCACCATTGAGAATGATGTTGGCTGTGCGTTTGTCACATATAGCCTTTATTATGTTGAGGTAAGTTTCCTCTGTGCCTACTTTCTGGAGAGCTTTTATCATAAATGGGTGTTGAATTTTGTCAAAAGCTTTTTCTGCATCTATTGAGATGATCATATGGTTTTCATCCTTCAGTTTGTTAGTATGGTGTATCACATTGATTGATTTGTGTATATTGAAGAATCCTTGCATTCCTGGGATGAACCCCCCTTGACCATGGTGTATGATCCTTTTAATGTGCTGTTGGATTCTGTTTGCTAGTAGTTTGTTGAGGATTTTTGCATGTTTGTTCATCAGTGATATTGGCCTGTAGTTTTCTTTTTTTGTGGTATCTTTGTCTTTTTTTGGTATCAGGGTGATGGTGGCCTTGTAGAATGAGTTTGGGAGTGTTCCTCTCTCTGCTGTATTTTGGAAGAGTTTGAGAAGGATAGGTGTTAGCTCTTCTCTAAGTGTTGGGTAGAATTCGCCTGTGAAGCCATCTGATCCTGGACTTTCGTTTGTTGGAAGATTTTTAATCACAGTTTCAATTTCAGTGCTTGTGATTGGTCTGTTTATATTTTCTGTTGCTGGTTCAGTCTTGGAAGGTTGTGCTTTTCCAAGAATTTGTCCATTTCTTCCAGATTGCCCATTTTATTGGCATGTAGTTGCTTGTAATAATCTCTCATGGTCCTTTGTATTTTTGCAGAAGTTGTTACTTCTCCTTTTTCATTTCTAATTCTATTGATTTGAGTCTTCTCCCTTTTTTTCTTGATGAGTCTGACTAATGTTTTGTCAATTTTGTTTATCTTCTCAAAGAACCAGCTTTTAGTTTTATTGATCTTTGCTATCATTTCCTTCATTTCTTTTTCACTTATTTCTGATCTGATCTTTATGATTTCTTTCCTTCCACTAACTACGGGGTATTTTTGTTCTTCTATCTCTAATTGCTTTAGGTGTAAGGTTAGGTTGTTTATTTGAGATTTTTCTTGTTTCGTGAGGTAGAATTGTATTGCTATAAACTTCCCTCTTAGAACTGCTTTTGCTGCATCCCATAGGTTTTGGGTCATCATGTCTCCATTGTCATTTGTTTCTAGGTATTTTTTGATTTCCTCTTTGATTTCTTGAGTGATCTCTTGGTTATTTAGTAGTGTATTGTTTATCCTCCATGTGTTTGTATTTTTTACAGATTTTTTCCTGTGATTGATATCTAGTCTCATAGCATTGTGGTCGGAAATGATACTTGATACGGTTTCAATTTTCTTAAATTTCCCAAGGCTTGATTTGTGACCCACGATATGATCTCTCCTGGAGAGTGTTCCATGAGCAATTGAGAAGAAAGTGTAAACTGCTGTTTTTGGATGGAATGTCCTATAAATATCAATTAAGTCCTTCTTGTTTAATCTATCATTTAAAGCTTGTGTTTCCTCATTTATTTTCATTTTGGTTGATCTGTCCATTGGTGAAAGTGGGGTATTAAAGTCCCCTACTGTTATTGTGTTACTGTCGATTTTCCCTTTTATGGCTGTTAGCATTTGCCTTATGTATTGAGGTGCTCCTATGTTGAGTGCATAAATATTTACAATTGTTATATCTTCTTCTTGGATTGATCCCTTGATCATTATGTAGTCTCTTGTCTCTTGGATTGATCCCTTGATCATTATATAGTCTCTTGTCTCTTGTCTCTTGTCTCTTCTTTGTCTCTTGTAATAGTCTTATAAAGTCTATTTTGTCTGATATGAGAATTGCTACTCCAGCTTTCATTTGATTTCCATTTGCATGGAATATCTTTTTCCATCCCCTCCCTTTCAGTCTGTATGTGTCCCTAGGTCTGAAGTGGGTCTCTTGTAGACAGCATATATACGGTCTTGTTTTTGTATCCATTCAGCCAGTCTACGTCTTTTGGTTGGAGCATTTAATCCATTTACATTTAAGGTCATTATTGATATGTACGTTCCTATTACCAATTTCTTAATTGTTTTGGGTTTGTTATTGTAGATGTTTTCCTTCTCTTGTGTTTCCTGCCTAGAGAAGTTCCTTTAGTAGTTGTTGTAAAGCTGGTTTGGTGGTGCTGAACCCTCTCAGCTTTTGCTTGTCTGTAAAGGTTTTAATTTCTCCATCAAATCTGAATGAGATCCTTGCTGGGTAGAGTAATCTTGGCTGTCGGTGTTTCCCTTTCCTCACTTTAAATTTGTCCTGCCACTCCCTTCTGGCTTGCAGAGTTTCTGCTGAAAGATCAGCTGTTAACCTTATGGGGATTCCCTTGTATGTTCGTTGTTGCTTTTCCCTTGCTGCTTTTAATATGTTTTCTTTGTATTTAATTTTTGACAGTTTGATTAATATGTGTCTTGGCGTGTTTCTCCTTGGATTTTTCCTGTATGGGACTCTCTGCACTTCCTGGTCTTGATTATTTCCTTTCCCATATTAGGGAAGTTTTCAACTATAATCTCTTCAAATATTTTTTCAGTTCCTTTTTTTTCCTCTTCTTCTGGGACCCCTAGAATTCGAATGTTGGTGCGTTTAATGTTGTCCCAGAGGTCTTTGAGGCTGTCCTCAATTCTTTTCTTTCTTTTTTCTGTATTCTGCTCTGCCGTAGTTATTTCCACTCTTTATCTTCCAGGTCACTTATCCGTTCTTCTGCCTCAGTTTTTCTGCTGTTGATTACTTCTAGAGAATTTTTAATTTCATTTTTTGTGTTGTTCATCATTGTTTGTTTGCTCTTTAGTTCTTCTAGTTTCTTGTTAAACATTTCTTGTATTTTCTTCATTCTGTTTCCAAGATTTTGCATCATCTTTACTATCATTACTCTGAATTCTTTTTCAGATAGACTGCCTATTTTCTCTGCATGTGTTTGGTCTGATGGGGTTTTACCTTGCTCCTTCATCTGCTGTCTATTTGCTGTCTTCTCATTTTGCTTAACTTACTGTGTTTGGGGTCTCCTTTTTGCAGGCTGCAGGTTCGTATTTCCCGTTGTTTTTTGGTGTCTGCCCCCAGTGGCTAACGTTGGTTCAGTGGGTTGTGTAGGCTTCCTGGTGGAAGGGACTGGTGCCTGGTGGGTGGGGCTGGATCTTGTCTTTCTGGTTGGCAGGACCATGTCCAGTGGTGTGTTTTCAGGTGTCTGTGAAGTTAGTATGATTTTAGGCAGCGTCTCTGCTAATGGGTGAGCTGGTGTTCCTGTCTTGCTAGTTGTTTGACATGGGGTGTCCAGCACTGGAGCGTGCTGGTCCTTGAGTGGAGCTGGGTCTTAGCGTTGAGATGGAGATCTCTGGGAGAGGTTTCACCATTTGATATTACATGGGGCTGGGACGTCTCCGGTGGTCCAATGTCCTGAACTCGGCTGTCCCACCTGAGAGGCTCAGGCTTGACACCAGGCCGGAGCACCAAGACCCTGTCAGCCACATGGCTGAGAAGAAAAGGGAGAAAAAAAGAAAGAAAGAAAGAAAGAAAAAATAAATGAATTAAATAAAGTAAAGTTATTAAAATAGAAAAAAATTATTAAAAAGTAATAAAGAAATAGAAAGAAGAGAGGTAGCAAACCAAAAAACAAATCTACCAATGATAACAATTGCTAAAAACTATACTAAAAAAAAAAAACAAAAACGGACAGTCAGAACCCTAGGACAAATGGCAAAAGCAAAGCTATACAGACAAAAGTACCCTAAGAAGCATACACATACACACTCACAAAAAGAAAAAGAAAAAAAAATTATATATATATATAAGGAAGAGAGCAACGAAATCAGTAAACAAATCTACCAATGATAATAAGTTCTAAATACTAAACTAAGATAAACATAAAGCCAGAAACAAATTAGATGCAGAAAGCAAATCCCAAGTCTACAGTTGCTCCCAAAGTGCACCGCCTCAATTTTGGGATGATTTCTTGTCTATTCAGGTATTCCACAGATGCAGGGTACATCAAGTTGATTATGGAGATTTAATCCACTGCTCCTGAGGCTGCTGGGAGAGATTTCCTTTTCTCTTCTTTGTTCTCACAGCTCCTGGGGTTCAGCTTTGGATTTGGCCGGGCCTCTGCATGTAGGTTGCCTGAGGGCATCTGTTCCCCACCCAGACAGAATGGGGTTAAAGGAGCAGCTGATTAGGGGGCTCTGGCTCACTCAGGCCGGGGGAATGGAGGGGTACGGATGTGGGGCGAGCCTGCGGCGGCAGAGGCCAGCATGACATTGCAACAGCCTGAGGCACAACGTGTGTTCTCCTGGGGAAGTTGTTCCTGTATCACGGGACCCTGGCAGTGGGAGGCTGCACAGGCTCCTGGGAGGGGAGGTGTGGATAGTGACCTGTGCTTGCACACAGGCTTCTTGGTGGCTGCAGCAGCAGCCTTAGCATCTCACGCCTGTGCCTGGTGTCCGCGCTGATAGCTGCAGCTCATGCCCATCTCCTCGTCTAGGCAGTGCTCTGAATCCCCTCTCCTTGCGCACCCGAAACAATGGCCTCTTGCCTCTTAGACAGATCCAGACTTTTCCCTGGACTCTCTCCCGGGTAGCTGTGACGCACTAGCCCCCTTCAGGCTGTGTTCATGCAGCCAACCCCAGTCCTCTCCCTGGGGTCTGACCTCCGAAGCCCGAGCCTCAGCTCCCAGCCCCCCACCTGCTCTGGCAGGTGAGCAGATGAGCCTTTCAGGCTGGTGAGTGCTGGTCGGCCCCGATCCTCTGTGCCGGAATCTCTCCGCTTTGACCTCTGCACCCCTGTTGCTGCGCTCTCCTCCGCAGCTCCAAAGCTTCCCCCTCACCCACCCCATCTCTGCCAGTGAAGGGCCTTCCTAGTGTGTGGAAACTTTTCCTCCTTCACAGCTCCCTCCCAGAGGTGCAGGTCCTGTCCGTATTCTTTTGTCTCTGTTTTTCCTTCTTTTGTCTCTGTTTTTCCTTTTTTCTTTTGCCCTACCCAGGTACGCGGGGAGTTTCTTGCCTTTGGGGAAGTCTGAGGTCTTCTGCCAGTGTTCAGTAGGTGTTCTGTAGGAGTTGTTCCACATGTAGATGTATTTATGGGGAGGAAGGTGATCTCCACGTCTTACTCCTCTGACATCTTGAAGGCTCCCCTGCCCTTATTTTTTCTTAATGATGTATTTTTAAAATCATTTAGAAAAGGCTCTAGAAAATTGGATAGTAGTATGCAGTTGGGCATTGCCAAATGTACCTAAAGTGTAGGTTTTACAATAAGTTTTTGTGAACATGAAGTATAAATTTAAAATGTAAATAATGGCTAACTAGATAAGTAGTGTATATTGATAAATACATCTCATTTTAGGATGGCTCTGTCTTGCAAACTGTTGTGATTGGCTCTGGAGCTATTCAGACCACAGTATGGATTCCAGATGTTGGGGTAGCTGCTTGCTCAAATAGATCAAAGGTAATTTTACAATCATATCAAGTTGTAAGTTGTTAGCCTGTAAGGTATCTTAAAAATCGTAGTCCAAGCATCCCACTTTATCGAGGCAAAAAATGATATCCAGAGGGATTATTACTTGCCCAAGATAATGCAGCTGTTTAGTGGCAGAAGGAAAACTAGAACCTGGTACTCTCCTGTACCCTATACTTTGGGAAAAATGCTTAATTATTGAATGACTTTCCACTGGAAATTATAAAGAGAATTTATTACTTTCTGCCATGATTTTTGAGACAGCACTAAATTATCTAAAGAATTTTCCCTGAAAAGAAGGACTACCTCAAAGACCTTTAACTCAACTATACAGAATATATCTTGGCTTTCAAATTTAATGTTCTACTAAAAAATACTAGCCCTCTACTGTGAAATAATTCTATGATATGACAGTATCTCTTACAGTATTGCTTTTCATACCCTTAATGAATAGTGTCAATGTGCTGCTTTGGTTTACATTTATGTGGTTAATATGTGGTAATATTAAAATAGAGCTGAAAACCTGCTTGAACAGTCCTACTAGAAGTAAAATATAGAATCAGACCATAGGCAGTAGTAGCCTGCATAGAATAAACCATAGAGCCACAGAGCAGTGCTGCTTCTCTTGTAGATGTGTGTCCCTCAGCAGAGTACTACTTCCTCTAGTATCCTTGTGGTCATGTCAGACTCTTAAAATACACTAGATACCTTGTCCTACAAGTCCTATGAGATAGCAAATAATTCTCTTTAAGAAGAATCAGCTAATCCATGGTAGTTCACACATTTTACAGTTACTCACTTGTTTTTACCTTAGACAAAATTTAAGATGTTTTGAAGTTCATAGGCATTAAAAGTATAGCATAAAATGTCCAAAAAGCAAAAGTGTTTAATGTATTACTAGAAGGAATTTCTCATATATGAATGGTGATGGAATGTCTCTCTTTTATTTAAACAAATATCATGTGGCATGGTTTATTTTTCATCAGGATGTTTTGGTCGTGAATTGTACAGCAGAATGGGCTGCTGCCAATCATGTTTTAGCAACCTGTAGGACAGCACTGAAACAGCAGGGTGTTCTGGGATTAAACATGGCTCCCTGCATGAGAGCATTTCTGGAGCGGCTCCCCGTGATGCTTCAGGAGCAGTATGCCTATGAAAAGGTAACTGATTACACTCATTCTTGCAGATCTACAGATGACTGGTGCTTTGGAATTGGAATTATAGCTTTGAATTTATCCCTTAAGAGTATGAGGTCTGAGTAAAATAAGTGGGGCTGTTTGGGCAGAATCAGATGAAGATAATTCATGTCTAAAACAGTTGTTTAGTAATCCTAAGCCTGCTTTTACTTTATTTTAGTGGGAGTAAAATTTTTAAATAACCCTCAAATTTGTATAGTGTTTCTGTTATTCATGTCAGATTATTTATTCATTCTAAAACTTCTTTAAATCCCTGTACCTCAGAGTATATCATCTTCCCTTTTCTGACCCATATATCTATTTTTGTGTGGCTTTGCCATCCCGCAGTTGGGAGGGGGAATGGATATGGGTGTCAGAGTGAACATCCTGTCCACTTTATCAGGCGAATCCTTGTGGAAAGTTTAGTAGAAGAGGTAAGGTTGAATTAAGTGAGGTCATTAAATACTAGAATGGGAAATTATGGAATTTGGACTTGTTGCCCAGGCCATGATCCTGTATAGCTTGTCCTCCAGCCCTCAGTAGTCACAGTATGCTGCTCCTAGGCAGAGCTCATCTGGGGTTTTTCCTTTTTCCTTTTTTTTTTTTGCCATGCTACGTTAATCTTATCAGCTGTTAACCACACCCAGTTAATTTCACTGAGGTTTGCCCAGGTTTTCTTTTCTGAATCGCTCAGTCTCTCACAGAGTCGCTCTAGTACATCTAGGGAGGGCCAGGGAAGAAGGTTGTCTTTGATGGCTACCAGGGTTCTTTTGGTAAAGGAGGAAATGTGAGAGGGAGCAGGTCTCCATGGTTCAGTTATCTGCCTTTTTTTTTTTAATTCAAGAAAAACTGTAATGAAAATATGCTAAATGCAGTGTGGTGTCCTGCGTTGAATCTTGGAGCAGAAGAGGAGCATTAGGGACTTCCCTGGTGGTCCAGTGGTTAAGAATTCACCTTCCAGTGCAGGGGACGCGTGTTCGATCCCCGTTTGGGGAACTAAGATCCCACATGCTGAGGGGCAACTAAGCTGGGCCCTCTAGAGCCCACGCGCTGCAACTAAGTCCCAACACAGCCAATAAATAAATAAATATCTTTTAAAAAGAAAATAAAAGAAAAGGAGCATTAGTGGGAAACCCTATAAAGTTCTGTGGTTTAGTTATTATTGTAACCAGTGTTACTTTCTTAGCTTTGATTATCGCACCATGGTTATATAAGATGTGAACATTACAGAAGGTTGGGTGAAGGGTTTATAGGAATTCTCTGTACTATCTCTGCAACTCTCTATGTATCTAAAATTATTTCAAAGTAAAAAGCTTAAAAAAAACAGTAAAGTTAAAATATGACTACAGGCTTTCAGAATGCAGGAGGCTAATTTATATTATTTGGCAGAGGCTCTTCAGCATAATATCCTTGCATTTTCTCTTAGCCTCATGTGGTTTGTGGTGACCAGCTTGTTCACAGCCCCTATATGCAATGTCTGGCTTCCCTTGCTGTGGGACTTCATCTGGATCAGCTGCTGTGTAATCCTCCAGTGCCACCACACCACCAGAACTGCCTCCCTGACCCTGCATCGTGGAATCCAAATGAGTGGGCCTGGTTAGAATGTTTCTCAACCACCATAAAAGCTGCTGAAGCCCTGACCAATGGAGCACAGTTTCCAGAATCTTTTACTGTTCCCGATCTAGAGCCTGTTCCAGAGGATGAACTTGTACTCCTAATGGTAAGTGTAGTATGAGCTACTGTTATGTGTAACTGAGATTGTATTATGGATGTTTCATAAGTAGCAGACCCTCAATAAGTACTTGCTAGCTTGAATAGAGCAAGAAGCACACCCTTATATAAACTTAAAATATTTTGCGTTCAGATACTCACTTTCAATCTGATGGAAGTCTTCTTTGGTGACAGGGATTGATTATGAGAATTGTGGAGCTCTTATAAATGTGCTGGTTTTCAATGACATAGTCACATTTTCTCATTTTCTTGTCCATAGGTACCTTGTTAGTGTGTGTGCATATATATATATACACATATATATATATATGTGTGTGTGTATATATATATGTGTATATATATATATATATTTATTATTTTTCCCCTGTTAGAGCTTATCTGTATTTCTTCTATTTACAATAACATTGTAAAAGGTACCTTCATTTTGTTTTATTTTATTTTTTAAACATCTTTATTGGAGTATAATTGCTTTACAATGTTGTGTTAGTTTCTGCTGTATAACAAAGTAAATCAGCTGTATGTATACATATATCCCCATATCAACTGCCTCTTGCATATCCCTCCCACCCTCATTATCCCATCCCCCTAGGTGGTCACAAAGCACCGAGCTTATTTCCCTGTGCAATGCACCTGCTTCCCACTAGCTATCTATTTTACATTTGGTAGTGTATATATCTCAGTGCTACTCTCTTACTTCGTCCCAGCTTACCCTTCCCGCTCCCCACGTCCTGAAGTCCATTCTCTACGTCTGCATCTTTATTCCTATCCTGCCCCTAGGTTTGTCAGAACTTTTTTTTTTAGATTCCATATATATGTGTTAGCATGCGGTATTTGTTTTTCTCTTGCTGACTTATTTCACTCTGTATGACAGACTCTAGGTCTATCCACCTCACTACAAATAACTCAGTTTCGTTTCTTTTTATGACTGAGTAATATTCCATTGTATATATGTGCCACATCTTCTTTATCCATTCATCTGTCAGTGGACACTTAGGTTGCTTCCATGTCCTGGCTGTTGTAAATAGAGCTGCAATGAACATTGTGGTACATGACTCCTTTTGGATTATGGTTTTCTCAGGGTATATGTGCAGTAGTGGGATTGCTGGGTCATATGGTAGTTCTATTTTTAGTTTTTAAGGAACCTCCATACTGTTCTCCACAGTGGCTGTATTAATTTACATTCCCATCAACAGTACAAGAGTGTTCCCTTTTCTCCACACCCTCTCCAGCATTTATTGTATGTAGATTTTTGATGATGGCCATTCTGACCAGTGTGAGGTGATACCTCATTGTAGTTTTGATATGCATTTCTCTAATGATTAGTGATGTTGAGCATCCTTTCAGGTGTTTGTTGGCAATCTGTATATCTTCTTTGGAGAAATGTCTATTTAGGTCTTCTACCCATTTTTGGATTGTGTTGATTGATTTTTTTGATATTGAGTTGCATGAGCTGCTTGTGTATTTTGGGGATTAATCCTTTGTCAGTTGCTTCATTTGCAAATATTTTCTCCCATTCTGAGGGTTGTCTTTTGGTTAGTTTATGGTTTCCTTGGCTGTGCAAAAGCTTTTAAGTTTCATTAGGCCCCATTTGTTTATTTTTGTTTTTATTTCCATTTCTCTAGGAGGTGGGCCAGAAAGGATCTTGCTGTGATTTATGTCATGGAGTGTTCTGCCTGTGTTTTCCTCTTAAGAGTTTTATAGTGTCTGGCCTTACATTTAGGTCTTTAATCCATTTTGGGTTTATTTTTGTGTATGGTGTTAGGGAGTGTTCTAATTTCATTCTTTTACCTGTAGCTATCCAGTTTTCCCAGCACCACTTATTTGAAGAGGCTGTCTTTTCTCTGTTGTATATTCATGCCTCCTTTATCAAAGACAAGGTGACCATATGTGCCTGGGTTTGTCTCTCGGCTTTCTATCCTGTTCCATTGATCTATATGTCTGTTTTTGTGCCAGTACCATACTGTCTTGATTACTGTAGCTTTGTAGTATAGTCTGAAGTCAGGGAGCCTGATTCCTTTAGCTCCCTTTTTCTTTCTCAAGATTGCTATGGCTATTTGGGGTCTTTTGTGTTTCCATACAAATTGTGAAATTTTTTGTCCTAGTTCTGTGAAAAATGCCAGTGGTAGTTTGATAGGGATTGCAGTGAATCTGTAGATTGCTTTGGGTAGTAGAGTCATTTTCACAATGTTGATTCTTCCAATCCAGGAACATGGTATATCTCTCCATCTGTTTGTATCATCTTTAATTTCTTTCATCAGTGTCTTATAGTTTTCTGCCTACAGGTCTTTTTTTCTCCTTAGGTAGGTTTATTCCTAGGTATTTTTTTCTTTTTGTTGCAGTGGTAAAATGGGAGTGTTTCCTTAATTTCTCTTTCAGATTTTTCATCATTAGTGTATAGGAATGCAAGAGATATCTTTGCAGTACTTCTGTATCCTGCTACCTTACCAAATTCATTGACTAGCTCTAGTAGTTTCCTGATCTCATCTTTAGGATCCTCTGTGTATAGTATCATGTCATCTTCAAACAGTGACAGTTTTACTTCTTTTCCAATTTGAATTCCTTTTATTTCTTTTTCTTCTTTGATTGCTGTGGCTAAAACTTCCAAAACTATGTTGAATAATAGTGGTGAGAGTGGGCAACCTTGTCTTGTTCCTGGTCTTAGAGGAAAGGTTTCAGTTTTTCACTATTGAGAACAATGTTGGCTGTGGGTTTGTCATATATGGCCTTTATTATGTTGAGGTAGGTTCCCTCTGTGCCTACTTTCTGGAGAGTTTTTATCATAAATGGGTGTTGAATTTTGTCAAAAGATGTTTCAGCATCTGTTGAGATTATCATATGGTTTTTATCCTTCAGTTTGTTAGTATGGTGTATCACATTGATTGATTTGCAAATATTGAAGAATCCGTGCATTCCTGGATACACCCCACTTGATCATGGTGTATGATTAATGTGCTGTTGGATTCTGTTTTCTAGTAGTTTGTTGAGGATTTTTGCATGTATGTTCATCAGTGATATTGGCCTGTAGTTTTATTTTTTTTGTGGCATCTTTGACTTTTTTTGATATCAGGGTGATGGTGACCTTGTAGAATGAGTTTGGGAGTGTTCCTCCCTCTGCTGTATTTTGGAAGAGTTTGAGAAGGATAGGTGTTAGCTCTTCTCTAAGTGTTTGATAGAATTTGCCTGTGAAGCCATCTGGTCCTGGACTTTAGTTTGTTGGAAGATTTTTAATCACAGTTTCAATTTCAGTGCTTGTGATTGGTCTGTTTGTATTTTCTGTTTCTTCCTGGTTCAGTCTTGGAAGGTTGTGCTTTTCCAGGAATTTGTCCATTTCTTCCAGGTTGTCCATTTTATTGGCATGTAGTTGCTTGTAGTAATCTCTCATGGTCCTTTGTATTTTTGCAGAAGTTGTTACTTCTCCTTTTTCATTTCTAATTCTATTGATTTGAGTCTTCTCCCTTTTTTCTTGATGAGTCTGGCTAATGTTTTGTCAATTTTGCTTATCTTCTCAAAGAACCAGCTTTTAGTTTTATTGATCTTTGCTATCGTTTCCTTCATTTCTGATCTGATCTTTATGATTTCTTTCCTTCTGCTAACTTTGGCGGGTTTTTTGTCCCTCTTTCTCTAATTGCTTTAGGTGTAAGATTAGGGTTTTTTGGGTGTTTTTTGTTTTTAACATCTTTATTGGAGTATAATTGCTTTACAATGGTGTGTTAGTTTCTGCTTCATAACAAAGTGAATCAGCTGTACGTAGGTTAGGTTCTTTATTTGAGATTTTTCTTGTTTCTTGAGGTAGGATTGTAGTGCTATAAATTTCCTCTTAGAACTGCTTTTGCTGCATCCCATAGGTGTTGGGCCATCGTGTTTTCATTGTCATTTGTTTCTAGGTATTTTTTGATTTCCTCTTTGATTGCTTCAGTTATCTCTTGGTTATTTAGCAGCGTATTGTTTAGCCTCCATGTGTTTGTATTTTTTTACAGTTTTTTTCCTGTAATTGATATCTAGTCTTGTAGTGTTGTGGCTGGAAAAGACATTTGATATGATTTCATTTTTCCTTCAATTTACCAAGGCTTGATTTGTGACCCCAGATATGATCTACCCTGGAGAATGTTCCATGAGCACTTTAGAAGAACAGTATTCTGTTGTTTTTGGATGGAATGCCCTATAAGTATCAATTAAGTCCATCTTGTTTAATGTGTCATTTAAAGCTTCTGTTTCCTTATTTATATTCATTTTGGATGATCTGTCCATTGGTGAAATGGGATGTTAAAGTCCTCTACTATTATTGTGTTACACTCGATTTCCCCTTTTATGGCTGTTACCTTTCGCCTTGTGTATTGAGCTGCTCCTATATTGGGTGCATAAATATTTACAATTGTTATACCTTCTTCTTGGATTGATCCTTTGATCCTTATGTAGTGTCCTTCTTTGTCTCTTGTACTAGTTTTTATTTTGAAGTCTATTTTGTCTGATATGAGAATTGCTACTCCAGCTTTCATTTGATTTCCATTTGCATGGAATCTCTTTTTCCATCCCCTCCCTTTCAGTCTGTATGTGTCCCTAGGTCTGAAGTGGGTCTCTTGTAGACAGTATTTATATGGGTCTTGTTTTGTATCCATTCAGTCAGTGTATGTCTTTTGCTTGGAGCATTTAATCCATTTACATTTAAGGTAGTTATCAATATGTATGTTCCTATTACCATTTTCTTAATTGTTTTGGGTTTGTTATTGTAAGTCTTCTCCTTCTCTTGTGTTTCCTGCCTAGTGACATTCCTTTAGCATTTGCTGTAGAGCTGGTTTGGTGGTGCTGAATTCTCTTAGCCTTTGCTTGTCTGTAACGGTTTTAATTTTTCTGTTGAATCTGAATGAGCTCCTTGCTGGGTAGAGGAATCTTGGTTGTAGGTTTTTCCCTTTCATCACTTTAAATATGTCTTGCCACTCCTTTCTGGCTTGCAGAGTTTCTGCTGAAAGATCAGCTGTTAACCTTATGGGGATTCCCTTGTATGTTAATTGTTGGTTTTCCCTTGCGGCTTTTACTATTTTTATTTTTTCTTTGAATTTCATTTTTGTTGGTTTGATTAATTTGTGTCTTGGCATGT
This sequence comes from Leucopleurus acutus, assembly GCF_964270905.1. Classification (NCBI taxonomy): domain Eukaryota; kingdom Metazoa; phylum Chordata; class Mammalia; order Artiodactyla; family Delphinidae; genus Leucopleurus; species Leucopleurus acutus. The sequence continues at coordinate 132,608,927 of NC_139142.1, read as the reverse complement.
TTCTCCTTGGATTTATCCTATATGGGACTCACTGCACTTCCTGGATTTGATTGACTATTTCCTTTCTCATGCTGGGGAAATTTTCAACTATAATCTGTTCAAATATTTTCTCAGACCCTTTCTTTTTCTCTTCTTCTTTTGGGACCCCTATAATTCAAATGTTGGTGTGTTTAATGTTGTCCCAGAGGTCTCTGAGGCTGTCCTCAATTCTTTTCATTCTTTTTTCTTTACTCTGCTCTGCGGTAGTTATTTCCACTCTTTTATCTTCCAGGTCACTTATCCGTTCTTCTGCCTCAGTTATTCTGCTATTGATTCCTTCTAGAGAATTTTTAATTTCATTTTCTGTGTTGTTCATCATTGTTTGTTTGCTGTTTAGTTCTTCTAGGCTTCCTTGTTAAACGTTTCTTGTATTTTCTCCATTCTGTTTCCAAGATTTTGGATCATTTTACTATCATTACTCTGAATTCTTTTTCTGGTAGACTGCCTATTTCCTCCTCATTTGTTAGGTCTGGTGGGTTTTTACCTTGCTCCTTCATCTGCTGCATATTTCTCTGTCTTCTCTTTTTGTGTAACTTACTGTGTTTGGAGTCTCGTTTTTGCAGGCTGCAGGGTCGTATTTCCCGTTGTTTTTGGTGTCTGCCCCCAGTGGGTGAGGTTGGTTCAGTGGCTTGTGTAGGCTTCCTGGTGGATGGACCTGGTGCCTGTGTTCTGGTGGGTGGGGCTGGATCTTGTCTTTCTGTTGGGCAGAGCCACGTCCAGTAGTGTGTTTTGGTGTGTCTGTGAACTCAGTATGATTTTAGGCAGTGTCTCTGCTAATGGGTGGGCTTGTGTTCCTGTCTTGCTAGTTGTTTGGCATGGGGAGTCCAGCACTGGTACTTCCTGGCTGTTAGGTGGAGCTGGGTCTTAGCGTTGAGCTGGAGATCTCTGGGAGAGCTCTCACTGATTGATATTACACAGGGCCGGGAGGTCTCTGGTGGTCCAGTGTCCTGAACTCAGCTTTCCCACCAGAGAGACTCAGGCCTGACACCAGGCCAGAGCACTAAGACCCTGTCAGCCACACGGCTCAAAAGCAAAGGGAGAAAAAGAAAAAATAATAGTAATACTAATTTTTTTTAATTATTAAAATAAAAATAATTTAAAAAAGAAGAGAGCAACCAAACCAATAAACAAATCCACCACTGAAAACTGTACTAAGATAAACATAAAAATCAGAATCCAGTCAGTCGCAGACAGCAAACCCCAAGTCTACAGTTGCTCCCAAAGTGCACCACCTAAATTTTGGGATGATTCGTTGTCTATTCAGGTATTCCCCAGATGCAGGGTACATCAAGTTGACTGTGGAGATTTAATCCGCTGCTCCTGAGGCTGCTGGGAGAAATTTCCCTTTCTCCTCTTTGTTCGCACAGCTCCCGGGGTTCAGCTTTGATTTTGGCCCGGCCTCTGCATGTAGGTTGCCTGAGGGCATCTGTTCCCACCCAGACAGGAGGGGCTTAAAGCAGCAGCTGATTAGCCCGCTCTTCCTCATGCAGGCTGGGGGGAGGGAGGGGTACAGTTATAATTGGAATGTGGGGCGAGCCTGCGGCAGCAGAGGCCAGCATAATATTGCAACAGCCTGAGGTACGCCGTGTGTTCTCCCAGGGAAGTTGTCCCTGGATCACAGGACCCTGGCAGTGGCGGGCTGCCCAGGTTCCCGGCATGGGAGGTGTGACCTGTGCTTGCACACAGGTTTCTTGGTGGCTGCAGCAGCAGCGTTAGCATTTCATGCCCGTCTCTGGGGTCTGAGCTGATAGCCACGGCTCGCACCAATCATCTGGAGCTCGTTTAGGTGGTGCTTCTGTGGGCAGACAGGGAAGGAATCCCCTCTCCTCGCACACCCCGCAACAATGGTCTCTTGCCTCTTCAGCGGCTCCAGACTTTTTCCCGGACTCCCTCCCGGGTAGCTGTGGCACACTAGCCCCCTTCAAGCTGTGTTCACGCAGCCAACCCCAGTCCTCTCCCTGGGTTCTGACCTCCGAAGCCTGAAGCCCGAGCCTCAGCTCCCAGTCCCCGCTCGCCCCAGCGGGTGAGCAGAGAAGCCTCTCGGGCTGGTAAGTGCTGGTCAGCACCGATCCTCTGTGCGGGAATCTCTCCGCTTTGACCTCTGCACCCCTGTTGCTGCTCTGTCCTCCGTGACTCTGAAGTTTCCCCCTCGCCCACCCCACCCCGTCGCCCACCCCCATCTCCGCTAGTGAAGGGGCTTCCTAGTGTGTGGAAACTTTTCCTCCTTCACAGCTCCCCAAGCTGCAGCTCCCATCCCTATTCTTCTGTCTCTGTTTTTTCTTTTTTCTTTTGCCCTACCCAGGTATGTGGGGAGTTTCTTGCCTTTTGGGAAGTTTGAGGTCTTCTGCCAGCATTCAGTAGGTGTTCTGTAGGAGTTGTTCCACATGTAGATGTATTTTTGATGTATTTGTGGGGAGGAAGGTGATCTCCACATCTTACTCCTCTGCCATCTTGAAGGTCCCCCAGTATATATATATTTATAAATATTTTTTAGCATCTTTTCCTGGTCATCTTTTTAGATTTATTCCAATTATAGATTCTAAATTATTTGGCACTTCAGTAATGTTTAAGAGAACATTTTAGTTGTCATTTCTTTCTGATTGTATTTGAAAGCGTCTAGATACAGAAACTGTGATGGAGATAAAATGCCGGGGTAGATAGTGCAGGCCAGCACTTTACCTAGTTAAGATTTATATAAACAAACATTTGAATATATAAATAAAGATACAGTATAAAAGAGACATATGAATTGAAGGAAATTATCTAAATATAGAATATTTTAATTAGGAAGTATCCTTCTGAGCCCATTTGCCTCAAATATGTCATTTGTAGATGAGGAAGCTGCAACCTAGAAAGGTGACCTGCCCACAGCCATACAACGAGTTCACGGGGGTGGTGGCTCCTGCAGATGACCTTGTACCTATGGGTGCTCAGAAGTGGTTAGCTTTGAATCTCCAATGTGTTCGTGATAGTTGATAATGCAAGTGTTTATAGTAAAGGGAAATATTAAAAATCAAGTTTGGCATGATTGTGAAACTGCTCTTCAATTCTCATAATATTACCAAATTCTTTAAGACTCAGTTGTTAGTTAAGAACAGATAAATCATTCTCAAAAAGATTTTCTCAAAACATGGCCTGGGAGAAGGGAGGGCTGCATTCTGGTCTTCACGCTGCTTGTAACTGACCATGTGATCTTGGGCTTCTCCTTTTCTATTTAAAAATAAGTGATCATTTTTAAGGCCTCCTAAAAAAAACCAATAAAACATAAATATTGATTAAGCAAAATTGATCCTGGTGTTTGCTGTCTTTCAGGATAACAGTAAATGGATTAATGGCATGGATGAACAAATTATGTCTTGGGCAACTTCCAGACCTGAGGTCAGTAAAGATAACTGTATGGTGGTTCTTAGTAAATCTTCTGGTTCCAAATGCTTGTGTGTTCGTGTCCTGGTGTCCCCCATAGAGGCTGGTACACACTTAGTACCTAGTACATGCTTGTTTGAATGAATTAATGAATCAAATTTTGACTTGATTGTGGTTTTCTAGGACTGGCACCTGGGAGGTAAATGTGATGTCTACCTGTGGGGTGCTGGCAGGCATGGACAGCTGGCAGAAGCTGGAAGAAATGTAATGGTACCTGCAGCAGCTCCCTCATTCTCACAGGCCCAACAGGTAACTAACAGGGTAAAGAAATGTAGAAGAAACTTGGGAACTGACAATTCTGATTCCCTTGCTGTCAGTAACTTACTGTAGGATAAAGTTTGTCCATTGCATAGTCTTTTGTGAGGAATCACCACAGAAAGTCATGATATATAGCTTGTATATAGCTTCTAAATAAAAGTTTTTTAGAGTTTTTATCAGACTTAGGTTTTGTTAATAAGTTTCTAAATTTTTCTTGTTTTCACGTATCATGAATTAACATCATGATGCATTATGCCTGCCCAGCATATATTTATAGAAGTTAAGATATTGGTAATTATTAATTCTCTCTTTGGGGGCCATAAACTTACTGGGATCTTTAACCACATTTCATTGACACTCCTCCCCTCGTCTAATAATTACTATATTTCTAAACCCTTCTTGAGGCCACTGCTTTCTCTTCCATTCTTCTCTACCTCGGTAAGCCCCAGGATACACTATTCTTTCATGTGTATATCCCCTGCAATTTCTGCTTCTTGTGGCCTCCAGCCAGTCTTTACTATTTTCCCATCAGCCTCTCCTTTTACTTCTTTTATCTATTTTGTTGTTAATGTTATTATTTAAACTCTGCACAGTTGGCTGAAAGCCCTGTAGATAACATGTTTCTAAAGTATCTTAAATCATCAGATGAGCCTCATACATCTCTTGGTTAAGTAAGAGGTTTTATAATAATCAAGGGCTTATAGGAAACCCATTGTTATGTCAACCCTTCCCCTTTAATGAAAGGATAAAAGAACCGATAAAGGTATCCTAAGTATACATGGAATCATTTTAAATGTTTGCATGATAAAGCTATATAATAAAAGATAATATATTTAATTATGTGTTTTTATACTAGGTTATATGTGGTCAGAATTGTACCTTTGTCATACAGGCCAATGGCACAGTGTTGGCTTGTGGGGAAGGAAGTTATGGCAGATTAGGACAAGGAAATTCAGATGACCTTCATGTGCTGACAGTTATTTCAGCCTTACAAGGTAAAATTATCCTCAGTTAAAAGCTGATCGGAAACTATGGCCTATCTGTAGGAATGTTTGCTTATTATGTTAGAACTTATCTCAGACCTTTGCTAGACAAAGTCATGTAGGGTTTTCACTTATATTTAGATTCTTGTTTAGGCATGTACAACCTTAATTTTCCATATTTTGAGCTGTATTATTTTGCAAGTTACTTATCATAGCCATGCTAGAATTGCTGTGTTAATACACACTGAAGATTGTAAACAAATTCTTTAAAATTGCAAAACTGTAATTAGGCAACTATTAATAGCAGTAGTAATCATGCATGTACTTCATTAACGTTAAAAATCAATTTATACGGAAATGTGTGTATGCACTAAAGACTTTAAAGGGCATCCCCATCAGAGTGCTCTGTGACTTGGAGAAAGAAAACCTCCGGAAAAACCACTGCACGGACCCCTGGTTTGTTCCTAAAGTTAACTTTTACTGACTCTGAAGCCTACAAAGAGAGCAAATTGAGTTTTTTAAGTAAAAGCATACAAGTAACATGAGTTCAGAACAAATTCTTGAGTAGCTCTAAGTTCTCTTCCTTCAGATCTGTGTGTGAAGTGCACAACACTAGGGATGGGAGGGCTTGGTTCCTGTTCGGTTCTGTTAGATCCTGCCTCGGGTACTTTCCACAAGCTACTAAACCTCTTTGTGACTCAGTTTCCCCAGTTGTAAAAGTGGTGATGATAATATCTGCCTCATAGGATCTGTGTGAAAATAGAAAATGAGCGATCCATGTAAAGCATTTATAGGAGTGGCTAGAACATAATCTTTAGTGACTATAACTGCTCCTATCACCCTTCTCCTCTTCGTTGTCATCATCATTTTATGTGACTGCTCCCAATTTTCTAGGTTATGGCTGCAAATCTGATTTAAAATTAAAGACATTGTTTATATTTCTGAAGTGCTGTTGTGGTATTTTTTGATTCTGTGAGATTACTCTGTAGCAGCTTCAAGTAAAGAGGGGACTTCTAACATTCAGCAACTCTTGTTGGGTTTCTGCTCTGTTCCAGGCTTTGTGGTGACCCAGCTGGTGACTTCCTGTGGTTCTGATGGACACTCAATGGCCCTGACTGAAAGTGGTGAGGTCTTTAGCTGGGGAGATGGTGATTATGGCAAACTCGGCCATGGGAACAGCGACAGGCAGCGGCGGCCCAGGCAGATTGAGGCCTTACAGGGAGAAGAAGTGGTGCAGGTCAGACAGAATATGGATAAGTTTATCTTTTTTTTTTTTTTTAATGTTTATTTATTTATTTATTTGGCTGCGCTGGGTCTTAGTTGTGGCATGCAGGACATAGTTGCGCCTGGATAAGTTTATCTTTGAATGTAAACATACCAGGTGTTGAGTTCTCAAGTTTAGGTAATGAAAAACAGTAGTAAAAATTTATTACCCCATCATAAAAGATCCAGTGTTTTTGGTGGTTCAGAGTCATTCTTGAGTGTCTCAGGAGTTTGAATGGACTTTGGTGTTAGAATGGACTCCTTTTTCCTGAGCCAGCTGGTTGACCCAGGCCAGGGTGCTTCAGGTCCTTGGAAGAAGTGGGGTTTAACTCCTGCCCCACAGTTCTTGATATAGTGTTAAATGGAAAGCTTTGCTTTCAACCTATCATTATCGTTACAAAGGTTGAGTTCATATACATTTTCTGGAAAATCAGTTTGTGATCTAAAATAATATTGTAAAGTTACATAGCACCTTAAAGTTTACAAAGAATTTCCCTATTCATTAACTCATATAGTCTAGGTCATCCCTGCGAAGCTGAAGAGTAGCAACACTGCCAAGGTATGCTGTTTAGCTTGGTCTTCCTGAGGATTTTGAGGTAGATCAGACTTGGGAGCAGGAGGGCCACTTGGGTGGATAGGACATACTGGTCTTGAAGATCCTAAGTTTTCAGTGAAGTTTACTTAAAGATTATTACTGTATTAATAACCAAAAAGGACTGATTTCTTTCTTAGTATGCCCTCTTGTTAAAATTTTTGTTCTTGTTTGTTCTATTCGTAGATGTCTTGTGGCTTCAAACATTCAGCAGTGGTAACATCAGATGGCAAACTGTTTACCTTTGGGAATGGTGACTACGGTCGTCTGGGTCTTGGAAACACTTCGAACAAAAAACTTCCAGAGAGAGTAACTGCACTGGAGGGGTATCAGATTGGACAGGCATGGAATAAATCAATAATACGTTCTATATGATCATAGTTTCTTGTTTCCCCTATGTGCACTTAGACATTGTCCTTTCAGGAAAACTAGAATCACCACTCGTACTTAACCTGATGTACATTTTGTTTGGCCTAATTGATAAACAAATGGAAGTCTTAATTCAGGATGTGAATATTTTAAAATCCTCTTCATAATACCACTTGATATGAAAGCTTTAAGCAATATAGTAACTCCTCTTCAGTATCCTGGAAGTAGATGGCTGAACTGCAGCATCATTGGTGGCTGCTGCTCTTAAGTAATAATTGTTCCTGACCTGTACATTTTGAGACTCTCTCTTAACAAGAAGATGAGATAAAATATTTTATCTTTTACTATTTTTATCTTTTATCATTCGTTAGACTGTCTCTGGTGTGAATGAGTATTTTTTAATCATATGTACTTTTTCCTATCTTTTGTGCGCTCTGATTCAGAGTTAGCCACAGATATTTGAAGGATTTTACTTTGAAAAAGGTTGTTTTTTGTTTGTGGACATTAGGAATTTTTTTCTTCATGACACATTTTGGTTAACATATGTAAGGCCCTGAAACCAATAAAAATTTTTGGAAACACAGCCAGGTTTTTCACTGAAGTCAAGACAGAGTGTCCCAGAAATGGGTGTTTTAGGTATTGTGATTTGCCTTACCACCCTGTTATTTCTCCAGGTGGCTTGTGGCTTAAACCATACTTTGGCAGTGTCAGCAGATGGCTCCATGGTGTGGGCTTTTGGAGATGGGGACTACGGAAAACTAGGCTTAGGAAATTCCACTGCAAAATCTTCACCTCAGGTCAGTATTGGCTTTAATCTAGAGATTCAGACAACATGGTTTTCTTCTATGTCAGTACCTCTTTTTAGCTGGAAGTAATTTACCTTTAACATTTTTGGTAATTCATAATGAAATTTAGAAGCTTCTTTTGCTTATTCTTAAATTTCCAGCATTCCAGATCTTATTTTAAATAAGTAATTTAAAATAAATTAATTAAAATAAGTAATTCATAAGCATTAATTACTAAACTGGATATAAAAATGCTGCAAGGACAAGCATCTGTCTTTGTCATGGGCTGAGTAGTGTAGGACTACCTCCCATGTAGAGAAGAAATAAGTATAAACGTATCTCCAGGGTGTCTTATGGAGGGAACCATGAACAATGTTTTGTAACTCTCTGCTTGTGACTGCCATTTCAGCTTATTATTACCACTGAATTATATATGTGCATTTAAAAAGTAATAGGAAATCCAAGTCCATAAACAAATGATTTAGAGGCTTTATTCACATTATAGAAGGTTTCTTGGCTCTTCAGAAGATCTCCTGTGCAATCCTTTTTATGCGGATTTTTCTAACACGTTTAACAAGCAGCATGATTTACAAGTATTCAATCTATATTCAACTCCAGATTCACTATCGTATATAGTCTGTGACATCTTGATAGCTAGACTGGTGAATATTCAGCTAGGGATACAAAAAGGAAGGAAATCCTCTCTGGAGAACATATAAAGCAGTTATTGTCACCTCTGAAAGCAGAAAAAATCTAACTGGGAGCAGCCCACGGCTTTACATGGTCTTACGGTGTTCTTTAAACAGCCATAGGATTCTCTTTGGTTTCTGTTGCCCAGAGGAATGTTTCCACTTCACATGGGGTCCTGGGGATTTTAGTTAAACGTCCTCTACCCCCTATAATATTCACCCAGATTCAGGTAGTTTGCAGAACAGTATGAGAAAATAACATTTAGGAGTGTGGATATGGCTGAAAACAAGTAAGTGACTATTAGTATTTTTATTGGAAGATAATCCTTGAGTTTATACATGCCAGTAGGCAAATTTGAGTGTTTTTATTTTCCTTTTTAAATTATGTGCCTTACGCTTTTATTTTGCAGAAAGTTGATGTCCTTTGTGGAATTGGAATAAAAAAGGTTGCATGTGGAACTCAGTTTTCTGTTGCATTGACCAAAGATGGTCATGTGTATACCTTTGGTCAAGGTAGGGCATTTTCCAGGCATTAATTATATTGCTTATTTTGTGCACACATGTATTACAGAAACATTTGCCTTCCAGCTGTATAGAAAGTGCTTAAACTGAGTCATTTTTCATTCTGGGTGATGATTGGCCACACAACCTTCATTCACTAGCTACTTTTCTGCTCCACTTTCATGCTATTTGTTGTAAGGACAAACTCTCCTCCCCATTGATGGCCCCTCGTGCCAGAGCCCTCATTCTAGCCAGAAGAGTTCCTGGCAAAGCCCTTCCCTTCCTCCTCTCTGCTGCCTCTGCCATGCTACCACAAACACTGCCTTGACCACCAGAGCTCCTCTGGATCCTGCCTCACTTCCCAGCCCTTGCAGGGACTGGGGATCCAGGTCTTAGGAATTCACAGGCATTTGGGATTCAAATCTTGAGTAAGTTCAAAATCTAAGCATCCACAGTGGGATTCCCTGACAATATATTCAGCTTTGTAAACGGAACTTCTTTTCAAGTTGTAGTGACCGAAGAATGTGTGAGGAAGGGGGGGAAGAAGTGAGCTGTGATTGAAGTTTCTAGTCTTGGAAGAACGTGGACGCTGCTGAGGCCAGGGAAGTTGGTTCTGGTGAAAGAGATAAGGAGCTTAGTTTTAGTCATATTGAACTGGGGCCATATACTCTAGACTACATGTATGGAGAAGTCTAGCAAGTTACTGGGGATTTGGATCTGGAACTCCAGGGAGATTGTTTATGGAGATGTAGGTTTGCATAATTCCTAATGGTGTAGTTAAAGCCATATTAATAAGCTCTAAGAAACCCAGGGAGAGAATATGGCATGAAAAAAGTGGAGGGTAAAACTCTAGGGAATGTGAGTAAAGGGCAGGTGAACATGGGAGAGCTGGCTTTGAAGGGAGTGGAGAGAGAGGTAGTTGGGGAGCCAGGACAGTGCAGAGTCTCTGAGGGGCAGAAGGAGCTGTGGCCACATTATCAGAAGGTAAAGTGGAGCTCCATGGGCTAGAGCTGGAGAAGAGGCTGCTGCAGTGTAGGCAGTTAGGAGCTATTCATGGCTTTTGAGAGTACAGTTTCAGTGCAGTGGTGAGAATGCAAGTTAGGCTGCAGAAGGTGGCCAAGCCAAACAGGCCTACAGCATGTGAAGCAACAGGGACTGGCCTGCACTTCGTAGAAGTTTGGCAGCAAAGAGAAGGGGAGAAGTTGGCTGGAAATTTGAGGACAGGACAGGTTGCATGATGTCTTTTCTTAGAATGCAAGAACTTTAGGGCCTCTGTGAATTACGTGCCAGTCCTCTCAAGTATGAGGATGCTAGAGGTGCCTCTTGGTTTGAAATAAGCTACACATTTTAAATTAAATTTTATTTATTTTTATGAAAAAGGAGATTGTGACATTTTTCAAAGCAACAGTTTTAAACTTTATTCGCTCAGAATCCGGTATACCTTACTGGCAAAGCAGCTTTTGCCCCAGTGAGTTACGTATGTCATTGCCATACCACCATAGACATTAAATGACTCATCAGGAAATGTAAAAGGACTGTGGTGTGCCGTCCATAAATGTCCTCTTGCTGTTTTTTCAGATCGCTTGATAGGCTTGCCAGAAGGGCGTGCTCGCAATCACAATCGACCACAGCAAATCCCTGTCCTGGCTGGAGTGGTCATCGAAGATGTGGCCGTTGGAGCTGAACACACACTTGCTTTGGCATCAACTGGAGATGTGTATGCCTGGGGGAGCAATTCAGAGGGGCAGGTACATATTTATCTCGCTTGCTGCTCTGTCATGTTCTAGAAATCTGACAACATTCTTCATTTGGCAAAGGGATAAGCTAGAAACTCGGAATATCTACGCAAGACCTCAAGCATGTCACTTTGCTATGGGGCTGATTATCTGGAGTCCAGTTGTGCCTCTCTGTCTCTTGATGATGGTCTAGTAAGTGTTATATCATGGTTTAAAAAAAATCTGGCAGTACAGTAAAGTGGTTAAGGGGATTAGCTGAATATATATGTGTCTACACACACTGAGAAGTGCCTAGCACTAGTAAACAGTACTTTATAAGTATTCAGTATTTGCTACTATCACGATTAATCATCATTTTCACTACAGTAATAAAAGAGGTTAGGTACTAGGAGCATCAGTTATCTGGAAAATGGAAAGGATGAAACAATACTTCTATATTTTATAATATGACAGTATACAAAGTATGTTTGTGTTTGTTCAGGAAGTCTTGTCACTCCCATTACGTAGAGTAGTAAACTGAGCCTGTAAGAGGTTGAGAAAAGACTCAAGAGGTTGATGTGTTCAGCCTATCCTGTATGTGGAGAAGGGACACACTTTGGTGGGGCAGGTCTGAGATACCTGCTACTACAGTGGCTTTCAGCTCCACATGCGAACGACATCTCCTTCCTCTGTAAATCCTCTCTACGTCTAGCTGCCCCTAGAGCCAACGACCCTCAAGTTGAAGGTCCAGTATTATTCACAGTAGCTCTGTGGTGTCCTCATCGCTATATTAACAGATGGGGAAGCTGCTCAACAGTGTGGTTGCACATTATCTTAATGAGAAGAGAGTTGATGTTGAGACACCTTTGGAAGGTCCCTGGCAGGGCCTTGACATGATCCTGCCTGATGATGTTGAGGTGCTCAGCCACTGAAACACTGGGTGTCCCAGTCGGACCCCAAGAACAGAGATCCGGAGTTGAGAATCTGCTTCTATGTATGTTTTTATAATTGTTTATTTACTGTTACACAGGCAGTCCATGTTAAAAGTCAAGAAATCAGTGTGTTCTAAGTAAAAGCTCTATAGATCATTCTGTTGTTTTTTTTTTTTAACTTGCCAAGAATTTATTTCCTCTCTAGAAGTGGAGTTCAAAGATGTTTTCAGTCATTAAGACTCGTCTGCTACTCGTCTGGCCTTGTTACAGCTTAGTTTTTAGGAGACAGTATAAGCTATGAGGATCACCCTGATAGAGAAAATCAGAATTAATTTCATTATTTTGATGCCATTGCTTGGTACAGATAGTAACTTATTTGTATCTGCTGCCATCCAAGACAAATTTTATCATCTTGACTTCCTCTCTTCCTCTTTCTAATTGAATCTCTGTGTATTTGTAATTTATTTCCAGCTTGGCTTAGGCCACACCAACCACGTTCGAGAACCAACCCTGGTAACAGTTCTGCAAGGGAAGAACGTTCGGCAGATCTCGGCCGGTCGCTGCCACAGTGCTGCGTGGACAGCGCCACCTGTCCCACCAAGAGCACCAGGTGAGGGATGAAATATCCATGCTCCTGCAGCCTCTCTTTCAGCAGTCCCCAGCTGCACTGTTTGCTTGCCAGCTTCACACTGCATCCAGGCACCATTCTGAAACCATCAAACCTTCCCCCACACAACCAAAGCACTCTTTGTACTACAGTACTGCAAATACTTTCAGAGCAGGCGATTCTCCTGCAGACTTCATTACATAGCAGTCCCTCTCTGCTCCCCAAAAGAAGAAAATGTATCACTTAGGCAAGCAAAATTTATAATTTTGGAATAGCAATAAAGTATTTTTTATATATAGTAGTGATGAACTGTAGCTTTCTAAGCCATGCTGTTAAGGAATAAAGATGAAAAGCCCGGAGACCACTTGTCAAATTCTTCACCCTAGTCAGCCTTTTGAAACATGATGTTGTGTATACATTGGCACAGCAGAAAAACAAAAAAAAATTGTTGCCATTTTACTCCAGTGTATATAGCAGGACTGATGGGCTGTTTCTACCTTTTGCATGTTTTGCTTTTAATTTATTATGGAATCCTCATAGGTCTACAAAAAGATATAAAGGAAATAAAATGCATATTTGTGTACCTAACACCCTACTGTGTACTCTCCCTGATCGGATCCATCTTTTGTTCCCCACAAATGTAACCATTGCCTTAAGTATGATACTTACCCTTATGCATTTCTTCATATTTGGTCTATTTCTTTCCCAGGCCCTCAAGTCCTTTCTAAAACCATCCTCTGGTATCTGAGGCACTAGAACTTCCCTGAAGTGACCTTGTGCCTGAGAGCTCCGTATTCTCATCCCTTTTTGTGAAGCCCTCTACTTTTAGCCACAGGTCCTTGGGAAAGACTCCCCATAGAGATTGTTTTCTCTTACATACCCTGAGAGAGCAAGGTAGGACTGCCAAGTAGATTCCAAACAAGCAAGAGATGGTTTCTGGTTAACAGAGCCCAGAATGAGCAGTGCTGCCGGCCCACTGACAATTTCAGGTACTCAGGGGCCTCTTTAGCTTCCAGTGGGATTTCCCTTCCACTTCAGGACAGAGACCATACAGCATGGTGGCTAAAGGTTCAGACTGAGGAACCACATTGCTCAGGTTCAATCCTGGCTCCTCCACTTAGGAGCTGAGTGACCCTGAGGCTCAGTTTCCTTGTCTGCAAAGCAAGGGTAATAATAGCACCTATTGTAAAGAACTGTAGGAGTAAATGAATCAATTCTGTGAAGCTCTTAGAACAGTGCCAGGCACATAAAAGTACTCAATGAATGTTAACTTTAACTAATAGTAGGAAAATACCTCTGAGAATTGAGCTGTACAAATCTTTATTTGCAGGAAACTCAAATAAGCTGAGTATCTTATTCTTAGTCTTTTGTGTGTTTCTATAAGATGATAACCATGGATACAGTCCTTGTAGTTTTTGCTCTGCAGAGCTCTTATCCTTGCAGTATAAAGCCTTCCTGAATCATCTACTCCTATCTTTCATTCTGTCATGGTCACTTTCTGTCAGATCCCTAGTAAGTGTGGGAGGTGGCTCTGCTGAGTTGCCCATTTCCATTTTCCAGAACTGCCTACCTGGTCCTGGCCCACACCTTGTGTTATTATGAAGATGACAGTTGTTGAATATGAAAGAATGAATTTGGGTTTTATTGTTTGGAGTTTTTTTGTGCAGGAACTGTTTTAAGTCCCATAGTTAAATGGGTAACTAAATTAAAGGAGAAAAAAAAAAGCAAGTTTCCATAATGATAAATTAAAAAGGTGTTTTACCAACCAACACTGGTGCATCAAAAGATTAAGATGAACGGATGGTGAATAGAGGAGTTGATAAATAAGTGATAAAGCATATATAGCAAAATATTAATTTTAGTATTTAAGTGGTGGGAATGGGTGTTCATTATATACTTGCAATTTCCATGTGTGTTTGAAATTTTTCAAAACACTAAACATGATGAAAACAATACATTTTCCTTTACAAGTGTGCATTTGTGTTCTGGGCAGGTGTGTCGGTGCCTCTGCAGCTGGGCCTGCCCGATGCAGTGCCCCCCCAGTATGGGGCGCTGAGGGAGGTGAGCATTCACACCGCGAGGGCCAGGCTCCGGCTGCTTTACCACTTCTCTGACCTCATGTACTCATCCTGGAGGCTGCTGAACCTCAGCCCCAACAATCAGGTAAAACGGTGGCTTGGAAAGCAGTGCCTGTGATGTGCTTACCAGGTCCCAGGGCCTCTTTCTCAGCCTTCAGAAAATTCTTGCGTAGCTAATGCTTTTTACTCTCAGCACCCAAGGGATGTAGAAAAGGCACCAGTTCTGTTCCCCTTTTATTGCTGGATTAAGGACAGTCCAGATATAGGTTATCATGCTGTTGAACACACAGTGGTCTTCCTTCTGTGTTTCGGTGTGTCCAAAGTTCAAGGAAGTATGAATGGCTAAAGGCTAAGCATGTATTTTCTACGAACTCCAGAATATGATTTTAAAACTTAAGCACACAAAGGTGTTAGCACCACAGTCAAGGTGCTTATGTAAGTGAGTCTGAGAAATTTTGGAGACTTCTTGCTCTCCTTACAGGTGAGCTTACAAATGAGCATACCCTGTGGAGGGATAGGTGGGGGAGAGAAAGTAAATTTGGCCGATTTGATTGTCTTTGTAGAACAGTCTGATAATTTAGGAAGAAAGCAAGCTGGCTATGTTTGTTTGTTTGTTTAATGTGTAGGCATGCCTGCCAAAATGTGTGTTAGTTTGTAAAACTGTTAGTCAAAAATCCTTTGGGTAACCAGTCATGGCATATGAGAGGTTTGAGAAATCGTTGTTAGAAATAGATAATCAATCAGGCAACAGAATACTGTGCAGCACTAAACAAGAGTGTTAGCAACCTGTTGTAATTAGTGAGAGAAATGTTTATGGTGTAAAGTGAGGTGAGAAAAGCAGTGGAAAATTGAATAAATAGTATGATCTCGAAAATGTGAAAAGGAAGGAAACTGGAAGGAAATAGATGAAAGCGTTAATGGGGCCATCTCCATGTGATAGGATTATGGATGATTTTATTTGTGTGCTTGTGTGTGTGTCCTTTTCTGTATCTTCTAAGTTTTTAAAAATAATAATCATACTTTACCAGAAAAAAATATTTTGAAAAAGTTGCTAATAATGGCTGATACCCAGATTTATGCTTTTGAAGTGCATTTGTAAAAGTGAGATGTGTTATTTCTTTTAAGCCTTAGATTGTACCATTTCTGCTAAGCTTACTTTCTGTTACAGAATAGTACGTCTCATTATAATGCTGGAACATGGGGCATCGTGCAGGGACAGCTCCGACCTTTGTTAGCCCCAAGAGTCTACACCCTCCCAATGGTGCGCTCTATAGGAAAAACCATGGTTCAGGGCAAAAACTATGGACCTCAAATTACTGTAAAGAGGATATCAACCAGGTTAGCATATTACGTATATGTGTATATGTTTCATTAACTAGCATTTTGTGAGATGGACTTACTACTAACTGATCTCTGTGAGGAAGCCTTAGCTTCCTCATTTGTAAAGTAGGATAGTAATAGTATTTTACATCAGTACCCAGTGTGGTTACAGTGGGCCTAGCACAGTGTTTGGCTGTTGTTAAGCTGGCCTGTTCATTCACTGGTGGGAAAATATCTTCAAGTGACTTTTGTGGTGATTTGAGAGCATTGTATTTCATTATGTTTTCCCTTTATTTTAAAGAGGAAGGAAGTGTAAGCCCATCTTTGTTCAAATAGCAAGACAAGTAGTTAAACTGAATGCATCAGACCTCCGTCTGCCATCCCGAGCCTGGAAAGTTAAGCTGGTTGGAGAAGGGGCTGATGATGCTGGAGGAGTGTTCGATGACACGATCACAGAGATGTGCCAGGTATATTCATGCAGTGTCCCCTGCTGAGTTGTCCACTCAGGTGGTGGCTGTTTTACTGTTTCCAGTGATTACTCTGGCATGTTTTTATAAATGTAAGCAAGGATGCCTTTGTAATCCTTACGCAAAGTTATGCTGTTAATGATGTATAGGCGAATTACCGCAAAGGTTTGTGAAATGCTTTGTGAAGATACCTTACTGAGTAAGTGCCAGTGCTTCGCCATCTACCAATGACTCACCATCTGTTGTGCTGTGTAACACTGGCAGAGGAAACAATGACACATATTTACACTTATGTAACAGACAAATCCAGGACCACCCATGTGCTCCCATTTATTTTGGTGCTTTTAGAACAAAGTAGAACTGCCAGGCTACTGGCAGAAATTAGAAAAACAAGGCTTAAGATTTTGAACCAGGGCTTCCCTGGTGGCACACTGGTTAAGAATCTGCCTGCCAATGCAGGGGACATGGGTTCGAGCCCTGGTCTGGGAAGATCCCACATGCCACGGAGCAGCTAAGCCCGTGCACCACAACTACTCGGCCTGCACTCTAGGGCCCGCGAGCCACAACTACTGAGCCCACGTGCCGCAGCTGCTGAAGCCTGTGTTCTCTAGGGCCTGCGTGCCGCAACTACTGAGCCCACGTGCTGCAACTACTGAAGCCTGCACGCCTAGAGCCCGTGCTCCGCAACAAGAGAAGCCACACAATAAGAAGCCCGTGCACAGCAACGAAGGCCCATGGTGGCCAAAAATTAATTAATTAATTAAAAAGAGTTTGAACCAGTTAATATTTTAAGATCTACAGTGGCAGCTTTGCTTCCAGATCAGCTCTGACCCTTCCAGCTTTGCCTAGTATCAGGATTTTTCTGATAAATCCTGTAACTAAAATAATACTTGGCTATCATTTACTAAGTTTATTTGAATATCACTGTACTCTGCTCACAGATACCCCAACCCGTGCCCTGGATTGACTTTTTCATCTTAGTTCTGCACATGGGGGAGTCTCCTAAATTCATTTTAAATTACAACCAAAAAATAATTATAGAGATGGCTGGTTGTCATATAGCATTGTAAATTCCTCAATATTCTCTTTTCAGTATGATTTTTAATGTTAATTGTTTCATTTTCTTGATGCATTTGATTGTCATTTCTAAGAAATTGTTCTTCTTTCTTCTACAGGAACTTGAAACTGGTATTGTTGACCTTCTTATACCCTCTCCCAATGCTACCGCAGAAGTGGGTTACAATAGAGACAGGTAAGGGCAGTCAGCAAGTGTTATTGAATGTCTATAATAATAACTCAAATTTATTGAGTGCTTACTGTATGCCAGGCACTGTACTAAGTGTTTTACATGGATTATCCCATTGAATCCTCATGATAGATCTAAGGAGTAGGAACTGCTACTGTTCTCTTTTCACACATAGGAAAGACACTTACATCATGACTTGTGATTTATTATGAGATCAACTCAATGATAATATAGAGGGTTAGAGGAAGTGCAGACTTGATATTGAAACCAGACTTCTTTTGTGTTTCTGAAGGCCTACATGGCCTTCCCTCAACGAATTAAAATTCATTGAAAACCTTTGATATGCTGTCCAATCACAGCAGTTAGTATTTGCAATTATGTATTATTCCTTTATTTGTCGAAGTTTGAATTTTGGATCCTGCTTCATGGACTTGTAAATGATAAATGAAATGATTTTAGGAAATAGGGCACCCTTGAGCAGGTAGCTTAAGGACTAATAGATCATTCACTTATCTTCTTATGGTTCTTCTAAAAATAATTCAAAATATGGTCCCTGTGCTGTCCAGAACAATAGCGATAGGCCATATGTGGCTACTGAGCGCCTGAAATGTGGTTATAGGAGCTGAATTTTAGATTTTATTGAATTAATTTAAATAGCCACATGCGGCTAATGACTGCCATATCAGACAGCACAGGTCTAGACTAATGCTATAGCCGTTTGATAACTTATTTCTAATAAAAATGAGGACAGCCTTGTTTGAAATAGTTCCTTTAATTCTGCAGGTTCCTTTTTAACCCTTCTGCCTGCCTCGATGAACACTTAATGCAGTTTAAGTTCTTGGGAATTTTAATGGGGGTTGCCATTCGCACAAAGAAGCCTCTGGACCTCCACTTAGCCCCTCTGGTGTGGAAGCAGCTGTGCTGCGTCCCACTCACCCTGGAAGACCTGGAGGAGGTGGATCTGCTCTACGTGCAGACTCTCAACAGCATTCTTCACATTGAAGACAGTGGGATTACCGAGGAGAGTTTCCATGAGGTAAATAAGTCCTGGCTGGTTCATGTTTCTGTTGGTGTTGACTAGAATTTTTCTGTGTAAAGCTCAGGTATGGTCTTCCATTTGCTGTCTGGCTTACCCATGCCATATGCCATTGCTGCGCTTAGCAGCTCAACCCAGCAGTTTAAATAACTGCTGAGAGAGTCAGCTCCCGCACCCAGACAGAGAGAACCCAGGTGGAGAGGGAGGCCTGGGTTGACCAGAGTTCATCAAACCTGATTTGGAGGCAGAGAGATTCAACCTCATTTTTAATTACAACCAGATGAGTCAGCACTCTCTGCTGATCAAGTAGCCTGATCAGTTATCTCAGTTGCCTTGTTTTCATCCTTAAAATTTTTGATATTGTTAATGTTTTTCTGTATTTGTGTGTAACATACTTTTTGTGGTCATTTCTACCATGGAGTAAAAATTCTTTTTTCTTCTATTCTCAGATGATTCCTCTTGATTCTTTTGTTGGCCAGAGCGCTGATGGCAAAATGGTTCCTATAATCCCTGGTGGAAATAGTATCCCACTCACGTTTTCTAATAGGAAGGAGTATGTGGAGAGGGCCATTGAATATCGACTTCATGAAATGGACCGACAGGTGAGATGAAACATTTTGGGAGGTGCATATGAATGTTTGCATTTGTCTCCAAGCAGGAGCTGTCTGGTTTTTACTGAATTTTGGCATATGAATTCACTGTGTTGATTAATCAGCATCTATTGGGTTGGCCAAAAAGTTCGTTCGGGTTTTTCCATAAGATGTTATGGAAGACTTTTTGGCCAACCCAATGTATTTCAGTCCCTTTTCAGAGACTTTTCAGGCGTAATCTCAGGGCCTGCTGTCTCCTCACTCAAGGCCTTAGGTGAGCCCTGAATTGGTCACTGGTAGATTGAGGCCAAGCCCTCCCCCAGGCCTTCAGAGCCTGCCTTCTCACTCTCACTCTTCCTCTGTCCTGTTTGTCTTCATTTCTTACTGCCCCCCAACCCAGTGTCCCACTCCAGCTTGGTCAGTCGGGGTCCATGTGAATGAACCCATAAACACTGGCCTTGCAATCCCACGTGAGTGCCTCTTTCCCCCTCCTGCTGCAGTCCTTCAAGCCCCAGCTGAGAATGCATCTCCTCTCTGGACAGACTTGCCTCCAGGTCTGTACATATCTTTCTTGTTACCTAGAAATTCCTCAAGATATCACATACTTCTGTGTTGTGGTCTAAGAATTAGGCTGCAGAGTTTGGGTCTTTTTTCTTCAATTAGTGTGTGAGACATTGAATGAAAAATGTATTTCATATATATAACTTATATAGTCTTGTTCTATGCTGATATGTAGTAAGCATTTAATAAATGATGGGAGTATGGTGAGTGACCACAGAAATGAATATTGTGTCCAGAAGTGGTGGTTTTGGTTATACAATCCTTCATAGCCACTTCAGTAATACCTTATTTGCAGAATATGTTGGGTTCTTCTCAGGAGCTAGATGCAGGCTCTGAGGCTGTGTAGTAGTTTGAAGTGTATATATTCTACACCCTTCACTCCTGGTTCCTTCTTTGACTCTGACTTTGGGCCAAGTCCAGTCAGAAAACTATACCCTTTAGCTTAGTAAGGGTGGATCCTGTCAGCAATGTTGTTTACACAGCCAGGGCTTAGGGTTTGTCTCTAGTTCTTGAATATGTTTACTCCTTACAGACTGAATAACTGACCCAAAATTTCCTGATCACTTTCTGCATGCCAGATGTGGTACCAGGCACCCGCATGTGTGGCTTTTCACATAGTTACTCTGAGAGAGAGAAATTACTATCACCATTTCACAAATGAATGCATGGAGTCCAGAGAAGTGAAGTGATGTGCCCAAGGCAAAGCCAGGATCGCAAACCAGGTTTAACTGTGGTGTCCAGGCTCTTGTGCTGGCCTTTCCTATGAAGGTCAGATTGACCTGCTGTCCATCAGCTGTGCTCTGCCCTGGCTTTGTTGCTTTCTGGGTAACAAGGCCATCTTCCTCTTTTCACTTCCTCCTTGTCTCTTAGAACCCTGTATTCTTCCCCCAGCTGTCCCCAGTTGTCCCCGACCCAAGCAGCCATCCCTGTACCTCAGCCTTTTTTTTTCCAGACAGCTTTTGGTTTTTATCCTTCCAGGCAAACAGCTTGTTTTTTGGCAGACTTTGGCTGGGGTGTTCCCTTTACTATCAGTAGAGACTGCCCTCACTGCCACTCCGTTCCTTAGCCCTGGGCATGACAACCTGGTACAATCATAACTCCAGGGCCTTCCTCGAGGTGTGGCTCCTGTTCAGGTTCTCTGGTTTGGTCTTGTTTGTGGTAGATGGTTTTGAATTGGCCAAGAGTGGAGAAGTTATTTATGAAAGAAACCTGGAACAGTGATGGGTCTGTGTGTAGAGTACGCACTACTGCACAGCCTTGGAGGGGTTTTGCCAAACAGACTGTGTGGCAGCCTCTGGCAGCACCCCTGCGGCATTCCCTTGACTGACCTGTTCTCTGCACTGTGCTAACAGGGGCTAACTGCCCAGTCACACAGACTCATTTAAAATACCTGTCATAATCATGGGAGCAGCAATTACTTACCTTATTTTTCAGATCAGAAAATTAAAGTAAAAGAAGTGGTGGAGCTGGGGTACAGAACCCATCTCCTGATCAATTTTTCTGTCCTTTTTGCGGCCTTCCTACAAAAGGATGTCTCAGTTTTACTTTCTTCTTTGTACTTTTTTTTTTTCTTTTACAATCAGCACAAATGATTTTTACAAAAAGGATATAACTGTTTTCAAAAGAAAATATAAATTACAAAAACAGTAGAAGCTCTAGACCCATCCTCCAAGAGCTTCTTACCCTGACGAGAAGACAGAGTATCCCACATAGCACAGTTTAACAGCCCATGGCCGTGTGTGATTAGGAGTGTGGTTGGCATTAGGGAAGGCCCCAGTGGGCTGGGATTTTGTGGGGCAGGGAAGGTGGGCTCCTGGATTGACTTGAACTGGGACAGGAAGGAGTGTATGAGTCCTACAGGCAGGGAGAAGTTCTAACATAGGGTCAGAGGCAAGGAGGTTGGGCCGTGTGCAGTCATGCCAGTTCTGAGGGACAAGTAGAGGGCCTGGGAGAAGATGAGCACGCACGAGGTGCCCGGCCCAGTTGGGTCCACTGTGGGTGCCCAGTCTATGCGCACACATTGAATGAACAACCTCTCCTGGGAGCAGGTGGCCGCGGTCCGAGAAGGGATGTCCTGGATCGTCCCTGTGCCGCTGCTGTCCCTCCTCACAGCAAAGCAGCTGGAGCAGATGGTGTGCGGGATGCCCGAGATCTCTGTAGAAGTCTTGAAGAAAGTGGTGCGGTACCGGGAGGTGGATGAGCAACATCAGCTGGTGCAGTGGTTCTGGCACACGCTGGAGGAGTTCTCCAACGAGGAGCGGGTGCTTTTCATGAGGTTTGTGTCTGGAAGATCTCGACTACCAGCCAACACTGCTGATATTTCTCAGAGATTTCAGATCATGAAGGTTGATAGAGTAAGTAAGATGTTTTTTCTTCCTTGGTAATGTGTGCCTTTATTGCTTCCTTGATGCTTGCATGTTCGGCTTCAAGTAGGCCTGCCAATTCAGGATTAATGCTTGGAATTTCCAGACTTTTTTAAAAAATCAAGCACAAAAACTTGTTTAGAAACATCACATAACTTCAATTTTAAAAAGTCCTAAATGGGGCTTCCCTGGTGGCGCAGTGGTTGAGAATCTGCCTGCCAATGCAGGGGACACGGGTTCGAGCCCTGGTCTGGGAAGATCCCACATGCCGCGGAGCAACTAGGCCCGTGAGCCACAATTACTGAGCCTGCGCGTCTGGAGCCTGTGCTCCGCAACAAGAGAGGCCGCGATAGTGAGAGGCCCGTGCACCGTGATGAAGAGTGGCCCCCGCTTGCCACAACTAGAGAGAGGCCTTGCACAGAAACGAAGACCCAACACAGCCATAAATAAATAAATAAAATTAAAGATAAATAAATTAATTTTTTTTTAAAAAGTCCTAAATGGATGTAGAAAGCACACTACAACCAACAACCTTCACTGAATCTTCCAGTAACTTCCTGAATGCAAGCTAAGCTTGGCAGAAGTGTCATCATGTTGCCTCTGCCTCATATTTCCTATGCCTTTTCGTTGTGTGACTTCTGCACTGGGACACGGTCTTGTTTATTTGTTTTCATGAAGATACTAACCATTAACTGGTGCACATGCTCCAGAAGGAACGTGAAGACACAGGGAGCAGCAGTAACGTGCTCTGTGGCTTCGTGCGTGGCGTGCATCACGGAGCAGGCAGTGCAGCTTCCCTGCAGCCTGATGAAAGGTCCCTGCTGCAGAGCTCCAGCCCAGCTGCTGTTTTGACAGATGGCTTAGGAATAAAAGGGCTTAGAGGCTTAAATGCACACTGCTGCCAGAGTCATCTTTCTCAAGCACCTCTCTAACCACGTCACTCTTTTCCTTTCACACCGTTCAGCGGCCCCTTGTGTTGACTCCAGGATAAACGCCAGCCACCTTAGCAGTCTTCAACACCTCCACAGTCCGGCCTCTGCCCCGCTTTCTGATATCACCTCTTGATGCTTATTATGTTCTGGCCATCGTGGGCTGCTTGCCTTTCTCCTGACAGACCACACTGTTTTTTATTTGGGGGTTTTTTGTTTGTTTGTTTTGGGAGTTTTTTTTGGCCACACCACATGGCTTGCAGGATCTGAGTTCCCCAACCAGGGATTGAACCCAGGCCACGGCAGTGAAAGCCTGGGATCTTAATCACTAAGACACCAGGGAACTCCCAAGGTCACACTGTTTTTAAATGTCTCTGCCTTTGTGCAGGCTATTCCCACTGCTTTAGTAAGTTCTCCTCCCATCCCTTTCCATCTATGCCTGGCAAGCACCGTTTAAGCCCAATACCAATGTCATCTCCTCCAGAAAGCCCTCCTGGATGCTTTCCTATGCCTCCTGACTATTCCTCCAGGCAGACTTAGATCTTCTTATATCCATCTCCTGGACACTTGGTACACTCCTCGAACCTAACGTTAAGTTAGACGTGTCTGTGTTCCCTCTTTCTCCTCCTCCACCCGCCGTGAGCTGGGCAGTCCCCTGAGCAGGGCCCATGGTGTTTATTCCGGAAACAGTAAGGAAGGTAGGACCTCCTCACTCAAGGGCCCATCCTACCAGTTTCATCAGGTTTCAGTCTCTGCCCTTCTGGTGTTTTTCCTGTAACTACCCCTTCAAAGTTGCCGTAGTCAAAGCCATCCCTCCCCTGCTGCCTCCCGAGGCTGCCTGCCTGGGCTCCACTCCTGGGCTTGCTGGAGAGGCCATGCACAGGAAAGGCTATGAAAAGAGCCTTTCTGTAAATTTTCGATGGGACTTGCCAGAAACCATAAGTTGTAAATCTGTTTTGTTGCTTCAGAGAAAGATGGGGAGGAGGAAATGGTTTGCTTCTCTTCAGCTCTGGCAAAAAGCCTTGCCTCGTATCTGTCCTGGGCTACGCTGCCATCCCAGGAGTTAATCCACTATTAATCCCCTGCCTCAGGGGTTTTAGCCTCAGAAAACTGACCACTATGGGTCTCTGCTTTGTGACTTTTCAACCATTTCTCGTTTCCAAATCAGAGCCACCTGTTGACATTCCCCTTTAATGTCTTTGTGGGTTGAGGGTCTTCTGCATTCATCACTGGCTCTGGCACAGCTAAGCTTCTGGGCCCTCCATCTCCCACCTCTCGGAAATGCACTCACCTGATGGCGAGTTCCGAGGAGGAGGAGGGCTGGTTTCAAGGAGTTCAACGAGAAAGAGAGGGCAGGTTCTTTTTTAAAAACTCATTTTTTAAAAAATTATAAAAACAATGTAAATCATTATCATTACAGATAGTTTGGGAAATAGTTGTGTTTGCAAGGCAGGACAGTGTTTGCGGGGAGGGACAGGAATCCTGTCCCTCCTACCGGTAGCCATTTTCACTTTCACCTTTGTGTAATTCATCAGGCATATACATTTTTGCATGACGCATTTAGAATTTTGTATTCTGCTTTTTCCACCTAACAGTCTATCTCCAGCACTTTTCTGTTTTGCTGCTAATCTTCATAATTATCATTTTAAACGACTGCATCACCATCGGTTAAAGGGCTGGGCTGGGATTTCATTAACTGCTCCTTCCTCATCTGAGCGGTGTGCTGGTGGCCATGGCAGGTGAAGGATGGCAGAATGCTCACTAGGAGGACGGTGAGGGGAGGAGGAGTGTGGTGACTCCCTTACAGTTGTTCCTTCCATTTCACTGGCTCTGTTGGGGGAATCCCTGTAGCAGCTTCAAGTTTGCACCCTCTTGGTGAAAGGGAACAACCTCTGTTGCACTCCTACGCTGTGGCAGGCGCTGTGCGAAGTGTGTTCTACCAGGTAACCCTGCCAGTCAGGGCTCATTCTCATTTCACACATGAGGGCTTTGGAGGAGTGAGGAGAGGAAAGAAGCATCTTCGCCAAAAGCTAGATGGCCACAGGACACCAGAGCCTGCACTCTTCCTACCACTGCCAAGTCTCTGCTTGCTCTCCAGGTGGCCGTGCAGTCAGTCATGTCCGTGGAGCCCCCCTGAAGGCAGGGAGAA
Source organism: Leucopleurus acutus (assembly GCF_964270905.1). Classification (NCBI taxonomy): domain Eukaryota; kingdom Metazoa; phylum Chordata; class Mammalia; order Artiodactyla; family Delphinidae; genus Leucopleurus; species Leucopleurus acutus. The sequence continues at coordinate 132,584,032 of NC_139142.1, read as the reverse complement.
GTGCTTTCCTGACTTTGGGGGTGGTGGTGATGAGCAGCCCTGCTCCCCCCATGATACCCCAGTGCTGCAGTCATGGCTCTGGGTCTCTCTCTCCACAGCCTTACGACAGTCTGCCTACCTCACAGACCTGCTTCTTCCAGCTGAGACTGCCGCCCTACTCCAGCCAGCTGGTCATGGCTGAGCGCCTGCGCTACGCCATCAACAACTGCCGCTCAATCGACATGGACAACTACATGCTCTCGCGAAACGTGGACAACGCTGAGGGCTCCGACACTGACTACTGACCACCCAGGGTGCCGTCGCCCCTCCTTCTTCTCGATAATGCTCACTTCCAACTTAATGCTGATACACTTTTATGGTAACTAATAGATGTTTTAGGAACATAAACCAACATTATAAACAGTGGCCACATTTAGTTACTCTAAATGTAACAAAGAAATTAGATGTTTTTATTTTTCTGTGATTGTACAAAAAAAAGACAAAGTGCTCTAAGTCAGGTTTTTCCCTCCATATTTGTGGTCACTTTTGATAAGTTTGCATGGAACCATTTCGGTGCATTTTTAGTTGGGAATGGTACATTTTTGTAAACCCACCCAGTGAACATGAAATTGTACATTGTGTATAATTGTTCATTAGAAAGGACAGTTTTACATGAATATTCATATATTTATTTTGTTTTAATTTGAATTGCCTGTGCAGGGTTCCTTATGCAGAGAAATAAAGCCAATTCAGGAATCAGTGCATGGGCTGCTTTTGTTATTGGAGCTTTGATGAAGAGAGAATGAGCTTTCAGACTAGTTGCACTCCGACAGCTTTTTGACTCATCAGAAACATTCCTTCACACTGGGCTTTGCTTGGAAATGACAGAGCAGAGGGCCACGTGGGTATAGCAGCCCCCTGAGGTGAAAGCTCCTGTGTTTATTGGTTCTGTCATCCTTGGTCTCTCACTGTGTTCCCTCACTACAGGGTCCCTGTGTCCATCCTTTAGCACTATGCTTCCTCCTTCTCCGTAGCTGGCTTAACGTGTAACGCGCTAATAGGAGCCTTTCTTGAACAGCCCCAGGATGCCTGGTACGGGATGCAGCTCTACTAGGCCAGGAGGAAACTAACTAAAGTGATATAGTTGTGACTGCCCACCGCCACCGCCCTTTGAGGAGCCAGCGGATCCAGTGATGGAATTAAAGAGCGGGGCAGTTGGCAATAACGTGTCATCTACCCTGGAAGGGCAGCCAAGTGGGCACTTAGCGTACATGAATGAGTGACCATGTGAATGTGTGAATGAATTTGAGAACTAATGCGTGGCTTTTATGTCCTTGAATGATGGTGGGGAATTGTGCAGGGGACTGGGGAAGGGGTTACATCCTTGGTGCTTAAACCCAGGCCTTTTGAAGGCCCTGGGCGATGTGTTCATTTGCTCAGGCATGTCAGAATGAGCATGTGGTCCTGGGAGAAAGGGCTATCTGGAGAGCAGCTGTGAAGGCTCTGCGAGTGGGAACAGGGAGAGGGCACAGCCTTTGGGTGGCTCCTCTCTTTCATCCACTACAAGTTCATGCCGCACGCTACTTCCAGTGTACTTCATGGACAAGGTCAGGGCTGACAGCCTGCTCAAATGAGGTGCCAGAGAGCCTTATAGGCGCTTGTTTTCCACCAGGAAGGTAAAAGGTGTGTGTTTGTGAAGAGAAATTGGAAGGAAGATGTGGTTTTGTTGGCTAAAATGATGTGGTGCATGGATATTTCCCAGTGAGTGTATCTAATAATATTTAGAATGAAGACATTTCATTTTTATGGAAAAGAGGCTTCAATTGGCATTGTGTCTCAGAAGGAGACCACAGCTTCTGGGGACCCCCAGGGGGTTCTGAGCCTTTAATACTTGATCTGAGAGCTCAGTCAGAAGCAGCGGTGAAGGTCTTTGTGCTTGAAGCACTCACTTGGGGGGTGGGAAGGCACTGTCCGGGCCTCTGGGCCAGGAGGGAACTTCTCTCAGCGAAGAACGGCCTCTGCGTGCTGCTGAGATCCTGGACAACGCCAAAAGGGGTCTCTTCGGGCCTTCTGGGCTGGCTCCCGGTGACAAGTACCTCTTCCCTCTTCCTTGGTGGGCTGGGCTGAGGGTGTGCCGAGCTGAAGGCTACGTCTGCAGTCTCAGACTGTTTTAAATCACAAGAAGGCCTTGACCTTCATGAGGCTCTGGGCTCTGCTGCCGCAGTTCCCTCTGGACTCAGGGGAAAGGGCACCCGCAGCAGGCTGATGCTCAGGCCCCACCTGTCAGGCCTAAGGGGCGGCTCCTCAGGAGGCCTAACTCTGCGAGGAAGACCTGCACAGACACCTTGCTTTTATAACAGATGCCATTTCTTTGCTGGAAACCTGTCATTTTTCTTCGTCCTCTGAACTTTGGAAGCTCTGGGAGAGAGGAGGAGGTGTGAGTCCCTGATGTGAGGAGCTGAAATGAGCCTAGTGCCCCTATTTTTTTCCCCCATAGTTCACTTTCAACCCCCATAGAGGCTTAGGCCTTTTTTTTTTTTTTGCTAGACTCATTCAGTTAACAAATCCTTGCAGTTTTTATCACCCTTAAAAAGTCTCAAGAGAACTTTGGCCCCCTAGCCTTTAGATTTCCTTAAAGGCCCTTTCAAGGTGCAGCTTTTTTCTGGGCCTTTGCCCAGCACTGCCAGTGAGATGAAACCTGTATGTGGTAAGCTCGGTTTTTAGCAAAAAGCAAGTCTTGGGCATTGAATCCCAGAGCTGGAGGAATAGTAGAACTAAGGCATCAGATGATCTCTCCCTTTACAGACCAAGAATTTGAGGTCAGGAGAGGGAAAGTGCTGGATCCCAGGTACTTACAGACGAGAGCTGCGAGTCCTGGCTTCCTGTCAGCACGCCAGTGGTGGAGTTGAGGGGGCTCAGTCAGCCCCCTGCAAACATTCAGCCTGTGCCAAAACAGGCCAGTGTGTCCCTGTAAGACAAGCCTCAGGGCACAATGTACCCCCCAGCAGGCTCTGCTTCCTAGGGAGCAATCTGGAGCCCCTGACCTCAGAGCACGCGGCCCCAGCCTCTGCTGGCGTTGAGGGTCAGCCGACTAGCCAGTATGATGTGGTGACTGGGGCCAGCCCCCCACTAGGGGGCACTGTCCTGCCCCAGTGCTGAGGTTCTGCAGCCTCCCACTAGCTTTCACTTTGGCTGCCTTGGCCACGACTGAGAGTGAAAAGAGTTAGCGTTCAGGAGCGGGGCAAACTCTGGTGTGTTCTAATGGAGGCTGTGAGGGCACAGATAATCCCCAAGCCATTTCCCAGTGGCTATGGGTCAGGCTCCCATCTCCCCCAGCTCGCCCTTCTCTGGACATGCATTGGGCTTCCTGACTGTCTTCCTGAGCTGTGCCTGCTGCTGGTACCAACCTCATGGGAGCTGGGGTCAGTCTTCCAGTCTCGGCTCAAAGGCCGTGTCCTCCATCACGTGTTGCTTCTTGTGGGTTCTGCTGGGCACTTGGCTTTTCTAGCCCCCTGTGGACGTGAGGACGCCTTTCCCTACCCTCTGCCTTCCAGGCAGTACACAATTAGACAGAATCTCAGCACAGTGTCACAGAGAGTGTACTGGTCCTATTTTACAAACAGAGAAATGGAGGCTCCGAGAAGTCATAACTTGTCAGGAGTTATGGCTGGCAGAGCTGGGAGAGCGCTCAAAACCCCCCTCAACCCCAGCTGCATGTCTTCTGACTAGAGTGACTCCCTTGAGGTAGGGCCTGGCCCAGCCCATGCCCAATACCCAGTAAATGTTTGTGAGATGAATGAATTGGTGGATTAATTAAGCATGCAGTGCCCCTTGTTCTATGCAAATCTGAGAGAAGACCTTGAAAGCAGTTTTTAGACTAAGCCAGGGCACTGTGTTCTGTCCAGTGCCTTTGCTCAGTGCCTGGTGATGTGAATGCACAGGGACTGTTAGAAGGCAGCGTGGAGAGTAGTGTCTGCCTTCCAGGAGTACCTCAGATGGGCCTGGGCTCAGGGACCCAAAGGTCCTGTGCAGGGGGCAGGGCCTAACCGGAGCCCTAGAAACCATGCTGGACACAACTGTCAGCACAGCTTTCGTTCTGTGATCACTAGTCTTGGTACGTGAGGGTTTACTAGGCATCAAGGGGAACTTAACCCTCATTTATAAAAGAGCTTCTGGGGGGAAAGGAACCTCAGGGGAATGTAGGTTACCTGCTTTCCAGCTGAATATACAGTAACCTTTGTTTGCTTTACAAACACAGTCTCATAACCCTTAAGAGAACTTTGCAAACAAGATTCTCTAGCTATCCCAATATACAGGTAAGAAAGCCGAGGTTTGAAGAGGGCTGACCTGCCCTTGGTCAGAGGAGAGCTAGAAACCAGGTCCTGTTTTTCCCCCAGACTAAACCACCAACTTAGGGCAAACAAGACCTCTGGGAATTGGGGCTTATCAGAGATGATGAAAGCAAAGCCATGGGGTTTAAGTGGCTCTGTTTTAAACAAACATTTAAGTCCCTGGAAGCCTGAGCTTTCTTTCAACATTGTTTGCAGTAGTGGCTGAAAAATTAATTTCCTGCAAAGCCTCTCTCCAGAGTTCAGAGCAAGGGTGGGTAAACTAGAAAATCACCCAGAGGACACCTGGGTCTCACAGGCTAGTAGTAGGCCCTCGCGTTCCACTGCAGCTGGTGGCCTGGCAGGGCTGGCTTTCCCCACACAAGGATGAGGAAGGATTATGCCGGTCCAGGGTCACTGCGGTTACCGGTTTCTGGGCTAAGGGATGGTCTAACCAGGGGCCCAGGGGCAGCAACTGAGGCCTTCGGCAGTCCCTGGAGGGGTTTGGGCGAGGTAGGGTGTTGTTTGCCTGCCCACAGGCTCTGCCTAGAGAAATTTCAGCCCCTCTGGGCCTTCACCGTCATCTTCTTGGGGCCCTGGCACCTGCTGGAGGTGGCCTGAGTGGGGGATCTCCAGCTCTCGTTTCATCCTCATAATAACCTCTGAGGCCTGGGTGAGGCCCCTCTTCTCCCTTATTTTTCTCATCACCTCTCCTGCTTACCTTTCCTCCTCACTCACTCTGTTCCAGCCATAACACACCAGCCATGCTCCTTGTCTGGGGCCTTTGCGCTGGAGGCTGTTGCCTCTTGTCTGGAATATTTTCCTCCAGACTCTGCACCGTTCTCTCCCCCACTTCCTTTCTCAAATGCCTCCTTCTCAATGGGGCTTACATTGGTCGACCTCTTTTAAGTTGCTTTTTCCTTTCCAGCAATTCCCAAATATCCTCTCACCCTGTATTTTCCCTCTTCCCCAGTACTTATCTCCTTATACACCAATTACTTACTGTCTCTTCCCCCAGTAAAACATAAGCTCCATGAGAATGTCTTTTTTTCCTTGCTGTTTCCCCAATATTGGAGCAACGAATTAAGGAACCCATGTGTGTGGTCAGGCCTCTCAAGATGGCTGTTCTCTTGCTCTCTTTACATCCCCTGCCTGACCAGTGCCTGTTTCACCTAAACCTTACACACGTGACGTGACTGATCTTCCTTTGTTCTTGTCCCAGGCCCCAGCTGAGGCTGTTCTTATCAAAGGGGTGGTGAGGGGCGTGCCATTCCATTGGTTTCCCTCGTAACTAATGAGCTCACCTGACATCAATTCCCCTATAACCGGTAATCTCCCCTCCCCCCCCACCAAGCGAAGACTGCCACCACGTCCTGCCCACCATCAGCTGCGCACAGTGGGGCGTCACTCCAAGGCCTTGCTTCAGACATGTAAGATTCCTCCATCCATTAAACCATTGATGTCTCTGCTGCTGACTCTGGGCTCTTTCTTCAGTCTTAAAGCTGGACAAGTGCAGGCCTTGCAGGCCTGTGGCGTGCAGCCCAGTGAGTAGGCATCAGGAGCCCCTTTCACAAAGAAGAAACACCTGGCCTCAGGTGGTTAAAGGGCCTTGATCTCACTCAGCTGGTGATGGGAGGAGCCAGGGTGTGAGTATCACCCATTACTCCACCATTCTCCCTCCTTTCCCCACTTACCCAAAGTTTTCCCCGTGCACCTAGAACCGGGAGGCTGCAGGATGGCTGAGAGCCCTTCCTTTGGTGGCTAAAGGTGGGGCACCAGTGACTAAAGCCCTGAAGTTGAACTCCAGGCGTGCGCCCACGTTCAGCAAATATAGCAGGTAAAAATTTAACTTTGCATTGCTTTTAATGGCTTCGTTAACCAAGGATTTAACCAGGTCTGCTGCTTTTATGTCTTTTACTTTGGGTTTTTCCAATGATTGTTTCCCTTTATGATGGGAGAACGGTATAAAATAAGGATAACAATCCAGTTTATGAAAGAATCACAGCAACAAGCGAATTTTCTAGAATCGCGTTTGCAGTCACTGCTAGGAATGCATCTGCCAGATGAAAGGCTACCGGGCTCGGGGGGGGGGGGGGGGGCGGAGGGCGGCGCGGAGCAAAGCCTCTAGGTAACCCGTTCGATGGCTCTCTAGCGCCTGGCGCCCGGGGTGCCTCCCCTCCTCCCGCTGGTGCAGCACGGAGACGCGCCCCCGGGTAGCTCCGAGCGGCCACGCCTCCCCACGGCTGTTATTTAGACACCCCCCCCCCAACTGCGACCTCAGCCGGGGAGTATGGGCTAAGGGCTCCCGCGCAGCGCCAGGCGGAGAACCGGGTGCTTAGGGGAGACAGGGAAGGGTGCTGGTGTTTAGTGAGAAACACCAGAGTGTTTTTCAAGCATCTGGCCATCAAACCTTGCACTGAGCCAATGTATAAAATCGTAATGTGCGGGAGGCGCTCGTATCCCCGTCTTGGCTGAGGATGTGGCGGCTGTCTAGGGGCTGTTGTTCAATGCAGGCCACTCCTCCCGCCCGGAGGCCCAGGGCCGGTGTCCCAGACACGGCCCGCCCGGCCTAGCGCAGAAGCTGCTTGCGGAGGGCAGCGCCGGGCGAACGCAGGCCGCGCGGGAGCTGATCGGGGATCATGGCCGCGCTGTGTTCGGCGCGCAGAGTCAGGCGCGGGCACGCGGCGCGCAGGCGGCGCAGGCCGGTCGCGCTCACGTTGCGGCAGAAGTCCACGTGCAGCGTCTGCAGCGCCCGCCCGTGCGCCGCCACGGCCGTCAGCGTGCGGTTGGTGACGCGCGCGCAGTTCTCCAGGCGCAGCGCGCGCAGGCGCGGGCAGGAGCGCAGCAGACGCGCCAGGCAGTCGTCGGTGACGTGGCCGCAGCCCGACAGCGTGACGGATGCCAGGTTGGGGCACCTGCGGAGAGAACGCGGTGACCATGGGCCGGGGCCGAGGAGGGTGCGGTTAGCGTGCTAGCGTGCGGCCGCCCCCGGTCACGCCCCTTAGCTCCCTGGTTGGTCCCCGTGCCAACTCTGGGAGACCGGGCAGGCCCTCCCGCTTTTTATAGAGGAGGAACGGGCCCAGAGAGTTTCGGGCACTTGCCCGCGGTGACACGCCGGGATCTGAACCGGGGCTTCTGTCCCATGTCCCCTGTTCTTTCTGCCACTCCCTCCCACCTTACTTTAATCTGCCTGGGCTCTTAGTCCCAGGAGCCCAAGCCCCGGCCCTGCTGTGGACATAGGCGATGCTGGTTCCAAGGAGGATCGGCTACAGTTTCTTTGGTTCTTTCAGACTTGTTGCCTTGGGTGGGGGTGAGGAAAGCGGTGTGGAGTGACCGCTCCAGTCTAGCTTCAAGCTGAGGCCCTGATGCTCCTGGCAGGACGGTGCAGAGAGGAAGGGTTTTCTGTGGGGTGGCTTAGGGTCAGGCCCATTCCAACCCGTGAGGCCATCGGGGCACGCCTCTTGAGTATTCGCTCTGAGTTCTAGAGCCCTGGTTTCAGCTCAGTTGACTGAGACAGTTACTGCATCTCCAGTGGGATGCCAGCCTGTCACAGGCCAGGATCTGGAGGTAGCTAGACCCAGGCCTGAGGTGGGTACAATCAGGGATACAGGTAGCTTGTCCAGAAAGCTTTAGGGCCGGGGGGGGGGGGGCTCTCTGCCCCAACCTTACCAGCACCTGCTGGGGGAAAAGATTTGAGCAAATTTGGCTTATTTGCACCATGACCTTGATTAAGTCACTCGCTGAGCCCTAGTTTACCTGGGGGAGTGTGTTGGGAGTGGGTGGCAGGGAGGGAATAATGCCTACCAGTGGGGCTGCTGTGATGATTAAGCGAGATTTGGGGTATCTGGAACCTGTACAGGACCTTCCGTAGGCCATCATAACCCATGTTTCCTGGGAGCAAGCAGGACCAGACCGCTTCCAGTCCAGAAGGACCTGTCTCAGCGGTGCAGGCCTTGGCTTCCTGTAGCCAGAGGGAGCTGGAGTCGGGCCACAGGGGGTTTCCCTCTCCCCATCAGCCTCCCCCATTGCCCCTTGACTGCACCTGCCTGGGCCAGCTCAGCTCCCTTGTTCCTGAGCAAGGAGGTGAGGAACTAAAAGACTGGTCATGGCCACATCCACACGCCGAGTGCATCCTGTCTTCCCAAGTCCACACAACTTCCTAAGTCTTCATATCAACCTTCCACCCCCAATTTCATGAATGAGGAAACTGGCTCAGGGAGCTCGAGTGACTTGCCTGTGACACATTTGCTGTGTGACCCAGGACAAATGTCCGAACCTTGCTGGGCCACCTCCTCATCTGTCAGGCAGAGAAACTGTTACTTTCAGGGTGGTGGTAAGGATTAGGTAGGGGTTTAAGCCCCAGGGCTGTTAAATGATCCCTTCCTGTAAGAACCTTTAAAATAATCCGGATGCAGGAAGAAACCAGAGGAAGAAAAAGCCAGCTCCCTCCCTGCCCAGCCATCCTCAGCTTTCCTCTCACAACCCCTCTCCCCAGCTGATTGCCAGGTGTAGATTTGGCGCATACTTATCGATACCTACTATGTGCCAGTGCTGCTGTGTCATTTAATCCTTTCAGCGTGTGAGATAAGGTAGTTTATCCCATTTTACAGATAAACAAATGAGGTTGAAAGTGTTTAAATATTTGGGCTGGGGTCACATGGCTGGACAGTAGCAGAACTGGGGGACTCAGCCCCGAGCCCTTTGCTTTTTTGGTGACACTGGGAACCCTTGCCGTACCTAGACAGTGGCCTTGGAGGTCCAGTCCACACCTTGCTGGTTTGGGGGATTAAACCTGGTTCCCCTACAACAAGAATGCAGCAGATCTGGGGCAAGCTTTTCACCCCATACATATCGCCCTCCAGTCTGATTTCTGGGCCTTGTTAAACTCATCAAAATGTCATGGTCCCACCAGGGACCAGCCCCAAGTCCATCTTCTGTTTTCTTCTCTTGCCTTAAAAAAAAAAAGGGGGGGCGGCGAGGCCACTACACTATTTCCTCCCATTCCTTGTTGGGCTGCCAGAACATAGCAGCTGTTAGACTTGGGTGGCAGCAAGCTGACTGAACGTAGTTTGTTAGTAAACAAGGGGGTGTCTTTCCTCAAAGGCTAGGACAGGACTGGTAAAGTCTCAGTGAGAGTCAGTTCTTGCATGGACTGCTCTAGGCAGGAGGCTGTGACTGTGAAGGGAGTCTAACCCATGGCTAAGCCTCTGTGGGGTTGACAGGTCAAATACAGGATGTATTTGGGACAGGCACCAAAAAAATTATTCCATCTATCTGAAATTCAAATTTCTCTGGGCCTTTTGAATTTTTATTTGCTAATATCCGGCAATCCTAGACCGGGGCAAGTCACACCACCTGTCACAAGTTCCGGTTTGCTCATTTGAAACTTAGGCTAAAACACCCTCTCCTTCAGGTGCCGTGAAGATTAGTGAGTTTCTAATAAGGAAACCATTATCACCACCCCTACTTCTGGAGCCTGGCTTGGTCAGCTAACCCAGGGCTGAGCACCCTAACTCTCCTTCCTCGGCCGCATTTCACAGGTCTTGGGGTTTGCTTGCTAGGGGCAAATCGTAGGGGTGAGCTGATTGCTGAATCTAGAAACCTCTTCCTGGAGCCTGACCTTGAAAATGAAGGCCCAGCTGGACCTACCCAGCACTTAACGGCTGCCAGGGAAGACAGCCGCCTGAAACACAGGGACAGCTGAAGCCAAGTTTGTCCTCTTTGCCGAAGCAGCTCCAAGACCCGTGAGGCTAAGAGGAGGATTGGTGCCCGTTTCCCCCAGGATTTTATCCATCTTCTGGGGACCGCGCAGTGGGCAGGCCTGGAGGGTCTAAGCCTTGGGCCTAGTCTGAGGCTCCCGGAAGCAAAGCCGTCTTGCTCTTGTAATTGGCTCTTCCCTGACCCCCGGAAGCCTCCCAGAGCTCTGGATGCCAGCGCTGCTCAGAGGCGGCCTACCTGTCGCACACCTGGAGGAGGAAATCACTGACTAGGCTCTCGTGCCGGCTGCAGATGTTCCTCTGGAGGGCGCTCTTGAGCCAGTCCTCGATGCTGCACACCTGCACGCGGCTGGAGTGCCAGCAGATGGACAGGCTCCTGAGCGCCGGGCTCAGGAGGAAGTTGTCCTTCTTGAGTTCTGTGAGGGAACGGAAGTGCAGCAGGGGCCACAGCGCGGGGTCCTCAAACACGTCCTGGAGCTGGGGGCAGGTCCTGGCAAGGTTCTTCCTGCTGTCCTTGTCCAGAAAGGAGAAGAGGTGTAGCAGGCACTCGCGGTTGAGCTGGGTGATGTGCATGGTGCACGGCAGCCACGGCGTGTGGCTGGAGCCCGGGGTCCTGACCTACCTCCTGCTCCTCCTCCCCAGCTCCGGGCTGGTGGACATATATGGTTGAGGAATGGTGTTTATTTTTGGCCAACAACTGGTGCTGCTGCTCTGAAGAGGCGGGGAAGCCCAGACCCAGACACACGTGCAGCAGTCCGTGGCTCGGCTTATGTTCCGAGGAATTGAAAACCCTGGCAGAAAAGCAGCGTATTGAAATTAAATAGCTTCCTTAAAAGGGATTTCTTTCCTTTTAGCTGACCGTGGTGTTAGGCGGAGAGCTCTTTTGGCATTTTCATCTGTGGTGCTGGCTGGACCACCTCTGTCTGGGCTTGCAGTCTCTACTCACTGGGAGGGACTCTAATTGTACATAGGATCTGTTTTTGTTTCCTAGGACATCAGTATGAGTCTTTTGCTCTCCTCTTAGTAGGAAGAAGACTGCTGTCTATGAAGAGCTAAGGGGGACGGTTTTGTGCTCAGAGGTGTAAGCAGAAGCCTGGGTGACACTTTCATCTGTCACTTTGTTCAGTAGTGATGGTTTCCAGGCTGAGCTACCTTCAAATCCTGCTGCTCTCCTCCAGGCGCAGGGATTTCTTCGGTCTCCCAGTTGGCTGTATTTTTACCCTGAGCTTTTCCATAAAAGATTTGTCTTAAGTAGCTTATCTCTCCAAGGTTCTTCTGTGTGTGTCACGTTTTAAACTTAAGTTTACTTGGCTTTACATTTTTCCAGATATGTGACCCGCTGTATCTAGTCTGTATTTCCCCAAATGTCAGGACGGATGAGGTAGCTCTTAATACAAAACTGCTTGAAACAATTTTAAGTTGAAGTATTTTACTCTTTTGCCCTTTAAGCCTGCCACACACCATCCTCCTTGTGAGGGATGCTTTTAGCTCCTGGAATTAAGCTGCTAGGCAGGTTGCCTGGAGGTTGTTCATTAAGTTCTCCCTTCCTAAAGTAACTGAGATTTCTCAGTCCATGGATCCATTTTCTAATACTGCTTCACTCCCAATCATTCACCAGACCCTACCGCATTTCCCCTCCTGTGAACTCCTAGCTCTGTGTACCGGTTGGTTGGTTGGTTGGTTTGTGGGCTACAGTAGTGAGATGAGGAACCATTTTTCCTCTGCTGGACCAGGGAACACCACCTCAGTGGTTACCTTTGTCCCTTTTCCCACATAATTAGAATGGGAAGGAATGGGAATACTTTGTTTCCACTTGCGTGGAGTAACACAGATGAGGCACATAGGGCGGACCCTCTTCGGGAACTAAGGCTCGATCAGACCTGGTGCAGCTTTGCCTGTTAAAGCAGAATGCAGCCTAGAGGAGAAAGCAGGCATTCTAGCCAGCACCCTGGCTCTGAGGAGCCGGTCTCAGTGGTCCCCTGTGCCTCAGGTACCCGGCCACTGCCAAGGTAAAGTGGAAGGGGTGACTTTCCTTAAAAAAAACAGGAACCAATAAACAGCCAAAAGGAAGATGTGTTTCTCAAGGAAAGGTTAACTAGGAACTGCTCATATTTCAAGCTAATCATTTTAATTGTTCGAATTAAAGCTGACAGCCAGAGTCCCTCTTTGGGCTCTAGCTACACTCACCCACTGAAACGGTACTGCTGCACCAGAGGTGGATTTACTAGAAAGCCTTATTATCTCCACTTTCACTCCCAAATCCTTTCCAAACCAGTACTTTTTAGAGGGCCGATTCCTGGAAGTAGTTGGTTCTTTCACCTTCCTAAAAGGCAGAGCCATGTTAAGTGTGCTGGCCACAGGGGAGAGTCATTGTGGTTCCTCGTGGCTTCCAAGCTGCATTCCCGCAGCTCTGCTCGAACAGCAAAACGTGGGCAGGGTGAACGTTCAGAGCCTGGCCTCTTCGCTGCTCGTCCCGCGGGGTTGTAGGGAGCACCCCAGAATGCAGGGTGGGTCCCTGTGCCTGCCTGCCTGCCTGCAGGGAGGGATCTGGCTTGCGGCCTGGGGGTTGTGGCAGCAGCTCCTCCCAGCTCCTCCCTTTCCGCCCTGTGGAGCTCAGCTCCGGGGCTGCAGCAGTAGCCGCTATGGCCTCTGACCAGCACAGCTGCCAAAAGGAGACGTGTGACATGGGAACTGGAGGCAAAACCATTTGGGCTGCAGGCGCCTTTGTCTTCAGTTTCAGAAGACTGATAGAAACAGGCAAATAAGTAACACAGAAAAACGATGGGTGTGGACACAGGGTGGGTCTTGATTTTTTTGCTTGTTTGCAGGGGACATGGGGGCGGAGAGGGGTGTAAAGCAGAATATTTATTTTTTAACAATGGCACTTGTTTGTCTGTTTGGCTTTAAAAGGCGATCCTTTGCTCGGAGCCCCAAACCTAGTTCCTCAGAGTCGAGTCTGGCTCCAAAGGAGTCAAGTGGACCTCATTTTTATAAAATCTTGTCACAGGGAAAGACAGGATGAAGTCACTCACTGCCGGCGAGCTCTCCCTCAGGACCTGAACGCAGGCACTAGAGGCTCTCTCCCACCACCCCCCTCCCCTGCCCCTCCAGGTCACTCCGTCTGGGCCCATGTGCACCAGCAGCCCCAGATGGCGAGGGGTCTGTAAAAACCTACTACCTGTTGACTGACTCTAACGGCCTGTAGCTTGAGCTAAGTACATCATCACTTACTATGCTCCACTGAAAGGTGTTCAGAAATAATAGTCAAAAGGAAAGAGACCAGATCTTTAATGATACTTTCCATAAAACAGTTCAGGTTGGTGAAGCAGAAAAGGGATGTGATTACAACTTAAATGAAATCAGTCACTTGCACAGTTAATCCTCTCAGCATCACACAGACTAGGTTTTAGTGGAAATGATTACATCACACACAACCATCACTCACAGAGGGCAGTCTGGAGTCCTTCACAGACCTGAGGGGGAAGGTACTGCACCCAGTGAGGTGATGCACAGACCTTGGACCACAGCATGACGCCACCCACGCCCACCCCTTCCTGTGCTATGGGCACCTTCCTGCGGCCGTACGCTCATCCCTTGGGACCCATGCCCTGGATGCAGGAACGGACTTTGCTCAGGAGCTCCTCCAGGGCCTGTGTGAAGAGGCCACTTCAGCAACAGGGGGGATGTGAGAAAGTTTAGGGGACGGTGGAGGTGGAAGTGGGATAAGTATATCTAAATAGACTTACGTACATACACTAAACCAATGAAGAGGAGGTTTGGCTGTAAGAAATAAATATGTCCCCAACCCCGGAAACCAAGCTGCTGAGCAGGTTCCACAGGTGAGATACACATTTAACACTTAACCAGGGCCCATATACTTTACTGGTTTTATTCTATTACATTTGTCATCACTAGACACTGAGTAGAATACAGTGGATAAGCAAAAGTTTCTCCACCATGGAGAGAGATTTGTGTTGCCACAAACTGTTTCTGTCACCCACCTGTGTGGGAGGACTTCTGAGAAAGTTTTCTTGTTCCGAGGAGCCCTGTGACTCGGCGTGAGGCCCTGCCTCAGCGCTGCTCTCTGAGCGAGAAGCCACAAACACGCTAGAGACAACACGGCACAAGGGAAGAGCCCCGAAGAGCACGAAGAGCTTTTGAAATAGGCGTGATACAGCTGCACAGTTAAAAATTTCAAAATACAGAGAGGCACATTTACATCGCTGGGGTTCAAGTGGACAGTTCACACGGGTCCAGTCACTTTTCCAAAGAACCTTCATGATACCCTTCAAACGTGTCTGCTGAAGTAAAATCAAGAAATAAAAACACTGCGGGATTCAGAGAGGAGACGCGTTCATTTCCTAAGCCAACAGCGTTGCCTGTGTGAGGACCACGTTCCCCAACAAAGTAGTCTAGTCTGTTGTTAAGTTCCATGCGGTATAAAGGCCACTTTCCTCCGTCAACACTGCCCGAGGCTTTCTTGCTGGAGTTATAACTGCTGCCTGTCCAGAGACTAATGATGTAAGTGCAAATGTCAGAAGTTACAGCTGTGTACCTTCTAAACAAAAGAGCCTGGATTCATAGGAGCGAGATCAGAGGAGATGCACGTTTCAAGTTCAATGACATGGGGTGTTAACGCACTGATACAGTAGATCAAATTATGTGAAACTGTCATTTTTGTAGATCAAAAACAGTCAAATAGAATTTCACATGGCTCGACCTGTGTGATTTAACATTGTGAACTGTTTTAAATACATGTTTCCCTCTTAATTCTAGGCACTCTAAGTTGTAAGACTTAAACACGATGGCAGAGCTTTTCTCTCTGGAGTGAAAGTGTAGACCAGTGCTGTCTGAGAGGGTTCACACGGTGGAACTGTCCCAGACCTGGGCGGTCCTGTGCCACGTGTGGCTGCTGAGCATTTGAAATGTGGCCAGTGTGACTGGAGAACTGAATTCTTAATTTATTTTTAATTAACATTTAACTAACCATATGTGGCCAGTGACTGCTGTATTGGACAGTATAAGTTTAGACATAATTGTAATTTGTTTCTAGTTAAAGTATATAGCAGATGTGTTCTGCTCTGAGAAAATGTGGGATTTACCCAGCTAATATTAAAGTGGAAATAGAGCACATCTGCTCCTGCAACTGCAAATATCCAACCTAGGAGGAGAGCCACCCAACTTTCTTTTACATTCATACACTTAAGAAATTACCTGGACTATTTTTTTCTTTTAACAGAAAAACAAGAATAGCAAAAAGTCTGGTTGGCTGGCTTAACATGAAATACATTCTGCCCCTTGTAACAACTTGTCGAGAATCGGGAAGGGAGGAAAATAATGACTGGGACAAGAAATGAACATGAAAATGTGCCTGGTCCTATCCCACAGGCAGAGCTGGAGCTCCTTCCTTTTCTCTCATTAATTTGCACATCATGCCACCAGCACCCCAAGATCCACAGGCTGGCTTGGAGCGCTTGCAGAAAGCACAGTTACCTTCATTAGATGGGATTCTGGTTCCAGATTTCAGTTTGAGTTAAATCTAAATAGTGCTGGTGCCTATTTTTTTGATTTTTTTTTTTTTTTTTTTCCGGTACGCGGGCCTCTCACTGTTGTGGCGTCTCCCGTTGCGGAGCACAGGCTCCGGAAGCGCAGGCTCAGCGGCCATGGCTCACAGGCCCAGCCGCTCCGCGGCATGTGGGATCTTCCCGGACCAGGGCATGAACCCGCGTCCCCTGCATCGGCAGACTCTCAACCACTGCACCACCAGGGAAGCCCTTTTCTTGAAAATTTTAAAACAGACTACTAACCTCAACAATAGAAACTGTACTTATTCAAAGTGAAAATATTTTCAGTTGCTCTGCTATGAGGATAGGCCAATGAGAATTGTTAAAACTTAGACTAGTAAAGACTTTAGTTTCCTTCTGTGGAAGCAGACCCCACAGTATTACGCGACGTTTAGGTGATGGTCAGGATCAACTCTGGAGGGTAGCATCTCAACCTCAGGTGACCAAGTAAGAAGTAAGACTACAGTGGACATGCAGTTAATCCCGGTGCTACAACTAACAGGGAATTAGGTGCTGACTCTAAAAGGCGAACAGAAGCTATGGTTTCATGGCAGTGGATAAATAACACCTGGATAACATGTAGCCGAGTCATGGAATTTTTTAAACACTTAAGTGTATTTGGCCTTCCTGGGAGTTTTCAGTACCCCTATCTCCATGAAAATACCCCAAAATCAAAAAAAAAAAAAGGTAATTCTTGAATTTGCAATATAGTTACAACTGAACCAACAAATTTAGTTAGTGCAGCTCTGAGAGATACGAAGAGCAGCAATTACCTGGTCTACTTAACAATGCCCTTTCAGTTATCTTTTACAAGCAAAGAGAAGAATTACTGAGCAGTCACTGAAATCTCGTGGGCCACAAATTACGTGCACACATGATCCCTGATTTTGAGCCAACCTGATCTCCGTTACAGCTGTGAGAAGGCAGCAGGTGGTTACGTTGCTCTTCACGATCAGGAACGTATCTTCCTTTCAGCATGTGAGAGTAACAATGCATTGATGTAAATGTGCCTCAAAGTGAGAATTGAACATTAATATAAAAAAGTCAAATAGAACTAAGTTCTTGAAACTACATATAAAAACTGAATTATTACAACTAAAGCAGCAAATCAAAATATCTGCTGAGGTTTTCTGGTAGAACTAAAAAAAAAAATTAGTTGGTGCCCATGTTCAATAAGTCACTACCATTGACAAAATAAAACTAAACCCAAAATAGGAAACTGAAAAGTGCATAATGAAATTAAATCTTGGATCAAGTATTTATGGAAAATTGGAAATGTTTGTCCGGTATAGTTGACGAATAATGATTTGGAGGAGGTATTAAAGTTTATCCGACCCAGCTTTGGCCTGGCGTTCCACATAAAAAAGGATGTAGGCCTTGGCCTTCACAACGGTGTCTTCATCAGTCAGTGTTACAGTACTGTCATTGAAATGGAACCAGCGACCTTCGTGAGTTGCATATGCTGTGTAATGTCCAGAACCGACCCTGTAAGGAAAGGTCAGATGATCAAAGACTACAGAAATCACAAAAGAATCTATGCAACCATATAAATTATCAGGTAGACAATCAATTTTAATAAGTACTGTAATTAGAGAATAAATCCTAGAGGCTTGTAATTTAAGATAGTTGCTTGGGCTCATGTGTTTATCTTCTCAAAACTCATTGAAATGACAAGGAATATACTGACACTGGAAAACAGGGAAGAGTGCCATGGACTGACCAGAAATTGAGGATTTTTTAGGACACACAAAGCAGTGTTTACATGGTACTGGATTAACAGAGAAACCAAACAGTGAAGGAGCTCTCAACCTAACAAGCAGAGGTCAAAGCCTATGGAAACATGGAAAACTGAGGACCAGGAAGTCTTAGAGGAAACCTGAGCATAAGACAGAAATCTGCCTCCAGGGAAGCACTTTCCCTCCTACTTTGGCCATCAAAGGCTTTTCTCTCTCAGCATGACCCACCCACTCACACATGGAACCCCAGAGTCAGTCCTCCTGGGTAGGAGAAAGCCTGTAGATAGAATAGAGACCTTCATAAACTGCTAGAAAAAACCCTTACAACATTTCCATGAGCTGAAGACATCAGACTTAAGAGTGCCCCTGTCAACTACCAAAGAGAAATGCATCTGATGTAATTTCTCAAGTCCAAAGGAAAAAACAAACAAATGAGAATCAGACACGTAGTGGACTTGTCACTTGTAACTATGAATGGTGAAGTCAGTGGAGCAATGTCTACAAAGTTCAGAGGGAAAAGGATTTTCAACATGGGTTGCGGTTTGCCAAGTCTGAAGGTAAAACTGCCATTCTCAAGCGGACCAGAAATAAGGTATATACCCTAATGCAGACCTTCAGGGGGAAAAAGTAGTCGAGAGTGTCATTTAACAAAATAAGAAATGCACCTTTAAAGTAGATGACATGAAGTAAAGTTATTCTAGATAATCCCCCATTTAAATATCAACTGGCCAAGGAAATCAACAGCTTTGGAGTAAAGACTACTCAGGATTTTGTGAACAATAGACTGGTTCTGAATGCTGGGCTCAAATGAACCCTTCTCCATTTTGGTTTCATGTGCCTTCTCTTCATGCTTTGCAACGTCCTCAGGAATATTCTTTCCCACCAAGACTGAAGGAAAGTTCTACTTCACCCACTTTAATGAATCTGAATCTAGTATAGGGAGTCCGGGGAGAGTTACCGGGAGTGGTACAAAACTGTGGGTCTTCACTCTGTATCCCCAGCCCTGAGAAGCCTGCTGGCATACTCACCCGGAACCATGGTGCACCACCACAGCAGCAAGGTCATAGAGGCAGTTCTCCGGGCCGCTGTTCTCAGGCTACAGAACAAGGGAGAAGGTATCCCAGCACTGAGTTAGGAGCAGTGGTCAATGACATCGGCATCTCCCTACCTCAGTGACCTCTACCCTCTATTTGTGAAGACTTAATTTTACTGAAAAGCCATCTTCACCAGGCTAACAAAGGTAATTACCTTACCTCTAGTAAGTAGCATTTCATGTCTAGGCCTCTCAGGGGAAATTCTACATATGTATCAACTTTGTTTCTTAAATATGCTGTCCAATGAAATCTTTTCAAATGTAAGCATAGCACCTGGATGAGAGATAAAGACAAAAATTATAAACAATTTACCTTTCAATCAAAATTAGCTACTTGGTACTAATGTCTCTGAAATAATATTTTAGGTGGCCTACCAGCTTTTCTTTGGATTCTTGATATTAGTTTCTTCCATGAATACCTTATTGTGGTACTGTGATTTATAACAGTATGTTTTTAGTCTTTGTCTCCTCTCCTGGCACAGAGCTTCTAAAAGCCTTGAAATTTTCTAAGTGAGGAGAGCCATGAAGGTGTCTTTTTATGTTAATGAGGTATGGGCACTTGTTGCCAAAAGAACCAAAAAATCAAGAGAGGAGAGAGTTGAAGCTTTCAGTCCCACCCCCCCGACCCCCAAGAGGGGAGAGGGACTGGAGTTTGAATGATCAGCAGTGGCCAGTGATTTAATCAGTCAGCCTGTGTAATGAAGCCCCAAAGCAAAGGGTTTGGAGAGCTTCTAGGCTGGGGAACCAGAGCTCTTCCACGTGCCACCATGCTGGGCCCCAAACTCCATGAGGACAGAAGCTCCTTTGTTCAGGACTTTGCCCTTTGTATCTCTTCATCTGGTTGTTGATTTGTATCCTTTAACATCCTTTGTCATAAATTGGTAATCTAGTGAGCAAACGGGTTTCCTGCGTTCTGTGAGCTGCTCTAGCAAATTAATAGAACCCAAGGAGGGGGTCATGGGAACCTCTGATTTATAACTAGTCGGTCACAAGGAGGGGTAACAATGTGGACTTGCGACTGGTGTCTGAAGTCCAGGGAAAGGGTCACAGGAACCCTCAATCTGTAGTTTGTAGTTGAGAAGCATAATGCACAAAGTAACAACCTGGGCTTGTGACTGGTGTCTGATGGGGAGGGTGATCTTGTGGGACTGAGCCCTTACCCTGTGGAATCTAACTCTGGGTAGATAGTGTTAGAATTGAGTTCAATTGTAGGACACCCATGGTGTCAGAGAAGTGCTTGTTAGTGGCATGGTGGGAAAAAAAAAACCTCCACACATTGTAAATAGTGATTAGGACATATTTACTTATGAATTCTTAAAGGGTGTATTTAGTTTTACTGAAACCCTTAGAGACCAATGCAGAACAGATTATATAAGTATAAAGTTAGAAAAATAATTTGTCTTCCAGTCAATCATAAGCATTTTTCCCCTCAGAATTGCATTATAATTTGAAACTCAACACTTACCTTGGGTAGTTTCTGAATCCAAAACTTTTTAGTGGACTTTTGTTTCTTCTTGCACTTGTGGCACATATATAACTCTGTCTCATCAAGTTCTTCTAAGTCGGTAAAACTGCGAAGACAATCTAAAACCAAATTGATTTGGGCAGCATTAAAACAGGATGTCTTTTATAGAGGCAGTGTACTGTAGGAAGAAGAGACTGTGAACTTCGAAGCTGAACAACTCAGGTTCAAATCTCAGCTTTACTAGCTATATGACCTTAGAAGAGTCAGCCTTTCTCAGTTGCAAAATGGAGACCAAAACAAAAAAGTCTACATTGAAGGACTGTTGTGAGGAAGAGAAATAACATGTATAATGTGCCTGGCATCATGTCTAATAATCTGATGATGATCAATTCATGACAGATGGTATTATTGTAGTTGGGTTTACCATTATTAGTAAAAGAATTAATCTGGATAATTCTGATAAAAATGGTTCCCTAATGAAATCAAGGTTCAAAGAGCAATTTTCTCTCAGTATCTTACATAACAAAGGACAAAGCCCCAAGTTCATAAAAATGTCAAGTTTACCTCAAACATTTTCAGTCATAACTTAATAAACATACATTACAGAAGGCTGCATTACTGACCTTCCTATTATATATCTCCAGTGAATCCTTTGCTTCACACGCTGCTCAGAATCCCCTAGATAAACCACAGCTATATTTTTTTCTTTTAAAGATTTAACTGTGTAATCTGGGATTCGGTAAACTTTGGCCCCAAGCTAAATCCAGCCACCTGGTTTTGTAAATAAAATGTGGAACAGAACCACACCCACTCATTTATATACTCTGTGGCCGCTTTTACACTACAACAGCAGAACGGAGTAGCTGTGACGTAGACCTTATTTGCTGTAAAGCCTAAAAACATTACCATCTGGCCCTTTATAGAAACAGTTTGCCAAAGCCTGGCAAAATTAGTAATATATTCAGAAGTCCATGTATCAATAAAATGTATGTATTGTTCTGTGAGAATAAATATATTATTTTTTTAGAGAAATATGAATGCCTGTGTACTCACCACTCCAGTAAGGAAATGGACTCTAGTACTTGAGAAGCCAGAGTTTATGTGAATGGCATCCCCTAGAGTTGTTCAGGGGGCAGCCTGTGTGGCAGCCCTGGTAAGAGCTTCCTGAGTGCCTCATCCCAGTCAACCTTCCCCCAACCCCAGCAGTAGTCATTATCCTGACCTCCGTTCAATCGTTTCTTGGCTTGTCTTTATATTCCATATATATGCATTTATGCATCTTTAAACAATATACTGTTTGGTTTGAGAAGTTGGGTTGCAAGCACAGACCTAGCGTTTAAGGAAAGGCAACACTCTCGCTGTGCTCGGAGTCTTCAAGTCATAGTCAGCCTTGGCACTAGAGAGAGTGTGAGAAAGAGCCCCTTCAGGGGAGTTAGTGGGGCAAGGTCTAGCAGGGATTAGATGTGGGCCGGGTTCTACACAGGCCAGCATGTAGCCAGAGGCCCATGTACTCTTTTCTTTTTTTAAGCATACTTTATAAAGCATAACATATTATATTAGCTTCAGTTGTATAATATAATGATTCAATATTTGTATATATGTAAAATGATCACAATAAATCTGGTTACCTTTAGTCACCATATATGTTTCAATTTTTTTTCTTCTGATGAGAACTTTTAAGATTTACCCTCTTAGTGACTTCCAAATATGCAATACAGTATAAACTACAGTTAGCATGCTATACATTACATCCCTGTGACTTTATGAGTGCAAGTTTGTACCTTTTGACCCATTTTACCCACCCTCCACCCCGATTCTGGCACCCATCAATTTGTTCTCTTTATCTACGAGCTTGTTTTTTAGATTCCATACATAAGTGAGATCATATGGTATTTGTCTTTCTCTGTCTGACTTATTTCACTTAGCACAATGCCCTCAAGATACATCCATGTTGTCCCAAACGGCAAGATTTCATTCTTTTTCTTTTCTTTTTGGCTCCGTTCGGTCTTCATTGCTGCACGCGGGCTTTTCTCTAGTTGTGGCGAGCAGGGGCTACTCTTCGTTGTGGTGCGCGGGTTTCTCGTTGTGGCGGCTTCTCTTGTGGAGCGTGGGCTCTAGGCACGCAGGCTTCAGTAGTTGCAGCATGTGGGCTCAGTAGTTGTGGCTCTCAGGCTCTAGAGCACAGGCTCAGTAGTTGTGGTACATGGGCTTAGCTGCTTTGCAGCATGTGGGAATCTTCCCAGACCAGGGATCGAACCCGTGTCCCCTACATTGGCAGGCGGATTCATAACCACTGCGCCACCAGGGAAGTCCCAAGATTTCATTCTTTCTCAAGGCTGAATTATATTCTATTGTGCATGTGAGTGAGTGAGTGTGTGTGTGTGTGTGTGTGTGTGTGTGTGTGTGCGCGCGTACCACATTTTCTTTACCCATTCACCCATCAGTGGACACTTAGGCTGTTTCCATATCTCGGCTATTGTAAATAATGCTGCAATGAACATGAGGGTGCATATATCTTTTGAAATTAGTGTTTTTGTTTTCTTTGGATAAATACCCAGAAGTGGAATTGCTGGATCATATGGCAGTTCTATTTTTAATTTTTTGAGGAACCTCCATACTGTTTTCCATAGTGGCTGCACCAATTTACAATCCCCACTAACAGTGTATGAGGGTTCCCTTTTCTCTACATCCCCCTCAACACTTGTTACTTGTTGTCTTCTTGATGACAGCCATTCTTACAGGTGTGAGGTGGTATTTCATTGTGGGTTTGATTTTTATTTCCCTGATAATGATGTTGAGCATCTTTTCATATACCTGTTGGCCCTCTGTATGTCTTCTTTGGAAAAATGTCTATTCAGATCTTCTGCCCATTCCTTCAGCTGACTTTTTAAAAATTTATTATTTAATTTATTTATTTTTGGCTGCGTTGGGTCTTCGTTGCTGTGTGCGGGCTTTCTCTAGTTGCGGCGAGCAGGGTCTACTCTTCATTGCGGTGAGCGGGCTTCTCATTGCGGTGTCTTCTCTTGTTGCAGTTGCAGAGCACAGGCCATAGGTGCACGGGCTTCAGTAGTTGTGGCATGTGGGCTCAGTAGTTGTGGCTCATGGGCTGTAGAGCGCAGGCTCAGTAGTTGTGGTGCACGGGCTTAGCTGCTTTGTGGCATGTGGGATCTTCCCGGACCAGGGCTCAAACCCGTGTCCCCTGCATTGGCAGGTGGATTCTTAACCACTGCACCACCAGGGAAGCCCCCTTCAGCTGACTCCTGAACAACGCAGGTTTAAACTATGCAGGTCCACTCATACAGATATTTTTTAGTAGTAAATACTACAGTACTACATGGTCTGTGGTTGGTTGAATCCATGGATGTAGAAGGACTGTGGACATGAAGGGTCGACTATAAATTATACGTGGACTAACCCCCTCATTGCTCAAGGGTCGACTGCAATCAGATTGTTTTTTTCTGCTATTGAGTTGTGCAAGTGTTTTATATATTTTGGATATTAACCCCTTATCAGATATATGATGCAAATTCAGTAGGTTGCTTTTTCATTTTGTTGATGATTTCCTTTGCTGTGCAGAAGGTTTTTAGTTTAATGTAGTCCCACTTGTTTTTGTTGCCTTTGCTTTTGGAGTCAGATCCAGAAAATCATCACCAAGACTGAGGTCAAGGAACTTACTGTGTATGTTTTCTTCTAGGGGTTTTAGGGTTTCAGGTCTTACATTCAATTCTTTAATCCATTTTGAGTTAATTTGTGTGTAAGATAGTGGTCCAGTTTCATTCTTTTACATATGGCTGTCTGGTTTTCCAAACACCATCTATTGAAGAGACGGTCCTTTCCCCATTGCATATTCTTGGCTCCTTTGTCATAAATTAACTGACCATGTATGCATGGTTTATTTCTGGGTTCTCTATTCTGTTCCATTGATCTATGTGTCTGTGTTTGTGCCAATACCATACTGTTTTGATGACTGTAACTTTGTAGTATAGTTTGAAATCAGGAAGCATAATACCTCCAGCTTTGTTCTTTTTTTCTCTAGATTGCTTTGGCTATTTGGGGTCATATGTGATTCCATACAAATTTTAGAATTATTTGTTCTAGTTCTGTGAATAATGACATTGGTATTTTCGTAGGAATTATACTGAATCTGTAGATTGTCTTGGGTATTATGGTCATTTTAACCATTGATTCTTCCAATCTGTGAGCACAGTATATCTATATCTTTCCATCTGTTCGTGTCACCTTCAATTTCTTTTATCACTGTCTTGTAGTTTTCCAAGTACACGTCTTTTCTTTTAATTAATTTTTATTGGAGTATGGTTGCTTTACAATGTTGTGCTAGCCTCCACTGCACAACAAAATGAATCAGCCATACACATGCAGATATCTCCTCCCTTTTGGACTTCACTCCCATTTAGGTTACCACAGTGCATTAGGTAGAGTTCCCTGTGCTATACAGTATGTCTATTTTATACATAATATCAATGATGTATATGCAAGTACATGTCTTTTACATCCTTGGTTGGATTTATTTCTAAGTATTTTATTCTTTTTGATGTGGTTGTAAATGGTATTGTTTTCTTAATTTCTCTGATAGCTCATTGTTAACATATAGAAATGCAACAGGTTTTTGTATGTTGATTTTGTATCCTGCAACTTTACTGAATTTGTTTAATTCTAACAGTTTTTTTGGTGGAGTCTTTGGCATTTTCTATATATAATATGTCATCTGCAAAAAGTGACAGTTTCACATCTTCCTTTCTAATTTGAATGCCCTTATTTCTTTCTTGCCTAACTGCTCTGGCTAGGTCTTCCAATACTATGTTGAATAAAAGTGACATAAGTGGGAATTCTTGTCTTGTTCCTGATATTAGAAGATTTCAGCTTTTCACCATTGAGTATGATGTTAGCTGTGTGACCTGACATATATGGCCTTTATTATGTTGAGGTGTATTCCCTCTATACCCACTTTGAGAGTTTTTAGCATAAATGGATGTTGAATTTTCTCAAATCTTTTTCTGCATGTATAGACATGATCATATGATTTTTATCCTTCATTTCTGTAAATGTGGTAAAACAAATCGATCGACTTTGCAGATGCTGAACCATTGTTGCATCCCTGAAATAAATCCTACTTGATCATTGGTATATGATCCTTTTAATGCATTGTTGAATTGGGTGTGCTAATATTGTTTGAGGTTTTCTGTGTTTATGTTCATCAGTGATACCGGCCTGTAACTTTCTTTTTTTGTGGTGTCCTTGTCTGACTTTGGTATCAGGTAATGCTGGCCTTATGCGTTTGGAAGTGTTCCCTCCTCTTCTGTTTATTGGAAGAGTTTGAGAAGGATTGTATTCTTCTTTGAATGTTTGGTTGCATTCACCAGTGAAGCTGTCTGGTCCTGGACTACTGTTTGTTGGGAGGCTTTGATTACTGGTTCAATTTCCTTACTAGTAATCAGTCTGTTCACATTTCCTGTTTCTTCATGATTCAGTCTTGGTAGGTTGTGTGTTTCTAGGAATTTATCCATTTCTTCTATATTGTCCAATTTGTTGGCATGTAATTGTTCCTAGTGGTCTCTTATGATCCTTTGTATATCTGTGGTTATCAGTTGTAATGTCTCCTCTTTCATTTCTGATTTTATCTATTTGATCTATTATCTATTTTAGATCTATTATCTATTATCTATTTATCTATTTAGATCTATTTAGATTATCTATTTAGATCTATATTTATCTATTTGAGTCCTTTTTTTAAATAGTTTTTAATACGTGATTTTACTTATTTATTTGGCCATGCCACGTGGCATGTGCAATCTTAGTTCCCCAACCAGGGATTGAACCATGCCCCCTGCAGTGGAAGCACAAAATCCCAACCACTGGACTGCCAGGGAATTCCCAGTCCTCTCTTTTTTACTTGGTAAATCATAGCAAAAGGTTTGGCAACTTAGTTTATCTTTTCAGAGAATCAGCTCTTAGATTTATTGATCTTTTCTGTTGTCTTTTTTGTCTCTAATTCATTTATTTCTGCTCTGATCTTTGTTATTTCCTTCCTTTTAGTAACTTTGGATATCATTTGTTATTTTTCTAGTTCCTTGAGCTGTAAAGTTAGGTTCTTTATTCGAGATTTTTCTTGTTTCTTGAGGTAAGCATTTATTGCTGTGAACTTCCCTCTTACAACTGCCTTTGCTGTGTCACATAAGTTTGGTATGTTTTACTTCCCTTTACATTTGTCTGAAGGTACTGTTTGATTTCTCTTTTGATTTCTTCTTTGACCTACTGGTTGTTCAGTAGCAAGTTGTTTTCATCTCCACATGTTTGTCATTTTTCTAATTTTCTTCTTGTAGTTGACTTCTACTTTCATACCATCATGGCTGGGAAAGATGTTTGATATGATTTCAGTTTTCTTAAATTTATTAAGACTTGTTTTGGGAATTGCCTAGTGGTCCAGTGGTTAGGACTCCATGCTTTCCCTGCCAAGGACCCAGATTCAATCTCTGGTCTGGGAACTAAAATCCCATGAGCCACACAGTATGACCAAAAAAAAAGAGACTTATTTTGTGGCCTTACATATGATCTACCTGGGGAATATTCCATGTGCACTTGAGAAGAATGTGTATTCTGTTGCTTTTGTATGGAATGTTGTGTATAAATCTGTTAAGTCTGTCTGATCTAATGTGTCATTTAAGGCCAGTGTTTCTTTATGGATTTTCTGTCTGGATGATCTATGCATTGATGTAATTGGGGCATTAATGTCTCCACTATTTATTGTATTGCTGTCTATTTCTCACTTTAAGTTGGTTAATATTTGCTTTATATAGTTAGGTGCTCCTATATTGGGTGCCTAAATATTTACAAACGTTACATCCCCTTGTTGTATTGACCCCTTTATCATTATATAATGTCCATCTTTGTGTCTTATTACAGTCTTTGTTTTAAATTCCATTTTGTCTGACATACCTATCCTAGGTTTGTTTTGGTTTCCATTTGCATGGAATATATTCTTCCATCCCTCTACTTTCATTCTGTGTGTCCTTATATCTGTAGTGAGTCTCTTGTAGGGAGCATATAGATGGGTCTTATTTTTTTAGCCCATTCAGCTGCTCTGTCTCTTGATTGGAGAATTTAGTCCATTTAAAGTAATTATTGATAGGTATGTACCTACTGCCATTTTGTTAATTGTTTTCTGGCTGTTTTGTAGTTCCTCTCTGTTCCTTTCTTCTCTTGCTCTCTTCCTTTGTGGTTTGATGACTTTCTTTAGTGGTATGCTTAAATTCCTTTCTCACTATCTTTTGTGTATTTACTGTAGGTTTTTACTTTGTGGTTACCATGAGGCTTACATAATATATTTTAGACTTAAAACTTGTAACAGTCTATTTTAAGTTGATAACAAGTTCAAACGCATTCTGAAGCTCCATTTCCTCCTGCCCACATTTATGTTTTTGATATCACATCTTTAACATCTTTATTAGAGTATAATTAATGTCACATCTTTTTATCTTGTGTATCTCTTAACTATTGTATATTTTACTACTTCTGTCTTTTAACCTTCATACTAGCTTTCTAACTGATTAATCCACTACCTTTACTATATATATTTACCTTTAATGGTAAAGTTTATACTTTATGTTTTTGTTACTAATTAGTGCCCTTTATTTTCAGCTCAAAGAAGTCTCTCTAACAGTTCTTGTAAGGTCAGTTTAGTGGTGATGAACTCCTTTGGCTTTTGCCTGTCTGGAAAACTATCTCTTCTTCAATTCTGAATGATAAATTTGCCAGGTAGAATATTCCTGTTGGAAATTCTTTTCTTTCAGCACTTTGAATATATTGTGCTACTCCCTTCTGGCCTGCAAAGTTTCTGCTGAAAGATTCAGATTCTCTCCTTGTTTTTAACTTTTGATACTTTAATTATGTGTCCTGATGGGAGTTTTCTATCTCTTTGTTGACGTTCTCACTGTTGTTCATCCACTCTTCTCCTGAGATGGTAAGCATCTTTATGACCATTATTTTGAACTCCTGATCAGGTAAATTACTTATCTCTGTTTAATTAAGGTTTTTTTCTGAGGTTTTATCTTGTTCTTTCATTTGGAACGTAGTCCTCTGTTTCTTCATTTTGCTGACTCTATGCATTAGATACCCCAGCCACCTCTCCCAGTCTTGAAGGTGTGGACTTTGTGTAGGAGATGAACCATATTGCTCAACCATGCCCTAGCTCTTGGTTGTCTCTCAAAGCTGGAGGTGTCCCTCCCACCAGAGTCAAAAAATTGGGGTCCAGACGAGGGTATAAACTCCTTTCTGGGAGATACCAGTGAGCTGTGGCAAGGCAGAGGGAGAGTGCAAAGATGACCTCCCTGGCCTGTGTTGCCTGAGAGTACCTCTATAAGCCCCTAGGTGTGTGCCAAACCAGAAGCCTGCCTCTCAGGCCAAAGCTCCAACATAAGTAAATTGGCCTCTTTTACAGGAAGACTTGGGGTTTTAGTCTGCTGTCTGTGCAGTGCCCTGGAGGTGGTAGCCTACCAAGCACTATCTTCAATGGTTAGAGTCCTGTGGGACCCAGGAACACAAGTCCCTCCCCCGTGGCCTCCAGAGACAGGCAGTCAAGGGGCATCCCATGGGCTGCAGTCACAAAAAATGGGGCACCAGACATGTCTAAGAGCTCCCCTTCAGGATATAATGGAACTGTGGAGCATGGCAGAAGGAGAGGACAGCACCCATCCTCCAGGTTCTCTGGAAAGGATTATAGTCAGCCCTTAGGTGTGTGTCTAATTAGAAGCCTACCCTTCAGGCTGCAGCTATGATGATAAACATATAGGCCTCTTTCAGAGAAAGGCTGAGCTCCTAAGTGTGTTGCTTCTTGCTGTGCCTGGAGAGTGACAGCTGTTTAAGAGCTCTTTCTCCATTGGTTACAGTCCTCTGGGACCTGTGAGCATAAGCCCTGCTGGCCACCACAGCCAGGTGACAGAAAGGTGTCCCCTGACAACAGCTACAAAAATCCGAGTGCCAGACAAGGGTATAAGCTCCTTTCTGGAAGATACTGGTGAGCTAGAGCAAGGCTTTAGCCTTGCTAGAACACAAAGGTTGCATCTGCTGGCCTCCACTCCCTGAGAGCAACTCTGTAGGCCCCTAGAACTGCGCCAGACCAGAAGCCTGCCCCTCAGGCCAAAGCTCCTGGACAAGCAAAGCCTCAGAAAGACTGGGTATGTCTGTCTGTTTTCTGTGCAATGCTGTGGGGATGGCACTCTGCCAAGAACTGTCTCTCCATTGTTATAGTCTCATGGGATGCAGGAATGAATGTAAGCCCCTCTGGCCTCCAGAGCCAGGTGATAAAGGGGCATCCCCTGACAGGAGCTGCCAAAACTGGGGCACCGGATGCATGTGAAAGTTCCCCTCCAGGAGATGTTGGTGCTCTGGAGCATGGCAGAGAGCCTGAAGATGGTGCCTGCTGTCTGGAGCAAAACAGAAAAGGAGTGTAAAGATGGCAGCAACCCAAAGCAGCACACACACACAGACACACACAGACACACACAGACACACAGACACACACACACACACACACACACACACACACACACACACACACACACAAAACGCGGCTCCGGCAGGTTTTACCAAGGCAAAGGAGAGCATGAAGATGGCACCCACCAGCCTCCATCCCTGGAGGGTCTCTCAGCCGGCCCCTGCCCCTCAGGCTGATGCTTTAAGGTCAGCAAATAAGCCTCACATAAAGTCTCGGTGCTTTTCAAAGGTCTGCTTCTGCATGGGCCCCTAAAGTGAGTGAGTCCGTGCACAAGCCCTTTAAGAGCCATTTCTGAGTCTCGTGGGTCTGGTGGATGCAAGCCCTGCTGGTTTTCAAAGCTGTTTTGAGGCCTCACTTCTCAAGTGCAGGTCTTAAAAGGTGGGGTGCCTGGTGAAGGGAGAAGCTCTGGGTTTTGAGTTCCCTCCCTATGTGGGTTGCTGCCCTGGGTGTGGGCTTATGGTGAGATTGTGTCTCAGCCTCTCCTACCCACTACAATGTGGTTCCCTTCTTACTTGCCCAATGTGCAGGAGTCACTGTTAGTTTTTAGGGTTTTTTTCAGAGCAAATTGTTCCATACGTAGCTGTAGATTTGGTGTGTCCATGGAAGGAGTTAAGCTCAGAATCTTCCTGTGTCACTGTCTTGAGCTGGAATCCCCATGCATTCTTTCTTCTTCTTCTTCTTCGTTTTTTAATTGAAGTACAGTCGATTTGCAATGTTGTGTTAATTTCTGCTGTACAGCAAAGTGATTCAGTTATATGTATATATACATTCTTTTTACATTCTCTTCCATTATGGTTTATCACAGGATATTGAATATAGTTCTCTGTGCTGTATAGTAGGACCTTATTATTTATCCATTCTATACATAAAAGGTTACATCTGCTGACCCCAACCTCCCAATCCATCCCTCCCCCAACCCTCTCCCCCTTGGCAACCCCAAGTCTGTTCTCTATGTCCGTGAGTCTGTTTCTGTTTTGCAGATAGGTTCATTTGTGTCATATTTTAGATTCCACATAGTGATACCATATGGTATTTGTCATTCTCTTTCTGACTTACTTCATTTAATATGATAATCTCTAGTTGCATCCATGTTGCTGCAAATGGCATTATTTTGTTCCTTTTTATGGCTGGGTAGTATTCCATTGTGTATATGTACCACATCTTTCTTATCCATTCATCTGTCGATGGGCATTTAGGTTGTTTCCACATCTTGGCTATTGTCAGCAGTGCTGCCATAGGGGTGCATGTATCTTTTTGGATTAGAGTTTTGTATGGATATATGCTCAGGAGTGGGATTGCTAGGTCATATGGCAACTCTAGTTTTAGTTTTTTAAGAAACCTTCATACTGTCCTCCATAGTGGCTGCACCAACTTACATTCCCCCCACCAGTGTGGGAGATTTCCCTTTTCTCCACACCCTCTCCACTATTTGTTATTTGTACAGTTTTTAATGATGGCCATTCTGACGGGTGTGACGTGGTACCTCATTGTAGTTTTGATTTGCATTTCTCTAATAATTAGTGATGTTGAGCATCTTTTCATGTGCCTATTGGCCATTTGTATTTCTTCTGTGGAGAAATGTCTATTTAGGTCTTCTGCCCAGTTTTCAATTGGGTTGTTTTTTTGTTGTTGAGTTGTATGTACTGTCTGTATATTTTGGAAATTAATCTCTTGTCGGTTGCATTGTTTGCAAATATTTTCTTCCATTATGTAGATTGTCTTTTTGTTTTGTTTATGGTTTATTTTGCTGTGCAAAAGCTTGTAAGTTTGATTAGGTCCCATTTGTTTATTTTTGTTTTTATTTCTATTGTCTTGGGAGACTGAACTAAAAGATCATTGGTACAATTCCCTGCAGGTGTTCTTGACTATACCTTTGCTCCCTGATCCCAATACCCGGAATGTACATCCCACAACTGCCTCTCCTCAACTCAAACTTCTCACGTTTTGGTTTTTTGTTTTTTTTTTTTGAGCCTTTCCCAACCTCCAGGGGAAGTGACCCTTCCCTCTTAACCCTGTCCTAATAGATTTCGTTAATACTACATTGCCAACTTGCTATTTTATCTCAAGGATGGTTCCTCCTTTTATTTCCTGAAGCAAGTAACAAATATTAAACTTAGAGTGATGCTGCCCTTAGGGACCTCCGAAGTTACACATCTCTAGCTACAAGGGCACTGACTATACCACAGACTGGCTTGTACTGTGAATCCCTTTAGATTGATCACTATGGTCTTGTAATCTCTGAAGCTGAAATTACAAGAACTTCCATCAGCAAGTATTTGTTGCATTGTGTGAAAAGCTGTAACCTTGCAGGGAAGGAGGGGGAGGTGGGGAATGGGATTATACATAGGAAGGAAAAATATAATTTTCCACATTTAAAAATCAGCAATGTAAACACTCAAACTAGGAAAAGAAGGCAACTTTTTTAATATGATAAAGGTCATGTATGAAAAATTCAAAGCAAACATCATACTGAATGGTGAAAGACTGAAAGCTTTTCCCCTAAGATTAGGAACAAGACAAAGATGCCTTTGCCACTTATATTCAACACAGTATTGGCAATTTTAGCCAGAGCAAATAGGCAAGAAAAAGAAAAGGCATTAAACTGAAAGGAAAAAGTAAAATTATCTGTTTGCAGATAATACGATCTTTTATGTAGAAAACTCTAAAAATAAAACACCAAACTGCTAGAGCTAATATACCAATTTGGTAAAGTTACAGGATACAGAATCAACACAAAAAATCAGTTGTTTTTGTACACTAACAATGAACAACCCAAAAATAAGACAATCTCATTTACAATAGCATTTTTAAAAGGAATAAAATACTTAGTAAAACATTAACTCAAGAAGACAAAAGATTTGTACTGAAAACTACAAAACACTGCTGAAAAAAATTTTATAAAGACCTAAATAAATGGAAAGACATCCCACGTTTATGGATTGGAAGACTTGATATTGTTAACATGACAATACCACCGATAGAAGTACAAAGATTCAATGCAATTTCTGTAGAAGTCCCAGGGGCATTTTTTGCAGAAATAGAAAAGCCCATTCTAAAATTCATATGGAATCTCAAAGAATCCCAAATAGCCAAAACAATCTGAAAAAGCAGAACAAAGTTGCAGGACTCACACTTCTCTGATTTCAAAACTTACTACAAAGCCATAGTGTAGTACTGACATAAAGTTAGTTTTCAGGGCTCTTTCAGAGGAAATTGTTCCATACGTAGCTGTAGTAGTGACATAAAGTGAAAGAGAATAGAGAGTCCAGAAGTAAACCCTCAAATATATGGGCAATAGAATTTTGACAAGAGCAACAGGATCATTCAATGGGGAAATGACGGTCTTTTCAACAAATGGTGCTAGGGAAACTGGATATCCACATGCAAAAGAATGAAGTTAGACCCTTACCTAATACCATATACAAAAATTAATTCAAAACTCTTAGAAGGAAATATAAGGGAAAAGCTTCATGACTTTGGATTTGACAATGACTTCTTTGATATGATACCAAATGCAGGGGCAACAAAAGAAAAATTAGATAAACTGGACTTTGCCAAAATTAAAAACTTTTGTGTATCAAAGGACACTAACAACAGAGTGAAAAGACTAACCACAGAATGGGAGAAAAATACTTGCAAATCATGTCTCCAGTAAGGGATTAATAGATAAAATATATAAAAAACTCCTACAACTCAACAACAACAAAAATAAACCACTTGATTCAAAAATAGGCAAAGGACTTAGACATTTCCCCAGAGAAGATATACAAATGGCCAAATAAGCACATCATTCAACATCATTAATGATTAGTAAAAGGCAGTTCAAAACCACAATGAGATACCACTTCACACTCATTATGATGGCTATTTTTAAAAAACTGAAAAATAACAGGTATTAGCTAGAATATGGAGAAATTAGAATCCTCATGCATTGCTGGTGGGAATGTAAAATGGTGCAGCCACTGTGGAAACCAGTTTGGCAGTACCTCAAAAAGTTAAAGAATTACCGTATGATCTAGCAATTCCACTCCTAGGTATACACTCAGAAGAAGTGAAAGCAGGGACTCAAACAGACTCAAACGTAAGTATACTTACGTTTGCAGCAACATTCTTCATAATAGCCAAAAGGTAAAAGCTACCCAAAGTTACATCAACAGATTAATGGATAAACAAAATGTGGTATATATGTACAATGGAATATTATTCAGTCTTAAAAAGGCAGGCAATTCTGATACATGCCATAGTATGGATGAACCTTGAAACCGTTACGCTAAATGAAATATGCCAGTCACAGAAGGATAATAGTATGATTCATTGAATGTAGAATAGAGGTACCAGGGCTAGGGAAAGAGGAATGGGGAATTAATGTTTAATTGGTACATTTTCTGGTTTGGATGATTTCTAAAGTTCTAGAAATAGTGGCGATGGTTGCATAATATTGTGAGTTTACTGAATGCTGCTGAATTGTACACTTAAATTATTAACATGGTAAATTTTACGTATATTTTACCAGCATAAACAAACTTTTTTTTTGAATAAGTGAAAATCAATATCTGCCTGAAGCTTTCATAAACAAACAGTAGGCAAGAATGATGACTCTGAGATGCTTGGTCACTCAGCTTCTCCGTCCCATTAACCAGGTGGTGGTATGATTTGCTAGCAAGACATCCATTCCCCAAGTCTCCCCAGCCACATAACACTGAGAAGCAGAAACAACTCGATGGTGGGGAAGCATCTTTTTCCTATATTTAACCTGCACTGAACCACTTTCCTGTGTATGGAAGCATGCAGTCATTCAGACGGGGTTACTAATGAGTTAGTGGGTGGCATTGTGAAAGTCTCCGTTGATAATTACTTAGACCCTCTAATTTCAGGAATATGCTACCCTTACAAATGTTGAGATTATTGAAAGAATATATCAACATTTCACAGCGACTCAGCTGCATTTTTGAGACCAAAATGTAAAATGCCCAGAAGTACTGGAGTGCTCTCTGGTTTCTTCTCCCTGCTAAGACACGGGTGGGCGCCTCTGCGGCCGCCCTGCAGGTCTCCCTCCGTGGGGAGGCCCCACCCACTTTCCACACACAGGCCTAGAGCCACAGCATCTGGCCTTGGCCCTGCATCATCCTGCTCCTTTTCTGCAAACAAAGCCCCTCCCTCTAGCAACCGTCCAGTCCTTTTCTTCTCCCCAACACAGTTTCACCTTCCTTCCTCCAGCATCTTTTTGCTTTCCAACATTTTCTTCCTTTGTATTTTTCTTCCTCCCTGACTTTTTGAGAGGCTTAAACTTATGGGGTGACCACCAAGTAAGTGGTCCCACAACTGACTTATGTACAAGATAGTGCAGAGTTGCCTCCTTTTCATGTGAGGCCGTACATGATAAACCAAAATGGAACAGAAGCCATGAAAAGCCCATCAGACGATTCACACGCAAGCAATAAAAGCTGAGCCTAGTTTTTCCAACACTCAGTTTTAAAAACGGTGGCCCCAGCTGCCTCTCAGAGCCCTCTCTCTCTCTCTGTTCTCCCAACTCTCCCTGGCGCTGCCACAGGCACAGGAAGCCCACACCTGGGGCTGTCCCCAGACAATGACAGGCCAGGAAACTGCTGTGCCAAGGGCAGCCTCTAGGGAGTAGTTTCAGTGAAGAAACGACATTATAAATCCTTGCTGGATTTGTAGAGAACTACCCCCACTACCACAATCACCTCCCTATGGGTTTAAAAAAGCTTCTTTAGTTCTCCTGAAAAGTTAAGGCCTATGTGTAATGGCTTCTATGGGTTAAAAAAATAATAACTCACAACAATTCTAAAGTTCCAAGTGCTGCCTTTTTATAAAGCAGCTTTTAAAGGAGTTTTTAAGTTAAAATATCCTTAACCATGGTATTTCTGGAAATAAGCTTAGAAGGGATGTTTCTTTTCCTCTTTGTGCTCTTTTGAATTGTCCCCAAATTCTACAATAAACATACAAAGAATTTTGCTTTTTTTGTTTGAAACATATGCACACAAACATTTCTTTAAAAGGAGGACTGCCTAGATACAGCATCTCCTTGACATTCACAGATTTGACAACTGCCATCTTAACTATTTGAAAAGTCTGAATGACCCCAAAATGTACTACAGTATAATATTCTGCAGCAGCATGAACATGAATCTCACGTCAGAGCTCACATGTAGAAGTGAGTCACATGGCCGGTGACCAGTCTGCTAGGTACCCATCACTCACACCTCAGCCAAGTTTTGTTGTTCTCTACTTACCTTCATTAAGGATCTGAGAAAACAGCTTAACGTTTTCATTTGTACTTTACTGCATTTCATGAGGGAAAAATACATGTGTGTGTGTTTGTGTGTATATATATATATGCCATATATATGTGTATGTATGTGTGTGTGTGTGTGTGTATGCATGCCAAGGTGGCTTCTAAAACTCCTAAGATTCTTAAAGGTTTCAGGGCATATATTTCGTAAATGTCAGTCTAACTCATTACATCAACTGTTAAACAGCATTCTGTAGAGAGCAGGGAATAACACTGATTTGCTGAAGTTACTAGATCACTTTATACACTATATAAATTAAAGCAGTAATTGGGAAGTATGCATAAATAATCCACATTTTGTTTTACTCCCCCAAAACAAATATATAAAGGTGATACATTAAGTTAAAAAACTCAAACAATATAAAAGAGATGAAAAATAGTCCCAGTTCCATTTCTTTCTGAATCCCACTACCCACTAAGATAGTCACTGTGAACAGGTGTACGCTGCTCAAGAATTTTAATGCACATATTTTTTTAATATTATAAAATGGAAGAATTCATGGAATAATTCTCTATATATACTTCCATGGATAGTGTTTGACTCTACAGTATTTTGTAGCTAGCTTTCTGTGGCCTAGCTGTTGATCAGTTTTATCTTTCTTAAATGTTACATAGCACAGTGTATTAAACCAATGCCCTACTGGTGGACATATAAGTTATTTCTGATTTTTTGCAATAGCAATGTTTCCATGAATATCTTTTACATATGTTACTGTCCACGTTCACAAATGAAATTACTATGTCTAAAAAAAAAGCCCATTAAAAATGGTGATCACTACCCTCCAAAAACAACTGTACCAATTTATACTCCTAACAGCAATATATGAGAGTGCCCACCTTACGAAACTTTCACTAACAGTGTATATTATCTGTCTTTATCATCTTGACTAATTTTGCTTTACTTACGCTTTCTTGAATATAAATGAGACTTAGTATTTTTCCAGATGTTAAATTGACCATGTGCATTTCTCTTATTCATATATTTTGCCCAAGTACTTTTTTTCATATATGTTACAAATATTAGTTTCAAGTTTATCATCTTTTCTACTTTGTTTATGGTATCTTTTACCATTATACAGTTAAATTTATGAATTTCTAGCCTTCATGATATACTTACAAAGCTCTCTCCTACAACACGATCAAAAAGATGTTTTACTATAATGCCCTTGTGGTTTTATTTTTCACACTAAATCTTGAAGTCTCAAATTAATCTGGGAAAACATATGAGTTAGGAATGAAACTAATGATTCCCACATAAATTTTCATTTACACTAATACAACCTATAGTAATTTCTTATTTTCTCCACTAATTTGAAGTGTCTCCTTTGCCGTTTAGTAAATTCCCATATACATAGTACTTCCAGGACACTACCTATGTCATCTCTGTCCTGCTCCATTATTTTTGTTTTAAAACATTTTTAGCTCCTCTTAAGAGTATCTGCTTATAGAAGAACTTCTGAACTAATTAGAATAAATGTAAGAAGTAATTTGGGGGAAAACTACATCTCTATCATACTGGGTCTTCCCATCCAAGAATATGACATGGCTCTGTTAATTCTAGCTTTTTCTGTCCTTTTATGAAGTTTTATAATTTCTTCATCTAGGTCTTGCATATTTCTCAATAAATTTATCCTCAAGTACTTTTGAGTTTTTAATACAACTGTGAATAGGATCTTTTGCTATGTGTAAGAAAGCAGTTGGTTTTTGCCTATTTTCTATTTGGCCATCTGACTAAGCTTTTTAGCTCCACATTAAGCATTTATTTATCAAATCAATATCTGTGTTTGTTTTTTGTTAACTGAGGGCTAGGAAAGCAGGTCTCCTGCGTTCCAGAGATAGCTAGGGCTAAACATTCTTTCATAATTTCCAACTGATTCTCTTGAAATGTTCTAGGTATGTAATAATTTGGTCTTTCCTCTTCACTACTTATTTCTTTTCCTTGTCTACTGCCTTGTCCCACAGCAGCAGTCCTCCTGGCTGATTCCTGACTGTAATGGAAAGTCATTAGTGCTTCACTATTACTGTGATGATCACTGGCAGCTTTTGATAGATAATCCTCAACAAGTTAAGAACATGTCTATTCCTATAATAATAGGGCTTTTTTTATTCTTCTTTTAATCAGTCATGAATTTGCAATTTTATCAAAACCTATTTGGGCATTTTGATTTTTCTTCTCCCAACAAATTATACTTTCTAATATTAAATCAGTCTTGCACTATTAAAATAAATCCTACTTGATCTCTGTATATTACTCTTTCAGGACACTACTGGATTCTATGTGCTAACATTTTATTTAAGATTCTTTATAGTATTAGTAAGATAAAGCTACATTTTTTTTCCTTTCAGATGGTATCTTTGTTAGGGTTTAGACATGGGGTTATTTTAGCCTCCCATACACCCTTTCATTTAAATGATTTCAAATGACAGTGGTCTTTCTCACCATCACCTTTCCTTTTTAAATGAAAACTAACCTTAACAATTACAGATCCAAAAAGCACATAAGTAATTCTAGCCAACTAGATGTCTAAGCATGTAAAAGCAAGACTTCTCAGGTAATCACACATCTCCATCCCCATTTAATAAACAAATGTGTATTACTCAACTAAAATTCATCACACTATGGACTGTCCAAGAAAAACGACTGCCCTTAATTGATATTAGTGGTAAACAAAAAGAGAATGAAGCGTTACCACACCCCATCATATACTTTTTAAAGCTGATGTAAGCTATTTATTTGTTTATTTTTTACTGAAGTGTATTTGATTTACAATACTGTCTGGGTTTCAGGTGCACAGCAAAGTGATTCAGTTATACATATGCATATATCGATTTTTTCAGATTTCTTTCCCTTATAGGTTATTACAAAATATTGAGTATAGTTCCCTGTGCTATACAGTAGGACCTTGTTGGTTATCTACTTTATATATAGTAGTGTGTATATGTTAATCCCAAACCCCTATTATAATTTATCCCTTGCCCTGCTTTCCCCTTTGGTAACCTTAAGTTTGTTTTCTATGTCTGTGGGCCTATTTCTGTTTGGTATATAAATCCATTAGTATCTTTTTTTTTTTAGATTCCACATATAAGCAATATATGGTATTGGTCTT
This sequence comes from Leucopleurus acutus, assembly GCF_964270905.1. NCBI lineage: Eukaryota > Metazoa > Chordata > Mammalia > Artiodactyla > Delphinidae > Leucopleurus > Leucopleurus acutus. The sequence continues at coordinate 132,545,219 of NC_139142.1, read as the reverse complement.
TCTCTGTTGGCTTACTTCACTTAGTATGATAATCTCTAAGTCCATCCGTGTTACTGTAAATGGCATTATTTTTTATGGCTGAGTAATATTCCATTGTATATATGTACCACATCTTCTTTATCCACTCCTCTGTTGATGGACATTTAGGTTGCTTCCATGTCCCGGCTATGGTAAATAGTGCTGCAGTGAACATTGGGGTGCATATATCTTTTCAAATTATGGTTTTCTCCAGATATATGCCCAGGAGTGGGATTGCTGGTCATATGGTAGTTCTAGTTTACTTTTTTAAGGAACCTCCATACTGTTGTTCATAATGGTTGTAACCAATTTACATCCCTACCAACAGTGCAAGAGTGTTCCCTTTTGTCCACACTCTCTCCAGCATTTATTGTTTGTAGACTTTTTGATGATGGCCATTCTACCTCATTGTAGTTTTGATTTGCATTTCTCTAATAATTAGTGATGTAAGCATCTTTTCATGTGCTTTTTGGCCATCTGTACGTCTTCTTTGGAGAAATGTCTATTTAGGTCTTCTGCCCATGTTTTGATTGGGTTGTTTGGTGTTTTGTTATTAGGCTGCATGAGCTGTTTGTATATTTTGAAGATTAATCACTTGTCAGTTGCTTCATTTGCAAATATCTTCTCCCATTCTGAGGGTTGTCTTTTTTTGTTTTCTTTATGGTTTCCTTTGCTGCGCTGAAGGTGTTAAGTTTAATTAGGTCCCATTTGTTTATTTTTGTTTTCATTACTGTAGGAGGTGGATCCAAAAGGATTTTGTTGCCATTTATGTCAAAGAGTGTCCTGCCTATGTTTTCCTCTAAGAGTTTTACAGTATCCAGTCTTACATTTAGGTCTTTAATCCATTTTATTTTTGTGTATGGTGTTAGAGAATATTCTAGTTTCATTCTTTTACACATAGCTGTCCAGTTTTCCCAGCACCACTTATTGAAGAGACTGTCTTTTTTCCATTGTATTTTCTTGCCTCCTCTGTCATAGATTAGTTGACCATAGGTGCATGAGTTTATCTCTGGACTTTCTATCCTGTTCCGTTGATCTATATTTGTTTTGAGGCCAGTTCCGTTTTTCTTTCTCAGGACTGCTTTGGCTATTTGGGGTCATTTGTGATTCCATTAAAATTGTAAAATTTTTTGTTCTAGTTCTGTGAAAAATGCCATTGGTAATTTAATAGAGATTGCATTGAATCTGTAGATTGCTTTGGGTAGTATAGTCATTTTGATAATACTGATTCTTCCAATCCCAGAATGTGGTGTATCTCTCCATCTGTGTGTGTCATGTTCAGGTTCTTTCATCATTGTCTTACAGTTTTTCGAGTATAGGTCTTTTGCCTCCTCAGGTAGGTTTATTCCTAGGTACTTGGTTCTTTTTGATGTGATGGTAAATGGGATTGTTTCCTTAATTTCTGTTTCTGATCTTTGGTTGTTAGTGTATAGGAATGCAAGAGATTTCTGTGTATTAATTTTGTGTCCTGCAACTTTACCAAATTCACTGAAGAGCTTTAGTAGTTTTCTGGTAGCATCTTTAGTATTTTCTATGCGTAGTATGTCATCTGCAAACAGTGACAGTTTTACTTCTTCTTTTCCAATTTGGATTCCTTTTATTTCTTTTTCTTCTCTGATTGCCGTGGCTAAGACTTCCAAAACTATGTTGAATAAAAGTGGGGAGAGTGGACATCCTTGTCTCGTTCCTGATCTTAGAGGAAATGCTTTCAGCTTTTCACCATTGAGTGTGACGTTAGCTGTGGGTTTGTCATATATGGCTTTTATTATGTTGAGGTAGGTCCCCTCTAGGCCCACTTTCAAGAGGTTTTATCATAAATGGGTGTTGGAATTTTGTCAAAAGCTATTTCTGCATCTATTGAGACGATCATATGGTTTTTATTCTTCAATTTGTTAATGTGGTATATATCACACTGACTGATTTGAGAATATTGAAAAATCCTTGCATCCCAGGGATAAATCCCACTTGATCATGGTGTATGACCCTTTTAATGTATTGTTGGATTTGGCTTGCTAGTATTTTGTTGAGGATTTTTGCAGCTATGTTCATCAGTGATATTAGCCTGTAAGTTTCTTTTTTGTGGTACCTTTGTCTGGTTTTGGTTATCAGGGTGATGGTGGCCTCATAGAATGAGTTTGGGAGTGTTCCTTCCTCTGCAGTATTTTGGAATAGTTTCAGAAGGATAGGTGTTAACTCTTCTCTAAATGTTTGATAGACTTTGCCTGTGAAGCCATCTGGTCCTGGACTTTCGTTTGTTTGAAGTTTTAAAATCAGAGTTTCAATTTTGGTGCTTATGATAGATCTGTTCATATTTTCTGTTTCTTCCTGGTTCAATCTTGGAAGTTTATACCTTTCTAAGAATTTGTCCATTTCTTCTAGGTTGTCCATTTTATTGGCACATAGTTGCTTGTCTCTTATGATCCTTTGTATTTCTATGGTGTCCACTGTAACTTCTTTTTCATTTCTAGTTTTATTATTTTTTTGAGCCCTCTCCCTTTTTTTCTTGATGAGTCTGGCTGAAGGTTTATCAATTTTGCTTATCTTCTCAAAGAACCAGCTTTTAGTTTCCTTAATCTTTTCTGTTATTTTCTTCATCTCTATTTCATTTATTTCTGCTCTGATCTTTATGATTTCTTCTACTAACTTTGGGTTTTGTTTGTTCTTCTTTCTCTAGTTGCTTTAGGTGTAAGGTTAGGTTGTTTACTTGAGATTTTTCTTGTTTCCTAAGGTAAGATTGTCTTGCTATAAACTTCCCTTTTAGAACTGCTTTTGCTGTGTCCCATAAGTTTTGTATCATCTTGGCTGTCATTTTCATTTGTCTCCAGGTACTTTTTGACTTCCTCTTTGATTTCTTCAGTGATCCATTGGTTGTTTGATAGCATACTGTTTAGCCTCCATATGTTTGCTTTTTTAGTTTTTTTCCTTGTAGTTGATTTATAATCTTAGAGCATTGTGGTCAGAAAAGAAGCTTGATATGATTTCAGTTTTTTTAAATTTACCAAGGCTTGCTTTGTTGCCCAACATGTGATCTATCCTGGAGAATGTTCCGTGTGCACTTGAGAAGGTGTATTCTGCTGCTTTCGGATGGAATGTTCTATAAATGTCAATCCATCTGGTCTAATGTGTCATTTAAGGCCTGTGTTTCCTTTTATTTTCTGTCTGCATGATCTGTCCATTGATGTAAGTGGGGAGTTAAAGTCCCCCACTATTACTGTGTTACTGTTGATTTCTCCTTTTATGGCTATTAGCATTTGCCTTATATATTGAGGTGCTCCTATGTTGAGTTCATATATATATATTTACAATTGTTATATCTTCTTGGCTTGATTCCTTGATCATTTTATAATGTCCTCCTTTGTCTCTTGTAACAGTGTTTTAAAGTCTATTTTGTCTGATATGAGTATTGCTACTCCAGCTTTCTTTTGATTTCCATTTGCATGGAATAGCTTTTTCCATGTCCTCACTTTCAGTCTGTATGTGTCCCTAGATTTGAAGTGGGTCTTTTGTGGACAGCATATATATGGGTCTTGTTTTTATATATGGGTCTTGTTTTTGTATCTATTCAGCCAATCTATGTCTTTTGGTTTGAGCATTTAATCTGTTTATGTTTAAGGTAATTATCAGTATGTTCTTATTGCCATTTTGTTAATTGTTTTGGATTTGTTTTTGTAGGTCTTTTTTCTTCCCTTCCTCTTTTGTTCTCTTGTGATTTGATGACTATCTTTAGTGTTGTGTTTGGACTGCTTTTTCTTTTTTGTGTGTCTCTTATATAGATTTTTGGTTTGCAGCTACATTGAGGTTTTGATATAACAGTCTCTCTCTCTCTATATATATATATACACAGGATTAAGTTGCTGGTCTCTTAATTTCAAATGTATTTGTACTCTCCTCACAATTGCTGATTTTGATATCATGTTTGTGGTTTGATGATTTCCTACCCTTACTATATGTTTACCTTTATTGGTGAGCTTTCCCATTCATAATTTTCTCATTTCTAGCTGTGGCCTTTTCCACCTAGAGAAGTTCCTTTCGCATTTGTCATAAAACTGGTGGTGCTGAATTCTCTTAGCTTTTGCTTGTCTGTAAAGCTTTTGATTTCTCTGTTGAATATGAATGAGAGCCCTGCTGGGTTGAGTATTCTTGGTTGTAGATTTTTCCCTTTCATCACTTTAAGTATATCATGCCACTCCCTTCTGGCCTGCAGAGTTTCTGCTGAAAAATCAGCTGATAACGGGATTCCCTTGTATGTTATTTGTTGCTTTTCACTTGTGTTTTTAATATTTTCTTTTTGTCTTTAATTTTTGTCAATTTGATTAATATGTGTCTTGGTGTGTTCCTCCTTGGGTTTATCCTGTATGGGATTCTCTGCACTTCCTGGACTTGACTGTGTGTTTCCTTTCCCATGTTAGGGAAGTTTTTGGCTATTATCTCTCTTCAAGTATTTTCTCAGGCCCTTTCTCTGTTCTCCTTCTGGGACCCATATCATGCGAATGTTGGTATGTTTAATGTTATCCTGGAGGTCTCTTAGACTGTCCTCATTTCTTTTCATTCTTCTTTCTTTATTCTGTTCCACAGCAGTGATTTCCACCAGTCTGTCTTCCAGCCCACTTGTTCGTTCTTCTGCCTCATTTATTCTACTACTGATTCCTTCTAGTGTATTTTTCATTTAGGTTATTGTATTGTTCATCTTGTTTGTTCTTTAAAGCTTCTAGCTCTTTGTTAAACATTCCTTGTATCCTCTTGGTCTGTGCCTCCGTTCTGTTTCCGAGATCTTGGATCAACTTTACTGTTATTACTCTGAATTTTTTTTAAGTAGATTGCCTAGCTCCACTTCATTTAGTTGTTCTTCTGGGGTTTTATCTTGTTCTTTCACCTGGAACATATTTCTTTGTGATGTCATTTTATCTAACTTTGTGTGTTTGAGGTCTCTGTTCCCCAGGCTGCAGGAGTATAATTCTTCTTGGTTCTGGTGTCTGCCCCCTGGTGGGTGAGGTTGGTCCAGGGGCTTGTGCAGGCTTCTTGGTGGGAGGGACTGGTGTCTGGCCCCTGGTGGGTGGAGCTGGGTCTTGTCCCTCTGGTGGGCAGGGCCATCTCAGGAGGTGTATTTATAGGTGGCTGTTGGCTCTGGATGACTTTAGGCAGCCTGTCTGATGACGGGTGGGGCTGTGTTCCCACCCTGTTGGTTGGTTGGCCTGAAGTGTGCCAGCACTGAAGCCTGTAGGCTGTTGGGTGGGGTCAGGTCTCTTTGCCAAAATGGTGACCTCCAGGAGAGCTCACATCAATTGAGTATTCCCTGGGGCGTCTTCCACCAGTGTCCTTGTCCCCACAGTGAGCCACAGTCAAACCCCACATCCCCAGGAGACCTTCCAAGACCCTCAGGTAGGTCTGACCCAGGCTCCTATGACTGCTTTGCCCTGGGTCCCAGTGCATGTGAAACCTTGTGTGTGCCCTCCAAGAGTGGAGTCTCTGTTTCCTCCAGTCCTATGGAGCTCCTGCACTCAAGCCCCCCTGGCCTTCAAATCCAAATGCTCTGTGGACTCCTTCTCCTGATTCCAGACCCCAAGGCTGGGAAGCCTGATATTGGGCTCAGAACTCTCACTCCTGTGGGAATCTCTGCAATATAATTGTTTTCCAGTTTGTAGGTCACCCACCTGCCAGATATGGGATTTGATTATATTGTAGAAGTGCCCCTCCTACCGTCTCATTGTGGCTTCTTCTTTGTCTATTGTAGAAGTGCCCCTCCTACCGTCTCATTGTGGCTTCTTCTTTGTCTTTGGGTGTAGAATATCTTCTTGGTAGGTTCGAGTCTTTTTTGTTGATGGTTGTTCAGCAGTTAGTTGTGATTTGGTGTTCTTGTGAGAGGAGGTGAGCACAAGTCCTTCTACTCCACCATCTTGTCTCCAGCCTCTCCCTCATTCTTAAGCAGAAGTTGAGCCCTCACAGGCAAATGTCTTTGATGCTTCATCATGAAAGATAATTGCCACTGCATGTGCTTCTTTGTCTCTCGAGGCAGCCTGGTTATATTTTTGATGTTGTACTGTTCAGTTACCTTGTGAAAGTCTCTGAAATATGCTGCCTTTTCATCTGGAAATTTTTCTAGCCCTCTGGGTCCTTTACTAGATGCCTTCTTGAAAACCACCAGCATCGTCTGAAAATCTCGTTTTGTTGCATTTTGCAGATACTGCATGGTTTAGAAATTCTAAAGCTGACAGTAAGCTCTTTAACAAAATGAAGTCTGAGAATTCAAAGGAAAGCCAGCTGAGAATACAGGAAACATGTTTCTAGCCAAACCCTCAACGCCTCAGGATGGTCTGGGCCCCCTGATGCTAATACCGATCTTTATCAGATTTCAAGGAGGCAAGAAAAATACTACTTGGGATATGAGGCAAATTCCATTTGCCACTATTCTTGTTCATAGTACCAGTCAACCACCTAAGTAAGCTGTGTCATACACTCTCCTGGATGGTCTCAAGAAAGGAACATCTCTCATATTAGGGCATTAAGTGAAATGTTACAGAGGCAATAAGAACCATGTATGACCAATTCAGGAGAGGTGGGGGGAATCAGCACTGAAGGAAGGAGGAAAGAAACCTGAACAAATGAGTGTCTCTGGGTCTTCCAATCAGTCAGTCAAAAATCATCTGGACTAACTGTTTTGTTTAACATGAGGAATTATGATTCAAATAGATACCCAGATATATATATTAAGGAACAGTATTTTTTTACTACATTAATATTATTAGTGTTCTTATTGAAATTTTAAGATGAAGTCAATCTAATTTAGGTTATATAATTTGAGGCTAATTCCTTTAACTTTCACTGATTTCCCCTCTAAATGATCAAATAATAAGTGATCAAATAATATTTGTTTTATGCTTAAGTTAGCCTATATTCATATGCCATAAATATAAAGGGAAAATGATCTGACAGACACTTGCTATCAAGTATACTGTGATATTTTCTTAATCTCAAATAGGCCAAAAACAGTTCTAGAGAAACATACTAGAGCCACATATTTTAGAGGGAAGTGGCATGGATGGGGCTTCCTTAAATTTCTTCTGTACTCCTGTTCAATCAACACTGTTGTATAGGTGGAGAACAAACTAAAAGCACCTACAAAGTGTTTTCATATCCATTTTACAGGATAATTTGCTTCTACAGCAGCACCGTCCAGTAGAACTTTCTGCAACAGTGGAAATGTTCTGCACCTGTGCTGACCACGACAGTAGCCACTGGCCCCAGGGGGCTCCCGAGCACTCTAAATATGGCTAGTATAACTGAGCAATGGAATTTGAAATTTCACTTTGATTGATTTTAATAGGCACATGTGACTTCATGGTTGCATATTGGACAGTACAGTTTTAGACCAACAGAATCTTCTGTTTTGTAAGAAAAGTTTACATTATATGTATATTAATCATTATGACAATACAACTAAAACTTTTTGACAGTGCTCCCTAAAACGTTTAGTGAACATGTAATTCAGGGTAGAAACTTTATTTGCCTTCACTATAGAGGTACTTAGTGACAGAACACATACTAATCCTCTTTCTTTTTTCTATCCTAGTTTCTTCTTTCTATGACTAAAAAGAACGATTAGTCATTTTAGTGGTTGGTCAAGGACAGGTCTTCTGCCTTGACTAAAGTAGTTAATACTCATCAAGGAAAAAATCTGTTCAGAAATCTCTGAAAGTAAATGTGAATTTGTATCTTGCAATTAAAAGCAAGGCCTCAGGCTTAGGCAACAGTTATGTCCTCAAGAAAGCTCTCAAATTATTAGGAGCTCTCAAATTATTAGTCATACAAAAGAGTGAATGACACCATAATTTATAAAACTTTTCTGAGGTTCTTTCTTCCTCTGGTTACTAGTGGAATATCCATAGAATAAATTCTATTTCATTAGATCAGAAAAAGTTTTGTTACAAACTTTCAATTTTAAACTAGTTTTAAAAAGAGGAGAAAGGTGAGAAATATGTTTCACCTGGCAGGTCAGTATCTCTGGCAGGCATTCTTGCTAAACAGAATTTTTTTGTACAAGAAGAGACATTCAGGTTTGACTTTTGTTAAGTTAGTTATAACACAAATTAATTACAACAATTATTTGGTATTTCAAGGGGGAAAAAATCTAGAACATCAAAGTATCTTTACCTCGTAATGAACAAACTGGTCCATTTTCTTGATTCTTAGAGCGTTTATTTCTGAACTGACTTGGAATATCTAATGAAAGGTCTTAAAAGGAAACAGGAAAACAACTGTTAAAGGCATATAACCACACTCAAAAAATAATTTCAAAAATTGATGTATTTTTAAGGATTTATCTCTTTACTTAGTTTTCAAAGGAAACATTACAGTTATTATTTTAATACACTATCATATCTCCATATGCCAAATATGTCTTACCTAGGAATGGATCAAACTTTCTAGATTCTGTCCCACATATGAGGCAGTTAACCTCATTTTGGAGAATGCCTCCGAATATAGCCGTGACAACTGTAGATGCTCCATTTCTAAAGAAAATCACACAGGCAAACATCTCGGTAAAAAACTAAAATACATACGTGTAGGTGGCTCTGGGGTGTGTGTGTGTGTGTATATATATATATATATATATATATATATATATCTCATTTATTAATTTAAATTATAACACAAAAATTTTGAAGCTATATATAGATGTATACCAAATAAAAGGTTTAAGCCACTGTCCTTCCCCCAGCTCCTCTCCCAAACCCACTACTTTGTACAAAAGTTCCTAACAAACAAACACTGAACATTTGCCATTACTAACAGATCACGTACGTGCCTGTCTGTACTCAGGGCAACAGGACCCCCCCCTTTCCCTCAATTATACCCCTCAGAAGAGAGGGAACTGCCTTAGATTTGACCCTTTGCAAGACTTCTCATATTATGGGGCGCACTCTCAATTACTTTACTTTGAACAACCACCTGGATCAAAGATAGTTTCAGGTGTTTTTAGATGGTCATATTCGGGGGAAATGAGGTAAACAAATTTAATACATACTTAGTAATCACTGGTGGAGATACGACTTCACATTTGAAGTGCTGGATATTACTATCAACAAGCCTTTTAAAAAGCTCACTTAAAACAATATAATAATTCCCTTGTGGAGATAAAAAAAATATGTACAGCACTTTAAGAACAATAAGAAACCAACTGTCCTAATACTACTTAACCTCTCTGTGCCTCAGCTTCATCAAATGTGAAACAGGCATAACATCTATCTACCTCAGAGGCCTGGTGACGATGAAATGGGAATATACCTACAGTGCTTTTAGACAAGTGCTTACCAAAAAGAAAGACCTTAGAGTGTTGTAAGCATCTTTTATAACAATAATCAGGATCATACCTGCCTTCTGCTTTTCTTTCCTAAGTATCCTGGACATGTAACTCACAGGTGCACAGCCTGCCACGGTATGGACAGAGAAGGCACAAGAACAGCTGAGAAAGTGCACCAGTGACAGCATGATTAGCAAGCACTTATATTATTTGACACTTACATGCCAGGCTCCATTCTAGGTACTTTCCACGTAAATCAATTAATCCTCACAGCAACTCTGAGGTAGATAAGATCATCCCCATTTTGCAGACCAGGAAGCTGAGGCTCATAGGTTAAATAACTTGGCCCAAGTTCACACAGCTGGCCTGACCTGAGCACCTGCTGTGGACACTATACTCCTCTTAATTTAACTAATATATAATATTAATGGGTAAATCAACTATACTTCAATAAAAAAATATTATTTTAAAAACCAAAATGGCGGGCTTCCCTGGTGGCGCAGTGGTTGGGAGTCCGCCTGCCGATGCAGGGGATGCAGGTTCGTGCCCCGGTCCGGGAAGGTCCCACATGCCGCGGAGCGGCTGGGCCCGTGAGCCATGGCCGCTGAGCCTGCGCGTCCGGAGCCTGTGCTCCACAATGGGAGAGGCCCGCGTACCGCAAAAAAAAAACACCCCGGAATGGCTTTGGGTTTCACTGCAACAACAGGAACCCACAGAACAAATAAAGATGAATCAGAATAAAAACAAAAATATTAATGGATACTGAGGTTCACTTGTGTGCTGTCATTAACAGTACTACAGTGAACACAGATAATAACTTTTGTGCACTTATGCAGTTACTTGAGCCAGTATATTGCTCTTGTTCGCTAATAGCAATTTGAGGTGGTTTCTGTCACTTGCGGTCAATAGTACTCCTAATACACTGAACCGTACTTCAAGTTGCTCCAAATTAGACCTACTGCAATGATGAGACAGACAAAACTTACCTGAGCAATTCTATTATTTTAAAAGTTTGCTTCCTTTTCTATGAAAGGGCTTCCTTCCTTACTGGCAAAAGAAACAGACTGTAGCTTTTTTGTTTAAGTTGTTCATAGGATACACATGGCTTTAGTAAATTACAAAGGGAAGATACAATGGGAACTGTAGGATATAATGGCCATTTCAGGTTTTAGATTTAATATCTGTATCACAAAGGATATACCACCCCCCCAAAAAATCTACTGAAAAATAAAGGGACTATGACTGACCCTTTTATACTGATGTTCACACACACTGCTGCCTTTAATTAAAATGGAAACTGCTTTATTAAAAAGCAGTACATTTAAACTCAATGTACTTCTTCCTTTATAATTTCTTCCTCTGAGAAAAAGATACTAATGAATTCTTGGCTATCTGATGTGTATGGCATTAAGCTTAGTCATTATACAATGACTTAAAACAAGATTCACGAATTATTTGTATGGCATTAAGCTTAGTCATTATACAATGACTTAAAACAAGATTCACGAATTATTTCAAAATCACTGTTCCATTTATCGTAACTACACAACGAGAGAATTTAAATATTGGCTACTTGGACAGGCTATTATGCTGCAAAGTTCCTTTATATTGGCACTCATGATTTTCTATGTGTTAAAAAGAACACATCCGCCATTTATTTCTACCATCCTCACCCCCACCTTCAGTAGGGTTCAGTGTGTTTATACGAATAAATACAAATACAGGAGACCTTTTTTTTTGTAGTCATCCTCCAGTGAATTTAAGGGAATATAAAGGAGCCTGAGTTTTGAATACTTAATAATTTTTTTATGTTCCTAACTCACTACTGGAACTTAAAATTACTATTATTTAAAATATCATGAAAGGGTATGGATTAATACTGAAAACTCATTAGTTACTAAAAGAACATCTTATATCACACAATGTGATTCCCTAAGGGTGCCCTGGGCATCAAATAAAATAATAAAGACATATATCCTCTCACTTCACACAGACTATCCTTCATAGAGCCCAGCTCAATATCCTTTGTGTATGAATATATCATCCTAAAATACAAAACAGAATTTTTCATTTAGTACTATGTTTGATTGGGTGCTAGCAGCAAGAACATTTCTACCAGATCACAGGTCCTTCCCTTTCTGTACTGGATTCTAATTTGAACCATAGCTCCTAGGACCTAGGTTCAAACATTTTAAAAAGTATGGCAATTCATATTGATTGCCCGTCTCTGATACAGTCAGATTGGCTGTGAGACTGCTCTGTCATTAAAAAGACCTCATCTTACACAAAATCCGATTTACGGACTGTCAGACTGTCAGGCAATATACTACAGCAAACCCTATATATAACTTACTCTTTTCTTCTTTCTTTGGGGAGTTCGTCTTACAAATCCCTTTCCTGCATAGGTCAATATGAAACTTTTCCCAAAATTTGAACAAAAGGGGACAACTAACCAAGATCCAAGCTGAAATAAAAGTCAATTTTCTCTCCCTCAGCAAAATAAACATTCTGCTCTCAATGTATATTTTGGGGTATCAGTACCTGGGAAAGCAACCCAAAAGGTTTGTTTTGTTCATACTGAGAGGCAAAAAAAAAAATTCTGAAAAGTTACGAATGCCTCAATTTGATTAAAGAACAGACATATTTTTGGAAAATTTAAGTCCAAATGAGGCTTTAGAAAAATTCACATTCAAAATATTTTAAGCCTGTTATTAGGGAACAAATGTAATTATTTTAGTATATGAAAACTGTCTCCCATACATTATTCAATACAGTTGGAGGAAAATTTTTAAGTGTTAAATTGTACAAATGTTTTCTATTTCTTCAAGTTTAAAAATAATCTATAGCAAATAACGATTAGAACTACACCTGGATGCAAGTACAAGATGCCTTCGATCTGGAAGCAGGAGGCATGTGCTAGTCCCCTTGGTCACAAAGTTCAAGTGCACAAAAGTTTCAGCAAAGGTCCAGAAAACTTCCCACCTTCCATTATAAATCTAATAAACAAGAACACCAGTAGCAATCTGAGGTCTTCCCAGAAAACAAAAGGAAACTAAATCTTACATGCAACATTTGTTACTTGCAGACAGAGTAGAATTCTCTTGCAGAATTGATGAGCGGGAAATACCGTTGAAACCGCCCTGGAGTTCCAAGTGCAGGTGGTCTAACAGGTAGCGCATGAACTCATGAGCGTCCTGCTGCTGATAGCCCCTTGAAGCAAACAGAAACAGTCACTGTGGGGCTCCGCCTGCCCAGCCAAACAGGCAGGAGGGCAAAGTGTTGAGAAGGGCCACAGCCCTGCGCTCAGAGCACAGGGAGGCGCCCTGATTCTTCCTCCTCACTTCCTCCTTGTTTTACATGTGAAAGCACCTTCCAGACAGAATTCCACTACTGAAAAACAAGTCTGAAAACACAGAGTAGTAGAGCTAACTGGACTTCTAGTGATCTCAACTGACCTCACTTAAGAGGAAAACTGAGGGGCAAAAAAGGGGTTGTGGGACCTGCCTGAAGTCCTGCAACAGGAGAGTAACATGTCTCCTGGATGGACTGTGAATCTTCCCATTTCCCACACGGCCTCTCTAGAAGATGCTCAAATGTTAAAATTTCACATCTTAACCTGCACCAGAAAACCAGGTCTAAACCACCATTATAAGAAATAAGGAAATTAAAACTAAATCTTTAGACTGAAAGATACTAATTTTTAAACACTGGCTGAAAGGAAGAAAAACTTTATCTAAAGAGTTAAAGATGTATAGCATTCTGTACTTGCATCCTAATCTCTGATTCAAGAGATTTTTTAAATAAATAAAAACTTTAAAACGCATTGACTTATAATTATGCTCTAGCCTAAAACTTTAATATATACAGCAACATATTCTGAGGTTACTTCTTATACTATATTCAGTCAGGAAATTCTATGGAATTCTTCTACTAATACAGACCAATGACAAGTGAACAGTAATGAAATCTGACAGAAAATTAAGCTGGTATAGTTGGAAGGTAACAGAGGTTTATGTAGATAAATCCAGCAATGATATCTAAAGTACATTCATAAAATTATGGATAGGAAAGACTACTGCCTACATTTTTACAGGCATGGAAGGCTGAGCCTGCGCGTCCAGAGCCTGTGCTCCCCGGCAGGAGAGGCCACAACAGTGAGAGGCCCGCGTACCGCAAAAAAGAAAGGACAGGAAAAGCTGGGCATGCTAGGAAGCCATAAGAAGTGTGGCAAGTAGATGTATGTCTGCTGGGAAGTTCAAACTCAGGAACAGTTTCCCTGCTAAGTGACTGGCTTTTGATTTGGGTGGGAAAAGAGAAAGAATAGCTCTGATGATTTCTATGTCCAAAGCTGTTGATTACATTTAGGGTACTTTTTTTCCTGCATTTATTTATTTATTTAAATAGAGAAAAGTTGTTCCTACTTCTACATGCATGATTGTATTTCAGGCTCCTCACTTTTTTCCCCCTTTGGCCATGCCGCGCAGCTTACGGGATCTCAGTTCCCCGACCAGGGATTGAACCCAGGCCACAGCAGTGAAAGCCCGGGATCCTAATCACTAGGCCACCGGGGAACTCCCCAGGTTCCTCTTATTTTATTCCAAGGTATCACACTCCCTAGATACTGTCACATGTTAATCAAGGAAAATGGGCTTTCTAAACTTTAAAAAATTTTACTTTGGGATTATAAATACAAACATAATTCAAGACCCCATTGCATTTCCACTTCGGCATGTTATCAGAACTTTTACCCTGTACACATAATAGGAGTAACAATTACGAGAAGAAAACCCTACCTCACACCTGGGCACTGTGCAGTGACCCTGCACTAAAACTTTATTCATGATATAATCTCAAGATCTAGAGCTAGCCAAGAGAAAATTATTCTCTGATTACATGAAAGTGAGGAACAATCTGAATTACTACAGAACGAAGAGAAAGCCCTGCTAAGAACACACAGACATCCTATTCTGATCAGTCACTAAGGAAATCTAAGAGTTCATATGTAATAGGAATCACTCCGGAAACGCCATCCGAATTTCTCAACCTGGTTACCTATTCCAAAACTTCTTTCCCTTCATTGGTAGGAATAATAGAATGAGTAAAATTAAGCAGCTAAAAACTAAATCATGCTCACAGCTGGGCTAAAGAAACCAGAAAGAACAGAGATACGGGCAGATTTAGATGAAAAGTAGAATTCTATTAGGTGAAGAGGGAACTGAGTCACCACGGGAACCAAGTAGAAGAGTATAAAGGTGGTTGGTGGGCCTCACTGGGGCATGTGGACAAATTACTGTTAACACGTCTATCGCTGACCAACACCATGAAGACCTGGGTTCTAATTCTGGTCCCAACACCTACTAGATGTATAAAACTGAACAAACTACTCTCCTCTGTCTCAGTTCCGTCTTCTTTCAGATGGGGCTAACACTTCTTACCCTGATGGGAATTTTGTTGTGTTTCTTAATGAAGGTCAGATATAAAATACCTAAAGTGCTCGACACATAATAGGCATTCAACAAATGGAAGCAATTTTTATATAATAACCAAACACAAAGATTAAATCCCCATCAAGAGTCTAAGTAGGTGATCGTTAGAAATTTTATATCAAGTCCAGATGTGATTAGCAGTAACTTAATCATTTCTACCTTTCCTATTTAGAGTCAGGAAATTCTAAAATTCTTACAAAATGATTCTCTCCTTCTCAGGAGAGATTTAAATAACATGAAATATAAAAGAAATTTCCTTCAAAACAAAGACCAGGGTTAACAATAGTCAATTACGTCTGATCCTCAAGGCTATAGACTCTTTGGCAAGGCAACAAATTATAGTCCTTTGAAGCTGTTACCCTTTAGACATTTCTCCATAATACCAATATATCTAAACCACTCTGAGACAGTAAAGCAAGATGTATTGCTGAGTTTTACCAGAGCGTGCTGGTTTTTAAAAAGAAAGAGAGGGGCTGTACAAGGTGCCAAAAATCATGACTAGTAAGAACCACGACGTGCTTCAGAAAGATAAAATCAGCAGAAGGTGGTGAAGGCTTCTGTCAAGCACCCGCAGTGCTTCAGATCTGCTGTTACCTACGGGGAGGACTAGCTTAGGAGCAGAGGGAGATGTCTCTGACAGCAGGGCTCTTTCCCCACTCAAGCGAGACCAGATAAAGAACACGGGAAACGCTGTGACTCTATAACCACATTAGGAGATGATGTGTTAATTGTGTTACCTTCTGGAAAGCAAATGAAGCCCAATGGACTTAACTACAGTCTTGTAAGGTCTTCAGAACCCAGAACAGTGAATTCGATACCATGGTTTTCTACTGATCACATTTGGATTTTTTTTTTTTTTTTTTTTTAGCTGAAATAACAGGATGGTGTATGATGATAATTACTCTGTATAAGATTTTGAAAAAATCAAGGAAATTTTGTCCAATATGTTTTCCTAGAGCACGTAAGTTATTTATAAGGGCTCTGTTTTTATAACAACAAAATGCCCTGCCTTTTTTTATAACAACAAAATGCCCTGCCTTTTGTTAAAGATTTTTCTAAGGTCTATTATTTAAACACATTTGTCTAGTAGGATATATCCAACTTCTGCTCTTCTCCTTAAAAAACAAAACACTGGTTTCATTATTGAGAATACCACCACTCTGTTGGAAATTGTTCCAGGAACAGTGTAAAGACTAATATTAATGTTTTAAATATCCTTCATTAAATAATACTTACCTAAAATTCGGCATAATCTTCCAAACAACATAAAATAAGGACTCTGGGCTAAATGCAGTCTGGCTACCTTGCCATAATGCACAGAGTGTCTTTCTAAACTCTTCCACCAAAGACCTAGAAAAGAGCAGGGGATGATAAGACCCTCAGCATTAGTGAGAGGCTGCTATTTCAATACATAATGCCAAACTGTCTAAAATCCACAAATAAAAAATGAAAACATAAAAAGAGTTTGGTCTCTTCTGAACTCAACCTGACAGCTAAGTACAGCATCTCAGAACCCATACAAATAGCAGTGATTACAGACAAAACTAGTTTTTTAACTATATGGTGAACTCTGAGTATGCCAAAGTACTGCCATACTTGTAAAATAAAGCAATGGATAAGTCACAAATCAAATTACCTAAGAATGAAATGTTTCCAAAAAACCCGTAAAACAAGTAACAGAATCTCGTTCTCCATCTCTTGCCTTTCTCCTTCCTGCCCCTCTCTAGGAGCGCGCTCCCCAGACCTCGATGCGTGACTGCTCCTCTCTGCCGCAGAGTCCATCTGGCCACAAAGCTTCAACACTCACCTCTATGCCAATGACTCTCAAATCCAAATCTAAACTCCAGATTTTTCTCATGACCACTTTTATTCAGTTGTCTCCAGGTTCCAACAGGAATTTTCTACTGGCTGCCCTCTTGTCTCTTCTAACTCACTGTGTCCTAAACCTGTTCTCCGTACTCTCCCTACGGCCCCTCAGTCTCCAATCGCCCCTTCTCTCACAGGAATACAACTTCCATTTTTTTCTTGGCACACGAGCTGCCTGGAATAAAAAAAAAATTTGAGTGTGCCCAACTTCTGACAAATTCCCTTAAAGAGAAAGAGTGGTCCTTCTTATTCACCCTTTCCTTCTGCCCTCCAGCTAGAATGAGGACGAAACGGTGGTGCGCCAGCACCATTGTGGATGATGTGGGCTGGTGGGACAGAAAGCCAGAGGAGCCCAATGATTGTGTGCAACAAACCTAGATGGATACCCTCCAACTTTTATGTGAGAAGATAAACCACGGATGTTTAAGTCACCGTTAGTTTTGGTCTTCTATGCATGTAGGTAAGCTTATACACCTCCTCAACTTCAATGGCTGTATGTGTCAATACAGCTACCATACTCATGGATACCTGGTTGATATCACAGAGAATCTCACTATCTTCTTTCTCAACCCCTGTTATCCAGTAGGTTCTTCAGATACAAATCATATTTTTTACTTCCTAGTACCTGAACCCTCATCCTATGTTTGAGGAACCCCACCTTAAGAGTCAAAGCCTGCCTCCTACTGTGGAAGCTGAAAAGGCCAGGTACTTGCTGTCTCAGCCCCCGCCCGCTCCCCCTTGAAGCCAGGACTCAGGTACACGGCCTGGGTATGCCTATTTGAAGCTGGAACAGTGCCAGACTTTCTGGTGGCAAAGAGCACAGTCAGGAGCGCAGGGGCAGAGCAGTAACAGCAGCATCGACCCAGCACCCAACTCCAGCAGTGCTGGCAATGGGAACTTCGGTGCAGCACGGACAGCGGTCCTGATGGGACACCCTTATGGATGCCTAGACTCCAGACCTGATTTCCCCCGCATCCAGTAATGGTAACCTCACCAACAGACTTTCAATAAATTCCTTTTCTGCCTAAAATGGCCAGCGGCAATTTCTATAATTCGTAACTAAACCCTAAATGACACTAATGCATCAAGTACTACTAATTCTTCCCTTCACTTTTGTGCACATGTATTTTTTCCTCTTCATTTCACGGCTATTCCCTCTAACCAATTACTATAAAGTGAAAAGCCTCCTTGAATGCAGGCACGTTCCAGCTCATCCTATATGCTGCTACCAAAGTAAACTCTTAAAACACCAGTTCTAGTGATATCATTCCATCCCTGCTCCAACGCCTGGCTTCACTGCGTACTCCACACTACACACTACACACTGTTCTAACACGGCCTATCCTATTCTCCCTCAGGCATCTAGGCAGAACACTGTCGGATTATAAGACGGCTTTTCAGAATGTGTGGGGATGAGGTGTGTGGGAGCAGGGATGGGCAGGCAGGGAAAACATTACATTAAAATACATACAGATGATAAATCATAGCCCTATTTCAGTAATGTTAAGATACCCCTTACGGTCATGATAATATGATAAATCTTTCTGAGCCCCAAAGAGAACGTGGCTGCACTGAATTTGAATATATATTGGTTTGGTTCTCAATAATCACTTGTCAATTTTTTTCCTCCTTCCATATCAGCTAAAAATTGACAGTACTGCTCTGTAATTAATTTGGTAACTACAAATTAATGTAATTATCCAAGACAGGTTTACCTAACCCTATCAGACAAATCAATTCACAGAGACTAATGATATTCACGCCGGTCTATATGCCTAGAACTGTGTTTTCTTCATAGATGTCAGTTTTAGAGTGCCCAAATCCACAGACTCAACAAGCGGAGTGCTACATTTGTCCTGCCTACTAGGTAAATAGAAATAAAAGAATTCTAACAATTTTTAAGATTGCTAGCTAGATACTTAAACACAATTGAGAGTTGTTTTGGTGTTTTCTTTTTTAAATGCACGTGCCTATTAACTCAGATAATGCAATGGGAATCACCAGTAAGAGTCATTTGTTCTGTAGCTCAAAGCCAGAAAGGACATATTCTTAGACTCACACGTTGTTGTCCCCCTGGCTCCTGGTATGGTACGTTCGCCTTCCTGCTGTCTTCCCATTCCTTAACTCCACAGCAGGCAGCTCTTTGAAATAACAGCAAAACTGCTCAATGTTACTATTTTAAAAGGAAGGGGAAAAAAGTATTAGTTTTTAAATGTACTAAGAAGTAAAGAAAGCACTATGTGACCTATACAGTATATGGATTTTGAAAATGTGATATTTCAATTTCTCATTCAAATGATACTCAATGCAATCTCTTAACATTGCATTTCTTCATTAAGCTTCCTCATTTACTCCAAGAAAACAATATAAGGGGGACTTCCCTGGTGGCACAGTGAGTAAGACTCTGCACTCCCAATGCAGGGGGCCTGGGTTCAATCCCTGGTCAGGGAACTAGATCCCACATGCAAGCTGCAACTAAGAGTTTGCATGCCACAACTTAGGAGCCCGCCTGCCACAACTAAGGCCCAGAACAACCAAATAAATAAATATTTTTTTAAAAGGGAATATAAGTAGATGACTTTGCAAAAGTAAACAAAGACCTTAAAGCAAAATCTCTGTTCCAGAAATCCTTCCCCCTTCCCAGCTATAGCCTGTCACCATTTCTTTCTTTTCAGGGCCTTTGTTCCCAAGTTTTCAATAATTTCCTCAAATAAAAAGCCTTGAAACCAACCATGTTGTTTAAATACACTATACAGAGTAACAATGAGAATTCGGTAGTGACTAGAATTTCTTCTTTGAGCAAGACTAGATAAGCTGAGAGCCAGTACCTTTAAGGAGAGATCACACATGGCTTCTGTTCCTCATTAGCAAGGTGGCCTTGGGAAAATAATTTACTGTGGTCTTTGATACCACATTAAAATCTAAAAGTATGCAACTTTCTAAATAATTTCTTCTGTATAACTTAGGTCAGCCTTGTTGTCTATTTTATTTTTCCTGCTCATCTTACTCTTTTTTTTTTTTTTTTTTGGCCATGCAGCATGTGGGATCTTAGTTCCCTGACCAGGAATCAAACCCGAGCCCCCTGCCGTGGAAGCACAGAGTCAACCGCTGTACCGCCAGGGAAGTCCCTGCTCACCTTACATTTTGAAGATCTTCTAAACATCTGATCTTATGACCATACTTAAGACTCAACTAATGATTGAACTAAGTTATCTGAACAAGGTTCCTTATAGCCCAGGGGTCTGCAAACTATGGCCCACAGGACAAATCTGACCCTGGGCCAGTGAGCTTTTACATTTTTAAAGTGAGTTTTGTATTTTTAAAGAGTTGTTTAAAAGGGAGAGGGGTGTTGAAGGGAGGAGAAGATGTGTGAGAAAGCCTGGATGTAGCATGCAAAGGTTAAAAATATTTATTTAATCTGGCCTTTTACAGAAGTTTGCTGGCCTGTGCTCAAGCCTATTCAAGAAGGAACAGGAACTAAATAATAACAGCTAACAGTTATTTACTGCTAGGCACTGTTCTAAGCACTTTATGTAAATTATATAGTATCTTCCCGACTACCCCGTGAGGTAGACTATTATCCCCAATTTCACTGATGAGACAACTAAGGCACAGGGAACTGAGGTAACTTGCCCCAAGTTAGTAGGCTAGAGTTAGTGGCAGAGACAGGATCTGAACCCAGAGCCTTTGCTCTTATCCACCAGAAACTAACGTCAGATACTTAGGCTGTGACTGTAACAGTACCTGAGTGACTGAAGGATGGCGTTCATGAAACACGTGTTCCCCAAATTCCGAAGGCCTGTGGCACAAATGGCAGTGGTGCTTCCCTGCAAAATGGAACAAGAGGTGGCCTTCAGTAACACCAAGAGAAGGCCAACTGTTTCAACATCAAAGAAGAACAAAGGCCTATATTTGAAACTCTAGCAACAAGCCAGTTCGGAATTGATACTTTTCAGTCCAACAAATATTTCAAATTCTCTTTCTACTCTCTGTAAATGTGTCTGGATATTTTTAGAAGGCTGTTTCTGATCCTAGGATTGTTCTAAATGGAAGCTTATGAGGAAGTCACCATTAATAAGTACTGTGGAGTACACAATGCAAAAACCAGGAAGATCCTTAAATAAATTTAAGACTTAACGCCGTCATAAGACTCTATTAAAGCTACTACAAATTGGAAAAAATATAAACATGCCAAGTATTTCTGTCCCCCAGCTTTTAACTCTAAGGCATGCAAATGACCAATACATGTTTTTCCTAGCAATGGAATATCAATCTGAAAAAACTACCTGAACTTCCCTTAAAGACTAAGGCTTTGTTTTTTGATTAGCTGTACAAATGCACTGTGATGTCTGAGTACTACACATGGTTAGTGAATCTACCCATCCAACCCGAAGCATCACTTTAGCTCTTTCTTCCACGAAATTGTAATACTTAATTGTGTGTCTAAACACAGCTAGCATGACAGCAGAGAGGTAGATGCAGGACAAAATTACTGGTATACTTTACAATATTTAGTCATATTTAAACTTTGTTACTCCATTAATGGCCATACATTTGGTAAGAGATGGGTATCAGAATGAGGAAGCATATTCTTTTATGGTGAAATTGTATTAATGAAGGCCCTAAGGAAAAAACTTACCAAAACTTCAGACCCAAAGCATTTTTTTTTTTTAAGATTCTTATTTTATTTATTTTTTGGCTGTGTTGGGCCTTTGTTGCTACGTGCGGGCCTTCTCTAGTTGAGGTGCACGGGCTTCTCATTGCAGTGACTTCTCTTGTTGCAGAGCATGGGCTCTAGGTGCACGGGCTTCACTAGTTGTGGCACACAGGCTCAGTAGTTGTGGCTCACGGGCTCTAGAGCACAGGCTTGTAGTTGTGGCGCACGGGCTTAGTTGCTCCGCCGCATGTGGGATCTTCCCGGGCCAGGGCTCGAACCCGTGCCCCCTGCATTGGCAGGGGGATTCTTAACCACTGTGCCACCAGGGAAGCCCCAGACCCATAGAATTTGCACTAGGGACCTTTAACAGAAGGAAGCAAGGATCTTTGGGATCCTACAGAGATGGAGTAATAAGGTACATGAGTAGGCGTTAAGAACAAATGCCTCCTAAGGCAGAGGAGCACGGTGGTCATCCTGACGGAAGGAAGGCACTGACAGACAGACTCGCTGGGGTATTTAGTCACATCAAGAATCATTAGTACAAGTGGCAAACATTTTGTAAAATATTCCAAATCCAAGGCATACATTTATAAAAGTTTATAAAGGGCAACATTAATGTTAGAACTGTAATCAAACAGTGACTAGATCTCAACCAATTCTTATATTTGAATACATTTTAATTACTTACATTTACTTTTAGTAACTTGCTGTTCAGTGATGAGTTTTCCAAAAGTTTTCTTTTCCTATGCCTGTCAGCTGTGAAAGCTGAGCTATTAAAGCACAAACAGACAGTCAAAAAGACGTTCATACATACACAACACTACACAGCAAGAGAGAGTAAACATGGCTGTTCTAAGTACCTAGGGTATGGAGCCCTGCCTGGCTGCTTAGCCAGGCCAGGAAGTGACCCGTTAGGCCACGGTGGCCCACAAGTATTTCAAGTAACTGAGGAGTTCCACTTCCCCTGGAAATCCCCACTGCTCCTCCAGCAGGGTGGGACTGGAAGCTGCCACCCTCCGGGCGCTTCCCAGAAACGCTGGCCAAGTGGATGTGGTCTGATGGACAGTCCCTCTCCTCCACCGCTCTATCTACCTAATCAATGGTGAAGCTTCAAACAAGAGAACACCCACTACTCGTAAAAAAGAAAAACACTGGTCTGACATGATTATTCTGAGATTTAACATTAAGTCTCAAATTCTACGCCACTTCTTTCTTAATTTTGATAAAGGTATCATGTTTTGTTAGTATGTTGTAATAGATGATGATATAACCTGAGTTTGCAGAATGATAAATAAATTATAGACGCATAGGCATATATCAATTCATTTGATTCAGCTCTGCTACAAAGCATATTCTAAAACAAATCCTAATTAGCACATAAATTCTGAATTTAAATTATCTAAATGTTTCTCATCGAAAGAGATATTAAGTTTGAAATTTGTTAGAAAATAATTCCTATCTTCACTTTAAAATTATTATGTATCAGGGGAACTAATCTAAAGGAAGTGAAAGTTACTATTAAACAACATAGACTTTTTAAGTCTACCAACTCTTTCCCATCTTCCAAAAGTACCAGGTTAATCCAAAGAAAATACATAATTATTTTTCTTTCCAAAATTTCCACATGAACTGTCTTCAGAGCATCAGATCTAGTGACAGTCAGCTGTTTCAAATCTAAAAATATTCTTAGGAAAAACGTCTTCAGAAATGTATGTCCCTCTCAGTGTACTGGTGACTACAAGGTAAGAAGAGATAATCCCATATGTACTACGATGTTAAGTTATTCCTTCACAAATTCTGTAAGTAAAGAAGTTCACTCACAAGCACAGTGTATGTACTGTGACAATGCCTAATAGTTAACTTTTGGTTTTAACCTATACAAAAAAAAGCATTTCGCTTTTTAAAAATATGTTATTAAATTTTACCATCAGTGATTCTCAAAATGGCAGAATCCTTTAGATCCACGCTATTTAATATGGTAGCTGCTCACAACATGTGGCTAATAAATTTAAATTAATTAAACTTAAAAATGTAAAATTCAGTTCCTCGTCACACTAGCTAATTTTCAAGTGCTCAACAGTCACGTGTGTCTAGTGGCTACCATACTGCACAGTGTAGATTAATACAACGTTTCTGGTGCGCAGTGCTTCTCCAGAGGATACGCTGAACAGTCTAAAGTAAAACTCCAATGTAATCATAGTTCTTTCATTGTAGCTTCCATTACAGAGTAAAGGCTACGTTTGAAAGAATAAAAATAAATTTAGGTAATGTTTATTGACATAGAAAAAGGACCGCAAAGTAGCTTTTTCAGTGGGACCAAGGAGAAGTGTAGACAAGGCAGTCTGTGACATCTTTTACCTGACGAAGAAATAAATGGAAATAGAAGATTCAATATCTGCATAAACGCATGCAGGTTC
This sequence comes from Leucopleurus acutus, assembly GCF_964270905.1. NCBI lineage: Eukaryota > Metazoa > Chordata > Mammalia > Artiodactyla > Delphinidae > Leucopleurus > Leucopleurus acutus. The sequence goes on along the minus strand of NC_139142.1, from coordinate 132,521,477 downwards.
TTGAACTTCCGGTTTTCCCTTTGACTTAGTTCTGATGAATTTATTTGTCATTGAGATGACAGTCTTTTCTTAGAGAAAACTATAAGTGGCAGGAAGAAATAATTTGGTAGCTACCTACTTCTATAACGAAGAATCAAGTTAGTAAGATCTTTACAATGACATCACCACACCAAAGAGTGATATTTACATAAATTACTGCAGGAATCTCCTACTTCACGGTTAATTGTGTTATTTCAGACCAAATTCAATATTCTAGATCTGTGTGTCTATACCTGTGTCTCTAACCCTAGATATGCTCCTGCTGCTTTGTTCAAATTAAAAGGGAGGAGGCGCTTTGAAAAAGTGAGGAGCCCCAAGATGACAAGCCAAAGTGCACTTAAACCCAGACTGTTCTAATTAGCTTAGATTTCAAAGAAATTGATTCTTCCCTTATCAGCTCATAGTCTATTTAGACAGAGACATGCACAGAGACTTTGGTTAACCAAAGCTAGACAGTGTTTCACTCAAAGAACTTAGGTTATTCCCTCTCAGCACTCAATTTTAAAATACTCTGTTGGCTTCACATGTAAGTTTGCTAAAGGACTCTCACTTGTGGCATGTTCTCACAATACCATTTTTATACATCGACTGTCAAAATAAATAAGATGCTGTAAAGCAATTATACTCCAATAAAGATTTTTTAAAAAACAACAAAAAATAAATAAATTAGATGGCACCTGACAATTAGGGGTGATTTACACAAATTTCACCTGAGTCAGCGACCATTCCAGGGCCATGCTTCTAACCACTGCAGCTTCAAAAGACATTGCTACTGGGGTTCTGTTTACTGCTTGAATTTTGGGTCTAGTGAGTTTTATCTGACTAACCTATTTGGCTATAGCGAAAAATAATTCTATTCACTTAAGCAGTTTCATTTCTTTATGATGACAAAGCATTTCACAGCTTCCTATACTTTCAAGTGATAAATACTGCCCCTAACAAAAAAAGGAAAAGAAGAAACTAGGATCTTGTGCTATCACATAGATGCACGCTGAACAATAATATAATTAAACCTATTTTCCCTTGATACATAAATTTCAGAGTTTCTAAGAAGACCTCATAATACATTTGGATAAGGATTTTCTAATATCAAAGGTAACTCTATAATGATCTTGTATCATTTTTTGCCCTTCCCTTGCACTACCAAAATTCCCCTTGCAAATAAACTGAGGAGCTTATAAGTTGGTGGATAATAACTAAAAAACAGGCTCTGGAGCCCTTGCATATGGTTTATGACAAATATTAAACAAAATAAATGCTGAGCTATGATCACTGACTATGGGCATTTTCAGATACCCAACTCCAAAGTTTACTTTGTTCACATTTCAATCACACTAAAAACGTGATGAAGTTATGGAACTCACAAACAAAAATCCCACTCAGAAATGCTGAAAGACCCCTCAACCCCACTCCATCCCTTCTTTCCCAAGGCCTATTACTTACTTTTCCAAGTTCTGTAAGTGTTCTCTGACTTTCTGTACCAGTCCCAGCTTGGTGTCATTAATCACAAAATCATCACAGCGATAACTGCAAGGAAAATATTAATCAATGTGTGTAAAGAGCTCGAGGAAACCACAGTAATGAAATCACTAAAAGGCCTGGCTACTGCCAAGATGATCACATGCCTCTGCAGGCAGTTACTGTCAGTGGTGAGTTTAAAGAGGACTTGGAATCCACAGTGGAACGCTTTTCAAGAGTCCTTTATAAAAAGTCACGTAGGCAATGAACACCAGTTTCTTTACACATTTTTATTCAAAAGCTCTTCAATTCCTCTTTCAAAAATGAAATACGCTACTACACGTGTTATATTCTTTTCAATGGTACATAATACATGGAAAATGAAATACAAAGCACCAATTCTGTTCATGTAGCACGAAGCCTAAATCTTTAATGTGATCCTTCCCAACTCAAATTAATGGGGAGTTTGCAGGCAGGAGAGATTTAAGAGGAAAGCAGGAAAAAAGTAATTAACCTGTAGGGATATTTGAATAAAAAAAACTAAAAGCCATATATTTCACACATAATTTAATTTAAATAAACTGAATTCAGATGGTTGAGAAGAATGAATCTTTTCATTCCAAGGTGTTAGAAAACAAAAACAGTGGCTACATCTTTCAGGAAACCGATAACCGCTTTGAAGGAAGACATTTAAGATGTTCCTTAAAACTGATATTGTGTGTGTGTGTTTTAGCGAGTCAATAAGCAAATAATATAAGGAATCACACATAATAAACTTTAACTTGTACATTAGCATTCCGTTTTCTTCCTAGAATAAGGCCGATTTTAATAAAAACAACTTACAAGCTAGTAGCAAAATATTCTTTTGAACTGCAGCTTTGTACAAAACCACTTATTATAACTACCAAAGAATAATGACAATAACATTGCCATTCTGAGCAAACAAAAATTTTGAATGCATAGCAATTAGTAAAAATTAGGTCATCTCTAGCAGAATCCAAAAAACATTTCTTACATACCTGAAACCAGTCTATAAAAAAATTGTGAATGGGATGGGGGAGAGTAGTTTTTTAAACAAAGGATCACACACAGAACATGGCTTGTGTCTCTTATTCACGGAATTCAAAATGTGAGTGCTTGTGAAAACTTTAAGTAAAATATATATGTAATTATTTAACATGCCCCTCCGCATTAACTGACTGCCTGTGTTGTCAATCAAGTCTCTAACGTATTCTCCAAGCTCCCGTGGTCAATCCCTAACGTTTCTACAAATAGCAAAAGCTACCTTTTACATCCTAGACCGTTCCTCTATGATCAAAGTACCAGCAATGGCAGGAAAATAATTCCTTATCAGTTTTATGACAAAGACATAAAGGAATTAAATTAGTGAAAAGGTTTAATTCCTTGCTTCCTGTCAGCATAAATGTTAAGAGGGTAAGGTCTACTCTGCAAAGCTGGGTTTAAGGCACTTGGTTCCTCCATGAACCTCAGGCATTCACTAAAGAATGAAATTGTGTTGTTACTCTAATTCCTGCTTACATTTTCATTCTATGTTTGCATAAATATATGCATGTATTTTGGCTAAAAGAATACCCAGTGTTCAAAACAAAAATAACTCCAAATGCTAGTGTTCATCTGGGGAATGAAGTCTAAAAGCAAATTCAGATCATCTTTCATGTATTTACATGCTGCTAGAATATCTCATTGAAAAGTAAACCCCTTAGCTCCTACGGGAAAAAAAAAAAAAAGTTGCTTTGTTTAAAGAAACAAATTGTTTCAGATTATATGAAATAACTGATTTTTTTCTTATTAAAGTAATTCTTTTTGGTGTGACATGAATTCAGCCTTTAACATTTGTTAAAGGAACGTCTTCATATATTGAAATACAGATTCATTTACGGCCTTGCTCCATTCTGAACTAAGCTGACTTAACTGGGTCTAGTTGCTTCATCTCTTTGAATGTTCATTATTAAAGTGAATAAGTTTCTCTAGACTCCAGAGCTGTTCTAATGTGACTAATGCAACTGAGGAAATGCATTTTAATCTTTTAAAATTTTAATTGATATAAAATTTTATTTAACTAAAGCAGTATAAAATATATTTCCATTAAATACCTTATGGTTTTGGTAAAACTATATTTCACTTTTATTATGACATCATGTAAGATGTACTGCAGTGCACAGTGTGGGTGCACATGTCATTTCTAGGATCACACACAAGCATATCACCAGTCTAGTTTATGTCAACAGAAGGTTTCAGTTATTTTTCTATGCAATAATGAAGCGCTGTAATGTGCTTGTTTGAATATTTTCTGCAGACAGCAGGAGTTACAGTGATACCTATGTAAATAGTAATTGGTAGTTAAACTGAAATACGTATTTTAATAATTAATATAAATAAATTATTTTTCTGGGTTAAAAACTAACAATGGAAAAAAATTTTAACTTCCAAATGAAGTTTGGAACTTTTAAAAAAAGATTACACACAAATGTGTAATTGACAACATAGGCACACTAATGAGGCAGAATTGAATGGAAAAGGTGTATCACAAATTTTATAAATAATTACAATTATGATTTAATACAGCAGAGCCAAATTAATAAGCTGTGTAAAAAAAGTTTTAAGATAATAAAGTAGACAATATTGAGTCATTTTCAGCAAATGCATAATAATATAAGTTGCTTCTCTACAGTCAAAAAATAATCAATGAAATTTGTCACAATCAATGAAATCAGAATGAAATGTATAACAAAGAAGTTTCTTAGTGATTTTAAGGATTTGAGCTTGTAATTCTGGCAAGCTTTAAAATAGCTTGAATTCTTGCTCAAGAAAGAAAACCATTTTTAGATGGAGAGATGAAACATTAAATTATTATTTCAGTTAAGGGAGTTATGTTTTAGAATTTGAGATAAAGATCAAAAAGGATATTTTACAAAAAGTGAAAGATCTTCAGTTGATCCACCAAGCAACTGTTAGTGAATAAAAGACCTTTCTAACATTATTCAAGATCAATTCATTTAACATTTGAAAATTGTAAGTACTTTTACTTTTCGCTTTAGATGAGTTTTACAAGACAAGAGACAATGGCCAGTTAATACTTTGGGTACGTTTTGTTTCAAATGACTTCCAAATTGAAATGTCTTCATCTATTTGCAACCTTAAAAACAATCAACCACATGTTGTAAATATTTTTTAATCTTTTACCTGTCACTTTCAGCTAGACAGGAAAAAGTTTCTATCAAGACAGACAAGGACCTGCTACATGGGATCAAAAACCCAGATTGAATGGAATTACTTCCCTTATTTGATCCACTGCATATTAACATATTGAAAATATCTGTGCTCTAAAGTAGACTGTATCATGGATGCAGTTATTAAAATTGTTCAGTATACATGTGCAAATGCTCTGACTCATCACCAGTTTATGGAACTGTTAAAAGAAATGGAAGATAATGAATATGACTACATGTTCTTTGCCAATGTTCACTGCTTGAGTCATGGAAGAATTTTACAAAGGTTTACTGTACTGTTAACTCTAATTCAAAATTTTCTTGAAACAAAAGGAACACCTGCCAATTCTGAACAAAGAGAAAACATCACAGCATGATTTACATTTTTTCACCTATATCACAGTGCACATAAATGAGCTAAATTTAAAGATCCAAGGAGAGAATAAAAGCTTGCTTGTGACCTAGCTAGACAGGTATGAGAATTTATGTTAAAATTTAAACTATTCATAATACAAATCAATAATGACTTTACACATTTCAATGTGAACAAATATACAGAAGATTTTAAATACGATGGCATTATGTAAGTTGTCTGCAACATCTATAAGAAAAATTGAAGAATGCTTTGTTGATATGGACAAATTTGGAGTTGACTTTCAGTTTATATAATGGTCCTTTGAATTTGATGTTGATAATACTGGGTGGTTACAAGAGTTAGTGGATTTACTTAAATTAGATACAGTTTTGAGACTGATATGCTTTTGCTTTGGGCTCAATTATTCTAAAAAAGATGAGTCAGTCTTGTCAAAACAGATGCCAAGTATTAAAGAAAATGGGGTTTTTTGGTACTTTATTCATTTATTGGAAAATTTTTAATAGTGTTTGGAATCTACATTTTTAACTGCAACTTTTATGACTAAATACAGATCAAGCATTTCTGACGAAAAGTTAGCATCTGAATGGAGATGTGCTGTACATGTAAAATACATACTGGATTTTGAAGGTTTCATATTAAAAAAAGATGCACACTATGTCTAATAATTCTATATGGATTACCATGTTGACATGATAATATTTTGGATAACTGGGTTAAATAAAATATACAGTTAAAATTAGTCAACCTGTTTGTCTTTGCTTTTTTATTGTGGCTACTAGAAAATTTTAAATTACATATGTGACGAATTATTTCTCTTGCACAGCACTGCTAGCCTAGAAAATATCTAAGATACTAGCTGTTCTACTATAATACTACCCAATATTATAAAGAGGTGATAAATATAACTTTAATGAACTATAAGAAGTCAATTTTATTTTGGCTGAATTTGTTCTCACTGGCTTAAAAAATTTTAAGTTTTCACAATTGTCCTTCTGGCCAAGAGTCATTTTTAGATCTTCTTACAGTCACTGTGAAGGACATTTACTTCTAAGATTCTAACTTTTGTCCTGTCTGAATTCACCACACTATACAAGCGTTATTAGATGACGAAGATAAAAGGAAAGCACCTGCTTCCACACGTCAAAACGTCCAGGGGCGCCTGGCACGTGGTAGAGGGTCAATAAATGTCAGCTTCCTTTTGCTGTGTACCCAGGGCTGCCTCACAGCACACCCGTCTCTAGCTGCCCCCATCCCCTGTTCTGATTTCTTCTTCCTCCCTGGCCCAGAGGTGAAAAGAAAATAAGTAACAAAAGTAGGAAGTAAATAAGAATTTAAATGTTGTCTGGTTACCTTAGTCTTTAGCTGAGACGCTGCTTTCAAACTGGAAACTATCCCACTAATACTGATATTAAAAAGTCCCAAGGCAATGAGAAGGATTTAAAGTAAACAAGTTTTCTAAAAATCTCTTCCTGGTTTACAATTGTGTTGAAGGTATTAGGTCAGTATTATGCTTACCTCTAACACCTGAAAAACAAATAAAATTTAGCCACTATTCTTAGTTTTCCCTTCAAGGAGATTACACCAGAATAAGTACAAAAAAGTGCGTAACTTGTAGGCTGTGTTTCAAAGCTTCTAGATTGCTCCTCTGAAACTTGGAATGCATTTCCCATTTTGAAATAAATATTGTTATACAATATGGTTAAATGTTGCAAGGTGAAAATACACCTGGTTCCCAAAACGTAACTGAAATAATATAAAAAGTTCTACTCCTCTTTTTCATCTTTCTACTGAGAAATTGGAGCTGAGGTCCAGGTTTTGGCATCTTTTCATATAAATAGGACTTCACATGTCTAACAAACAAAAGTCAGGAACTACCTGTATTACACAACCAACTTTTAGGCTATTATATTAACACTTAAGCAAGTTTAAATTTCGTGATGTTAGGTGATTCTTCAAGTAAAGATGAGCTCTACCTCTAACAGACTACTTGTCAGACAAGGAAAACGTTTACTTCTGTATTTACTAAAAAGAAAGAACTGTTTAAGGAAATTTAAGTAAACTGAACACTAAAGACAAAAAAATAATACTTAGAAGTCATATCAGGCAACATATTAGAGATGTTAGATAAGGAAATCAGATATAAAAAGGCAGGTAAGGAGAAGGTACTGGTATCTTTCTCTACTTCTAACACCTTGAGGCAAAGTATACTATCATCTTAGCTATGTAAAAATTAGTCTCAAACCAAATTCCTTGAACCAAATATGACACTAAAGTAGTTTTAAAGTACTTCAAGCCAATAGTTAATAAACTGTTAAATGTAGAGTAGGGTATTATATATATACTGCTGTTCAGAGCAGAAGATACACAATTAATTTTATTACCTTGCACTGAGAGAACGTGTAGCAGGTAGCAGGTAAATTTTCATAAGAAATACCAATTATTTATACTACTATTATACTTTGGTAAAAAACTGATAATATCACAGCTCAAGTTATTTCAAATTCTGCTTATTCTAATAAATAGCAAAATTGTCCAATTTCTTCATTACATTGATTCCTTATGTGTACATTTTTAAGACTGTGATTTTTTTTCTAATTTCTAGCATCTAATCATTCCTAATCCTTTCTAAATATTTTTCTCTCTATAATCTCCCCCAAACCCATCTTTTTCCTCCTCCATCTCAACTAATATTTTATTCTAAACCTTGGTTATTTCCTTTAGTATGATATCCCCCTCTGCCCCACCCAAATACAGTGACTTTCAAACGCATAGATATCTGTAGCCGAATTAAACTATAGTATTTGATGGTCCCTGCAATGTCGACCTTACCTAAATTTTCTTCTCTCGCATCTTTCCCTCCCAATCTTCCCTTTCACTTCAGTGTTACCTGCTTTATGTTTAGATTTAAGCTTTCATTCCATACACCACCAACTCCCTTACCCTCCCTCAGTATTTTCCCTGTAGCACTATTCACTTGTTTAACAGCAAAATATATTCCTTACTTGTTCATCCCTATCTGTACTTTTTCCCCATTCTCCAAAAATTAAAACATGCAGCATGGCTCAATTATTTTCTCGTCCTAAAATTTAATGTGGCTTTACCTCCTTTTAAAAATTCTAACTTTAGAAACACTTGTTTCCTTCCCATTTCCAGCCTGTGCCTCATGCCCTCTCTAATTATAAAAGGAAAAACACCAGTCCACTAAGATGAAATCTTCAAATTATTTTCAATGGCTCCTAATCAGATAAAAAATAAGCCACAAAACTGAGCATCCATCACCCCCAACACATTTACACATTTGTACTAATTATATATGCAAGTAAATCTAAATTAATATGCATATAGTATAAAAAAGAAAAATTTTAGAAGAATGAGCTAGAGATGAAATAAACTTTTTAAGTGTCTTCATACCATTATTAAACTGGTATCTCAAAGTACAATATATACATAGGGTGAGGTTTGACATTAATGATAATGGATATAAATTCATACTTCACACAGTCTCAAACTTTTTGTCCAATTTATCAGATCTGATTAGTCTGTGTTTTTATTAGATAGCCAATATTTTTACTTTGTAATGTATGTGATGAGCTCAGAGTAGGAGTGTATGTCAGCTTACCTTTTCCTTGTTCACCAGTATTTGTCTTACTATTGTTACTGTTATTATCTTGGAGGACTTTTTCTCATAAAAAAATCTTTTAAAATGTGTATCCATTGAAGAGGGTTGATTCTTGGTAAAATTAAATAAACCCATGTAACTAGGCAGACAAAAACCGTTAACATACTGCACAATGCTAAAAGTGAACAAGGGAGAGGACGCCACACGTGAAGCTGATTCAGGACACTCCGTGTGTGGTTCATGACACATAACCACCTAGTCTACAGACCACTGGCAGTAGGTATTTTAAATATTTGCCAATGATTTTATTTTTGCCAGATAAAAAGTTTTAATAAAAGTTCTGCTATTTTCCTCCCGTACCTTCAAGTGCATTATTTTAGAGACCACTGCACTAAAGACTAGGTTCCTAACATACAGCTGGTTCTCAATGAATATTTATGTACTGAATAAAAGCAACATATCCGCTATTTTGATTTTTTTGGATGTTGTGCACATTATGTTCGAGGACCATCATGTTCATCAGACCCTGTCTCCAGGAAAACTTTTGAAGGTAAAAATTTGAGGGGGAAAGGAACTGTTTACAATGTCAAGTTTTCTTCACAAAGGATCCATATCTTTGCTTTGTATCTTTCTGTAATACTTATTCCTAGATTTAGTTTATAGTTTTGGTCATTATGTTGAATGTTTGTTTTTTTGTTTGGTCATTTCCATTTTTAACTAATGACTGCTAATGAAGAGAAAGCTATTAGTTTTTGCATATTTATTATGTATCACCATCTCAAAATTAATTAGTAATTCTACTTGTTGTTTTCTACTAAAGTCCCCCTAAGTTTTCTCAGCATTATATAATTTGAAAGCAGAAATAATTTGTTCTTTTCTAATATTTATACCAATAATTTATTCTGTCTTATTTCAATGGATAGAACTGCCAAAGCAATGTTTAATAATAGTGATGATGATGTAAATGATGATAGGAAGTATTTGTCTTGTTTCTGATGTTAATGGAAACAGCTTTAGTATTTCATCAATTTGCGTATGTTGTTTGCTTTCTTTGGGGGGAACTATCATATTTTAATAGTTTCCTTTTATTTCAATGTTATTAGTTTTTTAAAAATCAGAAATGGCTTATTTATAAATGTATTTTTGCTTCTAATGATACAATCATCTGGGATTCCCTTTAAAATGAATATGTTGGCAGACCAGTGAAATTAACTCAGTAATTATATAATTTTTCTCTTTGACACATTTAACTGGGTTAGATTTGCTTTAAGTTATACTTATTTACAACTATTTTAGTTAGTGAAATTGACTTATTTTCTTTTTGGAGTTTCTATCAGATTTTTGTCTTAAGGTTTTTAAAGTTTCATAATATTAATATACTCAATGTTAAATTTTAAGTGTGAGGCTACACTGTCTGATATAGTAGCTACCAGTACATGTGGCAATTTAAACATAATCATTAAAATAAAATAAAACATTCAATTCCTCAGTCCCACTAGCCACTTTTAATTGCTCAACTGCTACCATATTATATGGTGCAGGTGTCACACTCAAAACAAAGAAAATCTCTCTCTCTTTCTCAGCTTTAAAATTCTAAAGCTTTTTCCATTCCTGTTGTAAGTGCTATTGAAGCTACCCAAGTCATAAGTCTCCACGTCATGTTCTTCAAGCACTAAGAAAATATTCCCAGACCAAATCATTCTTCACCCACGTGAAACAAGAAGCAATCATCATACAAATGAACCTGTATTTTTTACGCAACAGTAAAGGAACAAGTCCTTTAATCTACTGGCTATAAGGCAATCTTTATACAGTAAGTCATGTATAATACTAATACCAAAGAAACAAAATCAAAAAACTTTAATGCAAAAAGTACCCCTCTCAAGAAAGGGCAATGGCAAATCGATCATTAAGTTTTAAGTTCCTTTTCATTCCCTTGTATAATAGATAACATCATAATATGACACCCAGAGTAAACTTCGACCTCCAGCTTTATTATAAATGACAGATATAGTTACAGAAAACAAAAAACAAAAGAAAACAAAAAAAGCTGGTATTCCAGTGACTTCATCTATTTCAAACCAAGAAAAGTTAAATCCAAAGAACTCTTTTAGAAAGCAAGCTTATTTTTAAATTCTCTTTTATTCAATTCTAATGCGCGGCCATCAACTAAGCCCATTTTGGAAAATTAGAATACTTGCAGAGAAAACTCATTTCCTTTGTTAAAAGCAGAAAAGTACCAGCTTATTAAGAAGGAGCCTTTTGTTTTCAGACCACGTGCTAAAAAGTTTCTTTTTAATAAAACTTCAAAATACTGTTTTTAAATCAACAAAATTCTTCCTGTTCTCTAATCTTTACAACACTGAAAATTTGTGCCCCAAAAGTTTATAAGGATAGTCAACAAAAGATCTTCCCCTTTTTAATTTTTAATCACAACTGCCTTTGAAAATGATTCAGCATCCATTTAAACCCACAAATAAAAGCTTTATTTTTATGAGTTTTAATTAAAACTGCTATTTATTATAGGTGTTTAAAATCTAAAATACAAGTCTTTCTTCTAGACAAATGAATTGACTCACATTTCATAATATTTCTTTGTTTGAAGGAGTGCTTTAAAACACTACTCTACCAGGAAGGAAAAATTCTAGTAATTTAGTTTTAATACTCCTTTCATACTTTTGAATTCTCAGAAATTCAGCTATTGTTGATAAGTTGACAAGACTATGTCAGATGTCAAAAGTTATACGTTCTGTATTTTAAATCTATTAACTCCAAATGTCTATCTACATAATAAGTCAAATAAAAGTTCCTAATTTTAGGGCTTCCCTGGTGGCGCAGTGGTTGAGAGTCTGCCTGCCGATGCAGAGGACACGGGTTCGTTCCCTGGTCCGGGAAGATCCCACGTGCCGCGGAGCGGCTGGGGCCGTGAGCCATGGCCGCTGAGTCTGCGTGTCCGGAGCCTGTGCTCCGCAACGGGAAAGGCCACAACAGTGAGAGGCCCGCGTACCGCAAAAAAAAAAAAAAAAAAAAAAAAAGTTCCTAATTTTAATCTTTGTTTCTTCTCAATCAATTTTACTCTTTTTTTTGATACAATAACGTATACCACATACAATTCCATTTGTATTAACTGGGGGAGGGAATTTGGGGTAGGAGGAAAGGAAATATTACTGAACACACACACAATAATCTGAACACCTGCCCTTGTGTGAAAATCTTAAGATTTTCATTTTTATTAAAATCTTCATTTGTCTCCTAAAGGAGTGGGTTTGTGTCAAACTAAAATGATTCTCTCCCTCTTTTGAAATAATGACCCGTTTTATGTTCTGCTTGGTTAATATGTGCTTCTCCTGGACGCCCAGTTTATATCAGAAGTGAAAGGACCTGCTCTGCAAGGGTGTCCCTCTCGGGAGGTAAATGGAATAGCTCACATAGGCTGTGATTTGAGTCTTTTTCACGAAAAGGGTTCTGCAGCTCTTCAGTCCTCCAAAAGTATCAGGAGGGCACAATAGTATAGATTTGGTATAACCTTCCCCATTTTTGGAAAATAGTTAACAAAATTCAGTCTTTCAAACATCTACTGCTTACTCGGCACCAGACACTGAGTACTGTGGACAATACAAAGATCTGACATATGGTTCCTGCAGTCCCCAAGGATATTTACAAATAACTAACATGCAGCAGGAAATTATAAGTATCCCAAGGACTGTGAGTTTAGGGGAGATTACATCCAGCTACAATTGGAGTTACTTGGGGGAGGGGGGAAGTGCTCAATGATAACCTCATAAAGGATATGCAAAGACCGGACAAAGGCAGGGACTCTTGGAAAAGGGAAAGTAAGGATAGAAAAACTGTAAGCCTCGGAGCATGTTTCAACTTCTTCAGAGGACAGAGCACATGGAAAAGCCGCCTTAACATTAGCTATAGTCAAAATATTTTGACTACAAGCATAATAATTAATAATCAAATAGGTTAAACCTAATACACCGCTAAAGTAAACCAATTAGTGTAACCACAAGAAATTTATATACAAGGAAAATTTACAAACTGAAGTGAAATTACTCAGGTGCACTGGAAAATAACACACACACACACACACCACACCACATACAGAAGAAGAAATCCTTTTTTGTTTCTTAATCATAGTGAGGTGTGGGGAAAATGTTAATTTAAACTACAGCTTCATCAGCTTACTACTAGCACAGTTTCCTTTTAGGCTGTCAGTATAATGCTACAGGATGATTCCCTGGCATTTTGTTCTAAACCCACAAATGAGATGGTTATGTGACCAGCTGCAGCTCCCTTCCTGCATTTCAGAAGCTCTCGGAGTCCACACACTTGCGGCTCTGTATAACTTCACACAAAAGACTGGCAACTGGCCAAGAAACCCCTGCCACGGTGTATATTCCCCCAAGGTCCAAGATCTGCCATTTAATTCCAATTCAGCCGTGAAATGACTGGTACTTTAGCATACTATACCAATATAAAGCAAATTAAATTCCAGTCCTAGTTAATAAAGGTATTCCTCTAAAATGCAATATACAAAGACATTAAAGTATATAGTCTATATTTTTAAAGAGACCTACGAATATAATTCCACTCCATTAGGAAAATTCCAAGATAATTCTTTAAATTTCCTCAAAGAGTTACTATTTCCTCATAATCTTACCAACAGCGAGAAAACCCACTGCACACAGAGATTTAATTGTATTTCCAAATTTCCCCATTAAATATTTCATGCACATTGCTAACTAAAAATCAAGAAGAATGAACGTTTTCAACATCTGGTGCATACAGGTTGACATGACCTGCAATGATGACTGTGAGACAGATACCTCAAGAATGATCTTAATTCCTGCTGTTTAAAGAGAAATACTTACAACCTTACAGAAACACATGGTTCTGTCAATTAGATAGCTGTGTCATTCTAGTATATAAGTGTCCTCAGGGAAAGGGGGGGAAACTAATGAAAACACTTTAACAGCTTGGCTAATACTTAATTTTTGTAGGAAGGGGTGCTTTATGAGAGCAAATAATAATAAACTCAGCACTAGGCTCAGAAAATCTTCCCAAGATTTTCACTTTTACTGATGTCTTCATGTACCTCTAGTTTGTCTCTCTTCCATGTCCGGACATCTTCCACACAAAGGATCACTGAAATACTAGTGATCTACAGGACTAAACCTTACAATGTTTTATTCAATAGCCACAGTGTAATAATGTTAAACCTGTAAAAATGTAAACTTGGTAGGCCACTGACCTTTTTTCTTCCTTTTGATGGGACACCTTTCTACAATACAATAAGCAGCTAAGGATAACGTAGAAAGGATTAGCACACAACTTCAGTAGGAAGTGTGAATCAAAAGCAATATTTGGACTTTAAATCCCCATCCCTGCCCAGTATTGCCTTCATGTAACATTCGAGGGCTATATGGCAAAAACAAAAACAAAAATAAAAGGGCTCCTTTAAATGGCTTTTTTTTCCTTTCAATGTCAGAAACCTTTTGAATTCAGTAAAATGATTAAAACCATAAAGAATTATTCATAATTTACTAGTCAAGGAAAGAAATTTGCTTCACGCCAAAGTTAAAACTGTAAAATACACTGACTCTGAGCATACCGAATGGATATGGATTGTTAAACATCACTTGTAACCTGAATAACCTGTTCAAAGTAGTCAGAAAAGTTCTTATTTATTGTCGTTTACATGAAACAGACATGTATAGCATATTACAAAGAGAGAACAGGGCCTCCAATACCCTTTTAAAGGATGTGACACTTAAAAAAAAAATTAGCCTGAAAGGCTACACACAAAATTCTTGATGTTTATCTACAGAGTAGAAGAGGAGAGTGGAACTGTGTTGGGACAGGGGAGACTGTCAAAATAATTTTTTAAACAAAGAAGTTAAAGATTATATAACAAAACCCTAACTGGACAGTAGGAATGTGGGTTTTTATCATATTATAATAATATTATCATATTATTCTTCAATTAAAAACAAAAGAAGAAAAGGAATTATAATGAACAACAACAAATACTTTTCATTTCCCTGAAGCTTAGTGGGATGGGAAAGAAGAGGAGACCTAGAGGTTGAAAGGGCAATTTAAATTTACATCTGAATGAATAAGGACAAGCATTCCTGATAGCCCCCAGTCCTCTGCGAATTCCAACAGGACTAAAAGGCAGTAATGGCAGTCCCCACTGGCTTAGAGACTGGGGGGAGGGGAAAGAGTGAGGAAGACGAGAAAACGCCTGCACACACATAGTAAAGGAATAGCATTTTCAGATAATATTAATACTTACCAGTATGTACTGTAGCTACTGCAATCCATACACACTGTGTGCTGAGCTTTTTCTTGCTTTTCTGATTTCTTATGGTTGGTTAAGGGTATTTGTGCATCTTCATAATGTTTTTTTGCATGGCCATTCACATACCTTACAAAAATCAAATGAAAATGTATTTTAATCTAAATATTGCTTGGGAAGTTAAAGTAGCAGGAGATGATAATAAAATTAGATGGTTATCAAATCAGAATAAGAAAGAACTCCTTCTAATAAAGAGCATTCAATCCTGTAAGAGCATTCATCACTTAGTGATTTATTAAGCTGAGTACTTAAAATATGCTTTTTTGCAATCAAATACAGTCAACTTATTATTGTACACAAGACTAGGACCAGGCAAGGAAAGGTGTTATCTATGCAAACCAGTTTCAATACCATTGAGATGATCACTTATCAACTCCTTGGCTGATAATTTTGCTATATAGCCTTTTTCTTTTTTTTTAAGTTTTCTTAGGCTGCTAACTCCCAACTCAGCTATTATCAAAGACAAGCTTTGCAAACTAAATTACTCAATCACTGCCCACAGGGCCATAGGCTCTGCTTAGGTTGCTGCTTAATATAAAACATGAGAGTCAGATATGGAAACAGGATAATCTCCCATCTCTTTCTCATCAATATGGCTTCATATCTTTCACTTGAATGCCTGAATAATCACTCCACTAATATGGAAATAGGTTTGTTTAAAAGAAATCCAAACAAAACAGAAATTATCTTAAGCTTATATAAACTGTAATTTCTTACTACATGGGCAAAGATAATCAAAGGCTGACTACAGTCAGAAAAATTTTCTAACACTTTCCAACTCAGATTTAATAAATCATTTTATCACAAAAAGCAAAACGAAACTGAAATAAGGGTTCATCTACACCTTCACCTAAATACTGTACAATGCCATAACTGACCACTACTTGAAGACCCTCATAAAACATAAACTTCCCAGTTCCTAGAAAGCTGCCAATTTATAGAAGGTAAGGCCTAATTGTAAACTCAGAACAGTCAAAACAAATGTCGGTTAAATAGTGCCAAAGTAAACCTTCTCAGAGAGTTAAGGTGACATTTTTGTCATGATGTGCCTTAACTGTACGAGGAGCAACACTTACCTTGGGGAAAGTAGGCTAGTTTGTGGTAAGTAAGGAGGATCAACTCCAAGCCTGGCCTCTCTACCCCAGGAAACCTGGAAGCAGCAGAGGCACTACTAACCTCAACTCAGAGTTTGATCACGTTTTCCCCCCTTTTTTTCACTGTAATAAACATAACCAAGACTTGTGTGTAGGGTCTTCTGTTCACAAAAGTGGACTAAACTGAATTTTTAATTCCATTGTATATATGGCTGAGTTAAAATAAAAATAATGATTAAGAGTATAAACTCAGGGCTTCCCTGGTGGCGCAGTGGTTGAGAGTCCGCTTGCCGATGCAGGGGACACGGGTTCGTGCCCCGGTCCGGGAAGATCCCACATGCCGTGGAGCGGCTGGGCCCGTGAGCCATGGCCGCTGAGCCTGCGCGCCCGGAGCCTGTGCTCCGCAACGGGAGAGGCCACAGCAGTGAGAGGCCTGCGTACCGCCAAAAAAAAAAAAAAAGGTATAAACTCAAAAATTAGACAGCCTGGGTTTTAGCAGGTGTTATCACATAATGGCCTGGTGAGCTTGGGTGAGTTACTTAACCTCTCTACTTCTGTTTTCTCATCGCTAAAACAGAGATAATAGTACTTATATCTCCTGGGTTGTTAGGTGATTAAATAATCCATGGCTCAGAATGCATGAATGAATGAATAGTACATATAGTTCCTTTAGCCACTATACTGTAGCCTCCAAATGTACTAGATATTTCCATGGTTACTGTAATAAATGTCAGTGATAAAGTAAGTGTATTACTGCTAACATTAAGATTAGCAATGTTTTGGCTAATATTCAAATACATGTCAGAAGTTAACAGTCATGTATAAACTACCACATAAAAATAAATATTTCCCTCATCTAGTTTTAGATTTTAACCAATTTGGTCTAAAAAGGAAAAGTGTCCATATACATGTCACAGATTTTTTAACAACAATCACAAAAAATAGGAAAAATAAAAGGGATGGTGTCATGAAGACCAATACAATATATAACTCAAATATACTACTGATAAAGTACATTTCCTAGTTTGAAAGAATATTCAGTTTAAGACTCCCCTAAAGACAAGTGGTCTAAATTACTAAGAAAATCGTCATTCTTGGCAATCAACACCCAGGATTACATGGCAAAAGAAAATTAGCCAATCAGCTATGTAAAATGAAGATCCAAATGCAGGTTACTCTCATTATCTGTGTAATCTACTTAATTATATTTCTCTGAAACCATGTCAGATTTCCAAATTTAAGATTGCTTACAATTGGAAACATACTACCTACAGAGCCTAGAAAATTTTCAATTTATTTTTCCAATACCTACTTAGAGAACTGTTTGTTGCTTGCTGTTAAGAACACTAATGTCTCCACTTTTTGAGAGTATGTCAGGTCTTTTTGTTGACATATGACCTTCCAGATTTAGGCTGTAAAGCACTATGAGACGACTGGAGGATAGAACTATATAAATTTTATTGCATTATAATTCTCACCTCTCAAAATCTAGGAGAGGAATCTGTCTCTTCAAGTGCAGAATTTAAGTGCTTCTACTTTTCTTCTTTTTTAAAAAAAATGTTATCTGTACAAAGTATTTTCAGGTTCCCCAAATCCTAGAGATTTCAAAACCACAATAACCACAATTAAGATATGCAGTTAACATTTTCCAAAAGTACTCTTAAGTGTACATGGAAAAATAGACTCAATTCCAGGACTGAAAATGTGAAAAATCAAAAGTTAACTGAACAAAGATGCTCTCTTCATGCAATGAGGGTTTATGAATAACGATGGGGAAACTGTCCAAATAAATACAATATAGATTTCAGCCTGTGTGACTCAGTATGATTTCCCACCTCCTTGCTGCTAAGCTACTAACTTCTGAAGTAAATTCAAAGCAGATTTTCTAAGCTAAAAGAGCCACAGAAATAAATGTGCTACTACCAGACACACAAAGTTTGATATTTATTTGAGTTTGTGCTAGAAGAAAGAGTTACTAAAGTATTTAAGTAACATCATTTTGAAGCCAAGAACTGGGAGGAAATGCTCAGGCTTGAACTGGGTTTGGGAGTGTTAAGTTCCTAGAATGCCAAAATGTCTTAACGGAACAATGATATATTTGGTACATCTTAGCATAAATAATGAACTCCACAGTGAGACCATTTTTGAGGGAATTCCTTTATCTGTTTTGTTTTCAGAAGAATGATGTGATATCTGGGATTTGATTCAAAAGTCAGTAAAGGTAGGGAAGAGTAGGTAACAGGTGAAACAAAATTGGCCACATGTCAATCAAATATTACTAGTAGATTGTCTTGATCATCAAATTAATTCTTCTGAGTATCAATATAAAGGGGTTTTCCCCCCCTAGATTTTCCTCAGTCCCATCACTGAACAAAGGGATTCTATTAGGAGAGGGAAGAAGCCCTACAGAGCATTACGTACACGCTATAATTAAACAACGGTGCTAAATAAATCCAAATCAATAAAACTTTGACATAAAGCTTAAAGGTAAACTGAAAAAAGCAAGTTGGGTAGTGAAGTAATAAGCATGTCACCTACCTTCCACAGTGGACACTTGAACAAGTCAAACAGACCCAGGGGCTTTTGTTGGACCGGCACACTAATAAAAAGAAAAATACACAATATGCCAATTGTATCACGTTATTTCCCAGTTTCTCCCCTAATCTGTAATACCACATCCTGTGATTAAGTTACAAATTCCACGGCTGCTTAGGTGTACTGAAATCACAAATCCTTGCTTTGTGAGTGCATTTACACAAAACGGCTGCCTGATTAACGTTATACTGAAAGAATCTAAACGCATGTCCACAACAACTGCTCATATTAATTGCGGACTCAACTCAAATAGTTTAACCACAGGTTAAACACTTTTCTCCTTTATTACTTATTCCTTTTTTTTTTTCAACAGCCTCTGACAAGTTAAGGACAGTCTATTTTCTCATCAAAAGCATTTTTAAGGGAATTCCCTGGCAGTCCAGTGGTTAAGACTCCACGTTCCCAATGCAGGGGGCACGGGTTCCATCCCTGGTTGGGGAACTAAGATCCCACAGGCCGCATGGCGCAGCCAAAAAATAAATAAAGAGACAAAAGGTTAAAAAAAAAAAAAGATTTTATAAAAACCATTTTTAAGTCTAATTTTTAAATCACATGTCTTTACCATACAGATCATATACTAGTATAAATGACAACTCTTTTAGTTTATTTAGTGAGAGGCATAACCTAAGGATACAATTCGGAAGACTAAGCCCAGTTCTTCCCAAATTAATGTCTCAAATGCATTAAATATAATTCTAAATATGATAACTGCATGTAGTTCTTGCTGAGGGTATAATCAGGACATTAATTACTTTAGTTTGAGTAATATAGGGACGCGGCAGGCAAAAAGGGGTATGAAAACTTCTAAAATACTGATTACAATCTTGCTTGCTGTTTACTTATTCAATTTTAAGCCCAATAAACATAACAATGATTTTAAAAGGGAAGGGATATAAAAATCACCTGGAACAAGCTTTTTCAAAACACATATGTTCTACTCAGGCAGAGACATCTACACTGGGGTGGGTACAGAAGGACAAAAGAACATGTCTATTTTGACAAAAGCAACTTCCCAGGTGACTCCCCAGTACAACCACTTGAGAACCACTAGTCAGCTTCCTAGGGGCCATGAGAGGGGCACCGCAGCACATCCACACACTCAGGATTATAATAAGTCCACTGCCTGGCACACAGTATATGCTCAATGAACAGTTGTTGAAACAAAGTTTAAATTTCTTAGTTTAAGATACCAAGCTCTTCAAAGATCTGATCCCTACTATGTTATATTGGTCCTGTCTAATCATACATCACAATCGGCCTTTCTCATTGTTAAGAAAAATTAGCCAAAACTGGAAATAAAGTGAATCAAGAACTATAAGCCCTTTCAATGTATAATAAAACACATTATATCATGAATATCCCAAAGATATTTCATTATAATACCATTGTTTGACCTGCTGTTTACTATTGATTAGGACCCAAATTCTATGAAGTTACAAGTGAACTTGTAGATTTTTATTTGGTAGAGATAATATCTGTCTGGCAGACTCCAAGGCCTATGGTTTTACTACCCTGCAGGACATTAATGGGTTTTATATCTAGCCTAGCAATTTACTTCAACATTCATTCTTCAGTGTCTGCATTCACTCAATTCCTCAAATGCTCTTGGAATCAGCTTTACCATCCTGCTGGTTCCCTTATTAATGAGTTAAATAAATCTTTGACATACATTCATTCTACATTTGGGAGGGAAGGAGAAGGCAAGGAAGAATAGGAGAGTACAGTGATATACTGCCCAAGGGCCTCTGCCCTTCTGCCCAGCACAGGACTCTAACTATTTTTGAATGAGAAAACTTGCAGTGGTAAAAATCCCCTTCCAGTTAGCCAAGGGCCTTACCTTTCCTTAGGGCATTACATTAACTGCTAGGGCCACCCTGAAGGCATTTTAGTCTTTTACTCAGTTGGGTCCAATTTTATATGTGCATGTAAGTCACATGATAAAGGCTAATAAGAAGAACGCCAAACTGCTAACAGCAATTATTTTAGGCAAGTACATGAGAAGACTATTGTAAGGGGTAACTGTTGGCTTTTTATTTGTACACCCCTGTGGTATTTGATTTGTATCAACAAAAATATGACATTTTTATAGTTTGAAAAGAAAGTCCTATAGAGTATATTTTTAAAGGGAAAAATAAATTAGAACACAGTTTACTTGAAACAGATATTCCTGGTCTGCGATGTAACTTGAAGGATTAAAAAACTACAAATATTATATAGTTTTATTCCTCCAGCAAACCTTTTTCTTTTAGTAAATACTAAGAAACACTGTACTCAATCTGGAAGAAGTTTAATATTAACCTGAAATAAGTAATTATGTTATAATAGTAAGTTTAGGTCCAAGTTTTTAGTCATTTACAGGTTTTTGTTTTTTGTGTAATTATGGGAAGATTTTCCCCCCCTCCTTTGAATGAGGGAAAAAAAAAAAATCTAGAACAAAATCACTGTTACTTTGGTGTGTTTCCTACCAAATGTTCATTTTTCCCCCGATGGCTGTAAAGTGTGTGTTTGGACAAAAAGTACATACAATTTTGTGATCTAATTTTTCCACTATCAGTATATTAAATGCATTTTTTTCATGTTACTGAATTAGAACAGTGTACTCTAAATCTAGTCTTATAAAATCTCAATTACCTCATAAAGTTTTATCAGTTTTTTAATTTCTTAATTTCAGATTTTCAAAAAGATACCCTAAGCCTGAGGGGAAGAAATGGGGAATAACTGCCTAATAGGTACAGGATTTATTTTGGGGTGATGAAATGTCTTGGAACAAGATAGAGGTGGTAGTTGTAGATGTACTAAATGCACTGAATTGAATTATTCACTTTAAAATGGTTAATTCGGGGACTTCCTTGGCAGTCCAGTGGTTGGGACTCGGTGCTTTCACTGCCAAGAGCCCAGGTTCAATCCCTGGTTGGGGAACTAAAGATCCCACAAGCCGCATGGCATGTACATAAATAAATAAATAAGTAAATAATATTACGTTATGTGAATTATACCTTGATTAAATAAATAGGTGCTTAAGACAGGGATGAGGAGAAAGAATAAAAGGAAATAAAATAGTATTGACTTTCAAAAACATCGGAAAGAAGTGACTGTGCCTTTTACTAAATCTCAAAAAAGACCTCACTTTCTAAGTTAAGAAAGCAAATTTCTTTTATCATGAATATTTACAATAAGAAAGTTAAGACTTAACGTGTGATAAGACAGTTGGTCTTGGCTATTTAAATGACAGTACTCTCTGAGGGCTTAATAGTGTCACACCAGAAGAACATTTGAAGGCTAGGAAACTCCAGAGAAAAGGGTATTATGGGGCATTCTGAAGCCATTTATTACACTGCTTTGGGGAATATTCACTCTGTGTATATATACCTTATCCAAATTATAAACCTCTAAAGTACCCAAGACAATTAGAAAATAGAAGGAAAAATACTGGCTTTAAATTAAACTCTCAATTATTGCTACAAATAGAACAGGTCATAGCATGAGTAAAAGAATACCTGCAGTAATCTTAAATTCATTTATTTTAATCACGTTAAGGGGACACACTTTATTATAAAAGGTAGTCTCAGTTTATAGACAGATGGGTTTCAAGTTTATCTGTAGGATGAATACATTTCCCATGGAAACTGCATTAGAGGTTTGCAGGCTATTTTATAAAACTGTACAAAAAGCATAACAAAACTGATAGACTATATTGTGTGTGTGCATGTGTGTGTGTGTATAAAATAAAACCATACACAGTCAATAAAAATGTTTTTAAGCTATAAATATACTATCTATTCAGCAGAACATAAAAATATTAAAATGAAGGGTTTTTATTTTTTAAATCTTAAATGCCGGTACTTGAGAGAAAGAGGTTAATTAAGGTTGGAAACTTGTAGGAGTTCAAAAAGATAAGTCTGAAAACTTATAAGGGCTCTTTTTATTATGCCTAATTACACTTCAAGGTGACATCATGGCAGGGAAGGCATGCAGTATATTTCTCACACTGTTACACGTGGCCGCGGCAGGGTCACTGGATGTCATAAACAGAAGTCTGGTCCTCTTTCACTCAGATTATGAAATTTCCTCAAAGTTACTCTCCTCCAGCAATCTGTCGCATATGCTTAGATTCTTCCAACCCCGAGCTCGGGTTTCCTCTCACAGCTCCTGGGCATCTCAGCCTGGGGGGCTGGTACTATCCAGCTCCCTTCACTCTCCTCCTGCTGCTATAGCCTCAGAACTCTCCTCTGGCCCTGTCCTTACCCTCAGCCAGGAGCTCTGCAAGTTGGCAGCAGCACCCCTTTGCGGGGAGTGGAGAATGTCGATCCTCTCCTAAGCTAGGGCCATTTCCCACAAGATAGAAGCTCTGACACAGGTTGGGCAAGGGAGACAGGTGAAGTAGGCCCAGCCTCTAAAACATGCTCGCATTCATGTCTTCTTCCTAAAGCCCCCAAAAGCCTTAACCCTCTCGGAAACTAGGAAGGGACAACTGATGGAGCACAAAGGCAGAGGGAAGGCATCCAACTGATCTACAAACCAAAGTGGTTTTACTCCCTGCTACTCCTATGCAGGAAAGAACAGTCTGCTCCTTTACCAAGAGACAAGAAGGGCAGAAAACTAGGGAGTTCTAGGGGACTTCCCTGGTGGCGCAGTGGTTAAGAATCCACCTGCCAATGCAGGGAACACAGGCTCAAGCCCTGGTCCGGGAAGATCCCACATGCTGCGGGGCAACTAAGCCCGTGAGCCACAACTACTGAAGCCCGCGCGCCTAGAGCCCGTGCTCTGCAACACGTGAAGCCACCGCAATGAGAAGCCCACGCACCGCAACTAAGAGTAGCCCCCACTCGCCACAACTACAGAAAGCCCACGTGCAGCAACAAAGACCCAGTACAGCCAAAAATAAATAAATAAAATAAATGGAAAAAAAAAAGAAAACTAGGGAGTTCTGGGCTTAAAGGGGCCTATTTACACACGAATATCTAGGTTGTGTTCAGAAGGCAAAATGGCATCCACAGCGAATATAAATTTCTTCCCACTGATCTTCAATAGCCTTATTATTCACTACATAGAACCTAATAAGATAGAATACATTTGGTATTCAAGGCCCATCAACAATTCTCCTTAAGTTCTAAATTTTTTATAAAACATCATGCACTAGTGCTTACGATACAACTTGGTCACTGTCTCTACAGGCAAAATAGTTCAAGCACTCAGCACTGACAGGCAAGCCATTTATAGCGCATCCATTATTCAATAGTTGCTTCAACTGGCAGAGAGGCTCTTGAGCTTCTTAAGAATTCAGAAAGGTGAGGATCCAATGACTAGGATTCTAGTCCTGGCCCTATCATTACTAGCTATAGAACTGAGAACATCACTACTATTCTGAGTCTATGTCTTCACTGTAGAATAAAAACTAGGTGATGAGCATGTCCCCTCTAATTATAAAATTATTCAAAGAACACAAAGCAAAAAATAGATTAAATAATCATATAATTCCCTATAGATAAAATTCTTGCAACTCCACTCTCCTCCTAATTTTCTTAACAAAAAGATTAATTATTAGTGTAGTATAATTTTCTAAATCAACAACCTTCAGCTTTTTTTTTCCTGCTCCCACAACTCTTGAGAGGCAAACACATTCCCAGCACATTGCCTGTCAGTAACAGCAGCTCACTGCAACAGCGAGGTCAGAAAGTGTGTGGAATCGCTGTTCAAAACCATGGTACAGCGGCTTCCCTAGTGGCGCAGTGGTTAAGAATCCGCCTGCCAATGCAGGGGACACAGGTTCGAGCCCTGGTCCGGGAAGATCCCACATGCCGCAGAGCACCTAAGCCCGTGCACCACAACTACTGAGCCTGCGCTCTGGGGCCCACGAGCCACGACTACT
Source organism: Leucopleurus acutus (assembly GCF_964270905.1). Taxonomy (NCBI): domain Eukaryota; kingdom Metazoa; phylum Chordata; class Mammalia; order Artiodactyla; family Delphinidae; genus Leucopleurus; species Leucopleurus acutus. The sequence goes on along the minus strand of NC_139142.1, from coordinate 132,496,833 downwards.
GAAGCCCGTGCACCTAGAGCCCGTGCTCCACAACAAGAGAAGTCACTGCTGTGGGAAGCCCACGCGCCGCAACGAAGGGTAACCCTGCTCGCCGCAACTAGAGAAAGCCCATGCGCAGCAACAAAGACCCAACACAGCCAAAAATAAAATAAATTTATTTTTAAAAAAAACACTGTAGACAAACATGCTGCTCCAATAGTAAAACTCAGAATACCACCCCCCTACCAACAACACAGTTTTTAAAGTGCCACACTAAAAAACCAGCAACCCATAAGAAAATATTCATAACGTGTTTTTTCAAAGAGCAGGTTCTTTATTTAATATTTATCTAGTACATACCATGTGCCAAGCACTATTGCACTTTATTGTGCCACTTTATAAACATTACTTCATTTAATCCTCTACAGTTCAATGAGGTGTGTACCATTATTGGCCTGTTTTATAGATAAGGAAGCTGAGGCACAGAGAAGTTATATACCTTGCCAAGTTAGTTAAGTGACAGAACTGGAACTCAAACTCAGTATTTGAAGGTATGGACTGTTGCAGAGCAAGTCCAGAAGGTTGTCATTTTTGCTTTAGAAAGATTATGTACTATGTGTTTCTGTGTATACGTTATATACCTGTACATAAACTGCTTGAAGTCTAGAAGGGTACACAGTAACTGTTAACCGTCATGTAAAAAGAATGGGATGGGGGATTAGAGCCACATGGACCTACTTTCAACTATACTGTTTGAATTTTTTCAGAAAGCGTTACTTCTTTTATAACAAAAATAAAGTTTAAATGTCTTAAATTTAAAGATACTGGTATTATAAAGTCCTAATGAAATAAACTTATTCTAAATTATTAAGCGTAAGTGGTAAGTGAAACCAAAATCCTAGATTACAACTCTACGGGTGTGTAAACATATGATCAATGAAAAATATTTGCAGCTGTTATTCAAAACACACACACACACACACTCCATAGAAGTATCAATAGTAAAAGTGTTATTCCTCTCGAAATTGGAGGATAGGGCAGAATTATCATAAAAGTTCTATAAATATTCCAGTACATATACAAGTAGAAATATACTCCAGGACTAACCCAGCTTACCCTCCAACTGATACATTCTTAGATGTTTAGAACAAGGCGTATAATCTTCTTTATACCATAAATGCTCTTTGAACCACATACTCATGAGCCTATTCTATGCTAAAAGTTCTGAAGCCTCTTCTATCTTCAACTTGAATCCTCTGAAATTACTGGGGGAAAAAGAGTGGTAAAGTCACATAAAGAAAGCAGGAACTGAGCCTTCACGTAGTCCAGAAAAGAAGAAATCCAGCGATATTAAGCAACCGCCAGAGGTGCCAGAGCAGCCTGAGCGTAGCCAAAATCACTGCCTGTGTTCCCATACCGCCACCTCCCACCCCCGGCACTGCGGCTCATGCTGGGAGTGCACGCTGGGTTCCCAGGGAGCAGGGCAACAGGAGAATTCTCAGACAAAGCAACAGGCAGCGCCCAGGGCTAAAGAAGTGAGCCCATGCAGAGCTCAGGAGACTGAGCGGAGGTCCAGATACTGAAGGAGGGGAGACCAAGCATGAGCACCAAATCCAAACTGCTCAGAAGCGGCAGGCTGGGGCTCACAGAGGATCACGGAACCAAGAGTTCAGGGCCAAGGCAGGGAAGGCAGCTATGAAGTAAAGCTTACCTCAGTGCCTTTCCGCTTTGCCCCATGAGAAGCTTTCCCACCTCCCTCCTCTGGCTTCAGTCCCATTCTTATTCAAGGCTGGCAGTCAGTTAATCTCTCCGGAGTCATTACATAAGTAAATTTCGGATCAGTTTTCTGATAAAGTCACAGTTCAGTATTTCTCACAACCATTCTCTCCTTTCTGCTTAATGGCCCTATGATAGATTAAAGATGACCACTCTCTCATTGAGAGGCAGGTCTATGTCCTCTTTCCTTGAATCTGGCCAGGCTCTGCAGTGCCTTGACTAACTGAAAATGGCAGAAGTGACTGCGTGCCAATTTGCAGGTCTGAGTTTTAAGAAATTGACAGCTGCTTCTTTTTATTGCTTGCTCTTGGGGAAGCCAGCCACCATGTGAGAAGCCTAATCACCCTGAGACCAACACACTGTGAGAAACCCAAACGACACAGAGAGACCTTGCAGAATGTGACACCATGGGGGATGGGGGGATGGGGAGGGACAGAAACAGAGCAGGAGCAGAGGCACAAGACATGTGATTTAAGAAGCCATCATGGAAGTGGATGCTCCAGCTTCAGGTACGCCAGCTGAGACAGCCCCAGCCAAGCTCCTCCTGAATTCCTGCCCCACAAGATGACAAGAAAAATAAAATGGTTGTTTTAAGCCACTAAGATGTAAGATAGTTTGTTATGCAGCAATAGATAATCAGAACACTACTTGTAGAAGGAGGGGTATCAGCGATACAGCATCTACCGTTCACCCCTGTCAAACGACTCATGGGAATGACTGACATTGTTGTTTAGTAGAAGTGAGGATGAGACCCTTTGAGAGGTTCTACTCCATAGGAATCAAAAACTATCCAAAGACTAGACTATCCCCTCTGCAACAGGGGCAGTAAGACGGTAAGAACACTGCAGTCTGTCATCAACTAAGCTGCAATCATCCTTTGGACTGGCTCTTTCTGTATCCCATTAATAGTTTAAAACCAGGTGTGCTGTCATTACCATAAGACAACCTAATTCTTGAGCAAAACATCACTCCTAATGTTGTCCTATATTGTAAAAAATGACCTTCAAAAATCTCAAAACCACTATTCCTGTATTCTACTCTAAATAATTCAATTCTTCTTTATCCAAGATAAATAAGGATTACCCGGTTCTCTTTAAGAGGCACCATCCTTGGCTCTCAGAGGCTAAACTTGAGACTGCTCTAGCCAACTTTCCTAATCTTTTTCACGTCAAGACATGCATGGAAAACGATAACATCTGTATGGTGCATGCACATAAACTGAAGAGTCATCGAAGGGCCAGAAGTGATCTGTTTGGAGGCTCCTGTCACCCTTAGGCTGAGGGGATCTGTTATCTCAATACATATGTAATCCTTTTATGGCCCTTCTGATGGAAAGCTATGTGGTCAATCTTTTTACCTGGTTATCTAGCAATGCAGGAGGAGGTCTCCCTTCTACTCCAATGCCCACTTGTTGGAACAAAAGACTGGAAGTCATCAACCAGCTGCATTATCTAGGAATCCAAGATGCTCCTCTGAGTTTATACTACTCACTAATGTGCTGAGACCTGCAGGAGAAAATGGATGCCCAAATCCTTATTTCTATCCTATGTATAACCGTATTATCCTTCTGCCATTCTATAACCCAAGGGAGCAGCCAGTTAACAGCATGACACAGGAATCTAACATGAATTAAATTAAAAGAGAAAACTACTACAACAGCTGGGTCTGAGTACTCAGGTGGCAAAACAGCATTGCCGAGTATGTAAAAGGAAAAGTCAACTGCTTAAAATGAACCTGAACGTAGACTAAAAATGTTTCCAAGGCCACTTCCAGCTCTCTGATTTCAAGGTTTCCCAGACAGAAATATAATTACAATAAAGTATTTCACTTCCACAGCCTTGAATGTATTTGTAAGATCACGGTAGATGGGAAGATAGGAGCAGGCAGACAAATAGTCTGAAGTATTATTATAAAATCACTTACACATTATTGCTCACATGATTAAAACGTTAAAACTTTTAATCTTCCTTGAAGATACCCAATAATACAAAAATATATTTGTACAAGGCTGTTAGTTGCAGCATTATCTGAAACTGCAAAATACTGGAAACAACCTAAATGCCCAAAGTTAGGAGAATGTTTGAATTCACTGTGACAGATCACAAATGGAGTACTATGAAGCTGTTAAAAAATAATAAGTAAAATTTCTACAAACATGGAGTGATATCCAGAACAAACTATTAAATGATAGAAGCAAATTCCAGAAGAGTATACTTAGTTTGCTACCTTTTGTGAGAGAAAATAAGAAAATACTCATGTACCTGCTTTTTTTTTTTTTATATAAAAAGAAACAGGAAGGATATATAAAAATAATTGGTTGTCTACATGGGGTGGATAGGAATGAGTAGAAGGGTTAGGTAGTAACACTTCTTGGTATGGCTTTAACTTTTGGAACCATACTCATGTTTTATATACTCAAAAAGTAAAATAAAATCAGCAAGGATGAGGTGGAAAAAAATCTAAAATGGAAGGCTTCCCTGGTGGCGCAGTGGTTGAGAGTCCGCCTGCCGATGCAGGGGACGCGGGTTCGTGCCCCGGTCCGGGAGGATCCCACATGCCGCGGAGCGGCTGGGCCCGTGAGCCATGGCCGCTGAGCCTGCGCGTCCGGAGCCTGTGCTCCACAACGGGAGAGGCCACAGCAGTGAGAGGCCCGTGTACCGCAAAAAAAATAAAAATCTAAAATGGAAATCAAACTGAAACAAACGAAGCTAACTGTAAATCAAATAAATCAGTGTATTAAAAGATGGAAGGAAAGGGAAGGAAATAACCCAAACAACTTTTGAACATAACACTTCATATTTTGTGAGTACACAGACAAAAAGAAACTGTAAACAAATAGTGAACTCTAGTCATAAGGAGTTTTCTTTGCAATGTTATGGGTTAGCAGTTTAGAACCACTTTCTCTGATTATGGCATGGGGCAAACAAGTACATATGCTGAGATAATGGGAACCAGATTCTCTCTGTTAGAGAAGAGCATTACAAATACAGAAAGGGCAAGACTAGATCTGTAGTGCTGAACTGGAATTAAAGGTATCAAAATGAACTCATGGTTACACACACACATACACACACACACACACACACACACACACACACAAATATAGACATGTTTATTTATTTATATATGTTTATATTTCTTAGCTCCTATTTGCTGAGAGATCTTAGTTTATAAACCTTATTCCCCACTAAGGAATGATGGCTACTTGGAGAAATGGCTGATTCCAGGACTGGGGCAGCCTGAGTACAAGATGAGCCTGGAGCACCTTGCCATGCCAGAAAGTAAGAAAGGGCTCCAAGAACAATAGGCCTAAGGAGGCTCCCACTAGCCAAATCTAAGACAATTTGAGCTTCAAAATAAATAACAGAATGTCACAAAATAAAATAAAAATCTATGAGTCCATGTTAATAAAATAAATGAATAAACAAGTGGGTGAGAAAGGAAAGCTCTTCCCTGTATATACTTAGAAGAAATAAGTCAGAAAATCAACATCTTGCAATCATCCTAGTAATAACTGATTCAGTCAAGAATCATCAATGGATGCTAAATTACTAGATGAAAGTTTGATGAGGAATAAGACATCTATACATGAAATCTCAAAGCATCTCCTACAAATTAATAACAAAGGGAAAATAGTAACGTTACAATAAATAACCTTCAAATATCACCTAAATAATCAAAGTTAACATCACCAAAATGAGACAAACCAACCTCATACACCTCTTGTTATGATGCCCTGAGAATACACATTGCTTCTGCAGTGTTCCTACAAAAACAATGCACAGCCTGAATCTAATCATAAGGAAACAACAGAAAAACTCAAACTGAAGTACACTCTATAATTAGCCTGTTTTCTTCAAAAATACCAAGATGTGAAAGACAAAGACAGGATAAGGAACTGTTCCAGACTGAAGGAGACTATAGAGTTATCACAACTAAGTGAAATGCATGATCCTGGATTAGATGTGGGGGGCAGAAAAGGGAAATAGCTACATTATATGAGGTACATTATTGGGACAACTGGAGAAATCTAAGAATGGAATGTGCATTCAATAATACTATTATCTCAGTTATTAAATGTCCTGATTTTGACCAATACCCTGTGCTTAGTGAAAAGAAAGTCTTTGTGCTTGGGGGAAAAAATAAATAAAGTATTTCTGGATGAAGGAGCATTATTAGGTCTGCAAATTACTTGGTGGCAGGGTGCGGGGAGGTGCATAAAAAGAAGGTTCAAACGTGTAACACAAATGTAGCAAAATGTTAACAACTGATGAATCTAGGTAAAGAGTTCATGGGAATTTCTGTACTATTCTTAGCAATGTTTCTTTTTTTTTTCTTTCTTTTTTTTTTTTTTTTTTTGCGGTACGCGGGCCTCTCACTGTTGTGGCCCCTCCCGTTGCAGAGCACAGGCTCCGGACGCGCAGGCTCAGCGGCCATGGCTCACGGGCCCAGCCGCTACGCGGCATGTGGGATCTTCCCGGACCGGGGCACGAACCCGTGTCCCCTGCATTGGCAGGCAGACTCCCAACCACTGTGCCACTAGGGAAGCCCAGCAATGTTTCTTTAAGTGTGAAATTATATCAAAATAAAAAGGCTTTCGGAGATTAAAAAAATTTTATTCTTTACTTCCAATTAAGAACATTTTTTTAAATTACTAAAACACAAGGGAAAAGGTTAAATTACCATTGTGCAGAGCCAAACAGTACTATAAACCTGGCAGTAACTTCCCTTTCTTGATGGATGATAAATTAATCCAGTAAGAGTATTACAAGATATTAATTGCAGTGGTCCAAGTGACCTTACAACTTTTTCTTTCAATGTTTCTTTTATATATCCAAACTCGGGCTTGTATTTGGCTTCCCAAGCAGAGTCAAACCCCCAGGCTTATCTGCTCTCTCTGCTGACTCAGGTAATAGCGACAATATTTTGCTCTGTTCATTAGGGAAGATAAATCTGAGTTTGAACTTTTACTCAAAAACAGTACTGCAAAATTTCAGTTTTAGTGATTTAACTCTCTGGACGATGACTAATAAGATCCATTTCTGATGGGGCAAAGCATTGTTTTTCCCTAAAAGCTGGATTTTAAATATCTCATTTAAAAATAAACACCAAATTAAGCATGGCAGACCAATTTCTCTCTTACCTCCTCTCCATCCTAACATCTCACTAAAATGACAATAAAGAAATCAAATCGACATGAACTCACAAAGATCATTTGAGACAAGCACATTTCAACACATTTTTGGGAGTCAGGAAGAAGCTGGAGGAGCAGTACTGATCTTAGTAGCATGAAGGAAGCTACAGCCTAAGTGCCAGCAGAGAAGAGTGCACACAGAAGGCAGCTCTGGGCTCAGGGACACTGGGCACAGCAGACAGCAAAGGTAAGGGTGGCACTGAAAACAAGGGGTCAAGGGCTGCAAGGAACAACAGACTCATGGAACTTACTACATCCTGATGCAGAAGAAGAAGAAGAAGGTGGCCTGCCCACAACCTTACGGTGAAGCCCACTACAGACAAGCCTCGCTCACTTACAGAGCTTTTTAGTGCCTCACTCTCACATGAAAAAATAGACAAAGATAAAACAAGATCCTTGAAGAAAACCTCTAGTCTGAGAGAATCATTTTGAAAAGAAGAAGAGGAACTCAGAGGAACAGAAACAATGCAGGGAGCACAGAAAAACCTCAAAACAAACAAACTCTAAAATCCAGGAGTAAAGAGAGAAGATACTATAAAACAACAAACAGCAACAGGACGTATGAAAAAGCAATGGTCAGAAAAATGAGAAAAAGCTCTTGAAAATTAAAAATATTATTAACAAAATTCAATAGAAGGGTGGAAGGGAAAAGAAAAAAAAAAAAACACCTAGGGAATACCTCAGGAACTAGAACCGAAAGGCAAAGAAATAAAAAGATAAGAAAATTACAGGTTCTACCCACAGTGCTCAACATTCAATTAATAGGAGTTGTACAAAGAAAAAAGTACAAACTAGGAGATTTAAGTATGGGAGGATGAGTGTACTCTCAAATGTTTAGATTGAAAAGTCCCCTGAGTACCAATTGCAATCATTGTTGCTTTTGTTGTGGTCATCCATTTACAATGCTTGGTGTCAGTCTATTTATCTCTTGTAAAAATAAAATACAGTGTGTGTGTGGAAAAAAAAAAAAAGTTCCTTGAGTACCCATCACTAGAAAAAAAAAACAAAACTAACCATGCCAAGACACATCATTCTGAAATTCCAGAACACCAAGGATAAAAGGAATATCCTAAAAGCTTCCAGGAGAAAGAATAAAAAGATATATATGAAGGAACAGTAATCAAAAAGGCATCAGGTTTCTCAACAACACTGGAAGCCTAAAAACTAAGGAATACTGCTTTCAAAATTCTAAGAGAAAAATCTTTTCTAACAGTCTATAGTCACCCAAGCAGTCAAGTATAAAGGTAGAATACAAGTGTCTGACTTGCGTGGGATCAAAAATTTGCCTCTCCTGAGACGGGAGCTAGATGATGTACCCCAGCAAAATGGTCTAATAAACCAAGGAAGAGAAAGACCTGGGATCCAGGAAATGAGAGATCTAATACAAAAGAACAGCAAGGGAACCACGGGATAAAAACTGTCGACTGGGCCTAGAGAACAGTCAGTTCAGATGGGAGCGAGAGAGCTCTGGGAAGGAAGGCTTCAGGAAAAAATAATACTAGGACATTATGTGTTTAAGTGCTTGGAAAATAATATTCATCGACGTTTAATAGATTTATAGGTTACATTTGGGAGAAAATGTACAGAAGCAAAGTAAGTAATTTTTTTTAAAAAAGGCAATTATTAACTCAAAGAAAAATAAAATGCCAGGCAAGAAAAAAAGTAATCACCATATTAATCAAAATCTGTAGTCTAGTTATATTGAGAAATGGAGAGAGGGGCAGAGGGGAGGGTAATGCAAACACTAATGTCCTCATTTACCATAGCAAGATGTCAAGAGATGATACCTAAAATGGATAAATTAAGAAATAACAGTGTATTACTTAGAAGTATGTAGGTAAACATGACAGAGAAAGCTAAATAGAGCTGAAAGTGGTGGTCTGTGGACAGAAGGGCTGAGAGGAGAGGGGAGGGAGGCTGCTGCTCTACTTTAACACTTTTGATACTACACTGTATGACTTAACTGTACACGTATTACTTTTGATACTACACTATGACTTAACTGTACACATACTGCTTTTGATACTGCACTGTACGACTTAACTGTACACGTATTACTTTTGATACTACACTGTATGACTTAACTGTACACATATTACTTTTTGAAAACATGAATTAATCTTTAAAAGGTAAATTGATATAACAGTCATATCAATTCATGAAGTTGCCTAAACCATTTTTTTAATCTTTAAAAAAAATGCCTATAATCTATTACATGAAATAAAAATTACAATAGCACTTTATCATTTGGGGCCAGGCACCTACTGAATTCCCTGTATACTACAAGGCTAATTTGCAGAGCTAATGGTATGTGTCCTCTACTAGAGAATGTAATTTCAAAGCTGGCCAAAATTTATCATCTATGTTAACAGATCCAGATACCTACAGAGCCAGAAAAGAGAGGGCATCTGGTCCTGCTGATTTCCTACACAGAGGCAAATTCTGATCCTAAGACTGGTCCCCTCACTGGCTCAAGCATTTCACTGTATTTTGAAATGCATTTCTGAAATCAGTTTTCAATGTCAAATGAAAACAGCATATGGAAATAATGTATGTGAAACTACATATTCTCTAAAACTGTAATGTACTGAACACATTTTTTTATTATTCATTCTGTCACAAACCCAGACTTGTTCAGACCTACTTCGGTGAAAAACACCTTATGATGCTATTATGCTTACCTATTCTACAGTCTTCAGCTAAATACTGGAACTGTGCCCCTACCTCCAAATGAGAGGAAAGGGTCGTGGGGAGAAGGATTAGAACTGCTGAAGTCAAAGAAGATTATTAAATCAGAGTCAAAATGGGCCACTCTTGCCTTTGGAAGACCAGACACAAATAACTACAGAAAAATGATCCGAGGTTTATATTGTTTCAAAAATAACTTTCCTTACGAAACTGACTATACACAGAATGAACACAAAAGCCATGAATCACTTAAGAAAAATTCTGGCATCCAATATTCCCTTTATTTAATATAGCAAGATCTGATGCAATTCCACGCCTTTGCCAGCAACCTGATAAGCAAATCCATGGTTAAACAGTAGAGGGATTTTCAAAAGAAATGAATCAAGTCATAAATGTAAACACCACACAACTATTATTTCAAAACAAAAGTGTATGCAAGATAAGAAAAGATGCATATATATATATTTTATAGGAAGCACTCCCTCCCATAAATAAATGAAACAATTAAGAGGTTAAGGGACCTCCTATTATCAAAGACTTTACTCAGAGCGGAGGTTTAATATCTGCACTGTACAATTCTTTTCCTAGTTTTTATGGTATATAATATAGGTTGGCACTAAAGCACAAAGTTGGGGATGGGGGTGTGTGAAATTTACAACAGCTGTATTTACTGGTGTGCTGCAAAACTATTCTTTTAAAATCAACAGGACTTTTTAGGAAGAAATGGAAAGAAAAAGCAAACTGGGCACATACTTATACTCTGCTTAAAGGGCTAGATACCCAAGATTACAGAAAATAGGAATCTGTAAACTCCGATAGCTGCTCTAATTATTTAACACAAACCAAGAGTTGGAAATTTTTTACAACCAATAGGTACAATTTTAAAATCGGACCCACGTTTCCGCAAAAATCTCTATTAATTATTCAAAGAAAAAAAGCCTGAAAAATATTTTTTAAATGAGTTTCTAAAAAGACTATACACAAACAAAACACTTGAAATAACTGAAATGAAACCGATGCAGTTAAATTAAATTAGAATTAAATTCTCACAGCATGAACGTTGAGCTTTGGTAGCTACTTCATACACATAAGGTGAAGCTTGAGCCAGTTGTTGCAAACAATTTCTCCAATGTTAATACAGCTCACAATTAACATTCAAAATAATTCAAATGGAAACTAGAGTTAATCTCAATTTTACTGTGTGACACTAAAATGTACAAATCACTCAATCAATAATATAAGTGTCGGCCCCAGAGTGTCTAAGTTATATACAGAAGTTATTTTTCGAAAATATTATATTAGAATATATCTCTAACATGTTAACTATCAATTATCCCAAGGAAACATTCCATCACCAAAAAAAAACTTGCTCCCTAGAAATTTCAGCAGGATCTTCACAAACTTGGACCAAAGTCCTACCATCCCAATATTGTACAACAAATGTTCAAGACAAAGGAATGGACAATAATCTATTATCTAAAAAAGAAAACCTGAGTGTGGTCAGTAAGGACAAAGATTTACAGAAGCTAAATCAACAAGTGTACTACCCTACAATCAGTTAAATTAAACCTGCAAGAACATGACAGTTAATCACTAGCCTGCTCTTCCTGGTAATGAGAATAGTATAAGAACAGTCCATAAAATTAAGAGTCTTCAGGGCAGGTCAAGGATAAACAGGCAAGCAGATTTCTACAAGGCTGCCTTAAATCCAGTTAGAACAAAGAAAAAAATATCAGGAAAGAACATCTACTCAAAATGGAAAACAGCCCACTGATAGAGCTATTCAATCCTAAAGTACAAAGTCTCCAGAAAAAATCCAGTTGGTTATAATATCTTTTCAAAGACACAAGCTGGTTCATATTCAAAATAAACTCTCAATTCCCTCCTCAAAAGAGTCTTATAAAATCTAATTAGCTAGCATCGATTAATGGTGAAGTATTTAGATAAACACAAAGACAACTACAAACTTCATTTTCCAATGTCCAAGTTTAAGTTCAACAATAGTTTTCAAAATCTGAAACTGCCATCTTAAGCTTATCTGCATTTTATGTATCTGTAAATAGCACACATATATACCTAATTTTCAGTATGTCTTAAGAAGGGGGGGGGGAAGAAGGGAGGGAAATCTGTTTTAAGCCCTGCAGTCTAAAGACTATAATTAACTTTTACAAGAAATATAATTGGAAAATCTTAGAATATAACTAGATGGAATCAACAAAGTACCCTGCCTAAAAGCAAAGATTCAAATAACCTCTGAGCTACCAGAGGCAAAAGCAAAGTTCCCTTCCTTAAGAATTCTCTCCCTCTCCCACTCCACAACAAACCCACCTCCAAAAAGAATCTCCTCCAGCAGAAACAAAATGAAAAAATGGGAGGGGACAACTTCAAAAGCGAAGCACATTTATATAATAACCGAAAGCTAACTGCATTTTATCCATAGCTATGGAGAGAAGGCTGACTCATGATATCTGAACTAAAGTAATGTGAATTTCAGCCTACAAAAAAATTAGACCTGAACCGAAATTCAGACGTTCAAAAACAGTGTTCTTCCAACTGTACTAACAATCTAGTTCCAACTTGGTGGCACTTTAATCAATAAACAGGGGGAGGAAGGGCTAATCAAATACAGAAGTCTAGGGCTTCCCTGGTGGCGCAGTGGTTGAGAGAGTCCGCCTGCCGATGCAGCGGACACGGGTTCGTGCCCTGGTCCGGGAGGATCCCACATGCCGCGGAGCGGCTGGGCCCGTGAGCCATGGCCGCTGAGCCTGCGAGTCGACAGCCTGTGCTCCGCAACGGGAGAGGAGGCCACAACAGTGAGAGGCCTGACTATCGCAAAAAAAAAAAAAACAAAACAAAAAAAAAACAGAAATCTAAAATTATTTTCAAAAGGTAGAATTTAAAATGTACTTTCACATCAAAACTCTTCAAAGGAATTATTCAGAGTATGTTTCCAAACATCTATAATCCTTTAACTTATCAAGCAGTAAGTGACTAGACGACAAAATAAAGACCCTGCTTTTACAAAGGCAAGCCAGAAGTATGGTTTGAATGGTATTTGAATTTAAACTTTGGGCTATCTCTAATGCCCCCAAGCATCTTGAGCAACTCTGTTAATCTTTGTCTGTTTCACAATCTATGAAACAGGAAAAACTACAAGGATGGGTAGTTAATTAAATTAGTCAGGATTAAATGCTAGCCAACTGCTTTGAAGTTACTTTATGTTGTTCTCAGCTCTCCTCCTACTGAGTAGAACTCATAGATGAGAAAACATCTGGAATTACTATATGTACTAACATCTGCAGACTCACAGCAGTTAAAAGATGATCTCTGTTTACAAATTTCTAAGCCAAAGATCATTCAACAATCGGAAAGATCTCAGGATACAACTGCAATGAACAATTTTTAGGTAAATTTCCTTTCATTGTGAAAGATACCTACTCTTACCTACATTCTCAAAACAGACTGTTAACAAATCACAGAGCATCTCGAGAGGTCTTGGCACAAAACAATTCTAGGTAAGATGAACAAGCTGTTCCTGTTGTTAATGGTATTCTCAGCATTCTAAGCTGTCAATCAAGGTAAGCTTCATCACAAATAAACCCTCCAAAAAGTACTAGCCCCTGCTGCGAATCTAACCATCTGTCCAGGAAAGCTCTATTAAAACACCTAGAATGCAGTTGCTCTCACGTTTAAAGGCGCTATGAATAAACAGAAAACACTAAAATACATTAAACAGTATATATTTTCCACTTCAAACGTTAATAAACTACTACCCAAGTCTATATGGATACCTAGGTTGAACACGAAACCCATAGGTTGGACACTAATTTTTTTTTTTCAAAGAAGGAAAATATACAATACAGCTCAAGAAAGGGGAAATAGCTCAAAAAGAAAAAACAAAGTAGGTTGGGGGAAATGCGCTGATATTTGTAAATTACTCCCTGATGGAAGAGGGACTCAATTAAATTTTAAAACAGGAATTTAAATTAATGAGCTACAAACTAAATTACTCACTGTTCTGCTTACTGAGCTACAAACACTAGAAAAACATAAGTATTACCAAATTGAGTTTAAAGGATCCAAAATTAATCTATTATATTCCAGTAAAGAAGGAAATTGCATGAATTTCAAAGAGGAAAAAGGATGGTATAAGAGCCTAAGGCTAATGCTGTAAAAGCAAAGAATGATGAGAATGAGCTATTTTGAGGATAAATGAATAACAAGAAACAGAAACAGAGTTCAAATTCTCCCATCAATCCCATCCTCTCTCCTGCTTAGGCCAAGGATAGTCTTTGTATACTACTAAGAATACCATCAGAAAATAACTTTTGATCCATGTGTCAAAACTTCTTCACAACAGCAAAAATGTTAGGCTGAATCCCTAGACTGCAGCCTCTTCAAACAAATACATGGAGCACATTCTAAATTCCAGGTCCTTCACATGTACTACCAATTATTCAGAGACTTTGGAAATATGCTTAGGCTGCTTTAAGGTTCTGGGGGCTGGGACTGGGGGTGGATACTGCCAGAAAAACCAGAAAGACAATTACATTTGACTTAAGCGTACAAATATTATTTTTAAAAAAGTTTAAATTCTTCAGAAAAGCATATAAAAATCAAATGTTAATCTTCAAAATTAATGTGAAAAAAGTATCACCTGTCCATTGATTTTTAACTGTCCCATCCACATTTACTACTAAAAATGGCCACCTGCCCACCTATAAACACAGAATGTCAAACAAATACAAATTCGTTGTGGTAACAACATTGCAGATGGTCAGTTGCTCACAATCCAGTCAAAATTTACTTTACAGACTAAAAACTGGAAGTGAGGACTGGTGAAAGCATTCTGGGGAGAAGCTCACTTACTTTCCATTTATTTTAAACATAAAGTTTAAGGCCATTCCAGCCACCATCCAAGTGGAAGAAAAGTTCCTTCATTCATTAAGCAAATATTTACTGAGTGTCTTATTACACTCTAGGCACTTAATAAATATTTCATACAGAGTTATCACTAAAATGCAGTGAACGCATTTGACCATATGATGAACAAATGACTGGTCCTACCTAGAAAATTTAGTCTACTGGGCATACAAGAGTCTTCTTTAGATTCAGGTTATGAGAGAAATACGATACAAAATAATTCATCATCCCATCAACGGGATTTCTCACCTTTATCGCAAGCTTTATCACAAACTACAGATTTATTACCAATGACAAGGAATCAATAATCAGAACACTATCCTACTAAATGGATCTTCAAAAAAGGTTTTATCTCCAATATCCACCCCAAACTGCAAAACATTTACTTAATCTACACTTACTTTTCTTTTTTTAAAATAAATTTATTTATTTATTTATGGCTGCGTTGGGTCTTCGTTGCTGCACGCGGGCTTTCTCTAGTTGCAGGGAGCAGGGGCTACTCTTCGTTGCGGTGCACGGGCTTCTCATTGCAGTGGCTTCTCGTTGTGGAGCACAGGCTCTTGGCGCGTGAGCTCAGTAGTTGTGGCTCGCAGGCTCTAGAGCGCAGGCTCATCAGTTGTGGCGCAAGGGCTTAGTTGCTCTGCGGCATGTGGGATCTTCCCGGACTAGGGCTCGAACCCGTGTCCCCTGCATTGGCAGGTGGATTCTTAACCACTGTGCCACCAGGGAAGTCCCTACACTTACTTTCCTTAGGTAACGTGAAGGCAAGCATGTACTAGAAACTTTAAGAAGCCTTCTCGGACTTCCCTGGTGGCGCAGCAGTTAAGAATCCGCCTGCTGAGCCTGCGCTCTAGAGCCTGAGAGCCACAACTACTGAAGCCCCTGTGCCTAGAGCCTGTGCTCTGCAAGAAAGAGAAGCCACAGGAATGAGAAACCCGCGGGCCGCAACGAAGAGTAGCCCCCGCTCGCAGAAACTAGAGAAAGCCCGCATGCAGCAACGAAGACCAAATGCAGCCAAAAATTAATTAATTAATTAATTATTTTTAAAAAGAGAGGCCTTCTCAACTCTTTGAAGAATTAATCACGGAAAAATTCTCATGCCTATGCTATTAAAATATCTCCAATTTAACCAGCTACTTAACCCAAACACTTGAAGTCTTTGGCTTTCCTTAGTTATTAAAACAGTTGTGTTTAGGGCATCCTTTTAAACAATTTGGGTTTTCTCCTCAGTATTTTGCCACTGGTTTAACTCTTTTACCCACATAAATATGAAATGCCCAAGCCTCCAGCTTCTGAAAATAACCGCTGATATGTGCACTTAACAAAAACCTTGAGAGAATGTCCTAGTTTCTTTTATTTAAAACTTTTTCATTTAAAATGAGAATGCCTAGGGACTTTCCTGGTGGCGCAGTGGTTGAGAGTCTGCCTGCCGATGCAGGGGACACGGGTTCATGCCCCGGTCCGGGAAGATCCCACACGCCACGGAGCGGCTAGGCCCGTGAGCCATGGCCGCTGAGCCTGTGCATCAGGAGCCTGTGCTCCGCAACGGGAGAGGCCACAACAGTGAGAGGCCCGCGTACCGCAAAAAAAAAAAAAACAAAACAAAAAAACATTCCGCCTGCCAATGCAGGGGACACAGGTTCAATCCCTGGTCTGGGAAGATCCCACATGCTGCGGAGCAACTAAGCCTGTGTGCCACAACTACTGAGCCTGCGCTCTAAAGCCTACGAGCCACAACTACTGAGCCCACGCGCCACAACTACTGAAGCCCACGCGCCTAGACTCCGTGCTCCGCAACAAGAGAAGCCCCCGCTCACTGCAAGTAGAGAAAGCCTGCGTGCAGCAACGAAGACCCAACGTAGCCATAAATAAATAAATAAATATGAGAATGCCTTTAGCAAAATTAGACATAAATCAACTTTTACCTCATTAGGAGACTGCTATTTTCAACATTTACCTTAAACCACACATGGATTAATCTTCTAACCAGTTAGTTTCCTATCTCTCCCCAACTAGATTAGACTGTAACTTTTTTGAGAGCAAGGGACTGACTACTGGACCCCATGGTCCCAGCTAATACATTTTATAAACTCTGTAAGTCTCCACACAGACATAAATGTTGCTAGTTTTAAGGCCTTAAGGAATTCTTTAATATTTTAAAGCTATTTTGATCAGAGCAGGTGTCCTTAACTGTTACTATCATTGTATACAAGTGGGTTCTCAAAGTGTGATCCTGAGGCCCTGAGAGTTTCCAAAACCCCTGCATGGGGTACATGAGCTCAAACTATTTTCATAAATAACACTGATGTTACTTTTATTCTTTACCCTCATTCTCTCACCAGCATGCAGTGGAGTTTTCCAGAAGCTACATGATGTGTGATAGATATCTCAAGAGACTGAATGCAAAAGCAGATATGAAAATCCAGCTGTCTTCTATTAAGCCACACAAGAGTTGCAAAAATTAAAATAATGCCAATCTTCTCACCAATTTTTTTGCTTTGAAAAGTATAGTTATTTTATACAAACTATTATGTTAACAGGTAATGGAATTATTATTGCTAATTGTAAATGATTTAATAAATATATATTAAATTTTTTTGTTTTAATTCCTAGTACAGCAAATATCAATAGATATAAGCTGTACAAACAAAGGCTCTTTGGGTTCTTAATAATTTTAAGAGGTAAAGGGGTCCTGAAGACAAAAAGCTTGAGAACCACTGTGGTACACAATTATAAAACGTATACAATAATATATACCAAGGGCTTCCCATAGATAAGAAGCTCAAGTTAATTGTGAAGTATAATTACTTCTTACACCTCTAATCTTGTTGAATAATATATCTCCTTGAAAAGCATAATTCAGCATAAAGCCAGTCCATCCCAGGCCCTATCTAAGGGGCTTTAGATATTTATCGAGAGTCCTCTTTATAAAGCTGTTCTGACCTATAATACCACCTATTACTTGAACAGTGTTTGGAGTTTCTCAAAGTTTTCACAAAAATTACCTTGTTCATCCTAACAACAACCTGTGAAGTAAATGTGAAGTGTTACTCCCACCCCCGCTTTTTTTTTTAACAGATGACATAATGAAACCGATGCTCCAAGGAAACAGAACTACCTTCCAAGGATGTACTGCTACCTAGGAGAGCCTAGGATGTTGGTCTTTTGCAATTTGCTTGGCTGCCTTAAGGCTATTTCACTGTGGTGTAACTGCAAGCTCCCAAAGAAAACAAGGCAAGGGCATTAATTTTAGTGTCCCAGTGCCAAAACAGAGATTTTCCCCTCCCTAATAAGAATGTAATCAGACTCAATACTTGGCCACCGCATTATTCCACACACTGGCTACCCAAAAAGAAAGAAAAAGAAAGAAAGAAACGAAGGAAGAAATTCCAGAGTGCTGGAGAATAAATGCCAGAATACATAACCCTCCAAGAGGATGAATTAGTCAAGGACTCACAGCTTTTTTTTTTTTAACCCCACATTTGTTTATTTATTTATTTTTGGCTGTGTTAGGTCTTCACCTCTGTGCGAGGGCCTTCTCCAGTTGCGGCAAGAGGGGGCCACCCCTCATCGCGGTGAGCGGGCCTCCCGCTACCGCGGCCTCTCCTGTTGCGGAGCACAGGCTCCAGACGCGCAGGCTCAGCAGTTGTGGCTCACGGGCCCAGCTGCTCCGTGGCATGTGGGATCCTCCCAGACCAGGGCTCGAACCCGTGTTCAAGCTGCACTAGCAGGCAGACTCTCAACCACCGTGCCACCAGGGAAGCCCTCACAGCTTTAATAATCATTTAATCACTGAAACAACAGGCAGGCAAGAACAAGATCAAACTCAATACAAAAACATGAGACTATATCAATGAATGGATGCCAAGAAGTTAAAGCGGAAGGCCCACATGAAATGGGTTCAACTCGTAGAACATGAGAAGGAAAAAACCCACATAAAGTTGCAAAACTAGATTTATTGGTTCTACAAATCCACGCACATGACTAAAATCACCCTCCCAAAGCAATGTCAGAGACAAACTTCGTTGCAAGATGCAAAGATGACATCCTAGCCCTTGGATAGAAATCACCCCTCCCTGATCAGCTCGGTGCTTTGTGACCGCCTAGAGGGGTGGGATAGGGAGGGTGGGAGGGAGGGAGACACAAGAGGGAAGAGATATGGAAACATATGTATATGTATAACTGATTCACTCTGTTATGAAGCAGAAACTCACACGTCATTGTAAAGCAATTATACTCCAAAAAAGATGTAAAAAAAAAAAAATCACCCCTCCCTGAAGACTACACATACTAGTTTGTTCTTTTTATCAGCACAAGCCTCTTAGTTATGCTCCAATTTAACTTAAGTTCAAGAGATGCTCAATTTTCTGCATCTCTTTTCCACACTCAAGTGGACGCCCTGACTGACAAAGGCAAGACTGACTCACAACAGGATATCTGCCACTTGCATAAACTCTTTTCCTTTTTAGATGCATGTGACCAATGAGGCCATTTTAAAATTTGATGTGATTTTACCTAGAAACAGCCAGAAGTGTGCTGTCTGCTTTGTATCTATCCCTGTAGTTCACCACAGATTAGGAGAAGTAATTTCATCATTCCTCATGAGGTATGCTTTTCCTAGTGTTTACTTTGGTCATTTTTTTTTTCAATCCCTGGGGCGGGGGTTACAGTTACAGCACCACAGCTCTACCTACAATTATAGATAATACAACACCAACTAATTCGTAAAGCAATTTGACACACCTTATTTGTTGTTTCATACTCAACATTCACTGTAGAAGAAACATTCGTAGGTAAGTTTCTACACCCTCATAAAAGAACTGCAATACTGCACCATAAAACCAATTAACCGGTTAATCTTCACGGGCTTTATGCAGAAAAAGACAATCTGACTTTACAAAGGCAAGCAAAGCATCAAACCTCTGAGACCTCAAGGAAACCGCAGTTATTTCCATTCCTTATCCCAGGGTACATTTTTCTTTGTGGCCTTACCTGGATTTTTCTCCAAGGACATAATCAACATTTAAGTAACCTGTCAAAAGTGTCAAGGCATTCTCTAAACTATCCTCCCAGCTCCGGCCCACAATGAGAAATGTCACACAGCTAAATCGTACCATTGCTCTTTTCTTCCTTTTATTTCTTCAAATGAACTTAAGATTTTTGAAATGCACAATTCAAATTTTACACTACAACGCAAACTACCACTGATCATCTCAAAGCTTATAAACAAAGACTCTATCGGCGGCACCAGGGCCCTACCAGGAAGTAATCAAAGCAGTGTGGCCGGTGCGATCTTAAGTCGCTCGAGCAGACAATAAGAGGGCACTGGGGCTTCCGAGGGGCCCGGCAGAAGGAGATAAGATGCTTAAGCAATGCAAAAGCATTACATAAACCTAATAACTGTCCTACAGCACATGGACTCGGAAATCCCAAAGCAATTTCAAACAAACAAAAATATCTGAAAGGCAACGCGAGCCGCCCCTCCAAAGCAGCTGCTCGATCAGCCTTCTGAGCTTTTTCAGCCCGCAGCCTGTTTTCAAACTTCACCTTCCCGGGCTGATGAAAGACTCCGACCTCGGCCGCCCGAGTTCTGAGCACCTCTCGAGGTCCCGGCGCCCGCTCGCCCGGCGTGGATCTAGTCGCCGGAGCATGGGGGGAAGCGAAAGGAAGCGGGTCCGGGGCAGGTAGCGAAGGGCCCCAGCGCGCCCTGCAGCCCAGACAAAGCTGCGCCCCTGAGCGGCGCTTTTCCCGTCCGGTCTAGGAGGGGACGCAACTCGGGCCCCGCCACATGTGCGGCCGCCTTGTGGGGGCCGGACACCCACCCCCGCGGCCCCCGACCCGGCGACACAGGCCAGCACAACCCCCGGGAACTGCAGGGCGGCGCGGGGGCGCAAGCCGCAGGCCAGGGTCCCCGCTCGCCGCCGTCCCCACGAGCTCGTGGCCCCCGCGGTCTCTATCCCTCGCGGGCCTCTCCTTCGCCGGCCGGACCGTCGGGCCGCGGGAAACAAAGGAGCCGCCGCCGCCGCTCCGCCCGCCTCGCCGCGTACCCCTCCCCAGCCGCCGGGCCCGGCTCGCCCGCACCGCTCCCCGAGTCCGCGCGCCGACTGCCCGCGGCCCCTAGACGGCAGGCCCGGCAGAGCCGGGGCCTCGGGTGCGCTGCAGGGCCGCCTGGGGCCGCACTCACCGCTGCAGCACCAGGACGACGGGGAGCCGTTGGGGAACTTGGCTGAGTCCGGGGCAATGCAGACGCTGGAGCTCAGGTGCGGACACTCCATGGCCACGAGGAGGGCGGCGAGGAGGACTGAGGCTCCGAGACCAGGCGGGGGGGGGGGGAGGGGGCGGAGGAGGGACTCCGAAGGTTCTGCCTGGGGTCGCTCCTCGCCGGGCGCTCGGCCGACGGCGGCTGCGTCCCGAGCCCTTGCGTCAAAGAAAGCAAAAGCTTCCGGGCGCCGGGTTTTCCCGCCCGCCGTCTCCCGAAGCCCGGCTCCGGAAAACGTGGTGCTCCGGCATCCGGGTGCTGCCGCCACCCCTAGGCTGGAGGCTTCCGTCTTCCCAGGCCGGCCCCTCCCCTCCCCTGGGCAGGCCCCGCCTACAGGCCCGGCCCCGCCCCTGTCCTCTCCCGCGGGGTGGGGTCCCCGCGCTCGCAGGCTGGTAGCCCAGCGTCGGACAGCGCTCGGAAGTGACTTTCCCAACTCCGCTGTCCCCGGCAGCCGCGGCTTCCCCCGGCCCCGGGTAGGGTGGGGCGCCAAGCCGGGGCACGCCGGGCCGGTCCGCGGCTTTTACCCCGGCCCGGCGAGCGCTCACAGTCAGAGAAGACTGACCCTGCGTAGTGTGTGGTGGCCGGACTACACTGCGGTAGAAAATCTGGCCACACAAGAAAGTGTGAAGAAGAAAATAAAAACCACCCGGGGAGATAGACAGCCCCCATTTTACACACGAAGGCACAAGCTCAGAGAGGTTAAGGGCCTGGCCCCCGGTGGCCCAGCGGGATGCATAGGTCCCAGAGCGGTACTGGTTTAGTGGTCTGCTCCCTGCGGCAGGTACGATACTGACTGGGTTCTAGGTTCTGAACACGTGGCCTTTGCCAGCCACCTGAGTGCTGAGTGCGGGGACGATCGTGAATCTGGGTTCAAACCCGGTCACTGTGACTCACCAGCTGCATTACCTCGAGCACGTGGTCGGACATTCATACCTCACCCTCCAGTGTAAGTTTAAATGAGGTAACTAACCTGGGTGTGCTGAGCGGGGCGGTCCCGGTTACCAGGTGATAAAAAGGGAAGGGAGCTAACATTTGTTAAACACCTGCTACTGTCTCCTAACCAGGCACTTAACACACAGTACCTCATTTAAACCTCGCACCACACCGCCAGCTGCTCTAACCATCCTCCTTTTTACCGCAGGGGAAACCGAGTCTGTAATTGGTTAATCCGTGCCGGGATTGGATCCCCGCCTCTCTGACCCCTTCGTAGAAAAGAGGATAGGGCAAGCCTCCAGCGGCCGGTAGGGCAAGCGCGACATCCTAGCGAGCCTGCTATCTCTCCGGGGCACGGCCTTGAGGACGTCCCGGGCTATTACGAACATTGCCTCAAAGTTGAGGCTCCTCGTAAAACCCGGCGAAGGAGCAACAGGGCCAGGAGGCGAGTAGGGGGAGGGGGAGGCTGATGTGGCAATCCTGCGGGCTGGGCGAGAGGAGGAAGGAAGGTCAGGAAATGATTAACTGGGCCGGGCCGGGTAGTGGTTAGAGCAGGGCACCTCCCCGCAGTGCAGTCCGGGAGCAGTCCAGGGATGCCCTCTCAGTCACTTAGGACGCCTCGCCATCCTCCCCACCACCCGCCACCTCTCGGTTTCGGCCGCGCACTCCTCTGCCTAACGGTGTCCACTCACCTGCGGCCTCTCTGCCCACACTTTCCTCCCCCCCCGCCCCCCCTTCACCAACTCCCGGAGTATTTCCAGTTCCTCTGTCAGTGCTCTTTGATTGCTCCCCAAGTTTTACTTGACTGCTTTAGAGCAAGCCATCTTGAGGTTTTATGGCAGTGACGAGTTGTGGAAAGTGCAGCTGCTCAAATCCTAGCCCTGCTGCCTACTTGGTGACCAACTTTAGCAAGTGTCTCTAGTCCTCCCAAGCCCTTTTTATCCGTAAAACTGGGAAAATAATACTTATCTCTCAAGGAAGATGCGAGAATTCGTGAGAATTGCCACCCCGTAGTAGATAGTCAATAATTTATAGCTTTTTGCTTTTTTCTTTTTAATGACAGCAGGTGAGAGGATAATTCCTAGGAAGGGGGAGGATAAACAATAAATGTGACCTCTGCCCAGGCTGTCCCAACCCTCTCCTCCTATCAACCGATTCTTTTTCAAGGCCTGGTTGTATCAACCTCTGTTTCCTTCCAGAAACCTACCCCCCATTTACGATCCATGCCCCCTCATTTAGCCATGAAACATGCCCTGAACTCACGCCAGTCTTTTATCCTAGCATGTAACGGTTCCTTTTGCACCCTCGCAAAGACTCAGTTTCCTTAGCATCTAGACCTCAGCTTAAACATCACTTCCTCAGGGAGGCCTTTCCTGCCCCTGCCCCAACTCCAGGTTACCTCCAGGTGTGTGATGCCCTTGTCTGCCCCCATATTCTGCCTTTTTAAAACACTCTTCAGGCACGTAATTATTTGTTTAATGTCTGTCTTCCCCTTGGAGGTCCATAAGGGTAGCAAAAGAAGTCTGTCTGGTTTCCTGCTGTATTCCTAACATAACATGTGGAACATGGAGGGCATCCAATAAATGTGTTCAGTCATGAATGAGTGATCGATTAGCAATGTCTATCATGGGCAGGGGGTTAGGAAGTGGCCCAATATATGCCAGGTAGTCGTCCCCTTCTCCCCCCCTTGATTTGTAAATTTCCCTTCAGCTCTGAGTTTATAATTTTAACGGCATCAGGAATGTGAAAACACCTTGTAAGGTGTAATCTGCCAGGGGAGAAGAAAAAAAAAAGAAAGGAAAAATAGTTTTTATTAAAGTCTTCTCGCTCTAAGTAGAATAAAAACCCCTCCGAGCAGGGCCCCCTAACCTAGTCCCCCCCTGACTGGTATAGACCGCAGAGGGCGAACTATGACTATCAGGCAGTTCAGAGAAGCTGGGCAAAATCAGAAGTCCCTCCTGGGACTTTTGCTAGGTTTACCTAAAAGTTTCCTGTGTCTCTGAAAGTTTTCATAATTAAAAATTTTTTTTCTTTGGAAAAAAAAAACTCGTGGTGAGTAAATGTGTCAAACGGGGGAAGACCACGGGGCACACTGGGAAATCTGCTTTTTTAGTCCCTCGTTTCTTCGGCTACATTTATTACTACGTTTTCTTTTTCGTTCTCGGCCCACATCCCTTCGGCGCTGAGGAGCTCTGACTTACACAAGGGTGAGCCCTGGTGGTGCAGAGCCAGCCTCCAGCGCGGGTGCCGGGTGCCGGGAACGCGCCGCCTCGGAGAGTCCCCGCCCAGCCCTCGGGAGTCCCAGGGGGTAGGGATGCGGGAGGAGGGCGGCTCTTGCCGGCAGAGGAGGACGAGTTTTAAAAGTTTGCATTTTTCAGAGGAGAGGAATGCACAATTTCAATCACACTATCAAATGTTTTTCTTCTAAAGGCTATATCTATATAAAGGGAGGAGGGAGGGTTGAGCCAGGAGCGGGGGTGGCGAAGTGGGGGGTTACAGGTTGCGGAGGGAACCATGATCAGGACAGGTCTCAAGGTTGTTATGACCATCCCCTAACTTTTAGACTTGAGACTTCTGGCAGAATTGGTGGTCCGGAAGCGAGGATTGCAAGCTGACCAGGCCCAGGGGAAGAAGCCTTATTGGAAGCACCGAGAGAGCTAGGTTAATTATTTACCTTAGAGATGTTTCTAGGAGCAAAACCTCCTTGGAAAACTCAAGAGGAGGCTTGGTGAGTATTCGGAAGGAGGGGGAGAGGGTGAGGAGAAGCCGCTCAGGGACTCTTTTATCACCTTGTTTAATTTCCAAGAGGCACTTATCTGATACTTCCTTGTTTACTTGTTTATCTATTGTCAGTCTCCTCCACGAGAACAGAGACCTTGCTAGTCCTGTTCATTGCCTGATTTCCAGCTTCTGGAATTCAGCCTGGTGCATGGCAGGTCCTCAGGAACTATTTGTTGAATGATTAAATGAATGATGGGGCTGGGTGTGGGCTTCAGCCAGGCAGCCCTCACTGGCTGT
Source organism: Leucopleurus acutus (assembly GCF_964270905.1). Taxonomy (NCBI): domain Eukaryota; kingdom Metazoa; phylum Chordata; class Mammalia; order Artiodactyla; family Delphinidae; genus Leucopleurus; species Leucopleurus acutus. Next base: position 132,472,063 of record NC_139142.1, on the reverse strand, counting down.
CATTCTCCCAGTTCTTTTCATTCACCCCTTTTGCATTATCTCCCTGCCCCAAATTCTTCAGTGGCTCCCTATGTGTGGCAAGATAAAATTGGAAACCCACTGCTATCACAGTCACCTGTCCCTTCTCTTTTGTTAAAGCTTTAAAAAAAAAAAAAAACGGTTCTAGCAGTATCTAAAATAGCTCCCTCATTATAGACAATGTGCTTCCTCACACCTCTGTGTCCTCCCCCCTCCATTCCCTTTTACCTGCCCAGCTGTAACTCCTCCCCCATGAAGCATACAGCCTCCTTAGGGAAGCCCTCCATCACTCAACCAAGCAGACTTCTATGCCCTCCCCTCACACCATCACTCTTTCTGTTCCTGCATCTTGTCACATGGTGCTGGGCTTTTCTGTTTACATTTCAGTCTCCTTTGGGAGCAGATGCTTTTCTTTTCAACTGTAGATCCTAGGCAATGAGTTCAGCGATTGAAGATATTGGGAAAAGATTATATTTATTGATTAAATGTTGTTGGAAGTGCCCCTTTCAAGAGCAATTACATCAATCATTGTGTGTAATGTTCCCCTAGGTATTCACAGAAAGGACCCTAACTCTGCAAGAAAAGAAATTTACATTAAGTGGGTCCCAACTGGGTGCAAGATACTATATCGAGTGGTTTTCATTTCTTCTTTAATCCCCACAACAAATCTTAGTTGGAGGTATTATCATTTCCTTTTTACTGATGAAAGAACTAAAGCTCAAAGAAGGTATAAACAATTGCATAAATTTACACAATTAGTAATTGCTCTTTTATCAAAAGTGGTTTTCACCCCTCACACACATGGCCAGCTAAATAATTTTGCCGTATTGTATGGGGGTAGCTGAAGTTCCTAATAAGGAAGAAGACTCTTAAGGACCACAGGACACAGAAGAGCCTTTTAAGTAACTAAAGAAAGGATCATTTATATTCAGTACCATTGTAACAATCATTGTATCATCAACATCTTAATTTGTATTGCTTTTTTCTATTGCTTTTAATGCTTTCTTCTTTATCATTGAAATGTGAACTTCACAGCACTTTTATGAAGGAGATGAGAAGGTTTTCTTGTTTAAAGACCCACTTTGCAGCTAAAGCACTGACCAATTAAGCAAAACCAAATGGCTCTAGCACCAAACAAAGCTTTGACAAGTCAAGGAGTCACTTTTCTCTCTGGGCCCCAGTCTCCCATTTGTAAAATCAGGGAGTTGAATCTGGATGATCCCCAAGGACCGTTCCAGAGTGAACATCCATTTATCCTGTGATTGCTCAGGGCCACCCAGTGACACTGGCAGAGGCAAGACCGTCCTTGTATCCCGCAGCAGAGACTGCTAACTTTTCACCCCAAATCTGTTTTCTTTTCCTCCTGGTTTCAGAAAAGAAATTTCTCAGCTCCCTTTACAGCTGGGTGCAGTCATTTTTAGTCAATAGAGTGAGCAGAAATCACAAGGATCAGCCTTGGCTGGCACTGTGGACAGCTGCCCATGACAAAAATACTTCAGTGTCTAGTTTTGTTTATCAACACGTGGGGGAAATATATTAGGCCAGGTCCAGAAAGAAATGTTGGGTCTTCTAAGCTTCCAGTCTGCTCTTTCTTTCTGTGCTTCCTCTTCAACCATTTGTTCATTTACCCAACAAATACTGTATGCACTCCTGCCACGTGCCAGGCACTGAAGTACAGGGACTTAGAGCTCTGCACTACATGGGGGCCCCCTCTGTTGACATCTCTTTGCCACTGTCAAGATGGAAAGTGTAATATCACTCCTTTCCCCTTTGTTCATTGACTGACTGGACATCAGAGCCTCTGAATTTCAAAGTGCCATCTAGACATGGAGTCTTAAGCCTTTAAATTGTGAAAATGACTTCACACAGAAAGGGCCTGGCTTGGTGCTTGGTATACCGTAGACCCTCAATAAGTGTCCATTTCCTTGAGACCTTGTCAAATAGGAGGGTTGATGTGGGGGATGAAGGATGATGGCCTGAAATCATTGATTCTAGGATAGCTGGCCAGAAGGGCAGATTTTTATCCTTTTTAAAGGGATCCAGGCCAGATTGTTCATTCAACAAATATTACTGATGCCCAAGGCTCACGGGATATAAAAGTGAAACAACACAAAGTCTCATCCTCAAAGGGATGAGGAAGGGAGCAAGAGAAACAGATCAGCAAAGAGGCAAGTGCAACCCAGCGTGATAAGTGTTATGAAGGGAAGTACAGGATGTTACTTAGCCACAAACAAGGGGCAACTAACCCAGGCTGGTGGGTGAGGGTGGGGGAAGCATCAGGCAAGACTTCCTGGAGGAAGTGACATATGATCTGAGACTTGAATGGTATACAGAAGTTAACCAGGTCCCTGTTACAGTGGAGGATTACTGGACTGAATGTCAATATTATGACATAGTATGAGTGTGTTTCGTGTTGGGTAATTGCAATCGTTGTTGCTTTTGTTGTGGTCATCCATTTACAATGCTTGGTGTCAGTTTATTTATCTCTTGTAAAAATAAAATACAGGGTGTGTGTATGAAAAAAAAAAAAAGTTAATGCAAAGTGTTTCTGGGGACCAGCGCTGGTTTGCACATTATTTCCTACAGGTCTTTGTCAAGATGTAGTTTAAGTTTTTGTAATCTTTTTTTTACCCCTACGTTACGTTTGTTCTGGTTAAATTTCTTGAAATATTAAAAAATAAATAAAAAATTAAAAAAGAAGTTAACCAGGCAGAGTGGGGGAGGGGGTCATAGCATCCCAGGCAGAGGGAACTGTACCTTCAAATGCTCAGAGACTCAGAGAGGGTCTGAGACTGCCAGTCTGGCTGGAGAGTCATGTGCAAGGAGGTAGAAAGCTGAGAGGTGAGGCTGGCAAGGAGGGCAGAAAGACATTAAAGGGCAGCTGACGCTCTGGAGCAGAGAACTGCCATCATAGAGAAATCTGGGTTCCCAGGACTCGGGACTCTTTCAGGGTTGCATTTCGCCAGGTCCTGGGAGAGAGGATAAGGGTGCAAAGACGCAGAAAGATGGGAGATAAGACAGAGGAAAAAAGGGTACCACTAACAATTATTAACATCTATAAGATGTTCAACTGCATTAGTCATCTGGGAAATGCAAATGAAAACCACAGCACACACCTAGGTGGAACCAGATAGGAGAGGGACTTCCCTGGTGGTCCAATGGTTAAGACTCCATGCTCCCAGTGCAGCGGGCCGGGTTTGATCCCTGGTTGGGGAACTAGATCCTGCATGCCACAAGTAAGAGCCCACAGGCTGCAACGAAGATCCCGCTGGCCGCAACTAAGACCCAGTGCAGCCAAATAAATAAATAAATATTTTTTTAAAAAAGAAGAAGAACCAAATAGGAGAGATTTGAATGCAGAGGTGACTGCCCCACACCATAATCATGACCAGACCTCTGAGACTGTGTCCATGAGGAGCTTGCAAACCACTGACAGGGAGAGGCCCATACACTTTAAGAAGTAGGATTTTGGTGGGGAAAAGAATCCTAGGCTTTAGAGAACCTCCATCTCTGCCTTCCCCCACTCCTCCTAACCTAACCTAACCTGACAATTCAGCTATCAGGAATATCCAGCTAACCAGAAAATGAATTTCTCACCCAACCAGAACATAGATTTTCATAGTCCCAGACCCTTCCATGAGGTGTCTGATGCACTGTAAAGAAGCAAGGCTTTGGGTCCAATCAGGCTGGTGTCCTGCTTCTGCCACTGGCCTGCTGTGTGACCTTGGGCCAGCAGCCTGACCTCTCTGGAGCCTGTGTCTATGAAATAGGAACAATAATAGCCGCTTCCAAAATGGAGATTCCCCTGCTCTGTCTCCCTTAGCCAAATACTTAATGTTTGGAAAGGGAGAACAGGGATCCACATGTCATGATCAGAACCATTTTCTGAAGTTGCCAACACCCATAATTTATGCATTTATGTAATCACACCAAAGGTTATAAGCATATTTTATAATTCCATCATCTAGAAAGCTCTGCTGTGGTTGACCCAGTTATAAATTGGCAGCAGCAGGAGAAAAAAAGGTATTCCACATTATTACCATCTGAAGAACAATAGTGGAAAAGTAAGGAAAGGGCTTTAGAGCCCTTTTGGCTTGGCCTTTCTCAGCTACCTGTGGAGCGGCTGGTGCTTTCAGGCTGGAAATGGAGCTCAGAATCAGCAAGGCTTCGTGGAAGATTACCCTGAGAGCCCTTAGGGAAGAATGATGAGAGAACTGGAAGGGCCAGAAGTTTCAGAGAGGAGGAAACTGGTGCTAGAGAGGTGACACATTTGTCCAGCAACACAGAGTCCTCTGGGCAGCTCTTGACATCAGAGCGCTCCTCGCTTGCCAGAGTCTGTGCAAAGCGAAGCTGCAAAAGGATTTTTTCATGCTTCTCGTTCGGCCCTTCCTGTGTGCAGGATGCATGAGCTGGTTCTCCTGGAGAAAGATGGCTACAGAGGCAGGTTTGCCTCCCCCATACCCCTCGAATGGGTCCTAGACTGTCACCTTCTACGTGCACCGCTGATTCTGCCTGTGGTCATCCACAGTGGGTAGTTTTATGGTTGACATCCTGATTTTTTTTTTTAAAGCACTTTCTTGAGTTGTGAGCTAAACTAGCTGCTTTTTTTTTTTTTAATTTTTGGCTGCACTGGGTCTTCATTGCTGCTCCCGGGCTTTTTCTAGTTGCGGCAAGCACGGGCTACTCTTCGTTAATCTTGTAGAAAATGCATCCTGATTTTTTTTTAATCTTTTATTTTATATTGGAGTATAGTTGATTTACAATGTTGTGTTAGTTTCAGGTGTATAGCATAGTGATTCAGTTATACATACACAGGTATTTATTCTTTTTCAAATTATTTTCCCATTTTGGTTATTACTGCATCCTGATTTCTTTTTTTTTTTAATTAATTAATTTATTTATTTTTGGCTGCGTTGGGTCTTTGTTGCCATGCAAGCAGGCTTTCTCTAGTTGCAGCGAGCGGGGGTTACTCTTCGTCACAGCGCACGTGCCTCTCATTGTGGTGGCTTCTCTTGTTGCGGAGCACGGGCTCTAGGCACATGGGCTTCAGTAGTTGTGGCATGTGGGTTTCAGTAATTGTGGCTTGCGGGCTCTAGAGCGCAGGCTCAGTAGTTGTGGCGCACGGGCTTAGTTGCTCTGCGGCATGTGGGATCTTCCCGGACCAGGGCTCGAACCCGTGTCCCCTTCACATGGGCAGGCGGATTCTTAACCACTCTGCCACCAGGGAAGCCCAACGTGGTGATATTAACTTGGCTATAGTCATTTACCACTTTTTCTTATAACTGAATCAAAAAAATAATTCTGGTGAATTGAATGGCCTGGCAACTGGTTTCTGGATTTCATTGAGTTTTTACAGCACTTGAAAGACAAATTCATCTGTACTTCCTTAAAAAAGATTTTCAAAGTCAGAAATTAGCCTGAATTTGTAAGGGGTGAGGGCACTTATTCTGCTTTGGCTGAGTTGAAAAGACTTCACCATGTCTCAGAATACATTTCCTTTCCATTTCCCCTGCCCATGCCCGCCATCTCCTACCCCAGGACCCTCAATGTTTCCTACTGGACCACACCTTCCCCGACAGCCAAAAAAAACATCAGGACACTCCCTTCTTTGAACCCCTCCCATAGGCCTTGAAGGGGCCTTGCGCTCAGCCTGTGCTAAGACTGGGAGCTTGCACGGCTGGAACCAGTTCTCTTCGTGAGTGGCCAGCCTGGCAGTGGGCGTTGGCCAAAGAAGGGAGGAACCACGCAAAGGCCACATCCCCACCTCTCACTGCCAGATCTCACTGCAAACTTGCATCATCACTTCCTGCCTGTGCTCTATTAGAAGCTGTCAGCAGCTGCCCACTGCTCCCAGAAGCAAGCCTAGACCCTTCCATGGCATCCAGTTTCCCCTGATTTGGTCCTGACTGACCTGCCAGCCTTGCTTCTCCACCTACCACACGGGCCTGACGGCTGAGCAGATTCTCAGTGCTCTCGCCCTGGCTTCTTGCTCAAGCTCTTTGTTCGGCCTCTTTCACTCCAGCCTGTGGAAGCCCTCCAACCCACCGAGGGCGCAACACCAAGCCCATGTTTGGAAAAATTCTGCCCAGCACCCATCTCATTCATATTTTCTCTCTCTTTCCCACTCCCTCCTTCTCCTCTTCCTCTCCTCTTTCCTCCTCTCTCTCTCTCTCTCCCCCTCTCTCACAAACACGCAGCATGGATTAACCTCCCTCCTTTATTCACGTTCCCATGGGACTCTGCTTGTCCTTAGAGACAGCACTTATTGCAGTCTGCTTTGGAACAGAATTCCTCACACTTATACTACCGCCCAGTTAGAAACTGTCTCCCTGGAATGCAAGAGCTGCCCATCCTCATTCATCTGGATATTTATCATAGTACTGGCCCCAGGGTTTTACACATAGTAGGTTCTCAACAAATGTTTGGCCTTTGAAGACAGTGAGTGACTTGATGGACAGAGACTTGGTTTTGGCAATGGACAGAACTGAGTTTGAGCGCCCCTCCACCTCTTAATAACTGTGTGATCTTGGATAAGCGATGTACTCTCTCTGAACCGCTTAGGTCCCAAACCTGTAAAACGGGGGTTACAATAGTGCCTACCCCATAGAGTGGTAAAGAATGGTTGAGATAATATGTGTAGAACGTGTAACTCTTGCCATTCATAAAGCAGGTTCCTATAAACATGGGTCACCAACTTTACCCTATACACATTTTTGAAGCTCGCTCTTTTGCCTTGGACGCCCTAGAGTGGATATCTGGGGAGAAACCTACTAGAATATTCCCATTGGAAGACAAAAATGACCTCCTTGCAACCTGGGCCTGGTTGCAAGGAGGTCAGAGGGGCTGGCGAAGACTGAAAGGATTCTGAGGAGAGAGTGGGGGCGGGGAGGGTTGGCAAAAGGGGGCAGCCCCAGGCCCTGTAGGAGGTGGGCTACACCCTTCCCAACTAATAAAGTCAGACACTTCCCAGGAAATCAGCTCCTCCAATCTCATTTATGCTAAATTAGCATCTACTAGAGAATTTCCCCAAAGCCATCCCCACACTTTAATGGGAACCTGAGTAATCAGAAATAGGAAAAGCAGCCAGGAGCATGGAGAAAGGGCATTTGCAAAGGAACTTGGCCACTGTGTCTCTGGCACTGAGGGTGGGGGGGGGACAGAGGCCTAGGAGGGCAGAACTCTAGAGGACCAGGGAGCCCCGCCTGTCACAGAGACACTCACACTTGCCAAACAGCCTTCGGATTGTACCTTGGTTTCCAGGGGCAGCCATCCTGGAAACGGGTGAAGGAGACAGGATTTAGAGTGGGGTGGAGAAGGGTGGGATGGGAACAGCAATGTCCTTCACGTGGCACCTGTGGTTCTCAGTGCACATTATTAAATAGGAGTTTTGATACATTTCAGCCTCCTGAGACTTTGGGCAGGGCCATCAGCTCTTCTCAGGGCTGAGTTCCCTTGAATACGCTGACCTCCTACTTCCTTCTGTGCACCAGCAGCCTGTCCAAAACTGAGTTCCCTGTGATAGGACAGTGTTGTGTGTCTGTGGGTGAGGGTGATACTAGTTTGCACAGTTGTCGTGGTGGGAAGATCTGAATGCCAGGTGGCAGTCTTTCCCTTGGAGACAGGATCCTGGGTTAGGATCTTGGCACTTGAATGACTTTTGGAGGTCACGTAGTCCAGTCACCCTATTACCGATGAGGAAACTGACACCTAAAGAGGCCAAACCAGTTCACAATGTATACGCATATCAAATCACCACCATGGACACTTCATATGTTTTATATGTTTGTCAATTATACCTTAATAAAGCTGAAAAAATAAACTAAAATTAAAATTAATAAAAAAGAAGCCAAGCCAGGAAGAGAACCAGGTCTCCTCATCCCCAGCCCAGGGTTTCTATCCTGTTTCTCTACGGTAGCCCCATAAAGACGTTTTGGTGTGGTGTGAAACAGGCATCATCACATGGTTGAAAATGATAAATCTGGATTTATTTTTATAAATATGGATTTGACTAGAACACGTGAATCTTATGTGTTCTAATCTTAAATTAGAGCCCTTACTCCTTGCCTGCCTTCTTGTAGCTTCTTGTTCCCACGGGGAGCTCGTGTGAATGGTTTCTAGATTCACACTCTGATAGACTCTTGGGGTGGAGTTGGGGAAGATCCAAGGCATGAGAGTTTGGGCTCGATCGGCCTGCTCTTTTGAGTGCTGGGTGGCAGGCAGGCAGGCATTCTCTCTTTCCTTCCCTAAAAGATCTCCATCCTCTTTAAGTCCAAAAGAGGCTGGTATGCAAGGAGACACCCCTGGGAGGTAGCACGTGGCCCCTCTCCCGGGGAAAGGAACAGACTGAGTGAAAAACGGACAGTAACTCACGTGAGTCCTAAAAAAGCACAAGTAGATCAATGGAACAGGATAGAAAGCCCACAGCTAAACCCACACACCTATGGTCACCTAATCTATGACAAAGGAGGCAAGAATATACAATGCAGAAAAGACAGTCTCTTCAATAAGTGGTGCTGGGAAAACTGGACAGCTACATGTAAAAGAATGAAATTAGAACGCTCCCTAACACCATGCACAAAAATAAACTCAAAATGGATTAAAGATCTAAATGTGAGGCTGGACACTATAAAACTCTTAGAGGAAAACGTAGGCAGAACATTCTTTGACATAAATCGCAGCAAGATCTTTTTTGACCCACCTCCTAGAGCAATGAAAATAAAAACAAAAATAAACAAATGGGACCTAATTAAACTTCAAAGCTTTTGCACAGCAAAGGAAACCATAAACAAAACAAAAAGACAACCCTCAGAATCAGAGAAATTATTTGCAGATGAGCAACTGACAAGGGATTAATCTCCAAAATATACAAACAGCTCATGCAGCTCGATATCAAAAAACCAAACAACCCAATCAAAAAATGAGCAGATGACCTAAATAGACATTTCTCCAAAGAAGACATACAGATGGCCAAGAGGCACATGACAAGCTGCTCAACATCACTAATTATTAGAGAAATGCAAATCAAAACTACAATGAGGTATCACCTCACACCAGTTAGAATGGGCATCATCAGAAAATCTACAAACAACAAATGCTGGAGAGGGTGTGGAGAAAAGGCAACCCTCTTGCACTGTTGGTGGGAATGTAAATTGATACAGCCACTATGGAGAACAGTACGGAGGTTCCTTAAAAAACTAAAAATAGAGCTACCATATGACACAGCAATCCCACTCCTGGGCATATACCCTGAGAAAACCATAATTCAAAAAGAGTCATGTACCACAATGTTTATTGCTGCACTATTTACAATAGCCAGGACATGGAAGCATCTGTCCATTGACAGATGAATGGATAAAGAAGATGTGGCACATATATACAATGGACTATTACTCAGCCATAAAAAGAAATGAAATTGAGTTATTTGTAGTGAGGTGGATGAACCTAGAGTCTGTCATACAGAGTGAAGTAAGTCAGAAAGAGAAAAACAAATACCGTATGCTTACACATATATATGGAATCTAAAAAAATAAAATGGTCACGAAGAACCTAGGGGCAGGACAGGAATAAAGAGGCAGACCTACTAGAGAATGGACTTGAGGACATGGGGAGGGGGAAGGGTAAGCTGGGACAAAGTGAGAGAGTGGCATGGACTTATATACACTACCAAATGTAAAATAGATAGCTAGTGAGAAGCAGCCGCATAGCACAGGGAGATCAGCTCAGTGCTTTGTGACCACCTAGAGGGTTGGGATAAGGAGGGTGGGAGGGAGAGAGATGCAAGAGGGAAGAGATATGGGGATATATGTATAGTTGATTCACTTTGTTATAAAGCAGAAACTAACACACCATAGTAAAGCAATTATACCCCAATAACGATGATAAAAAAAAAAGATGTGGTACATATATACAATGGAATATTACTCAGCCATAAAAAGGAACAAAATTGGGTCATTTGTAGAGACATGATAGACCTAGAGACTGTCATACAGAGTGAAGTAAGTCAGAAAGAGAAAAACAAATATCGTATAATATCGCTTATATGGGGATTCTAGAAAAATGGTACAGATGAACCTAGAAAAATGGTACAGATGAACTTATTTGCAAAGCAGCAATAGAGACACAGATGTAGAGAACAAACTTATGGATACCAAGAGGGGAAGGGGGGGGTGGGGATGAACTGGGAAATTGGGATTGACATATATACACTACTATGTATGAAATAGGTAACTAATGAGAACTTACTGTATAGCACAGGAAATTCTACTCAATTCTCTGTGGTGATCTAAATGGGAAGGAAATCCAAAAAAGAGGGGATATATCTATACGTATAACTGATTCACTTTGCTGTACAGAAGAAACTAACACATCATAAAGCAACTATACTCAAATAAAAATTAATTTAAAAAAAGCACAAGTAAATTAAGCCTAAAGAAAGGGGGATGTCAAAAGGATTGATGAAACTCACAAGGGTAAATGCATTGACTCATTTAAGAAATCTTTAACTGATCACTTAATTTAACCAGTTATAGTTCTATGCACTGGGCACATTAGACCAAGAAGCATACAGAGACCCAAGCAAGTGACCCAGAAGAGGAAAACTCAAAGTCATGGACAAATTCTCAGTTAAATGGAAAGTGAGGTTAGAGGAGGATAGTGGGAGGAATGAGATCTTAAAAGGTTGGCCAGAGATTTCAAGAGGATAACATCTGCACAGATAACATTTTTGAAAACCTGAAAGAAAGGAGGCAGAGAGAGATACAATTTGAGAGCTACTTTGGCACTCTAAGCACTAAACCAAAGTGTTTGCACTGCATGCTGGGATAATTCATTCACTCAGCAAGTACTCACTGAGCACTTCCTATTTTTCTGGCTATGCCAGGCTCTTTGCTGTTCCTTGCCCTCACCAGGCACACTCCCCTACCCTGCCTTTAACACATCAGTGTCCTCTTCTTTTGAGGGCTTCCCCCCAATGAACAGCACCATTTAGCAGATACATAAACAAACTGAAAAAGCTGTGACAGGAGAAGGAACAATATCCTAGCAAGGACCCTGTCTAATTCATCTTTGCACCCCAATGCTGGCACATAGTAGGCATTTAGGAAATGTCTGATGAATGAATGAATGAATATCATTGTGAGGCACTGAGGAAGCCAAAGTTTTCTAATGAGAAATGTTAGCCTGGGGAATTCCCTGGCAGTCCAGTGGTTAGGACTCTGCACTTTCACTGCCAAAGGAAAGAAATGTTAGCCTGGTTACAACTCTGTAAAAAGTGCATTTAAAAAATCTTTTCAAAATCTACTGAAAAACACTAACAGTGGTTGAATGATGGAATTATGGGAGACTTTCTTTTCTCTATTTCCCCCATTTTGTATATTGCAGCAGCATTTTTTATAATGAAAAAATATATTTTAGCCCATCCCCCCTGTTCCCTCCCCCCGACCCAAACTGTGAGACTTACATTACAACGTATTACCTAATAGAAAAAAATTGTTTGTACCATATAAATTATGAAGACTGAGAAAACATGACCTGAATTTTATAATGCAAACAACTATAATTTATCACCACATTATTCTGATGTGTTTGCTGATATGCATGATCATTTATAGCCAGGCATAAACAACAGCTCCCATAAAACATTTTGATTAGTATTACTTGAAATAGCCAAATTGGGTCTTTTGTCTGAGCACCGGGGAAGAGGAGGCAGAAACTGGGCCGAGGGGGATTTGACTCTGTTGCCCTCACTAGGGACCCCACTTTTCCAGCAGAGTCTGTCAGGACCTGGGAGCTCTGGGGACCTCTGGCTGACAGATGTGCAGGCGTCTAAGTGCTGGCAGCAGAGCAGGGCAGTAACTGGGACTGCTCAGGCTTCACGAAGGAGCTTTTCACCCCAACAGGAGCGGCGCTATCACCCCAAACTCTCCTTTCCTTTCCCTCCCAAGGTCAGCTTTCTAGATGTGAGAAAGCCCATAAGGATACTGCCTAAAGTGTCATCAATAAAAATTTATTTGGGCAGCGGAAGCACTGCCTCTAGAGGGCTAGAGGAGGGACATGTTCATTCACATGACAAATATTTATCGAGAACCAATAGGCACCAAGTGTAAACAAGGTCCTATACATACATGATATCATTTTCCCTTCCTTCATCATTTCTTTCTTCATGATATTATCCCCATTATACAGATAATGAAGCAGGCTCAGAAAAGTTAACTGGCCCTAGGTCACACATTTAAGTTAAGTGGTGGGAGTTGGGTGGACTGGAGAGTAGAGAGAGGGAAGGAGGAGGGATCCAAACTTAGCTCTATCAGACCTGGAAACCCACTCTCCCCGCACTTTACAAAGCAACATAGCAGAAGTTTCCAGACTTGGTGTTTAAAGTCTGTGTGACTATCAGCGGCCATTCTGGGTCTCAGTCTCCTTGTTTAAAAATAAAGGGCTTGAGAAATGTTTTCCAAGTGTCCTTCCAGCGCTGGTTCTTTGTCACAGTGTTCCCTCTCCTTGTCTTTGTGAAAGCTCTGCGGGAGGAACACACCCCGGTCACCAGCGCAGAGCAACGCCAGGAACTCCAGTCTCTCCGGGGCTCACCCCCTAGAGGACATCGGTGGTGTTGCAGGAGCCAAGGCTCCCACTGAGAGTCCAGGCAGCAAACAATCACAGGGTTGAAGCCAACTTTAATTACCGCTTTACCTTTTTTTAAATGGATTTAGAAAACATTCTCACAGCCCTTCCCACGCTCACCAGGGCGATGCTGCTGAAACATTTAATGATGGGGAACATGTGTAGCCTGAAGACCTACTGGTTCTATGAGTCATATTTAAAAATTAGATTATATTTTAACTTTCTACACCTCAGTTTCTTTTAGGACTGTGACGCCCTTTACTGATCCAATGCTGATTTTGCAGAGCCGCCGAAATGTGATTATAAAACAATACATTTGTCTCTACTTAGTTATTTTTATTACAATAGTCAAGTTTTGATTAGGTCATATATGCATGTGGTACAACATTCAAAAGTCACTACAGGGACTTCCCTGGTGGCGCAGTGGTTAAGAATCTGCCTGCCAGTGTGGGTCAAGCCCTGGTCCGGGAAGATCCCACATGCCGCGGAGCAACTAAGCCCGTGCGCCACAACTACTAAGCCTGCACTCCAGAGCCCGTGAGCCACAGCTACTGAGCCTACGTGCCATAACTACTGAAGCCTGCGTGCCTAGAGCCCGTGCTCTGCAACAAGAGAAGCCACCGCAATGAGAAGCCCACGCACCACAACGAAGAGTAGCCCCCGCTTGCTGCAACTAGAGAAAGCATGCGTGCAGCAATGAAGACCCAATGCAGCCAAAATATAAATTAATTAATTAATTAAAAAAAAAGTCACTACAGAGTTTTCAGTAATTATCATATGACCCAGAAATTCCACTCCTGGGTCTATACCTCCGCAAACTGAAAACAGGTGTTCAAATAAAAACTTATACACGAATGTTCATAGCAGCACTATTCTCAATAGCCACAAAGTGGAAACAACCCAAATGTCATCAACTGACACTAGATAAACAAAATGTGGTATATTCATACAGTGGAACATTATTCAGCCATAAAAAGGAATGAAGTACTGATACATGCTACTATTTGGATGGACCTTGAAACATTATGCTACCTGAAAGAAGCCAGACACAAAAGGCCACATATTATATTATTCCATTTATATGAAATATCCAGAAGAGGCAAATCCATAGAGATTTTCTTATCTGCAGGTTAGTGGTTGCCAGGGTCTGGGGGAAAGGGCGAATGGGAAGTGACTGCTAATGAGTATGGGGTCTCGTGTTGGGGTGATGAAAATATTCTGTAACTAGATAGTGGCGATGGCTGCACAACATTGTGAATGTACTAAATGTTGCTGAATTGTACACTCTAAAATATTTAAAATAGTACATTTTATGTTACATGTATTTGACCACAATACAAATAAATAAAGGGTATTCTGTAAAAAGTAAGTTCCCCTTTCTCCAGGTCCCCTTCCTGCAGACAAAAACAAGTTAGCACTTTTCCTTCTCTACTCTTCCAGAGATTATTATTGTATGTATGTATGTGTGTGTGTATATATATACTGTGTGCATATATAGCGTTTATTATATATGTGCTTGTATGTATTGTAAATATATATTCTTATTCTCCCTTTTTTGGGACACAGATTGTCACACCATTCTGCAACTTGCTTTTTCCACTTCAATTATTTTGGATGGTTCTGAGTCGGTACTTGTTGTTTTTAATGGCTTTTGATCTTTCCAAAATGATAAATGAAGAATATCATCTCATTATAGTTTTAATTTTTATTTTCTTTTGAATGAGCATCTTTTCATGTGTTAAAACCCATTTGTATTTTCTTCTTTTTAATTAATTAATTAAACAAAAATACAAGGGAACAAATCCACACTTTTATTTACTTACTTTTCAGTAAATTTAAATCCTTGAAGGGTACAGCATCACATGGATTCCGTATCCAATGCCCTTAGCAGGAAGGTTGCTTCGGAATTTGGCACAAACCATGCCACTGTTTCGAAGAGCATGAGTTATCTTTTCCCGGATTACTCTGGTTTTGTTAGGTTTTCCACCAGGAGTTACTCTGTTGTTCTTTGCTTTGTACACATAAGCACATCTCTTGCCTAGATAGAATTCAGTTTCAACTCGAGCATATACACCTTCAATTTTCAGGAGAGCTGTGTGCTCCCTCTGGTTCCGTAGACCCCACTTATAGCCAGCAAAAATGGCCTTGGACCACAGCCTTCCAGACATATTTGTCGTTTTAGAAGTCCTGTTCCCAGCAGGCCCCACTTATTTGCCCCCAAAGTTCAGCTGCGGGAGCGCCACACACCTCCCTAATTAATTAATTTATTTGGCTGCATCAGGTCTTACTTAGTTGAGGCACACGGGATCTTTCACTGCAGCGTGTGGACTTCTCTTTAGGTGTGGCGCGTGGGCTGTAGAGCACATGGGCTCAGTAGTTATGGCACGCAGGCTTAGTTTCCCCGCCGCATGTGGGATCTTAGTTCCCCGACCAGGGATCAAACTCGAGTCCCCTGCATTGGAAGGCAGATTCTTAACCACTGGACTACCAAGGAAGTCCCCCATTTGTATTTTCTTAACTATGACTTTTCTTTTCATATACTTTGCCCATTTTTATGTGAAGTTGTTGGTCTTTTTCCTTTTGACTTGTAGGTGTTCTTTATAAATTAACATTATGAGCTCTCTATGGTATTAATTTTCAATCTATTACCCAATTGTCTTTGACCCTCCAACATTCGTGTAACCAGATGCATTAATTTTCCCTGTTTGAATTACCTGGCATGGTTTCTGTTTTTCTGACTGGATCCTGACTGATACATTTGGGTGGGTTTTTTTTTTTCTTATTCATTTGTGTGAACATTTTGTACATTAAGGAAATTAACCAATTATCTATCATACATGCTGAAATTATTTTTATTAGTTTATTTTGCCTTTTAAATATGTTTATTCTTTTATAGAAATTTAAAACTTTTATGTACGCAAATTTATCAGTCTTTGCCTTTACAGTTTCTATATTTCATGACATGCTTAGATAGGCCTTCCTCATTCTAAGATGATAAACATAGTCACCTATATTTTCTTTCTATACTTTTATGGTTTCATGTTTTATATTGAGTTTTTTATTCACCTGGAACTTATTTTGGAGTAAGGAGTAAGGTAGCAATATAATTTAAATGGCTGTCCCAAATGGAAAATGGTGTTTAGTCAATTGTCTCAGTACCATTTATTGAATAGCCCTTCCTTTCTCCTTTGATTTGAAATGCTAATTTTATCAGGTATTACATTCAAATATATACTTGGGTCTGTTTCTGGACTTTTTTATTGGGTTATCTATTTCTTAGTCAGTTATACTTTACTTATTAGCCAGAAACCAGCATTTGACTTTATGGACTCATCCATAAAAATACCTCTACACTTGAAGTAAGTAACTCTTGGAAGTCAAAACACAAGAAAGGGAGGGTGGAGTCTCTTCATGTCTGAGAAGCCAGAGATGTTGATTGAGGAGGAAATACTGAAAAATTGATCTCCTAAACCAAGGCTTCCTAAATAATTTTTGATTGATAAAGTAAGTGCATTTAAATGCCAGATTTCAACCAAAAGTTATGAGGGGGTCTTGTTTATTTACTTTCTGAGAGATTTCCTAAATTTTATCTTCTAACTCTTTTACTGAGCTGTCACATTTTTAATCCCAAGGGCTCTTTATTGTTTTACAAATGCTTTTTTTTTTTAGCATCCTGTTCTTTTTTCATGGATACATTATTTTCTCTTCCTGAAGATTAACCATAGAATATATCTTTTTTCCTCCTCTTTTCTGTATTTCTCTATTTTCTTTGAGTTCATTGTTTTGTGTGTATTAGCTGCTATCTTTCAGAGACTTTTCCTCAATTATTTGAATTTGCTTTATTTAATATTATTTTAATATTAGCCTTATTTAAGAGTGAAACATGAAAAAGCTAATTGGAAAATCTGTGTGTGTGAGTGAGAGAGAGAAGAGGATTATTGATTAAAAGGCTTCAGGCAGGATAACTAGGCAGAGACCCCACTGTTTATTTAGGTGACCTTCAACTGTCAATCTCTTAAGCCATTTCCCTTGGGCAAGTTTCACCTGAGAAGAAATCTCCAGTCTCCTGCCTGGTGGGTCCATATCTGGCTGCCTGCTCCCTGGGAGTTAAGCTAGGGAAAACACTGGTGGGCAATACAGGGATACTACAAAATGGGAAAATCTTTTGGGGGAAAAAAACCCCCTATGTTCAAGACCAGTAAGTTTGGGGGACTTCCCTGGTGGTCCAGCGGTTAAGAGTCCACCTTCCAGTACAGAAGATGCAGGTTTGATCCCTGGTCAGGGAACTAAGATCCCACGTGCCATGGGGCAACTAAGCCCACACCACAACTACTGAGCCCACGTGCCACAACTAGAGAACCCATGTGCTGGAACTAAGACCCAACGCAGCCAAAAATAAAATAAATAAATATTAAAAAAAAAAAAAAAGACCAGTAAGTTTGTTGGGTAAGGACCTCTGGATATACGAGGTGTCCCTGTTTTAATAACTGCTAATATAAGTGTATGTTTGAAAGACAAATACAACGTGTATTCTTTATGAACCCCTCTTAGTTCGGTCGTCTCTGGCCACTGTAAGGCTAACACTTGCACCTCTAATCTGAAAGAGTACACTGTACAGAGCCCGTGTGTGTGTGTGTGTGTGTGTGTGTGTGTGTGTGTGTGTGTGTGTGTGTGTGTGTGTGTGTGTGTTGAGGGGATAGGATGGTGGTGGTGGAGGGGGGAGCCCTTTGGGAAACAATTCCATTCATAGGAATCCTGGGTCTACTTCCTTACAACCTGTAGGATTTTGTGCTGATGAGTATCGTTTCAGTGGCCTGTTTGGCCTCTATAAAGCTCACAATTGTTCCTTTTTCCCTTTAACTGGGGATCAGATGTGTGGGAAGATTTTGCTTTGAAATGTTTTTATTCCAGCAAGAAGGCTCAGTTTTAAACACAAAATGTACTTGTATTAGCCCTGTGCTCTCAAACTTCCAAAAAGAAGGTCTTTTATAAATTTGCTGAATTCTCTGTGAGCTTGTGTTTATTAAGTCCCACTGTTTGCAAACTACTTTGCCATGACATACACATCATTTTAAAACAGGAAGTTAGCTTTTAATCATTAGGCTGAAGTCAAGTGCTTCAGAAAATAAAAAGGCTTCAAGCCTGAGAATTTAACATGACAAAAGTCACAACAGGAAGGTAGGTGACTCTGGCTTTGCCGCTTCATTCAGTCTTCGGGTTTGGTCATTGTTTGCCCACTTCTTACATACCTATTTTGTGCACGGCCTCATTTATACTCTGGTCTACACCAATCAAATGAGCTACTCAGTCAAAATGCAAGAACTCTGTTAATACGTAAACTTCCTATGTACAAAGATAGGAAAAGAGGCCTTATTTTCACTGCTGTAAAATACACCATTGTGTGAATGAACCGTAATTCATTTACTAATTCTCTTGCTGATGAATGATGTTTGGGTTGTTTCCAGATTTTTCTATTACAAGCAACGCTGCAGTGAACAACCTAGCACATCCCTCCCTCCTAGCACATCCCTTGCACACATGTGCAAGTTTCACTCAGGCAACAGTTCTCAAAGTGTGATCCAAGGACCCACAGGGGTCCGTGAAGTCCTTTTAGGGGGTCCGTGAGGTCAAAACTATTTTCATAATAATTTTCACTTTCATTCTGTCAGGCATAGGCAGAGGAGTTTTCCAGAGGCTGCATGATATGTACCTAATTATCAGAAAAGGCCATTAAAATACTCCCACCATTTCCAATTATGTACCTATATGAGGCTGTCTTCTGTTAAAGCCAGACAGTAAAGAGATTTGCAAAATGTAAACAATGCCGCTCATCTCCCTAAATTTTCAAGTATATATAATTCTTTTTCATAAAATATGTTGTGTTAACATGTACTGGGTTTCAATCGAAAAATGGGCAAAAGACCTAAATAGACCTTTCTCCAAAGAAGAAATACAAACAGCCAATAGGCACATGCAAAGATGCTCAACATTGCTAATTATTAGAGAAATGCAAATCAAAACTACCATGAGGTACCACCTCACACCCATCAGAATGGCCATCATTGAAAACTCTGCAAATAACAAATGCTGGAGAGGATGTGGAGAAAAGGGAACCCTCTTACACTGTTGGTGGGAATGTAAGTTGGTGCAGCCACTATGGAGAACAGTATGGCGGTTCCTCAGAAAACTAAAAATAGAACTACCATATGATCCAGCAATCCCACTCCTGTGCATATATCCAGACAAAACTCTAATCCAAAAAGATACATGCACCCCTATGTTCATAGCAGCACTGTTCACAAGAGCCAAGACGTGGAAACAGCCTAAATGTCCATCAACAGATGAATGGATAAAGAAGGTACACAATGGAATACTACTCAGCCATAAAAAAGAATGAAATAATGCCATTTACAGCAACGTGAATGCAACTAGAGATTATCACACTAAGTGAAGTTAGTCAGAAAGAGAAAGACAAATACCGTATGATATCATTCATATGTGGAATCTAAAAAAATGACACAAATGAACCTATCTACGAAACAGCAACAGACTCATGGACATAGAGGACAGACTTGTGGTTGCCAAGGGGGAGAGGGTTGGGAGAGCGATGGAGTGAGAGGTTGGGGCTAGCAAATGTAAGCTATTATATATAGAATGCATAAACAACAAGGTCCTACTGTATAGCACAGAGAACTATATTCAGTATCCTATGGTAAACTATAATGAAAAACTATTAAAAAATGTATATATATGTATAACTGAATCACTTTGCTGAACAGCGGAATTTAACACAATATTGTAAATCAACTATACTTCAATTAAAAAAAACATGTACTGGGTTTATTTTAAAATTAGTTAATAAATATTTTTAAATGTGTCAATTTCTAATATAGTAAATATCAATAAATGTAACCCACATAACCAAAAGCTCTTTGGTATGGGATCTCCAATAATTTTTAAGAGGATAAGAGAGTCCTGAAACCAAAACGTTTGAGAACCACTGCCCTACGGTATAGACCTAGGAGTGGAATGAATGAGTTGTGGGGTAGGTGCATATCCAGCTTTAAACGATAAATCTCATAATCACTAAACATTAAATTTTATTTGATATTATTTATATAGAAGCACCCCAAAACACAACAAAATTAAAGTATATATAGCTCAGAAATGCATACATATTTGCTAAAACTGAAAACAAAAAATAGAGGCCAATGTTATGCTCAAAATACAGGCTAGGGCTTCCCTGGTGGCGCAGTGGTTGAGAGTCCACCTGCCGATGCAGGGGACACGGGTTCGTGCCCCGGTCCGGGAAGATCCCACATGCCGCGGAGCAGCTGGGCCCGTGAGCCATGGCCGCTGAGCCTGTGCGTCCGGAGCCTGTGCTCCGCAATGGGAGAGGCCACAACAGTGAGAGGCCCGCATACCGCAAAAAACAAAACAAACAAAAACGAAAAAACCAAAAAACCCCTCCCTCCTGTGTATCAGGGTTTTGTTTTCTGTGCACCATTTTCTTTGTGCTTAATCCTCACAACAACTCTGTGAGGTGGGCACTAATACCTCCCATTCACAGATGAGGAGTTTGAGGGGCAGGGAGGGTAAGGGGTTACCCAAAGTCATGCAGGTGGTAGGGGATGGTGCCTGGGAGGCTAGAACCCAATTCTGTCTGTCTCTCAAGGTGATACCCTTTCCATTATAGTGCGTCACCCTTCTGGGCCTCAGTTTCCCCTTCTATAAAATGGGAATAACATCTATGTCCCAGATTCGTCATGAAGACTAACTGCGTAACGGAGCACAGTGGCTGACTCTCCTCCTTCCCTGCCCTTCAAGCCCCAGGTGCAGGGTCAGGCCACACCCTGAGATTGCTCATCTACACCTCTCTGGGTTTGGCTATTCTCAGCTACTTTCAGGACAGGAACCTATCCAGAGAGGGCTGGGCCATGAGTTACACGGCTCATTTCACATCATTAATGCTCTCATGTTTCTGATAGTTACAGCGTTTGCCTCACTGACCTTAGGGGGCGCCCACCTTCCTCTCTCCCTCCCAGCCTCCCTCCTCTATTCATGCTGATTCACACCCAGGCCCAGCTCATACCATGGCTCTCAGCAGAGACTCTCATTTTTGACTTGATTCAAAGCCAGTTATTCACCACAGGCAGTGACTACGAGAAACCACAGTGGACTCATAGAGCAATGAGCTAAGAGAACCCCCGCCCCACAAACTATCGAAGGGGCCCTAGCACTGCGCCTGCCTCCCCTTAGACACTGTGGCTTCAACTGAGCTGCATTTAAAGGGCCAGTGGCTCTTATTTGAAAGGCTGGTTCGTCATCTACCTGTTCGTTTTGGTTTGATTCTATTTAATTAGATTTAATTCCTTTCAACAGTTAAGTGCCAGATGCTGGGCAAGGCTGGTGTGTTCAGCCTGCAGAAGCTCGGCTCCCCACAGAACAACTTTGTTAGGGACTTAATTCCAGAAATGCAGCCTAATTCACAGATATTTTAACTAGGACAAGAGATGGAATGAGAGGGAATTGGAGGCTATGTGAGTTTTATTACTGAGGAGTCTAGTTCTCTGCCCGTCACACTGAGACTGAGTCCCCCTGTCGAGTTTATGATTAACCTCTCTATCCAAAAACTTATTCCCTTTCTTGTCCCACATTTGATCCTCTCAGGATTGAGGAGTATCAATGAAAAGGGGGACTGAAACCAAGTAGGACCCTATGGGACCCTCCTGGGTACAAAAACCCCTTAATGCCCCCATTTATTGTTTGGAGAAAAAGACTTTAATTTCCTAGGCCTTCCCTGAGTTCCAAAGAGCAGACTCAAATGACTAATTAGGGAAGAGAAGGGATGCAGAAACAAAGGAAAAGCAGTTAAACAAGAAGAAGTAATGATAATAGCTCAGCAATGAAACTATTATCTTAGTTCCTTGTCCCAGTTCTTCCACAAGGGATATACATAACAATCTGATACCTATCTTTGCGTTGTTCTGCAGGAACTAAGACCCCTTGTCCCCCCAGTCACCAACGCAAGTGGATGGCAACTACTACACACTGAACGCAAGCACGCAGACCTCAGACTGGTTGGAACCAGAAGGCTGATGACTGAGATTCCTGAAGCGTCGCCCTGCTACCTCACCACCAACCAATCAGAAGAAAGTCATGCACCCTGCAGCCCTCACCCCAAATGTTGCCTTTAAAAACCCTTCCCTGAAAGCTATCGGGAAGTTCGGGTCTTTTGAGCATGAGCTGCCTGTATGCCTTGCCTTGACCTAAGTTCAGTTCAGTAATAAGACCTCTGAGCCTTACCAGGGAGATGAATAATTCATTCACATCTCACCCCTCACACAGCAAAAGTTCAGTTCTATAGCAGCAGGCCGTGCTGCTATAGAACCGAACTTGGGTCCGCTCACCCCTCACACAGCAAAGCCAAGTTACCGACACCAGGTTGTCGTGAAGGAAAGTACAGTGTTTACTGCAGGCACCAAGCAAAGAGCATGGGGAGCTCATGCTCAAAAGACCCAAACTCCCCAATGGCTTTCAGGGAAGGGTATTTAAAGGTGATATTTGGGGTGAGGGCTGCAGGGTGCATGATTTTCTTCTGATTGGTTGGTGGTGAGAGGGTAACAGGGTTATATTTCAGGAATCTCAATCATCAGCCTTTTGGTTCTAACCAGTCTGGGGTCTACGTGCTTGTGCTCAGTGTGTAGTCGCCACCCTCCACGTGGGTTGGGGTGAGGGGTGCCTTAGTTCCTACAGAACAACTCAAAGATGTGTATCAGATTATCTATAGCCCTTGAGGAGGAGCTAGGACTCTTCTATTGCTGAACTATTATCACTACTTTTCTTGCTTAACTGCATTTCTTTTCTTTCTGCATTCCCTCTCTTCCCTAATTAGTAACTGCTTGAGTCTGCTCTTTGGAACTCAGGGAAGCCCTAGGAGACTAAAACCTTTTCTTACAAGCAAGAAACGGGGGACATGGAGGGGCTTTTGTACCCGGGAGGGCCCTGCAAGGTCCTGCTCAGTTCCAATGCCACAGAGAGTTGTTCCTACAGTGTAGTTTAGAAACGTGTGTTTGTGCCTCTATGGAGCTGGAAAAGGAAAACCAAGGGAAAAAATGTAAATCAAGGGGGCTAAACAAACATAGTTAAAGCTGTCCCCGCCAACACTCTCTCCACTGGAAATGTCCAATTCTGACATTCTGGTTCACACCTTGAAAATACATACTCATCTATGTTTTTTTTTTTTTTAATCTGCATTGTATCTTCTTTGCTGTGTGCAGACTTTCTCTAGCTGCGGCGAGCGGGGTCTACTCTTTGTTGCAGTGCGCGGGCTTCTCATTTTGGTGGCTTCTCTTGTTGCGGAGCACGGGCTCTAGGCGTGCAGGCTTCAGTAGTTGTGGCACGCGGGCTCAGTAGTTGTGGCACACGGGCTTAGTTGCCCCGTGGCACGTGGGAGCTTCCTGGACCAGGGATCGAACCCGTGTCCCCTGAATTGGCAGGCGGATTCCTAACCACTGCGCCACCAGGGAAGTCCCCATACTCATCTCTTTTGACGGAACCATATTGATCACAAGACAGTATGGGAAGAGTGAAAGATATCAAGGTTAGTTGGTAAAATGCAAGAGAAACTGTACATGTCAGCCATTCCTTAGGAAGAGAGACAAAGCAAGATGAAGAAAAAAACCCCAGCAGAACTGAAGAATGTTTACATTTTGCAACCACAAACGTGAAGTGAGCTCAGAAGCCAGTGGGAGTTTAACAAAATAGAGTTAAGGTCGAGGTGGAGGCTGCTCTGTGCAGATCCCCCTCCTGGTCGCCCAGGCAATGAGACATCGCCTTACAGTAATGAAATCATATTGAGAAGAAACCCACAAGCACAGGAGAATTTCTGGGTCTACAGACTTGCTGTTTCTCCCTCTGACTTTGGCCTAGTAAAGGTAGGAAACAGGCGAGGTAGTTGTGTGTATGTCTTTTACTCATTGGCACCATTGCCTAGGGGAAACTTCAGGAACCCAGGACTGCAAGTATCAGGGTAACTCCCTGGAGGGTGCCTGAGGGGCTTAGATCAGAGACTTACACCAGCCCTATCATTCAGGAGGGGTTAGAGAGAGAAGGGACTGAGTCCACTCATTAGCTGGCTAATAACTCTTGAGTTTGTCATGGAGATGTCATGGAGAAGAGAAAATGAATGAGATGACATCCATGTCCCCAAGGTGAGGGGACAGCAGACGCATGTACACAATTAGCTGTAATAGAAGCCACACTGAGGTGCGTGAACAAAGCGCTACAGGAACCCTTTTCCTCTTTGGTATTCTTTTCCTTCTACAGGCCATGTTTTTACAGATAAAACACTTAGCAAATAATAGGCAAAAGGAAAAAATTAGAGTCATTCTATATTATACCACCCAGAAAGGACTATCATTAACATTTTGGAGTATACCTTTTCAGACCTTTTTCTTATGCAACTATATGCATGGGTTCAAAACATATATATGTTCTCTCTATATATAGATAGATATTTTTCTAAGACAGAATTATACACCATATATAGGATTTTACCTTTTGGCATCTCACAATACACCGTGAATATCTTTTCAACTAACACGTATATATTGGCATCAACATATTTAATATCTGCATTGCATCCACTATTTGACTTTAAAATAATTTAGCTAATAATAATAAGGTGGAGAGATGGGGGTTCCTGTCCTTCCCCTTGAGTCAAGTGAGGGGGGCTCCAATGGCAACATTCAGAGAACCTGATACGTGTTTCTTACAGTTTTGGGAGCCAGCGTTGGCGTCAGATCCTGCCTAAGAGCCTAAAGGACAAATGTAGGGTGGCTAGCAGCTGATGGACAAGATAAAGGAGAGGGACTGTGCTGGCATCAGCCTCTAATCCCAGAGTTGCCAGGTGAGGATGCAAGAGCGTTTCCCACGGACCACACACTGGAAAGAAACAAGTTGCTTGGTGACTGCATCAACATAAAGTGTACAGTGGATAAAGGAGCTCAGACTTTATTTCGATGCTACTGAGGACCCACTGGGAGGCTGAGATGGGGAAAGATGCTGTCAGAGCCTGGCTGTAGGAGATGCATCTACTAATTAGGTTTAAGGCAACTGGAGACAGGGGAGACTAGAGGACAGGGAGTCAGTTCAGAGGCTGTTACTAAGGTCTGAAGACAATGTTCCCTCCTTCCAGGGGAGTTAGTGGATCGGGTTCAAGTCTGGTTTCTACCATCGATGAACTTGGATCACTCACTTAACTTTCCTGGGCCTCAATATTCCACCCATAACAAGGGCATAAAAGCACCCCAAGGAGGGCTTCCCTGGTGGCGCAGTGGTTGAGAGTCCGCCTGCCGATGCGGGTGACAGGGGTTCATCCCCTGGTCCGGGAGGATCCCATATGCCGCGGAGCGGCTGGGCCCGTGAGCCATGGCCGCTGAGCCTGCGCATCCGGAGCCTGTGCTCCGCAGCGGGAGAGGCCACAGCAGTGAGGGGCCCGCGTACCACAAAAAAAAAAAAACACCCCAAGGAGTGATGAAAATGCTTTGGAACTTGCTAAAGGTGATGGCTGCACAATCTTGTGAATGTACTAAATGCCGCTGAAGTGTACACAATTATAATACTTCATTCCATTTCACGTGCATGTCACCTCAATTAAAAGGCAAAAAAGAAAATAACCCCAAGAGTTGTTGTGAAGATTGAGTCTGGTGGGTTAGTTTTTATAGTCACCCTTATATGGGCCAACATGAAACTAGCTTTCTTCCCATAATTACATTAACCCTTCTTGGCCCAGATTCCTCCACAGTCTCAGAGCCAGCAACTTATCTGGGTTCCCTTAAGGTTTTCCAGGCTTATAGTTCAATCTGGTTATTAAAATCTCAGTCACGGTGCAGTTTATAACTTCAGTGTCATTCCTTCTCCACACAGAGGGTGTCTGTGCCAGCCTAGGCAGCGTGAGGGCTTGGCAGGAGACAAACGGTGGTTGATTACAGCGGGAGGTTGCATAACTGGTTCGCAGTAACTTTGCCGGGACTCCCCTAGCCCGAGCCATCACCATCTGGCTCCTGGCCACGGCCTCATCTGGCTGCTGCCGGGAGTTGGGGGGGGGGGCAAGGCTCTCCACCTGCTTCTGTCAGCGCCGCACTGAAGAGCTGGTCGCCCTGCAGGCGCTGTATGAGGTCTCCTTGGGCAGCATTCACCCCGGCCGCACCACGGAGGACCCCAGAGAGCAGCCAGGTCTGTTGGAGGTGGAGGATTGGTTGTCCCTCATTCCAAACCTCTTCTCAGTGCCAGCTCGGCTGGGTGACCACTTGGCAGCCTGAGGCTCTCCCCTCCCCCTCCCAACCACCCAACTAATGTCCAGCATCCTCTTTTTTTTTAAATTTTTTTTTATTTTTTGCGGTACGCGGGCCTCTCACTGTTGTGACCTCTCCCGCTACGGAGCACAGGCTCCGGACGCGCAGGCTCGGCGGCCATGGCTCATGGGCCCAGCCGCTCTGCGGCATGTGGGATCTTCCCAGACCTGGGCACGAACCTGTGTCCCCTGCATGGGCAGGCGGACTCTCAACCACTGCGCCACCAGGGAAGCCCCAGCATCCTCTTGAGAGTCCTTCCCTGTGTCCTCCTAGCTCCTGGCCCCCCAACTACCTAGGGTGAAGCCACTCTGCCAAATTCTAATCCAGAACTTGTTTTCTCACTCGCCACTAGTTAAGAGACACATTTAAATCTCCTCCCCACTGGCTTCGTGCTCGATTTTTCACTGATTCACAACTAACGTTTTCTTTCGGGGACTTAACGAGGACAGATGACAGGCATGGTTGACGGCTCCTCCCTCGTTTGTCCCTGGTCCTGTCACAGTCATTACAGGCCAGACTCTAGGAAGACAGTCACTGAAGAAAAATGGATGGCAGAGAGAGAGAGAAAAGTCAGTCTTAACTTTTGTTCCCAAGCCAGCCCTCATCAGCTGTAAGCACACCCACCAGCCTCTGAGATGCGTGCTGGCCAGCACCTTAGACCTTCTGGCTCTTCTGAAGCGAGCTGCCACAGGAAGACAGACAAAAGAGTTAGGGCTTTTCAGATCATAATGGAAGAGGCTGAGAGGCCCAGCTCAAGCCCTGCTCCTGGCAGCTAAGGCTAAAAGTGCCTACGACACCAAAATCATAGTATAAGAAATGGCAGTACTTTCTCTTTTCTGCATAAAGGACTCCTATCTATCTCTCCAAGCCCAGCTGAATACTATCCTTCTGGGGAGCCTCACCTACGCACCAAGGGGCAGTCAGGACTCCCTCTTCTGTGGGCCCCGTGGGGTGTGCCGAGGGTCCACGAAGCATCGGATGTGGAAGGGCCGAACGATCGGCACAGTGCCCTTCCTCTCTCCCCTGCGGCAGTGTCCCTGTGAGGGTCCCTGGACAGCATATGTATATGCGAACAGGTGTTCTAAGCTACAAAGCACCATATTAAAACCATATTTATCTGGCTGGGTCTTATTAGCGGCTTGCACCTGTTCCCAAACTGTGAGCTCTCTGATGACAAGGATGCTTTATTTATTTATTTTTTTAAGTGTAGCCTCAACACCTCACCATGCTGGGCACAAAAGTAGGCACTTGACAGATGTGCCGGGCAGAAGCTGCCTTTACACAGGCCCACAGCCCGACCAGGAAGGCTGGCACCTGGCTCTTCAGAGCAGCACAGCCATTAGCTTGGCCTGGGCTGAGGGTCTGGCTGCTGCTGCTTCTTTGGAGACTCCTGCCATCCCGTTTGCCTTTGCCTGCTCCCAGGCGGAGAGTTGCTACCAACTCCCCCAGACTCCTGGCAGCTTCCCCCTGCTCACCCAGCGCTTGATCGTGGCCTCTCTCCTCACCTCCTCCTCCCACCCCCTGGCAGCATCCCCAGCACTGACCACTGTGTGACTGACCCAGGGTTTGTCCTAGAAGGCCAGCCTTTGGGCCTCATGTGTGGCTCAAAACCCAGTAAATTTATCTCAGAGTTAGAGAGAACACCAATGATGTGAACTGATGGGTCAGTGGTGGTGGAAAGAGCAGGGGCAGACCTGGGGTTGCATCCTGGCTCAGCTGTTAACTAGCTTTGTGGTCAGGACCAGCTGCTGAACTTCTCAGAATCTCAGTTTTCTCTACTATTCATGGAGATTAAAACATACACACACACACACACACACACACACACACACACACACACACACACACACACACACACACACACACACACACACACACACACACACCCCAGAACTCACAGAATCACTGTGAAGAGTAAATACTGTGACACACACTAAGCCTCTGGCCTTGTGCTGACACATGGCAGATTCTCAGTAAGTGTTCGTTTCCTTCTTCTCCTCCTTTCAGCTAAGGCTTTTCCAAGTCTAAAAGCCCATGAGCCTTTGAAACACATGTTCCCATGTTAAACTATAACTTGGGAAGTTTACCAAGCTGCTAGAAAGTTTATCTTCCCAGAGGAACAAGGATCTCGGGTGACAGAGACGACCTCTGTGTCCCATGTTCCCTGCAGCTCAGGAGGGGCTGTAGGAGATCAGAGCTCACACACCACACCTGACCGAGGAGAGGAGAGGAGAGCAGGGTCGGTTGGCAGAGAATCAACAAGTGAGCGAAAGCTCGGGAAGCCTGGGAACGACGGTGGAGCTCAGAGAGAGAGGGCAGTGACCCGAGAGCAGATGAGGCTGTGCGCAGCTGGGAGCAGAGGGCTCAGCCAGGGACGCTCTGCGCTCCTGCCGCCCAACACAGGCTCCCAGGGAGACAGCAGAAGGGAGGCAGCAGTAGCCTCGGCCTCCTCTTCAGATGGGGGAAATGGCAAGATTGTGCAGATGCCGAACTTAACAGAGGGGTGGGGGACGAGTGGGGGACCAGTAGAGTCAACTCGCTGCCCTCCCTACGGGCAGTGGTCCTGAGAGCGATCCCAGCACCAGCGGCGTGGGCATCACCTGGGTTTGTTAGCGATACAGATCAGCAGGCCCCCCCTCAGACACCTCAACACGGACTCAGCCATCTGTTTTCTAATAAGCCCTCTGGGTGTCGCTGATTCTTGCTAAGGTTTGAGGACCGTCGCCTTGGGGGATGCTTTTAGTCATTTACCTGAAACTTCCTTCCCATTTCGAAGCGGTGGGAAGGGGCACAACACTGGAATGGTCGTAACCTTTAGAGGCAAGAAGGTCTGAGTTCAGATCCAGACTCTGCCCCTAAGTGGCTGTGTGGCCTTGGACAAATCCATCAATCTCTCTGAACCAGTTTCCTCGAGCATAAAATATCTACCTCTCAGGATTAAGTGGTTAGGTTTGGAGAGAACGTGCAGAAAGCATTTAGCAGAGTGCCTGGCACATAGGAGCTGCTCATCATCATCATCATCGTCACTGTCATCAGAACCACCCTGACTACGAAGAGGCCCTGGCACGAGTCAGGCCACACGGGGATCATCTGGCTCCGTGAGTGTTTACTACGCTGCTCAGAATGCCCCTTAGTGCCACTTGTTGCTGGGCTGCATCCTCATTAGGCTAGGAGTGACTTAAAGACAACAATTCCTTTCAAATTTGATGAGAAACAAATATCTAATTCGGATATACCAAATGAAACGCCAAGGGGAAAACCACTCTCGTTACAGTATAACCCAGCCATGTTCCCGCCCTACCCACTTCCCCTTTCCACTTAGATAAGTCCCTTAAGCACACAGTAGCACCCGGCAAATATTTGTTGAATGTTGAATGAATGGATTGGCTCAATTTGATTCGAAAATGCCCAACTGTTGTGCAATAAAAGGAACTGAATTTGTGGCCAGGCCTTTAGCCTCCTGGGGTGGAAACATGGCAGAACCGGCCATAACAGTCACTTGGGTAGCCCAATGGAATCTTGGGAAATCGGGCACTGAAGGGACGGGAAGAGACCACGCTGGCCAGGACAGGGAACGGAGGTGGTTTTCTGAATTTAGCGAAGGCCTTCCACTATGAGATGGCTAGTGGCCCTCCATCCCCTGCTGTACGCGTCAGTGTCTGCTCCACCCCATAAGCCTGCTGGGGGCTTGCCCATGCTGGAGAGTCAAATGTCCTGTGGCCTCTGCAATGCAGAGCAAACAGCAATCAGAGCACCAAAGCTGGTGTGCCAGTTTGCTTCCCCATGGGTTGGGGGGTGGGGGGAATGTACATATTGCCCTTCTCGTTTTGGCCAAAGGGCTATCATTTGGGCCTTTGGCATCTCCTTTCACTCCCCAGACACTGCACAAGTCACCTGTGGCCTGGCTGCCGTCCTGCTCTTCTCCATTTATCCTCCCCTCTGTCTCCAACATAGATCGTATCTTCCACTCCCTGCTTGCAGAATACAGTCCCAACGCCTGGCAGGGCACTCATGCTTTGCAATTTGTCCCCAACCTGAATGTCCAGCTTTACCGCCCTCGGCCACACCTAACTTCTGCCTGCAAGTGCCCTGCTCTCTCATACGTCTGGCCACTGACTGAAGGGCCTTTCCTCCTGTTGTCTGCTTGGAGGACTCTGACACCTCTTTCCAGAACCTGTTTAAATGCAGTTTTCTATGAAATGGACCCGCCGGCACCTAGCGGCTTCCTGAATACTTTCCTAGGTCTTTGCTCAGCCTGGAAGTCTCCTTTTCCAACCCACAAATGCCTAGTGTCCTGTAGGACATGGCTCTAGTATTGCTTTAAAAATTTTTTTAATTTTTTTCTTTTTGGACATAGTTCCAAACTTAAAGCAAAGTTGCAAGCCTAGGACAAAGAATTCTTGTACATCTTTCACCCAGATTCCCTAAATATTAATACTTTCCCACATCTGCTTTAACCTTCTCCTCATTCTCTCTCACTCTCCCCCCCGGGTGTATAATTTTATTTTTTTCTGAACAGTTTATGAGTTATTTTCAGACATTATACCCCTCTACTGCTTCAATGTGTATGTTTTCTAAAACCAAGGAAATTCTCTTACGTAATTAGAGAATAATGATCAAAGTTAGGAAATTAACTTTGATACTAATTATTATCTAATATACAGATCTTATTCAGATTTCACAAATTATCCCAATAATGTCCTTAATAGTAAAGAAAATTCCCAGATCATCATTGCATGTAGTTGTTATGTCTCTTTAGTATTCTTTAATCTACAACAGTTCCCTGTTCTTTTTTTCTGCTCTTTCATGACCATCGACACTTTTGAAGTATCTAGGCCAGTTATTTTGTGGAAAGTACCTCATTTTAGGTTTGTCTGATATTTCCTTACCTTGGGTTCATGCTGTGCAGACTTGGCCAGGGTAGCCAGAGGTGATGCTGGGTTCATCTCAGGGTATCATATCAGGAGCTGTATGATGTCACTTTGTCCCATTTCTGGCGATGTTAACATCGGTCAGTTGGTTGATTTGTTGATATGTCTGACTCCTCCCCTGGCCCATGAGGCCCTTCTCAAGGTCAAGGAGGAACTCAGCCTTCGTGGCAGCTGGTACCTGAGGATATGGAGATATAGGGAAGTGAGAAGCACACACCAACTGATCCCCTCCCGTGTGCCCAGCTCTGTGGCCACTTCTCATCTAAGCCTCACAGCAACCCTATAATTTAGTAGTTGTGCTCATTTTACAGTTGTGTTCAGAGAAGATGAAGAATTTGCCTGGGGACACTTGACTGGTAACTAGCAGATCCAGATTCAAATCCAGGTCTTCCTCTTCCCATAACATTTAGGCACTGGAGACAATAGATGGTCAACAACATGACTGGATATTTTTTAAACTTAAACAGAAAAATCTAACACCAAGACCATTGGAAAACTGAATACCCTCCTACATCAATGAGGATGCTTTTTATTCATTTATCCCTTCAACAAATATTTATGGTGGGTCTGCTATGTACCAGGCAGTGTCATAGATCATACAGATACAGTAGTAAACAAATAGCCTACATTCTAGTGGGACTCTGCAAATAACAGCAAATCCAGCTAAAGTGCTTGAACAATAACAAGAAGGCTAGTAGTAGAGCACCTTCAGGGTTGATTCATTCAGCAGTTCAAAGATGTCATGGCTAAGATTTTTATTCTCTGAAATTCCCTTAGCTTTCCCTGTGGGGATGCAAGATGTTTGCCTTTAGTTTTTTTTTTTTTAAATAAATTTATTTATTTATTTTTGGCTGTGTTGGGTCTTCGTTTCTGTGCGAGGGCTTTCTCTAGTCGCGGCGAGCGGGGGCCACTTTTCATCGCGGTGCGCGGGCCCCTCACTGTCGCCTCTTCTCTTGTTGCGGAGCACAGGCTCCAGACACACAGGCTCAGCACTCGTGGCTCACAGGCCCAGTTGCTCCGTGGCATGTGGGATCCTCCCAGACCAGGGCTCGAACCTGTGTCCCCCTGCATTAGCAGGCAGATTCTCAACCACTGTTCCACCAGGGAAGCCCTTGCCTTTACTTTTAAGCAAGATATCCTCAAAGGAAACGAAGGGGATATTCCTGTCATCGTCCCTTTAGATGGGAAAAGAAAGCCTTGCTATAATCTTCCCAGCCAACTTCCCTTCCACCTCCCCGGCCAGAACTACATCGCCAGCTGATGCAAATCCACCCCTTGGCCAGAGGGATAAGCTGCCATGTCTGGCTCAGGGAATCTAGATTTGCTCTGCTACCATCCAGATCACCTCCAGGTTCAGCCTTCCCCAAACTACTTCGTTGTCAGAAGAGTAGGAGGAGAGTGAAAAAAACCCTGCAATTTTCTTCAAAGAAGCAAAGAGGGGGAAAGGGTGTTTCCCTCATTTACAGAATATTTACAGACTCTTGTCTTGTTTATGCAAATACAAGTTTGTGTCATTGCTATTCCTTATAGAATCCTGCCTCATGATCCACAGGTTATTGGTTCCAGCATCCCCATGGATAGCAAAATTCGAGGATGCTCAAGTCTCTTACATAAAATGAATTGACTTTGGAACCCACAGACAGGGAGGGCCAACTGTATTCATTATATCAAGTTCTACTTCATTTTCCTTACTAAGTCATATAATGTCTCTCTTTATCTATCCCTGTATCTCTTGTCTCATTCCAAAATAAGGTCCCTTTTTGTAAAGGTACAGAATCTTAGCCAGGGGAGGTTTAAAAATATTTAATAACTGGTTCTAGGATGTGTACTGACCACTGCACAGTGTACGGTCCTGGAGGGTCCTTCTGCACCAGGCAATTTCACATTTAGTTGATGGATGGGGAGATCTAGGAAGACCCTAGTGGAGGGGTCAGGGAGGCTGGGGGGGGACACTCAGTCCCTACTATTTGCCAACTGATATGGAATTATTTAAGAATTTTTTAAAATTTATTTTTTATTGAGGTATAATTGATCTATAACATTAGTTTTATGTGTACAATACGATTCAATATTTGTATATATTGTGAAATGATCACCATAATAAGTCTAGTGAACATGTGTTACCTTACTTAGTTACTAGTTTTATCTTTTTTTTTTTTTGTCTTGTGATGAGAACTTTTAAGATCTACTCTCTTAGCAACTTTCAAGTATGCAAGACAGTGTTAGCAACTACAGTCACCATGCCATGTGTTACATCCTGGTGACTTATTTTATAGCTGGAAGTTTGTACCTTTTGACCCCCTGCACTCATTTTGCCCACCGCCCCCAACTCCCACCTCTGGCAACCACCAATCTGTTCTCTGTGTCTATAAGCTTGGGATTTTTGTTTTTGTTCTTTAGATTCCACATATGAGATCACGTGGTATTTGTCTTTGTCTGATTTATTTCACTTAGCATAATGTCCTCAAGGTCCATCCATGTTGTCCTACATCGATGTTGTCCTAAATGCCAAGATTTCATTTTCTATGGCTGAATAACAGTCCATTTTATATATATATATATATTGCATCTTCTTTATTCATTCATCCATCAATGGATACTTGGGTCATTTCCATGTCCTGACTACTATAAGTAATGCAATAAACATGGAGGTGCAAATATCTTATCAACTTAGTGTTTTCATTTTCTTTGGATATATACGCAGAAGTGGAATTGTTGGATCATATGGTAGTTCTATTTTTAGTTTTTTAACGAACCTCCATACTGTTCTCCGTAGAGGGTGTATCAATTTACATTCCCACCAACAGTCCACAAGAGCTCCCTTTTTTCCACATCCTCACCAATACTTATTTCTTGTCTTTTTAATAACAGCCATTCTGATACGTGTGAGGTGATATCTCATTTTGATTTTGATTTTCATTTCCCCAGTGATTAGTGATGTGAAGCATCTTTTCATTGGCCACCCGTATGTCTTCTTTGGAAAAATGTCTACTCATCTCTGCCCATATTAAAATCAGATTGTTTGCATTTTTCTATTAGGTTGTATGAGTTCTTTAAATATTCTGGATACTAACCCCTTATCAGATATGTGATTTGCAAATATTGTCTGCCATTCAGTAGGTTGCCTTTTCATTTTGTTGACTGTTTCCTTTGCTGTGCAGAAGCATTTTAGTTTGATACAGTCCCATTTGTTTATTTTTGCTTTTATTGCTTTTTCTATTTTAATATTTTAATGTCCAGTATGATAGTGCCCGTGTGATGTGCTGGACATCGGCTCCAATCTTCACAATGACCATTCTCAGTGTCAGTGTAATGACTACAGCAAGATCCTCCCAGCTTCTGCCCGTGGTCAGGCATTTGGGCCACTTCCAGTTTTAAATGCAATATGAAGCTCAGATCTAAACATCTCTGTATGCACCTTTGTTTTATTTTTTTATATGTCAAAATACATAAAATGTATATATTTATAAATATATATTGCATATTTTTGTTTCCTTGGAACACATTTCCCAAAGTGGTATTTCAAGGTCAAAGGATAGGATCAATTTGATAATTTGCATGGTGATTTGAAAAGCATTTAAGGGACTTCCCTGGTGGCACAGTGGTTAAGAATCCGCCTGCCAATGCAGAAGACATGGGTTCGAGCCCTGGTCCGGGAAGATCCCACATGCCACGGAGCAACTAAGCCCGTGCGCCACAACTACGGAGCTCGTGTGCCACAACTACTGAAGCCCGCGTGCCTAGAGCCCGTGCTCTGCAACAAGAGAAGCCACCAAAACGAGAAGCCCACGCACCACAACGAAGAGTAGCCCCCGCTTGCTGCAACTAGAGAAGGCCCGTGTGCAGCAACGAAGACCCAACACAGCCAAAAATAAATAAACAAAAAGCATTTAACTTAGCAGAAATTGTACGGTAGACTTGTTCACAAAACTTCAAAAAATGAAAGCCTATTTGTTGGTTACTCCTGACAAGTATAAATGGTGGAAATTAATAATTAGGCATCATTAAGCAGAAATTCCCTTCCTTAGTGCAGGAACTATATTTCTGGTTAAGAAGTTCTTGCAATTGATTAGAATTAAAATTGGGAAATAAGCAGACTTTCAACAACAACAATAAATGAATGAATGAATAAATAGCATTTAACCAAAGGTTTAGAAACATCCTTGCCTACTTTTTCAGACTACTGTTGCCAGGGGACCGGAAGGCACATGGTGTAATGGAAAGAGGGTGGGCACTGGAGTAAGGAGAGCTGGGCTCAGCTCTGGGCAATGTTACTCTACTAGGGGTTGGGGACTTGGCAGTCTCTTAGCTTGTCTGGGCCTTGGTTTCCCCAAGTGTAAAATGGGGGAGATGCCATCTCTCACAGCACCAGGCACAGCAGGCACTGATTGCCTCCATCTGTTCCTGACTTTGGCCTGAGGCCTGGCCACCCTTGTCACGCCCTCACCATGGGCGGACTCTGAACGATGAACTGTCAAAGGGCCCTTCGCCGTAAGGAAGCGCGTAGGCTGCCACCTCCTGGTGTAAAGAGTTAGTGTCCAGATGACTTTGGGGATCAAGCTGCTCCCCCTTGTGTCCCTGTGAGGATCTGCCCCAAGGGTGAAGCTGCCGAAGAAAAGGAAGGTTCTTCCCACCTAGACTGGCCCTGGTGTCGGTGGTGGCTTTAAAGTGATGTCCTCCTTCTGCCAGTGCAACTCTGGGGGAGAGATGATGCGAGGTTTTGAAAAGCTGCCTGTAAAGGAAGCTGTTTTTACTTTTGGAGACTGTGAAGGTGCTGGTAAAGGCATCTTGGCAAAAGCAGGAGGCCTTTATCAGTGATTTATTAAACCGTTTGGAAAGGCTGACAGCAGTGGTCAATCAGCCCACAAATACTTACAGAGCACCTACCACGTGCCAGACATGTGCTTTGATAAACAACCTTGAACAAGACAGGCAGGGTCCCTGCTCTCCTTGTCTAGTGGGGAAGTTTAGGAATAAGATTCTTTTTTAACTGATATACTTTCTTCTACTTATTTAATTGAAGACAAAATGACATCTAAGCTGAAAAACTTAAAACACAGTATTTCACCTTCCAAACACTGTAGCTACTTTTATTTCAACACCTTCCAGCCCTTGTACACTTGTGTGCACATTTTTACAGAGCTATAATCATAACACCTGGTATTCTGAAGTTAGATACGTTTCACTCCCAATAAACACTTCTCTATGTTGCTACTTGATCTTCATAATTGTCCTTATAGCTCTATAAGAGACAAGTGTGTACCTATATCATAATCTATGTAGCAAGTCCCCTAAGCTTAGACTCATAATTTTTTTCTTTCTTTTCTTGCTATAATAGATATTGCTGATGTTAACTTCTTCATGCAGATTTTTATTGCATTCCTTCTCAATGATCATGAATATGGTTCATCCTATGTGTTGCCATATTGCTTCCCAAAAGAGCTGTTACTAATTTACAATACAATGCCACCAATATTATATCCGTGAGTCACTTTTGCTGCACCATCAGGTACATTGAATATTGTTGCTTTTACACATTTTTGAGAATTACATTTTTTTTTTTTTGCGGTACGCAGGCCTCTCACTGTTGTGGCCTCTCCCGTTGCGGAGCACAGGCTCCGGACGCGCAGGCTCAGCGGCCATGGCTCACGGGCCCAGCCGTTCCGCGGCCTGTGGGATCTTCCCGGACCGGGGCACGAACCCACGTCCCCTGCATCGGCAGGCGGACTCCCAACCACTGCACCACCAGGGAAGCCCGAGAATTACATTTTTAAATGGGGTCGCAAATTTCCTTTAATCTGCATTTCTCTGGATACCAGTAGGCAGGTTCTTTTTTGCACGTGACTATTTATAATTGCTCATGTGAAATTGTGGTTAAAATTGTGGTTAAAATTTTGAATGAGTATCTTGTTTGATGTCTTTTCCTAGAGAACAGCAATAGAAGATTGCAGTATTGCAGCCCAGGATGTGAGAAAGGTACTTACTGTTTTAATAACTGGGTTAATAACTCCTAATGGGGTCTTCCTAAGAAAGCTCAGCTGTTTCAGAATCTAAAGTGCAAGTCTCTTCTGCTGCCCAGAGCTACAAAGTGAGAAAAGAGATTCTGTAACCCTTGGCTGTGCTTGACTCGGTAGTGGAAATGACACGATTTCCCACTGTTTATGAAAAAGAGTTGGACATCAGCCTAGGTTACAATAATGCAAATGAAAATTATGTGACTGGAGAGTTAATTCGTTTCCTAGTGACTCTGAAGAAATACAGAGTGTCCTTGAGGTTGGAAGGGTCCATGGTCCAAACCCCTGGCCTGGAGAAGTGAAGTGACTTGCCTAAACTCACACAGCAAACTAGACCCCCAGCTACTGACTCCCCTTGCATCTTTCCTGTGTCCTGAATGTAAATGAACCTGTGATTCCCTCCTTCCTGACCCTCCCCTATCCCCTGCATGGAAATTGGCCACCTCCCAGCCTGGATGATTTCTGGAGCACAGCTCTGGGAATGCTTTCTGTGCTGGGAGTTAGTTTCCTTTTTCTACATAGCTTCCAACAAGAACTCCGGGCCTCTCCTCTCTAACTCAAAGTATTGCACCATGCAGGATTCTGAGCAGTAGCTAAAATACTTTTCCAGAGCACAAGTCCTTCTTCTGAAAGAAGACAGCAAATGTTAGAAATGGGACCTGTGTGAGGGTAAGCTATTCTGACTGTCGGTAAGGCTTTTTGGTTTAATCTATCACTACTTTTTTCTGGGATGATTAGATGATGGGAAATAACATTTCATTAACACATACCCTGTAGTAGGCACTACCTCATTTAATTTCTTAAAAACACCTATGGAGTAACAGATTTGGAAAGGAGGCTCAGAGAGGTTAAGTAGCTAATTCGGCCAGCTCCCAAAGCGAAGATGTCACTGTCTCACTGATTCTCAATGAGGAATGGAACGGCCAATCAGAATCACCTGGGAGCTCTTTCAAACTACTCATATATGTTTCCCATTGAGAACAACTGCACCCTATAGGGCCATCTGTAGGATTTGTGTGCCCAGGGTGCCATCCCACAGATGTTCAAGCCTGGACAGGTGTCAACAAACTGATGACATATTGTAGTCAGCACTCTGCCACTGTGGGTCCCGCATCCGCCAATACAGAGGGCTGACTGTACTTTGCAATTTTATATGAGGGATTTGAGGATCCGCAGATTTTGGTATTCTGTCGGGGGGGGGGGGGATGGTGGTTCTAGAACCAATCCCCTGCAGATACTGAGGGTCAACTGTAGTAGGCGGGAGATAGAAATCCATATAGAGGGGCTGTAACAAAGACAAGGAAAATGAGGGTCTGGAACAATTCCTTAGAGAAGAAGAAATAGAAGACTCCTAATGATTGGGACACAGGGGAATATAGCTCAGGACCAAAGAAGAGAGTAGTCTTGGAAGGGGGGGTGCAAGGGGGCAGGGCCCAGGGCAGGCTGACCCATTCCCAGGAAAGATGTGGTGGGAGGGAGGTGTGGTGCAGGACTTGGGGCAGAATCTCTGTCTACCACACTCAACAGAGAGGCAGCAGTTGAGGTAAGAGGAGCACTTGACCAGGAGTTCTTAGACACAGTCCTGGCTGTGTGTCTTCAGGCAAGTCACATTACCTCTCTGTGGCATGGTTTCTTTCTCTTCACAATAGGCATAAAAATAACCTTCTCTGGCTACCTCTCAGGGGCATTACGGGAACTGACAGAGTTAACTTATATCAAAGTTTTTATAAATTGTGAAACACTGTGAAAAATTCACAGAGGGGCTACTAGGGTATAGCAGTAAGTTCTAATTCACTGTAATGCAGAATTTCAGCCCCTCAGTTCGTTCTTTGCTATATTTTATTGGCAGCATTTGTGCAGTAAATCCTGGAATGGGGAAAGCCCCCTGTGTTAATGTCCCCTGATCTTGTTGTACCTGCAGCCCAGCTAGTATGAATTTCAGCTACATAGAAAATACCTTCTGATAGTGGTCTGACTGCCCTTTAAAAAACCCAGGTCTTGTTCTTAAAAGAGAGGTTTTTTTTTTTTTTTTTGTCAAAAAGTTCACTCATACAAGAATATATATATAACATGTAAGTACAATTTAAAGAGTAATAAAACAAATCACATACTAAGCTTAAGGAAAAATGTCACCTGCAATGCTCCCACTTATCCTTTGCTGCTGCATTCTCTTCACTCTACTGTCCTCATTTTGTGTTCATCATGCTCTTGCTTTTAAGAAATAGCTTTACTGCAATCTACAGATTCAATGCAATCCCTATCAAACTACCAATGGCATTTTCCACAGAACTACAACAAAAAATTTCACAATTTGTATGGAAACACAAAAGACCCCGAATAGCCAAAGCAATCTTGAGAAAGGAAAATGGAGCTGGAGGAATCAGACTCCCTGACTTCAGACTATACTAAAAAGCTACAGTAATCAAGACAGTATGGTACTGGCATAAAAACAGAAATATAGATCAATGGAACAGGATAGAAAGCCCAGAGATAAACCCACACACATATGGTCACCTTATTTTTGATAAAGGAGGCAAGAATATACAATGGAGAAAAGACAGCCTCTTCAATAAGTGGTGCTGGGAAAACTGGACAACTACATGTAAAAGAATGAAATTAGAACACTCCCTAACACCATACACAAAAATAAACTCAAAATGGATTAGGATTAAAGACCTAAATGTAAGGCCAGACACTATAAAACTCTTAGAGGAAAACACAGGCAGAATACTCCTTGACATAAATCACAGCAAGATCCTTTGTGACCCACCTCCTTAGAGAAATGGAAATAAAAACAAAAATAAACAAATGGGACCTAATGAAACTTAAAGCTTTTGCACAGCAAAGGAAACCATAAACGAGACAAAAAGACAACCCTCAGAATGGGAGAAAATATTTGCAAATGAAGCAAGTGACAAAGGATTAATCTCCAAAACTTACAAGCAGCTCATGCAGCTCAATATTAAAAAAACAAACAACCCGATCCAGACAGACTGGGTCAAGATGGTGGAGTAGAAGGACGTGCGCTCACTCCCTCTTGCGAGAGCACTGGAATAACAACTAACTGCTGAACAATCATCGACAGGAAGACACTGGAACTTAGCAAAAAGATACCCCGCATCCAAAGAAGAAGCCACAATGAGAGGGTATGAGGGGCACAATCACAATAAAATCAAATCCCGTAACTGGTGGGTGGGTGACTCACAAACTGTAGAACACTTATATCACGAAAGTCCACCCACTGGAGTGAAGGTTCTGAGACCCATGTCAGGCTTCCCAACCTGGGGGTCCAGCAATGGGAGGAGGAATTTCTAGAGAATCAGACTTTGAAGGCTAGTGGGATTTGACTGCAGGACTTTGACAGGACTGGGGGAAACAGAGACTCCACTCTTGGAGGGCACACACAAAGTAGTGTGCATATCGGGACCCAGGGGAAGGAGCAGTAACCCCATAGAAGACTGAACCAGACCTAGCTGCTAGTGTTGGAGGGTCTCCTGCAGAGGCGGGGGGCAGCTGTGGCTCACCACAAGGACAAGGACATTGGCAGCAGAAGCTATGGGAAGTACTCCTTAAGGTGAGCTCTCCCAGAGTTTGCCATTAGCCCCACCAAAGAGCCCAGGTAGGCTCCAGTGTTGGGTTGCCTCAGGCAAACCAACCAACAGGGAGGGAACCCAGCCCCACGCATCAACAGTCAAGCCAACTAAAGTTTTACTGAGCTCTGCCCACCAGAGCAACAGTCAGCTCTACCCACCACCAGTCCCTCCCATCAGGAAACTAGCACAAGCCTCTTAGGTAGCCTCATCCACCAGAGGGTAGACAGCAGAAGCAAGAAGAGCTACAATCCTGCAGCCTGTGGAACAAAAACCACATTCACAGAAAGACAGACAAGATGAAAATGCAGAGGGCTATGTACCAGATGAAGGGACAAGATAAAACCCCAGAAAAACAACTAAATGAAGTGCAGATAGGCAACCTTCCAGAAAAAGAATTCAGAATAATGATAGTGAAGACGATCCAGGACCTCAGAAAAAGAATGGAGGCAAAATCGAGAAGATGTAAGAAATGTTTAGCAAAGACCTAGAAGAATTAAAGAACAAACAAACAGTGATGAACAATACAAAAACTGAAATGAAAACTACACTAGAAGAAATCAATAGCAGAATAACTGAGGCAGAAGAACGGATAAATGACCTGGAAGACAGAATGGTGGAATTCACTGCCACAGAACAGAATAAAGAAAAAAGAAGGAAAAGAAATGAAGACAGCCTAAGAGACCTCTGGGACAACATTAAACACAACAACATTCACATTATAGGGGTCCCAGAAGGAGAAGAGAGAGAGAAAGGACCCGAGAAAATATTTGGAGATTATAGTCAAAAACTTCCCTAACATGGGAAAGGAAATCGCCACCCAAGTCCAGGAAGCACAGAGAGACCCATACAGAATAAACCCAAAGAGAAACACGCCGAGACACACGGTAATCAAACTGGCAAAAATTAAAGACAAAGAAAAATTATTGAAAGCAGCAAGGGAAAAACAACAAATAACATACAAGGGAACTCCCATAAGGTTAACAGATGATTTCTCAGCAGAAACTTTACAAGCCATAAGGGAGTGGCATGATATATTTAAAGTGATGAAAGGGAAGAACATACAACCAAGATTACTCCACCCAGCAAGGAACTCATTCAGATTCGATGGAGAAATCAAAAGCTTTACAGACAAGCAAAAGCTAAGAGAATTCAGCACCACCAAACCAGCTCTACAACAAATGCTAAAGGAACTACTCTAAGTGGGAAACACAAGAGAAGAAAAGGACTTACAAAAACAAACCTAAAACAAGAAAATGGTCACAGGAACATACATATCAATAAGTACCTTAAACGTGAATGTATTAAATGCTCCAACCAAAAGACACAGGCTTGCTGAATGGGTACAAAAACAAGACCCGTATATATGCCTTCTACAAGAGACCCACTTCAGACCTAGGGACACGTACGGACTGAAAGTGAGGGGATGGAAAAAGATATTCCATGCAAATGGAAATCAAAAGAAAGATGGAGTAGCAATACTCATATCAGATAATATATACTTTAAAATAAAGAATGTTACAAGACACCAGGAAGGACACTACATAAGGGTCAAGGGATCAATCCAAGAAGAAGATATAACAATCATAAATATATATGCACCCAACATAGAAGCACATCTAAACATAAGGCAACTGCTAACAGCTATAAAAGAGGAAATCGACAGTAACACAATAAGAGTGGGGGACTTTAACTCCTCACTTACACCAATGGACAGATCATCCAAAATGAAAATAAATAAGGAAACAGAAGCTTTAAATCACACAATAGAGCAGATAGATTTAGTAGATAGATTTAATTGATATTTATAGGACATGCCATCCAAAAACAGCAGATTACACTTTCTTCTCAAGTGCGCACAGAACATTCTCCAGGATAGATCACATCTTGGGTCACAAATCAAGCCACAGTAAATTTAAGAAGATTGAAATCATATCAAGCATCTTCTCTGACCACAATGCTATGAGATTAGAAATGAATTACAGGGAAAAAATGTAAAATACACGAACACATGGTGGCTAAACCATATGTTACTAAATAACCAAGAGCTCACTGAAGAAATCAAAGAGGAAATCAAAAAATACCTAGAGACAAAAGACAATGAAAACACAATGATCCAAAACCTATGGGATGAAGCAAAATCACTTCTAAGAGGGAAGTTTATAGCTATACAAGCCTACCTCAAGAAACAAGAAAAATCTCAAATAAACAATCTAACCTTACACTTAAAGGATCTAGAGAAAGAAGAACAAACAAAACCCAAAGTTAGTAAAAGGAAATAAATCATAAAGATCAGAGCAGAAATACATGAAATAGAAACAAAGAAAACAATAGCAAAGATCAATAAAACTAAAAGCTGGTTCTTTGAGAAGACAAACAAAATTGATAAACCATTAGCCAGACTCATCAAAAGGGAGAGGACTCAAATCAATAAAATTAGAAATGAAAAACGAGATGTTACAACAGACACCACAGAAATACAAAGCATCCTAAGAAACTACTACAAGCAACTCTTTGCCAATAAAATGGACAACCTGGAAGAAATGGACAAATTCTTAGAAAAGTATAACCTTCCAAGACTGAACGAGGAAGAAATAGAAAATATGAACAGACCAATCACAAGTAATGAAATTGAAACTGTGATTAAAAATCTTCTAACAAACAAAAGTCCAGGACCACATGGGTTCGCAGGTGAATTCTATCAAACATTTAGAGAAGAGCCAACACCCATCCTTCTCAAACGCTTCCAAAATATTGCGGAGGAAGGAACACTCCCAAACTCATTCTATGAGGCCACCATGACCCTGATACCAAAACCAGACAAAGATACTACAAAAAAAGAAAATTACAGACCAATATCACTGATGAATATAGATGCAAAAATCCTCAAGAAAATACTAGCAAACAGACTCCAACAACACATTAAAAGGATCATACACCATGATCAAGTGGGATTTATCCCAGGGATGCAGGATTCTTCAATATACATAAATCAATCAATGTGATATACCATATTAACAAATTGAAGAATAAAAACCATATGATCATCTCAATAGATGCAGAAAAAGCTTTTGACAAAATTCAACACCGATTTATGATAAAAACTCTCCAGAAAGTGGGCACAGAGGGAACCTACCTCAACATAATAAAGGCCATATATGACAAACCCACAGCAAACATCATTCTCAATGGTGAAAAACTGAAAGCATTTCCTCTAAGATCAGGAACGAGACAAGGATGTCCACTCTCACCACTATTATTCAACACAGTTTTGCAAGTCCTAGCCACAGCAATCAGAGAAGAAAAAGAAATAAAAGGAATACAAATTGGAAAAGAAGAAGGAAAACTGTGACTGTTTGCAGACGACATGACAGTATACATAGAGAATCCTAAAGATGCCACCTT
The DNA here is from genome assembly GCF_964270905.1 of Leucopleurus acutus. NCBI lineage: Eukaryota > Metazoa > Chordata > Mammalia > Artiodactyla > Delphinidae > Leucopleurus > Leucopleurus acutus. Next base: position 132,428,129 of record NC_139142.1, on the reverse strand, counting down.
AAAACTACCAGGGCTAATCAATGAATTTGGTAAAGTTGCAGGATACAAAATTAATGCACAGAAATCTCTGGCATTCCTATACACTAATGATGAAAAATCTGAAAGAGAAATTAAGGAAACACTCCCATTTACCACTGCAACAAAAAGAATAAAATACCTAGGAATAAACCTACCTAGGGAGACAAAAGACCTGTATGCGGAAAACTATAAGACACTGATGAAAGAAATTAAAGATGATACCAACAGATGGAGAGATATACCATGTTCTTGGATTGGAAGAATCAATATTGTGAAAATGACTATACTACACAAAGCAATCTACAGATTCCATGCAATCCCTATCAAATTACCAATGGCATTTTTTACGGAACTAGAACAAAAAATCATAAAATTTGTATGGAGACACAAAAGACCCCGAGTAGCCCAAGCAGTCTTGAGGGAAAAAAACTGAGCTGGAGGAATCAGACTCCCTGACTTCAGACTATACTACAAAGCTACAGTAATCAAGTAATCAAGCTACAGTAATCAAAGCTACAGTAATCAAGGCAATATGGTACTGGCACAAAAACAGAAACATAGATCAACAGAACAAGATAGAAAGCCCAGAGATAAACCCACACACCTATGGTCAACTAATCTATGACAAAGGAGGCAAGAATACACAATGGAGAAAAGACAGTCTCTTCAATAAGTGGTGCTGGAAAAACTGGACAGCTACATGTAAAAGAATGAAATTAGAACACTCCCTAACACCATACACAAAAATAAACTCAAGAAGGATTAGAGACCTTAATGTAAGACCGGACACTATAAAACTCTTAGAGGAAAACACAGGAAGAACACTCTTTGACATAAATCACAGCAAGATCCTTTGTGACCCATCTCCTAGAGTAATGGAAATAAAAACAAAAATAAACAAACGGGACCTAATGAGACTTCCAGCTTTTGCACAGCAAAGGAAACCATAAACAAGATGAAAAGACAACCCTCAGAATGGGAGAAAATATTTGCAAACAAATCAATGGACAAAGGATTAATCTCCAAAATATATAAACAGCTCATGCAGCTCAATATTAGAAAAACAAACAACCCAGTCCAAAAATGGGCAGAAGACCTAAATAGACATTTCTCCAAAGAAGACATACAGATGGCCAAGAAGCACATGAAAAGCTGCTCAGCATCACTAATTATTAGAGAAATCCAAATCAAAACTACGAGGTATCACCTCACACCAGTGAGAATGGCCATCATCAGAAAATCTACAAACAACAAATGCTGGAGAGGGTGTGGAGAACCCTCTTGCACTGTTGGTGGGAATGTAAATTGATACAGCCACTATGGAGAACAGTATGGAGGATCCTTAAAAAACTAAAAATAGAATTATCATATGATCCAGCATCCCACTACTGGGCATATACCCAGAGAAAACCATTATTGAAAAAGACACATGCACCCCAGTGTTCACTGCAGCACTATTTACAATAGCCAGGTCATGGAAGCAACCTAAATGCCTATCGACAGACAAATGGATAAAGAAGATGTTGTACGTATATACAATGGAATATTACTCAGCCATAAAAAGGAACGAAATTGGGTCATTTGTAGAGACGTGGGTGGATCTAGAGACTGTCATACAGAGTGAAGTAAGTCAGAAAGAGAAAAACAAATATCGTATATTAACGCATATATGTGGAAGCTAGAAAAACGGTACAGATGAACAGGTTTGCAGGGCTGAAATTGAGATGTAGAGAACAAACGTATGGACACCAAGGGGGTAAAGCGGCTGGGGGTGGGGGTGGTGGCGGGATGAATTGGGAGATTGGGATTGATATGTATACACTGATGTGTATGAAACTGATGACCAATAAGAACTTGCTGTATAAAAAAATAAATAAAATAAAATTCAACAAAACACAACAAAACAAAAAAACAACAAAAAAGAAATTCAAATGCAAATGCTGTGTCAATAGTATTCTGAAGGCAGAAATAACTATAACATAACAAACCAAGACTGGAAGAATTCATAGGACCAAGAGATCAGACTGAGCCGGAGTTGCTGGATAAATTTTCATGGAGAAGGTGGGACTTGAATTAGGTTTTGAAGGATTGGCAAGATTTCAAGGAATGAGAACTGTTTTCTAGGTGGAGGAAGCAGTGTAAACAAAGGGCCACCTGGAGAAGTTGTGCAAGTCCAGAGTTAACACTGGTAAAGACCAGGCACTAAGCAGTCCTAATGCTTACTGGCCAAGTAGTCTCAGTTGCTGGGTTTGAGGGGAGGTCCCTGCAGAGGCACTGGGGTAGAGGAGGGATGCTGAGGTTGTGGTGGCGTGCTCAGGACAGCAGTCAGAGATGGCTTCCTCGCAATTTAACCCTCTGCTGAAGTATTTTAGTATTTTTACAAACAGGACAGCTCCATCCGTGCACACAGGCTAAACGTCTGCCCTGCACTGGAGACTCGGGCAGCTGAGGATGGAAAGACAGCATGGAGTTAAATTGTGAAGGGCTTTGAATGCCGGGGGTCTGGGATTCCCGAAACAAACATGACCCTCATTTATTTTTAGAGACAAACCTTAGGGAACCCCTCCCTCTATAAATATCTAATAATAAATGAGTAGTTAAATAAACAATAGTATATCTACATAATGGAATAGTCTGTAATTATTAATATCAAGTTTCTGAAGACTCTTTAATGACACGGAATAAGTGGAAACAAAACGTGTATAGAGTATAATACCAATTTAGTAACTACAAATATGAAGATAAGAATAGAAAAACCAACATCAAAGTGTAAACTGTGGTTATTTTTGGATGGTAGTATTATACTTGATTTTTATTTTCATCATTACTTTTTTCTATGTTTTAACTTTTTGTATAATGAGCACATGTTACTTTTATAATAAATACATAATAAATGTTATTTTTCAAAAGCAAAGCTTAAAAGTGGAGTTTGGTGCGGTGGTTGCCATTGCTACTATCTTATTCTTTCTAAGCAGGTGAACTGCATTCTCACTTTCACAGTATCCAGGAACTGGGCGCCCACGTGATTCAGTTTACAGTAGCTGAGCAACCTCTGTCCCAGTGGTGTCAGACTGCCTGTCACTGAGCACATGACTGGGAAAGCCTCTCACTTGTCATCATTCCCGAAAGGTCCTCGGGTGCGCCTGTAATTCCAGCAATTCCCCGAGGTTTTTTGGGCCCCAGGAAAGGCACAGGACCTCCCTGAGCATGCGCGAGGACTGACACGGAACTGTAGGCAGCTAGAGCACATTCAGATGCAAATTCTCATTTTATAGTTGAGAAAACAGGCCAGAAAGAAGGCTCTTGCCCAAGGTCACACAGTGAATTAGCCGCAAGGAGAGACTTGGGCCCAGGGCTGCGGGGTCGTGGGCTCTGTTATCAACAGTCACAGGCTCTTAGACGACTGTCTTTCCCAGGTTCTGTTCAAATTTGTTTTCTGTCTACTCTTGAGTAACTACACAGTCAGATGTAGTTTGGGTTAAAGTTCACAGAATGACTTCTATTCTTGTCTGTTTCGTTCCACGCTCCCTGGGTTCCTTCGACTAAATTCTGATCTCGTTTAAATCTCATACTGTATCAAAATGGTGAAAATATTCTTTGAAAACAGTCAGGCAGTTCCTCAAAAAGTTACACACAGCATTACCCAGCAAATTCCACTCCTAGGCATGAATCCAAGAGAAGTGAAAGCCTGTGTCCACACAAAACTTGTATACCAATGTCTATAGCAGCATTATCCGTAATAACCAAAAACTAGAAACCACCTAAATGTCCATCAACTGGTAAGTGGATAAACAAAATGTGCTCCAGATACTGAGAACAAACCAGTGGTTACCAGAGAGGAGGAGCAAGACTGGGGTGGGGGAGCAAGAGGTACAAACTATTAGGTATAAAATAAGCTACAAGGATATATTGTACAACATGGAGAATATAGCCAACCTTTCATAATAACTATATATGGAGTATAAGCTTTAAAAATTGTGGGGACTTCCCTGGCGGTCCAGAGGTTAAGAATCCGCACTCCCGGGCTTCCCTGGTGACGCAGTGGTTGAGAGTCCGCCTGCCGAGGCAGGGGACACGGGTTCGTGCCCCGGTCCGGGAAGATCCCATATGCCACGGAGCAGCTGGGCCCGTGAGCCATGGCCGCTGAGCCTGCGCTCCGCAACGGGAGAGGCCACAGCGGTGAGAGGCCCACGTACCGCAAAGAAAAAAAAAAAAAAATTCGCACTCCCACTGCAGGGGGCATGGGTTTGATCCCTGGTCGGGGAACTAAGATCCCACATGCCGTGCAGTGCAGCCAAAAAAAAAAAATTGTGAATCACTATATTGTACACCTGTAACTTATATAACATTGTACAGAAACTATACTTCAATAAAAATTTTTAAATGTGCTATATCCATACAGTGGCATGTTACATGGTAATAAAATGGAATGAAGTACTGTTAAATGCTAAACATGGATGAACCTTTAAAATATACGCTAAGTGAGAGAAGCCAGCCACCAAAGACCACATGTTATATGATTCCATTTACATGAGACGTCCAGAATAGGTAAATCCTCAGAGACAGACAGTAGATTAATGGTTTCAAGAGGCTTTGGGGTGAGGAGAATGGGAAGTGACTGCTAATGGATATGGGTTTCTTTACTGAGAGATGAAAATGTACTGGAATTAGATATTGGAGGAAAGCCACAATGAAAACAGTATTGTGGTATAAAGAGCTACATTTAAGCTACATGCCTGAGCCTAAGGCAGCATTTAGAAGCAGGTCTTCTACTCTGAAAGGTGGAGTGGAGTGGTGGAATAGGTCATGCCGTAAATTAGCTACTCAGATACTAATTAGAATTCCAGGGACTCCACTAACTAGATACAAGACCTTAGTCAAGTTACTCATCCTTAATCCACCTCAGTTTCTTCATCTGTAAAATGGGATAATAGCCTGTCTTGCAGGTAATTGCATGCACAATGCCTCACACTCAACCTTTTAGTTGCCCCTGGTTTCCCCCTCTCATCTCTAATATCAGGAGTCACTCTTGAAATACTGGGGGGCACTGGCACCCCCCAGGAGATTCGAGAAGACCTCTTAACACAAGGGTCTGGGAGCTTTTCTGAGTGGGTGCTTCTCAAACTGTAACAGGCATAGGACTTATTTCTTTCCCACTGATTTTCTCAAACCCCACAGGTTAGTGACTAGGACAAGGCTTTCACATCAGATCACTTGGGGATCTTGTAAAATGTAGATTCTGAGTCTCTGAGTCATAGGTCTGGGGTGGAGTTTGAGATTCTACATTTCTAAACCTCCCATGCTGTTGTTTCTGGTCCTTGAAAATACCTTCATAGTGGTACAAAGTCACTGGAAATGTTAAACTAGAATGATTTCTAGAAACTTCCTCAAGTAGCAAACTCTGAATATCTAAAGTAGATAAGAGATAAAATAAATGAATATGGTTTCATAACAAAAATGACAGCGTCTGAAATATTATCAAAGATTTTTAAAAGGCCGTTCAGGTCTTCACAGAAATATTCACAGCTTTCCACGAGGGTCCAGAGTTGACATATGAAATTCTCATTTGAACCATAAAAGTTACAAGTTGCATCGAGTGTCAACATTGTCTAAGCACGGCTTGCATCTAGTATCTCCTTTAATCTGCCTAGACCAAGTCTAGGCGGGAGGCAGAGCAGGAATAACTGTCCTCTGTTGGTAGATGACAAAACTGAAGCTCAGGCAGTTTAAGCGATCTGTTAAGGCCACTTGGCTTGTCCCTGGCTGAGCCTGGCCCAAGGGAAACGGCTCCTCTCTGCATGTGGTTTCTGTGCCCTCCTGCTTATCATGACATGACAGAGGATTCTCTGCAACTTCAGATCTTCCCTCTGGTCCTGGGTGTACAAACAAGGCAGCTTCAGGGATAAGGAAGCAAGCTAGAGAACCCCTACCAAAGGGTATCCTCAGAGGTGCAAGCTAACAGAGCTAGTCACATCTCTACCCTTCTCTTTGGTACCACCCCACAATCCAGGACTAAAAAATGTCACAGTCTTGCCTACACTAAAACAAGTGTGTTTGGGATTCAAACACCCATCTTGCTATCTTCTTGCCCTTGTTGTTTACAGGACAGCAGGAAGGCTGCAGGTTGCCAGCCTTCAGCACGTCCCCAGGCTCCCTTCACCCAACATCTCTCGACCTGATTTGTCCCCTGAAAACTCTCAGGTCTTTGGAGGAGTGGGGGGGGGGGGCGGGTGTGGGGTATGGTGGGAAGGCAGAAACCATCTCTTTGTATTTGGAGCGTATGTCCTTTAATTCATCACTTAGGCATTCAAGAATATAAGGGTGTGTGTGATTTTTAACCTTGAAGGTTTCAAGTTGGGGAAGTTTAAAAATATTGATGCTGGGCCCCACCCCTAGAGATCTGTGGTGGGCTAGGATTTTTTAAGTATTCCAGGCATTCTCATGAATAGCCAGGGTTGCAAACTGCCACATTAAGGTCAAGGACTTGAAGAGATCCCCCTACCCTACCTCCACAGGTGAGTTCTATCCACTCTGTCCTAGAGGTTTCGCTCACCCTGAATTTAAAATGTTGTGTGAATGCCATGCCACACAAATCAAGTCGTGTGTATGACATATGGTCTGGAAGGAGGCTGGTGAATTTCTTGTCTCTACCACTTGCTGTCAGAGAGGCGGTACGTGAAGGAAGGTTATGGGCACAGACCTTCTGGCCTTGCATCCCGGCTCCACTGCTAACTAATTTAGCAAATCAGAACATACTGCTGAGCTGTCCTAAGCCTCAGGTTCCTTAGCTGTGAAATGGGGCTATGGGTTGTTGAAGGAATGCAGGGCTGGGAAGAGGACACACTTCCATGACCCTGAACACGAGTGTCTCCTTAAGTTTTGCATCCTGGGCACCTCGCTTGCCTCACCTTAGCCCTTGCTCTGAGGGGGTGCAAGGAGATAATGCATGCCCAGTGCTTCACCCAGTGCCTGGCACGCTTTAGGTACTCAATAAATGTTCATTAGGAGCAGGACTTGGGTCAATAACCCAACTCTTAACTCAGCCAACCTCACTGTATTTTATTCCCCCCAACCAATTAAACTTCATTCCTTTCTGATAGAGAACAGACTTGCCAAGGGGCGGGGAGGCATGGAGTGTGGTGGAGAGGGAGGGGGAGGGAAGGATTGGGAGTTTGGGATTAGCAGATGCAAACTATTATGTATAGGATGGATAAACAACAAGGTCCTACTGTACAGCACAGGGAACTATATTCAATATCCTGTGATAAACCATAATGGAAAAGAATATATATGTATAACTGAATCACTTTACTGTACAGCAGAAATTAACACAACATTGTAAATCAATTATACTTCAAAAAAATTTTAAAAATCAAAAAAAAAACTCCACTGCTTTCTATTTAAGTTAACCCAATTCAATCCCCCCCACTCCACCCTTCCCCAAATCCCCACGGCTTTCCAAACTGGTCCAAGCAAGTTGATTCGATACAGTTTAATTCTTTTAACATCTCTTTACTCATAGAGTTGACATTTAATAACAACAAACATTCGGGATGCCCAGTTAAATTTGAATTTTAGATCACTGAGCAATCATTTTAGTATATGTCCCATGCTATATTCAAATTTAAATTTGAAATAAGTTTGAAATATTTTAAAGTAAAAAATTCAAGTTGAAGCACACTGTATTTTATCTGGCAACCTTACTCACTTGTTACTGCCCAGGCACAGTTGGGCTCTGTGCCCTCTGGTGCTTTTTCTTTCCCACCTTATAGTGCTTATGTTGTAAGACAAATTCTAAGTGGTCCCCAGCAGACTGGGAGCAACTAGGAGATGTGTGCTTTATTTCAATTACTTAGCATAGTTCCCGGTACTGTTTGTGGAAGGTGGGAAGGAAGCGAGAGAGGGAAGGAAGGAGAGAGGAAGGAAAGAAGGAAGAAGAGAAGAGGGGGAAGGGAGAAAGGAAAGTTCTGCTTCTCAGCTAATAATCCGATTTAGTGCACAGATAAGCAAAAATTACACCCTCTCGTGTGCTTAACGCTTTGTCTTTTCAGTAATTAACATATATCCAATGTTTTAAAGTTTACAAATGGTTTACACATATATTATTATTTATTTATTTTGCGGTACGCGGGCCTCTCTCACTGTTGTGGCCTCTCCCGATGTGGAGCACAGGCTCCGGATGCGCAGGCTCAGCGGCCATGGCCCACGGGCCCAGCCGCTCCACGGCACGCGGGATCCTCCCAGACTGGGGCACGAACCCGCGTCCCCTGCACTGGCAGGCGGACTCCCAACCACTGCGCCACCAGGGAAGCCCTACACATATATTATTTAATCTTTGCCTCGAGACTTCAGGGGAGGTGTTATTTTTCACCCCAGGCAGCAGACACAGTTGGATGTCCACTCACCAGTTACTCCAGTAACTCCCCATCCGCCACTTCTTGCTGGTGACGATTGCAACGCTGCTCTGCTCCTCTCCGCCTTTCCCGAGACTCAGAGAAGGCGGCCCCATTCCCAGCTCCGGGAGTGAATCATGGTTGGTCCAAGCCCACCATGGTGGGCCTCTGTCTTTGCTAATCGCCACTTTAGGCCCTTGGCATGATTCTAACTGATGCAATGCAGGAGCCGTGCTGTTGAGGGACTTTGAGGTATGCTCTCCCTTGCTCTTTGTAGAGCGGCTGTCCTGCTCTTTTGCTGCTGGACTGTGCTGTGTCTGAGTACAAGGTCTGGAGGCGGAGCAGAGACAGGAAGAGCACAAAGATAGAAGGAACCTGGGTCCTTGACAACAGCATTGAGCCAATAAAGCCAAGCCTGACGGTCTTCCCTCCCCCTACTCATTATGTTATAATGAGACATAGTTTCAGCTGCTTCCAGTTGGGTTTTCTGTTCTTTGAAGCTGAAGCATCCTCACTGACACACTCCGGTGTTATAGGTAAGAGTAAATTGAGGCCTAAGGAGGCAAATAACTTGCCCTGGATTGCAGAGCTGGTAAACTCCAGAGAAGGGTCCCAGGCCCAGGTGCATCTAGGTTCAGGTCTGAGGTTGTCTGTGCTTCAGGTCCCCTTGTTAACCACTGTCCTCCTTTGTGTCTGCCACAGTAACTCAGATTCCCACTGCTTAGCTGTGTCTTTGGGCTAAGATATTAAGGACCTTTATAAAAATGCAACTGCATTTGTAGTTTACTTCTGAATGTGTATGTGTATTCAGTGTGGTGGACTGATCTTCTTTTTTTTCCCTGAGAGGTAAAAATTAGTCCATTTATACTGTATCAGCATGTTACTACGTGGACACACCTGCTCACACAGCTGACTTTTCTTATAGCAAAAGAGGGATTTTTCTCCTTTTGTTTTCTCTGGAGGGATGAAAGATTTTCAAAGTACATATTTTCATATTAAGTAGAAACTATAAATAATTGATTTTCTAAAAAAGTCACAAGGCATTGGGCTGATGAGCAAGCGAATCTGTGCATTAATTATTACAGAAATGCAAATCAAAATGCAAATCAAAACTACAATGAGGGGCTTCCCTGGTGGCTCAGTGGTTAAGAATCTGCCTGCCAATGCAGGGGACACAGGTTCGAGCCCTGGTCCGGGAAGATCCCACATGTCACGGAGCAACTAAGCTCATGCGCCACAACTACTGAGCCTGCGCTCTAGAGCCCACAAGCCACAACTACTGAAGCTCGCATGCCACAACTACTGAGCCCTCACACCACAATTACAGAAGCCCACACGCCTAGAGCCCATGCTCTGCAACAAGAAGCCACTGCAATGAGAAGCCTGCACACCGCAATGAGAAGCCTGTGCACCGCAACAAAGAGTAGCCCCCACTCGCCGCAACTAGAGAAAGCCTGTGTGCAGCAACGAAGACCCAACGCAGCCAAAAATAATAAATACATTTTTAAAAAAAGGATACTAAAATACCTAAAATTAAAAAACAAACTGCAGTGAGGTACCACCTCACACTGGTCAGAATGGCCATCATTAAAAAGTCTACAACTAAATGCTGGAGAGGGTATGGAGAAAAGGTAACCCTCCTACACTGTTGGTAAATGGGAATGTAAATTGGTGCAGTCATTATGGAGAACAATGCGGAGGTTCCTTAAAAAACTAAAAACAGAGTTGCCCTATGATCCAGCAATCCCACTACTGGGCATATATCTGGACAAATCTATAATTCAAAAAATACACGCACCCCCATGTTCATAGCAGCACTATTCACAATAGCCAAGATGTGGAAACAAGCTAAACGTCCATTAACAGTTGAATGGATAAAGAAGATGTGGTACATATATACAATGGAATATTACTCAGCCATAAGAAAGAATAAAATAATGCCATTTGCAGCAACATGGATGGACCTAGAGATTATCATACTAAGTGAAGTCAGAAAGAGAAAGACAAATATTATATGATATCACTTATACGTGGAATCTAAAATATGACACAAATGAACCTATCTACAAAACAGAAACAGACTCACAGACACAGAGAACAGACTTGTGGTTGCCAAGGGGGGTGGAGGGATGGAGTGGGAGTTTGGGATTAGCAGATGCAAACTATTATATACAGAATGGATAAACAACAAGGTCCTACTGTATAGCACAGGGAACTATATTCAATATCCTGTGATAAACCATAGTGGAAAAGAATGTGAAAAAGACTCTCGCTCTCTCTCCCTCTCTCTCCCTCTCTCTCCCTCTCTCTCTCTCTCTCTCTCTCTCTCTCTATATATATATATATATATATATATATATATATATATGAATCACTTCTCTCTACAGCAGAAATTAACACAACATTGTAAATCAACTATACTTCAATAAAATAAATTTTTAAAAATTAAAATAAGTTTAGATACCTTCTTCTGGAGCAGATGAGCCCTTCAAAAAAAAAAGAATTTGTGCATTGCACTGATGTGTTTCACACAATAAAGCCAATCAAAATATATGCAGGCTACCTTAAAACTGGAAATTCACGGGCTTTAAATTGTTTTTAAAATAATATAAACATCTACAAATGTGCAATTTTGCAGTCAACTCACATTTTCTCTCTCATAGGCTCTGGTCACCCTCCCCCAGCTCCACAACGCCTGCGGTTGATTCCCCGGGGGTGTGCCCATTCCTGGCCCCTCTACACTTCCTGCTTCTGCTCTTCTGGGCTTGGAGATGTGAGAGGGAAATGGTCTTGTACCACGACTGACTGTGGCAGGCCCTCCTCGTTGCTCTAGTTGCTGATCTCCAGGGTGACCCAGGGACCGTGGCCCCTGAGCTATCTCATTGTCAGAAGGTTCTGAATGGATGGGTGGAAGCCCCGTCAGGCCCCAGAGGGGCAGGACTTGAGCACTCCCCTTGATGTTGGCTGGCCCATGAGGGATCTGACCCCATCTTTTCAGCTACCTTATTCCATCCCCAATGGGCAGCACTCCACTCCCCCCATGCTATACCAGTCTCTTTACCTTTGAGGTCCCCAGCTCTGGAGCCCTCAGCCCAGTTGTACTTTTCAAGGACTATGACAGAAGGAGGTGGCCTTGACCATTCTCATCCTAAGGCCCAAGCCTCCCCTCTCCTTCCTCCCAGCTCTGGTCAGGCCAGCCAGCTTTGCAGCTCTACAAGAGATTGTCTTGTGGTTCTCCCACTATTGGCTTTAAGTCGTGTGACCCATCTTGTGACCCCTCGCAATGGGAGGAGATGGCAAAAAATGATCTCACTTACATAAAGGGCACCCTCCCAAAGTTCATCATCACTCCCACCCCAATGCATCTTGCAGAGACTGGGGATGGAGTGATGGGGTTCAGATGGGAGAAATGCGGTGCTGGTGCTGCAGAAAGGACGTTTTGCCTTTCAGAAAGTTTTTACAGGGGTGAGGTGGGCCCACAGGTGGAGTTGCTCTAAAAATGTGAGAAGTTTCCAGCTGTGGACTCTCAGAGGCAATTCTGGAAAAAAGGAAAGATACCCCTATCACGATACATTGTTAAAGTATAGTGCGGCAGGTGCTATACCAGGGACATTTACAGCAGGAAGGGGGTAGGGCCACCTCTCCTTGGCAGGGGTGGGAGTGGGATGGGGCTGAGGTTGGGCTGGGCCTTGAAGAAGGAAGGCACCTGCTAGAGAGAGGGGACGAGATTTCCAATCAGGGAAGAATGTGAGCGAAGAGTCTGGCCTGAAAGGCAGGGCCTGTTCAGGAAAGAGTCAGGAGAGCCCGCCTGGCTGGTCTGTGGAGTGTCTGGGTCTGGGGAAGGAGATGATTCTGGAAAGTGGGTTGCGGCCTGTTGTGAGGGCATAAGTGCCTAGGTAAGGAGCATGGGCTTCTGTTGGCTTACTGGGTCTTTAAGTAGGAGGCTAACATCACAGGATGGGTTTAACTTTTTTGTATATTTTCTCATTATGATAAAGACTGTTACAATGAATTATATATTTTAAAAGTTTCCACTTCTAACATGTTTTTAAAGTCATAGGGTGCACATCAACACCCCAGAACAAAAATTCCCATGGGGTTTTATTTATATAACCAATAATTAAAAGTAGATACATTCTATGGGTAGCTATTTTAATACAGTAACATAGTATATATTTTCATTTCTCTTGAATTATAAGCCCTGCTAAATAATTGTGCAGTCTGAGCAAACCTGCCAAGTCTATAGAATAATGCTTACTATTTTTACTTTCATTTTCCCCCCTTTTCCTTCCTTTTAATTTTCATTTTCAATTAAAACAATAACTTTGGGGAGGGGAAGAGCTTTACCCAGTAACTACTGCACCTGTGCTTCCTGGGCACACAGTATTTTCCCACCTCTGCAGTGATACAGGCAAATAATTCAGTAACTTCCATGCTTTTAGAAATAGTAGCCGAGTTTCAGAATAAAAGTATTTTCCCTGACCCTTCACAGCTCACCTTGAATGCTGTGTGGCTATTTCTAAAACTACCTATACTTTCTCCCCTTTCTTATTTTTACTTTTTATTTAAGAAATTCGAATCTAAAAAAAAAAGAAGAGAAAACTACCTATACTTTCTCCCCTTTCTTCTTTTTACTTTTTAAAACATTCGAATCTAAAAAAAAAGAAGAGAAAAAAAATCAAATCTATAGGAAAGTTGCAAAGATATTACAACAAATGCCTGTATACCTTTCAATGCAATTCACCTACTGTTAACATTTTACCACTTTCTCTTTCTGTATTCATATGCACACACACATATATACATACACACACATACAACCCAGCCTCACTGGTGTTTCCCTTTTTGCTTCTGAACCATATGAGAGTAAGTTGCAGATATAACTCTTCACCCCTAAATACTTCAGCATGTAACTTATAAGTACAAGGATATGCTTTTATATAATCACAATACAGTTATCAAATTCAGGAAATTTAACACTAATACAGTAATGCACATTCTTTAATCAAACTGCCATTATTCCAATAATATCTTTAAAGCATGTTTTTTCCCCCAATCCAGTATCCGATTCAAGATCACACATATTATGTACTTTTCATTCACTTTAATTCCCTTCAATCTGGAAGTGTTCCTTATTCTTTTTTGTTTTTCATGGTATTAACGTTTTTTAAGTTTATGGGGCAAGATGTTTTGTAGCGTGTCCCTCAGTGTCTGACTGTCCCCTCATTATTAGACGCAGCTGATGACTTCAGGGCAGAAATACTACAGAAACAGTGTGTCCTTTGCACTACATCATACCAGGAGGCGCCTGATGTCGGCTGTCTCATTACTGATGTTAACTCTGGTCATTTGGTTAAGGTTGTGTTTCCAGATCTCTCAACTGCCAAGGGACACTTTTCCCTTTGTAATTAATGAATAATTCATGGAGAAAGACTTGAGACTGTGTAAATATTGGGCTTCCCAGCAAATTATCACCTGATGATTTTAGCATCCATTGGGGATTTTTTTTTTTTTGCCCAAATCCTTTATTATAGTAGTTTCAAAACAGTGATTTTCTTACCTATCATTTCTTCTACACTTATCTGATATGAAGATAAGCTTTCCTTCCCCATACTAGTTCCTATCCCGTAATTACTTATCTATTTGTCTACACGTTTGTATTTATAAGTATCAGTATGGGCTAATAGATTCTTTGAATGGGATATGTTATAATCTTTTACAGTTATTATTTACGTTGATGCCCAAATCGTCCCCAGTTTTTCCAGTAATAACCCTTTAACAGTGGCTCCTGTGGGTTTGTGGTTTTTTTTTTAATTGACTGAGGTATTTTCCATGAAATAAAAAACGTTAAAACTTCCTCATTTTCTGGCCCCACAAGACATTCCAGCCTCACCTAGTATTTTCTTGCCCTAGACCTGGAATCAACTGTTTCTCCGAGGAGTGCTTGTTCCTTGTAGTGGAGAATGGTTTTTCGAAACCAAGATTTGGGTACTGGGTGTGGTAGAGAATGTATTTTAGAAAAATCAAATGAAACTCAGCAGGTTGTGTGGCGGCAGTCACACACGGAAAAAACGCCTTCTCCCTTCCTTCTTTTCTTTCCTGGGCAGGGCCTCCGGCATTAATACCTTTCACTCACCACTCTTGCTTCCCTGAGAGGGGCTGGATGAGAGATGCCCAACCACAGAAACGATGGAGCATTCTTTGTGGCCTCCTACCCTCTTTTACTGCCTCCTAGTTTCCCACCTTTGGTGAACCTGCGAGCTTGTCCTGCTCTGAACCTTTCCAACCTTCCCTATATCCAAAAAATTCATCCCAACCCCACCGTTTTCCAACGTGCTCCATTCTTTGGAACGAGAAGAAGAGGATTTGGACTCAAACTCTGGTTCCTCTACCTGTGTGCCCACGAGCAAGTTAATATATCTGGGCCTCAGTTTCCTCATCCTTAAAATGCAGGAATCATCTTTAAAACAATAAATTAAAATGAAAGTGCTTTGATCCTGAGAGACTACTACAAGCAACTCTATGCCAATAAAATGGACAACCTGGAAGAAATGGACAAATTCTTAGAAAGGTATAACCTTCCAAGACTGAACCAGGAAGAAATAGAAGATATGAACAGACCAATCACAAGTAATAAAGTTGAAACTGTGATTAAAAATCTTCCAACAGGGATACCCTGGTGGCGCAGTGGTTGAGAGTCCGCCTGCCGATGCAGGGTACACAGGTTCGTGCCCCGGTCTGGGAAGATCCCACATGCCGCGGAGCGGCTGGGCCCATGAGCCATGGCTGCTGAGCCTGCGCATCCGGAGCCTGTGCTCCACAACGGGAGAGGCCAAAACAGTGAGAGGCCTGCGTACCGCAAAAAAAAAAAAAAATCTTCCAACAAACAAAAGTCCAGGACCAGATGGCTTCACAGGTGAATTCTATCAAACATTTAGAGAAGAGCTAACACCCATATTTCTCAAACTCTTCCAAAATCTTGCAGAGGAAGGAACAGTCACAAACTCATTCTATGAGGCCACCATCACCCTGATACCAAAACCAGACAAAGATACTACAAAAAAAGAAAATTACAGACCAATATCACTGATGAATATAGATGCAAAAATCCTCAACAAAATACTAGCAAACAGAATCCAACAACACATTAAAAGGATCATACACCATGATCAAGTGGGGTTTATCCCAGGGATGCAGGGCTTGCTGTACTGACCAGGGCTGGAGTAGTAGCAGATGTCTTTGCTTTCTGGGAGGGAGTGAGGGTGGAGTGTTGGGGCGAGAGGGCGTGGGAGAGTGATTCTCAATCATGGCTGTACATTAGAATAACGTGGGGAGCTTTTCAAAAGTCCCAGTGCCCAGGATGCACCCCAGGCCAATTATATCAGAATCTCTGGGCGGTGAGACGAGGCATCCCTAATCTTTAAAGCTCCCCACGTGATTCCAATGTTAAGTGAGCTAATAAACCTAACTCCTGCTGTCCCTTCTCTTCTCTTCCTTTGGGACTGTGACCCAAAAGGGTAGCTAACGGTGGCAACAATAGGTCTGGGGCAAGGTGGCGAGGAAGGCAGTTCAGAATGGGCAAGCTTTTCAGATCCCCTCGGACACAAGCAGCCGTGCATTGGGGCTGTTTCCTGAGTGTATTTTGGTGGAACTTGTTAAGTGACATCATTTGAAAGCTAAAAAGGTCTGCTTGCAGCACAATGTTGATACCTTCCTCCCTCACCACCCCTCCCCAAGTACAAAGGATCTTATGTTTAAAAACTCTCCTTGGGCTTCCCTGGTGGCGCAGTGGTTGAGAGTCCGCCTGCCAATGCAGGGGACTCAGGTTCGTGCCCCGGTCTGGGAAGATCCCACGTGCAGTGGAGCGGCTGGGCCCGTGAGCCATGCCCGCTGAGCCTGCGTGTCCGGAGCCTGTGCTCCACAATGGGAGAGGCCACAACAGTGAGAGGCCCGCGTACCGCAAAACAAACAAACAAAAAACTCTCCTTAATAATAGTGATATACCGAAATGATGTTGAAGCTGCCTGTTCAAAACATCAACAATATACTTAAATGTAAAATAAGCACATTATGCATGCAACCTGGAGTTAGCCAGAGACTGGTCATCTTGATCGCATGCTGTCCTGTCAGGCAGAGGCTTCCAGGAGACCACATGGGTGCCCCCCAGTCACGCCCTCCCATGCTGGGCTGGTCCCTGGCCCACATTTGAATAATTTGGGTTTGGGGATTACAGTGAAGCTCTGTGTTTATGTTATGTTCTTGCTAGCACGTTTTTTGGAGCGGCTATCATGTAGTGTCTCTACCCCCAAAGATGGGGGGTAGTGTCTCCTTGTTCTGTCAAAGGGGTGGCAGGAAGGGCCAGAAAAAGATCCAGGGGACTTAGCTACTAGGGTCCCTCTCTCCGCCCTTGAGCAGATGTCTTTGCTTTCTGCAGATCTTTCCATTCCTCAGGTAAATGCCTAGTTCCACCTGCAGTGAGGCCAGCTGGGTAGATCATGCAGTAAGTAGTGCAGGTGGTTCTTGAACTGTCGAGGTGACAGAGCACCTGGAGGCCGTGGTGCTCTTTTAGCTACTGTGTGCTGATCGCCTACCATGTGCCCAGTGCTTTGTGTGCACCGTTTGTTGTATCCCAACGGCCCTACACCCTGCTGGGTGGATATTATCCCTACTTATTCTCCAATGATAAAACCAAGGCCCCGAGAGGTGAAATAAGTTGCCCAAAGTTACACAGCTAGTAAATGGCAAGACCAAGATTGGAAACCAGGGCTGACTGACAGACTCCACTCTCAACATTAAACTACACTATTCCAGGAGGTCCAAGTTACTGCCTCCACCACCTCCTCTGGCCTACAGAAACGTGAGGATTCATGAGCAAGTCTTGCCTCTCCCCAAAACCATCAAGCTGAGAGGTGGTACTTGTAGACATCCTGCCCTCCTTCCAGAATGATTTCCTCTTACCTCTATGACCACCACCAGCAGACATGACAATGACATAACAGACAGCAAGGAAAGCATTTCTTTCACACTGGCCTCAGGGCACTGTTCCCAGCCTTCTCTGGAAACTCATTGTGTGGACACATCTAGAACACACCACAGGCCGGCAAGGCTCATCTCTGGCTTTCACGCTCTATATGGACATTCTGCTTTTGTGTCCATCCATTTTTGGTCCCCCTGGTCAGCAGAGGCCAGACTTGTAATGAGTTGAACTTAAAATCTAGTCTTGATTTTAAAAATTCAGGCTCATAGGATCTTACAGGCACAGAATTTTAAAGCTGGAAAGGATGCTAAAGATTACCCATTTAGATGGACTAGAGAGCCAGAAATAAACCCACACACCTACAGTCAATTAATCTTTGACAAAGGAGGCAAGAATATGCAGTGGAGAAAAGACAGTCTCTTCAGCAAGTGGTACTCGGAAAGCTGGACAGCTGCGTTTGCTCGGTGAAGTTAGAACACACCCTCACACTACACACAAAAATAAACTCCAAATAGCTTAAAGACTTAAATATAAGACATGACACCATAACACTCCTAGAAGAGAACATAGGCAAAACATTTTCTGACATAAATTGCGGCAATACTTTCTTAGATCAGTCTCCCAAGGCAAAATAAATAAAAGCAAAAATAAACAAATGGGACCTAATCAAACTTACAAGCTTTTGCACAGCAAAGGAAACCATAAACAAAATGAAAAGACAACCTACAGAATGGGAGAAAATATTTGTAAATGACATGACCAACAAGGGCGTAATTTTCAAAATATACAAACAGCTCATATATCTCAATAATAAAAAAACCCCAAACAACCCAATCAAAAAATGAGCAGAAGACCTAGACATTTCTCCAAAGAAGACATACAGATGGCCAACAGGCACATGAAAGGACGCTCCATATCACTAATTATTAGAGAAATGCAACTCAAAACTACAACAAGGTATCACCTCACACCAGTCAGAATGGCCATCGTCAAAAAGTCTGCAAACAATAAATGCTGCAGAGAGTGTGGAGAAAAGGGAACCCTCCTATACTGTTGGTGGGAATGTAAATTGGTGCAGCCACTGTGGAGAACAGTGTGGAGGTCCCTTAAAACACTAAAAATAGAACTACCATATGATCCAGCAATCCCACTCCTATGCACGTATCCAGAAAATACGAAAACTCTAATTAGAAAAGATACATGCACCCCAGTGTTCATAGCAGCATTATTTACAATAGCCAAGACATGGAAGCAACCTAAATGTCCACTGACAGAGGAATGGATAAAGAAGATGTGGTATATCTATACAATGGAATATTACTTAGCCATAAAAAGAATGAAATACTGCCATTTGCAGCAACATGGATGTACCTGGAGATTATCACACGAAGTGAAGTAAGAAGTCAGACAAAGACAAATATCATGATACTGCTTCTATGTGGAATGTAAAAAAATGATGCAAATGAACTTATTTACAAAACAGAAACAGACTCACAGATGTGGAAAACAAACTTACGGTTACCTACTGGGAAAGGGAAGGGGAAGGGATAAGTTAGGAGTTTGGGATTAACATATACACACTACTATGTATAAAATAGATAACCAACAAGGACCTACCGTACAGCACAGGGAACTATATTCAGTATCTTATAATAACCTACAACAGAAAAGAATCTGAAAAAGAATATATATATGTATACGTACAACAATCACTTTGTTGTACACCTGAAACTAACACAACATTGTAAATCAGCTATACTTCAAAATAAAAAACAAAACAGAACAAAGACAAAATAAAAAAAGAAAAAAAAAGGTTATCCTTTATGTTTCCTTTATTTACAGCCAGGGAAACTGAGGTCTTAGACACCCGCTAAGGTTACAATGTAAAATCAGTGGTCAGAGCACAGTACTACCATGAGAAATTAAGTCACATGATCCCTTTCCCCTTGTCAGTCTATCCCAGAGTTTTGCTCCTCTCTGACACTTCGATTGCTTTTCCAGAACTTACTTCTGGGACTTCCTCCACCAAGAGATGGGGCAAAGTAGGCAGTACCTGTGAGTGGGCAAGACAAAGGGGACAGGAGGTCACTCACTTTCAAACCCAGGCCACAGCTTGGGATCAAATGCAGCCTGGAGAGATGCTGGTCACAGAACACTTTTGCCTCAGAAACCAGGAACATTTTGAGGTAACAACTCCACGTGGCAGGAGGGGGACAGGGCATTTAGCAATGCCCCTCAAATAGATGCCACTGTGAGGAAGCTCCAGTGGCAGGGGAATCCCAGACCTGGGTCCTAGTCCCCAGTTGCCTGGAGAACCAGCTCTGATCTCCTTGAGAGCTCTGGCCCCAGCACAGCCCCTGGTGTGTGCTCAGTGAATTATACCTTTGAAACCACCTGGGGAGCCACATGAGGAACCCAGGTGCGTTTCTGAGGTTTCTCCTCCAGTTGGGGGCAGAGAGCAGTATTTCACTCTTATTCCACAGATGCAGCTCTGAACGACTTTAGCAGTTTTTTAAAAACTCCAGTTTATCAGGGCTTTCCTGGTGGCACAGTGGTTAAGAATCCGCCTGCCAATGCAGGGGACATGGGTGCCAGCCCTGGTCCAGGAAGATCCCACATGCCGCGGAGCAACGAAGCCCGTGTGCCACAACTACTGAGCCTGCACTCTAGAGCCTGGGAGCCACAACAACTGAAGCCCTCGTGCCACAACTACTGAAGCCCACACGCCTAGAGCCTGTGATCTGCAACAAGAGAAGCCACCGCAACGAGAAGCCCGCACACCGCAATGAAGAGTGGCCCCCGCTCGCCACAACTAAAAAGAAAGCCCACGCGCAGCAACGAAGACCCAGTGCAGCCAAAAATAAATAAAGGAATAAATTTATAAAAAAAAAAATCCAGTCTATCTTTAGAGTAAGAAGATTGGTTACTGTTGACAAGATTCAAGGGAAGTGCTGTAGACTTTGAAGGCATTTCTACAGGAAGAGCTCCCGAAAGCCTTGGAGCCGTGATTCTCAACCCCCTGCTTGTTAGAACCACCTGGTAAATTTGAAAACCTCCCCCTTCCCTGGCCCTGCCTGCATAATTCAGTAAGAACCTCTGGAGGTCCACCAGCATCAGTACTTTAGATCTCCCCAGGCGGTTCCAACACGGCCAGTTGCAACCCCTTGGTGGAATTAGTGGAGTCTCCCGTGGCATCCTTTGCAAAGGACAGCAGTGGTTTGGAGAGCTAAGTTCCCACGTGATTGCTCCAAACTATCCTTAAGCACCTTGTTAGTCCGGTTAACCCCCGACAGTGGGGCACACCTGGGTACATGTCACTGATCTGATGTGATTCAGGCGCAGCCAGACCCAGCACCGTGGTTGAACAGTCCTGGATGGTAGCTTGTAGATGGCTATAGCCTGTTACATGGCTTTGAGGTGGAAAAGGAGGAGAGAAGCGGCTGTAACAAAACAGAAGGGTCTTGCTGTCATTCCATTGGTTGGTCCCAAGCATTACTCTCTTCGCCTCTTCTTTGTTACTGCTGGAGAAATCCAGATGTCTGCTGGTGGTCTTGGGAAAATGGATTTGAAGCCCAGAGACAATAAACAATTTTCCCAAGATTACCAGCAGATAAGTGGGTATTATTCCTATCTGTAAAATGGGAATAATACTGACCTCATAGCATTGAAGAAAGGAGTAAATGAAATTATGTTGGTCAAACTCCTGGCCCAGTGCCCGCCCCTGGAAAAGCCACTCACTGAATAGCTAATATTTGTATTCACTGATTGGCATGATAATACAAAAGACTCAAAAAGTTTGTTTTTAAAGAGGATACTTTACGGGTCAGTTCTATTTTAATGTGCATAGGAAAGGTGAAGAATTTCCATGTCTTCATTCAACTGCTCAGATGTGAGTACCCAGCTCACAGTTAGCCACTTATGATGCTAATGTTTCTCTGGTGGATGTTGATTCAACATTACACTCGCAGAGATGGCCACATCTCAGTACCATAACAGAAAGCGGAAAGCGTAAAAGTCTATTAAGATAACATCTTTCATGATCCAAAGAAACTCACATCTTTTTTTTTTAAAGGGAACTTTGTATTTATTTATTTATTTATTTATGGCTGTGTTGGGTCTTCGTTGCTACACGGGCTTTCTTTAGTTACAGCAAGCGGGGGCTACTCTTCATTGCAGTGCATGGGTTCCTCATTGCGGTGGCTTCTCTTGTTGCAGACCACGGGCTCTAGGCACACGGGCTTCAGTAGTTGTGGCACGAGGGCTCAGTAGTTGTGGCACACGAGATCAAGAGCGCAGGCTCAGTAGTTGTGGCGCATGGGCTTAGTTGCTCCATGGCATGTGGGATCTTCCCGGATGAGGGCTCGAACCCATGTCCCCTGCATTGGCAGGTGGATTCTTAACCACTGTGCTACCAGGGAAGCCCGAAACTCACATCTTTGACATACTTTCAGGCTCTGACTGCTTTCAAAGTCGGGCACAATAGAGCTCAGGGGAAGAGATCCCCCATCAACAATAGTCATAATCCCTAACCTGTACAAGATGCTTTAGTTTTCTGTACCATTTTTTCTTTCATTTTGGCCATGCTGTGCGACATGTGGGATCTTAGTTCACCAACCAGCAATCAAACCCGTGCCCCCTGCAGCAGAAGCGTGGAGTCTTAACCACTGGACCGCCGGGGAAGTCCCTGCTTTAGTTTTCAAAGCACTTCCCATATTCAATGCAGTAACCTTGGAAGAAAGGCAGGGGAGCCTTATACTCATTTTACAGATAAAGAAACTGTGGACTAAAGATATTCAACAGAGCTGGGCCTGAAATGAAGGACAGTGAATGGGGTAGATGTGGCACTGTCCTCATGGAGCCCACAGTTTAATGGCGTTTGATGAGTACAGTCACTGTCTGTCTCCAATTGGCTCCTCTGCTCAGGGTGGCTGCTCTTTCCAACCTGACGTTAGCAATGAGTGTCTAATGTAAATCTCTACTGCACCTATGCTCCAGAAAAGGCAGCTACTTTTGCTCATCAGCCAGACACAGCCCATGGCTGATGGGACGTCATTCAGTTTGGTCAGCTGGCGCCCTCATAGGGGGTGATCAGAGCCCTACGCGTGCTGTCTTTCACGTCTTAGACGTTTGGATCTGAAGACCCAGCGGTCCAAGGCCCGCCCTTGTGGAGGGTTTCCCCTTCACCACAGTTTGGATTATGGAGCCCTGGAGGTGGGCCCGGTGACTTCTGTGTCAGGTGTCGGAGGTGGAAAAGTGAGGGAGAGGGAGGCTGGGGAGCTATTTTCATCTTGTTCCAATGGCTTAAAACACCAGCTTTTCTTGTGCCTTATTTAGATGAACAGTCTTGACCTAAAAAAAAAACCAGTCTTGACCACAGTCAAAGCTGTGACTCAGTTGAGCTCCTGAGTTGCTCAAAACACCCTGGGCTCCTGTCTGGGGCTATTCTGAACAACATCTTTGGATGGTCTGAGGTGGACATCACGTTTAGGCAACTGAAAGAGCCTTTGGCAATCACCCCCCTGGATTCTGGGGCCAGGATGAAAAACGCTGGTGTCTGGGAGCCCAGCTTGCTGTTTTTGCCCACTCTTATTTTTAAATAGTGTGGGTGGGACTTGCCCATTGAAAGAAAAGTGTGTTTCTAGCTTTCTAAAGCAGAGAAGATGGAACTTGCAGACATACCAAGGTGAGCCCAGAGACCAGATCCCACCTGAGGAACCACTTGTGCTATGTGTACCAGGAACACACTCCCTTGGGGAGAGGACCCACGTGGCAGGGCCAGGGTGGGGTAAACACATTCATTTCAAACCTCTTCTCAACACCGGGCTGGCCTGAGGGAAGCCTGCGGAGTGGGGCAGGTTTGCCTCTGGTGTCCTGTGCTGCCCTCTGATCACTGCACAGCCCCCTACCCTGACCCCATTGTTGAGTCCTGTCCCTGTCTTCCTTTCCCAGACAGTACCCTGTGCTCCAAAATGATCTCTGCCTCACCACACCCATCTCATTAAACTATTGCTTTTTTTTTTGCTATTTCTTTTTTTTTTCACATCTTTATTGGGGTATAATTGCTTTACAATGGTGTGTTAGTTTCTGCTTTATAACAAAGTGAATCCGTTATACATACACATATGTTCCCATATCTCTTCCCTCTTGGCGTCTCCCTCCCTCCCACCCTCCCTATCCCACCCCTCCAGGCGGTCACAAAGCACCGAGCCGATATCCCTTTGCCACGCGGCTGCTTCCCACTAGCTATCTACCTTACATTTGTTAGTGTATTGCTTTTTATTCACGTAGAACCCCAGTAACAGGAGAAAAGTGTGTTCCTCACTTTGTCCCAGTGTCCAGCCTGCTTGAGCTCAGGATCTAAGTGGGAATGCACAGACAAGAAGAGGTGGCCTGATGTGAGGGCAGATGCAGGGGTTCTGGGGACTTGGTTGGAATCCCACCAGTGCTGTTCTCTGGCCGGGTGACCATGGTCTAAGGCTCTTCACCTCTTTGAACCTCAGTTTCCTTTTCTGTGACAACCTCATGGGCCACCAATCTACAAAAACATCTCTATCAATGGTTTCAGCAAATACAGACACAAGCAATAATGGTGGGCTTTGTACAAGTTTTGAAATCAGCCTTTGGTGGTGATGTCAGTGCTAATGCCACCCAGCTACCCCCTCCAATACCAACAGGCTTGACTAAGTTACAGTCAGACAGTGATGGCAGCGATACTCACAAGCACGTGTATAGTACGTGCAGGGCAGGCTCCGCAGCCAGATTATTTGGCTGGTATCTGAAGGCTTCCACTTCCTGGGTGAGTGGCCTTGGGCTGGCATCCCGGTTCCCTTATCTAGAAATTAGGGTAATGACAATGCCCCACCCCTTCACAGTGATGTTACGAAGATGAAATGAGTTGGTTCATGTAAAGCTCTTGGAACAGTGCCTAGCGTCTAGAAGGCATTCAATAAGTGTTATTATAACTAGTAGTCAGCATCTGAAGAGAATGCTCAGGTGCGTTACCTGTTTAGAGAATCATATCATTTCATGAATAAGGAAACTCAGATTCAAATGGATGAAATGTCTCACCTGGGAACAGAGCCCAGGTTTTCTGACTCCAAGACCAGTCCTCTTCTACTGCCACATGGACAAAAGTACCCTTAAAGCTAAACAACAAAGGCCTATGACACCCAAGTCAGGGGTCAATATTTTTGTAACTTCTTGTCAAGGGCTAGATAAAATCAAACAAAGGTTCAGATGTGGCTTTTTCGTTTTTTAGATGTGGCTTTTGAGTGGTGGGTTCCCCACCCTAATGTCTGTAGCTTTTCAGAGCTGCCAAGGCAGGTATGACCTGCCAGGTGCCTAAGGTTCTGTAAATATGACCTCAGAGGGAGGATAAATTTTCCCCGAAGAGGACTCGTGAGAACAGTCTGTACTCTTTCTGGGCTGCTGGGGGATAGGAGGGTTTGGAGAGAGATGAGAGGTCAGATGACTTCATTCACCCAGCTGTACTGAGGGAATTTCTTCACCGGATTTCAGCTGCTCTTATTCAATGCCCACTTCAATTTAAAAATAAAAATTAAAATATTTGGTTAAGGGCTTCCCTGGTGGCGCAGTGGTTGAGAGTCCGCCTGCCGATGCAGGGGACGCGGGTTCGTGCCCCGGTCCGGGAAGATCCCACGTGCCGCGGAGCGGCTGGGCCCGTGAGCCATGGCCGCTGAGCCTGCGCGTCCGGAGCCTGTGCTCCGCGACGGGAGAGGCCACAGCAGTGAGAGGCCCGCGTACCGCAAAAAAAAAAAAAAAAAAAAATTGGTTAAAGGCAGAATCCAATATCCCAACCTGAAAATGCAGTTCCAGAGATACAGATGAGCAAGTGCAGCCAGACCCCTCTGCCTGTGGAAACCCTGATGGCAAAGCACTGACTTCATTCTGGTCCCTCCCGCCATCCATCAGGCCACCCAGCAGTCATTCTCCCACCTGACACGCATTTATTAAGCTCTGACTCTCAAGGCCTCCTCTTGAGTCACTTGTGGCTCGTGCAGCAGGCACAGTTAGCTGCAGCTAAGAACGGTGGCCTGGTGCCTCTCCTCAGGGGCAATCCTGGCTCAAAGCAGTAGTTTGGCCTCCTTGGTTTGCCCCTTCCCTCCCTCTTTCCCTTTGAATCTGGGCCAGTGTCTTCAGACATGGCGAGGATGGTGATTTCCTAAAGCATGGCTATTATTTTGTTTCCATATTCAGCCCATCTGGATGTCATGTGTTTAATTTCAAAGCACCATTGGACCCGTTTTTTCTCTGCTTCTTGGAAACAGGTCCTCCCAGAGCTGCCTCTTAGGTCCTCCCCTGCCACATACAGCTGGTTACACTCACACCCCCTCATCAGAAGAGCCCAGAATCATGTCTCCCTGTTGTCACTGTTGGGCATCCACACCCAAGTCACGTGGCTCTCGGATACCCTGAGCTCTTCTCCACTGACAGCAGGAGGGGAAGGTGGAGGATGGGGAAGGAGGGTGTCAGGCAAAGGGGCAAGCCCACAGAACCAGGAGGCAGAGACCTGGGAGCTTCCTGGTTCCTGTCCTGGCTCTGCCAGTAACTAACTTGCTCTCAGACCCCAGGCAAGCAGCTTCACTGTTCTCTTCTTCTGTTTATCTGTATCTCAAGGATGGGAAATTGCCCTTAGCTATAGGGCTATAGGGAGGACCAATAGAGAGGGTATGATATCACGTATTAAAAAGTTCCAGTCCAGGGACTTCCCTGGTGGCGCAGTGGTTAAGAATCTGCCTGCCAATGCAGGGGACACAGGTTTGAGCCCTGGCCCAAGAAGATCCCACATGCCGCAGAGCAACTAAGCCCACAACTACTGAGGCTGCGCTCTACAGCCCGCGAGCCACAACTACTGAGCCCTCGTGCCACACTACTGAAGCCCGTGTGCCTATTGCCCATGCTCCGCAACAAGAGAAGACGCCGCAATGAGAAGCCCACGCACTGCAACGAAGAGTAGCCCCCGCTCGCCACAACTAGGGAAAGCCCGAGCGCAGCAACGAAGACCTGACGCAGCCAAAAATAAATAAATAAATAAACTTATTAAAAAAAAAAGATCCAGTCCTATCTAAAAATTAGTTACTATGGATGACAGATTGTTATAGGGGCAAAAGAGAGTCCTGCTGATTTAGATGCCTAACTCCTAACACCTGCTTAATGCTTTTATGTGACTATGAAATAAGATGAACCACCTCCGTGATCTGGGGCTAGAGGTTCATGCCCAGACAGTTCTAGAAAGGGTTGAGAAGCCAGAAACCTGTCACACAAGTTCATACAACTCACAGGGCAAGTACTTAGAGATGAGGGATGATATCGCTATTGGTGCCTCTGGTTGTAAAAATGCAACATTGTTTTAAAATCTTTAGCAACAGTGTCTTAAAAGGCACCAGTGTTAAGAATACTCATTTGTGTATATAGGTCTTTTGTGCTTCTTTTTCTCATAGTCTATGCATACATCTCTGTTTCTTCCTATATTTATCCCACTTCACTTATTTTTTCAAAATTACTTTAACTTTTTATTCCCATTTCCCTTGGTATTGCTCCCTTGAACTGGTCATAATTTAAAAACAAGGTTAACATCAATGCCAAAATAGACTCACAGACATAGAAAACGAACTTATGCTTACCAAAGGGGAAAGGGCGGGGAGGGATAAATTAGGAATCTGGGGTTAACAGATACACACTACTACATATAAAATAGATAAACAACAAGGACCTACTGTATAGCACAGGGAACTATATTCATTATCCTGTAATAAACCATAATGAAAAAGAATATATATATATATATATATATATATATATATATATATAACTGAATCACTTTGCTGTACACCTGGAACGTTGTAAACCAACAATACTTCAATTTAAAAAAAGATTAACAACAACAATTCGAGGTTCATTGTTCTTGCCTGTGTTTATTGAAAGAGTTTTAAATACCCTGCTCTGATTTTTAAGTTGGATGGATAGACTATTTTATGAAAGGTGAAGTCATCAAGCAACAAAACTTATTTTTCACCAACATACTAGTATTTTTACAACAGAATGTTCTGAAACTATTAGGTTGGCCCAAAGTTTGTTTGGGTTTTTCTTTTCTTTTCTTTTCTTTTAAACATCTTTATTGGAGTATAATTGCTTTACAATTGTGTGGTTAGTTTCTGCTGTATAACAAAGTGAATCAGCTATATATATATATACATACATCCCGTTTGGGTTTTTCTGTAAGAACTTTTTGGCCAATCCAATATTTGCAGGGGATTCTTTTTCAGATCCTCAATGAGAGCAAAATCTTTAAGGGCAGGTTTTTGGAAACAGGCAAAAATGAGCTGGATTTGCCTCTGAAGCTTTAGCAGCTCTGTCCCTAGCACCCTCTGAACAGATTTTCATGTCCCTTTCCCTGCCCGGGGCAAGCTCTCTAGGCTCCATTCTCCAGTACCCTCCCAGGTCTGCCTGCTCAGCTGTGGGCTCAGGGACGGACTGCCCTTAGACCTGGGGAAGAGGGCACTCATCCTGGGCCTTACATTTCATGGGACTGCTCTGGTCCTCCCCTTTCCCGTGGGCTGAGAAGTTCATGGGGCCAAGTGGCTATGCCCACCCAGAACCTGAGCCTCCCTACTAGACCATCCTCAGGGTACCAGGAACTCCCAAATTCCCTGCCCAAGGGTCTCCAAGTGCTACTGCAGGGCCTGCATGACCTGTTTTTCAGATTGCACAGCTGCTGTGCTTACCTCTGGCTGGGCGGGGGCTGAGGGCAGCGGCTTGTGTTGGCGGGGGCGAGGGTGCCGAGTGTGTGCAGGGCGGGGTGTGGAGGTGCATTCATCTAAGGCCCTGCATGGTGTGAGACAGAGCTGGGAGTGGAAGGAAAACAGGGCAGGGAGACCTACAGGTTGGGGGTTGGGGGCCGTGCTGCCCTATGCGGACTTCAAACTTTGAGGAGGGTAAACATCCTAAATCTCAGCCTGGCTTTCCTTCTTGTTATGAAGGTGTATTTGTCAAGGTAGGAGGACAGAACATATTTTAATTCACCTTTCGTTAGCTTGATTTATCACTTCCAAATGCTGAGGTATATGGTCTGTGGCCTCTGTCAGTACTCTCACCTTTTTATGTTAAGGTGGCCTGAGTGGGGCGGGCCTGTTGTTTGTCCTAGTATCTACCTCTTAGCCCGGCCCTGTTTGAAGATGCCCAGCTTCACCCCAGATCCTGATCTATGACTCCACACGGCCCAGGGCCAGCCCCATCCAACCACTCCATACAGCCCTGCTTCCTGAGAGCCCCGGAAAGGAAATGTCAACAACTGGGAACCGAACCTGGTGAATCAGGCTGGGACTTGGGCTAGATCATTGCCTTTATTTGCTTCAAGTTGTAGGAGGCCATTAAGGGGGGGGCTGGTTTCTCCTGTGGCCGACAGGCTGGCCCTTCAGGCGGCTCCCTAGGAGGCCTGGGCACAGGCAGCATGACGGGTGGAGGGAGTTGGAGGTGGTCAGGGCTCTGCAGAGACTTAAAGTTGAGAGATCAGGTGAGTCAGATGGGGAGAGAACAAGGCCCAGAACCGGGCCAAGACCAGAACGGCCTTCTAAGCCCATTCCAGAGTCAGTTACTGGAGGAACAGCAGAACACTGCTGCTTACGGGCAGTAGTACCTGCTATGGTCTGAATGTTTACGTCTCCCTAAAATTCACATGTTGATGTTCCAACCCCTAAGGTGATGGTATTAGGGGGTGGGGCCTTTGGGAGGTCATTAGGTCATGAGGGTAGAGCCCTCGCGGTGGAGCTTATGCCCCAGAGATCTTGCTTGCCCCCTCCTCCATGCGAGGACACGTGAGAAACCGCTGGCCATGAACAGGAGGAGGGCCCTCACCAGGTCACGACCACGCTGGCACCTTGATCTTGGACTTCCAGCCTCCAGAACTTCTGAGAAATAAGACTCTGTAGTTTAGAAGCCACCCAGGCTGTGGTATCCTGTTATAGCTGCCCAAATGGACAAAGCTAGTACCCTACTGGAAAGGTGTTTCCCAACACGCCTCTCATGGGGAGCACTGTGGGCCGTGGGAGGGGGGTCCTCAGTCTGGGGTGGGAGCTGAGCCCCGGGAGTGTGCTGTGAGAGCAGATTCATTGATGCCTTCCAAGGAGGTGGGCTCGGCACCCACAGGCCTTCCTCCGGCCTGGTGCCCTGTTCTTGGAGAAGAGAGATAGCCAGGGCCTGGATCACGTAGGGCCGCGCTGGCTGTGGTGAGAACTTCGGGTTTTATTTTTGGTGACAGGACATTGTCGGAGTGTTTGAAGCTGGGCAATGATCTAATATGACACACAGGGAGGGGATCCCTGGGACTGCTGTGTAGACTGCAGGGGACAGAGGGTGGCCAGGTTGGAGCCTGGAGGCTCCTGCAAAACTCCAAGCCAGAGACGCTGGCAGTGTAGACTTGATCAGATATTCCCATCCGGAATTCAGGGAGTTCATGCACTCAGATGGGAGCGGGGAAGAGGGGAGATAGTATATATATATAATATATATATGTTATATATATAATATATATATACACACACATATATATATTATATATATATATCTTTATTTTCATTACCCTCCAACTAAATTTATCCTTTCCTTCAATGATCAATGTAGGCAACAAATCACAATACAAGCATTGCCTGTGACTTTGACACCACTAGAAATCACAGATGTTTTTATATCACATTATATACAGTTACTGCGGGTCTAGAAACATTGTCTATATTCAACACTACCTTGGAATTATAATAGTTATTAGACTTGCCACTAGATCTTTTCATTTCATGTGGTACTAATAAAGCACATCTATTAATATATCACAAGTTTATTCTTTACAATATTTTGATAACTGTATTTCAATATGATTGGTTTCCTTTGTAATCCTCAGTATTTTATTTTAGGTATTTAAAAACATTATTTGGATACAGGGATTCATAGGTTCTGGCAAAAAAAGATGCTGAGACAAGGTGGAAATAGTAGATGTGGTGAGAAATGGTCAGGTTCTACATGTAGTTTGCAGGGAAAGCTGGCAGAATTAGCTGATGGATTAAGTGTGAAACGGAAAGGAAGAGAAGTCAGCACTCCTGGGTCTTTGGCCTGAGCAGGTGGGTTAAAACTGATGGTGTTACAGAGAAGAGGCAGATGGGGTGGGCGGGGGGAGCAGGCTTGGAGGGGTGGGGAATGGAAAGTTCTGTTTGAAGTCTGTTGATTATTGGACGTCCAAGAGCAGAGGTCCAGGAGACAGTCATATAAACGAATCTAGAGCTCAGGGGAGAAGCTGGCATTGGAGATTCAAATTTGGGAGGCATCAGCCTATAGACTGTATAAAAGCCATAGGACTGGATGTAGGTATTACTACACCCATCTTCTAGATCAGGTACCTACTATGGGCAGAGCCAGTTCTTTAAGCCTAGACTTCCTCTCCTAAGCAGCCCCTACTCTGGTCCAACAGGCTAAAAAGAAACCTAGTATGATGAATCAAGCCCCTCACATGGGGACCACTGCAAAGAGGAGTTATTTGACCCTGTATTGAGTCTGGTACCAGAAGGATGAAATACATGAAGTTTCCTTGCATCTTGACAAGTGGCACATCTTTCCCCTAATTCAGGCCTCTGCACGCCTGTGGAGCCCATGGGCATTTCACGCGCAATGGACTGCTCCAGCCACAATGTAGTCCAGGCAAGGATTACTTTAGGAAGGTGGTAATTTAACTGCACAACCAAGAGACGTTCTCATATACAATCGCTCATATTGATGCTAAACCTTAAACACTGTTTACCAGAAACCCAAGGGTGGTTAGTAATTTTGTTTCAGACACGAAAGCATGGAGCAGTTATGACCAACGTGACTGACTGGGCCTCAGTTTCCTTATCTATTAGCCAAACAGGTTCAGCAAGGTGTAGTGAACATCCCCAAGCCTCTAAAATGAGGTTTCCCTTTTCTCTGAACTTGCTTCCCCTCTTGTGAATGTCTTGTAATTCCAGGAAGAGGCGGGGAGAGTTCCAGGTGACTGCATTTCTGTTCCTGGCTGGCTGCTCTGATCTCAAGGAAGTCTTCCTACATTTTGGGGCCTCTATTCTTTTTAAGCTCTTGTATAAGAAAGGAAACTTTCAGAAGTGACTGGAGAGATGAATTTCATGATTATAGAACACTCTGAACAGAATACAAAAAGCCCAGAAGAATCCTTCATTTGAATCACCGTAAAAGTATTTCTCGAGTATTTTGTATCACACAGTATTTGCAAAGAGATAAAATGTGATGTGGTGACAGACTGTGGGCTTTGGAGGCGGGAGACCCAGCCCCAATGCCAGCACTGCCACTTCCTAGCTGTGCGACCAGGGGCAAGTTTCCGATTATAGCTACCACTGTGTGCCTATGCACCAGGTGCTTTACAGAAATGGTGTCTTCCCATCATGACAATCACCCCCATTTTACACATTAGGAAACATTACATATAGTTCGGTGCTGTTCCCCAGCTCGTGGGTCAGGGCTAGGATCAAGCCCAGGTCACCTAGAAGACTCTAAGTTCTCCTCATCACTGCAGGGAGACCTGGGGGAGAAAGTGCATGTAAAACACCTGGGACGTAATAGTTGCTCAATGCACACCGCTTTCTTCTCATTTTGGGCTAAAACAGATAATACAGACTCACAAGTCCAGAGAAGATTCTTTGCATTCTACCCCTGCCCCCTGGCTTCCTTCAATCACTTAATTTTCACCAGCATCAGAGCCACTGAAAATATCAGCCCCTCATCTAGGAATCTACTTTGCTACCAGGAAGCTCTGTGGGTCCAGCTTCGGCAGCCTTTGCCTCATCAGGGCTGGGCTCTGTGCCCTTGAGGCGCGGTCTTGGGAGGAACATCTTTTGCTGATCTTAAAATCAGCTCATATCCTCGGAGCATTCACTATGGGCCAAGGACTATGTCCAGCACTGAGATGCGTTTTCTCACCTCATCCTCAGAGCAGACCTGAGAGGTAGATACAGTTGATATCTCTATTTCAGAGAAGAAACTGAGTCTTACAGAGGGCCAGCCACTTTGCTAAGGTCACACACCGTGCCACTAGCAGTCAAGATTAGAAATGAGGTCTGCCTTAGGAACTTCCCTGGTGGCGCAGTGGATAAGATGTCGCGCTCGTAATGTAGGGTGCCCGGGTTCAATCCCTGGTCAGATCCCCCATGCATGTCACAACTAAAAGTTCGCATGCCACAACTAAGAAGCCCACGTGCTACAGAGCCTGCCTGTCGAAACTAAGGAGCCTGCCTGCTAACACCCGGTGCAACGAAATAAATAAATAAATATTTTTTTAAAAAAAGAAAGAAATGAGTTGTCTGTCTTACTCCTAAATTCTTCATGCCACTTAGAAAATAGACATTTCTTTGGGCAAACTGGGGTTGGCCCATCTCCTCCCAGCTGTCTTCTTTAGCCTCCCCACAACCCAGTAAAACAAAAACAAGCCCAAAATAGATTATTTCTAAAATGAAGATTCCTAGGCGTTTGGGAGGACCCAGGGCTTTAAGTAAATAGCTATTGACAAAGGGAAAGCTCTACGGGTTACATGGCAAAGGCCACGCGGATGGTCACGCCCCCTGACTTAGTAATTGCACCCCTGGTATTCTGCTAAGGTTATATTTAACATAAACAAAAACCTCCACGAGTATATTTATCATGAAGTTATTTCAATATCTAAAATTTAGAAGCAACATCAATGTCCAAAATAAGGAACTGCTGTGGACCACTATGCATCAACACAACTGAACATTATGCAGCCGTTAAAATGATGACTATTTAGTCTATATAGAAATGGAGAAACATTTATGGATATTATCGCACATGATTAAGTGAAAATAGTAGACTATAAAATATATGTGCAATATAATTGCGACTAAGCACAGTATACATGTGTGTGGGCAAAGTCTGAAAAGGAATTAATGAAAATGAAAATAGTGTTGTTAGACTGGTAGAATCATAGGTCCTTTTATTTTTTTTAAAGCAATTTCTGCTCATGTTTTAAAAAAAAAGTTCAAGCAATAAAGAAGGTGTGAAGTTGAAAGTATTTCTATTCTCCAAAGGTAGTTCTTATTACATTTTCTTTTTTTAAAATTTAATTAATTAATTATATTTATATATTTGGCTGCACTGGGTCTTCGTTGCTGCGTGCGGGCTTTCTCTAGTTGCGGCGAGCGGGAGCTACTCTTCATTGTGGTGCGCGGGCTTCTCATTGCGGTGGTTTCTCTTTGTTGCGGAGCACGGGCTCTAGGTGAATGGGCTTCACTAGCTGTGGAACGCAGGCTCAGTAGTTGTGGCTCGTGGGCTCTAGAGCTCAGGCTTCAGTAGTTGTGGCGCACGGGCTTAGTTGCTCCGCGGCATGTGGGATCTTCCCGGACCAGGGCTTGAACCCGTGTCCCCGACACTGGCAGGTGGATTCTTAACCACTGCGCCACCAGGGAAGTCCCACCTATTACATTTTCTTGTGCTCATTTCATAGATGTATTTTTAAATTTAAAAAGATCCTTAATGCTATTTTTAGTTATAAACCAAGCAAAAAAAGTCCTTTCCTTCACAATAGCTAGTACCTCTTTCTTTCAGATCACTTGGATTCTTTTAATTAAATTTAACTTTGGTTATTAACATTTTTTAATTTGAAAAATTTTCAGAAATATAAAAATTTTAGAATATAAAGTAATGGTCATATGTGTACCTACTACCCAGTAGAAAAACAAGACACTTAAAATACAGCTTTATTGGGCTTCCCTGGTGGCGCAGTGGTTGAGAGTCCGCCTGCCGATGCAGGGGACACGGGTTCGTGCCCCGGTCTGGGAAGATCCCACATGCCGCGGAGGGGCTGGGCCCGTGAGCCATGGCCGCTGAGCCTGTGCGTCTGGAGCCTGTGCTCTGCATCGGGAGAGGCCACAGCAGTGAGAGGCCCGCGTACCACACACAAAAAAAGAGATGGCCTAACAAAGGGGAATAGACTGTGGGCTAAACCATTAAGATACTACAGTGTGGGATATATTATTCTACTAAGGGTCTAGGGATTCACCACTGATAGCTTTTCCGGGTACTGTCAATTCCAGGTTACACCTCACTTTTGTCTTGGGGAAGGATATAGACCAGTATGGTCTTACAGGAGTAGGTCTGTCTTGTTAAATATCAACTGATTTTCACCCCTTTTTTTGTTGTTGTTTCAGGCTCAATGTTTGGCTGTCAATTTGAGGGTGCTATATAACATTTGCCTCTAAAAAGTACCCAGGTCAGGTGGGTTTGCACTTGAGTGCCCAAAGGGATAGACCTGCTGGGCCGCTTTGAGGATTCACAGCCATGGACCACTATATGGGAAGGTCCTCTGTTCATTCCCATCAGTGCAAAGGTCCTCTGTTCATTCCCATCAGTGCAAAGGTCCTCTGTTCATTCCCATCAGTGCAAAGGTCCTCTGTTCATTCCCATCAGTCCTGTTTAACTGATGTTTAACATCAGTTAAACAGGACTTCTGTTTCTATTCACAATGGAATAACAAGGATTGAATTTATCTTCCCATGCAAAACAACTAAAAAATTGGATAAAATATTTGAAACAATGGCAACACGTGAGGTGAGCCCTACAGTTACCTAGCTCATTGCCTGAAGAAAGTTTTTCATCTGTGACATATGGAGGGGAACCCAGGCAGAGCCTGGGAGTCTCCCTGTGTTTAGTGAACAGAGATGGGCTGCAGGGCAGCTATGGCAGCTAGACCTCACGGGGCGGAGTAGCAGAGGAGAGAGCTGCACACAGACAGAACTATGAAGATATGCAGAGGGTCTCCCTTGAGTATTCATTTGAGTACTGGCCAGCCAAGGCATGTGAAGACTCCTGCTGAAACCAGGGAAAGAACCACCCAAAAGGATTTGAGGGAACAGGGCTCAGAGCTCATAGGGCCAAGAACAATGCCTGCTCCCAGCAGCCAGAGTGGAAAATCTCATAATTCAGGAGGCACTGATCAGAGTACCAAGGAGGGTCTTGCCTTGGGGGAAAAAATTAACTCTAAATTAAATGCAGGGACTTCCCCCGTGGCTCAGCGGTTAAGACGCCATGCTCCCAATGCAGGTGCAATCCCTGGTCAGGGAACTAAATTCCACATGCATGCTGCAACTAAGAGTTCACATGCCACAACTAAGGAGATGGTAAGCCACAACTAAGGAGCCTGTGAGCTGCAACTAGCAACTAAGACCCAGTGCAACCAATATATATATTTTTAAAAAAAGTAAATTAAATGCATCTCTGGCCTGCCCAGCCTAACAAAAGTGAAAAATAAGACATGAAATTATCAAACTGTTGGGGAGGAAGAAATCTTCCTCTATCCTTCTAGTTCTTTTGGCTGGTCTAAGAATTAAATTGACATGAGACAGATTAAGAGGAGAAAAATTAAACAGAAGTTTAGTAACATGTATACATGGCAGAGACCCAGGAAAGCTGAGTAACTCACCAAAATGGCCTAAGCCCTCACCTTAAATACCATCTTCAGCTAAAGACAAAAGAGGATGTTGGGAGTAGTGGTTTGGGACTTCAAAGGCGAGGAAAGCAATCGACATGAAGATGGAAAAGCAACTGTTTGGAAAAGCCATGCGGAGACAATGGAACTCTGATCTTTAGGCCCTGCCTAGAGTTTCCCCCACCATCCTAGCCCATATCTTTGCAGAGATCTCTGGTGATAGCTCTATTCCAGAAGCAGACCCTTTATGTAAAAATTTTTTAGGGAGGGGTCAAAATTTCTTCCTGAGTCTTTTGGGCCTTGACTGTTTTTGTTCAAAACAGTCCGCATGCCAGAGAGACATTTTGGGGTGGCAAGTTTTGCTCCCCTACAGTACTGTTTCCAAGTAACTTAACTGCATTCCAGAACAAAGCTCAAGAATATTTACATGAATACAAAAATACTCAATATCTAAGAAGGTAAAATTCACAATGTTTGGCATCCCAACAAAAAGTACCAGGCATGCAAAAATGCAGGAAAATTAATCCAGAATGAAGAGAAAAATCAATCCATCAAAGCTGACCCAGAAAGAATACAAATGATAGAATTCATATACAATAATATATATATATATATATATATATATATATATATTTTTTTTTTTTTTTTTTTTTTTTTTGGTGGTACGCGGGCCTTTCACTGTTATGGCCTCTCCCGCTGCGGAGCACAGGCTCCGGACGCGCAGGCTCAGCGGCCATGGCTCACGGGCCCAGCCGCTCCGCGGCACGTGGGATCTTCCTGGACCGGGGCACGAACCCACGTCCCCTGCATCGGCAGGCGGACTCCCAACCACTGCGCCACCAGGGAAGCCCTACAATAATATTTTTTTAAAGTTATTATGACTATACTGCATATTTCAAGAAGCTAGAGGAAAGACTGAATATGATAAGTAGAGACATGAAAGACATAAAATAAACCCAAACTGAACTTTTAGAGATGAAAACTGTGATGTCCAAGACGAAAAATTCACTTGCTAATATTAATAGCAGATTATACATTGCAGGAGAAAACAACAGTGAATGTGAAGATAGAGCAATAGAAACAATTCAAGATTAAACTCAGAAAAATGACTAAAAAAAAAAAAATTGGGGCATCAGTGAACTGTGGGATAACTTTAAGTGCCCTAACAGACATGTAATTTAGTGACTGGAGTCCCTGAAATGGGGCGTGGGATGGGCAGGAAGCCAAAAATATTTGAGGAAGTAATAGCCAAAAAAGTTCTAAATTTGATTAAAACTATAAACTGACAGACCCAAAGAAGCTCAATAAACCCCAAGCACAAAAACATGAAGAAAACGTCACTAAGGCATATCGTAATCAAATTGCTTCAAGCCAGCGATAAACAGAAAATCAAAGGAGGCTGAGAAAAAAGACATATTGTTCTAGAGAAACAAAAATAAAGATGACAGACTTCTTGTTAGAAACAAAGTAAGCTAGAAGACAGTAGAATGACATCTTTAAAGTACTAAAAAGAAAAAGAAACCAACTGTCAAACTAGACTTCCATACCCAATGAAAGTATCTTTCAAAAATGAAGATGGTCAGGAGAATAAGAAGACAAGCCACAGACAGGGAGAAAATATTTGCAAAAGACAAAACTGAAAAAAGACTGTTATCCAAAATACACACACATAAACCCCTTAAAACTGAACAATATGCAAACGAACAACCCAATTTAAAAAGTGGGCCAAAGATCTTAACAGACACCTCACCAAAGAAGATATAAAGATGGCAAATAAGCATTTGAAAAGATGCTCCACATTACATGTCAACAGGGAAATGCAAATTAAAACAATGAGCTACCTCTATGTACCTATTACTATGGCCAAAATCTGCAATGCTGATGACACCGAATGTTAGTGAGGGTGTGGAACTCTCATTCCAGTGGGAACGTAAAAACGGTGCAGCACTTTGGAAGACAGTGTGATGGTTTCTCACAAAACTGAACATAGTCTTACCATATGATCCAGCGATCATTATTTCTTGGTATTTACCCAAAGGAGCTGAAAACTTATGTCCAGAAAACCTTGCACATGGATGTTTATAGCAGCTTTATTCATAACTGTCAGAACTTGGAAGCAATCAAGACGCCCTTCAAAAGGTAAATGAATAAACTGTGGTACATGTAGACAATGTTCTATTATTCAGTGCTAAAAAGAACGAGCTATTGAGCCATATAAAAAACCCATGAATATTACTGAGTGAAAGAAGCCAGTCTGAAGAGGCTATGTACTGTATGATTCCAACCATGACACCCTGGAAAAGGCAAAACTATGGAGATGGTAAAGAGATCAGTGGTTGCCAGAGGTTGGGGAAGGGGGAAAAGGATGAATAGGCAGAGCATAGAGGGTTTTTAGAATAGTGAAGATACTTTGTATGATACTATAATGGTGGTTACATGTCATCGTGCATTTATCCAAAACCATACAATGTACAACTCCATGAGTGAATCCTAAGGTAAACTGTGGGCTTTGGGTGATTATGATGTGTCAGTGTAGGTTCATCAATTGCAACAAATGTACCATTTAATCAGGGGTGTTGATAATGGGGGAGGCTATGCATGTGTGGAGGCAAGGAGTATATGGGAAATCTCTGTACCTTCCTCTCAATTTTGATGTGAACATAAAATGGCTCCAAAAAATCAATATCTTTTTTAAAAAAAGAATTATAAGAGGAAAAAAGAGGGACTTCCCTGGTGGCGCAGTGGATAAGACTCCGAGCTCCTAATTCAGGGGGCCCGGGTTCAATCCCTGGTCAGGGAACTAGATCCCACGTGCACGTCGCAGCTAAGAGTTCACATGCCACAACTAAGGAGCCCGCATGCCACAACTAAGGAGCCCGCCTGCCGCAGCCAAGACCCGGTGCAACCAAATAAATAAATAGATATTTAAAAA
This sequence comes from Leucopleurus acutus, assembly GCF_964270905.1. Classification (NCBI taxonomy): domain Eukaryota; kingdom Metazoa; phylum Chordata; class Mammalia; order Artiodactyla; family Delphinidae; genus Leucopleurus; species Leucopleurus acutus. The sequence goes on along the minus strand of NC_139142.1, from coordinate 132,389,319 downwards.
AAAAAGAGGAAAAAAGAAAGTTAGGGGAAATATTTTTTCAGATATACAAAAACTGAAAGAATTCACCACCAGCAGACTTATTTTATAAGGAATATTATTGGAAGTCTGACAAGCAGAGGGAAAATGATAGCAGAGGGGAATCTGGATCCACATAAAGGAATAAAGAGCATCACAAATGACACTACACAGGTAATTTTTTTTTTTTTTGGCAGCTTGCAGAATCTTAGTTCCCCGATCAGGGATCGAACCTGTGCCCCCCTGCAATGGAAGCACTGAGTCCTAACCACTGGACTGCCAGGGAATTCCCTGCATAGGCAATTTAAAGACCTTTTTCTTCTTAGTTAAATCTCTTTAAAAGATAATTGACTATTCAAAACAAAAATAATAACAATGCCATTACATAGAAGTAAATGTATGACGACAATAACACAAAGGCTGGGAGGGGAGAAATAGAAATAGTTGTTATAAGGTTCTCATATGTTCACTTTTTTTTTTTTTTTGCGGTACGCGGGCCTCTCACTGTTGTGGCCTCTCCCGTTGCGGAGCACAGGCTCCGGACGCGCAGGCTCAGCGGCCATGGCTCACGGGCCCAGCCGCTCTGCGGGATGTGGGATCTTCCCGGACCGGGGCACGAACCCGTGTCCCCTGCCTCGGCAGGCGGACTCAACCACTGTGCCACCAGGGAAGCCCAGGTTCTCATATTTTACATGAAGGTAATAATATCTCTTGAAGGCAAACCATAATAAGTTAAAGATGTATACCATAAACCTTAAAGCAACCACTAAAGTAGCACAACAAAGAGTTATAGCTAATAAGTCAACAACGGAGATAAAAATGGAATCATGAAAAATATCCAATTAATCCAAAAACAGTCAGAACAAGATGGAAAAATGAACAAAAAAATAGAAGGGAAAGACAGAAAACAAACAGCAAGGTGGTAGAATTAAAGCTAACCATATAAAAATCACAACAAATTTAAATGGGCTAAACATCCAAATTGAAATAGAGATAGTCATATTGGACAAAAAAGCCAAGACCCAACTATATGCTATCTATAAGAAATCCACTTTAAATACAAAACACAAGTAGGTCAAATGTAAAAGGATAGAAAATAATATACCATGCTGACACTAGTCAAAAGAAAACTGGAGTGGTTATATTAACACCAGACAAAGTAGATTTCAGAGAAACAATATTAGCAGAGATAAAGAGGGTAATTTCATAATGACAAAGGGGTCAATTCATCAAGATGACATAATAATCTTAACCATGTGTATACCTCATAATAGAGCTTCAAAATACATGAAGCAAAAACTGAGAGAACTGCAAGGAGTTATAGAAAAATCCACAACTATTGTTTGAAATTTAAAAACCTGTCTTTCAGAGAAGAAGTAGAAAAATCAGACCCAAGTGGTTTAGTTCAGCCAGAATGGAAGGTGCAGGAAAGGAGTGAGGGGGAAATTAGTTAACTACCCTGGAGGGAGGATAACAGGAAAAAACATGAAAACAGGGAAGACGGACTCAGTAACTCTGGCACCAAGGGAAAAGAAGTGTTGGGTAAACATGAAGCTCTCCTATTACTAATCATAATTAGGTCAGAAGACCTCCAGTTTCCATAGTCTCAGGCATCCTTTTTATTTTTGTATAAACAATCTGTAAGTTTTTGCCACAGGGAACATTGCTGCTCGTTAATCACACAGAACCAGTCTGGAGTAGAATCCTTTGAATTGTATGAAGTCAAACGGAGAGAACAGTCTATGACAGAGTGGAGACCTGCTTTTTAATCCAGTCCTAGATGCACCTCTGAGTGACCCCAAGCGTAGAAGGAAGTGAGGTAAGCCACCATATCTAGAGGAGAGTGAAGAACGGGCAGAGCTCCTGAGAGCAATCCATCATCTTGTCCATCCATCCATCCATCTATCAATCCATCAGCCTTCTATTTTTCCACTCATCTACCATTTATCCTTCATCCATCCATCCATCCACCCACTCACTCACTCACTCATACAATAAGTAGTCACATCCTGGGTTGGGTGGCAGCTTCACCTGTGGTTCCTTGGCCCTATTCAGAAGTAACTGAGACCTCATAGCTCATTTGCCTTCGGGGGAAATTACCACCAAGGCACACCCAGATCATCACTGTCCCTTGGGAGGACACTGTGGCAATAACAGACATCCTGTTGCATGAAACCATGGCCTATCCTGTCAACTCAAGCCTTCCCAAATCAGGTTCCCAAACACTGGTTTGCCAGGAATTAGGGTAGAGTGGGAGACACACCTGGATCGAATTGTGTTGAAGGGAGAGGGAACCAATCAGACAAGAGGCCCTTCTCCAAGAAGGGAAAGAGAGATGGGTGGGAGTGGGGGGTACACATTTTTCCCTTTATGTTCTCCCATTCATCCCCTGTTTCTGTCTCTCCTACCCTCAACCCAAGAGCATAATTTGGTCCTTAAAAGCCAACCACCCTCTTAGTTGGCAGATGTGTGAACCTCTCTTAGAAGTGCTGAGACAAACCCCACTTAAAAGGGAATTTGGAGTCCTGAAGAGGCATCAACTTTGGACTCTACGTTCAGATCCCAGTTCTAACCCTGAGAAGTCGTATAATCTTGATTAAGTCATTTAACTTCTCTAAGGCTTGGTTTTTCCCTCTGTAAAATGGGAATGATACTAACCTTGCAGAGGTGGTTGAGAGGACTAAACCAGATAACACATGTGTGGGTATTACATTTCCCAGGTTACAACCTTGGGTATCTAAACAAGAAAATTTAATTTTCGTTTTCTGTAATTTAACTCTAAACACTATCTTGAGCTTCCATTTTGCCTCCTGGTTAAACACAAACAAATAACAACTTTATTGTTATTACCAGTTTTTTATGTGTTCTTTCAAAATTAAATTATGCATTTACAAGCATATTTATAGGAGCATATAGAAGATGATCATATAATATATATATATAATCATTTATCTCTCACTGATCTAAGTATACCTCGTATATACACACACACAAATATACATATATCATATATACATATATGCAAATATATATATACATCATACATACACACAAAAAAGTCTCATATATATACATACATACAAATATATATATATTTGTATATACACAATGTGTGTGTGTATACACTCTGCTGTCTAAGATAGATTGAAAAGATTTTGTATATACAGGTTAGAAAAGTGCTAGGAACAAGTTGGGAGGAGTAGGTTGAGGCCAGGTTAAGGAGTTTGAAACATATCCTATAGGCAAGTAGTTGTTAACCTCGACTGTGCCTCTGAACTATCTGTAAGTTTTTAAAAACACATAGCCTGGGTCCAAGGTCAGTTCTACAGAATCAGATTCTATGCGGGTTGGTGATGTGCCTTTGAATGAAAACTGCACGTCATTCAGATGCCTCAGAGGGTTGAAATTCTTCTTTAGGCAGTGAGCCGGCATGGAAGGAAGAAAGCAACACCACCATGTTAGGAACATTAATTTGGCAATTGTGGGACGGAGAGGAAGAAGACTGTAGGCAAGGGAGCTAGTCTGAGGGCTGTGGAAATGGTCCAGGGAGGAGCGTGCTAAGGCCTGAACCGGCTGGTGAAGTGGAACAGAATGAACCGGGTGGATGTGGAAGACGTTTCAAGGCTTTGTAACATTTGGGTGGGGGGAGGGGCCGGGAGTGAGAGGGAAAAGACTGGAAGTTAATGGTTTCTAGCAAAACCCACTGCAGCAAACCCTTTCCTTTACTCTTTCTCTAGTCATCAGTCCTTTATTCGAGAGAGGGAGTCCTAATAGGAAACATCCAGTGTTTCTGTTATTGACTCTGAGATTCAATGATAGATTCCCAGCTTTTCAAACAGGGCTAGTTAATTTTTAAAGGTACTCAGCAGTGAGCCAACAGGTGAGCAAAAGCCACAGGAGATACACGGCATCTCTCTCTAGAGCAGGGTTCAGCCAACATTTTCTGTAAAAGGCCGGATAGTAAACAGGCTTTGTGGGCTATGTGGTTTCTGTAGCAGCCACTCAACTTTGCTGTTGGAACACGAAAGCAGCCTGACAATCTCTAACTGAATGAGCGTGGCTGTATTCCAATAAAAATTTATTTACAAAAGCAGGCGTGAGGCTAGTCCGCGGCCCATGGCTTGCTGACTCCTAATCTAGAGCACCGATTTTGCTGGAAGATGTGGGGGAAATGTTATTTTTGCTACCCAGGTGCTTATACGGTCCCCTATGTCTAGGGTCACCTTCTCTTGAACATCCAGCCAGTGCCATTCTCTAAGTGCAGGCTGTGTAATGCACAGAGGCACCTAAGCAAGGTGACAAGTGGGGTTGGTACCAGCCTTTCTATAATTCATTGCTCAGAGGGGCCCTTGGTTTGTAGTTGGCATGAAGGTACCATACGTGCTCATGACAGCCTTGGAACACTCTCCCTCCCTTCTAATCTGGCCCCAGGAGCTGTCTTCCTCTCCAGTACTTCTCAAGGTCCTGGGGACAGTTTCTGCTTGCCAGGTGATGTTTAGCTTGTTTGCCAGGTGATGGCTTGCTGTCTCTCCATTGGTCACCACTGGCTGCCTTGAACTCCTTCTCTGGGATGCTCCCCTGGTCCACAAGGGTGGAGTCAGGCCTCTCTCTTGATGCCAAGGTACCACTCAGACAAGGCCAGCGGGTGTACTAGACCTGGCTGAGGCTTGAGGCCAACAAGAGAAACACAGCTCAGAAACGGGAAGCTTACATCAGCCATCACTGGTCCCGTGTGCCGTGGCTGAAGTCAGCCTTTTCTGTTATTAATCAGTCTCAACATTAGGTCAGAAACACTTGGATTTGGATCACTTGCCTGTTTCTGATCTCCTTTCAGAAGCAGAAGCCTCACACCTGAAGAACTGAAAATCCTTAGAGCTTTCCATTAAATGAATCAGGATTTTAATGGAAGCGAATGTACCATTTTAACACATTTCAAACGCATAAAGCTTGGAAGAAAATTTGCATTTGTCCCAAGTAGCTTTGGGCCATGGTCTCCGGTTCCTGGGTACAAGGCCACTGGCTTCTGTCATTAGAGAAAATATTCTGTCAGAAGAAAACACTGAGAAGCTCTGAATTCAGTTCTTTTTTCTGATTTAGCATGGATGCCCAGACTTCTTAGAAAGTGCATATCTAGTGTCAAACATGGTTGCCTGTGGCCAATTTAAATGAGTTCTCACCCTCTTTTTGAAACCCCATCCTCATTTTCCCCAACTGATGTGAAGCTTGAGGCTTCTCCACCTGGAAAACTCTAGCTTGCTGCCATGTCCACACACGGGTTCTCCTTAAAAGAGTAAGGGCTTATTTTCTCTTGGAAATTCCGGTCCTTATACACCCCAGATCTGCTTTGTTCATTCAGGTCTTAGGTATTCCAGACACAGAGCTCACCATGCACCTACACACCGAAGTTACTGTTCAACCTTTCCCAGGGAGTGAGGCCTCATCATCAGAGGCTGAAAAGAGGGACATCTAGCCTCACGGCTACTTGTCCCTCTCCCCAACCTCTGAACTTGGAGAGCCTCTCTTGTAACTGATTTGTCTGTTTATGAAATTGTTCCTAGTTGCTTTGAGATTTTCCAACTTAATTGCCTTGTGAATGTAAAGCAAGAGCCATGGAATTTCGGACATAAAAAATCGTTCTGAAAGGGAGCCCTCCTACACTGTTGGTGGGAATGTAAGTTGTGCAGCCACTGTGGAAAACAGTATGGCGGCTCCTCAGAAAACTAAAAATAGAGCTACCATATAATCCAGCAATCCCACTCCTGGGCATACATCCAAACAAAACTATAATTCAAAAAGATACATGCACCCCTATGTCCATAGCAGAACTATTCACAATAGCCAAGACATGGAAACAACCTAAATGTTCATCAACAGATGAATGGATAAAGATGATGTGGTACATATATACAATGGAGTATTACTCGGCCATAAAAAAGAATGAAATAAACACTTCACTGTACAGCAGAAACTGACCCAGCAGTATAAATCAACTACTCCAATTTTTAAAAAAAGAGGAAGAAGACAGAGGTGTCTCTCTTTCCACATATGCACACAAAGAAGAAGTTGTGTAAGCATACAGTAAGATGGTGGTTGTCTGCAAGCAAGGAAGTAGTCCATCACCAAGAACAGAATCTGTCGCACCTTGATCTTAGAATTCCAATCTCCAGAACTGTGAGAAATAAAGGTTAAGCCACGTCCCCCCCAAAAAGAACGAAATAATGTCATTTGCAACAACATGAATGCAACTAGAGATTACCATATCAATACTAAGTGAAGTAAGTCAGAAAGAGAAAGACAAATACCATATGATATCACTTATATGTGGAATCTAAACTATGACACAAATGAACTTATCTACGAAACAGAAACAGACCCACAGACACAGAGAACAGGCTTGGGGTGGCCAAGGGGGAGGGTGTTGGGGGAGGGATGGAGTGGGAGGTTGGGGTTAGCGGATGTAAGCTTTTATATATAGGACGGATAAACAACAAGGTCCTGCTGTATAGCACAGGGAACCATATTCAATATCCTGTGATAAACCATAATAGAAAAGAATACAGAAAAAAAGAATGTTTTATATATATAAATATATATATGGATAACTGAATCACTTTGCTATACAGCAGAAATTAACACATTGTAAATAAATCAACTATACTTCAATAAAAAAATTATTTTGGCAAAAAAAAAATCATTTTGAAAACAAAACGTAGAACAAAGTTTTGGCAACAGAGGAAGAATTTTTAGGTGGAGACGGCATCCAGTCCCTCTGAGTTCCACTTTGAGGCCTGTCATTGGGTCCAGGGATATGCTTTTTGGTCCTCTGGGCCCAGGGCAGCCACAGCTTCTTGGCTTCCCAGTTGACATGGCTGGCACTGGCACCCAGCACTAAATACAAAGGCAGTATTACCCCTAGATCTGGGCAGTCAGGGTGCCTGTCCTATACCTTCTGCTTTTAGGACCATCTGCTCAGGCCTTCCTGTGGCTGGGCCCCTCCCCACGGAGAATAAGGAGCCAGGCGGAGCCAAGGACAAGGAGGACCTGCCAGGTCAGCTCTGGATACCTGAGCCCTGGAATTCTCTGCTGAAATGACCCCAAGCCCTCTTCTAGGGCCATTAATGAACTCTTCCCCAGACCCATCCTTCCAAAGGTGGGCCCAACAGATGGCCAAGGGGGCTCTGGTGGGGGGCATGCCAATGAAACTTGGACAGGGTTGTTTGCACCCATGTCCGCAAGGCCCTCTGTCGTGAGGAACAGAACCAGAGGTGTGGAGAGAAGCATTATGAACTGTGGGCCAGGGAGCCCTCATTTAAGTTCTTGCCTTGGTCTCTGCAAATGTTAGTAGTGCGCCTGCCCAAAGAAGAACGGATGGGAAACAACCAGAGAAAGTATAAGAATCATGAAACCTACACATTTACTAGAACTCCTGTTTTGGTGTAGGGAGAAAAGAGTCCCCAAAGTCACTGCATTGATAAACCTGGACTTAAAGCTTCATTTATTTTTCATGTTAAAAGTCAGAAAAGGGACTTTCCTGGTGGCACAGTCATTAAGAATCCGCCTGCCAATGCAGGGGACACGGGTTTGAGCCCTGGTCCAGGAAGATCCCACATGCCATGAGCCACAACTACTGAGCCCGTGTGCCACAGCTTCTGAAGCCTGTGCGCCTGGAGCCCGTGCTCCACAACAAGAGAAGCCACCGCAATGAGAAGCCCACGCACTGCAATGAAGAGTAGCCCCCCGCTCGCCGCAACTAGAGAAAGCCCACGCCTAGCAACGAAGACCCAACGCAGCCAAAAATAAATAAATAAATAAATAGAAGACATTTTAAAAAGTATAAAAAATGGTCAGAAAAAAATAAATTATTCCAATAACTGAGATTCATTTGTTGAAAAAAATGGCAAAAATAGGTCCCTATGTTAGTGTGAGGATAAGATGAGAAGGCAGGCAGTATCTAGTGGCAGGAAGCACTTAGTACATACTGATAAGATTGTTCTGTTTCTATTTTCCTCCAGCTAGTCCCTAAGATAACGTTCAAAGCTTTACCTTTTCCTTCATTTGGCTTATACTGTCTGGTCAAATACAGTTGATAAAAAACAGACACTAAGATGTTTTTAAACGTCAAGTTAGCCAAGTTAGTAATTGCTTGCCCACAATATGAGAGCAAACTGTATTCCAGGATCAAAAGCAATTGATTTTCTACTTTTCAGAGCAGCCAGAATTCCTGAGACTTCACTCTACCAGGTGAGTGTGCGGACAACCTTAGAATCTGAATGATCTCATCATCACAGCTCATGCCAGACACCAGCTGGGGGCATCTCTCCAGCTTGACGAGGGTGTGATTTAACTTGTCTTGTCTGAAAAGAAAGGAAGAGCTGAAACCCATGCTGGGGAGCCACGCAATCCGCTAAAATATCAAACCACGCCACCCGTGGAGAGTCTTCAAAAGCTGGTGAGGTTTAGGGGATGTGACTCATGCCAGAAATCACAGTTACCACGTCTTACACTCGTGTAGCATTTCGTGGTTTCCACAAGGTTGCGGTAGACAGGATTTCCCATCATCCGCGTATGGAGACAGAGTGGTGCTCGCCACACAGAGCACCCAGGGATGGAACCCTCGGCATTCCCCAAACTCCCATTGGGAGAGCATTTGGAGACAATGACGCCAGCTATCGGGGCTGGACAGAGGACAGTGCTCGGTAAGTGCCCATCAGATGCTGCTGGGATTCAGCTGTGCCATTCTCTGCAAGACCCCTAAGCAGTGGGGAAGTCACGATGCCTTCGGGGAAACCCTGGACCCCTGAGTGCAGCCCCTCCCATCAAGGCCTAGGTAACGGGGAAGCTATTGTGCTTGTGCCCATGGATATGGGGTTTTGTCTCTCCTCTGCCTGCCCTGGAGGAACAGACGTTCCTCACACAGGTGGGCATCTGGAGACCCACGTTTTGAGCCACAGATGTCTGAAAGAGAGCACGGGGCTGCAGATCTAGAAGGAGGAAATGGTCCCGGACGTGTGGTACCTCTCAGGGCTTGGGGCCAGATGCTCTACAACCTCATGGGTGTTCAGGCTGATGCACTCAGAAGAGGTGCAAAGGCAGGCAGCTGGCCAAAGTAATCCAAAAGATCACACTACCATTTATGGAGGGCCTCCACGCGCTAATCACTCCATATACATTATCTCATTTCATCCTCGGAACACCTTGCATTGGTTTCATTATTCCCATTTCACAGATAAGGAATATGAGGCTTAGTGGGGTGAAGAAATCTCCCAAAGGTATGCAGCTAGAAGTGGTGGAACCAAGAGCTTTCTGTCAAAAAGTCTGCTTACGGAAAGTCAGAAGTGCAGCACTTGGGTCGAGGGTGCTCCCAGGGCGTTGTCTAGGGAAACTTATTTTCCCATCGGAGACTTTCACACTTCCAAGCAATATCACTTAAGATTCCACTGAACTCACTTTGAGGCAACTGTCCTGCATCACAGCCTAACCTGGCGTGGCTTACTTCCAGTCTGGGGCTCCTGGTCCAGGGCCTTCTCCACATCTTCTGGAAGCTTCCCTGTGGTTACCAAGACTGAGCCTGGGGAAGGGCCTGGTGCTGTCAGCTTTTGCCTCTTTCAGCAGCACATGGGACTCTAGCTGGGGATGTGCCAGGAGAAATATGATTCTTGGAAAGGCCTGGCTATCAGCTCTGTGGGGCAGAAACACTCCCCTGGGACTTCGCAGCTCTCGGGAAGCAAGGCCTAGGGGTTTTCCCAAAGGACCACATCCATCTCCTCTATAGTTCTACTGTGGGCTGCCTCGCTTTTTCCTGGTAGAGGAGGAAAGACGCTGTGGATGCCTCCCTCCCAGTCCTGTGGTTTTTAACCCTCTGGGACAACAGAGAGAACACATCCCAGAGCGGGCCAAGGTGGGGAGTGCAGAACTGGGGGTCCAGTGCCCGGGGCTGATGCTGGGTCCTGGGCTGGTTCAGAAGAACAGAGGGCAAATCGGAAGTAGGTTAAGCCGTGCCGACAGCGAGGGTCGGATGGCACCTGAGGAGGGGAGGGGCCCCGGTTCCGGGAGTGTGAAACGGAAGGTGGAGGGGAGGCAGGTGGGCAGGAGCCGTGGGAACCAGCAGGCGCCAGGTGGACAAGAAGCGAGGGGGCAAGACTTAGAGGCGACAGGGGCACGTGGAGCTGGTAGTTCTGGTTGCTGGGCCTGTGGACTCATCAGAGGTAAAGGAGAGAGACAGCCTGTCCCAATTGTTCGCTCCTATGAGGCACATTGTCCAAGTTAAACTAAAAATCCTATAGGACTCAAAACAAGCTTTTGCACACGCTGGCCTCCACTTTCCTTTCTGGCCTCACCTCCACCAGTTCTCTTTTTGGTCCACCCTATGCCTCAAAAAGTCTGTGTTCCTTGGCATAAGGCTCTCTCCTACCTCAACACCTGAGTAAGCCGTTTGCTGCCCTCAAAGTGCCTGCTCACCAGTGCTCTGCCTGTAGACCTCCTGTTCATCTCACCTGAACAGGCAAGTCATGTAAGAGTTACAGCCAGGAAGGATAGGGAAACATAGTTAACAGAGAAATGAGAATTGAAATTTATTACGAGGGGCATCCCTGGTGGCGCAGTGGTTGAGAATCTGCCTGCTAATGCAGGGGACACAGGTTCGAGCCCTGGTCTGGGAAGATCCCACATGCTGCGGAGCAACTAAGCCCGTGAGCCACAACTACTAAGCCTGCGCGTCTGGAGCCTGTGCTCCGCAACAAGAGCGGCCGCGATAGTGAGAGGCCCGCGCACGGTGATGAAGAGGGGCCCCCGCTTGCCACAACTAGAGAAAGCCCTCGCACAGAAACAAAGACCCAACACAGCAAAAATGAATAAATAAATTAATAAACTCCTACCCCCAATATCAAAAAAAAAATTTATTACGAGGCATCATGGCATAGTTATGACACTAGCAGATTACAAAAAACAAAAACAAAACAAAACGAGAAGTCACCCAACATTGTCACGCTTTTGATGAAACAAGTACATCTACTGCTGGTGACGGTGTAAATGGGTCCAACCTTTTTTTGGGGGGAGAAAAATGGAGCGATGTATTTCAAAGGAGATAGAAATGTTCATGCCCGTTTACCCCCATCAATACTACCTTGCAGAGCTAAACTAAAGAAAAGGATACCAAAAAAGAAAGAAAGCTACGTGCATAATAAAAATTCCCCTTACACCATAACTGTTAACTGTGAAGAAACTGGAGAAATAGCACAACTATCCCACACCAGGGGACTGTAAAGGAAATTACATTCACCACCAGATGGAAAGTAAGATGAAAACTATTAGCAAAAGGAAATGCTTATCACATAATGCTTATGAGAGCACAAAATTGTACTGTGAAGATACTATAAAAATCACATAAAGGTATGAATAAGGATGTGTAAAGGAACACAGAGAAAGGAAAATCACTACTCATTAGGGTATTATTTTTACTGGAATGTTGTTGATGTAATAAAAATCTCCTATAGAAAATGCTGGGACTTCCCTGGTGGCACAGTGGTTAAGAATCCACCTGCCAATGCAGGGGACACGGGCTTGAGCCCTAGTCCCAGAAGATCCCACATGCTGCAGAGCAACTAAGCCCGTGCACCACAACTACTGAGCCTGCGCTCTAGAGCTCGCAAGCCACAACTACTGAGCCCACGCACCACAACTACTGAAGCCCACACACCTAGAGCCCGTGCTCCACGACAAGAGAAGCCACTGCAATGAGAAGCCTGTGCACCGCAAGGAAGAGTAGCCCTCGCTCGCTACAACTAGAGAAAGCCCGCACGCAGCAACGAAGACCTAATGCAGTCAAAAAGAAATTTTAAAAAAATAAATTTATGGAAAACAAAGAGTGTGATGTTTAAAAAAAAAAAAGAGAAAGAAAATGCTACCCTTCCTTCAAAATCCCTGATTCACCTTGTCCCTACCTGGTTTGTGATCCTTACTACATTATACCCTGAATGTAATTATTACAGTGTACTAGTTTTAGCCCCCTTTGGACCATAAACTCTTAAGGGGCAAGGACTATGATTTACTTTTTTGTCTCACCTGAGCACTTGTATTTGCCTGGCATGTACTAAACGTTCAATAAATATTAAGTGAACTCAACCACTCCTAAAGATTATATTTGTTTAAAATTAAAATGCAGCAGATCATTCCTCCACTCTCTTGTCTCCTGGCAAAAAACACTCAGATGAATAGATATCTGTATTATTTTTAAAGGCTTCCTGGGAAGGAAAATGCACATTTGAAAAGTTAGCATTTTATATTTGGAGTGAAACACAGATGCAGCAATAGAGGCAACACTTGAAAATCTACTGAGGCTCTTAAGGCAACAAGATGTTTAAAAATTGAAGCCATACTGAGGTTTGCCACTTGGGGCCAGGTGGATCCTGGCCAGGAGGACGATTCACCACTCCCGCTGGGAGCCCCAAAGTTGCTGTGCTTAAATCAGGTCCAGTCTCATATGAGCTTAAATGTTAGGACTGGCCAGGAGACAGGAAATGGGACAAACTAGCCGGAGCTTATCCCTCCCAAAGAGAATAACAGGAATTTACTGAGGAAGTATTTTTATAAGTACCCAGGCTTTATTGAGTGCCAGGCACGCTGTATGCAATACCTTAGGCTCCCATTTTACAGATAAAAACTTGAAGTTCAGAGACATTATTTGACTCATCCAAGGTCAAATAGCTAGTGAGGGCACGACCCCAAAGCAGCCACAGGCTCTTAACCTTCCCTACCCAGCATGCCTTGCAACTCACTCTGAACAGCCCCATTTTTGCGTGTGTCTGTGTGTTTAATTTTTTTTTTAACATCTCTATTGGAGTATAATTGCTTTACAATGGTGTGTTACTTTCTGCTTTATAACAAAGTGAATCAGTTATACATATACATATGTTTTCATATCTCTTGCGTCTCCCTCCCTCCCACCCTCCCTAACCCACCCCTCTGGGTGGTCACAAAGCACTGAGCTGATCTCCCTGTGCTATGCGGCTGCTTCCCACTAGCTATTTTACATTTGGTAGTGTATATATGTCCATGCCACTCTCTCGCTTCGTCCCAGCTTCCCCTTCCCCTTCCCTGTGTCCTCAAGTCCATTCTCTACGTCTGTGTCTTTATTCCTGTCCTGCCCCTAGGTTCTTCAGAACCATTTTTTTTTAGATTCCATATATATGTGTTAGCATATGGTATTTGTTTTTCTCTTTCTTACTTCACTCTGTATGACAGACTCTAGGTCCATCCACCTCACTACAAATAACTCAATTTCATTTCTTTTTATGGCTGAGTAATATTCCATAGTATATATGTGCCACATCTTCTTTATCCATTCATCCGATGATGGACACTTAGGTTGCTTCCGTGTCCTGGCTATTGTAAATAGAGCTGCAATGAACATTGTGGTACATGACTCCTTTTGAATCATGGTTTTCTCAGGGTATATGCCCAGTAGTGGGATTGCTGGATCATATGGTAATTCTAGTTTTAGTTTTTTAATGAACCTCCATACTGTTCTCCATAGTGGCTGTATCAATTTACATTCCCACCAACAGTGCAAGAGGGTTCCCTTTTCTCCACACCCTCTCCAGCATTTGTTATTTGGAGATTTTTTGATGATGGCCATTCTGACTGGTGTGAGGTGATACCTCATTGTAGTTTTGATTTGCAGTTCTCTAATGATTAGTGATGTTGAGCATCCTTTCATGTGTTTGTTGGTAATCTGTATATCTTCTTTGGAGAAATGTCTGTTTAGGTCTTCTGCCCATTTTTGGATTGGGTTGTTTGCTTTTTTTGATATTGAGCTGCATGAGCTGCTTGTAAATTTTGGAGATGAATCCTTTGTCAGTTGCTTCATTTGCAAATATTTTCTCCCATTCTGAGGGTTGTCTCTTCATCTTTTTTATGGTTTCCTTTGTGAACAGCCCCGTTTTGGCTGTTTGTCCAGGTCAGTGAAGTCTCAGGGTTTTCCTTTTCCTTTTTTTCTCATTTTTAGAAGGCCAGTTTCCAGGTCTGTGGTGAGGAGGCAGTGGGTAGATTCTTGCACAGTGGGTAGATATCTTACAGATATCTCCCTTTCTTGCAGCCTGCAAATCAGACTATTTTTGCCTCGCCTACGTTTTTTCTCGTTTTCATCCTGACTCACGGAGCCCTTGATTTTACTCCACGCTCTTTGAATTGCGGTGGTCATCAGTCATTTTCTCCTTAAGAAAATCACATACTACCTGTTATCCGTGACTTTCCTGATGCCTGAGTGTATAAATCGTTTCTGGGACATGTTACTTTAGCCGACTGCAGTCTCACATATTGAGGACAGGGTTTGGGGATTAAAACAGCAGTTGTTCCAGGACAGTTTCTTCCAAAATTATATGAATATTCTTTTTTCTTGGAAGTAAAGCTTTTTCACAAATTGCACTTCTTAGCATTTACTATCCTCCTACTCTCACTGTGTTCCCTTTCCTCTTTTTCTTCCATGCATTTTGTTTGTGGTGCAAAACTGCTTTTTTTTCAGTCTCTCTTAATGCGAGTAACAGTAACATCTGATGTAATATCCAGCTAACCTCGGGCAGAGGCAGAACCCCCTCCACCTGCTTTCCTGTTAGAACTGCCTCCTGTTTTGCTCACTTCTATTCTTCTTAGCTTTATTCTGTGCCCTTCAAATTGTCTTCCTAAAACACAAAATTCCACATCAACTAAAAATTAATTGAGAAATAGATGGTACTTAGTAAGTCCCAAACTACAGAATCTCACCCATTCTCGTCGTCTGGGGCTTATACGGTTAAACATTAAGTGGTAACAGATGTTCCCTGCTGGAGACTCAATTTCCAGGACTGTGTTTTATCATTCTCTCTAAAAGACAGTCAGGTTTTCCCCTTTTATTCTTGCATTTAAAAAAGAGCATTATCTAGGTTTAAAAAGAGTGAAAAGTCTGCATTTGGAAGAACAGTTTAGTGATAGATGCTTTTTCTTTCAACCAGTTAAGGGAAATTGTGGAAATTTAGGCTATGTTTTCTAGGTTTGCTGTATATTATGTATATTTCAATATTAAATGAATATCTTAATATATGCGTGTGGTGGATGAAATCTGGCCACAGATTCTTTGCACTTCCTCCCACCAAGAAGCGGAATCTATTTTCCTACCCTTTGAATCTAGGCTGGACTTATGACTTGTTCTGACCAATAACAGCTGGCTGAACTGGCATCCTGTGAGTTCAGGGGCAAGGAACTTAAGAGGACTTGCAGCTTCTGCCTTTGTCACTTGGAATTCTGTCCTGAGACTGTCATATAAAGAAGCCAGTCGACCCTGCTGCAGGGTGAGAAGGAGAACCCAACACCAACTTTGTCTTCCCAACATAGAGCTCCAGAGAGCCTTTCATTAGAAACTGACTCCTGCAGGCCCCACAGAGCTAAAGTGTAAACCTTTGTTCTTTTAGGGGAACCATGATTCCGCCCGAGGTCAGGCTGGCACCATAGAAGTCCACAGTGGGAAAGAACCACAAACCAACTCCCCTGGGTGGCATGGTCTGGGTGGCGCTTTATTTAGATGAATGCACACAGAGATGCTACAGTTCGGTCTAAGCATATGATTATATGGTTTGGATGACATGTGGTCTTACGGGAAGTCAAGAATGCTGTGAATCCCAGCTCGCACCAATGTGCCCTGCCTCAATTTCCCTTTTTCTCAAATTGGCAGCACAGCTGTCACTTATCTTGTAGGTATGATCGTTCTATCCTCGTCCTCAAATCCCTTTCCAAAGAACCCCGAGTCTCTACTGTAAATGCTACATAAATCCAAGTTTTGAAGTACCTTTGGGCTGAAACCAATTTTCAAGTCAGACAAGATCTCAGGCTCCACCCTCTTTTCTTCCTTGAAGATCCCTTGGTGCAAAGGAGGTCGTGCGACCATGATTAGCCCGGGAGAGCCAAGGAAAAGGAAGAGAAAGGGTAACTTTCATTTTGTTCATCAAGACCTTATTGAAGAGAGGTGGGCGAGTGGACCCTGGAAAGGAGGCTCAAAGGCTGTTAGCGTCTTCCATCCCTTTGGAGGTGGGCACCAAAGGGACAGGCTCTCAGTGATGGGTGGGAAGGAAGAGGATGGCTCTCTTTCTGATATAAATCTCTATCAACGGTCAGGAGGGGACACTTGTCAGGGCGTTCTGATTCTTGGCAAATTATCACCGGACATAAATCTAAATTTCACACAGGGCTCTGCCCCCTGCATTATTATCTCTTTAAAGAGACACATCACCACCCGAGCCCTGCAGGCTCATTCAGAAACTACCTTCTCTGAGATCTCATTTTCCTGGACTATTTTGGTTTGATCCTCTTGGTGTCGTGACATTTTCAGACATTATTTTTAATTTCAAAAGTCATTTAGAATTCAATTTAATGAGTTCTGAACACACACTTACAAATCTTGTAAAAATATCAAATACTATACAAGGGCATTCAACAAAAAGTAAATGTCCATTCCATCCCAGCCAAACGCCAATCTGTAACTAGATTCCTGTGTATTTCAAAGCCATTTTATACTTAAAATGTCTATTTTTTCAGGCATTAAAAAATTGTACTTTTTACTTTGAAAGCTACTTGAACTCAAGACAAGGCAGAAAGGTAGACACCTGTGGATTAAAAAAGAAGAAAAAAAGGTCTGAGGTATAATTGTTTTAAATACTGTGTTGATGTGTTGAGTTTAAAAATATTTTGATGTGTCCCAACGCACGGAACACAAGATGCTGTGACTCACTCACTGCCCCAAATAAACTGTCCAATGTGATTATATAAGTTTGTGTTTACTTGGCAAGGTCACCTCGACAAGTTTATATAATAATATACAGAAAACAGAAAGTCACCAAATAAAGTGGAGTGAGCAGGAAGGAAGGGAGAGGAGAAGAACACAGACTGTTCTACCTAAAGAGGTGCTGAGAAGGAAAAGAGACGAGAGACTGTAGAGGTAGGTCAGCCAAGCCCTGGGCCAGTGCTTTCCTAGAGGATTTTCTGCAATGCTGGACATGATCATGTTCTGCAATGTCCAATAGGGCAGCCACTGGTGCTACTGAGCCCTTGAAATGTGACTAGCATGACTGGGAGATTGGATTTTTCATTTCATTTAGTTCATTTGAATTTAAATAGCCACATGGGTTAGTGGTCGCCAGAGTAGACAGTGCAACATCCTTGGGAGGCATCAAATGAACACAGAGAAAAGAGAATGAAAAAGAGGTAGAGAATAAAGGAGGGGAAAGTAAAAGCAGTTGAGAAAAGAAGGAAGGGAAAGGGAAGAGCAAAAAAGAAAAGGACAAGTAGAAGAAGCAGGGGAAGATGGAAAAAAGAGTAAGATGTCATGGAAAGGTAGACAGCTCAGAACAACTGTCTTAAGTGACAATAAGTAACCCTGTACTACTGGAAGGACCCCCCTGCTACCACCACCTCTGGCATTTATTCTGAGGTCTCTGCAACAGCACCGCTGGAACGGCCTGCGGAGAGTTAAATTCTGCAGCAACATCCTACCCGCACTGACCTTGGGAGGCCTGGGGGCCTCAACTACCTAATCTGTGAAGGGTGCAGGGGTCCAAGGGCTCCTTCACCCTAACTTGTAAAATAAAATACTTTACTCCAAGGAAAACCCACAGTTTTGATACACCACTAGGTGTCACCATTAACCAAAATGAGTTTTTATTTTTTTGCCCTGCAAAATTTGGTGAAAGTTTCTTCTTTGAATCTATATCTGATCTACACAATTTATTTGGCTATTTTCTCACTCTGTCACACCAAAAGCAAAATGGTTTGTGCTCTGGGAGCCCACTAAAGAGGGATACTCATCCTAATTTGTTATATATATATATTTTTTCTTTCCAGCTATGTGCCAAGTAGGGGGTCTCATGTACAGCTGTGTAAGTTGTATACTGCACAACTTACGCTGGTGGGGCGCTGCTCACATAGATGTCAATGTGATTGCCTGAAGAGTTCAGCCCAGAGGCTCTGCAAGATATTGGTCTGGGTTCGGGGACAAAAGGATGGTCCATGCTGTTCCCTTCCTCTCTGTTTTCTCTCTTAGGAAAGAATGTTAGTCTAAAATCTTCTTTGTAACTAGAAGTATCTGTGCCCCACATACATTTTGAGAGTTAAACATACCACATATAGCTCTTTATCTTCCAGCCTTATAAAAAGTAAACTTTCATTCCTTTTCAGAAAAGTTATACCCCTCACAGAGCATATTTTACGACTAAAGAAATGTACTGGGAAAATCAAGGCATGGCCTTTGCCCTTGAGAAATTCAAGAAGAGGTTTGATCACACCTAAGATACAACATAATATCCTTAAGATCTGTATATCTCAACCTGACCTTTGACTAGAAGAGGGGTGGCAGCAACTGAACATGAACCTAGGGACCAGGACCTCGAGATCTAGCCTGATTAGGCAGGCGTTCTTGGGAAACAGGCCTCTTAGGTTTTGCTGTGTCACAAACCACCTGGAACCTAAGTGGCTTAAAATAGCAAACACTTATTATTTCTCATGATTCCATAAGCCATTTGGACAGTTAATCTGATCTATGTTGGTGTGGTGGATCTCTGAGGTCTGTAGGTGGCTTATCTGGAGTTGGCTGGCCTCACTCACATATCAGGAGATTGACAGGCTGGTTGGTCAGGGGGGAGTCAGCTGGGATGACCCAACTCTGCTCTGTATGATCGCTCATCCTCCAGCAGGCTAACCCAGGCTTCACATGGTGGTCTCAGGGTACCCAAGGGCAGTAAGAGAGGGCAAACTCCAATATGCAAGCACTTAAAATTTTCTGCTTGTGTCATATTTGCTCTTGTTTCATTGGCCAAAGCAAGTCACATGGCCAAGCCTGAGTCAGTGGGAAAGGTGTGACTCAAGAGGGTGGATCCAGGGAGGTATGAACAAATTGAGGGCCAGTGCTGCAAAAATCTACTGAAGAAAATTAATTTAATTTATCTTTATCTCAGTTTTCACCAAAATGATAATAATACCTCCTTTACCCATTGTCCAGGGATGCAAAAGGAATAAACACACAAAAGAAACTGCTATATATCATTCAAAGAAAAGGAATAATATAAACATTATTAATTTTACTTCAGTTTCTTCATTTACCTTTCTCATGTCTCCTCTATAACATGACTAATCTATCCCACTTATTGGAAATTCCTATTGAAAGTAAAGGTACTATTTTAAAAATAAATTTCCATTTGTGTCATAATCTTCACCTGTAAATAGGTACACTTCAAGGGATACCTACCTAACAGTGTAAGTAGGAGTATTATTCAGGAACAGAGACCCAGGAATGTCTGTCCTCATGCTAACTTCCACAATTGCCCCTATATGTTAGACTTTGCAGGTACATTTTATTCTAAATAGTTGCTCAGCGCTGCACAGGTTGAACACCTGTTAGTATAGCACTCAAATGATTTATTAGGTAATAAATAAGTCATTAGAGAATGACTAAGAGTTTACGGTGTCTGTTCTCATTCCTATTTGCATGTTGCTGAGTATTACTGAAGGTAACAACACCTTTGCAAATTCACATTGAATCCTACTGGTGCCAAGACTGGGCAAGAGCATTACTTCACTCTTACAAATGACTTCTTTTTCCTATAATTTGTGGCCTCTATAATTTAATTTGATGAATAAAAATTTATTGAGCATCTACTACGTGTGAAGAACTGCTGCAGAGATAGGGATGAATAAAACACAGCCCTTGCCCTCCTGGAGGTCACTATCTAATGGGACAGTTAGATAACTAACAACAAACTATAAGGCAAGTCTGACACAGAAGTGCTATGGGGGCGCTAGGGAAGAAATGATGCACCCCCATGGGATGAACTTGAGAAGACTTCATAAGAATGATGAGCCTTGATCAATGAGTAGGATTTCTCAACGTGGAGAAAGGATAAGAAAACTCTATGTATGGTAAACAGATTGGGTTTAAAGTACACCTGTTCAGGAAAAAGAGATCACCCAGAGTGGTTTGAATGTGGGATAAGTTGTGTAAGTGGAAAAGGAGGTAAGACCAGCTTGTCAAGACCTTTGAATGCTCTTATTAAAGAGCTTATGGTGAGGGTCTTTAACGGCTTCTGATTAAAGCATTCTCATGATCATAGTTATTTTAGAAGTATCACTCTGGCTTCTGGATCCTGACAAATGGCAACACATTTTAGGCTACTGGCTATTTCCTTCAACCCAGCTACGGAGTACCTCAGAAATGGGGCAGTTGTTGGATCTGAGTATCTAATGCAATAACTGTGAGAAGCCTCTAGAAGGACAGCAAATAGTTGGGTTCCAATATGTGTGTCTGTGACAGTAGTTTACAGAGGAAGGGGAAAGATGCGACAGGTGGGGAAGCTTTTATCTTGGGATCTTTTTTCTCCCTCATATTTTCATGGGCAGATTGTTGTCTACCCCAATTCCACTACAAGACAAAACAGAATGATTAGTCCTGTGTGCCAACAGAAGATGGAGCCTGTGGCTACCTTAGGGCAGGTTTAACCCATGGGGATAGGGAGGAGATAATAGTGCAGACAGCCCCATGTTCCCTCTAAGAACAGGAGCTGCTACAACTCAACAGCGTACTGGAGGTCTTGGCCAATGTGATAAGACATGAAGAAGAAGCGATATGCATAAGGATTTGAAAGGAAGTGACCAAACTGTCATTATTTATAGCTTATCTGATTACCTATGTGGAAAACCTCACAGAATTAATAGAAAAACTTTTAGAACTACCACTTATTGTCTGCCAGGATGTCAGGAACAAGATCTCCTTACAAAAATCAGTAGCATTCTTCTACATCAGCAATGCTCAACCAGAAAATATAATAGAAAATAAGACACCTTTCACAAGAGCAATGAACCTATAAAGTACCTAAAAATGTACTATATCTGGAGAAAACCATACTTCAGAAAGACACATGTGCCCCTATGTTCATTGCAGCACTCTGTACAACAGCCAAGACACGGAAGCAACCTAAATGCCCATCAACAGATGAACGGATAAAGAAGATGTGGTACATATATACAATGGAATATTACTCAGCCATAAAAAAGAATGAAATAATGCCATTTGCCACAACATGGATGGATCTAGAGATTATCATACTAAGTGAAGTAAATCAGAGAAAGACAAATATCATATGATATCACTTACATGTGCAATCTAAAAAATGACACAAATGAACTTAACAGGAGTTAACTTAACTTAACTTAACAGAACTTAACTTAACTTAACAGAAACAGACACAGACCTAGGAAACAAACTTCTGGTTACCAAAGGGGAAAGGTGGTGGGGGCAGGGATAAATTAGAAGGTTGGGATTAACATATACACACTACTATATGTAAAATAAACAACAAGGACCTACTGTATAGCACAGGGAACTCTACTCAATACTCCGTAATAACCTACATGGGAAAAGAATCTGAAAAAATATGTATATGTATAACTGAATCACTTTGCTGTATACCTGAAGCTAACACAACATCGTAAATCAACTATACTCCAATATAAAATAAAAATTTAATAAAACTACAAAGTACCTAAAAATTAACTTAAAAGGCTCAAAATAAATTTTTAGAGAGAAATATAAAACTATTAAAGGACATAATATAAGACTTGAATAAGCAAAGAGGTGGTGCCACGGTGGTGGGCAAGACCCCTTAACATGTAAAGATACCAATTTTCCCAAAGTTAATATAAAAATTCAAGGCAATTTCAATACACTTCCAACAAATATTTTGAGGGAATGAAAAAGCATATTCCAAAATTTATGTGGAAGAATAAAACCAAAGTCCACAATTAGTTGAGTCTATACTGAGAAAAGAGCAAAGAGAAAGGACTTGTCCCGCTCTGCTCCAATGCCGTATAACAAAATGCTATGGTCCTGGTGCAAAAACATGCAAATAGACCAAGGACCAGAAAGTGCTCAGAAATGTATACGTGTGTGTTTATGCATTTGGCTGTGAGTGCACCTGATGTATGGAAAAGAACACATCACAAATCAGTGGGGTCAGGATACGTTGCTTAGTAGATAGTGCAGGGGAAACTGGTTCACTAGATGGAGAAGAATTAAGCTGAATCCCTAACACCATAAACAAAGGTGAATTTCAGAGGCATTAAAGATATGAATGTGAAAGGCAACCCTACAAAACAAATAAATAGAAATATATATATATATATTTTTTTGCGGTACGCGGGCTTGTCACTGCTGTAGCCTCTCGCGTTGCGGAGCACAGGCTCCGGACGCGCAGGCTCAGCGGCCACGGCTCACGGGCCCAGCCGCTCCGCGGCATGTGGGGTCTTCCCGGACCAGGGCACGAACCTGTGTCCCCTGCATCGGCAGGGGGACTCTCAACCACTGCGCCACCAGGGAAGCCCAAATAGAAATATTTATAGGAGAATATATTTATGATCTTTAAAGTGGGGAAGGATTTCTTTTTTAAAAAAAAAACAAGACCTAAAAAGTACAACCATAGGCCAAAGAAAAAATTGAGGGATTTGACTATTTTAAAATTAATGATAGCATATATGTGAAACCTAGAAAACTGGTACAGATGAACCGGTTTGCAGGGCAGAAAGTGAGACACAGATGTAGAGAACAAACGTATGGACACCAAGCGGGGAAAGCAGCGACGGGTGGGGTTGGTGGTGTGATGAATTGGGAGATTAGGATTGACATGTATACACTGATGTGTATAAAATGGATGACTAATAAAAGCCTGCTGTATAAAAAAATAAATAAAATTCAAAAGAAAAAACCACCAAACATAGCTTTTTCTCCTTTCATAGATTTATTATCTATAGCTAGCTAACATAATTTATTTTTGTATTTAGTATGTTCAGATATCATATACCATAGTATCTTTATTAAATTCTCCCTAATATTTTCTAACTTTTCATGTGAAATAATATTGATATGTGGGATATTATATAGATTACAGTATCTTTGCATATGTATATCCATTATTTGTAAAAATAAAAGCATGTGTACATGTAAAAAAATTAATGATAATGATAAGGATGGGTATCATTATCAAAATCAACTGACGGGTGAAAAACTGGGAAAAAAATTGACACTTCTAAAACCAGCAAGGGATTCTCACCTAGAACATATAAGAAAGTTCTACAGTCAATCAGAAAAAGACAGAGAACCCAGTAGAAAAATGGGCAAAGGCTATGAATATGTGACTCACAAAAGAAAATCCACTAGCTTTGCTCAACCCCACTAGTTATTAGATAAATGCTCAATCTCATTAGCTAACAGATAAATGAAAATTAAAACAATAGAAAGAGGACTTCCCTGGTGGCGCAATGCAGGGAACATGGGTTTGAGCCCTGCTCTGGTAAGATCCCACATGCTGCGGAGCAACTGAGCCCGTGCGCCACAACTACTGAGCCTGCGCTCTAGAGCCCACGAGCCACAAGTACTGAGCCCATGCGCCACAACTACTGAAGCCCACACACCTAGAGCCCATGCTACACAACAAGAGAAGCCACCGCAATGAGAAGCCCACACACCGCAAGGAAGAGTAGCCCCTGCTTGCCACAACTAGAGAAAGCCCATGTGCAGCAAAAAAGACCCAATGCAGCCAAAAATAAATGAATAAATTTAAAATAATAATTGGTGTTTTCAGAACAACAAAAAATGTGAGTGCTTATTGCATATTGGATACTATGCTTAAGATGTTTATACCCATTAGCTCATTCACAACTCTATAAAAGAGACTATTATGCTCCATTTTATTGATTAGGAAACTGAAGCTTAGAGAAGTTAAGTTCTTGCCCAAGGTCACAAAGCTTCTACAAACTCAAATCTTCTGATTCCGTAGCCCTACTATGTATTAGACACCATGCCACAGGCTTCATTTTCATATAATTCTCACAAGTTTTCTCCATGAGATAGGCTTATTATCTTCTTACAAATGTGGAAAGTGAGGCTCAGAGCACTTAGATGACAGGTCCAACCTCTCTTAGCTAGTAAGTGGTGGAGTGCGATGCAGACCCAAAGTCTGTGCTCTTTTCACAATACACACCTGCACATCTCTGCTACTGCTCAAATGATTCTTCAGGCTACCAATTCAAATTATACCTATAGATCAAAAGAATCTAAAGAGATGTCTTAACCTATTGCAGTGTAGGGACCTTGTTTGGAGTCCAGTTCAAACAAACGGATAGTAAAACCACCAAGAAGACAATAAGAAAAATGTGATACTGAGAAACTATTATTGATTTTTGTGAGTGATGGTGACATCATGATTACCTTTTAAAGAAGGGAGTCCTGGGGGAGGGGGGTGTAGGCACACACAACATGGATAAATCTCAGGAGGATTAGGCTAAGTAAAAGCCACCACACATGAAAGATACGTATCGTATGACTCCATAGATAAAATCCTAAAAAAGTTTAAAAATCTATAGTGACAGAAAACAGCTCACTGGTTCTTGGGGTGTTTGGAGTGGGTCGGTACAACAGCCTGAGGGATTAGAAAGGGGCACAAGAAATCTTTGGGGCTATCAGAAATGTTCTTTATCTTGATTGTCATGATGGTTTCATGGATATACACATATGTCAAAACTCCAAATTAAGACATTTTAAATATGTATTGTTTACTGCATGTCAAGTATATCTCAATAAAGCTGCTGAAAAATTTAAAAATTATTTTAAAAAAAGAAGTCCTTTTTAAAAGCAAAATACATACAGGTAAAATAATACCATTGTTCTCGAAGTGTGGTCCCTGGATCTGCAGCATCAGTATTGCCTGGAAACTTGTTAGAAATACAAATTCTCAACCCCACCCTAGAACTGCTGAATCAGAAACTCTGGGGGTGGGGCTCAGCAATCTGTTTTAACAAGTCCCCCAGGGGACTCTGATGCTCCCTCAAGTTTGACAACCACTTAAATAATGTGATGTCTTGAATTTGTCTCAAAATAACCCGGGGAAGGGAGTGATGGGTTGGTGGGGGTAGAGATGAAACAAAGTGGGTCATGAGTTGATCATTGTTGGAGCTGGGTGATAGCTACGTGGGGACTCATTATAACTACACTCTCTACCTTTTTTTTTTTTTAACTCTTTTTTAAAAAAAATTTATTTACTTATTTGGTTGCACTGGGTCTTTAGTTGCGGCTCGAGGGCTCGTTAGTTGCAGCATGCATGTGGGATCTAGTTCCCTGACCAGGGATTGAACCCTGGCCCCCTGCATGGGGAGTGTGGCGTCTTAACCACTGCACCACCAGGGAAGTCCCTCTCTACTTTTATATATATATTTGTAAGTTTGCCATAATAAAAAGTTTTCAAAAATCCAAAGTGTTGGGCTTCCCTGGTGGCGCAGTGGTTGAGAGTCCGCCTGCTGATGCAGGGGACACGGGTTCGTGCCCCGGTCCGGGAAGATCCCACATGCCGCAGAGTGGCCGGCCCGTGAGCCATGGCTGCTGAGCCTGTGCGTCTGGAGCCTGTGCTCCGCAACGGGAGAGGCCACAGCAGTGAGAGGCCCATGTACCGGAAAAAAAAAAAAAAAAAAAAAAAAAAATCCAAAGTGTTTTCCACAGTGCCTCTTCACTGCTCTCCCCTTGCTCCTCTTGGTCCCTTCTTTTCCAGCTCTCGTCCGTCTGGAACATTCCCTCCACCTGGTCTCCTTGTTCTCCTCATAAGCCTCAAGATGTTGTTGATGTTAAAATTTTAAGACTATGCAGGAATGTGGAAAAATCCTTATGACCCACTGTTAGTTTCCAAAAACGTAGTATACAAAATACAGTATATTTACTTGGTAGTAACTTGGTAAATATTTTTTGTTGACACGGACGAGAACAAAAATGGAACGTACAAGAATGAAGTTATTGTCAGGTCGGATGGAGTAGTGGGCAATTCTTTTCCTTTACGAATTCCCCCTAAATAGCTCTGTATATAAAAATCACTTGGCTGAGATGTTTCCAGGTTCTAGTTCAACGTTTAAAGTTCCGTTTCCAGGAACTTTAAAGGGAAGGGAGGAGGGGAAAGACGGGTAGGGAATTAAGAGGCACAAACGTAGTAATGCATAAAATAAATAAGCTACAAGGATATATTGTACAGCACAGGGAATACTGCCAGTATTTTATAACAAATTTAAATGGAGTACTGAATTACTCTGTTATACACCTGAAACTAATATAATATTGTAACTCAATACTGCAATTAAAAAAAAATGTTCCATTTCCAGTCTTGCCTGGCATGCTTTGTGCAGCATCAGACTCTGTATTGAGTCTTCACAAGACCACCTTGTTGTTCAGCCCCCGGTGGAAGCCCATACACCTTCTTTCACTTTCCTGCATCTCCCCTTTTGTCTGGACAATGGCTACGAGTTAGAACTCTTCCATAACTTTTCTCTGCTATCTTCTCCACTTCTTACCACTTCTCTTCTGCTGACAGCTAGTTACATGAGACCTATTATGATGGGATTTCTCTTATTCACCATCTCTGAATTGATTTCTTTCCTATGAAGTGGGCCTGTGTCAACTTGTTTGTTCTCTCAGAGGGTAGAATAAGCCCAGGGATCCTTCTTATAACAGACACATCTGTTGCCTGCACTAAAAACAAACAGCCAACTCAACAGTTACAGGCAAAGTACACTTTATAATCTTGGCGTTTAGTGTTCTTCTTAAACATCTCAAAAGAATTTTACAAATTCTCATTGGAATTAAGTACCACTTCATTTTATCATCAAGTTTCTATGATAAAAATGGAATGACTGAGGTATTGGAGGGATTTTCCCTTCCCATTTCCCCCAGAGGAAACCGAATTTGAAGAGTGAGCCCAAGTTTGTGAGTTTTCATTTTCTGATCTTTGAACACCCTTTAAGGACTCTCTCTGTATCTTGTCATCATTTCTAACCGCCACAAAACCCTGTCGAGACGAGAAAACAGATATGTAATATCAAAGAGAAGTTTTGCATATCTGTGTTAAAAAACTAGGATGCAGACATAAGTAACCTTGTTATAATTTATTCCACTGCAAAGTGAGCCCCAAACTCTTACTTCAAGGATAAGAGACCAGGGGAGACCAATGCAAACTGAAATGCAAGCATCTGGGGGTTGTTTGCTAGTTTGTTTTGAAAGGAACTGAAAGGAGGGATAAGCTCATACATTCCTGCAATTGCACGGAACTAGAGCATCCAGGCAAGGGGAAATTGCCAGCTTATTCCAATAGTACGTGGCATCTCTGAGCTCAGGAATACCTCCCAGCCCCAAGAGTCTAGTGACTGGGCATTTCCTGTGGCAGAGTGGTTCTGAGTCTACTGATTTAGAAAGCATCATTGCTTCAGTAGGGAGTTTGGCTTGTTATGACAAAAACTACATTCTTTGAGAGGCCAATGTGTAGAATTGCGGGGGACAGCGTTACTTGGAAATCACTCATTCTTTTCCTAGGGTTCACGGAATTTGGTGTGATTGCTCAAACCAGGGAGGCTGGTGGGGTTGCCCGAACTAGGAACTATGGGGTGAAATAGTCCCCCTTCAGCCAATCAAGACCTTTCTGCAGCAGAGAACTACATTTACATAGTGCTCATTATGAGCCACTGCACTAAGCTCTTCACATGCCTAGCTCATTACATTTATTCCTCCCCTCTCCTCTTTGCAGTATACTTACTCTACGGCTTTCATCTCTTTAAAAAGTAGGAAACTGAGACTCAGAGAGGTTAGGTGACTTGCTCACGGTCACACAGGAAGTGAGTGGTGGAGCTGAGTTGCGAAGTCCAGTTTCATATGATGCCAGAGCTCTTTCCCCTCTACTATTTGGCCTCCCTAACCATTGGTGGAAGTTGTCAGAATCGATATGAAGACTATTTGCTTTGGGTTGGCACCTGTGAGCTTGCTGCAATGCGGTCTGTGACCGCACTATGGTTTAAAACACAGGGTTGAGAGAGGACAGTGCTTCAGACTGAGAACAAGGAGAACAGGATCTGGACCAAACCTCTGAGGTTAGAGGAGAGTGGATCCAACCAGCAGGTGTGAAAGGATAGATGGGTATGAGAAACCTTAAGCTATTATAGTCTAATGATATCTCCTAAGCAGTCTTGGTGTCAGCTAACCATGGTTTTCAGAATAATTTACCTGGAAAGAGGTAACACATAATGGCACCCAGGTTTATTTTCACTTAAAATGCTAACTTTCCCCGTGCATAGGATTTTGATTTATTGTCATTTTTAATCAATCATGAAGAGGGCCTTATAAAAGTCCTGGTGACAAGCCATCATTCCCTACTCGACAGAAGAAGCAGTTGGAGTCCGTGGACAAGTAATTAGACCAGAGTCACAAGTTACCATGGAAACTGGTAGCAGGGGCTGGGTAAGAACTTACGGTCCCTGGTTGGAATCCAGATTTCATTTTCTTAAGTTAGTAAACCAAGACTGAGATCAAGACATCTTTCTTTTGTTTCAAGCCCACTCTCAGGAACATGTTGTGTATGTCAAGTGCTTTTGTTTTCCAAAGTACTTTCCCATATACGGTCTCATCCTACACTCACAACCCCGGGTGGGGTTAGACATTCTTATTTCAACGTACAGATCAGAAAACTGAGGCATACACTGGGCCAGAGACTTGCTAAGGGCCCAGAGCTGGTTCCTGGCAGAGCCACAAGTCTGGCCTTCTTTCCTGTGGGTCACATTGCCCTCCACCTGATCCTGCCTGAAATTGAGCACGGTAGCTAGGGTTCACACAGAGGTTATGACTCTGAGCCACAGCTGCAGAAGTGAAGAAGCAGATGTGAAGAAAGAGACAAAAGTGACTGTATTTTTTCGAAGACCTAGACTTTCACACATATATCAAGGGGTCCATGCACGTCTTGGCCTAGGGGTTCCCTCAGTCACCGCCCAGGCATAGGAAACCCCTTGGTCTTTTCCTTCCTTCTTCCTTCCCTCTCCTCCACCTTCCCTCCATACGCCACCCTCCACCCCACCCCAGTCAAAGCAGAGCTCATTAATATAACAAAGAACTCCGTGGTTGGGCTCATATTCTCCTTTGCTGG
This sequence comes from Leucopleurus acutus, assembly GCF_964270905.1. Classification (NCBI taxonomy): domain Eukaryota; kingdom Metazoa; phylum Chordata; class Mammalia; order Artiodactyla; family Delphinidae; genus Leucopleurus; species Leucopleurus acutus. The sequence goes on along the minus strand of NC_139142.1, from coordinate 132,360,301 downwards.
AGAACATATCGAATCAAAGTTCTGTGGTGTCAGGTTCTTCGTATCCCATTTGGGCAGATGCTCTGCGCAGTGAGCGGAGTGCAGGGGCCCTCAGCACCCCCTCCCCGTGGCGCTCTGGGAGAAGGACACAGCCATGTCCCACATGGAGCATTATGTGATTGCCAGAAGTGGTACACTGTGCCCCGGATCAACAAAAACACTCACAGCATCTGGAAAACTGGAGAAGCCACATCTCAGAGGGCTCTGGAAACACAACGTCCCCATTTGAGGCATTTGTTAGGGTGGCCATGGAAAGAGCTTGCCTGGGCCTTGGAGACAGAGAATTATCTAGTTGACAATTCAGTCTCTGCTACTCAAGCCTCGTGAACCTGTGCAAGGAAGGTATTTCTCTTTTCCAAGCCTCAGATGCCTCATCCGTAAAGCGGCAAATGTAACACTCATCCCCACAGGTTGTTGTAAGAATAAAGTGCCAAGTTCAGTGTCTGGCAAATAGCAGGCACTCAATACATGTTAGTTCTCTTCCCGCCAGCCCTTTCCTTTGCCCCATCAAAAGCTGCATTCCCGGGCTTCCCTGGTTGTGCAGTGGTTGGGAGTCCGCCTGCCGATGCAGGGGACACGGGAGTCCGCCTGCCGATGCAGGGGACACGGGTTCGTGCCCCGGTCCGGGAGGATCCCACATGCCGCGGAGCGGCTGGGCCCGTGAGCCATGGCCGCTGAGCCTGGGCGTCCGGAGCCTGTGCTCCGCAACGGGAGAGACCACAACAGTGAGAGGCCCGCGTACCGTAAAAAAAAAAAAAAAAAAAAAAAAAAGCTGCATTTCCAATTGAGTGATACTATCTGAAGAGTTAATTCTGACCTTAAGAAATAAAAATCTCTATACTCTAACCCTTATGCCTGAAAGGCCAACGATTAGCTTGTGTAAAGGGCAAATACTGCCAGATGGCACCAGCTTTGAGAAAGAAGAGCCTGGTATTAGGTGTGCATTTCAAAGGTTTTAGGAAGTCATAAAATCTAACCCTTACACTGAAGATGTCTTCCCTCAAAGCCCCAGGACAGAGTGTGCCCCTTCTGGTTATACAGCAACCTTCCATCAAGCTTCTAACAATCATAATTACATGGTTATGTATGAGATTGTTTTATGTGTACACACTCTCCAAGAGCAAGCACTATGCCTAGCACAGCTCCTAGCACATAGAGGGCGAACGAATGAATGAAAAGTTTCCACTCACCTTATCTCGTTCCAGCCATATATCAATTCTCTCAATGCCCCAGCGGCCGGGATGACAATCTACATTTTAGAGACGATGAGGATACCGAAGTTCAGAGAGGCTGCATCACTGTCAAGGCCATCCAGCAAGTGATGGGGCAGGCACTTCCGTCTAGACCTCCTGACACCACATCCGGTGTTCCTTTCCTCCACACTCCTCTGCCCTTTGACTCATCAGCCTCACCCTCCAGTTGATCCAGATGGCAACATTTTAGAGAAGCTCTCCTCCCTGGGGCCTTCCATCTGGGCGTGTCATTTGTTGGCCTGGTACCATCTTTTGAGCACTGAAGGTCCACTTTCTACCTTAATCCATTGAGTAATGAGCTATTTATTAGCTGACAACAGCCTCATCTGCTGATGGCAAGGCAAATCCAAACATGTTCAGTTACACAGGCCTCAGGAAGCCTCTGGCAGGGAGGGTTCCCAGAGTTGGGGTCTTAAGCGGGTGAGGTCTGTGCTGCTTGCTGGGGAGTGGGACGGGGAGGCTTGGTATTCAGCTTCAGTGTTTTAGAAGTTTGGTCATTCCATTCATTTCTGTGGGATTTTTTCCCCCCTCTGACACCCTAGGATCAAAAAAAAAAAAATCACTCTTGTAGGTCAATTATACTTCAAACAGACAAACTCACAGAAAAAGAGATCAGATTTCTGGTTATCAGAGGTGGGGGCAGTGGGGGAATTGGATGCAGGCGGTCAAAAGGTACAAACTTCCAGTTATAAGACAAATAAATACTAGGGATGTACGTACAACGTGATAAATACGATTAACACCGCTGGAAGTTATACAGGAAAGTTGCTGTAGCAAATCTTAAGAGTTCTCATCACAAGGGAAAACCAATTTCTTCTTTTTCTTTTATTTTGTATGTATACCAGATAATGGGTGTTCACTGAACTTACTGTGGAAATCATTTCATGAGGTGTGTAAGTCAAATCATTATGCTGTACACCCTAAACTTATACAGTGCTGTTATCAATCATATCTCAATAAAACTAGAAGAAAACAACTTAAGCACTTAGGACAATTGGGTCTCCATTTACATTCTCAATTCTCTTTTAATTGCTATCCATTCTTTACTAATTAACCGGGTCTTTGATCTAGTTATGCAGTAAACAACCCAACCCTCTCCTTTCTCTCCATCAAACCGAGTTCACAAAATTCTATTAAATCCATCCCCTTTTTAGACTTCTCTGTCTCTGGGGAATCGTTGGGGAACACTTAGAGGTTCATGCTCGAGGAGAAATTGGACTTACTGTTTAGCCAGAAAGAACAAAGTGGGAGTAACAAAATGTGTGCCCAGCCCAGTTTCCCTTGAACCAGTGGTGAAATGTGGGGTGAGTGATTTCACCTCCATGGTGAGCATTTCTGAACCTGCAGTAGCTCCTCCCCAACCGCTGTGTTCCTCTAGTACATTTCATCTTCTAAAGACCTTGATGACAAATCAGAGACGTGAATGTTTCAAGAACCACAGTGAAATGCTCACTCACCACCCGGAGGTGTGGCTCTTGATCAAGAGTTACAGGCAGAAAAGGTCATCCTTAAGTCTACCATCCTCTGAAAGCGCTTGTAACAAGATTGTCTTTGTAACTACTTCCTTAAAAAGACTTCAAAGCCCTTTATTAACCCAAACGATAGCTGAGAGGATAGGGACAGCACAGTTGCACCCCTTGAAATGTGGGTGGCATGTGCTTCCTGGAGACTTTCAGCAGACAAGCTGCTCTATCCCTCCAAAACTACCACGGTCAACCAGCTTCTCTGGTCACTGAGGCCAGCCTGAGAGTCCACTTAGGCTGAGGATCAGCAGAGACCAGAGAGGTGTGGGCTGGTCAGGCCGCTGTGGTCAAGAGAAGAAGGCAGGCTGGCCCAGGTAACAAAACCAAAGGTCATATACCAGGGCTGGGGGTGGGCACCCTTCAGCAGCCCATGTGATCTGAGCCATATCTGTAGGCAGCAGGGAGCCAAGAGAATAGGCAGGGTCACAGAGCAGGAAGGAGACAGAGCCCAGCATGGGGAGCAGGGCAGACACGTTCAGAGGACCCAGGGAAGCCAGAAGCACAAATGACAAGGGTAGTGGTGGGAACAGCGTGTGGCAGTAACAGCAGCAGGAAGGTTTAGTGAGCACTGGGGGCAGCAAGTTAGTAAGACCTTTGACTTAACAACTGAACATGGACTAAATACGAAGAGTGTCAGAACCGCAAGTATATGACTAGATGTATGCATATATTTAAAAGAATACAGACACGTGAGGAAAGTGGGCAGAAACGAGCAACAGGTGATGACAATCTGCACTGAAAACAGAACTCAGACACCGATCTAAGCCAAGATGCAAAACACCTGGTACAGAGCCTTACACTGAGTAGGTCCTCAGTAAATAACGTTAAGTCCCTTTCTTTCACCGCTACCCCAGAGAAGGGACGCCCCCCTCCCAGCTTCCTAAAGAACTATTGATATTATGAACTAGTATGAGCCTTGCCTACTTACCTGTTATGAGAGCAAAGTCTAATTGCTTAGTAAAGCTGTTTAGTCTATTTATCTGTATATCTGCTTCTATCTCACAGTGTATCCCCACTGTGCCATTTACCTGTTAATTTCTTGGCGTCTAAATTTCAAAGGTAAGACCTTATCAGGACCCACTGTACCGTCCACAGAAATTCGTAATTTGAATGCAGCCCTCGCCAAACCCCACCTGTGTCGTCCAGTCCCTAAAGTGTGCCCAGTCCAGGCAGGCACACGATTGGGGCCCAGAGGAGGCTCCTGCCCAGATGGCATTGTACTAAGGGGGCTTCTCAGTAAAGGCAATGACAGACCAAGGGCGTGGCCACTGAAGCGAGTCCCTAGACGCACCCCCTCCCGACCGGGCCAAGGCAGGCGGATCTCCCCCACGCCTGCCCGCGGCTCCCACGGAGAAGGGGGTTCCCAGGTCAGCCCCGGCTCCGGGGAGCGCCCTAGCCGCTGTCCCGCGGAGAGCTGCTGAAGTCAGGGTTACAACTCACCTTGGAACTGGGGCGCCAGACCTCCCGTAGGCAGGGCGTTCTCCCTCCACCCTCCACCCGGTGACATCATGTGTTTAGGACTGAGTCTCTCCATAAAAGCAGCCCGCGGGGAGCCAGGAGCCCAAAGAACTGACGTGCTCGCCCTTGGCGCCCCGGCTGCACGCACGAGCTCCCGGTGCGCACCCCGCCGGCCCCAGCGCCGGAGCCAGAGAGAGACAAGCCCAGCTGCCGGCAGCCCGCGCCCGCCTCCTGTCCGGAGCAGCCGCCAGAAGATGCCCCTCCGCAGCCTGCACGCGGCTGCCGTCCTCCTACTCGTGGTCTTAAAGGAACAGCCTTCTAACCCAACCCCACACAACGGTAAAGTTTCTTCTTTCCTAACAATCCCGAGCGATCAGCCACACCTGGGCAGAAGGATTTCCACGGGGCTCGTTAATGATAAAAATCATCTGGGGGGAGCGGGGAAGGACCTGCATGGTCTCAAAATAGCACATTTTTACAAAGGATGCTTCGTTTTCCTGTGGAATGCAGGATCGGCTCCGGTTGCCAGGGCGCACGTCGTCTTCGCATTAAAATATGTTTGTGTGTTCTCGGAGCACTCCCGCTCTGGAGAGGTGGTTTGGGAATTTGCTAACCGGGGAGGAGAAACAGAACCGGGATTTCAAATATTGTGCCTCGATCCACGTGCACATGGTGGAGTGACCGGGGCGTTCTGGGCAGCCTCTTTACCAGGGAGGGTTTGCTCAGTGGTGGGTGCTTTTCTTTGGATGAGAGGCTCTTTACCACTGTTTCACCTCCAAGTCAAAGGAATGATGCCTCCCATCCTTAATCATTATTTTTCTCCAGAAGGGCTCTACTTCTGGTACGCGTGTGTGTGTGCGTGCCCTCAGACGAGCACACACAGCTTATTTCTGAGTGTAATTAGGGCTTTGAACCCTGAAGGGCTGGAGGCTGGTGGTGCCCAGCCAGTAGCAGAAGGAGATGGAGGGGCCTCACCGGTAGGCTCAGGTCTGGGCAGTGAGTTGCAGAGAGCAGCCAAGGTCGGGGCTTTTGCCTGCCTCTCCACAGCTGGGTGAGCGCTTTTCTGGGGGAGTAGAGGGTGACTTATGGAAACTTCCCGAGTAACGGATGGTGGCTCCTGCCCTTGACAGTTTGTCCCAAGTTGTACGGACATCTGTAGCTGTGACCATTCCCGGACCCAGGCTTGGCTGAAACACTTATAGAAGGGCCCAAAGTGACTAGAATGGTGGACGATCCACCCTCCCTGGCTGGGTGGTGGCAGTGGGAAACTGGTCCTGCTCAGCGGCATGGAAGCTGGAGCCCCCTCCCCTCAGAGGTCACGGTGCCCATGGGGCAGGGCAAGGGGGGGCAGGGGGAGCCTGGCTGTCAGCAGCTTTGCCATTCTTCTTAATTCAGTTGAGTCCACCAGCTGGCATGAAATGCTGGGTAGTATCTTCCTCTTCTGGTGGGGCAGAAGGTGGGTGGAAGAAAGTAGTTACAAAAAAGTGGAAATTAATTTATAAAACTGCAAACTTTGACACAGATTCCCCTCTGAAGAAAGCTGCCCTGAGACCCAAAGTTTGATTGACTTGAAAGAGCTCCAAGCTGCTCCAGGACGAGAGAGAAGCCCTTTACCGGCCCTCTTTCCTGAAAGCCTGTTACTCCCCTCACTCTGGGGGCAGCTCATCCTCCCCCCTCTGCTTCTCTGACCTCCCATACCCTCCTCTCCCCCTCGCTCTTCTCCCTTCCCCCTTCTCCCAGTCGGCTGGGGAAAGTTTTCAGTAAAAAATTTACTTTCACCCCACACTGAGGAGGCAGCCTGCTTACCCCTCGATTCTAAGAACACAGCTTTTAAAATTCTGTTATGCCTCAGGCAGGTTTCTTGGCTTTTTAATTGCCTCCAGGGACAAGGTCAAAGCAAAACTTACTGAGGTGTAAAGTGTCAGTATTAAACCCAAGGTTTCAGGGTGGAGCGGGGTTAAGCTGGGCAACAGGGTGAGAGTGTGGTCCGCCCTCCGCCTGGGGCACTTAAACTCCCAGCTGTTGGCACTGGGGAACATCAGGGTTAGGGAGGGAAGGGGCATAATAAGGTGAAGCCTTGCATCTTCCAGACATAACCTAGGAATTCTCAGCTGCTGGAGGGGAACATTTCTATGAACTCTGCAGAGCCTGCTTTGCCTGAGCCTGGTGTGGAGAGCTGGGCAGCCTTGGGCTGCGTGGACGTGGGTTCTAGCACCCAGGACAGGAAGCAGGCAGGGCCCTGAACCCCTGACCCGAATCTCTGTAAACATCATTTTCTCCGAAGGCACCCAGGACATTCTCCTTGCCCAGTATAAGCTGGGTCTGCAGGTTCTAACAGGCATCCAGCCGGGCCTCCCAAGGCTCCGGATGGAACAGATAACCTTCTTGGAAAGGGAACAGTGCTCTCAGGAAGCTACTGAGGTGTAACCGCAGGGGCCTTTGCCTGGCCTGCCTGTGGGGTCAGTTTAATTCTGTGAAGACCCTTGCCCCTAAAGCTAAAGGTGGTAAACCAGGAGGGGACATTTCCAAAAAGCAAAGGGGCACACTTCCTTTATAAAATCTTCCTGCCTTCAGTTCTGGCTGAACTGAATGAACCAGGCTGGGCCCTGACCTTCATGCAGTGAGAACCCCTGACTCGGCCCACCCTCCCCTTCATTTTACCGTGCTTCTCCTCCCCAGACTCCAGCTTCTGAGCCCCTCCAGGCACAGCCCTTGATACCCAAAGCACCAAGTCCTGAGGGCCAAGCAGGTTCGCTCAGAGAAAGGAGGGCAGGAAAGATTGCTCTGATGCTGCTGCTTTTTAAGAACAACTCCCCAGTCCTGTGTCACCACCTGAGCCCTTACACTCCCTGATGCACTCGATCACACTGGGCCCTGAGCCTACCAGAGTATTATGCTGATACCTCATCTGAGGATGAGAGCTGCAACAACACGGAAACCGCAGCTTAGCAAGCTTTGGGGAAAGTAGCAGAAGATGCAGGTTATTAAGGCCATGATTTGATTTTGGTGCAGGTGCAATTAAAATGTCTGGCCAAGGCACGACTGCTCAGAGGTAGCAGATGTTTTTCCTGGTGGCCTCCAGGATCACTGAGTGGCCTATGTCTCTCAGGGAAGCAGTGAGGACAAACTTCCCCGTTCTTTGTGGGGTTTCACAACCTGGGCCTCCAAGTGCTCTGCCTGGCTAAGTGGCAATCACCTGGCTTCCTTCGCCTCTGAAATCCATGATTCTATTTTAACAGAAGCCCTCAAACAGAACGCTGAGGGGAAATGTTCAGAAAAGAGGTTTGAAGTCTTCTGTAGCTTGGTTCCAAAGCCAGGCTGTTTTGTTCCTTTTCACTACTGTTTCAGTAAAAGGCTAGCAGTAAACTTGGGGGTCACATACAAGTTTGGGTTTCCCCACAGTTCTGGATGTCTTCATCCAATTGCTAATTCAGAGGAGGTTAATCTGGGGACTATTAACTCCCATCCGGTCCATAGCAAGTTTCAGGGGGTCTGTGGGGCCCTGTGTACTTTCACCTGTAAGCATCTTTGCCGCAAGCACTTTCACTGCGTAACTAATTGACCCATAAGGCAATTTTGCTGTAGAAAATAAAATAAAAGTAAAAGAGGGATATCAAGAGGGACATAATGAACAGAAACAGAGTCACAGATGTAGAAAACAAACTTATGGTTACTGGGGGTAAAGGAGCGGGGAGGGATAAATTGGGAGATTGGGATTGACATATACACACTACTATATATAAAATAGATAACTAATAAGGACCTGCTGTATAGCACAGGGAACTCTACTCAATACTCTGTAATGACCTATATGGGAAAAGAATCTAGAAAAGAGTGCATATATGTATGTATAACTGATTCACTTTGCTGTACACCGGAAACTAACACATTGTAAATCAACTAAACTCCAATAAAAATTTTTTTAAAAAAGGACACAGTGAAACATAAGAAATAAATAACAATTTAAAGACTTTATTGCAAAATACAAAATATTTGAATACATTTAAAACATGTGTAGATTCATGGCACTACTGTGCAAATAACTGATTTTATTTTGTGGGTTGTACCTAAGTATTTGTCTTCCAAGTCTTTCATTCATAATATTTTATACCTTTTTCTTTCTTTCTTTCTTTTTCTTTTTGGTTTGTTGATTCATCTCCTCATTCGGCAGTGCACTTTTTCGTTCTCGCTAACATTTCTTCCTTCATTAAGAGAGGTATCAGTTTCCAAATACAGGGATGCATGTTTGTACCTGAGCTTTGTGTTGCACTGTGAAAGCCTCTACCCTGTGGTGTATTCTTGGCATCTTGTCACATCTCTAGTGACAGATGTTTCAAAGTTCTGTGGGAAATGTTGGCTCAACTCTGCACCTTCGAGGCCTTCTGCCTCTTTCTCCTCCAATGTAGTGTGTTTCAAAATAAGAAACCAACTCTTGGGGCAAATGATCGTCATCGGTCAGCTGGATAAAGACATCAATAACATCACTGACTGGAAGAAACGCTAATGCATTTCAACCAGTGGAAACCAAACTGTCAAACCAAAACTTTCAACTAGTTATTTGATCTTTCACAGAAAAATTGTCTTAATGCCAATTAATTATGCAGCAGCGAAGATGTTTATGGCAAAGAAGCTTACAGTAAACAAAACAAACAAAAAAACACCTAACATGGTTCTATGGACCTCCTTAAGTTAACTGTACATGAAATTTTGTGTCCAAGCTTATGGGCATTTTAAAAATTAATTTTTATTGGCGTATGGTTGCTTTACAATGTTGTGTTAGTGGGCATTTTTAGTGAGGAAAGGTCCATAGTACTGATCAAATACTCTAAGGGGTCTGGACTCCCCCCTCTACCCCAAAGATTGGGAAGGAGACTCAAAGATTCTCTAAGTTCGTGGGAAGTGATGGGAAATGTGGAGATATGCTTCTTAGCAGGCACTGATCTTCCGCTTCTCCTTGTGGACTTTCATTTTCTCATCTATAAAACGAGGTGTCGGGTTGCAGGTACGTGAAAGAGCCCTCAATCCATCTCTTCCAAAGTGAGATGTCAACAAATAATGCCTAAACCAAAGCAAATCATGAAGGCACAACATGGCATGTTTTATAGAGATGAGATAATGCCAAGAGAATCATTTTAAAAGAATTCACAGTGGTTGCCATAGGGAGCAGGAAAGTGACTAGGGAATGTCGGGGGACCAATATTTTTATTAAAAGCCTTATAGAACCATCTGACTCTTTAAACCATGTACAAGTGTAATTTGGAAAAATTGCCAATTGAATTTGAAAATTAAAAAGACCAAGGCAAAGAAATGAAACAGAACAACAACAAAAATAGGACATTAAACCAGCTTACAAAGAAAAAACAAACAAAATCCTCTTTTCGCTTTTCAAAACCACCATTGGCTTGAGTAGGAAATGCCCAGTTGTGATAAGTGACTACCAGATGGTTGGTCAGGTAAGTTTTACTGCAAATCATTCCCAAGAGAGAAAGGAGATGTGAGTCTTCCTCTTGCATCCGTACCCTGGTGGGCCGAGAATCTCAGAGGCACTGGGAGAAGCTGGGAGAGAGGGACATAGGAGTTGAACAGTCCCCTCGTTGTGATGTGTCCCGAGACACCCTGAGTCTCAGTTTGGGGTCTCAGGCTCCTCCTGGAGATGAAGAGGGAGGTGTGCCAGCAGGGTAATGAGAGCACAGCTCTGCAACGACTTTTTAAAAACTAAAGTATAGTTAATGTACAATATTGTCAGTTTCAGGTATACAGCAAAGTGATTCAGTTATACATATATCTATATATTCTTTTTCAGATTCTTTTCCCTTATAGGTTATTACAAGGTAGTTCCGTGCATATAGTTCCCTGTGCTATACAGTAGGTCCTTGTTGGTTATTTATGCAACGACTTTTAAAAAAAATTTTATTTTATATTGGAGCATAGTTGATTAAACAATGTTGTGTTAGTTTCAGGTGTACTATGCAATGACTTTTTAAAACTATGTTTTGCTGTCAGCACAAAGGACTTTTATGAGTGAAGGGTGTGGAGTGGGAAGTGATAGGTGACTTTCATTATATTCCTGGCAGGACCCCTCCTCCACATTGCCACTGCCCCTGGAATTCTAACTCAGATGAGGGTGGCAGCTTCCTCAAAGAAAAACTTTCCTTTGGGGATTAGTTTTCTCCTCTTTATGTACTGAGGTGAACTCTTCTCCAGGCTGTGTTGTTAAGTGGGAAAAAGCAAGATGCAATGCAAAAAGGCGGGGGGGGGGGGGGACAGAATACAGAGACCTGTGTGTGCAGCCACACTGTGCAAGTGTTCCCATCAGCTGGTGAAACTAAGTCTAATGAAGCAGGGAGTTCGGGAGGCAGGAATCACTGTCACTGTGTACCTCTCGGTGGCTTTTGAGTTTTGAGCCTTGTGACTTTATTACCCATTCAGGTGATGAAATTTGGCTTCTCTAAGATATACGGGAGGCTTCTGATCAAGAAGCGCCCTCCCTAAGCCCTGGGCCCCTGCAAAAAATCACTGCCTTGTGCTTTGTCTCCCCTGGGAGCACAGCTGCTCTGAGAAGCAGTTGTTCTGACACAGACTCTGAAAAAGGTTTTTTTTTTTCTAATTAAAAAGAATTTTTTTCTTACAGTTTCATTGAGATATACTTGACACACAGCACTGTAAAAATTTAATATGTACGGTATAATGATGTGACTTACATATATCATGAAATGATTATCACAGTAAGTTTAGTGAACACCCATCATCTCATATAGGTACAAAATTAAATAGAAAAAAAAATTTTCCTTCTGATGAGAACTCTTAGGACTCTCTTTTTTTTTTTTTTTGTGGTACGCGGGCCTCTCACTGTTGTGGCCTCTCCCGTTGCGGAGCACAGGCTCCGGACGCCCAGGCTCAGCAGCCATGGCTCACGGGCCCAGCCGCTCCACGGCATGGGGGATCTTCCCGGACCGGGGCACGAACCCGTGTCCCCTGCATCGGTAGGCGGACTCTCAACCACTGCGCCACAAGGGAAGCCCCTCTTAGGACTCTCTTAACATTTTCATATGTAACGTCCAGCCGTGTTAATTATATTTAGCATGTTGTACATCACATCCCTAGTACTTATTTATGACTGGAAGTTAGTACCTTTTGGTCATCTTCATCCAACTCCCCCTGCCCTCACCCACTGCCTCTGGTAGCCACAAATAAGATCTCTTTTTCTATAAGTAAGTTTGTTTGTTTTTGAAGTATATTGACCTACAACACTATGTTAGCTCCTATTATACAACAGAGTGATTTTTTTCTATACAATTAAAATGTCACCATCCAAGGATATTAGTTATTGACTATATTCCCCACACTGTACATTTCATATCAGTGACTCATTTATTTTGCAACTGGAAGCTTGTACCTCTTACTCTCCATCACCTGTTTCTATCCTCCCTCCATGCACCTCTCCTCTGGAAACCACCTATTCTCTGTATCTCTGTTTCTTTTGTCATGTTTGCTCATTTGGTTGGATTTTTAGATTCCACATATACGTGAAATCATACAGTATTTGTCTTTCTCTACTTATTTCACTTAGCATAATACTCTCTAGGTCCAGCCAGGTTGTCACAAATGGCAAGATTTAATTCTTTTTTATGGCGGGGTAATATTCCATATATATATATCTATGGAATATATATATATATATATATATATATCTCAGTTCTTTATCCATTCACCTATTAATGGTCACTTGGGTTGCTTCCATATCTTGACTATTGTAAATAATGCTGTAATGAACATAGGGGTGCATATATCTTTCCTAATTAGTGTTTTGTTTTCTTTGGATAAATATCCAGGAGTGGAATTGCTGGACCATATGGCAGTTCTGTTCTTAATTTTTTTGAGCAACCTATAGATCAATACTGTTTTCCATAGTGGCTGCACCAATTTACATTCCCACCAGCAGTGCATAAGGATTCCCTTTTCTCCATGTTGAAAAAGTCTGAAGTTCTGGGCATCCACCTCCTTTTAATTTCACCCATTTAAAAATAAAATCTGCCATGTTTTCTCTAACTTGTTCAAGCTCAGTTGTACTTACTTGCTTTTTTTCTTTTTCTTCTTTGCAGGATCCAAGTGGACCTATATAGGTAAGTAGAGATCTTAAATACTTTTTTGAGGAGATGACTATTTAATGAGAAAGTCAGAAACTTCTTGATCTGTAGAGGTTATTTTGGGGGGTTGGGGAGAGCAGTTCTGGTATTGTCAAAAGAGGGCACAACGTCCTCTCTAAAGACTTGCTCCACACGGGTCTCAGACAGCTCTTTCTCCAAGGAGCTGAGCCTGCTTTGTGCATTTGAACTGCGAGTCACAGTGTAAGGCTTTCAGATTCCTGCAAACCACCCAGGTGAGGATGCCCAGGTTACCTTCAGACTGCAAGGGCCCTAGGCAGGAGAGTGCCCTTCTCTGGAGGACATTTATTCTACAGTAAACAAAGAATAAAGGGCTCCTTTCTGAAAGTTAGGCTCAGGCCCGAGAACTTAAGCTGCCAGTGTGTCTAGAATTAACTTCTCGTTGCCGTGTTTGTAAGCAAGCAGTGGACCAAGCAGTGATGGTCAGTCCTTAGTGAAAGAGGAATGCTTGTCTTAAATGGAGAGACAGGGACATCAAGTGTGCAAAGAGGTTTCGAGATAAGCAGCTTGAAATCGGCTTAGCTCATGTATTGCAATGAATGGGAAATTTGGTCATCAGCTGGAGTGGGGATGGGGGTCAAGCTCTAGGGTCCACTGGCAAGCACAGGAATGTTAATAATGACTTGTTTGGGACTGAGTGACGAGGGATGTGCAAGAGGCATTGTTATGGGGAGCAGGAGGGTGGAACTGGCCTCACTGGCACAGGAGGGGTGGTGAGAGGCAGGGAAGTTGATTACTACAGAGGAAGCAGAATCCAGAGAAAGATCTGATTTGGATTTGCTAGTTAGCCTTTGGATGTTTGTTAGCCCGAGAGGCAGAGAAAAGTCCCTGAGCTAATCAACCAGCTACCTCCAGGCCAAGGTCTCTTTGGCTCTAGCATTGCATGGCTCCACTGCTACTAACATCCCTTACGTACTTATTATGGGCAAGGCACGTTGCTAAGTGGGTGGGTAATTAGAAGCATAGGCTGTGGTCTGTAGATGGGAATTACTTAAAGCTCACAATTCCAAGCAGAATATAATAGGTAATAATAGCAGATAACAAGTACAATTCAGATAACAGCCCCAATTCAGTACTCTGATGGTTCAGAGGAGGACGAGAGTGCTAGGGCTAGATGGTCAAGGAAGGCTTCCTGGAGGAAGAGGGTTTTCAACCAGACCTTGGAGGATGGGGAGGATTCAGTACGATGGGAAGGAAGTGCTATTGGCCAAGTTGATGATGGTATCACATGAATGGAGGCAAGAACGAGCAAGACGGCATTTGAGGGAAAACATGTAGAGAAGTCGTTACAGGGGAGGGATGGACTCTAAGGTCAGAAAGATAGGTTGGGTCACGTATTAAAAGACTGCAGCAGGTCTGTAAGTAAGGATGCTGGCCCATCTCCCATCTCCAAGCTAGGTGGTCAAATGAAAAAAGCCAGGTATAGTGTGTATACGTGGCACCATGTGTGTACATTGTAACTTTGTGTTTGCACGGAATTTTTCTAGAAGGATTCAGGAGAAACCGAAACAGTAATGGCCCCTGGAAAGGAGTACTGAGGGACTAGGGGTCAGCTCTGGGAGGGAAGAGTTACTTTTCACTGTCCGTAAAGTTTGAATGTTTATCCTGTGATTGCCTTACCAAAACATGCAAAATAAAACAAAATACTAAAAAAAATGTTTTTCAACAACATTTAGCTAATACTTTAAATTATCCCAAAATACAGAGAGAAAAACATGAGACACAGCAGGCCTTTTTTTTCCCCCCAAAAGACTAACATTGTGCAACAGGAAGGCATTGTTGCTGTTCTAAAGGCCTATATCAGACTTTCTACTAATGGTACCAACCACAGGGTTACTGTGAGGATCGAATGGTGAGATCCATGTGAAATGGGCTGGCACAGTATTGATACTTGTTCTACAGCAAGCACCCAATAAAAGTAGACTATGACTATTATTATCAAGATACATTGTTTTCTTGGAATAGATTTTTACTTCTCTCAAAAATAATAATAGTTTTGTGTCTACATGTTTTCTTAATATGAGAAGGCAATTTGACGCCTGTGTATCTCATCATTATTTTTTGGAGTTGAATGTTATTTCCCTCACTACCACAAATAAAAGCTTCATGTATGTCCATCTTTTGGTAACATGTTGTTAAAGCTATAATGATTGCATTGTGTCAACAGTATTCTATTATATTGAGAGCGTTGTATGGACTTCTCTAAGGTGAACATATTTCATTAATAAATATTGTTCTAAATTAAAAAAAGAATCAGGGGCAGCATGGAGGGGGAGGCCAGGCTCTTCCCACTTTGTCCCATGGATGGAGGGGCGGGGCAGGGGGTAATTTGCATTTTAAGGAGAGTAGGGGGTGGTAGGTGGTGGAAGAGGACGGATGGGAGGGAGGCCGGAAGGTGTTTGGCCTTTGAAGAAACCCTATTCTGTGTCTTAACGTCCAGTTTACAGTGGCGGCAGTAAGAGGGAAGGGTAGGGCAAGAGACCTGACAAAGGAGGAATTCGTGCAGTCTGGGGATCAGGGCCCCTTGGGCAGGTTCAGTGTGTGGGAGGAGACAGGAGCAGTGTAGGCACGGAACGAAGGTGGGACTCAAGTTCTGGACCTTATTCCATATGGTCTGGAGGAAGCACGTGAGCCCTTGGGGTCTTGCTTTCTCCCCATCTGTGACCTGGGGAAGGGGTTATCCAGATCAGTGTTCCTCAAGCTATGGGTTGGGCTCACCTGCATCAGAATCACCTGGAATGCCTTCCAGATATACAGATTTCTGAGCCGCAGCCTGGATCTGGGGGAGGGAGGGAACCTGAAAAACCTGTCTATTTCAGGTGATTCTTAGGCACTCTGTTAGAGAACCTCTGACCACATGGTTCCCAAGACCTTTCTAGCCTGAGTCAGAGGTAACTTGCCCCACACCTCTTCTACTGGCTTCCCAGGTGGAGTGGAGACACAAGTCACGTCTCCCCAGGGCTCCCTTCGTCTGCGGGACAGCGCCCCTGGGCAGGGCAAGGAAGTTACAGAGAACAGAGAGACACGGTGTCAAGAAGGTGTAGGAGGAAAATCTTACTGCCACTTAGGCATGACATGGTGCTCCCCAAGGGAGGGCCTTTCTGTCCAGCCGTACCAACCAATCCAGAAGCACTTCTTCCTGACCATTAGCGCTGGCCAGCCCTCTGTCCCTCCTGCGTACAGTTAGAGCAGCTCTTTGCTGAGGAAGCAAAGGGCAGGGTCTAAAGATGCATGGCATGCATGCGGGCGAGCACAGAGGCAAACCTGGTTTTTTATTAGTGAAATGAGCACACGTGATGTGGAGTCAGGTCAGTGGGGGCCAGTGAAGGAGGCAAACAGGTCCAGGCTGGCAGCTGGCACTTGTGCTTGGAGTCACACAAGTAAACAGAGAGCCTGGCATAGGTGCCGGGGGTAGCGGGGGAGGGAAGGATGGTTTCCAAACAATACAGGCTGCATCAAATGGGGCAAGTCCAACCCAAGGCCACATGCCAGTTTTCCCAGGGCGCAGACCTCAGCTACTTTTCACATAGATGCCGCTGAGTCATCCTACTCTGCGGGCCTCTCGCTTCCAGGAACACATGATAGGACTTCTAGAAGCACACGGAAAGAGAACTCGAGCCCCATCCCCTCTCCACACTGACTCACCAGGCTAACCTCCCGGATGGCCCCCTGCAGACAGGAGGACCGTCTGGCAGCCAGGATGGAGCCAGCCCTGCCCCTGAGGGCTCCTCCCGGGTGGCTGGAGCAGCAGCTGGGTACGCGTTGGGATATGCTGGGTCAGAGCCCTACCCCCTGCAATCAGCCCCAATTCAATCCTGCTGAGCCACCAACTCTGAAATGGAGGGCAACTGCAAGTCAGGCTGACACGTGAGAGAAGGCTGAACTCCAGTCTGCTCAAGTGCATCTCTGCTGTTAGAAGGCAGGGTAGCGGTTGCCCTTGGGGTGCGGAGGTGACTGGAAGGAGGGCATATTGGTCACGTTTCGTCCCTTGACACGGGTGCTGTGTTCAGTTTGTGAAAATCCATCAAGCTGTTCACTTACGATACGTGCACTTTTCTGTATGTATATTATAGTCAATAAAAGAGTGAAAAAATTCCAGCTGGCTGGGAGAGTCATCCGTACCCCAAGAGATTTTTCAGCCCTCCCACAAGAAACAACCAAAAAACCCTCAGCGTGTTCAAAATAACAGAGCAACCAAAAGGAGTGACTGTATTGAAGCTAACGACCCAGGAACGCATCACGTGAGCAGAGAACGGACATGGGGCTCCATCCCAGAGGATGCCAGACACTGCTCTGGTGCTCCTCCAGTGTGAGCTAGTTCAGAAACAGACAAATACCACTGTTCATCATTTGGGAGAAATAAGACAAACCGTCATGGGAGATGAGACGTAAGGGGAAGAGGAAGCCAACCCCCCTCCTGGCAGGTGAATGAGTCCCACTTCTCCCCAAGTCAGGGTCTCGCAAGGCATCCACCCCTCCATCCCAGATCGGGGACGCTGGAAAGATGGCAGCTTAGCCTGCTGGTGCCGGGCACCGGGCTCGTAGGCCCTCCTGCCCAGCTTCTTGGTCCCGGGCTCTGTCAGGACTCCCTGTGACCAGGCACTGCCACCTCATTCCTTAACTGCTCTCCTTTCTCCCAGACAACAGACGCTCTGTCTTAAAGAATTTCCTTTGGGAATTAGGAAGGGATCCTCCATTGGAGCGAACCTCATTGGTTCTCCAGGCTCCCACCTCCACCCCCTTCTGTCCAGCATCTGCTGGAATATTAAGTTACTATAAACAAACTATCTCTGGGGTTCGGGACATCCTTCCCAAGCTAGAACAAGACATGGAACACATGCAAGGAAGCTAGGAAGCTTTACTTTTGTACTAGGCAAAGGCACCGTGTGACCTTCACACTCAAAGGCAGTATAAAAAACAGATTAAATAGAGCTAAAGGGAGAACTTAGAACAGCAGTTAGGGAGCATGTGCAATTAATAGGCTGATTTTATTACGGAGAACTGTCGTCTTTACCAAAGGTAGAGGCCTGGACAACTCACAATACCCCAGTGACTTCTCCCCCGTTCCCACGCCATCCTGAGGATGAAGGACGAGAGGCACAAAGGCCTCTTATGGGAAAGAGGGAGAGAGAACAAAAAAGGCCAAAACATGTTTTTCATCCCAGGGAACTGAATCCCTAACCCCTGTGTCTTGGGGATTTCCCTCGAGGCTTAGCAATCCAACCCGCTGTGATTTATTAAATCTGTGCTGTGGTTCCAGTTACTTCTAATTGAAGTTGTGACATCCAGGGTCTGCCTGGATGTGGTGTGGTCTACCCACTCGTCATGATTTCTCATCTTTCCTGAGTTGCAGAATTGAGGTTTGTGTGTTCTGGAGGATCTTGGCCTGTAGCTGCCCAAATGCCTGCATGTTCATATTCACAGCTGGCCTTACCAGCTGGGTGAAAAACTAGGGAAGCTAGCATTTGTTCCTAAAGGCGGGTGTAGTGTCATGGGGGGCGAGGGACGGGTGAGACAGAAAACCAGGAGGAAGAAGTGGAGAGTGTACAAAGCCCAGAACCAGGCAGACCTCCTGGAAATAGCAGCTAGGCCACTTTCTGGATAAATGGTCTTAGGAAAGTAACAACCTCTCTGGAGCTTGGTTTTCTCAACTACAAAATAGGAGCAGTAATAGCATCTACCTCAGTGGCACCTGGAAGGGCAGCACCAACATCACCTGGGGCTTGGGATGCCCTTCCCAAACACTCAGAACTACAAGCGAAACTCATGGGAGAAGCCTGGGAGGAAAAACCCAAACCCTTCACCTCCTGTTCTTTTAGCAGCAAGAAAAGCACCATATATGACTCTGTTAGAAACGCAAATTCTCGGGCCCTGCCCAGATTTACCTCCAAATCAAAAACTCTGGGGCTGGGCCCAGCAGTCTGTTTTAACAAGCCCATCAGGTGATTCTGATACACACTCAAGTCTGAGAAACTCTGCTTTGCTTCAGAGTCATGGCGAGGATTAAATAATACACAGAAGCAGGCTCGCGGTGCCTGGCGAACAGTGAGCACGTGTAGCTAATCGTCTTCTTTCCCTTCACTTCACAGAGTTATGGTGGAATTCTATTAGCTAATAGATGGGGAAATGCCTGGTAAACTCCACAATACCAAACAAACCTGAGTTTTGTTAGAAAGGATCTACTTCTTCGTGCTTTTCTGAACTGCCTGAGTTTTTAACAGTGAGGAGGTATTCTTTTTATATTCTGAACAAACAAAAGGAGTTTCCCTTGTGAGAAAAAAAGTGATTGAGCAAAAAACCCCAAGGGCGCCAAGCGGGCGTCACAGGCCAGAAAGTTCTTCCCAGCTTTATCCTTCAGACCAGGGGTCGAGCTGGAGCTCATCACCTGGGCACTTTCCTGGCATCTAGGCACCAGATATCTGGTTCCATAGCCGTGTCACCTCAGCCACGCAGCTGAAGTCACTGGAGCACGCCCTGCCTCCCTGCCCAGCCACGGGGGCAGGGTGCTGCTCCCCCCTGAGCCTCTGGGCTGAGCCTCGATTTAGGGTTCAGGAGTGGAGCTGGGAAGAAATCTGGGGCTGGGCTACCAGGGCTCTGAGCTATGTAAGTCCAGCCCCGTGCAGGGACTGTCACCCGCCTGGGGCAGAGACAAGCCTTGGAACTGCGGGCTGAGAGTTGGCTGGCGAGAGCTGGGAGGGGGTCCTGCCAGGGGCTCCGTCAGGCCTCTGGCTGTGCTCAAACTTGCCCTCTCTGCTTCATGCTGGTCTCAAGCCCCAGGCATTCAGAAGCCAGTTAAAGCCCTTGGCAGCCCATTCCCAGCAGGGGGAGAGAGAGGAGCCCGTGGGGTAAACCAGCTTAGAAGAAAGATTGAAAGCAAAAAGGCTGAATTCAGAGCAGGTGTGTGAAGGCGCCCCGGGCAGAGACTAGAAGGTCTCGTTTTCCACGGAGAATGGACCAGAGATTGTCTCAGCAGGCTCCACGTCTCCTTGAAGGGAGCAGGGGCCCTCTCTCCTGGTCTGTTACTGTCTTCCTCTGCAGGGGCGGCGACAGGGGTGAAGGGTGCAAGCACGACTGCGGAGCCCAAGAGCACAGCCAGATTCTTCCCAGGGTCACACCGCATGGCCAAGAAAGAGAGCCAGGGAGTGTTCTAATTTCATAATTTTACATGTAGCTGTCCAGTTTTCTCAGCACCACTTATTGAAGAGGCTGTCTTTTCTCCACTGTATATTCTTGCCTCCTACCAAACATAAAATAGATAGCTAGTGGGAAGCAGTCGCATAGCACAGGGAGATCAACTCGGTGCTTTGTGACCACCTAGAGGGGTGGGATAGGGAGGGTGGGAGGGAGGGAGACGCAAGAGGGAAGAGATATGGGAACATATGTATATGTATAACTGATTCACTTTGTTATAAAGCAGAAACTAACACACCATTGTAAAGCAATTATACTCCAATAAAGATGTTAAAAAAAAAAAAAGAGAGAGCCAGGACCTGCTGTGGACAAAGACGGTATTTCATTGATTCTCAGATGCAACTTTTTTATTTTAGCATCTCTGTAAGTGGGATATATCTTATAATCCACGGCATCTAGAAGCAATGAAATATGGTAGCTGTTCCGCAAATACCAAGAAGCACCCTGTTTGATGCTAAGAGCACAGAGAAAGGAGCTGAAATGATTTAATTTATCAACAATTAAATAGTGAAACAGTAGGGGCAAGAAAATGTAAAAATAATGGCTAGTATGCATGCTGTCCAACACAGCATATAGGAATGATGGGGAATCATATTAGATTTTGAACTGTAACTTCTTTCAATTTTCAGTCAAGCCACAGTTCACTTACACTTTTTAGTGGTGTTGGACCAGTATGACAAGTATTTGTAAACAAAATAAATTAGGTGCTTTTTTTTTTTTTTTTTTGGCTGAGACACATGGCTTGTGGGATCTTAGTTCCCTGACCAGGGATTGAACTGGGCCACGGCAGTGAGAGCACCGAGGCCTAACCACTGGACCGCCACGGAATTCCCATAGACAGGCTCTTTTTCTTCTTCTTTTTTTTTAACTCACAAAAGTATTCCTTTAAGGAACAAGCTTTCCAGTGACCTGGCAAACATTTAATTTTTGCCAACCAGGAAGGAACAAATACGAGCTGCCACCTCCTCATGTCCATAAAGGTTGACTCAGGACTGACGTAACTGTCCTATGTGACAGTTTTGTCATTGTTAGAGATTTCAGTAATTAAAACGGGAAGCAGAAGCTTAGGTTACTTTCCTTATCAAAACTATGTTCCTTGGAGCCGCAATATTATGATGGTTTTTGTGCTTTTGTACATTGCATGTCTTAAGCTGAGTGCAGTTTAAGGGATCCTTTCTAATTACAGGAAGGTACTTCTTTCCTTCAACACTGTGATCTGACCTGTGACAAATCTGTACTATATACTGTGTAAATGGCTAACAAGTCAATTGCAAACCAACTGAATGTACAAACCTTAGTGCTGGTGCTGAAATCTCTTCAGAATAGTCATCATGATCTCAAAGTTTGTTTCAAAATTTGCAAGCATCAAGTGTCAATCAAAACTGAAGATGAAACACTAATGAATGTTGAATTCTCATGCTTTAGGTGGACTTCCTTATTAGAGTTTTTGGTTCTCTGCTATTTTTACCGTACTGTTTCATTTAAATTTCCTACATGCTAACTTCATTTGTGCGACTGAAATAAAATTGCAGTATATAAAAAAAAAAAGAACTGGCATGACTCTAAATAAAATGGCTCATTTAGCTCATCTTAACTTTTTAAATGAGTTTGTAATCATTAACTTGTGACTAGATCAGCTGTATGAGTTCTGGGTGAATAGGAGACCCATGCAGATCTCGTAAGGATGCCCGTGGTTAGCTTCAGGGCAGATGGTCATGCTGCCCCCACCTTTTGGGACAGTTGGCTTAGAAAGGGCTCCTTGGTTATGATGAGGGTGAGACCTGCTTATAGCAGGGAATGGTGACACTGGCAAATGGCGCCTGCTGCTTTTGTAGGGAGGCCTCTCCTTGGTACTCCATCTTCTGGGAACTGCACGAGAAGTGGAGAAAGGAGAAAAGGTGACTGTGAAGGTTGTGGAACAAAGAGGTTTTGTAGCGGGTCTGAGGCAGTCATGCAAATGACTGTTTCCCCTTTTGGCTTTGCCCACCAGGAAGCCCAGAGGCAAACTGGTGATTCCAACCTGCAAATCTAAAGGTTCTTCATTGATAGTGCCCTTCGAGTTTACAGGTGTTTTTCATGATCCTGAGCCAAAATGTTATACAAATAAATTTCTGGAATTATTACCTAGAAGGGACCTGAGAGTAATGGTACCCTACACATGCATCACTCTTTTATTCTGCCCTCCTCCATGGATACCATTGTTTAAAAGGTTTAACAAATTATTAATGAAATAGTTAGTTCTCCCATTTGTTATTAATCAAAGACAGATCTGAAAACCAATCAAAGTTTTTAGTTAGCCCAAGATAAGGATTCACATTTATTCCATAAACATTTATAGAGTAAAAACAAAGTGCCAAGTATTAGGCTAGGTGCTGAGGAAATGATGAATAAGGCATGAAAAAGACTGAGAATCTGGGAGGAGACAGTGAATTAGGCCTTACAAAGCAGAGAGATGAACCACAGAAAAGAGTGCCCTCACTTGGGAAAGGATTAGAGAAGGCTTCCTGGAGGAGGTGATGTCTAAGCTGAGACCTGGAGGACACGTAAGAGCTAGCCAGGCAAAGGGCAGGGGTTGAAAGAGCCTTTAGGGTTAAGGGACAGACTGTGCAATGATCACCTAGGTTGGCAGGTTCTGGGCACTACCAGGGACCTCAGTGAGGAGCGCAGGGGCTGGGGAGATGGACCAGGGCCAGAGTGAGGGGCCCGTGAGCTGGCTGAGGAGTTGGGACCTCATTCTGGAGACAGCAGGGGGACAGCTGGAGCGTTCTAGGTGGAAAGCTGAGATAAGCCTTTTAGAAGGATCACTGTGGCTACAAAGTAAAGAGTGAATTGAGTGTGAAACATGGAAGGAAGGGGGCCAGATGCAGGAGAGGGGGATAGGGGTCTGAACCACGGGAGGGGCAGTGGGGGTCCTGACCTGTTGATATAACTCAGCCAGAAACGTACGATATCTAATGTTGCAACTGGCAGGAGCAGCCTGATTGTAGATGAGAGCCCATCTCTGTTGGGCTTCGTGAAGTATTCAAATCAGCATCCAGGCTGCCACTGCTGCCTAGGTGGGACCCTAGTGGGGAGCACTGATGTGGCCAAGCCCCACACTCATTTACAGATGAGGCGAGGAAAGCTCAGAGCTGTCAAGTGGCCCAAGCATGAGAAGCTGAGCCAGGACTGGAATTTGTGTCTCCTGATTTCCGTCTCGTGTATTCTCCCAGCCATCTGGTGGATGCTCATTTTATGCCAGGCATTGTGCACCCTACACGACGCATCACAACACGGCGCAAAAGCCATTGAGGAAATGCAGTGAGTTTTTTGAAAAAGTAAATAATATAGACTTGCCAGAAACAAATTATGCCAAATTAACTTGCTTTTCTTCCCTACATCAGAGTAAAAGCCTTAGTGGTTAAAGAAAACACAACAGACTTAATACCTGTTGACATAAATAAACATTTGATATGGTTCCTTGTGACACACTCAAGGGAAATGTAGATCAAAGACCAGTGTGGTTGCCAGGGAAAAAAATCAATACAGTCAAGTCATCGTTACTGTAGGCAGCACACGGCTGGGAGAGATGTCAGAGGTCCTACAGGGACAGTAATGAATCAACACCGTTTTCGGATTCTTGGGAGTAGGATGGACAGCTGAGGGAGTGTGGTGGTTGGAATCAGAAAGATGAGAGTTGGAAGGAAGAACTGGGAATAGACACACGTAAGTGAAGAAGAAAAGCAGATCAAAGAGAGTGGGTGGACCTGGGGGTGGGGAGAAGGGCAGGAAGTAGCTCCTGGTGAGGAACACCGTGCGAGCGCAGCAAGACAGGAGCCCCAGCAGAGACTGAATGAGAGCTGCCTGCCCCGTGCTCGGTCCTGGTGATTCAGGAGAGGTGTATGCACGCATTTACACATGCACACATATGTGTGCTCGCATGCATCCACGTTCACGTGTATCTACATTCTTAGGTGTGTCCACACCCCCGACACTCACACCTCCATCTCCTACACCATGAACTTGGAGTGAGCCTCTCCGCCGGTTTCTGAGCTACGGGAATGTGTGTCGACATCCCACTGCCTGGAGCGGTGCTTGGGTGAGAACTTACAGCCACCCCTCAGTGCTTCCTTTTGGCAGTTTCCCAAGAGCCTCCCAGCTCTTGATGAACCTTCTGGTGTAATGCTTAAACGTCTCTATCAGCAAGGATGGAACAGGGAGTGCCCCAGCACTGAGTAAAACTGAGCATGGGAGGTCTGCAGGGAAGACTGGGTGTGCAAAGATGTCCGGTCAGAAACCTTGTTACGCCGTGGGGAAAACAATGGAGAACGGCAGGACTTTGATGCTCTTCCTTCACTTAATTGCCTTGAGAAGCATAGGATCCTCTGGGGTTAATAACCAAGTGCTCGCTCTCCAGCGAAGGCTAATGTGCTGAATGATCACTGGAGAATGTTTTCCTCCCTGGTGGTTTTTGAGCACGAGCCTGCTGCAAGCAAGGCAGTGTTCGAGGGGTACGGGACTGAGCAGGAGCCCCTTCTGGCCCCAAGGGGGGTTACCTAGAAGGAGAACATATGCACACCATGTGGGGAGTGACAGCCTCCCCCAAGGGGCTGCTCGGGCAGAGGCAGAGAGCCCAGTGCAGGAGAGGTGCTGAGGGAACGAGGAAAGAATGGTTTGTTTCTCTGTTTACTTTTGGCTCTGGGAGTGAGGGAAGGCACCAGGGAGAAGGTGGCACTTGATCTGGGATGGCAGGATTTCAGAGGTGAAACCAGTCTGAAACGAAATGCCACATCACCATGCATATCTCATTAGAAGTAAAAGGAGCCAGGCAGGGAGCCCTAGATTTGTTTTCCGGAGAGATGAAAAGGAGAACTTGCTCTAAAATGTTGGAAAACAGCCCCTAAGGGCGGGCGGGGGGGGGGGGGGCGGCGGAAAGGAGGAATTGAGACAATTCCATTCAGAAGGGCCTGGGAACCAGCATGTCTTATAAGTCCATCACAAATAGACACTACGCTACCATGTTTATTCCTCCCAACAGCCCTGGGGTCCTGCCGGGTGGGTACTGCCACTTTCATTTTGTAAGCGAGGCTCAGGGAATCTAAGAGATATGTTCAAGGTCACACAGCCAGTAGGTGGTGGAGCTGTGACTGGCAGCTTGGCCAATGGCTCCAAAGCCCTTGACCTTCCCACTGCACTTCACACCCCTCTGGAAGGGAGACAGAAGTAGCCTGGATGGGGACTTCCCTGGTGGCGCTGTGGTTAAGAATACACCTGCCAATGCAGGGGACATGGGTTCGATCCCTGGTCCGCGAAGATCCCACAGGCCGCGGAGCAAATAAGCCCGTGCACCACAACTACTGAGCCTGCACTGTAGAGCCCACGTGCCACAAATCCTGAGCCTGTGTGCCACAACTACTGAAGCCCGCGTGCCTAGAGCCCGTGCTCCACAACAAGAGAAGCCACCGCAATGAGAAGCCCGCGCACCGCAACGAAGAGCAGCCCCTGCTCGCCACAACTAGAGAAAGCCCGTGTGCAGCAACGAAGACGCAACACAGCCAAAAATAAATTAATTAATTAAAAAAAAAAGAAGTAGCCTGGATGAACTGGATGAAGGCTTTCAGGTGTGAGAAGAACCATCAAACAGCAAGTTTTCCCCCTAAAAGGGAAAACTGAGGGAGCAGCTTTAAATAACAGCAAAAGCGCTATAGGTTAGATATCAGAAAGGACTTCCTCTTTGTGAAAGCTGGTAAGTGAAGGACGGGCTCAACAGCAGGCCAATGTTCAGAGACTAGCCAGCCTCCCTTAGGTCAGGTTCCCCCGTGGGTAGCTGCAGAAAGCTCACGTCTTTTACCAGATCCCCTCTTTCTGTTATTTCCAGACCCCCCAGGAATGTTTACAAGGTCACAAATCTCTCCATTGCTGCTTCTCCCCTCTAGCTCTGGACCATCGCCAGGGCTTGTCTGCTGGTCCCCTCTCACCACCTCATAACTGCTGCTGCCGCCCAGGCTCTGGACCCTCCAAAGGCTGCTGCTGGGGAGAACGTGAGGGTCAGGGTCAGTGGCAGCCTGGCTGCTTACTGGCACGTGACTTTGGGCATATTACTCAACATCTGTGCCTCAGTCACCTCATCTGCTAAATGAGAACATAGTGCCTCTGTCGTAGGGTTGTTACGCAGATTAATTAATACCTGTTAAGCATATAGAATGGGGGTTGGTGAACTATGGCCCATGGGCCAAATCCAGTCCACCACCTGTTTTTGTGAATAAAATCTTCTTGGAACACGGCTACACTCACCTGTTTACATATTCTCTATGGCTGCCTTTTTTTTTTTTTTAAACAAAAGCAGAGTTGGGTAGTAGTGACAGAGATCATACAGCTCACAAAGCCTAAAATATTTGCTATCTGGCCTTTTGTAGAAAATGTTAGCCAACCTTTGATATAGAATGATGCCTGGCATGTAGTAAGTGCTCATTAAATGGTAGCTTTAAGAAAAACAACAACTCACTAGGCTTTGGAGTTTAACAAAATTTGACTGAGGTCCCAGGGTGACGCAGGCAACTACAGCCTAAGAGGAAAGTCAGATGTCTCTGTCATCAGTACTCCCCGAAGGCAATGATCGTCCCCGTCCCTGGGGGTTTCCTACCATCAGGATGTACGCACCAGTCTTGCTCTCCTGGCCTGGAGACCTGACTGTGTTTCCCCTCCCCTGAGGTTAGGCCTCCATTCCTCTTTCCTGCCCCAGGATGACTGACAGAGAGAGCACCTCATTCTTTCTAGAAGAACACCCTCTGCAATGTGTGATCTGCTCTTTCCTTCTGCGTGGCCCAGCCGAGACAATCACAATAGTCCAGGGCTTCTCAGCCTCTGCACTGTTGACATTTGGGGCAGGATAATTCTTTGTCTGGGGGCTGTCCTGTGCCCTGTGCGATGTTTAGCAGCAACCCTGGCCAGCCATCTACCCACTGAATGTCAGCAGCATTCCCCCTTATGACACCAAAAATGTCTCCACAGACGTTGCCAAACATCCCGAGGGGACAAAAGTCACTCCTGAGCACCACTGGCTTAGTCTGAAATAACACCACAGGTGAGGCAACAACCTTCCAGTCCAGGACAGCTAAATCCATTATTTTAGAAAGGCAGTGCTCTTCGCAAGGGCACAGACCAGTTAAAGACGCACCCTATTTGGATCACTGGATCACTAGACAGAACGCTTGGCACCTCAGCCTGAAACGCCAGCACTTGGACTGTTACAGCCGGGGCTGAGCTTTCACAGAAACGCTGGGTAGTTACCTGCCTCAAGTCTGGGTCACTAAGAGGGCTTATCCAAGTGCTCTGTCCTGCAACAGGGGGAGTGGGACAAAGTTTTGGTCCCTCCCCCAGAATGCAGAAAATGCTTATGGACCTCCCCAGCTGCCCTGCCCCTTCCCACATGAAGATTTTCCATCCTCATCCGTTTTTTACATTCTACTCCCCCTCAAGTGACAGGAAGAAACTGCTAGCAGCTTTAAAATAACAGTCTATTCACTGATTCACTTATTCTTTTGATCAATCCTTAATGATTCCCTTTGTGGGCTGGTCACTGAGGATCAGAGACAAGCAGGACACAGCCCCTGCCTTCCATGCACTGAGGGTTGAGAGGCAAGCAGGCGTGTAAACAGGTAATGACAACGGAGCAGATTAAGTCTTGTGATAATGTACACTGACCCTGGGGACACAAAGGTGGGGCAGAATTCCTACATTTGGGGGTGACGGTGGCTGTCAGGCTTCCCTGAGGAGCTGATTCTTGAAAGATAAAGGAGTTAGCCGGGCAAGGAGAGTGCGTGTATGTTTACGTGCATGGTGGTGTGCGTTTTAGGGATGAAAATGGCATTCCGCTGCAGGCGGCAGAGCTCCGAAACCAGACGAGAGTGTGGGGTGCGATCAGAGAATCAGGATGGCAGCAGCTCAGTGTCTGAGAGGTGGTAGGGAAAAGATTCTCCCTGCGTCTGTGAGCAGAGGCTCCGACAGCTTTCGTTCCAGACTATCTTTTCAAAGATGTTTATGTAGCAAGTCATCTTGTATAGATAAGGCAGTGTCTCCTTCCAGGGCAGAGAGCAGATCTGTTTGCTGTCCAGTAAAATCATGTCTCTCTTGGAGGCAAAGGTTGGGCAAGTTTGCTAACCACCCCCCTTTACACGCTGGGGTTTCCTAAGCTGAGAGGGACGCTCCTTATGCAGAGCAGCTCGCAAGTGGAGGCGTTACAAGGCCCTGGTTACATCACCCTATGGAACTGGGGCTTGAGAAACAGCTGCAAATGTCACTCTGCTATCCCTGTGAGTATTAAACTGTCCTTCGTCTCTGACTCAGCAGTCTCGTGTCTTTACCAGCATCCGTGAAACTGTGGCAGGCTAACTTGTTAGTCGGGGTGAAGTCTTAAGACTCCCACCCCCACTTTGTGACACACGGTAGTAGGGGAAGCAAAGCCTAGAGAGGGGGGTGGGATCATGACGGGCTTGTGGGCTGCACTCCAGACCTTGGGATTAAGCCTGAAGGCTTGAGGAGCCACTGAAGAACTTTCAGCAGAGAAATGTCTGGATCTGGATCTAGCGTAGGGAGTGGAGGGCTGGAGAAACAAGGCCAGTGAGGTCTACAGATATGGAGCTATGCATCTGAACAGGGCTCTGCCAGTAGGGGCAGATGAAGGCCAAGTTTAAAAGAAACTTAATTTGGTCCTTGATAGCTTTTTTTCCTGAACTGGGAGTCAATCCGGATAATTCATTAAATTTATTTGTGGCATCTCTTTAGACCTTTCCTGCTCTTGACATTTCTGACGCATACAGACTAGATATCACATAGCATGTCCTTCCATTTGGGTTTGTCTGAGGGTTTCTCATGAGATTCAGGTTGTCCATTTTGGCGTGAAGAATACAGTATATACAGAAGTATATACTGTTATTATATATTATATATGTATACACACATATCTCTATACACACATATATTCACAATGGAATATTACTCAGCCATAAAAAAGAATGAAATAATGCCATTTGCAGCAACATGGATGGACCTAGAGATTATCATACTAAATGAAGTAAGTCAGACAGAAAGACAGGTATCATATGATATCACTTATATGTGGAATCTTCAAAAAAATGATACAAATGAACTTATTTACAAAATAGAAATGGACTCAGAGACACAAAAAACAAACTTATGGTTACCAAAGGGAAAAAAGGGGGAGGGAGGGATAAATTAGGAATTTGGGATTAACAGAAACACACTACTATATATAAAATAAACAACAAAGTCCTACTGTATAAAACAGGGAACTATACTCAGTCTCTTGTAATAACCTATAATGGGAAAGAATCTGAAAAAGAATATATATGTATACACACACACGTATACATATATGCACACACGTATACATATACATACACACACCCACACATATACACATACACAGCCACATATACGTATACACACACACGTCTCCGTACACACCCACGTCTATGTACACACACACGTCTCCGTACACACCCATGTCTACATATACACACACACGTCTATGTATACACACACGTATACATATATACACACACATATACATATATACACACACACATATATAACTGAATCATTCTGCTGTACACCTGACTCTAACACAACACTGTAAATCAACTATACTTCAATTTTTAAAAAAAGATTAAAAATAAAGAAAAAATATTGTCCTAAAAAAAAGACTCCTAAAAGAGTAAAATTGTTACATCTCTGTGCCTAAAAATGGGGCCAAAGGAAAGGAAGGAGTGGAGTGTGATTCCCAGGCTTTGGGGGGTGGGCGGTTCTATCAGCTGAGATAGAGAACCTCGAAGGAGGTGGAGGAGGTTTTGGAAGGAGGAGGGTGACAGAGGAAAGGATGGTAGGTTTGGTTATTTTTCAAATTATTTGTTTGCTTGTCTGCCTCCCCCTCCAGCCACGTCTGATTTCAGGAACCCATGGAGCATCCAATGGGGGTGGCCAGTAGGCAATGGGTCTGGAGCTCAGGAGGAAACCCCGACAGGGCAGAGGTGGTGCTGAAGCCACGGGAGGGGACAAGGTCACCCCAGGGGAGTGTAAATGAGAGAGAAAGAGAAGAGCCAAAAGGACAAAACCACAGGGAGAGCTGACATTAAGGGCAGGTAGCTACAGAGAGCTAAGAAGGGGCAGGAGAAATGGGAAGATAACTCAGACAAAGCAGTATCCCCCAGAAACCCAGAGAGGACAGGTTCAGAAATGGGGTGGGGTGGGGGGGAGGCACCGGGGCCAAGGGCTGCAAGACAAATGAGGGCTGAAGAGTCTATTTGAATCCAGTGGGATGTGGGCCTGGAAGCAGTGAGATCTGAGCAGGAAGTGGAGATGCAGAAGTGACCGGACGATGTTTGGTTGCAAAGAGCGGGTGAGGAATCAGAGCAGGAGGGAAGGGGAGGTTCTCGTCCTAGTAAACAGATATCAAAGTCCACAACTAAATAGCTTGTTCAGGGCCGCATCCAACTTAGATATGCAGGACGGCCCCTGACCTGCTGTCTAGCCACCCCATCCAGTCTCAGGTCCTCACTGACAGGCTCACACATTTCACAAAGATGAGTGCTGAGAAGGTGGATGGGGGAGCAAGGGAGAGAACAGCAGCTTTTTGGCAGCAGAGTCAGTCTCAGTCTCTCTATCTCTCTCTCTCTCTCTCTCTGCCAGGGAAGGAGCGGGTCACTAGGGCAGCCTCTGCTCACATTATTTGCTCTCCCATCAGTTTCCTTTTGCTGCCAGGGAACATTGCTTCATCACCTTGCATGGAACACACCTTTATTATCATGATTATTTGAAGTTTTCTCTCTTCATTCAGAGGCTTGTTACAAATACTAGCCTCATTGTCCCTCAGACCCTTGTCTCCAGGAAACCAGGCTGTATTATCTCCAGCTTCCTTTTGTGCCAGCTCTGTTGACAGTTTACTTTCTAAAACCCACACAAGAGGAACGTGAATGCTTTATTTCAGTCAACAGCTATTTTATAGCAGAGAATAGCAAGTTAACTGCAGTCAAATATTTAAACTACAGCAAAAAGCAACCCTATGAAATGAGAAACACGTGTGATACAGCCATACAATGGGATACTCTTCAGCCATAAAAAAGGAATGAAGTACTGATACATGCTACATCATAGATGAACCTTGAAAACATTATACTGTGTGAAAGAAGCCAGACACAAATTGTGTGATTCCATTTATCAGAAATATCCAGAAGAGACAAACCTATAGAGACAGCAGGTAGATTAGTGGTTGCCAAGGGCTGGGGGGAGGAGGGGAAATGACTGCTTAGTGAGTGTGGCGTTTCCTTTGGGATGATGCAAATGTCCCGGAACTAAACAGTGGTGACAGTTGTACAACACTGTGAATATACTAAATGTAATTAATGGTAAATTTATGTTATATATATTCTGCCACAATAAAAAATTAACTACTTTGGAAAAAAGAAACCCTACCTTGACACCAGAGAGCAAAAAGCCCTGGCCCCAGCCCCAACGGTGTCGATGTAATGAAGCCTTTCTATCAGCGGCTCTTAACTTCGGCCGCACATCAGAATCACCTGAGCAGCTTCTTAAAGCCTCCTGTCTCTGGACGCCACCCAAGACCCATTAAACCTGATCTCTGGGGCGGGGCCAGGGGCGAACTTAGAAGCTCTAGGAAGCTCCAATGTGCAGTTAGGGTTGAGAAATACTGTGCTAGACCAGTGGTCCTCAGAGTGTGGTCCCCAGACCAGCAGTACCAGCATCACCTGGGAATTTGGTTAGAAAGGCACATTCTGGGACTGCACCCCAAACCTTCTTTTTTTTTTTTTGCGGTACGCGGGCCTCTCACTGTTGTGGCCCCTCCCGTTGCGCAGCACAGGCTCCGGACGCGCAGGCTCAGCGGCCATGGCTCACGGGCCCAGACACTCCGCGGCATGTGGGATCCTCCTGGACCGGGGCACGAGCCTGCGTCCCCTGCATCGGCAGGCGGACTCTCAACCACTGCGCCACCAGGGAAGCCCGACCAAAAGCTTTTATTATACGAAAACTTTGACTGTTGGTTAAAAAAAAGGTGTGTCAACATCTAGAATGTGTAAAACCTTGCCACTGTAGTTTTATCCATTGGGGCAAGTTTTGATCTGACTGTGTTTCGGTAGCCGGTCTAAAGAGACAGGCCCTGGGGATGGTGGCCCAGGATGGGCTGCCCAGGCGTTCACATAGACACTGAGGGCTCTACCCCAAGAGTGTGGCTACCACAAATGTCAGGGGCGCCAGGTAGGTCTGAGGGACAGACTTAGGCCCAAAAAGGTAAACGTCATAATAGGATAATAATGAATACTGTTTTTTTTTTTGTCCAGACTTGTCGGATACAGTCAAGTTACAAACAATATTTATTTTCACTAGAATTTTTGTTATTCTTAAGCACATAGGATGCAGTCAGTGAGAAAGAGT
Organism: Leucopleurus acutus; assembly: GCF_964270905.1. NCBI lineage: Eukaryota > Metazoa > Chordata > Mammalia > Artiodactyla > Delphinidae > Leucopleurus > Leucopleurus acutus. The sequence continues at coordinate 132,328,225 of NC_139142.1, read as the reverse complement.
AATCAGTGAGAAACAGCAATCAAACTGTACCAGTAATTACATAGTTCTGATCTTCTAAGGAGCCCTATATGCTTTTATTATTACAATACATGCTGTAACGTATATGTTGTAAATGTATAAATATAAGAAATTGCTCAACCCATAAAGTGTTTTACTTACCCCATACCATGTCTGCAAACAGATTATAAAATAATAAAATTATCCTTCATTTACTTGCATGAATTGTTATTTGCCCAAGGCAGTAGTGAGTCTCTACGTATGTATGTACAGAGCAAATACACCCATGTTGGAGAAAAATAAAAGGAGGACCTACAGATTAAAAGAAACTCAAGGGACATATTAACCAGTCATGATACATGGACCTTATTTGGACCCTGATCCAAACAAACTATTTCATAAATATATGAGACTATAGCACAGGGAACTACATTCAATATCTTATAATAACCTACAATGGAAAAGAATCTGAAAAAGATATATATATATATAACTGAATCACTTTGCTATATACCTGACACATTGTAAATCAACTATACTTCAATTAAAAAATAGGAAAAAAAACCAAAAAAGATTTATGAGACAATTGGGAAAATTTGAATTTGCACTGGATATTTGATGACATTAAGAAACCATTGGGGGCTTCCCTGGTGGCATAGTGGTTGAGAATCTGCCTGCTAATGTGGGGGACACGGGTTCGAGCCCTGGTCTGGGAAGATCCCACATGCCACGGAGCAACTAGGCCCGTGGGCCACAACTACTGAGCCTGCGCGTCTGGAGCCTGTGCTCTGCAAAAAGAGAGGCCGCGATAGTGAGAGGCCCGTGCACCGCGATGAAGAGTGGCCCCCACTCCCCGCAACTAGAGAAAGCCCTCGCACAGAAACGAAGACCAACACAGCAAAAATAAATAAAATAAATTAATAAACTCCTACCCCCAACAACAACAACAAAAAGAAACCACTGGGAGACACAAGAGGGAGGAGATATAGGGATATATGTATATGTATAGCTGATTCACTCTGTTATAAAGCAGAAACTAACACACCATTGTAAAGAAATTATACTCCAATAAAGATTTTTTAAAAAATTAAAAAAAAATCATTGTTAACAGTTTTTAGATGTGAAGATGATATTGTGGTTATTTTTACAGAGTTATTACCTATAATTATATATATGCATCCATAGATTTTCTTCAAAGGAATCCAGTGGAGGGGGAATGGATAGGGCGGGGGTATGGATGAAACTAGATTAGTCATGGAGAGACGGGTACACGGGGCCATGCTACTATGCTCTTTACTGTTGTACCTGCTTTGAAATTGTATTAAATTTTAAAACAAGACATAAGGTGTAGTAAGAAAATAGCCAAATACAGGTTCACTTTAAAAATCACATTGACTCTTTTAGGCTCATGGGTGTACTTGGGCTGCATGCATCTCAGAATGTGAGAAACTGAGACTGTCTGTCATCCCACAGCCATCCTCTTCTCTGATCACCTCTGCAGGCCTGCTGAGTTCTAGGATTTCTGACTGGGTTTTTACTCTATGGGCTTCCTTTCCAGGAAGGCTTCAGTGTTCTGGTCTGATCCATTCAGCAAACACTTACGGAGTGCCTCCTTCAGCCCAGAGGTGATTTCTACCTCTGCTGGCTGGGTCCACCCCTCCCCCACTGTCTTCTAAGGGCCACACTCCATGAATCAGCCCCTCCTTCTCCTGAAACCATCCTTCCTTCTCTAGTCCCCTTTCCTTCTACGTGGAAGTGTGCTCAAGTCTCTTCATTAAAAAAATAAAAAATGCTTCTCGTCACCCTCATCTTCCTATAAACACCACACACACACACCCCCACACACCCTTCTCCCATCCCTTTATGGCTAGATTTCTGAAATGAGCTTAAGAAACCCTCCAAATCAATTCATTAAGTGTCTAGGAAATGCCACTATATGCTCAGACACGGGGGGAGGGACGTGACAGAGTTCTAGGCTTCCAAAGGTCTTCAAAACTTACAGACAGAGTTCTAGTCTGGAACGGGTTTAGAGTAACAGTCCCAGGTGAGATGGCTAAATGACAATTCGAGGCACTGTACCATTGTAGGAAGCCGGGTAATCTGGCCTAGGAGTTCAAGGCAGGAAGAAAGTGCTGGAGTAGCTTGCCCAGGACTTGAGCTGGATTTTGGAGACGGACAAGATTTGGAAAGGTAGAGAGGAAAGAAGGCAGCATTGTAAGCAGATTTTTAGCATAAGAACATTTGTGAAGGTTGGTCTGAGGATGGCGGAGCTGGCCTGACCATGGGGGCGAACTGCGGTGGGTATGGCTGCGGTTCTGCTTTGTTTTATTGGGGGCGGGGGGCAGGGCAGGAAGTGCTATGGAGAAAGGGAGTGGACGGATGGGTGGTACCATGGGAGCAGGGCTACACCTGGTTCTGGCTGCAACAGCAAAGGCTGGGGCGGGGACCCCGCGTGGAGCCTCTGCAGTGTGACCTGGTAAGGGCCTAACCGGGGTGGTGGTGGTGATGGTGGAAACTTGGGACCCCATGACCCACCCCGAGGGCAAAGGATGGGCTGAGCCAGCCTGGCTCTGAGATTTTGAGCCTTGGAAGAGCGGGGCCACTTGTCCTCTGACAAGGCTTAGCGCCATCAAATTGAGATCTAGGCCATAACACATCAACAGCTTCACTATGTGGACCTTCTCCGAATCCTGAATTTTACAAACAACCATTAAAAAGATATGAAAACAACAAGGTCCTACTGTAAAGCACAGAGAACTATATTCAATATCCTGCAATAAACCATAACAGAAAAGAATATGAAAAGAATGTATAGATATGTGCATAACTGAATCACTTTGCTGTACAGCAGAAATTAATGCAACATTGTAAATCAACTATACTTCAATAAAAGAAATTTTTTTTTAACTCTGAAATTCCTATTTTATTTTTTTAACATCTTTATTGGAGTATAATTGCTTTACAATGGTGTGTTAGTTTCTGCTTTATAACAAAGTGAGTCAGTTATACATATGTCCCCAAATCTCTCCCCTCTTGCATTTCCCTCCCTCCCACCCTCCCTATCCCACCCCTCCAGGTGGTCACAAAGCACCGAGCTGATCTCCCTGTGCTATGTGGCTGCTTCCCACTAGCTGTCTATTTTACATTTGGTAGTGTATATATGTCCGTGCCACTCTCTCACTTCATCCCAGCTTACCCTTCCCCCTTCCCTTGTCCTCAAGCCCATTCTCTAGTAGGTCTGCATCTTTATTCCCATCTTGCCCCTAGGTTCTTCTGACCATTTTTTTTCTTTCTTTTTTTTTAGATTCCATATATATGTGTTAGCATATAGTGTTTCTTTTTCTCTTTCTCACTTACTTCACTCTGTATGACAGTCTCTACGTCCATCCACCTCATTACAAATAACTCAGTTTCATTCCTTTTTATGGCTGAATAATATTCCATTGTATATATGTGCCACATCTTCTTTATCCATTCATCCGATGATGGACATTTAGGTTGTTTCCATCTCCGGGCTATTGTAAATAGAGCTGCAATGAACATTTTGGTACATGACTCTTTTTGAATTATGGTTTTCTCAGGGTATATGCCCAGTAGTGGGATTGCTGGGTCATATGGTAGTTCTATTTTTAGTTTTTTAAGGAACCTCCATACTGTTCTCCATAGTGGCTATATCAACTTACATTCCCACCAGCAGTGCAAGAGGGTTCCCTTTTCTCCACACCCTCTCCAGCATTTATTGTTTGTAAAAAGAAATGTTTTAAAAAGATATGAGATAATTGGAAAATTTTGAATTCTGACTGGATTTAATAATATTAAGGAGTTGTTAACCTTTTAAGTGTGGTAATGGTATTGTGCTTTCTTTCTAAGAGCCCTTATGTTTTAGAGACATACTGAAATATGCACAGATGAAATATATTTGGATTTGTTTCAAAATTATCCAGGGATAGGGGAGAGCAGGTGTGGTAGAGATGAAGGTGGATAGGCTGTGGGTTGTTAGTTGTCGAAGCTCGGGGATATGGGGTTCACTTTGCTCCTCCCTCTACAGTTGCACGCATTTGACATTTTCCCTGAAAGAAATTCTGGTCCTCGGGTAATGCACGTCTTGTACTCTGGGCCTCAATAATGCCCAGCTGGAAAGCACGAGAGGCATTTTGAGCCGTGCCACGTTCATCTCTTGTTACAATTCAAAACAGAAATTTGGTCCACTTCTGTTTTGCCTCAAACAGAAAAATTCATGAACTGGAAAGAAATAATGCCTTGATTTTAGTTGGAAAAACAAACTGGGAGATACACATGATCTCCTTTATCATGATCACGTGAGGAATCTAATCCACGGAAGAAGCAAAGTCACAGCCCGAGAGAAAAGTCACATTTTGATGGTAGCTGGAAACAAATGCTGCTTTTGGAAGAGTCAGTCCCAGGAGAGGTTTTCTGGCAGCAGAGCACTTGGCATGAGTGTGAAAGCTGAGAACAAGTTGAAAAATTACAGCCTGGGCAGTAGCTGCCAGCGAAAAGAAAGTGCAGTGTTAGATCAGCAATGACGTTGCTCACACAGAGGCTGCAGGGCGGAAGGGAGCCTGCTGCCTACGTGCCTGATACTGGGTGTCCTGGTGCCCAGCCACATGGCACCTCTCTCTCTCACTCACAAGCCACAGAGATCAGAGGCTGCTCTGACAACGTCTCTAGCCATGTAAGCAGGGGACACAGCCATCACACGCTGGCGGAGAGTCCCGTGAACTGCAACGAAACCCCATACTCAGCAGATCGTCTCCCAGGCTACCGGCCAGCAACCGGATTTCTTTTTCAATGAGTGGCCCCAAACAGAACAAAACCTCACACAGGCACACTAGAAAGCTAGGAGGGTAACTTTTGAACCTGAGCAAGTAACATCATTTTTCTTTACTTTTTATAGGAAAAAGAAAATTATGTGGGGGCATAGAGAGAAACTAGGGGGTTTAATATAGGTGCATGCTTCCCTGGAGAGGCACAAGCAGAAAATTAGTAAGAGAATCCAGCTCAGGAAACATGTGAGGGCCTGCTCTATGCCAGGCACTGTGGACAAGGCAGGGGTGAATGAGACATGGTCCCTGCCTTCAAGGAGGTCATGGGAGAAGGAGGATACGAGCGTGCACGAAATCTCCTGGATAAATAATGAAATAGAAGGCATGGAGGTCCTGTGACCCAGGCAAGGTAACTCTGTTACTAAGCCAAAGTCTGTCTTTGGGCAAATCACTTCATCTCAATTTTTCATCTACAGAATGGGGCAATTCTTGCCTTGTTGACCCCATGGAGTTGTAGAGGTGTAAGGACCAAAACTACTAACATCACCATCATCACCATCACCATCATGAGGAGGAGGAGGGATAGAAGAGGCTTCCTAGATCCTGCTGCCCAAAGGGCCTGTGATGGGCACTCAGGACGAGTGCTTCCAGTGGTCAGTGGCCCAAACCGGCAGCACTGCCCACTCTCCCGCCAGCCCCAGGAGCAGCAGCGCCCTGTGCCCTCGTTCCCACAGCTGGTTCCCACTGGGCACCTCGTCACATGCCCAGGAACTGCCTTTGGATGAGCAATTCTCTCCAACCCGTTCCAACCGGCCTGATACAGAGGTGAAGGTGCTTAGTCCTAGTAATCTTAAGAAATCTCAGAGCTTGAGAGTCAGAAGGGACCTTCCAGAACATAGTGTCCACCCCTCCCATTTGTACAAAGGGCAAAGGAGACGAAGGCAGGGAAGGTGACTGGCTTGAGGTCACTCACGGAGGTGGAGGGCGGGTGACGGCTGGTGCTGGAATCTGGTTCTCTGGAGTCTCCGGGTCCAATACAGCTGCTTCTCTTTCCTAGGAAGGTTTTGCCACCACTGACTCTGTTGCCTTTTTTTTTTTTTAATTTTATTTATGTATTTATTTTTGCTGTGTTGGGTCTACGTTTCTGTGCGAGGGCTTTCTCTAGTTGTGGTGAGTGGGGGCCACTCTTCATCGCGGTGCGCAGGCCTCTCACTGTTGCGGCCTCTCTTGTTGCGGAGCGCAGGCTCCAGACGCGCAGGCTCAGTAGTTGTGGCTCACGGGCCCGGCTGCTCCGCGGCATGTGGGATCCTCCCGGACCAGGGCTCGAACCCGTGTCCCCTGCGCCGGCAGGCAGACTCTCAACCACTGCGCCACCAGGGAAGCCCTCTGTTGCCTTTTATATCCTTAGTCTTTTCTGCTCCCAAATACCTAATTTGGCCAACTTCCACGAACGTATTTAGGGCAAAAGGAAAATTCTTCCTCATAACCTTTCCCCAAGCTCTCTGTTCTTTGGGGGTCTTTCATTCTTTGGGGAAGACGTTTACTCAGTGCCTGTTATGCATGTGATCCTAAGCACGACATGGGTTCACAGAGATGAAATGGGATGGCCCAGTCCCCTCTTCATGAAACCTTCAGGGGAGCTCTGGCTCTGGGAAAAGAAAGCCCTTCTTACTCAGTTCCCTTTAGCTATGTGTTCAAGGGGAGATCTCTTTGCCACACCTCTTCATGTCCTGAGTTTTTCCATTCATGCCTGTCTGGCAGCTTCTGCCACCCTGGCTGTGGGCCCAGATGCCGTTGTGAGCAGAGAAAAGGCTGGTGGCCTCACTCTGGAAGGGCTGCCACCTAGGAGCTGTGCTGCTTCCTGACCCTCAGGGCTGGCATGATACCTCTTGACTGCTTCATCTCTGAACCCTGTGGTCTCTAAGGGGTTCGGTTTTGCCCCCAGCTGAGTAACTGCCCTGATCCAGTCTGCCCCCTGGAGTGACTGCCTTGGTGTCCTCCAGCCTGCCTCTCCGCCAGTCGCCATCTTGGTGTAGTTTAGTTGCCTTGAGTCCAGGGCTTTGAGGCCATGGAAAGAAAAACAATACAGTTCAGTGGAAACTCTGACATGTGAGAGTTGGGAAAACTGGTGTCCAGTGAGAGGCTGGGCTGGAGAGTCTGAAATCCCTTCCAGCTCCAACATTTCTGAAAAGGTATACCCGAAGGCTGACAGCCTGAAATATTAGAGGGTTCTCCTGTGTGTGTCCAGACCTAGGACCAACTCGTCATAGCATTTCAAATGAATGTGGGCACCAAGTTTTGCTTCTGACTCTCCCTACTCTCAGGTGAGGTCCCCTAGTTAGAGAACAAGATGTAGGGGATGGGGATTCTGTGAGGCCGGTGTACACACACGCGCTCCTGTGAAATGGTGCCGTGGTCTATGGCAAGGGTGCCCAGAAGACGTGGTATTCCTTCCCCTTCTGCTCTAGGTGACACCTTTCCGTGTGCTGAAATACTGATGAATGAACTCCAGGTGGCAAACCTTGGTTCCCAACTCCTAGAGAGCCCACAGGGCACCATGGTTCTACTCTAACGAGCCGTGACCTGCCAATTATTTGCTTTTCTGGAGAAACCTCAGCTTGAAAATCCACTTAATTACCATGGGAGATAATCTTTTAAACATAGCCTTACATCCCTGAAAGACTTTTCCCTGTGGGAGTAAGAAAGTGAACGTGGGATTAGATTGTTTATTTTCATTTCCAGGGGAAGGACTATTACCTGGTAGTTAGCAAGAAGCCTGAGCCCTGGAGGGTTTATTTGATAAGTTTGCTCCTCCTCACTGCTAGTTTGTCAATTATATTGTAATAATTAGTTTGTAATATTGTCATACTTTTCCCCAGCGTAAACACTGCATTTAGTTCCGTGATTCCGGACTTATAATTACTTGATATTTTCCAAGCTTCCCTATCAGGTTGGGGGTTTTTACTTGCTCTAGATGTGGGTATTCAGAGTCAAGGTCCTCAAGGGTTTCCTAACAGGAAGATCATACCTGTAAATCACCAACCTCAAAGACCTACCTGGAGTTGGAGACAGACTCCAATTTTTCCAACGTGGGACATCCCAGTGGATTAAATAAATTCTTCCCCACTAGGAGAGGGAAGGGTGGAGGGGCAATATAGGGGTAGTGGAGTGAGAGGTACAAACTATTAGGTGTAAAATAAGCTACAAGGACATATTGCACAACATGGGGAATACATTCCATATTTTAAAATAACTCTATGTGGAGTATAACCTTTAGAAATTGTGAATCACTATATTGTACACCTGTAACATATAATATTGTACAGCAACTATACTTCAATTTTTAAAAAGTACCAAAGGAAAGAGAGCCATAGGTTTTAAACTGAACTTGAACAACAACAACAACAAATGTCCTTAGCTTCTAAAAACACAAAAAAATTATAAAATAAAAAAAAAAATCTTCCCCACTAGAATGTAAGCTTGGGCAGCCCCAAGACCCAGAGCAATTCCTGCTCATAGGAGGCGTTCAATGCACAGATGCTAAGTTGCTGAGAGTCACAAGGTCTTCACGTGGAATGGATGTGCATCGGGTCGAAATATGAACAACGGACAGAATACTGCAGAGTCCCTGCCACGGGGCTGCTCTGGTCCCTCTTTCCCCACATCACTTCAAAAGCAAATGGTCTGGAGGCATTTGCATGACCTGGTTCTGTAGGCTGGGGTCTCTGGGCCTTAAGAGTATACCTCTAGGGATTAAGAAAAGAATAGAAAAGGAGTGATTGTATTGCACACAGAATTAGAAGGTGAGGAAAAATCTTTAGTGGAAAACGGATTAAGTCATGGACCTGAACCTCTCCTTCCAGGTCCCGACGGGGAGAAGAGCTGGTCCAAGAGCTACCCATCATGTGGGGGCCTGATGCAGTCCCCAATAGACCTGCAGGATGACATCCTCCAGTACAACGCCAGCCTTGTGCCCCTTGGCTTCCAAGGCTACAGTGAGTCTGCCAACCAGCAATTTGTCCTGACCAACAATGGCCATTCAGGTGAGGGAGCGACCTCCAAGACCTGAAGGGGTGTCTGAGCTTTTCTCAGCTCCCTGGCCTCTTCTGTCTGCCGGGGCAGGGGGTAGGGTGGGTTCTACTGAGGCACCCAGGAAGGAGGGCAAAGGGGAGCCTTGAGAGATGCTTGGACCACTCTCTCCAGGGGATGCTGCAGGTCCTGGGCTCGGCTGGTTCTGCCGGGGTGGTACCTCTCAGAAGCGGCACATCTCTTGGGATGGGAGAGGGGACAGGCCTGAGCCCCTTGGCCTATTGGATATGGTGCGGGAGTGAATTCTGGGGCACCATGAACAACTCAAGGGGCCACACAGTTTACTGGGGGCCTTGCCCAGTCTTTGGAGTCAGACCAACCCGAATTTGAATCGTGGCTTGACTACTTATGAGTCATGAGACTCTGGATGAGAATTTTAAACTCCTTGAGGTTTCATCTGGAAAATGGGCATACTGATGTGTACTGTAAAGACTAGAGGTTATGTACGTTAATATCCAGAATAGAGAAGTGCTTAATAAAGAGCGATTATTATTGTTGTTGTTGTTATATAATTCTACAGCTTGGCAAATACTTCATGACAGGTTCTATCTTCATAGCCAAGTGTGTAATACATGGATATATAAACAAACGTTCATCCATTGGTCTAAATTAGTTCCTGACATCATTTTCCAAGGGGAACCAAGAAGGTGCTTGTGCCACTGGAATAGCTTTAGTGAAAGGGGGACATTCTCAGAGAAAGAGCCCAGGTTTCTGACCTACAGGCTGCATCTCTCTGGTCCCCACCTCGCTGTATCCACTCGCCCCTGTCTAGGCCCCGGGCAGGTGATGCCTACCTGCTCTCAGGCAGTACTCAGCTGGCCAGGGCTCTGAAGACTGCCCCTCCTCTCCCTGCAGTGAAACTGAAACTGCCCAAGGACATGCACATCCAGGGCCTTGGGGCCCGCTACAATGCCTCGCAGCTGCACCTGCACTGGGGGGACGAGAATGAACCTCACGGCTCGGAGCACACTGTGGGCGGGAAGCACTTTGCTGCCGAGGTGAGTGGGGCGGCCCGGCTGGCAGAGGATTCCCGGCGGTGGGTGGTCTGGCACCCTTCCACTTGGCTGGTGTGCAGACAAGATCAGAGCACAAGGGGTGAGGTGGAGGGGGCCGTCTCACTCTACACACCCACCCCAGCCCTGCTGGCAGCACAGGAAGGTATGGCCACTCCGGCCACGCTGCAGCTCATCCCCGGTGTCCCGCTTCCCTTCCTCTCCTGAACTTGCTGAGTTTGTTTCCATGTCTTTTACTGAGTGATGCTGCTCAGAAAGCAGTGAGTGCTCCCAGGGGGGCACAGTGGGACACACATGCCCCTTTTCTAGACATCGCCCTTCTGTTTGCACAGATTAAGATCCCAGCAGCTTGTGTGGCTGACATCCCACTGCCATATCACACAAGGCTAAGTGCTCCCCCAACTTTTTGGTTTTCTTCATATGCTATGCTGCTTGCGTAAGTTTTTCCCATCCCATCTTTCCTTTCGGGCATGGGTTGTGCTTGGAGCCTGGGGACCCGGGTCCAGGGTCACTCTTCTATTTGGCCACAAATCAAGGGGTGACTGGCATTATAACGCGTAGGGCATTGTGGCCATCAGAGACTCACTGAGGATAGCCTGGGACATCATCACAGTGTTGCGTTACGTTGCCCTGAGGTGCTACCCCAAATGCCAAAGAAAACAGGAAGAGGAGCAGAGCTTCGTTCCTGCACTACAAGTGTTCAGCGGAGGCTGGGGGATTGAGCTGCTCCTTTTCAGCGTTCCCGTGGGATTGCACTTGGGGGTGTGGTTCTGAATGTTTAAAGGGCAATAAATACAAAGGGATAAATGCTACTGATCAGCTAACGGAGCCCATGGTAAACAGTGATGCGACCATTCCCCTCTGTTCTTAAAGGCCGAACTGCTTAATGTCTTAGGCTAATTAGAGGTCGAGTTACAAGAGGTGGAGGAGCTATAATTCTGGCCCAATAGGATGGCCCTACTGGAAGTGCACATATTCCAGACCAGGCCCCTCTCTGAACCTCCAGGACTGCCATTTCTTTCAGCCTAACTGCAATAAGGAGGCTTCTATTTTCCCACGGCGGGTAAAGGAGTTAGGGTGTAGGCTGAGAGGGTTTGGGCATTTAAAAATAGTTACTGAATTTTCTGCTATTAAGCCACATCATCAGACCAAGAACCTGGTGAAGATGGACCATAAATGTCAATAACAGAGAAAAAACATCAAGGTGGCCCTAAAGTGGCAGATTCTCTATGGAGGGTCCTTGAAAGTGTAGCAGTTCTTCTGGCTTGAGTCTATATAAGAAGACTCTCTTAATCCTCTCAGCAGGGAATTCCCTTCTGTTTGTATTAGTCTTCACCTCCTCTTGATTTCATCTCAACAAGTGAGAAAAGTGCTAAAACAGAACACAAGCTCAAAGGTCAGCTGTAAAAAGAAATAAGGATCGGGACTTCCCTGGTGGCGCAGTGGTTAAGAATCTGCCTGCTAATGCAAGGGACATGGGTTCGAGCCCTGGTCTGGGAAGATCCCATATGCCGCGGAGCAGCTAAGCCCGTGAGCCACAACTGCTGAGCCCGTGTGCCACAACTACTGAAGCCCACACGCCTAGAGCCTGTGTTCCGCCACAAGAGAAGCCACCACAATGAGAAGCCCGCACACCTCAACGAAGAGTAGCCCCCGCTCGCTACAACTAGAGAAAGCCTGTGCGCAGCAATGAAGACCCAACGCAGCCAAAAATAGACAATGAATAAATAAATTAAGAAATAAGAAATAAGGATCTAGGACCTTCAGGGTTTTAGCCACATAGAGTTCTGCACTATTTCCCAAAGCAATGCCAGGCCAAGATGGTGTGGGGCAGTGTGGAGGCTACATCCTTTGGGGGGGAAACATGGTAAAGTAGGAGCCCCTAAGAAATCCTTAATACAGGACCATTAAAAAGAAGAAATAACTTGATATAATTTTTTTTTAATTAGAAAGGGCCACTTGAAAAGTGGGGGACATTGAGCTGTATTCATTAAAATATGCTTGAATTCTACTTATAATCACATAAGATGGGAAAAGAGATTAACGAAGAAAAAGGAAAAGAGAGGTAAAATCTCAGTGTGTCATAGTCTCAAGAGGCAAAGAACCAACTAAAATACACATGATCATGTATAATGTAGTTTTTTGGAGGACAGGTGATACCACCTTTAGGATTAAAAATCAGGTTAAACAAAGTAGGAGGATGACACTCCTGCATGTCTAAGGGGCTTTATCAGAATGAAGTCATGTCTATAAGCTCCTAATGTCCAGAAGGAGAATGTAGAACAGACATAATATATTTAAACTACCCAAAAATTACAGGAATTTTTCTGTGAAGAATGATAAAGATTTCCAACAACATGCTTTACTGTTTAAAGCTTTAATACCTGAAGAAAATATAACATTGATCATAGAAAAATCAATCCAAGGCATGACATAAGGGAGTTTGTGATACAAATATTACCTTAAATATGAGGTATTCAAAGGTGATGGAAAAAACCAGATATGTTCTTAGGCGCCTTGAGTAAGTGTGAGAAGGAGTTATTTAGAAGTAAGTGAAGATGTGAAGATGCCCAGATAGGGGTTCCACCAAGGAAAGTGTGTTAGGTATCTATTGCTACATAACAAATTACCCTAAAAATTAGCAGTTTAAGACAACAAACGTTTATTATCTTGTAGTTTCTGTGGGTAAAAAAATTGGGAGCAACTTAGGGGACTGGCTCTGGTTCAGAGTCTCTCATGAGACTGCTGTCATGGTATTGGCTGGGCTACAGTTATCTGAAAGCTTGACTGGGGCTGAAGGATCTGCTTCCAAAATGGCTCATATGGTGGACAAGTTGATGCTGGCTATTGGCAGGAGGCCTCAGTCCCTTGCTACATGAACCTGTTCATAGAGTTGCTTGGGTGCCCTTATGACATGACAGCTGGCTTTCTCTACAGTGAGTGATCCAAGTGTGAGCAAGGCAAAAGCCACAATGCCTTTTATGATGTGGTCTCAGAAGTCATATATTATCACCTCCACCTTACATGATTTATTAGAAGCAAGACGTTTAGTCAATGCCACACCTGAGGGGAGAGGAATTAGGCTCTACTTTCTGAAGAACGAGTCAAAGAATTTGTGGATATATTTTAACACATCACATAAGGCAAGAGAGAACAGACAAAGAGCAGAGCAGCCTTGCTGGTAGATCTAAGACAAACTTCATTTCCTGTATAAAGCTGATGACAAGTAATACAAACTATTCCCCTTTTGCCAACTGCCAAGAGGTCCAGCTATAACCCTTTAGAACGGGCTAGAGCAGCCTCTGGCAGGAAACGAGGAATTATCTGAGATTTTTAGGAACACTTTCACTCTACAAATATCTATCCACCTGTTTCCTGAAGGCTGGAACTGTTTTAATATTGAGGCAAAAGCCACATCTGGAGAGAAGAGACAACAAAGAAAATGACAATTGAAACAAACACCAATGCAGCTGAAAATGGAAATATTTACTAACCAATTGGTGGGGAGTCTCAGATCACAGACTTAACCTTGTCATGTAGGGGGAGGATGACAGATTCCAAGAGAATCAGGAGAAAGGACTGTGAAATAAAATGGAGTCACTTACGTCAAGGGGTTTTAAAATGGAGCTGGGAGGCCATCAAGGAGGTGAACCTTATGCACGTCCTCACCAGTGGGAACCATGAACTTCGGAACTGGGCCAAACCACCAATACTCCATGGACTCTGCAAGAACACCTGCAACTTGTCACATTAACGAACTTTTCCCTCCCTCTAGTAACAGCCTTAGTATTCAACCATGTTTAGCCAAGACTAGCTTCTGCCTCCAGCTTGAAAATCACAAAATTCTTTGTAATGCAAACCTCCCTTCTTTGCCTTTAAAAGCCCCTTTTACTCCCTAGCAGGACACTGTTTGGGAAGCTACCCAAATCTGTGTGCCCCAAATCGCATTCTTTGATCCAAATAAACATTTTTTTTGCTTAAGAAAAAAAAAATCAGGTTAAACATTGACAGAGCTTGTCATAATAATGTCTTAATGCTTACCTAGACTGTTTCTTTTTAATTTTTTAAGACTTTTTTTTTTTTTAGAGCATTTTAGGTTCACAGCAAAATGCAGAGGAAGATACAGAGATTTCTCATATACTCTTTGCCCTCACACGTGCATAGCCTCCCTCATTATCAACATCACTCATCAGAGTTTACCTAGACTTTTTTTTTTTTTTTTTTTGCGCTATGTGGGCCTCTCACTGTTGTGGCCTCTCCCGTTGTGGAGCACAGGCTCCAGATGCGCAGGCTCAGCGGCCATGGCTCACGGGCCCAGCCGCTCCACGGCATGTGGGATCTTCCCGGACTGGGGCACAAACCCGTGTCCCCTGCATCGGCAGGCGGACTCTCAACCACTGCACCACCAGGGAAGCCCTACCTAGACCTTTTAAACCCAACATTTCTCAAAAACTTCTCTTTTCCTCACTTTAATAATGATAAGTAATTTCTGCTTTAAAAAAAAATGAGTTTAGAATGGTATTTTGGGGTCTACATTCATGGAGTAGCATTTTTGTTTCATGGTCTCTTAAAATATAGTTGATAAAACCTGCATAAAAGTCATGTTGTGATTGTCTCCACCTGAGAGATAAATGCATGTCCTGCTCTGGGTACAAGTATGACTAAGTTACAGTTGGAGGTTTACTGCCCCGGCCCCCAGATCAAATGCAGAGTGGCCGGGCTTAGGCTGGGCAAGCCACATGGGACCATTTTGCCCCAGGCTCCAGAATAAGTAGGAAAAATCAGAAGGGAGAAGTGCTCCAAAGTATCCAAGCTTTTTCACAGCTAGTATAAAAGCCAATTTGTTCATTCATTCATTCAATATCTATTGTGTACCTGGTACTTTTCAAGCACCATATCAGACACTGGGATACCATGAGTGAATAAGATGGACAGACTGGCCTGGTGGAGTTTGCAGTCTAGAGGACTGAGAGAAAAGGGAACACTGGGGTAGCCATGAGGCAAGGGTCTGGGAGGCCGAATCTAGCTGGGGATGGGGGTGGTCTGTCCCTCCCATTGGATTCCAGTCTCCTGCAAAAGTGAAAGCTTCCCATGGGTCCCTATCCCCGATGGATAGCAACTCATCTCCCCTCTCCCACTGCAGCTGCATATGGTCTATTATAACTCGGACCTGTACCCCAATGCCAGCATCGCCAGTGACAAGCCAGAAGGCCTCGCGGTCCTAGCTGTTCTCATAGAGGTAAGAGATGTTGAGAGGCATTTTACATGAAATTTGATGTCAGGATGACATCAGACTTGGCATTTGGTTCCATGCACACCCGTCTGTTCCGTTTCGGCTGTGTCTTGACTCTAGAGCAGGGGCTATTTCCCCACAGGGTTCCTGCTCTCTTGGCCTGGAGGCAGCCCTTTCTGTGGCAGACAGCAGGAATGGGCATGTCCTAGGTGACACTGGAAAGATGAGTCCTAGTCTCCAGCCCTATTGCATAATCAAGGAATTGCCAAGTTGGACAGGGCCTGTCGGGGGTGGGGGAATCATTCACTGCTGCCCCATCACATGCCTAATACAATTTCCAGCATCCAAGCTCCATCCTTTATAGGAACCCCAGCATAAGTTCTTTCCTTAATCCCAGAACATGGGAACACCTCCTGATTTGCTTGCATTTTCCCCCTAAGGAGACAGCACGTATGTCGCTTCTCAACATACTTACTTGCCTGACTTGGCTTGCATGAACTCAAGCTCCCTTAAGTTCTGGTTAGAGAACATGCTATTTGTGGCCTTTAAGCTCACAGCCAGATAATCAGGAGCACAAGCTCTACCTGTTGCTCTGGGACACCCCAGCCCCAGTGCCTTGAGCTGGAAATAGGATGTCCTGAGATGCAAGAGGGCAGGACCATTCCGCCAACCCCCTAACAACCTAGTGATGCATCATAACTGTCCTAGTAAAGTGCATCCTTTGGGGAGGATCTCAGCAGTGGTGATTACACACCCTCAGCAGAGCCCTTCCATTCACAATTGTCGAGCCAAGCTCAGCCTATTGAATTCTGTCCCTGTTCAACCTGCCCCATCTCTGTTGCAGATGGGCTCCTTCAATCCATCATATGACAAGATCTTCAGTCACCTTAAAGATGTAAAGTACAAAGGTGAGAGGTCCTTGGAGGCGTATTCACCCTCTGTTGGAGAAGAGTGTATTCACCCTTGTGTGATCTGAAGAAGAACCCATGCAGGGGGCCGGGTACTGTCTGTGACCAAGTCCTAGGATCAGATGGCTCAGAATGGGGCTAGTTCACCTTCCTAGTCTGTCATATGCTCCGCTGCACCTCTGCCTTGGGGAGCAAGGTGACATCATCCCCCAACATGTCTCTCCAGGCCAAGAAGTGTCCATTCCGGGTTTCAGCATTGAAGAGCTGCTGCCAAAGAGGCCTGAGGAGTACTACCGCTACCGAGGGTCCCTGACCACACCTCCTTGCTACCCGACCGTGCTCTGGACGGTTTTCCGGAACCCTGTGGAAATTTCCCAGCAGCAGGTAACTGTTGTGCTCTTTCTTGTCAGAGAGCACGTGGTACCTCGGACACTACCACCACCCATATCATAATCAACGACTTGATTTCCTCACTTAGAGTTTCACTGGCAGCTATTCAAAACCTCTCCAAATATCACAGGGGCTTGGAAGCACTTCAGAAATTACAGGCTGAGCTTCAAAAGTGGAGCTATCAAGTCAAGTGGGGAAAATGAATCTGTCTCCACAGTTCTTTAAATAAGAGCTGTTAAGCTGCGTTTCCTAATATATCCCTCAGTGGATAGTGTCTACCTCCCAGGCAGGAAAGAGCATGGCTCCTTTACAGGCGCAGAATAAAGACAGGATCAGGTTAGACTGTTTAACAAAGCCGAGGGGATGGGGATTACAGCAACGAGGATCTCTGCCCTCAAGAAGTTCACAGTCTAGTGTAAAACTGGGGGACAGAGTCCTTGGGAATCATCTCTAACCCTCTCATTTCTTAGGTGATGAAAGCAAGGGTTAGAGAGTTGAGGAAACTTGGGGATCACCAGCTGGTTAGTGACAGAGCTAAGACCCAAAGATAGAGCTGAGTTCCAGGTCACTGCCGGTGTCTCTACCCTGCAGCTGAGTTTCATCAGTCGAAGTATGGCTGCCCAGGAGACGGGGCCAGGGGGCCGCTGCACACTGGCTCACGGCCCCCACCCGCTTCATGAGCCAGCACAGCTCTCACTGCTGCTCCTTCCTTTCTACTATGAGCTATTGATCTGAGTAACCTCGATACATAGCAGCAAGTAGGCTGACAGGAATAAAGACGTGATGAATCAAGAGATAAAATGCTCAGAAAGGCAGTAATATGTCCTAACCCAGAAACTGCCTTGGAAACAGTTACATGATCTACATGGGTGTATGAAAATACCATGGAACTAGAAGTCAGATGACCTGTGAGCCTCTTGCCTCCCTCTTTTGGTTCCTCTTGATGGGACCATCAGACTAAGGCCCAGCCCCCTCTGATTCAGAGCTGGGTCCTGAATGAGGCTCAGAAGAGGAATGCAGTCTCCGTGGGAGGCTGAGGAACCCCTCACCACCCCAGGTTTCCCTCCCTGCAGGGCAGATTTCAGTCAATCAGGATCTGACAGCACGAACCCTTCCGGCAGCCCCAGGAGGTGGGAAGACAGTGGGAAGACACACGGGCTCGCCGAGCCCCATCACTCAGACACGCGCAGGGGAGGGGCAGCTTCTGGCTTCCCCACTGCTTTCTCAAGGGTCTCCCGCCAGGCCTCGGAGGTGAGATCTGGTGGTCCTTTCCCTCGAGGTCAGGCAAGGGGGCGTCACTCTGCCCGTGGGGGGTGTTTCTGCTCTTCCCCCGCAGCTGACGGATTTGGAGACAGCCCTGTACTGCACACGGGTGGAGGACCCGTCCCCTAGAGAGATGATCAACAACTTCCGGCAGGTCCAGAAATTTGATGAGAGGCTGGTGTACGTCTCCTTCCGACGTGAAGGTGAGGAGGTGCAGTGTGTGGCGAGTGTGGGGCCGAGATGTCTGTTTTGTGTGAAATCGGGTGCCCTGCTCTTGGGCACTGTCACTGATACCCTTAGGAGATGGGTTAAGAGCACCCTGGCTGCCAAGGGAACCAGATGCATGAGGAGCTACCGTGTGTGGGTTTACCGAGGTCTCCCTCCACCGACCCTGACTTCCCTGAGCCTTGGTAGAGAAGCGCGAGCCAGGCCCTCCAGGCGCGTGGACCACAACAATCATTAAGTCTGGGAGTCTCCCACAGATGGGGTTCTGGGGGCCTCTCTGCCCCGAAGAACTGCCTACCCCTTCTCCTAAGATACGTGATAGGGCCCTTTTCATGAGATCAAACCTTCTAACTTCTTACAGGCTTTCTTGGCATCAAGGCCCATCTTTGGCCTTGCCAGGTGATTCCTGGCACCACCAGCACCACCAAGGTCCAGGGATGCTCCTTTGTAAGGTTTTAGAAAATGGGCATAACCCACATCCGAGCCACAAGCAGCTCATGGTCTACTGTAGCAGGGCCCGTTAGACAAGAAAGTATCTTCAGAACTGCCTTTTGTCTCATCTCCTTGAAGCTTGCACAGGCATCCGAGATCTATACGGAATGACGCTTAATAGTTCGGTTTCTTCCTGAGCTGTGGAAGCTCAGTTCTTCCTTTTAAATCCGTAACCATAACCCCCCAGATGGACAGTTAACATCTTGACTTGCACGGTATCTACATCAAGACAGCTGAAAGCTGGGGGCCCGGGGAAAGGGGTGAGGGGCCCACACTCTTCAAATCGCTAAGTTCACTTTCTCACATCGCTTGTGGCCAAGCTGGGCCAGGGGTTCATATTTAAGGATGACCATTAACCCACTTGTCAGAGAATCAGCTCTCCTCGTCTCACATGGGGCACCTTGTTCTGTTGTTGTTCCTTTCATAGTGTGTGAGATTGTAACTGTCACCTGCTAAGCTTAGTGGACCACAGGAAGATTGAATTTCAAGGCCCTTGCCAGAAAGCTTTAGAAACATGCCCTTCTGCACTGACCCACACATATGGTCAGAATTACGTCCTTCTCTGTCAGTTACTTAAACAAGAACTGTCCAAGAATTTATCTTTTGTGTTCTCCTCTCCAGATGTCACTAGTTAAGGTCATCTCCCTCTTTTCACCAGTTTCTTGGTCTGCAAACTGAATCTATAAACAATGGCCCCTCCTAAAAACTGAGGATGTACATGATGATAACTACACCAACTCCTTTTCCAGGAAATACCTCAAATGCATAGAATTATCCCCTGGTGTTCTATTCTGGATATAACATTCTCTTTTCCTATTTTTCTAAATGAAGTATATAGTAGTCAAGGGTTAAACGGAAATACTTCAACTCTTAAATAAAATAAAACTCCTCCTGGAGATAAGGGACTCTGCCCACATAGATCAGGTAGAATTTTCCTTGTGATTCAAGGATAATAGTCAGCTCTGTTCTCTGTGCTAAGTCTCTACAAGTCACCAGGGATGGTGTGACAGATACTCCCCAACAGTCAGTAGACCCAGGTTCAAGGCCTCACCTTGTTTCCTCCTGGCTATATGACGCAGGCAAATCATGTCCCTCCTTTGGCCTTGGTTTCCTCAGCCATAAAATGATGGGTTGGACTAGGTGAGTTAACGTCCTTTCGGTGCTAACACGTTCTGATTCTAAGTGGACACTAACAACTGTCCATCCTGACTTCACGTTGCAGGGACAGTGTGTGAGGGCAGTTACAGAGGAGCAGAAGAAAGCATGCAGGAACTTGACATCCAAAAGTAACCCCCACGTGTACAATGAACTGTAGCCTCGGGGATAATTAGCCATCTTCTTAGACCAGTTCAGGTCTAAGCTGGCACCTGTAGAGCAGGCAGTGCGGTCACGCTGGTAACAGAGCGCTTCAGTAGACCCTCCCAGTCTGGCTGGGGGAGCTTGAGGGGCCTCTAAGCAGAAGCCCCCAGACCGGCTCCAGCTCAGGACGTGGAGATCACAGCCCTAATGCAGCTTTGCCGCTGCCCCTCCAGCATGGCTTACCCAGAGCTGCTGCTTGCAAAGGCTGGGCTGGGCTTTCTCCCTCGAGTAAGAATCTGTGGCAGTCTAAGGCAAACCTGTTCATTTGAAGGCTGATTATAGAAACTTGGCCAGAATTCTCCCTTTCCCCTCATTTCCCAAAGACTCGGGCAGCAAATGGGGCTGTCCCCTAAGAAACAAGGATGAGGCAGCCCCAAAGGAGTGAAGCCCCAAACCTCATCCCCCCAGGGGCGCCTGCAATTCACAAGGGCCTTCTCACACCACCGTGGTGCGGGTGTCAGACTGTAACATGTCCTTTCAGATGGATGGGGTAAGCTTGTTTGTCAGTGGGAGCCTTGAGCAATTTGGACTCAATTGTTTGCAGGCTCTTCCACTGAGGCATGTCTGTAATTAGGGGCTGGTTTAATTCAGGGTCTTCTCTGAAAGTTAACAGGAACTATGGGGCTGGAAAATGAAAACTCTGGAGTTTTCTGCCAGGAAAAAAGTAATGTTAAGGAAATCCTTTATGAAAGAAAGTGCACGGACCTTGAGAGGGGGATCTGAGGTTTAACCAAATTGGAACAACTGGGACTGAATCACTTAACTGGACGCTGTATTTTCTTCAACTGTACTAGAAAAGGAACACAGAGCTTGGTTTCTGTCCTTAAGAGGTGTAGAGTCTATGACGGCCCTAGGGCAGGGTTTCCCAGCCTTGGCATCAGCACGTCAATACTGACACGTGGGGCTGGATAATTCTCACTGTGAGGGCTGCCCTTTGCACTGCAGGATGTTTAGCAGTGTCCTTGAACTCTACCCTCTCGATGCCAGCAGCATCCCCCCCTTGTGACAGCCAAAACATCTCTAGACATTCTCAAGTGTCTCTGGGGGATGAGAGGCAAAGTTGCCCCTGATTGAGAACCGCTGCCCTACTGATTGTACAATGACTTTCCTAGGCCCAGAACTTTTTTTTCCCACTCCTATCACAGGGTTCTAGGGTTTTATATCACATGCCCTGGTCTTTATTCTATTCTATCCCTGTTTCCCATCTTCCTTTAGGATTTGAGTAGGTACTCTTCTTGTATAATTGGGTAGGGCCAAGGCTAAGAGAAGCAGACGAGAGAGAACTATTCACCCTTCAGAGAAGCATACCAATTCCTTCACCAGGGGTCCAGGTGCCTCTGAGGTAGCAACTTTCTTCAGAATCCCCTCATCATTCTGTTCCTTCCCTTCCGTATGATTTTTTTTTTTCTCTCATGTATGTTGTTTCTTGTTGCCTTTGGTTAAAATGCCCTGTCCGTGTGGAGAGATGAAAGTCACGCCAGGCACTTTTTTTCAGCTCTTAAAAAGTGCCTCTTCCAAGTGGCACAAATGGAAGTCTTGAGCTGAAGAGAGGAAACAAGACTCATGTCCTCCAGGTGGGGTCTTGGAGAGGAGGAACACATCCTGGGAGCAGTCCAGATCTCGTAAGAGTCAGCTGCCCGATGTGAGGAAGGAGAAAGACAGTAGAGGCACATCTATATAGTTCAGGGGCCCGAATCTCGGTTCCCCAAAGTTGACCCCTTCCCAGCCAAAGACACCCACACTGGGTCCAGATGAAAAAGGGTAATAAAGCCAGACCAGTAAAACCCAAATGCCAATGTTATCAAGTTCTATTTTCAACACGTCAGGGCAAGGAAAACTTGAAGGCCAAGAGGAAGCCCAGAAGTTTCTATAATCGTGTCTTCAGTGCGCTTGCTCTGAGCGAGTGCATGTCACATGCCTCAGGGCCTGGAGCCAGCTGAGGCGACACTTAGACAAGGCCGCTGGGCAGTCGAGGGGTAGGGCTTTCCCCCTCAGCAGAGCTGTGGAGTAGCCTGATTAGAATCTGCTTGACCCTGAGGGACCTGGGTAGTTTCATAAAATGTTTAAAAAAGAGAGAGAAAAACCTTACAAAGCTAAGATGGCTAATTATCTAATTTTTTGAGACTAGAATGTATGCTTTGTGGTTATTGACCTTGTCAACTTTCTAAAAGTCCCTATTTATAAATAAACTCTATTAGATGGAAAAAGATTAATTCTTCCGAAGGATCCAAGTGAAAGACCAGAGGAGTTCCCCTTAAAATCGCCTACCCCGGATACAGGGTCTGAATAGTCAGGAATGATCGTCAAATGTGCTAAGAAGTGGAGTCCTAGTCACACCTAATGCAGTTCAACACACCACGTGTTACTGAGCACGTCCCACGTTAGCCACTGCGGGGAACAGAAAAGCCCACCAGGGATGTTCTCTTGCTCCCAGCAATAAGCCTCTGGGCTAGACAGCGGGAGAAGGGGTCAGGCGGAAAGCTGATCCTTCCAGCCTGTCTCCCCTGCTCCCATCCTGCCCTGCGGGGCCTCCTTCAACATGGCAGGTGCTTTCATGTGTGCATGCTATTGACTTTTGCACACAGGAGTCCCTTTGTCTGGGATGCCCCTCACCTCTTCCACCAGGAAAAATTTTCAAGACCCAACTCCAACCATATCCTGCCAAAGTCTTCCCCATGCCCCCGAGGGTGACTTACAGTCTCCTGCTTCAGTGCAGCTGAACTTGTTCATCTGTGTTATAGTTTTTAGCACACCACAGGGTAATTATGTATTACCACGCAGAAAAAAAAAAAAAAAGAAAAAACATGCCTCTATTACCCACACACCACAAGCCCCTTAAAGCAGGGGCTGTGGGCGTCTTACTAGCCTTTTGTGCCTGGCGCTCATTACAAGTCTGAAGGAATGGAGCCGACCCGTCTCCCTTCCCCTCTCCCCACCAGTGTCTTCTCTGCAGAACGATCTACACAGAAGCCTGACTGGTTGTCAAGTTTTAGTTTTATTTTGCTTTGTTATCAATTTGCCAACAGCATTTAAATCAATCTATTTGTTGAGGAAAACGTAAAGATCAGAACATAGCTGTCAAGTGTTAAAGGTCCGGGATGGGATGGGGGTGCTGAGGGATGCCGTCAGGCCTTCTGTCATCTGGCCTGACAGGGGTAAGAGCCCCGGTCCCACCACCTGTCATTCCTGCAGCACAAACAGCCTGACCCCCAAAGGGAACTGAGAGCATGAAGCACCAGGGCTGCATAATAACCCTCGCCCACCGTCCCAGGGTTTAGGCCCCCTCAGAGCAGCACGGCTCTCTCTTCTGGGCCTGCATGCCTGCAATCTGGAAGGCAAAGCCCTCAGGCCCTAGCACGGTCATAGAAAACCAGTTCCCATATGTAATCTGGCGGCATCTTTTGGGCAGACTTATTTGTAGAAATTATTTCTTCAACGGGGTTCCACAGTGTTAAGAAAAACTCCAGTAAAATATGTCCTCTTAAGATAGTTACGCTCTGTGGTTACGGAGGGCATCTTCTTTGCTTTTCTTACCAAAGCATCATCCAAAGAGAGGACCAGCATTTCAGTTACTTGAGTCTATGGCTTGTATTAAGCATAATAACAAGAGTTTTACCATCTGAAACTGGATTTTATACATTTAAACTCTCAAATCCCTGCTAAACCAAAACTCTCCCTGCCTCTTTTATAAGACTGGAGGCTGCTAAAGACATACACCTATATGTATAGGTATCTAATCACCGTGCAACATGTCACTTACTAAAACAGTCCATACTTTAAAATAATACACCGAAAGGAAAAGGATTGTATTCCTTTCTTTCAAAACTCTGTTTGAATAAACAGAACTGCAAATCGACCTAGAAAATGCTAGACTTCTTTCAGGAACTGCAAGCTGTGTAAATAAGGTGCTTGTTCCTCCCGCTGGACTTTTCTGTGTGTGCACCTGAGGCTTCAGAAGACCTCAGACGCAGTTAACCAGCATCCTCGTGTCCAGCAAGACGCCCGTGGAAGACGCAGCACCTGAGCCAGCCAGACAGGGAGCAGTGCCCCGTGGCGAGCAGCTTGCTCATCTTCTCGGGGGCCTGTACCTTCCCGGGTGAGGCATGTGGTACTGGAGTTCTTCTCTATCTGTGTGATTTCCTTCTGTGTGTCGTACTGCCCTTCTTCTGCTGACCCTGACTTGCACCGGAGCCTTGTATGGAGAGCAGGCAGCTCTCCCACGTCTGTGTGGCACGTGCCCTCGTACCTGCCAGCTCAGGGGCCCCTTCGTTGCGTTCTCACCCCGTGCCTCTCATGGGCCGTCTCTGTCAACCAGCCTGTCTCGTTTCTCCTGTCTGGCCCACTGTGCTTCAGTGGGAACTCCCTGTCTCATCTGCCATTCAGAAACCATTTCTGTGTTTAATCTGCAAGTGAATCTTTGCCCCTCCCTGCACCATCTTTTGATGCCTGTTCTCTGCAACAGCCCAGAGGCACTGTGGGGATGCAGGCTTCGGCTTCTCTCTCTGGGCACTAGTTCTCTAGTCGCCCCAACAGGTCTCCTGCTGCCTTTTGTGACCTCCCCTCTCCCTTTAGTTAGCAGATGCTCTGGCATCTGCCTCCAGTGGGACCCAAGCCCTGCGCTTTATCCAGCTCGGCAGAGGAGCTCTGCTCCTCGATGCTTGGCGCTGTCTCACCTGGCAGGAGATAGCATCCCAACGTCATCGTCCTGCCCTGGGGTTCCTGGCGGGTAGAATTCCCACGAGGCGCCGCCCTCGCTGCCATTCCTCTTCCCAAGGGGCTTATGCTCTTCGCTTGCTCAGTCAAGCTGCTTTGTTTTTTGCTGCATCAAACACTGGTCTGTAAAGCATCTGTCCCAGTCTCTGGGGACTTCCTTGTCTTCATACCTGCTTGGTCTTGTTTCATTGTTTCCAAGGAGAGGCAACTTAGGCCCTAAGAAGTCGTCATCCGGGAGCAAGGAACCCACATTAGAGCCCTGGATTAAATTAGGCTGTTGTTTATAGGGCCTGATACAGCCAAGGACACTGCTCAGTGACACAGGAAAGCCAGACTCTCCCTCCAGATCGGCCACCCAGCTGCGCCACGTGCGCACGAGAAAAGTCTCATGCCTGCGGCCTTGCTTCCAAGCCTTCACTCCGCCCCCTAAGCCCATGGCCTGAGGGCACCTCCTCCAGCCCCAGAGCGGGGCTGTCAGTTGTCTGGGGGCCTGTGTGGCTCTCAGGATGTTTGAGGTGACTGTGAAAGCGACGACTTTAGAAACCTGGACGGCTTAGCCAAGTGGTTAGGCTTACTAGTAACAGTCTTATGTGGCAAGAACTAGTTTAGTACCACAAGCATCTGGAGCTTTAGGAACAAAAAAAAAAAGTGTATTTCATCAAAAAGGCTTGGAACAGAAATCACGACTAGTTGGGTTTTTCTTCAGTGGTTGTTGTTTTTAAGATCCTAGTGGCCTTGGTTACCTCTAGGTACCTTAAAAAACAAAACAAAACAAAACAAATTATAGTGTGCAGAGGCCACAGGCCATGCAGGGAACAGAACATGTGCTGTACAAACACTTGATGCTTTTCCCAGGGGGAGACTCACGTCCTGAGAATCTCCCCAAGCCACAGACTGGTCCCTGTGTTCAGGGCAGGGAATCCAGCGAGGGAAGCCACGCTCTCTGCCACCTGGGAGGCCGTGGGCTGCCAGTGGTGGCCGGCAACAGCCAAGAGAACAGGCCACCCTGCCCTTTGTGGACGGCTTCTATCCATACCTGCCTTGCTTATCCTTTCAACAGTCTGGGGCCACCCGGGAAGCCAGACCAGGGACAACTAGGGCCCAGCTGTGGACCAGGGAGGCTACTGGCTCAATATTAGACTGTGAAGGAAGACAGTAGGGGAAGAACTTGGGGCTGATGGCCCCAGGGGAATCAGCCAGACTGGGGCCAGATGGCAGGAGAAGGGGCTGAGCAAAACCTCACCCTGCAGTCTCAGGTCTGGTTCCCCAGGGTATCAAGTGCCCCAAGGGGAGGTGGTCCCTGGCCCTCTGCCTGCATCTCACACTTGATCGGGGCTCTCCCAGGGTCTCCGTCGCCATGGTGGGCTCTATGGGCACAGGCTCTCCTGAGTGTCTGGCTGGGTGGCCACCATCTGCACAACTCTGGCTTCCAGTGTGAACTGGAACAACCCCCCATCCTCTCCCCCACACCACAAGCCAGAAGTTTCTACTGAGATCAGAAAATCACCAGACAGGCGGGTGTGTGTAAGCAGAGACTTTCTTCAGATGGAGAATCTGACTGGAAGAATGAGGAGTAGTTCTGAGAACATGGAAGCAGCTGGGGTAACCTGGGGGCTCTGTGACTGGGCTCCTCTGTGTTACTCGAGAGGACAGGCTCACTCAGGGCCCTCTCCAGAGAGGTTCCTAGCAGGCTGACCATGGGATTTCACCTTCGATCACTGGGCACTATTTCAGCCCCACTGAGGACCCCACTAACTCACCCCATTCATCTCCAACAATAACTTGCTGAAGATGCCACGCTCCTCTGTCTCCATGTAGCAGGGAAGAGAGGCTGGTATGGTGGAGGGGCTTCTCCAGTTTGTCCACCAGGGCCAAAGCAAAAATAGAACCAAACCATGACAACAGTACTGGATGGGGATGGGTGGACAAGGCTGGCGATAGGTTCCAACCAAGCTCTGCTGGCCCCAGCCAGCTAGAACCTGGCAGCTTCCTTGCTGAGGAAGAGAGGTAGGTGCCAGAGACGCAGATGACAGCCCACCAAGGCAGACTCTGATTCTTACCCTTCCTCACCTTCCAAGTTGACAATATTGTATCAAAAACTGAAGTCTTAGCCACGCAAAGAGACGGTTGTGATTAAAGGAGCATCAGAGGGAGGGATCACGGTGCGAACTCCCTGGGTGGGCAATTCCCTCTACCCCATCAGGCACCTGAGCCAAGAGTGAACATCCCCAGAAGGGCTGCATCAGCCCTGTGCCTCCACCCAAACAAAAGGTAGAGCTTTGCTCAACACACTGGTCAAATATGCCAGGGTTTGACTCGGTTAATTTCTGGTATTTTCCTCTCCCCTTTGAAGGGCCAGACGCTACCTACACAGGACCAAGTCTGGGTACGTGGCCAGCCGGCCGTGCATGCTGCAGCTGGGTGATCATGGTGGTTCTCGGTGTGATCCGGGCCTGTGACTCTTCAAGCCCATCCTCTCTGCTTCTCTGTGCTATCACTCTGACTCCTGACGCCCTCCTCACCATGTGTCTTACCCTCAAGTCACTCTCTGATTCAAAGATGAGCTGCCAATCAAATGCTCCCCTAATGAACGACCTAATCACTTTATAGCATGTGTACATTCAAAAAGCCTATCCAAGACCTTCTGTTTGCCAGGATGCGAAGCCATTGCCTAAAAACTAGGCCTAAGCCCAGTATGGAGGTTGGGTGACCAGCCAGTTGACCTTGGCAATGGGCCCTGGTTGTTTTGGACTGCTTAGGACTGTGTAATGGAACTTGGGGCCAAAGCTGATAAAGAGGCATCTCAAGGGGCCTTAAATCCAGCAAGCAAAAATGGAATAAGTTCTTATTCTGTAGCCCAGGGTTTCTCAAAGTGTGGTTCATGGACCACATACATCAGCATCAGCTAGAGGTGTTTGGTTAAAATGCAGATTCCTGGGCCTAACTCTCGATTGAATCAGAGTCTCTGAGGGTTGGGCTCAAAAAAAGTGTACATTAGACACAAGCTCTTCAGATGATGCTGGTGCAAGTTTGAGAACCCCTGCTGGAGAATCGCTACAATTTGCAAATGGCCCCCTGTGAGTACTCCAGCCAACCCTGCTAGGCCAAAGACCAGAACCTAAGAACAGAGATGGGGAAATTACACCCTTCTGTGGATGATTCTGCAGCTGTCACTGGACTGCGCACACACGTGCTACGGGGGTGAGATGAAGGGGAAGGGAGGATTGTAATGAGTGTGCACTTCCCCTCAACAGGCATCGCCCTTTTCGTGGCCCTGGCTGGCGTTCTGGGCATCTGTATTGTCCTGGCAGTATCCATTTGGCTTTTCAGAAGGAAGAAGAGGTGAGCTGATTTGGGCCCAAGATGGGAGTGGGTGGCTTTGTGTCCATGAGGATTGATCTGTTCGGGAAGGCAGCCTGCAGAACGAAGAGCCCTGTCACCTGTACCAACACTTATCCTTGGCTGGTTTGGGAGTGCCATTTCCCAGACACCACTGATCCAGTGAGACACTGGACACTGGTGGTTCAAGAGTCATTGCGCTCAGAGTTGGAGGTGGGCCTGCCAGCTTTGCTGCCCCTGCTAAGACCTTGGACAAGCCTCTTGATTTGGAAGGGAGGTCCCATTTACCTACACACAGGCACCAAGGCTGTCTTCTTTCTAAGATCTTGACATCCGGTTTTTCTTCCCTGAACCCAGAAGAAAACTGAGGGAAATTTTTTGATTTCTTACTCACATTGATGCCCTTTGCTTGTGTTTCTATTGTCATGTTTAGTTTTTCCTAAAACCTAATTTATTTTTCCTGCTATGAAAAAAGAGGTTGTCAGAAACCCTGTAGAAATCAGAGATTTGAAGCAGGGTGGTAATGAAACCTTCATCAAAATGCAGGTCTAAGTATCGTCAAGCGTTAAAAGAGAACAGTTGAAAAATGAACCGGTTCCCTTTTGGTTAATGCTTTATTGGGGGGCGTTTCCTCCCAAGACCAACAGAACTGGAGAAAGGTCTCCAAGGGAGGAATCTGACTTGCCTCATTCCATAGCTGAGTTGGGCTGCTCTTGCCTCTCTTTCCACTTTGACTAACAACACTCATGTGTCCTTGCTGTTCCAGCAGCAAAAAAGTTGCCAACAAAGGAGTCATCTACAAACCGGCCATCAAGCAGGACGCTGAGGCCCATGTGTGAGGCCCTGGCACGCCCAGGCGTGTCCAAGGAAGGACCTGGCTTTGGACACAGCCTGTTGTGGCTCCCTGGACACTTGAAATACCTGAGGGTTCTCTGGAGTTCCACCCACAAGCACCCCAGACCCTTGGGGGACCCCACCATCCTGATGCCATGCCACCCCCAGTGGGAGCGTGGATGGGGAGAGCTTGCGTAGGAGGTAGGAAGTCTGAGCTGTCTGCTTCGTGAGTGTGAGACCATGAAGTGGTTCGGATTCGGGGAGCACAAACCACGTCGCCCGCTGCGGGCTGTTGATGGTTAGAAAACACTCTCATCCAGGGCTTCACTTGAATGTGGTTTCCAGTGTCCTGGGAATTCTGCTTTTTGTCCATGTTTTCAGACCAGAACACGGACTCTCTCTGCACTCAGACTTAGGCTCTGCTCTTGAGACTGTTTCCTTCCTCAGGGAAGGGCTTGTTGTCTGCTTTCCTTCTGCTATGACAAAACCTTTAGTCTGACCTTACAGCTGGGGGGACGGGGGTAACAGGAAGGGTCAAGGTGTCCGAGACAAAAAGAAAACAAGAGATATTCTTTGTAATATAGTAGAGGCATTTTCCAAGTCCTGCCCTTTGTTTGTTTGTTTTTTTCTTTGTCTGTTTAACTTCTTTATTGGAGTACAATTGCTTTACAATTGAATCAGACGCACTGAATGGACCTCAGAGAGAGAGAAGACACGTGAGATCTGGAAGAGTCTCACTTTGGAATGAGAACTGGAATCAGAAGTTGCTTGTCAAGCCCTAAGTGTGAGGACAGAATATTAAGCCCGACCCAAGCTCCTGTCAGGGCTGTCGTTATGTTTCATACTTTACGGATTTTATAAATAATTGGGCTATTCCTTGAAAATGTGTTGTTGCCTTCTCTCTCCTCGAGGAGACGTGAACTCTGAGATGACTTAAGCTGCTTTTGTGTCTAAAGGAAACAGAAGCAAAATGGTTGAAGGGCTTTGTCTCTCCTGCCCAAATTTTATCTTTACCACCTTTGCGGTCTGTGTCCCTACTGTCAGCCTGGAATTGGGACCTATCAACTTCTCTGACTTGGAAGAAGACATCGAGCCATGGCTGAGTTAAAGGATATTTTCAAACTATGAAAGCAGGAAGTCATCTGTGCAGGGGCTGGCAACATGGTATTCAGGGACCAGAAATAATGGAATGTTACAGAGATCCTTCATGGTCTTCCCTCCAAGTGACAAAGACAGTTTCTGGGATGACGTAACTCCTTTATTCTCCGCCCTCCGATGTAAGAGCCCAGCAGAGACCAGTTAGTTCCATGACTGAGAAGGAGGCCCCCACCACCAATCTCTCCTGGCTGACACCTTGCAGTTCACAGAGAACCTTCTGATTCCCGCTCTCATTTTGACAGCATGAGATGTCCTCCTGAAGCATAGGTTTCTTTAGATCGCCTTTTTCCCTCTCCTCCTCCCTTGACTCTGAGAAGTCTTCTCTCTTCTCTACTGTCTTAACTTTTTGTAGTGATGGCAAGCCCTATGTCTTTGTAGCTTGTTTGCTAGGCGGAGTTACAGGTGGAGACTTGGGTGTGTGTGTGTGTGTGTGTGTGTGTGTGTGTGTGTGTGTGTGTGTGTGTGTGTGTGTGTGTGTGTGTGTGTGTGTGTGTGTGTGTGTGTGTGTGTGTGTGTGTGTGTGTGTGTGTGTGTGTGTGTGTGTGTGTGTGTGTATGAGACCTCCGACCGCCCTGGAGCCAGGGGTGGCATCCGGCCTTGCCAGTAGCACACCAGCCTGATGCTGATCAAATGACAGCAGCGACAGCCCTCAGGACTGAGCAGTGGGAATCAGACAATGCTTTCTTGGCCTCGTCCCAAAGTTGCCAATCAGAAACCAATAAAAACCACTCCAGAGCTGTGAGGCTGTCTTTCAAAGAGCTCTCTACAGCTTTTAGGGACAGATTTTGTGAGAGCACAGGGAGAGCATCGTACCTGGCACAATGGCTGTTCATAAAAAGGGAGTTATGGGGGAGGTGAAAACAGTGACAGTTTTCCTGCCCTCTCCCTCCTCAGCACAGCCTGCCTGGGCTCTCGGCCCTCTTGGCTCAGACGAAACAAAGCCAGGGAGAGGGCTCCTAGGATCAACACTGTCACCCTCCTCGCTACTCCGTGTGGGACTCCTGAGGACCCAGCCCTGCAGCTGCAAAAGCTTTCCTCAGGTTCTCACTCATTCCCTGACACTGGCTGCCTCTACAGGAAAGCGCTGCTGAAGCTTCTCTGCTTCCCACTGACCCCTGACAGGGCCCAGGTGCTGTGCTGGGCGCATGGTAGGTGAAGGTAACAAAGACGGGGCCCTGG
Source organism: Leucopleurus acutus (assembly GCF_964270905.1). Lineage (NCBI taxonomy): Eukaryota > Metazoa > Chordata > Mammalia > Artiodactyla > Delphinidae > Leucopleurus > Leucopleurus acutus. Next base: position 132,297,249 of record NC_139142.1, on the reverse strand, counting down.
CTGGGGCAGGGACACAGGGAAGGCCCTGGCTTCTTTGCCTCTCAGGAAGGGGAGGTCTTCAGTCTCTTTGCTCTATTTCGTTAGTGTCAAATGGTAAAAACCTATACGTAGTTCCTTAATAAACATTCTAGGACTTTGCTGCATTGACTATTAATCCCATTTTAGGTTCCACCTTAAATTCTTTTCCCCTTCGCTCAACTCTCCAAATTTTCTTTGAAAAGATTTGATCTATATTTAGATTTCATAAAAATTTACCTTTGAAAAAGCATATTCACGTACCCAAGTTGCTCCAAACACACAGTTTTCCAAATAACTGAATTATCAGCTTTTAAATGTATTAAAATAAAATAAAATAAATGGAGTTTCTCAGATTCAGTAGCCACATTCGAAGTCCTCTGCAGCTACTCATGGCCAGTGGCCAGATATGGGACCCTAACCTCCTTTGACATATCCTTTGGAAGGGTTAAACCTAGATGACTTTCACACAAAATAAACCCTAGAAGAAAGCTCTGGAAGGTGAGGATGGGGGACAGCATACAGAGATGGGGGAATCCAGAGAGGGTGGATATGGAGGATGGGAGAAAAGAGGGCATAGGAAAATCAGGCCCAAGGGAAGCAGGCCAGCAGCCCTTAGGCGTGGCTCCCCTTATCCTTGCACCCCTTCCCCTCGCCCCTTCCAGGGGCCCCCAGCCCTCTCTGCCCTGGCCACACACCCTTCAGCCACACCCTGGGGTCCAGGTGCTCAGCAGCGACCCGGTCTAGGGCATCCTTGCCTTTGTGGGAGCTCCCGCTGCGGGCATGAGGGTGCCTGGTTAACTTCCGGGGACCTCGCTGCAGGACCCTGGCCAGGTGCCAGGTGCTACCTGCCCCCTGGGCCCCCAACACCCCCTCCTAATCTCCTCGGAGTCTGAACATTCCCGCGCCGGACAATGCGGTGCAAACACATTCTCTACTGGAACCTGCCATCCTGAAGGGGGCGAACGCCTGAAACCCGAGTCTCTTGACTTGTTAGCTGTGCCCTGTCCCTCACGTTAGAAGGAGTCACCTTCCTTCGAGATGTGGGGAGAAGCTCGAGACCCACTTACAGGAGGAAATGAGACCTCCCGGGCCACCTGCCGGGCAGCAGAGGTGCCTCCTGGGCAGCGGGTACCATTTTGGCATCACCATGCATATCCACATTGGACACGGCGGGCAGGCACGCCTGGCCCTACGTGGTCCTCTGGCTGGGATTCAACTGCCGCAGGGTGTAGGGGAAAGGTGCGAGGCCGAGACAACACTGCAGGGGAGGGTCCCTCTGCCCCACCCATATGCCCTTTCACTATAGAATGGCGGCAGAAACAAGGGCCAAAGTGCTCTGTGGTATGGAATTATTCACCAAAAAAAATTATTGCAGGTCAGCACATCATCATGACTGCAGGTCAGCCGGGGATTCAGTAACGCCTCCCGCTTGTACACCCTTGACTGTTTCGATGCACCTTCACGCCTTTATGCGACAACCCAGGGAAAGAGGGAGCGCTGCGCCTATATCTTATAAGTGGAAAACGAAACAAGGGCTGGAGCTCTGGGCTAAGCCAAGGCCACACAGCTCCCGCAGTGCTCTGATCTCCAGCGGCACTGCAGGGTCCGCCCTCCACAGCTCTGGTGCCACGGAAACACCTTCTTGTAATAGAATTTGCCATACGCTTATCATAATCACGCCACAACGTCATAAAACCCCACAGGATAAAGGCCCTAAAGGCATTTGTGCCAACAATTTCTGGAAAATCAACGACAACCTCCCGCCTCCAATCTGCTTCATAATATTAAACTCTGCCATCTGCTCAGGAAAAGTCTGAGCAAGTTCTGCCAACTACCAGCAGACAAAGGAGTCAGCTTAACTCCTGGGATGTTACCCTCACCTCTAATTCAGCGAACCAAATTCCCAGGGACACGTGCACTTAACTTTCTCTCTTCCTGAAGCTGAACTGGAGACAAGGAATAAATACACACACAAATATAAACAAACACACATATAAAAATTCCATTTGTATAAAATTCTTAAAAATGCCAACTAAACTACAGTGACAGAAAGCAGATCAGCGGTTGCCTGGGGATGAGGCGGTGGCTGAAGGGATTACGAAGGGGTATGGAAAATTGTTGAGTTGACGGATATGTACGTTATCTTGCTTGTGGTGATGGTTTCTCTACATGTGTCAAAACGGCTGAAATTTTATACTTTAAATAGGTGTCATTTATCTTACATTAATTATACCTCAATAAAGAAGAAGAAGACACACTGTTGGAGAGGGGGAAGATGGCAGAAGAGTAAGAAGCAGAGATCACCTTCCTCCCCACAGATACACCAGAAATACATCTACACGTGGAACAACTCCGACAGAACACCTACTGAACGCTGGCAGAAGACCTCAGACCTCCCAAAAGGCAAGAAACCCCCCACGTACCTGGGTAGGGCAAAAGAAAAAAGAATAAACAGAGACAAAAGAATAGGGACGGGACCTGCACCAATGGGAGGGAGCCGTGAAGGAGGAAAGGTTTCCACACATTAGAAGCCCCTTCGCGGGCGGAGACTGTGGATGGCGGAGCGGGGAAGCTTCGGAGCAAAGAGAAGAGTGCAGCAACAGGGGTGCAGCGGGCAAAGCAGAGAGATTTCCGCACAGAGGATCAGTGTCGACCGGCACTCACCAGCCCGAGAGGCTGGTCTGCTCACCCGCCAGGGCGGGCGGGGTGGGGAGTTGAGGCCCGGGCTTCGGTCAGAGCGCAGGGAGACGAGACGGCTGGTGGCATGAATACAGCCTGAAGGGGTTAGTGCACCACGGCTAGCCCGGAGGGAGTCCGGGGAAAAGTCTGGACCTGCCGAAGAGGCAAGAGACTTCTTCCCTCTTTGTTTCCTGGTGCTCGAGGAGGGGGGATTAAGAACGCTGCTTAAAGGAGCTCCAGAGACGGGCGCGAGCCGCGGCTAACACCGCGGACCCCAGAGACAGGCATGAGACGCTAAGGCTGCTGCTGCCGCCACCAAGAAGCCTGTGTGCGAGCACAGGTCACTCTCCACATCTCCCTTCCGGGGAGGCTGTGCAGCCCGCCACTGCCAGGGTCCCGGGCCAGGGACAACTCCCCTGGGAGAACGCACGACGCGCCTCAGGCTGCTGCAACGTCACGCTGGCCTCTGCCGCCGCAGGCCCGCCCCACACTCCGTGACCCTCCCTACCCCTGGCCTGAGTGAGGCAGAGCCCCTGAATCAGCAGCTCCTTTAACCCCGTCCTGTCTGAGCGAAGAACAGACGCCCTCCGGCGACCTACATGCAGAGACCGGGCCAAATCCAAAGCTGAACCCCGGGAGCTGTGCAAACAAAGAAGAGAAAGGGAAATCTCTCCCAGCAGCCTCAGAAGCAGCGGATTAAATCTCCACAATCAACATGATGTACCCTGCATCTGTGGAATACATGAATAGACAACGAATCATCCCAAATTGAGGAGGTGGACTTTGAGAGCAAGATTTATTATTTTTTCCCCTTTTCCTCTTTTTGTGAGTGTGTATGTGTATGCTTCTGTGGGAGATTTTGTCTGTATAGCTTTGCTTCCACCATTTGCCCTAGGGTTCTATCTGTCCGTTTTTTGTTTGTTTGTTTGTTTTTGTTTTTACAAGGCTCTTGGTGCTGCAGCCAGGAGTCAGTGCTGTGCCTCTGAGGTGGGAGAGCCAACTTCAGGACAATGGTCCACAAGAGGCCTCCCAGCTGCACATAATATCAAACGGCGAAAAACTCCCAGAGATCTCCATCTCAACACCAGCACCCAGCTTCACTCAACGACCAGCAAGCTACAGTGCTGGACACCCTATGCCAAACAACTAGCAAGACAGGAACACAACCCCACCCATTAGCAGAGAGGCTGCCCAAAATCGTAAGTCCACAGACACCCCAAAACACACCACCAGACGTGGACCTGCCCACCAGAAAGTCAAGATCCAGCCTCATCCACCAGAACACAGGCACTAGTACCCTCCACCAGGAAGCCTACACAACCCACGGAACCAACCTTAGCCACTGGGGACAGACACCAAAAACAACGGGAACTACAAACCTGCAGCCTGCAAAAAGGAGACCCCAAACACAATAAGATAAGCAAAATGAGAAGACAGAAAAACACACCGCAGGTGAAGGAGCAAGATAAAAACCCACCAGACCTAACAAATGAAGAGGCAATAGGCAGTCTACCTGAAAAAGAATTCAGAATAATGACAGTAAAGATGATCCAAAATCTTGGAAATAGAATAGAGAAAATACAAGAAACATTTAACAAGGACCTAGAAGAACTAAAGATGAAACAAGCAACGATGAACAACACAATAAATGAAATGAAAAATACTCTAGAAGGGATCAATAGCAGAATAACTGAGGCAGAAGAACGGATAAGTGACCTGGAAGATAAAATAGTGGAAATAACTACTGCAGAGCAGAATAAAGAAAAATGAATGAAAAGAATTGAGGACAGTCTCAGAGACCTCTGGGACAACATTAAACGCACCAACATTTGAATTATAGGGGTTCCAGAAGAAGAAGAGAAAAAGAAAGGGACAGAGAAAATATTTGAAGAGATTATAGTTGAAAACTTCCCTAATATGGGAAAGAAAATAGTTAATCAAGCCCAGGAAGCACAGAGAGTCCCATACAGGATAAATCCAAGGAGAAACACACCAAGACACATATTAATCAAACTGTCAAAAATTAAATACAAAGAAAACATATTAAAAGCAGCAAGGGAAAAACAACAAATAACACACAAGGGAATCCCCATAAGGTTAACAGCTGATCTTTCAGCAGAAACTCTGCAAGCCAAAAGGGACTGGCAGGACATATTTAAAGTGATGAAGGAGAAAAACCTACAACCAAGATTACTCTACCCAGCAAGGATCTCATTCAGATTTGATGGAGAAATTAAAACCTTTACAGACAAGCAAAAGCTGAGAGAGTTCAGCACCACCAAACCAGCTTCACAACAAATGCTAAAGGATCTTCTCTAGGCAAGAAACACAAGAGAAGGAAAAGACCTATAATAACAAAACCCAAAACAATTAAGAAAATGGGAATAGGAACATACATATCGATAATTACCTTAAATGTAAATGGATTAAATGCTCCCACCAAAAGACACAGACTGGCTGAATGGATACAAAAACAAGACCCATATATATGCTGTCTACAAGAGACCCACTTCAGACCTAAGGACACATACAGACTGAAAGTGAGGGGATGGAAAAAGATATTCCACGCAAATGGAAACCAAAAGAAAGCTGGAGTAGCAATTCTCATATCAGACAAAATAGACTTTAAAATAAAGACTATTAGAAGAGACAAAGAAGGACACTACATAATGATCAAGGGATCGATCCAAGAAGAAGATATAACAATTGTAAATATTTATGCACCCAACATAGGAGCACCTCAATACATAACGCAAATACTAAAAGCCATAAAAGGGGAAATTGACTGTAACACATTCATAGTAGGGGACTTTAACACCCCACTTTCACCAATGGACAGATGATCCAAAGTGAAAATAAGTAAGGAAACACAAGCTTTAAATGATACATTAAACAAGATGGACTTAATTGATATTTATAGGACATTCCATCCAAAAACAACAGAATACACATTTTTCTCAAGTGCTCATGGAACATTCTCCAGGATAGATCATATCTTGGGTTACAGATCAAGCCTTGGTAAACTTAAGAGAACTAAAATTGTATCAAGTATCTTTTCCGACCACAACACTATGAGACTAGATATCAATTACAGGAAAAGATCTGTAAAAAATACAAACACATGGAGGCTAAACAATACACTACTTAATAACGAAGTGATCACTGAGGAAATCAAAGAGAAAATCAAAAAATACCTAGAAACAAATGACAATGGAGACATGACAACCAAAATCCTACAGGATGCAGCAAAAGCAGTTCTAAGAGGAAAGTTTATAGCAATACAATCCTACCTTAAGAAACAGGAAACATCTTGAATAAACAACCTAACCTTGCACCTAAAGCAATCAGAAAGAAGAACAAAAAAACGCCAAAGTTAGCAGAAGGAGAGAAATCATAAAGATGAGATCAGAAATAAATGAAAAAGAAAAGAAGGAAACGATAGCAAAGATCAATAAAACTAAAAGCTGGTTCTTTGAGAAGATAAACAAAATTGATAAACCATTAGACAGACTCACCAAGAAAAAAAAGGGAGAAGACTCAAATCAATTGAATTAGAAATGAAAAAGGAGAAGTAACAATTGACACTGCAGAAATACAAAAGATCATGAGAGATTACTACAAGCAACTCTATGCCAATAAAAAGGACAACCTGGAAGAAATGGACAAATTCTTAGAAATGCACAACCTGCCAAGACTGAATCAGGAAGAAATAGAAAATATGAACAGACAAATCACAAGCACTGAAATTGAAACTGTGATTAAAAATCTTCCAACAAACAAAAGCCCAGGACCAGATGGCTTCACAGGAGAATTCTTTCAAACATTTAGAGAAGAGCTAACACCTATCCTTCTCAAACTCTTCCAAAATATAGCAGAGGGAGGAACACTCCTAAACTCATTCTACGAGGCCACCATCACCTTGATACCAAAACCAGACAAAGATGTCACAAAGAAAGAAAGCTACAGGCCAATATCACTGATGAACATAGATGCAAAAATCCTCAACAAAATACTAGCAAACAGAATCCAACAACACATTATAAGGATCATATACCATGATCAAGTGGGGTTTATTCCAGGAATGCAAGGATTCTTCAATATACGCAAATCAATCAACGTGATACACCATATTAACAAATTGAAGGAGAAAAACCATATGGTCATCTCAATAGATGCAGAGAAAGCTTTTGACAAAATTCAACACCCATTTATGATAAAAACCCTCCAGAAAGTAGGCATAGAGGGAACTTTCCTCAACATAATAAAGGCCGTATATGACAAACCCACAGCCAACATCGTCCTCAATGGTGAAAAACGGAAAGCATTCCCACTAAGATCAGGAGCAAGACAAGGTTGTCCACTCTCACCACTCTTATTCAACATAGTTTTGGAAGTTTTAGCCACATCAATCAGAGAAGAAAAAGAAATAAAAGGAATCCAAATCGGAAAAGAAGAAGTAAAGCTGTCACTGTTTGCAGATGACATGATACTATACACAGAGAATCCTAAAGATGCTACCAGAAAACTACTAGAGCTAATCAATAAATTTGGTAAAGTAGCAGGACACAAAATTAATGTACAGAAATCTCTGGCATTCCTATATACTAATGATGAAAAATTTGAAAGTGAAATCAAGAAAACACTCCCATTTATGACTGCAACAAAAAGAATAAAATACCTAGGAATAAACCTACTTAAGGAGAAAAAAGACCTCTATGCAGAAAATTATAAGACACTGATGAAAGAAATTAAAGATGATACAAATAGATGGAGAGATATACCATGTTCTTGGATTGGAAGACTCAACATTGTGAAAATGACTCTACTACCCAAAGCAATCTACAGATTCAATGCAATCCCTATCAAACTACCACTGGCATTTTTCACAGAACTAGAACAAAAAATTTCACAATTTGTATGGAAACACAAAAGACCCCGAATAGCCAAAGCAATCTTGAGAACAAAAAACAGAGCTGGAGGAATCAGGCTCCCTGAATTCAGACTATACTACAAAGCTACAGTAATCAAGGCAGTATGGTACTGGCACAAAAACAGAAATATAGATCAATGGAACAGGATAGAAAGCCCAGAGATAAACCCACGCACATATGGTCACCTTATCTTTGATAAAGGAGGCAGGAATGTACAGTGGAGAAAGGACAGCCTCTTCAATAAGTGGTGCTGGGAAAACTGGACAACTACATGTAAAAGTATGAGATTAGATCACTCCCTAACACCATACACAAAAATAAGCTCAAAATGGATTAAAGACCTAAATGTAAGGCCAGAAACTATCAAACTCTTAGAGGAAAACATAGGCAGAACACTCTATGACATAAATCACAGCAAGATCCTTTTTGACCCACCTCCTAGAGAAATGGAAATAAAAAAATAAATAAACAAATGGGACCTAATGAAACTTCAAAGCTTTTGCACAGCAAAGGAAACCATAAACAAGACCAAAAGACAACCCTCAGAATGGGAGAAAATATTTGCAAATGAAGCAACTGACAAAGGATTAATCTCCAAAATTTACAAGCAGTTCATGCAGCTCAATATCAAAAAAAACAAACAACCCAATCCAAAAATGAGCAGAAGACCTAAGTAGACATTTCTCCAACGAAGATATATATATATATATATGCCAACAAACATATGAAAGAATGCTCAGGGCTTCCCTGGTGGCGCAGTGGTTGAGAGTCTGCCTGCCAATGCAGGGGACACGGGTTCAAGTCCTGGTCTGGGAAGATCCCACATGCCGCAGAGCAACTGGGCCCGTGAGCCACAACTACTGAGACTGCGCGTCTGGAGCCTGTGCTCTGCAACAAGAGAGGCCGCAATAGTGAGAGGTGCGCATCGCGATGAAGAGTAGCCCCTGCTTGCCACAACTAGAGAAAGCCCTCGCACAGAAACAAAAACCCAACACAGCCAAAAATAAATTAACTCCTACCCCCAACATCTAAAAAAAAAAAAAAAATGCTCAACATCACTAATCACTAGAGAAATACAAATCAGAACTACAATGAAATATCATCTCACACCAGTCAGAATGGCCATCATCAAAAAATCTAGAAACAATAAATGCTGGAGAGGGTGTGGAGAAAAGGGAACCCTCTTGCACTGCTGGTGGGAATGTGAATTGGTACAGCCACTATGGAGAACAGTATGGAGGTTCCTTAAAAAACTACAAATAGAACTATCATATGACCCAGCAATCCCACTACTGGGCATATACCCTGAGAAAACCATAATTCAAAAAGAGTCATGTACCAAAATGTTCATTGCAGCTCTATTTACAATAGCTAGGACATGGAAACAACCTAAGTGTCCAACATCAGATGAATGGATAAAGAAGATGTGGCACATATATACAATGGAATATTACTCAGTCATAAAAAGAAACAAAATTGAACTATTTGTAATGAGGTAGATGGACCTAGAGTCTGTCATACAGAGTGAAGGAAGTCAGAAAGAGAAAGACAACTACCGTATACTAACACATATATATGGAATCTAAGAAAAAAAAATGTCATGAAGAACCTAGGGGTAAGACGGGAATAAAGGCACAGACCTACTAGAGAATGGACTTGAGGATATGGGGAGGGGGAAGGGTAAGCTGTGACAAAGTGAGAGAGTGGCATGGATATATATACACTATCAAACGTAAGGTAGATAGCTAGTGGGAAGCAGCCGCATAGCACAGGGAGATCAGCTTGGTGCTTTGTGACCACCTGGAGGGGTGGGGTAGGGAGGGTGGGAGGTAGGGAGACACAAGAGGGAAGAGATATGGGAACATATGTATATGTATAACTGATTCACTTTGTTATAAAGCAGAAACTAACACACCATTGTAAAGCAATTATACCCCAATATAGATGTAAAAACAAAAAAATTACACACTGTTATACATCAATTATATCTTAGTAAAGCTCGAAAAAATAAAGGAAAAAATAAAAAAGAGGACATCTTCTTTAGAGAGTCATCCAAGCAGTGGATTTGTTGAGTAAGAATAAAATTTAATGTGATATGTTTCTGATAAATAAAAAAGAAAAAAAAAAAAGAAGAAGAAAGGGAGGAAGGGGAGGGGGAGGGGAGAAGAAGGAGAAGAAGAAGAAGAACTACACAGCCAAATAACATCCTGCTCCATCCTGGCATTTCCATTCAGAGCTTATCCCCTTGGTCGATCAAGAAGGAGAAGACTGGCCAGGCCTGGCACACTTCTCTGGGACTTGTCCTGTGGGTGGGAGCCCAAGAAGGAGCATGATCTCTACTCACATGGCCACTATGACCTCTCCACACTGTAAGTCAAAGTCATTATTTCTGCTCGAGTTCACTTGTTTCAAATATTAACTTTTAATCACCCACTATGAAGACAATAAACACAGGGCCTACGGGTTCAAGGGCACACTGAGACCTCTATAGCAACTCTGTGCTGGTGATGACAGAGTTGACCAGCTTCTCTGAAAGAAGCAAAGGCTCTTCTGGTGAGGCAGGTAACATAACCCATTAGTTCATCTGCTGAAACTAGTTTCTCAAGCTACCTAGACCTCCAACAACAGGTCTCATGCATCTTAGTTTCTCTCCTTCCCAACCACTCGACACATAACCATTTGAAAAGCTTTCCTGAATATGGTACATCATTTTCATGGAGAACAAGCATGGTCAGGAGCTCATCACTCCCTCTTAGCCACTGGGTGAAATCTGGATTAATCTCCTGTGATACTGGCATATAATACGAAATATGTACTTGGTCTTTGTCTTTGGTTCCTGGCACAAAGCTCCTAAATGTTATTCATAAGAAGCCCTTTTAAGCCACACCTCAGCTGATGCTAAAGAGGTGATGAAGCTTGGAGGATGGGGGCTGAGGAACCAACCATGTGACTAGAGGGTTAGAATTTTCAGCCCCACCCCCAGCCTCCAGGGAGGGGAGAGAGGCTGGGAATTGAGCTCAATCACCAGTGTGTGTGTGTGTGTGGGGTGGGACTTCCCTGGTGGCACAGTGGTTAAGAATCTACCTGCCAATGCAGGGGACACGGGTTCGAGCCCTGGTCTGGGAAGATCCCACATGTCGTGGAGCAACTAAGCCCATGCGCCACAACTACTGAGCCTGCACTCTAGAGCTTGCAAGCCACAACTACTGAGCCCGCATGCCACAGCTACTGAAGCCCGCGTGCCTAGAGCCTGTGCTTCGCAACAAAGAGAAGCCACCGCAATGAGAAGCCCGCGCAGCACAACAAAAAGTAGCCCCCGCTTGCCGCAACTAGAGAAAGCCCGCAAGCAGCAACAAAGACCCAACACAGCCAATAAATAAATAAATAAATAAATCTATTAAAAAAAGAAAAAAACACCAATGGGGAATGATTTAATCAATCACATCTGCATAATGGGACCTCCATAAAAACCCTAAACAATGGGATTCAGAATGCTCCCATCACACAAGTGCTGGGATAGTGGTGCACCCAGAGCTAGGGCATGGAAGCTTTGTGCCCTTTCTTCATACCTTGACCTATGGACCTCTTTATCTGGCTGTTAATATCCTTTGTTAATATCCTTTATAATAATCCCTTGTTAATATATCCCTTGTTAATATCCTTTATAATAAACTGGCAAATGTAAGTAAATGTTTACCTGAGTTTTCTAGCAAATTATCAGACCTGAGGAGGGAGTCATGGGAACCTGTAATTTACAGTCAGAAGTACAAGTGACAACCTGGGACTTGCAATTGTCTAAAGTGGGGGCAGGCTTGTGGGATTGAGTCCCTAACCTGTGGGGTCTGCAATATTTCTGGACAGTTAGTGTCAGAATTGAGTTAAATTGTAGAACAGCCAGTTGGTGTCCACTGAGGACTGGAGAATTGCTTGGTGTGGAGAAACCCACACTTCTGGTGTCAGAAGTGTTATAAGGAAACAGCGTTTTCCTTTATCTCTCTTCTATCACTCAAAGTAATTTCCAATTGACTTTCTTTCTCATACCTCCTTATTCAAAAGCAAAGATTTAATGAGCAACCACTGTTTGCTAAGCACAAATTAAGTGCAACCATGATTCAGATAGATAACTGGTATCACAATCTCATTTAGGGAGACAGACAGAAAACATTAACCATAATATATAGAAGAGTGATATGAAAAGATGCTATGTGTCTATTAACAGGAGAAGGACTAAACAAACTGTACATCCATAAGATGGAATACCATTCAGCAAAAAGTTACAACTTATTGATATACCCCAAGACATGAATCTCAGAAAATTATGCGGAGGAAAGAAGTCAGATACAAAAGAGTACACTTTGTGTTATTCCATTTTTATGAAGTTCAAAAGTGAAACTAATCCACGGTGATAGAAGTTGGAACCAGCAGCTGCCTCTGTGGAAGGTACGTGGATTGGCTAGGAAGGAAGCAAGGGAACCACCTGGGGAACAGGAAACGTTCTATAGCTTGCTGGGGTGGTGGTTACAAAGGTGTACACATTTGTCAAGACTCATCCAATTGTATGCTTCAGAACAGTGCATTTTACTGTATGTAAATTATTCCTTGATTTAAAAATATATACGTGTTAAGGAATCACAGTGGAAAAAGCCACTTGTTTTTCTAAGTCTAATCAAGAAAGACTTCACAAAGACTGACACTTGAGCAGCACCTTGAAGGAGGAATACGATGCTTTCTACCTGGAGCGAAAAACAAGAACAAAGATGTGGAGGTTTGAGAGCTCATGGTGCATCGTAAACAGAGGCCTCAGGGATGTGTTTGAAAATGTCTGGGAAGGGAGGACAGGGAATGGTGGGGGGCAGGAAAGTGGTTGGGATCAGAGTGTGAAAGGCCTTTTATGATATACACTTTCTAATAAGGACAATAAGAAATCCTAGAAGTAGTTAGATTATGGTTTTGTCTGACTACATAAATAATATATGCTCTGTATGTGGAACCTAGAAAAATGGTACAGATGAACCAGTTTGCAGGGCAGAAGTTGAGACACAGATATAGAGAACAAACGTATGGACACCAAGGGGGGAAAACCGCGGTGGGGTGGTGGTGGTGGTGTGCTGAATTGTGCAGTTGGGATTGACATGTATACACTGATGTGTATAAAACAGATGACTAATAAGAACCTGCAGTATAAAAAAACAAACAAACCAACCAACAAAACTAATACTAAACTTTCTTTGGGTTATTTGTATGGAAATATGTTAATATAAATGTTTCAGACATTACATGAAATTTCTAAAAATCTCATATGTTCTGGTATAATGTTATAAGTCATAATTCTAGTTATTACTTTAAAATGTATATCTCTAAATTTTCTTGTCAATTGCATTATTATGAACTTTCATCAAATCTTTAACTGTGGTCATTTTTAAGTCTTTTGTCATTTGCAGACAGTTCTGGGTGTATTCTAATGCTTTTGCAAAAATGTTCCTATAAAAGGGTTTCATCTTCAAGGAATTCATGGAAAAGACTCTGACAGGTACAGGTTTCTGGTAACTGACTATACTGCTGAACTGAATGAATAAGCCTTTTCAGAACTCTAATGGAAAACTGATGAATTCATAAAACTGCTAACAAAAGATCAAGATAAAAAAAATTAATTACATGGGACTGAGTGAACTGATGAGGATGATTATAATTTTTGTGATTTTCTGTTTGAATATTAAAAAAAAATCCCACAAGGACTCAGAGGCAAAACATATACAAATCAATTTTCACTGCAAAGTAAAGGAGCTGTTACAGTGGAAGATTACTGGACTCAATGTCAATATTATGACATAGTATGAGTGTGTTTCGTGTTGGGTAATTGCAATCATTGTTGCTTTTGTTGTGGTCATCCATTTACAATGCTTGGTGTCAGTTTATTTATCTCTTGTAAAAATAAAATACAGTGTGTGTGTGGAAAAAAAAAGGAAACTCAGAAATGCAGAGAAATGGAAAGTGTATTTAAAGTCACCTCTTCGCTAATGCAGATGCTACTAATGTTTTTGTGTTTTTCTCTCAGATATTTTTTCTATGTATTGATACTTTTAAAAAGTCCTTAAGTAATTAACATGATAGCATATTGTTATTTAATATTTATAAGCCTAATTTTTATTTGCTGGATAATGTTTCTTTGGATGGATTTGTTGGTCTAAACTTTTCCTTAGTGTTAAACATTAATACTTTTCTTCTAGCTTTTTGCTACTATAAATAATGCTGTGACCAATATTTTATTTAAGTAAGGTTTTCCATATTAAAACAAATAATATATGCTCATTAAAAAATACAAATATTTAATTATGAATAAAGCCAAAAGTCCCTCATAATCCTAACTCCCAAAATAGTCATAGTTTTGTATGTTTGTGTGTTAGCATTCACTTTTAAATATTTAATAAACAGATCTTACCTACTTTCACTATTGTATTCTTGGTATCTAGCACAATGTCTGGCATAAAAAATATTTACTGAATGGAACAATGGTCTATACCTTGCTTTTGTTTTCTAACATATTCCAAATATCCTCATTCTTTCTAATGGCTGTAAAGCGTTCTGCAGTTGGACACCAAGCTCTGTTGAAAGACATTCATTGCAAATTCCTTACAGTTACAAGACTATTACAAGATCCTATGTATTCAGATGTATTTCTGGAAGATAAATTCCTAGAGAAGCAACTGCTGGTTCACAAAACGCACATCTCAAAATCTTATAGATATTTTATAAATTTTGCTAAATTACCACCCAAAAGGATTGTACTGAGTTGTCTGCTTACAACATGCTAAACATGACAAACAGCAACGTGCTGTTTCTACCATATGCTAAACAATTTTTTTTCATTTTATTGAGATTAACTGACATACAGCACTGTATAAATTTAATATGTATGGTATAATGATGTGACTTACATACATCATGAAAATGATTATCACAGTAAGTTTAGTGAACATCCATCATCTCATATAGACACAAAATTACAGAAACAGAAAAAAATGTGTGTGTGTGATAAGAACTCTTAGGATTTACTCTCTTAACTTCCATATATAACGTACAGCAATGTTAATTATATTTATCATGTTGTACATTATATCCCTAGCACTTATTTATCTTAAAACTGCAAGTCTGTAGTACTTTTTGACTGCTTTCATCCAATTCCCCCTCCCCCCACTGCCCACCTCTGATAACCATATATCTGATCTTTTTCCATTTGTTTGTATGTTTGTTTGCTTGTTTTTGAAGTATAGCTGACCTATAACACTATGTTAGTTCCTGTTACACAATGTAGTGATTTGTTATTTCTATACACTTCAAAATAATCACCACAATAAATCTAGTTACAGTGTGTCACCACCCAAAGATATTACATAGCTATTGACTATATTCCTCACACTGTACATTTCATATCCATGACTCATTTATTTTGAAACTGGAAGTTTATACCTCTTACTCTCCCTCACCTATTTCCTTCCTCTCCCCACCCCCCTCTCCTCTAACCACCGGTTTTGTTCTCTGTATCTATAACTCTGTTATGGCAAGATTTCATTCTTTTTATGGCTGAGTAATATTCCATGGTGTGTGTGTGTGTGTGTCTGTGTGTGTGTGTATGTATCACATCTTCTTCACCCATTCATCTACTGATAGGCACTTGGGTTGCTTCCATATCTTGGCTATTGCAAATGCTGCAATGAACACAGGGGTGCATATATCTTTTCTAATTAGTATTTTTGTTTTCTTTGGATAAATACCAAGGAGTAGAACTGCTGGATCATATGGTAGTTCTATTTTTAATTTTTTGAGGAACCTCCATCCTGTTTTCCATAGTGGCTGCAGCAATTTACACTCACCAACCATGCAGAAGGGCTCCCTTTTCTCCACATCCTTGCCAACACTAGTTATTTGAGGTCTTTTTGACGACAGCCATTCTGACAGGTGTAAGGTGATATATCACTGTGGTTTTGATTTGCACTTCCCTGGTGATTAGTGATGTTGAGCATCTTTTCATGTGCCTATTGGCCAGCTGAATGCCTTCCTTGGAAAAATGTCTTTCAGATCCTCTGCCTGTTTTTTTAATTGGATTGTTTGTGGGGGGGGTTCTTTTTTCATTGCAGCATTTATAATAGCCCAGATATGGAAGCAACCCAAGTGCCTATCAGTAGATGAATGGGCAAAGAAGATGTGATACATACATACATACATACATACACACACACACACACACATATATACATATGTTGATGTTGAGTTTTATGAGTTCTTTATATATTTTAGATATTAACCCTTTATCAGATATATTATTTGCAAATATCTTCTCCCATTCAGTAAGTGGCCTTTTCATTTTGTTGATAGTTTCCTTTGCTGTGCAAAAGCTTTTTAGTTTGATGTGGTTGGTCCTGTTTATTTTTGCTTTTGTCTCCCTTGAGACATATCCAAAAAAATACTACTAAAACTGATGTCAAAGAGAGTACTGCCTATGTTTTCTTCTAGAATTTTTATGGTTCTATGTGTCTGTTTTTATGCCAATACCATACTGTTTTGATTACTACAGTTTTATAACATATCTCCTTTCTTTTTGTTTGTTTTATTAAAGTTTGGTAGAATTCTTCAGTGAAGCCTTCTAGGAATTTCTTTATATAAACTGCAAATTCAATGTCTTTAATAGATTTTGGGGATTTCTGGTTAGCTCCAACATGTAAAGAGCTTGAAAGCTGTCACTCTCACACTTACAATAAGAAAACACTAAACACATTGTAAAGCAATTATACTCCAATAAAGATGTTAAAAAAAAGAAAACACTAAACAAACTGAAAATCAGTAATATTTCTCACCCCCATTAGAGAACTGAGGTCTCAAGACAAGCCATCATCCTGAAATCTGGAGAGACAGGTGAATCCAGAGTGCCACAGCTGAGATTTGCTTACCTAGAGCAGAAGTCGGTGGAGCCATAAACAGGTAGGGACACCTAAATGCTAATTTTGACAAATTGCTAGAGCCTAAGTATGGAATAGCTTAAAAGTGAGAAATTCCTAAGACTAGAACAGAGTCTTAAGAGCCCCACACTTTTGAGGGTTTTACCTCCAGGAGCCCTGCCAAATTCTCAATGAAGAGCTCCCTGTGGCTCTGGCAGGGAGAGGGTAAGGATAATCATTGTAAAATATGCCCAGAGGGACTTCCCTGGTGGCGCAGTGGTTAAGAATCCTCCTGCAAATGCAGGGGACACGGGTTCGATACCTGGTCTGGGAATATCCCACATGCCGTGGAGCAACTAAGCCCGTGTGCCACAACTACTGAGCCCGCGTGCCACAACTACTGAAGCCCGCACGCTTAGAGCCCGTGCTCCACAAGAGAAGCCACCGCAATGAGAAGCCCGCGTACCGCAATGAAGAGTAGCCCCCGCTCGCCACAACTAGAGAAAGCCTGCATGCAGCAACAAAGACCCAACACAGCCAAAATTAAATAAGTAAATTTATTTTTTAAGAAAGAAAAAAAAAGTAAAATATGCCCAGAGCATTCTCCATAACAAAGGCCTACTTTCTAGGAGAAAAGACAGTACAAGAGCCTTATCCCACCTAGAAGAAGGGCACTTCTCCCACTCCAGCCCCCGTTAGCCTTCCTGTCTCACCTAAGGGGAGGAAAAGAACTAAGAGATACTTAGTTAAGAGATGTAGCCCCACCAAAAAACTGAGATTTAGTCTTAAGATTATAGGACATGCCCCCTCTCCCACACCCACCTTACTGCCACCTCAGTAGGGCTCCAATATAGAAACAGTGGGTTACAGTTCAAAGATCTGCAAGACATAGACTTTCTTTGAGAAGGAGCACAGGGGAAGCCCAAAGTCAAGAGGGGAGACAACAACAAGGACACTAGAGGAACTTGAAGCCTCTGGTACTTAGAGCTGCAGCAAACATTAAATACAGTCCAGCTTTTGCCCAGACTGACATAAAACTTACACTAAAGGCCTATTTACTTCAGTTCCTGTTACCTAATACACGATGTACAGCTTTCAATAAATAATCACAAGGCACATTACAAGGCAAGAAAAAACACTCTGAAGCAATATAGCGATAGTCAGATTTTCTAGTTCTTCTTGAGTGAGCTTTTTTACAAAGGAATCTGTCTACTTCGTTTAAATTTTTAATTTACTGCCTTTAAGCTATTCATAATATTCCCTTTTTACTTAATAATGTAGAGGCTGTACTGATGTCTCCACTTATTCCTGATACTCATCATTTGTGCCCTCTTTTTTTTCCTTATCTATCTGGACACCGCTTTACCAACTGTACTGATTTTCTCAAAGAACCAGTTTCCTTTTATTGATTGCTCCATTGTTTTTTCTGCCTTCTATCTGACTTCTGCTATTCTCTTCGCTACTTCCTTTCTTCGGCTTATTCTAGCTTTAGTTTGCTCCTCTGTTTCTAGTTTCTTAAGTAGAAGTTTAAACTCTTGCTTTTAAACATTTTAACTTATCTAACGTAAGCATTTAATGCTAAAAAACTTCCCACTCTATTCTCTCCTTAGGGACTTTGCTTTGGCAACTATCCCCTCTCTTGCATCAATGTTTCCCTTTCCACTGAATCATCCCCATCTTCATATAAACATGCTGTTACAGTACAATGTTAGAGAGAAAAAAGAAAAGAAAAGAAGAATGCCGTCTCTTGCCCTCACATCCTCCTCAGGCTATCATCCCATTCCCCTACTCTAATTATACGGTTATCTGTACTCTACGTGCTGTGGCTACTTCCTTATCTCCCAATCTCTATAACCCACTCCATTTAGATGTTCACCCCTACACTAAAATTGCTTTTATCAAAGTCACCAGAAAATTCCATCTCTCCATGTGCAGCAGTCAGGCCCTACTCCTCACATCTTACTCATTGCTCAGCAGCAGCTGACATACTTCCCCCTGGCTCTCAGGCCACCACACTCCCCTGCTTTTCCTTCTTTCCTCAGTGATGACCCCACCTGCCCTTTCCTACCTGTCAAGTGGAGTGCCTCAGGGTTCAGCCCTCCGTCCCCACCTTCTCCTTTTGACATAACCCCATGATCCACCTGCCCTTCATCCACTCCCCAAATTTTAAGTATCATCTTATGTATTCGAGCTATTCTATATTATTTCCTAACTTGTAGTGCATTTGTAGCTGCCTTATATATTTCCTAAAAACAAAGATCTCCACCATCTTGTTCTTTTCCATCCTTTTAAAGTATCTCTCTCTCTCTCTCTCAAACACACACACACACACACACACACACACACACACACACACACACACACACGATAAAGTATCTAACACAATGTTCTGTGCATGGTAAGCCCTGATTAAACGCTGTAGACTCCACCTCTGATTTTGCTCAAGCACAGAAAATATGTATGGATATACTATTAGGTATAAGCAGGATTTACAGTGACCCACACTTAAGCAACAAGTACCACCTACTAATTATTGAACCTTAAAGCCAGGACCCACTCAGGGCTCATAATCTACTGTCGTCCCCTTAGAATATATCAAATCTCCAATTCTTTTACTAAGGCTGAGACCATAAGCCAGGTGAGTGGTTCCTTCTATTCAGCATTTTCAATAAGGCAAAGGTAAAACATGTAGTTCTTTCCATTGGGGGTTTCTCATATGTTGAGGCTGGTCACAGGGAAATCCCTTTTCCAACTAAATATCAAACAAATAACAATTAAACTAGAGCCACGATTTCAGTGTGGAACGGCCACAGAAATTGTACGTGAATCTGGGCTGTTACCTGAGGAATGTGCCCCTTTTCCATTACAAGTTAGACCAACGAGTCCTTGATTCCTGAGGATATTTCATCTAATAATACAATTAACATAAACCTGGAGCAGCCTCATTTCAAACCAGAGTGAAAAGGCATCACATGGTTTTGCATTTCAGGCCCTAACAATTCTCTGTGTAGCGTGTCTGATGGTGAAGGCCATGCTCAGCCCCTTAGCTGCACTGACTCCTCACCAAGGGAAGAAAAAACAAAACGACTCTACAGGCTGCTCGGGGTCACTGGGTAGAAACTAAATTGTACTCTCCTAGTCAACCAACTCCCACCTTCAGCCAGTATTCCATGATGGTTTATACATTCACTATTTTACAGTTACGTAGGAGACTTTTCAAGGGCTTCCAGGACCTTTGAGGATTCTCCTCCATTTGGTTTATGACACCTCAAGGAACTTCTCTGCACCAAACTGCTTCTGAACACACAGAAACGAAACAGGCCTTATAAATTTTAAATCAGATAACAAAGATTTCTCTTTGAAAAGAGTCTCCGAGCTGACCAGTGACAAATAACATAATGTACAGCCAAGTTTTACAAGAGACAAAAATTGTAAAACAAATACTGCAGGATACGCTATTCCAAAGAAGAGGAAACATGAGAAACAAGTAGTGACAAACAATCTTTTTATTGTTTACTGAAAAATACAGCTCTGGAAAGAGTCTATTGCATTGTGTATGGGACACAAGGTCTGACATTGCAAGTATACATGACATAACAGTATAACTTATATAAAACGATACATATTGTACATAGAGACGGTACCCACCCCTCTAAACACTAAAATATAACGGAATGCAGTAAAGTCTTTTATTAAATGAGAAATGTAAACATCGCAATCATAAACAAAGTGCTCTAAGCAAAGAACTTTGAGATTGTTTTGTTGTGACATCTATCTACCTGGAGTTAGGAATGGTGCAGCCTAGGAAACACTTAGCCAAATAGAAAGCTAGCACTCTCAAGGAGCTCGTCCCAGGGAGTGGGCTGCTGACGCCTGAGACAGGCTGCCACCCTGGCTTCCGCGGAGCCCTCAGGTCCACTCTGACCATTAATCCACGTCTTGGGGCTAGTTTGAGGCGAGCAGGAAGAGGACCAGGTAAGAGGAAGCTTCTGTCATGACTCCTTATCCTGTACCAACTCTACAGGATAAGGACACCTAGCATTTTTGACGTGTACCTGCCACTCTCAGCAAACAATGAAATGTGCTTGAGAAGAAAAATCTTAACATTGGGAACAAAAGCCATCTTCTATACAGTCTTCAGATACCATTTATTCCTTTCAGCCATGTTTTCACTAAGCTGCTCGAAAAGAGGCCGCTACTATATTGCCAGTCACACAGGCTAGGATCAAGGGTAACGAAACTCCTCCCATTACAACTGCTAATTCAGATGAGTTAAAAATAAACACAAATTTATTAGAGAACCAAAACTGATCTCAATTCTTCACACGGCAACAGAGTCAGGTGCTGCAACAGCATTCACATTCCAAGGTCAGCTTTAACTATAGCCACACTTCCCTCCAAACTGAGAAAGCCCCGTGTGGAGGAGAACATACAAACAAGATTACCACCAACAGCTCCTCTCCAAATACTATCAGGGCTCAGAAAGCTCAGTAGAGATAACACAAAAAATAAAAATTAAGAAAATAAAGCACACCTCAATATATACACACAACAGAGGAAGACTACTCTCCCCCGGGCTTCCTTGGCATTAGGCAAACAAGGCTACTTGCAATAACAGTGCCTAAGCTGACTATGGCAATGCTCGCAAGAGAAATAAGGAATCACAAAGTTCCTCTATTCATAGGTAATCAAGGATTATTAAATAAACTATTAAATAAAGCTAAGACAACAGTCTCACCATCAAAGAAAATTTTCTTCCTGCCCGAGATGCTTTTATAAATGAGATGTCACAATACCCCAGATTCCTTACTTAATATTAAACTATTAATGCACACAGGACATCCTCAGAGCTCCAGCATGAGTAATATTAATATTCTCAGATATTTCTATACTTTACAGATCAGCAAATATTTAACCAGACTATCCGTTTAAGAGATGCGTATGTCAACAGTAATAACCAACTCTATATTTTTCTTGTCCTGTTCATCAAAGAACACCACGCTCCAACAGGAATGAAGCCCAGTTCAGTGGGTATCTTGTTCCCCTCAACTCTGCACAACAGATTTCACTATTCAGTCTCTATGTCCTTGACTCTCCTACGACTCACCTAGTTTAAAGAAAATCTTGTAAAAAGGTGGAAAATTGTAAACCCCAGCAAAAACATCGGTATTAGTGCTGAAGTAAGCTTTAGCGGAATAACTATAATTGCTTATGGGACTGTTTACAGCCTTGCTAGAAACCCTATTCCTCCTGAATCCCTAGATTGAAAAATTCAAATAATTTAAACATGAGAGGGGATTTCTCTGATAAAGGTCTAGTTCACATGTAAGGTTCTGGTCCCTGGAATGATGTGTGGCTAACCCAAAATACTGGCTGCGTTTCCATTTTAAACATGTCTGTTATTCTTCCCCACCACAGTATTGTCAAATTCTCCCATCTGTCACGTCACTGGTGAGCCCTCTCATTTGCTGCTTCTATTTCTTTTGGCTGTTGTACTGCACATACGGGATTCACTGAGCTTCTCACTTAAATGTGTAGGGAATTTACATTTCACACCATCAGCTTCCTAAAAGCCATCAACTGGGAACAATTGCTCTTTACAAAGGAAACCAAAAGCATTGTTTGGAAGCTGAAGCAAGATCTTAGATATTCCTATAAAGGGAATGCTGTATCTGTCAGCAAAACCCAGAGACATTTACAAGATCTAAAGATTATATGGGCTATGTTAAAAGCGTGAATTTGGCAGTTTTAGTCGTATTTCCAATTTTTCACTACACCATCTGGGGAGAAGTACTAGTTAATACCACAGGAGCAAATTATAAGCGTCAACACCACCCTACTAGCTTGTTTTCCTCCTGCTTTTTGTAAACTTCTGCCAGCTCCAGTGAAGCCTGTTCCAGGGTACATCACTCAGCAACCTGCAGAGCTGCTCAGAGATAGAACAACAGGCTTCACCTCAACTAGTCCGGCAGCAAGCACTTAGCTGGTAAACACTGCCTTGGGGCAGAGCCCATGGAAAGCCTTGAGCCCAGGAAAGACTTGCAGAAGTTGCACAAAGATTCTTGGTTTTATATCATCTTCCCAGGAAGTTGGAAAATAATTGGTTTTTAGTTAAAGAAACATAATCTATGGTCAAAAATGTAATGTCATGTAATGCTTCAAACAAGCAAAATCGAGAATGAAAAAACTAGAGGAAAATACAGTCTATTAATCAATAGCTTACTTTGGTTAAATGATCATAGTTAGTCAGAGCAATGTATTATTATATTTAGAAGCACGGCCTACCATGTTCTCATAGAACAGGGTACCAGTGAAGGATGTGACAACAGTTCACAGAGATAATAGCCCTTTAGCCTTCTGTGACTTCAAAACTCGAAACGACAAAGGCTAACCAGGATTTGACCTTCAGATACTCACTTGCCCAAAGCAGGCTGAGTTAAGAGACAGCTAAACATCTGATTCTTATTCACTTACGGCGTTCTCAGGAAGTTCCTGTTTGGACACCGATGGTTCTCAACCTGGCTGCACATCGGAGTCATCTGGGAAGTTTTAAAAAATCACCAAATGCCCAGACCAATTAAATCTGGAGGGTGCAGTCCAGAAATCAGTATTCTTTATGCTTCCCCAGGTAGTTCTTTCTAATGTGCAGCCTGGCTGCACACCACGGATGAATCCCTTTCAGAAAGCTATTGCATGAAAGCCATGCTGTATCTAGATAGTTTGGTTTTTTCTAATTCCACCAGGAAAAGGGATTTTTAGAAAAAGGCACCACTGCGCTTCCTCTAAAGAGGCAGCTTACTGTTTGAGAAGCGCTGGTCCTTGGAGGTTATCTGGAGCGCTGGTTGAAGAGGAGGGAGCCCTTGTCTTGGCAAAGCAGGCAGAGTTTCAGGCTTTGGCAGCTGCCTCCAGAAACAAAGAAGGCCCAGATGCCCGTGAGCACCAGGATGATGTATGCCAACACCAGATTTAATCCAGAATAAGGACTTATGAAGGTCTGCAAGGGGAAAATAACAGCAAGCTTATTAAACATGTGGATTAACCAAAGGAAAAGGAAAATATAAAACACTTTCAATAGCTGAGGTGTGTTCCACCAAACATACGATGTATGTCATGCACCCACAAAGACACATAGGACTAACCTAGTCAACAG
Source organism: Leucopleurus acutus (assembly GCF_964270905.1). Taxonomy (NCBI): domain Eukaryota; kingdom Metazoa; phylum Chordata; class Mammalia; order Artiodactyla; family Delphinidae; genus Leucopleurus; species Leucopleurus acutus. Next base: position 132,273,538 of record NC_139142.1, on the reverse strand, counting down.
ACACTAGCCCGTAAGTCTGTTTCTGTGTAAGTGAAATGGGACTGAGGTGAAGCTAAAATAACACCAGTAAGGCGCTCATGACACGTTCTGGCACAGGGTATCTGAGAATAGTCCTGATAACAATCAATGCCACATGGGGCAGAGTTAGTGTTGTCCCAGCTTCCCCAAGTCTTCCGTGTTGGTCTCCATGGCACACGCGGCACGTTGAGGGCAGCAGCAGGAAGGGCATCGAGCGTGCCCGACGTGCTGTGCTGTGGACTTATCACCTGGGTCACACATTCCAGTTCCACGATGATAACCTGTGAGCTAAGGGCCCATTTCATAGAAGAACGATCTCAGATTTAAGGACTCGACAGGCTAGGCAGCTAGGAAAAGTGAAGCCAGATCTGGCTCCCAGAGTGAAAAGATGCTAGGTGTAGGAGAGCTTTTTTTTTTTTTTTTTTGTAGGAGAGTTTTTGACTAGAGTGAGGCAGGGGGCATCTCTGTCTAGCTGAGGATGGGCAGGGAAGTGCCCAGGGCTGGTGAAGATGCAGGAAGGCTGAGACGTCGAGTTTATTTGCCTTGAGCAAAAGGACAGCTTTTTAGAGGTGGGAACTGTAACCTGGCCTCCAAGCTTCTCTTCGGGTCTGTGGAGAGAAAATATTGGGTTGGCCAAAGGTTCATTCGTTTTTTTTCCGTAAGATGGCTGTAGTAGCACTTAGTTGTCTTTAACTTCATTCAAAACAATTTTGTTAGATTGTATGTGACAGCTGTCATATCAGCATGCGTTTAAAAAAAGACATCAAAATTGGTGACTTTTTGTGTAGCCATCTTAATATTGAAGATGGAAGAAAAAAAGCAACATTTTCAGCATATTATGCTTTATTATCTCAAGAAAGGTAAAAACGCAACCGAAATGCAAAAAAAGATTTGTGCAGTGTATGGAAAAGGTGCTGTGACTGATCGAACGTGTCAAAAGTGGTTTGCGAAGTTTCTTTTTGGAGATTTCTCGCTGGACCATGCCCCACAGTTGGGTAGACCAGTTGAAGTCGATAGCAGTGAAATCAAGACATTAACTGACAACAATCAATTTTATACCACGCAGCAGATAGCTGACATATTCAAAATATCCAAATCAAGCACTGAAAATCATTTGCACCAGCTTGGTTATGTTAATCGCTTTCATGTTTGGGCTCCATATAAGTGAAAAAAACCTTCTTGACCGTATTTCCGCATGCGATTCTCTACTTAAACGTAATGAAAACGTCCCGTTTTTAAAACCAATTGTGATGGGCAGTGAAAAGTGGATACTGTACAACAGTGTGGAACGGAAGAGATCGTGGGGCAAGCAAAATGAACCACCACCAACCACACCAAAGGCTGGTCTTCATCCAAAGAAGGTGATGTGTAGATGGTGGGACTGGAAGGGAGTCCTCTATTACGAGCTCCTTCCGGAAAACCAAACGATTAATTCCAACAAGTACTGCTCCCAATTAGACCAACTGAAAGCAGCACTCAAAGAAAAGCGTCAGCAATGAGTCAACAGAAAAAGCATAATCTTCCATCAGGATAATGCAAGACAACATGTTTCTTTGATGACCAGGCAAAAAACTGTTAAAGCTTGGCTGGGAAGTTCTGATTCTTCCGCTGTATTCACCACATTGCAGCTTTGGATTTCCATTTATTTCAGTCTTCACAAAATTCTCTTAATGGATAAAATTTCAATTCCCTGGAAGACTATAAAAGGCACCTGGAACAGTTCTTTGCTCAAAAAGATAATCAGTTTTAGGAAGACAGAATTATGAAGTTGCCTGAAAAATAGCAAAAGATAGTGGAACAGAACAGTGAACATGCTGTTCAATAAAGTTCTTGGTGAAAATGAAATATGTATCTTTTATTTTGACGTAAAAACCGAAGGAACTTTTTGGCCAATCCAATATATTCAAATGGCAACCGTAGAAGGTAATCAGAAGGCAGACCTAATGAAATACCCAACAGAAGATAGATGTTACATAACCAGGGCCCAGTTTTTAACTATTTCTGTGTTAATTGGCTCTTAGAGTTAGCAAGAAAGTGAGACAAGTACAGGTTACATTAGTAAAAATCCTTAGTATTAAGGGAACGTGAGGGAACAGCATCTTTTTCAGCTGCACGACTGCTGAGGGTTCCAAAAGTTCATTTAAAAACTGCTGATGAGATGCCGCGAGGTACTAGTGAAGACCACAGTGCCTATCCTAATGGAGCTTATATACCAATAAGGGAGACAAGTAATGAATGAAGAAACAAATAATTCCAAATTGTGATGAATGCTAGGACAGAATAACTACAACTGAGATGGTGCTAGCATTAGGTAAGAACAAGGCGATCTACCTGGGGTGCGGGGGGGGGGGGGGTCAAGGAAGGCACTGAGGAAGCAGCATTTAATCTGAGACTTACAGGAGGAGGAGGGAGCCAGCCTGGTGTAGACCAAGGGAGGGAACCAAAGGAGGGCAAAGAGTTCATTGCAGCTGAGAACCTGAGAGTTGATATAAATGATGTGTAGGGGGCTTCCCTGGTGGCGCAGTGGTTGAGAGTCCTCCTGCCGATGCAGGGGATGCGGGTTCGTGCCCCGGTCTGGGAAGATCCCACATGCCACGGAACGGCTGGGCCCGTGAGCCATGGCCTCTGAGCCTGTGTGTCCGGGGCCTGTGCTCCACAACGGCTATGGTGAAAGCAGGGAGACTAGTTAGGAAGACTCTGCACTGAATGAGCAGAGTACAGGTTGGTGACTTAGTCCAGGGTGATGGTGGTAGAGGTGGAGAGAGCAGATGATAGGAACTGATGGGAGTTGCTAGTGGATGGAATGTGAGGGAAAGGGAGAGGCTAAGAATGACTTCCATGTTTCTGGCTTTAGGTAAATGGTGGTGCTATTTAATGAGATACAAAAAGACTTGAGGAAGACCAAGCTTAAAAGACTTGGAGTTAATAAGAACCTGCTGTATAAAAAAATAAAGCAGTCTTAGAAGGGTGGTTGAACAGAAGGCAAAATGTGCTAGAAGCATGAGAGAAGAAGCAGAGACAGAGTTTGCGGAGATAACTCTTTGAGAAATTTTGCTGCAATGGGAACCAGAAAAAAAAAGTCATAGCTCGAAGGAGAATAGGCAACAATGAAGAGTTTTATTTAAGATATGTCTATATGCTGGTGAAGAGAGGGACAGGCTGGTGATGTAGGAGAGAGGGCACAGTCAAAGGAGTAAAGTCCTTAAGTAGGAAGGAATTAGGTCTAAAGCCCAAGTGGAGGGACTGGCCTTTGATAGAAGAAAGGATACTTCCTGTGCTGGGCCAGGGTAAGGTGGGGAGATGGGTTCTTCTTAACAAACAAGAGGCTCTGACTGGGTCAGTTTGTCACCTCTGCCCAGCAGCGGCAGCAGGGGGAGTGCCTCCAAGGCACCTCACTGTCCTCACCCTCACCCTGCCTGCACATGCCCTTGGATTCAGGATACCAAGAGTGACAAGATAAGGTCCCATCACTGATGATCAAACTCTAATTAGAGAGGTAGATGTAAAAACTGTATCAAATCAAATAATGCTGGCCGGGGAGGGGGGTTATAACACAGCTATAAATAAGGGCTAGTGATACTGCTGAGTCAGAAATGTGCACCTTTTCCAGGGAGGCCTCACATGAAATGCTCAGGAGTTTTCCAAACTGACCTAGGTTAGCAGTCATTGCAGATAAAACAGCGCGAACAAAGGCACTCCCTGCTGGGGAGCCACACTGGATCAGTTTAGATGGAGGGTATGGTGTGAACTATGGGAGCAGCAAGAGGTACGTTGTGCACCAGTAAAATCAGTAAGAGGCTTATGTCAAACAAAGAAGTCTGGGTTTTACTCCACTGGCCTCTGCTACAGCTCATCGCCCTCTCCTCCCCAACACACCTGGCTTCAGGACACCTGGCTCCTGCCGCTCTTCTACTTCACTAAGTTGCTCCTTCTCAGTCTCCTTTGCTGGCTCCTCTTCTTGCCCCAACCTCAAGGCTGAAATGCCCCAGGCCTTAGTCCTTGGGCCTCTTCTCTTGTCTGCTTATACTCACTTCTTGTACTCATCTCTTCGAGCCTGGATTTCTCTCCCAAACTCCAGACTTTTTCATCCAAGTGCCTAACTGCCTTCTCCACTTGAATGTCCAATAGGCGCCCCCACGGTAACGTGCCCAAGGAGAACTCCTGATCTCCCTCACAAGCTTCTCCATCCCAGCTGATGGCAACTCCATCCTTCTAGCTATCCAGGCCCAAAACTCTGAAGACATCCTTGGCTCCTCTTCTTTCTCTCCCTTGCCTTATCCAGTCTGTCAGGAAATACTATTGGCTCTACTTTCAGAAATATGTCCTGAATCTGAACATTTCTCATTATTTCCACTGCTATCTCACCCCAGTTGTCACCACCTTTCTCTTGATGACTGTAATCTCTTCCCCCATTACAGTCTACTCCGAACACAGCAGTCAAAACGATCCTTTCAAAACGTGATTCAAGTCATGTCCTTGTACTCAACACCCTACAATGACTCCCATTTCACTGAGAGTAAAAAGCTCAAGTCTTGCATTATCTAGATGTGCTTCTCATTTCCAACCTCTACTTCCATCCCCAACCTCAAATCTGTGACAGTATCTGCTACTAACTTCCCCAGGCTTACTGGTTCTGGTCACCCTCACTTCCATAAACATGCCAAGCATGTTCTTTAGTCTTAGGACTTTGCCACTGGCTGTTTGAGTCTTGGATGCTCTTTCTCCAGACAGCCACATGGCCAACTTGACTTTTTTGTTCAAATGTCACCTTCACAATGAAGCCTACTTTTGACTACATAGTTCCAAAATTCAACAGCCCCAGCCCACACAATCTGGAACCCTTTTAACCTGCTCTACTTTCCCTTTTCTCCCACAGCACCTATCAATTTTAATATACTATAAAACTTTTTATTATGTCTGTTGCTTACTGCCTCTCTCTGCACTAGATGGTAAAGGCAGGGTCTTTGTTTTTTTCACTAAATTGTTTTGTTCTCCTAGAACAGTGCCTGGAACATAGAAGGCTATTTGTCAAATGAATGAATGGCCAACTGGATCCATAAAAAGGATATTTCCTTTTTCTTGCAACTTCCTTTCTGTTTATTAAAGTGTACATAGTAGAAAATTTGGAACATGCCAAAACCCATAAAGAATCCACCCAAAAATGAAAGCTGTTAATATTTTAACGCACTCTCTCGCCAGTGGTTTTTCCATTAAGATTTGAATTTATGGTCCTGAACCAAGATGGCGGAGTAGAAGGACATGCTCCCACGCCCTCATGCAAGAACACCAGAATCACAACTAGCTGCTGGACAATCATCGACAGGAAGACACTGGAATCACCAAAAAAGATACCCCACATCCAAAGACAAAGGAGAAGCCGCAATGAGATAGTAGGAGGGGCGCAATCACAGTAAAATCAAATCCCATAACTGCTGGGTGGGTGACTCACAGACTGGAGAACACTTATACCACAGAAGTCCACCCACTGGAGTGAAGGTTCTGAGCCCCACGTCAGGTTTCCCAACCTGGGGGTGCAGCAACAGGAGGAGGAATTCCTAGAGAATCAGACTTTGAAAGCTAGTGGGATTTGACTGCAGGACTTCGACAGGACTGGGGGAAACAGAGACTCCACTCTTCGAGGGCACACACAAAGTAGTGTGCATATCGGGACCCAGAGGAAGGAGCAGTGACCCCATAGGAGACTGAACCAGACCTACCTGCTAGTGTTGCAGGGTCTCCTGCAGAGGTGGGGGGTGGCTGTGGCTCACCATGGGGACAAGGACACTGGCAAGCATAAGTTCCAGGAAGTACTCCTTGGCGTGAGCTCTCCTAGAGTCCGACATTAGCCCCACCAAAGAGTCCAGGTAGGCTCCAGTGTTGGGTTGCCTCAGGCCAAACAACCAACAGGGAGGGAACCCAGCTCCACCCAACAGCAGTCAAGCCAACTTAAGTTTTACTGAGCTCTGCCCACCAGAGCAACAGTCAGCTCTACCCACCACCAGTCCCTCCCATCAGGAAACTTGCACAAGCCTCTTAGACAGCCACATCCACCAGAGGGCAGACAGCAGAAGCAAGAAGAACTACAATCCTGCAGCCTGTGGAACAAAAACCACATTCACAGAAAGACAGACAAGATGAAAAGGCAGAGGGCTATGTACCAGATGAAGGAACAAGATAAATCCCCAGAAAAACAACTAAATGAAATGGAGATAGGCAACCTACCAGAAAAAGAATTCAGAATAATGACAGTGAAGATGATCCAGAACCTTGGAAAAAGAATGGAGGCAAAGATCGAGAAGATGCAAGAAATGTTTAACAAAGACCTAGAAGAATTAAAGAACAAACAAACAGTGATGAACAATACAATAACTGAAATGAAAAATACACTAGAAGGAATCAATACCTGAATAACTGAGGCAGAAGAACAGATAAGTGACCTGGAAGACAGAATGGTGGAATTCACTGCCACAGAACAGAATAAAGAAAAAAGAATGAAAAAAAATGAAAACAGCCTAAGAGACCGCTGGGACAACATTAAACACAACAACATTCGCATTAGAGGGGTCCCAGAAGGAGAAGACAGAGAGAAAGGACCAGAGAAAATATTTGAAGAGATTATAGTCGAAAACTTAACTAACATGGGAAAGGAAATAGTCACCCAAGTCCAGAAGGCGCAGAGAGTCCCATACAGGAAAAACCCAAGGAGAAACACGCCGAGACACATAGTAATCAAATTGGCAAAAATTAAAGACAAAGAAAAAGCAGCAAGGGAAAAACAACAAATAACATACAAGGGAACTCCAATAAGGTTAACAGCTGATTTCTCAGCAGAAACTCTACAAACCAGAAGGGAGTGGCATGATATACTTAAAGTGATGAAAGGGAAGAACCTACAACCAAGATTACTCTACCCAGCAAGGATCTCATTCAGATTTGATGAAGAAATCAAAAGCTTTACAGACAAGCAAAAGCTAAGAGAACTGAGCACCACCAAACCAGCTCTACAACAAATGCTAAAGGAACTTCTCTAAGTGAGAAACACAAGAGAAGAAAGGACCTACAAAAACAAACCCAAAACAATTAAGAAAATGGTCATAGGAACATACATATCGATAATTACCTTAAACGTGAATGGATTAAATGCTCCAACCAAAAGACAGAGACTCGCTGAATGGATACAAAAACAAGACCCATATATATGCTATCTACAAGAGACCCACTTCAGACCTAGGGACACATACAGACTGAAAGTGAGGGGATGGAAAAAGACATTCCATGCAAATAGAAATCAAAAGAAAGCTGGAGTAGCAATACTCATATCAGATAAAATAGACTTTAAAACAAAGAATGTTACAAGAGACAAGGAAGGACACTACATAATGATCAAGGGATCAATCCAAGAAGAAGATATAACAATTATCAACACAGACGCACCCAACATAGAAGCACCTCAATACATAAGGCAACTGATAACAGCTATAAAAGAGGAAATCGACAGTAACACAATAAGAGTGGGGGACTTTAACACCTCACTTACACCAATGGACAGATCATCCACAACGAAAATAAATAAATAAACAGAAGCTTTAGATGACACAATAGACCAGATAGATTTAATTGATATTTATAGGACATTCCATCCAAAAACAGCAGATTACACTTTCTCCTCAAGTGCACACAGAACATTCTCCTGGATAGATCACATCTTAGGTCACAAATCAAGGCTCAGTAAATTTAAGAAAATTGAAATCATATCAAGCATCTTTTCTAATCATAATGCTATGAGATTAGAAATCAATTACAGGGGAAAAACGTAAAAAACACAAACACATGGAGGCTAAACAATACGTTACTAAATAACCAAGAGATCACTGAAGAAATCAAAGAGGAAATCAAAAAATACCTAGAGAGAAATGACAATGAAAACACAACGATCCAAAACCTATGGGATGCAGCATAAGCAGTTCTAAGAGGGAAGTTTACAGCTACACAAGCCTACCTCAAGAAACAAGAAAAATCTCAAACAATCTAACCTTACACCTAAAGGAACTAGAGAAAGAAGAACAAACAAAACCCAAAGTTAGCAGAAGGAAAGAAATCATAAAGATCAGAGCAGAAATAAATGAAATAGAAACAAAGAAAACAACAGCAAAGATCAATAAAACTAAAAGCTGGTTCTTTGAGAAGATAAACAAAATTGATAAACCATTAAACAGACTCATCAAGACGGAGAGGATTCAAATCAATAAAATTAGAAATGAAAAAGGAGACGTTACAACAGACACCACAGAAATACAAAGCATCCTAAGAGACTACTACAAGCAACTCTATGCCAATAAAATGGACAACCTGGAAGAAATGGACAAATTCTTAGAAAGGTATAACCTTCCAAGACTGAACCAGGAAGAAATAGAAAATATGAACAAACCAGTCACAAATAATGAAATTGAAACTGTGATTAAAAATCTTCCAACAGGGCTTCCCTGGTGGTGCAGTGGTTGAGAGTCCGCCTGCTGATGCAGGGGACACGAGTTCGTGCCCCGGTCTGGGAAGATCCCACATGCCGCGGAGTGGCTGGGCCCGTGAGCCATGGCTGCTGAGCCTGTGCGTCCAGAGCCTGTGCTCCGCAATGGGAGAGGCCACAACAGTGAGAGGCCTGCGTACCGCAAAAAACAAAAACAAAAATCTTCCAACAAACAAAAGTCCAGGACCAGATGGCTTCACAGGTGAATTCTATCAAACATTTAGAGAAGAGCTAACACCCATCCTTCTCAAACTCTTCCAAAAAATTACAGAGGAAGGAATACTTCCAAACTCATTCTATGAGGCCACCATGACCCTGATACCAAAACCAGACAAGGATACTACAAAAAAAGAAAATTACAGGCCAATATCACTGATGAATATAGATGCAAAAATCCTCAACAAAATACTAGCAAACAGAATCCAACATCACATTAAAAGGATCATATACCATGATCAAGTGGGATTTATCCCAGGGATGCAAGAATTCTTCAATAAACGCAAATCAATCAATATGATACACCATATTAACAAACTGAAGAATAAAAACCATATGATCATCTCAATAGATGCAGAAAAAGCTTTTGACAAAATTCAACACCGATTTATGATAAAAACTCTCCAGAAAGTGGGCAGAGGGAACCTACCTCAACATAATAAAGGCCATATACAAGAAGCCCACAGCAAACATCATTCTCAATGGTGAAAAACTGAAAGCATTTCCTCTAAGATCAGGAGCAAGACAAGGATGTCCACTCTCACCACTATTATTCAACACAGTTTTGCAAGTCCTAGCCACAGCAATCAGAGAAGAAAAAGAAATAAAATGAATACAAATTGGAAAAGAAAAAGTAAAACTGTCACTGTTTGCAGATGACATGATACTATACACAGAGAATCCTAAAGATGCCACCAGAAAACTACTAGAGCTAATCAATAAATTTGGTAAAGTTGCAGGATACAAAATTAATGCACAGAAATCTCTGGCATTCCTATACACTAATGATGAAAAATCTGAAAGAGAAATTAAGGAAACACTCCCATTTACCACTGCAACAAAAAGAATAAAATAGCTAGGAATAAACCTACCTAGGGAGACCAAAGACCTGTATGCAGAAAACTACAAGACACTGATGAAAGAAATTAAAGATGATACCAACAGATGGAGACATATACCATGTTCTTGGATTGGAAGAATCAATACTGTGAAAATGACTATACTACCCAAAGCAATCTACAGATTCCACACAATCCCTATCAAATTACCAATGGCATTTTTTATGGAACTAGAACAAAAAATCATAAAATTTGTATGGAGACACAAAAGACCCCGAATAGCCAAAGCGGTCTTGAGGGAAAAAAAGGAGCTGGAGGAATCAGACTCCCTGACTTCAGACTATACTACAAAGCTACAGTAATCAAGGCAATATGGTACTGGCACAAAAACAGAAACATAGATCAATGGAACAAGATAGAAAGCCCAGAGGTAAACCCAAGCACCTATGGTCAACTAATCTATGACAAAGAAGGCAAGGATACACAATGGAGAAAAGACAGTCTCTTCAATAAGTGGTGCTGGAAAAACTGGACAGCTACATGTAAAAGAATGAAATTAGAACACTCCCTAACACCATACACAAAAATAAACTCAAAATGGATTAGAGACCTAAATTAAGACCAGACACTATAAAATTCTTAGAGGAAAACATAGGAAGAACACTCTTTGACATAAATCACAGCAAGATCTTTTTTGATCACCTCCTGGAGTAATGGAAATAAAAAGAAAAATAAACAAATGGGACCTAATGAAACTTCAAAGCTTTTGCACAGCAAAGGAAACCATAAGCAAGACGAAAAGACAATGCTTAAAATGGGAGAAAATATTTGCAAATGAATCAACAGACAAAGGATTAATCTCCAAAATATATAAACACCTCATGCAGCTCAATATTAAAAAACAAACAACCCAATCCAAAAATGGGCAGAAGACCTAAATAGACATTTCTCCAAAGAAGACATACAGATGGACAAGAAGCACATGAAAAGCTACTCAACATTACTAATTATTAGAGAAATGCAAATCAAAACTACAATGAGGTACCACCTCACACCAGTTAGAATGGGCGTCATCAGAAAATCTATAAATAACAAATGCTGGAGAGGGTGTGGAGAAAAGGGAACCCTCTTGCACTGTTGGTGGGAATGTAAATTGATACAGCCACTATGGAGAACAGTATGGAGGTTCCTGAGAAAACTAAAAATAGGGCTTCCCTGGTGGTGCAGTGGTTGAGAGTCCGCCTGCCAATGCAAGGGACATGGGCTCGTGCCCCGGTCCGGGAGGATCCCACATGCCGCGGAGCAGCTGGGCCCGTGAGCCATGGCTGCTGAGGCTGCGCATCCGGAGCCTGTGCTCCGCAATGGAAGAGGCCACAACAATGAGAGGCCCGCGTACCCCCCAAAAAAACCCCTAAAAATAGAATTACCATATGATCCAGCAATCTCACTACTGGAATATACGCTGAGAAAACCATAATTCAAAAAGACACATGCACCCCAGTGTTCATTGCAGCACTATTTACAATAGCCAGGTCATGGAAGCAACCTAAATGCCCATCGACAGACGAATGGATAAAGAAGATGTGGTACATATATACAATGGAATATTAGCCATAAAACGGAACGAAACTGGGTCATTTCTTGAGACGTGGATGGAACTAGAGACTGTCATACAGAGTGAAGTAAGTCAGAAAGAGAACAACAAATATAGTATATTAACACATATATGTAGAACCTAGAAAAATGGTACAGATGAACCAGTTTGCAGGGCAGAAATTGAGACACACATGTAGAGAACAAACGTATGCACACCAAGGGGGGAAAGCAGCGGCGGGTGGGAGTGGTGGTGATGAATTGGGAGACTGGGGTTCACATGTACACACTGATGTGTATAAAATGGATGACTTATAAGAACCTGCTGTATAAAAAATATATAAAATAAAATTTAAAAATTAAAAAAAAGAAAGATTTGACTTTACATAGCTGCCGTCATATTAAGGGTAACTTTAGTATCCTGTATGACTGAAAGGTTTTAGGTAAGAAAGGCAATGAGATTGTTTTTTAGATGGAACAGAGAACAAGAAGCCCAGTATAAGAAAACCTGATATGAACTCTAAATGGATGGAGAGGAGAGACACATGAGGCAGGACACCATCAGAAGGAAGCTTTTCAATACTGTAGGTGAGAAATGATAAAGGTCTGGACAAAGCAGTGGCTGGGATAATTCTGATGTAAGTATATGACACGTTACAATTAAACTAAGACCAAACCATTAAACAGTGCTTAAACAATACATCTAGTCAAGTATTCTTTTTAAATTACTTTTGAAAACTGGCATTATAATGTCAGTGAGGAGAGAGTAAGATGGTTACTCTTGACATTCATCAGAATGCATAAAAATAGTACAACCCTTGTACAGAGTATTTTAGCAATTTGCATCAAGGGCTTTAAAAATATTCACATCATTTGACTTCAAAAATCAATTCCTTGGAATGTAAACAATGAATTGAAAAAGTTTCACATACAAAGTTGTTCCAGACAGCATTATAATAACCAAAAGTAGAAAAACAAGTTATCAATCAGTTAAGCAAACTATAACTTTATGTAATGATCTAAAGCCACTAAAACTTAAATATTAAAAGGATTTATAATAACATGGAAATTTTTTAAGATGTGTTACATAACATAAGCATAATGCAAGCCTATTTCAGTTTGACTCTACTCATTAAAAGAAAGACACATACCAAAATAAGACACCAAAAAACTTTTATGAGATCAACCAACAAATTGTTATCTTTCTATGGTAAGAAAGATGATTTATCTATCATTCATTCATTCATTCTTTTAACTGACTTTTCTGAATTTCCTCATTTTCCTATGAGCATGTATTTCATTCAAAGTGGAATCTACCACTTTAGATATGCAGACTTGAGCTCCAAAAACCGGTTTGAGAACGGTAGCAATACTCACCAGGGCTGACACCAGTAGATGGGTCAGAAGAACTACAAGCAGGGTGTACCACTTTTTCTTCTCACAGCCATCAAAAAACACAATGCCCCAGAACATGTGCAGCAATATGATCACCAGCGTCATGAAAGCTGAAAGACAGGCAACCATTAGTGCCCAGTCACAGGACAACAAACCCCAAAGCCCACTAAACACCTAGTCCTGGGACAACGCTCTTGGGGTACACCACATTACTGTGAGGGTTCAACCCTATCTGACAGAAGTGGGACCCTGACACATATTTGCTTGAATAGTAACTCTGAGAGCAACATTCCTGAACCAGGGGGCCAACTCTGAAACAGCTTCTCATCTAGAACATGAATTTGTGAAAACAAAAAGTCAACTTGGATCTGGCTTTCAAGGAGTTTCTCTTAGGAATGCAATAAGACTACTGTGATATTTAATCAACTTTTCTCCAAATTAGCCTTCTGCACTAATTGCGAAACTCCCACCCTCCCCCGACACCACGCCACACAGCATGTAGGATCCTAGTTGCCTGACCAGGGATCAAACCAGCACACCTTCAACTCCACATTGGAAACGTGAAGTCTTAACCAATGGACTGCCAGGGAGGTCCCTGAGAAACTTTTCTCAATTAAAAGAAGTGTCTTCGAGCTTCCCTGGTGGCACAGTGGTTGAGAATCTGCCTGCCAATGCAGGGGACAGGGGTTCGAGCCCTGGTCTGGGAAGATCCCACATGCCGTGGAACAACTGGGCCCGTGAGCCACAATTACTGAGTCTGCGCGTCTGGAGCCTGTGCTCCGCAATACGAGAGGCCGCGATAGTGAGAGGCCCGCGCACCGCGATTTAGAGTGGCCCCTGCTTACCACAACTAGAGAAAGCCCTCGCACAGAAACAAAGACCCAACACAGCCATAAATATGTTAATTAATTAATTTAAAAAAAAGGAGTGTCTTCAATTTAAACAAGTCTTCTCATTAAAGTGAAATTTCTCCTTGGATTTTTTTTTAAGGACAATGGAAGACAAAAATATAAGAAATTGCAGTAATTATCCAAGATTCTTTCTTTTTTTAACATCTTTATTGGAGTATAATTGCTTTACAATCATGTGTTAGTTTCTGCTTTATAACAAAGTGAATCAGGTACACATATACATATGTCCCCATATCTCCTCCCTCTTGCGTCTCCCTCCCACCCTCCCTATCCCACTCCTCTACGTGGTCACAAAGCACCGAGCTGATCTCCCTGAGCTATGTGGCTGCTTCCCACTAGCTATCCATTCTACATTTGGTAGTGTATATATGTCCATGACACTCTCCCACTTCATCCCAGCTTACCCTTCCCCCCCCCCGTGTCCTCAAGTCCATTCTTTACGTCTGCGTCTTTATTCCTGTCCTGCCCCTAGGTTCTTCAGAACCATTTTTTTTTAACTCACTACGCATAATTCAATTTCGTTTCTTTTTTTAAATTAATTAATTTTACTTTTGGCTGTGTTGGGTCTTCGTTTCTGTGCTAGAGCTTTCTCTAGTTGCGGCAAGCGGCGGCCACTCTTCATCGCGGTGCGCGGGCCTCTCACTATCGCGGCCTCTCTTGTTGCGTAGCACAGGCTCCAGACGCACAGGCTCAGTAATTGTGGCTCACGGACCTAGTTGCTCCATAGCATGTAGGATCTTCCCAAACCAGGGCTCGAACCCGTGTCCCCTGCATTGGCAGGCAGATTTTCAACCACTGCGCCACCAGGGAAGCCCCCTCAATTTCGTTTCTTTTTATGGCTGAGTAATATTCTATTGTATATATGTGCCACATCTTCTTTAGCCATTCATCTGTCGACGGACACTTAGGTTGCTTCCATGTCCTGGCTATTGTAAAGAGTGCTGAAGTGATCATTGTGGTATATGGTTCTTTTTGAATTCTGGTTTTCTCAGGGTATATGCCTAGTAGTGGGACTGCTGGGTCGTGCAGTAGTTCTATTTTTAGTTTTTTAAGGAACCTCCATACTGTTCTCCATAGTAGCTGTATCAAATTACGTTCCCACCAACAGTGCAGGAGGGTTCCCTTTTCTCCACACCCTCTCCAGCATTTTTTGTTTGTAGATTTTTTTTTTTTTTTTTTTTTTTTTTGCGTTAAGCGGGCCTCTCACTGTTGTGGCCTCTCCCGTTGCAGAGCACAGGCTCCGGACTCACAGGCTCAGCGGCCATGGCTCACGGGCCCAGCCGCTTTGCGGTATGTGGGATCTTCCCGGACTGGGGCATGAACCCGCGTCCCCTACATCGGCAGGCGGACTCTCAACCACTGCGCCACCAGGGAAGCCCTGTTTGTAGATTTTTTGATGATGGCCATTCTGACTGATGTGAGGTGATACCTCATTGTAGTTTTGATTTGCATTTCTCTAACGATTAGTGATGTTGAGCATCCTTCCATTTGTTTGTTGGCAATCTGTATATCTTCTTTGAAGAAATGTCTGTTTAGGTCTTCTGCTCATTTTTTATCCAAGATTCTTAAGCAACTGAAACTGAACTTGATCGGCGCACACACAGGTTTTTCTATGGAATACTGCATGTGTGCATGCATGATCAATTAATTTCAAATGTGGTAAGTACTACAAAGGAGAAGTACAATACCACCCGAGGGGGTTACAGCTTTTTTGTGCACTCATGGCTCTTCCTCATCATAGTATTTATCACACTTTGTTGTAATCAGCTGTTTGTCTTTATTCCCTGCTATGAGTGGAACATATAAACATTAACTGGGCTGTTAAATAAAAATACTTAATTATTTGTGGAATGAGTGATTAAATGATCAAATGGACTTGCCCAAAATACTAAATTAATGAGCCAGGGTAAGACTTGAAATTAAGACTCCAATTCCTATACCTTGCCTATATACAGAATAACCAAGACACGGTAATGATTCTAATAAAAGTTAACGTTAGCCTACTACACAACTACAAAAAAAATAATTAACTTATGATACATTTAGTTTGTAAACTATGCTGACTTGTCACATGAAAACCTATGTACATACAGGTATCATATATTGTACATCTTGTCCTAACATAGACATACTAATTATACCCCATATTCCTGATTATTACTTAGGCATTTATAATGGAGTATGTTAAACTATTTAACTGAAAAATTTAAAAGGAGCTCATGCCTAAATACATGGTAACAGCAGCAGTTACAAATAATATATGCAATAAACGCAAATACATGCAAATTTGGGGTTATTATTTTTAAACGCAATAAGTAGTTTCTTAAATGTTTAATTCAAAGGTTATGCTCCAAAGAATGATGTTACAACAAATAAACTCTAGCACATGATAAAGTAACAGCTATTCTTGACTCTATAGGTATACATCCACAGCATGGTCAGCCTGCCGTCCTAACTCAGCTAAAGATATTAAAACACTTTATTTTCTTTGAATTTATAGAAATCACAAATACAATCCCCAAATTGCTAGCACATTTTTTACTTTCTTCCAAAAGAATCATTTTAAGCCAATCTTATGAAAACAGCCTAGTTCACAAAAGGGAATTAGCGCCATCTAGTGACAGAATCTGGTAGAAAAATAAGTTCCATTAGGAGACTGCTACTTGAGAGACAAAAAAAAAATGCTTATGTAGCAGTCTAATAGACTGATTTAAGAAAATATAGAAAACTGCACCAGTAACATCCCCTCCTGGGTATGTTTTATTAACTTATATTGGATGGTAACAGATTTTAGCATTAATATTACAGTTGTTCTAAAAATGTAATACTCATTATTATGTTCATTTTTTAAGACTGTCAGAAATATTCTAATTATGGAATGTTTAAAAGGAAGATAATTTGCTATGTTGGGGGCGCAACTAAATAAGTAGGACCCATTCCATTGACATACTTTCCTGTCCTCTAACTTGCCGCCGGACGTGAAGGGCCCTGAGTAACTTGTAGGCCTTGAAAAGCCCTTATACATTTTTGTACAGGGACGAGTCATTTGGGGGGCTGTATACAGGATGGATTCCCATGGAAAATGTGTTGAGGAAGGACTAACCGGGTGGGAGTTAATGGTAGTAATCTAGACAGGAGATACCAAGGTCTGAACTGAAATGATGAACAAGGGTCCACTGGGTTTGGGGACCACTATAACGTGCAGCATGTCTCTCAATTCTTTACTGCAGCAATTTGTTTTTTTAATTTGGTCATACCTCCTTATATCTTTTCTATTATTATGTTAAACTGCACTGAAACGCTTAATCACTTTTTTGGTCTTATTCCCTCTACAAGATGATAAGCTCCTTGAAGACAGAAATTACTTTAGTAAAGATGATAAATTTTTTTTGAAAGGATTCTATTTATTCTTAATAAGATGATAAATTAATGATTTAATTAAAAGAATCTGTGCATAGGGTCACTTACTTCAACGATACAACTTGTGAAGACAAAAAAATACAGTGGGGTTTTTAAACTATTTTTTAAAAGATTCTTCTTGTGTAATTTAGGAGAGAGCTTATATTAATTATGTATATTACCAACTCTCAAATGTGTGACCACTGCATCATGGGGACAATTTTCATCTGGTGGATGAAAAGCGGTTTGAAATGGGTTGGTCCTTTTACCTGCATCTTTGGATAAAGGTCAACTCATCTATTATTTTTTTCCTCTCAATTTCTTTTTTTTAAAGAATATAGTACAATTTATTTTTAAATGTTCAAAAGCAAGAAAACTAAATTTTCTTTTTTTTTTTTCCAGATACACATATGAAGGTAAACCTTGCAGGTTTTACCTTCAAAGTAAAACATCGATACATGTTAAAAACCTAACTTTCAGACTTGGCTAACCCAGGGACTTAATAACACAAAATCAGGCCAACAGTTACCTGTAGGGGAGGAGTGAGAAGGAACAAGGGACTCTAAGTTCCTGCTGGTGTCCCAGTTCTTAAGGAACAGGGAATATGGATTGTTACAGTTAAAATTAAATATATATATATATATATATATGTTTAAATATACGTTTTTAGATATATGACATTACCTCACATTAACATTTTTTGTGTGTGTGTGGTACGCGGGCCTCTCACTGTTGTGGCCTCTCCCATTGCGGAGCACAGATTCCGGACACACAGGCTCAGAGGCCATGGCTCACGGGCCCAGCCACTCCGCAGCATGTGGGATCTTCCCGGACCGGGGCACAAACCCGTGTCCCCTGCATCGGCAGGCGGACTCCCAACTACTGCGCCACCAGGGAAGCCCATACCTCACATTAAATAAGAACTATTTTCTCTCCTCTCAATTTCAAGATTAAATTATACTTCCCACTCCAAAAAGCGGCCAAGATGACAAATGAACTAAAGATTAGGGCTACAGTGAAGAGAAATAAAAACAAAAACAAAAAAAGCATATAGCCTATAAAAATTCACTTACAATATATCAGCTATACAGCAACACTGTTAGTATAGTAACAGAAAAATAAATTTTATGCAAGCTTAGTTCCACTGTAAAATTCTACAATACTCTAACTGTAATTTTTATTTTCCTAGGTCCTTTCCATCACAGTGTCTAACAGTATCTTGCCTTTAGAAGATATAACATGAATTTCTATTCACTTCATTTCCTAAGCTGGGGAACTCCACTAAGCATGATCATTTAGATCATAAATCTGAACATTCACAGCTACCAGACACATACCTGAATTCAGGAAGAACTGGGGAGGGTCTCCATGAATGCCCACTGTGCCCGGTCCCAAGGAGTCAGACAGGGTATTTACAAAGGAGAATACTCCACTCATGATTCCAAAGCCCAAGCCAGAAACTAAAGAGGAAGGAAAACACTGTTAAACCTTACTCATGCTGTGATTTCTCTTCAAATCAAATTCCCAAGGACTAGGGAACACTATCTTGCTGAAGGAAAAAGGGTGCACATGCTGTTAGAGAAGCAGTAGAAAGCTGGCTCAGAAAAGGCAAGCGCTTGGCTAAATGATGAACCGAGAGAGAAGTGGGGAGGAAAGAGGAAAGGAAATGGTCAGTGAAATGTAGCAGAGAAATGAAAAAAGAAAGAAAGAGATCCAGAAAGGCTCCAAAGGGATAGGCGAGACAGAAGGATACGATACTGTAGCTCTGACTTTAATTCATGACAACAGAATCTGTAGAATTAAGTTTGACGGAACTGAGCTTGAGGGGTGACTGTATTGTAAAGAGGGATCCCTGGGTCAATCTGGGTGACTCAATTTAGGGACCCGGATCCAACCTTTAAACCATAATTCTGAAAGAAAAATACAAAGAGGTATAACTGTATTAATATGAAGAGTCCTCTCAGTACAAAGTCATGGAAACAACCCAAAGAATGTAACAATAACATCACTTAGAAATTGTTAACTAGAGTGTATACATGTTAAAAAACCTAACTGTCAAATCTGGTTAGTATTTAATGGAGACACTGATAAGGGTCACCTGCAATCACTTTTCTTTACATAAGGGCCCTGGAAAGCTAGAAAAATAAACAATGTACACCAACAGGCCAATGTGGTAGTAAAATACTACCTGAAACCTACAAAGATTTAAAAGATAAAAATGGCTTTTATGTCAAGTCTGATCTTTTATCTTACGAGGCTCTGCAGTTCTAACTTACCATAAGCCAGCAATCGCATAGAGGGTGCTTTCTCACCTGGGTTTATACTCTTCAAACCCTCACTGGATTTTCTAAAATAAAACCACACAGATAATTTTTTTAGGTAGTATACCAGAAAAACACATAAGATATTTTAAAATCCAGATACTTAATGAGGTTTTTGATCACATTATACTCTAAATCTAAAACCCATTTAAACGAACACAGCAAGTTTTCAATTAACTAAAGTCAACCAAAATTTCCAACCAACTTTTGCCTATATCTGACATTCACAAAGAGGAGGAAAAATAAGAAGAATATAAGTAAACAAGCCATCAGGGATTGAGTTTAATGATACAGAAAAAAAGCAATACTTATGACTAAGCTTAGCAAGCATTTAATTCAACATCTTATGGCATCTACCACTCTGAATTTTTCCTCTTCCCAAAGTACTGTATCTCCTATTCCATTTCTTTGGTACTTTGTTGTATTTCCGCCTGGGTTAGACTTATTCTGCCACTCTCCCTTCTACCTTCCACTCCATAGAACGTTAAGTGGTACTCTCTCTTCGAAGTCTAGTTCATGCAACAATTGCTCAAAGAAGCCACCTTTACCAGTGATTGATAATTATTCATCCCATCTCTCCTTACTCTTAAACCCTGCAACACTGACAGTGTGAACTCTCATATGGATACCTAATCAAATGGTCTTCTGATTCGAAAACATTATTTGTTTCATAACCCCAGTCAGGCCTCAGGGGAGAAGTAATCAGGGGAGAATAAAATGCTACCCTCAGAAAAGAAGATAAATGAATACCTGAATGAAACATTAGACTACCGCTCAATAAGAAATGATCTTCAGAGTGATCATATCCATGCTTCTGTCGTGGACAATTTGCAAACTGACCATGAGCCCCTGCACCCCACACAAATGCGTGAGGACTGCAGCAGGCCGGCTCCACTCTTGTCACTATTGCTACCCTTTGTTGGCTAGAAAGTCTGCAACAACAATCCTGACACAAAGGATATTTAAATTATATTTAAAGTATATTTATTAAAGCAATAAAGGAACCAAACATTTTACAAGAATTTTTCAACAAGTGCTGAAACAAAAATGAGTTCGGTTAACTCTAAGAGTAGAAAATTAACCAGAACATGGAAATTATATTATGGGTATTGTGTTAATTAAATTTTAAGGTATGTATATTCACTACAGTGAGCCTATCTCATGACATAAATATAAATATTGACTACATTAAGGCAATACAGAATTCAACCAAAATAGTAATAAGCATAAAGAAGAAGGTCTTTGGGACTTCCCTGGCGGTCCAGTGGTTAAGACTCCACACTTCCAATGCAGGGGGCACAGATTCAATCCCTGGTAGGGGAACTAAGATCCCTGATGCGGCCAAAAAAAAAAAAAAAAAAAAAAGGTCTTTTTCTTTTCTAGACTCAAAAGAAACAATTGCCAATCCAGTGCTCTCCATTTGGAAGCATCATTTGGTAGCAGGGACATGAGCCAAAATTTAAGTGACTGTCATCTTCTTTCTCTGGAGCAGTAACCACCTGAAATGTGAAATTTTCCTAAATAAACTTACCTGTCACAGGAATGTGGTTAAAGGCTAATGAATGCTTAAAGACCTATACAATAGCAATAACTTCCATCAAGAAACAGATATAATGGTATAATAGAATCAATAAATTTTGGAGGATTTCTGTTTTATATAAATTGCTCAGCAATGAATAAAAGATTTTTGCTATTTAGTATAACAAAGTACTGCTATCACAAATATATTAAAGATACAAATTTAAGGTCTAGGGTCAACATTAGGAAGTGAAAAAGTACAAAACACCATCAGTTTCCGTGTTCCTGACGGATACATCACACAACTGATGATGTAAGTGACGGTGATTTTTTGTATGTGTGTGTGACGGTGATTTTAATCTGACCATTTTACTGAAGTGGAAAATTCTTTGTTTGCGTTTATTATTGTTTCCAAGAACAAAAAACTCAATTTTTTAAATATAAACTTTGAAAAACAAATGATAAATCGTACCAGCTTTCTTGTTTGTTCTGATTCACTTTATATGTGTGTGTAAGAGAGGGAAAGTACCAAGGAATATGCATATAAAGTAAAAACACTATTTTAGAAAATTTTTAAAATAGACTTATGTCTTTTAAGACATTATAGCAATGATTATCTTATTATTTTTCTATAAATGATTTTCTCAAATTACCAAATATTTATGGTATCAGCATTATAAGACAATTGAACTAAATTACAAAAGCTTTAATCGAAGCCAAAAAATTCTTATGTATGTTTTAGGCAATGCGCAGGACCATAACTTGGATTTTTCTTTTTCCTTCTGAATAACGTAGAAAGGGCTATCACGTGTGGCCATATGTCAATTTCTCACAGTGCAATTCTTTGCTAGGCTGAAAGTGACAATTCATTCATTCAAGATGAAGTACTGGTCCTAAGACCTAAGCCATGAAATAAATTTATATTGGACTACAATGATAAATACTTTGATTCAATTCCATATATGTAAAAAAACTGGTGCAAGCTCTCCACATTTTAATCTTGGCACCAAATTCAGATAGTGAAAATTTGATTGAGGCAGTACTTTAAACTTAAAAGTTCAAAACCTACTTTGGCAGTGGAGATAGTTAAAATATTGATTAAACTGAAGTTCCTATATCTGAATGTAGTAAAGCCTAAGACAGCAACTTAAATGCATCTATATAAATGTTAGTCATTAATAAAGTATCATAATAATTCTCAAACTTGTTTTAACATGTAACTACATAACATCCAACATTTCTAAAATGTGCTAGGAAAACACTGTACCATATTCCAAAGGTTTGTAGCAGATGCATTTTGTAAAGGCACCTGTTAATACAGGTTTGTCCTATTATTTGTTTGCAAATCTCCAAAGGTCCTTTCAGAGGAGCAAACATGGTTTCCCCAGAAGGCCAAAGAGGCTTCTGTGAATTTCCTGGCATGAGAGCCTGCAGACTGACAGCCATAATTCCTTCTGCATGTGGCCCTATGCCCTCACTGCCCTATTAAAAATGGCAACTCTGGGACTTCCCTGGCAGTCCAGTGGTTAAGACTCCAAGAGGCGCAGGTTCGATCCCTGGTCGGGGAACTAAGATCCCACATGCCTCTCGGCACAGCCAAAAAAAAAAAAAAAAAAAAAAAAACAGGCAACCCATGGGGTATTCCCAGGTGGTCCAGTGGTTAGTACTCCATGTTTTCACTGCCCAAGGCGCAGGCTCAGTCCCTGGTGGAGGAACTAAGATCCCACAAGACACACAGCCGTGGCCAAAAAAAAAGGCAACCCATGTTCAGCTTGTAGTCCTTTGGAACCTTAGGTTAGTGCCAATAAAGGGTTGCTTTTCAGGTGGAAACCGTGAAGAAACACAATAGTGAAGAACAGCAGATACCCATTTAGCCACTCTAGGTAAGTGAGGTTTTAGAACCTCAAGTCCTAAGGGGTTATTAAAGTCACGTCCTGATCTATGAAAAACTACTGAAATTAGTAAATGCAAAACCAACATGAGCCAGTGATGTTGGAGACAGGAAAATCCAGTCCAACCCAAGGCTGAGTTAAGAGAACAGTGCCCTGTCAAGGGTGGGAAGGACCCTGCTCTCTGCACTGCTTTGACCACAGCAGGGTACTGTGCTGGGTTCCAGGCACAGGTAAATCCCAGGCACCAACAAAAAGGGGTGTCCACTGACACAAAAGAACAGAGATGGGAAAAGGTCTGGAAGTCACATCCATGTCTCCTGAGGGCCAGCTGAAGAAATGAGGAATGTTTAGCCTTGAAAGAGACAAGATGACAACCGTGCGACAGAGACTGCATTTGCCTGTGCAAGGCAGAGGTCAGAAAGAAGGAGATTTTTATTACCTTAATATATTCTACAGTTAAAATTAAATTTTGGAATAGTAGTAACTGCTGCATACCAGAAACATTCAACCACATCTGAATGTCCATCTGTTAAGGGTATTGTATTACCATGGAACCTGAAATGTTATGTTTTTTATTTGTTGTTCTTTAATATTTCCAGGAACTAATGGAAATTTCATTTTTAAACTTTTTCTCAGATATGATATGACTTTTGCTTCTAAGCACCGGCTTCCTGGTTTTCTACTCGGGATTTAAATTGCTTTGTTATTAAATTTCAATATCTGTTATTAAAAGCAACAAGTAAAAAATACAGAAGGCCTGGCATATTGGCAAGAACAAATTATCAGAAGCCTATTATAAGAGATGTTATTGAGGTTCTGTCTTGGTTGCATCCATGAAATTCATGAAGTGCTTTAATTATCCCATTTGCAGAGATGAGAAGACATAGCACATTTATCACTCTACTAACTAAGCCTTACTACATAATCAAAGCCAATCTCATGACTAACTGAAAGAAAATATGGTTCCAAGTTTAAGCTGTGTTTCAAAACGGTTTCATGTGAGATCCTCATGGATCCTACAGATGACCTACTTTCTGGCCTAAAAAGGGAACTCATGCCCACGGCTTTTTTTTTTCTTTTAATGTATTTTTCTATTCTGGACATGAAATCAAACGACATATCACAAAATGAACCCCTGTTCCTCCCTAATACAGTCAGAATAATGGCAGGCATAATCACCATAAGAATTATCTATTTTAGGTGATGTCAAAGAGAAGTGCGTATAAATTCTGATCTGTAACAGTTTTTGTTCTTCTTGTTTCAATGACTATTTCTCTAGCTTATTTTTCTCCATGGCACTTACTGTCTTTTAATATACAATGTCTTTTCTTGTTTATTCATTTGTTGTCTATCTCTTCCCACTATAATATTACCACCATGAGACTGTCTTTTAATCATGATATATCCTCAGTACCTAGGGTATGCACGGCATTGAGCAAATTCTCAAGACATATTTTTTGAACGAGTGAAGGAAGGAATGAATGTCCACAAGTTAAAATACTCAATATTTTCAGGCTGGAAATGTACAATCCCTTGGCTTGGAACTATGCAGGAAGACATGGACCTTCAAATACAATAATACATTAATGTTTCAAACTACTAAATCATAATTCAAATAAAACTGGGAAAAAAGGTAAAGCGTTTAACTTACTTTAAAAGTTTATAATATGCAAACCGGAACACTTCTTGGATAAGGACTGAGATTAACACTCCAAAGATCAGCAGATCTCTCTGTCTTGGTTCATCTTTGTTATCAGTAAGGGTTGCTGCCATGAACCAAATGAAGGAAGAAAGCAGCAGAGACACCAGCCAGAAGAAAGCTCTGAAAATTGGTGGGGGGGGGGGGAGGGGGAGTTACAAGTGAACAGGACTAATAATGATTTAAAAGCAGAAAAAACCCTGCTTGAGAAGGAAGAGATTTCCTGACAAAAAAAGTGTTCATGAAGTGATGCTCTTAACCAACTGGTCCTAATCAATGGTGCAGTTTCCCTGGTGAAATAAACATGCAGGCCAAGAGGAATTTGAGATTTTTCTTAAAAATCACTTTTTTCAGTGACCCTGCTATTTGTAAATACATCTGCAGACTAATTGCCAAGGACTGTCTGTCTGGAAACTTGGTTATTTGCTAAGCTTCCTAATTAAAGCTTTGCCCATTGATGTGCAAATGTCTTTTCCAGGAAAATGTCTACATCTCTATTAACAGAGCGATTGGTTTAAAATCCAGAGGTTGAAAGCCTGTGCTCTGATCTACATCAGTCTTCCAGGCCTGGTTTTTACAACATTCCTGTGGATTTTAATGATTATAACAAGCTTTACAGACCTCTTGCCCAAATCTCTATTGTTTTTTAAATGACAGGTGTGATGCAGCATTTTCAATACAGTTGTGAGAGGTGAGGAAGCTCAGAAAAGGTGGGATTCACTGGTCTCGCCTGGCTGTTTCTCCTGGTGCCAAGTGAGACTCAGTGGTGGAGAAGGTCGTAGGGGAGCTCCAGTAAGAGCTGCCAGACAGGTGAAAGCTGGGATTATGATCACATTCGCCACCAGAGTTCGGTATTGACCAAGCTCCTGCAAGGAGACGTACTACAGGTGCTGCGGAGTTTTCACAGGTTTCTACCCTTTGGCCGCTCACCTGAATCACCTGGGACGCTTTTAAAAAGTCCGAATTCCACCCCCTAGACATTCCTATTCAGTCGATTCAGGGAGGGGTAAGTGTTGGGCATCGGTATGTTTTAAAGCACCTGATCCCCAGGTGCTTAAGGGCTCTTAACTCGCTTGGGATTACAGATGCCTGTCAGAATCTGAGGGAAACTAGGGACCTCCCCCTCCAAAAAAATAAAAGATGGATATTTGAAGTTATCCACAATTTTTTAAATACAGTTTTAATGTATGACTCACTAACGCCCATCCACGGACCCTAGGCAAAAACTCGGGAGCCAAGCGTCAGGGTTTTCTGAGACCCACGATGTGCTCTCCTTCCCTAGAGCTCGCCCTCTGGGGTCGCGGGGCTCTTGCTCTTTTCTCGCCGACCCTCGGAGCAGGGCGAAGAGTCCCAGGGGAGTGGGGTCTCCGCTCTACCCCCTCCTAACGCTTCTCCGCTCCAAAGCCCAACGAGGACGAGCCGTTTTGTGGGGACGCCAGGTATCGCCGGTACCCCCGGCGGGGGAGGGGAGTCCCAGGTCCGGGTTTCCCGGCACAACCGCCTTACCCGATGATGAGGAAGATGATGCGCAACGGCTCGGTAGCGATGGTGAAGATGTAGAGGGCGAGCGCAGGCCCGAAGGCAACGAAGGCGCAGCCGAAGAACACGGCCGCCGTCATGGCGACCGCAGAAGCCGGCACGGGGGCGTAGCGTGGACGCAGCGTGGACGCGGGGGCGTAGCGTGGACGCGGGGGCGCAGATCGACCACGGAGAAGAGCGCGCGTCGAGGGCGGGGCAGGCCGAGGGGCTGGAGGCGGGGCGCGGCGGAGGAGGCGGGGCGCGGCGGAGGAGGCGGGGGAAGGGCGCGGCGCGGCGCGGGGGAGGAGGCGGGGGCCGGAGGAGGCGGGGGCGGGGCTTACCTCCGGGCTTTCAGCCCGGGAGACTTAGCAGCTTCTGATGCAGAGGAGGCGGTAGCTGAAGACTTTAGGGTAGGAGCTTTGGCGCCGCCCCCCCGCCACCACCACTGGTACGCATCCATCAGGCCAAGACACCGCCCACGAGGTGGCTAAGAGAAGGGGAGGTCCCCAACCCGCTTTAGAGCCAGAACTGGGGAAAGAGTCGAGATCAGCTAACGAAAAACTCTGCGCAGGACATAGGCAGGATTCCATTTCTAAACAAAGGAGCCTTTTTTTGAAGCACATTATGCCATTTGTATAGTTGCGGAAACTTCGTGAAACTATGTACAAAACCCTAGCCGGGAGAGCAGTGACCCAGGCGATAACTCACAGTAGAAGCTGTCCACCTCGGGGTTGTTTTGGCGAGCTGGTTTTATTTGTACCCCACTCCCGCCAAGTCTTAAAAAAGTTGTTTTTGAAGGCATTCTTTGATCACCCTGTAATAACAGTCACATCTCCCTGCTCAGTTTTTACTTGCTCATTTGTCTCCCCCATTAAAATGTAAACTTCTGGAGGGCAGTGTCTTTGTTTTGTTCTTTGTTGTTTTTGCAGCAGCAAGAAGGTGCTGAACTAAATATCTGTTCAATGAATGAAATAATTTTAAAAGTGGAACTTACAAACACTTGCTATTTTACATTAATTAAACAATTTCTGAAAGGTTTACAAGTTAAAACCAGAAGGTTAATTTCCATAATCATTCACATCTAAGATTTATCTCCATGTCTAATGGGGATAATAATACGTCATGGGTTATTTTGAGGATTGTGCCTGCACAGTAAGTGCTATGTAAGTGTTAGCCATTCCTATTTATTCTTTAATGCCTGTCGTGAATAAAGCTCTTGGAAATCAACACTGAAAAGACAAAAGTTGGGACCTGACTGAAGATGTTTTTGCAGCTCACCTCTGAAAAATGGGCCTTCAAGTAATATAAGTATTTAATTTTTATGGTAGAATGTCACCTTTGTCCATTTAAAACAGACATATATATTTTCCTATTACTCCACAGAATTTTTCTTCATTTTGAGATGTCTTGTCCAGCACCTATTAAAACTCAGGTTGAGACAACAGCTGAAATTGATAGAGTGACTCACCATTAGACTCTTTTGGTTCTACCCTGAACCAAATTTGTCAAATACAATTACATTACTTCAGCTCCATGCAGAAATGCCATCACAGAGGCATAGCCTACTCACATCCTTGGTGTAAATTAAGCTTTTTTAATACAAGAAATTGTAAGCAGATAGGATAGGGGGTCTCCAGAGAAAGAGAACCAGGCATGGCTTCATTGACATAAGAAAATCTGTTTTTGGCCTAAGCTATTTTGTCATCTAAGCCTAGACACAATGCTTATCTTATCCTTGAACAGGCCTTAGTAATTAATAGTCTTAAGGGAACAAAAGAATGTAGGACTGTTATTGGGCAAGAGAAATAACAATAGCAAAGATAATATATCAGTAGTAAAGACTCCCAGCTCTGTTTCAGTGGTAAAGATTAACCTGAAGCCTCAACCACCAGATCAACTGGAACCTAAGGGGTGATGATGTTGACCTTTTCTGACCCTTGTGACTTCAATCAACTAAAGCTTGGACTCTGTCGACCTTTGCCTCAATTCTATGCTGAATTCTCCTCTGCTCAAGCGCCTACATAAATATGCATGTACCCTTAGCTTAAAACATCCCCAGTTTTGCTGTTTGGGGAGACACTGCTTTGGGAAAGATCCCCAGTGTGCTCCTTACTTGCTGCAAGCAATAAATCCTTCCTTCTCCTGATCTTTGGCTTGGTTATGTCTTTTGGCTCGACACCCACCAAGAGGCGAACCCCATTTTTTGGGTAGCAAAATGGCCATCTACATTTTTTCTTGCATATTTCATAAACCATTTCATTATCATTATTCAATATCTCTAATTTACTGTTTGAGTTCAGGGCTAGAAAAAAGTTTTGTTTCTCCTGACAAATGCATATGCTCAGCTTGAGAGCTAACTCATCATATTCAGGCTTTATCTTAATTCCCAGGAAGCTTGGAGCTAAATTTAATAGTCAATTGTAGCAACTATTCTTTTTTTAAATTACAATTACTGCCATGACTTCAGAATATGGCTTATTCTTTTATCCCTATTTTGATTTGACTATCCTGATTTTAACCAAGATCTGTGTCTCCATTAAAGGTGCCTCAAATACTTTGGAAGTAGGCAACTCAACATGCAGAGCTATAAATTGGGGGAATTTGCACTTAGGTTATCTTGACCATATCTCAGTTCAATTTTAGTCCCCAAGTCCAGTTAAAAAATGGGACGGCAATGCAAAATGTAATGACTCTGCCCCCCTATCTATGAAGACATCTTTAACTGATGTCTGTTGGAATAAAATAGAAAAGGAAATAACTAGACCAAACTGTCAAAATCACCAATAAGGTAGACTTCTTCAGCATTCATGGTTATTTACCAGAAACACTTATTTCAAGTTTTCTCTGAATTACATTTATATGATGTATGGCTGTTTAAAAAGCACTTTTACACTGATTTCAACAATTCTTTTACAAGTGAGGAATGTGAGGCTAAGAAGCAGTGCTGTGACTCCTTAAGTTTTTATGAACTTACCATGAGTTTTCTCCAAAGACTTGAAAACACACTAAGTGATGTTGGGAGTTAAATCTCTAAAAGGTGCCTGGGGGATAGAGCCTGACACACACTATGGATAAGGATATCTGCTGGGTATGCGCCTGGAGGAGTGGGAGGGTGCAAAAAGCAATACCACATTTTAGCAATTTATCCAATAAAGCTTGGACATACCTACCAGTAATTCACAATATACTAATGAATTCGCTTGAGCTTTATTTTCTGATAGTGCTGATAGATTTATACTCAACCATTTATTCATTCATTCAAAACGCATGCTGCGTGAGTATGAAGTGTCAGGCAAAATGCTAGGGATTGGGAGTACACCAATGAAACAGTTGTGCTCCTGTCTCCACTGAGCTTACAGTCTAGTGGAGAAGCCAGACAGGCAAGTAGAGGGGTTATGAGGATATGCAGGAAGGGGGAAGGACAGCCAATCCAAACTTGTGAGCTGTTGCTAAAGAAGATGACACCCAGTCATTCAGGTCTTAGCTTTGGAGTTAGCAAAGCTAGGAAGTAGGGGAGAAATGGAAGGACAAGTGGAAAGGCCTCAAAGTGAAAGAAAGCAGGGCATTTCTGAGGGACAGAAACTAGTTCAGGATGTCCTCTCAGTGTGAGGAGAGATAAGACAGAAAAGGCCAGCAGGTTAGAGTTTACCTCAAGTCCGGACTTTATCCAAGGGAGTGACAGGCTCAGATCTCCTTTGTAAAGATAATGGAAAATGGGATTTCAGATAAGAGGTCTTTGGCATCTGCAGATGAATCAGGGAAGCAGCAGGAGTCTGGAGAGAAGCAGAAAGACTGAAGAGATTTAGGAACTGTGCAAACAAAATTTAATGACCTGATGAGCTACATGGAGTGAGGGAGGGAAAAAATCAAGGGTGATGGCTTCTGGAAAGGTATATATATATTTTAATTAATTAATATTAATGAATTTTACTTGTACTGACTGCAAAAAAAATGCACAACCTAAAAGTTGATAATTATGTTTTATTCGGCCGACTCGCTGAGGGCTCGGGACTGCTCTAAAGGGCCAAAGGGAGGAGCCAGATATATAGGAGTTTTGAAAACAAAAACAAAACCTGGTGGTCGGAACAGCTGACGATTACTGTTAATTAAAGAAAAACCAGACATCTCAAGTGAATGAATTTAGCACTTTTCTATGTGTGGGAAGATGCAAGAGTCTTGGCTCATTGAAAACATTCCTTTGATATGCACCTTAGCTATCTAGGGTCAGTATCCTGCTCTTCTTCATCCTGAGTTCCCTCTGGGTGCAGTTTTAGGGGGCAGCTGTAGTGGCTGAGGGCTTGATGGTCGCAGCATCCTTTGTTTACTGATATGGCATGCGACATTTTTCATCCACACTTGCTATGGATATATGCTCATATATCCCTGGAACTATATTGAAAAACCTAAATTTTGAGAGTAGAAAACATGAAGAAAGGGGAAGAGAGGGTTTACTCAATTTATCAATACATAAAGAGCATTCTGGATGATTTATCTTATTAAAAGGAAATTCTTCTATATTTAATAAAGGATAAAAGAGTATAAGATATTTAACAAAGACTAAAATAGTGTAAGATGAGGGCCAGAATAAAAACCAGATAATGAAGCTTCTCTTTTTATTGCCAAACTTATTGAGGCACTGATGAATTTACTTCCATTCTTTCTTCAAATTACAAGTAAATGGAGAACCAAACAGCTCCTAAATTACACTTAGCTTTCTTCAGCAACGTGTTGATTGTGATGACTACTGAAGTTCACTGATTCTTTCAACATTTATTAAACACATACTATATGCCAGGCTCTTTGCCTGATACTGTGATTACAAAAACCAAAGACTCGGTCCCCACCTTACAAGAGCTGAGTCTAGTGGGGAAGGAAAGTAAACAGATGATTCAAATCCAGGATAGTGAGTGACACTTTGGGCAGACACAGGAGGGAGTTCCTAACCAGGGATGGGTTGTGGCTGAAGTCTTCCCAGAGAAACCCTTACTGAATGAAGATAAGTAAAAGTTACTGAAAGATAAGGAGAAGTTAGACGAGGGGCAGGGAGTCCATAGAAGGAGCAGCGTAAGGAAAGGAGTGACAAAGCATGTTATGTTCAGGGAAATGCAATTACTGGCGTGGTTCAAAAGGTACATATGAGGGCTTCCCTGGTGGCGCAGTGGTTGAGAGTCCACCTGCTGATGCAGGGGACACGGGTTCGTGCCCCGGTCCGGGAAGATCCCACATGCCGCGGAGCGGCTGGGCCCATGAGCCATGGCCACTGAGCCTGCGCGTCCAGAGCCTATGCTCCTCAACGGGAGAGGCCACAACAGTGAGAAGCCCGCGTACCGGAAAAAAAAAAAGGTACATATGAGTTAAAGAGTGACAAAATCTAAGGCGGGAAAGAAAGATGTGGGGATCTCAAAGGACTTTGTTTGCCAGGCTACAGAGTTTAGTTTTTTTTTTTTTTCTCAAGGTTATGAGGATTAAGTTTGGCAGGGGTGTAAGACTTCAGTTTTAAAAACCTGTCAGCACTGTGATAACTGGATTGGAGGAAAATAAGATTAGAGACTGGAAGACTGGTTAGGAGGGGTTGCAGAAATCTAGGCAAAACATAAGGAGATCTGAACAAAGAGGCAAAAATAATGGGCAAGGAGATAGATTAGAGAGTAAGGAGTTAGGAAATGTAAGACTCGGAGGTTGATTAACTGTTTGGGGATCTGGGTAGATGACAGGATGACGGTGCTATCAAGATGGAGAGAAGAGGAGAAAGAATAGGTTTCTCCTCTTGGGATTTAGAGTTGTTGGTGGGAATTGCTGGAGAAGGAGGAAAGATGGAGAGTTGAGTTGGAGTTTCAGACATGTTGTTTGATGTACCTGTAGCAGATTCAAGGGGAGGTGTCCAGCAGGCGGATCAACTTTGAAGTCTGGCCCTCTGGAAAGAGGCTGGGGCTAAAGACACAAATGTGAAAACTGTATTAGTTTCCTATCGTTGCTGTAAACATATTACCACAAATTTAATGGCTTAAAGCAACACAAATTTACTCTCTTATAGTTCTGCAGGTCAGAATTATGAAATGAGTCTTACCAGGCTAAAATCAAGGTGTCAGGGCCAGGATAGTTTCCTTCTAGAGGCTTTAGGGGAAAATCTCTAACCTCACCTTTTCAAGATCCTAAAGGCTGGACTTCCCTGGCCGTGCAGTGTTAAGAATCCGCCTGCCAATGCAGGAGACACGGGTTCGAGCCCTGGTCCGGGAGGATCCCACATGCCGCAGAGCAACTAAGCCCGTGAGCCACAACTACTGAGCCTGCACTCTAGAGCCCGTGAGCCACAAGTACTGAAGCCCGCGAGCCACAACTACTGAAGCCCGCACGCCTAGAGCCCGTGCTCTGCAACAAGAGAAGCCACGGCAATGAGAAGCACACATGCTGCAACAAAGAGTAGCCCCCGCTCACTGCAACTAGAGGAAGCCCACACACAGCAACGAAGACCCAACACAGCCAAAAATAAAGACTTGAACTTTAAGAAAAAAAAAAAAGAGTGAAAGGAAAATTAAGCTTGAGAGGAATAGTGAAGGTTCAAAATGGTTCTGGGGATGAACGGCAAAAGCTACTGGAAACATGCACCAGCCCAGGGGTAGAACACTGGCAGAACATCACATCCAATTGTGTTATTTGAAAGTGAAAACAACAGAAACTAAACTTGCAAGGATTAAGAAGGGAAGGACGATCAATTTAAGGCTGCAGTTCTATAACAGAATAACCTCAATGTATGCTGAATTAAGAATGAGCAGGAGCTCTGGCCATTTTTCTCAGTCTTTAAGGAACTCTAGGGCGGGGGTGGGGGGGATAAATTAGGAGGTTGGCATTAACACATACACACTAAAATATATAAAATAGATAACCAACAAGGACCTACTGTACAGCACAGGGGACTATACTCAATATCTTGTAATAACCTGTAAGGGAAAAGAATCTGAAAAAAAAAAAAAGTCACTGAATCACTGTGCTGTATACCTGAAACTAACATGACATTGTAAATCAACTACACTTCAGTTAAAAAATAAATAAATAAAATTTCCCTCCCAAAAAACAAAAAGAACTCGAAGTAAGATGTAAAGTTTGCTAAAATATCTCAAGTCTACCATGGTTTGAGACACACACCTAGCAAATTAGAAGAAACATTTTAAAAATGTGCAATCCATTTCAGAGAGACATAAGTATTTTCATTATGTAGTTTTTATTTTAGACGAACATTATTGTAAAAAAAAGTTCACCTGGAATAAAATCCATTTTTTCTTAAAAAAAAACACAGCATCATTATCAGTACACAGTTAATGAATTGGCTTAAACAAGAGTAACAACATGACAGGTCCACTTTATCTGCAGGAGCTTTTTCACATTAAGCCATTGGAGCAAAAGTAAAATATGCTGAAACTTACAGTAGGATGATTCTATGGAAAAAACAGATATTTCCCATTAGGGGCATGATTTTAGTCAAATAGTTTACAGTATTTAAAGGGACAGTGTCAGCTGCAAATAAACAAAACCCATGTGTAAGGCCATAGGAATGAATTATAATTAAATTCACATTTTAAAAAAAGGTAAGAAATAAAACAAGAAGTTCTATTAGTTCTTGGCAATAAGAAATGCAATTGCGTATGGCACAAGCATTTCAAAAAATGAAGTAAAACTTGAAAATATCCCTAGTTGTTTGCTAATTTTCATTTCTGTAAATTTCATTTAGTTTTTTTCATACTGAACATGACACCCATTAATTTTATTAGTCTGAAAAAAGACCAATTCTACTGTAAAATTGTGCTAGCATTTGATATTTTATTAGTATATCCTGTCCATCTAGGTCCCTCTAGGACAAGGAATTTCATTTTTAGACATTCCCCCACCCCCTTCTTTGGATATAACAAGAAGGAAAAAGGAATGTCCTTTCTGTTAAAAGAAAAATTATAAAAAATCTGACAGCAGAAATGAGTGCTTAAAATCAGAGAAAAGTAAACCAACATAATGAAATGCTATTTTAAAATTTTAAGCTTAGAAGCTCATCTTTAAAGATTAAGAACTAAATTTATAAAGAAATCTAAGTCATGAACTAGGAAAGGAAGTCTGCTTACACGTATCACTTACTGTTCACAGGAAGAACTATAAGCCTTAATACAGATTCTCAGCATTCAGAACCTGTAAAATGGAGTTATAATCTCTTATTTAGAAATTTCTGCAAACATTTATCTATATTTCACAGCTAAATTTATTAATGGAGACAGGAAGATAATACTTTTTTTGCGCTACTGGATATGACATGTATGTTCTATCCTAAACTACCTGCTACTTTTTCCAATGATGCCTTTAGTTCAAAACAAAACATATAGTCTAAATTGTGTTGGATACTTAAAGGCTGGCTCACTGTTTTTCTACTAGGTATTAGAATACTAGTTAGCTAAATGAGGTATAATTAAAAAATAGTCCTTCAAAGTAAAGAGTATAGTCTTCTGAAAATTTATAACAAAGACTGCACAAAATGTTCATGTAAATAGTAAGAAACCCTGCAGCACCTCCTAACTGATGCACAGGTGGATTATTTTCTCATAATCTGTCTGAAGTAAAATATAGCTAAAATAAGTTCCCAGTGAAACGCTTTACAATCAACTGATTTACATGCTACTTAGTTACAGCACATTTTCATTGTCTGATACCCTCAGACTCCATTTGAAAAGGTCTAGTCCAACCATTGTCAAAAATTAGCACACTGATAATAAAATGCAGCCACTGAACCACTAATACTGCTGCAATAAACCTTCATGTACCTTTATCCATAAAACCACAAAAATCTTCACACAAAACTAGATTTCAGCAGGGAACAGACAATTATCTGCCACTAAATTCATCTACAAATAGAAAAAATAATGCACTATATGTACATTATTA
Source organism: Leucopleurus acutus (assembly GCF_964270905.1). Lineage (NCBI taxonomy): Eukaryota > Metazoa > Chordata > Mammalia > Artiodactyla > Delphinidae > Leucopleurus > Leucopleurus acutus. The sequence goes on along the minus strand of NC_139142.1, from coordinate 132,238,776 downwards.
AGCAAAGTGGAATATTTATTAGGGCATTTTACCATGCAGAAAGTGAATCTCCTATGGTCTTAGCTCAAATTATATACAATTTAGCAAAGCTAAATGTAAGAAAATAGCAAGGACAATTTATTTCTATATAACAGTATATACCCCCAGTTCGCTGCTACTTCAAAGAACACTTTTAGACTCATCTAACTTTTAGAGGCTCTTTCAAAGGGAAGTTCATGGAGACTAGTTATTAACCCATACGAGACAACAGAAGAGAGAAGGAAAAAAAACAAAAGCAAAGCATTCTGTTTAAAAAAAAAAAAAAAAAAAGGCTAACCACAGAATATGTCAGTTTTGGTTTGCAGACAACCCCTGAGATATAAACCAAAGTGTTAAGACACCAAAGAGTTGGAGGTAAATTACTAAGAGAGTTACATTCATACATGGTGTCATAGCACTTGCCTTTTAGAAATTACCTTGTTACCATCCAGAAAGCTTAACTGCTGGGATCTTTTTCTGAAAATCAGTGAATACAAGATGTTTCTAAGAAATTATCTTTTTTGTTCCAGAAATCTATCTAATTTTAAGATGGTAGACTTACAGTCAACTTTTGATCAAGGAACTACTGATTTTACTGGGACACCAACTGGTGCCTTTAAGCCTATAAGTAAGTACAAAAAAAAGAAAGAAAAAAGCAAGGAGACTGAAATTTGTGAACAATAAATTTAGTGAACCCATCAAAAATAGCTCTGGTATATATTTCCTGCCACTAAGTTGTGCATAAGTTTTCAAACAAGTAGTAAAGGTTGACTGGTCCAAGTATTCTAATGATACATCTTAATTTGAAGCAGAATTCTCTGCGGTAACAAGCAATCCATTTCCACTTTCATCTCCCAGACATAACTATCAAGCATGATGATAACCTTTGTGAAACAAAACAGGCCTAACAGGGAGAATAATTATTATTTCCTAATCACCTCTTTATTACTCCCTTCTGTGTTATGACACTGAAGGCTAGAATAACAACAATGAATTTGGCACATTAAGTTAACACTAAATACCTTTTTTTCTCACGTGACGGTTTCATCTACAAAAGGCATACCAGTACCAGTGTTTGGTGAGAAAGGCAGCTAAGTCTTTTGGTTGGCTTTGGTCCAAATGGCTGGACCAAGTTCTACAACAATGCACCTGAACAGATGGAACTGGGTTCTACACATTCAACAACAGCTGTTGTAAAACTGAAACCACGCTCATATTTGCTCTAATGAAAAGGCAAGACTTTTCCTAGAGGCTGCACTAGGTCTAATTAATCTTATTTTTTTAAAAAAAAGCCCAAATTAAAAAAAAATCATTATTTTCACCATTACCAACAGCTATCTCTATGAAATTTACATCCACAAATTAATTTCTATCCCTACAGGTAAGCGTTCTGTGAACTAAGTCTAAATCTAACTCGTTAATTCTTGCAGACAGGGATTATGATAAGAATTGGGCATTACTACTAAACCAACAGCTAAGGAGTGAATCTAAGAAAAAATATATTATGTTTGCTGATGTGACAGAACAACAATTAGATGCTGAAATAAAACCCTAAATAGTGTGTCTCTCTGTCCATGTAAAATTTCAGTTTAAGAAGCTTACACTTAGAAACAGACAACAGTGTTCAAATATGTTATGTTTTAGGTGAGTGACTATAATAGGTCAAACACAGGAAAGAAGAGCAAATACAAAACTCAAGAAAAGCGACATTAAAGTGATTTCCAAATACAGTGTCAATAGATTAGGCAGAGGTAATCAATAAATCACCTGAAAAAGTGATTTATTCAGCTACCCAGACTCTGGCAAAAAAGTCAGGAATGAAGCAAAACTGTAAACAATCTGAAGAAATAAAGAAACTGTGGCCTTTGATGAGCAGATGGGCATTTTTATGAATTTTTAAGATAAAGTTTATCAGAATTTAATGACTCTTTTATTTAAGAAAATCAGAGCCCTTAAATAAATGCTATCAATGCAATAACATTTGGCCATAGGAACCTGACCAAATATGCTATAATTTTCGTATATTAACCTCTGCTTTAAATGTTCTACTCTTTTTTTAAACATTCCCGAATGCAAATTTGTCTAGAACCTCATCAGACAGAAGTGTGCAGATGTGAATCTCAGATTGTGCTGTAACAAGGAAAGGCTAACAACTGATGTGCAAAGTGAAAAAGAAAAAGATAGCAGCTTCTGCAACACGCAATAAAACAGAGGAAAAACAAGTTAAGTCCTGCACGTGTCTCCACTTCATTGTTTCCATGTTTGAAAGAAGAAGCCTGTTATCTTGATGGGCCATGAGGCTGGAATCCACTGCACATTCTGTGTGCAGAATCTAGGTCTAGGTTCAGTGGTGCTCTCAGTAGCAGCCAGGCAGGATGATTCTGAGGCTGGGTGACCTGTGCTTTCAGAGAAGCAGGAAAGGGTCCTCTAGGTGTGCTGCAGTCTCTCAGAAAGAGTTCATCAAAGTAGCGAACAACGGAAGAAACTGGTCTTCTTTGATCGGTTTTCTGTTATTTTCACTGGTCCACCTGCCCCTGATGAATTGCCGTCATTCTAAAAAAAACAGAAGATGGAGTTAGCAAGGAAATAAAAGTTTCATGGTTTGAGCCCAATTACCTAAGAAATAAAAAAATATCTAACTATGCCATAAATGTGTCCTTAGTAGTGTGGTTAATTAGGAAGGGAACTAGTTAAGCTCTGATGTTGTCTGTTTCTTTGGAAACAGTGGGTTAATATAGGAAAAATATTTTAAGGCTAGCACCTAATATATTAACTACATATTAGGAAGTTCCTAACTCCAGTTCAAAAAAATTATAACCAAAAGAGTGTAAAGTTTCAAGGGTAATAATGGAAACAATGTTAAGATACTGGTACAGGCAACCCCTTTCTTGGAGGCAAGAAGAGTTGGTAACATAAGCTATACAATTATATGCAAGATTCAGGTTAAAACAAACTTTCCAGGATGCCGTAATGATTCATCACTGACATTGTTTCAAATTTAAGCAAACTTCAGCGTCTTTGAGATCATAATTATATACTGATATAGAGAGAGATAAAAAATTTAATTTTGCCATTATTACTTTAATTATTCTGATCAAAATTCAATTAAAGACCACTTAATGGGGATATATGTATATGTATAGCTGATTCACTTTGTTATAAAGCAGAAACTAACACACCATTGTAAAGCAATTATACTCCAATAAAGATGTTAAAAAATAATAATAAAAATAAAGACCACTTAAAGAGCCAGAGGAAAGAACTGAAACAACTGCAGCTCAGAAATAAGAAATTTGAAGAAACAGAAATAAGAATCAAAGTTTAAGCAGGTGAAAATGTAAGTCAGGGAAAAAATGGGTTTATGTGAATATATTATAATCAGGCCTATCCCTTTAATTAAATAAATAAACAACACAAATAAGAAAACAAATTTAAAAACAGCATAAGGAAAATAAAAATTATGTGTCATACAAACCATTTTTCTGTTGAGTTTTGTCATTATATCCCGTGCAAGTGTAAAAAATGCCTAAAGGTAAACCAAAGATTTCATTATTATATGTTTATAATATCTTTTAAAATAGAAATGTAGCCTTTTTTATTATTTCATTATAAAATATAAATATATTACTTTGAGGTTTTTAACTGAGAAAAGAACATAATTGCAATCACAGTAGACACATGACTACTGTAACTTACTTTTCATTTATCATATCAAAAAGGTTTTCCAGTGTAATCAAACTGTCATTCATCAAGTATTTTCTGCACATAACATCTGGCCCAAGTTCCTAATATGACACTTGCTGAATTATGGGTATAATAAGATCACTTGGGAGGCAGAGGCTCTAAAGCTCCTGGGCATCCCCAGAGTAGGGCACAGTTCCTGGTCTAGGAGATGCTGAATATCTGTTTGATAAGTGAAGGAATAATTATGAATTACCCTATAGCTCTAAAATTTGTTTTCACAAAAATCTCCACCTTTTATTCCCAACCTCCTCTCTTTCAAATTGCTTTCACTCTTATACCTGAGAATATATAACCTCCTGTGTCACAACACTGCAAAATCCCAACAGTTCCTACAGCTCAGCTAAATTCCCCACCGTGGAAATCAGTGAAACAGAAGCAGGACAAATCTCAGTGGCATTTTACGCCTAGTGCCTCTTGACCCAAACCCAAGCCAAACGTTTTTAAAACCTATCATCCCTGGGACTTCCCTGGTGGTCCAGTGGTTAAGAATCCGCCTTCTAATGCAGAGGACAGGGGTTCGATCCCTGGTCGGGGAACTAAGATCCCATATGCCTCAGGGCAACTAAGCCCGTGTGCCACAACTTAGAGAGCCTGTGTGCCACAACTACAGAACCCATGAGCTGCAACTATTGAGCCCATGCACTCTGGAGCCTGCGTGCCACAACTAGAGAGAAGCCCAACTGCCGCAATGAAGAGCCTGCCCGCTGCAATGAAAGATCCCCTGTGCTGCAACTAAGACCTGACGCAGCCAAAAATAAATAATTAAATTAATTAATTAATAATTAAAAAAAACCCTATCATCCCTACTTTGTTTCTACATGACTCTTAAGGCTTCCTCAGTTGTCGCCATGCCAAACCCACTGGTATGTCAGTCTGTTCCCAATTACTCCTAATGCCCCCCAAAAATGTTCAGCAAAAGGATTTTTATTAAACCAGTCAAAAAGAAGCAATATGATAAGTACTATTATCACTCATTGTCAGTGTCCCATTGTCACACTGGTCACCTGTGAGTCAAAGTTTCTAAGTAAGCCCATCTCAGTTTTTGAGGCTAAGTTAAAGCCCTGGGAAAACTGCTAACTTCTGCAGAATACCTGACCAGTAAGCAGCTCGGGCAATCCGCAGGTCTATATTTCCATAGCTCAACGCTCTCTTCTCTCTCTTTTTTTTTTTTTTTTTGGCCACACCGAGCAGCTTGCAGGATTTTAGTTCCCTGACCAGGGAATTCCCAACTCAATACTCTCTCTAAGTCACAGGTATGATCAGAGCTCAGGACTAAGAGAGACCGAAGCCTGCTCCATTAAGCCAGGGTACAGAGCTCATTCTGTGGCAGCAATCCTACGTAGGCCATCTCAGTGAGCAAGCTTTTCTCCTGTCTCCACCATTAAACCTGACTGAAGAGGCTCCCCTCTTTCTGATGAAAGGAAATCCTTTTGTAGCAAGCAGAGGGAAGCATTTTTCTGCATATCTGTGCTTGAGTAAATAAATCCGTAGAGGCTTCCTGTTTCCTGACACCCATTTGCCAACCTGAAAAAAATGACTGTTAGTTACTTAAAAGAAAGAAAAAGTTCTGATCCGTGTCCACTAGTTGAGTCACTTAAGTCTCAATTTTTAGCCATGTCATGGTGAAGAATGAATAGCTTGAGAAATTAAATGTTTATGAAACCATCAGTTTTATTGTTAAATAAATTACATGTATTAACACATAGTACATGTATTATTTTTATGATAAGTTTTAAAAATGTTTTTAAAAAAGAAAATATTATCAACAACTCTGCGCTTGGTAAAGAATAGAAGACCTGGGTCTTCCCTGGTGGCACACTGGTTGAGAGTCTGCCTGCCGATGCAGGGGACACGGATTCGTGCCCCGGTCCGGGAGGATCCCACATGCCGCAGAGCGGCTGGGCCCGTGAGCCATGGCCGCTGAGCCTGCGCGTCCAGAGCCTGTGCTCTGCAACAGGAGAGGCCACAGCAGTGAGAGGCCCGTGTACCAAACAAAGGGCAAAACTGAACTTAACCTGAACTTCCATCTTCTGTTCAGTGACCCATTTTTGGTTTTTTTTTTTGGTTGTGTTGGGTCTTCATTGCTGCACGCGGGCTTTCTCTAGTTGCAGCGAGCGGGGGTTACTCTCTGCAGGCTTCTCAATGCAGTGGCTTCTCTTGTTGAGGAGCGTGGGCTCTAGGCGCACGGGCTTCAGTAATTGTGGCCTGCGGGCTCAGTAGTTGTGGCCTGAGGGCTCAGTAGTTACTCCACAGCACGTGGGATCTTCCTAGACCAGGGCTGGAACCCATGTTCCCTGCACTGGCAGGCAGATTCTTAACCACTGCGCCACCAGGGAAGCCCTGTTCAGTGACTCTTAGTTGAGCAATCTAATATATCCCATGTGGAGGACGGGTGTTAGAAATCCAACAACCAGGATCCACATAAAAGTCAGAAGCATAAACGTTTACAGAATGGAAGTGGAGTTCCCACAAGGCATTCACTAAGGCAGAAAATATCAAGGCTTGGAGAGTTGCTTGAACACAGGCACCTAAGACACTAATGCTACTACGTAACAAGTCACCAAACAATTCCTTCTCACCTCTTCTACATTCGTACTGGATTTTGCACTTGTCTCCAAGAATTTAATCCCATAGTCAATTGCTAACTGAAAGACAAAGAGAAACATTTAAATTCAGTGCAAAATAAATAAATGCATACAGAGCATTTATATTTTTTAGGTTTTTCAGAGTCCTAAAGGGAGCATACCTAGTGCAGAACTCCTGTGGTTCTCAAATTTCTTTGCTTTCTTCTACTGTATCATGTTTGAAATTTAGATATCTAACTTCATCACCACAAGTAAGTAAAATGGCACCACTTCCACTCAAAACATAACTTAAGTACTTCCCTTCTTTTCGATTATACCTGTAGTTCTCTAATAAAATCACTAGCAAACCTATGAGACATTCACCCCTATCATAAATTTGGGATACATCTGCCCCTTTTATCTGTTCCCAAAGTACAAACCTCCAACGGTTAGTATTGTAACTTTTCATTATTTTTTAACAAATTGGTGCATAAAAGAACAAAAGCTTAAAATACTAAGTACTCACTGCTTGGGTTTCTACTGATTGTGGCAAATTGTGAACTCTTCTACATTTCCATCTATTTCCAAAGAGTTCCCAGTTCATTTGCAACACCAAGATTAAGTGAATGTTTTTAGGGGGAAAAGTTCGCAGTCAGATCGAAAAATGCATTTTGCACATATCACTAAAAAAAGTCTAAAGCAAAATTCCAAGACTTAAAAAATTGAAGCCTCTAAGTCAATTTGGAAAATGTCAAAGAAATGAATATGTACATGTAATAAACTCTTGTTTTACAGGACATAAAATAGAGAAATGCCTATAAATGATATCATTTTTTAAAAAAAAAAATGAATTGAAAAATGATTACTGTTGAAACTTCACCTATCCTACTACTTTTTTTTCAAAGAGAATGAACTGGTTTAACTTCAAAACTGGGCATTTACACACAGATATGGAAGAAATAACCTGAACTCTAAGCTGCAGGAATCTGAAAAAGGACCAATTTGTATCTCCCAGAAAACAGCAAATTCTTTAGGAATGAGTCATGACTACACAGTATATGGAGTTGGAGCTCGAATACTAATTCATACCATTCAAGTATGGATTACAACCCTTTTGTTGTTTTTTTAACAGATTAAAATATAGATGTTTTTAAAACTTAAATCAATAATTAAATAATAGTAAGAAAATGAATGCTTAACGTGAGTAGATTCCAATCTTCATGCATTCAGTTCAAATTTACCTTCTCCCCTCTTTCTTTTGACACTTGTCTTTTGTCATTCATATCACATTTGTTGCCCAGGATCATTCTTTCAACATCTGAAGAGGCATGCTGCAGGGAGAAAACAGTATGTTAGACAAACAACCTGAGAAAAACACAGTTACTCAACAGGCAAATCTTAACCTGTCAGAAACAGATCCAGAAATTTAATTATAAGACAAATAATCTTTCACTCAACATAAGGCCTGATTCACAGAAAAATTTTAAAGATGAGAGGAGGGGAAAGCTACAGCATAAGAGTCCATGCGAACATTTTTCCCAAAGGCTTGCAGTCATTCTCATGTCTTTTTTGGTACATGAACAAACAAAAATAAAACTTAAAGTTATCTAACAAAAAAACTTCCAAATGTTAGTTTGGGTCAAAGAAGGGAGAACACCTCGGTACTAAGTGAGCCAATGCAGAAGGTATTCTGGATTCTGAACTACTTAAACAATAAATTCACGTGGGTTAATATAAATGTGTATGAAATTATTTCACAGTCAGATTTCTTTCTGAAATGTCAAAGGCATTAAAAAAATCTTCGTACCAATCAAACTGGAACTAAACCAAATTTTAAATATCTAAGATGAAGAAAATGTTAGAAGGGCAAAATGATAAACTGCCGGAATAAAGATATATTTTTGCCCGTCGAACAGCATAGCATGGTGGAATAGACAGAACCTGAGAACCAGAGGTTTTAATCCTCGCTCTCCTTTTTAAAGGCTCTATGAGCACATGCAAGTCACCTCTTTCTGACCTCAGTCTTCTCATGTGTAAAATGGGGACTTGGATTAAATTACTTTCAAGATCAGGGCCAAGTTTAAAATTCTGTGAAACTGCTCCTCTGTCTGGACCTCCCCCCAGTCCAGCAGAGAAGTCAGACTGGCGGTACCAGAGATGTCACCCTCCCTGGCACTCCTCAGAGCAGAGGGCCTGACCTGCCCGCGCCCTACTTCCTAGCAGCTCAGCTGAGTGATAGGGAGACACTCATAAAGGGAGGAGCCCTTTATAAGCACCCAGCAGGACTCTTCTCTAGTATCCATTCTCTTTCCATACATACCTCTTCAATGTTTCTTATCCAATTTTTAATATTGTCAAAGGACTTTTCATTTGTGATGTCATAGACCAGCATAATTCCCTATAAGAGGAAAAAAGACCGTAATTTAGTACTTTATACATTTAAAGTTAAAGAATATAATGTCAGTGTACTCTTCTCCTCCAGAAAGCTTGTGTTTGTCCTTTTTCTGTCTTTACAGAAGGAATTTATAATAAAAATTTAAAGTACAGAGAAACAGAAATAAATAAAATCTTCCATTGTCTCACCATGTAAATAAATACTCTGTTAACATTTATTTCACTTTTAACCTGTAATGAATTAGTGATTATGGTAAAGGTGATACACCCTTTCTACCTGACTTCATATAATAAAACTGGCACCAACTGAAGCTGAAAGGATGTTTAAGTTAAAATAGAGATAACATTGAGAGCAAGAGGTAATCGCTTCTGTTGCGCACTTGTTTATTCTAAGAAGAAATTATCTTGTTTCTGACTCTTATACTAAGACTGTAACCATATGGCTTTAGATTTATTTCTTTTTATATGAACTGACTGAAATGTTACTAAACTAAAAAAAGTTACTATTTGTCTAAGTAAATCACAGACACTTAAAATATAATGCATTTGTTACACAGTTTAATGAAAAGCATCCTCATCTTATCTTAGAAGACCCCACATCTGGTATTTTTAAACAGTTTATCTTCTAAATGTTTCAACTGACACCTGTATGCTACCTATTCCAAAATCTGTATCACAAGACCACATTTGTGTGTTAAGTGCTAGATCCACCCCCCGTCCATCTATTTCAACAAATATTTAGTGAGCACCTACTATGTGCCTGGTAGTATACCAAATGCTACTAGTAGTGAATAAGATAGGCAAGGCCCCTTCTTCTCATGGATGGCTAGCAAAGAAAACAATGAACCAATAATTATATAATTAATTATAATTTAGACAATCACTATGAAGAAGCATGAGGAGCTCTGAGTAAAAATGCTAACCTAATCTGGTTGAGGGGCTGGGGTGGCTCAGGGAAGGTTTCCCTGAGAAAATGACATTAAAGCCAAGGTCTGAGGGCTGAGTAGACTTGAACTGGGCAAAGGGGTAGAGGCTGGAGTGAAGAGGGGAAGCCCTCAGTGCCTGGGACACAGCAGAAATGTGATAAATATCTTGCTCACCAGGAAGGCCCAGAACCTACTAGGTTGAGTAAAAGACTGCCAGCTTGGCCCTCCCTGGTGGCGCAGTGGTTGAGAATCTGCCTGCCAATGCAGGGGACACGGGTTCGAGCCCTGGTCTGGGAAGATCCCACATGCCACGGAGCAACTAGGCCCGTGAGCCACAACTATTGAGCCTGCACGTCTGGAGCCTGTGCTCCGCAACAAGAGAGGCCGCGATAGTGAGAGGCCCGCGCACCGCGATGAAGAGTGACCCCCGCTTGCCGCAACTAGAGAAAGCCCTCGCACAGAAACGAAGACCCAACACAGCCAAAAATAAAAAAATAAATAAATTTAAATTATATTAAAAAAAAAGACTGTCAGCCTGGCAAGAGTGCCCAGATCCAATGGGAGAAGGGCACAAGATGAGGCCGAAGACTCAGACAGGGGTCAGGTGTGCCCTGGAGAACACTGACAGGGCATCGGCTCCCAGATGGCCCCTGTGGTCACCGAAAACTCAACTAAGTGAAATAGGAAGTTGTCTTTGTCCCCTTCAAATCTTCTCTTCCTCCTTGTACTCTCGTTTTGAAGAAGGGCAATACATCCCTGCCAGCCAGCCCAAGCAGACCCTTGGGAGTAATCTGCTCCACCACTAGTCAGTCACTAAGTCCTGTAGACTCAACAACCTCCACATTTCCACAGTCTGATACCCCACACGCAAGGCCTTACTCACATTCTCGTCAATTAGCCTTTACCTGGATGACTTACGTCTCCCTGCTTTCATTCTTAACCTCCTCTAATCCACTCTCCATAAGGGCACCAGAGTTATCACTTCATTGCTTAAAATCCTTTGGCATCTCGCCATTGTACTCATAACTAAAATTCCTTAAATAGCAGGCAAAGTCTTTCAGGGTCTGGCTTCCAACTTTGTAAATAAATACAAAATATAAATGTAAATAAATGTAAATCATATAAAATACACATAGATAAAAGAATCCAGGAAACATAGTAAAATGTTAACCGAAGCTATCTCTTATGGTGGTGGGATTTTAGATGATTTCTTAGGATCTTCAAAGCTTTCTATACTACATGTAACCTTCTGACAACCAGAAAAATATACATAATTATTTAAATTTAAATGACAAACAACATTCTTCTCTATCCTCCCTCCTCCTAGCCTCAAATGCAAATGTTTAACTTTGGCTACACTGTAAAGTAGATTTTACAATTACCAAGGTAATTAAAAAAAAAAAAAATCAAAGTGGAGAACTGTACACTTAAATGTTAAATTTTATGTTACATATATCTTACCATAATTTTTAAAAGTCTCAAAATGCAATCTGAATAATTCCTGATTCAAACAGCTTAGCCACCTACAATAGTAAAATTAAGCAAAAAACTGCCGGAGCTTTACTTCCCTTTGGGCTATGTGGACAACCTTGATCTTTACTGCTGTCTGTCAAGTAGCACTCTGGGTGGTTAGCACAGGAAGTGTGAACACAGTGTAGTGGTTAAGGGCACAGATTCTGGAGTCAGAGGTATCAGGTCTGGGCTCCACCGCATGCTACCTGGGAGATCCTGGAGAAGTTATTTTATCCCTCTCAGTCTGCGTTTGGGAAATGAGGACAGCACATCTTCCACAATGGATTTTTGAGGATCTACTGAGATGTTATTTGTAAAGTACTTTACCTAGAATCCAGGACACAGCTTGGACTCAATAATTGGCAACAATTATTAATTTATATCTTTGGTTTGAGTAGCAGAAACCCTTTGACTATTCCCTATGTTTGTAAGCTAATTGATATTATGAATCAGCTGGAAATACAAGTTCCGGTATACCAGGTAAAAACTTTATATATCTAGTATACATACCTTTAACAACAACGGCCTCCTAAGAGTTCACAAGACAGTACTGAGAAATGGCGATAATGCAATGATATGGCGCCTTTTCCCCCCAAAGCCAGATTGTCCGTCAGGGTTACTGCTATGCCTACAAATGTTGCTCAATAGTTTGAAACAGACCAAAGGACCCTGCCATGGTGTCAGACTCAGTACTGTGCTTACCAAAACGCTGCATACCTGAGCCAACCAAACTAAACCTGCCAGAACCACCACCTGTTGAAATGAGAACACAACGGCCCCACATCCCACTGGAACAGATGACACGCAGGATCCAAGACTCAAGTAGAGCAGGATTTCCTGAACATGTATCTAAGATTGTTTCTAGGTCTGAAATTGTTCACTGATTCACTCCTTCAGCAAGTATTTATTGAGCATCTACTATGTGTAAGGCACTGGCATTCGTAGTAAAACAAGAGACAAAAATCCCTACCTTCAAAATGAAAAGGACAAGATATCTTAGAACAGCAACAATGTCTAATTATTTGCAGTAATGTGAAAAAAGGCTAGGCAGTAGATAAATGAAATCTAAATTAAAGAACACATTTCAATGATCTCTTTCCTTATACCATGAACTAGAGCTACACAGCCAAGGAAGACACTTCCTCCACATTCTAAGTGTTCTTGACCACTCCGTATTGAAAACAAGCTTGCAAGTGGTATCAATACATGATTCCTAGAAAATAAAGAAATTGGTCAATATAAAGGCCTGTGTTTATAAGATGCCTCTAATCAAAATTACCTATAAACTATTCTAAATCATCCCTGTTAAGATGTTCTTATTTACCCCCAAAATCCTTTCTGGAGGAAATAAACAACAAACAAACTTCTCCACACAAGGTAAGTCCCTTCCCTTTGATTCCAATCTAAGCAGAGAGTAGCTGACAACTGCCCTTCTTAAAAGGATGACCTTTTACAATCTTCAAAGTATTATAGGGTGGAGAACACATACATATAAAATGATTAGTGGTATAGAGTCCCAAGGTGGTAGAGCTTCAAAAAGGAATTCCCAAAAGGAATCCCCAACTTCTGTGTGGGGATGTCACTGGCACTCAAATACTGGAGGGTGAGTGGCAGTGGAGGAGGAAGGGAGAGCAGCATGATAATAGAGGGATCTGTGAATTCAGATCGCACCTTCCTGCGGCAAAGGGACAGCTAAGACCCCTATAGCTCCGTCACGTCCACACCACTCTCAGAAGCACAACAATCTTTTACGCAATGAGCTGGGTAAGTTGGCAGCTGGCACCCCAGAGTCTACTAGGCTGGGCTACGTGATCTCAACTGTTCAACTTTCCAAGACTCCCAAAGCATATTGGGTTTCATCATCATTTAAAGCTCCAAGTTATACCTGGCTTAGGCCTAAAAGCCAGAGATAAAGCCCTGTTCTGGTTCAGATGTTTTAGGCTTGGTTCCATAGAGCTCAGCTTCTAAGCTACCTTACTCACCACAGCACCACACAGAATCTACCCTGAGCCAACAGTATAATGGGTTGTATAGATGAAGCATCTTAGGACGGAAAAGAGCCAAGTGATGAGGTTACGATAACAAGGATAAGGCTAGGATATAGCACAGAAGGACCTGGTAGTCAAGATTCACCAGATTCTAAGCCTCAGAGAGTCACAGATCATTTGGCTACTTCCTGGCCAGCTGGCAGAATGCTGGTGGAGGAGACTCCAGAGAGATGAGCCAATAGGAGTGGATGTTGTGGACCTGGTGAGAGATAAGGGATGATGGTGGCAGGGCTGAATGGGGAGAGGGTGCAAGAAATGAGTATTTAGTCACAGGACTTGTGGTTTGCTAAGATTTGGCAAAGGTATTAATAAAAGGACAAAGCACAAAAATATACGATCACTCAGAATGTGTGGAGGAGTTCTAAAACATCTCCAAGCTAATTACATGATTAATATAATGAAGACCAATGGTAGAGTACACAGCTACTAAACACAAAACGTAAAAAACCCTTTAAATGTCTTGTTTGCACGTCAAAAAGTCTATTTTCTCCAATGTACTAGACTCTAGGTTGAATCCTACAAACTTGACAAATGAATATTCATGTTTCACTTCCACAAAACCCTAAAACACACTCACCATAGCTCCTCTATAGTATGCTGTCGTGATGGTTCGAAATCTTTCCTGACCCGCTGTGTCCCTAAAATTTAAAACAAAGGAGAGAGTGGTTTGCAAAGTCATCACAAGTATCGCTGAGGAGACACTCGAAGCTGTAGGAGATATAATGGTGGTCTGCTCACAAATGCAGTGGTTTCAGGGAGATGGGGAACGAGACACAAAGGGAGCCTGTTGCGCCTCTGGAAGCCTGTTGGGAGCTCACAATGACTTGGGTGAAAAACTTGGACCTTGATGACAAAAGCATCAACAGGAAAATGCATGGTCCTGCTAGGAACTGGCATGTGTCCGTCAGTCAGATGAGGAACAGAATAGAGAATAGTTCTAAATTCTTGGACTCCTAGAGGCAGTTCTAATCCTTTTTATAAATGCCCAATGATTAAGGCACTTTGCTCTCTTGACTGAAAGTCTGATTTCTGTACAAAGCAAGCAGTTGGCCTGGACTTACTACCGTGTAAATTCTGCTCTGCAGAGCACACTAAAATGGGTCTCCTCAAGAACTTTTTCAGCTCTAGAGCCCATGATTAAATGAGACCATGGAGTGCAACACATAATTGTTGACAAAGACTTCAAAATATGAACAATACCTCAAAATTACATCAACTTGCATTTATTCTTGCTTTTTTGGAGGATGACGTACCATTTGAATACATTCTGAAAAATGCCAACATTTCGAATTACATTTACCAAAGCAACCCCTATAAAGGAAGTCAAGTTTCCTTGATATCTGGGAAAAATCAATATTCCTAAAAGAAAAAAAAAGCATTTGTGGAAATACACTAAAAAAGAAGCATTTGTGGAAATATACTAAAAATCTAACACACACCAAACTCAAGTGAGATAAAGGCCTAAGGGAAATATAGTAAATTTAAAACATTAATAAATACCTTACCATTTATGTATACCTTACATAAAATGTATATCTTACATAAAATACTTTCACATGGTGCTCAAATGATGCCTACCACAGCCCAATGTGGTGGTATTACCATCATCCCTGTTCTACAGAAAAGGAAACAGGCTCAGGTGGGCTGTGATCCCAGTTCTGCCACTAAACAGCTCATACCCTTGAATGAGACTCAAGCATTCCAGGCCTTGGCTGTTTAGTGCAGGCCCTGGCCTCACAATACCATCATCTTATCCTGCCATCCTCTCACCGATCAGGATTAGATACACAGGCACTTGTTTGGGACTCAGCAAACAAATCATGAGGAAAACAGGGGCCAAACACCGTTGAGCAGACTAACCATATTTTATTTATTTATTTATTTATTTATTTTTGGCTGCGTTGGGTCTTCGTTGCTGCGCACGGGCTTCTCTAGCTGCGGCGAGCAGGGGCTACTCTTCATTGCGGTGCACGGGCTTCTCATTGCGGTGGCTTCTCTTGTTGCAGAGCATGGGCTCTAGGTGTGTGGGCTTCAGCAGTTGTGGCACGTGGGCCCTAGAGCGCAGGCTCAGTAGTTGTGGTGCACGGGCTTAGTCACTCCATGTCACGTGGGATCTTCCTGGACTAGGGCTCGAACCAGTGTCTCCTGCATTGGCAGGTGGATTCTTAACCACTGTGCCACCAGGGAAGCCCAGAATAACCATATTTTGATTCTAACATGCTACTTGATTTAGAACCAGCTCTGCAGCAAGGATGCATTTGGCCTCCTAAATGCAGGTCATGAAGATTGAATGGAGACTACTTTGCTGCCAAGAGGACTGATAAATAGTGCCATGGGGTTCTAATCAGCTGATTACCCACAGGCTCCTAGAAACATTCCTTATTGTTATGATCAGGACTGTACAGCATAGAGTCAGAGATTCTCTTTGCTTCCCCCTTAAAAAAAATTTTTTTTCTTTAAAATATTTGACTCTTATTAAATACCAACAGATGAGAAGAGTAGCTTGTGGTGACCTACACAATGTTTTCCAGTGAAGTATACGGGTAACCCTCTATACAAGGCTAATACATGAAGCTGACACAAGGTTCCAGGAGATTTGGGTAGTTGTCCCAGCTCCATCACTAACCCAGACATATGCCTTCAGATGAACTTAACCCCTCTAAGTCCCAGTTTCCTATAAAAGAAAGGCTGGCGGATTTCAATATAAGGTTTTAGTTCTATCCCGGTTCTGAAGTTCAAAGAAGAAAAACAGCCTATGGAAAAAGCTGATATATATGTATTACTTTATTATTTTGCCCTGCTTCCTTCTTAAGTCTATGATGCTCTAAATTTCTAAGCATTGTTTCCTGCTGTTATTGTCACACATTAGGTCAGTGAACATCATCCAAAACCTTCCTCAAGGCTCCAAATCTATGTGGCTCCATGGAAGGCCCTACACTGAAAGCAATTAAAGAGGTTAAAAAAAAGAAAAAATCTAAGAGTTTGAGTTCAAGCCAAAAATATTCAACCAGGCAATCTGCAGGAACCATATTTATTCACTGTAGTGTGACAAATTCTTGAGGAATTATCCAGTCGGAGTTGGCTGATCGTGAGATCTTTGCATATTATAACATCAGAGATGACAGGCATGCCTTTTCCCTTCCTTATTCCCCAGTGCAGTGTTCCCCATTTTTTATTTAAGGAGAAGAAATATGCAAATAAATGAGAAAATATCTGAGCTGGAAGGGAACTCAGATGTCATCAGTCTGACCAATCAATTTACAAATGAGGACAAGTAGTCCCTAAGAAGGGAAGCAAAGAACACCAAGTCTTTAGTTTAGAGGCTGGACTCCAGATCAGCACTTTGGGGTAGGAACTTTGGGGTTCCTACCACTTGACTACTTTGCCTTATCTGATTTCACAGCTGCAACAACTACAATGGAAAAATAACTGACACGCTTTAGAATTTTAGTTTCCTCCCCTATAAAATTAGCATTTTGGAAGAATGAGCTCTCAAATTTCTCCTGGCTGTGAGACTTAGTGATATCATCCTTACCATCCCACTCTTGGTGAAGACACCTTTGAACACCTACCCATTTCCCCTTGGTTCTGATAAAGAAGTTTTAGCTACCAAACGGTACCTCTAATTTACCACAATTCACCTTTTAATTCCCACATTCAATTCCTGATTAAGGTAGAAATGCTGTGTGCATATAGTTTTTTTTACTTACCATATCTGAAGCTTAATTTTCTTTCCATCTAGTTCTATCGTTCTGATTTTAAAATCAATTCCTGCCAGAAAAAGAAAGAAAGACATGCTAAATTTCTTCAAATATAATCCAAGGCTTATTAGGAAAAGGACAAAGATTTCTTTTGAAAAAAAACTCTCCAACGCACTGGAAAATGTGAACACAGAGAGGGTGTGAATGGTATGTTTCCTCTGAATACAGGCTGAAGAAAGGAATGCTAATTACTCTGCAAAGAATTCCCACACATGTTAAATGAAGCGTATTATATGCCTCATTATTTTGACACAAATGGAACACATCCCTCAAAGGTACATAATTTAGATAGATGGAGAACATGCCATATTTTCCACTTCCTGAAATACAGATAAACAAAGCTTCCTACCCACCCCTCGTGCCCCGTCCTTCCCTAAAGAAGGCCGTGAGGCCTCTTTTTGTTTTATTTCCACCTCCTTCCATTTGTTTCTTTAGAATCTGCAACTGGCTAAAAGAAAGAAAAAAAAAAACCCCACCTATCTGAAGGCAGGGATGAGAAAGCCTGCATATTTATTTTAGACAGTTAGCAAGTACTTTACATACATGTTAATAAATGTTCCCTGCATCTTTCTGGCTAGTGCTGAAATAGCTAAAAGGGCTTTGAGCCCTGGCTGCACTTTAGAACTACCTCAAGAACTTAAAAGAAAAAGAAAAATACTCATGACTAGGCCTGCTCCCTTCCCCAAATTCTGAGATTCTGACTTAATTGGTCAAGGATGGGATCTGCGCACTAGTAATTTTTAAAGCTCCCCAAGTGATTCCAACCTGAAGCCAAAGCTAAGAAGGCACTCAACCAGCCTGACAGGTAGCATGTGAAAGTCATTTGTGGCTCCAGCACTCAACAGTTCAACCCCTCCCTCACCTATTTCCCCCCACTATGGTAGCTGAAAACTTAACTCAGCAATTTCAACTACAAAGAACCACAAAGTCCCTCACAAATACCAGCATCCTCTACCATTGAACAGGAACAGGCTGCTGCTCTTTCTGAAGGGACCAGTCAGTGAATACAGCTCGCTTGCAATTTGCTAAATCCTCATCATCTGGCTACTCAGCTTTGTTTCAGATGTTTCTACTCCTTCACATTCTCTATAGAGCCCCTTAAAGTGGTTTCCAAGACATTTCAAGAAAACGGTCAATTATGCATCCTCTAAAGTGACTGAAACATTAACTGCAGCTATTTTGAGGGAGAAAAGCCTTCAACGGCTACATTATTACAGTATTTCTACATATTAACATTGAGAACGCCCAAAAAGGCTGCTTGCCGGCTCCAGCTTCATATATGGCAAAGGCATAAACCAAGTGGATTCGCCCCTTCTTCTCTGCGTGGCACTTCTCCCCCAGGGAATCTTTTCAGGTAGGCTTGTGAATCTTGAAATTCGCAACAATCACACCCAAGCTAATCCAGCAGAACAGCTTCTTATTCTTTCCCTTCACTAATAACCATGTAATGTTAACAAATACAATCGCATACCCAATACCCCCAGGTTATCTGGCTCACATTTCCTCCTCTAAGGTACCTCAGTATTGCAGGGTCTGCAGTCACTGAAGCAAAACTGAGCAACACAGCACAAATATTATTGTTAGCATCACACAGAATTCACTGTGGCCATCATTCATTTAACACATTTTTATTGTGATTTATCTTTTTATATATCTCCAAATCCAGTGTAACAAAGACCCTCTAGGGATTCTCTCTAGCCTCTATCTCTTTTTGGGCCTCGCATCAAGAACAATGCCAAACACGCGGTAGGCAAGAAATGAATGTTTCCTGATGTTAACATTTTTTAAAAATTCACAATTTTCAAAATTCACAGCAACAGAAAATAGAATGGTGGTTATGAAGGGCTGAAGGGAGGGGGCGGGGCAGGAGAGCTGTTGTTTAATGGGCATAAAGTTTCAGATTTGCAAGATGAAAAATTTCTGGAGATCTATTTCACAACAATGTAAATATACTTAATACTACTGAACTGATCACTGAAAAATGGTTAAGATGGTAAACTTTATTTTATGTGTGTGTATGGGTTTTTTTTAGCACAGTAAAAAAGAAGAAAAATTCATGACTTTCAAAATACTTACTGTATCTTCAGAAAATAACTTTCTTAACTGGAAGACTAAAGTCATCCAACATTCCATCTTTTAATAGTTCATTCACATTTTAAGTAAAAGATGATGTCTATCAAAATGCCTGCCAAATGAATACTTTTCCTTATTATATTTTATTAAGATGTAACTCCGGTTCTTTCAAGGTTGTTTTTTTACCTGTAGTCAGGAGTCATGGGCAACTTTTCCACCTTCATTCAACAAAGCCATTTTGAGGCGCCCTTAAGTCTCAGTTACTCTCCATTCACGTGAAACATTGAGGAAACTTTCTACTGACCCAGACTTTTGTTTTTTGTATTTGTTAGAAGGATTACCTTTCTGTTATTGGAGGAGGTTCTACCATTATCTGTGATACTTAACCGTCTGTTCACTATTCAGAGGTTTTCAACATTTTATAAGAGTTGTGAACTGGTATTTAGCTTTGGCTGATGCTGCTTTCAGGAGCCAGGTGACAGACAAATGCTGTAGAGCACAGTCAAATTAACACAACTTGAATTTCACTAAAAATGGGAAATATCACTTATGTTATTATTGAAAAGCCCTGGCCCTGGAAGTCAAAAGACCTAGACTGTGGGCTTCCCTGGTGGCGCAGTGGTTGAGAGTCCGCCTGCCGATGCAAGGGACGCGGGTTCGTGCCCTGGTCCGGGAAGATCCCACATGCCGCGGAGCGGCTGGGCCCGTGAGCAATGGCCGCTGAGCCTGTGCTCGCAACGGGAGAGGCCACGACAGTGAGAGGCCCGCGTACCGGAAAAAAAAAAAAAAGTCCTAGACTGTAGGTTGGGTTCTGTCATTAATAACTTTTAGGAGGTTGCCTACCTGTTCTGAACCTCCACATTCTCATCCATAAAAAAGGTTAAGAGAATCTCATTAGATAAATTAGATCACGTGCTTGATTGTGCTGTGGAAACTCTGAAATTCCACACAGATGTAAGATATTACACATTCTGATGCCGTTATCCGGCAGATCTTGTCACCTCATGCATGGATTATGGTAATAGCCTCCCAGGGCACTGTGCCAACACCTTTTGCTGGTCTAATTCCCCTGCATGCAACTGTGAGAACAGCTTTCAACAATCCCTGTGGTAATGTCACCTCCCTATTCAAGAAGCCATGGATCCAACTTCCTCGGCCTGGCAATCCAGCCTTCCCCCCAGGTGCACCGCTCTCCCTACGCCGCCACCCTCCCAGCCTCTCTCCAACTTCAGCCTCTGTTTCTCTCACTGGGCCCCGCACCTCCTCCCCTCTGCCCGTGCATGGCTACCTCACTCGGCAGCCTTCTCTGAGGGTGCCACCCTACCCTGCGGTCCTCTCCACTCAGGCCTGTCCATCCCTACCTCCAGGCCTGGCTTTTGCACAGCAATTCAATACTGTGTTACTGGGTTTATTAACATACTGTTCTGAATTGCTCTCACATCAAGCAAGGGTTCCATCCTCTCTTTGCCAGTTAGGTTGCACACAGAAACATGTATGCAGTAGATCCTAAGTGAAAGGTTAAATACCTCCGTGTAATTAAGTAAAGGTTAAATTCTACTAAGTGTGGAGACAGCTAAGAAAACCTTGCAAGTTCAAAGTTTTGTCAGCGTACACTCGCGAGAATAGTAGGGATGCTGAGAAATCTTACGACACTAAGAAAATGAAGATCTCTACATTACAATTAGTTTTGACAATGATATCAGTAGAATATATAGTGCGTTAATACTTACTATAAAGGAAAGACAACTTTCTGAGGCTACTCCAGGATTAAAAGAATAACCAGTCATAAGAATGATAATATAATTATATCAATTAGGATGCTTTCTGCTGCAAATAACAGAAACCCCAAATCAAACGAGCTTAAGGTAATGTGTTGACTCATATGACAAGCCCAGTGGTGAGCTGAGGTTCAGAGATGGCTCAATCCAGTAGTTCTGGCTCATTTCTCTGCATCTCCTTTGGCTCTGCCCTCGTGGGAGTATCAATTTCATCCTCTGACTGATAGCAGTTCCTGACTACAACAGCAATACTGAGAAGAAAAGAGATCATCTTCCTGTGCCTCTCTCTTAAAAGTGAGGAAATGTTTCCCCAAAGCCTCCAGCGACCTTTCCTTCATGTCTCATTTCTGGATTTATAACCAAGGGAATGTCATGTTCTGGGGGCCCAGACTGAGCTCCTCAACTAATCACTGCCCCGGGCAGTTACCAAGATTGGATTAATCTAAACCCATCCCTAAACTGAGATTAATCAAGGCCCATCCCTGGAGCTGGGTCACTCCCCCTGATCCTGCTAAAAATAGGAGAGAGGGGAAAGCTGTTGGATCCATCATAATATCTGTTAGAATAATACAAGTTTATTTAATACAATTTTATATTCATAGCTACATGAAACAGAGAGATCCTAACAGCTATCACTATGACTCTGGCACGAATGTTATTAAATTTCATGATAACTACAGTACTTCTCTGAAGGTAGTTTCTCCTCATGTTCAGCCATGAACAAGAAGGAGACAAAGGACAACGAGCAACCCAAGTAGCTGCCACAACATCTCTGGGCTAAACCATGATCTTTGCTGTTAGGAGAGTTCCCAAGCCCACAGCTCCAAAGACCTGGCTTGTGCTCTAGCCCCAGATGATTAGAGACTGCAAAGGAGGAGGCAGTCATTGGTAGCAGCAAGAACCAAAGCTCATCCTAGCAGTAAGGGAGCAATTTTTTTTTTCCTCCCTTTAAAACGACCATACAATCTCAAAAAACATAGCTCCTGAAGAGGATTACATTTAGGGTCAAAAAGCCCCATGTATTTCTTTTTTCTTAATAAATTTATTGATTTATCTTTGGCTGCGTTGGGTCTTCGTTGCTACGCGCAGGCTTTCTCTAGTTGTGGCGAGCAGGGGCTACTACTCTTCGTTGAGGTGCGCAGGCTTCTCATTGTGGTGCCTTCTCTTGCTGCGGAGCACGGGCTCTAGGCGCATGGGCTTCAGTAGTTGTGGCACGTGGGCTCAGTAGCTGTGGCTCGCGGGCTCTAGAGCACAGGCTCAGCAGTTGTGGCGCACGGGCTTAGTTGCTCTGCGGCATGTGGGATCTTGCCGGACCAGGGCTCGAACCTGTGTCCCCTGCGTTGGCAGGCGGATTCTTAACTACTGCGCCACCAGGGAAGTCCAAAGCCCCCTGTATTTCAATAGTCTTTTAGAAAGCATCATTTTTTGGCAGCACATAATACAATAATTCATGTTCAAAATGACAACCCTGAGTCATCCCACCTCATGGGCAATCCATGAGCCACCAGGCTTCATGCAGCCTACCTGGCTGGCAGCACAGCCAACATCTATGCTCAAGAGAAGACTCCATCGTTGCTTCCATGTTGCTTGAATACGCCCTGACATTAATTTTTTGATGGCTTTAACGAAGCGCCAGTTTTCTCATTAATATTTATCTAGTCAATAAAATAGGAAATCTAAATTGTAAGAAAACATTCACAAGGGACTCAAAACCATTTTTCATTCTGAATTTAAATACACACACACACACACAACACACACACACACACTCACTAATAGATTTTTATTTTTTCTGAATTGATTCTCATGCTAAACGGTTGCTCATCACTGATACATGTTATGTAGCATAAGGAGGCACCGAGGGAAAAATGAAAGGAATCACAGAATTCTAGTGACCATTTAGTCCAGTCCTCCCCCTGTGCTGAAGAAAACTGAGGCTCAGGGAGACGCAGCAACTTACCCAGATTCACAAAGGCCAATTCAAAACGGGGTTAAAATCAAATTTGGGCATTTAAAGATCAGGCCTTCCTGAAGAGATGCATACAAGAATGTCCACATCTCCCTGAGGAGGCCTCCTCTTTACGGGTCGTAGTAAAGCACTAGCAACAACAGGAATGCCCTGGTATACAAGGCCAAGAATACCTTGGTATATAAGGAAATACTAGGGAGCAGTGAACAGAGTCATGTGTATCAACATGAATGAAGCTCAAAACAACGTCCAGTTGTTTTGAAAAAGAGCAACTGCAGACGTACACACAGAGTCAAACCATTTCTGTAAAATTTCAATACCAAAAACAACAGTATGGATCATTTATACATCTATCCACGTGTAATTAAAATACAAAAAAATACGCAAGAATGGTTATCAACAAAATCCGGATAGCTGTTACCTCTGGAGAGAAACGGAAGAGGAGGGATTAGGCAGGGGTTCACAGGGACTTCAACTCTACTTGTTATTTATTATTTCTAAAAGTGAGGGGTGGTACATGAACGTGGGAGTGTTTTCCATTAGGTATACTTTTGTATGCCTAAATTTGTTCATGATTTTTTAAAAGCAATGGCTAATTACTGGAAAAATGACATAGAGAGGCACACATTTATTCATGGCAGGAGAAAAATCAAACCAAATTTGAGAGATGAAAGGCACTTGAGAAGATTTAGGCCAGGGAAGAACAGGCACCACCCCCTCCCCAACTTGTTCAATACAAAGAGGGCTTTGGTGCTCAGTTCAATAAACTGAGCCCTTGGTGACCAGTTACAGGGTGACAGGAAGACTGGATCAAACTCAGAAAGTGAGGGGACAGATGAGTGGCTTGGGGCTGCAAGGAGTGCTGGCCACTCAGATTTCCAGTAGGGGTATCAAGGACATTTCCTTCCCCAACTGGAGGAAAAGGAGCTTCCATGTGGGCCAAGGACAAGGGAGGAATACACATGTGGTCACTGCTGGGAATGGTACCGTGGGACAGGAACAGAGGAGCTCTGATTTTCCACCTCTAATGCGACAGGGAAGAGGCTTCGGCTGGGGGAGCAGGGGTCTGCCCTGCACCTCTGAGAAGGTGGAGTATACTTGAGGCTTCTGCATTGTTCAGGGCGACGCACAGGAACAAGACCTGGCAGAGGCTGGCAGTGAGGCTCTAGCGAGGGATATGAACCAAGCACGTGCCCAAAGCACTGCTTATCAATCACAGTTCTCAGAAACCAGTGGTGGACCGGGAGGGAGGGCTTGACCAGCAAAAGAAAGGGACAGAAACTTTGAACTTGGCCCAAGTCCACAGTTAACAGACCTTAAAGGGAAAAGGAGTTTGGAATAAGCAGTCTTGGGCCTCCTATCATTCCGCAAGTTAGATACGATTTAACATGGAGAGCGAACAGATGGACAAAATTCTTTTACACCAAAGTCAGATTAGTGAGCCAACAGATATAATAACAAAACCTTTACTGTTTCAAGAGAACAGGGAGGTTGCCCAGGTTTGTGAATGGGTAAAAGGATACCATTGCTTAAGTGTGGGAAAAGAGTGCGAAGAAGGACTTTTCCTGGCCTTCAGAACTCTGGGGGGCCAGGGAGTTGTCTCAACTTTCAGCTTAAGCTGTGACTTGATTTATTTTTGCTCTGTGGGTGCTGGAGGTTAGAACACAACACACACAGCTCTCTCTTCCATCTTGGGTCACTTGGTCACTTTTCCTTGCCCGGCCCAGGAAAATCAGGGGTGGACAAACAGTAGGGACCTTCCTTCAACTGAAGTTTTAGACATGTGGTTCCCACTGATGTTCTTCTAAAAGCCCAATTTGGCTGAAGTCAAGAGAGCCATGAAAAAAAAAAAATCAGATTTCTGGGATACTGAGCCTTTCAATGAATGACAGCAGTGTAAGATTCCAATGCTGGGTTTACCCCAGTGTTGCACATGGAGGAAGAAAAAACACGGGTCATCTATCCCCTTTGACCCACTTTAAGAAGTATAAGTTTAACACTGCACTTTTACAGTTAAAAAGAAAAAAATGTACTTTGTTTCAAAAGTACATTTGGGAACAAAAAACATCTGTGATTCCAGGCTATCTGAATATGAGTTCTGTGGTTTCTCTATTTACATTTCAGAGATACTCCAGGAATAGAAAAGAAGTTTCTCAAATATTGAAATCCACTTTAAAGAAATGTTACATTCACTTCCTTACTCAAGACTTTTATTTTTAATAATGAAGATACAGTAATAGATGGATCCTGCCAGTTTTGAAACTTTGACAACCATATATTGCTTATGTTTTTTCTGTGGACCTTTTTTTTTTTTTTTTTCTTTTTTTGCGGTACACAGGCCTCTCACTGCTGTGGCCTCTCCCATTGCAGAGCACAGGCTCCTGACGCGCAGGCTCAGCGGCCATGGCTCACGGGCCCAGCCGCTCCGCGGCATGTGGGATCTTCCCGGACGGGGGCACGAACCCGTGTTCCCTGCATCGGCAGGCGGACTCTCAACCACTGTGCCACCAGGGAAGCCCTCTGTGGACTTTTAAACATGGAGAATAATAAAATTTTAGAGTAGCTGACTTCAGGATAATTAGCTAAAAGCTCTAATTAGAAAAAGAGCTTAATGAAATAGGATAAAATATGAGTCACAGATTGAAGCTTTAAACTATTTTTTTTCCAAAATAAAGAAGGGACTTGGAAAAAATGTGTAAAAGTAGAAATAAGAATGTTATGTCCACTGTTTCTGAAAAACTGTACTTTTGTAACGGGCAAAGCCCTCCAGTACGAGTCCTAAACCTGGAATTTCTTTGTGTGTACTTTGACAACTCAGGGTCAGGTCTGTTTCATTTAAGGGTGAAGGGAATACTGTGGTTATTCAAAAGATGAAGATAAAAAAGCAAATCCCAGATTTTACATATTACTGCCATGGGAAAACCATACTGCCAAATCACTGGAATTACCACTGGAAAAAATTACAACTACATTCCAATGATGTTGCACCAAAAATGCAGCAAAACTGATCCTTTAAATCTTTCCAAGTACTATGTATCATACTTTCCATTCGTTTGGAGGTAAATGAAAGCTAAAAAGAAAAAAATAACTAAGCAACAATATTACATGGTACAACTAACTAAAAACAAATGATATATATTTTCCCTTTGAGAATGAGTTCATAAAAGAGGAAAACCAAAAAAGACCGTTATCAATGTAATATACCAGTTAGCAACTAGGGCTGAAATAAACTTTAGCTACAATTTTATTATTTTCCTGGAAAATATCCAAATCACTTGTTTAAGGTTTCAGCTTATATTAGTGCACAATGTAAAAATTCAGTAATTTTCCTCAGCCAGTTAATACAGATCAACTTATAATGGGGGAGGAGGTAAGGGTCTGAACCAAATTACTGGAGGCTGGAAGAGAAGAATCATCTAAAGTCATACAGTACCCACTTCACCCCTCCCATCCTCATCTTTCACTGACTTTTCTCTAGATAAAAGGAAGATGATCAGAGATTATAAAATAAACGAACTACAAACTCACACTGCTCTGAATCTAGTTAGCAAAAAAGGCTTTTCTTGATCAAAACCAACATCAATGCCACAAAAAGTACAGTAAAATTAAGAAGCACTTACAGCTCATTGGAGCCAGGGTAGCAGATGGATAATTATAATAAGCTATTGCTAATGAGTAGGATTTAAAAAGACAGATGGGGTATATGCAAGCAAAAGGATGAGACAAAAATCAACAAAAATGGCACAAACAGAATACAGTTTTCCCAATCAAAAATGAAAAACTTTTTCAGGTGATTATATCATTCTGATTTGTAACCACACTTCCCTACTAGACAAAAGTTTAAAGTTGACAACACCCTATAACCTTCATGCATGTAATAAACACTTCTACCAGCCTATTATGCATATCTCATATACAGCCATCCACCTCTAAATACTTGAGACATTTTTGTAACTTTATAGGGTGATAAAGGATTATGCCGCCTACTACTTCCTTGGCTTGACTTTTATTTATTTATTTTTAAATTTTTATTTTTTGCGGTACGCGGGCCTCTCACTGTTGTGGCCTCTCCCGTTGCGAAGCACAGGCTCCGGACGCACAGGCTCAGTGGCCATGGCTCACAGGCCCAGCCGCTCCGCGGCATGTGGGATCTTCCCGGACCAGGGCATGAGCCTGTGTCCCCTGCATCGGCAGGCGGACTCTCAACCACTGCGCCACCAGGGAAGCCCTTGGCTTGACTTTTAAAACAGAATACAATGTTACAACTGGGCTGGTAAATCCATGATCTTCTCTAACCTATGGTCTGGACCAGTGAAGCAGCTAGAACATGTCATTTTTTTTTCTCCCCTGTCCCCCGGGGCTAATTGCCACTTTAAACTTCAAATATGCAAAGAATGAGTAATAACTATATTCAAAGCACAAAATGAGTGGGCTGTCAAGATATGCTACAGGGGATCCACATTCAGTCATTATTCTCCCTGCTTCCAAAGCCCTGTGTTCTGGTGAGGTAGGGTGCTTGGTCGGGGGCGGGGGTAGTGGTAGAGGGGCCTGGGGAGAAGGAAACCTAGACAATATTGACAAGAGACCGTTTTTTAAAAGCCATCCTGGTACTTTAATGGCTGGGAGATTCATCCAGTGCCACATAAAATAACTTTTCTAAAATTGACAAAAAATCTATTTCAAATTATATTTTTATCGGCGTGTTTTTATAAAACCAACTTCAAAGTGGAATATCCCATTCAAGGTACCCCACCCCCACCCCCAATAACTAAGGCCTTGCGCATTCTAGCAAGAAACTACCTGCACAGTTTCCTCTGACTGGTTCTTAATCTTGGATAGGAGAATTATTTACCTTATGCTTCTTTTTACCCATTTCTTTCAAAATAGACAGCTCTTTCCAAATCCTGGAGAAACACGTTAAGGATCAAAGGATGTCCGTTAGCACCTGTCTTTCTCAGGCAAGTGTTTCAAAGTTACAAATACAAGTATGTTCTTTAAACAGGTCATAAACAGGCAGTTGCCCCAACCAACAGGCCATGTAAGATACAAACGACTCATTCATAAGTCTCCTTGGGTCCTGGAGGGCAATGCCCCTTATTTCCCACAACAGAATACCAGGAGTCAGTGACCAGATGAGTGAGTGACCAAGAGCTACATCTTCTCTTAGACAGGTACAAACACAGATACACTTCCTTGAAAACTGCATCTGCCTGCTGCCCATCCCCCCATCGACAGTTCCTCCCCTATTTCCTATGCTAGAGTAGCCACTGAAGTCTTTGCATCTTTTTCACCAAGCGGGAGTATTTTAAGTCTTTTAAAAGTAATCCTTGGCCTTCCCTGGTGGCACAGTGGTTGAGAGTCCACCTGCCGATGCAGGGGACACGGGTTCGTGCCCCGGTCCGGGAAGATCCCACATGCCGTGGAGCGGCTGGGCCCGTGAGCCATGGCCGCTGAGCCTGCGCGTCCGGAGCCTGTGCTCCGCAACGGGAGAGGCCACAACAGTGAGAGGCCCGCGTACCGCAAAAAAAAAAAAAAAAAAAAAGTAATCCTTGATCATTATCAAGATTACACAGAAACTTGGAAAGTATTTATGTTATAATTTGATAAAAGTAGCAAAATATAAAAGGCACTATGTCTATAACTATGAAGAAAATATATATGGAAAGCAACATATAAAGCAATAAAGCAGTTACGTTAGGGTATGTTACCGTGAGATGATTTTCACATTTATGAACTTAAAATGTTCACATACTCCTGTATTACCTTTGTATTAAGCAATTTTGAAGAAAATATTACTTATGCTATAGATGAAATAGTACTCACTACAACTATACTTCAAATTCTGGATTAAAGAAGCTTTGAGAGACTGCTCTTACAAAATCTTACCAATGAATATAATACTGTTTCTATGGGGGGAAAGAAAGCATAAAAAGGCACACCAAATAAGTAATTCATATGCTCCTGAAAGGGTCTTTAACTGAAGACTGCAACCATTATCTACCAAACAGCCTGGACAATCGTGTCCCTTGTCCCCTAATTCCTTCAGTTCCAGTTTATTTGCTGTCACCTGCAATAGAATGTGTGGGAAGACAAAGAAAGGGATAAAGAAATGTGAGCTTGCTTTCACATGATGCTTCTTAGTGGCATCACGTGAACAGCAGAACAAACCCAGGAGGAAAGGCATCATTGGCAGATTTCATTTTCCCATGCTATCCCTGTCCTTAATTAACAAGATAATTCTGAGTTTGCCATACTATAATTTATTAATCTTATTCAATTAATCTAATCTAAATAGGAGAAGGCAACAGTGCAAGCTGTTTTTAAAAAACTAAATTTATTTATTTATTTATTTTTGGCTGTGTTGGCTCTTCATTGCTGCGCACGGGCTTTTTGAAAAACTAGTTGCAGCGACTGGGGGCTACTCTTTGTTGTGGTGCGCGGGCTTCTCATTGCGGTGGCTTCTCCTGTTGTGGAGCACGGGCTCTAAGCACGCGGCTTCAGTAGCTGTGGCTCATGGGCTCTAGAACACAGGCTCAGTAGTTGTGGCGCACGGGCTTAGTTGCTCCGTGGCATGTGAGATCTTCCCGGACCAGGGCTCAAACCCGTGTCCCCTGCACTGGCAGGCAGATTCTTACTGCACCACCAGGGAAGTCCAACAGTGCAAGCTTTAATAAAGGGAGCTCACTGGACTTTAAAAGCTGCTCAGCTAAAAAAAAAAAAAAAAAAAAAAGGCTGCTCAGCTGAGGCTCACGATGAATTCCCTCCCACACACAAAGGGCACGAGTGGCCTTGGTGAATAATTTGCTTTGTATATTTTTAACTCATCTTTCTACTTAAGCCTCCATATTACAATGAGGTTTAGAAAAAAGAAACAGCAGGTATATACAGATTATTTTAAAAGTAAACTCAGGGGTACAGAGGGTAGATAATTCCAGGTTCTTGGGTGTGTAGGGGTGGATCAAGCCAGAGTGTTGCTACATATAAACGGTTGAGAAAAAACTATACAAAACAAACTTGATCATCAAGCTGAAAATTTTACTCCCGCAATTGAAAAGGTGGTATTTTACAATGTTAAATTCATCTACCCAGTTTCTGACTGATCCAAAAGTACACTGGCAACACCCTAACTGTAACCCTCAGTTACTAAAGTGGAAAACAAAAACAGAACTCTCCACGCATGTGATCATTTTATAGACACACTGTCATTTCAGTGATGTCCTCGGGTAAGCCTGGGGCAGGATTTCCACATCTGGTGGTCACAATGTCAGTGCTCCCAGTTTGGACAGTGTAGTCATTAGGTCAGGAAATGCATAAGACAGTGATGCAAAGAAGTTAAGAAACATGATACACAATGACTGTGTATTTTTAACCCCAAATGGTCTGTCAGCAGAATTGAGGAGGGTGAAGAATAATGTCACTGGCCATTCTGGGAACAGAAGAGATCACACCCATTGGACTGCAGTTCTTTGAATGAATTTCTGAAAGTGACAGAAGAAACCAGAAAAAAATCGTTCATTCAGAAAAACTGGTATTTCATCTACTTCAGATAAGTCTTTGCGGACCTCAAGGCTGCAGTCCATGTGTGGAAGTTATGATACTGAGGCACAGAACTGGCAGACATGGCCCCCTTTTTGACTGTGAAACCAGTTTCTCAGCCTGCCTGTAAGTATAATCCACGACGCAAATTATAAAACAGAAAACTGACTGAGACTGCTTCATTTTGGCTACATAAAAACATGGCTAAAGAGTGCTCAACCACATATGATAGATACAATGAAGTTTAGCTTAGTCAGATGTTAAGTCACACTTAATGAAAATCAAGTTGACTAATGAAAGGGCAAATTTCAATATTTAATTTGACAAGAAGTCCTGAGCCTGACATGACGCTACGTGCTGAGGAATACAAAGATGAACAGTTATGGGTCTCAGGGAGCTCCCAGGCCAGTAGGCACTAAAATCTCCTAACGTGAAAATCCCATGTCATACTTACATCTTTTGTTAAAGATAATATTATAAGGTTTGCTCTTCGGGAGCAGGAACTAACAACAGATGACAAACCAACAGAAAACATAATTTCCTAAGATATGAAACTGCCTGCTTTAATTCTGTCTTTTCTGCAAACAAGCATACAATTATCTCCCAAAGGCTGAGAGTAAACAAGTGGCATTTGTCTATCACAAATGGCAAAAATGGTAACAGCAATTTTTTACTGTTGTTTAGAAGCCAATTTGGCTTAGGATTTAAAACAGTCTAAAAAAATAGGGACTCATTCTACCATCACCTTCACATTCCCTCCCAGCACTCCAATATATAAACAACAGTCTTGGTCAAGTTTAACATTTCCTCTGAACTCTAAGAGCTTTGATGACCAGCTAAAAGTCAAAATGAGCAAACATCACATTCACGAAGAATGGTAATATTAAAAACTGTCAGTTTTTGGGCTTCCCTGGTGGCGCAGTGGTTGAGAGTCTGCCTGCCGATGCAGGGGACACGGGGTCGTGCCCCGGTCCTGGAAGATCCCACATGCCGCGGAGCGGCTGGGCCCGTGAGCCATGGCCGCTGAGCCTGCGCGTCCAGAGCCTGTGCTCCGCAACAGGAGAGGCCACAACAGTGAGAGGCTCGCGTACCGCCAAAAAAAAAAAAACAAAAAAAACAAACAAAAAAAAACTGTCAGTTTTTGCTAGACAGCAGAAACTAACAAAACATTGTAAATCAACTATACTCTAATTTTAAAAATTAATTAAAAAAATAAAAACTGTCAGTTTTTAAGTTATATTAGCAAAGGCTAGGGGGCTCAGCTACCCTCTGTAGCTCAGTTGTAGTCTTGAGCCCCTGACTCAAAAGTCTTTTGTCTGATAAGTATGATGAAATGATATTAAAGAGCTACCACTTACTGTGTACCTACTATGTGCCAGGTATAACCATAAGAAATAACCACGATTATCTCCGATTTCACCACCAAAGAATCTGAGGCTCAAAGAACTAACTTGTCCGAGATGACAAGCTAGTAAGAGCAGAGCTGGGATATTTATCTGTGCCTGCCTAGCTCCCTTCACTGGGCTATACGCTATGAGAATTCTGGGACTCAAGTGGCACTAATAGGGGAATCACCCTTCAGAGTCAGCCTTGAAGGTACCAACTCAGATTACAAAGGATTTGGGAGGAACCAGTTTCCAACAGAGCCCTGAAAGTTGAACCTAGCCCTAGGTCATCTCTAGATCACAAAAGGAGAATGGGTCCACTCTGGGTGGACCTGAATACTAGGTATTAGTTCTTTGAGCTCTCTCAGTATGTTTAGTATCGCCATTCCATAAAGAATTCTTTATTCTATCGATAGATTAATACAAAATAGATCTGATCATCCTGGCATCTTTCAAACTGGAAAAGACTCCATCACAGCAAGTCTGTTTTGAATCAAAGCAAACCTCTCCCCTCCAGCAAGGCCCCAAATAGTGGACGATCAGGAGAAGGGGCAAGAGGCAACTTTTGCTCCTGAGATGGAACTCCATCTCAAGTCGGCCTGCAAGACAGGGAGTGCGACACTCATGCTGCCCCAGGAAACATGCTTCTGGTTCCACAGGAAAGCTAGGAAGAACCAAAAAATTTGGAATACCTAGGGTATCACCAGTGGTCAAATGTATTTCCTGGCCATTTAGAGAATACCCTTTAAATGCACATAAATTTCTTCCAATATGACGTGAATGCTTTATATAACTTTATAATTGTAGGTGCATCTTGCAATTCTGAATTCATAATGAGAAAGAAACTGTGCTGGAAATAACTACAAATAATCACAAAAAATTAAAATATGACCAGCTGATAGACTGTTCTGTGACATCAGTTAGGCTCCAAACCCAGTGCTCTTTTCACATTACACTGCTTTATTAGGAGGTGTTATGGGATAATAAAATGGGTTGTTTGATACCTATTTCTGAGGCTGCACTATAGAAAGAAAAACATAAAGGACAAAAGAAATACTCCTTTTTTGGAAAAATGGATTTAATCAGAATTTAATCAGAAAAAAGAAACCACCTCAAGTATCTACACAGTAGGAATTTAATATAGGGAATTGGTTACACAAGCCATGAAGTTGCGGAGCACCAAAGAAGGGATGGTAATAGGTTTAGCAACAGCAGGGAGCCACTACCACCCCCAAGCCAGACAGACAAAAGAAGGAGATAGTGTTACTGGAGCTGAAGGCCTATAATAACAAGAGGGTGGAACCATGGTGGCCCTGTCCAGTGGGAGCTGGAGCCCCAGCTGGAGAAACAGTCTCTGCTGAAGAAGCCACCTGAGGCAGAAAGGGAGGAGAAATACCCTGATTGCTCCCATTCTCTTCCCCTCCAACCTCCCTCCAGTGTCTCTAGTTGGCTGAACTCAGTCTAAAGCCAGCTGACTCATGAGCCTGGGCAGGGGAAGAGGGAGGAAACGGATTTGATGGAAAACTGACCAAGGATATGATCAGCCTTTAGCTACAAGAATTAAATGTGTGTTACTGTTCTAAGCCACTGAGATTTGGGGGCTCTGTAACAGCAAAAGTTGATTGATGTATACCTCCACAAACAACACCAAGTAGGTAAATAAATAAGCAGACAGAAACGTCAGATAAATGGAGACTCAAACGTGAAATCATATGAATAATTGTTTTCAATAATTGCTTTAAGGAAACCATCTCCACCATTAATATGTGAGCCTGAGGCAGAGGGCAAGCACCTGTATAGATCCCCAGCCACGCCCTGGTCCTGAAAGAAAAGCACATTCGGGATCTCCAGCTGGAAGTAGAAAGCAGCCCTGGCTATTACTATCTTGCAGCTTCACAATCAACTGGGCAGTTCGGGACAGGAAGACCCGGTGAACTTAGAGTGTCATATGCTGGCAAGTCAGGAGCTAGGCTTCCAAAAGGGAAGTCTGTCACTGAGTCAGCAATGCTGCTAAGCCCTAAGCCAGAGCAGTACCAATATAGCTCAAGGGTAGCCACCGATGTGGTGGCTCCAAGTTTTTTCCTTATACTACTTCCATCCTTGTACCAGCCTCCATCACAGTATTCACAGGACATCCTGGTTAGTTATTTATAATCCGTTCTTCCAAAGTACACTGTACACACCCACAGTATGTGGAGTGCCTTTTGAGCTTATGAATCTCTACAATTACCCACATTAAAGTACACAGCCTCACCCAACATATCCAACCCTAGTTTTCACAGTGCCTCCATACACACCCTCAGAAATGTCTCCCTCATGTTCCACTCTGATATTCCCTGCCTCGAAGCATTTTCCAGGATTCCCCCACTGTCTGGAATATTCTCCATCCTTCCCACTGGAATCCTGACAGTGCCTTAAGACTCAGTAACTCCACTTCCTCTGTCCTCCAGATATCCCAGCCAGCCCTGCTTACTCTCTGCCTTCAATTCCTACTGAATTTAGAATATCACTAGCAGTGGCATTTAATTATTTTTGTTTCATATGATGTTTTGCCTTCCCGATTAGATTGAGGCACAGCATCTAGCACAGTATGCAGCTGATTAAGTAGGTGCTCAACACATGTTTAAAGAGATGAAAGAAAGTTAAGCTTCACCTTTTACAAGCTATTCTCTTTGTAAACTTCCCTCCCATGCCAAGCACATCACAGGCACTCAATAAATACTTCTTGACATTGATTAATCACTTCTGAAAACAATTAGGGTCACATATCTCCAAACTGATCCTATTGGAATGCATCTTAATGGGTAACAATTAAGTTACATATTTGGAAAACTTTAGGTGATAAAGAAAGAGAGAGAGAGAGAAGGAGGGAGGGAGGGAGAGGGGGAGAGAGAGAGAGAGAGAGGGGTAGGGAGGGAGGGAGGGAGGGAAGAAGAAAGGAGAGAGACACAAACACAATTATTGAGAAAAGAACAAATCAAAAACACAGTACTAAGCACACATAAAACAGATGTCTTTTCTTTTTAGAATGAAGAAGAGACAGCAATGTAGTCTCTTCTAGAGAAGTAGAACTGAATTAAAGGTTCTGTTACCATGCACAATGGTTAAGAGCCCGCCTGCCAATGCAGGGGACACGGGTTCAAACCCTGGTCCAGGAAGATCTCACATGCCGCAGAGCAACTAAGCCCGTGCGCCACAACTACTGAGCCTGCGCTCTAGAGCCCGCGAGCCACAACTACTGAGCCCACGTGCCACAACTACTGAAGCCCATGCGCCTAGAGCCCACGCTCCGCAACAAGAGAAGCCACCGCAATGAGAAGCCCGCAGACCGCAACGAAGAGCTGCCCCCGCTCGCCGCAACTAGAGAAAGCCCACACGCAGCAGCGAAGACCCAATGCAGCCAAAAATAAATAAATGAATAAATAAATTTATTATAAAAAAAATGTTCTCTTACCATGGTCTCAATTCTAACCCTTAAAATCACATGTCACTTTAGATAGGCTTAGGAATCTAGGTGATTTTTAAAAATACACACACAGTGAAATAAATACCAATTCTGCAGTTATATTAGAAGGACCAATATACCACCCAGTGGGGGTGTGGGAGGAAGGGGGAAGAACTGGATATTTCATGTTGGTTAGAGAGTTTTACTTTCTTCAGAAACCATAATTTTCTTAAAACTTTGGCAACAACCACAAAACCATATGTTACAGATGTCTCTGCTGTGTGGGAACTTCTGCCACTGCTCCAACAATTAGAATGGCTTCCACTAAGTCCACTTAGAGAGAGAAAAAGCAGAAAGCCAAGAAAAGGAGAGAGACAATAGGTTGATTACCCAAAAGACCCTAACAGAGACACAGCAGGTCAAACCATCAGTGGAAGCCCTCCATCAATAAAACCTTGACAGTTAAAAGGCCCAATTTTCTTTCACGGGGAAAAAGAAAGGATTTATCCAATTAAATACAGCCTCCATAGAGTTGGCTTAAATTTTTTTTTAAAAGTCTTCAGTGGCAAAAGCAGCCACACCAGTGGCTTTCTAGCTTTTCTGACCCACAGTTTAGAAATACTTTTTACATCACAGTACATTACACATCTATACATACTTACATAACTGAAACAAAAGTTTCATAAAATTGGGACTTCCCCGCGTACCACCAAAAAAAAAAAAAAAAAAAAAATTGAGACTTCGCTGGTGGCGCAGTGGTTAAGACTCTGCGCTCCCAATGCAGGGAGCCTGGGTTCGATCCCAGGTCAGGGAACTAGATCCCACATGCATGCTGCAACTAAGAGTTTGCATGCTGCAACTAAGGAGCCCACCTGCTGCAACTAAGACCCAGCTCAACCAAATAAAAATAAATAAATATTTTTTAAAAATACTTAAAAGAAAAGGTTTCATAAAATCACATTTGACCCTTACCCCTGCTTACTCTTGTATATGCAGTGGACCCTGTACTTTCTTTTCCTTCCTTCCTTCCTTCCTTCCTTGATTTCTTTCCTTTCTTTTAAATTTTATTGAAGTATAGTTGATTTACCATATTGTGTTAATTTCTTCAGAACAGTAAAGTTACTAAGTTTTGTATATATATGTGTGTGTGTGTATATATATATATATTCTTTTTCATATTCTTTTCCATTATCGTTCATCACATGATACTGAATAGAGTTCCCTGTGCTATACAGTTGGACCTTGTTGTTTATCCATCCTATATATAATAGTTTGCCTCTGCTAGTCCCAAACTCCCATTCCTTCCCTCCTCTACCACCCAACCCCTGCCGGCAACCACAAGTCTGTTCTCTGTATCTGTGAGTCTGTTTCTGTTCTGTAGATATGTTGATGTGTATCATATTTAGATTCCACATATAAGTGATATCATATGGTATTTGTTTTTCTCTTTCTGACTTACTTCACTTAGTATGATAATATCTAGGTCTATCCATATTGCTCAATGGCATTATTTCGTTCTTTTTGATGGCTGAATAATATTCCATTGTATATATATGTATCACATCATCTTTATCCATTCATCTGTCAATGGACATTTAGGTTCTTTCCATATCTTGGCTATTGTAAATAGTGCTGCTGTGAACATAGGGGTGCATGTATCTTTTCAAATTATAGTTTTGTCTGGGTATAGGCCCAGGAGTGGGATTGCTGGATCATATGGTAAGTCTATTTTTAATTTTTTTTTTTTTTTTTTTTTTTTTGCGGTATGCGGGCCTCTCACTGTTGTGGCCTCTCCCGTTGTGGAGCAACAGGCTCCGGACACACAGGCTCAGCGGCCATGGCTCACGGGCGCAGCCGCTCCACGGCATGTAGGATCTTCCCGGACCGGGGCACGAAACCGTGTCCCCTGCATCGGCAGG
The DNA here is from genome assembly GCF_964270905.1 of Leucopleurus acutus. Classification (NCBI taxonomy): domain Eukaryota; kingdom Metazoa; phylum Chordata; class Mammalia; order Artiodactyla; family Delphinidae; genus Leucopleurus; species Leucopleurus acutus. Next base: position 132,201,704 of record NC_139142.1, on the reverse strand, counting down.
CGGACTCTCAACCACTGCGCCACCAGGGAAGCCCTATTTTTAATTTTTTGAGGAACCTCCATACTGTTTTCCATAGTGGCTGCACCAATTTACATTCCCACCAACTGTGTAAGAGGGTTCCCTTTTCTCTACACCCTCTCCAGCATTTGCTATTTGTAGACTTTTTAATGATGGCCATTCTGATTAGTGGGAGGTGATACCTCATTGTAGCTTTGATCTGTAGTTCTCTAATAATAAGTGATGTTGAGCATCTTTTCATGTGCCTATTGGCCATCTGTATGTCTTCTTTGGAGAAATGTCTATTTAGGTCTTCTGCCCATTTTTCGATTGGGTTGTTTGGTGTTTTGTTGTTGAGTTGTATGAGCTGTTTGTATATTTTGGAAACTATCTTTCTTTTCTATTCTTTTGTACTTTCTTTTCTATGTACCTTCTTTTCTAGTCTTATGTTATGATCTATTCTCTTCCCTTCCATCAAAAAAAAAAAAAAAAAAAAAGTAAGTCTGGACGCACTAAACTGACTCCATGACCCAATAATGGGTTGCAATCCACACTGAAAAACACTGGCCTAAAAAAGATTCTGGAAGTCAACCAAAGGTTACATGCCATTTCTTTCCTTTTAAAAAATCCTTTGCTGATAAGGAAAAGCCACTCCAGCTTCACTTTTTAATGAGAGAGAGAGGAGGAAAAAATATGACAACTTTAGAACTGTGCTAAGTACTTAATATACTTTATCACTAGTCTCAAAACAAGCCTGCATGGGGGCTGTTATTCCCATTTTACACAAGAGGAAACTGAGGTCCAGATGGAGGAAGGCAGGAGTCTAAATCAGAGAGTGGAAGAGGGATGCGTATGAGAGAGGAAGGGCCCTGAGACTGAATTATGCAGACATCAGTCTTCAACTTCCAGACTCCCTGAGCCCCAGTTGGTGGTTTGGGACCAACATGGTATTTGGTCACAAACAGGAACAGTAGGTATGTGGCCCATCTGGAATGGGGAAGCAGCTCAGAATCCTATAGAGACTGCAGACATCTGACTCTACACTAATGAGGTGGAAGGTATGAGGACATAAGTGCTCTTCAATTTTAAAGACCTTAGTAAACAAGAAAAATAAATATTATATATATTCCACAGAAAATGTTTTTCTTTAGAAATAAAAAAAATGCAGTTTTTAAGTTAGGAGGGAAAAAAAGGAAATGTGAACTCTCAAAAGCAGAAACTCAAATCTCAATGGTTATGTAAGAAAAGAGAAATGACATGCTGCTGAAATTGGAGGCGGGAAATGCCCGCCCTGGTCACATCCATTGTCAAATGCACAAGCTTTGGAAAGTGTTAGCAGCTGAGCACACCCATTTCCAAGGAATTCAACATCATCGCAGAATTCTTTTCCAAACTGGAATTAAGCTCTCAGATGACTACATTAAACAGACCCTTTACCTCCACACTGTAATGCTTTGAAAGGAATGACCACTTTGAATTTTTAAGCACTGGAAATTTCTACATTATAGAAAACTGGTGGAGAGAAGGAAGCCACATTTGTTTTTTTCTTGAGAGCAGATATGAGAGATAGGGATAAATGGAAAATGTAGAATGTTATTCGGAAGACAATTTACTCATTTTAAGTTTCAGTACTCATAAACAAAAGCGGTTGGAAAGAGACCTCGTGTAAGAATTCCCCTTAATCAGAGGAAGATTGTTTTGTTTCCTTGGTTTTTTTTTAAGTGTCCTTATTACAACATAAGCTGTTATCATCATTTTTTAAATGAAAGTTGCTTTATTGGTAGTCATAAATACACAGCCTACTGAATTTAAAAGAGACACACATTAATTTTAAGCATAAGTACGAGTTACTAAGTGAACAAGACATTCTTCAGGCACTACAGTGGCTTTTCTGGGCATCTGGCACTATTTGGAGGAAAAAGATTTACCACACACTGATCCACTGACCTAAGTCATATTATGATTGCTTCCCTAACCTAACCTGTGCCTCCCTTCCCAAGCCCACCTCCCTACGTATCCACCTGTCTGGGGCAGCGAAATAGTTTCTAGCAAACATTTATTCTTCAGATTTTATTTGAAGAAAGACGTCAGAGAGCAATTATCTAGTATAACTCAATTACAATTTCAGATACTAGTTAGGAAACAGAGAAATGAGAATTAATTTAATCTGTGTACAGGCTGGAACTGTCCCTAGTTTTGAAAAGAGATTAGTTAGAACCTACGAGAGTTTCCTTTTGATTCCAAAGAGGAGGAAGGGAAGAAGGCAGGAAGGGAGGGAGGAAGGGAGGGAAGGAAAGAGGGGAGAGGGAAGACTCTGACACTATAACATGCTTTAGGTTTCTGACAAAGTCTTACAAAAACTTAACACAGCAAAAAAAAACAAAAACAACAACGCAAACCTCATAGTTAACTACTGACAGGGGCATGTGCTTTCAATCATATTCTGAAAATGTGCAAGAAAGCGAGGCAAAATTTTATCATGGTTCTCATTTACATTTATCATTCCCTCACTACGGGAATATATAATCATACACAGACATCTGTGGATGATTATAGATGAAGATGGGCCTTTCAAGTTCAAGTGTGAGAAAAATTAATGCACAGTGCATTCCTATACACTAATGATGAAAAATCTGAAAGTGAAATTAAGAAAACACTTCCATTTACAATTGCAACAAAAAGAATACAATATCTAGGAATAAACCTACCTAAGGAGACAAAAGACCTGTATGCAGAAAACTATAAGACACTGATGAAAGTAATTAAAGATGATACAAAGAGATGGAGAGATATACCATGTTCTTGGATTGGAAGACTCAACATTGTGAAAATGACTATACTACCCAAAGCAATCTACAGATTCAATGCAATCCTTATCAAACTACCAATGGCATTCTTCACAGAATTACAACAAAAAATTTTACAGTTTGTATGGAAACACAAAAGACCCTGAATAGCCAAAGCAATCTTGAGAAAAAAAATGAGTTGGAGGGGGCTTCCCTGGTGGCGCAGTGGTTGAGGGTCCGCCTGCCGATGCAGGGGACGTGGGTTCGTGCCCTGGTCCGGGAGGATCCCACATGACGCACAGCGGCTGGGCCCGTGGGCCATGGCCGCTGAGCCTGCACGTCCGGAGCCTGTACTCCATGACGGGAGAGGCCACAGCAGTGAGAGGCCCGCGTACCGCAAAAAAAAAAAAAAAAAAAAAAAGAGTTGGAGGAATCAGGCTCCCCGACTTCAAAGTATACCACAAAGCTACAGTAATCAAGACAGTATGGTACTGGCACAAAAACAGAAATATAGATCAATGGTACAGGATAGAATGCCCAGAGATAAACCCATACACATATAGGCACCTAATTTATGACAAAGGAGGCAAGAACATACAATGGAGAAAAGACAGCCTCTTTGATAAGTGGTGCTGGGAAAACTGGACAGCTACATGTAAAAGAATGAAATTAGAACACTCCCTAACACTATACACAAAAATAAACTCAAAATGGATTAAAGACCTAACTGTAAGGCCAGACACTAACAATCTCTTAGAGGAAAACATAGGCAGAACACTCTATGACATAAATCACAGCAAGATCCTGTTTAAGCCACCTCCTAGAGCAATGGAAATAAAAAGAAAAATAAACAAATGGGACCTAATGAAACTTCAAAGCTTTTGCACAGCAAAGGAAACCATAAACAAGACCAAAAGACAGCCCTCAGAACGGGAGAAAATATTTGTAAATGAAGCAACTGACAAAGGATTAATCTCCAAAATTTACAAGCAGCTCATGCAGCTCAATAACAAAAAAACAAACAACTGAATCCAAAAATGGGCAGAAGACCTAAACAGAAATTTCTCCAAAGAAGATATACAGATTGCCAACAAACAGATAAAAGAATGCTCAACATCATTAATCATTAGAGAAATGCAAATCAAAACTACAATGAGATATCATCTCACACCAGTCAGAATGGCCATCACCAAAAAATCTAGAAACAACAAATGCTGGAGAGGGTGTGGAGAAAAGGGAACCCTCTTACACTGTTGGTGGGAATGTAAATTGATACAGTCACTGTGGAGAACAGTATGGAGGTTCCTTAAAAAACTACAAATAGAACTACCATATGACCCAGCAATCCCACTACTGGGCATATACCCTGAGAAAACCATAATTCAAAAAGAGTCATGTACCAAAATGTTCATTGCAGCTCTATTTACAATAGCCCAGAGATGGAAACAACCTAAGTGTCCATCATCGGATGAATGGATAAAGAAGATGCGGCACATATATACAATGGAATATTACTCAGCCATAAAAAGAAACGAAATTGAGCTATTTGTAATTAGGTGGATAGACCTAGAGTCTGTCACACAGAGTGAAGTAAGTCAGAAAGAGAGAGACAAATACCGTATGCTAACACATATATATGGAATTTAAGAAAAAAAAATGTCATGAAAAACCTAGGGGTGAAACAGGAATACAGACACAGACTTACTAGAGAATGGACTTCAGGCTATGGGGAGGGGGCAGGGTAAACTGTGACAAAGCGAGAGAGAGGCAAGGACATATATACACTACCAAACGTAAGGTAGATAGCTAGTGGGAAGCAGCCGCATAGCACAGGGAGATCAGCTTGGTGCTTTGTGACCGCCTGCAGGGGTGGGATAGGGAGGGTGGGAGGGAGGGAGACGCAAGCGGGAAGAGATATGGGAACATATGTATATATACAACTGATTCATTTTGTTGTGAAGCTGAAGCTAACATACCATTGTAAAGCAATTATACTCCAATAAAGATGTTAAAATGAAAAAAAAAAAAAAAACTACAATGAGATATCATCTCACACCACACCGGTCAGAGTGGCCATCATCAAAAAATCTACAAACAATAATTGCTGGAGAGGGTGTGGAGAAAAGGGAACCCTCTTACACTGTTGGTGGGAACGTAAATTGATACAGCCACTATGGAGAACAGTATGGAGGTTCCTTAAATAACTACAAATAGAACTACCATACGACCCAGCAATCCCACTACTGGGCATATACCCTAAGAAAACCATAATTCAAAAAGAGTCATGTACCAAAATGTACGTTGCAGCTCTATTTACAATAGCCAGGACATGGAAGCAACCTAAGTGTCCATCCACAGATGAATGGATAAAGAAGATGTGGCATATATATACAATGGAATATTACTCAGCCATAAAAAGAAACGGAATTGAGTTATTTGTAGTGAGGTGGATGGACCTAGAGTCTGTCATACAGAGTGAAATAAGTCAGAAAGAGAAAAACAAATACCGTATGCTAACACATATATATGGAATCTTAACCCAAAAAAATGGTCATGAAGAACCTAGGGGAAGGACAGGAATAAAGACACAGACCTACTAAAGAATGGACTTGAGGATACAGGGAGGGGAAAGGGTAAACTGGGACAAAGTGAGAGAGTGGCATGGACATATATACACTACCAAACGTAAAATAGATAGGTAGTGGGAAGCAGCCGCATAGCACAGGGAGATCAGCTCAGTGCTTTGTGACCACCTAGAGGGGTGGGATAGGGAGGGTGGGAGGGAGGGAGACGCAAGGGGGAAGAGATATGGGGACATATGTATATGTATAACGGACTCATTTTGTTATAAAGCAGAAACTAACACACCATTGTAAAGCAATTATACTCGAATAAAGATGTTTACGAAAAAAAAAAAGATCAAATGTGAGAGTTCCAGTGTCTTTCTCTCTATTCATACACCGATCGTGAGGCAATTCACTAGATCTGGCTTAGTGAATGGGGCAACACGCGGGGAAGTCCAAAGGCTCTTTCCCCGCCACATATAAAAATTCTATAGTAATTTCCCTGACCCGTACCCCCGCTCCTTCCCACAGTAAAGCTCAGAGGTGACTTTCCTTTCCCCTATCTGTTTATAAGAATCACTCTGTACTTTTCAACACTCTCCTTTGTAAGGGTTCTCTATATTTTCCTCGAGTCAAAAGTGATGGCAAATTATCACTACAGTATCTTGGCTCTTCTGATCCCCCATCAGCATTTCCTCTCCCCTGGTCGACAGTGACATTTTCTACTACAAAAAAATTTCCAAGCAAAAATTGGGTTAGACCAGAATAAATATGAGTCACAGCTGAACATGAACTGAAACAGCAAATATGCTGGTGAAATCCCTCCCTTAGAAACTATCCTTAAGAGCTTCCCTGGTGGCGCAGTGGTTGAGAGTCCGCCTGCCGATGCAGGGGACACGGGTTCGTGCCCCGGTCTGGGAAGATCCCACATGCCGTGGAGCGGCTGGGCCCATGAGCCATGGCCGCTGTGCCTGCGCGTCCGGAGCCTGTGCTCCGCAAGGAGAGAGGCCACAACAGTGAGAGGCCCGCGTACAGCAAAAAACAAAACAAAACAAAACAACCTATCCTTAAAAATGATAAACATGGTGACCTATACAACAACCTGGATCTCAACTATTTGTTGCTGTTTGCTTTTTGCTGTGAACTAGTTCAGCATGCTCTGCTTGTCCTGCACCAAGGATGCTTCCACAACTTAGAAGGCAGGACCACAATGCACTGTCCTAGGAAGACAGGGCTCCGAATGATGTGGAACAATCAACTAGGGGCATTTCATCTTCAGATCTGGTACGTATGAGATGCACTGGTCAGTCGATATGAGGTGAGACTAAGGAAAATGTAGGTGCCTGGCCAAAAATCCACCAAAGCCATAATTGGATTTAAGTGGAAGTTAATTTTGAACTCTACCAGACTCACTTTAACTTTTAACAAGATATATTTAAAGGAAGTATTTTCTAAATACAATATCAAGAAGCTTTATAAGGAAATTTTCAAACTATGACTCTCTCTAAAGTCTTACACATTCTTTCCTGTTCAAAAGGTCATCACTGTTAAGGTATGACGGGGTTACGTAAGCCTGTCAATGAGAGATACAGTGAGTGAATGCAGCCTGGAGCAGAGCACAGTTATAATAGCCCAGTAAGTGAGACAGTACTCTCCCAAGCTCCCAACACGTAAAGGGGCAAGAATTCACTCAATTTGGCTGTAGTTTCAGGAACATCTGTAAAACATTTCCCCCTAATCCCAGTAATTTCTATACTTGTGATCTACCAGTAATACTCTATTCATTTGTTCCCCTGTCAGAAAAGTTAGGCCAAAAAAGCCAAAAGAGATTTAAATGTAAAACACTTAAGTCAATGAGAGCAGAGTTGATCATTCACTTTTATCTGGGCTTTTGCAGATAAGACACACATCTGAAACAAAGCACAGAATGCTCCCCAAACTCTACTCCTGCTTTTATCTTTTGATGTTGCAAGAACTCCAATGGGTCACCATGCAGTGGTAACTTTCGGCAAAAAAAAAAAAAAAAAAATTCTTTGGGAGGAGTTAAGTCCTAGCTCTTCAAAGCTAATTAGAACCACACCACATAGCACTGTTTAGCACGCTGCTAGAACAGGCCTGAGGCCTGTCATATGATGTTAAGCTTTCATCCTCTTCAAGAGACAATTCAATTTCTCATCTTCTATTTACACACCAGTCACTCAGAACACAAATCCAGCCTCCAGTTTAGAAAAAGAAGGCCAAGAACAACCCATAGCTGCAGCCACCACCATTACCATCACTATTCACCACGCTCTCCGGCCCTTTTTCAGTAGAAAAGACAAGACAGAAGAGGCAGTGGTTTCCTCTTCCTTCTCCTTTCAGGGTCTTCCATGTTAGAAACCCTGCCATTTTCCCCAACTCCAAAATAATCTCAGTGCTTCTGTGGAAAAAGTTGAAAAATGGCTCCAGCACAGGAGGTCAAGGTAGAAGGTACTTTGCACAGAAGGTTGTCTCGGGCGTGTATACTAGGAGGCCCAGCTGTGGTGCTACCTGTCTCTCTCCCAGCCAGGTTTACTTTCCACAATCCAAATTCAGTAACAAAAGATTTGGTGGGAGAGTGTAGACGTAGACAAAGTGGGAAGAAAAACCAAGTTCATTACAAAAAAAATTTTTTTTAAGAAGAATAAAAGTGACAGGCCTGTATATAGTTCAAAGATGGCTTTCGCACAGACACAGAGAAAGCCTCATTGTCTAGATCAGGCCAATTGCTGACAGCTATAGAGAAAGCCAGAGGTAAAGAAATTGTAGCCTATCATCTGGGAGAAAGAAGATTTTCAGGGCCTCCTCTGTCAAAATGAAATCAAAATCAACGTTCCAAAAAAAGTTTCACAGAAAAAGGCCAAATGAAATGCGTAATTTCTCAACTCAACCACAGCAGAACTTCACTCCACACTGAGATATCTAGAGTTGCAGTCTAAGATTATTTTATCTTTAAAAGATAAACGGACAATCATTCTTAACGTGTTTTAGTAAGTGACTGTAATTCGGAATCATCAAGAAAAAAATTCTGAACTAGTACATTTAGGGGACCCCTATCCCCAAAGATGAGAGCTTTACTCAATCACTTCATCAGTATCATCCTGAAATTTCAGTTTGATGACAATTTTTCCAAGCACCAAATATGTGCCAAGTACAATGTTTGGCAATGCAGAGAACACCAAGATAAAACAAGCTTCTGCCCCAAACAAAGTTATCATTGGAGTGGGGAGTTGGGAAAGTGGAGAAGGAAGCCGACTCTACTTCTAACACAGGAAGAACACGGGAAGTGCCACGCAAAAGTCCAAAGTACTACAGGGCATAAAGTACCACTGAGGAAAGAGAAAGCAACTTCTAGTACAGGGAGGGGGCAGAGAGAAGGCTCTGACATGGCAGCATAAAGAAAGTTAACACCTGAGGAGCATCAGGAAGGAAAGGTAGGATGTCAACAGGCAGAACGAGGTGTGCTCATGGAACCATCCATTCTGGTAGAGCAGTGATTCTTAGACTCTTTAATTTTGTGAATTAGTAAAATCTTCAGGGAAAAAAAAAAAAGGGGTGGTTGGAGGGAGAATGAAAGAAGTTAAAAGATGGAACATACTAAGCTAGGAACTGTGTATTCCATAAAATTTGCTTGGGGAGAAAACTGGACTGGAAAGATTTTTCTCCCTCAGAGAAACAAAACAGCAAGAATTCTATTGCATTTTTTATTTTGCAAATGATAATAAAATAAATAATGGCTATCTATTAGCCTCGTCATTTTATAAGTAAAGGAGTATTTTCATTCCAAAAATGTAGGAAGCACATCATCTCAGAAACTTAAAAATGGCATTCATTCTCATGCAAGGGCAGCTAGTAACCTTACACTGGTCAGGTGAAAACTTGGTCACTGCCCACCGGGCACCTCTGTTTAGTAGGAGTCTGTGGTTTAGAGTCTAGGACTCCTGTATGGAGCTGAAGGAGATACAGGTGAAGCCACATGGTAGGGATTTGGAATGGCAAACTGAGGAAGATGTATTCAATTCGGCAAAGTGAAGAATAAGACTTTTTTGGGGAGGGGTTAGGGATTAACATGATGTATAATCAGGGCTATGCTCCACACTTAATTTGATCAAAATGTGTGGGATGGAACGGAGGGGGTAGGGAGGTGCTGCTGCCCAAGTGAGACTGGAAGTGCTCAGGCCACCTAGGAGAATATTGCAAGGTCCAGGTGAGAGGCGTTGAGGGCCTAAAGCAGGGTGCTGGAAGAATGGAAAGGACTTAGCAACAGATTACATATATTGAATAGGATTTGAGGAAAAGGACAGAGTCAAAGAGATTTCCAGATTTTGAACCTAGATACATGAAAAAAAATGACAGTAGTGTCAACAGATACATGAAAATTCATGAAAGGGTACTAGATCTAGGGGACTAGATAAGAGGAGGAAATGAATTCATGCTGGGGTGGGACATACAGGGCAGGAGTTTGGGAAAGGGTGGGGACATGAGACAAGACGCTGGAGAGTCAGACATGGAAGGCTTGGAAGGGGGCAAGCTTACCTCCTTCATCACTTGGGCATGTCTGAACCCTCACTACATGCCAGGCACTGTACTAGGTGCTACAGATATGCTGTAGACCAGCAGACCTGGGACCTGCACTCATGGACCTCCAATCTGGCAGGAAAGACAAACGTTCATGTAGTAATCACACAAGCAGTTGTGATTACAACTTGCATTAGAATGTCTAATTTCCAAAAGAGGAAAAAGGAAAAAAAAATAGAGAACAGATACTTGGAAAATGACTTCAATTAAAAAGCAAAATGAGACTGCCACTGGAACCAGAAGGCAGTTAGTAGGAAACAAATTGAGCAGACAATTCCTGGAAGCTGGTGGAGGAAGAGTTTCAGGGAACAAGTGACAAACGGTGCCAAGTGCTGCTGAGAGGCCAAGGGGGATGAGGAATGAGCAAAGGCCACTGGCCTGTTCACTGAGGACAGGACAACCTGAGCGCAGTGTGGAAGCAGGCGGGGCAGGATTTCAAGGCGTTAATGAGTGAGGAGATGGTAGAAAAGTGCAAGTGACAAGACTTTTCTTTCAAGAAGTTAAACGACAAAAGGAAAGGCGATGGGGAGAAAGGTGACCTGAGGAAGGGGTGAGTTTAAGCAATCTCCTTATCAAAATGGGGGTGATTTCAACAGGATCGAAAGCAGAGCAGAAAGGGCCAGCAGGGAAAGAGAAAGAGGAGAGAGAAGATGTAAGAGAGGAGGAGAACGACTGCCAGGGCCCGGCCCCAGGAGTAGGAGGGTATTACATCAAGAACATCAACCAGCAGGTCAGCACCGGCTCCTGGGAGAGAAGGGGAAAGGAAACAAGGGGAAGATGAAAATACGCAGAAATTATAATGGCAAGAAAGGATGCTGAGGAAGCTCTTGTCATGGGGTCATGGGGTCTTTGCTGGAAAATGGAGGAAAGGGGGAGACATTTGCTGTGATTTGAGTGAGACATGAACAGCTGGAAAGTGCCGTTGGCCACCAACTGTTCATTCACACTGCAAACATTTACGGAGGGCCTTCCAGGCACCAAAAACTGTGCATTTACACATAGGCATAAGTGAAGTCAGCAGGCATTTCTTACTATAGGCAAATACTCTGGGTAAAAGAGAAACAGGTTGATTTTATCACTCTCACATCTAGAAAAAGACCATAAGCAGTAACAGGTGATAATTACACATCCTTTGAAGCTTATGTATGTGCTAATGGATGAGATCTCACTATTACAGGAGCCCAAATCCATTCCTCAGAAGGAAATATATGGTGTTAGTTCATTTATTCCACAGATACTGCATGCCTGAACATCAGACAAATGAGCTCTGAAGAGGCAAGCCATGGTTCCTGTCCTCCAGAAGGTCACCATCAGATGGGATGTCCTGAAAGCTTCCGCTCATTCCAACATTTTGGCACATTTGAGTGCTCAGAACATTAACTGAACCAACCCTCACAATCTTTATGCTTCATTAGGAGGTAAGTAAGACTGGCTACCTGAACATTTTTAACAAATACTTTCCTGGATGCACCATGATTTTAGGGAATGGACTGGACCAGAAAGTTCCATGGCATGGTTTTTCAGTGCCATTAAACCCCAAGACGAACTCTCTTCACCGCAGCTGTTAAAATTATAAATTAAATGTGTCACTTCCCTGCACATAACGCTACATATGTACTTTCAACTACAGTCACAATAAAAGCTATCCTCCTTACCCCTTCCCCTTCATGACTTGTTCCCTGTCACCTCCTGTACCATCCTTGTGTGTGTGTGTGCATGTGTGTGTGTAATTTTTTTTATAATGTTTAAAAACATTTTTAAGCTAGTAAAGAGTATCTCACTTCACCTTCCTGGTCCAAGCAAGCACCGTACAAAACCAAACCCAGTTTTGGCTTTATTCCTACCATGTACATTTAAGCATTCAGTATGTACTAAATATCACAGGGGGGAAAAGGATTAAAAGGGGGGAAGATCATGCTTTACACTCACACTGACACATTTATTTCCCTAATTCTCTTGATGAGACAGTTTAATAATTTAAAAAAATAATAGCATGTATCAATATTGCAAAAATATGATTAATGACTTTTTTGAGATGAAAGTATCATCATCCTGATTATTAGGTAAAGAAAAGCCTATTAACTAACTTTCAAGTAGGGTAATTTACTCCATTAAAATCAGCTACGATGTTTCAAGATTTAATGTATTGTTCAAATTCATGTATGCAAACAAACTCATTAAAATTCAGGTGACCTCACTCAGAAACTCACTGCACTTAAAATTCAGGGCCCTAACAGAGGACATTGAGCTGGAATATTTAAATTGAAACATTTGTCCTTTCTAGACAGGGCATTCAACACTGATTTTGTTTCTGTTTTTGTTTTCACCAGAAGGAGGAATTCAAGATGCCTGAGAGTTTGCAGCAGCTAAAAGGTTCTGAAGAACTTGCTGCTTATATCATACTGACATCCTGCACCCAAGGTCAAGGGCTGTGTTGGACACCTCCTTACACCAGCTGAGGCCAAGGACAATCACCTTCACTTTGGAAATGAGTTTAAAGAAATACTTCTCACTCTAGCTTAGTAAAATGCATGTAGTCCTAAACTTTAAGGACTAATTTTCCAGAAAACTAAAGCGCACCCCATTAAGCAACCGAAATGTCCCCGTTCATATTTTTTATGGAACTTGTTCTAGCAGGTGTTTCTTATTACCTGGAGAAAAACCAAACCCTCACCACCTATTGACCCTGGCTGTGTGCGAGGCCCTATGCTAAATGCTTCCCCTACAGTACTTCATTAAACTGCCTCACGCCAATTATCTGCAGAAGAGGGGACAGGGACCAAGGAGGTTTAAAGGATGTGATGATGTCACCCAGCTGGTAAGGAGTAGTGCCACAGTGCACCTTGCACCACATCACCTCCTTAAAAATAGCTGATCTTTATTTTGTTTCTTTTTTAATATTTCTGAGTCACTGTTGGGGCAGAAAGGCATAGTGGTTAAAAACATAGACTCTGGAACCAGACTGCCTGGATTCAAATTGGGTCTGGTTCCACCACTTACCAGCTGTGTGACACTAAGATGTTATTCAACCACTCTGTGCATCAATTACCTCATTTGGAAAAAGTGGAAATAATAACAGAATGTACCTGAGAGGTTGTTGTGAGAATTAAATGGGTCAATCCATGAAAAATGTTAATTCATGTAAAATGCCTAGAACTGTACCTGATATATAGTAAACACCAGGTAAATGTAAAAGCTCTTATCATTAAAAGCAAGTGTTAGAACAATGAAGCCCCACAGATCACAAAGGTTCTCTTAGCGAACCCACCCTCAGGGAACCAAGACTAAGTTCACCCACACACAGTCACACACAGACACACCTTTTTGTGTGTCTCCCATGTGCCAAAGACATTATGCACACAACAATGCATTTCATTCTCAAAATAAAACATAACAAAATGCCTGCAAGAGAGTCAGTACCCTTCCTTTGTCAATAAGGAAAATGGTTAAATAATTCACCCAAGGCTCTCAAGTAGGAAGCAGCAGAATCAGGATTGGAATTTGAGAGTTTCTGTCTCAAAAGCCCAAGTTCTTTTATCTACACAATGTTATCTTCAGTTCTTACGTCTACTTTTCCCATTGTGTTGGTGAGTCCACTGCTATCAATTTAGGATCGGAGTTTTGGAAGGGACTTTTGAGTGTATCTAGCACAACAGTCCCTGTTTGCTTATGAAGAAAAATGGAAGCCTGGGAGGCTCGCTACTGGCTTGCCCAAAGTCACATAATGAATGCCACCGCCACGGTGCCACGCTGCCGCTTTTTTCTCTTGGATGCCGGTGGCCTGTCTCTAGGAGGCCCCCAGCCCTGCTCCAACGACCACTGTATAAATCAAGAATGCAAAGGCTAAGTTTGGACCCAGGGGCTCCCCAGTGAGGCAAGTTCATTAGCAAATGCACTTTGTTATATCCAGTTTCGCTGCTTGGACCTTTCCGCTTTCTGGCTCACAGCAGCGTTCTGGAGACTCAGGGTTAGCAAACAAATCAGGTGTCAGTCTGGTCTACAATGTCACTGTGAATCCGAGGAAAACTGCCGAATGAGGCTTTACAAACAAAACCCAGAGTGGAGACAATTTCACCCTGGAAGAAAGGAAAGGACAGGCTAACGAGAAGTTTTATTTGTCAAAGGAAGGAAGCTCACAATTAAAGCAGCTGTTCCTAGCACACTACAGTCTATCTGAGGCCAAAAGCATATGTACAAGCATAACAAACCATTGACCCCATGTGGAGAAGCAATGCTGAGATTTCTGACATAATTAGTTCCCTTTCCACAAAAGAGCTGGATTCACAATTAAACTCTGTCTCCTCCTGCCCCCATTCTGCTGTGTATATATTTGATTTTTTCCTAAGGGACTGGGTTAGAGACCAGGAGACAACCTGAAACCACAATTCACTGACGTCCCAGGCCAACAGGCAACACGATGCATGTTTGTATTAGCTGTTACTGGGCCTTGTCCAGGGAGAGGCTGATTTCACCCTTCCACTCAACACACTTCTCAAGGGTTTGCTGGTCAGTTTACACCGTTCTTACAGACCACTGGAAGTGACCGCTAAGGCAGGCTAAGTGCCAGGGCACTGAGTCCCACGGAAAACTTCAGGGCCCGTTCTGAGAGGAGCAGGTTGCTGTGGACAGACTACAGTCCAGAACTGAAGTTCAAGACTCAAGTCTTGGCTCCTGCACCTACCTGCTTGATTGACCAACAGTCTATGCCCCTCTCAGAACCTTACCTTCCTTGCCTAGAACAGGAAGACAATCTCTGTCCATGGACGTGATTACTGAGGAGTTTAAACAGAGACGTAAGTGAAAGTACTCTGTAAACAGTAAAGGTCCAAGCGAAGCGAAGGGGCGGCCGAGGAAGTCTGCTTATCTCCTAGCTGGTTTCTGTGTGCAAAATCCCCAGGGACTCCCCACTGCTCTCAGGATATAAGTCCAGACTCCTGAACAGGTGTAAAGTCCCTTCTCAATCTGCCCTCTAATTACCCTTCAACTTGACCTCTTGCCACATGCCCCATCACTTGAGGAGTTCCTCCAGGGGCTGTGACTCCCACACCTGCAGGGGACAGCCCCCACTCCTGACACTCCACATTCTACCCAACTAACCCGTCCTGGGGGCCTGATTTTAACTTCCATGTCATTCCCTCCTAGACGCCCTCCTCTACCTCTCCTCTATGCTTTCCTAACATCTTCCATTAATCCCTTTGAAGCCCTTTTCATCATTGCGTTCAAACTGCCTGGATACTCGCTACTCTTTTCTCCTCTCAATATTTCATGGACTAAAAAACACTGTTCACTGAATGAGTGAATTTAGTGAAAATGACTTAGTGGCTGACACTAGTAGCCTACTAACAAATCACTACAGTTCCCAACCCCAGCCTCTCCTTTTTACTGATAAGAAAAGAAAGGCCAAAAAAAAAGAGGAAAGAAAACAAAGGCCACGAGAAGCTAAAAGACTTGCCCGAAAGCAAATGGCTAATCACCCTGGTCTCCTAGTTCAATCTCTGACTTTTCTCCCACAAAATACTTACTATGTCCAGGTTTTATGCTATACCATCAATGTCTTTCCATAACAAGAGAATTGAAGGTAGAGGAGTTATAAGAGAAAAGAGACTTGAAATCAGAAAACTACTGCTCAAGGCCAGGCTCTGTGTGACCTTGAACAACCTCCATGCCTCTGGGTCTCAGGCCCCCCAACTGTCAAACAGAAATTTAACATCAGCATACCTAAGAAGCAAAAGGCTTCCTATTATTTTAGTTTATTTTTCACCTACTTCACCATGTTTCATGTGACAAAAATGAGGTAATCTGAAAATACTTTATACATCTCGAAGAAATATTTTTACAGCTTTCAAGTACAGTTATCCCTTGGTACCTGTGGGGGACTGGTGCTAGGACACCCCCGCCCCAAAGAGTATGCATACCAAAATCTGCAGATGCTCAAGTCCCTTATATAAAATGGCACAGTATTTGGCATATAACCTATGCATATCCTCCCATATACTTTAAATCATCTCTGTATTACTTACAATACCTAATACAATGTAAATGCTATGTAAATAGATGCTGGCGTGTGGCAAATGCAAGTTTTGCTTTTAAGAACTTCCTGGAGTTTTTTTTTCATATTTTCAATCCAAGTTTGGTTCAATCCTCAGATGTAGAATCTGTGGATGTGGAACCCACAGATACAAAGGGCTGACTATAGTTATTTTTCTGGTGACATTTAGCTTTATT
Organism: Leucopleurus acutus; assembly: GCF_964270905.1. Lineage (NCBI taxonomy): Eukaryota > Metazoa > Chordata > Mammalia > Artiodactyla > Delphinidae > Leucopleurus > Leucopleurus acutus. The sequence continues at coordinate 132,185,536 of NC_139142.1, read as the reverse complement.
GTTTAAACCAAGACATTTCTAAGGACAGGATTCAAAAACATTAAGCAGTCTCTTTGGTACTATAAAAAGTTTAATCAAATTACAAGATCAACATAGGCTCAGCTTGAATTAACTAATGCTACTTCTTCTTCCTTCTGTTTTCATGTCATCAAAACCCTAGTGTCTACCTGCAAAAAGAAACCTCCCCACAATCATTAACTGAAAAAGGACAAACCCTTTTTTTCTTTACAGACACTACTTGATTTCATAGACTCACAGAATGCCGCAGCCAGAAGAGACTGAAGACCATCGAAGCCGGAACTTGCCTTTCACGATGAGAAAACAGGCCTGGCCTAATGCCCTTAGGAAGGACTTGTGCCATCACTGATTGGAAACGTGCAACAATTGTTTTTCAGAGTACTATATACTTTATTTTGCAATAACAAGGAGACGACCTGACCAAAAAAATATGGTAAATCATATAATGAGATTCCAACAGAAAATAAAATACAATGGTGTTTATCGAAGTTGAAGGCTGAAGGGCCAAGACAGAGACACACCTCTGATGATATTTATATATACATGTTTTAAAATTTAACTCTTATGGAATTTTGTGTATGTGAAAGAAATTATTTTGCTTGTTTTGTTAATTTTTCATGCTTCTACAAGACTGGAAATTTTCAAAACAATAGTAAGTAGAAAAAATAGGAAATGCACTCACTCAAATTATTTTGTTCATGGACAACATCCTAATCTGTTCATTGCTGGTTATGACTGAGACATGGTTATGACGATTTTTTATTATTTAGTTTTAAACAATGTAAGAAAGCAATGCAGTCAAAAGTCACCATATCTTAGGCAGAAGTTTCTAACTCCTCACCCAACAGTTTACTCCAACTGTTAACAAAAGCAAAAGAGACTGAACAAGTAGTCAAAGAAACTGATACAGGAGGAGGGTGGAATGCTCTTTTCATTATTCTCTTCCCAATCCAATCCCCTCTCCCCAAACCCTGATAGGGGTGAGGTGTTAATGGAGAGTGAAATGAGAAAGTGGTCTGAATCATTCCAAAAATGGAACAGTTAACTCTCAATAAAGAATTGTTTTCCATGCCATCTCAAGATTTTATTCAGAGACCTTAAGAAAAAAAAATTCCTTGTTGAAAAACATAAACAGCTATCCCATCCAAATTCATAAGCAACAAATTACAGTAGGGTTAGTCACTGACATCTCACAATGCAAACTATTTTTTTCGTAATGGATTTCGTGTATGAGATTTGCATGAGATTAAACTATTTTGCAATACCTATTCCAGCTAAACAAATATTGCATACGGTCATAAGAAATGAACTCTTATAATTCAACTTTTAAGTAGACCACCCTATATTTCAGGTCAAAAGTTGATCATACATTTTAGAGACTGCCCTTCTACTTTATACATCAGGAAAATATCTATGAATTATTAAACGAATTACTGCCAAGTTCTTCCCTCAAATATGCAAAATTACGACATGATGTGGGGAAGTCACGCCAGTCCCAACTTTGCCAGCAGGAAGCCGTGAAACACGACATACTGCTTGACGACTTTGTGGTTGGTTTTTATCATGATGAGGTGGGATTCCATACCTAACCGAGCTTCTGCTAAGTGCTCTGAAATCTGCAATGCCTCATGGGACTGCAAGCAGCACTGTCATCCAGCCTGTCTTAGTGACAGCAAACCTAATCTGATGAACATGAGGACATGCAGAGCTTTCGCACTTCCTCCTGGGAGCCAAGAATTAAAATTCTGGGCTGAGGAAGATGAGAGCTCCTTGGAAAATGTCCAAAGTTTCAGCAACAGGTAAATACCAAAGTGCCTAATTAAACTGATGCTGAATGCTACAGGCAAGACAGCAAGAAAATACTTTGTCACAGTGCTGCAAGAACTGGTTCCAAGTTGTTTCCATCACTTTATGTGGCTTCCCTAAGGAAGTCCTAAGTAACTAAGTAACTTTTAAAAAAAAAGCAGTGCAGACATTTCTTCCTCTAAGGACAATCAGGCACCTACTTCCTTTAAGGTTCTTAATAATTCAACGCAAAATAAGGAAAATCCCAAAAGTCAAAACTGAACACAGGAAAAGGACACATCTCCAGACACAATGTATCCAATAGGGACTTCCCTGGTGGCTCAGTGGTTAAGAATACACCTGCCAGTGCAGGGGACACTGGTCCGGGAAGATCCCACATGCTGCAGAGCAACTAAGCCCGTGCGCCACAACTACTGAGCCTGTGCTCTACAGCCCACGCTCTAGAGCCCACGAGCCACAACTACTGAGCCCGTGTGCCACAACTACTGAAGCCCGCATGCCTAGAGCTGGTGCTCTGCAACAAGAGAAGCCACTGCAATAAGAAGCCCATGCACCACAACAAAGACCCAATGCAGCCAAAAATAAATAAATTTATTTAAAAAACATATATATATATATATGTAATAGTCATTGATAGATAATGTTTTAATACTGAAGTTTAACCATGACACACTGGACAGCAGATACTACATATTCACTTTAGAAAACAGGCAGCAGGGACTTCCCTGGTGGTCCAGTGGTAAAGAATCTGCCTTCCAACGCAGGGGACACGGGTTCGATCCCTGGTCAGGGAACTAAGATCCCACATGTTGCAGGGCAACTAAGTCCGTGCACCACAACTAGAGAGAAGCCAGAGCGCTGCAACAAAAGATCCTGCATGCCTCGTGAAAGATCCCGCATGCCTCAACGAAGATCCCGTGTGCCGCGACTAAGACTGACACAGCCAAAAAAAAGAAAGAAAAGAAAAAGAAACTAGATAGCAAATATGTAGGATGTTGCCATCCACTCTCTCCGTCCATTGCCCATGGCCCACATCAGGAATCTTTCACAGCCCTCGGTCTTGCTGAGCTCAGACAGGACCTTAGAACTCCATACAACACAGCATGCTGGGAGGCAGCTACCAACCCATGAGCGTCGACATTCATGCTGAAGCCCATTTCGTCCCAGCTTTGCATAGTCCTCAACCCACTATACCAAAATACTGAAACAGATCTTCAGAGAAAGCCACTACATGATAGTTTCAAGACTACCCAAAAACCTTCATTTAAGCCATAAAAACATATTTTTCCATATTATGTAATTTCTAAAGGATAATAAGAGCAGAAAACATAACTGCAAACATTAGTTTTACTCTAGACACTATGCTGTTTCACTGAGATACACAAGCGGTTCTATATAATAAATGTTTATATTCATCTTTTTAAAAATAGAATTTGGCTTTATTCAACCCAAACGCCCAGCCCAATTCCAAACCACTCACTACCCTGTCACTCAAACAGTGCTGGGCAGAACACAGACACAAACATAGCTCCATCTGCTAATTAAAACCGGGCATGAAACTGTTAATAGGCATCTGTTGCATTGTTTGAAGCTAATGGGCAAAGACAAAGCTGAAATGGCTCTTCTAAAGCAAACCCAGTGATTTCACTCATTTTCTATTTGGTATTTATGTTAGTGGGGGGTTGGAAGCAGGGTGTTAAACAGCTTATTATGGAGACCGAAAGACAAGTGAAATATCTTTCAGAGTCTAAAATATCCCTTTAAAACTGATTATAGAAAGACAGCATTTTACAGTAGGGGAAATACCATTCTTGTATTAAGAATTCAAATTAAGCACTTTTAATCTTGCCTCAGACATCGTCTAGTTATCTAGAATATTACGAAAGATAACAACTAAAATTTAAGCAATGCTTTATAGCTCATATAGTGCTTTCATAATTCATTCATCCAATTGATTGGCCTTGGAGACTTAAAAGGTGAATAAGATTTGATTCCTGCCCTAGGGAACTCACATCAACGCTGAAAAGTTGGTGTAGTATTAGTATACTCTAGTACAGATAAAGGAACGAAGGCCCTAGAAGGACAACTGACTCACTAAAGGCCAGAGATGAAGGAACGGCAGATGTCAGGACATGAACCCTGATCTGACCCCAGACCTATTGCTCTTAATTGACCATGCAATCTCCCTAACACGAAACATGAGCCAAGCCGCTACATCGGCTACTTAAATTTCAGAAGATCCATATTATGTTATGTTCCACGATACTACTCACCAGCTAACAGTTACTTCCCCATTCCCCACTCCCACCCTCTTCTCATCCTGCTATGAAAACTCTTTCCTGCCGAATTTTCCCACGTAGTCATTCTAACACACACCAGAGTGCTGGTCTCCAGAATGGTCCTGTGTGCAGGCAGGCAGATCTGACCTAGAGCCAGCCATGTCCTCAGGCCATGTCGGCAGCTCCCTGGTCTCCCACTTCTGGTTCCATGGTTCCTTCCAGGTTCAGTTATCAGATTCCACTAAAATATCAACTGCTAAATTTTTCCTTGTCTTCAAAGACCAGACATTTTCCTCTAAGACAATATCCAAACCTATCTCTCTCCAGCTTTTCTTAGAGGATCCAAACAATCTTGGTGCTGTTGCCAAGAGAACCTCCTCCCTGGTTTGCTGCCATGCAGAACAGCTGGTGAAGCTCTTTGTTAAAGTACGCTTATTCTTAAGACACATCTAGGTCTGTCTCCAAGACTCAGTTTCCCACTCCCATCCTTGATTTGTTGAATGGCTTTTTGCATTCGCTAGAACACTACCTGAGGAGATGAGTTTAACCCTTTATGATCAAGTATTAAAATCCTGAAACAGTGTTCTTTTCAAAGCTATCACCTAGATGGGAAGTCTATCGACAGCTTTGAAAGAAAGGGCCATGGGGCTCTCTCCCTTTCTCCTCTTAGCAGAAGTCCAGGTTCCCAAGCAGACTTTCTGCGGACCCCTCTGTCACCCACCGCCGGTCAGGGCAGTTCTTCATTCTGCATTGGGAGTCTGGAAGAAGACTCTCCCCTTCCCTTCCTTTGCCCAGATGCTGAGAATTGGAAAAGCAAAAGCAGATGTGTGGCCCAAAACTGCTCCATAGAAAGATGAAAACAGCTTAGGTCCTCCTGCCACTGTGGACAGCGATGGGGAGAGTGATAACGCAGACAGTGTTCCTGTGCCCAGTTTCCAGAATTCCTTCAGCCAAGCTATTGAAGCAGCATTCACGAAACTGGACATGCCAGCTACTTCAGATCCCCTCTCTGAAGAGAAAGGAGGAAGAAAAGAAAAAACAGAAACAGAAGCTCCTGTCCAGCACCTCAGTCGTCCAGACCAAGTGACACTACTGGCCTGGCTACCTTCTCCATCCGGTTTTCTTTTTTCTGTGCTTTTGTTTTGCTGCTGTAATTTTTAAGTATTTGAGTTTGAACAGATTAGCTCTGGGGGGAGGGGGTTTCCACAATGTGAGGGGGAACCAAGAAAATTTTAAATACAGTGTATCTTCCAGCTTCCCGTCTTCACGCCAAAATAAAATACTGACACAAGAGGAAAAAAAAAAAGACAGTGACATTAAAATAAGGCTTTATGTACAAAATGTTCAATTTGAAGTTGCCTGTCCCTTACATATTTTTGTTTGAGAGGTTGAAACCATGGAAAACAACTATGAAAATTAAAATCTACTTGCACTACGTATCTGGATTATACTCAGCCAAATGTTGATATCATCTTGGATAAAAATGTAAATACGACAAAGTTTGTTTTTCAGTCAATCAGTCTTGATAAAAACTTTGAATTGCTACCAACCAAAAACAGTTTTTAATTTTAAGCTGGGGTCAGCAAACTCTTTCTGTAAAGGAACAGTTAGTAAATATTTTTAAGCTTTGTGGGACATATATGGTGTCTGTTGCATATTCTTTGTTTTGTGTTACTTTTTAATAACCCTTTAAAAATGTAAAAAACATTCTTCCCTTGTGGACTGCACAAAAACAGGCTGCAGGCCGCAGGCCACATTTGGCCTGTGGGCCATAGTTTGCCAACCCCTAAACGAAAGTAAGTGAATCCAAGAAAAAAATGTTAAGGAATAAAAATGTTAGGGAATAAAATGTTAGGCACTAGGCTGCAACAATTATCAGCACACATTAATATGACGTCATTAGTTATTTTGCACATGGAAGGAATTTTAATGGCAGGATACTTTGATCTCTTAACATGAAACTACAGACATAGAAAGGGCAAAGGACAGTTACAACGTGCCGAGTTAGCCCATATAAACTCCTATAGGACTCGGAGTTGTATTAGCATTTACTGTTTCCCTAAAGTGATACAGCTACTCCAAATGGGAACGCCTTAACTTTCCTCACATAAAAGCAAACGTGCAAAATCGAATTCCTCCCTGGAAAAGATGGTGACTTGAATTTATGGTGGTGATCATACTGATCAGAAATAGCAGCAGCTCAGTCGTGAAAAGTGATCCAGACTTGAATCTGGGGTTTCACTAGAGGCTCTTCTACAATCAGCTGTGTGATCTTGACAGTATCAACCTAAGCTCAGTTTTCTTACTTATAAAACTGGGCCATGGGCATAAGGTAGATAATTTCTAAGACTCTGCTGTCAAACTATGACTATACTAAATAATAAAACCACTCAGGAAATACCCTAACAGGAAGAAGGGGGCAGGGCAGGGGAGAGACAGTTAAGGGAGGAAGCTTAGACTGTCCTGTTAGAGGACAGGGCTGGTTTTCTCTTTCTGTTCTCCCAGCACCTTGTTCAGTACAGGTCATTCCAAGACATCGATATGACCCTCGCATCAATATTAAAATGTACCCACATCCCATAGGAAATATAATTCAGAGCTACTGTATTACCGTTTCCTAGTTGTCTTAATGCTACATTTTACATAAATTTAATTAATCGTTATTAATGATCATGTAAGGGGCTTGGGGAGTCAATCAAATTTTTTTTTTTCAGTTCTTGAGTTTTTCGTTTGAACTGAAATGCTAGTTGGTGGTTGGTCCTAGACACTGGGCCTACAACTTCAAATGGATAAAACATCCCTACTCAAAAGTTAAATATTATCTGACTGATATACGAAAAGAGTCCCAACAAGTCAGTTGAAAAAACTGTACCCTCTACCACCCCCAAGAGCAGAAAGGAAATGAGGGGAGCTGGGACATCAGAGAAGATACCAGAACCTTAGATACATGAAAGAAGAAAGCATCTGTGCGACAACTGTTTCTGTAATCAAAATGACTGATTGCCTCCTTCCTTTCATGAATGCAGAACCCCTATCAAAACAGTGTCTAGAGGTGGCAGATGTCCTTTTTTAAAACTACTTAAATTTTAACAAAGCAAAATTAAGACTGTAAATGTATCTCCATGGGAAGAAACAGGCATCCATACGTATCTCCCAACACACACACACACACACACACACACACACACACACACACACACACACACACCCCATGTATTAAGAAATGCCCATTAAGGAATGGACAATTCCTGGGACATAGACCTTATCAAGTTTTGTCAGCAATGATGTGGCAGTCAGAAAAGCCCTGGAAACTTCCACACTGAGGTGCCTCAAGAAATAATTATGACTGGGAGGAGATGGACCACCAACTCTCCCCTCAGCAACCTCAGATCACCTGGAAACAGGGGTGATGGCTGGAGGGGGGTAGATATTGCTGCCAGAGATGTGGACGCTCCAAGCCTATGTTTGTGATCGGTGTGTGTGCAACTTTTCACTAGAATGATGTTAACATTCACCTTATTTTCCTAGCTTAACTTCAACTCCAAAGCATTAGGTTGTACGTATGTACAGTTTTTGTGCTGTTTGAAGGCAGTGGGCCACCACTTCCTGTCAGAGCTCTGGGGCTAAATGGGATTTCCCCTCCTCCATGTCAACTGAAGACAAAACTCAGAGCCTCTCTTTACCACATCCACCCCACGGAAAATACAAAGGACAACATGACACGTGAGATTCACCCCATTTAACGTCTACCTCCAGTTCTAAGCTCTTTCAGGACACTTGTTTTCCTGCCTTAATAGCTGCAACCCTCCACAAAACGAAATTTCAATCATTAAAAAAAAAAATTTAAAAATCCACGGAAGAAAGATTGTACTCCTTCAGAATGAAAGGTAACTTTTCAAAGCTACTATTGTAAAAGGAAGCAGGCACCCTCACAGAAAAGGTGGGGCAAAAATTAAGACCAAAAAAGAGGAAACTAATAAAACTACTACAAACAAGCAAAAGTCATTTAAGGAGCTTAATGGAAACAGCATCAGTGAGATTCAGTCACTTTCGATGCAGGGGAATACTTCTGGGAGGGTCACTGATAGAACGGACAAAAGGCAACCCACTCGACTTGTTAGAAACCGTCCTTTACCATCTGGACTGCAATGTGCATTCAACAATGAAAAAGGGTTATGGGGTTTTGAAATGAGTACCAGCATCAAAAATTAATGCCTTTTGGTTGCCACAACAGCTCCCATCAAACCTCTTAGGAATATACTTGACACATGACATTTAAAATCTGCTTCCTCCGAAGAGAAAAAGTCCCACTCAAGAATGACTGCCAAGAACTTGCAACTCAAACTTCCCTAAGCCCAGACTTCATAACACCCAGGAGGTTTCAGACCACTCAATCCATATGAAAGACGCCAGAACAAACAAACCGTAGCCTTTCCTAGTGCTTGGCTGAAGAGTGCTCTACACCCCAATATTCTTCTTTTATAAATGATAAATTATCCTTAAAACATAACTCATTACCATAGCACTAGCCCCCTAATGATCCCAGCAATTCATGGCGAAATATGCTGTAAGAACCATTTGAAAGATGCTTAAGTGAGCCGCTATGAGAAGCCATGACATTATCCAGACAACCAAGAGCTAAGATTCTTAAGGGTCTTAATTAACAGCAGCTATTTAACAAGGGAAATGATGTTAAGATCACTTGTACAGGCAGCTTAAAACCAGCTCTGATTTGCTCTTCTTTAGGTTTACGTTTAGAGATCTTGTTACCTGACCAGAGTCTTCCAAAAGTAGGAAGGACAGCTCCCAGCCAAGACCAGAAAAATCAGAATCAATTGAAAGTAACTGAGGGGTATATTGCATGTTGTGATTCGTTTAGCAAGTAATAATTAAAACCAAAGGAAAATATACAGGGAGGCAGGCAGAATGTAAGATCAATTCCCCAGCTGAGGATTATTAAACCTTCAAGGCTAAGAACTTTAAAAATTGAGAAGTGCTGTGGCACAGGAGATAGTAAAGGAATGAACCACATTTTCCTGACCACACCATTCCCAAAGTCACCCATCCTCTTAACACCCCTTAACACTCACAGAACAATTTAATGCTCCATACACCGTATCTCATTATTAGTCACTTTTTGCTCTTTCTCCTGCACTTGATCCAAAGGGAGTAAAGAGAGAGGAAATGGTAACCAGTGCTCCCAGTTACTGGAGAAAGTCCTACTTTCCATTTCCTCTCCCTATCCCATCTTCTCTCTTCTCTGCTCAACCTCTCTACTGTATATTCTGCTTCCCTTTTTCCTTTCTATTTCACAGCCAGCTCTCCTTTACTTTCTCCACCAAGTATCCTCATTCCATCCTCTGGCTCCCTGAACTCATCTTCTACCTGCAATTTTCTTCTGCCCTCTCCCATGATATCTATGACCAGACTTCTTGTAGCCAGTGCCCCTCATCCCTTACCTCCTGATAACTCATTCCTCCGAACTCCTTCCGGATTCCCGGGTTCTCACCTCTCTTGTCCCTTGTGTCCTCTGCCTTTACTTCACGGACCTCCCATTCCCATTCCCCCAACCCTTCATTTCCCCCTTCACATTTCCTTCCTCTTTCCTGTCTTTTAATCCATTTCACACCCACTATTCCCTTCTCTCTCTTCATGAGATTTCCTGTGTCCCCCCGACTCTGTCCCTCTAAGACCCCTTCCTGTCACACCCCCAACCCTCTCATTTCTCTCAACACCCCTAGTCCTTGTTCTTCTGGTTCCTCCTCCCCTTCCTTTGCCCCCAAGTTCCTCCTTTCAACCGCCCGCCCCCCCAGCCTCACGTCCCCACCGGCGCCCCCTCCCTCATGCCTTCACCCTCTCCCACTGCCCTCGCAGCCCTGCTGTCCCCGGGGTCCCTTCCCTGGGGCTCCCAAGCCCTCCCACCCCTCTCTCCCGGCCCCCTCGCACCCGCTCCCCATTTCTCACTCCCCGTCCCCGGCCGCGGCCCCTCCCTCACCGATGGTGGAGATGAAGGTGGTGTTGAAGGCGTCCTCGGAAAAGCGGAATAGGAGGCAGGTCTTGCCCACCCCCGAGTCGCCGATCAGCAGCAGCTTGAACAGATAATCATACGTCTTCGCCATCTTCTCGCTCCGGCCCTCTGACCGCGGAGCGAGAGGAGCGGCGGAGAGAGGCGGGGAGGGGGCCGCGGGCGAGGGGGCGTGTCTGCTGAGCCGCCGCCGCTCGCCCCGCCCCTCTCCCCGCCCCCTTCCTCAAAGAAGGCCTGCGCGCCCCGCCCCGCATGGCCAATCCGCGGAGGCTTCGTCATCACCGCCCGCGCCCCAGTGTTTGGTGGGGCTTGTAGTTCCTTTGAGGAGCTTCGGGCGTGCCCGGGGCAGGCTGTCCCCGCGGCCCCAAAGGATAAAAGAAGAGCCGCTCTGGGCTGGGTGATCGGGGGTTAGGCGTTTCCACTCGAGGTAGGCAGGGAGGGCCGGTTTCCAACTCTGCGTGTCCTACCACCGGAACTTAACTTCGTCGTTTCTTTGTGTGCTGGTGCCTTTCAAATCCAGGACCTCGGAATCTCAGTCCAGCCGATCCCGCATCTCTTCCCCCGCGACCCGCAGCTGAGATGCTTTCTTTCCTTCTAGCTGCCCTGGCGCAGGCTGTGGATTATCTGCAGAGTGCCTTACCTGGCTTCTCCTCCAGCTGCTGCCCAGCACCACGTCTGAGCCCCCTCCCGCAGCCCGTCAGTTACGGAGCTCGAAAAGAATGATTGCGGCTCTCACTTGAACCCCACTCCTGTTCTCTTCTTCACGCCTCCAGAGCAGAGCGAAATACAGTGGGTATTTTAGAGGATCTGCTATGCAGACCGCTCATCTCCTCCCGCAGGAAGATGGACAAAAAGTCTGGGAATTGAAATTTTCAAGGCTTGTGCTGCAGGCCTGTGCCCTATAAAACTGCAAGCATTCACGCGAGGCAGGAACTATGACCGTGGGAATCTGGAGGATAAGATTTGGATTTTGTCTTGGCTCAGCTGCTTAATAGCACATAGGCTTTCTGAACCTCAGTTTTCTGATCTGTAAAATGGGTATAAAACAAGTTGTTTCATAAAGTTGTAGGAAAAATTAAGTGAAATACTGAATGTGAAAGCACTTTGAAATCCTTAAGGCAATGTAGAAAAATGTTAGTGGTGATGGTTACCTTCTTCAACCCTCTGTAGGCTCTCACTTTTATGGATGACAAATGGGGGAAAAGCAGCATTCTGTTATACTCAATTTAATCCTTTATTTCTTGCCTTAGATTATTCTTTGTTTTGTGGATGTATGATTCAGGCCTCTTTCAGTCGCTAGGGGCAGAAACCCAACCAAATCACGCTCTCATGAAAGGGGGATTTAATGGCTCAGGTAAAGCAGAAGGGCAAGCGAATAGCTAAGGAGGTCTGGGACCAGAAGCTCTATCCATTCAGGGCTCTCTGTCTCTCATCTCTTCTCCCTTGTAATTTCTAACATGTCAAATACCAACAAAAGCTTTTTAGAGTCCTCAATAATTTTTAAGAGGATTAAGGGTTCCTGAGGCCAAAGCATATGAGAACCACAGTCTATGGTTCTTAGGTCTAAGGAAACACCTTTTGGAAGGTTAGAGAAGGTTATTAAGGGAACCAGTGGACTCAACCATTAGTAGACTAAGGAGAAAACTTGGACAGTTAGTTGAACAAGACAGCAGGTTTTTCTAAAACATATCTTGTGTGCCTTGTGACTTTATGTTCAATGCCAGTGATATTCCATTCTTCGTCTTGTTGCGAGACAAGAAAGACGAGAAAATTCAGTTGGGCCTAGGAGCTGCTTTCACCTTCTATGTGAAAAAAAAAAAAAAAGATAAAATGTGTCATTAACTCACACTTCTTACAGTACCCAGAGGGTTGCTGCTAATCTAATGTCTAATTTCTAGAGTCCACTTGATGGGAACAGATCTCTAAGAAGGTCAGAGTCACAGTTTCTATCCCCTAATGAGGAGGGATTCTGTCCTCTGGCACAGGCTGAGCCTCCTTGTCCCAGACAGTTCTTGGGCAAGTCTGTGACCTTGGCCTCAGCCAGGGCTGAACAAATGTAGACAGCACCTTCCTCTTCATTTGGAAAAGAAGTGAAAAAAATCTTCAAAGACCACTGGAATCTTCTTTCTTCTGTAAAACGTGTACTGATTAAAATAACTTTTAGTTCCACTACCTGCATGCAACTATTGGCATTCTCTCTCTGTATGAATAAGAACACGCTGATGTGGCAAAGAACTTAAGTTCATAAGAGAAGCTAGGGTTAGGAATCTTAAAGTCCCTAAGTTTCCTTAGGGGAATTTTGTTAACTGATGGGAATTAAAAATTTTTTTGTCTTGTTTTCACTTCCCTGGCTTTTCTCTATTAGCAAGTGTGTATAACATTTGGGACTTTCTAGCTGATCAGTCTTTATACCACTGTTGAACCATTCAAGCATTTTGATATACTGACACTACTTCAGGAAGAAGCCAATTTTTTTCCTTTTGTGAATTATGAATTTTCATATTTTGTATAACAACATGTTACTTAGAGATCAGATTTGGGTGGTAGTAACTATTATTGAATCAAGGCACTTTGCTTGAAAGACTGGACAATAAGTGTATTTGTAGACCTAAGGGTCCCACAGATCACAGATCACCACTTTCTTTTCTTTCTACCAGTGGCACGTTACTATGTTCTGAGAAAACCGCATCAATACTTTTTTGCCAGTTGCCCAAACCCACCCTTAAAATGCTATGTCACTGCAGATACTAAGCAGACCAGCACTTTCAATTTAATTCTGTAAATGTTTATTGAAGTCTTTGATAAGTTTAACATGTACATGGCAGCTTGACTTAACAGGAATCTAGCTGTCCAAGGAGTTTACCCTCTGTGGTTTTTGTCAGGCTAGTACTCTTTTCCTCCTGCTTTGGGGCAGCCACTCCTCCCCCTCTGGGGGCTGTGAATCATGGTACTTTATTCCTTCAGCCACAGAGGTGGGCATATGGCCAGGCTAGGTCAAACTGAGTTCTTACCCGTGAATTTTCTAGGAAGGTGGGGTGATGATGATGAAAGGAGGTCTCGCTGATGTGAGGTCTTCGTGAGCTTCAGGCTGGTTGATCAGAGTGTAGTTCATTTTCCTGTATTATCTTGTTGCTGCCCTCCTCTATATGGTTACTTTGTCCTCAGTCTGGCTTTTCTCATGGTAGCAAGCAGGACTGCCATGTTGCACAATTCCAAGAGCCATTATTCACTTCTTACAGTAGTTTATTCATCCTGGGGGTCTTTAACCCCCAAGAATCTACAAACACATTCTTGAGGGTCTGTGTGTTCTCTAGGCAAATTTTCAAATTAATTCAAGCATTCCTTAACTGGTTTAAATTGTTCCATGACACTTGAATGTGAGAAATGTCTTAAGTGAAATTAAACTTGGCTGAGACCCCTACTCCTCAAGGGCTGGCAAAACTGGTACCAAACATTATTGAGACTTGTCCTCCCCTTAACTGTATCCTACAAGAATCCAGGTGCTTACATGGTCCTGAAAAATTAGGGACAAAGCAACCTCTGGTTGTCAGTCTGTACCCATCAGTGCTGATGCTTCTGTCCAACCACCCTTGGGTTCTGGTCCTCTGCCATCTGTTGAGCACAGCTGTCCTGGTAGGCTACAGAGATGTCCTTCATGGTGATTATTTTCAATGACTGATGACTCAGTCATCGAATAAGTTCTCTCTCTGTTATCTAAAGTTTGTGTACTTCTTTGTCTTCTCCCTTAAAACTTGAGCCTTTTGAGGAAAGGGACATTGCTGATTTCTGTGTCGCCAGCATGCCTAGAATGATGCCTTACACATAGTAGGTACTCAGTTGTTGAACGAATGAATGAACATCTGACTATCATGCCAGAAGTCTAGGTTGTTGTTGTTTTTTTTCCACACCGCATGGCATGCGGGATCTTAGTTCCCTGACCAGGGAAAGAACCTGTGCCCCCTGCAATGGAAGCACGGAGTCTTAACCACTGGACCACCAGGGAAGTCCCCAGTCTAGGTATTTATAAAACATCTGGGACACCTTCAGTTTATTATTTGCTATAAGACCTAGGTATTTTTAGCCTCACCAATACCTTTCTGGTTGTACTTTACCTTCTATTTATATGTTATTCATTTTGTAAGTATACTATTTATTGTTGTGTTTAAAAAATCAGTGTGATTATATATTATTTCTCTAGCTTGTCAAGACCATATTGAATGATAACTCCTCAAAAATACCAATTTCTCTTATCAACTGTCTGTCATCCCAAACCATGCTATTTGTTTAGTGATAATCCAGTGGGATAATTCTACAATTATCTTCATCAGAGAGGGACACACTGTACTCTTTCCACCCACTGATGTTTCCTGAGCAATCACTGGTTGAATAATGTCTACTCAAATAAGCTCACACTGTGAAACCAGCTCAGCAAGGCCTACCTGGAGGATGCAAAGGTATCTGTCATGTGGTCCCTGCCCTCAGTTTGCTTCCCAGGTAATTGAGGGGAGATCCCACAAGCGAAAAGTTCAATGATAAATGGGAGGCAGATACCTGGCAGACACACACTTCATCTATTCTGATGGGTCAGGTGTCTGTTCTGATTGGTTGGCTTTTAATTCGGATTGGTCAGACATCCAATCTGATTGGTCAAGTGCTTATGCCAAACTGATTGTTAAATATTTTGCATATCTCCACTGAATGTAAAAATTAAATAAAAATGACATGATAATACCAAAAAATGGCTACATGAAATTTACTCTACTATAGGGTGGATTGGAAGGAATCTATTCTAATACACTTGTATTATTTCTTTCTCTAATAATAAAGTTTTTGACAATAAAATATGTTAGTGAAATTCATTCCTTTCATTAGCCTGGGCATCGCTATGTAGGATTTTGTGTCAAATAAGGCACATACACAGTAAGTACTATGTGCTTTGGGTAGAGTTTCTTGTTAGAATGAGTGATTAAAGAAAGCCTTTTGGAACCAACTTTAAAATGGACTTTGATCCAATGGCAAAGTCAAGATGTTATGAAACTCACAATCAGCATCATAAGAGGTATTGAGATACGTGTGGCAGTAAATAATAGAATACTAAATGCTAAATAATAAAAATATTTACTTAATCATATACTAAAATAATCAGATCTAGAACTAGCGACAGGTGAGTGATCCAGCAGCTCAAATGACATGCCCAGGACCTGGTTTCTCTCTCTTGGTTTCTTAGCAATGCTTCCTCAAAGTAACACTGATTTCAACAGACCGGCCTCATGTGGTTGCAAAATGTCTTGCTGAAACTCCTGGGACACCTAGATTCAAAGAGAGCAGAATGTAAAGAATCCTCTTTCTCAGGAGTTCAAATAAATACCCTAGAATTCAGTTCCATGGGCCCTGACTGCCCTTCCGTGAACCAATCCTAGGGTCCAAGAGAATGGCGTAAGCCAACTGGCTTAAGTCATTCGAGCTGAATACGGGGTCAAACTCACCCTTAATCACAGGATCCTGTTAGAAATAGGGAAGACAGGAGGCAACAATGCTGTAGAAGCAACCAATGAAAACTACAACCTGTTTCAGTGTCAAATGCATATAGATATTCATATCGTGTTCAGTTATGTTGAAATTTCTGGAGAGGTCATGGGGCTGAATCCAGGAAAATTCTGACTTGTCTTTCTCTTAAACAGATGGATTGATGTTGAACTGGAAAGAAGAGGCAAGAGAGAAATACTGTTTCCTTGAGGAGGCGATGGGTGCTCCAAAGCTAGAATTAACACAGGCACTTAGACACCTGGTCCCTTTTCTACCCCACTTCAGCAACCAGGTAAGGTTAAACACTTTGATAGCCTTGAACTTTCTAAATTCTCTATCAGGCCCTGACAAGCCTGTCCTGGGATTTTTTAATGGAAGGAAGATTGGACAAAGCATCAGGTGACCTGGGTTCCGTTCCTAGCTCTGCCCCTAATTAGCTCTGTGACCTAAAAGAAGGGCAACAACCCTTCTGTGCCTCAGTTTCCTCATTTGTAAAATGAAAGAGGCTGGACTAGAGAATCCATTTCTGTCTATAAAATCCTTCGGCTCTTGAACCCAAGCTCCTAACAGATATCCTGAGATCTGCCTTAGGGGTTCTGGTCTTACAGACTTCGGTCTCCAAGGCCAACTAAACACCCTAGTGAATTGAGGAGATTCATCAACAGGCCTAGGAGGCCTTGGAGGCCAGGCAGAGTGTGGGGCTGGAAAGGAGCCCAAGACACCTAGTTCCTTATTCTAAAAAGCATTCAGTTCACCCTATGACTCAGTTATCAGTACTTCTCTCTTTCCAAGGAGTGCAAAGTTGCAGTCCTTTCTGTGACGAGAACAAGTTACTGGGTTGCCAACAACTTATTGGATTGCCAATCTACAGGATGAAGAGAAAAATGAAATTCTCCTTTGTATTTTGAGCCATATTCAATCAGATTCCTGCCTCCAATTCCTGCTTAATATGGATAATCATTTCCTGAATAACCTTAAACACAGATTTAACTCCCACCACCAATTTAACAGCAGCAAGGGCTTATAAAACGGAGTTTGTCAGGGAGCACGGTGAATGCTCCCAAACCTGTGATAAAACACCCTATCTCTCTTGAAATTTTTGCTCTTGCTGTTCAGGCAGAACTGAAGAGTTAACATGAAATCAAGCAGATCTCTTTGATTACTCGTTTTTAAGATTTACAATTATAAATTATGGTACAATCTAATAGAATGCTGAAGAAATAAGGCTGAATAGGTAATTCTTTGGGGCCAGGATGAATATTCAGATTAAGAAGAATTGTTAATGAAATCCCAATCACATAGTAATTTCCCTCCTATTACTTTCTGAAACTCAAGTAGCTGTATGGCCTAATTAGGCCTGTTTTGGGGATTATCACAACATTTTATTTCTGCAGTGAGTGACATCACTCGGCGTTTAATATTCATTGAGGCTTTTACGAAACAGAGAGGTTTCCATATGTCTCTAGAGCAAATCATTTGTGTTTGCCATCTGCTACTCAAGAGTAGTTTTATAGACAAAGAATGCAAATCACTTGATTCTTTAATTACTTTGGGGTTACGCTATACTACAGTTGGGATTGTGGGACAGCCAATTCACTGCTAGGAGAATACTGTTGTTTACTTAGCCACCAACTTAAAGAATTCTTTTCAAGCAAATGGCATGAAAAGAAATTGAAGCCTAAAATTTGTCCTTTTAAGTAGAGGCAAAGACCATTGTGAAGTGATGTGTGAGGCTTTTCTGAGTTGGCATTAAGGAGACACTACCAGAGCACAGGACATTGAGGTCAGTGTAGCAAGCATCGGTTCTCTTTTAGTTCTGACACCAAAGGAATATATGACTCAGTACTTAAAAAAAAAAAGCCAAGGATCTCCTTGAGCTCAGTATCAAAAAACAGATAATTTACTCTTAGTCACCCAGGAGCTAATTACCTTGGCTTTGGACTCAGTGCCATTTGTTTCTCTTTCCCCCATGCTCATTAGCTTCTTGAATTGTGGATAATTCTCTGCTCAGTAGCATCTCCACCAGCCTATGGACACACACCATTAGTTTTGCTTCATCAGGATAACTTCAAACAACAGAGTTTTACCAAAAGTGGAAACCCTGGAGCTTTAAGGTTATCTGTAGATTTCAATTACTGATGCTTTTTCTAAACTTCCTCACAGTAAAATTTCATTCACTGCGATTGTTAGCACATAGAATGTGAACTGGCAACTGAAAGGGGCCTAGTTTGGCCACTGACTAGCTATGAGATCTTAACCTCATGGCCCTCTGATGTCTAAGACTATTTTCTGCTTTAAGATGCTATAAAATCAATGCGTTTAAGAGATCGTTTATTCTAATGTTTCCAAAGTTTTTACCTCAGAATACTAAGTGAATCAGCAGATGTTAGTAGGTGAAACTAGAAGAGAGGGTTTCATGGTCAAACTCGTTTGAGAAATGCTGCTATCAAAGTGTTTTGAAGGTACAGCTTCTCCGAACCCTTCATATGCTGCTGTGCCTTGTGACTCTCCACCACTGGGTGTGGTGGGCAGCTTTTCCAACAGTGCTGCCCCAGGCTGCTTTTTGAAGAAACGTCTTATGGGACCTGTGTTTTGCGGAATTTAATTTGGGAAACTCTGATGTAACCTCAACCCTTCGTTTTAGACATGAAGATCTAAACTGTAAAGTCCTCCTGTCACGATGAGAATCAGCATGTTTACAAGAAGCTGTCCAGAAGCAAGGCGGCATCCGTTAGCAGAGTGCCTGACACACTGGACTGAGAGCACCTGTCTCTGCCTCCTGGTTTCTCCCGACTCCCAGGGCAGGGCTCCCTCATGCTGCCTCTGTCACCATCACACCCACAGAAAGGCCAGCCAAGGGCTGGGGGCAATGTGATGGCTGTTCCCTTCCTGCCTGGGGCTTTACCCTCAAGTCCTGGGGGACTGACAGGTATTGTACTAACTGAAATGAAAATCATTTTATGTGCAGAAGCAAATTCACCCAGAATTCTGAAAGTGCAAAAGACTAGATCCTTAAAGGAACATTCTGGATGCTGTGTTTTTCAGAAAAAAAGGCGAATGTAAAGTAATTAAGCTAACATTCGCGTTCTTTCTTTTCTATTATTCTATATTTTGAGTGAGTTATAGGATGTGTTAGACGGTCCCATCACTCCCAGGCTAATTTCTTACAGTGACATCTAAAGTTCTGTAAAATGATCTGCACAATAAAATGGTTTTAAAGGTGAATTACTTAAATTTCTGGAGGGCATGAATTATATTTACATTGTATCCCTAATGACTAACACAGGGTTTGGCATATATCAGGCACATAATGATAAATACGTTTGCATTAATTAGTAGATTATAATCTGATGATTAGGCTTTAATAAAATAATGGTAATAACATATTTTTGTTTGTTTCAAACTAGTATATTTAGAGGTTCCATTTTCACTCCTCAATAGATTTTATGTATTTCTCATATGCTTCTTCACTCATTAGTTCATCTAGTTCTGAAGGGTTACTGTGTGTCATCTTTTTTTTTTTTTTACATCTTTATTGGAGTATAATTGCTTTACAATGGTGTGTTAGTTTCTGCTTTCTGAGTGTCATTTTGATCAGCCAACCATCTTCATAACAAGATCTGTTGACAAGTCCTGGATTTTCTGCTAGAGTTTCATTAATTTTAGTTGCTTCTCCTGATAAGAGAATAGAGTTCACTAGCAGCTTTCACAATTTCCAAAGTACCAAATTCCTCATTTGTTCAATTTTGTCCCAACTTCAGGCAGACTACAGTAAACAACATCTCCCAAAGCTTCCTATGCAAAATTGCTGATTCGCACTATTCCAACACTGTTTTCTGTTGTTACCCATTCATGTTTGTGAATTTACGCACCAACAGCAGATTGTGGCCGGGGCGCAGTGCCCCGAGGGCGCCCGCCCGCAGTACCCAAGGCAGCGGCGAGCAAGGCGCGCTGGGCGCAGAGATGGCGCGCAGGCTGCAGACCGCGGCCCGCACGCTCCAGCGCCATGTTCGCAGGGGCGCAGGGGGTCTCCGTGCAGCATCTAGAGCACCCCGGCCGACGGGGGCGGGGCAGGCCGCTGGTAATAACATATTAATGGTACTAATTAATGATAGCCTACCTTTTCAAAAATCTCTAAGATACATTCCTTGCCCTGGTTAAGGTTTATAATCAGAAGCTGGTTAACACTCCTTATTTGTAACCTATTTTCATAAACAATTGCACTGTGATGTGGTGTTTCTTTTAGGTAGTAATAAATGGGATCACTTCTATATTTGACTTTAAGACACACGCACATAGACTTAGAATTGGAATGAGTCAGTGGACATCAAGTTCTGTCTTCCAGTCATTACAGAATTCTGCTTTCGTCACTTGGCCTATATTAAACATCCCCAGAGATAAAACACATAATAATAAGCCTGAAGAAATGTGTGATCCTGGAGGGCCTTCTGAGTTATCAAAGAAGGATTAAGTCATGTTGGTAAATTATAGTATGTGTTCTGTACAGTTAACCCTTGAACAACATGGGCTTGAACTGCATGGGTCCACTTAACATGCAGATTTTTTTTCAATAAATATCCAAAAATATACATATAGAACATCCTGTGCAAGACTTGAAGTAGATAGCCTATCCTTACGTAAGCATGAGGTGAGTGATATTTAATACAAAATTAATTTTAGTTTTCTTACTGTTTCATAAATTTGCTTTCAAAGAATTACGTGACCATATACTATGCCTCTCTCTCCCTCCCTCTCTCTCTGTCTCTCTCTTGTAACTGGAGAAACTGCATATCTGCCTATCATCACGGGTACGTGGTTTTAAAAAAAAAATAACAATGTTTCTAATACTGTAGTATGAATATGACTGTAATACTGTATGCCATAAAAATGGTATAACCATTCATGTGGGTATACGCTAAGTTACAGTGAAGCAATAGTATCAATTACACTAGGCTACCATAAAGCAATCATATTGCTCCTTCTTTGTTATCAATGCATGAATCATTTTATCTGTAAATAAATACGGATTTTTTTCACATTATATTTTCATTTTTGATGTCTAGTGTTGTAAGCAGATAGGGTAGGGGGTCCCCGGAGAAGGACAGCCAAGTATGGCTCCTCTTGACATAAGAGAAGCCATTTTTGGCCTAAGCCATTTTGTGATCTAAGTCTGGACACAATGCTTGTCCTTGAACTGGTCTCAGTAATTAATGACCTTAAGGGAACAAAAGAATGCAGGAGCAAATGACTGTTATCAGGCAAGAGAAGTAACAATAGCAAAGGTAATATATCAGTTGTAAAGACTCCCAGTTCTGCTTCAATGGTAAAGATTAGCCTGAAGCACTTTCTTGGGCTGTTTTGTAGAATTTAAACCTCCCTGGAGCACTCAACCACCAGATCAACTGAAACCTAAGGGAAGATGCTGTTGACCTTTTCTGACCCTGGTGACTTCAATCAACTAAAGCTTGGACTCTGTCAATCCCCAACTGTATGCTGAATTCTCTGCTCAAGCCCCTTCATGAATGAATATGCATGTACCCTCAGCTTAAAACGTCACCAATTTTGGGACTTTCCTGGTGGTCCAGTGGTTAAGAATCTGCCTTCCAATGCAGGGGATGCAGGTTTGATCCTTGGTCAGGGAACTAAGATTCCCGTTTGCTGCAGGGCAACTAAGCCTGCATGCTCTAGAGCCCGCACGCCACAACTAGAGAGAAGCCCACGTGCCTCAACGAGGAGCCTGCATGCTGCAACGAAAGATCCTGCATGCCACAGCAAAGATCCTGCATGCTGCAACTAAGACCCGATACAGCCAAAATAAATGAATATTAAAACAAACAAAAAACAACAACAACAAAAACTTTGCCAATTTTGCTGTTCAGGGAGACACTGCTTTGGGAAAGATCCCCAGTGTTCTCCTTACTTGCTGCAAGTAACAAATCCTTCCTTCTCCTGATCTTTGGCTTGGCTGTATCTGTTGGCTTGACCCCCACCAAGAGGTCAACACAGTTTTTTGGTAAAAATTTTGGCAACCACGCAGGGACATCTCGCCTAGCCCCTTTGGGTCCTCCCAGCTCTATGTTGCTGGGGTCCTGCAGGCAAGGGCATAGGAGAATCCCTCTTGGTGCCTGAGTTGTCAGGTCCATGCACCTCAGCTCACTTATCAGACTCAGAGGCTACTCCAGACATCTTGATCTGGAGTGTCCCTTTGAAGAAGTGAGTGGCATTCACCCAACAAATCAGCTTCTGTCCCCATCTCAACAGGGGAGGAGGAATGACTCAAGAACTGTGCAGTTAATCTTGTCCAGTAAGCAGATAGGGTAGGGGATCCCTGTTGAAAGAGAACCAGGCATGGCTTTCTTGACATAAGAGAAGCCATTTTTGGCCTAAGCCATTTTGTTATCTGAGCCTGGCAACAGTACTTGTCCTTGAACAGGTCTCAGTAATAATGATCTTAAGAGAACAAAAGGACAAATTTAGGCAAAAGAAGTAACAATAGCAAAGATAACAAATTGTAAAGACTCCCAGTTCTATTTCAATGGTAAAGGCTAGCCTGAAGCACCATCTTGAGCTATTTTGCAAAATTTAAATCGCCCCCTCAGGTGCTCAACCACCAGATCAACTGGAATCTAAAGGATGATAGGGTGGACTTTTTCTGACCCTCATGACTTCAATCATCTAAAGCTTGGACTCTACCTACCACCTAAGCCCATTCATGAATATGCACGTATGCTTAGCTTAAAAATTCCCTAATTTTGCTGTTCAGGAAGATACTGCTTTGGGAAAGAACCTCAGTGTTCTCCTTGCTCCAAGTAATAAATCCTTCCTTCTCCTGGTCTTTGGTTTTGTTGTGTCTTTTGACCTGACACCCTCCAAGAGGCAAACCCAGTTTTTGGGTGATAGTCTGGCCAGGTTAGCTTGGACTCTGAGGGGTTGTCAGACAATCCTGACGTCAGGCTTGGGAACCAAGATCCCACAAACTTCATGGCACGGTTAAAAAAAAAGGAAGAAAGAAAAAAAGGAGCAGTACAATATCAAAGAATAAAAAACAAAATATTAGAAAGATAAAAAATAATTAGGAAAAATAAAACTATAATTGAAACAACTGCAACAAGGTAAAATAAAACCACAACAGAAAAAAGAAAACAAAAAAGGGGGGAGGGGGAAGAACAAACCAAAAGGAGGGATCACTAATAAAGTATAAAGAATAAAATAAAATCAGAAAAATAAAAGATTAGGAAAAATAAAAATATAAAAGAATCAACAACAATGAATCAACAAGGTAAAACAAAATCCAATCTAAAAAAGGAAAAAAGAAAAGAAAAAAAAGCCTTGGCTATGGGGGTGGAGTTTAGGCGGGGGTTGGGGGGTGGGGTGGGGGGTTGAACTTAGGCAGGGACGGGGTTTAGGGTGAGGCAGGACTTAGGCAGGTGGCGGGGTGACGTTTGAATGTGGGGCAGGGCCTCTGCTTAGGACCTGCGCAGAAGGGGAGAGGCAGCACGTGGAAAGGAGGGCCTCTGGAGTGTGGGGTTCCAGAGTTTGGCGGTAGGGCCCTGAGTGAGGGTGTGTGGGTGGGTTTCACGCTTAGCGCAGTTGGAGTGCGCATATGTCTCCGAGTGTAGAGATGGGGCCCTGGGTGGGGGTGTAGCGGCGGGGCCTGGACTCTGTACGGCAGGAGGGAGGCTCCGAGGGCAGAGCATTCGGCCCAGGAGCACGTGGTGTGATGCCTAAGTGGACAGGGAAAGCACTGGCCACGTTCCCTTCCAGTCCTTTGCACCCCTCACCCATCATCTCACCCAGGGTCTCCCCCGTCGCCACTGGACCCCTAACCGTGGGTAGGTCCCGCTGGCTGTAGGAATTCCTTCCCTCCCCCAGCTGCCCCTCAGGGATGCCGGTCCGGGAGGTCCGGCCTTTACTTTTGTTCCCCCTTCCCTCCCTCCCACTCCCTCAGGACCCGCAGCAGGAGGGGGCCTCGGTGGGCAGAGGATCAGGCCCCAGCTCTCAGCAGGCTCCTGGGGGCCCAAGTGGGCAGGGGAAGTGTGGCCACGTTCCCTTTTGATCCTCTGCCCTCCCAGTGGTCCCCCAATTTCCCCCTTTGGGCGTGGGATCCCTTCCCCTCCCCCAGCCACCCCTCAGGGGCGCCAGTCCCATCCCACCTCCACTTCTCCCCCCACCTTCACTCCCCTCATGCCCCATGTACTACCCGGTCGCTGGAGGTTCCTCCTGTCCCCTTAGGTGTCTGTGGTCCCCCAACGGTGCCTGGTAGGTGCCCTAGTTGTGAGGAGACGCGAATTCTGCATCCTCCTAGTATTCCATCTTGACTCCACCCCGCCTTTTGATATTTTTGACAAAATTCCCAAATATCATATTCTTTTTAAAAAAATTTTTGGCCATGCCACACAGTTTGTGAGATCTTAGTTCCCCAACCAGGGACTGAACCTGTGCCCCCTGCAGTGGAAGTGCAAAGTCTTAACCAGTGGACCACCAGGGAAGTCCCCCAAATATCAAATTCTAACTGAAGTTCTTTTGACCTCCAGCTAACTATGATGCTTCAGAGGACCCCTGAAGCACCTCAGAGAGAGATATTAAATTAACTAGGATTATTTGGTATGTTAAATTACATGGGAAGCATTGTCAAATGAGTGACAAGCTTTCTCAGGTTATACTGTAGGGATAAATGTTATTAATATATTATTAATATAGACACTCTAGAAATTATATAAAATTTGGATATGTCCTGGTATATAATGTTATCTGTCGTAATTCTAGGTATTATCTTAAAATGTTGTATGTCACAGCAGTAACCAACATTCTTTGTCAATTACATTGTAATCAGGTGTTAATCACGCCTTTTTTTTTTTTTTTTTTTTTTGCGGTACGCAGGCCTCTCACTGTTGTGGCCTCTCCTGTTGCAGAGCACAGGCTCCAGACGCGCAGGCTCAGCGGCCATGGCTCACGGGCCCAGCCGCTCAGCGGCATGTGGGATCTTCCCGGACCGGGGCACGAACCCGTGTCCCCTGCATCGGCAGGTGGACTCTGAACCACTGCGCCACCAGGGAAGCCCAATCACGCCTTTTTGTCTTGTCATTTACAGACAGTTATTGTTCTACTCTGATGTTCTGCAAAAGTGCTTCATCTTCAAGAAGATCCTTAGGAAGGATGTTTTGATAAGTATAGGTCTCTGATAAATTTCTGATCATACCACTGAACTGGGTAAGAAATTAAAGAATCTTAATGAAAACCTGATGGCTTCATAAAACTGTTAACAAAAAGGATTAGCTATTGAGTGAACTAATGAATATGGTTATAGTTTTTATTGTTTTTGTCTAAAATGTTACTGGCTTTAATCTGTGTTTTCCAGATATAAAGAAACCCTTCCGCTCAAGCTAATTATGACTAACAGCAATTTGGTAAATTATACCTTTGGAAGTAAAACAGGAACATTTGTCTTTTTCTTTCTACCTGATCCCTCCAAAAATTAGAAATTCTTAAGTTCCCAGCAGCATTATCAGGTAAATAAAGAAGGCCACCACCTAAAAGGTACAGGAACCTCAAGGTATTTGGGGGACCTTGAAAAGGGCGGAATTCACTCAAATCTATAGATATTTCATGTGAAATCTGTGACAGGCCCATGGCATGGCCTTCCTGGCTTTATGAGACCTTTCAAAAGTTCAATTGAGATTCCTTATGAAAAGCTCCAGCCGAGCCAACTTAGAAGAGCCTAAGTAATCAATTAATCAGACTTATTTTGCAAACAAATTAGTCTTACTTTGGCTATATTTGCTAAAAATGAGGGTAGTTTTAGAGAAAAATTATGTTTCAGTGGATACTAAAATCAAGTTTTGTTAATTGAGGTCTGTATTTACTGCCTGAGACTCACCTCCCAGATAGCTACTTATTGTTACATTACATAATTGTAAATTTTAAATGAATTGCTAAAAAGACACTCTAAGTTTGTTTCTGAAGCTTATCACAACAATGTATCTTTAGAAGAAGATCAGATGCCCCATGTCAAGGCCCTATCAAAATTGAATGTTATTGTGTTAGCCATATGTTTGCCCTGATGTTCAGGAGGAAAAGAAAATTATCTAGTGAAGTTATCACAGAGTGTAACTACTCATGACATGTATCACTGCTTGCTTTAAGTCTACTGCTATAAGCACATGTACAGTGTTTGTGTTACAATCTGGTATAATGGATAAATGTATATATAACCTACAAAATGTTTCCCCATTAACATACCTCTGAGCCTGTTCACAATATTGATTAACTTCCCCCAATGTGGATAACTAGAAGAATATCTATATATTAACAAAAAGGAGGCTTAGCACCAAGGGGCATGATGAACCCAGGGCAGGCATCAACCACCCTGGCATCAAGGGACAAATATTTTTGTCTATTGAAAGACTTTCAATCAAGAGGGGAAATGATGAAAAAAAATCTTCATATTGAGATATGGGGAAGTCATGCTGGCTTATACATGGTTTAACTTAAACTTTACTGACCAGAATGGCCTGTTTTGTGGCCTGTAGAACATGCATTGTACATCTGCTTTGGCCATTGAGGAGAGGAATGCTTTTAGAAATCAAACATAGAGGGGAATTCCCCAGTGGTCCAGTGGTTAGGACTTGGTGCTTTCAGCTTTCACTGCAGTGGGCCTGGGGTTCAATCCCTGGTCAAGGAACTAAGATCCTGCAAGCTGCATGGTGTGGCCAAAAAAAAAAGAAGAAGAAGAAGAAAGAAATCAAACAGACAGAGAGGACGTCATCATCACTCACATAGAGGCTTTAACAAAATTTACCCAGCAAGCCTTAACAACAGTAATCAGGCTGTCAGTCTAATGAACTCAGAAGTTTCTATGGGGCTTCCCTGGTGGCGCAGTGGTTGAGAGTCTGCCTGCCGATGCAGGGGACGCGGGTTCGTGCCCCGGTCCGGGAAGATCCCACATGCCACTGAGTGGCTGGGCCCGTGAGCCATGGCCGCTGAGCCTGCACGTCCGGAGCCTGTGCTCCGCAACGGGAGAGGCCACAACAGTGAGAGGCCTGCGTACCACAAAAAAAAAAAAAAAAAAAAAAGTTTCTATGATGAAAAAGCGGTTCTACAAAACTGCATGGCCCTTGATATTTTAACAGCCTCTCAAGGAGGAACTTATGCTATAATATATACCAAATGCTGTTTTTAATACCTGATGAGTCTTCTAATATAACTCAACTTATGATGCACATGAAAAACCAAATCTCGTCTCTGAATGATCCCCTTCCCAGTTTAGGGAAAATATTAGAAAAATGGTTTGGTTTAGGGGGCTCTTGGCTCAAGTCTGTGCTAATGATGTTGCAAAGTTGCTGTTAACTGTCTCTCCCACTGTGCCTCTTCTACACCTGCTAGAATAATGCTATTCAAGCAAGGTTCAGACACTACTTTGGTGGACCCCAAAACTTACCTAGCTCTAGCAGCAAGAGATTTTCACTCCTCTAACTAGGAAGACTAAAACATCCATTCTCAGCAGGAAGCAATTACAGAAGACTTACCTTCAGTCCAGTACCCCTCAGGACTGAAGAGTGAAATATCTCAAGGGGGGATTTTGTAAGCAGATTGGGTAGAGGGTCCCCAGAGAAAGAGAACCAGGCATGGCTTTCTTGACAAAGAGAAGCCACTTTTGGCCTAAGTCATTTTGTGATCTAAGCCTGGCCACAGTGCTTGTCCTCAAACAGATCTCAGTAATTAATAATCTTAAGGGAACAAAAGAAGCAGGAACAAATGACTGTTACCAGGCAAGAGAAGTAACAATAGCAAAGATAGCAAATCAGCTGTAAAGGCTTCCAGTTCTATTTCAGTGGTAAAGATAAGCCTGAAGCACTCAATCACCAGATCAACCAGAACGTAAAGGATGATGATGTTGACCTTTTCTGACCCTTGTGACTTCAATCAACTAAAGCTTGGACTCCGTTGACCTTTGCCCAATTCTATGCTGAATTCTCCTCTGCTCAAGCCCCTACATAAATATGCATGTACCTTTAGCTTAAGTGGAGACACTTCTTTGGGAAAGATCCCCAGTGTGCTCCTTACTTGCTTAAGTCCTTCCTTCTCCTGCTCTTTGGCTTGGTTGTGTCTTTTGGCTCAACACCCACCAAGAGGTGAACCCAGTTTTTGGGTAATAGTGTTAGTTATTTGGATAACATCTACAGTGTTTTGTATCATATAAGACAATATTGATGTAGATACTGACAGAAGATTCATCTTGTAAACAGACAACATAAACTTACAGTATCAATAAGTATAGTATAGTACTGTAAATTTTTTTCTACTTTATGATTTTCTTAATGAAATTTTCTCTTCTGTAGCTTACTTCATTATAAGAATAGAGTATACATTACATATAGCATACAAAATATATATTATTGGACTGTTTATGTCATCAGTAAGGCTTCTAGTCAACAGTTGGCTTTTAGCAGTATGTTTCGGGGGAGTGAAAAGTTATATGCAGATTTCTGACCGTGTGGGGTAGGCACCCCAAGCCCCCACATTGTTCAAGGGTCAACTATATTTTCATTTAATAAAAAAATTTTTTAGCGCCTACAATATATAAAGCAACTCTCCAGGTACTATAAGGGTAATAAAGATGAAACTGATCCAGACCATCTCTTCAGAAGCCAATGGTGGTCGACAGATGAATGGATAAAGAAGATGTGGCACGTATATACAATGGAATATTACTCAGCCATAAAAAGAAATGACATTGAGTTATTTGTAGTGAGGTGGACAGACCTAGAGTCTGTCATACAAAGTGAAGTAAGTCAGAAAGAGAAAAACAAATACCGTATGCTAACACATATATATGGAATCTAAAAAAAAAAGGTTCTGATGAACCTATGGGCAGGACAGGAATAAAGACACAGACGTAGAGAATGAACTTGAGGACACCGGGAGGGGGAAGGGTAAGCTGGGACAAAGTGAGAGAGTAGCATTGATATATATACACTACCAAATGTAAAAGAGATAGCTAGTCGGTGCTTTGTGATCACCTAGAGGGGTGGGATAGGGAGGGTGGGAGGGAAGTGCAAGAGGGAGGGGGTATGGGGATATATGTATGCATGTACCTGATTCACTTTGTTATACAGCAGAAACTAACACAACATTGTAAAGCAATTATACTCCAATAAGGATGGTTAAGAAAAAAAAAAAAAGAAGCCAGTGGTGGGACTTCCCTGGTGGTCCAGTGGTTAAGACTCTGCACTCAATGCAGGGGGTGCAGGTTCGATCCCTGGTTGGGGAACTAAGATCCCGCATGCCACACAGCGGGGCCAAAAAAAAGGAGAGAAGCTGATGGCCTTGCAGGGGAGGTGGAGCACACTCGTAAACAATTACAATGCCAGGTAAAATTATGATCTGCCAGGAATGTGCTGTTGTATTATTTATAGTTCTTTCCAAATTAGTTTATTTTTCTTTCAAAACTGGTAGTCTATACTTAAGCGATTATCCAGTATATTAGAACTCCCTGTTCCCTAACTATTCTAGATAAATGAAAGGTTACATTCCTCGATATCAGTGACATCAGGTATTACTAGCAGCCATCAGCATTGTCTGAGAGTCATTCTTCTCATTCAATGACAGGACTGTACCATTCCAGCAAGGTCTTATTGACAGCGCCACATCACCTTCTTTGGACATACAATTCACCTGAACTGGATGGGTGAGGAGGATGGATCAGATAATGTGGAAACTTGAACTGTGGTGGGGAGGCTGAGGGCATGCCTTCAGGAAGTTGGATACTTGTGTGGGTGGCAACACAAAAGTAGATGGGCCATGTTATCAAGTGACAACCAGAAATGGGGTCAGTATAGGCACACAGATTGTCCCTGGCTCTACAGAATGGGTCTGTCTGAACAGATAGTGGATCTGTGGGGGAGAAGTCTGTAGGGGCAGGAAGAAGATCTGTCTGTCCACTCCACAGATGTGACCACTATGTGATGGTGTGAATTGACTCTTTTATTCTGATTTGGGCTCTATTTTTATCTCCATTTTAAAAGAAAAACAAATTAATGTATTAATTTATATAACCACCATCGAAAGATCATTAAGGAAATATGTCCTTCATATATTAGGAATAGTGCTGTCAGAGAAGGTTGGACTAAAGCCTTTGAATCAAGAATCCAGGGCTTCCCTGGTGGCGCAGTGGTTAAGAATCTGACTGCCAATGCAGGGAACATGGGTTCGAACCCTGGTCTGGAAAGATCCCACATGCCGCGAAGCAACTAAGCCCGTGAGGCACAACTACTGAGCCTGCGCGTCTAGAGCCTGTGCTCCGCAACAAGAGAAGCCACGACAATGAGAAGCCTGCGCACCGCGATGAAGAGTAGCCCTCGCTCGCCGCAAGTAGAGAAAGCCCGCGCACAGAAACGAAAACCCAACACAGCCAAAAGTAAATTAAAAAAAAAAAAAAAAAGAATCCAGAATTCAATGCTGTTACCATTGACATACAGCACAGCCACAAATTAGCATCAAAATATACATCTTACACATTTCCTTATTTACATCTTTTGCCTTGAGAATTTGATGATAAAAATACTTTTTAGATGTGGACATGGTTCCCTTAAAATTAAATGTTGTAAATCATTAATTTAAACAAAGTTGATCGATGAGTTAATAAGGGAGCTTGTAATGTTAACCTCTTTGCATTTCAAGCCCCAGGACTGGGATCATGGCTCTGACTCTAAGGGAAACGATGTGGACAGAGGGGTCTGTTTTGTCCCACGGCCCCTCGAAACCTCAGCTGACCCAAGGACCTCTCCACAAAGACCAATGCAGCACACGCCCAGGGGCCCGGGGAATCTCTCCTTCTACCCACTTGGTCCATTTTGGGGAGGCAATAGTAGGGGTACCCAACCGAGGGTCACCACCTAGAGCTTTGGTATCTGCTTTTTTTATGGGAGCTCAGCCTCTTGAGTAAAATATTTAATTACAGAGCTTATTCATTTGGTTTCTGGCCTTTACACCTACTGGAGACCACGCCTACTGCCCAGAGTAAGTAAGTTATTTGTGGGAGGCAGCAGACATAACACTTGAAATCGCTCATGCCTCTGTGCCTTGTAGCTGAAGTGAAATTATTTATGGTATCCAGATTTGTGCCGTCTCCAGTATTAACTCACACTTTTGGCTGATTTATTATTTGGCCGGATAGCATTTGCTCTTAGGTCTTGGCAAGAGGCCCCTCCCTGGGGCCCACTCTTTAGAGAGCTCTGCTGTTGCTCTCTTCTGGTCATTCCTCTTCACTGGGTGAGGAATCCACAGGTCAAGTGATTTATTCACTCAGATCCTTGCTCTGCTTTTAGGTCCAGAATTCCCTGCCAAAGTCCCTGCTTCCAGGACTGGTATGAACCTCTTTTCCTGATCTACCCTTCCAAAGGGAGACCGCGCCATTGGTGTGGTACCACAGGCCCAAAGCGGTGGCTGTGAGGGGGTGCCGAAGTGGCAGGAGCTTGGACGTATGTGGGGTGGGATCATCGTCGTGTGTATATAAGGCCCTTTATGATATGGGCCAGGCCTGCGAGTGGGAAATGACATCAGGCCAGAAGTGCTTTCCTGGAACCACCACATTCTGGTGTGGAGCTCTGAGCAGTTTTGCATCAATCAAACTGATTTTATAGGTCATTATAAACATATATCTGTCAAGGTAGGAAAGGCTAACTGGCCTGTCAAGGCTAACTTGTTAGCTTCAGCTATAATTTTTTTATATTTAGACACATGATATGTGGGCCACCATTTTTCCTGTTCCCCACATGCCACAAATATGGGACTAGGCCTGCTCTTGGAATAGGTTCAATTCTGAGTTCATTTAAAATTTTAATATAAAGGATCTGGTAAGAGACGGGTGAAGTGTGGGTAGTGGGTAGGCGGCTTTCCACCAGGTCAAATGTGACATTGCTACAACTGCCCACATTTCCTGGCCTGCTCTCTGGCCTGGCAGGAGAAACCTTATGTGCATGTGTGTTTAACATCCACTGAGAGCCAGAGAAATATGACTTGGCTGTTTTCAAAGAATTCAAGCCCCACACTGTGCTCTGGTTGTGACAGCTGCCATTCCCCTGCCAAGCAACTCTTCCCAGCTGACTTCCTTAAGCTGTTTGGAGTTAAGAGCTGGGCACTTTGAAGGCCTCTTCCAGGCCAAAAAAGAATGAACTAGAAAGGGAATTGGGGCAGCCTTCCTCAGTTGAACACCACTTCACTTCAGCAAACCCCTAAGCCTTGCTATCTGTTTTGTCAGCTGTAAAATGAGCAGACTATATCAGCCCTGCCTCAGAGGGCACCAAGCGGCGGGCTTAATTAATGATGAATGTGATGGGCTTTGTCATGTAAAGTCATATATAAATGAAAAGGAGCATTGGAGCTATTTTATCCAAAATCTGGAGTGCATCCTGCTTTCCACTGCCATCGATAAGACTTTACGTCCTGATCACAGACCGCTGCAGACTTCAGGGGTGCAGAAAAACACAGCTGGGCTTGCCTTACCTGAACAGAAAGCAGGGTTTGGTCGTGGAAGTGGAGCACAGAGCAAGCAATCGGTGCATGGTTCAGATTTCTGATGGCAGGCAGCACTGAGATCCACTGGGTCCAGCTGGCGGCAGATGATGGACTGGTTTCTGCAATCAAAATACAAAGAACAGGTGTACCCATTTATTCCTGGGACTGTTCTGGAAAGATCCTTGAGATTGAAAGTGTCACGTTGAGGGGAGAGTTCTTTCCAAAGATCTCCCCTGCCTTTCTCCCTGTTGACCCTGCCTCAGTTTGCTGGCTGACAGCGCACAGGAGTGGTGTTTTCTTCAGGGACAGTGTTTACTGAGCACAGGCCACAAGGATCAGTCCTGTCTAGGATCCATTCCTTCCTTTAGTCTTGTGTCTTATTCATAAGGATCACAACCCACAGTTCACTTAAAGACACGGGTACATGATTAACCAGAAGTTGTACTGGTCCTGCTGAGAATTGTTGATTACTTTGGCTAACAGGGGATTTCTGTCCCCTGACATGATTCAGCTAACAGCAGCAAATCGTAACTTTTATATACTTAGTAGACATGATCATTCCTCCCCTTCATCTCCTAGAGCTAGGATGTTACTGGAATGAGACACCATATTCAGCGTTCTAACTATTTTGTACCGCCTCTTCTTAAGGATTAGATGACCTTGAGCTCCTTGAGAAACCCAAGAGGGTCGTAATCATTTTTGCATTACCCTTGACATTAGTGCCTTCCTTATAGGAGACAAAAACAAAAACAAAACCCCCAAGAACTTGTTCAGATGCATTGAAAATGAAAACTCCTCGTGAGATAAAAAATGATAGGAACGCCCACTGTCCATTAGGGAGCTTCATTTTCAACTTTTCACAAAAATTTCTTGTTGGACGATCTAAGTATTTTATATTGGTTAAGGTCTTCAGCTTCAGCCAGACTTGGGCTTATATGCTTGTTCTGCAAATTACCATTCATGGGACCTTAACTAGCATGGTGCCTTAGTTTCTTCACCTGTAAAGCGGGGAAAATAATACTATCTATCCCAGCGGTCCCCAACCTTTCTGGCACCAGGGACCGGTTTCGTGGAAGACAATTTTTCCACAGAGTGGGATGTGGAGCGGAGGGTGGGGAAAAGGTTTCGGGATGATTCAACCACATTCCATTTATTGTGTACTTTATTTCTATTATTATTACATTGTAATATATAATGAAGTAATTATACAACTCACCATAATGCAGAATCAGTGGGAGCCCTGAGCGTGTTTTCACTTGCCACTCACTGATAGGGTTTTTTTTTTTTTTTGCGGTACTCGGGCCTCTCACTGTTGTGGCCTCTCCGGCTGCGGAGCACAGGCTCCGGACGCGCAGGCTCAGCGGCCATGGCTCACGGGCCCAGCCGCTCCGCGGCATGTGGGATCTTCCCAGACCGGGGCACGAACCCGTGTCCCCTGCATCAGCAGGCGGACTCTCAACCACTGCGCCACCAGGGAAGCCCACTGATAGGGTTTTGATATGAGTCTACAAGCAGTTGATTTATTATGGTCTCTGTGCAGTCAAACCTGTCTGCTAATGATAATCTGTATTTGCAGCCGCTCGCCATCGCTCACATTACCGCCTGAGCTCCGCCTCCTGTCAGATCACCAGGCATTAGATTCTCATAAGGAGCGCGCAGCCTAGATCCCTCACATGCGCAGTTCACAGTAGGGTTCCCGCTCCTATGAGAATCTAATGCCGCCGCTGATCTGACAGGAGGCAGAGCTCAGGCGGTAATGCGAGCAATGGGGAGCGGCTGTAAATACAGATGAAGCTTTGCTCACTCGCCGCCGCTCACCTCCTGCTGTGAGGCCCGGTTCCTAACAGGGTTGGGGACCCCTAATCTATCTCATAGAGAAATTATGAAGATTAAATGTGATAATCTATGCAAAGTGTTTAGCACAGTGCCTGGCACAAAGTCAGTGCTCAGATAATACCATCCTCCTCATCCTCCTCCTCATCATCATTGTTAGAGATTATAGGGGAAGGAGTCTCAGTTGCTCTCAGAGCCTAAGAGTACAGCCTTCAGATTTAGTAACCTGCCCCATGGTTCCATTAATGTTACCTTATTAATCTGAAGCAGGAGCCCATGGAAGTCAGAACCTCCAGATTTTCTGCTTCTAGTCTTTGATTTCAGGTTTTATTCTTTGGATACCTAGAGAAGTATGAATAAGATAGCTTTCATTCAGACATAATTTGAGGGCTGTTTAAAAAGGCACTTTGCAAATTAACTTCTTGTACATATGCCTCAGTAATTCTGTTGGTTGTAAAATATATTGTTAGGCGATGTAGATCCTTGTAAACAGGCTCATTTCCAATGTCCTTGGTGGGTCTTTTGTTTAAACTGGTTTCTCCCCTTAAGGTGTGGTCCCTAGATTTGAAAATAAAAGTTTTTGTTGCAGACATTCATCATCAATGAAGTTCATGATGAAGGCCTTTTCACTTAACAAACTATGTTTAGGTACTGTTCAGTGTTTGAAGGCAGAGCTACAGTGAGGCAGCCTGAACGGGAGGACTTAGAGCCACTGGCTGCCTTGACAACAGTTTGGAGGGAGTAGGCACCTTAGGGGGTCTTAGTTCAGTCTGTGCCTCCTTTTTAAAGAGCTTCTGTGCATCCACTTCCACAGGGGTGGGCCCCAGGAGTCACTACCACCCCAAGTGCCTACGGCTGATTGGAGGAGACGCTCCTGACCCAAGCTGACATTCTGTCTGCAGGACGTCTGGAATGCGGACACAACCCTTCTGGTCAGTCACTATTGGCCTAGATCTAGGACAGCATACAATAAGGGGCTGGCATGGCCATTTTCACGATATACTCTGGGAGGCAGAAAAAACTGGAATGTAGCAAAAGATGACTAAAAGCGTCAGGGAGAAGTAGAGATGAGAAACCAGGTCGCCCCTGGGAGAAAAGGGGAGGTGGCAAGAGAATAGCTGTCTGCGTTCCCATGGGCCTCTCAGGGCTTTGTTCTAACCCCCTTGAGGCCCAGCTGCCCTTCCGGCTCTGGCCCATGTCCAGTCCACTCTCTGTTTTAGCTCAGGCAACCTTGAACTGTATCTGTTACGTGAAACCCAAGGAGCCTTGGCTGAGTGAGTGAGCTGGCACCGAGAGAGAGGCCACACCAGGCAGGGTCCACATGGGGATGCCCACCCAGGGGGATCCCATCACACTGGCCTGCCCAAATCAGACATGCATACAAGTAATTTTTGCTGATGATAAAACTGAATAGAATAGATTCATAGTTATTCCAAAACAGTGTTCTCTCCTAGTCACTTCCTGAAATGCTTTTTTGTGTAGTAGGAAGCAGCTGGCATTATAGATGGCACACCCATAATTGCGTCTAACCCTGAATATTTTTAAAGGGGTACGTGTACCTACAGCTGTCATTGGTCATGCATGTTGCAGGAAACAAAGCAAAACACAACGCGATAGGCACTGGTCTCTTCTAAGGAGCTATCAGTCCCCATCACTTGACATTCATCTATAGCTTTGGCCCTCCCCCAGATTCAGGGCCCAATCCTGTCTCTAGCTGAAGGCTTTAAGGAGCCCTGTTTCAGTAGTTCAGGGGACAAAGTTAGGATATCCTGTGACTTGTCCTGCTCTGATCAAATGCCCTGGTTCTGGCCTCTGGGCTTTTGCCTTCAACCAGGCATCGAGTCCCTGTTCTAATTCCCTGTTGCAGAGCCTGAGTTCTCGATTCCTCAGGCTTTAGCTCCTGCCTCCATAACCTGACCAGAACCCTGGTCTCTTCAAAATCAGGACTCTAACTTGCTTACGTCTATTTTCTCCAGGTAACACCCCTGAAAGGCAGACCGAGCTGGGAGCTTGCTGTCACTTGTCCTGTCTGTCCCACACTGCCCACACTGTCTAGGTCACTCCCACTGTTTCTCCCATTCCCCCACCCCCACTTTCACCACTGCCAATAATCGTATTTGCTCCACGTATGGGACACCTACCTTTTGCTACCTTCTAGGTCTTTCTAACACTGAATCTCTCTCAATTATCATGTCACCTGTTACTCCTCTCAGGACCCATGTGGTCCTGCAGCTCTGCCTGCCTGGCAGACCTCCTCCACTGATTTCAGCTGGGCACCAATCACAAAGCCTTGCACACAGCAAGGTGACAGGGAGGCGGGGTGGCATGGTGGAATGAGCATGACATGAACATGGGCATCCCGAGCAGATCTGGGTTCAAATCCTTGCTCCTCCACTTGCACCTGTTCCCTAATGCCTGTAGGACTCAAAGGTACAAGGTATTGTTGAAAGAATTATATTATGAGATAATGTGCCCGTCAAAATATAGTACTTATTTTATAAAATACCAAATTTAGCTTTTTTGGGGGGGGGGGGCAGGGCCTGCACCACGCAGCATGTGGGATCTTAGTTCCCCGACCAGGCATCAAACCTGCATCCTCTGCATTGGAGGCGTGGAGTCTTCACCACTGGACTGCCAGGAAAGTCCCCACCAAATTTAGCATTTAATAAAACACATCTGTCTTTCTTTCTTGAACTTATATTTCTAACAGCTTTATTGAGATATCCACATATCATTCAACCCACTGATTTAAAGGGTACAATTCAATGGTTTTTAGTATATTCACTGGACTTAGATTTCTTAAAATGTAATTATAGCATAAGGGATATGAGGATTAATAAGTTAAAAAGATGTAAGATTTTAGTCAGCTATAATTTTATATAAATCAAGAGTGTGATGCCATTGCATTGCCAAAAAACTTATGCGATTTTGGGCTGTACAGATACACATGTGATGATAAGAACAAGATGGATAGTGGTTCCCTGTTATTCTGAGCAGGACATGTGTTCAGTCCTTGGGCCTAGTTTAAGAGGGATATGGGCAAATTGGAGCATGTCCAAAGAAACATGAAAAGGGTGACGAGAGACAGCAAATACTGTTTGTAGGAGCCTATGATATTCACCCTGGAGAAATAAATCCAAAGAGGAAATGAAACCCCATCCTCAATTAGCTCTGGGTTGTCATTTGGAAAATGAATGACATGTATTTTCTATGTTCTTTCGCTAGGCCAGAACCTCAATAAGTGAATTTAAGTTAAAAGCAAGCAGATTTTTTCTTTTTAACATCTTCATTGGAGTATAATTGCTTTACAATGTTGTGTTAGTTTCTGCTGTATAACAAAGTGAATCAGCTATATGCATACGTATATCCCCATATCCACTCCCTCTGCGTCTCCCTCCCACCCTCCTTATCCCACCCCTCTAGGTGGTCGCAGAGCACCGAGCTGATCTCCCTGTGCCATGCAGCTGCTTCCCACTAGCTATCTATTTTACATTTGGTAGTGTATATATGTCAATGCTACTCTCTCACTTCGTCCCAGCTTACCCTTCCCCCTCCCCTTGTCCTCAAGTCCATTCTCTACGTCTGTGTCTTTATTCCTGTCCTTCCCCTAGGTTCATAAGAACCATTTTTTTTTTTAGATTCCATGTATATGTGTTAGCATATGGTATTTGTTTTTCTCTTTCTGACTTACTTCACTCTGTATGACAGACTCTAGGTCCATCCGCCTCACTACGAACAACTCAATTTCATTTATTTTTATGGCTGAGTAACATTCCATTGTATATATGTGCCACATCTTCTTTATCCATTCATCTGTCAATGGACACTTAGGTTGCTTCCATGTCCTGGCTATTGTACATAGAAGTAAGCAGATTTTGACATGATATAAAGGAGCAATTAAAGCTGTCTAAAATTGGAGTGGATCGTCCCTTCCTAACCTGAAATTCTGTATTTAATATATTACCTCTTTAATAGCAAGTCAGAGAGCTACACCTTATAGAGCTTTGACTCTGTTATGTGTCAAGCTCAGGTGGGTAAAATGATCAAGTAGGTCACCCCTTGTTTACTTAAGGCTAATCATTCAGTTTGGGTGAGTCTAGTAGTCCATTCTTCCTCCCATTTTTCATTCCCACTCTCTGCTTTTTGATCAGAGGAAAGAGAAAAGGAAGCCCCAAATCGTCAATATGGGTATTTTATTAGCACTTCTGATGATAATGGAAATATTTCTAAAATAAGACTTTGGCATTACCTGATCAGGATATTGTGCTCATCTCTTCCCTGCTCTGTGTAAGGGACTGCATCTTAGCACTTGAAACTCGCCATGGTGGAAACACCTACAGAAATTAGCAAATACGGCAGACCATCTTCCCCCACTCCCCCAGCTCATCGACCAGTGCCCACTGCTTTAGCATCCACACCACCCAGTGATGACAGAGCTGGCACTGTTAATAATGATGACAGACCTTCTACTAGATTTTTGGACCATGTGTCTCTATAAGAAATACATTTATAGACAACGGTATTTAACTTTCATATAAGGGCAATTTGGAATTTAAGTAGTTTAGTGTAATTAACTAGTTTCAGATGAGTGGAATATTTAGGGGAAAGTATTTGGGAAAAACTGGACTCATTCTCAACTGCTTTCTAGACCATATCTCTTTTTTCTTTAAGGAAACCCCATAATAACCATGGTCTGTATATTTGAAGAGTCTGTTATGCACAGCTACTTATGGAGTGACCATGTGACAGACTAGGAAGACATGTCCAAGATGAAGGCCCTCTGGAAGTGGGAAGATAAAGCTCTCTGCTGGCCAGTACTCCTTGTGCCACCTATTGGATTTTGAAAGAACAATCTCTCAGCTTTTGATTCAACGGTAAGACTCCAGCAAGTATTTTCTGCAGATGGAACATATTCGTAATCTTCCTTAAGGCAGAACTATTGTAAAAACTTTGCATTGTACGCGTTGTTATGAGGGAAATCACCACCAGCCCAAGATTCCCAGGGCCAACTGGTTTCTTTATCATCAACAAGCTCCAGGAATTATAGTCGGCATTTATTGAGCACTCGCAGTATACTATGTACCTTACAAGCATTCTCTCATTTTATCTTCATCTAACCTTATGTAATGGGTATAAATATTTTCATTTTACAGATGGGGAAACAACTTCAAGTGGTTAAGTGGCTATTAGAGTTAAAAAGTTTCTGTGATCCTAGGAAACAGGATTTACATTGCCTACTGCTTTGTATACAGCAGACATTCCATACATAGTTGAATCAGTTTTTTAATGTGAATAAATAGAGCACCATTCTTCTTAATACTTTGAGCCCTTTGACCTATTAGCCTTTTAAGCAGCTTTTATCTAATGGAAAATCAGAATGATTTTCATTTATTTTGCTTCTACATACATTCCAAGGGCAGAGCTCCCTGTAATATCTCATTAACCCTACAATGACATAGAATTATTTTCCCAATTTTAGAAACAAGTTAATGGAGGCTTAGCTGGAATTAGGTTGTCTTTTGATGTTTTCATCACACCAAGTCAAGGCAGAGGAAAGACCAAAGGCATGCATTAAGAAGAACCTAGTTCCTACTGTATAACACAGGGAACTATATTCAATATTCTGTGATAAGCCATAATAGAAAAAATAGGAAAAAGATTGGATATATATGTATAACTGAATCGCTTTGCTGTACAGTAGAAATTAACAGAACATTGTAAATCAACTATACTTCAATAATAATAAAAAAAAAAGAACCTAGTAAAGTTATGACCAGAAAAAAGGGTTCTAGATAAACCCGGAGGGAAACAGTCCTCAGAGAGTGACCACAAGTCAGTTCTGCTGAGTATGTCACTCAATGGACAGAGTTCTGTGCTTACTAAGCACCGTAGTAGGCATGGGGGAGATAAGACCAAATCCTGATTTTGAGAAGCCTATGGGATTTTAGGGAAGAGAAGACAGAGACACATACACACAAGGAAAGTGAATTTGCAGTACGAGAGACTAAAAAGGAAAAGCAGACAAGACAGCGGTGGTCACTGAGAAACAATTAACGCAGGCAATAAGCATTGCAGGAGTTCAGAAAAGGGAGCGATTATATTTGCATAAATTTTCGCTGACCTCAGCATCTTCACTATGAGCTGTGGGAAGACAATGAAGTTTGAGAGAGCACCTGGCTTCCAAGGAGCTCACTTTCTTCCCTGGAGACTTGAGCAGATCATGAGAGGGTTTGCAGCAAGTAGCCAGAGAGATGAGGAGAAGACCAGAGACCTGATGATCAAGACCAGCAAGATGGTGCTGGGACAGCTCACGTGGCTACTGAGCCTGGATGTTCTGAATTATTAATGATGTTTCTCTCTCTGTATTTTTCCCGCTTTCTACCTTTAAGCAAAAGTAGCCTGGAGTTCTTCCTGGACTTTGCTTTGGAAATTTTTAAGCCCTCCAGAGAACGCTCAACCTTGGCTCCTCTTGGAATCACCTGGGGAGTTTTTAAAACACTGCCACCTGGGTCCCACCCCCAAATACTCTAATTGACCTAGGGTGCTCCTTCGGTGATTCTAATGAGCAATCAAGTTTGAGTATCATTGACTTAAAGGGTTCCTTGACACGATAAGAGAGAATGAAATTTGCTAGAGTGAACAAAGTATCTTGGAGAAACAGGAGAGCTGGGGAACTTCCCTGCTCCAATCTAGAGAAATAGCCTTGATTTGCTACCCTGGAGTAGTAGGAATCTGGGTCGGGCTTCCCCACAGCCCCGTGGGGGAGGTAGGAAGACTCCAGAGAGAGTGGCCGTGTGGTGGCCAGGGCTTCTCACACTGGGATATACACACAGATCACAGGGGATCTTCTTAAAATGTAGGTTCTGACTCAGTAGGTCTGGATGGGGCCTGAGAGTCTGCATTTCCAAAAAGTTCCTAGGTGATCCCAATGCTGCTGGTCCACAAACTGGCAAAGATCTGCATAGCCAAGACCTAGGCCGTCTACCTTAAGATTCTCGTATCCATCTAAAGCAACAGATAGGAGGAGCCATAACCTGTCAAA
Source organism: Leucopleurus acutus (assembly GCF_964270905.1). Taxonomy (NCBI): domain Eukaryota; kingdom Metazoa; phylum Chordata; class Mammalia; order Artiodactyla; family Delphinidae; genus Leucopleurus; species Leucopleurus acutus. The sequence continues at coordinate 132,144,492 of NC_139142.1, read as the reverse complement.
CCTGAAGGGTTCCACAGACAGGGACAGTAGACATCTGTGCAGTGATCTGGTTAGACTGACAACCGAGAAGCAGATGGACCCCATCTGCAAAGCCTTCTAGACTAAAAGGGGAGCATATCCTGTCAGGGGGTACTGGCAGATCACAGATGACCCATTCAAAAGGGGTCTAGAAACCAGAGGGCAAGAGAAGCCAGCTGATACGGCCCATCAGAGTCAGCCTCCCGGGCACAAAGCAGGGTGAAGGATGGGCACAGACCTGGTGGGGGACACATACAGGAAACTTAGCACAATCCTCAAGAATGAGGTGAAGTGTTCGCCAGGCCAGCTATCTTAGTCTGTTTGGGCTGCTATAACGAAACTATGGACTGGGTAGTTTAAACACTAGACATTTATTTCTTACAGTTCTGGAGGCTGGGAAGTCCAAGATCCAGGCATCAACAGACTTGGTGTCTAGTGAGAGCCTGCTTCTTGGTTTATAGATGGCATACTTCTGTGTCCTTACACGACAGAAGGAGTGAGGGAGCTCTCTGGGGCCTCTTTGGGGCACGAATTCTATAATGGAGTAGGACCCTATGGGGCCTTCCCAGAACAGACCCCCCCACCCACTCGATGTCCTCCCCGCCCTCTTGTTTGTAGAAAAGCTGTAGTCTCCCAGGCCTCCGCTGAGTCACAAAAGCCTGCCTCAAGAATTAATGATTGAAAGGATGTGAACATGTAATGACAAAAATAGCAGTTGGGCCAGGAGAACTGCTAAGAATTTAAACAGTCAAACAGCCATATGGCAGTCACAGAATTTTTAGTTCCTCCCTGAAGTACCTGAATAACAATATCTGATGCACATTTCCTGAGTTGTTTTACAGATGCTAAAATCGCCACCAAATGGAAGAAGTTAACTATTTGATGACCATAAGCACTTAGCCCCCAGCCCTACTGGAGCCTAAGGATTGGTAATATTGATCCCTGTGACCCCACCCTGTTACCTCACCATCAACCACAACTCTTCTATTCACACACCCTGTGACTCCCCTCCCTCACCTTGCCTTTAAAAATGCTTCCTTGAGGGGCTTGCCTGGTGGCGCAGTGGTTGAGAGTGCGCCTGCCGATGCAGGGGACACGGGTTCGTGCCCGGGTCTGGGAAGATCCCACACGTCGTGGAGCGCGCTCCGTGAGCCATGGACGCTGAGCCTGCGCATCCGGAGCCTGCGCATCCGGAGCCTGCGCATCCGGAGCCTGCGCTCCGCAACGGGAGAGGCCACAACAGTGAGAGAGAGGCCCGCGTACCACAAAAAAAAAAAAAGCTTCCTTGAAACCCACTGAGGAGTTCAGGTCTTTTGAGCACAAGTGGCCTGTTCTTGCTCAGCCCAGCAATAAACCTTTCTTTGCTCTCATCCCAACTCCAACACTTCAGTTTGTTTGGCCTCACTGCCTGTCGGGCACACGAACTTTGGTTTGACAACAATTGCAACATGAGGGCTCCATCCTAATGACCTAATCACCTCCCAAAGGCCCCACCCTCCAATACCATCACATTGGGGGTTAGAATTCAACATATGAATTTTGTGGGGGACGCAAACATTTGGTCTATAGTACCAGCCCAATGGGGGCTCAGCCTCAGTCAGAAATTAAGTTGGTATGGAAAATAAAGAAAATGACACCAGCGTTTGCATCTGAGGCTCTTACTCCTTAAGATTGGAGCTTACCTGAAGTGTCAAGGATCCTCATGAGTGGCAGATGAATCGCAACCCGAACAGCAGAGCTTTGGGGATAATATTTGTGAACCTGTTGGAGAACTGATGTGCAGAGAAGAGGTGGGTTTCAGAAGTTGCTGCTGCTTTCAGGAATGTGTTGAGAATAAGCCACACGTGCTTTGCAACCTGCCAACAGGTGGACAATAGAAGGAAGAGAAAAAGAATGCTGCCTTGTTAAAGTTTTGCTGACAATGTGGATTTCTTTGAGCTTCTCAGAAAAATACTTAGAAAGGCAGGGGTAAGAAAAGTTAACTTTAGGGCCCCACCTCACACCCTAAATTTCTTAAACATCAAGACTAAACTAAACCTCTGACCATCTTTCTGGGAAAAGAAGGGCACAAGCCTGAGGAACTCCAACCTAGGGGAAAGTGGCTAACTGACCTATTTAGACTGGTTTTGGCCGGCTTGAAGTTTAGCATCAGTGGGTTCCTGGCTTACCCTGAACACCTGTGAGTTTTCCCAGCGTCTGAAGTTTGGCAAAGGACGAAGGGGGTGGAAATGGCCGCACACTTTTAAGGTGAAGTGCTGAAAAGGAGGGTTCTGCAGCACCTTCTCAGACCTGGCCAGATAGAACAGCTGGAAAGTCTCTAGTTGCAGAGAGAGGGGGCTACTCTTCGTTAAGGTGCGCCGGCTTCTCATTGCGGTGGCTTCTCTTGTTGTGGAGCACGGGCTCTAGATGCGCGGGCTTCAGTAGTTGTGGCATACGGGCTCAGTAGTGGTGGCTCGAGGGCTCTAGAGTGCAGGCTCAGTAGCTGTGGCGCACGGGCTTAGTTGCTCCGTGGCATGTGGGATCTTCCCAGACCAGGGCTCGAACCCATGTCCCCTGCGTTGGCAGGCGGATTCTTAACCACTGCGCCACCAGGGAAGTCCCCAGCACACAGAATTTCAACTGGCACTTCTCAGTCCTTTGGGAAGCCAGGCAGGAGCTCCTTGTGCAGGCCTTGAGAGTAGGCTGCTAAGGCAAAGGGACTCTGTGTCCCTGCACCTGCCTGCATGTCCCTTTATCTACCATCAGTGCAAGGGCCTGGGGACATGTTACAAGAAACTGAGCTTTGGACGAGGAGGCAGAGTTATAAATAGAGTCCAGGTCTTCTTGACCTTGAGTTTTATTTCTCACACTATTACAGTGTCTCAGAAGTTGAAGGCTTTTGATAATGTGACTGTACTGGGCATTGGTTAAGTAACTGAAGCAATAACTAGGCCTGATGATTAGAAATTGTTCTGAGACCTACTACACATCAAGTGCCAAAATAAATTCCAGGTTAGGGAGTTCTGTGGTGGGCTAGTGGTTAGGATTCTGGGCTTTCACTTCCATGGCCCACGTTCAATCCCTGGTTGGAGAACTGAAATCCTGCAAGCTGAGCTGCAAGGCAAGAAAAAAAATTCCAGGTTAATTAAAAAGTTAAAGAATAAATACTACAACAAAAGAATTAAAAGAAAGCATAGGCAAATATTTAGCTGATCCTAAGGGGGCCAAGCCCTGTCTAAACACAATAGCAAAAAGGAAAAAAATTATAGATTTGAAATATATATAAATTCCTCTATGATTAAAAAATTGCCAAAATTTAATAGGAAAAAAGTTGGGAAGATATTTGCAGTATTTATGACCAGTGGTTAATATCGTTAATCTAGAAGGATACATAAAGAAATAGATGATCATCTCACTTTAGAAGTGCTAATGGCCAATAAGCATTTGAAAAATATTAATGAAGACAACAGTGAAACATGATAAAAAATGTTTTGCGATGGTTAATTTTATGTGTATTTTACTACAATAAAAAGTGGGGGCTTCCCTGGTGGCGCAGTGGTTGAGAGTCCACCTGCTGATTCAGGGGACACGGGTTCATGTCCCGGTCTGGGAAGATCCCACATGCCGCGGAGCGGCTGGGCCCGTGAGCCATGGCCGCTGGGCCTGCACGTCCAGAGCCTGTGCTCCGCAGCAGGAGAGGCCACAACAGTGAGAGGCCCGCGTACCGCAAAAAAAAAAAAAAAAAAGGGGGGGGGGATGTAAAAGGATATAGTTATGTGCAAAGAATTGAAATCTTAGGTAGGAAGAAGAGATTAAAGAGCTTACAGGAAAGTGAATTTCCTTTAATACTCAGTCTTATCCCTGCATGTGTTTGGAGACTTTCCAGAGAGTAGTTCCCAAACTCTAGTAGATGGTGAAGTATTTTTACTACTCTATGGGGAAATGAGAAGACAGCATAGTCAGCTTTTCCAAAAGTTAAACATTTTCAGTGTTTACCATGAGCGTAGTCTTTCACACCTGTTTGTTATTACAGGCTTTTTTTTTTTTGTAATTTGTAGTGATAGTGTAAGATAATTTTTTGAGAAAGAGAATGTGTATGGGTCTCTAAAATGTCTGCATCTGGCTCACAAGACAGCTGACAACACAACGTTCTCCCTCAAATTAGGGGAAGACAGTGACAAGTCCAGACACTTGCAAACAACTACTCTCAATTTTCATGGAAGACTTACAGCAAAGTTTCATTTACTATTCCATAATACATGATATTATGACAAAATACCATTTACTTCTTTTGGATTGACTGAGATAGGGAAAAACATAATATCCAGTATTGTCAAGGTTGTGAAGAAAGGGGCATTCTCAGACATTTACATCTGGATTGTAAATTGGTTTGACTTTTCCGGAGGGTAATTTGGCAGTTTATATTATAAATCTTAAAATGTGCATAACTTTTGACTCAGCAATTCCTTTTTAGGAATATCCTAAGGATGATCAAGGATGGACACCAAGACTTATCTACAAGAATGTTTACTATAGCGTTATTTTAATAAATTGTGGGGATGGAGTATTGAGTGTTATATTTGACAGATTTGGGCGGTGGGTAGAGGGGTATTCATTATTGTATTAATTTTCTGTTGTTGCTGTAACAAATTACTACATAAAGTTAGTGGCTTAAAACAACACAAATTTATGTGCAACATCATGGATGGACCTTGAGCACCTTATGCTAAGTGAGATAAGCCAGACAGAGAAAGACAAGTACTGTATATTATATGTAGAATCTAAAAAAATCAAACTTGTAAAAAATACCCCAAGAAACAGAGTAAAATGGTGGTTACCAAGGAATGAGAAGTGGGGCGTAAGATTAATGGTGTTTAAGGGTACAAACTTGTAACGAGTACTAAAATAGCCATAAAGATTTTTTTTAACATCTTTATTGGAGTGTAATTGCTTTACAATGTTGTGTAGTTTCTGCTGTATAACAAAGTGAATCAGCTATATGCATACATATATCCCCATATCCCCTCCCTCTTGTGCCTCCCTGCCACCCTCATCCCACCCCTCTAGGTGGTCACAAAGCACCAAGCTGATCTCCCCGAATGATGCAGCTGCTTCCCACTAGCTATCTATTTTACATTTGGTAGTGTATATAAGTCCATGCCATTCTCTCACTTCATCCCAGCTTACCCTTCCTCCTCCCCGTGTCCTCAAGTCCATTCTCTACGTCTGTGTCTTTATTTCTGTCCTGCTCCTAGGTTCATCAGAACCATTTTTTCTTTAGATTCAATATATATGAGTTAGCATGTAGTATTTGTTTTTCCCTTTCTGACTTACTTCACTTTGTATGACAGATTCTAGGTCCATCCTCCTCACTACAAATAATTCAATTTCATTTCTTTTTATGACTAATATTCCGTTGTATGTATGTGCCACATCTTCTTTATCCATTCATCTGTCGATGGACACTTAGGTTGTTTCCAGGTCCTGGCTATTGTAAAGAGTGCTGCAATGAACATTGTAGTATGTGACACATTTTGAATTATGGTTTTCTCAGGGTTATATGCCCAGTAGTGGGATTGCTGGGTCATACGGTAGTTCTATTCTTAGTTTTTTAAGGAACCTCCATACTGTTCTCCATAGCAGCTGTATCAATTTACATTCCCACCAACAGTGCAAGAGGGTTCCCTTTTCTCCACACCCTCTCCAGCATTTATTGTTTCTAGATTTTTTGATGATGGCCATTCTGACTGGTGTGAGGTGATACCTCATTGTAGTTTTGATTTGCATTTCTCTAGTGATTAGTGATGTTGAGCATCTTTTCATGTGTTTGTTGGCAATCTGTATATCTTCTTTGGAGAAATGTCTATTTAGGTCTTCTGCACATTTTTGGATTGGGTTGTTTTTTTGATATTGAGCTGCATGAGCTGCTTGTATATTTTGGAGATTAATCCTTTGTCAGTTGCTTCATTTGCAAATATTTTCTCCTATTCTGAGGGTTGTCTTTTCATCTTTTTTTATGGTTTCCTTTGCTGTGCAAAAGCTTTTGTTTCATTAGGTCCTATTTGTTTATTTTTGTTTTTACTTCCATTTCTCTAGGAGGTGGGTCAAAAAGGATTTTGCTGTGATTGATGTCATAGAGTGTTCTGCCTATGTTTTCCTCTAAGAGTTTTATAGTGCCTGGCCTTACATTTAGGTCTTTAATCCATTTTGAGTTTATTTTTTTGTATGGTATTAGAGAGTGTTCTGATTTCATTCTTTTACATGTAGCTGTCCAGTTTCCCCAGCACCACTTATGGAAGAGGCTGGCTTTTCTTCATTGTATATTCTTGCCTCCTTTATCAAAAATAATGTGACCATATGGGCGTGGGTTTACCTCTGGGCTTTCTATCCTGTTCCATTGATCTATATTTTTGTTTTTGTGCCAATACCATACTTAGCATACTGTCTTGATTACTGTAGCTTTGTAGTAGAGTCTGAAGTCTGGAAGCCTGATTCCTCCAGCTCCGTTTTTCTTTCTCAAGATTTCTTTGGCTATTTGGGGTGTTTTGTATTTCCATACAAATTGTGCAATTTTTTGTTCTAGTTCTGTGAAAAATGCCAGTGGTAGTTTGATAGGGATTGTACTGAATCTGTAGATTGCTTTGGGTAGTAGAGTCATTTTCACAATGTTGATCCTTCCAATCCAAGAACATGGTATATCTCTCCATCTGTTTGTATCATCTTTAATTTCTTTCATCAGTGTCTTATAGTTTTCTGCATACAGGTCTTTTGTCTCCTTAGGTAGGTTTATTCCTAGGTATTTTATTCTTTTTGTTGCAGTGGTAAATGGGAGTGTTTCCTTAATTTTTCTTTCAGATTTTTCATCATTAGTGTATAAAGAGTTAATGTACAGTTTCTTGAACATAGAATATTGTAAGAATGTAATGTGATAATTATTGTTACAATGGCAACCATATTACATAAATATATCAGAGTAACACATGTATACCTTAAATTTATATAATGTGACGTCAACTGTATTCAAAAAAATAAATAAATGTTAAAAATAGATAAAACAACACAAATTTGTTATCTTACAGTTCTGTAGTTCAAAGTCTGACCTGGGTCTCACTGGGAGAAAAATTGAGGTGCTGGCAGGGCTGTGTTCCTTCTGGAGGTTCTAGGGGAAAATCCATTTCCTTGTCTTTTCCAGCTTCTAGAGGCTGCCTGCAATCCTTGGCTCACCATCCCCTTCTTCCATCTTCAAAGCCAACAACATCGCATCTCTCAGGCTCTTCTTTCATCACCACATGTCTCTCTTTCTTTCTCTTCCACTTTTAAGGATAATCCAGGATAATTTTCCTAGTTTAAAGCCAGCTAATTAGCAATCTTATTCCCACCTGCCATATAACTACAGGTCTTGGGGATTAAGAAGTCTTTGGGGGCCATGATTCTGCATACACAATTGTATTATTCCATATACTTATCTGTCTGAAAGTATATATTAATATTTTAAATATTAAGTATTTAAAACCCACCTGTAATGTCTATTTTACTTTATTTTTTTCCAGACAGAATTTTTATTTTATTTATTTATTTATTATTTTTGGCTGTGTTGGGTCTTTGTTGCTGCATGTGGGCTTTCTCTAGTTGCCACTATTGGGGGCTACTCTTCCTTGTGGTGCATGGGCTTCTCATTGCGGTGGCTTCTCTTGTTGCGGAGCACGGGCTCCAGGTGCATGGGCTTCAGTAGTTGTGGCATGCGGGCTCAGTAGTTGTGGCACATGGGCTTAGTTGCTCCATGGCAGGTGGGATCTTCCTGAACCAGGGCTCGAACCTGTGTCCCCTGCATTGGCAGGTAGATTCTTAACCACTGCACCACCAGGGAAGTCCCCCTAATGTCTATTATAGTGTATGGATGAAATAAGGACATATATTCACAGGATGAATGCTATGTGCCCATTAAAAGTCATAGTGTAGGAGAACATGTAGTAACTGAGTGATTTTCATTATACAGTAAGTTGTGGGGGGAGGGGATCAAATCTATAAAAGAATATGTACAAGATGATACCAATTATGTAATACCAAAACCCAAAACAAACCTTCATGCAAGTGAATAAAAAAATGTCTGGAATGATAAAGGTCAGAATATTAACAATGCTTATCTCTGGATGGTGATTTAAATTTTCTTCTGTTTTTCTGCATTTTCCAAAATGTACATTACACATGTACTATCTTTTCGAAGAGAAATAAAAATTTATCTAGAACGTCTAGCTAGGACAATTTTCTGATGAAGCGTCTCCTTGGTTTCTTAGCTTTTGACCACACGCACTCACAGGATGGTCCTCTTCATCAAAAATATTTCAAGTCTGGCCATCGGCGACACTCGCTGTTTTTTTCAGGCTCCAGCTGTCTGCTCTGGAAAGTGTGACCCACGGAGGACAGGAAGGAGCCACACGATGAACTAAGCACGGCAGCGAATCGGTGCTTCTTAAAAACTTTTTTCAAGGCCAAGCAAACCCAAGGCACAGCTACATCCTGCAAAGAACTTAATAACCGGTACCGGTACCTTGGAAGCAGGATGCGCAAGTAAACGAGCTTCTTTCATAATCTCGCTGGCACGTGTTAATGGTTTTAATTAATAATATTGTTTTTAATACATAAAAGAACAGAGGCATCACCCGTGTGCCCGCCCGCAGGGCAGCCGAGAGCGGAAGGCTTGGCGGCGGGACCTACGACAAGTGACCAAGCGTGCCCAGCCGGGTCCGCTCTGCAGCGGTGCCGGCGCTCCCGAAGCCCGAGGGGGCTTCCCATCCGGGCGTGCACCGCCTGAGCCCGGCCCCAGGAACCACTTGCCCAGGGCGAAACCCTGGGGACGGCGGCCTTAGCCCAGGAGCCCGTTAGGTTCGCGGGCTTTGGAACTCGAATGGGCGAGGGGCTCGGCACCTCCCCTCGCCCGCCGCCCGCGGATCCCGGCCGGAGCCAGCCCTCACCACAGAGAGGAGCGCCTAGAGGCAACGGGCCCGCCGCTCCGCTCCTCCCAGCCTCCTCTATCCCGGAAGTTGACGCCGCGCTCCCGGTCGCGTGCTGCTTGCTTGGGGTGTCGCCTTAGAGATCTGCACGGGCTGGGCTTGCGAAAGGATCAACATGCCTGTGAGTTGTTTACTTTCGGGCTTCGCGTTTGTGTCTGCCTTCTCTGTAGGCCGAGGGGCCCCAGAGGCGGGCTAGCTCGATGGCTCCGCGGGCCCCCGGGTCTCCCGGCCGAACGCGGCTCGGCGGCTCGGATCCCGCGGCTCTTTCGCGCGTGGTGGACTTGTTGGGACTTGCCCGGCGCCGCCCTGGGTGCAGTCTGGAGTCCATGGCTGGGAGGGGACAGCTCCCCGGGTACCTCAGTCAGCTCTCCTGGGTTTCGGTGGGAACCCGCGAGGCTGTGACCGTTGAAGTCTTCTTGCTCTCCTTTTGCTTCGTGCGTCTTGCCCCCTGTGCCTTCTCTCGGAAGCGATTTCCTACTTGTTTCCTTTTTGAAAACTGTCTTCGCAGTTGCCTTACAAATTATCAAGGACCGTCTCGCGTCAGCCACTTAAAAGAGTTCTTATCAGATGTTGAACCCTGGGGGCAGAAATCACCTCGGTGTTGGTATTCGCCGGGTCTACCTCAGCGACTTGTACTCTCAGCGGGTCCAGGGTCCGGATCACGTTCTTACTTAGGACCACAGTTTTATTTTCACTGGCGACTGTTATTAGTTAAGAAGAACGGAGCTAACCTTACCACATGTTTCCTGATCGTTCCCCTTAACCGGAACTTGGAGAACACAAGCATTATAAAAAGTGTTGATGAAAGTTAACAGGCTTTAAAATAAGTAACATCTAAAGTGTTGTCTCTGCTGAATATGACTGTTATTCCTATTTTTGCATGTATATTTCACATATGGTTAAATCGGCCAGAGTTGTGGTGTCATTCTAGTAGTAATAATACGCTTTTTTATTCAGTTGGCTAGAGATTTACTGCATCCTTCCTTGGAAGAGGAAAAGAAAAAACATAAAAAGAAACGGCTGGTTCAAAGTCCAAATTCTTATTTTATGGATGTAAAATGTCCAGGTAAAATTTCAAACTTCAACTCCTTTCCTAAGGAAAATTTCTATAAGGATTACTTACAGAATTTCTGTAAGGGTTACTCATAGTGTGTTGTTTCGATATTAGGACCCGAAGTAGGATTACAGAATTGGAATGTCATAAGGGTTATTTCCATAATAAACCACTTTAGAAACATTTGGGTGGTGGGTGTGTGTGTGTGTGAAGATGGGACTCCACAGGGGACATGACATTGGACTTATTAAGTCTTTAAGCTGTTCAGACGATAAGTTTTCTTTTTCACGATGCAATGAAAAGTATATTGATTCTTCAGTGTAAAGCTGCGGGGTCCGGTATGGTGGTCATTAGCCATATGTGGCTACTGAGTACTTGAAATGTGGTTTAGTCAAAATGGAAAAATTCTTTCTCATTCTTTTTTTCTTGAGGTATAATTGACATAAAACATTATATTAGTTTCCGGTGTGTGATCTCATGATTCCATTATTTGTATATATTGGGAAATGATCACCACAGTAAGTCTAGTTAATATCTGTCACCATACATAGTTACAAAATTTTTTTTTTTGTGATAAGAACTTTTAAGATATACTCTCTTAGCAACTTTAAAATATCAATATGGTATTATTGACTATAGTCACCATGCTGTATCTTTTTTTTATGCTGTATCTTTAAGTGTGAAATATACACCAGAATTTGAAGATGTAGCATTGAAAACAAAAAGGCTTTGATTATATGGTGAAATAATAATATTTTGGAAATACTGAGGTTCAATAGAATATATTATTAATTTCACTTTAAAAAAAAACTTGTTTTTAATGTGGCTACTAGAAAAGTTTGTTACATATATGGCTTGCTACTGCACAGCACTGAAGTTCCTAATCTTTTACAGGGTCTTTACTAGAAATATGTTGAACAGGTACTGTGTTTTTTTCTGCTTTTCACTTTTAGCACTTCCCTTTTTCAGGCTGCTACAAGATTACCACGGTTTTCAGCCATGCTCAGACAGTGGTGCTTTGTGTAGGTTGTTCAACCGTGTTGTGCCAGCCGACAGGAGGAAAGGCCAGACTCACAGAAGGTAAATCATTTGGCATTTTCTAACCCAGTGATCAGATTTTATGATTTTAAAATCTCTCTCTTTACTAAAAATCAGTTTAAAAGAAATCTTAAATTCATAATTACCAAAATAATTTTTATCTTTTATTGCTCTTTTAGTAAAGAGTGCCCTGTTCAATTAGATAAGTTTGTACTCTTGACCTTGTAAAGAATTGCTTTATCTATTATTTTTCTTAGTTTAGAGCACCTGATTCTGTTGTATTTAGTCAGTTTGCTTAACTTGGAATGTTAGACATAAATCAGAATGGAGCAAAAGAATAAATACATAAGATATCTAAAAACATAGGATTTAAAAATTTCTCCTGTAAATATTTTGTTTCAAATGTACTTGGTACATATGATTTAAGATAGTTTTAATCATTGCTAGCTAAGCACAGATAACTACATGAAAATGTCAGAGGTTTGATTTCTCTGAGCAACTTACGATTAATATAGTCTAATTTTAATTCTTTCACTTTTGTGACGAAAAAATAATACATATGTATATAATTTTCCATAGTAGTACTTAGAGATTTACAGTTCAATAGTGATATTTGAAATTTGCTTGTGGTATTTTGAGGAGCTGTGAATTCCATGTTATTCTCATTGGAAGAGTTATAAGTGGATTGCCAATAAATCCAAGATCTATTTGGTGTGACTTTGTGAGATCTAACTGAAATTAGCACAATATTTAAATGCAGTATTGCTCTTAAAAATGTACTTGCAAGATTGCCAAAACCTTTATATCATGCCATGATTTTAGAACTTTGTGTCCATGTGCCGACAGATGATTTAAAAGGGTGCATCTGTACCAGAATTTTCCTAAAAGATCTGAAATGAACTCTAATCAGAATTATTTTCTTGAACTCCATTATAACATTTGAGAACAGAGAGTGACAGTCACATCAGAGTAAATTCAAATATAAAAGATATCTTTTAGCAAATTTCTGGTATAAAAAAATAAATAACCTATATATGAATATTACTCTAGTATTTCTAAAACTTAAGCTTTTATGTAAAAAGTATTTTTTGTCATTAAAACTGTACCAAAGATAGAATAGACTTGTGTTTAATATGCTCTTGTGATTCCTTTGCAGGGTGTTCATTTAGAAGAAAGCAACACTAATGATCCACACAACTTCCTGAATTTGTGTTCTATCACAGAAAGCCTTATCAGTTCAGCAATTCCAGTTAATCTACCAAGATAATGTAATTATGTTTAATTTTGTAACGTATACAACAGTGCTCTCCTATTTTGGTGTCAGTTTTTCAATAAAGTTTTGATTATGGGCAAACTTCTTTTTTTCAAGTATGTGTTAATGTACTATACATTTATATATGCTGTGTATATGAATTTGGTTTAAACATTTTTAAAAGGGTATTCTGATTAGTTTGTGTCTCACTTCAGGAGTAGAAACTTTAAATATTTGATTTTCAGTCCTTTTCCAAATTTCTGTGAGGGGGCTAAATGATTACAAATGGAAAGAAGTTCATTATTTATTAATTCTAAATATAGTTTTGGTATTGTAACTATGGAAACATTTATAGAAGTACATATTTAATGCAGTAACAATCACTGGATTTATATGCCCATAACATACTGTATACTTTAGTACAGTAACTGCAGCTGGGGTCTGAGTTATAGAAAGCTCTTTTTGGGGCAGAAAATTTGAGAGGAGGAATCAGGAGTAGCATGATTTACCCAGGATGTTCTGGCAGGGGGCAATAGACGGTATTGAATTCTCTGGTCCAGACAGGTGAGCACTCCTGACTGAAAAATGTGTTGAGTGGTTCTGTTATCTCATTGTCACTTTTATGGTTTATGAAGTGGCCCTCGGGAGTTAGGGGGTAGAGTGTATCTTTCCCTCTCTAGCACCTATATGACTGCTCGTTAGATTGGGAAGATAACTGCTTCTCTTTTACCTGTTACCTTTAAGGCAGGCACTGAAGACAGTCATTTCCTATCAAGAGGTGTTCCTACATATATACACCCCCAGTCCGAGAGACTGATCCTTTAACATACTGATTGGTATATCAGAGGAATGTTGCATGAGAACTGAAGAACTATGGAAAGTTTGGAGCGTATTTAATATATGGAGAAATAAATAACTCAGAGCTTCCCAAACTTTCTTGGTTTATGGCATCTTTAGTCTCAGTAATTTTTTCATGGAGTGCCCTAGCCAAAAGAACTACCTAACAGTTAAATTTATTAAGTAGTTAGGTTCTAGCAACTGTAGTAGCCATTTGAAAAAAAAGAACACATAAATTAAAAGCAAAGTGATAATTTTTACCTCATTCTTAAATTACCTACTAATGGAATGAGTGTGCCTTTTGGGCACTGCAGTTTCTCAAAATTGGGATCATGTTGGACACTGCCATCCTCATTTTTTTTCACATTGATTTTTGCATAGTACTAGCTTTTTATCACAGCAATGGCTCAAAACCCAGCTTCACAAAGATACATCATCAAAGGGAATGTGGTGCTATCTAATGTAACAATTACCTGGAACTAGAAGTTTGCATGGTATCCAAAAGATGTCAAGTATCAATGTTTCTCCCATGATGCTCCAAGCCACCTCAGCTTGCACAGTTTAGGAACCTTGGAAAAATCTGTGGTAAATAAGGAGCAAATTCCTGAAAATGTTCTTGGAAATAGTATTGGAAGAAGGTATTGTACTTTAAAGAACGTATCTAAGGATTAATTTAAAGAGATACTTGGCACTGGGAACTGAATGGTATATTAAGTTTTACTTCATTATTAATCTAAACATATTACTGGGTTTGAAAAATGCTCAGTAGAAAACACTCAGACTTTTCCAAACTTCAAGGTTTGCCACATACATTATTTACTGAATTTTTTTCTTTAATACTATTATTTATATTGTCTTCATTGAGCAGGCTCAGCGGCCATGGCTCACGGGCCCAGCTGCTCCGCGGCATGTGGGATCTTCCTGGACCGGGGCACAAACCCGTGTCCCCTGCATCGGCAGGCGGACTCTCAACCACTGCACCACCAGGGAAGCCCTGTAGACATGTTTTAAATTCTCTTGGGTATATACTTAGGAGTGGAATTGCTAGGCCATACAGTAACTCTGTATTTAGCTTGTTGAGGAACTGCCTATTTTCCAAAGCAGCTGCACTATTTTACATTCCTACTAGCAATGCACAAGCATTCCAATTTCCTACATCCTTGCCAATACTTGCTATTGTCTATTTTTTTATTATAGCCATCTTAGTGTGTGTGAAGAGTTATCTCATTAGTGTTTGATGTGTATTTCCCTGATGACTAATGATGTTGACCATATTTAAATGTGCTTATTGGCTATTTGTGTATCTTCTTTGGAGAAATGTCTATTCAGATCCTTTGCCCATCGTTAACTGGGTTGCCTTTTTATTTTTGAGTTGTAAGAGTTCTTACGTATTTTAGATACAAATTCTTTATATATATGGTTTGCAAATATTTTCTCCCATTCTGTAGGTTGTCTTTTCACCTTTTGTCCTTAGAAACACAAACATTTTAAATTTTTATGAAGTCTAATTTATCTAATTAGATATGGGAAACAGTATGGAGTTTCCTTAAAAAACTAAAAATAGAGTTACCATTTGATCCAACAATCCCACACCTGGGCATATATTGATATCTGGAGAAAACCATAATTCGAAAGGATATATGTACCCCAATATTCATAGCAGACCTATACCAGGTTGACTGTTATTTTCTTACCTAGCAAATCCTCACATTAGAAAAAAATGAGGGAGACTAGTCCTGTCCGATTTAGTTAAAAGCCTACATTTTACGTTTTTCTTAGGGAAGCAGGTTTAGTTTCGCTTATTCTACAGGAACAGAATACTGGAGCTGCCACTGCCTTCTGGACCCAGAGCTCAGGAGACGCCAGCTTCAGCCCTGGTCGATATTTTGTGTTTGTATTCTGAAGTCCATGAGTGTCTTTTTCATTTTTTCATTTCACATTTTATATATCATGCTATGTATATAAGAGAGGGGGTGTGTAAAAGCGTGACTCTACTGTGCCATCTTTGTCTTTGATTTGCATATTAATAACAAAACTTGTGTATTTTTTATTTGCAGCCAGATTTACTAATTAAAATCCCAATACATGTTTTTTTATTCAGTTTATGTGACTTAACTTTTTTATTTTTGCTAAGTGCTCCATCTATAAAATTGCATGCCACTAACTGTCCTTTTATTGGGTCTGTAAATTTTTAGAGATGCTTTTTTTATGGGAAGACAAGATAATTTTAGAACAGGCTTTTGAGTCAGATATGCCTGGATTTGAAATGAGTTCTAATGGTTAATGCTTGTGTGACTTTGGGCAAAGTAAGTACAATAATTTCTATTTAATCAGGTTGTTTTGAAGATAACATATATAAAGTGCTTAGCACAATGCCTGACACATAGTAAGTACTCTGTTAATAGTATTCTTTTAAATAAAAAAGGATCCTGTGTATTCAAAATCAAGCACTTTCAAGTTCTGTTTTTTTCTTCCAAATTATTTACCCACTTCATTACCACACTGGAGCATAGTTGTGTTAACTATTGCTGCAAAGGAAGTCACCCCAAAATTTAGTGGCTTAAAATAATGACGACATTCTTTTTCATGATTCTGTGGGTTGGTCTTACCTGGGCTCACTCATGCATGGAGGCTCAACTGGACTGGAAGGTCCAAGATGGCTTCAGTCACATGTCTGGTACTGGCCGTCAGTTGGGTTATCCAGTAAGGTAGTCTGGTTTCCTTACGTGGCCGTCTTAGGGGCAGTGTTCTTGGAGAGTGAAGATGCAAGTTTGATGGCCTCTTGAAGCCTAAGCGCTGGAACTTGTGCAACATCATTTCCCTGGGTCAAAGCAAGTCACAAGGCCACCTCTGGTTCAAGGGAGTGAAGAAATAGACACCACCTCTGGCTGAGAAGAGAGGCAAAATCACATTGCAAAGGAGCATGCACAATGGAATGGGAGGAATTTGTGGCTATTAAAATTTTGACCACATGTTGAGAGAACTCCAATATTTATCAAGGTTATTCATTCTCTAACCCATGAACATGTCCACAATCAATTCTTAAAGAAATGCTGTATTCATTTCCCTATTCTGGATGAGCACAGAATATAAGTGGGAAATTTACATTAGAGGAAATCCAGATGGCCAATGAACATATGAAAATAGGTCTAACTTCACTAACAATAGGTAAATGCAAGTAAAAACAACCAGATACCATTTCCCATCCATTGCATAGTCAAAAATTGAAAGTCAGTGTTGTCATATAAACAACAGAATTAGGTTCAACCATATAAAATTGTTTATATTCATGCATTTTTGAGGTAGAAAAACTGCAATTTCATACGGTCAAAGGATGTTCCTTATAGCACTGCATATAATAGTAAAAAAAAATCCATCAATAAGAAAATGGATAGTATAATGTGATATAGTCATACAGTGTAATATTTCATAGCAGTTAAACTGAATTTATATTTACCAACTTGACCAGATCACAAAACAATGTTAAATTTAAAAGGAGAGTGTAGAAAACATCTATACTATGGTGCTATTTGTGTAAATGTAAATAATACAATTTAATACTATATAAGATATGAATATATATACTTGGCTGTGAAAGTATTAAATAAGGGACTGGAAGGATATACCCCAACTCCTGACAGCAGATTCCTGCAGGGCAAAAGGAGTGGGACTTTGGGTGGTGGTTCTAGGGGTCTTCAGCTTTATCTATTATGTTTTATCTATTAGTATTTTTTAAAATATTTATTTATTTGGTTGCACCGGGTCTTAGTCGCAGCACGTGGGCTCCTTAGCTGTGGCATGCAAACTCTTAGTTGTGGCATGCATGCGGGATCTAGTTCCTGGACCAGGACACGGAGTCTTAACCACTGCACCACCAGGGAAGTCCCTAGTATTTTTTAAATGAAGAAAATTTGACTAAATGTTAACATTTTAAATTCTGGGTATTGGGATTATATGGGTATTTGCCATGTGAACCTTTTGTGCTTTCTAGTATTTTTTTTTTCTTTTCACAAAATAAAAGATCAATTAGATATTCTGGTATCCTCTAAGAAACAGAACTCAAACTATTTGAACCTGAATCAATAGCAAATAACAATATAATTCTTTAAGCCTATAGTTATGAAAATATAACTGTAAAATCCTAAAAGATTACAAGGTGAGGTTATTATTCTATAAAAGTAATCTTTTTTCTTTGTAAAATTCAACAATGAACTCTAACCCATCTATGTTTTTTCTATTAAAAATTACAAAGGCATATTTCCATAATCTCAGCTTTCAAATCTGGGGTAGAATTTTCAACTTTTGTATTCTGTGATAGGAAGGTAAAGCAAATCATTTGTTGTCAATAATCACCTTGACAAGTTGTAAATTTCAGAAAGAAAAAAAAAAGAACTAAAACACAAGAAATTTGTGTCAAGTTCTCTTGTGTTCTTTTCCCTAATATTAAGGATCAGCCACACCAGAATTACCAATTTGGAAGATGTAGAAATTTATCAATGCTGTTTCTAACAATATTAAGAAAATAAGTTATCATAGCAAATAGGAATTCCATCTGAGGTCTGTGAACCCCTGATGTTTGTACATTGGTTCATTTTCTGAGAAGATTGCCAGCTCTTCTCCGAGCTTCAACAAGAATTTAAAAGGTGAAAAACCAGTCTAAAGCAAGTACCCTGCTCATAATGCACATTCACTAACTTCACAGGGCTCTTCACACTTCGTGGTTCTTCCCGCACAGACAGTTCAGTCACGCTGCACTTCTCCCGGACACCCAGACAATGCTCTTCCCTCCTCTCCCAATGTAAATGTCACCTCCTTGGCAGCTCCAAGCAGTTCGCTCTGTGGTCTGTGCTAAGGTTCAAAGCTCACATTGATATCACATGATCAAACTAAAAACATGTATCTGCCAATATCAGAAGTATTTTTTTAATTGCCATTAATCTGATTTGCTTTTAGTCACAATATTTAATGTTTAAAATTTAGAATAACATTAAAGGAAGGCATTTTATATTTATCAAAGACAGCATGGATTGAAAAATTTGACAAATACGAATAGAAGACCTAAAGGTCAGGAGAAGCCAGAAAGAAATAAGGAGATGAAATGCATCTGTTGTAGGGAGCTGCTTTCGCTGTACTTTGACCCCTCAGAAATATCCATCTACTTACCTTCACAGATCAAAGTGGAGTGAAGAAACAGGCTGAGAGCTCAGAACTATAGAAAAGCCCTCTTTTATTAGACTGCATAAAAACTTTGATTTCTTTTTGAATTTTCCTGAATTCAGTCTCCAATATTCGTCATCTATGGCTGTTACACAGTATTTCCCAGTACCTCAACACTACACTAAGCCATCCATGGAGCCAGTCTCCAATACAGTTCCCAACGAACCCTATCCTCTGGTATTTAGACTTTGTGTAGCCTCCTCCCACACTGCATCAGGGTGGGTCTGTGTGACCAGTAGAATTTGGCATAGGTGCTAGCATATGACCTCCAAGGGTAGATTATGAAAGACACTGTGGCTTTTGCCTTGTTTCTCTCTTTAATCATTCAATCTGAGGGAAGCCATAGGACAGTCAAGCAGACCTATGGAGAAGTCCATGAAGTGAGACATTGAGACCTGTTCCCAAAAGCCAGCAAGTAACAGAAGCCTCTTGCCTATAGCCACATGGGTGAACTATCTTGGAATGAGATCCTCTAGCCTCAGTCAAGCCTTCAGGTGACTGAAACTCCTGCTGACATCTTGCCTGCAGCCACAGGAGAGACCCTGAGCTAGAACTATTCAGCTAAACTGCTCCCAGAACTTATGAAACAGAGAATTTGTGAGATGGGGTAGTTTGTTATGCAGCAATAGATAATTAATGCTCATTACGCTAAATAAAAGAAGCCAGACACAGAAGGCCACATATTATATGATTCTACTTACATGAAACATCCATAATAGGCAAATCCAAAGAGACAGAGAGTAGATTGGTGGTTGCCAGGGCCCGGGAGTAGACAGGAATGCAGAGCAAATATTAATGGGTATAGGATTTCTTTTTTGGGTGAAGATGTTCTGGAATTGAATGGGTACACAATTTTGTGATTATACTAAAACCACTTAATTGTACAGTACACTTTAAAGGTTGAATTTTAAGGTATGTGAACTGTGAATTTTATGTGAAATTACCTATTTTTTTACATTACAGACTTTGATACCTGGAAGTGGAGTGCAGCTGTAACAAACACCTGAAATGTGGGGGTGAATTTGGAAGAGAACAGTAAACAGAAGTTGAAAGGACTTTGAAAAGAGTGTCAGTGAAAGCCTGAGGAACCCTGAAGAAACTGTTTAGAAGTATGGTGGTCTTTGAGGAGGCTGCAGGCATGGACTTAAAGGAGAGTAAGGAAAAATGTTACTGGAAATTGGAGGAAAGAGGATTATTGTTCTCCAGTGGCAGAAAGTTTAGCAACACTGTTGCCTGCAAGACCACAGAAAGTAGAAAATATGCCTAATGAACTGGGTGAATCTAGCTGAGATTTCCAGACACAGTGTTGACTCTTGGCTTCTTCTTGTTGCTTATGCTAAAAAGGAGGAGAGAGAGAAGCTAAAGGAAGGACTACTAAACAAAAATGAATCAATAATTGATGGTTTGGAAAGTTCCCAGACTCCCCAGATGGCAAAAGATGCTAAGATTAGGAAACAATTTCAAAGCAAAGATAAAATTTACAGTACTTCCAGGAAAAAAACAGTCTAAAGACAAAGTTGAGGGTATGACTATAAAACCCTTTATGACTGTGGAAAGAACCAAGATGGTGCCTCGAAAGCTATTTAAACAATAGGCCTTAATAGAAGCTTAACAGTGTTTTCTCCAATTGTCTCAGCAGAATTCTAAGTTAGAGAGGGGTATATTTTGAAGAGATTTGGGGGTATGGCTTTTTTTTTATTAGCATGAACCTCAATGAGATTAGCAAGAACTTCAATGGGACTCACAAAGTTTTTAAAAATTATATTAGCAGGAAGACTGTTAACTTAGACTGAAAGGAGAGTACAAAAGAGCCCTTTGGACCCTCAAACTTGTACAAGCAGAAAGCAGGCTGAGAAAGCCACTCAGATGCAAACACATATTGCCTTTCATGAAAAAAACAGTAACTCAGAGGGCAGAACTAAGAGCTCTGAGAACACAGCCAGGAGCCAAGAATTATTCTCAAGCCTTGAGTACTAATCAAGCAGCTGCCAACCTGTGTCTGGTTGGATGTGGGGAACAAATAACATCTTCAGTTCACAGGTCTTAGGATCTGTGAGTGAATGAGCCATTTGGGAAGGATTTCCTCCAGGACCAGAGAAGTCTTTAGAAGACTACAACATCTTATCTGAAACCTCATTACAGACCCTGGTGCCAGACCCACCCAACCAATCTACTCCTAAATTCCTGAGCCTCAGAAACCATGGGATAATAAATATGTGTTCTTTTAAGATGCAATAGATAACTAATATACCATTTCTCATAATCTTGTTTCTGCTGTCATATTAAAAGAACAATATTATGAGGTTCCTGTCAAATGAGATTTTCTCTATACTATACATTTAAAAAGTACATTTTTATCAGAATGTTTTATTTCAAGAATTAACACTTTTTTCAAAAAGTAAAAATATAGTTACTTCCCTGAGTATAAAGAATTCATCTTACAATAAAAGACAATTACAAAATTAAGCAATTAGAGGTACATAATTCTCTGCATTCAATTATACTCTATTACAAATTCATTCTTTAAAATCTCATGTATTTGGGGACTTTAATGTTTCAAAAAAACAAACAAAAACAAAATCATAACGGCTCGTTTTGCACCTGTGATGTTAAGGCATGTCTGATCTGTCTTTATCAAATTCCAGAGCAATCTTTAAAGCAGTGTTGTTGAGGCCAACAGATTGCATGTTACATATGATAGAAACAACTGTTCCTCTTGGGGGAAACTTGTTATTTATAGCTTCTGCATCCAGTTCTTCAGGAAGGACCAGTAGGACACTACTGGCACCCACTGCACCTCCAGTGTGTGAGGCATAATGCCGTTGCTTCCTACAAGAACCATATGTTTGCTTCTTTTCCACAACACCCCATGCCATTGCATATTTACCCTCTTTATCCCAAGACATCTCTGTGTTAGGCACTGGTGTCCAAATCATAAGCATTGTTTCTGGTTTGAGATATCCAGGTAAAAGATTTTCATTTGAGTTCTTAAACAGCCCGACTTGGTAACCATACAGCATTGCATTCCCAAATTTCACAAGGTCACCTACTGTAGACAGAAATCCACCACCAGCCCATTTATAGGAGTTATCCACGTAAGGTGTGTTGACAAGACGTCTCTTTTTATTGTAAACATAAAATCTAAAATGAAATAAGAATAGTCATTAAAAATTTGATAGTCTATTATTGACTTTATACATGAAGATGAATAGGAAAATGTATACATGAGACAGATTGTATTTCACTGTAGTGAACATACTTTCTCAGAAACTAACCACTAATTTTCAGTATGAAAATGAAACAGAGATAAGTGAGTAATTAAAGTATAGAAAGTGGGTTGTTTTTTCTATTGGCAAGGCTTGCCCATGCTAAGTGTATCAAACTTCTAATACCTGTAAAAAATGTACTGATTAGTACTACACATGATATTTTCCCCGTGCACATGCAGAAACACCTAATGTTTGGTAGACATTTTCAGTCCCTGGGCTCAATGAATCATGTGCCACATGTAAATTTTATAACTGAAAATGTATATATGGGGATGTTCAGAAATAAGATTAATATTTGTAAGGAGACTATTTCTCCTGGTTAAAAATACATAGAGATACTGTGTATAATGATGTGATGTGGTACTTTCTTGGTGTAGTGGAAGAAGCAGGAGTTAGCAAATCTCAGTTTGAATTCCAACTCTCACCCTTACTGGCTATGCTTATTTGATCTGATTAACAAACACTTATACCAGCGGTCCCCAACCTTTGTGGCACCAGGGACCGGTTTCACGGAAGACAATTTTTCCACGGACCGGGGTGGAGAGGGGATGGTTTCGGGATGATTTAAGCACATTACATTTATTGTGCAATTTATTTTTATTATTATTACATTGTAATATATAATAATTATATGACTCACCATAATGCAGAATCAGTGGGAGCCCTGAGCGTGTTTTCACTTGCCACTCACTGATAGGGTTTTTTTTTTTGTTTTTTTTTTTTGCGGTACGTGGGCCTCTCACTGTTGTGGCCTCTCCGGCTGCGGAGCACAGGCTCCGGACGCGCAGGCTCAGCGGCCATGGCTCACGGGCCCAGCTGCTCCGCGGCATGTGGGATCTTCCCAGACCGGGGCACGAACCCGTGTCCCCTGCATCGGCAGGCGAACTCTCAACCACTGCGTCACCAGGGAAGCCCACTGATAGGGTTTTGATATGAGTCTACAAGCACTTGATTTATTATGGTCTCTGTGCAGTCAAACCTGTCTGCTAATGATAATCTGTATTTGCAGCCACTCCCCAGCACTAGCATCACCGCCTCAGCTCCATCTCAGATCATCAGGCATTAGATTCTCATAAGGAGAGCGCAGCCTAGATCTCTCACATACGCAGTTCACAGTAGGGTTCGCGCTCCTATGAGAATCTAATGCCGCTGCTGATCTGACAAGAGGCGGAGCTCAGGCAGTAATGCAAGCGATGCGGAGCGGCTGTAAATACAGATGAAGCTGCGTTCGCTTGCCTGCCGCTCACCTCCTGCTGTGCGGCCCAGTTTCTAATAGGCCACAAACCAGTAACGGTCCGTAGCCCTGGGGTTGGGGACCCCTGACTTATACAGTTCTTACTATGTTCCAGCCATTGTTCTAAGAACTATATAAGTATGAACTAATTTATTCTTGTAACAATGTTAGGAGGTAGGTAATATAATTCCTGTTTTACAGATGAGGAAACTGAGGCACAGAGAATATAAATAACTTGTCCAAAGCCACAGTTTTTAAGAGGCAGAGTTGGATTAAAATCCAGGCAGTCTGTTACCTCTCTGCTTCCATCCTAATTTGTAAAATGGGGACAAAAACATCTACTTTGCAGAGTTAGAAATAAATGTATAAAGCACTTTGCATATTTCTGATAGGTACTTAATAAATGGTAGCTGTTATTCATTCAATCATTCAACAGTTATTGATGGAACACTATGTGCCAGGCACTGTTTGGATGTTGGGATAAAGTGTAAACAAAAGAGAATAACCTCATGGGGTTTCCATTCTAATATGAGGAGACGGTACCATAAACATTAGGTACATGAAAAGAAATCACAAAATAAACAAAAAAAAAGGACACCTGGCTCATGAGCCTCCTTCCTTTCAAGTTTCATAATAAAATGGTGTTTTAGGGCTTCCCTGGTGGCACAGTGGTTAAGAATCCACCTGCCAATGCAGGGGACACGGGTTCGAGCCCTGGTCTGGGAAGATCCCACCTGCCATGGGGCAACTAAGCCCGTGCGCCACAACTACTGAGCCTGCGCTCTAGAGCCCGTGAGCCACAACTACTGAGCCTGTGTGCCACAACTACTGAAGCCTGCATGCCTAGAGCCCGTGCTCTGCAACGAGAAGACACTGCAATGAGAAGCCCACGCACCGCAACGACGAGTAGCCCTTGCTCGCCACAACTAGAGAAAGCCGCGTGTAGCAATGAAGACCCAATGCAACCAAAAATAAATAATAAAATAAATAAATTTATTTTTAAAAAATGGTGTTCTTAGGTTTTCAGTTTGCTGACAGTCTCACCCGTAATGACCTTCATCTTCATCCTAACTTCGTTATTCATAAAGCACTATCAGACCTGAATCTCACCATCACTTTAAACTGTTTTATCACTAAGGTCTCAAACTCAGACATTTCTTCCTAGGACTATGACTTCCAACCCTTCCAACTCTCCAAATGAACCTGCTTTCTGCCCTCAATGGGACCTTCATCCATCCCCCTTGGGTCGTCCCAATTTTCCCAGGTGTTTTAGTTCCCAGTGGTTTCCCCTGATTTTCTCTTCTAGGCTGAACTATATCAGCTGTGGTCTCATTAGCACTCTTTTGAACTAACACTACACCAATCCATCAATCCTAAATAAATCTAGGTACCCCTTATCTATCAAGAAAGGCTCCAGGAATTCATATAACAAAGCTGACTGGTATAAATTCATACTCTTGCTAAGGGTCTTCACTGCTGTTCTCAAATCCTTCTATTCTTTTCCTGGGTACTCCTTGGTATACTCTTCATAATAGGTATTCCCAATCTCTTCCACCCTCAGTCCTCTACCCTATCTCAGGCCCAGTCATTTTACTGAGAAGATTGAGGCCATCCAATGTGAGCTAGAAACTCCCATCTTTATCTTAAAATGCATTTACATCATCATCCAATCTTTAAAAATTTTCCTATTGTTTTTAAGAGGCATTTTTTTAGTTGTCACAATTATTAGAGGGCTCTTACTGACATTTAGTGGATAGGGGCCCAAGGGTCCCAATGTCCTGTGGTGTATGGGAAAGTCCCACACAGTGGTGCATTCTCCTATATCCTGTGAGATCAACTATCCTACGAGATACCTATGTAAGTAAAGAATCTGTTTATAACTAGCTGAGCCTAGAACCCTCTCCATTTTATATGTAAATATGAAGTACTTTGTACTCTACAATGTATTTTTCTTGAATGTAACCACTATGAAAATTGAAGATCACACTCTATTTTGCTCAAAACTTCAGCCAGAGTTAGCCACCAAGGACATGAGTTGAAGCACCAATGCAATAAACCTGTATTGGTCTGCATTTTGTTGTCACATTTAAAGTAATTTTATGTATTAAGTTGCAGTTGACTTTATTATGTCTTCTCGTGTTGTTGTGAGTAAACATTATCATATTGAGATATTATTATAAATTAAAAATATTCCTTTTATTTCTTCTTTATATTTTAGAGAGTATTGAGTGTAGGTTATATGATCTCTTTGAATTCAGATATTAAAGGAGGTGTTATTACATATTTGTTAAATAAAGGGGCAGTGGTTCTAAAGGCACTGATACTCATTGTTCAGTATAATCTAGCCCTTGCTTACCTATTTGACCTCATCACATACAACATCTTGCCTTACTTTTTTCATGCCAGACTTCTTTCTGTATTTGCAATAAGGCACACTAGCTTTCCTTATTTGTGTTTCAACTCAACAAACATGGCCTAAAACCAATATATTTTAAATAGATCTCCCCACTAACATCCTCTCCCTCTATATCCCATCACCCTGTTCTATTTTCTTCTCATATCTGAGATTCTTAGTTTACATATTTGTCTGTCTCTTCCCATAGAATGTAAGTTTCATAAAGGCAGGAATCTTATCTACCTGGTTCATTGATGCTTCCCCTACCTAGAACAGTACTGGCCATCCACTAAGTACTTGGTAAATATGTTGAACACATGAAAGCATCATTTGTTGGCTAGTATTTAATGGAGACCCCTTGCAAGGAACTGGAGAGAAAAGAAAAACCATACACCCGTGGCTGCTCTCAAAGGGCTAACTGTCCAATAATCTTGTGGGACAGTTCTTAAATTTCAGAGCACTGTATGAATCACCTGGAGATTTTGTTACAATGCAGATTCTGCTTCAGTACATCTGGGGAGGGCCCCAAATTCTGCAGTTCTAACAAGCTCCCACGTGATTCCAATATCACTTTGAGTAACAGGTTGGGGGATGACTAGCAAGATGGATGTGAGGAATCCTGAGCACTAGTGAGAGCTAGCCTTGTTGAAATGGTTCCTCACTTTGCTGGGGAGCAAAATAGTTCAGTTTGACTGAAGCAGAGAGCTTTAAAAGGTGATGCCAGAGGAGTAGATATGGGACAGGGCACAGCTCACAAAGGACTTTCTGCGCCATGCTAGGAATTTTGACTCCTTCACCTTAGTTCACAAAATGCTCTAGTTTTCTATATCCTAAGGGAAAAAAAAAACTTTTCTTTTTTGTTTTACCCGTTACAGCTTCCAGCTACCAGTCCTTTCACTCTTATTGCCAAACTACATGAGACAGTCCGCACCTGCCATTTCCATGCACTCACCCTCTCCATTCATTCAATTCCGTAAAATCTGGCTTCTGTTCCCCCATCTCTACTAATCAGCTCTCTTGCGGGTTATCAAGATCTTCTAATTCCCTTTTTATGGTCCTCATCCTAACTCCCCCTGTAGCACTGTGACCCAGCACTTCGCTGACACTCCCCGCAGGCCACTTTGCTCTGTGCTCTCTCTTCTCACTCTCAATCCTATGATCCCCCGTATCCCTCCAATCACCAGTGGTTCCAGTGTCCCAGGTCTTCTCTTCTACAGAGAGAACTACAAAACTGCAGCTGTACCACAAACTCTGTTCCAAATTTACCATCGGATTTTCTACTAGCATTAATAATTCTCAGATTTCTTTTTTTCTCAATGTTGTTTATCAGAATCAGCATCGGGCCTCATCCCTCCCTTCAAAATTCGTAACTTTGAAGGGACAGTGGGCATATATAATTTGAAAAAGGATTTCTCTTTCTTCTGTCAAGATTCTTATATGTTCCCCAAAAGTCCAAGTCATAATATTGGGTGAAGCAGGAGTGACCACAGGTATGTGCTCTGAAGGTTAAAAGAGAATAAAGTCTACAGAGGATCTTAACATGCTCTCCTGAGAACCAATGATTTGATACGTGGTCTCCTCAGTTCTCAAAATGAACATGTCCAAAACTACTCTCTTCTGAACCTTCGTATATTTCTCCTCTCCATTAAAACCTTTCTTGCCTCTCTTGTCCTCAAATCTCTCATATCCAATAATGATAAATCCTCATTCAACCTCAGCTTTCTGTCTGACCATTCTCCCTCCTTCCATTCCTATGGCCACTCCTGTATTTTAGGTTCCCATTACTTTCTGCCCCAACTCTGATTACACTTTTATTTCCCGCCAATCAAATCTCAAAGAAGCCACATAACAGAAAAACAAAAATGTTTTCTCACTGAGAAATATATTTATTAAAGTGAACTCCAAGTTTTTAAAGTAGGAGAGAACTACCAATCTATTTTGGTTAATAATCAGCTTTGTGCAACTTTTAATAAAGCATTTCAAAGCACCTACATCAAGGTTGGAAATTAGGATGACTCAGTCACTCCTCTTTTAAAATATAAATTTATGGAGAATTTTAGACTTTAATCTAGAATTCTAAACTTTAAAAAGGTAAATTCAGCCTTTAATCTTTTGATTCCTCTTCACAGAGGACAAATTAATGACTTTTCATGAAAATAAATTTGTTTAGCTGAATGATAACTTTATTATTTCAAATTCTTAAGGAATTTCTGCACTAAAAAGAATGGAATTATAGACACAAGTTCTTAAGTTACTGGGACATCTTTGTAACTGAATAATTGATAGAATGATGCCAGATGACAAACAGCCTCTCCCCACTTATTTAAGAATCCCTAGTTTCTACACAAGATTATATTATCACAGAAATATACATCTACAAACTCATAAATTCAAAATAAATTTTTAAAAGCTTCTTAAATGCCTTTACAAACAATTATGCATCACTTTGTATTTTATTGCTATGAGAAGTTTAAAGAACCACAGAATTTAAAATACATATTATAAACACCCAATCCCACTCTAACATTTAGCATTAACATGGACTGAACCTACTACTAGAGTCCATCAGCTAAAGCATAGAAAACAGCTTCATAAGGAACAACGCTTAATTTTAGAAGATACTCTAGAAAATAAAGATAATAAATAATAATTAAGATAATAAGAAAAGGTAAGACCATATCTATACTGTCAAAATACAGCAATCCCTTCAGAAAACATTCATTTTATTTGATTTTGGTCCTATCCAACTATGAAAGAGATTTTTGTTGCAAGTATTGTGCCAAACACAGAGAAAATATGAACAGAGTCTAATAATAAGCTAATGCATTGACTAAGGATTCCCCCATCAACAAACTGAGTGTCTTTCAGTGGCAAGAACATTCACTCCATTCCCCTGTGGTCTTTGCTTAAAGAGTTATCTAGTTTACTTGCCTATACAGACTATACTTGAAATACAGAATCAATATCTATTTACATATACAGAATCAATGTTCCCAGTCTTCCATTTAAGAAACCCCAGTTTTATTCAGGACAACAGTGCACCCAGCTAAAAACTAATTTCTCTGCATTCCTTACAGCTGAATGTGCCCTATTGCTAAAATTCTGGCCGAAGAAATGTAAGTAGTATTTTGGAGTGGAATTCTGGGGGAATACCTTAAACAGGTGACAGGCACTGGGAGGCACTATTTTAAACACACACACATACATACAGAGAAATGATAAAGATGATAAATATTTACTCTTGGGATATAGTAACTCTAAGAAGCCTAGGTCAAGATAATGTAAACATATTTAATTTATGATTATACCAAGGGGTCAGTAGACTAGATAACAAAGCTGCAAACTTTTGCTGGAAATTTTATTTCTTGTACAATGGTACCATAAAACAAATGAATGGAAACATATGCATTTACTAAATTTTACTTTAAGGTTTTTTTTTTTTTAAACACACATCTTTGAGAAGATTTCTTTTACTCCCTGAACTTCTCCCCAAAGCTGGTGAAATAATTACTAAGCTCTTTTGAAATAATTACTACAAAAATAAAAAAAGAATCAGAGTTGAGCTTTAGAGGCCTGAACAGATATTGTATCAAGTAAAATAAAAACAAAGCAAATGGACAGAACATTTTCCTTGCTAACATATTTCCTTCTTCTTTTAGTGTCCTATTTTATTTCTGCAGCCTATTTATTCTACCTGAAATGAATCACTTACCCCTTTAGCACCACTGGGCACAACTAAAACCTAAAGAAAAAAACCCAGAGTTGACAGCAACCTTTAACAATAGAAACAGAAACCCACTGCCATTTTCAAAGAATGGGAGATAAAATGAAATTAACTCAATCATATGCCATATTTTGATTTCTGTGCATCATAAATTAATCACTCATTAAGAAAACAGTAAATGATAGCTGCCTTGCAGTCTGCACATTCATGGAGCCTTAATTTTCAGCTGAGAAAAGAGGCTCAATGATTCTCCCTTATATGTAAGTGTAGGCATCTGTTATCAAATGCCTAGATTTGAATCAAAATAAGGTCATGCGTCTATGCCATCTTTATTAGAGAATCTTTTCTAGATTCAACTGACAATTTCAGGTATTTGTCATTTTTTCTTATGCTTTCCAGTAGAATATAATGTTGGACCTAAAAATAATAAACACTGTCTGAAGTGTTTGAAAACTACAGGCCATTTCCATCATTACAAAGTCTACAAATAACAAATGCTGGAGAGGGTGTGGAGAATAGGGAACCCTCCTACACTGTTGCTTGGGAATGTAAGTTGGTGCAGCCAGTATGGAAAACAGTATGGAGGTTCCTCAAAAAACTAAAAATAAGAGTTAGCATATGACCCAGCAATCCCACTCCTGGGCACATACCTGGATAAAACTGTAATTCAAAAAGATACATGCACCCCTATGTTCATAGCAGCACTATTCACAATAGCCAAGATACGGAAACAATCTAAATGTCCATCAACAGATGAATAAAGAAGATGTGGTACATATATACAATGAAATACTACTCAGCCATAAAAAAAGAATGAAATAATGCCATTTGCAGCAACATGGATGCAACTAGAGATTAACATACTAAGTTAAGTCAGAAAGAGAAAAATACCATATGATATCACTTATATGTGGAATCTAAAATATGGCACAAATGAACCTATCTACAAAACAGAAACAGACTCACAGACATAGAGAACAGACTTGTGGTTGCCAAGGGTGGTGAGGAAGGGAGAGGGATGGACTGGGAGTTTGGGGTTAGTTGATGCAAACTATTACATTTAGAATGGATAAACAACAAGGTCCTACTGTATAGCACAGGGGACTGTATCCATAATCTCCTGGGATAAAACATAATGGAAAAGAATATAAAAAAGGAATGTATATATGTGTATAACTGAGTCTCTTTGCTATACAGCAGAAATTAGCACAACACTGTAAATCAACTACACTTCAATTAAAAAAAAAAGAGAATAAAAAAGAAAAAAACTACGGGGACTTCCCTGGTGGAGCAGTGGTTAAGACTCCAATGCTGCCAATGCAGGGGGCTTGGGTTCGATCCCTGGTCAGGGAACTAGATCCCACATGCACGATGCAACTAAGAGTTCGCATGCCACACTAAGGAGCCTGTGAGCTGCAAGTAAGGAGCCCGTAAGCTGTAACTAAGGAGCCTGCCTGCCACAACTAAGACCCAGCTCAACCAAATAAATAAATAAATAAATATTTTTAAAAAACCACCCAAAATAAAAAAACTACAGGCCATTTAAAAATTAAAATTCATTGCTTGCTGCTAACCTAATTTCTTTTAGGTTCAAAAAAACTTCTTTCAGGCTGATTTGCAATGCATATTTGATCCTTTTGAATAAGCTGGTAATTTAAAAATGGTAACTTAACGAAATACAACAGAAAATTGAACAAAACTAGTATGGGGATAGGAAGATAAAGCTACAAAATCTACCATTTCATCTAGTCAAGTACCATTTAGCCATTTGTAAAGCATGTTCCCTAATGGAACCGTAAAAAGTAACAGCTGATTTAAACACAGTTAAATGTGTTGTTACCTTTCTAACAAACCAAATAATAGTAAGAGTGAAATGGAAAAGAAAACACCATAACAGTAAAACTCATGTTAGTCTTTAGTCCCCAAATTCTCTTCCAATGCCTCTTTTACAAATTACTTGTAAAAATTATGATAAAATTTTAGTTTGATATATTTCAATAAAATGATTTTCAAACTTTTACAGTGGAGAAACCTGGTATATACCACCTCAACAAAGTGATTAAAATTACCATCACCAGTAATGGAACAAATTGAACTCATGTGACTTCTGAGAGACTTGACGACTAAATGCAATGTGTGTGCTTATATTAGACTCTGCACCAGAAAAACAAGTTTTTTCCTTTTGTTATAAAGGACATTATTGGGACAACTGGCAAAATATGAATAACGTCTGTAGACTTGATATGAACCTTGTGTTGATATTAATTTCCTGGATGTCCTTATCTTTAGAAAATACACACTCAAGTATTTATGGTTACCATTTAAGTATAAGGGGCACCATGTCTGCAACTGATTTCCAAACGGCTGAGAAAAAAATAACATAGAGACTGACAGATAAAGCAATGTGGTAAAATGATTAACATGTGGGAAATCTGGTTGAAGCGTATATGAAAATTCTTTGTACTACTTTGTGTAACTTTTCTATAAGTATGAGACAATTTCAAAATTAAAAAAAACAATTAAAAAACGTAAATAAAGCATGAACGAAAACATAAAAAAAAGGATGATGGAAGAGCAAATTATAGATGCCCATGATGGGTGCAATTTTAGTTTAATTATTCATGTGCTTAAATTATTATTGCTATCTTTCGCCTAAGGATCTTGGGGTACTTCAAATATATGTGTATTTGAAAAATAAAATATATTTTATTTTCCTTACATTATAGGTGGAAAAACAGACATGTAGAAAAGCTCCCAAAATGTGGCAAGTTGATTCTGGAATGGAGACAAGCAAAATGTGACTTTAAATTGATAACAGTGTAAAGATGAACACCAGACACACCAGACACACCAGAAGGTATTCATTTACCTTGCTCTATTGTAAATCACTGGCTCATTTTCTTCCTGCACAGTTGTCAGCATATCCAAGTCATGGAATATTTTCTGCATATAGTCCAAATATTTATATCCTGAAGCTCTTTCTACTATGGCTGCCAATAGGGTATAGCCAAAAGTTGAATACAAAAACTGACTACCTTGAGACATCATTTTAAGGGGGAAAAAAAAGAAAATGCTTCATTATTATTTAAAAACATGTAAAATATTTTCCCACTGAAAATTGGCATATCTTTAAAACTGGAATGTTTTACTTTAGCATTTAGGTAAAGATCATGGATGATATATTAACAAATTTAGTCAACTTTGCAATGGCCCTGCTTATTCCATGTCTCTAACACAAGAATAAAATGATGATCCATACACTTATCAGTTTTTTTGTTTGTTTTTTTGTCTTTTTTGGCTGCACCAAGTGGCCTGTGGGATCTTAGTTCCCCAACCAGGGACGAACCCCGTGCCCCCTGCCATGGAAGCATGGGAGCCCTAACCACTGGACCACCAGGGAATTCCCACAAACAAGTTTTAAAATGAAAATGGAATACAAGTACATAAGCCTGCAATAAATTTAAAGATAAAGTGGTTTCAGTAGGCATCATATCAAAAAATATACAGAAAAAGTTATTTTTATAGATCAGCTTTTTGGGAAATAAAATTTAGTTGATGCATACTAATTTAAGAAATGAAAGCACAAAAGAAGTTGAACAATTTAAATACTAAGTTAAATACTAATGAAATACTAAAATATTAGCAATACTTTATCATGCCAACTTCGGTTTAGATTTTATTTGGAGAATTTTTCCAATATTTAATTTTTTCCATGAATATCTTGATACTGAGAATCCTCTAAATGTCTAGGTAGCCTCCAATGAAGCTAAATCAAACAACTAGCTGCCTGGATGCTAGGCTTTGTTAAGAACTACAGACAAAAAAGCAAACATCTGACAACAAAACCCATGCCATAATCATCAACCACACTGAATGCACTCAGGATGGTATCATTTTGCATTTTCTGAAAATTAATACTTCAGTAATGATGACTTTGTAAAAAGAAGAAATTAACACTCACCAGGTTTAAAGAACAAAGGGTCATTTTTAAATAATCTTAGGGATTCAATTGAATTTTCAAATTTTTCTTTCAAATATAATTCGCCTTGTTCAAAATCATTCTTTTTCTTGCAAGGTTTTGAATTTCGGCCTTTGGCTTCATTATCTTGCTCTATCTTAGCTTTAGCAAAGTCATTCTTTTCATTACTTTTGCCTCCTTTTACTTTTAACTCTTTTTCTTGGTCAGATTCCATCGTCCCTTTCATCATCTTCAAGGCTTTATAAGCTTTCTCTTCTTTCACCTTTTTCATGTCCTTTTCATAATGACGAATTCCACTTAAGTGGGAAATCAATAATCTTGTTGTGACAGAAACCTAATTGTAAAAACATGAAAATTCAATTACAATATTAAACTGCATAATAAAAAGTTAGTAGCCCTGGAATAATGTTTCAGCAATATTTTCCATTTTAAACTGCTGCTAGAATAATGTCATGTACACACCTTTAGCCTCAAATTTCAGAAAAATACCCTCTCGGTTATTATCTGGATAAAACAAAACTTTAATCCATTAACATTAAAAACAAACCAAAGAATCCTATGAAAGCTTTTAAACCACTTAAATGTCATTAGAAAAATGAACTGTGAGATTTATTACCTTTTCACCTTCATATTCTTTTTCTGGGAATTCAGGAACATAATGTTGTACTGGAATATCAAGATCCAGTTTCCCTGCTTCCCACAATTTGGCAATAGCAACCATGGTGAGGCTTTTGCTGATACTAGCAATTCTCATAACTGTCTCTGGCTTGCATGGTACACGGTTCTCAACATCAGCATAACCTAAACCTTTGGGGAAAAAAGCAAAAAGTCACTATTAATAGGCTTCATGGTCAAAGGAGTCTTCAAAAACTGTAATACTACTACCTTAAAACATTCTATGTGTTTATCTAAAGGAAAAGATATTTCACTTGTATAAGTTAATTAAAACTCAACATATAAGGGATGAGTCTTAGCAATACTGACAACAGTAAGCCTAACAAATTAACCTTATAACTAAACTGAAATTGTACACTGTACACAACAGTAATTTTCTGATTCAGTTACTAATGATTCTTAGCTTATCTAAACAATTTGGTTATTCCACATTTTAAATAAGTTACTCTACATTCTTTAAAGAAAATATCATTGTTCTTCAGATTACATTTATTCTTGATTTTTGAGTGACTTTCTACTGAATTCCTTAAAATAACCAATAAAAACAAATGTGAAAAGATGCCCTGCAAACCCAATCTAGTTAATCATTAATTTATTTCAGCTGCAAGTCAGAAGAAAAACAATGTACCACTAATTTAAAGCTCTTTCTAGAAAATATTTTAAGTTTGGTTTCATCTTCTACAGGATAAAGATGTGGAAATCTGAGACATACAAAGAACTGAGATCTGAAAAGAACGAAAAGGCATACAATAATTATTTTCACCTGTAAATGTAAATAATGCTGAAAAATATCTGCATAAAAACAAAGCCTCTGCACCAGAAAAACAAGTTTTTTCCTTTTGTTATAAAGGAAAAAAAGCTCTATAGAGCTGACTTTTATATAATTTTAGATTACAATATCCGTCATAAATGTTGATCGGGGTACACTTAAACTTGAAGGAAGAATCATTTCTCTTTAAATTCAAAACCTTACTGCTCCTATCAACTTCTAAAGGTACTACTTCCTCTAAACGATGTTTGAAACAACATTTCCTAAAAATTGAGTTCCTAAAAACCTGCTGTGATGAGTTGGACCAATTTGTGTGCAATGAAAAACTAAATCAAATTATAAAATGCTTTGATAAAAGTATGATAAAATGCTTAGAAGTCTCTCTTCCAAAGCTGCTTGCTTTTTGTTTGAAAAAAAAGCTGACACCTCTGCATAGTAAAAAAAAAAAAAAACTAATAAAGTAGATTGTAAGCTCATTAAGGACAAGGAGTCATGTATATCCCTTGTTCTTAGTACAGTGCATTTTACAGAATGGGGGACTCAGTAAATTGTTGACTGAACTAAAAAAGAAAAACATTAAATTCTGACGTTTTATCTAGTCATAAGGGTTATCTACAAATGTGCAGTTAACAGACCGTTCTATACACCACTTTGAGAACAATACAACAAACCATCTTTAAGACTTCAGTTTACTCATCAGAGTCACACTTTAAACCCTGCTGTTTATATAAAGTCCAATTCTTTAGTTTGTTAGTTTTCTCTACAGTATGTATAGTTTTATGAAAACTGAACGGCACTTCATGGGATTCACGCCAAACAGTAACACATCAAGATTTCATTCACCGACTGGCACAAAACAAGCCAATAAATAAAACTATTCTGAGCCCACCTTCTGACCAGACTTCTTTTCCATCTACAGAGACTCCAACCACAATGCCCGGTGCGCCCACCTCATCCTAAGAGCCAAGGGGAGAGAACGGTTCAAAGACAGGCAGAAATCCCTCGCACGTCCGCCAGCGTCTTCCTCTGGTGGGGCTTCCCTCGGCCCGGGCCCCGCCCACCTCGGTTCGGGGCCCCGCCCACCTCGGCTGGGCCGGCAGGGAGTTAACCGTGAGGGGTGTGCCCGCTGGGAGAACTAAGGGAGAAGGGGCGGTCCCCGAGGCGGGCCGTGACCTCCGCCCCGACTTGGGCAACCCCCCGAGAGCGTCTGACCATGGCCGGGAGGTCGGGACACGGGAAGTCTCTCTGGGAAGCCGACCGCGGGCATCCAGCCGCCCGGGGTGGCGTCCGCTCGCCCCGAGAGATGACCACCAAACGGCCTCACGCCGGGGTGACGCCGGGGGTGGGGCGCCGGGTTCCCGGCCGCCTACGCCCCCCGTCGCCGCACCTTGATTCTGTGCAGGAGGTCGCGGCTGCGGTCGATGGCTCTGGCAAAGCGCCTGGAGTGCGGCGGCGTCGGGGTCTGCGGAGACCACTGGGCGAGGGGCTGCTCCTGCAGCGGCAGCGGCTCGGCCTGAGGCGGCGTCTCAGGGTCTGGGGCCGCGGTGGGCGGCGTGGGGGACGCACCCCTCAGCCCGCCGGCCAGCTTCACCCCAAGCGCCAGCCCGAGACCCAGCCCGAGGCCTCCGACCCAGCCAGGGCCGAGCGGCGGCAGCCCGGCGCGCTGGTGAGCTGCACGCCGCCCGCAGCCCCAGGCGCAGCTCCCGTGGGTCACGGCCCGGTTTGTCACGGCTGACAGGAGCCGGTACATGGCGTCTCTGGCGAGCCTGCAGCTTCAGAGCTCGCGCAGGCCTGGCGGGCGGCAGAGGCGCGAGGAAGGGAGGGGAGGAGGGGAGGAGGGGAGGGGGCGGTGACCGCGTTCAGGCCCTAGCAGTCGAGGCCCGATGGCCGGAGCGCCGATCGCATCGAGTCCTTCCTCTTTTCCTTTTTTCCTTTGCCTCGTCTCTTGATATTTCTTCATCTTTCTCCCCCCCGCACACACTTTTCCTTCTCTGCCTCCCCTTAGATCAAGTGTCACCTCCTCAGAGAAGCCTTCCTAGTCCCCGTCCCCATGGGAGCTCTCGCCACACCTAGACCCCCAGTGCGCACGCCTCCTTAATAACACTTAACACTTATGTTTCACTGAACTAATCTGATTTCTTACCAGACTGTGACCCTTTGCAGAACCTTGACTTTTACTTTTGGATCTTCATCTCCTGCAACAGCGCTTGGCACACAGCAGCCGCTCAGCAGGCGTCTCCTTTCCCCCCAGGACCCTCTTTTCTCTCTCGTAACTGTCTCCATTCTTTGTCTCTTTTGGGCTCCTTCCATTTCTCTGAGGCCCTTTAAAATCCCTTACTTCTCAAAGTCTAGCTCCATACCACATCAAACATATTGTTGTATCTACGCCTCATATTTTTAAAAAACTTGGTTGTTGTTGTAAAACAAGAAAGTTGTAAATAAAATGTGCAGACTTCCCTGGTGGCGCAGTGGTTAAGCATCCGCCTGCCAACGCAGGGGACACGGGTTAAACGTCTCCAGCTGCTCTAACTATTCTTCATTTCTCAAGGTTTCCAAGCCTCAAACTGGCTCTAAGAACTAGACACAGTACTCGAGAATCTACCAGTAAAGTGAGACCATCAGTTCCCATCCTCTGGACAGTTACCATTTTTTACCAGTTGTATCATGGCATTTGTTCATAATGAATGTAAAAGACATAGCCAGTGGTGGTTACAATAAATTCTCACTTCATCATTCTTTTAAAAACTATAAATAAAATGTGTAGACTTCCCTGGTGGCGCAGTGGTTAAGCATCCGCCTGCCAACGCAGGGGACACGGGTTCGAGCCCTGGTCCGGTAAGATCCCACGTGCCGCGGAGCAACTGGGCCCGTGAGCCACAACTACTGAGCCTGCGCTCTAGAGCCTGCAAGCCACAGCTACTGAGCCCACGTGCTACAACTACAGAGCCTGAGCACCTAGAGCCCGTGCTCCACAACAAAGAGAAGCCACCCGGTGAGAAGCCTGCGCACCGCAAGGAAGAGCAGCCCCACTCGCGGCAACTAGAGAAAGCCCTAGCGCAGCAACGAACATGCAAGGCAGTTAAAAAAAAAAAAAAAGAAAAAAAGAATTAAAAATAAATAAATAAAATTTGCACTTAAAACTTTTAATCCAAAAGTAAATCATATAATTTAGTTAGCTATGATTTCTGACAGCTGTAGATGATCAGAGCTTCTTGTGAAATAACAAACCTAACCTCAAACTATCAATACTACAAAATGTAAAATGTGTATAATCCTAATTGAACGGTTAATTATGTTAATTTTGAAGATAAACATCCATTCCAATTTTTACAATTTTCTCTTTATACTTTGGGATATATAATTATTTTTATATATTACAATTATACTATCTACTTTAAATGTTTTATTATTTTTAAAATTAAAATATTTAATATTTTAAATATTAAATAAAATTATTTAAATAAATAATAAATATATATTTCCCAAAGATTTTTGAAAGCCTGTAAGCCTTAATACTGGGACAATATACCCAATGTATAAAATGAGTCTGTCTTTCCTTACAGGTGGAATTTGTAGAGAGAGAATTTTCAGGCTTGAATTGACAAGCTATTGTCAAGAGAAAAAGGTATAAACATCTTGAGCTACTGTTTAAGGAAAACGCAATAACAGTAACCACATCTAGTCAGAAGATACTGGGGCTAAATAATTATAAAGTGGTGGGCTGTTCATAAAGCCTACAACCCTGAAGAGATCAGTGTATCTTAGGACCCAGAGGGTTTGGCAGTGAAACTCACTGAGGTTCCTGGAGCACCACCTGCTGTTAGAGTGGACAGGTGCACCCTGTCAAGATGGTATTGGCGGTTCCCATCATAGGGGTCCCCACTATTCCAAGCACATGTCAGTGAGAGAAAAAAATATAAAGAGAAGAATGTAAAAGACATAGCCAGTGGTGGTTACAATAAATTCTCACTTTATCATTCTTTTAAAAACTATACATGTATGTTTTATGTACTCTTCTGTACCTCTCCTTGGATCAGAAGTGGAACAGAAGCAGAGAGCCATATAGCAAAAGCCAAAGTCCTGATGGACTTCTTCCAGTTTAGAAGCAGGTAGAGACCACCCAAAGTACGGCTTCTGTGAAGGTAGTGAAGAATAGATGTTCTCCGTGAAAGCCAGGTGCCTAGGAGGCAACTTAACCAAGCAGCTGGCAGACATGTTGGCAGGATTTTTACTATCACTGTGAGGCAGAAGCCCAGAGCTCCGATATGTCAGCTGGCTCTGGACTGGGAGCCACAGAAACCAGGTAGAAGAAAAGTAAACCACAAGACAGGGAGAGGAGTGGGATGACAGAAAAAGAAAGGAAAAGGAGAGGAAGGCAAAGGAGGAAGGAAAGAAATTTTCCATTGAAAATAAACCTACAAACCAAATTTCTGAAACATATAAGGAAAATATTTCTAAAAAGACTGGCACCAAAATCAATAATCAAGAAGTGAAATCAGCTCAGACAAATGAACACAGTAGAACAATCTACAGAAAAGAAAAAAAA
The DNA here is from genome assembly GCF_964270905.1 of Leucopleurus acutus. Classification (NCBI taxonomy): domain Eukaryota; kingdom Metazoa; phylum Chordata; class Mammalia; order Artiodactyla; family Delphinidae; genus Leucopleurus; species Leucopleurus acutus. The sequence continues at coordinate 132,105,495 of NC_139142.1, read as the reverse complement.
AAAGGAAGGAAGAAAGAAAGAGAAAAAAGGCCATTCCCTGGCTAAAAAAAGATGGATTAATAGAAAACAAAATAAACATGTTTTTTTCAAAGAATTCTCAAAGAGAGAAGTGAATCATAATATTCACAAAACGAACAAGGATTATGAAATAATAAATGAAACAAGAATATAAGGATGAAAAAGAACTTACCAGAAATCATATAAATAAAAACTCATGAGAGCTTTAGAAAGAGTATCTCTTCCTAAGTTGGAAGTACAAATTTGGTGAGCTGTCTCTATCAGAGGTCAGTTTTTGTTTTCCTTTAGTGTTTACTTTTGCAGGCTAAACGTCTCCAGCTGCTCTAACTATTCTTCATTTCTCAAGGTTTCCAAGCCTCAAACTGGCTCTAAGAACTAGACACAGTACTCGAGAATCTACCAGTAAAGTGAGACCATCAGTTCCCATCCTCTGGACAGTTACCATTTTTTACCAGTTGTATCATGGCATTTGTTCATAATGAATTTGTTGTCAGCAATCAAGTCTTTTTTTACATAAACCATGTAGTCAAACCCAGCTTCTCTTCCATATCAGGTACTTGCAAGATTGATTTAATATGTACAGTGTCTCTATTGACCTTTATCTTATTGGTTTTGGCTTTGTATTTCCATGGTGGTATTTTAAATCTAAATTCTGTCAAAATAAACCTTTGACTTTCATCTTATCTGCAAACAAGATAGGCAAGCTTTCTGTCTTGTTCAAAATACTGAATAGGGCTGGACCTTAAATAGAACCCACTAGTACACCAGTAGAAACTTCTCTCCAGGAGATCAGAGGTCCAGTAGCCAATACTCTTCTGATACGGTTGTTCAAACAGATGGAAGCTCATCATTGCTATTCTGTGACTATTTTGTGACCCTCTAGTGTGATAGACCCTCTAGTACTATCATGAAGATAGTACTTCTGTTTCCTCTTCTTTTTTCCTCTTCTGAATGTTTCCCATTGCAATCTTGACCTCAGGTCCATTGAAAGCTTTTGCAAAACCCTACTTTATTCATCCAACACATATTTATGGGCATCTGCTCTTTGCCAGACAAAGTGTTGAGGTTACAACGGTCACTCAAAAGAGATACACTCTCAGCCCTCCTGAAACCTCCTAGGCTGGAGGGTAAGATAGTCATGAATCACATAAACACACAAATAAAGGTAAAATCCCAACTGCATTAAGTGCTGTGTAGAAGAAATGCAGTGTGTTGGGAGTTTATAATGGTGAAATTTGACCTAGTCTGGGAGATTAGGCTTTCTTGATTAAGTGAAATTAGATCTAAAACCTTAAGGTTAAATGGGAATTAACTTGGTTGAGTATGGGCAGACAGAAAGAGGAAGTGTTCCATGCAGAGGAATCAGTAAGTGCAAAGGCCCTGTGGTGGGAGAGAGGAGGTTTCATTCAAGGAAGTAAAAGATAACCATGGCAGCTGGCATGGAGAACTAAGGGAAGTGAGGTGAGGGATGAGGGTGGGGACTGACCATTTAGGACCTTATCTCTCTCTCCCCTGTTATTTCTTTGGAAGAAGGAATACTCTTCTAGAGCAGCTTCTCCTTATAAGTCCTGCTCTAGTATATAGTGTAATATGTAATATTATGAAATACTATTTATTTTCTTGGCTTAACATTTCGGGTTTGCTTCATCATTCATACTCTGTGCTTTGGTCATAAATATTACTGTTAATCAGCTTCCTGCTCCACCTTCCAACCCCAAGAATTAGTGAATTACTTCCCCCTTCATGCTGATACTTTATTCACACTTGTTCCTCATACTATCTGGTTTATAAGTTTTGTTTCAGTGACTTATTCTTTTATCCCTTAAAATTTCAAAAAGGATATATTTACTTTGGATGGTAGTTTGGGAGTATCGATTTAGCTATTACATATGCTTATAATTCATGACCCAGCAATACCATTTTTAGGTTATATATTCTACAGCAGTGATTTTCAAAGCATGGCCCTTGGACCGGCGTCATTAGCATCACCTGAGAACGTGTTAGAAATGCAAATGCTCAAGTCCCACCCAGATCTACTAAATCAGTGGTGCCCAGCAATCTGTGATTTTAAAACCCCACCAGCTGATACTGATACATGCTAAAGTTTGAAAAAAATCTACTCTAAAGAAATATCCGCATACATCGTATCAGGTAACTTTTGCTGTTAGAACAAGTATTTATTTAGCTCACAGGTCTCCAGGTTGGCAACTCTGGCTGGACCCAGCTAGGCAGTTCTGATTTCCTCTGGCTCAGTCACTGTCAGCAGTCCGCTGCTGGGATAGCTGGGGGCTGGCTGGCGTAGGATGCCCTCAGCTGACACAGCTCAACTCTGTTCGGTGTGGTCTCTCTTTCCCCAACAGCCTGGCCTGGGTTTGATCACCTGGTGGCTGGACAAAACTCCAAGGGATAGAAAGCAGAAGCATTCAAGGCCTCTTGAGGCCTAGGCTTGAAATTGGCACACTGACATGTCTGCTGCATTCTACTGGCTGAATTAAGTCCAAGGTCATCCTAGATTCAGGAGGAGGAAAAAGGACTTTACCTGCTGGTGGGAAGAGCTGCAAAATCAAATTGCAAAGTGTGTGGATACAGGGAGGGTGGAGATTGTGACTTTTTTTTTGCCATCTTCTACACACATGCATATAGAAACAATACAAGGCTATTGCACCATTTTTGATGATAACAAAACAATGAAAACAACTTAAATACCCTTCAGTAAGGGAATGGGCAGGTTGTGGCACATACATACTAAGGAATACTATGTATCCACTGAAACGAATAAGCTAGGTCTCTTTCTAGGTCAACTAGAAATAAAAAACTTTGTTTTTTGAATGAAAAAAAGGAAACTGAAGAGCAATTGGAAAGAATACCATTTATATATATATATGTATATATAAAATAAGCACCTCTATTTATTTAGGCTGCACCAGGTCTTCGCTGTGGCATCTTTTAATTGCGGGATTTTAGCTGCAGGATCTTTTAATAGTTGTAGCATGCAGGCTTCTTAGTTGCGGCATGCATGCATAATCTAATTCCCCGACCAGGGATCGAACTCCGGGCCCTGCATTGGGAGCACAGAGTCTTACCCACTGGGCCACCAGGTAAGTCCCTACCATTCATATATTCTTAAAACCTACACAATATTATATATTTCTGATGGGTACATATAATACATTTATGAAAGTATTACAGGAGGTCTAGAAGTATATACATCTAACTTATACCAGTGATTACTCTTGGAGAGTGGGAAAGGAGGCAAGAATTCAAAGGGGTAGTCAGAGAGCATATTAGCTTTATCTGTTAGGCTCTCATTTAAAAAACACATTTATATGTATTCTGTGAAATTAAAAATTAAAAAATAAAACACAGATTTCGTAGGAAGCTCATTTCAGGATAAGTCTCTTCTCTGACATGTTCTTCCAGGTCGTTATGAGATTCTGTCATTCACTCAGTCACATTTAGTGAAGACTGCTGTGTTCTATGCACTGTACTAGTCGCCAGGAGCACTCAATCTTGCCAAGTTCCCATCATTTTAGTCTCTAAGTCCTTCATTTTCTGACCCCTGTCTTCAAGTCATTAGCAAGAAATTCTAGGGTTTTTTCTTACTGCATCATGGAGTCCATGTTTATCAGAGAAAAGAGCTGTGAATGGTGGGGCTTAACCAAATCTGTATCTGGGAAGATGCATACCTCCCAGTGAACCTTGTCATGATTAAATAGATAGATGTCATCTCTCAGCAGGGATCACATACTGTGTTAGCATTGCCATTTTCTTTTTTTTTAAGTTAATTTCTTAATTTATTTACTTTTGGCTGTGTTGGGTCTTCATTGCTGCGTGCTGGCCCTCTAGTTGCAGCAAGCGGGGGCCACTCTTCATTGTGGTGCGCGGGCTTCTCTCGCTAAGGAGCACGGGCTCTAGGCATGCAGGCTTCAGTAGTTGTGGCACTTGGGCTCAGTAGTTGTGGCTCACAGGCTCTAGAGTGCAGGCTCAGCAGTTGTGGCACATGGGCTTAGTTGCTCTGTGGCATGTGGGATCTTCCTGGACCAGGGCTCGAACCCATGTTCCCTGAATTGGCAGGCGGATTCTTAACTACTGCACCACCAGGGGAGTCCCAGCATTGTAATTCATTTTCATCCCATCCCTATACCCTCTTGCAAAACCTACTCCGAGAGCTTGCTCCAAAGCTTTTATTGAGCAAAGGATAGAAGTTCATACATACTTGTCACAAATGACTGGATGACAGGTAGACCCTTACTCAAGGTAGGCCAAATCAGTTTCTCTGTCCCAGAACTTTGTAACTGTGGTACAGAAATTCTGGTCAGTCTTTCTTGAGTGGTTGTGCTGGTGGTATGTACCTCCATCCTCATCACTCTTATTCAACACAGTGCTAGAAATTCTAACCAGTACAATAAGGCAGGAAAGAAAGTAAAGGGTATACAGATTAGAAAGGAAGAGGTAAAACCATCCCTATATGCAGAGAACATGATTATCTAGGTAGAAAAATCCCAAAGGAATCTTAAAAACAAATAAAACCTCATAGAATTAATAAGTCCAACACGGTCATAGGCTATAAGAAAAGCATACAAATACTAATTGGATTTCTATATAATAGCATTTTGGACACCAAAATTTTAAGTGCAATACCATGTTTTATCACTCAAAAAAATCCCAAAAGTTTTAGGTGTAAATTTAACAAAGTATGTACAGGACTTGTATCCTGAAAACTATATAACAGTGATGAAAGAAATCAAATAAGATCTAAATAAATGGAGAGACCTACCATATTCAAGGATTGGAAGATTCAACATAGTACAGATGCCAATTCTCCCTAAACTGATAGATAAGTTTAACACAATTACTATAAAAAAAGCAAGATTTCTTTTGTAGATACAGGCAAGAATATATTAAAATTTATATGGAAAGACAAAGAGACCAGAATAGCTAAAACAATTTTGAAAAAGAAGAATAAAGTGGAAGAAATTAGTCTACCTGATTTCAAGGCATATTATATAGCATAGTAATCAAGACTGTGTGGTACTGACAGAGAAAAAGACATATAGATCAATGGAATAGAATAGAGAACATAAAAAGAGACCAATACAAATATGTCCAACTTATTTTTGACAATTATGCAAAAGTAATTCGATGGAAGAAAAACAGTCTTTTTAACAAATCATGTTGGAACAATAGGACACTCATAGGCAAAAAAAAGTCTCAATCTAAGTCTCACGCATTATACAAAAGTTTACTCAAAATGGATTATACATTTAAATGTAAATGTAAAACTATAAAACTTTTAGGAAAAAACTTAGGAGAAAATCATTAGGGTCCAGGGCTACTGAAAGAATCTATAGACTTGACACCAAAAGTATGATCTATAAAAGGAAAAATGAATAAATTGGACTCATTCAAAATTAAAAACTTGCTCTGAGAAAGACTCTGATAAGAGGATAAAAAGACAAGCTACAAAGTGGGAGAAAATATTTGCAAACCACATATCCAACAAAGGACTAGTATCTAGAATATTTAAAGAATTCTCAAACCTCGACAGTATAAAAACCAAACACCACAATTAGCACATGGCCAGAAGACATAAAGAGACATTTCACTGAAGAGAATATACAGATGGCAAATAAGCACATGAAAAGATATTCAACATCATTTCACTACAGAAACAAAAACTAAAAGTACAATGGAACATTAATACACATCTATTGAAATGGCAAAAATAGAAAACAGTGACAATACCAAATGCTGGCAAGGACGCAGAGAAACTGAATTACTCATACATTGCTGGCAGAACTGTAAAATGGTACAGCCACTCTGAAAAATAGTTCGGCAGTTTCTTTAAAAAAAATAAATAAAATGTGCAACTACCATATGACCCAGTACTTGCAATTCTGAGCACTTAGCCCAGAGAAATGAGGACTTATGTTCATACAAAAGCCTGTACACGAATATTTATACTAGATTTATTCATAATAGTCCAAACTGGAAGCAACTCAGATGTCCTTCAACGGGTGAATAGTTAAAAAAAATTGTGGTACATCCGTACTATGGAATACTATTCAGCAAAAAACGGGAATAAACTGTTGATACACACAACAACCTGGATGGATCTCTAGAGTATTATGGTGAGTGATAAAAGCAATTCCCACAGGCATGTATGTGTATGATTCCATTCATTTAACATTCTTGAAATGACAAAACTATAGAAATGGAGAACAAATTAGTGTTTGCCAAGGGTTAAGGAGGTGGTAGGGGTGAGAGGGAAGTAGATGTTGCTCTAAAAAGGCAACATGAGGGATCTTTATGGTGACGGAACTTTTCTGTTTCTTGACTGTGTCAATTGTCAGTATCCTGGTTGTGATTAATGTACCATAGTTTTGTAAGATGTTACCATGGGGAAACTGGAAAAGGAATACACAGGATCTTTCTGTCTTATTTCTTAGAACTGCATGTGAATCTACAATTACTTAAAATAAAAAAGCTTATCTAAAAGTAAAAGAAAAAAATTTTAAAAATTAAAGAAAAAGTGTAAGATGTGGTAGGAACCAGGGTGAGTATTCTAAAACTCAAATACAATCATATCTATCCCCTATTTGAAATGCTTTAAAGTTCCCTTTACCAATAGGAGAAAGTCCAGATGCCTGTGGTTAGGCATGTTGATATCCTACTGAGAAAAACTATTTTTCCCCAGGGGAAAGAAAAATTCCACAAAGGAGTAACCACATTATCTCCCCTGCCAAGAGGGTAGCCAGACCTCTGGGTCCTGAAGGTCTGGGCTTTGCTTACCCACCAGGGGGGTAGTTAACAACTATAACTAGTTGTTTGAGAGGTCTCAAGACCAATGAATTATATAAGCAGAGACAGTTTTGTCTTTCCTAGCTATCTAATTTGCTTGGCCAAATCCCTTTCCAACTGGGTAGAGGGGAACTTCAGTGACATCTCTTTCTGGTCCAAAACCTTTTCAGCAATATCTAGCTATTAAAATAGTGTATTTTCAAGGACATATTCAGTTGCTTTAGGTACTATTTCCTTGGCCAAGTTCATTTCAATGCCCCCTCTCCTAGAGCTGGGCAGGTGCCTCCCCCATGGAGGCCTTGGCAGGGCTTGAGTGGAAGCTGTGCAGGGAGGGGCGTCTGCTCCCTTTCTTTCATCTCCTGCTTCCCTTCCTTCCAGTCCCTCACACCCACACCCGCTGTCAGGAGCAGGTGTGGGGAAAGGAAGCAGACTGGAGAATGGTGGTTGGTGCAGGTTCCAAGAGTACGGCCTTGAGTCTGGGCCATGCAGCTGGCAGAGCCTTGGAGAACCTGCCCCGGAAGGCATGACTGTCTGTGCATCTTGAGCAGGAACCACCGAAGATCATGGCTTTGCAAAGCTCAGTGAGGCCAGGAGAGGCTAAGATGCACATGGAAATAAAGTTAAATGGCATAATCAGAATTTGAATTGGGGTTCACTCCACAGTCTGCCCACTTCCTTGCCTGGTTTTCCTGGGAATTTGTGCAAAGTAATTCAGGCAACAGAGTGTGCATTCCACATGAAAATTTGCAGAGGAAGGAAGGTCATGACCTCCGACAACCTCCATCCCCCTGCCCAGCACTTCTGTGTACTGTCTTTTCAGCCTGTTTCTTTACCTCTATCTTCAAATAGAGACAAAATAGCCAGGGACAGTACTGTAGGATTTCAAAGCTGGTAGATGTTACTTAGTGTGGTTTCTGTGAGATAGGGCATTTGGAAATGCACAGAGCTTTTTTTTTTTTTTTTGCTTATCATAATGTGGTGGTGGGGGGGATGATTTTGAAAGTCCTCAATCTGTGAGACAGTTATGCTGACAAAGATTCTCTCCTTGACCAAACTCTAGCCAGCCTCTACTGAGCCCTCTTCTTGACAAGGCCTCAACTTTGACTGTAAAGACTTGAACTAACAGTTTCTAACCGTTCAAGGGCGCCCTAAAGTGTCTGTCTGAGAAAACCCAAGGCTGCCAAAAGCAGGTACTGTTTGCTTCAGCAACACCGGATGATAGGGTCCCTACCTCCCAGTCTCTATGCGAGGGCAGGAGCCTAACTTCAATTAATAATTAATAAGCCTAACTTCAATCAATAAGCCAGTTAGCAAATCGAGATGGCTTTCATGTGGACTAACACCCTTGTCCAGCTTTTTGTAATTTTTACTTCCCTGACAGCTCCTTCCTCCTTCCTACTTCAGCTCCTTACTATTCCCCCATTTTTACTTCCTACTTCAGCTCCTTCCTACTCCCCCATTCCCTCTGCACCAACAGAACTGGTGCTCAGCTCTCCCCCTACTGTCAGTAGTTTCTGAATAAATCTGTTTTCACCACTTTAACTAATGTCCAGCTGTGTTTATCTCTGACAGTTCACAAAAATTGTTCTGCCCAAAATACCACCCTTGAGAAACAGGGATCTTGTTTCCACAAGGTCTCATGGGTGTGTTCACTTTGTGATAATTCATACACTTATGATTTGTGCACTATTCTGTCTATATCTTATACTTTTTATACTTTAATGTAACAGTTCATGTATAACAAAATAAAAACATGAAAAAATTGATTAAAAAGGATAAGTTAAGAAATAATCCCCAGCAACCACTGACACGTTTTCTGTCACTATGGATTCGTTTGCATTTTTTAGAATTTTATATTTATATATGAAGTCATATAGTATGTATGTAATCTTTTTTTTCTTTTTGACCTGGCTTCTTTCACTCAGCATAAGTATTTTGAAATTAATACACGCTAGTTCATATATAAATAGTTTTTCTTTCCTTTTTACTAATGAGTAACATTGCATTGTATAGGTATACCACATTTTGTTTATATACTTACCTGTTGATGGACATTTAGGTTACTTCCAGGTTTTGATTATTACAAATAGAGCTGCTACGAACATTCATATACAAGTTTTTGTGTGAACATAGGTTTTCATTTTTCTTGGATATACACCAAGCACCTGGAATTGCTGGGTCATATGATAACTCTGTTTAATCTTTTGAGTATCTGCCAGATTGTTTTCAAAGCAGCTACATCATTTTAATTTTCTACCAGCACAGTATGAGGGCTTCAATTTTTCCACATCCTTGCTAACACTGACTTTTTGATAATAGCCATCCTTGCAGGTGTGAAGCGGTATCTCATGTGGTTTTGCTTTGCATTTCCCTGATGGCGTATAATGTTGAGCTTATTGGCCATTTCTATGTCTTCTTTGGAGAAATGTCTATTCAGTTCCTTTGCCCATTTATATAACATTCTTGAAATGACAAAATTATGGAAATGGAGAACAGATTAGTGGTTACAAGGCATTAGGGACCGGGGTGGGAGGAGGAGAAAAGAGAGGGGTGATGTTTTATAAAATGTCAATATTGGGCTTCCCTGGTGGCGCTGTGGTTGAGAGTCCGCCTGCCGATGCAGGGGACACGGGTTCGTGCCCCGGTCCGGGAAGATCCCACATGCCGCGGAGAAGCTGGGCCCATGAGCCAGTGCCGCTGAGCCTGCGCGTCCGGAGCCTGTGCTCCGCGATGGGAGAGACCACAACAGTGAGAGGCCCACGTACCACAAAAGAAAAAAAAAAAAATCCTGGTTGTGATATTATACTATAGTTTTGTAAGATGTTACCATTGGGGAAAACTGGATAAAGGATATATGGGATTTCTATGTACTATTTACCAGTACATGGGAATCTACAATTATCTCAAAAAATAAAAAGTTTAATTAAAAACTGCAATTTAAAAAACCCTTATGATCAATTCTTTAACAAGATGTAACATCCCTTTCTGTAACAACAGAAAGTCAAACTATGTGAGGCAAAAACTGATAGAACTGCAAGGAGAAATAGATGAATCTACTAACATAGTTGGAGACTTAAACAACTCTTCATCAGAAATAGATACAGCAGGAAGGACCTAGCTGAACTCAATAACACCGTCAATCTACTGGATATAACGGACAACTCTAGACAACATCATCCAATCACAGCAGAATACACATTCTTTTCAAGCTCACAGGGAACATTCGCCAAGATAGACTACATTCTGGACCATAAAATACAAAACAAAACTCAACAAATTTAAGAACAGAATTCCTACAATGTCTGTGTTCAGACCCTAGTAGATTTAAACTAGAAATTAATAACAGACAGATAGTTGGAAAAATTCCCAACTACTTGGAGACTTAATAATACACTTCTAAATAACACATAGATCAAAGAAGAAATCTCAAGGGAGATTAAAAAAATTATTGAACTAAATGAAAATGGAAACACAGAATATCAAAATTTGTGGGATGCAGTGAAAGCAATGATTACAGGGAAATTTACAGCACTGAATGCATATATTAGATAAAAAGAAAGATGTAAAATCAATCTTGTAAACTTCCATCTTAGGAAACTAGAAAAAGAGCAAATTAAATCCAAAGTAAGCAGAAAAAATAATAAAAATTCAAGCAAAAATCAATGAAATTGAAAACAAAATTAATAGGGAAAAAATCAATGAAACCAAAAGCTCGTTCTTTGAAAAGGAAAATAAAATTATCCTCTAACCAGGATAACTAAGAAAAAAGGGAGAAGATGCAAATTACTAATATCAGAAATGAAAAAAGGGAGTTCACCACAGACCCCATGGACATTAAAAGGATAATCAAGGAATACTATGAACAACTCTATGCCCACAAATTTGATAATCTAGATGAAATGGACAAATTACTTGACGGACACAATCTGCCAAAACTCACACAAGAAGAAACAGACAGTCTGAGTAGGCCTATATATATATTAAAGAAATTGAATCAATAATTAATAACCTTCCAAAACAGAAAGCCAGGCTCAGATGGGTTCACTGGTGAATCCTAGCAAACATTTCAGGAAGAAATTACATCAATTCTCTACAATCTCTCTTAGAGGTTAGAAGCAGAGGGAATACTTCCTTATTCCATGAGGATAGCATTACCCTAATATCAAAACCAAAGATATTACAAGAAAAGAAAACTGTGAACCAATATCTTTCATGAACAAATAAGCAAAAATCCTCAACAAAATATTAGCAAATTGAATCCAGCAATGTATAAAAAGAATAGTACACCATGGGCAAGTGGGAGTTATCCCAGGTAAGGAAGGCTGCTTCAATGTTCGATTTAATGTAGTCTATCACATCAATAGGATAAAGAAGAAAAATCACATGATCGTATCAATAGATATAGAAGAAGCCTTTGACAAAATTCAACACCCATTCATGATCAAAAGCTCTCAGTTAACTAGCAATAGAGGAGAATTTCCTCAACTTGATAAAGAATATCTACAAAAATCCTACAACTAACATCTACTTAATGGTGAGAAACTCAAAGCTTTCCTGCTAAGATCAGGAACAAGGCAAAGATGTCCCCTCTCACTGCTTTTCACATTGTACTGCAAGTCATCGTATACAGATTGGAAAGTAAGAAATAAAACTTTGTAAATTACATGATCATCTATATAGAAAATGTGAAGGAATCAACAACAACAAACTCCTGAATTAGCCATTATAGCAAAGTCACAAGATACAAGGTTAATATATAAAAGTTAATTGTTTTCCTACATACCAACAATGAATAAGTGAATTTGAAATTTAAAATATAATACCATTTGGATTTCATTTGTGCGTGTGTGTGTGTGTATCTATTATAGATTTTTGCTTTGTGGTTACCATGAAGTTTTTGTATAGTAGTCTATATATATGTGATTGTTTTAAGTTACTGATCTCTTAATTTCAAATGCATTTTAAAAACCCTGCATTTGTGCTGTCGATTCGTGTTTTTGATATCATATTTTATATTTAACTGTTTTGTGTATCCCTTAACTGCTTATTGTGGATATAGATGATTTTACTACTTTTGTCTTTTAATCTCCCTACTAGCTTTGTGTTTGGATGATTTCCTACCTTTTCTGTATGCTTGCCTTTACCAGTGAGTTTCCCATTTTCTAATTTTCTTATTTCTAGTTACGGAAGCAACCTAAGTGTCCATCAACAGATGAATGGATAAATAAGATGTGGTACACACACACACACACACACACACACACACACACACACACACACACACATAATGGAATACTACTCAGCCATAAAAAGGAACAAAATTTTGCCATATGCAGCAACATAGATGGAATTGGACGGCATTATGCTAAGTGAAATAAGTCAGACAGAGAAAGACAAATTATGATATCACTTATATATAGAATATAAAAAATACAACAAACCAGTGAATATGACATAAAAGCAGACTCACAGATATAGAGAACAAACTAGTGGCTACCAGTGGGGAGAGGGAAGGCGGAGGGGTAATATAGGGGTAGGGAAGTAAGAGGTACAAACTATTAGGTATAAAAGAAGCTACAAGGATATATTGAGCAACATGGGGAATATAGCCAATATTTTATAATAACTATAAATGGAGTATAACCTTTAAAAATTGTGAATTACTATATTCTACACCTGTTAACTTACATGATATTGTACAGCAACTATACTTCAATTAAAAAAAAGTTAATCTAAAAAAAGTAATACCATTTACATTAGCACCCCCCAAAATGAAATACTTAGGTATAAATCTAACAAAATATGTACAAGATTTTTATGAGGAAAACTACAAAACTGATGAATGAAATTAAAGAACTAAATAAGTGGAGAGCTATTTCATGTTCATATATAGGAAGGTTCAATACTGTCGAGATGTCAGTTCTTTGCAACTTGATCTATAGATGCAAAACAATCTCAATTAAAATCCTAGCAAGTTATTTTGTGGATATTAACAAACTGATTCTAAAGTTTATCCGGAAAAGCAAAAGACTCAGAATAGCTAACACAATAATTAAGGAGAAGAAAAAAGTTGGAGGATTGACACTAACCGACTTCAAGAGTTGCTATAAAGCTAACATCAAATATTGGTGGAGATACATTTGGTAGATTACTCCTTTCTGCCCGTGGACGCCGCCGAGTAAGCATCGCTGACGTCTCTCCTCCCCCTCCACTGCCGTCATGTCTAAGTCAGAGTCTCCCAAAGAGCCCAAACAGCTGCGGAAGCTCTTCATCAGAGGTTTGAGCTTTGAAACAAGTGATGACAGTCTGAGGAGCCACTGTGAGCAGTGGAGAACGCTCACAGACTGTGTGGTAACGAGGGATCCAAACACCAGGTGCTCCAGAGGCTTCGGGTTTGTCACATATGCCACTGTGGAGGAGGTGGATGTGGCCATGAATGCAAGGCCACACGAGGTGGATGGAAGAGTGGTGGAACCAAAGAGGGCCATCTCAAGAGAAGATTCTCAAAGACCTGGTGCCCACTTCACTGTGAAAAAGATTTCTGTTGGTGGCATTAAAGAAGACACTGAAGAACATCATCTAAGAGATTATTTTGAACAGTATGGGAAAATTGAAGTGATTGAAATCATGACTGACTGAGGTAGTCGCAAAAAGAGAGGCTTTGTTTTTGTAACCTTTGATGACCATGACTCTGTAGACAAGACTGTCATGCAGAAATACCACACTGTGAATGGCCACAACTGTGAAGTAAGGAAAGCCCTGTCTCAGCAAGAGATGGCTGGTGCCTCATCCAGCCAAAGAAGTCAAAGTGGTTCTGGAAACTTTGGTGGTGGTCATGGAGGAAACTTCAGTGGTTGAGGTGGCTTTGGTGGCAGCCGTGGTGCTGGGGGATATGGTGGCAGTGGGGATGGCTATAATGGATTTGGTAATGATGGAAGCAATTTTGGAGGTGGTGGAAGCTACAATGATTCTGGCAGTTACAACAATCAAACTCCAAATTTTGGACCCATGAAAGGAGGAAACTTGGAGGCAGAAGTTTTGGCCCCTATGGTGGTGGAGGCCAATACTTTGCCAAACCTCGAAACCAAGGTGGCTTTGGTGGTTCCAGCAGCAGCAGTAGCTATGGCAGTGTCAGAAGGTTTTGATTACTGCCAGGAAACAAAGCTTAGCAGGAGAGGAGAGCCAGAGAAGTGACAGGGAAGCTACAGGTTACAAAAGATTTGTGAACTCAGCCAAGCACAGTGGTGGCAGGGCCTAGCTGCTACAAAGAAGACATGTTTTAGACAATACTCATGTGTATGGGCAAAAAAACTCGAGGACTGTATTTGTGACTAATTCTATAACAGGTTATTTTAGTTTCTCTTCTGTGGAAAGTGTAAAGTATTCCAACAAAGGGTTTTAATGTAGATTTTTTTTTTTTGCACCCATGCTGTTGATTGCTAAATGTAATAGTCTGATCATGACATTGAATAAATGTGTCTTTAAAAAAAAAAGTATTGGTGGAAAAAACAGACAGCTAGATCAATGGAACAGAATAAAGAGCCTAGAATTTTTTGCAGATCTAGAATAAAAAAAAATCTTAAAATTCATGTGGAAACACGAAGACCCTGAATGGGCAAAGCAATCTTGACAAAGAAAAATGGAGCTGGAGGAATCAGTCTCCCTGACTTCAGACTATAATACAAGGCTACAGTAATCAAAACAGTATGGTACTGGCACAAAGACAGACTTACAGATCAATGGAACAGGATAGAAAGTCCAGAAATACACCCACACACCTGTGGTCAGTTAATCTACAACAAAGGATGCAAGAATATACAATGGGGAAAGGACAGTCTCTTCAATAAGTGGTGCTGGGAAAACTGGCCAGCCACATACAAAAGAATGAAATTAGAACATTCTCTAACACCATACAGAAAAATAAACTAAAAATGGATTAAAGACCTAAATGTAAGACTGGATACTATAAAACTCTTAGAGGAAAACATAGGCAGAACACTCTTTGACATAAATCACAGCAATATCTTTTTAAATCCACCTCCTAGAGTAATAAAAATAAAAACAAAAATAAACAAATGGGACCTAATTAAACTTCAAAGCTTTTGCACAGCAAAGGAAATGAAAAGACAACCCACAGGACTTCCCTGGTGGTGCAGTGGTTAAGAATCCACCTGCCAATGCAGGGGACACAGGTTTGAGCCCTGGTCCAGGAAGATCCCACATGCCGTGGAGCAACTAAGCCCGTGAGGCACAACTACTGAGCCTACGCTCTAGAGCCCGCGTGCTGCAACTACTGAAGTCCGCGTGCCTAGAGCCCATGCTCCGCAACAAGAGAAGCCACTGCAATGAGAAGCCCATGCACCGCAACGAAGAGTAGCCCCTGCTCGCTGCAACTAGAGAAAGCCCGTGCGGCAACAAAGACCCAACGCAGCCAAAAATAAATAATAATAAATAAAATATATTAAAAAAAAAAAAGACAACCCACAGAATGGGAGAAAATACTTGCGAATGATGTGACTGACAAAGGATTAATCTCCAAAATATACAAACAACTGATGCAGCTCAATATCAAAAAAACAAAAAACCCAATAAAAAAATGGGCAGAAAATCTAAATAGACATTTCTCCAAGGAAGACATACAGATGGCCAAAAAGCACATGAAAAGATGCTCAATATTGCTAACTATCAGAGAAACGCAAATCAAAACTACAATGAGGTATCACCTCACACTGATCAGAATGGCCATCATCAAAAAGTCTACAAACAATAAATGCTGGAGCGGGTGTGAAGAGAAGGGAACCCTCTTACACTGTTGGTTGGAATGTAAATTGGTACAGCCACTATGGAGAACAGTATGGAGGTTCCTTAAAAAACTAAAAACAGAGCTACCACGTGATCCAGCAGTCCCACTCCTGGTTATATATCTGGAGAAAACCATAATTCGAAAAGATACACACACCCTAGTGTTCATAGCATCATTATTTACAATAGTCAAGACATGGAAGCAACCTAAATAAATGTCCATTGACAGATGAATGGATAAAGAAGATGTGGTATATATGTATCATGGAATATTACTCAGCCATAACAAAGAATGTGATAATGCCATTTGCAGCAACATTGATGGACCCAAAGATGATCATACTAAGTGAAGTAAGTCAGACAGAGAAAGACAAATATCATGATATCACTTATATGTGGAATCTAAAAAAAAATGATATAAATGAACTTATTTAGAAAACAGAAACAGACTCACAGACTTAGAAAACAAACTTATGGTTACCAAAGGGGAAAGTTGGGGGAGGAGGGATAAATTAGGAGGTTGGGATTAACATATACACACTACTATATATAAAATAGATAACCGGGGACTTCCCTGGTGGTCCAGTGGTTAGGAATCTGCCTTCCAATGCAGGAGATACGGGTTCAATTCCTGTTTGGGGAACTAAGATCCTACATGCTGGGGGACAACTAAACCCATGCACTGCAACTAGAGAGAAGCACTTGGGCTGCAACTACTGAGCCCGTACACTCTGGAGCCCACATGCCGCAACTACTGAGCCCAAGCACTCTGGAGCCCGTGAGCCACAACTACAGAAGCCCATGTGCCACAACTACCGAGCTCTTGCGCTCTAGAGCCCATGTGCCACAACTAGAGAAACCCGTGTGCTGCAACTAGAGAGAAGCCTGCAACAAAGAGCCCCACACACCACAACAAAGACCAAGTGCAGCCAATAAATAAATAAATAAACTAAAAAAAAAAGTAAGATACATAAGGACATCTAATAACCTAAAAAAAAAGTACCACATAGAAAAGAATATATATAATACATAACCAACAGGACATACTGTATAGCACAAGGAACTCTACTCAATACTCTGTAATAACCTATATGGGAAAAGAATCTGAAAAAGAATAGATATATGTATATATGTATAACTGAATCACCTTGCTGTACATCTGAAACTAACACAACATTGTAAATCAACTATACTCCAATAAAAAATAAAAATTAAATAAAAAAGAATAAAGAGCCCAGAAATAGACCCACATAAATATAGTCAACTGCTCTTTGACAAAGAAGAAAGGCAGTACAATGGCACAAAGAGTCTCTTCAATAAACAGTGCTGGAACAACTGAACATTCACATACATACATACATAAACAGACAGACCTTACACCCTTTACAAACATTAACTCAAAATTACCTAAAGGCAAAACTATAAACTCCTAGAAGAAAACATAGGAGAAAACCTAGATGATCTTGGGTATGGCAATGTCTTTTTAGGAACAACACCAAGGACATGATTACATGAAAGAGTTTATTGATATGCTATACTTCATAAAAATTAAAACTGCTCTGTGAAAGACAGTATCAAGAGAATGAGACAAGCCACAGACTGGGAGAAAAAAACTTGTGTAAGACACATCTGATAAAGGACTATTATCCAAAATATATAAAGAACTTTTAAAACTCAACAATAATAAAACAACCCAATTATAAATGGGCCAAAGGCCTTAATAGACACCTCACCAAAGAAGATATACAAATGGCAAACAAGCATATGAAAAGATGATTCACATCATATGCTGTCAGGGAAATGCAAGTTAAAATGAGATCCCACTATGCACATATTAGAATTGTCAAAATCCTGACTACTGACAACACTAAATGCTGGCAAGGATATGGAGCAACAGGAACTCTCATCCTTTGCTGGTGGGAATGCAAAATGGCACAGCCACTTTGGAAGACAGTTTAGGAATTTATTATAAAACTAAACATACTTTTACCATATAATACAGCACTCACTCTCCTTGGTATCTACACAAAGGAGATGAAAACTTATACCCACACAAAAACCTGCACGTGGATGTTTACAGAAGCTTTATTCATAGTTGCTAAAACTTGGAAGCAACCAAGATGTCCTTCAGTGGGTGAATGGATAAACTGTGGTACATCCAGACAATAGAAGATTATTCAGCAGTAAAATAAAAAATAAGCTATCAAGCCATGAAAGGACAAGGAGGAAACTTAAATGCATATTACTAAGTGAAAGAAGCCAGTTTGAAAAGGCTACATACAGTGTGATTTCAACTACAGGACATTCTGGAAAAGGAAAAACTAGAGACAGTTAAAAGATCAGTGGTCACCAGAGGTTAGGGGTGAAGGAGGGATAAATAGGTGGAGAACAGAGGATTTTTAGGGCAACGAAACTATTCTATATGACTATAAATTTGACCAAACACATAGAATGACCCTAAAGTGAACCCTAACATAAAGTGTGGATTCTGGGTGGTAATGATGCGTCAGTGTAGGTTCATCAGTTGTAACAAATGTACCACTCTGGTAGGGAATGGTGATAATGGGGGAGGCTATGCATGTGTGAGGCAGCGGATACAAGAGAAATCTCTGTACCTTTGTCTCACTATCGCTGGTAACTTTAAACTGCCCTAAAAAAATAGTCTATTTTAAAAGGTTTAGGGTGCAAATGAAATTGTGAGGAGCACTGAAGTGAGTTCAAATCCCTGCTCTGGTACTAACTGTATAAAAACAACAACAGGGACTTCCCTGGTGGCACAGTGATTAAGAATCCACCTGCCAATGCAGGGGACACAGGTTCGAGCACTGGTCTGGGAAGATCCCCCATGCCGCGGAGCAACTAAGCCCGTGCGCCACAGCTACTGAGCCTGTGCTCAAGAGCCCGTGAGCCACAACTACTGAAGCCTGTGCACCATAACTACTGAAGCCTGTGCTCTGCAACGAAGAGTAACCCCCGCTCACCGCAATTAGAGAAAGCCCGTGTGCAGCAACGAAGATCCAAGGCTGCCAAATAAATAAATAAATAAACCCAACAACAACAAAAAACACCTTATCACCCTGAAAATATTTCCATGTCTTGTCTTGAATATGGTTATCGCACAACTTCCAAAGCCCAACTCAATTCCTGTCTCCTGCACGTAGACTTCTTTGATCAATATAAGGCCTAAATGCTCTCTCTTCTACCTCAGTCTTCTGTTTTCTAATTATTGTTTACATTGTTTATTCTGGTTTAGACTGCAAAGCATTGAAGGCATAACTTTGTCTTACACATGTTTATGTCCCTCACATGCAAAGCACGGGATTTGTTTTGTGGTCTGATGGGTCTGAATTTGGGTGATGAGTTCCAAACCTCAGTTTCTTCGTCTATAAGTTAGGGTTAATAACAATAACATTGAAGGTTTGTTGTGAAAGATTAAAATGTGCTTCAACCTGTAAAACGATAAAATATAAACCTTAGAAAGTGGACTGAGTAGGAGTAAAGATTAGAACTGTTTATTCCCCTCTAATATCATTTTTGGTGAAAGTAGAAAACAAGCTGTCAACTACTGAAGTCCCTAGTTCTTTTCCTGCTACATATGAACTAATCTTTCAGCTTATGTTTGTATGGTTATTTTCCTCCAGCATCTCCTTCCCTCAACTTGTCAATTTTATTGTTTAGTCACTGCCTCAGTGATTAAAGACAAAATAGGAATTCAATTTCAATCATCTGAAGAGCCAGCCTATGCCTCTCCTGGACTGGGATTGATGGAAGTTTAGCAAATAGTCCTGTCTTGAAATGTCATAATGACTTTTTTAAAGAAAGTAATCAAGTCATACATGAATACATTCTCACTGTAGTAGTGGGAATCTTAAAGTCTTGGGAACTGGGACCAACCCTACAGCCATTCCATGCCCTTCCTCTACAGGTCAACAGGAAGTCGGAAACATGGCTCAGGAGCTCTGTTGTTGCAGCTGACTGTGTCCCCCAAGGGCCTGATGGGTGTTCCCACTTCACTGCTGAGCAAGTTGTGCAGAAGGGATCCAACGGAGGACCTCTCGGTCACGTGATTTCTCCAGTGGCCTTAGTAACAACAAGTCTCAGACAGATTTACCTCCTGGAGAAGTAGACAAGGGTTTTTTTTTGTAGGTCCACAAAGTAAAGGATGAGATCCCGGACTGCTGTAGGTATCTATTTCAGTCTCACAGCTCTAAACAATTTCCCGTTGCAGATGTTAAAATATCCAGAATCCATGGAGAACAGAACAGATGACATCACTCATCATGCCTCTGCTGCTCTGAGGGCTTTCTGCAATTCACAGGGTTTGACGACACCTGTATGGAGCAAGCCTGCCTGTGCTTACAGGCTGCGTTCAATTCACAGCAGCTTGTAAAACTTTCTATGGAGAGTCGTTACAGGGCCAGACTTTTATGCTGGGGATGCACAAACATGAACAAGCACCAGGGACTCTCATGAGCTCTCCATTAGTAGAGGCAACAGGCGCAGAGCCTCTGCACATGGTCGACAGGCTCCGTCCTGCACTCGGGTGCCTGCAGAAGGGCGAGTGAGCTGAGATCCAGCCTGTGCTCCTATTGCCAAGCTGTGTGTCTAGCTCTGGAAGAAGGGGTGCCTTTTTCTAATATGCACAAGTGAACAATGTGTGCTCCCCACAGCCCTGGTCTGAGGTACAGCCTTAGAACTCATTAATACAATAAGAAAAGTGCTGTAATAGAGGCAGCTATCAATAGCTATGAGAAGGAAGGAGAGAGTAGGTGACTCTTCGTAGGGAAGGAGTTAAGGGGAGTGACAGAGATTGAGGGACATTTCATGAGGGCCTTGGAAGAGGAACAGGAATTTGCTTGTTAGAATTAGTGAAAGAAAAGCAAACAGGCAGGGGAAATAGAGTGAGCAAAGATGCAGCGCTTGAAATAGAGTGAGCAAAGATGCAGCGCTTGGCATTGCAACATCTGTTTCTAGAACAGGGAGTAGCTCAATCTGGCTGAGGGAGGTAGGTCAGAAGGTAGGCAGAGCCAGATGGTGCCAGGCTTCTAAGCCACCCCGAGGATGCTGGGCTGCAGCCCATAGGCTGATGGTTCTCAAACTCTGGTGCGGTCTGAAACACGCGGAAAGTTTGTTACAAGTGTAGCTTCCTTGGCCCGAGTCCCGGGCATGGGTTCTGATTCAGTAGGTCTGGGGAGGGGTCCAAGAATGAACATTTAAAATGATTTTCCTATAGGATTTTGATATAGTGGTCAGAGGAGAAACAGTGCTTAGATAAAAGGGTGTTCAGAGGAGTTTAGGCAGCAGAGGGTTTGCTGGGCTCACTGGAGCAAAGATTGCCAGCTGCCAAGTGGAGAGTGGGACAGCTGGGGAAGTCTCCTTTGCCAGTACGTGCTCTTAGAAAGCTATCTCAGAGCCCAGCCCTTAATTAACCTGCACCCCCCAAGCGCAAAGGTCAGGTAACAACTTAAAATGTGAAGAAAGCAGACATTAGGGACAAAGGCAAAGATTTCAGGCCCAGCTGTACCACCTGTGGGTTGGGTCACTTCATGCTAATAATTATTTCCCCTCTGAGTCTCTGTACACCAACGGGACCTTGGAGGCCCCTGTCAGCCATATGGTATGAGGCTTTGATCCCTCCTAGTGAGAAGTTCATTGTATAAGAGGATGCTGGATAAGGCTGGAAAAAAAAAAAAGATTCTAGTAGTGGAAGTTGGAACAGAGTCAGAGTTGTTTTGGGGAAGGAAAGTTCTTTTTTCCTGAAACCTTCTCAAGCCTCTCTGTGCCTCACGGCACCCAGCACAGTGCCCTGCACCTTGCAGGCACTCGACACATATGGCTTAATGATGAATAGCATCAGGGTGTCACAGTTGGCTCTTCAGGGCTGAGCACATCTGAAATGCCTCCTCTGTGCTTTATCCAGTCCATGATCATCAAGCATTTCATATGGTGACCCTCCTATTATCCAAACTGATTAATTAGGGCTCTCAATTATCTGGGTGCTTTAAAATATTCTCAGGTAATGATAACAATAACCCTGGGAGGCTGTAACATTTAGGTGATTGGATAGGGGAAAGAAGTAAAGATTTAAAAAAATATATATATATTCCTTTTTTAAAAAATTAAAAAATAAATTTATTTATTTGGCTGCACCGCGTCTTAGTTGCGGCACACAGGATCTTCGTTGCCGCGTGTGGGCTCTTTTCGTTGCGGCATGTGGGATCTAGTTCCCTGACCAGGGATCAAACCCGGACCCCCTGCACTGGGAGTGCAGAGTCTTAGCCCCTGGACCACCAGGGAAGTCCCAGAAGTAAAGGTTTTAAAAGGTGATGAAAACTTTTTCTTGGGCTTAAACAGTCATTACTATATGCAGATTTTGGCTTTAAACTTTGCCAAATGGAGGTAGGTATGTAGGTTATTTGAAAGTATAATACAAAGCATATACCAGAAGAAGCAGCCTTTGGTTTGCTGCAGAAATGGTGTTCCTTCCCATCCCAAACCCAAAGACAATTATAAATTTCCTTTGTTTATCAGTTTGCGAATTGGGAGAGGCTGCATCTAGGAGGCCGTTAGTCCAGAACACTGCAATAGGTATGTTAAGCTCACTAGTGGTCAAGGAAAGGTTAAGACCAGAGTGCGAGCTGTGACCAGGAAGCCCATGCATTTAGCAGATGCTCCTCAAGTGAGGCAGACCTGTTGCTGTTCCACCCACAGTTCATGCCACCCCTGCCAGCTGTTAGTACCTGCATCCCTGTGCCTGAGGATTCTTTGGTGCCAGAAACTGTTCTGCCCATGAGTACAGCAGTCAGGAAGTATTGGAGAATTAATTGCTGCCCACCCTCCCCCCCAAAAAAAAGAAAGATTAGGTATATGCCCCAACTGCCTTGCCCCTTGGGTGGGATAACTGTTTCCCAGAGTTTCCCAGGGGGTTAAGCCCCAGATGAACCCAGTGGTAACTTACATGATCACATATCCTTCCTCCCCCTACATCACCTCTCCACTGGTATTTCCTGGGACCATCTCCCAGACAAACCACCTGTGCTGCCACCCTTGTCTCAGATACCATTTCTGGGGAAATCCCAACTAGACATCAGGTCACTGGGAGGGTGACACTGAGGTCATTGATTGGTAGTCAGGGTGCTAACAAAAGACAGGGCCACCATAGGGTTTGCAAAGCTACAGAGGAAGTAGCTGAAGAGTCCCACATAAAAAAAGCTGAGCACGGGGAAGGCTCATGGCGGAGGTGGGACGTGGGAGGAAGAAGGGGTAACCTTGTTTGGATGCCTACTCTGGTCCTGATCCTGTGTTTGGTGTTAGACATACATTACCTCTATCAATCCGTATAGCCACACTATAAAGCAGGAAGATGTCACCTCTGTTTTACAGGTTAGGAAACCATGACTGAAGGAAGTTAAGTAACTTGTTGACAATCTGTGACTGTCAAGTGGCATGGAGAAGGGATTTGAACTCAGGCCTTTCTGGTGACAAAGTCTGTGCTCTATTCCCAAGAGCTCACCTACTAGCCCACACATAATGAGTAACTATCAGCAACCAGCGTGATCTCTACAAAGAAGAGCCAGTGGTGCCTCAGGTCAGGCCAGGCTTCCCAGGGCGGAAGGAAGGAACTTAGGGAAGTTGAGGTCAGCCATACTAGTTCTCAGCAGATCCAGAAATTTGTTCTATGCCTCTAACAGTGGTCTGGCCCAGGGGAACTGAATGAAAACAACTAAACTCTCCAGAGACTCGTGTATGATCCAGGTATTAAACTGTTGACCAGATACTCATATTACCAACTGTATTAGTTTCCTACGGCTGCTGTAACAAATTTCCACAAACTTAGTGGCTTCAAACAACACAGATTTGGACCTAGAGATTATCTTACT
Organism: Leucopleurus acutus; assembly: GCF_964270905.1. Taxonomy (NCBI): domain Eukaryota; kingdom Metazoa; phylum Chordata; class Mammalia; order Artiodactyla; family Delphinidae; genus Leucopleurus; species Leucopleurus acutus. Next base: position 132,081,994 of record NC_139142.1, on the reverse strand, counting down.
AAATGAAGTAAGCCAGACAGAGAAAGACAAATATCGTTGTCTTATATGTGGAATCTAAAAAAAAAAAAAAAAAGTGATACAAATGAACTTATATACAGAACAGAAATAGACCCACAGACATAGAAAACAAACTTACAGTTACCAAAGGGGAAAGGGTGGGGGGAGGGATAAATTAGGAATTTGGGATTAACATATACACACTACTATATATAAATAGATAACCAATAAGGACCTGCTGTATAGCACAGGCAACTATACTCAATATTTTGTAATAAACTCTAAGGGAAAAGAATCTGAAGAAAGAGACATATATGTATATGTATAACTGAATCACTTTGCTGTACACCTGAAACTAACACAACATTGTAAATTAACTATACTTCAATAAAAAGAAAATAAAAACAACCCCCCCCCCATAGATTTATTATCTTGCAGTTCTGGAGTTCAGAAGCCTGAAGTCGGTTTCACTGGTCTAAAATCAAGGTGAGGGTATGCGTGCATTCCTTCTGGAGGCTCTAGAGGAGAATGTTTCCTTGACTCTTCCAGCTCCTAGAGACGTCCCTCATTCTTTGCACCTTTCATCTATTTTCAAAGCCAGCAGCATTGCATCTTCCCATCTCTCTCTGACCCTGTGCTCCTGCCTCCCCCTTGCGATTACATTTGGTTTATCTAGATAATCCAGCATAATCTCCCCATCTCAAAATCCTTATTAATCACATCTGCAAAGTCCCTTTTGCCACATAAGGTAACATATTGACAAGTTCCAGGGATTTAAATATGAACATCTGTGGGGGCCATTATTCAACCTACCACAGTGGGCCAGTTTTTCTCTCCAAGTAAGGAAAGGCTCCACGTAAGCCTAGTCTATGATCAGAGGCTGTTTGGGGAACCTGAGACAAAGCCTCGCGGTGTGGATGGTCTCCACGGTCAGAGTCATCAGTCAACCATGAGCCAGCTGGGCACCACTCCTCCATCCAAAAAAACAGGGAGTGGGAACTTCTGGTACTCAGGCCTCCCTTCTCATAGATGCCATGCACTTTCATCAGGCAGACCACACACTGATGGTCGGTTACTGATCTCTACTTATAGATTTCGCTGGCTCCCAACTCCCCGACCAGGCCCGTCTACAAATCATTTTTTACGGTTGCTTGATGGCACCTGTCTCACCCTGGGTCCCCATTAATTGTGCCCATTAACGTGGTCTGACAGACCATGTTACAAACCAGTCTGCAGAGCCAGCATTTAACCCAGGTATGCCCAGGGCCTCACTGCTCCCTGCCCTCTCTCCTTATCTCTCTGACTTGACCATATACTCCAGACTCCAAAAACCTCTCTGCCCTTCCTCTGTGGTTTAGACAAGCTGTTAGGATTTCTTTTTTCCCTGGATTCTGTGCACAGATAATCTCATCCATTATGTGTTGATTTTTATGAGTAACCCTGTCTTGAAGTTTTGAGAAGAATTTACTTTACCTTCAAATGTACTGACCTTTTTAAAAAACAACAACTCTGATTCATAGTTTTATGTATTTTCCACTCAGTGTCTACCTCTCTGAAATTCATCCAAAGAATGTTCCATGAGAACCTGTTTATGTGCCAGGCACTGGGTTAAGGGTCCCGGGATACGATAATGAGCAGTTGTGCCCCTGCTCTCACGGAGCCTGGAGACAAGTAGGGAAGACGGCTCTTAATCAAATTATCACACTCATGAATATGTATTTTAAATGGAGGTAATTACTCTTAAGAAGCATGGTTAATGAAAACTTAAAGAGACCTGCCCAAGATAGGGGGGTCTCATGGGAAAGTTTCCTAGGAAATGCCATTGGAACTGTGATCACTGGGTGAAGCGGAGCAGAAAGGTTGGGGGAAGCATGGGAGGTTAATGCAGCTGCAGGCAGAGAGGGATGGACCGGGAGAAGGGTCAAGATGCAGAGGCAGGCAGGGGGCAAGGGAAGGGTTTTAAGTGTTAGCCTAATAAGAGCAAAAGGTTTTCAGCAAGGGGAGGGTGACACAATCAGGCTGGGGTGCTGAAACCATCGTTCTGGTTAGAGTACGGAGAATGGAGATTTTGTGGGGAGGGGAGGGCAGAACTGGAGCAGAGAGAGCAGGGAGGAGGCTCTCAGGGTAACAGAGGCGAGACATGAAGGTGACTTGGCTAGCGTGGTGGCAGTGGAGGAGAGAAGGGGCTGCTTCCTTGGAGGTAAAACCCATCAGGGCATGGTGAATGTTTAACAGGGGCAGCAAAAGAGTGGAAGATTTCAGCGATGAAACCAAAAGCTTAGAGGCTTACATAAACTCCTATTAACTGAATTCGTGTATACATTCAATTGCAATCACTTTTAAAAAGACCGAAATGCTCGCTGTTGTGTATTTTAGGACAGGCCTAATGAGAACAGCTGCATTCAGTGTGAGAGGGTTGCCCATCCTTATGAACCCCAGAAATGACCACAGTGGTGGCTTCTGGAAGAAGATGACCTACCCAAGTTCAGGTCCTTGGGAGGACAACATGGTTGACGATCTTACTACCATCAGAATCCCTCTAACAGGCTTCGTAGTAGGGGGAGAGGCTGTCTCTAAAACCACACCACCAGCCAGAGTGGGCTGACCTTAGACTGAGAGACTTACAGTAAATGAAAGAATTCTGGGAATTCAACCCCAAGAATGTTGGCCTCCTTCCCCACTTGTGACTGTCTTTTGAACTGAAGGGTTTGGCAGTCATTCAAACCAAATAACTCTGGGGTGCAAAAGCAACGGAGTCCAAAACAATCTCTGGCTCATTGTTTCAGCTTAGATGTCTTTATTGGGCAGGTCTCTGAATCCTTTTCCTTTTCTCAGTTACAACAGATTCTCTGGGCTAATGAGAATCTGCATGAACATATTTTTCTCGATATGCTTTTCTATAACAAGGCATTTGGTTGCCTCACTGGGACAGAATTTCTAAGATTTCAAACTTGAGTCTCTGGTCCCAAGCATCCTGGTGGCACCACTTGGACGCTCCTAATTAAAGTCACTTGTTAAAGTGAGTGGGCTCTTTTGGAACATCCTGTCAGATTCTACTACTCAAGGGTCAGAGACCTGGCCTCCCAGCTTAGCAGAGGGGCAGTGGGGAGAGCAGTGTGTATCCTGGGACGAATCCTGAAGGCTCCCAAGCAGGAAGCATGGCCAGTGAACTCCGAACTGGGCCATTACATTCAATTACACATTATGAAAGGGGAAGGAATGAGGAAAACAAATTAATGCTTAATAACAATTGCATCCAACGCACATCTAACTCCGAAATCTCATAGCTGAGATCTATGTGCACCTGAGCCCTGACCGTCATCAAAACCCTACTTCATTATTAACAACTGTGATTCTCAACCTGCCCTTTGCATCATGGAGGTAGAGGTGTGGGAGATGAGGGTTTCAACAAACAAAGGTCTTAGGTAATGATCTCAATCATTGATGCATGATAGGTGAGTCATCCAACTCACTCCATTTGTACCTTCCCTGATCCTATAAGGCAAGCTATGGCCACTTCAGTTCTGTTCTGTCATCTGTTCTATCTGTCCAGCACATTCTTCCCCCCAACAAGGCACTCACCTCTGTTTCCTGTTGGAACCCAGTCCCTATTCCCTGTCAGTGACCTGCTTGGTCAGTGTCTACACCTCCCACTGGGGATTGTGGGCAGCTACTTAGATCCTCATAGGCAATCTATCAAGTAGGAACTAATGTGTTCCCCATTTTACACTTGGAGAAATTAGTGCCCAGAAAGGTTAAGTGCTCCATATAAGACCACACAGCTCTGGATTTTACTGCTTTTGATTCTATCATCCAAAGACTCCAGTATTCTAATTTCAGCTGTTAAAAGAGCAAAAATTATTACCCACTTACTTGGATGGTGAGGATTAAAGAGATACAGATGCAAATTTAGTGAGACTAGTATAAATAAGACGAGTCATTGGGAGCCACTGAATAAATTGTGGGTATATTACCCCCAAGTGTTTTGTATTAATTCTGGCTGCCATGACAACATACAGTAGACTGAGTGACTTAAACAATAGAAATTTATTTACTCACAGTTTTGGAAGTTGGAAGTCTGAGATCATGATGCCAGCAAGGTCGGGTTCAGGTGAGACCCTTTTCTTGGCTAGATCACACGGTGGACCTCATGTTTCTCTTATAACTATACCAATCCTATAGCATCAGGGCTCCACCCTTAAGACCTCAGGTAACCTTAATTATCTCCTAATGGGTTCTATCTCCAAATATAGCCACATTAGGGATTAGAGCTTCACTTTAGAAATCTGGGGGGACACAAGTCAGTCTATAACATGTTTCTAGAGAAATCACTAAATCTTGAAAAGAACACAAGTGTCATCTTTTTATTTGCACATTCCTTCCCAATAAATCCTTTCTCTGCTTAGTCTCCTTTCCTGAGGTAGTGAGGAGGGAGGGGCACCTTTTACCCTCAGGCTCCAGGAAAGCTTATCCAAACAGACTTTAATTGTTCCTTTCAAAGGTTTTTCCTGCCATTAGGTTGGTCATCACACAAATGCCTCAGGGATTCCCAGAGAAAGCTCCCCAAATTCTAAGAATCTGGCTTCTACCTTGGATTCAACAATCTGTTGAATCCCGGCCAATCTTTCCATCTTAAGGAAAGGTAAACACTAACGGGGGAGGGGCGGGGGGTGGGGGGGTGGGGGTGGGGGGTGGGGGGGTAGGGGTGGGGGTGGGTGGGGGGGTGGGGGTGTGCTTTTCTTATCCCCAGAGCCATTTTACACTCACAGTAAAAAGGATGCTAGAAAACAATCCCAAGTGCAGGCCTGAGGGCTCATCCCAGTGACAGCAATGGCCTCCAGAAGCATACTCCACGGTGTGAGGTCAAAGGGTTAGCTTCTCTCAGGAGAGATCAGAACTTCCCAGCTTGGGCCTAAGAGGCTTTTCTTATTAAGTTGTTAGAATCTGGGCTCACTGAGAAAAAAATCTTAAGAGGCCCTTAATCTAATACTTTCTAGAAGCTTAAAGTGCAGCTACGTCAGCAGGGCCCTCCTGTGAAAGGAAAGTTAGAACATTTTAGATCGTGAGGGACTTGAGTCACAGGTCAATCACAGTTAGGAATTTTCTAGAACGAGCTGGGCAGTTTCTCAGAGATCTGCACCATCAGGATGGGGTGAAGGGTGAGAACCTGTAGCAAGGAAGCCCCGTGGTCCGGCTACCTCAGGGCGTCCACTTTGGCTTCAGCCAGCTGGCAGACCAGAGGGTAAATCTTATCTCTGCAGCTCACCGATCTGTTACCAAGCTACCCTGTTAGACCCTCATTTTCCTCAGCACAACCCTGAGTGGGAGTGTTTCCTTAAAGTTTTTTGAGGGGCCTCCTTAATTTTGGACCCTAGGTGCCTCACTCCCCTCACCCTCGTTCTGCTCTGGTTACTAGTATCTGAATCACAGGGATCTGTGAAGATGAAATTACATAATGTGTGCAAAGTGCCTGGCACAGGTGTGCATTCACTAAATGTTACATTTTCTTTCTTGTCCTCCTTCTTAAAATATCATTTTAGGAGGGACTATCCCCTTACCTATCACCTTGCATCTGAATAATGATAACCAACATTTATTTGGCTCTCAGGTGCTGAGCGCTGCGTTAACAGTAATGATCATCTGTTGTGTTTTTTCTATACGTCAGGTGCTTTACGTGCATTATTCTCAATAATCCACTCAAGAAGCTTATGAGGTAGAGGTTATTATCACCTCCAGTTTACAGATGAGGAATCTGAAGTGAGAGATTAAATAATTTGTTTAAGGTCTATTGCTAGTGAAGGATAGAACTTTGGCTCCGGGACCAGGCCCAAGAACAAAATTAGAGACTAAGACTGTTCTTGAAAGGGGAGAGAGAAGAATGAAAGAATGAAATGCTTTCTTAACCTTCTTTGGCAAAAACAGTTGCACCTTTACCTCCCAAGCGAATCGCTGTATTATGCTGTGGGATAGGCAGACATACTCTTATTTTACAGAGGAGCTGAGAGGGGTGAAATTTCTAGTGTAGGGGCACCTAAAATTTCTCAGCAGCTGGCTACGTGTCCATGTGTGTTTTCCACTGATGACAATGGTATTTTCAGGTCTGTGGGTTCATGAATATTATACCAGTCTCAACCACAGTCAAGGGCTGATTTTCTGCTCATGCTTATCTTTCTTGGGTCAGGAATTCGTCATGGTGGCATAGATTCAGGTATGTATTATTCTGGATTTGTGGCTCTGTATGTATTTAATATGTTTTGTTTTTACAGCTGTGTAACAGTTATAAGCACAAGCAGTTTATACATAACTCCATGTTAGTATATATTTAAGTAGCATTCAAATAAAATTAATTTTAGTAAGTCTAGAGGGCTACAAGATATTTCCCTTCAAATGTACAAAACCACAAACCCCAAATAATTAAGAATGACATTATTTAAAGATGTTTTGTTAAACAAGTGATTTGCCACTAGTAACGTGATAATGATGCTGATGGTGAAACTTGAGGTTGCTAAAGGATAATTTTGAAAGAAGTTAAAATTGTGACTCATGCAAATATAAAATGAATGTGTGTCAAAGATTTTACTGAATTCATCAATTAATGAGGGAAACAGGAAGATATAAAGACCAGTGTAGAAAGTGTTTGAGAAGTTATGTACTTCTCAGTAATTTAGTAAAGGAATATTAGGATACAATTGCTGGGTTACATTCAAAACTGGTTAATGTCCTCTAAGGCAATAGAGTAAAACCTTTGGAGTTACCTTTTCTACTGAGCAAAACTAATTTCTACTAGGCAAAAATCTATAAGCTAACAAATAATTTCTCTAAGTCTGGGAACTTTAACAAACAATGACTCCAATTAAGTACTTTACCCTAGTTCAGTGGTTCTAAATCTGGTCCATGAGACCCCTCAGTAATCCTGGAGATGCTTTCATCACCATCATCATAATACTAAGACATTATCTTTTTCACTGTGTTAACACGTGTATTGATGGTGCAAAAGAAATGGTGGGTAGAACTGCTGTCACTTTCACACAAATCAAGGCAGTGGCACCAAACAGAACTAGTAGCCCCTGTATTCTTCATCACCATGCACTCATGGGAAAAAAAAAAAAGCTTGTTTCACTTAAGAATGTCCTTGATGAAGCTGTAAAAATTATTTCCATTATATCTTGACCGTTGAGTATAAATCATTTTAATACTCGGTGTGATAAAATGGAAAATATACATGAGACATTCAAAATGCATCATGAACTCCTGAATTTTAATGTAACCAAATTTTGAAAAGTTCATCAATGTGGTTCTAGATTCTACCTTGCAATTGATGTTTAAGAAACTACCATTTGTCAAATTTTAGTGCAGTATCCAAGAAGAACACCCACAATTATCTAAAACGTCTATTAAAATACTTTTTTTTTACTTTTTTCCAACAACGTGTTATGTGTGAGGTCACATTTTCTTCAAATGTCTGGGAGGGGGAAATTTCCGCCCCCCCGCCCCTCTTGATTTTTGTGGCTGGACTAATAATAAAGTCGACACAAGACAGATTAAGAGGAACTTCCCTGGTGGTGCAGTGGTTAAGAATCTGCCTGCCAATGCAGGGGACACGGGTTCGAGCCCTGGTCCGGGAAGATCCCACATATCACAGAGCAGCTAAGCCCGTGCGCCACAACTACTGAGCCTAAGCTCTAGAGCCCGCGAGCCACAACTACTGAGCCCAAGTGCCACAACTACTGAAGCCCGCGCGCCTAGAGCCCATGCTCTGCAACAAGAGAAGCCACCGCAATGAGATCCCCGCGCACCGCAATGAAGAGTAGCCCCTGCTCTCCGCAACTAGAGAAAGACCGTGCGCAGCAATGAAGACCCAACGCGACCATAAATAAATAAATAATTTAAAAAAAGACAGATTAAGAGGAGAAAAAGAAACAATTCATGCGCACAGAGGTCTCATAAAATAGGAACAAAGAGGTGGTCAAAGCAGGCGGCTTTTATACTTTGTAGACAAAGAGACAATATATTTGTGAGGAATTGACAGGACAAAGAAACTTAGTTTTTGGGTGCTCAATTAGTAAAGAATATCAACAGAATTTGGGTTTGAGGTAGTAAATTAAAGAAACAACAAGGTTTGTTTATACAGGCTTCTCAGCCCCAATTCCCTGTCTGGTAATAAGGATGTCCTGCCTCCAGATGCAGGGAGTACACCTTTCACAGGAGAGATTTATTTCCTGCTTTCAGCGAAGCAGAAAAGAGTGTCCCTCTTGCACTGGCCATTTCCTAATTCAAAATAATCAATATGCCATTGTGGCATAATTTGGGGCGGCCCGCCCTCATCCCAACATAAACCAAAACAATATATCAAAATGGGTTGAATACATAAGCAGACACAAGAATTTAGCTTTTATTTAGCCAGACACCAAATGGATTTGCAAAAATGTAAAACAATGCTACTCTTCTCACTAAAGTTTTGTTTTGCAAAATATATTTTCATTACAAATGTTAGCTATGTTAATATATAAGGGGTTTATTATTGTCACTTAAAAATGAATTGGTAAATAAATTTCTCAGTTTTAGTTTCTAATACATAACTATTGATAGATACAACCCACACAAACAAAAGCTCCTTGGGATTCTCGATAATTTTAAAGATGTACATAGATCCTGAAACCAAAAAGATCATCTTTGGGCAGGCTGTCATGTATGACACCTTTTTTGTATATCTTTTCTTGACAGCGTTCTTCTGTTTTGGGCATGCCTATACCCCAGGGGCTGGGTGATGACTCTGCATACCCACCAGTTTTCTGGTTGAATGACTGGGTAAGTGAACGTCATACCGTGTTTTGTGATGTCCTTTGGTCTCTATTTGTTTACACGTTAAATCTATATCTATTCTTTTTTCCTCTAGTTCTGACAATTCAAATAGCATGACTTGGCCCCAATCCTATCTAAACACAGTGCCCATGCAGAAGCTGAAGCTGTGTTACGGTACTCAGTGGCTATACAGATGACCCAGAATCTGCAAACATTAATCTTATTTCAAATAGGCATCAAGTGAAAAGATAAAATGTGGAGGTCCTTACAGAGCACTCACACATGCCTGAGGGTGAGTCTGCAGGTCCCAGGTGGAGAAGCCCGACAGCGGCCCAGAGTCACTGGAAATCCTGCTGTTCTTAACACCTATTGTGTGGTTACTGAGTAGCTTCTTAAGAGCTGTACCTAAATACCGTCTTAAGAGTTATTCTTCTTATTTCTATGTTTTGGGGGCTCAGTCTGAAATGTCTTCTTCTCAGCTTCTTTCATCACTGAAAAACCAAAGATCTAAGTCCAGGTCCACCATTAGTTCTTCCTCCCAAAGTCTCCATCAGGCCCTTCATTAAGCCTTGTCTCCCTCTCACAGATGCCTCCTTGCTCTGGGTGCAGAGGTCCTGAGTCATCTGCCTTCAGCTGGCCCACACTCTGCCTTAACCACCTTGCCATTAGGTTCTCCAACAGGGCATTGTGTGCTTCTCCCATGTTCTGGAAACACTCGTGTCTTACAAGACGAATCCAGGCAGCAGATAGTATCTTCATTTAGTACTCTGTCCAAAACCCAAGAAGGTGAGAGAGCGAGTTGGTACCCAACCTCCCTTTCAGAGGATGAGAACAGCCAGACCTGCCCCTGGAACCCACATCACAGCCAGGCCTGTAATGTGTAGTAGAGTGGATAGTCCTGAAATCGTTTACAGGTACTTACCGGAACCCAGCCATTGAGAGTTTCAGTTTTGCTGAACTTTTAAACCAGTAATACAAATTGCAAATATTCTAGAAGGACTATTAGACCGGCAACATGAAAGTTAATTGGAATCCAACTGCTAGCGTCTAGAACTAGTCAGAAGGAATGTTCAGGCAAACAGAATCTGGTGTGATGTTTTTAGCTGCTGAGAGGGAGCCAGGCCTCTTAGCTTTGCTGTTTGAGTCAGTTACCAAGGGAACTTGAGTGGAAAAAGCCCCCTCTAGTTTTCTCAGTTTTACGTTGCTCATTTGCTAGATGCCTTGCCTGAAAGAAGTGATGTGAAACTTGTGAACCAGAATCTTGGAAATGACTCTGGCAGTCTCAGATGGGAGAGACACTTTCAATTATGAAAGCTTTTTCTCAAAAAAAAAAAAAAAATCAGATATCCTTTTCAGTATTTCACATTCTGGTTCAGATACTCAATAAAATGCACAAAAAATGACTTGAGACTTAATTTTGATAATTTCAAAATCAGTAGCAAAATATAAAGGGAAATGCTTTACTAAGTAAAAAAATTTTTAATTGTTAAAAATGTTAATGTAAGCAAAGGTTGATTTTAGACATATGGGGATGCTTAATTGTTCCCCATCCTGGCTTGTCCTTTATATAGCTAACTTTTTTTCTGGTAAGAAGGTAGACTGGGGGCTTCCCTGGTGGCGCAGTGGTTAAGAATGTGTCTGCCAATGTAAGGGACATGGGTTCGAGCCCTGGTCCGGGAAGATCCCACATGCTGCGGAGCAACTAAGCCTGTGCGCCACAACTACAGAGCCTCCGCTCTAGAGCCCGTGAGCCACAACTACTGAAGCCCATGTGCCTAGAGCCCATGCTCAGCAATGAGAAGTCCACGCACCGCAACGAAGAGTAGCCCCCGCTTGCCACAACTAGAGAAAGCCCGCACGCAGCAACGAAGACCCAATGCAGCCAAAAATAAATAAATACATAAATTTAAAAATCTTTTTTTTTTTGGAAGGTTCATGCCTAAATCATCAAATTTATTGCTCAAGGAGATTCCCAAATAGATACAGCCAAGCATTTCCTTAATAAAGCAAATGTGCTGAATTCATTTCTGGACCAAATTTCACTCTCTGGGGGAAATCAATTTCCTCAACTCTGAAACACTGTTTGATAAACTGTCTATGCTTTCAGGTTTTTTTGTTTTTTTTTTTTAACATCTTTATTGGAGTATAATTGCCTTACAATGGTGTGTTAGTTTCTGCTTTATAACAAAGTGAATCAGTTATACATATACATATGTTCCCATATCTCTTGCATCTCCCTCCCTCCCACCCTCCCTATCCCACCCCTCTAGGTGGTCACAAACCACCTAGCTGATCTCCCTGTGCTACGCGGCTACTTCCCGCTAGCTATCTACCTTACGTTTGGTAGTGTATATATGTCCATACCACTCTCACACTTTGTCACAGCTTACCCTTCCCCCTCCCCATATCCTCAAGTCCATGCTCTAGTAGGTCTGTGTCTTTATTCCCATCTTACCCCTAGGTTCTTCATGACCTTTTATTTTTATTTTTTTCTTAAATTCCATATATATGTGTTAGCATACGGTATTTGTCTTTCTCTTTCTGACTTACTTCACTCTGTATGACAGACTCTAGATCCATCCACCTCACTACAAATAACTCAATTTCGTTACTTTTTACGGCTGAGTAATAGTCCGTTGTGTGTATGTGCCACATCTTCTTTATCCATTCATTTGTGGATGGACACTTAGGTTGCTTCCATGTCCTGGCTATTGTAAACAGAGCTTCAATGAACATTTTGGTACATGAGTCTTTTTGAATTATGGTTTTCTCAGGGTATATGCCCAGTAGTGGGATTGCTGGGTCGTATGGTAGTTCTATTTGTAGTTTTTTAAGGAACCTCTATATACTGTTCTCCATAGTAGCTGTATCAATTTACATATGGGCACCTTATCTTTAATAAAGGAGGCAAGAATATACAGTGGAGAAAAGACAGCCTTTTCAATAAGTGGTGCTGGGAAAACTGGACAGGTACATGTAAAAGTATGAAATTAGAACACTCCCTAACACCATACACAAAAATAAACTCAAAATGGATTAAAGACCTAAATGTAAGGCCAGAAACTATCAAACTCTTAGAGGAAAACATAGGCAGAACACTCTATGACATAAATCACAGTAAGATCCTTTTTGACCCACCTCCTAGAGAAATGGAAATAAAAACAAAAATAAACAAATGGGACCTAATGAAACTTCAAAGCTTTTGCACAGCAAAGGAAACCATAAACAAGACGAAAAGACAACCCTCAGAATAGGAGAAAATATTTGCAAATGAAGCAACTGACAAAGGATTAATCTCCAAAATTTATAAGCAGCTCATGCAGCTCAATAACAAAAAAACAAACAACCCAATCCAAAAATGCGCAGAAGACCTAAATAGACATTCCTCCAAAGAAGATATACAGACTGCCAACAAACACATGAAAGACTGCTCAGCATCATTAATCATTAGAGAAATGCAAATCAAAACTACAATGAGATATCATCTCACACCGGTCAGAATGGCCATCATCAAAAAATCTAGAAAACATTTTTTAAAAAGAAAAAAAAAGAAGGTAGACTGTGGGACTTTCCTGGTGGTCCAGTGGTTAAGAATCCACCCCCGCAATGCAGGGATGTGGGTTCAATCACTTGTTAGGGAACTAAGATCCCATATGCCACGGGGCAACTAAGCCCACGTGCTCTAGATCCTGCGTGTCACAACTAGAGATCCCGTGCGCCGCAACTACTGAGCCCGTGTACCACAACTAGAGAGAAGCCTGTGGGCTGCAATGAAAGATCCCGCACGCTGTAATTAAGATCCCACGTGCTGCAACTAAGACCCAATGCAGCCAAATAAATAAATAAATAAATATTTTAAAAAAGAAGGTAGATTGTAGAGAGAAAATATCTTATTTCATCTTAAAAGCAATTGTATGAAGCAGATATTATGGTTGTCTTTGTTTTACAGATGAAGACAGATTCAAAGAAGCAAGGTCTTGCCTCTAGGTTGCATGGCTCAGAAGCATCTCTGCACTCTTATTGGCGCCCTTCTACTTCTGCTAAGGGCTTATCCTTCCTGCATCTGAAATTGAAAGGTTGAAATTCTCTTACCCAGGCCACAGAAGGGGTCTGGGGAAGACAGTGGTGAAGATCTTGATGTTGGGGAGAAGCCTTGGCTGGAAAATGTGTGAACAGCAGGTGGCAGCAGTGTCCTTGGAGTTTGTGGTTGTCCCCTACAGTCCTTGGAAAGCAAGGTCAACAAGCACCAATTAAGGTGCTGATCCTAATGCCTGACCTCTGATCTTTGACCTGCCTCCCACCCCTCACCTACCTCCTGCTGAGCCAGGTGGACTGTCTGACTTCTACTAGGGTGTTTCCCTTTCTCTCCCTGAGGAACTCAAAGGGGAGATTGGGAAAGATGACCCAGAAGTCATTTACAATGGAAACGCTCCCACTGAGATCGTTAATATCATGTACAGTTGTGTGAACTTGGCATGTTACCCTCTCTGTTCCTTGATATGCTTTTCTGTAAAATGAGGATAATAATGGCCACCTGCCTTGAAGGCTCATTGAGCTGATTGAAGGAACATAATATATACAGAGCCTTAGAACAGCACAGTGAATATAACACATGCTCCTCATTCATATTATTCTTTATAGAGGGCTGTATCATTGCAGTGGGCTTTCATACATCAACATCTCACTCCATCCTTCCTCCATATTTTGAGATGCAGATATTACACATTTAACAGAGAAGGACTCTTAGGTTGAGCCAGAGGAAGTAAGATTAGCAGGAGATGAGGAAGCCAGATTCCTCGGGGGTGTGGGACCACATGCAAGTTACTTAATGCTTTGGAGCCTCAGTTTCTTTTTCTGTAAAATGGTGATAATATTACCTATCTTGGGTGTTGGTTGTGAGAACTAAATAAAACAACATATACGAAGCCCTCTGGTATAGTTCCTCTTAGGTAGTTACACTTAAAATCATTAAAAGGATGTCTTAAAACATATAGAAAAGTGTTGAAATAAAATTCACGTTTTAAGGCAAGACAAGAAAAATTTAAACATAAAACTTTTTCTCTGCCCTTTGGCTTCCTCTCTCCCCTCTAGCGTGCATTGTGCACCTGCATTACGTGTTAACCAGACTTCCCCAACAGCAGAAATACCTACTCAACCATAAAGATCAATTTTTCTCCTTCTGGTGCCAGCTCTGTAACTCCTTAGAAGATAACATTCCTTTCTCAATCCTGTAAGGGGTCACAATGACCCACCACTCACCTTGTACATGCAGACATCTTTGGTGAACTTTATGCACCATGTTAATATGTCATCACTTAATGCAGAACAGACTGGTTAGACTACCTGGGGAGATACTGGGCCACAGCTAATGGAAGTTCTCAGCTTAAATACTTACTTATGATCTTATTCATGTTACCAGCTATATTACTTGTATTTTGCCTATTTTACAAGATTATTTCTTGCATTATCAAATATGTGACTGAGCCTCGGATAAAATTAATGATGATCAGGTGACTTGAAATGATTGGCCAAATATATAGTTCTATATGATCAAGGATTGTAATGGTGTATCTCTTTATGGGAAGAAGCAACAAGAGGGAACCATTTCCTGGACCGTAACAGACTTTGGGCTACTGTTCACAGGGCCTGGTCCAGTAATAGCACATTGAGTGGCCTATCAATGAAATCCTCACCTATCCTGGGAATGAGCACCTCTAGCACCGCGGGACAAACTGGTCACCAAATGCCTCCCAAACCTTGGTTGAAATTAAGACCAAAAGGGAAGTGACTGTAAAATAAAGAATGTTGCCCACCATCTAGTTCTACACGAATCAAGTCGTGAGCCACTGCAGTTGCTGACGTACAGTACACCCGAGAAAGGAATTCAGAGTGAAGATCTGGAAGGAGGCACTCTGTACTCTGGGAAATCTGGCAGAACAGGCCTTTAGATAGTTAGATATTTTAAGGAAAATTTTTTATGACCTGGATTCTTGCATCTTCCCATACTTAGAAAAGTACTACAATCATCAATTAAGCTGTCTGTTTCTCGTGACTAGCAGCAACCTTCTACTGAGACGTGTGCTTGACTGCACATACCCTCTTCCCCCAAATCACATTACTGACCTCTCCCCTTACCTCTTCAGAGCAGTTTCTCAGAGTAGCCAGCTGCCTCCTGGGCTATAGTCCTCAGCTTGGCTCGAATAAAATTTTCCCTTTCTTTCTTAGATTGACCATTGATTAATTCTTTCCATTGACAAAAGTTATAAGGAAGGCAAGTAACGTTACTCACGATCCCACCACCCAGAAATAACCCCGTTATTATCATGATGTGTTTTTTCTTCCCCCAGTGTTTGTACATAACATGGCTGAGATCACATCACATATGTACAAGTAAGCTGTCCCTAAGAAAGTGGCAGAGCTGGGCTGACACCCCGGGCAGGCTGGGTCCAGGTCCAGGCCTTCCTACGTAGCCATTTCCCTGCACTGCCCCTATAAAGTTCAAGCTTATATCATTTCAAGAAACTGACAAAAAAATATTTAAATGTTTCGAGTTTGAAAATAAAGCACGTAAAGAGACCAGAGTTAGCCAAAATAATCCTATCGTATAGTTAAAGGCTGGAATTTTGCCTGGAAAAGTAGTATTTCATGTGGAAAAAATGTTAATTTCTACTATGTCTGTGTAGCCAATATTTTAATTGTTAAAACATTACTGTTCAAGCTCATAAAATGAGCAAACTTGGTAAAACTAGTAAACTAGTCAGTTAACAAAGTGATTAAATCGACAAATGGAGTGAGTTGATTATGTTGCAGGTGGGGTTTTAGGGGGGTGCTGATTTTTGGCAAATTGGCTTGCGTTTATTGGAGATGGGGTATTGCTTAATATATATACTTGTTGAGTGAATGAATACATGAATAAATGAATGAATGAATTTTGCCATAAAAGAAATAATCTTCCCCTCTAAAATTCAACGGCGGTACATGACGTCTGCATTTTAGGAGCCTTGAGGGTTGCCTGAGACAGAAATTCTGGTTCTGGGATCGCATGTACTCACTGCGTGCACACTCCTACTCCAAATACTCACTCATGGCCTAACTGGAGGCTTAGTGGGAGCCGGCGCTTCCTGTGGGCTCGGAGCTCAAGCCCACACACCTTGAGCTTGGAGTCAGAAGAATGAGGTTCCAATCTCGATCAGCTCATCCGTTGCTAGCCCCAGAACACTGGCCAGTCAGTTCACTCCCAAACTGTTTCCTCACCTGTAAAATGGGCATAATTCTGACACCTGCCCCACCTTGTTCCCAGCATCACAGGGCGCAGGAAAGTACTTGGAATGTTAATTCACGGCTGTGAAAACGATTAGACTTCAGGGTCTGAAGGGACCCTGGTGTGACGGAGGTAGCCCTGGGAAGGGGCGGGGTCTCCTTGGGGAAGGAGGGCCACCGCTCCCCTTTGCTCTTTGGCTGCTCCTTTCTGATCACTGACACCCATGATAGAGAGACACACAGACCCATTAAGCTGCCTTCCCCGGGTCACCTACCATGAGCAGCAAACACCAGGGGCCTTACAGCCAGCATCCCCTCACTGCTACTTCAGGGCTGAGATCCTCTGCCCAGAGCCACTGGTGGTGGGGTGATGGGGGGCCTGAGTTCTCCCATGGTTACCCCTGGGGCTCCTCAGGCTGGCCTCCCCCCTCTCCACCACTCACAGCTCTGCACCCAGCCTGCGAGGCTTCCAGTGGGGTATCTACTGGTCCCACCTTTGTGGCCTCACTGAAAGAAACATGCAGGCAAAGAAACCTGGCTGTGGAGGGCTGGGGCAGGGAGAGAACACAGCTGGGTGTGACGAGGAAGGGCATGGCACAACAGGAGCCCGGGAAAAGGACCCAGACAAAAAATGAGGGGGGGAGAGAGAAGTCTGGAGAGCACTTTTTATTTCTCCTCCCTTCTCTCAAGTGTAAGAGTGAAATCTTTAAGGGGGAAAAAAGGAGAAGATGGCAATCAGTGTCGGCTTTTAGTGCTTGAGTGGGTGACAGTACATTCCAGCTGCCACCAGGACACCTACCACCGCCAAGCGATGCTACACGTCAGCCAGTCCAGGCCAGAGGCCCCCCACTGGCTCCTTGCCTCATACCCAGGTCTCCTGACATATGTAGGCTCCCTGCCACCAGCCAAGTAGTAAGTTATCACCTGCTCATTTTGGGTCACTTTCTCCTCCATGAGTTACTTTAGCCCTAGTGGAGACTTAATATAACAGTTCACTACACTTGTAAGGTGCTTCTTCCTTCCAGAGAGCTTTATGCTCACCATATCTAAAAGCTCATCTATCTGGATAAAGAAGAGGTGATACACACACACACACACACAGGAATACTACTCAGCCATAAGAAAGAATGAAATGTTGCCATGTGCAGCAACATAGATGGACTTGGAGGGCATTATGCTCAGTGTCAGACAAAGACAGACAAATACTGTATGATATCACTTATATGTGGAATCTAAAAAATACAACAAACGAATGAATGTGACAAAAAAGAAGCAGATTCACAGATACAGATAACAAGCTACTGGTTACCAGTGTGGAGGAGGGGCATTAAAGGGATTGGCGAGTGAGAGGTACAAACTACTGGGTGTTAAGACAGGCTACAAGGATGTATCGTACAACATGGGGAATATGGCCAATATTTTGTAAATGGAGGGTAACCTTTCAAAATTGTATAAAAAATAAAAAATTTTAAAAATGATTTAAAAATGCATAACACATTGTATATAAAAGATAAAAAATAAAAATACAAATGAAAGCTTATACATCTGACTAGCCCTTCAGGGTTGAAAGGACTTGTGTACGGATGGACTCTGAATTGGAAGGCTCTGAGTTCACCTAATGCAGTTATTATCTGACATCACCTGAGGCCCCCATCTCACTCCTCATAGATCTGGTTCAACTTGGCCTACACCCCAATTCCAGGGCCTATGACCAGGGCTGGTTTCAGACTATAAAAAGCCCCAGGGCCTTTTAATTATGGAGTCCACATTCCACATCATATCAAACACATTAGCATATACCCACATTTCACATGAAATATAACATTTTTTGCTGTGGAAAAAATCAAAAAGGTTTTCTTAATTTTGCTTTGGAAATTATTTAGCTACCAGTTATTCACTGACTATATGACTGACTATGATTTGTGGGCTGTCATCACACACACACAGGAAATTTTATAGGGTGAGAGCATCAAACTGTAGCTTTCTTTTCAAATGTAAATAATTTATGAACACTAAATTGAAAAATGAATGAAGTTGACATAATTTTATGTCTTATGGATGCTTCATTAAAATGTATTACTTTCAATTTTATACTTTTTGTGTTTTAGATCCATTAAGTTTTTTCTCATCTCACATGTTTTCACAGGCTTTTGAAAAAGCTGGTCTGCAAGAGGCCCTGTGCCAGCGGGGCCTACTGGCCAGACGGCCCTGACTGCTGTTGCTAAAAGCCCTTCCCAAGACTCTGACCCGTCCCTCACCTCACTTCTGGCATCTTCTGATTCTTTGCTCTTGCATATCTGCTCATGCTTCGGTTTCAGCTGGTATCGAAACTGGTCACAGAGCTCAGCTCCTTCGTTGTTTCCTACAAAATATCCAACCACACTGAACATTTCATGAAGTGGGAGATGTGATAAATTCTGAGGGCCGTGGAGAGAGGTCACTCAAGTCCCTCGCAGCTTCCTGCCATCTGGTCGGCACTACCCTTTCCACCCCGTGTCCACCCTCTCTCACTCCACATCCTCCAAACTGCCTGTGCCAGCAGTGTGGCCACCCTGCCCAGGGCTGCTCTCCAGGGAGCCTAGGTCACACTGTCCCCTTCCCTTGTCTGGCTGCTTCTCTCTCAAACAGCAGACTTGCCAGGAATGCCCGCACTCTCCAGGTCCCTTGAATTCATCTAGTATTTTCACAATACTTGTGAAAAGCTCCTTTCACAAGTATTATCTGGTGCCTCCATCCCCTGAGAGCACCTGGGCAGGAGCCCCTGCTGGCCACTTCCGGGATGAGGACCTCCCATCTCTCAGGTCAAGGCTTTTGCTTGCCTTTTTCACCGTTAGAAAGTAATTAGATCAATCTGAGCTCTGGCTTCATTGAAACTTTACTCCCGCTCATGGTCCTGCCTCTGGGTCCTCTGACCTTCAACACACCCCTGAAACAACATACCCCTGTCTCCCCAGGACAACTGAGGAGTCAGGTGGCAAAGTCCCAACTGAGACGTAGGCCTCTCGACTCCCAGTCCTGGGCTTTCTCAGGGTCTCTTTCCCTTCGACTGCCTTTTATTACTCAGCTTTCTTCCGGGAAGAAATGCAGTGTACTGTGAATTTCCTTCAGCCAATACAGACTCTTTGCTTGTTTGAGCAAACAGGGTCACAGAGGTGGGATGGAGCAGAGGGTGAAGGGGTGGGCAGCAGGGCCAACTTCTCTGTTAAATCATGGGAGGTGCAGTGCCCAGGGCACATGACACTTTAGGAGGCCCATGAATGTGTCTTAATTGCTTTTAAGATCAGAAGAAAAAAAAATTTTAGGTTGAAGAAAATGTTTTAATATATAATATTAATATATTTGTCTTCATACCAATGCAGACATCAAATAAAATTTAAACATTTTTTATGGAGGAAGGAGCCCCTAAAAGTCAGAATACGCAGGGTCCACAGCAGTTATAATGTGGTGCTGGTGGGCAGGGGTCTGTCTCCTCACTGAACTTGACAAGTGAAGTCCCTTTAAAGGGATGGTTGTGCTACTCGGGGGATGGAAAATCGGCACCTCCTGAATTATGAGTGACTGTCACTTCCACCAGGTGAACCAGATGAACTAATTAAAAAGGCTGATTCTGTCATCTGGGTCAGCATGGATTGGGTCCAACTGCCCAATCGTCTTGTAAAGCCATGGCCCACACTGTGGGGGAAGCGGGCTCAGCTTTCTCTGCCTGGGGGACGTCTGTCTTCTCCCTTGGACTTTCACTCCAGTTACAGCTCATCCCAGGGTTCCCTGAAGGACAGACGGGCAGTCCATCAGAAGGCCTTGGAGCCTTCCTTGCCTGGCCCGTCCTCAAACCAGCCACTCCCACTGGGCCCCTCCTCTCCTCCCTGAAGCTCATTAGCATTCTCAGCAGAAAAGTAGCAGAAAATGGTAAAAAAAAGAACTTGAACTTTGCACACGCCAGTCCTGTGCTCCAATCCCAGCTCTACCACTTCCCAGCTGTGTGCTTTCTGAGCCTCAATTTTGTTTTCATTTAAAAAGGGGATAATATTACCTGTTCATATAGTTATTGCAAGCGTCGAATAAGAGAACCTGTGCAAAGTCCAAGGAACCAGTCGGAGCTTATGGTTGGCAGTCTGAGAGCAGAGTCTAGGGCATGTGTCTTGAAGCTGTATTTTTATACTTTCTGTAATATAAAGAAATACTGATAGCTGCATCAAAGATGGTGCTTCCTCTGTCTGGCATATAGTAGTTCCTCTCACTCCTTTTTAATGACTTAGTCCCATCCATTAATAATCCTCCTTCATGGTTGTACCTGCCACCCACCTCCAAGCTAGGATGGTGGTATGTCCCAACTCCACGGGCACAGAAGCTCCCGCACTCGGGACCCTACGGGACCTTGCCCTGTATCTCTTCATCTGGCTACTCATTCAAATCTTTTTTATTTTATTTTTTTGCTGTGCCACGCCATGCGGCTTGTGGGATCTTAGTTCCCCCACCAGGGATAGAACCCAGGCCCCCCGGCTGTGAAAGCTCTGAGTCCTAACCATTGGATCACCAGGGAATTCCCTCATATCTTTATTATATCCTTTATAGTAAACTGATAACCATGAGTAAATATTTTCCTGTGTTCTGTGAGCCATCCTAGCAAAATTTTTAACCCAAGGAGGGGGTCGAGGAACTTCGATTTATAGCCAGGGGATGGTCAGAAGTAGGGGTGACAGCCTGGGACTTGGGATTGGCAAGTGGGAATTGTCCCCCTGGAGTGGGAACAGTCTTGTGGGACGGAGCCCTTAACCTGTGGGATCTAATGCTAACTCTAAGTACATAGTGCAGAACTGAACTGAATGGTAGGACACCCAGCTGGTGTCAGAGAATTGCTTGATGTGTGGAAAACCCATACATCTGATGTCAGAAGTGTTGTGTGGTACTACTGGGATTTTATGACTCTTGACAAAGGCAAAGTCTCTTCACCTCAGGAAAAGATTGGGGATTCTTGGTTTAAAGGTATTTCTTGTTATATACCACATTACACTATGAAAACGGCAGATGGAAAAATTCACTGGGGGAGGCAGAGTGAAAGCCTGTAGCCTTCCATTAATTCTCCTCCATCCTGAAGGTGGACTTGACTTTCAAATTGCTCACCTGCAATCCGGAGGCTGGCTAGAAGGCTCCCATCCTGCCAGTGGCCTGCGAATTCTCATGCGGCAGTAAGGTGGGAAGGGAACACGGAGCTCCAAGACTAATACTGCTGAGAGCAACAGAATGCCTCCGGCAAATCCAGGAACCCTAGAATTCCAGAGAGCCAGGGGAAATCACAACTTTCAGGCTGGGATCAGACTTCATCAACTTTCCCAACTGGGAAGTGATGTCACACTTGAAAATCTCTGTGCTGCCAACTCAGGCTAAGTTCACATTCCTTCAAGCCGACCAGCTGCAAAACCAAAAGTTTGTGGAGAGAGTCCATGTGGGGCTATGGGGGTCAGAAGGACAGCCTCACACTTACTGCTAACCTTGAGGGTGGGGTGGGGGACAAGAGGAGAAATGCCAATTCTGGAATCCCTATCCTTGCCTGTTGCTGCCCACCCCTACTCCTTGCAGTATGGAAACCATTTAGCTGCAGACAGATGATTTCCCAGGCATATTGTTGGGAGTACCTGGAATAAATCACTTCCTCCTCCGGCCCTGAGATAACTGTCCCTCTCTTGTAGGGGCATAATTCAAGCAGTCTGCCTCCAGGCAGCCGAGACTGAGATTAAGCATGGAGTGCACCACCGCTGATGGCCTGAGCCCCAAGAATTATGAGCAGTGAAAAGACAAGATAAAGAGGAGGTGCCTCTGCGGTAACACAGTGCCTGCTTCAAACAAACCTGACTCCAAAACTCAGAGAGAGAACATTGTCATCTCTCCACACCTAAATAATTATTTAAGTAGAAATATAAAAAATCTTTAAACCATGATTTTATTCATAAGATTTCTACTTACACATAACTTTCTGGGAATCTATGTAGCTTCTAAAATGAGTGGCTCTTCCTCACTAAAATTAGGTTATATCTAGTGATTTTGTAAAAAAAAGTACTGGAACAAGCCAATAGGATAAGTGCTGGAGTACAAACAGCCTCCTCTGAGAGTAGGGAGTCAAACTTTTTCTGTAAAGGAGCCAAATAGTAAATATTTTAGACTTTGTGGACAAGTTTCTGTCCACAAAGTTTCTGTCATAAGTTTCTGTCATAGCCACTCAGCTCCACTATTGGAAAACAGTCACAGCCACAGACATCACAGAACTGAATGGATGTGACTGTGTCCCAGTAAAACTTTAAACACTGACATTTGAATTTCAGATAATTTTCATATATCATGAACTATTATTCTTCTTTTGAGCTTTTTTCAACCATTAAAAAATTTTAAAGCCATTCTTAGCTCCAGGTTGTACAAAAACAGGCAGTGGCTTGAATAGGGCCCACCAGAGATAGTCTGCCTGGTTTACAAAATCCCCAAGGAAAAAATGCAATGAAGGCAAAGTTTTGTTTTTGGTTAATGTAATCCTTTCCCTATGGGCCTGTTATTTTAAAGTAAGACAATGGGGGGGGGGTGTAAATTAGGAGTTTGAGATTAGCAGATACAAACTACTATGTATAAAATAGGTAAACAACAAGGTCCTATTGTATAGCACAGGGAACAATATTCAATATCCTGTGATAAACCATAATGGAAAAGAATATGAAAAAAGAATATATATGTGTATAACTGAATTACTTTGCTGTACAGCAGACACTAACACAACCTTGTAAATCAACTATATCTCAATTAAAAAAAAATTCCACTCCGGGGGAAAAAAAGAACCACTCAGGGCTTCCTCTGGTGGTAAAGGTACCCCTGCAACCCCACCCTGAACAAAACCAAACCTTCCCGCCTCCTCCGTGAGAGCTGAAATCCCTTTAACTGGGGGCACGTTCTGGAAGACGGCATATCAAATTAAAAGCCACAAGAAGGCTAAAAAAAAAAAATATAGTAAGATAAGTGGGTAAGGAAAAGGAAAGTCAAAGGAACAAATTATCAACACAGGAATTTCAAGAAGAACAAGGGAAATAGTTTGAAGAAGGCCCCTCATTTGCCGCCTTGTAAACAACTACTGACTTTATTACCTTCAGGGAGAATAAGTTTCACTTCTAGTGAATTCAACAGACTTCTATTGGCCTCTATTATATTCCAGGAGCACACTAAGTACAGAGGTGATGAAAAACAGCTCCTGCCCTCTGATAGGGGAGAACTGCAATTAGATAAGGAAAGGTCCTTTCCATTGAGTGATAAGATTCGATCATTCATTGAACAAAACATTTATTGAGCACCTGCTACTACATTCCAGGTCCTGGGTTAGGTGCTAGACATTCCAAGATAAATAGATTCTGGAGATGTTTATGGTAAGCACTATCTTCCTCGCTTTCACTTTGTTATCTTTATTTTCTTGAGGGACAAACAGGGGCACAGAGGGTCAAGCTGGCTGTCCCAGATGGAACATCAAAGAGGGAAACCAAAGAGTGACTGGTGTCTGCCTTAGCAGGGCTGGACTAGGCAGAGGTAAGTGAGGCCTCCAGGGTGCAAAAGCCAAGGAGGCCGGGCTTCCCTGGTGGCGCAGTGGTTAAGAATCCGCCTGCCAATGCAGGGGACATGGGTTAGAGCCCTGGTCAGGGAAGATCCCACATGCCGCAGAGCAACTAAGCCCGTGTGCTACAACTACTGAGCCTGCGCTCTAGAGCCTGCAAGCCACAACTACTGAAGCCCGTGTGCCACAACTACTGAAGCCCGTGCGCCTAGAGCCCATGCTCCGCAACAAGAAAAGCCACCGCAATGAGAAGCCCGCTCGCCGCAACTAGAGAAAGCCCACTTGCAGCAACGAAGACCCAACACAAAAGAAAGGAAGGAAGGAAGGAAGAAAATAATAAATTTAGAAGGAAAGAAAAGAAAAGAAAAAAAAAAGCCAAGGAGGCCTTCATGTGCACGTACTTGCATGACCTCAAGAGTGGGCACCTCCTTGAAGTTTGCACCCTAGCACTTGCCTCCCTGTAGCCCTGACTGGTGCCTTAGCTCCCTCAGTGCCTGCTGTGAGCCTGGGAGGGCTGGAGTCGGCACTTGTGAGTTTAGGTTACCTAAGATGCCCCAATTCCCTGGTGAGGAATTACTTCTTTCTCACTGTATCCAGTCTTGTGGAACTTCCCCAGGGCCTCATCCCCCCAGAGTCCAGGCTGGTCTGGGCATCACATGCTCCCTTCTGGACTGCAACTCCTGGGCTGAATGAGTTGGTTCCTGTTTCTTCCCACCACCTACAGTCTCTCTGAGTAATGCCAACATTCCAGTACAAGTGACACCTCAGAGCCCTGCTACTCCAAGTGTGGTCCACGGACCAGCAGCACTGGCATTGCCTGGTGCTGGTGAGAAATGTAGAACCTCAGGCCTGCCCCAGACCATAGTCAGAATCTGCATTTTGACAAGATCCCCAGGTGATTCTCGTGTGCCTGAAAGTGTGGGGAGCATTAATCCACACTTTGCATCCCCCCCCCGCCCCTCCCGCCATGTATGGCCCTTGCTGCTGGCCGTGAGCTTCACAACACAGGGGCCTGGGAGAGGGAAATGCACCACTTGCTGAAACGCAAGGAGGCTCAGGGCTGGCCCTGCCCTTCCCAGATGGGCCTCCTTCCCTGAGGAGTCCTCAGACACACTCATCTGGTGTTTTGTTAATGGTTGACTCTAAAACAAAAGAAAAAAATTAGGCATTAATTTCAGAGAATGATGCCAGCACCACCAAGCCTCTCTCCAGAGATGCCCCTTCCCTTTAAAGTCTGGGGCAGTGGAGGCGGGAGACTCAGGAGGCTACTTCAAAGGGTAAAAGTGCCCTACGAGACCCCTTAGTCTTGGGCTAGTATGGGATGGCGGTGGTTCTTTTTTAGAGACAGACAGCTGCTCTCTCCTCCTTTCAGAATGGGCCAGGAGTGGAGAAAGGGCATCAACAACCCTAATATTTACTGGTAGCCTGCCACGCACCAGACCTGGGACATATTTTCTGTTTTATTCTTTAATGCAACCATAAAGGACAGGCTTAGACAGAGGAGGAAACAAATTCAGAGAGGCCAAAACAACTTGCCTCAAATCATCCATCTGTTACCTGGGAAGAACCAGGGACTGAACCCAGGTTTTGTCCATGTTGCAGACTCACCAAAACACGTGAAATGTTAACACATAACCGTGGTCGGCCTTTGCCCCATATGAGAGAAGTGGTGGAGGTGATGATGGCTCTAGGTGTGCACGTGCATGAACGTGTGTTGGGGGATGGTGGGCTGGGGTCCTCAGGAGAGTCAAGGGCAAGTGTACAAGTGAGAAGCTTGCAGAGGGGCCTAGCTCTTTGTGGTGGTGGGCCATGGCATCAATGAGATATACAGTCAGCTTAAGACTTCACACATTTGTTATTTAAAATAAAATAAGTGGGGCTTCCCTGGTGGCGCAGTGGTTGAGAGTCCGCCTGCCAACGCAGGAGACACGGGTTCGATCCCTGGTCCGGGAAGATCCCACATGCCGCGGAGCAACTAAGCCTGTGTGCCACAACTACTGAACCTGTGTCCTAGAGCCTTCAAACCACAGCTACTGAAGCCTGCGCGCCTAGAGCCCGTGCTCCGCAACAACAGAAGCCACCGCAATGAGAACCCGCACACAGCAACGAAGACCCAACGCAGCCATAAATAAATAAATAAATATATTAAAAAAATAAGTGGAACAACAAGGATCTGCTGTATAGCATAGGAAACTATACTCAATAGTTTGTAATAACATATATGGGAAAAGAATCTGAAAAAAATATATATGTATGTGTAACTGAATCACTTTGCTGTACACTTGAAACAAAATCAACTATACTTCAATAAAAAAAAAAGAATGAAAAAAACCAGTGGAAGTAAGGATATTCAGATTTTTCCAATGATGATTTCATCAGTGCTTTTTTGGGGGGAAATATAAAATACTAAATTCTTCTTTTTTTCTCATTCTTTTGGGCTCCCCTGCTTTTGCTGATGCACTCAGTACACACCCCTGTAGGACCCAACTTAACACCAGTTCTGAGGCTAAGGAACCCTCGCCCAGCTGTGTGGAGGTGGTGGTGACACCCTCTACCTGCAAGACCTGTGGTATGCAGAGTAGTTAGGGAGGTAGGGAGACTGCAAACTCCCTAGAGCGAGTAGCTGCTCTAAGAATTTCTGGAGTGCCTGCTATCCTCATTCCTGGGCTCTGAGTCAAGAATGTAATTGAAGCCACAGGACAATGGAGTGTGAAAGGAAAGATGTTCCCTGGTGTCAGATACCCTGGCTAACCAGACCCAGAAGCACAGAGCAGGTGCTTGGCTTTTGTTCCTGGGTCCCTGCACCCGGCCCCACAGTCCAAAGCCTCTCTAGACAAAAGCCACAGCTCCTGCCTCCTCTGCATATCCAGGATCTGCGCAGACTGAGAAAAGTCTGCTTCCTCCTCCCGACCCCCTTGTTCCAAGGCTAGAGATACAGAGACAGGAGCCACATCTCAACAGAGGAAACCAGGAAGCAGGACCTCCGATGCTAAGGATTTCACCAAAGGAGGATGAGGATTTTGTCCTTGTCTGAAGAAAACTTTCAAGTACCCTAAGTAGCCTTCTGGTGTCTGGGAATAGGATCACCAACCAGGTGAACTGGGTTTTCATAGTGTCACTGAGAAATCCCCAGGAAACCAAACCTCAGAGGCAAGCCCCATCACGCCCTGGTGGAGACACAGGACGTGTGCGCTGTCTTCTGGATGGCATGGGGGAGGTGACTCCCAGAGAGCTGGTGATGGTTGGTCCTTCTGTCTTGCAGGGTTTCCTTAAGCCCACCCCTCCCCACTGGAGAGGGGCTGTTCTTACCGTTCATCAACATTGGATTTTAGTGGGTTTTTTTGGCTGCACCACGCAGCTTGCGGGATCTTAGCTCCCTGACCAGGGATTGAACCCACCTCCTCGGCAGTGAAAGCGTGGAGCCCTAACCACTGGACCACCAGGGAATTCCCTGGATTTTAGTTCTGAAGGGCGATGAAGCCTTGTCTCCTTGTGATTTCAGGGGGAAGATCTAAATCGGCTATCTGGCTCTGAACCATCCTGATGAAGCAACCTGATGAAAATCAGAGGCAACCTTGAAGGAGCAAAGACAGCACCATATGGCAGCCACCCAGGTGAGTATGGAAGAGACAGGGGCAGCCTTTTCTTTGAAGCCAGGGAAGGGTGGCTATAATGGCTGATTGCAAAGACACAAGACTAAGGTGTGTTTAACTAACAACACAAAAAAGAAGCTATCCATCACTGAGAGTTTGCTGTGTCAGGCACTGTACTAAAAACTTTACAGGTAGCATCTTAATCCTGCCCTGGATGCAGGTACTATTATTATCCCCATTATGCAGACAGAGAAGTTTAAGAGCTTGCTCGAAGTCACACAACCCGTAAGTAGCAGAGTGACTTCCAAATTCTGGTCTTACTTCAAAACTTTTTTTGTTTTGGTAGTTGTATGTTTTTATTTTTTGTAACACAAAGAGGGAGAGAGAAGGCAAAGGGGCAGGGCCCAGCAATGTGCCTGGAACAGCTTCTGAGGCATACGTTCTGAGGCATACATTCGTCCTGAGGCATATATTCCTCCAGATTTGTTTTGAAAAGGCAACTTCAGTCCATGTTTCTGGAAACTCTCCAGGCTGTCAACCTCAGTGCAAACAACTTAAAATAAAAACCTCCCATCTGTTCACCACACGGGGATCCAACACAAAATGCAAAGCAAACCTGTTTGGAAAACGCCTGCTCTTAAAACAAGAGTGAGCAAAGCCTGGGATTTTGACCTCTATCCTAGACCACATCCTTCGCAGTGCAGTTTAAATTTCTTTTATCGCTGCTTCTTCCCTCTATCACCGTTCATTACCAGTAGTTAAGGGTCTTCCCCAAATGGAGGCAAGAGTGACCCTGGGCAGTGCTTCTGAGCCCTCACAGCCATTATTCACTTTTATCAGTTGGGTCTAGACACGAGGTACAAGAAAGAGTGGCTGCCATGAAAGCATCTCTTAAAGTTCAAGATTGTGTGTTTCTGTTGGTGGGAGGAGGAGGGGGGAGAAATGTGTGGAGCTAGATTTCTTAAAGGCCTCTATTTCAACCAGTGTGGGGAGACTGTCTTGTTTTGTTTCTTTTTAAGAACCCAAAGACTGGGGCTTCCCTGGTGGCGCAGTGGTTGAGAGTCCGCCTGCCGATGCAGGGGACATGGGTTTGTGCCCCAGTCTGGGAGGATCCCACGTGCCGTGGAAGGGTTGGGTCCGTGAGCCAAGGCCGCTGAGCCTGCGAGTGCGGAGCCTGTGCTCCGCAACGGGAGAGGCCACAATGGTGAGAGGCCCGTGTACCGCAAAAAAACAAAACAAAATAAACAAACAAAAAACCCAAAGACTGGAAATCAAATGGGCTATCCAGTCCAGGCTGGAGCAGGAATCACTACACAGTTAAACAGCTTAACACTATATTTAGGGTATGCCTGCACTTAAAATAAATAGTTTTTTTTTAAGTGTATGTTTTCATTTCCTATGAGTCAGAAAATATCCAAATTACAAAGAATCTCATATCAGTCCTACTTATGAGAGCAAGAAAATCTAGAAAGAATCCAAATTTTCAAAAATAGGAGAACAACAAATTACAGCACATTAACCAGTTGGAGTATCATACAATGATACCATGAAGACTAGGTTAGGAACATAGGAAGGTGCTTATGCAAATTTTTTGAACAAAAAATAAGGTTTTAAATACAAAGTCCTATATATACGCACAGGCAAAAGACATGGAAAATAATTTTTAAAGTGGTGGTGAGATTATAAGTGACCTTTTTCCTTATAGATTTTTTCTTATTTTTATAATCTTTTGTGACAAACTGGAAATGTATACAATTATATGTTGCCTTGAACCTTATGTGTACATTTGGCTTATTTACCTTGCAGTCCTATATCCAAATATGGCAAATAGATTTTCATTTGAGCTTGCAAATTGCTGCAAGAAATTTACATATTCCTTTAAACACATAAATATGTATCTATTGCTGTTACACAAGCTGGAATTAATTCTTCGGGTTAGAGTCTTTTTAATCCAAATTTCATTATGCTACGTTTATCAGTAATACTTTATCTATCTTGGGTAGGAATCCAAACTAGAGAAGTGAAAGGGAGCTGCCACCCCCCCAGCAGTTCCTATCAATACAGCAGTGAAACTCCATTCTCTCAGCACACCACCTCGCTTTCCATCTTTCATGGAAGTCTGGAAGAAGGATTATCTGGAGACCCCCAGGGCTCCTAACCCATTAAGAAGGCTGAAGTCTGGCAACCCCAGAAGGTCAAATGACTCTTCTCTAAGGTCCACAGGAAAGAGCACTAGGGAGTCTTCCTATGGAAGAAATGAGTGTTTGTGGTGATTCTCATCCATCTGCTTTCCTAGGAAGCAAAGACTCCCTGCAGACCTCCCTTGTGGAGTAGGAAGCTGATTTTGAGGTCTCAAAGAGTCCGTGTAATTACTTATTTATACTCTACTCCTTGCTCTGAAGATTGGGAGATGCTCTAGGATAAAAGCAAAGGTATAGTAGGACCAAAACATTTTTTAAAAAGTTAAATGGCATAAGACAAGAAATGGGAGCTGGGTATGGGGAAGAATTTGTAGATTAAGTTCAGCAAAAGAAACTTACAATAAAAAACCAAAAAACTTGGTGGCCAGAGTAAATAGTACAACCAATGCATTTATAAACTAACAGAGCTCTTGTTTCTAAGGTTTGAGAGATAAGGGCGAGTCATGCATGCCTATGGCTGGAGTTCTCAAGAAAATTGCACAGCATGCCTAAGACTTTCCCACTGGCTTTAGGTGGTTAAAAATCTTCCAGGAAGCAGGGCACAATGCCTGTTTTCAATGCACTCCTGTATCATTTACTCTCATTTTGCCAGGCAATCATACCCTATTATTATTTCTTAATGTGTGTGCATTGCCTCCTCTAGATTATAGACTCCTTGAGGGCAAGAATTCTATTTTATACTTTTTCTATATTGTCCTCCAACCTCCAGTCCCTAAAATAATATAAATTCTTCTTAAATGGAAATGGAAATTCTTAGTCCTGTAGGCCAAATTACTTATAATCTTAATCTGCACATATTCTCTAGTTACTAGAAGACAACAGGGAAGCCCTTTCTATGTTTGAGTGAGCAGAATAAGAGATTAATGAAAAACTATAGCTGGAGGGGAAATAGAGAACATAAGCTGGAAACGAGAGACATTCCAGATAGGAGTTTTCAAGTAGAGGGTTAGGGATGGAAGAGATATGAACAGTTCTGCAAGGATTTGAGACCAGAGACACTTCGTGGAGTCACATTTTCTTTACACTGATTACATTCCTATTCCTAGGCAGATTATCTGCCTTGTTCCTTTTTAATTTCTTGGGAAGGTGCTAAGGCAGACAGGCCTGGAGTATCCTGGAAAAGGGTACTGTGTGAGAACAGAGCAGGAAGACACATCATGGGAATGGTGGTGACCAAGCTCAAGTAAGCCAGCAATGAATCACTTCCCTGCTGGGTCGTGAGATGCAGATATGCCAGCCACCTCTCTGAAGCCATCACTCACCTTAAAATCAAAAATGAAAAACCCTACTGCCTGGGTGCTGGGTCACATTTCTAACAGGCTGATCACTGGGCTTTTAGCAACAATATTTAACCCTTTTGGGATACTGACAGGGCTCCCTTTGGATAGCAGTGTCCTTGACCACAGCATGACTCCAGGAGTTACTTGGCAAACTGTTCTATTGTGAAACAGGTTTTCACAGAGGAAGTGGGCTTGGGATGGGGTGGGGGGTTAGTTCTGATGCAGGATGTGGTCAGCACATCAAAACCTGGCTCATCGGAAGGCCACAGGACTACATTATTCCACAGCAGATACCTGGGAATTTAATTTTCGACTTATGAGTCTAAGCAACGAGAGTTCCACTGGAAAGGCAGCATTTCAAATTCCGAGTATCTCCTGAGTTGACAACAGATCAGGACTCACCATCATCAAGTGTACTCACCTCTCACCCCCATCCTCACGCAGCATCCACCCAGGGGAGCTGACTCCTTCATGCCTCCGGCCCAGCCATGTCCAGTCGGCCCCTCGGGAGACAGAACAGAGTTCTGTGTGTTCCTGGGCCACACACATGAAGGGCTTTGTACCTTTCCCATCATTAGCTTTCCTCTGGAGACAGGGGATTCCGCGCGGCTCCTCAAGAATGAATGAATGAGGGCTGATCTGCCTTCACTTACATCTGCTGCAAGGGCTACCAGCAGGATCCCGTGTTCTGTTAGCTTCCACTCAGCAACGCATCCAAATGCAAGAAACGGAGCAACAGAAACTTATTTTCAAGGGCCAGTGTTTTGCTTAAATATGAAATGTGAATCTATGACTTTGAAACATTCTTCACCCCTGTGCACAGGTGATTAACCATATGGCAACTGTTACTTGAGCATTTGTGTCTGGGCCAATCAACAAACGTAGTGAGAATGCATTTTATGTGTGAGATACCACTGCAAAGCCATGAATGGTCTCTTTCATTTCAAAAGGAAAAAAGTTACCTTCAGTTTCCCTAAGGACCCAACAAAAGGCTCAGGGCTAAGGAGCAGAAGAGGGGCTGGAGGCAGAGGCAGGGCGGAGGTGGGGAGACTACATACATCATCACCTCATTTAGTTCTCTGCCTCAGAGGAAGTGCACAGGCAAACCATCTGCTTGAAGGATGGAGAAATTGCTGCACAAATGGTAAAATTAACCTGGGGTCACACAGTGAGTGGCGGAGGGCCTGAACCTGGCCCCTCTGGTTTCCAAGCCCCACACTGCGCTGCCTGCCCTGAAGGGGAGCTGGGGTTGAACTCAAGCAGATGGTGACCTTGAGCAAGCCACCCAACTCTCCAGCCTTGACGACGATAAGCCTCCTTCCGGCTCTCCGAATCAGCACTTCAGTTAAGGCACCAGCCTTGGCAGGCCCTGATAAGGCCTTGACTCGCCCCTTTGTTCTCCACGGCCTTGGTAACAGACGGAAAGAAAGCTCACAGGCAGCAGCAACCAGTCTTATCCTCAGGTGGATGCCTATTTGTCAAGAATTTGGCAAAAGTTGCATTCACATTAGTGAGCCTTCAACATAGCTTCATTGTTTGACACACAAAATTTATGAATTCTGTTGGAGGAATGTAGCTCTGAAAACCTCAGTGTCAAAAAGTGTATAAAATGGAAGGAACGTCTCTTGTACTGCCTGCCATTTCTATCAATTTCTTTCCAAACCCATCTCCAATTTTGGAAATGATGGCTCCCTGAGCACCCCAGGATTTCGATTGGAGAATTCAGATTTCTTTTCTGTATGTACATGTGACAACAGATTTTTTTAAAAATCACATTTACAAATAGCGTTGACGAGGTGAAAACATGGTGAACACCGACTCAAATACTTGTTCAAGTGAAAAAGACCCTTTTTTCCTGAAGAAAAATAAAAATCAGGCCGAAAGTATTAAACTCTGGAGGATACACAGCAGCACACACAAAAATTAGATTTTGTTCTTGCCAGCGACAGCTCTAGGAGCAGTAAGGACTGTTCTCTTCAATGCCAGTGTCAGAAAGTTCAGAATGCATCCACAAAAGTGCTCTTTCTTCCTTAATAAGAGATCATAGAACTCTCGTCACAAAATTATTTTTGGAAGATGCTTATATCCTTAACCTGTACCCTTTCTCTGTGGAGTTCCACAATGTTTTACACTGAACAAGGCAACGTCTCCAGCTGTTCATTCTGAAATCTGGGCCTGCTAAGTCTTGGCAACGAATTTAGAGTATGAATCTTGCTTTGTCTGTACTACACGGTTTTCTAAATGGTGACTGTATCAGCAACCAGCCTCGGTGTTTGCACACTGAAGAGCCTTTACCGTTCTCCCGTGTTTGGAGATGATCACACTGGGTCTGACCCAAGCTGTGCGCCCCGTGGGGACAGGGCGTTCTCCCTTTTCTACGTATCAGAACGATCAGGTAATAACAATTCTCCGAATTGGCATGATGCTATAGTAATCCATTGATTTCATCTGGTCCCTGGAACCCAGGGAGGAAGTGAGGCCTTAAACCACCCACTGGGGTCATGGCAGCTGCAAGCTGACTCAACCTCCAGGCCTCCCAGCCTCCTCCTCTTCCAACTGTACCCATTGCCTCACCTGGTTCTACCCATGCCCAGGAGCTGCTTTGGAAGAAGAAACCAAACAGGGCTTTGGAGTCACACAGGTTTGACTTTGACACCAGCCCACGCTCCTCAGGAGCTCTGGACCCATGAGCAAGTTTCCTCAGCCTCTCTGAGCCTGTTTCTGTGTAAGTGAAATGGGACTGAGGTGAAGCTAAAATAACACCAGTAAGGCGCTCATGACAGGTTCTGGCACAGGGTATCTGAGAATAGTCCTGATAACAATCAGTGCCACATGGGGCAGAGTTAGTGTTGTCCCAGCTTCCACAAGTCTTCCGTGTTGGTCTCCATGGCACACGCGG
Source organism: Leucopleurus acutus (assembly GCF_964270905.1). Classification (NCBI taxonomy): domain Eukaryota; kingdom Metazoa; phylum Chordata; class Mammalia; order Artiodactyla; family Delphinidae; genus Leucopleurus; species Leucopleurus acutus. Next base: position 132,048,383 of record NC_139142.1, on the reverse strand, counting down.
CACGTTGAGGGCAGCAGCAGGAAGGGCCATCGAGCGTGCCCGACGTGCTGTGGACTTATCACCTGGGTCACACATTCCAGTTCCATGATGATAACCTGTGAGCAAAGGGCCCATTTCATAGAAGAACGATCTCAGATTTAAGGACTCGACAGGCTAGGCAGCTAGGAAAAGTGAAGCCAGATCTGGCTCCCAGAGTGAAAAGATGCTGGGTGTAGGAGAGCTTTTTTTTTTTTTTTTTTTGGTAGGAGAGTTTTTGACTAGAGTGAGGCAGGGGGCATCTCTGTCTAGCTGAGGATGGGCAGGGAAGTGCCCAGGGCTGGTGAAGATGCAGGAAGGCTGAGACGTAGAGTTTATTTGCCTTGAGAAAAAGGACAGCTTTTTAGAGGTGGGAACTGTAACCTGGCCTCCAAGCTTCTCTTTGGGTCTGTGGAGAGAAAATATTGGGATGGCCAAAGGTTCATTTGTTTTTTTTTCCCGTAAGATGGCTCTAGTAGCACTTAGTTGTCTTTAACTTCATTCAAAACAATTTTGTTAGATTGTATGTGACAGCTGTCATATCAGCGTGCGTTTAAAAAAACACTTATCACTTATCAAAATTGGTGACTTTTTGTGTAGCCATCTTAATATTGAAGATGGAAGAAAAAAAGCAACATTTTCAGCATATTATGCTTTATTATTTCAAGAAAGGTAAAAACGCAACCGAAATGCAAAAAAAGATTTGTGCAGTGTATGGAAAAGGTGCTGTGACTGATCGAACGTGTCAAAAGTGGTTTGCGAAGTTTCGTTCTGGAGATTTCTCGCTGGGCCATGCTCCACAGTTGGGTAGACCAGTTGAAGTCGATAGCAATCAAATCAAGACATAAATTAAGAACAATCAACGTTATACCATGCAGGAGATAGCCGACATACTCAAAATATCCAAATCAAGCATTGAAAATCATTTGCACCAGCTTGGTTATGTTAGTCGCTTTGATGTTTGGGTTCCACGTAAGTTAAGGACAAAATACCTCCTTGACCTTATTTCCACATGCGATTCTCTACTGAAACGTAATGAAAAGTCCCGTTTTTAAAACCAATTGTGATGGGCAATGAAAAGTGGATACTGTACAACAATGTGGAACGGAAGAGACCATGGGGCAAGCGAGATGAACCACCACCAACCACACCAAAGGCCGGTCTTCATCCAAAGAAGGTGATGTTGTGTAGATGGTGGGACTGGAAGGGAGTCCTCTATTACGACCTCCTTCCGGAAAACCAAATGATTAATTCCAACAAGTACCACTCCCAATTAGACCAACTGAAAGCGGTACTCAACGAAAAGTGTCCAGAATTAGTCAACAGAAAACGCATAATGTTCCATCAGGATAACGCAAGACTGCATGTTTCTTTGATGGCCAGGCAAAAACTGTAACAGCTTGGCTGGTAAGTTCTGATTCATCCGCCGTGTTCACCAGACATTGAACCTTCGGATTTCCATTTATTTAGGTCTTTACAAAATTCTCTAAATGGAAAAAATTTCAATTCCCTGGAAGACTGTAAAAGGCACCTGGAACAGTTCTTTCCTCAAAAAGATACAAAGTTTTGGGAAGATGGAATTATGAAGTTGCCTGAAAAATGGCGGAAGGCAATGGAACAAAAGGGTGCATACACTGTTCAGTAAAGTTCTTGGTGAAAATGAAAAATGTCTTTTATTTTTAGTTAAAAAACCGAAGGCGGGCTTCCCTGGTGGCACAATGGTTGAGAATCTGCCTGCCTATGCAGGGGACACGGGTTCGAGCCCTGGTCTGGGAGGATCCCACATGCCGCGGAGCAACTAGGCCCGTGAGCCACAACTGCTGAGCCTGTGCGTCTGGAGCCTGTGCTCTGCGATGAGAGGCCGCGATAATGAGAGGCCCCCGCTTGCCACAACTAGAGAAAGCCCTTGCACAGAAACGAAGACCCAACACAGCAAAAATAAATAAATAAAAACTCTGACCCCCAACATCTTCTTTAAAAAAAAAACAACAAAAAAAAACTGAAGGCATTTTCTGGCCAACGTAATACCTGATCAAAGGGTGTGGAAGAACAGCTACAGAGATACTGAATCCTTTTCAATGAAAATATCCATGCATCCAAATGAATTTATTTCCATTTTACTGTGTTCGCTTTTCATGGGAACGTCTTTTTTTCCTCTGTAGCACAAGCTTAGCCAACTAATACTGTAATCTGTTTTTGTAATGTTGTACGACTAACATTGTACAATATTGTACTAATATTGTAATGTTTTTGTTTGTCTAACGTCTTTAAGACTGACCTGTGATATTTTCAGTTTCCAAGTCCAATAAAAAGAAGATGTATTGGAATTTAGAGCTCAACATGTGTTAGAAAGCAGAAAATCACCACGACCCTTTACTTCTACTCTGAAGTAGAATCACACTGCTAGTGACAACACATTCGGTGCATTGACCCACAGTTTGCTGACGTGTATGACTGCCACCACTAGAGACTTAGCTAAGAACTGAGGAAAAATCCCCAAACAAGTAGAGGCATGGCAAAAGGTCTACATGTATGTACATGCAGATATAACCCATAACCTGGAGAAAGGCTTGGACTTGGAAAGTGTCCTTTGCTGCTTGGCTGTAACTTTAACAGACAAAAGGGATGCTGGCTTGAGTGCTTCTGGGAGGATGACACGTGAAACCCAGTTTCCTCCTGGACATTGGGATATTAATTTGCTTTAAGAAACATGTGTGAGGGAAGGTAGGTCGATCACGCGATCTAAAGTTCACAAAGTAAAAGTACAAATGACAGGACCACCCCATTTAGAAAATGTCCTACAATGTGCATTTATTCCATATCATTATACAAGGTTTCCATACAGTTATAACTCTTAAGACAATGTTTTTTCTTCACCATTGTACGTGGTGCCTAAAGCTTTCACTTGAACATGGTGGAAATCCACATCGCGTGCTATCCCACGAGCTGTAACGAACTGCAAATGTGCCAATTAAAAGAAAACAGAAGCCTTAGAAGAGCACGTTGGCTTACAAACCCTTGGCTTTAGTGAATTCTGCCAGACAGGATCCGTAGTCTCACCTCATCATTAAACCCAAGACAAAATAAATTAGTGTTGGACAGAATTCTAAATTGTACAATATTGAATGAAAGACCACAGTGGGACCTTTTGTTTAAAGTAGCACCAATCCACACCTGATTGTGTTTCCAACATTAATCTTCCTGTTCATGTATCATTGGCACTTTGAGTGAAAATCTTTCTGCTTCAGCAAGGATTCCTGGACTAAGCATACTGTGTTGCTACTCTCTACGAAGTGTGGCAACGTCAACTTGGGAAATGGCACATTTAAATCATTGTCGCCTTGACACGGGCTTGCCTGTGTGTGTGTGTCTTTCCCACCCCTGATCTAGCTGGTACTTTGTGGATGTATCTGTGACAGTGGTAAAAGTAAATAAAAATGCATTTAAGGGGTTTCATGGTAAGCATGGTGTTTAAAAACAAAACAAAACAAAACAAAAAACAAAAACAACATGAAAGAATGTGGTCGCAGCTAAGGAGGTTTTCACATGTTGTTTAACTCCAGTAAAGTCTGATCCAGCATCTGGTGCATACTAAGGTTTTCTTCTTTGGCATGAGCCACTTTCTCTGTGGTGGGATTAGAAAATTAAGTCATGAATAGCTGCGCTTTGGACACAGTGGTGGTTTGTACATTTAGGCAGGCAAACATCAATCACAAACACAGGATGAGATGATTAGGGCCAGGCATGCTCGTAAGACATTACTCATTTCCAGACAAGGACCTACGAAGGGGAAGCTGTCTTGGACCCGAAGGAACTACAGGCACAGCAGGTTCTCACAGAGTGGCCAGGTGAACCTCCACCAACAATCCACTGAGGACAAAATGCAGGTGGGGTTGGTGAAGGTTCACTGGTCATGTGCCGTGGGAACAGGGAGAGGTGCTTGCAGCACTGAAGTTAACAGCAGACGTTTCTGAGTTACAGGCAGTTAAGGTCTGAGAGTTGTGTTGTAACACAGTCTCACAGAAAACAAAGATGACGTAAATAGGCTTTCTGACAACTTTTTCAATGATTTATTTCTGTTACTCATTAAAAAAAAATTACCAACACGTTTCATGCACACTCCAGTAGGACATTCTTATTATTATTTTCACAGTGCTCTATTTATTATTAGCATGACATTCTCACCAGAATCCAACAACACTGTTAGATTGAATAAAAAGCATACCTTTCAGACAATCAGGGACTTCTGACATGAACTCCTGTTTTCAAAAGCTATTTTGCCCAAGCATAGGTAATCATACTTCAAACACTATACCAGATACTTAGAAGTTAGAAATATGAATATGTAATAGGAATATATATTATATATATCACATCCTATATATAATATATATATATATACTTATACCCATACACACCCCTCTGCTTTGGCTTTCTAACTTAAAGCAAGACTCAGTTCTCTGTAGGAAATAGAAAACATTTTTTTGGTCCTCATTATGTATCAGCTCAAACAAGAGGACCTGCTCTTGCAAAGATGAGTGCTGAATTGATTATAAACATTGATCCATATACACAGATGTAATTTTACCATAAAAGTGGTTTGGGGATTAAAGAGAACTTAATTATTCCAGATATGAGAGGAAAATGCAGGCAAGGCCAGCCTTTCAACTGATTCATGTTCAATTCTGCAGAAAGGAATCGTTTTCAACCCTATTAGGTGAAGGTATGACAGTCTTAGATTTCCTGCCCATGGGCTGCGTTCCTAGAATTCAGCCCAGGTTCTCTCCCACTTAAGTTTAATCCTCATTCAGGGCCAGCTTTAGTTGGTTAGTTAGGCGGCGGTTTTGCTCAAGTTGCTGGTAGAGTTCATCTGTACAGGTCAGCAAGCAGGTTAGCAGAAGAGAAGAGGCAGAAGGAAGAGAGGTTAGCTGGAGTTGGTGAGAGGGAGCTCACAGACAGAACACAGAGGTACCTCGGGCGCCAGTCACTTGCTGAGCAGGTTACCCTTACCCTGTGGTCAGCTGTCCTGTGCCCAGGAAGGGCGGATGGAAAAGGCCTGGCAGACTTAGGGAGAGCCAGGACGCCTCTCTTGGAAGGACAGGAGGGAAAGAGAGCAGCAGGATTCGAGGAGGAGGACAGAGAGAGGGTATGTTCCTCATGCATCTCAGTAAAACCACTGTGTAACCCGGGCTGAATGCAGCTTCTGGAAACAGCCTCAGGAACAGGGGCAGGGCTGGAGGCGAGCCCACTCCTTGCTAGGGTTCAGCTGAGAGCTTCCTGCAAAACCTCAACCTGCCCATTTCTGCTCACCTCTCCCTGGAACCCCTTTCATCTCCACTCCCAGGGCTGGCTTTCCTTTCAGGTAGCACCAAGAGGGGCTACCGCCGCTGCATTAACAGCAGAACTGAGCTCACTGTCCCTCCCCTAGTTGCTGTGATACAGGGTGCAAATTCTGAACTCTCGTCCAGCCTAGATACAGGGCGTGTTACTCTACTCAAACAGCAAAAGAACAAGCATTTATCTCCACTCAAAACTGACTTAAAATTTAACTGCTGACCTTCTGAAGAGGATGGCATTCTCTGGTGCTAGATGGACGTGTATAAAATGAATAAAATCTCAAACAGCCACATGGAGACCAGTGTGAAAAGCATTTTACACTCGGGCATGTAATCTGCTCACTTGGCAAGAGTCAGTCTGTATCTGATGGTCCAGGGGATGCCCCAACAAGGACAAGAACCTGGCACTTACCATGAAAAGCTGGAGAATACATTATTGCTTCCAATGACGGTGACAACCTAGACCCACAAAACTCTTAACTTAATGATCTTGAAAAGCGATAATCCTATGCCCCGGGGAAAAGAAAAAGGTTCCGTCTCTAGCCCCCAGCTCTGTGGGGCAATTGATCAATTCTTACTTTAATTTTCTCTCATGTATGGTAGGAGATGGGGAATACGTTATATTCGTTGTGCTTTCTAGCTTGGAATATCTGCTGCGTTGTCTTCTTTGTCCATCCAAATTTCCTGAATATTCGAAACCCCAGTCAAATGCCACCTCCTCCAGGGAGCGCCCAGTCAGAATTACTGTCTCTATTCCTTGTTGACTCTAAATGCACACCATCTGTTAGTTCAGACTTGCTTCCCTCATCTATCTTCCCACAAGATAGCCAGCTCATTGAGTGCAAAGAACATTTCTGGTTCATCTCTTTACCACATCCTTCCTACCTTTCATGGTATCCTGCATGTTTGGGGGGTGCAAAATCTATACCCCACTAGCACATTCACACTATCACGTGGGAGATACCACCAAAGGCAGGTAGGATGTCTTAGTTTGCTGAGCCAATGTACAGCCAAACTGGGATGGAAGAACTCTGGAGAAATCCCAGAGAATCTAGAGGGTCAATGTGAATGCAGCTTAAATGACAGCTGTCCCTACCACATCCTCCTTTGGACCTGCTCCACTTCAGCTGCCATGGAACTGGTGTGCCTGGAACACTTATATGTTTGCAAGTATTCTTCCCTCCTGTTCTACCTCCCCAATGTCCGGGATGTCTAGTGCCAAGCAATGCTTTTGGGGTTTGGTCCAACCAAGGCTCTTGCAGCAGCTGCCTCTACATATGGCCTGACCCTGTGAGCTAGAAGCCTGTGCCCCAACAATTTCTTGATAAAATCAAAAAGCTATTTATCCTCCTGTGCACCCATACCTTCTTGGGCTATTCCAGATTTGCCTTCCAATCCATCAGTTTCCCATTTCCCCTTGTAGAATATACTTATAGGAAGTGTGAAAATCTCCAGAAGGGCTTTCAAAAAACAGATGTGCCTCCAAAATTAACTGAACATCTGCTCAGCAGAACTTTCAGACTTGTCATTTTATCTATGGCAGAAAGCAGGGTTACTCAGAGAAGGGCCCACTTCTATTACTCTGAATTTTAAAAGAACAAGGCAGGAACCATAGTCAAAAGCAGGCCCAAGAAGCCTTAGGAAAAGATAAACAAGAAATTACTGAAGACTTTACACTCTCAAGGGAGAGACACTGTCAAAATTATAAATTTTTAAAAGTCCACTATGCCATTATTAAATACACTTACCTCTTAAAAAGAGTATTTTTACTCTCTTCTGAGGTTTTGTAGAGTGACTGACATTTTCAATTTGTCCAAATTTACTTGAATACAGGGGTATATAAACACTCTTAGGCTAAGAAAAACTATACACAAACAGATGAAGGTCACCCACATTTAAAACATAGGAGAAATATAGCCAGACTGTTGAGGATGGAGAAATATTGGGAATGAAGAAATAAAAGTCCACATCATTTTTAAGTTCTAATTTTGTGATGTGTTATAAAAAAAATCACTTAATTGCTGGTTTTGAATTTATAAATATAACTGATAAACTACAACTGAACAATTTCTACTTTTTTTTTTTTTTTTTGCGGTACGCGGGCTTCTCACTGTTGTGGCCTCTCCCGTTGTGGAGCACAGGCTCCGGACGCGCAGGCTCAGCGGCCATGGCTCACGGGCCTAGCCGCTCCGCGGCATGTGGGATCTTCCCGGACTGGGGCACGAACCCGTGACCCCTGCATCGGCAGGCGGACTCTCAACCACTGCGCCACCAGGGAAGCCCTCTACTATTTTTAAGGGGTAAAAAAAAAAGAACCAACTTTAATGGCTATGCTTTAAAGATGTTCACAAAAAAAAAAAAAAAGTTAATTACTACAAAGATTTACTGTAAGTACAACCCCTCCTAAAAAATACATGATGCGCTTAAGAGTACAAAAATAAATCTTGACTTGAACATAATCGTATGTTCCTTAAACCTAAGAATGTCATTTCATGATCAAAATGAAGGTGGCTGAGGAATGAATATACTTTTAAAAAGCTTTAACTGTTCTTTGTGCTGTAAAAGGATGATCAACGATAACCTCAACTTACACTGTTTGAATCCACATTCCTTTTCACCTTTTCTGATATGTAAGTTCCTAGCAATGTGGGGTGGCAGCCACACCCTCCCAAGCAGGACTATCTAAACACCAACACAGAGGGCTCACCACATCCCAACTAAACATCCGGCAGAGGAAGGTACTGCTCAAGGCAGATCTTCCGGCTCCAACAAGCAACATCCCCTGTGCAGAGGTTCTCAACCCGTACTACATACCAGAGCCATCTCAATCCCTAAAAAGACACACATGCCCAGGCCTCACTCTAACCCTTGCAAACCAAAACTCTGAGAGGGACCCAGGCATGGGTATTTTTTTAAAAGTTCCGCAAGGAACTACTGTTTTAGAGTCTTTTGGTATTAATGTATGATGTTCAGAATCGGGGGGGAGAAAAAAAAGAGCAAAGCAGCAGCCAAAAATTAACCCTCATATGTGTGATGAAGATTTGGAGTTTTATTCAGTGTTGAAACTAAAATGTCAATAAATAAGAAGTAAAAAGAATAGCAAACAGAAATAGCTTACACAGTGTTTATTTTACACTGCAATGAGGAGCTTCTGTACAATAGGAAGCACAGTGTGTGCCTGGCCCTAAGGCAGGATGTGGAAAGAAAGAACCAGGGTCAGCTGGAGAAGAGACAAACTGCAGAACTCAGAGAGGAGGGACATCCAGCTTGATGAAGGGGTCGTGCGAGAAGTGAAGCAAAGAGACTTATCTGCATGAAGAGAAAAGGTGGGAGAAAAAGGAAAAAAGTGGCACAACGGAAAACAGGGAAGCTAAACTAACAGATGAGAGCAGCATATGAAACACAGGTAAGAAGCAGACATGCAAAACCCGCTGCCAGCCGCACCTACAGGACAATGTCTATCCTTGCCCACCAGTGTCTGGACCCGAGGCCAGCACAAGCCCCTTCTGGGGGAGTTTCATTGCAAAAGACCCATGAACAGAACTTAAAAACAGATTTTAAGCTAAACCCACCTTTCAGAATATTTAACCATACTTAATGCTAAAAGCTCTTCTCATAGAATCACCACATTTTAGCACTGAGAGACAGATGATCTGATCCATCCTCTCATTTACAAATGAGGGAAGAGAGGATGGAATTCTCTCTAGTTTCCATGGTGACAGTCATGTCTCAAGGGGTAGTGTGGCGATTCTATAATCTATAAGGCAGCAGGCACTTGCCAACACTCTTCAAGCTACCATTTTTCTGCATGGGTAAAGGAATGACAGGTGGGCCAGGAAACTGAAATTTCCAGCTTACGTGGAATTCAGTGCCATCTTATGAGATTAAAAGGAAGCCTCTGTGAAACATTCCAGGTTAGAATTTAGAGGGGCAGATCCAGCTTAACATTCAGGTTTGGTTAGTAATATGTAAGTTAGTCGTGTATGCTCCAGGTTCTCGTGAGATTAAGACTACCTACTCCACTCTTACTGCCCAGCAGTAGTAAAAGCTGGGCCATTAACTCCCAAACTCATATAACACAATCTGTGTTTTATGTTCTATTTCTTTGACACAGGTTGTGGTGTTTGTATGTTAATTCTTTTATATAAACAGAAAATTAAAGGCTTGGCTACCCGGCAGAGGGTTCATTTCTGTCTAGAATCCTTAAAAGGAAAATGTGACTTTTTACAGCAACATTCTTTATGCTGTTCTGGATCAATTTCCCTTCTCTGAGAGCCTCAGTCATCTGACAGTGTTGGGTTCCTTAAATTTATTATTTCTTTTACGAAAAATGTTCACATTGTATTTAACTGAATCTCAGGAAACCGCCTTTTGATATTTCTTGGGAAATTCCTGCACAATTGCGTGGCCTACCAATTCTACTTGAGCCTAGTTTAATTTCCTAAAAGGACAGTGCCCAAGTCACACATATTCCAGTTCACTGTTTCATGGGAACAATCTAGCTGAGACAATGTGAAATAAATGGATTCTGAAAGGAAAATGGTTTTGTATAGACAGACAATCTACTTGGCCTTTATGTTAGTAGAATGTGAAAAAACAATGACTATCCTAGATTATGCAAAGACAGTGAGCATAAAGGTGTAAAGATGGAGATTCTGGAGATACAGAAGGGAGTGGTGGCGAATTTATCATATTAGCATGAGGGCACGGGTGTGAGCAGGCAGGGTGGATGAACATTTACATGGAAGTCATATCGTTGAGAGCGTGGTCCAGCTCCTCGCTGATGGCTTTGTACTTCAGTTTCTGAGCGTACAGCTCGTCTATGACCAGGAAGTGGAAGGCAGAGGTGCAAGGACATGGAGAGTGATCAAGAGATGGAGGGTGAGTGAGGGTGGCATGGACACCATCCCGACACAGCAGCAAGAAAAGGGCAATGCATGAAGGAATTGGTGCCGCAGCAGGTGGCCAATGCAGGAGGCGTGCGTTTTGTTTTTAATAAAATTGAAACAAAAACAAAAAGAACAAAACCCATTAGAAAATAAAACAAGAAACTCAATATGAAAATCATAACAAATACGGCAGGTATATCAGTAAACCATGTTAAGCCCTGAACGAAACCACACAAGGCTGTCTCCTGGTTGGGAGAGGGGTAACAGAACATCTTTCTTTTATAGAGCTATAATTTCATTACACTGGAGTAGTCAGCCACCTGCCACTATAAACAGTGGAAAAAATATCCAAGGGCATTGTTTTGAAGAAACAATTTGTGACTACAGTCTGTAATCCTTATCTGGCTCCACCCTGAAACCACTGACTTCCGGACCAAACTAGACCACGGGGGTATGGATTTCTGGGCGCCGTCCAGACTACTCCTGTGGTCTGCCCACTCAAGCTGCCCTGGCTGGTCCAGGAGGCTTGAAAAGCGAGGAGAGCCACGCTTTTTATGGTGCTGCTGTGCCAAGTCTGCAATTCAGTTCTTCTGGATGAAGGTTTCATACTCTGCTGCAATTTGGCAGATTGTTCTGCAACCATTTGTCATTTTCTTTTTTCCACCAGCTTGGTTATCATCTGCACCAACCTCCAGTCCCTTCTCTAGCCACTTCTGCCTTTGATGTATATATTTTATATATTTTTTTCTTTCTTTTTCACAGCCTCAGAGCTCAACATTTAGGATTTCTGAGAGACAGAGAGGGTGTCACTAAAATAAAACCTAAATATCTTAGTGGAGAATTGCTGAAGTATAATGTCAAAGTGTAGTGCCCTGTTACCCTCCATCCCCCTGTCAGGATACACAGCACATGCCAAGATGATTAGTAACTTAAAAAAAAAAAAAATCCAAACCCTTACACTGAATTCGCACTTGGGGGAAGATAAGTTGTGCCTAAAAACAAATCCATACCATTCTGGCAATAATGAGATACCACTTAAAGACAGAAAACACACCAGTCATTCTCACCTACGACCACCTCACTCAGAGTGAGAAATAAACCTGCCACACTTCTGAAGAGTGTGCAGTAGAGCCGCTTGGCACCTGCTGTTACAAAAAGAGATGGGCCCCGTCTGGTGGCTAACGGTCATCTGGTGAACAGAGAGTTTAAGAGCCACGGAATGAAAACCCCAAAGGGCAGACAGGAAGAATGTGCAAGAGCAAAGAAGTGTATCCGGGAGGACGCAATGATTGGAAAATGACTTTGCCGGGTCACTACTCAGCCATAAGGATTAAGTTAAAAACAAAACTTAAGATCTTACCTTCTAAGTCATCAATGCTTTTCTCCAATTTAGTTACTGACCTCTCCGCAAACTCGGCCCGAGTCTCAGCCTGCAATAATTCAATTTATTTCAATCAGAATTGGGAAGTTTTAGGTTTCCAGTAGCTACAAATATAGAGAAACTAGAGAATGAAAATCAAGCCTGGCACCCAGGAATGGGGTCTGAGACCACCTGCCAGTCAGTCACCACAGTGAGAGGTGGCGAGCACAGCTCACTCTCCAAGACCACCCCTGAAAATCCCTGGATCATTCTAACTTGAAAATGAAAAAGCCCTTAACAGTGCCGTAAAAACAAACTCAATCCAGCTGGCTTTGTCCACAACACACTTAATATTACCTCCTTCAGCTTGTCAGAGAGGACCTTGATCTCTTCCTCATATTTGTCTTCCTTCTGCGAGTACTGTAATTAGAAAGAATGTTCCAGATGTCAGGCCATAGTTCACCCTATACTGAGGTCTTCTAATACAACGAAAGTGTCAGCCCAGCCAACAGATGTTGAGGATCTCTTAGGAGGTAATGGAGCCTCTGATATCAAATGGCATACAACAATGCATTCTCTGTTTTCCTGCCTATTGTTTTACATGGGATAAGAACAAGATAACTTATCCATTTGGCACTTGGTTTAAATTAAATTGTTACAGATGACTCACATACTCAAAATAAAATAGATTTTCCATTAAAAAAAAAAAGAATCTGTTATTGATAATCATCAGGAAATTGCCTCAAAATGACGCCATTTGCTAAAGTGTCTAATGGATTACTCCTTTCCTTGGCAGGGCCCCAGAAGAGAAAAAGAGGGTGTCTCTAGAGCAGCTCTTAAAGATGCCTTTCCCCCACGCCGTGCTCCTGGCCTACCTTCTCAGCCTGAGCCTCCAGTGACTTCAAGTTGTTCGTCACAGTTTTCAACTCTTCTTCAAGCTCGGCACATTTGCTAACGTTTTCGATCAGAGGTAGAAAGGGTGGGAGACAAGCCAAAGGAAGGAGGAGAGAAAAAGGAGGGGGATGGGAAAAAATGAAAACCGAGTCCTAGAGAACAAAGGGCTGCCTTAAAGTAGCCAAACCATCAAGGCACTAAAACGCTCAATTTTGCCATGGACACTGCTCCCGACACAGCAGAAAGGCAGGGTGACAAAATCCAACAACCTCGAAGTGTGATAATTTGGCTTCTTTTTTGGCTGCACCAAAGAGCATTTATGAAGGAAAAACAAAGGAGTATAAAGGACCCAAAGAAAGCACTTAAAGCAAGGTATAAGATAGCAGAGGGTGTAGTGAAGGTGCAGTCGTTATAAAAATGAACCAGTAGGCATTGGAAGCTGAAAGACGCCTGGGTTGCAGTTAAACCTAAAACCCATACATGAGCCATCAGTACCTTATCCTCTGCAGCCATTAATGCTTTCAAGGTCTGATCCATTATTCTTAATTGTTCTTCCAGCTGTCGAACTTGGCTGTTAGTGGACACAGGAAATGCACAAGGCCATTCTCAAAATCAGTGTGCAGGTAAGGCATGCAGTGATACACGCATTCATACATAGACACCCCACGCAAGTCCTCCGTGTTCCATACTCGTGGCTCATCCACGTCAAATGAGCACTTAAGGAGCCCGGAGCTGAAACAGGTAAATGTGCAGCTGCCAGAAGGTCATGCTGTTTAGTCACTGCTCCGCAGCACCCCACACACAGCCTCCTGGCGCCGGGCCCGCTTACCCTTCTGAGAGCTCAGCCCGCTCCTCTGCACGCTCCAGGTCACTCTCAATGATGACCAGCTTACGGGCCACCTGCAGCAGAACAAACACAAAACACACACACCATGGGGCTTCCAAGCTCTGAGGAGGGGCGTGGGGTGAGGACTGGATCCGTCAGCCCCTAGGAGTCCTTGCCTCCAAACAAGATGATCCTCTTTCCCATGCACTGGAGAGAAGCGACTCTCCACCAGGCGTGCCCATGGAGCGGAGGCCAGAGGCTTCTGCTCACCAAGACCCAGCGTGGTTAGTTATGGGTGGGCTGGCTCATCTTTAGTCCTACCTAGGTGAGGCCTGTATAGTTACATAGCAGCCAGACCAAGCGTGGAAGGAGGGAGAGAGATGAGGTTCACAATCTCCAAACTAGCAGTGTGATGAGACATACGCCTTTTATGCTGAAAAGGCGGGGCTGCAAGACAAGACTGAAAATAATCCTGAGAACTCCATCCATCTAGAGTTCTGTACCTCGACTCCCTCTGTGTGCAGCAGGCTACAAATGCCAACAGAAACAGCAAGAGAGGCTGACATGAGAAGCTGCTGAGGTGACTAATGAGGTCAGTGGAAGAAAGGACCAGAGAGAAGGGATCCTAGGAAGCATTTCAAAATTAGTGGGCATAGTGTAACCTGGAGATGGGAGATGATGATGACGAAGAGTCAGTGCTGTTTCAGGATAGCCATAGTACATTAAGGGAAAAACTAAAACCTTAACACAGTCATGTGGGCTCTGTTATCACACAGGAGGTTGCTTTCATGGGGCATGACCAGGAGGTGATTCACCTGTGAACCTTGAGGAGAGAGGAGGACAGACAGAAAGGCCTCCATGAATCTAGGGAGCAAGTGCATGGTCTGTGTCTCTACACTGAACTGGGCTGTGCCAGGTGAATCACACTAGGGAGAACTGCTTGTGTGGTGACAGCATGAGAGGTCCCTTCCACAAAACACAAGAGGCCCAACTCTCCCTTCTCCTGACCAGAGAACTTTTGTTCTGGTCTTTGTGTGTGTGTTTGGGGCGGGGGGTGGGGGGAGGCATGGGGGCACAAAAAAAGCTTTGGTCTTTCCCAGTGCAACTGATCCCCTAGCAGGATCAAAATTGAGAACCGTTTTCTGGGGACAAAGGAACTCTGCTTCTCAAAACCACCCATTTCTACTAAGGAAGCAGATGGTTTCACTGAAGAACGCAAGGCTGTACACTGCTCCCCCGCTCCTGGGCCCCCGCGGCTGGGAGTCCACAAGGCCTTGGGCCCCAGGATCTGACCTCTTCATACTTGCGGTCGGCATCCTCAGCGATGTGCTTGGCCTCTTTCAGTTGGATCTCCTGAATTTCCATTTTCTCCTCATCCTTTTGAGCTCGGCTTTCAATGACTTTCATGCCTCTGAAAAGGATAACATGCAGGAAGGCCCAAGATTTAGAGGCGACCTCCACGAACTCACCCTGCACCACAGTGGTTTGTGAGGCTCTGTGTAACTGACAGACCGAAACAGAGCACAGAGCTACTTTTATCTTCCAAACCATGAAACAAGACTTTCTAGAGCTGAAGGCAAAAAAGACATACACTTCCCTCTCTCTGTTTATTGTGAATGAAAGGTTACACTTTTGGTACTGTTGACACTGTCCAGGCAGCTAATGTGAAATGAAAGGTACCATGTGAGGATCCTGTTTGAATGTGGGAGGCATGGGAAGGTCAACAAGCTTTACCTGCTATATAAATAATGGGACTTCTGCCCTTTTCTGGTGGGAAGCTTCAGCTTAAAAATGGACCAAAGTTAGAACGAAAGCAAACTTATCTTCATGTACTTCCCTCCCACAAAGAAAGTAGCTGTTCTTACCCCTTTAGCCACAAATGTAAGTATTAGATTGAAGCAAATGAAATTGCTGGTATTTGACCACATCGGACCTGCAAAAATGGCAATTTCATGTGGGTTGACCTATATTTTAGAGAAGAAACTGAGTTTTGCCTATAATAAAACTCATAATAGAGGTGTTGAGAGGCAGGACCAACACCATCTTCTATGCTGATGTATACGTTTGGATCCTTCAGCATGGTGGTAAGTTTTAGAAAATGTTAATTGACCTATATTACAGAGTTATGCAGTAACAAATTATGTTAAAATGGGATTCATTTACCAAAATCTAAGTAGGCAGTAAGATAAATAAGTCACTTTTTTTTTTTTTTTTTTAAATGAAGCACTACAGTGTATTTTAGGAGACCTGCATCTTGGCTCGGCCATAAATTCTCTTTGAGAGTTCGGGCAGGCCATACCAGTCTCTGAACCCTAGTCTTCTCATCTGTAAAACCAGGGAACTGGAGTAAATGATCTCTAAATACCTTTTTACTCCAGTGTCTAACACTGCCAGACTGCCTTCCTTTCAGGTTCACTAACAAGTGTATTTCAGGAAGAAGCCAGCCACAAAACCGTTGGTTATATGTACACTGTAAGAGATGATGAGTCATCTTTAAGAATTCCAAAACTCTTGATTAGAAAAGAATCAATAATCAACAGTGAATAATGAGCTGAAAACTTCAGCTAAAGAGCTTCTTTAATCCTAAAGTCTGAAATCATTCTTATCCATGGTGGCAGGGGGCAGAAATGCACCTCAAAGACGCAGAAATGGACAGAATGACTGACTGCATGCACCTGCCCAGGTCACAGCGCAGAAACACACTGCCAGTGTCTGAGACATCACAATACTTTGTCATCCCTCAAAGGGCAGAACTCTCTCTAGTCTAGTGGAGTCTTTCTTGGAGTGCTTCCAAGTAATATGAGTACAATAACTTGAACAGTTGAACATGAGAGAAAATGCCTGGTGGAATACACGATGGCTGATACGGCCCTGGTTTTCCTTTACTACCACAAGGCTGAATCTTGGGGTAATAAGTCAGGTAGAGCCAGGTCACAGTGGGAGCATGCTCAGCAGACATGCAGATCTGACTGTACTTACCTATGCACGTGTGTCTTATCGGCTTTACTAAGTCCAAAACAATTTACTTTTGTGGATCGTATTTCTGTTTTATCTGTGCTTTCTCTTCCTCTCATTTCTTGGGCTCTTTGACAACTGACAGCCCATACTGTATTTACCTCGGCCTAAGCCTCCTTGGTATATTTCATGTTTTTTAACATCTTTATTGGAGTATAATTGCTTTACAATGGTGTGTTAGTTTCTGCTTTATAACAAAGTGAATCAGCTATACATATACATATATCCCCATATCTCTTCCCTCTTGCGTCTCCCTCCCTCCCACCCTCCCTATCCCACCCCTCTAGGTGGTCACAAAGCACTGAGCTGATCTCCCTGTGCTATGCGGCTTCCTTGGTATATTTTTAAATAAAGTTATCTTTTTTTAAAAAAATGCATAATTGCTCCATGGTCAGTAGGAATTAAAGAACCAAAACACATCCCTAAAACCTCCCATTTACACGTCCATCTCCCTCGCTGGGTGGTGAGCTCTAAGAGAGCAGGAATGGCGTCTTTTTCTTATTTGTAACCTTGGGGTTTAAAACAGTGCTTTGCACAAAGGTGTCCCACTAATGTTAAATGAACAAAACCATTAGTTGCACCTGGATCAAGTCAGGAAATAGTGCCACCAAGGTACTGTAAAATTCTTAGAGGCCCAAGAACAGAGAAGCCCTCCCGTTCCACCAGGAGGAAAGGCTGTGCTAACAGGTGGGCTGGACGAGGGGTCCTCACCTCTCACTCTCATCTGCTGCCTTCTCGGCCTCCTCCAGCTTCTGCAGAGCTGTTGCCAGACGCTCCTGGGCACGATCCAACTCTTCCTCAACCAGCTGGATGCGTCTGTTCAGAGAAGCTACGTCGGCTTCAGCCTGGATAGAGAGAGTGAAAGGCGTTTCAGTGTCGGAGAGAAAGTGAGGGTAGTGCCTTCAGGAGGGGCTGAGACTGAAACACTGGTTCCAGATGGGAAGCCTGGGCCCTCTGGTGAGCCACCCTAAAGTGCGTTACAAGCCCTGGTCAACTCTGGAGTTGTCGGATCCGTTCATCCATTGACATACCCAGTGAATGTCCACCTTGGGGTATATGCAGATCCACACACATCATCCTCATCGGACAAAGCGACCATCAGCAACACTCTCTCCCTTGGTTCTCTTCCTCCACGGATTTCAACACGCTGGCTTTACCTGCCTGTTAAGGGGGAGCTTCATCACAGCCACCTCACTCGGTGGGGCCTGAGGTGTGGACAGAGGCGATGGGACTTACCCAGGCTCAGTCACACAAGACGAGAGCAGCACAGCGAGGACTCGGACTCAGGAGTCTCAATTCTCCTTTCTGCTGATTGCGTTCTCAAAGGGGCTTTATTAAATATTTTAGGAACTAAAATATTTTTAAATTCAGTGGTTCTAAAATATACACCATACAGAGACACAGCAAAACCTAGCAAGCCCCCTGCCCTTCAGCACCCCTTTAGAATAACTGGTCACACTGGAAGAGGGCCAAGACAAATTTCCCAAGCGTTTGTGACATACGCCTACAGGAATTTCTCACAAGTCAAGGTTGCTACAAAAAGAGCTTCAAACTCCTTAGAAGAAAAGCAGTACAGATACTGTTTTTACTTGGTATCTATCTCTGAAATAAGATGTTTCTTTTTGGGAGATACAATGGTTACCTACAGTTATGAGCATTTGTTACTATAAGCCTCAGCACACTTGCAAGCCTGGACTGGTCCATTACATACACTTGCATTGTTGGCTGTTTAAACATTATGCACGTAAGTGAAAGACAGAATTTGTTAATCTGGTACTGTTTCCTCATCCACTCTGAATGTGTGCTTTTCCTGGGGTGATGGGGTTTTTAGGACACTTGGAAGTTTTCTAAAAACTACAACATGCACTTTGGGACTATGCTAGCTCTCTACCTACAGTCCTGTCTTCCTTACTCAACTGTAAGTTTCTTATGTGCAAGGAATCACAATTCACTGCACAGAGTATGGGCTCAGTAAAGGTCTACTGAACAAAATGAGTAAAACCAACCTAATTTAAACAAAAGCAACTTTTTTAGTTTCTGGACCCATGATACACAGTTTGAAATGCACATGTAATTAGAGTCTACGATTATGGCCTTGAAGTAAAGGAACACGAGAACATTCTGCTCTTTGCTCATCTAGATTTGTAAAATTTTAAAAGTCAAGTTCTCTCTGGGAAAGAGAGGTGATTAGGGCATCTACAATCATGGTGAAGGACTTTTTATAAAAACATGCAAATACACTTTTATCGCTTCAAAAATTAACTATAGGGCTTCCCTGGTGGCGCAGTGGTTGAGAGTCCACCTGCTGATGCAGGGGACACGGGTTCGTGCCCCAGACCGGGAAGATGCCACATGCCGTGGAGCAGCTGGGCCCGTGAGCCACGGCCACTAGGCCTGCGCGTCCAGAGCCTGTGCTCTGCAACAGGAGAGGCCACAACAGTGAGAGGCCCACGTACCACACACACACACACACACACACACACACACACACACACACACAAAATTAACTATGTAGTAATAATTGGCTGTTGGAGGCAGGGAGCAGGGGAAAATGTGAAATGAATCCGAGGTCAGTTAACAGTTGCACTGGCCCACAAAGTAGATCACTACAGGTACACAGCTAGTAATGGGCTCCACCAGGTCTGGCAGGTGAATGTTGGGAGTTTTTTGGAGAAGGGATGAGGGTAATAGGGATAACACATTTCTTAAGTATGGAAACTTTAAAAAGTTTTTAGCCCCATGTAAAAAAACAAAACAAAACGAAACCGGAAGGAGGTATACATTAAGGGTATACTTTGGGATCAGGTCAGATTTCTTTTCTATATTTTCCATTTCTAGTAAAATTCTATTCATTTCATGAATGGGGGAAAACAAGCAAGCAACCCTGAAAGCTGAAAACTAAAATGAAAAGCAAAACAAAAACCACCCTCCAAAACACCACCAACAAAAAATCCTCAGCAGAGTGTCTAGGTCATGTACTCAGAAGTATTTTTCCCCCTTTTCTTAAATATCCTTGTTATAGGTGCTGTAGCCAGAGAAATGTCAACAAGATTTTCAAAACAATTTCTGTAGCCACCACACTCTAAGCTTCCTGTTCTGTTTTCGATCTGGGCCCCAACCTCAAGGACTTTGTACTCACAGAGAGGAGACTGTTTATACTCCGGGGAAAGAACCCTCCAGGTGCCAGGTCAGTCCAGGTCCCTTACACACCTGGGGCATCAGAGAGTAAGGAGACAGCACCCCATGTTCGTTCCTGCCTCTGCACAAAAGATCTCCCTACCTGAGAGGGACACCCATCAATCCAAATCTTCCCTCTTCCCTCTTATTGCCTCCACTCTAACCATTCTTTCCCTTAGCTCCGGATACTGTTTTATAAATGTCATTAACTCCTTTTCCCCAGGAGCATTTTGTAGAACCTACATTAGGGGTTGTGCCCTACGGAAATACCAGTCAATAGGCCTCGTATACGGCACCAGAACAACAACTGGGAATGGAGACCTGTTCTAGGAGCCAGGACAGGGGAAACACAGAGAACAGACCTGTGGGTGGTCCACAAAACGGGATCTAAGATGTTTAGCTGGAGGGGTCCCTAGGCATTGTCCAGCAGTTCCCACAACTGGCTGGGTGTCCAAATTCACCAGGAGATGCATATTAAAAATACAAATTTCCGGGCTTTCCTGGTGGTTCAGTGGTTAAGAATCTACCTGCCAATGCAGGGGACATGGTTCGAGTCCTGGTCCGGGAAGATCCCACATGCCGCGGAGCAACTAAGCCCGTGCGCCACAACTACTGAGCCCGTGTGCCTAGAGCCCGTGCTCTGCAACAAGAGAAGCCACCGCAATGAGAAGCCCATGCACAGCAACGAAGAGCAGCCCCCGCTGGCTGCAACTAGAGAAAGCCTGTGCGCAGCAACAAAGACCCAATGCAGCCAAAAATTTAAAAAAAGAAACAAAAACAAAACAAATTTCCAGGCCCCATCCCTAGAGATTCTGATTCAAGAGGTCAGAAAGGAGGACAGGAATCTGCACTATAAAAAAGCAACCCCCCCTCTACCCCACCCACCATCCAAAGAAGCTGGAAAATCCTGTGGGAACCACTCATCTAGCTCTTTGTAGAAGAGAAAATAGGAAGAGGGAGGGATCTTTGACATTCTCAGGTCACAGCCATCAGCGGCAGGTAAGACTAGCACCAAAGTCCCTTGGTCCTCAACGTGCTGGCATGCCTGCCTCCCTTCTCAAGGCCTCCTGGAGCCTCATGGAAGCCCTGGAACTGGTGGTTCTCACCTATGGAGTCTTTCTGCTTTCTGACATCAGAGCAGCAGGTTCTCTACAGCCACCCTGACTCCAACCCCCTACCTGAAAAAAGGCCTTCAGCGAAAGAACCTAACCAGGACTAGAAGAACGGTTACCGTACTGAATATCATCCGCTAAACAAGTCCTCTCAATCCATTTGGAAAAAAGGTGTCGTATAAAATTGAAAACATCATCAAGTAACACCAGGGCGGTACCAGCTCACACAAGGACCCAGAGCATTTGTTCTCAACCCCAGAAACCAATGCCTGCTGCCCCAGAGGTTTCAGAGCAGGATGGGCAAAGGTGCTTGTAGGTAACAGCCCAGATCTGAAAGCAGTGTCTGGGGTGTATCGATCTCTACATAAGCTTCCCCCGGGAAAAACCTGGGCTCTCACTGGCTTCTCAGGCCTCACCATACTGGTCTGATCACAATTTAGTTTGGTTCTCTAGAATTCAAGATATACTCAATTCCATAAATTAATTAAGGACACCCTTATTTTCACTTTTTTTTTTGGTGGGGGCGGGGGGTGGATTATGCTCTATGTTCAAAAGGCCCACATCTCTCACCTGCACTAGCTTTTATCCCTGGTATGTATTCTCTGAGTTCTGAGGCTTATTTAGATATTTTCTAAGGTTCTTTCCATCACAGCACCTGGGCAGTTTACTTAAGACTTAACTGGCTGTTGCCTGTCAGTACAAACCCTACAGACACATGACCATCTGTTATTTAAAAAGCAGATATAAATAACAAGGCATTTGGGAAGGGTCAAGACCCCAGACGCAAATTATTTCCAGGCATGGAAGTCACCACGTGTACTGGGTTAGCTTCTAATGACAGCTCATGTGTTGACACTGCTGGTGAAGTCTTTGGGATGCTAGTTTCTTTCATTTCAAAAGTGCTATTGTGTCCCAACATGTAATGAACTACTCAGAAAAGAGACTGCTATATTAGTAAAGGTTACCAACTGTCTTCTTGCAGATCTGTTGTTAAACAACCACCAGGCGCTCTACACGTGTGCCTTAGAGCTGCATGTGCCCCCCAATCCCTTCCACAAGGTACCAGCTACCTAAGAAACTACAATAGGGCTTCCCTGGTGGCGCAGTGGTTGAGAGTCCGCCTGCCGATGCAGGGGACGCGGGTTCGTGCCCCGGTCTGGGAAGATCCCATGTGCCGCGGAGCGGCTGGGCCCGTGAGCCATGGCCACTGAGCCTGCGCGTCTGGAGCCTGTGCTCCGCAATGGAAGAGGCCACAACAGTGAGAGGCCCACACACCGCAAAAAAAAAAGAAACTACAATAGATATCAAGGGCATGCCCACACAATATAGCAAAATGTTACTCCAAGTCTGACTTGAAAGAACTTTTACAGGGCCTAGATTTTCATGAAATCCAGGTGTTCTAGCCAATATAACTAAAGGTAATCTAAAAATAGCAATGATTTTTACTTTAAAAACAAGTATTTCCGTTAGGACAATTAAGAAGAAATAATTGTAGGAGAATAATATTATATCCTAAAAATAAATCCTCTGGAATGTATGTTCAAAGTCCTACCTGAACTGGAGTACTGCATGGGATGATCAAAGGTCAGGCCTTTTTATTTCATGCGAACTGTAGATGTACAGAGAAAGTTTCACCCAGTTTACTGTATAAGACCCAAGTCCCTATAGCCAAGTTAAACTTCTGCCCTTATATGGTAAGGAAAGGGGAAAAAAACACGGATGACATTAAGGGGCACTCCCATGGATAAGAGTTAAAAACAATCTCTCTATTGCACCAAAGCCTGTAACTCACGAGGCATTTTTGTGTAATGAGTGAGAAGGGACGTGAACAGGGTATTGTAGTGCCTTCGCCTTGCCTATACATGAAAGCAGAAAGCCAGAGTATATGTACACTCCAGCTACTGCCACCCTGGCGGAGGGGGGCAATGGGGGCACAAAATGCACTTTTAGATTCCTGTTTTCAGAAATATTTACCAACTCTAAGGAGGGGAATTTTTGTAAATTGGTTTTTCCTGTGATTTAATGAAGTTACCAATTAAGAACCTACAGGCTGCAACTGTTAAGTGCCCTTGTTTGCTGAGTACCATCCAGAAAGAAGGAAGGCAGACTGCCTTCTTCCTGCTCCCTCTTTGATAAGGACAAAAGACAAACAAAACCCTAGTGGGTCACAAGACCTGGAGTCAACCATTACATCAAGCAAAGGAGCCTCATTCCAAAATTTTGAAGGGCCCACACACCTTGGAAAAACAAACCAGTAGAAAAAAAAGGGATGGTTGCTTTTTCCAAAGTTAAGTGCTGGTTGTAATAGGGCCAATTAACTACAGCCTGTCTGAATCTTTCAGAATGTGAATTAGGGCCAACTCTCCAAATATTTTTTGCAGTGGCTCATGACTTTGTCACTAAATTTTTATCCTTGCTGCCAAGAGAAACTGTGACTGCTAGCTTAACTCACAGCTATGCCTGACAACTACCAAGAAACCACCTTCAATTAGCTACCTTGAAGTTCCAGTTTCATAAGTTAGGAACACCTCTCAATCTGAAATTCTTTCTTCAGTGGTCTGACCCAGTCCTCAAGTTGCTGTCATAAAAAGTTCTGTGCCCATCCAATCATCCGGACAGACTATTTTCAAAAATCACTTAAAAATGTTTGAAGCTAAACCACTTTTAATATAAAGCTTTGAAAAGAATGAAAGCATTATCTTTACCCAACTGGCCCAGGAAGAGTACTGTCATAAAAACTAAGCCCAAAAGAGAAGGTGAGTAACATAGTAACAGTGTGCCCTTCATAAAATTTACCTTCTGTGTCTAATATCGATCACCAGGCCAACAGTCCAGAAGAGGCTTTCCTGTACAGGACCACATATTCCCTTTCTTAGCAGGGGGAGGGGAGTTCTACTGACTTCCACCACTAATACCACTTCGACCCACCAAACATTCCTTCCAGCCTGCCTATGTCCTCTCTCCGTTCAAGTTGAAAAAAGAAAAAAAAAACAAATTGATTAGAAGCATTGAAGTGGAGTGTTTTAAGATGTAGTGAAATGAGCAGCCCATCTTTAAGACCCTTTGATAGCTGGTGAACTGAAAGCAAAGGAGCAATGCGCGATGCCGAGTGTGGAGCAGTTCTAATACCAGCTGATGCAAGGCACTTACTCTAGTGTGCTAAGCACCATTGCCACTTCTTTACACACACTCTTTTCATCCTCACAACAGGCAGGTACTACCATTACCCACATTTTACGGTCGAGGAACTGAGGGACTGAGAAGTTAAATGATTCAAAACCTAGCGGCCTGGGCCCAGAGTTCTTGTTCTTATCCATCATGTTCTATTGGTTCTAATGGTTCAAGGACAACTGCGAGCCAGAGAGGGAGTCGGAATTCATTCATTGCCTGGCCAAATTCAGAGACATCCATGGGACCGCTGCTGTCTTGTCCTCTACAGAAAATGATCTTTTGCCTATTGATTTCCTGGTTCCTGCCTATTTTATCTGAAACTTCATCTAGTTAGGCCTTCCTTTCAAGAGGACCCATTTGCTTCTAAGTATTTTATGCAAAACAGGTCTCATAGCTTCTGCAGCCAGCCATAATGCCATTACATACACCTCTCAACTCAGAATACGCCTCTATTAAGCACAGAAGGACCCCACATGAGCGCTTGTCATAAAATTCCGAAGGTGTTTGAGTATCCTGATTTAACACACACACACACACACTCAAAAATCAACAAACAGCAAATGCCTTAACTACCTCTGAAATCCTGTTCCGGTGTGCTGGATGCATTTGCCTTAGTGGAAAGGAAGGAAGCCAGGTATTACACTCAACGTGGGGGAGGGGAAGCCGGCGGGAGAAAACACCCAATAATCGTAGCTACTTAGCCAACGTTTTCAAGACTCGGTAACAAAGGAACATCTACCTGTACAGGAGAACTTGGGAGGAGGGATGGTTAAGAAAGGGAAGGGCAAAGGGCCGCATACTAAGTCAGAACACGCGCTGTCAGTGTCTCAACCACCCCCAGAGAAACAGGCTTTCAAGAAACCAAGGCTAAACAGGGATGGGGGAGTTTAGCATCCCCGGGCCCCAAAGCCAGACAATGCCTCAGACATGACCTGTTAGCGCCCTTCCCAAAAGAACGGATTTCCAAAAGAAGGGACCTCTTCCGTCCCCACTCTCCGAGTAAATAATACCAGCAGCGCAAAGGGCACATGCCGGGGGACCCGAGACGCCGGGCCGAACGCAAACACCCCAGACATAGAGTTCCTTCTGGGAAGGAGCTGCTTCCAGAACCTTCTCAACACCACTAATTCTCCCTCGGTTCTTTAGACCAGCGAGATGAAAAGGGCTGAAGTGAACGGGCAGCGCCCCTCCCCAGAGCCCGACACCTGCGGGCCCAGGTGCGCCCCGAGGCGGGGGGAGGGGTGGCGGGGGAAGGTGGGCTCCGGGGGGCCCTGCAGGGCGCGGTGGGGCCGACTGGGGAGAAGGCGCCTCCGGGGATGGGTGATGGGTGGGTCCCTTACGGTCTCCCTCAGCTTCCTCTCGTAGTCCAGCTCGCGCTGCAGGCTGCCCGCGCGCTCCTCCGCGGCGTCCGCCTGCTCCTGCAGGCTCCGAATCTTCCTCCGCACCGCCTCCAGCGAACTGCTCCCCGCCATTGCGCCGGGCGGCGGCGGGCCGGCAGGCTGGCGGACTGCCCCGGGAGAGGCCGGCTGCTGCGCTCCTGCGGCCGCTGCTGCTGCCGCACTCCGACAGCCCGGCCACCCCGCCCAGGCCGCGGCGCGCCACAGCAGCGCCCCCTGCGGCCCAGGCACAGCCCGGAAGTCGCGACCTCCTAGGCTGCGCAGGCGAACCGCAGGCGGGTGCGCAAGAGCCGGGGGCGGGCCCAGCGGGCGGGGCGGGGCGCGCGCCGCGGACCCCGGGAATTCTCCAACCGCGGGAGGCACCGCGCATGCTCGCGGCCGCGGGGCTGACAGACGCTGTGCGCAGGCTGCCGGGGCACCTGGTGAGCGGGAGGGTGGCCAACGCGCCAAGGGTGTTACTTCGACTCCCAGCGCCCCTCCCCTGCGCCGTGGGGAACCCGAGTAACGGATTTGGCTGCAAAGGGCGACGGTGCCGCCTGTTGGCGGCGGGAGCGCTCCGCTCGGGACTGCCAGTTTCCCATGCCCAGGAAGGAGAGAAGCCGAGCGAGGGGTTTGGGGCTTGAATGTACCCCCAAAGGGATTGTTCCTCGATGTAAAGAACCCCAGAACACAAGATCCTAACCACAACAACTCTCCTTCCCTCCAAACTCATGAAGGGAAAACCACTAACGTATTGCATAGAGGTTAAACCTCCTAAATGCTGTCTCCCTAGGTTAGAATCTGGCTTTTGGTTCTCTCCTGGTTGTGTGACGGAAAACAACTTGACTTTATCTGTAAAGGCACGGTTAATAGTAGTACGTTTCTCATAGGATTGCTGTGAGGATTATGAAATGACAGAAAGCACTAAGCACAATACCTTGTACGTAGTTAAAATGATAGCTTTAGTTAATAAATACACAGGCACTGTCTGAAGAGTCAGGCTACGGCCTATAACCAGCTGTGGGACCTCAAGTCCGCCAGCCTATCTGGGACTTACTTTCCTTTCCACAAAAACAATCATCTCAAGGGTCCCTTCTAGTTACAACCTTCTCTGGTTTTAGATCAGCCTCTGAGGTCTTCTGGAATCTGACCAATTCTGGGCCGGACTGAGATGTCTTAAAAGTCACACCAAGGAAGGCTACAGAACCCTATGAGAGGGTCTGGCTACAGCTGGATGAAAACCAAAGCGGACACAATCTTTCGGAACCACCCTCTGCCAATTCTCCCCTTCGGCTACGTTTTTAAATGTCTTCTAAGTCTCACAGCTTTCTTTCCTCACCTTTCCCACAGAAGGCCCTTCAAGTCAGTTCCTATGTGTTTAAGTGTGGGAATAATGAAGAAAAAGAAAACACACTTGACAACCCCCTCCTACGCCAAAGCCCTAATGAGGAAGCGCCTTGCTTTTCTGACTCATTTGATATGGACTTTCTCACAGCCTCCCTCTGCTGAGACTCTCACAAAGCCCAGCATGGGCCCTCACATCCTGTAGGTGGAGCCTCTAGCTTTGTTTCCACACAGTTCATCTAGTCAGGAGGGAGGTCACAACTGCTTCCCTAAGAGTACAGACTGGGGGCCTCCAACTTTGAGGGTGGGAGAAGGGGGCATCTGGGAGCCTCCAGGAGAAGCAGAAACTGCTGGACAGGTGCAAATGCTCTAAGCAGCCAACTAGTGACTTAATGTCCTGCTTTTCAAACATCTGGGAAAGTCAGTTTCAGGTGAGTTCATTTTCACACTGATGTCATTATACAAGAGTTTAGGACAGTTGTTCTCAGCCTTGGCTGCACATTGGAATCACCTGGGTATTTAACAAATACTAATGCCTGCATTCCACTCCCAGAGATTCTAATTGGCCTGGGGTACAGCCTGGATTTTAAGTTTTAAAACCATCCTAGGTGATTGTTTAGGTAAGGTTGAGAATCATTGATTTAGAAAGCAAAGACCTACAGGGAATAAAGACTTACATACTGCAGATGTCAGAGACATCACAGTTATTGGGGAAGGGGTTGGGCCAGAGAGAAAATGGAGCGCTTGATCCCCTTCAGCCTCACTTATGTGGAGGGACGACAAAAAATTCAAAACAAAACCATCAGAGATCCGACCTTGCAAGTTACAACCTTTCAAGCTAGGAAGAGCCCATTTCTGGAATAGGATCTGTAAAGTGTGTTGGTAAATTAATAGAAAAATGTTTTTAGTAGTAAAAATGTGAAAATGTTTTACATTGGTGAGTAATAGTGCAATGTCCTAATAAAATTCTACCTCAGGAAGTTGACCTCTCTCCTACCTTTCTCTAGTGACATCTGTCTCTTCCTCCTCAAGTCTTCACTATTTTTACTAGCTAGGAATCACTCTAAATATAGCATTTCTTCACAAACGTCTTGCACATCCCTACAGATTCCAAACAACCTAAAATGTCTTAAAGGGAAAGATGATCAATATACTACCAAAAAAAAAAAAGTGTACCATATTAGGGATAATTTTCCAGTGGAAAGAAAAGAACACAGCTTCAAGAACCTCCCTCTCCTCCTGGCTCCGCCCTCCCCCACCGAGCTGGCTTTAAATATCCTCTTTGCCACTTCTGCCTCACCTCATTCCAATGCACCATTAAACAAGACTTTTCAATAAAGACATGATAGAACCACATAGTTAACAATAATTATGATTTTTTTTCCCTTAAGATCGTAGTAGATTTTTCTCCTTCTCTTGCTTTCAGTCTTACTGGGCTATTTTCAAATTCTCTGCATTCTTTTCCTTATAAGGAATATCTCTCCTTGATCTATCAGCGGCTCTTTTGAAAAAGCTAAATAAACGTCCTGCTGGAGAATTTCGGGGAGACAGACATCCTCCATTTAACCATATACGGAGCAGACATCTGATCTACATTACACAAAACTGGCGCAGAGTTATATGCATTTTTTTGGCTCTTTTTCTAAAGCCAGGTAGTTTGTAACTTAAATATTTTACCTAAATCAGTGTTTCCCTGAACCCCCTTTCCAGGGACCTTGCTTTTCACTGAAACTTTTTTTTTGTCAGATTCTAAATATCCTGTGTCTGGATCTCTCATTTACAAAGCACACTCGGAGATTACATTTCGTGCCTTTCATGTCACAGAAAGCCTTACTGATTTCAAGACCCAGATCCTCCAGCAATTTACACTTTACTCTCATACAAAAAATTCTGCTGCTGCACTTGGTAGTTCAACTTTCTGGGCATAGGTTTCCCTGGTGCTCATACATTCTTGAAATAGTTACCAACTTCCCAACGAATTCTTTCCTAATTGGGCCTCTAGGCTTAATTAGCTTCTAGAATGGTGTGAAAAGAAGTCGGTCCTCTGGAAATCTAATGCTTGTCTTGACTCATGCAGCAGAAGAGGCAAGCTCTTCGGCTAAAAGGATTCCAGAGGGCAGTGGACAAAATGCTGGCAGAGCTTTTGTGGTGCGTGCATCATCCTTGAAACTATGTGGTGGTTGTCAGCGGCTGACAGGTTGGGGTGGGGTGAGCAGGAGAGTCGGGGGCAGCTAGCTCACTATACCATATAAAGCACTGAGCTATATATAACTTCCAGCTTACTTTCTGGATCTAGTGCCCTCAGACTGCAGACCCAAGCAAATATCGTCTTCCCGGGCAGATCTTAAGGGCTGGATTAAGCTTCCCTAGTGAGTAAGGAGGCCTCAAGTGTTTCTGTGGCCCACCATCAAGCTTAGCCTTCTAAGTAGCGCCATGCCATTTTTTCAGTGCCATCTCTAGTGTGTGTCCTGACTAGACCCACCACCGAAAACCAGGCCTTGCCACCCACCAGAGATGGCAAAAGGAAAGAAAGTGGAGAAAACTAGGCATTCTGTTTGCACAAACCTCGGTGATGACACCTCGGAGGTTTTCTGCCACCATGGAGCAGGGTTCACCTCCAGAGTCCAATTTCAGTTACTGTATTCTTCCAGCTTCTCACCCACCCCCCTCCACCCCCAGGGGTGGGGGAAAGAAGGAGAAAAAGAAAAGAGGAATGGATGAAATAAAAATGAATGTGTGCAGTAGCAGTCGGAGGCAGCATCCAGTGCTCTGGGCCATGGCAGGCTGTGTGCGGGTTTCCAGCAAGAGGAGGTGACCCTCCTCCATTGCTCTCTGGCCCCTGTGGTGACCCCAGAGTGGCCACCAGGGCAGGAGGTGAGGGAGGCAGTGTGTGCGTGCACTTACGTCTGTGGCCTTTTTCTCCGCCAGCTCCAGCTTCTCCTGGGCATCTTTGAGAGCCTCGGAGTATTTGTCCAGTTCATCTTCGGTGCCCTTGAGTTTCTTTTGCAGCGACACCAGCTCATCTTCCAGCTGGGAGTTGGCCGTGGGGGACGGGGACGGGGACGGGAGGGGGGGTGCAGCAGGCAGCGTGATCCCGCAGGGGAGGGGTGTGGGTGCACAGAGCCAGAAGGACAGGGACAGCGGGAGAGAGAAAGGGAAAGACAGGGAGGGAGAGAGAGAGAGACAGAGTTAGCCATTCGTGCGCCGCGCCGCGCGCCCAGGGTACCTTGGCGGCGGCCTCATCGGCGGCCAGGAGGCTGTCCTCTGCCTTGTGCAGCTCCTCCAGCACCCGGTCCCGCTCGTCCTCCGACGCCCGCAGCAGCTTCTCCTTGGCCGCTATGTCCTCCTCGAGCTGGGGGGCGGCGGCGGGCGGGCGCGGCCGGCCGGCACGGACCGGGTGTTAGACACACACACACACACACACACACACACACACACACACACACACACACACACACACACACACACAACACGGGCACCGAGTTGGCTGGGGCCCTTCGGGTGTGAGGCGCCGCCGAGTTGGGGTTCAAGGGTCCCTAGGTAACCCTCCTCTCGCGCGGAGCCCACTCCGCACCCCACCCCAGCCCCCGGGGCGAGACTCCTGCGGAGGTCTCAGCGGGCTCAAGCCCACAACTTGGGGGTGCAGAAAAACACCCCCGTCTCCCCGGCCCGCCGTACTCTCTAGTCTGTCCATCTTTGTTTTTAGGAATAAACTGTGTGACTGTCCCTCCCCCCTCCCTCGCGTCCCCCCTTCCCAGTTGAATGTTTTATACTCCCCAGTCAAAAAGTCCAGAAGAACTTCTAACACTTTCTGGACTTGATTCCCTTCAACCCTCCTCCTCTCCCCTGCTCCCGAATCCAAAACTGATTTCTCATCCTGAGAATCAAGTGCCTCTAGGACTTGAAGGGACTTCGCGGGCTCTGGGAACCAGAAAAGGGAAATAAGCGTCCCCAGACGAGAGAAAAAGTTAGAATAAGCCAGAGTCTCGCTCTTCCCTTCCCCCTTCTCAGACGCCCTGGAGTGGGGTGGCTCCCCGAGTCCTCGGAGTGAGGGGCCGGGAAGGGGTGCGAGGCCCGGGTCCCGGGGCTCGGGGGCCCCCGGCGGGCAGAGCGCGGGCGACCGGCCGGCGCAGGGCCGGAAAGGCGCAGGCAGACCTGCTTGCTCCTGTCCTCCGCCGCCTTCTTATCGGCCTCCGCCTGCTCCGCTCGATCCAAGGCGTTCTCCTTGTCGAGCTTGAGCATCTGCATCTTCTTCTTGATGGCGTCCATGGTGGCGGCGGCGAGCGGCCCTGGGGCTGCGGCGGCGGGAGCGGGGAGGCAAGAGCGCGGTAGGGAGGCCGATCCGGAGTGCGAGCGCACAGCCGCCTGCTGATCCCAGATATGTACTTTCCCAAGGGGGCGACCGCATTCCTCAAGACAGCCAATACTTTTTTGGAAAAGCTTTTTTCTCCTGCCCCCTTTCCCCCTCTCCTCCCTCCGCCCCCTGCACCCTCCCCGCTGCTCCCGCGGGGGCCGCTCGCCCATTTGCTGCTGCCTGCCGGCCTCCCAGTTGACGGTGGATATGACTATATATGGGGACCCGAGCAGCCGAGGCGGCGGCCGGGCGAGGCCTCCCGCCTTCCAAACCTGCACTCCGGGGAGAGGGCACCGGGGCCTCGCGGGGTCCGAGCCGGGGCCGAGGCGCTAAGCTCTGCGCTCTGCCCTCCGCCCTCCGCAACTCCTCCTCCCAGGGTCCATGCCCCACCTTTAGGGTCCCCAGTCGAGCCGTCCTGAGTCACAGGAGGCCGGAGGAGAGGGGCAGGTAGTGGATGCTCGTCGCCCCCTTGAGCCGCCAGACCCGGGCGCGCTAAGCATCAGGCCCCGTACCCGGCGCCCGGGCCCGTGCGCTCCGGACACCCGCCCCGCGCTTCTCCCAGCAGCTCCCAGACTGCCGGGTATCGGCCTGGGCTCTCACGTTCTGGAAACTCAATTGGAGCAGAGAAAGGAAGAGTTGGGAGGAAGGCCTGGGGTGCTGCTCTTGAGAATTTCTCTGCTGGTACCGGTCAGAATGTCTGAGAATCTGTCTTATGCGGTGCCCTGTCCCCCAGAGGAGGGACAGTCGTATACTTTAGGGACATAGGACCCAGCTGACTCAGTTCTGCGTGTGCCTGTGTGCCATACTTCCGCAAAGGGTGGGGTGAGTTTGTTGGTGCGTAGGTGGGTGCATGTGAGTTTAAGGGGAAAGACCCTTGAGCTTAGACTCAGGCAACCTGGTCTTTGGTCTCTATCACCAGCAGCTCTGTGACCTTGACAAGTGACTTAGCCTCCGCACTGCAGTTCCCTCATCTTTAAATCCAGGGGTGTAGATGATCCCTGAGGTACTTCCATATCTAACTTGTAATAATTTTTCTTACACTGATTTTAGGGAGTTGGTCTCTTTCCATGTTAGGCATTCAGGTACTAGGTTGCCAAAACACGGGATAAATGTGACCCCTGCCAAGTCATTGCATCCACAGCTATAGCTCTGAGGAGGGAACAGACCCAGTTCTGTAGAGTAAGCTCTGCTTAGAGGCAGGAGGATTTCCCTATACCTCTTGCTCTTCCCAGCCCCCATTGGGGAAAAGCCTGCTCTTTTCAGAGCTTTGGTGGGAGGAGAAGAAAAGGGGCTGCCCCAAAGCCCTGCTTGAGACTGGCTGAGGCAGAGCTGGTGAGGGTCTTGTTAACAGTCCCCGCAGAATAATTCACAACCTGTACTACATGGATACCGAATATTCCCCGGACGGTATCTGAGCAGTTTAGGCAGGCCAAACAACTTGTAACTCCTTCAGAGAACGATCAAGTTCCTCTCCAGGATTTTATCAGGTTTCTTTCACTAACCCAACTGCCCAGGAGGGGAAAAAAAATACCCTGACCTGATGGTCAGAACATTAGATTTGTGTGCATAGGCACTGCATGGCACAGAAATTCACCAGGACCCTTTAATCACCAGATGTGAACCCAGCCACTGGGGCACTGACAAAGTTCAAGGCCTATGGGTGATATACAGATGCGTTGACCACAGGGGGCTGACTCCCCAGCTTGGGGCTCAGCATAGGGGGCATGAATAGAGACCCCAGAGTTAGACCCTGGGATCAAAACCTGGCCTGGCCACCTCCTTGCAGGGTGGCCTTAACCATGTTATAACCTCTTTAAGCCTCAGTTTTCTCTTCTGTAAAATAGGTGTACAAAGTCTTCCCTCGTAGGATTGTTACAAGGATGAAAATGAGATAAAGAATGAAAAGCGTTTTGTCTAGCACATAGCAAATTGCTCAGTAAATTGTGGCTGCTTGGGTGGCAGAGGGCAAGTCATTTCTCCTCTCTGGGCCTCAGTTTTCTCATCTATAAAATGACACAACTGAACTAGAGAAACTCCTAGAGGGACCATATATTACCGACTTTTCTCCATTGTGCCAAACGTAGCAGAGGAACGCGCTAAAGTTTCCTTAAGTGAACTGGTGTTATAGACAGTCCATTCAAACATACCACTGGTATGTATGCCAGGCAGGCACTAGGCTCCAGGATCCCCCAAAGAAGACCGACACATCCATGCCATCCAGGTGTTCCAGCATAAGCAAGGTTATAAAAATCCAGAGGAAGAAATAGAAATGACTAGGTCAGAGTAGACAGATAAAAACTTCTCTGAAACGTGGTGGTTTTTAAACTTATTTTAGCGGAAGGATAGCAGTTAGATAGAGTGGAGGGTATTGTATGAGCCAAAGGAAGAAAAGAGAATGTTTGATGGTGGTCCGACAGTAGGTTCACTTGGGGGTGAACTGGGACGTGAGACTGGAAAGATAGATGGC
Organism: Leucopleurus acutus; assembly: GCF_964270905.1. Classification (NCBI taxonomy): domain Eukaryota; kingdom Metazoa; phylum Chordata; class Mammalia; order Artiodactyla; family Delphinidae; genus Leucopleurus; species Leucopleurus acutus. The sequence continues at coordinate 132,015,047 of NC_139142.1, read as the reverse complement.
GGGGGTATATGGTGAAGGGGCTTGAATTCCAGGTTCAGACGTTCAGGTCTTATTATGTAAACTGAAGCCATCCATTTCTCTTCCCCTCACTGCCCCTCTCACCTAGGGCTATGTTCAGAGGTCAAAGACTGTGGTGTCCAGTGTGGTAATGGAGCTGCACAAAGCTAATTTTTAAAATCCCTTGGTACCACATCCCTAGACTGGTGGGTTAACATAGCAGGTTAACTGGACTCAGTCATTTCCATTTCACTACTGTTGAGATTATGCCCCATGACTCTCAACCAGCCAGACTCACCCCAGCTTCATGGACTGCACCATCCATGACCTTTCTATTATCAAGGGCTAGGACCAGCAAAATATTGTGACTTAAACAATTTCTTCTGTACTGGACAGATCACCTGGTCCCTGGATAGCATCAAGAGGGGTGGGCTAGACAGCCATGGGATACAGTGTATATCCCTTTCCCCACCTGACTGGCTGTGACTTAAGGACAGATCCATAGGCTAACCAGGGACCTAGTGTTGTGGCCTGTCAGGCAGAGATGGACTGCGTCCCTCAGCTTCTCTTTCACTGTAGTTTGAACTAAGGAGCATGAAAAATATGAATCAATAGCTGAGGCTGCTGAAAAAAAAGGGGTTGCAATCTTGGGCCAGAGATGCCTTGTATGAGGGTGATTAAGGCTATTCACAGATATTTGGGCTTTCTTCCCAGTCAGGTCTTGGTAGGATTGCACATCCCCACCCAGTTAAGTTAGGTGTGGTCATTTGACTTTTTGTTTTTTCATTTGACTTGCTTTGGCCAAAGAAATGTGAACCAAAGTGACTTGTGGTGGCCACCATAATAATATATGCCTTACCATGTTCTTTTTCAAGGCTGTTGCTGTTCTGTCAGTCTGGGTTCCCAAGTGGCTGTGATAAGTAGACAACTCCCTCTCTCCCCAACTAACCCTTGGTGGACAGGTAGTATGAGTGAGATAAAAACTTTGCTATTTTAGGCCACCGAGATCTGGGAGCTATTTGTTACTGAAGCATTACTAGCTTCTCCTGACTAATATACCACAATAGGCCATGTATCATTTAAGTTATGAGGAAGCAGAGAAGTCTGGTTGTAGAGAAAGAGAATGGAGTAGACATATCAAGATAAACAGAAGCACCACTGAAAGAAATAGACTGGGAGACGATGACCAAATCTCAGTTCCAGGGGTCCTTATAATCACCCCCTTTCTTTCCTGAGGTTACATGAGAGAGTCTGTGTTCCTTGAAAGTTAAAAAACTGACCAAATCGTGGTGGTGTGGGAGCCTGCACAGGATCCTTGGTCCAGAGGTTCTGGGTGAACACCAAGAAAGTCCTTGGTATTTCCAGGAGATTTCTCCTGTGCTTGGTATTCAGTCATCTCCCCATAAATATTTGTTGAATGACTGTTTCTTGGCTATTAACCATACAAGTAAGCAGGAGAAACAGTTTCTGGGAAGGAACCATAACAAAACTAGGCTCAAAAGACTTATTTCCACTCAAAATAGGGATTCTATGTTTTACTTTCTGAAGAATGAATGTAAGTATTGTGACAGGATAGGACAAAGGTTCCACAGATATTTATTGAACACCTTTTGTGTGCAAAGCATTTAACTAGAGTTTATGGGATCAGGAAAGGTGGGTAAGGACATGGATCTTTTCCTCCAGGGAAAGCATCTATGTATATTGCAGCGTAAAACCCTCTTTCTGGGGGCCATTTAATATGTTTTTCCACCTATGTTACCATGGTCCCAAATGCTGCCTGGGCCCCCCTATAGCTGTGAGGAACATATCGCAGGTTTTCTAGGAGAGCTTTAATGTTAAGTACACTGTCCCTTTCCTCCCATTAGAGTGCCCATACTTATCAGACTACACTTCCCAATATTTCGTTAGAAAAGAGTCAACATGAGCACAGCTTACTAATGTGGCACCTTTAACAGAAAGACTCACTTGAATATGTACATCAGGGTCTGTTTGTTTAAAACAACAAAACAAAAACCTAATTACCTGATAGTCCCACATTGCTTAGCAGCAATGCCTCTCTACCTGTGTACCGTGACTCCCCCAGAGCGCACAGTGCTGACTCAAGCAATTAAGGGAAAGTGAAGAATCTGTAATTAAGTTGACAGACAATTGCTTCTTGCACTGGGTTTTGGAATGCAGCGTGTCATGTCCCATGGAACAAGATACAGCATGTTCTTCTCATACACAAGAGTGTTTTCTTTCTTGAGGGTTTGTGGTACCACCATCAAGAACCCGAGGAGAATATGCCCTGTTTCCAGGGAGGATTTGGAGCTCTGAGAAAGGTCTTTAGGCCATTGTGAATGTCTTCCTTCACTGTTTAGTGACACACAGCCGGTCCTGATTCTGCAGCGAGGCCCCTGAGTACTCTTGCTACCTGGAGGGTTTGCACAGGCAAAATGGTTCTCCCAGTACAACAAAAGGCCATAAGTTTTCCTGCCTTACATCTTATCTTCTTTAAACAGCAGCAACTATGTATAGGTTTAATCGAGCCGACAGGTGAAATTTAGCTGTCTCAAGAATGGCACTATTCCCTATGGATGTAAAGTTTAGCAGGCACCTTCAAGTTCATTCTCTCTTCCTCACAACCTCTTATGACAGCATCAGGTTGAGTGCTATTATCCTCACTCTACAGATGAGAAAACCAAAGGTGGTGATGACTCAAGATCATCCAGCTGGGAGGTGGCTGTGCAGGAACAAGGACGTGGATGCCCCAGCTCCCAGCAATGGTGCTCTTTTCATTAACCATTCCCAACCTGGTTTTATATGAATATTTGATTCCATATTTAAAAGCAACACATTATAAGGTGAAGAGGAGAGGAGAGGGGACCACCAGAGGTCTTTTCTACATATGAACATGGTTAAAAGGTGATAGTAGTGAGACTGGAACTGAAGGAGTGTCTCACCCTTCGTGGGCCAGCTCAGGACTGCAGCCCAGGCTCCTAAAGGCACCCTCATTCTCGGCTGATGGGAGAACCTGGTGAAAGAGGACGGCTGGGCCAACACAACCTTGCCTACTCTCCTGTTTATGGCCCAAGATTGGACAAGAAGGACATCTCCACAGAGACAGGCAAGTACATTGATTTTGTTCGAAGGGAGAGTTTGAAGTAATTGTGAGAGATCTACATCTCCTTCTTTCAAAACTTTTGGGTCAGCAAAGGAATGAGTCACCAGTCAATCCAGGCCGTATGTTTGGGGGAAAATGAAGACAAAATACGTGGTCAGGACGGCATCTAGTGCTTCCTCAAGCCATAGCCTGGGCAGACATGAAAGCATCTACAGGCTTCCAGAGACTTGAGCCAGCCTCAGGAGCCATATCGAAGCGTTGGAATGGTTTTAATCATTGCTTCCTGGCAATGCCTACATTCTTTTGTATTGGATGCCACCTATTCATTTTTATATTTTTATACTTGGTTCTCAAGTTTCCACTGATGTCCTTAACAGGAACATATGTGAAAGTGATCTCTGCAGCCTCCCAAGTGGTGAGCAGAGCACCACGCTTACTCTGCACACCGTGAAACCTGATGAAAAATACCGTGGATGTGGACAACCCCGGTGCCTCCTGCTGGAACTGAGGTCTGCCTCCCACCCATCCAGGCTCTAGGAGGGCCGCTGAATTAGGTCAAGTCGAAACCGGGATTTCTAAAATTTTGTTCCTGTGCCTATGTCCACCCACTGCCAACAACTTCGTTTTCAGTTGAGATGATTTGGTTTGGAGGCCTAGGGGTGGATCTAGGATACTGAAAGTAGGCAGTGAACTTGCTTGTTTTTGTAAAGACCCCTTCTTGCCTGACTAGCAAAATCCTTCTCTCCAAGTGTTTTCTACTGGGACCCTGGCTTCTCCGTAAGAGAGCCTGTTCTCTTGATTTAGTAGAAATTGCTATTTCTCAGTAGAAATGCATCTTTGAGTATGTTTTCTCCAGAGGACTATTTCCACCTCAGTAACTTCAGTGGAGGAGGGAGCCAGACCTTTCTTGCTGCTTGAGGTGAAGGAAATTCTCTGTTCTTTTTCTAAGGTCCTGGCACTGGAGAAGGGAGCTCCGGCTGCCAGCCGAGTTCCAGAAGAGGCTGGGTATTTTTAGCATGGCCTTCTTTACTTCCCAGCACCTGCCATGATCTGTAACCCAAGGGGCTACTTAAATGCCAGTGAGATGACTGAGGACAAGGCAGCCTGAGCTAATGTCCTAAAATACCACTCAAGGGAGGCTTTTCTTGCGGGAGACATGGCATTACCAGCTCTGTTCCTTTTCTTGTTCCTCCCCAAGCTGTGGAGCTGCTACAGATCCTGACTGAGGTGTGTGTGACATCTGCCTTGGGAAGAGGTTGGAGAAAATCACGGGATCCATGTACCTCCATGCCAGCCAGTTTAGTTCTGATGCTTTTACTCTTGGCTCCCAACTTTAATCCTTCCCTCTACTGTTCATGCCAAATGGAAGAAACAAGAGAATGTCTACACACATTTCCCTGTGTGTAGCAAAATCCTCTTTTGATATCTATGAAAATATGTGAAGATAAGAGACAAAACCTAGTTAATGTTCTAGATCAGATGGTGACAATGGGATGCAAACGTCTTTCTCACAGCAGATATAACTCATCGAATTCATTATCCCCTAAAGATGAAGCAAGTTGGAAATAGAAATAGGTTCTTAAGAAGCCTGATATGTTTGTGGAGGACAGTTGCAGCATGGGGCATGAAGAATAAAGGGAATGTTTTAGGATGTCTCTAATCCTGGAGTTTGATCTCAGCCCATACTACCCACCGCATTCTTTGGTGCCACTGTCAGACACACAATAATGAGCTGATAAATTCTAGGGCTAGCTCAGTGTGGAAGTTCTTATGTGCCTCTGCTGACTTGTCTGACTATTCTAAATTCTCCCAATGCCTGTTCATAAAGTTAAGAGCTTATTTCAGAAGGAAGTGAACCAGAACTTAAATATTTAAATGAGTTTTGTCCCCGTTAAAGTGGTCAGTTTTCATTTAGTTGAGTGAAAAATGCAAGCAGTGAATCACACATACCATGATACAATTTAGTAAAACATGGTATGTTTGATATATATATAGTACATATGTATAATGTATATGTATACGCACAAACACAAAAAATTTTGGAAATTTGCACCTCAATCTGATAATTGAATTCACTTCCTCTGGGGAGAGAGGAGGGGGTTTAGGATTGGATATGGTGGTCAAAAAGGTGTGTAGCCATATCTTTAAGGTTTAGTTTGTATAAGTAGAATATTTTTATGAATTATACAATTAAAGTGTTAACAATTTTTTATTTTTCTTACTGTTGTTTTAAAATATATTCCTGAGTGGATCACAGAAAATTCCAGAAGTCTTACTATCACTGCCCAAGTCTTTCAGAAGAAGGAAAATCCACTTTGGCACGTACACAAGCCAAAGCCACACCGAAATTAAAAATCAATTAAAAAATGGGGAATTCCCTGGTGGTGCAGGGGTTAGGACTTTGCGCTCCCACTACAGGGGGCGTGGGTTCCATCCTTGCTCAGGGAACTAAGCTCCCACATGCCATTCAGTGTGGCCAAAAAAAAAAAAAAAAAAAAATCAATTAAAAAATAAAGTGGTCCAGCCCAGCATTCTGGCCTTCCATGAGATCCTTTATTTCTAAGCCACTGCTTGTGGCAAACTCAGTTTCAAGCTACCCCCTGGAATGGTTGTTAGTGCTATTTTACAAGCCACCTAATAAAATGAGTTTCATTTCTTTACCATTCTGTGTTTGGACCGAAAGCAACATGCCTTCAGCTCGATCACTAACCAAATTTGCCAAACCTGGTTCCTGGCAACTTAAGAATGTTCCAAAACACCAACCTACCTTCAAAGGATAAAGATTTGCCTCGTGAGGCAAAGTCAAAAGAATGTGCTACCAAGTCTAAGGTAATAGAGGCTCCAAATGTGGAGCTCAAAAATACTTTTGGAAAAAACGCAAATAAAAGGATATATAGCAAAATATTGACTATGGTTTCTTAGATGATGGAATTAGAAGAAAGTTCTGAAATGCTTTCTGTACTTTTCAGAGTTTCAAAAAAGAACATGTTTTATTTTTATAATAATAACTTAAAAAATCAATGAATGTTCAGAGACTCCTTTAATAAAGGACTCTGGCAACGATGTTTCATATGTAAATATGAGACCCTTCAAAGGAACAATATGAAAGGAACAGCGCTTATAACTCTGAATTACCTGTTAGGTTCCTTGCCATATTCTGCATGTGTCCTATTTCACAATCACAGGCTATTTGTGTGCTTGTCTTAATGCCTCTTCTAGCAGGAACACTCCTTGAGTACTATCCCTCTTCCCCTAGCACCTGGCTTAGGACTTGCACTGAGTCCTAAGTAATAATGGCACAAGTAATAATAGCAGCAGACTCTTACTAGACTAGGTTGAACAGGACTTGAACTCAATTCAGACAGGCGCCAGAGTTTACCTTAACCACTAGACTATATCACCCCTGCAAATGCTTGATGACAGCAGACCCACAACACGTTTATCTTTTTAAATTTTTATTTATTTATTTATTTTGAGGTACGCAGGCCTCTCACTGTTGTGGCCTCTCCCGTTGCGGAGCACAGGCTCCGGATGCGCAGGCTCAGAGGCCATGGCTCACGGGCCCAGCCGCTCCGCGGCATGTGGGATCTTCCCGGACCGGGGCACGAACCCGTGTCCCCTGCATTGGCAGGCGGACTCTCAACCACTGCGCCACCAGGGAAGCTCCTTTATTTATTTTTTATACATCTTTATTGGAGTATAATTGCCTCACAACACTGTGTTAGTTTCTGTTGTACAACAAAGTGAATCAGCCATATGCATACATATATCCCCCAATCCCCTCCCTCTTGAGCCTCCCTCCCACCCCTCTAGGTTGTTGCAAAGCACCGAGCTGATCTCCCTGTGCTATGCTGCTGCTTCCCACTAGCTAACACATGTTTATTGAGTGAACAAATGTTGCACGGGCACATTAAAAAAAAGTGCAGTCGCAATAATTTGTACTTTCACATCATTAACAGCAATAGGAAAGCCGGCAGTCAGCATCTTCCCAGTTAAAAGGATAGAAGACAAAGATCACTCTAGCCTGTTTTCACCTCTGCTCACTCTCCATCAGCCTTGCCGTCTGCACAAGGATGGTGAACACATGGCTGCAAATGATGTGCTTCCCCCAGGTGTGTGGTCAGTGGGGGAGCCATTACTCATGTCCTTCTGTCCTCTGAGGAAGCTGGCATGGCTTGTGACTTCTCAGTCTTCAGCCATATTCCTCCAATGCACAAATGCTGACACTTCTTGCTCTCTGGATTCTTGTGGACTCAATGTGATTGCTTCTTGGTATCTGCTGAGCTGCTGGGCCTGGGAGCCCCGGAATTGCCAGAGACAAACAGAAGCCCCAAGAAGTCACAACTCACTCAGTGAGCACACCTGATCCGGGGCAAGCCCAGGACACATACGAGTTCTCTTGTTCAACCCAACAGCCAAGTGGGTCACATTTCAGAACTCAACACTGGGAGACAGACTGCCTTGTTTGGGGGTAAAAATGCCTTCTTGGGCTTTGGCATCACCTAGGCTAGAATCTGAATAGGGATGAAGGCCCTTTAATCTCTCCTAGCCTCAGTTTCTCCTTCTGCAAACTACAGACAAGAATACCCACCTCATAAAATTTTTTAGGAGGATGAAGTTTCATAAGAGAACCACTGTGTCGGTTGCTTCCCATTCAACAGTCATGTGTGGGAAAATGATCAGCAAGTCCTGTTTACTCCTCAAAACAAACAAGCTCACTTGTCTTTCTACCAGATATGTCATTAGTATAAACCACTGATGAATGAAAGAGGACATTTCTTGTATTTCACACAGAGGAATCAAGGGTACACACTTCTATTTGTACATTTTTTACGGAGTTGGAAAGTATTATTTGAAAAACATAGGCTTTGGAATTAGCCCAACCTGATTTTGTCATTTATTAGCTGTGTGACATTAGCCAAGTCACTAAACCTCTCTGTGCATCAGTTTCTTCAACTGAAAAATGAGGATAATAGTTCCCAGTTCATCAGGTTGTTGTGATAATTGAGCTGATTAATGAATGTAAACCACAGTGCCTGTCATGTAGAAAGTTTCAATAAATATTACTCCTATAATTATTACGAATTTATCAAAAGGTCCAAGGCATGTGAACATGTACACATATGCATCTTTGTGGGTCTCTGTCTAAAACATTAGCCCAAACACATTATTATCACACCATTTGGGGTTGTCTTCCAGGCAATGAGCTCTTTTCTCTACCCCAAACTCTTCTCAGAACGAGGCTGCTCTTCTGTGACTTGGCCCTCAGATTCCTGTTCTCTTCCAGGCCACTTTGGTTATTTAACCAGATATCTCTTGCATGAAAATGCTGGGGAGGTGGGACCTTGAACCCCTAGCAGAACCGTATCAGGTGGGCTCTGGGGGCAAGTCAAGACCTAATCCCTTTCTGTTTTATTTTTAAACTTCTTATTGACATACATACAGAGATGAACATATATCATATACATATGCTTCAACCCAATTTTCACAGACTCAGCAGCATCTATATTGGAAATCAGAACATTCCAGAAGCCCTTTTTTCCACCTTCCACATATTATCTCCCTAAGGGTAACCACTACCCTGTTTTTGAACTTTATATAATTTTGAGCAGCTCAGTGCCTATTTGCTTCTCCCTCAGATTTATACTATGCTTAGGCTCCACCTGTTTTTGATCATTCGTTCAAGCATCCAATAAACTTTTCAGTGGCGGCTATGTGCAAGGCACTGTTCATTGTTAATTAACTAAAGCAAGGAGGCAAAAGACGTTTGGTATCTTGGTGGGTGTTTTTTGCCATCTTCTTCACATGGGCCACCTCCTTGAGCTGTTTCTCTCTGGAATGAGGTCCAAGTTTCCCATATTCTTCTCTCTAGTCTGGCTTCCACTCGGCATGCTATCCAGGAAAGTGAGTCTTCCTGGGTAAAGATCCCAACAGAAACTGACCAGTGTATCCGATTTCCAATTCCAGGAGAGAGTATCTGACTGGCCTGGCTGGGTCCATGCTTGGTCATGTCGAATGTGGCTGGAGGGTTAGGGATACATGATGCTAAATGGTTGTGGATCCACCCCTGAAAAGAGGGAGCGCTCCTGAGGAAGGCTGAGGGGCACGGCTTGAGGTTCTCAGGAGGGACTGTGGTCCACACTGGCCCCTTCCAGCTCTGATAGTCTATGATTTCTTTTTCTTCTCAGATGCAGATACTTGGACCCAACATCTAAACGGACTTAGTCACCCCCTGAACCCAAGTTGACCTGAAGCAATTAGATGACATGGCTCACGGAAGACTAGGACCAACGCTCCCCAAACTGCCCTTGCAGGGGCATTTCTGACTGCCCTCAGTGTCCAGCTACTCGGCATGGCGGCTCTTTCATCTGGCTCTGAGAATCAGCTGTGGTTTTATAGACTCCCATGCTCTTCAGTCTCTCCCCCTGAGGAGGGGTGTCCATCACAGCACAGACCTGGCCCCGAAAAACGAATGTCCTGGATGCAGGGGCCGCCAACTATTTATGATGATAATTATTATTGCAGAGCACTGGAGTTCCTGCCCAGATTCCAGAAGTCACCCACGTGCAGGAGCGTCTGCAACGGCACCCTGAATCCTGCATAACCTCACGGTCAGAGTAAAGAGCATAAAGCTGGATGTAGGGTCCCAGCTCTGCTTGTATCATGTGTGGGGGGTGGAGACAGAGGCAGGGAACTGTGCTAAAGTTTGCTTTACATACACGAGCCTATTTAATCCTTGCTACAAATCCAAGAGAGAGACGCTATTACTCCCATTTTTATGGATGTGCAAACTGAGGCAGAGAGTGGTGAAGTATAACACAAGCAAAGCCCAATATCATTTATAAAGTGCTTGCCTCCTTATTATCTCACTGCATCCTCAAGAAACCCCATTTTAGGGGCTTCCCTGGTGGCGCCGTGGTTAAGAATCCACCTGCCAATGCAGGGGACATGGGTTCGAGCCCTGGTCTGGAAAGATCCCACATACCGCGGAGCAACTAAGCCTGTGTGCCACAACTACAGAGCCTGTGCTCTAGAGCCCGTGAGCCACAACTGCTGAGCCCACATGCCACAACTACTGAAGCCCACACGCCTAGAGCCCATGCTCCACAGAGAAGCCACCGCAATGAGAAGCCCGCACGCAGCAATGAAGACCCAACACAGCCAAAAAAAAAAAGAAACCCCATTTTACAGATGAGTTGCTTATGGCTCAGTTTCCCAACTTTGCACAAGTCGTAAGTGGAGAAGGTTGGACACAGACTCAGAACACTGACTCCCATCCCTTAAGGCAAATCCGCAAATAACTGTAATAAGAAGCAGATGGAGAAGAATGCCTTTAGATGATCCAGGTGAAATTCTGTGGCGTTACCGAGACTGGTGAGCTCATATATACAGATGGAAGAAATTGAGGAAAGATTGAAGGAGGAGGCGATATTTTGATCTAGTTCTTAAGAGTAGGCGGGCAGTATTAGACAAGCATAATTGCAGGGAAGAACACTCCAGGAGAGCCCTACATGAGCCAAAGCCTGGGGAGGAGTGTCCAGGAAATAGTGGGAAGTCTTTTCATGTACTGGGGAGACTGGTGGGCAGAGTGGGGGATGAGACTGGAATACCAGGGTGCCTCTCACCTGGGCCATGGTAATTATCTCTGACAGGTTGGGGCAGATGGGATGGTGGGTCAACAACCCACAGGTAGAGCCTGTGACCTCAGAATCCCCTGAGCTTCCTTGGCTTCATTGGGTGCCTATGGTTAGGGACAAGGTGGGGGCGGCAGTTGGAGTGCCATATTATTTACAAGTGCTGGGGAGATTCAGCAACTTTCTAAAAGCAAGAACAATAAAACTTTTATAGACTGTTACAGAGTCAGTTGCCCTGTAAGGTAGAGTAAGATTGCGGGTGTGTGTGGGGAAGTTTGCAGGTCAAGGAGGGTAGGGAGCAAGCTAGCGAGAGGTAACAGCTAAACATGGCTTCTTCTGGTCCCATGTAGGTTTCCACCTCCAGAGGCACAGCTTGTGGGAAGACAGCATCTCTTCACTGAGCCTCAGTGAAGCCTCTACAAAATGGGAGATCACAATACCTTCCACTCAGGGTTGCTGCAGGAATCCAGTGAGATGTACTGATGTGTCTTGGGACATTACTTTCACTGTTATTTTATACTATTATTAACCCTTCTCACGGGTGCCTTTTCAACTAGAGAATAAAAGTCTTCAGGAGTAGGGGCCACGTCATCTACTTCTTTTCATCTTTGACAGTGCCAAACAAACATGCAACAAATTGTTTCAACAAACGAAATAGACAAATGTTTAGTGTAGTTTTTGGAAGTCTTACAATTTGTTCCTCAAATCGTACTGAGCCAGATCTCAGGGAGCTGCAAGCAGCAAGGCGGGTTTCACACAATCCTTCGATACTCGCACACCAAGCTACTTTGAGCCCCTGTTGTGTGAGTTCTATTCCGTGGACCTTCTGCTCTAAAGGTGTAGATTATTTTAGAATCAAGAACATGGAAAGGCGATTACCAATTATCAATCAAGTTATGAAAAATGAGGGTCTTGATGCTGTGGGCTCATCAGCAGAAGAATAAATTCTCCCTTGAGCCTCACTGGGTAGGACAGCCAGCCTTCCTGTCGCTGAGCCCTGCACATCTTCCCCTGGCGGATGGGGATGGGGTGGAGGGTTGATAATGAACTGCTTCACTGTGTGTGTGTGTGATTCCAGGAGCAAGAGGAAAAGCATCTGGGCTGTTCTGGAAGATCCGGCTAAGAGGAAGGCTTGGTTGTCCTAGAGGAGAAGGGGACAGGGGCTTGGGGCGGGGAGAGGATGGGAGACCTTCATTTCTTTCTTTTTTAAAAAAAATTTATCTATTTATTTATTTATCTTTGGCTGCATTGGGTCTTCGTTGCTGCGTGCAGGCTTTAGTTGTGGTGAGCGGGGGCTGCTTTTCGTTGCGGTGCACAGGCTTCTCGTTGCGGTGGCTTCTCTTGTTGCGGAGCACAGGCTCTAGGTGTGTGGGCTTCAGTAGTTGTGGCTCGTGGGCTCTAGAGTGCAGACTCAGTAGTTGTGGCACACGGGCTTAGTTGCTCTGTGGCATGTGGGATCTTCCCAAACCAGGGCTCGAACCCATCTCCCCTGCATTGGCAGGCAGATTCTTAACCACTGCACCACCAGGGAAGTCTGAGACCTTCATTTCTGAGGGTGGCAGGACCCAGGGTGGGATGGTTGCTTGGATGCTTAAGGACCTTGGTACTTATGGAACTTTGGCTTCTGTCCCATGCCTGAGCTTGGCATGGTGATCATGGATATGTTTGTAGAGCATCCCACCTTTGAATGGACCCCACAAGCTTGGACCAGGGACCCCCAACAGTGACCACAACTAGAGGACTTACTCATGGGTCATGAAAGCCCCAGGGAGAGGGCATAGGACCCACAAAAAATGACCAAAATAGGACTTTACACTGAGCTTGGTTTGTGAGGAATCAGAGCCCAATTTGATTTAGTTCAGAAACACTTCCAGTAATGACAATTCTTACAGCTCAAACAAGGCACAATTGTGCCAGTTAACAGCAATGAACATTGTGTAGAGAAATTGCTATAGAAAAACTCTCTTGGGACCTGAGCATTAAGAGTGGGAAAGAGAGTGCAAAGGTTGACATGAAGAACTCAGGGCCAATCTACCTAATATTTGGGTGATTTTTTGTAGGGGAGAGTTTACTTTCGGGAATAATGCCTGGAAAATTTGTGTCTGATAAATTTGAAAAAGAGGTGCTACAAAACCACAAGCAGTCTCTGGAGTGGTAGGAGGGAGTTTGGATTGGAGCATGTCATTTCACATTGTGTTATCCTTTTTGTGGTTAGAGTATCAAGCTTTAGAAGGCAAAGATATTTTGGGAAGTGAGGGCTTTATTTTGGTTACTCTGTGTTTTGATTATCCCCAGAGCTCCTGGGCTAAGTACTTCTCTTGTCAATGAGTTTCTTGCCTTGACTCCTCATAGGAGTCTCACAAGCTGGTGTCATCACTGACTTTTCATTGTCATCTGTTTTGGGGACATTGTCTATTGCCCCAGAAGCCCACGGGCCACAAGAGGGAATAAAACTATGAAGGTATGGTTAAGGAGAGACAGCTTCCCTTGAGATTTTGACATGGAAGGACTATGTAAAAGGCCCCCTCATGGCAAATCAGGGTAAATTCAGACTTAGGAACCACAAAACTTTGAGGTGAGTGTGGTGGGCTCTCTACCAGTGGGACGGGTGCCTGGCTAAGAAGGTCTAACTTCTGGGTGAGCGGAGAAGGGTGTTACGTAGGGAAGCAGCTCAAGGATGCTTTGCTAAGTTGAGGATGAAGAAGCATAGTGAGGGGGGAGGTCAAAAAAACCAAGGGGACCATAACAGGTGCCAAATCCAAAAGACAGCTGAGGTGGAAGAGGAGAGGAAGCAGAAAGGTGAGGGTGGAGTTGGGAAAAGAGACTGGGCTGAAGAGTCAGGACATTCTGTGAAGGAAATCATGTTCTAAGGCACCCTTGACACCCAGTGGCTGGCTCACTAGAGGAGAATGTTGATCCTAAACATTCACCCCAGAGTCCCTTGAGAATCTGTAGAAGTCATCTTCATGCCTGTCTGCTTTTCTTAACCATCCCGCTGCTTTGACTCTATTCTCTGACTGTCTGAATCCATCTATCTACTCGGCCCTTAATCCCAAAGTGGCCAGGGAGAAGGAAGCACAGAGAAACCGCAGGAGTCCACTTGGCCACCAACCAGTAACAATAACAAAAGAACAGTTTTGACGAAGGATCAGAGGTTGAAATAAGCAAACATTTCATGGTTTTATGTCTCCTTGCCTCCCTCTACTTTGAGGATAGAGATTTAACAGCTCATACCAGTTAGATCCCTCTCCCAAATTGCAGATGGATCTGATTTCTGCCCATTCCTCCCTCTACTTTACCAGACAGGGGCCTCTTTAACTGTCTCCTCTGCACACTGTACTCCGTTTTGGGCTCCTGGATCAAGCAAGACCTCAGACAGGGGCAATGGCAGGATCTGGAGCTGCAGTTCTGTAGACGTGTGCTGAGTCAACTTGGCAGCTGGTCCTTCGATGGCCTTGCCCCACTCCTCAGCACCACCTAGCCTGAGCTCCAGGTGTAGGCTCTGATTCACTCACCATTTCTACCTTGATTCCCTAAGCCTCCAAGACTGGGTTTCTTTATTTTATTTATTTATTTTTTTTGCGGTACGCGGGCCTCTCACTGTTGTGGCCTCTCCCGTTGCAGAGCACAGGCTCCGGACGCGCAGGCTCAGCGGCCATGGCTCACGGGCCCAGCCGCTGCGCGGCATGTGGGATCTTCCCGGACCGGGGCACGAACCCGTGTCCCCTGCGTCGGCAGGTGGACTCTCAACCACTGCGCCACCAGGGAAGCCCGGGTTTCTTTATCTTGTCCCTCCTACTCCATCTTGCAGCCATGTCTTAGTCTGAAGTCTTGCCCTTGAATCCCAGTACCTGTCCTCTGTCATTCCCTCAAATTATACCTAATACTTCCCTCCCTCCAATACAGACCTTCTAGCCTGGATCTGCCTGACTAGCAGGGGGATGTCCACTGGTTACCCCCAAACCTCCCCTAGGCCAGCCCATCTCTCTGGACTTCTAGGATCACCTATTGCTGAGACCACCCTCCACCACCTGCCTTGCCTTGGTGGGTCTTTCTGTGTCTTGGCCAACCTTGTGTGATCTATTCCCTGCCCTCTAAGCCATTGTTATTCTCAGTGGTTCTAAAATCATTAATCCAACAGCCAACAAGTACTTATTTATGGAACACCATCTACATGATTGGTGCTGTAGCAGCAACGTCCCTCAGCCAAGTGACAATTGAGAGGCAACAAACTTCAGTTTGTAGTGATATGAGACCAAATGTGAAGTTATCTTCATTTACCCTTTTGGAAGAATTATTTGAGCAAGTATATTAGGTATCTATTGCTGCATAACAAATTACCTCAAAATTTAGTGACTTAAAATAAGAAGAAATAATCTCTCACAGTTTCTATGGGTCAGGTATTAAGAAGTAGTTTAGCTGGGCAACTATGGCTTGGGGCGTCTCATGAGGCTGTAGGCAAGATGTCAGCTGGACTGCAGTTATCTGAAGGCTCGTCTGGTGCTGAAGGACTTACTTCCAAAGTATTGGATGCAATTTGGTGCTCAGTGCTGAGAACACCACAGTTCTCCCCATAAGCCTTTATATGGCTTCGTAAGTGTCCCCATGACATGGTGGCTGGCTTCCTCCAGAGCAAGTAATCCAAGAGACCAAGGATGGAGCAGCAACGTCTTTTATGACCTAACCTTGGAAGCCACAGATATAAGTTCTACCATATTTGATTGGTCACACAGGTCAGATTCAATGTGGTAGGGGAAACATAAGGAAACAGATAATAGGAGTTGAGGATCATTGGGGACCATCTTGGAGACTGACCACCATGCCAAAGAACAATTCAGCTTAGGGGCCAGGAAGATTTTTATCTATTAAGAAGATAATACTTAAGGCTTTATCTCCAATGCTGGAACAGTGCCTAGCATATAGTAAGTACTCAATAAACATTGAGCGAATGCATGATTGAGTGAACAGTATACATTACTTTCCGGAAGTACTCTGTAGTTTATAAAGTACTTTTCCAGATCTTATACAATTTGATTATCACCTCTGTGAGATAGATCAGGCTAGTATTATGAATCCTATTTATAGAAGTGTTCATATGTAGTGTTATTAATACTATTTTACTTCAGATATGTAAAGCATCACCTAAAGTCACACAGCCTGAATCTGATGCCCTTTCTCCCTGGTCTAGTCATACCACAGGATCATGTTGTAACCCCAGTTCACTGGGCTTTGTCCATCTCATTGGCTATGAGGTGGGTTTTTTGAAGTAGAGGTGAAATGACCCTTGGGAGGCTGAGCCAGTGCCGTTTTCTGGTTTACTGGGTGGATTTACTGCAAAGCTAGTGACACTTAAGCCTCTTTACTTGCATTGGCCCTTCCAGGGCAATTCCAAACATTTTGGCAAGTAAGAACCACTTATCTGTGACCTCATGCAACAAACTGAAACAATTCCAGGAGACGGTAACCTGATGTTTAACAACATTTACAGTCACTCATGACAATGCAGCTGCAAGCATTTGTGAAAACATCAGTGGGTTCTCAGAATAGGTGTCAAGTCCAGCTGATTTCCTTAATCTCATGGGAGAAATCTCTCTTCCATGATACCTGAAGTTGCTGACATTTTCAGTGTTTCCAACAGTTACATTTTTTCTTTTCAGGTTTGTCTCCTAGGTGGAATATTTTAAATATAGATACTAACTGAGGTTTTTCCTTATAGAAACTCATTTTTCTTTAGCTAAATAACTGAGAATATTCAGATAAAAATGAACTATGAAATCACTGAAAGGGACATACATTATTCTGATATCAAGAAACAAATTGTAACAAGAGAAATTTCAATGCCAAAAGCAGTAAGTAATTCATTAGGAAGAAGTACATTTTGAAGATAAGTAATAAATAGTGTCTCGGACTGCTGCTAATTCCATCTCTAGGGAGGGGTTCATCTGGGTGGGTGGAGGTTCCCCCCAGAAGAAACATCCCATTCTCAGCCCAGGGTCTGTGGGCTGAAGTTCTTAACAGCTATGGCCAGGCAGGGGACACCAAGTGAGCTTGGGCTTCTCCTGCAGGCTCATGACTGCCCAGCTCTTCCTATGCAACCCAGCCTCTCTCTAATGAGCCAGTTAGGAGTTCTTAGGCATTACCAAATAAAAAGAAACCCAGAAGAAACATTCAGTATTTATATAAAGTAAATATTTTCTTCCCCTGACTACTCTATCCTCCTTCAGTTTCAGAAGAACCTTTGTCTCTAGATTAGTCCAGCTGAAGTTATTTTTCTTACCATCTGTAAGCGGGATTTTCCATTTTTCCAACAAGAAAATAACCCTTGGGCTAAAGGAACTGTGAAAATGTTTAGTCTCCAGAAAGGCATGAAGCCTCTCAGGGTGGCAGAATCCCTGCAGTTTTGGAGAGGGCCATTTTGTCATTGATGAAGTAGCCCCTCTTGCTGTTCCTCTGCTCGCTCGGCATCAAATTTCTGGCCCACAATTCACAAATAACTGTTCTTCAGGATGTCCTGGAGAGATTCATCAGGGTGAGTTGCTGCTGGAATGCACAATTATCCAACTAGGTGGTGTGGACCAAGAGAAGAGATACTGGCCTTGGAGCCTCGAGAGCTGGCTCTAGTCACAGTTTTCTTGTTACATGATCATGTGCAAGTCATTTCCTCTCCCTGTGTCTCAGTTTCCCCAACTGTAAAAAGACTGTGATGAACTGGCCTATCTCTCCTTTCTAGGCTTCGTGATTTATGAGTTACCCTGAAAGGGACCTAGTGAGGCCAGGATCAGGGCTGTCGGTACAATAACTTACATGAAATGAGTGATGAAGTAGGCCATTCTCTGTGTATTCTTGAGGAGAAAAGAGCAGTTTTAAAGCATATATTTGTGTTAGTGAACTGTGTTACACCAGGCCAATGGATGTGAGGGGATACTTGTTGGGGAGGAAGCAGGGATGGTGATGATCAAAGCAAAGTTGACAAAGCCCTGGTTCAGGAGGACAGTGCTAAAACTATTGGTCAAGGTAATCAGGAAGTCGGGTGAATAGTCAGAAGGCCAAGGTCAAAGCAAGACAAAGTGAGGAACTGAGCAGTATACACAGCAGCAGCTGAAATAGCTTGTACGTGAGGCCCCTCCTGCCCCAGTCAGGGAGCCTTTTACATGCTTCCTGCTGAGCCAGGTGCTGAGGATGAGGCTCCACACTTGGACAACCCACTGTTTTCCAGCTCAAGAAGGGTTGTGGGGAGAAAAGTGAGTGTGGCTGGAGTGGGGAGTGAACCCATCCAATGTTTTTATGTGACTGAATATTTATGCAAATAAATATGCAAAACAATCTATTGAAATGAAAGATAAAATATAAACTATAACAAATTCCTATCAACTTTGAAAATCAACATTACTAAGGTAAAATTGCTATTTAATCTCTTGAAAGTGCAATTAAATCTTTAAAAATATTTTTATGAAGGGGCTTCCCTGGTGGCGCAGTGGTTGAGAGTCTGCCTGCCGATGCAGGGGACACGGGTTCGTGCCCCAGTCCAGGAAGATTCCACATGCCGCGGAGCGGCTAGGCCTGTGAGCCATGGCCGCTGAGCCTGCACGTCTGGAGCCTGTGCTCCGCAACGGGAGTGGCCACAACAGTGAGAGGCCTGCATAAAAAAAAAAAATTTTTATGAAAATAATAGTTTGATACCTGAAATAAAATGTGCAGGCTGAAAAATAAATAAACAAAATGATTCTAGCTTCCAACGTCTATCTGTGGTCAACATAATTAGTTTGATGCCTCTGGTATGTTATGGATAGGCCTGCAAATAAATTAAAAGTATTATGAGGACTTCCCTGGTGACGTAGTGGTTAAGAATCCGCCTGCCAATGCAAGGGACACAGGTTCGAGCCCTGGTCCGGGAAGATCCCACATGCTGCGGAGCAACTAAGCCCGTGCGCCACAACTACTGAACTTGCGCTCTAGAGCCCGTGAGCCACAACTACTGAAGCCCGTGCGCCTAGAGCCCGTGCTCCACAACGAGAAGCCACTGCAATGAGAAGCCCGCTCACCGCAGCGAGAAAGCCCGCGCACAGCAGCGAAGACCCAACGCAGCCAAAAATGAATTAAATAAATAAATTTATTAAAAGAAAAATTTTTTTAAAAAGTATTGATTTGTTTACTATAGCAAAATATTCCCTGTATAACTGTTGTGAATACCGCATTGATATTTAAAATTGAAGTATAATTGACATATTACTTTCAAGTGTACAATGAAGTGATTGAATATTTGTGTATGCATTTTTTAAAATTTTTATTTATTTATTTTTGGCTGCGTTGGGTCTTCGCTGCTGAGTGCGGGCTTCCTCTAGTTGCGGCGAGTGGGGGTACTCTTCATTGTGGTGCACAGGCTTCTCATTGCAGTGGCTTCTCTTGTTGCGGAGCATGGGCTCTAGAGCGCAGGCTCAGTAGTTGTGGTGCACGGGCTTAGTTGCTCCGCAGCATGTGGGATCTTCCCCGACCAGGGCTCGAACCCGTGTCCCCTGCGTTGGCAGGCAGATTCTTAGCCACTGTGCCACCAGGGAAGTCCCGTGTATGCATTAATTTTTGAGTGCCTCCAGAACCACACACTGGAACACAGAGAGAAGCAAGAAACAGACATTCAGCAAGACAAGGAGAGGCTACCTCACTCTGTATGAATCTGCGGCATTCACATCTAAGAGGAAGAATATAATAATGACTTTGCCTTGACTCTTAACTAAGTGTATCTGCTGCTCAAATCCTGCCCACCCTCTGAAGGGAGGGGTTCATCTCCAATACTGACAGCAGCACAGCCCACAAACCTTTGTGACTTGTGGACACAGTTTTCTTTTGATTCATAGACACAGGGCAAAGATGTGAAGTATTTCCCTGGGGCTTGAGTGGTGTTACTCATG
Source organism: Leucopleurus acutus (assembly GCF_964270905.1). Classification (NCBI taxonomy): domain Eukaryota; kingdom Metazoa; phylum Chordata; class Mammalia; order Artiodactyla; family Delphinidae; genus Leucopleurus; species Leucopleurus acutus. The sequence continues at coordinate 131,995,407 of NC_139142.1, read as the reverse complement.
AGAGTGGATGTTTAGGATTACCAGCTGTGCTGTGCCAATGCCGAGCCCTGGATCCCTAGTGACAGAAGCACTCTCATGTTCTTTAATACATTCGTTTACCTAGTATATGAGACCTGGTAAAGCAAGGACTCAGAGAGGGGGCGCCTTTTGCCTGGGTCTTGCCCAGGTGATGGATGACTTAGCCAAGAGATGCCAATGTAGATGGATGCTGGCTAAAGATTACACATTCAAAATAGAAAAGAAACTGAATCATAGGTAAGGAAAGTTCCTTTGTGCAGCTTTCCCTAATCGCTCTTCCTCTCTTATATACAGAATGAACCACCATCCTTTGACTACTCCTATACATATTTTTTAGTATTACAAATATCACCTTGTAATATATAATTTTTAAAATATGTTAATGTTTGTTTCCCTGGCTGGGTTGAAAACTTGAGAGTCAAGTTGGTATCTTAAGTGTCCTTGTGTTTCCTGCATGTAGCACAGTGACTGGTATAGCACAGGCATGTGGGCAGAAGAGGACCGTGTGTGGTAAGAGCTTGTGCTTTGGAGCCAGACGCTCCTGAATTTGAATCCTGGTCACACCACTTCCCAGTTGGGTAACTCTGGAAGTTTCTTAACACCCCTAAGCCTCTGTTTATTTATCTGAAAATGGGGATAGTGACGTTCCCATCTCCTATTGTTGTTCTGAGGCTTACTTATGAGAGTATGTGTGAAATGTTTAGCACAGCTTTCGTTGTTGTAGTTATTCCATTATTTATCTGAATGGAACCATCTCCTTGCTCTGCCTCATGGTGTTGCCATGCAGACACACCAGGCGGTGGGCACTGGGGCACTTGCAAGGCTATTGCCAGGAGGTGTTATTGTTTGGTCAATTTCTAAACTTAAACGGACACAGCATGTGGAATGCCTGCAGGTCTCTGAGCCGCCTGGGAGGGAGGAAGGATTAATGAACCCATCTAAGCTAAAAGAGTCATGGGACACATGAAACATAGATCTCTGGTTGTCATTCTCCTCCTGGAGGGTGACACTCTCTGGCAAATATTTCCTGCATTCATGGCGTGGTGGTGACAGCCCTGTCCTGAAGCAGCTCCCAACAAAGGCTGAAGAGCCAGAGAGGAGGGTGTAACTTGAGACTTCGCTCCAGAAGGCCTGGAATCTCAGTGGAGATAGCACCAGCCTTTCAGTGCAGCAGACGTTCTGGAGCTCGGCTCCACCGCTGGGATGGCTTACAGGACAGGTCCTGCCTCTGCAGCCTGGAGAAAATGAACGGGCTGTCATGGGCTGGGGTGTTCCTATCTGTCAGCTGACTCTTAATCATCTGCACTGGCCCTGAGAGGCACCTCGGCTTTCCACTGCCCCACCGACCACGATATTTGCTATTTTGGGCCCTGGGAGGCAGGGTCTGCGGAGCCTGTGTTCTATGCCATCAGTGGAGCAGCCGCTCGACAAACATTTGTAAGCTCTGATTCATCTCCGGGCACTGGGCCAGGTGTGCAGAGGACAGGAAGAGTGTAAGAAGGTTCTTCATTCCACGGCTTACACTCTAGTTGGGAAAAGATATGGCTACTATTCAGCTGTTAATGTAACAAATATGCATCCTAAGTGTCAAATTACTGTTTTGGAGGGCAGGGGAACGGCCGTAGAGTTGATTGGGGTGATCAACGAGGGAGTCTCAGAGCAAGTAAGGTTTCCTTCCACATTAAGCTGAATCCTTGGCCTTGCAGTTGCCCATCTATCTGCAGGGCCCACACAATCAGCATAGGTGCCACCCCTGCAGTTGCCAGGATTCGGGGGAGATGGAGGGGAGTCAGCATCTTACCCAGACTAGTTTGAGTGTGTCATTCTTCGAGCAGCCTGGGATGAGGTTTGCAGATCACTTCTCATGAACCCCTAGGCTCAGGGACAACACTTAGAAAAGGCAAAACACCACCATGGGGCAGCTCAAAGAAGAGAGTTCCTGCTGGGGTGGAAGCCACCTGTCAACACCCAACAGTGACTTGGCAGCCATGTGATGGAGCCACCTTGAAATCACATCTTCCAGCCCCAGTCAAGCCTTCAGGTGACGCAGCCACAGCCAACATCCTGACGTCATCAAAGACCCAAACCAGAACCACCAGCCTAAGCCACCCGTAGATTCCCCACCCACAGAAACTGTGAGAGATAAGGATTGTTTATTGTTTTAAGACACCAAGTTTGGGGGTAATCTGCTACACAGCAATAGATAACTAATGCAGGAGGGTAGACATCTATTGGGTTCATGTGTCAGGATTGGTGAGATTCCCCTTGACATTTCTACTCTCCATCCTCTTGGAAAGTCCTTCATCGTGAGAGAGAGGAAGAGAGAAGCCACGGTGCCCCTCTGTCCTCTGCAGAGCTGGGAGCAGAGAATAGACAACCCAGGCTGCCTCTTTGGTTCTCAGCTGTGCTAGCCAGCAATGCTTTGACCATTTCTACCAGGAGTCAGCAAACTTTTCCTTAGAAGGCCAGATAGTCAGTATTTTAGACTTTGCAAGCCATACACAATACCTCTGTTACAACTGCTCAATTCTGCCCTTGTAGCACAAAAACAGCATTAGACAATATACAAATGAATGGGCATGGCTGAGTTCTAATACAGCTTTACTTAGAAAAACAGGTGAGTGATTCATGGGCTGTAGTATTCTAATCCCAGGTTTATACAAAGGAAAAAACACAATACAGGAAGGTCTGTGGCCAGACAGGCTCAGAGGGCCTGAAGGACATTTCCCACAGAGGAGAGGCTGTTTATGAACTGCCTTACCCTGGGCCCCACTATTGCCTTACCCTTGCTGCAGGAGGCCAAGATATTTATCATCTCTTGCAAACAAAACTACACATGAAGAACATGTAAGGGAGCTTCAGGTTTACTGACAGTCTGGGCATCTGTTAGGTATGTTACCGAGTAAATGGCCACATCTGCTGGAAAAGCTCTTTTAGCCCCTGGAAGAACTGGGTGCCAGGCACTGCTCCGGTGGTTACTGTTTTCACACATAGTACCTCCCTTTTTTCTCATCTCCAATTATTGTTTTATAGCAAATTACCCCCAGACTCAATGGCTCACTCACATGGCTGGCAAGTTGGTCCCTCTCCACAAGGCTGCTTGAATGTCCTCACAACATGGTGACTGGCTTCCCCAATAGCTACCTATCGAGAAGACCAAGGAAGGAGCTCTAATGCCTCTGTGACCTGCTCTGGAAGTCACACATCGCCATATCCTTTGCATTCTATTGTCCACCTAGGTCAGCCCTGATTCAATGGGAAAGGGACCATACGAGAGCAAGTATACCAGGAGGTAAGAATCACTGGGAACCATATTGGAGGCTGGGTGGAATGAGTGGGTTCTGAGATTAGCGTCAGACTGACAGTAGCCGCTACAAAAGCTTGCCCACTTAAGTTTGGTGGTTGTGTGAGGAGGGGCAAATGGAAGAGACTCATCACCTGTTTGCTCAAATCTGTATAGGTGACTTGTTTTCCCAGGCCCTCAATATTGAGGGCATCAAGGCTTAGGTACCAATGGCTGTGGTTTTCAGCTACATTTGACCATAAGTTTTCATTATTGGGGTTCTAATACTACCATCCTTGATGCTCTGACATTCCTAAGAGTCTGCAGTAAATGTTTGTCTTTCTGTTTTGGATTCCCAGCATCTGAACACCTTCCTAGAGGAATTGCCCGTTGTGTGAGTCTTGGTAGGGGCAGGTTCCTGTCTGGTTTTTCAGCCTGTCAGTCTTTGATTTACCCTATGTTTCTCCCCAATCCCTTTGCTATTTAAATTAGCTATTCAGTTTCTGTTACTTGAAACTGGGAATCCTGGCTGGTCCTGCATCTCCAGAAGTTACACTCAGAGGAAGGTCATTTGGTGCCAAAGTCACTACATCTCTGCTGTTATTGTAGTAACAGCTGACAGAGTAGAACACAGACCTCAGAGTCAGACAGACCTAGGTTTGAATTCCAGCCCTGCCACTGTAATGCAACAAGTTAACTTTCAACAAGTTATTTAACACCTCTCAACTTGAGTTCCTTCACTCTTAAAATGAGGAAACATTTAGCTTGCAAGATTGCTATGAGGATTAGCACATAGCATTGTGCCTGACACATAGTAGGTGTTTAATGACTGTTCTTATATAGCAAATGATAATGGTGATATAACAAATGATAACTGCTCTTATATAACAAGGGCAGCAATGATGGACACGTGCTGTGCTTCCTCATGTAAATCCCTTTCAGGGTTTCTTGAAGAGGCAAAGTTACTACCACCTGATGACAGGTCTTTGGAACTTGAACTTCTCCATCTCTCAATAATAATTGCTCTTTAGAATTCTCAAGGGTGGCTCTTTAGAATTCTCAAGGGTGGTAGGGCCACCCTTGAGAATTCTCTAGATCCTTCCAGTAAAGAATTTGCTACACGTCCTCCAGGAACTAATCCAGAGCATGACTGAGAGATACCTCCAGTCCCATCTGCAGTGCTTTGCAAATGGAACTCTTTGTGGCCTGCCCTGAGACCCTAGAGCATCCAAGATGGGCATGCTACTTCAAGCCCTGTTGTGGTCCTTGCAATGTGGTCCCAGGTCATCCAGACTTTTGGCCTGGGCCCCCAGATAGGTTTGAGGCTACTAGAGACACACTAGATGGAAAGGCACACTCTGAGATGCTCTGCTCTAGCAGGAGCTCTGTTTTCTCCCATGCCTTCTTTGAGCTGTTGAAGCTGTTCTACGGTGTTTCCCCATTTGTATCATGGCTGCTGAGTCAGTGCTGGTTGTTGACACATAGCTTCAGTCCCACCCCATGTGGGCCTCTCCACAGGTTGCTTGAGTGGTGCTGCAATGTGGTGCTGACTTCCCCAAGAGAGAGCACACAGTCATTTTTGTCCTCTTGGCTACCTATTGTCGAGGAAGGACTACACACAGTGTGAACACCTAGACGCAAGAGTCATATGGGCCCTTTTGGAGGCTGGATACCACACATCTCATCCCAAATAAGGGCGCTCATGGGTGGTAGAAAGTGTCCTGTACGCAGAGAACGAGATGGATGTTCTTACTGGTCTCTGCATGGTGGGATGGAGAAAACTGGGGGGTGGCAGTCAGGACCTGGGTGTCAGTGCTGGCTCTGCCCCTGGCCTCCTATGGGTCCTTGAATGAGTCATGTCCCCTAGTGGACCGGTAGTTTTCTTTTCTTTTTTCTTTCTTTTTTTTGCAGTACGCGGGCCTCTCACTGTTGTGGCCTCTCCCGTTGCGGAGCACAGGCTCTGGACGCGCAGGCTCAGGGGCCATGGCTCACGGGCCCAGCCGCTCTGCGGCATGTGGGATCTTCCCGGACCGGGGCACGAACCCGTGTCCACTGCATCGGCAGGCTGACTCTCAACCACTGCGCCACCAGGGAAGCCCTGGACCGGTAGTTTTCTTAACCACAGTTAAGAAAGGCTTTTGAACTTGGGTCAGTGTGGCATAGGGGGCCAATCCCTACCACTTAGCTAGTTCCTTCATCTCTGTGGACTCCAATTTCCTCATCTGTAAAAGTGAGGATAAGAATACCACCTCCCTCCTAAGGTTGATGTGGGGAATAAATGAGCTGGGCTGTGTATTATGCTCACCACATAGAAGGTGCTCAGTAAATGTTTGCTGCCATTATTAGCAGCAGAAGTAGCAACATCACCTCTGGCTTTGAGGTCTCTGATTCCACAATCTGTTCTTAGCCCTGAGAACAAAGGGCTTCTGTACCCTCCCTCCTCCTCCATCAGTTCAGACTCTTGATGCCCTCTGTGGCTGGCTTTGGGCAGCTGCACTCAGGCCTCTGGGGTAGACTGGAGGTGTCTGTTTCCTTTCTCAGCATCTGGTGGTCAAGGCACTTGCAAAGCTGTTACAGCTGAAATCAGGAACCAAGCAACCAGAGCAGCCTCATGCTGAGAGCTGGGGCCAGTCCTTGGGACAACTGTGAATTATGTGATCACAGGGTGGCAGAGATGGAGTGGGTCTCAGACCTCACCTGGTCCCTGATCTGACCAGCCCCCCCCCGCCCCAGCCTGTGGGGCCACCATCCCTCCTCTCAAGCCCTGTGTGAACAGCTGTCTGAAGACCCACCATTCATGCTTGAGGTCCATGGCAGCAGCCATCAGATGCCGGCTTGAGCCCTGCCTGCCCGAAGCCACCCTGTGGCAAAGCCATTGTGTGAAGGCTTCAGCTCCACTACTAGAGATCACATGGATGACATCATCCTATCCAAACCCATTCTCCTCATCGGCCAGGAGCCAAGGCCTCTTCAGGTACCCTTTGGCTCCCGGACTCCATCCCCACACTGCTCTGTTCATTTGCTCAGCTGGCCTGCCCTGCCTCCCCCATCCCCTTCATCACCTCCTCTCCATGACCGCAAACTCCTCTGTACCCTCACCCTTCTCCTGGGACACTCCCTTCTCTCTGCCGGCTGTCCTCTCAGGCCGGGGTTGCCATTCTCACATGCTCTCCTCAGGGTCGGAGGATAAGTCTGCAATCCTCCTGGCTCCCCAGGCCACACCTATACTCGCCTTCATCTTGTAAAACCCCCTGCTCCTTCAGACTCGCACCATTCATCCCCCTCCCCATCCCTGATGCTTCCCTGGGCCTTCTGGTTAACCACTCGCTCACTGACCACCTTGGCTCCTGGGCTCCTGGAGTCCCACCCCAACTCCTTCCAGATTCCTGGGCCCTAAATCATGCATGAGGATAACTTTTCCAGGATCCCAATTTTGACCTCATTGCCAGGAACACTTGTGTACCTTAGCTACCCATTCTTTTCCCATCACCAAAAGGGCATAACCTCCCAAATTCCAAACCCAAGTATCTCGCTCTTTGGTCATCATTGCCTGTCCTTCCAGCTTACTTCCTCAAGCCCCCCTGTAACAATTCTTTCACCTCATGCTGAACCCATGCCTACTTGGCCCCGTTCTTCCCCACTACCCATCAGTGGCTTCACTTCCCTTTCTTTCTGTCTCAGATTCCATGGTCCTTCACTGGACTCACTCCCTTGAACACACCTCCAACTCCCTTGCTCCTCTTGGCCTCCTCTGCCCTTTACCCTCCTTGCAAAAGTGCCTGGCCTTAGTACAGGGCTCTTATGTTTGTAGAGCTTCTGAAGACACATGATTGTCTTTGGACACTTGGGTGGTCACATACGATGTAGGGTAGGGATTCATACTTCTGTCTTATGTACAAGGTACTAAGGCTCAAAGAGGGGAAGTGCCTTTTCTAGATTTGTCCAAAGCTGAGCCTCAAACCCATGTCTCCTGGCCCAAGTCCACCTCACCTCTCAAAGGCAGCCTTTCTAGAATAGGTTGGGATTTGGAGACTTGGTGATGAGGGTGTGAGTGGGAGCAGGGCACCTCAACAGAGGGGAAAGTGTTCCCTAGTGATGATGGGGGCAGGGAAGGCAGTGGTCCAGAGGGAGTGGGACTGTGATGGTCCTCACATGCCCTGTAGAGGCTGAGAAATTCTCTCAGAGACTGTCTTGCAGAGGTGCATTGGTTGTGAAATGCAAAACCAGATGCCATTGGTAAAGCACACTGTCCGAAACAGCATTCCTCCAGCTTCCCAGCCTTCTGCAAATCCCATTTCTTTCCTTGTCAGGCCTCAGAGGCTGAGGGCCCTGCACTGCTCTGCACATCAAAGACACTACCAGCTTTCTTGGCACAGCTCTCAGAGGCTTTTAACCAGCCTCTGACAATAAAATCACTTTTAAATAAAAACCAAGACTCAAGATTCGGCAGAAAAGGGATTAACAGGATCAGTAGGGGGATGACATCATGCTATTTTTGTTGGCACTTCCCCAGCTCAAGTGTACGGAGTCTGGGTGTGGAGGGCGGATATATATATATTTTCTTTTCAACTGATTTGGCTGCTCTGAGTCTAGGTCTGGAAAATCTGGGGAGCTAGAGGGAGCTAGCAGGGCTCGGGTGACTCTCCAGCAGCTCAGGGCATCTGCCCACTCAAGGGGGTAAGCACACTGGGGCTGCAGAGACTGAAGTGGGCCTTCTGCTGTGTCATTCTCCTGGGGCCTCAGGCAATGGGAAAGGAAAGGGCCTATTTGGTGATCAGGCCCTGAACTTAGAGAAAGGTGCCCTCCAAGGTGGGCAAATGTCCTGGTACAACCAGTGGTGGAGACAGATTGACCTAGAGAACCAGGGCCTGCCCATTCACGCACAGCCCTCTGGGTGATGAACTGGGCCACGCCCAGAATGACAGAGCACCCAGGGCCTTAGGGACCTCTTGCTCCACTGGTTGCCAAACTCAATCTTTTTTTTTTTTTTTTTTTTGTTTAGTTAAGGAGCTTGGACTTCAAGTGAGGTGCTACAAGTAGCCCATTGCATACCAAAGACTGGAAGAAGATGAGACTGGAAGAAGATGAGCTGTAAAGGCTTGGAGCCTCCTGGCTGCGCCGCCCGGGCTCCTGAGCTGCCTTGGAATCTAACACCAAACATACAAACTGAACATTTCTGATCATTCATTCAGTGGACACTAAGTCTTGGCCCAATTTCTGATCATTCGTTCAGTAAACACTTACTAAGTACCTGGCCCTTCTCCAGGTGGAGGGGGTACACTGGTGAGCAAAACCAGGCGCATTCCCCGCATTCCCTCACGGGGCTGATGTTTTGGTGTTGATTAATACACATTAAATAAACAATGACACAAATGAATGTAAACTCCCTCCTACACCAACACGTATGAAGAAACTGATTTCTGAAAGTGCCAGATGCTTAGCACTCCAGCCTCTGGACGACCAAACCTTTCCAACTCGGGCCCGCGTTCCCTCCCATCTAACCCCCAGCACCATGCACACCTCAATGCATTTTTCCAGGTTTAACTTGTGTTTTTCCACCTCCAGGGATGCCTCCTCTCCTCTTTCCTCCTTTCTCTCCACCAGGCATCTCCAGTACCCCTGGAAAGCCCTGGAACAGCCTCACGTGTCTGAGGTCTCCTTCTTTGGAGGTAACCTGCCAGCCCTCCTCAGCACCACTGCTGGGTCCGGGAAAGGGGGGAGCAGCCGGCATTGGCTGAGGAGCAAGAAACCCGGGCAGGATCCTCACCCTGCTGCCGAGACCTTAGATGAGTCACCCCACGTCACAGAGGAGCTCATGAACTCACCTCAAGTCCAGATTTGTTTGCTCCTCTGAGGTGTGCGCAGCTCCTTACCTTGGGGAAGTCCCTGAAGGCCAGGGTCCATTCTCTCCTTCTCTGTCTTCTCCCAGTGCCTCAAGCTGGTTTGGAGCCAAACATGACATTCGTCCATCGACTACACATCTTGTTGGGTGCTCCTGGGCCTGCGTCCCTCACTCGCTCACTGCTGCCTCCAGCTGCTCGGAGCTTTCTTCTCCTGGGAAGACTGAAGGTGCTCCTTCTGGGGTCTCGTTCACACTCCCGAACATTTGTTGAGCACCTGCTCACCAGATCCTGTGCTAGGGATGGTACTTTCTCTTCCCTTCCAAGAGTATAGGATCTAGGGGAGGAAGCAGGCAACTGAAGCAACCGCGACAGTATTATGTGCAAGGTGGGGTCAGGGATGCCACCCAGACATGGGGTCCCTCCCCTCTCCTTCCAGAAGGCAGCATCCTCAAATCTACAGGGGTGAGCAGAAGGGTGGGTTGCCTGCCGGTCCTCTCAGGGCCTCCCATAGTATTGGCGGGTCTGCCTCCTGGAACCCTGAGTCACTGGGTGCTTGAGAGGCTACAGGTCCCTCTCCTCTGAGGCCAGTGAATGGATGAGTGTTCCTTTGCCACCCCATCGTACTGGGCTTCCTAAAACAGCCATGTCAGGCTGAACAAGGCATAAGCTGAGTTCTCTACTGAAGAGGTTGCGGCCACTTTGGAATTATAACATAGGAGAAGAACAGTCCTATTTCTTATTAATTTGGACTTGCTCCTGAATTTTAAAGAAAAGGCACTTAAAGTCTCACAAGCAAAGGTCCCAGTGGCATTTGACCTGGTTCACCAAACCCTGAGCTTCTCCCACAGTTTAGCAAGGGTCCAGGTCTTCCCATCTCCACCCAGCTCCTTTGGAAACCTCTCCTCCTTGCCACTAGAAGTTTCTAACTCTCTGGATCCATCCTTTCCAGTCCTTGCTTCTGACACCCCTGCCCTGGGACATCCATTCTAGAGTATTGCCCATTTAGCTCAGCCATCCTGTCCTCTCCAGTCCTTCTCATGGCCCCTCAGATCCTAGGGACCAGCAGGGACCAAGGAAGGAGAAGTTCCATGTCCTGTAGTCTATGGTCACCAGTGGATCTGGATTCCTCTCTTTGGATTTCTTCTCAACATTTCCATCAGTGTGAGCTGCACGCATGTGGGTTCTACGATCTAATAGTGCTACTAGATTATGAATATACTCTTCTCCCCAAAACAGTAATTAATTTGGGGAGATAGTACTGTTTAAGCCACAGAAGAGAAATTTAGCTGTTCAGGGGTGCTGGACATAGCCCATGCTGGCTTGCAAGAGATGATTGTTAAGTCTTCAGGAACTTTGCAAGTCAGTTGTTAAACATTGCCATTATTAAAGAGTAAATTATATAAGCTTATAGCTAAATACATTCTATTAAAAACAAAATTTAATAAATACTGAAAATTTGTTACTTCTTAATTGCTTTACGACACTTGACTATCATCTGTGTTCTTGAAGTTACATCTATGGCATCTATCTGGTGCTAACTTCATGGCAAATTATGGCCTAATACACGAGAACAGAACTCTATAGTCTGTGGAGTCAGAGAGATTTGGGTTCAAATCCTGGCCCATCGATGACCAGAAATGGTTTCTTTTTTTCACTTGAGTTTCCTCATCTCTGAAACAGGCTGGTAGCAATAGCACTTACCTCACAGGGTTATTGTGAAAATTAACGGATACAATTATAAGCCAGCTGACACCTGAGAGGAGAGGCAAGCTTCCCTTTGCCCCTCTGGATCCCGTACAGGACAAGGAGGTTGAAGCTGGCTCCTTCCCTGCTGGGTGCCACCCACAGGCGTGGCCCTCGACCCCATGTCACAGCTCCTGTCCTCACAGCTCTTGCCCCTCCCACCTCTTATCCCTCTAGCCCAGGGTGGCGATGGCTCCACACCACCCACCCTGGGGCGCTGCAATCTCCTCCAGACCCTGCCCACACTTTTGTAAATAGCCCCTTTCTTCAACTCTCCTCAAATGAAGTGACATGAGAGTTCAACCTGCTTCCAGTGGGGCCTGATGGAGAAACTTAGCACAGTACCTGGCTCCTAGGACGTTCCTCGACAAATGGAAGGAATTATTCGCATGAGAACAGAAAACTCTGTGCACTGTTAAAGGGACACCTGGGCATATTAATGCAGCAACACTCACTGATGCAATGGGTACTTATCACATTATTTATTTTTCATTTATTATGAAGCACCCACCATGTGTCAGTCAGCAAGGTCTCTGGGGATTAACTTCTCAGCAGGGGGAGGGAGCTTGCTGGCACTTCCTCTCTCATGACAGCTACAAGCAAACTCTCAAGATGGTGTACCAGTCAGAGCTCTCACCCAGAACTGAGGAGTCAGTCATTATCGGGAAAAGTGGGTTCCACTCACTGAGTGCTCTCTGGGGAGGACATACACACACAGGGATATGTGGCTCTGTCAAAATAGGCCTTCCTCTGGCCCGAACCTAGGTGTGAGATCATATGCCAAAGACTTGGGGCATTCCCTAAGGGGAGAGCCCTGGATGGGGGTTGAGGGCTGGGTTCTAGCCCCTGTTTAGCTGCTACCTTTCTGTGGGTGAACAGTGATGACCTTGGTTTCTCTTCAGGACTTGGTTTCTTGCTCTGTAAACTGAGATGATTGGTGGATTAGTTTCCTCAGGCTGCTGCAACAAAGTACTGCAAACTGGAGTGGCTTAAAACAACAGGAATTTATTCTCCCACAGTTCTAGAGGCCAGAAGTCCCAAGTCAAGCTGTCAGCAGGGCTGTGCTCTCTCTGAAGTTTCTACAGGGAATCCAATCCTTCCTTGCTCTTTCAGCTCCTGGTGATTCCGGTTGTTCCTTGGCTTATGGTACCGTCACTCCAATCTCTGTATCTGTCTTCACATGGTCTTCTTCCCTCTGTGTATCCTCTTTCCTTCTTCTAAGGACACCAGTCGTTGGATTTAGGGCCCATCCTAATCCAGTATGATCTCATCTTGATCTTTAACCAATTACATTGCAAAGACTTTATTTCCAAATAAGGTAACATTGAGGTTCATGGTGGACATGAGTTTTGGGGGGACACCATTTAACCCACTATAGTTGAATCATAGGTTCTCAACAGGTCTTACCAGTTTTGGCCCTTTGGAAGTTGGTAGGTATGTAGGATTCCCTAGTCAGGAACCTCTCCTTTGCTGGGACTCCTTTGAAAAAGACTGGGTGAGGCAGGATGTCCTCTGAGTTCTGCAGAGGAGAATCAAGAATTATTGGGGGGGGGGGTGCGCGTAATTACCACCAGCAGCACTACTGCTATTCAACACCATATCACGTCCCCCTTCTTCTTCCCTCCCCCACTGTCACTACTTGTCACTACTACCCACTCCTCCTCTCCCTCTCCTTCCCCAGCTCTTACTACTGGCCTCTACGGAAGCCCGTCTCTGTGCAAGGCACTGGGCTGGGCACATCCATCATTTCTCGTCCTCCCAGTGGTGCGATGAAATTAGTAGCACTACCATCCCCACTCAAAGTTATAAAACTGAGCCTTCGTACAGCTAGGAAGTGGCAGAACCAGGATCTGACCACAGGTCTGGCTGATCTGAAGCTCATGCTCTTGCCACACAACAGGATATTTTATTTTTAAAATTTATTTATTTATTAAAAAATTTTTTATTCGAGTACAGTTGATTTACAATGTTGTATCACCTGGATATTTCAGCACCAGGGAAACATGACTCAGCTCTGCCTTTACTTGGATGATAACTTGTTTTCAAGGTGGACGATGCTTGTTTTCAAGGTGACGTTGTGAAACTGGCAAATTAGTGTACAAAATTTCCCTCTGAGTTGCCTGTTCTCATCTTTTCCTTCCTCCCCATACCCTCAACCCCCATGGTAGAGTCTAGGACCCTAAGGTCTCTTCCGGCCCCTTCAGTTTCTTAGATCCCTCCCTCCCGCTCAGGTAACAGTGTCTGATAACAGCATAAAAGGCTGCCCTCACCTTACCCCCAACCCTCCAAGGGTCTCTGAATTTTCATTAGCATGTGGTCCTGTGTGTGTGGAAAGCCATTTTCTTCGCTCATTTTTCCTGCCCTTGTCCCTAATTCCTTCTAAGGGCATGGCTGGGCTCCGCCTATTTGACCAGGATGGACATTGCTGCTGCACTTTCACAGCTTTTATCATAAGAGTGTGTGGTCTGCACTTTTATTACATAGTAGTTCTTTTTACAAAACTGAAATACATACTTTAGCCAAGTCCTAAACAATAATACTTATGGAAACAGGGATTTTGTATATTTCATAGTTTTTCTAATACTTTAAGAACTTTGTTTCTTTGAACCCTAACGTCATCTCCAGTACTCAGTGGTGTTGGAGACACCTTTTGATGACTGATGAACTTAGTGGTGGAACTATGTCCTGCTGCCTGAATGAGGCATCCTCCAAGGATGCCGGGGTTTTTCTTGGGGGATCATATCAGTGACGATCAAGAGCAAAAGTTTGGGGGTTTATACACTGATGTGACTCTTTTGGAAATCAGTTGGTGATATGTATTAAGAGCCATATAACCTTTAACCTTATATTTCTAGAAAATAATTCCTGAGATAATAACTCCCAAAGCAGAAGAAAACTTGATTTCATAATTCCATTTATAATAGCAAACATTTGGACAGCAATCTAAGATTCCAATGACTGGGACAAATAAATCGTGGTGTGTCCTTCTTTACAGAATATTATGTAACTATTAAAATGATGCTTACTCTATAAAATTAAGTGAAAGAAGCAGTGCATACACACAGATATTAAATACATAGGATAATCATTACGATGTAAAATAAAATATGCATAAAGACTTGCAAGAGATATTGCTAGGTGTTAGCAAAGGTCTGTGGAGAGTGGGACTATAGATATTTCCCCTCTATTTTCTACCTTTTTATTATTTCCAAGTTTTAAAAAGCTTAAGGATGAGGGATTAAACCACTGATAAGATTATTTATGTATCTTTTATGTCCATGCTCTCAACAGGGGTACTGCCATTGCAGTGATGGCACAAGACATTCAGTTCAAACCGAAGTCTCCAAAAAGAAGATGAGGCATAACGCTGTGTATGAGTGTATGTCTGTGTGTGTTTGTGTGTGTGTGTGTGCGTGTGAATGTACATCTGTGTACGTGTGTACAAGTGCGTGTATGAGTGTGTGCATGTAGGGGCATGTTACACTACAGATCAACAGGGAGTCCCCAGGGAAGGGAGACCCAAACCCAGTCCCTGAGCGGATGGTCCCATCCCAGCCTGCACACCATGGCCCTAGCAGTGCTTGTAAACACATTGTCCTCTAAGAGCAATGCCCAGCCGGACATCTCAAATTACTTCCCAGGGCCAGGGGAGAGAGTGGAGAGATTCCCAGAGGTGGGGTGCATCTTTCTGGGTGTCTTCAGGACAGTCCTTTTGGCCGTCAAGGTTCTGAATGGCCCTGGTCAACAAGTACCATGGGAGCCCTGAGGTAGGCACTGGGCTAGAAAATAGGCATTGAGATGACATGAACTAATGAGAACAGAATAACCGTAACAACCAAGTAGCTGCTCTTTAGTGAGTGCCTACAGTGCATGTGCAGAGAGTAAACGTGATATAAATTTTATCCCTTTTAATCTTCATAACCACCCTAAGAGAGAGGGTTATAGCCACTATTGTGTGGATGAGAAGACAGATTCAGAGAGGTTAAGTAATCTCCGCAGGGTCACACAGCTAGGACTCACATTCAGGTCTGGCTGACGCCAACACTCCAACTTTTTCAATGATGCTGCCCTGACTCCATGGAAGGGATCTAATGCTATTCGCCACCCCCCTCACCGCTTGCTTTACAGGTCTGTTGAAGTGTTGGGTAATTGTAGATGTGCTAATAAATCAAGTAGTGGCCTCTGGGGGATATACACCACAAGTGCTGCTTCCACTTGCTCAAGTCAAGTTCACTTTAGCCTCCTCTGGGCTGCCACAGTGCTCAGAGATGGAGAATGCCAGGATCCATGGGAGGTGCTGAGATGCTGATGTGTACACACGTGATCTATTGTGGCCTCATAGGCCAACTTACACGTACTCTATTAAACAATCATGTTTATTACCTTCATATTAATAAGAAGTATGGTTAGGAGCCCCCCTTTCTCCCTGGCTCCCCCTCACTCATCAGGTTTCAGCCTGCAGCACATACTTGTGGTTAAATATTTAACCCCTAAAGCAGAATAGAAATGATGATGACAGCTGTAATCCCAAACACAGACACACACACACACACACACTCCTTCATGCCATAACAATTTGCTGAAAATGCTGACTTAACCATATTAACTTAATTGCTAGGTTGAAATAATGATAATGATAGTAATAACAACAGGATTGTTCTCAAATTGTTCTGAGCAATGTTGCAACATCAGCAGCCATACTCATTCCCCAAGAAAGAATTTGCATTTTAGGATTCAGTTCACATCAGGCAAATGGCTCCCCAGGAAGGTAAATGCAGTCTTTATTGAGGTTTTTCCTTGCCTAGAGTGAAATCTTACTTCTTTCTGTAAAAGCAGGTGAATGTCAATTTCTAGGCAGGGTTTGGGCCCAAAGTCCAAATTTGCAGACTTCTGGGGGCAGATTGTGAAATGAAATCTGCTAAAAATACTGGGCTCTGACTTAAAGCGTCCTCCTTCAGGGTGGGGCTAAATACATTTTAAAATTGCATTTTAACTGTGGTTTCAGTGGGGGCCATGACCTGGTAGGAATGTGGCTCTCTGGCTCTTCCCGACACAGAAATGGCGGGAGCTTCTGTGGTACAGCTCTGGAAACCAGAGTGGAGGGCTTCCCTCCAGCCACGGCAGGCAGACCACAGTCTGAAATGCTCCAGGTAATTAAAGACATAGGGTGGAGATGAAAATCCCAATGGTCTTTCAACAAAAACTTACCGAGTGCCTACTATGTGAGGCTCTAGGCAGGTGAAGAAGACTAGGATGTAGCCCCTACTCTTTAGAGTTTATAGCTATTGAAAAGAAGAAACATGTACACCGTACAGCACTTGTGATCAAAAAGTGCTCCTGAAAAGAGATGCTGTGGGAGCCAAGCGTTAGCTGAGTCAATGACGATTGAACTGGTTCTTTTTTTTTTTTTTTTTTTTTGCTACCATGCAACAAAACCTTTATTAACATTTTGAACAAGTTCAGCTACTACTGAAACTACCTTAAATTGGGGCAAATAGCTAGAATGCAGGGTGATGCCATTATTGGGCATTATGAATGCAAGACTGAATAATTAACAGCCACCCCTCAGACGAAGGACCAGGTGCAGGGTCGACTCTTTCTGGATGTTGTAATCAGAAAGAGTGCGGCCATCTTCCAGCTGTTTGCCTGCAAAGATGAGCCTCTGCTGGTCAGGGGGGATGCCTTCCTTATCCTGGATCTTAGCCTTCACATTCTCGATGGTGTCACTGGGCTCCACCTCCAGGGTGATGGTCTTGCCGGTCAGGGTCTTCACGAAGGTCTGCATACCACCCCTCAGACGGAGAACAAGATGCAGGGTCGACTCTTTCTGGATGTTGTAATCAGAGAGAGTGCGGCCATCTTCCAGCTGTTTGCCTGCAAAGATGAGCCTCTGCTGGTCAGGGGGGATGCCTTCCTTATCCTGGATCTTGGCCTTCACGTTCTCAATGGTGTCACTGGGCTCCACCTCCAGGGTGATGGTCTTGCCGGTCAGGGTCTTCACGAAGATCTGCATACCACCCCTCAGACGGAGGACCAGGTGCAGGGTCGACTCTTTCTGGATGTTGTAATCAGAGAGAGTGCGGCCATCTTCCAGCTGTTTGCCTGCAAAGATGAGCCTCTGCTGGTCAGGAGGGATGCCTTCCTTATCCTGGATCTTGGCCTTCACGTTCTCGATGGTGTCACTGGGCTCCACCTCCAGGGTGATGGTCTTGCCGGTCAGCGTCTTCACGAAGATCTGCATACCACCCCTCAGACGGAGGACCAGGTGCAGAGTCGACTCTTTCTGGATGTTGTAATCAGAGAGAGTGCGGCCATCTTCCAGCTGTTTGCCTGCAAAGATGAGCCTCTGCTGGTCAGGGGGGATGCCTTCCTTATCCTGGATCTTGGCCTTCACGTTCTCGATGGTGTCACTGGGCTCCACCTCCAGGGTGATGGTCTTGCCGGTCAGGGTCTTCACGAAGATCTGCATTTTGACCTGTGAGCGAATCCGAAAATGCTGCGAATTCAACGACGCCGAGTCACCTCCACCCCAACACAGCAGACCCCAACGATGCCAGTCGCCTCTTGAACTGGTTCTTAACGTACGAAAAGAAGTTCACCAGATGAGGGTCAGGGTGCATAGGCGGTTGGAGGGTATGCAGGGGCGGAAGGCGTTCCAGACAGAGGCAACAGTATAAGAGAAAGCAGGGAGGAATAAAAGGTATGTGACAGTAACATGTACACACTGTTATACAGAAAATAGATAACCAACAAGATCTACTGTATAGCACAGGGGACTCTACTCAATATTTTGTAATAACCTATAAGGGAAAAGAATCTTAAAAAGAATAGAGATATATATGTACGTATAACTAAATCACTGTGCTATACACCTGAAACTAACACAATATTGTAAATCAACTATACTTCAATTTTAAAAAAAAAGGTATTTGAGAAATAATCTTCTCTAGCACTACTGTAACTCCACCTGCTCTAGTTTTCAAGGCTTCTGTCTGCTGTCTGAGCCCCAAGCTCTTGGCATATCGCTGTGCTATGGAGATGCCCGTGGGGTGGTAATTGAATTTATGTTGCTCTTTGCTATGTAATACTTTGCTGTTATTCAGTTATAAAATATTTTAAAATTTCCATGATCATTCTTCCTTTGACCCATTAATTATTTAGAAATCTACTTAGGAATTTTCTTAACACATGGGTTCTGTGTGGAAAGGTGTTGGTTACTGACTTATAATTTTATTGCACTGCACAGAGAATTAATTGTATATTATCAATTCTTTAGTGCCTTTGTGGCATATAGTACTGATTAATTCCTATAAGTTTTACTTGAAAAGCTATTTATTCTTTATTTATGAGATGCAGGGTCATAAATTTAACCTGTAGTTCAAATCTTCTATATCTTTCCTAATTTTTGTTTGTTGGAACACTTTCTGAGAGAAGTGATTAAAATCTACTACTGTGATGTGGATTGTCAGTATTTCCTTATAATGTTGTCAGTTTTTGCTTTATGTATTTTGAGGCTATGTTATGAGTATAGGTTCAAGATAGTTATATTTTTTGGGTGAACTGTTCCCTTTATCAAGACCTTCTTTATTGCCAAGTTTCTGTTTTAAGGTCTATTTTGTTTTGAATTAATATTGCTAAATCAACTTTCTTTTAGTTAATACTTACCTGGTGTATTTTTTCCTAATCTTTTGCTTTCAACTGTCTTTCTTTGTCTTTACATGTATATTTTGTGAATAGCTTTTAGCTAGATTCCAGTGCTTTGACCAGTGCCTAGAACATAGTAGATAATTATTGCTTGAATGAGTGAATGGAAAAAAAAGTAAATCCAATCTGAAAATTTGTTCTTTAGCAGATGAGTTTAATTTGTTTATATTTCTTTTGTTTACTGATATATTTTAACTAACTTCTACCACTTTTTGTTTTCTAGTTACTTGTGTCTTTCTCTCTCTCTCTTTTTTGCTTTATTGTCTTCCACTGGATGGGTTAAATATGCTTTATTTCATTTCCCTTTCTTCTAGCTTCAGAATGATTCCTTTTTTCTTTAGTTGAACAATGGCACAATCACAATCACTGTTACCAAGAAGAAAATAGGGAACAAAAGAATAACAACTATATATTGGCTGTCTTGTGATGGGCATCATGCTAGACATTCACTGCGTCCTTTGATCAGCACAAAAGCCCTATAAGTTCAATGTAAGTATCCACATTTTACAGACAGGAAAATGGAGACTCAGAATTAAGTAACCCGTCCAAGGCCCCACAGCCAGAGACCAGCAGATCTGGGACTGGAACCCATTCTGGGTGATCCTGAAGGTTATGCACTTGCCCCTGCGGGCCACACTGCTGAGAAAGGCCAACCTCAGATTGCTGCAGGACAGTTATTATGGTCTTTCTTAGTCCTCACAGCTGTATTCTGATCAGCAGACCTTGTTATCTCTGTGTCCCAGTGATAACTCAGAAATGGAAATAAATGAACACAGGCCCGGGTACAAGTTCTGAGCAAGAGAAAGTCAAAGGCTGAGAAGAAACAGCTCTTAAAACCCTCCAAAATGAAATCTTCCATAAGCTGGATGACTCCTGTCAACGTTTTTAAAAATATCTCAGAATTGAGCACTTAGTTTGGGAATGCTTTCTCTTTTCCTAGTGGATAGTTGTCCACAGCCAGAGTCCCTTAATAAGCAGATATAAAGAACTGTCCTTCTTGCCACTATCTCAAAACACTGCTCTTTGAGTATCTGTTCTTTCTTTGAGTATTTGATTTCCTCCCTCTGGTAAGAAGGGCTACACAGTCAGTGTTGTAAGGAAAGTTAGGACGGAAGCTTCTGAGGCAGTATTGCATGCAGTGAGCCTTTGATGAGGTCACCCATGGAGGAGGGAGGTGCCATGAATCAGATTACCCACAAGCCCCCTAGCTCCCAGCGTCCGATTGCAGTAAACAATGCTCAGTGGAATGATAATCTTGGTGTTGAATGCCCCACTGATTTTGCAGGGGTACAGGTGCATCTTTGTCTGAAGGACTGGCAGTTCCTTTTCAGGATGAGAGCGTGAAAGAATGTGACCAAATTCCTGAAATACCTCTGAGGGATCACAGGCATGCCTAGTAACTGCACTGGTGCAGCCTGGGGCTGGCCAGAGGGCCTTACTGGGCCCTGCTTGGGATTTCATCTCCAGTGGCAGCACGTGAGGGAGACTGGCTTTTGAGAGGCATTTTTCAAAGTGCAGACCAGCTGAATCAGAATTGCCTGGTTGGGGGAAGGGAAGAAGGTATGCTTTTTAAAATGCTAATCTGGGGCCCCATCCTAGACTTACTGGATCAGAATTCAATAGGGGACCACAGGAATGTGCATTTTCAAAAAGTGGCCCAGGTGATTGTGGCACTAAGTCTAAATTGTTCTTCAAGGGCTCTCTGCAGTGCCCGAAGCTTCCTGTGGGGTCACCGGGCTGGTGCGAGCAGGCTCGTGGGAAGTGGCCATGAGTCTGAAGCACCAGCTTTCCCTTTGGCTTTCTGTGTGACCCTGAGCAAGTCGCTTCATCACCCTGGGCTTCATTTCTTTGCCTGTTATATAAGAGCCTCTAGAGCTTTTTAACGGAGGGACCAGGCCAGAACTAAGAACTCAGGTCTCCATTTTGACATACGAGTTTGAAGTGAGAGCAGGACTTCTGAAAGGAGATAATACTTACAGCTAATTTTTATTGTGTGCTTACTCTGTGCCAGGCACTGTTGGAGAAATTTATGTGTATGAGTTCATTTTCTTTTCCCCACAGCCCAAAGAGGTAGGTACTTTCCTATTCCCATTTTACAGATAAAAGAATTGACGCAAAGAAAAGTTAAGGTGACATAGGAGGTGGAACTGGTTCCAAACTCAGACGGACTCCAGAGTCCTTGTCCTTAACAACAAGGATACACTGCTCTCAGCCATAAATGTCCTGCTGGCCATCGAAAACCCCAGGCACAGCTAATAGGCCTGCTCATCAGACAAATGTGGCAAATGTGGTTGTCTAAACAGAGGTGACAGGTGCAAAGATAGAGAAGTGTGGAAGGAGCACCAATAAACACCTGTGACTTACCAACCCAAGGTGACACAGCCTTACCCACTTCTACAGGATTGTAAATGTGACTCAGATGGTAAGAATTTATAGCATCATGACAGGTGGGAGGGGCATCTGGGCAGGAGCAAGGGCCCATCCTAAAGCCCGCCCCCCGCCACCTCCTGCCCAGCACACTCCGGGGATAACGGCTCTAACTATACCCTCTCCTTCATTGAGATCTGAGGGCACAGATAGGTCCCAGCTTGTTCCAAAGCTTCAAAGACGCATTCGGGAAGTTACAAAATGACCACGAAGCCACACCCCCTTCACAAGAGGAGACTTGGCTAGCACATAACACCAGGGCCTAATTTGGCCTCAGGCAGAGACTGGGCCAGGATTTGATCGTGGGTAAAGCAAGTCCCGGAAGAAGGTTCAGTTACAGTGAGTGCTGCTTCCTGTTCCTAGATGAGTGAGGGGCTGGATTTTCCGTGGAAGTGAAGAACATTGCTGGGGATGGACGTCATCCTGGGGCTTTCTCGTCCCTGCTGCTCTCCCCATGGGGAGGGAGGGATGCCTTGCATGGAACCCAGGGATCTCAGGGAGCCAGACCAACCTACTTTCCCACCCCCTTCCTCAGCCTTTGCATTCCAGCTACATCTGTGCCCTTTTACACCTTGCTGTCTTTCCTCTAATTAAAAAAAAAATTAGAATACCTCTTCTGGGACTTCCCTGGTGGTGCAGTGGTTAAGAATCTGCCTGCCAGTGCAGGGGACACAGGTTCATGCCCTGGTCCGGGAAGATCCCACATGTCGCGGAGCAACTAAGCCCATGCGCCACAACTACTGAGCCTGCGCTCTAGAGCCCGTGAGCCACAACTACAGAGCCCGTGTGCCACAACTACTGAAGCCCGCGTGCCTGGAGCCCGTGCTCCACCACAAGACAAGCCACTGCAATGAGAAGCCCGTGCACAGCAATGAAGAGTAGCCCCTGCTCGCTGCAACTAGAGAAAGCCGGCATGCAGCAAGGAAAACCCAACACAGCCAAAAATAGATGGATAAATAAATTTATAAAAAAAAGAATACCTCTTCTTACTCTGGCAGTCTGACTGCACTTTCTCATCCTTCAAGAACTGGCTCAACTCCTCTGAGGAGCCTTCCAAGACTGCAACACTCACCTCCCCAGAAGAGTCTGCCTCTCCTCAGAGCTCCCATGGCAGCGGTGGTGGACCACTAGCACACACTTGTCACTTGGCATTGCTAATCGCTTCTCACATGTCCTTCCCACGGGACACCAAGCTTCCGAGCTTCTCCATGGAGAGAGGTCTGAATCACACTCGGAGAGAAGCTCTTGGTCATAGACTCACACAATTTTGTGTTCCCAATGCCTGGTGAATGCTTAGGAGATGTCGTTCAATCAATGAACACCTGATTCAAGAACAGGGTCTGAATTTCTGGGAAAATGGGCCTGTAGTTTACAGGGACCTCAGGATTTTATTCTGGGTGTAGGGAAGAACAGATGCCTGGAGAGACTGACCAGATGCCGTGAAGCTCAGGACTCTAAACACGTGCAATTCTCAAAGAAGTGCCAAACTCAGGTGCCTCTAGGCACCCCTGGCCCACCCTGCCATGGCCACATCTTCTCCTGCGTCCCCAGTCGTGCAATAACTCACCGTCTTCTTGCCTGTGAGTCAAGGTCTCTCCCTTTGTTCCAGTCCTGGAAATCCCTCCACCTCTTCTAGGAAGCCTCTCTTGCTGAAATGGGATGGGGGAGACAATGTGAGCTTTCCCAAAGCTCCAAAGTGAAAGAGCCTTCCCCTCCCTGGCGTTTCAGATTAACTGGCAGAGGGAGTACAGGGAAGCCCAGAAGAGGCCAGGTTTTGCCTCTTAGCCCCATTGTAGCAGCTGATTCCCTAAACTCTTCATTAGGATCACCTGGGCCATTTGTTAAATATACTGCTTCTCGGATCCCTTCCGGACCTGCTGAATCAGAATCTTCAGGGCAGTGGCCTGGAACCTCTATTTTTCACAAGTACCTTGGGTATTTTTGTTTTTTAAACACCAGACAAGTTAGAAAAACACTGTGTTAGAGTTTAGGTGCCAAACATAAATAAGCTTCTGTGAACTCATTATGTGAAAGCGCTATGTATTAATCATCTTCGTAGTGAAAATTTGTTGAGCACTTATCATGTGCTTGGCACGATTTTAAGCCATTTATATATATTAACACATTTATTCTCTATAACAACCCTGTGAGGTAAGTACTATTATTATCTTCACTTAACAGATGAGGAAATTGAAGCACAGAGAAGTGAAGTAACTTACCCACGGTCACCCAGCTGGGAAGTAGAGAGCCGGGATTAAAATCTAAGCAGACTGGATCCCAAGTTTATGCTCTTAACCTATGACACACAGAAGATTAGCATTACTAGAGCAGGGGCATGCTGCTACATGCTGTAGACGATGAGCAAACATTCACTGAAAGGAGAAATTGGAAACAGACATAATGGAATGTTTGATTTATTACCCTTTCCACTCAGAGACGGCCAGTTCCCTGCCATCAATAACTTGTTCACTTTTACAACATCCTAGGGGAGCAGCCCTGGAGTCAGCAGTGCTCTTTTGATTCTGCAGTCGAAGAAATCAGGCCAAGGAGGACCAATAGGCAGACTTCTGCGGGGACACCCACCTCCATCCAGCTGATGGCTGGGGAGTCTACCATCTAACGCTCTGCATCCACAGGCAGGGTTTCATCTATGGGTCCTTTTTCCCATTACATCACTGACTTAAGGCCAGAGGGATCTAGTGCAATAAATACTTATGGAAATATGTAAATCCGATAACAGTAGTGATAACCAACCAATAGGATGACAGTCCTAAAGCTGGCTTCTGTCACCATAACATCTCACTCTCTGGCATCAGGTAAGCTGGACTGTATCGCTTTGGGACCTTTGGTCAGTGTCCCTGTCCACCTCCTCTCATGGCCCCTGGTAATCCAGATGAATTCCAGAACCTGTTCCAGTTGCTGCAAGCTGGGGGAATCACCCCCGCCCTAGGAAAGCATCAAGGTCTTGGGGCAGGGCAGGCTCAGCTGCACAAAGTCCCATAATACCACGTGTCTGGGCAGAGACTGCAGGACTTCTTTTCCTTCTCTGGGTCACTGAGAAAATGCCCGAGGGGAGGTGAGAGGTGGGTGGGGCGGGGGGGGGAATGAGCTCCCCAGCTGGGCTGGCTCCTGCTCTGCTCCAGGCCCCGGCCTCTGTTGGGCTGTGTACCTGGAGCCACTCTGGGCACGGGCAAGCAGCAGGATATGAATCTCTTCTAACTCCCCTGAGATATCTGAGGCAGGGGTGGGGAGAGAGAAGGCAGTCTCACCAGTGAGAGCTGATCTACCTTTGTACACCAGGCCCAGCCCTAACCCAGCAGATGGCTGCCTCTGTGGTGCAACTGAACAGAAACCCGAAGGCCCACTGCACCTTGGCTCTCTCTGTGCCTCATTTGTCACCGTTATGACCATTAAGTCCTCCCTGAGAAGGCCCCTTTTAAATGCATCCTTAGGATCCGAGAGTGAAGCTTTTCGTGGTGATGAACCCAGGAGCACATCTCAGCCCCCATGTTAGGTAGCTGGGATGGAGCAGATGTGGGTGCTCAGAATGGGACCAGCAGAAAGGAGCTGCAGGGATGCAGGAGGAAGGCAGGGGAAAGAGAAGTAAAGGAGCAGAATTAGAACTTCACAACTGGGTCCCTATACTGCCCCAACCTTTCTATCAGAACACTGGTTTATAACTCTGGTTGCACATTAGAATCAAGTGGGACACTTAAACGTACCCATGACTACCCCCTCCCACCAAAACCCAGCTTCTGACTTCAGTGGTCCAGGGCACACCTGGCACCAGTATTCTTTATGGCTCCCCAGGAGGTTCAGATGTAAGCCAGGGGTGCCCCCCGCCCCCTGCCTACCCCCACCTTGAGGGTGTCTGCCGGCCTCACACTCTGGCTGCTGCACCATTTACTCCTAGGCTAAAGGTGGGCCCAGCTTCAGTCTGTGGAAAAAAGCAATTTCTTCAGCTCTCTCTCTAATTGCTGAGCTAAAGACCTCCACATGGGGCTTCCCTGGTGGCGCAGTGGTTGAGAGTCCTCCTGCCGATGCACGGGACACGGGTTCGTGCCCTGGTCCGGGAAGATCCCACATGCCGCTGAGCGGCTGGGCCCGTGAGCCATGGCCTCTGAGCCTGCGCGTCTGGAGCCTGTGCTCCACAACGGGAGAGGCCACAACAGTGAGAGGCCCACGTACCGCAAAAAAAAAAACAAAACAAAAAAACCCCTCCACATGGGGAGAATTTGCAGCCCTGAAGTTCTGTGAATCTAGCCTATGAGCTCCATGACGACAGGGACCACACCTGCCTTGTTTTCCTGGGACCTCAACACCTCTTAAGAATGGCTGTTTCTTAGCAGAGTGCTAGGACAGCTACTCATGTATTCCTGAAATCTTTTGATTTGGGAAAGCTCATTGCTGCAAGTGATCCTTAACCTCCTCAATAGAAAAATGGGTTTAGCAACAATGAAGTTTACCTCACAGTGTCGTGAAGATCAAGTGGGGTTGGTATGTGAAAGAGTTTTGGAAAGTCTGATTCAGCTGCAAAGTGTTTCATTGCCTCCTTGCTCTACCACATGAGCTCCTATTCATCCTTTTAAACCCTTTTCAAATGCCACTGCTCTGTGAATTCTTCAGAAGATTAACCACACACCATACACATAACTCTATAAGGCACTTATCACTTTCTATTCAGTGTGATGTTAGTCAATGGCTACTGAGCTCTTCCTATGCCAGGCACTGGGCAAAAGGTTCACTGCAATGATTTGATACTTGTTCATCCCCAGCACAAGAATCAGAGCTGCCGAAGGGCAGAGGCCATATGGTAAATCTATCTATCCCCCGCAACGTCTAGAAGGGTTTTGCTTCTGGGAACTTTTTAGCAACTAAGATTATGTGTTTCTCAGTCTTGAGTATCTCTTGGGTATTTATAGAAAAAGTGGGATTTTGGAGTTGGGAGGAGAAGAGAGAGCAAAGGGGATGGTGAGTAGAAATAGACAGTTTCAGGATGCAGGACAGAGGATGGAGGAAAAGTTACCTAGGCCACATAAGGTCACTTGAGTTGAAGAGTCAGGCTGCTTTGGAGTGAAGACATCACTGGCGGAGGGCCCAGACCATGCAGTCCCGTGAACTGAGGAGAAGATCAAGGAAGAACCAGTCAAGCTTGGAGGGAAGGTTAAATAAAGACAACCCCGAACTGGATCCTTCTGAAGGTTGAGTTTTTCTGCATCCTTGAGATCCCAAAGGGACCCAGTGGAGTGAGACAATGTCTCAGAATCATGAAACTGAAAGGCATCAACTTTAATTGGAAGAAACAATAAGTATCTTATTGTGTAGGGTAGCAGCAACAGAGTTTAATTGATTGTAAGCCTTTGATTAGAACTTCTGATGGAAGAGGTTTCCAGCGAAACCAGTGTCAACACTGACAAAGACAGTTTCCAAAGTGCATGCCTGAGACATGAGCTCTGCAAGATGTTAATAGGAATTATGTCAGATAGGGACTCGTATGGTCAATCAGTTTGGGAAATGCTGGGTTATGCGAATTTAAACCCAAGTTTCTCTCTTTTTTCTCTTTTTAACCCCAGCTTGTCTCAGAATCTTAAAATGGGAATATACCTTGTGAATCTCCAAGAGGGATATGTAGTATTTTCTAAATTAGTTTTAACACAGGACTTCCCTTCTCTTCCTTTTTCTGTAGCACAATTCATAGCAATAGTGTTCCATAGAACAGACTTTGGGACACGCTGCTGTAAACTAATCTCACTTGTGCATATGGCAGCTGTACAAATCCTAAATAGAATATCAATGAATCAAATTCAAGAGTACATTTAAAAATTTCTCCAGGAAGGGCTTCCCTGGTGGCACAGTGGTTGACAGTCCGCCTGCCGATGCAGGGGACACGGGTTCGTGCCCTGGTCTGGGAAGATCCCAACGGGAGAGGCCACAACAGTGAGAGGCCCACATAACCGCAAAAAAAAAAAAAAAAAAAAAAAAAAATCTCCAGGAAAAAGTAGGTGTGATCCTAGAAATATAAAGATACTTTAGTGCTAGGAAATTATAACGGTAATTTCTAACATTAACAAGTAAAATAAGAAAAATATGATAATCTCAACATATTAGGAAAATATATCTGAGAAGTTTCAATATCCAATCTCGATTTAAAGACTAAAAACTGGGCTTCCCTGGTGGCGCAGTGGTTGAAAGTCCGCCTGCAGATGCAGGAGACATGGGTTCGTGCCCCGGTCTGGGAAGATCCCACATGCCGCGGAGCGGCTGGGCCCGTGAGCCATGGCCGCTGAGCCTGCGCGTCCGGAGCCTGTGCTCCACAATGGGAGAGGCCACAACAGTGAGAGGCCCGCGTACCGCAAAAAAAAAAAAAAAAAAAAAAAGACTAAAAACTAAGATGAGAAAAATAGTTCCTTAATCGATTGAAATAATCCATAGTAAGTTAAGAAAAATCACTGATTTTACTGATATTATTTAACATGGTTCTTAAAGTTGTACAGTGACTCACAAAATTATACATATGAAGGAGAAGATAAAATTATTATTTGCAGATGGTATAATTATCTTCCTGGGAAAAGGAGGGAGTCAATTGATAAAGTATTAGAATTATTCAGAGAGTAAGGGTTAGATGCAGGATAAGTTTTCCAAGTCAATAATTCAAATCAGAAGCATGTAAAGAAGAAAGATCCCAATTTCCAACAAAAAATTAAAAATATTAAGAAACCTCAAAAAGAACATGTAGGACCCATCTGAAGGAAATCTTTTCACTTTAACATATTAAAGAAGATCTAGGTCTGACATACAATATTTCTGGACAGAAAATTCGAATATTGTAAAAATGCTAATTTTACCCAATTAATTTATAAGTGCAATAAACTTGCAACCCAACAAGCAATGGCTTATTTACCACAATGAATCTAAAATTCACCAGGGGACTTCCCTGGTGGTACTGTGGTTAAGAATCCACCTGTCAATGCAGGGGACATGTGTTCGAGCCCTGGTCCGGGAAGATCCCACATGCCGCTGAACAACTAGGTCTGTGCATCACAACTACTGAGCCTGCGCTCTAGAGCCCACGAGTCACAACAACCAAGCTTCTGTGCCACAACTACTGAAGCACGCGTGCTTAGAGCCCGTGCTCCGCAACAAGAGAAGCCCCCCAATGAGAAGCCCGCGCACTGCAACGAAGAGTAGCCCCCGCTCGCCGCAACTAGAGAAAAGCCCGTGTGCAGCAACAAAGACCTAATGCAGCCAAAAATAAATAAATAAATAAATTTAAAATTCACCAGGAAAAAGAAAGAGTTAAGAGTAATTTTTAAAATGTTTTAAAAAAGTGATGATGGAGAATTCGAGCCATCAGGGATTAAAGTTGATTATAAAACAATAATAATGTCAGCACTGTGGTACTGAGGGAGAACTGGCAGTCACAGCAATGAAACAAGATAGCGTTGAAACAGGCCCTAGAATGTATATATGTATGATATATCCATGCATGCATATACGCATATACATTAAGACAAAGAACTGGAAGGAAATAAAGAGTTAATGGAGGTTTGTCTGGGTGGTTGGATTACAGGTTTTGACTTTCTTCTTTATATTTTTTGTACTTTTCAAATTTTCTGTGATGTACATGTGTCAATTATCTAATCATAAAACAATAAACCTTGTGTGTATGTGGTGTGTGTGTGTGTGTGTGTGTGTGTGTGTGTATGCGCGCATGTGCGCACAGGTGGACAGGTGCATGCTTAAAGAATGCACTCTCTTCAATATGGAAATCCCCTGGGACAGAGTCCCCTTTTTGCTGCCATGCCCAAATCTCTGTCTTTCTGGTGTGAGCAGCTTTGAGTGAGGAGGGGGTGGGACTGAGGAGCAGGGGTGAGGGTGACAGGGCCTCTGAAGGGAGGAAAGGGTGCAGAGCAGAGCCAGCAGGGGTGGTAGGGATGAAAGCTGCCAGCTTCGCAGTTTTGCCCGAAGCCAAGAATTATGAAGTCAAGAAAACAACAGAAAGTAGAGACCTATTTGTCTTGGCAGAGGAGCTTTGCTCTGAGGTTGTAACAGTGCCCTGAGAGTTAAGTGATGGTGAGTGGAGAAAGAGATCTTGACTTGATCTGCAAAAACTGTGCCCCGGGATTTCAATAAAGGCCCCAGTTGAAAAGATTTAGTGGGATATTTGTAGAAAAGTTGGCCCTAAACCTGGGTGGGTGCTAGAGTGGCTGGTAAGTACCCGTGGTCACCTGCAGCTTTCTGACTGAGGAATTGCTCTGAGAGCCATCAATGGGGATGGAGAGATACTATAGAGACCCTTGTTACTATGGCAGCTGCTCAGAGGACCACCCTCCATCTGCCCGGGAATGGCACGCTATGCTGAGGCAGGGCAGCTGTGGAAGCAGATGGACCTGCCTTCAAAAGTCCTGCCTTATCCACTTGCTGGGTGACCTCGTGCAAGTTCCTGAAACTTTGCTGGCTGCAACGTCTCCCTCTGTGGAACAGAGACAGTCACCCCTATTCCCCTTTACCTCCCAACTGGGACTTTCTGAAACACTAGTTAGGAATTCAAATTTGGGTCAGAGGGAAAGGAAGAAGAAAAATGAAAAGCCTAAGTAGCATTTGAGCAAAATTTCTCTCTGTGACCCCAAACAGACTTTGTTAAGTGCTGTAATTTCTGGAATGGCAGCCCTGGAGGTGGTGGCCAGGCAGTCATTTGAGGGTGGGAGTAGGTAAGAAGGGAACACTTGGGACACTGCTTCTGGATCACAGGACACTGGGCTATGCTGCCCTTTGGTTAGAGAACCACAGGCTTTCAGAATCGGTGGGGGAGGTCTCAGTCTAACAGCGAGAGAGGAGGAGCTCAATAACTGGCAGCCAAGATCATGCACTGAGTTAACGTAGATGCTTAGATGAGGCCCCAGCATCGGGCTCTTTCCTTGTCCACCCCGTGTGCCTTTGGTCTGGGAAAAATCACATAAAGATGCTGTCATCACAGTGTGGCTTCCTGTTCCTTTCTCTTGGTTGCCTGGGACTATTATTTTAAGTGCCAAAGGAAACATTCATGAGAACTTTGAATCTTCCTTGATTTTAATTTTCTTCTGAAACACAATTTCAGGGAAATACCTAAGTCAAGATGGCTTTGTAGGACGATCCTTTCAGGATCTTCTGTTCTCAAATGCTGAGTAAAGACAGACTAGAAATAAGAGAAAACCAAAAAGGCACAGGAACACGTAGATGTAAAACATCCCAGTGTTCAAAGGACAGCACAGGACACATGTATACACACTACTATATATAAAATAGGTAACCCACAGGGACCTACTGTTAAAGCACAGGGAACTACATTCAGTATCTTGTAATAACCTATAATGGAAAAGAATCTGAAAAGGAATCTATCTATCTATCTATCTATCTGAATCAATTTGCCGTACACTTGAAAGTACACCACAACACTGTAAATCAACTATACTTCAATAAGGCAAAAAAAAAAAAAAACCAGCACAGGACACAAACCTGTGAGTGGGGGTAGGTGAGGCTGGGGCATGGGGCTCTGGGTCTGAGAGCAGAAGAGGAAAACTGGCCATTTTGGCTCCTTTTGACATAATGGGGAGTAAAAGCACCCCAAGTCAGGTAGGGACAAAGCCAGGCCCCCTATGTGGGACCAGAGAGCACCCCCTACCCGTGAAATGAGACTGAAGGGAAGCAATGGCCATGGCCTGGGCGGCCACCGGCCGGAAGCTGCCGTCCAAGGGAGGGAGAAGGAAGCAGACCTGGCCAGGTGGGCAGGTCAAGGGCAATGCCAGCACCTTGCCAGAGTCTCTGCCCCCGAGAGAAGCCAGAACCATCAGCAGTAGACTTGGTCGTTAACTGGGGCCACTGGGTCAGAGAGGAGGCAACACCACGGCAACAGAGAGGGGGGAACAGAGAGGGAGGAAGAACGCACAGTGAAACACAGCAAGCTCCAACTCCAGAGCCACCTGCAAACCTCAATTCCAAACCAGGAGGCAAGGGGATGCCAGGAAAGACGGTCAGGTCACCAAAATCAGCAAACAGAAGTGTTTCAAAGGGATATAAGGAGAAAGAAAGTTGAAAACCCAAGACATTTGTAAAACAAAAAGCAGGCAGATAGGAGGCAAGACCAGCTGGGTACGAAGAAAAACCAGCTACAAATTCTGCTAATGAAAATGTAGTTATTGATAAACTCAATAACTACTGTCAGGTTTAGTTGGGTACAGTTGAAGAAAGAATAAGACAGAAGAGAGCACCGAGGACCTCTCCCAGAGTGTCACGAAATATATTTTTTAATTAAGATTTTATTCTTTTTTAATAAATTTGTTTATTCTATTTATTTATTTTTGGCTGCATTGGGTCTTTATTGCTCTGTGTGGGCTTTCTCTAGTTGCGGCGAGCAGGGGCTACTCTTTGTTGCGGTGCCTAGGCTTCTCATTGCGGTGGCTTCTCTTGTTGCGGAGCATGGGCTCTAGGTGTGCGGGCTCCAGTAGTTGTGGCACATGGGCTCAGTAGTTGTGGCACGTAGGCTTCAGTAGTTGTGGCTCGTGGGCTCTAGAGCACAGGTTCAGTAGTTGTGGTGCACAGATTTAGTTGCTCTGTGGCATGAAGGATCTTCCCGGACCAGGGATTGTACCCGTGTCCCCTGCATTGGAAGGTGGATTCTTAACCACTGTGCCACCAGGGAAGTCCCCACAAAACATTTTTAAAATGGGAAAGAGAATGTCTGAGATGTGTAGGCTTAATTGAGAGACGCTAATATATATACAACTGGATAGGAGTTCCAGAAGATGAGAACGGAGGAAATGGAGAAGAATTATTTGAGGAGATCATGGCTGAGAGTTTTCCAGATTTCAAATAAACACATACTGAGCAACACAACGCAGGGCTCCACCAGGTGGGCCTGCGGGGAAGCTCACCTCTTCCTTCAGTGGATGTTGTTACAGGCACTATCTCATCTAATGCTCACAGCCACCTTCTGGGACAGATGTGACAGTTCCTGTTTTCAGACGAGGAACCTGCGAGACCCAAGGGTGGGCAGGCTTGCCTGATGTAATTTGGTCACAAGTGGTGGAGCTGATCTCAGGCAGAAATCTCCAAGTTGAGATAGGGTGACCGGCTTGTCTTGGTGCCCAGGACCGTCCTGGTTTTAGCACAGAAGGTGCCATGTGTAATGGAGCCCTTCAGTCCCAGGCAAACTGGGATAGTTGCTCACCCTAGGTTAAGTGCATGGACTTTGAAATTTGATAGACCTCAGGATGAGTTCCATTTCTTCACTTCCTGACTGTGTGTCCCTGGGCAAATTATTTAACCACTCTAAACCTCAGAGTATTATCTGTAAAATGGTAATAATAGAGCCAACGTGCAGATTAAATGGTGATTCACTTACAGCTCTTAGTCCTATACCTGGCACCCGGCAGGCACCCAATGAATGGTAGCTGTTGTTATTGATATCATTATGTGGACAAAAACGTTGCCTGCCATTCGGTAAACAAGGAAAGTGTCCCGCCACCTGCCACTGCAACCAGCCCTGATGGTGCACCCTGAGGGGAATTCAGGATGGAGAAAAACAGGATACTGGCCCTAGATAGTCAGGATGCTTATCAAAGGAATAATTTCAGTGAGCCCAGACTCTTGTATCTTCCCACACATAGAAAAGCATTAAAATCATTAACTTGAGATACTTGATTTTGTCATTAGAAGTAATCTTTGGCTCTTCAACTACATCAAAAACTCCTACGTATCCTGGTTCCTCCCTTACCTCTTTGGAACAGTTTCTCAGAGCTATCTGAGAGGCTGATTCCCAGGCTATAGTCCTCGGTAAGGTCTCCAAATAAAACAGAACTCTCAGCTTTTTGTGTGTGTGTGTTTTTTTTCAGTTGACAATTACTACACAATTTGTATGTTTCCCACTATGATGCTCCACCTGTATAGAGCAGGGCCAGCTCCCAGAGGCCTTGGATGCCAGGATTAAGGGTATGGATGTCATCTTTTAGGCCAGCAGTCCTAAAATCTAACTGTACATCAGAATCAGTTGGGAGCTTTGTTTAAGACCTAGATACCTAGGACACATCGTCAAAAATTCTGATTCAGCATGTCTGGAGGAGGGCCTGCTGGTTCACAGTAAGACGTCTCTGAAAATTGTTTATATACCACTGAAACTTTAGAAAACATTATAATCAGTGTGTTGGCCAGTTTTGCTGTCTATGAATGCTTTGAGTTGTGGCAGGCCTTAGCTGCGGTCAGATCCTCAAAGTTAACTCAAGGTTAAGCCCTCTCTTAGCCAAGACAGGAGAAAAGGCCATTGTTTTGTTTTGTTTTGTTTTTGTCTTTGTTTTGTTTTGTTTCTTGAGGCTTGAGCTTGCAGGAGGGTGAAACTATGAAGCAGCTTGTTGAGGCCCCCAAAGATTTCTAATGAGCAGGGCAAATGCATGATTCTTGTTCCTCTGTCCCAGGGCTGTGCTTCCCAGACCACACTCCTGGCAGCTGTCCCAGGCTCCCACCTCTGCAGAGGAAGGCATTCCCTCCCCATGACCTCATCAGAATGCATCCCCGCCTCAGGCCTCCTCACCACCAATTCTTCAACAACACAGGCCCCTCCTGCAAACAGAGTGGGCACGGTACAGTCTGTGTTCTTTAACCCTGAATCTTCAAGATGGGGACCTGCTCTGGGGCGTGAATCATCCTCAGAAACAGTCTGGCTTACAGCAGGTTACTTAAGTGTTTGGAGATTGCAAAACAGTAAACAATATACTTTTATGCAGAATATCTGTGAACATTTTCTTAAAGCAAATTAGCAGACCAAAAAAGCAAAATAATTCCTATTTCCACCCTTTGCCCTTCAAACTGACATAAACAAAAAGGAAATCATTAAATCAGACCTCACGGCAATGAAGAGATAGTGCCTTATCTTGTTTTACCATGAGGACTTACATAACTTTGAATAACTTCTTCTCTCATGGCACACTGGGCATTATTCAGGGAATGAACATCCTGCTAAATGATAGTTTAGAAATGCTGTATAAGTGAGAAAACTCCAAACTGGGAGGTAGAGAGATGTGGGTTTGTCACCGATGGGTCCAATGACCTTTGGCAAAGGCCATCTCTCTCTGGGTAGAGGTTCCTCCTCCATGAGAGGGGGTGGGGTGGAGTGAGAGGTGACTAAGGTAGGTGTTGGTGGGACTAGTTTAGAGCTGTGTGGTCCAGTGCAGTGGCCACTAGTCACAGGTGGTATTTAAATGTAAATTAACTAAAATTAAATAGAACTAAAAATTCAAAATTTCAGTTGCACCAGCCACATTTCAAGTGTTCAAAAGTCATGTGAGGCTAGTGGCCACCATATTGGACAGTGCAGATAAAATATTTCCATCGTTGCACAAAGTTGTATTTGCAGCACTGGCCTAGATTGGAAAGTATGCAATTCCATTCTACCACTTTCTTCATATTGTGCCCCTGACAGACACTGCTAATCGATCACAGTATTCTTTCCCTCTGCATCCCGATGTGTCTTCATTATCTTTCTCAGAGATCCAGGAATATGGTGTGAGACAAATTTTGTGCTTCCAGGGACTAGATCTGAGTTCTTAACCTTTTTTGTCCTGTGGCCCCTTTGGCAGTCAAATGAAATCTATGGATTCCCCTCTCAGTAGAATGTTGTTAAATGCATGAGACAAAATACCAAGGATTACAGAAGAAACCAATTATGTTGATATAACTTTCAATATAACCGAAATAAAGAATAAACACTTGACATAATAATAGATATGCTTCTTTACTAATGCATCAAATGAGATCTGGTGGCAAGTAATTTTTTACTTATAATGTTATCATTTTGCTGTAATTTTGAAGTAATGTCGAAAATAAAAGATTATTTTGAGATTTTTGCAATATCTATAATGAGATATAAAAAATAAGTACGACTTCTTTGGTGAAAAAAGCACAGATAGTGCCAACACTATTGTGGGGTGTTACCTTTATTTGTAATTCAAGAAAATGCTAAATTTCAGTTAGTAATGAAAATAAAGATTTAAACCTTTTTCATCCAAATGCGTGCACTCATTGAATTCTATCCACAGATCCCTTAGAATTCCATGGACCCTGCTGAGGAGTCCCTGAACTAGGTGATCTGTGATGTCCCTTCCAGATTTGCCATTTTGTGGCCACATAAAATAAATTTCTCCAATTTGTTCATGCATGTATGGAGGGTCAATGTGCCAAGACTGCAGTCCTTAATCATGATCCCCCTTCTTTGAGAACATTCCATGTAGTTGGGAAGATATGGTGTGGGGTGATGGGGAGGTCTGTTAGGAATGGGGAGGAGAGGGGAGCAGGGAATGAAGAAGGGGATCAGGGAAATAATGGAGAAATCTCTGTCACCTCTGTCACCTCCTGTGGTGAAGATAGGAGGACAGGGGTTAACTGTCACTGCTGACTGCAGCTGACCACAAAGTCATTCCCTCCATGAAGAACGCAAAATTAATACCATGAACTCAACATGTGAAGCTAGAAAACCAAATGGTTAGCATCTGGAGATGACACCCCCTCTTCCTAGTGTCCTCCTCCCCAAAGGCCTTTTATGTCATGACCTTCAAGACTTTTTGGACCATTTGATGTCTTTTTCAAAACAAATGGAAAGACCATTAGTGAAAAAGGAGTTTCTACAAACACCAGTGACAGTGAGGGGATAACTATTTATAGCCTGGGCTCTAAAACCAACATATTCTCATTTCTTACGGTACCCGGAGCCAGATCTATGCCAGTGAAAATTAATTTACACAAGAATTTCTTTTCAGTTTATAAGAAACATGTGCCTGCTACTTTCTTCTGGGAATTCTGACAGATCACAAATTCAGTCAAACTTACAAAAATTAGCTGGCTGCAGCAGAAATACCCAAATCAAACCTGATTTCCCATTAATCAACATTTCATGATCTTGGAGCCGAGCAGGAAATCTATCTACAGTCTCTCCTCTGGCAGAATACGCTCCCATACCAGCCAAGGAAAGTCCGTCTCTTTCTCTGACAGGGAATGCATTATTTCATTCCTTCAGCCTTTTGTCATTCATTTACCGATTCATTCATTCATTCATTTTGCAAGTAAGTACTTTTAGTTACTGTGTTTTCAGCCCAGGATTAGACATTACAGGGATGAGAACTAACATTTATTGGGCACCTTCTGTGTGCCAGGCACAATAGGATATTTTTTCTCATCTGTTCCCATCTTTAATTCTCACAACCACCCTAAATTGTTGGAATTATTACCTAGTACTAGATATGAAGATCTCGAGGCTCAGAGAAGTAAAATAATTAACTAGTTAATTAATCAGTTACTAATAAGGAATTTCCTACTTAAGTAATTCCCTAGAAAGGAAAAAAAAGTATGATTCTGATTCTCCAGGAGTCTAAATCCAGATGGGGAGACAGTACTGATACAGCTACAGTTAGAACTATTGATATGAGAAATAATAAAATAGCAATGCAAGATACATTGATTACGTTTTGAAATGAGAGAAGAGATAAGAAAGGTATAGGGATCACTGTGGTCTGGGATGGTCAGTGAAGGTAGGCTTACATCAAAGGATGGGAAAGACGAGGCTATTGGGAAGGGGATGAAAGAGGACATTCCAGGGAGCAGGGTGGTGGTGAGCAAAGGTCCAGAATCAGAAATCAAATGTAGTTTGGAGGTGGGGTGGAGCATGCCATGAGGATACAGACCTGTTACAGTGAGGATATTTCTTAGCACAGTGCCTTATGTATACTAGATAAATACTTGATGAAGGAACAACCAGATGCATAAGAGAATGGAAGAGTGTGTGGCTGGGAACGGGGCTGGCTAGATGACGGCCAGCCGGGGTTACAGAGGGCTTTGTCAGGCTGAGGAATAGTGTGTCCACTCCTGGGAACATAGTGAAATCCACTCCCCTGGAATCTAGACCACACAGGACTTTGGAGAGAGATTTGGTCTGGAGAGAAGGGGATCAGATGTTTATTCCTGATTCTTTATTTGTAAGGCATACCTTAGAGGCAAATATATTAACATCATGAAATCAAAACCCAATCTAACAAAGAGCTCAGGTAATCAAAAAAAATTTTCTTAAGTATAATCATGTACAAGAAACCTAAACATCCCATGATAGAAGAGTGGTTAAGTAAATGATGAGGCAAGACTGGGGATAGGACGACCAGTTAAGAGCTGCTGAGAGCTGACAGTAAGGGATGGAGAAAAGTGAATGGATTTTAGAGATATATTGGAGGTAGAATCCCCAGGACGTGGTGACTGATGAATGTGAGAGATGGAGAGAGTGGTGTCAGGGATAATTAATGCCTGTGTTTCTGGCTTGGGCAACTGAGTGGATAAAGGTGCTATTTACTGAGATGGGAGGACACTGGCGGAGCCGGTGGAAATGATAAATTCAGTTTTCAACATGTTGAGCTCGAGACGTAACCAAAGATACTCATCACACAGTTGCTTATATAGGTCTGAAGCTCAGGAGAGATGTCTGAGCTAGAGACGTAGATTTAAAAAGCACTGGCTTATAGCTGGTAAATGAAGGTGCGGAGATGCCCTGGCAACACGTGTAGAGTGAGAAGTGGTCTAGGACAGAGGCTTGAGGAACCCCAACATTTAAGGGGTGGATAGAAGTAATGAACCCCAACATTTAAGGGGTGGATAGAAGAATGCCCAGAGTGGAGACGGATAAGGAGCAGTCAGGGAAGTAAGAGAAAAACCAGGGAAGGGAGATTTGTGGTCAACAGCATCAGATGGCGCTAAGAGGTCAGAAAAGAAAGGGACTTAGTGTCCACTGGATTTGGCAATGAGAAGGTCATGGGTGACTGTGGTAGGGACAACTCCCATGGAATAGTGGGGACTGAAGCCAGTTTAAGTGGTGTGAGGAGCGATCAGGAGGTGAGAAGTTTAGCCAAGCTGTTTAAGAAGCTAGACTGTGGAGGTGATAAGAGATATAAGGTAACAGCTGAAGGGAAACAGAGGATAAGGAAAGGTGGTGTTAGGATGGGACAGACATAAACACCTTTAAATGCTGTTAGGAGAAGAACCACTGGAAAGGACATGGAAAAGACCTGGAAGGACATATGCTGAAATGTTAATAGTGATTATCTGTAGATTCTGGAATCAAGAGACCTCTGAATGTCCGAAAACAGTCCAAATAGTATTCACTGCTGTTTTGGTATTATCTATTTTATTATTACAGAATGCTCTGGAATGCATCAATTTACACATAGCTTCACTCAAATATGCAGAGATTTGATGGATGGGAATATCCTGCTGCCTGACTACGCTGGAGAGCAGAGGAAGCATTTGCAATGATCAACACTGGTGGTAGCCAGCATCCAACATGGCCCCCGAGGATCTACATCTCCTGGTATTCAAGCCTTTGTATGAGCCCTTCCCACACTGAGTCGGGGCTGCCTGTGTGACTAATATATATCGTACAAATGACAATTAGGACCAAGGATAGGTCCTAAAAGGCACTACCACTTCAGCCCTGGTCTCTTATATTGCTCGCTCTGGATGAAGCCAGCTGCTTTATCTTTTTTTTTTTTTTTTTTTGCGGTATGCGGGCCTCTCACTGTTGTGGCCTCTCCCATTGCGGAGCAACAGGCTCCGGACGCGCAGGCTCAGCGGCCATGGCTCACGGGCCCAGCCGCTCCGTGGCCTGTGGGATCTTCCCGGACCAGGGCACGAACCCATGTCCCCTGCATCGGCAGGCGGACTCTCAACCACTGCGCCAACAGGGAAGCCCCAGCTGCTATATCTTAAAGACACTCAGGATGCCCCACAGAAAGGCCCACATGGAGGGAAAAGGCCCCTGGCCAAGAGCTAGCATCAACTCACCGTCATAAGAGTGAGCCACTTTGGATGAGGATCCTCCAGTCCCAGTCAAGCCTTCAGGTACAGCTCCAGCTGACACTTGGACGGCAACTTCAGGAGAGACCCTGCGCCGGAGCCTCCAGCTGAGCTGTTCCCAAATTCCTGACCCACAGAAACTGTGAGAAATGTGAAATGATTATTGCTGTTTCAAGCTGTTACATTTTGGGGTGATTTGTCATGCAACAGTAAACGACTAATGCAGGCACCTTGCACACTTTATGGGGCCCATAGGAGGCTTTATCCACTAGACAACAGTCTGGATGCAACGGCATTTCAAAACAGATGTACTGATGTGTGTTAGGTGTGAATAATGGGCCACATGCTCAGACATCCTTCTGTGTGTGGAGCACCAACTCTCCTACCCCATCGCACATAAATGGACAATACTGGTTGTTTTGCAAATAATATTTAATACTTAAGTGTTGTACATGACTCAAATATGAGTCAAGAGTGTGTGAAGGCTTTGTGATGCTGTAGTTTCAGGATGTAATTTTGGTGCAAGTGGACTTGAACAGTTTCAAATTGTATAATTAATGATATTCCATTTCCATGACAACTACTAATTAATCCTGCCTGTTAGTGTGAACTTTTAGCCTGTGCGAGTTTAAGTCCTCCTAGCTGACATGGGAGAGCAAATTACCTTAGGCTTTCATTTTTTAATAAAATGACTGGCAGTGGAAGGAAGGAAGGGGTCGGGTAGGTGGTGGGGTGCTACTCCCTGGGAACCAGTGGACCACGAATTCAGCATCTGAGCTTATCAAATCCCCTGAGGTCAGGGGATAGCCCTTTTCTACCTGTTTTCTCATTGCTGGCACACTACCTGGCACATAATACTGGCTCATTAAATATTTGTTGAACAAATAGCAGTTGAATAAATCATAGTTCCATTCATCCTCCCCTCTCCCTCTCTGTACTCTTAGAATTTAACAGAAACTCTTTAGAAGGTTTCAACCTGTTCCACCTCTGCAGAAGCTCACTGAGGGAAAGCGTTTCACATGGGAGTGGAAGCATTTCTCCGGGGCCAAAGACAGTAGCAATCTCCCTTCCCCCTCCCACCTCCTCATGACCCGGGAAGTGAAACTGGAGGGTGTGGAACTGGAATCCTTCCATAGACCCCTCTCCTCTCTGTCAGCACAGTGCCTGGCACACAATGGGCCAGGCACACATCACTGACTGATTGAATAAATGAAGCACCAGTGGGAAAGTCAGTCACCGATAGCCATGGTGGCAGTGTATCCAAGCAGGACCCTATGGAACCTTCCCAGAACAGCCTTCCTCACCCATGTCCTCTGCCTGCCTCAAAAACTGTAGCCTCCTACGCTTCCCTGAGTTCCAAAGAGTACATTTAATCAGAGAAGTTGAGAAAATGAAGAAAGAAAGGAGAACAGGCAAGGAAGGCAAAAATAAAAATAGTTTAGCCATTAAACAAAGTCAAGGACCTTTAGTTCCTCCTCAAGGGCTAGAGATAATATCCTGAGCCACGTCCTTTGAGCTGTTTTGCAGAGACTGAAACCCTCACCAGGTGGAAGAAGTTAACTGTAAGCTGACCACAAGCAGGGAGACCCCAGATGGGTTGGAACCAGAAAGTTGATGATGTTGACCCCTGATTACCTCACTATCAACCAATCAGAAGACTGTTCATGAACTGATCACGTACCCCCCAAACCCCTCCCTCACCCTGTCTTTAAAAACCCTTCCCTGAAAGTCTTTGGGGAGCTGGGGTCTTTTAAGCATTAGCCGCCCTGAACTCCTTGCTTGGTGCCTGCAATAAACACTGCACTGTCCTTTGCCACAACCCGGTCAGGAGATTGGCTTTACTGCATAGGCAAGTGGACCCAAGTTTGGTTTGGTAACAGCAGAGGTTTGGGGGGGGTGTCTGAAAATCTAGTGAAGAGTCTCATTCTCATCCAGATAGGCCCCCCTGGTTTCATTTTGTGGCCCGGGGGTAGAATGTGGCACCTGGAGACACTTTGGCTTCCCAAACAAGCTTTCTTCCTACTGTCCTTTGAAGGGAGGCAAATCTCCCTCAGGGCAGTTAACAGATTTGTGGCTGGCCCTGGTCACTGTGGTCATTTCCAGAAGGAAACAAAAATAGTTCTCCACTCCCACATCCTGACCAGTGTAGGGCAGGCAAGCCACTTGCCAAGCCAGACAAAGACATTCCTGGCTCCCTCTGGGGCATTCTTTGAGCTCATCACCTGGGCCTGATGACAAGAAGAGGAACTGTTGTTGTGGGACTTGAGGGCCAGGGGGCTTTGATGGGTGACAGGGAGGATCCAGGTCACCCTGCTGCGACCACCAGCAGCTCTTTAACTTCCATGATGATTTGTGGATCTGCCGGACAGATGGATGGCTGGAGATTGGCAGGAACACTTGTCCTGGATTTCGGTAGATGGGGGACACTAGGCAGCCTGTTGCTGGAATATTTGTAGCAAGAACACTTGTTTATGAAACGAGATACCTTTTAATAACCAGCTCTTCTTGCCTCTCCATTTATAAATGATGGAGGCAGCTGGTCCTGAGAGAGGACAGCATAACACAGGAATTAGAACAACTGTGTGTCCAGACCAGCCTAAAGGCTATGGATGAGTTGGACAAAGCGTGTTTCTGATGTTCTCAGGTGCCCCTCTGGGGAGCATATTTTGAGCCCACAGATGCTTCTGTGCTCACTCCCTCCTCTGCTCTATCAAAATCTTCTCTCTATAAAGGCTCTGCTATCAGTCATGGACACTGCAGTGAGAATTAAAGTCATGCAAGGCTTTTCTCTGAATGTGCCTCTAATGAGTTAAAGTCTCATCTGTGAGTGGTGGTCTACTTTGGTCTATCAAAGGCCACAGTGCAAATCTTGATTAATTCAAAGAAATTCTGGTGTTGATACTTTAGAATAAAGAAGTTAAACAGTTTTTACTTTTTCGAAGAACTTTCAAAGTACACTCATAAACTTTTCCACCTTCTTGTAAATTTGGGAAGTAAGCTGGATAATTATTTTTATCTTCATGTTGCACAGAAGAAACTGAGGCAGAGCGCTTAAATGATGTGCACAAACTCCAGGACGCGTCCATGGGCTGGCACTGGCATGAAAGGACTCAACTCAGGATGAACGTCTTTCCAGGGACTATACATTCCTATGTAGGCCAAAGACAGCTCCACACATTGGCTGTCTCTTCCATGTGCTAATTGCTTTATGACTAGCTATCACTTAATCCACACAACAGTCCTTGGAGGGGGGGATTTGGTCCCCCTTTCACAGATGTAGGCATGGGGGCTCAGAG
The DNA here is from genome assembly GCF_964270905.1 of Leucopleurus acutus. NCBI lineage: Eukaryota > Metazoa > Chordata > Mammalia > Artiodactyla > Delphinidae > Leucopleurus > Leucopleurus acutus. The sequence goes on along the minus strand of NC_139142.1, from coordinate 131,953,237 downwards.
AATTTAAGCAATTCATCCAATTTCTTACAGCCAGAACGTGGCAGCACTGAGATTTCAGTCCAAATCTCTCTAACTCCTAGCTGTGCCTCCTGCTCTTAGCAGGTCATTTAGAGACTCCCCACGTCTCTCTTAGTCCCTGAGCAGAGGGGGATGGGAACTGCACAAGAGGCTGTTGCTCCAGCTCTGATGGGGGGAGGGCTCTTGGGGACCTTTTCAAGTCTCTGTGGAACAGCAAGTTCCCATGCATGTGAAGATCTGCTGAGCTGGATGTTAAAAAAAAAATGCACCGTTAGCTTTTTGAAGCCACATCACATTTTAGTGATTTATCATCCTATAAAGGCAGAGGAGGGCAAAAACAAAATATGGGAACAAGTGGTTTCCTATGGAGAGAAGGGACTAGCCCCTGCCGCGTTGTTTGTTTATATAGGACGGCAGATGGAATTCCTCTCCTGAATGCCTCCGGCAAGGGTCTCCATCCTCTGAATTCCTCTTCTGTGCTATCACAAGACAGGGAGTCTCGTAAAATCAAGAAAGGGATTCAGTGTCTTCTGCTTCACAACCCTCTCCCCACCACCAGAAAAGCCTATTGATTAGAAAGGAAAGGTCACAGCCCCTCTAGCAAAGCTACCCAGCAATTCATTGAAACAGTCAGAGCTTCTCCCAGCCCATCTACTTTCATTTATAAAACACTTACCCAATGTCCATTTGTATGAGGTGTCATTTATATATTCACACACATAAATATATACATAGTATATACAACTCATCCTCATCATAACTAGCTAATACTTGGCGACACTTACTATGCCCCCAAGCACTGCTCCAAGAAATTTACGTGTAAGAACTCAACTCATCCTCATACTATCCCTATGAGATAGGTAATTTATGATGCCACATTTACAGATTTGGAAAATGAGGCACAGAGAAGTAAAATATCTTGGCCAGGGATATACATAGGTTTGAACCCAGTCCTCCTGAATGCAATGGATTGCTCTTACCCGTCGTTAAAAAGCACCTCCAAGAAGATCGGAAAGCCTGACTAATGGAAGTGTGGACAAATGTCTGGGGAGAGCAGAGCAGGGAGGGACCACCTGCCTGGGAGAAGCCCGTGGTGAGAGCAGTTTTCATTGAGGAAGGAGTCTGTGAACTGACAGCCTACCTCAGCTGATAAATTCTTTCCTGCCCTTATGGTCGATGGCTGCCCCTTATTCTCTCCATGGGAATGGAGTAACAACGAGGTTAGTATTAGCAGTAGTAGTAGCAGCAGCAGCAATGCAAGTGGCAATAATGATGCAATGCTTCATTTACCCAGCCCTGTGGCAGGGGTCCAGCGCTTTAGATCTGCAAATTTCCTTGATCACTGAAACCTAATCTTTTAAGGGCAACCTGTGTGTTGGCTGCAGTCTATGTTATGTTACCGAAGCCCCTCAACAATTCTGTGAGGTGGCTCTTGCTATTCCCATCGTGCCAATAAGGAAACTGAGGCTCAGAGGTGTTAACTTGCACACTTCAGTGGCCTGGTTAGGATGGAGTTGGGTTTGAATCCACGTTTGCATGAGTTTCCCACTTCCCCTTGCTACCATTTTAACAAAAATCTTTCTAAAATATGCTTCACCGGTACGTACTTTCCTTAGTAAACATGGAGCAACACAATCCAGCTTCTTCTTGGGGCTGCAAGGCCATCCCTGTGAACACAAGCCACTGTCTGCAGTATGTGCTCGAGCACTAAGGAAGGACCTAGTAATTGGCTTGAGCTATCACTTACTTGGCCAGAACGGCTCCGTTGCCCATTACCTCCCCAGAGATCCTGCTAGGGATTATTAAGTTTTATGGGGTGATGGAGCTTTATAGCCCTATAAATAGCTCGGTCTGTCTTGTTCTCAGAGCTGTTGTTTTTTCAGATTCCCACCTTGTGACCTTTTTTGTTCTCTGTCATCACTTCTTGAAGCCAGTTGCCTGCACATCTATTTCCATGACTTCCACGCACTTCCCCACTTTCTGTTTGGAACTGAGTGTGGAGCAGAATCAAGATTGCCCATGGAAACCAAGGACTGTGGTTTTTTTTTTTTAATTTTTTATATCTTTATTGGAGTATAATTGCTTCACAACGTTGTGTTAGTTTCTGCTATAAAACACAGTGAGTCAGCTATATGTATACATATATCCCCATATCCCCTCCCTCTTGAGTCTCCCTCCCACACTCCCTATCCCACCCCTCTAGGTCGTCACAAACCACTGTGCTGATCTCCCTGTGCTATGTGGCTGCTTCCCACTAGCTATCTATTTACATTTGGTAGCATATATATGTCAGTGCTACTCTCTCACCTCGTCCCAGCTTCTCCTCCCCTCCACCCCGTGTCTTCAAGTTCATTCTCTACGTCCGCATCTTTATTCCTGTCCTGCCACTGGTTCATTAGTACCATTTTTTTAGATTCCATATATGTGTGTTAGCATATGGTATTTGTTTTTCTCTTACTTCACTCTGTATGATAGACTCTAGGTCCATCCACCTCATTACAAATAACTCAATTTGTTCCTTTTTATGGCTGAGTAATATTCCATTGTATACATGTGCCACATCTTCTTTATCCATTCATCTGTTGATGTACATTTAGGTTGTTTCCATGAAGGACTGTGTTTAAAATGAAGTAAAATACAATCTGTATTTTACTTCAGAACCAGAACCAGCCCTTTGATTGGGCTTCCCAGAGAGCTTCCTGATTTTTTTTTTTTTTTGCAGTACGTGGGCCTCTCACTGCTGTGGCCTCTCCTGTTGCGGAGCACAGGCTCCGGACACGCAGGCTCAGCGGCCATGGCTCACAGGCCCAGCCGCTCCGCGGCATGTGGGATCTTCCCAGACCGGGGCACGAACCTGTGTCCCCTGCATCGGCAGGCGGACTCTCAACCACTGCGCCACCAGGAAAGCCCAAGCTTCCTGGTTTATAACACTGTGTCATTGGCACAGACAGTGACATTTCCACAGTTTGACAGGTCTGCAAACAGAAACTCAAGGATATGAACTGGCTTGCTTAGACTCACATGAACTCATGAACTGGGGTTTGAAATCAGATCATTTTAATGCCTAGCTTCCTGCTGTGCCCACTGGGTTGGTTGGCAGCGTGTAACAACGGTCAGATGCTTCTAGCCACTCATCTTTGGCTTCACTGGGACAGTGACTTATCTAGCAAGGTAGGGTTAAAAAGGTCCTTGGAATCAGGACTCATACACTTAAAGAACCCTCAGATAACTGTCTCAGCTCAAAAGCATCTCTCTCATGGACCCTGAAGCCACTCCATGAGACACTGATGGCCATTGGAAATGTTTTTATTGGGGGGAGGGGGAGGACAGTAAGCCACCAAGCTACTATAGCTCGTTAACACTTTAGCAATAATTAATTTATCATTCATTCATATGCCAGGTATCAAGTATCCTGGCCTTTAAGGTTCAAATGAAATACAGTAAGCTCAACCTCATTCCATGTGTGGTGGGAACCTCCCTCTCCCTCCTAATTTTTCCATGGATTCTGGTGGGGAAGGGAGCTTGAGCTTTTCCTCATCACCGTGGGCTGTGAGTGCCAGGATCTGATGAATTAATTCTGTGGATTCCCCATACCTGTCCTCTCTGGCTTCACTCCAGATGTGCAACACCGCTCCATTTCTTTGATTTCCCACAGAAAAAAATGATTCATACAAGGTTTCTATAAGTGCAGCATGTGTCACTGAAGATTGAGGATATGGTGAAACATGGTTCCATCACACCCTATAAACTCCAGATTCAAATATCAAATTCTTCTGCTCTTAAAAAAGTCCCTTAGCCATTTCTACTCACCTGGGTTCCTGCCATGTACACAGACTCTCTCCCTTCCTCTTTTCTCTCCTCTGTTCCCCTCAATTCTAGTTCATTTCTTACGCTAAGCAAGTAATCCTGTTCTCTCTAACCTCTGTCTCATCAGATAACATTTCCTCGACCACTGCACATTCAGCCATTCATTTATTCAACAAGGATTAAGCAATATTCACTATGAGGCACCATGCCAGGCACAGCTGAAGATGCAAAGATGAATACGACATGGGTCCTGATAATCTAGGAGCTGATAATCTAGTAGAGGAGATAAGATACACACTGGATAACCAGAACATAAGGTAGAATGTGCTAAGAAGTTGAAGCATGTGGGGAGAGAGGCCATGCTGTAGGTGACCAATGAACAGGGTACAGGTGGACTTAGATCCTTCCTGGAAGGGGGAGGAAGAGGTCTGAAGCCTGAGGCAGCACAACCTGGGTGAAGTGCAATAGCTGGGAACCAAGGGAGCTGAGGGGTTGGCGGGAAGGACTTGAGAACCTGGGATTCTGCACCCAAAGAAGGGATCAGGGCACAGGAAGCCCTTAGAATGATATTTCTCCCTCCTACCTCCACCTCCATATCCTGACTCTCTTATCAGGCTGGGCTAGAGCTGGGTGAGAAGAGAAGTGGGCTCTCCCCAGGAAGCATGGATTGAACGACTTGGACTCTCTGATAAGAGCAATGGCCAAGGTCATCACTCACAATTCTGTCCGTGTAACTATTAGAGGAAGCACCTGGCACACAGTAGGTGCCCAATGACTATGTGCTAAATGAATGAATGGAGGGTGAACAGGACTGAAAACGGCTGTTTGGGTTTGGTAGAGGATATAATTTATCCTAGTGAAAAGACAGAAAGATATCAGAATTGGGGTCAGGGGTCATGAGATCTGGATTTTAGCTCTGGATTTAGTTCTCTTTTACTTTCTAGCTTGGGCAGGAGATCATTACCCACTCATTCATTCATTTGTTCAATGAGCAATACCAGTATCCACTCCATGTCTAACTCTAGGCAACAAAAGCTGAATAAAGAGCTCAAGTGTTACGGTACAGACAGAAATATACCAAATGTTGAAATAATTGTATAAATTTTAGAAAAGAGAATTTTATAAATATTAGATATTTTATAAATATGAGGGAATCTCTGTGATCCCTCCCAGACTGTTGCAGGATTAGACAGGATAGAATGACTCTCTCAACCTCCCTTTGTCCAGCCTGTCTGGGCAGTCCAGCTTAAAACAGTATCTTTGGAGTGCGTTTAAATTATTTATACCCTGTGACGCTGGAAATAGTGAACTCTTGCTTCATTCTGACAAGTATCATTGCACTAAAGAGTAGGATGTAGAACACATGGGTCACACTGAAGGAAAAAACATCAACTAGGTTTCCTTTGATCCTGTCCACTAATAACCCCCAGGTGAGTTTAGGAGGAGCTCACACCTTGAAGTGAGAGGCAGGCTCCAGTCTGACCGCCAAGGAGAAGCGTGCATGCTGTGTGTGGGCTGAGGGTGTAGAAAGCAAGCCAACTCATGTGCTGGGGTGAAATAAGAGCATTCACCGCTTATTCTAGAAATGTACCGGGACCCAGCTTCCATTTTTACTGCATAGGTGTATGTGTCTATATCATGTAGATTTGCATAGAGGAAAAGACTGAATGGACATATAAAGTATGTTATTAATAATACCTGTCCCTTGAGTTCTTACTGTGTATCAAGTGCTTTGTAAATATTATTTAAGTTGATCCTATAACAAACCTGTGTGGTGAAGTATTCTCTCTGTTTTACAGATGAGGAAAATGCGGATCAGGAGGTGGACTCGCTTGCCTGCGGTCCCACCGGAGTGGCTAGTGGAGCTTGTCTATTGATGCTGAGCCCCGGCTGCCATGAACCACCACCTCAACAGTGGTGTGTATTAGTGACATTTAATCTCTGGGTGTGCGTGTGTGGGGTGGGTGGTTTTAAATGTTCTTCTTGATTATCCATATTTTCTCATTTTTTTCAATGAGTAAATATTGCCTTTGTAATAAGGAGAGAGCAAGAGCGTGATTGAAACATCTCTTCCCTTCTCCCATTCCTTTAGAACCATCCTAGGGGACAAATTCAACTTTCCTGCATCCTTCCTCTCAACATTCCTGAAGGGCCAGCAGGGCCCAGGCCTCTGCCAGGAATTAGGAACCTAGAGTTCTCATCTGGAAAAAACTCACAGTCTCGTGGGGCCTCTTCTGTCACAGTGGTGGTGGTGGGGGTGTCACCTTTTCAGGTGATAGAGTCAGAACACCCAAGGAATTGTGTCAATCAAGGCGGGTCAAGATGGGACAGCAACCACATTACTTCACTTAGTAAAAACATGTATGTAAGATTTTAAATAGCCAGATTTCAGTGTTAACCATCATTCCTATTTTTGAAAAGCCCAATGAAAATAGAAAAAAAATGTGACAAAGGGGAAAAGAAAATGAGAGCAGAGGTACAGAAGACCAGCCCTGAGGAAGGGAGGTGTGATCACAGGTGTAGAAGGAATCAGAGCAATTGTAGGCAAAGGAAGGTGTGACTACAGCAACAAATTTGAAAACTAGAAGAAATGGTGAAGCAAAAATAGATGCAATGAGATGAAAAACTTGAGTAGATCAATGCTGTAAACTAATACATAAAACCTGAAAGAGTACAAAAACAAAAACTAAATAATCTAACTTGTGAATAGAGATACCAACATATTCTTACATATTGATATTTGGGATAAACCCTTGGATCAAAGTATATTATTCTTTTGTTACAATGCTAATGTTTTATTTAGACTTCTACTTCTATATTCATCAACAGATTAAAGGAAGAAAATGTGATCAGATCAATGGAGGTTGACAAGACATTCAGTAAAATTTAGCAGCCTTTCCTAATAAAAATCCTAAGAAGGGGCTTCCCTAGTGGCACAGTGGGTGAGAGTCCACCTGCCGATGCAGGAGACACGGATTTGTGCCCCAGTCTGGGAGGATCCCACATGCCGTGAAGTGGCTGGGCCCATAAGCCATGGCCACTGAGCCTGTGCGTCCGGAGCCTGTGCTCTGTAACGGGAGAGGCCACAGCAGTGAGAGGCCCATGTACTGGAAAAAAAAAAAACAAAAAAAAAAAACCAAACCTAAGAATAGAAGGAAATAGTTAATATAACTATCAAAAGACAACAGCAAATATTATAAATGGTGACATGTTAAAACATTTCCATTTAAATCAGGAACACTGTCCCCACTATCGTTAAACATTGGTTTGGAGGTTCTAATGGGTGCAATAAAACAAGAAAGTGAAATAATTTCTATAAAATTTTGGAAAAAGAGATAAAATTGCCCATTTTGCTGATGCTATAATTACATCTTGTATTTTAGAGTTAGTTAAAAAAAAAAAAAAACCAAACCAAAACATCCCTAGCACTAATAAGGAAATTTGCCACTTGGTACTGATATAAATATTTTATTTTAAAGTGTAGGGTTTTTTTTCTAAACTAATAGTAGACTAGCCATAGGAAGAAATGGAAAATAACTCATTCATAACAGCATCAAAGTTATAATAAACTTAGGAATAAATTTGAAAAGACAGGTACAGGACTTTTATGAAGAAAACTTAAAGTCTTATTTAAAGTCTTAAGGGCTGAACAAATTGAAAGATATCCCACATTCTTGTATAGAAAACTTAATATAATAAGAGTAAGAATAAGAATAAGAATGTAATACAATTCTAATTGGGATCTCAATGGTTCATATGTCTTCTGGAAAACAAGGCTAGAGGGCTTTACAGGGTATTAAAACATATCACAAAGTCTCTGCAATCAGAGCCAGAAGAGTACTGGCACAGGAGTAGATGGATAGAACACAACAGAAAGCACCAGAAGAGTCACAATGTTTGTGACTGTAATATGTGACAAGGGTGACATTTTATTCCAGTTGCGAATGAATATTTCTGTAATAAATGATGATGGCATCACTGGCCATCCATGTGAAAGAAAATAAAGTTGAATCCTTCTCTTATACTGTATTTACAAATAAATTCTAGATCAATGAAAGGCCTAAATGTAAAAAATAAAACAAAAAATATTGAAATCTAGGAAAACATGTATAATGTAGGGAATAGCAATACCTTTCAAACTAAGACAATAAACCTAAAAGCTATAAATGAAAAATAGATGAATTACTACATTAAATTGCTATACTAAATTTGAAATAAATGTATGATACTATAAATAAGATAAAAAAGCAAATGAAGTTGGAGTCAGGGAATAGATGTGCATTGCATATGACAGATAAAGGATGAAAATCTATAATAGAAAATTCTTATTAATTAAATTAAAAAGATAAGCAGCTCAATAGAAAAATTAAAGAGCAAATCCAAATTGACTGATAAACATATGCAAAGATGCTCAGCCTCGTTACCAATCTAGAAAATGCACAATTGTTACTTACATTGTTACACAAAGTAACAATGGGATATTGTTGGAATTGGGAGATGATGGGAATTTTTGCTCATATACTGCCAATGGAAATATAAGTTATCAACTTTTTTTTTTTTTTTTGAGGAGAGGGAAGCAATATGGCAACACCTATTACAAGTAAAAACACACATATCTTCTGACCCAGCAAGCTCACTGTTGAGTGTGCATCTCATAGGAATAAAAGTATCAGAATGGAAGACTAGCCACAGGATAATATTAATTGCAGGGTGGCACAGTTATGTGAATGCTGTCCTTGGAGGTGTGTATAGCATACTGGCATTGACAGAAACACGCGTGCAGTGGCCAAACACGGGAAATCAGGCCATAGCCTCTTGGTGGACAAATGGCTGAGTGTATAGGGTCCACACATACCATGGAATATTGGGCAACAATTAAAGGGAATGAGTTGGATCTATACCAACTGACTCAGAGGGACTTCCAGGAGGTATCAGGAAAAAGAAAGGCAAGGTGTGGAGAGATGCAAAGTCTCAGTTTTTGTGAAATTAACTATGCTCCCAGTCCCCTCATGAAGAAAGGTACTTGAGGATGCATGCCAAGGAGGGAACCGGGGAGGTAAGTTCAACCGAACCAAACCAGATGACACCAAATCAGACCAGATCAGATAAGAGTAAACGAAACCAAACCAAACTAGACCAGACCAAACCAGGCCAAATCAAGATAGACCAGACCAGACCAAACCAAACTAAATCCAACTAAAACCAATCAAACCAGATCAGACCAGAACAAGCCAAGCCAAACCAAACCAAACTAAACCAGACCAGACTAAACCAGACTAAACCCACCTAAACCCGACTAAACCCAACCAAGTCAGTCAAGTCCAGAGCAGACCAAACTAAACCAGCTCAGACCAGACCAAACTAAACCAAACCTAAACAAAAACACACTGTCAAAGTGTCTCTGACTAAGCATCATACGTGACATCCTTTTCATGTTAAGATATGTGTGTGTGAGTGTATCTGCATATAATGATGAATGAAATGATGGCTACTAAATTATTAGTGGTGATAGCTCAGTGTGTTGGGAATTCAGGCAATTTTTATTTTCCTTGAACTTCTTTGTGGTGTTCAATTAAAAAATATAATATAGAGTATATATTATTTACCTAATTAGGAAAAAATTAGAGCTTCTCCACTGTCGAAAAATGATTTTTTTATACATCTTTATTGGAGTATAACTGCTTTACAATGTTGTGTTAGTTTCTGCTGTATAACAAAGTGAATCAGCTATATGCATACATATATCCCCACAACTCCTCCCTCTCGAGCCTCCCTCCCACCCTCCCTATCCCACCCCCTAGGTCGTCACAAAGCACTGAGCTGATCTCCCCGTGCTATGCAGCAGCTTCCGAAGAATGATTTTTGAAAAAAAGGAAAAGGGGGAATAAAAGAAATCTCTTCATTCTGCAAGTTAGTAGAGAGCTCTCCTCAGGGTCCTTCTGGCTTAAGTTAGGAGGGCACATCCATCCTAGAGCTTCTGGAACACAAGCAGGACTGCTGGCTGCTAAGCCCCCAAGGAGCCTTGTGCCCACAGTGAGTTTCTGGGCTCCAACCACATCGTGGTGCATCTTCTGCATCAATTTGGCTTCTGCTCTGGGCCTCTTCCCAGGAATTTCGGAGGAGAGAGAGGAGACTGCAGGGAACAGAGTGAGCTGGCGGGTCGCTCTCCAGGGCAGGAAACCCAGCCCTGCTGCGGTGCTCACAGAAACAAAAAGGAAAGTTTACTGTGGCACAGGGCTGAGTCACATTGATGGATAAGAAGGATCTCTAGTTACACTGGCGTGATTACTCAGGCTTTTCTCTCTGTGGGTCCCAGACTGTTCCGGAGCATGGCTTTCCAGGGAGGCCCATGGGATTGAGAAGAGAGTGGGCTCATGACTCTATTTTCAGTTGCCTAATATCTAAAACACAACCCAGGCTCTCGTCTCAATCCTTGTGGGCCAGACCTCTGGTGGAACTTTCTACAATCCCCGGCAGCTCTAACTAAGGGTGGAGGACATCCTTCACCCTCTTTCTCCCCACCGTGGTTGATGTTGGAAGGGAAAGAGTCCCATGACCACAGCTCAGCATTGCCTCTCTTTTTTCATACACAGCTTGGGTTTCTGTGGGCTCTCTTTGTTTTTCCCTCTGCCATTCTTTTTCTTGTATCCTCCTGACTGTGTCCCGGGGAAGAGTTAGATCTGACGGCTGAAATATGAAAACATGAACAAATCGCAAAGACAGACAGACAGACAGACAGACATGAGAACTAAGCTCAGGAAATGCCTCTTCCAGTATCTTTCTCAAGTACCCTTCTCAGCTTTGGAGGACACTGACCAAGTCCCCCACAGTGCCTTGCGCTAAATAGTTGTTCAATAAACACGTATTAGAGTAAGGTCTGTGTCTTCCCCATACTGTGTGTGAGAGGCCACATGTGGAGCCACCTGCCTCTCTCACATGTCAGCATGGGCTCGTTTAGCAGATTAACTCACAGATAAACCATCTGTTAGAAAAGGATGCCTTTGAGTCTCAGGGACTCCCCACGTGCTGATGGAATAAGACAAGGGAAGATATATTTTGAAGCCTGGGACAGAGGGGAAGCTGAGTGGGAGAGGTAGATGCTACAGAGAAAGGTGGAAGGGAATGGAGTCAAGGAAAGGGGAAGAAAGTCATTCAAGAAAGTGTGGGAGACTCTGAAGCCAGCCAGTGATGATGGCAACAATAATAATACGATAATGGCCATTGGTGAGGTGCTTCCCAAGGCCTTGGGAGCTAAATCACTTCCCTCTCGCTCTGCAGGGGATGTTTGTGGGGTCACTTTTTACTTTTCAGTCCCCAAGGCCCGGGAAGGGATCACTGGGCCAGTGCCACATGTCCTCAGCCCAGGTTCTGGGCTGTCATGCCGGGAGGGCTGTGTCTTTCAGCAGGAGATTAGTGTGCTGGGTAGAACAGGAGGAAGCCTCTAGGGAAGGCTGGGGCAGCAGAGGAGTCAGCTATTGCAAAACCAGACAAGTGGGCTGAGCCTGAGTCCCAATCCCTGGGCCAAGTCCTTTCACCGCGGCTCGGAGCCAGCCTGGGGAAATGAGTTCACTTGCTGGCTCCCATCCAGGTCTGATCGGCCTAGGATCAGGGTAGGTTCAGGATACTGCCTGGTTTCCTGCTCTGGGCATTCCTGCCGGCCCCCCATCCCCCAGTTGCCCCCAGCAGGGCCGACTGGCCTACAGGCCTGCAGAGGATCAGGCTTGCCTCCTCCAAGAAGCCTTCTGGGCTCCCTAGAGACAAGGTTTCCCGAACCTTCGGATCTCTGTCCATCTTGTCTTTGTGACCCAGGGTGAGCTGTTTCTGGGCAGGGCCTGACATCCATCCCTTTCCTGGTCTCCACAGCATTTGGCAAGTTGTCTCCTACACAGGGGGATCCTTAGGGAACCAGCTTTGAGGTCAGATAGACTTGGGTGCAAATCCGGCCTCGGCCTCTAATCAGCTGTGTGACATGGGCCAGAGGCATTCTGTTAGCCTCAGTTTCCTTACCTGTAAACTGGTGGTAAATATTTTTTAGGACAGTGTGAGGATTAAATTAAATAACACCTGTGAAGTGCTTCTAGCTCAGTGCCAGACATGTACAGGCTGGCCACCACATCTCAAACAGGTTCTATTAGTTTGTCATGTATGCTAATACAGTATTAATAAATCATTTATCATGTTTTTTAACATATTTATTGGAGTATAATTAATGGAGTATAATTGCTTTACAACGGTGTGTTAGTTTCTGCTTTATAACAAAGTGAATCAGTTATACATATACATATGTTCCCATATCTCTTCCCTCTTGCGTCTCCCTCCCTCCCACCCTCCCTATCCCACCCCTCTAGGTGGTCACAAACCACCGAGCTGATCTCCCTGTGCTATGCGGCTGCTTCCCACTAGCTATCTATTTACGTTTGGTAGTATATATAAGTCCATGCCACTCTCTCACTTCATCCCATCTTACCCTTCCTTTTCACCGTGTCCTCAAGTCCATTCTCTATGTCTGTGTCTTTATTCCTGTCCTGCCCCAAAGTTCTTCAGAACCTTTTTTTTTTTTTTAGATTCCATATATATGTGTTAGCATATGCTATTTGTTTTTCTCTTTCTGACTTACTTCACTCATTTATCATGTTTTTGCCCACATTTTCAGATGATGCACATCCTGTTGAAAGCCCTCCATCCGTGGTTGTCCACTCACAGTGGTAAGCAGGTGGGTGCCCTAATGCTTGCTACCTGGAGCCCAGATTTCCCTTGGTTGTTTCTCCTCAAGGCCACCTCAGCCTGCACCCCACTTCTAGCAAGGGCTGCCCCCCCCAGATCTGGCTTTTGGTGACTGAGGAGAGTGCCAGAGGCAGGCTATGGACCTGCCCCAGGGAAAAGCCAGTTCAGGGAATCGGCTGTCTTGTAGGGATTGGACACAGCACTCATTAGAGGCCAATGAAACACCTGTAACTTGACATGCTGCCTTGGGACTACAGGCATCAGCATTTGTACCTAATTGCTGTCTGCTTGCTTGCCACACAGAGAGGTTCTCCTGTTTAGGAGAATCAGGAAAGTGGGCAGCCTATTAGTGTCTGCTAAATCACCAATCCAACCATCCTATAAATATTTATTGAGCACTTACTATAACCAGGATATTATGCTACAAGGGGTTGCATGGACACAGAGGTCTAAGAGATGGTCCCTGGCCTCAGGGAGCTGAATGCCTGTTTGGGGGGACAGGAGAAGGTGCCCAGAATAGCACAAGGTGAAGTTCAAAGAAGGAAAAGACAACCCAGACCTGAGGAATCTGGGGAGAGCTCCCCAGGGCAGGTGCCCAGGTCTAGCTTAATTCTCCATTCTTAGATGGAAACATTACATTTGGGATCATTTGAGAGGATACTGGTGGCAGGGCTGTCACTAATCTGAAAATGAGCTCCTCCTTTGGGCTTCTAGAGCAGGGGGTGGCAAATTTCCTCCATAATGGGCTAGATGTTCAGTACCGTCTTTCCTTCTCCTCTTCCTTCTGCTTTTTTTTTTTTTTTTTTTTTGCGGTACGCAGGCCTCTCACTGTTGTGGCCTCTCCCGCTGCGGAGCACAGGCTCTGGACGCGCAGGCTCAGCGGCCGTGGCTCACGGGCCCAGCCGCTCCGCGGCACGTGGGATCTTCCCGGACCAGGGCACGAACCCGTGTCCCCTGCATCGGCAGGCAGACTCTCAACCACTGTGCCACCAGGGAAGCCCCCTCCTTCCTTTTATAATAACCCTTTTAACATGTAAAAACCATTCTTAGCTCATAGGCCATACAAAAACAGGCCAAAGGCCAGATTTGGCTTGCAGCAGTAATTTGCCAACCACTGTTCTGGAGAATTACCAGGAGCTTGATATCGTTATGAGCAACAAGAGTAATACCTTGGTCCCTGGTTTAGTGTGTAGGCACTACGGTCTGCACTTTCCCTAAATTATATGTAACTCTCACAACAACCCAGTGAGCTAGGTACTATTATTATTTTGCCTTTTATAGGTGAGGAATTGAGGCTCAGAGAGGTTAAATAACTTCCTCAAGGGCACTCAGTGAAGAGGGGCAGACGCTGGATTTGAATCTAGGTCTCCTTGACTCAAGCACCCACTCTCTTAGCCATGGTGTCACACAAGCCTCAGCACAGAGGCTGGGGTAGTGCTTTTCCTTCCCATGGCTCCTGGGAATATCCATGTGACTAAGGAATGAAAAAGTACAGGAAAAGTAGTCCAGAATTGAGGAGAAGAAAAGGTTGATAAGGAACCCAATCTGGCTTTCCAATGTTGTTCCTGTACTCCCAGGTCCTTTCACATCTGAAAACCTTCTTTTCCTGCCCCCCACTGCCCTCTCCCCTCAGCTTTGAAGAGGGCTCTTTTCAGGCACTTTTATTAGCTTCTGGGGCACTAATTAAACGAGAGTCTGGATTCATTCATTCATTATACACATGGCTCCACTCCAATGAAGATCTGATGCATGTAAAAGGTCACATATGATCATTCTTTCCTCAAAAAGAGTGGGGCAAAAATTTACAAGCAGCTCATGCAGCTCAATAACAAAAAAAAAACAACCCAATCCAAAAATGGGCAGAAAAACTAAATAGACATTTCTCCAAAGAAGATATACAGACTGCCAACAAACACATGAAAGATTGCTCAACATCATTAATCATTAGAGAAATGCAAATCAAAACTACAATGAGATATCATCTCACACCAGTCAGAATGGCCATCATCAAAAAATCTAGAAACAATAAATGCTGGAGAGGGTGTGGAGAAAAGGGAACACTCCTGCACTGCTGGTGGGAATGTGAATTGGTACAGCCACTATGGAGAACAGTATGGAGGTTCCTTAAAAAACTACAAATAGAACTACCATATGACCCAGCAATCCCACTACTGGGCATATACCCTAAGAAAACCATAATTCAAAAAGAGTCATGTACCAAAATGTTCATTGCAGCTCTATTTACAATAGCCCGGAGATGGAGACAACCTAAGTGCCCATCATCGGATGAATGGATAAAGAAGATGTGGCACATATATACAATGGAATATTACTCAGCCATAAAAAGAAACAAAATTGAGCTATTTGTAATTAGGTGGATAGACCTAGAGTCTGTCATACAGAGTGAAGTAAGTCAGAAAGAGAAAGACAAATACCGTATGCTAACACATATATGTGGAATTTAAGAAAAAAAAATGTCATGAAGAACCTGGGGATAAGACAGGAATAAAGACACAGACCTACTGGAGAACGGACTTGAGGATATGGGGAGGGGGAAGGGTGAGCTGTGACATAGCGAGAGAGAGGCATGGACATATATACACTACCAAACGTAAGGTAGATAGCTAGTGGGAAGCAGCCGCATAGCACAGGGAGATCAGCTAGGTGCTTTGTGACCGCCTGGAGGGGTGGGATAGGGAGGGTGGGAGGGAGGGAGACGCAAGAGGGAAGAGATATGGGAACATATGTATATGTATAACTGATTCACTTTGTTATAAAGCAGAAACTAACACACCATTGTAAAGCAATTATACCCCAATAAAGATGTTAAAAAAAAAAAAGAGTGGGGCAAATAGCTACCAGCTCTGAGAACACACTTGACAAAATTTTTATTATTTTCCTTGCCATTGAATAAATTCAGAGAGGAAATTAAAATGCGGAGAAGAAAATAAATTCATTTGTTACCTTCTAGAAAGAATTACTTTGTAATTTTAAAAAAATGTAACAAAGATAAACACACACCCACACATCTGTCAGGCACAGCATGAAAGAAAGGGGTGATTTCTGGACTGTTTTCCCAGGGACAGGACCTGCCTCAGTAGAGACTTGATGGGCTCAGACTGCAGCATGTCAAGAAAACTCCAGAGCGTGTGATGTAATGTTTGCAACTTCTCAGCACAGAATAAGGAATCAAGAAGTGTCGGCTGTCATTAGTATCTCCATCAGCCCACTCAGTCAGAATGAGCCGAATTCATGAACAGTTGCTGGAATCTTCCTGCTCTGGGAGGGTGACCGCAGCTGACTCCAGAGTCCTGGCTCCAGAGGCAGAAAAGAGAGCAGGGAGGACAGAAACACCACCAAGCTCACACTGGGGGGAAACTCATTTTTGAAAATGAGAAACAGACGAGGAAAGCTGTAATGCATCCATGGCAAGGCTGCTTCTCTGGGGAGTCTGAGGCCCAACAAGCCCATGGTTTGGGGGTTACTTGGGGTCCCCCAACTCAGCAGTTCCCGCAGAATGTCCTGCAGACCCTCAGGGATCCCTGAGACTCTTTCAGGGGGTCTGAGAGGCCCAGACAGTTTTCATGGTGATACCACGGCTGCACAACACTTGCACTGCTGGTGCAAAAGCAGAGGCGGGTGTGAAGGTGGGCACCTGGGCGTGAACCAGTCATCACCTTCATCAGAAAGAAAAGGAAAAAAAGAAAGAAAATGCCATACAGATGTAGAAAACAATCTTAAGGTTACCAAAGGGGAAATGGGGGTGGAGGGCTAAATTAGGAATTTGGGATTAACACAAAGATAGAAAGAAAGAAAATGCCAGTTACAGTTAGACATGTCCTTGATGAAGCAGTCCAACTATTAATTATATTAAATCTCAGCCCTTGAGGAGGTGTCTTTTTAATATTCTGGGTGATGAAATGGAATGTACGCTGCTGTGTACCCAAGTGAACATCTACAGGACAAACATTTGTGCCACTTTTTGAGTTGCAAGCTGAACTAGCCACTTTTTTGTGGGACCCTGCTCAGAATGACTGATGTACAAACTCCAGTTCTTTACACTTGTATCTGGCACACAGATTCCTGAAGCTGGCTGAAGTGGATTTTCACTATTGGCCAAACTAGAGCAACAGGAACTGAATTTATTCTCTCACTTTAAACAACTTAAAAAAAAACAGCCAGACAAAATATGGGAAATAATGGTCTTCAGATACTGGACAACAGACAGTGTAACCAAGCAGGACCTTATGAGGCCTTCCCAGAATAGACCCCCCCCCCATGTCCTTCACCTGCCTCTTGTCTGTAGAAAAACTTTAGCCAAAGAATAAATTTAATCAGAGAATTGAGAAAATGTGGAAAGAAAGGAAAACAGTCAAGCAAGCCAAAATAATACTTTAGCCATTAAACAAAGTCAAGGACCTTTAGTTCCTCCTCAAGGACTGTAGATAATATCCTGAGCTACGTCCTTTGAGCTGTTTTGCCAAGAAGTTAACTGTCTGCTGTCCAAAAGCACGTAGACCCCAGATCTGTTGGAACCAGAAGGTTGATGATGCTGACTCCCAATTACCTCACCACTAACCAATCAGAAGAAGGTCCACGAGCTGATCACAAACCCCACAACCCCCTTCCTTCACCCTGTCCTTATAAACCTTTCCCTGAAAGCCTTCAGGGAGTTCAGGACTTTTAAGCACTAGCTGCCCGGGACTCCTTGCTTGGCACCTGCAATAAACGCTGCACTGTCCTTCGCCACAACCCGGTGTCAGCAGACTGGCTTTACTGCACGTGGGCAAGCGGACCCCGGTTTGGTTTGGTAACACAGCTCGGGACAGTGATCCCTGAGAGAAGGGAGTCCCAGCTCACTGTCTGGAGAGCTTCCAGGCCACAGAGAGGCGAGGGCATGCACAGAGCAGCAGTCTCCCCGAACTGAGAAAACAGAGCTGCAGACTCAGAGGGGCCCAGGTGTCTAGGATGTGGAGCACAGAGCACAGGAGAGGAGAGCGCGCTGTGGAGGGTTGTTCTTGAGTCTCTGGTAAGCACTGTGATGGCCCTGAAGGGCTGGGCAGAGGACCTCTGCTCCTGCTAAAAGGATTCAAGGCAGCAGTGACTTTATGTAGATGAGGTTGCGAGGGGCACGGAGAGCGCCCTGAAATGACTCTTTACGTGTTTTTGTTCTTCGCCCCAGCACCTCTAACCTCTCAGCACCCAAATTAACCAACAGGACTGAGGCTCAGGAAAGGGAGGGGCGAGAGCAGAGGGTTCATTGAGGAGGGAGGCCTGCACCTTACACCCCAAAGCTGTGCATCAGCACAGGTATTCTGGAACTCACACTGGCCATCCTCACTTAGAGCCAGAGCGGGTGGATTTACTAGGAAGCTAGTGAGGCTGTAGAGTTCCTCGCTGACAAGTCCTGGGCGTGGTCCCCACTCACACTCCCACATCGTGTTTTTGTCAACTTTACTTTTCTTCAGAGGGGCTCCCAAATTATATAAGTTTCAGGATTCACAAAATCTGGATTCTCCTCTGGTAGGAGGAGGTTTTCCACCTCAATCCCTGTCTTCGGACTGTGTGATGCACTCTTCATGTAACATAAAATGTCCCATTGACAAGCCAGCTCATTGTTATTCATTCGTCTACTTAGCAAAGGTGCCCTGGACCAGCTCTTGGACGCAGGGCTGAGCATGACAGCTGTGGTCGCTGTCTTTACGGAACATTCAGTCTGACAGCGGAGAAGAGGGTTAGTAATCACCCGTGGTGATGTCACTGATCAGGTGGTGAGTGCAGTGAAGGGGTGTGGGGTGCTGTGAGCAAGGGCAGTGGGGCTCCCAAACTCTTCTGGAGGGTGGAGGTCAGGGGGCCTTCCCTGGAGCAGTGCCAGGCCAGGTGCATGGTGACTGCCGGGAAGGGTGACTTCCAGGCAGAATGGGCGCCGTGCAGCAAGGGCTGCGAGGGGGAGGAGTGCTGCCGGTATGAGGAGCTGAGGAAGGCTAACATGGGTGCTGGGGCATGGGTGGGGGTGGGGCTGGGATGCTCAGCAGGGCTCAGTCCCACAGGCTGCTGCCAGCTGGGGTTAAGGATTTTTACTTCTCAAGTATTTCTTTTCAGAAAGACCCAGGGCTGGGACCCGACTGCCTTGGCAGGGTTTCAGCCCAAATCATAGGCTCTCTTTACGATTCTTTATAATTCTGCTCTCATCAAAGTCAAAACTGCCTGCATCTGGGTGGCCACTCTCTCCAGGCCAAATTACAGACACTGATCTTGGAATGTCCAACGGCAACTCGCCGCTTCCACCGCAGCCCCTGCAGGCTCAGCCAGAGCCCGGCCTGAAAGGGGAGCCAGAGCGAGCCAGGGACAGGGACAGGGTGTGGGCAGACGGATGGCAGCTACAGAGGTCACCTGGGTGACCACATCTCAGAGGAAGCCATCCGGGGTCTCACCTTGCCAGGGAATATTGGTACCCAGAGTAAACTGTCCGTAAGCCTCACCCTGCAATGTTGCCTGTGTGTGAGTGTACCCCTGCCACCGGGTCACGACTGTCCTTAAGCCATTTCCTAGGAGCCCACAAAACCTCTAGTCACCCCTTAAAGAGACACAGCCTGTGTCATGCAGTTAGGCTAACACACGGTTCTCTGGGATCAGCTTAGGGAAGGATGGAGGTGGGAGGGTGTAGTGGGATCCAGCACTTAGCAGGGACCTGTCCGTTTTGTGCCAGGCACTGTGCTGCTGGGTGTTTGCTGTGTCGTCAATTCAATCCTCACCTGCACCTGGCAGATATTTGTGTCCCAGAATAAACTCGGGACTCTCGGTTTAAGCTTTAGCTTTCATTCATGAGGTGTTGCATTCAGAAGTAACAATGGCCCTACATCCAAATATAAATGAAAAGCAATTTAAGTTGTTTCTGTTTTCTCTTGAAAAACATCTAAGGGGATTGTATCAGTATATCCAAGAAGCATAACCAAACGTTTAGAATCCTGGGCTCGCACACATCTGCTCCCACCCACCTTGTGAGAGTAGAGTGGATGCTCCAAGGTCTCTCATTGTCCCATCTCAAAACACCCGCAAGCTCTCAGGGAGCGTCTCTCTCTCTACTCCCCTTTACCCCTCAAGATGGATGGTTCTTGGCTTCTCCCACCAACAATCAATTTAGCATTCTCAGTCCACTCAAGGTCCACTCAATTCGATAGGCACAGCCTCCTACCTCTTTCCAAAGGTCTCTGCCCCAGAGCCACACAATTATGTTTTGTGAAGCCTTTGATGTTTAGAAGGAGGGAGAAGGGGGTCTTGTAACACTGGAATCATCATCTGGCCGGCAGGCCTGTGTACCCCCTGGAGTCTGGCTCCTATGGCCATGTCAGACCTGCAGGCTAAGTGACTGTGGGACGGGAGGGGACAGAGTCTGTCCATCTGGGGAGGGGCGGCAGGTGGCAGCTGGAGCAGCCTTCCCTACAGTCAAAGCATGCAGGCTGGCTGCCGTTTATGGGAGACAAGAGGTCCCACCTCTCTGAGGCCTCTGCTGAGTGAGCCAAGGGGATCAGTCCAGATAAAACAGGACAGAAAAATCCATGTCACTGATTCTTTTTCCACTGAGGATAAGAAGAAACAACCAGAATCCTTCCACAGCTGCCAGACGAGAGAGAGGGGCAGCTGCCTTTGGTGTGTCTCCCGTCCTGCTCTGATTGCCATGTTTCCCCTCAATATGATAACGCCCTGGTGTCCGTGGTTTATCCCTGGCTGTGGTTCAATTTCCTTCTTTCTTCCACGCCAACCTGCTTACAAATACTCCTTGATCTCACTATCAATGTCTGCACATTAGACTCACCCGGGAAACTTTTACCAAAATGGCCCCCCAGTTGCAAGACCAATTAAATCCAAATGCCTGGGGTATGACTAGAGCATCAGCATTTTTAAAAAGCTCCCCCCAAAGCTGGTCAGCCGCATGTAAATCAGTGAAGTTAGAACACTCACACCATTCACAAAAATAAACTCAAAATGACTTAAAGACTTAAATATAAGACATGACACCATGAAACTTCTAAAAGAAAACATAGGCAAAACATTCTCTGACATAAATTGTAGCAATGTTTTCTTAGGTTTATCTCCCAAGGCACAAGTAGAAATAAAAGCAAAAATAAACAAATGGGACCTAATCAAACTTATAAGCTTTTTCACAGCAAAGGAAACCATGAATAAAATGAAAAGACTAACTATGGAATGGGAGAAAATATTTGCAAACAATGTGACTGACAAGGGCTTAATTTCCAAAATATACAAATAGCTCATACAACTCAATAACAAAAAAACCAAACAACCCAATCAAAAAATGGGCAGAAGACCTAAATAGACATTTCTCCAAAGAAGACACACAGATTGCCCAACAGGCACAAAAAAGATGCTCAACATTGCTAATTATGAGAGAAATGCAAATCAAAACTACAATGAGGTATCACCTCACACCAGTCAGAATGGCCATCATCAACAAGTCTACAAATAACAAATGCTGGAGAGGGTGTGGAGAAAAGGTAACCCCCCTACACTGTTGGTGGGAATGTAAATTGGTGCAGCCACTATGGAAAACAGTACGGAGGTTTCTTAAAAGACTAAAATTAGAGTTGCCATATGATCTAGCAATCCCACTCCTGGGCATATATTTGGAGAAAACTATAATTCAAAAAGATATATGTACCCCAATGTTTATAGCAGCACTATTTACAATAGCCAAGATATGGAAGCACCTAAGTGTCCATCAACAGATGAATGGATAAAGAAGATGTGGTACATATATATATGATGGAATACTACTCAGCCATAAAAAAGAATGAAATAATGCCATTTGCAGCAATATGGACAGACCTAGAGATTATCATGCTAAGTGAAGTAAGTCGAACAGAGAAAGACAAATGTCATATGATATCACTTATATGTGGAATCTAAAAAAATGATACCAACAAACTCATGATACCAAACGAACTTCATGATACCAAATGAACTCATTTACAAAACAGAAATAGACTTACAGACATAGAAAACAAACTTATGGCTACCAAAGGGGAGAAGGACAGGGGAGGGATAAATTGGGAGTTTGGGATTAGCAGATATATACTACTGTATATATCGATAAAACAGATAAACAACAAGGTCCTACTGTATAGTACAAGGAACTATATTCAATATCTTGTAATAAACTATAATGGAAAAGAATCTGAAAAAGAATATATATATATATATATAAAAAACTGAATCACTTTGCTCTACACCAGAAACTAACACAAAATTGTATATCAGCTATACTGCAATAAAAACAAACAAGCAAACAAATGAACCAGGGTTGAGACCATGAGACCCAGAAGCAGTCAGGACTTGGAGGTTCCTTAGCACTCATCAGGAGCCCAGGCCACTGGGGCACACTCACAAGCTGGGGACCCAGCCCCTGAACATGGGGGGATTGCATCTTGCTCAGCAGAGGGTGCTGGCTGTGGTGTGGGCAGGAGCTGTAGGGTCTTGCAGCTCAGAGAGCAGCACTGAAGTCCAGGCTAATATGGCAGCTTTTCCTTCCCCACCTCCTTGCCCTCAGCATCCCGCTGCCTCCAGAAGGCCTGAGCAGGGAGAAGTGAGAAGAGAGGCCCGAGGGCTGCGTCTCCAGCTTTCCCAAGGAGCATTTCTGCTGCTCTGAGCTGGGTTCCAAACCCAAGGGAGTTTTTGCAAGTTATTAATCCCTATTAAATAGCCAGCCATTAATCTCAATTAACTTGATTGCTTAATTAGGCAGCGCAAAAAAAGGGAGAAACGAAAATAGCTCATGGCACACAGACAGGCTGTGTGGTCTTTGAGAACCAGCAGGAGTCGGGAGGTCCGAGTTCTGTTTG
The DNA here is from genome assembly GCF_964270905.1 of Leucopleurus acutus. Classification (NCBI taxonomy): domain Eukaryota; kingdom Metazoa; phylum Chordata; class Mammalia; order Artiodactyla; family Delphinidae; genus Leucopleurus; species Leucopleurus acutus. The sequence continues at coordinate 131,930,828 of NC_139142.1, read as the reverse complement.
CCCTTTGGCCAAGACCTGAGGGGAGCAAGAGTTTGCAATGCTAAACCTCATGGACAGGCTGTTCCAGTTACAGGGCATTTGCTATGCAGATGAGCAAATTTCAGAGGATTGGAAAAATAAATAATTTCAAACTTAAAACTGTACTGAATAGTCTACAATTTCTCTTTGCCACAAACTGCATTTCAGACTTGTGCCCTGTCATTACTATCCCATTATAAACATTGATCAGGATCACAGCAGTGTAAATGGGAATAATCGGCACTCAATAAATAGTTATTAAATAAAAATGTTTTCTAAGATCCTGAGCTGGGGTATCAGTGGTTTACTTTGCTGCTTTATATTAGTGCATGTTCACTGTAGCAAGTTTGAAAGATGCAGAAAAAGACAAGGAAGTTGACTTGAGATCACTCTTCTGAACAGCTTGTGTATATATTTCTAGTTCTCTTTTTCTATGTACATATACACAGCTTTCAAAGATAAAATCTCTAATAAGAAAGTAAGTGGGATGGGCCTTTGGCTTGGAAGAGCTTTAGGCCTCTGTGGTATACTGTTAGCCCAGCTCCCCCATACTGTGGGAGGACCCAACCTCCCACTGCTGTGAGTCTGATACTGATGGCTCACAGCTGTGTACTTCTGTGGAGACTTGCCCTTGACCAGATGGGAGCTGCCAACCCTGAAAACACCTGAGAGGTTATCCAGGGAGGCTATGTCCTTCTCCCAAGGGCAGCCCACAGTCAATGACTGACTGATACTCCGTGTAAAAACCTGGCTCCCTTGCCTCAGGGCAGAAAAACTTTGTGGGGTCACTTATGTTCCAGAGCTGCCCTTGGGATCAGGCTGAGGTTAGGGTTCAACATCTGTGCTTAGCTTCTTCCCCTGCCTCATCCTACACCATCTTACAAGTTTCTCTGGAGAGCACTTCTACAAGAAGTCTCTTTCAGCTCTAGCCCTCCAGGACCAAAACATGAGTCTAGGGCCTCGCTACTCAAAGTGCGGTCCATGGACCGGCAGCTTCAGCATCACCTGGGATCTTGTTAGGAATGCAGAGTCTCAAGCCTCATGCCAGACCTACTAAGTCTACATTTGCAATTGAACCAGACCCCAGGGGGATTTGTATGCACATTACAGTTTGACAAGGCTGTCCCAGATTATCCTAGATTATCAGCGTTGGAGAGAAAGAGAGCTCTGAATAGAGCCCAGTGGAGGAAAGTGATTCTTCTGTGGCCTAACTTCCACTGGAGCCTGGGAGGTTGGATAAAGGGAGAATACTGTGTTAGAAGTTCTAAGGATTTGAGCTGCATCCCTGCAGACAGCGAGAAGAACACCTTTTGGAGGAAACTAGAGACAGTGGAAGCACACAAGGAGCTGGCAAAACCGAAGATTTATCCTAGGCAGGGAGGATGAGCGGTTCCTGGATAAGGAGGCCGCGGCATGTCATGCACAGTTTCTAATCTCTCCTCTTCCACCAAAAAGTTCATGGAAAGGCCTGGGGTGAGTCTCCCCGCTCTCTGAGCATCTGTCCTGTCATATATAACAAGGGATCTGGACACGTGATGTCTGAGATGCTCTGCCGATCACAACCTATATGGGTCTAAGAAAAAAACAAAAAGTGGCCTCTAGAATTGCAATCACAAGCCTCAGGCAAAGGTGACAGACACATTAATTGAGAGAGGCAGTTGCTAGGATAAGGGGACCCCCAGGGCAAAATTTAGGACCTGTCAATCAGTTCTGTTTCACTGTATCAAAATTTTTTTTACCGAAGAAGGGAAGGAAGGAAGGAAGGAAGGGATGGAGGGAGGGAGGAAGGAGAAAAGAAAGAAGGCTGAAATCAGAGTGGGTACTCTCCAGGAGGTACTTACAGGGATCTAGGGAAACAATGGAGAGAGCAGCAATTCTTCCAGCTTGTGGAATCAAATGGCATGGACAGAATGGGCCTGAAATCAAAGAAGAGTCAGTGTCAAGTCACATGGCCTCCTGCACAGCAGTGTGCCTCCCAGAGCTTGTGTAAAGCTTGGAGCTCAGTTGCACACCCTGGAGCCACATCTACCTGGTCAAATTCCAAATGGTGAATGAACAGGGCTGTTTCTGGACAAACTTGAACTGGCAAGGCTGTCTTCATACCCTCCTCAGCCATCCTCCTTTCTTTAGAATTATCCTTCTGTGTCTCAGATGCCCAGAGCTGCTTAGCAACCTCCCAAAGTGGTACCTGATCAAGGCTGGCCCCCTACAGACAAGGCCTATGTTCTAGAATTTTCCCAACTTTTAGGTTAGTTTCCTCTCTTGTACCATCCAATCTGGGAGCCACTAGTCACATGTGGCTATTTAAGTTTCAAATTTCAATTCATTAAAATTAAATGAAAGTACATTTCCTCAGTCACACTAGCCACATTTCCAGCGCTCAATAGCCATGTGTGGCTAGTGGCCACCATACTGGACAGCGCAGATAAAGGACATTTCCAGTGTCATATCAAGTTCTACCAGACAGTGCCGCTGGCCCCTTGCCTCATGACCTTAGCACTCAACTTTAAGATCCCCAGGCCTCCTTACAAAAATTTGGACATAGGAAGGGTGAGCAGGAAATGGTTTGGGGGACCTTGTGCCCAGAGCTGTTTTAAACCCTTACTTTCAATTCCACTGTTTTGAAAAATTACAACTATTATGGTTAAGATTAGCAATGACCATTACAATGGACTGAATGCTGTGTCCCCCCAAAATTTCTGTGTTGAAATCCAAACCCTCAGTGTAATTAGGAGGTGGGGCCTTCAGGAGGCGATTAGGTGATGAGGGTGGAGCCCTCATGAATGGGATTAGTGCCCTTATAAAAGAGATCCCAGAGAGTTCTCTCGCCCTCTTTCTGCCATATGAGGATACAATGAGAAGAGGGTCCTCGCCAGAATCCAACCATGCTTGTACTCTGATCTTATGCTCCAGCCTCCAGAACTGTGAGAAATAAACTTCCGTTGTTCATAAGCTACCCCATCTGTGATGCTTTGTGACAGCAGCCCAAGCAGACTAAGACAGCCATACAGCTGCTCTGAAAGCAATTGTGAGGCCATGCTGGGCACTTCATTCAGCATACTGGTGGAAGGTAGGCAACTCAGCTGATGAGGGGGTCAGGGGGCAAGGAGGGGAGGGGTACAGAGATTCTCAGAGCCAAACTGTTCAGAGAACAGCAGATGGTATCTGAAAGCACAATTACTGTTCCCTCTTGATGGATGCCTCATGGGACCCTTAAATATAGATTATTCAAACTAATTTTATTCAATGACACTTGCTCTCAAGTTTCTTGTTCTGATTTTGCTTTAATATGAGTTAAGATCCTTTCTGGTTTCCCACTTTCCTGGAATGTGCTGGGGAGAACACGTGGTACAGCAGAGAGAGGATGAACTTCAGCATGAGACAGCTTGACTTGAATCACCGCTTTGCCATGTGAGCTGTGAGACGGTGGGCAGGCTGTGTCAGCTCTCTGAACTTGCTGCCTCACCTGAGGGATGAGTGCAGAAATACCTGTCTCACATTGCTGTGGTAAAGACTCAGCGAGGTAACATCCACGAAACTGCCCGCACAACGTCTGACACGTGCCGGGAACTCAACAAATATTAGCCTCCCTCCTCTTATTCCCCTCCTGCTGAGCTTTTACAGCAACAGTGCTCTGTACTGCAACCCAAAATCAAACTCTTGCATTATTTCCTTCTTCCTCCAAAGGCTTTGAATCCAGTGGCTGGCCGTTTCTTCTTTACCCACCAGTATTTGGAAAGAGGAGGCATTCATCAGCAGCACCTCTCTTCTCTTTCCTGGCTGTGTCCACTTCTCTGCAAACTACCAACCCTTTATTTTGTGGCTGGCTTTTGTAATTCACAAGTTGGTGTGGGTATTTCTTGGAAATGGCACAGGGGTGATCTTCTCTGGGGGTTTATCAAAACTGCTTAATTCGGACTCTTTTTGCCAAAGCCCCTTCTATAGGATGTGGAGCAGATGGTGGGTTGGCAGACGCTGTCTTAGCAGGAGACAGGCGCCTAGAAAACAAGGGCTCTGAGGAATATGTCAGAGAGAGGTGCCCAGGTCCCACAGGAAGGGACACTCAGCATAGACGGACGGGCTGGCTACAATGCAGCCCTCCCTGTCCCACCAGGTAAGGCTGCAGCTGCTCCACACATGATGGAACCCTTGTAATCAATCAAGGTGTCAATCCAGATGGCCTGTGACGGAGGGATGGGGGCCACAGGTGGGCAGGTGGGTAACGGAGCTCTGGCAGCCCTCTTCTGTGCATGGTTAATGCATGAGGTGATATTCAATCACCTCCAGTGCAGCAGGTGGGAGCAGGAGAGCAGCTAACTATGCAGAAAATTACCAGCCTAGAGACCACTGGAGTCAGGCAGTAGCTGAACAGTGGTCCCACACTGGTCCCTAGTACGTTGTTTCCAGAGGTGGCTGGGGAGGACTTCCTGTGGACTGGATTAAGTAAGCCCACCTCTTTCCCTCAAGGAGAGAGAGAGAGACGGCACAAGGGCTTCTGTCTTTTGCCCTGAGTGATGGCGCGGGGGGATCACTTTCAATCCTGGACAACTTTGGAAAAGGATGGCATGTGGGAGGGAAGTCAGCACAAGGAGCAGGGCCAGGCCAAGAACAGGACTGACAGGGGCACTGTTTTTGGCCAAGACTGGGGACCAGAACCCAGGGAGGGGGGAGAGGCAGCAGCCACAGTGGGGAGAAGTGCATTTCACCGAGAAGTAACTATGCTGACAAGAGCTGGCGGCCGTGCCTGCCTTTGAACAGGATGGCTGCCTTGGCCCTTGCATGGAGGCTGTCCATCCACCCATCCTGATCCGCAAGGGGCCCAGCTGACGCCTCCCCTCTGCCCTGAGACCTCAACACAGGGGAGCAGGTCTGTGCTCTCAGGGCAGGTGGCAGCTCTCAGCCAGAGAGCCCATATTCTCAGGGTTCTTTCTGATTTATTCTCTGAGGTCAGAGCTAGGAGTGGTTGACAGAGAGGGAGGGAACATTCTTCAAGGGCAGGAAACAGGGTGGGCAAAATTTCAGTGGCGAGGAAATGAATCATCTAAGTGTGGAGTCGCGTGCCATTTAGCGAGGCCCGGGCACGTGGACCAGATCAAAGTTCTTGTGTCTCAAACAAATTCCTTGTTACCACCCTCCCCACAGGTCTCCTCCACCCCTCAGTCCTCCTGGCTTGAGGATGAACGAAGGGAACTCCCTCCTTCTAACCTTTTAGTAACTCCAGCCAAACCCTTTAAAGCCATCCTCTCCTCCTCTCAAGCCCCACATTCACGCCCTCAGAGCCTTGTTTCTCCTCCTTCAGGAATCCCACCATCTAATCTAAACCACCATCCGTTGTTTCCCAGCTGGTCTCCCTGCCTCCTGCGTGACCCCTTCCAATCCATCCTCCAAACTGCATCCCAAGTGATCTTCCAGAACATCTCTCCCCTTTAAACCACCCCCCACCCCATGGTTCTCTACACTCTACAGGATAAAGCAAAAGCTTCTTTATCTGGCTTATAATGCCTTTTGTGATATTACCCCTTCTTAGTTTTCACATTCCTCTCACATCACTCCCCTCCCCCGCTGCTGGCCCCCATACACACACACCATCTAGCCCTTTATTTATTCATTTTATTAGTAACATTCATCAAATATGTATCGAGTGCTTACTACATGCCAACCCCTGTTCTAGGTACTGGGAATACAGCAATGAACCAAACACATGATCTGCCCTCAGAGTGCTTACATTCTTTAGCAGGAGCGGGGGAAGCAGGACAAAAATCCGTAAATGGGCAAATACACACTATGTCAGATGATGATAAGGGCTAAGGAGAAGACAGAGCAGAGGAGGAAGATGGTTGGTAGAGGTTTCTAGTGCTCACCTATGCCCAACGGCCCTCCCCTTCCAGGCTACAGCCCAGCAGGTTCACCCTCCCTCAGCACCCCCTGAAGTTAGATGGGGCTAACAGACTTGGGGTTGCCAAGGGGGAGGGGTTTAGGGAGGGATGGACTGGGAGGTTGGGGTTAGCAGCTGTAAGCTATTGTATATGGAATGGATAAACAACAAGCTCCTCCTGTAGAGCACAGAGAACTATATTCAGTATTCTGTGACTACCCATAATGGAAAAGAATATAAAAGAAGAGTATATAGACGTATAACTGAATCACCTTGCTGTACAGAAGAAATTAACACAACATTGTAAATTAACTATACTTCAATTTAAAAAAAAAGAAAGAAAAAGTTAGATGAGGCTACATGACTAGTTCTGACCAATGGGCTGTGAGCCTTAGTGACGTGGGCGTCAGTCTGGGGCTGAAGCATTTGTTGGGGTGAGGTCTTCCAGGGCTCACCTCCCCTGCCGCAGCCACCAAGGAGCCTATGTGTTCCAGTGGCTACAAGATGGCGGAGTTGCCACTTGGAGGACATTTGTGCTGCTAAGTTGGCCAGACCTGCCGTAGATCTTGGGGCAGAGATGATCAGGATCTGAGGTGGTGTCAGTGAGGATGGAGGGGTTAGGGGGCACGATCAGAAAGTTTAGGAAGTGGACCCCCAGCGTGTAGAATGAATTTAGGAGTTAAGGGTGAGAGAGGAGTCTGGGATGAGTCCCTGAAAGGGGGCCTGGGGGCCCGAGGGAGAGAAGATGAATTCAATATGGGGCATGTGGAATGTGAGGGGTTGTTTATGGCACCGTATCATAGGTATTTGGATCTAGGGGTCGAGTACCCAGAAGAGTGGTCTGGTTGTACAGATGAGGGAATCCTTGAGAAGCAGATGGTACATGAAGCAGTGGGAGTGTCCGAGATCACCCAGGGAGAGGGGCAGAGGGGGGAGGTAATGGGCAGAGGATCTCCTAGCATTAAAAGGGGTTGGTAAGAGTCAAGGTCAGGGAGACTGAGAAAGAGTTGCCAGAGAGCTACACAAAGAGCAGGAAAGAACCGTTTAGGACAGGCTTCTCAGACCTCAACGGACACACAAATCACCTGAGGGTTTCGCAAAAAGGCAGACCTGGCTGAGTAAGTCTGGGATGGAGCATAAGACTCTGCATTTCCATAAGGCTCCCAGGCAGGGCTAATGCTACTGGTCTGCAGACGGTGTTTTGAGAAGCAAGGGTGTAGGCGAACTCAAGGAAGAGACTTTTCAGAAGGACAAAGTGGTTGGCCATGGGATGTTTCTCTGCAATGATTGTTTGTCTTATGTAGGAGCAGAGAGTGAGGAGGACTGAGCCATCCTGGATGGAAGAATTCTGGGACAGGAAGTCCCTTCTCACAGTAACTAGGTCTACCTGGACCAGGCGATGCCATGGGTTCTGGGCTCCATCCTATGGATTTTGAAAGGCATGTTTTCTTCAGGTGGCCTTCCGGTGAGGTGTACACATCCACAGGGCCCTCAAGGAGAGCAGGAGTGTCCCCTCCACCGCTGGAGCAGGGCCAGGGCTGTCTGAGATGACCTCTAATAGATGCAGCTGGACGGCCATTCTCCAGCCCTTCCCTGACCCATTGATGAATCTGCACAGATGTTTCACACCGCACCTCTGCATAATGCAGTCACACCGACACCTGGCTCAGGGGCTTCCTCAGCTCTTGTAAAGAGCAGCTGGGGCACTTTGGAAGCTGGGGCACTTCTCTTACAGGACAACCCCACTTCTGAGAAAGACCCAGGATAGCCAGGTTGGACGGGGAACCCCCATTCCCCAAACTTCTCTGGCTCTCTCCAAGTGCACATCCCTCGGTAGGTCAGTCAGTGCTCTCCACAACTTTAGCCCTTAGGCTTACCTCCCACTGTGTCTTCCCCAGTACCCTTTTCCATTCCCCCGGCTCCCCTTTCCTCCAGCCATGACAATCTACTCCGCCTCCCGAGAAGCCACCTTGAAATCTTGTGCGTCCTTTCTCCACTCCCCTCTCTGTCAACATTTCAAGGCCTGCCTCAAATTCTATCTCCTCAGGAAGTCTTCTCAGATTTCCCCATTAGGGTGAATCTCCCCGCCACCATTAGCCCTTCTGTTTTAGCATTTCTCAGAGGCTGCTTTTGTTAGCTGGCTGATTACATGTGTGTGTTTGCCCACCAGTTTTTGAACTTCTGGGGGTTGAAGACACTGCCATATTCATCTCTGTCTCTGGGGCTGCTGCATATGTTTGCACAGGTTGGACACTGCACAAGAGCATCCAGCTTGGGGGGGAGCAGGGGATGGGGTATAGCGAGGGGGTTGTGGGATCTGATTTAGCCTGAGCTTTGCTCACCAAGCTGTGCTCCCTGGCAACGGCCTGCGTTGGCCCAAAGGAAGAGATGACTTTTTCTATTTCACACAAAGATGCTGTATAGGAGAGAAGGGGCCTAGTCCGTGCCCCTCTCAGCATTTTGCTTTGCAGGTGACACAGCCCAGTTCTTTACCATAAGTGCTGAATAGCAATTCAAGGCTATCGATGAACAGAGCTGATCATGCCCTCTTTTCTAGCTCTGCCTCTGCGGGCCCCTTGAGTGATTCACTTTGTTAATCTGAAGACACTGCATACTTCTCTGAAAGGATTTAAGAAATCTGTCCCACATCATGACCCCTTTCTGGAAAGGTCTCAGCCCCTCCCTCCTGAATAGCAGTCTGCCTCTCCCCTTCCTCAGGTGGGTCTCAGAGCCCCACCACATACCTGGGTGACTAGTGGAGGATTCTACTACCAGAATCATGTGAGGACTGGGGCTAGCTGAAAAAATGACTGTGCATTTCTTTCCCCCAGAGTGAAAATTGTCCATTTTCCTATTTCCACCCAATCCAGTCCTTGGCGTCATCACATCCATCCACTCTTTGCCCAGCCCGCAGGAGGGGAGATTGTTAACAGGAAATTCCTTTCAGGGATGTCCAGAGGCCACTTGCACCTCCACATAGGAAAGCCGAGGGAGCAAGAGCCAGCCTGGCCGTGCTTGGGGGCAGGAGAGAATGAGGAAGGTGGGTGAAGACAATAAGGCAGGTTGGCCTGTCATGGCCCGAGGCCCAGCTGCTTCTGAGGCCAAGAATCACTTAGGGGAGCTATTCCTGAAAAGAGCTAAGGGAGGGAGACACAAGAGGGAAGAGATATGGGAACATATGTATATGTATAGCTGATTCACTTTGTTATAAAACAGAAACTAACACACCATTGTAAAGCAATTATACTCCAATAAAGATGTAAAAAAAAAAAAAAAAGAGCTGAGACTGGTTAGGGAGGTCTTGACCTTCCAGACTCCTGCCCTTCTGCCTTTATCTTTGCGGCCCCTTCACTTTCCAGGCCCCGCATCTCTGCATGTCTTGGCTGGTCACCTTCCTTCTAAAAGTCTCTAGTCTTTTGGCTTCTGCAACGTGGCACCCCTGGTCTCTCTGGATCCCTTCCCTCCCAGGCCTCCTTTGTGCTTTCCCCTCCCGCTGCCCACCCTTGATCGCTGGTGGACCTCTAGCCTCACACAGCAGGCCTCCCTGGCTAGCCAACAGTGCAGCGGGGAGCCTCACAGCTCTTCTCTGCTTTGACAAATGTTTGCATGCACACACATAAGTTGCTTTTAAAAATCAAAATGGTTTCCTGCTATGCGTACTGGCTGTGTTCTTGATTTCACTTGATAGCACCATCATCCCCCTGCAGCAGAGGCAGAAGTCTAGAACCATCTTTGACGCTTCCTATTTCTCATGCTTTCCAATTTAACCTTCTAAATCATTCTGGAATTGCCCTTCTTGTCTATCTGGACTATCTCTGTCCACTCATCACCTCTTACCTGGACCATTATAATCATTTTCTAATTGGCCTTCCTATCTCTAGGTTGGTCTCTTTTAGATTAATCCTTTATACCATTAAAAAAAAAGATTTTGTTTTTGAGATAAAAGTCATATAATGTAAAACCCACCATTTAAACTATTTTAAAGTGTGCAATTCAGTGGGTTTTATTTTAATAGATCTTTATTGGAGTATAATTGCTTCACAATACTGTGTTAGTTTCTTTTGCACAACAGAGTGAATCAGCCATATCCATACCTATATCCCCATACCCCCTCCCTCTTGCGTCTCCCTCTCACCCCCACCATCCCACCTCTCTAGGTCATCGCAAAGCACCGAGCCCCTGTGCTATGAGGCTGCTTCCCACTAGCTATCTATTTAACATTCGGTAGTGTATATATGTCGTTGCTACTCTTACTTCACCCCAGTTTCCCCCTCCCCACCCCCGTGTCCTCAAGTCCATTCTCTATGTCTACGCCCTGCCACTAGGTCACTACATTCATCAGTACAATTTTTTTTTTAGATTCCATAGTGGTTTTTCTAGTACATTTACAATGTTGTACAATCATCATCACTATCAAATTCCAGAATATTATACCACTGGTTTTTGAACTCCAAGCCTTAGTCTATTACTGGGGCGCTGTGAAGTCAATTTAGTAATTTTAAAAAATGAAGTCACCATAGAAGAGAATAGATCACAGAGCATTGCAAAGGTGAAAAGGTAACTACTGTTTCATGAACCTTTTGTTTCAGTTAGATGTTTTTGTATGTTCCAATGTGTGTACAAGAAATTGAAATGAATTTCTAACTGTGAGTCATGATTTAAAAATAGTGGGGGGGGGGGAGTGGGAAAACCACCATGAGTCTACACTGCCTACCTAGAGTGATTGTAAATCATAAATCTGAGTATGTCACCCCCCTATCTAATGCTTGCCATTGGCTCCCTAGCTAAATCAGTTATTAAGAAATGTTTCTTAAGAGTCTACTATGTGCTAGTCACTGTTCTAGGTGCTGCGATACAGCAATAAACAGGGCAGACAAAAACACCTGCCCTGGTCCAGTTTAGATTCCAGATGGGGGACACATAATAAATAATAAACTCATACAGTGTGTTAAAAGGTGATAAGTGTTCTGAAAGAAAAAAATTGAACAGGGTAAGGGGGTTTAGACTGTGGAATGAGGGAAGGAAGCTAATGCAGTTTGGAAAAGGATGGTCAGGGCTGGCTTCACCAAGAAGTAACATTTCAACAAGACTCAAAGAAGGTGAAGGAGTGAGTCATGTAGATACCTGGGAAAACAGCATTTAGGATAGAAGGAAGAGGCAGTGCAAAGATCCTGGGGCAGAAGCTGCCTGGCTTGTTTGAGGGCTAGGGAAGAGGCTGTGGGAGTGTGCAGGGGTATTGGACGGAGATAAGGTCAGAGAGGCAGTTGGAAGCCAGGCCTTGCTGGGCCTATGGGCCATTGTAAGGGCTCCGGCTTTTACTGTGGGGGAAATGGAGCCATTGCAGAGTTCTGAATAGAGGAGTGACATGCTCTAGGCTACATTTTAAAAAGACCATCTACAGGATTCAAACTGCTTAGGTTGAAGTTTGAAGTCCTTTCTGTTTTGGTCCTGACTATAGATCCAGACTATTTCTGGCCAAATCCATCAGCAATGCCAAAAAGCTCTCATTTTCTCCATGTACCATGATGCTTCCCACCCCTGGGACTTCGCCTCTGCTGTCCCCTCTGCCCAGAAGGGCCCTCCCCTTTGGCCTGGCTCACCTCTCCTCATCCTTCTGCTCTCAGCTCAGATGCTCCCCCCTGTCACAGCTCCGCCCTTTGTCTGGGTGTTGTACCCCCTATTCAACCCCCAGCACCTTCCATGAATGTCTAGCACAGTTTACTTGATTGTACTGTGACTCATGTTACAGTATGCAGCTTGCTTTCATATCTCTGATTCCCAGGAGGCACAGGATCTTGCCTCTTGCATCTTTTCATCCCATTACCTAGAGCAGTGGTGCCCGAAGGTCAAGGATGTAGTACAGGAGTGGTTGTTGAATCAGCTGTTGCTGATGAGAACTCAGCAAGGCCTAAATCAATGGCCCAAGGCCATGCAGCTCAATGCTCCCCGCTCCTTGCCTGGTGCCCCTTCCACTACACCTTGAGGTTCCTTTCCTGGGGTTCTCTGAGGCGTTCCTGGGGGATGTGGAGGTGCGATTCCCCAATGTCTCTGGAGGAATTTAATAGATGGGACAAGCTGAGTGCTGGAAGGGGTGGGGTGGGGAAGACGCTCAGAGAGGCGGCAGCCTGTCTAAGGTTACACCGTGCTCACTGGACTTGGGGCGTCCCCTTGCAGCATCTGGCTCTGCACCGCGATAAGCGTACCTGATACTTCCCAGGCCCAGCTGTATCTGTTCTCAGCAGCAGATCTCCTTTCACCCAAAGTGCTTCATCAACATTAGAATTGGAGAAGGGGGCGCCAGGCCGGCATCCCTGTGGCCCATGACACACACAAGTCTTTGGCATAAGTTGGGAACAAACTCGGGGACTCCCCTGAGACACCTGAGGGTTTCCTGCTCTGGGCTGCCCTGCCAGAGCTTGGGGATTAGTAAGGAAGGAAGCAGACCTCCCCTGTAAGCTCCCCTCTCCTGTGGTGAGAAAGACACACACAGTCACGGTGGGAGGGATAAATTAGGAGGTTGGGATTAACATATACACACTACTATATATAAAAAATAGGTAACCAACAAGCACCTACTGTATAGCACAGAGAACTATATTCAATATCGTGTAATAAATATATATATATATATAAAAAAACTGGATATATATTGTATATATTTAACTATAATATATTTATGTATAACATATATATATATAAATATAACTGAATCACTGTGCTGTACACCTGAAACTGACACAACACCGTAAATCAACTATACTTTAATAAAAAAATTTTAAAAAGACAGACAGACACACACACACACACACACACACACACACACACAAACACACAAGGACAGGGGCACCACTGAAAATGAAATAAAATGTTAGACACCGTTTCCCTCCTCATAGAATTTCCTTCCTTTTTTCCCCTGTGTTCCTATAGGCAACCAAGAATCACACTTTCTGGACACACTATAAAGTCCCTCTTCCAATCATCTCTGCAGCCTAGTTCTTCCTTCCCAGGTCTGTTTCCTTATAAATATTCCAAGGTGAGGCTGCCAGCCGGTGATTTATTTACAAGGGGGTATCATTTCGTGCAGCTGTGTGTGGTGTCCAAGCAAAAGGCTGACTATATCTCTCACCAAACTCAGCCTTGTTATCTATTTCAGGTGAGACTGGGGTGATTCACTCCATCTCGAGTTTCCAAGCGAAAATGACTTCTGCCTTAAAAACGTTCAGAATGTAAAACAATGAAAAATGGTAAAGATGACAAGCCTAACAAGTGGCTATTCTGATGGGCACCACTAGGCCTAGTGCTTGAACGGTGTCGCAGGGGAGGCACTCAGGTGTGCACACACTAACGTGCCACCACCCTGGAGCCTCAACCAAGGTTCCCTACCCCAAAAGGGAACCTTACAAAAGAGGTGGAGGCAAGCCCACCAGCACAGACCCAGGCCAGTCTTGCTAAAGGGCTGCTTATCCCAAACCTTTCTAAGCTTCATTCCACCCCCACAACCTTCTGGGGATGAAAGACGCTAGCGATTTCCCAGAAGACGATGCCTATGCCCACATGCAGACCACTTCGGCCCGTGATTTCAGGAGATGCAGGAGAGTGAAGGGCAGCAGATATAAGGCAGCAGGTGTTGGAGGCAGCCAGAGGGGGCAGCAATTCTAGGGGTCAGGCGTGGCTGAGGTCTGGACCCTGACTTAGACTTGGCTACAGAGAGCAAACGAGAAGTCCTAAGCAGGAAAGATGCTTAAAGGTAGAGGAGCTCACATTCAGACGTCTTGCCATAAAGAAACAATAAAGGGAAAGAAGCTAATGTTTATTGAACACTTTCTGTGTTCCAGTCACTGTGATATGTACCAGAGGGATATAAACGGGTGTGGTCCCTCACCCGAAGGAGCACAGGGTCTAGTGGGGCAGGCGGCCGAGTCCCAGCTACCATTAACTGCAATACAAGTCAGGGGGCATCAGGGAGCAGCAGTGCCAATGTCAAGCCCAGAGGCTGCAGAGGGGCTGCGATGATGGATAGGCACCCTGGTTTCAGGGTCCTCATCACCAGGGCAGAGGGGTGGCTCCCCTCTCCAGTTAGGGGCTGGGTCACAAGGGCAGAGGCTGGACCCTGGACTCAAATGGGTGATGTCTCAGTGAAGGCTTTCAGTTTTCCTGAGGTCCCAGGCAGCCCCAGCCCCTCAGATCAGACATGAGGCAGGGTCATATCTTGTTTTCTGGCGTGGTGACTCAGCTGACCGAAATAACTCATGCTAGCAGCAGCTCTTTCTGTGTCTTGTGTGCTGGGCAGAGGCATTCTGGGAAGGCCAAAACTGCCAACCAGTGAAACATGAGGACTGCTCCATCTGACTCAGCCACAGCTAGGGCGGGGGAGGAGAGAGACAGAGACACAGAGAGAGAGACAGAGAGACAGACAGAGTGGGGCTTCTTCCAGCACTGAGGCTGGGGTGCCCCTCAGCTCTTGGCCCAGCAGCTGGGGAAGCTACAGGGTGGTGATGACCAGGGAAAATAGCTTACAAGTCCGAGGACTCAGAATATGCCCTCCGAGGCAGTGCCAGGCACACCTGCAAGGTGGTGGGGCCCCCTGCAAACGGACTCCTTCCCACGCCAGTTCACGTGGCTGCTCCCAACTCGTGCAGGCTCCCAAAGCTCCCCTTCCCTTGGCTCCAGGATGATCCCGCACATTCTCTTCCCAGGATCCCCCCGTCTCGGCTCTTGGGCACAAGGTCTGAATGTGCACCTAACAGAACCACGTCGCAGGTGCCCCTCTCCTAAGGCTGTCTCATTGTGTGAGTTGGAATTTGCCAACGAGGAGGGATGCCATCCATCTCCCACGCTCATCCACATGCAGTCCACATACCAAGGCTCATTCATCCCCACTTCCTCCATTTAGAGTCAGCAGGGGAAGCTCATGTTTAAAAGTGGGTCTGGCACCCTGCTGGGTGCTTACCAACGTCCTTTCAACTAGACAATAATCCCAAGACACAGATCTTGTTAAATAGGTGAGAAAACCGAGCTCAAAGAGCATCAGTGATTTGCCCAAGACCACACAACTGGTTAGGGTGGAGCTGGAATTTGGGCCCAGTGTCTTCTGTGGCATCACGCCCAGGTCACATCCACAGGCCTCCCTCTCAGAGTCTGACCACGGTGGGTGCTTAGAGCCTGGACAACTCATCTGAAAACGGGGATCATTTTACATTGGTTAAACGGAAGTCTTCTTATCCTATGTGATTGGGACTAGCAGTCGGCTGATTAATCGAAAAGTTTGGCCGAGCTGGAAAATCATAAAACAGGACACATATAATCTTATTGTGATCTGGACCCACGGCCTTTTCTTTTAAAAGAAGCCCCCTGATGACAATCCTCTCTGTCTCACACGAGCCACACTCATAATTTTCACTTTCTGTTTTTATAAAGAGAGAACCTAAGTCACTTATGAAATAGTTTGAGTGCAGAATCCTAGATTCATACAAAGCTCTCCGTTTTTTACAGTTATCCCATCCATACTCTGTGTGAAAAGTTTTTTTTTTTTTTTTTTTTTTTTTTTGCGGTATGCGGGCCTCTCACTGTTGTGGCCTCTCCCGTTGTGGCTCCAGACGCGCAGGCCCAGTGGCCATGGCTCACTGGCCCAGCCGCTCCGCAGCATGTGGGATCTTCCCGGACCGGGGCACGAACCCGCGTCCCCTGCATTGGCAGGCGGACTCTCAACCACTGCAGCACCAGGGAAGCCCTGAAAAGATTTTTTAGTAGTTCACCTTTGTCAAGTTTTTCTAAAGCAATGTGTTTGTCATAAAACAGCAATAGTTGTCTTTTGTTCCACTTCTCTCTTTTGGTTTATGTTCCTTTTGGTTAAATTAAATAACTACAGTGTTAAAGTGTCATAAATAGATCTGGGAACAAAAATAATTGATTCTTGGTAAACATTTGGTGGAAGCAGAAGTATGGAGGCAGGTAGGAGATGAGCTCGTAGCTGGAAGCATCAGTTGGTGTATTTAAGACAGAGGATTGGGGCTAGCTGACCTGGCCAGTCAGTTAAGGGGAGTTTGGTTAAGAGACTCTGCACAGGACTTGACAGAAGGGCTGAGGTGAGGACCAGCTGCAGATAGTAGGAGTGCGAGGATTTAGTGAAGCGGCACTCATAGATAAGCCGTCTTCATGATTATTGAGTCTTCCCTGGTGCTGCATCCCACATGGACCTCTGCCCCTTATGACCTTTCTTTTCTGGGGAACATTCAAGAACTCCTGACCAGCCGTCAAGAGGCCCAGGTCTAGCTCCAGCTCTGCCTCTAACTGCCTCTGTGGGTTTGGGTAAAAGACATTATCTCTTCACCTCTGTTTTCTTCTCTATAAACTGAAGGGATTATGTGAAATTGTCTTGGAAGGCTCTTCTGGCCCTGTTAGTTCTAAGCATCTCAGGATCAGGTTTCCTGCTCACTATTCTCCTTGGGGGTCTCAGTCACCCCCAGGGTCATGGCATGCTTCCCCCAAAACTGTAGCAACAGCCTCCTGTGTTGAGCACCAGACCCATGTTTCCTGTTGTTCACCCAGGTGCCCTGCAAGTGGGATGACCTGACCTCTCCTGGATGAACAGGTGAGACATTTTAGACCTACTAAATACAACAGCATATTGTCAAACAAGAATTATTAAGATAGTTTGGCTCTGGAGCAGAAAGGAGCCTCTTATAAGAACATAATATATGATAAAGGAAGTAACACAAAATTGGGGAAAGGAAGTGATGTTTGGTATTGGAAAAGTTGTAATGATTTGGGAGAAAAAATCATTTAGACTCCCATCTCAAACTATACACTAAAATAAATGGTGGGTTTTCTTAAATGTAAAACAAACTTCACCACAGAAAAATCGGGAGAAAATATAACTGAATGCTACCAAAGCCTTGAAGAGAGGTGTCTTTGAAAGCCATGGATAAACTCACAAAGGGAAAGAATAATTGGCTTCGTTATGTAAAAATAGGTAAAAGCAGTTTGTGTAATAAAGAAATAGGCAAATGGGAAACATTTCCAGCTAAGATGAAACATGAAGGGTTAACATATTTACACAGAACTCATACACATGGTTAAGAAAACCGGTAAGACACCCATCAACAAGTGGGCAGAAAACTCGGATATTATAAAAGAGGACACTCAACTGGTATGGTAAAAACTCCAACCTTTCTAGTAGTTATATGAATGAAAATTAAAATAGGAACAAATAAGCCACTAAGTTAAGCAGAACATAAAAAACTTAGCAATATTTAGTGCTGGTGAGGCTAGGACAAAATTGCCAGGTGGTAATTTTAATCCCAACCCTTTGGAAATTGATTTCACTTCAAGACATTTTCAAATGGCCTTATTCCCTTTGACCCAGCTTCTAGAAAAGCACCCTAAGAAGATGATGTTCAATACAGATACAGCTAGTTCTAATGAAGATATTCATCACAACACTTTTTATGAAAACATTATACATGTTACAGAAGAGGGAAGAGTTAAGCATTATGTAGTATAAAAACGCAATAAATGATTTTGCAGACATTAAAAGAATCAATACTACAGCAAGGTGGAAAGTGACATTTACGTAGCAAGTCAGTGAATCTCTCTGAGCTTCAGGTTTCTTACTAATAAAATGTGGGTAGTAATAATACCTTCCTCAGAAAACTATAATTTGAAAAGATACATGCACTCCAATGTTCATAGCAGCACTATTCACAATAGCCAAGACATGGAAGCAACCTAAATGTCCATCGACAGATGAATGGATAAAGAAGATGTGGTACATGTATACAATGGAATACTACTCAGCCATAAAAAAGAATGAAATAATGCCATTTGTAGCAACATGGATGAACCTAGAGATTATCATACTAAGTGAAGTAAGCCAGACAAACACAAATATCACATAATATCACTTATATGCAGAATCTAAAAAAAATGATACAAATGAACTTATTTACAAAACAGAAATAGACCCACGGACATCAAAACAAACTTATGGTTACCAAAGAGGAAAGTGGGGGGAGGGATAAATTAGGAGTTTGGGGGTAACATATACACACTACTATATATAAAATAGATAACCAACAAGGATCTACTATATAGCACAGGGAACTACAATCAACATTTTGTAATAACTTATAAGGGAAAAGAATCTGAAAAAGATATATATATATATATATATATATATATATATATCTGAATCACTTTGCTGTACACATTGAAACTAACCCAACATTGTAAATCAACTATACTTCAGTAAAAAAAAATAGTACCTTCCTCATAATACGTTGTGAAAACTGAGTGAAATAATGTGTGTTATGTGTTTAACACAACACCTGGGCTCTGGTAAGCATGCAATAAATGTTAGCTAATGTCATTATTTCCATAATTGCCAAATGTAGATAGTATAGAACTGGAATGGAATGTGAAAAACATGATAATAGTTATGTTAGCGTGGGGCTTATAGGTGATTTTTTTTCCTCTATTTTCCAAACTTTCCATATTATTGATATATTTGGCTTATAATCATAACAGCTTTATTGAGGTTTAATTTATATATCATAAAATCTATCCATTTTAAGTATACAATTCAGTGATTTTTAATATATTACAGAGTTGTATGACATTACCACAACCCATCACCTAAAAAGATCCCTTGTGCAACTTCGTAGACCCTTCTTGTTTACACCTCAGCCCCAGGCAAGAGCTAATCTGCTTTTCTGCATCTACAGAATTACCTTTTCAGGACATTTCATACAGATGGAATTAGGTAATATATGGTCTTTTGTGTCTGGTTTATTTCAGTTTATAATTTATGGGAGTTCAAAAGAATAGTATGCCACTGTCATTGCAAAATAAAAACAAAACAGAAAGCAATGGTCGTTCCTTGGCATGGTTGTTCTTTATGTTTTACCCAAATTTCCAGTACCAACCAGGGTCCTGGCAGGAAACAGATGCCCACTTTTACGGGTCAACTGAAGAGAGTTTAATGAAGGCACTGTTACAGAGGGGCTGGTAAAGTTAAGGGACCCGACAGTGCAGCCTCCAAGGCCTCATATCAGACAGCAGCTAGTCCTACCTCGAAGCCTAAAGGGACAGAGGGAAGAGCAGTGGTACCGGAACCTGCAGAGAGCTGTAGGGGCCGGGGAGACCTGGCAGGCAGGGAGCTCGTGGACGGCAGGAATCAACATCCCAACCTCAAGCCCTGTCCTCCTTCTTGATCTGCTGCTGCTGCCTCCCATTGGCTAAACCCAGCGGGAAGGCAGCAGCTTGGGAGATCATAGAGGTCAGCCTCCAGGGCAAGAGCAGGGCAGAGAAAGGCTTAGAATGGGTATAGAGGGACCACAGAGACCCCAGCGCACACTTTTCCACCCGTGTCTCTTTCCATCTCCATGTCCTCCAGCACCACGTATTTAATCCCACTGCAGTGCTTGGAAACCTTCCCCATGCCACCAACTCTGACGTTCTCTTGCCTTTTACAAGCTGGTGCCTGAGTCTGGGATGCTCTGCCTTCTTGCCTTCAAACCTTGCTCAGACACCTCCAAGAGGAGGGGCTGTTCTTACCTCTGTGCTCCACAATACAAGGTTCAGTCTTCTAGAAGAGCATTGGCATATTTTGCTGCAATTACCTGTTGTCATGACTCTATGTGACAGAATGCCACCACATTTCCCTGGAGGGAAGTAGCTGTTTGATTCATGGTGCCTGGAATACCACCTGTCACATGGTAGGTGCCCAATTAATATTTGTCCAAATGAACAGTGCCCTCTAATTTCTTTTGCATTCCTCCCCCTCCATCCCATTAGCATCAACCCCAGTGCTGTCTACTGGCTCAGAGGATGCATTTTAGTAGGCTGGTGAGTGATGAATAATTTCAAATTTTAGAGTTGCTCTCTGAGATAAGACAAATTCATCTTGGCCTCTGACTTTAGGAATATGTAAGCAGCCTAATGAAGGTGGGAAGGTGCGAGTGTCACTTTTGTACAGATGCAAAGTGACTTCCTCACCATTTTAAGCAGCTCCAAGTGTTTTGTTTTCTCCAGGGCATCTATCCCAAAGGAAGGGAGCCTCTCTAACCTTTTTGCTCAGCACTGAATGGGGCTTGTCATCTCTGGTTAGGGAGACAGTAACTATCCCTACAGCAGACCTGACAGAGTGAAGCTAAGACAGAGAGTGAAGTGGCGTGAACCAGGCATTCACAGACAGCTGGTTAGAGCTCAGTCCAGGGGAGAAACCTACTTTTGAAACTGACACACATTTCTCCCACTTTGCTGGTTCTCAAGCTCCTGCAAAAATCTTCAAAGGAAAGAAAAAGAAAACAATTTTCATATTCAGGTACCCTCCCAGCTGAAATAGATGCCTCTGTGTGCAGCCTTGAGGCCAGTGGCATTTCCTGACTGGCCACTGCAGTGGGCATTCCATCAGGAGCTTTGTTCTCCAAATACTGTCCCTGGCAGGCAGGCTCTAGGCCACAACGCAGGCTAAAAAAACGCCGAATCCTGGGCCACAGGGCGAAGTTAGTTCTCTGGAAAGAGAAGAAGGGATGGCATTTGGGAGGGTAACTTCTGCCTCCCCAGAAAAATAGAGAATGAGTACAATGCTACCCAGATGACCATGAAAATGCCCCTTTCAGGAACAGTCCAGAGGGCAGGGTGGTGGAGCAAGAAGATGATCATTTGAGCAGACCCACGCTCAAGCCCTGGCTCTGACACTCATTTGCTGGGGGTCGGCGGGGCGGCAGGGGTTTGGTGTGTGAGGGTTCTTAGGAGTCTATTAAAACATAATATTCTGTTAGCTTCTTCCCTAACATAGTACAAAGGGTGTGGCTTTGGGGTCACACAGACCTGAGTTTGGATGTGGGTTTTGTTATTTACTAGACTGTGCTCTACCATTCTGCATAGGATTTTTAGCTGGGCACATAGTCACTGAGCTAAGTGGTGCATTTCCCAGCCTACCTTATGGCTACGTATGATCATATGACTAAGTTCTGGGATCGTGAGTGGGAGTGAATGTGTAACTTACTCATCTGCCCTGAAAGTGAAGAAGCATGTCCTGCCCTTCCCCCTCCTGCCTTTTCCTGTTGTCTGGAAAGTAAACACGGGGTGGGGGGAGTCCATTTGGATCACACAAGTCCCCCAGGTGACTGGCAGAAGCAAACCCAATTCAATTGGAGCAATGCAACTCCTATCCAGGCCTCAAAGAATTACACAGATAAAGCATCAAGGCACATATGTTCACAGTAAAAGACAAGACACAGACTGAGAAAAAATATGTGCAAATAACATACCTGAGAAAGTACTTTGTCTTAGTCCATTCAGGCTACTATAACAAACTGCCATAGACTGGGTGACTGATAAACAAGTGAAATGTATTTCTTACAGTTCTGGAGACTGGAGTCCAAGATCAGGATGATAGCTTGGTTAGGTTCTGGTAACAGCTACTTTCTTGTATCCTCACATGGCAGAGAGAGGGCTAGGGAGCTCTCTGGGATCTCTTTATAAGGCCACTAATCCCATTCATGAGGACACCACCCTCATGACCTCCCAAGGGCCCCATCTCCTAATACCATCACACTGGGGATTAGGATTTCAACATATGAATTTGGGGGGGACAGAAACGTTCATTTCATAACAGACTTGTATGCAGAATAAACAAGGAACTCTTAACAATTCAATAATAAGAAGATAAACAACTCAATGAAAAATGGGCAAAAGATTTGAATAGACATTTCACCAAAGAAGATAAACAAATGGTTAATGCGTGCATGCAAAGATGCTCAGTATCATTAGTCATTAGGGAAATGCAAGTTAAAACCACAATGAAATACCATTTTACACCCATTGCAATGGTTAGAGTCAGAGACAGACAACAACAAATATTGGCAGGGATGTGGAGAAATCAAAATCCTCATATATTACTACTGGTGGGAAGCTGCTTTGGAAAACTGTTTGGCAGTTTCTTAAAACTTAAACGTAAATTTGCCATATGACCCAGCAATTCCATTCTTAGGGATAATACCCAGGAGAAATGAAAACATATGTCCACATAAAGACTTACATAACGTTCATAGCATCATTAATCATAAAAGTGGAAACAAGCAATTAGTGACTGGATAAACCAAATGAGCTATGTTCATACCACGAAAGACTGAGTGGAATGCTGAGTGAAAGAAGCCAGACACAAAAGCACATATTACATAATTCCATGTATATGAAATGTCCAGAAAAGGCAAATTTTTAGAGATAGAAAGTAGACTAGTGGTTGCCTGGGAGTGAGAAAAGGAATTAACTATGAGTGGGTACAAGAGATCTTACTGGGATGATATAAAAGTTCTAAAACTGGATTATGATAATGGTTACATTACATTATACAACTCAGTAAAGTCACTAAAAAACACTGAATTGCACACTTAAAATGGGTGAATTTTATGATATATAAACTATACCTCAATAAAGTTATGGGACATGGAATTTTTGAACATTAAATTTTTCTTTTAAGAACAACAGCAAAAAAATGTTCAGATAAACATAAATCAAGAGAGAGTATCATCAACAGACTTTTTAAAAAGGAGTTTTAAATGACATAATTTAAGAAGAAAAATAATGTGGGAAGGAAGAATGGGGAAGGAGAAATGATGAGCAAATAAACACACTAGGAAGGGAAGGAAATGTATTAACTTGATCCAAGGCAACTATAGACGCCTATGGTAGTATCTGCAGATTCCATGATTGTTTTCTCAGAAAAAAAGAATTTATAAATAAATTGTTAGAATTAATGAGATTTTAGCAAAGCTAATGTATAAAAAGTCAACACTCAAAATTCTATTATACTTCAACACACCACCAACAATGTAATTGAAATGATAAAATTTATAAGAGAAACAAAAAATGCAAAGTATAAATTTAACCAAACATGTGCAAGCTCTTTATGGAGAAAATTGCAACACTTTCCTGAAAGACATTAAAGAAAACTTAGCTGAATTAAGAACTAAATCATGTTCTTGGATAGGAAGATTTATTATTTATTATTATTTATTGTAAAGACATCGATTCTCCACAATGCAGTTTAATATAGTTCCAATAAAAATCCTAACAAGACCATTTGTGAAACTTGAAAAACCTATTCTAAACTTCATATTGAAGAGAAAAAGTCCAAGACTAGCTAAGACACTCTTGAAGAAGAGCACAGTCCTGGGAATTATCCTGCCATATAGCAAGACTTATTAACATAAAGTATTTAAGATAGTGTGGTGCTAGAGCAGGAATGGATAAATAGATCAGTGGAGTGCAATAGAGAGATCAGAAACAGACCTAAACATATATGGAAATCTGAGTTATTACAAAACAAGTATTGCACATCAGTGGGGAAAAGGATGGACTATTCAATAAATGATGCTAGACATCTGTGATAAATGATCCATGGGGACTGGAGGGACACTGAATCCCTACATCACACCATGTATAAAAGCAATTCCATGTGGGTTAAGCACTAAACAATGAAATGCAAATCTATATATGGGACCAGATCACCTAAAAACCACACACACACACACACACACACACACACACACACACACAGAGTACATGTAAAAACTGATGAAGATTGAGTAAGGTCTGTCATCTAGCTAACAGTATTTACCAATGTGAAGTCTCTGAGTTTTTACACTGTACTACAGTTTTACATAAGATATCACATCTATGCACTATTTTTGAAACTTCCTGGAAGTTTATAACTATTTCAAAATTAAAAGGAAAAGTATAAAATGTTTAGAAGACAATATAGAATGTGTTAATGACTTCAAGGTGGAAAAGATTTTCATAGCCAAGACAGAAGATGCAGAAACCATAAAGAGAAAGATGAATAAATATGATTACACTAAAGTTAGAAACTTCTTCATGAAATGACAACCTTTATAAAGAGGATAAGAATATAAGAAAAGACGTGTGACACACACATAATCACCAAAGAATTAGCCTCCAGAACATAAAAATAACTATGCATCATCAAGAAAAAGAAAAACAATCCAATAGAAAGATGGGCAAAATGTACAACAGATGTTTTCAGAGAAGAAATACAAATAGCCCAGATGTGTGTGAAAAAAAATTCCCCAATCTACTTAGTAATCAGGGATGTGTTAAATAAAATCTCAATGAAATACCATTTTATACCCAACAGATTAGCAAAAATTAAAAAATCAGACAGTATTAAGTGTAAACAGGGCTGCAGAGCAACAGGAACTCACACATACTGAGGATGAAAGCATCCACTGTGGATAATTGGCAATAGCTACTAAAACTGAACATACACACATCACATGACCCAGCAGTGTGTGTGACAGGCAAAAGCTGGAAGCAACACAAATGTCCATCAATAGTTGAACAGATACATTGTAGTCTATTTACAGGATGGAATACTATGCAGCAATTAAAATGAACAGAACATAACTCTACAAGACAAAATGAATGAATCTCACAAACACAAGTTTGAATGAAAGAAGCCAGATACTAAGGAATATATAGAGGATGACTCCGTTCCCAGAACAGGCCAAATTAAGCTATATTCTTTGCTTATGTATTTATAGAGCGTAAAACAAAAAGGAAGGCAAAAAAATTACTTCAAAAGTCAGCAAAGTGGTTAACCTGGGGGGTGAGTGTGGGTGGCATTTGCTTTTGATCAGGGAGGAGCAGACAGAGGGCTTCTGGGGTACTGGTAAATATTCTCAATCTAGTCCTGGGTCATGGTCTTATTGGTGTCTATTTGTAATTATTTCTTAGTTTGTATATGTGGTGTATGGACTTTTCTGTATGTACATCTCCCAGTGAAAGAGAGGGAAAAAGTAGAGCACATTCCACTCTACATTTCTTCCATTATAGCCTTTATCACTGGATTATAATTACTCATCGAACTATCAGTTGACCCAGTACCGTATAAGATACATGAAAGCAAGAACCACGTCTAATTGTCCTTATAACCTCGCTGAGCACTTAGGAAGCACTCAACAACTGCTCAGTGAGTGAACAGTAACCTGCTACTATCTGAAGTAAAGCCTGAGCTTGTGAAATGGCATCTGATTTTACAGCCTAACTTATTCTTCTGCCCAGAACTCAACCAGCAATCCTCACCTGCACATGGGGACTTTGACCATAGGGAAGCAGAGAACTGTGCAGAGAGGAGGGACACATCCAGTTGACGGCCAGGTCTCAACACGTCACAGAATGTTTGACAACTTGTGGAGGGAAATTACATCTCAGCTGGATGGCTCATGATTTAGGACCTTCTACGTACTGATCCTCAGTGGATGGTCTGTGGAAAGAGCTGTCAGGGAAATGTGTCTGCATGGAGCCAGCTCCTGTCTAGGGAGGTCCCTGGAGAAACTTTAAACAATGACAACAGCCCTGGGTTTGTTTAAAATTTATGGTTCTCTGCTTACGACCCGATATCAAGCTACTGAACCCAGCTGCCTGGTAGATGATAGCAGTTTGCCTCCCTGACATGGGTTCCGGGGACAGAGGGATAAGGAGAGAGGTCAGGGAATCAGACAGTCTTTTGTTGCACAGGAAAACTGTGGTCTAGTGGTTCAGGCAGAAAGTCTGTATTTCTGCCTTCCTGCCTCCATAGGCTTGGAATGTGGTCGCTAACAAAGCCTGAGTCAATTTAACCCAGCCACGGTTGAGTCATGAAGTTCTCGGGAAGTTGGGGCTCATACATGAAACAGTCTGCAGGGGTACAGATTTGGTGTTCAGTCATTCACTCAACAAGCATGCCTTGAGTGCCTACCATGGGCAGGTGCTGTGCTGGCACCAGGGATAGTGTCCAAAGGGGAAAGTCACATCACCTTTCCAGACTAGACTGCTATAGGTGCTGCTCAGGAAGGAGCAGATATGGTGGAATTGACTAGCAGTCTCAAGATACTGGTTCTAGAGGAGTCTCCTTGAGGATGGAAAGAAGGAGTTTTAGGACCAAGGAGAGGAAGCATCACATCGCCTGATTTCTCATGGTAAGCCCTGGAACAGGTTGGGGAATGTAAACGTTTACAGCACAAATTCTGGGATGACTGAACTATAAAGGGAGACACAGATGTTTGGGGAAAGACCCCCAACTTTTGAAGTTAGGTCAGGAAGAGCAATTGTTCTTTTTAAAGAGCTGTGCCTTGGTATCACTCTTAGAGACAGCATGTTGGCTAACAAAACATGAGCACTGCCCCTCTCCATGGCCCCAGCAGCATTTATGGAGCACAGCCTAATGCCCAATCGGTCCTTGGGTGGTGGGATGCAGGCTGAGCCCCTCCACCACTATAATACAGTGGGCTCATGCTGTAATGGGGCTACATAAAACACTGTGTCCTTTTTCTTAGAGTTCATCTGGGCATTTGTTTTTTTTTTTTACTTAGTCACTCCTGCCAAAGAATAGAAAATATTCAGTGATCCTATAAGAAGCATGTCTATTAACTTATATAAATATTGATACTGAGAGGTGACGGGCACGTACGGAGCTGTTTATAAGAATCATATACATTTCTGATTACTTATGTAGTTAACCCTCTTGAATTTAAACTTAGAATTCCCACTCCATGTAATGTTTTTTGAACAGTAGGTAAAAGTGTGTGAAATTCAGGTATCCTCAACTGTATATATACTTAATCAAAGAATTTTGTGCATTCTGAATTCTTATTTGTTTAATTATGGATTTGAAAGTTTTAAGAAGTATAAAAATGGTTAAACTATGGTAGAAGCTTTGAGAAACCATGGAAGAAATATTAAACATCAACGGGGAGAGCAGATAGATCGCAAGACTGACTTGAAACTCTACAATAGAGAAGAAAGACAAAGAACTTTGAAGAAAGAGAATAACCATTGGATTTGAGAAGATTGAAATGCTACAGGACTAAAAAAGAAAAAGAAATACCAGAGGCAGATACTGAACAAGCTGTAACCAATGTGGAAAACTTTAATACAGGATATTCATGTTAAGATGGTGAGCTGTGCAGTGGGGAGTACGCTGTGAATGCCTGTTAAAGATTTGGGCTTCACTTTCGCACAGTAAAGGAAACGATAAACAAAAAGACAGCCTACGGACTGGGAGAAAATATTTGCAAATGATGCAACCGACAAGGGATTGATTTCCAAAATATACAAACAACTCATACAGCTCAATATCAAAAAAACAAACAATCCAACCAAAAAATGGGCAGAAGACCTAAATAGACATTTCCCTAAAGAAGACATACAGATGGCCAACAGGCACAAGAAAAGATGCTCAACATCACTAATCATTAGAGAAATGCAAATCAAAACTACAATGAGGTTTCATCTCACACCTGTCAGAATGGCCATCATCAAAAATTCAACAAATAATTAATGCCGGAGAGGGTGTGGAGAAAAGGGAACCCTCCTACACTGTTAGTGGGAGTGTAAATTGGTGCAGCCACTGTGCAGAACAGTATGGAGGTTCCTTAAAAACCTAAAACTAGAGTTACCATATGATCCAGCAATCCCACTCCTAGGCATATAACCAGAAAAGTTGAAAACGTGAATTCAAAAAGATACATGCACCCCAATGTTCACAGAAGCACTATTTACAATAGCCAAGACAAGCAAAATAAATGTCCATTGGCAGATGAATGGATAAAGAAGATGTGATATATATATATTACTCAGCCATAAAAAAGAGTGAAATAATGGCATTTGCAGTTACATTGATGGACCTAGAAATTATCATAATAAGTAAAGTAATTCACACAGAGAAAGACAAATATCATATGATGTCACTCATATGTGGAATCTAAAAAAAAGATACAAATGAGCTTACTTACAAAACATAAATAGACTCACTGACATAGCAAACAAATTTATGGTTACCAAAGGGGAAAAGGGTGGGGGAGGGATAAATTAGGAATTTGGGATTAAAAGATACATACTACTACTGTGTATAAAATAGATAACCAACAAGGACCTACTGTATAGCACAGAGAACTATATTCAAAATGTTGTAATAACATATAATAGAAAAGAATCTGAAAAATCTTTATACATATATAAAGATTTGGGCTTTAGCCACAGCAGATATGGAAGCCATGGAGGGTATTGTCAGACCTGGGATTTTATAAGTAATCATGGCAGCACTGTAATGTCCAGTTCAGTGCAGAATGAGACTGGATTCAGGCCAGGCTGGAGAGGATCACAGCAGTCCAGGGAGACAGGATGAGTCTGCACCAAGGGAGGGACAGTGGGATGAAGAGAAGAGCCAGTCTGAGAAGCACGTTGGTGATAGACTGACAAAGCCTAGAGTCACTTGCGTGATGGAGAAGGAGAGCCAGTTCAGACCAGACCATGAATCTGGTGAGGATGAGTCCAGGGCATAGAGGTTACAGGCTGAGAGGCAGACCTGAGATGGATTCAACATTAGGCACACTGGGGTCTTTGTAGAAATGTCAAATGGATCACCCAGAGAGAAAGCTAAAAGCAAGGAACACTTAAGGGAAGGCAGAGGAAGAGACGACAGTGGAGGAGGTGGAGAGAGATCAGTTAGCCCAGGAAGGTTGCTCTTTCTTATAATCTTAGCAACGAAAACAACTCCCTTTCTTGAGGGCCTCCAGCATTCTAGGTCCTTAGCCTCTATGACTTCTTTTTACCCTGTCTCTGCATTACTGACCTTTCTGTGTCCTTTCCCACGTCGCTGTGGTGTGACTGTGGACTCCTGGCCCTGGTGGCGAGGTTAGCTCTGGGGCTACTTCCCTTGTTGCACACACAGGCCAGACTAGCAGTGACTCTTGGCTCAGGGGTGGACAGAATGGAATGACCCTCTGAATGACCCTTTGTGTCCTACCCAGCTTCTTGAAACAATTCAGCTCTAAAGGAATAGTCCCCGTCATGGGAATCTATAGTTTCCAGTGCCTCAAAATAGTCAACTTGGGGGGGTGTTTCCAAGAGCCCTCCTCTGAAATAGTGCCTTGGGGCTCTCTCTTGGTCAAAAAAAATGACCTTAGAAAGACATTTTCTCACTGTGCCTACAGAGTGGCCTTAGAACTCAAGACCACGCTTCTTATGGGAACAAAGCCCGGTAATGCTCAGGATCTAGTTAATGGAGTACAGTCTTTGCTGGGAGAGCACATTGTCCAGGTGTCAGCCCGTGGCTGGGGGCAGTGTTCACTGTTAAGAACCTGGGCAAGAGTTTACAAGAGCCTGCTCTGTGTCAGGTGCCGTGTTGGGCCCTGGGGATGGGAAAAGGCCTCACCACTGATTGCTCCAAGGAGAGGAAAGGCAAAGGCCCGGAATCTGTAAAGACAAGTGTAGCCCATCTTAGACAAGTCCTAGGGAGACAGGGAGGCAAATCCATTACAGAGAAATGAAATAGGTTGTCAACCTTCCCTAAAACCCTCAATTTTCACACATTAAAAATAGGAACATCTCGAGGAGTTTTTTTATACTAATTAAAGGTAAATCAGAAGCTTCATCTCTGCTTAGATTTGAGGAACAACTTATATTAAATACTGTAGTAAATGAGAAGAATCAAAGGTTAACATGAAACTTACCACACTGAAGAGTTTGTATTTTTTTATTTGCCATCAATTCTATACGTTTAAGTCTTATTTAAAATGGCATATGTTTATATAGTAAAAATCAATTTTAATTGTTTATTCTCTGCCATTTTGATATTTTAAATGATCTTACTACAAAAACACAATTTAGTAGCATCTTTGGATTATTTATCCAGACCTAAGGAAAACCTATCTGTGAGATTTCAAGATTAGATGTAGGCACCATTATTCAGCTGGCAGAAGCTTATCCACATGACAAGAATTAAAAAAAAAATAGGCTACTATGAAAACATTAATGTATGAAATTATTATAATCACAACATTTTTATAATAGGGAGAAACTGAAAACAAGCTAAATGTACAACAGCAGGGAACTGAACGAATTCATCATGAATATAACTATACAAAGTAGTTCTACATTGTTGTTAAAAATTATGCTGTAAAGTAAATTTCTGGGGGTTTGGGTGTGAGGTTGGGTACACAAATCTTACCATTTCCCCCTCTTTCCTTAGGATTCTGGCCAATAGAAAAATCACTAGGCAAATGGGTATCAAAATAAAAGCTTCATTTCTAACCAGGGAAGCACCAATAACCCCCAAGGCTCTCTTCTTGTATCAGCAGCTGGGAGAACAGGACTTAGAGTTGATGCCAAAGTAGAGCCTCCTT
The DNA here is from genome assembly GCF_964270905.1 of Leucopleurus acutus. Taxonomy (NCBI): domain Eukaryota; kingdom Metazoa; phylum Chordata; class Mammalia; order Artiodactyla; family Delphinidae; genus Leucopleurus; species Leucopleurus acutus. Next base: position 131,900,744 of record NC_139142.1, on the reverse strand, counting down.
CTTCCCCTGGTTAGAGACCTAAGGACTTGTCTGTAGGAACAGCTGGACCCACACAATTATCTCCGAGTCCAGCTCCCCAGCTGGCATCATGGACTACAGGCCTGTCTCACATGCATAGTTACTGCAGGAAAAAAAAAGAGCATAAAAGAGGGAGGCACTGGGCTTTGCCCTGGCTGAGTTTACCACATGGAGACAGGAAGCTAAGGAGAGGTCAAGTGAGCCCACCCTCAGGAGCTGGCCTTTAACGCTTTGACTCTGCCCACTAGCAAAATAGGGCCCAATGTTGAGCCTCACCAGAATAGTCACTTCTGCCCACTTGAGAAGAGTGGGTGAGTGTGGAGAGAGAAAACAGAAGGATGTGTTCCTTCCAACACTCTCTGGGGAGAGGAGAGTGGAGGGAGGTTCCCTCTTCTATTTGCTGTGGTAGAAATACAAAAAGAAGAGTGTTCCCCTTCCCCAATACATACAACATGGAAAGAATATTCATGACATATGATTATTGTTATTTATATTCTCATATATAAAATATAACATTTTAAATATATGTTCCTTATATATAATTTTTTTTTACCATTAGCATTCATTACTTTTTAAAAACAATTCACTTAAAAAAATACCAATACAAATAGTAACATTAGGGGAAGCTGGGTAAAGTTATGTACTAGAATTCTTCATATTTGAAACTATTTTGTGACTTTTAAATTATTTCAAAACAAAAAGTTAAAAAGATACTAGCCTTGCAAACACTATAAGATGATGGGAAAAGTGTTTGATGTCATAAACATCTTTCAGTAAACTGGGTTTACATATGCTTTCCGTCCTAGCCAAGGTGGAGTAGTAGGAACTGAATTTACTCACCAACTTAAAATAACTAAAAACTGGATAAAATACATGAAACAATGGTTTTCAAGACACTGGACAACAAGCAAGGAAGGTCAGGGATCTCTGAGAGCTGGGAAACCAATGAGGGGAGCCTACAATTACCCCAGCTTATGGCAGAGAGAGTTTCTAGGCTCCGGCACAGGGAGAGGGGACCCACGTGGAGCCTCGGTGCTCTCCCTGAGTTGAGGAGATGGAGCTGGGAGTTTGGTGAGGCCAAGGTGACTAGGTTTCACAGGGCAGAGTACCAGAGAGGTGAAAGCTGCACAGAGAGAAAACTCCAGAGATCTACAGAGCAGTCAACCAAGTACCGAAAAGCACATTCAGATGAAAAATCTACCCAAGGTTGGAAAAAGAACCACCCTAAAGGATTAGAAGGAACAATTCTCAGAGGTCACACAGAACTGAAAATAGTGCTTGTTCCCACAAGCCAGATGGAAAAACTCATAACTCACAGGGCAATGGTAGAATACACAGGAAGGTTTTGCCTCAGTAGTAGGGAATAATTAACCCTAGGTGGAGTCCTCTAGATCCACCTAACAAATCATAAAAGCAAAACCCAAAAGCTGTTTCCAAGTATAATTACTGAACCATGTCCCAGAACAAAGCTCAAGAATGTTTATAGGAATCCAAAAATATCCAGTGCCCAAAAATGTCTGACAACCAAAAAAAAAAAAAAATTGTCAGGCATGAAAAGAAGTGGGAAAATAAGACCCACACTGAGGCAATAAATCAATCAACCCAAACTGAGCCATTCTTTAAAAACTGTGAATCACTATATTGTACACCTGTAACTTATATAATATTGCCCAGAAACTATACTTCAATAAAAATAAAGTGAGGACAAAAACACTTAAGGGTCTTCACTGGTGGCGCAGTGGTTAAGAATCCACCTGCCAATGCAGGAGACGTGGGTTTGAGCCCTGGTCCAGGAAGATCCCACATGCCGCGGAGCAGCTGGGCCCGTGCGCCACAACCACTGAGCCCGCATGCTACAACTACTGAAGCCCACGAGCCTAGAGCCCGTGCTCTGCAACACAAGAGGCCACCATGGTGAGAGGTCCATGCACCGCAACCAAGAGTGGCCACCACTTGCTGCAGCTAGAGAAAGCCTGCATGCAGCAATGAAGACCCAATACAGCCAAAAATAAATAAATAAAATAAATTTAAAAACAACAACAACAACACTTAATAAAAAACTGACCCAGAACTGACACAGATGCTAAAGTTAGCCAAGAAGGATATTGAAACAATTATTATAACTATTCTATATATTCAAGAAGCTAAAGAAAAGACTGAACATGTTAAAAGGTAACATGAAATATATAAAAAAGACTCAAATCAAACTTCTAGAGATGAAAACTATGTCTGAGATCGGATTAATGAAAGATTAGATGTCACAGAAGGAAGAATAATGAACTTGAAGATTTCACAATAGAAATGATCCAAAACTATCCAATAGAAAGAAGACAGAAAAAATAGTGGGAAATAAATGAACAGAGCATCAGTGAGCCACAAGACAACTTCAAACAGCCCAATATACGTGAAAGAGGAGTCTCTGAGGGAGAATGGGAGAAAGCTGGGAAACTGAAAAAGTTATTTGAAATGTTCCAAATTTGATGTTCCAAATTTGAACATTTGAAATGTTCCAAATTTGATGAAAACTATAAACTCACACGTCCAAGAAGTGCAACAAACTCCAAGCACAGGAAACATGCATAAAGCTGCACCAAGGCATTGCCCAGTTAAATTGCTCAAAACCAATGATAAAGAGAAACTCTAAAAGCAACCAGAGAAAGAAGATGAGTTATGTATGGAGGAACAAAGATAAGAAGGTCAGCAGTTATTTTTCTTTGGAAACAATGCGAGAAGAGTGGAGCAGCATCTTTTAAGGATTGAAGCTAAAAAAACAAAAACAAAAACAAAAACCCTGTCAACCTAGAATTCTATACCTAGCAAAAATATTTTCCAAAGGTGAAATAAAAACCTTTCAGACATACAAAGCTGAAAGAATCCATCAACAGCAGAACTGCAGTATAAACAATGTTAAAGAAAGTTCTCTGGGCAAAAGGAAAATGACACAAGATGGAAATACAGATCTCAGCAAAGGAATGAACAACGCCAGAGATGTTAACCTCATGGCTAAACAGTATAATTTTAAAAATTATTTAATTCTCCTTAAGTGACATTTGACTGTTTGGGGCAAAAATATTAACAGTGTATGATTTCATTCATATGTGGAATCTAAAAAAATACAAGACAAATGAACAAGCAAGACAAAATAAAAACTAACTCATAGATACAGACAACAGATTGGTGGTTACCAGAGGGGAAGGGGGTTGAGGGGTGGGTGAAATGGGTGAAGGGGGTCAACTGTATGGTGATGGATGGGAACTAGACCTTTGGCACTAATCACTTTGTAGAGCATACAGATGTCAAATTATAATGTTGCACACCTGAAACTTATATAATGCCATATACTAATTGTACCTCAATAAAAAATAAAACAATAGGGCTTCCCCAGTGGCGCAGTGGTTGAGAGTCCGCCTGCCGATGCAGGGGACATGGGTTCGTACCCCGGTCCGGGAAGATCCCACATGCCGCGGAGCGGCTGGGCCCGTGAGCCATGGCCACTGAGCCTGCGCGTTCGGAGCCTGTGCTCCACAACGGGAGAGGACACAACAGTGAGAGGCCCGCATACCGCAAAATAAATAAATAAATAAATAAATAAATAAAATAAAATAAAACAATGTAGTGTGGAATTTATGAAATATGTAGAAGTAAAATGTGTGACAGTAGCGGAAAGGCCAGGAGTGGAGAAACGGAGCCATTGTGTTGTAAAGTTCTCATACGTATATGAAGCGGTATACCTTCACTCAAAGGGGGGCGTGGTAAGTTAAGGAGTTTACCGTGTGCTTTCTGTTGGGACTGTTAGCGGAGAAGATACAGGTCAGGAGCATCTGAGATCAGGGCTGCTGGGGAGGGACCAGGGCAGAAGCTGGACACCCTGTCCCTGGTCAGGCAGTGCAGCAAGGCCAGGGGACGTAGGAGGAGGCCACAGCCAGCCGCAAATAAACCACAATTTCTAAGACTCAGAACTGAACTTAAGAGCGGCAAGAGGGTCCTTCTCAGTATTCCCTCTCACTGGCTCTAAATTTAACACTTGTGTGGAGTGTTCCAGAACATAACCAAATAAAATTACATATTCCCAGTGGATGCCATAGTTCATTTGACATTTTTGAGGCCAAATAATGTCACAGGATAAGATATTCAGACTGAGGAATTGTTCTGTGAGACTGAGGAGGTGGAGAGAATAAACACAGTGAAAAGAAGGTATGATTCAAAGACCAACTCAAGGTCTGCATTGAAAAGGCCAGATTCCATGAAGTGAATTTTAATCAAGAGCAGGCTCCTAAACACGCAGTGAAATAACATACAGAAGCTCACAGGCTCTCTTGGTATGCTAGGTTTTCTCCACGTGGAATAAAGCATCCAGCTGGGAGCACAGGAAGAAAGCCTTACCTCCATTCCACTGAGGAAGGGTCCAAGGCACACAGAGAATGATTTGCTCAAGGATATGCTCAAATATCAGAATCAGGTCTAAGGCTCGGGCTTCTTCCCTTGTGATTCAGAGTTCTAGCTATTTTCAAAGTGGTGAATCTTTGAAACTTTTTAATGAAGTATAATATGTAGGCAGAATAGTGAACAAATAAAGGATCAGAAACTGATCACACCAACATAACTAGCACGTTTATCAAGAAAAAGAGTACTTCCAGCTCCAGAAGTCCTCTCCTGCTCCTTTCCAGTCACTATCCCCCCCAAGATGTACTATTCTGACATTTAAGCACACAGAATACTTTTGTCTGTTTTTGTACTTTCTAGAAATGGAAAAATAATTTTTTTTGCTTCTGTTTGCTTTAGCTCAGCATTTTTTAGTGAGGTTCATCCATATCTTTGCATATGCAGATAGACTGTTCATTCTCATTGCTGTACCATATCCCATTATTTGATTATGCCACAATTTATTCTTTCTACCCAATACCAAGGGCATTTGAGTAGTTCTTAGTACAGAGCTATTACAAAGAATTGCTGTCATGAAAATTCTTTCAGGTGCCCTTGATGAATATGTGTACACAGTTCTGTTGGGTTCATGTTTAAGACTGGAACTGCTGAGTCTTCAGGTATGTACATGCTAAGTTTTAGTAAATTCTATAATTGTCAAATTTAAATTTTGCCTCTCATCATTTGAAAATCACCTAACTATAAAATTTTGCATCTGTTTACATCTGGACATCTGTCTTATATCACCAAATAATTGTCTTCTCTGTTCATCTGGATCACTGGGGAGCAGCTCACAACTTGAACTTTTCTGTATCTCCTTGGTGCTGGGTACTTGGGCAGGTACACAGTATCTGTTATATAAATACTTTCTTATCCAAATGTACAAAGAAATGCATAGGCTTGGTTCTGCTTCCAAGAAAGAGTCACTGACTCAGACACACATGGGAGAGACACAAAACATCTTAACAGAAAGAATAACCAAGCCAAGATTGGTTTAAAAAACTTGAGCAGAGACCATGGTTCATAAATCTCTGCATCCGTCACAGTACTTGAGACTGTCTCACACAGAATAGGTGCTCAACTGTTTATCTGCCAAATGAATGAAATCAAGGTAGGAATGATGGTGAATTGCGTTTATCACCTATAGCTCAAAGGCAAGTTCATTCCGAGACGGGAAAACGAGATGAATATAGAACTGCGTAAAAGTTGGAGGAAAACATGCATTAATCCAGCTCGTAGAAAACATTTCATATAAGGAAAGAAACTTAAGTGTTTATTAATTTTCTGGCCACTCCCTCCAGAGACAGAGAAATCTTGGATCTCTTGCCCTGATCCTAAACAACGTAAAACTGAAGAGCAGACATGTTTGAGGGGCTGGAGGTTAAACTTTATTCCTCAATAACTGGATGCAGTGGGACAAGCAAGATTTGAACAGTTTCAATAACACCAAAGACAAGTGTCTCTCTCTAAGAGACCCCGACCTCGAAGACTCAAGGTGAGCCCTGGGGTGGTGGCTGATGGAGGGTCTGACCGCTGGCACAGGCTCTGGTTACTAGGAATTAAGGTTCAGCTTCTCCGTCTATGCAGCGACAATGTAAAGACAGGCTTAAGTCATAAGAAACTAAGATGGAATGGTGAGGTTTTTCTTGAAGGGTTTGCAGAGCAAAGGAGAGCTTTGAAAAGGGATCTGAACTTGACAGTGTCTTGAATCCCTCGACAGACCCTCAGGCCCCAGCAGGCGGAGAGCAAGTTACACAGACGTGCATTTCTGCTGAGGGCAGCACAAAGGAAGTGTCTTTCATTCACCTCAAAACCAGATAGAATGAAAAATAGACCTCTGTGAGGTATGCTCATGGCATGTTTTGACATCTCACAGGAAATCACATTTCTGCCAAGGAAAAGCCCAGAGTTTTTGGTTGGGACCCAAAGGACTCTTTCAAACTTCTCATTACCAAGCCAGAGAGTAATGTGAGGGTTCTCACCCACTCTGTAAACCACAGCGTCTCCCTTTCCTTAAAATCAGAAAACCCCAGGAATATTTTCTAAATGGAGAAAGAACTCACAGAGGACTATCACAGCTGTCCTGAAGCCAGGATGAGAGGAGTGACCCCTTCTCAGGGCCACTGTTGGCAGGTGTGCCCAGCCCAGTCCCACTTGGGCTTGAGAGAGAAAGGAAAGGGGATGAGGGTGGGGATGTGGAGGGGGAGGGGTGATGGAGAGAAAGGAAGACTAGGAAAGAGCTAGGAAGGTCAGAGGCAGAGAAGAAAATGAATGTTTACTGAGCACCTACTCTGTGCCAGGCTTTTACATAAACTATCTCATTTGATCCCCAAAGCAACTCTGCAAAGTGGGTACTATTATTCCTATTTATTATTATTAATTGCCTTTATTATTATAATTATTTTTACCTATTAATACTCCTTAATTCTCTTTTTGTTAACTTTTTAGTTTATATTGGAGTATAGTTGATTAGCAATGTTATGTTAGTTTCGGGTATACAGCAAAGTGAATCAGTTATACATATGCATGTATCTATTCTTTTCCAAATTCTTTTCCCAATTAGGTTGTTACATAATATTGAGCAGAGTTCCCTGTGCTGAACAGTAGGTCCTCGTTGCTTATCCATTTTAAATATAGCAGTGTGTACATGTAAATCCCAAATTCCCTAACTATCCTCCCCCTGAGGGATATTATTCCTATTTTTACGGGCAAGGAAATTAAGGCTTGCCTAAAATCACACAGCTAGTCCTCTTCCCCTTGGGCCAATGGGCTACAGAAGGCTTTGCTCTGGCCCTCCTCTCGCCACGTTGCTCTCCAAGAGGTCAAGAGTCCCAGGGGCAGGGGATGTACTTCCCCAGAGCCTGTGTGCCTCCGTGCCCCAGATGATGCTCCAGGTACCTGGAACCCAGGAATTCCCTGCCAGAGGGTCCTAAGCCTTCTTTCAAGGCCCACAGAGGTCTCTTCCCTGGATCCATACTCCTGAAGGGGTGCTGGGATATTGATGTGTGTACTCCCAGGCCTCAAGGGTGACAGAGGGGGTGCTGTTGGCAGGGGTGTGTGAGCTAGTTTGCACGCATGCACGTGAGGCCTCTGGTGATGCAGGACAGAGCTGGCGGTGGGGAGAGAGTGGGAAGAGAAGGAAGGGGCAGGCATGGACAGGGGAGGAGGCTGGAGACTGGGTCTTCTCATAGTATCAGAGCAGAAGTCCAAGGAGTCTGGGAATTCTAAATCAAAGCTAGCCTTCTAGGTAGTTATGAAGGTATGTTTGTCAAGGTGTAGGACAGAACTTGCATTTAACACTTTGTTAAATATATATATATATATATTTTTTAACTCTTCAATATTGAGCCATACAGCAGGGCGGCCTTCATTTCTGCTCTCGCCTGGCTCCTGCAAGTGTTGGTGGGCTGCCTATAGTGGATAAAGAGGTACAGCTGGTGGGAACCGAGCGCTTCTCTGTCCAATGCCAAGGATGAATGCTTTTAATTGCCCCACGAAACCTGACACCACAGAGAAGTCAGGGACAGGAACAGAGCTGTTAAGTAATTTATGGAAAATTTTCTTATTTTATAGAAATTATAATTTCTGACAGTTTCCCATCGCAGGTCCTGAACTGTTATGAACATGCTGCCCTTGGAAAGCCACCCCCTCCTCTGGGCTCAGTTCCCTCCGCGGGGAAATGAAGGGCCTGGATGACCTCTAAGGGGTCATTCAACTTGAAGACACTAGGCGTCTGAAGAGTAATAAAACCTGTTTTCTAACTGTACTGGGGGGGTCTCAGCAATAACAGAAGATAATACTATAAAGACTGCAATGGTGAAGACAATAAAATGAACGAATCACCTTGGACACCTGAAGGGCCTGGCTTTGGCCATCAATGTCTTAAAAGGGCAGGGGCCGGGGCAGCAGTAGGGAAACAGGGTGGGAAACTGAACACCTCCGAGCAATGGGAAACCAAAGGCACAGGGAAGCATCTGGGGTAGCCAGTGGGGCCGGGACCTGGTAGCCTGTCGTGGTCCCACCTGCTCCGTGTCTCTTGGAGGAGAGGGGGCAGGGGGCAGACCCTGGACAGGAGGTGAGTGCATTTGGGCCCCTGGGCAGCCAGAGCCCAGGCTGAGGGAAGGGAGGTGGCCAGGGCCCAGGTAGGGTGGGACCACAACGGGCTCACCGGGGGACTCCCAGGTATGGGTCCTGGGAGCAGTGTTCCTGCCTCTCGACCTCCATCAGCCTGTTCTCTCTCTCTCTCCATGGAGAATCCAGCCTCACTTTTCCTTCAGTCCAGATGGCTGTTTCCTATCAGTTAGCCTGAAGAGGCCGCTTGCTGAGATCCTCTAGGGGCGGGGCTGTCTCCCTAGGGAGACGCATTAATCTCTTGCCCCCTACTCTGAGCCACGGATCATCAACCCGCCCTCTCACAGACCCAGTGCTGAGGTTGGTGGTGGTTCTCCACGGGCCTGGGTGCTGCTCCTCAGGTGCACTGGGGAGGGGGATAACTTGGGAACTACAGGGCGGAAGGAGCTTGGGTTCTCAAGCCAGAGCATCTGGGGTTGATTTCCTGCTTCCTTACCTACTGGTTATGTGCTCTTGCGCAAGATTCTGAATCGTTCTGAACCTCAGTTTTTGTTGTCCATAAAGTGGAGATGATAATTTCCTGTCCTCTAGGGTTGTGATAAAGACAGGATAAGAAAATATATTCAAAGTGTCTAGTCTAGGGCCTAGTCCAAATGGGGATTCTTTAAATATTATTGCCTATCTCAAGCACAAACTGTAAAGGAAGGAAACCTTCCATCTCGAGTCCAGTCCTCCGCTCCTGAGAGGCTCCTTTGTAATTTCTTTGAACCGTGCAATTTAGCACCGAATTATACATGCATTTATTTCAGAACTTAATATTAAAGTCAATATCACCTTTAAAAAGTAAGTAACATCACGTGTACGGATTTCCTCTCTCCACACTCTCTCAACTCACTTATACTGTGGGCCTTCCCCGGAGCAATGAGATAAAAAGCAAGTGCGCTGGAATCTAGCGCTCTCTGCGGCCTCTAGATTAGGCTCTTGGTCTCCCAGAGGGTTCTTAGAGCTCACCATCCAGTTTCTTCCACTGAGCTTAAGCATCGAAGCATTATTTGTGGAGAAAGCCAGACAAATACACGGTGGGGGAGACAGGAAATCGGGATTTGTAGGTTGGGGAGAAACACTTCTGGCTCAAGTCAGCAGGACCTGGCCTTCTTTCAGGCAGCACCCACACTTCTGCTGCAAACTCTGCTAAGTCAGACCCTGCAAAACCCAGAGGACATGTGGGCAAAAGCCTTGGTTACAGCAGATACAGAGGCAGACTTGGGAAGGATCTGCTGTGTAGAGGTGCTGTTTGGCACGCTGTGGACCTCCAAAGTAAGACATACTGTACAGCCTGTGCGCTCAGTGGCCCAGTCCTGGGTAAGGTTGGGGTATGGGGGGCAGGGCAGGATAACAGGTGATAGGACAAACGAGATGAAACTGAGGCCGCTGGAACGGCTGTGGAGGTCATCCACTGCACAACCCCGGTTCCAGTCCCTAGACTGCCGGACCTGGGAATGGTGCGTGCCAAGGCTGGGCCATGCAGCAGCCCTCGGATAATTGCTGTGACTGAAATACACATAAAGGGATGGAGAAACATGAGTGAGAGGGCCATGGTGTCTGGCTCTGTGTGGGTGTGTAAAATGCAGAGAGAAGTATCAGTACTGATTCCATCAATACCTCCTCTAGGCCTTCCTTCTGCGTCTCACTCTTCCTTTTTCTTTGCAAAAATTCCCACTTTTTGACAGTGCATCATAACGACTAAAATGATTCTTGGCCCCATAATTCTTTGACATGCACAAGACTTGGCAGACTCACAGGAAAATGAGGTCATTTTACAAAACCTTGTAATGTTTGGAACCTGTGCTTTCCATGGTGGGCAGCGAGGCCGGGGGGAGGGGCAGTAACCCGGACACAATCTCGTCAGTTGGAAGTGTCCAAGCCAGGAACCTCCCCTCCCTCGGGGAAGTGTGAAGGACGGAGGCCTTTTACACCTGGGAACGGGTTTCACGCCATTGAGAGGAAGGCTTTGCGTCTCCGAGCTGGGAGGACGGCTGGGCCGGCCTGCTCTTCCCAGCTGCTTTGCACATAAAATCTGAGCGAGCTTATTTTAGAAAGATATTTAACGCCGAATGCCGAATGCATGGCTCACACATACCTGGGAGCGGTGGCGGCCGGTCCATCACAGGAGGGAGAGCAATCAAAGTGTCCCGTAACGTTAGCCGCCCGGGGAGGGGCGAGGGCGCGGGGGGGGGGGGGGGGGGGCGGCGGGGAATAAGCTGAGAGCGCGCCGTGCTCATCCCACCCTCCAGAGTCACCAGTTCACATTTTCACAGCACAGCGGATTAGCAGCTGCAGGTTTCCTCCCCACCTACATGTCCCCTGAGGTCTGCGAGCCACCTTCTGCTAGGAAGGCCTTTGAGAGGCAGGGTTTGTCAGCACTGCAGAATACGCTGTGCTTATACCACAAACTGCTTCTTGATAAAAAAAAAAAGAAGAAATGACACGTCCCTGGGGTCTAATCCTTCTCTGTGTGGAGCCTGTCTTTCTGGTGCTGTCTTTCAAAGTAGCTCCCATATATCTCTAGAGGTGAGCTGGGGGTGCAGGTGTGGTGCGTGCCGTGAAGACGCAAAAAGGAGGCCTCTTTTCGGTCTGTTCAAAGCTTTCCTGTTTGGGGGGTACAGAGGTCTGCCTGCCCAAGTGCAATGGAGAGAGGAGAGTGGGGGCCAAGTGTGAGGGCTGGAGGCACTGACGACGCCAGGGTCTCGCTCTGGTTCCACCTCTTAACTGTTAGAAGCTCTGAGGTCCTCAGCCAAGTCATCTAACTTGTCTGCGGCAGCTTTATTTTTTTGTCTGTTAACGTGGGGGATTGGTATCTGCCTATCCCTTGAGGTCAAGATATATAAGAGAAAGTACCCAACGGCACTGTGCAAACTAAAAGTGTGATAAGATTATCGTTATTTTGCTGCAGAGTCAATATTGGACTATTCTCTCTTATGAGCCCTAATACTAATCAACATGAGACACGTGAAAAGCCCAATCAATTCAACCAACTAATGGATATTAAGAAACTACCATGCGCTGGAAATTGTATTAGCCACTGAGAGTAGAAAGATGAATATTACATGATTTCTATTTTCATATTTACTGAATTTTAAGTCCTCTGTATGCACTTGTGGGCTGTTAACTAATGCACATTTCACTTCCATGTGCCTTGGGAATCCAGACGATACATAACCCACCCCCCCAAACACACACACACACACACACACACACACACACACACACACTCGTCCTCACTCCTTTCCAGAACTGTGACCCTATGGTTTCTGCTCCTCTGCTTGGTACAGAGGCCACCTCAGATCACACAGTTGCCATGACACGCAGCCTTGCAGTAAAAGAGGGTTCAGTGCTGTCACCATGTGAAGCCCTCCGGGCCTCCCAGGGTCATTGGTGTGGGTCAGCGGGAGAAAGAGAACTCAGCTGCGATCAGTCAGTCCTGGATTTGAGTCCGGGCCCTGCTCCTTATTAGTTTAGTTAATTGCGTTCCCCTCAGCAAGACTGAGACTGGGATTCTCTGCCTATGAGGCACACCCCCTTCAGCGCGCTCTCAGAGAATGACCAGAGGAGCTCCCAGTTCAGAACCCTTCTCCAACACTTGGACAGCTTCTTAACCTCACTTAGAACTAGAGGAGGTCATTCATTCACCCCACAAATATTCACTGGGCACCTCTATGTACCAGGCACTGCTCTCCCTATGGCAGACAGCAAGAACAAACCAGCAAGGGGCCTGCTCTCCTGGAGCTCATCCTCCAGCCTCTTCATCACACAGTTCTTCCCAAGAACACCAGGGGCCTTAAAATCTCAAACAAGCATATGGACTTGGCCCCGTTCTTCTGACCTAGAATAGTTGCTTGGGCTGCATTTTACCAACACTGCCTTATCTTAATTGCTCTCTGACATCTGGGAAAGAATTAAGTCATGATTTAGATCTTAATCTGTGCCCAAGGTTTGCTTTCCAAATGCAATGGTTACTTTCAAGTTGCCCCAAAAAGAGTGTCCGTGAGGGTCCTACAGACAGAAGGGTCTCATCCACAGCCGCCAGCACGTGGGAATTAAGAAGTGCATGGCCCATGGGTTCTTTTGGAGCCACATGGGGAGGGGCCTGGTCAGACGCTTCACCTGGAGCCAAGTGGTAGACCCTGAGATGGGGCCCAGGCGCTACAGCAAAGAGCTGGGTTTCCCTTAGATCTTGCTGTGTTCCAAAGTCCCCCTCTCAGCATCTCAGTGGCCTCATGTCCCAATGAGACTGTCACTGGCTCCACTGGCTGTGGGATTTTTAGGAGGACCAGATAAAGTAATGAAAGGGTTCCTTGAATAAACACACATGTGACATTTAACAATAACAAAAATGATACCATTTCAGGACCATCTCACTGCCTGTATGTTGATATCACATTACCCTCTTTAGCCTCACTTTTCCTTAAAACATTAGTTTTTCCTTAGTAGAGAAAAAGGGACCTACACAGCAGTGTCTCTGGACCGAATGTAGCCCTGCATTTGCATCGATGAAAACAAGGAGAGCGGAGGGAGACAAAGGAAGCGTGTGTGGAGGGGCAGAGGGCAGACATGCAGGTTCGTTCCGTGTTATAGACAAACCATCAGGCTTCCTCGTGCAGGAATAAGGCGAGGCCAGTCAGGCCAGAAGTTGGTCTAGCCCTGCTGGGATGCGATGGGGTATTTGCATCCAGCCAGACAGGCCTGGAGGACAGACGACAGTACCCTTCATCATCCAAGGTAGTCATGGGACTGGCTCTCCCGAGACACACAGGGCCTGACCTCCTATTGGAGCACGAGGGTCCACAGGGCCAGCCTGGGGTGAGCTAGTGGTGGTGGGGCTCTACCTCCCTCCAGGGCTCCTGGTGTCGAAAGAGAGGCCTGAGCCTCTAACATGTAACAAAGACAGTTCAGCCAAGGCCTTCCATGCCGGAGGCTGGGTTAGCTTCCCATGCTGAGCGCACGCCTGGAGCATCCTGCCTCACTCGCTTTCTACCTCTTCTGTTAGGGGCCCACGGGGTGAGGATCTGTGGTCTGAGGGTACCAGAGGTAGAGAGAGCCTGCTGAGAGGCAACTAGCCACGAAAAGCAGCAAGTGTGCCATGGGTGGGTAGAAATCGAAAAGAAGGGGTCTAACATTGAGTGATACTGTATCACGTACCTTATACGAGGGGCAGAAGAGGGTAAGGACTCTGCCTCCTGAGACTACCTGAGTTCAAATGCTGACTCTGCTACTCACTTGCTGTGGGGCATTCAGCAAATTACTTTACCTCTCTGGGCCTGGTTTCCTCACCTGAAACGTGAGGAGAAGCAGTTGGAGACTTTTGTTGTGGGCATCAGAAACACCCTCTTGTTCACTTAAACAAAGGGGGACTGAGGGGCTGGCTGTAGGTAGCTCACAGAGGAGGGGGACTGCTGTAGAAAGGGGGGCTCAGAAACATCAGGCCCCAGAGTTACTCCAGGGATCCCGGAAGCAGACCCAAACCCAGGTTGCATCCGCTGTGGGGATGAATCAGGCCCCTGAAGAATCCCAATCCTGTGCGACAGAGCCTGACCGGCCTTGCAGGGTCACATGGCCACCCTTTGGCTAAGAGAAGATGCGAGACAGCCCCGCCAACCTGCATAGAGTAGGACAGAGATTGTTCTCAGAACAGAGCTGGGCGCAGTACCAGAAGAAAGCGTGAATGGCTGCCAGGCCAAAAATATCAGAGAAATCCAACACAGTGGCCAATGACTCCCACCAATAGGGTTGTTGTGAGGAACAAAGGAGATCAAACAGTAAAGCGCTTAGCACAGTGCCTTGCTTGTTCTAAGAGGCCAACAAGGTTTAGCTGCCCTATTACTTACCTTAATCCTCAACAACTGTGAAATATTGCCCCCGTTGTCCAGATGGGAAACTGCGACTCCAACCGGTAAAGAGTTACCCGAGGTTGCTGCGGTGCCGAGCAAGATTCTGACCCCAGCGCTCCCTGCAGAGGCAGCTGCACAAACTGCAAAGCCTTGTGCAAGATGAAAACGAGGGACACCCTGTTCAAAAAGCAGGGGGAAAAATACCATTAAAGGAACCAAAGCATAAGGCTTTTTCTTTCCTTCCTGTGTCTCTCTCTAGAGTCTTGCTGTTTTTATTTGCTACTTAATGTCATCAAAAATTTTAATCATTAGCGTTAATTTTACTGGTCTTTAAATTGTGCAATACCAGTTTTAAATACACATAAGAGCATTTAACTTGTATGTGGAATCACCAGATCATCCTCAGCACAGGTGGTCGGCTAATCCAGAGAAGTAACGTAAGAAAGGATATATATAGTTGACTTCCTGTCCGTGTTTCTCAGAACATCATTGCCTTATTTCTGCATTGGAAGCAAGCTCTGATTTGATTGGAAAGTGTGGCCTCTTGGGGTTTTCAGTGTCACAGGCATAACACGCTTATCTCGTGCTCAGGTTGGGTCTCGCTGGATTCCCGTGCATCGTGGATCCCCTGGAATTCTGTGTTCACGGGGCACCACGAATGCCTTGTGCACGTGAAGCAGCTCGGAGAGGCTGACACGCATATTGCTGGGGTCTCCTGCATTTACTCATCTCTGCTTACGTGCATTCCCTGACCTTTGGACTTCACTCGCAAAATACGAATTGAAAAATAAAATTACTAAGGATTTCAGGACAGTGACAGCAGAGCATTAAACCAAGGGTGAGGTCCTTCTGAACTGGCCCTGCTTGCCTCTGACCTCAGAGCCCTGGCTTTTAGAACACACGCACCCCTGACCCCAGGAGTCAAAAGCCTGTTTCTCCCCTGGGATTGCTTTTGCTGTATGAGAGAAACCCTGAGTTTTGCCACTAGGGCTCCAAGAGCTGAGGGCACCCTGGGCTCAGGGGAAACCAAGCAGGTGGAGGAAAGTGTGCCCGGGAACCTCTCTGAACAGAGCGTGGGACCACAGGACTGGTGAACTCCCGCATGGGCTATAATGTCCATACCAAGCGGAGCACAGTCAGGGACACACACAGGTCTGCAACTGGAACCCGCATTCTCTGAGTGCAAAGCTCAGATATATCTGCCCAGCTTCACCCAGCGAGAGGCTGAGGGGTGGAAAGCATAGCAATCCCACAGGTAGTGGTGTCATGAGCCTCTGGGCTGCAGGTGGCTCCCAGGTGAGCTCTCCAGGGAATATGAAACCCTCAGAATTGGTCTTGGGCCCAGAGCAGAGCTGGGTGCCCTGCCCGCTGGCCCCTCCTCCCCAGGAGCACCACTCCAGCTCTGTGGGCTGAGCTGCCGCCTCTCTTAGAGCATCAGGCCCACGCTGGCTCTGTCAGCTCAGAGGGGTTCAGCTGGGATGCCTCCCAGGGATCTGTAGGCCAGTTCTGGAAACTTCTCCCACACCCCACCTCTTTGGGATTTCCAGTGGGGAGCGGAGAATCTCCCCATCCCCACAAAGCTCCACCCCACCCCACCCCGGTGCTTCCTGGGGATTCTACTGGCAAGCCAGCCACTGGAGTGACCAGCAGGCCCCTTGGTGGGGATGGGAGGCTGCAGCAGGAGAGCAAAGAGCTGTTTCTCCTCTGACCTTAAAGGAAAGACAGCAAAGGGGACTGGGATTTATCTCCTGTTCCTAAGAAGCCAATAAAGACATTGATATTGTGCCTCAGTTTCTTACCTGCAACACTGAGGAAATTTTCAGAGGAGGGAAAGGGAGGAATAAAATGTGGAGGCTGAGCTGTAACGGCTGTAATGCCCCTTGACAACCCTGGCTCTGCCACCCACAATCTCTACAATTTGTGTTAGCCCTGCACCAGCCCCCATGCCTGCCTCTGTAAGCGGGGGGCCGTGCCCGCAGCCTCTGTGAGGATTATGGTGACACAGGGCTGTTACGTGCCCAGGCAGGCCCTATAGTGGAGGTACTGCCTTGTCGCTGTTGTCCTAGGGGGTTTTCAGAAGCTCCCGAAAAGCAGATTTCCCTCCTTTTAAGCAGACGGAACTGATAGAGACAATAACCTTTGTCTCCACCAGTTTCAGTATTTATACCTGAAAGAAAGAGCCTTTTTATCAGAGAACAGAAAATAAGGTTTGACCTACAAATACTTCATTTTACCAACTGCCTCAGGGAAACTTCTTGGTCAACTCCCTCCCTTAAAAGCTTGTGGGAGCTCTGAGAGCTTCTCCCTCCATCCCTGGAGAGCCTTTGTCTGCCTGGCAGGAATAGGCCCTTTCCAGGCCTGCAGTAAATCACTGTTGGTCAAGGGGCTCAGTGGGAGGTGAGTTGCAGCCCTGTGGGTGGGCTGAGGAGGCATCTGCTGCCTCAGCTTTTTAGGACTGGGGGCACCTCATAAACACCCTCTGCCCACACAGAAATATCATATACCTGGCAAGTAAAGCCACGCTCCCATGCTCCTTTCCTTTGTTCTAAAATGTGTGCTTTCATCAGTGTCTTATAGTTTTCCGCATACAGGTATTTTGTCTCCTTAGGTAGGTTTATTCCTAGGTATTTTATTCTTTTTGTTGCAGTGGTAAATGGAAGTGTTTCCTTAATTTCTCTTTCTGATTTTTCATCATTAGTGTATAGGAATGCAAGAGATTTCTGTGCATTAATTTCGTATCCTGCTACTTTACCAAATTCATTGATTAGCTCTAGTAGTGTTCTGGTAGCATCTTTAGGAATCTCTGTGTATGGTATCCTGTCATCTGCAAACAGTGACAGCTTTACTTCTTCTTTTCCGATTTGGATTCCTTTTATTTCTTTTTCTTCTCTGACTGCTGTGGCTAAAACTTCCAAAACTATGTTGAATAATAGTGGTGAGAGTGGGCATCCTTGTCTTGTTCCTGATTTTAGAGGAAATGCTTTCAGATTTTCCACCATTGAGAACGATGTTGGCTGTGGGTTTGTCATATATGGCCTTTATTATGTTAAGGTAAGTTCCCTCTATGCCTACTTTCTGGAGAGGTTTTATCATAAATGGGTGTTGAATTAGATATACCATGTTCTTGGACTGGAAGAATCAACATTGTGAAAATGACTCTACTACCCAAAGCAATCTACAGATTCAACGCAATCCCTATCAAACTACCACTGGCATTTTTCACAGAACTAGAACAAAAAATTTCACAATTTGTATGCAAACACAAAAGACCCTGAAGAGCCAAAGCAATATTGAGAAAAAAAAAACAGAGCTGGAGGAATCAGGCTGCCTGACTTCAGACTAAACTACAAAGCTACAGTAATCAAGACAGTATGGTACTGGCACAAAAACAGAAATATAGATCAATGGAACAGGATAGCCCAGAGATAAACCCACACACATATGATCACCTTATCTTTGATAAAGGAGGCAAGAATATACAATGGAGAAAAGACAGTCTCTTCAATAAGTGGTGCTGGGAAAACTGGACAGCTACATGTAAAAGAATGAAATTAGAACACTTCCTAACACCATACACAAAAAGAAACTCAAAATGGATTAAAGACCTAAATGTAAGGCCAGACACTATAAAACTCTTAGCGGAAAACATAGGCAGAACACTCTATGATATAAATCACAGGAAGATCCTTTTTGAGCCACCTCCTAGAGAAATGGAAATAAAAACAAAAATAAACAAATGGGACCTAATGAAACTTAAAAGCTTTTGCATAGCAAAGGAGACCATAAACAAGATGAAAAGACAACCCTCAGAAAGGGAGAAGATATCTGCAAACGAAGCAACTGACAAAGGATTAATCTCCAAAATATACAAGCAGCTCAAGCAACTCAATATCAAAAAAACAACCAACCCAATCCAAAACTGGGCAGAAGATCTAAATAGACATTTCCCCAGAGAAGATATACAGATTGCCAACAAACACATGAAAGGATGCTCAACATCACTATCATTAGAGAAATGCACATCAAACTACAATGAGGTATCACCTCACATCAGTCAGAATGGCCATCATCAAAAAATCTACAAACAGGGCTTCCCTGGTGGTGCAGTGGTTGAGAGTCTGCCTGCCAATGCAGGGGACACGGGTTCGAACCCTGGTCTGGGAAGATCCCACGTGCCATGGAGCAACTAAGCCCATGCGCCACAGCTACTGAGCCTGAGTGCCTGGAGCCTGTGCTCCGCAACAAGAGAAGGCCGCGACAGTGAGAGGCCCGCGCACTGCGATGAAGAGTGGCCCCCCGCTCACCGCAACTAGAGAAAGCCCTCTCACAGAAACGAAGACCCAACACAGCCAAAAATAAATTAAAAAAAAAAAAAATCTACAAACAATAACTGCTGGAGAGGGTGTGGAGAAAACGGAACCCTCTTGCACTGTTGGTGGGAATGTAAATTGATACAGCCACTATGGAGAACAGTATGGAAGTTCCTTAAAAAACTAAAAATAGAACTACCATATGACCCAGCAATCCCACTACTGGGCATGTACCCTGAGAAAACCATAATTCAAAATAAGTCATGTACCACAATGTTCATTGCAGCACTATTTACAATAGCCAGGACATGGAAGCAACCTAAGTGTCCATCAACAGATGAATGGATAAAGAAGATGTGGCACATATATACAATGGAATATTACTCAGCCATAAAAAGAAACAAAATTGAGTTATTTGTAGTGAGGTGGATGGACCTAGAGACTGTCATACAGAGTGAAGTAAGTCAGAAAGAGAAAAACAAATACCGTATGCTAACACATATATATAGAATCTAAAAAAAAAAATGGTTATGAAGAACCTAGGGGCAGGACAGGAATAAAGACTCAGATGTAGAGAATGAACTTCAGGACACAGGGAGGAGGAAGCGGGGGTAAGCTGGGACGAAGTAAGAGTAGCATGGACATATATACACTACCAAATGTAAAACAGATAGCTAGTGGGAAGCAGCCGCATGGCACAGGGAGATCAGCTCATGCTTTGTGACCACCTAGAGGGGTGGGACAGAGAGGGTGGGAGGGAGACGCAAGAGGGAAGGGTATGGGGATATATGTATATGTATAGCTGATTCACTTTGTTATAAAGCAGAAACTAACACACCATTGTAAAGCAATTATACTTCAATAAAGATGTTAAGAAAATAAATTAATTAAATAAAATGTGTGCTTGGGGCCCAGAATATCTCCATTGGCCAGGCCTGTCTGACCAGTGTTCCTGGGGCAGGTCTGTGCCCTCCAACTGCTGCAGGAGCAGAATAATATTTTGAGAGCTCCAATGTGGAACCATCTGCAGTGAAATCGCCTCTCTGTGTTGGGTCAGAAAGTAGGAGAAGAAAAAACCCACTGTCAGGAGCACACGTCTGCATTTCTCGCTCAGACCCTGGAAGCTGTACGGAGCTGGTGGGCTGCAGGGCTGGACCAGGTGTGGGGCATTGTCTGGCTAATGAAGTATTTAAGGGCTGCATGCAGACCCTGCCCCCTGGGGCCCAGCAGCCCACAGGGCACTCTCATTAAGCTGACCCTGGAGGAGGGGGAATTGGTGGCTGCATTTTGGGCACAGGTGCAGCCAGAAAATCCCCTTTCCTTACAGGTGCTGGCCATTCCAGGTCAGTAAGGTCAGCTTATTACCCCTAAAAGAGAGGTCAGGGGAAGAGGTGCAGGCCACACCTGCCTCCCGGCCCCTCCTTACTCCACCCACAGCACACATGTCTTTTGGTAGGCTCTGGGGTGGGGAGCGGGCACTAGCATCAGAGAGCTGGCATCAGCAATGTGTCAAAAGAAGCAACCACAGCAGAGTAACAGGGTGTCTGGTTAACATTCCAACTCTTCCAGGAAGTCTTCCTTGACTTCTCCAGAGCAGATGGATTACTCCTTCTTGGAAACTCACACAGTATGGACAACCTGCACCATAAATGTACCCCTGGTTAGGAACACAGTCTGCCTGGCCCCAAATACCAGCTCTATGATTGACTAGATGGGTGACTTTGGGCAAGTTACTTCTTCTCTCTACTTCCTTCCTTTACTTTCAGTATGAGAAAAGTGAAGATGCCCACTGTGTAAAGTATTGTGGCAAGTACACTATTCAAGATACACAAAGTGCTTAGAACAAACCCTGGTGCAGAACAAGCCCTAGACAAGAGGCTGCTATTATAATCATATAACTTTTTTTGTGGTAAAGTATGCATAATATAAAATTTACCATTTTAGCCATTTTTAAGTGTTCAGTTCAGTGGCATTCAGTACGTTCATGTTGTTGTGCAACCATTGCCATTGTCCACCTCCAGAATCTTTTCACCATCTCAAACTGAAACTCAGTTTCATTAAACAATAATTCTTCGCTCCACCCTCTCCCCAGCTCCTGGTAACCTCTATTCTCCTTTCTGTCTCTAATCATAACTTTTGATATAAATATCTTATTTTCTTTATTCAACAAATAGTTATTAAACACATACTTTGCACCTGGAACTGAAGTAGAATCTGGGAACACGGATCAACACAGTCTATGCCCTTGTAGAGCTTTAACTCTAGTAGATTGATGTTGGTAATGAGCAAAAAATTGCACAAGACAATCTCAGACAGAGATGCATGCTATTGTTGAAAAAAAATATCCAGAACTTGGAAATAGGCAAAAGAGAGTACAGTACATCCTTTCAAAGCCATACATGGGCTTTGTTTAACAATACTGCCCAAGATTATTTAATGCTCCAGAGGACACACCTATGTTTGACTTACCTATTTACCATTTGATCAGAACACAGACACCAGGAGTTACACATTAACTTGTAGATTTCCAGCCAGTAGAAAAGATTATCCCAAAGATTATGGTCTTACTGTCCTGTAGGACAGTAACCATGTTTGTATCTAACCTAGAAACCTTATAGTATAAGAGAGCTTGTAAATGAACCCACATTTATATGTGCAATTAATCTATGACAAAGGAGGCAAGAATATACAATACAATCAGGAAAAGACAGCTTTTTCAATAAGTAGTGCTGGGAAAACTGGACAACTACATGTAAAAGAATCAAACTGGACTACTTTCTCACTCTATATACAAAAATAAATTTAAAATGGATTAAAGACTTAAAAGGTAAGACCTGAAACCATAAAACTTCTAGAAGAAAACGTAGGCAGTATACTCTTTGACATTGGTCTTAGCAATATGTTTTTGGATCTGTCTCCTCAGGTAAGGGAAACAAAAGCAAAAATAAACAAATGGGACTACATCAAAAGCTTTTGCACAGCAAAGGAAACTATCAACAAAATGTAAAGGCTGCCTACCGAATGAGAGAAATTTGCCAACAGTATATTAGATAAGGGGCCAGTACACGAAATATACAAAGAACTCCTACAACTCAATATCAAAAAAACCCCAAACAACCAAATTAAAAATTGGGCAGAGGATCAGAATGGACATTTTCCCAAAGAAGACATATAGATGGCCAACAGGCACATGAAAAGATGCTCAACATCACTAATCATCAGGCAAATGTAAATCAAAAGCACAATAAGCTATCAAGTCACACCTGTCAGAATGGCTGTTATCAAAAAACAACAAATAACAAGTGTTGGTAGGGATGTGGAGAAAAGGGAACCCTTGTGCACTGCTGGTGGGAATGTAAATTTGTGCAGCCACTATGGAAAGAGTACGGAGACTCCTCATAAAATTAAAAATAGAACTACCATATGATCTGGAAATTCCATGCCGGGGTATTTATCTGAAGAAAATGAAAACACTAATTAGGAGAGATATATGCACCCCTATGTTCACTGCAGCATTATTTACAATATCCAAGATGTGGAAGAAACCTAAGTGTCCATCAACAGATCAATGGATAAAGAAAATTGGTGTATATATATATATATATGTGTGTGTGTGTGTGTGTATGTATATATATATATATATACATACACACACACACACACAATGGAATATTACTCAGCCACAAGAAAGAATGAAATCTTGCCATTTGCAACAATGTGGATGGACCCAGAGAATATTATCCTAAGTGAAATAAGACAGAGAAAGACAAATATGGTATGATTTCACTTACATGTGGAATCTAAAAAAACAGAACAAATGAACAAACATAACAAAACAGAAGGTCAGAGATACAAAGAACAAATAGGTAGTTGCCAGAGGGGAAGGGGGTAGGGGGAGGAGAGAAATAGGTGAGGGAGATTAAGAGGTACAAACTTCCAGTTGCTAAATCAATGAGTCACAGGTATGAAGTGTACAGTGGGGGCAATATAGTCAATAATTATGAATATCTTTTATGGTAACAGATGGTAACTAGACTTATCATAATGATCATTTTGAAATGTATAGAAATACAGAATCACTATGCTGTATAACAGGAACTAACATAGTGTTGTAGGTCAATTATACTTCAAAAACAAACAAACTCATAGAAAAAGAGATCAGATCTGTGGTTTCCAGAGGTGGGGGTGGGGGGATAGGGAACTGAATGGAGGTAACCAAAAGGTGTGTGGACAAAAAACTGCTGCCTGCCATCGCAGTAAAAGATGAGTGTTGCCCCCCCATCAAACCATCAGCCACTGTGGCTAGCCCCGAGGGGAATTCAGGGTGGAGAAAAAGAGGTTACTGGCCTTAGAGAGTTAAGGTGCATATCAAGGAATAATTCCAATAAGCCCAGACTCTTGCATCTTCCCATACACAGAAAAGCACTAAAATCACTAACTTGAGATGTCTGTTTTTGTGACTAGCAGTAATCTTGCGATGTTCGACTACATGTTTTTTTCCCTGGCAAAAACTGTTATACATCCTGTCTCCTCCCTTATCTCTTTGGGACAGTTCCTCAGAGCTTTCTGAGAGGCTGTATCCCAGGCTATATAGGGCCAGGGGTCAAGCTTTCTACCTCACTGGATTCCTCTCTCTGCCTATGTTTAGTTCAGGGAGGCTAAGTGATACTGGTTCATCTAGCCTGGTTACCCCAAACTACTCCAAGCCTGAAGCCCACTGTTTCTTCCACCAGACCTTTGTCTCAGCCCTGGTTGTGAGACTTTGGGGATGGGGAAGGGGATGCCCTTGAGAAAGGCATGGAGAGGGAGGGGCCAGCACTGGGCTGGCTGGTAGGAACCCAGAAGGGGAGTGGCCAGTGCATCCCAGGAAGTTCTCCCAAGGCCCAGAAGTTGGCCGCGGCCATCAGCGTGTTGGACTCAGGGGACTTGGTCATAGTCCTGCTGTAGGACCTCTCCGGTAAAATGCGAGCGATCCTTTCAGCTCTAAAACCCTCCAGGATTCCCTGAACATCCCCCAACACTGCCCTTCAAATCCCCCCTCTTGCACATAAGTGAGTCCTCGCGACAGCGCTACTGAACAGCGCCCTCTAGTGGAACCTTGTGTTCCAGCCGTAACCCCTCTGGGGGCAGGGATGACGGGGGCCGCCTACGATAGGGGGCTTTTCCGTAGAGACCCAGACCACACTAGTCCTCGGAGCTCCTACTGTGTGCCAGGCACGATCAGCAGCTGTTAGGTACTGGCAGCAGTGCAAGAGCCCGGGCCACGCCTGTCTTGTTCACCACTGGGCCTCAGCACATCGTATTGCCAGCACATACTAAATATTCCTTACATGCTTTTTAAATGAATGAATGAAGAAACAAATAAGATGCAGTGGCTGGACCTTAATGAAACCAGCGTGGGGACTGGTCTGTGTTACTTCAGAGTGCTTGCATGAGCAGAAGTTAATTTGTGTCTTTTTAATTAAGCTCAAGCTAACAGGCAGCTGAGTACAGTGTTAAGCACAAGAATTCAGGAGTCAGACTGCCTGGGTTCAACTCCTGGCCACTTAACTCTATGATCTCGGATAAATTACTTACCCCTCTTCTGTTAAGACAGGGATACCTTATTGCATTGCCATGAGGTTAAAATAATTAAAATTTGTAAAGTACTTAAGAGAGTACCTTGCACATACTTTGCATTCTGTTAGTATTTAAAACAAAACAAAACAAAAACAAGGGAAACTTGCTAAACAAATGGAGTGATGCCCAACAGTGAAGTGGCTAAGTGATGATGTACTGAGCTGCCCATAACCAGAGGTATGGGAGGATGCATTAGCTCTTTAAGATAATCAATAACGACTATTATCTATTGAGCACTTAATGTCATCCAGCACTATGCTAAGTACTTTGCACTTATTATCCTATTTTGTTTTTACAGTAACTCTGTGAGGCAGGTATTACGGTCACCTCATCCTTTAACACAGGAAACAGAGGCTTTGTGACAAGTTGAGATTCCTCAGTGTGGAGCTGTTGATTCTGAGGTTGAGTCATGCTCAGAATTCAGGGAACACCTGGACGCCCAAGGTCATGTGGGGCATGGGAACCATGAGGAAAAGGCAGGTGAGCAGTCTGTGGGCTGGAGGGAAGAGACTCCAGGACTGGCCAGAGCCCAGGGCTTGGTGATAAGAAGCCCTTTGTGTTGGGGCCCAAAGGCAGAGGAAGGGTGGTGGTGATGGGGAGGCTAAGGCAGCCTTGGTAGCAATCTATCAATCAGCCAACCAACCCACCAAGCCAGAGACACTCTTTATTTGGCAATGAAGGGAAGGGAGGGGTTGGCAGGTGGCTCCAAAGGCCCCGGGTGCAAGACAGTGTCTCAGCCTGTGCAGGAAGCTCTCCAAAGCAGGACAGTGTCCCTGCAGAGAAAGAGCTGGAAAATCCTGGAGGAGGGAACAGCGGGTAGATGGGATGAAACACACCAGTGGTGGGGTGGGCTCGGTTCCTTGGCAAAGAGGAGACAAGCCTTTCACAGCAGTGGCAGGATGGAGGACATGAAGGGAGAGACACATCTAGAGGAGAAGAGGAAAGTTTTGCTTTTACGATGGAAAAAAAGGGGGGTTTCAGCTTTGTCTTTATAATAGAAAAGCTGAGATCATTAAGTCAAGGGCATGAGGGACTGAGTTTGGATGCCTGAGAAAGGCAGGGTTGGTAATAAGCCTGAGTGGGGTGTCCTAGGAGAGCAAGAGAGGCAAAGAAATCATGAGTCCCAGGAGGCTGAGCTGGGGAAGGAGGGCAGGAAATCAGGGATGCTCAGCAAGACAGTCATTAATATGTAGGGGAGGTGACTGCTAGCCCAATCTCACTGCTACTCAGGCCCCTCATTTCCCCATGAGAACCCCAAGACTGGGGGCTATAGGAGCTGTCTTATCCACCTAAGAGTAATTCTTTCTCCTTGTCCAGCCATGAGAGCCACTACCCAAGAGCGTGTGGAGCCCTCCCAATGGCCCCAAAGGGCTGCTTGGGCTTCAACATTTGGAATGCTCTCTACCCATCTCAGATATCCCATTCCTTCTCCACACTGACTCTCAGGAAGACATCGATGGCCAAACAGGGGCATGGCTGCAACCTCCAGACTGCTTTCTTGGATCGATGGGACACCTTGCTTCTAAAGCATTCCCCAGTTATCTCACAGGCCTCTAAGCGGGCATCAGATGAACACTGTGACTTCACTTTCCAGGTGGGAGAGTGGACTCTTATCAGTTTCTGCATCATTTGCTAGTGGCATCAGGCTGTCAGCAGTTGTCTTGATATCAAGGCAAGAAGTGTCTGGTGCTGTGGTCTGTACCTCCCTCCACCCCTTACCCTGCAGGACCACTCCCATCATTATCCTCACTGTGGGGTTCCGGGGGGGGGGGGCAGGGACGGCAAACACTTGAAACACACGAAACACACGTCTCATCGTGCCTTAATCTGGCACTAGGGGCAGACATCAATAATCTATCGTGTCGTGTTCTCAACACGGTGCTTCAGGCAGCAGCACAAAACAAGTGCAGCTGGAACTCCAGGTGAATCATTTTTGTCATCCTGTTTGCAGGATGGGTAGCTCCAGCACCCTTCCTTCTATGTCTGTGAAGCGGGCTGGCCACAGGTCAAGCTGTGAAGGCGTGAGGTGTGGCTTTGCCTCTCAGCCCCTCTTCTGCCGCCCCATCGCCAGAGCTGGGTTTTCTCCCAAAGGGCACTTGTGCTCCCACCCACTCTCCTCAGGGTCCTGAGGAGCTAAGCAGGTAATGGGGTCACTGATTGGCCATGATGGGAGGAGCAATGGGTTCCAATCACAGCCACATGCCCTCCACTGCCTTCATCTCTCTGAGGCTCTTCTATAAAGGAGACAAATTATACCCACCTGTGGACCCTCGGCCCCAAGACTGAGGATCAGAATGGAAGTGAGCCCCTGTATGTGTAACATTTCTAAACTGAAACGATCTTTACCAACCTAAGAAAATCTTACTTTTAATCCCCAGCACCAACCCTCCCACACATCTTAACAGGGGGCTATGGGGGCACAACCTTCTGGTCTGAAAGGAGTAATCTGATAGTGGGATTTTTAACTGGCATAGATATTTGGGGACAAGTTGTACCTTGTGGCACCCTCAGATCCCACCTCATGCTGCAGCAGAACTCACATGTGTATGTATGGTGCTCAACAGGTGATAAATAAATAGTTGATAAAGGGCCTGGCACTTTCGCTTTAAGAGCACTCTGTTGCTATTTTAGTGGCATCTGCATGGCTATACCAGTGAGGCTTTGTCACCTTCCTACCTGGCAGACACTGCAAACTCCTTGCTTTCCCCCGCTTTTTAATCAAGGGCTAATGATGGAGGGTAGCTTGCTGGGCAGGGGACCATGGTGGATAGAAGGTCTGTCCAGGCTGAAAACACCTAAGTCTGGGATCATTTCACCCATCTCTGCCACCAGGGCAGGGATAGCAGAGCCAAGCCAAGCCAAGTCAAGGGGAGGGTTATTTTTAATCCCAAAGATGCAGCGTTTGAGAACAAACAGCCCCATCCCTGGAGCATCTGCCAAATGAGTGTGGGCCCGGAGGCGTCAGGCCGCGGCTGCTTCCCGGCTCACCAGGCCCCTCCAGAAACCAGAGCTGGGCAGCAGTGTGTATTTTTAAACAAGCTGACTTGCTGTGGCCTTTGAGGGCCACCAGGTCCTGTGAGGACAGAGTGGGAGCCCCACGCACCGTTACCTTTAAATCCAGTCGGGCCCTAACCCAAGATGGTGCCTAGCGTCCCCCGCCGCCCATGTTCACATTGCCTGGAGCTCCCAACCTCTCCACCTGCTGCCTTGTTCCCATCCCAGCCCCAAAGTGCTGAAGGCCACCTAAGAATACCATTTTCCCTTCTTTTATATTTTCCTCTTCCCTTCCTTTACTCTCTGTAACACAAATAACTCATACTCATTGTAGAAAAATTAGAAAATTGAGATGAACAAAAAGAAAAGAAAAATCCCTATCATCCCCCTGACCCTATCTCACTGTGGGTGAGGACCAGCATTTGTTAATACTTGGTGGATATTTTCCCTGACTTTTTTCTATGAATAGTTTTTACACATAAGGTATTTATATTTTCAAAACATGAATCTCACCTAAGGCCTGGCACTGGGGAAACCAGGATGGCTCCTCATTCAGGAAGAATGCTGACATTCTCTCCCACTGAGGTCCACAGGCTCTGTGGCCGGGACTGTTAGGACGTCACAGGGAAATGTTTAGCCCCGTACCTCTTCCATACGAGAGGCTCTCCTCTCCATACTCATCTTTCCCAGCAGGAATCATTTTGCCCTTGTCAGGCTTTGTTTGTGTGGTTAAGAAGGCAGGCTCTGGGCTTCCCTGGAGGCGCAGTGGTTGAGAATCTGCCTGCCTATGCAGGGGACACGGGTTCGAGCCCTGGTCTGGAAGGATCCCACATGCCGCGTAGCAACTAGGCCCGTGAGCCACAACTACTGAACCTGCGCGTCTGGAGCCTGTGCTCCGCAACAAGAGAGGCCGCGATAGTGAGAGGCCCGCACACCGCGATGAACAGTGGCCCCCGCTTGCCACAACTAGAGAAAGCCCTCGCACAGAAATGAAGACCCAACACAGCCAAAAATAAATAAATTAATAAACTCATACCCCCAACATCTTAAAAAAAAAAAAAAGAAGGCAGGCTCTGGAGTCAGGAAGCTTCAGTCTAAATCCTTGCTCTGCCTCTAAATAACTGTGTGAAGTTGGGCAAGTGGCTTAACTTCTTTGTGTCAGATTTCCTCATTTGTAAAACAGGGATGAAGAGAGGATACACATTACAGGTCTGGTGTGAGAATTCAGTGAGCTAATACTGAAGGTAGAGCGACCAGAAGAGAGGCTGGCACATAGTAACTGCTCAATAAACATTAGTTCTTATTCTACTATAATGGTTGTTTTTTCAACTCTGAGGGAGTACCTCCTATGTTTCAGGCACTAGCCAAGCTTCCTGTATGATTTTGGGCAAGTTAATTCACTGACGTCTTTCTTACTTCATTCAGATAGGGGCTCAAGGCAGTTGGGGAATGAGATGGGGAGTAATTTGGGGTGCTTGGCTACCAGGAGGTTTAACACATTTGCATCATGGGGTCAGTGGACCTCATTAACATATTGGAAAAATGTTAAAAGCCATGTTGCTTTCATTGGAGCTCTCACATACCCACCACTCCAGTTGTTGAAGGCTGATCATGAGTACATGGGGGTTCACCATGGTATTTGTGCCACTTTTATGTCTGTTTGAAAACTTTCATAATAAAAAGTTAATATGTATGTATATGTATACATATATGTATGTATATAATATATGCATCCTGAAAAATCTACATCACTCTATTTACTTTCATACTTTTTCTGTATTGCTTTAATATACGTTTTAAAAATGTTTAAGGATCTTTTTTGTTAATCAAGACCATTAAAACCACTAAAAATGCTTCCCCCTCGAGACACACTGGTGTTGACAGAAGCCACGGCTGGTCCATAACAGGGTCTTGACTCTGGGCTGGTCATACTCCATTGCACTGATGACGTGCAGAATTCCCAGCTGACAGGTGATGGCGACAAAGGGCAGACACGATCTGGCACCTGGTGCCAGGCTGCCCCCCTTCCTTTACCTTCCCTCCCAGTACTGGCTTCCAGCCCTTATTTTGGGTCACACTTGTCGTATCTTTATCAATGCCGAGTACTTGGTGTGCCCAATTAAAACTCTGAGAACAGAGGAATTGGAGGCTAGAGACACCCATCGGATCAATCATAGAACTTTCCACCTCAAGGTTAAGGGTCCCTGACATCCGTCCCCTCCCTCTTCCAGGCCAGTCGGCAGGCTGCTCACCTCCTCTTTCTCCCTGCTTTTGGCACCCCTCCAGACTTTTGACAAAAACACAGATGTCACACCCTCTGTTGCTACAGAGGACCAAGCTCACCTTGCTTTTGTGATCATCCAGATGCTTCTGTGCTCATCCAGGTGCTCTGGCTGCTTTTGTTGCTACCACCGTTGTTATTGTGAATAAAGCTTCCAATTATTGGTTGATTATTGGGCATCCAACATTGTTCATCCATGGGCATGGCCTCATTTAATCCACACAACAGCCAACATGGTAAATACTACCATCCCATTTTTCAGATGAAGACGTTGAAGCTTACATAGGCTGAGTCATCAGGATCACAGAGCTAATAAACGGAAAATGAAACCACAGTCTGATTCCAAAGCTCATGCTCTTAACACTATGCTAATTAGAGACTATTTTCCATCCTCAGAAAGAGGAGAGGGGTGTAAAAGAATGGCTAACTTTGGGCTTCCCTGGTGGCGCAGCGGTTGGGAGTCCGCCTGCCGATGCAGGGGGCACGGGTTCGTACCCCGGTCCGGGAAGATCCCACATGCCGCGGAGCGGCTGGGCCCGTGAGCCATGGCCACTGAGCCTGCGCGTCCGGAGCCTGTGCTCCGCAACGGGATAGGCCACAACAGTGAGAGGACCGCGAACCACAAAAAAAAAAAAAAAAAAAAAAAAAGAATGGCTAACTTTCACCAGGTCTACAGTTTTGTTGTTGTTTTTGCGGTACGCGGGCCTCTCACTGTTGTGGCCTCTCCCGCTGCGGAGCACAGGCTCCGGACGCGCAGGCTCAGCGGCCACGGCTCACGGGCCCAGCCGCTCCGCGGCATGTGGGATCTTCCCGGACCGGGGCACGAACCCGTGTCCCCTGCATCGGCAGGCGGACTCTCAACCACTGCGCCACCAGGGAAGCCCTGTTGTTGTTTGTGTAAATAGAGACCACCATAAAGTGGAACCCCTTACTGTCTGGGCCATTCGTCTTCCATAAGGGGGCCCTCAAGGCGCGCGCTTACTTGCGTGCGTGTGTGAGCGCGTGCCTACACGCACTTCTAAATGTAGAAGTCCACAGGTAGAGGACTGTCAGGTAAGACTCTGCCCTCAGCACACACGGCTCCTGCCTCACCTCTGACACTCATCAGCCCGTTCTCTTGAGCAACCCACTTCCCCTCTCTGGGCATCAGTTTCCTCACCTGTAAAATAGCGGTAACAAACCTTAGGTTACAGTCACCAAGCACATTCAATGACATCCCAAGTGGCATGTGCCCAGCAGAGTGCCTAACTAAAGCAGAGCTCGAAAAAAAACGTTACCCCTTCTGGCATTCCGCAGCACTGGAGGAAGCGTCCCCCAGGCGGGCGGGGAACTGGAGAGAAAATGGCGGGTGGGGGCGGGGCCTAGCGTCAGCGCGTGCGCACGCCATGGGGGACGGCGCGCCGCAAGGCTCAGCCCTCCTGCTGGAAATTAACCCGTTGTTCTGCGGGCTTTGGCGTAAAGTTTGCCCTCCCTGCCTCGGTTTCCCCATCCCCTCGCCCAGGGTGCTGGCCGGCTCCCCCCACACTCTCCACCCTGCTCCTTCTTGTGCCCACCGCTCTCAGCTAAAAAGAAGATCCTGTTCCTTGCCCACAACACAGGCCAGAGCCACGTGTGCTGGGCTACAGGTGGTCTGCGAGACCCTGGCGGGCTTCTGGTCCAAGAAATTTGGACACCTGTGCTGTGAACCACTTTCTCTTAGGAAACCTAGAATCAAGGGCCTTCCTGACGCCCTCTCCCTGCCAAGGACGCACGCGGCGCGCGCACGCACGCAGAGACAAACACGCAGACTCAAACACAGACACATACAGATGCACAGACTCAGGCACTGGCTCGCTCCCAACCCCCAGGCCCAGCCTAATGCCTGTCGGTCCCACCCCTGCAGCTCTGCCTCCTTGGTCTAATAAGGGTAGGTGAGAAAGGGTCCTGAGATTCCAGAAAGATTCGCAGCGCGCTCCTTCTAAGGCCTTTCAGTCGAACGTTCAGCTCTGGGCAAGCGTCCGGGGCCAGGAACCCCAAGGCTGAGTCATGGGTTCCTCAGCCCCAAGTCTCATTTCTAGCCCAGTCCAGATCCTGGGCCTTTCAAAAAACTCACAGGTCGTCCCTCTGAGTCAGCAAAGGTTCCCACAGAAACTCCATTTGGTGTGGATTTAATCACAGGGTGTTTTTAAAGCCTCATCTGGAGGTAATTTGGAATTTAAATTACCAGGATGAGGATATTTTTACCAGAAGAAGGGCTTGGAATAGTTATATCCTGTCAGTTATTGATCAACCATTTCCAAAAGATTAAAAAAATAGTAAGACCTATTTTACCAAATATGTTAGAAAAATTCCCTCAGGATTTGGTCATTATTAGCGTAACTGATATAAATTGTTCCACAACACTTAGGAATGTGTTCCATGACACATTTCACGAATTTTCTAAATCAAATTAAATCATACTTAGACCCCCACCTACCAGGACCTCAGATAATTCAATCCCAGCCACTTTTCAGGGCCCTTCACTCTCCTTCCACGCAGAACTCCGAGTACTTCAGGATTCCCGAAACTTGGCAAAGGGCACCAGGTCTGTGATGGTCACTGCTGAGTTGCCTATGGTCCAAGCCCTAGTAGACCAGAGGCTGCTGTTGCTGCCCACAGCAACATCTCCAAACCAAGGGCCCCCAGACATCTCTTCCCCCCTCTTAGGCCCTCCCCAAAGGCCCTGCCACCTCCAGAGTACCTGCTGGAGGCCCAGCACTCAAGGGTCCTGCCAGCTTTTAATGACCTCTGGGCCCCAGGGCCCCTCCCCAGCCCTTTCCACCTCTAACAAGTAGTGCTAAGTCTCCAGACCCTTAGAAAATCTAAGGCCTCTAACTCTTCCCTGGGGCAAGAGAAGCCCAGCCCTCCAAAACACAAGGGCCTCTGGAGAGGAAGAGGGGAAAATACCTCACATTCTTTTCCAGTGAGCCTGCAGAAGAAAAACAGACATGGTTAATTTCTCAATCACAGTAGTCCCTGACTTAGGCAATAATTACCTGATTTACCTAGTAATCCACACTCTGTGGGGAGTAGATAGAGCTGTGGGCCCAAAACAGAAACAAAAACAAAAACCCTTCTTTAATAAAGGTTATGAAATCTCTTTGCTTCTGTAATTTTCAGGGTCTCTCTAGAATACTCCTGTTTGGACAGAGATGGGGTCAAACCACACAGATACCATCTAGTTGCTTGGTGTCCAGTAGCTTGCTCTTCTTCATGGAAGAACTGTACCCCATATGAGGACTGATGAGGTTGAGATAAGAGGTGCCACTGAAACTCAAGTAAACATGGGCTAGCTTCGACTTGCACCCAACACCACATAACACAGTGGAGTTTGTGGTTAAGAGGAATGGCTGTGGAATCAAACAGACCAGAGTATGAGTTCCGGCTCCATCCCTTTTTGGCTGTGTGACTTCAGGCAAGTTACTTCACCGCTCTGAGACTCAATTTCTCTAAAATGGAGGTGATAAAGTGCCTCATAGGATTATGTGAAAGTTAAATGACAGCCAAGACACTGATGTAAGTTCATGCTGCGAGGAATACCCTCTGCTTCAAACACATAACAATGATATATGATACATAAAGAGAAAATTAAAATGATACAGCCACATTCAAAAAACACTATTAACATCTCTATAGACAAGGCTGCATTCTATATACCTCCTCTGAGGGTCTGTAGTGGGTCCCTTTGTTCATGGTGGTGATCAGCTTTCCATTCAGCCCCCTCCTCTACTCTTCCTGGAATCATTTCCTAAAATAAGCTGCCAACAAGCCCTTATCTCAGACTCTGCTTTGTGGGGGGAGTCTAGGCTAGCTGGAAAGGAAAATAACAATGAAGCAAAGAAAAGGGGTGGTAAATAGAAAACTAAATATGGCAGAAATAAGTTAAAATATATTAGTCATTATAATAAATGTAAACAGATAATCCATTAAAAGATAGACTCGCAGATTAGATAAAAAATGAACAAGGTTTATAAGAAGTATACCTAAAGCAAAACCACAAAGAAAGATTGAAAATAAAAAGTTAGAAAAAGATACACCCATCCAATGAAAACCAAAAATAAACATGTGGTTATGGATTGAGTTGTGTCCCCCAAAACAATATGTTGAAGTTCTAACCCCCAGCCCCTCAGAATGTGACCTTATTTGGAAATAGTCATTGCAGATGTAATTAGTTAAGATGAGGTCATACTGGAGTAGGATGGATCCTTAATCCAATATGATTGGTGTCCTTATGAGAAGAGAGACACACAGACACATAGAAAGATGGCCATGTGGTTGTGGAGACCCAAATTGGAGTTATGCTGCCACAAGCCAAGGAATGTCAAGGGTTACCTGAAGCTGGAAGAGGCAAGGAGGGATCCTCTCTTACAGGATTAGGAGGGAGCACAGCCCTACTAATACCTTGTTACTGACATTTAGCCTCCAGAAACATGAGAAAATAAATTTCTGTGGTTTGAGTCACCCAGTTTGTGGTAATTTGTTATGGCAGCCATGGGAAATTAATACATATGCCTAGCAATATTTCTATCAGACCAAATAAAATTTAAGCCTAAAGTATACATCATAAAAGCAACATCCCATCAAGAATATATAATGAGGGGCTTCCATGGTGGCACAGTGGTTAAGAATCCGCCTGCCAGTGCAGGGAACACGGGTTCGAGCCCTGGTCCAGGAAGATCTCACATGCCGAGGAGCAACTAAGCCCATGCACCACAACTACTGAGCCTGCGTACCACAACTACTGATGCCCTCGCACCTAAAGCCCGTGCTCCACAACAAGAGAAGCCACCACAATGAGAAGCCTGTGCACCACAACAAAGAGTAGCCCCCACTCGCCACTAGAGAAAGCCCGCACGCAGCAACGAAGACCCAACACAGCCAAAAAAAAAAAAAAAAAAAGAACATACAATGATTATGAATTTGTATGCACTTAACATGACTAAATTATAAAGAGAAGTTGATTAATTCATATTCTCAGTAGAATATTTTCAATATACTTTTATCAGGATCTGATGGATCAAGTAGATAAAAAAGGATAAAAGTTATGTAAGATATGAAGAGCTAATTTAGTTAACCTGATCCAGTATAGATGTGTAGAAGCCTGCATCTGAAAAAAGAATATATATCCTTTTCAAGCACACATTGATCACTTTAGCAAAGGAAGCCTTAACAAATTTTAAATAGCTTGTAGTATACAAATCATATTTTCTATCCATAATACCATTAAATTAGAAATAAAAATACCCCTAAATATATTGTGGATTAAAGATAAAGTCTTAGTAAAAATTACAAAACATTTAGACTTGAAAAACTATGAAAAAAATACATAACAAAACTTGTGAGATGCAGATAAAGCAGTACCTAGAGGTAAATTTATAGCTTTGAAGTACCCTTTGGGAAAACAAGATAGAACATAAATGAATTAAAATTTTAATACAAGAAGCTAGAAAAAGAAAATAAATGAGATATTGCAGTTAAAGTCCATTGCATAATGCTTGCCACATAATAAGTACTCAACAGAAGGAAGTATTTAATAAATGGAAATTGTAGTTGTTGTTATTCTATCAATAACTTCCAATTAAAAGAGCTTGTCTTTATAGGATTAAGTAAAACTTTCACAAGAAATTTGTGATTTATAATAAGTGTATATTTGATCAACATCCCTCTTACTGGCATGGAGCTCCCTTGGAATTTCCTGTAATGAGAGCAGTACAAGTGTCTTGAATGAGGTGACTTTTGGGAAGCACGTAGGTCACTGAAGGATGGGGACTTGTCACCAGAGGAATCAGTGTGTGATTACAGAGTTAGAACCTTTAGCCTTCTCTGGGGAGGGGAGAGCAGCTGAAGATTGAGTTCAATCACCAAAGGCCAATAATTCAATCTATCATGCCCATGTAATGAAGCTTCCATAAAAACCCAAAAAGATGGGGTTTAGAGAGCTTCCAGTTTGGTGAACATGTGGAGGTACAGGGAGAGTGGCAAGCTTGGGGAGGGCATGGAAGCTCTGAGCCCTTTCCCACATACCCTGCCCTATGCTCCTCTTTCACCTGGCTGTTCCTGAAGTATATCCTCTTATAATAAACTGGTAATCTAGTAAGTTAATGTTTCTCTGAGTTCTGTGAGCCATTCTAGCAAATTAATTAACCCAAGGATGGAGTCATTGGACTCTCCAGTGTATAGCCTGTTGGTCAGAAGCACAGGTGACAACCTAGATGTGCAATTGACATCTGAAGTGGTGGTGGTGGGGAAACAGTCTTGTAGGACTAAGACCTTAACAAGGGTAATCTGATGTTATCTCCAGGTAGAAAGTGTCAGAATTGAGTCGAATTGTAGGACACCCAGCTGGTGTTGGGGAATCGTTTGATGTGGGAAAAAAAACCACACACTGGAACTGGCGTCAGAATCTTACAACTATGGCACACCAAACAGAGATATCTCTGTGCCTGGAACTTCAGAAATTAAATTTTATAGTTTTTCATAGTCTAAAAATATTCCAGAAAGGGAAATTCTCTGGCCAGGGTTGGTCTCCTCTGCCTCTATTAACTATAACTCACTTTTTAGCCACTGAATGGACTAGAGCCTGAACTCAGCAGTGACAGGATATGCATCAGTCAGGAAGCCAGGCCCCTGATGGAGCTGCCCTCTGAAGGACCTTAATAGCATCCAGGGAGTTCCACCATCAATCCTCCTCTTGGAAGGAAACAAGGACTTAAATAATTAGAGAAAAAACTAATCTGGAGGTGGAGTCAAGATGGCAGTGTGGGAAGACTCTGAGTTAGCATCTCCCTACCACTGGCGGCGGACTCTGACACCCAAGGAGACAGGAGGAACCCCAAAGTGAACTGGTAGGACGTAGGGGGACTGAGAGGGGAGGAGAAGTGGACACCAGACAGGTCTGGCACCCCTGAGGCCAGGGAGATCAGGAGGGGCCCTCAGGGAGGAACAGGAGAGGAGCGGAGGGTGATCGCGTGGCCCACTCGTGGATGGGGAGCCTGCTGAGCTCCCAGGCTGATCCCCTGATTTCCAAACCCCCTTCAGGCCACATGGGTCCTTGGGGGCATAGGAATGAGGCCAAGGAGAGAACAGGAGAGGTAGGTGGGAGGGGCCCTCAAGGAGAAGCAGAAGAGGAGCAGAGGGCTATTGCCCCACCCACTCGAGCCCAGGAAGCCTGCTGGGATCCCAGGTGAGGTCCCCGGCCCTCTGAGACCAGGAGTGGAGGGCATGCCTGGGCCCCTTCTGTTCCTTGAGCCTAAGCCCCACCCCACACAGCCCCCAGGGCCTTTCCAGCCCTGTGGGTCCTGAGCATTGGCTCTGCCCACCACCCAAACCTTGTCCTTGCTTAGGCCCTGCTCTCCACAGCCAAGGCCTTTCCCCCCCTGTTTTTTCTTTTCTCTCCTCCTCTTTTTTACTATTGTGGTACTGATATACCTTCCAGTTGTTGATTCATCTATATTTTAATTTTTATATTCTTCCTAACATATCTGTTAGTTTCTTAGTCTAATTTTATTGTTTACTTTGTTTTGTTTTGTTTTGTTTTGCAGCCCCAGGCAGCTTGTAGGATCTTGGTTCATGAGCCCGGGGTCAGGCCAAAGCTCCTGCGGTGGGAGCTCTGAGTCCAAACCACGGGACTAACAGACAACCTCAGACCCCAGGGAATATTCATCAGAGAGGTCTCATGGAGTTCCTCATCTCAGCACCAAGACCCAGCTCTACCCAATAGCCTACAAACTCCAGTGTTGGAAGCCTCAGGCCAAACAACCAGTAAGATAGGAACACAATCCCACTCATAAAAAACAAAAAATAAGATGAGATGGCAAAATAATATGTCACAGATGAAGGAGCAAGGTAAAAACCTACAAGACCAAATAAATGAAGAGGAAATAGGCAATCTACCTGAAAAAGAATTCAGAGTAATGATAGTAAAGATGATCCAGAATCTCGGAAATAGAATGGAGGCATAGACTGAGAAAATACAAGAAATGTTTAACAAAGATATAGAAGAACTAAAGAACAAACAAACAGAGATGAATAACACAATAACTAAAATGAAAAATACACTAGAAGGAATCAATAACAAAATAACTGAGGCAGAAAAATGCATAAGTGAGCTGGAAGACAAAAAGGTGGAAATAACTGCTGAGGAGCAGAATAAAGAAAAAAGAATGAAAAGAATTGAAGACAATCTCAGAGACCTCTGGGACAACACTAAATGCACCAACATTAGAATTATAGGAGTCCCAGAAGAAGAGAAAAAGAAAGGGTCTGAGAAAATATTTGAAAAGATTATAGTTGAAAACTTCCCTGACATGGGAAAGGAAATAGTCACCCAAGTCCAGGAAGCACAGAGTCCCATACAGGATAAACCCTAGGTAAAACACACCAAGGCACACAGTAATCAAACTACCAAGAATTAAATTCAAAGAAAAAATATTAAAAGCAGCAAGGGAAAAACAAAAAATAACATACAAAGGAATCCCCATAAGGTTATCAGCTGATTTTTCAGTGGAAACTCTTCAGACCAGAAGGAAGGGGCAGGATATACTTTCTCTTTCAACCAGAAAGAGAAAGAGAAAAACCTACAACCAAGATCACTCTACCCAGAAAGGATCTCATTCAGATTCAATGGAGAAGTCAAAAGCTTTTCAGACAAGCAAAAGCTAAGAGAATTCAGCACCACAAAACCAGCTTTACAACAAATGCTGAAGAAACTTCCCTAAGCGGGAAACACAAGAGATGAAAAGACCCACAAAAACAAACCCAAAACAATCAAGACAATAGTAATAGGAACATACTTATCGATAATAACCTTGAGTGTAAATGAATTAAAGGCCCCAACCAAAAGACACAGACTGGCTGAATGGATACAAAAACAAGACCCATATATATGCTGTCTACAAGAGACCAACTTCAGACCTAGGGACACATACAGACTGAAAGTGAAGGGATGGAAAAAGATATTCCATGCAAACGGAAATCAAAAGAAAGCTGGAGTAGCAATACTCATATCAGATAAAATAGACTTTAAAATAAAGACTGTTACAAGAGATAAGGAGGGACACTACATAATGATCAAAGGATCAATCCAAGAAGAAGTTATAACAACTATAAATGTTTATGCACCCAATACAGAAGCAGCTCAATACATAAGGCAAATGCTAACAACCATGAAAGGAGTAACCAACAGTAACACAATAACACAATTTAACACTTACACTTTAACCCCACTTACATCAATGGACTTTAACACTTAACACTTTAACCCCACTTACACCAATGGACAGATCATCCAAACAGAAAATAAATAAGGAAACACAAGCTTTAAATGACACAATAGTCTAGATAGATCTCATTGATATTTACAGAACATTCCAGCCGAAAGTGGCAGAATACACTTTCTTCTCAAGTGCACATGGAACATTCTCCAGGATAGATCACATCATGGGTCACAAATAAAGCCTCAGAAAATTTAAGAAAATTGAAATCATATCAAGCATCTTTTCTGACCACAACACTATGAGATTGGAAATCAATTACAGGAAAAAACCTGTAAAAAACACAAATACATGGAGGCTAAACAGTGCGCTACTAAATAACCAAGGGATCACTGAAGAAATCAAAGAGGAAATAAAAAAATACCTGGAAACAAATGACAATGAAAACACGATGACCCAAAACTTACAGGATGCAGCAAAAGCAGTTCTAAGAGGGAAGTTTATAGCAATACAATCTCACATCAAGACACAAGAAAAATCTCAAATAAACAATATAACCCTACACTTAAAACAGCTAGAGAAAGAACAAAGAAAACCCAAAGTCAGTAGAAGGAAAGAAATCATAAAGATCAAAGCAGAAATAAATGAAATAGAAATGAAGAAAACAATAGCAAAGATCAATAAAACTAAAAGCTGGTTCTTTGAGAAGATAAACAAAATTGATAAACCCTTAGCCAGACTCATCAAGAAAAAAAGGGAGAGGATGCAAATCAGTAAAATAGAAATGAAAAAGGAGAAATCACAACTGACACAGCAGAAATACAAAGGATTATAAGAGACTACTACAAACAACTATATGCCAATAAAATGGACAACCACGAAGAAATGGACAAATTCTTGGAAAGGTACAATTTTCCAAGACTGAACCAGGAAGAATTAGAAAGTATAAACAGACCTATCACAAGTAATGGAATTGAAACCATAATTTAAAATCTTCCAACAAACAAAAGTCCAGGACCAGATGACTTCAAAGGCAATTTCTATCAAACATTTAGAGAAGAGCTAACACCCATCCTTCTCAAACACTTCCAAAATATTTCAGAGGGAGAAACACTCCCAAATTCATTCTACGAAGCCACCATCACCCTGATACCAAAACCAGAAAAAGATAAAAAATATAGACCAATATCACTGATAAACATAGATGCAAAAATCCTGAACAAAATACTAGCAAACAGAATCCAACAGCACATTAAAAGGATCATACACCATGATCAAGTGGGATTTATCCCAGGGATGCAAAGATTCTTCAATATATGCAAATCAATGTGATACACCACATTAATAAATTAAGGAATAAAAACCATATGCTCATCTCAACAGATGCAGAAAAAGCTTTTGACAAAATTCAACACCCATTTATGATTAAAAAAACTCTCCAGAAAATGGGCATAGAGGGAACCTACCTCAACATAATAAAGGCCACGTATGACAAACCCACAGCAGGCATCATACTCAATGGTGAAAAACTGAAAGCATTTCCACTAAGATCAGGAATAAGACAAGGATGTCCACTCTCACCACTCTTATTCAACATAGTTTTGGAAGTCCTAGCCACAGCAATCAGAGAAGAAAAAGTAATACAAATTGGAAAAGAAGTAGTAAAATGGTCACTGTTTGCTGATGACGTGATACTATACATAGAAAATCCTAAAGATGCCACCAGAAAACTACTAGAACTAATCAATGAATTTAGTAAGGTTGCAGGATACAAAATTAGTGCACAGAAATCTCTGGCATTCCTATACACTAACAACGAAAAATCAGAAAGAGAAATTAAGGAAACACTCCCATTTACCATTGCAACAAAAAGAATAAAATACCTAGGAATAAACCTGCCTAAGGAGGCAAAAAACTTGAACTCAAAAAACTATAAAACACTGATGAAAGAAATCAAAGATGACATAAACAGACAGAGAAATATACCATGTTCTTGGATTGGAAGACTCAGTATTGTGAAAATGACTATACTACCCAAAGCAATCTACACATTCAATGCAATCCTTATCAAACTACCAATGGCATTCTTCACAGAATTACAACAAAAAATTTTACAGTTTGTATGGAAACACAAAAGACCCTGAATAGCCAAAGCAATCTTGAGAAAAAAAAATGAGCTGGAGGAATCAGGCTCCCCGACTACAAAGTATACCACAAAGCTACAGTAATCAAGACAGTATGGTACTGGCACAAAAACAGAAATATAGATCAATGGTACAGGATAAAATGCCCAGAGATAAACCCATAGACATATGGGCACCTAATTTATGACAAAGGAGGCAAGAACATACAATGGAGAAAAGACAGCCTCTTTGATAAGTGGTGATGGGAAAACTGGACAGCTACATGTAAAAGAATGAAATTAGAACACTACCTAATACTATACACAAAAATAAACTCCAAATGGATTAAAGACTTAAATGTAAAACTAGACACTATAAAACTCTTAGAGGAAAACATAGGAAAAACACTCTTTGGCGTAAACCACAGCAAGATCCTTTTTGACCCATCTCCTAGAGTAATGGAAATAAAAACAAAAATATACAAATGGGACCTAATTAGACTTAAAAGCTTTTGCACACCAAAGGAAACCATAAACAAGACGAAAGGACACCCTCAGGATGGCATAAAATATTTGAAAATGAAACAACAGACAAAGGATTAATTTCCAAAATATACAAACAACTCATGGAGCTCAATACCAAAAAAACAAACAATCCAGTTAAAAAATGGGTGGAAGACCTAAATAGACATTTCACCAAGGAAGACATACAAATGGGCAAGAGGCACATGAAAAGATGCTCAACATCGCTAATTATTAGAGAAATGCAAATCAGAACTATAGTGAGGTATCACCTCATGCTGGTCAGAATGGCCATTATCAAAAAATCTAGAAACAATAAATGCTGGACTGGGTGTGGTGAAAAGGGAACCCTCCTGCACTGTTGGTGGGAATGAAATTGATAACAACCACTATGGAAAACAGTATGGAGGTTCCTTAAAAAACTAAAAATAGAACTACCATATGACCCAGCAGTCCCACTACTGGGCATATACCCTGAGAAAACCATAATTCAAAAAGAGTCATGTATCACAATGTTCATTGCAGCACTATTTACAATAGCCAAGACATGGAACCAACCTAAGCGTCTATCGACAGATGGATGGATAAAGAATGTGTGGCACATATATACAATGGAATATTACTCAGCCATAAAAGGAAATATGAATTTTCTTTTTTTGTACATTTATTTTTTTTAATTGTTGCCCTGTAGAGCAACAGCAGAACTGATTTCCTCTGTTTCAGCACAATAGAGAACCGTCACTAAAACCACCAGCTGGAAAAGTGCACGATGCCACAGGGAGCATGTGGTTTCCCTCCTCATTCCGGGGGTCCCCAGGCACCAAGGAAGGCAAGGAGGGGGATCCCAAACATCACTCTCCTTTGCAACCTGGGAGATAGTCGGGGAATAATTGGCTGTCTGCAAAGGGCCCCATCAGGGCCTCCAGGAGCCGACTTCCCACCCCCCA
The DNA here is from genome assembly GCF_964270905.1 of Leucopleurus acutus. Lineage (NCBI taxonomy): Eukaryota > Metazoa > Chordata > Mammalia > Artiodactyla > Delphinidae > Leucopleurus > Leucopleurus acutus. The sequence goes on along the minus strand of NC_139142.1, from coordinate 131,858,320 downwards.
TCCCCTCCCAGCTGCCAACTCTGTCTGAACTGTAGACAAAGCAGCCAGTTGTAACTGAAATGAGAGGGTATAGAATATCTGAGGTTGTTTCCAATTAGTTTTTCAAGCAGTCCTACAGAGGTGGTTGGGTTTTAAAGTGCTACTTTGTACATTAGGTAATCATCACTTTCAGTCTCTCTGAGCAGAATGTCCACAGCATCTTCTCTTGGGTCCCCTGGGCAGGAAATTCAGAAGTCCCCATTTTGGGGTAATCCTGAACCATTATCCTTCCCTGTCAACGTTGCTGATAAAAGTTGTACATCATTAGATCTTGGGGTAACTGAATGTGGCAGCAGACTCTTACGGTGTTTACTTTAAAAAAAAGTTATAAAGTCATGAGAATGTCAGAGTAAATTGTTCCTAGTGAAATGCCTTCCCTGTACCAGCTCCATCTCCAGTAACGCTTTTCCACATAGAGGTTTGTGCAAAAGCTTGTCAAGGCAGTAAATGACCTCAGTTTGTTTCAATGGGAGGAAGGTTCTTTCAGCTGAATTCATAAGCAATGAGAGGGAAATCAGGGAGGCCCACTGGGAAACTGCCCTGATGAGCAGGTGTAAACCATCATGATCTAAACCCATTAGTATTAATGCAGAAAACATATCCCAGACGCCCCTTTCCCTCAGTAGTTCATGAAACTCAGATACACGTAAGTGGAAGACTTCAGCATTACTGCAAACCCTGGGCACACCTCTGTAAACTGTAGATAAAGAACCCCTCCACCAGAAGCTCAGAAAACCGGAGTAGGATGGAGTTTTGGAAATGAGAACAATGCCCTCGGGCTCCGGGCCAACTCCAAGCCTCACCTCTTGCTGTTCCTACCTTCTAGGACACTATCCTTCCCCTCTTCCCACTTGGCCAGCACCTAGTCATTCTCAAGGACCAGCTCAAGTCCTGAGAATTAATCTTAGGATCAGTCTTGGAAGGACCTGAAGTGTCAACTAGTTCTATAATCTACTCCCTCCTATAATTTAGAGCAAGAGTCTGAACATCATTGGTGACTGGAGACTCACTGCCTCCTGAGATAACCCATTCTAGCTCCAGACAGCTTTATTTTACTAATATATACTATTTATTGTGTATTAACTTATGCCTGACAACTGTCACATAATGTAATTCTTGTAACAACATTATGAGGGCTGTATCTTCGTTATCTTACCCCATTGTACAGACTTGAAGATCACGTCAGAGGGAGGCCAATGACCTGGTCACAGGCCGAGGAAGCGGCAGAGCCAGGGTGTCTAACTCCAAAGACAGTGCCCTTTGCCACCGCACTGCACCCTCAAGGACCTCCTAACATACGGAATTTCTCACCGTGCCATGGTTTCACTCAAGGCAGAGTTGTAGGGTTGTACACAGTTGTCAAATTTCCTCCAAGAATTCTCAGTGCTTAGGTCTGTTCTATACAATGTAGCAGGTAATGACCTAGACTTACAAGTTTCCATTGGTCACCATTGTGGGAATTTAGTTTCACTCTCCAGTGAAAGTGTAAGTTCCTGGAAAGCGGGACCATAGCTTACACTTATTTTGTATGTTTAATCTTTGTGTATCTAATTTTCAAGACTTTTTGTTTCTTTTTGAGAATGCAGCCTGGACAGCACGGAGCACGTGCCAAGTGCTGACTGCATCTCTGATGGACTGAGTGGCAGTGAAGAGAGTATCAGACCAGGAGTCTGGCATCCCAGATTCTGGTTCCAGCTCTGCCACCAGCAGAGTCCTTCCCCCTCTCTGGCCTCAGTTTCCCCACGTGAACCAGATGATATGTTGAGGTGTGCCCCAACCTCTCTTTGATGCTGGCCAGCTAAGTGCTGGAGCTTTCCCAGGCCAAAGGACCGGTGGGCAAGTCCAGGGAGACTGAGCCCATCACTCAGACTGAATCATGCCCTCAGGCACCTACCCAGGAAGCGAAGATGGTCCCCCAGAGCACACAGCTGGATGGGGAGCTGGGAAGAACTCATGGGGTGTGAGCTAACTTCTGTAGGCACCCTGATCTATTTGTCCCTTACACTCTCTCGGATGGAAACAAGGAGAACTCTTGCATGATTCAGAGTCTTTCAGTCTCTAACCTTTTCAGAACTTTCTCAATATTTAGCAAAATGGTTTCACACAGCATTAATGAGAATCTCCAGAAATTTCCCTGTGAAATCCCTCATCGGCTGACTCACCAAGGAAGTTAGGAAGCTGGACTGGGTTCAGCCTTCACCACTGTGTTGGGGAATTTTTCATTCATTTGTTCATGTATTTCACAAACTGTGTGTGTGTGTGTGTGTGTGTGTGTGTGTGTGTGTGTGTGGTGGGGCGCATCATGTCCTAGGCACTGTGCTGAGTGGTGTCTTGGTCATCTACAACGATGAATAAGACTGGAAACAGTTCCTGTTCACAAGGGGCTTATAGTCTCACTGGTGATGAAAATATTAAGCAAAGAATCACACAACACTACGATTAAAATTTGTGGTAAGTGCCATAAAGAAAAAAATACACAGGGTGCTAATAGGGAGCCCTACCTTAGCCTGAGGGTGAGGTGGGATCAGAGAGGGCTTCCTGGAGGAAGAGGCATTTAAGCTTAGACCTGAAACATTCAGGAAAGGGGAAGGGGTGGGGGTTGAGGAAAGGTGGCTCCAAGGAGGGATAATATGTGGTCTGATCCACAATATGCTGTGGTGGGTTAGGATCGGACTCGTAATCCCAGCTGTGGCCCTCACTGGCTGTGAAACTTCATGTGAGTCACCTACCCTCTCTGGGCCTCAAGGCTTTTGGTATTCTTTGTTTTTTGTCTGTTTTGTTTTTTCCCACCTTTAAAATGGAGATCTGCTACCTCAAGCAAATGTTGTGATGCTCAGATGAAAGCAATGGCTACGATATCACCCCCAAAATACTTCTATGTGAATAAATATGATATCCTTATTATTGCCCTTGAAATTCACTGCATCTGTGAAAATGAGATTGTCTGCGGGAGAACTTCAATTGACATTTAGAAAAATTATGAGCGGAATGGGTTTTCCTTATTTGAATTCTCCACTTTAAATGCAATATACCCAGATTATGTACAGACACATGAGGGGGATACAGAGGGACCGGGAAACCTGGTCCCAGATGACCTTGAGAGGGAAAAGCCAACAGACGAGTGATGGGAGAAAGGGGCTTATTAAACAAGCCTCACCGACAGTCCCTCTCCCTTCTTTTCCAGATGCGCCTCCAAATGCTTCGCCAAGAATTCTAATGAGAAACAGACTCTCCCTCCTTCACCTGCAGATTTCTAAGCAGAGATATTGCTGCCACTTCTGCTCAGCATCCAAGAGTGGTTTGTCTCCAATTCCCCCTCGTAGGACTCGGGGCTTTGAGAGTTGGAGAAAACAGTTCAGACTTTTCCTTCCTTTATACTTCGGCAAAAAAGCACCCAGTCAAAAAACGAAGGGGAGAAAAGCCAGGGCATTTGGTGGAGTGCTGGGGCCAGCCACCCACCAGAAGCCCTGCTAGTTAAGTAGCCAAACCCGTAAGTTGAAAGGAAGCAGAGGGATCCTGGCTTGCACAGAGAAATGTTTACTCTGTCGTGGTAATGGCCATGTTTGCGGTCCCCACTCACCCACCCACCCACAAGCTCCAGTGTGGGTCAATGAATCTATTGTGGAAAAAAGAAAGCCAAGGCAAGACCTTAGCCAGAAAAATGTAGAAGTGGGTTTTGTCCCCTCAACCTGATGCAGAATTTATAAAAGAGATTTGCCAACTACTACCATCTTGGATTGGGGATGTTTCCTAACTGCATAGGGTTCTAAGACAAGCGTGATCTCTGCTTTTTGCCTTTTTGGCCAGAAATCCAGGCCTGCCTCTCTTCTCCACCACCAGCCCTTGTCTCCCTGGGGCCTGTTTCAATCTGTCTTGTTTGTTTCCTCTGCTTCCCACAGCTTTTGCCTGCCTGCTCGGCCTGCAGAGCCAGGATGGGGGTTCTTTCTGCCGGGCACTCCCTCCAAGAAGCCAGCACAGACCCTCACCCCCTCTTTCTGGGTTTATATATAACTGTAGAAAGATCACACTTTTCTATTTCCCATGTCATGCTGTCTCTTAAAAAAAAATCCTTACTTTTTAAAACTTTCCCTTATTAAGGGCAATCAGGATATTGGTTTGCTAAGAGTTGAGCTGTAATCAGCCTCAGTGGTGGGAAAAACCAGTTCTTGACTTCCTTTTGGATCTGCCATCCCATCATTCACTCCCACAGCACCCAACTCCTTTCCATGAGCGCACTGTGCTCTTTGAACCGAGTTTCATCCACAGCCAAGTCTGCCAAGACAAACCCTCCATGCGGGACTCCATCCGGGAGGGACCTTCCTCAAAGCCTCTTGTTGGAATAGCGGGCCATGTGTCAAATGAACGCGCAGAGGCTAAACGCTACCTGGGAAACCATTTCTACGATAAAGGTCCATGCAGAAGAAAAGCCGGAAGCAAAACTGGATGTTTCATGTGCTCAAAAGTATGGAACCCAGACATTATAGTAAAAATAAAAATGCTTGCTTAAAAACGAGAAAGGCTGAAAGAAAGGATTCCAAGATGGGCTACAGCTGTGAGGGTAGTTGAGTGGGATGAGAATGAGCTTTGGGCCAGGCCACCTGCCTCCAGGTGGGAGCTCTGAGCAAATCACAGGAGCCTCAGTGTTCTTGTCTGAAAATAGGGGTAGTGCTTCTCCTCTCTGGGGGTTCTTGCGAGGATTAAATGAAGTCATGATACAAGAGTTCTAGCAACACATTTCCTCAGCCTCAAGTTGACTACTATTCCACAATTTCTAAATGTTCCGTTATGTACATTTTATCCTTATTATGGGAAAAAGTAAACTTACAATAACAACAACAATGTGACCCAAGTTATAGGGACATTTCAAACCAGGTAATGTTACCCAGAATTGGATATCATACCTAGTGTGGGAAAACTTCTACAGGCATCCTAAAGCTTTAGTAATAACTGGTCTAAAAATGCAATTACTTTACCGTGCCAATAACCCAACCACAGGCTCGATCTGTCACGGTAGAGAGAAGGTTTCATTTCTTTGTAAGTATGGCTACTCCAGGGAGCACATTTCAGGGATACTATTGCCTTCCACAGAGATGCAAGGAACTTGGCTTTCTGCTTTGAAAGATGCCCCTCTTTGAAAGATGCCCCAGCAGGCCCAGTGCCTCTGAGAAGTGAGCGCTCCCCTTCCCTGCCCTCCCATATCCTCTGAAATGGCAACATTCTTCTCATCAAACTTTTTCATTAGCATCCTTTTGCAACCCATTAAGTCCTTAACAGCAGCTTTGAGGAGTCCCACCTGTTTCCCATCAAGATTTCAACTGTAAGCCAGCACAAACATGTGTGATAAGTTGATGCTAAAATACCATGACACACTCCTTGGATTTACTAGCATTTAATAAATGAAGGAGAAAGCTTTGCCTGTTATAGCCCTGAGCCTCCCAGGCCCAAAGCAGACATAGCAGTTGCTTCCTGCTAAGCATTCATTACCCATTGCTTCCGGATCCAAGAACCAGGCCCCTCTGGTCCCTGTGCTATAAGGGTAGGAGTACCCACCTCTTTAGGAATAGCAGGCCCAGTGTTCTCAGTCCCGAATGTAGCTCACATCAACCGGGTAGTTGTGTAAGAAGTACCCAGGGTCAGGCCCCAGCCCTAGAGATTCCGATTTAATTGCTCTTTGGAGGACAGACTCAGGTAGTCATAATTTTTAACAGCTCCTCAAAGGCCTATCATGTGTAGACAGATTGGGGTCTGCTGAAAACAATTTGGACCATAAGCAGTATAGTATAGTGGGAAGAACATGGACTTTGGAGATAGAAAGTATCTTTCTGTGGAAAGATTACACTTTTCTATTTCCCATGTCATGCTGTCTCTTAAAAAAAAATCCTTATTTTTTAAAACTTTCCCTTATTAAGGGCAATCAGGATATTGGTTAAGCAGCTGGGTGGAGTGAAATCGATGTTACTAGAAGCCAGAAGCCCTGAGTGGCCGGGTGAGCGCACCTCCATGCCACAATCAGACCCAGAATACCGTACCTGCCGGGGAAAGCCCTCCAGGAGTGACGGTGTTGTTGGTTGGAGGGTCTGCTGAGCTGTTCCGTGACACTCACTTATAAGGTCTTTTCTGACAACTCAAGTGTTCACAAAAGCACCAGGTTTGGATTCACCACCTGAAAAGAATAAACTGTGTTATGTTAGGCAAGTTTCTTACATTCTTTGAGCCTGTTTCTTCATTCCAAAACTGGGGTTAATAATATCTATCTCATAAGGCTGATCTAAAGATGTAAAGATCAGATGAAATAATATATGTAAACCTCAGAGTACGGGATCGTAGACACGGCAGTTGATCGTGTTAAGTACTGTTAGTAATGAGCTGAACGTCAACAGCTCTTTCCTTAGAATCAAGGTTCCTTAGGAGAAGGTAGTAACTCCACCGTCTTGTGGAGATAACAAAGCCTCTCTTCAAAGCAAAGAGCCTATCATCTAAAGGTGGCTACAACATTGTGCTAGAGATTCTAGTCAACATAACAGAGCAAGAAGAAGAAATAAAACACATAGATTGCAAAAGAAAATATAAAACTGTCTCAGTTTGCAGATGGCATGAGTGTCTAGGTAGAAAATCCAAGGACTCTTAAAGAATGCTATAAGAACTAAGTTTAGCAAGATTGGAGAACACCAGGTCGATGTACAAAAACCAATTATATTTCTATATGCTAGCAATGAGCAACTGAAATTTTAAGTTTAAAAAGCAGTATCAGGCTTCCCTGGTGGTGCAGTGGTTAAGAATCCACCTGCCAATGCAGGGGACACGGGTTCGAGCCCTGGTCCGGGAAGATCCCACATGCCACAGACCAACGAAGCCCGTGTGCCACAACTACTGAGCCCGCGTGCCACAACTACTGAAGCCTGCGCACCTAGAGCCTGTGCTCTGCAACAAGAGAAGCCACCGCAATGAGAAGCTCATGCACCGCAACGAAGACCCAATGCAGCCAAAAATAAATAAGTAAAAATAGAATTAAGAAAAGAAAAGGGCTTCCCTGGTGGCGCAGTGGTTGAGAGTCCGCCTGCCGATGCAGGGGACATGGGTTCATGCCCCGGTCCGGGAAGATCCCACATGCCGCGGAGCAGCTGGGCCTGTGAGCCATGGCCGCTGAGCCTGCGCGTCCAGAGCCTGTGCTCCGCAACGGGAGAGGCCACAACAGTGAGAGGCCCGCGTACCGCAAAAAATAAAAAATATAGCAGTACCATTTACAGCAACAAAGCAACAAAAACCATGAACTTAGGTTTAAATTTTACAGAATATGTGCAGAACCTGTATGCTGAAATCTTAAAATCACTAACAAAAGAAATTAAAGAAAATCGAAACAAATTAAGCAGACTGAAGGACTAAATACTGTTAAGATAGCAATTTTCCCCAAATTGATTGAGTCAATATAATCCCAATCAAAATCTCAGCAGACTTTTTGTAGAAATCAACAAACTGATGCTAAGAGTTGTATGGAAAAACAAAGGACATAGACTAGTCAAAACAACTCTGAAAAACAAATAAAGTTTGAGGATTCATATTACCTTATTTCAATACTTACTATGGAACTAGAGTAATCAAGACCAAGTGGTATTGGTGAATGGGATGAAGAAGGGAGCCCAGAAATAGACTCACACATATATGGTCAATTGATTTTTGACGAAGGTACAAAAACAATTTAATGGAGAAAGAACAGGTTTTTCAACAAACTGTGTTGATTGACCCTCGATCCATATTCCATACTTTGTACAAAAACTAACTCAAAATGCACCATAGACATAAATGTAAAACCTAAAACTATAAAACTCCTAGAAGAAAACATAGGAGAAGAATCTTTGTGATATTGGGTTAGACAAAAATTTATTAGATATGACACCAAAAGCACAATCCATAAAAGAAAATGGATAAATCAGACTTCACCACAATAAAAAAACCTTCTGCTCTGCAAAAAAACACTGCTAAGAAAATGAAAAGACAAGCCACAGTCTAGGTGAACATTATTGCAAAACGCATCTGACAAAGGGCTTATTATGTTCAGAATATATAACGAACTCTCAAAATTCAATAAGAAAACAAACAACCCAATTTTTAAAAATGGGCAAAATATCTGAACAGGCAGCTTACCAAAGAACATATATAGATGGCAAATGAGGGCATGTAAATATGCTCAGCGTTATTAGTTATTAGGGAAATTCAAATAAAAACCACTATACACCTATTAGAATAGCTAAAATTTTCAAAATTGACAATATCATGCCCTGGTAAGGATGGAGAGCAGCTACAATTCTCATATATTACTGGTGGAAATGCAAAATGGTACAGCCACTTTGGGAAACAATCTGTTAGCTTATAAAGTTAAATAAGCACTTATCATTTGACCCAGCAATCCTACTTCTAGGTATTTATCCAAGAGAAATCGAAACTTATTTTCACATAGAAACCCATACACAAATATTTATAGTGGTTTTATTCAAAATCACCAAATGTGGAACAACCCAAGTGTCCATCAACTGGCCAATGAATAAACAAACTGTAGTACATCCATGCAATGAAATACTACTCAGCATTAAGAAAGGAAAAATCAACTACAGATACACACTATAACACGGATGAATCTCAGATGCATTTTACTAAGTGAAAGAAGGTAGGCACAAAATTCAACAATTTGTAGGATTCTATTTATGTGGCATTCTGTAAAAGGGAGACTTACAGGGACAAAGAATAGATCAGTGGTTGCCAGGGGCTAGAAGTAGGAAGAAAGGATGACTACATATAGTGACATAAGGGAAGTTTGAGGGGTAATGTAATTGTTCTATGTCTTGATTGTGGTGGTGCTTATATGAATGTATGTGTTTTTCAAAACTCATACAACAAAAAGCGTGAATTTCACCTTATATAAATTATTTTTAAAATGTTGTGGCATCTTTGAACTAAAGAAATATGGAATCTCATTGATAGGTGGATTGGCTTGACCCAAAGGTAGGAGCGGTGGGTGAGAGCGATTCCTCCCCAAGGTCAACCACAAAGTCAAGTGAACTGTGTTGAGTAAATTAGACCAGTGGTTTCAAACCCGGGTCATTGAAGCCCTGGGGATTTATCTAAAAAAGGTAGTGACTGAGACCATGGAGTTATTTCCACATTTCAAAAAAAGGCCTAAGAAAAATCATGTTTTACCTCAGTAAAATCTCACGTTCTTTTGTTTTTGGCTGGAGTTCTCTTTTTCTGCTGGTCATACTTAATTCACAGAGAATTAAAAAATCCAACCTGTAGCTTGGTGGATAAATGTCCATCAAAGGATGAAGCCCATGTCCGCCTGCCAGTGCAAGGGACATGGGTTCCATCCCTGGTCCGGGAAGATCCCACATGCCGCGGAGCATCTAAGCCCGCAAGTCACAAGTACTGAGCCCACACACCACAACTCCTGAAGCCTGAGTGCCTAGAGCCCGTGCTCCACAACAAGAGAAGCCACCGCAACGAGAAGCACGTGCAATGAAGAGTAGCCCCCACTCGCCACCACTAGAGAAAGCTTGAGTGCAGCAACGAAGACCCAACACAGCCAAAAACAAAATATATATAAATTAATTAAAAGAAAAAAGAAAGAAAAAAGATGAGGCCCATGGGGGGAAAACTGTTAAATGGGTTTTTGGTGGTGAAAAGTGTGAATGGCCAGATAAAGCTATATATTTGAGGAAGGTGAAGGAACACACTCCTTTGGGAAGATCTGAAAAAAAACCAAACAAGCTTTTACTTGCCCAAGACAAATTAGGGTCATGCTGTCAAATGGCGGGGAATAGCCCCTCCCACCTCCACCTCAGATCTCTTCAGACCTGTAGGACCTCCACACCAGACCAGTGTGTAAATTGTAGGCTGGCAAAAACCCAAATCCCGAGTCCTGACACCATGTGTCAGCCCCCGTCCTGAGCTCCTCCCCACTCTGGACTAGGATACCTCAAATGAAAAGAAGTGCATTTCCAGGGTCTAGCCTGAGCCTCTTTGTTGACAACAGCTCATCAATTTTATGACTGTTCATCATAACAAGAAAAGTTAGGGTTTTGCACCAAGCAACACTAGAAAAAGTGACACGGAGCCCAGGCTGAGGTGGGAAAATGCAGGAGATTATAACGGCAACCTTAGGCCCACCTGTACGGGGGCCAGTTAACATGCCCTCCCCTGATCAGTTTGCACACAGCTCAAGGGAGCTTAACAGGATTAGGAATAAATAACCTTGTTGTTATTTTTAACATGGCTCAACTCTCTAGAAAATCCCTCCATTGTCCCTGCCAGTAACCTCTTCATAAACGGAGGCATCACCCTTAGAGACATAACAGGCAAAACCGGGCAACGATTTGTCTGAGATCTTACCCAGTGATACCTAAAAAAGAGACTCATCATCTTTGACATTTGTGCCCTTAACGGCATGATAGGAAGTTTATGGGCTTTGAAGCCAGGTAGAGCTGGATTTCGAACCTGATTCTGCCACTTGTGAGTCGTGGTCAAGTTATCTTGCCTCTTCGAATCTCAGCTTTCTTTAGATTGAGGATAATACTACCTACCTCACAAAATTATCTACGTCACATAATGAATGGAGAGTCCCTGACATGGAATTTATTGCCTAGGAGATGCTCAGTAAAGGTTGGCTACACAAATACACACACACACATGTTTATATACTTGTACCTGTATCCACATAGGGGCATATTTAAATTTTAATTAATAAATCATTAGAAGAAACATAAGATGCACGCTCTTTCACTTTTGCACGTTTCTGAGAGCGGCTTGTGTCTTTTAATTGATGTAAACCAAAATTTGCTAGCAGCAAATAGAAGAGTGAGTCGTGACGTGGTTGTCATTACGAGGCTGTGCAAACTCAGCCAAGTCTCTCCCAGTAGGTCATGGAAGTGAGAGCTGTGAGAAGCTGCTGGGGCTTATTCGTGCCTCGTGGAAGATTATCACCAGACAGGACGCATCCATTCGTCAAAAGTGTCTGGCTGACTTTCAGATTTCCAGTGATATGTAATTCAATTACAGAGAAAATGAAACCATGCATTTAACCAAATAGGAAATGCATGCAAAACCTGACATATTAACTGTCTTTACTAAGAACACTCAGGAGGTCAAGTTCATGGGTGCAGGCTCCGTAACTCTGTATTTCTTTGGCAGTATTTGCCTCAAATAGGAAGAATCTTTAGACCCCAAATGCAGAGAAAACTTAGATTGGAAATGGCTACATTAAAGTAGAAAATGGCATGCAATTGTGTAGATAAATAAATGCACACCATTATTCATTTTAAAAAGTTTTAAACAAATTTTAAATTATAATTTGATGTGATATTTCTCTTTTTTTTTGAGAATCTACATTAAATTGTTGATGCACATCCAACCTCAATAATTAGGAAAACACAAATAAAAGTTATAACGAGATGCCATTTTATAACAATTTGGGGGGCAAAATATGTAAAAATCTGGCAATACCAAGTGCTGGAGAGAAAGCGGATTCACAAGATCTTGTATACATTCTTGCAATTTAGTATAACTACTTTGGAAAACAGTTGGTATCTTCTCATGAAGTTAAACACATATACCCTATGGCCCAGCAATCCCATTTCTAGTCCTTGGTCCTCTTGTTCATGTGGACCAAGAATCACATATGAGGAGGTGGCTAGGTCAGCTCGAGCCTCAGTCACACAGATGCTTTTTCTCACGACATCTACTCTACCTCGCTATGCAGCAGAGGTGCTTTATGTGTACTTCCTATTCTGTCACACAGGATATTAGAGATATGCGCTTAAGGGTTGAGGTTTAATAAAATTAATAATTTTTACTGTTTCATCAAGATATCACCTTAACTGAAACTGCCAATTCTTTTTGCTGAGAAAACGTATGACAATGAAGAATACAAAGGAGCAACTAGTACAGGGGGGTGTTACTGCCTTGTTTCGTGTTCACTCACCTGGACTTTAACCCACCATTGCTTGGGCACCGTCAGTGCAAATGTTAACAGAGAGCAAAAGGCAAATAATGTCTTAGAATTATTATGAAAATAGTTTGACCTTGCAGATTTCCTGAAAGGATCTCAGGGACTCACAGGGGTGGGCCATACTGTGAGACGCTGCTGCATGGCATTCCAATATATGAATATCCTCCAACTTAATTAATGTATAATATTCTAATGTTGGTGGACATTTGCATAGTTTCCAGTATGAGGCTATTACAAGTAGTGTATAGCAAGCTTTTTAAATAAATTTTTCTCCCTGCTACATAAAATATGTACTTAACCCAATATCTGACATACAGTGGACATTTAATAAATTATGATCATTAAAATTCCCTTACAGAGGGCTTCCCTGGTGGCGCAGTGGCTAAGAATCCACCTGCCAATGCAGGGAACACGGGTTCGAGCCCTGGTCCGGGAAGATCCCCCATGTCGCGGAGCAACTAAGCCCACGCGCCACAACTACTGAGCCTGTGTTCTAGAGCCCATGAGTCACAACTACTGAGCCAATGTGCCACAACTACTGAGCCTGCGTGCCTAGAGCCCATGCTCTGCAACAAGAGAAGCCACTGCCATGAGAAGCTCGTGCACCACAACGAAGAGTAGCCCCCGCTCGCCGCAACTAGAGAAAGCCCATGCGCAGCAATGAAGACCCAACGCAGCCAAAAATAAAATAAAACAATAAATAAATAAATAAATAAACTCCCTTACAGAGATGTCCTCATTATGTTCTGTTTAGGACTCCCCTACCCTATCCCACATAGTACATAGTGGGATCTCCACGCCTAAAAGACGTTTTCTCAAAAAGCCATAAAGATAAACAAATTATCCCATTGGAAAAGGCAGAAACTAGGAAATTAACCTCTTCCCTCCCCTCAGCCTGGTCTCCCAGGATATTCCTAAACTTTTCCATAGTGTAGGGGCAGGGATAAAAGACTGGAAGAACTGCTGCCCACCTCCCACAGGAAGCAGCTCTCCAGCCAAGAAAAGGACACTCAGAGGACAGCTGATGTCTGTCCCTGAGGCCCCCGGGCCTCCCTCGCCCAGACACCAGGAACCAGAAGGTCCTGCTCTCGTCCTGCTGGCAGCCAGAATGCGGAGATAGGATCCAAGTCTCTACTATTTGGGACTTAGACCCTTGGAGGAAAGATGTCAAGATGCAGCGACAGTGAGAAATTACTCTTGGCAACAGTAGGTATTTCTGAGACATGGCCTTGACCTGTTGGCTGCCGCCCTGCCCCGGTTGGTTCCCATCTACTTAAGCCCGGTTACTCCAGATTTCCTGCTGATTCTGTGAACATCTCAGTGGTCTCCCTTCAGACTTCTTCTTTGCCTAAGTTGGCCCCTGAGTTTCTGTCACCTGCCCCCAGTGACCCTGACTCACCCCACACCTTCATAGGCAGCCAATTCTAAGAATCCTCTCTCAGGAGCAGACAGGGGCCAGGCTGCCCCAGGGAGCCTTCATAGGGGTCATCGCACGTTGGGGTCAGCTCGTTCACTGCTCACGTTCGGCCCTCCCTCCAGGCCTCACCTGGGCATGCCATCAGCCTCCTAATCGGGCAGCTCCCCACAGCAGACCAAGGCGCTATTGTGCCCTCAGAGCCTCTTTTGCTCCCACGGGCATTAGTCATGACCACCTCTACTCTCCCAGCACCTTGTCTTCACCTCCAACGCAGGACAGATCACATTCTCTTGCAGTTGTTTGTTTATCCACCTGCCGTCCCACCTGCTTCTGTGCCCCACAGGGCTGTGGGCTGTCAGTGTCATACGTGGTGACCCAGGAAGCAGTTTACACTGTAGCTGATGACCCAGCACCAAAATGACCCAGACTGAAGGGCCAAATGTGCTCTTCTCACACTCCCATGAGGAAGCCAGGGCCGAGGAACACAGTTCTGAGACGGCAATTTAGTAGGAGGAGGTTGGCTTTCAGAGAACAGATTTTAGTGCTTTGCTTGGGAGAGGGCCTTTCTTAGATTCTCAGAGACATTTCCTAGAGTGGAGCTGCGAGCTGCTGGCCTCCACCTGGAGGGCTGGAATCCTCACCAGCTCCACGTCCACCTGGAGGGAGTTGCTCCAGGAGCCCCTCAGTGGAAACTCCCGGGACCCAGGAAGCAGTTGGGTGGAGTGAAATCGATGTTACTAGAAGCCAGAAGCCCTGAGTGGCCGGGTGAGCGCACCTCCATGCCACAATCAGACCCAGAATACCGTACCTGCCGGGGAAAGCCCTCCAGGAGTGACGGCGTTGTTGGTTGGAGGGTCTGCTGAGCGGTTCCGTGACACTCGCTTATAAGGTCTTTTCTGAAAACTCAGACTCAACATGGAGGCCAGTGTCCTCAGCCAGGCTGCAGGCGAGCATCGTTCACCTGCACGTGATCCCTCTGAATGAAGGGTCAGAGGTGGCAGTGGCTGTATCACACCTGGGCCCCTGCTCCTGAGGCTTCTGTGGCCCCCGGGGGGCTGCCTGGCCCGTTGCTGCAGCTTGCTCTGGGCCTCGTTTGCCCGGCCACAGCTGAAGGGAAGTTCAGTGCAAAGGTTCCGGATGGTCCTGGGCTGTCCTCCCACGGCTGCAGATTTAGAGGGACCCCTAGAGGTCATCCTGGCCTGCACCTGGCAGGGCCACCCCGAAGTTCTCCCATCTCTGGTCCAGGCAAAAAGCTGTTTCCCAGAGGTGGCTTTATCTGGGAAAGCATTCCCTGTGGGTCCCCTGAGTGAGGTTAGCTCTCTTCCTCGTTGTTGACCTGACCTCGGGGATGGTAGACAGGGGCTATCACGTCATGGCTGAAAGATCAGATGGGGTCCCTTCCCATGGGGCACATTATTAAATAACCCGCTAAGTGGCCCTGATCACAACACAAGGGGTTTTCAAAGGCTAGACTTGCCTGGGAACGCTCCTGAAATTCCCGATGGCAGGCTCCTTGCTCCCAGAAATCAGGAGGCAGAGGGTAACCGGGCACAGGAGAATCGGCTAAATGGGGGGCCTCCCTAGGAGAGAGAATTAAGGTCAAACAAGTTCCTTGACTGATTGAAACTTGCATGTTTCTAACGTCAAAGAATGACTCTGCGAGGACTCATGGCTGATGGGCCAGCAGAGGTCAGCTATCCGCACCCCCCGCTGCGGGCTCCACTGCCCTGTGCCTCTGCGGCTCCCCACCTGACTCCAAACCCGCACACGGCAGAGAGAGTCCTGGGCTGAGATGGAGAGACCCAGGGCTCAGTGCTGCTCGGCCTGCACTCCTCAGGCTCTCCCATTCACCTGGCCAACCCACAGCTTCCTCACCTCTCAAGGAGGGCAAACGGAAATCTGAAATCTCCCGAGGGTCCTGCGAAGCTCTCGAGAGTCAGGGCAGGTGCAGTGAAGCGTGAGGTGTAAAGAGCTGCACAACGTCAGCTGCTGTTAGTGTTAGTTTTGATTGCTGAGCGCCGCCATCCCTGCGGCCATCTCTGCGTGCCTGGGAGGTGGCATGCAGAGAACGCCTGGCTGGCAGGAGCGTGGGCAACGGGGGACCTGCCGTGGCCTGTGATTCGGGACAGGGTGCCCAGGAGCCAGGTGTGTGAATAGGGAACGTGGGTGTGCCTGAAGCTGTGGACACACATGCCCACACAGAAGTGTAGGTAGCTATGGGCATACCCCCTTTCAAGACCTGATCTTCCTCTAGCCCACTTTGGAGCTACAGTGTCGGGGGGAGACGGTGTGGGGGGCTGCCGTGGAGCTGCCTTGAGCATCTGCTGTGGTAATGCCAGCGGGCACGTGCTCTGCACCGTTGCTGCCTTGCTGGGTAAAACCGAGCTCCTGTGCCTTTAAAATCGTTTGACATCTTTGAGATTGGAAACAGAGCTCCCCAGCGGAAGGCCAGCGGTAGCTCTGGAATGCTGTTCTAATAGACAACTCTCACTCTGGGTGGATTTCAACCAATACTCCCACTGTCAGGCTTTGGAATGAAATCACCTATTATTGTCCTGGAAAAGGCCCCAGATTGCCTGGGCTGATCCTTCCCCCATGTGGGTTCGTGAGAATCCAGCTCTTTTCCTCTCAGGCTGCACAGACCCATCTTCCACCCCCAGCTGACCGAGCCACCCTGAGATTCCCATCTGGATCCAGGGCTAAGAGCTCAGGGCTGGGGAGGGAGTCCCAGGGTGGGTCGTCTGAAGGCTCCTCTAGGCCGGCCCCTCCAGGCTGTGCCTTGCACAAGAGTCACACGGAGCCTGGACGGACAGCCAAGCCTCCCCACACCCCCACCCCAGCTCCAGCACCTCCTCCCCCGAACCCCACTGTCCGAGGTGTGTGCACATTCTGCACGTTCATGCAATACAGTTAAACTTGGACGCACCAGCTCTTCCTCACGGCCAGTCAGGTCCCTTCGTCCCACCGTGGGGTCCCTCATTATGGCCTGAAGCCTCTCCAGCTATGCCCCTCCTGGGCCTGGCCCTGCCAGTGGTCAAGTCTTCTCTTCACATGCAGATCCTGGAGGCAGAGAGAGCAGGGTTGAATCCTGGCTACTGTTTAGTAGCTGTGTCACTCAGGGCAGGTTACTAGACCTTTCTCATCCTCACTTTCCTCATCTGCAAAATGGGAAGAGGAAATACAGACATTTCAAGGTGTTAGGAGAATTAAATGAGCTAGGCTAAATATTTAACAGTCTAGCTCAGGAGTTCTCAAAGTGTGGGCAGGGGTCTCAGAGAGTCCCCAAGACCCTCTCGGGGCTGCGAAGTCAAAACTATTTTCCTGAAAATATTAAGATGTTACTTAACCCGGGTTTCCCTGGTGGCGCAGTGGTTGAGAGTCTGCCTGCCGATGCAGGGGACACGGGTTCGTGCCCCGGTCCGGGAGGATCCCACATGCCATGGAGCGGCTGGGCCCGTGAGCCTGCGTGTCCGGAGCCTGTGCTCTGCAACGGGAGAGGCCACAGCAGTGAGAGGCCTGCATACCGCAAACAAACAAACAAACAAACAAAAGATATTACTTACCCTTTTCACTCTCATTTCCTCCTGAGGGTTTTCCAAAGACTACCAGCTCTGTCAGCTAATGGAATGTGTGCTGGGTATTCTTGTTTTACATTTTTCTCAGTTTTAATTTATAAAATGGTACATGTCAATAGATATAAACAAAAGCTCTCTGAGGTCATCAATCATTTTTAAAAGTGTAAAGGAGTCCAGAGGCCAAGAACTGCAAATCCAGCACAACAATGGGTGCAGAGATTTTCTGTTTTTTGTCTCTGGGCTGTCCTCACCCACGTCCCCCATTCCTTGGTTCACTGGGTTCCATCCTTTGCACCATCAGGGATGCATTTCATTGTTATTGTTCCAGCCCCAATTTGTATCTTCACATATTGGAAGATTCTAACTATTCAGCCTGATGTGTTGGTCATCGTTCCTTTTCTCATGTTGCTTAAAGCTGTTTATGCAAATACCCATCTGGCTGGAAGCATGACCTCATTGTGTTGATTTCATCCTGGTCAAAAACAAATAGTTTGGACCATTCATGAAAACTGAGCAGTGTCACTGAAAGTGAAAGTCAGACTAAGACCTGTGGGCTTCCCCTGGCTGGAGAGTTATAGGGATACCTGGGAGTGTGGCCATGGCCTTGATATTCAGCCAAGATCTGCTTTACTTTGTCTTCAGCCTTTGGAAGATCAAATAGTCAAGTGCTTACTTCAGGATTCTTTGTCATCACTGAATTTGAGTGTGATCAACGACCTTGTGACTGTGTATGTTATTGTATCAGTTGCGGTTTTGGTCAAAATAACAGAAGCCACTCTAGGTATTTTGAGTAGGAAGAAGTTAATGCAGGGAATTAGAGACATTGACAACCTTCGGACAGCAGGGAGAGGAGAGTTCAGAAATCTGGAAGTTCACAGATCTTAGGGAAGTGGCCAGACCACCTTGTGATCTCAGCGTCCTGGAGCACCCAGGTGGGCGATTCTCAAGGAGATGCCCCCAAACCATGTGCAAAACCCTGCAGACAGAGCTGCTGCAGCTGCTTATACACCTTTCTGCATTGCCTCTGAGACATCAGCTTCTCCTTTTCTTTTGCATCCTCCCAGATGCCAAACCTGGACAGAATCTGCTAGCCAGGGAGTCTGGGAATTCTTGTTTCCAGGCTTCTTGTCCCTGTGGTTTGGGCGACTGCTCGGAAGGTCAGGGAATCAGCAAACACTATCCCTCATGATGGTATATTAGCTAATTGGTGAAACAATGTTGGTAGTAAGGACAAGGTGTGTCATTCAAATAGATGTGGTTTTTTTAATTAGTTAATTTTTGGCTGCATTAGGTCTTTGTTGCAGTGCATGGGCTTCCCACTGTGGTGGCTTCTCTTGTTGCAGAGCACGGGCTCTAGGCGCACGGGCTTCAGTAGTTGTGGCTCGTAGGCTTTAGAGCACAGGCTCAGTAGTTGTGGTGCATGGGCTTAGTTGCTCCGTGGCATGTGGGATCTTCCCGGACCAGGGCTTGAACCTGTGTCCACTGCATTAGCAGGCGGATTTTTAACCACTGTCCCTCGAGGGAAGTCCCATATGTATTGTTAATATTTGAGTATTTCCTCTCAAATTCTGATAAGCATTCCAGATGTATACTTGATTTTTTTAGGTAAAAAAATCTTTCAAAAAATATTGTTTGGAAATTCTTCACATCTTCTGAGATTAACTAAAAGCAGAATGTCAGCTTTGTCACCCACCTCAAAATTTCAGGAGGTGCGGACTTCCCTGGGGGCGCAGTGGTTGAGAGTCCGCCTGCCGATGCAGGGGACACGGGTTCGTGTCCATGAACCACAATGAGAAACCCACACACCGCAACAAAGAGTAGCCCCTGCTCGCCGCAACTAGAGAAAGCCCATGTGCAGCAACGAAGACCCAACACAGCCAAAAATAAAATAAATAAATTTATTAAAAAAAAAGTACTTGGCCTTGCAGTTTCAGCTAAAATGTGTATTTGGTGTACTCTTGCTAGCCTTCTCCAAAATGATGGTGAGAGTGGAGAGATATTGTTTTTCTTTTAATAAAACATTATACCTCCTTTTTTATGTTCACATATGCACTGGATATAATACATTTTAACTTATTTGAAAATATTGTTCCTTGCCCATTTTTCAGTCACCCATGACTGGATGGCCTGACTCTCTCACACTCACCAAGGACAGAGGGATGAACACCATGGTAGTTACAAAGTCTATTTGTGTGGTTTAAAAAGTTTTCTTTTTTTTTTTTAATCAACAGACTTTCATAGTTTTCATCTTCTCTCTTCTTGTCTTCGTGATGTTCTGAGCTGATAACCTTCTGGGAGGCATCTAAAAGGACTTCAAACTTGGAAAAAACTTTCCAGTGTTTGGCACAGAGCAGGCATGACTCGTTTACATGTGTCCAGCTGCCTGACACTGGCCTTGCAGGGCCTGCCTACTGGCCGGGCTTAGGGCTGCTGGTGCCTCCGCCTCCCTGCCTCCCATGAATGCTCGGGACAGGTCCCTCGTGGGGGAAAACTAGAAGGGCCACAGAGGGATCGTCCATCCTCATTTCCTCTAGAGAATGCTGTCACCTTCACTTACCTTTAACCAGGTAAATAGGGGGCTGTACTTGGAGACAGGTGTTGAATGGCCCCCTCTTTCTGACTTAGTTTGGTGGTGTTTTGGGGCTTCATAGACTGGCAACCTGGACAGCTGGCCTGGTACTTCATTTGGCTCTGTGAAGAATGAAAGCTTTTGGTGTCTGTTAGGCTTTTCTTTGAAACGCTGACAATAGCTCGTGGACAGCCCTTCTCCTCCATGATACCCAGCTGGGGACAACTTCCCTACCTGCTTCTCCATAAACTTGACCTTCTTTCGGGAAAGTCGAGGCCTCCTCAGTGGGCACCAGACACTGTCCACATTAACATACTCCCTCAGGGTTTCAAAAGGCTTTCTGGTCCCATCACCCAGAGCAGAACAGGATGCTAATTAAAGATGATTTGGATCCTTTTAAAAAATTCCAGGGGCCCTGCACCGAGTTGCCTCCAATGGGAAAGGCTGTGCGATAGGAGTGGCTCCAGCTGTTCGTCTTCGAGGTGGTTCAGAGTGAGGACTCCATCAGGGAAGGGATGAAAGACAAACGTTGATCTGAGGATGGAATCTGGAGGTGGGGGAAGGAATAGGGGTTGGAAACAAGGTGCAAGAGGTAAGCAGAGATCGCAAGACTGCTTTAAAGTGCTGCTATTAGTTTGCTAGGGCTGCTGGAACAAAGCACCACAGACTGGGTGTCTTCGCAGCAGAAATGTACTGTCCCACAGCTCTGGAGGCTAGAAGTTCAAGATCAAGGTATAGTAGAGTTGGTTCCTTCTGAGGGCTGGGAGGGAAGGATCCATCCCAGGCCTCTCTCCTTGGCTTATAGATGGCTGTCTTCTCTCTGTCTCTTCACATCGTCTTTCTTCTATAGGTGTCTCTGTGTCCACGTTTCCTCTTTTTATAACACCAGTCATGTTGGATTAGGGCCCACCCTAAGGACCTCACTTTAACTTGACTACCTCTGTAACGACCCTATTTCCAAATAAGGTCATATCCTGAAGTACTGGGGGTTGGGACTTCAACATATGATTTTTGGGGGGACACAATTCCACCCATGACAGTGCTCACGATAAAGAAAAAGTGCAGGGATGTCATGATCTCATTATGTAACTACTATGCATAGACATAAACCCAGTCACAGCACATGCAGACAAAGACAGTCAACCAGGTGTTCATCTCCGGTGATGGAATTTAAGTTGATTTTTTTTATCATTATGATTCTTTGAGTTTAAAATTTTTTACTTTGAACATGTATTCGCTGTATAATCCAGAACATATTCTGACAAATAAACATTAGTAGGCGGAGGGGAGAAGAGTAAAGCTTGCAGAGTTCAGACTGCCTGGCTCCAATCCTGACTCTGCCACTTCGCAGCTCTGCACCTTTGGGTCAGATACTAATTTCTCTGTGCCTCTATGTCCTCATCTGGAAAATGGGAGTAGTAAGTAGTACCTCATAGGGTTGTATGAAGATTGTATAAGTTAATATGTGTAAAGTGCTTTCAAAAGGGATGACAAAAACATTCGCTGTTATTCATTTACTACACTGATATTTTTGAGCTCTCACATGTACTACACTAGATGCCAAAGACAGACAAGTGTACAAATAGCATCATAATGGTTAACACATACTGAGCCCTTTCTATGGGCCAGGCACCATTCTTTCTAGGACATTTATGTGTACTTGTGCATTTAACTTTCACCATAACTCTCTGACATAGGTCCTATTTCTATTCCTCTCTTCGCAGTGGGGAAACCAAGGCACAAAGATTATTAAGTGGCAGAGCAGGATTTGAATACACAGCCTGGTTTTTAACCATTTCGTTGCCACCCCCCAAATGCATGCAATAACAGGCTATAGGAGGCCTAAGATGACTGAAGTCTGCCCGGACATTGCCAGTCATGGCACATAAGCTATTCAGGAAGAAAAGACACTTAACACTTATAGACAGCATTTCATTACTGGGATCAGGGCATATCTGCCGCCACGGCTTTACCAGATGGTGTCTCTCGCTGGGCCCACGGGTGCAGATCTGTAGCTTGTAGTCCGCTGGCTTCAAATGGATCCTTCCACCTTGATTTTCCTTTTACAATGATATTAACATTTGTGTGTCAAGGACCATGTTCACCCACTTATTTTGTTCTTAAAAGGAGCCTGTGACTCAAGAGAACCGAGGTTCAGAGGGGTTTTCACAACCTGCTCAAGATGACACAGAGAGGAGGGGACAGAGCTGGCACTGGAAGTTAGGTCTCCAGACTCCTGGCCCACAGCTGCTCTTTTCCTGGGCCCTGCAGCCTCCGCAGGGATGTGCCCTCCCCCGGGGACAGCGTGGGCACCAAGGAGTTCTCCCTGGGACAGAAGAGCTCTTGTGTGGCCGGGGAGCCTCTCCCCTGCCCCTCCTCCCTGCCTGTCCTGCTCTCGGATGGCAGGGTCCAGCTCTGTGCTTCCCCAGCCGAGGACACAGTCCCTGGCATAAATATTCCCACATGGTCGGGGCTGGAAGGCACCTGGAGATTGCCTGGTTTGTAAGCTTTCTTAAAGCAGCAGAACCCTTTTCCAAGTGGAATTATACATGGAAGCCCAACGCAAAACACAGATAAAAGCAGCTCTGTCCAAGCAGGCATGGGGTCCTGACTTTCACCTTGCCCTGCACACGCTCCTGCAGAGGAGGCCCCTGGGAACCTCCTGAAAACCTGGACTCTAAGAAAATTCAGTGTGGAAGCTGCCAGTCTAGTCCAACTACACACCCCCCCCTTCCCCCGCCCACCCTACCTCTTACCCCTGGAAAGGCTGAGACTCAGAGAGGGGAGGTGAGTTACTCATGGACCCCAGAGCCAGGATCATGAAGACAGGTCCCCTGACTCCATTCCATGCCCTTCCCAGCACCCTAACCTCCCAGCTACACGGCAAGTGTTCAGTAAATATTTGTTAAATGAATGTGTGAACTTTCCAGAAAGACTTCCATGGTTTTCCCTGTCCCAAACAAACTTCCTCCACCCTGAGAGCCTTATTGGTTCCTGCATTGGTCCCAAGCTCAGAGCACGTACTCCACCAACACTAGCTATGCAGGTTGAGAGCTACATTTAATACCAAGACTGGAGCAGGGCTGCGCCATTGTTATGCTGTGGGGCATCAGAGCTGCAGGTGACTTTTCAGGCCACGTTCGCTGGTCAGTTTGGTCAACCTCTACAACCACCTACACCGTGCAAGACAACGCACTGACCCTGGGAGACAAAGATGAAGACAATACTAACAACCACAAACACTGACAACATTTGCAGGCCTACCATATGCAAGGCAAGGCTCTGTGCTAAGAACTGTACAAGCTACATTCATCAGGATACATTTGGTGGCAAGCAACAGCAACTCAACTGAGATTAATGTAAGTGTTCAGTTAAGAGCCTGGGTTTGAAATTGTATTTTAAAAATGTCCTTCCAAATTCACAGGGAAGGACATCCACTGATTAGGGAATCATGAATATGAGGGGTCCCTTCCAAGGGGGGACAACTGTTTCCCTCCAGGTCATGGTGTACTGCAGGCAGCAGGAGCAGGCCCATTCTATAGCCCAGGAAACTGACCCAGCAGAGAGCAGTGTCAGGGGAGGCATCAGACCACACACACTCTTTTCTGCAGTCCCCTTGGGCTTGGGTGCTGACCTGACTGGCCCAGACTGGTCAGGCTCCCAGTTGCTCGGGGGGAATACAGCCACACTGGTGGTCTCTGCGTGTCTGACCCAGCTCCTCTCACTATGTAAAAGGGGAGCTTGGTTAATGTAAAATGTTTGCCTATCAACCTAGACTTTGGATTTACTGAAGGCATTTGCACAGGGGGGATACAGGGGTGGAGGATGGAGTTTCTCTGTCTTGGTTTTTCAATGATGAGAAAAACCTTCTGCTTCCTGACTTGGAAACAGCACTTGCCCTGGAGTCAGACAAAGCCGGATTGGAAGCCATTTCTATCCTTTAGCAGATCAAGAGCTTGCACCTCAGTTTATCTATCAAATGGGGCCAGTACAACCCATGCTGCAGAATTGTTGTGAGTAATAAATGAGATAGCGTATGTGATCTGGTCCAGCATCAACTAGCACAGCGGTACTGAAGAAATATTTGCTGCTTCCATCTTAGGAACTAAAGAGTTGGTTTTCACAAAGTACAACTGAGGAACCGTCACTAAAGAAACAGCCAAAATTACAGACATAATTAAGAAAACCCAATATGCCAAAATCCAAATGTGCAAACCAAATAAAGGTAAGTGATTCTCTTTGCAGTGGGATTCTCCTATTTCTAAAAAAACCCAAACAAACAAAACCCTAAAACATGCACAGAAATTTGAAATCATGTAATGATTTTACTTATCCAGTCTTTTCAGGAACATATTTATTAGATAAAAGCAACTTAGTGACAACCTGGGCATCTCCAGCTCCAAGGTGCCCCGGGTCTGAACTCCCACGAAGGGATGAGGAATTTGCTTCTTAAATGAGAGTTAACCATGAGCCTTTGAGATTAAAAAAAAAAAAAAAAATGCCCCAAAGACAACCCACAGAATGAGAAAATATTTACAAACAAAGCAATAGACAAAGGATTAATCTCTAAAATATACAAACAGCTCATGCAGCTCAATATCAAAGAAATAAACAACCCAATAAAAAATGGGCAGAAGACCTAAATAGACATTTCAGCAAAGAAGACATACAGATGGCCAAGAGGCACATGAAAAGATGCTCAGCATCACAAATTACTAGAGAAATGCAATGTGTGTATGTGTATGGCTGATTCACTTCGCTGTGCGGCAGAAACTAACACAACATTGTAAAGCAATCATACTCCAATTTGAAAAATGAAAAAAAAAGTTAAAAAAATGCCCCTTGGAAATTCCCAGCATAAGTGTTCTACTGTTCTAATCTCATGGCCATAAAGAAAATGCCATAAAGGGAAGTGTTAATAGGACTACGGGAGTGTAATTCACAGGAGGAACCATCCTCACTGGAGGTTAACTGCACTTCTCTCTTAATCAAAATTGTTGATTAACTCTGTGGCCTTGAGCCAGCTAGGTGACCTCTCTGAGCCTCAGTCTCTGAGTCTGATCAGGGCTGGGGGCTAATGCACATCAGACAACAGGCCCGCATTAGGCCTCCCGCTGAAAGGCCAGCTTCCTTCCCTGTAGCGGTCACGCAGGGACCACCACTACTGTTGCCATGTCTGTGCTCTCAGAAAAACACTTGTTATTTTGACATGAAACAGTCTTCCAAGCTGATGGCTTGAGCAGGAGTTTGACCCACAGTGCAGCGGCGAGAAGGCTTTGCTTTGAAGGACACCAGGCTTAGCTGGATGCAGGTGGGAATGAGGCCAGCAGAGGCACCAAGCTGTCTGCATGGACAAGTTTTCAGACCACCTGGAGCAGATGCCTGTGCTCTGGCAAGTGGGAGACTCTTCAGGGGGTGTTTCTCATCTTTGGCTGCAGGTCAGACTCACCGAGGAAGCCTTTAAAAAAAAAAAAAATACGGGTGCTTGGAAACCACCCTGGTCAAACTTAGTCGGAGTCCTCAGGATGCTGTCACGTGGCCCTGTCTGATTCCAGGCCATCATCACAAAACCAGACTCCACTTTTTTGTGACCCCCTGCTCAGGGCAGCCCAGACCACTACAGGGGTCAAGCGAAGCTGCTGTGCCTCTGTCACATTCTTTTGACATGCCGGGACTCTCTCATTTTATTTCAGCCTCAGAAACACTCTTGTGCTTGGCAAGATAGCAGATAAGCAGCAAGTATTTTCAGAAAGAATTTTACCAACGAGGACAGTCAGGCTTGGAGAGATAAAGGAAGCTTGCCCAAGCTCACACGGCTGCAACATGAAGAAAACAGGATTCGGGGCAGCTCTCTTACCTCCGAAGCTAGTAACACTGGTTGGCAATCTGTGGCCTGTGGACCAAATTCAGCCTGCTGCTTATTTCTGTACAGTCGGGGAGCCCAAGAATGGCCTCTACATTTTTAAAAGGTTGTAAAAGACAAAAATAAAAACAAAGAATATGTAATGACAGATGCTATCTGTGGCCTGCCAAGGCTAAAATATCCACCATCTGGCTCTTTACGGGAGAAGTTTGCCAACCCCTGGTTAAGACTGTGACAGATGCCTGCTGCGGAGCTCAGGCTGGGATGGCCGGTGAAATGACTCGGGATCAAGGTGTCCCTCCAAAGCTTCACTGTCACAAGCAGCCTTCACAGCAGTTCTGCCTCTTTAGTGTGACTGAGGTCTTCAAAGTCTCTTGCAATCCTCGTTCTGCGGGCTCGGCCTGAAGATGATGCCTGCTCATTTGGACGCACCAGTGTTTGCTAGAGCATCCCAGAGAGCTAAGGGCTTTGCAATGTAGCCTGCTTTCCATCAAAGGCTTCCCTTCACATCCAGGGGCTGAGTTCAATGGCTGGACCCCTTTCAATCAGAAGGCAAAACAATGACTGACCCCATCCTCTTACATTCACTCTAATTTGATCCTCACAAAGATTCTGTGAGGTGGAAGAGAGGATAGTTATCCTAATTAAAAAAAAAAAATCTTTACAGATGATGCAACTATGGCTCAGAGAGTACAGAGATTTGCATAAGCACACAAAGTGGTGGGGCCACTGCTTGAACCTGGTGGTCTTCTAATCTTAAATATCATGCTCTTCTAGGTTACAGCAGCCTCGGTGTGTGTGTGGGGGTCATCGGCTCAGTGCCCTGGTTTAGAAAAAGTATCCAAAACTTGGAGTTAGGAAAAAGAACAACTGCATGGAGACCCATTAGAGGCTTATCGAGTTTTCTAAGGATGTATTCCTTTCGTTTTGACCTTCTATTTACCAGTGACCGGAACACTGGATTACTCCAAGGAGATGTGAAATTGTAGGAGACCGGGAGTGGATGCAAATGATTCTTGTCTTACAGAGGCACCATGATTTTGTCTGGAAGAATAGATTACAACCCAAAGGTTAGAGTTTTGTTGCCTTATAAGATAATCGATTCAACAATCTTATGCCGGCACACGCTCTTTCAGCAATGATTAATAGTTTTCTATCTTTCGGAACGAATCTTGTCATTCTGCTGGTTCCTTCATCAATGAGTTCAATCAATCTTTGACACATGTTCACTATATATTTGTATGAGAGTCATCTTTTTAGTTTTTGAAAATTATATTTTGACACCCTCATCATGGTTATCCAATATCAAGTCCACCAAGCTGTGGTGGTCATCCTGGGTGTTTGAAGAGTCTTCTCTCTTTGGGTTTATTAATCCACTGAGAGGGGTCCAAGATGGCAGAAAACCTTTGGATGACACATCTAGGTTTAGGTACTGGGCTCCACCATTGAAGAGCTGTGTAACCTTGGCCAAATTGTATGATTTCTCTCAGTCTCATCATCCATGAAATAGAGGTAATACCACTATTTGTTTTAAGAAAAATAACGTAAAATAGAGCACAGAGGTTGAGGATACAATTCTGAGCCAAGCTGCCTGGGTTCACTTCTTGGATTTGTTCTTTTCTAGCTGTGTGGACTGGGGGAAAGCATTTGACTTTATTGTGCCTCAATTTCCTCATCTGAAAAATGGGGTTAGTATCTACCTTTTAGGGTTGTTGCCAGGATTAAATGAGTTAACATAAATAAAGTTCTTAGAACTGTGACTGGCATGTTTTAAGCACTTAATGTTCACTGTGATGAAGAAAATGACGATACTTGTAAATGACCTAGCAGAACTCCTAGTACGGAATTAATATTCAAAATACTGGTAACTGTCAAATATAAAGATGTCCACCACCCAGAGCCAATTGGAATCATGGCAGAAGATCTGTTTACTCATAAAAACAAAGAGGTTCCAAGAAGTCAAGGAATGTTCCCAAGATCATTCAGCTAGAACCAGAACCCAAATCCCATGATTCCCAGGCCAAATTCTGTCCCCTGTACAAAGCCCAGGAGCTAGACACTGAAGGGGAAGTACACACATCTATGTCATACGATGGCTCAGCCTCCTCCCTGGCTTATTCTCCCTGTAACTTTCAGTGATTCTCCTCCCCAAGGAAGTGTCTTCCTCCTGCTGCTACTCCTGCTTCTATATTTCAACCTGACTTCCATTGGGGACCAGAGGAAAAAGCCAGAGCCTGAGCAAAATATACCAGGTAGAGGATGGCACCATGCAGTCCCAGATGCAGGAAAAGAGGCAGAGCTGTCCTACTCCCTCCTGCTAACTTCCACTCCCCTGGGGTCCTCAGCTCCACGCTATGCCTCCAGACAAAATAGTTGAGGATTTCCTTGACAAATGATGAACAGAAAAAACAAACCCACACCACACCACATCACATACCCTGCATACCAGACATTCCTCAGATGGTTTGCTTTGTAGGTGACTGGCCACAGAAGGTCTCCACCTTACCAGTGACAGGTGTCTGAGCAGCAGGGAGAGACCTGTGCTGCAGGTGCTCGTCCCAGAGTCGAGACACAGGACTGAGACCTCTGCTGTCTACGTGCACATCCGTTACCACTTCTCACCCCCACCAAGCCGGCCATAAGCTGGAGTCCAGGCATGGCCAACATCACAGTCTAGAGGTAGGTTCCAGGTTAAGAGTCATTCAAATATCTACTGAAGACCTACCGCGAGTCTAGCGCCATATTAGGCTCACAGGAGAGCACGTGAGTTAACTCTTGAAGGTGGAAGAGATGGGATTTTCTTGGGACACATTCTCCAGGTTACTTTTATGTAGATGTGAGGGAAGAAGGAAGAAAGGAAGAAAGGAAGAAAACTTGGCTGAGCGCCTACTCTGTGACCAGTTGCTCGCTGGCCTTTCCCCACGTGACTGCTGCCTGGGGTCAGTTACACTGTGTTGACAACTCAGGCTGGCTTAAACATGGCAGGGATGTCTGTGGTTAGGGACTGGGAAGTCTGGAAGAATTAGAGTTAGGCGAGTTGATCAACAACGTCACCAAATATACAGATTCTTTGATTATCTTCCCTCTGCCATCCTTGGGGTAGGTTCCGTCCTGCGGCTGGCTCTGCTTGTGGTCAGAAGAGGCTTCATGATCCAACACTGATGTCGGGGGATGGGTAGAGAGAGGCTGATGCCTCCAGCAGACATTTCCTCCCAGCTCCTTAGCCAGATCAGGTCGTAGCCCATCCCAGAACCGGTCACCACCAGGATGAATGGTGTTGGTCTTGGACCAATCGGGCCCACCCTAGACTTGAGGTCAACTCTCCCAAGTTATTGGTGCGGCTCCGAAGGGGAAGTGGATTTTGGGAGGTGAAGTGCAGTGTTCGGTTCACATCCCCATAGGTTTGTTAGGAAGTGACTTGCTCAAAGCCACGTCCCTCTTAAGTCCAAAGCCCCCATGTGTGTTCTTTTCACCCCCAAGGCCTTACGAGGCAAGAAAAGGGAAGGAGGAAGGGCTAGAGAGTCGAATTTCAGGTGCCCTTCAGCTGCAGGAGGGAACTCTGGGTTTATCAAAGAAAGCTCCCTGCTCAGCCTTTCCCTTTTTTTTTCCAGATGGCCTCCACATTCCACTGGGATTTGGGCCCTGAGCACCATTTATTTTATAGCACTCAGCTCACAGCATCTGAGGTCTTTTCCATATTTCATTAATAACCCCCTACTGGCTAGAGCCCATCTTTTGGATTTTGCTGAACAGTGGTGTTACCAGGAGGTTTCAGGATATATAGGATCAAGTTGTGTTTCCTTGCAGCTGTCTTCGGAAGGGAATCCCAGGAAAGCAATTTTCAGGGAAACTTCTCCGGCAATAGTGTTGCCCTGTGGCATGGTGGGGCCCTACTGGGGAAGGAAGGGGCAGCTGTGCTGTGTGGTAACTGTTTGGAAACGAACCTTTTATTTATTTATTTTTTGGCCTGTTAAAGTTCAAATCCGCCAGAGTCAAAGACAGCTGATCCCCAGGTCACAAACACTGGTTGCAAACTGCATGGTCTGATGTTGATCACCCAGGCAATCAATCTTCATTAAATTTCTCACATATCCACAGCTTGGTTTTAGGTGCTAGAGAAGCTACATGTGACAAGATATGATCCCTGCCTGTGACCTAGATGAGGCTGCACAGACGAAATATTACCTAGTAATACTAGACAGAGTGCCACGTGTGCTAAGGGGACAGGGGAGAGAGAGAATAATTCCAGTGGGATTTTAGAACGGGGTTTCCCAAGGCATGATCCTTGGAACATGTGCCCCTCAAAATATACTGGAATAAAAAAAAAAAAGCGCTCTAAAGCCAATAAAATTGGGGCAAAACTGTATGTTATATGCTCCTTTTGGAGATATCCAATGTATATGGAGTTTCTTACAGGCCCCAAGACACCTCATAGTGAATTAAGGTATTCACTTGTTTAACTTTAACACTATGATTCCTAAATTTGCCCACGAAACACCTCCTTTTTCCCTCAAGGAAAACAGGAATGCCCTATTAGTGTCCCATGGAACCACACTGCCCCCGTGGCCGAACCAGCCAGGACGCCTAACAAAGAGGACAGCAAACTTGGGTGCCGAGAGCTTTCCTCCCTGGAATCCAGGAACAGCCCCAGTGGCAGAAGTGCTTTCTCAGGAGCCATCTATTCAGCAAACCTGGGGCCCACCAGGATGCAAACCTGATAACGGGGCCGTCAGATGGCTCCATGGTGCCCCAAAAAAGCGCCCCATTCATCAGATGAGCCGATGGTGAGCGGGCAGGCATGAAGGGCAGGTGTGAAGATTGTGGCCCCAGGGCAGAGTGCAGCCAGCCTGAAGGGTTTGCTGTGTCTCTCCTCGCTTCTCTGTACCCTCTTTCCTCCTAAATGAAGCCCCGATTCCACAGAGCACACCTCTGCCCCAACTCATCCCTCCAGCTTCAGGCATCTTTGTGGTCCTCTCTCTCCACCTGTTCCTGCCTGCCTGCATGCCTAGGCCCCAGATGTTCCCCTGCCCCTGGCAGCTAGGCCCGGCCCAACTGCTTGCCATCAACTGAGGGTCTCCTCCAGCCAGCATCCTCCCCAAGAACCCAGCCCATGCCACTCCCTCCCTGACGTCCTGCACCCTCCCAGCCTTCAGCCCGACAGTGGGCAACTTGCATTATTGTTGCTTCCCTTGCAGGAGACTGCATTCTTCAGGAAAGTCTTTGAAGGGAACAACTGTGCCTTTTAGTCTTCCCATCTTCCCTCATGCCCACGGAGTCCAGTCTGCCCCTCCCTTCCTGCTTCCCCCGGATGCCCTTATAACATCAGGGGGCTGGGCTACAGGACCCGGGGGCCTGACTCAGGCCCCTTCTCACTCTGGGCTGCCCCAATGCCCAGGCCACAATTACAACAAGGCCCACCTTCCAGGGAGCCCAGAAAGCACTTCTTCAACATTCAGTTCTAGGCTTAATTGAATCATACTTCTCTTTCTAAAAGTAAGTCCTGGAGTCTCCAGAGAGAGAGGCCGAAGCAGAGAGGAAGCTCCTAATACAGCCGCAAGTGCTGAGGCCTGCTCCTGTCCCCCCAGGTGCCAGCCCCACCGGGCACTTCTGCCCCTGGGCACAGAGGGCTTCTTGCTTTGGGACATTCAGGGAGCAAAACCGCTGCGATCCTGTCCAGCTCAGGGTAGAGAGTGTTCAGACAAAAACACATGGTTAAATTTCTCTGAACCACGGGGTTAACTCAGGAGCACTGGTGGTTAGCCTCAGGAGCGAATTGTGGTCTGAGAGAAAAAGACCCACAACAGGATCCTGGAGACACCAGGTGAGAGTAAAGCCAAACCATGCTCACAGTAACCTGTGTGTAAAAAAAAAAAAAACTCCTTAGCTGGGCACTCATTCAGTGATCCTCAGGCCGCCCCATTCCCCTCCTACACACGAGGACTCGCCACCCTCTCCTGAGGACCCCACTATCCCCAACTGCCCCGCAGTCCCTCTCGCAGGTCCCAGGCTCTACCACGTGCTCATGTGGCTCTCTCTGCTCCGAGGTCCTTCCCTCTACCTCTGCCTAATTTCTATCCAATCTGCCAGGCTCAGACAGCTCCTCCAACAATTGTTGGTTAAAAACATGAGCTTTGGAAACAAACGAGTTCGTTTCTGCTTGGTCACCCACTAGCTGTGTGATCTTAACACAGTGATTGGGAGATCCCAGTTCTGCCAAGCTGTGTGGCTTTGGGCAAGTTACCCAACCTCTCTGTGCCTGAGCCTTATCTATAAAATGAGGATAAAAGAGTGCCTATGTGTCATGCTTTACGTGATTGTGGTGGGGACCAAAGGGGGTAATGAAGGTCAGCGCCTGGCACATGTACGTACCTACCTGTGCAGTAAGTGCTAGCCATCCAGAGATGAAACCCCTCGCTCCCCTGCAAACACAGCCCGCCCTGACCCCTGGCAGTGGTCCCTCCAGCTGTGGCATCTCCTCCTGAGAGGCTCCGAGGCTCGCCTCCCATCCTCTTTCCTTGCTCTGAACGTTTCTGGCACAATAACTTGGGACCCAATTTACTCCCGAGTTGCTGACCTTTGTTGGATCCTGAGTTCTCCAAGAATAGAATCCCCCTTCTGATGCACCTGCACAGCGATTCATCTGCTAACAATCCCAGGTGCCCTGGCCTGACACAAGGCCCCTCACTGTGCTCCTGGTCACCCTCCCCTTCATGCCACGTACCCCTAGCCCTGACCACACTGAATTCTTACTTGTCCCCCTAAGCAATCCACCCACTCATGCACTTGCCGTTCCCACTGCCTGGAATACTGCCCACACCCCCTCCCCCCCTTCTCTGCCTGGGAAACTCCTATTCGTTAGGAGTTAGGCCAGATGCCCTCTTACTGAAGGCTTTTCCCAACTCCAGGGCTCTGTCCTCTTTGCCCCCGGCCTGGGCTCACGTTTGTCTTCCCTGGAATGTGACCTCCAGGAATAAGGCAGGGTCTCCAGTGTCCCGCACACAGTAGGTGACGGGGCACTCAGTAAGGTCTCGACTGTGGGTCAGCCTGATTTAGCTGCAGAGGATCTAAATCCCTGCAGACAGCTTCCAATCCCACACCTGCCACTGCCCTGCCTGGCTGAGTCCTGTGTGCCCCTCTGCAAAACGGCCAGAGCACCTTCCCCACGGTTGCCCAGGGCTGAGGAGGTCGCAGGTCCAGCTCAGCTCACCCAGGAGACCCCAGACATCAGCTCCCCTTACCCCCTCGCGCGCTGCACACCTTGGGATTCCCACCTTCCTATCTCCCTTAAAAACGGGCTAGTCAGCCCCATCCCCATTTTTAAGTCAAAGACAGAAAAACATGACTAATGGGCTTAGAGATTCTAAATCACCATTTCAGGAGGAAAAATAATCCTCTGAGTTGTCAGACATACTGGTGACACTCACTCCGTTGCTATGGTGATTCTGTGACATGGCCCTCTTACCGATGAGATATGCCTACGCCTCACATTTTTCCGAGTCAGGTTCCCCCAGACGAGGACTCTGGCCAAACAATCTGCACCCCCATTCCTACAGGAAGGAGGGGTACAATCTCTGCCTCGGCTGCTGGAGGTGAAGTTATCCTTCCAGGGTCAGGCCCTGAGGCAGGTTTGCAGAGGAATATCTGCTCTCTGCATCCAGCTGTGCAACCTTCCCATCAGGTGACACGCGTGATCCGAGAGCCCAAGCTCCTTGCCTGGGACCCTTCTTCTTTAAGGGGAAGATAACTGCATCTTCCTACTTACGGTCTATTTCTTATTTGAATTTTCTCCAGAGTCAACAAAGCTGTATGGCATTCAGTGGTTCCCTGCAGCTTTGCCTTGGTCACACACACACACACACACACACACACTCTCCTCCTCGAACACACTTTGGTGACTAAGGAGCTGGAAGTCAAAGGGGACTTTCTCTCACATGAGAAAGACACAGCCTCCTCTTCCTCTCTTCCACGTTCCTCTCATTCCCATGAGACTTTCACACAGGTTCATTCCTTTACAAATTTATTTCTGGTGAATAAAAAATAATAATAATTTATGTGACCATAAAGACATTACGACCTGGGGCAGAACTTCACTATCCCCTTTCCTACTGGATTTTGCAGCTTGGGGAGAAGGCGGCCGAGGGAAACCCAGCTGCATGCTTTGTGGAACCAGGAGATGCCTACGGGGTGACTGACACAAGGATGTCTGCGGAGGGCTGGGAGGCGGGCTCCGAGGAAGGCAAAGCCAAACCTCTTTTACAGAAAAGCAACGTCTCTCTGTAGGGTTTGTTTTTTCAGTTAGTCCACAGAAGCTCTGCCACATGCCTGTTCCTAATGCCCATAAACGTATCATGCCGAGCAGATAGGACGGAGCAGTCGTCTCAGGGATGTTTAAACTTGGCACTTGGGGACCCTGTGGCGGGGGGAAGATGTCTTCCCCCCAGAGACCAGCCCCTGAGGAGGCCGTGCCGACGTGGAACCTGGGCTGCCGGCATAGCTCTCACTACCTCTGGGTTTCTGGACTCTACTGCCTCTGAGCCTGAAGTGAACATCCCCCAGTTCCTTGGGCTCCCACAAGGCTCTCAGAGGTGGTCATCACCTCAGTCAGCAGAGGGAAGCTTCCTCCAGGGTCTGAGAGCCAAACACACCAATAGCCTGTGCTGGGGGCTGAAGGCCAGAATCCCCAGGCCAGAGCCCAGAACCTCAGTGCCAGGGAAGGTCTGGGCGTTCACGGCCACGGAGGGAGCAGGCTTGCTTACCACGTCACCCTGCTGCCTGGCTTCCGCATGAGGCTGTGGCCTCAGGATCATGTGGGTGGTAAGGTTTACTCTCTCGGGTGAATTCTGGTTATAATATTTTGATAAGTTAAACTCACTGACAACACACCCAGAACGCAAGCAGGGAGAGCCTATGAGAAGCCCTAAGGAGTTTTCCACGATAAAGCACACAGGGCTCACCCGTTAACCACGCGGCTACCCTCTAGGTGGCCTGGGGGGCCCATAACGCCTGCCTGGAGGGCCGCCCAGGACCTGAGGTACCCGCTGGCGCTGATCACCAGGCCCACACCTGACTGCATGCCAGCAATTTAAACAGGAGCTGCTTATTCCGTTGAATATGGCTTTAGCATCCTCACCCGAAGACTTTTTCTGAAAGGCGGAACCAAGCAAAGCCCAAACTCCCAGATGACTGGGCAGTTCTGAAGCCCAGTTCAGATTCCTTTTTTGATCTTCAGAGACAACAATTTCTGGGCACACAGATCAGCTCAGGGCTTCCTGTCATCTCCTCTCATGAGACACACACCCACACACCTGCCCCCCCTTCACACAGAGAGGCATTTCTGTGCTCCAGGACCATTTTTACCCTGAACCCACTCGCTTATTAGATGCTCTGAAATGAACATTCACACCCCAAACCGATTCATACCTCTTATTTCCCTTTGAAGAAAAACCAGCAGCACCCCCCTCACTGCCATCTGGGGACACCTACAGGAGTGCTTATTAAGTTACACCTAAAGCACAGCCTTTCCCCCATTTCATGAAATGAGGAGAGACCAAGCCAGTCACGAGGCCACTCACGTATGTGACGGAGGGTGGATGGGGAAGGGACAGATGAAGAAGCACACCACACCAGGTGGTAAATGGGAACCAGTTTCACCAAAGCTCACAGCAGCAGAACACGCCAGACGGGAGAATATTTATACAGGTCCTACAAATACCAACTCTGTTCCATACCTGTTCTTTAAAGGCCTTTCCATTTCGCTTGTCTCTGGAGGTTTTTTCTGGTATCAAACGCAGTGGAAGTTTTTTTTTTTTTTTTTGCAGTACGCGGGCCTCTCACTGCTGTGGCCTCTCCCGTTGCGGAGCGCAGGCTCCGGACGCGCAGGCTCAGCGGCCATGGCTCACGGGCCCAGCCGCTCCACGGCATGTGGGATCTTCCCGGACCGGGGCACGAACCTGTGTCCCCTGCATCGGCAGGCGGACTCGCAACCACTGCGCCACCACGGAAGCCCCGCAGTGGAAGTTTTAAACGACTCTGAGGCAGGGACAGAGAACTCACTGCTTGGCCCTGCCTGGCT
The DNA here is from genome assembly GCF_964270905.1 of Leucopleurus acutus. Lineage (NCBI taxonomy): Eukaryota > Metazoa > Chordata > Mammalia > Artiodactyla > Delphinidae > Leucopleurus > Leucopleurus acutus. Next base: position 131,822,790 of record NC_139142.1, on the reverse strand, counting down.
CCTGGGATGCCAGGCTATGACAGGGGACAGCTGGAAGGGGAGAAGCAATCACACAGCCTGGAAGAAAAGGGGGCGAGGGTGGGCCATGGAGGAGCACCCCAGAGGCCTGCGACATGAGGCCATTAACACAGCTAGACTCTGAGCCTCTGGGTCGGATTCTTAGTCTCAGAAAGCACCCTGTGCCCGTCTGCAAAGTGTCCCTTGGAGAGAGCCCCCAGTCCACGGGCTAAGATCCAAGGGGGTGCAGCCCAGGACAGCAGTGAAAAGTTGTACTAGCTACAGTGGAAGAGGGCGAGTCAAGAGTGTGTTAGTTTCTCCCATTAGGTGCTAGGGCCCCGCCAGCTCTCTCCTCTTGAGTCGATGCCATCATCCCCAACTCTCTACATACTCTCTCCACCTGCTTCTCATTTACACTGCATTTCCTGTAACTTCCAACTTGTCTGGGAAAAAATTCTACTATGTGGAACACTTACAAGTCTCTTATAAATATGAGAAGCTGTCCAAAGTTTAATTATATTTTAAAACCACGGCATGGGCCACAGTCTCTTAAAGCAGGACCGTGGGGCAAGGTCTACAGGTGATACTTTTTGCGGACCAAAGCATCAACTTTTCCTGTGGGTGGAATATTCAAACTATACTGTGAATGAAATACGAGATGTGATAGCACATTGCTGCGGAGAAGTGCAGTTCTTCAACAGTTAGCAGCTTTAAAAAACCATGTACCTCTGTCACCATCGTCTTCCCCCGATGAATTGTTTTTCAAAGACAATTGCTACCTGGCGTTAGGATCTATCCGACAAGCCATTCATCCTTCACGTACTGTCTTGGGGAAAGGTTCAGATTAAAGTTAAATTCAACATCTTAAACTGCCCTTCTAAGGAGAGGGCTCCGAAAAGAGAAAGGAGAGGAGGGGGGAAACTCTCGAACTGTAATTCTCCAACCGTAGCCTACAGAAGACAGACTCTGAACATACGATATGTCTTCACCTTTAAGATGGGCTAAAGAGCAAAACTATCTTGTTAAAGGTTTGTAATGATGTTAAAACGCATCTAGATTTTGAGACAATTAGGACAGAGAGAAAACATCCATCACGGGTTGGAGGATGGATGACAGGTTTTTTAACAGGATCTTGAATTGTGATCATTTTGAGAGCAGAGAAGCTGACGCGGAACCTAAAGACGAAGTCACCCAAGGACTTTCTTTATTGGAGCTGAATCCCCACTTCGAATGCCTAAGGCGGGCTGTTGTACTGACTGTCACCTGGGGGACCTGGGTTTGTGGGGATGAATTTGTATGAACTCAAACAGCCTCTACAGAGTAAGGAGCCCACACATTTTATTACAGCCCCTGCTCACTGAGCCCTGCCAGTCCCCCATACCTCTGCCCCTTTGGATTATGGAGGAAAAAAAAAAAATCATTCGATTTTCTGGGTCACAGAATACAAGTTGGGTCTAGATTGTACAAGGAGCTTACACACTGAGGCAAGAGAGCGTGCAAACAGGGGCAGGAATTCTTCACCCTCTGGGCGAGCCAGTGCTTGAGACACGGCAGGAGGACCCGAGTTGCCCTCCTGGAGTCCACACTGGTGTATGTTTCTGGCCTTTATTAACCGTGTCCAACTCCAACGTCCATCTTCTCCTGAGAGGGAGAAGAGTATCTTTGAGTAGCTATGGCATCAAGGATTTCCCCCGAGCTGTTTGGTTTTCCTTTTTTTTTTTTCTTTCCTATTCAGATTTCACAGCAGGCCCAGAGAAGGACCAACAGAAGCGCGAGTGTCTGAGGACGATGTAATACTGACTCCTCCTTTTTGGTACCAGTCCGAGAACCCGCGCCCCTCTCTCCTGAGATACAGTGAGGCGGGGTTGGGGGAGATGGCAGAGGAGCTGTGGGTGGAACACACTGTACCGCGTGACATCACCATCATGCAGCTGGTGCCTGACAGGACAGGGGAGCGCGCAGGAGAGCTCAGGGCTCCCGGCTCACCCCAGGGGGAGGGGGGGCAGTTCCAGGGCGGTGCCCAGCCCCTCAGGACCGCTGTCCATCCAGTTCTCACGCGGCCGGCCCCGTGGGTGCGCCCTCTGGGTTCTGGCCTTAGCCTTCGTCCTCCCTCAGCTCGGTGGGTAGGAATTTATACTGCTGTTGGCGGATCTGGGCTAGTTTTTTCCTTGCTTCTTCCAGTTCTCGCTCTTTCTTCAGCATTTCCTCCTGGGCGGCGATAATCTAGAAGCAAAGCAACAAGCTGGATGGATCTGAAACTTTTTAGGAAACTGCCCTCCCCTCCACTGCTTGCCTCATGAGCTCCCACAGCCTCTGCTACAGTGGGACACAGCCATGTCCCGGGACTAAGTATTCTTAGCTCTGGAGACCAGCCTCCGTGCCACAGTTCGGGTTTTGAGACCAACGATCCAAGACAGTAAGCTGACTTCCGGCCACTGATTTAACAGCAAATATATACTGTGTCCCTATGATGCAGCAGGCTCTGGTGTAAGCACTTTACACGGAATGTCCCATCATCTTCATGGCAACACTGTGAAGTATGGCCTATTGAATGTCCCATTTTTCCAATGAGAAAGCTGAATCTGAGAGATGTGGGTCCGCTTTCCTGAAGGGACCCATCTGGTGGAGCAGGACCCGGCCCAGGTATTCTCGAAGCTAAAGCTGGAGTCCTTAACTACTAGATGGCTTTCATATATTTATTTCATGCTTCTAAGGTGTGATCTGAGGAATATTAGTTAATAGGTATAAAGGGGAAAGGGGAAGTCTGTGCTCAAGAAAGTCAAATAGATTTCTGAAAAGCAAAGGTCTTTTCAGAGCCTTGCTAGACTAACGAGCATTGTGATATCTGAGGAGGGAGTACAGAAGTCAGTGATTCCCAGAACTGTTTGATCAGAGACCCTTCTTCATGGAACTTCTCATGGAACTAGTGTATCAAGAAGCAGATTCTGGTAAAAATGCATCCTGGGTATTTCCAAACACAGGGAGTGGTTCAGGAAGAGCTAAGGAAGGCATGGGAATGAGTAAGTTCAGCCATGGGGCTTCAGTGCTCCTGGTGGAAAACCAATCTCATATAAAGGATTTACATTAACACATCCCAAAGTGCAAGCGTGGTTTCCTGACCTTTCCACCCCACTCTCATGCACAAGAATGCAGGCCTGCGTAAGTCAGATTCTCATCCACACTTGTAAAACTTCTGGGAGAGGGTCATCGTTCATTCTTTCTCTAGGGCCAAAAATCTGGAGTGAGTAGCAGCTCCAAATGCATCATTTTATTTAAATGATAATATTGCCGTCCTCCAATTCTCTTCTCTCCCTTTTCTGTAACAGAATCCCTGATTTTTAGGTAGGTACACTGCTACTCAGAAAAGAATACTCCATTTCCCTGCCTCCTTTGCAGCTAGGCTGGCCACGTGATGAAGCTCTGACCAACGGCGTGTGAGAGCAAGTGATGCAGACGACTTCAGAGTCATGCCCGCCCTAACTTTCCGTCTTCATGCTGGCCGGAAAACGGAGGTGGTTATCAAGCCATCTTAGACCAAGATGTCGCCAAGGCAACATCTCAGGGACGGTGGAGCGGTAGGCAGCTGGAGTCTGGGTCTCAGTCACAAAGAAGCGGCCACACCATCCCTAGACTGCTTACACCCAAGCCTGTCTGACCAGGGAGAAATAGACTTCCATCTTGTTTAAGCCACTGTTATTCTGGGTCTCTGTTTTCACACAGTGCTCATCTGGGGAGTAAACGCTGTCTGGGTTTAATCACACACCTGAGCAATGCCCCCTACAAACTTTGTTTTCACTACCACATCATCGTCATCGGCTTTGCCAAATGCTGCCTTCTGGGCTGCACGCACAAGATTGTCTGAGGCTCTTTTCACAGCATTTCCTGCTGCCTGGAGAGGGGACAAAACACACATTGTATCATTGGAAACAGCCATTTGGATTCAGCAAGACAGACGTGGAGGCACAGTTCATGAGACTATGAATTGATTTATCATCCAATGGTACGTCACACAGAATTTCTCTCTAGGTAGTATGCATTTGTCCATCCATCCATTGATTCTACCAACACTGGCACCTACCTAACCTTAGCTCATTCGCAGGTTCATGAGACACATTTCCTGGCTCCCAGGGAACACACACTTCTCAGGGGAATTACAGTTATGTGAATACATGATCATAGCACTCTGATATGTGTGTTAACAGAAACTTGCTCAGGGGCTGCACCCTTGGTTAGAAAGCCACCTCCCCTTGCCCCATCCCACTGAGGCATACTTGAGGACTTGGCTCAGAGATCACTTTTTCTGTCCGTCCTAGCTTTACCCACACCCTCCCAAGTGCTCCTGGAAAGCTCCCTGCTGGCTTCTTTGCAGCCCTCACCACACTTCTGGTCGCCTCTCTTCCTCCTGGACAGTGAACAACTTGAAGGCAGGGGCTGTGATTTCAATCTCTGCATCCCCGGCACCGGGCACAGTGGCTGCCCAGGGCTGGGGGCTCACTGAACACTTTCAGAGGGAATTAAGGGCTATGAAAGCACAACCTACCCCTGCACAGAAGGAATGGGAGCCCCACAGTAACTAGGGCCTTTACGGATGTGCTTTTAGAATCACAGCTGGCTTCAGGCCGCACGGTCAAGGATGGGGCGAGTGCCAGACACACTGCAGAAGAGCTTGTCCACGTGCAGCCTAGATCTTCAGCAAGGGCTACAGCCCCCACTGGTTTACTCTTAATGCTCAAAAAGCATGGCCCAGGGGACTTGACCTCTGCCACCTGAGGTCTGGAATTTCCTTTTCACGGTGGTCACGGCTTCGTTAAATCTCCCATAGTCCTTGCCCAGCCCCCTGAGAGTCAAGGACTTGGTCTTGGGGGTGAGCCATCAGAAAGTTGAGAGTTTTCTCATTCAAAGTTAACTGGCTCATCTGGTTGGTGATCTAAAGCGGCCAAGGGGGACCACGAGGGCTCACGTAAGAAGGGAAGGGGAGGCCCATGAGCACTTGACATCATATGCTTATTCTCATCATATGCTTACTCTCAAAACAGTTTTATGAGGTCAGAAATCATTAGCCCACTTTTCTACGTAGAAAGTGAGGTTGAATAACTAATCTAAGATCCTGCAGCTGGTAAGTTATAGAGTTGCGATTTGAACATAGGCCTGTGTAGCCCCAGAGAACGTCTGGGTCATTGTAAGGGATTCACACAACATTGCAGCACCCACATAAATCAGTAATGATGATAATAAGGGTGATGCTGGGTTGTATCTGTGTAAATCCTTAGGACTTACAAAAGCACTTTCACATTTCTGACCCTCATAAGAGCCAGTGCAGGCATCTCTATCCTCATTTTACAGACGTGGCAACTAAGGCCTGAAAGGTTCTGAATGACTTGTATAAGATTATGCACTTTGTACATAGTAGAGGCAGGTCTTGAACCCACGTCTCTCTTAACTCAGGATGTTTTCCAAAGGAGTGTCCCCCAAACCCATGAATCGCACATTCACAAACACGCAGCTCCCCGTTTTCCCCTGGGTTTATGCCAGGAGGAAAATGAAGGTGAGGGAGGTGGGTCAGAGAGAGACACACACAGGAAGACCGAACAACGGCCATGCACTTTACAACTTAGGAAATACGACGAGAGTCCCGAGTTTCAGTGGGATTGTTCAAATATTACTGCCATTTATGATCTTACATAAACATTTTCAGCAACATAAACAATCTGCATTACATTTATTATAGTAACAAACATCTAGAAAATCGGAAACAAATATGTCCAACGTATAGAGAGATTCTGGCATAATCAGTTGATATAATATCATGCAATCATTAAAAATGAGACCTATGAAGCATGAACCACTTAGCTTTGCACAGGGCCGTTAGGAAGACTTTTCTTCAAGAAAAAAAAGTATGACAAAACGTGAAGTGAAAAAAATGCAGAATGTCTCTGTTAGGATGACAACTAGACAACTATTTTGTGTAAGATAAAAACAGGAAGAGAAAAAAATAGCACTGGACATGTGAAGATGGTGAAGCTATGTGATCTTTTTCATTCCAACATTTCTTTCACTGTGCTTAAAATACGCAATCAGGAAAACTTAGATCCACTGGGCAGAACTCAAGTGACACCTTCATAAGTGTGTTCTCTGGGCTCTGGGAAACCTTAGCAGCATCTCATATAAATTCCTCAGTCCTTTTGCTCCCTCCTTAAGCAAACACTGAATGAGAGCCTCCACTGAAACAGGTACCATCTTAGGAGTGAGAGACACAAAGATAAAGATCTGGTACCTGCACCTAAGAAGCTCACAGCCTTGTCAAAGGCGGACTAAAGATAAATGTGGTGGTACTGGGTGACAGGAACTGCACGACTGGTCTGTCCAAAGGCAGGGCAGAAGAGGGACTGACTGCCCAAGGTCTGGGATTCAAGGAGGGCTTCCCAGAAGAGGTGACTTTGGAGATGAGTCATGATGGATGAGTAGGAGCTCACCAAGGTTGGGCTGGTGCGGGGAGGACCCCAAGGCATGAGACCAGGAGGCACGCGTGGAGCACGTCAGTTTGGTGGCGTTGAAGGGGTAGGATGCATGGCTGCACGTGGCAGGAAATGAGAAACGTGGGACAGAGCTGGCTGATGGAAGGCCTGGTGGGTCATGCCAAGGAAGCGAGACCGCCGCCTTTGGCAACACTTACCCGCTCCAACAGGAGTGTTTTCCCACCAGCATCAGTGACCATTACCTGTAGCCGCCTCATGGCCTCCGAATCCTGATCAGCCTTCACCTTGCAGGCCACAAGCAGCTGAGCCGTGGACGCGGCAACCTGCTTGGCGGATGAGATGAGCTTCTCCTCACTGGCGTGCCCCTGCACAGAGGCATTAGCCGCCTCGCAGAGACTGCTGGTCGCAGCTGCCACCATCCGGGCCTGGGGACAGTCAACAGAGAAGTGACTTGAGGCCCAAACCTCCTGCAGGGGATCCAAAAAGCCAACGGGGAAGGAGGAGGGGGCAACTCACGGCAGAAATCAGGCCCTGTGACCATTGTCCGTCATCTGCGGCGTTGGCGGGGATAGAGCCCACCTAGAGTGGAGTATGAAAAGCAGCAATGAAAGCGGGAAGGCACAGGGTGACCTGCAGCCCCCAAACCCTACCTTGCCCTGGATTTGGAGAGAAAAGCATCTCATCAGACATGCAGCACCTCCCTGGGACTCTTGCCAACAGCACCGGCAGGAGAATGGAGCACCCTTTCCCATGCAGGACGCCAGCAGCTCCAAGACTGCATGTCCTGACCGGTTTCCACCTGGGCCACAAGGAGGCGACCGGAAACGCTCTCAAGGACCTCCATTTCACTGCCAGGTACCGCGTTTCTGGGAAAATGGCTCAGGAACGATGGATGGGGCTATCTTGACACGCCTATTTCCTCTGCTGACCTTTCTCCAACATGGGAGCCCCTGAGGTCTCTTCATTCAAGAGGTGAGGGAAGCTTAAATCTCTCCTGATTCCTGACCCTGGAAGCCACACTGTGACTTTCTGGCAGATGATGTTAAAAAAGGGGGTGGGTCTCTCTCCGTACAATTGAGCACAGATCCTCGCCTTAAGGAAATACAGACTATTTTTTTCAGGGGTAGGGAGAGAAGTAAGAAGCTGGAAGTAAGATGTTCCCTGTTTCTGTTTAGGAATTGTTGCAACAGCGAAACATTTTCTGACCAGATGTAGAGGGAGCTACAGGAGGAAACACCTTTACACATGTGGGAGGTGCCTGGAGAGGTAAGAGATAAGTATCTAAATTTGCATATGAAAGTGGGGATCTGTCAGCACATCAGGGCCTGCTGAAGGTCAGGTAAGGTCCCAACGTCCTGCATATCATCTATAGTTCCCCAGGTCCAGCTGCACCTCCGTCACCAACTTTTTAAATGCTTGAACGCATAAGTTCCTTGGAGGACAGGGGCTTGGCCACAGTCAAGTTCGATTCTCTAGTATCTAGCAATGTGTCCAGCACGTAGATGGCTCTTTAATCCATGTGCAAATAAACCAAAAGTTTTAGGTAGGATGTTCTTCTCAATGATCCATTTTTGGTCTTTACGTATCGACTAGTCAGCAAGTCCTAGGTGACTGAGGTCAGCACTCTTCTAGATCTACAGGGGATAAGTGAGAAGCATAAAGGGACAGATTCATGCTGGTTGGAGAGATGTACATACATCAATATTGGATACACAATGGTTTAGAAAGAGGAACCAGTGGACGTAGGTCGGATTAAGGCACAGCTAAGCTCACAAGAGACTTCATGGAGGAAGACGGAAGGCCACCGGCTGCGCATAACTGTCTGTATTACAAGTTCTTAGGTCAACGGGACTTCCTTGGTGGCGCAGTAGTTAAGGCTCTGCGATCACAACGCAGGAGGCCCAGTTTGATCCCTGGTCAGGGAACTAGATCCCACATGCATGCCACAACTAAAAGTTCATATGCCACAACTAAGGAGCCCATGTGCTGCAACTAAGGAGCCTGCCAATGCAACTAAGACCCGGTGCAACAAAATAAATAAATGAATAAAATAAATATATTAAAAAAATGATAAAAACAAAAACAACCAAAAAGACACAATCACATCCGTCATCTGTACACTGAGAGCAAAGGCCTTTTAACATCAAATATTAAGTGACTGACAGTTACAGTGACCAAATTTCCCAAAGCTGGCAGGATTTCCGTGGTGCCTCTATGACTGAGAGGCTTCTCTGCAAGATGTAACTTGGATGTGGTGGTTCCATTTTGTATGGGAATAATAGGACACAAGGAGTATTTTAAATTGGAAGGCCTTTTCACATCCAGGATTAGTCTAATGTACTATTAATCCTTTGGATCACTGAAAAAGAACTAGGCTTTCACGCTAATGCAGATGGAATCGGTAACTGGAGATGAAGCAGGTCGAAGAAATCTCAGCTTTAAAACCAGACCGGCCTTTTGTCCAAAGGGCTAAGGAAAATGCTAACTGCAGAGCTGGACGGCATTCAGCTCAACAGTCCTAAGGAAAGGAAGGGCGTCACTGGAGTTGGACGTGGTATTATAAAGCCCCTGACTACGGTGCTTATATAGCCATCCACCAGGAAAATATGAGTTTACGGCTTTAAATAGCCTAATGTACGGCGGGGAAAATAAATGTCTTGTTCAGGCCCTGATGGCTGCCTGGAGTGGAAGCTCTCCTTAACAAGAAGCAGATGACAGGCCTGGAAGCTAAACCCTTCATTCTGTCTGCCAGGTTGAAGCAAACAGAGTATCCAATGATATGGGCAAAGCCAGGCGAGTCAGGGAGGGAAGGGGCGGCATGGCTTCCTTGGTCAGGACACAAGCGGTATCGCCTTTTTCTTAGTATTCAGAGGCTCTGGCTGTGTGAACTTTCCACCACTTGGCCAGTGGGGTTTACACACCTTTCCTTGGGCCACCAGCTCCCTCTGGGCCGCCGAGGCCGATTTGACCAGGGCACTTGTGGCAGCAGCAATGGATTTAGCAGCTTCCAAGATCTGTTCTTCAAAATCCAGGGTCTCATCCGCTTGCTATAACCAAAAGAAAACAGCATCACATGCAATTCATATCCCCAAAGGGCGCTTTCTGCTAAATGACTTACTTCTTGGTCACCTGGCTCTTCCTCCGTGCGTGGATTTTTATCGACAAACCACACCCAGGGTAGAAAGGCTGCAGCTGGCTGGATGCCTCTCCATCTGCTGCCTCCCCCCACCCTTCTCTAAAAGATAAAAACCGCCAGCATTGAGGTTCCTTACAAAGTTCAAATCAGGAAATTCAAAGACAGACTCTTTTTCCAGACCAGAATCTTTAAAAACACATCAATTCACCGGGAATAAAATGCATTCGAAGGGTTCCATTAGCATCAATAACCCAAATCAAAACAATCAATAATTGAGATCCAAAGAGTGGGTGGTGGCACACTATCCCACAACTCAAGGCTCAGAAAAATGGGTTGAGAAAACAAAAGATGGCTATTAGCTGTGAAAAACCTTATTGCTCTTGGGTGAAAACAAAAGTAAAACAGAATTTGCATTTCTGTGGCTGAGCAGAGAGTCACATGCCAACCAGAGATCACCAGTGGTGGAGAAGAAATTGGGGCAACGCGACATCAAGGTGGAGCTTACCCCTTGGAAACCCGAGGCACGGCTCCACCTGGGAAAGAACACTGGCTCCCCCCCCCCGCCGCACAGGTACTATCAGGCTCTGCTGCCAAACGCCTGGGATGTTGAAAAGAATCAACATCAACCAAAGAACCAACTTTCGGGAAGGTGGGCAAGTGTAAAGACCCTGGTCCCAGGCTGGGTGGGACGGAGCATCACAGTACGGGGTAGTCAGACTAGATGACCGCCAAGGTCCCCGCCAGCAATATTGCTCTGTGAATTTAAGCCAGTATGGTTAAGTGCCCCTTCGGTCACAGAATGCTGAAGATGTGGCTGGTACCTTTCAGGCATTAAGAGATGATGGTCAGGTACAGCAATACTTTTGTTTGTGTGTGTCGGTAAAATATATATAACACAAAATTTACCCTTTGAACCAATTTTAAGTATACGATTCAGTGGCATTAAGTACATTCCCAATGTTGTACAACAGCGATACGTTTTTAAGAGCGCCTACTATGTGCAGGTATTTTGTTAGGCACTTCCACGTGCATGAACTTGTTTAATCCTCACCAAAAAAGAGAGTAAAAACCGTATATAGTAGTTATCTTTATCCTTATATTTATAATGGGAACATGCAGGCTTAGGGAGGTGGAGTATTGGGCCAAGATCATGTGGCAGCGTGAAGAATCTAGACCAGATCTAAACCTAAACTTCTCTGCCTCCATCATAATATGTTCTTCCTAGATGAGGCCACCAAGTTGGGCATCAGTGAGGAGCGACTTCATGCTGGAGGCTCAAAGTCGGCTCACTAATGGGCCCATATGAACCATCAGACGGGATGGATACACAGATGCAATGCTTTTCCAGTTCCCTATTCTTTATGGCATCTCTCCTGGTTCAAGATGTGGCCATTCCTACTTTTGTTTTTATAACCCATGTTATCAGAAAAACATTTCCGAGCACATCTAGTGGAACTGAAGAATGACAGCAGCATTTGAGATGTTCTGAGACAGAAGCAGTATCTCTTTCCTATTTCTGACAAAGTCTTGCTCTAGGAGCATTTAGGACAGATATGGATTCCGTTCCAATAGATTAATTTTGGATTCCTCATTATGGGGCGGGGAAGCTTGTGACAGCGGTGAAATACAAAATTTGTTCACTGAAACATAAAATGACTCATTTTAAGACACTCTGGCATAAAAGGAACTGTTATACATAAGCCACAAGAAATGGCATTGGGCTGTGATAGGTATATTCAATGACCTTGAATTAAGAGCTTTTCTGGAAATTCGTTCTGCAAAAGAAAGTCAAGCATATAACAGATTAAGGCACTGGGGAAATCACAGAGTTTCTGAGTCCAAAGGGAGCTCCTCCCCATTTTGCAGATGAGGAAATGGAGGCCCGTGGTGGCTCTCAATGTCTTCCAGCCCCTTGCTGCAGGTGCAGGGGGCCTCAGCTATGCTATGGGTTCCAAGGATGAGTCCACTTCACAGCAGGTTTCTGATTTCCCCAATTTTAAAATGCACAAAAATGGAATTTCCCCAAAACTAAGTGCTAACTCTAAGCATGGATAGATCTGAAAGAATATCTCATTAGAACTGATTGAAAAGGGCTCTCCCATATCTTTCGCTGCCCTGGCTGGTTGTTTTTTTTTTAAACACATGTTCGAAATACATACTCAACTTGGAAATATTTCTGACAGCCACAGATTTTTCCTGCAATGGCAAGTGCTGTAATGCCCTTTGATGAATTTTTCTTTTTCTTTCCATAAGATCTCTAGACTTTAAAATGGACGTGGCAGGAAGCCTTATCTCTGAGAGACATTTCCTCTGATTAAAAAGTATGAGAGAGTTTCCCAAGAAAAAGGATTAATAAAGTCGACTCTGATGGAGGGCAAACATTTAGATGCTGCAGTTGGGCAGCGTTCCATGATGAGATCTGCCTTCTACCTGCAGGATTGGTACCTTTCTGTGGGCCAGGTTTACCATTAAGACTAAATGCCCACTCTATCTCTCCTGCTGAAATGAGACATAATGCTGATGTTTCCTCATACCATACAACTTCCAGCCTGAGAAAATGGGATCTCCCCAAGCCAAGGACACTTGGTGAAAAGCCACGGCACCCAAGTCCAAATTCCCATTGGCTTCAGCTCCCACCAGCGTACAGAATGGAATCTGGGAGAGGGGTGCGAGGGCAGTGAGAGAAGGGAGGACATGTGTTTAACCACGGCGCAAAAAAGGAGAGAAATGGAATTGGCTTGGGCTTTGAAGGACTTCCCCGAATAAAAGGATCACAATTAAAATGCAGGAATTGTTAATAGAACAAACCCCACTGTAGCTGGGAGATTGAGGAGAAGAACAGTAAGTTGGAGCTGCTGCAAGGGGACCCTGGGGAAGAATCTGGAGTCCATGGCATCTGGATGTAAGGAAATGCTTTCACTCAATGGGCTGCTAAATGGACAGCCCTTCCTTGCTCAGATCACCGAGGATCTGGTGGAAGATGCAGGTGGTATGGGCTAGCATGGGGGGAGTGCTGGTCTGGGCTCAGGAGAACAGACACACCAGTCAGCTGAATCCTACCAGCCTGCAATCTCCTCCAGGGCATGGACCGTGTTTCATCCAACTTACATCTCTGGAGCACAACGTTAGGTAGGAAAGCCCATGTGATAAAGGTTTGTTGAGAGAATGTATCCATTTAAGATGAGTCTCTGAGTACCGGAGTTCAGCCAGAGAACAATTTACATAGTAAGAGAAGGGGAGATGCATGGAGTAAGTGTCCCCATCAGTAACTTTCCATTCCTGATTCCTGGGGATGATTGGACACACACATCAAAGCACTGGCTCCTGCCCTGTGGAATGCTGTGGGTTGTTAATTGTATGCTCTATCTGTATCCCTCAACTGGCACTCATAGTCTCTGACACTGACTCATGCATATACAGATGCAAAACACAGCAGCATTTTACTAAGAGGCTCTCTTAACAAAATAATGTCACAGATGTGCAAACTAACAGTCTTCCCTGCTTAATGAAGGTGTCAGCCGCAGCCTCTGAGAGCTGAATCCACCTTCTCATCCCCTGTACAATGCTCTTTCCCTGGTCCCCTCCACTAGAAAAGACCGTTGGCCAGGTCACTTGTAGCTCTCAGCAATTGTCCTTCCAGGACTGTCTAGCAGACTCTAGCCTTGTCTTTTCGGTAGCTTTGAGAAAAGTCTAAGCACCCCTTTGCTGGTATTTTTCTTGTTTGGTGATCTTCTCCAGAGCTCCTCTTTTAAAAAGTTAGAGGTCTGGCGAGATCCCTCTTGGGAAAGGCCACACTTTGGGCTGACTCCCTGGCTGCCTGCTTCCCACTCTTGGGAGAGCATTTGAGACTCCTGTTGTGCTGATAGAGAGGGGGAAGGAGGGTGGAAAGGGGGACAGAAAAGGGGAGGCCTTTCCTCATTTTTATTTTGTCTTTTGGCCTTTCAGGGATTCTTGTAATAGGAACAAATCTGACTCCATATTGGATCTGTTTTTTTACTTTAACCTCTGTATTCTATTGCTTTTGCTATAAGAATGTTGCCTGTAGCATGAAATTTACAAGCTAGCCCATTGTCAAGGCTCTGACCTTTAAAGGTATAACACTTTTCCATTCATATAGAGATAAAAAGTTGCAGGACAGAGAATAACATGTGTCTGGTTGGAGGTTTATAGGAACATTGTGACCAGACCTACTGGGACAGCTGCAAGAACAAAGGATCCCGGAACCAAGAAGTTTGCAGCAGCCAACCACACCTCCTCCCCTTTTAGTATTAAAGGAGGCTGAATCCTAACTCAGGGAAGATGGTTCTTTGGGACATGAGTCCATCATCTTCTCAGTCTGCTGTCTTTCCAAACAAAGTCGCTATTCCCCACCCCAACACCTCATCTCTCAATTTACTGGCCTGTTGTGTGGCAAGCAGTACAAGCCTGGACTTGGTAACATTCTGAGAACATAATGTTTGTGTCAATTCATTCCTTTTCTGAAACTACCTTCCCTCCTACATAGCCGATAGGGCTGTTATAAATAAATTATTAATATACACAGAGCATAACTGACTCATAGTAAATGCTCAATAACTATTAGAATTAATTTCATTTTTCTTTCTATTACTACATATATTTTCTGTGGTTTTAAAAACTGTTGTTCAGACTTCTGGTCTGTTTCTCTGCCTGAACCCTGTTTTCCACTCATAATTCTAACAAAGATTCTAGCTGCCATTTCTGACTACAACCTACAATATAAATAAAAAACACAAATCAAAGATAAAGTGTCAAGTGCCGGTACTGCTTCTAGCTACTCCCTTGACACCCAACCAGGAGACAGACAACTGGGTTTCAGTCTCTGCTCTGCGCTTTTGGCCACGTGATTTTGGGGAATTTGCTGCTCTTCTCCAGGTATCAAACAAACATTTTCTGTTTGTAATTTCAAGAGCAAACTCAACCCTCCTGGTCCTTTAGCTCTGACATGTTACGGTTTCAGGTGAAACCCTTTTAAAGAATGCATGGACTAAAATTAGCACAGACTCCTTTTTCTTTTGCTCCCACTCTTTTGGCCTCCTTCCTGCAGTATCTTTCCCAGCCTCCACCAGGCCCATCCTCCCAGACAAGTCCTTGGGCATGCGTCTAGCAGAGGAAGAACACTTCCATCTGTGGTCCTCTTTCTGGCCTTTTTCTTTGTGAATTACATCCCTGTGGCCCCTTCCCCTGATGGACTTGACAGTGAAGGAGTCAAAGGCACCCATAGGAGATGGCCAAAGGGTCACTGCCCTGATTTCTACCTCCCTCCTTGAAAATCTCCTTTGAGGGACCGCCTTGCTGAGAACTGATAAGCACAATGGTCGTTTCTCTCACAACTGGCTACAAAAACCAGATTACAACTCACGGCACCGTCTTTCCAGTTAGGAATCATGCTTTTTCCTGTGTTACTGAAAGCCTTGTAGGATGCTTACTATTAAAAACAAGGTCTTATCACATCACAAATTAAAAAAAAAATTCTTTGGGTATAATTTTTTTTAAGTGTGAACATTTGCATATAATTTAAATGTCCTTGAGGGAAAAAAATGGAGGCCAACACTGAGAACTCCCACAACACAAGTGAAGCATTTTCCTGCCAGGTGGAAGCCTGAGTGGAACAGGCAGCTCTGTTTCTCCTTTGTTTGTAGCCAGTTTGGCCGCTACCAGTTTGCTGCTGATACTGAGTTGAGTGGTGCGTGGGGGGAGACCTTAGCCTGTACCCAAAGACCTGAACGGTCTGCGAACCTGGTCAGGTTCTCTTCCAGAGGACCCATGGGTGGGCTGTCTTTAGGACCACCACGTTTACTAGTCCTAATAAAAGGGAAACTTCTCAGAACCACTGGAACTGCCAAGAGACCAGAGCTGTTCAGCTGGCCTTGGCTCCCCCTGGGTTGGCCTGGTCCCAGGGGAAACTCTGGGGAAACTGTCAATGGACAAAGCAGGTGACAGAGAGAAAGCACTGCCAAATGGTAATGCCAGCAACCTGGGGAGGGACCAGCCTCTGCATCCAGACGTGGAGTAATGCATGTTCCTGCAGTGTCTGAGGGACAAGGTGTGAGCATGCTCGGTTAGTATCTTGGGGGAAGTTTTCCCACACTCGCCACCACTTTATTTTTTAATGAACAGTAATACCACTGGGATAATCTTTTAACTGCTATTTCTGTTTTTTTTCCTTTATGTCATTCCAGGTTTATTCTACAGATATATATGAATATCTATCCATTCCTTCTTGATCAGAATCTATTAATTGCTATTTCGGTTTGATAGAAAAATTCTTAAAGATGTGTCATACTCTCAAAAAAATAAATATGAAGGCACCTGAATGTCTATCTAGGAAGCCTGGATGAAGAACAGATGACAGAATTCCTTCAAAGATTTAATCAGGTAAATTTGCCACACTGTAAACTCACGTGACATGAATTGTGTGTGTGTCTGAGAAGGCTCTGGGAGACCCACTACTTTACCTGGCTGCGAGTCACGTGGGAACACGCACTGGCTGAACGCCCCACTCACCTTCACTCCTCCCCCGACCTCGCGTCTCCTGGCCTGGAAACAGCCAGTGGCACAAGAGCTCAATGTCACGCTCTGGCCACAGAAAAAATGCTGTATCCTCCTTCTCCCTGAACATCTGGTCGTCTTTCCCCCTTCACCCAATAATCAGTAGAGCATGCTGGTCAACAGCAAGATGTACGAAACAAAGATACATCAATTTTAATGTACAGGCTTCAAAGTTCAGGTCCTTTTAAACTGTGCTTTTCGTTATTCAGAAGACCTTGCTGTTGCTTTTCCATGACAATTTGTCATTTTGGTCAAACAACTTTAACTGGACTTAAAACAATGCTCTCTAGCTGCGTGAAGGTAGCACTGATTGTGGCAGCATCTTGAAAACCATCTGAAAGAGTTCCCGCTGGTGCACAGCCACTGCTGTCTCCTCAGTGGAGAAGGATCCCAGGGACAGGTTCCACTTCCTAACTCTGGAGGCTGGGACTCCAACACTGTATTTTCCCCTCCCCTGCTGCTCTGACTTGTCACTAGGCAGTCCCTGCGAGCAGCGTGGAGATGGCTCCTAGACCCCAAACAGGGGAAGCTTTCCTGACCTGCCTGTTCACACCACTGGCTCACTACCTGCATGGGGTATTGTTTGCATATTCAAGAGTGTCCTTTACTAGAGCACTTCCTCTTTGCTCCCCAAATCGGAGCCATTAGCACAATAGTTCTCTTTTCAGAAAGAAGTGCTCTAAGTATTTTGTTGAGAGAGAACAGAAAGAACTCACACATACTTCACAGGCTCTTCCAGGAGGAGGAGGTCAAAGTCAACTAAAGAAGTCTGTTACATGCCAGAAAAAAATGTTTCATAATCCTGAACTTCCTGTTGCACCCAATTAGGCTGCGGAATTACTTTCTGATTGTCGGCATATTCTAAATATTATCAACCTCTACTGACAAGTTAACCTATAACAGGAAACTCAACAGACAGAGTATAATCCACACTGTGTTATCTTTATTAGATATACTTCGTCCTCCAAAGTTTATAGGAAGCCCAGTGACTCACCATCCATACATCTGGTTTGGCTGGTCTGGTTCATACATTTTGTTACTCTGGGTGTAAAGGAACATTACATAGTTGATTCGTGCTTGAATTTTTGCTGAAAGCTTGATCATGAAAATTACTAATTTCTAAACTGAAGATCAGGATAAAACTGAACTAAAAGGAAATATAAATCCAGATGTGTTTGGAGGTTATAATCCTGACCCTGTATCACAAACATGGGTTTTCTTTTTCCCCACCCAGCACATCCTTTAAGGACTCATCACTGCACAAAACTAAACTATACATAATATCTCAAGCTCTTACGAAACATCAATAATTATGATTTGTTTCTAAAATAAACAAAATAATCTAGCAGTACGGATACAGGCTTTAAATGCTACAAGAAGAAATGGGATATAACGTAATGAAATGTAATGAGCACTCCGTCTTCTAAATCTACTTGTGATTCTAACATATTCTTTCCTGTTGCCTTCTAAGCTATATTAGGAACCCCCGGAGACAGGGCAAGACACTGTAGGAATATGTTTGATATATAGTTGGATTAAATAACAACCTAATATATCAAACATATCACACAGAGGCCTGCAGAAAGGCATCCAGGTCTGACTGAGCTGAGAATGGGCACAGCATGGCAGGCTGCAGCCGCGGGGGTGGGGGCGGGGAGGGAGTTGGTGGGGACGCCACTGGGGCACCTCTGTTACCTGTCTGTGGAGCACAGTGTGTCTGCAGGTGTGGAAACGGCGCCATCATTAGTATCATAGGCACATGCACCAGGGCTCACCGACATTCTCATTTTGCCTTTACACCATCTTCCCAAGCAAACAGTGGACTCAGCGATGCCAATTTGTTATTTGTGTCTGGGCGATTCCAGGCAAAAAGAGGTGCTTACGTTTTAAGGGCCTGAGGTGGGAATATACCAGGAACCATCTTCAATAAACCCCAGACCACTCTATTATTAAAAGAGGCAACCTGAGAATGTGGTGAGCAAAACAATTTAAACAGAAACATTGCCCATCTCCCAAACTCCCTCAAAGCAGTGCAAATGCTTCCCAGATATGGAAGCAAAGCATATTCACCCGATAGTGGGGTGCCTGCAGGTTTGTATGTGAGTTACAGGGGTAGAGGTGAAACAGCAATTGCTTACTTACAGAATCCTGAGGATTTGTGATTAATTTGATTGAGTTTAGCTTTGGAAGGGGATGGGAAGAACTGGTTAATCTCAAAAGACTGGTTGACTTTTGATGTTAGATTGGGATTTTTTTCTTTTTTTAAACTGGGGAAAAATTCCTTCTTGAAGTCAAGAAAGATATTTTTTTTCACGTCGATATTACTACAGAGCAAATGGCACTCCCAGACAGGGACAAAAACTGTGGTTTAGGTTGATGATTTCTTCAAAACAGTTTTATGGATAACATAATCCATGTGGTGGGAGCCTCTGGTCACTGGGTAGAGTAAGACTTCAGAGATCATTCTAAAGACTCTAGGAGGACCAAGTACCCTTCCTAATAGGAAGATGGGAGTGACCTAGAGTAGGTACCTCCAGGGAAGGGACTCAAATCAACAGTTATGTCAACTGTGACCTTGGCTTTCTGTAAAAATCCACACCACACTATAAACAGAAAGGCTAGATGATCCTAGGGCAGTGTAGGGAATGCCCACTGGCCCAGTGTGGCAGTCATCACAAACTTTTTAAGTGCTGTTATTTTTAAAACATTGTCTTACAAAATTTTAAAACATAGACCCTCCCATCACTCCAATCCCACCATCATTCTTGTCCATCCCCCACCTGTCTCCTTCATTCACAAGTGTTTAACAGAGTTGTGATCATACTGAGTACATGATTCCACATCCTGTTTTACTTTTCACTTAATATTATGCCAGGAGCATCTTCTTCATGCTACACAGTCCTATCAACCATTATTTTGAGTAGCTACATGCTTTTCCTTCAAGCAGACACTCAGGTCACACCCAAATTCTTGCTACTGTGAACAAGGATGAAAGGAACAACCGTCTCACGCACACAGAACTTTCTTCCTCTCTGGATTTCCTCCTCAGGACAGATTCCCAGAGGTGGGATTAATGGCTCAAGTGGCACAGGTAAACCAGAAACCTGCCCCTTGGGACTGCACCGGAATTTCTGACACTGGGTAGGCCCAGAGGACTGGTATGGCCTGAAACTGCCACCTCCAGGGCCCACACAATGCTGCTTCCAGCTCGGTCAAGGCCATCTGACTCTGGCAAGTAATTTGCCTCTGGTTCTGCATCCCTAGAGCAGGGCCGCCAACAATGCTGCCTCGTGGACTTGCTGTAAGGACCTGATGAGTTAATCTATGTAAAGCACCTAGAAGATTGCCTAGCACATGCTTGGCACTCAATCAACATGTGCTTTTAGCCTTTTTTTTCTTTTTTTCCTCTTTTTCCTAAGGCCATCAGCTCACGGACCTATGGAATAATTTTTATTTCAGGCATTCTCCTAGGAGGTAGTAGATAAAAGTCCTAGAATCATATTTTCAGTGATGGTGATATGCTGACTGCTTACTACGTCCATGGTATGTCAGGTACTGTGTTCCTAGATTATCTCATTTAATTGTTATATCAGCAACCCTATGGAATAGGAACTCTATTGACTGTTTTTCAGATCAAGAATCATGAGATAAATCCATAGCTGGACAGGGGGAAGCCAGAATTTAGGGATACACAAGAGCTCAGAAGGGCCCTGCAAAAGACAATGGGAAAGGGATGGGGACTGCAGCTCTTAGAGTATGGTGAGGGGTCAACGTGAATTAGCGCCAAGCTACTTCTCCAGGAGAAAGAGCATCAACTGACATGGCTCCAGAACCAGCAGACAGAAGCTTCCCCGAGAGAGGAAAGTATGTGGTGAATCAGATAAGGAAAAGGAAAAACGAATTAAGTTTAAGGCCTCTAAACCTCAGTCAATGGCTGCTGCTTCTTAGCTGAAGGTACATTTTCTACTCACGATTAACTTATTTTTATAAAGCAGAAATAAAGCCAAGTCGAGAAAATGGAGTTGCCCTTACACCTACACTTAGCTCTGAAGTTTGTTGAGAAAAACTTGGACAAACTTAGACCACCTAAGACCCTCAGGTTAAGGCCAGTAAAGAGGACCCTGGCAAACTCAAAACCCAGAGGCCAAAAACCTTAAATTACATCTTGATGAGAAATTCTAAAAATGCCTTTATTAAATCTAGAGTGACAATTAGGAGACTGGCTCTAAGAATTCCACGGTTTTGAGAATGTCCGCAAGTCTAACAGATTCACTATATGTCCAAGTCTATTTTACATACAGCATCAGCCCGGGAACTGCTTTTGAGTGCTTTGGTATATTCCAGTACTCAAACTCCATCCTTAGGTTTTTGTTTTTTTTTTTAAAAAGGTAGAATTTTAGGCACCTAAACTGGGAGATCCAACTTTTTTGTTTTTGAAGAGAAGAGCCAGGTTTTAATTCCTAAGGTATCTGGATCCTTGGAAGGGAGGTGGGGTTACAGGAACCAGTAGGGACTTGCTTGAATAGAGAGATAAAGAGGCCTCCTCTGGTTCTACCATCTTCCCACTGAAGACAGCCATGGGGGCAGGGGGACTGTGGTTTCTTTACAGGGTTGGGCTTTGCCCCCTGGACAGCACCAAGGCACCATTCTTTTTTGTAATAATTGTCCTCTCTACTGTCCTTACTTAAAGTATCTCTTTCTTTTAAATGACTTTCTCTTAACACATACTTATGATCTCAGTAACTAAGTTCTCAACATTTATCTAGATGACAAACATAGATGGAGAAAACACACCAGCCAACCACAGTCTCTAGCATATACTGAAAAAATCTGTTACCGGGTCCACTTCTGAGGTTCACACTACCCTCTATTGATTTTAAGAAAAGGAGAGACCCAGCATTGCTATTTCTGGTGAAAAGCATTATGGAAACCAGAAAATTAGAGGGTGACAATCTCACATTCAGCAACGGGGACTTTCTATAGAAAACATCCAACACCTGCTTTATGTAACGGTAGAACGAAGTCAGGATTTTAAATGCCGGGATTCTTCCTCTCGATACCCAAAGGTATTTCTTGGGATGGTTAACCTGAAAGACCCACCCTTGGGTTTTTTTCCGTACCCTGTAAAAAGGTGCTGGGCAGGTAGAACAGGTTTGCAGCTTGCTAGTCCAACCCCAGGGAAGGAGACGAGCTCCCTGCAGCCCATCTGGCTCCATTTCACAGCCATCTACCGGGAGACCTACTGACATCAGACAAGCAGCCACACGTGGACACTCACTTTTGGCTTTGCTCTTGGCTTCAGCTGCTCTAACTTCTTAGCAGCAGCCTCAATGGATGCTGCAGCCCCCAGTAATTCTGTTTCTGCAATGACGGTTGGGTCTTCTGGATCCACCCACTCTGTTCCTAAAAGCAGTCCAAAGAGGGTCATTCTTGGTAGCTGCAGACCTCAGGTCAGCGACTTAATTACAAACGATATCACGATTTGCATGCAGGGATGCTGACTAGCTGCGTTGTCCTAAGGGATCTTTTCTCCAGCTGTCACTAACATCAGCTGGGTGCAGGGGTCGGGGTGGGGAGTGCCTGTCTGACCCTGATTTTCTCAATCAGGGAAAAGGATCAGTCATCAATGATAGTTTCAAAAATCGAGATCTCATTGACCAAGGCCTGCTTGAGTTTTACTCTGACTTGTAACTTAAAGTTCATGAATGCAAGTAAGCATCCTCAGGAGACTTGAGACGATGCTGAGCACAGAGATTTGTCATTCTTTTCTCCTGGGAACTCAGGAGGAACAGCCATTCCCCTCAAATGCAAACAAAGGGAAACTGTTAAGAAAACCCCTCCCGGGTGAGTTGATTGCTTCTTCATAACCACGAAGGGTGTGCAAACAATATACTACCCAGATAGCACCGTTTCTAAACATCAAGTGTATTATTTAAATGAGAATAAATATTCTGATGAAGGAAAATGCAGTTAAAAATGGAAGGCAAGACCCTTAAAAGAGAAGTGAGCGGTTCTAGATGGATCATGACATTTAAGTTGAAGGACGTAATACAAAGACTGGAGAAAAGACTTGTTTCAGGAGAATAGTAACTTTTTAAGTCTAACTCTACTCCCATCTGCTTCTTAAAAAAAGTTCCTCACTGTGTTCCTTTTGACTTCATTTGCCAAGAGAGGGCCTGTGTAGGCTGCCCATCCTCTCTGCTCAGTTTGCTGTCTAGGACTGCCCCACAGGACGACACGAGAGAATCCAGCCTACCTTTCATGGCCTCCGCTGCCTGGATGAGCTCGGTCACGGCACCGGCCACGCGCTTGGAGAAAGCAGCCAGCTGGTGCTTGAGTTCTGGGGTTGGTTTCTGAAGAATCTATGGGTGAAGAACAAGCCAAACGCATAAGGAAGGCGGTAGCCATTGTGACAGGAAGCCCACTCTTGCTGGTGGACGCAGAGCTAGACATCCTGGTTTGAAGTTGCAACTCTGTCACCAAGTGACTTTAGAAATTTAGGGGAAAACATATAAGACGCACTGGCCTTCAGTTTCCTCACATGAGAAATGAAAAGCTGGGAACCAGGAGTTTTCCTAAGATCTATTCTGACATACCTCCCTAAGATCACAAGGGAGATGAAGTTCTTATTTGTCCTTTTGTTTGTACCTAAAACAAACATACGCACACGGAAATTACCCAAAATGTAAGAATGCTCTGAGTGAACATGAATGTCCAAGGCTGCAGGTCAGCTGGTGTTTGTGACAAAGCAAATATGGGGTCAGAAGAAAAGTGTGACTCAGGTGGGGTCTTGGAGACAAAAACCTCTCTGAGAAGGGCTGCTCCTGAAAGGACAATCCATTTCCAGGGTTTTGACTGCAAGCTCTCCTGCGAGAAGTCCTGTGGACTTTCCTTCTTTTAAACCTAGTTTAAAGGGGTTTTAAGTTTGTTTTTTGCTGGTGTTAAAAAAGATACTAAAAATCTACCCCTAATCCAATTTAAAGGACATCCTCAGCTGATTTCTTCTCAAATTCATTCAAGAATGGAATTATGAAATGGATGAGAGCTCCCTACCATCTTCCACCATGGATTTACATCTGACTTACACCACCTTGTTCCTCCCTAATCTTGAAATTCTTCTTTCAATATTCTTTCCTGCATCTCTTACCCATGCTTCAGAGGGGTCACCTTGAGATTTAGAAATACTAAGACATTCAGGAGGAAAGCACCACTGCTGTCTCTCTATGGACAATTCTGAGCAGCAGACAAAGCCTGGGCTTTGGTATTGGACAAACCTGTGTTTCAAACCTAGCTCCACCTGCTCCTGGTTTGTGAACAATGGGCAGATTACTGAACCTCTCAGAACCTGTTTTCTCATCTGTAAAACTGGGATAATGCCTACTCCGCAGGAGTGGCATAAACATCAAATGGAATAACCCATGAGAAGTATCTTGCACAATGCCTGGAACACAGTAGGCATTCATTAAATGTTAATTCCCTTCTTGGTATCCGATACCCTTTTCACCTGACCAGGTATCGTACTCTTTCTTACGAGTCTGGAAAAGATGTCTTTTGGACCTCAAAACTGTAAGAGAACTTTAAAAGAAGCTTGGTAAAAAAAAATCTGGAGTTGGGAGAGTTAATGGGGTTATACTTTTTTTTTTTTTACATCTTTATTGGAGTACAATTGCTCTACAATGGTGTGTTAGTTTCTGCCCTACAACAAAGTGAATCAGCTGTACATATACACATGTTCCCATATCTCTTCCCGCTTGCGTCTCCCTCCCTCCCACCCTCCCTATCCCACCCCTCCAGGCGGTCACAAAGCACTGAGCTGATCTCCCTGTGCTATGCGGCTGCTTCCCACTAGCTATCTACCTTACGTTTGGTAGCGTATATATGTCCGTGCCTCTCTCTCGCTTTGTCACAGCTCACCCTCCCCCCTCCCCATATCCTCAAGTCCATTCTCTAGTATGTCTGTGTCTTTATTCCTGTCTTACCCCTAGGTTCTTCATGACATTTTTTCCCCTTAAATTCCATATATATGTGTTAGCATACGGTATTTGTCTTTCTCTTTCTGACTTACTTCACTCTGTGTGACAGACTCTAGGTCTATCCACTTCATTACAAATAGCTCAATTTCGTTTCTTTTTATGGCTGAGTAATATTCCATTGTATATATGTGCCACATCTTCTTTATTGGGGTTACACATTGACCAGCCCCAGACACACCAGTGCATAGAAGACATTATGTTACACACTTGAACTGATTAGTCAAAGATTCTTGAGCAACCACTTCCCAGGCTCTATTCCCTACCCTCCTTCTTCTTGCAATCTTCTAAATTTTATATTTGGTACCATTCTGAGTTCAGCTGCTCTGTTATTCTCATTCCCTCACCCTAGGACCTATCTACACATAGCACCATGCAGATATTAACTCACTACAAACCAGTGAATGAGTGAACAAATGAATGAATGAATAACAGACCAACACACTACTGGAGACAAGTCCTAATACGATGGCATCCTAGACTAGTTCCAGAAGATCACCAGAACCATGGAGAGGTGGAGGGGAGGGGTTAGATGCCTTTTACTTTTTTAACACAGCCAGTTGGCAGGCAACTGAATTAAGGGTAGGTTCTAGAGTCAATGTACCTCAGTAACAGTGGTCCAGTTACTTATCTTCTCTCTAAGCCTCAGTTTACTTATCTATTAAATGAGCACAACAAACAGTCCTTTCATTATAGAGCTGTGGTAAGATTGTATAAATTAATACATAATTTAATACAGTATACATTTCCATCAGGACTACTGATGGAATTGGTCCGATGTATGGCCTGGGCACCAGAATTTCTAAAAGTTCTCCAGGCGGTTCTCATTTGCAGCCAAAGTTGTAAACCATTGCTCTAGATCAAACGGGCATTTGCCACTACCTAACTGTAAAAGGCTTGTACTGTATTTGTCTGAAACAATACATGTTGTAAGGCCACTAGGTGAATAATGGCTACAGCTCTGGGACTAAAGAGCAAAGGAGTCCACAGGCTTTGCTATTTGCTTTTTCTACAGTGGTCAACACAACGTGAATAAGCAAGGAGTTAAAGGTATGATGGGGAGACTCACAGTAAATGGTGCAAGACTGCGTGTTTTCCCCTAAGACCAAGAATAAGGTAAGGATATTCGTCCTCACACTTCCATCAGTATTGTACTAGTATTCCTGGCCAGTGCAGCAAGGCAAGAAAAAGAAATAAATGGCACGCAGATGGAAAGGGAGAAGTAAAATTGTCTTTGCTCATAAATAACATGAATGCCTATGTAGAAATTTCTAAGGCATTTGTTTAAAAAATAAAAGGGAAAAAAAGCTAGAATAAATGAGTTAAGCAAGGTCACAGGATATAAGGTCAATATACAAACATCAATTATATTTCTATATGCAGTAAAAATTTGAGAATTTTGAAAAAAGCAATACCATTTATAGTAGCATAAAAAATCATGAAATACCTGTTAAGTTAAATACTGTTAAATTTGACAACAGATGTGTAAGATGTGGATGCTAAAAACTACAAATGTCGTTGAAAATATTAAGGAAGACCTAAATAAATGGAGAGATATACCATATTCTTGGATTAGAAGACTATTAAGATCAATTATTCCCAAATCTCCCCACGATCCCAGTCAAAACCCCAATAAGCTTTTTTTTTTAAGATATCGATAAGATGATTCTAAAATGTACATAAAATACAAAGGACCTAGAATAGCTAAACCGTTTTGAAAAAGAACAAAGCTATAAGTTTTAGAATACCTGATTTCAAGACTCATTATAAAGTTATAGTAGTGGTCAAGACAACAGGATATTGGTGCATAGACATACAGATCAGTGGGGCAGAAAAGAGTCCAGAACTAGATTCACACATATAGTCAACTGATTTTCATTAAAGGTGCTAAAGCACCTTTAATTCAATGAGGACAATTTTTTCAACAAAGGATGCTGGAACAATTGGATAGCCATGGGTAAGAAAATAAACCTGACCCTTTCCTCATGATATGCATGGATGAACTAGAAATGGAGTATAAACCTGAATGTAAGAATTAAAACTGTGTAGAAGAAAATACAGGAGAATAACCTTTGTGATCTTAGCTTCTTAAATAGGGGACAAAACACATATATTATGCTTTAAAACTTTAAAAAGCCAGCAATCCCACTACTGGGCATATATCCAGAGAAAACCATAATTCAAAAAGACACATGCACCCCAATGTTTACTGCAGCACTATTTACAATAGCCAGGACATGGAAGCAACCTAAATGCCCATCAACAGAGGAATGAATAAAGAAGATGTGGTACACATATACAATGGAATATTACTCAGCCATAGAAAGGAATGAAATTGCATCATTTATAGAGATGTGGATGGACCTAGAGATTTTCATACAGTGAAGTCAGAAAGAGAAAAACAAATATCGTATATTAACGCATATATGTGGAATCTAGAAAAATGGTATAGATGATCTTATTTGCAAAGCAGAAATAGACACACAAACGTAGAGAACAAACGTATGGATACCAAGGGGGGAAGGGGGGTGGGATGAACTGGGAGACTGGGATTGACATATATACACTATTGATACTATGTATAAAATAGATAACTAATGAGAAGCTACTGTATAGCACAGGGAACTCAGTGCTCTGTGGTGACCTAAATGGGAAGGAAATCAAAAAAAGAGGGGATATATGTATACGTATAGCTGATTGACTTTGCTGTACAGTAGAAACTAACACAACATTGTAAAGGAACTGTACTCCAATAAAAATTAATTTAAAAAAAGCAGGAATTTGAAAGTTTATGTCTTAGAACTTTAAAAACATTATGCTAAGTGAAAGAAGCCAATTACAAAAGATCACATGCTATACGATTCTGTATACATGAAATGTTCAGAATCGGCAATCTACAGAGACAAGAAAAAGATTAGTGTTCGCCTTGGGCTAGGAGTGGGGATGAAGGGAATGAGGAATGACTGCTAAAGGGCATGAGGTTTCTTTTTGGGTTGACAAAAATGTTCTAAAATTATTATTATGGTGATAGGCGTACAGCTCTAAATATAGTGAAAACCAAGAAACTGTATGCCTTAACTGGGTAAATTTTGCCATATACCAATTATATCTCAATAAGGTTGTTAACAAGAAGAGAATCAATCAGGCAGGCAAATGAAAGACAAAGAAGGAGGCTGGTGAAGGGTAGCAAAGTATGTCACCCCAAAATATGCCTCTTTGGCATACAGATTGCTTTAAGTTGATTATTTTGAGAAAAATCAGACACGGAGGATGCTCTGAAAACAGGAAAGTTACTCTTTTGAAAGCGTAATTCACATTTATAAAAGAAATCTCCATTTGTAAGGGTGTCTCCCGCTCTGTACCAGTAAGAGAAGCCTGAGAGAAAATCACAAGAGAATCTTATAGATGATGAAGGCTCTAAAACCTGCTAACAACCTTACCCTAGTTAACCCTGCTTTTCCTGGCCACCTCCTGTAACCAGCCTCCTCCCACCACATACACCTTTTCTTTTC
The DNA here is from genome assembly GCF_964270905.1 of Leucopleurus acutus. Classification (NCBI taxonomy): domain Eukaryota; kingdom Metazoa; phylum Chordata; class Mammalia; order Artiodactyla; family Delphinidae; genus Leucopleurus; species Leucopleurus acutus. Next base: position 131,795,069 of record NC_139142.1, on the reverse strand, counting down.
TTTGCCTGAAAGTAGTATTTAAGTGGGTGCCTTAGGCTACCTTGGGAATTGCCCATTTTTCCGCTGGGTATCTTCCATTTATCCATGAGGTACACCATGTGAATCAACTTTTGTTGTTCTCTTGTTAATCTGTCTTATTACACGAGGTCTCCAGCAAGAACTCAGAAGAGTAGAGGGAAGATTATTTTCTTCCCCACACTGGGGTATAATCCTGAAAATAATTCGATAACCTTTGCAAACATCCAGTTCATCCTAATGTTTAATATTTTATATGTAAGACATATTTTCATTTTACTTTCATTTTTATCCGAGTTCTATCTGCACTTTTTTGTTTTCTCAACTCTCTGCCTTGCTGTCATTTTCTTTCTTTTTTGGGTTTTTTTTTGTTTGTTTTGTTTTGTTTTTTTGCGGTACGCGGGCGTCTCACTGTTGTGGCCTCTCCCGTTGCAGAGCACAGGCTCCAGACGCGCAGGCTCAGCGGCCATGGCTCACGGGCCCAGCTGCTCCGCGGCATGTGGGATCTTCCCGGACAGGGGCACGAACCCGTGTCCCCTGCGTCGGCAGGCGGACTCTCAACCACTGCGCCACCAGAGAAGCCCCTTTCTTTTTTAATATACATTTTTCTCCCCCCGCCAGACACTGTTATGAAAATGAAAATACAGGTGACACCTTAAGAGAAACTATCTGCAGAAAATATATCTGACTGATGAAATAAAAATTCACATTTTAAGGCAAGACAAGAACAATTTAAACATAAAACTTTTTCTCTGCCCTTTGGCCTCCTCCCTCCCCTCTAGTGTGCCTTGTGCATCTGCATTACGTGTTAACAGACCTTCCCAATAGCAGAAATACCTGCTCAATCTTAAAGACCAATTTTTCTTCTTCTGGCACCAGTCACGTAGCTCCTTAGAAGATAACATTCCTTTCTCAATCCTGCAAAGGGTCACGATGACCCACCACTCACCTTTACACGTAGAAATCTTTGGTGAACTTCAGGTACAATATCAATATATGATTTCCTTAAAGACGGCGATTGGTGCAGAATAGACTGTTTACATGATCTGGGCAGATGCTATACTGGGCCGCACCTAGTGGAAGTTCTCAGCTTAAATACTTACTTATGACCTTATTAATGTTACCAGCTATCTTACTTGTATTCTGCCTATTTTACAAGATTATTGTTTCTTGCGTTACCAAATGTGTGACTGAGCCTCAGATAAAACTGAGGACGAGTAGGTGACTTGAAATGATTGACCAAATATACAGTTCCATAAGATCAACGCATAACTCTAGAAATGGGAAGAAGCAACCATTTCCTGGACCGTAACAGACTAGTAAGACAGATGGTCCAGACCCTTTTGGTTATTATTAACAGGGTCTGGTCCAGTGTTAGCACTTTGAGTGGCCTATCAATGAAACCCTCGCCTGACCTGGGAATGAGCATTCCTAGTGTCGTGGACAAATTGGTCACAAAATGCCCTCTAACCCTTGGTGGAAATTAAGATACCACCACATACCCACTAGAATGGCTAAGATTAAAAACACTGACCACTCTAAGTGCTAACAAGGACATGGAGAAATTGGAACTCTCATATACTGCTGGTGGAAATAACCACTTTAAAAAAGAATTTAGTAGTTTCCTAAGAAGTTAAAAATATACCCACCCTATGATATAACTATTCTACTTCTAGGTATTTATCCAAGAGAAATGAAATCATATAGGTAGAAAAACTTCTATATAGGATGTTCGTAGCATATTTATTTATAATAATCAAACCTGGAAACAATGCAAATATCCATCAACAGGTGTTCTGATTAACAATTATGACATAGCCATATGGTGGAATACTACTTAATAAAAGGGGACAAATTATTGGTACACATAACAATGTGGATGGAATTGAAAATACTGATGCTGAGTGAAAAAAGCCAGACAAAGGAGAGTACACGCCCGATGACTGCTTTTATGTAAAAGTCTGGAAAATGCAAACAAATCTGTAATAACAAAAAGCAGACTAGTGGTTGTTTGGAAATTTTGAAGAATAATGGATATATTCATCGTTTTGATTGTGGTGATGGTTTCACAGACGTATTCAGATATCACTCCTCAAATCGTACACTTCAAATATGTGTTCCTTGTATATGTTAGTTATGCCTCAATAAAGCTGAAACAAAAGTTAAGGGTGTGGTAGGGAGATTCACTGAAATCATCAAAGGGGAGTGATGAAAAGACTTCTGTCTTTATGTTTTAAAATTTAATTTAATTATTTATTTTAACATCTTTATTGGCGTATAACTGCATTACAACGGTGTGTTAGTTTCTGCTGTATAACAAAGTGAATCAGCTGTATGTATACATATATCCCCATATCCCCTCCCTCTTGCATCTCCCTACCACCCTCCCTATCCCACCCCTCTAGGTGGTCACAAAGCACCGAGCTGATCTCCCTGTGCTATGTGGCTGCTTCCCACTAGCTATCTATTTTACATTTGGTAGTATATGTAAGTCCATGCCAGTCTCTCACTTGGTCCCAGCTTATCCTTCCCCCTCTCCGTGTCCTCAAGTCCATTCTCTACATCTGCGTCTTTATTCCTGTCCTGCCCCTAGGTTCTTCAGAACCTTTTTTTTTTTTTAGATTCCATATATATGTGTTAGCATATGGTATTTGTTTTTCTCTTTCTGACTTACTTCACTCTGTATGACAGACTCTAGGTCCATCCACCTCATCACAAATAACTCAATTTCGTTTCTTTTTATGGCTGAGTAATATTCCATTGTACATATGTGTCACGTCTTCTTTATCCATTCATCTGTGGATGGACACTTAGGTTGCTTCCATGTCCTGGCTATTGTAAATAGTGCTGCCAGGAACATTGTGGTACATGACTCTTTTTGAATTATGGTTTTCTCAGGGTATATGCCCAGTAGTGGGATTGCTGGGTCGTATGGTAGTTCTATTTGTAGTTTTTTAAGGAACCTCCATACTGTTCTCCATAGTGGCTGTACCAATTCACATTCCCACCTGCAGTGCAAGAGGGTTCCCTTTTCTCCACACCCTCTCCAGCATTTATTGTTTGTAGATTTTTTGATGATGGCCATTCTGACTGGTGTGAGGTGATACCTCACTGTAGTTTTGATTTACATTTCTCTAATGATTAATGATGTTGAGCATTCTTTCACGTGTTGGCAATCTGTATATATTCTTTGGAGAAATGTCTATTTAGGTCTTCTGCCCATTTTTGGATTGCAAAATATTGAGCTGCATGAGCCTTGATGGAGGGAGAAAACCACCCTGTATACTCTCTGGCTCTAAGAAAGGGAACGGCCCTATGGCAAAGCACCCTATTTAAATAAGGCAGGAGAGCAAAGGAGTTCTATTTTTATTCTGCAATTAAGTCAACATGATTTCTCATAGCAGGCAACAGACAGAATGAAATTAAAGTGCTGCTACTGGAAGCCACGGTAATTTTAACCCTGTCAAAGACCTCACATTCTGGGTAAGCAGCAATATTGATCTGTGGTTACTGCAGAGGCCAAGTGGCTGCCTCTCATCCTGCAATAGAAATCCTCCATGACAAACCAGCCAACAGCAAATGCAGAAGGCCAACATTGCTCAAGTGGGCACATCTAAAGCTTCATAAAGCAGCTCCCAGGGCAGCAAGGACGGGGTTCTGCCTAAATTAGATCCCATTGTTTGTAGACTGATAACTGGATTCTCAAGAAAAAAAAAAAATCCCCAAGGAAGGGTTCTCGATTTGGAGTTTCTAAATTCCCAAAGTATCCAGCTAGGGGTCTGGGAACCCTCTTAACGATTTACGGGACATTTGTGTTTATGTGCTGTTTCTCTGATGAGGGTAGGGTGAGGCAGGAAATGGGCTTTTAGCTAGCTCAAGGGGGCCCAAGATCCACGAAAGGTTAAGAAAGCTGAAATCATGATAGTTATTTCTGCCTAGACAGAGAAAAAAGGAGGATGGTATTGGTAAAGGATACAAAATTAATTATTATTGAGAGACTTCTTACAAAATAAAGATCTGAACCAAATAAGACAAAATATTATTTAACAAAATTAGTTAATTATAGATGGTAGACACGCAAATGTTGATATGGTTTTCTGTTTTAAGATTTTTTTCTAAAGTAAAACTAAAATATACAAACCAGCCAAAAAAGGTGAAGAATCCTTGGCTCTAGGATATTTGACCTGAACAAGGCCAAAGCAGCATACTTTCCCCCACGTTTTCATGTGTCCAAATTTAAGAAAAGCGGCCCCTAAAGAAGATGGCTAAACCACCTTGGACTACCTGAAAGTGACCTCAATTTATTCCTCTAAATTGCTGGACACTTCCTCCAAACCTTAATTTCTACTTTTCTCTTTCCCCTTTAGTAAAAATTGGACAATTATCTGACCTTTCTTCAGCTTTCAGAAACCTTACTAATTCTCTCTGGTCAGCTAAGAAGAGAAGTCAGCTTTACAATGATCCAGGAGGACCATCCTAAGATCTCCTGTTACAGTTCCAATGTCGGCTGACTTTCTTTTCAGGATGGAGGTACTGTGGTCATCTGATGACATGCGTGAAGACCAGTGAATGAGGAGGAGGGCAGAATGGGGAACACTGTGTGCGTGTGTGTGTGCCCGCGCGCGTGTGTGTGAAAATCTCTAGCTTTAACTGCTTTTTTATTCACCACCCTCAAATAGCTAATCTTAGTATTCTTTCCCTCTACCCTAAAGGTAATTTCCACATAAATCTGATGTCTTCTCTAAACTGTCAATGTGGCTTTCGTTTTCTGATTCTGTCAAAGTTCCCTCAGAAGTGAACACTAGCTTCCGTATTCGTGTCTCCATTTCCCTAATTTCTTTTCGGGTCTCTACCAGCTCTGTCGTAAGCGGTCTTATGGCTCATGGTCCTCGAATGTGGAACAATCTTCCTCGTATTTAGCCTCATGTTAGTCCAGATTTCTTTCAAGTCTGCTTTGGAGAAGGAGCGAGGGCTCCTGATGGGAAATGTGAGCTTATGTTCAGCTGCAGGCCCAAGGAAACTGCTAATGTCTGCAGCTTAGGGGACAGAACGCTGTCACAGAGGTTCTACCGTTTTCAGTTAGGAACTGGTATTTTTTCATGTTTATGATAATCCCCTGGATGTCTCCTTCCTATATTTTTATTGGAAAATACCCTTCAAAGAGTATGTGTAGGTCTCTAAAGAGACAAGAATAAAAATATGAACAAATACTTGATGCGATTTCATTCTTATCTACTTGGATGAACCATCAGCACTTGTCACCATAAAGAGGGAAAAACCTCTTTCTTGTAAAAGATGAGACAAATTCTGGATGCTGTATAAGAGTTTTCATGTCGGGCTTCCCTGGTGGCACAGTGGTTGGGAGTCCGCCTGCCGATGCATGGGACGCGGGTTCATGCCCCGGTCCGGGAAGATGCCACATGCCGCGGAGCGGCTGGGCCCGTGAGCCATGGCCGCTGAGCCTGCGCGTCCGGAGCCTGTGCTCCGCAACGGGAGAGGCCGCAACAGTGAGAGGCGCGCGTACCGCAAAAAAAAAAAAAAAAAGTTTTCATGTCATTTAGCTTTTCTTCCTATTAATGATTTAGTTTTAGCACCAGCATTTTTCACACCGTAAATCTCAACACAGCTATGGAGAAACAGGATATTTATATTATTGCCATAATTACGAGTTACAATGACAATAACTGTAGAGGAAGATGAAAGGAAATTCAGGTGGCAGGCTTTTAACAGACACATCAACCACCACACAATCAACCGAATTCGGTGTGCAAACACGTAAGACTTCAGAGTCCTGTTTCTTTAGTAAATACCAGGAAGAACTCATAACGGAAAACGCATCAGGGAAGCACACCTGGCTGTAAAGTGCAATGGCTCTTGTTGGGTCCAGGAAAAGAAGGCAGTGGTAGCTCCCCTACTGCCAACCTCTGGTCCCACACGAAACCTCCCAAATCACACGTGATGTGGGGTCTCCCTGTGGTATGTGCCCTTCCTCCTGTTCCAGAAGAACCTGCTGATTATCACTAGGGCTGATGCCTGGCACAGTAACTAAGGGGCTGTAAAGCTGGGGTCTCTGAGTGTGTATCCTGGGAATGGCTCCTAGGCCTTCCCACAGAGGCCCTGGACACCTCAGCTTCCTTTGGGGCAAAGAGGCCAACCACGCACCCACACCCGCCTCTGGAGGCCTTGTCTTCTTCTGCTCACCAACATGGGGTGGGCATGGAGAGGGGCGGAGGTGGAGAGAGGAAGTGCTTTGGTGCATGCAACACCTGGCTCCCAGATACTGGGAGAGGGTCTAAAGGTGGCTTGAGGTCAAGAAGGGGACCCTCTGAGGGTTCCCTATTCCTTCTCCCCTGGGAGAAGGTTCTCAAGACAAATGCTGGCACCTGCCCTTCCTCATGAAGACAGAACTCCCCTCCCCGGTCTAAGCTGTCTTTGCGCAGAGGAGGGAAACCCGAGACCTTCACTCCACCGTACGCCTTGAAGACTGCTGCCTCCTTTCCATCCCAACTTGGGGAGCTGGCGCCGCTGCAAGTGGACCCCGACGCAGGACATCCTCGTTAAACGGCTCACCAAGAGCCAATGTGTGCAGGGGCCTGCACCTACCGACACTGGCGCCACAGGTACAAACACAGGAGCGGGGAAAAAATACGGTTTAACCAAGAAGTGGAACCGGATGAAAGGGGTGAGGTGAGGATCCTTCATGGGAGTAATAGGAGGATGCCAGTATCAAATGAACAAGATGAAGACCAAAGCATGAGAGACAGAGACAAGGAAAAATGGGTGCTGGGGGAGAGCCCCCACTTGGGAAGCTAGGAGGGCACTGCTGCCGCAGCCCTGCACCTCTGCTCAGCCAGGACCGGCACCTTCCAGGAGGATTTTAACGAAGCGTGCAGCAGACGTGAGCTCAGCCAGAGCCCTGGACTCCCCACCACCTCACTTAATCCTTAATCAGCAGCTTAACATCTGAGCAAACTGAAGCCCGGATAAGACAGTGGTAATGCAACTATTTACTTGGCACAGCCAGGATCTGAATTCAAGCGTTCTAAACCTAAGCCATTTTGCTTTCCACTATGCTTTCGAATGTTCGGATGTCACAAGATTCCATGTGCCTAGAATAGCTGGTCCCATCAAGAAAAAGATACCTTGTGGAAGCCTTGCTGGCTTCATTCTCCTTACGCTAAACTTCCTGCTATGCATGCTCACGGGTTGAACACCTCATATCCCAACACAGACAAGCTGGCTTGGCTGGGGAGGCTCGTGCCTGCGAACGCTGACTGGCCAAGATGTTTTCTCCTTGGCCCACGAGCAATACGCTGGTTTCTACTCACGAGCGTTCAGGCTTTGGGAGCCCAATGTCAGTCACCCCAGACTGGCCACTCTCTCAAAAGATATTCTTTTGCGATGACCACGGTTACCGGGGCGAAGAATAAAAGTAGTGTTCCCTTAAAAGACCTGAAATGCTTAACATCGGAAGGTAATTTCAGTTTAAGGAGAAGGCAGTGAAATACGAGAATGAGCAGAGCTGGGACTTGGTCTCAGGTCTGTCATTAGTAGCTGGGTGACCTCAACCAAGGGGCCAAACTTCTTTGGGTCTTGGATCATTCCCTTGCCCTGCTAGCCTCACGTGGTTGCACAAAAAGAGATAAATGTCAATGCAGAGCAAATGAAAGGCTTAATAATCTTTGAGGTACATGTGCTGTGTATCTGAAAGTGCCCTGTTGGATCGTCTTCTTTTAGGTTTAGGAAGGAGCAAGGGCAGTGAAGGGGGTGAGACATCATCAAGTCCCTTCTGGGGTGTCTCTGACTCCTGAACAAGCTCTCTCCCAGAACTCCCCAGTTTTAAACGTGGCTCCCAGGATTAGACAGGGACAGATGTACACCACATTAACCCAGCTCCGTGTGGGCACGGCAGGCTCGAAGGTCATCAGACAGATGGAACTGGACATATTCTCAATGTGGTCTAAGCCACTGGTTCGAGGACTGGGGGAAATCGCGAGAGGCTAGTAGGTCTCCTGTAGCACTGGTGATGTTTCTAACACGGATGCTGGCCTGGCTCTTCTAGGAGCCTTCCTGGCCCTTGCAGGATGGACTGGGGTTTTTCCTGACCGGACCTCCTGATCTGTTTTCAGTGGTGGCTCTGTGTGTCCCACCTGCTTCGCCTCTCACTCTGCTTACCCACCGCTCTTTCAAGCTAGTCTTGCCTCTTTGGTGCAACGAGACAGCCAGGCTCCTCTGGATTCGAACTGCACCTCCCTCCAGACTACACTTGTATCTTGTGTGCTGGGGCAGTGTGATATGAGAGGTTTTTCAGCTCAGTCCAGTCCCAGCCTCGCAAGTGGAGCCTGCGCGATGCTCTAAGAGGGGTTTTCCCAAGGAAAGGACGCTCTGCATCCGGATCAGCTCTTCCCCAGCCCTGGCCTGGCCCATGCCCCTCCTCACCACCAAGACGTGCTCCAGAAGGTCCAGGTAGCCGAGGGTGCACTCTGTCCCGTACCGCAACGCTCTGGTGCGCACCTCCTCGCTGACGTCGGGGTGATAGGATGCTTGCTAGAGAGAGAAAGGAACGTCGACATCTTAAAACAGGAAGAGCCAGGTGGCAAGTGGACCAGGCAGCCAGGTGGGGTCACTTGCCCAGCAGTGCTGTGTAGCCCAAGACCCAGAGGCAGGAGACCTCGATTCTGGAACCCCTCCTGTTTTACCTTCAGTGACCTCTCTGAGAAACCTTCCCTGCCTCCCTGGAGAGAGGAGGGGTTCTCCTCCACATTCTCCTGATACCTCCCACCTGTCTGCACTGCAGGTTCTCTGACAACACTTTGTGTCTTGCTTTTTCTAGTGCCTGGAAGGCAGACAAAAGCAAGTGAATCTGGCCCCTCTTTCCTTCCTTTCTCCTCATGCCCCCCCACCCCATCTTTTATTGAAAGGTAAGAAATTCCACGTGTGCTAAAAAGATTCATGATTGGGGCTTACAGAAGAGGCTTACAGCAGAGGGCTTACAGCTTAACAGCATCAGCCTCTCTCACTCCTGCAGCGTGAAGTATTCTGAAGAACCCTCTCTGTTCACAGGCTCATCATTCTGTGACCTGATCACACTGCAATCACAGTGAGTCTCCCGACCAGGGCTCACTGGCTCCTGGGAACCTTCAGAGAGCGAGCTCCCCAGCACCCTCAAAGGTGCCACAAATAACTCATCTCGCATTATACACGTTGAGATAAGCAGACCAGGACATATGGCTTACACAGCATCTGGCCCTTTTTTCTTGTACTTGGGACCTGCCGACTTGAGTCATGTGTGAGACATCATTTCAGATGGTACGCCCATTCACGGGGCTGCCAGATGAACTGCAGAACGTCCAGTTACATTTGAATTTCGAATAAACAATGAAAACTTTTCATTGTATGAAAAGTTCATTGTATGCATAAGTATGGGGCGGTCTGTTTTTTATTTGCTCAGTCTGGCAACCCTACCCATTTAGCCTTTCCTCCTTCTACAACTTCACTCTGGAAAGAACTCGAGGGGCCTTACAAGAATACAAAAAATAGAAAACTGCAAATAAATCACAAGTCAGGACAAATACAAATTACACATTAGGATAAAAGGTCAAGGCAGAAGGGGAAGCGTGACCCGCCTCCATGCTGCCTCCAGTCAAATCCCTCTCCCCAGGACTGGGGGCTGTTGGGGGCAACACCTGGGAAATTTCTGCTTACCTGACCCCCCAAACCACCCCAAGAGGGGTGGGGATAATTCGAGTGGCCAGTATCTGTCATTTATGAGCCTGGTTGTATTCATCTGAGGACTCACGGGCCAGGCCTTTAACCCCTCCTGCGTTTTTTTAAAATTAATTAATTTTTTATTTTTTTACATCCTTATTGGAGTATAATTGCTTTACAATGGTGTGTTAGTTTCTGCTTTATAACAAAGTGAATCAGTTATACATATACATATGTTCCCATATCTCTTCCCTCTTGCGTCTCCCTCCCTCCCACCCTCCCTATCCCACCCCTCTAGGTGGTCACAAAGCACCGAGCTGATCTCCCTGTGCTATGTGGCTGCTTCCCACACTACTGGGCATATACCCTGAGAAAACCATAATGCAAAAAGAGTCATGTCCCAAAATGTTCATTGCAGCTCTATTTACAATAGCCAGGACATGGAAGCAACCTAAGTGTCCATCCACAGATGAATGGATAAAGAAGATGTGGCACATATATACAATGGAATATTACTCAGCCATAGAAAGAAACGAAATTGAGGTATTTGTAATGAGGTGGATGGACCTACAGTCTGTCACACAGAGTGAAGTAAGTCAGAAAGAGAAAGACAAATACCGTATGCTAACACATATATATGGAATTTAAGAAAAAAAAATGTCATGAAGAACCTAGGGGTAAAGACAGGAATAAAGACACAGACCTACTAGAGAATGGACTTGAGGATATGGGGAGGGGGAAGGGTAAGCTGTGACGGAGCGAGAGAGTGGCATGGACATATATACACTACCCTCCTGCATTTTAATTAGCGTCGCCCCCGTGTCTCCAAGTGCGAGGACACAGCTCATGTCTGGTTTGACGAGACACCATTGGGGGAAGACAAGGGCTATGATGCTCCTCCAGCAGGTAACGTGCAAGGCCCTCCTTGAGAGCTGTGCGGGAGCTGCTGTTCATGGCTGGTGGCTCTAACCTGGTAGAGCCCTTGGGGAGAGCAATCGAGCAGTAATTAGAATGTCATACCATTTGACCTCCTAATTCTACTTCTGGGAGCCTGCCTAAGGATATCATCCAAGGCACAGGAAAAACAGATATACCCAAAGATGTTCACTGCAGTAAAGCTGATGATTTAAAAAAAACTGCAGACAATCTAAGTATCTGATAGTGGGGGAAAGAGTATATTCATTACCAGAGTATTTTGTGGTCAATAAAGAGTCAGTTATAATGACTGCTAGTAACGCAGAAACAGTCATGTAACATTCATTGTAATCAGAGATATAAAATTGTATCTGACATAGACGTATGGACATGAAAGGAAGACCAGAAAGAAACAGACACGAGAATAAACTTAGGGTATAGGGAAGTCTGCATCCCCACTGGAGCAATTAGCGTAATCCTGTCTCTGATGAGTCAGTATGGGACCTACTGCACCTCCGTTTCTGCCCTGCTCAGCCCCAAAGGTGGTGTTCAAATATGGCCACGTGGCCCTCTGCTTGGCACAGAGGGTTCCTTCTTGACCCACCAGTAGGCATCCCTGGCTTTCTATATGTTCTTATTGCATGCCCTTTCTGGCAAGCTCACATTAGGAGAATTCCTTTACCCTTCCCATCTAGGATTGAACGACAGAACATACACGCCAGCCCTTCCAAAACTATGAGGTGCCCTGCATATACACCATGGTGGCCTTCAGGCCATATCTGGCTGGTAAATACTGTTCTTTTTCTTTTTTTTAAGAGTTTTTTTGTTTGTTTTTGATGTGGACCATTTTTAAAGTCTTTATTGAATTTGTTACAATATTGCTTCTGTTTTTCATGTTTTGTTTTTTTGGCCCCAGTGGCATGTGGGATCTTAGCTCTCTGACCAGAGATTGAACCTGCACCCCCAGCACTGGAAGGCTAAGTCTTCCCCACTGGACCGCCAGGGAAGTCCCTGGTAAATACTGTTCTGACGGAGGCCGTAACCCCTTCGGGGAATTATCGCTTCTGCCAGGGCAGATTCCACCGAGCGCATCAAAACTGTACTTGTGGCCTCAGGAGAGTCTAAACTCCCCGGCCCAGAGCACTCGGTCCTCAGGACAGTGGCCCAACCCTCTTGCCGCCCTCTGCTCCCCCCCCCCCCACCTACCCCTGTTCCCCACGCTCTACCCTCCCCCGCACCCAGAAGACTAGGAAATGCGGTGCTTTTCCCCACACCCAGCCCTTCAGCCTGGCTGCCTCCCCCTGCCTCTGCCCAGGGACCCCAGCCCACCCTACCCTTGACAAGGAACCTGAGAGGCCATCGTCCGACCCCGCACCAGCTCTCCCCACAACTCACTGCACCACAAAGAAGGGCCCTATTGCTGAGGACACCCAGATGCAACAGCTGCTCTTCCCTTTCTGTGGTTCAGCCCCATTTGCCCACCATGGCAGGGGGGTCATCGGTCCATCATGGAGCAGAAGTCAGGGTCCCTGGGCCACAGCTGTCCCTAGAAGGATGGAGGGCTGGGGTGGAGGTGCTCAATGGGAGGCTCTTACAGCTCTCTGGCTTAACAGATCAAAAATAAAGTGAAGGTCATAAAGCTCAGGTCTCCCCAGCTCCTTCCATGAGCACTGGCTTAGGGCAGCGGCCCCCACTGTCTCCTCAAGGATCAGAGGAGCTGCTCTAAGACGTCTGGCACAGAGAGCAAAAAGGCAGATCCCTGACGTTCTGTCTGGTTCCTCTCACTCACTGCCTCACCCAATTATGGCAACACCCCTCCGGGGGCAGAATGGCTGCTGACCTATGGAAGCAGGAAAGGGTGCAGGCTGACAAGGGGTGTGGTTTTCCTTTGAAGGGCCTGGAACAAAATGCCACACGTCCGCTTTACTACTGCCAGAGCAGCCTCCACTACAGCCCCTGGAAGAAGGTGTCCGCCTATTCAGGAAGAACTGAGAGGTAAAGCGGGAGGGTCAGTCGGCAAGCCTACCCCATGCCCTCTCAGACACAAACCTGCCCGCAGAGTCACCTCCCGGGAGCTGACGGGCACACCTGCCTTCCCGCGTAGCCTATTACACACACAGGTTAAGGTACCGAGCGGCTCCCTTCTACACGTGGCCAGCCCCTCCCCCCCTCCAAACTGAACCCAACAGCTCAACCGTGAACGAACACTACCCTACCCACCCCAAACAACGTCAAGGCCTTTACCTTGCAAGCCGTCAACATATCTGACACGGCCTTCCGGCTCAGGTTGGCGGTGGCAATCACGTCCTCCTGTCGACACGAGTTCCCAGCTGCCACGGCTTTGGCTGTTGCCATGGTGATGCCTTTGGTCATCCTGATGGATTCTTCAGGTGACGATGTCTTTTCAGGTACCTCTTTGGACTGGAATACCTGGAAGTTAGAAATCGAAGTGCTGAAAAAATCAAAAAGGGAAGGACAGAAATAACTTATGCCTCCCCTACCGGCTGCGGCTCAGTGTCTGAAAACCAAGCCAGCCACGGGAAGAAACCGTCAGATGGCAGGAAATTAGAAATGTGAATACAGTAATATCATTCTTGCTTTCAAGATTCCGGCGTGCATAAGCCTCACACACCTGTACTCGGCATTCATGGGGACAACGTGGGGAGGGAGAACGACCCACAGCATTAACTTGTTTGCCTTCGGAAACTGACACTCAATGTGTATTCATTACCCACTCACCCCCACCGGGGTGGGGTACGGGCGGCATCGTGCGGCTTCCCAGTTCTCCTGGCCCATTCCTGCTCCCGCTTCGGTAGTTCCCAGAAACTCCGCAGCCCAGTGGCTGGTTCCAGGGCACGACTGACCTGGATGCATTGCTCTGGACTCAGTTCTCTCTCTTTAAAAGAGTGTGGGGCTGGGGGAAATGAAGCGTTCGGTTTCTTCTATTCTTAGCCTTTCTTACAAATATAACTGCCTAATTGTGCGGAGGTGTTCAGGTTGAGTGTGCCACGTTGACACTGTGAATTCTTTAATCACACACACACACACACACACACACACACGCACACCCCTTTAGAGAAGCTGAAATAAATTAGCCATGGTAAGGTGAATATCCCACTTTAAAGTGCCACCTGCCAGCCAAGCCAGCCGTTTCTGCTTCCAGCCCATCCGCCATGGTTCTACCATGAGTGATGGGTGCCCTGGCTGTCTCTGTACACGAGGAATCCCGAACCAGGTGGGGCTGCTCTGTCTTCTGCCCTAGGCAGCCACGTTTCAGCAGAGAAGTCTTCCTGGAAGCAGAAAGGAGGACCCAGCCAGCATCCCTGCCATGTGCCAACCACTGTTAAACATCACTACTCCCCTAAAAATGAACAGCTACCGTCAGGCCGCCCAGGACCACCCCTGAATGCCGCAGTGGAATGAACATGGACAGAGCCCTCCACACTAACATGGGTCTCGGGACACATGCTCCTTTGGAGACCTCCTGTGTCCACGAAAATGCACAGTCTGGGTCAATTCTAAACCACATCGGTATACTTAGGTCGACCATGTGTCTGTAATTTCCCAAGAGAGCTCCAAATTTCAAATCGCTTCCGTTGCCACCATTAGGCCCACCCACACCTGTCAGAATGTGTGTCCAGACTTTTGGTAAGAAGTCCCCAGCCCGTGCAAGCAGGTTAGCGCCAGGCAGCAGCCTTAAGGCCTGTATGTTTTAGTTTCTTCTCCATGTGAGAACTAAGCACAACACCAACCAAGGTCGGATTCATTAAAAACAGGACAAGAGAACCCGAGCCTCCACCAGCAAAACCCAACAGAATTGCTTGTCTCTACTGCTGCCCTTCAGCGGCTTGTGGCCCTCACAGGTGACCCTCTAAAGACGCCTCCTTCCAAAAGAGAAGCTGAATCAGACCTCCCATTAAAAAGAAATCTCAGTTTGAAACTACTCATTTTCAGCATATTTCCATTTCTAGGGATAAGGATGATTCAATCCACAATTGTCTCAGGATCAAAAGAACAGGAGACAATCATAGTGTATCACCAGGACACCCTCGCTCTACGACGGTGGAACAAGGTAAGAGCGAACATGGGGTCAGTGTCTCTGAGATCAGACACCTCACACAGAAGGAAGCCTGATGTTAAAGGGAAGTGTCCCAGGTAAAGGCATCCAGGTTTTCCTAATAGCCAACCTCAGACTCCCAAATCCCTACGTGTGCAGCAGCGTGAGCTGTTGCCAATGGCAACGGGAATCAGCAGGGGCTACGTGCCTGCACAGTGTACACACCGTTTAAGCTCAAGGTGAGGGCAAGCGGCTACACTGAATTTTCCCTTTACCAGGACTCTTCTGTAGCACTTTCGTTTCATGCTGCAATTTTAGTGGAATTAAACCTGAATGGTCCCAAGCCATACATTAATTCATTTAATTACAATTACAAATTGATCCTAGCCAAACTCAGAGGTCAGTTTCACATGGGGTCTCCATGATACAAACGTACCAGCAGGCAGGCAAGTGGGCCTCCCTAGCTCAGGTGTTCCAGGTAAAACCTCTTTATGCGAGAAGTCTCAGAGAAGCTGCACTGGGGTCAGCTGTTGGATGCGGAGCCTGAGGGAGGTGACTGGCGGCTCCTTACCGTGAGCTCCTGCTTCATGTACTCGATGGTGGCCTCAAGCGCCCGTGTGCCCCGGGTGGCCTCGTCCTCCACCGCCTTCACGGTCTTGAGGAGGGAGGTGACATTGGTCACCATCACCTGCATGGGAAGAGATGTCAAGAGAAAATAGGGAGTGTGCTGAGGCCCCATCCCTCCTTTTAGTTCCGGATCTAATGCCACGAGTACCAGCACCTCTATGTGAGAAAGGAGCTCAGATGCACATCCTCCAACACTCTCGAGCGTGCATCTCTCACTGCAGCGCCCCTGGCACGCTTGCCCCTAATTGGGGCTCCACTCTACCTTGGCAGCCCCCTTGAGCTGGTACATGGAGGGGTCATCGGCGGGCTTGCTGGCAGCTCCCTTGGTAGCACCAATGAGATCTGAGAGGGCCTTAGCCACGTCTTTGATGGCATTGATCAACACCACCTGAAAGACAGCATGGGCCCAGGTGAGCAGGCTGCTCCAGGAGCACAGTCCAAGAGCAGGGCTCTCCATCAGCAGCTCCCAAGCCTGCAGCACGGGAGAATCCCCAGGAACCAGCCTTGGAGACTCTGATGCGAGGCTGGGTGGAAAACCAGATTGCAGACTTGAAGAAGCTCCCTAAGGAAGTCAGATGCTGAGCCAGAGAGTGGGACCCCGCTAGATGTAGCATATTCAGAAACACCGCCTCGCTGGCGGCTCTGCTGACAAGCTGCCTATGAAAGGATGAGGGCAGCTGAGCAGACACCCCGAGACGCCATGCCACGCACCTGTGCCCGGAACTGGTCACCAAAACCACTGAGAACAAAATGCAAGCCTCCTGCCCTGGCCTGCAAGGCCTCCATGGCAGCCCACCTGCGTCCCCAGACTTGGTTCCTGGGATCCTGACTCACTCAGCATGTTACAGGCATGTGGGTCTGTCTTTCTTCCCTGTTGGAAATCCTCCCTCATTCCAACCTCAGGGCCTCTGCTCTTGCTCCCCTCTCTGTCTGTAACCCGGCCTTTTTATCCTTCAGGTCTCAGCTCAAATGTCATGTCCTCAGAGACCCTTCCTGACCACTCTAGCTGTAAGCCCACCCCCACTGAAACTCCCTCAGCTTGCCCTGTTTTATTTATAGCACTTAGCAGTATGTGGAATTACTTTATTATTTATTCACTTATACACCATCTGTCTTCTTCCTCGACTTGGATGGAAGCTGTAGGAGGGCCGGCCGGGTCTTCTGTCTGTTGTGTTCTGCACTCGGGACAGGACCTGGCGTGTAGTGGGCACTCAGCAAGTACTCACAGAATGGGTGAATATACAGATGTGTACCCATGTAACACTGGATGGAACACAGTATCTTCACTCCTCTAACTGAACAGAGACCACAGGCCACTTCTTCTGTGTGTTACACTTGGAATCTCAAGTACCAGGCATATTTAGGAATTACATGATATTGGGTATTACATTTAAGTCTTCTGGGTCCAGCAGCTACAATAACAACTCCTACTTCTAGAACAACAACTTCCCTTCGTTGAGGGCAGTGTTCCAGGGGCCGAGCCAAGCACAATGCACGTTATCTTATTTAACCCTCATCACTGCCATTGTGAGTGGGAACTACGTTGCTCGTGTCCACACCGGCAGAGGCTGGGAATGGCAAGGTTGGGATTCAGACTCTGGTCAGTGTGATCACAAGGGCCACGGTCTTCACCTCCACACTGTATGACGCTCTATGGCCCTGGCTCTTCATCTACAAATGGGGTGAGCAGTGCCAGCCCTACCCCTTTAACTGCACTGCTGGCAGGATCAACTGAATAATGGACGTGAAAACGTCTTAGAAACTCTAGTGTCCCAGAACCTGCAAGCACAGCCACGCCATGACTGCCCAGCCTCCCAACCCTCCCTGTCTCTATCCCGTGGCTTCTCACCCACAGGGTGCACGGGACCTCTGCCAACCTCTGAAACCACAGGGCAGGTCGGGCTGTGATGGGGCTCGTGAGGGTGGGCACCACCACAGGGAGGCGCAGCGGGCAGGTGTGCTGCTGACACCTGGCGTACACTGTCCCATCCCGGGTCACTGCACAGCGACCAGCGAGTGGGCACACTTTTCTGAGGAGACATCTCCCACGGGCGGTCTCAAAAGAAGTTGGGCCCTAGGACATCTAGACCACTTGGGAGTTTAAATCTCTAAGCAATTCGATACGTTTCTCTGTATCCAAAGATTTAAATCCTCCCAGCTGATTCATTCCAAGTTGAGCCGGACTAGGTAGGGGGAAAGTGTGGGTTCCATCCCCACTGAGGTGTTTTGTAGCTTTTCCTTCCTCCGTGGGGGTAAGAACAACACCCTGGCAGACTTCTGTGAGTGTTTCGCATTCCGGAGGCAGCCGATCTGAGCTCTGATGTTATCAAAGAGAAAGCCAGCAGAAGGAGGAGAAAGCCAACAGACGGAATGTTTCCTTTACGGAGCTCCGCTCCAGTGGAGGACATCAGGGAGGGAAGGGTCACAGCCGTGTGGGAGCAAAGCTGGTGGCCCTGTGCTCACCGGAGAGTAGCTGTCGTCACCCCTGGCGCTGGATGGTAGGAGGTTCTCTCTCCAGTGTTGTCCAAATGGGCCGCGCAGGCTTGTTTACTGAGTCTGGTTTAAGCAGTGAAAACTGAAGTGTTTGCCACACTGGGGTTGAAATAGCAGAGGGATTTTGCAGTTTTGCACTCGGGAGTGGGGAGAATCCATCAATGACGGCCACGGTTGGCTGTTAGTTCAGCAAGAGCTGAACTGCTCTGCTGGGTATCTACCATGTGTGAGAGCAGTGCTTGGTGTGTAGGTTTCAAAGATCACGAATCCACGAATCCTGTCCTTGAGGAGCTGATGGTCTAGGCTGGGGAACCAAGGACCAGGTAGGTAACAGCAGCGAAGTGGCTAAATCCAAGGCAGCGTCACAGAGCGTGGAGCCCTTCCCTGGCCCTCAGCTCCTCTCTCTCTCCTCCCCTTAGAGCCAAACTTTTCTAGTGGGGCGTCTATACGCACTGGCTTCCGTCCTTCCCCCGCATCTGGCCACTGCTCACTCACAGCCCTGGCTGGGTGGCCACCGCCCTCCAAGGCCCCGGGCTTGGCTCTCAGACCTTTGTCTTTCTTGCCGCCTTGGCTGCCTCTCTGGTGGGTTGCAGCACTCCTTCCTCTTCACATCAGGCCCCTGGCTTTCCTCCTACCAGCGGCTGCTGCTTCTCAGTCTCCTTAGGTATCTCTTTCTCCTGAAGATGGTCCTAAATAGTGGATTCCTCAGCTCTGTCTTGATCCCTTCTCCTCTTCCTTCCACAGACAGTGGATGCAGTCACTGTCTGTTGGCCAATAACCCCTACAGCCACATCCCTCAAACTGAGCACGCTCAAGCCTACACACTTGTTCTCCCTGAGTGTCTCTCTGGAACTTCCAGTGCAACACGCTGCAAACCGAACTCACCTGCATCTCAGTCCGGGGCAGCCCTCCCTCCAGGGAGCCCCAGCTGGGTACACGAAGCCACCATCCATTCACTGATCCAGCCTGAAACGCGCAGTCCTCCCGGCCTCCCCCCTCTCCCTCGTCTCCAACGCTCACTGCGTCCAGTCGTTTACCAAGCCCGGCTGAGTCTTCTTTATAGACTCCTCTCAAATCTTCTGGCTTATCTCCATAGCCACGGCCACACCACAGTCCATGCCACTATCCTGCCTAGATGACTGCTTCCTACCAGTCCCCAAACCACAGACGCACCCGTGCACATGCTGTCCACACCCAAAGTTCCTATTTTGCCTTTGCTTTCTTCCGAGGCCTGGCACACAGTGCCTGTGGGACCATGAGGCCCGCCCGTACCTACCTGGGTCTCGGGGTCGTCAGAGCCCAGGCTGGCGGCCCCCAGCTTGACCACCTCGGCGAGCTGGGTGATGGTGGCTGCCGAGGACTGGGCTGCCTGGGCCAGCTTGTCTGGAGTGGATGCAGCCCCCGAGACCAGCAATTTCGTGTCTTCCACCAAGGCCTTGGCTGTCTTCAGGATGTTCTCCCTGAGAAAGGCGGGAGAGTGTGGGGAGGAGGAGAGACAAAGGGCAGAGCTTGGTCACTGGTAGTCAGGAGGAAAAGAAACCCCTCTACAGGCTTTTGTTAAAGAAGAGAGGTGATGCGTTCCTCCTCCCTTAATAGGAGGCTCTCATCTTCCATGTAAGAGAATTAGGAGAGAGGAGAGGAAAGTCAGCCCAGAATTCACATAGTCGATTAATGGTAAAGCTTCAATTAAAGATTCAGGCTCATCAGTTTGGCCTCCTTCCCCCCCCACCCTGTAGCTTCTTCCCTGTGGTTCCCACTATCCCTGAAAATACTTCATAGTTACAGAGACCTGTGAGGACACACGGGTCAGGGGACCTTGCCCTGGACATCATAGCCCAAGGGGCTGGGTTCTGGAAGGGGTGACAGGGCACTGGGAATCTCCTCCCCTGCCCAGTCCTGGGGCTGAAGAGAGAGGAAGAAAGGTGCTGGACATGTGGCGAGGATATGTGGGGTCTCCAGCAGCAAACGGAGACCCTGGTACCAGCCTCTGAAGCAGAGTCTCAGAGCCCGGGAGAGACAGCAGGCTTGGAGCTTGACTGTTCACTTAGGCAAGAGCTACATGCCTGCCTGGGCCACTACCAGTCCTACTAGGGATGGTGAAAAAATCAGGGGCACAGCTTTTTAGCTTAGAAAGCAAAAAGATCAAAAAGCTATCCTCTGCTGGAGCAGACTGGATTTAGGCTGTGAGAGGCAAAGCTGGAACACAACTCTGTTTGCAGTTGAGAAAAGGCACTTATTTTGATTACGTGGGTCACTTCCCCCACTTGAGCGTCCTGTTGAAATCAAAGTGGATAACCACATTTCTGGCTCTTGGGCAGCATCTCCAAAGTCCATCAGGCCATACTGAACCTCTCCCCATCCAGGAGCCCACAGGACAGCCTTCACTCCCATACCTGTGGTCTGCAAAGGTCTCGTTGTTCTCTGCGTTCAGGGTCCCTGCAGTCGCAAACATGATGGTGGTGTCCAGGTCGGCGATGATCCCAGACACAGCAGTGGCAGCTGTGATACATGCCTGGGTCCCCTTGTTCCCAGCTTGGAGAGCTGATAGCACCAAGGACACCTATAGGCAGAGAGGAAATGTCAGGGGGCGTGGAAGACGGAGAAAATATAACCCATAGGTTTTCAGACTACAAAAAAAAGGAAACACTGCAAAGAATGCTCAAAAAATAGAAGAGGAGGAAACTCTTCCAAACTCATTTTATGAGGCCAAAATTACTCTGATACCAAAACCAGGCAAGGATACCACAAGAAAATAAAATTACAGGACAATATCCCTGATAAACACAGATGCAAACATCCTCAAAAAAATATCAGCAAACCGAACTCAACAATACAGTAGAAGTATCACACACCATGATCAAGGGGGATTTATTCCAGGGATGCAAGGATGGTTCAACATCCACATATCAGTCAATGTGATACACCACATTTACAAAACAAAGGGTAAAAATCATACAGTCATCTTAATAAATGCAGAAAAAGCATGTGACAAAATTCAACAGCTGTTTATGATAAAAACCCTCAACCGAGTGGGTGTAGAGAGAACACACCTCAGTATAAGAAGGTCCACATACAACAAGCCAATAGCTAACATCGTATTCAAAGGTGAAAAGCTAAAAGTTTTAGACAAGAAATAAAAGTCATCCAAACTGGAAAGAAGTAAAACTGTCACAACCTGCAGATGACATGGTATTTTATGTAGAAACCCCTGATGACGCCATAAAAAAAAAATTTTAGAATAAATGATTTCAGCAAACTTGCAGGATACAAAATCAATAAACAAAAATCTATTGTGTGTCTATACACTAACAACAAACATCAGAAAGAGAAATTAAGAAAACAATCCCATCAAAAAGAACAGAATACCTAGGAATAAATTTAACCAAGGAGGTGAAAGATCTGTATATTGAAAACTACAAGACATCAAAGAAAGAAATTGAAGAAGGCACAAATAAATGAAAAGATATTCTGTGCTCGTGGATTAGAAGAATATTGTTAAAATAGTAGTTTGGTAGTATAAAACACTACCAAAACCAGTATGCAATTCAATGCAATTCTGATCAAAATTAAAATGGGGGTTTCCCTGTGGCACAGTGGTTAAGAATCTGCCTGCCAATGCAGGGGACATGGGTTCAAGCCCTGGTCCGGGAAGATCCCACATGCCATGGAGTAACTAAGACTGTGTGTCACAACTATTGAGCCTGCGCTCTAGAGCCCACAAGCCACAACTACTGAGTCCACGTGCCATGACTACTGAAGCCCGCACGTCTAGAGCCCATGCTCCACAAGAGAAGCCACCACAACGAGAAGCCTGCGCACCGCAACGAAGAGTAGTCCCTGCTCACTGCAACTAAAGAAAGCCTGTGCGCAGCAACGAAGACCCAACGCAGCCAAAAAAAAAAAAAAAAAAAGTAAAATGGCATTTTTCACAGAAAATGAACAAACAATCCTAAAATTTGTATGGAACCATAAAAGATCCCAAATAGCCAAAGCAATTTTGAGAAAGAAGAACAAAACTGGAGGCATAATGCTTTCTGATTTCAAACTATATCACAAAGCAACAGTAATTAAAACGGTATGGTAATGGCATAAAAAAAGACACGTAAATCAATGGAATAGACAGTCCAGAAATAAACCCATTCATATCTGATCAATTAATTTATGACAAAGGAGCCAAGAATATACAATGGGGAAAGAATAGTCTGTTCAATAAATGGTGTTGAGAAAACTGGACAGCCACATGCAAAAGAATCAAACTGGACCATTATCGTACACTATACACAAAAATTAACTCAAAATGGATGAAATATAAGACCTGAATGTAAGACCTGAAACCTCTAGAAGAAAATATAGCTGGTCACTTCTTTGACATAGGTCTTGGGTCTTTGCAATGAATCTGACACCAAAAGCACAAGAAACAAAAGCAAAAATAAACAAGTGGGACTATATCAAACTAAAAAGTTTCTGCACAGGAAAGGAAACCACCAACAAAATGAAAAGGCAATCTACTGAATGGGAGAAAATATTGATATGTGCAAATCATATATCTGGTAAACATATAAAGAACTCATACAACTCAATAGCAAAAAGAAAAAAAATCTGATTTTAAAAATGGGAAGAATATCTCAATGGATATTTTTCCAAAAAAGATACACAGACGGCCAACAGGCACATGCAAATATGCTCCACATAATTGTCAGGGAAATGCAAATCAAAACCACAATGAGATATCACCTTACATCTGTCAGAATGTTAATTATCAAAATGAAGTAACAAGTGTTGGCAAAGATGTAGAGGAAGGTGTACCCTTACACACCTTTGGTGGGAATAAAAATTGGTGCAGCCCTATATGAAAAACAGTATGGAGGTTCCTCAAAACATTAAACATAGAACTATCATGTGATCCCACAATTTTACTTTTGGGTATTTATTCAAAGAAAATGAAAACACTAACTCAAAAAGATATAAGTGCCCCCATGTTCACTGTAGCACTATTTACAATAGCCAAGACAAGGAGAAAACCCAAGTGTCCATCAATGGATGAATGGATAAAGAAAATGTGGTACATATACACAATGGAATATTATTCAGCCATAAATAAGAATGAAATCTTGTCATTTTCCACAACATGAATGGACATCAAAGGCATTATGCTAACTGAAATAAGTCAGAGAAAGACAAATACTGCATGACCTCTCTTTTATGTGGAATCTTAAAACAAAAACAAACACCAAGCTCATAGATAGAGAGAACAGACTGGTGCTTGCCAGAGGCGGGGGATGAGGGGTAGGAGAAATGGGTGAACTGTTTTCGTTTTAGTCTAAATAAATTGAATAAAAACGAAAACAAAACAAAAAAACAATCAAACTCATAGAAAAAGAGGTCAGATTTGTGGTTATGGCAGGGGGGTGGGGTAGGGTGGGGTGGTGGTGAGATTGAAGGAAGGTGGTCAAAAGGCACGAACTTCCAGTTTTAAGAAAGTCCTAGGGATGCAATGCACAACGTGATGACTATAGTTAACACTGCTCTGTGATCTTTATGAAAGCTGTTAAAATCCTAAGAGTTCTTATCACAATGAAAAGATATATAGATATGTATACTTTTTGTATTGATATGAGATGAGGGATGTTAACTAAACGTATTGTAATCATTTCATGACATACGTAAGAAAGCATGATGCTGTGCAACCTAAACTTAAACAGTGCTATATGTGAATTATAGTTGAATAAAACTGGAAAAAAAAAAAAAGGTACAACAAAACAGAACAGTGAATTTTCCCTCCGGGAGTCAATGCAACTCAGGGGTTAGCAGCACAGTTTGGCGTCAACAGCCTGCCTGAATCAGAGCACTGCCATTTGCTGGCTACACGACTTGGGCAGGCTGTTTCACCTCTCCGAGTCTGTTTCCTCATCTGGAAAAGGGGGCTATTACTTCTTGCCAGTCACGCTTGATGGGAGGAGTAAGTGGTGGAAAAATACATGTAAATGACTAGGCAGGTAATAAGGGTTTACTAGAGGGTACATGCTACTCTACTTGATGTTTCTGAAATCACAGAGAGGGATAAGGGTTGGGCTCCCGTAAAAGGTGTGGCTGTTTCTGTCCCCTCTGATCAGGTTTTCTGTGGAACAGCCCTCTGCTAACACTTGTCACTCCTTCCCTCGGCTGCCTCTTGTCTAGGAGTTCTTCATAGTGGACCCCAGAGAGGACCCCCTCGTGTAAACTCTCCACCTACCACTCCCTCGCACCATCACCTGCCACCAGCAGGTTGGCTAAGGCGTTCACTCCAGTGCCTTCCATGCCAGAAACCCTCTGCTGGCACCTGTCACCCCTCCAGTGCACCCTCATGTCCCTAAAGACACCTTCCTACAAGGCAAGCTGGACCCACCACACCCGTGGGGACAGCTGTCCCCCTGCTGTGGAGAGGAGCTGAGCTCCCTTCACAACTGGATCCCATCTCCCAGGCCTCCCCCCGCGTTCCTGCCACACAAGCCCCCTCCTTCCTTCCTCACCCACCCCCTCTCTTGCCCTTTTGGGTCTGCCCTCCTGGCTGGAGACAATCACACAGACACACCTAGACAGGTAAGAAAGACGGCAGGTGGAGATGGGAGGGCAGGAGATGAGCAGGGCAGAGGGATGTAGCAGGAAACTGCCCAAAGGCTAGGTGCTCTGCCCAAGCCGACCCCCTGCCTCTGACCCCTCTTCCTGGTGTCCTGGGTCAGGGATCCTCTGCTGGAGGAGCAGTAAGACGGAGGCCAGCTCAGGAAGACCAGGCTGCTTGGCCACGCTCACTAGCACCACGCAGCTTGGACCCCCTCCTTTCCTCCCTCGCGTTCCTGTTCCAAGGTTTCCTACGGGGGAACTTGGCACGAGTAACTTCAACAACAAGGAAGGGCTTTCAAAGGAGGGAGAGGGCCTTCCTCGAGCTGAGAGATTTATTTCCTCATCCTGGGGAGGCCAGGGAGGCCTGGACAGTCCTGTGGGCTGCGGAAGACTGATGTCCGGCTGTGGCGAGGGGCCTCGTACAGAGCAGCCTCTGTCCCGGCAGTTTCCAGGGGATGGTCCCCCTCCCACCCCTCAAGTCCTGCTGCCAAGCTTCTCAATGGTGCAGAGCTGTCCTGCGACCCAAGTGAAGGAGAGGGAAACACCAGCAAAGCACGGATGCTGCCACCGGCACCTCAAACGGCCTGCACAGCAGCTGCCCTGAAAAATGACTCTGAGAAATAAGCCAAGCAAAACCATCAGCAAACTGCGGGAGAGTCAAGGAACTACGGGGAATGAGGGCACGTTCAGAACGGGGCGCTGTGAACCACGGAAAACTTCCAGGGAGAAGGGAGTGTTGGAGGGCAGAGACAGGGAACAGCGCCTAGAATTGACTAAACGTTGAACAGTGCACCTGGTACCGTGCCAGGCTCTTTGACCCGTAGAGCTGCACGTAATCCACATACCCCGTAGGCCAGGTATTCTATTTCTTCATCCTCCCTTTACTGATGGGGAAGCTGAGGCTTGGCAGGGTGAAGTAGCTTAGCTGAGACCCTAGAGTCCGATGCACCACGCTATGTGATTCTCTCTACAGACAGCTGCCGACAGAGTCAGAAAACTTCCTGCCAGTGCCTGCTCTCCCACCACGGTGCCATGTGACTTCGAGGGTGCTAACCCTTCTCACTGCACTGTCTCATCTGGAAATAAAGAGGAGCTGTGGGTCCTTCTTACTCACCCCCAGCACCTGGGAGCCTCTCTGAGAAGGGAGCCTGGCGGCAAAAGTGTGCAAAGGGGTTGCAGGGAGCGGCTCCTGGCACTGGCTGTGACTTGGGACACCACCTGGCCAGTCTGTCCACAGGAGAGCCTTCCAAGTTGACCGCCAGGGCCCTGACCTCTGTGGGACTGTCCCTCTCACGTTCTCAGTTTCTCAGGACCACAGATCACCCCCAGCTGCCTGATGTGCCCCGGCCCCGGGGAGACCCTGGGTGGGAGGGAAGACGATCAGATCTGACCCAGCTGGCTGGTGTTTGGCTTAGTTTCCTGGTCTGTCCCTGGTCTCGGCGGGTCCCGCCTGCCCTGAGGGCTGCTCCTTACCTTCTCTGTGACCGCGCGGGCACACTCGATCAGCTCCCTTTTGGTGTAGCTGTCCGTGGGGCACACCTGGAGGGCCCCCGCCTTCTGCACCAGGAAGATGCAGCCGTGGCCCAGGTCCTGCACCCGAGTGCGAATCTGGAAGCCGATCTGTGGAGGCAGGCCCGGGGTGGGGAGGGGGAAGCATGATGGCCCTGCCATCGAGGTCTTCCCTACGTGGAAAATTTCTCTTACATCCTAGGGGAGCCTGGCTGGGGAAATTCCACTGCTATTAGGACGCTGTGTTTGGTGAACTATGGAATTTGGTTGATTTTGCTTCCTGTTTTAGAGACTGTAAAATACCCCGCAGCCCCCAGTAAGCAAGCTTAACAATATTTGTTACCTTTTCTGGTGCACTTCTCTACCTGTATCCTGAGCCACTAGGTAAGAATGTTAATTAGATGAACTCTGCGGGATCATTCATTCAACCAGTGTTTCATTATTCATTCAACCATTGCGCCCCTACCGTGTGTCAGGGCCTCTTCGAGGCAGGTAATGCATTTAATTTCATTGATTTCTCACAAAAGCCCTAGGGGGTAATTAGAAGTTCAGAATATAGAGCTTTAGCATAAAGCATATTTTAAAGTGTTCAGATTCTTGCAAAATTGCCAGGTTTACCAACCAGAACGCCCCCTTCCTCAGCTGTACCATAGAGGGAGAGTAACCATGCTGGGCCCAGGTTCCCTTTCTAGCAAGCCAGGCTGAGGTTTCCTTAAAAAGTTACATGTTTAGAGCTGCCGGCTTAGCAGGCGTGCATTCTTTTAATGACCCCTGGGTTGTGTGATTATAAAAGGTACTTTGCCTAAAAGAAGCCAAATAAGTTCCACTATGGATAAGGTGCCAGGTATCTCTGTGGTGTAGTCAATTCCACCTCCACCGCCCAAAGCTTGCATTCTTCTGGCTTTGTTTCACATCAGTTTTCATTTTGGTCTGATCAACACAGCCCAGGTAAGCAACTAAACACGGAACAAAACACCTCTAAGCTAAGCGTTATTTTCAAGAATCCACAGTAGCTAGAAGCTGTGTGCTGATCCTTCCAGCGTCTCTCAAGAAGAGTTACTAAAAGAGCCCCGGTTTTGTGAATAAAACCTGGGAATTCACACACCTGGGAATTTGGGCCACCTGGATGCTATCTTCCAACCTCATCCCAAGAGTCAGAGTTTAAGGGAAGGCGATTCCAGGTGTGAGAGGGCTGCAAATGCTCACTCTATTATTGAAACACACACTGCTTTCAGGGAAAAAGGTTATTCCCTTAACCCTTTAAGGCCCGAAGGATGTTTAAGTCCATTTGGTAAAACGTTCTCCTGACCCAGAAAGCTGAGCTTCTGCTCTTTGGGGTGTCTTCTATTCGTACATGAGCAGGTACTACAAAAGCTTCGCAATCAGGCAGGGCTTCTTGCTGACCATCTCCACATGGAGTACGACACGGGCATCATGCCAGGATCATGCAACCCGACAGCGCTGAAAACAGATCTGGATTAGCGCAGCATCAAGACCGCCACTGAGAACTAGAGAGGCTTGAATTCAGCCCACGCAGTGGCAAGGCCATTTAAGTATATCTCTTTGCTGGGCGTGTTTACTGGTTTAAACACAAGGTGAAGCGGAAGCAGGGGGATGCCCCAGTGAAGTTTTAAACTCAACCAGGCTCTCAAGGCTTTTCAGACCCATACAGTGTAACCCTAAGTACTCAAGGGTCAGAGCTAATACAAAGGCAAGAGCTCTGCTGTCAAGGATGAGCACAGGTCTCTAAAGGATAAGATGCCAACGGGGGAGTCAAGGAAGGGGGAAATGGAGGAAGAAACATTCACATACTTTCAAATAAAAGAGACCTTATGAGTTCAGCCTCCCCATTTTACAGATGAAGAGACTGAGGCCCAGAGAAGTGATGTGATTAGCCCAAGATCACACAGCCAGTTCCTGGCAAAGCCAGAGGAGAATTCAAATCTTTCATCCCAAGCATGGTGCTCTATCCATTAGATCAGTGTTTGTTTTTGAATTTTATTTCATTTTTTTATACAGCAGGTTCTTATTAGTTATCTATTTTATACATACTAGTGTATATATGTCAATCCCAATCAGATCAGTGTTTTTCTGATTTGATTTTTTTCCACTTAGCAACAGAACCCTTTCCCACCCCCCAATAAAATCGCTCATGGAACCTCAACATATAAAATGGAAGTAATTTGTTATTACTATACTCTTCCTTTATGAGTTAAAATTTATATCCTTGACCCAAAAAGTCAACCATGAGGCTTGGTGATCCGAAGACAGGGTTATGAAGGCCAGTTACAGCCTCGGCCACCAGCTCATTTCTGCATTTTGCCTTGCCTGCACAGGGTGGAGAATCCTGTTCCTTGTATAAAGCAAAAGGGAAGAGTGTTCTCACAGTTCCTCGACCACAGGAGGCAAGGCAGATGCTCCACCAGCCTGAGGCCTGCACAGAACCACCCACCGGCCCAGGGTAAGGTACGGGTGGCCCCCAGTGGGTTACCATTTTGGCCTAGAATACGTTCAAGAGCCCATGCTGCCTTTCCTAACAGTTTTTATATAAATAATTACATTATGTTTAAAAAGGGAAACTTGAGTCGAACAGACGCAGAACTTCCAGAGCACCTCGCTGGGCCGGGGGTATGAAACCACTGTGCCAGAAAAGAACGGACCTGTGCCAGGTTCTGGAAGAGTCTTCTCCCTGCACCCCTCCTGCCCCCTGCACAGAGCCGAGCCTGAGCTTTCTCTTTGCAGAACAGGGCACTAGGACAACCACAGGCCACCTAAATCACTCCCCAATCACCCCGGGGGTGGGTGGGAGAAGGCACCCGCTCCCGAGCTGTCGCAAACCTGAAACCTATGGACAGATGTGATAAACAGTGGGAAGACAACCCCACCGCACTCTCATGCTCCCTCAGCCCCTCAAAAGGCTCCGCTATAAAAAACACAGCCCAGCCTCCTGACGCTCAGCCTCCTTCTTGGAGATGACATCATGCATGTAGCAAGGGATCCTGTAAATGCAACCGTGGAGCTGGCACGGTGGTCATCAGGGATGAAATTCCAGTTAGGAAGCCCGAGGGAGACCAGCACCAGAAAGCAAAGGGATGAAAACAAACAAATGCAACAGTTGCAAAAGCTTTGGAGTTCTCAGTCAACCCAGGGCTTGGTCCTGGAGTCTCAGTCTGTGCCAGGTCACACAGTTGCCTTGCACATGCCGGGAGAACCCCCCGAGGCTTGGCTACACAAACCTCTGGCAGATGTGGCTGCATGATCCTATACGGACGCGTGCAGGAGAGATACCGTATTATGAAGGACTAGTTTTGAAATAAGCTTCACTCGCTTATTTTCACAGGCTCAGAGGGCTGAATGTAACAGGAAGGGATCGCAGGATGCCAGCCCCACCCCTGCTCTCAACCCATCACCCACCTGGGCAGCAGAAAGGACCACAGGCCTTGCTTCTAGCTCTGCCCTCTCCTGGCCACCAGACGCTGGGTGAGCACACTAGCCTCATGGGGACTTGGTTTCCTCACCTGCGACACAGAAACCTGCCCTGCCCACTTCCCAGGGCTGTGGACGACCAAATGGAAGGTACACGTGCAGAGTCTCAGCAAGTACAAAGTGACACATGAATGCTCACTATTGTGAAAAGCAGCATCTTGGTGCAGGGCAAAGAGCAAGGATTGCGATGCCCGACAAACCTGGGTTTGAATCCTGACTTTTCTACATATCGACCTGTTACCTTTTTATTTACTTACTTGAAACGTTCACTTATTCCAAAAAGTTATTTAAAAGGGGGCTTCAACACTAACTGTTGTAGCTGTGTGGTCCTGGGCGATTTCACAGAGCTCCCTGAGTCTCCTTGGTTTGCTTATCTGTGAAATGGGGAAGGATGAATGACTCTCGTCTCACACACTTGCAGTTGTGGGGCATATGGGCCAGCGCCCAGCATAGTATCTGCGCCCCGTATCGACTGGATGAACAGCTCGTGTATTCCTACCCTTCTCCACCGGCACACGGGTTAGCTAGGGCACTTAAGTGAAGGACCCCAGAATCAACATACTCTACGTTACTGCAATTTCATAAAACATTTTGTACTGCTGGAGGAACATCCGAGAAGGGAATGCATTTTTAAGGCTGTTTCAGATAAGGGCTTTAAAAATGCTAAGCTTCTCAAAGCAACACTAAACTTCTCAGCAAACATGACCAGCCCCCAACCCCCCACCCCCGAATGATCCAACTTCCCACCAGTATTTATTATAAAGGAATGTTGCTCCAAGACATAAAACTTGGAGTTTGAAATTGGCAACTTGAGTAAAGCAATACTTGAACCTCAAGAAAAACCCTCAATTCCCCCTTCCTGCCCAAATAAAAGGAAAATGGAGAAGATTGTCTCCTGGTTTTGTGCCTTGAGGGAAATTAGAAGCCTGGCCTTCATGAAGTTCTGGCTCTCATTTCAATTGGAGGGGGTCTAAGAAACACTGATCCATCATCTGTACTGCCTAAAACTAAACAAAACGTACAGATTATTCTCAGGCTTTAAGATCAATTACATCTGAAACCAGGTCAAGTATAATTTGCCTGGGAGAGCTTGTGGAAGTTGGAAAGGCAAGAATGGATGTTATCTGACAAACCACAGTTTCTCCTTAGAAAATATGGCAGGAAAAACCAGTGTGTAGAGCAGAAGCAGGACATCACTCTCCCACCTACAGAAAGTGTGCCTTGGAGTGGAAAGTTTTAGATAAAAGTCTAGAGCAGACAGCCATCTCATCTGCGGGGAGAGGCCTGGGCTTCTCACCGCAGGCTCCTAACAAATGTTCCTGCCAGCTTTTAATATGCAGTATTATAAGTGGTTATGGCAACGTGTCCTCAGAGACGGCACCATCGTCACTAAACCTTTTCTCCGGCATTTACTTTTAGAAGCCTGTGGCTCACGGTATCTATGTTTTTTTGTCTTTTTTTTTTTTTTTTAAAGAGGAAACTCGTCATAAATTGCAAACGTTGGAGGGTTTTAACTTTTCTGGGGAAAGAAGTTATCACAGGGACGTTAGCAAAAGTTTGAATTTTCCATGGAAAAACGAGCAGAGAAAGCTCCAGCTCGATGTGCAGAGGGCAGAGCTAGGACTTTTCCTGTCATTGTCACATCCTGGAGAAGACCAAAATGCTGACTTGGCACAGCGGACTGCAGGACCGCAGTGAAGGGGGAGGCTTTTTACTTGCCCTGGATATAAATATTTTCACATGCTGTGATGTAGGGCCCTCTTGGGTATACAAACAATTCCACAGCCTTGGAATAAAAAAACTACATTGCTTCAGGGATCTCCTAACCTTCTCAGTTTTCCCCCAAATATCTGTCTGGCAAACGCACACAAAGAATTTTCCTTTGCAAGCCACTGGTAATTTTATATTCTTTCTGCTCCTTTTCACTCCAGGTCACACTGCTTGTGTGTCTGGAATGTAAAACACATCTCAAGATGTAACCATGAAAAGGGGAAACCTTAACGGAAACACAGCTGCTACAAGGGCAGGGCCAGTACCTAGAGTAACTTGCTATTGTGCTTTCAGCAATGCATTTTCTTTCCCGGCTGCTTTGGCTTTCTTTTGTACGTGGCTTCAGTGGTCTGGGTCGCAATTAGAAAATTGCTTGTTTCACCCAGGGGGTGGGGTAGCTCATAAGAACTCAGATGTGGAAAGGGCTCCACAAATCACTAGGTCTTCCCTCCGTAAGGCAGGCAGGCCAGCAGTGAAACTCACCAAGGAAGAGGCATGTAAATTCCACCTTTAAAGATTTCTGGAGAGGGAGATCCAAACCTCCCCCACAATCACAGTCTCTTTTAGTTTTCAATCCTCTGGAAAAGCCAAACACTTCTTCCTTTTGTCCAACCAAACTTTCCCTTACTGTAACAGAAGGTCCCTTATGCTTGTTTCTGACATTCAAAATGACATGTTAACCAAACGAATTATGAGTCCAGATGACCTTACTAAAAGAGGGAGTATGTTTTAAAAAAGAAAATGATGGGCCTGTGTAAAGAAATCCACAGAACCGTATGCGGGTCTCTGATAATTTTTCTTTCCTGGTAATGACTTGACAGACTCATGGCAAATAGAATTATTCATGCTGCAGCCTAAATGCCCAATCCTCAATAAAATCTCAAAATGCAGGCACTGTTAGAAACTGAAGTCATCCCATGCTGGATATATATGTATGCCAGTACATACATATGCTACTCCCATTTACATGCATTGTTATGACATACGTTAGAAAGTGATTTTGTTCTGGGTCTTCATTTCTGTAGTGCTGCTGGGAGTCTTGGTGAAGACATGCTTAGACCTGACCCCCAGGAGAGACAGCACTGAGTAACTTGGGGACACTGTCCATCACCGCAAGGAGAAGGGAAGACCAGCTCCAACCTTCTGCCTTGACAGCCTGGTTCGTTTCGACATGTCATGAACAGGGTTTGCCCTCCATAAACAGCTTGCCGAACTTCACGGATGTAGTTACCTTGTTTTCCCAGGGTCCCTGCAATTCACTCCATTATTCTTTACTGCAGGCTGGGCTTTCTTTCTCTAGGGAGCCATGCAGTAGCTCAGGCCCGGGCCCCTTCCGTGTGTTCACATTGATACAGGTGTAGTCGGGCACCCCAGAGCTCTACCCACCCTGCATGCTTGCCAATGGACCACTCGATTTCTCAGAGGTATTAGATATGGGACCTCTTAGTAAGTGGCCTCTTTTGTCGTTTTAAGACTCCTACGGGGGCAGGCATCCTGAGGTGCGTCTGTGTTGGGCATTAAGGAAAGTGAGTTTAGGGAAGGCAGGTAGGTAAGGACAAGGAGTCCACAGAGGGGATGGGGGCAGGGATCTGGGCCCGTTCTTAAGAGGCTGCCAACGATATTTGGGCAAGACTTTGTTTCATGAAAGCAGGCTGGCTACACAGCCCTTTCTCAAGGGAGGGGCAGCTGAATCCCATACTTGGCTCTTCTAATACTTCTGTCAGCCTTTGGGAAACATACAAGTAATCGAGGGGGGCTGCGAAGCAGGAGTAGGAAGTAAGAGGAGGATGGCAGTGTAGGTTCCACCCTTGGCATCAGGCGATGGGGCTGGGGCATGGAGACCCAGAGTCCTGAAAGCCCACCTCCCCAGATGGCCCCAGATCTGCGCCAGGAGGCCTCAGGAAGGACAGAGAGCCTGGAGCACAGGATGCGGCTGCTGGGTGTGAACCTAGGCAGGTTGGCAGCAAGAGGAGAGGGAACTACACCTGCCTCTGGCTATTGGGCTGGGGTCTTCCGGAGTGGAGCTAAGCTACAGAGAAGAGTCCCCCCGGGAGCAGGCACCAGTGTGGGTTTGCTTCTTAAAACAGGGACTTAAGGTGGCAGACCTCCTCTGGTTCCGCCGTGGCTGCTGCCATCTGGCCCTGGAGAGCCAGGTGCCCATAGTCACTGGTCATTTGTGAAGCCAGTCCTCCCAATTCCTCCGGGTTAGTAACCGACTTAGTCATCTGGAAAAAGAAAACAAGCAAGACACAAACACACAGGGACACACAGAGAAAAGCATGAGAACCACGTGTTAATACCACTGGGAGCCAAAGGGTCTCATTCACTTTTAAGCTTGTGGCTTGCGTGTGGGGCTGGACGCTGGAGAGGGCAGTTCAAGCGAAGCCCATGCTGCAGCCCGCATGACAGGCCAGCGGCTCCCGGCCAGGTCAAGGCAACATGCTCAGGTTCAGGCCGTGCAGCGTGGAGGCCGGGCCTCAGGGTCCGCTCTCTGGGAGGTGAGAGCAGCAGCCTCCACCAGCCCTGCCCCGTGGGGTTACCGGGAGCCCCCCAGAGACACCACAAGGGGACCCAGCCCCGTGCAGGGTGCAGCCCTGGTCACACGTTGTTCCCGGGCTGATCGGGTCTCTGGGGACTCAGGAGCAGGTCCCACACCGCCGAGAGAGGGCACAAGGACAGGATCATCGGGAAACAGTGACTGAAGAGATGGGTAAGCCTAACGTTTCGG
Organism: Leucopleurus acutus; assembly: GCF_964270905.1. Lineage (NCBI taxonomy): Eukaryota > Metazoa > Chordata > Mammalia > Artiodactyla > Delphinidae > Leucopleurus > Leucopleurus acutus. The sequence goes on along the minus strand of NC_139142.1, from coordinate 131,761,161 downwards.
TGGAAGAAACTCACAGAATTCAGCTGTGTAATAACATTGTGCCAAAGAATGACAACGTTTCAGCCACAGATTCAGTGAAGAGAATACTGTAGCCTAAATGGTCAAGTTCTGCCTTTTTAGTCTCAAGATATTCTGTATTTTCCTCCTATGTGATAGAAAACCTTACCTCCACTTACCCTACCTAGCTAATACCCTCATGTCTAGTTTTTCCTCCTCTGACAAAAATGCCTCTTAGAACTCACAAGGGCAGTCGTAACCCACCACCCAGAAAGGTATCCATGTCCCTCTTGGGTCCAAGGCTTCCCTCTGCCCCACCTGTTCTCTCGCTCTGGATGACGATACTTCCCTCTCTCTTTGTGGCATCTGAAGTTCTTGGTTTTAAAGGACTTAAAAAAAAAAAAAAAACCTGTTAAATGACTCCACATCCATTGAGGGTGGGAATGTGGGCCCGTCTAAGGCATGTTTACCAGGAAATGTCACAGGTTTTCGGGCCGAGGTGTGGGTTCCCAAGGAATGCATGCCACACCCCGAGAGAACAAGGCTGTGCTAACAGCTGCTGCATGCGACCCTGCCACAAGGAGCACAACAACCCTGGGGGCCGCCCAGTGTGGTGGGGGGAACACTCACCCCCTCTGGGCCCTGGCCAGCCAGCCCAGGAGCAGCAACGCAGCCCCAGGCTGGGCTCCTCAAGTGCATGGACACCCAGGGTCAAGACAGGCCGGCTGAGAACCCGGCCCAGGAGATATTCCAGAACCCCCTGAGGCCACTGGAGACATTTTCAACCCTGCTGCACTGTGCTCCCTGCTTGGAGAAATCAGTACCGTCGGGCTGCCGGGCTAGCTGGGACGCCCCTGAGCTCTCCTGAGCAGGGCCAGCCCGAGGCCGATTCCAGTCTTCTCCCAGTCGCTGAGATGGGCACTGTTCCTTCCTCCCTCCCCAGCCCAAGTCCTTCTCAACAACAGGGAGTCTGGCTCAACCGCAGAGTTTCTAAGAATGAGCAGCAGCCGCCGCCAGGGAAGCCTTTGTGGTCCAAGCTCAGCCTCTAGTGGACACATGACTACATGACAAAACCATCCAGAGAGGTGCCCGGCCTGACGGGGCAGGAACCACGCAGTGGCGCAGTCTGGTCCCTCCAACTCAGGCTTAGGTGGTAGCATCAAAGAGGCATCTTTCAATTTTATCCTGTGACACCTGAGCTTTCAGAAGTTAAGAACTTTCTTACTAGGCACTTATATTAATTCTTTGAGGACAACGTTTTTCTTTTGTTGTACAACTTTTTAACCTATCAAGATAGCATTCGCTGTCTCTCAATGCCATTTATATCTAAACAGCCATATAATACAATTCTGATTGCATTACATTTAGCAAAAAAAAAAAAAAAAGTCACCTCCAAAAGTTACATGCCTTCTGTTGTCAGGAGAAAAATTTTTTTATATAACCACTGTTTCATTTTGCCTGAAAGACTGGCAATGTCGTACTGTTCAGCACTGTCCAAGGATTATAACTTGATTCCATTGGACAGCCTTGGTTCTGTCCCCAAATGTCTTCTCTTGTACTGTAACTTTAATCCATAAAAACATTTCAAGTCCTCTGTGAGATAAATAGGATTTTTTTTTTCTTTCTCTATAACTCGCAATTTCCTTCTCATTTCCTCCTTGATTCTAATTTTCTCTCTTTCCTTTGCTCCCCTGTCCTCGTGCCCAACTCTCAGTCATTTTTAATTCCCTTTTGGAGCTTTTCCGTGAGATGAGAAGTCCAGCGGCCTGGGGCTTCTAGACCACAGGCAGCCAGAAAGACCACAGATCAGGACAAAGCTGAGGCCCAGGAGGAACTAGAAACACAGAGGACTAATCTCTCTCCAGCACAGATGCCAGATTTGAAGACTCAGTGGTGTGGTGGATAAAAGGGCAACCAACAGTGGGGTGCAGGGCGAGCCCATTTTCTTCTTACCATTTCCTGAGCTGTTACCGCAATGGCTTTGGAGTATTTAACCACTGTCGTCTGATAGTCGACAAACGTCCCCTTTGGTTCTGGAGGAGTGCCTTCATCCAGCTACAGGGGGGAGGAAAAGAACCCAAAGGTCATCAGAGGCCTGTTCAAGTGTGGGCTTTATTTTTTAGAATCAGGAACTTGGGAAAATGGAGAGGCCTTCAGAGTTTCTTGGGTCCAGAGTCAACAGAACCCCCCAACTTCTGTGATAAGGACCTCATTACAGGCGCACATAAGGTACTGGGGGCACACAGGCAAGGAGAGGACCCCCAGTGTGTCTGAAGGGAGTGGCAGGCTGTCCAGAGAAATGATGTTTCAGCCAAGTCTTACCAGGTAAGCAGTGTGCCACACACAAAAGGTGAGGAAGGAGTCCCAAGGAGAGGGAATAGCGCTCAAGCACATGGAGGTGGGTGTGAGCCAGAACGTGCAGGGATGTCAGAATGGCAGACAAAGAGCTGGGGGAGGCCACAGAACCTCCATCATGAAGGGCTTCCCTAAGAATGGTATAGCCCATGCATGTCTCTACGCTGGAACACTCACTTCTGACCTAAGCTGGGGAAGAGAAGGAATTGGAAACATCAGGAATGACTTGTTCATCTGACTCTAGTACCACAGGAACTGAGAGAAGGGTGAGATCACTGTGGAGCGGAATAGGTGGAGAAGTGGGACAGTCCCTTGAAGGGCTGGGGATTTATTGGCTCAGAAGACTTGAATTTGAGACCTGGTTCTAGGACTCGTGAGTAAATACCCAGCTTGAGGCTCAAATTGGTTCTCAGGACCTTCACTGGAAACGTCCAAGCATCAGAAGGTGGTAGTAAAAGATCAACTGAGACGATACCTCGTCTACATGAAGGGAGAGGAGAGGATAACCATGATGATGAAGATCATGATGGTGAGAAAGATGATAATGTCAGTGATGATTATGATGAAGAAGAAGGCCACCCATCCTCACCACCACCATCGTTGTGACTGTCACCACTGGTGGCTGAACGATATTCTAGGTGAGGAGACGAGGTGAACAGAAAGGACTACAGGAAGAGTGAGTGCAGTGAACACGAGGGGGCTGTGGAAGGGGTGGGAGTCAGGCTGGATCTGTTTGATGAGGAACCTTGCAATCATGAAGAAAATGGTGGGATCTGCAGTAGGCAATGCTCTATCTGAGAAGATCTCCCTGGCAGCTCTCTGCCAGACAGTCTGTAGTCTGGGAAGACATTAGGGACCAGAGGTTAATTAGGAAAAGAGTAGGTGGAGTGGTCAATGAGAGCTACCTGTTGTGAGTAGATCCAAGCTACATATGCGAGTTGAATGAATGCATCACTGTAACCTAGTATGTAACGTGGTTCCACAGGCCAGGATGTAATGTCTACCAAGCCAACAATACAACCTCCAGGGTAGATTTTTTTTATGTTTCTTTATCAGGGAGTTCGACACTGCCAAGTATCTCCGTCACACTTTGGGGGCCCGCTGGTCAAATGAGGACTGAGCTGTGGACTCATACACTCAGTATAAATTAACTGGGCGTCTTGTAAGGGTCGAGCCATGTGCTGGGAGCCTTCATATGAGATGTGGTGTAACTGCAAACATGCCAGGATGTTGGACTAGAGGGCAGCTTAGAACACAGTGGCCACTGGTCACCATGATGAACCTTCCAGTGTGAAGAGAATGAGAGAAGTAAGAACAAAGTAGTGACTTTTTTTTTAGGATTTCAAATTTACTTAGTTGAAAGAACTTTCCTTTATTCTGAGATTATAGCCTTCCTACTTTTTTTTTTTTTTTTTGGTGTTAACATGTCCTTTATTTTATGAAATACTACTGATGTAGATATCAGGGTTTTTGTTTTCTTTCTTTAATTACCTTCCTTGGCCAAAAAGAAAAAACAACCCCCCCCCCAACACACACACACAAAAGCAAACAAAGAAAAGGGACTTAGTCATAAAATCCCGAAGACTGAGACTAACCTCAGTGAACGGGGAAAAAAAGATTTAGAAAACTTGAGTGATTTGCCCAAGGTTATCCAGAAAGCTGATTAGTTCATGGTAACCTACGAATTCCCAAACCTTCTGGTGCTTAGATACAGAGAGAGAATTTCAAGGGGACACTCCAGAGCAGAAGCTCCAAAAGTGGCAAGAATTGCACCGAACTTAGAATCAGCTCTGGGTACACTTTCAGTTTTTCTGCCAGTCACTGCCTTTTGGAACTTTAGACAATGATTCTAAGAGTATATCAGTGTTTTAAGCAAATAACCAAAACTCAGATAGAAAATGACATATTTACAATGCGTTGCTGCTTAGGGGCTCAAAGGACCTGAGATACCACTTAATACAAAGTCTCCAGTGACGGGCAGGCTGGGGTGGGCTTAGAAAGGAGACAATGGGGAAGAGGCATCGTGCAGTACCCAGGGTGTCAGGTCAGGGTATGTAGGAGTTTAGGGGTATCAATGAAACCCCAATTATCTACTTTGCAGAACTGAGGGGAAAAACCCCTTTGCTCCCGGCCTCTGGGGTTCATGTTGTTAGTGGCTCCTAATTATTGCTATCAGGTAACACCAGACCTATTTCCCAGCCCTTCCAAAAGAATGAGGCATGTCCTGGGCCGAGAGAGCAGATGTCACACCCCTGAAATCAGACAGTACAAGAGCCACTTTCCTTATTAAAGATTCATTGCAATATGCAAGGCTAAAAAGGCTATCAAAAAAAGACTTCCATCTTCCAGGGATTTATGGAACGCTTCCCTATCATTAGAGTGACTGTGAAAAATACCTCCTAAGAAGAAAGAGATTATCATTTGAAGCTCTCATTTGTACTGAGAAACCTTGAGCTCCATTATTTAATATCCTTGATAGATACATGGCTTAATTTCAAAGCTCTGGTGTTCCGATGTCCTGAAAACCAAACAAACCCACTGAGACTTATCCAAGGGCCTTGAGGAAGAGGGCAATTTACTCGTGTTCTGCCAAACTGTCCAGATTTGAAGCGTGAGAAGCCCACAGCAGAAATTACTGGAGTGCTTTGACAAGGCAAGCCTGGGGTCTCTAAGGGGTCCCCAGCATCCCAGCCTAGCCTGGGACATTATCAGTCTGATAATGTTTGCATAATGTTTAATGGGAATTATCCTAATTACAGTTTCAGGCTATCATCTCTTCCTGGAGATACGAACCAACCAATCTTCTCTAAATTAGCAATTAAAGACCACTTATTATCCTGAAAAACCACATTAGTGTATTCACAATCTGACAATGGACATTTCCAAACACAGAGGAAGTCTACAGTTCTTAGCTATGCTATCAGAGGATGGCAATTAGACATTGACGAGTAGTTGTTAATTCTGATGAGCATCAAACAGACATTAGTGAAGAATTCCTTGGGGATCCTTCAAAAGAGCAGGAGATACTGTCCAGTCATCCTTCCCTACTGACCCAACTCAACTGATGGGTCACTGGAGGAGAAATGATACCCCTGTCATCTATGTCTGTTGTCTACAACTGGTCTCTGAGGGCTTTTACACTTAACCATTTCAGTGGTCCCTGCATCTGGCTAGATACCAGAACCATGGGGAGATTTTGAAATTACTAGGCTTCACACCATAGAGATTCCAAGTGATCAGGGCCGGGGTAGGGCCTAGGAATGTGCATTCTAAAATGCTCCCAAGGATTCCAAAGGAGCCATTCTGAAGACCAGCACTTGGGAATCACTTCGTTATTTCATTTTGGAGTTTGCTCCCCACGACAATCCTACGAGGTATACAGGGGAGGTAAATAATTACCTCCATTTTATAAGTGAGGGGACCAAGGATGCCTTCTCCATCTCTTTCTCCCCCGTGTGAATGTGGAAGGAAGGGTGCGACCGGCTTACAAAAGTAATGAATGAATAATAAAGAATGAAGAATATGCTGGACATATGATAAGCAGACACCTCAAGAAAAGAGGAGGCTTGCTAGTGGCAGCCTGGATCAGAGGGCTCCTCTGACAGCTCCTTAGAGAAAAGCCCCTGGGACCAAGTTAGAGGGGAACCTTGGAGGAAATGGGGCCAAGGAGTGCAGGAAAGCATCTGGGGGCCCAGGCCCACCTTGCTCATGGCTTCTGCGATGGCGTCGACCATGCCTCCCACCAACCCCACTTCACTGGCAGCTTCATTCAGCGTCACCATGATGTCGTCCACGGCCTCCTTCATGAGCTGGGCGGCCTCCGTGATGGCATCGTGGGTGTGCTGTGCCTGAGGTGGGGGACAGGGGGGAGAAGGTAACTGTAAGATGTTTCCATAAGCAGAAGACAACGGTGCTCAATCTCTTAAGAATCACTTCACTTCTTTTACAGATAACCTTAAAAAGCAGAATATAAACCTACATCCCCGTTATGGAGCACAACAAATGTATGCTCTACTTTTTCCTTTCCTTTATTATGTTTGTACATTTGTTTGCAAAATAAATAAAAATCAGAAAGACAAAAAGAAAAAGATCTCTTTTTGCAAACAAAAGGAAAAACAACCCTGCAATTTCAACCAGCGTCTTATGACGTGACTAATTTTACGTTACTACGTTCAGGGTGGTAGAAAGAGAATGCCACAGATTCCCTAATATACAAGTTGGCGGATTTAATAGAAAAAAAATATATATAAAGAAAAACACGTGTTCACAACAAATGTGCTTCTCTTCAAAGTTGCCCAATACACTATAATTCCCTTTCTATAAATACAACTGGATTATGGAAATAGAGATACATACAGGAGGCAGAAATCTGCAGAAGGCTACATGGGCTTTGGAACTATGTCACAAATGACATTTACATGAGTTTGGAGGGATGAATGACGAAAGTTCTCCAGGGATAGACACTCTGCAGGCAAAGCCTGAGTGCTCATGAGTTCCCCTAGACAGTCCTCAGAGATGCTTTAACAACATGTATGGAGCCCAGAGCAGGCCCTGGCAAGTGAGTGAATGAAAGGATGAAAGAATGGTGGTGCCAGGCTCCCTAAAAAACACCTTGAGTGGTAGCAAGATGAAGGAGCAAAGAGTGAAGGTCCTGGGGTCAGAAAAAGCTGGGGTCGAATTCTGTCTCCACTGCTAAGTAGCTAAGTGGTTCTGGGCGTGGGTTCCTAAGCAAACTGGGAATAATTATAACAATGCTATGCAGTGGAATTCTGATGAGATGAGATGGTTGTAGACATCTTATCATTTATAATAAGAGCAGTCTAGTAGGGGACCGTGTCCTTACCTGGGAAATCTGAAATAATGCGGGGTATTTTGTGTCAGAAGTGCATTGCATCCGGTACCGGATGCCCCCGTGCAGTGGCCATGGCTGCCCTGATGCTCCTCAGAGGAAGATGACCCCTCTAAAAGGCCCAAGGAATTGCACCTTTACTTTGGTAGATGAGAAGGTAAGGAAGCCAGTGAGAGATGGTAAATAATAACTCTTTTGAGTGATTAAATAAAAGAGAAGAATTCCAAGAAGAAGCTACGTGAGCCATGGGAACTGGCTCAGCTGGCAGAATTAAAAAGCCACAGGAATCAAGAAGAGTCCTCCCAATACAACCTCTGATGAGATGTGAAATATGTGATGGTTATCCTGAGGCAACCGTGTCAGGATGCAAAGCTCTCTCTCTGAGGGATGTGATGGAGTGAACTGGTAATTTAGGTTAACGGCTGATTTCATGGCACAGAGAAGGTAAAACACTACATGTGCAGATTGCTTTATTTTGATGGAAGCCTGAAAAGTGACATCTCCTGTACATAACCCTCCAGAGACAGCATCGCACACAAATATGTTCTCATTTATAAAAAAGATAAAATGTAAAAAAAAAAAAAGGTAAAATGTCAGGTGTGCATTTCTGTAAATCTCTCTTAGAATGAGGCAACTATTGGTGGCACAAAAACGTTAGCAACTCTGTACCTTCCTATTAAACAAAGTACACATTTGCGGGGAGAAGTGAGAGCGGCCTGCCAAGCATCTGCTCTCCCATGCAGGCTTAGGAAGGTAGCAGAAGCCAGTTCTGGGGGTGGCAGAAGTAAATCACAAAACGGTTCTCTGAAACTCCTTGGAAAACGTAAAGGACACTTTCTCCACACCAGAGCATCAAAACCTACAAAAACACATCCTTGCTCTTGGCTGTCCCAGAAGTGAATCCCCTTCCCATTTGCTCGTGGTGAGGAATTCTTTAGAAGGCCTGCTTCTCCTTCACTCCACATGTTTAAGTTTTTACAGCTCCTTCAAGGGTCAGCTCAGAGGCTGTGAGGCCTCCTCCAGTGACTCCAAGCCTCACCCAGAGCCGTGTCCTCTAACTCCAATGGCACACCTCATCTGGGTCACACCACTGAGGCCAGATCCCACACATGGGTTGCCTGAGCACACTAGCTTCAGACCCCAAAAGACACAGTAGGCTCTCAATGAAGGCAGCCTTAACCAACCAAGAGCAATCTGGCAAGTGGAATCAGCAGGCTCAACAATGAGGTCATTATTTGAGAATCTGGAGGGGATCCTTGTTACTGCTCCTCACAGAGCAGCAAAGGAGAGAAATCAGACTCTGTTCTTTTTTGGAAACGTGTCTGAAGTCTACTTCCAAGGGAGCCTTATTTCTTTATTATAGTGCTTCAACTACAAAGCCCAGTAAAGCAGGCATAGACATCACAGGAGTTTGGAAAATGGGAGAAGGCTACAGGGGGCAGATCTCAACTTCAGTAGAGGGGAAAAAACAGCTAATAATTAGAACTGCCCAACAATGGACAGGGTGGCATATTTGCTGGAGTGTTACAAGCAGACGCTGGAGAGGCCCCTTCAAGGAGGATGGAGGAGGGAACTGAGTGGGGGAGGGGTGAGTGGGAGAGAGGTGAGTGGGTGGGGGAAGCTCTGGAGGTACAGAATGAGTGTAGGAGGGGGCTCAATGGGATGAGGGTGAGGTCACAGAGCAAATGTCTTGTACTCATGTGATCCATTAACACCAGGCTCTGGGACGGTTACTTTCTAATTTTTTTTTTTGGAACACCCATGACGTCAGGCACATTATCTCATATAATCTCTACAACTACTCCGGACGTATTCATTACCAACCTTATTGTTTAGATGAGGAAACAAATGAAGTTATTTGCCAGCAAAAGGCTGAGCTGGGATTTGAAATCCAGATATGTTGGCCCCCGAAGCTTATCCTATTTCTCACCAAACAAAAGACACTGAAAACCATTTAACCACATTTAGACCACACGCAAACAAGGACTACGACATCTAACACATACGTTTTATACATCACCTAACACGTAGCAAGTAACACTTAGTAAACATCTGCCCAAAGAATAGCACCCAAGGGGATTAAGTCTCTTAGGAAAGGGCCTTCAAGCCAACTTGTAGTGTCCCAGGCACCCTGTGACAAGCCTGTCAGAGTCTGCAGACAGCACAGGTACCTGCTACCAGTGACAGGATCCATGTAAACTCCTGCATCGCTGTCACTCATCACGTGTCTTAGTTCATCACCTGGTGCTTCAGGTCTTTCACTGAGAACTACTCCACACTGTTCTCCAGCCCACACTTCCAAGCAAAGGATGTCATTATAAAGCTTACAGTGCCAACTACAAATGCTCCCAACGGTGAGGTTCCTTGGCACACAACAGAATTCCACGAGGAGCTCTGAACTTGCAGTCCAAACAGATGTCTTAATCTCTTAAACATCCAGAAACCTACTAATTTGAGTTCTTCTGCTGAGAATGAAACCCCCTCAGGTTAGGCGTAGAGATGTGGCAGTAAACAGCACTGGAGAAAAGATAACCTAGAAGTGGGTCTGGAAGGCGAGTCCCAGCTGCTCCAGTTTAGGGAGGGAGCAAAGGGGGCGGGGGCCCCACTCTGGGGCATCCATCACTAACCTGTCACAGCCAAAAGGTGTCCTTCTTCTTGCTCTGTCCACCACTTCAGCAACCAGACCCATTTTTTGGCCAGAAAACTCGGAACAACTTGAGGGCCAAGGCTGGCTCTCAAAGTTTTTAGCATCCCCAGAATTAATCTCTTACGAGTTGCCAGATACATGAGTGAAAAACTGAACACAGAGAATGCAAGTCCAAGACATTATTCATGCTGCTTCCAGAATGGCATTTCTAGACTACGGATGGGCTGTGCCATTTTCCACTGCTCACTAGAAAGCCCCAGCCCCTGGGGCTCCTCCAGGAGGAGGCCTGTCACGATACAGCCCAGTCTTCCCTCCCGTCCCATTGTCCCCACACTCGGTACGTTCCATACACACCAGACTAGAGTGCTATTTTCTAAAGAGATCACAATCCTTTTATAACCCTCTCTGTGCTTTGCAGATGTTGCTCCCTCTTCCCTGCCTCCTTCCTTGACCCCGCCCAGGCCTCGCTCCGGGCTGAGTTGGCCTGCGTTTCCACATGACCCCACGTGCACCTCGCCTGTGATCTCGGACAACTTGGCAGGGAAGCCTCAGCTTCTGCACATGTGCAGTGGGAACCTTCCCACGTCACAGAGTTTCTATGAAGATTACATAAGATGAGGGTGTAAGATGTAATAAATGACACAGAGTCGCCATGCAATAGCTGTTAGCTCTGAGATCACCCTTTTGCCATCTGAGTCAGTCTAGAGTCTTCTCTGCTATACCACGTGATTGATTTGAAGATCTTAGACATACAACAAATCACACTAAAAAAACCCCCACGGGGCTTCCCTGGTGGCGCAGTGGTTGAGAGTCTGCCTGCCGATGCAGGGGACGTGGGTTCGTGCCCCGGTCCGGGAAGATCCCACATGCCGTGGAGCAGCTGGGCCCGTGAGCCATGGCCGCTGAGCCTGCGCGTCCGGAGCCTGTGCTCCGCAACGGGAGAGGCCGCAACAGTGAGAGGCCCACGTACCGCAAAAAAACAAACAAACAACCCCCCCTATATATATATATATATATAAAATGGATCCTTGTAGCTCGTAGGTCAGTATGCTACACAAATCTTTCCAGTAGTGCTCTCTCAAGTTAATCTGCTTAGGTGAAGACCCATTAAGATCACATGATCGTGTGGAGGCAGCTCCTAGAAGATACAAGTGGTGGTAGAAGCCTCCAGCCCCCTCTCCAGGTTCCAGAACCCCGAGGAAACTTAAGGTGCATGCTGGTTTCACAAGTAAAACAATCCCTGATAATTTCTCTGACCTCGAGAGAAAAGGACATGTTGTCACCATCTTTGGCCACTTAAAAGTACCTGGGTGACACATCAGGCTGAAGAAATGTTCCACCTGTAAACTGGTAAGGGAGATTTTCATATTAAACTACTGTCCCCAAGGCAATAGCAACACATGCCATGGGTGACCTTGACCATGTTTCTCTTTGAACTTAAGTACCAGGAACAGAAACGACACTTAGTGGAAAACAATAGAGGTTTGCTTTGTGTCAACACTGAACAGGTGCCAGGCAGGTATTATGGTTTTTATTCCTGTAATAACCACACAATACATGTTTCTTTCCCAAGGATGCTCACCTACACACACTGTCACGGAAAAAAAACCCAAATTTCTAAATTAGCCTTAATTGTGTGCATTTCTTGGTTTTCCCCTTAAAGATCCCCGGGAAGGCCAAGAGAAGATTATTTCCCACCTTTAAATGGAAAATCAAATGCCACCATCCAAAAACTGGAGGTGCCCTCCCTGGAGGGACGTGATACAGAGGAACGTGTGCTGGCTTCTCAGTGTCCTAAGTGAGCCCCTAGCATCCTGAGCTGTACCTTGGGGTTTCCTCCGCCTTCCTTGGCTGCGTACAACATCTGTAGGGCAGATTCTGCGAGCGTCTTGGTCTGGTCCAGCACTGTCATCTGCTGTTGATGGTCCAGAATCTTGGAGGTGACACCCACTGCAGCTAAGATCAAGGGCTCAAAGTAGCTCGCCAGTTGTGTCACCTTTCAAGACAAAAAAAAAAAAAAAAAAAGAACCCCAGATGCAACATGTAAATACTGTGTCTCGTTTAGGAGCCCAGCTGCTGGGAAGGGGTCTGGGACAGGGATGGGATGAGTCACAGGGAGAGGCAGATCTGCTGGACTTCACTTTTGTTTTTTTCTATTTTACATCCAGTATTACGAATTACAGTCACCACGTTATATACATATTAGGTCCTCAGACCTTATTCCTCGTTCAACTTTACTTTTGAGAGTCCTTGTAATTAATGAACTCTTGTTCCGATTTTTCTTTTTCTGGGGAGCTCTGTGTCTGTCTCTCATCATGGCAGAAGTGCTAAGAAATCTGTTCTGAGATCCACAGTTAGGTGTGAGAATTTTACAAATCTTAATTTTAATTTCACAAATAGAACAGCTTTTGAAAGAACCAAAGGCGAGCATCTTACAAACTCAAAAGGAAGGGGTATAGAAGACGGGCAGGGGAGCATGGTAGTTGAGAAAAGCACCCTGAGAGTAAAGACACCCTCAAAAGCATTCTAAGAAGCCAACCCAACTGCCCTCCGCCTCAAGTATTTTGACCGAACCGTGGATTTGGGAAAAAAAAAGCAAAAATGATTTCCCATCAGTCAGGATGTGCTGTTTATGATGAGCCCAACCTGGGAGAACAAAATGCTTAAAGACAGCTAAGCGCTGTTGCAGCAGAGGCCTGTCTCCAGTAGGTAACAGCATCGATGGTGCATACGGTTGTCCCTTGGTATCTGCAGGGGATTGGTTCCATGACCCCCCACGAATACTAAAAATCCGCGAGTGCTCAAGTCTCTCATATAAAATGCTGTAGTACAGTCGGCCCTCTGCATCTGTGGGTTCGACATCTGCAGATATGGAGGGGTGACCGTATATGCTCACCAAAGCTCCCCATCTACCTAGCATCCGTAATATCAGATTTTAACATTTTGCTGTCCTTGCTTCAGACACTGTCATCTACTCCCCCTCGGATAAAACACAAGGACACTGATCACGCTTTTCCGTTCAACTCCTCATCTTGTGTGGCAATTACTAATTGCTAAATTATTCCCATCAGGTGTATTTAAGTTCACCTGATGGGAATAGCCCTCAACTCCCTTAATGCTTCTTTAACCAGCAACTCCCTTAATGCTTCTTCCCATGATGCGGAGGAAGAATGAGGGTGATGGGGATGCAGGCAGGAAGGCTGCTTCACATGGGCAGCGGCAGTCACTGGGTCAGCAACAAAGCAGGGGGTGGGAGTTGGGGGTGGTGGTGAGGGTCCAAAATATTAAAGTTCATTAAAGCTAATAGAGAGACAAGACTATCAGCTAACAATAAACATACTTTGACTGTTTTATCCCCAATTACAGTTATGTTACAGATAGGTTTCAAAACACTTGAACAAGGCTGCTGCTGGCCCTTATGGTGCTTTGTAGGAACTTTAAAGGGGCTGCCCATCCTCTGGGCAGACCTGATCGATGTCAAGGCACATGACTTAGCAGGATTCCGGCAGCCCCCCGTCCTGCCCAGCTCCTTGCTTTGGCCAAAGACCTCTGTGTAAGGCTCAGTCTGCATAATCCCCAGGGTATATTATAGGCAGGGACAGCCCTGCATATCTGCATTGGATTTCATCTCCTCTTCCCCTGGAAGGGTGGTGTCGCCACCAATTGCAGTGATGGGTCATCAGGGGTCAGGGTTCAGGAGGGGTCCCGTAAGTACTAAAGGAGTCAAAATGTTTAATGCATTAGAATCCAACATGTTTTCTGGATTCGTTTTATTATTTTTAAAGTACATTTTATCAATGCAACTGTAAAATGTCAAGGGTTGCTGTGTGCTGAGCATAAGTAAACACAACTCAACAGGTGCCCGACTCCCTCCGGAAGGGAAGATGGCTGGGTGGAGAGGAAGCTCTGCTTTCAAAGCCGCGAGATTTGAATCGTCCCTGCCAATTCCTTTTTAAGAAATCTTAGGCAAATTGCTTCCTATTGCTAAATTTCAGTTTCCTCCTTGGTAAAATGTGATAGCACTAAGTCCCTTAAAATTTTAGGGGGATTAAGTCAGTGTGCGTAAAGGCCTCAGTACAGGCCTCTATGTAGTAAGCACTCCACACACACTAGGGGTCATTATTCTCCACCTATTGTAGGGCAAAGGTTTTGGAAGGGATGGGATTTTTCCTGTATTTAGGAAGTTTAGCAAGGACTCGAATACCTCCTGTAATTGAGACCCATGACAGAACAGGAAACCTCCTCACCTGAGTTAGTACAGAAGTGAAAATAACACAGAATTTTGAGTATCTGGTATATGATATTGAGTCCCTAAGCCTAGGATGGCAGAGTGGGTTGAATGGTGACCCCCCCAAAAAGGTATGTCCATGTCCAAATTTCTGAAGTCTGTGAAGGGGATCTTACAAAGGGGTCTCTGTAGGTGTGTTTCAGGATCTGAAGATGAGATCATCCCGCATTGCTTGGGTGGGCCCTAATCCTGATAACAAGTGTCCTTAGAAGAAACAGAAGAAGGGAAGGCGGAAAAGCGGGAGACAATGTGACCACGGAGAGAGACTGGCGAGATTCAGTCAAGGAATGCCGAGAGCTACCACGAGCTGGAAGCAGCAAAGAATGGAGCCTCCAAAACATGTGTGGCCCTGCCAACGCCTTGATTTTGGATTTCTGGGCTCCAGAGCTGTGAGAGATTACATTTCTGTCATTTTAAGCCCCCCAGTTTGTGGTACTTTGTTACAGCGGCTGTGGGAAACCAATCCAGGCGGGGTCCGAGAATCTGCCTTTGTCAATCACTCCCAAGTGGGACTGAAGCTGCTGAATTGGCACCTCACCTGAGCGCCATCATGAAGCACTGGGACCAGGTGGGCATCAACCACCAGCCCACCACCCCTCTGGATGGAGGCCTCCTAGGCTGCTTTTGTCCAGAACTCCCTTTCGGAAGGTGAGACTCGTTTAGCCAAAGGACCAGAGTAAATTGATAACTCAGGCGGCACCAATAAAGTTTCTTTTCATGCCACCCACTGACACAGGAATTAATTTTCCACACTAAACAATGTAAGGGCAGAGACAAGGATGTTGCCCTAGGAGTCTAGAAATACTTTCTTACGAAATTCCTATTGGAATCAAAAGTAACTGCTGAACAGAAGTTCGGTTTCTCTGCCAAACTCACTGTCCCCACAGCAGTCACATACGCAGTGCTCCAGCCCCCAGGCCCGTTCTACACCGCCCCCTCCTTGCAAACTGCTTCATACAGGTGGACAAGCCCTTTCTTATTATAAAGGCACTCAGGTGAGAAATGAAATTTACCGCACTTGCAATGGCACAGAGATACTGGCCATTTTAAACCCAAACACCTCTCCTTACACCCAGCAGGAAGCTTAGTAGGCTCTTAAGCTATCCTGTATTGGAAAAAGCAGGAATATTGATTTTCTAAAATCAATACCTGCAGAGATGATTTTGGCTACTGGATTTCTTGATCTGCACATCAATACTGACGGCAGCACTGACAAATGCTAGGAAATCCTGCAGGTTGTTAGAAACCCAATGTCTGCCCTCTCTCTGCCGAGGCACAGGCTGCTTGCCAAGCCAACTCTCCTTGAAGGATTTGCAAAATGAACCCCAAACAGGCAGAACATGATGCAGCACCTGCAACCACGTGGGTATGAACGCTCAGGTGAAGGGCTGGCAGAGTGGCCACACGGAAGCTTCAGCTGTCGAGGGTAAAAGTTGGCAAGTTTGCTTTGCTTCCTCAGGTGTGAAAATGGACACTATATTAGAGGCTGTGGAGGAAAAACGTGCCCTAAACACACCAGAATGAGGCTGGCCAGCCAGGACAAAAGATGGCAGACACCAGGCCAGGAATGCCAAGTTTTCAGTCTCTGGCTTGTCCCAGCAAAGATCAAGAGTGATAGGTGACTGAAAACTGCCTTGGCGGCTGCAAAGTCTGAGCACTACCAGAAAAATTACCCTGTAGCTTCTGTCTCAACGCTAACTAAGTAAAAAGAGATTCCTGAAGTGGTCATTCTGGGAGAAGATGTTGACGGAGGCTGAGTGGTATTTTCTCTAGTGTCAGCCAGCATTGACCCGGCCCTAACACCTGCCCTGAGGCTTTGGGGAACAAGAATGACAAAATCAGTAACAACTCTCCCCCCATCTCTTTCTCACACACTCTCAGCAGGATCCCCTAGTGCCCATTACCTTATGTCCCAGCTGAGCTGCTTCTCCTCGAGCTGCTGTGGCAATGGGATCGATGAGGTGCCCGATTTCCTGGACCACTGAAGTCAGCTGCTCCTGCAGGGCCTGATAAGGAGAGAGAGCTGTCAAGTTCAGCTTACAACAGCTCCCCACGTAGTTGTACTGATTTAAAAAGGTCCATGTGAAAGATAAGGGAGGCCGAAAGAAATGGGTATCAGAATGCCTGGGAGTGCCATCCAGCCACTGCTCTGACCCTCCCCGTCCCAGCGACCCTCAGTTCCCCTGGGCTAAACCCCTCCTCCCCACAGCTCCATCCATGAGGGATACGAGCAGGCCCCAGGAACACCTTTCCTACTGGCTTCTCACTCCCGGCAACCATAGTAACAACGGATGCTACTGGTATCTTTACTTTGGGTTATTCAGCATAATTACTGGAAAGCTGGAACTGCGGTGGCTTTCCAAGAAGGGAAGACAATTGTGTCCAAATGGAGGTAGCTAATGGTGGGGTCCGAGGGAACATCCAGGTTGCAGTGTCCTCAGAACTAAGAACCCCTTAAGCGGGGAGTGGGGAGGAGGGTGATGTAAAAATGACATCAGCTCTCTTAAAGCAGGACTATTTCCCAGAGAGCACACTGTGAAAACGGCCAGGTGAAATGCCCACTAGGCTATGGTCAGGTGCTCTGTTCGCTGTATTTGGTGATGCGGATGCCATTATCGAAAATGGCACCATCAAGGCATTTCTTCTCAGGTTTGAGAGACAGTTTAATCTCTCCATCCCAAAGAACCGAACTCACGCTATAAAGAGACGGGGCAAGGTATCTGGATGATGCTGAAGTGAGAAGGGGGCGGGGAATTCAAAGATGGAGAGTGTTAACTAGTCGCGGGAAAGATCAGATCCCGCTGTAGAAATCTTCACAGGAGCTTCTTCACTTCATAGAGTCCGGATTAATAGATCAGAAGGCTGGACATGTTAGCTCTGCACTCGCCAGCACGGAATGGGGCGACTCCTGACAAAGTGACAATGTCCTGCTCATAGAAATGAGACTCGGGCTACTCTCCTACCGAACAACACTGCATATGGGCGGGGGCGGGGGGCGGCTTTGTGCAGAGCTTAGTCAACGAGAGGAGCAGCCTAACCCGCAAACTTGAAAACAAAAAAAAGGAAAAAGGAAAAAGTTAGAGAGATGGAGGCAGGTAGAGAGAAACCTCCACACTTCCAAGGGTCTTATTTAGCAAATTACTTCTTATCTTCCCACTCATCATGTAACTACAGTCAAGAATGCAAGACTATCCCAACGAGGTCGTCTTACTACCGATGGCTTGTTAGATTAAATATGGTAGAGGTAGGAAGCACATGCAGATAAAGGGGAGGGATTTCCTTCCCAGGGAGGAAGTCAAGACAGAGGACATGCTTTGGTGATAGTGTTGAAAGGATGTGGGTGTGAGGGGGGTGCTAGTTACAGTGTGTGCTTGGTTGGTGGTAGTTCAGGAAGCTGCACACGTATGACAGGCACACGTTAGAATTAATGATAATTCTAACATTCTGCACAGGATGAGAATACATATTCCTTCTTTCTTTCCTTGGAAATGGGGGAGGCGGGTGAAGCAACAATGAAATACACAGCTCTATTAATAAAAATGAGCAATTCCAATTCCAGGCCCTGTTTACAGACAGGGGCCAAAGTTCATTGTCGATGAGTTGAGTGTCGGGAGAGAAACACCAGTCAACAGACCATTCATATTTACTAAGTATCTTCTGAGCGTCAGGCACTTTCAACAGAAAGAAAGAAGTATGAAGCAGGGGCCTTTGGACAGGTAACAGAAAAAACTCAAAGGAGCCAAGAAGGAAAATTCTATTCTCAACTTTGGAAAAATGGGCAAGAGAGGGCAATGTGCCTCTGAATTAACAGAATGCAAAAGCTCTCTCAATACTAGATATTGAGTAACAAGGGCAGAATCCTTGATCTCTGCATGGACCAAACACATAGCGCTGAATGCTGAATTTGCCCATTAGTCAAAAAAGTGCTGAAATATGACAGGGAAGCACTCAAAATTTACACGCTTAGGTCTGCTCTCCTGAATATGGTAACTCCACCGACTGACACACTCTTACCTGACAATGATCATTTTCCTCCAAATTTCAGCCAAATCTGAACCTTCCACCCCCGCAGTACATGTGTTCCTTCATCAAACCATCATTCTCTGCTCAGCATTTGCCCGACCCCCTCAAAAACTTCCCAGGCTGGTTCCAGGGGAAGGTGGCCCAATGATGAAGCTCTTTATCAAAAACATGTTGGTGCCATTCCCCCATCCCCAAAGCCTGATGTTGGCATTCTTCAGTACTTCCAGAGGCTTCCGAGCTGGCCAGAGAGCCCTGCATACCTCCACGGAGATGTCGTCCCTCGTGGCCAAGCTCTGGCTGACAGCGGCCAGCGAGGCCTGCTCGATGTCCCGGATGCACCGGTTGATGCTGTCAATGGAGTAGTCACATTCCCTCTGTCCAGGGGCCTTGTCCCTGGAAGGGACACAGCAAGTAGAACACGGGCTCCACGGAGCGCAAGTCCCAAAACCTGCTCCAGAACTGGTGGGCCAGGAGCCCCTGTCTACTTTCTCTCCCACTCGATTGCTTTAGGGAGTGAATTCCTGACCCTTGCTTGGCAATGCTTCTCTGCATAGCCCAGGAATTTCTTCACTTAACACTTGTGCTAAGTCTCTTTCTGGTGGGAAGGGTAGGATGCTGTCCACCATCTCAGGCTGATGCCAGGCAACGGCAAATGAAACAATTTGGACTTGGATTCTCCATTCACTGGTTTAGGCATAGGACCCTCATTTAAAAAAAAAAAAAAAAAAAAAAAGGGCAGTGCTATTTCCAGTGCAAATATACTATGTTCTCTACATTGCATACTAGTTGCAAACGTCCTGGGCTGTGGTAGGAGCTAAAATACTTAGTGGATTTTTCTTTGCGAGGCATTAAGAAAGAAATGCCTTAAGTTTCAAAAGCAATTTCAAAAACAAAATATACCTGAGGAAAGGCATGCACTCCATGCTGTGGGGTAATTAACTTTGGTCAACTTCAAGAATGTTTTATCTACTCAGGGGATGATTTTTCATAGTAGATAGGCTCCTACTACCACCATGGAGGTTAGAGATGCCCAGAGTTACTCTGGGACCTGGAATATTCTTTTTGTCTTATTATCAAGGTAAGGTAACCCCAAATCCTGCTAAATAAGCAGTGGTGCTCTCTGCCTAATCTCCTAGGTATCGATAATATGGTACAATGTTTACAAGGACTGGGACTAAAGCAGTCATGCCTGGGGATGCCCTTGGGAATGTTATCTAAATGCCTTTCTGCCTGAATTCTCTAATCAGTAAAAGAGAGACAATAGCAGCATCTACTTTACAAGGCTGCTGTGATGAACATATAATGTAATACAGGTAAAATGCTTAGAATAGTATCTAATATATGATAAATACTTTAGTTAGCTATTATTGTTGTGACAAGTGCTACCGCTGGTCCCAAAGAGGTAAAGAAAAAGATGATGACAATGATCAACCACGTTGCTATTAAATAAAAGTCCTGATGGGCTTATCCCCCTCCTGCCCTGTCGGATGCAGGCCGCTAGCAATTTCTGGAGGAGACACTAACCTGATAGACGTGATGAGACTCTTTATAGAGTCAGAAACAGTGTGGGAATGTCCCGCTAGCACAGACCAGGTGGGCGGGTCTTTGGGGTTGATGGCCAGTGAGCGTGCAGTGCGGATGAGGTATGATGAGCTCTCCAGCATGGTCTTGGCTGACACCAGGATTGGTTCTTGTGCCTGGGAGCCCTGGGACCAAAGAGCAGAAGGGTCAAGGGCAGGGCACACAGACTAAGTGAATGACTTGGACCCTGGAAGGTCACGTTCTTTATCAAGTCACTACCTCTGTCCTTCGAAAGGAGACAGAGGGTAGGGAAGCATGGAGGCTGGCTCACATGGGGCCTGGATGATGAGGACCTGGGGCCATGCCACTCCTTAAATATTATTTTTGAGTGTGAAAGAACATACCGAGAAAGAATCAGCCCCAAACCTATGCACAGAGATTGTTCTCAACATATAAAGCCAAGACATTACCTCTTAAGTGATGTACAGACATTGAGTTTCATGAACTCTGCTTGTATCATCAATGACAACAGTAACAGTGCCCTACACACTGACAGAAAGAGTTTTTGGAATCCTTAACTGTTCATGCCCATTCAGTGCCACACAAAACAAGCCAACGACCTCAGTTTTACCTTTGCTGTGAGGATGCCCTACCTCGGAGCTGATCTGGGCAGGAATGCTGACAAACTCAGGGTTGGAGGCGAACGCTGTCAAGTTCTCCACGGCTTCGATCAAGGGGGCGGTGGCAATTCGACACTTGTTGCGGTTGTCCTCAGAGAAATCCCCATCCAGAGCCTGATGGGAGAAAACACAGAGATCACTCCTGGGCCGCAGCAATCACCACCCAGCGAAAAGAAGGTGGTTTAACGGGAATACTGAAAATGTCTGGAGTCCGTAAACAATGAATAAGAACCGACTGGAGGGATCTCTGCCATCAAGCAGAGGGGCGAAGTGAGCAACGGTAGGAAAGAAAGCTGAGTGTGTGGCTCACAGGCCAACTGACCCCACAGCCCATCCACTCCCCACTTAACGTGATTCCAAGAGCGCCTGCTCTTCTCTCCCCTCGAGCTACGCTGCCCATCCCTGGGGCTGAGCCACTTTCTTCCCTACTTTTGAGACTATAACCCTTTGGCTCTTCCCCTCCATTTCACTCCAATTAAGTCTATCCTTTGCCAAACTATAAAAATATCTTACACTGTGTACCACTTTCAACTTCTTCTAAGCTATTTTTACCTGGATGTCCCTGAATGACTGACGGAGGGAGGGCTGATGTATCTGTCATTTTCAAATGAGCAAAATGGAATGCAATGGGAAAAAACATACTAGAACTATTCCCAGCAATACGGACACATCTCACACATGCAATATTTCGGTAAGGAGGCCAGACACAATAGGGTACCCACTATACGATTCCAGTAGTGCAAAAGTACAAAAACAGGTGAAACTAATTCTGGGTGTTAGCTGTCAGGTCACCCTTTGGAGCCAGTGAGACTGAAGGAGCAGAAGTAGGCTTCTGGGCGCTGGCCATGTTCTGTCTCTTCAACTGGCCACAGCTACTTAGGTGTGTTTGGCGTGGGAAAATTCACTGAGCTCTGCACACATGGGCTTTTAATCTATGTATCTTTTGCTTCCAAAGTTTCTTTCTTTTTAAAATTAGCAGCAGTAATACAACGGCACTGAATGATGAGTCACGTCGCAGATCAACAGCCTGCACAGGAGACAGGCCAGGAAAGTGGCCTGTGACGCATGCCAGACCACCCCACAAAGGGTCAACACTTGGATCCCAAGCTCCCCAACCACGGACTGCACCTCCTCAAGCACAAGGCTGCTAGAACCGATGGCCTGTGACCAGTGACAGCACCCCTGCCTCCCAGCAAAGGGCAACATTTGAGAAGGCAGTTATGTTTGTCGAAGAACGTAGATTTCTTTGTTAAATGACGAATTAAACTTTTAATTTAACCCTTATGAGCAACACAGAAAAGTCAATTTAGACAATTAGCGAACAAAAAACCGGAGGCACCAGCAATTACAGAACAAACCGGATCTGTGATGGGAACCTTTCTATTTCTCAATAAGGCAAGAGTAGGCAGGCACGGTTAGTGTAAAGGCTACTTGAATAACAACTATATTCCAATCAAGTCTTGACAGCTGGGGCTGGTAATTACACATCCACCATGCTAATATTTTCTGAGGAACTCCCATAAGCCTGGCTAATTTACCGTCTTCACTAGTACTGTGCACAGTTTGCCTCTGCTCAGGCCCTTCTCCACCAGATAGGCACTGACCTTGACCCTAACTTGGCCCATTCTGTGGTTCTTCCAGGCCCAGTGGGAACCCTATGTGCCTGCTACTTACTCATATTTATGGCTTCAGTTCTGACTCCACTCACGTACTCAGTAAAAGTTGAGTTAGCATCTGTTACCTCCACTGAAGCACTGCACCGGCGACATGGCAGTGAACCGTCTGGGCGCTCTCATCTTGTTGCACTATTACCATCATTGACTCCTTGAGGTCAGGCCCTACCAGGCTTCGGAGCAATTTGGGCACACATTGGGAGGCCGGCTGGGTGCCGCATAGCAGGAGCCCGACAACAGTGGCCCCAGCACAGGCGGACCACTGAAGCAGGCAGATGGCAAGAGCAGACTTTGGCATCAAAGGAACTCGCATCCCAGCTGCACCAGTCGCACCCCCTCCAGTGGGAGTGATAGGGCTTCTAGCTCAGCTTCTAGCTGCCCCTTTGCCTCTCCACACTCCTCTCATCCTCTTTTCTACTGTCTACAACACTCTCGGCCTATTAGGAAGGCAGATGTCTGATCACGCCACCCACTCTTAGGGGAACTAATTAAAAACGACAAGATGATTACCCCAGGTAAATCCCAAGGAATGGTTTCCTAATTGTGCAGTTTCATCGACTGCACCAACAGGATGAAGAAAGGATTTTTTTTTTGAGACTGGGCCCTAAAATCACATATCATGTAGCCCACTGCGGGTCAAGGGCAGGACCCTGAATAGCGTGGGCTGTGGACTACAACGCCAAGCTCCAATCCAGCACTGTTTTCCATTTTCAAGAGGGAAAAGCCATTTCCTCCAAAGGAAGAATTGAGCAACAGAAAGGATGGTTTGTTCACATGGACAGTATTTCACTTTTGAATGCTGCTTCCACTCTGGAGATGGCTGAGCAACCCCAGTAAACGGAATACTCAAACCTGGCCAGAGGTGAAACTTCAGGCAGGCACGACAGTTTTCACATAGATATTCCATGCCACAGAATGTTTAGTACACCCGTCAGAACAGTGAAAGGGTAAATCCACTTAGCCAAATGCCCAGGCGCCATCGGGACCCTGAGCCAGCTCCTGTGAATGTTCTCACACTTAGCAAAAATCTCACAGGGATCTGGGAGAAACAATTTCTGCATGGGTACCAGGATCAAAGATTCATGGACTTTGGGGGTTAGAAGGGATCTTAAAGATCATTTAATCCCAAAGCTCCAATGTTTCAGGTGATAAAACCAACATCTAGAAAGTGATATGCTAAGCCAGAACCCAGAACCAGAACCAGAACCCAAGACCCCTGGCTCCCTTCCCTCCTACTGACCTTAGAAAAGGCAACAAGAATAAGGCGTAAGAAGCCCAAGAGGTTTTTTTCCCTCCTTTTTCTTCTCAAGAAACCTATTTACCAATCCAAACAAAAGGACGATCAAGAAAACGTACTTACAGCTGAGTTAAAACCGGTTAATGAGAGCTGGACCTGGTGTCTTTTGGACGCCCTGTCAATGCTTAATGGCAAAACCCTGAGCTTCAATTCCACTGCGAGAGGCAAGGCTGCGCTCCAGCTTCTCAGAGAAACAAAAGCTGTGTTGTTGCACAATGTCTACTTGGCACCTAAACCTGAGTGACCGCACATTTAAAATAACATTCGATTCCACACATCTGATTTGAGACTAGGTAAAGAGCTGACTGGAGAGAGAAAAGCAGGCACTGGTACACGGGGGGAACCAGCAGAAAGACGGCACCCGCGGTTAGGGCTCCGTGTGTTTCTCAGTTGGCCGGCACTGAGAGCAGCACCTGGCAGGGAGGAGGGTGCACGTACGTATTCCTGCTGAGCCACGCTCTGGGATTGCAAAGAATGCCATCGGCAGAGATTTACGATCCCTGGAGGCAGGCGTTCTAATGGGTGCTGATGACCCACTGTGGGGTAATCTGCTCCCTGCTCGCCAGTGTTCCTCCGGGGAGGGGTTCCCCCCCTTTCATTGTGAACTAGAAAGGTGGGGCAGCTGGGATTTAGGCTTGGGCACATCCTTGTGATTTAAAGGAAAAAAAAAAAAGAAAAGGACTGAGAAGCATAAAACTTAGAGCAAAATTCAGCCTCTATGGTGGCTGTTTCAAGCATTTAGGGAATTAGACATTCGTTTCGCTATTCGACAGGATTCTTAACCATTCCTTAACTCAGCAAGTCTATTCGATATGTAGTACAGTGTGGTACAGTGAAATGGCCTTCACCATTTTCCTATTAGGAAATTCAAAACAAAGTTCATTGTCCCCAGCAAAGCCTGCCACCTGATGGGAATCGCAACACCAAGCGCATTTCAGCAAGCTGCGGAGCAAGAGGGTCATTTCTGTTCCTTGTGCACGGCTATCGATTCCCGGGGTGCTCGCGGGGAAGGAGGCTTCATCTTCTCCATGTCACAACAGCCTGCATCCCCCCTCTGGTGTTTCTGCACAGGCCTATCTTTAAGGCCATCACAAGAGCTCATCTGCTGCAGGCAGTTACAAAGAGGGGTTGCCACTGTGAGGAGAATCTGAAAAGAAAATAAGACCTTAACGGAGACAGGTCGGGATTTAAAACCGAGGAGAAGGCAGAAAAGAAAGGTATCCCAGAATTTGTATAGAATAGCTCCTTGCCTTTGTCTCCCCCTTGGTCCATCTAAATCTAGTCTGTTTTTTTGATGATCGGAAAATGGCCAAGTTTAATTGAAATAAGTGAGTTACACAGCAACCGGCAATGATGTCACTACGTCTCAATTCTATTGCCGTCTTTCCAGCCCTGCCTCCCCCGAGACTGGCACACAAGCACTGTAAACGCAACCAGGTATTTCTTCCCAGGCTGGTGAGATGGCTTAGTCTCTCCATGCTAACGATGTACACTGCATGCCATGGGCGAGAGCAGGCTTGAGTGGAAAGAGCAGGGGATCTGGGTCTGAATTCCGGTCTACCACTTAGTGGCTGAATCACCCCACGAAAGTTACTTAACCTCCTTGTGCGTCACTGTCCTGACCATAAAAACGGGGATGGCAAGCACAGGGTGGTTGGTTGTGTGGACTGAATGAGTGATATACACAAAACACGGAACAGGCTTTGGGTAAACTAAATATCGGAAAACATAAGCTTTCTTCATTTCTAATACCACAAACCATGACAGTAATTAAAGGGAGCTGCCAGCAGGATCCTGGGGGCACCTGGGCACTGGCTTTATTTATTCATCTTCAATTTATCTTATTATTGTCTTTAAATAAGTGGGCTTTAAGTTGTTTGTTTTTTTTTAAGACTCTGTTTAAGCAGCTAAGTAATTGCTGACGGGGATAACTGCCCCGTGGCTCTTGCCTGCCCGCTTCCAACGGCTGCTGGGCTGCACAATCTCTCCTTGGCTTCTGCTTTGCTCAGCCTGTTGACTAATTTCTCCACAAGATTAAATTGGCTTTGTGTAGTGCAAGGGAAATGAGGTGTGTAGTAACATATCCTCTGGAGACAACAGGGGGAAAAGCCCCATCCCTCCAGGACTTGCCCGGCAACGAAGCAGATCATCCCACCTCCACGAGCGTGAAAATCCTTCAGTAAAGTGTGAACCCTCCAACGGCCTTCCCTCCTGCACTTCCTGGTTTGCACAGAACTGACAGCTTGCCTTCCATGACCACCTCCTTTGGAGGTTCTTTGCCAGGGGTCTGCTGTTCAGGCTGTGGCTGTCTTCCCACCAGGTCAGCTGCTTGGTGTCTGCTGGGCGTCCCACGCACGGCAGACTGGGTTTGCGGTCTGATCACCCAGCTACAAATACTACAGCCCAGCTACTGCGATTCCCTCCTCACAGGGTACCCTTGCCCTGCTTCCCCTCAACCTGTCCACGGCCACGAACACAAAGACGAACTTGTTATCAACATGGAATGCTCTATTTTAAGAAGCTCATGCTCCACTGAAAACATTTAAACAACTATAAATAGAATAGATAATCACAGGACAGAATAAATTGACTTTTTTAAAAGATTTTCCCAACAATTTCCCATTCCATTCTCCCTCTACCTTCTCTCTTGGTCCAGAGATATTTAACAACCGTGGCAGGGCCCTCTACCAGCCCCTCAAAACCACCCTCCCCCACTAAGCACATAGTTTACCGCTCCCCACCCACTATGCAGAAGGTCAGTAGAGACCAAGGCTGTTGGTTTTTCCTGATAACTATCTCCATCACTAATGAACCGCTCCTCAGTGACTTAAATCATGAGACTGAATTGGAAGTTGAACTCCACTAGAAGCAAGTATTAGAGAGCAGAGCTTCAATCCCCTACCTCGTTCCCCTCTGCAACAGGTGTCCCGGGGATTCCTAAGGCCTCAGCTCAGCGACCTACCTTGATGGTCTTCACCAGGTTGGCGGTGCTGTTGGCGACTTCCTTGGCTGACTGGACAAAGTGCCTCTTGGCCACGGGGTTGCCCGTCTTGGATGAGGCGATGCGGCAGGCGTTGCACAAGGCTGAGGTGTGCTTGGCGACAATCGTGGCGGCTGACAGAACCTATAAAGCACGGACTGGGTTGGGGGCACCCGAAGCTTCAGTGCAGAGGGGTCCAGTTCACTGGAGTCCACCCTGGTCCCGAGCCCTGGATTCCCCTTCAACTCACATGTCTAGGGCTCGTGGAAATAAAACCCATGTCTCTAGCTCTGCCGCCCCTGAAGTCACTCCAAGAAAGGGGAGGGCGGGAATTATTAAGGCAGAGAGACTAAACAAAGAAAAGGAAAGGCAGGGCTGATGTGGGAGTGGGCTGGGCTCCAGGCAGTCTCAGAGGAGATGCTTTCAGCTATCCTTTGTGACCCCCAGCCAGGAGGGACACGGCCCAGGGTCTAGGCCAGCGCTGCCCAACAGAAATACAGTGCGAGCCACATATCTAATTTTAAAATTTCTAGTAGCTACATGAAAATAAGTACAGAAACAAGGGAAATTATTGTAAATAATATATTTTATTGAGCTTGATATATCCAAAACATTTCATTTCACCATGTAATCAATTTAAGAATATGAAGCTTTCACAATCCTTTATCCTACTAAGTCTTTGAAATTGGTCAGTATTTTACACTTACAGCCCATCACAGTTTGGACCAGTTACATTTCAAGTGTTTAACAGTCACATGCAGCTGTATGTCACTCCCAGGTGGGCTATAGGCACCTTATTAAGGGGTGTGGCTCAGGGATCTCCCAGCCCCAGCTGCGTTTCTGAATCTGCCTGATCCACTTTGCTGAGGCTGGTAACACCCCTTTGGCCTTAACTGGACAGGTAAGGAATCTCTGGTGCACTGACACCTGCCTTAGGTCTGGGTGTTCCCCCAGGTATCCTTTACTTGGGTCCTTCTCCTGCCTCAAGAACACTGGTCCCAGGGTCAGCAGTAGATGTGCCCATCACAGCCTGCCTCTGCTAGCCCATATAGGCCATTCTTGTTCTTTTTAGCACACACTGCTGGAATTATTGAACACGACCCATGTCACTTGGGTATTAGAAGGATCAAGGAACGTCACACGTACTGTCTAGTTCTCAAATGTCTCTGTGGCTCCTTTTGTGCCGTGGATTCTGACCCAGCTTTGGGGTCTGGGTCAGCACCACCACCTCTGGGAAGTGACCCCTGAGAGCCCCTCAGAGAATTCATCACACCTTCCTCTGCACCTCCCTTGCCTTGTCATCATACCCCGATCACTCCATCTTCCAAACTTTAACCCGCAGTAAGAGTTAAGGGGGTAGGGGGTCGGGTCTCACTCACGGTGACCCTTAGCGCCGAGCACAGAGCAAGCCCTCAACGTTATGTCCCCTGAACTGAACAAATGGAACCGTGAGCCTCCTGATGAATCTCGCTGTGATTACGCCACCGTGACTGCCTTCCGGCACTCCATTCCAGAGCACCTACCTGTTCCACCCTCACCACATTTTGCAACATCCCCCTAAGTCATGATCCGGCTGGCTTTGCAAGTTCTGAAAGAATGGTCATCTTTATTCTCGCAGTCTCCCACCACCCACCTCCAGGAGCTCAAGGACATGCAGATCTCACATCCCTGCCCCAAAGTTACCTGTGACGGGCTGCTGCCGGGGTCCACCAGGTTCTGGCATGCCATCTGGATAGCCTGGTTTGCCCTGGCAAACTGGATGGGGTCCACAAGGCCCTGATGGCCTGCCTGGCTGTTCGGATCAGAGATGCCAACGAGGTATGCAGCCTGGAAGGGAGGAGGTAAACCACAGCTCAGGCTCGCTGTACTCCTAGATACACCTGTGGGGGAGTGTGGTCCCACAGTATACATACAACAGACATTCTCAGGTGCTCCCAGTGCAAGGTGGTCAGACTCATCTCATCAATAAGAGTTTAGGCATGGACAAGCTGACACTCGCTTGGGCCGGGGACATGCCAGCAGGAGTTTGCTACAGGCTTTTGGGAACAGTCTCCTTGTTCTTAAGAAAGCCTCAAGAAGCTCTTCCATGGGGCGTGACCAAGGACGGATGCAGCCCTGAGTGCTCTGGCAGCCACCTTATGACCATGAGGGGGACCAGCCTCAGCATGGAGCTCACTCTTTGGCTGGCAGATGGCAGAGGGGGAAAAAAGTGGGTGTAGACTGATGGTGTGGAGCTACTGGGTAGGCCAACCCTGGAGCCTGCCCTACATGAGCACTTCTCATCTCGTAGCCTAATGTATCCTTCTTGTTTAGGCCAGTATTTGAAGCAGTAAGTAAGAATGAATAAAATGGTTCCGGGGGAAAAAAGGCAATATTCGGTCTCCCAGAGAACAAGAGGCTACAAGAGAAGGTCTCTTCAAACCCTTTGGAGGTGTTAGCCAAATAACAGGGAGAAAATGAATCTGTGAGGGAAAATTCTAACCTTAACTCATTTCCCCTGAGATATGAGGGGCCAAATAAGGGAAGGTGATTTCACCCTCTGAACTAGGGATGTTTTTCTTTGGTTCAATAAAATCTTCCAGGCTCAAGGCAATTGTCAAATGATAAATCCTTCAAGGTAAATGCTGACAT
Source organism: Leucopleurus acutus (assembly GCF_964270905.1). Taxonomy (NCBI): domain Eukaryota; kingdom Metazoa; phylum Chordata; class Mammalia; order Artiodactyla; family Delphinidae; genus Leucopleurus; species Leucopleurus acutus. The sequence continues at coordinate 131,732,220 of NC_139142.1, read as the reverse complement.
TCTTGGAAGTTCAGTTACATGAGCCCAGCAATTATTGGTAATACACAGCACAGTTGAGGACGAGCCAGGAACACGCCTGATCATGACTCTGTGTGATGGCATCCAATTTTTTCTCCTTCTGATTCTAAAAAGAGCATGACTAAGACTTTTGCAACTCTGAAGCCTCAGAGGGAATTTGAATTGTGTCATGCCTATTTTTTTCCCCCCAAACAACTTATCTGTAACAATGACCTTAAAAAAAAAATAAAAAAAGAAAGAAAAAAAGATGGGCCTCTGAACCCTTAGGCTGGGTCTGCAGGGTTCAGTGTTCTCTCCAGGCTGCTCTGCTCCAGGGGTAACGGGCTGATGTTTTGCCTAAACGCTTAGCCAGCAAGAGCCACCACCTTCTCCATGGTTTCCGTGGTGATGGGTGGAGATGGAGCTGAAGCTGAAGCCCCCGCGTGCCTCCCACAGGGACCCGGCACAGGACAGGGCTGGAAAGCCTGCGTCGTGGGGCACGGGGACCCATGCCTTACCTGAGCTGCAGCCTCCGTCAGCCCACAGAGAGCCTTGGACGCAATCCCCACACACTCCCCAAAAGCAGGGAGGTCCCCGGTCTTGGCATTCTGCGAAATCCCTGCCATCGACTCGCCCAGAACCTGCAAAACAAACCACGAGCGATATTCTGACCAGCATTCCTTCAGACCATGGGGTAAAGGGGCTACCCTTCCAACTTGAATGTTCAAGGCCACTTAATTTACAATATTTGCCATTATTTTACTTTATTTGCAATAAGAAGAGATTTAAGATAACGATATCATTTCTGTTCCACAAAGAGAAATAAATAAAGTCTGAAGCTTTCACCCAAAAGCTATCTATATCTCAAGGAGGTACAGTTACTATACACAAATCAATAAACTAAAATCTATACAGGGCAGCCCATGGGTGAATGGTCTAAACTGAGAACTGTTAGTTCCCAGAATATAAAATCAGACATATCTACCGAGCTGTAGGTGAAGACCATGCCCAGAAAGCAGAAGACACACTCTTCCCGATATTATTCACTTATTAATTGATAGTCTTTAATTAATTAATTAACTTTGGGGGGCTGCACTGGGTGTTCATTGTTGTGCGCGGGCTTTCTCTAGTTGCAACGAGCGAGGGCTACTCTTTGTCGCAGCGTGCATGCTTCTCATTGCAGTGGCTTCTCTTGTTGCGGAGCACAGGCTCTAGGCGCTCAGGCTTCAGTAGCCGTGGCACGTGGGCTCAGTAGTTGTGGCTCGTGGGCTCTAGAGCGCAGGCTCAGTAGTTGTGGTGCACAGGCTTAGTAGCTCCCGTGGCATGTGGGATCTTCCCGGACCAGGGCTCGAACCCGTGTCCCCTGCACTGGCAGGCGGATTCTTAACCACTGCACCACCAGGGAAGTCCCTATCAGAGGTCTTTAAAATAACAGCTAAACGGGATTTCAGTACTCAGAATCTAACCCAGAGAGGTCAAGCACCATGCACAAGGTCAGACAGAAGGTCACACAGGCAGAGGCAAGGCGCCTGCCCTATATCTGGTGTTGTGTCTTCATGGGCCTCCTCATGCCCCAGGAAGGCAGGTCCTACTTTCCAGGGTCACAGATCTTAGAACTGAAGGATGTTCAACAGAAATCTTTAGGGAGACTATGACATCCAAGTCTAGAACCCAAGACAGAGCTCTTTGTTTGTCAAGAAGCCATCTTGGATAGGGAAAGAAAGAAATTCCATTCATCTCACTTGCATTTCATTTTATCCTGATTTTGAGGCATTCTCAAAAGACACTGGTGCAATTACCATAGATCAGTGTTTCCTGACCTTTTAAAATATTATTATTATTGCTCTGATAAGAAGTCTTTTTAGACCACCTCCCTCCAACTGCCACCCACATTACATTAAATACTAAGAAATAAGATCTTGTTGAGCAGGGTTAAGATTTGGAGAAGGGAGGACGCAAACCTTTGTATAATCTTAGATGCTTTCACCACCCGCACCCCCCAAAAAACCCCCACAATTTTTCACTCCCCTTGAGAATGCAAGGCATGGATAGATGGTGAAAAGAACACACGGGAGGATCTCATATAAGCCAAGGCCATTGAAGGGCTTTCCCCACCAGTGCAGTCCCAGTTGAAGGAAATACATGCTCGGACTCACAGTAAGACCCATCCCTCATAGGGTCTGAGCAGTGGTTCTCATAGAGTGGCCCCTGGACCACATGGCAGGACCTGGGAACTTGTCAGAAATGCACAATCTCCCCCACCTTGGGATCTACTGAATCAGAAACTCAGGGGTGTGACCTAGCAAGGTGTGTTCAACAAGACCCCCAGGTGATTCTGATGCACAGCCAGGTTTGAGAAGCACCTGGGCAAAGGGTGCCATAACAAGGCTTTAGGACACGGGCAGCCATGCAGAGGGGCCACGGGCCAGTGCACACAAAGCATGTCTTGATTCTTCCCCACAATGAGGAGGGATGCTAACAGCACAGCCAGGCTTACCTTGGAGTTTTCCATTACACTCTCGATGCAGTCAAAGTAAGAGAGGTCACTAACAGGTTCATTGGGATTGTCCAACATCCCCTTGACAGTCTACAGAAGGAGAACACAACTTAAGAGCAAGCCTTATAGAACAAGGGAAACTCAACATAAAATACCAACTATCAACTTCCCCTCCATACACAGGATTCTGGTCATTATCCAGATTCTTGAGAGGAATTTAGATCACAGTGTTGATGACTTCAGATTTCCTGCGGGCAACACCACGCTGATTGGGGTGGGTGTGTCTTGGTTAGCTCTGACAGAGAGGAGAATCTCTTGTTTTCAAATGTGAAGGAGAAGCTTGGTATCCACAGAACGGGGACATTTTTTTCTTAAAGAATCTGAAAGTTAGTGGGAGGCAATATATATTCATGGTCAATGAGTATAATTTCTCTGCTGGATAACTCCAAGGAGTTTAAATATCAAGGACAGGTTCATTCATTTCTTCTTGATTAGTAGGGACCTCTGTTTTCAATTCTGGGACCTTTCAATGGGTAGGCATGAAAGAAGGTAACCCGCCCCCAAAACCGCCCACTGGAATGGTTCATTTGTTTCTAATTTTAAAAGTATAGAAAATGTTGGATCTTGTTTAGGTCTCCATCAAGGAACAGGGCATGGGGTTTGCTTCTTCTGCCTTTGTCTCCAGTCTGCTGAAAACGGTTGCTAGCTTTCATGTTGCAATAACCTTTGATCATCGTTTATGAGGGACTTTTCCAGGGGAGGAAAGTCAGGGGACATAGCCATCCATCTTCCTCCCTGTTGAGTGAGAAGATACAGTGGGACCTAGCAGACTTTGGGGCACAGCCAACAAAAAGACAAGGCCATGTGAGTTACTAAGGGTTGGGGGGAAGTAATGGTGAAACTGCTGAGTTAATCAGCAAAGATCTGAGGGAAAGAGGGCTGCATAAAGAAGGTGTTCATTTCATTGAAGAAACTCCTCCCACTCCTTGGATAATCAAAACTGCCTTAGTAACAGCAACACTGAAATAGCCATAATTTTGGCAACCAAGGATACCATTAAGGCACAGAGGATGTGCATTTGGGCCAACAGACCTCATTTAGATCAACAGTCCACGTATCATTTATATTTGCAAATGTGAACAGACCAGGATAGGGCAGTGACTCACCCAAGGAAGGAAACATTCTCCACTGTTTTCAGAATGCTTCAGTCCCCTGCCTATTCTCACTTTCAGTTGTGCCAATGGCCTCTTGCCATCGGCGGACTGGGCCTCAATCAGACCCTTCAGAAGCTGCAATCAACCCCCCACCTCTAACATCTCTGGCAGGGTGGGTATCCCTGTTCAGAAAACTAAAGGTACACTCGGTACAACCAACCCATATCTACTGAGAGAACCATTTGCCTGTTTCAACATAACCTGAATTGGTTAGGACTGCTTTACAGACAAGTAGGCACACTGATTTTATTCTTGCCCATGTATACTCTGTGGGCATAAATGAATTTTCCATTAAAAGTAAACCCTAAGTATGAATATAAACTGATAAGCCCTACAGTGTGTCTGGGCCACTAGGAGCTCCACGGCCACCTTGACTGTATAGTAATGTGTGTCACTCCTGGGTTTTCTCTAATGAGCCCCCTACATGTTACAAAATACAATGTATGGGAAAATCATTTTCACTCATAAAGCACATCTATTCCAGCTTCTCCCAAACGCCCCAGAATAATCACTCCCAAATTTTTTAGGTAGAAATTGCTTATCTTCAGCCTACGCTCAATACCATAGGCCTCTTCCTGTATGAAATAAAGAATCCTTTAACAAAGCAACTCTTAAGTGGAAACAGGGAAGCAGGGATGATAACCCCACCAAATCTAATTTTTCTTTAATTCCTTCCCACTTGGATTGGAACTTTGGCTCCAACAGTTTCCCAGGAAAGATCAAAGGTAAGAATAGAGGAGAAGAACCTGACCCGGAGGGAAAGGACAGACACACAGACACTCTGAAATCCTCAGCAGCCTTTCCAGGGACTCACCTCGAGCTCCCGCAGGGCGTTATCACATTCCTTCTGGCCAGGAGCTTGCTGGGTGCACAGAGTGATGAGCTGATTGATGCTCTCCGTCACAGCTCTGCGACAAATACGGAAAGAGTGTTTTTTGTTTTGTTTTGTAAAGATCAACAGTAATTTCCCCAACAATGTTTTGTAGGTTCGCTAGGAATACAATTAATTCACTATAAAGGCTGTGGTCCCTGTGACAGCTCTTCCACAAGGCTCTAAACCAGCAGCCCCCGACCTTTCTGGCACCAGGGACCGGTTTTGTGGAAGACAATTTTTCCACCGGGGGGCAGGGGGATGGTTCAGGCAGTAATGAGAGCGATGTGGAGGATGGGTCAGGCGGTAATGCGAGCCATGGGGAGCGGCAGATGAAGCTTCCCTTGCTTTCCCGCCGCTCACCTCCTGCTGTGTGGCCCGGTTCCTTACTGGTCCTCGGCCTGGGGGTTGGGCCCCCTGCTCTAAACAACCAAAAATCAACCACAGCCAGGGAAGAGAGAATGAGAATCCCTACTTTGCTTCTCATTATTCATTGATTTACCCTTAAAAGTATCAATACTAATAGTTCTCTTAAGAAAGTGTGGCTATCTTTAATATATTCACAAGAAGGAATTCACAATGAAGTTGCAAACGGCAAACAGCTCATAGTAACACTGTTTTCAGAATCCTTCCCTAGCAGCCCATAGGAATGGGATGATCCGAGCTAGGCTATTTTGGACAGCCTTTGTATAGTTTGGACTATTTTGTATATTTTAAAAGTCACACTGTAAACTGTGCCTTATGATTTTAAAACCTCTTCTTACCATTCATTTCTACATGACTGACCAGTTCCTAGAAGCTATACCAACATTATTCTTTAAAAGAGCTATTTTCTTTGTTAACATTAATAGGAATCAGAGATTCTTACATGATTTTACATGTGTTTCCATTCTTCTTAGAACTTAAAACACAGTCCAGATTTTTTTCTACATTGGCTAGGGTTCCACCCCTCCTGGACAGCCTCTGTTTAGGTTGCCATGGATGATTTATAAAGGCACGGTCCATTTGGAGTTAATTTCTTTAACAAGGTGTGAAATATGGATCCAGATTTTTTTTCATGGGGGGGATATATGGAAGTCTAATTATTCCAGTACCATTAAAAATGCCATCCTTTCTGCACTGAATTGCTTTTTTAACCTTGTTGACAGTCAGTTGGCCATATTTGTGTGGGTCTACTTCTGGACTCTATTCTATTCCATCGACCTGTGTGTCTAACCCTTCACCAATACCACACTGTTTTGATTACTGTACCTTTACACTAAGTCTTAAAATTGAATACCCTTGTTTTTATAAATGAAAAAAACAGACATACACACACACACACACACACACACACACACACACACAAACACACACACACGAGATAATTCCCTAAGGAGATGCTACAAATAAGAAGCAGAAATAAGACTTAAACCCATGTCTATCAGACACAAAGGCCAGATTCAAAACCATTTTTCTGCAGGGCCATAACTGGTCCATAGTTTGGGCAGGACCCTGAATTCTATTCACAGTCAGTAACCACTGCAGCTAACAGGAAACTTAAAATAAAACAAACAAAATCAAAATAGGACACACATTGCTGCTAATCATTAACACTGTCTAATATAAAGATGCCGCATTTTATTAGTTAAATTGGCTTTGCAGCTTCCCACAGAATATCAAATTAGGTGGAAAAAGATGTTGCCAATGTACAAAGGCAATCAGCTTAATTATTTGATGAGGAGCTACTGCTTTGAATTTTAAATTTAGCTAGAGTGATGGGAAGAAGAAAAACATTCCTCAGCTCAAGAAGGAATCCCCAAATAGCTTGTGTAAGATTAACTCTAGTGACTCATTTATTTGTGGAAAAGTGCTTAACTAAGTAAGGTGTCATGGGGAAGCACTGTGCCTTCCAGGTGCAAAGCAAAACAAGAACAACTGAGATAGCAGGACAGTCTCTAGTTGGGACCACCTTTGGAAGGTGCAGTTCATGATGTATTCACTGGAAGGGTCCCCCAGAGAGTCCAACACCGTGTTCTGCAATGGCAGCCTTCAAGACATACTTCGGAGTGGACAGGCTGGATGTGTCAACATAACAAAGGGTACAGCCCTCAACTGTGGTGACACGATCATTTGGGGAATATTTCCACGTATCACACAAGCTTTCCATTTGGCTTATTTCCTTCAATGTTTCCTGTTTATCTACATTTTTAAAAAGCTAGTCTTTATATAAAGATTTTTCCATTAGAAACTAAGTGTTTACAGGAATTCCCTGGCAGTCCAGTGGTTAGGACTCTGCATTTCCACTACCATGGGCCCGGGTTCAATCCCTGGTTGGGGACCTAAGATCCCGCAAGCCAGGCAGTGTGGCCCCCTCCAAAAAGAATAAACAAACCAAAAAAAAACCCCAAACTAAGTTTACAATTGGTAAATCCTGAGAATATATAGCTATTCACTGTCCTTTCAACAATTTTTAGAAGTGAAAAATGTTCAAATAAAAACTTGGGGTAAAAAACCAACAACAAACAGACTAATAAGAGTTTGTGGTTGGATAGTCCTTAACAGTGCCAGCACAGCACCACATGCCTGAATGAGTCACTTGGGCAATACTGATCCATGACTAAAAAGCATTATTTAGGTATCATTTATCCCCATAACTCATTTTAGAGTCTGGATTGCATAGCTAAATACACTTAGCGGCACAGAGGCAAATGGTTATATAGATTTGACAATGGGAAACAGTATTTTCATGTTTCAAACTACGGTACTCATTTATAAGAGCAAAGGATTAAAGACAACCCAAATATGCAGTGATAAAGGACTGATTAAATGTATAGTCTACAACAGAATTCTTGGCACCCATTAAAAGTCATGATATCATATTCCTTATATAGAAAACTGTATATAAAATGTAAAAACCACATAAGCCCATACCTGTAAGAATATACATATGCATAGAAAAATGACAAAGACGTATCACAACGTTAACAGTGATTTTATAATTATATTATTTTATAATTTATAATTATATAATTTATATATAATATAATTTATAATATATATAATTAATATATATATATTATATATATATTATATATATTATAAATTATATTATATATAAATTATATAATTATAAATTATAAAATAATATAATTATATAAATATATATAAATATATATATAATATAATATATATAAATATAATATAAATATATATAATATATAATATATATAATATATATTATAATAATATATTATATATCTATATATTATATATAATATATAGATATATAATATATATAATATATATAATATATATATAATATATATAATATATATAATATATATTATATATATATAATATATATAATATATATAATATATATATAATATATATAATATATATATAATATAATATAAATATATATTTAAATATATATATAATATAATATATATAAATATATATAACATATATAATATATATAATATATATTATAATAATATATATAATATATTATATATAATATATATATTATATATATAATATAAATATATATATATAAAAATATATATAAATATATATAATATATATATTATATATATTATATTTATATTTATTATATATTTTATATATATGTATATATATATAAATATATATAAATAATATATAATAATATATATATTATTGTATATATATTATATATATAATATATATATTATATATCATATATATTCAATAATATATATATTATATATATATAATATAATATATATAATATAATAATTTATATAATATAATTTATATTATTTTAAAGCAGATACCAGTAAATCTACTAAAGCATTACGAATTAACCTACTTACACTGTTATAAAAATACAGCCAACATTAGCTGCATCCTCCCTTCGTTCTATGTAAATCCAAGTAGGCTTGAACTGTAGTTGCTTTTATTCTCCCCACACTTTATGGTAATGATCAAAGCCATACAAGTTTATTTTAAAAAATACAAAAAATTAAATAACCGTAATTTCACCATCTAGAGATAGTGTTTTCCTGTAATTCATTCTTTATCTAATAAGCATATGTGGCCACTCTCGGTTTTTAATAAATTGGGATCTACAGCCTCAGATGTTAAAGGCTTTCTAACCTACAAATCACTTAGCATTCAGAGATACTAAATTGATTCAGACAGGAGTTTGTGAGCTCTGGAAGGAACCTTTATATAGATATAGAATTGGGGCAGAGGTGAGAAAAGAAAATCAACCAGTTTGTGTTTTTGATTATTTATTAAGCCCAAGTCGTCCAATAGCGAGCTTGGAGGGGAACAGAGCAACTTCAGATGATTCCCTTCCTCAAAGGAGGACGTGCTTAGAAAGGCAACTAAGAGCAAACTGAAATTCCCCTGTTTGTATTCCCTGGGTCCTACCATGCACAAGGCATGGGGGGTAAAAAAAATAATACAGTTTAAGTCTCTCTAGGAAAGCAAGGTGCTTGCAATCCAGTTGGAGAGGCAAGACAATGAACAGACAAGACACAAAGGTGAGCCAGAGGAAGCAGTGATGGGGGGTGTGACACCAGACAGGATCAGCCAGACACAGGCAGGACTCGCTGGGAGTGAAAGAAAGAAAATGAAAGCCTTGACCGTGGGCGTGGGTTCTGCCTACGAAGGAGGGCCCAACGTGGACCAGAGCAATTGGAAAGTCAGGGCTCAGCGAGATCCTGATTCGGATTACGGGAATGGAACATTCTAGAGGAGACCAAGAGACAGAAGAAGCCCCAGTGTACATTTTTCTACTTTACAGCACGGAAGTGCTGCTTGCTGGGACATCCTTTTTCACCATCTCTGGAGACAGGAAGACTCCTGCCCGGCAGGAACTTCAAAGCAAAGGGTGGTCCTGGAAGAGACGCCTCCTGCAAGGTCCTAGGGAGCCCTCAGGGGACTGGAAAGCAGCTGAACACCTGGCCTAGGACGGCCCTGACACTGGCAGCTGCGGGCGTCAAGTCTTCAGCCCGGGAGTCCTTCTGGCCAGGGTGACTGTGGTGTGCTCGGCAGCTTGGGGAGGTGCTCAGAGTTAGGGCACTTCTTCCTTTTGCCACTGCCAACTGGTTTCCCACTCCCTTAACTAAGTTCAGGGAGCATCAGTCCAGCCCCCAGGCAGGGAAAAGCCTGACGAACGGTGGACAAAGGGTCTCCAGCTCCACCCAACTTGCCAGAAAAGAGCCAGAGCCAGGCAGTTACACAGAAAGAAGACAAACAAGCCAGGACCTCAACAGAAAATGACTTCCTCCCCACGCACATCAGAAACCAAGGGACCAGCTTCCTCAGATGCACCTGGGCTCAGATGCAGAATGCTCAGAGGGAGCAGAGGGAAAGGCACACATACTCTACTGCTCTCCCAGAAGTAAACCATTTTCTCCTAAAGCAGGAAGAATCACGGAGACTAGAAAGAACAAAGAAAGGGTTCAAGTCTCCTGATGTAGGAGCAGGGTGGGGCTGAGTTGGTCCAGGCTTGGGCCCCCACAGTAGCATCTCTGTGGGGTCTTTGGGGACATCCACAGGAAGGACAGGCAGGCATGGCCGTCTCAAGAAGAGGGAGGGCAGTGGGACTGAAGATGAGGACGAGAGCAATCGATTCCCTGCTGCCCAACTCCAAAGGTACTTATGCACCAGACTGTTGTGAGGCCCAGATAGAATGAGGGTGGCATGCCCTGAATGTGCCCCCTGTCCTAACTCCAACAGGGCCGTCCCAGTCTTACAGTGTGTGCCCTTATCAGGCATGTGGTAAAAATCTGTTTAATGAACAAATGAAGGAACAAGAGAATGAACAAAGGCACCCCAGGTGGGCAGAGCTTTACCCTCCAAGGGGAGCTGCCTGACTCACTTGACCTGGCTGGAGCTTCCGCTGGGAAATCACCCCAGGGAGCAGAGCTTGCCAGCATGGGCCAAGAAGCCAAGGAGAATAGGCCAGCAACTTCCTGCAGCTGTTCCAGCCCAAGACTATCAGTTCATGTGATGATTCTTGAGTGCTGTCTTGGCTATGAAACCATCAGGCTGGGAATTCTGTCAACTGCTGAAAGCCAGGACAGACAGAGGCAAAGAAAGCTTTTTTGCCTCGCCTCCAGGTCCCTTCCTCAATGTCACCACCAGGGGGCGTTCAGACACTCAAAGAGCCAGGACACCAGCAGCATGCTTTCGGGTCCTGGATTCCCTTCGGTACGGGGCTTTCAAAAGGCCAATTTATACTCTCCCCTCATTCCGACAATTTAAGAGAGTGGACAACACGCTCTAAGTTGGAAACTGTAATTTTGAAACGATGTGAAAAATTTAAGATAATGAAAAACATCTGAGTTCAGATACCTGGCAACATTAGTTGCCTTACCCAAAGGTTGTTCGTAGGAAAAAAGTGATTAAGAGGGTTTTAGATCAGAAACAGCTGCACGACAGAGAAGACATCACTGTCCCTCTTCATCTCCACCACGACCCCAGAAGGGCACTCACCTAATGGAACAATCACAAACAAAGCATAAGATGGAGGTGGGGAGATGTGAGGGTATTTTTCCCATCACCTAGTGGCTCTAGCTATCGTTTGAAGGTAAGGTATGTATCTGGGAATAAATGAAGAAACTCAAAGGTTTTGAAGGCAACTGCTCTGAAATTACCTAACCCCCCCATAAAAATAAAATAAAATAACACTACAAGCAAACAGGAGACCAGAGACAGGTTTTAACCAGTGGTACCATGCTACCTTATATATCGAGAACTGAACAGAGCTCAAGGACAATGTAGTCTGTACACATCCCTATTTGGCAAATGGGAAAGTTTAGACAGGTTGAGTGACCTGACCAAGGTAACCTAGTCAAGCACTAAAGCTTGTACTAGAATTCAGGTCTCCTGATTCTAACAACTTTAAAAAAGCCAGGAGAGGGGGCTTCCCTGGTGGCGTAGTGGTTGAGAGTCCGCCTGCCGATGCAGGGGACACGGGTTCGTATCCCAGTCCGGGAAGATCCCACATGCCGCAGAGCGGCTGGGCCTGTGAGCCATGGCCGCTGAGCCTGCGCATCCGGAGCCTGTGCTCCGCCAACGGGAGAGGCCACAACAGTGAGAGGCCCGTGTACCGCAAAAAAAAAAAAGCCAGGAGAGATAAAGACATTAAAAAATAAATAAGCAAACAAAACCAAGTTTAAAAAAATTTAAGTAGAATTCAAGCAATGCGTTTTAAAAATCTGCACATTTTGAAAATGTTTCCAATTACGCTATGTGTCCTAATTGTCCCGCATTTAATCTCTCACTGCTGTTAGTTTTCCTACATATAAAGTGGTATCAAGAAATGCTATGAAAACAGGCCTACACTTCCACAGGAAAATAAAATACCCTACCCTCTTGGTTCAGGAATACGAATGTGGGATTGCCAATATAAAATTTTCCTGGGCTGTCGCTGCAGTTTCTCCAGCTACCAGCACTCCATCACTAGTAATTGAACTAAACGGCCAGAGTGGCCCTGGAGCAGAAATTCTCTTGTATGACCCAGTTCCTCAGGTGAGAACAACAGGAAAGAAGAACGTTGACCTTGCCCCAAGTTCAGATTCATGTTTTAACATATTTCCCAAAACAATTTACTCCTCCCCACCGCGCCATTCATTCTGAGCTAGAGCCCTTCTGCACGTGACGAAGTGAACATGTTTAAATCCATCTAATTAACATTGGTGCCAGGCATATAGTAAGACTCAAGAAATGTTGAATGGCTAGTTGAGTGTTGGTTTTTTTATACTTTTCAACATCTTCTGGTTTCTTTTTAATGAACTTATATTACTTCCATAATCTGAAAGATAGTAATACTACTTTCAAAAAAAATCTAAGCCACTACGTTTATACCTCAGTGGGGGCCTTAAGACTAAGCAAGTCCTCCTGAAAAGGCTTTAAGAGGAGACAGAAGGCATCTTTAGGGGAGAAAGCGCATGCAAAGGAGCCCGTTTAATAAGACACCAGCATCTCTGTCACTCTCGCCTCCAACTCTGACAACAGAAGGTCAGCACTACTTCTTCGCTCAGCAAAGCAGCAGGATGTCTGGTGGATCTTGCAAACACCACACATGAACGCCCATTTTGTTCCGCTCTTACCTTGCAGCTGCGGCCAGGAGATTTTTTGCATTGGGTGCTCCTGGGTCTACAGAGAGAGACTTGGCCGCTAACAGCAGCTTGCTGGATGCCATCGAGATGTTCTTGAGGTTCCCTATCACTTGGATCTGGTCTTCTTTCGTCTGGAAGGTCAAAAGGAGCCAGAGTCATTAGGGGCTGTCCATTTCTCCTAGGCAGCATTCAGAGCTAGGAGCAGCACCTTGCAACGGAAGCAGCTTATCTGTCTAGGTTGCATTAAGTCCAATTAGTCAGCAGATGCCTAACTTGTCAAGACTCTGCCCAGTGTCTACCGTTCCCCAAACAGATATCCGGACCAAGATGCACACAACAGGACAGAAATCCAGCCCAAGTGGGTCAGCCAAGAGCTGTGCTGTCTCACAAGAGTGGGCATTAATGGGGGCGGGAGGGAGAGAGCGAGCGAGAGAGCACACAGACAGGGCCACAACTCCAGCATCTTGCTCAACAATGTTGGAGGTATCAAGGGGCTTGTCCATCTCAGCCTGGCACAAACTACCGTCACTGTCTGGACATTTAGAGCTGACTGCATCCCAGAAGCTCCCGACTCTGGAAAGGATACATTTCTCACCTGGCCTGCCATCCGAGAAACAACCCTTTGTAGATAACAGAGTAAAAAACACCCTGGGTACCACTTTTAGGGAGTTCACAGGAGCTCGCCAAAAAATAAAACAACCAGCTCCATAAGCTGACACCAGACCAGTCACCCTCCCTTGTTCTAAACAAGGGGTTTATCTGTTCATCTGAAAGAGGAAAGTTTGAATCACTTGACACTCAGGATCAGACACAGCCTTTTCAAGTGGGCTCCCCGAACTTCAAATACATGAGTTTTCACAGTATTAAACCACATCTGAAGTATAGGATGCAGAGCTGCCCTCCCTCCAAAAAGCAGATATAAAATGATGAGTTCTGTTGGAGGATCGTGGGAAAAGTTATCTGTCATTTCCAGGAAGAACTTCACACATAAGCTAACAGTATCTTTGGGAATGCCATTCCTGTGAGCTCATGGAGCTCTCTGAGCAGCAAAGACAGTGTAAAGGTGTGGGCTGCCCACAGCTTCCCTGCTCCTATTTGCCACTTGGCCGCAGGGGACGACGACGGTCCACCAGGGTTGAGAGGGGCAAGGGTCAACTCCACTCAGCCACACCAGCCTCACCTGAGCCTGGCCCGCCATCTCAATGCCGGCATCGAGGAATTCATCGAAATCATCACTGAACTTCCCGGAGGCTGCAGCCAGCTCTCCGCTCTGGCCCCGAGTGGCGTGGACCACCTCCCCCGCAGACTGGTTCAGATCGGCCGCTGCTTGGTTCAGTTCACTCTGGGCTTCCTGGAAAGGCTTCGTGCTCGGAGGTAACTATGGCAAGAGAAGGCACGTTGCAGGAGAAGTTCTACTTTGCGTAGGAGAAACAAAGGTAGTATGTTGCAGAGGGAAGACAGACTCTCCTGGGATGCAGTTGTGAGTCATCTAGACTAAAAGGCTCTGTGTGGTCTGAGCCCTTGTTAAGGTTGACCTTCAAAATATGTACATTCCTGTGAACACCTATTCAGTGCTAGACATAGTGGATCTAAAAATGGTAAGGACAGCTTTCCTCAGGCTTCTGGTCTCCTAAGTGGCAGAGCCAGGATTCACACCTGGGCAGTCTGACTCGGGATCCACTCTCTGAACCAGCACTCTACCTTGGGTTTCTCAGACGGAAACTCTCAAAGGTTTAGCTTTCTGGAACTAAAAGGCAGATGCTATGAAACTTTAAATCCTATTCTTCTAAACTAACAGCCATCACTTTTATTCATCAGTTGGTCTTTGCTAACAATATACTGAATAGCTTTTCCACAGAAGTGCCACTAGCAGCCCTGTAACTGTTTGTGAAAAGTTCCAGAGAGTTAAGCTAGATATTAGTCACACCACACCCACTGCTTGCATACCTGGTATATGCCAGGGACCAGGCAGAGAAGAACCAAAGATGAACAAGGCCAAGTACCCACACAGGGGACTCACAAGACAGGGACGGGACCAGGCCCCAAAGTGAAATTCCACAGACGGCTCACTCTCTCAGTGAGTCCCTGACACTTGTATCCCTTTATCGCCTGATGGTCACTGCCTGAGATGTCCTGATAAGAAGTTAGATGATCATATACCCCCTCCCCCCCCATTCCTGTCTTACTGGGATGACCTGAGAGCAAACAGCAACATGGGCTCAAAGAAGAAGTAAACTTTAGAAGCTCTACCTGGGAACTCGGCTGATCAGACAGTAAAACAAGGAAAAGGCAAATCGACAGGAAAAACAGGACTCCTAAGGGAAAGGCTAGCCGCTCAGAGGTCCCCCTAGAGGGGAGCAGACTCCACCCACACCTAAGGTGAGCCCAGTCCCCCAGGCGCCCCTGCCCGAGCCAAAACCTCTCACCGAGTCCACCAGCAGCTTCTTGCTCGACTCCCCGATGCTCTTCAAGGCCACGTCCACATCCTTCTGCCCAGGGAGGCAATTCACGCAGTTATTCAAGGAGTGAGAGACGGCTTTGGCCACCTGAATACACAGAGGGAGAAAAGCCCCACCAGAAAGCAGGTTTCAGGGCAAACATTCTTGCACACGTGTTGGGAGTGAGCAGAGCTAAAAGAGATGGGGAACTGATCTGCCAGCGTCTACCTGACACTGTTTACCGTTAAATCTCCTCATCTAGGCCGCTCACTGGGGTTAACATCCTGTCTTAGCACAGGGTCTGACACAGCGATACAGCACACCCTACCTGCTCCCAAGGCCAGGCCAAGTCCTGACTGTGGCTCAAATACAACTCTCGAAACAAAGGTATCCAACACCAAGAGGAAGAGAAATAGCTGCCTTCTAGAGAGCCCTGCAGAGGTCCTGAGGTGGAAGGAGGCCCTGAGTCCTTGGGATCACAGTTGGCCCGCCCTGGGATGGACTTACGCTCAGCGACCCTCTGATGCCATCATCCCACACCTCGCCCTGCCCAAGGGCAGGCGGAAGGTTCTGAGCACTTCCAGACCAACTTGGAGTTGCCCACATGCTGCCTTTTAAGGATGTGTGAGGCTCCTCGTCTACGCTCTCTGGTAAGAATCACCTGAAGAGGCACTAGAGAGAGTTTAAAGCACCGAGTAGCTAAACCAAGCATATCTACCTCACCTCCCAGGCTAGGAAGAGGGATATACGTAAGCACACACAGGCCCAAAACAGACATGCTGCGTCCAGGTCCTTCACGTTCTAATGGCAGGTCTCGACCAAGCCCCCCACACTTTCTGTTGACTGAATTAAGCACGTCTCACGTTATGGGGGCTACCATGCGAGGCTTCCAAAGCTGCTCACACCGGGCAACAGCCTGTCCATGCGTCCACCTCAGGGATGACCTTGATGGCCACTTCCGGGCCTTACCTGGGCTAGTCTCTGCTGACTCTCCGCATCTCCAGGTGCGATCAGGGCCTGCTTGGCTTCCTGGATGAGCATGGCCGAGCCCTCCATCACGTCCCGGGCGGAATCTAACATGGCATGCACAGCCGCGGGGTCACTCGTAGATGCAGCCACGCCCCGGGCAGCCTGGGCCAGCGTTTTCAGAGCTTGGGCCGTCTCTCGAGCAGCCACCCCTGGGGATTAAAAAAAAAAAAAAAAAAAGAGCCCGCCAGACTTTCTATTAGATTCCATCCAAAAGTTATACTTTTACTTGGGAGTAAGCCTCTAGACTAGAGCCTTCGAGAAAGGAGAGAATCCTTGGACAGTGCCTGGCGCAGGTGGGCTCCAAATTGCTTTTTATAAAATTTGAATTGATGTCCTTCTCAAAGAAGTAGCTCAAGCCATTGGCTCTGGACTGCTCCAAGAGGGATGTTACAACAAATGCCACGCTTAACACCATTTCCCTCTGGTTCCTGTCACTCCCACTACCCCACCTGTCCCTAGACCTAAAATACCAAGTGCATAGTATCGAACTCACAGATGAACTATTCAAGTTCACTTTTCTTTCCAGTCATTTTTATCGGGGCATAACTTACACGCAACAACGTGAATGAGTCTCCCTGGGCAGCTCCCTGAATCTGTACCAATGTGTACACCCACGTATCTGCCATCCATACGGAGAAGGAACATTTCCATCACCTGTGCCCTTTCCCAGTCAATATCCTCTCACACTGGAAGTAATCCCTATTCTAGCTTTCATCACCTTAGACTAGTTTTACCTGTTCTTAAACTATGTGTTGATGGAACCACACTGTATGTCTTCTTTTGTGTCTGGTTTCTTTCTCTGACCACAATGCTGTGAGATTCACCCGTGCTGTTACACATAGCAGTACATTGCTTTTTCTTGCTGTGTCGTATTCCATTATAGGAACACAGCAACATCTGCTTATCCATTCTTCTGTTGCTGGACACTTGGGGGTTGTTTCCTGTGTGGACTATTATGAATAAAGCTACCGGAAAAGTTCTCATCCCTGTGTTTAGGTAGACATATGGAATTGATGCTCTTGGATTTAAATCTAGGAGCTGAATTGCTGGGTCATAGAGTAAGTGTATATTTAGCTTTGGAGGATACTACCACACTTCTTCAGAATGGTTTTGCCGTTATACACTCCGCCAGCACTATATATATGAGAGTTACAGTTGCTCTTCATCCTGGCCCATACTTACTAGTGTTAGATTTTTTATTTTATCCAGTTCTGGTGGGTGTATAGCATGCGGGAATCTTAGTTCCCCGACCAGGGATTAAAACCACGCCCCCTGTAGTGGAAGCGTGGAGTCTCAACCGCTGGACCACCAGGGAAGTCCCTCACTGAGGTTCAATTCTTATATCCCTAGTGAGCAACGATGTTGAGCACTTTTTCATACACTCAGTGGCTGTTTGGACATCCTCTTTTGCGAAGTGCCTGCTCATCTTTAAATTCACTTTAAAGATGATGGGATTCGGAGATAAACTATGCATATAAACTAGTCCTTAAAAACTACAGTGCCACCTCCCATAGAAAGAAGAGGCGCCTTCCTACATGGTACCTAGTGCTTGGCGCACCCAAGAAAAGGAAGGAGACTGGAAATGCCAAGGCACGTGACAAAAGGCTCCTGGAACCTGGGGAACTGCAGAATAGCCAGCCTCAAAGCTCATCTCATCGAACCATTTCAGATGAGGCCCAGTGCTGAGAAGCATCTTGACCGCGGACACACCTTTAGATCTGAGGTTAGTTTCTTAACTTCGGGGTCAGACTCTGCACAGTGTTCTTTGGGATAGAGAACTACAAGGGATTCTTGTTAGAACATACAACATCTGCATGAAATATTCACAGATGATTTGCTCTCTCACTACACTTTGAGGTGACTGTATCTAAAGCCTTCGGCTGGATGGTCTCTAGGCACCCCTGAGCGTGGTCTTTACCGCCGCTGCTTCAGCCGCGTGGGCACAGATGCAGCAGGTGGTCCTCTCTTTACTAGGGACGAGGCACCGAAATACAAGAAAGAACACAAAAGGCCCTGGGGAATCCATAAAACAACTTCCCAGAGTTGCAGACTGGCTCATCTGTAAATACTTAGGAAGTCGCATAACTGGGACGTAACTCTACAATCTAATCAAGGCAAATTACAAAGCTGCCAATCTACCATTTATCACACGGCACTTCCGAGCGCAGCATGTGGAATGAACACATTTTAAACAAAGTGTTTTATATGGCAGAGGAGAACGCATAAAGATAAGTAAAGCCAAGGTGAAGGAGAGAAAAAAGCCAAAGAGAAGAGTCACTGCATTTTTTTTTTTTTGGAGACATCAGGGAGGGTTTTATTGTTTGTTTTTTACTGGAGTATAATTGCTTTACAACGTTGCGTTAGTTTCTGCTGTACCGCAAAGTGAATCATCTATATCCCCTCCCTCTTGGACCTCCCCCCACCCCCTGTATCGCACCCATCTAGGTCATCACACGGCACCGAGCTGAGCTTCCTGTGCTATACATCAGGTTCCCACTAGCTATCTATTTTATACATGGTAGTGTGTTTATGTCAAACCTAATCTCCCGATTCATATTATGCTGAAGCTTCTGGCCCAGGGTGGAAGGACATCCTTGCTCAGAAGGGCACCCACCCGGTGCGGTTAAGACCTCGTCCAGCTCTGCTGCTGACAAGCTGTGTGGACCAAACAGCCGCCGCCTTTTCCCTCTGGGTCTCAGTTTCCCACAGGTTATAGGAGAGGCTGAGATCCCAGCTGTGACCCTTGAAAATTCTAGGTTGTGATTTCTAGACCTCTCCTCTTGCCTTCCTCGTTACCACGTGGACTCTTGAATCTATTTCTATTTGAGTTGTATTATTTTGGAAGAATAAAACATTTATCATATGCCATTAGAAAAGTCATGTTCATGAAAAAATTATTTACTGAAAAGGCTTTTATAGACTCAGACAATTTTTCCAAAAGGCAGAAACCAGAAGAGCGGAATTCCAAAAGCCGAGGTATATCCACCCCACGTGTTTTCTGCTGAGGACTCACTGTGAAACCTCAAGGCACACCAAGAATCCTCTTTGGCGGCATTAGGTTTCCCGCAAAGTGGAAGCCACACCAACAAAAGGATGAAACAAGGCCACCAGATGCCAGGGAGCAAATGACCATCCGAGGCTGTACGTGGCTGAATTCACAGCAATATTCTCAATGGTAACGATGAGAATCATCAGAGTCATATCTCCGAGCAATCACCACCCTCCCCCCCCCAAAATTGTTCCTGGAGTCAAGGGTGCAACACACCCCAGAAGTGCCAGTGCGAAACACTGAAGCAGACTCCCTGCTTCAATAACCACAATCCTTGGAAGGCACAGATGACGTTCACAGTATTCCTGCCGTCTAGATCTCAAATTATACTCAGCAACAGTCTTAGGGAGACACACTAGTCATATGAAATACAGGGGAATTCTTTGTAATAGTAATTACTCCTGATCAGAACTCACATAGATTGTGTGTAGACAGCATTAGACCACGTATCAAGCTCACAAGGTAAAAACCAAGTATACAAGATTTTTTAATCTGTCCCAAAGGATCTGGAAAGGGTTCTGTCTATGTAACTGTACCCAGCCGAGAAGAAATGCATTTTGAACACTGTACTGGCCAAATAAAACCACATCTGCATTAGAACCTAGTCCAGTGGCAGCTCATGTGTTAACTTCTGAGTATCCCACACATCTTAGGTATGGACGAGGGAACTGACACCCGGGGAGAAGCTGTCCACACTCGTGCTCTCTCCCTGCTTCCCATCCATTCTTCAACCTTCCTGTAATTGCCTTCAACAGGGAGAGCAGGGACCTTGTTTTTCCTTAAGCCAGTGGATGCTTCTTAAGTCCCTCTCTGCAGTGTCTTTCCAGGCAGCAATGATCTCTGTGAGTCGAGAGACATCCCTCTCTCCTGGTTTCCATGGTCTCTCCAAGGCTGCATGTTCTCGTTTCTTTCAAGGATTTCTAGTGCTCAGCCTTCTCCTGAAATACTTGGGTTCCATAGGGTTATATCTGATAAGATTCTTCTCACTCTACCACTTTCCCTTATGCAAACTTAGCTACCCCCATGGTTTCAATCATTATCATTTTATTAAACATTTAGAAATATTTATCTCCAGCCCAGACTTCTCTACTGAGTTCCAGAGGTAAATATCCAGCTGCCTAATGGGCACCTCTCTGTGGATATCCTGCAGGGATTTCAAATTGAATCCATTTAAAGTTGAACCTGGGACTTCCCTGGTGGTCCAGTGGTTAAGAATCCACCTTCCAATGCACAGGATGTGGGTTCGATCACTGGTCAGGGAACTAAGACCTGCATGCTGTGGGGCAACTAAGCCCATGAGTTGCAACTACCGAGCCCACGTGCCGCAATGAAAAGCTGCAACAAAGACCCAGGGCAGCCCCCCCAACAACAATAATAATAATAAAGTTGAACCTGGCATCCCTAAACTCCAGCCCTCAACATGCCTGCCAATGACCCTGTGTCTCCATCACAGTGACTCATACGACTCTTCGTTCAGCTATCAGGCTAAACTTAGAGCTGTCCGTGTTGCCTTCCCTATTCCCATTCCTACCAACTTCTAATCCAACACCAACAACCGTGAGGTCTCTTTTTCTTTAATCCATCCTTCATCTCCACTAACAACTCTTATCTGGATGAATGCAACAACCTTCTCACTGGTCTCCCTGCCTCCAACTTTGCTTCCCTCCAATTTATCAGCACACGGAAAGAAGGGCAAAGTGCATTAAGGGCAATTCTTCAGTATTTTCACATGCTCTGAGCTTCAATTTCAATGTATTTAAATTGGCTTACGAGGCCTTTTGCGATCTGATCCCAGCTGACCTTCCCAGCCTTATCTTCTTACTCCCTACCCCCTTGCCTTTTACTTGGATCCTCTCACTTCATTTCATCAGCCTTCTTCTGCCTTTGGGACTTCACAGATGCTGTTCCCAAGTCCGCCACCACCACCTAGTTGGCGCCTGCCAAAATGAAATGGGGATACTTCTAGGCCGTTCTTCAGACATCAACTAGACAGTCTGTCATCCTGGATGTTATCAGTATTGGATGACGCAACTTGTGAAGCAGTCTTTCCTTCATTAAAAATCCATTTCATCATCTACACAAAATCTGGCAAGATTTCAGGAATGTGTAGAAGTTCTTGAAACTACATCTCTCATATGCCCTAAGCTTTTAAGAATTTACATACACTTTTCTTTCTCCTTGAAAGCTAAGTGAGTCGTAATAATCCTTCAAACCCCGATCAGGTGTCAGTTCTGCTGTGGAACGTTCCCTCACCCTCTCATGAGGACAGAATTGTACATTCTTACTGTTGCAGGTACTATATTACACTGTGCCGTGGTAACTCTTTTTGTGCTCCTACTGTGCTCTTATTTTCAAAGTAATAAATATACACAGTTTTTGAAGAACCAAAGAGGATTTTCCTTATAGTGATGGAAAGAATAACTTATTGCAGACGAACCCTCCCCCTCAGAGAAACAACTAGAAACTCTGGAAAAATACAGACAAAACATCTGTTTGAAGGCACTGGAGAGATACCAAGGAACCAAGGTAATGAAAGCCAAGACCTTGGAAGAGAAAGAAAGTACAGAGAAGTGAGTACAACACTGCTTTCCCCCCTTCAAGGCATTTTCTAATTTGTAAACTGTTGCCCAGAAACTGAGAGGCTGAGCAAAACTTTCTGAAGTCGCATGGGGATGGGAAGATAAAAGAAGCATAGTTCTGAGCTCAACAATCACAATGGCCCTCATAAACATCACAGATGTTTAGACAGGAGGCACGAAGGGCTACACCCTACAAGGTAAACTGGAAATGGACTTTGCAATATCCAATCAGTTCGGTTCTGCTCGTATTACGGTGACCTTCTCCTTTTTTAACCACCTGCTAAAATAAAAGATTAATCCTCTGTACGGAAGAAAACACAATCTAGAGCCTCAAATTATTTCTACAATGTAAATACCAATGATTAGCATTAAATTAAAAAAAATCAGAAACATCAGGAGATAAGGTCAATAGTTGAAAACCAAGAAGAGAAAAAAAAAAAACAGAAAACAAAACAGATAACAAGACGCCGGTAGGTGATCCTGACATTGGAGTTATTGAACCTAGACTTTAAGTAAATGTAAAAACTATGTTGAAGAAATTAGATGACAAGATAGAGAATTTCAGCAGAGAAATGGAAAGTACAAGAAAGCCATCAAAAGGTTATTATAAAACTGAAAAATATGACATTTAAAATTAAAAACTCAATAGAAGAGTTTGAAGGTAGGAGGAATAGTGAGCTGCAGATAAATCCAAAAAAACCCACACAGAATAAAGCATGGAGAAGAAAAATTATGGTCAATATAGAAAAGAGCATAGGAGACACACAAAACAGTGAAAACATCTAACGTAGGGGGTAGCTGGAGTGTACAAAGAGGAGAGAAAAAAATGGGACAGAAGCAGCATTTGAAGATATAGTGGCTGAGTTTTCCAAAACTGATCTAAGACAGCAAATCCCATCTTTAAGGAGTACTAAAACCCAAAGTGGGATAAATAGGCAAAACGACACAAAACAAAACTCCTCTAGGCACAGTGCTTGAAAACCAAAGACTGAGAAAATCCAAAGAACGAGTAGCAGAGGGGAAAACTAAAACCACATGACCTGTGGAAGGGTAAAGCGACAGCTGACTTCACCACAGAAATAAAGGAAGCCAGAAGACAACGGAATAACACCTTCAAGTGCTGACAACGGAATAACACCTTCAAATGCTGGAAGAAAATAACCGCCAACCTAAAATTTTACAACACGTAAAATTATCTACCAAAAATAGAGGCTAAACAAAGGCATTTTAAACAAACAACAACTGAAAGAATTGGTCACTGCAGACTCACACTAAAGGAATTAATGCAGGGAGTTCTTTAGGCAGACAGGAAATAATCCCAGGTGGAAGCACATTGCGATGCAGAAAGAAATGAACAGCAATGGAAAGGTCAATACGGAGGAGCATTTAATCAATACTGACTATGAAACAACTTTGAGGCAGTACTGAGGAGGTTAAATATATGTAGAATTAAAGCACTCAACAACAATGAATGAGTTGGAAGAAAGGTCAATGAAGTTTAAGTGTCCCAAGATTCTTGCACTGTCCAGGAAGAGGTAAACATACTAACTTATATTATACTTTTAAAAAATTGTTCAAGGGCTTCCCTGGTGGCGCAGTAGCTGAGAGTCCGCCTGCCGATGCAGGGGACACGGGTTCGTGCCCCGGTCCGGGAAGATCCCACATGCCGTGGAGCGGCTGGGCCTGTGAGCCATGGCCGCTGAGCCTGCGTGTCAGGCGCAACAGGAGAGGCCACAACAGTGAGAGGCCCGCGTACCGCAAAAAAAAAAAGAAAAAAGAACAAAAAGTTGTTCAAGAATAGGCAGTGAGGGGCTTCCCTGGTGGCGCAGTGGTAGAGAGTCTGCCTGCTAATGCAGGGTACGCAGGTTTGTGCCCTGGTCTGGGAATATCCCACATGCCGTGGAGCGGCTGGGCCCGTGAGCCATGGCCGCTGAGCCTGCGCGCCCAGAGCCTGTGCTCCGCAACGGGAGAGGCCACAGCAGTGAGAGGCTCACGTACTACCAAAAAAAAAAAAAAAAAAAAAAAAAGAATAGGCAGTGAATGTACAACTAATAAACTAATCAAGGGAAGAGAAATAGATTTTAAAAAGCACATATAAATCTGAAAGAAAGCAAGAAAGGAGAGAAAAAGGAGCCTAGGATAGGTAGGACATATAGAAAAGAAATAGTAAGATGACAAATACAAACCTCAATATATCAGTAATTATATTATATATAAACAGACCAAATACTCCAATTGAACGGAAAATACTGTCACATCAACAAACAACTCCTCCCCCTCTGAAAGAACAACTACATGATACGCATAGGTATGCATGCATACACATGCATTAAATATAAGCATAGAGAAAAAATGAAAGTAAAAGATTTATGACGCACACTCTAATGAAAACAAAAACTTCTATGCAAAAAACTATAAAACAGTATTGAGAGAAAGGAAATCTAAATAAATGTAGAGATATACCACATTCACAGATTAGAAGACTCAGTAATGTAAAGATTTCAATTATCCCCAGATTCAGGTAACCCCGATCAAAAAAACAAACAAATAAAAAAACAAGCGAAAGGGTTTTTTTGCGGGGGAGGGTACAAATTGACAGGTTGATTCTAAAATAGATGTGGAAATACAAAGGGTCAAGGAAAGTCAGCACTAACTTGAGGAAGAATAACAAAGACAGAGGACTCACATTATCAGATGTTAACACTTAGTATAAAACTGCAATGATTAGGAAAGTATGGTACTAAGGTAAGATCAGGCAATTAAAGCAATGAAAAAGAAGCAAAAGTTCAGAAACTGACTCACATTTATGCCCTTAATTTATAATGAAATTGCCCTCAAGACCACTGGGGAAAGGAGGGTCGCTTCAGAAAGTGGTGCTGGGTCAAATGGATGGATGCCCTGGTGCAAAAGCAACTACACTAGGACCCTGTTTGCCCACAAATAAAACTCAATTCCAGGTGGATCGTAGTACTAAATATGGAAGTAAAACAACAAAGCCTTTAGACTATAACAGAGAAGAATATCTTCATGACTTGGAGAAGCAACATTTTTAAATCAGACACAAAAAGCACTAACCATAAAGGAGAAGTGTAAATTGGACTATATTAAAATTTAAGTTCTGTTTATCAAGAAACACCTTTAAAACAGTGAAAAGGTAAGGCACAAGATACAAGAAATACATATATATGTGACAACTAACTCCTGCAAATAAATAAGGAAAAGGCAGAAAACTCATATTTTAAAAAAATGGGCAAAAGACATGAAGAGATGCTTCACAAAAGAAGGTACCCAAATGGCTGATAAACTGAAAATATCCTCAACTGCCCTGTTCCTCAGGGACACGTAAACTAAAACCATAATATGATTCTACGACACACTCAACAGAATGGCTAATATTGACAAAGCAGATGTGGTGACCAGGATCTAGAACAAGTGGAAATTTCAGATACCGCAGGAAGGACTGTAGCTGAGTGGCCGCACAGCCTATGACCCAGCAATTCCCCTGGGATGCCAAAAATGCTCATTACTTGATCTTGGTGGGGGTTTTTCAGGTGTATTCAATTTGGGATAACTCATGAAGATATACATTTAGGACTTATACTCTCCTCTGGCTGTATATTATTCTTTAATAGTAATGTATATTTCAAAAAAAAAAAACATTCAAGCCGTACTACTATATAACAAAAGCAACAATCCATCTCCTCTCCACCTGATTCCTACTTATAGAGCCACTCAGTTCTTTAAGGTTTCTTCTGATGGATGGATGGATGGATTTATTTAATTATTTATTTATGGCTGTGTTGGGTCTTCGTTGCTGCATGCGGGCTTTTCTCTAGTTGCAGTGAGCAGGGGCTACTCTTCATTGTGGTGTGCGGGCTTTTCATTGCGGTGGCTTCTCTTTGTCACAGAGCAGAGGCTCTAGGCATGCGGGCTTCAGCAGTTGCAGCTCGTGGGCTCAGTAGTTGTGGCTCGCAGGCTCTAGAGCGCAGGCTCAGCAGTTGTGGCGCATGGGCTTAGTTGTTCCGTGGCATGTGGGATCTTCCTGGACCAGGGCTCGAACCTGTGTTCCCTGCACTGGCAGGTGGATTCTTAACCACTGTGCCACCAGGGAAGTCCTGATGTAGTTCTCATTTTCAAGTAATGGGCTAATACTGAAACTTCTTGTTGTCTCCATTTTAGATAGAAACAGACTTCCGACTATGAGAACATTCTTTTTTTTTTTTTGTATCACCAGGTATTTTTCCTTATACATTCTGTTCCTTATACAGTACTCCTGGTTCAGGGGTACCTGGTGTCTCCAGGGCTCAAACCCTCCCAGAGTTTTGCAGCACCAATCAGCTTGCTTCTTGTTAGCTTCCCTATCCCTGGACAACTTTAGGTTTTTATTTATTGGGGTCTCTCAGTTACCACTCATCTGTCTCCTTCCATCTTCGACAACTTCACTGAGATCTTATTTGTTTTCTTCTCTCTCATTTTCTTTGACTTTTTCTTTCTTTCCCTCCTTTAGTGGGATTTCAAGAGACATACACAGTTGCAGAGGTCTATAATTACCATCTGCTTATAGTCTAATAGGGGTGACTCAAATAGTTTGGGGGAATCATATTTGATTAGTCTTTGTACGCTTAGCATCAAACCCAGTAACAAGCATGTTGAAAGTGCTTGAAAAATGTGTGTTGAACTGCTGAGATAAAAAAGTCAGGTTCATTGTCAAATCAACAAACTCCCCGCACCAGCCCAGTGGTCTGTACCTGGCCTCAGGGCATCACGAAGGGTGTGAGTCTCACCTGTGTAGTGCTCATTGCCTTGAGCAGCACAGGTCAGGAGCTGCGCCATGGAGGAGCCCACTGCTTTAGATGTACTTCCCAGGTCCTGAGCACATTTTTCCAGCTGTAAGAAGATTCAAGGAGGAAGACAGCTTAGAAGAGGCAAATCATCCACTAAAGTCTTAGCCCCCAAATAATGCAGATCAAACTTCTGGGCCTCAACTCTTTCCCACCTAATACACCAATGGCACTAAGAAGAAGTAGGGTGATAGAGGGGAAAGAACCCAGGCTTCAGGATAAACAAATGAGTTCACACCCTGCCCTCTGCTTCCTTTCCCCACTTGCTAGCTGTTGAGAGATTGGGGTAAGTCACTGAACTCTCCCAGTCTCTGTGTCCCGAGATCACAGTATCTAGCTCAGAAGGTTTTCAGAGAATTAACGTAGGTACTCAACAAATGGTAGCCATTAGTATTATGCTTTCAGAAGCTAATTCAGAAGTCTGCAACAAATCCTTAGTGAGAATTAATTATGCCTTAGCAGGAAGTGAGCAGACATCCAGCTGTTCCACCTTCCTGGCACGTGGGACCATTAACATTGTTCAATTTGATCATTATACTTTGCGGAGTTCTAACCAGAGGGAAATGCAATAGGAATAGAGGTTTGGGATGGTAAATGAGATTATGAAACGGGCAAAGAGCTTGCTTCCCATGACGAGCACGTCGTCTTGCTTTGTCAATGGAATAAATAATTCAGAGAATAAAGTCAATAAAGCCCTATGGTAAGGGTAATTATTCAATTACTAGATGAGGACAACATTTTGGAAGAGAACTTCCGGGCACGCTGCGAGAGTTCAGAAAAGCATCAGGAAATGTATGCAGTTTTAACCCCACAACATGTTTTCTAAGAGAGGCATTTTCTTCAAGTAAAAAATGGAGCCTGGTCCACTGTAGCCAACAGTATAACACAGTACACACATTTGTTTAGGGCAAACAATTTCTTTAAAAATTACATGATGTTTCTTGCATTCTAACTGACCGGTTGTTTTATGTGAAGGCAGAATAGGTGTCATGGGCTCCTGGAGCACAGAAGTCTGCAAAGGGATACCTGGACCACTTTGCAAAGCTGCTGGCTCAGGAGCCAATACTGACTTTCTCTTTAGCCGGGGCACCTTAGTTAAGTGACTTCCTGAGTTTCCTGCTTTTACAATCAGGGGTAGCTTGATTTCACAAATATTTTCCGAATGCTTCCTATGTACCAGGCATTGTTCAATGGTAAATTAGATGCTCTGGTAGTCCTTTTATACTCTAAAAGTTTTTAGTTTCTATCCAAAGAGCAGCAGTAGTTAAGAGTAAAAGTTCTCACTGTGAAAGGTCAAGGCATGGGTTTTGGAGTCCTACGGATCTGGGTTCAACCCATGGTTCTGATGCTAACTGCCAGCTAACATTGAGTAGAACAGGGCACCTTTTTTTCTTCAGCTGTAAAATGGGGTGAACAACACTTGTTCATTAGGTTACTATCAGGATAAACTAGGCTGACTGTGTGTGTACACAGTACATAACAGGTGCTTAATAAATGAAGCTATTTTATTAGTAACGTTCAGGAGTGAGGGAAAGGAGGTACATACAAATGAGGACGACTGGTAAAATTTTAGCCAAGAAAACCCTGGCACAGGCATCAGGAGGTATCATAACGTGATCAAATGAGATTTCTGGAGCCAACATTCCACTTGCTGTTGTGGCTTTACTAGAGTAAAGTGCTTTGCCATTGCCCACCCCAGTGCCTTGCACTATGGAAATTTTTTTTTTAAAAACACGACTGTTGAAAATATATTCTGTGTTTATAACTTAATTGCCACCCATTTCGTAAATAAAATACTTTAGACATAGAGGAGATTGGGACTTGCCTACAGCTAGTGGATGACACAACCTGGACCAAGAAGCCAGAACTCCTAGGTCTAAACATAGCTCCTCCAGCTGCCCTGGGCATTCTTTTCAGAAAAAGCCTGCAGGATTAGAACACTGGCCTCAAACGCCAGCAGGTCTTGTTTATGGAAAAGAGGGATGAATAGGAACTGATGCCTGGTCATCCCCAGCCACACCCCAGGCAGGTACACACAGGCCCATCACCAGAGGCCCCCTCAGGGCCATCTCTATCATAAGACTGTTCCAGAGAAATGTGGCTATTCTAGGGCTTTGCATTAAAAACACTTGAAACTGAGACACACGGACCACCCCTCCCCCCCAACTCTAAAAATGTCGTGACTTCCTAACAGAGGTAGAGTCCCAGACCCCAGCTGCCACCAACATCTCCTACCGTCTCCCCTGGGAGTGGCTTCAGCTGACTCTCCACGGCAGCCATCTTGGCATCCTGCAGTTCACTCTTCAGGGTCTGCACAGTGCTCAGTGCTGAATCGATTTCCATGGGACCACAGGCTTCATGGGCCTGTCAACAGAGTTGAGAATATGTGCACAACAGTCTGCTCGGGAAAAGCATCCCCAGTGCCTTGCAACATAGGAAATTCCTTTCTGGATACAACCAATGATTCTCCAAATCTAGCAATAGGAAGCAAGGGTAACAAGCATTTCCTGAGAGCACAAAACCATGCTCAATCAGGACCTCAGTCCTAAGTTCCCTAAATAATCAAGTATGTGTGTCTCATAACTGGATATACTTAAATTTTCCTTGAAGCTGTTTATATCAGAAATACAGTACCTCTCAAACTAAGAGGATCCTTATTCACTGTGTCTGGGTTCTAGACATGGGGCACCTAGCACAGTATGTGTGCACACAAAAACTTGGGAAGCGTGGGGTGGATGAAGGAACGAATAAACAAATGAACCCAGGACGCTACAGACAAGTCTATGTCAACCTTACTGATTTATGATCAACCTTACTGATCAACCTTACTGATCTATGTCAACCTTACAAATTTCTAGATTGTAAACCATTATCGTTCCATACTGAAGGCTATGAAAGATTTTTTTCCTTAATAAAAACTTCTAAGAAAACTGCTTCATTCTGGTGATCATCTAGAACGGTCTCCAAATGCTTTGATCACACACCCCCAACACGCATGTTAATAAATTATACACGTAAATGTTAGTAAATTATACACATACAAGTATATTAAATACTGGTGTATCTTAACCTCTTTCTTTTTTAGATAATAGTAACAACAGCAGCAGTACACACTATTTGATTGATTTCTATGTGTGAGTATTACTAGGTGACAATACTGAGGCAGAGAGGTTAAGTAACTTGCCCAGGTCACAAAATTAATGGCAAGGTGAGAATTTGAATGCAGGTGGTCTGATTTTAGAGCCTGTATTCTTAACCCCTACACTATATACTAAAATCATAAAAAGAGTCTTCCTGAATCCACTACACAGTGTTGCCTGAGTCCCACTTCGGGGATCACTGCTCCAAAGCAGTTGTTGGAGGTGGGTGTGTCGTTCAGTCACTGAGGAAACTTGTTAAAATGCAGATATTTGGGCTCTATGACCAGAGATTCTGACTGGGGTGCTCAGAGGTGAGGCCCAGGAACCTGCATCCTAAATGCCCCCATGTGATTCCAGTGCAGATGGTCCCTAGACCTCTCTTTGAGAAAGAGAGCTCAAAACAACTTTTTTATTAGATATAATCTAAAACTCTAGATATTTTTCTTTGGTGATGTAGTGCACTGTTTATATTACAAATTCAAATCAGCTTCTAACCTTCTTCCCTTGCTCATACATGAGGCTGCCTGTTTCTATAAAGGGATTGTTACAATGAGGAAAAATGAATTCATGCTAGAACTTCATGCTAATACCACATCAAACAGTACAGTAATGAGGCCCTTTGGTAATTAACACATCCCAGAGACAGAAACGTATTAATCCCCAGTTCTGTTCTATTGAGGATCTTGTTAAGGTGAATGCTCCCATTTAAGAGGTGGAAACCTCTCAGGGCAAAGATAATATAGATGATCCTCCAAAATAGATTTGCTGCCTATATAATGTTATTAAGTTCACAAGATAACACCTGGAAGATATCATCACTTCCTATGCCCACAGTTTACCTGGCACCAAGAAACTGATGACTGGTCTCCCCTAAGACTGTGAGAAATAGATCATTTCTTGTCCCAGGGCAGGGGAGGAGGGGAAGTATGCAACTTAGCATAGTTTAACCAAAGTCATCTGTAACCAGAAGGTGATAAATAAGTCGAGGAGATAGCGGCTAAAAGTGGCAAAAGCCAATCCACACGAGCATATTTAGTGGTCAAGCAGATGAAATGGACAACTGAACCAAAAAATATGCCAGGCAGTGTTCAGGCCCTGGGGAGCACCCAGGTCACACCAACAGTAAGGAATTAAAAGCTCCGCTCCTGACAAGCTAACTGCCGTGACAAGGGTCCACTTGCCTTCTGTGATGCGGTACGCAGCTCTGCCAAGCTGGTGGCAAGGTTCTTGGCACACTGGCTCAGCTGCATGGCTGCAGCCTGGTCGCTGACAGTGGGCACTGCGGCTTTAGCAGAGGACACCATCTTGCTTCCAGGCTATGGAGAGAAAAGCTGAAAGTAAGACAGCTCCTGGGCAGCAAGAGTCAGAGGAGAGACCCAAACAGCAATGCTGCCTTATCAGCCAGAACTTACTTTGCCCTAAAACAAGGAATATTAAAACCACCTAGTTTCCCCCCAAAATTGCCAACCGAAATCAGATACTCTAGGGCAGTACATTCTAGGAATGTTTGAAACAGAAAGTATGTGTCTTCAGACTGGCTGAATGGATAGAAAAACAACAACATTGTGAAGCAATTATACCCCAATAAAGGTATTCAAAAAAAAAAGTATGTGTTTTTTGGGGTGGAGTGGGAAGTAAAATTGAGCTAGTGGCTTGAAATTCTTATTTAAAACAGATTTGAAAGGGAGTTTCTTATTAAATATGTTTGTGTTTCTTGGAACAGCTCTTTAATCTGTGTCTTAAATATATGTAATAGACTATTTAGAAAAATACAGGGACACAAAATGAAACGAGTGACCTCTCACATCTCAGAACCCAGGACAATTTCACCATGCATGGGTGAAGGCACATATGTGCAGGCACATATATTTTCAAAAGTAAGATAATACTATTTATTCTGTTTTCGAATCTCCTTGTTCCACATAGTCTATCTTTTTCATAGCTATGTAATACCCTGTGTATACATCAGTTATCACTTTTCAATCTTGTATTGTTAAGTATTTTCCATGTTTTCAAATATAATAAACAATGACATGATAAACACCTATGTAACTAAAATTTTGTACATGTTCATAATTTTTTTGTATAAATGTTTCTGGACCAAAAAGTACACATAATTTTAAGGTTTTTAATATGTATGCTATACAACGGCTCTTAGTAGAGCTGTAACAATTTAAGTGCCAGATCATAAATACCAAGGACACAAGTTAATATTATTAATATTTAAGGAATTCATGAGAATTTATAAGAAAAATCAGAATGAGTATACAAAAAGCATGAATAGACAAGTTCACGTAATAAAAACAAATAACTGAAACGTGTAAAATGTTTAACATTGTGAAAATCAAGGACATGCAAGATCAAATAATAAAAACGTAACCAAGTAAATTGGCAAAAACATTTCAAAAAAATGATTGACTTCCCAACTTGGAAAAGAGGTATTAAAAAGTGTGCTCCAAAATGCAAATGAAAACTACAATGAGGTTTCACCTTACACCAGTCAGAATGGCCATCATCAAAAAATCTCCAAACAATATATGCCGGAGAGGGTGTGTGGAGAAAAGGTAACCCTTTTGCACTCTTGGTGGGAATGTATATTGATACAGCCACTATGGAGAACTGTATGGAGGTTCCCTAAAAAACTAAGAATAGAACTACCATATGATCCAGCAACCCCACTACTGGGCACATACCCTGAGAAAACCATAATTCAAAAGGTCACATGTACCCCAATGTTCATTGCATTGCAGCACTATTTACAATAACCAGGACATGGCAACAACCTGAATGTCCAATGACAGATGAATGGATTAAGAAGATGTGGTACATATATACAATGGAATATTACTCAGTCATAAAAAGGAACGAAATTGGGTCATTTGTAGAGATGTGGATGGACCTAGAGTCTGTCATACAGAGTGACATTAGCCAGAAAGGGAAAACAAATATCGTATATTAACGCATATATGTGGAATCTACAAAAATGTTACACATGATCCTATTTGCAGGGCAGGAATAGAGGTGCAGACGTAGGAACAGACATGTGGACACAGGGGGTAGAGGAGGGTGGGACGAATTGGGAGATTAGGATTGACATATATACACTACCATGAGTAAAATAGGTAGCTAGCGGGAACATGCTATAAAGCACAGGAAGCTCACCTCAGTGTTCTGTGACGGCCTAGATGGGTGGGATGGGGGGGAGGTCTAAGAGGGAGGGGATATATGTATACATATAACTGATTCACTTCATTGTACAGCAGAAACTAACACAACGTGGTAAAGCAATTATACTCCAATAAAAAAAAAAATAACCCCACATTTGAATCTAAAAAAAGAGTGGCTATGTGTATATGTATAACTGATTCACTTTGCTGTACACATGAAACTAACACAACATTGTAAATCAACTATATTCCAATAAAAACTAAAATAAAATAAAACAAAGAGAAAAAAATAAATAAAAAGTGTGCTCCATATGTTGCTAGTTGTAAATTTAGATTCATTCATCCTTCTGGAAGGGCAATTTTACCACATGTATGAAAAGAGTTTAAAATGTAAACTTTAAAAAAAGTTTAAAACTTGTTGATCTGCTGATTCCATTTCTATTTATTTCTGACTCTGGCTTTATTCTTGTTAAGATCTGATCCGTCTACAGTAGCACACTTAAAAGAACAAAAGAAACAGGAAAAACAAGGGCGGGGACAGTGACCCCTGGACCATGTCCACACTGTACTATCATAAGACCCTATGATCCTGCCAGCAGTGGGACAACACAACTGATTCTAGGACCTGTAACCACCTACAGCAGAAGACAAACAACTTGTCCAAGCCACAATTCTCAATGTCCCAAAGATAAAAATAAGCTGCTTGCAATTCTAGTTCTAGTAATTTACCCTAAGGAAACAATTCAAGAGGGGCACAAAGATTTGAGCACACACCAAGAGTTTTTTTTTCATCATATCACAGGTTGTTTATGACAGCAAATAATTGAAAACAACCTGTATGTCGAATGACAGAACAGCTAAACAATGAGTATAGTATATGAGAGAATATGATTCAAATTCACAAATATTCATAATATAAATGTTAATATGAAAAACAGTCAATACACAGTGAATCCCAGGAGAATACATACATACATAAATACGTTTGTATATGTATGAAGATAAAATGTGAGGAAGCATAAACATTTCATGTTGTATCCCTGCATGTTGGAGCTACGGCTCTTGAAGAATTAACCAAATAGAAGTATCACTGGGTCCTGTAAGTACAGATCTGAATAGACAGGGATGAGGAAGAAACTTGCCAAACCACATGGACTGTTTAGGAGATCCAAGTAGACAAAGTGCCGAGAGATGTGAAAGAAGTACGTACAAAGGGAGTGTTCACAACTTAATATTCACATTTTATATTTAATTAAAAAGAAAATGAACCTAGCCACACTTCACAAAGACCGACAATACTTACTCATTCTATATTTGCCACAAGAAACCACCACACCTTTGGAGAAGATGCACTCACAGATTCTTATTTCCCTGGCTATGAATAATGGCATGAGGTATTCTGGAAACTAGCACACCTAAAGTGGGCAGTGGGGTGGGGGTGGGTTGAGGTTCCGGGGAAGACGGAGGTGAATGTTTCCGTGGTACCTGGAGGAAGTTCTGGCTGGAGATGATGAGCGCCAGCTGGGCACTGAGATCTTCTGCTTGGGCTTGGCTCCCTCTGACCCCCTGGACCAGCTGAGGGATGTGATCAGCCACCGCCTACAAGAAGCAAGGAAAACGAAAACTGAGCACACCCAGGATGGTGACGTACCAAAACGGGGTGTGTGGGGAAACGCCCCCAGCGATAATGTTCTGTGGATGTGCCTTCCCTCCTGGGGGTGCCTGGCCCAGACCCTGGATTCACTCAGCAGCTTTAGCCCGTTGGGCCCTTGCCAACACTGATGCCAACACAGTACCTGGGGGTAGGCTCCTCCCACACACACTCTACCCTGTGGTCCCCCGGGTCCCAATACACGCAGCACAAGGCAATTCTCCATAACGAAGCCTTAAAACAATTTCCCCAGTTGCAGCTCACACCATCCTGGCTCGTTAGGGTTGAAAACCCTAGCATCCAAGAATCTATCCAATTCACAGGTGGATAAACTCAATTCATATGGTCCAGTGATCAGAAGAAAGTGAGAGAAGCACTCAACTAACAGCATACTTCAGCATTTCGATATCTGACTTTGCGGGTATACGTTTCATCTGTCAGCTTTCATGTCACTGTGGTTCCTCTTCCTGTGTTCTCACTCCTCAAATGGGAAAACCCAATGCCCGGGATAGGGGAGGGAGGACAGCATCCCAAGGTGAGACCACTTGAAAGTGACCGTCTTCCACAGTGCCTAGGAGATGCTGGCCTTTTCCCTCTCTACAAGTCCTCTGGCTTGTCCCTTTGCGCCACGCCACATCTGACCAACCAGGCCCTCAGAGGCCATGGCACAGTGACCGTCACTGCTAAGGAAGGGCCCAAGAGCAGCCCACCCTGGTGACACGTTCTTTTCAGGAGGCTATTTCAGCAAAAATTAAAAAAAAAATTTCGGGCTTCCCTGGTGGCGCAGTGGTTGCGAGTCCGCCTGCCGATACAGGGGACACGGGTTCGTGCCCCGGTTCGGGAAGATCCCACATGCCACGGAGCGGCTAGGCCCGTGAGCCATGGCAGCTGAGTCTGTGCGTCCGGAGCCTGTGCTCCGCAACGGGAGAGGCCACAACAGTGAGAGGTCCGCGTACCGCAAAAAAAAAAAAAAAATTTCCAGGAGAATTTCACTCGCATCCTCTTCTGCTGGCTCCAGGAACTTGGCCCACTTTACCTTCTGCACCGCAACCTGATAAACAGTAATGCTCTCATTCCCTGACAGAGATACCCACGGGCTGAGTATGTTCCGTTTGTTCATAAAAAGTAGGAGGAAGGTTCATACTCTTTTCCTGGACACAAGTAGCGTGTGCTCCCTGAGAAGGGGAAATGCCATTTTGCTACCCCTGCTGGCGGCTGAAGCCAGGCCCCAACTGGAAGCCAACTCCCTCCGCAGCAGGGGCCTGGCTCTCAGAAAAAAAACCCTCTTTACGTGCACAACCCCGAGGACAGGGTCCTCCTGCATTGCTGAGTCTTTTCCACCAGAGCAAACTTGCTCCGCAGGGAGGGGCTAGCCTCAGAGAACTGGGATTCAGGACGTGGAGGGCCCTGGGTGGCCTCCCCACAGGAGTAAAGCCATTTTTGAAGTAGAAGCAGCAACACCCCTCACATGTGAATGGTTTCACAAAGGAGATTTGAGAAAGGAGAGAGAAGGCTCAGAGCCCACGCAAATCCAAGATGCCTCTGCACCCAGCTCCCACGGCGAACCGAAGCACTGCAGGGAACTTCAGTCAGGCATGGTGTCAACATGTGGGCGATGGCCAGGCAATGAGATGTGCCTTTGGCACCACTCGGGGCTCTCCCGGGACAGTTAACTCTGGGCGCTCAGAGAAGGCGGCAGAGGTGGACGGCACCCTCTGCAGCACCTTGGCTTCAAGCGCGGCGTCGGCGACAGGTCTCGGAAGATCAGTGAGGCAACCACAGAAAGCACCAGAGCGCAACAGCGACGAGGCCAGACAGGATGAATAAATCCTCAGGTGCCATCAGTGCAAAGCAGGAAGTCACCCCTGCCACGACGAGTGAAGACTGAACACAAAGGCCGCCATTCAAAGGGAGCAAGGCCCTCTGGAAATTCAATGCTTCATTACCGTTTCAGAGCCCTCAACGGCCTTGTCACTGATCCTCCTTGACTTGTGCTCTCAAAAAGGAAAAGAATCTAGACAAAGGAAAGACAATGCTGGGCAAAACATGTTCTCTTTCCAAACATAGGCCATTCGCTTAACAGACAAAAACCAGACGTGTGTGTGTACACCTGGAACGTGGGAGCCGGAACAAACTGGATTAGGAGCCTGGATGATCAGTCTTAACTGAATTACCAGGGCACTGGGCGCTCTAATGTTATCAGGGTCTCCTCCAGCAGACCTGGCTCTCTGGCAGCTGGTGCCTCACCTTGCAGCTCTGGACCAGCTGCTGCTGGGCCGCGGGGTTCTTGTTGGACACGGCCGCGTTCTGGGAGGCGGCGATGGTCTGCGTGGCTGCAGCCGCAGCCTGCTTGGCTGCAACCTGGGGAGGACAGTAAGAGGAGGTGAGGCAGGGTTCACAGGTGCAAACACACACACACGCACATTGATATAAATCCCCTCCACTAAAGGGGGTCACGGCACGGCTCCAAGAAAGGGCACACCAGGCACAGACTCCACCCTTTCAGCACCAATGACATTCTAACCTAGCCACGCCTTGTTGTCTTCCTTTGGTTTAAGTACCCTGGGACAATTGAAAAAGACAGGCTCAAGTGCCGATGTTCATCTGTCATTTCTCAAAAAGACAAGGGACGAGTCCCAGGACCGCGATGCCACTGATAAGCGGCACTGAGTCTAAATGTTTTAGGAGAAAAACATTTCTCTCACAAGAAGCATGGGCTGCTCTCTGGGTCAAGCACCAAGCACCAACACTGGGGCTCCTGACTTGCCTGGGCTCAGAAAGGCCCAGATGTCCCCACTGGCGTACTTAATCGTGTTTAGTCTCTAGTCTCCCTCCACAGACAAGGAGGTCAGCTTTCCTCCAGAACTCAGCAGATTACACATGGAGGGATTCCTCACTAGAGCCAAGTTCTGGCCTCTAATGCCCCCAGATTTTAGTCTAAGAATCTCCTGTGTACATTTGTGAGAGAGATTTATTTTCTTACAGAATTTGTGCCTATTACTTTTTTCTTCCCCGAGAATAAATAAGCATTCTGAAAGATGACAGAAGTATTTATTACTCCCTTCCAAACCTATTTATCCCCATCTCCAGTCTTCCGAAGTTCCTATCTTCTACTGGGAGTCGTGAAAGAGTATTACCTCCAACAATATATATACATTTTTAGCTAAAGGTCCTTTCTGACCGTGTACATCCCTTAATGCCAGGAAAAAAAAAAAAAACAAAAACAAACCTGGTTCCTCCTGAAAGAAAATTTGAATTTTGTTCAAGAATGTTAAACTCTGAAAAGATTCTGACATTGTGCAACCATGAACTGAAGCAGTTTTTCAAACTGTGTCAATGGACCTAAACCACTGAACATAAACGTACAATGTCCCTAAACCAGCCGTTCAAAGCATTAAACTGCACCTAAAGCATTAAACTGCATCGTCTATCTTGATTTAGCTTCCTTTCTAGGGGCACTGCCTTATGAATTCGCTTATTCTTTCAGTGGACTCTATGCAAATCTAAAACCTGGAAAACCAGCCTCTTTACTGACCTCCAGTCGGTTGACGATTTTTTTCTTAATAGCATTCTGGGCTGCGGCGTTGGTTGCCACCCGGAGACCTTCTGCAGCTTCTCTCAGTCTTTGCTGCTGGTCCTCGTTCTCAGGGTTGGCTGCAGCTCCCTACAAAGGTGAAAAGAAAGATTCCAAGAGGTCCAAGGGGCAGCATGCCACAGACGCTGAATTCATGCCTTCTATGTTACTTTTTCCTATGAATACCAAGTAACAGGAAGAGAGAAGCCAAAGCAGTATCTTTATGATAAAGATGTTTCCTCTCACAACAAAAAAATATCTACCAGGGGATGTTTCCAAACTGCACAGCTAAACAAGAAAAATCCAATAATAATTAAATTAAATAAATAATTAAACACTTGAGATCATAGCATTCATCACCCATATAAATTACCTTGTGGTGAGAAACCCAATGGTTTAAAAGATGTTAAGATAAATCTCCCTCCTGATCACATCTCTCAGGGAGAATTTTATTTTAATTGGTGTGACAGACACATATTGCTGCTGAAAGATTCTCCTGTCCTGCGGCACTGGTGAATGAGAATGGGCTAAGATTACAGCGTAACACAGGGGCCGGGATGGAAGGAGTGGGGGGATGGGAACGCCATCCAAAATTCTATAAGCCACTGTGGTTCAAGAAAGACCATGTCTAGAAATTGCATTCCTAGAGAGTCTGGGTGGCAAATATAGCCAAGTAGAATTGGTCCCCAACTGTACTAATGAGAGAAATCGATGCCCCTATCCAGGCAGGGAAAGAGGAGGGTGCTGTGCACAGCCGATGGCCATGTTTCCCTTGTGTAAGCCCATGGCTCTTTTACTGTGTTGCTGTAGGTTAAAGTGTGTTAGGAGTCCAAGTGGATTTTAGTTAGATGGGTAGGATTTTGAAGCAGGGAAAGGCTAAAGGTAATGTAGGGAGAGGATAATTTTACTGCCCAATAACTCGACAAAAACTTAAAGCACATCCAGTCTTCCACGTCCACCTGAGATAAAAGCATCAGTCAAGATTCTTCTCACAGGGCCTGGATGCTTTGTGACCAGCACTGGATGTATGCAGATGAATGAGTTTCTTCCCATGAACATTTTCGGGCAATAATATTTGCTTGTGAGGCAGAAAGAAACACGCCAATTATCGAAATCAATTTTCTAAACATCTCAATTTTCCATGTGAACACCTTGCCAAATTTACCAATTTGCAAAAATCTCTTTCATTGAACTACGATATGTATAAAAGGTCATAGGAATTCACACCGAATGGAACAGTTTTAACATCTGTGACAGAGTTGTTTTGCCATCCTCTTGGATGGAATCTTCTTTTAAATTTAAACCACTTTTAGTAGTCTTGATTTTTGTGTTTTTAGCAACTAAAAAATTATATTCTTTGCATTTCACATATAAAAGGATTGTTTGGGCTCCTTTTGCGTTCTTCTGCAAGTTTATGAGAGTCATTTTATTTTTTCTGGTTTATGAGAGTCATTTTATTTTTTCTGGTCATCGGGTATTTTCTAAAGCCACTCCTTTATCAATGCCTCCAGTGGCATGCAAGCCTTAACTGTGTGTTTCAAGCAGCAGGAAAGCACCATTTCTGCACGTTACACTGACGTGCGTGTCTGGATCCTTCCTTAGCAATATCTTTTTTATGATGAATGTGTATTAGATATGGGGTACTAATCTTGGCCTGAAATCTTAGTTACTGATTATGAAATCTTTTTTTTCTTCACACTATATATATTCTTTGGAAGTCTAACCATCGTACATTCTTTGTCTTTCAACAAAATTCAGCAAATTAAAATACTGCCGTGACAACAAAGTATCAACTTTTAACTAAAAAGTTAAAAGAACTTAACAAAAACACTCAACCTTGTCCCATCTAATATAAATAAACAAAAATAACAAACACTTTGGTAACTTGGTAAAATGCCGTGAAAGAGTCTGGGGAGCACTACACATCTAAAAACAAATGTGCACATTGGTCCTGGCTCAGTCCTGGTTATGTGATGGTAGGTTTAATCTTTCTGAGTTTTAATTTTCTCATTTGTAAAGTAAGGGACAGATTAGATTTTTCACTAAGATTCTTTCCAGCCTAGCAAGTAATTTTTGTGAACATGAGGGTTTGCCTGAAATGGCTTTCTTTAAACTTAGGAGAAAAAAAAGGAAACAAAACTAGTCACAACCTTAAAAAAATTAACTATAATCCAAAACCCTAATGCGTATTTTTGCTAAAAGGGACGCTAAGGAACAGAGTTTCTTGACTGAAAGGGGGATCAGGGACAGAGGAAGGAAGTTCGGACCCTGCCCCTCCTGGGGACTCTCTTCAGCCCTACCCAAGACATATCTCTAAGGACTACCAGCCCCTCAGGTAATACAATGGTGAGTCAGACAAGGAGGAAGGTCTACTGGATGTTACTGCATGTCACATTACATCAAAAGTGAAGCAATTCACACACACGGTTGAGACACATTACTGTTCTGTTAGAGACCAAGGAGGCAGGCTAAGCTGTGGGGATGTTTAATGAATCTGAAATGCATAGGAATACATTCAACATGTTACCTTGGTGATATGAAGTTGAAAGTCATTTCTGTTTTCTTATTTATACTTACTGCATTCTCTATTCATTTCACCAAAAGCATATGCTAATTGCATAGTAAAAACATCATAGATAAATACAGCCTTATCCATTTAAAATAGTTCTCACCCAGAGGTAGGCATCGGAATCTTCTGTGAAACACACACACATACACCGGGTCTTAGCAGCAAACTCGGAAGTTAGGCTCTTTGGGGGTGGAATTAAGGCATGTGTACCTCAGTAAGTTTCACAGGGTTCTGAAACAGAGCCCTGGATAAGAATCACTGGCTTTTAACAGCAATTAGAGAAGAAAAATAAAAGGAATCCAAATTGGAAAAGAAGAAGTAAAACTGTCACTGTTTGCAGATGACGTGATACTATACATAGAGAAGCCTAAAGATGCTACCAGAAAACTACTAGAGCTAATCAATGAATTTGGTAAAGTAGCAGGATACAAAATTAATGCACAGAAATCTCTTGCATTCCTATACACTAATGATGAAACATCTGAAAGAGAAATTAAGGAAACACTCCCATTTACCACTGCAAAAACAAAAAGAATAAAATACCTAGGAATAAACCTACCTAAGGAGACAAAAGACCTGTATGCAGCAAACTATAAGGCACTGATGAAAGAAAAATTAAAGATGATACAAACAGATGGAGAGATATACCATGCTCCTGGATTGGAAGAATCAACATTGTGAAAATGACTACACTACCCAAAGCAATTTACAGATTCAATGCAATCCCTATCAAACTACCAATGGCATTTTTCACAGAACTAAAACAAAAAATTTCACAATTTGTATGGAAACACAAAAGACCCCAAATAAACAGAGCAATCTTAAGAAAGAAAAAACAGAGCTGGAGGAATCAGGCTCCCTGACTTCAGACAACACTACAAAGCTACAGTAATCAAGACAGTATGGTACTGGCACAAAAAGAGAAATACAGATCAATGGAACAGGATAGAAAGCCCAGAGATAAACCCATGCACATATGGTCACCTTATCTTTGATGAAGGAGGCAAGAATATACAATGGAGAAAAGAGAGCCTCTTCAATAAGTGGTGCTGGGAAAACTGGACAGCTACATGTAAAAGAATGAAATTAGAACACTCTCTAACACCATACACAAAAAGAAACTCAAAATGGATTAAAGATGTAAACGTAAGGCCAGACACTATAAAACTCTTAGAGGAAAACATAGGCAGAACACTCTATGACATAAATCACAGCAAGATCCTTTTTGACCCACCTCCTAGAGAAATGGAAATAAAACCAAAAATAAACAAATGGGACCTAATGAAACTTAAAAGTTTTTGCACAGCAAAGGAAACCATAAACAAGAATCACTGGCTTTTAAGTTAGGATGGGCATCATCAGAAAATCTACAAACGACAAATGCTGGAGAGGGTGTGGAGAAAAGGGAACCCTCTTGCACTTTTGGTGGGAATGTAAATTGATAACAGCCAGTAAGGAGAACAGTATGGAGGTTCCTTAAAAAACTAAAAATTAGAATTATCATATGATCCAGCAATCCCACTACTGGGCATATACCCAGAGAAAACCATAATTCAAAAAGACACATGCACCCCAATGTTCAATGCAGCACTATTTACAATAGCCAGGTCATGGAAGCAACCTAAATGCCCATAAACAGACGAATGGATAAAGAAGATGTGGTACATATATACAATGGAATATTACTCAGCCATAAAAAGGAATGAAATTGGGTCATTTGTAGAGATGTGGATGGATCTAGAGACTGTCAT
Source organism: Leucopleurus acutus (assembly GCF_964270905.1). Lineage (NCBI taxonomy): Eukaryota > Metazoa > Chordata > Mammalia > Artiodactyla > Delphinidae > Leucopleurus > Leucopleurus acutus. Next base: position 131,689,751 of record NC_139142.1, on the reverse strand, counting down.
ACAGAGTGAAGTAAGTCAGAAAGAGAAAAACAAATACCGTATATTAACGCATGTATGTGGAACCTAGAAAAATGGTACAGATGAACTGGTTTGCAGGGCAGAAGTTGAGACACAGATGTAGAGAACAAACGTATGGACACCAGGGGGGAAAGCCGTGGGGGGTGGTGGTGGTGGGTGGTGGTGTGATGAATTGGGAGATTGGGGTTGACATGTATACACTGATGTGTATGAAATGGATGACTAATAAGAACATGCTGTATAAAAAAATAAATAAAATAAAACTCAAAAATTAAAAAAAAAAAGAAGCATCATGACATAGGATAGCTGTCAAAAAGCACAAAGTTGTCTGTTAACTCTTTATTCAAACTCTCCTATAAATAGCTACTGGGTTTTGGATAACAGTGAAGCAGGAAACACCTATGCAAAATCTTTTTTTTTTTTTTTTTAAGTGGTGAGTTTTGAGAATTTGCTGCCTTTATTCTTATGTATATATTTATATATACATATATTCTTTTTCAGATTCTTTTCCCATATAGGTTATTACAAAATATGGAGTATACTTCCCTGTGCTATACAGTATGGTCCTCGTTGTTTATCTATTTTATATATAGTAGTGTGTATATGTTACTCCCAAATTCCTAATTTATCCCTCTCCCCACCTTTCCCCTTTGGTAACCATAAGTTTGTCACCTATGCAAAATCTTGAAAGAAGTTTAGCTGAGAAGTCGAATGGAGGGCAAAGTGACATTAAGGCTGCAGGAAGAAAACAGGTCAAAGTGAATTTACTGTTGAAATCTCAAGTTGAAATTAATCATCATTTTCACTAAAGCCAATGGCAATGACTCAATGTAAAAAGAGTACTGGCTAAGCAGGGACTCTTGTCTATGGCTGAGTCAGCACCACTTCCCTAAAGAGTTTTTTCATTCATGTGTTCCAAGACCTTCCCCTTTCCCACTTGAAGAAGGTTAAACATTACAAAGCCATATAGATTTTAAACAAACAAAAATGCACACTCGTCTGACCATTCTCTTTCTTGAAGATACCTTCCAAATCCTAACTTTCAATGATGTTCACTTTTCAATTGAATAAATCCAACGTACTACCTTTGCAGCCTCCACCATGCGAGCGGTAGAGTCAGCCAAGAGTTTGGCCGCTGCCAGGAGCTTCTTGGAATTCTCCATGTCGATTTCTGCTTCCGCATCTGACCTCATGGCGTTGACGAGGTCTGAGGTGGCCTGAGCCAGGACCCGGGCCTGGCGTACCATTTCACCTAGAGGGTGGGACAGAGGATGCAGTCTGTTTGTCTGCTTCCTAAAGCTCAGGGGAAACCTCAGGAGCCAGCACAGTCTTGTCTCTATTCCTCTGGCAAAAGGGACGAAGAGAAATGAGCCTCCATGCTCCATTCCTAAGCAATGAAGCCAAGTCAGATTCTGAACCAAAAATATTCCCTGCGGCTGCCAGGCCTGTCTACCCCCAATCACATCCAAGTTCAGTCTTTAACTGTGCGGGATAAAAATGACATAAGTAATCTAAGAGGAACCCTTCATAAAGAGAAGGCAGGGAACAAGATTATGTGGATTTATTATGTGCATTTAAGCTTAGTAAATACTTATATAGAAAATATTATTTACCTCACGTCAGAAGCCACTTACACAAAAGCCCCTATAATGAGCTCTTTGAGTAAATGTGCACAGGAAAAATATTCTAAAATTTTGAGTCAATCTGCATGCTACCTAACACCAGATGAGTGGTATCACATAACCTACTCTATTTGTGTCACTTGGCTCTCACTCATAGGAAGCACAGACCCCAGTTTCATGCTCAAAGGCTGAGATTTGCCTTGGCCCAGTCTTCCTATCAATTTACTCACCCTTTCCTTCCCAGCATTGATTTTGATCTCGTTATTAGTAATTGTTATTAGTAGTTGGGATTTTACTGTTATCTATTTCAACTTCCTTTTGGAAGTGGGAGGGGTACCATCGTCAACATTAAAAATAAAACTACTCAAATATGAGCAATTTCCTCCCCGAAAGGTCATTTGTGAAGGATGACGAAGCATTATTAACATTAAGGGGGAAAAAGGCTTTCACGAAAATCAAAAAGTGCTCAGTTCAAGGTACCCTGGATTGGATCCTGGGACAGTGAATGGACATTAGTGAAAAGTTGGTGAAATCTGAACCATGTCCGTAGTTTAGTTAACAGTAACATACCAATGCTCATCTCCCAGTTCTGACCAATGTCCCGCGGCCTAACGGAGATGCTAAAAAGGAGGGAAACTGGGAAGGGTACAAGAGAAGTCTATTACCCCAGCAACTTTACTGTATATAGAAAAAATATTCCAAAGTAAAAAGTTTATTAAAAAAAAAAAACAAAAGAACCAAAAAAAATCCAGATGTGTGGAGCAGTGCCATCTCTTAAATCACTTAAGAAGGATAGAGAAAATCACAAGGTAATTTTCTTTAAAAATATAGTCGTTAAGAAGTGTTGCTCTGTGCTGAGGAAGAAGTAGGAAAATAGACTTCTTACAAACTCCTGGTAGGCTTGCAAACTGTGGAACCTTTCTGGAGAGAAACTTCAGACACATTTAAAATAAAAAATGTACATACTTATTGGCTCAGAAATTCAACTGATAGGAATTTATCCTACATCTACTCCCCAAAGTAAACAGAGATATTTTTACAAGAATGGTTACTGCAATATTAATTTTGTAAAACAAACAGAAACTTGGAAACCACCTAAATGTCCATTAAAAGACAACTGGTTAAGTAGATTATGATGCATTCATTGAATAGAATACTATGCTGTCATTAAAAAGATTAGTGTATAGGTCAACATGAAGAAACTTTCTAATATATTCAGTGAAAAAGGTTGCAGAAGAGTACGTGTAACAGAATTCCATTAATATGAAAAGAAAGAGGGTGTTGTACATACACATAAATATCAGTAGGAAGATTGAACATTTCTGCAAAGATGAAACAGAAATTGGTAAGTGGTCAATTCTAGAGATTTAGATGGGATAGTGATGGGCTGGGTCTGGGGAGACGTAATTTTTAACTAATAGACTGAAAAGGTGCATTTTACATACATACATACATTATATATATATATATATATATATATATATATATATATATCTCGTTGTGTTTGACATCTTAGAAAAACCTTTCTGGTTGGAAAGAGACTGCCCCTCCCAGAGCTAGCCAATACTTAGAGATAGTAAAGGGTCTAGCCAAGAGCATGGTGGTAAACTACCCAATCCAGAGTCATCCTCTGTCTGGTCCCTACAGCCCAGGAGACAATATTCCTCTGCCTTCATCATCCCAGAGCCATGGACCAGGCAACTAGGGATCACCTCTATAAGGGTAGAGCCAGCTGAAATTATTCAGACTTGCCAAACTTAAGCTGTTCATCTTGCCTTTCCCACAGAAATCCCAACATAGGTGGTGGCCTAAGCTCTCTCCTCGATCCTGTCTTCTGCCGTCTGATCAGAACTCGATGCTTCCCCTGTGACCCTGTGTGACACACAGTGACCCCCTGTGTGGGACCTGTCAGTATAATAAACTTCATTCCAAGCCTCATTCTTGCCTACCCCTGTGGCTGCACCAACTCTACCGTACCCAACGTGGACATTCTTGGAACAAAAGGGATTTACTGTGTAACTAAATTATTAAATAAAGATACCCTAGTTAACGTTAAGTCTTTCAGTGTTGCTGGGACAGGCACATTAGGAGTCTCAAATCTTCTTCCCAGCCTCAGGGAAGAAGCCTCTGACTGAGGCGGATGAGAACTTGCCCTTTTGCCAGATGTCCAGGCAACCATCGTCCGACTCACTCACAATCATCACCATCAGGGAACCCTAAACCGACCGGCCCACCCACAGACCAGCCCCTCACCAGCATCGCCCATGGAGCTGAAGATGCTCTCGGTGACACACATGATGGTGTCGGTGGCCTGGTCATAGCGACCAATGGGCTCGCCTCGGCTGGCGAACTGTCGCACATGCTGCAGGAGATCGTGGAGGGCCTGGCTGACCACACTGGCCGCCGCGCTGACCTGCTTCAGCAGCTCAGTGTCGTCGGTGGCTGCCTGGCAGGCGTGGACGCAGTTCTCCACTGAGCGGTCCACGAGCTTCCCTGCTTCAATCAGCTGCTCCTGGCACACAGGGGAGCTGATGGTGGGGCTCACGACCTGAAGCGAGACAGGAGTGAGTCTTGGTTACCGTGGGACAACTCTGGTCTCCAGCACCCACTAGCATTTCCACCACATCCTTCTGTGGTCTGGGCCTCAGTTCCTTATTTATAGGACCAGGGATTCAACCAAACCATCACTGAGGTTTCTCATACTTCACCATTTCACTTTGTGATTTTAGATGCCCGTTAACTTTCATCTCCATTAGTGCTCTACAACCATTGATACTACTGACTACTTCTGTAGAGAGAAATTTCTGATATTTACCCTTTATAACTCCTGCTCTTAGGAACCTCTGAATTGAGTCTTCTGAGCTGAGATAAAGACTATGTAAAAGAATTATATTTTTTTCCAGAGGAATATATTATATTTCCTGGAACTCTGCCTCTAAATTATTTGAAAGATTAGGGGAGTTGTGTCAGTAATCTGTGATACTAGGATGGTGAACGAGGAAAGCAGGAGGGAGATCATCAGTGACCCCTCTGACTGATATTGCAAATGCTCCGATAGGACCAGAAATGCCAGGCTGAACCAGATTACACATCTGTACAATATGTTATGTCATCAGGTTGAGAAACAGATGGCTCCCATCTTGTGACACGTCATCTCAGCAAAGATACACATGGTTGAGTGGAAAGGGTATCTGAAGTCAGACTGGCCCGAGTTGCAACCCTAGTCCTGCCACTTACGATTTCTGTGGCTGTCATCAGTAACATCTAAGGGCCTCAGTTTCCTCTTCAGTAAACTGGGGATGATGGTGCTTAATGAAGTAGTGTATTACACAGAGGGTGTACATCCTCACTGGCAACCATGAACTTCATCATTACCTCCTTCTGATTCTGTGCAGTGCAGAAAGGGCTCCCATGGACTCTACGGATTATTACTGAACCCATATATAATGCTGTAACTACACAATCCAAGAGCTCTTTGTGCACAGGGGTAAAGAAGACATGCTGAGAAGTCCAAAGGGGAGACACAGCAATTGGCATGTAGAAATGGCAATGAGATACAAAAAGGACCACTGACTGAGGACCTGAACAAGGAAAAAATGATTAAAGAACTGGACACCTTATACTAAAATCCTGTCATGTCACCTAAAAGACACCTGAAGCAAGCTCTAAGTCTTAGACAATTTTAACAAGTTCTGCCCCTGGTTCCTCTCAATGCCTGGAGGCAGATAAGAGCGTGTGACACTGTAGAAAGGGCTGGGGTGCCAGCTGGCTTACCTTGGCACACGCCACAAGCTGGGAGGTGGAGAGGGCGCACTGGGTGGCGGCAGCAATCACCCTGTTCTGTAGGACTGTGTCCTCAGCCACTTGGGCAACATTCTTTGCCTTTAGTACCAACATGGCAGCAGCATTGGCAACAGCTTTGGCCAAACTCATTAAGACGTCCTAAGAAAAGAAAAAAAAAAATAGTCATTTATATTTTCCTAATCACGCTTCACAGCCTGAAAGTAAAGTGTGGTGGTCCACCTAAACATTTTATTAAAATTCCATTTGACCTTTTTCCTTCCGTACTTTAGAAATAATTTTTCCATTTATTTTTCTGAAATGTCCAGTTAGCCTGAGAGCTAATTAAGGAAGGAGACTTACATCCTAATAACACAGTCTCCTATACATTAAGTAGCATAGGTTTCAATCCAAAATAGGTTAGTGTGAGGGAAAGGCTTGTATTTTAACCACTGACTCACATTTGTGCACTTAAACAACACTTAGAATCTTGACAACATCTCCTGAGTCTGTGGTGGATCAGCTGAAAATATACACTATGAGCAGCAGGAAGGATAAAATTCACGGCCTCCATCATCATGCCCCACTCTAACTTGAAAATTTATTTTTCTGATTTCTACTTTGCACAAGATCCAAGCCGTCATCAGAAATTCAGCCACATCTCGGCCTCCAGAGGGCAACGTTGAACATGCACGGATAGCACCTCCAGCTCAAGAGCCCGTGAATGCTCTGAACATAAGTGATTCTCAGTGTTCTGGTGCCTTGTGGATGGAGATGAATTATTATGAAAAGTGGAAAGGGAGCCTACATAAATAAACCAGCTACAAGAAGACCTCACTGAAGATGCAAGGAGCTCTGCGCCTTTAGAGATCAGTTTATGCTTCAAGTCAACGTAAAGGCTTTCTGCCTGCAGGATGGAGAATCCTTTGACTTAGCCCATCAGATGTGTCACCCACTTCTGTGACCTGAAGAATCACCACTGCTACGTTTAATTCACTTCTTGGCTTTTAATACTGAAAGTCATTTATTTGGTTTGGAAATGCCTTCCCAAACATATAAGCCATTATTATTTTGAACATGTCAAGGCTTTCTCCCAGAGGAAGTGTGGTCAGAAGTCTTTATTAATTCATCAGATAATGAAAAGCACTTTTGATTCTGAATGCAAAGGGCACCACAGAGTCTTTACAACAAGGTATTTTATGAGAAGATATACTGGGAAGAGTGTTTAGCCTGTACAACTGTACACAGGGCAAAGACTCTACCTTATCCCGGCAAATCAGAAACCCATGAATCCACCAAATAAGCAGCTTTTAAAATGGACAACAACAAAGCAGCCTGAAAGGAACAGCTTGGTCCAGCCTTTTTTAGGTCTCTGGTGTTTCCTGGATGTCCAAGGGAAAACCACAGCCTGTGGTGCCGAAAGTTGAAGATGCCTTTGGGATCTGACTGGCACTCATCTGTCATACAACTTCTAGAAACTGCTCCCAACATGGCCTGCAAAGTTACAGTTCTTGGACATCTATCTCAATGCTCAGGGAAAACAAAATTTGAATGTCACAAATTATTATCAAGATTTTTAAAAGCAGTCTTCCCAAAATGGGTCAAAGTATTCCTTCCCTTGATAGGATCCATCTTTTCACCCCGGGACCAAGATTTGGTCATGCAAACTCTTGACTGTTCTAAAGGGCTTTGTTAGACTCATTTATAGAAATCCTGCTCCTCCTATTAATTTTGTCCCAGAAAAAAAAAAATACAGTTAGAAAAAGAACGTGATACTATGGCTATAGTTGCCGACAAGGCCCTTGTCAAACTTTTCAACAAGACCACTATTATGCAGCTCATGTAAAATAAATCTTTGTTAACTCTGGGAACATGCAGTACATTGAAAACTCAATAAAAAGCTCCAAGATAGGATCTCAAGAATCAGAAAAATAGAGAGTAAGAAATCCAATGTCAGTAAGCCAGGGGCTACCCATAACTGGAGGAGGTTGTAGGATCACCTTACTGTCCTGGTGTTTACCTAGAGAATGGGAAACATTCAAGCCAGGCCTTCCCCTGTTAAGAAAGCCTCCACAGGACCTACCCTAAACTTGAACCTGCTTCCCTAGCACGTCTGCATAGAAGCAGATATTAGGAGGTGGAGTCTGCATTTACACTGTGATGGAAACAGTCTGTCAAAGAAAAAAAAAGAGGAAAATCTTAAAAAGAAAAACAAAAAACACCTCAAGGCAGGGACTTCTCTGGTGGCACAGTGGTTAAGAATCTGCCTGCCAATGCAGGGGTCATGGGTTTGATCCCTGGTCTGGGAAGATCCCACATGCTACGGAGCAACGAAGCCCGTGCGCCACAACTACTGAGCCTGCGCGCCTAGAGCCCACACACCGCAAAGAAGAGTAGCCCCTGCTCGGTGCAATTAGAGAAAGCCCATGTGCAGCAGTGAAGACTCAACATAGCCAAAAATAAATACATACATACATACATACATACTCAAGGATATACGAGATGCCTTAACGAAGGACTGTGACTTCCCTCTCAATCTTCCCAAACACTTTGGAAAATAAGTTGACTGCATCAAGATAATTAAGCCAAGTAAACCAACAGTTGGATCTCGTATTTACGCAATTCCTAAGTAGGTACCTACCTACAAAGAATTACTTGCTCTAATACAGAATGCACAGGACACACAAGGGTAGTTTGAGGATCTGACTAAGGGGAAGTCAGGATGGGGACATAATTAGCTTGGCTTTACTGAGATGTATTTATGTGGTCTACAGTTAATTCTGTTTACAGTTATTATTGGACATTCCAGCACAGAAATGGCTTCCAGAAATACTCCTACCACTCATTCTGGGTCTCAGCCTCCATGATCACATGAATGTTCATGCACTGAATGTCTCATTGTATTGCAGGATCTGAATGAGTGCTATGTTCCCAGCACCCCAGGAATGTGGAGAGTAGAGAAGGTACATGTTTCATGTATCCACAACATACATGACCATGTCTTAGCGTTAACTGACACGTCTTGAGGTGATGAAGTTCGGCAGTTCTAGACAAAATAGCAAGCAAAATTGCCCTGAAGCGACTTGAACACTACTGGAAAGTTGAATGATCCTTTAATTCTGAATTCTACAGAAATCCCAAACATTGAACCTGACATAGGATTTGGAAAAGGGCATCTTCCAGAGAACAAGGGCTCAAACTATAACAGTTTAATTAGAATGTATTTGTATGTTACTTGTAAAATGAAGACTTAGGAGGATGAGGAATGAAAGGCATCTTCCCACAAGTATGTGAAGAGTTCATCTGAGCCTGAAGATCCCTGGCAGAAGGCCTCTGCACCCCATCTGCGGGGTCTGGGAATAGAGGCAAACAGGTTGAGATCTTGTCTGAGCTGGCAGTGCATCCAGCCAGCTGCAAACAGTGGCTACAGCTGATCCCCAGAGGACACGCCCCTGGTATTGAAAAAAAAGTGGTGACAAAAAAGACTGCCACACTGGTGGTTTTGGATATGACACAGACAAGAGACCCAGCTCTAAACACAAAGGAAAGCCTGTCCTATGTGTCAGCAGAGTGTAAGGGAGTGCCCGTGTTTTCACTCTTACATGTGAACTCAAGAATGATGCAATTAGGGACTTCCCTGGTGGCACAGTGGTTAAGAATCCTCCCGCTGGGGAAGGGGAAGCTGGGACGAAGTGAGAGAGTAGCATTGACATACCAAATGTAAAATAGATAGCTAGTGGGAAGCAGCCACATAGCACAGGGAGATCAGCTCGGTGCTTTGTGACCACCTAGAGGGGTGGGTAGGGAGGATGGGAGGGAGGCTCAGAGGGAGGGGATATGGGGATATATGTCTACTTACAGCTGATTCACTTTGTTGTACAGCAGAAACTAACACAACATTGTAAAGCAATTACACTCCAATGAAGATATTAAAAAAAAAAAAAAAAAGAATCCACCTGCCAATGCAAGGGACACAGGTTTGATCCCTGGTCCAGGAAGATCCCACATGCCGCAGAGCAACTAAGCCCGCAAGCCACAACTACTGAGCCCACGCGCCTAAAACCCGTGCTCCACAACAAGAAAAGCCACTGCAATGAGAGCCCGCGCACCGCAATGAACAGTAGCCCCCGCTTGCCGCAACTAAAGAATGCCCGCACACAGCAACGAAGACCCAACACAGTCAAAAATAAAGAAATAAATTTATAAGGTAAAAAATAAAAACATTTTTAAAAAGTAATGTCTTCATAAAAAAAAAGAAAGAAAAAAAAAGAATGATGCAATTAAAAACCACCCCAAATATATAAAACAAGCTTGGCCACGAGTTGATACCTCTAGAGGTTGGGTGGTCGGTATAAGGGTGGTTGTGACATTATTCCATCCATATCTGTGTTTGAAGAAAGTGTAGCATGCTTACTAGTGAGAACAGCTAAGTAAGTGTTTCAAAGTGGTGATGCACAATGTAAGTGAAATGAGTCTTTCAATTAAAATTTCTTTTTCTTTAACACATAAAGACCACACTCTGAGATAATCCACCTTCATCTTTTTTTTGTCTGCTCAAGGAAGACTCAGTTTTTCATTACCTTCTCCCTGCTTGGGTCTAAGGCCATCGCTTAGGCTCCAAGGTTATGGGCTGCAAATATCTTACCTGGAATCGCTCATCAGTCTCATTCTCTCCGATCTGCCGCAGAAGATCTCCACTGGCTTGTCCAATACTTCCAGCGGCAGTCAAAACTGTCTGTCGAGGCTACGAACACAGAGCACATCTTAGTGGGAAAGAGAATGCATTGCCTCCCCAGCGCCGTCAGACAGGGCAGTGCAGGAAGAGGAATCCTACAGGATGGCCTCCTCCTGCACCTCAGTGAGACTCTTGAACTATCTGCCAGACAGGAGACATCCACGTCCTGGTGGAATCTATGCAAGGAAATGCCTGTGGCTCACAAACCAGCAATGGCTGCATAGATGTGAAATGCTCAAATAATGAGCCTCATTCAGCTGGTAGGAAATTAGCGTACAGACTTGTATGCCCTTTAAATGTGTATTGGTCACGTGTGTTAGTTTCTGAGGTTACATCTAATCAAGTACCCTTGGGTGGGGAAAGGAGGCTTCCTACTAAGAGCTCAACCAGTCTCAAAGGTTGAACCATGGTTTCTGCACCCAGTTCACCAACTCCAAATCCCAGAGGGTGGGAACATGAGTCGTCAGGATGGAAGGGACAGCTCAGGATGCAAGAACCGCATGGGACCCAGAGGCTGCACCTCCCTCATCAGAACCCGAGTGACTGATGGCCCCAAAGCTCACCTCTCCAGAAGTCGGCTGCACAGCTTTCAGCAAATCCGACACGGCCCCGGCGAGGGTCCTTGCAGCTCTGAGCAAGTCCTCCCCGCTGCCTACCTCATCGTCCATGAGGGCCGCCAACAGCTTCACGCCCTTGGACATCTCCGTCAGGTTGGAAGAAATGGTGGTGATGGCACACCCCACAGCGGTGTAGTCGGTGTCTGCAGGGTCACCTGGGACAGAGAAGGACCATAACCATCCAAGGAGGGTGGTGAAGGTTGAGGGGAGCCCAGGTTGACAGGAAACAGGGTAACACTGACAGCAGAACCCTGCCCCCACCAACGACGCCCCCACCCTGCAGGAGTCAGACGTCTCCCCATCTCCAAGGTACTGCTCTTCATGGGGTCCTTTTACCCCGAGGCCTCATATATTAAGATACTGAGCATGTGCACCTTTAAAATTCCCAAGGAAGAATCAGCATCTCACGGCCCTTTTCAGAAGGCTGCTCCAAGGTCAGCCGCTTGGAGAGGTCAACTCTCCCCCTGAAACACTGCAACGCTGCTTGGTGAAGCCAAGATCTTCCCTGGCTCTCATGTGACAGTGCAAGGCTGGGAGTCGTGCTATACAGAGGAGACCATGGCTGGACAAGACAGAAGAAGGCACCCATGATGGCTAGTCAATTAAAACCATTTTGAGACTGTAAGCTCTCAGAAGGGAGAAACTGGCCTTGATATACTTTGAAGTATGTCCAGCAGCTTGAACAATGAGAAGAGCTGGATAAGTGGTTTTTACTGATGATGCATGATCCAGACAAAAAGGTATGAGATGTTCACCACATTTCTCCTGGGTCAGTGGGAGAAAATGTCTGAAGCATTGTGAGGGCCTAATAATAGACTCTCCTCTCAGAATAGGACAAATCTGTTGTTTCAATCAAAGAATAAGAACGTTTGTTTTTAACAAAAGCACAATACACCACAAATTCCTCAGGGACTTACCGGCTGTGAGGTTAACAACTGAAGCTGTTCCAGCTGTGATGGCATCGACTTGAGAGTGGATTTCATGTTTGGATTCGTCGACTTTATTCTGAACCCATACCCTAGACGCCTGCAAAACCAGACAACTTCATGACAAAAGTGCTGCACAGGATTGCCCAGGAAACCAGAGAAGTTGTGCCATAAAATGAGACCAGCGTTTTGGCCACACTGTTTTCACTGGGCCAGCACCAACGAGGCCCCTAAGTCACCTTGAACGATGTCCTTAACGGGCTTCCTGCTCATTCACTCATGCTGAATGGCACGTAATCTCTCAGTGCTTTTTACTCACGTTATGTTGTCTTTAAGATCTTGGAGAGAAAAATTCTGTGGCTTTATGTAGGTAAATTCAATTTAAAAATTGAAAATAATTAGTATCTCATGGGGCTTCCCTCATGGCGCAGTGGTTGAGAATCTGCCTGCCAATGCAGGGGACACGGGTTCGAGCCCTGGTCTGGGAAGATCCCACATGCCGTGGAGCAACTAGGCCCGTGAGCTACAACTACTGAGCCTGCGCATCGGGAGCCTGTGATCCGCAACAAGAGAGGCCGCGACAGTGAGAGGCCGCGCACCGCGATGAAGAGTGGCCCCCGCTTGCCGCAACTAGAGAAAGCCCTCGCACAGAAACGAAGACCCAACGCAGCCAAAAATAAATAAATAAATAAATTTATATATATAAAAGAAATTAGTATCTCATAATAATACCGCACAGTGGCAACAACAACTGTTGCTAATCTTCATCTTGTTTTTTAGAGAATGGGGTTAGAATTAGGGTGTTCTAGCTCATGCGTGTTCTATCAGCGTAGCAATTGTCTTTTGTTCACAAGATGAATGTCATGTTGACGTGGCACCTTTCCTGGTAGGGTTTTGGGAGGTGGTTGTCAAGACCCCTGCTCTGGATCCAGCTCTACCACTAACAAATGATATGACTTCGAGCACATTTCACCCAACTCCTGTGCCTTTCATTTCTTCTACTGTGGAATCTCACTCAATGGTCTTTTAAAACCTTTCTAGTTCTTATACTTCATGTTCATTTGACCCTATAAATAGCAAATTCTGTTTTTGGCTGTTTCTGGTCTTAGACAATAAATGCTCATTTATACACTGGTAATGATGATCCTATGGTAATATAAGGTGCGGATCTGCTTCCCAAAACATTCCCAAAATATTAATCTTGGTTCAGCGTATGTCTAGCACTAAAATATTTTATATACTAACTCTTTGAAAATTGGTGAAGCAAGAATATTAAATCCAGATATTTTAAAACTTTCTCTCGCAACTGTGCGGGATATGGGAGTCTGCCATATGTATTTTTACTCTCAAGCTCCCCAAAGCAAAATATTTAATGACTTCAGGGGCCTGGGAGAAACAGCACTAAGGATGCTGCACCCTGCAGGTACACAAGTACACAAAGGAAAAACACCGAGCAGGGAAAACTTGGAGGCAGTTAGCCTGGCTGGACAAGATGAGGTCACAAATTGTGTCTTGGTTCTCGCCCTACGATGGTCAGGCAGTCTTAAAGCAGTGGTCTTCAACCCTGGCTGCATATTAGAATCACAATAGGGAGATGAAAACCCACTGATACCCAGGCCCCACCCACCGGCAACACTGATTTGTTTGGTCTGACCTGGGCCCTAGGCTTCGTCCTTAAAACTCCTCAGGTGATTTTTAACGTGTGAAGCAGGGCAGGGAAGGACAGTGATAGCCAGTGGTTTGAAAATGTGTACACAAAACAGTTAGGAACTTTACTAAAATGCAGATTCTGATTCAGAAGTTTGGGGTAAGGCCTAAGATTCTGCACCTCTCGCAAGATCCTAAGTGCTGCCAATGCTGCTGGCCTGTGGATCACAATTTAAGTAGCAAGGGGCTAGACAATTTCATGCAGCAGCAGCTACAGGAAGGCAGCTAATCGCCCTGCCTCGTTGAAAAGCTCAATAGTAGTAACCCAGTGGTTTGTGAAGCATGGTCTCTGAACAAGTAGCTGCAGCACCTGAGAACTTGCTGGAAATGCAAATACTCAGGCCCCACCCCAGACCTACTGAGTCAGAAACAATGGGGGAGGGGCCCAGCAATCTGTTTTAGCAGCCCTCTGAAAGACTGTGATGCTTGCTCCAGTGTGTGAACCATGGGTAAATACTAACAACAAACCCAGCTAATACTCACTGGGCTCTCACTATGTGTTAGGTGTGGGACTGAGAACTCCTTACATGATTGGATGGTTGGGTCTTCACAACAGCCCTACTCAGGGATGACCAAATGGAGGCTTACAGAGAGTAAGCTGCCCAGATTCACACAGCCATTGAGCAGTAGAGCTGGAATCTGGGTCCAAATGATAAGACTGGAGTCCAAGTTCTTAGCCCTTATGGGGTACTGCCGACAGCCTGTAGCACCCTAGGACTGTCTCCTCCTATGGTGCAGCCTAGAGATGGAGACCCCATCTCTTGAAAAAATACGGACTTCCAACTCACCTAGCTGGAGACAGAGATTCATCTCACTGAATCCAGCCAGAGCACAGAACCCCGTTTTCTGCCAGGGCAGAGACATCGAATAAAAACACTGAACAACACTTACCATATCCTGGCCGAGAGGCGGCAGGGAGTCAAGTTCACTGAGGTCGTCCTGGGCCTGCTGGACAGCGTGCATGCTCGTGTTGATGGTCCCCATGAGGGCCTGCTGGGCCGAGGTCTGCAAAGGCAGGTAACACAAGGGGTCACACCACACTCCTGGACTGGCAACACAGGCTCTACATGAGCAAGGAAAGTGGACCTGAGATCATGAGAGAGCAGCCCAGAGTACGTCTCAACAAACTGCCTGAACCAGCTCCTATTTCAACGGGGGACCAGTAGGTATTATAATACATCAGTAGGACACTAAATATGAGTGTTTGCAATAGGGTGATTCTCATCAGCAGAGTGTGGAAAACAAGAAGGCTCAGGAAGAGTCCCTGCAGGGGAGCTCAGGGGACCCAATCCTTGAGTGCTCAGGACAGAAGGTCTCCTGCACAGGAATCACATGGGTGTGCTACATCAGAACTCTTCTTGGTAAATAAGATTCCACCCAAACCTACAGCCAACACGCTTCTCCACTCAAATCACCTCTGGACTTTAAGGCTCTTCTGCTTTCAAAAAGTTCTTGCCCCAAAGCATGGGATTCCAGAGCAGGCCTGAGAGAGGCCCCGAGTCAGGTAGACCAGCACAGCAGAAAGAACCAATGATCCGCTGGGGGGAAATGTGTGGATCGGAAGAGACTTGGTCTACTTCTAAGCCTCTCTGAGGGGTATCTGGGCCGATGAGCAGGCAGGGGACCAGGGTCCTATCCCTCTCTCGCAAACCACGTGGAGAGGTCACTGGTCCTTGTCCAGCCCTAAAGGACACCTGTGGTCCTAGACAGGGCATTGCCAGAGCCACCCATTTAAAAGAAAACACACTGGGAATTAGGCATTGGGACTGCACAGCTGAAGAGCCAGGATTCAGACAGGAAGTAGTGAGAGTGAGGATGACACACACAACCTATCCCCAGGCTGGTGTGGATCCCTGGACACCAAAGGCAGCATAGTGACGAGCAGGGCAAGTCCCCTGGTAGCCTCACCAGCGGGGGCATGTGGCCTCGGTGCATCTGTCCAACCATGACCTGCTGCTGTGGGGAGGGCATGCTTCCAACATTGAAGGTCTCAGGCCCGCTGGAGCCGGAGCGCATCACGGCCGGCAGTGCCACTGAACCATGCTCCACCTTCCCGGTGCGATTGAACTGCTGCTGCAAGATGGTGGACCTAGGGGGACAGACACTTTGGTCACTGCGAGGTGGCCATTCACAGGGAGTGTAATAAGATACCACAGGTGTCACCAGTGTTCACTGCTTCATGCTATGGCAACCAGCTTCCAAGAAGCAAATACAGACAGAATTGTGAACGAAGTAGCAGCACTAAAATGTTTCAGCAGAACCCTGAGATGAATTAATCCTTTTATAATCAGTAATATAAATAACTACTCCCAGTGTATCTAGTTGATAGGTTCATGGCATTATGCTATTAGTTGTTCTTAAAAAAGACACAAAAAATAATGATGTTCTAGGCATAAGTGAATGTTTTGGATACACTGATCTATTATTTCGTAAATTCTACCTGAAATAGCATTCATTCAACACCTTATCTACTGTGTGCCACATTCTATTCTAAGCCCTGGGGACAGAGACCATTTATCCTTAGCTTGAAGGAAGAAGCGTGGAAAAGAACTTAAAATCTCCCACAGCTTAGCTCCCCTTCCCCAGGTCAAAAGCCATTGACCACAAAGGCTGTTTCAACACCTTAGAAACTTTGATGATTGGCAGACTTTGGCTCTCTTCCAGATCATTTCAACTTAAGTCTGGGAAGACTCCTAGGGCATCTAATAAAAAAATTGTCAGTTTTTTTACTTCTTGGTATTTTCCTAGAATGAGCAGTGAGTGTAAAGGACTTTGAGCATATGAAGGTAAGAATCTGAGGGTGGCACAGGTGCCTCATAGCCCAGTGGACAAACCCACAGGGAGAGTCCGGGGGAGTCTGCGGGGTGGGGGGGCAGGGTTGCTGAGCAGCTGCATTAAGGCACAGCAGCCTCTGTCCCAGGGTTCTGGAACCACTGCAGGTCACTCCCTGTTGTCCAGGGCAAAGCTTGTGAGCCAAGCTAGGATTCCAAGCAACAGGCATCCACGCAGCAACATTAACATCTGCGGAGGGGCTGGCACTAGGGAGGGTGGATCTATGGCTCCTCTCGGAGCTCAGCTGCATTGCAAGATCTCAGCCAATGTCTAATACAGGGTGAAGTGGAAGGTCTAGTGATGAGGAACTCCCCTGGACCACTCTTCCTGTTTGCCATGACCAGACCGCACCATGATGCCGTCTGCATCCGTGGGGAGGGTCCCAGCACGCGGGGCTCAGACACTTACTGAGCTGCTCCTAGGAAAAGTTCAAGCACAGCAGAATCCTAGGAAGTGAACAGCTCACCCTATTAGGAAGTACTAGGTTACTAATGTCCATCTAATGGTCATTAATAATTTCAAGAAATTAAGGTCTTTTGCCAGAGGGTAGCAAGTAGTACTTGAAATGCACCACATCAAATTTGGTTCCAACTTGCGTACAAATGAGGGACAAGTGGAAAAGCACCTTCAAGGGGATTATGATGCAAACTGTGAGGAAGTGTACAGAGTAGCAACATCAGAGAAACAATTCCTATTACTAGACAACTTCAATGTGGTGGAATATGCTCGAACTCTCTGGCAGTGCACTATAGGAGACATCAGAACACCTGAATCTGAGTCCGGGCTCTGCCACATGCATGCATCTCAACTAACCTCTAGGAGCTTTGGTTTCCTCATCTATGAACTGGGGATGATAAAATCTAGCCTACCTCTTCCACAAGGGGATGCTGCTGAGATCAAGTGAGACAGCAAGATGGACACACACAATAAAGTACAGACAAGAAAAGTTATTACTACAGTGCCCTATTTAACATCAAGGGAGTAGCTGAATAGGTTTTGGTCAACAAGTCTCACTTATTAGATGTTACTTAATTTTAATAAATCTCAGTTTCCTCATTTATAAAATGGAGCTAAATTGAGATTATTCTGAATTTAAAATGATGATAACAGTAAACATTTATTAGGTACCAGGGATTGTTTTATGTGCTTTATTAGTAACTCAATCATTAAATTCAAACTTATGAGGTAGTACGATCAATCATTATTCTCATTTTATAGATGAGATGAAAGAGACAGAGAAAATTCATAATGTCCCCAAGGCCACACATTAGAAAACAGACCTCAGATTTGAACCCAGTAACTCTGGCTCCAGGGTCCATGTTCTTTTCTTGTTCCTCTGCTGCCTCATGACATATGTATCAAGCGTGACAGGTAAAAACATCCCATAAACAAAAACTCCTCTAACAGCTAGGCCCCTAGCCCAAAGGTACAGAATTAAACTCAGTCTCCAGGCTCTGACGATAATGATGCAGTTTATGAGATTCAAATCAGAAATTCAGAACAGGACTCATAAAGGCTCACTGTGTCTAAAGGTGGAATTACGCACTACATCTTGTTCAGTGTCTCCCTGAAGTCCCCAGCCACCGCCGCCCCAACAAGACACCCTCAACACTGATGACAATGGTCTGGGGACCACACTTCGAGAAGCAAGACTCATCTATCTCATCCACTATCACCTCCTCCACGTGAGGGACTTCAGGGCAACAGCCCCAGAGCTGGCACGAGGAAACCTGCCCCGTATCCAGGGAGAAGCCAGTTCTCCAGTGCTCTTAACGATACTTACTTTTTGGGGGAAACGGACTCTTCTAACATAGTTGACTCCTCATCGCCCTCTAGTCCAAATCTATCTTTACTTTGTTTCTGAGGTAAAACAAGACAAAAACGAAAGTCAGCAGGTCTTGACACAAGACCCTTTTAAGAGGCCTTTTCAAATGAGCCACACAAGCAGATCTGTTAAGGTTTACCCCAAATTCGTTGTATTGGATAATTAATAAGTGATGGGTGAAACAAAGCAATAGTAATGAAAAAGAAATATATTATTTAATACAGAGAGATATATAATGTCTTCTGTGTAACATTACTGCACAATTTTATACAGTTAAAATCAAGACATAGATATGAATATTCCGGTAGAACTTGGCTATTTTTGTGGGCTGTATCTTGAAGCCCTAGGAAAGGTATACCACTATGGCATATAACCCCCCATTAAAATAGGTTAAAAAAGAGAGAGAGAGAGAAGAAAGAAAAGGAATATCTTTAGACCCTAAAGCCAGTTTCTATAGAGGCCGGAAAGCATAACAATTATGTAGAGAGGAAGACGCTGAGGGGTTAGCCAGGCTCATTCATTAGCTAAATGATGCACTATTGCTCATGACTTGGCAGTCAATGACACAAATATGAGCTGCAGCAAAATCAGAAATCTCCTAGGATATGAGGTTAAAGACTTCACACTTAAGCAATCTTAATGTTAAAGATTCAATCAGTGAATCAAGTACTTTCCATGAGGTGCCTGCTTGCTTGCTTGTTTTTCAGGGAGCTTCATCACCTAAACTGACTCTTTTAGTAAAGAAGTGTTGTCCAATTTGCATCAGTATGAAATACCTTTTTGAGGATGATGTCAATGTAGCCTGCAATCAGCTGGGATATTTGCTCTCCCTCAGTGGTCTGTACTGAATAGTAGCTTTCCTGATACTCCCCAAAATCCTGGGGGGACAAAACCCACATTAGAAGAAATACAGCACATCAGCAGTTTTAAAGGTGAGGGGGTCCAGTTTTGGAACAGGTTCTGGCATGGATTCACTGTTTCTTGCTTGCCCCCTCTAAATACAACTGAACATCCTGAAATTTATTTAACAAGCAATGGTAAAGGGCTCTGAAAGCTGGAAAGGTAGACTGGCGGGTGATCTCAGGACCTGAAGAACCACAGTCTGAAGAGTTCTTGAGTTTTGTTTTAGATCCCATACCCCCAAGACTGGGTGCTGGAGAGGGCTGAAACTTGGAACGTCCAACAGTAAGTTCCCAAAAGCCTGTTCTCTTTGGCCAAGGGACCAGGAGAGGGGAAGCCCAACAGAGACCTAGTTGGGAGCCTCAAGCAGCTCCACAACCTAGGTTGTTGCTCACCAGCACCTGCAAAGCAGTGAAAGTCTGGCCATCCCAGGCCCTGCTCCACAACCCAGGCAGGCAGGTGATCTGGTCACTTTGCAGCAGTGGCCACAGTGAAGCCCTGTGTCTCCCTCCCCTCCACTCAGTGGCATAAGTAGATTCAGGCTCAGTAGCTTCTACCTCCCCTAACAAAGGTCAGCCAGCAATAGCAGGTGGCCCAAGGAAGTACCTTCTTCCCCCACACCCCGAGCACCAACAGGCTTTGAACAGGAACCCCAGCAGAGTCAGAAGTACAAAGCAATCCAGAATAGCATTGCAAGGGCTCAGAAAATAAACTGCCATTGCAAATCAAGTCCACAAAGACTTGAACACTAGAACACTACACACTAAACCTACAGCCAGAACACTACACACTAAACCTAAACAAGTTGACTGTCTGCTACAACAGAAGATATAAATAAGATCAAGAGTCTCCTATTATCATAATCAAAACATCTAGGATATAATTGAAAATCACTATTCATGTCAAGAACCAGGATAACTACAACGTAAAAAAAGATAATCAGGGCTTCCCTGGTGGCGCTGTGGTTGAGAGTCCGCCTGCCGATGCAGGGGACACAGGTTCGTGCCCCGGTCTGAGAAGATCCCACATGCCACGGAGCAGCTAGGCCCGTGAGCCATGGCCGCTGAGCCTGCGCGTCCAGAGCCTGTGCTCTGCAATGGGAGAGGCGGAGTGAGAGGCCCGCGTACCGCAAAAAAAAAAAAAAGATAATCAACTGATGCCAATACTGAAATGAAGCAGATGTTGGAATTATGTGATAAGGAATTTTTGATTTTGAATAATAATTTTGAATAATAAAAAATGTTTCAACACCCAATTACAAATTCTCCCAAAACAAATGAAAACAATAGAAAGATTCAACGAAGAAACCCAAGTCATAAAAAGGAATCAAATTGAAATTTTAGAATTAAAAAATGCCATAACCGAAGTAAAATGCACAGGATATAAACAGTAGTATGGAAATGACAAAGAAAAGAATAAACTTGAAAACAGATCAACAGAATTTAGTCAAGCGAAACAACAGAAAACAGACAAAATACAACAGAGCTTCAGGGATCTGTGGAACAATTAAAAAAAAGACCTAATGGGAGTTCCCTGGTGGCCTAGTGGTTAGGATTCTGGGCTTTCACTGCCACAGCCAGGGTTCAATTCCTGGCTGAGGAACTGAGATCACACAAGCTGTGTGGCATGGCAGAAAAAAAAAAAAATGTATATATATATATATATATATATATATGAAAAGACCTAACGTCCATATCATCAGAAATATGAAAGGAGAGTAGAGTGTGGGACCCCCCCCCCCAAAAAAAAAAAGTATTAAAAGAAATAATGGCTGAAAACGTCTCCGAATTAGTGAAAGATATAAACCTACAAATTCAAGAAGCTAAGAAAACCCCAAAATAGAATCAACCTAAGAAACCCACCCCAAGAACTTTTGAAAACTAGAGAAAAGAAAAACTTAAAAACATCCATAGAAAAGCAACATATTACCTACAAAGGAATACCAATCCGATGACAGAAAATTTCTGTTCTGAAACCACAGAGGCCAGAAAGAAGTAGAATGACACTTCTCAAGTGCTAAAAGAAAAGAACTGTGGATCTCAAATCCTGTATCTGGCAAAATTAACCTTCATGAATGAAGGGGATATAACATTCTCAGATGAAGGAAAACTAAGAATTTGTTGCTAGCAGACCTACCTTTAAAGAATGGCTAAAGAAAGCTCTCCAAACATAAGGAAAATGAAAACAAAAGAAGACAGGGAACTTGAAAGAGAAAGAACAATGAGATGGATAAAAACAGAAGTAAATGTAATAGACTATCCTTCACCTCATGAGTTTTCTTCAATTTTATTTTATGGTTGAAGCAAAAGCTGTAACACCATCTCATGTAGTGGTCAATGTATACAGAAGAAATATTTAAACAATTATACTCAAAAAGTGTGGAGTGTAAACAGACCTAAATGGAAGTAAAGTTTTTATATTTTATTTGAAGTGGTGAAACATGGATGCTAGTAGGTGGTAATTAATTTCATACATATATGATAGTATCTAGAATAATTACTAAGAGCACTATGCAAAGAAATATGCTCAAAAAGATTATAAATAAAAATGGAGGGGCTTCCCTGGTGGTGCAGTGGTTGAGAGTCTGCCTGCCAGTGCAGGGGATACGGGTTCAAGCCCTGGTCTGGGAGGATCCCACATGCCACGGAGCAACTGGGCCTGTGAGCCACAACTACTGAGCCTGCACGTCTGGAGCCTGTGCTCCATAACAGGAGAGGCCGCGGCAGTGAGAGGCCCACACACTGCGATGAAGAGTGGTCCCCACTTGCCAAAACTGGAGAAAGCCCTCGCACAGAAATGAAGACCCAACACAGCCAAAAATAAATAAAAAATAAATTTATAAAAGAAAACTCTGGTGAAGCCTTTAAAAAAAAATGGAACTCTAGGGACTTCCCTGGTGGCACAGTGGTTAGGAATCCACCTGCCAATGCAGGGGACACAGGTTCGAGCCCTGGCCTGGGAAGATCCCACATGCCGCGGAGCAACGAAGCCCCGTGCGTCACAACTACTAAGCCTGCGCTCTAGAGGCCATGAGCCACAACTACTGAGCCCACGTGCCACAACTACTGAACCCCACGTGCCTAGAGCCTGTTCTCTGCAACAAGAGAAGCCACCACAATGAGAAGACCGCTCAGTGCAACAAAGAGTAACCCCAGCTCGCCGCAACTAGAGAAAGCCCACGTGCAGCAACGAAGACCCAATGCAGCCAAAAATTAATTCATGAAAAAAATTTTTAAAAAATGGAACTCTAAAAAAATGTTCAAGTAACCCACAGGAAGGCAAGAAAAATAGAGAATAAAATAAACAAAAAAAAGATAAAATGGTAGACATAATACCTAACATATTAATAATTAGCTTAAAAGATAATTGGCCTAAAAAAAAAGATAATTGGCCTAAATACATTAATTACAAGAGTGAATTTTAATAAAAAGCACAACCCAACTCCACGCTCTCTACATGAAATTCATTTAAAACCTAACAATATAACTAGGTTTAAAGTAAAAGGGTAGAAAAAATATAACATTCAAACACCTAATTTAAAAAAGCATGAGTGGCTATACCAATGTAAGATAAACTGCAGAGCAAAATCTTTACTATGAACAAAAGAACATAATGATAGAACAATTTCTCCATTAAGAACATAGCATAATCTTAAATGTACAGATACAGAACAGCAGAGCTTCAAAATATAAGAAACAAAAACTGATAGAGATGAAAGGAGAAATAGAAAAAATCCCCAATTGCTGTTGGGAACTTCACTCTCAGGAATTGTTAGAATTACTAGACAGAAAATTAACAAGGATATGTAAGACTGAAATACCACCAACAGCTAACAGGATCTAACTGGCATTTGTAGGACACTACACCCAACAGCAGAATGCACGTTCTTTTCAAGCACTCATGGAACATTCTCCAAGAATGATCATATCCCTGTGATATAAAACTAACCTTAAAATTCTACAGATTGAAATCATACAAAGTATGTTCCATGAACATTAACAGAATCACAGTACATCTCATTGACCATAAGAGAAACAAACTAAAACTCAATAACAGAAAGACAACAGGAAAATCTCTAAACACTTGTATATTAAATTAAAGCTGGGTAGGAAGGAAAGAAACTTTTACAGGTTATAAGCTTTAATCCAAATTTAGTAAAAACGTTGATATTTGTTCTCTCTTTCGCTTCAGGTAGTTACTGCAATTCGCAACAGTAACTTTTTGTTTTTAAAAAAGCAGTACTTGGGTCTAGCTTAAAAAGACCAATAGTATCAAAATGTATATAACAAAACATAGCTATGCCTGCCCTACCCATTCCCACCTTCACTTTCCATCCCCCGTGCAACTACTTTGAATCCTTTTTAGCAATTTCTTCTAGTATTTCTAAATAACATATTTATATTGATTTCTTGATTTTTCTATTTTAGAAATTATCCACAATTACCTACAATGGAAGATGAGAACTTAGTTCACTAAGCGTGAACACCTACTTTTTAAGGGCCATGTGGATACAGCTGTTACTCACTACAGGAGGAAAGAAGGTATGTTTTCTGAAGATTCCTCCCAACTGGCAAGAGTCTATCAATCAATGATCAAATTAGATAACTAATACTCCCACCAAGGCCCCTTCCTTATACCTTTTTTCTGATGCCCTATTATAAGATCTTGCCTAGATGCAGTTATTTCAAGTGTTCACAAGAGCTGGAGAATAGTGCAATTCAGGAGTGCTGAAGAAATTCACAAATGTCAACACTTTCTGATTTCTCTTATGGCTCGATATGTGCTACAAAATAATTGCCCTACCAATTCTCACATACCAATGTGGCTGGCTACAGTTAAGGCCACATGGTATACTCTGTTAAGAGCAGATACTGAGATTGGGAGGAAGAATTCAGAGGTTTAAAAGTCTGGAACAAATATTCTCCCTACTTTCCATGTATTTCACTTTGAGCATTTTATTATCATTGTCTCATTTGATTATGACAACTCTGTGAAACAGGTATTACTACCCCCATTTCACAGCTGAGGACATTAAGGCTCAGACAGGAGAAGTAACTTGAGCAAGGGCACAGAGCTGGGAGTGAAAGCTGATTTCGAACGCTACCCCCCAGTCTATGCTATTTCCACCATACAACAATGTTCTCTTCATAGGCAGGCTGGGAAAACACAGCTTGGCAAGTTGTCACAATTCTTAGGAACTTCTAAAACAACTAGAGATGAGGAGGGAGCCTTTGTATGGGCCTCAGGGCGTTATAAAGTTGCCTTTTAGGGTATACTAGGCATGGCATCAGGACCACAGAGACTAAGAATCATCCTTGACTGGCTCTTTCTAATTAAAGAACTCAGACAGACTTAGAGCACTAGAGAGGAAGAGGTGGCCAATGAGACCCAGCTCTCAGACATCTCGCTCACTTCTGGACCAGTGCCCACCCCTGCCCTCGTGGACCCCCACCATCTGTCCCTCTCCAAGGGCAGGGAAACCCAATGGGCTTGTATTGTTTCCCTGCCCCACGATATCACCCAAGGCCATGCTGGCCCACTCACTGCCTTCAGCCAGTCCCTACCAGTGTGAAGCTCTTGGGTGAGGCTGCCCAGCGCTTGACTGTGGTGAGTGGCCACTCCTGCAGCACTTCCTTGGTCTTTTCATCCACGCGCATCACTGAGTCCTTGGTGATCCCCAGCAGGCGAGGCACCAGCTTGTTCTTGCCTTTCATCTTTTCCTGAAACAGGAGGTATCAAGAGTCAGTGCTCTTCCTCTGAATACATCTGATTTTTCCAAGTTATCAGTGATTTCGTGATGTTTTACCTACGGTCAACCTACAACACTGTGTTTCAAAAACCGGCAGGGCTATCGGAAAACCAGAATTTTAAAACTAGATAAATGACTCATAAATTAAAGGAATGGAAGCTAAAACAGAGCCATCAGAAGACTGGAAGGATCCACAAAGGCACACTTCCTGAAGAGAGATACTGTCCAGGAGGGCAGGTTGCTCCAAAAACAGAGATTGTGACAGAAAAAAGATATGCAGAGAAAAAGAAGTTAAAGTGAACTCCAAATATTATCACTCCCAGTAGCCACCTCAGTGCGTAACAAAAAAGGGTTAATGTGGAATTTAAATACGGCACTTTAGCTGTTTAGAATTAACTACAACTGCCAGAGTAGCATCTTCTCAATACTAAACACAGACTTTTTTTTTTTTTCATAATCACTGAAATATATTTCCATTTGGGTTCTTCATTTTGGTATTTTTTATGTGTATCTACTGACCCTTAAAATATTTTATGATTAGTTTTAATAAGTTTTTAAAGAAACAGTCATCATGCCTATTAAAATAATGAATCCCTACCTCACACTCGTGCCACAAGAAATTCAAAAAAGGTAAATCATTTAGGAAGAACACACAGTTGGATATTTTTGTGATTTCTCAGGGGGAAATGACTTCTTAGCACAAAAGCTAACATAAAAAAATAACTAAAGGAAAAGATTAATAGCTTTAACTATAAAATATATGGACTTTGATACATTTTTTTAAAAAAGGAAGAGAGAGTGGGAGAAAAAGAAAGAGACCTCACCATAAAGAAATTAAAAGGCAAATGACTGGGGAATAAATATCTACAACAAATAGTATGATAAAAGATTTCATACACTTCATATACTAAAGGTTATCATAAATCATCAAACATAAGTGGCAAAGAACATGAACAGAAAATGTTTAAATAAGTAACTAGATAATAAGCAATAAGATAAATTTTCATGTATATGTAATAGTTTTTTAAAAACCTTAATACTCAATTAAAGAAGGTATGAAGGGGGACCACTACTCGTGGGCATTTAAAATAGCAAAGGCTTTATGGAAGAAAAGCTTTAAAATTCAAAGCTTTAAGATTCAAAGCTTTAAAAATGTTTCTACCTTTAACCCAACTTGCTTTTCAAAACTTATTCAAAAAGAACTTATAAATGTGTATATAGATTATGCTGCAAGAAGGATCAACTAGAGTTTATCACAGTGAAAAACTAGAAATAACCAACAAAGTTCAACCACAAGAGATATGGTAAATAAATTATGGTACATCCAAATAATAGACTACAACTCTTAAAAATCATACTATAGGAAAACAAGTGGATTCATAATAAAAATTCATTCACATTAAAAAATTAAAAAGTCGACTGTACAGCATGATCCTACGTGAAATAAAATTTTAAATAGAATTTTCAGAAAATTCATTACATGACAAAATGGTGCCAATGATCATCTCGTACAATTTGTATTTTTTCATGTGCTTTCCCTTTTTCGAAAAACTTAATACACATTCCTATTGTTGTCAGGAAAAAAACAAACTTTTCAAAAAATATCTGCAGAAACCTAGCAATGCCCAAACCACTATTACCAGAGGAATACATATATAAATTAGCACAAAGTACGCAAGTATACATGGGTGTGTGTACAAGGAGACAGGCACTTAAAACAAGCCAGGAGTGTGACAGATACCTAACAATCATTATCCATTAATTTTCAGAGCATCACCCAAATGCTGGCGGCGGTGGCATCATCATCATGCCAGTCTTGAAATGAAGGAACCAGCGACTTGCCCACGGCAAACAGTAGTAAGTGATAAAGCCAGGATTAGAACACAGATTTCAGCAGCTCAAGAACATCTCTGACTTCAAAAAAGACTGTCTACCACAGTATACTACTTCTGATGGAAGCAATTAGAGAAAAGGCAAAAACACTCCTCCCAGCCCCTGTGGGCAGTTCATAAACCGTCAAACAGTGAAGGTCACGGCACACCTCCAGTTTCCTCCCAAGAGGAGGAGATAAAGGCATTAGGAATCTGTGTGGGTGTCTGAGGAGGGGAATATGGCACTGTCAGAACCTCCGAGTTAAGAAAAACTCAGAGAAGAGTCAGATCCTTTGTGGAGAGGCCATTTCCACCAGGGGTGATATCAGCGCAGGGTGGACCATGCCAGTACACATCACTTGGCTTCAGGAGCCACAAAGATTTACGTGGAAAGGTTCCAGGCGGCTAGTTTAGTCACACAGGGTTCGTACCAGCCCAGCTGCTGGCACCAGGAAGGGGATCAGAAATAAAATATGGTTTGCAGCTGTTGCCTTCCTCCTTTCAAATCTGTACTTCCCCAGTGAGGGGCTTTGGGGTGAGGGAATACAGGATAGTGATGGATTGCCCTGACTCCTGTCGAGATGGTTCTGGCCTGGGAGAGGAAACCAGAGTGAACAAGCAAACAACTTACAGCGGGCATTCCATTAGAAGGTCACGACTACGGGGGAAGGGTATATAAGGAACTCAGAAAATACTGTCACTCAGCAACAGAGACCACCATCAAGGGACACAATTAATTCAGTGCCTACCCGCAAAATGCAGAGCAGCTGGAGAAAGTTAAAACAGCGAGGGGCTCGGCTCTGTGCTAGTGATATAAGGGGCTCCCCTGACAGAGGACCTGCCTTAGACCCTCAGTGGCAGACCTGCATGATAGAAGGTCCAGAGGCAATAAGGCTCCCCCTTCCTCTCCAAATCTCGAATCTCAGTCCACTCCACACGTCTCCTTTCCAGTCTTCCAACTACAGACACCAGCATCCTTTATCTCCAGGAGAAGCAATTAGGCTAGGCAGGATGCAGTGAAGACCCGTCTCTCTCGTGCAGACACACGCAGACTGTGGGTGTGAGTTTGCCAGCTACCTAGCAACTTCTCTCTCGAGGCAGTCCTCATCAGGTTGGTTTTGTTTTGAGGATGTGTCGAGCTCACATGACTTACAGGCAGGAGAAGGTATGTATTCTACCAAGGAAAGTCAGGATCTACTAATAAGCCCTGCCGCTCCTCTTTCAAGCACATCTCAACCATTACTGTGGGTTAGGTCCTGGCAGCTGGCTGTTATCAATCCTGCTCAGCCTCGGGCTCTTCTCACAGGTGTGGATATTGGCTGATTCTGACATCACCTGTGCCTTACATCAGATTCGGACTTGGGTGGAGGGATGCCAGTGGGCTAAGCGTTGGGCATGCTTTGGCTCTAAGCCCAACTTCAATGTGGCCTAAGCCTGTGATCCAGCTGTGCTCACCAGAGTTCTCTACTGGCTTCCTGCCAAAGTGCTGCCTTGTGTGCTTTGCTGTGTCATCAGTATGCTTTTTTCTTTTAGGAGCACGGCAGAAAGGGATGGCTGCTCCAAAGCAAAATGGTGCTAAAGACCCTGTTCATTAGCCATTTCTCTCCCTAAAACAACTGGCAATCCATGTTGATTTAATTCATGATTCTGAGATGCTCTGAATGCCCTCTGTGATGCTTTTATAGTTGAGGGGAGAAGAGGCTCAGCTCCCAAGGTATCTAACCCTCAAGGCTCTGGTTGTGGTTGCAGGGAAGGTTAAAGGCGAGTTTATAACTCAGAAGGTTTCCACAAGGGTTTCCGGGAAAGAAACAAGATTCTTTGCAAGTCATGGGAAATGCCTTACCGTTCCTTATGGGGTTCTGAAAAACTTATCAAGATAAACTGCAAAAGATTTCAATGAAAGAGGAAGACTGTAGATGTTTACAGCTCCCATTTATTGAGATCATTGGTGCAACAGTCCCCTTTTCTATATGACTTCCTTTAACCTCACAAAAACTCAGCACTCTAGGTGAGCAAGCTGAGCTTTCGAGATGGAAGGTAAAGTAACTTATCGAAGGTCAAACTAAGTGGCAAAGCCAGAATTCCAAACCCAGGTCCCAGGTCTTTCTTTTTGAAGGATATGTCCTTAGCCACTGAGAACACTGCCACATAACAGGCTTATTACAGACATCCTCTCTATTGGGGTCAGCAAACTATGGCAGGTACTAAATGCAGTTTTCTGCTCCCCCTGGCACCTCTTTTTTAGCCTGAGAGCTAAGAGTGAATTTTCTATTTTCAAATGGTTGAAAAAAAAAATTAAGAGTAATAATACTTCATGAAACGTGAAAATTATATGAAACTGAAATTTCATAATCCATAAATAAAGCTTTACAGAAACACACCATGCTCATTTATTTACATATTGCCTACTGATTTCAGGATACAAGCACAGAGATGAGTGGTTTGACTAGCAAAGGCTAAGATATTGACTACCTGGGCCCTTTACTAAAAGGTTTGCCAACCCCTGCTCTGTATCATGAACTCTAAAAGCTAATGGAAAGTTGGAGGACGCAAGGGCCAGGAATTAGGGAATTGCGAAGAGGGTTAAGGAGTTGGGATAACCTAGAATGTATCAAATATCCCTACATTCCAGCTACTACATTTCTTTACATACATTACCTCACTTAATCTTCATTAGAGCTCTGTAAAGAATTACCATTCCCATTTCTCACACGAAGAAACTGAGGTTTCAGAAGGTTAAGGATGTCTCTCCAAGTCACGAGTTTCTGTCATTTCTCACATAGGCAATATTGCATCAAGAATTCTAGGCCAGTCTTTCCGACTCCAACACCCAAGCACTTTCTATTATAACAATATAAAATACAGTATGAAGTACCCTTGAACCACATGGGTTTGAACCAGGTGAGTCCACTTCTTTTCAACAGCTAATACTATAGAACTACATGATCCATACGGGTTGAATCCACAAATGTGGAACCGTGAATACAGACAAACTGCAGGTACAGAGGGCCAACTGTAAGTTATACGCGGATTTTGGACCGCGCAAAGGGTCGATGCCCGCTAACCCTCACGTTGTTCAAGGGTCAACTGCATAATGCTCTGAATATTAGGACAAGATGTACACAGATACAGAGGAAAATATGATGGAAGGACCTATAAACATATCAAACTAGTTCTCTCACAATATATACTGATCTGAAGGCCATGTGGTATGATTGTGTTTAATATCAATATTTACATTTTATAAATTATGATTTCATTGACTTATTTAATTTAGGATTTCAAATAGTCTATCCAAGTAGTGAATTAATCACTTTTAACATACTTCTTAAATTATGCCAATGAACTTCCTTCACAATTTAATGGTATGTTCAGATTGGGGGGTCTAGAGAAATCTGTTACTTATGCCTTTAAAACACATACTGTCCCTTACCCAAACAATTTTGTGTGTGCATGTGCTATTCTGTGTGTGATGTCTTTTAACCATATATTCTAAATGGTTGCACTTATTTATACACACACAGGTTATTTCATGCTGCTGACATATGTGTTGTAAATTTACCTGCTCTATTCACTGAATTTAAAAATAAACCTAAAAATTAAAATGACTGTATATTGTTATAACATGTATAAGGATCTGCACACTGAAAATTACAAAATGTTGATGAAAGAAATCAAAGAGGACCTACTATCATGAAAAACTCAACATAGTAAAGTTATCAATGCTCCCCCAATTGATCTATAAATTCAATGCAGTGCCTATCAAAATCCCAGCTAAGCTTTTTGTAGATACAGACAACCTTGTTCTAAAGTGTTCATGGAAAGGCAAAGGACCTAAATTAGCTAAAACAATTTCGAAAAAGAAGAAAAAAGTAAAGAGAATCATTCAACTTGATGTTAACGCTTACTACACAGCTAAAGTGATCAGGACAGTGTGATTATCAGTGGAAGGACCAACACAAATCAATAGAACAGAATAGAAATAGATTCATAGCAATGTATTCAAATGAATTTTGACAAGGATACAGAAAAAATCCAGTGGAGGAAGGATAGCCCTTTCAAAAAACAGTGCTGGGGCAACTGGACATCCATAGGCCAAAAATGAACCTTGACCTAAAAACCTCACATCTTATACAAAACAAACTCAAGTGGGGACTTCCCTGGTTGTCCAGTGGTTAACAATCCACCTTCCAATGCAGAGGACGTGGGTGCAACCCCTGATCAAGGAACTAAGATCCCACATGCCGCGGGGCAACTAAGCCCGCACACCGCAACTACTGAGCCAGCCCCCTCTGGAACCCAAGTGCCACAACTAGAGAGAAGCCCGCACGCCACAAGAAAGATCCCGCGTGCCGTAATTAAGATGCGATGAAGCCAAAAAAAATAAAATTAAAATTAAACAAAACAAACTCAAGTGGACCATGGACCTAAATGTAAAATGTAAAACTGTAGAACATTTAGAACTAAACACAGGAGAAAATCTTCGGAGCCTAGAGTTAGACCTCTCAGACGTAACACTTAAAGCAAGATCCATAAAAGTAAAAAATGATAAAACGCCCATCTTCAAAATTAAGAACCTGTATTCTGTGAAAGACCTTGTCAAGAGGATAAAAAGACAAGTTACAGAGTATGAGAAAATATTCACAAATCACATTTAACAAAGGACTTGGACCTAGGATATATAAAGAACTCTTAAAACTCAAGAGTAAGAAAAAAAATCTAACTAGAAAGTTGGTCAAATAAAACATGAACAGACATTTCACTGAAGAGGATATACAGATGGCAAATAAGCACAGGAAAAGATGTTCAAAATCATTAGCCATCAGGGAAATGCAAATTAAAACCGCAATAAGATATCATAAAACATCTATCAGAAGGGCTAAAATAAAAAAACAATGATAACACCAAATGCTGAAGAGGATGATAAGAAACTGGATCACTCATATTTTGCTGGT
This sequence comes from Leucopleurus acutus, assembly GCF_964270905.1. NCBI lineage: Eukaryota > Metazoa > Chordata > Mammalia > Artiodactyla > Delphinidae > Leucopleurus > Leucopleurus acutus. The sequence continues at coordinate 131,658,214 of NC_139142.1, read as the reverse complement.
AAGAATGTCAAATGGTACAGTCACTCTGGAAAACAGTCTGGCTGTTTGTTATAGCGCTAAGTGTGTTCTTACCATATGGTTCAGCAATTGTACTCTTGGGCGTTTAGCCCAATGAAATGAACACTTCATTCTCACAAAAACCTATATACAAATATTTATAGCAGCTTTATTCAGAATAGGCACAAACTAGAAACAATCCAAATGTCCTTCAGTGATAAATGGCTAAACAAACTGGTACTTCCATACTATGGAGTACTATTTGGCAATAAAAAGCAATGGACTACTGACACACATTATGACTTGGAGAGATCTCAAGGGAATTCTACTAAATGGAAAAAAAACCCTCAAAAATTTATGTATCATATGATTCCGTTTATATAGTACTTTTGAAATAACAAAATTATTGAGACAGACAATAAATCAGTGGTTGCTAGGGGGTACAGAGACCAGGGGAAGGGAGTAGGGTGTGAGGAGAAACAGGAAGGGGTGGGACGTGTGTATGGCCATAAAAGGGTAGCACAAGGTATTCTCTATGGATTAGAGTTCAATATCTTGACTACAGTGGTGGTAACACAAATCTACACATGAAAAAAACTGCATAGAACTAAACACACACACACACACACACACACAAATGAGTACATACAGAACGTGAAATGTGATTAACGTCTATGAACTGTACCAAGTCGATTTCCTGGTTGTGACATTGTACTATAGGTACCATTGAGGGAAACAATGAAAAGGTATTATTATTTATTTTGACAACATTATTGAGATATAATTCACATACCATACAATAGACCTATTTAAAGTATCTAACTCAGTGGATTTTAGTATATTTACAGATATGTGCAACTATCACCACAGTCAATTTTAAAACATTTTCATCACCTCAAAAAAGAAAAATCCTGTACCATTAGCTATTCTCACATAGGTCCGCTGATCCCACCCCACTCTTAAGCAGCCACTAATCTACTTTCTGTCTCTATGGATTTGCCATTCTGGACATTCTATATCAATGGAATCTTGTGACAGGCTTCTTTCACTTCACATAACATTTCCAAAATTCATCCATGCCTGTAGCATGGAGCCGTACACTTCATTTCTTTTTATGACCAAATAATATTGCACCTTATGGATATACCACATTTTGTTCATCCATTCATCAGCTGATGAACATGTGGGTTGTTTCCACATTTTTGCTAAATGCAGCTATACACTTTCAGGTACAAGTTTTTCTGTGGACATGTGCTTTGAATTCTCTTGGGCATATGTACCAAGGAGTAGAACTACTAGGTCATATGGTATCTCTATGTTTAATAATTGAGGAAGTGCCAGACTCTTCTCTAAGGGGGCTGCACCATTTTACATTCCTACCAGCAGTATATGAGGGTTCCAGTTTCCCTACATCCTCACCCATACTTGTTACTCTGACTTTTTGATTCTCTGAATTATTTTTCCAACTTCCTGAATTTTATCAAACACCTTAGTGGCTTTATCACTTATCAAATGATCACATGATGCCATCTTTTCCAGCTTTATTTAGATATAACTGACATAGAACATTATGTAAGTTTAAGGTGTGCAATATGATTTGATATATGTATATATTGAGAAATGATTACCACAGTAAGGTTAACACATCCTTCACCTCACAAAATTACCTTTTTGTAGTTGCTATGATGAGGACATGTAAGATTTACACTCTTAGCAAGAATATTAAAAGCAACAAATAATATACAAGGGAACTACCATAAGGCTATCCATTGATTTTTTTCAGCAGAAAAAATCTGCAGGCCAGAAGGGAGTGGCAGGACATACTTAAAGTGATGAAAGAGAAAAATCTACAATGAAGAATACTCTACCCAGCAGGGCTCTCGTTCACATTTGATGGAGAAATCAAAAGCTTTATGGACAAGCAAAAGCTAAAAGAATTCAGCACCACCAAACCAGCTTTAAAACAAATGCTAAAGGAACTTCTCTAGGTAGAAAAGGCCACAATTAGAAATAAGAAAGTCGTGAAATGGAAAAGCTCACTGGTAAAGGCAAACATACGATAAAGGTAGGAAAGCATCTACACACAAAGCTAGTAGGGAGGACAAAAACAGTAAAATCATCTGTATCCACAATAAGCAGTTAAGGGATACATAAAAGAATTAGATGTAAAATATAATATCAAAAACAGTAATCATGAGGGGAGGAGAGTACAAATGCAGGGTATCTAAAATGCATTTGAAATTAAGAGATGAGCAACTTAAAACAAGCAGGTATATACATACACTGCTATACAAAAACCTCACGGTAACTGCAAGACAAAAACCTATGATAGATATACACATAAAAAAGAAAAAAGGAAGCCAAACCTAACACTAAAGACAGTCATCAAATCACAAGAGAAGAGAATCAAAGAAGAAAGGGGAAAAAAAGACCTACAAAAACAAATCCAAAACAATTAACAAAATTGCAATAGGAATATACATATTGGTAATCACCTGAAATGCAAACAGATTAAATGCTCCAGCCAAAAGACACCGACTGGCTGAATGGATAACAAAACAGGACCTGTATATCCTGCCTACAAGAGACTCACTTCAGATCTAGAGACACATACAGACTGAAAATGAGGGGATGGAAAGTGGTATTCTAAGCAAATGGAAATCAAAAGAAAGCTGGAGTAGCAACACTTAGACAAAATAGACTTTAAAATAAAGACTCTTGGGAAGAGATATGGGAACATATGTATATGTATAACTGATTCACTTTGTTATAAAGCAGAAACTAACACACCATTGTAAAGCAATTATATCCCAATAAAGATGTTAAAAAATAAAAATAAAAAAAAAATAAAGACTCTTACAAGAGACAAAGAAGGACATTACATAATAATCAAAGGATCAAATCAAGAAGAAAATACAATTGTAAATATATATGCACCCAACATAAGAGCACCTCAATATAAAAGGCGAATGTTAACACATATAAAAGGAGAAATTGACAATAACACAATAATACTGGGGGACTTTAACACCCCACTTATATCAATGGACAGATCATCCAGACAGAAAATCAATAAGGAAACACAGGCCTGAAATGACACACTAGACCAAATGGACTTAATTGATATTTACAGAGCACTCCATCCAAAAGCAGTAGAATATACATTCTTTTCAACTGAACATTGAACATTCTCCAGGATAGATCACATGCTGGGCCACAAAGTGAACCTCAGTAAATTTAAGAAAATGGAAATTATATCAAGCATCTTTTCCGACCACAACACTATGAGGCTAGAAATTAACTGTAAGGAAAAAACTGCAAAAAATACAAACATGTGGAAGCTAAATAATATGCTACTAAACAACCAATGGATCACTGAAGAAATCAAAGAGGAAATTAAAAAATACCAAGAGACAAATGAAAACGAAAACACAACACTCCAAAAAAGTTATTAAAAATATTTTTAATAAAAAATAAAAAAAATTTACTCCCTTAGCAACTCGCAAGTATGTAATACAGTATTGTTAACTATAGTCACCATGCTGTACATTAGTTCCTCAAAAGGTATTCCTCTTAAAACTGCAAGTTGGTGTGCTTTGACCGACATTTACTCATTTCCCCACCCCAGCAACCACGAATCTACTGTTTTTGTGACTTTGGCTTTTGAAAATTCCATGTATAAGTCAGATCATACAGTATTTGTCTTTCTCTGATTTATTTCACTTAGCATAATGCCCTGAATTTTCTTTTTTTTATTTATTAGTTAACATCTTTATTGGAGTATAATTGCTTTACTGTGGTGTGTTAGTTTCTGCTTTATAACAAAGTGAATCAGTTATACCTATACATATGTCCCCATATCTCTTCCCGACCTCAAATTTCATCCATGTTGTTGCAAATGGCAGGAATTTCTCTTTTATGGTTGAATAATATTCCACCATATTTACCTACCACGTTTTCTTTATCTATTCATCTGCTGGTGGATAGTTAGATTGTTTCCATATCTTGGTTATTGTAAATAATGGTTCAAAGAAGAGAGGAGTACAGATATCTCTTTGAGCTTGTGATTTCAATTCCTTCAGATATATATCCAGAAGTGGGATTGCTGGATCATACGGCAGTTCTATTTTTAAATTTTTGAGGATCCTCCACACTGTTCACCACAGCAGCTGTACCAATTTACATTTCTACCAACAGTGCACAAGGACTCTCTTCTCTCCACATCCTTGCTAACCCTTGTTATTCCTTGTCTTTTTTTTATAACAGGGGTGAGGTGATAGCTCCTTGTGGCTTTGATCTGTATTTCCCTGATGTTAGTGATGCTGAGTACCTTTCCATGTACCTCATGGCTATCTGAATATCCTCTTTGGAAAAATGTCTACTCATGTCCTTTGCCCATTTTAATTGGATTATTTGGGGCTATTTTTGTTGTTGTTTTTTGCTATGGAGTTATAAAGAATTGCTTATATATTTTGGGTATAAACCCCTTACCAGATACATGGTTTGCAAATATTTTCTCCTTTCTGTAGGTTGCCTTTTTCTTTTGCTGTTTCTTTTGATGTGCACAAGTTTTTTAGTTTGATGTAGTTCAACTTGTTTGTGTTTGCTTTTGTGGCTTGTGCTGTTGACGTCATATCCGAAAAATCATTGCCTAGAACCCTGTCAAGGAGTTTACCACCTATGTTTTCTTCTAGGATTTTTACAGTTTTATGGCTTACACTTAAGTCCTTAATCCATTTTGAGTGAATTGTTGTGAATGATGTAAGATAGAGGACCAGTTTCATTGAATCTATAAATGGCTTTGAATAGTATGGACATTTTAATAATTTTAATTCTTCCAATCCAAGAACACAGGATATCTGTTCATTTACTTCTTTGATTTCTTTCATCACTGTTTTAATGTTTTCATCATATACATCTTTCACTTCCTTGGCTTAACTTATTCCTAAGTATTTTACTGTTTTTGATGCTATTGTGAATGAGACTGTTTTCTATATTTCTTTTCTAGATAGTTCAGTGCATATGATGTCACCTTATTTGACCTGCTCTGATTTACTAGATGTATTAATTCATAATATTGCATTATTCCTGAATTTACTTTTAAAATAGGGCAAACTATGATTAAATAAACTCTATCAAAATCAACTTAAAAATAAAATGTACACTAAATAAGACCACTGAGCAAAAAATTGAAATGAGCAGTGTACTCACTTTATAGTGACAAAAAATAAAAGTAATGAAAAACAAAATGTGAATGTCTAACATGTATATGAAAGCTGTCAGTGCTGCCTACCTCCTGACCCTGACCTTCCTTCAAAGAGATGTAATTTTTAAAAAATGAGAAGGAAGAAAGGAAGGGAGGAAAGGAAGAAGGAAGGAAATTTGCATTACTTTCTTACTTTGCCTGAAACACTTCTGTAAAAGAAGAGTTTTCATTTGACCAAACCTGCAAGACCTTGCAATAACCGTAGCATCTGTGTTTTACCTCTAATTATCCTACTAGCCATGGACAGATTCTTCCCAGGCCCTAAATTATATGTGGAGAACAAATTTCTCTTTTCTGGAACTTGCTATTCAATGTCTCTTTTTAATTACATGCAGACTGCTGTGTGCTATGTATTTTCCTAAATTTACTGACCTTTATGCACAACACTGAAACTGACTCTGTGTGAAGTTTGATGGTATTAATAGAAAACAATATGAATTTGAAAGATAAATTTCATATATGAAGGACTAGAGAAAAACTCAAACCCACACAACCATGGAAGATGATACCAGTATCATTGGAGATGCTGAAAACGACTTAATCTTTGTGAGGTATTAGAACTCATCAGAATAATAAATGAAAAGCCGGGACTTCCTGGTGGCGCAATGGTTAAGAATCCGCCTGCCAGTGCAGGGGACACGGGTTCAAGCCCTGGTCAGGGAAGATCCCACATGCCACAGAGCAACTAAGCCTGTGCGCCACAACTACTGAGCCTGTGCTCTAGAGCCTGCACTCTAGAGCCCGCGAGCCACAACTTCTGAGCCCACATGCCACAACTACCGAGCCCACATGCCACAACTACTGAAGCCCGCGCACCTAGAGCCCGTGCTCTGCAACAAGAGAAGCCACTGCAATGAGAAGCCCGCGCACCGCAACAAAGATTAGCCCCTGCTCGCTGCAACGAGAGAAAGCCCGCGCACAACAACGAAGACCCAACGCAGCCAAAAATAAATAAATTAATTAATTTTTAAAAAAAAAATGAAAAGCAGACTTTTCTTCTAAAACAATCAGATCTAACCATGTGCTCACGGTGGGGATGTGGGGGTGAGTAGGATAATGAAAGCAGGTGAGCACATATCAAATGGGGCCACCCTAGGTAAGTCAGCATAGCCCACTGCCTGGGAACACAGGCTTTTAAGTCAGAGAGACCTGAATTCAAGTCCTACCTCCTACAGTTACTAAGCTTATGGTCCCAGCTGAGTCATTGATCTTTCTGGCCTTGATTCTCATTTATAAAAAGAAGATAATAGCAGTAATTCTGCCATTGGGATGCTGACAGATTTGAATAAGACACGCCTGACATATAATTGTTTACTGTTATTAATGTCATTATTAATATTGGGAAATTACCTAGTCATTACCTAGAATATCACCATCAGCACCATTCAAAAACTGATTGATAGTTTAAAACACACTGAAATGAAAAATTCAATTTCTAAATTATTTTTCTTAAAAACAAAGTGATTCGCCTATGCTTTCTTTATTTGCATGGGACCCAGCATTTTCTGGTATAAAGCTGAGAGCTGTTTGGCTGAAATAACTAATCAGCATTAAACATACACCTTTTTTCCATATAATATCTTTTATTTCTCTTGGCCCCAAATGAAGCAGCTTCCTCCAATGAGGACTGGAGTCAAGAAGAGCATCCATATGCCCAAACATTCTAGTAGACAGCAAAACTTCTTTCTTTTCTAGTTCTTTTTAGCTGTGGCAATAGACACCTCCTTAAACCACCCTGTCACTGACCTTCCAACTTCAGTCCCTAGAAGCAGCTGCAACACAGCTGGTAACACTCCCCTGGGCCTTAAGCAGCACAAGAAAGTTCATCACATCGTAGAGCTTTCTCCAGGGTGAAGAGCAAGAAACAGGAGACCCAGAGTCAGAGCAAAGCAAGTGGAAATAATGAAACCTATCAGAGGGATGACTACAAGAGAGTACGTGAGGTCAGGATATGAAAGCGGGGAAGGAAGCTACTGGGAGGGCTTCTTAGTGAATTCAAGAACACACCCTCTGCTTGCTCACAGGTGGAATTTCAAAGATCCACCTCTGTCCCTCTAGTAGTCAGGCCAGCAATTCCTGTGAAAACAGATCTGAAGGCCACAGAAAATCCCAAGACCCATCTAAAAGGATACAAATTCAGTACCATAACTACCACATGAATTTGATTTGGCCTGCAGTGGTCAACAATCTTCACTTAGTCCAGTGCACTCTGGAAGATCTTAAGTGAAACATTCTCAGGGGAAAGTGCTAGCAATTGAAAGTAAAGGTACTCCTTCAGGGACTTTATAGCAGTGACTGAGAGCAGAGCCAAGACACAGCTGTCCTGAGGCCTGCAGGCAGCCAAGCTCACTCACCAGCCTCACAGCTCTTACACCTCATGTCTGTCCCACAGCTCAACTCAGGTCACCACTGCCCAGATGCTCCATGTGCAAATGCTAGGGGTCTAGAGATGACAATCAAGGTTAACAGCAAACCCTTTAACAAAAGAGGTGGCAGAGGCAAACGCCCCCTCCATCACGCCCAACTCACCTTCACCAGGAAGAAGGACACACCGTACGTCCGGAGAGACCGGGCGAGTTTGACATACTTGACCTTGGCTTCTATCTCGTTCATCTCTCCACAGTTCTTGTGCTCCTACAAACGTGACAGAGGCAGGGACCAGTTACTGCAGCTCTGACAGCAGGTGGACTTTGTGAGAGGTGTTACTCCACATGGCCTCTATGCCTTTGTGGATGCATGTCCCTGCTGACCGAGGGTCAGAGCACACAGAAAGTGCTAATGCACAGTTTCTTAACTAGAACGTGAACCCAAATTCCTTATAGATTTCACAGTTATATGCAACAATTCATGCACATGCAGCATGGCAAGAACAGGGTCCATAATTGTAACCTAATTTTCAAAGGGCTCCACGTTCCGAAAGGTTCAGGACCAACACGTCAAAGGAGAACTAGAAAAATGTTCTTGTCCTGAATTCTAACATCCGGGCAAAAGATAAAGTTTTCCAAAGAGCAGGATATATAAATGCCTGGACATCTCAGTGTGTGCAAACAATACTGGATTTAAAAATAATATGTTTTTATACACATGAAATTTATCTCTTCCAATTTATATTTACATTTCATTGCCAAAACACTTTGGTATTTTGGATTCACTAGAGTGAGTGTTTCCTGGCAAAGCTGATGACAGGGTTTTTTTTTACTGGTTGCCTACAATAGATAACTTTCTGAATTTTAGAATAAACCTGGATTTTAAAAAGACACCAGTTCCCAAATTCTGAGGTTCAAAAAACAAATCTCAGGATTAAAAAAGGCTTCTTGAAGTGTCTGCCTCAGTGCATTTTAATGGCAAATTGCCTTGTTTCAATGCTTCCAAGATAACGTCTCTGAAATTAAATGTATGCACATTTTTCCCAGAAGGGCTAAGGAACCTTTAGCAAGAAGGTATGGATTAAGATAATAAATCTGCCCAAAGTAGAACTGTCAGCTTCTTTACTCTGGAGTCACAAATCATTTATTATATAAGCAGAGTACATGCATGGGGTATGAAACTATCGTGCAGAGGCCCCTCTTGGACTAATAAATGAGGATAGGCTTTTGGATGCATGAGGAGAATAATAAAGTGAGGAGAATAATAAAGTTCTGAACATTTCCAGTACCTGAAATATTCTCTTTTCAGCTCCTCTCTGCTTGATGTATTCTTTGGGCAGGAATTCCTTTAGACTGAGAGAGAGAGAATAAAAAAAAGGTAAGGCATTTATCATACTCTATGTTGAGGAGGAAAGAAAAGAAACTTTTCATAAAACTCACAGTTAAGTCCCTAACTCTCAGTATTTTATGGTATAATTAATAACAGACAGCCATATCCCACAATGCTCTTCAATAAGATGCAAATATAAAACCAGTCTGATAAAAAGGGTCAAACATATTCAAGAAGAAAGATTGTCCAGGATATACTGTAAAATGACAAAGTAAAGCACCCAAGAGTGTACAGTATGCTAACCTTCGTGATAAAGGGAGGAAAATATCCTCCATTTTGTACTGTTAATATGTATTTTAAAAAACATTAGAAGGATAAATCTAGTACTAATATAAATGATTCTTAATGGAAAGAAGGAAAAAACAGGGACAAGGGAACAAGAATGGAAATTAAACCTCTTAATTTTCCTTGTACTATAGTCTTCACTTTAGAACCAAATGAAATCACAAATGGGTAAAATGCAACACCTAAAAATCTAAAGCAAATTGAAACAAATGAACCTAACAGTGTATGGAACCAACAGCCTAACTTTGAAAAACAGTCTTTTGACAATACCCATCCCCAGTGAGATATATCTTAAAGATAAAATGGACCACAGTAGACTTGTTAAATATTGATATCATTATTTCAAAACTAATATCTACTCTTCCCCCTAAATATATACACACACACACTATAAAATTAGTATATTACATTATCTAAGTAGGTAGATATTATATATAATTAGGATAAAGTAAATAATTGTTAGTTGTTAGAAATCAATATTTGTAGCATGAAATAAATAAAGCAAAAGAAGTTAAATGAAAACCCTGCAATCTTTCATCTGAATGCAAATATTGATCTGAATGTCTGATTCATTTTTCTTTTTCTGAAAAAATTTTCTACTTGTGTCCACTGCAGAGGCTAAGGGCAAGGACAACCGGGTGGCAATGAACACCCCCAGTGCATCAGCCAGGTGGTCTTCCAACACCATTTCCCACTAAGAGGAATCCAGGATCCTTGGAGAAATGACCGATTCTAGCTTTGGGACAGGAGATGTATAAAATGTTCCTGGGGCTTCTTGTGCCTGAGGATCAAGGAATTTATCAAAATGACATTGGACTGACATCAAGGGATAACCGATGGCCAAACATGGGGTGATTTTTAAAACCTCATACAAAAGAAGAGAGGACAGGGCTTCCCTGGTGGCGCAGTGGTTGAGAGTCCGCCTGCCGATGCAGGGGACACGGGTTCGTGCCCCAGTTCGGGAAGATCCCACATGCCGCGGAGCGGCTGGGCCCGTGAGCCATGGCCGCTGAGCCTGCACGTCCGGAGCCTGTGCTCCGCAACGGGAGACGCCACAACAGTGAGAGGCCCACATACCGCGCAAAAAAAAAAAAAAAGAAGAGAAGACAGAACAATGTGCTCACTGACCAACTTCAACAATAATAACTCATAGCCATTCATGACTCATCTACTCCCTTACCCACATGCCCTCTCATGGATTATTTGAAGTAAACCCCAGACATCATATAATTAATTTCATGTGAGGGGCAATTTGAGCATCAGAAAGAATGAAGACTGCAATTGGTCAAAACACAGGTACGTAAAATTCAATAAAGATTCTTTGAAATAATCATTGATCACCTTAAGAGGTTGCTAGGGCACCAGCTCATACCGAAAATTGATAAAGGAAAAGAAACAAAGCTAATAAATGCAGAAGGAAAAATAGAATTCCAAAATCATCATTTTACAACTCTTAATGAAATAGCCAATAGAGCAAAACAAGCATGAGTGGCTGCTAAAACCAATAAGTAACAAGTTAATGGGGGACTTTATAACAGAAGAATCAGTCTGATCCAAACCCAATGATCAATTTTAAATGCGAGTGGGATAACCACACAGCATAAGCCTTCTGACTGATGTAACAGTACCATACTTCCATACTGTATACTTCCACCTATACTTCCTAGGTGGAAGTATACAGTACCACCTAGGAAGTATTCTTGGCGATAGAGAAAAGATAAGTAAATATATAACTGAATATGAATTTCATTAAGAGTCTAAATATAAATCTAAGTTTACAAAAAAAGAAAAAAAAACCCTAATAGTTTAAAAAGCTAATAGTTTAAAAAAGAGAGAGAGAGAGGAATATGGTAAGTGACACTACCAAGATCCAATGAGCCAAATCCCATCATTGTAAATATTATACAAATAACCCAGGTTTTTCACAAATAAATGGCTTGCTGGTAGAGGTGCAAAAGATGACACACAGATTAGAATCAGAAGGACACACAACACCAGCAGCCATCAGGAAAACACAAAGAAAAACCACAACAGCGTACCAGTGCATACCCAGTAGGACACTACAGTAAAAGAGAGACAGGAAGGCGTGTTGGCGAGGTTATGGAGAATTTGGAACCTTCACACACTGCTAGTGGGAATGTAAAATGGAGCAGCTGTTGTGGAAAACAATTTGGTAGTTCCTCAAAAGATTAAACAGCAATTCTACTCCTAGGCATATATCTAGGAAAAGTAAAAACATATGTCCACATAAACATTTGTACGTGAATGTTCATAGTAGTTTTATTCATAATAGCCAAAAGGTGGAAACAACTCAAATGTCCATCAACTGATGAGTGGATGAATAAAATGTAGTTTAGCCATACAATGTAACTTTATTTGGCAGTAAAAAGGCATTAAGTATGATACATGCAACAATATGGAAACACTGTGCAAAGTGAAAGAAGCCCATCACAAAGGACCACAAACTGTATGATTCTATTTATATGAAGCATCCAGTATAGTCAAATCTACAGAGGCAGATAGGACTAGAGGTTGCAAAGGCTGAGGAAGGGAGAGGGGAACCTGGGGAATGACTGTTAACGGACACAGGGCTTATTGTAGGAGGGAAACAAATGTTCTAAAATTAGATTGTGGTAATGGCTGCACAATCTTGTGAATACACGAAAAAACGCTGAAATATAAATTTTAAATGGGCCAATTGTATGGTGGGCAAACTCCATCTCAATAAAGCTGTTTTTTAAAAAAGAAAAACACCAACCACTACAGGCCTTGTTTCGATCCTGATATTAACAAAGTATAAAACGACATTTTTAATACAATGCAGGGGAGAATTTAACACAGACTGGGTATTAGACGTGATTAAAGAATTGCTGCTAATTTTGTTTGGTATTAGGGTGGATTTGCAGTTAGGCGGGGTTTTAATTATTTTAAAAAATTTTTTCATTGTCAGAAAAACATACTGAAGTACTGATAGGCGAAATGGTATGCCGTCTTGGATTTGCTTTCAATACTCCAGCCAAAAAAGGGGGTGGGTCAGGTCCAGGTTCTGGCTACATTATGCCTTGAATCATGATAGCTCTTCAACCTGCAAACTACATCTGCAGACAAAAATTCTGAGTATATTTTCTGGAATGTCAGGGATCTAGGTTTGAGCACCACCAGAACACTCTGGCCTAATCAAGAGACCCCCACGTCAGTCCGCAGGAAGGAACCTAAGAAACATCTAGGCAGCAGCCCCTTAGATGTTATGACTACTGTTAAGCAACTTCAGAGTTGTCACAAAAGAGGAAGCTGAGTCACAGAGAGGTCAAGTGACTTAGCTGAGGTCACAGGACCGGATGGGAGCAGGGAGCCTCTGACCTCCAGTCCAAGAGCAGATGCACATGAACACAGGGCTGTTTCAGGCTCCCCCCGGAACACCCTTAAAATGATAACCAGGAAGCATCCTGAGGGGGCCACTGCTGTGAGCCTCCGGACAGCAGCTCCTATGCCATCAACAAAGGAGACCTTGCAAAGGTTATCAAAAGCACCCAAAGAGGGCCCCATGCCAAGCCCACTCACAACGATGACTGCTACTAGAACACCAGAGGGCAGCATCCAGTGGCCAGGCTGGAATATGTTGGGTATTTACGGCAATAAAGTTCTGTGTGGCCACAAGCTGCCCTCAACTCAAACTGCAAACTAACCCTCCCATTCTTTGGAAGGCATTGAATCTCCCACTCTTCAGTAGGTACAGAAACAACTTCCAGAAGCTTGCACCAGAGGTGTGACCCCTGGTGTTGCCAGAGGCGATCTGGGGGGAGTTTAGTGTAAGGTATGTTCAAATAAGAAGTGAGTGTGTGGGTGTGCGTGCACGTGTGGGGTGTATTCTTTCCAGTAAATCGACAACGTGCACAGTGTCAGCAGGGATGCCTGCCAGCCGGCAGTTCAGCAGTTCCAGCTCGGTTGTGTTTTTGATTCCCAAACCCAAGTATGGAAGGCTCCTAAGCATCTGCGGCAGACATACAAGTGAAATCTGTCGCCTTTCTCTGAGAAAATGGGTCAGATGGTCAAACCTGATTGGGAATTTTTCTCCTAATGAAGCAAGCTCTGACCAAGCAAAGTCCCTTGCACTGCCACCTTAAACATTCCCACCTTAAAAGGGCAGCCTCCAAACCCTCTGCCAGCCTTGTGCATATCATTTTTTCGGAGTGCAATAATAACAGATCTCCCGTTTTACTAAGACGGCAGACTAGTCAAAGTTCTCACACTCTGAGATCCATGGAAGGTTGAAATCAGCCAAGAGACTCTTCTCTCATGAGCTCTACTTTCACTCTGGCCGAGTCAGTTGCATCTCTTCCCCCATCTATATTTATCTGCATTTGCTCCCCAATCTCGCTGCTGGCTGTATATCACATAACTATGTAATAAACCAATACAGCCCATAAACTGTCAAAATAGTCCAAAAGAGAGCTACTAAATGCTTCCTAATGGTAAATATTTACAAAAAGTTATTGAATTAGATATAAGCGAGACAAATGTAAAATGCTGAAAGGAAAAAATAGTGAAAATTTAAAAACAGTCTGTCCTCAGAGTGCTTCATGATCATCTTTATATTCTCTTGCAGATGGTGTGGTTCATCCAACAAAGATAATGTGCAACCTTAACTAGGTGACCCACACCAGGAAAAAACATTGGTCCGGTATCAAAAGATTGGCAAATGAATGCTTAAACTGAAAGTTAAAATATAGGGTTTCAGAGAGGTAGTAGCATAGATTCTTTACTTTAATTAACTTTGGGGGATTATCCAAGCAACAGTAAACCATGTTGATAGAGGGTTTTCCACTACTAATGGCTGCCGCTTTATTGAAAGGCAAATAATGTTTCAGGTGTTCTACATGCATAAATAGATTCGTTAAACTCTGACAAAAGTCCTTGGAAGAAAATATTCCAATATTCCAGTTTTTTATATATGGAACAGGAGGTTCAGCAATACTAAGTAAGCTGCCCACAATCATAGCCAACAACTTAAGCCTCTTCTGTGGGCTCCAGAGACCATGCTCTTAGCTACTTAGCACCCTGGTCTCTCCAAGCTACCCTCTGATCAAAAGACGTACCATGTGATCAGTATTTGAGAACTTTCAGACAAAGAGAGGAATAAAATAACAGAAACACCCAATCAGATAATGGTAACAATGACCATAGTGGTGGCAGTCAATGTTTTAGAGATGCCAAGAGGCAGTGAAAAAGGGAAGGGGAATTTAATAAACACATCTAGAGGGAGAGGGATCTGGATTCAAATACAGCCATTCACTGAAAACTTCATTTTCTTATATAAATGTAAGCTGCTTCTATAAGTTATTCCAAAAGAGGCATTCTAAAGATGTTCCCCGGTCTGAAAATAAGTACACAAGTTCATGGGAGGCAGCCATGATTTGAGGAAAGGTTAACTGCTTCTCATCTGTCCCAGAACTGTCACCTAGTAGTCACACCACCACGGGCAACTCACCACCTCTCTAAGCTGGTCTTATCACCTGAAAAGCAGATAGGATTCCTACCTAGGAATGGTTTTGCTCATATGAACCGAAAGCAACGGCTTGCCCCCTCATTCCTGGGGAATGAGGGCGTCAATATGAACACACAAACAAAGCAGTGAAGAGCACATGTGGTGGAATAAAGGGGAGGGAAGGTACCGAGGTACAGCAAGGACGGTATCACCCAAAGGACACTGGAACACCCAGGTTTCCTGACCCCAATCTTTATGCTCAACCACCAAATAAGTAACGATAACATCTCAAATTTGGTATCACATAAAGTTCTCCAAGTGTGGTCCCAAGACCAGCAGCATCAGTACTACCTGGGAACATGCTAGATGTGTCAATTTTCAGGCTTTGCCTCAAACCCACTGAATAAGAAGCTCTGGAGGTGAGGCCCAGTAGTATGTTTTAACAAGCCCTTTGGATGAGCCTGACACATGCTAAAGGTGGAGAACCACTGGCCCAGTGGGCCGAAAGCTCAAATGATGAAGTTGGATACATTGAATTTAAATCCAGACTCAAAGATGAAAATGTCTGTGACTTAGAGTATTGGTCAAGTCCTGGATAACTGAGGGGATGATGTAGGTGGAAGAAAGCACTGGATGAGTTGGAAAATAGTTACAGTGGCAAGAAGTGGAGAGTGAAGACAGCACGGGGAAAGCACAGGAAAGGGTTTGAGGGCCTCAGTCACACAGTAGTTCTGTGCTCCTGAACCAATCCCAATGCCCCTTAGTGTAAGGACAGGAAATCGTCCAGAGGCTCACTGACAGCTCCGGGCTAGATACATTCAGAGGTCCCTGGTTTGAAAGTCCTGGAGTCTGAAAGTCGTTAGGGAGAGAGACATCAACCTTAGGAGGCTGCTGCTAGGAGGAAACAGTGAAGGCACCACTGAGTGGTCATCACCACCCCAAACTGATGAGAGCGCGCCAGGCTGTCAGGGGCACGGGACAGAAGCCAACGATAGAGAAGCTAGTGCATGGGCAGTGGTGAGAAACAAAGCTGAAACGCTTGCTTCACCGTTAGTTTGAAAACAGAATCTACAGCCAAATTATTCTGACAAAAACGCACAGAACAACTCCAAAGGAGGAATATGTGTGTGAACAGATGCCAAGAGAAAAACTGACTTAAGACTTCCTACTGTGTCAAGAGCTTTGCTTGTTGACAGTAGAATTATCTTGAGTTTGTGGGGAAAAATTTCCAAGTCCACACTAAATTCTTCCTCAGAGATTCATACCCTGGGTTGCTGTGTTTTCTCAGTGAAATACTTTTGGGGAACATGCCAACAGGACGAGGGGGCTACGGTAATCTGGCAGGAGGGAGGTTTCCTCCACCTGCTAGCTCCCTGTCTGCCTGCACCCAACCACTGGACCATTTCTCCCTGTGACATACAGAGTCACGGAACCTTTCCGTCTGACCTCCAAGGCCCATTAATTTTGCCTTTACCACACGGTATATATCCAACCCCGGTGATCAAAAGCTTTTAGCACCTCACACACAGACTACTGCAACTGACGTTTTTAAAGACACGCTAACTGTGAAAACATATGAAATATAAAGAACAGTATATACCTCAATTTATATACCTATCATCAAGGATAAATACACGTTACCATGTTGTCATACTTGCTTTATGATTGCTACCCCTCCTTCTGTTTGTAAAGAACAAATGACAGATTTAGCTCAAGTCCCACACCATCCTTCTTTCTCTCCCTAAGGGTCGTCATTTTCCTGAAGGTAATTTCCACACACATTTTATCATGTTCCTACATCTCCTTATATCTATAACACAATATATTCTGTTTCTCATTGTATTTTTAAGTTCAACAGATTCACCTTCTAAAATATCTTGTTTTCTCTGTGAAGTACTTTGCTGTTTTCATACATTAAAATTTGTGCCCATCTGGGACTTCCCTGGTGGCTCAGTGGTTAAGAATCCACCTGCCAATACAGGGGACACGGGTTCGAGCCCTGGTCCAGGAAGATACCCACGTGCCACGGAGCAACTAAGCCCGTGCACTACAACTACTGAGCCTGCGCTCTACAGCCCGCGAACCACAACTACTGAGCCCGCCCACCTAGAGCCGGTGCTCTGCAACAAGAGAAGCCACTGCCATGAGAAGTCTACGCACCGCAACGAAGAGTAGCCCCTGCTCGCCGCAACTAGAGAAAGCCCATGTGCAGCAGAAAAGACTAAATGCAGCCAAAAAAACAACAACAACAAAAAATTAATTAATTAATTAAAAAATTTGTGCCCATCTGAGAGACAGGAAATGCTATCTCCTTATTGATTTTGCATTCTGGATTGCTTATGAGGCTGAATATTTTTCCCTGTCTTTAGAAGTCAGTTGAATTTCCTCTTCTCTCAAGTGCCTATCTGTTATCTTGATCTTTTTTGCTTAGAAGGTGTTATTTCCTTTTTCATATTTTCTGGACATTAATTTGTTCTTGGTAGTATGCACTGCAAATATACAAGTTTCTTCTTTCATTCTGGGGCCTCACTCTTCATTTGGTAATGCCTTTTGCCTAGTATTTTAACTTGCATTAAGGCAAGTTCATCAACCTTTAGAACTCTTAACATCACCCTACATCAATAATGGAGTGTTTTAATTACTCTAGCTCTCTAAGAAATTGGGATAATTGTGTGAGTCCTCTATATATTTTCACACAAATACACATACACACACATATTTTTATTTTTCACAGTCCTACAGGTGAATACCATGGTTGTCTGGATCTAGGTGGTAATAAGCTGCCTTTATGTATTGATCTTTCTTCCAGAGACTTTCCTTTCTATTAATAGTTCTAATTAGTTTCTTCATCGATTGAGTGAATTATCTATGTAGATAAACCTATCACCTACAACTAATGGCAGTTTCATTTTTCTAACCCTGAAATCATTTTTTTCTTTCCTTATTGTGTAATTTACTTATTATTTAATATCTGCCTCTCTGAACTAGAATATAAGTTCCATGAGGGCAGGAATGTTTGACTGTGTTTTACACTGCTGTATCCCTAATGTCTAGTGCCTACAGGTAGAAAGACATGTAATAAATTATTTATTGAACAATGAATTTTGCATTCCTGGAGAAACCAGTTACAAATTGCAGTTATGTATAAACACATGTCATGCTGGACTTTATTAATTTACAAATTTTAGGGAAGGCATCTATATTGAGTTTAAAAGTGTTACATGGTCTGTATACAATTTTGCTATCTTAATTCTGCTAGCTCCAAGTTAAGGTGACCAGTTTGGAGGTTTTCTTTTTTTTTTTTTTCCTCTTTCTGTTCTCTGAAATAACCTGAGCCTACTTTTTGTTTTGTTGTTTTTCCATTGGTATATTTTAAACCGCTAAGACTATTTCTTTCAAGATCATAGATCCATCCAGATTTTCTAAGTATCCATTTTTGCCTAGATTTTAAATATTTTGGCTTCAAGTTTTCATTTCATTCTCTTATGATGTTTAAAATCCCTATCTGAAGTTCTGTCCCCATTACTAATAATGTTTATTTTTGCCTTTTTCTTCTTTTGTTTCACTTGATCAAACTTCCCAGAAATTTACATATTTTATTAATTTTTTCAAAGAAGCAGCTTTGGGTGTTGCTGATTCTATGATTTCTATTTCGTTACTTTCTCTTGACTAAAACATTTTCTTTCTTCTATTTTGATCTTGTTTTACTTATCACTCCCTGAGGGAAGTATGTTAAATTATTCCACTAAAAGCATGTACCTGGAATTCTCCTTGTAATACTGCCTGTTTTTCCTTTTTATATTTTAAGGTAATGTTAGATGCATACAGGCGCTTACCCTGGCGAATTAGCCTTCTATCTTCATAACAACCTTCTTTGTCTCTACTTATGCTTTGTTTGCCTTACAGTCTATTTTTTGTGACACTGCATATAGCTTCTCTAGCTTTGATTTAACCAGTTTCTTGGTACACCATTTTATGCCTTTAAACTTTCCTGTGTCCTTAAACTTTAAGTATGTCTTATAGAAATACTATAGAGCTGAACTTTTAAAAAATTTCATCCAATGAGAACCTCTGTCTATTAACTGGTAAGTTTGATTTACTTATATTTGCTATGATGCCTAAGATATTTAGAAGTATTTCTCAGATCTTATTTTGTACATTCTATTTACTGTACTTTTTCTGGCTTTGTTTCTGTAAACCACCTTGTACAACTCCTACTGTATTGGCCAAGTTGTTGGTATCACTTCTCCATTACCACCCCGCTCCCCACGACACACACACACACACACACACACACACACACACACACAATCTGGTTTGGAAGTTCTACAATCTATTTCTATTCTTTTAGGCTAGCAATATTTGCCCAACATTTTATTATGAAAAAAATCTCAAACTCACAAAAGTTTAAAAGAATTATAGAGTGAACATTCTATACCCATCACCTAGAGCTATCTAAAATTTTATCACATATACTTGATTTAAGGTCTAAAGTTTATCAGTGTATCTAATATTCTTTGATACAATAAGCCATAGAAGGCTTTGATCACTTCTTTTAAAAGTGAAGTATAGTCGATTTATTAAATTATGTAAATTTCAGGTATACGACAGAGTACACCTTAAAATTTTTAAGTTTACAATTTTTAAAGATTGTACTCCATTTACAGTTATTATTAAAGACTGGCTATGTTCCCTGTGCTGTACCATATATCCTTGTAGCTTATTTATTACACACATAGTATCAATAGTTTGTACCTCTTAATCCCCTACCCCATCTTGACTCTGATCACTTTGTAAAGTTTTCTACCAGGTTTTTAAAGGACCTGAAGTTAGTCATTATTTTAATAGGTTTCATTGTTGTTGTTGTTTTAAGAGCTAATTCTTTAGATTTACCTTCTATTTTGCCAAATTCTTCTGTCAACATTGCTTCTTGCACTATATTATTGCCACATTTCTTGAAACAATTCACAGTAGTCCCCAAAGCCTGCAACTTTTGGAATCCTAAATAGATTCCAACCATCCTGCTTTCAAAGTATAGTTAAAGGTTAGACCTTGTTGAAATTACAGGCACGTTTTGGCTCTCCAAAATAACAATTTCATATGCTTATCGCCAAGTAGACTGTAGCCTCAAAAACAGCAAAGATTAATCTACAATATCCCTTGTATCTTCCCTACACCTGGCACAACAGAGCACACATATGAAGTCTTCAGTGAGGTACCACATGGCATGCTTTCTGCAAGCATTTTCTGAACACAGGAGAGCATAAAGAATACATATGGTTACTAGATTGTGTTGGTTATACTTTATGCTCCCATCAAATGATAAAATCTCCCTCCCTGGGACTCTTTGGAGATGACCTGAAGAAAAGTGTCATGTATGTAAAGCACATCAGATAGGATTTGGGACAACTGGCTGTTTCCTGGCTTCCAGCTTCCCTGGTTCTGTTCTTTATTTCTGTCCCTATCTCTCTTGCACTTATTTTCCCCACCTACAGAGCAGATGGGGGACACTAAATAATCCTTAAATCCCTGAAAACTCTGAAAATCTTTTAGTCTCTGCTTTAAATTTTTCTAAATAAAGACCTTTACTAAGGTGGTACTGAGTATAGAAATCATTAAAGGGTCTAAAGAAAGGTGAAAAAAATTCTCATAAAAAGGTCCGTAGCAACTACCGTATGATCTAGCAATCCCAGTCCTCGGTGTATATCCAAAGAACTTGAAATCACTGTCTTGAAGAAATAACTGCACACCCATGTTCACTGCACCGTTATTCACAATAGCCAAGATATGGAAACAACTTAAATGTCCTTTGATGGATGAACAGATGAAGAAAATGCGTGGCAGATACATACAATGGAATATCATTTTGCCATAAGAAAAAAGGAAACCCTGCCATTTGTGACAACACAGTTGAACCTGGAGGGCTATATGCTAAGTGACATAAGCCAGACAGAGAATGACCAATCTATATGGTCTCACTTACATGCAGAATTTTTTTTTTTAAGCCATTTTCACAGAAACAGAAAATAGAATGGTGGTTTCCAGGGTCAAGGTAGGGGAGAGGTGAAAAGGGTAATGTAGGTCAAAGAGTACAAATGTTTCAATTCTAAGAAGAATAAGAATCTAACACACAGCACGGTAACTATAGTTAATAATATGGTATCGTGTACTTAAAAATTGCCAAGTAGTTAAGCATTCTGACCACACACACACACACACACACACACACACACACACACACACACGCATTAACTATGTACGGTGACGGATGTGTTATTTTGATCTTACTAATCGTTCTATATGTATACATATATCAAATCATCAAGCAGTATACTTTAAAAATATATTAATTGTAGTTGTCAATTATTCCCAATTATTCGTCAATAAAGTTTTTTTTAAAAAGGTCCGTAGTATGCTGCTTTGAGCACAAGTGCTGAACAAGTTTTCAAAAAATTAAAAGAAATAGAGTCATTAAACATACTTCCATGTACCTCACCCTTAAGCTATGTGACTAAAATCTCTGCCTGGCTTTATCTTCAACCAGACTCTGTGGCAAAGTCCAACTTTTTTTTTTTCCCCCCAAATGAATTGTTCAAAGCCAATAGTATATATGAAAGCTAGATGGAGAAAAACAAAGGCTGGCAGACACAGCCCAGCCACAGTCACCAGGGACAGCCCAGGGATATTATCGCTGAACGGTCTCAGACTATCCAACATACAATCAGGGAAATGTGACCTTGCTGTTTTAATTAAGAGGAGACGAATACCCTCAGGAAGTTCTACCTGTCGTGTACGTGCAATAATATACACAATTAAACATCTACATGAAATGAAAATCCCTCATTACCTAGACTAGATTTGGTCTAATTAAAGAGAAAATCAAATTCATATGGAAAAATAATTGCTACCAGGCACAATAAGCTTGTTTTAATCTGGAATCTGAGTGAGGATACACATACACTAGGGGCATGAACTCCATACCATAATCTCAGAAACAAGAAAACTGAACAATGGCTTAACCTTGACGGCCTCACATTAAGAGAAGGAACATCTTTAATGGAGTGTAGGTGTGCAGCATTCGATAGCGCATAAATCGCAGGAGACAGTGTAAGAGCAATACCAGTGCTCTCACGCTGTCTGTAATCCCTACACAAGCAGTCGGTGGTGTAACAGTATTCACTGTGATGTAGTTGTCACAACCAGTGACACAGCAAAGAGACCAAAGAACCTTGCGATCACATTTTAAAGTACTTTCTTAATCTTGCTGCATATTGGGAGACCAGTGAAAGAGGCAACTTTGCCCTCCAAGTAGGAATCTGTTTGTAAATCCCAGTGTAAGGAGTCAGAAGCTACCTGCAGAAAAATTCTATGTCACTGTGAACAAGCCACATCTCCTCTCTCTGCTTCTTCTTCCACATCTGTAGCTTAAAATATACCGCTTTCTCAATTCACAAGGGGGCCCTGGGAATTATCTGTCCAAAAGCTCTAAAGAAAAGGCATGAATGAAATGACCATGGTAGCCTCATTTTTGGCACCCAGTGAATGGCTACATGTGGATCACCTTCTCATCAGGGCCAGACAGGCTCACAGTTACAAAAGCCTGAAACTAAACATTGTATTTTAAAAATTTTGGTTCATAAATCTTCTCTTCATTTTCTCCTATTCTTCATCAGTCACTCAAAGAAACAAACAAAATATGTTTCCTCCCTCCAGGGCTTAATAATTCTTGGTGTTATCAATTTCCATGGCCATAATCCACAGGTTTATGACACAAAATGTATCTGAGGGACCAACCGGGAGGTTAGAATGTGGCAAGGTGAAACTAGTAAAAGCTTGTGTGCATGTGGTTTTCTGAAAGGCATCTGGGTTGTCAGGACAGACAAAGGCAAGCTTCCGTGACTCCTGCAGGAAGGAAGCCAGACCAACTGGGTAGAAGTGGCCCTGAGGAACACTTGGCCATATGACTCGTTTGGAGAACACAGAACAAAGTCAATGACAGGACCTGCTCAGAGCCAGTCTCAGTCTCAAGGTCACTGTACAGAATACTGTAGGACAAAGCACCACTTTAGAAAGGCTCCCCAGGATTCATTAACACAAGGGTAGAGGTTTTTTTTTAGTAACAACTCAGTTTAGACCCAACAGCGTGCAGCCCAGGCATTCTCTGCCACCAGGAGAGAAGTCAGATTTCCTTTTTACCTTAGGGCACATGCTGGTCCCAACTATTTTCCACCAAAGTGAAAGTGAGGTCAAGGGCCAAATAAGCATTTTATTCTCTCCTCTCGATACACCCAGACACAATACAACAGATGACCTACTCTATGCATCTCACGTCGGCATATTCTACAGAAAAGCTGATGCCCACCCACCCCAGCTGGCATTCCTGTCAGGTCCCCACTACAAGCTGCACTCTAGGTGAGAGCATGGTATTGACCAGGTTAAGACTTTCTGCAGTGATTTTTTTTTGGCTCAGCCAAATGTTTCATCTGATCTAAGAAACAGCAGAAGAGAGAAAAGAAAAGGTGGGGAAAAACAGATAAAGGAAAGAAATGTTATCTAGACAAAATCCTTGGAAAGCCCAGACCAAACAGAGGGGAAAATGAACTCTGACGAACTGCAGCCTCCGTATGGCTGGGCTTGTCTGCTGGGCATTTCTAGGAAAACCAACCCGAAGGCCCACATTCGGAGGAGCCATGACGGATCCAGAGGGTTAGCTTTCTCTTGAACCCATAAGTATTGAGCCACAAAAATTACCCCCATCATTTTATAAAAGAGAACCAAAGACCAGATGGAAGAGTAGAGCCAGTATTAATGTATGCACCGCACTTGCAGAGCAATGAAGATTTCATAAGATTATAGTAAATAATGTGAAGCTCTCTCTTTTATACTCTGCTGTAATATTGGAGGCTTAAAAAGATATTAAACATGACAAAATTTGGTCCCATTCCCATAGGAATATCCCAAGGAGCAGGGGTTTCAGAAGATGGGGGAAGTGAGTTTCTCAAGTCCAGAAATACCCTGGACAACACCTTGGAGGGATGCCACAGACCCTCTGGTCCAGTGGAAACCACATCCTGCCCGAACACTGGAGCAAGTCATCTTCAGTCATCCCAGCCCTGAATTTCCAGGCCCCTTGCTTTCCCCGAGGCTCACAAATTTCATCATAGATTGAATCGAGTAAAAGCTAACAATCTCACAATTTACTGAAACCAGGCTGTACACACATTGCATAGCTAGCTCAAATATAAACAGTGAAGAGAAAAGAAGGCAAAAAAGAAAAACAAAAGGTCATTTACTCTAAGAATCCAGGCTTGTGTTTATGTTCCACATGAGGTCCAAACTGAATCTGGGCTTGAAATCCACCAAACTCACAAGCTTTCTCGAAGGAGACAGGGTGGGAGCCATTCAGGATATCATCCCGAGCCTGCAACACAAGAGGAAGCAAAAAGCATCAGGAGCTTGGAAGGAACAACACATTCTCTCCATTGCCATGTTCCTGCATCCCAGCGTACCCTCTCTGTGGAACAAGGGGAAACATGCCAGCCAAGCCAGAGTGAGGCATTCAGGACACTGTGGGTGATCGTAGCACAGCAGAATTAAGGCAGGGACTTCCCTGATGGCGCAATGGTTAAGAATCCGTCTGCCAGTGCAGGGGACACAGGTTCAATCCCTGGTCCAAGAAGATCCCACATGCTGCAGAGTAACCGATCCTGCAAGCCACAACTACTGGAGCCCGCATGCCTAGAGCCGGTGCTCCACAACAAGAGAAGTCACTGCAATGAGTGGTCTGCGCACCGCAATGAAGAGTAGTCCCCACTCGCTGCAACTACAGAAAGCCTGTGCACAGCAATGAAGACCCAACGCAGCCAAAAATAAATAAATAAATTTATTTATTTAAACAAACAAACAAAAAATGAATTAAGGCAAAGGGAAAACAAGTCCTTGCCCCAAATTGCCTATAGATGGAAGGCATCAACAATGCCCAGTATATTAAAACTGAAGCTTGAGTGTAATCTAGGGAGGTCGAAGTGATCATGAAAAATACAGAGGCAAAGGGAAATCTTTGTATAATGACCAGATTCATAGAGGGGGAAACAGAAATGCAATATATTTTTTATGACCCTAAATGATAAAGCTAACAAAAAAATTATCTAGAAGTAAAATCAACCCAATCCCCATCCCAAAATATATAGAGAGAACAGACAAGAACTCAATACTGCAGACATCTGGGGGAAATGATCAACAAATGCACAGTCCTGGAATCAGGAACCCACTGCACCTGAAGTCCTGAAGTTCCCATTTCCTGACCCCTCACTGCTGTTGCTATTTATTCCTTTTCTTTGTCTTTCCTTTCTCCGGTTAAATGACTCCTAGAGCACTCTCAGATGGACACTCTAACCTATGGCCCTGAGCCTTAAACCAACAACCATTTTCTTATTGCCCTGATATCTCCCTCCCTTCTGGCCTCCCAGCCTATCTCCTCCCAGCCCTCCTTCCATCCACTAACTCAGGGGTCAGCAAACTTTTCCTGTAAAAGACCAGAGAGTGAATAATCTACACCTCTGGGCCATGTGGTGTCTGTCACAACTACTGAACTCTGCTGTTGGAACATGACAGCTGCCATGGACAACACGTAGACAATTATGTGATACAGAAGGGGATTTACCAACGTGCAATACATAAATGAATGAGATGTGGTTTCAATAAAACTTTATTTATAAACACAGCTGACTCTGTGGCTGCATTTTGCTGACCCCCCCCCCATTATTTCTATCAGCTGATAGGCAGATAAATAAAAGGAGAGGAAAGGGAAAGGAAGAATGAAAGAAGTGAGAGTGAGAGAGAGACAGAGACAGAGACAGAGACAGAGAGACAGAGAGACAGGGAGACAGAGGGAGGAAGATGTTTTCCTTGAGCCAAAAGAAACCTTTGGGACTGTCTAGTGCAAAGCCCACATCTTACATACTGGGTAACTGCAACTCAGATAATTTGAATGACTCGCCTGAGTTTAAACAATTAGTTAATGGTAAAAACATAAAAGGTTACTGAGAGAGTAGTATCTTTCAGTTAATAAGAAGTACTGATTTTCTGACCAATAACCATCCTTGTATTCTAGATGGGAGGTACGAAAGCTGTAGTGCGTGTGAAGTGATGAGCCAGGTAAGTGCTGTGAAGCCAAGCAGAGAGAGGCAGTAGTCGCCATGAGGACCCCACCTGGGAGGCAAACAAAGGCCCACCTCTGGATGGCCAGCTCACAATGGACACCAACCTGTACCACAACCCAACCCGACTGGAAAGTGCGTGTCACAGACACGGTGAGAGCCGGAGCCCAGCTCCTGCCCACCACGAGCCACAGCCAGAGCTTCCGGAAAGCTCACCAACCTCAGCGTCTGAGTATTCAATACTGTACCTGAACATAGAGCAAGTTCAGCTGCACGGGGTCTCTCGAGTCCACATTCTGATCAGAGTAAAAGAACTTCCGTCTAAGCAGCAACGTTTCATTTTCATCTACTCCTTGTTCTCTGAACGTTCGGCTGTGATCCAGCCAATTTACTGCAACACAAGACGACATATGAAAGAACTGTGTCGATTCTTCCTCTTAGTTCAGGGGGATTAACCCAAACAGCAGTGTGATGCAGACGTGGATTTCTAGGATGCTGATAACCAGTTATAGTTACTTCTTAGATTAGATCTGAGCTTTTTAACTTTGCAAAGTAACTGCACATGTACCATATGACACATGAAAAAGCAAATGAGGGAGAAATCCGCAGCGATTCCTCACTTAGTAAAGCCCCAGAATGAATCCACGTGCCTTCCTTGGGGTGGTGGGATAAGGCAAACATAGGTGCAAAGGGATGGATCACTCCTCTGCACCTCGCACAGCTCTCATTCCTACGCTCCTCCCCGGGCCCAACACACACATTGTGAGCAAGTATTTATTAGAAGCCTCAACTTTGGCACAGGGAATGTGTTGGATGGACCTCATCTCCCACAGTACCTGGAAGAGCAACATGCACAGTACAAAAATCCTCAGGATTTGTCTACTAAGGTCTCATTTGGAAAGAAGTATGCAGCTGTAAATCAAATGAGGCGAGAGAGAAAGAGAGAATGGACAAAGGGTCAGAGGAAATGAAAACCCCACGGAAGATCAATAAACCTAATGCCAAGGATGACATCTTCCCAATGCAGCACTGAGAGAAAGAACAATGAAGGGAAGAGGCTGGGAAGGTCTGAGTGAAATGTGCATGAAGTAAGATCCTTGGGGGTGGGGTGGTGTCAGGCGGTCAGGTGCACAAAGCACAGGTCTGGGGGACACATGGGGTATATATACTGGCTTTTCTGTATATTATTAGCTCTGTAGCCGTAGAAAAGGACCTTCCTACGATAGAATGATATTACTATTTCATAACCCCTAAGGAAATAATGGATCTAAGTAATGATCATCAATGGCTGTTAACACCACAAAAAAGGAAACAACCAAATTCAACTTCCTAATGGAAGTACACAACACCACATAGGAGTCTTTATTTTTAAACACACATACACACACACACACACACACACACACACACACACAAATCTGATCAAGCCTCCAGATCTCAGGAATTAAAAGGGACACATGAACATGTTAAATGACACCACAGGTCATCTAACAAAATCCAGGATGTAGAAACTTCTATACAAGTAACAATCTGGTTTCTTCCCCTCAAAAATTATAAGGCAGAAATAAAACAGATGGAGGGAAACTCTTGAGACTAAAAGAGTTAAACAACCTATCATCCA
This sequence comes from Leucopleurus acutus, assembly GCF_964270905.1. Taxonomy (NCBI): domain Eukaryota; kingdom Metazoa; phylum Chordata; class Mammalia; order Artiodactyla; family Delphinidae; genus Leucopleurus; species Leucopleurus acutus. Next base: position 131,630,645 of record NC_139142.1, on the reverse strand, counting down.
ATCTTATTTGGACCTTCATTTAAACAAACTGTTACAAAAAAATTCTTTAGACAGCAATGGAGAAGATGGGAACACAATGTGTATATTTCGCCTTAAGAGATTACTTTTGAGATGTGAAATGGTATTATCATCCCTTTTTTTTTTTTCCCTTAAGGGTCTATATCTTTTAGTGACACAGGCCAACATGTTTGTAGATGAAATAAAACAAAGGCACAACCACACACTCCTGTCCTGGGTCATACAGATGATGGGAGAGGAGTGAGGCTTGGCTGACCATGTGCCTGCATCACACCTCCTCTTCAGACACTCACGGTCATCATCCGTGTGAAGCTTGGCCTTCAACTTCTCCATCTTCCTCTCGTCTCGTAACAGCGTCCTGTCTTTTTTTAATGTACCCGTTCCTTCTTCTTTCTTTTCTTCAATTGTTTCTTGGATTAAAGAGTATTCTTCATAGTTTGTAATTCCTAAAATTATCAATTAGGTTATTATAATGGTCAGTGATTACATTGCTATCAACTCCTTTCATCCTGGGGCCTATAATACTCCAAGGAGTCCCTGGGGGCAAAAGATGGGAAAGAAGCCTTGCCAAGATGAAGGTCAGGGTCACCCAGGGAGCACACATCAAGGAACTGGCCACAAAGGAGGATCTTTGGCTAGTTAAGTCACACTCAAAGGTCACGTTCAAGTCTCCTGACTAATTTTTGAGTAATAAGAACAAAGTAGAGATCATACAGAGGAAGGCAAGACAATGTCAAGCAAGCAGTGTCTGAAGGAGCTGGGCTTCCTTTACATGATGAGGAAACTAAGACAGGCAAGGCCACTTTCTGAAGATATTCAAGAGGCTTCACATAGAAAGGAGAGACAGACTTGTTCTGAGGAGACTAACAGAAGCTAGGAGAAAAAAAGATGCCTAAGAATTGTACAGGCTGTCCCCACGAGTCTTCAGGAGAGATCCTGGGTATCAGTGATGCTGACACAGAATCACAGCCGTGGGCAGGAGACTGAATTATATGATTTTGAAACATTACTTTCCATTGAAAACTCCTATTGTTTTTGAAATAAAAGCTCTCACTTGTGACTCAGTGAGAAGTTTCAAGTGTTGACAACACCAGTGAGTGGGTTTGCAAATCAGGAAAATGAACACACTCTCTTGGGACTGGGCCAAAGTCAATGTGTTACAATACATTCAAAATTGCCTAGATACCCAAAGGGGGTGGAAAAAAAGAAGAGGCATATTATTAAAAACAAAACGAAATCCAGAAGCTCTGCATGTGTACCCTTACCTATCCTGCTGCAAATAGTAACCAGGAGTTCCCCAACAGTCTTGGAATCATCCACCATCACTGTTTTCACAGATCCATCCAGCATCCGAATTTTCTGAGGTCTCTGTTTTTTTTTATATTCCAAAATATCCTACAGCAAAATCATACAAACATCTCACACTGCGTGGGAAATGAGGTAATAAACTTGGACACTTTTCTTGAAAAAATGACTTTTCCCGAGCACCCTCTGATTTCCTCCTTCTAAGTTTTCATGAGATTTTGGCCACTAATACAGAATCTCCAGTGTGATAAACTGCTTTCATAAAGCTTTCTTTAAACTCTGATAGTAAAATTTCACCTCAAAAAGTCATACTTATAGTTCAGAGTTACTGAAAACTAACCTCTGTAAAGTGAAAGTAGCATATGTCCTCCTGAAAGGCTGAAAACGGTCTGCTGTAATGAGAATTAGCAGAGGAAAATTCCCACTTGTTTTTTAAAAAGTTTGTAGTGTGCTTCTTCAATGACCTCTTACATAGTTATAAGCAATTTTTAATATATATGTCATGAAGGACATAAGTAATACCCCCATAATTCTTCACAGTAGTGGTGTATCACAGTAAAAGTGGTTTTCTGCCAATAATGGCAAGACCAAACAGGCGCAATAAGTTTGAGAGTTATGTCTAAATAAGAGACTCTCCTTTTACTACACCTCTTAAAAAGAGAACTATGGGAGGGAAAATTAATGGCAACTCATACTTTGCTCCTGCTTATGGAGTACTGACCAATCCGATGTGTCTATTCCGTAAACCAAAACCCGATATATTTCGGGGGTTAAGCTAATATTGTGTTAGTTTCAGGTGTACAGCAAAGTGATTCAGTGTTATATATATATATATATATATATATATATATTAGATTATTTTCCATTATAGGCTGTTACAAGATACTGAATATAGTTCCCTGTTAACACATTTTTATTCATTATTTTTTTCCTACTTCCATAACACAATTTTTTATTGTTACTGTTATTAAACTTATATCTAATGTGAACTTTTTTATAAAAGCAAAACACTGATTAATATTTAATTTCTGGCTACCTTTAGGATTATATTTTTGTTCTCTCTCTATGCTTACTTTCTATCACCAGTCACCAGGGTACTTCCTACATACTTACAGGAAGATGCTATGTTTCATAACCACCAAGTCCAACAATGGCATGTAGAAACAGCTTAAAATCATTACCTCATGCTGCTTTAATTACTTTGTGGAGTTTCAAGAATTTGGACTGCTGATATTCTCTATCACTAACCTGGACGGCCTTTACGAAGTATATTACATCAAAACTATTAATAAGGTGCCCTTGTGGGCTTCCCTGGTGGCGCAGTGGTTGAGAGTCCACCTGCCGATGCAGGGGACACGGGTTCGTGCCCCGGTCCGAGAAGATCCCACATGCCGCGGAGCGGCTGGGCCCGTGAGCCATGGCCGCTGAGCCTGCGCGTCCGGAGCCTGTGCTCCGCAAAGGGAGAGGCCGCAACACTGAGAGGCCCGCGTACCGCAAAAAAAAAAAAAAAAAGAATAAAGTGCCCTTGAATCAAAATAGTTGTTGAATCTCTCTTTTTCTTTGAAGCATAATCATGTTAGCTTCTATGGAAGGCCAAGGGACAAAGTGATGAAAAAAATAAAAAAAAGATCAACAGCATACCCCATTTCGCAACATGTAGTAATCCAGTGTTCTGCCTGCTTCCAGCCAAATTCCTTTCCTGGGGTCTTCATCTGAGAGAAACAGCCCATAGTCAGAAGCTGGAGGGAAAACAGAAAGAAAAATAAAAAACAAAGTGATGATGACGCCATCACTGACTTCCAGGCTCTTGAGTCTGCTGACTTGGCAAGGGGTTCTCCTTCACTAGAGAAATACTTCATTCTGACAACATGGGCAGCCGCTGGGACTAAAGCAGATGGGGAGGAATGAGAGCTGAGCTGCAAAACCAACACCCACATCCAGGGGTCATGTTTCTTAAAACAAGTGGGCAGCAGTCGTGTCTAACATTTAGGGAAACGCCGAGAACAAAGCGGTCCAAATTTCCTTCTAACTGAATTGGGCTTTGTTCCCTATCGCATGCTGTAAAAGCCAGGCCAAGAACCCAGGAAGAATGGTAAGACAGCTGTGGAGAAACTATGCACATAATCACTCCAGCCAAGGCCACTTAAGCAAAGAGGGGCCGATGGAGCCTTGACACTTGGAATAATCCCTCCATCACCCCCACACAGCACTACAAAATAAAAGGAAGAGTTCCGTGTGAGATGAAGTCGCTGCTCCCCATGCCACCAAATTATGAGTACAGTTGGAGAGTTAAACCCTGTGTTCTTCACAGAAATCCTTTAAGCCGACCCAGGAAGTATAAGCGGGTGGAGGAAGGAGGAAAGCAGTATCGTTTCCTGTCTCAAGACTTCTTTCTTCCTAAATGTGATTCAAGGAAACCTCAGAGACCCAGATGAGGGCCAGAGCTCCTGTTGTTTCTTAGAAAAACAATTTCAAGATCTATAAAGGTTTGTATCTTCACCAGAGTTTTACAGCAATCCAACCCAAACAAAGTTTTAAAAATCTGGGAATAAACAGTAACAGAAAAGTAAAAACACCAGATATGACTGGACATCCAGATCTTGAGTAAGGTTGGGAATGTGGGCAAACTTTATTCTGATTTTTGGGTAATCGAGAAATAACAGTGTTTTGAATAATATAGATATTGCTCTTGGACCAAAAGGTTCATGCTTTTGTGAGTAACAGATCTTTTCAAGAAGACCCAGGCCTAACAATAGCTATCTTTGAACGTTTGATTTTTATGATTCCAATTTTTAAGGAAAGTTTTATTCCATTTTCACACTAAAGGCTTATTAATTTAGGAGTAACCCCAATTTCTCAAGCATTAAATACTAAATAAAAGAAGGAAATGTAGAGAGAAGACAAAGGGAAACGGAAAATAAAATTGTATGAATGACTCTTGTTTAAACTCAGATTAACAGTGGTTCAACCAAACATTAAACACAACATGTATCAGAAATATTTTTTTTAAGGTTTAAGACAAAGATGATAAAGCCCCTGCAAAGTACTTGAAATATAAGGCTTGCCCTGGGTCCTGATGGCTGTTCCAGTCTTCTTCAGGCTGCTAGCAGTGGAAAGTTTTCAGGCATGCGAAACAGCGCTCAGGATATGCAAAAACGGTAACTGTCAGAGCAGCTTCATCTGTACTCTATGGGGCTTTATAACAAAAAGTGACTTGTAAACAGAGCGCAATGCTGATGTATGGAAGGGTCATGACAATGAGGATGGCTCGCTGGCAGCTGTGATCATTGTCATTACAAGTCTCACACAGGAGGCAAGTAATGTCCAGGATAAGAAGACATTTCATTTGAAACATACACACCTGTGTACCACTCAGAGCCTCCGTTTCCTTAACTATTAAGGGAAAAACATACAAACACATGTCAAACAGCCAGTAAATAACCAATGGCCTACCTTGGCCAGTTTGTGCCTCGGGTACCCGTTCCCGAATGACTCGACATGCGTCGTACACCGCCGTCGATGGTTCAAACTGCATGGTCTTCACCACGTTGCAGTGGCGGACACAGATCTTTAAGGACAGGGCCACCATTTTTCCAGATGACTTGAGGACTCTCACTTAGAATGTCTGGGGAACACAAACGAACAAACCGTGACGTTCGTGATAACTGTCCAGTAGAAAAAGAACGTTAAGAGTCTGAATCAGCTTTAAAAATCGAAAGAAAATAAAATGGCAATTAAAGAGAAGGCTCCGGATAAAAACACAAGTTAAAAAATAACTTTTGAAAATTTGAGAATAGGACAGCAGCAGTCGTGGAGTTACCATTATCATAGGGTGGCAAGGAGAGCCCCTTGGAAGGAGGGAACCATAGGAGTTCACCAAGGCTCCTTCCTCAAGGCTGCTCCCTACTTGGGGTTTCCCCAGGGAGAGTGGCATTTCCCAGGTGAGTGTCCTCCAGGTGAGAGGCCGAGTGTCCTGGGCGCCCACTGCTGTCTCCTGACGATGCCTGTCAGCACCCTCAGTTGCGGGGCTCCCTCCCCAGCAGCTCCTGGGCACAGGGAAGAGGCACCTCTGCCCTCTGGGGTGCTTCTCACGGCCAAACTCCACCACATCTTGTACCAGAAGACCTGGCTTGGAGGCCCAGCCCCATCGCCAGGAGACAGCCAACTGGCCACTCTGCTTCCGTTTCCTTGCAATCAAGGAGCCATACGCTGCTATCTGCCCTTCATAATTCACAGAAGAACTGAATCCTGAGGGGATCTCAGTGCCAGGCCAAGGCACAGCCATCACTAATGAGGCCAGAGCGGCTTATCTTAAACACCCGGTGTGCCAGGCAGCTTCAGACTCCTCAGGGGTCTCAAAGTGAAGAAAATGCCAATTTAGTTGTTCTTTCATTCAGACAAACGCCTGGGATATTTTGCTTCTTATCCAGTTCAATGGCTTTAAAAATAGATAGGTGCTTAGGCTGGGTTTGAATTATTTTGTAAAAGCCTTCTTTTTACATTTTAAGTCCAGTCATTTAACGCATTTTCTGAGTTGGTGGCTTCTGGGTGATTTCAACTACCTGCTCCATTCCTTGGGCAGAAACTTATCCCCCAACTCAGGCCAGCCTCTATCAATGCACGCCTTGGACACAAGAGGGAGGCATCTTCCCTGCACCTGAGAAGCCAACACAGACCTACCCAGCTCACTGTCATCCTGGAAACCAAAATAAGGCACTTCACAGTGAGTGGCTTATTAGAATCCTAGAGCTGCATGGATAACAAATCCCCAGGAGTTTCAATCTCACACTCCTTTCTCGTCTTTTATTAGAGAATCTACACGTAGTAAACCAGGACCACAGCTCCCTCTGGGAATGCAAGTGCTAAGAAGCAATCAGGTGGCCACAGGCAGAGAGGGCAGCAGGCTGACCGGGGTGGGAGCCTCTAAGGCGTTGCTTCTCAGCAAGCCTCACTAACCACTGGCTTCCTAACATCCAGCGACTACAGTCACTTGGATACAGAGGACAGTTTTCAACAGATGCTCTGGTATCCACGGGCAAGGTGTGTACACACTCTCATGCAGCAACCATTTACGCTGTCCAACTGTAAAGTCATTCTGACCTCTGCTTAGCTTCCGCATAAATCTGGCCCATGAAAACACGAAAATATTTCTTATTTGAGAAATGTCAAGATACACTTCTCAACAAACAATAGCAGTATTCACTGACAATCTGCCCTAAACAGAATTAATTTACTACAGCCTGGGCAGTGACTAGATTGAGTTGTTCAAAATATCTGATGATTTTCCATCTACAAGATTGAGGTCTTGTAAAGCCACATACGTAGGCATCCCTCGGGGATGTCGTGGGTTTGGTTCCAGACCACCACGATAAAGTGCATATCGAAATGGAGTGAGTCGCACGAATTTTTTGGTTTCCCGGTGCATATAAAAGTCATGTTTACACCATACTATGGTCTATTAGGTGTGCAATACCATGATGTCTAAAAAAAACCAAATACGTATACACTATCAGAATATACTTTATTGCTAAAAAATGCTAACCATCCTCTGAGCGATCAGCAAGTCGTAACGGTTTTGCTGGTGGAGGGCCATGCTGACTGACCAGGGTAGTAGTGGTTAAAAATGGGGGTGGCTGTGGCCATTACTTAAGACAGCAACGTCTTGTGCCGTATTGATCGACTCTTCCTTTCACAAAGGATTTCTCTATAGCATTTTTGATTTCCTTCCAGAACTTTTCCTCTGCATTCACAACTTGACTGTTGGGGTCATGAGGTCTAGCTTTCAGCCTGTCTTGGCTTCCTCACTAACTAAATCATTTCTAGCTTTGACTTAAAGTGAGAAACGTGTGACTCTTCCACTTACTTGACCACTTAAGAGGACACCGTTGGTTTATTAATTGGCCTAATTTCAATAGTGTTGTTTCTCAGGGAATAGAGAGGCCTGAGGAGAGGGAGAGAGATGTGGGAACGGCTGGTCAGTGCAGAAGTCAGAACACATATTTGTCAGTTAAGTTTCCTGTCTCGTGTACAGGTGTGGTTCAGGGCTCCCCAAAACAATTACAATAGTAACATCACAAATATAATAATGAAAAAGTTTCATATATTGCGAGGGCTACCAAAACGGGTCACAGAGACATGAAGTGAGCAAATGCTGTTGGAAAGATGGCGATGCTGATAGACTCGTCTGAGTCAGGGTTGCCACAAACCTTCAATTTGTTAAAAAACAAAAAACAAAAAAACACAGTCGCTGCAAAGCACAGTAAAGCAAAGTGCAATGAAACAAGGTATGCCTGTAAAATGCTCTACCCAACTCTTTGTAATAGGCATATTTAACCAACCAACTCTCCAATTTGAAGAAATCAAACTGTATGGTATCACTTATACGTGGAATCTAAAAAATAATACAAATGAATGTATATGTAAAACAGAATCAGACTCACATATAAAGAAAACAAACTTGTGATTACCAAAGGGGGAGGGACAAATTAGGGGTATGAGACTAACAGATACAAACTATTATGTACAAAATAAACAACCAACAAGGATATACTGTGTAGCACGGGGAATTACAGCCATTATCTTATAACCTATAACCTACAGCCATAACCTACAATGGAGTAGCACCTGCAAAAATACTGAATCACTATGCTGTATAGCTAAAACTAAAATATCGTAAATCAACTATACTTCAATAAAAATATAAACTCTAGGGCTAAATTGACAAATTTGCTGGGGTGTAAATCACTCCATGGGTTAGTTTTTCCCCTGCAGCTGGTGGGGTTTCCCGAAATGGTGAGATCCATGAGCATAGCTGGTGATAACAGTCGGTGGGAAACTTGATGACATCATGGGTGCTGTTTACACAACACAGCAGAGAGAGTGAAATGGTTAGTATCTTCCATCCCCTGAGAATAGGAAGTAGTCCAGTATAAGTATCCCTGCATGAAAGTGTCCCTTCCCAGGCTAGTAACTGGACTTTCTGAAGAGCAAATGAATGGTCCCTGTAGCCAACCAGAGAAAGACTCAATCGCTGGGAAAGGCAAAGCCACGACACGGGGCCGAGAGCAGAAATGCGCAGCAGGACAGACCGCATGGGAGAGCTCAGACGGAAGTAGAAGACACAGAGGGGAGCGAGGAGAAATGGGCAAATTGAGGAACGGGGGGCTGCAGGACAGAGGGTGCAGAATCAATGAGCAACACGGGAAAGAAGCCCAGAACATGGGGAAGCGGAAGACAAGAAGAGAAGCAGGAAAGTATGACAGGAAAGGAACATTTCTATCCAAAACAACTGGAAAAATGAAGAAGCCATTGACTGAGGGGGAGGAAGCTGCTGGAGGCACAGGTCTGGGGTGAAAAGTTGCTAAGGAATTCCTCTGGGATGTATTCAGCGAGAGGTGGAGCAGAGTCAAACACAAAACTGGAGATACGATGCGGGGTGCGGGAGTGTCGCCATGTTCAAGTCTTTGGGGCTAGAAAGATCATCTAGGGAGTGAGCACGAGAGGGAAGAGACCTGAGGTCTGGGTCCTGGAACAATGTTCTAGAATCAGAACAAGAAGGAACCCGCAAGGAGACCTAGTGGTAGGAGAGGGAGGAACATGGAGGGAGGGTGGGACCAGAGGGAAAGTGCCTCAAGCAGGAGGGAGAGATCACATGTGTCAAATGCTAATCACAGTTCAGGAAGAGGGGTGCTGAGACAGGACAGCGGAATCTGGCTGCTTGGAGGTCTCTGGCAGCTGGGAAAAGAGCGGGGGTAAGGCCAGAGCAGCAGGTCTACGAGACAAGTGAGGAGGGGGGCTGGCCCAACAAGTACAGAGGCCTGACGGAAGGGGGTGCGGAACAGGCGGTAGCTCTGATTTACGCTTTGAAGGCTTTTTATCCAGAAACAATGCACCACATGGATGCTGCAACCTCCCTTTCTAGCCAGCACCTATACAGACCTGGTTTCCCCTTATTACGGCCCTTGGGGGCAGGCCCAGGACAGCTAAGTGTCCTTGCTGGAGGCAGGTGCCTCGCCACACAACGCTGCTGCCCGTGCGTGTGAGAGCAGCGGGGAGAAGAGGGTGAGTCTTGGTTCAAGCAAAGGGCGCTGGACTAGGAGTGTGTGGTCCAGGTTCAGTCCCAGCCTGTCGATGCCTTGGACCTTCTTTCTCTGCTTTTCAGAGAGCAGGAAGCCACCAACTCCCATGAAAGGAGCCTCCCAGCAGGCACGTGCTGCTTGGCCAGCTCCTCCCCTATTCTCCTTATCCTGACATCTCACAATGGAGGCCACTATCCTTAGCTCAGGGCAGATGTTGAACGGAATAAGGGACACCAGAGATTTATTTCGCGGTCTACCATCTCAAAACAACCACTGCGAAAAGCATCAGTTTCACTACACGGGAACACGTTACGCAAAAAGACAAAAAATCCACATCAGTCACTCTGAACGAGCTCTGCACGGTCGTCAAAAACGAAAAGGCTCCAATTTCTTCTACTTACTCTTGGCTCTCTGTTTTATTATGACTCAGTGTTCCCAAGTATGAAAGCATGAAACAGGACCGACAATTTCCTGCACGGGAATGTTTTAAAAAATGCAAATTATGCACATAAAAATGCTTTATAAACGACAAAATTATGTATAAAGCCAAGGTACTTTTCCTACTATCACGCAAGAGGACCCCCCACACAGAAAAACCTCAGTGAGGTCTGAATCCAAAGTGGATGGCGATTGAATCACCCTCCCACGGGGAGCACGGCAATGAGCTGTTTCTAGCCCTCCTCTCGACACAATGAGAGACGTGCAGCACAGACATTTGTTGGAATAAAGTGTCCTGACTTGCGGCAGAAAGGAGGTAGGATTAAAGCATAAAGCAACCTAGAGATGCCAGCGAAAGCTGAGCGTGTATTCAACGCCCGTGAGAAGTCTCACTATAGATCCATTCAAGCCTTAAGAAACTCATGCAGCTCTGACAACACGCCATGATAAAACTTGACTTTTCCCCTCTCTCCTCTGTGATGTTTTCAGGTCAGCGCAGCACTGACCCTGACTACAACTGACCCTCAATGTCCACTTTCCTGTAACCTCACTCCTCCTGCTAATTCCTGTCCCTCCAGGCTGGGAGCCTAGGAGAGCTGACCAGTCTTCCTCTTCTGGTTTGGCTGCACGAAGGCTGAGGGCCGATCATGTATGCTGTTTCTCGCAGTACTGTTAATGTCTAATTCGCCTCTATTTTATGATCCTATCCTTGTTCTTCTTCTGCCCCAAGTTAAATGTCTATCTAGTTGAACTTCAAGTCCCTGTTCATTTTTTGCTAAAAGATAGGGTACAGGAATTCCCTGGCAGTCCAGTGGTTAGGACTCCACACTTTCAATCCTGTTGGCTTGGGTTCAATCCCTGGTCAGGGAGCTAAGATCCTGCAAGCTGCGTGGCATGGCAAAAAAAAAAAAAAGACAGGGTGTAGAGGCATAAACCATCCATTACTTTCCTTTGCATAATCTCTTCTCACTCTGACCATTTTGGCCCTGATTGTATGTGTGAAGGTCACCTGGACCGAGACAGAAACCCTTCTGTGCCATCCATTGTGGAAGATGAGCCAATAGTTTCACCAGTGATGAAACCCAGACATTCTCTCCTTTCAAAGTAAACACTTTTTAGTCCCAGGGAGCTGTAAACAGCCCAGTATGATGGCAGCGATGCAGGCTGCAGGCTCACCCCAGTCCACCCTGGGCCAAACAAGCCCAACTCGGCCAAGACCTCCTCCTCTCCAAAAGCAATGGTGGTCAAGATGAGCAACCACCCCTTGGCTCTCCGCCCTGGTGAGGGCCATGGTGTTCCAACCCCACCCCTGCCTTACCAGCTGCCACCCTAGGCTGGTCACTTAAGTGCCATCTGCCTCAGTCTACTCCTCTCTAAAATAGGAGACGATAATAAATCGACCTCAAAGATTGCTAGAGGACTAAAGAAGTTCATACATGTCAAAGGCACAAAGAAAGTACAGGCTCAGGGTTTGTTGTTATTATTTATTAGTCATGGCGGTTGGACAAACACTGAAAACAGCATACTGTGTTCAGCCACCACCTGAGCTGCAAAATTCATTTTATTATTTATTCTGCATCTATCATATACCAGATACTATTACGGGCATTTGGGAAGCAACGACAGACAAGATTCCTGCCTAGTTGGAGCTCACCTTCTAGTAACCCTTTTCACTACACAGTTCCTGTGTTCATCCTTATTCACATCATACAACGTGATTTTTCTAGTGCAGAACTAGCTAAGGATGAGCCCTGAAGTGGAACGTTTTTGTGGATCAGGTAACTCCTAGTACTCCTAGCTGTCGCTCTTGCATGTTAGTTGAATTCCCTCAATCCAGGAGGCCAAAGGAAAAAACACCTCCCCCTCTGGGGCAGGGCTGGCATCACAATATGCCCCTGCCCTAGGGCTTGTCAATGTCCTCTGCCCAGGAGTAACCCATGTGAGGTACCATTGGTTCTGCATACTCTGCTGTACAGCAGAAGAGTGGCACTCAGCTGGCAGGACCACAGCGACAGGCCACCAAGCCTCAGTGGGGCCCTGGATCTGCAGGAGTGTAAGAGCTACCCACCAATCCCAACCTCTCCCTCCAGCCGCTGACTCCATTCTGACCCATTGGAAGACTGCTGAACCCAATTACGATGGCTGTGCCTGACCCCTTCTGTAGGTCTGTTCCTCTCTCAGCAGGCAAAATACAGCTCTGTTTGGTAACAGCATGCATCACATAACTGAATGTCGGCATAAAATGTGGGCGTATATAGAAGCTATTATTCATCCGTGTTTCTATCTCCTGTGAACGATTCTGCTCTCAAAGAAATGCCCCGGAAAGAGCTTCCCCGTCTCTCCACCCCTTACCTGCTCCTCTGAAAGGGAGGAGGGGGGAAAGCCCATCTGACAAGTAAGAACCCATTGTAACTGGGCCACGGCTACCCAGAGATGCCTTGAAAGCTAAGCCCCAGAGGGTCTCACACTCCATCTCGCTCTCCTGGGCTGTCCGTGCTCCAGTACCTTAGGGTTCGCCTTGAACATTCAGACTCCATGTACTGAGCCCAGCCTCAGTACAGGCCTCCACAGGTGTCCATCATCTTCTACGAAGGTAAGTCAGGTCAACCATTAAATGAGAACCAGGTGTCTAATTCAAGGAGGGGCCAGGAGGAGAGGAGGCTGAGGGTCCCATTTGGGGCTCATCTCCAGCCTTAATCACCTTATCTCCCCACTGGGCCCTCACATCTCTTCCTGCTAGTGAGAGTTTAGAGGTGAGAGTCTGATTGGAGAGGCTCCCCTGGTCTCCCACATCAACAACTTGTGAGAGCTCCGGCTACGAGGCTTGGAGAAAACAGTAAGAAAACACAGCTGACGTGATTTTTTTTCCATGCGCCCAACAGCCCACTTAGAAAAAGACCAGGAAACAAGAGAGAACAGTCACTTAAGAACATCTCTTTAGTCCTCCTTCAGGGAGGCACGGGAAGCCAGGATCGCTGTTTGACTCTGAACACCTCAACTAGAAATAACTGTCATTAAAAAGTCAGGTGGTCAAGGAGCATAGGACAAATGATTAACCACCCACAGGTGTGAACTTAGCAGGCCAGGCAAGTCAACAAAAATTCTAGCCCAGTGGTTGGCACCCAGGGCTGCTTTGCCAACGCCCCCAACCCACAGGGCTATCACTTTGTATGCTTGCCTGTCCCCATTACACCAGCATTAAGATATATACACAACACAGTGTCAGGAATACATCTGCCACGAGAGGTCCATTTCCCCCACTGTCCTCTGAGAGCAAGGACTATATCATTTCGGCCACGCTTGAATCTCAAGGCCATAGCACAGTGCCCACCACAAGTAGATGATTAATAAATGGTTGTGGAATTAATATGCACATCATGGAAAGATGTACACCAATTTTTTTTTCTAAATTAGTCATTAGGAATTATTCACACTCACATCATGACTCAAGGATGAACAGAGAGCAAACATCCAGCAGACCCCACTATTTCTACTCATCCGCAACCATTTACACTGACCACAGAGACTAAACCTCACGGCTCACAAGATGAAGTTCCTTATTTTGGCAAATGAGAAACAAAAAAGAACCAAATCCACACCAGGTGGGAATAACTGGAAGCTCCCTGAGAGCAGGGACCATGTGTATCGCTCACCATCAAGTACCTGCCAGAGAGAAGGGCTAAGTATGTTTAATGCATGTACGGAGGTGCAAGTCACCAAGAGGACCAAAGCGTGCATACAACGGTGAATACAGAATGATGGGAAAAAACCTTTGAGATTGTTTTCCATGTTCAGATGAAGAAACTATAATCTTGAGATCAACTGATCTTCTCAAGGTCACCCTGGTAGCAAACCACAACCAGACCTTCCCACGTTGCCACAATGAACAGGGTTGGTTATAGGTGTGGTGTGATTAGAGCCCTCCGAGGATACCTCCAACTTACCCTCCCGTCCCCAGCCGGCTCCTGGCACTGGCACCTGAAACTCCATTGCTAAGTACATAGTTGGTCGTAATGATTTGTGTCCAGTTAAATTTTGCGGTAAAAGCAGGCATTTGCATTCATCACTGTCTTAGAAAGTTAAGTTTTAGAACCTTTCAAGCAAAGGAGCTGAGAGCTGTCCTTTACTAAAGATGATTCCTAATTACCAAGAAATTCTGAGGTGGGAGGGATAGTTTAGTGCACACCAATCCAGAACCTGGCACTGCTGAAAAAGGGCAACGAGCAGAGAAGGACAGGAAGACCCGCTAAAAGGAAGGGGAGCAGACACCTATGTGTTTATAGCGTTATAATTTGCTTAGAGCCAATTTTTAATACATACAGCATTTTGACATATATGGGTAATCAGGCTCAAACTGCTTAGCTCAAGGGTCTGGGCCCCCCATTCACCCATTTCCCATCTCACACTGTAAGAACTCTCCATTTTAACAGAACAAATATATTTTCAATCCCTGCATAACTCAATTATTTTCCCCGGTGTGGCATACATCTGTCTGAAATGCACCACCATGCTTCTCCATTCTTCCTGGTTACTCACCAGCATCAAGCTTTGCTTTGAGAAACTAGTCTTTCCAATCACCCCAGCTGGCAGAAACCCTCTCGTCTCCTAGGCTCTCAGAACATTCATCTGCAGCCTTCCCAGGGGGAAGTCCCCACTGAAACAACCACGAGATGCTATGCCTCGTGTCCACTTGGCACAGAACAGTTTCATGGCACTTTCACAGGTGTCTTTTTACTTGATGTGCTCAACAGGTTACAAAGGAAAATAGGTTTTGTTTTGCACCCCCATTTCACAGACAAAGACAGAGGATCTGGGAGCACAGGTGAATCCCTGGCCTGTGTGTGGCATATACTGCTGTTTCCCATCAGACTACTAAGAAGGCAGTGCTGGCTTTCCAGCAATCCCACTGTTTGCCTATGCTTGCTGAGACAGCTGAATAAATCATCCACACGTCTTAGTCCCTTTTGCATGTTACCTTTCAGTCCTGCTACTTCCTTCCTCTGACAAGTAAGGAAGAAGGCTCTTAACTCTGATTGTGAATTCTCTTATACCCTAACTCATTCAAATGATTTGAGGCTGTTTACAAAAAAAAAAAAAAAGAGAGAGAGAAATAAAAGGTCAGGTCTAAGAAGAAAAACAGAAGAAAAACAAAAGTGAAGGTCAAGACCATGAGAACTGTGAATTATTCACCATTCATTTGGCTAACTGGGAATAAACGCATCCCATAATTTCTTCTGACCCTTGGTGACAAGCCTGTAAAATCCTAAGAAAGATTCTTTAGGCTACTGCTGATGCTGATAAACACAAGCTTTATCACTAAAGGTACACACTCCTGGGATGGGTACAGATAGACTAGCTTTTACTTGGAAAAAAAAGAGAGCTTTGTTCTACAATGATATGGGGAAAATATATTCAGTGTGTTCCAGACTGAACCTGGGAAAATGCGTGAAAAGAACTGCACACACGTTCCCCCTCAGGTCACCTTCCTCATGCTTGTGCCTAATTTAATGCTAAAACAGCACACACCTGACTGAAGGCTAGCTGCCAATGTGGACTTCAGTGGTGAGGTGACAAGGCAAACCATCATGCTTGGTTTCACTTAAGAAACTGAAGAAATCTCCCACTTCCTGGCTCCATTTTCTTTCACTGAAAGGGTTTTTCACTGCTGACCTCAGACGGCTGAATTCCAGGCTACAAACCCCCAGCTTCATCCATCACTCAAAAAGGTAATAGTGCATGGTTTTGGCAAGGACGGATTCTGAAGAAAACAGAAAGTATTAAAACCATATTCTTGCTGTTTCTCTATGTTAATCCATTAACCATAAATCAGAAGTGCATTTCTGTTAGAGCCCAGACCTAAAAATCTGGCACTTATGTGGAGAATGGAAACAAACCAAGGGATGTGACTAAAACTTACATTTCTGGAGATTTAAAGTCCATTAACATATTATCAGAGTGCCAATCCTAGCAATTACTCATGAGATTAGATTTTCCAAAGTATCTTCATTTTCCATGGCTACTCATTCCAAGATCACCCTCATTTTATATCTAAAACTTGCAGTGTTTCAGTTACACTTAACATAGCCTGTGGTATCCCAAATCTCAGACTTAGACATCATCGAGTCCAGCTTTCTACAAGATACATAAATCTTTGCTATAACTTTCCCAATCTCCTGAATTCCTTAACTACATTTAGTTTTTAAATTTCTTAAATCAAAAAGAAAAGCAGGGAACATATAAGCGATTATGTGTCTGGCACTGGTTCTAAGCCCTTTTTGTAGTCACTGAATCTTCACCATAACCCCATGCTAAGGAGTTTAGGCTTCACCCAGTGAAGGCAACCAGGACACAGTGGTTACATGGCTTGACAGAGGCCACTGCACTGGGGGCTGTGCCTCCAACTGTGTACTTTTAAAACAGAAAGAAACATGGAAACATAAACGTAGTGCTGGGCTTAGGAGAGTGGTAAAATGGGTGAGACGTGTATTGTTTTTTACTAACAAACTTTCACCGGTTGCATTATTACACGTCATACACTGAACTAATAAGCACTTGACTTAATGAGTCAATGAGAGAGTCCTGTTTGCTCTGGATAATCAGGCTGAAGAGGCTGTGTCTCCTAAGCAACAGGCACACACAGGTGTAAGGGGAGGTTTAAACCCAGATCTACCAGAATCTGGCCTTTTGTCTGGCCTCACCTCACTCAAGGATAATAAGCACTGCTAACGTTCTGGCACATCTCCTCTGTGTTGTTTATGCATAATTTTAAGTAGGTTGAGATGACACATTGTACAGAATTCTGCATCCTGATGCTTTCCTCCATTCTAAGAACACAATAATCATTTTCTACAATACTGCAAACTTTTTAGAAACATTGTTTTAAATAGATGCATAACACAGCAATGCAAGGCATCATAATTTACTTTGCTCTATCTTCCTTTTTGTGTACATCAGCTACTTGTTTTTACTATTATAAATAAGCCCATGAGAGGATTTTTCTAGTTAAAAACTCTTGTTCTTTATTTCAGATTTTCTTAAGCTAGATTTTTTTTTTTAAGGAACCATCAGTATTTTTAAAGAGCAACCCCGAAGATGTTAAGGCAAGAAGAAAAAATCTGAATGTACAGACATCAGCAGTTTGATTTATAGGTTAGCTAAATGAATATGCATTAACAACTAGAAAAACCAGTAATCAATCTATTAGATTTTATAGTTCAATCTACCCCACAGAATGAGTCTGCTATCAAGGACTCAGGCTGCAAAGGACCCTATCAAACAAGTTGACAAAAGGCATGAATGGGGGAAAAACATCTGGCATGGGCAGTAAACCAGATTTACAGAAAAGAGGCAGAGGAAAGATAAATGCTTAACATAAATTTTAAAATATATTGCAAACAGTGGAAATGACAGACAGAAAAAAGGATGAGACTAGACTTTACCAAAGAAAATAGCATGGATGTGCCCGATAAATATCAATGCTCTGCTTTCTGTAAGCGCAAGTTTCAAGAACTGCCCAGTAGATCGAACCAGAATTACAAGAGAGATATTAACTAAACTGAAGGGCTCGGATGGAGTACCATTTTCCTACACTTAATAAAATAAAGCCAAATCAAAAGTCCTGCCAATTTCATCAGTGAGTGATGGATAAGATGTACATTTCTAAATGACAAAACCAAATCAAATTTAAGTCTGTGTACAAAAATATTACTTCATCAGGAGCACTGGGAAGAAATAAACATGTCCCCAGGGCTATGACATGAAATGATGAACTCTTGACAGTGTGGGTGAGTACAGCATACTATTTTAAATTATTATTTTAAGATAGTGTCATATGATCAGTCTCAATAACCTAAACTACTTGAAAAACGATTTCGAGAACAAATACAAAACTTAAGCTAAAGATGGAAAAATAACAGAAGAAAATACAGAGACGGGTCAAGACAGAGGGAAACAAAGGATAAGGATCTCCAAAGAAATGACAGGACTGAAGAATTTCCTGACTTTGAAGGTGTGAGTGCCTCATCTACAGAAATTATGCTACAAAATTTTGTCACCTATCAGTAATGGCTTATAAAATTGACACTCATCTTGTCCTCCAACAAAAACACCTAAGAGAATGTTATAGGCTGAATTGTGTCCCCCCTGCCCCCCGGCTCCTGAAATTCATATGTTGACGTCCTAACCCCAAGAATCTCCGAATGTGCCCTTATTTGGAGATGGGGCATTTATAGAGATAATCAGGGTAAAAGGAGATCATTAGAGCAGACCCTAATCCAAAATGATTGGTATCCCTATAAAAAGGGGAAATTTGGACACAGAGACATGGATAGAGGAAAGCTGATGTGAAGAGACATAAGAAGACAGGCATCTACAAGCCAAGGGGGGAGAGGGGCCTGGAACAGATCCTCCCCTTCTAGCCCTCGGAAGGACACCTTGATCTTGGACTTCTAGCCTCCAGAAGTGTGAGACGGTCAATTTCTGCTGATTAAGCCACCTAATTGGGGGTTCTTTGTTATGGCAGCCTTAGCAAACTAATACACTTAGCCAGGCTAATTATGGTTCAATTCATATTTCAATTAGTCCCATTTTCCTAAATACAAGAAATTAGTACAACTTTGACACAAATGACTAACAGCACAGTCAATATACGTAGTAATACATGTTTTGTTTATGAGCATGTAAACGTAGGCACAGATGTAGCTACTGGTGTATGCAAAGGCATATGTATAATATATGGGTTTATTCTGCCTAAGGTCACAAAAATAGTAAATGACAGGGAGGACTCTAACCTGGGTATATCTACCTTCAGGGTCCCTGGTCTTGCTAGAATACCATCCAACGAACTAGACTGCAATGTGGAAAATGCTTCTCGTTGTGGGATACTGCGATTGAAGATATGTAGAATTTTGGATTCTTACAGGAAAATATGGAAGAGACTATGTAAGTGTTTTATTAGAGTGGTAAAATTGTATTTTTTGAGTTTGATTTTTTTTTTTTGCCTTTAGTTATAGTATACACTATTTTTTCAGGAATTTAAATAAATTCAACTACAACACAAGAGCACTTTCAATTACTCTAATCTTGATGAAACTGAATGGCTCCTCTCTTCCTCGTAAGAGCATCCCCTCCGTTGTATGAGACAGGAAGCTCCCCAGGCAAGTCCATCCTTCAATTGAGTTATTTTCACAACCTTCTCTGGAAGCTCCCCCTACTTTCAACACAACTACCTTAAGTTGTAGAAATAACTATCGAGGCACAAGTAACTCATAGACACAGGATGAATCAGATCCAGGGCTATGGTGAAAGCAACGGAGCAGGCTGATAATTGGTCAGTCACTTATAAGGTACAAGATACTGTGCTGAGAGCTTCGCAAGAAAAAAATGAGATGGAACAGGGCTGGACCTGCATACATGGGCTGAAATGCTCACAACACACATATGACCCACACCCAGAGAGAGGACTCCCCTATGAGCTAATAAAGAAGTTATAGAAAAATGCAGATGCAATGACAAGAGGACCAGAAGTACCCACAGAATGAAGACAGAACTTTGGGTAGAGTCAGTTGGGAATAACATTAGGCTGAGGGTGAGATATAAGCTCAGCCTTAAACAAAGGACAGGATTTGAGTAGATAAGGGAGAATGCTAGCCTTCCAGATGGTGTTAGAAGCTACCTTTCAATCCCAGGGGAAGTTCTGCTCTTTCTTCAAGATTCAGTTTGTCACACCGCCTACTCCTCTCTCAGACAGTACTCACCACCCAGGACTAGTGACCACCATGACTCCAGGGCCTACCACAGAGCCTGGGAGATGAGTAGGTATTCCATAAAGACTGAACACTGCGTAACTATTTCTGAGCCTACACTTCACACATAATGATGGGCTCCTGGATGGCCCACCATTCCTCATTATCCTCACCACCGGGCAGACTTTCAGAACTATTTGATATACAGTTGGATGCAATTCCTCCATTTGACTTCCTTTCTTTTTATCACAGAGGGACAAGCATTAGAAAGAAATTATTATAACTCTGTTAAGAAAATTAGGCCATTTCCTTCAGATTTAAAAAAACCATCTTTCAGCCAATTTCAAGCATATCTCTTCCACTGTCTTGACTAATATTGAGACAAATCATGTTATGGAGAAAACAAATTTGGACTTGGAGTTAAAGCACATGGGTCTCAATGGCAGTACCACCACTTAGGGTCTGTATGACCTTATGATTCCAGAGTTACAATGCATACCAAGTCTCAGTTCATGCAAAACTCACTTAAAATAACACATAGCAAAGATCTTGTTGCTGGAAAAGTCTAACCACAATATTAGCTGCTACTATTATTATTAACACCTAATATGCTGTTTGGATAAAAAATTAAAATACAGCATTCTAAAAAGGTATTCCTCTCTGCAAATGAGATACAAAGACAGATAATTGATGGTCGTTTGGCTAGTGGACAGGGTAGGAAGGGTAATGGCTCTTCAGTGAGAACCAACTTAACATGCCTTGCTTGAGGGGTTCTCTCCCCACCTCACCCCCTTACCTAAAAGGTGGCCAGTGGGATAATTTTATGACTCAGGTAGGTTTGTTTTTTTTTTTAAATGACTATTTTTTAAAAATTATTTTTATTTATTTGGCTGTGTTGGGTCTTTGTTGCTGCATGCGGGCTTTCTCTAGTTGTGGCGAGTGTGGGCTACTCTTCGTTGTGGTCCGCGGTTTTCTCATTGCGGTGGCTTTTCTTGTTGCAGAGCATGGGCTCTAGGTGCACGGGCTTCAGTAGTTACGGCACGTGGGCTCAGTAGTTGCGGTGCACGGGCTTAGTTGCTCCGCGGCATGTGGGATCTTCCTGAACCAGGGCTTGAACCCACATCCCCTGCATTGGCAGGCAGATTCTTAACCACTGTGCCACCAGGGAAGCCCTATAACTCGGGTAGTTTTTAAATGGAGAAAATTTTTAGACCAGGCAGGGCAGTGCTGTGGCTACTCTAGTTCTTAAATCTTACATAGAACTAATTAAAAAAGAGAGACAACTGAGTTTCAGTCTTGATTCTGCTTTTCACTATGGCAGGAAGCCAACTACTTCAACTGGAATGGTATACAAAATGCTCGCTTCTTAAAGAATGCATTCATCCATTTATTCACTTATTCAGCCACATATACTCATTGAGTGCCATTACTAGACCAGATGCTGCTCCTCGGACAGAGAGGACCCCAACAAGCAGTACAGGGTGATGAGTTTGGAATAGGAGCTGATGTCACTCTGAACGCAAAGTCCTTCCAGTGTCTAAGTGATCGTAAGATGAAGTCAGGGCTCTAAGAGTTCAGGTGGCTGGGAGTCCTCGAGGTTCCTGAAGGGCTTTAAGATTAGTTTGGGTCCTTCGCAGGCAAGACTTAACTGGGTATGATTCAGACAGAATGGGAATGGCCTACGGCACAGGCAAGCAAGAAGTGACCGCCCTAAACACCTCCCCACACAGTGGCACAAGTCCTCAGCATGACACTGTGCCCTCTGTGAATGATCTGTCTGTAACAATTGAAGGCCAAAAAACAGCTGCTGGAGACGTCTCAAAATCTGTGAGGAGGGGAGAGAACAAGTAACTTCTCGTCAGTACTCATGGGGACTTTGTGGCCGCTGTGTCTTACTGGTGGCCTCATGGCAGCACCCGCTGTTATCCCTGTGGGCTCTCACATCACCAAGGCTCCCAATGAAACTGGAATTGACAGGTTTTATCATCATTACCAACATATCGTATATATAAATATAGCTATTAAAAAATACCTACTGGGCTTCCCTGGTGGCGCAGTGGTTGCGAGTCTGCCTGCCGATGCAGGGGACACCAGTTCGTGCCCCGGTCCGGGAAGATCCCACGTGCCGCGGAGCGGCTGGGCCCGAGAGCCATGGCCGCTGAGCCTGCGCGTCCAGAGCCTGTGCTCCGCAATGGGAGAGGCCACAACAGTGAGAGGCCCACGTAACGCCAAAAAAAAAAAAAAAAACCTACTATCAGGGATTCCCTGGTGGCGCAGCGGTTGAGAGTCCGCCTGCCGATGCAGGGAACATGGGTTCGTGCCCCGGTCCAGGAGGATCCCGCGTGCTGCGGAGCGGCTGGGCCCGTGAGCCATGGCCGCTGAGCCTGCGCGTCCAGAACCTGTGCTCCGCAATGCGAGAGGCCGCAGCAGTGAGAGGCCAGCGTACCGCAAAAAAACAAACAAACAAACAAAAAACCTACTACCGGGCTTCCCTGGTGGCACCAGCGGTTGAGGTTCCGCCTGCCGATGCAGGGGACGCGGGTTCGTGCCCCGGTCCGGGAAGATCCCACGTGCCGCGGAGCAGCTGGGCCCGTGAGCCATGGCCGCTGAGCCTGCGCGTCTAGAGCCTGTGCTCCGCAATGGGAGAGGCCGCAGCAGTGAGAGGCCCGCGTACCGCAAAAAAACAACAACAACAAAAAAACCCTACTATCAAATTCTCACACATGAAAAAAACGATAGATGATCATTTGTGCTACAGAAGGCATCCTGACGTAACTGTGAATTCACTGAGCAAGCCCTCTTAAAAAATTCACATGTTGAGTCTCATTGTTTTTCATCAAGTCCTCAGGGGACTGCAGCCTTTCACTCTGGGTCCCCCACCAAAGATGGTCTGAAGGGCCCCAGACATTGCTCAGTCTGCTCTTTTATTTCAGTGATCTCAACTTTCTCAGGGTTGGTTCTGATTTTAAAATTCCATGGCCCCATGTTTCAAAAAGATTTTATGTATTCCCTAAACTACATACATTTGTAATAATCGACTTCCCAGTTTCCGGTCACAGAAGACCTATCCCCTGATCAGAAAGTATAACCACCTTCTCCACACTGGGCTGCAGGAACTCAAGCCAAGTAAAAGGGCATGGCTTTCCCTTTGCTCACCTGCCTGCCTGCAGGATTTCTAAAATTCAGAAAGCATGCTAAAGGACCTTCCAAGCAAGGAGGCATGGCTTTGCTTCCAAGCTCCTTCCCAGACCTCTACCCTCCCCAAGAAAGGCGGATGAGCACCTACTGGGGTTGGGCTCTGGGTTGCTCTGAGGGTTTCCATCCTTTATTGTGGCTGTCAGACCAGGCTCATGGGAAGGGCCACCCAGGAAGGGCTGAAGCCAGGACTGGGAGAAAGGATGCATTAGGGAAGCCAGAGAGACCAGGTCCAGAGAGGGATGGGAAGCTGGATGGGAAGGAAGCTGGGGGACACATGGGAAGCTGTCAGCCAAACACATCTACGTATTTGGCTTTTGGGGAACATTCAATTCTCATCCATGCTTCTCCTGACTCTTAGTATCCTGGGTGAGAGAGGGCTGGCTAAATATTGCAATGCCCCAGAAACAAAAAAAACTTTAATGAAAAATCCTTTTGCGTTTTCCCCTATTCTGATTACCTTTGAAAGACAAGTACAAAATTTATTGAGGAAAAAGACTCTTCATTCTCTCCCCCCACCCCAGTGGTGACTCTCTCCATGAGCCAGTCTAAATGTCAAAAGAAAAAGGCATCTTCTAAGGAAAATATAAATATTTATAGACAGCATTACTCCATCACTCCTGAAATGTTAAACAGAGCGAGTTCTCCATTTCTCTTCTTTATTGATTTAGTTATGTGGTACATAATAATCAGAAAGCCAAAAAAAAAGGGTAATAGTAGAACTCAAGTCATTAGGTCATGCATCAAATAAATGGAGACCAAAAATAATACTCATTAAATCTCTTTGTGATATATCCCCAGAGAGTTGGCACAGAAACAAGAAATCAATGTCAAAACAAACCTAGCCTCGGGCCATTGGAGATTGGCTTCTCAAGTACTTTCTCCTGTGATGAGAGCGTCCAAGTCTCTGGAACTCCTGCTCTGAGATATATGCTCTTAGAGCTAACTTCCCTAGCTGACTGAAGGGTCAATGGGAAAGAGTAGAAATGTAGGGGGTGTAAAGTCCTCACTCAGCTCTGAAAATATTTGGCTGGCCCTCCACTTTCCTGACCTCCTTTAGACCAGAGGACTTATAAAGTTTCAAGTCTGTTTTGTGGACCCCTCTTATGATACCTAAAATTGGGTTCTACCTGCATGATCAGTCTTCTTCCCTAGTGATAGCCAGCTTGGAATAAGAATTATGATTAGTGAGTATGGTATTTGCTATGAAAAGACACAGAGGAACCTTAAATGCATATTATAAGGTGAAAGAAGTCCATCTGAAAAGGCTGTGTACTGTGTAATTCCAACTATATGACATTCTGGAAAAGGCACAGCTATGAAGACAATAGAAAGGTCAGTGTTTTGGGGGTTGGGGGTGGAGTTAAGCAGAGCACAGAGGATTTTTAGGGCCGTGAAACCAACTCTGTATAATATTATAAGGATGAATATGTGTCATTATACGTTAGTTCAAACCCACTGAATGTACCACACCAAGAGTGAATCCTTAGGTAAACAATGGACTTTGAGTGATTATAGATTTGGGCCAATGCAGATTCATCCTTGGTTAAAAAGAAAAAAAAAATTTTTTTTTTTTACTCTGTTGAGTGCTACTGATAATTGGGGAGGTCTTGCATGTGTGGAAGCAGGGGGGTACATGGGGAATCTCTGTACCTTCCTCTCAATTTTATATTGTTAATTCTAAATTGTAAATCTAAAATTTCTCTTAAAATAATTGTCTTCAAAAATTTTTTTTTCCTTAAAATTCTCTTTGCTTGGGTGTATACCTAGGAGTGTATATACCTAAACATAATTCTATGTTTAATCTTTTGAGGAACTGCCTGCTTTTCCAAAGCAGCTGTACCATTTACATTCCCCACCAGACATGGATGAAGATTCTAATTTCTACACATTCTCCCCAACACTTATGTCTTTTCAATTATAGCCATTCTAATAGGTGAAGTGGTATGTTATTGTGGTTTTGATTTGCATCTCCCTGATGACTAATGATGTTGAGCACGTTTTCATGTGCTTATTGACCATCTGTCTATCTTCTTTGGACGAACAGTTATTCTAATCCTTTACTCCATTTTAAAAATTGGATTATTTGCCTTTATATTGTTGGACTATCTGACTTCTTTATATATTCTTTTCTTACCAATATTTTTTTATTGAAGTAGAGTTGATTTACAATGTTGTGGCAATCTCTGCTCTACAGCAAAGTGACTCAGTTATACACAGAGACATTCTTTTTTTTTATATTCTTTTCCATTATGGTTTATCACAGGATATTGAATATAGTTCCCTGTGCTATACAGAAGGACCCTGTTGTTTATCCATTCTCTATATAATAGTTTACATCTGCTAATCCCAAACTCCCACTGCGTCCCGACCCCACCCACCTCCCCCTTGGCAACCACAAGTCTGTTCTCTATGTCTGAGAGTCTGTTTCTGTTTTGTAGATAGGTTCATTTGTGCCATATTCTAGATTCCACATATAAGTGATATCATATGGTATTTGTCTTTCTCTTTCTGACTTACTTCACTCAGGAGGACAATCTCTAGTTGCAACCATGTTGCTGCAAATGGCATTATTTTGTTCTTTTTATGGCTAAGTAGTATTCCATTGTATATACGTACCACATCTTCTTTATCCATTCCTCTGTTGGTGGACATTTAGGTTGTCTCCATGTTTTGGCCATTGTGAATAGTGCTGCTATGAACAGAGGGGTGCATGTATCTTTTCGAATTATAGTTTTGTCCAGGTATATGCCCAGGAATGGGAGTGCTGGATCATATGGCAATTCTATTTTTAGTTTTCTGAGGAACCTCCACACTGTTTTCCATAGTGGCTGCACCAACTTACATTCCCACCAACAATGCAGAAGGGTTCCCTTTTCTCCACACCCTCTCCAGCATTTTTTATTTGTAGACTTTTTGATGATGGCCATTCTGACTAGTGTGAGGTGGTACCTCACTGTAGTTTTGATTTGCATTTCTTTAATAATTAGTGATGTTGAGCATCTTTTCATGTGCCTACTGGCCATCTGTATGTCTTCTGTGGACAAATGTCTATTAATGTCTTCTGCCCTCTTTATATATTATTGATACCGTGGTGTCCTTTGATGCCCCAAAGTTTTTAATTTTGATGAAGTCCAATATATTATTTATTTTTCTTTTGTTGCTTGTGCTAATGGTATAATATTTAAGAAACTGTTGCCTGATCCAAGCTCATGAAGACTTACACCTATGTTTCCCTTCTAACAGTTTTATAGTTTTATCTCTTACATTTAGATCTTTGATCCATTTTGAGTTAATTTTTTACATATATGGTATGAGGTAGGAGTCCAATTTCATTTCTTCTCTATCAGCTTTAAAAACTAAGAAATAGCTTTCTGCTAACTTCCACTGAATGGTGGAGGTGGAGAGAAAGGCTAGAGAATTCCAAATTCAAGATTAATTTATGAGTAGGAAGAGAAGATAGCAATTGAACTTTACCTGATGGGTCTGAAATGACCTTCAGTAACTGTAGAAATCCAGTATTTTGAGCATTGAGGTGGAGCTCAGTGCTCTTTGATTTTCAAATGACCAGCCAAGTAAAGGAAGACTTCACATTTTAAGGGATATCACTTAAAGCCAACAAAATAAATAAAGTTACTGGATACCAGTAACATAGCCTGTACTCTGCTAGCCCCTAAGGTATAGTACACATATAAATATACATAAGACGCAGTCACTCACCCTAATGGCTAAGCTTGTGAAATAAGGCTGGTCCTTCCAGGAAACAGTCCAAAGAGTGAAATAGTTCAATTATATAAGCCTTTGGAGGAAAAACAGAGGTCAAATTTCTTTTAGGAGATATATGCTATTTGCTCAAGTCAACAGGGTTAGTGAAATATTCAAACAGGGCACAAGCTTCTTGGGACACTAGATTTGATTTACAGTCTTGTTAATAACCATTCCAGCAACTCTTTCTATGTGTATTATACAATGGACAACCACCTCATCAAATAAACAAAAAAGAAAATTTCCTGACTTTGAAGCCATAGATAGAAGAGATTCTCTGAATAAAGAATGTTGGGAAGAAGCTGTTAAAATGCTCTCTACATCCTCAATTACCTTTAGAATGTTCATGTAGTCATAAGAGATTTTTCCAACGCTTGAATGGACTCTCAGTTTTGACTGACCCTGGGTCTTTAACTTTTTTAAATAGCTTGACATTTGTCTTTTATTGGGCCCTCCAAACATGACGAAAGTGGAGAAAAGGAAAATATACTCAAAAACATATTTAGCAATATGTGGGAAGAAGAGCAGAAAATATGCAAAATGAATATACCCATTACTCTCAAAGGAACAAACGTTTCACAAGAGCTGCTCTGAGCCAGGCTCCTACAACCAAAGTAAAACCTCCTCCTTCAGAGAGCTCATAGCTTAGTACCTCAGAATGTCAAGGAAACTTCAGAAAGTGGCTCATTTGGGAGAAAAAAAATCCACAAAACAGATATCCATACAGAAAGGCGGGCCAAAAAATACGAAGCTTTAAAAACAAAAACCACAGCTGGTAACGCTCAGATACCTTCTAAAGCTCAGCTCAGGGTTCCTGTCTGAATCACCTTAGAAGAGGAGAATCACCTTAGAAGCAGTACAATCTTGGAAAGTGTCACTTAAGAGTGACATGGAAGTACCATCTCACAGAGACATGGGCTCACCATTTATGATCATTATGTGTCAGGCATATAATGTTTATCCCATCTACCCCATCTAGGAACCACATAAAGTTGGTGACACCAAGGAAGTGCCAGAGCCTAGATGATATCTATCTAAATTTTAGTTCACCACCAAAATGACTGATGGAAAATTGAGAGCATCACCACCGTATAGGTAAGTCACCAGGACTGTCTGGGAATACCTTGTAGGTTAGCAGGGCAGGGGATTCCTGAAGTAGGACAAGACGCAGTACAATATGATTATCTTATGACCGATTACTGTAAGGTCAACCAAGACCCCCTGCTCTGATTCTACAAGAAATAATCAACTTTCTGCTCTAGTGTTTGCTCTAATGAGTAGATTGGTCCTCCTAGGGGCTTCCAAATAAAACGTCCTCTCAAGAGGTCTCCCTGAAATAGGAAACCTCTTCTGTCACTTCACATCTACTTAGTTCCAAGGAACAAGGCTTTATGGAAGGGAGACTCAATTTCCCATTTACATCGGCCGTCCGATTTTCTTTCTCCATACATGGTATACAGAATCATCCAACCCTTCTTCTAATCCTAGATCTTAGTTACGAGGATCAATTATCAAGACTTTACTTAATATCCAGACCTTCCTTTGAAAAATAGCTCTCTTTTAGGACAGGCTTAGAGAAAGCATATAGTCTCTACTAGAATTCATACACACTTATAATAATTTCATTTATTTCAACAAATACTGATTACTTCTTGAAGGTTCTACTGTGTACACTATTCTAAGTATTAATATTATTTCAACTTTTGCTCCTGTTTCAACGGCACTGCCTAATTGGGATCTCGCCTATACAAGGCACTCCAGGAAAACTATGCAGTAGAGCCTGAAGCTGTTGTTTTAAAAGGCTGAGGAAGCCTCGGTGGGTATATGAATACTTTCAAAACTACAATCATTTAATCATATCCCAGAATTATACAATTTAAATAGAGCAATGCTTAACAATTAGCATCACTGTTAATCTTAAGTTTCTCAGTGTAAAGAGTCTTAGGATGCTAGCACAATTATGAAATTCTCATTTCCATATCAGAGCTTTAGAAAAGGAAAATGTTCACTTTCCATGTTGATAGTCCATGTGTGATTTCTCCCTTTTCATAATTTCCTCTACTGAAAGCTAAAGTCATAGCTCAACCAGAATCTTAATGAATGAAATTCCAGTGCTAAATACTTCAGAATTCCACATGACAAGGACAACAAACAACGTGACCCCTACCTGGAAAGAACTGAGAGGAGAAAACAAGCAAGCTGAAAACTACCTAATAAAAATCATTCATTCTAAAAGTTTTCACAAGATGCTTTCTTAAAGAACCGAACCTCAGGGAAATCAGAAAAGGCAAAGAAAATTCACGTACTTCATAATGATACTGTAACAACATTATAACCAATTTTTTAAATCTATTTATTTATTTATTTTTGGCTGCGTTGGGTCTTCGTTGCTGCACGGACTTTCTCTAGTTGCGGCGAGCAGGGGCTTCTCTTCATGGCGTTGCACAGGCTTCTCACTGCGGTGGCTTCTCTTGTTGCAGAGCACGGGCTCTCGGCGCATGGGCTTCAGTAGTTGTGGCATGCGGCCTCAGTAGTTGTGGCTCGTGGGCTCTAGAGTGCAGGCTCAGTAGTTGTGGCACACGGGCTTAGTTGCTCCGCGGCATGTGGGATCTTCCCGGACCAGGGCTCAAACCCATGACCCTGCACTGGCAGGCGGATTCTTAACCACTGTGCCACCAGGGAAGTCCCTATGACCAAATTTTTACACTCAAGTTAAGTAGAGGTAATTCTGGTATAGCTAAGAGGCAAAACCCTTAGCATGTACCCAGTGTGGCTCTATCTTTAAAATAATGCCTCTGACACACGGCAGTTCAATTTCTATGTTAGCCTCTAAAAAGCACAAACCAACGTTTCACAATATGATTCTGTGCTGATGAACCCCTTCACTTATCTCAAGGATAACTGCAACTATTTAATATTATTCTATGAGTACAAGGTAATAGCAGAAATGAAGACTTAGCTTATCTAATTCCCTCCTTGGCTGGCTCCCAAAATTCACCAACTCCCTCCATCAGGAGGAACAAAGAGAGAGCAAGACAGAAATGGAAATATCTATAAAGGCTCCTCATGATGAAACTGACCGAGGTACTTGGAATACAAACCTACCCTGCCAATGATACAGAAAATTTAATATCAAATTATCAAATCTTCCTGCACATCCAAGAGGATGAATAAGCCCCTTAAGATTTCTCGTTTGCCAAGAAACAAAAGGGTCTAACCTACTAGAACTGCATTAGACTTCGTTGATAATGAAATTTTAAAAGGCATGTGTAATAAAGGCATGGCTCGCATAAGCAAGCATAAAGCAAGGTGTTCCTTGCTTCTTTTACCACCAGCATTTACCTTAGTCCTTCCTTTCAACCCTCAAAATAATAAGCCCACAATCCTATTTTAGTAGGGCAGAGTTTAAAATACTTATGTTAATATAACTGAATGTCTGCCCAGAGGAAAAACATTGGTATCTGTCCTTGTGCTAAAACTCATCCCACACTCAAGCTTTTTTCCCCCTCTATGTCCACCATTCAGCATCAAACATGATTCATGACATCTTTAGTTTCATCTATATGTCAGCTTCACACCAGTGGCCACAGAAACCTGATCCAA
The DNA here is from genome assembly GCF_964270905.1 of Leucopleurus acutus. Taxonomy (NCBI): domain Eukaryota; kingdom Metazoa; phylum Chordata; class Mammalia; order Artiodactyla; family Delphinidae; genus Leucopleurus; species Leucopleurus acutus. Next base: position 131,600,500 of record NC_139142.1, on the reverse strand, counting down.
CTAAAAGCTCTTATTTATAACTTCCCATGTAGCGATACATGGGCCTCTAAGAGCTGTGTGTCCTTGGACAAGGCATTTATCAATCTGAGTCTCACTTTCCTCCTGGGTAATAAGTGGTGAGAACCAGGTGATCTCAGAGTGGCCTGCCACCATCCAATGCCTTATGTCTGGGTGCACATCTTTCCTGCTGGCTTGCCCGTATCAGGGAGAAAGCTAACTTCAGTCTTGGATTCTTAAGTTCATTGATCTCAAGAGACTCAGGATTTGAAATTAAGAAAGAAAATAATAAAAGGCAGTAATGAGGATGTTTGTTTAGTTCCCACACTCGTCAATAGTACTTTGGCCTGGGCCTTTGACTGCAAACTTCCTGGGGCAAGAGACCTGTTTTGGCTGATGTCAGTAAGCTATTTATGTTATTATTCCAGCAAAGTGGAATAATAAACACCAAATTTTAAAAAATTTTGCTAGTTCAAATGGATGAAAATCAACAAAAATAATTGTTCATATTTTCCTAAGCCACAGAACACAATTCTAGCAGATACTAGGTAGAATTGTTATTCTGAAAAATTGAGTGTCAATAATCTTGAAAGCTTCAAAGGCATGACCAGATTCTGTTAAAATGTGTTATATGTATTTACATGTGCTAATGCCTCACAGGTACTCTTATCTGCTCTTATCCAAATGCTCAAAAATCATTAGGATGAATGGTTTGAAGTCAAGGGCTGTAGGAAGACACATGCTCTCCAACTCGCCCTACGGCACGAGGGAAAATATGGAATCTGCCCACTGTTCAGAACAGAATGTGAATGGATTTTGGAGAGAACTCAGGCCTATCTTCCCTGTAGCCTCCACATCCCCTCACTCCCTCTACTGCAGAATCACACAGGAGTAGCCCATAATCGTCCAGCATCCATTCCCATCTGCCCACTTAGATCTCTGCTCTCCAGCAAAATGACATCACCAGGGTACATACAGTCCGCAAGCCAGCCTGGTGATACGGAAGCCCAGACTGCCTGGATCTGAAAGAAGACTCTTACAGTTTAAAAAGACAGCTGGCTCCATTTAAGATTCCTCCCTGCCCATCAGCCTCAGCCCATGCTCCCCCTTTAATCCCCCAAACATATGCTGTGGGAGTTCCTGTCCTCTCCCTGCCCTTGCCATTGCACGGGAGCCTAGCTGTTCCCAGCAGCTGCTGGCTTCCTCTTGGCTCACCACTAAGTTCTAACGGAATGGATGCTGAAGACCAGCTCATGGCAAAAGGCATTTCCTCAGATTCTTACCCCTAACCATAGCCTACATCCACTTACCGAACAACTAGTCTCTGACAGTGAAAAATCCTCAGCTTACACTGCAGCCACCAAAGCCTGACCAAAGCCAGTGTGTGTGTGGGGGGGGGGGGGGGGGCACCACTACAGGCCAGCACGTCAAAAGGTCCTAGTTCTGAAAAGGATGACTCCAACTTGGAAGCGATCTCCTAATGGGTTCACTGAGGCATGAGTAACCAGAAAAGTGGGTCAGGGACCCGAGTCATAGTCTGAAGGCTTATATGCATGTTTGCTAGCAAAGCAAAGCTCCAGATTTCTGGATGGTTAGCAAGGTGTAAACAATGTCATTTGCAAATGGGTCCTCCTGCTACTGCCCCCACCGATACTCCCACATCAGCCTTGATGACCAGCATAATGACAATACACACGCCTGCATCTTCCAGTTATCCCCAAAGGCAGCCGGAAAAACAAGTCATCTCAGATGCTATCGGTACAGCAGTTTTCAGGTCACCATGCTCCAGCTGTCCAAGGCAATAGCCTCTGATTAAGATGGGCTTGATTTTTCTTAGTTGCAATGTTTTTTTTTCCTATTTGGTCAGTAGATGTCACATTAATGTGGGTTTTTAGCTTTTATACTTATCTTTCTTCAAAAACAAAAAAGTCAGATGTCTTGCCTTTACTCCATGTGCTTATGCTTATGTACATAACTGTATATACACAGACATGCACACACACTTTTGACATAACAAGCAGGACTGCTAAGGAATTAAGTCAGCACTCTAAGTACTTTAAGACAATCTGACAAAGAAGCAGAGGAAAACTGTCAACGCTTATCCATTTCTTTGGTTTTCTCCTCTTAACTGTGATAGTTTTTTCTTCTCTCTGCCACCCCAAAGAGAAAATCTTATACCTTTCAACAGCCCAATATCTGAGCCAAAGCTACAAAATAGCACACTCCCATGTCCTATGTCATTTGAGACCTTGCCCATCCAAGGCCCTCCAGGGTCAAAACACTGCACACCTTCTTTTGGGCTCACAAACAGTAAGATTTGCTCAGAAGGCAGAGGTGGCTTACTCCATCAGGTGAGAAGCAAGAAATTTCCTGAGTGTCACAGTAACTTTTAAATCCATCAGAAACCATCTAATACCAAGTTTTTCAAGCATCGGAACAAATATGACCATTTGCAAAAAGCAAGCATTGGAAGTCCAACAGTGTAAATCTTCCTGGATCTAAGGAAGGTTAAACCAGCCATTTAAAATCAGCGCCAAATCAAAACCACAATGAGGTATCACCTCATACTGGTCAGAATGGCCATCATCAAAAAACATACAAACAATAAATGCTGGAGAGGGTGTGAAGAAAAGGGAACCCCTCCTGCACTGTTGGTGGGAATGTAAATTGATACAGTCACTATGGAGAACAGTATGGAGGTTCCTTAAAAAACTACAAATAGAACTACCATATGACCCAGCAATCCCACTACTGGGCATATACCCTGAGAAAACCATAATTCAAAAAGATACATGTACCACAACGTTCACTGCAGCACTATTTACAATAGCCAGGACATGAAAACAACCTTAATGTCCATTGACAGATGAATGGATAAAGAAGATGTGGCACACATATACCATGGGATATTACTCAGCCATAAAAAGGAACAAAACTGAGTTATTTGCATGAGGTGGATGGACCTAGAGTCTGTCATACAGAGTGAAGTAAGTCAGAAAGAGAAAAACAAATACCGTATGCTAACACACATATATGGAATCTAAAAAATCGGTAGTGATGCACCTAGTGGCAGGGCAGGAATAAAGACGCAGACAAAGAGAACAGACTTGAGGACACAGGGAGGGGGAGGGGAAGCTGGGGCGAAGTGAGAGAGTAGCACTGACATATATACACTACCAAATGTAAAATAGATGGCTAGTGGGAAGCAGCCGCATAGCACAGGGAGATCAGCTTGGTGCTTTGTGACCACCTAGAGGGATGGGACAGGGAGGGTGGCAGGGAGATGCAAGAGGGAGGAGATATGGGGATATATGTATATGTATAGCTGATTCACTTTGTTGTACAGCAGAAACTAACACAACATTGTAAAGCAATTATACCCCAATAAAGATTTTTTTAATTAAAAAAAAACAGCACCAATATATTATTTCTGAGTGGAATGCAAAACTCCCTTGTAGCTTTATTGTGAAACCATTTGGAGCAGGGCCCTTAAAGTACATCCTCGGGCCCTTGCTGATATATCAGATCTGTAGTTAGGGGAACAGTGGAAATCCTGGATTTCAGCCATCATACAGTTGACTGCAAAGGAAAAATTACAATAATATCCCAAGCAAAAAACCAACTAAGGGTAGATCTAACAAGAGTAGCAAACTTGATGGGTCACTCGTCAATGGAATGGCCAATGAACAGTTCTTATGAGTGCATAAGCCTCCCCACATATTTAACTCTCTTTCCAGCCTTATTCCCACCCCAAATGAAACATATGAACTCAAAGGAAAACCCAAAAGTTCTATGTCTAATGAAAAACTGCCTAATGATAACAGTCAACTTGCTAAGAAGCAAAGGATTAGAAGACGATGCATATTTTGAATTTTTGTCTACATTAGTATTAGCAGTAAGCCCAGAGCTGACTGTATACCACACAGTGATCTCAGTTGGTGCTGGCATGGATTAGCTATGATTTAAATTTAAGGTAAGATAGATTTACATTCCATAAAGGTCTAATATTTCATGCATGAACACCGAGTGAGCTTACAACTGTTATCTTAGCAACACAGCCAGCAAAAGCTCATTCACAAATTTATACTTGGTTTTGGTAAACAGAACCATCACCAGATCCCTGGGTAAACTATACAAGAGATGCTCACTTTTTCTTTGACTTAAAGCTCTGAGATTTTCAAGGAAAACTGAACAAATGATTTTCCACATAGATGCCAATCAATAGCCCCCCTTCATGTTTAGTCATGGAAAATCATGTGGAAAATAATTCTAAAGGGCTACACTATTTACCTACCCTCACCTGGTTTGGGACTCCCTTTCCCAAAAAGCTTTGCTGCCATTGGTATGGTCACGTTCCTTTCCACTCCAGCACAGGTTTATCTTAAAGAGGGCTTGTAAAAACCTCCACTGTCCATTTAAACAGTCACTCCATATGGATATTAAGTAAAGCAAAGCCACTTAGTGATTGCACCATGAGGAGGGGAGGCCATATGGATCATCCTGATTAGCCCCGTCAGCTAGAGTAAGGAAGACTGGCTGGCGCTAAAGGCCAGCTGTGCAGGGTACACGGACCGAGACAATGGGCAACATCAACAGCCTCCAAGCAATTGGTCTGGGCAGTGATGGATGTCATGGGAACAGCCTATGGGGTTATTAAGGGTGCAGAACTGGCCCAAGAGAAACCCAAATTCCATTTCCTTTTATTAAGATAAAGCTGGACTGCCCATGACACAGTGCAGGACTAAGGAAGCTTTTGTCTCTTTTATCACTGACACACCCAAAAAATCAATTCATATATTAAATAAGTAAAAACTCAGGAGGGTGTAAGACAGACATTACAAAATGCTACTCGTCTGTGTTTTAAATTAAGAACAGAATTATAGAATTCCTCAGTAAGCACAAATATAGATTATTTAATTCTATGTTATTTAATCTGTATCATTAATTGCATTGTTTAAGGGAAGAACAAGGAGCCAGGGCTCTCTCTGCATCCTTTTGTGCATATCAAGGGGTATGTGCTTAGTAGGTAAGGGAACAATATATCACACCGCAGCTCTCACCATATAGGCTAGACTGAATGGAGCCTGCCCCATTCTTCTAGACTAGAAAGAGTCCTTCCAAAGTTGCAATTAAATGGTTGAAATCAGAAATGATCAGAAAAAAATTCCCCTGTATTTATATGTACACCCTTCCCCATTTCTTTCCTTCTGTGCCCCCCAAAGAGGTCTCTACTAAATACCTAATTGTATAACCTGGAATCATTTTAACGTTCTGGTCCTCCATTTCCAAATTAAGACTAATAATCATTTTCACATTAAGAATACCAAGGCCTACAAACCACAGGAACACCCTGAAGACTAAATCAAATAAGTAATGCCTGGTAGAGTTCACATTTGAAAGGTATTATTGTCCTTCACTTTGCTCCCCATCCCCCCATCCAGCACTTAGCCCCATCAGACACAGAAAAGCTCAGCTCATGTGGAGCACCTTCTGAGAAGAATGAAAGAACATGCTTTCTTCTGGACACCAGCCAGGTGTTTCCGCATGTGCACACACAACATCTACAGCTAGCAGCACAATTCTCCGTTCCAAATTCGTTTTATGTCCTGAGCCTGTCTGGGCTAGGAGACTCCATTAGTAAAATTAGCTAGAAATTCTGTGTGGAGAAATCTCTGGATTTTGCCATTCCTTTTGAGCACCTAATAATGAAAATATGAGGGTCTTTTATATGGGGCCAGTTCCTCTGTGGTCAGGGAGCTCTTCCGAGCAAATGAGAGGGCTCCTGTTCCAAGAAATCTAGCCAAAGAACATGATGAGGGAGAGCAAGACTGCAGCATGTCAGGAACATTTCTCAGCCACTTCACCACCTCCACCACCACTCCAGGTGCACATATTACTGCTGCACAATCAAGTTCCTCTGGATGAGGACTTGACACACCTTGACTTAAGCTTCCAGAATACATCTGAGAATATGGGGCTGAGGGTACACACAGGGAGCATGAATCAACGTCCTCAAGATACTGCATTTTTATCTCTAGTGACCAAAAGAGTCATCTCCCCCTTCAAAGACACTGTTTTCAGTAACTGCATATCAACTTCCCTTTGTCCTCATGCTAACAGTGTGGGGTAGCAGATTGTGCCCCAAATTCTGTGATTCCCAGTGAACATGCAAAAGGACACTGTCGTAGAGTGTTATCTGGCATCTTTCACAGGGTTTTCATCTTGTGGGTTGGCACTCCAACCTGAGTCCTTGAGCACTGAAGGTGTGAACAAATACATACTTAAGAGACGCAATCGACTGCTTAAGTCCCAAGGTGCTATAGGCAAGCCAGAACTTGAAAAATCACTTTGGTGGAACATCAAAGGCAACAGGCATCTAGCCCCACAGACCAATTCCTACAAGTTAAGATTAAAAAGACCATGGGAGGGACCTACCTGGTGGCGCAGTGGTTAACAATCCACTTGCCAATGCAGGGGACACGGGTTCGAGCCCTGGTCTGGGAAGATCCCACATGCCACAGAGCAACTAAGCACGGGAGCCACAACTACTGAGCCCGCATACCACATCTACTGAGCCCGTGTGCCACAACTGCTGAAGCCCGTGCACCCTAGAGCCCATGCTCTGCAACAAGAGAAGCCACAGCAATGAGAAGCCCACACACCGCAACGAAGAGCAGCCCCCGCTCTCCATAACTAGAGAAAGCCCGCGCGCAGCAATGAAGACCCAATGCAGCCAAACACACACACACACACAAAGACCATGGGAGCTCCTTCAATTGGTACAGGATTCTGGTAAATTGCCTTTTACAATATACTGACCAAATTAAAACGGAAGGCATACCAGACAGGCGAGCTTCTTGCGTTTGGAAAATTTTACTGCATGGAGTATAAACATTGCGGTTTAAAACCTGCTCACCTCACAGCATCTCAAGCTGAAGGTCAGAGGTTGACCTTCAATCTCTGCCATTTCGTATTGGTTATTTTATCCGTTCCCTAGAGCTGTCATAAAAAGTACCATATAATGGGTGCCTTCAAACAACAGGAATTTATTTTCCTATAGCTACGAAAGCCAGAAGTCTGGAATCAAGAGTTGCTGGTGGGTCATATTCCCCGTAATGACTCTAGATAGAATCATTCCTTGTTCCTCTCAGTTTTCTGGAGGCTCCATCTTTACATATGGCACTCTCTTCTGTGTGCCTCTCTTTCTCCTCTCCTCTTTTTATAAGGACACCAGTCATCAGATTAACCCAGTATGACCTCAACCCTATCTTTAAGTAATTGCATCTACACTATTTCCAAATTGTGTCACATTCTGGGGTTTCAGGCAGGCGTGAATTTGGAGGGGACACTATTCAACCCATTACAGTTACTAATGAAAAGTCAAGTTGGACTCTTTTGGCAAGGATTACCTTGATATAAAAATAATAGTTTCTGCAGAAATAGGAAAATACAGAATATATTCAAAGCCATCAGAGCTGGATAATGGGACATGTGAGAGACTCATCTAAGGAGATAAACTGAAGTTAAGCTAAGAAAAGCCACAATTATGAGTAAGCCCACATCAACAGCTTCCCCATTTCTCTCTCACCCTTTGTTAAGGGAACAGAGAATGGTGTTGTCAGAACCAAACGAGGAAATTATATGACATTTTTCAGGGGCAAAACACCACAGGTCTACTTTATTCCCCCACCTCCAACCCAAGGAAGATTATGGACAGCACACAGCACATATTTACCTGGACTCATTGCTACACTCAGTTAAAAATCAAACATTTCAGTGTCCAGGCAACATAACTTCATCCAAACTGGGAAAAGAAAGCGGGTAATAGTATAGGCCAGCTCCTTTGCTTTTCCAAGTTACTCTGCAAAAATTAAAAAGCACAACTGTTCAATCCTCTAAACTAGCTTCTATGCTGTGAGTTTAACTTGTAGAGTTAATATTAACTCCAGAAGGAAAGCCATTTTAATGATGCATGTTTTCTAACTGAACCTTTCTTCTGTACACAAAAAACTGGGAAAGGTTTTCAACATCTTCAGCGCAATATTTCACTCTGAAAACTCACACATCAGGAGAAACAATCTAGAAAGATTCAGAAAACCCTTATACAGCTGCAAGTTCTCCAGGTTTCAGGAACAACCACCTTCATTGTAAGAGAAAGTGTTTCCGAGAGGGAAACTGTTGAATGATTAACTCCTCCAGCTCGCTGCTCTCCATGGTCCCTCCTGTGGGTAGATAGAGACTCAGGCTGCATTCAATATGGAGTCCTGGCGAGTAGCACACAGCCAGTACCCTGGCTGCAGTGGAAGAGTCCATGCCCCCATGAGTGCCTCCCAGAGCACACAGGAGCATTTTAACACACAACCAGTTCACAACAGTCACACCCAAGCCGTCTGGCCAAAAGCCCCTACGAGGTCTTCTGCCAACACTAGGGGTCCACGATCTCGGTTATCACCTCACAGGCTCCTGTGTCCACTGGCCTGCCTTTGTGTCATGGGGGCAGTGGGGCAGACTGGAAAGAGGAAGAGAAAAATAAATACCGTATGCTAACACATATATATGGAATCTAAAAAGAAAAACAGAAAAAAAAATGGTTCTGAAGAACCTAGGGGCAGGACAGGAATAAAAACACAGATGTAGAGAATGGACTTGATGACACGGGGAGGGGGAAGGGTAAGCTGGGATGAAGGGAGAGAGTGGCATGGACATATATACACTATCAAATGTAAAACAGATAGCTAGTGGGAAGCAGCCGCATAGCACAGGGAGATCAGCTCGGTGCTTTGTGACCACCTAGAGGGATGGGATAGGGAGGGTGGGAGGGAGACGCAAGAGGGAGGAGATATGGGGATATATGTATACGTACGGCTGATTCACTTTGTTTTACAGCAGAAACTAACACAACATTGTAAAGCAATTATACTCCAATAAATATGTTAATAAAAAAATACTCAGTAAGATTTACCAAAAAAAAAAAAAAAAAAAAAACTGGAAAGAGGGAAGAGAAGAACGGAACAAACAACTTTTCAAATCTTGTACCAGGAAATGGTCAGTGACATCGGACATAGGCCCTATCAGAGTATCTAAACAAAAGGTGGGTGAAGAAACAGGAGGTAATTTAAAAATTCAATAAAACTCTGGGAAAATGTCTCTCACGGTCTTGGGCTACTATGACCCCTCCACTATGATTGAGGGGGAAATGGGTAGCTAAACAATCACCTGAGATGTGCATCAACGTGGATAACTTGATCTCCTTCACAATTCTCCTTTCTTTTCAAAAAAGGACTGTTCATCTGGAAGACTACAACCTCTGTTCCTAGTCCATACTTGAAATGCTATAGCATCTGTTTCCCCTTAATAGAAGGTGTACATTGCTTCCTTTACATCTTCAACACTAAAATCCTTCTCCCTTACTCTATGCATTTGATTTAGATGCTCCTAAAACCAAAATGAATAGAAACCCCAAAGGAGCACCCCTCAGTGGGACAGACACTTCAAACAGTTCAGCAGTCAGAGGCACAAGGTGGCAGCCAGGGCGTGTCAGGCAGCCTCTGGGATCCAGGTGTGACAGCCCACACAGGGCTGCTCACAGAGGCATGACAAAGGCAGAGCGGCAAGTGCATCCCCTGCTTCTCTTTTAGTCGTGTTTCTCCTTTCTTCAAGTCTGCTAATAGCTCTTTATAAATGTGCAATCGATGTTAAGTGGGTACCTCGGCATATTAGATCAGGGAGGTGAAATGTCGGCGTCACTTAGCTGGGGGAGAGAGCAGACTGAGAAGCCAAAACCAGGAAGTGATCACCAAGAGGCATTCAAAGGATGGCTCTCGGAGAGCATGCCTAGCACGGGCTTCACGTCACTGCCTTCATTGTCAGGCAGACCCCCTGGACTCACCCGTAACTCGGATGTGGCAAAGTGGACGTGGCCTGGCTAACTTCTGCCTTCTGCTCGGACACATTTCTGCTGCTGTACTCTTTTCTTCAGATGCATAAAGCTGACAGGTTGGAAGTAAAGTAGCTGACTTCACTCCTGAGAATGCCTGTGCATTGTGATTTATAAACTGACAGTCCAAACGATCTGAGCCCCATGAAGCCTTGCATGTAAATCCAAACTCCAGCCGGGACATTTTACGGGCATGTGGCACTCCACGGCCTTATCCACTTTACTAAGCGGTTGAAAAACCTTCCCAAAGATGCACACTTGGGTGACACCTTCTCCTCCTCCAGAGCCAGTTCGGATGGAAAGGATCACACAGGCCGTGGATAGGAATACATCATCTCTGCACTGCTCTTCTGAAAAAGTCATTATTAATGAAGTACTTTCTGAGAAAATAAGATTAATGAGACAACTCAGAAACTAGATGAAAAGGCAATAGCAAAAGCACCTTGTTTACTAAAGGCTAGGTATAATGATGTTAAGAATCCAAGAGACAAATGTTCTGGTGAGATAGCAAAGGCCTCAGACTCACACAAGATTCCCTGCGAAATTACCTACAGAAGATGAAAACGGAAGAAACTTGCAACAGCTCTAAAAGTTTGGGCTGTATCCTATCTAGAAACAGTTATCTGGGGAGAAAATATAATGAAAGCAGTAAAAAATGTTGCAGAAAAAAAAAAAAGAAAACTTACTCATCAGAGAGTAAACCCACAATAAAGTTGAAATAACTACATCCTCACCGTGGTAGGAGACATACAGATAAATTACACAGACACGAGATAAAGTGTTCATATGTGATAAAAGTTTCACCAAAATTCCATGGGGAAATGAAAGAATACTTAAAAAGTGGTGCTGTGGAAATTATTTAACTGAAAAAAAACTAAGTTAGATCATACTTCATACTATAAGCCACAAAATTTATAAGAACTAAAAGGTCTTTTAAAAGGAAGCATAAAACAAAGATTTATATAATTTATCTCAGTCAGACTGGTAAAAGTCTTTCTAAGTAAAAACAACGCAAGAGAAGAAATCACAATCTAAGTAGTAAAAACACTGTAAAATAAACCTAGAAGATAAGTGATCAACTTTGAAAATATGCCTGAAGAATATGACAAAAATTTACTATCTACCTGAGAGATACTAGGTAGGGCTGACAAACATCATTAATAAAACGAATATCCTAATACAAAATGGTTAGATAATAGTAAAAAATTTTTCAAAAAAATACAAATGGGAAGGAAATAAAAAGGAGGAAAAAAGTTCATCCTCAATAACATGTTTAAAGTGCAAATCCAAATAAGACATTCTCTAATTATCATGTTAGGAGGTATATGAAGTCATCAAGTTGGCAAGAAATACAGTGAATACACACCTCCCTGTATAGGAGGTACAATTTTTTCTGGCAGGGGGGGCAGCCAATATGGCAATATTATTCAAAGGTTGTAAATATGGTGGTCAAACTCTTTAGACTGATAATTTCATTTCTACAAGTTTATTTAAAGGAGATAATTAGAGATAAGCCTGGTTTTTAGGTCTGAAAACATTCTTCACTGCTTTTCATAAGCAGGGTACAAAACAGTATAAATTACACACCCACAAGTGCACAGAGAAGACTAAAAGAAAGTCCTCCTAAATTTTAAATAAATTATTTAACAATCAATTTTATTATCTTCAAATTCTGGCTTTATTAATGACTTGCAGTTTGCCGTGTTTTGATTTCCTACAATGTGCATATACGGTAGACAATCTCATAATCAACTTCTTAACAACTCTCGACTCAAAGCGACTCTTTGGTGGGTACGCTACACCCACCATGGAGTAGTATGTCTACTACTTTGTTCCTAAACCTGTTCAAGCCAGTTGTATTTATTATGTATTTGTATATTTAAATATCATACGGACCAAGAAAATATGAGCACAAAAAGAAAGAGCTGCTGTTGGAACAAAAATTGAGAAGAATATTTTGATGAATCACTAAAGAAGAAAATTGCTGCCATGTTAGATGACGGCCAGACAACTGTCAATGAATGGGAAGAATTTTTTTTTTAATATAAAAGGAATCTATATTGATATTACTTCTCAAATATGTTTTAAGTTCACACTCGAAAGAACGCAAAACTAGCAATTATAGACCCATAACATGGGAATGATTAAGGATGGAACGATGTAGAACTCCAATTAGACCCATATTCAGAGAAGTTTATTACAGACGTATATATTTTAGGTCAGAGTTTAAATGTGTATGTTTTAGGTTAAAATTTATGATCCTCAATTTTAACTGACTTTTTATGACTGACTATAAGTCTAATGAAACTAATTTTGACAAACCAATTTTAAGTCTGCACGTGTCAAATAAGAAGGCTTCCTCTGCATTCCTTTTACCATGTAGGGAGCTAATGTTCTTTTGAGCAGAAAGGTGGTAGCGTGTTGGGGTAAGGAGAAGGAAAGCGAGGAAAGGAAAGAATGAGTGAAAACACTAGAAAAAGAGGCTATTTTTATTTCCAAGCGGCAAAATTCAAAGTCTGGGCAGAAAATTTTAGAATATTTCGAGGCTATAATGGCCTATTACACAGTTAAGGCAACAATGCAAATACCTTTACCTGCCACAGAGGGTTTGATCAAAAGACAGACAAGTCACTTAATTCAAATTTTCTTGGACATATTGTTTCAAAAAAATAGTCTAATAAAGCACTACAAATTCCAAAAGAAAATAAAATAGCTAATAAACAATTTAGGAAATGTTCATTTAAGCTAGCTGATAAATGTCATTCTATAGCAGCAGAGTGAATGTATTGTTTTTTGATACAGTAGGCCTGATATTTTAAAGACATTTTTATTAAGGCGTCATTGACAGACAATAAAATACACATATTCTAAATATACAAATAAATGTTTATATATGCATATTCCTGTGAAACATGACCATCAAGATAATTAACATATTCATTACTCCCAAAAGTTTTCCTCTACCCTTTAGTAATCCCTCCCTCCCAACTCCCTGTCCTTGGAAAACCACTCTTCTGTACCCTGTCACACTATACATTAGTTTGCATTTTCTAGAGTTTTCCATAAAAGGAATCATTTAGTATGTACTCTTCTTTTGTCCGGCTTTGTTCACTCAGCACAATTATTTTGAGAATCATCCATGTTGCTACATATGCCAATAGTTCATTTGTTTTTATTGCTGCATCATATTCCCTGAAATGGATATAGCACCGTTTATTGATCTCTTCACACGTGGATGGACATTTGGTTAGTTTCCAACTTGGGGCTATCATAAAGAAAGTTCTTAGTACCAGGCGCAAGTGTCTGCTGTCCTGACTGTGACATGTTTGGCTGGGACATATGATAGGTGCTATGTGATGGCGGGCAAATTGTTTACCTGATTAAAAAACAGTTAGATCATAATTGATACTATACACCACAATAAAATTTATAGGAATTGAGAGAGTTAGATTTCAAAAATAAAAGCGTAAGACACGGAAAGTTGAGGAAACTGCCAGACTGTTTTCCCAAAAGGTTGCACCATTTCACGTTCCTACCCGTAATGTGTGTGAGCTCCACTTGCTCCATGTCAGCTGTACATATGTTTTGCAGGACACAGGATCCATTGTCTATGCAATACACACTATACACAGCTGTGAGGATAAATAAATTATACATGGTCACAGACTTAATGAGTGGCAGAGTCAGAATCTGAACTCAGAAATCTGAGCCCTGAGCTTTAGCTCTTAACTACTACCTGTATCCCTGCATCCCCTGCTATCATCTACACATTCTTGAATGCCGGTTGTTTATCTTACAAAGCTATGAATGGTCCCTAATATTTCTTTTCAGTTCTACCTCAGAAACAACTGATTTCAAATCTTTAAGAAGAGATTGGGTAAGAAGCCCTGGAATATCATTTTGAGCTAAAGAGTCAGAACAAATGCTGAATTCTTACAATACCAACATTTCTACATAATATGAAATCAGCACAGCAATGACAGAGTGGATATTGATTAATTCAGCCCAGCAGATGTCACCTATTAAGTGCAAACGTCGGTGCTAAGCAGTGAGAAGGTATTATTTCAAGGAACATGGCTTACTTTTCTGGTGCAAGGAAGAAAAACATCTCATGAGCAGGCAGACTCATTACCCACTGTATCTCTGACTGCTGCTGTGTCACAAAGTCCAATCCCATTATTAAAAGGCCTGACCATAAAGACCCAGGGCTAGAAGATAACCAGGTCAGCAATGTGTTGTATTTTAAGAACTTCCTGGCATTTGTAGCCATCACTCTAATGGGTAAAAACAGAGGGAAATTGCGCAACCCCTTCTTTGTCTAAGGAGAGCCTAAGAGTCCAACAGGGACCAAGGACAGTGGCTGCATTAAGGAGAAAGCAAGGAAAACAGTACTTCCTAGCAGCAGCAGACCGTGACATCGACCATGTGATACAGAATATTGATTCATAATCAAAAAAAAGAAGAAAGGTTGGAAAAAATAATCAGCATCTCCCCCGTACTGCCACAAGGAAAAGAGATAGCTCTATTAGTGAGATTAAGTCCAGGTAGAGGGGTCTTTGAGTGAAGGAGGATTGTTTCAATGACGAATCAGATTTTTAATACCTACTGAGTGCACAGCACACTGCTGGGGTTGGGAGTGGGTGGTGGTAGGGAGTTAGGTGGTAGTTAGATACAAACAAGAAGTAGGAAACAGAAGGAGGATCTCTACCCCAATTTGGAGTTTATCATCAAGTTGGGGAAAGGACCTATGCTCCAGAAAAGAGATTGACAGGCACTGAGTGTATCCATGAACTATTCACCACCACCATCTTTGCTAACACTAAGTGCAGCCACTGTGTCAAGTCCTCCCAGAACGCTGCCTCATTTTTATTCTCGCCAGAATCATGTGAGGCAGGCATTGCACATCTCCATTTTACAGATTATTAAACAGATTGGGGAATTTTTCGCTACTCGCATCTACCCATGTAGCTAGTAAGTGGTAGAGCTAGGAATCCAATGCAGCCCTGCTTGACCCCAAAGCTGATGCTTAGCTACTAGGTTATAGAAACTCTCCAGAGCCTTCAGAAACTCCTTCAAGAATGATCCCTCATGGGGCTTCCCTGGTGGCGCAGTGCTTAAGAATCCGCCTGCCAATGCAGGGGACACGAGTTCGAGGCCTGGTCTGGGAAGATCCCACATGACGCAGAACGACTAAGCCCGTGCGCCACAACTACTGAAGTCTGCGTGCCTGGAGCCCGTGCTCCACAAGAGAAACCACCGCAATGAGAAGCCCCAGCTCACCGCAACTAGAGAAAGCCTGCACACAGCAACAAAGACCCAATGCAGCCAAAAATAAAAATATATAAGTAAATTTATTTTAAAAAAAAAACAGAATGATCCCTCTGGTTAGTGAAGGTGTGAAGGCTTCTTGTAGGAGGGAGAGAGATACGGCAGAGAGACTGAAGAAAAGGAGGCAAGAGCATTACAGTGGGCAGCCGCTTGGTGGGATGTGATCAAATACGCACAAACGTTCACCACTCACTTCATATGCCAGGCTCTGGTGACACAATGATGAGTAATTCAGACCTGGCCCGTGCCCTCCGGGGACTCAACATTCATTGAGGAAGGCACACAGCTCCCAGAGGGCGAGTCTACCAGGCAGGGACATACTCCTGAGCATCTGGCACAATTGGCGACCCCCACCATTCACACCTGATCTAAGAACGAACAGTGGGTGCTCTGTTTACCAGATGGCATGGCGCTGCCATAAATCAATAGCATAAAGTCAGTTTTCAATTCCTGTGACTTACCAGCTTTGAAATTTTAATTTGTTCTTAAATTGGATGATACTTGCATTATTTCAAATTATGAGAAAACAAGGAGCTTTATAAATATTTTAATATCAGCCTATCTTTTTTTAATTGGCGTACAGTTGATTTACAATGTTGTATTAGTTTCAGGTGTATAGCAAAGTGATTCAGTTATACATACACATATATTCACCCTTTTTCAGATTCTTTTTTCATATAGGTTATCGCCGAATACTGAGTAGAATTCCCAGTGATATATAGTAGGTCCTTGTTGGTTATCCATCTTAAATATAGTAGTGTATGCGTATTCATCCCAAGCTTCTGATTTATCCCCCCACCAACCAAGTTCCCTTTTGGTAACCATAAGTTTGTTTTCCATACCTGTAGGTCTGTTTCTGTTTTGTACATAAGTTCATTTGTTTCTTTTCTTACTTTCTTTTAAATTAAATTCCACCTGAGTGATATCATACGATATTTATCTTTCTTTGACTTATTTCACTTATATGATAATCTCTAGATCCATCCATGTTGCAGCAAATGGCATTATTTCATTCAATATCAGCCTATCTTAAAGTGGCAGAATATACATGTGATCATAAGATGTAATCATACCCCTCACCCTTTCCTTCCTGAAAAATTCAACCTTAAAGTCTTTAGGTGGGAAAGAACAAAGGAGATGCCAGTAATGGGTATGGGAGGCGGTGCCATGGTGGCCCAGAACAAAAAAAAAAAACTAGAAGGAACCCCATGGTGTCAAGCTGGAATTTAAAGCCCAAGTGTCAATTCACGGTTTTCAAGATAGATAGGTAGACAGACACAGACAGTTACACACACACAAAGATGTAGTAGTGGCAATGTGTGTGTGTGTATTTGTGTGTGTGTGTGTGTGTATATATATATATATATATATATATATATATATATATAGACATACAGTCAATCCTCACATATCTACTGCTTCCGTATTTCTGAATTCACCTACTCACTAAAATTTGTTTGTAACCCAGAACTTAATACTTGTAGCGTTTTCCTGGTTATTCCCAGACACCTGCAGAGTGACATACATTTTCCTAGCTGAGGTCCAAGAAGGGAATGCTCTGCCTTCTTGTTTCAGCTCTCACACTGTAAATGTGCCCTTATTGTGGTCTATTTAGTGCCATGTTTTTCGCATTTTTTGTGGCTGCTTGGTGATGTCACCGTTTAAAATGGCCCCAAGTGTAGTAAGTGCTGTTTAGTGTTCCTAAGTACAGGGATGCTGCAATGTGCCTTATGGGGAAAATGCATACATTAGATAAGCTTCATTCAGGCATGAGTTAATTGCTGTTGGCCAAGAGTTCAATGATAACGAATCAACAATATATATTAACCATGTTGTCTTTAAATAGAAACACACAGAATACAAGGTTACATATTGATTAGTTAACAAAAATGTTGTGACTAGAGGCTGGCAAGAACCTAACTCTGTATTTACCCAAGGAGCAATGGTTCAGTATTTGTCACTTCTGTGTTCACTCCAGCTTAATACACCACGATTACTGTGAACAACAAGAATCAAATGTTTTCCCCAGCTCTGCCCACTGAGAAGGCTTGGGATGAATGAAACCCCAATAGCAAACAGCACACTCAGTGCCCAGATCTTGGCTTCAAATCACCTTTCTCTAATAAAAGCTACCAGAGCTCCTTGGAGAAAAGGCTGGCTCTGGGGCTGGGGAACGGGAAGTATGAGATAAACCTGGCACATCTTTTTGTGTCAGAAAGTAAAGAACTGTTCAAAGAATGATGATGTGTCAAAAGGACATAGGAACAAGTTTGGACGGGCTCCCACCGGCCACATCAAGAACAATGTGAACATGAAAATAATAGTTACAGATTATGGCTTGCTGAATAAAATATGAAAACATGAGTCCACACCAATACAAATAAATAAAATGAAAGTTTCATGAGAAATGGGATAGCTACATAGTTTTCAAGTATCTCCCTACAAAGTCGCTATTCATTAGAACAGAAAGAAAAACAAAACAACAATAACAACTAAAAAAAAACCTTTACAGAAGTAAAACCCGGCAGACACAACCTCAATCACGTGATGACATGAACATCATCAGTAACGGGACAAAGCTAGATTGTGCACCGCATGATAGGATGAAAAAAGAACAGCATTATTCCTGTGATATTCTTGCCAAAGAGGCAAAACTTCGATTTAATCATGAGGTAAGACACAAATCAAACTGAGAGATAAGCTACAAAGTAATCTTCCAAAGGGTCACAGTCACGAAAGTCCAGGAGAGACTCACGGACCATTGAAACTAAAGAAGACAAAAGATGTGGTGATCACAATAAATGATTCTGAATTTGGTCCTCTTGCTATAAAGAACATGAATGGGACATCTGGTGTAACTTGAATGGCGTCTGAGGATTAGATGGCAGCAATTTTGATGATTGTACTGTGGTTAGGATGTCCTTTTCTAGGAAATACCTGCTCAAATAAAAGTAATTGGGGGTGATCCTGCATTAGGTCAGCAACTTACAATCAAATGGTTCAGGGAACCATTCCTTGCGCTTTACTTTCAAACGTTTCTGTAAGTTTGTGACTGTTTCTAAAAAATCACAAAGTATTTTTATTTATTTATTTATTGCGGTACACGGGCCTCTCACTGCTGTGGCCTCTCCCATTGCGGAGCACAGGCTCCGGACGCGCAGGCTCAGCGGCCATGGCTCACAGGCCTAGCCACTCCGCGGCATGTGGGATCCTCCCGGACCGGGGCACGAACCCGTGTGTCCCCTGCATCGGCAGGCGGACCCTCAACCACTGTGCCACCAGGGAAGCCCCAAAGTATTTTTTTTTAAAGGGTGCATACCAAAGCAGTAAGCTTGAAAAGGAAGGAAGCACAGAAGGAGCATTCCTCTCTACTAACTCTCCCTCCACCTCTAAAGCAAAGAAAACCCCCCACTGCAAGCCCACAAACCCTCCAGGCTCCTTCCTGCACTGCCTCTGTCCTCCCCTGCCAGCCACAGTTCCTGCAAGGGGTCTCTACACTGACAGACCTCTAATCCCTCATCTTCTTCTTCCTCATCTGGCTTCTACCCAGCACTCCACTGGAACCTGTTCTGGCCAAGGTTCTTCACGTCTCTTCCCTGCTGATAACACAGGCCTTCCCTTTCCAGTCTGCCGATCTGCACAGCGCCAGACACCAGTGGATACCCTAGCAGACTCCCCCAACTCTGACCTCCTCCTTCTCCGTCTCCTCTGGAGGCTCTCTTCCTTGCTTAAACCTCTTGGCCCTTGAGTTCTCTCCTAGTCTCTGTTCCCCTCCCTGCTCTTCCTCCACACCCTCGCCTGGTGGATCTCAACTGCCCTCAGGACTTGCATTCACCAGATCTGCAGAGAGAGAGGCCAGGCCTCCCTCCTCATCCATGACTACACCACATTTCCCCACGATCTTTCACATGCATATCAAATTCATGTTACTACCAAAAGAAATCACCCCTCCCCTGCCACACCCCCCAAACCTGCTTGCCTTTCTGTGTTCCTGATCTCAGTGGCACCAACAACCATCCACTGTCAAAGTCAGAAATGAAAGAATCATCCTTGACAGGACCCTCTCCTGTGCTCTCATATCCAGTCACCTGACAACTGACCAGTTCAGCTCCTAAGTACCTCTCAAGTCTGTCCTCTTCTCCTACTCTAGGATACCATCATCTCCTGCCCAAATTACTGCAAAAGCGCCCTAACTGGGCTCCCCACTTCTATTCTTACTGCTCCTGAACACACTCCACGTCCTAAAGATCCCACTCAGCTTAAACCCTTTCATGGATTCCCCCTGTTTTTAGGAAGAGTCTAAGCCTCTTACTAGACATTAAGGATCTACCTATCATCTCTACCTTAAATCCTCTGCACCAGTTATATTACATTTTCCATTTTCACCCTGCTGACAGTACTGCTCCCAACATCCAGCAGAATGCCTAGCACTTTGTAGATGGTCAACGAATGTTTACTGAGTGAATGAGTCATTTAGATAGGGGGAGGGTAGACCAACTTACTATCTAACACAAACTCCCATCTTCAGATACACAAAAGTATTAGGCATGGGACTAAAACCCTTGGCAAAAGCTTAAAAATGTCAGAGAGGGTCTGCACAAAGTAATGAGCAGCTCAAGGTCAAGGTCCTTAAGGTTAGATATTAAAGTGGAAGAAAGGAAACACACTTGCTCGTAGTCAAGTACAAAGTGGTTCCCTCTATCACTGCCACACTATAACTCGATGCCGCTGTATCTAATGTGTGGGGCACACTGCCTGTGTCATGCTGAGAGTAAACTCAAAAACAGTGGGGCAGTGGGCCTGCCCCGGGACAGACAGACACAGATACACACCACACACAAAAGCAAGGGCCGGGGGGTGGGGTCAAGTCTGCTCCACATAGGGGTCAAATAAACCGTAAGAAATAAAGACCAAATGACAACCAAAAACCAAATGAGGAACATCTATAGAAACTCACGTGACACACAGTGGTGTGGAATGATCTTTCATTTATTATTCCTTATATTTCCTCTAAAACTCTACTAAGATATGGCCATTCTGGAAGCTTTGCTGAAATAGAGGCTAATATGGTCCCAACTAGGATCCCCCACTTGAATTTAGGTACTGCTGGGAGTCAAAGGAGAAGTGGAGTCAAGAGAAAGAAAACAAAGGCAACCGAATTATGGCCAGTTTAGCTGAAAACCATCACTGAAATGGAACCAGTAATCTAATTAAGAAGGAGGGGGGCTGTGGGCAGGCCACCGCCAGCCTTTCCAGCCTCGGAAGGAGCTCTTGATGTCTGGATGACATATAAAAAGCCACTGTGACTTCCAGTGACCCCAGGACGGCTCTGGTGCCTATTAAGCATTCACGGAGATCTTTCCCAGAGAGGAGAGACAGTCTAAGAGGAATCCAAGGGCACCTGAAAGGCAGGAGAAGGCCCACAAGCACAAACAGGAAGCAACATCCATGGTACCCAAGATCACAGGACAGGTGAGACAATTACTGCTGTGAAGAGATACAAGTAACCAGAGGGACAGTTCATCAGGAGAGAGAGCTGAGGACCCTCCAGTCGCTACTGGTGACAGTGATGCCACCACACCAACAGCCACAGCCCACCACAGAATGCTGGCTGTGGGCCAGACCTGTGCTGAACAGTATCTATCTGTTCAAACACTACGAGGAGGTACTATTAACTCCATTCTACACAGCGCAAGAAATAGGTACAGAAAGGTCAATCCCCACCCCCCATTTGTAAATCTAGTAAGTGGCGGAAATAGGACTTGGACCCGTATCTGCCCAACTTCAAAATCAGTAACCTTCTTTTTCAAGTACCATTTCTAGTTACTCACTTATGAATGACTGTTCCTATCCAGAAGGAAAAAGAGAGTGTCCACTTAAAAACACTCACAGAAGAATCTGGTAGTGAGGAAGCTAGTCGGCAGAACCATGGCGAACAAACCCTGTATCACTGACCTTATTGTATTCAGGTTAGAGCAACAAATGCTTACCTAATGGACACCCAGGACAATACCTTAACCCACCGTCCTTCATAAGGAAAATGAAATACTGTCCTCTAGGCCTGGACTCCACCATCACTGAGCTTTTCACCGTGGAACCACAGGTGTTCCTTTCCTAGTATTGCTCAAAATAATTCCAACCTAAACAAAAATCTTGATGAAATGGCAAATGTTGCCTCTCTCAGTCATCAGCAATACTACTTATACTACTAATAATACTAATAACTAGAAACACTGGTGTAACACTAGTGACACCGATTACTATTACCACTATGCAAGTCTATGTAAACGTACCGCACGTACGCAAGGAAGGGAAATTCTGATATTCTGTTCTTTGAACACCTAATTGTGGTAGCACATGCATCTGAAGAGGCATTTCCTGCAGTTGGAAACCGTGGCAAATACACCGATTGTCTCACTTTGTAGTATGGAAAGGCTGCAAAGCCGAACATTACATAATATCCAGGCTCTTTCGCCGCTATGGTGCCCAACGTCCCATAGACTCTGTCAATCAGACAGGCTCGCGGGGGACTTTCCTTTGGAACCGAGTCGTGGGGAAAAGAGGCGGAGTGCGTGGGCATCTCCAGAGGCCATTTCTTTTCACAGGAGGCGTAGAGCAGGAGCTAGCTGCTCATTTGAGTACTTAACTGCTCAGCCAGTACTTACTGTGTCCCTCATTCAAGACCTTCCCACAGCAGCAGCCAGGGCAGCTTTCCAGATTCCGGCAGGAGATAGTGATTCTGAAGGTGGGGTGGGGTGTATCCTGGAGGCTGAGCCTACAGCTGATTCCTCCAAATGTTCCAAGGATTCTGGAAACACTCAGCTCCTGGATTAAACCTACTTCAGCTTTAACTTCCTAGAGTCGATTCTGTGTCTAATACAGGAGATGTGAGCAACGACAAGAAGCTCATCACTTCTACTACTTTATTAAATTCGTAAAATATTAAGTATAAAACACTTAGCCACAAGGGATAAAGAAACAAACTCAATTTACTTTCATTATATTTTGATATAATATCACTTGGGCCAGGGTAATTCTTACACACCACAGTATCACACCATTCTATAAACCTAAACCTACACTGTAATTCACCTCATTCATAAACATGAGATAACTTGACCTACTTTCTAATATATTCAGCTCCTTCTTGTCTGCTTTAACCTGCAGTGACCTTTTAAAAGTTGCTCTGATAATTTCCATTATATGAAAATGCATTTTTCATTTATGTCATCTTTGATTTTCCTCCCACAAACAAAATACTGTTTTCTCAATGGTCAGCCTACAAATGTCGTAGGAAAGAAGATGTACAAGACAGCTGTTACAATAGGTTCACTGCTGAATTGGGCTCAATGTTCGGTTTCTTGATGGGGGAATGAGGGTGGGCGGAGGAAGAAGAGGCAAAGAATGAGGCAATTTTGCCCAAGTCCACATAATATGGGATGATGGGTTTGGTGCTCTCTTTGTATATAACCTGTGACAAATTACAGAGCACAGCTTTTAAAAGTAACTATAATTTCATATCAAATAATATAATGCTTCCCAAATAATATAATGCATCCACACATCCCAGTAATTCTCCAATCTCAAGTTACAAAGAAAAAAGGAGAAGAAATCCACTTCTACTCTCGTAGCTACCTTCCAACTACATCCACACTTGACCATCAACGGCTTCCCGGACCTGAGTTCCTTCCCTTTGACCAAGCCCTCTTTAAGTCCACTGTTGATAATCCTTTCGAGCAGGTCCTACTGTGTTTGAGAACTTCCTATGGCTCCCAAATGCCCAGAGCAAAGGTTTGCAAACTATGGCCCACAAAGAATGGCTTTTACATTTTTTAATGGTTGAAAAAAATTAAAAAACGAATTATACTTCACGACACATGAAAATTGTGAAACTCAAATTTCAGTGTCCATAAATCTACTTTTATTGGAACACTCATTTATTTATGAATTGTCTATGGCTGCTTTTTGCACTCCACCAGCAGAGTTGAGTAGTTCCAACAGAGATGGTAGCATAAAATATTTACAGCCTAGTCCTTTACTATAAATGATTGCCAACTCCTAACCTGGGGTGTAGAAGCCATAGCTCTTGGCCTGACAATGCAGGTCATGGAAACCTGGATTTAACCGACCTTCCTAAGCCTTTTTTTCTTTTATTTGAAGACACATAAATGAAGACTTTTTTTTTTTTTTTTAATTTTTGGCCATGCCGCATGGCCTGTGGGATCTTAGTTCCCCGACCGGGGATTGAACCCGGGCCAGGGCGGTGAAAGTGCCGAGTCCTGACCACTGAACCATCAGGGAATTCCCCCACAATAGCTTTTATTTTATTTATTTATTTATTTTGTTTGATGTGGACCATTTTTTAAAGTCTTTATTGAATTTGTTACAATACTGCTTTTGTTTTATGTTTTGGGTTTTTTGGCCACGAGGCATGTGGGATCTTAGCTCCCCCTGCGGATCAAACCCACACCCCCTGCATTGGAAGGCGAAGTCTTAACCACTGGACCGCCAGGGAAGTCCCTCCCCCCAACAGCTTTTAGCCACCTTTCTCTCTCTTCTTAAAAAGAGTCAGATCGTACACATTTAACTTCCATGAGGTTAAAAAAGAAAAGTCATTTAAAAAGTACCCAAAGGTATTCTCCACAGTACTGTTTGTAATAGTAAAAGATGAGAAATACCCCAATGTCCACCAGTAAGGCAGGGTGAAAAAGTTCAACCCCATCCACACAATGACGGATGGGCAGCTGTGCCAAGGGGTGAATTTCATCACTATGACCACCACAGTACAAGAGCCCGGATAGATCAAACGAAAAAAACAAGGTGGAGGAAATGTGCGTTGCATACTATCATTTACCTCAGACGGGGGTGAGATATAAATATGAAAACATGCAACCATTTGATGATATATCTTCTTTTCAAGGGTACAAGGAGAAACCCTATCTTTTTCAATTGCTACATATGGTGAGGGAATGGAAAGGGGACTGAGGCAAAAGCAAACACCTCTGAATATATAACCTTATGTTATGGATGAGACTTGGAAACCTTGACCGTGTTGTGCAAAATTATCTAAATTGAAATTGGAGCTTCTTAAAAGCAAAAACTAAAATGAAACCAATGACCCTAACTATGTATCCAGTTGGTGGCACAATGACAGAGAAGAGCTATTCTAAATGTCTTTAAAACACTCTGTTGTGTATGTAGCGTGAGGTAAAGCAGATGAAAAAACATAGCACTATTAGTGAACTGGAAATCTGGGTGGATGAAAGAATATAGATATAAAGTTGATAAAGCTAAGTTAAAAACGCTGTATACCTGAATTTCACTTGGATGTATTAGTAAGAATTAATGAGTTTTATCTCTGTACACAAATACACACATATACACACATTCATCCATACCTGTTCCCTAGTTCAGCACTGAATGGATCCAGGAATAACAATAAATCCAGTAGGAATAAATATTCCTAGTTTCTACATTGTACCTTCTAAATACTTAAGGAAGCAGGGCTCCTTAGAGAAGTAGTGCGTCCAAGTCTGGAGTACAAAATGGATAAGACAAACCAGTAACATTTTTGTCATACCAGAAAGAACACAAAAATACAAAAGTACAAGTTATGTCAAAAGGACTTGGTAATTAGTTTCCACTGGTCAAATATGCGACAAGATGAGTATCAGTAAGAATATTAAATTGAAACACATCAGTTACACTTATACTAAAAAAAGAAAAAAAACAAGCCAAGAAAAAAAACCCTCTGTTCACTTTTAGATGCTGCTGCTAGAGAACTCATTGTTTTGAAAATAAAGGCAAAGTATCAAGCATTTATCCTGACATTCCTACGTGAATGTCAGAGTAAACAAATAGTTGCGATTAAATTTCTATCTATCTATCTACCTACCTACCTACCTATTTTTTTGGTCAAGCCACGCTGCTTAGGAGATCTTAGTTCCCTGACCAGGGACTGAACCCGGGTCCCGGCAGTGAAAGTGCCAAGTCTTAACCACTAGACCGCCAGGGAATTCCCTAAATTTCTTTTTATAAAGTATTCTCATATATAAACAAAGGAGGAAGGATAGAATTGGCATATCACTATTTTGCAATCACTAATGAATTAAAAGACACAGGCAATAGTAATCAATGACCAACCGTATCCCAAAAAGAGACCACCATTTACTATGTATCTTAATGAAAATACACAGTCTACCTATGATATAGTCTTGCCAAACAGAAAAAAGCCCATATACGAAGCTGACCAAAACTCGAGATTTAACAAATTATAGAAAACTCGGGGAACAGAGGAACATGTTAAATGGCAACATGGGGAAGCAATCATCAAACTCCAGACTGCGGAAATTTTACAGCATAGTTTCTCAACCTCAGCACTAATGACATTTTGAGCCAGATAATCCTTTGTTGTGAGGGGCTGTCCTGTGTACTGTAGGTTATTTAGCAGCATCCTTGCCCTCTACCCACCAGATGTTAGTAGCGCCCCCCAGCTGTGGCATCAAGAATTGTCTCCAGATGGTGCCAAATGAAGGCAGAAAAGGATCACGGCCACTGGAGAATCTCTGCTGTCAAGAACAAACAACACAGTTTCTTAAATAAATCACATGGGGTGGGGCAGGGGTGGGGGGAGATGGAAGGGTAACCTATAAATTAAAAGGGGATTAGAAACATGTCAATCAATCATAATGTACAAACCTTATTTGGATCCTGATTTAAAGAAATTTTTTTAAAAAGACAGTTGAGGCAATTTAAACATTAATTTGATATTTAATGATATTAAGGAAATATTGGTAATTTTCATGTTTTTGGTGTGATACAGTTTCATAGATTTGTTTTTAAGTCCTACCTTTTAGGGACATATACTGAAATACTGACAGGAAAAAAATAAAGTGGCAAAGACGTGCTTCGAAGTAACTGGTGAGAGACAGGAGGTATATGTCATGTAAGACCAGATAAGAATTAATCATCATTGAATGAGAGTGATGGGCACATAGTTCACTATACAGTTTCTCTTCACTTTTGGATAGGTTTGGAAGTTTCCATAATAAAAAGGTATGAGCAAATCAATCTGGCAGGCAATTCCGTTCCCATTCCCCTCAGTGAGCACATAAGCCCCAGAATGACCAGGGAGGGATGTAAGAATTTACAGTTCCCTGGGCTTGTTCAGTTTCTAAATGCCTCTTGGGGTCCTATCTGGATGCTCAGAGTAATTCTATTGTTTACAACACGCCCTTAAACACAGGAGCCAACTACTTAGCTGCAAGCTCTTCCAATACTGGGAGAAAAGCCTGCGAGCTGTGTTGGACTGACCGGGCACTAGGATTCTGGTGTCTAAGGTGGCATCTTCCCAATGGATGTTCTAGAGCAAGTTAGCCTATGAAGGATTTTTGCCTTGAATGCTGAGTGCAAAGCTGGCCCCCACGTAAGGTGTCAAATTTTACGCATCCTGGAAGGAGCCCAAGCTCTGTGAGCTGCCCGGCCCACCTCAGACTTTCATTCTAGGTGAGAGAAAATAAATTTCTATCTTGTTTAACCCACCGCAGTTTATAGTCTTTTCCACTATGCGCAGCAAAACGTACACCAATTAACCCAGAAATAAATTCTCCTTTCTCTGGGAAGCCTACTCTACCCTACGAGAGATAGCTACTTCTTTCTCTGAACTGACTCTCTTTTCCTGCACATTTGTCACAGATGCCTCTTCATTTCGCTCTTCCCAGAAACCTGCAGCCCAAACATGACAATGTCATTATATGCTCCAGGGCCAATTTTTATTTCTGTCCTTCCTAGGTCAGCGTCTTGAAAGCATTTCCTCTGAATGCAAGTTTCTGTGAACAGTGACCACCAGAGAGGAGGAGAGCCTCACTCCACACAGCTCGTCCCCCAGGCCTGCGTTAAACTCTCCAAAGGGACAGCAAAAGGAACCGAGAATCCTGTGTGACCCAGATGTCTGGAGCCGAAAGTTGTCCTGCAGTGGACATTGAGTCATTCTTTACTCCTCAGAGGTAAACAAACGGAAGACTGATATAACATACTTGGGGAATGTTTAGAATCAGGTAGTAAAAAAGACTTCTTAAATGTCATTTATTTCCTTCTCTTGATGAAGGGGTGGGTTCTATCCCAGTCTTCTAGAAACTACGTTTCTAGGCATGGAATAAAACTTTGACCAAGATTTCAATTGTCCCAGCAGATTTTTTCCCCCAAAAACCACCTTCGCCCAAGTATCATTTGATTATACAACTGCGAAGATCAGTGATCTTTGTCGAATGGAACCAAAATTGTCTCATACAGATTACAACTCTGCTTAGCACTCTTTCCAACCCTGACAGTCAATCAATCGATCGAAAAATAACAAATTGCAAAGTCAGAGTTAATCACTGCAAGACGGTGGTAGGGTAATCTTGGACTGCGTATCACTATCTAATTTAAATGTGGAAATTCACCTTTGGTCATCACTGCAACAAGGTAAATTTTGACCCCCATCCATTCAGTCTCGATTTCACTAAGCTCAGCTATCTCCTCTATAAATAAACGAGGCACAGCTCTAAAGACATCCCTTTCGTTCAATACTTATCTGGGGGCATAAATATAATAGGTCAAGATGTTTGGAGAATAAGCCTGCACTGAGTAGCCCATGTCAGTGCCATCACCTTGACCTAACAGAGGGAACAGGGAGGAACTCCATCCACAGCCACCGACACCTCAATGGGCTATGACATAGAAAGCAGACGACCAGCTCTGTGGTTGACAGTAGACAGACTGCTGGTTCCACTGATAAGGCTTCACCTGGGGTCTGCTTACTGAGGAAAAGCAAGCAGCCCAGAGAAGGGAGAATGCCAACACTGTGTGAGGGACCCAGCTGCCATCTATCTGGTCATTATCATAATAGTCATTCACTAAATACAGTTATACCAGAAGATTTATGAAGACCACGGCATTCTGAGAGAAAATAAAGTGTGTTCAAAGTACAATGTGATTGTCTCTCCAATCCTTCTGATATAACTACCAAAACATACCTTATATTAAGACAATCAAGCGCACCTGACTCACAGACATATACTTGAGGCTCTAAGAAAACCCTTAGATCAACAACCACTGTTGACAAAGCACACTTCCAGTTTACCAGCAGGATTGAGTATGAAGCCCTCTTTCTCACTCCAAATTCACAAAGAGAACGTTAAGTAGGGAAGCACATTCCCATTTCCAGTCATTCTGCATAAGGAGCCCCTGGCCACACAATGCACCCACAAGGGTTAGGCTGGAAAGTAAAGCAGAGCTGGTTTTCCTAGAGCAGCAGGATTTTCTGGAGGGAAGACAGAGGTTTGTTGAAGAAAGCATGCAAGACATCACAGAGACAAGTCTTTTCTAACCTATAAAACTACAGCTGGCACCATGCCCCTAGCCTGTGCCAGGACCTAAGAAGCACTTCCCAGTGGAGACCTTGGAGGTCTTTCATTCACAGTCTCAACTTCATGGTATACGAAATGTCAAGGGGAACATCTGTTCCATGGGGCTGATGTGAGGATTTCCACAGACACCAGGCCTCTAGTACCGAGGTGCCTAACACTTCAGCTCCTCATTAAATGGTGGCTAATGACAAAGCCCAGGCTACTGCCCCTTCAGAGACACCAGAGCCTGAAACTACTTTTCCAACAGCAGTAACAAACTTCTCCTGGCCATCAGCACCAGCTTAGAGGCAGGCGGCACACAGAGAGATCTGTTCTGGCTGAGGAGTGGGGGGGTCTGTGTGAGTGAGATCTCCAAAAATAAAGTGGGTTCCCAGGAGGGATGGGAAGGCAGGGTCTTGGAAAGAAACTTGAGGCTGCATTCAAGACAGCTGGTGTCGTGTGAAAGGGAGAACCCACTCACACGTGCTCCGTGGAGGGGTCTAGGTATGAGGACGTCAGGCTTAGAGAGGAAGGAATATAACCCCACCACATAATCTGGCTGCCATGGGAACAGCAGCCACCTAATTATAACAGAGTAAAGGCTGCTTCTTGGTTTTAACATTCGGAATTGAGTTATAGGTAAATCATGGAAGCCCTTACTGGGATTAAAGAACAGAAGAGAATTATTACCAACTCCGAGCATATAAAATTCAAAGGTACAGCTGCCCAAAATGGAAAGGTTGGGTGGGGGAGGATGGCAGACAAGAAATAGTGCCTCTAGGAGACAGAATAAGAATAGAAGAGGCTGCATGTGTCATCCGAGGGGTACAGAGGGAGGATTAAAAGCATGAATCAGACGTAGGGAGGAAGGGAGATGGGGATGGTCAGAGCGAGCTAATGGCGATCACAAGACACCAAAGAACTGCTTTTAAAACTGATAAAGGGAGAAACGGTGCTGTAAGCATAATATTTATACATGTGGAAATCACCAAAAAGGCAGCAGAAATGATCCACAGGGGGAAAAAAGTGGTTGCTTCTAAGAAGTAAGGCTAGTAAGGGAAGGAAGAGAGAGTGCAAGATACTTGTTCCTTTCCATTAGAAGCTTTTCTGTAGCATTTTCTATTTTTAGCCATTTGTATGCATTACTTAATTTTTTATTTTTTATTTATTTATTTATTTTTGGTTAATGAAAGATCCTCTATAAGGCCATTGTTTAGATCACAGCAGTAGGATTTTTCTCAGCTTCTACTGGGCCTGATAGTGGTATGTGGAGAAGACTGCAGCTGGCCTCACAGTGTGTTTACTTTATTTTAATCTTAGTAAAGTCATGTTTAAACTCTACAAGTGCACAAGTCATTTTACAGTTCTGGAAAGCTGTCCAATTCCGGACAGCTTGTTGTAAACGGAATAGAAAGGCTTTGACGGTCATTTTAGATCTTCAGAATATGGGGCTTCACAGCTAAAAAAAAAGAGTCATTTTTCAAGACACATATTCTATAGGCACAAGTATTCCAGAGCCTTTGAGTCCATGAAATCCAATCAATTCTTACACAGCAAAGGCTCAAATCTTGAGTTCTCCAGGAGGGCTTTTTAACTTTGAAAGAAATTAACTGATGAGCATAATTAGGCAAAAAGCTTAAGAAACAGCACATTCTACAACACCCATGGATTAAATTTAATTACGAAAAACAATCTGGAAATGGTTATTGTTGTTGTTCTGAAACATTTACCGAGTACAGACTGCAGAGGAAGGACCCCAGCACATGTCTGGAAACCCTGATCAGTGAGATGGTGCTAATTAGGACTCCCAGCCACTCAGGGAGCCCACAGCGGGTGGCAAGTGGCAATGCCTACAGTCACAAGCAGAGTAACCTAGGGAATCCAGCTAATGGAGGATGGCAGGAAGACAAAAGTGCATAACAGATTACATTTTTAATGAAGAAAAGCAAGCACAGGAACAACTTATCTTTTCTGACATCATATAACATTTAAGTTACAGATACAGAGTAACAAATAGCTATGTAGATCCTGCCTTGAATGTTACAGATTCAATACCCTCCCTAAACAACACTGGGAACTAAAAATTCCCAGAGGGCCCAAAATAATGTTTTTCATTTAAAATCGGTTTTAAAATATTTTTCTTACCAGCCTGCAGGGAAAATGGAGATAAGTTCACATTATTGCATCTATGATCAAATCTGGAATATACCATGAGTCATTAAGTTAAACACTAAACAAATCGTTTATCATATGCTCCCCTCCATCTCCTCTCCATCAGTCTCTCTCATCTCCCTCACATGCTTGCAATGCTTTAAAGCATCATGTTTATTCCTGAGAAGCATGGCTGTCTCACATTCTTAATTGCTCATCCCTACAACATCTCACCCAGTATGGTCCGGCCTTCTGAGAGGCTCAGAACGTGACTGATTGATTACATTGTTCATTTCTTTAAATTTTATTCAGACTTGGACTGGCCCAGATCCCTTAAAGCAATTCTACTTCCTCTAGTTTATGTCAAAATAAAAGTTCCTCGAGCATTTATTCATGACTTTAGGCACTTCCAGAAACGTCAACATTTCAGATCATCTCTCATATTCCTATACATTTAAGATAAATGTTTCTGTTGTTGTCATCATTGTTGTTTCATACAGCTTTTCCAAAAACAAACAAAAAGGCAGTGAAATAAATATCCCTAGGGTGGAAGCAACCCAACTGAAGCATACAAATCAGGCAGTAAACGGAGTGTTGGCAGCAAAGGCAACCATAAACAAGATGAAAAGACAGCCCTCTGAATGGGAGAAGATATTTGCAAATGAAGCAAGTGACAAAGGGTTAATCTCCAAAGTATGCAAGCAGCTCATGCAGCTCAATATCAAAAAAACAAACAACCCAATCCAAAAATGGGCAGAAGATCTAAATAGACATTTCTCCAAAGAAGATATACAGATTGCCAACAAACATATGAAAGAATGCTCAACATCACTAATCATTAGAGAAATGCAAATCAAAACTACAATGAGATATCATCTCACACCAGTCAGAATGGCCATCATCAAAAAATCTAGAAACAATAAATGCTGGAGAGGGTGTGGAGAAAAGGGAACACTCCTGCACTGCTGGTGGGAATGTGAATTGGTACAGCCACTATGGAGAACAGTATGGAGGTTCCTTAGAAAACTAAAAATAGAACTACCATATGACCCAGCAATCCCACTACTGGGCATATACCCTGAGAAAACCATAATTCAAAAAGAGTCATGTACCACAATGTTCATTGCAGCTCTATTTACAATAGCCAGGACATGGAAGCAACCTAAGTGTCCATCCACAGATGAACGGATAAAGAAGATGTGGCACATATATACAATGGAATATTACTCAGCTGTAAAAAGAAATGAAATTGAGTTATTTGTAGTGAGGTGGATGGACCTAGAGACTGTCATACAGAGTGAAGTAAGTCAGAAAGACAAAAACAAATACTGTATGCTAATACATATATATGGAATCTTAAAAAAAAAAAAAACGGTCATGAAGAACCTAGGGGCAGGACAGGAATAAAGACGCAGACCTACTAGAGAATGGACTTGAGGACAATGGGAGGGGGAAGGGTAAGCTGGGACAAAGTGAGAGAGTGGCATGGACATATATACACTAACAAATGTAAAATAGATAGCTAGTGGGAAGCAGCCGCATAGCACAGGGAGATCAGCTAGGTGCTCTGTGACCACCTAGAGGGGTGGGATAGGGAGGGTGGGAGGGAGACGCAAGAGGGAGGAGATATGGGGATATATGTATACATATAGCTGATTCACTTTGTTATACAGCAGAAACTAACACACCATTGTAAAGCAATTATACTCCAATAAAGATGTTTTTAAAAAAATACGTGGAAATATGAGTAAAGAGGAAATTATACTTTGGGAATACAATACGAAATTGTGTTAAAAAAAAAAAGTGTTGGGTTGACAGAAGGGAAAACAACTGGTAAGTCTGTCAAATTTCATTTAAGTTTCCCAGAAAATAGGAATGTTAGAACACAGGAAAGCCAGACATCACTGAGGGAGGAGTTCAAAAGGACTGAACCACCATGCTGCAATCAACAAAGACCATGGTTAACTTCACAGAACTTTTGAAGCAGGCAGGGTTAGGCAGGCATCTTAAACTATGTGGGACGGTTGGCTCCTCCTTCCTCACGGTATTTCACTGTCCTAATAATTCAGTCCATTATTGCCTCTGTCCTCTACCCATCCTACCCCTCCACCACATCCCCACACTCCAAGGAGAAGTAAACAGGAAGCATACTCATCCATTCTCTATAGACCCATGGCATAAGAATACACTTGGTATGCTGTTTTTGGATCTGAAATCTGAAATCTGTGGGAAAGGTATACATCTGACGTGTTTTTGCTGTCCACTGTGTCTAGGCCCTTTAGCTAGACTGGCCCACCTAGTGCTGTCTGCAGATCCTCAAAAGACAACGTCCATGCCCAGACATCCAGAAGATTCCAGGGCAGGACAGCTCCTTTACTCTTTCCTATCCTGTATATATCTGATCCCACTGCCCTCAGCTCGTAACTCTCGACCATGTACTTGACCCCTACCCATCTCTGCACTCCTCACACTTGGCATTTCCAATTGTGTCCAGAGTTAGACATTCAGCCCTTCTCACCCCTAGCTCTCAGCATCCCCACATGGCAGACAGACACTAAGCTGCCAAACACCACCTGGCCAGAGGCTGACCACAGTGGTATGAAGGGAGGATTCTGTATGTTTTTATCAGACAGCTCAACACACTGTCAAGTTTCATTTTTACGCTGACTGCAAGGTGGCTCACAGCTAAATTTAACGCTCACATGGATGAGCCATTTTTATTTGGGTTTTCCAGCATAACAATCCCTTGTCTTTTGTTTGACTTCTGACTTCTCTGTGTTCAACCATGCCAGCTGTCACAGTATTTTCTGGAAATAACCAATGTATAACTAGAGTATATTTCTTTCCTGCTTCGGAGGAATGACACAGTTTTAGAGGTAGAGGAGCCCTTATCAGTCATGCACCCCAATATTTCCCGAACACCAGTCCCCAGGCCAGCGCTAGTTCATGGCTAACAGTTCAGTGGTCACCAGAGCAACAAGAGGAAGGAAATGAAGAGTTTTTCACAACACTAAACACATACAATCGAAAGACAAATTCACAACATTCTTACATTTTTAGTACTGAAATGTTTCTTCTTATGTGAAATGATGTTAGTACATGGTAGTTATTAGGCTGGCCAAAAAGTTCGCTCCGGCTTTTCTGTAAGATGTTACGGAAAAACCAGAACGAACTTTTTGGCCAACCTTTTTTAAAAAAAAACTTTATGAAAAATCCTAAACACAAAATAGAGAGATCACCATATAAATAGAGAACTCTCATGCACTATCCAGCTTCAACAATTACCAACTTTGTTTACGTACAGCCCAAAATATCTAGTAAAATACTGGTCCTAAATGTTTTATCTCTATTCCACAAAACCTAAAAGTGTGGGAATGACATGGCTGGGCCAACCTCTTACATTTTACAGATAAGGACTTGGAGACTGGCAGAGATTAACCTGTCCCCACTTGCACAGCTGGTCAAGAACAGAACTGATACGTCTGGTGCGCCATGATACGGTTTTGGAGGGTAGGAGCATGAAGCAATTCTTTTTAACCTGTCAGACTTTAACTGAGGCACAGCCAAGACCTGCAGAAGAGCGCCTTTTGTCTCTGCCCAGGGCACTTCACACACACTGCTTGGGTGCAGGCAGCCACAACCAGGACAACCAGACGGGGCAAACCAATAATCTGTAACCAAAGTTTACTTCATCTCACGCGTTAGCAATTGTGTATCATCCCTGGAGAGCTCCAGGAACTACCAAATGGTTTTAGGACAAAGATTACTGGAAGCTTCTACATTAATTCCTCATCTAGCACTTCCCTCCCCACCCCAAAAATTATGAGGCAAACATATGGAATGAATGAGAATTCACGCAATAAGGTAAAAAACAGCTACTCATCCCCTCTTCTAGGCCCTCCCCTCCCTCCCCCACCAAACGACCAGGTGGAAAAAATCACACAGCAATGGAAGTAATAACACCAGGCAGCTACACTCCTGTCTCACAGAACTGTGGCAAAAAAATCAAACAAGACAGTGTGAAGTGACAATGTTTTAACGCTCTGTAAAACTTTACCAATGCAAGAGGGTGGCCAATGGATAATAAAGTAGTTTTTTAAAGGACTCACCTAAATTCTCAGTTTATGTAGAGTCGATTTCCCTGAAGATATCCTGAAGCATCTGAGAAGACTGCAGCAGCGATACCTAAAACAATAATAAAAATCATCAGAATCAAGTAATGTTACACACATCAGTTTTCAAAAAAAAAATCTCAATCTATACGTTTGGTCATTTCCCTCACACTAAGCGTGAAAGGAAATAACTCAGGAAACAATGAATTTCCGCTGCAACACATGGGCTAGGAATTTTCTTCACCAACAGGGAATTGAGGTCCCAAGACACTTATTTTGAAAACCAAAATTATGTTACAGTTGAAGCAAAACCACATTATTCTCTTCCCTGTGATAGGAATGCTTAAAGGCTTTGAATTTAAACAAAGCTGAAATATATACATCCTCCTTCCTGCCCCCACCTATATTTAAAACAAAAATCACTGGCACTGCACTCTGATTCTTTCTAAAAATCAGCATCCATGAGCTCTTGCCTTATTCACTTTTTTCCTCCTTAGTTGCTATAACCCATCAGTGAAGTGGTCCCTTCTTGTTTCAACTGTTCCCATCTCGTTCACAGTTTTCTGAGGCACTGATAACTAGGCATTTAGCAGCTTATTCGTGAAAACCCAATTTGAAACAGAGAAGCACCATAATTGTAGAAGCAAACAAAATGGGCCAGCCACAACTAAACAATGGTCTGACTAACAACATATATATGAACCAATGAAACAATAAACACACAGCTATAGAACCAAGTATTCATATGAAACAGACCAAGTACATGTAATCTAATCTGGGTAGGTATGTGAGACTAGTTAATAAATGATGATGGTTAGCTATTTAGGAGGAGGGGAAAATCTAGCACTCTCTCTCTACTTAAAGAGAATAAACTCAAAATAGAATCAATTGAGTACTAGAAAAATATACAGATGAATAGTTTTATAATACAGAAATAGGAAAGGCCTTTTTAAACATGACATCAAAATGTGAAACTCAAGGACTGAGACATTTGGCTGACAACATTTTTAAAATCTCAAATACACGAAAGGCAAAAACAAATCAAAAATAAAAACAAAGAACAAACAAATCTAGACACTTTGGTCAAAAGATAAAATAAGAAACTAAGTAGAATATTCATACAAGAGACATATGAAAGGTTGCTATCCTTATGCGAAAATGTCTTAAAAGTGAGTAAGGGGCTTCCCTGATGGTGCAGTGGTTGAGAGTCCGCCTGCCAATGCAGGGGACACGGGTTCGTGCCCCGGTCCTGGAAGATCCCACGTGCCGCGGAGCGGCTGGGTCCGTGAGCCATGGCCGCTGAGCCTGCGCGTCCGGAGCCTGTGCTCCGCAACGGGAGAGGCCACAACAGTGAGAGGCCCGCGTACCGCAAAAAAAAAAAAAAAAAAAAAGTGAGTAAGGAAATTAATACTCCACCTCAAAACGGACAAAGCAAATTAATGAACTTCCCACGAGAATAGAATAGTAATAAACATATGAAAAGATACTCAACTATACTAACAATGGAAAAATACAACTTTAGAAAACCTAGCTCTTATTTTTTACCTATCAGGTTGGTAACAATGCCCAGACTGACAGTAGCTGTTGTTATGGGCCTAGCTCGTGATGTAGCTCTTTGGCAACTATGTCAGCATGTAAAATGCCACACACTGTGATACAGCAATCCTTCTCTAAGAATTTACTCAAAGTAGATTATTGTGAAAGTGGAAAAATGGATAGACATAGCATGTTTATAATCATTGGGGGCAGGGAGTGGGGAATAAATACCCTAAAGGTCCACAAATAGATGAGGTCAAGTAAACAAGTTTTTATTAATATTTACTGATATGAGAATATCATACCAGTGAGTAAAACAGGTAAATGAATAAAACAGGTAAATGACCTGTTTTACCTGTGAATAAAACAGGTAAATGACCACACAAAGTATGATATCATTTCTGCGTGTGCACGTCTGTTGCTGGATGTCCTTATACATGCCTAGAAGGATGTTTGTTAAGATAGTTATGGTTGCCCCTGGCTATCCAAATTTTTAAAAATTTTTGCTTTTTTTGTACTGTTTGAATTTCATATAACGAGCATGAATTATTTTTCCAAAGAGCACAGTGGAGCTGCTTTTTAATCCCATGCTGGAGTGTAAAGTAACACACTGCATGGATTTCTACTTCCCTTCTGTCACCTTCTCTCTCCTCCTTTAGTGACATTTGTGTCACACGTGTGCTCGCTGTGAACACTGATTAGAGAGGTCCCTTCCTCCTCTCTGGTTCCTGTTCATTCCTGAGGGCCCCTTCGTCCTTGCCTTTAAGACACACCTGTATCCTTATTATAAATCTCTTTTTTTTTTACTTAAGCTAGCTCAAGTGAGTTTGTTATTTGTGACCAAAGGCACACCATGTAATACAGTGTTGCTTTTTATTTTCCACCTTCTCAATCATCCCATTCCATCTGAAAACACAACAGTAAATCTTGTAATCACATGAATGAAGATTTAACGTATACAATGTCATGTATTATTTATGACCTACAGCGAAGGGACTGAAGCAAGTAGCTCAGAACTAGTACAACGAGGGCAAAAATAGGACGTCAAGAGGCAGGGGGTTTGTTCCTGACTTATATGAGAACTGATGAAAAGACTATTTGAATAAGAATAAAAACAAAGGGGACATATTTGTCCAGATGGGCCACTTCTATGGTAAAAACAGTCTCCATTATCATGTTTTAACCACTTTGCAGATTTATTTTTATTGGGTTATATTTCTATATGAAGAGCTTTTTTTATTCTACTTAAGACTTGAAAATATCGAAATGTATTCCCATAATGGGCCCATTATGTTCAATTTATCTCCAGCAAACAAATTTACTTTTCTCCTTGCCCTATTTTTAAAGGTTCAGAAGTTCCATATTAATACACGAATCCTCATAATACCATAATTACAAACCTGGCTAAAAAGCCACAAATACACAAATCCCTTTTAGAGGTGTGCTGGATGTCAAATACAAATCTAATTAATCTCCCTTCATCTCCTGAAGGCTCCTTCTCCCCCCAAAATATTTCCCTAGAAGGTAGAAAGAGGACAAAAACCACTATCCGGTTTTAAAGATGAACAATCTAAGACCTAACTAAGTATCTGTGCCTCCAGGGCATAACTCAAACCCACAGGCCACCCAGTGCCAGCTGCTGGCCTCTGTTCTGAGCCCTCCTCAGGGCAGGGGCACCTTTCTAAATAGATAGAAAGGGGAGCCAGGTAAATCCACATTTGAGGCTGAGATGCATTAGGATTTATGACACCGAAATCTGCATTTAAGGGAAGCAACAGCACAGTGGTTTAAAGTAAAGTGATTGATCCTGGTTCTGTCATTTATTAGCTGTTCGGCCTCGGTGTGCCTCAGTTTCTTCCTCTGTAGTAATGCCCAGAATAAGGGCCGTTGTGAGGACTAAAGGTTGTAATACGTGTAAAGCAATGAGTAACGCTCAAGAGTCAAACATGGTCTTGCTTGAGCTCCAGCTCAGCAGGAGCTGTGATGGTAACTGCCCCCAGGTAGAAACTCATAGCTGCCTGATCAGAGAGCAAGGTCCCTAGAGAACCCTGGAACAGAATATGTCTCTATGTAGGACACTTACCTATTCAAAATGCTTATTTTGAATAAGACATGAATAAGACCCTTCCAATTAAATAGCAACTTATTTTAAAAGTACCGGGAGCCTGTTATTTCAAGGAACATTGCCTTCAAGCAGCCTCCTCCTATGATAAATCACTTGGCAGCTCCCACGTTCTACTTCTTCTGGAGTATTTTGAGAGGCATATGTAGATGTGGCCAAAAACCAGCAAAAGTTGCTGGCTCAAATGCTTGCCACCAATAGCAGGACTTCACTGCTTTTGCATCCTGGACCACTTCCTACTTCCTTGAGGAAGCTTACACACACCTCTCCAAGTCCCAGGTCACTCATCGCCAGAGCAGAGATAGGAATACTTAGATAATTCAGATGGAGAAATGAAATTAAAATGGATGGGTGAAGTTCCTAACACAGTGCCTGGAGCCCAGCAAGTGTCCAGTAAATGGTACATCTTTAATTGATTATCATCGGAACAGCATTAAAGAAGCAAAACACATTAAGTAATCTGAGAGAGACTCTACACGGCAATTTTTCACCATGAGAGTTTTACGGACTCTTTGTTTTCCACGTCTCCCTTGATACGAAATCCCCACAGGAAGGCGGGGCCACGTTGGAGGGGATGTAAGGAGGCAAGGGGATCTCAAGCCATGAAGGGCCTGCACAATGCATATGGCTGAAATCGTACTATGTGGTCAGACCCCAAGCAGCCAAGAACACATCTGTCCTAAGATTTCATTAAAAGATGGAAAACAGGTCTTCCCTGGTGGCGCAGTGGTTGAGAGTCCGCCTGCTGATGCAGCGGACGCAGGTTCGTGCCCCGGTCTGGGAACATCCCACATGCCGCGGAGCGGCTGGGCCCGTGAGCCATGGCCGCTGAGCCTGCGCGTCCGGAGCCTGTGCTCCGCAACGGGAGAGGCCACGACAGTGAGAGGCCCGCGTACCGCAAAAAAAAAAAAAAAAAAAAAGGATGGATAACAGTGTAACATGACACTCAAACTTTGTCCGGTACCATCTACACGAGCATAAACAACAGAAGATGGGCCTGTATGGGCAACCATCCCAAGTGCTTTAATAAGGTAAGACCAAACAAAGCAGCAGGAAATCCACCAGATTTTAGCCAAACATGAGCAGAATATACAATCTTAGCTTGAAGTCATCACTAACATTTGACACATTTATTACTAATAGTTCAAAAACAAAATCCAAGAAGAAAGAAACCAAGTAATTTTTCAGTAGCCATAAAATAGAGACAGGAAGAGCCAAAGAGAGAAAAGAGGACGAATTGTGAAAACAAAATTCTTCCAACTTCTACCACTTGGCAAGGATTATTCTTTTCTTCTCTGAAACCCCGAGAACATTTTCACTGAAAGCACAGCTCAATGATTAGAGTCCAGCTCTACTGTGTCAGAAGGTATCTGCCTCCAGGGGGAAATGTCCAATTCTCTTTTCATGGCTTCCCCTGGCTGACTTTCCGCTAGAGGCTGGGTCCTGGGGTCAAAGGAAACTCAGTAAAGCCAAGCTATAAGCACCAATGCCCAAGGCCTTCAGAGATGAGGAATGATACATGGCCTTCTCCTCTGCAGGCAGAAAGGCTCCAGAAATCCCTCTGTATGCCTCTAAAAGCAGCATTCCAGCAAACTAGAAACTAAGAGGTGTTACATGCAAAAAAAAAAGTTCTTAATATAAATGTGTGAAATGCTGGTTTAAACCAAATTAAGGAGTTCTGCTAATGCAGAACAATTTGGACACTTTAATGTGCTAATGTGGATTATAAATAAGTGGCCCCAACCTTATTTGTACACAGATCCCTTTACCTTTGTGGTCTACGTCTTGGTACAAGTGCCCAGGCAACAGTTTGGAAAATAATGTTAAAATTAGTTCTTTTATGCAAATGACTATTGAAGGCTCACTCTGCCCCACCACACTGGCAATGACATGACCAGGCACCACTCCCCTAAAGATCAGTTCACAGTGCAAACGATATTAATGCAAAGTAGTGAGAAACTCGTGTTTACTAGGAGGGCTAGGGAAGTGCTCTAATTACACTGCTTTACCTCCTTCAGTCTTTAGATGCTTTTCACAACTGGACAACTTGAGAGATGCCCCGAATTCCCTGTGTTTCTACAATTCACTGTTCCCCTTCTCTCACTTATATGTATGTGTCTTTATGTAAAAGTATCAATAAAACTAAATTAGTAACGCGAGTAGCTAGAATGTAAGCTTCACAAGAACAGGGACTCTCCTTGGTCCATAGCTATTCCCCCAGCCCTTGAACAGTGCAGGTACAAGGATGTACCACAAACATTTGACTATCTGAATAAAGTAATGAATAAATAAGCTTACATAAGTGTATCATTAATTCATTTTACAAACTGGCCAAAAGATACACTCTACAGCTTTATGTTAAACTGACTTTGAAATGCTCACTCTCAAACAATTTCCTATTTCTTTTTTCTCAAAAAGTGTGTTTTGCCCATTTTATTCCCACGATTATCTCCCATCCTTTGCAAACGCCCCCCCACACACACCCAAAAAGGGATATTTTTCCTTTGACTTTTGGGTTAGAAGGAACTTCAATATTATGAACTTAATGTTTAAAATAACCCTGAGATGTTGCAACATCTTCAAATGAACACATAAAAATTTAAACGGGGCTTCCCTGATGTCACAGTGGTTGAGAGTCCGCCTGACGATGCAGGGGACACGGGTTCGTGCCCTGGTCCAGAAAGATCCCACATGACGCGGAGCGGCTGGGCCTATGAGCCGTGGCCGCTGGGCCTGCGTGTCCGGAGCCTGTGCTCCGCAACGGGAGAGGCCACAACAGTGAGAGGCCCACGTACCGCAAAAAAAAAATTTTAACGTTTTCGCTACACCCAATTCACTATGACAAAATAAGACAAGGCCTTTTAAAAAAGCTTTAACAACTGTGTTTTTTTTTAAGGGGACGAAGAGGAAAGAGCAGGAAAGGAGTGTTTCAGTTCCTACTTGGTCATTCACAAAATTATTGGTAAACTGACTAGACCCTTCCCACCCCCATTCCTCCTACAAAGCTGTTAATGCCAAGGTGCTCCTATCTAGTAATTCCCAACTTTCAGCTGGACTATAGTCCCATCTCTTGCAGCAGCCCTGCCCAGGGCCACCTGCGGGCCAGCCCTCCTCCACCCCAGAATAAACCATCCAGGACAGTCATTTGAGTCTATCCTCAGCTCCCCAATTGCAGGAATCTCTGAGGCCCACTTCCTCACCCACCTGCCTCACGTATCCTGGGAATCAGTGCCCCAGCACCACCGAGCCCATGCTGCTCCTGGAACCCTGCACCCTCTGCACTGCTTCCTCTGCAGTGGTCTTTGACCTCCTGTCTTCCACGCTTACAATGGCCTCCCCATACCCCTAATTCACCTGGCGCCCCATCAAGTCCCACCTACTCTGGGGAGGCTTCACGGACCACATCTTTATTTCAACGTAATATGGTAAATGTAAAAACAATCTATTTACGTGTCTATAGTCCACACTAGACTGTGAGCTCCCAGAGGGCAGGAGCTATGGCTCCCCCCAGAGTTCTTGCCTCGGATCAGAGCTCAGTTCGTAGTACCCATGACATGTTCAGTAGGTATCTGAAGACTTAATGAACATATGTTGTATGATTAATAACTTTGAGACACCAGGGGACTTTAAGAGGCTGGGGTACAACAGCAGGGTCAGGATGGAGTCAGGGGTTTGTGTGTGTATGTGTGTACACGCACACCCGCACTGAAGAGAAGGGGCTGCCTCACTCCATAAGCCTCCTTCCTGGTTCTTCAAGGTCAAGGTTGCAGTTAAACCCCACCCCCACCCCTGCCCCTGCTTTCCTCTTTTAGTCCCAGGGATTGGCCAATGACTCACTCTCCTGCCACAAACATAGTGTCTTTGAGTCAGCGTCTCTCCTGTTTGGCTTGGTGTCAATGAAGGAACTACACCATTTCATAATTATGCCTTTTTTCCCATCCCGAAACAAACAAAGGCTTTGAGGTTTAACGATTAGAGAACGGTATAAGAAGATGCCCGCTCCTGTAAACTATTCCCCATCCTAACCCCTAAAGACCATCTCTTATGCTCACTTCAGCTTGGACCCTGTGGGAGAGCACAGAGTCACAAAGGCACCAACACTGCAACCTGATGCACATGGAGAGGCAAGTGTTATTCATCAACCAGCAGAGCGTTTCTTTTAGGAAGATGAGGTGAGAGGCTGCAGCAAAGAGAGCAAAAAGATTCACCCATACAGCGGAATATTGTTCAGCACTAAAAAGGAATGAGCTCTCAAGCCATGAAAAGACATCAAGGAACATTAAATGCGTATTGTGAGTGAAAAGTCAATCTGAAAAGGCTACGTCCTGCATGATTCCAACCCAATGACACTGTAGAAAAGGCAAAACTATGGAGACAGTAAAAAGATCAGTGGTGGCTAAGGGTTGGGAGGAGAGAGGGATGCATAGGTGGACCACCGAGGATTTTTAGGGCAGTGGAACTACTCTGTGTTATACTCAATGGTGGACACATGTCATTATACATTTGTCAAAGCTGATAGAACATACAATACCAAGAGTGAACCCTAATGCAAAGTATGAACCTTAGGTGATTATGATGTGTCAATATAGGTTCATCAATTGTAAAAAATATACCCTCTAGTGAGGGGTGTTGATAATGGGGGAGACCGTGTATGCGTGTGAACAGAGGATATGTGGGAACTGCTTACTGTCTGCCCGAGTTTGCTGTGAACTGAGAAGCACTCTAAAAATATAAAGTCTATGAAAGTAGAAATAAAATGAGCAAGAAGAAAAGGGTGAGGTATGGTATCACAAATTCCCCCCAGGCACTGAAGCCAGGGACACTCCTATGGCAGAGCCTGGGGAGAGGTTTAGAGTGAGACAAGGTGGGCTTGGCCCGTAGAAGCAGTGATGGAGGATCTGGGTTCCACTGGCCAGCTGGACATCACCTGCACGTAGCAGAGGCTGCTATGTGAACCAGGGCTGTCCTACACAGTGCTCCAACCTGCCAGAAGTGACCCTGAGAAAGCATCCTCTCCCACTCTTATTCTCACTGCCACCTCAACCTTTAATTTGAGGGCTACTCTTCCAACACTAGCTCCTCAAGAACTTCTTCTGTACTGAAATCATTCAACTGAAGAACACAAAGAGAGAATACTACTTCTTCAAGTAAGTTAACCATCTAATTTCCCATGCCAGTGAAAAACCCATCAACTACCGTGGAATATCCCAGGGCTGCCGCCAGGAGAA
The DNA here is from genome assembly GCF_964270905.1 of Leucopleurus acutus. Taxonomy (NCBI): domain Eukaryota; kingdom Metazoa; phylum Chordata; class Mammalia; order Artiodactyla; family Delphinidae; genus Leucopleurus; species Leucopleurus acutus. The sequence continues at coordinate 131,556,701 of NC_139142.1, read as the reverse complement.
GGGATGGCCTTCCTATATAGGAGACATGTTAAACTCCTATGAACTCCCATAACGGCTCATTCCTCCAGCCCTCAAAGCCAGGTTGCCCAGGTGCGCTGAGCCAACATATGACACCATGAAAGTGACAGGAAGGTGCAAAGTGGAATTTTATCAGCTTGTGAACTTAAAATAGGTATTACAGACAATAAGATGGGGCCCTTCGGGAGGATGGTTGGCTAATCAAGAACAAGTTAGCTACTCACGTATACATAATGTGGAAATTAGGGACACACTGTTTTATAAATAAGAACTTGTCATCCCTTGGCTCTGACTAGTAGCTACTGTAATCCCTCAAAATTCATCTTTACAAAGTAATGTTGCTGACCTCATATCTCTTACTATGTGCGATCTGGTCTTCATGAATGGCCACCTGATACATTTTTCCAAAAGGCTAAACCCGTCCAATCCTTGCTCCACTGGCCAAAGATTCTCCTTTACGTATTCGTTTTGGTACATTTCATTCAAAACCAAATACCCCAAAACAAACAGTTCTTTGTCACTGAAATTTCTTCCTCCTCGTAGAACATTTTGAAAACTAATCCTCCTGAGCCATATGTGTTCTCCTTCCTGTCCCTGATCTGTCATTCCAAGTTCCCCCTTTCCCAAGCAGCCTCCCTTCCCACGTGGTTTCCCATACTCTTGCTGTCCTCTCAGTTTTCATGGGTCTTGGAAGCCCTCTCTGCATAATCTCTCAATTCATTATATTGTAGTCCTTCTAATTCTGGTTCCACGAGGTTCTACAACTCCAATAGATAGGATACCCTCAAGTGGCCAGCATGGAGACTGGTGCCGAGTCACCCAAGGCCAGTGGCATCCTGGTTCCTTTTCACTCATGCCGAGTGTGTATGGGCAGTGGGGGTCCTCCAAGCCTCACTTGACTCCTCTGTGAAAGGCAGAAGGGAAACCTCCTTCACAAGCCAACCTAAGGACCACATAAGCATAAGGCCTGGGGTAAAACACGCCTGCAGCCAACACTGACTTTCTTCTCCTCCGCGTGTGTGATCTCTGGGCTCTGGAACTAGAATAAAATCTCTCTAAGGGCAAGATCAGGACTCGCACCTTTCCTGTATTTCTTCAAGGCATTTTCACACAAGGGAATGTCCAGTAGGTGGTTTTCAAGTGATATTTTCGAGTTAATGGTCATTATTTTTGGATAATAGAATTTCAGAGTTTTCTTTACAACCTCATACAGCATCTAAAAACCTAAAGCTTTCTATTAAAAATTTCAAATAGCTAATAAAGAGAATAATGAACCCCTAAGTACTCACCACTCAGCTCCAAAAATGATTAATTCATAGTCACTCTCATTTCATCCAAACCCCCTCTTACTTCCTTGTGCAAATCTCCCTCACTGGAGATTATTTTGAAGCAATACCAGCTATCATCCCATTTCAATATAACTATTTTATAAAACTAGAATTTTAAAATAAGAATGCTTAATAATGCTGTTTTCACTTAGAAAAAATAAAAAGTCTAGGCTTATCCAATAACATTACGGCCATCTCGTTCTCTCTGTCCCCACTGCACAGAGTAAGATATAGATGACCCAAGACAGACTCAGCAGGCCTGAGTTATAACTCTTGGCAGCACAGGAGCTGTCTGGGAGACTGTGGGAGGGACAGCCCCAGGGCCCCTCCCACTAGAACTCTGTTCCCAAGGAGGAAATCAGAACGTGAGGGATCTGATGCTCACAGCCCACCTGCTTGGGCACAGCTAGGACTTTCTACGTCCCTTTTCCGTTTTTCTGTTATCCCCAGCACCAGCCTCACTTCCCGGAGTAACCTAGCCTCTACTTGCCCTTTGCCAAAAACAGAATTAGTAAGTATACAGTATTCAGATAGCCAAGTCTTCTCCAGGAACAAGAGAAGAGATTAAAAAAAAAAAAATCACTCCATTATCTGTTTTTTTTTTTTTGCGGTATGCTGGCCTCTCACTGTTGTGGCCTCTTCCGTTGAGGAGCACTGGCACCGGACGCGCAGGCTCAGCGGCCGTGGCTCACGGGCCCAGCCGCTCCGTGGCATGTGGGATCTTCCCGGACCGGGGCACGAACCTGTGTCCTCTGCATCGGCAGGCGGACTCTCAACCACTGCGTCACCAGGGAAGCCCCATTATCTGTTTTTAATTCAATCTCTCAAATAAAAAACAAAAAATATAAAGCAGTATCCTGCTTGACTTCTATCCTGGTCTCTGCCCTTATAGAACAAGTAAAATCAATTCTCAGGCTCCCTCCCTACCCTTGGGTGAGATTAACCAGCCTGTCCACAGAAATGACCTGCTAAAAACCTCTGATGCAGGTAGCCAGAGGCCTTTGGAGAAGGGATGACTCCCCAGAGGGTCCACTGCTGTCCCCTCTAAGGTAACTGTGAAATCACTTGAAATTATTTTGGACCAAATCGTAATTGAAATATAAAACTACTCACGTAATCGTGCCAATTATCTACCTCACTGTGGACTTTTTGTTTCTCTCTACCTATCATAGCTACAAGCCATATGTGACCAGTGAGCACTTGATATGTGGCTAATCCAAATCGAGACCTGCCATGAGTATAAAGTCCACCGATTTTGAAGGCAAAAAGAATATAAAATACCCCATTAACAAATTCTATATTGCATTTTGAAATGTTAACATTTCGTATGTACTGGGTTCAATAAAACATTAAAATTAATTTCACCTTTTTTAATGTCGCTACTGAAGAATTTAAAATTATGTGTCTCACATTATATTTCTAGTTGCAGTGCTTCTCTAGATTTGAATTCCTTTTCACAACAGCATGAATAGGTTTCATGTCAACCTACCATAACTGGTGTTATTTGAATACAATCCTAAAGCTAAAATTAATTCACTTGGACTTCTCTTTTGAATTACTTTGTGTATTTCCCCTAATGGTTCCTGCCAATTCCCATTAAGATTTAAATATTTAAGTGTTCCAGTAAGACAATCACAGCTACCTTGAACCTAGAATATCACGTAATCACCAGATAGACCCCATCAGACTGGGAGTCAAAACATTTTAATGCTGTGCTATTTAAAAAGCAATTCCCAATCCCTATTCTTTATCTCGCAATCAGAATATAACATTTCTTCTGGCTGTTATGACCTCGGGTATTAGAATTTCACTCTATGCAGCTGAGAAAATATTCAAACCCATATTTCTACTATAAGACAAAGGAGGGCTGGGTATTCTCCATAGAGGAGAAGGAGGAAAGCCACTTACCTGCCTTCTATTGGTTTCCAATGGATGAAATAATGAACATCTGATTAAACTGGGGGTTGAACACTGATTTTTTTTTTAAAAGGAAAGTCAAACAAACATTCCACCTGACCTCTGAATGTCAGTAGACTTTAAAGTTTCTTCCCAGCTGTGTTTCTTTGTGATCAGCAGAGATCAGAATAAGTTGGAGCGATTTGGTTAAAAATAATAATAATAAAAATAAAAGTGACTCCATGGAAATACAACCTCCATTGTCTAGCCCAGTGCTATCCACAGGGTGGTCTGTCCACAACTAGTTTGTGACTGGTCTGCAATAACACAAGTATAGAAATTGAGAGTAAACATTTGGAAATTTTGATAGCAATCTGACAAAGTATTTATGTTGCTTGAATGTAACAAAAATAAAAGCGCTTATAGTTTATATGTCTTTTTCAAATATTTCATCTTTTTTGTATTTTTTTACTGATAAACAAAAGTAGGTCAGCCCAAAACAAATTGTAAATTAAATTACTAATGGTTCCTTTCAGAAACAATACCCTAAACCAACTCACCGGAATCCTCCATTTTCTGGTCATCTCATTCTACATCTGTAGGAGTTGGGAGGCAGAAGGTAATAAAGGGGAAATGGAGCTGAAACTACCTTCTTAGGGAGGAAAAACCACCACTTAGGAGAGGGTGAGAAAAGCACAACTATGTCCATGACATAGCTAGGATTAGGGTCTATAACACTATAATATTTCTACCACTGCAATTACAATGCCGCATTTCTTCAATTATAAAATGCCATGGATTATAAATCACACTGTGATGTAATATGCAAGTGATGGGTCCTGACTGAATATTAAATTATAAACAAACTAAAGTTCACATGTGGAATGATTACACCTCAACTGAACAAAAATGTCAAGTGTTCATTAAAGACACGCGGAATCAAGTAATGGTGTTTTTTAAAAGCCTTCTAGGTTGAAGTTAAAAGCTAAAGATTTCTAGGTGAGTAAAAAGCCCATTAGTAAACACCAACCACATACAAAATGTTCTGAGGGACAGAAAAATGAAGCAGCAGCCCCTGAAGAATTCACAATCGAGATGGCAAGACAGATGGTACCCAAAATATCAAGGGGCAGAGAGTTAGGCAGCTTAAGCATCAAATGACTCGCACTGGCAGTCACTTCAATCACAGTCCCTCTCGAAACTCCTTCCTTCCTTAGGCCCTGTACCAGCCCACAGAGAGGTTCCCAAGAAGGCTGTATCCTTCTCGGTGACTGTGACCCAAGGTCAAGGGCTGAGCAAGGAGTCAGGCATCCGCGCTCCTGCCCCACAGCCAGCACTCACCAGCTGTTTGTGTGCCTGGGCAGCTAAGCATCCGTGTCCTCCTGCGTAAAACGGGTCAATAACACATAACCCTCAGGGTTACGGGGATGGTGGGTTTTGATGCTAAAATCTTTGGGGATCTGGGCAAGTTGTAGACTGAAGAAAAGAAGCCACAGCCCGGAGGGGAAGGGGGACTCCCAGAGAAAGCAGACCTTGGGGAGATGGAGAGAGGGAGCTTCTTCCACCCTACATTGGACACTGGCAGGGAGAGAGGAAGCAAGTGGGGCAGGCGGTACTTTAGGGACCTCTCCTTTCCATGGGGGGGTGGGAGGGGTGTTCTCTATGAAAAGTGGGCTCCAAGGAGGAGGTGGAGTAAGGGGACTCAAGCGAGCTGAGAAGTCTGCGTGCTTCCCGGAGAACCTGAGTGTGTGTGGGGAGCAGGGGCCCCTACAAGGACGCCACGTGGGAAGAGGCTGAGCAGAGGCCGTGGCTCCCAGTGTGTGCGGTCACCAGCCTCTAGCAGTGTCCCCAGGGGAAGCCATGCAGCCTTCATCCTCCAAGGCTCAGGAAGCCCCAGTCAAGGAGGAAGTGCAAGCGGGGGAGCCTAACGGACTGCAAGGAAAGGAGGAGTGTCCATAGGGAGGTTTCGGGGAGGTCAGAGAGTGGGGTACCATCAGGACACACGAGAGGGGTGCTACTTCTGGGAAAACCGACACCTGCCTCAGGCTGTGGTTAACTGGAAAACTGGAGGAACGGCATCTGGGAGGTGGCAGCAGGGAGTCAGGCCCCTCCTCCAGACCCCAGGGCCCTGGGAGTGTCCTGCCAGGGCAACAGTGGCTAAGGAAAGGCAGGGCCCATGAAGGAGCCTGGAATCAAAGTGTGGGGAAGCAGCCGAGCTCAGTTTCGTCACTCATAGAACACTCGGTCACTAGGTACTCGGTTTTCATGGACTTCCAGACCTCTGGCTGCTACCACACATGCTGGCGCAGAAAAGTTGGGCAGAGAGTAGGTTTAAAAAGCCTCATTTAAGGGTGGGGGAGGGGAGGGGAGGGGAGGCTGACAGCAGCCCACCTAAGCGCAGATGTGTGCAGAGGAGCTGCCGGGCAATTCAAGATACCTGTCAGCTGAGTATCCCTTGAGAAAATGACTGTGCACCACGTCAAGCCAGAGAACCTGAACGGAAGAACTCACAGAATTTGAAGATAAGCAGGTACCTATTAAGTTCCTGCCAGGTCAGGCACCAGGCATAGCACCTCCACATACCAACACACCATACACAAAGAGAATGAAAGACGGTTTCCGGTACCTGTTCTGCCCTTGAAAATCGTGATTAGATGAAGAGGAGCATAGAGAAGTCTAAAAGAGACCTAAGAGACGTATCAACCAAATGCAACAAGGTATTTAGTATGAAGGCGCTTTTAGGTTTCATACGGGTTCATTTATTTTTAGAGACGATAATTATGTTTCGGGGAAAAAAAAAAGCCCCAATCAAGGGCTTCCCTGGTGGTGCAGGGGTTGAGAGTCCGCCTGCCGATGTAGGGGACACGGGTTCGTGCCCCGGTCCGGGAAGATCCCACATGCCACGGAGCGTCTGGGCCCATGAGCCATGGCCACTGAGCCTGTGCTCCGCAACGGGAGAGGCCACAACAGTGAGAGGCCCACGTACTGCAAAAAGGAAAAAAAAAAAGCCCCAATCATTTAGAGTTACATACTGAAATATATACAGATGAAATGCAATGCTGAGGATTTATTTCAAACTAATCACGTGAGCAGGAGGGGTTCTTGATAAAACAAAATGGGTTGTACATTAATAATTACTGAAGCTGGGTGATGGTTACACAGGAGCTCCTACTGAGTTCTCCTCTGCAGATGTTTCCAATTTCCAATTAAAAAACAAATAAATGAGAGGCAATACGTGAAGGTACAGTACATTGTTTGGAACCTAGCTGTGTCAGTTTGATGACAGTACTGCAACACACTCGAAACTCTGAAAGTGTGTTTAATTGATGAGTACACCTAAGGCTTTAAAGGTAGATCAACAGTTCCATAGGGGTGGAGTCTTTTTTCTTTAAGTTTTCTAAGGAAGCACGACTAGCTGGCTGTACATACATGCAGTCACGCTTGAGAAGATCCAGGAACTACATCTGCCCAAACAGTGTGTCACCTTGACAGCCAACTTTGGCACCTTCCCCTCCAATGACATGAAGTTAAGTTTGACTGATTCACAGGTGTGATGGCCAACAGACTCCTGTCATGCTTTATTGCTGAGATGAGGAATCAAGCAACGGAAAGGTGCCAAGTGTCAGGCATCCTCGATGTGACTGGCATCCCCATCTTAAAGCCACCGGAGGAATGACAATAAGCCAGGGAATAAGCCTGCTCTAAAAAAGTTAACAGCTGATAACGTTGATTTGATAATCACCTACTGCCCTCACTTCTGTGAGACCCACATCATGACCATATTCAGCACAGCTGGGTTGAAATAAGCATTGGGACTTTCCTGATGGCGCAGTGGTTAAGAATCCACCTGCCAATGCAGGCGACATGGGTTCGAGCCCTGGTCTGGGAAGATCCCACATGCCGTATAGCAACTAAGCCCGTGCTCCACAACTACTGAGCCTGTGCTCTAGAGCCTGCAAGCCACAACTACTGAGCCTGCAGGCCACAACTACTGAAGCCCGTGCACCTAGAGCCCATGCTCTGCAGCAAGAGAAGCCACCGCGATGAGAAGCCCCTGCACCGCAACAAAGAGTAGCCCCCCGCTTGCTGCAACTAGAGTAAGCCCACGCGCAGTAACGAAGACCCAATGCAGCCAAAAATAAATAAATAAATAAATTTAAAAAGAAGAAATAAGCATTAAGGTTGAGAGATCAAACCACCCTACACCCTCCCCACCCTACACACACACACACACACACACACACACACACTCCCTTACTCTTCCATCACCAAACTCAGGACACCGGATGACCACTTTGCAAAGGATTGGCTTAAGCCAGTGGTGATTTTGCCCCCCAGGGGACATTCGGCATTGTTTGGAGACACTTTTAGTTGCCACAACTAATTAGGGAGAGGCGCTTCCGGCACCTGATGGGTGGAGGCCAAGGACACTGCTCAACATGCTCCCATGTATAGGACCCCCCCACACAACAAAGAATTATCTGGCCTAAATGTCAATGGGCTCCAGTTGAGAAGCCCAGGCTTAAACAAGTAAAATTAAGGGCTAAAGGAAGATTCAGACTTGTTCAGAGAGGGATGGAGTCTTTTACAAGTCCTGCATTTATATATTTCTACCAATATTCTTTAACCAGATGTGGTATTTGATGCCACGCTCTCTGGTGTAGCTCTTTTTTTGTTCACTAACAAGAGGGGCCAGACACTTGAGAGACTACAACTGCCAAGACCAATATTTGCTTTTTTCCAACGGCCATGTTTACCCAAGATTATTCTGCCCTTGGTGAACTGGAAATTAACTGGCTGTTGACACACTTGGAATAGAGCCAAGGAATTGTCTGGCATCCTTTCCCATGATGGCAAAGAGGGAACGTGGTTCAAGAAGACCAATCTGTAAAACTTTGGGATGGAAAAGTCTGGATGCAAAGACCACCTCAACTTTTGGATGGAATCCCTCTGCAACCACTTTGAAAACAAGTTGCTCTCAACAGGGCAATAAGATTTTCAACAGCACAGGAGAGCTTTGAGAAGAGGAAGAAGAAAGGCAGGGGCATAAGGAAAGCTACACAGTGAGGGAAGGAAGAGGGAGAACAAGTATCACCAAATAATTTAACAGCACTTTGACCCAAAGAAGGCAGAAAGGAGAACAAATTCACACCTAATTACTACTCCGTCAACTGTAGTTTTACAGCCGGGAAAGACTATCTTTAGCTTGACTGTTAACCCTGAAATATAACCCACCATCGACCTCCATGGGGACCAATCATAGATTCTCTTCTTGTTTGATTTCTACTATCTACATTCACATAGCTGGCCTGTTTACATAATAGATACTATTGGTATCTGAAATTCAGCTACACCTGATCTGCACAATCACACAATTTCTCTCGCGGGCCACAGAGCTGCTTTTTTCACAGCCATTCACTCCACTTTATCACAAAAATTCAAATGCGGCTACAATTACTACCAAGTTCACCTGCTTACATGAGAAGCCAAGAGATTTTGGACTAAAGACTGTACCAACACCAAACGTGAACTCCAACTGCTATCCATTCAAGAAAGTCTGGGAGCCAAGGTGTGCCTGAGATGGCGATCCCGACATCCTGGCCATCCTGCGCACCAGTGCTTGGACTAATGCGGCCTCTGATGGGAAATTTCTCCATCTCCCGGTGTCTCCTAGAAAGGTGCTGAGGCGCTAGACCCAGAAAGCCAGACCAGACATGCCCTGCCCCAAGTGTCCATGCTTTGGGGTACGGAGGGCAAGGTCAGAGTAGACCCACCCTTCAGTTCTCCCATGAGAACTCACACCCAACCTCTGGCCTAAAGGGGTTGAATAGTGGCCCCCCAAAAGCTATGTCCACAACTTAGTCATGGGAACCTGTATATATGGCCTGATTTGGAAAAAGTCTGCAGATGTATATCTGGATATTGAGGATACTGAGTTGAGATCATCCTGAATTACACGGGTAGGCCCTAAATCCAATGAGAGGTGTCCTTATAAGAGCGAGAAGAGAAGCCACAGAAGACAGGGGTATGTGTGAAGTGCGGTAGCCACAAGGCAAGGCATTCCTGGAGCCACCAGGAGTGAGAAGAGGTCAGGGATGATTCTCCCCTGGAGGCTTCAGAGGGAGCACGGCTCTGCCAACACCCCAGTTTTGACTTCGGACCTCCGGAACTGGTAAAGAATCAATTTCTGATGTAGTGAGTGAAAGACAGCAAAATAAGCCGCTTGGGGATAATGATTATTTTGAGCTGTAGTCAAGGGAGGAACAGCAAATGCAAGCAGAGGCTTTCTCTGAACTCCCCTTACCTGCCCCAAGATAAACCTCGAAAAGCAATTCGATTGTATAAATCCCTCCCCTGCAGTTTCATCAACCGGGGAAGACCGACTCACCTCACCTCAGGAGAGGAGATTGGAAGTCGACAGCACACCCAGACAAATTTTGTTATCACTCCTCCCATCTATTCTTCAAAGAGTCCATTCATCTTCCCTAAAAATCCCTTATTCTCTCCAAAGAGGCCTACATCTCCCTGCCTTTTCCCTACTGAGGTGGTATTTAAGCCTGAATTCTATCTCTACTTCTTAGAGTTACTCATTGTTACCCCATGTACATCTCCCATTATACATGAGGTGATACATGTCAAGAAACTTCTGTTTTTCTCTTGTCAATCTTTTATTACAGGAGATCTCAGCAAGGTAGAGAACTCAGAAAGGTAGAGAAAAAACTATTTTCCCTCCCCTACATAAGCCACCCAACTTGTGGTAATTGGTTAAGACGGCCCTGGGAAGCTACTCCATGATCCAACACTGGGCCTGACCAGCCTCAGCATGGCCGGGTCAGGGTATACCTGGGCATCCCCCCAACGCTTCTGCCTGCAGCTCCTAAAGAGCTCAGGAAGGTGGGGCTGAGGATATGTCTTTGGCCCTGAAAGCCCGGGCCAAAGATGTTTTCCAAAGGACGAGCTCTGGGGAATGGTCAGAAAAGTGATTCCACCTGTCACAGGCAGAGCACCACCCCAAGCCACAACCCTTCCCAGAGCATCTGGGAGAAAAAACTCTAACACCTTGAGGGCCCTCGGATAAAGGGTCGTCATCATCAACCACCTCTGCTGACACTTCCTGAGGACTTCCCACCAGCCACACCACTGTGTAACTTTCGACAACGTTAAGAGGTAACTACTTATTCTGGGTTTTGATTTCATCATTTTCTGCCTTTCCTTTAAATTGATACCTCTTACATATATAGGCCTGAAAAATATCGTTTAGTGCTGCACGTAAAAAGATACTGGCCCTGGGCTTCCCTGGTGGCGCAGTGGTTGAGAGTCCGCCTGCCGATGCAGGGGACACGGGTTCGTGCCCCGGTCCGGGAAGATCCCACATGCCGCAGAGCGGCTGGGCCCGTGAGCCATGGCCGCTGAGCCTGCGCGTCCGGAGCCTATGCTCTGCAATGGGAGAGGCCACAACAGTGAGAGGCCTGCGTACCGCAAAAAGAAAGAAAAAAAAAAAAAGAAAGTAAAAAGACACTGGCCCTGTTCCTAAGGAAAGTGAAGCAGAGGGAGCTTGAGCAGTTTGCCCCCAGGTTGCTGGGCGAGTTGGTGCAGGAGCCAGAACCGTGACTTGGAGCAGACTGCAGAGCCCGTGTCTCCAGCCCTGGGTCACACTCTGCTCTGTCTCACTCGAGCCCAGGAGGCCTGTACCACCCCCAGCCCCACTGCAGTGCTCTGTGCCAGGCGCCCCTGCCTAAGCCCCACTGTGGCACGGGCCCCATCCCTGGTCCAAGCCTCAGCCACTGCCCAGGCCCCTTTCCCTTGACCCCATTACCTAATGGGGTTCAACAATAATTAGGTACATAGAAATGCTCATGCCCAGTATCAGGGGCTCGAGCACTCTATCCAAACGGGAACAGTGACATCTAAGTGAACGGTTACATCGTAAGGACCATAGGGGACCAGAGAAGAGGGAGTTCCTAAACCACACGTGTCATCTTCATCTACAAACCAGCATCAGCTCCTGCTAAAGTTAATGACCCCCATAAAGGCACGCACCTCACACTCAAGCAAGGTCCTGTCACTCTGTCAGCAGTGCCACCGCCCCTAGGGGAGGCCACACCGGCTAACTGCTCGGATTCCAACCTCCACCAAGGTTCCAGGCGTCTCTGGGACACACAAAGGTGTACAACCTTTTCAGCCAGCGCTTTCTCTTAGCCAAGTACTCTGACAATGCATTTCAGACGCCTTTGAAATGCCCAGCCCCTTAAGCCAGTAATCACAATGATGGCGATCTATCATCACAGCATAATCTTACATGCAGAAATGCTTTCATATATTAGGACTCTAAACCTTCATTCTTCATGCTAATAAGAACTTGGAAACAACCTGAAGATCCAAAAGAAGGAGCTAAGTTGACAGGGTTTCATTCTCTCGACTAGATATATAGCTGAAAAAGTGCTCCTTATGACATTGAGAAAATGCTTACTCTGTAGTAAGTAGAAAAACCAGAATAAATTGTACTTACAGCACGATCACAACCAATCCACCCCATGGAGGAAAAATCTGATAGGAAGTTAGTCAAAATGCAAATTTTTCCTGAGTGGTGGGGCTATGGGTATTTCTCTTTTACTTTTTAATTTTGCTACACATTTTCTATAATGACTAGGTATTAAAATTAAGAGCAGAAGAAAAATGAACTTCCTATTTAAGGAAAAAGATGATGAAGGTGGGCTTCCCTGGTGGCGCAGTGGTTGGGAGTCCGCCTGCCGATGCAGGGGACATGGGTTCGTGCCCCAGTCCAGGAAGCTCCCACATGCCGCAGAGCGGCTGGGCCCGTGAGCCATGGCCGCTGAGCCTGCACGTCCGGAGCCTGTGCTCCGCAACGGGAGAGGCCACAGCAGTGAGAGGCGCGCGTGCCACAAAAAAAAAAAAAAAAAAAGAAGGTTCCCATGGCTCCCCACTGCTGCCAGAGTTGTTCAGAAGGCCACAGAGAACCCTTCACAAGTGAGTGCTACTTCCCTCCTCAGCTTCCATGGCTCCTTCCCCCCGACCCCGTGCACCCTACTTTCTAGGCACATCTAATTACTTCATATTCCCAGCATCGGCCTTACACCCTCCCTGTCAGTGCTCGGACACGCACTCGTGTGTGCGTCCCTTCTTCTCTCTCCCACTGGGATGCAGGTTCCAGGAAGGCATGGGTTATTATCTTGGAGTCACTCCTGTAACCCCAGAGCCTAGTGAAGTCTCTGGTGTATCATAAGTCAATAGACGTTTGCCAAGGGAATGAGTCAGAAGCTCTGAAGACTTGCTCACATGCAGTTTCATCCCTAACGTTTTCCCCGGACACCAGCCTCTCTTGGCCCCCTACGCCCTATCAGGAGTTACCTGTTCACACCTGGTTTCACAGAACACCACACATACCTGGTCTAACAGGACATTTGCCATGTTGTAGTTTAGTTATTTCTTTCCCACATTAGCAACAGCCAATCAGATAAACCATGCACACTTAAGCCTGAGAGTTTTACCTGTATCATCTCCCTTTCCCTCACAGCAACTAGAGGTAGTTATTATCATCATCACGGATGAAGGAACTGAGGCTTGAACATGTTAAGTGACACACTCACTCCCACAGCTAGGAAACAGCAGGGCTTGTCTGACTCCAGAGCCCAGGCCTTGACAATGCTACCCCAGGGCCAGTTTCTTTGTCTGTCCTCTACAGTGGACTGGAAACTTCTTGTGGGCAGGAAGTACATTTTGCCACTTGTCGAAAGCTGGCCAACGTTGCTGCAGACAGCAGACGTTCCAATATTTGATTTGAACCACAAGAGGATGGCCTTACCATGAACTATACCAACTCATCATGTGAGATGACCCCAGACCTACACAGGTGGAAGTTTAAAGGGTCTGCCTAGCAGAACAAGGGTAATCAAAACAGGTTCAGGTTCATTCAGATTAATACAGAGCTATGTAAGGAATTTCAGGGTGCAAATGTTGCCAGAGAGTACCCCTCCAGCAACCCAGAAGCACTTAATTAAGAAGTGGCATGTTAATTGTTGCTCTTAAATCCCCATGAGCACAGATCCTCTAAAACCCTCTACTGGGCAATAATGTCTTAAATTTGGGGCACAGATCATATTTCAAAAAGCTCTTTCAGGTACATCATCTGTCAGCCCAGTGCAATTTATTGTGGAGATACTTTGATGCTTTCAAATTTTCCTTATAATTCTAAGTTAGGTGACTTCCCGCTATTCCAAACTAATGAAATTTTTTTACTGTACTGAAAGAATATTGTAAACGTTTCTCAAAATATTTATGAACTTTATTCACCCCTGGCACGTCAGGAAGAAGTCTGTGCCCTGAGTGCTAGCTGGGACATCACCCAGCATGCACACCCGCAGTGTTTTAACACTTATTAGCAGCTTGTCTGGGGTTACTGCTGGTGAAGCTTTAGCAAGCAGACACGCACAAATTAGCAGGTCCAACATGGAGCTCTACTCTGTGGGGCACAGGCGACAAGTAGATATTTTTAATCGTTTCTGAAAACATATATGTCAATAGGGAAAATGCAGCATCTTACATAGCATGAGAAAATTAACATGTTTAGGAAAAACGACACCAAAGTGTGACATCTATAAGGTATATAAGCCAGGAGGTGGCTAACCTAGGCAAAACCTGAAGTGGTCACAGAACTCTCTCATCCAGGTCTGAAATCTTCGTAGATTAAAAGCGGGGGTGGGGGGGGTTGCCACCATCATGGGAAAAGGCCAATCAGATCATCTTTACTTTTACCTGTGAGACCAGCCTCTGCACCCCATGATAAAGCCAGAAAGCTGGGCTACCCGATTCCTACCAGAATGTGACTTCCATCAAGTCTACAGGAGTCTGACATATGGGGAAAAGTCCACCAGACATGCCTCTGAAGGCCCAGGTCTCGGTCACCACTGTGCGTCACACAAGCCATGCGGCTATGGTTCTGAGCCCCTCAGTCTCCCTTCCTCACCTGTGGAATAGGACACGACCTGTTTACAGCCCTGACCTCTGACAGTATTAGGATATGTGCAATCATTTTAAAAGCTAAAACACCACCACGGAGGATATGCACACTGTTATTTTTTTTTTAAATTAAATGTCCCCTATGAACTAATTTATTGGCTCAAAGAGTAGGAATTGCACGTATGGCTCTGGGCTAGGGGTTAGGAACACAGGAGGGAGGTAAAGCCAGGGCTCTGCAGCAGAACCGTCCTCCAAATCTGGGGGAGGAGAGACCCACAAATGAATACGATATAATGGGATGCGCACTGTGGTGGGTGGGGTCATCCAAAGTCATCCTAGGGAATACTGGTGCGGGGACGTGAAGGAACTGCAGAAAGGGGCATCCCACAGGAGCCAGGGGGAGCTGACTCTGGAAAACGACAGGGAGCACAGCTCGCACTGGAGAGGGGCCACAGCAATTGGACATCACGTACAGGAAGCGGCAGGAAGGCTGGGGCATTTTAGAAGAATAGGAACGTTTCAGGAAGGCTAGCTTGAGGCGGGTCAGAGGGAGGAGCAGTCAGAGAGCTGGGTACCACCACCTGTGTGACCGCATCTCACCCTCACTATTCGGCTGTTACCTTCACAAAGCGCAAGTTAAAAGTGAGGACCACCAGGGCTTCCCTGTTGGCGCAGTGGTTGAGAGTCCGCCTGCCGATGCAGGGAACACGGGTTCGTGCCCCGGTCCGGGAAGATCCCACGTGCCGCGGAGTGGCTGGGTCCGTGAGCCATGGCCGCTGAGCCTGTGCGTCCGGAGCCTGTGCTCCGCAACGGGAGAGGCCACAACAGTGAGAGGCCCGCGTACCGTAAGTAAGTAAGTAAATAAATAAATAAATAAATAAATAAATAAAAGTGAGGACCACAAGCCAGACACCAGGACTCAGGCCACTGTCTCAGGGACCCCTCGGTTGTCGCATAGTTACTGCACTCCCAGCACGTGGAAGTTACACAAGAGCTAAGGCAGCAAGACATGTGGGTAAAAACAAACGAAAATGGTTTCAAGAAAAACATTTTTTTAAGATCAGAAGTCGTCGAGGCTATCATAGAGACATATTTATGTAATATGGGGCTTCAAGTTGGCTCTAGAGAAAAATATAATTAGAACATATCATTAGTTGAAAAGGAGAGAATTTCCCTCAAACCGCTGAGGTGTATCTGTGATGCACCAGGTATCAGGAATTTGAAGATGAGTAAGACACTGTCCTTGGCATCTAACGGCAGGGGGAAGTGGGGGGTCAGGACAGGAGAGAGAGGAGTAAGGGGAGCCTTCTCAAGGAAGAGGATGTTTAAATCTGCAGGCTGACAAGAAAAGAGAAGGAGAGGAAAGGGGGAAGGGGTGGGTGGGAAACTGCAAGCGGCAGAGTTCCTGAGAGGAACCTGGCCCATCAGGGAACCCTCAAGTAGTTCAGAAAGGCCAAGCCAGGGGGTCAGTAATATTCTGGAAAAGGAGTGGTGAAGGCTGACAACAGCAACAGGCCACCGGGTACTAGCGCAGAGAATGACGCCTTTTTCCAAGAAAAGAGACTTTTTATCTAAACATTTTCCTCTACCCCATACAAAGTGTTTGGCTCACTGGTGCTTGGAAATGTAGACGATTGTTCCTGGAATGTCAGAACCCTGCATGCACTTTCTGTTGAACAATGCAGGAGAAGGGTGGCGCATTCAGCCACAGGACTCCCTAGAGGACTGTGACATAAGGTAAACTCACCTGTAAAGTGGTCCCCTGGCAGAGACCCTAAGGAAGGCCTTGGAATTATCCCACACAAGGCTCTGGCTCCTCTGGTGAAAGCATTAACTGGTAAGGAGAGGGCTTAAGGAAATGCAGACACACCCGCTGAGGAGGGGCCCCAATGGGGCGTGTCACATTCCTTTGAAAACAGGGCCCCTGCTCTAATTTGTGTAATCAGACCAGAGATTGGAGGGCGGAACTCTGCTTCCCATTTACTACAATATCACGCTCCAGCCCAGGAAACCCCACCAGGGCTTTTGTTTGGAATTCTTTTTCCTTGATTAGGTGTAAGCCCTATTATTCCCGCCACTCCAAAATACCACATGGGTCTGATGAAGCCGCAATGCGCAGCACAGACACCAACTCCTGTGAATCAGGCAAGCTCACTCTTTCCTTCTCTGTCGTTTTAGAATGATTTCTTTTTCATTCCCTACTCGGTAGAGGAAGGGGGGGAGCAGGGACATTCTGCACAGCTGGAAAGTCAAATCGTTTGCACTCTCTGCCATGTGAACCCAGGGGAACACTCCCGGGCTGCACACACAGCCTCTCGCTGCCCGGCCAGCTCTGCAGGATCAGCTAGTGAGAGGGGATGAAGGGGGCCGCAAAGCCCTATCTGTACACAGCATCTTTGCCAAGGCTGCTCTCGGTGGAGCTGTTCCTCACTCTGCCTCCTGGAAGGACTGGCAGGGCTGCACTGCGATGCTATCTGGCTGCCTTCGTTATGTAATTCAGCTGGGATCCAACCCCAAAGGCGGGCTGAGGAGCAGGATGGGGGTCATGGGCCAGTTGGAAGACAGATTCCAGCATGATCGACATTTCTTACAAGGAAAGACAGAGGTTAGAGGTAAATTTCACTTCAAAGCAGCAAATATGGGAATTGGCAAAGAGAATAAATCATTTCATTATTTAGTAAATACTTGAGCAATGTAAGAGACATGTTCTGTGGTCCATACAGCCTCAAGGACCATGGGGCCTGCCTCACCTCCTCCCCTTCCCCTCCACCAAAGCCCTCTGGGTGGTGAGGGCTGAGAACAGCAACAGGCCACACCAGGTACTAGCGCAGAGAATGACGCCTTTTTCCAAGAAAAAGGGGTGGAGCTCTGAACCTAAGGCAGTTAATCCATTGTCAGGCCAGGGACCTAATATTTAGGTGACCTGGCTCCAGCAAGCCAATTTTTGCCAAGATTGTCCCCAGTCACTGAGCCTTTCTGTTTGATGAAACCCTGGCAGGGAGCTTGGAAAAGTTAGGAAGTCAGAAAGGCCGGGGCTGGACCTGCAAGTTCAAGTGCATAACAAGAGGATCAAGGACACCCCAAGATAGGATCAGAGGTGCAGGAGCCCAGAAGAGCACCTTGAGTGTCTCAGTCCAATTCCCCTGAGCCCCATGGGTGCTGTACTTCCCATCCTCTGGTATCAAAGACGACACACAGAAACCATCCCTGTTTACCAAACTGATGTGAATAGGTGTCTACCACAACCAAAGACCCCTGCCTGAAATAAGCACCCAATGTGTGCCCAGTGCTATCTCAGAGCCGGTGTGACAGATAAAACCTCTCACTGGATAACTGCAGAATGTGGCAGCACGGCTGCAAGAAAGTGCTAGCGAGAGAATACACACAGTCTGGCTCAAGAATGGAGAGCACAGCTCACTTTGGGCCAGATTAACCAGATGGTGCTCCTTAGGAGAGAAGGGACTCCAATTTGCCCAGGAAGAGCAGGAAGGGTGTAGCTGAACACTGAGGAGAAAGTTGATAATCTCTCTGTGAAACAAGACTTCATTCTAATTCCTCTGGGCTGCGGCCACATCCGCTGGCCTCATTTACTTAGACTGTAGCCCACGCAGAACTGGGAGAGGTTCTGCTGGCCAGCTCTCCTGCCTCGATCTTTGGTGATCCTAGTAAAATACAGCAATCCCCGGGGTAGGCTACTTAGCGCTCTCTTATTAACAACTGGCCTGCATGCTGAAAAGCAAGAGGCACGTCAGGCTGCTGGGGAATCCTGCCTCTGAACTCCTCCCGGCCTGCTTTCCTGTTCACATCACGAGCAGAAGGGCAAGGGGACGTTCATTCACAGCAGTCCAAGTGGAATCAGGAACTACATCCTGGACTTGTGGGAGGCGTTCAGTGATGAGGGTGGGAGTGGAGACAGAAAACAAATAAAGACAACACAAGCAGGTGGGTCGGTAAGAAGCTTATCATTTATCAGGAAATATGACATGGACACAATTGACCCAATCACATGCATGCACACACTAACTGCTGTAAGGTGTACATAAAATAGATGAGGAAATCATTTCTAAATCCTGTATTTGAGGAAACTTGCATTGAGAAATGCAGTTGAGTGGGAATATAAAATGCCCGTAGTTATGTAGGCAATATCAACATTACTGTACAAACATGATTTAAATTAGTAAAATGAATGACAATGATGGCTTTCAAGGTTTTTTGTTTTTAAGCAGCCAAGTGTTGCTTTTTTTTTTTTTTAATGTAACTTTACTCAGAAGCCAATAAGCAATGCAGATTCATAAAGGCAGAGCTGCTCTGGTTGAAATGGGGGCACAAGACTTGGAGCCCCCAGTTCTGCAGGTCGCTCACAGGCCTCCACAGAGTACACAGGGCTCCAGGAAGGAATCACAGCTGGAAAACCCTTCCTGTAAATGTATTAAGGGCTGGCGTCTTTCAGGCACACGTGGTCATTTTGAATTTACCTAGGAGAAGTGTTCCCAGGTAGTGGAATGTACTTGCAAAAAAGGATGACTGTTTACAAGGTAAGGACTGAGGTTACATTCTGAGCCTGTGGTTTTAATTTTAACTCTGCCAGCCTACCTCTAGCAACCCAGAAACTGACCTCTCAACCACATGGAAGTGCCAGAGATCTGGGCTATCGCATCGCACACCTGTGTGTGTTATTCTCTTCCTCTGATACATCTGGTTCTTGACATGTCTAAATTCACTGCCCGCGTGCAGTCCCCAAAGTGCCTCTGAATCTGACCATTAGTAAGGATTTTCTGAATTTCAACCCTGCCAATTTATTCTCAGGGCACATTTACAACATGGCTCCACCTGCTTCAAGAGAACATGACTTTTATACCCCAAGACTCCACCCCAACCTGCGTCTGTGCCACTGGCTAGACCCCCTCTACTGAACCCACACCCTCCAGAAAAATCAGATCACCAGGTTCATGTACGTTAGCCTGGCCCAAAGTGTTGCCTAGGGTTGCTGCAGAGGTCCTGTGGTCCAGGAATTCCTCAGAGGCTTCAGCAGGCTCCAAATGGTGTGAATTTCTTAGAGGAGAACCAAGAAGGAGCACCTCAATGCATCAGGAATGTTTTGTGTGCGTGGCATGTCTCACATCACTGCCACGTCCTTTGGGAAAAAAATCAGTGACTTAAACATTTCCCCCAATTATAATCAATTTGACATTTTCTTATGAATACTGTCCAGTAAAGATAACTAAATCATAAATGTGTGGAAATCAGCCAACAAATGGTAAATTACAAGTAATGTCCCATTAAAATGAGGAAGACGACAAGGACACGTGCTAGTTCTACTCAACATTTTACTCCATGCTCTAACTAATGCAGAGAAATGAAGTAAGGTAAAAATACTTGAAAGGAGGCAGGCCTTCTTCATTTTTTGCTAATGAAATGCCTGTCTGCCTAGAATCTAGTCAATTATAGATGGTCAGATACAGTAACCATTTAGAAAATGTCATTTTTAAAAATTCCACTCGTTATCAAGAAGGGATGGAAGGGAGGGAGGGAGGGAAAGCGGAAAAAAATACCTAGAAAATAAACCTACCTATAAATACACCAAATCAATCTTATCTTAAATTTTACTGAAGGACAGTAAAAGAAGATACAAATAATGGAGAGAACTACCATTTCCCAGATGGGAAGACTCAATATTGTTAGACAGCAATTATCCCTCTACCAGTTTAAAAAATCAGTATGATCCAACCAACATCGCAACAGGATATTCTGCAGAACTTATAAAGCTGATTCTAAAGTTTAACTGGAAGAGAAAAAGCTTCAGATAATTAAAATATGTTTTTGAAAAATAATGAAGAGAAATCTAGCCTGACAAAACTAAACACACTGTAAAGCTATAGTAACTAAAATGGTGTGATATCATCACACAAATAAATAACAGGATAGAGAATATGAAAAACAAATACATAGATATCAAGGAGACAATAAACTTATCATTTAAAGTAAGTAAAAAGAGCAAACTATTTGACACATTACATTGGGAAAGTAAACACATAAACAAAAACTAAGTTACAAGTATACCACTAACAGACACAAAAACAAATTCCAAGTAGGTAAGAAGTATAAATGTAAAAAACTATAAAGCCGGGGCTTCCCTGGTGGCACAGTGGTTGAGAGTCCGCCTGCCGATGCAGGGGGCGCGGGTTCGTGCCCCGGTCCGGGAGGATCCCACGTGCTGCGGAACGGCTGGGCCCGTGGGCCGTGGCCGCTGAGCCTGCGCTCCGCGACGGGAGGGGCCGCAGCAGTGAGAGGCCCCCGTACCGCAAAAAAAAAAAAAAAAAAAACAAACCATAAAGCCAGGAAAAAAAATATGAAGACTCTCAGGTACAAAGAAGACTCTTATCTTCCTTTTCTGTGAGATAAAGAAAAGCTCACAGATGTGGCAACACTATGGTTAAACCTTCTATATTTTATAAACAAAGCTAAAGACATTCAGTAAAGAAACATTATTTTAAAAGACTTTTTGAGGGGGGGGAGCACAACTTGATCTATTACTTTTTACTCTTAAACTTCCTATAATGTGTAAGTATTTCATAACAAGTGAGAATTCAAATATTGTTAATAATATACATTTGTATATATTATTAAACTTTTTTCAACAAAAAAGTTAATATAAAGGAATACTTCAAGTAAGTCCTTTCATAAATATTCACAAATTAAAAATTAGTAGAGTAGAAAAAAATTTGCTTGCTATTTGTCAGGAATAAAAATAAGAGGACCGCGTGGACAATCACCTGAAATACTTTCCTTTAAACATTTTCCGGGGCTTCCCTGGTGGCGCAGTGGTTGAGAGTCCACCTGCCAATGCAGGGGACGCGGGTTCGTGCCCTGGTACGGAAAGATCCCACATGCCGCGGAGCGGCTGCGCCCGTGAGGCATGGCCGCTGATCCTGCGCGTCCGGAGCCTATGCTCCGCAACGGGAGAGGCCACAACAGTGAGAGGCCCGCATACAGCAAAAAAAAAAAAAAAACAACAAAAAAAAACAAAAAACATTTTCCTTAGAGCCTCTCCCATAGATGTTCTGGAAGAGAAACTATGCACTTGATGATTATCTGAATACATAAGTAAACAATCATCCCATAAGTAAACTAAGAATCTCATAGGGAAGGGACCTCGTAATTCCTAACCTATGGGAGGGGTGTTCTTTTTTCCTTTTAAATGGGACAGCTTTTACAAAACTCGAAAACTCTGTGATTTTTTTTTTCCCTAACAAATGCATTGTAAAAGTGTTTTTAAAAATCCAGGTCTCTGCCCAAACCTTGAGTTTTCTTCACATCTACCAGAAGGCCTACTGGAGTCTTGCTGGAGTGCTGAATTTGGGACCAAGGTGCAAAGTTACCATGTTAAGTGACACTCCCTTATTGCAAAATAGAATCCTATGCTCTGCAAAATAGAATCTTTTAGGTCTGTCTCACTGTGAGGTGGAGAAATTCACACTCAGCCAGTAGCATGATCCCATCTTTTCCATTCTTCCCAGAAACAGTCCTTCTTGGTAAAGTCATGCTTTTTATTTTACCTTTTTCTAAATAGTCAACAGGTAATCCTAAATCAGTACAATTTCCCTGTCCCATCATCCTAGAAATAGCATATGTCATTTGTTTCAAAGGTCTGCAGTTCTGAGTTTCCATCAAACAATGCTACTAATGTTTTAGTCTTTCTTTCCCAGGAGCATTTTTATGGTATCTCTTTAAGTCACCCTATGTGAAAACTATAGCTTTCTGATCGAAGTAAGGCTTAAAACTCAATCAAAATTTCCTGTCTATTTAGTATCAACAGCTGGTACAAAGAGGTCTCACTTCCTCACCCTAGATCAGGGAAATCTCATCTATAGGATTCCCAGTCACACCAAGTAGTCCCTATGGGTGTGAAACTCACAAGTGAGTATCAGCCATCCCTCAAATGTCCTCTTTCAGGATCACTTTGACGCAAAAGTGTTCCTCGCATCGTAATCATTCCTCACACCATAATCATTTGTACTAATCAAAAATTAGTACAAATATCTGTGTACTAATTTATATTACGCATCTTGCCTGATCCTGGACAAAGTTTACCCATTTGCATCTACTGATTAAGTACTCTTCTATCAGGAAATTCAGTTCTTTGAAATCCTCCATCAAGCCTAGTGAGAAAAAAGTCATAAAATTCCAAGACTGAAACTGTTGTGTTCTGTAGCTTAGGCTACCAGGAAAAAAATAACTACAAATTAAAAGACATTTATCACAAGCTAATCTCTTAGCACAAAAATTAAACAATAACTATTAAACAGAACCATTATTTATACAATTTTTCCTGACAACTTAAGTATTTTATAAATAACAAGGAAGCATTTTTTTCCACCTAAGTTATATGAAGTGACAAAGCATAACACAAAGTAGGCAAGTATTCAGTCCCTTCTGTATTAAATTATGGTTATAAAATGCATTTATTTTTATGTGCATTTATTAAAAGCCTTGAAATGACACACACCAAATTCTTAACACTCTTTAGGAAGAGGTGGGAAAAGGTGAGAAGGAGAGAGACTTTTACAGTTGATTTTCTAAATATCTGTATTACTTGAATTCTCTAACATGTATCAGTTTTGTCATTTTAAAACTATGAAACATGCAAAAGAATGCTGGCACAGATGCACTGAAAATGGCACTGTAGTAAATTGCTGGGGCACTGTAAATAGGTACAATCTTTTCGCCAGGTATGGAATGGCTTTAAACATATCTATATCCATTGACTCTGCAATCATATGCTTTACCAGTTTTCTATAACGTGGCTATCTTAATTTTTATAAAGAAAAACAATGTAGCTTAATACATATATCACCTTAGATCTTTAAAATCTGGGCTTTTGAAAGGTAGAAAAATAATAGTAGAGTTGATTCTTGCTATTTGCAGTAGTTATGTTCTGCAAAGTCACCACAGACAATGAACTAGTCAATACTTGACTATTGCTCCAAGGGGAAATCCAGGGTTAGGTTCTTATGAGCCTCCAGTCACAGCAGTTTCATCAACTCATCAATATATAACCCTGTGATATCTGTGTTTCTGCTTAAAGACAGACAGATAGATGGACAGGTATGACGGACATTGAACTCACGGCCAACAGCACCATCACTCATGCCTCAATGAAGCTTACCTAAAGTATACCCATTTTCTCCATAAGGCACATTACAGCCTTCTTGTACTTAAACACTAGGCAGCACTTCAGCACTACACTTAGGGGCCATTTGAAAGAGCAAAATCACCAAGAAGCACAAAAATCTGAAAAACATGGCACTAAATAGACTGTGAAAAGGATAGTTGTTTACAGACTGAGAGCTGAAACAAGAAGACACAGCATCACCTTGTTTGACCTCAGCTGGGAACAGATGCATCAGGTGACTCAGATTTTTTTTGCCTCTCTGCACGTGTGTGTGTCCAAGACTGACTGCAAAGGGGCCAGGAGTATTGATTTTAGGGTTACAAATGAATTTTAGCCAGTAGACAAATTTGCAAATATGGGATCTTAAATAACGATAATCAACTGTACGCCTTTTCCTTTATTAGACAGAGCAGTATTCTCAAAAGATGGATGAACAGCAGAGTCAAGAGAGATCCATAAAAAGCTTTTTTGTCTCTGCTAACTCAGTGGTTCTCAACCAGGTGTGATTTCGCTCCCAGGGGACATCTGGCAATGTTTGGAGACAACTGGTGATTATCATTGATTGGGTCTAGTGGGTAGGGGCCAGGGATGCAGCAAAACACCTTAGAATGCACAAGACAGACTCCAACAACAGGATTATCTGGCCCAAATTGTCAATAGTGCCAAGACTGAGAAATCCTGTGCTAAGTGACCTGAATCTTTACGCCTTCTATCAATGTACACTTTAATGCCTCACACTAAATAAATAATTAAATGTCAAGGACGAAGCAGCTCTCCTACTTTATTTGTTGGTGCCCCTTTATTTTCAAACTTAACTAATAAATTTTTATTAAATGCAACTGAAAACACAAAGCAGTTACAAGCTATATTGAGAAGTGCTACTTTTCCCATCATTTCCACTTGTAATGGTGAATGGGGTAACTCCAACAATAATGTAAAACATGGAACCAGTCTGAAATCTATTTTCTGTTTTTAACACTAGGAAAGTAAAAATCATCACTGCGTAGGAAATTTGAAAAGTATAATGTGTAGTATACTGCTCATGAGATAGAGAACCCAACACACTCCTAGCAACTTTCAGATCAAGTCACGAACCTTTGAGACGGTTCTTACAGTTACCCTGTCTGAGGAAGAAAATTTAAAAGTCTTACTAGGTCTTAATGATTCTATGAAAAAAGGCCCAACTAAGTGCCCCCCACCCACAAGTATCCTTACTGCACACTGCCCCCCATGTGGATTTAATATTATACATTTATTCAGTCTTGAATCAATCCTATTTTTAAATAGTGAATCAAGCAATTTGTAGAGTGGCCTCCAAGGGTCACTCAAGAGCATTTCAAAATCACTGTACTAACCTAACAAGGATAAATAATTCTCAAGTGGGAGGCAGACTAGTAGACTAAGAACTGCACTTGGAGTTTGGAACCTGAATTCTTGGCTGCATGAGTTTAGAGCCAAGTGATTAATTCAAGAATCTTTTATTCCGGAAAGATGTTTTAGCTCAACTGTGAAAAAATAAGGCCAAGACATTGTTTACTGTTCTAAGTATGCTCTGCTGGAGACTACAGGTCCTGCTGTCAAATGCCTTCAACTTCCTACAGGGTCCTGCTGAGCACTCAACCCTAGAAACGACAAGTCTTCCATCCTTCTGCAGCCTCTCTTGCCACTCTCTCAGGCTCCTATTCTTCCTCTACTCCAGCCTACATGTGCTGCTCCACACCCACACTCCGCACTCCAGGCCAGGATGTTTCAGGCCACCAGGATCAGGACCCCCCCAAGAAGTCAGAGATTAAAATGTAATTCCCAGATCACATCCCTGGCCTACTGATTGGAATCTTGGATGGAAGTGTTGGGAATCTGTAGGGTCCATTCCACCTCCCACTTCTTTAACAACTATAGCCCAGCCACAGAATAACACCTGTGGATTACTGAAAATGCCATCATTATATCTTTGATTTATTGATCACATTTCCCATTGCCTGACTCTATCCCCAAGCCCATTTTCAGCATCTAGCAGAGCTAGGAAATGTCGTCTGTTGTTAACACATTCATCTGAGACAAACGCCTCTTTTCTAAACTCCAATATGCTACATACGATATCCAGCCCATAAAATCAGAATTGTGCTTCTGCAACCAGACTCAAGGGTAGGGACTATGTGCTATACCTGGGCTCAACCCCAGTGGCAAGCACAGTCCCTGGCACATAGCAGGTACTCATTTGTTGAATAAATGGATACACGGATGGATGGATGGCCTCTCAATGCCACTATTGAACTTCATCAATTCTACCTAATTTGTGACCAATGTTAATGGGAAAAAACAGAAGACTCAATTGAGTAACCTCCCACAGAGGAATTCTGAGTGAGTGCGGCATGACTCTCAGAGAGCCCCACAGGAGAAAGGAGAGGTAGTTCTCCAGAGCCATTCAAATTTGGCACTCTGTAGGGTTTTCAACATCAGTCAGCTAGTTGACTGAGCATGTGCAGTCCTAGCAAGGAGCAAAAGCAGCCAGTGAAGATGAGAAGGAAAACTGGTCACCAAAGAACTTTTCTGGGCATGAGAAGATGATACTTAAGGCCAAGGTTAAACATTCTGATTATCAAAGATGAAGACAAATCTGTAATTAGCCCAAGTGGGTCAACCCACAGGATAAAGTCTAGACTCACTCAAGATCATTTACCCTAGGATTTAAAGCTGCCCATAATTTACAGCTGGTCCAGTCAGAACAAAGCTCAGGTCTTTTATTTGATGGTTATAGATGTGAACAAAGAAGGATGTAGCCTTGCTGCTGGCAGCCATCTTGGGAACATAAGGAAATCTAAGAAAATCTCAAGAACCATGTCTGCAACTTGACAGGTGATTGAATCAATGAGTTATCTTCATTGTTTAGGCTAATTCAGGTTTTCTATTATCCAAAGCATCATGATGCATGCCCACTCCTACCTTTCAAGCTGATCTTTCCCTTTTCTCTTAGCACATACATAGATCTACTATTCCAAGAGTCTGTATACTGTCCACCAACATACCTCATCCATTCCCACCTCCCACCTGTGTGTGTCATTTATGCCTAAAATATTCTTCCCTTATTCTCTTTTATTCAAATCCTGTCTGGTCTTCTAGACTCAGGCTGGAGTCCTTACCCCTGTGAGGGCAGATATCCAGAACCATAGTTTTCTTGTCTCCTCCAAGCTCCCACCTTGAGAACACCCTCGATTTTAGTTGTCATCCATATCCTAACCTTACACTTTTAATGATCCTTTTGCAAGCAGAACCTCAAACTGGATTTCAAGTTCTGTGTATTTTTCAACTCCTTCTAAACAGCCCCTTGCACAATGTCTTGTGATTCGCAGAAAACCAATAAATCTCTTTAAGCAAATTCAAAATGTGATTTAAACCTCCTGGTCGCTGCCAGTCATACCCTCTTATTTCACATAGCAATGCAGAAGATAGAAAGGAATTTCAGATGCAACACATTTCAACATTACACAGTTGGCTACAGTCCTGTCACATTTCACAACCAGACTGGCAGTAACAGCTGGATGAAGATCAGAAATTCATCAGGCTGCCTTCCCATCTGAAGATCACTGAAGACGTAGACTAACTCTGCAAGTTCTAAAAAGTCAAGTCCCAGACCTTTCCAACACCTGCATAAAATCATCCTAGGAGCAGTACCAGAATAGAAAACAGAAAAGCACAGTCCAAGGCATTCACAGGTCAACAGGCTCCGATCACCTCCAAGCCTTTTATATCCTCTTTTGTGCTTGCAGTCCTAGGTCCCTTTAGAGCACCCACGGGTACATCTGTAAGGTTTAAATGAGGGACACAAAATAAACAGAGACTGAGATTTATCCCCCTTCACAGTGATGGGTAGGAGACAATGAGTAAGTTGAAGAATGATATCAGGACCCAGTATTATTTCCACTGAAGATGACAACAAGAAAATGAGAAAGGGGGAAGTAAGTGTGTATGCGCTGCGTGTTCACACACAAGCAGCAAAGATGCTGATATAGCCAAAGGATCGATATAGTCCTGGCCACTCAAAGTCAACCCATTTGTGTGTGGCACGACAGGTCTCCTGCGCAAGGATGTTGTTGCCCCAGTTAAGGTCTATATCAATAGCACCTGACCATGTGTTTCAACAGGTTATAGAAATGGAAGGGCTGCCTGATAAAATTTACACCACCACTATAAGTGATCTATAGAGTAAAGCAGTACCTTTCTAATATGTATATACCTATAATGATAGAGAGCTTAGTAACCATTAATCCTCCCCTCCTAGAGACCAGTAGTTTCTTTGGTTTCTTTGCTCAATAGCCAGAATCATCCATTCAATACTGCTTCTTCATCCTCTTCCCTGATTAACACTGCCTTCTCTTCCTGGGTTATAAATTGGTTCTGAAGAGGTTCACAGATTGCATTTCATTTACCAGGCCCTGCAGACAATGTTACAGATCAAAGGCCTGTCAACTGAAACATTCCATGTCTTCTAACAGTCTCTGCATATCACAAGAATTACCACGAGGAATTTAGTTCTACTAGTTGCTCAAGTCTGTAGATGCTCTCAAAATTGCCCTTTATGTTAGCCACGGGGCTACTAGAGATGGTTCTCAAAGCACTTCCTGTTCTAAAGGGCTCTGCCTTCGCTCTGTGGCCAGTGACCAACCTAATTTTGCTTTTCTATCCACATTGTCCATGGTGCCAAGATGCCTTCACAAGCTATCACTGGCCCAGACACTCGCTGGATCTGTATGCTACGAGCGAGGGACCCTCTCTCCTGTTCCTGGGACTGGACAGAAAGAACACACCTTAGGACAAAGTGAGGTTAGAAAAGCTATCTCCTGAAAAGCCAGTCTGGAACACCACCTTTTCTGCTTCTCCTTTCAAAAACATCTCACCAGCTCACAACTATGGGCCAAGAAATGAAAGAACCAGAATTAACACGGCAAAAGTAGAGGGGTGAATCCAAATAGCTGATGTCCCACCAAAGAAAGAAACCAGCCAACCACCACCACAAAAATCCCTGTCCACGCTTTTAAATCCATTCCCTGAATCCGACAGAGGCAGATCAGCCATGTCCCAACGCAGCTGTCTAGCTCTGTGTTAAAGGGGAAGTCCCTATCAAGAGTCTATTTCACTAAAGCCATGTGGTTTGCAGCAACTCCTTTTCTTTGTCACCAACAGGTCAGGAAAGTACCCCCTTCAGAGATGCGGGAGACTAAAGTTGCTGCCTATTTCCCTCCCTAGGCTGTCTGCCAGGCAGACCAGCCACACCTCCTATCAAAGGACCTGCTCTTGCCATTAAGAAGCAGAAACGGCTGTTCCCCTCTCATCATCATCAAGTTTCCAGTCTTTCAGAATGTTCCAGCCCCACCTAATGTCCTGCATGGCCGGCTCTACTGCTTCACAGAACCAGCAGAGAATATGGAAAGGAAAAAACATCCTTTAGACTGGGGATGCACAAAGATAGCCACGTCCTCCCCTGGTGCTTGTTCCAAGAAATGACAGGATCAGTCTGGGACACAAACATCCTCAGCTTCAAGCTGCTATTCCGGGTATCCGTTCAATATTTATTGAGTGCCCAGTTGGAACAAGGTACTGTCAATACACCCCAGGAAGGCTAAGCTTGCACAAGGGCTCACCAGCACACCCGAAGCGGTATGAATTTCAGACCACCGTCCAGGAACAGGGAACAATTGTTCCTTATTGATTTAGTTGACCATAAAAGGATATGCAAATTTGCAGAAGATCTGCAGCCTCTGCCATGCCTGGAACACTTCAAGAAAACTCGGAAAATAACACATCTATACACACACACACACACACACACACACACTCACACAGTAGGATAAGACATACCATGCAGATGCAAGGTTAAAAAGGTTTCCTCACTAGAAATGTTTCCTACCCTATTAACCTACCTTTTCCCCACCATTCCTTTCCTCATCTACAGAAGAATGTGGACTTTTCCCCCTAATACCTTAATCATTATTGCAACCAGCAATTTATGAAGGGAAGAGCAAAGAAATGTACTGCTTTTTATCCCCCATTTTCCTATATACATCAGTCAACAAAAGGAAAACCGTAATACATCTAGTGAACTGTTCCCTGAGGTCACCCCCAAATCTTCACTGACTTAAGCTATTAATGCAATGACTATGTTGCCCCAACCAATAACGAATAAGGAAAACCAATCTTATTGGAAAATAAATCTAACTTATCGTGATAAGGTTTCTTTGCTTCCATTACAACTTAGTGTGGAAATATCACACTGTCACTTTTTTTGGTAACTCTACTCAAACTTGCTTTTAAAAGGTTTTTCTCCCCAGAAGAGTAGATGATCAGTGGGTGGAAGAAGAGAATACAAAGTGTAGGATGGCTCGGTGGCAGGTAAGTTAGGAATGGGTGCTCAAGGAAACAAAAAGTGTTCCAAAGCAGATCAGAGCCGAGAATCTTTGCAAGGCTACGGAATTCATGC
Organism: Leucopleurus acutus; assembly: GCF_964270905.1. NCBI lineage: Eukaryota > Metazoa > Chordata > Mammalia > Artiodactyla > Delphinidae > Leucopleurus > Leucopleurus acutus. The sequence goes on along the minus strand of NC_139142.1, from coordinate 131,526,835 downwards.
CTGTCCTTTTCAGGAAAATATGACCCTTCCTGGCCATACTGCGCAGGTTTTTTCCCCAGGTATCTGGTGACAAGCTGTTCTAGGAATACATGATAAACCTCACACCTTCCTTTCCGGTTATCATTATGTATCATCTTGTGGAATGACACATGAAAAGATGGCTTAAGGATACAAATGTCCCACAGGAAGCATACACTACAAGTCCTGAGACTCTAGCGGAAGGGGCGTCCTGAGACTCTAGAGGAAGGGGTACCCTGAGCTCCAGTAGGTTGAAGGGACTACGGAAGAGATACAGAGCCAGGCTTGGACCACCAAGTGCACACCTGGTACAGGGAAGAAACTTACACAATATTTTTGAAGGTCTGGAGAAACAAGGAACATTATTTTTTCAACTTCCAGGTAGGTAATACAGTATTGACTATAATCACCATACTGTACATTAGACTCCCCTCAAATTTACTTATCTTGTAACTGGAATTGTGTACCCTTTGACCAACATCTTCCCATTTCTCCCACCTGCCAGCCCCTGGCAACCACCATTCTGTTGTTTCTGTGAGTTCTGTTCTTTTAGATTCCACGCAAGTGATATCATACAGTATTTGTCTTTCTCTGACATATGTCACTTAGCATATTACCCCCTCAAGGTCCACCCATCCATGTTGTCGCAAACGGCAGGATTTCCCTCCTTCTCATGGGTGAATAATATTCTATTGTATATATGTACACCACACATTCTTTCTCCCTTCATTAAGGAATGTTTTTAAGGAATCTGAAATCTGGATTATTTAACATATAGAACAGGTTCATGGAGAGATTAACTCTAAGGACACACCTAATTACTATAGGTAACTTCTCTTACGGAGCTTGGAGAGAGAAGGAACATAAAGAAACTTGAGGTGACCCTTCATTAACTCTTAGATTTTTGGAAATCAAAGGCCATCAGAGTCCCTGAGGGGCAGACAGATCTCCAAGTTCATACTGCCCTTCACAGCAGCCCTAGGCTCTAAATGGGAACACTCTCCCAAGGCCCCATCCTGGGTTCTTATTCACCACAGTCCTCCCACAACTGCCTTTATGGCTCCCCACAGTAGCACTGAACACAGCTTAAAAGTCTGTATTTGTGTTCTTATTTCATTCCTTCAGTAACTATTTGCTAAGGGCCAGGCATGTGTCAGAGCTCCATCGTACATCTGTCTTACCATTTAGTTAATGCCTATCTTTTCCATCAAGTCTATAAGGGCAGAGGCCATGGGTACATTGCCTATTGTTTTATCTCTAGCCCCTGACATAGAACCTGGCATCAGAGGTGCTCAATAAATAGAGGATCAATTAATCTAGTCCAACCCCCTTACTTAACAGTTGAGCATACTGAGTTTCTGAACAATTAGATGATGTGGGACAAGTCAGACTCCTAGACAGTGACATGCAAAGGACTAAGGCCCAAGGCTTTCTGAGAAACAACACTGAGAGTAAGGGTTATTAGCCATCAGTTAATAACTGTCTTGGGGGGAGGCAACTCTAAAGGAGGTATCATTTGGATGACAAGGTTCTGGGATTGGACCAAATACTGCATTCAAACCCCAGCCCTGTCCCTGTAGTGGACATCTGTGAATGGCCTCCCCAGCACTCACTTCCTTCTAACAGCCTCTGCTTGCATTTGTGCTTCTCAAGAAGCTGACTTCACTCCTCGGCTTCAGGACACATGTCCTAGAGTCAACCCAAGCAGTGGAATCCCTTTCTTTGGCCACAGTGATCGGTTTAGGGCAAGCACATGACCTCAACCAGTCCAATCCTCGTGAATCTCAAGCCTTGTGCTTGCAGTGCTGGTTCAAAGTTGCTGGCCCTTCCGTGGTTGACGGAGTGCTCCTTTGTAAGACCTAGAACGTCTGAGGCTATTACTGCTTCCACGAGTTGAAGACAGTTTGAGGGTAAGGCCCCCATATAGAGAAGGGCAGAGCCAAGCAAGTCCTATAGACGTGGAACTAGATCCCTAATAGCAACATGAATCTCTAGCATATCCCATCGCTTTATTTCTCAGTCACAAAAACCACTGAATTCCCTTCACCATTTCAATCGATCTGCAGTAGATTTTCTTTTGCTTACAACCAAAAGAATCCGAGTATGTGCTAGGTGTGTGACACTGGAAAAGCAAAAATGGAGGTAATGATTACTTCAAAAAGGGTATCTTACAAATCAATGAGGGGCAAGAAAGGACTTAGTGCCGGGACAATATCTGGCACTTAACAAGGCCTAAATATTCTTTGCTTCTTATGAAAGGATTCACCAGAGTTCCTCTAGTCTTTTCACCCAGTATATTACACAGATTGTTTACAAGTAATCTGCAACTTAGCAAAGTATCTGGAGTGGCCAGAAGACACAAAAAGGCTGAAAGTCACTAACAATTGAGGCTCAATACAAAATGGAAACAAATATCCTTGAAGTTATAATAAACATCTATACAATAATGTCTACAGGGACTTCCCTGGTGGTGCAGTGGTTAAGAATCTGCCTGCCAATGCAGGGGACACGGGTTCAAGCCCTGGTCTGGGAAGATCCCACATGCCGCGGGGAAACTAAGCCCGTGCACCACAACTACTGAAGCCCGCGTGCCTAGAGCCCATAAGCCACAACTACCGAGCCCGAGCGCCTACAGCCCATGCTCCACAACAAGAGAAGCCACCGCAATGAGAAGCATGCGCACCGCAACGAAGAGTAGCCCCTTCTCGCCGCAACTAGAGAAAGCCTGTGTGCAGCAACGAAGACCCAACGTAGCCAAAAATGAAAAGAAAAAAAAAAGATAATATTGGATTCGATAGCATTTAAAAAATAAATAATGTCTACAGGCACATCAAGTGATAGACTTCACACTGACTTCACTATTGTACATGTGTGAACAAATATGATTTAAGGAAGATTAATTTTTACAAAGCGTTTCAAGAAGCTATCCACTGTATAAAGGGGGATATTGTCAATTGTGCTGTCTTCGGCACATTCTCTTCCCATTTCAACCTCCCCCCAAAACCTCCTCACCCTCCCTACCCCCAAACACACACACAATACACAAGGGGTACCTGGGCCAATACAGCTCCAATCAAGCATGCTGATCCCAGGGTAGCCCTAGGACTGGGGTGGTCAGCAGAGGTGGTCCCCTGGGTGAGATGAGGTCAAGAAAAGAAGCAATACAGGCTTGTCCTTCCAAGTACCGTCCAGGGTCAAAACCAGAAAAGCTGGACTGTCCAAAATACAAAGGGCAAATTCCAGGCCGGAAACAGAAGACAGGGCCAAGAAAGAGGAAAAACTAACAGACTGCAGAAGGAAAGGTGAAATTCGGCCAAGACAGTGGTCAATAATAGCACAAGTCAATTGTCACCAAGCACGGCGCTGGGTGAGATCTTCACTAGTGTTAGATCTCATTTCATTATCATGAAAACCTGTGAAGCTATTATTTTCCCCATCTTTAACGTTATTATAAAAAATTTTAGGGCTTCCCTGGTGGCGCAGTGGTTGAGAGTCCGCCTGCCGATGCAGGCGACACAGGTTCGTGCCCCGGTCCGGGAGGATCCCACATGCCGTGGAGCGGCTGGGCCCGTGAGCCATGGCCGCTGAGCCTGGGCGTCCGGAGCCTGTGCTCCGCAACAGGAGAGGCCACAACAGTGAGAGGCCCGCGTACCACAAAAAAAAAAATTTAAACATACACGAAACTAGACAAATTCAATGAACCTCATTACTATATCACAGCTACAAAAATCTACTCGGGGACACCCACTGTTCACCACTGGCCTCACCAGGAGGTCCAGGAAAGTACCAGCAAGTCATGTCCGCAAGCCCGGGTGAAAATTTGAGTCAACCTCTTAACTTTGACTTCACAAACTGTGGCCTGGTTCCTCAAGCATGCGAATCTCCCTTCACCTGGACAGGTACAGAGTCCATCTCTGTTCTGTAGTGAACTGTGACCACAGCAAACATCAACAGCACAGCAGAGTTGAGTTGCCATGTGTCAAAGATTACGGAAAGATCTCCAAATCCCTACCTTCCCCCAAAAATTCCATTAGAGACATGGGCACTGTTACTGCCTCAACTCCTGGGTGATTTTTCCCCACAAGTACATTAATTTTGTCTTTCCAACTAGATCATACACCATGACCTGTGAATCTACTGCTGAACCCCCTTTAGAATCAAATACAAACTGATAAAAAAAAAAAAAAAGAAAAATCCAAACTGATGCCCCCAGGTGGAAAGGCCCACCATCACTGGCACTTTCTCATCTCTCACATCTGTCACCACTCCAAATACTCCAGAAAGACTGAACATCTTGGAGTTCCAAAGTACAGCCCCCAGCCCTCTGCAAGGATTTTCTCACCTTTTGGCTGAAAAATCTTCCCTCCTCAACACCACCAGCTACAGCTAACATTCCTTTCCTCACCTCCAGAAAGCCTTCTGGGATAACCAATCCCACCTCAAAACCATGTTGGGTACCACACCTCTGTATTCCCATAATGCCTCGCCCATCTCTCTCTCTCTGCACACCAACCCACATCATTTGATAATGATTGGTTCCTAGGTCTTCCACTCCCAATTTTATCAAGTGCTCTTTGAGGGCTGGGACATTTGCTCATTTTTTTGGTTTTGGTGGTTTTATATTTTATGTTTAATGGAAATCCAGGACATAATGATGAATTCCTTTAAACTGAGTTGGAGGTCTAGTAGTTATGTCAAAACATACTTCTGTTCCTTTTTGTAGTTTCCAGTGCCTAATACAGGCACATAGTAGGTCTTCAAATAATGTTTATTGAATAAGACAAGCCAAGGAAAAGATAAGATGATGGCCAGATGGACAGTAGGGAGAACACTTTAAACTTTTAAAAATCTCTCCAAAGCACTTCATGGCCAGTAGATGCTTAGATGTCTAACCAGTGCACAGAGGTAATAAGCCTTTTGGATTAATGCCCACCAGACAGTGTACCTCCCTCCCTCCAGCTCCACAGATGCCCACTAATCCTAGTGCTGTTATTTGACAGACAAGCTTGTGCTCACCCTGCTCACAGCTTTCACTGTGATGCTGACTTTCTTCACAACTCCATCAGGCTAAAACTGACTGCAGACTCCTCATCTCTTGAGTATCCCCCTGCCACTGAAGGTGCTCTATCACCTGGATCACTTGAGCTGCCCCTTTCTGGACCTGGGCCCACTCAGCGATGGATTTGTTAGGAATGCCACCATTACCACCACCAAAACTACTCAAAGCATAGTGGGTTGTATTACCTACCAATCCCACCCACCACCCAAGCTTGGCATGCGTATCATAACAGGACAACCCTCTCCACGCCCAACATCCTACACAGATAAAAACAAAAATGCTGGAATCTAAAATGACACAAATGAACATAGCTACGAAACAGAAACAGAGTCAGATATAGAGAACAGACTTGTGGTTGCCAAGGGGGAGGGGGTAAGGGGGGGATGGAGTGGGAGTTTGGGACTAACAGATGCAAACTATTATATATAGGATGGATAAACTATAAGGTCCTACTGTATAGCACAAGGAACTATATTCAATATCCTGTAACTAAACCATAATGGAAAAGAATATATGTGTATAACAATCACTTTGCTGTACAGCAGAAATTAACACAACACTGTATATCAACCATACTTCAATAAATGTTTTTTTTAATGCTCCTGAGATGGTCAGATTAAGCAAGCAAATTCCAAGGCAGTTCTGACAGGAGATGCACTAAGGTGGGGGCAGGGGTACCATCAGGGAGAGAAAATCATTCAAAACTTTCCATGCAGGTGAGCTATGGTTTCTGCTTCAACGTTAGCCTTAAACTTTAGATTCCACTGGCAGTGTCTCTTTGCAAATCATAACTGAATCACCCTAAATCAGCCCCCACCAGAAGTAAGGTACTGGATACAGTACTTTAAGGTCTACTGTCATTTTATGTTCCTCTGAAGAATAAAGATGCTTTATTACGATAATTATTAGGTTGTAAAGCACTCACCTTCTCTCCAGAGTAAATCCAGTCAGATATATCTTTCCCCCAGATTTTTTTTTTTTAAGCATTCCATTTGTATAGAACTCCTAACAATTTTTCAGAGTGACAGTCCCAGGCTTACTGATTCACAAATGGGTAAGTAGGTATACTGCTCTTCACGAATAAAGGGGTTAGAGGAGAGGATTTAACCTTCTGATTTACAGGCAGAACTCACCTCTTTTGGCCTCTTAGAAAGTGCACATTGAACCCTGTGGATGTAGAAATCTAAGACCCCCAAGTCTAAAACCAAGGAGGCAGGCTTCCCTGGTGGTGCAGTGGTTGGGAATCCGCCTGTCAATGCAGGGGACATGGGTTTGATCCCCGGCCCGGTAAGATCCCACATGCCACAGAGCAACTAAGCCCGTGCCCCACAGCTACTGAACCTGAGCTGTAGAGCCCGTGAGCCACAACTACTGAGACTGCGTGCCACAACTGCTGGAGCCCGTGCGCCTGGAGCCCATGCTCTGCAACAAGAGAAGCCACGGCAATGAGAAGCCCACGCACTGCAGCGAGGAGTAGCCCCCGCTCGCCGCAACTCGAGAAAGCCCGCACGCAGCAACAAAGACGCAACACGGCCAAAAATAAAACAAATAATAAAATAAAACAAAACCAAGGAGGCAGGACATCCTAAAGAGCCCTCCACACACTGGGCACAGAATTTGCTTCCATGAGTACATGTCCCTGAAATGACCTTTCCATTCCACAATTTGGAAATAATTTATTCATCTGACACAGCTGAGTTGCAAACACTTTGAGGTCTGAGGCCTTGGACAAGTTACATTACATCTAATGCAGAGTATCGCAGAGTAATGATGATGATAATACTTTGCAGGGATCCTGTAAGAATTAGGGCTACTGGGGCAGAAATGCTCATATAGCAATGGCCATGATAATGCGATCCTTAAACTCTTGATAAAATAACAGAGGTGATATTAGAACAGTAAAAACAAAGAAAGGCTGGAGTTCAAGGTCTTGGAGGACAATTGTTGGGACAAGAGGTAGCAGTTAAAACATTTAGGATCCTCCTGAATTCCATAAAAAGGAAAATGTGCCCCAATTAAATGTACAAACTGGGCTCTCAAGACCAAAAATTCCCTGCAGTAGAAGAGCTGGGCAATCAATCAGGCTTGAATTTGATAGAACTACCCCTTTAAATCCTCTCATCCACCAACTAGCCTCTTGGATGAACCTAACCAATGGGTAAACCATCCAGGGCTGTGGTCTAAGAGTAAGAACCAGCTGAGGGACTGAGCAACTAAATCCCTTCTTCCCTTGAGACTCAGTTTCCTTATCTGTAAAATGAGTTTGTTCTAAGCATCCCATGAGATCAACTTCTTTAAAGAATTTTAGAAACATCATGTAAAAGGTGGCATTATTCCACTTCCAGGAGCCAGCACCTCTGGGTGAGCTTGTTCAGCTTCTGGACTAAAGAAGCACTGCTGGAAGATTAGCCCGTAACCCCTGAATACCAAGGAGCTGTTAGTCCCGGAGAAGAAGGTGTTCCCTGAATACTACTTATTCAGAAAACGCCTTTTAAGAACTACAATTACAGCATCTATTCTTGGAAACAGGTAAGTCAAGAAAGCATTCCACTGACTTTACAAAGCCCTAGCCATCCATCACTTCCCTCACTCCCACAATGAAAGCACATGTGAGCCTGGGACATCACTGAGACAGCCTCCCGGGCACTGCTGCACAGGCTGCACGATTACGATCTGCACAATTACAATGCTGCTCACAGACCCCACAGAGGGAAGACAAAACCAACGTGTTGTACCAGTCGATGGTCTTTCACCGCAAGTAAGTGAAAATCTCAAGTTGATGAACAATCAGTAAACTCTAAGAAGTCATTTTCCTCGAATCCTTTTCAAAACTGCACCCAAATTGGTGCCCCAGAAGGAAAAATGAAATGTCAGAAGCATCTATGTCTTTGATAAGAACCATGACCTTTCACCCAGAAGTACTTTATGGGAGAATCAGAGGAGTGGTCCTTGGGCCTGACTGCCCATTAGTAACACCTGGGCAGCTTTACAAAGGGCAATGCCTGGGCCTCCCCTAGAGTTTCTGTCTAGCTGGTCTGGGGTGTGACGTGGGGTGCATTTCTCCAACACTGCAAACCACTGATTAAGAAGGTCTCCAAATTGCACAGCAATTAAGAGTTAGGAAACAGTTTTGAAATTTACACTTATTGAAAGATGTGGGATTTCAGACAGTAACAGCAAGAACAGCAAGAGTAATAATACACAGCAAGAGAAGGCCATGTGTTTCCGGTTTGTCATGTTAAAGAGGAAAACCCCAGAAGTGCGTTTATGAAAACCAAATGCTAGGAATCTTGAGTGCAGTGCTGATTTCATGACTCTACATTTGTCAAAACTCATACATATACACAAAGAGTTATTGTATGGAAATTAAAAATAAATTTAAAACATACAGTGGAAAAAGAATCCAATGATGTATCTATTTAACCTAGTAATTCTTAGTCTTAGCATATGGAAAACCAGCCAAAGAGCTGTTAAAAATCCTGCTGCCCAGGCTGCGCCCCAGATAGATCACTTCAGTCTCCAAGTATCAATAGTTTTAAAAACCCCATGGGCATCGATTCCAATGGGCAGCCATGTCTCCTAATTCTCCAGAGGAAGGACACAGGCAAAAGTGATCTTATTCACACGTATCCATAGAAATGTGGCTCTGAACCAGTGAATCACATCTGCACCTACCTTCCAGTCACCCAGGGAAGTCCACTAACATCTACCCAAGTTTCCAAATTTTTTTTTTTCTATCAACTTTCATTAGGTTTCAAGACACTGGCATGATCCATAAGCCAAATAAAAGGGGCTGGATATCCAACTAGTAGCGTACTAAATTGCTTCAAAACCTGCTGACAAGTTTTAAAGCAGTGCAGTTGTGCTCAAACATCAGAATCCCCTGGACGGCTGATTGTAATAGACTGCTGATCCGACCCCCGAGCGTCTGAATCACGAGGTCGGGGGTGGAGCCCCAGAATCTGCATTTGGAACCAATTTTCAGGGGATGCTGCTGCTACTGCTTGGAGGACCAATGTTCTAAAGAAATGCGAACTAAATAAATGGTCAGAGACACGAAAACCACGATCCAGACAGTCCTTAGGTCAAGGCAGGTAGGGCCCAAGACTGCTGGTCAAAGAACCAGCTGGTGTTTAGAAACTGACCTTGAGAAATAAATTACAAGGATTTCTACAGAACAGATTTCTAGAAACTTGCTGTTCAAAGTGATACGCAAACCACCATAGGCATCACCTAGAACTGGTTAGAAATGCAGAATCTCAGGCCCCACCCCAAACCTGCTGGGTCAGAAAGTGTCTTAACAGGAACCTGGGTGATCCACATGCACATTAAAGTTTAAGAAGCATGGGTGCTGACCAAGTCCCACATTCATTCAACAGGTAGTTACTGAGAACCTAGCCTGTGCACTATACCCAGCAGTGAGTAGGGCAGACAAGCCTCTGTCCTCTAGGAGCTTATATAGAGCGAAGGATGGAACTAAGGCCCAGGGCTGTGGGCCGCAGAGCCTAAGTTAGCAGCAGAGACGGGTTTAGAACTTATGCCTCCTAAGAATACAGGCGAATGTCCCTACAAAAATCACAAATATAATTCCCAAAAAAGAGGTTGCCAAACAAGAAACTAGAAGTCAGTTTCTACATATCAAGTTAGGAAACCTAGGCATCAGAGATTTAATTCTCATAAACCTCTACTCCCTGACCAAACCAACACTGCCAGACATATATTGGCCAACACACCATGTTTACATAGGTTAAGTTCTTCTCAGAGGTCTCAGAACAGGATGAACCGTAGACTCATGTTAAAAGGAAAAACATCTTGACCACAGCATTACCTAATACTCAAAATCTTTCTTTTGATACTGTTAAAAATCTGTTCAACTGGGAAGCCTCCCAATGTGTCCAAAATGTATTGTTCTGATACATTTAGGTGAAAATCCAATTACTGGTGTTCTTTACTTCTTCCCTGTCTCATAAACCACTGTCTACTTGGAAGACTGCTAACATTTGTCCAGCTAGGTGCTTACAGATTATCCCACTCAATCACACTGTCTCTATCATACAGAGAAGAAAACAGAGGCTGGGCAAGGTAACTCTAGTAAACAAAGGCACACAGGTAGCACAGCTGAAATGGCAGAGCCAGGCTTTAAATCTAGGTCTAACTCCTAATCCCTTCCATGCAAAGTGAGGCCCCTGGACCTCCCACCCGGGAGCTTACTGGAAATGTAGACCCCCTCAGGTCCCAGCCTGGACCTGCTAAATCAGAATCTGTGTTTTAATCCCTGGTGACTGATAGCCACACTGACATCTGGGAAGCACTGTACACACTATACAAAGGCAAGTGACCCAGCACCTGCTGATCAAGACCACCAGCAAACACCTTTGGTTCACTCCATAAGCAGAGGGCAGCCACTTACCTGAGCCTTGAAGCCACCAGAATGGGGTACTTGTCACATCATAAACTCATAGTAATTCACAGGGCTTTCTCGACAGCTGCCCACAGGTTGCTGGACAGAAAGACCAACTTTTCTCTATGGGCAGAATGCCAGACATGTCTATAGGCCTGGTGCTATCATCTGCAAACACCCATGAAGACATAATTTTGCCCTAATTCAAGCCCTCCTGGCATTAACCTCAGCAGTAAAGTTCCTTGTTAAATAACCAGTGATATGTGAAAGAAAAATACTATCTTAGTGTGTATCTGTAAATATATATATATATGTATGTATGTGTGTGTATATATATAGATAGATAGATAGATAGATCCTTAGAGTCTAAAGACCTGAATAAGAGCTCTTGCAACTAAATGTAGGCTTGATCCAAATGGATCACTGTTGGGTGAAGGGTAGGGATGGAGGCTGAAACCAGAGGAAGCATCCCTACCAACTTTCCCCAACTCTCCCAACTCTAAGCTTTAGTTAGTTTTGAGTTTCTCCAAGTGTAAATTATGGGTCATCTGCTTCAGAATCACTTAAGGAGTAAAAATGCACACTCCTGGGCTCAAGAATCCACATGTTTCACAACCCCTTCCCCCACAGATTTCTGCACACATAAAAATTTGAGGTCAATTACCCACCCAACCTAAATACAGTTAAATGAGAATTATCAGACTCATTCATCTTAGCTTCACAACTCTGAGGCACTGAAACTACCAATTTTCGGAGGAAGAACCAATCGAGGCTGTTGAGTGTTTTGCCCAAAGTCCTAATAGAGCAGGTGAGCAACCACGGCTAAAATACCACATGTGAGGCCCTTTCAACTCCACCAAGCCATCCAATTCACAAAAACCAAAGTACAGGGAAGCATGGTCCTGTTGCCAAGTCAGTATTTACCATATGAAGCAAGACCAATACTTTTGCAAACAAGGGAAAGATCTGGTCTCTTTTGCAGGAGTATTTCAGGGGCTGTTCTGGGCCCACATCCCAGGACAGGACCATGACTGCCAACAGGGACAATCATTCAGCATGTTGCAAGGCTCTGTGTTGGGCATCTGGCTAGTGGCTGGGTATGTTATTCCCAGTGAATACTATTCAGAGTAGCTTAGTCTTCATTACGTAAACATGGGTCACTCATTACCTGGGTCACACACTTACTCTAAGGCAATGATTCCCAAATGGACTGCCTTCAGGAGATGCAAAGACTTCATCTGAAATACTGAACCTCTTCGAACTTGTAGATAATGACTCAGGGACGAAAAGCAAATCCATAATAGTACTAGGGGGAAAATACACTGTATGTATTTCTTAAGTCCAAAAAACACAAAAATACACTATAAAATAAGTACAATGACAAATGATAAACTAGGAAAAATTGTTTGCAATGCAAACAAAGGACTCAGAGAGCCAACAAATGGATAAGAAGTAGACCAACAACCTAACAGAAAAAAAGGCACAAAAGTATGAACAACTGTCGAAAGGAATTAAGACAGTTCTTCAACAAACATGTAAAAGATACTCAACCCCACTTATAAGAGAAATGCAAATTAAAACTACAGTAAGTCACTTTTTCATCTTTCAGAAAGACAAAGATCAAAAAGCCTAACAGTGTGGATCCAGGAGTGGAGAAATGGGACCCTCATACATCTTTCCTCCAAAGAAAGAAATGTGGCAATAGCTATCAATTTTTTTAATTGATACTCATTTGACCCAACAATTCTACTTTCAGAGATTTCTTAGCATTTCACATATATGTGAATTTATATCTGCTCATGGATATTCATTAAGAATAACAAAATATGAGAAACCCAAAAAAAAAGTCAATTGATCGCTGAATAGGCAAATAGATTATGGAATATGAGAGACGGTTCCTTCTGGGCAAGGAAACTGGTGTCCAAGAGACAGAAGTAGGAAGGATAATTACTTTCCCCACATATCTGCCTTCCATGCATGTACGGGCTAAGTCAAAAAAATTTAAAGTAAAATAAGAAAATAACCGAAAGACGTAGGGGAGGCTGGGACTGGGGATGGAATGAGGGAAAAGAGACCAGCTCAGTATGAAGGTGTAGTCAAGAGTTCTCCCCACATCTCTCTTCAGTAGTAATGGACAGTGTATGTTAAAAGCTCTAAAAAACGTTCCTTCGACCCATGTAATTCCACTACTGATAATCCATCCTGAAACACTGAAAAAGCTTTCTGTACCAAGATGTACGGGAACTGATTAGGTCAATTTTGATATATCCACGTAAATTACGTATCAATTTAAACTACATTTACACAGTTCAAAATAGCATTATAACCTAAGAATTGTCAATATTAATTTAAAAATGAAAATATAAAATTGAAAACGATATAAAGTATTTAAAATGTATCCTAATTTTATTGCAGGAAAACTATATATACATATCCATCTATAAAAACAGGAAAACGTTAAAGAAATGTACTAAAATGTTAACAGCAGGTATCTCCCGGGTTAATAATATATGCACGTGATTTAATTTTATATTTTCCACGTGTGTTATTTTCATAATCTGGCAAAACTAAAAACTTAAAGATGCACGGAGAAAAAGACTAAGAGGAACTCTACCAAAATACTAAGAGTTGGGCTTCCCTGGTGGCGCAGTGGTTGAGAGTCTGCCTGTCAATGCAGGTGACATGGGTTCGAGCCCTGGTCTGGGAGGATCCCACATGCCGCGGAGCAACTAGGCCCGTGAGCCACAACTACTGAGCCTGCGCGTCTAGAGCCTGCGCTCCGCAACAGGAGAGGCTGTGAGAGTGAGAGGCCCGTGCACCGCGATGAAGAGTGGCCCCCACTTGGCTGCAGCTGGAGAAAGCCCACGCACAGAGGCGAAGACCCAACACAGCCAAAAATAAATAAATAAATAAATATAAAGGAATTCCTTTAAAAAAAATTCTAAGAGTTGCTGTGGGTTTTAGAATATTAGTTTATTCTTCTGTTTTTACAATACTTTCAGTAATGATCATTTTGTATTTTTATCATCAAAAACATTTTTCCCTTTGAGAAAAAGAGGCTGATCAGAACCGCCAGACAAAAGCCAGCCCGGGAATTGCAAGTTAAAGCCTTACTACAGTAAAATAGATAGCTAGTGGGAAGCAGCCACATAGCACAGGGAGATCAGCTCGGTGCTTTGTGACCACCTAGAGGGGTGGGATAGGGAGGGTGGCAGGGAGACGCAAGAGGGAGGAGATAATGGGGATATATGTATATGTGTAGCTGATTCACTCTGTTATAAAGCAGAAACTAACACACCATTGGAAAGCAATTATACTCCAATAAAGACGTTTAAAAAAAAGAAAAAAAAAAAAGCCTTACTACATTCAGGAAGAGGTCTCCATGTGCTCCAGGTCAAAATACCATCTTGTAGAGAGAATCTTCCTGCCCCATTGTGGGAGTAACATGGAAGGAATTTCCTGCCAAGTTCCCAAGGCACACGTTCATCTTTGGGATTAACTTACCATTATTTCCCCAAGGGAGTGAGACCATCTTTGCCCATGACAGATGTTGCTGTTACTAATCTGAGAGTCCAGTGACCCTCCTGCCCTGCTGAAACACCTCCACCCCAGAACAGGTAATAAGCCAGGTGGCCTTTTCATCAAAGCAGGGCTTTCTTTAACACCCACAACATAGGTCAATGGTTTCCTGAGGGAGAAGCACTGGGATTTTTAGCCCCAGACCAGCAGTACAAAGACAAAGGTCCCAGCTCACCCGGGCAGGACTCTACGAGGGGAGTCACACTAACACCAGTGGACATCCCACAGAAGGCCCAGCCCTGTTCAAATCATCATCACTTCAAATGGTCTGTGGGGGAATCCAAAGAAAAGTCCAGATTCTAGCAACGAATGCCTGACATCTTTCCCAATTCCAGCAGCTACAATATGTACTTCTCACCTACAATCCAAAATCCAGCCCACCCTCCGGGGCCCACACTCCCGAAATTTCCCTTGGAGGCTTTCCCAAGCATCAAAGGGAAACTCATGGCTCAGAGTGTCTTTGGTACCACGCATGTGTGTGTATGTACCTGTACACATATGCAAGTGTGTATTTTGTAGATACACATATAGACTCTAACAGACTCCACAGATAGATTGTATATAGGTGCATACATACGTCAATGCCCACCCGTACACTTAAGTCTTGCTACACTCTACAGCCTAACTTCTTAATGATTCACCACTTATCTGTACACACACAGGCTTGTTTGTAAGGAGCTCACTGAGAACAGGACCCAGTTTCTGTAACCCCTCCATTACCTTTCACACAAAGAGAATATTTCCAAACTCACCGACAGAAATAGAGATCACTTGGGACAGGGTCTGGGAGACATCCATTTGGGCCAGTGTCCTAAGCTGACAGAGGCTACATGAGATTTTACAAGTTTTGCTTCCATTTGGAGGCAGACACTTTTAAGATCTCCAAGGGATTCTGCCCAGCAGAGGACAATGCCTCTTAACCCACTGAGGAAAGGGCCCCTGGGACCAGCCAGACCACCCAAGAGCCGAGGCCTGAACTGGGGCCTGGAGTCGCCCTCACTGGGTCTCAGAGGGGACTCGGAAGAGCTGCAAAAGCAAAGTCCCAGGCATGCATGTGTGCAAACCAAGGGTCAAAGTGCACGAGAATGACGGCTATACGTGTGCCTGTGTGCACGGCTAAGGGAGAGGCACCCATGTTTCCGCAGTCATCAGAAAATAGTTTTCCTTAACTGTTTTGCCTATTAGGTTTGTTATTTGAGTGCATCACTTGTATAAGGAAAAATAATAAATGTGCAAACAATCTACATGGCCAACCATACCACTGCTGACTGCCACTCACGCCTTCATGCCCCACGACCACCATTAATGCAAGACTAAAGCCTCCAGTTGTGGATCCAACACCACACTGCAAAGAGTTCTGACCAACAGACGATGAGAATTCCTCAGCAGGCTGGCATGGTGGGGGCGCGGGGAGCTGGCTGAAGGCCTGAACTAGAGGCAGGAGTGTGGTGAGGTGCTGGGTGATGATGAGCACGGCATCACTGGCCTCAGCGCCACTGATGAACAGCAGTGTCTGTGGGAACATCCCCTCTCTGGGACTTGGTCTCCTCATCCCTTCACCTACCCTAAGGGTCCTTCCAGACAAAACAGCCCCAAGTCTAAGCAAGTGTCTCATTTTCTGCAAGGATATGGCAATCTATTCCTGAAGATGTAATATAGGCAACAAAGGAGAAGCAGTCAAAATTGGCGAGAAATGGGTGATGGCAGTAAATTTCCACCCATTTCTGGTACCTGGGGAAAAGAGCAAATAATTCTAACATTAATCACAGAAGAGAAATTGGACTAACCTCAAGTCCAATCCTGCCAATGACCTGAGAAGATGTGACTGGGGGAGAGCGGGTGGGAGGTGCCCAGGGGCCTAGTGAATGACCCAATTTCAGAAGCGAACATGGGGACGTATTCAATAAATTCTAGTAGAACCAAGCCACATAAATCTGTATGTACAAGTTAATCCCAGGCCGGGTTTAAATCATCTCTAAGAGACTGGTATACATTTCAGGGAGATCTGAGAACATTCTGTACATGATCCTCACTTTGTGCAAGAAGATCCCTCGCTGAAGGACAACACATGGCTGGCTTTAGCAACTTAATTAAGTAGATTAAACACACCAAAGAAGCAGTGCAGGGCTCTGGATAGGAGGGCGAGGTCTGCAGCCAGACAGAACAGGGCAGGAGCTGCGTGACCTTAACCAAGGGATGTACATTCCCTAAGCCTCAGATTCCTTACTTATAAGATTGGAATAGCAGCAGCACCCTCATAAAGATGTTACGACATGAATTAACACACACAGGTACTATGCTGGTAACCGTGGCAATGACTACAACATTCTTCTTGTCCTATCTAGCTAACTTCATGACTTGAGGTCAATCATTTGAACTCTGTGGTCCTTTTTTCCACCCTCTCAAGTTAAGAAATGAAGGGAGGAAGTTTGAGTTTCTTTGAAACTTAAAATCCTTTGATTCTAAGCTCCCCTCTATTCACCTGCTTAAGAGACTCATCATAGATAGCAGAAACCAACCTGAACTTCTAGATCCTACCACAGTTTCTCAAATACCTGTAGGAATGAGTGAAGAAGAGCCAACATGTAATGCATATATGAACACAACCCAAGTGACTGCAAATTCTAAAGCTATGAGTCTGAATCAATGAAGTTGTAGGTGACAATAATCCCAACAGGAATCATTTACTGCCACGTACTATATGCTAGGCACACAGCTGTCTAAAATACATGATTTCATCTATCCTTTGTGAGTCTAATTCCAGGTAGGTTTCTGAAGCCCTGTTTGAGGCTCAGAGAGGAGAAGCAATAGGCTTTTTTCTTTTAATTGAAGTATAGTTGATTTACAATGTCGTGTTAGTTTCAGGTGTACAGGTGTACAGCACAGTGATTCAGTTTTGTGTGTGTGTGTATGTACACACACACACACACACACACACACACATATATATGTATATAATATTCTTTTTCAGATTCTTTTCCCTCAATTAACTGGCCATTATCCCCAGTGACACCACTCTCCCTGGCTCTCAAGCTCAAGATCTTCTCTCTATGCCACACTGCTACAAGCACCACTCACTCCAACAGGAACCAAGACAGCTTCCTACAAACACACACACACGTCCCTCTGAGAATGAGAATTACTACATTAACAGAAAAATTTGCAGTATAAAATCCTCCATTTACAAAGCTCCGATTCACAGCTTTTTGAAAGGCAGTGATTTTAATTTATGTAGCAACAAGAGGCTTTAATTTCCCAGCATTGAAAAGGCTATGTTATCAGGGCACAGGAATGCTGGAACAGCCCGGAATTCCCATAAACAAGGAGTCCCAGGTGGTTTTAAGGGCTCTCCCTCCTCAGAGAGTGGAAGGGTAGGGATTTATGTTTACAAAATGCCTAATTGGGAAGCAGAGAGCAGCTCCCATGTCAAACAACTCTCCATCCTGGGCCCCTCAAAAGGAAAGAGGACCAGCATCTAATGCCCAGTAACCCTGGGGTGGTCCACAACAGACCGGCTTTTCTACGGCCCTGCTGCCAGGTTAGCCCGCCAAGGCTGAGCTCTTCCTAGCTGGGTCTGGATGCTCAACATGGGAAAGGGATTGAAGAGCATCTCACAATCACAGAGCACTATACCATTTACCTGCCTTTTTATCTTTACTTTCTCACTTAAGTGATTTTGATGTTAAGTAGCCTGAATGATACTGACTCTAAAATTTATTGAAGAGTACACCTTGTCACTTTTCATAAATGTTCCACATGTGCTTGAAAATAAGTATGCTCCAGGTATAGGAGCTATGTTTTATACATGTCCACTACATTAAGCTTCTATATTCTTCACTGCTTTTATTGTCCACCCGTTTGATACATGAATTACTAGGAAATCGGTGTTTAAATTCTCCCACTGTGCCAATGGACTTGTCAACATTTCCCTTTGAGATTTGGCCAATTATTACTCTCTCTACAAATGTACACACATATATGAAAAGCTATATATTAAGGGCAAACAAGTTTAGAATTATTATATATTCCAGATTTACACTGTTGCAGATTTATAGCTTGCAGGCAGCTTCAGAGTCTGTACAGACTTGGGTCTCCTAACTCCGTAACCTGCTCAAAGCCCCAGTTTTCTCATCCGTAAAAAGGAACATACTTCGAACCTCATGAAGTTCTTCAGAGGATTAAGTAAGAAAGAGCATATAATATACACTTAGCGTGGTGCCCACTCTGAAACGCTAGCTACTAATAAAACGGTCTATGACTTGCCTAAGATCATGCAGCTAGGAAGTAGTAAGGAAATAGAACGCTCTGACCTGTTATCCATCAGGTTGCAGGATGGGGTTCGGGAGGAGGCAGATGTATCAAGTGTTTATTCCAGGGCTTTCACGGTTGGGGAAGTACAGGAGAACACCACCCGGTCCATGCCTCACTGACAATGTCAAGTCACACGGCAGCTGGACATGCCACTGGCCCCAACCTCACTGCAACTGCCCGGTTTAGCTTGTTCTCTCTGGGATTTATTTCCCCTTGCCGCTGGCTTGAGGGCTCTGTTGAAACAGCTGCACAGTTATGTACTTCATAAACTTCTAGTTCTAAGAAACATTTGGTAAATTCAAAGCAGGCAAGCATTAGTATCTGAACTGTCGATTGTGGGTGAGGGTTTAATTCCAGCCCCGGGATCCACAGAATTGCATGTATGTGTATACTTTGGGTGGAGGTGGAGAGTAGGGGAGTACGTGTGAAAACAATTTCAGGGCAGACCATTCATTCGATTAGCAGCTTCCAAACCCTCTACAACATTCTACCACCCCAGCGGGGTGAGCAAACCTCTGCCAGAGTCAAAGTGAACTGCGCATCAGGGGGAGAAGATGCAGTTCTCTTCTCTGGCTTTTGAACTCTGAAATTGACACTTGGGACTCATTCTGTCCTGAAAATGTCAGCTGCGGGAAAATACCAAAAAAAGGCAGAACAAACCAGCAAGCAAAGCAGCCAAAAAGAAGACCATTCTTAGAAAACCTCAGTCAGGGGTTAGCAAGGCAGAGATTTGCTTTAAAATAAAAAAAAAAATAATTAAAACATAACAACATAACCACTGCCGCTGGAAAACAACTCCTGAGGAAAGGTTTTTACCTCCAGGTTCATTAGCAACAGGTAACTGCAGAAAGCCCATGGGGTGTGCAGGAGGGCGTTCAATCCCGCTGCTGGGGGAGCCAGCACAGACCTGCCCACACACTAGCAGGGCAGCACCTTGACAACCTCACTAAGTCACACTCACAAGACCTTGATAAGCAGACGAGCGCAGCCTAAAAGAAGCTTACTAAGAAACCAACCCCTCGAAAAGTAGAAACCAACCGACTGCACAGTGTGTCAAACCCAGGAACAGAAAAAATTCAACAGGATTTACTAACAGATTCTCTTCTTTCTTGATATGTTTCCTCTAAAACAGAGGGAGATAATGTCAGTCACTTACACGTCCTGCTTTCTTTTCTTCTTGAGAGTCATACCACTATTTGTCAAACCAGTGTCAGCCACTCAATTCACACATCCACAAGCGTGGCCCTGCTAATCCGACTCCAGGGCCCCCCACATTCCACATCAGCCATCCTTTGCTTTCCTCAAAACCACTGCAGAGACATGATAAACTCAGCGAGACGAAGAGAGATGCGTGGGATGTGATCTTCCGTGCAACCAAAAACTACATATGATCACCTCTCCCTTCAAGCTTTGGGCATGCTAATTTAGCATCTCTGGCCCGGAATTCAAAGGACCAGACACACTTCACTATCAATCTACATGAGGAACGACAGTTTAAGGAAAAAGATGGAGGTAAGGGCTTTAAGTGGGATATTCTCTCCCTCTTTCCATGCAAGTCACAGGGAAAGAGGCTCTAATTTAACCCTTCAGTCTGGCAAGGACTAAGTATGGAAGGAATTAAACATACACACTCCTCTCAAAAACCAGACAACTACATACAAAATTAAAAGTTCTCTAGCAAAACAACCTAGGGCAAGTGAAAAGACAGCCATCACAGAGATGACTTTATAAATCAATCTCCCTCAAATTTTTTTTAAAACTTTCTGCTTTGATTTTCCAGCTAACAAAGGGATAACATGCTGGTAAAACAAATTCAAATTTCATTCCATCCCCCGTTCCCCACCCTCCAACAAAATAACCCCAGGGTACAGTTTGACAAACATTACTCCAAGCATTTTCCATGCCAATGAAAACTACCGATAACTGAACACTTGCTGTATTCCAGGTTCGATTCTAACTCTCCACCTTGTACCATTTGGCTTTTACCTTTGTAACTTCCCTATGAGGTGAGTATTTCTAACCCACTTTATGGACAAGGAGACAGGCTCAGAATGGCAGGTTATTTGCCCAGACCACATCCCCCAATCCTGCTAATAAACACAACTTCTAAAATTGCTAGATCCATACAGTCTTACTATTGACTGCATACTGAACCTCTTAAATCTGCGATTTGTTGTTCCTTTTCCCACTTAACAACATATATGGTCATCTTTCCATCCACCTCCTCGGTCCCTGCACTGTGGCTACAATTTCTGTTTTAAAAGAAAGAAGACTTTGATTTATTGTTCTACTGCCATCAGGGCTGGGCGGAGAGTGGTGGTAAGAAAGAAAAGCTACTCACAGTTCTGTATTTCCTGTGCATTCAAGATGGAAACTATGAGGGTTATCTGTTCAGCCACTTCAGGAAGCTTGTGTGCCTGCGTATGTACATACACTTCTGCACATGTAAACATTACTTGGTTCCTGTATCTTCCACATCAGGGTCAAATTTCAGGTTCTTCCAAACAGCAGGGAGATAGGCATGTATCATTTCTCCCCAGAAGCAACAATTAATAAACACAAATTTGGGAGCATACAACTCTACAGTGATAAAGACTTCAGAGAAATCTTTAGAAAGAAAGATGGCATTATATTCCTCAGTTCCTGACTCATTTTCCTTTTTATAGACACTAATGACTTAAAAACAAAAACGAAGAAAAAACTTCAGGAATATTTTCTTAGAAATACAATTTCAATTTCACATGCATATAACACACTCCCTTTCCAGAGACTACGCTTTGTTGAGAATTGTGCAGCCAATTTTATAGTCTTCATCCAAACAGAAATTAGCTGCCACAAATTATACTCCTTCTATACCACTGATAAGACACACTTCCCTCTTTTTCCATCCCTTTTGCCTCCTGGCCTGATTCTAGCGGCTGGCACACCCTGCATCAGCTTTTGGAGGTAGGAGAATACTGGAGTCATCAATTCCCAATTTTCCATTTTGCAAAGAGGCAGAACTTCCAAGGTTAAGTATATTTAATATACTATCATCATCTCCTGCTAATGATTCATACTGAAAATGCACAGGAAGCAAAGTCCCTCAGTGTCTCATTTATGAGCCACTAGGGATGCAGCTTTAAGTAAGGGTGTAAGAAGTAATAGGGGGGGAAAAAAATCAACCTTGCCCAGACAAGACTTTATTGACTTGATCCCTATGAATATTTAGGAGATATTTACCAACTAAGTGAGAAATGCTTTACCCTCACTCAAGGATGCTGGGCCAGCATCCCTGACAGTTTAGGTAATGACTACCTTTTATATAAAAAATACAGTCAGCTACAAACAATAAATGCTGGAGAGGGTGTGGAGAAAAGGGAACTCTCATACACTGTTGGTGAGAATGTAAATTGATACAGCCACTATGGAAAACAGTACGGAGGTTCCTTAAAAAACTGAAAATAGAACTACCATATGACCCAGCAATCCTACTACTGGGCATATACCCTGAGAAAACCATATTCAAAAAGACACATGCACCCCAATGTTCATAGCAGCACTATTTACAATAGCCATGACACGGAAGCAACCTAAATGTCCATCAACAGAGGAATGGTTAAAGGTGGTACATATATATACACACTGCAATATTACTCAGCCATAAAAAGGAATGAAATTGGGTCATTTGTAGAGATGTGGATGGATCTAGAGAGTGTCATACAGAGTGAAGTAAGTCAGAAAGAGAAAAGCAAATATCGTATAATAATGCATATATGTGGAATCTAGAAAAATGGTACAGATGATCTTATATGCGAAGCAGAAATAGACACACAGACGTAGAGAACATATGTATGGATACCAAGGGGGAAGGGGTGGGGTGGGAGGAACTGGGAGACTGGGATTGACACATACACATTATTGATACTATGTATAAAATAAGACAACTGATGGGAACATACTGTATGGCACAGGGAACTCTACCTAATGCACTCTGGTAACCTAAATGGGAGGGAAGCCCAAAAGGGAGGGGATATGTGTATGGCTGATTCATTTTGTTATGCAGTGGAGGCTAACACAACATTGTAAAGCAACCATACTCCAATGAAACTTAATTAAAAAAAAAAATACAGTCAGGGAAGGGTTCACCTGGCTTAAAAGCCCCAGCTCTGTGGTCCATACTGTGGGCTCTGGAGCCTGCAGACCGAGTTCACCCAGCTCTGCCACTTATAGCTCTATGACCTTGGCCAAGACACTTAACCATTTACTGTAATGCGGAAACAGCAGTAACTACCTCAGCATTGTTAGGAAGCTTACAAAATAAGTTAATACTTCTAACCACACTTCAAACTCTGTGTGGGACATGTAAGTGCTCAATAAATCTTTAATATTATTATCTATTCTTTCAGCATTATGCTTCCATCCTACGCTCAAAAGCCCACACTAACAGTAGCTCTCTACTGTGTACCATACTTTTCCATGCATTATCCCACTCCAAGGTTAAGCTTATTTAATAAGCCATCATCATCAATTTACATTGTCCTCAAAACACTGATGAGGCAGATAGGAATTTAATTTTCAGTTGAAGTACCTGAGGTTCAGCCATGTTTAAAATCTTACCTAACATCATACACCAGTGACCTAAACTCTGAACTAGAGTTTGTCTTCAGACACTATGCTCTCCCTACCTCCCCAAGCCCTGGTGCTTGAGGCAGGAAGGAGCCAAGTGAACCACAAAGGAGTGCTGCGAGCCAATATCTGCTGAGTCCTCACCATGTGCTGGGCCCGAAGTAAGTGCTTGATATACACTCTCACTCTACACAGCAACCTTACGGATGGGAAAAACCATCACTCCCATTTTTCAGATGAGAAAACTGAGGTTTAAGTAGTGGAAGTAATATGTGCAGGGATATGAAATAAGTAAGTAGGAAAGCTAGGACAGGGCTATAGAGTCTCCCATAACTGTTTCATTAACGAAGAGAGGGAGGAAATGTTTCCTCAAGAAGTCCAGTAAACCACTGTACATCAAATCAGTATGTTTCATATAAGAGTTAACGTGTTTGTTTTCAGGACGGGTAATGCGGTAAGACACAAAGCTCCTAATACTCTTATAACAATATTAACAGTATATGTGACTATTTTTTTTTAATTAGAATATAAGTAGAGTCCTCCAACAACCTCTATGACAAAGTTACTTTTGCTTAAAAAAACAAAACAAACAAGCAAAAAACAGGCACAAAATTAAAATGCTGGAGCAAGGAAAAACTATTCAGATTCATTACAAAACAGCAATTACCACCTCCTTTTTCTCCAGGGCCCTTAGGAGAGACTGGGGTAAATAACCGCAACCCCTAACAAATTGAAAAAGACAACCAGGCGCAATTTTGCTCGGGGTATCTTTGTTTCTGTAACAATTTAACTCAGCCATTTTCCAAACAAAAACATGAAACCTCACATTTTAGTCCAAGTAGAACAAATATTTCAAACTTTACTGTGATTTTCCATTCACAGCAACTTGGGGTATGAAGAAAAAGAACAGGACAAACGGAGAGGAGTGGGCCTATGGAGCAGTAAAGAGGGACAGACAGACAGACAAGAGGAAAGGCACAGGCACAGAAAGGAGGGACACTGGAGGTAGTGAACAGGAGGAGGGGGAGGGTTAAGAATACTCCAAGCTGGGAACATAACCTCTCACCATCCTTGGCTGCAGAGACGGCCTCCTCCACTGAAATCTCATCAGCTCATTCACCCTTAATCACTGATCTTCGATGAAACAGGGCCAGTGAGGAGCTTCCCAAGTGGAGAAAGGGAGGGAGTGGCTTCCCACTATCTTCCCGTCTCCAGCATCACAGAGCAATACCATCACTTGATGGTCCAAACGAAACTCTCTAGTCAATCTATGGGATTGCAAGAAGACTCAGACCCAAGTTTATCAAAGCAGTTTTCTGCCTCTTTATCATACAGTTGCTCACTTCACCTCCTACCTGAAATCTCCCACAAAGAGCTCAAAAATACCTTTCCACCATCCTAATGAGGGAGGCACAGCTACTAAGAATGATTGCAGAGCATAAGGCAAATAAGTAATGATAAGACTGATCACCTGCCTACCAGAGCTTCCAACAAATTAAGCCAGGCAGGCAGAGGCTGGGTGACGGTACCAAAGGCAGACGGACATTGGGCCTTCAGCCATGGAAAGAAATGAAACAAGGCGGGGAGAGGGGGAAATTTCCAGGCTGAAGCCGCTGTCTAAAAGCAAGCATGCATCCGAAGTTGAAATCAAAGGACCTGAGATAATTATAGGTCACTGACAACTCCATGCAGTGAGCGCGTTCCCTCACCTGACACATAAATTTTGTCTTATTTGTAGTCCAAACAAATCTCGAGTGAAATTTAGAATCCTTCAGGTGGAGGAGCACAACTAACTAGATGTCAGTGTGATGTGCTTCGGACCAAAATAAACCTATGACCCACATAAAAACACTAAGCATATACACCAAGGAGGGCAGGATGCTGGGTGTCACTTGCCAAGAGGAGAGAACAGAAAATCACATATTATTCTGGACCTCGTTTTTTAAAAAGCTTTCATTGGCCAAAACCAATAATAAATTGTGAGCACGTCAAGCCCTCTTTCAATGCTGCCTTACCTTCAGCCAATCAACAGTAATAGTTTAAGACAAGCTGCAACGTGAGCAGCAGAAAAAGACACGGGTTCTCTATGGACACGTCTCTTTCTCTCTCTCTAAACCCACATCTCCATCTATAGAAGGAGTCGGTTGGATTGGAGCATCCTTAAGGTGGAGGCTCATCCTCCAACGTCTTCGGTTTGGGGATTAGTTGTGAGTTCAGTTTTGTCACAGCCATGTCATATTGGAGCTGCCACCTCCACTTAGGAGCTTGTTGAATGAGGACTTTACCAGCACGGGATTCAGTGAGGCACTGTAGGAAAGCGACATGTCACAAGCCTGGCTGGTATGGGCAAGACCAACGAACACAAAGGGAAGGCAAAGAGTGCCTACAAGAGGAACACCAAGTATGTTTGCTGGATTTATTTATACTTTAGGATCTCACCACTGCCAAAAGAATTCATGGGGGTCTGATATGAAAACACAAACAAACATGTATACCGGGCAGTTAAAGTGAAGATAATATAAACCAGAAACCACGTAGAGTTCTCTCTATAACACCAATCACTTAGTCACTGGTAGCAGGTCTACACAGATAAAGTTAAGGATCACTTCTACGTAACAATCCTGCAAACCTTCTAAGCATCCCTTCCTCAAGTGAGAATACTCATCAGAAAGTTTACGAAAGTCGACAAATAGTAGGACCCTGCAATAGTCATATCTCAAAGAAAAGGGGAAAGAGAAAGCTTAAATTCTTGTGTGCAGGCGCACCAGAAAACAAGACCACAGTCGCTGGCTCTTGCACAGGCAAAGTCTGGAAATGATTCCACTGGCCGTAAAATGGATACATTATAGTATATATACACACAACGCGTTACAACATGGCAATAAAAATGAACAAACTTGCGATACAAACAATGACACGGATCAATCTCCCACACAATGCTGCGCTAAAAGCAGCATTAGCTAACTGACACAATATTTTTCCTCTTTTCAGAGGTCCAAATTTTATTGGGAGAGGGTCACTGTGGCCAGCCACCTACCACATAGAATTAAATAGGAGATCACAAAAATCAGAGAAGTAAACACAGCATTCAAATGGGCCTTAGATCTTCGCTAACCCAGCATCGTCATTTGAAAAAACAGACGTGGAGAGTTCAAAGGCACACATGCTCTTACATTCCAGGTCTATTACCTTTGCGCCAGACCTGCTCCACCCCCTAAAATGTTTCCCAAATGCATCTTGCTTATTCACTCCCTTCAGTGAAAGATTCCGCTTCCCCAGTTGGTTAACCCCGCACGCTAACGGGATAAAGACAGAAACTGATTTAACCCTTCTCATGAGCCATGCCCATTATTTAGTGACAATACCTGTTGAATACTCACTTCCGGGCAGCTGAGACATTAAAGGCAGCTTACAACTCTCCAAGTCTGTAACTCTTGAATTATCATCACAACCTGCCACAAAAGTAATTCCCGTGTTTTGAACCAAACTGACATACAATTTCTGCCTTCTTCCCTCTGTCAAATGTCTGTGCCCAGAACTGCGAACATTTCTCCAACATACTTGAAGGTCAGATTATGTTTACATGCCAATGACTACTCTGAATTAATTACCACTCTTCATTAAAACAACCTCATCTGCCTAATACAAGCTGTGAAAGACCTTTGAGAGAAAAAAGCTGCATTAAAACTTTGTTCCAAACATATCATACATACTTTTAAAGGGAGACGACTGGGGAGTTCTCTCAAAGGCATCACATTTGACCTTTTTAACAATTATATTTCACTGACACGTTGGAGGAAGTTTTGTGGGTTTTTCAACATACTACGGACATAATGAAAGCAAGCAAAACCTCACTTATTGTCTATTTAAAAGTTTTGCTCTCAAGGAAGAAAAAGAGCACCTCTGGGAAATTAATTACTGAAGAGAACTGAGAAAGAATTGGAGATGTGTGCATATTAGGCTAGTAGCCTTCAAGAGATTTGTGACAGGAGGGAAAGGGGCAAGTCACAGCATGTGCTGTGCACATAGTTTATGCAAGAAAGTGGACAGATAGGCCCTCCAAATTATAGCAGAGGTAACACTGGGGTTTCTGCCCGCTCCCTAACGAGGAACTATCTTTCTCTTTTGCTTCAATGAGGGGGGCTGGAGGGAGAAAAGGTTAAGATGTAAGAGATCTGGAACATTCTCTGTCTCTAGTAAAGACAGAAATCAGTGAAATAGAGCCTGGGGTCACAGCTCCCACGCACTGGGCTACAGGCTTTTATGCCAATTTGCTCTGCAGCTGCAAAATACCCTACAGGCTCTGGGAGGGCCTGCAATTCGGTCAATATTTACTGAGCACCAATTTCACGCACAGCCGCTTCTAGACCCTGTTTGGACTGAGGACTGGGGAAGGAAATGGCATTGACCACATGCTTCCCGTGTGCAGGACACTCTGCTAGGCCTCTTACCTGACTGTCCCATCTCAGCTTTCATTCTCACAATCACCCTCCAGGGGAAGAAGGATGGGCCATTTCACAGAGGGATAGCTGGAGGTTAAATGACTTGCCCAAGGGCACACAGTTCAGGGGCAAAAGCAAGAAGTGAACCCAGGGCTACATGGCTATCAGCTGTGCTGCCTCAACTGCCCACACTGACCCCAGGGTACAGGACACCGCCTCTCCAAAGATGAAGGAAATCCAACATTTACAACAGAGCAGCAAAAGGACACAGCAAAAGTACACAACAAAAGGACACGAGGAAGATACCGCCCCACAGGCAGGTAGTAAGTGGACCAGAAAAGGCTCTGCAAAGGAGGAATCACTGCAGCCGGGCTTTGGGGAACGAGGTGAACACCTGTGCCTAGTGACAGGAGGACAAGCGGAGCAAGCAAAGGAAAAACATGGCGAAGGCACACGGGCCTACAGAGTAGAAAGAAGGGTACTTTGGCTGGAGGAGGTACTTTACACAGGAGGTGGTATGGGGAGATGAGGCACAGATAGGAAGACATAGGCCACCCTCGTGAGAAGGGCTCAGACGGCCAACCTCCTTTACATGTCATCCATTCGGGAGTGAGGAGTCAGAGGGTATATCTTAGTCTATTCAAGCTGCTATAACAAAAACGCTATAGACTGAGTCACATAAATATTTGTTTTTCACAGTTCTGGAGACTGGAGGTTCAAGGCATCAGCAGATTCGGTTGTCTGGTAGGGCTCCACATACCGGTTCATAGAAGGCCAACTTCTTCCTTGTGACCTCACAAAGTGGGAGGAGCTAGGGAGCCCAGGAGCAGGGGGGGTCTCTTTTATAAGGGCACCAATTCCATTCATGAGGGCTCCACCCTTACGATCTAATCACCTCCCTAAGGCCCACCTCCTAACACCATCACTATTGGGGGTTAGGATTCAACATACCAATTTTTGGAGAACACATTCAGTCCATAACAGAGGGTCTTGAAATGAAGGCTGGAAGAGGATGATTTGAGAAAGATTGAGTGTTCAATTTTGTAGGCTAGGTGAATGGGAAACAGATATTGTTATGAATACAAACAGGAGAGAACAGCAATGTACGCCTGCAGATGTTCACAGAGTACCCTCCTGCAAACATGCTCAACCAAACCAGCAGTGCAGTATAGAAGATTTTTGTACCATGGTTTCTCCTTCCAAGAAACAAAGATACTGTATTTTTTTTTTTTGCGGTACGCGGGCCTCTCACTGTTGTGGCCTCTCCCTTTGCGGAGCACAGGCTATGGACGTGCAGGCCATGACTCACGGGCCCAGCCACTCCGTGGCATGGGGGATCTTCCCAGACCGGGGCACGAACCCGTGTCCTCTGCATCGGCAGGCGGACTCTCAACCAGTGCGCCACCAGGGAAGCCCCAAAGATACTGTAGATAAATCATACATAAACAAATATCCCCTAATTTTTTTAGTGACCTTAATGTAAGAGGAATTATCAATAGCCAAGAATTATCAATAGTTAGTTCAATGTCTACCAAGCTAATACAATTACAGAATTTCAAAAGTCACCTATTAGAAGAAAGAAAATATAAAATCTGAGAGGGAAAATCATGTCTCTGAGCAATTACCATCTTATTTCTGAAGTATGTCAATAAACATCTTGATAGGGAAGACAGAGTGGTTGGTTTAGTCATGAAAATCCTATACAGCAAACTATGTTTCTGTGACACATACGGGGTCTTTTTCAAAAGAGTTACCATGGTACTTAGGATCAGAATGTTATCAAGAATAAAGAAAAGCTTAGATGTGGGAAACAAAAAAGGTTTTTTTGACCAGGAGACATTTCTGAACCAAGAGGCCCAGAAATGAGCCCCTCAAGGAGAAGAGACACAGCAAACTCAGCCAGAGGGCCCTAGAAATGATGTTCTTTCCATGAAATGTAGGCATTTCACCATTAAAAGATGAAAATTTTCCATTGCTATGACAGAGCCAAACCATGCAGAGACATTAAGAGGCTAGAAGAGTATGAAACATGGCAAACTGTGAAAAGTTCATCCAGACTGTATTAATCTCAGATTCACCAGCCTCTAGTTCTGACCCAGGACAAGAACCCCATCGTCAACGAACGGTATTCCTCTGTCCCCACCCTCTGGGTCACTATACCACAGGCCCAATGCCTCTGAACACACTGCCCCAGGTCCTTGGGAAGACAGCGTGTTCTGGTGGATCCCCAGTGCTGACTGAGGGGCTGGCAGGACGTGTCATGAGCAGGGACACTGAAAGTGGGCCATTTGGGGCCCTGGAACCATATCTTACCAGCTCACTTTGGACAGTGCTTTAAAAAATGCCAGTGACAACACCAAAAAGAATAGGACAATACGGTCTCTCTCTCTCTCTCTCTCTCTCTCTCTCTCTCTCTCGGGAGCAGGGAGGTGGGCAGTGGCCAAGGCAAGCAGGTCGGTCAGTGGTCCTGCTGGGAAGGGAGGCATGTGAAAGGCCAAGAACTGACAAGCTCCCCCAAACCCCTTTCCTCCCTGGCTCTGTGGGACCAGTGAGATGTTAGCAGGGTGGGGCTCAGAGGACCAAATGGAGCCAGTCTTAGAACACATGTATTCCAGGCAAAACGTGCCAAGGATCCAACTGGGGATGGACACTCCACACCCAATGGTGGAGTCAGAAGTGGAATCCCAGTGCTGAATCATTCTTTGGAAACCAGATCCCATCAGAAGACCCCTCGGAATTTTGCTCACTCAGGTTTGAGATATCAAGTGTTATATCTGTATTTTATTATGATTATTATAAGCTAGAAATTCATAAAATAACAGAAATAGAAGGTTACCAATGAAACAACATGTAACAAATGCTGTTAGATATAATTGGCTAAAACAAATAGGCTCTACTATTGAACTGAGATTTTAACATACACGAGTCATTTTTCCAAAAAAAGTAAATTCTTACAGGAAAAAAAAAGCCTATTCATATAAAGCAGCTACTCCAAGATCCTGACCCACTCAAAGCCAAAACCATCACTGTCAGCATGACCAGTATATGCAGACAGGAAGCACAGGGTAATGGTTAAGATCAGAGGTGCTACAGCCAGACCTCCTTGGTTCAAATCCTGGCTCCACCACTAAGTAGTTATGGGCTCCTAAGCAAGTTACTTAACTGATCGATAGCTTAGTTTCTTTATCTATAAAATGAAGATTAGAACAGGATTTTCACCCTACGGTTGTTAGAGAGGCTAAATAAAAGTATATAATAAAATGCTGATATTAGAGCCTCGTTTATGGTAAATCCATCCACAAAAGTGTTCACTCTTCATCGTTAATTATTAGAGAAATGCAAATCAAAACTACAATGACGGGCTTCCCTGGTGGTGCAGCAGTTAAGAATCTGCCTGCCAATGCAGCAGACATGGGTTCAAGCCCTGGTCCGGGAAGATTTCACATGCCGCGGAGCAACTAACCCCGTGCACCAAAACTACTGAGCCTGCGCTCTAGAGCCCGTGAGCCACAACTACTGAAGCCTATGCACCTAGAGCCTGTGCTCTGCAAGAAAAGAAGCCACCGCAATGAGAAGCCCGCGCACCGCAAGAAGAGCAGCCCCCGCTCCCCGTAACTAGAGAAAGCCCGCACGCAGCAACGAACGCCCAACACAGCCAAAAATAAAATTAAAAAAGAAAAACGACAATGGGGTATCATCTCACACTGCTCAATGTTAGCATTCGGGCATCATCAAAAAATCTACAAATAGGACCTCCCTGGTGGCACAGTGGTTGAGAGTCCGCCTGCCGATGCAGGGGACGGGGGTTTGTGCCCCGGTCCGGGAGGATCCCACATGACGCGGAGCGGCTGGGCCCGTGAGCCATGGCCGCTGAGCCTGCGCGTCCGGAGCCTGTGCTCCGCAACGGGATAGGCTGCAATAGTGAGAGGCCCGCGTACCGCAAAAAAATAAATAAATAAATAAAAATCTACAAATAACAAATGCTGGAGAGGGTGTGGAGAAAAGGGAACCCTCTTGCACTGTTGGTGGGAATGTAAATTGATACAGCCACTATGGAGAACAGTACGGAGGTTCCTTAAGAAACTAAAAATAGAACTACCATATCATTCAGCAATCCCACTCCTGGGCATATATCCGGAAGACGAAAACTCTAATTCAAAAATATACATGCACCCCAATGTTCATAGCAACACTATTCACAATAGCTGAGACACCAAAGCAACCTAAGTGTCCATCAACAGATGAATGGATAAAGAAGATGTGGTACATATATACAATGGAATACTACTCAGGCACAAAAAACAATGAAATAATGCTATTTGCAGCAACATGGATGAACCTAGAGACTACATACTAAGTGAGGTAAGTCAGACAGAGAAAGACAAATATCATATGGTATCACTTATATGTGGAATCCAAAAAAAATGATACAAATGAATTTACAAAACAAACAGACTCATAGACATAGAAAACAAACTTATGGTTACCAAAGGGGAAAGGGGGTAAGGATAAATTAGGAGTTTGGGATTAACATGTACACATTACTATATATAAAACAGATAGACAACAAGGACCTACTGAGTAGCACAGGGAACTATATTTGGTATCCTGTAGTAACCCATAATGGAAAAGAATCTGAAAAATTATATGTGTGTGTGTATAATAACAACCACTTTGCTGTACACCTGAAATACAACAACACAACACTGTAAATCAACTATACTTCAAGAAAGAAAAAAAGTGTTCACTCTTACCATCACATGTACGTGCAGGAGTACTAAAGTAGAGAATAGTGATTAGAAGTAATAGAATATTCTATTCATAGAAGGAAGGGGAAAACAATGGCTATATACAGACCTTCACTGGGCTAAAAGTATCACAGAAAATAATCTAACAAGGAAAACATAAGCCTAAAATAATTTTGCACTAACTAAAGAATTCGTCCTCAAAGCTTGGACCCACATTTTCAAGGGAAATTTAAGAAAGTAAACTAAGTTATAAAATTTTTATTTTTTATCATTTGTCCAAAGTTAAAATGTATTAGGGACTTCCCCGGTGTCCAGTGGTTAAGAATCCACCTTCCAATGCAGGGGACCCAGGTTCGATCCCTGGCCGGGGAACTAAGATCCCACATGCTGCAGGGCAACTAAGCCCACATGCCACAACTACTGAGCCCGCATGCCACAACTAGAAAGAAGTCCGGGTGCTGCAATGAAAGATCCCACATGCCACAATGAAGAGCCCGCGTGCCACAACCAAGACCCAACGCAGCCAAAAAATAAAATAAATAAATATTTTAAAAAAAAACAACGAAGTTAAAATGTATTAAAAATAACTTATTTCCTAAATTTCTTTTCAACTCAATACCAGTTTGGTCATTTTTACTTCAAATTGCCCACATCTTCAAAAACAAAGAAAAAAGAAAATTTACTTCAATGACCACCTATAGGACTTAAATATTCATTCATCTAGAAGGAAATATTATATACTGTATTTAATGTTACCACCATGATTAAATAGTATATTTATTTATCTCGATCAAATGTACTAATTAAGGCTTACTCAGAGAGCCAGTATAAAGAATTTACATGGAGTCTTACTGATTCCCTAATAAGAAGTGGAAAAAAAAAAGTCCAAAAATCTACAGCCAAAATAAAAAGAAAACCTTGAAATTTCACTAAGGATAACAAGTAAACATTCTGCATGTCAAAAACAAAGTACTATAAAGATTATTTCAGTTATGGATGATAGGGGATTGGGCTCTTTCTTTAGAGAAACACCTTATCTATCTTCCTTAGAAGATAAAGGGGCAGAACGGTGCAAAAACCAGTTTGTTAAAGACATCTGTGCTTCTCCTGCCTGGTGCTAGCTACATCCTTGGGAAGACAACTCAACTGCTTACTAAGCATGCCACATTTTATTATGCCTCAATTACACAGTTCCTCTGATCAACCATGTTAGCATTTAATTACCACGCAATTAACTCGTGGCACTAACTCAAGCTCATGGGTATTTCTGCTTTGGCCACAGCAATCATCAAACCATCCACCCAAAGCCCACCCTGCATTTCCCCACCCACCTGTGCTCTGTCTCCCAGGCATTTTCCTGGGTTATGATTACAAAAGGTCCACAGAACAACAATTCTCCCACCCTAGCCACAGCTGCCAAAAGGAGGACCAGTCGTGGAGCAGGGGGCTCCCAGTGCAGACACCCCTACTGGATGGGGACTTGGCAATAGGAGGAGGACAACTCAAGCATCAAATGGGGTGTCAACTACATGAGTGGTTACCAAACTTTGGTAGCCTACAGCAGAAAATCCCCACCCCTTCCCACACTAGACTGATTGATAGCTTTGTCTTCAAGGTTCTCCCTTGAGAAAACAACCTCAAACCATCATTTCATTAAAAACAGCCATTTTAAAACCTAAAAAGTAGGAAGGATATTCTTTCAATAAATGGCAGTTCTTTGAATAAACTTATCTTAATAGAAAGTATCTTTATTATTTTTTTCTCCTGTTGACTTAGAACGATTCGTGGGTCAGTTCTTTAGGACACACAAGATTAAATGGTTTTAAGGTCCCTGCTGACCCTTAAGTTACTTAAGCACAGCTCAGCAAGTGTTTTTAAGCTAAAGAGTAGTGAAGATGTTTGTCACCAATAAATACAAAAAAATAATCTGTGGTTCATTCATTTCACATATGCTACATGGACAAACAAATACACAAGCCAAAAACAAAACAAAACAAAACCAGGGGGAAGTGGAGGGGATGGTAGTGTGGGGTTCAAAGGAAGCATTCTGCTTTCCTGGTATAATTTCTAGGAAGATTAATATCCTGTCTGAATGCTATTCTACTCACACATGATTTCAAAAAGATGTTTTTCTGGCTCTACAAGTGGAATCAGCTGTTTTAACTTGGGGCCCTAGAGCATAACTCTCCAGTTGCATAGTTATTTATAACTACCGAGCAATGCCTGCTTCTGCCACATCAAAGTATGCAAGACCCCAGGGAAAGGTCACAACACAATGTCACTTGTTTCAAATGCACTGCCAATTTAAGACTCCCCCAACCTTTGGGAGAGCTTTCCTATTAAGAAAGCTCCAGAAACAAACTAAAAGTTCTCCTGGCAGGAGGGCTCTCACCTAGATTCAGTAGAGTTCCTCAGAGTTCAAAAAGGTCGTCTGAAGATTTGGATTCCAATCACATGTTTGTAGTATGACCCGTGTGATTATCCCATGCAGATATGAACTTGCTCAACAAATACGTGCTGAACATTCCCTACCTAGAAGGCACCCCTGGAGAGTCTTCCTCATTCTTCTCCTCCCACCACAGTCAAGAGAGGTATGACATGGTCCAGTTTTCCGGAGGGTAGCCTCAGCTCTTCCAGAAACTGCCACGACATGATGTGCCGTAACAAATGCCACACTCTTAGACCCGGCAACATACACAAATGATTTCAGAGGACAGAGAAGCCCCTTCCTCTTAGGGAGGTCATGGTTGGCTGGATTTGAGCTGAGCGCTTCAAGAAATTGACAAGGGAGAATGCACCAGGAAGCCTTTACCCCAGGAACTAAAATGTCAGCTCCATTAGGGCCGGATCTTTATGGGTCTTGTTCAACACAGAATTCCCCCCACCTAGAACAATGCCGAAAAGTAAAAGCTCTCTAAATATTTGTTCAATAAAAAGAAAAAAATAAAGAATGGCCCTATATCTGTCACTGGCTTAGCCATCATGTCATTAGCTTCAAAGCATTCAATGACCTTGGGTTAACCTAAGGACCAAGTTCAGGATGCCTAAGGGGGCAGATTTCTCCCCTCCACAGAGGCAGACAAGACACCACACTGTACATCACAGGTTGGCAAGTAGGGTGCAGGGAGAACTTTTTCCAACCTTCCTCACATCAGTCATGAATTCCTTACTTTCGTTTCTTACCGATGTCACAAAGCAGTCCTTAACCCAGCATGGGGAAGGGACCGAACTGAAGTTTCACCTAACATCTAACATCTGAGCCCACAAGAAGACAGAGCCGACACTGTGGTTGGGAGAAGTCCAGGAAGCGTTCCAGCCTGGGGCCACCAGAGAAATTAGAGAGCTGAGTGAGGACCCGCCCACCAGCTGTGCTCCCCACCCCCAGACCCCAGTTAGAGGGCAGGTGGACTCCAGTGGGCGGAACCCCAGGACAGAACTGCCGGAAGAACACTGGCTAAACAGAAGGAGTCCTTGCTTACTGACATGACGCCACAGGATTATTTAAATGTCAGGATTTCCTAGTATATTTTAAAATAGGTTTGTTTAAATGAATGTAAGCCAGATTTAAGACAACTTTTCCTGAGCACTGTGCATACGCTAAAGTGAGATTCACTTGCAAAATAAGAGGAAGAGGATGACGATAGGAGAACCAAAATCTACTCTCTGAAGGTACCACCAAGAAACATGACTTTGGGGTTTTGCTTTTTGCTTATGTTACTACCCAACAAAAAGAGGGCAGTGTTAAGAACGGTCCAGAATCAAGAAGAAAAAACTTCTTCCTCTGTTACTTTCTCAGCATTTAGCACACTTCTCCCTTATGATTACAATAAAATGTAATCCTCTGATTACAAAAAAAAAAATCAACTATTAGAGTCTATCTAAATGAGCAATCAGAGCTCTCTAAGTCTATGATCTATCTTGAGTTCTTTTTTTTTTTTTTTAAACATGGTATAGCCTAAGAATCCAGGTTCCCTTTTTTCCATATGGATACCCAATTGTTCTAGCATGACTAGTTGTAAAGCCAATTCATTCTCCATTGAATTAGTTTGCCTCTCTGGTGAAAATCTGTTGACTTTTTTTTTTTTTTTTTTTTTTTTTTTTACTTATTATTTTATTTTTGGCTGCGTTGGGTCTTCGTTGCTGGGCACAGGCTTTCTCTAGCTGCGGTGAGCGGGGGCTACTCTTCATTGCAGTGCACGGAGTTCTCATTATGGCGGCTTCTCTTGTTATGGAGCACAGGCTCTAGGTACATGGGCTTCAGTAGTTGGGGCACATGGGCTCAGTAGTTGTGGCTCGTGGGCTCTAGAGCACCGGCTCAGTAGTTGTGGCGCACGGGCTTAGTTGCTCTGCAGCATGTGGGATCTTCCCAGACCAGGGCTCCAATCCATGTCTCCTGCATTGGCAGGCGGATTCTTAACCACTGCGCCACCAGGGAAGTCCCTCGGTTGACCACTGATTTGTGGTCTGTTTCTTGACTCTCTAGCCTGCTCCAGGGATCAAGTATGTCTTGCCTTACAGGATGCCACAAGGTCTTTTATTTATGCTATTTTATACTAAACCTTTAAATTACATGGTGTTAAGCCCTCCAGCTATGCTCCCCCCACCCCAGTTATTTTGGCTACTCCGAGGCCTTTGTATTTCCATGTAAATTTTACAATCCGTTTGTTGATGTCTTAAAATTGTTTAAAAAAAAATAACCTTCTGGGATTTTGACTGAGATTGCATTGAACCTTTAGGTCAGTTTGGGGAGGGAATACCTTAAGGTTAAGTCTTCCAATCTGTAAACATGGTATCCATCTCCGTTTACTTGAGGGTCCATCAGAGTTACGCAAAAACATAAAACCTAGGGCTACTACCTTGTGTGCCAGGAAAGAAAGAACAGTTGGAAAACAGAAAATCTCTGCAAATTTACAACTCTACACAGTTTCTTCACGAGCTTTACACACAATGAGTTATATTGATGGATGAATAAAGGCTCAAAAATGCAATTATCAACAAACAGGCAGATGTCGAACTGAAACCCAGGTACTCTTTTCCCCAATTCAGATTCTAGAGTCTTGGATACTGTACAGCTTGCTGAAAACTAAGAATTAAAGGGAGGTTTGTCAAGAGAGAACAACTGGGGAAGTAGTGTGAGCCCCGCTACAAGACGGCCACCTGCTCCTAGAAGCTAAGTGAGGCTTCCTTCCCTTCCTTGTCCTCAGACAAGCTCACAGTATAGAGGAGAAGGAACCAATAAAAGGTGAAAAGAAATTCAGAGCAAGAAAAAATCCTTCTAGAAAGGCCCCAGCTGGAAAACAGCCAGGAGAAGAAACAGGCAGAGCATACAATGGAAGCTCCACAGAGCACAGCCAAGGGCACACGCATGGCCACCAGGATGCCTGGGAATTTCCAAGAAGGGAAAAGCTAAGGAGGAAGGCGGGCACTCTGATTTCCTTTTGACTCCACAGGGGGGGAAAAAAAAAATTGCTTGCCTGAGAAGCTTTAGAAGCTGGTGCCAGTGAATAAATCCACTAATCACTTAAGAAGTCTCTCAATGTATAAAAGCACATTTGGGTTAAGTAGACAAGTCAGTGCTAAAAGTTGCAGTAAGTGGAGGATTCAAGCTCAGAGTAGGATAAATACAAACCACACCAAGATATGGGTTAAGTAAGTCCTTGTTGATCCCAGGGGCCTGGGGATCATTAGTTCAGATCTTAGCACCTCAGACGCAGAATTCAGGGTCAATTCTGAGGAGGGTCAGCCCATTTGTTTCACTCTTGAGTGGGTGATTTTTATGCTCTGTATTTTTCCACATCTCACAGATTATCTACAGTAAACACCTTACTTCTGAAATTAAAAAAAGAAATAAATGAGACATGTTAAATGGCTATCGAGGGAGTGTGTTTACTCTCTTGTAGCTCAAAAACCGGCCACGTAAATCCAGGCAAT
The DNA here is from genome assembly GCF_964270905.1 of Leucopleurus acutus. Classification (NCBI taxonomy): domain Eukaryota; kingdom Metazoa; phylum Chordata; class Mammalia; order Artiodactyla; family Delphinidae; genus Leucopleurus; species Leucopleurus acutus. The sequence continues at coordinate 131,488,738 of NC_139142.1, read as the reverse complement.
ATGGATAAGCGTGGCCAGGCCATGAGGTATATATATAAAGCACTTGGCCTTGGAAGAGCGGGCTGCTAATAGAGTAGTATTTGACAGCACAGCACACAGAGCTATAAAGTAAAAACCTTCCAGGCTTTACAAAATTGTTTTCCTCCAACCCATCTCTAGGCTTTATGATACCTAAAATGAAAGGATTAGCCTCAAAGTTGCTACCGGGAATCCAAGAATAAGGAAGGGAGACAGAGGTGACATGAAAGCAGAGTCCAAGACCATTTATCACCCAGCCTTTATATTTCACGCTGACTTGCAATTTTTCAAGTGGCAGTTCTCACAGCCTGCCTATGTGTTCCTGTTTCCAAATTCCATCTCCAAACCTGGACCCAGGGCCGTTGATCACAGCCCTCTCACTTGTCCTCCAGCTGAGCTGGAAGCCAAGCAACAGATGACACAACATGAGTCTTTACGGATCAATAGAGTTGTGATAACGAACTTCAGTGTAAAGAGTGCAGTGGATTCCTTTCTGACATTCATCATTTCAGGAGAGCCCAGCCATCACAGGCCCAGTGTTCCTGGCAATGAACCTGATGCCCAGAGCCTGGAGTGACTCGTCCAAGGTCAGGCACCAGTCGGTGACACAGGCTTGCCATCTTGGCTGACCCCTTACCCACTGCTTTTCCCATTATGTCACAAAGACTACCTTCCTCAGAAACTTCAAAGCCTAAAAACTCAATTTATGTCCCCTGAAGAGGAAGCCAGGAATCCTAGCATTTGTTTTTGGCAACTCCATGTTCTAAAAGCACTTAAGAAAAGCTGTCAATTTAGAAAATTCAAACTACAATGTCTTCCAGGAAAAACAGGGCTTGTTTTTAAAAGAAAATAAGGAAGTAAACAGCCTTGTCTGGGGGAGTAGACCCCCTAATTCTGTAAAGCTTCATGCAGCTGAGGAAAGCTCTGATGATGCCTTCCAATCCATGCATTAGACCATCCCATTCTATTTTTTGTTTTTGTTTTTGTTTTGGCTGTGCTGCACGGTTTGTGGGATCTTAGCTCCCCAACCAGGGGTTGAACCCAGGCCCTCGAAAGTGAGAGTGTGCAGTCCTAACACTGGACCACCAGGGAATTCCCTAGACTGTCCCATTCTTGAAGGCAGAGCCGCCTGTCACCGGGCCTCCCACTTGGCCCATGAGAGGCCTAGGATACAAAGAGCAAAACAGACCACAAAGCCTCACCGCATGCCATGCTGTCTGCATCCCACTGACCCTACTCTGTCCAAACTACGCTTCAGTGCTTTTCAGCTAGTGTCTTATTACTTGACCCTACACAGACATGATGCCCGTTTATTAGTCATCGACCTTGGAAATCAACTTCTCCAAAACCAGTTACCAGATTCACGAGATTCTTCAAAATAGACCTTTAAAAACTATAACTGCAGAAAGATCAGTATGCCTTCATTAGGTACAGCATAAAATCATTTACCACTTTAAAATCCTGCTGGTAGAACTACATGCAATTAAAGAAAAGACAACTACTTCCGGAGGTCCACTCGCACCAGTGTGGATGGATCCCCCTCACTGTGTCTTTTCTCTCCCAAGGATAACTTGCCGTCAGTTCTGCACTTAGATATCCTGAACTGCAGCAGATGACCTTACAATTCAGAGGGTGACCAAATCATGAAAAGCTCTAACCAGGAATTAAGGTTTTCCCAGGGCAGTGCAAGTACAAGCTTCATTTTGAAGGATCCAATCAAAAACTCAGGGTCGTATTCAAGCAACCTCATGGAAGGGTGGCCCCTTCTGTGCAAGCCTAGCAGGGACGGAACTGACAGAAGTTCTCAATGGCCAGTCATGGATGTCCACCCTGGCCTTCCCCGTGGCCTCAGCCAAAGGCTTGTTTGACAAACCCAGGCCAAGAGACACATGTGACTGGCTCAGGAGGAAGGGGAACAAAAGGGACTTTGTATAGCCCTGAGTATGCCAACAGATGGCCCAACCCACGTCCTTCGGCCAAATGGAAGCAAGGAGTAGAGACAAATCTCCTTTTCTTAAACAATGCGCGGAGGGAGGCTTACCTACCCCAGTCTCTCTCTGCCTTTTAAAAAAGGTCACAGTCTGCTCACTGGGATGACCTCTAACATGCCCATGGCACATTGTACCTTTAATGAAGCAGAATGTATCTAAACTTCCAAACATACACAAAATGCCTTTTTCAGTGGCACTATTAATGAGCAACAGAAGTGCTTTGCCAAGACTGCAAGCCCCCTCAGGTTCCCAAATTCTGATGATCAAAATCGTGTTGAAATATGGACCATGGTAGGGCCTGCAGGTTCAGAAAAGATGGCCAAGAATGGCCTGTGAGAACTGTCTCGAAACAATGCTATCTTTCTTCTGCATCTTTAACTGCTCAAGAAGACTATGCATGTTAAATAGCCGGGCAACGTTACTCAACGGAGGCAAAAATTCCTTTCCCAACAGTACTCCCTCAAGAAGGAATGTCACATCGTGCCCAACTCCAAGTGAGAACTTTGGATAGCCACAGCAGAAATTCCAGGTCTTTCTCAGCCATTTCTAAGCATGTTTTGTGTAACATAATCTTTCTCCCTTTGCCTCGTTTTAGGTTTGCCTACTGTGAGCCTGGATGTGTTTCAGCATCACGAGTCCAAAGGCAAGTCAGACTGCCCTTGCCCAACTGGATCCCTGTGTAAATCCACAGCAAAGGTGTCCTCTTGTCTCATAGTATGGAGGCCAAGCACGATGCACCTCCCTATTTTTTGAGCACATGAGAGACAATGAATATTTGGTTCCCCGGTGTGGTCTGTGGAGCCATTTTAGCCAGGAAAGTCCTGCTGCACTCACTTTAGACATGAAGAAACCACCAATGGCTACCATCCATTTGGACATTCATGCCTCTTACTCTCACCTGAACTGCAATTTTGAAAGAATTTGAGGAAAGAATGTTAAAGGAATGGCAAATTTTAGCAAACTACACTTAATGACTTGCACTTTTGGATCACCTTTTTTTTTTTCTCAATTTCAAAATATGTTTGCTAAATGGAAGCCTGGCTTCACGTCATATCCAGGCCATTTCTCTATTCAATTTTTTGTAATAAGTAAAAATAATGTCTCTGGGAGCAGAAAGATCAGACTGCAAATATAAATGTAGGCCCAGGAAAAAATATTGTCATCAAGTTATTCCTAGAATCTTCCATAAAGTCGGCATGGCATGTCTGTAATTCTGTCTTAACAGGTACAAGCAGCAAAGATCCCATCTTTTCTGTCTTTCACTGGTCATTTAATCATCAATGACTTAAGAGTCCACTATATTCCATCAACAGATCTCTACTCTGTTTAACAGTAACCTTTACACAGCTCTTTCCAGAGTCTATTAATTCCTTGAATGGTTTTGCCAAATTTCTTTTAACAATCTTTCATGCCCTCCACATACTCCCCCTACTCTTCCTGAAATCTAATGGATCAGTAACGAATATTTACCCATAAGAAACCCTCAACTTTAGGGGGAAAAATAAATCCTCTTAGAAAGTAAGTTCTGCAGAAAACATCTCACCAGGTGTTAGGGATCATTTGACACCAGGACCTATCTTGGATTCCTGTGACATATATTCAGACACAGGTCAGAGTTGTGGCCATCCCAGCTCTCCCGTATAGAGCCAGCAACCCAGAAGCACATCTAAAAAAATTTCTTCAGGCAGATTAAGACATTATCCAATAACTCAACACACTTTCTAATGAAAGCAAGTCCCTCTTACCTGAACTCAAAAATTTTGACCATTGCATATGCTTAATTCCAAAAAACTTGCCAAGTGGCCCTTCTGCCAGGTAGTAAGTAGCCACTAAGAAGGCAAGAAAGGACAGGCATGGTGACAGTGAGAGAGGTGAGCGCTAGCCACAAGGGAGCTTAAAAGACTCAAAGATTCAGCACTAAAACTGCACAAGAGGTTTGGGGACCTGCTTTGCAGGATTCAACAGTTCTATTCAAATCACTTACTGGTGTACCACAGTAGTTATAAAATGACGATGATTCTGAATTATCAGGAAAAATGTTGTTCTAGCACACTCTTTGAAACAAAGAAATACAAAAAATATTTAGATAGATTTCCAGAGTGTTTTAAATGAATTAAGTTCAAGAGCTTTCAATTGTAAGAAACTGTTCTCTGAAAAGTTTACACAATGTGAAATACCTCATTCCACAATGAAGCTGGATAAAAGGGGGATGCTTGTTTGAGACGGCTTGCTGGTTTCATGTTCAATAGTTAGCCCTTCACAGTAGTTTTACCCAGTATTACCGCTTCTCATTATCCCAGCTCCTTGGAAAGCCAAAGACGCCTTTCATTCACCTCAACCACGCAGGGTTTGTGCACGAGCTTGTAAGAAATTTCAAATAGTTACCGAGGGTATAAAAAATAAATAGCCTGTTTTAATGACCTCAAAGACACAGTCTTCTTAACGTAAATCTCACAGGTCAGTGGGTGGTGCTAGGGGCTGTTCCACTGTGCCGAAAAAATGCAAACAAAATCATAAATGTACACGAGAGACATTAAGAAAAGCAAATTCAGGCTAGATAGAAGAACCAGAGCATTTACTTTAAAAACAAAAATCTAATCCTTACTTACATTTATAACAGGTATAAAATTCTACACTTTTAATTTCTCAATTAAGACACAAAGCTTAGGACGTCTAAGTTTCAAATAGCAAGCCATCAGTTCTTGGGCATCAGCAGAGAGGGGCCAGGTGCTGTGGAATACAGAGAAGAACCCACAAGCCATCACCAAAAGAAGAACTTATATGGACACCAGGATACCAAGATGCATTCCTTTTCTTACAATTTTCAACAATAAATGTATCTTCTCAATTGAGTAGCTTAAGGTTATATTAAGCTGACTGTAGGGTCTCTTGGCATAAAACCATCCTCAGGAGAAAAAAAAATCATACTGTAATGAGGCTCTTGCTATCCCGAAGTGACCCAAGGCTAGTTGAGTTCTGGGTGGCTGCAACTTAAGGACAGAACTCCATGGAACCATTTACAAAGGTCATCAACCCAAAGATACAGCTGGACCTGGAAACAGATTTCTTCCCATCTAAGGAAGCAGGAACCATCAATTCATAGCACGGCACTTCCAGAAGGAACTGAGAAAAACACCAATAGGCATACAAGTCACCCAGAGATGTTCTAAACGGCCATCCTAACAACCTAATTAAAGATCCACCCATGGAGCCTAATTTTCACCTCCATAGGTTTAATCTTCTTGAATCAAGTACTACGATCTCCAATAGAAAACAAAGTAACCCTCACTGTCGATGCCCAGATATTTTGGGAAGGGAGCAGCAGAGGAAACACAAGGGCACTAATACTATCCACACTCACAAGTACACCAGAAGCCCTCCATCCTCGTTGGCACTCATTCACTCACCCACCACACCGCCAATGAACTTTTACTGAATCCCTAGTATGCATCAGGTATGCCCTAGACACAGGGGATGCAGGCATAAGTAAAAGTAGGGTCTCATTTTTGTAAACAAAAATTCCAGCACACTGAGGCAAGTGCAATAATAGTCAGACACTAGGGGAAAATCATAGCCCAAAGGAGGAGCAAATCACCTCCATGTGAACAGCCAGAGGCTGCTTCACATCACAGGGAAGAGAGGCAGGAATAATGAAAGTAGAGCACAAAGAAACTTTCTTCTTTGGCTACAGAACATAGTTCATTTTACAGGTTAAGTATATTTAAATGAAACATTAGTGTGTGTGTATGTGTACTCGACAATAAAAGGCAAAACAACTAAAGCTTAGTCATAATGCATAGAGGTGATTCACATAATTTTTAAAGATTAGATTATGCAAATCAGAGCCCAATCCTCAAGAGGGAAGGCATTGGTAAACTAAAGACATAAATGTACAGAATCAATATTCCATCGCCAGGAACAATCAAGCAGTGATCATATCACATGACCATACGGGGGCGGAGCTTCTCAAACCTTAATATGCACACGCATCACCTGAGGACCTCATTAAACAGTAGGTTCTGATGCTGGAAGGTGGGGTGGAGCCTGAGAGGAGGCATTTCTAATAAGCTCCCAGGTGATGCAGATGCAGCTGGACCCACGGCCCACTCCGAGCAGTGAGGGTGAGGAGGGTCAGTGCTGCTCAGTCCCTACTGAGCATCCTAGACTCACAGGGGACTCTTCAACAAGGCAAACTCCTATCCTCATCTGAAACCTAGTGAGCCAGAATCTTAGAAGATGGGGTTCCCTGTAATTTCTCTCTAAGCTGTTATGTGGTTCTCAGGTACCACCAGACTTGTGAACCACAGTCACGTAGACCTGAGAAGTAAGCCTCCCATATACCTCACCCCAGGAAACGGGGCAGTTCTCTCTGTACATAGATAACACCAGCAACTGTGCAAGACATCCACAGGGATAGTCGGTCAGGAAGAGGAGGCCCAGCTAAGCTGGCCAGGCTGGTCAACTTGACCATGGTGATGCCTGGAATCACAGCCTCCATGGGCCTGACATCTGTGGTAGGATCTATCTTGACCCTTTTCATTCACTGTAATTGCTTTCCAAAGCTAGTGCTTAGATCATTATCATCGTCTGTTTAGCTTCACAAAACACACAAAAGAGGAAAAGGACTTATTTTTTTAAACCGAAAAATTATAGATAAGGGGTCATCCATGATGAAAGAATGGAAAGAAGCCAAAAGACAAACATGCAATTAACCAGCCCGATGCCTCCAGGCTCCAATCTTGAAAGGGCTCCCCAGCCACACACACCCCCTCACTGCAAAGTACAATTTTGGTAATAAAAGGGATTAAGTGGAATGTGGTCCTTCAGGGCTTTCACACACAAAATGGCTTCTGGAAAAAGGAAAAGTAATAATAGTTTACCCTCTGCAGTGGAATAGGTGATAGAGCTGTGTCTGTCTGAAACCCCAGCATTTCATACTTCTCTACGTCCACTTTCTATTTAAGGAGGCACTTCAAGTTCTGTTCCATGCATTCAGCCTCTTGCTCCCAATTTGTACTCATCTCATTAAAAGTTGTAAGCCCTGATCCCCTTCTCACCCTTGCTTACCCTGGCAGAGGGCAGGAAAATTTTCAACTGGGAAGTCTCACTTTACTACTAAATTTAGGAAAGCCTCCTATGGGAATGGCATTTCCAACACTGCTTCCATACCTTGACAATTGTAAGTTGAAAACAACCGAAATGTCCATCAACAGATGAATGAATAAAGAAGATGTGGTATATACCTCACACCAGTCAGAATGGCCATCATTAAATAGTCTAAAAATAACAAATGCTAGAGAGCATGTGGAGAAAAGGGAACCGTCCTACACTGTTGCTGAGAATGTAAACTGGTGCAGCCACTATGGAAAACAGTATGGAGGTTCCTCAAAAAACTAAAAATAGAGTTGCCCTATGATCCAGCAATCCCACTCCTGGGCATATATCCAGACAAAACGATAATCCAAAAAGATACATGCACCCCTATGGCAGCACTGTTCACAAAAGCCAAGATGTGGAAACAACCTAAATGTCCATCGACAGATGAATGGATAAGAAAGATGTGGTATATATACACAATGGAATACTACCCAGCCATAAAAAAGAACAAAATAATGCCATTTGCAGCAACATGGATGCAACTAGAGACTATCATATTAAATGAAGTAAGTCAGAAAGAGAATGACAAATACCATATGGTATCACTCCTATGTGGAATCTAAAATATGACACAAATGAACTTATCTACAAAACAGAAACAGACTCACAGACACAAAGAACAGACTTCTGGTTGCCGGGGTTGGGGGGAGAGGTGGATTGGGAGTTTGGGGTTAGCAGATGCAAACTATTATATACAGAATGGATAAACAACAAGGTCGTACTGTATAGCACAGGGAACTATATTCAATATCCCATGATAAGCCATAAAGGAAAAGAACATGAAAAATAATGTGTGTATATATATTTTTTTAAGACATGGTATATATATATACAATGGAATACTACTCAGCCATAAAAAGGAAAGAAATTTTGCCATTTGCGGCAACATAGATAGACTTGGAGGGCGTTACGCTAATGAAGTAAGTTAGACAGAAAAAGACAAATGCTGTATGATATCACTTATATGTAGAATCTAAAAAATATAACAAACTAGTGAATAAGACAAAAAAGCAGACTCACGGACACAGAGAACAAACTAGTGGTTACCAGTGGTGGTAGGGGCAAGGTGCACTGCAGAGGTTGGGGGGAGGGTCATTACGGGATTATACGGAATCGTGTGCGTGAAACTTCGGAAAACTGTAAAGCCCTACAGAATTTAAAGAATCTCTCATGCAATTAAAAAAAAAAAGGAAGTGGTGTTGTCAGGGTCAACAAGCAGGCCACGTTCTGCTCCTCTCTACTTAATGCTCTGGGAAGAAATATCCAAAGCTCCCTCAACTATACGTGGATTACGTCACTCAAGGAAAAAGAAGGGGCGGGGGAAGGAGCAGTTTGTAGTTCCTACCATGTGCCACATGCACCAAGTTCATCTCTCTATTCTTGGGTCCTAAGAGGGTAACTGTATAAAGAAATGGATGACTAAATAAATGACTGGAAATAACAGGATGAACAACATCCTGTCCTCCAGGACTTCCGTTTTCTAGCTGGGAGACGAGCCGGCACAGTGTAACTCAAGTGCAGTGAAGGAAGTTCAGGCTCAGAAGCTCAGAGTCGCGGCTGGGAGGTGGTGAAGCCCGCGTCTGGACTCAGGTCTTCCAATTCCATGTGGCTGCGCCCTCCTTTACCCCATATTGCCTTCTTGGAAATAGATGTCAACAGCCTTACAGGAACAGAGAGGGAGGAGGGCTCAGCTGGGGGTGGGGTGACTGGGGAAGGCGTCAGGAGGGAGCGGCATCTGAGGCAGGCTCAGAGGAGGAGCTGAGCTGCCTGAATGTCAAGGGCCCACATCACTCGTGCACCTGCCTTTCTGCGAATCTGCTCAGAATCTACTCACCACGTACCTGTATTGAATAAGCATGGGGGTGGGGGGATGGGGAGCAGTGGGACACAGGGCAATGTCTTTTCCAATGTTTGTCTTTTTTCCTCTTCCTTTAAAAAAGTTGTTAAATTCTTATCTGCTAGGACTGGGAAGGAAGGGACAAAAGCCTAGGATAGGAAAGAAATATGGATTTTTTCCCCCCAACAAAAAGAATATGCAGTGGGGACAGTCAGAAGTTCCTGAGAATTTTATCCTATCTGTGGAAGCATGACTCTTAAAATGGAGAATCATCCAGAAAATCTCCTATGGAGCCTGAACCTCTGCCATGTAATGATTTTCCTTCTTATGGGAATAAAGGTTAACAAAGTGCAGCCTTTTTTCTAAATCAGGTCACAAGGTCCTTTTCACAGTCAGATATCTGCTCTGAGAATTAACATGTACAAATCCCCTGCTTGAATGGACATCTCCCTAATCCACTTCTGGAGAGGCTCATGCTTTTGTTTAAAACCCCCAAGACCCTGCCAGCTGAGGTCCAGCCATAAGCAGAGGCTGTAATTCAATTTTGCCAAGAGCCTGGGACCTGAGCCCTAGGAAGGGTCAGCCCCGAATGAAGGCTCCAGGGCCGGGCAACCCCCCCAGCCACGCCCACCCCAACTCTGAGGGAACACACCAGCTCAGGGGTCTCAGGACCCCTGGGATAACTGAAGATGCTAAAAGCACTGAGGATAAAAGTGCACGTGACACCTACTGGCTGGTCTGCTTTTCTCTGGCCTCCTACCATTTGTCTTCCTGGCAATAAAGGAATGGCAGCATCACCCTGACGGGGGTGGGGAGGGCTAATTTAGACAGATCTAAAAACAGCCTTCCTCACCAGCATGCTCTCTTCTTGTAGACAAGGAGCTTCAGTGCTGTTTCCTTGCATTAGACTTGGCCCACCTTGTGATGGACCAGCTTATTACCTGGGAGAGTAAGAGGGGTGACGCTGTGTAGATTTGGGAGAAATTTTTGTAAGGTAAGCTTAGAACAGATTCACTCCTGACAATAACATGCTCAAATTCATCCTATACTTGTTTTAAAAAAAAAAAAAAAATACCAAGGGAGGATGGGAAGACAGTAACTTATTGCACAATTATTATGAGCCAGGCGTGGGGACAGATGCTTCACCTGCATTACCTTGTTTAGTGCCCTTCTCACAGCAACCCTACCAGGTGGGTGGGTTACCAGCATTTTACAGATGAGGAAAATGAAACACAGGAGCTTTCTAACTGGCCTGCACTCACGCAGCCATTAGATGGTGACGCAACATTTGAACCCAGATCTGGGTGACGAGTGTCAGGCAGCGTGGCTCTGCCGTTTCTGTCACAGTTGAAGATTCTCAGATGAGAGTTTACCATCTGCTGAGCTACCAGCGCTGCAGCTGGCCAACAGCTGCTCAGGAACCAGACTTCCCAGATCGTGAGTTATACCCACTAACTGGCTCTCCAGCTACAAACATCCTAACCCAGTGTTCCAAAGAAGGCAGAAGGGAACACACAGGCAAATGCAAGGAGTTATTTCCAGATTTCCAATCCTTCTTCCAGACCAACAGGAAGGCTGCACCAGCACTCTGAGTGTTCCAATGTAACACAGTTAGAAGGTGGCCAGAACATCATGCTGGGCTATTGCACTTTCCAAAGCACTACCTCAGATCACCTGCCAAGGGTCATCACAGACTGCAGAACTGACAATGTTCTCTGTGATTACAACAATTCCACCATAACAGAAGGCAATTATTTCGGATAGATCAATGCAAAATAAAACCTGGGCTTCCCTGGTGGCGCAGTGGTTGAGAGTCCGCCTGCCGATGCAGGGGACACGGGTTCGTGCCCCGGTCCGGGCAGATCCCACATGCCGCGGAGCGGCTGGGCCCGTGAGCCATGGCCGCTGAGCCTGCGCGTCCGGAGCCTGTGCTCCGCAACAGGAGAGGCCGCAACACTGAGAGGCCCGCGTACAGCAAAAAAAATAAATAAATAAAAATATAAATAAATAAATAAAACCTTATTTGCACATTTTCATTTATGAATTTCACAATTTTTGGAAATTTCACAATTTAGAATTTCTGGAAGCAATGGAGGAAAATGTTTGGAAAAAATTACAAAAGGAGAGTTATATACTGAAGAATTAATTACTTTTAAAACAGAGATGGGACTTCCCTGGTGGTGCAGCGGTTAAGAATATGCCTGCCAGTGCAGGGGACAGGGGTTCGAGTCCTGGTCCAGGAAAATCCCACATGCGGTAGAGCAACTGAGCCCGTGGGCCACAACTACTGAGCCTGCGCTCTAGAGCCCGCGAGCCACAACTACTGAGCCCGCAAGCCACAACTACTGAAGCCCACATGCCTAGAGCCTGTGCTCTGAAACAAAAAGAAGCCACGACAATGAGAAACCTGTGCACCGCAACGAAGAGTAACCCCCGCTCGCCGCAACTAGAGAAAGCCTATGCGCTTTGATCCAACGTGGCCAAAAATAAATAAATAAATTTATTTTTAAAATGAAGTAAGATAAAAAAATAAAACAGAGGATATCTCCAGATAGCAGGATTATGAGGGCAATTTTATTTTCTTTTACTGATCTGAATTTTCTAATGTATCTGTAATAGCACAAATTACCTACATAGTAAATAAAAGTTGAAAGATGCATTTGGATAACTTAGCTTGCTCATAAAATGACAATGTGTTAGACATATAGCCATTTATTGAAATATATACCAGAAATTAAGGGGAAAACAAATTCCCCACCAACACAGCTTTCCCCTACCCCAATTCTCAGAGGCTGGTTATTTATTTCCCCCTCATGAAATGAGGCTTCATCGGCCTTCAAGTACATTCCTGAACAAGAACACAGGATACACTCTCAACTGATGATGAAGACCCCACTTTCTAGCAGAAAGGAGAAGTGAGGCTCCCAGTGTCATAAAGCTCCAAGCACTACAGAGTTAAAGCCAAGGGTGGTAATCACCCCAAAGTAACCTGACATCCATCTAGAAGTCGGGCAGTTGGCAGCCGCGACCCATCTATTACAAGGCCACTGTTATCACTGTGTTGTCTTAGATTCTGGACTTGTCTACGTGGCATCCGTCATCACAGGGTCAACTCCATTAACTATTTTCCTCTTTTCCATATTCTTGATGTTTTGGCATTTGGGGCTTTACAACCCTCGGGGGAGACCACCCCTCCCAGGGCCGGCCACTTCTTAGAAGACAGCGAAGTCTCAGCCAGGAGCATGGCTCATATACAAGCCAACCAATCCACAGTCTCTATCCGCCCCCGTCACTTCCTTTATCCAACTCTCACACACCAAGGGGGCCAGGTACCAGAAACCTAGAGACCACTCCTATTGCCCAAAGCCCACCAGGATTATTCAAACTAGCCAGTTTGAAACTGTTCACTCTGCCCTGCCTTGCTTTTCCCGTGGAAACCCTGATAAAGGCTCTGGCCAAGGCTTTCTCCTCCCTCCTGTCTTCTGCCTCCTGACCACCCTGACGCCTCCTATGTGGCGTGGTCCCTCTTAGGAAATTTTCGTAACAAAAATCACCTTTCAATGGCCTTGGCCTTCCATATCATCATGCCTCTGTAAGTTAGGACCCAGGAACAGAACAGCCATCCATCAACCCTGGGCAATGAGAAAAAGCCTCCAAGCAGAAACTCAACAACCATCGCTAAGCCCATGTGCTTGAGGTCACGGAAGAGAGCAGTTCCTAGGAGCCAGAATCTACTGATACAACCTTGGTTACTGGGTACATCCTGGGTCCTTTCAGTCCCGCCTGAAGCCATGTTACTATCAGAACAGCGCAGAGACAGGGGTTCCTGAGGCAGGTGGTCAAATGAGAGACGACGTATCAGAGAGAGGGGAACAACCCACGTACCCTAACAGGCTGTAGAGTAGCTAGTATTTCAAGTCAGCACAGAATTCCGAGTCACAAGGGGAAAAAGATAAAATTATGATACTTATCTACTACTTCTTAAGAGGGAAAGTTTATAATGTACTTCAGACATTTGCAAGAAAAGCAGAATCGTTTCGCCTGTAACTGGGGGAAACGTCAATTATTTAGCTAACTTGCTCATACTGAATTCCTCCTTCCTGGAAGACACCAAAGTAAATGAGGCACCACTGCTTTTCCAGCATCTTAGTTTTCATTCGTTCTTGCTCTTCTCAAAACCTTATTCTTCACATTTCCTGGACATCTTAGCCCTCGTCCATCAACCTCAGCTTCCCTTCCCATACTCTCCCCAACACCTATTCCCCAACACGACCACCACCGGACCACATTTATCTAGCATTTCAGTATTAGCCGCAGAGGACTCAGTGTGAAAAAGGTGATGCGTACCTGGCCAAAGCCCCTTCCCTCAAGCAAAAATTCCATAGGTAGAAAAGCAAATGACATCCATCAGTGTCTTTAAAACTTAAGAACATACACAACTCTAAGAAGTTTTTGCTGATACCAAGGCACAGGATAAGGAATTACATTATTAACATTCTTTTGGGGAAGATGGAATGTCTCCAAATCTAGTTGTCCTAAGGCTGCCTATCATTTTTACTTAAATTCAGGCATAAGCACAACCTCTGGGAATATATGGCCAGACATATTTATTTTTCCAGCCAGCTGTCTCTGGGACGTGGTGAAGGCCTGCCGTCACAATACCTCTGATGACATGGACAAATGTGTCCCAAGTCATGCAGAGATAACCCCACAAATAAGTTCAGGCATTACAACTACCCAGAACAAATCAAAACACTATATGAGAAAAAAAATGAATCCACAAATCAGTTTAATCTTTATAACACTCCCTTTAAAAGAAAGGCCATATCCTTGAGGTCAGGGGCTGTGTCATACCCCTGTATATGTTCCCCCCAAATTTTAGCAGCATACTAGGTAGGAGAGTCAAGATGTACTGTTACTCATGAGTATTTGTGATCATGTATTTTATTCCATTTTTAAAAGTACCTTTCCCCTATTTTTTATTTCATTTTACTGTCCCTAAAATAGATTGCATGTGGTCATGTTGTTTGCTTCCTAATAAGAAGTGGGAACAACAGCTCTAGGGGTCAGCAAGGTCAAATGTCCAATATGAAACAGTTCATAAAGTAGAAGTTTGAGAAGCTTAAATCAAGGTAATACTGGCCACAATCAAACTGAAAATGCCCAGAGCTCTAAACAGCACATCTTTCCCATATGGCAACCTCCTGAGTCTTGAGCATCACATCTACAAGGAAATCCATCATCCCATAATGGTCCAGGAGCAACCACCTAGGTCTTAGGAATCCCATAATCAGTCCGGGAGCTTTCAGGCCCGATATGCAAACATCATGCAAGCCGACCAAACCCAGGCAGCCCAATGTCAGAAGAGAAGAGATTGTCAGAAGAGAAATGCAGTGACAGCAGCCTGGACAATCATCTTTTGCGTTTAGAGAACTGTCAAGCACATGCAGAGAAGAGATTTCTCCACATCTTCATCCATCTTTTCTGCTCCTAGATAACTAGGAGGCAGCCAGGACAGCCAGATGTAGTCAAAGGGACCTCAGTGTTCACAGGCTCTTGTACTTCTGTCTCCAGGGTAGACCTTACTCTTGCCGCAAGGGCAGAGATGATGCTCTGTTCCTACCTCAGGCAAGTTGTTCCTCTCTGTGGGCTCTGAGGACATCAGCCCTCCCACCTACATTCAGGAGCACACCGTGAAGAGAACAAGGGTGCCCACTTCAGGAAAGTCCCATGTACAAAAAGCACTTGCAAACCAGACGTAACTTTAAAGGAGGAGGCGGTCCTCTCTAAATGCTCACCTCCTCTGCGACACGTAGATTAAGTTATACAAGCTCAATGCCACATTAACCAAAGGGTCAAAGCTAAGGTCACCAGTGTGGGGACAAAATGACATCATGCACTTCCTGATGTGATACACCCAGAAAGATGCAAAACATCATTTTTAAGCATTCTGACAGAAACTCATGCAATCATGAGGAATCTCCTAGTAAGGAATTATCGTACAAATCCAAATTGCTAGGATGTAACGGACATATTTTAAGAGTATAAGGCAATGTCATCAGAGACAAAGAAAAAAGGCAGAGGGACCATTCCCAGTTAAAGGGGATGACAGAGACGTGACAACTGAATAAAATGTGCGTGATCCTGGATGGAATCCTAGGTCAGGGGAAGAATGGCTGTACAGGACGTTATTGTCATAAGTGGCAGAATTTGGGTATGAATTGTATATTCAATAATAGTAAGTCAATGTCGTTTGTCCTGTTTTTACTAATTGAACTGTAATTACAAAGAGGAATGTCCTTGTTCTTAGGAAAGACATGCTGAAGCTATTTAGGGGTCAAGTGGCATGATGTGTGTAACTTCCAAACGGTTCGAAAAAGATAATACGCAATGGAGAACGATAAAGCAAACGTGGCAAAATGTTCATAATTGATGAATTACGCTTAGGCTATATAGGAGTTCTTTGTATTCTGGCAACTTTTCTCTATGTCTGAGATTATTTTAAAATAAAGTCTTTTAAAATGAATTCAAATTCAACTTGCAAAGCATTTCCACAGTAACATCGGCTGAATAAGGCAAGGCCCCCACTGCATAGTAAACTCACCTGTCACCATCTGCTCACCCACAGACCCAGGTGACCGTGCCCCCTCTTCCACCTCCAAGTCAACACCTGGCCGAGCTCAGCCATTCAGATTCATCCCCCAGGAATCAGAAATTGAGACACACAGACTGAGCCAGGAAGCTGTGAGGCGCTGAGCAGAACAGAGGGAAGCTTCAGGTATGAGGTCTCCATAGGAAGTGTGGACAGAAGAGCAGATACGGTCTATGATAAGGAGGAATGTGGTGGCACTGGACAGAAACATCCCAGAGCTGCTTCTCAGAGCATGGACGAATGCATTGGTGGGTACCTCTCGGGTACACACCAAGTCCTCAATAAAGGTTGGCGGAGCTGTATTGAACAGCTCCACAGACCGCACCCGCTTCATTTCAGCCACCTCACCTGTGTCTCTGCTCCTTGGCACAGAAGCCTTGACAAGAACAGACTACCAATACAACGGGATTAAGAGTCACCATGAACTCCTACCCACAAAGGTAACGTGGAGAGCGCAGCCACCCACCCCTTGCTCCCATGCTGCTGCCCCATTTCCCCATAGGAAAGGGTGGCTCCTCTGTGCTCCTCATGCCCACCGCCTCTTATCCAGGGACAGACTGCCTGCAGTGAAGAGTACAGCCTGTGACAGAGACCACTCAACCTCCGTCAGGCATAACGCAATGTGGCCAACAGTGGGACGGAAAAGACTTGGGCCCTGGCCAGTCGGGAAACGTGGATCCTTGGGCTGACTTGTGCCACTAACCTCCATGCAAACCTGATAAATTACCACACTCGTCTGACCTGTGTGTAGACAGAATAATGGTACCCGAAGTTGTCTATGTCCTCATCTCCAGAACCTATGCATATGCTACATTACATGGCAAAATGGACTTTGCATATGGGATTAATTTCAGAAACCTGAGATAGAGAGTTTGCCTAGATTATCCAGGTGGGTCCTTAAAGCAGAGAACCTTTCCCAGCTGTGGACAGAGGGAGATTACAATGTAGCTGGATTTGAAGATGGAGGAAACCAGCCAAGGAAAGCGGGTGGCCTCTAGAACCTGGAAAAGGCAAAGAGATGGATTCTCCTCTAGAGCCCCCAGAAGGAACAGAGCCCTTGATGCTAGCTCCTTGAGACTCATATCAGGCTTCTCATCTACAGAATCATAAGATAAAACAGATTTATGGTATTTTAAGTCACTGTGTTTGCAGTCATCTGTGTCAGCGGCAATATAAAACTAATTCAGACCTTATTTCCCTCATCTGGAAATGAGTGGGTTTTTATCCTTTCTGAGAAGTGGGATTAGTGGAGCCTACAGTCCACCTCTTAAACTCCTAGAAGCCCCTGGGGCACCCCTGGAAAAAGCTTGGCCCTGGACCATGAGATCTCTAAAGGTAAGTAATTCACAAAACCAACGACCTCCATGTCAGACTGAACTCATTTAGTGTCATCTGCCCTTGTTTGGGACAGTACTTTGCCACCACAGCTCTTTCTTTTTTTTAGTAATAAAAATGTCTCCCAGGGCTTCCCTGGTGGCGCAGTGGTTGAGAGTCCGCCTGCCGATGCAGGGGACATGGGTTCGTGCCCCGGTCCGGGAAGATCCCACATGCCGCGGAGCAGCTGAGCCTGCGTGTCCGGAGCCTGTGCTCCGCAGCGGGAGAGACCACAACAGTGAGAGGCCCGCGTACCGCAAAAAAAAAAAAAAAAAGTCTCCCAAGTTACTAAGTAACTGGCAAACCCCAGGGACCCAGAACACCAGCATCCACACCGCATCACTTCATCCGTGGACGCTCCTCCAGCAGCCATGCCCACCCCAGAGGGCTTTTGCGCTGCCTCTGATCCAGGAGTGAAGTCACGGACCCCTTCCAGATTTCTGAGTCGTGCTCACCGCTGCAAGTCCAAGCAGCAGCAGGTGGATTGGGACCTCAAGGCAGCAAAGCCCAAACCCAGCCCTGGAAATTCAGCTGCTGCACAAGGATCACCCCCTGCCCTCCTCCCTAACATCTTCCCCATGCAACTGCCCTTCCATCTCCTGGGAGCCATGCAGCTGGCCAAAGGACACACTGCCAAGTAGGTTCAGTGATGTGCTCCAGCTACATCATGGGAGCTACTTAACTGACTGCCTCTGCTCTCAGGAGGACGTCTGAGGGTATTTTGTTTACCACTGAAATATTTCCATTGAAAAAAACATCTGGGGAAAACAGCTACTGTCCTAACTATGATTCAGTCTCGCTCGTAAGGCCCATGCCGAACCTCGTGGCTGTTAAGATGGTAGGTTTGGGGGCAGAGACTATTTGGAGCTTCCACTTCTTCCTTCTATCAACAGCTGGAGAGTGTGTGTGCCCCGTGCAACTGCAGTTCCAGGGGCAAGCAGTCAAAGCCAACCAAGACAGACCAAGGAGAAAAGAGCTGTCATTCCTTTTGACGATCTTTGTCTCTTCTACTCAAAACTGAAGCCCACCAGGTGGGCTGCCCAGGAGAGCTATCCAGAGATAGAGAGCATCACCGCTAAAGCAAAGAGTATTTAGGTACCAGGGACTTGTACTGGAAACGGTTCTGGCCCAAAAGGGAGTCTGTCCTAAGCACCAGGGTGCAGGAATCAGCCAGACAGGGTGCCGGCTGCTATACAAAAGGAAAGAAGCCTGTTCTTGGGTGGGAAGACCAGCAAAGCTCACCTACAGGGAATTTTATCAGCCTTTTATCATCCTGTCATCATCCACACTCCTGTTAAATACAAGACCTGCCACAGACGCCTGCTGAGTGACAAAGAGGAACAATGACTGCGTTGGACAAAACGTGCCCCTGAAATGTCACAGAGCAATTCTGGGTGCCTGGGAGACCCCGGCTGCAGACAGCCTGGCATGGCCATCGACAGTAAGTGTGCCAAGGAGCTTCCCTCTGAGCAGGAACAGAGGTAGGGAACTGGAGAAGGAAGTGAGGCCACAGCTGCCTGGGCAGCAAGAAGCCACCTCCAGCCTGACCCACAACTTCCCTCACCCACGTGCTTGAACACACGCTCCTGAGCATCTATCAACACTCGGCACCACTGGGTCTAATCAAGAACGGGAGGGATGCAGAGAAAAGGAGCCCGCGGAGAGGACAGGGTAAGTCCAGAGACGAGGCCTCGAAGGCTGAAACACAGAACCAGAGAGGGCATCCTGGCAACCCCCGCTAGTTAGACTTTGTTTGAAGCCCTATGAACTCCCAGACCTGCCATGGCCATATTTTTTTGGAGTCTTCTATATATTTAGCTTTCAAAATGACAAAAACTTAAGATTAACAACCTTCTGTACTAGTGACAGACCTTAGGTCATTGGGAACCTAAGTATATCATCTTTTTAAAGGTGAATTGTTATGTTTGGTTTTCTCTGTTGCTTCTCTGTTACCTCAGAAGCTCATTTACTTGAAAGACATGGTGCCCAGGAAAGTCCAGTACAAATTGTTTGAGGCAGGACTGGGACTTGTGACTCCATATCTTACCTTGTTTAAAATAAACTGCCAGCTTCCTGGGTTCAAATAAATAAGTAAATAAATAAAGGTGAATTTGTAAGGGTACATATCTTTTGACCTCAAAATTCTACAGAAGCGCCCATATGGTCTATAAATAAATGTTACAAAAATGCTCATTGCGATATTACCCGAAAGAAAAAAACTGGGGAGAGGGAGGGTAAGAAGCCCAGCCAGCAACAGGAGGATGAAAGGTCACGCAACTTAACTGTTACATACTTTTGCCATGAAAAGTTAACAGAAAGAAATAATATGCAGTCTTTCCATATGGAATAGATTTCTTTTTAGCAGGGGATCAATGTCCACGATGTTAGTTTTTAAAATACATTACACAGAACATTATTACACGATATTCATTTTGTTTTTAAAAAATATGCTTTCTCACACACCAAAGGTCATGAGTACGTTATAGAGAGTCCTGCTACCACCTTGAAAATATTGTCCCTTCTCACAAAAACTAAACGATGTCAACAGTATCCTTTACCGTTCTTAAACCAGGTAAGAGCTCTCTGTGAGGAGGAAAAAGGTGTAAAAACTACCAAATCCCCAGTCAGTCATTCCTTTAATTAGAAACCGTGCTTTTCAGGCTTTTCTTTTTTTAATAAAGAGAAACATGCCTCTGAGGGTCCCAAGTGAGGAAAAGGGTTGGGATCGGATGTCACCATGGACCCACAATTTCAGACAAGGTAATACAATGGATTAGAACATCCCGGTTTGCTGGGTAGGGGTACTCGGCCATAGGCTGCAGGCAAAATCCTTCTGTGTCCCCCAACCCCAAGTGCCCTGTGAGCAATAGTGGCTCTAAGGCTGGGATATTTTGAATGACAGGGATTGACAGACTCCTGCATTGAAGCAGAGGCAAGAAACAAGGATGGCAAATCACAAAGTATCCGAATACTGTTTATCCCTGCATTTGAAGCGGGGAGGGGCCTGCATCTCCATCCCCTGGCATCCTAGAATTTGTCACATTGTACCAGATGTACTTTAAAAAAAAAAAATTCACAGCGAGGGGAGACAGTCCCAAGTCTGGTAACCCTACAGCATGAAACAAAGGCCCAAAAGGCTGGACACTTTGGCAAAGACTCTGTGGGGGAAGCTACTCTCTTCCCTTCTAATAAATCTTTTCCTTTTCTTCTTTAATATCAACAGGTTGCAAGTTAGTTTTGTAACGTTGTATCTCTTGAAAATATACTTTTACTTTGCAAACAGAAGCTGTTACAGGAAAGTACTTTTTTTAGACACACATTCAACCTCTTCCACCCCATTTGCTCTCTCCCATTACTAAAAACAATTGGAGACCCCAGAGAGGAGGCCTTCTGAAGTTCACAAAAGGCAAGGGAACACCTACCGTTGTGTTTACCTCTGAAGGCCTATAATTACCAGAGACCCATTTGACCACTGTTACCACCACCCTGTTTGCTCAGGGATTCATCAGCAGTACTTATTAAGTCACTGCTCTTCTGATACACTGGCTTTAGATAAGCCAATGGAAGAAGGATATTACACTGTTGGGTTCATTTAACAAATGTTTAACTGAGCCCAAGGCTGAGCGCTGGGCCCCGGGATACCGGCTGCATGAAGCATAATCCCTGTCCTCAAGGGGCTCATTTCTACAGACCAAGAAATTGGCTTCAGACATGGGCAAAGAGCTCAACTGGAGGGAATGCAGCCAGACACAGGGGGAAAGGGGCACTTCAGCCAGTCCTTGAAGACCGCATGGCCAGGATGAGTACGCAGTGCTCCAAGAACATCATATCTAAAACCAAGTAAAACTCACCTCCTTCCTTTCACTGTTGAGGAATCAGGCCCAGAAAACAGAACCCACTAGACACTGGTGCCTGTATGAGAAATTGAGGCCCAGGTAAACATATACGGGCACAAGTTTACTCACTATGGATCTGGGAGGTGAATCCAGTTCCCACCAGCTCCAAATCCTTAACTCTGGATGCAAAAGCCTAAAGAAGTGAAAAGGCGCTGCTTTTAAGATCCAATTCCATGTTTACATGGGTGGGCCCACCCTACCACTCCCGTGGGTAGGGATGCGCATGGACTTAGTAACACTGAGTTTGCAACACATGCCTAATAGTACGGTTCCTGCGTTGCCTAAAACATGAGAATCAGAGTGCACACCTTGCCTCGGAAGCCTAGTTACATGGATTCAACTTAATTCTGCATCTGGTGAGTGGCTCAGTATATACACGCACTCAGCATATATATGAAACCAAAATCAAGGAACCTAGTTCAAAACTTAAAACCCATGAAGCTCTAGAATTGTGTATCTGATACAGAGTACACAAAATAACCCTGAGCAGAACAAGGTTATTTGGAAATGGTCAGATACAGGAATCCCATAAAGTGGCCAGAAAATGGTCTTCAAAAACAATGCCATCAACCTGACTCCTCACCTTCTGCCTCCAGCTGTGAACCGTCAAGGACTAAGGTTTAGCCCTGACTCTCGGGGTCACAGGCAGCCATTGCAGGCCCCCTAGAGACCTGTCCCCAGGGAGGCTGGCAGAAGCTAGCGAGGGTGGGGCGAAACGTCAGCCTCCAAAATGCACCCTTCTCTTCCCTGTTCATTTCTGCCCCACATTGGCCAAGCTCCTCCTCTAACTCAAGGGAAGAAAGTGCTACAGAAGCTGACACACAGGGACGCGCCATACCCGGGGGTATGATGAGGGCAAGATGGAAGAAAAGTAACACAACTGATCAGCAAACCACTCTTGTCACCGGCAGTAAAATCCTCTCTCTAGTCACGATCCAGGTGGTAAAAGCAAGAGGAGAAAAGGCCCTGCCCAAGGGCTGACAGACCAGGCCGGATCCTGAGCCTACTCGCTGTGTGACCCCGGGCAAGTTGGTCACCCCTGACCTCAATCTTGTCCTCTGTAAAAAGGTGACTACCTGCCTCGTGAGCCATCGGGAAGGTTAAAGGCACCGGGCCATGTGCCAAGTGCTTTGCCCAAAACCTAGTATGTCGTAAGTGCTCCATCAATGGCCACCAGAACTATTAACTAGTGGACAATCAATCTGGCTCCTTGTAAAAACTAAACATGACTTCTGAAAGGCTTGACTGCGGCAGTACAGCAGTGCTGCGCCGGCAACACCACACCGGCATCTCGAGAGAACACCCCAGGGGCCAATTCACCAGCTGGACTCAAGACGCCCCCTTTGGCATCAGTGCCCTAAGCCCCCCTGCCAGCCCCTCGAACCCTCGCTCTGCCTGCTCTTTCTGTGGTCAGTTCTCCGCTTCCAATATAGTCTCACTTCTCAACAACCCACTTAAAGTGCCACATTAGCCCAGCTGAGGCAGTCTGCTCTTAAAAACAAGAAACAGCCTCAGTGTTTTCAGAAATGCTGACTTCAAAATAGGCACACTGCAGAGACCTCACGGGATTCCACCTCAAGAATCTGAAAAGCATCGTATTTAAGGGAGGATTTCATTGACAACACCGCAACACACAATAACAAGGTACGAGCTCACAAGACACTGGGGAGGGTAACAGGCTCCCATACTCTCTGGTGGGGCTCGTATTTCAAACCACTCAGCCTCACACAGCTGAGGGAGAAGGACCCACCAGACAAACTCCCGCCGGGTCTCTGGGGGCTTTACAGGCACACACCTCAGGCAGGTCGCCAAGAGTCACACTCGAGGACAAGTCTCAGGGGCATCAGGATCCTTAGACCTTACTTCTCCAAGTGTGAGCTACAAACCAGCAGCTTCGGCATCGCCTGGACCTTGACAGAAGCACAGGCTCGCAGGCTCCACCCAGACCTACCCCATCGGGGTCTGCAGTTTAACTAGATCCCCAGGGGCCAGTGCTTGAGCGTATTTAGAACAAAGCCGTCTACCCAGACAGGACTGTGATCATTTACTTAGGTTTTCACTTGGTCTTTTTCTTTCTTCATGGAAGTTCCATGAGAGCACAGACTGTGCCAACCTTAGCCACCGGCACACAGCAGTTAATCAATATTTGTTGAATGAATGAACGGATGAATGGGTGGTCTGCCGAGTGACTGAAGAGGCCTATCCTGTGTTAAGTGCAAAGAAAGGTGCAAGCAAGGGCCTGAGAGAGGAAGAGACAGAACGCTTGGGGGTAGGGGGCAGGAGTCTCTAACGAGGTGGTCAGAGGAGGCCTCTCTAAAAGGGGTTTGCAGACTTCCCCGGTTGCATAGTGGTTAGGATTCCGGGCTTTCACCGTGGTGGCCCAGGTTCAATCCCTGGTCGGGGAATATCCCGCAAGCTATGTGGTGCAGCCAAAAAAATAAATAAAAAATAAAAGGGGTTCGCACCAGGGGCGGTGTGAGGCTCAGGTGCGATGGATGAGGAGGCCCTGGGGAAGAGGATGTCAGCCGCAAGGATCAGCACCTGCACTTGCCACCATAAAGAGTCTCGGGGGCTTCCCTGGGGGCGCAGTGGTTGAGGGTCCGCCTGCCGATGCAGGGGACACGGGTTCGTGCCCCGGTCCGGGAAGATCCCAGATGCAGCGGAGCGGCTAGGACCATGGGCCATGGCCGCTGAGCCTGTGCGTCCAGAGCCTGTGCTCCGCAACGGGAGAGGCCACAACAGTGAGAGGCCCGCGTACCGCAAAAAAAAAAAAAAAAAAAAAAAAAAAAAGAGTCTCGGCCTGTAGGCCAGCAGGGATAGAGAATCAAGACTGGTAAGTTGGGCTCTACAAAGCAGCTCTCAGGAGGCAGATTCAGAAGGCCCCCGACCATATGACCGTTGGGGCAGAAAGGCTGTGTCTGGAGTCACAGCTGCCATCTCTAAGGCTCCTGAAGGTGGGCGTGCCAGAGGAGGTCTGCAGAGGGAGGTGGTCCATCAGCTAGACTTTGTTCCCTAGCCACTACCCCGCCAGCCCTCGGATTCCAAAGTTGAAACATGGAGATTACTCACCGTTTTCGCCAAGTCGATCCAGGAACTTGCGGGCAGCCGAACATCCAAGGGTCCAGGAGCCCAGTCCAGATGTTACCCTGCAGCAGCACACTGGCAAAAAAAGAGACAAATGACACGAGTCAGTACAGGCGGCCACGTTAGTGGGGAAGCAACACTGTCCCAGTGTTGAATGACACCGACGGGCTTCAGATTCTAAAGAGAGCAGAAAAGGAAAACGCCACGCGGAGCCAGTGGTCTCAGAGCACTGTGCATTGACACAGATGGCAACTCTTCTGCCCACAATGTCGGGAGAAGCACCATGTCACCAGCAGCAGCTCCAGAACAGCCTCTCTGCAAATCCCCCAGTGTGGAGTCCAGACATACGGCTGCAAAGCTCCCTTGGAGATAATCAGGCCCAACCCCCCCCCCCTTTACAGATGAGAAAAACCAAGACTCAGAAGAGACAGGGCTTGTCCAAAATCAGCAGCATGTGATGGCGAGTCCAGGAAGGGAATGTCAGAATCAAGTCTATAAAGAGCTTAAGTTTACCTGTAAATTACCTTCCTTCAAGAAACTCAGGTTCTAAATAAATGTTGTTCTTATTCGTTCTGGCTCTTAACAGAGGAGAAGAGACAACTCTTAATCGCTCCCCTAGTTCTCTCTCCTTAATCCCCAAGGACTTTGAAGAGCCAAACTGAAACTCCTGGTTTTCTTCAAAGACAAAAGAAAAAGAGAGAAAGAAAAACCTCAGGACTGTTCAGATTTGAGTACAAGAAGAAAAATCTAAAAACTGTGGAGGAAAACCTCAAGACCTAAAAATTCTGAATTTATGAGATATAAACAGCACAGAACCAAAACAAAAGCACCTTCTCCATACAGCGGGTTTACAGACCCAAGAGACCAGAACCCTCCAGGGAGATGCCTGGAGACCACAAGAAGTGGCACATTTCAAAGATATGGGGGGCTAAGACTTGTCATTGGTCATTTTGTTAAAATGAAATGAATGATCAAAATGCTGAGTCTTTAGAAAATGACCCTTCTGGTTATTTTTTTTTAATGAATCATCATCTAATTATATATTTAAGTCATAATCATGTAAATAGTTACCTCTTCCCCTGGGGTTCTAGTTCCAGGTGACCCTGACAAATCAATGCAACCTTGGGCAGATCACACCTAACCTTGCACGTCTTCCATCAACTCATCCACGAAAGAGCAGAGATGAAATAAGACTCAACTCTTCAGCTAGAGAATTCTGAAATTCCCCTACATTGCTGGAACAAGCTGAAAGTACCTCCCATTAAGTCAGCTTATACAAAGCGTAATTACTCGCCTACTTTGAAGAAGTGAATGTCAGTCATGATAAATTTAAATTGCCATCTCTTAGGAAGTAACTACAAAGTTGGTGTAACAATAGTCATATTCTGTTTCCAGGGAGTTTCCTTCAGCAGTGACAAATCTGCCCCCACCCGTGCTAAATGGGTATTTGTATCTGTTTCCCCAAAGGTCCATTATTATTTATAAGGGGGAAAGTTAGGGTTTCTTTTGCATGAAGTGGAATTTAGGCAGTGAGGTCATTTGTTTTGAAACTACAGCAACCATTCCAGTTTTTTTCCCCCCTTTTAGCATTTCAGTTACTCTGGGTCAAGAGTAAAAGATGCAGATTTCAGAGAAAATGCAAAGCCTGCTAGGCCACCCACAGAATGGTCAAGGATTCTGCCCTGGACAGTCCAGGGCACAACTTTCCCTTTCCAAAGTCAGGCATGCTCACAGGTAAAAAGCCAGCGCAGACTCGCACACAAGCGGACTCACACACATTTCAAGGAATTCAACAGTCCCAGGATTCATTTTAAAAAATAAACAAGGGCTTCCCTGGTGGCGCAGTGGTTGAGAGTCCGCCTGCCAATGCAGGGGACACGGGTTTGTGCCCTGATCCGGGAAGATCCCACGTGCCGCAGAGCTGCTAGGCCCATGAGCCATGGCTGCTGAGCCTGCGTGTCCAGAGCCTGTGCCCCGCAACGGGAGAGGCCACAACAGTGAGAGGCCCGTGTACTGCCAAAAAAAAAATTTTTAAAACAACAACAACAACAACAAAACACAACCTACCATATTGGCCACATTTTTCCTTATTCTTACAGGGAAGGAGGGTCCATAAACCCCTCTGGAAATATGATGGACCCTCTCCCCCAGAAGAAGAACATAATAGATTCAGTTTCAGAGGGTTCAGAGTCCCCTGAAATCTCTCTGTACCTCTGGTTAAGGACCCCGGCTTAATTAATATAATAGGAGTCCCTTTTTATCTTGCTCTCTGAACTTTCTACAAGCCCTTGGTGAAGAGGGTCGTGAGTGGCAATGCCATTTACAAAGAGATACACAAGGGCAAGGACCAGTGAGAAAATTGGCTTCATGTAGCTCTTATGGTGGAGAGTATGACTCTGCAGCCAGCAATATTAATAACTGTTCTAGAGCCCTAGGCTGTGCCTGGGAGCCTTCACCAGTTTCAACAGGGACCTTCCCAAAGCCGTGTTTGTGCTTGGTACTCAGCTTTTCAAAACAAAAACAATATCAAACATCTGCGTTGTTTAGGAATGCAAACATAGGTACCAAGGCTCAGTTAAAATGAAAAATTGAGATGCTTATCACAACTCTGAGGCGAGGTGGAGCGTCTGAGACATTTAAGATATTCGTAATGTTGATTTCTTAGCCTGGTTGTTGGCTTCCCAGATGTTCAAACTATTCCCATACATTTCACATATTCTTCTCTATGTATGTCACAGAGTAAAGCAATCTTCCTTACAGAGAGATTCAGGTCGGTGACAAGGACCTCCAGGACTTGTCATCTCAGACCCAGCTCAAGACAGCAGTGAAACTGTGCAGCGAGCCCAGTGCTTGTCTGAGGGTGGGGCCTGCCAGGGAATAGTTACCAGCTCTGGCCCCTGGGGCACTATCAATAAATACATCTTGTTTTTTAAAAAAAAAATGTCCACGCCCTGGGACAGCCCTGTATTCCAAGCTGAGCCCCGATGCTGCCCATCACTCTGGGAAAAGCTGGTGTTGTGTTTCTGCGAACTCATTGGTCTTTCCTCTTCCATGCTTGGCAGGCCTATTTCCTGGGGCACATTCTGTTACTGTGAACAATCTCAGTAAGTCTTCCTGAACTGCTAAGAAAGAAGCTAAGCCCAGACACGTGTGCAGAACTCAGAGGAACGTTTGGCCACCTCCTTCCTCAGCTGGATACAGAGGCCGTGGTGCCTTACATCTTCTCCTTCAGGTGCCTCATTACTCTACCCTCCTTGTGAGAGCTCTGCTCGTTCAGTGAGCAGTCAAGACATCCACTGGCCAGAAAAAGAGGTGGACAGTGTATGGAGCCATGAGCAGTGCATCTCGGTTCCTAGCCCTTCCCACACACTTACCAATACTATCTCGACCAAATAAGGAAAGTATGTGCCTTGCCTAATAATCTGAGCAGGAGCATGCCATTCCAAAAAGACCCTTTTCTGAGGTAATCTTACTAGCAGACAAAGCTATCATTTTTTAGTTACAACCGCCAAACAATGACACCATGACATCAAACAACGTTTTAACCCTGTTTGGGAGAGCCTGCACCCATACACTGTGCAGGACGGACTCACAGGAGCATGTGTCTAAGAAAGGGAATACTGTCGTCTCTCATCTCTTGCTATGTCTCTTCTGCTCCTCCCCTAGCTCAAGTCTGCAATTTAAAAAGTGTGTGTGTAAATATACACACGAGGACACATATGCATGCGAGCCCAACATTCTTGATAGACTCAAAACAATAGCTTACAGGGAAACTATCGCCCAGCGCTCAGGAAAAGTAAAGGCCAGCCAATTCCAGAAAAACAAAGGGTTTCAGCAACTAAAATGGGAACAAAATGATCTCATGCCCCTTTCCCACTGAGCCTGTGCCTAAGTGGGATCCTTCTTAAACCTGAAGTGCTCATTCACGGAGTCACTGTTTCCACCCTAGGGGAACCCATGGGAGGATGGACGAGCCAGGAAACAGATTCCAGAGGTAGCTTTTTGATGTTTAACCCAGACAACCCGCAGACGGGGGCTCTTTAGCCAAGGAGGGGGCTGGAGCGCTTGGTGAGGCTCGAGACCTTATCCACAGGGCATTAGTCACTACGTCCAACAGCTAGTTCCTTTAAATCAAGGGCCTGGACCAGGAATGACAGTGGACACTCCGATAACAGGCCGGCATCTCTGGGGCCCTAGAGTGGGCTTACACTTTCAGTCCTCACGATTCTCTCACACCTTGGAGAACACAGGCAGGAAAAGACCACACCCGCAGGCCTCCTGCTGCCTCCCCCGCATTATCACACCTGCTGCCCGGGGAAGGACTGGCATGCAGACTAAAGGGACGGATGGAAAGCGTGAGCGTGCTCCGGATTTACTACACACCAAGGCACTGTGCTAAGTGCTGGGAGAGGAAGAGAAGGAGGTGGTACCCTTTAAGGTCAAAAAGTTCTGCAGACGCCCCCCACCCCCAAATACACCAGAGTTGTCCTTCTGGTTCCCTTGGAGAGAGGAAAATATCAAGACATAAGTGCTCTTAAATCAATTTTTAATTCATCCCAAGAGCCCCTACGTGCATTTTAAAACACCAAAGAATAATTCCAAGGCATCGTTAATTTATTCTACAAGCAAATACGTAACACATAAGGATTAAGGATCCCTTGAATAACTTCCACAACACAATAAGATAGCCTGTGTTCTGCTTTGAAGCGGTGCTGGGGTAAGGGTTGGGACAGAGTAAAAAAAACAACCAAAAAAACATCCCCAAACATCTGCCATTCTTAGAGACTATGCTGTTTGGAAGAAACTTTAGGTCACATGTGAAGGTAGGAGCTCTTTTTGAAACCAGCCATAACCGGCATCGCCACCCACAGCTGGGTGGTCTTCTCCACCGCACAGCCCCCAACCAGCGCCCCGTGCACAGCCCTCCTGCAGTTCCCTCTGCAGGGACCCCGCCCCTGCACTTTGCATTGAGTTCCAGATCAGCTCGTCTCTGGTCTGTCTCAACCTGGAGCTCCATGAGGGCATGGGCTGCCCTCTCCTGCTGGCACCCCTAGCACCTTGCACAGGGCACCCAGTAGATTAATAGTAAGGAAACTGAGGGAAGAGGGAGAAAGATGATGTGTTAGAGAGGCCTCTTGTAGGTAACTAAGATAAACAATAATAGAGTTTGGGGAGGAAGACAGGTATGAGTGGACCGTTCCCTCTGAGTCCAGCATAACTCAGTCATTTCACATTCAAGTTTGAAAACTCAGGACTATAATAAAGACACAAGAAAAAACATTCGATAGTCTTCCCGGAGGCCTAGCCCACGTGAGCAGCCCGGCTTCCCCATCAATCAGTCTGACAGCAGCAGAGAGAACTAGACTGGAAGGCTCTCATTGTCCACTTCCTCGTACCTTCCTGCCCTGCTTGCAGAGCTGCTTTTCCATTTCTCCCTTCTCTGCTGCGCTTCAAGTTCTGCACTGACTCCAGGATGCGCTTCAAATTTCTTACCCTGGAAAGAGGTCCCGCACACTCAGACGCCCTGACTCAGCTGCCGCCCAGAGACACCCCCAGCCCTGGAGCCACAAACCAGTCCCGAGAGTGCATCTGGTGTCTGAGATTCTCTTCACCCCAGCACATCCTGTCTTCTACTCACCTACTTTGGGGTCTGTCCCCAAGCCACTCCTTCCAGGAAAGCCCAACCCCCTCGTCTGATATCAATCTACCTCCCCCCAAAACCCAATCACATGTCCCCAAGCCTCCAAGACGACCCCCGTGAGCCTCCCAATCAAAATTAGTCTTTCCTTCCCCGTACATGCCAGAGGATGTTGTCCTGCTGTGAGACACCTCATTACCAGAGGGTTAGCTTCTGTGTACCTTTCACACTCCCTAGACCGAGCTCCTGGCAGGCAAGAATGCTAGGTAGGGAACAAAGATAAAGATGGTGCCAACAGTGAAGACTCCTGGCAAACAGTCAAGACTCGGATATCTGTGAAATGCCTACGCCTTAGTGTTAAGGATTCTTGTGAGTTTCAGGATGCCAATTCTAGAATCAAACCAAGCACACAAACAGACTGAATGAGGATCTTGGGTGTTCTTTGGGCATACGCTAGTAACTCAACTACTCAATCACATTAGGCCATAAGTTTAGGCTCTATTTCCCAAGGGCCAAACAACTAGACTTCCTCAGCAAACTCAAGTGTTCGTTCCTCTGGGACCTACCAAAAAAGCCTGCCACTTCGAAAGGCACAGGCCCACTGTTCTTTACAAAGGACACATCTTCTCGATAAGTAGCATTATTAAAGGAACTGAATTTATAAACTCACTCTCAAGGCATAGATTTCTTTTGAGACAGATCAACCCACACACTTTTTCTTCTGATTCACTGAATGTGTTATGTGGGTCTAGAATTCAGACAGTTCCCTAGGTCAGAAAATCCATTTGCTTGTGAACAGACAGAAATGGCAATGTTTTTGTTTTTTTTTTTAATTTATTTTTGGCTGCATTGGGTCTTCGTTGCTGCGCGCGGGCTTTCTCTAGTTGCAGTGAGCAGGGGCTACTCTTCGCTGTGGTGCACGGGCTTCTCATCACGGTGGCTTCTCTTGTTGCGGAGCACGGGCTTCAGTATTTGTGGCTCACGGGCTTAGTTGCTCCGCAGCATGTGGGATCTTCCCGGACCAGGGCTCGAACCCGTGTCCCCTGCATTGGCAGGCGGATTCTTAACCACTGCGCCACCAGGGAAGTCCCAATGGCAATGTTCTTAATGCTGGTCTCAGATGAGACGTCTGCTTACATGCTCCAAATAAAGGAAGCAGTATTTGACCCAGTTGAGAAGCCTCTGGAATCTTTTCCCCACCTAACACAAATGTTTCTCATTTGGTCCAAGCTGTGTTTCAATTACATGCCAAGAAAAGACAAAGAAAAACCCACTACCACCCACTCCTGCTTTCATGAAAACATTATAAATTAATCTTTATTACGTCATAGAGTAAAGTGGCCTCGCATAAGGTAATGTTGACAAAGGGTTACAGGAGCCAAAGCTTTTCTCAAGAACTGCTTTGTTCATAGGTGTTCTCCTGCTTGTCTGCCCTGCAGTGGCCTTTTTCCTTTCCAGAAAACAGACAGCATGCGGACGTGGGTCCCGTCTGAAACCTCTGACGTTCATTTTTAAAGGACTGTCATGAACATCAACACAAAAAAACAACTTCCGTATAACATTAAATAATTTCAGCAACAAAAGTTGAATGAACTGAGTGACCTAATAGTCCAACTTAACCCAGCTAAGTCAATCCCAGCTGTGAGAGGGGGGAGTCAGTAGTTTTAATTTCTACCTAGAGCCCACAGGCCAACTCCCTTGTCACCATTCAGGTAGAGGCATTTCAAAGAAATTCAAACAGCACGCTATCTTCTCTGGCATATTTCTTAGATTAATTAAATCCTTAAGTGTTAAACTCTGAGGGTCCCACAACAGCAACAGACCCATCCTTTTCACAGTTTGGGTTACAGGCTCACACTCCAGAATGGAAGCCAAAGCTTTCCCATTTAAAGCAAAAAAGGAAGGAAGGAAAATGTGAAGTACCTAAATTCTTAAAGGCTAGACCACCTTTATTATTATTGTCTTTTCTTCCCAAGGACCTCTCTGGTGATTAGTATGAACTTACCCAAGATTCTACACCAAAATTCTATCTTTTTTATTCCAACCAGAAATTTTAGATGTAGAAGGAACCGTGGAGATTCCTGGGCCCATGGCTTATCAAACTCTCCTGGCAGAATTCCACCAGACAGAAGAGGGTGGGCCACCAACACTGGGAAGCCATTCCCAGCAAGCATGAGATTGTGTCCATTTCGTTCAAGTTCTATATCCTAGCTTCAATTCTTACCATACAGATTTCCACTTAGTATATGCATGCGAAGATACCTCGTCTTCCAAATTCCCGAGTAAAATTAAGGCTCCAGTAAGAGTCTTAGGTTTATCCTGGGGTTTCATAGATCCAGGCTAAGTTCACCACCCTGCACTTCCCAGTGGCCCAGGAAGCACGAATTGTGGCTCTGCCCTTCCTCTTGCAGATGAGGAGGACACTGCTGCCCGAATATCTGATGACCTGATGAAGAGAGTCTGGGCAGAGCCCCAAGTACAGATCCCAGGTCTCCAGCCTCTCGGTCTGGGGCTCTTCATCCCTTTGCATCCAACGATTCATAGCCACCCAAAGCCAATTCTTAACTCAGAAGGTCATGGTCCACTGTAAAATCTGCCCATACATCTGCTCTGTATTCAGGCAGGTTTAATTCAGTTGGTGAGTGTTCTCTTCTGAGCTTACCCCAAGGTTCACAAAACGGAAGCCTGATTTTTCATGGGTTTCAGATGGCCAAAACCTCCTTGGCCTTTGGCATACTTTGACTTCTCGCCCACTCATAGGACATGTTGTCCCCATCGACACCTATTGGCTAAAATTAAAAGTACAAGCTGCTTAGTGAAGACAAGTCATTGCCGTTCAAAATCTAAAACGAGGGCTTCTCTGGTGGCACAGTGGTTAAGAATCCCCCTGCCGATG
The DNA here is from genome assembly GCF_964270905.1 of Leucopleurus acutus. Classification (NCBI taxonomy): domain Eukaryota; kingdom Metazoa; phylum Chordata; class Mammalia; order Artiodactyla; family Delphinidae; genus Leucopleurus; species Leucopleurus acutus. Next base: position 131,456,195 of record NC_139142.1, on the reverse strand, counting down.
CAGGGGACATGGGTTCGAGCCTTGGTCTGGGAGGATCCCACATGCTGCAGAGCAACGAAGCCCCTGCGCCACAACTACTGAGCTACTGAGCCTGCGCTCTAGAGTCCGCGAGCCACAACTACTGAGCCCCCGTGCCACAATTACTGAAGCCCGCGCGCCTAGAGCCCGTGCTCCACAAGAGAAGCCACCACAATGAGAAGCCTGCGCACTACAACAAAGAGTAGCCCCCGTTCACCGCAACCAGAGAAAAGCCCGCCCACAGCAACGAAGACCCAACACAGCCTAAATTAAAATAAATTTTTAAAAAAATTTACAATGAAAACCAGATCAAATCTACTCAAGGTAAAAGTGTCATCCCAAACACAATGCAGTTCATTTCAGAACCATGCTGACCTCTTTCCTGTAAATGGCCTTGGAGCCAGTGTTATCTACTGTCAGAGCTGGAGAAAACACTTTAGCTGTGTATTTCACATTTCAAAGCAAAAGGGGAAAGGGGCCATGGCAATGTGAAAGTTGTATCTATGAATTCCAAGGACCATCATATACATCTAAAGCAATGGTTCTCCACAGGGAGCAATTTTACCCCCTCAGGGGGACATCTGGGGGTATCTGGAGACACTTTTGGCTGTCACAATTTAAGCGGGAGGGGGTGGTGCTACTACTCTCTAGTGGGTAGAGGCCAGGGATGGGACTAAAAACCCTACAATGCACAGGACAGCCCCCACACAAAGAATCACCCAACCAAACTGTGAACGGTGCCGAGGTTGAGCACACGTACCTAAAATACAGAAGAATACTAGGGTGAAGTCATGAGTCCTGCTTCTTCCCCAGTGGGCTGCTTGGTCTGGACATAGCACCTGAATTTCTGGGTTTCTGGCTCATTGTCACTAAACAAAGAGGTTGGCCTGTTTCAGAGACTTTGCAACCTCAACACTGGATTCAGGAGCCTTCCAGCATGGCAGCTCGCCAAGCCCACAGCTACTGTCTCTCACCCTAACACGCTTGATCAGGGGCATTTCCCACCAGGCTCCTCTCAGGCCCGTGCACCACAACTATTGAGCCTGTGTTCTAGAACCCGTGAGCCACAACTACTGAGCCCACGCACCACAACAACTGAAGCCCACGCACCTAGACCCCGTGCTCTGCAACAAGAGAAGCCACCGTAATGAGAAGCCCGCGCACCACAACGAAGAGTAGCCTCCGTTCACCGCAACTAGAGAAAGCCCACACGCAGCAACAAAGACCCAACACAGCCAAAAATAAATTTAAAAATTAAAAAAATGTTTTTAAATAAATAAAACCATTGTATGCAGTCAGTAAACTAAGGACAGACATATAAGCTTCATTTTGAGTTTTATATTCTGCTTTGCAAAAATGCCTAAGCACAAAAGGGAAGAAAAAAGTTTTATCATAAAATTAAAAGCATGGCTGCAACTGCATTCAATGATTTAAAAGTTTTTTTTGCATTTTCATAATACTTGGCAACCATCAACCAGCCCACCACCCCAGCTTAAGGGGCAGACTCAGTATTAAGTCATTGTTTTGTGAAGAGAGAAAACATGTGACCACCTTCCTATTCCCAAGACCATCTCTAGTGGCTCCAGCTGTATACACAACTCCCATGAAAGAGACCAGCTTAGCCAAGAGGCTGAGCCCCTCCATTCACAATCCAATGGTATCTAAAACCACAGAACACAGGGGTTGTTTTACAAGTAAAATTCTCACTTTTGGGAAAACAAATATAACTTGTCTGACTGAGGGGAGAGGATTAACATCTTAAACTGCCTCCATGAGCTCATCATCTCTCTCTCTCTCAAAGAGGGCAAAAGAGTGAACCACGTGTCCAATCATGCTCCTTAGAAATTCCTTTGTGCTCAAAGCCAAGGATTCTCCAGATCCCAAGCTGGGACACAGTAGCTGGATTAATGGGAAAAGTGGGAGAAGACACCCAGAAGAGAAAAGAGGAGACATGGAACTTCTAACACTAAAAAGCAATAACACACACCCCAGCTAAAAAGCTGAAGGGTTTTGACACATTTCATTTGCCTCAAAAAACCAACAAACCAACACTCACCACAAGTTTCCCAGTACATCTATCACCCATAAAACAAACGAGAAGAAATCCAAATATCATTTAAGAGGAAAAACAGAAACTAGTGAAAACTCTACAGATGGCAACAGAGGGTTAATGTCTCGGGGCAAGGCTTCCCCTCAGCAAATACAAATCCAAAATCATAATAAAGATGCTGAAGGATTTAGTCATGAGCCCTCCCCTCGGCCACCAGAAGGAATGGCAAAAATGCAGAGTAAGCGCTGGAAGCCAGAACATTTCATTTTCTTTCTAACTGTGCAAAGAATTTGCATTTAAAATGAGCATTTCATCAGAGCTTCCAAGAATGCTTGATATTTGGCTGCTAAGAAGAATACAAGTGGTCCTCCAAAACATCAAATTTCTAATTATTTAATTGCAAATAAAGTATCTGGGTTCCCAGGTAGACTAAAGAACACTTGAAGCTAATTACATCTTCCAAGCCAGGTGTAACTTAAAATATAGTCAAATACAGATAACTCTTAAAATATAGTCAAATATAGACAACTCTGAAAATACAGTCAAATCACATTACCAAAAAGTAACAAGGATAAAAAGTACCTTCCGGGGCTTCCCTGGTGGTGCAGTGGTTGGGAATCTGCCTGCCGATGCAGGGGACACGGGTTCGAGCCCTGGTCTGGGAGGATCCCACATGCCACGGAGCAACTGGGCCCGTGGGCCACAACTACTGAGCCTGCGCGTCTGGAGCCTGTGCTCCGCAACAAGAGAGGCCGCGACAGTGCGAGGCCCGCGCACCGCGATAAAGAGTGGCCCCCGCTCGCCACAACTAGAGAGAGGCCTCGCACAGAAACGAAGACCAAACACAGCCAAAAATAAATAATTAATAAACTCCTACCCCCAACATCTTCTTAAAAAAAAAAAGTACCTTCCTGGTGACTAAACTCCCCATGAATCAAACCTTACTTTCTATATATTTTCACATTTACAAGGAAAGTACTATCAAAGAAACAAAGGTGTGTATGAAAACTAAAGAAAAAACCATTAGGAAAGTGGAAGGCATCTTTCCTTGAGCAACTAAGCATTGAACGCCCACAGAGAGAAGGATCGGGTGCTGGAGGAGGATGGAGGTAGCGGGGCCCAGCGGCAGGGAAAACCCATGAGAGCCCCCCACCCCCCAGCCAGGAGGGGGACCGCTATGACTCACAGGACCTGTAAATTGATCACCCTGGTTCTCAGCACCCATATCCAAGACACACAACTGAAATTTGATTTTTTTTTTTTTTAAAGAAAGGAAGGGTGGAAGCGGGGGATCTGGGGGGAACACCAGAGAGCACCTCACAACTCCTCCGCCACCAGAGGAGGCGGTCAGAAAAAGGGGATGTCGGCGGGTGGCTTTAGCCTCCTTCCATAAGAAGGACAGTTTTAAGTAGTTTATTAAATGCAGAAGGGACTTTTATCTTCTATACTCAGTAACAATATTGGAGGGTGGAAAGAAACACTAGAACAATATTAATACAAGCTCAAAAAAGGGTTACCAGAGCCGTGGGGCCGGGGGGAAGGCAAGAGCACCCCTGGTTCTGAAGGGGAACAAATACTGCAATGAACCACGGGGCTCTTGTGGTGGCAGCCATCAGCCGAACTGAACAACACACAAAGGGAATTCTTGGGAGTCTGAAGCTGTTGCGCGTCTCCTTCCACAATCTCCTCCTTGTGTGGGGGGCTGCTCTGCGGTCAGGATAGCTTTTCACCAGAGCTAGATTTCCTAACAAGGGCATTTTAATTAAAGATGAGACACAAGGCAATGCAACAGGGAAAGAGCAATCAGCAGGGGAGGCTGTCCAGCCTGCAGCCTCCATGTGGTCCCCATTCCCACCAGGGCCTCGTACCAAGCTGGCTTCATATTTGATCATCCTGGACCTGGACAGGAGGCCTTGCACCAGCTGGCGAGAGCCACACCCACAGCTCAGGGCCATTTCCTGCGGCTGGCTCTCTGATTATTCAGCCTACTGCAGTACCGCACTCTTCTCCCAAAAACAGAGACAAGTCCCCTGTGGCTAAGCAGACTTCCCCAGCATCCCCGACACGTGATACCTCTATCATCCATGCCTGGCAAACTCCCAGGCTGGGAATGTGAACCATGAGGGTCCAGGAAGATGAGTCACTGGCTCAACACCAGGAACCCAACAGGTAGTGCTGGTTTCCAAAACAGATGGCCCTAACAACTCATGGAGTAACCAGCCAACTCCATGGCTTCCCTTAACTGGACTGCCCACGGGCCTTTCAGAATGAGGCCAAGGGCCAGCTGTGGACAGCTGATGCATGCCACCCATCCCTCCCCTGGGGGCTTCTGTGAAACCAAAAACCCAGCCCTCCTCCTACAAAGAGTGTCCCAGGCCATTACCTCATCACCTTGGATACGGTCTAGCTAACATCTGGACTGCTCTGTGCTGACCAGGCCATTCTTGAGCCAGCAGTCATCTCCCTCGGAGCTTTTGCTTGTGTTCTTCCCTCTGCCTGGAGGATCCTGGCCCAGGTGGCTCACCTGGCTGGCAAACTTTCATCCCACAAGCCTTCGCTTAAATGTCACCTCTCCAGAGACTCATCCAAAGTAACTACCTCCCACCCCTGGGCTCTCCCTCTTGCCCCCAGCCGTCGGTCCAGGACTGGTGCAGAGCTTGGCCCACAGTGGACTCCCAGGCACAATTTACTCCATGATGGAACGCCCTGGGAAACGTAAATCAAAACCACACTGAACTCTCACTCCTCAGAAGAAATCCATCCGTGTCAAAATGCACGTACAAGAATATTCACATCGGCTTGTTTGTAAGAGCCAGAATCTCGAAACTACCGAAACGTCCGTGAACAGAAGGATAGACGCTATGAATAATAGGAATAAATACTAGACAACACTGGGAATGATAGGCCTGCAACTCACATGACAGCGTGGAAGCATCTCACAACCATCGCGCTGAACAAGAGCAACCAGAAACCAAGGACACACTTGCAGATTCCGTTTATAGAAAGTTCAAAGACAGGAAAAGTCAAGTCAGCATAGTGACCACAAGGAGGAGGTGAAGTCACCCTCAGGGGCACCTGGGATTCTGGCTCCATTCTTTCCAGATCTGGATGCAGGTTACACAGGTGTGCTCAGTTTATGAAAATTCATCAAGTTGTACATTTATGATTTGTGTACTTCTCTGTTCTATTTCAACGAAACTTCATCAAGATAACATCTGAAATAAACATGGGATTTTTTTTTCTTAAAAGAGCCAACTAAAGACTGTTCCGTCACAAGGCCCAGCATCCTATACCCGGCCTTCCTCAGACGGCGTGCTATGGGCATGCAACACCAGCCCCCCTCTACACACACCTGGCACGTTGTCCAGGTGCCGTGTGAATGCATCTAAGCCTTCCTGAGGCTCAAACTCACCAGGACACACTGCTACCTGCTACAATATTCTCCCTCCTCGTAGTTCCAGAAATGCAAGACTGGCTCCTAAAATTAGTGACTTTAGATGGAAACAGGTGACAGGAATCACTGCCTGCACAGATTGATTTTTTTTTTTTTTTTTTTGGCTGTGTTGGGTCCTCATTGCTGCGCTTGGACTTCTCCCTAGTTGCGGTGAGTGGGGACTACTCTTTGCTACGGTGCACAGGTTTCTCATTGCAGTGGCTTCTCTTGTTGCGGAGCACAGGCCCTAGAGCACGTGGGCTTCAGTAGTTGTGGCTCGCAGGCTCCAGAGCGCAGGCTCAAGTAGTTGTGGTGCCACAGGCTTAGTTGCTCCATGGCATGTGGGATCTTCCCGGACCGGGGATTGAACCTGTGTCCCCTGCACTGGCAGGCAGATTCTTAACCACTGCACCACCAGGGAAGTCCCAGACTGAATGTTTGTGTCCCTCCCCAAAATCTGTATGTTCTAATCCTAACCCCCAATGTGACAGTATCAGGAGGTAGGGCATTTGGGAGGTGGTTAGGTCATGAAGATGGAGCCCCTGTGAATGGGATTAGCGCCCTTATAAAAGGGGCCCCAGAGAGCTCCCTAGCTCCTTCTACCATATGAGGACTCAGCAAGAAGACAGCCATCTGTCTATGAACCAAGAAGCGGCTCTCACCGGACACTGAATCTGTTGGCGCCTTGATCTTAGACTGCCCAGCCTCCAGAACAGTGACACAAATTTCTGTTGTTTATAAGTCACCCAGTCTGTGGTATTGTTAGAGCAGCCCAAGTGGACTAAGACACATTCCCCGACAGTTACAGCATGTGGGCAGGCACGTGAGGCCACAGCTCTGCTCAAAACCCAATGACCTGAGGCCCTGGGTCACACCAGAAGAACAAACATGGGTCACCTGCTGTCTTTCTAGTAATTTCCTATTTTTAAAGTGTTTCATGAAAATTGATCGTTCGAGGGAAACTCCCCTCAGGCAGGAAAAAAAACGCCAATGAGTAACAAAGCAGTCGCCTCCTGGCTCATTCCAAAGCTTAGGAGGGAAACAGCTCAATGGACCCAGGCCAACTATGGTCAGGAGGACACACAGCTAGGACAGGATCAGAGGGAGGACAAGGGAGCACTGAGCCCACCCAGGACATCTACTGAGACTCAACCCACACTCAGTGACAGGTCTCCATACTCAAGGGCCCAAACCACAAATGTGAGTCGGATCGTGGTCCTCCTGCCAACCTGCAAAACAGTTCACACTCTACTTGTCCGGCATATGTGTGCATTCACTCATACACATCCACACAGGCGCGCACACACCCCCGCCTGAACTTGAATAAACGTCCCTCTGCCAAAAATTAATCTCACCAGATATTCCAGGCTTGAGGAATAGTGTACAGGTATACAGTTACTGATTTATAAAATACTTCCCCTTTTTGAATGAAGTACACTCCTATTTGTCATCCTATCTGTGTGTCTGCCCTGGAAAGGTAGAAAGAACTGATCAATTAATCTCCATTTTAACTTTTTTTTTTTTTTTTAAACCAGACCCACTGGTTTCCAAACATAGCATCTGTGCCATGTGAACGAGCTGACCCCTGGGATGGGGGTTTCACTACCACGGCCCCCGCTCAGGTCCACTTGTCACTAGGAAGTTGAAGTGGGTAAGGGGGGCAGTAAGAAACCGCCTGGCTGAGTAGGTCCAGGCATGAGACAGGACCCCTTGACCTTGCATCAAACTCACCTTTCTTCATCGTGTGGAACCCCTCCCCGACCTGGAGGTTTGTGAGACGCTCCAGGAATGGTACAGACGACCCAGGACCAGCCAGACACGGCTCTTTATTGACAATGAATCCGTGTGCCATTTCTCATTAGGCCCAGCTCAGGAGAAATCAGAATCACAGAAGGACCCCGGGCCCCAAGGTGACAGGGACTGCAAACGTGCCAGTTCTAATTCCCATCTTAAGGAATGAGGGGAAGCGCGGAGAGAAAGGGGAAGGAGGCCCGGGCACAAGAGCAAGCTTTGTCCCCCATCGCCATCCCCACGGGAGCCCTCGCCCAGCAGTGATGCCAGCAGAGTCACAACAGAGCTGGTCCGGGAGCTGTCGGGAATAAAGACCCCATTGTTGCCTCCTGTGAGGTTTCCAAAGCCCAAGAAACAGAAGCTAAGGCCCGACAACTGCCGGGGAGGAGCGGTGGGCCTGCCCTGTCTCATCATCAACATCTGAGGAAACATGTTACCAGTCGTCTGGCAAACCTACCTCCCCACGACAGCTCTTTACAACAGGACAGGTAGCCCAAGTCATGACAGGCCACGTGAAAGCACAGAACAACAGGGACTCCATCCTGGGTGGATAGAGCAGGAGGTGACAAATGAGAGACGGGCTAAAGGCGAGCAGAGAAGGGGGCCCAGTGGGACTTGGCCACCCTCCCTGCAACCCACCCAGGGCTCCTCCACCTGGTAACTGGCCCCCACAAAAGGTGCAGTCAAGCATTTACCTTTGCCTGTTCCCACACACCTTCCCTTTGTCGAGTCCCTCAAGCTTGTCATGGCCTTACCAGCTAGAGATGGCAAAAAGGCCAACACACACCAGCCAGCTTCCTGCCCCTCCAGATCCCCTAACCCTCAGTCCAGCGGGATCCCTCCCTGGGCAGGGCCAACTCTCCCAAGGAAGCGGGTCGTTTGGAAAGGCTAGTCTACCAGTAAGGCTGGACCCCCGAGTAAGATGGGGCCCAGCTCCCCTGCACAGTGATCCAACCCTGCCTTAAAGAATTTGCAGCTCAAAAGTCCCCTGGAGGGGCTTCCCTGGTGGCGCAGTGGTTGAGAGTCCACCTGCTGATGCAGGGGACACGGGTTCGTGCCCCATTCCGGGAAGATCCCACATGCCGCAGAGCGGCTGGGCCCGTGAGCCATGGCCGCTGAGCCAGCGCGTCCGGAGCCTGTGCTCCGCAACGGGAGAGGCCACAACAGTGAGAGGCCCACGTACCGCAAAAAAAAAAAAAAAAAAAAAAAAAGTCCCCTGGAAACCCCAACGTGACCCCCCCCCTTTACCAAGGGTAGACAGCACATGGGCAACCTAAGCAGCCTGTCAAACACTCACAGGTTTTAAAACTGAGTTCATAAGCATGATGTCCTATTGTCAAATCCTGTCCTGCCTGAAGCCCCATCCCATAGCCTAATGCTAGGAGGGCAAGGAGCCCTGTATGCCTTTCTTTCCTGCCAGAGGGCAGCAGAAGGGGACAGAGCTAGGGAGAACCTGGGCAGTGAGACCCTGTTCCAGACAGTAAGTGCCCTGGGGCAATGCCAAGCCCCAGGGACAGAAATGGCCATACGTGTCTGTACTTCCAGTCTCCCAGGGAGATCAGAGCCTCTGAAAACATGCTATGTGATAAACCCTCGTACCCATCCCCAACCACTGGGAATCTAAAATTAGCCTGAAAAAGCATGCACCCAGCACCACCCCCCCTCAGCCACTGCACCTGATAAGTGTCGCTACCCCCGCCTCTAGCAATGACTTGTCTCGGGGAGTGCTATAAATACCACCTAAGCCGACCTGATGTGAATTATGAATACCAGGAACAGTTTCAGGGTTTCCAGGCACTGGCTGTGTGACAGGGGTGTCAGATTCAAAGTCGCCTGTGCGAGACGCAGACCCAGGGGACACACAAGACCCTGCCTTCTAAACCACGGGGAGGATCCCCCCCACAGCAGAGCCACTCCCGTGTGGCTGACACCACTGCCGCCACCACTCTAGAAATCCGATGAGATGCTCTTCACCTCTTGTCAAATGGCTCGGAAGCATGAGACTCGGGGACATAAGTAGTTTGAAGTTATAGATAAAGACAAGTCAGGTTTCAGCCTTCTTACATATTTAAATCTCACTCAGAGCCTTTAAGAAATGAAGCCCTTGTAAACAAAAGACTGGAGGGGAAGCAGGTATTGACCGGATGACCCTAGGTGGTTACTGTCTCCCTGCACCTGGCAACCAGAGGATGCTTAGTACATGTCTGTGGAATGACCTTCAGTTTGGGGGCTTTCAGGGGTTCACAAGTGCAGAATCCTACCCCTCCAGGAGCTGGGCTGGCTGCACTGGCACAGATAAGGGAGCTTGCCAAAGAGCAGAAAGCCAGCCAGGACACTGGATTGGGTGAGAGATCAAGCCCTCGGCACGGGGAGCAGGTGGGGGGGAAGGGACTGAGCTGGGAGGATAGAAGCCCAGGGATGGAGATACACATACACATAGGAAACACGAGTGATGGCCCAGAAGGAAAAGGAGAGAGGGTGTTAAGACAGAAGGAGAATAAACAGCAAAATATGAAGGGTGGCACAGGATGTGAGAATTGGCCCCCAGAGGGCTGGCGGAGGTCTTCCAGAACAGTGTTCTGCTCAGTGGTAGCTGCGGAAGTTGAGGAGCAGAGGCAAGAGGTATAGGTTATTCTTTCCTAAAGTTTGCCAACTGACATCTAACTTGACACTACGCTAGTGGTGAAAAGAAAAATAATCACACCCCATCAGTTTACAGCTCCAGCTTTTTTTTTTTTTTTTTTTTTTTTTTTTGCCGTATGCGGGCCTCTCACTGTTGCAGCCTCTCCCGTTGCAGAGCACAGGCTCCGGACGCGCAGGCTCAGCGGCCATGGCTCACGGGCCCAGCCGCTCCGCGGCATGTGGGATCTTCCCGGACCGGGGCACGAACCCGTGTCCCCTGCATCGGCAGGCGGACTCCCAACCACTGCGCCACCCGGGAAGCCCAGCTCCAGCCTTTTAACAACCTTCGTGCTATTCCTTAGTTCCTTCCGTCCCTCCCATCCAGGATGCCCTCCCATCTGCTTTCCAACGCCTTCCAGAACTTCCAAGGCTCAGCTGAGGCTGCACCCCCAGGAACCCTTCTAAGCTCCCCCAGCCCCCCCATCGCTTCCACTCCCTGTTGGGTACCACTCTCGTGATCTACAAATGGCAGTGACTGTGTGTCCCCCTCTCATCACAAACTCCTGAAGGCAGAGTCAAGGTCTCACTGCTTCCATATTTCTCTCAGCAGGTGCCATAATCCTTTGCCCGTGAGAGACCCTCCAAAAAGAATAGTAAATAAGACTGTTTTCTTTAAAACCAGTTCTCTTTCTCCCTCCTTCGATCGATTCTTTGTGCTTAATAACAGACATAACTGCTCACACACCGTTCTGATGTCAAATATTTCCCCAGCATGTTTGATTCTGTCAGCCCCTCTGGAAGAACAGAAGCGGGCAGTGAATCTAAGGGGGGCGTGGGGGGTAGAAGGAGAGAAGACAAGATGCTAGAGTTTCTCTCTTCTCTTTCCCAAGCCCCCCACCCCATCCCACATGGTCAGAGGAAGCCAGGGCCTTGGGAAGAATGCTCTGGAAGCAACTCTTCAAACCTTTATCCCAAGGAGTTCAGTCCTTACTAGGCTACCCCGGGTCATTCTTTCTCTGAAGGGCTGAAATAAAGGAAGCCAGCCTTCCAGAGTCTGAGCTAAACTAAAGACCTGGACTTAAATGCTCAGAACAAAACCCCTTTCCTGCCCAAGCCCTGCCCTCCCAGTCAAGATGAGGTCCCACGGAAGTGAGCCAGGAGGAGCCAGTGGGCCAGATACAGCACCCAGCATTTGAAGCACTTGCCCTGAGATGCCAGGGGCCCCAACATCAAACCTAAAAATGATCCCACACCCCATGAAGGTATCCCCACCTGGGGTCGCCAAGTTCCCACCCAGGCTCCTGGCCAGAGAACCAGCAGCCCTGCAGGAGACAAGCACCCCCTCCAGGTGCCACTATAACCCCAGCTAACCACACTCCTCCAATAAGCCTAGAAGCTGCAAGTACAGCACATGAAAATGTCAACGCAGGACTTCCCTGGTGGCACACTGGTTAAGAATCCGCCTGCCAGTGCAGGGGACATGGGTTCGAGCCCTGGTCCGGGAAGATCCCACATGCCGCGGAACAACAAAGCCCGTGCACCAAACTACTGAGCCTGCGCTCTAGAGCCTGCGAGCCACAACTACTGAAGCCCGCGCACCTAGAGCCCGTGCTCTGCAACAAGACAAGCCACCGCAATGAGAAACCTGCGCACTGCAACGAAGAGTAGCCCTCACTCGCCAAAACGAGAGAAAAGCCCACGCACAGCAACGAAGACCCAACACAGCCAAAAATAAACAAATAAAATAAAACATTTAAAAGTAGAAGCATTTAAAAAAAAAAAAAGAAAATGTCAAGGCCTGGTCTCCCCCATGTGTGAGGGCAGCAGTTGAAGCCCACTCTTGGGATCCCGGAGGCCTCCCTTGGGCACCAACATTTGCTTGAGGACTGCTCTATAAACTGACATCAGTGGAAAGGAAACATCCGGACTACAATCACAGTAGAGTCATCGACCATGGCGTAGCCCCTCAGGAAATAAAAAGGCGAAAATGAGCCACAAATTACTAGGGTTTTGAAACCCCAAAATAAAGCGCATATGCCTTTGCCGTGAACAAAGTTATCACGTACCCCATGTCCTGGAAGTCTCAGGAGGCCTCTTCAGCAGGCAGCCCCCTCAGCTCACCCATGAGGCCTGTGATCACACCTGTGGGAGGGCCTGGCCCCGTGGAGAATAGCACCAAACACTGATTTTCTCCACCTACCCACCAGCAGCTCAGGACGGGCTGTTTGTAGACCCTGAAAACTATTATTTTCTGTCCTCCAAAATGCCGGCGAGAAAGCAAACCAGCCCCAGGAATCTAAATCCCAGAGAGAGGGGATAAGTGCAAACAGCCACACAGAAAACACGGGGAAAGAAGGATTCAGAGCCAGCCTGACTTAGAGCAGTCAGCATCAGTGGCATTTTTGTTGAATTCTTACATAGAAGGCGGACTCCAAGTACCGCCAAAGAGAAGCAACCTGAGGACAGTTGACTGTTAAACAGGAAGGGGCAAGAGGGGAACCTAGAGTCAAGTTTCCATTTTTCACACTATATAAAACCACCTCTCCACAGCTGGCTCCATCCGTCAGCAAGGGAAACCACAGCCCAGGACAGGCATGCAGCAGGCCCTGGAGAATCCCTCAGACACACTCTCCCTGGATCCCTGCAAACTGCCAGGTATCCTAACACCTGTACAGGAATAATAAACAACACAGATAAGAGCTCCTACTTTTGGCACCTGCCATGCAGAGGTCGTATTTTGATCAGCAACAGGTACTTTCTGCCTCTTTACCTACAGACAGAATAGACAGCAGCCTATGCTATTACTATAAAAATCCTACTTTGAGGATTCAAGTTTCTAATACTCTATCAAAAGTAAGTTGCCAATGCCAAATCACCTCTGCCCTCCCATCAAATCGGCCCATCTCCTGAGATCTTCCTACCCAACTATCTGGCCTTTTACCCAAGAACCACTTTACGTTCACCGCTGGGTTCCCCAGATTTGGCTAACAAAAATACAGGATACTTGGTTAAATGTGAATTGCAGGGAAACCACAAATAATTCCTTAATACAAGTATGTCCCGTGCAACATTCATGACAGACTACTAATAAAATTATTCACTGTTTATCTGAGACAGAAATTCAACTTGGCAGCCTGTATTATACCTGGCAACCCTAGTTCAACATTCTAGAGAAAACGCTGAAGCCTGAGAACAGCTGGAAGCAAACTCTGAGAGCCCCCAGCTGTCGGCTCATTCCACGCAGAGGATTAGCTGAAGCGGTACACTGGCCTTGCCACTCTGGACAAGGAAAAGCCGGGGGGGATGGGCGGGGAGACAGTCTCTACAGGAGAGACAAATCAAGACCATTCTCTTCTACTGACAGGACTTACTGAAAATATCAACATAGAAAAATGGGAGCTTAAAATACACAAGCCAGACACAAAAGGACAAACATTTTATAATTCTACTTACGAGGTACATAGATCCGTAGAGACAGGAAGTAGAATGGTGGTTGCCAGGGGCTAAGGGGAGGGGCGGAGAAGGAGTTACTGTTTAATGGGTACGGAGTTCCAGTTTGATGAAAAAGTTCTGGAGATGGATAGCAGTGATTGTTGTGTGACTACGTGAACGTACTTGCTGCCGCTGAACTGTACATTTAAATGTTATGTGTATTTTACAACTTTTTTTTTTTTTTTTTTTTTTTTTGCGGTACACAGGCCTCTCACTATTGTGGCCTCTCCCGTTGCGGAGCACAGGCTCCGGACGCGCAGGCTCAGCGGCCATGGCTCACGGGCCCAGCCGCTCTGCGGCATGTGGGATCCTCCCGGACCGGCGCACGAACCCGTGTCCCCTGCATCGGCAGGCGGACTCTCAACCACTGCGCCACCAGGGAAGCCTTTTTTTTTTTTTTTTTTTTTAACTACCCAATTTTCTCCTTGTTTCCAGGTTAGCTAGGTTTTTCCCTCCTTTATGTCTAATTCATCTCTAACTTCATGGAATAGGTATTCGCTGCTAAGAATCTCACAGTGTACAAGGAAATCACATCAGCCAGACACGGATGAAAATCAAGACCCGGGGGGGATGCTGGTCCTTACACCCATCTGGTCCCGTCCACCCAGGCCTCCCAAGTCCCCGCAGACTTGTCCTTCTCCCTCTGTGTTCTGCAGGCCTTGTCATCATCCTACACTCAGCCTACAACAGGCTCTAGAAACCTTCCAGGAACAGAACTCAAGAGAGTCAAGAAAGCCCATCTCCATGGGCACCAGAGAGGCCTCCGGGCTGGTGGAAGCGGGGGATTTAGGCCTCACACCATCTCTGCAGTTGGACCACTTCTGTTTTCTGAGAAAGCAACCAGTCCCAGGGCCCTGAACTCGCCTTCAGGCGAATGAAAAAGCCAAACAATGCGTGAGAGCCAATGAAGGGAGAAAAACCAAGTTTGATTCCTTTGAGAAGGGGTTCTTTCCCATCCGCTCACACAGTGATGTCACACACGCATGCATCTCCAGACCAGGGGTCACTTCAAACAACCACCTGGTGTAAAGTTGCAGGTCACCTGCCTTGGAGAGGTTAGACAAAGAGATTCGGGGACTTCAGAAATGGCTCTGACATGTACAGTTAAAAAGTAAAACCAGGCGGAGTCAAGGGCTAGAAAGTATTCTTGAAGCCCACAAACCTATGAAAGGGTCCAAAGGTTGGCTGGAGACAGCAGGGAGGCTCCCTCGCTCAGCCCTGGTCAGGCCCTGGACCGGTCATCAGGGCTGTGTAGACTCCTCCCCTCCCCAGGAACCCGGATTCTCCTCAGCTCTTACTCGCCCCATCTGACCCTGACCTGGCCAGACGGCTAAGCAGCCACACTGACCCCTCACACCGCACACCAGACTCCGGGGCAGACAGAGGCACACACGGGTGGGTTTGAAGCAGGGGTTCTCTTACCTACCTGAGCCTCGGAATCACACCAGGGATTCCCGCTCTACCCCAGCCCATCCCGATTCCACTCTCCACCTACTGCAGGGCCCACAGACCACCAGGTTTGGCAAGTACCCCAGGGAATTCCAAAGGAAGGGAATCCTCAGACCACACACAAAACACAGAGGCAAGATTTGATCTTTAAAAAAAAATGTTAGGAGGACTATATAAGGATACATGAGAATGCTCACAATATAATGTTAGATGGGGAAAAAAAAGCTGAACACCCAACTTCACATCCTGGGGGTGTAAGTTGAATATTTATATACATATTGAACTTGTTCCCAAGTTAACTAAGGAATAATAAGTCTTTCTTCTATAAAGATGGTGATTTTGAGATACCATCAACTTCTGAATCTGCCTGCTAACTCAGCTGTGCTCATAATATTCCAGTGCCCCTGAGCGATGCCAGTTTCCTGTCTCCTCGCCATCTGAGAGTAGGATCTGGATTCGAAGGGAAGAGAGTGGTTAGTCGGGAGAAAAGGGTTCCAGGCCAGGGGTCTTTTCGGATTCAGAGCTGAAGGGTGAGGGCTCCAAAGACACCCTGAGAGGTCTGCTGGGAAGCTGCCTGGCCAGAGCAGAGATTCTGCAGGAGACAGTAGAAAATAACATTAGAAAGGTGAGTTGGGGTCCAGCTACAGATGCAACTGGGGCCACTTGAGCAGCACTGGAGCCGCAACACACAACTAACTGTGTGGGAGAGCTTGACAGGGAGTCCAAATCCTTTTACAACCAGGACAGGGAAGAAACAGCAAGAAGGAAATGAGGGGGGTGGGGAGGGGAGCAGTGATTAAATCAGAAACCATAGACCGACAATCATCCAACTACACACCTTAGACTATGAATATTAAACCTGGAAACCCAGCCACCTCCCAACTTTCTCTTGTCCTTACTATGCATAACTGTGACAGAGGTTCTTTTTCTCTTTGTTTTTTGAAGGGAACTGGGACTGGTCCTGATACAGCAGCAACTGTGATTTCTAAACTCCCCTACTTTCTGCCAGCTCACCTGCTATTCAAGCATCTACCTCAGCTCCTTGAAGGGGAGGGAGGAGTGAAAAGGAAAATGCCAGCATCAGGACCAAACTCTGGCACAGACCATCCTTCAGAAGCAAAGGATTCCAGCTGCACACAAGACTTCCACAGACCCCTTCAGAAGAAACTACAGTACCAGGCACCTCCGCTTATAACCATCCATGTGGCCTGTCTTCTTTAAGAGCTGATCTGTCTCTAAGGCTTCTCTTGGCAAGTTAAGCCACTTTATTTCAGGCCTTGAAAACCAATGCTCAGTGACACACTATTTTTCCTACTGTCAAAGAATTTAATACCCAGCATTCAGTATTTTATATTAAAATTGGTTATTTTGCTACACATCAAAAGCCAGTTTCCCCCTAAAACTGCAAAGCTGAGACACCACACCAAGGGATGCAAAAAGAAGCAGCCAGTTGCCCTGTAAAATTATGCCAATAATACCCTCTCTCCCTGGAGAAAGAAGCCCCCTGGACAAATAAAAGAGAAGAAACCGGAAGAGAATGCTCCATCTTAGTCGTCTGTTAATAGGATAAGTTGCATGTTAACATTTTCAGTTAGGTCAGAACTTGGGTTCTGGTATTGGGCTTTTAAAGTACTTTCTTGTTTCATATATGGAATAACAGATTGGTGAGTCTAGAGACTCCTCCTTGAATTATTACTCCTAACAACCAAAGCTTATTTCTAATATTTTGTATCTCAGTTACAGAGTCTGCTGCCCTTAAAAAAAAAAAAAATTTAAAAAAATCTGTGATTAAAAATATGATTGAAACATAAATGTCTTTTCATCCAATGGATTTCAAGTGTTTTAGCCTTTAATCAGAAGTGGTCAACCTCTCATCTCGTTGTAACGAATAATTCCTCACAGGTTTTAGGCAAGAAACTCATGACAGAGAAGGCACTAGAGGGAAGAGCAGACACACAACAGAATAAACCAAATGAAGAGGAGAGGCCCCTCCCAACCTGCCCACTGCAAGTCTCATTCTTCCCTCCCTGGATTGCTCTAATATGATCATGCATTCCTGTAACTACATTTGCAAATGAGTGACTCAATTCAATAACTGCTCTCTAATTCTATCAAGACTTGGGATGTACTTGTTTGAGGGAAGCTGCATGGAATTAGAGCTTTAACAACTAGGAACTCTGTTGTTCTTCACTGCTATGAGGCTGTAGTCTATAGCACTGGGGTCTCCCAAGCCCTCCCCAGGGCATCTCTGGAGCCAAAGGGTCTAATGGAATCTAATGTAAGGTGAACATATAGGCTCAGTGGGCCCAACCAGAGACAGGCATCCAAGTTCAACTGCTAAATCCCTGGCCTTGGGTCAGGCTAAAAGTACAGATTCCTGGGCCCCTCTGGAGGATTCTACATCAGTAGCCCTGGGGAGGGGCAGCCCCGGGTGACTCAGTACAGCCAGTCCCTGGGCCAGCCTCAATTCAGTCCTGGCTCACTGTGCATAAGCAGTAGCCAAGCTCTATTTTGGTGCCAGGAGTCCCTCACAATAGCACGTTGGCAAAGTATGAAGCTGGAAATCAGCTTGTTGCTATTGGATATAACTGGTACAAAAATAGAAAGGCACTGGAGTGAGGGGTGGTAGGAAGTGAGTTTCCCCCAATACCCCCAGGGGATTTGGGACTGGAGCGGGGTTAATTCTGTCAAAGGAGCACTTCCAAGAAGGACGACTAAGCCTGAGAGACTTTGAAGAAAGGGTTAGGGGTCCTTTGTCCTTCCAGTCACTTGGCTTGACAACTCAACCATAGGCTTTTTCCATGTATTTCCCTGGCCATCCAGCTTGAAGCCACCTCTGCCCGCTTTTTTTTTTTTTTTTTTTTTTTTTTTTGTGGTAACGCGGGCCTCTCACTGTTGTGGCCTCTCCCGTTGCGGAGCACAGGCTCCGGACGCGCAGGCTCAGCGGCCATGGCTCACGGGCCCAGCCGCTCCGCGGCATGTGGGATCTTCCCGGACCGCGGCATGAACCCGTGTCCCCTGCATCGGCAGGCGGACTCTCAACCACTGCGCCACCAGGGAAGCCCCTCTGCCCACTTTAAACTCCTAATGTACATCGTTAATACAACTTCCCAGATTGCATTCCATTCCATTAGTGAATAGTCCATAATCTTCAAAGAAAATGAAGGGCTTCTTGGACAATAAAGTCTGGGAAACCAAAGATTATGCAGATGTGTATTCATTATGGAGATTATGATTCTGAGGTCTTTAGTAAACTGTTTAATTTTATTTGACCTATTCTAAATGCAACTGACCTAGGAACCTATTTGTCGAGGAAAACCTATTACCATCTTGCAAAACTGAAGATCTAAGAAGATGTTGGGAAGTGCTGTGCTATCCCATTCCTCCAACAACTAATTACATCACATCTTATAGTTTGCTATTTAACTGACCTGAATGGTTACTTAATCTTTCGTTACTTAGCTCTGTATGTGTTTGGGTATTATCTTAAATAGAACATTCATTTGAGCTAGGATCATGTCTTATGTGTCTTTGAATTTCCAACAGCCCCCAGTCCACCCCCTGTATAGTAGAGATACCCTCAAGAAATTCTTTAAAGTGTTACATCTGATGTTATAAACTACATGTGTCTAGAATACACAATTTTTAAAACCTCAAATCAAGGTTCCACTTATATATGTATATGTATACATATATGTATATGTATACTAAAGCCCAGAGATGTAAAAAGGATTGTCCAAAGTCATAAAAAGTTAATCAAAGAACCATGACAAGAACACAGGTCTTCCAACTCCTTAGCTAGTCCACCTTCTGTAACTTCAAGAAGCCTTAACCTTCCAGGATCCAGCTGATTTTCCAGCAGGTAAATGAACAAAGGGTATTTCAGTGATGTGAATACCCCAGGAGCATGACACAAACATACCAAGTATAAAAGAACTAAAGCAAACAAAATGCGAGAGGCTCTGTACAGCTGACGAGGACTCTGAAGGAGGTGACAGCTTAGGGCTGTTGCTGATAGCACTCCCAGAAGCTGAGACAAGTCCTTCCTTGAAGCCACAAGGCTGACAGGGTCTTGGTGCTCTGGCCGGGTGTCAGGCCTGAGCCTCTGAGGTGGGAGAGCCAGGTTCAGGACACTGGACCACCAAAGACCTCCTGGCCCCACGTAATATCAATAGGTGAGAGCTCACCCAGAAATCTCCATCTCAAAACTAAGACGCAGCTCCACTCAATGACCAGTAAGATCCAGTGCTGGACACCCCATGCCAAACAACTAGCAAGACAGGAACACAAGCCCACCCATTAGCAGAGAGGCTGCCTAAAATCATACTAAGTTCACAGACACCCCAAAACACACCAGCAGATGTGGTCCTGCCTACCAGAAAGACTAGATCCAGCCTCATCCACCAGAACACAGGCACCAGTTCCCTCCACCAGGAAGCTTACAAAACCCACTAAAACAACCTTACCCACAGGGGGCAGACACCAAAAACAACAGGAACTATGAACCTGCAGCCTGCGAAAAGGAGACCCCAAACACGGTAAGTTAAGCAAACTGAGAAGATAGAGAAACACACAGCAGATGAAGGAGCAAGGTAAAAACCCACCAGACCTAACAAATGAAGAGGAAACAGGCAGTTGACCTGAAAAAGAATTCACAGTAATGATAGTTAAGATGATCCAAAATCTTGGAAATAGAATGGAGAAAATACAAGAAACATTTAACAAGGACCTAGAAGAACTAAAGAGCAAACAAACAATGATGAACAACACAATAAATGAGATTAAAAATTCTCTAGAAGGAATCAATAGCAGGATAACGAAGGCAGAAGAAAGGATAAGTGCCCTGGAAGATAAAATAGTGGAAATAACTACTGCAGAGCAGCATAAAGAAGAAAGAATGAAAAGAATTGAGGACAGTCTCAGAGACCTCTGGGACAACAGTAAACACACCAACATTCAAATTATAGGGGTCCCAGAAGAAGAAGAGAGAAAGAAAGGGACAGAGAAAATATCTGAAGAGATTATAGTTGAAAACTCCCCTAATATGGGAAAGGAAATGGCCAATCAAGTCCAGGAAGTGCAGAGAGTCCCATACAGGATAAATCCAAGAAGAAACACGCCATATTAATCAAACTGTCAAAAATTAAATACAAAGAAAAAAATATTAAAAGCAGCAAGGGAAAAGCAACAAATAACATATAAGAGAACCCCCATAAGGTTAACAGCTGATCTTTCAGCAGGAACACTGCAAGCCAGAAGGGAGTGGCATGACATATTTAAAGTGATGAAAGGCAAAAACCTACAACCAAGATTACTCTACCCAGCAAGGATCTCATTCAGATTGGATGGAGAAATCAAAACTTTACAGACAAGCAAAGTTAAGAGAATTCAGCACTACCAAACCAGCTTTACAACAAATGCTAAAGAAACTTCTCTAGGCAGGAAACACAACAGAAGGAAAAGACCTACAGTAACAAACCCAAAACAAAACAATTAAGAAAATGGTAATAGGAACATACATATCAATAGTTACCTTAAAGGTAAATGGATTAAATGCTCCCACCAAAAGACACAGACTGGCTGAATGGATACACAAATAAGACCCATATATATGCTGTCTATAAGATACCCACTTCAGAACCAGGGACACATACAGACTGAAAATGAGGGGATGGAAAAAGATATTCCATGCAAATGGAAATCAAAAGAAAGCTGGAGTAACAATTCTCATATCAGACTAAATAGACTTTAACATAAAGACTACTGCAAGAGACAAAGAAGGACACTACATAATGATCAAGGGATCGATCCAAGAAGAAGATATAACAGTTATAAATATGTATGCACCCAACAAAGGAGCACCTAAATACATAAAGCAAATGCTAACAGCCATAAAAGGGGAAATCAACAGTAACACATTCATAGTAGGGGACTTTAACACCCCACTTTCACCAATGGACAGATCATCCAAAATGAAAGTAAATAAGGAAACACAAACTTTAAATGACACATTAAACAAGATGGACTTCATTGATATTTATAGGACATTCCATCCAACAATACTTTCTTCTCAAGTGCTCATGGAACATTCTCCAGGATAGATCATATCTTGGGTCACAAATCAAGCCTTGGTAAATTTAAGAAAATTGAAATTATATCAAGTATCTTTTCCAATCACAACATTATGAGACTACATTCAATTACAGGAAAAAAATCTGTAAAAAATACAAACATACGGAGGCTAAACAATACACTACTAAATAACCAAGAGATCACTGAAGAAATCAAAGAGGAAATCAAAAAATACCTAGAAACAAACGACAATGAAAACACGACAACCCAAAACCTATGGGATGCAGCAAAAGCAGTTCTAAGAGGGAAGTTTATAGCAATACAATCCTACCTCAAGAAACAAGAAAAATCTCAAATAAACAACCTAACCTTACAACTAAAGCAATCAGAGAAAGAAGAACAAAAATCCCCAAAGTTAGCAGAAGGATAGAAATCATAAATATCAGATCAGAAATAAATGAAAAGAAATGAAGGAAACGATAGCAAAGATCAATAAAACTAAAAGCTGATTCTTTGAGAAGATAAACAAAATTGATAAACCATTAGCCACACTCATCAAGAAAAAAAGGGAAAAAACTCAAATCAATAGAATTAGAAATGAAAAAGGAGAAGTAACAACTGACACTGCAGAAATACAAAAGATCATGAGAGATTACTACAAGCAACTCTATGCCAATAAAATGTAGATTACTACAAGCAACTCTATGCCAACTCTTCCAATACCTGGAAGAAATGGACAAATTCTTAGAAAAGCACAACCTTCTGAGACTGAACCAGGAATAAATAGAAAATATAAACAGACCAATCACAAGCACTGAAATTGAAACTGTGATTAAAAATCTTCCAACAAACAAAAACCCAGGACCAGATGGATTCACGAGCGAATTCTATCAAACATTTAGAGAAGAGCTAACACCTATCCTTCTCAAACTCTTCCAAAATATAGCAGAGGGAGGAACACTCCCAAAGTCATTCTACGAGGCCATCATCACCCTGATACAAAAACCAGACAAAGATGTCACAAAAAAAACCTACAGGCCAATATAACTGATGAACATAGATGCAAAAATCCTCAACAAAATACTAGCAAACAGAATCCAGCAGCACATTAAAAGGATCATACACCATGATCAAGTGGGGTTTATCTCAGGAATGCAAGGATTCTTCAATATATGAAAATCAATAAATGTGATACACCAAATTAACAAATTGAAGGAGAAAAACCATATGATCATCTCAATAAATTCAGAAAAAGCTTTCGACAAAATTCAACACCTTTATGATAAAAACCCTCCAGAAAGTAGGCATAGATCAAACATTTACCTCAACATACTAAAGGCCATATATGACAAACCCACAGCCAACATCATTCTCAATGGTGAAAAACTGAAAGCATTTCCACTAAGATCAGGAACAAGACAAGGCCGCCCACTCTCACCACTATTATTCAACATAGTTTTGGAAGTTTTAGCCACAGCAATCAGAGAAGATAAAGAAATAAAAGGAATCCAAATCGGAAAAGAAGAAGTAAAACTGTCACTGTTTGCAGATGACATGCTACTATACATAGAGAATCCTAAAGATGCTACCAGAAAACTACTAGAGCTAATCAATGAATTTGGTAAAGTAGCAGGATACAAAATTAATGCACAGAAATCTCTTGCATTCTATACACTAATGATGAAAACCCTGAAAGAGAAATTAAGGAAACACTCCCATTTACCACTGCAACAAAGAATAAAATATCTAGGAATAAACCTACCTAAGGAGACAAAAGACCTGTATGCAGCAAACTATAGGACACTGATGAAAGAAAAATTAAAGACAATACAAACAGATAGAGAGATATACCATGTTCTTGGATTGGAAGAATCAACATTGTGAAAATGACTACACTACCCAAAGCAATCTACAGATTCACTGCAATCCCTATCAAACTATCAACTGCATTTTTCACAGAACTAGAACAAAAAATTTCACAATTTGTATGGAAACACAAAAGACCCCAATAGCCAAAGCAATCTTGAGAAAGAAAAACGGAGTTGGAGGAATCAGACTCCCTGACTTCACACTGTACTACAAAGCTACAGTGATCAAGACAGTATGGTACTGGCACAAAAACAGAAATATAGATCAATGGGACAGGATAGAAAGTCCAGAGATAAACCCACGCCTTATCTTTGATAAAGGAGGGAAGAATATACAATGGAGAAAAGACAGCCTCTTCAATAAGTAGTGATGGGAAAACTGGACGGCTACATGTAAAAGAATGAAATTAGAATACTCCCTAACACCATACACAAAAATAAACTCCAAATGGATTAAAGACCTAAATGTAAGGTCAGACACTATAAAACTCTTAGAGGAAAACATAGGCAGAACACTCTATGACATAAATCACAGCAAGATCCTTTTTGACCCACCTCCTAGAGAAATGGAAATAAAAACAAAAATAAACAAATGGGACCTAATGAAACTTAAAAGCTTTTGCACAGCAAAGGAAACCATAAACAAGACCAAAAGACACCCTCAGAATGGGAGAAAATACTTGCCAATGAAGCAACTGACAAAGGATTAATCTCAAAAATATACAAGCAGCTTATGCAGCTCAATATCAAAAGAAAACAACCCAATCCAAAAATGGGCAGAAGACCTAAATAGACATTTCTCCAAAGAAGATATACAGACTGCCAACAAACACATGAAAGGATGCTCAACATCATTAATCATTAGAGAAATGCAAATCAAAACTACAATGAGGTATTATCTCACACCAGTCAGAATGGCCATCATCAAAAAATCTAGAAACAATACATGCTGGAGAGGGTGTGGAGAAAAGGGAACCCTCTTGCACTGTTGGTGGGAATGTAAATTGATACAGCCACTATGGAAAACAGTAGGGAGGTTCCTTACAAAACTACAAATAGAACTACCATATAATCCAGCAATCCCACTACTGGGCATATATCCTGAGAAAACCATAATTCAAAAAGAGTCATGTACCACAATGTTCACTGCAGCACTATTTACAATAGCCAGGATGTGGAAGCAACCTAAGTGTCCATGGACAGACAAATGGATAAAGAAGACGTAGCACATGTATACAATGGAATATTACTCAGCCATAAAAAGAAACAAAATAGTTATTTGTAGTGAGGTGGATGGACCTAGAATCTGTCATAAAGAGTGAAGTAAGTCAGAAAGACAAAAACAAATACTGTATGCTAACACACATACATGGAATCAAAAACAAAAACAAAAGACATGGTTCTGAAGAACCTAGGGACAGGACAGGAATAAAGACACAGAAGTAGAGAATGGACTTGAGGACACGGGGAGGGGGAAGGGTAAGCTGTGACAAAGTGAGAGAGTGGCATGGACATATATACACTACCAAATGTAAAATAGATAGCTAGTGGGAAGCAGCCGCATAGCACAGGGAGATCAGCTCATGCTTTGTGACCACCTAGAGGGGTGGGACAGGGAGGGTGGGAGGGAGACACAAGAGGGAGGAGATATGGGGATGTATGTATATGTATAGCTGATTCACCTTGTTATACAGCAGAAACTAGCACACCATTGTAAAGCAATTATACTCCAATAAAGATGTTTAAAAAAAAAATCCGAAAAATACCAGAGGTGCTAAATAGAAGTTAAGCACTTTTGGAAGATTCCACAATGCTTATTCGAAGTTTAACGCTTCAGGGCTCAGTATCAAGAGTACTAAGAAAGACTATGACATTTGCAACTTGTAGAGCTAAATGAGACACCTGACTGTTGTCTACTGGAACATCACATTAAGCATTTCAACGTTTACTTCTTACGGAGCTACCTTTATACATGTAAGGCCTGATTATATTCAGTCAAAAGCTACTTAAGGGTGCAAGAGTGTGTTTGTGTCTTGTGCACCCATGTATACATGCATGTGAATCTGTACTTGCTCCTTAAGATGTCCAGTGATGAAATCGTGATACCTCTCATTCCTCCACTAGCCTCAAAGTAACATGCATTCAACCCTAGAATATATCATATATATATATATATATATATGTATATGTATGTGTGTGTGTATATATATATCAGAACCACTTGAGAGGCCGAGGGGAGGGGTATTATCTGCTAATGCAGAACAAGCCCTCCCAAGGTGGAAGTCTCAGCACTTTAGAAAGCCACAGGTGATGCTGACCCACAGATACAGATAAGAACTACAGCTCTGGAGGCCTGGGGTCAGCTGTCTCATTTGCAGGGACTGCCTGCCCCATAGGCATTTCAACAGATCCAGTTCTACTCCTAAAGGTCAATTCCTCCAGCAAAGCCTCTCTGACTCCTGGCTTCCCCAAGCCCACCGTTCTCTCCCCTGTCCCAGAATCCCTCAGTGCTTGACCTGTACAGCTGACAGCGAGCATTCTCCTGGTAAGTCCAGGGCCATGATACATGTAACTGTAATTTTGTTAAAGCATTCATTGTGCTTCTTTGTACGTTTTAGTTCCTCACTAGGGCCCAGCCGTTCTCAGCCGATGCACTGCATTTGACAGGCAATGCTGCACGAGCTGGCTCTGTTTCTACTCTTTCCACCCCACTCAATAATGCATATTAGAAACCATACAAGGGAAAACAATCTTATTCCAGGAATCACCTTGCTTTCCAGCAGGTCGTCCAAAAGTATAGTCCCCTAACCAGTAATTAGTAGCCAATCACTTGAACACAGCTCACAATTGATTATGACACAGTAGTAAGTTAGGACACTAGGGTTAAGAACTGTTGACTTAACTACTCGCTAACAGCTTTATGCTGGTGTTAGAAATGGAAACAAAGTAAAGAGGACTAAGAAATGATGGTTCTTTAGAAGAAAGAAATATCAATTGATTCAAAATCTTCAAAGTCTACTTTATTGCATTTAATGGGATACATTACTGACTATGGGAATAGTCTTCACAAATCTGGTAAATCACAAAAGCTCCAGGACAATGGCCTTATAAAAATCTAAAGACTACTCTTAGGGAATTCCCTGGCGGTCCAGTGGTTAGGACTCAGCGCTTTCACTGCTGGGGCCCAGGTTCAATCCCTGGTTGGGGAACGAAGATCCTGCAAGCCGTGCAGCGCAGCCCCCCAAAAAAATGAATAATAAAAATAAAGACTACTATTACTATGCTTCCTTCGTGGAACTTACCCCTTCCATTGTCGTCAAGAACCACACCATCCACAGGGCCCAGGCCATCTGAAGGCTCAGTCCACGTGGGCTTCGTCACCTCCATGGACACAGCAAAGGTAACCAATGACCTCATGTCATTAAAGACAAAGGCTATTTCTCAGACCCCCTCATCCTGTCCTCTCAGCAGCACCTAGGATTCCTAACCTCACTCACCCCCTCAACACCGCCCCCACCGCAAGTTTTCCTCCTCCTTCTCTGGCCACACCTTCCTAGTCTCCTTTGCAGGTTCACCATGGTCCACCCCACCATTAACTGTGAAGGTCCCTTCCAGGCTCACATCAGTAGGCACTCAAAGCTTTCTTGACTGAATGGTGAATTCTGTTCACACTTACGAATGAACTGCTGGAAACCAGATTCCCATGTTTACAGGCACCCTACAGAAGGATCCCCAGCCTCTCCAACCAGCAAGGCAAACAGGAAAAATGAGGGTTGTGGGTTCATACCCTACTCTCTTCCCCTCCTGATGCTCCTGAATTCTTTTGTTTCAGGTTTAGGAACTTGAGAGGATGTTGATTAGGTCTTTTTTGAGGTAGCTGAGAATAAAAATTGCTGAACAAGAAAATAAATCCTCCTTTACAGGTTTAATAAAGAGCTCGTTCATAACCCAACATATTTTCCTTTTGCCCAAGTTTTTTTTAACATTTTAACACAGAATGCAGAACTTTTACCAATAAAGGTCACTGTCCAGAAGAAACTGTTAATGGTGATAAAACAAACTGTAGTTTTATATTAGAAACTGTTAAGTGGGAAGGGCGTGGACAAAAAAAAACCCACTGCAGCCAGAAGAAATTCTAGAAGGCATTTATGAATCTGATCTTTTAAAGAATAAATAATACATTCTGTGATAGGTTGAATACTGCCCCTCCCCCAAAAGATATCCACCTCCTAATCTCAAGAACCTGTGAATACGTTACCTTACGTGGCAGAAGAGTATGTGCAGACATCATTAAGAACCTTGAGGGGAGATCATCCTGAATTACCAAATTGGGCCCAATGTAATCACAAGGTCCTTAAGAGAAGGGTCAAGGTCAGAAGGAAGGAGAACTGACGTCGGAGGTAGAGGTCAGAGAGCAAGGTTGGAAGATGCTATGTTGCTGGCTCTGAAGATGGAGACGGGGCCACAAGCCAAGGAATGCCAGAGGCCTTTAGAAGCTAGAAAAGGCAAGGAAATACAATCTCCCCTAGAGCCTCCAGAAGGAGAAGAGCCCTGTTGACACCTTCTTTTTAGGACTTCTGACCTCCAGAACTGTAAGAAGATAAATTTGTGTTGCTTTAAACTAGTAAGTTTAAGGAAATTCCCTGGTGGTCTAGTGGTTAGGATTCCGGGCTTTCACTGCCATGACCTGGGTTCAATCCCTGGTAGAGGAACTGAGATCCCACAAGCTGCCTGGCATGGCCAAAAAAACTTTTTTTAATTAAAAAAAAAAAAAGACTAGGAAGTTTAAGGTAATTTGTTATAGTAGCAAAATGTTTTGATTTCCAAGGTTGAGTACATATCTGAAATATTTACGCTCATTTTCAATGAGAAAAAAACCCTAACTTTTCCTCTAGGAAATAGGATGTATGAACACCCATCTTCAGAAGAACAGAAGTACTTTAATAATGAGTCCACCTTGCCAGCCTTTCATGTGAATGTTGTTCAAACTTGTCTAAATTCATTTATGCCCTTAGTGTGAACAATCATCACCTCCTGATAACTGGCCCAAGGAGCAGATGAAACTAAGCTAGAAGTCAGATCCTGCCTGTGCGCAGGTTTGCAGATCTCCATGGTATAAATACTTCCACCAGAACCAAATTGAGCAACCAACACGTCACCAACTTCAGAAGAGATGCAGTCAGCTCACGTGAGCTTTTATGAGACAGCTGGGCAGTTAATTCCCTAATTTTCTAATTCAGAGTACTTAATACATGCTTCATTATGAGAACTGATGGGGTACTATGAGATTCTTTTGACAACAAAGTACTCTATAAATAAGTTTGGGAAACAGTACTATATCCCTCTTCTCAGACATTCATACATTAAAGGCTCTAACAAGTTCTGCAGTTTTAGGGTTTTTTTGTTTTTTAAAAAAAGCCTAGTTATCATAGTTTAGCTCAGTGTTTTGTACTTGTATTCAAGGGTGGGGCCACTTGAAACTTACCCAAGTTAGAAAGCCCCCCCCACCTGAAATTTACCCAAGTTAGAGAGACCCCCCGCTTTTTTTTTTTTTTTTTTTTTTAGGAGAAAGAATATAAGATTAGGTGCAGGGCCTTGGTAGGGACCCCCTTTGTGAGGGGTTGTGAAGCTTCAACTTCATAGTTTCATGGCAAATCCATCCCTACATGTGTTGAAACCTCCTTGCACTTACCAACATCTGACACAGCACTAGTTCAATGGCGCACACATATTAGGAAATGCTGTCCTAGAGCATGAATACGAAAGAGGCAAGAAACTGACAAAGTACTTGCTGAACAAGCTACCTATTCTATACCAATGTGACTATATCCAGAACCTAGCTTTCTTTTCATGGGCCATTTTCCAAAAGATAGAAATAGCTTTCTTTTATAGCACAGTATTCCCTGTAACAGTCACTGATTCATGCTTTCAACATTTGCTAAGCACCACATGGGAGGATACAAAAAAGGTTGAAATAGCCTCAAGAAGCTAAACTGTTAAAAGAATAGCAGTTGTGCACCCATATCACAAGCTGCTTGGCATGACAGCTCCATTTTAGAAGGGAGGTGTCAATCTTAAGTATGGTGGTCAATAATTCCTGCTATGGTGATGTAGGAGTCCATAGCCAAGGGCAAGATAGGGACAGGATGGGGAGAGGGGGAGAGAATAATCGGGTTGCTATGGAAACACTCCCCAAAGCAGAGAAGGACAGCCAGCACTGCCCTCCCCTGTCCTTGGGCACAAGCACCAGTCTACCAACCTTTAGGCTATGGGTCTATTTCCAGAAAAAAAATGCTCTGCCATTCAGTTGTATTTATGTATCCACACAGAGAACCATGCTCTTGCCAAGTTCAAGATGCACCTCACCCAAGGAATAGGACCTACCTTTAGGCCTAACCTACCTATAAGCAAGGAGAGTAGATACGCAAGAATCAAGAATGATTTGGTCGGGGCCTCCCTGGTGGCACAGTGGTTAAGAATCCGCCTGCCAATGCAGGAGACATGGGTTCGATCCCTGGTACAGGAAGATCCCCCATGCCGTGGAGCAACTAAGCCCATGCACCACAACTACTGAGCCTGCGCTCTACAGCCCTCGAGCCACAACTACTGAAGCCTGTGCACCCGTGCTTGGCAACAAGAGAAGGCACCACAATGAGAAGCACACACCCCGCAACGAAGAATAGCCCCCACTCGCCGCAACTAGAGAAAAGCCCGCGCGCAGCAAAGAAGCCCCAATGCAGCCAAAAATAAATAAATTTAATAAATTTTTTTAAAAAAGAATGATTTGGTCTCTATCTCAAGTTTAGATGTAAGGAGTTTGAACAGGTAAAGGTGTGCCATAAATCTAATGTTTTAATTTGGCAATAATTAGATGCTAAAGTCTAAGTTACACGTGACCTCTGGGAAGTGGAAAGAATCGAATTCACGAGAAGCCCAAAATGGGACTTGAAGGACAGCAAGGCACACAAAGTTGAGGAGATGGCAAGAAGGAAGCCAGGACAGAGAGCACAATGTCTGGCACACGGTGGGTTCTTTACTGACGTGTGTTGATTAAATATGAACATGTCTGAACCAAGTGAATGAAGAGACCATCCCATCCCGGTTATCCTGCCCATGTCTCAATTCCAGTCACTGCAAATCCAGTCACTGCACCCCTGCCTTGCATGCTGTCAGCGTTCCTGTCCCAGTACAGGAGTTCCTGTCCCTACAATGACCTTGTAGGTCCTGTCCCTACAATGACCTGTCCCTACCTGACCTCAGTTAACCCGGACACAGCTGGAAGAGAGACACCAAATACGTCCTTGCTGCCTCACTAATGGCTCCTGACTTCACTCCAGAGCAACTTTTAAAACGGCAAGTTCACTGGAATCAAGACCAAAATCTCAATGTTCCCACGTGACAACTCACTCCCAAAGGGAAAGAGACCAACACCGGCCAGAGGCTTTTACAATCAGAGTCACTGACTCTGGCCATTCACCCGAAATGAACGTTTATTCCCACTGGAAGGCTCCCAGAGGCTGCTGGCATGCTGACCCATCCTGTAAAAACTGATTAGGATAGGTCAAACAACCCGTGCCTCAGGACTGATCTGTGTGCAGGATGAAAAACAGGTTTCGTCACACCTGCCAACTCCCAGCGAAGGGCAGTGGCTGGATTGTCGGGAAAATATCATGATCTTCTAACAGTATCTGCTACGGGCACAAAGTGATAGCCCATGGGCTATATATTTACTGTCCCTGATCCTAGTTTACTTACACTATATGATTTTATATATGTATATGCAAAATATATACACATGTAACAATATATACCACATTTATAAGTTCCCCTGATGAGCTGTAAAAAAAAAAAGAAAGAAAGAAAGAAAAGCCTTATTACAAACAACTACATCTAAATTGCAACCACATTATTAAATTCGCCTAAGGACAAAAGAAAAAGGAAAGAGTAGGAAGCATGACTTCAATCCGAGCCCAACATGTGCTAACACAGCCCTTGCTGGGAGGATCCAACTGTGCAGGCCTGGCAGCCACGGGCCCTTTCCCTCCCCAGAGCAGGACGTCCCATGATGAAAAGAGGATTCTCCAGGGAGGCACTTCCTCTCGCCCTCAGGATCACCCAAGCCCCTGCCTTGGCTCAGGCGTTGCACAGTGAACTCAGCAGGGAAAGGAGGTTTGACCCTTGCAGAGCCACCATTTACTGCTCAAGGCACTGTTTGGGGGACTTTACACAGTCTCAGAATCCACCTTGTCATCATCCTTAATCCCAAGCTTTGACCTACATATAGTGAATGCTGGCTCCACCTCACTTCCAACTTCCCTCTTGCCCCAGCTGCACTGCACACCAGGGACCTGGTCAGTTGTGTACCCAACTGTATGATAAATGAATGATAAACATTGCAAGAGTCCAGAGGCAAGGAGAGCACCAACTCCATAATGTTTAAAAGGATGGCACGTGTTCAGAGCAACACTTTAGCACGTAAAGCTGTGCTTCCACCTAAAGAGCCCTTCCTTTACAGGCAAGGTTGTCTTTCACTTCAAAGGATACACTTATTTCCACAGGGTAAACTGGAATAGTCTGTTTAAATATTCTGGCAAATGAAAAAAAAAAAAAAAAAAAGCAAGGAGGTGGTCTGGCTGCTCCCCAGTGTCCCGTTTTCCATGAATAACCACTACCGGATTAGGTCATGTTGTTGACTATTTCTAGAGCGGCAAACAACGGCTCACTGCCAGACATCCTGGAAGTAACTTTGACTTTCTGACCAAGGCTGGCTTGTGATGAATGCTTTCTGACCCCGAGCTCATCCCACTACATCCTCTCTAATGCCTGCCTTCCCCATGAGCTGTCAGGACCGGGGCAGCTCCCACCAGAGGCGGTGGTGGGAAAGGGGATGGACTACAGATGTCTGGTGCTCCTCCTACACCCTCAAGCCTGTAAATCAATTCGTTGCACTGACAGTTGTAGCATAAATGATTCATAGCTGTGTTAATCAATACATTTTTGCAGACACTGCTATTAACTCTGGTCATTTCAAGGGGAAAATATAGTTAGGGATGCAGAAGGTGTTGTACCAATTTGGTGGCCACAAACACACAAAAATCCTGGAGCTTTTTGAAAATATCTAGTCACATGGGGGGAAAAGGGCAACCTCACCTACAAGAGGTGTTAGGACCCTTAGGCAGAGGCTGGGTAAAAGCGCATGTCAGCAAGGAGATGGATCCACATACCCCCAAAGCAACAGAGCTATGACCATGACCCTTGCCCAAATTTACTTGTGCCAACAGACACCTAGGGGCAGGGCAAAGGAGTACCTGTCTTTATAATTAATGTTCCAGATCACAAATGGCCAAAGAAACAGCAGCATGACAGTAACTTCCACTCCCAGTAACATGGCAGACATTACTAATCCATCACCGCACTCTTGGCCACAGAAGCTGATTTGGCCTCATGATCCCTCTCACCTAAGTCCTCTCAGCAGCCAGCTCCAATCACCAGGATAGGAAACTGAAGATGAAACCCATTTGTGTATCCACTGAACTCCTAACGCTGCTGTTGATGCATGTCCTGATCAGGAAATACTCCTGGACCACTGACAGGCTGTACACCAGCATAGGAGCTGCTCCTTTAAGAGGTCTTGATGGTATTTTTCCTAAAGCAGCTTATCGTCAATAACAGATAAAACAGAAGGATGCAAATAACAAAAAGCCAACGTGACAGAAGTCCATTGAACAAATGTGTTGGAAATTCTACTGAAATGTTAGAGGGTGCACATGAAAGAGAAACCATAGAATCAAAGAATTGTGGAGCAAATGACCAAAGCCCTAAACAGCCCATGAGACCCTCCCCCAGCAACCAGGCTCCTCCAGGCCCCTTGAGCCTCCTCTCAGCGGCTTCCGCCAGCCACCCTGGCCTTCTCTGGTTCCTCTAACACAATAAGCCCCTCGCACCCCAGGGCCTTGCCCGGCAGCTTTCTCGACTTGGAAGGCCCTGTGGTCCCACTCCATTGACACCCTGCCACCCACTCCCTTGAGTCTGGACAATGTCCACTCAGGCTATAGGTTTCCACTCAGACACATGCTCTCAAGGAAGAACATCCTCATGACCAGCCCACCCCAGACCAGGGTAGAACTTCTAGTCCTCCATCAGCCCTCATCCCAGTTTCAGTGACTCTTGGAGTGAACCCCACATCCCGGCTAAGCTTTTCAACTAGTTTTGTGAGGACAGGGTGGATGCCTGCTGTGTTTACCACTATATCCCCAACATACAGAGCAGTGCCTGTAACCTATAGGGAACACTGAATCAATGAATCGATAAATCAATGTATGAGCAAACAATAAGGCAGAATTAATTAGAACTGAAGGTCAGACAGTTTAGAAGATCTGTGATGCAGAGGATGATGGAAGTCAGGACAGAGGTGTCTATACGTTTTAAAAGAATTAGGCACAAGAAGATCCTGAGGGAGTAAAGAAGGCAGAAAAAAAACAATATCATGAAGCATGATACAAAACCCCCAAGTCATAAATGAATTCAGTCTGACTACATATAAAAATTAAATTTTCTGCAGGGAAAACCTAACAAAGTCAAATGGGGTAAGTATTTGCATTATGTAACAGAATACGCACTTCCGTCCTATGTAAAAAGCAAATACAAATCAATAAGCGATCCAACAACACAACAGACAAATGAGCAAAGAACTCAGACAGTTAAGAGAAAAATTCAAATGACTTAAGCACATGAAAAAAATGTTCAAGCTCACACACAGTAAGTGAGATACCACTGTGATACCATCAATACTTGAGATATCATTTTTACCCAGCAGAGTGGTAAATACCAAGTTTGATAACACACTGTGTTCGTAAGGATGTAGGGAAACAGGCAAATCATACACTGTTGATTAAACAACTGATACTTTTTGCAGAACAGTTTGGCAAATATCAAATTAAAGATGAACACACTCTCTGACTCTACCATTTTACTTCTAGCAGTGTATCCCACAAATGTGTTCACACTTGCATGCCACTGTGTATGTGTTTGCATCAACAGCATGTATAAAAGAACAGAAGATGGGAAACAAGCTAAACATCAATTGATAGGACGCCAGTTAGAAGATCCAATGGAACACTGTACTGTTCCAGAATGAGGCTCATCTACAGTCTGATATAAAATGATTTATAATGGTTAAGTTTTTTAAAAAGTAAGGTACAAAGGAGTACAAAGAATACTCCATTCATGGACAGGATAGAAAAAGGCAGAGAAGAGAAGGAATAATAAATACTCACACATACACAGACTATTTCTGGAATATACAAGACACTGCTAATAGCGGTCATCTTTGGGAAGAGACCTTGGTTTCTAGGAGACAGGGGCTGGAGGGAGACTTACTTTATATCGTATACCCCTTTCTACAGTTTGAAATTTTCACCACATGTCAAGTTTACCTTTGCAAAAATAAACATATTAAAAACAGGGAAGGAAGACAAATGACCCTGAAGTACACATTATTGAGAAGGGAAGAGAAACTAGACAGGAGACCTGAGTCACTAAGATTCAAATAGCCAGGCTGGAACCAAGAGGGGCATGATGAGAAAATGTCCCTCATACCAGAACAGGAGCCCTTGGGTATAGAGGCCACTGGTGAGCAAAGACCCTGGATGACGACCTTGATTCAAAAGCAGAGCACACGCCCCACCCCACAAGCAGACCCCAAGCCAGCAGGGCACACACTCACAGGCCACAGGCAAGAGGACTTACACAAAAAACTCAAATACCTGAGACTTGCCAACACCAAGCCTAGAAATAGAGGTCAAGCCCCAGAGAGTTACATTGGTGATAGTACTTGGTACAGGGAATCTGTCCTCTGGGTCTCAGCAGACCCTGGCAGGTTTTAGAATTTGGGAGAATTGGTCCTCCTGGACCACAGGTAAAGGTCGGTCCAGAGGGTGACCACAGCACTGGAGTTGATTTAATAAAGATAGAACGAGAGGTTACAAAGTAAAAAAGTAAAAAGTCTCAGGCTTCTGTGCCAGGTTGTCCCCTGGGTGCCCGTGGCCAACAGCTACAGGTGACAGCCGTGGAATAAACTGCCCAGCCAGAGCCTAACAAGGGCTGCAGTCTTTTTCTCAGAAAACAGCACTGTTTGTCCTTGAAGTTTCAACTCCCTGGGTGTTTGGGTGGAGACACTGAGTTCCTCACCCTAGGAGGACACGTCTCACCACTTCTGCCCTGCTATTTGGGGCCTGTTCCCCAATGCCTCTTTCAACACAACTCTCTAAAATAGAAACCCAGTGACCTAAGCTGTGGTCTATTTCAGAAATCATGTCAAACCCATCTGGATGAGAAAATCCTGCCTGGAAAGGGCTCCTCCTTGGTGTGTAGTAAGCTACAGAGCACACGTGTCTCTGTCTCCTGCCAATCGTAAGCTATCTCTGGAGTCAGCGATTTTCACAGGAAGCACAAGAATTTTGTAAATACACATTTTAGTGAATAAACCAAAGGAACTGAGATTTAAAACTACTACTTGGCCATGAGTAATTTAAGTATTCAAATTAGCTAAATTACTTTTAGGAAGTTGCCAGCAACCTAGTCAGAGCTCATTACAACACCTTCTGCAGTTTCTTGGCCTCTAAGAACCTAAACCTCAAAATATATAAAGGTAAAAAAATAAAAATAAAAACACTTAACACACATTAGCATGCCTTGGCAAGTTTTTCAAAGTGCTCTCATACATGTTCTCATATGTATATGGTACATGTATATGGTACCCTGTATACTTCTAACCCAAGGTAAGTGTGGCTGAAGCATGTTGCATGGTACATAGTAGTTGCTCAATAAATAGTGGATGAGTAATATATACCTTTGAAAAATACAAGTTTTCCAGAAACATGAGACAAGAAAGGAAAGAAACATCTCATGCCCATTTTCATATAGATGGTTAGATTACAAAATTCACTCACAGATTCACATATCGGCTCCTAGTCCTCCACAGCTCAGAAACAATACTTTAGGGACTCTTAGAAACTTGCAACTACTCCTCGTTTTCCCCACTGTCACACCAAGTCATTTTCTCTTCAAGTGGAGGATTATTTTCCTGTAATGTTTACTGTATTTCTTTTCCAGAGATTTTCTCTTATGAAAAACCTAATAAAGGCAGAGTATTAAAAAAAAATTTTAATTAACCATATGTGTATATAGACACTGAATGAACACAGCCCAGCCACTCAACACCAGGATGAGGCCTGCTATGATTCTGAATCACAGGTGAATTTGGTATCTGCATTTCTGGAGCTAAAAGTGCAATGTGTCCCCTTCCTGGAGATACTCCCTAAGTGTCCCACTGACCCATGGCAAGGGATATGCTTGGGGCCATGCTCAGGGCCTGAGGCCTGGATAGGTCTACCCCCTGTGCATTCCTATCCCAAACATTTTGTTCAGTAGAAATGAAATCCAGAAAACATTAACAATAAATCCATTGACAAGGGGCATAGAACTAGATATGCATCAGTTTCAGGTCTCCCATTCTCGAAGTTTCTCGTTTTTTCTATTTCTGTACCTATGGACCAACTGATGCAATATTCCCTGTCCCCGCTTGGCACATTCTTCCAAATGGGGAAAGCTCAAGAAAGCTACACAAATTCCTCTTTGCTGAGTTCTTAAGGTCCCTTCAGCATCCAAGCTTGAACCACCAAACGCAAACAAGCCACTTGTCAATGTTTGGTTTCAAAATTCCAGAGTCTGAGACGACATGTGGTCCTCCTGGGCACAACTCCTGAGAAACCAAACAAGTAGTACAGTCACAGTTGTAGTCACTCAACCTCGGAGGGGGCTGTTCTGGTGTCCTGACGGTATGGCACATGGTTCAATTGCCTAATTATGTAATTGCCTGATTTCATGTTTAATATGTCAGTGTGCAGGCAAATTATATCTGCAAATTATATCCGCAAATATGTAGGGGAGAGGGTTGGGACTTAACTAGGCGTTTACCCCTAGGGCTGTGCCGCACTCATCGCAGATTCAAAATCCTAATGCTACTGAACTAGGTCTTTTTTTTAATGTCCACTTCAGACATACATGTAAATAAACATACTTCCCTCGTCCAAGGGCACATACACTGCCGTGTGTCCCCTCAGGAGTAACCAAGGCTCAGGGAGACTCTGGGCAGGCACAGTCCTCCGCTTGAGCCCCACAGAGAGATGCCGACCTGTTCAAGGCCACTTTGTGGACCTGGGGTGCCACAGACAACTCAAGGTCATCATTTCTCAACGAGAGCCCAGAGCAAGGTAGCCAGTCCCTCAGCTCCTCTCTTGTGCTTGATAATCCAAATTACAACCACCATCTTGGGAAGAGTTGAAAGAAAACATCTGCTTTATAGCCTTTCCTATCTCTTCCAGGAAGCCTTCGAGACTTCCACACCAAACTGCTCTCTCCGCTGGCTAAAACTGATGATTACTCAGTAACTGTCTAGAGCGATTTACCCTGAATTATTCATCCTCCTTCATTACCTTGAAACTGCTGCCCCTAACAATCTCACTGCTTGATTGTTAAAGTATTGAGCCATGTTTATACTATGTTCATAATCCCCATGGGTTTAAAGGGCAGGGCACCACTATACACCCAGTGAATACTTACTAACTGCGCTGACTGAGTCTCCAACAGTGGGATGGGATCTCTCCAGCACTCATCTGAACTACTGCAGAAGCAAAGCCACTGTGCCCAAAAATGTGAGTGCAAATCATTAACTCACACAAGTGCTAAGCTTCCCAACGCAAACTGCTTACCCCCAAGTAACCCAGATTAAGTGCTATTCAGAAGACAAAAGTCTAGGAAAGAAAATAAAAGCTACAGTCCTAACTGGGGTCAACATTCTCTAGGTAGGGAGAGCTTGGACAGGAAATGGCAGCTGTAGAGTTGGTTTTGCTAGTTCTTCTATAGTTTAAATTGAACCATGAATGACCCAATAAAACAGGTATACTGTTTTCAAACTCACTAATTTGCTCTCCACTTAGAAGACAAAATAGTTGTTTAACTTTCCAGACAATGGTATGTTCCCCAAAGTCAATTAAACTGTAATGGAATTGTCTCTCTTTAAAACACCAATAGCATCAATTATTGCTTATGCTAGAAAATCTAATAAAAGTGTTCAGAATGTGTGAATACTTGTGACTAACAGACACCTAATTTTTTTTAAACCTGTATACATTTAGAACACAAATAATAAATGTTGTCAAGGATGCAGAGAAAAGGGACCCCTCATACACTGCTGATAGGAATGTGAACTGGTACAGCCACCGTGGAGAACAGTATGGAGGTTTCCAAAAAAACTAAAAATAGAACCCAGCAATACCAATTCTGGGTATATATCTGAAAAAAACCAAAAAGACCAGTTTAAAAAGATACATACACCCCTATGTTCATCGCAGCATTATTTACAAATGCCAAGATATGGAAGCACCTAAGTGTCCATTAACAGATGAACGGATAAAGAAAATGTGGTATATAAATACAATGGAATACTACTCAGCCATGAAAAAAGAATGAAATTTTGCAATTTGCAGCAACATGGACAAACTTGGAGGGCATTATGCTAAGGGAAATAAGTCAGAGAAAGACAAATACTTCTAAGACATCACTTATGTGGAATCTAAAAAATACAACAAACTAGTGAATATAACAGAGAAGCTGACTCACAGATATAGAGAAAAGACCAGGAATTACCAGTGGGGAGAAGGAAGGGGGAAGGGACAATATAGTGGGAGGGGATTAAGAGGTACAAATAAGGGACTTCCCTGGTGGCACAGTGGTTAGTAATCCGCCTGCCAATGCAGGGGACATGGGTTCGAGCCCTGGTCTGGGAAGATACCACATGCCTCGGAGCAACTAAGCCTGTGTGCCACAACTACTAAGCCCACATGCCACAACTACTGAAGCCCACGCACCTACAACCCGTGCTCCACAACAAGAGAAACCACCGCAGTGAGAAGCCCGCGTACCGCACGTTAGAGTAGCCCCTGCTCACCAAAACTAGAGAGAGCCAGCATGTAGCAACAATGACCCAACACAGCTAAAAATAAAATAAATTTTTTAAAAAGAGGTACAAATTATTAGGTATAAAAGAAGCTACAAGGGTATGTTGTACAACACGGGGAACATAGCGAATATTTTATAGTAACTGTAAGTGGAGTATAAACTTTAAAAATTGTTAACTATATTGTACACCTGCAATTTATATAAACTATTCTTCAATTTTTAAAAACCTGTACACTTTTAAATATTCCAAAAAACCTCAAAGACCAGAGTAAATTAGCTTTTTAGAGTACCATTAAATTAGAATTATTATAAAACCAAAACCTTTTTCAGTTGGGACCAGGTTTCAGGAAATTTCTGCATTTATATCTATCACGTAGAAATCTTAACCAGTGACCTTAGATCACTTCTAAGGTGAAAGGATAAGATCATTCCTGGGAAAATATCAGAATTATTGTGCTGCATCATCCTTGCCAAGGAAGTTGAACAGAGGTACATATATTCCAGCATTTAGTTATGTTTGTTTCTAGATTGTTTCTAGTGTTTCTGATATTTGGTATGCCCAAGGTTTTAGGAATTTGCAATTAAAATAAAAATGACCAAATCATCCTGCGTACTTTAACCAGGAGACAGCTGGAACATCTTCCAGCTTCTACCCCCAAAACTAATCCAAACTGTTAGAGCACAAGAAAACTTCCAAGCTGCTTCCTTTCCCTGGCTTCTCTGAAAGTCACTGGTGTTTATATACACTGACCAGAGTGAAATTCCCCCTGAACTATGAATCTGGCAGCCAAAAATTAAAGGATAACTAAACCCTGGACAATCAAGATAGGTCTGGAGTGAGTAGGGGCAAGAAACCGTTCTTAACGAAACCATGTTTGCCGGAAACCACAACAAAGAGTAAGCTATACACAATTACAACACATGTGCTTCTTATAAACTTAGGACTCTAGATTTTTAAAGCAACTGAAGGGAAGGGTTTGGGTGTTTTTGAACGGATTAATCAGTTCACTCTCCTGGCTTTCCAGCACAGCCACATCAGATAACCCTGGATGAGACCATCATACCCACATAGCCCTCCTCGCAATTTGCTGCTACCAGGCATCTTCTCCACCACCGTCCTAAGGTAGTACCATCACAATCATCGCACCCCCAGAGAGGATGGGATGTTCAGGACTCACCCCGATCCCCAGGACACAGCAACAAAGGCAGGGAGCCTGATGACCTGTCAAGATTTGCGACCTGTTCCAGTGCCCGTCTTCACACAGGAGTCTCCCCTGGGACACTTTGAAAAATAGGGTCCCAGGTCCCACCCCAAGAGGACCTGATTCACTGAGTCCAGGTGGGGTTTAAGTCTGCATTTTCAAAGTTCCCCCAGGTGATTCCAGAAGATCAGCCAGGATCAGGAATTCATGCATACGAAATTCCTATTACTAATAACTTACGGAACACGTTATAACCTGACCTACAGGACACAGTGGCACTCTCAGAATTCCCACACTTGCAACTTAACACAGGACATACAACACTTGGCATGGTCATCAATACGCAAATGCCTCTCCCAGAGGTACCACACACCATCCTTTTGGAGAAAGGAACACAATTAACTCTTTTTAAAAGCTTTCTCTTGGGACTTCCCTGGTGGTTCGGCGGTTAAGACTCTGCACTTCCAATGCAGGGGGCATGGGTTCAATCCCAGGTTGGGGAACTTAGCTCCCACATGCTGCATGCACGGCCAAAAAAATAAAAGCTTTTTCTCTTCTGAGAAGCATATTCAGTAGTGGGAAAGAATCTAAAGAGATTCTGCTGTGAATATGGAAAGCCAAGCTGAAGCTGCCCACTCTGGATACAGAGGGCAGAGGGTGAAACTGTCCTTGGAATGGCCAGTGGTCAAGGCAGGTCGGCTTCCTGTACTTTCTTTCTTGAACTAAGTGTACAACTCTGCTCCTACTGTTGTTCTTAAGATAAATCCTAGAGACACAAGCACTCTGTCTACATTAAACACAGGCCACAGAAACCGAACAAAGAAGGAAATGTCTGTGCATCCATGAAGGAAAACAAACAAAAAGTGTTTCTGGTTGTAAACTTTTACTGTTCCATGAACCCAAGTTGCAGGTTAGTTGTCACTAGAGTTAAAGCTACCATGGCCAGATGCAACTCCCTCCCCTTCCATCCCCTCCCATTACTCCACCTAATTCCTGAAATCCGCTGTCAACATGCCAATCTACCAAGGAAAGGTAACATTCTAAATTATTAACCGTCATTTGTCTTCTAACAAGTAAATGTATCTCCCACCCTTTCTTGGGAACAGACTTATGAAAATGGGTCTGAAGGAACCAGAGACTGTCAGAATGGGACTGGGGGAGGGGAGGATGGGCAGGGGATGAATGTCCAAGAAAAGGAGGCTGAGGGTTCTGACGTCTCAACCACTTGTGGGCCCCATGGATCCTCCCTTCTGACAGCCAAGTCCGAACAGCCGTGAGGAGTAACACACGTCAGTCATCCCACAAAGATTTAATGATGCCTTCCAAGTACCCAGTACTGGGCCCAGTCCTGGGAACACTCCTCAAGGCACTTTGAGGAAATTCTAACAGTGATTAAAGGGTGGGCACCAAGACAGTCAGGGAGACTGCTCCAGGAAAACTCCTCACACGTGTGGACAACAGCAGGGGAACACGCACAGCCTTCCAGGTTAACAAGCACAGAACCCTGCCCTCCCCTCCCTGATAGGCCCATGGAAGCACCTGGCTAACAGCCGCAGACCCTGCGGCACACCTGCAATCACTCACTTGTCCATTACTCTGCCTCATGAAGACCCCCTGAGCCAGCCCCTCCTCTCCCCTCTAGCCGTTTTGCCACCATAAAATCCAGGTCCCTAATATTTCTCACCCAAGTGGTGGCAACACCTCCAGAGCTAAGCTCTTCAAACTTTGCGGTAAACTAGGAATACAGAGGTGGTGTCTGGGAGGCTTGCTCAACATGTGGATTTAGTAGCTTGGGATGGGGTAGAAGATTCTGCTATTTACCAAGCATACAAGGTGCTTCCGACCCAGATGCTCCCAAACCACATGTGGCCCAGCAGGCTTTAGAATCACACCCCCGCCCCAGCCCTGGAGAGCTGGCACTGAGCTCTACTCTGGGTCCCCAGCACTCACCACACGGCAGGGCCTCCCAGAAAAATGTCTGCTGAAGGAATTCACACACACACACACACACACGCACGTGCTGCAGACCAACGGGAAACCACGGCAGACAACAGGACTGAAGGACCAGCTTGCTCCCAGCGCCCCTGTCCAGTGACACCAAAAATCTAAGAGTGAGTTTAGATAAATGTCCACCTTTGAGTCTCAGTCCCCATTATCATGGAAAGAACTCACCAGCCAGTCCACACTGAGGGGTACCTGGGTCTGAAAGGCTCTTGCCCACATGCCCTCTTCTCCCATCCCAATCCCTGCCCACAGCAGGTGTCCTCCACTCTCCCAGATCCTGCCCACCTCCCTCCCAGTCAGAGAGCCCAGGCACGGGAGTACCTACACAGCGCCAAGCTGGGCCAGAGGCCCCAACAGGGCAGCAACGGCTTTGACCCTCTGCATCTCCTGAGGTACAGGGCCTAGTGTTTGCTAAAATGGTAACATCACAAGAGGGGAGAAGACAGGTGAACTGTTGCAGGCTGTATCTTTCCCTTACTTTAACCTGTGATACAGGCACTTGACAGCCCCACAGAAAGGCCTGGAAGGAGCACGCAAGTGACAGCAGGAGTCACTTCTCAGACACCACATCACCAGCTTCTCCAGGCCTTCACCAGGCAGGGTCCTAGGACCAACACTTCCATGCAAATGCATCTGCCTGGGACATGTTCTAGGCTTCCCATGCGCTGGAGAAAGGCAATTCCCATAACCAACTCTACCCACCCTTGCCCAGTAAAGACATGGTTTTAACTGGTCAAGACACCTGAGAGGGAAATTCAAGACAGAAACAAAAAGCTGGTGGTTTTGAGCTTCCCTGGTGGTGCAGTGTTTAAGAATCCGCCTGCCAATGCAGGGGGCATGGGCTCCAGCCCTGGTCTGGGAAGATCCCACATGCCTAAGAGCAACTAAGCCCCTGTGCAACAACTACTGAGCCTGCGCTCTAGAGCCCGTGAGCCACAACTACTGAAGCCCACGCACCTAGAGCCCGTGCTCCACAACAAGAGAAGCCACCGCGGTGCGAAGCCCGTGCACCGCAAAAAAGAGTAGCCCCCGCTTGTGGCAACTAGAGAAAGCCCACGCGCAGGAAATAAGACCCAACGCAGCCAAAAAAAAAAAAAAAAAGTTGGTGGGGCTTCCCTGGTGGCGCAGTGGTTGAGAGTCCGCCTGCCGATGCAGGGGACACGGGTTCGTGCC
Source organism: Leucopleurus acutus (assembly GCF_964270905.1). Classification (NCBI taxonomy): domain Eukaryota; kingdom Metazoa; phylum Chordata; class Mammalia; order Artiodactyla; family Delphinidae; genus Leucopleurus; species Leucopleurus acutus. Next base: position 131,413,001 of record NC_139142.1, on the reverse strand, counting down.
CCGGTCCGGGAAGATCCCACATGCCACGGAATGGCTGGGCCCGTGAGCCATGGCCGCTGAGCCTGCGCGTCCGGAGCCCGTGCTCCGCAATGGGAGAGGCCACAACAGTGAGAGGCCCGTGTACCGCAAAAAAAAAAAAAAAAAAAGCTGATGGTTTTAATGCCTCCCAGCAGTTCTGACACAGGTCTGGGCTAAAGGCTGTCTACAATCATTTATTATATGGGGGCCAATGAGGAGTTCTCCCCTAAAAACAGGGATGGCAAGGTAACAGCAACAACCATTACTCAAAGCAATGACGCAAAAGCTACCTACCAAATGGGTCCTGCAGGAAGGAGGCAGGCAGGCAGACCTGGTGTATCAGCACTTTCCTGAGGCTTCATTCTACCCAAGAAGGACACAGCCCATGCAGAAGCTGCCACACAGCTTACACAACAAAGCACAAATATGTTGCCCTAGCTACAGGAGGAGACGACGCCAAAGCAGGGAGACTTACTCTCTAAAACATGGGACTGACGGACTGAGACACATGGATGCCAGCGTCTTCCAACCCTCTTGGGAAACGTCCCTTGTGAAACTCCACCCAGCCTGTGGGGTGCAGAGAAGGGTCTGTTGCAAGACGATACCACTGCAGTCAATGCCACTGTACCTCCGCTGTGAGGTGATGTCAAGGGGTTCCACAAGAGAGGGCGGCTCACCAGGGGGCTCGGTGGATGCACATCCCAAGCAGAGAGCTCAGAGCGCACGAAGAGACCACGCCGTAAATCCTCAGCATTCACTCAGCCCCACGGGTACTCATCCCTCGCCGCACACTAAAATCACCTGCGGCGGTGGGGGGAGTCTTCCCTGGTGGTCCAGTAGTTAGGACTCCACGCTTCTACTGCAGGGGGAGCAGGTTCCATCCCTGGTCAGGGAACTAAGATCCCACATGCCTTACTGCACGGCCCCCAAAAAATAAAAATTAGAAATAAAAAATAATTAAATGAAAATCACCTGCTTGGGCTGCAGCAATGGTGTTACAGGTGAAATTGGTCAGGGAGGGGGGTAGGCGGGGTGCTGGGCACTGGCGTGGTTTAAAAGCTCCCAGGTGGGCCTAATAAACAGTCAAAATGGAGATGCACCGGCCAGTCCCCAGGAGGAAGCCAGCTATCCAGCTGGAGAACTAGCAGCCTTGTTGCTGGTGCCAGGCCGGCTCTCCTGCCATCTGCTGCCAGCCTCAGACTCCACCCCTTCTACCCGCTGCAGACCTCACTCGAAAAACACAGGACCAAGCTTGTCTGAGGTCTCACCACTTAGCTTCCCGTCCGTCCTACAGCCACCCACAATTCCAGCCACCTCCCAGGGAAGCCCAATCCACAGCAATTAGTAAGGGAGTGCAGGGCACAGCAAACCACAACATAAGTTCGCTCCCCACCACCATCCTGTCACTACCATCTTTAGGCTTAAGAGAAATAATCAGTGAGCACTTACTCTGCCAGGCCTCGTGCTAAGTGCCTTACCTGCACCATCTCATTTAATCCCACCACAACCCACTGAGGCCGGTAACTGTTATTATTCCCATTTTACAGATGAGGAAAGTGAGGTGTGGACAGTTAAGAACTTAAACAAGCAGCAAATTGTGCCACTAGAACCAGGACTCAAATCCAGGTGGTAGGGCTCTAAGCCTTTGCTTCTAACCATTCTGCTACTCAGACAACATCTAGTTACAAGTACCATCTAGGTCAGCATTACCAAGTGAAAGCAAAGAATCCATTACAGCCCTGAGTTTGATGTCTTAAAATATATCCAGACAAAACCATAATTCAAAAAGATACATGCACCCCTATGTTCGTAGCAGCACTATTTATAATAGCCAAGACATGGAAACAACCTAAGTGTCCACTGACAGAGGAGTGGATAAAGATGTGGTATACATATACACAATGAAATAGTACTCAGTTGTAAAAAGAATGAAAGAATGCCATTTGCAGCAACATGGATGGACCTAGAGATTACCATACTAAGTGAAGTAAGTCAGAAAGAAAAGGGACTATATTTAGCCTGGATAAAAGATGGCTTGGGGCTTCCCTGGTGGCGCAGTGGTTGAGCGTCCTCCTGCCGGTGCACGGAGTGCGGGTTGATGCCCCGGTCCGGGAGGATCCCACAAGCCGCGGAGCGGCTGGGCCCGTGAGCCATGGCCGCTGAGCCTGCACGTCCGGAGCCTGTGCCCCGCAACGGGAGAGGCCACAACAGTGAGAGGCCCGCATACCGCCAAAAAAAAAAAAAAAAAAAAAAGATGGCTTGAAGGGTGGGAATGGGACATGGGGGCTTTCCTGTGGAAGGCATTTCTACATTGCTGCTGGGGCGCCAGGGGACAGGATTAGGACCAACGGGTAGGCAACGGTGGGAGGACAACTCCTAAGAAAAGAAATTCCTGGTGCCTTCAATTTGGAGATCTCCGGGTCTCCTCTTAACTCTGGTTATCGGGCTCTGAAAAGCTGCAGTGTCAATCACCTACTACTCAGGTAATTAGAGAAAAGACAATTACAGTAATACAATAAAAACTGCGATTTTAAATTAACAGCAACTAACTGCTTTCAGTGTTCTAGACAAGAAACAATCTGAAGTCATGCACTCATTAGTGTGTACATTCGGGGAGTGGAAAGGTTCTAAAAATTCAAATTCTGGGGCCTCACCTCCACCCTAGACGTCTGCACTTTAAACAATCACCTCAGGTGATTCACCTCTGATGCAGGTGATGCTTGGATTCTAGTTTGAGAAACCCCAAACCCCCAGACAGGCAAGTCTCATACAAAGAATGAGTTCCTAAAATCTTCCCTGACCACAGTGATCACTCCTTCTTCCACAACTCTAAAATGAGTAACACACATTCTAAGTTTCACATACAACCTTATGCTGTTTTCCTTTTTATACAGATGTAGGTATAGGTGTAAGTGTTAACCTCCCCAACCAGCAAGATGGCGTTAAACACCCATCTCTATGTTCAGAAAACACCAAGCAGGACATCCCACACACAGGGGTGCTCAAAGGATGCTTTCTGAATGACCGACACTCAACCAATTTTTAAGTCAGGATTGGTTAACCATTATCACCCAAAGTGGTATGAAACTCTATTGAAAATATTTATCCAACTCAAACTTCATTACTTCTTAAAGTATAGCATTAAAAAACTTTTAAATGCAATACAACTAGTTGGCAGAGTACTTCCTGGCCCACAACTTGACTATGAATGCATCAAATTCTGGACCACATGGCTTTCAAGCATGTCTGCTATAAAGTGTGTCAGTGTTTTGAATTTCCCAGCTTTATAAAGTTGACTGGTGTTATTATTCCTTGACTGGGGGCCTAACATAAAAAATCAGAAGGAAGCGAAGTTGGATCAACAAGGAACCTCAAAGAGCCCTGGGGGAGGCCCATCTTTCGGGAAGTAGACCTGATGGAAATGAGAAGCCCCTGGAGCTGTCAGAAAAACAGAGAATTTAGGGTTCCTCCTGGAACACAGTAAACTTTACGAAAAGGATGCTCTCCCCATCTTGCCCCCAGGAGGACACTGTATTAAGATCCGGACGGTGCTCCAATGGTTTGGAATTTGTAAGCGGCCAGCTCTGCTCCTTATTTATGCGTGTCACTGAGGAAGACCCCAGAAAGCGTCAGTCTCTCCAGGAACTTCTGGCACCAGCAGCTTCCTTGCGGCCTTCAAGCCTGCTTCTGATATGCCAAGGTCTAAGACGGCGACCGCCCAACAGAAATATAATTTGAGTCATACGTGTGATTTTAAATTTCCCGGTAGCCACATTTAAAAAAGTAAAAAGAAATAGGTGAACTTGCTTTTAGTAATATGTTTTATTTAATCTGATATACCCAAAATATTATCATTTCAACATTTAATCAATAAAAAAACATTAATAAGATATTTTACAGTCTTTCTTTTATGCCAAGTCTTTGAAATCTGGTGTGTATTTTATATTTACTGCACACTTCTCAATTTGGATGCTAAATCTTCATTGGAAATGCATGATCTGCATTTCAGCTTCATAACATTCACAGCTGAAACGGCTGATTCACAGACCCAAGTTATTCCAAACGCACTTAAAAGTTTTCCTATAACCAAATTGAGAAACTGGTTTTAAATGTACATTTAAATGAATTATATAAAATCAGAAATTCTGTTTCTCAACCCCACTAGCCACATTTCAAGTGTTCAACAGCCATATATGGCCAATGGCTACCATAATCAGACAGGTTTAAGGGGTCTTCTTTCCAAATTACTCCATACCGGAAGCTTCTTTTCATATCATCAGAAGGAATGAGGGCTGCTCATAGGGAAAAGGCATGAGGGATTTCTTGTTGTTGTTGTCATGAATATCTGAAGAGCTTTTTGATTCCACAGCAGTATATGCAGGTAACATCCTTTCTTAAGGATGAGTGGGAGTCTGACAGCTTCAACCAGGAGAGAGACAGCTCCAAGAGGAAGGGAGTGGAAGCAGAGTCCCAGAGCACCTACGGTGGGCCAAGCGCTGCACTGAGTATGGAATAGCCACTGTCCCATTTGGTCCCCACCATTTTCTGAGTGACATATCATTGAGTGGATTTAAGAGATAAGGAATCTGAGATTGGCCACAGTGGGGGAATTGCCCAAGGCCCCACCACTTCCCAGAAAGACCCTTCCTTTCTCCCCGTGCCACATCCAGGGATGGGCGGGGCAGGGGAGGCATGCTGTGTCCTCTCTACCTTTAATACCAAGAGAATCCAAGACAAGCCAGAATGCAGCTAACCGGAGATGAGAAACCACACATTGGTCTGAAAATGAATGGGGAGGGGAAGGAAGGGGGACCGGGAGGATAAAAGGGAGGGAAAGGTCTGCAAATGTTACTTTTTACATTTTTGTCCCACTAAATACATAATCCTCCAGTGGTGCCCCCTCACTGACCACTGGCACTGTCGTGGCCAAGAGTCAGGTGCTCAGTTCCCACCACCAGGCTTGGGGTCCTCAGAAGCCTTCCTTAGCTCTAACTTCACAAACCTCCATCTAGACTGGATTGAGTTCTTGCACAACCCAGATGCCAAGTCTGAGGTTCCCACAGTAGGGTTAAATCAGGCAGGGAAAAGAATGTTCTGAGCCAGTAATTGAAGAATGATCAAGTAACGGAAGCAACATCTGAGAGGAAATTTCTGTACATGAACACTGTCATTCAACTCAAAGTTTCTTGGCGAGACCTTAATAAGTCCGAGGCAAAGCAATTTTCTAAGATTCCTCAGGCATTAGAGGAAGCGTAACGTGCTTGGGCTAAAAGGCACATAAAGACTTACCACTTCCTTTAGAGAAAGCCCAGAAACTAAGCTGGTGAGGAAACAAAGGTTCTTCCTGATTGGAGGGGAAAAAAGAAAGAAAGGTATTGAAAGAAACAAGTCAGGGAAAGAGGGAGACAAATTAAGTGATTTTAATTAATTTATAAAGGCAGGGTAAGCCAGACACAACAGCAAAGTTTGAAACTGAGCAGGACCCTTTGGGGCCTTCCCAGGTACAAACGTCCCTCCATGTCCCCCATTTCCTGTTTGTAGAAAAAAAAAAGCTTTAGTCTCCTAGGCTTCCCTAGAGCAGACTCAGGCAGTTAATGATTAGAACAATAGAGTCACAGGCCTCCTAGTTCCTCCCAAAGGGATAGAGATAACACTCTGATGCATATCTTTGAGTTGTTCTGCAGAAACTAAGACCCTCATCCAGGTGGAGGATGGTGACTACATGCTGACCACAAGCATGTAATCCCCAGACCAGCTGGAACCAGAAGGTTGATGATTGAGATTCCTGAGACATCACCCTGTTACCTCACTACCAACCAATCAGAAGCAGGTCCACGAGCTGATCACGCACCCTGCAAGGCTCACCCTTAATGTTGGCTTTAAAAACCCTTACCTGAAAGCCATCAGGGAGTTCAGGTCTTCTGGGCACAAGCTGCCCCTGCTTGCTTGGCGCCCCACAATAAACACTGTACTTTCCTTTACCACAACCCAGTATCAACAGATTGACTTTGCTGCGGCGTCAGGCAAATTTTGTCAGATACAGAATTATCCCCCGAGACCTTCCTGTCTTGGGGGAAAAGGAGGAGCCTTTGCCAAGGGGTGCCCCTAGACCTGGTGCCACCTCTGAGGCACTCCAAACTTGAGCTCGAAAAGCTGGTTTGTAACTCGATCTGCACATGTATATGAATTGGTAAGATTTCTGAGCCAGGCTGCAACTGCTGTCCGACCTGGGTGCTCTGGGCTTGGAGCGAGAAAAAAATGGCAGCTTGGGGAAATGGAACGGGAGCAGAGCCTCCAAGTCATGGGATAGCAGAGCTTTAGTCCAACCAGTTTTTTCAGATGAGGATCCTAAGGTCAGAGAGGAGAGATAATTGTCTAAGGTCAATGTCTACATCAGAAGCTAGGAACCCCTATGAACTAAGGGAGAGCCCTGATTCCAGGATACTCAAGCTCCCCTCACCAGGGAAAGGGGGCAAGGCTGCTCCCATAAGGTAAATGCTAAATAAGCCTCTCTCACAACTGCCTGAGAGCCACCTCTATGAAATGTAATCATCAAGGAAGATAGAGCTCTATCTCCTATTCCTGGAAGTGGGCCTAACTTCAGTTGTCAGCAGACTCCAAATTGCAAGCCCTACCTCCAGGGGTAAAGACATGACAAAGGTAGCAATTCTATCTTGAAGACAGGAATACAATGCATTGTGTATCCACCCAGCTACATGAAAGACAGAAGAATTCTTTCCACCTTTGCAATCTCTAGCTTTGCAGTCCTTGCAGCAGGATGCCTACGGATGGGCATCAAATTCAGGTTTAATGCTTATTCAATAACAAAATTGCTTTCTCTCTCTTCTTTCTTTGTGGTAAGGTGTTCTGGGTTGGAAGGAGATTTTGGTTTTGATTGTATTTTTCTAACACTCCTCACAGAATCACCCCAGCCTCCACCCAGATCTGACCTCCTAGAAGTTATTTTTAAGTTATTTTTCATTGTAGTTCTCTTAAACTAAAACGGGGTACAATTATGGCCTTATGATGTGATTGGCCATCCAGACGGGGAGGGCACCCTCACAACCCACTCAGATATCCTAAAAGAAAAGCTGGAACTTGGTCCTCTAAACGCAGAGATTGTCTGGGGACAATCTCTTCCATCAGCCCCCACGCACCCCAAGGACCACAGATTCCAGCCAGGGAAACAGTCCCAGCAGGTGCCACAGCCCCTGAGCTGGCTGACTCCTACCCTTAGCACTGACTGTGCCCTCGGCCAGGAAACACTGTGGCAGCTGCCCCTCCCTCTGGGTAACCCCTAGCAGAGCAGGAATCCTTTCTTACTCTGCCCAGGACGTTCCCCAACACAGAGAAGGCATGAATGAATGGAATCCTTTAACTCTTCCTCTTTTCCCTCAAGTCAATACTATCTCCGCACTCTGTTTCAGCTGGAAACATTTGTTCCACCAGGAAATGTTTCTCAAACAGAGAGCTCTGTTTCAACTGTTGCAATGAAAACGTCCTTTCAAGAGAAGGATGCTCATCAAACACGTCTGCTATCACACAGCCAGCAGAAACACAGGTGAAACACATCCACGTCTTAACCCTGCCGCTTGCTGGGATGTTTCCTCAGCGGAAACCTGTCTCTCCGCAAGGCCCTCAGCCAGTTTTGTCACCTCTCCCGTCCTTTCCTCCCTGAGACCTGTCCATCTCTGTCTGTCCCTGACAGGAAGATTGTCAAAAGCATCCCTGGGAGGAAATGTTCTGAAACTGATTTGTCCAGTCACCACCACAGCATGCTTTTTGCAGAGCCTAGTCTGAGGGGAGCTGGATGAATCTATCCGTCCAGACTGTGGGCTGTCGTTAAATATTTCTGAGCACTAATGGAAATCTAGCTCTATTTACCCCATCGACTCGGCCTGGGTTACCAGAACAAGAACCCAGCCCAATGTGAATGCTTTGGGAAAGGACCCACCAGTCTGCACATCCAGTTTTTTGCTGCTTAAGAACTATACGGCAGTGGTTCTCAAACCTTGGTGTGCAACAGAATACCCTGAAGAACTTGTTCCAACACAGGTTCCTGGGCCCCTGCCCTAGAGTTATAAATCAGGAGGTGGGGGAAGGGCCTGGGGACGCTGCTTCTCCAAGCGGTTCCCAGGTGATAACTGAGGCTGCTGGTCCCAGGAGTACACTTGGAGCAGCTGAACACAGCACCTCAGTCACCAGCTGAATGACAGAGCTGGCTTCTTACCGAACTGGCCTGGCAGCACGGCCAAGCCCGGTGGTTCTCAAACCCAGTCCCACTGGAAGCCCCCCGGGTTTTCAAACCCAGTCCCCCCACTGGTATTCTACCACTGAATCAAAGCATGGGATTTCCCCTCAATTTTCAAAGCAAACTAATAAACCTCTGGCACTAATGACTACTTGCTTCTGTTATCATCTGAAAGGACTTAATTTCTCAACAAATTATGTATTTTTGTTAATACTTCATTGATATATATAAAATAGGTAAGCAACAAGGACCTACTACATAGCACAGGGAACTATACTCAATATTTTGTAATAACCCATAAGGAAAAAGAATCTGAAAAAGCATACATGTATGTGTGTGTGTGTATGTATATATGTGTGTATATATGTATATGTGTGTGTATGTGTGTGTATACATAACTGAACCACTTTGCTGTACACCTGAAACTAACACAACATGGTAAATCAACTATACTTCAATTAAAAAAAACACTTGAGTTCAACCAATATGACATATGGTTGATAAGAAGTTGTAATGGCTGGCTGACACAGCCAACACCACACGGAAGGACACCAAAATTCAGGGCACTTGGCCTCCAGCTCAAGTCCCACTTCGCCAAGGCATCTATCTCCTTTGACCACGGCAGCAGGATGTTCTAATCACTTAACACGTCCCAAGACCACCGGACAAAAGAAGGGTTTTATTGCCCTCAAAACTCAATCTAGTGGACAAAATAAAATGGGCACACACATTATACTTTTTTTTTTTTCTTTTTTTGTGGTACGCGGGCCTCTCACTGTTGTGGCCTCTCCCGTTGCGGAGCACAGGCTCCGGACGCGCGGGCTCAGCGGCCATGGCTCACGGGCCCAGCCACTGCACGGCATGTGGGATCTTCCCGGACCAGGGCACGAACCCATGTCACCTGCATCAGCACGCGGACTCTCAACCACTGTGCCACCAGGGAAGCCCACATTATACTATTTTTAACCAAGGCAATGTGTAACCTATTGCTAAGCTGTGTGACATAAATATTACAGGCTTCACATTTTCCACACGAGCAATTAGGCATCACAGAAATGGCTACATCCTCCCCATGCCTCTGCACTGGAGTCCGTTAGGGTCCCCTACTCAAGCTACAAGAACCATCGTAACGTTTGTCTTCCCATAGTTTAATTTTTAAAATGTAACATGCGTCTGTCCTTGGCAAGAGCATATAAACCCATGCTCCAACTATGAACACAAACATTCTGCCCACGTCCAGCACAGAGCTTGTCCCTGTCCTGTGTGCCACAGGTCACTCAATCTGGTGCCAAGACAAAGAGCCTGGTGTCACATCCCCAACAAAGGGATATTTACCGGCTTGTGATTTTTCTTTCCTGACCTTTATCCCTTGAATGCGTAAGGTGGACAAGCAAGTGAAACCAGCAGATTAAAATATTCTATTTCATTTAAAAAAAAGAAAAGAAAAGAAAAACCTACTATGTTAGCTTTAAGGGGGGGGGGTAGGGCCAGCACATCTGGATCCAATCATTATAAAATTTCACATTCTCAGCATCTTCCCTCCCATAGGGAAGGCAGCAGAGCACAGGGACAGAGCACAGATGGAATCCCTGGACCCTGACCCAGGCTTTGCCACTAACCCAATGCATGACCTTGGACAGAGTCCATGACCTCCCTAGGGCTCAGTTTCCTAAAGAGTCTTCCGGGCCACAACACACCCGTGGTAACTAGTAATAGGATTCTATTGTTGATGAATCTGTAATGACCTTCACTTTTCCGCTTGATTTTATCTGCAAAGATTCCAATTCTCCTGGGAGGAGTCAGAGCCATTGTTCCTTTCTCTCTGGGTCAGTCACTCCCCTTGCCCCTCCTCCCCTCTCCCTGGCGGTCTCTGCACTTCCCCATTTCAGCTTCTCCAAGAGGGGGCTGTGATGAGAAAGAATCCCCGGGAGAGCTTCCCAAATTGGCACTGACTCTCTCCAACTAATGTCTAGCACAGCAGGCCTTTAGTTCATCAAATAAGCTTCTAATTGTCTTTTTGGAAATGTGTGTGGACGCTTATTTGAAGCCGTTTGGCAAATGCCTCGCACGGTATTTTCTCTGACATCGTGCTTGGAGAAGGAGGATTAAGGAGCCTGGAGGAGCGTTAGAAAAACTGCACTCCAACTGATCCTGTCCTTGGATGGAGATTAAACAACTTTTTTAGGGACCCACCACTGGTATGATGCAAACTTCTGCAGTCTCCAAGAACTCGCTGCCTTTGACATCTGGACCTAAGTCTCCTCCCAGGAACAGCGAGAAGGGGTCCTGACAGAGTCAAAGGATGCCAAAGACCATGGCACACTTGAGTGGTCCCAGCAGTGCTCTCCTGTCCCCAGGTGTCATTCTTCCCAGGTGCAACATTTAACAGGCTGGTGAGGGCCCTGACATCAGGCTGGAGACAGACCCTAAGAGTCAGTAAGAACCGCAGTCAAGAGGATGTGTGATGAGCACTCAATTTGGAGTCAGAAACCTGAGGTCAAATCCCTGGCCTAACCTCTCTTCCAGTTCCTCAGAAGAGATGATCAGACCTTGTTACTACTACCTCCCTGGTGTAAAATGTTGACAGGTGTCCCTGCCCTCTAGGCAAACCCTGCCCCAAATTTCTCGTGCATATACATTTATCTCAGGATCTTATTAAAATGCTGATTCTGAGTCCGCAGGTCTGGATGGAGCCCCAGAGTTCCAATGAGTTCCCTGGTGATGCTGATGTTGCTGATCCTTGGAAGGACAGCAAGCTTTAGATAGCAAGGACAAAGAGATTTATGACCTCATCCAGGGTTTCTCAAATATCCCCAGTAAGAATCACACTGGGGTAACTGTTACATACACAGATTCTAGGGCCCCAACCCAGATGACTGCAGGCCAGGTGAGCTGTCAATTTAGCAACTACTCGGGTGAGTCTTATTGTCAGAGAAGTCTGGGAACCCTGGTCTAGCTCATCCGCATCTCTCATTTAAAGCTCCTACTCAGCCTACGGCGGCCCTTGCGTCCTTTACATTGTTCTCCTCAGTCCTGCTTCCGGGGGTTAGGGTTAGAGCACATTTAGAGCTGAAGGCTCTACGGCGCCAAGTCTTGGCGCACTTGGAAAATGATCATCTTTGTCCCACCTGAGCTCTGGCGGCCCCTGCGAGACTGAGGTAGGACGGGTGGCATGGCTATCTCAGCATACTTACAATCATCACCAAGCTCCCTGGCTAGAAAGCGCTGCTCCCACCTCAACTTCATTGGTCAACGAACAAAACCAACCAAAACAGCCCTCCAATACATCCCCACCGTTGTTCTTCAGATGATCCAAAACAGAGGAGAACAAACAAACATACCAAACTCCCATTCTGAGGTTGTCTACGTGAGCCAATGCAGCACAGAGGTGAGAAATATACACATATCTCCATTGACTCACCCTAACAAATGACAGCTAATTACCATGTGCCCAGGAGCATGCACAGTCTGCTTTGTATTTATTATCTCATTGAATCCTCGCAACAAATCCTTGATTTGTCTGTTTTATTGAGGACAAGGAAGCTTACAATGGTTAGAGGACTCCCCCAAGGTCACACTATGAATGGTGGTCACTGTATAATAGGTTCCTACAAGTAACCCTTTGCAACAATCAACCCTCTTCTGATTTGTTTTAATGCCTCCTGCTCACACATACACCCTCCCAAACTGTGCTTTCCATGAGATCAGGGCTCAGGTTGCGCCCTATCCACCATGCACCTCACAGACACTCAGAAAAAGATTTGTCAAACTGATGAATGACTTCAAAGCCAGGGTTCCTCCATGATAACAAGGTGCCTCCACCCTACAAGGCTACAGGCGCACCTTGGTTTAAGAGACTCCCAACTGATAAAATATGAATTTATAAGACCTAAGTTGGAGAAAGGATACAGAGGCCTGAAGGATTCTTCTCCCACTTCAGCCATTCCGCCCTCACATCTGGACAAGCCACTTGGCCTCTCAGTACCTTAGTTTCTCCATCAGCATGATGGTTTAATTCATCCCCCAAACCTTTGTGAACTCCCACCATGTACTAGATGTGGCACTAAGATAAAGATGATCAAGAAGAATGGGTGGGAGGTCAATCCCGTCCCTCAGAGCCCTGTGCCACCTCCACTCCCCCCACCCCACTAAGCACCAACCTAGATAAAGCACACAGAATGCTTTTCAAACATGTATGGAACAGAGATGGACCTAGGAGAGTCATTTGCATCACAAACGAAATCTTTAATTCGAAAACTAATTCACGAAAAGAACGGCTAAAGCGACAAGTTCCCCTGACACATTTTTTGAGTCAGGTTCATTTAAGTATTATTATGTACAGTAAATTTCACCCTTTTTAAGTGTATAGTTCTATCCATTTTGACAAACACATGCAGTTCCTGCTGCAGTGTTAAAAAAAAATAGATTATTTATCTCTAACTTTTCAAGAATACATTATATAAAGTGATGAGGGCACGTATGGCCCAAAGACACAAAATTAATCTTAGCTCTTCTTTCTAAAAGTGAAGGTCCTCATTCTGCCAGAAGGAAGAACCTAGAAGTAAAAATCTTGTCAGGGGCGGGGTGGTAGGGTGGGGTGGGATCAATTTGCAGATACATCTGCAAGGCAAGGAGCAGAGAGTACCAAGATCTATTGGTCTGAATTTCCTTTACTAATTGGAGAGTCCCTCCCCTCAACCCCACACGCTCTCATGTGAAAGCATTTACCAATTTTTTTAAATATACAGACAGAGCCCAAGAACACAAACCTATTTCTACCAAAGGTCATCCTTAACCACTTGCACAGTTTAAAACCACAAAGCTGGGCTTCCCTGGTGGCGCAGTGGCTGAGTGTCCGCCTGCCAGTGCAGGGGACACGGGTTCGTGCCCGGTCTGGGAAGATCCCACATGCCGCGGAGCGGCTGGGCCCGTGAGCCATGGCCGCTGAGCCTGCGCGTCCGGAGCCTGTGCTCCGCAACGGGAGAGCCACAACAGTGAGAGGCCCGCATACCGCAAAAAAAAAAACCCACAAAGCCTCCTTGAATTAATTCCAAAAATCTCTAATAAATGTCACATTACTATCAATGCTCCAAAGGAATTTACTTGGACAAGGAACATAACTTTTTGTTGTAAGATGTATCTTAAAATGAATTGCATGAGCTTATGTACAAAACGGAGGGGGATGATTGTTCAAAGAGAACTCTAACAATCTGTTAAAATTACATCCCTGATGCAGAACAAGGTCCTAGTAACTTCAGACTACAAACAGCATTACAAGCCGGAAAATGGCAACAAATGCCAAGGTTGATTGTTTGTAAACATAGATTGTTTTTAACCTTACTATGTAGCTAGCTTCTGGTAAAAAGCACAACCGTTTTCCAAGCCCTAGCTCAGTGGCACTCAAACTTCAGTATACCTAACAATCTTCTGATTATGAAAACTCCCTATTCTTGGACCCCACACAGACATACCAAATTAGAATATCTGGGGACTGGGCAGCTAGAGTATTTAACCTTATTCCTGGGTAATTCTGAGAGTACTGACCTAAGGACCACACTCTAGGAAATGCAACCCGCACTAAGAGAGCATGTGTTTTGTTATATAGGCACTAAAATAAAACCGAGTTGGGACTTCCCTGGTGGTCCAGCGGTTAAGACTGCGTGCTCCCAGTGCAGTGGGCCCGGGTTCGATCCCTGGTCAGTGAACTAGACTCCGCATACCGCAAATAAAAATATCCCACGCGCCACAAAGAAGACCCAGCGCACCCAAATAAATAATTTAAACAAATAAATATTTTTTAAAATAAAAATAAAGTCGACTTGGTGAAGTAACTTGGACACTGACCCTGAGTATGGGTTATAATCTATAGGCTAATGGCCAAGATTTAGAAATGTTGTCATTATTCAGAGAGATTATCATTGTACTATCAACAAATGAAGTACACAGTGACAATCTTTTATCAATATTCACTCGCCAGTTCTAAATGTGGTCCCCAGACCAGCAGCTCAGAATTCTTGAGCCCCACCTGAGAAAGAAAATCTCTGGGGGTGGAGCCTAGGAATCCCGGTTTCAAAAGCTTCTCTAGGTGATTCTTTTGCACTGGGCATGCGCCATCACATTTTAGTTCACGCAAATACATTTTATAACCATAAATACTTAACAGTCACCATTTTTTCTTGTCTTGTCCTCTTGCCAATTCTGTTTTTGCTTTGATAAAGCATGCAATGTTTGTCATCACATGGCCTCAACTTATCTCCCACCTGTTCCCCACTGTGGTGCAAGGTGCATCTGTACAGCACAGAAAGTTCAAGACAGATTTATTTTTCATTAGCTGAGTGACACTGAGCACAGCCTGGCAGCTGACCCTCCCCATCAGTTTGGTGGCAGGGGTACCATCTAAGAAGGTGATCCCCTTGGGCTCAAAGCACCCCAATTCCAGTGAGCACCTTCCCAGGATGCCTCCTAGGGCCTCCCATGCAAGCCACCAACAGAAAATTAAATGGGAACCTGGCAGTATTGGTGGGTTCTCCTGCAAAAAATATTATGTCCATGGTAGACTGCATTCATTCTCACATGTTGGAGTGCATCACACTCTCCAGAGGAAATGATAAAAATACAGATTCCTTGGTTGTAACCTCAGCTTCTAGTTCGGTAGTATTCCAGAAAGTCTCCTAAATCTGTATTTTTAACGAGTCTCCCAGGAGATTCTTATGCATATCAAGACTTGAGAAATCACCAGTGTTATGGGAGAAACCTAGGATACAGAGGAGAAAATCTGAGCTTGAATCAAACTTAGCCAGTATTTAGTGTGTAAACCTTGATACACATCAATTTCCTCAAAGCAGAAATAATACCTGCCTGCCATGATCATTATGATGGCTAAAAATAGAGACAAGACCTTAGGAAAATGTAAAGTCCCAGGTGTAGGTCAGTGAAACTCGGCAGGTGCAGAATTCCGCCACTATAATGGACGAGGGTCCCTTAGCCTAAAGAGGTAACTTCAGTAACAAGCATTCCATGTCACATGCTGATTCTGAGAAACAAGTCAATTTGACAATCTATGTTATGCCTTGAATCGCGTCCCCTCAAAAAAGAAATGTTGGGGACTTCCCTGGCAGTCCAGTGGTTAAGACCCTGCACTTCCACTGCAGGGGGCACGGGTTCGATCCCTGGTTGGGGAACTAAGATCCCACATGCCGCGTGGCATGCCCCCCGCAAAAAAAAGAAAGAAATGTTGGAGTCCTAACTTCCCAGTCTCTCAGAATGTGACCTTATTTGGAAATAGGGTTTTTACAGAGGTAACCAAGTTAAAATGAAGACATTACGGTGGGCCCTCACTTATCTATTGTGACTGGTGTCCTTATAAAAAGGGGAAATTTGGACACAGAACCAGACCTGCCTAGGGAGAAGATGGCCATCGACAATCCAAGGAGAGAGGTCTGGAACAGGTGTTTCCTCACAGCTCTCAGTAGGAACCAACTCTTGCCAACACCTTGATCTCGAACTTCCAGCTTCCAGAACTGAGGCAGTAAAATTCTGCTGTTTAAGCCACCAGCCTGTGGTAAAGTGATGCTCAATCTGTCAGGTTCCAATTCAGGAGCAAAGTGCCCCTCTCTGACTCCTTCTGTGAGGGACATTTGGCCACCTGATGCTTCTCAGATTCCACAGTGCTTGTTCTCATATCTTCATCAGTTATGTTCATAAAACTGCACATACCCTATTTGTCAGGTCCAACAGAGAGCCAGCTCTGGGGGGACAGGGCATCACTACTGGCTCTGCTGTGCAGTCTGGAGCCTGTAGCAACTGTCACAAACTCAGAGCTCTAACATATCTGCAAGTTCACCAGCAAAAGCCAGCAAGTGGTTTTTCATTCTTATAAAATTGTGCAAACCTGCCCTGCACAGCCAATCACTCTCCCTTTTCCTCTGTCAGGGCAGCACCCATGGCTAGCTTCTCACTTCCAGCTGGTCTGAGAGCTGGCAGGTCACCCTCAACATGCAGGTACCAAGAGGCAGGTAATCAAGAGCACCCATAAAAACTCTCAGGAGATGATTCTCTCCAACTGAGTTCAGCTTTCATTCTTGCCTAAGTAGCTCAAAACACACTAGGGAAATGCCCCCAAAGAAAATATAAAGCCATTCCAAGATGCATTAAAACTGTAACCCTGCAAGGTCTTACTCAGTAACCAGAGGGAGTGTGGGAGAGAGAGGGGCAGACCGGCCTGGTTGAAATGATTGTCCAGCATCAGGAAGGAGCCGTGTCTCTCCAGAGTGCAAGGCCGGCAAGTATCTCCCCTGCTGGGCAACTGTCCCCAGTGCCCTGGCTGATTTTACCTCCTACACACCCTTCCTGGGTGACTTCTCCTAGGAGCCTCCCTAGGGAATTTTAAAAAAACAGTGTCCAGGGCTTCCCTGGTGGTGCAGTGGTTGAGAGTCCCCCTGCCGATGCAGGGGACACGGGTTCGTGCCCCGGTTTGGGAAGATCCCACGTGCCGCGGAGCAGCTGGGCCCATGAGCCATGGCCGCTGAGACTGCGCGTCCAGAGCCTGTGCTCTGCAACGGGAGAGGCCGCAACAGTGAGAGGCCCGCGTACCGCAAAAAAAAAACAGTGACCAGGTCCCGCTCTCAGAGATTCCAAATCAGGGGGTGGTTTGGGAACCAACACAATCAGCAGGTTGAAGGAGCTTCCCTGGTGGTTCTGATGCACACCCAGAGCCTAGAATCACAGTCATGAATTAAAGTCGGGGTCCACCCAGACATCCCAGGAAAAGAAGAGAGCGCCCAGTGGTGGTCAGGAGAGTGGGACTCCAGTGCCAGCTTTGCCAAGTGGCTCCAGTCAGTCTCATCCTTCTGGGACTCAGTTCCTTCCCTGTCAAAGGGAGAGGCTGACCTAGAACCATTCAGGCTCCCTTTTTAAAGAAATAAAACACTGATGATAAAAATAAACATGTCCCACAAAGACATCTACTCTTTCTTCCTGGATGTACTAGGCCCGATGGCTTCGTGGCTGCATGTCAGGCTGCCCGTGGCTGACATCTTACCCAGAGGGAGAGCTCCTTTAACTCCGAGGGAAGGGCCCAGGAGTGACAGGTGCTGAGCCCAATGGAGAGCCCTTTAAGGAGAAAATTAAGCCTCTTAAAGTGCCCTCAATGTAACCTCTCAAACCCAGGAATAATCTACACTCCCCTTGGAAGATGTGCCACACATGATCTCAGGCCACACTCGGGAAATTATCTCCACTGACATCAAACTAGGTCCCGGACACGGACGCCAAGTAATTCAATGGGCAGTCCTGAAGCATGCAAACAGAAAGAGAAGGGAGCGGTCTTGATTTAAATACACGAAGTCTGGAGCCTGGGAGCTTGCGAGAGTAGTTCAGAGGGCAGCAAGGCACACTTCACCCATCTGCAGGAATTCACTCAGCCAGGGCCTCAAACATCGCGTGAGGAAAAGGAGACATCTCTCTGTGCGGTCAAGTGGACCCTGGGGACAAGTGATGCACCAACAATTCACCAGAACATTGAGGTCAGTGATAAACACTTAAGACAAGTGAACTTAACGTCTTCAAGCCAGCAGCGAGTTACCAAGCAGACTGTTTAAGAGCCCCTCTTCAGAGATAAAAGCGAGAGGCAGCCATTTGTCTCTGTCTAGCTGTCCTCAGCAGGTGCTTTCCACCACTCAACAAGTATGTAACAAGGACAGGATTCATTCATTCAGTGCTTGAACCCCTAACTCTCAGCACATGACCTAAGAAACACTGCCCCCAAGGGACAACACTTTTCCGCCTCAACACTGCTCTCTTCCTTAGCTCCAATCTGGAAAACAATGACTTTACCTCGTGGAAGGCTAACTCTATAACCATCAAGTTTTCTTCATCAATTACTCACATTAAAATATTTTGTTGAATGAACCTATCTATGAAACAGAATCAGACTCACAGAGAACAGACTTGTGGTAGCCAAGGGGAGGGATGGATTGGGAGTTTGGGATTAGCAGATGCAAACTAGTATATATGGGAAGGATAAACAACACGGCCCTACTATATAGCACCGGGAACTATATTCAATATCCTGTGATAAACTATAATAGAAAAGAATATGAAAAAGAATGTATGTATATGATAAATGAATCACTTTGCTGTACAGCAGAAATTAACACGACATTGTAAAGCAACTATGCTTCAATTAAACAAAAATTTTGTTGATTATCTATCATGTGCCAGACGTTGTTTTAGACACTTGGGGACACAAATCCAAAGGATGTTTTCTCTCATGAGCTTACATTCTAGTGCTATGAGACAGACAATAAATGAATCATGTATGTAACACAGGCAGACCTCATGTTACTGCACCTCACTTTATCGTGCTTTGCAGATACCACTGTTTTTACAAATTGAACGTCTGTGGCAACGCTGTGCCAAGCAAGTCTAACAGGACCACTTTTCTATCAGCATTTGCTCATTTCCTGTCTCTGTGTCACATTTTGGTAATTCTCACAATATTTCAAACTTTTTCAATATTATTATATTTGTTATGGTGATGTGTGATCAATGATCTTTGATGTGACACCTGTAATTGTTTTGGGGGCACCACAAACTGCACCCATATAAGATGACGAACTTAATCAATAAATGCTTGTGTTCTGACTGCTACACTAACCTGCAGCTCTCCGTCTCTTTCCCTCCCCTCCAGCTTCCCGGTTCCCTGAGACACAATACTGAAATTAGGCCAATTAATAACCCTACAAAGGCCTCTAAGTGTCCAAGTGAAAGGAAGGGTCACACATCTCTCACTTTAAATCAGAAGCTAGAAATGATTAAGGTTAGTGAGGAAGGCATGTCAGACAGGCCAAAAGCTAGGTCTCTCGTGCCAAACAGCCAAGCTGTGTATGAATGCAAAGGGAAAGTTCTTAAAGAAAATTGAAAGTACTACTTCAGTGAACACACAAATGATACAAAAGGGAAACAGCTTTATTGCTGATACAGAGAAAGTTTTGTCAGTCTGGATAGAAAAGCAAACCAGCCACAACATTCCCTTCAGCTAAAGCCTAATCCAAAGAAAGGCCCTAAGTCTCCTCAATTCTAGGAAGGCTGAAAGAGGTGAGGAAGCTGCAGAAGAAAAGTGTGAAGCTAGCAGAGGTTGGTTAGTGAGGCTTAAGGAAAGAAGCCGTCTCCACAACAGAAAAGTGCAAGGCAAAGCAACAAGTGCTGATGTATTGCGTTGGCCAAAAAGTTCATTCGGGTTTTTCTCTAACATCTTGTGGAAAAATCCAAACGACCTTTTTGGCCAACCCACAGAACCTGCAGCAAGTTATCCAGATCTAGCTAAGATCATTAATGAAGGAGGCTACACCAAACAACAGATTTTCAATGTAGATAAAACAGCCTTATACCGCAAGAAGATGTCATCTAAGACTTTCATAGCTGGAGAGGAGAAGTCAATGACGGCTTCAAAGGACAGGCTGACTCTCTTGTTAGGGGCTAATGCAGCTGCTGACTTTAAATTGAAGCCAGTGCTCATTTATCATTCTGAAAATCCTAGGGTCCTTAAGAATTATGCTCAATCTACTCTGCCTGTGCTCTGTAAATGGAGCAACAAAGCCTGGATGACAGCATATCCAGTTTACAACATGGCTTACTGAATATTTTAAGCCCACTGTTGAGACCTACTACTCAGAAAAAAAGATTTCTTTCCAAATATTACTGCTCATTGACGAGGCACCTGGTCACCCAAGAGCTCTGATGGAGACATACAACAAGATGAATATTTTCCATGCCTGCTAACACAACATCCATTCTGCAGCCCATGGATCAAGGAGTCATTTCAACTTTCAGGTTTTATTCTTTAAGAAATGCATTTTGTAAGTCTGTAGCTGCCATAGACAGTGACTCCTCTGACAGATCGGGGCAAAGCAAATTGAAAACCTTCCAGAAAGGATTCACCAGTCTAGATACCATTAAGAACACTTATGATTCACGGTAAGACGTCAAAATAACAACATTAACAGGAATTTGGAAGACATTGATTCCAACCCTCATGGATGACTTTGAGGGGTTCAAGATTTCAGTGGAGGAAGTAACTGCAGATGTGGTAGAAAGATTAAGAGGACTAGAATTAGAAGTGGAGCCTGAAGATGTTACTGAATTGTTGCAATCTCATGAGAAAACCTGAATGAGGAATTGCTTCTTACACATGAGCAAAGAAGGTGGTTTCTTGAGATGGCATGTATTCCCAGTGAAGATGCTGTGAAGATTACTGAAATGACAACAAAGGATTTAGAATATCACATAAACTTAGCTGATAAAGCAGCTGCAGGGTTTGAGAGAACTGGCTCCAATTTTGAAACAAGTTCTACTGTGGGTAAAATGCTATCAAACAGCACTGCGTGCGACAGTGAAATTGTTCGTGAAAGGAAGAGTCAATCAATGCGGCAAGCTTCATCGCTGTCTTATTTTAAGATGTGGCCACAAGCACCCCAACCTTCAGCCACCAGCTCCCAAACTGGTCAGCAGCCAACAACATAGAGGCAAAACCCTCCACCAACAAAAAGATCATGACTCTCTGAAGACTCAGAGGACGGTTACCACTTTTTTGCAATAAAGTATTTTTTAATTAAGGTATGTACATTGTTTTTTTAGATGTAATGCTATTGCACACTTTTAATAGACTACAGTACAGTGTAAATATACACTGGAAAACAAAAAATACGTAAGACTCTATTTTGATATTCACTTTATTGCCGTGGTCTGGAACGGAAGCTACAATATCTCCCAAGTATGCCTGTATCAGGGAATAATAACTGATATGAAAACAAAGAAGAGGCTGAGAGCAGGGGCTGGGGGATGCCAGGGAGACCTCTAAGGAGGTGATACTGGAGCAGACTCCTAAGTCAAGTGAAGTGTGAGAGAACAGCCCCCTCCTTCAGAAGCCAGGACGGGGAGATCCAGCAGCAGAACAGGAGCTGGAACGGCCAGAGTGCAGGAGGAGAACCAGGTTAGGATTGCAGTGCAGAAGCCAAGTGAAGACAGCCAAAGAGAGAGCTGGCTAACTGCTGCTGAGAGGCTGCAGGCGATGACAACTAAGAGTTGGCCATTAAGTATCACTGGCACCTGAAGAAGCATGGTTTTGGTGAAGAGGGGGTGGGGGGTGGGCAAGAAGCCAAACTGGGGTGGGTTCAAGACAGAATGAGAGGGGAAAGCGGGCAAAACGTATGACAGTTCTTTTAGAAGGTACTTACTCCAAGGGAGAATGAGGAATTGGGAGAACAGCCGACTAGGATAGTGGGTTGAGAGTGTTTTGTGGTTGCTGCTTTCTCCCTTAAGATGAGAGATACTAGAGCATGTTTCTCATGGAGATGATCCATCAGAGGGAGAAAACTAATGATGCAGAAGGGAAAGGAGATTCGTGCATGAGTGAGAGCCTTGCATGCCAACAGGGAACGGGCTCCAGTTCACATGTGGTTCCAGTGCTGTGTGGTTACGGTGCAGGGAGGCTAGCAGATTTAGCACGAGGAGATGATGAAACTAGTTCCTAATTGCTTCTTTTTTCTCCGTGAAATAAGCCAAGTCCTCAGCTGAGAGTGGGGTGGGGACAGAAACATAGTGGGCTGGGCAGTGTCCAGAGTCCGCCTTGAGGTTTATGGTCATAAATCAAAAGCAAGACGATGCAGATGGCTGGTTTTCTCCAGCCAGGTTCATCAGCCTGAGGCAGGAGCACAGTGGGCAGAGGGTGGGGTTTTCCCAGGAAAGTAAGATGAAGGGAGAAATGGTCAAAGAGGTTGAGGGTGTATGGAAGCACCTGGGGGTCGGGGTGGAGGGGAGAGTGGTAGGAGGTAATAAGTATGATGGACAATGAAGTGGAAGGGTCACCAGGTCAGAGGCCCATGTAGGGTGCAGGATAGGTGGAACAGGGTAATAACAGGAATAAGGTGAAAGAGAAAAGGTGAGGGTCAGACTGGAATGCTTGTCAAGATTTTGGTGGAGGTACAGTTACTGGTAATGATAAGGTCCACAACTGTGGTGCAAGTTTAGTGGGTAATAAAATCAACTTAGTGGGTCATGACCAGCAATTTTTTTTTAATGACACAGAATAAAAAGTATGCAACTACATTATACCTAGTAATGGGTAAACATTGTTTCATGAAACTTGTTTCAGTTGTATGTGTATTTGCATTGGGTCTCACATAAGATGTATTTCTCCTATGGATCGGGGTTAAAAAAAACTCCCAGGACACCAGGGCAAGGTTTCTCTACCACGGCACTGCTTACATTTTAGCCCACGGGATTCTCCGTGGTCAGGGCTCTCTGGTGCATCGTAGGACGTTTAGCAGCATCCCAGGCCTCCCCTCACTGGACGCCCGTAGCACCCCCTAGACATTGCCAAATAGCCTCTGGGTGGCAAAACTGCTGAGAACCAGCAGCCTAGAAATAACCATGGGAGGGACGGCTGAAGTAGCAAGAGGAAAAGATAACTAAAAGAGAGTTGGTCAAAGGACTGAACTGGGGGGGGACAATCTATATAGATGTCCAAGTTACCAAAAATGTTGATGGGAGGAGGGACTGTGAGCCAGATGAACAAGATCTTCCAAGAATAAGGCAAAATAACTACGGAAGCCCGGGCGCCTAGAGCCCGCGCTCCACAACAAGAGAAGCCACTGCAATGAGAAGCCCGCGCACAGAAACGAAGAGCAGCTCCCACTCGCCGCAACTAGAGAAAGCCCGCGGGCAGCAACGAAGACCCAACGCAGCCAAAAATAAATAAATTTAATTAATTAATCTAAAAAAAAAAAAAGAATGAGGGAAAGTGACCCAGAGGGCTGTAGCTGAATGTTCTCTACCCCAGCTACGCATTAGAATTACCTGGAAAACTCACCCACCAATGCCCTGGCCCCACCCAGACCAACCAAATCAGAATCCCCAGGTGACCCCAATGTGAAGCCAGGGTGGAGACGCCTACAGAAGATGCCCACTCTCTAAGGCCCAGCTGAAGTATGACCTCCTTCCTGAAAATTTCCTTCCTATTTCACTTCTTTTCATACACCCCACTCAGCACAACGAATCTTGCTTTGCTTATAACATACATGTGAAATCATCAGAAAAGAAGAAAAGCACTAAAATTAAGCAGCTAAAAACAGAACAAGTGTTTCTCTGCTGAAGAATTTTAGAATTAGGAGATCCGCTAGTGGGGAATCTTTCAGGGAAACTTCTTGAGCTTCAGGTCAGCCACTCCTCTGGAGGGCATCCAGACAAGTGAGGGTCCCCGGGCACAGCCCAGCACTTATGTGTCACTGATAAGCATTGTTAGAAATATGTCCCCTCTGGAGACACCGTAATAAACACTTGTTGAAATTAATGACTACTGTACTTCATCCCCACCCCACCCCAAATGCACCAATGAGTAGATTACAACAATTTAAGCACCTTTTATTATCTGATCACCATTTTCTTCACAATACCCTTCACATGTAGGCAACTTTTTATTAAAAGCAATCAGTGACATCAAATCTTGAATATGTATATATGTATGATGAAAAACAAAAAGACAGGACCCAGAGACTAATAGTCCTCTCTGCTTTCCCATGAGAAACCATTATAGAATACTTAAAATATCCCTGAACTCTGACGTTCACTGTTGATTAACCACACACAACCATGTACGAAACATCACTACATCCCCAAACACCTACAAAAGATACAGAAAAAAGTTAAGTAAAATAACTCAAATATTTCTTTTTCCCAGCTTGGTGAAACTGATAAAACTGAGTTAACTTGCCTTGATTGGCACCCTAACTTTCATCCATGAAAGGGCAGAGCACCGGCTAGACAAGAACACAAGAGCTGCAAAACAGAGGAAGCTGTTCCTCTACACCAGTGGTTTGCAAAGTGTGGTCCAGCACCAGCGAGATCAGCATCACCTGGGAACTTGGTAAAAATGCAAATTATCAGTCCCCACCTAAGACTAACAGAATATGAAACTGTGGCCTAACAAAGTGGGTTTTAACAAGTCCTCCAGGTGACTCTGAGGCATTCTCTCCTGGAAACCACTGAATCTAAACCATGGTTTTCAAATTTGCAGCACAGCCCCGGCTTCCAGGGGGTTGAGATTCGGAGCCTCCCACTAGCATTCACAGAATCACGTGGTATGTACTTTTTAAAATGTGAACAGAGATTCCACTGCTTTTGAAAGTTTCATTTTTTTGTAGTGACTGCCAAGAACTGAAATACTATCAAGTTTCAAAAATCACATCAAGGGGCAGGACTGAAAATGGTACACAGGGAGAGCAATCAGCTAAGCTAGTGTGGAAGGAGACCAGGGTTCAAATGCCAGCAGAGTCATTTAGCAGCAACTTTCTGGGGCTCAGGAAAACCAAGTTTGAGGAGATGCTGCTCCTCTCTAAGAAGCCTCTTCAGTTGGCCAGAAGACCCCACCTTCAGAATGGGATCAGAAAAAGTCAAGGGAAAGGAGACTGCTTGCTAAGAGCTTTCATGACTGCTTGTTGTCACTCTCCTGGGAGACAGAGGTAAATAGCTCTTCCAGAAGCCATGGCTTACCCTGAAGGAATTTACTTAAACTTGGGAAATCTCAGAATTTTAGAAGATAACTAACTGAAAGTTTCCAAAGAGACAAGAGATTGCTACAGAAGGCATCAGAGAAAACATGGTATTTCCCAAATTTGTTTCTAAAATGGTTCCAGACAAATTTCCTATTCATTAACCAAATAACACTTTAAAGAGTTTTCATACAGAAAAGCCTGCAAGTTTGAGCCAGTAAACCATTCAAGGTGTATAAGGGGCAAGTTATCCACCCCTCTGCCCCAATGCTAATTTTAAACAATATTAAATTTTATGTATCCTTCCGTATCTTTCTCCAAGGTCATACACCTACTAGGGCTTCTTTTTTAAATCGGAAATAGGGTCATACTCTTGATGCATATGATACTCAGCAACTCGATTTTATTTACATGTAATGTATCACAGACATCCTTCACAAAACAATCCATAGTAGCTGTACCCTATTTCATTCATCCTACTGATGGACATTCATGGTGCTCCTACTTTATTTACCGTAGTAATCCTGCAATAAACATCCTCACACACAGATCCCTACATGCTGATGTTTTTACTTCTGTAAGAAAGGATTCCAAATATGCAACTGCTGGTTCATATGGCATACACGTTCCAAATTTTCACCAAAACTGTCTGCTTTCCCTAAAGGCTGCACCAGTTCATACTCCCCACAAGAGTCTGAGGGTTGCCCCCAACCCACCTAATGGAGGATGTTACCAATCTTTACAACATGAATTAATTGAACAGAAAACTAATATCTCTTTGTTTTTTAATTTGCATTTCCCTGACCATTATGTACATTGAGGATCTTTTCACATGTTTATGATCATTTGTACCTCTTATCTTAGGAATTGCCTGTTCACATCCTTTGTGTATCTTTGATCATGCTGGACTGTTCAAGTACTGTTTAATCTCACACTAATCCCCTCTCGCCCCCGGAATCTATGAGATGTGTCAAGTATAAAAGAATAGCACCCTCTAGGAACTCAGTATGTGGGGTGAGGCCAGGGGATGATTTCTTAGCTTGAAGTACATGGTAAGCCCTCAAAAACAATTTCTGAATAAGTGAGTAGCAGGCTTAGAGAATTCTGTTTGTTAAGAGTGCAGCTAAAAGAGTAAAAAGGAAACACAAATATTCACTACTTGTTCTGCATATTCAGAACAGCATCACTTTGGCTGAAATTAAATTGTTGGTTAAGGGAGAAACAAAACCATGGTCTTGGCACTGACTCTGACAATGCACCTTGAAACGGGTGGCAAAAGAGCCCAGTCTTAATTCATAGCTCTGGGTGGTACATAAACAAAGGCTCTCAAAACCAAGCGACACCTGCCACTAAGCCACAGGCTGTTCGTTTGGTCAATGGACAGGAGAAGCCTACCTTAAACATTTTGTTCTTTTCTTGTTTTTTGTCTCCAACGCCATCCAAGATTTTTTAGCCTTTCAAAATCTCCTGCTTATTGGGGAAGGGGAGTGAGGAGGGCCTGCAGGGGGGTTTGACAGAGTTCAGATTCCTTAACTCTTTTAACTTTAGGCAAAACATCTGGTTATACCCAGCATTTATCCCCATTATTTGCAATAGTTCTGTTTGGCTTATGTCTTAACTAGTCTCCTTATTAAATATAAAAGTAATAGGATTAAAAACTTCTGGGGGAAAGTACTGTAATTAAAAAGGCACCAGTTGGGTATGGTAAGCTGTAATTCTGGTCCTGCTTATTAAGTTTTCCTCCTTGGCTTTAATTTTTTTTTGTATCCATAAAAATAACTTTGAATTATTTAACTCTTTTTTAGTACTTCCTGTATTGGCTAAACACCACCCCAAATCTCCAAGAAAACATTATAACTCAAAAGTTCTGGAGTAGTAATGTCACAGAACACAAGTTTTAGATACTGTCCCAAGAGTCAGGCATGCCACACACACTACAACACACACACACACACACACACACACACACACACACACACACACACAGCCTGGTAACTTGACAGGCAACTCTCCAAAATGAATAGGCATTTTCTCACCTCCTGAAGTTACAAAATCTTCTTAATAGGAAAGAAATTGCAGGAACTTTGATCAAGCCATGAGGTTATAATAAGAATCTGGCAAGAGGCAACAAAGCACAATTTATAACACTTTGTTAAGAGAGGCATAAAAAAAAAAATAAATATTGAGGTAGTATACTTGGGAATGAAAACTGAAGGGTTTGTAATAAAACTTCTCTTTTTTAAATCTCTTATTTTAGCATTATTGAGAAAACTCCTTTAAGATTTTTATTATGTAATGTTTAGCACATGCACAAAAATGTGACACATATATATAAAGCACAATCCTAAGATGAATAAATACATCTTTAGATTTTCTTTTTTCCTGAGCATAGTTGGTAAAGATTTAAATTGTTCATCACCTGTAACCATCCTTAACTGTTCTTCGGAACAAATGATCTGCTGGGAGCCAGGAGTGGAGGAATGGGGGAATCAGTATAATTTTGAGCTATAAAAGAAACTGGGCTAAAGCAAAAAATAACACACACACACACACACATACCTACCCCTATTTCTAAAACCTGACTTTGCTTAAAAATACTCTAGGGAACAGTGTTTGAAAAACCCTGAACAAGTAGATTTAACAGTAAGTGAGTTCAAGACCCATATAAATAAACCTTTGCCTAGAAAGAATTTCCCCAATAACTAATTGAACAGGATCATTTTAAAAGTGCACCTTCCCTTTGGAGGTAGAAGCACAACATCAATGCCAAAAACAGAAACTCTAATAACTCTCTAGTATCTCCTTGATGACCTGAGTGGGTACAAAGGCAGAGAGAAACCAGTGACTTCCCCGATCTGAGGAGCCCTGTGTTTCTGGGATTCAAGGTACCACTTCTAAGACTGGGAACTTTACAAAAGGGATGGAGGCTTTCAGCAACTGATTTGATTCTCTCCTAAATTAATTATGCTAATTCCAGATAAATGTATCTTAGGCTCAGGGTGTTCTCCACAATTCTAGGGCTCAGTGAAAACAAAATTAGCATTCGTGCAGGTATCCCTCCTCTCTCAAGGCCATTTGTCTTGTCACACCACCGCACCTCCAGGGTTTTTGCATGGATAACCCAAATCAGCCAACAAGGAAGATAAAATCTTGGAAACCCAATGGCTGACATTCCCACTAGAGGCATTTATTGAAGTGGACAGACGCAAGAGCAGCCTAATCCCTGACAACAAAGGGCGCATCTCCGAGATGAAAGCCTCCCCCCATCCCCTACATCCCCTCTGTGATCCCCTGAAGCCTCTCCAATGACAAAGCCCCAAAGTGCTGACATGACCTCAATAGTATGGCATCATTTCTCTCGCCAAGGAGAACGGCTGGCACGTTCCTGCCAGCGAACTATAGGTCAGCCAATACGCCCTTCCCCTGACCCTTCGCAAAGCAGAGATTACAATCTATTTCAAAAGTAGATTCCCCAGTGTCCACTCCTGAGGAGTCGCCAACTCCAAGCTCTGGAGGAGGGAGGATAGCGCGCAACCTGAAGAATGCCACAACTCAGCACCCCGGGTACTATCAGAAGCCAAAGTAAGTGGTACTAAGACCACCAGGCTGCTTGTAATTTATTACATTTGGGGGGGTACAATTCTCCGGAACATCACCCCTACTCTCCTGTCTTTAACTGTGTCTTGCACAACGCCAACACTTCAGCTCATTCCTCTCTCACCGTCTGGAAATTGCCAGAGGTTAGTTTTCACCACGAGACAGGGACTGTGAATCAATCTCCTTTCCCCAGGTCACCTGGGCTCTTCACGGGCAGCAAAAATCCAAGTTTCCCCACGCGTCACCTGAAGCCCTAACTTCTGGAACCCCCCCCCCCAACCTCGCCCCACGAGCTGGCACCGCGGCGAGAGACGAGCACGCAGCCGCTGGCGCTGCGGCCGCAGCCAGGGAGGCGAGAGGAGGCTCGGACTGGTGTTCCGCCCCGGAACCCCCGCAAGCCAGGCCGTCGGCCCCGACGCGAAAACCGGGCGCCTCCTCTCCGCGGGGAGTGAGATCCCGCGTTCTGCGGAGCGCCCAGGCGGATCCCGGCGCCGGCAAAACGCTCCGCACCGGTGCCCGGCCGGGGGACGCGGCCAAGCGCACGGCTCCCGCGGAGCGTCCAGGCAGCCGCGGCGGCAGAAGAGGGGCGTGTTTCTTGCGCCTCGGGGCCCGACCGCCGCGTCTCGGCTGGACCGGGGAAGGAGGCGAGCCGAGCGTTCAGTCCCAGACGGCGGCTCTCGGCCCTCAACCCCGGCGGGCCGGCCTGGCGACGCGCTGCAGCCCGCGCGCCCTTGCGGGGACAGGCGCGGTGCGCGCCCTGCGGGGCCGCCTCAGTGCCGGCCTGGGCGCGCAAACTTTCCGAGAGAAAACCGCTCCAGCCTCTCCAGCGGGGGCGCCGCGCTCTCCCCCGGGCCCACCAACTGTTCGCCCCCTCCCCTCCGTAGCCAAGACCCACTGAAAATATGGCGCCCTCGAACGTCGCTCCTCGGTCCCCTCAGGGAATCCCGAAATGCCCGTCTCCAGGACCCCCGGCTCCCGGTGGGCGCGAAATTTCAGCTCCTGGGGCCGAGAAAGGAGAGGGCGCCCCTGGTCCAGCGCGAGGCCAGCGGCACTGAATCCCAATCCTCCCCTAGCTCTAGGTCCCTGAGCGGCCAGCAGTTTGCTAGTGGCGAGATTGCCAAGTAAAGGGGAATCGTGGAATCTGCAGGTCTGAGAGTCCGGGACTGGCAAAGGAGCTCCGCACCGGCCGGCTGTCTTTGCCTGGAGCCCGGCCGGAGACTTGTTTGCAAAGTGGCGCTGGAGTCGGGGCGACCAGTGCTGGAATGAAGCCGCTCCGCCTGCGCCAACTCTCCTGGCGCGGGGACCCGGCCGGGGCCGAGGGGACACTCCATGCAGGCGGGGCCGCTTTTCAAAGCCCAGTTACCGGAAACCCAGCGGGAGCCCCGCAGGGGACCGGCTGCCCACGGCTAGGAATCCGCTCTCGGGCGCCGGCTGAGAGGCTGTTTGCAAACCGCGGCGCCCGGGTCCAGTGCAGTGAAACATACATGTGCGATAGACAGGTGCATTAATTTAATTTTATTTTTATTTTCTGCAAATAGCCCTCCTAGAACATCAAATCTGGGAGCTTTGCGGGGTTTTTTGCATCACTCAAGAGATGCAAAAGGAAGGGGAAAACCACCCACATTTTCCTTCTGTAGAGGGGAGGGAAAAGACACGAGAAATTCATGCAACGTGCATGCAGCTGGAGGAAGAGGAAAACCCGAGTGAGTCGTGAGCCTTACCGGCGGATGCATTTACTGTCTCACTGCAGAGCGCCTGCACCGGAGTGCAGCCGGCGACCCCCCGCGCGCCCGGCGACCGCTCCGCTCCCTCAGCCGCCTCAGCCGCTGCCGCCGCCGCTGGCTCCAGGCGCGGAACAAGAGCCGAGGGCGAGCGCGAGCGCACGGCCCGGGCGCGCCGGGAGGGCAGGAAGCGCGTCATCACTCGGGGACGGCGCGGCCCCGCGCGGCTCCGGTCCGGCGATGGTGCAGCGCGGCAGCCGGGCTGGGCCGGCACGAGCTCCCGTGGGCCGCTCCTGGGTCTCTAGCCTGCTGTCCGGTGGTGAGAGGGTCCGCGAGGCAAGGCGACGCGCCGGACGAGCTGTCGCAGAACTCGGGCTCTGCCATGCAAGGGGGGGAGGGGATGCACCGTCTTGGGGAATGGGGCCCCTAGGTCCGCAGAGCGCTTCTGACCGCTGGCCCGCCGCTGGAGGAAGCGAGGTGCGGTTCCGACGGGAAGACCCTGGTGGGCTCTGGGGTTCTACTGCGACTCTGTTGGCGGGAACCCGAAGCGGGATTGTCCCTCTCTGTAAATGTCGCACACGCCGACACCGAAACTCAGCTGGTCAGAGGTCATTTAGGGATTTAGAGAACGGCTTTAGGGATGAGGGGCATATTCTTTTAAGTTCATAAGAAGAAATTTCTTCTGCCTACTGTGCCCTTAAATAAAGTCAATTGTATACCTTACAGTTACACAGCCCTTAGGAAATGTAGGATGACCTGAAACCATTTGAAGTTTAGGAAGCGAGGAGACAAATCACAAAACACTGTGTATTATATGATCCCATTTTTAAAAACTACGATGTGTGGAGAGAGGCAGAAAAGACTGAACACATAAACACTAAGATGTTAACTAGGTCTCAGTGATTGGTGAAATTGTGGGTGATTTTTCTTATTCTGCTTAGTTCTAGTTTCTGATTTTTCTGTAAGGAACACATTACTTTTGCAATTCAAAAAAAAATTTTTAATAAAAGATCTTGCATTTTTTTTCCATCCCAATATAAAATGACCAGAATTAACCCCTTTTCCCAAGAAATAGGTAGCAAATCTCTTTAGTTACTCATAAATGAAACTACTGCAACTTTTTAGTGTTTCTCAGAGCATGAAACTGCTATCCTTATGAAATGAAGATGATGTAAATTGACACTATCTTGAAGAAGTCCATTGGGACATTGGATAAGCCTGGACACTCTATAAAAACAATAGCATGTTATTGTCCCAGTTGATGGACTTGATTTTATCATGACCCCAGAGATCTTTATAACAGAGGATAGCTTTGTAACTTATTGCAGAGAATAAACTTTATAAATCAAAAAGCACGGGTAGAGAACCAATTAACAGGCAACTTGAGAAAGTTCTAAAAGTTGCAGGGCACTGACTGTTTCTAATTGCCCAGGAAAAATGGTTCTGTTCACCACAACTTTTTAAACATTCCCCAGTCTAACAATGACTGGTAATGGCAAGGAGCCACCTCAGGGGATGGTAAAAAGTAAATGTTTATTGATTTCTGTAAGAGATTGGTAATAAGCTCATTAAATTAATGCCACCTTGGTTTACTTGACCATATTTTTATAGTTCACATGACAGGTTTATGTAAGAAGCTCTTCAAGACAAACAGAAAAATTGATTGCAACTAAAGTCATTTTCCCCTTCCACTTAGTCCTCAGTTCATGGGGCCCAATGGCTTCGCATCAAGCATCTCAGAATCGAATTTTTCCCCAACTTGGATTTCAAGATTTTCCATCACTTAATTCACCATTCTCAAAGTATCCCATGCTCTTCCACTGCCTGCCAAAGAGAAGCCGTTTAATATTAGAAGGTAAACTCTATGAGAGCAAGGATCTTACCTGTATCTCTGTGCCTAAAAGAGGGCCTGGCACTTAGTAGGTGCACAATAAATACTTGTTTCATGAAAATAACACATTTGTTCACTGTCTACTTGGCTAGTTCCTGAGATATTGGAAAAATCACCTCTCCTGCTAGACTGTCAGTGTAATCCTGGGAAACTAACATCTTGTAGAGGTATACATAGCATTGGTTTAGTCCAGTAATTTTACTCTTTTCAAAAAAGCAGCTAAGTCTGAGACATTCAGAGCAGTGAGGTGCAGATGTCTGAATATCTATGCATTATGTATCCAGTTAGCACTATTTTGTGGTGTTCAGAGGTCAATCAAACCCTTTCCCCCAATGAAAACATCAGTCCTAGAATTCTTTGCTTTAGTCTGGGCTTCTAACCAACTGACTTTGAACACTTCACCTATTTTTATAGTGTCTCAGTTTCTCTAACCTCTCCTATGACCTCAAAGCCATTTACTATTTCTTTAGAAAAACCAACCTTAACCATTCTAATGCCTAGCAGTATATTTTTCAATGGCTACCCCAACAGAAGTAAAACTGATTTTACTAGTAACCTACAGTAACTGCTCTGAAATTGAGACTCCTTCTCTAGACCTTAAAAGATAGTTATTTTTGGGCTTCCCTGGCGGCGCAGTGGTTGGGAGTCCGCTTGCCGATGCAGGGGACACAGGTTCATGCCCCGGTCCGGGAAGATCCCACATGCCGCGCAGCGGCTGGGCCCGTGAGCCATGGCTGCTGAGCCTGCGCGTCCAGAGCCTGTGCTCCGCAAAGGGAGAGGCCACAACAGTGAGAGGCCCGCGTATCGCAAAAAAAAAAAAAAAAAAAAAAAGTTATTTCTAAATTTAGAGTCAGCTATTAGTAGTCTCTCTCTTTACTAGTTACAGTGATCATAATTCATTGTAGACCAGCAAAAAACCTGATCTAACAAGTTCGCATTTTTGGACTTTGTCTCCACCCAGCAGAGGAAAACATGGTGGCAGTTTATCTTGGAGTGTCTAGGACCTGTGATAAAACTCATTCCGTTAAAAAGTTTACCAAGTCTTCGTATTTTCCGAGTTCCTGCCAAGCAGATCATTAGGAACTGAAAAAATATATATTTGTGTGACTAAAAAGTGCAGTATTGGGGGAAGTGAATCAAAGAGGTAGCTTCCAAGTCACTTACAAATATATCTGGAACTAAAACTTATTTTTTCCACAAGCTGGAGCTATAAAGACCAAACCAGGCTTGCTTGGTGCTAGAGAGCCAAATACTAAGAAATTGCTCTACTCACCCATTGCCCTATTAGCCTTAACCGCCTAACTTCCTGTTTGCACATGTATATACCACAGCAAACCCAACTGTGTCCAAGAGCAAAAAGAAATTCCACCAAATATTTTGTTCTACTTTTGTTTATAAGATATTTTGTGCTATATCTTCTGGGGCTTCCTTTATACAATACACCAACAGTTCATGATATTTTCCCCCCTTTCAAAATTGTCTTACCCACTCCCAGGAACAAGGTACATATGGGAACCATGTTTTCTGAAAATTGCCTGTTACTCAGAACTGAAAACCAGATATTTGGGCTTCTATTCTCATTTGACATTTTTAGGTTTACAGAAATCTCTCCATCTGCTTTCTAATTATAAGTTCTAGAAGAGAATACTACTTAATAATTATAGAGAGAATATTATCTGAGTTTCAGTACAGCATGTATGTAATTGATAAGTTACTTTTATTTTATTTGAAGGGCAGATATTCGACATTTTGTCAGAATTAATATGTTTTAGTTTTGTAGCTACCTCTAAGCATGGGACCTTACCTTATTCCTGACATTCAGTATGAAGTGGTAGATGCAGATTTAAATGTCTTCTTTTAGAAGAGGAGATTACTCACATGGATTCAGGAAACAATTGTTATTATTGTACCCAACACAGGACATGCTTGAGATTAATTTTTCTTTTCCTATGGTATATAAAACACACCACTGGAGGTTCTTTAAATGTCTCTGAAAAACATGCTGTCTAGAAGAATTCCAATAATTATGATTTTAAATTGGATTTATCTTTAATCCAAATCACATGGTTAACATCAGCAGTATGTGAGGCAGGATCTTTCTCTTTTGGTTGCTTGATAACTGAGTTGAGAAGACTTATTTGGGGTTATTATACTTTGGTTAAAACCATTTTAAAATATTTTTATTGTGGATTATCAAAAGTCTTTTACTATTAAATAACTTTTAAGTCTCCCTGGTCATTTGGGATTTTTTAATGCCATATATATATATATATATATATATATATATATATATATATAAACATATTTTCATGAAATGTTCTCTAATACCAAGGTATTGTAGAAAGACTTTTTTTTTTTTTGGCGTTACGCGGGCCCCTCACTGCTGTGGCCCCTCCCGTTGCGGAGCACAGGCTCCAGACGCGCAGGCCCAGCGGCCACGGCTCACGGGCCCAGCCGCTTCACGGCATATGGGATCTTCCCGGACCGGGGCACGAACCCGCGTCCCCTGCATCGGCAGGCGGACTCTCAACCACTGAGCCACCAGGGAAGCCCTGTAGAAAGACTTTTAAACTAAAAAAAAAAAATTTTTTTTTTAATCTGTGATCATACTTAATTTCCCCTCTATCACTAAAATACGTTGAATAAGAATGGCTTCTTTGACTCTGGAGATGTATTTACTTATACGCCCCACAAAATTCTTTTAAAACATTTTGTTTAGGCATCAGACCAACTTTAATTTTAAAATAATATGTTTATTGTCATGTAGGAAATACCATTCTAAATCAACCTCAAATGGAATAGATTTGTTCCAAACAAATAAGATGATTAAATCATGCCTAAGTCATTAATTGTTTTTATTACATAATTGAAAGTGATGAACTGAAATATAGTTAATGTAGGTAGAAATTACTTAGATATTTTTAATGTAACTTCAGAGAGGTAAGTGATGGCTTTGTGTCTACATCAAAGACAAAATAAATATATCCAGCACAATTGTTACTTGCCTATTTCTTTAAACCAATTTAACAAATATTTATTGGGTTAGTGCCAGGACTCATTATGAACAAAACACTCTCCCTCCCAGCTGTGCAGAATCCAACAGAACAAAATACAACCCTTGCCTTTCAGGAAGGTTGGAAAGATTAGAGAGTACACACCAGATATTCAAATTTATCCTGTTGATAAGAGGTCTTTAAAGGTCTCTTTTAATCAGTCACTTCCCTCAGAGTTACAGGTCCTAAGGTTTAGAATGCACCCCCAAAACACGTTTTTTCCTGACAAGACCAGTCCTAGGCACAAAGGATTAGCTGCGGTCCTTGTAGCCCTATGTTCTGTTGCCCAGAGCAGCTCAAAGCAGTTGTCTTAGGATGTGAGCCTGGCCTCATTTAGTGTTCATCTGAACCTTTAAGATCAACTAAAATGCAGGAGTTCTGATGAACTGATCCATACATCATTTGCCTCACCATGTTTAATATACTTTTACTTCCTACCAGATCCATCTCCTAGAGCGTTGTCAGGTTAAGAAGCTTTCATTGTTCTCACCTTGCCTCAAAAGGTGATTCCACTGAGATTTATCTGGCTTTTAGCATTATCATATTATTCTATCTTTATTTTGATAAACTCAGAATTTTCAGCATTAGAACCACCTTTGCAAAGACTGTAAAGTTGGCATAATACAGAGTCATATACAGGGTTAGTGAGTTGGAAGGGAGCTGGAAAGAGAAGGAAAAAGAAGGAAATATCCATTCAGACAATTTGTAATGCATCAGCTCTTAACATTATTCTTTAAATATTTCCCCAATTCAATAAGAATAATATTAAAACAAAAACCTCCAGCATCAACTCAATTAGCTTAATTTTTTCTACCCAAAGGTGAAATAGAAATAAGGGGATAACATTTCATCTTCCCTAATATCAGAAAGATTATGTGCAAAAACATCATTTTGGTCTCCTATGAAATTAAGTGGTTTTAATCTTTTTTTAACTGTATTAATATATGGCTCAGAACCACAAGGCCACTATGGAAATATAGGGCTCTTTACAATAATCAGTGGGATGAAATGGTATTTTAATGTCATTTACCTCTCTAAATCCACTCCATGCCATTCTAACTTTTATTAACAATCCTTATTGCTACAGTAGTTAAGCACAGAGTACCCAACATAGAAACTTTCTGCATTCACTGGGCTTCAAACATACTGATGCATCTCCTTCTTCATTATCCATATCACTTGGCACAGCTACATAGAAATCTTAACTAACCACAAAGACAGTCAAAATTAGATAATGGTTATTCTGAGCTTCCTTCTTTTATGCTTAAAATTAAAAATAAAGTATTAATGAAATTTTGTTAAACCCTATCATTTTGATAATGACAAGTGTCTGACTCATCTTTTTGTCTCCTAAGACCCAGCGCCCATAGCAGCAGCCCCTGAATATATGTTTATTAAATAAATTTCTCTACTGTTATTTAGATAAATTAACTCTTTCAGCTGAATGTGGCCCACAGATGCCCAGTTTACAACCAATAAATGACTAGGGCATTGGGAGGAATAAAACTAACCTCATGAGGGCCAAGTCTGTAAAAACTAATTTATCTCCTTTTGTAACGTCTGCATCCTCTCTTCAAGAAATTATTTGAATAGTCTTCCTTCCATCCCTGTCTCCCAGTCACCTAGTTCTTCTCTTCAGAGGCAATCATTTTTACCAGTTTCTTGGGTATCCTTTCAGGATATACAAGCATAAACGTATGTTCACTTTTTTTCCACAAATGGTAGTATGCTATTCTGCTACTTGCTTTCTTTGTTATTCTTTGTAGGTAGAGTTTTTTTTTCTTATTTTAATACAGTATTATGAAAATCTTAAAACATGTAGCAAAAGTAGAGAGCATTGCATAATGAACCCCATGTACTTCAACACCCAATTTTAACCATCTCAAGATATTACCACTTGCTTTGTCTATCTTTTATTTGTATGTGTGTATTTTACAGGAAATCTCAGACATCGTGTCATTTCATCGCTACTCCCTAAATACACACTACTCTCTAAATCATATGGACAATTTCTTATGTAAGTACAATGTCATTATCCCACATAGTAAAATTAATTCCTTAGTATCATCTAGTGCCCAGTCTATACTCAGGTTTCCTTAATTGTCTTTAAAATGACAAACAGGGTCTTCCCTGGTGGTCCAGTGGTTAAGACTGCATCTCCATTGCAGGGGGTGCGGGTTCGATACCTGGTCTGGGAGCTAAGATCCCACATGCCTCACAGCCACAAAAAAAAAAAAAAAAAAATTAGGTTTGTTTTCTGTATTTCTTAAGCCGCTTTTCATCTTGACATCTAGAGTAGTCCATCCTTATTTTTCTGATAAGTTGATTTGAAGACAACTTCTCACTGTCCTGGAGAATGTTCCACACTCTGGATCTACCTGTTACTCCTTTGTGGTGTTGTTTATCTTGGTCCTCTAACCCCCTATTTCTTGTAAACTGGAAGTTGTTTCCATCAGCTTAATTAGGTTCCGGTTTAAATTTGGGGCAAGAAGACTTCATAGTTGGTACTACATGTCTCATACTGCATTACACAAGGGGGCACATAATGTCAAGCTGTCCACATTTCAGTGAAGCTGAGATTGACCAGTGGATTCAGGACATGCCATTCCGATCCCAATGTTGTAACATTCCCACAAGCCTTTTATCAAGGATTTCACCATTAATGACTATTGCCTGAATTGATGATTCATTAAGGGCTGCAAAATGGGAGTATTCTAGTTCTAGCAGTTTTGTGTGGTGAAAAGTACCTTCTTTACCGGAAAAGATTCACAGGATGTTAGAATTCATTGTGAATTGGAAAATTTACAACCAAGTTCATGGAAATACATGATCATAAGAATTAGCACTAAGAAATTTCCAAATCCCTCTAAATTCCACTCAAATGAAAATTAAAAACCTGTAGCTTCAAAATCTTTGTTTTTAAGGTTTAAAAAGTCTAGGTCCACTTAGGAGGAACTGGTCTTGTCACTTGGGCCGAGGGCGGGGGAGTGTTCCACAGTTATATAACATTATAAATATAATCTACTGGGAATGTCTCCCATATGCGTTAGAGAGCTCATGATATCTATAGAAAGAATATCCTCACCCAATCTGAAATTAATTATAGAATTATTCCCTTTATAGAATGTTAGAAAGATGGAAACAATCCTCTCTGGGGAGGAAATCTCCAGGGAGATGAATATTTCCAGAACTGCAGACAAGGCCAAGCAGAGAACTACTGTGTGGCTTCGTGAGGCCAGAGAGAAGGAGGATTTCCAAGCATTGGGCATTTCTCTAAAACGAGGGTTGTCTCTCATCCCAACCTAGACTCAATAGGCTTGTCATTCAAATGCCTAGGCCCTGCTCCAAAAGATTCAGATTTACTAAGTTTCTTCCTTTAAAAACTTCCCAGGTGAAAATGATGCAGTGGGTCCAGAGACCACATTCGGGGAAAACCCCACAATAAGTACCAAGGGTTGTGGGTCTCACACCCGTGCCCACTGAACATTGCCTAGTAGACCGGATGCACTGTAACACTATTTGACTCTGAAGTGTTTCCTTCAGAATTATAGTTCATTACACTACACTGTGAAGATGCATGCATTTCTCTATAACCTTTGTGCAAGTTAAAGAGAGCCCCCTTAGCAATGCTCATCAGTGCACCCTGCAACAGTGGCTGATCCAGGCCAAACAGGGCTCTGCTTGCCATTGAGTTGAGTGTGTGCTGCAATGACTGCTTTTACTCCGCGTGCCCCCCTTTCTGCCAGTCTTTTTGTGCTGGAGAAGTTTTGACCCCCAATGTCTGATAAAATGTGTCAGTGGTAGTGCAAGACCCATCATGGAGGAGCAAAGGCAGAGCCAATGTGGGAGTGAGAACTTAAGCTGTCGAGGGGCTCAAGGCCCTCCTGGTAAGTGGCCGAGGAAATAAGAGCAGTGGACAATTACAGATTGGTGAAGAGACATTTTCTGGAAGCAGAAAGGTATTGAGGCGTGTAGCAACAGCGTGGATGGGCCAGCAAGAAACTAGGAAGGCAGGCTTGAGGCTTCAGAGGAGGTTGGAAGAGAAGTGAGGAGAGCCCACCAGTGCATGAGGTTGGGGACTTCCATCTCCATGGGGACTCTGCAATACATTCATCACTGAGTTAGTGAGACAACCTCACCCCAGCCCCCCCACCATTTCCCCACAAAACAGCTTACTTCTGTACTGAGATTTGGGCTGGATAATGAACCATTTAAGAAGGAAAACTTCCAAAGTGTCAAAGATGGGGACTTCCCTGATGGTGCAGTGGGTAACACTCTGAGCTCCCAATACAGGGGGCCTGGGTTTCGATCCCTGGTGGGGGAACTAGATCCCACATGCATGCCTCAACTAAAGATCACGTGTGCCACAACTAAGACCTGGCACAGCCAAAATAAACAACTAAATATTTTGTAAAAAAAAAAAAAAAAAAAAGAAGCCTCAAAGATGTGAGTGTGCCCATGCCTGCTACTTTCAGGCTCTCTGTAGAGACACTGAAGGGGCTTGGAAGAGCGGTTTCCCCTAGAATGGGATAGGGTAACTGAACAAAGCCATGGAGGAGGGCTGGAGAGAAACTGTGCAGGATGGAATACTTTTGTTTGTTTCTAGAGTGTATTGAGGAGCTCGGGTTCTAGGGAAGTGAGCTAAGACTAGAAGAACCACTGGAATGACTCGATCGCAAAGAACTGGGAGAGGGTCCCAGGTCAGAAGAGTCAAGGGGCAAAGGAGAGGTTGGAGTAAGAGCTGCAGAGGCCTGGGATCAGAAAGAAGCTAAGCTCTGGCCTACTCGAGTGATCTGAATAGGACGTGATACGGAACGGATGGGATGCCTGGGTTCCCTCGAAATATGTATGCTTCAAGAGACAAAGGACAGAAAAACAGGGAGAGAGATGCTTTAATTCATGAGAACACATCATCATTAAGAACTTCCTAGCAAACAGTGCTGCATCACTCAGTTAGGTGTACTTGTAGTATCTAGTGCTATGGCAGGCGCATGGAAATCTCTCAGTAACTTTATGAATGAATAAGCAAATAATGGGTGGGACTCAATCCAAATGATGTTTTACGTCAAACAAAATAAATGGACTCTTTGTAGCACAGACAACTCTAGCGCCATCCCACCACCGATGTTGCCACTGTGGTTTTCAGCATAGCACTCTATTTGACTCATATTCACCTCTCTGTCTTATCCACCAGATCAAGCTTCCTGATGGCTTGGTTCCTGAGGGATAATGTTTTACTCATCTTCAAGCCCTCAGTTCTTATAAGGGTACTTAGGACAAAGTAAGGGCTGAGCAAACATCTGTTGAAGGAGTGACTGGAGGAATGAACAGCTAGTAACTTACCAAAGGACTCAGATCTTTAATATTGACTCAGTTCAGTGTCATCTAAGCTGCCCTTTCTGTTAGCCCCTACAATGCACCCTACATGTTTGTAAAAGTAACTTACATGGAGGGGGAAAAAAATGAGCTGGAAGGTTCTGGAAGAAAAGGAGACCCTTAGCAGGCCATGCTGTCATTTGGAAGACAGCAAGCACTACTACAGACTACAGTTATGGTTTACCAAATAACCCTGACAGAGGCTGGATATCACCAGTGTGGTCTGGTGTTGACTCTGTTTTCCTACCCATATGTTCTTTGGTGTTTTTCGGGAAAAGACTCAAAAACCATTTCTCAGTTTTGCAAAATGAGCATAGCTGGGGCTGGCCATTCCTTCTGAAGAGATGGTGGCCTCCCACATGGCCGCAAACAGACCGACAAATGATGAAATGTGAAATTACTTGTAAGCCGAGGGCCATCATTTCTAGTCCCATTTCTTGACTGACAGTTGTTTAGATTAAGGCCAAAGATGTTTGTTTGACTTTAATTCTTCTGCAGGTGATGACCTATTTCAGGGGTTCTGTTTTCTGCCTTACCTGGATCTAGTCACAGTTACACAAGATCAGTCCTGTCAAAAGTAACCACTTCCAAAGTGGGGGAGGTTTACTGAGGAGGAGAATGAAAATTGACATGGGAATCAGGAAACCTAGGTGGCTCCACGGTAGATGTGTAAGCTTGGACATGTCCCTCCACTTTTCACATCAGAGAAAATTCTTTGTAAATTGAGCTGGTTGAGTCCAATAACCCATAATCCCTCTTCTAGCTTTCTGTCATTTCTCCGCACATCTATAAAACACATAATCAGTGCCATTCACTTGACACTTATAATCTATTGCCTTGTCCTGCGGTTAATGCACATGTCTTGTTCCCTCAATGAGAGCGTAAGCTCCTTCATGGCGGAGATGCACCTTTTATTTTGTGGTGGTTGCTGTGGTGCATCCACTGGGGCACTTCTTTCCCCAGTTGCTGGAAGTGTTGGTGGCTGATAGCTCTCATCTTAGTCCCCCTCCAACCCTCCCAGTATGAGGGAAGTGTGTGTGTGTGTGTGTGTGTGTGTGTGTGTGTGTGTGTGTGTGTGTGTGTGTAGGGAAGAGAAGATAGCCAGTAACCAACAACTGGATGGTTGATGTAGGGGGACCAGTAATAATGGCCAAGGTGGGACAGCTCTGAAGAGCTGCCCCAGCAGCAGTGTATCCCTGCAGATCCCTGAGGTCTTTTTGTGACTGCAGTGCAGTCCAGCCTCTTCCTCCATCTAGCCTGCTTTCTTCACTCCCTCACAGGTGTGGTTCCTTCAAGCATTTCCCAGTCGACCTCCTGCATACAAATCCGAGTCTCAGAGTCTGCTTTCTGGGTGTTGTAACTATGTTCTTGGCTACCTTCCCGTCTCCTCCCATGTACCCACCACACCCCCTGTGCAAGGTGGGCTAAAATGAACTGGAGTCCACAGGGGCCACAGCAGGACGGGAGAGAAGCCCATGCTGGGAGAAGCCCTGTTCTTTGTCTCCACAAATACTGAAACTGACAATGTGTCTCCCAGGGTCCAAATCTCCACAAGCAAAGCCAAGAACAGACGGAAGGCTCTCCGCAGGTAAGGCACCGAGAGTGATTTGTTTCTGCTCATCTCTTTTCTCATGTATGTCTATTTCCTGGCAACAGCTAGAGTGGAGTAACTGGGTCCTACATAACTTAAGACCAACCGAATATTTAAAGGTTGGCCGGGCTCCTTGTGCTTCTAAAGCCAGAGAAAATCCTTGGTTTTCAAACTGCTTCCTCTTCCAAATGAAAACCAGGAGGAAACTGATCACGCAGGGATGGTCTGGCATCCATCAGTATAGATGGTGTCAAGGTGTTTAGCAAAGCTTGCTGTTCCCTCCCAAAATAAAAGAGAAAATTGCTTTAGGCAACCCCTTGGCTCCCCACATATTCTAATACATTTACTTTGTTGCTCCTATGAGCACATTGTGTCATTTTTTAACTAGGTTAATTCAGAATCTACACACACAGACACAGGCACAAATCTTAACTTGTGGAACCAACCGACTACATTATATCATCTTGTGTTCACATAAACCTTTCAAACGAATACTCGCTTTTAATATGCAATATCATTTCCTTTCTGCTGTACGCTTTCCTTGGAGAGCCAGGAGTATCTGTGCCTGAGTTTTTACCCTTGCTTTTTTGGTTTGAATCTCAGACATTTGATATGATTTATAGAAGCACAATCCTTTGAAATGATAAGACAATGAACTGCAGATTTGGGGCATATTTAAATAATTCAAACATTGTCTGAGACGTTGCGGCTCCAAAAGGAAAGAAGAACAGTCGACACCAGAAAATTTCCTGCTGGAATTCTGCCAAGGAATAGCTGGCCGTCCTGGGGAGGTCCGTCATTATGGGACTTTGCTGTTTGTAAATTTAATAAACAGCTCACATCTGCTTATAATATTATGGAAGTCTATGCTAGCAGTACTTCTTCCATGAAGCACATGGTTTGTTTTAGAAATTGATCGATGCTTTCTGTTTGTGGGATTTGTCAGGGCGTACTGGGGAAAC
Organism: Leucopleurus acutus; assembly: GCF_964270905.1. NCBI lineage: Eukaryota > Metazoa > Chordata > Mammalia > Artiodactyla > Delphinidae > Leucopleurus > Leucopleurus acutus. The sequence continues at coordinate 131,369,994 of NC_139142.1, read as the reverse complement.
GCAACACCTGTATTTACACGTGAGAGTCTAGGCCACCGCGTCCGTGTCCTGCTTGTGTCTAAATCACAGCGTGACACAGCTGGAACTTTGGGAATCACCTAGTCCTTCCCCAGCACGTATGACCAAGGCCTAGAAGAGGGGGAGGGGCTCGAGGGCAGTTCACCCGGAGTTAGTGACAGAGTCAGGGCTCAGAGGGGCTCAGAGCCCTCCCTCCCTCCCTTCCTCTCTCGTTTCCTTCCTCTACCTCCGTTCCCTCCTTCTTTCCTTCTTTCTTGCTTCTTTTTCATGGGCTCGGCTTACTTACACTCCTCATTTGGGGCACGTTCGAAGCATCCTTGGTCTGGGCGTGGTCCCCCTCACATCTGATCCCCATGCACTGCTTCCTCCTTCCCATACAGGCAACCCCTCTGATGTGTTTCATGTGCATCGTTTTCATTTTTATGAATCTTGAAAAATGTCTATTCCTCCTCCCCGCTAGACACTGTGCTTTGAGATCCTACCATGTCGTTCCATGTGTGTGTTATGTGTATGCATTACGTGTGAGAACTCAGTGTGCTGCAGAGTCCTCCAGGGCCACAGATTTTCCTGCTCTGTCACCCTGCCTCCCTGTCACTTTGTCCCACCGTGGTTCTATGACAGCAAGTCTCGGCTCACTTGCTCTCTCTCAAGCAAAAAACACACGCCCCTCCCTTTTATAAAACTTATAAGTCAGAACAAGTCCAAGGAATATAAACGATTTAGCAGTGGCTTCAGTAACCTTTCACCTCTAGATAAATTACTGGTATGATTTAATACAATACAGACGGAAAGTATTCAAAAGCTGTTTTTATGCGATCAAAATGGGCAGAGTGCTTTTAAAATGTTTTCCCAGCACTAACTTCAGTTCTCAAGAGAAAAATATCTTCATTGTTAAAAAAAAGAAAAGAAAAGAACGTTGGCAGGAGGATGGGGGGAATGGGACCATTTCTCTGAAGGGCAATTCTGCAATATGTATCCAAAGCCTTTGATCTACTAATTGCACCTCTAGGAATTTATCATAAGGCAATAATAAGGAGTGGGTGCGAAGATTCATCAAAGAATATTCGCTGCAGCATTACTTATAATTGTGAAAAAACTGGAAACAATCTCAATGTGCCACAGTAAGCGATAACTTATTCTACTGATTAATATAGTCTACTAATGAATTCATTCAACACATATTTATTGAGTTAATGCTGTGTGCCAGGCACGGTACTAAAGGCTGGGGATATAAGGATGATCAAAATAGACAGGGTTCCGGGCTTCCCTGGTGGCACAGTGGTTGAGAGTCCCGCCTGCCGATGCAGGGGACACGGGTTCGTGCCCCAGTCCGGGAAGATCCCACATGCCGCGGAGCGGCTGGCCCGTGAGCCATGGCCGCTGAGCCTGTGCGTCCGGAGCCTGTGCTCCGCAACGGGAGAGGCCACAACAGTGAGAGGCCCGCGTACTGCAAAAAAATAAAATAAAAATTAAAAAATAGGGTTCCATCCTGGAAAACACTGAGCCATTAGACCTGATGCACTGGTAAAACTCAGATAGAATAAATGATAAGAGCAGGTTACAAGAAAAAACATTATTACAATGTGCAAAGTTTCATTTTTAGATTTATAATCTCAGAAGACTATTCAAAAAGGAGCAAAGGTATTCCCATAAGTTAAGTACAAAATAACAGATGTGATTTTTTAAAAAAAAATAATTACTCAAGGCAGCACCCTGTCAGCAGAGCGGCCAGATGCACCCTTGTAGGCAGTGATGACACCCAGAGGCTGTTGTCCTTGGGGCAGGTTAGCACTGACCCCATCATTATGAGCCAACTAAGCCTTGGTCCACTGAGCTGGGAGTTGGGAGGTCTGAGTTCCACTAGGACATCGTGAGGGCAAAGACAATCTTCGGTCTGTTTGTGACTCCATTTCCTACCTATAAAATGAAGGTGCTGGACTTGGGGGTCCCCTCTAGTCCCCTTCAGTCCTAAAGTTCTTCCTTTTCTCATGATCCTATTCCGCATACTGTCATTTTCCTATTTTCTTTTCCCCATATTGTGACATGTTTGTGTTTTTTTAACTCTCTGAGTGACTGAATTGGGTCACTGCTCCATAAATCCAATTGTCAGTATGTCACCTGTGGAAATGACTGGAAATACGTGATTGCCCATGCTGAGAGCAGCAAAGCTGGGCTGTACCCGCATGTCCTTAGGGTTTTCTTCTCCAAATTGCGTGTGTCACTAATAAACAGTAAAACTGATTCTGCCAATCACACACTGAACAGTCGAGATTTTTAGTTTATATCCCACATACTCTTCTTATTAAAAATGTTTACTTATAAAGTTAATTTTCTCCTAAAACTAGATTAACAATTTTCTCCTTATTTTAGAATTTGCAAGTCGAATGCTCTTTCACAGTTAACAGCATAGTATTTCATCAAAACCTATGGAAACATTTATCATCTTCCTTTATAATACAATTATTTTAAAACACACTCTCCAATGGCCACTGTGCAATGATTAGACTTTGAACTGTTAAAACTCAAATGTAGTTGCATTTTAGGAGATGGATGGTATGTAGGAGAGTTTGGAGCAATTGACATATCTGCTGGAAATGTCTGATGGGCACTTGTCAGGGTGATATTTCACACTCTCCTTTGCTGTCCAACCTTTGCCTAGTATTTCTGGATATCTTTCCATTCATAATTTTAACCAGTACAATATTTTATTACACATATTATGTATATTAACTCATTTTTTCTTGAAGTGTAGTCTGCAGAACTTTGACAATCAAAACAACTCATTATGCTCATTAAAAACATAGATTCCTGGACTCAGGGGCTTCCCTGGTGGCGCAGTGGTTGAGAGTCCGCCTGCCGATGCAGGGGACACGGGTTCGTGCCCCGGTCCGGGAAGCTCCCACATGCCGCGGAGCGGCTGGGCCCGTGAGCCACGGCCGCTGAGCCTGCGCGTCCGGAGCCTGGGCTCCGCAATGGGAGAAGCAACAGTGAGAGGCCCGCGTACTGCAAAAAACAAACAAACAAACAAAAAAACAACAACATAGATTCCTGGACTCAATCCTAGACCTACTAAGTCAGAATCTCTGGGGCTGAGGCCTTGGGATCTGAATTTGAGAGTAGCCTCCTCCCTCCAAGTGACTCTTACGTGCACTAAAATTTGAGAACCCCTGAACTGTATTATTTTACAATTAAAATTAGCCACTCTCAAGTATTTTGTCTTCTTACTTATAATCCCATTTTCCTTTGGTCCAATATATCATAATTCCCAAGACTTACCCTTGAAATGGTCTTCACAATTAACCTTTCCTCCTGGAAAATTGGCAATTAACTTCCTCTCTGAATGTGTTTGTGGCTGTAACTAGTTTTACCCAGGAAGATCCCAGGACAGGATCTCATTTCTGTCCACTGTTCCTATTTGGAATTGATTTTAAAGACACTAAGGTCCTTATGAAGACAAAGCTGACTTTATTCTGTTGTAGATTCTGGAATTAGAATGTAGTTTTTTTAATGTCAAAAAGAAAGAAAATGACTCTGCTCTTCATTCCCATTCAAGTGCTTCTCCAGTATATCCCGGCAGCTCTAACTCCAAGTGGGGTGTGCCCCCAACCAACACCACAAGACTGCTTGAATCCTATTTATGGAAAGAAAGTAGAAGAGAGAAAAAACAGCAACAAGACCTCAAGCCAAAGAACAGATTTTAAAATTGTTCTTTTAAAAAACAAATACTTAATGTAAAATATCCTGGTCTTCCCTCTCTCACCCCAATCTCCCAACTCCCTACTCTGGGAATAAGTTCGGTGGTTAGAACCTAGCGGTTAATTTTCTGACCAAATCTGTGTCATTATGAGTCACATATTCAGGTGACTTTCTGTAATAGTTGCCTGTAGTTCGGTAACAAGTCATCCCAGGTTTGGTGGGTTAAACTATAAATATTGATTACCTCACAGTTCCTGTAGGTCAGGCATCCAGGAGCAGCCGACCTGTGTGTCTGGCTCAAGGCCTCTCATGAGGTGGCAGCCAAGATGTCAGCCAGAGCCACAGGCGGACACCGGGCTTGACTGTGGCTGAGGATCTGCTTCCAAAGTGGTTCATTCCCATGCTTGGCAAGTTGGTCCTGGTTGTTGGCAGGAGGCTTCAGTTCCTTCCCATGCGGACCTCTCCATAGGACTGCATGAGTGTCCTATGGCAGCTGGCTTCTCCCAGAGGGAGTGACTCCAGGAAGCAAGACAGAAGCCACCATGCCTTTTAGAACCTAACTTCCCCGGCGGTCCAGTGGTTAAGACTCCACGCTTCTACTGCAGGGGGCGCGGGCTCGATCCCTGGTAGGGGAACTAAGATCCCACCTGCCGTGTGGCGTGGCCAAAAGATTGAAAAAAAAAAAGAACCTTACTTCTGAAGTCATGCTTCATCATTTCCGTACTCCCCTATTCCGTGTGGGAAGAGTATGAACACTAGAAATAAAAGAATGGGAAGGGAAAGTCTCCTTTGTTGCACGAGGTTAGTGTTGGGCCAGGAAACAAGTAAGAAGGGCCTATTTAGAGAAGCGTGAAGGGAACATCAGGGACATAGAGGCGCTTTGGAAGTTTTTCTCAGTTTCTGTTTCTCAATTTTTTTGTTCCAAGGTGGCTCAGTGGTTTTTTTCTAAACTTTTACCAACAGTCACACTAGAATGCTATTGGGGTATTTAAAAAAAGAGGAAAGTCAAGTCAAGAAAAGTTACCTCTTTTGTTCGCCCCTGTGGCAAAAGGCTTCTGGCAAAAGGGAAAATTAAAGTTTTTTATTTCTCCAGAGAAATACATTTCACATGTAAAAATGCAATAGTATATCCAATATACAAGTACCTGGGTTTGAATAAATAATCCAGGCTTGCCTGAATATTTTATTGTTCAAGATTGAGTAGTTGTGGGTTATTGGCTCTATGTCTTGGGCAAGGGTACTGACCCCCACGGGCTGCAGTTGACTCCCTCATATGCTGGCTGGCAGCTGTGTTCCACCAATGAGAGGAGCTAGTAGGAGAGTAGAGGGCAGGAAGAAAGAGAGACCAGGGCATTTCTCCCTCCTTCTCTTCTTGGGTGGCATCTCCTTTACGGTTCCACTTCCTGCTAAGCTGGTCCACCTTGTTCCAGTTTAACTCCAGTGATCCCAGCACCTGGGTCCTGGTTATACCTCCTCTTTCTGTTTTCCTCCATCCAAGGGGTGGTAGAGGCTTCCAGAAATTGGGAACCTCTTGGAGGCTTCACTGTCTTTTGTTTGGTTTCTGAACTCTCATCTTCTGAGCATTTCTATCACCTGTGTAACTAATTCCCTATATTTAAGCCCCTCTATTTGAATACCTAGAGTGGTTGCTCTTTTCCTGGTGAAATTCTGACTATTGCAACTAAACGCTTGGCAAAAGAGAGAGGGAGAGAATAAGAATCTAAACAGGTTGGGCAACTCCACTAGCCATTCGTCTCAACGAGCCAGTGCCCTCGAGTGAGGGTGAGTGGGAGACATGAGCCCTTCAGTCAGGCTCCGGTCCTTAGCCGCCCCCATTGGGCTTAAAGTTGTAGAGGGTTTTGGTACATCCAGGCCTCTAAAGGCAAGCTAACTTATTTATATAGACACCAAACCATGTGTTCCGTACTTTGTGGTTGGGAGATGTTAAGCAGATGTGATTTGTCCTTTCCTGATGACTACAGATCACCACCCTCCCTGCCCCCACTGCCATGCAAGATAAAGCTCTGCTGAGAATCACAGGACAACATAAGGATCAAATAAAATAGTGTGAGTGAAAGCTCATTATAAACTGTAAAGTTTAAAACAAATATAGGGCATTATTATTACTTATATTCCAAGGCCAGGGCTTCCAGGAAAAATGCAAGTTAACACCACCTTTTTATGGGACTTAAGAAATTACTTTGGAGATTGTTCCCGGGTACTTCATTGTTTTAAAGAAATGTTCTACAGGGGAGACAAGGAGAGGGCATTTAACCTAAGTTAACAGTTTTGAGACAAAAAAAAAAAACAAAGGGACTTCCCTGGTGGCACAGTGGTTAAGAATCCGCTTGCCAATACAGGGCACATGGGTTCGATCCCTGGTCTGGGAAGATCCTACGTGCCGCGGAGCAACTGGGCCCATGTGCCACAGCTACCGAGCCTGCGCTCTAGAGCCCGTGAGCCACAACTACTGCACCTGCGACCCACAACTACTGAAGTCCGTGCGCCTAGAGCCCGTGCCCCGCAACAAAGAGTAGCCCCCGCTCACTGCAACTGGAGAAAGCCCGCGCGCAGCAACGAAGACCCAGTGCAGCCAAAAATAAATTAAAAGAAAAAACCAACAATCAAAGAGTGATGTTCTTTTCTGTTCTGTAAAATTCATTGGAATTTATAGAACCATTCAAAGGCCACATTGCTCTTTGTCTTGGAGGTGAAATTGGTTTGGGGCTAAGTATGAAACTTTTGACTTTACCTTGCTAAATGCTCAACGCCAAATGAATGTTTCTTAGTATTTTCTTACATCTTCCTTCTCCAATTAACCCTAAACTTAAATTAGAAAAGGAAAAGAAGTTTAAATGCCATTTTCCTCTTTTCCAAGTCAGAAAGGTGATTTTTGACAACCCCAGGATTTTCACATTCCTGCACTAAATCATAAATTATACTAATGTGAACTAGACCCCTACAAATTTTCTTCCTCTGGGAACATGGATCTTATGGGCACCTGTTTTGAACAGGTAAACATTTTTTCTTAAGTTTTTGTTCAAATCTTTAAATTGCTTTACTGGCTTCTCTTTTAGGACCAAAGACTGAACCTTCTTTTTGATTCTAAGAGGTAATGAAGCTAATGAAACATTCATCCAAGCTGGCCTGTCGGTGACTAATTTCCATTTTACAGACTAATAATAATGATGACAATAAGCCCCATAAGATTGCCGTGTTGGCTTTCTTAAATTAGAATTGAGAAGGAGTTGCTACCCAAACATCATAAAATTTGTTCCCAGGATGCTGCGCGTGAAAAATTTGTCTCTCTGGTGACACATACCCGGCTGGACCCAGAGAGTGATGAAATACCCTTCTTCTTGCCTGATCTTTGTTTTGGCTGCTAACTCAGCAATAGATCTGAATTTCTGTGTAGGTTTTCAGCTCTTAGATTATTCCAAGCGTCTCCAAAAATGTAATAAAGAGCTTCAAATCAATTTTTTATATAGTCTGAAATGCAGTTTTTTCAGTTGAGACAAGCATTGATGGATGTTGCTAGATTCCTGCCAGCACGTGGGGGGGTGGGGGGGAGGGCAGTAGGGTGGGGCTGGGGAAGGATGGAGAAGGATGGCGAGCGACAAGAGGGATTTGTTCTACGTTACACAGGGCTGAAGTCTTATAGTACCTGCCATGTAATCAGGCTAAGCACAAATAATCCCCATGAATAAATTTACAGCGAATTGACCTACATTTCACACTAGATAAAGCACACTTAAGCCATTAAATGAATTTCTCCCTCCGGTTCATTAGTTATCAGCATGCTCTGATCCTTTATCCATTTGTCATATAATTCAAGAAAGCTGAATATGGGAAAAAGAAACTAACTCATTGCATCCATCCCTTTGCCCGGGCAGGACATGTTCCCCATAGAGGAATTATTACAATGTTGGAGATTGACTGGTTCTCCTCTTGATCTTGGCTAAAAGTCCGAGAAGCTACCCTTGACGTATTGGCCTTATGGCACTCTGCTAAGCACTGCACACATTACCGTGATGTGCGCATGCTCGCATGTACCCTGGCGTTCTAGTGCTGAGAGCTGAGATTCAGCATTTTGAGAGCCCTTGAGAATGGATCTAGTGACAATCCTGAGCATCAGAGTTGATGATTAAAGAGGTTGGCCTTAAAAAATTCTCACTTACAGGCCATGCAATTTGGATCCAAAAATGGAAAAGAATTGCAAAAATGGAAAAGAATAATGAAAAGGCACCTGATAAATGTGGAAGGCTCCGAGTCATTTCCTTAGAAAACCTTTCTATTAAAAAAGAGATTAAAACATAATATTTCACAGTGTAACAACATTAACTGAATGATGATTAAAAAAATACTCTGCTGCTTTATTATTGTAAAAAAAAATTCTCACTTGACGCTCAAATGCCTTCTCTTTCCTCTCTGAAGCTACTCACTGAGTAAAGGTGGTGTAGAGAGGAAAAATGTAGGGCTGCCTCGGGTAATATTTACCACACCAAGTGGACCTATTTTTTTTAAATTGAAGTATAGCTGATTTACAATATTGTATTAGTTTCAGGTGTACAGCAAAGTGATTCAGTTATACATATATATATCCATATTCTTTTTTCGATTCTTTTCCATTATAGGTTATTACAAGATACTGAATATAGTTCCCTGTGCTATACAGTAAATCCTTGCTGTTTATCTATTTTTTATATGGTAGTGTGCATCTGTTAACCCCATACTCCCTATTTATAACCCCCTGCTTCCTCTTCAGTAACCATAAATTTGTTTTCTATGTCTGTGAATCTGTTTATGTTTTGTAACTAAGTTCACTTGTACTATTTTTTAGATTCCACATATAAGTGATATCATATAATGTTTGTCTTTGTCTGACTGATTTCACTTAGTATGATAATCTCTAGGTCCATCCATGTTGCTACAAATGGCATTATTTCATTCTTTCTTATACGAGTAATTTCCATATATATATATATCTCACACCTTCTTTATCCATTCCTCTGTTGATGGACACTTAGGTGGCTTCCATGTCTTGTCTATTGTAAATAGTGCCACTATGAACATTGGGGTGCATATTATCTTTTCGAATTAGAGCTTTTGCCCTTTCTGGATATATGCCCAGGAGTGGGATTGCTGGATCATATAGTAACTCTATTTTTAGTCTTCTAAGGAACCGCTGTACTGTACATAGAGGCTGCATCAATTTACATTCCCATTAACAGTGTAGGAGGGGTCCAAGTGGACATATCTTGTTTTAAGTGGCCTTATTTTATTTTATTATTTTTTTACATCTTTATCGGAGTATAATTGCTTTACAATGTTGTGTTAGTTTCTGCTGTACAACAAAGTGAATCAGCTATATATACATATATCCCCATATCCCCTCCCTCTTGAGCCTCCCTCCCACCCTCCCTATCCCACCTCTCTAGGTCAGCAAGTGGACCTATTTTTAAACGGCATTATCCTTCTTGGTGAGGAACTCATGGTATTTCATGAAGTTGCTGGTCTGGCTTTGGAAAGTCTGAGAGACAAATCAACACGAACATTAGCAGCTGAGGGCATACATATATACATACAGTAATGCTCTAGGGTAGAAAGAGGAGCTCTGCAAAGAGAAAAACAGGAAACCAACATAAACAAGACTCATTATGTGTCATCAGTGGCTGCCCTCAGAGTTCATGGGATCTTAGTTGTCATTAGTTAGAGGTATAAACAATGGAAGGAAGGAGGTACACCGGGAAGACCAAATCTATGATATTTGTCCATAATTTTAGCTACTACTGTAAGAGGTACATAGGCAAAGTGGAGCATGTTCAGAAGTGACTAATACAAGAGATGCCATATAAAAATTTGATTCTATTTAAATAACATATGCTAAGACAAGTCCGGAGCTGGGGAATAGAGATACAGAGATGAATGACACCCTCCCTGCCCTGGAGGAGATCACAGCTACTAATGGCTGAAAAAACTGAAGATTGGTAGTTAGGTAAAAGGAAGACCCTAGGTGCTCAAATTCTTGAAAAGTCATCATCTAGAAGAGGAATTAGTCCTGTTCTCTGTGTTACTAAGGGTAGAATTAAATCCACTGGGTGGATGGGACTTCCTTGGCAGTCCAGTGGTTAGGATGCTTCTACTGCAGGGGGCACGGGTTCGATCCCTGGTTGGGGAACTTGGATCCTGCATGCCGCGCGGTACAGCTGGAAAAAAACCCAAAAAAACAATGGGTGAAAGTTCATTTTAGCTCAGTATGACAATATCAGGTTGACATTTTTAACAGTGAGAGGTATCTAAAGGGATAATAGCCTGAAGAAATTGTGAGGTCCAAGTTCTTACGTGTTTTACTTTTATTTATTTTATTTTTTGCGATATGCAGGCCTCTCACTGTTGTGGCCTCTCCCGTTGCAGAGCACAGGCTCTGGATGCGCAGGCCCAGCGGCCATGGTTCACGGGCCCAGCCGCTCCATAGCATGTGAGATCTTCCCAGACCGGGGCACGAACCCGTGTCCCCTGCATCGGCAGGCGGACTCTTAACCACTGCGCCACCAGGGAAGCCCTTATGTGTTTTAGAATATGCCTGATGACCTGTTGGCAGGAATGTAGGGGTAGTGAAGGTTCTCATTCACTATTTACCCTACTGTGAACCAGTACACCAGGTACCCTACTATGTCCCAAATTTTATGGATATACTGGTGAACAAAACCAAAGATCCTTTTCTCAAGGAACTTGTGCCTAGTGGGAAGAGACAAATATGAATTGAATAATCACAAAAAATACATGTAGAACTGTAACTGGGAAAAGTATTTGGCTGGAAAGGCACATGGCATTACAAGAGCAGGTAAAAGAGTGCTTGGCCTTGTTGGGAAGGTCAGGGAAGACTTTGATGAGAAACTCGCAACTGAGCTGAGATCCAAAGGGTGAGTGGGGGTAGAGAAGGTCATTTCAGGAAGGAGAACAGATGGTGCAAGGTCCTATGGTGGAAAGAAACCTCTCAGATGATGGAGTTTCTTGATGACCTTTAAGGTCCTTTTCTTTTTTAAAAATTTATTTATTTATTGAATGGGTAATATGTTTTGAAATTTTGAAAAAAAATTCAAAAGTAGGAAAGACGGGTCTTCCCTACTGGTGCAGTGGTTAAGAATCCGCTTGCCAATGAAGCAGACATGGGTTCGAGCCCTGGTCCAGGAAGATGCCACATGCCACGGAGCAACTAAGCCCGTGCGCCACAACTATTGAGCCTGCACTCTAGAGCCCGTGAGCCACAACTACTGAGCCCGTGTGCCACAACTAATGAAGCCCACGCGCCTAGAGCCCGTGCTCTGCAACAAGAGAAGCCACCGCAATGAGAAGCACGCACGCTGCAACAGAGTAGCCCCCGCGCCGCAAATAGAGAAAGCCCGCGCACGGCAACGAAGATCCAATGCAGCCATAAATAAATAAATAAATAAATTTATTTTTAAAAAACGTAGGAAAGGGTACGGAGTGAAAATAAGTCTCTTTCCACTCTTGACTTGCCAGAGACAGTAACTGTCACAGGTTTTTCTGATCCTTCTGGAGGTATTAGATGCATCAACCAATATTCCCTTTTTTTGCCTCCACAAAGTTGTAGCTCTCTATACACCATTCAGCATCTTGTTTTATTCTCCAAATGGTAGATCTTGAGGCTTGAGAGAGCCTCCTTTAGAGCTACTTTGCAGTTTTTTTAGTAGCCATTTTTACAGCAATCCATCAAAGGAAGTACCATAGGTTATTTAACCTCTTCTTTACTGAACCCATTTGGGAAGATGGCAAGCAATGTAGCAATCAATATCCTCGTATGTACATAATTTTGCACATTTTTACTATATCCATAATGCAGATTTTTGTTTTATTCCTTAAAAAATCTTTCATTTCTCTTCCAGTGACAAAAGTAATACATGCTTATAGGGAAATATTTAAACATTGCAGAAATACGTCACGCAGAATATGAAAGTACCCAAGAATTCCACCCTCCATAAATAACCACTATGATTATTAGCTTACCTAGATGATTTCTAATCTAGAGTAACTGAAAAAGAAGGGACATGGCACAAAGATCAGATAGTAGATGCCAGAAAATCTCTGTGTTTTGGGGTGCCTATGGGAGAGAAGTTGCCAGATAGGACTGATGCATTCCTCTATAATATTAACGGTTTGTAATCTGGCTGGGCTCCATGGATGGCTTTGGAATGAGGATTAATTTATCAACATAGGTGATTTTCCAAAGAAGAGGTTTATAGCTTTCATCAGATTCTCAAAGGGATGTATGACCACTAAAAGTGAAGAGCGTCCACCAGTAGAGAGAGGCCATCGGGTAAGTTTCATTCTCGTTTAAGAATGATGTTAATCTTGGCAGGGGACTCTTCTAAGAGTTCCTAAATTCTTATAGAATCTGGACAAATTATTTAGCCTCATGTATAAAATAGGGATAATAATAGTAATTCTTAGGGTGATTGTGAGGATGAAATAAGTTAATGTTTATAAGCACTTAGAGAAGTCTCTGTCAAGTAACAAGACTTCCATACATGTTCATAAATTAACTTTAGTTCCCATGTCCCCTGTCTTCCCAACCTCAACAAGAAAACCAAGGTCCGCAAGTAAAGAACAGCAGACTCTCGACAAGCAGCCCAGACCTCCTGAATAATTTCTACTACCGAATCTTCCCCAGGGCAGCATGTTATCCCTATCCAGGGATCAAAATGTATCTAGGTCATCTGAGGAAGTAGCTAGGCAAGAGGGCGTTGAAGCACTGCAATAAAACTCGATGTTAATTTTGCAGCTAGTAAGGATAGTCTTTTACCATAAAAATGCAAATTATGTGGGATAGATATAGACATACGTATACACATACATTCATAGCTATGCCATTTTTCCATAAGGAATTATTTAATTTTCAGCTGAGGGAATTTTTTTTTTTTCTTGAAGAGCAAGAGAAGAAACTACCTCTAAATTAAAATATCTGAAAACTCACAGTTAGGATACGGAACCAGCAAGAATGATGATTGCTTCACTCCTTCCTCACCACTACTGCCTTGACAAAAAAATAAATAAAACACACACACACAGATATAAGTATTATTTTACTTACAGAATAATGCAGTTGAATTGTGTTATCTAGGAGGCACTTTGAATATTCCAGAGGCTTGAGGACTCTTGAAAAAGCACCTGCACACTGGAATCCCAGATCCTTTCTTTTTCTCCTTCTGTCTCATGATGCAGTGCGGTAGGGTCCCAGCCTGACTAAATTTTAGGCAGGGGAATGAACTCAGTTCTGGCTCCCAAGTACTTACTGATCACCTAGACTGTGCCAGGAATCTTGCATAAAGCAAAGAGAACTCAGATGGAGTCTCTGCTTCTGTTAGCTTGCCTATAAAGCAAGATGCTTGAATTAGGTGATTAAGTCATCTTTTCCCAGTTATGAGTTCTGTGATTCCTGTGATGTTGAAGTAAAATCAAGCAGTTGCTTGCAACCAAAAATTCTTCAGAAGTACTTATCAATAGGCTTCTTATGATCAAATTGCTATATAAATTCCATCCCCCCAAGGTGCTCCCTCCAGCACTTGAATCATTAATAATGTATCATTCACACTAACAGCATATCATTAATAACGATGTGCTATTTGTACAGGGCTCCGTAGCACCGAGAACTCTTCACACCTGAGGGTCAGAGAGCACTGGTAATGTCAACCCTATTTTTACAGGTAAGGAAACTGAGGCTGAGAGAGTTTGAGGGGGCAGAAGAAGTGCTTGAACCGGTGAAGGCTCCTTCTGCCTACACCGCCTCTCCGCTTATGAAATGCTACTGTCCTTGCTGTGTGTCCAGCTCATTCCTCCCTTCCTCACAGGCAGAGCCAGCCCTTCGTGTTTCCTTTATGGTACCCACACACCTTGTCCACATCTCGCGGACATGTGCTTCACTCTGCTGCAGGCCACATCCCACATCTGTTTGCTGAGCTTGGGAGGCTGCTCTTGGGTGGATCTGGGCTCTGTGGACAGGCCTAAGAATAAGCAGTTAAAAAACGGTCCGACTTGCCTGTTTCCCTGGGGCCCAGCCTCCTGCACTGGCAGCTCTCTTCCCTAGGCTGGAAGCAGGAGCCCCGAGCTTGGTCCATGTTATCCCAGCATCAGCAGGCCCCGAATTGTTCATTTGAGACTCCCTGAAGAAAGCCTGTTATCAGCTGAACTTGTTCTCTTTAAGGTTTTGATCTCAATAAAGATGAAGGAGTCATTTTAAGTGCTTCTGTGTGAGGCTTGGAGAGACATGTAGCCAAGGCCGCAGGGCCAGCCCCTCACCTAATCTTCCAGGAAGAGCTCCCGTAGGGACCCATCTGACGCCAGTCCCCGAGGGACATTCCCAAGAATAATGATAATAAAATTGTGCTTGTTTATTTTGTTTATGGCAGTGGGGCTATTTTTCAAAGCACAGCCCACTCAAACAGGTTGGGGCAGGCATGACTGAGAGAAGAGAGGATTAGGACTGGGAACTCAGAGTTCACGGTGCTATTAAGTTGCAAAGGTCAGACTGGAATGCAGATCTCCAAACACCAGGCCCTGCGGTCTCCACATTCTTACAGCCTTAGATCGCCCTGTAGAGCTAGCCAGGTTTATCTCAGAGACTCTCCCTGCCCTTTAGGCGATCCAGTGCACTGCAGTAGCCAGCCTGGAAACCCCAGCCTCATCGTCAAGCTGAGACCTTCTTCCCCTCGGTGAAAGGCACATGTTCTGAAATTGCCCTTTTCTCCATCACCTCATCCAATCCCTCACTGTCTTTCTAAATAGATCCCAGGTCAAAGGGGAAAGTAATGGAATGTACTACATTTGCATACAGATGTGAATTAACAACTAGTTATTTAATGTGCACATCACATTAAATACTTTGGAATCCCCAAACGTAGGCTTCTGGGACAGTAAAAGTTCAAGAGCTATTGCTGTGTGCACAAAATACATTATAAGGAATCTGCTTACCTCTTAAACTCCATCCTTGGGACTTCCCTGGTGGTCCAGCAGTTAAGGCTCTGTGCTCCCAATGCAGGGGGCCTGGGTTCGACCATTAATCTTCCTCAGAGGGACGTTGATTTTCCCTATGGTGCCAACATTTTAAAATGTTTTCTTAAAACACCTTTAAGCACATCTAAGGTAAGGAATAGGTGAGTCAGGAGTGATAGTGAGAAATGGGGCAGATGGTTGAAGTAAAATGAGGTTCTCTCAGCCTGGACCCCGACAGACTCTGCTGGTGCAAGAGGCTGTCTCTGAGGAAGAGCGAGGAATCACACGGAAGCCGGTGAACCACAATCTGTGGCTCAGAATCTTTGGTGATACAGTTTCAGTCCTGCTGTAGTGGGCGTGTCTGTCGCCAGATGAGCTGGTTTAGAGAAGCCCCACCAGGTCCTCCGGTGAGGCCTGCGCTCAGGCCGTGCCCCGACCTCCAGAGCCCTCCAGGTCCACGCCCTCCCCGTCTTCACCTCGCCTCACCTCTGCCCTGCAGGTGAGGACTGTTGGCATCTTCAGAGCATCTGAGAGCCCACAGCTGAGAATGAATAGTACGCCTCGATTCCCCGACAGCTGTCCTGTTGGCCTCTTTGCTCCCGCCTCTGATTCAAGAGCCTGTGAAGATCAAGTTTCCTTTTGGTGATAGACGCTCTTCCTCTCAGTTTTGTTGAGCTGTTTGTTTTAAACAAAGGTCGAAAACAAAGTCAGCATCCCCTTTTGTGATTCTCCTGAAGGCTCATCACAATTGAAGCCCCTGCAGCTGACCCCTGTTTGCACCAAGAGCCACCGCCACAGTGTATACTAGAGGGGCGCTTCTCAGACGCTGGAGTGCTCCGGGATTGCCCCAGGGTGTTTGTTAAACACACATATTCCTGGGCTGCTCCCCACACCTGCTGAATCACGATCTCTGCATGGTGGGACCCAGGTTTGCATATTTTTTAACTAGCCCGCCCAGGGGGTTCTGTTGTGTAACCGAGGTCAAACCAATGACTTACAGGGGGGGAAAAGGTGGGCTCTGGGTGGGAGGCCTGGGCTATAATCCTGCTCTGCTGAGTGACTTTGGGGGTGTTACTTAACTGATCTGTGCCTCACTTGTCTCGTCTATGAATTGAGGCTGATAGTACCTCCCTGAGGGATTATTAAAAGGGATGAAAAAGGAAATGTGTGCAAATTGTTTATAGAACAGCGCCTTCACACAAGTGCTTAGTAAAATTATTCTCAAGCCCCCAACTAGAGGAGCAGGAACTCCCAGGGTCCTACATGCTGTGTCTCTGACCCCAGAGTCTACCCTTAACCTCCACGGTCCCCTGGGCAGGCACCTGTGTCCTCCTGAAGCATCTGGCCAGTGAGCCACGCTGCAGGATGTCCCCTGCTTGTACTCTCCATCCTTTCTTTCCAGTCTCCCCATGCAGCCTCTGCACTCTTGTCAGTGTGACACAATACTTTCATAGACTCTGAGTGAGGCTGAACTCTTGCTGGCTGCATGATCTTGGCCAAGTTAGTTAGCCTCTCTGGGGCTCAGTTTCCTTATCTATAAAATCAGGCTCAGAAGGCAACCCAATCATGGGGTTATTGTGAAGACTGTGTACAGGGCTTAGCTCAGTGCCAGCACTAGTCATTGATATATGACATCTCTATATTCATTTATAATGATTAGCCTACACCTTCATCATTTAGGGCAGTGGTTGGTAAACCACACCTTGTGTGCGAAATCTGACCCACCACATATTTTTGTATGACCTGTGAAGATGAGACCGTTTTTACATTTTTAAATGGTTGAAAAACATTTAAAGAATAAGAATATTTCCTGACACATGAAAATTATATGCAACACAAATTTCAGTGTCCCAAAATACAGTCTTATTGAAATACACCATGCTCATTCGTTTGTATGTTATCTGTGGTTACTTTCACTCTACAACAGCAGAGCTGGGTAGTTGTAGAGACCTTATGGCTGGCAAAGCCAGAAATATTTATCCTCTGATCCTTTACACAAAATGTTGGCCAATCCCTGTTCTAGGGAATAAAGGGCTTATTCCAAAGCTTCTGCATAGCCCTAGCCTGGGCTGTACGTAAGGAGGAACCCTCTGAACCTGAGCCGCTGGCGGTAAAGAAGCAGCAGTAAGGCTCCCATGTAATTGCCGACCACATTCGAAGGAGTGGTTATGGGGTGTCACTGCAATGTTGTGTTGGACAGTGAGGCAGCTCACAAAGAAAGTGTGGGCAGAAAAGGTAAAAAGAAGGTCAGGTTGGGGGCTTCCCTGGTGGTGCAGTGGTTGAGAGTCTGCCTGCCGATGCAGGGGACACAGGTTTGTGCCCCGGTCCGGGAAGATCCCACATGCCGCGGAGCGCCTGGGCCCGTGAGCCATGGCCGCTGAGCCTGCGCGCCCTGAGCCTGTGCTCTGCACTGGGAGAGGCCACAACAGTGAGAGGCTCGCGTACTGCAAAAAAAAATAAAATTAAAAAAAAAAGAAGGTTAGGTTGTTAGCTGGGATTTAGAGAGACTCACTGACCATCCTCTCCCAGGAGACACACTTCATCACCCGGCTTCCAGAACTTCTCGGCCTGCCTTGCATCTAGTGTGGCCATGTGATTAACCCCTGGACAAGGACCTGTAAGCACAAGAGCTGTACCAGTTTCCAGAACACTTCCTTAAAAATAGCTAGCAATGTTCTTCACTCCCTCTTGGCTTTCTCTTTTACCCCGTTGCCTGGGAGATGGCTGGAGTTCTAGCATCCACGTTGGACTATGAAGGTAAGGACCACATCCTAGGGATGGTGGAACAGTGATCTGGAAGCAGGCAGGATCCCGAGGACTTTGAGGAACAAGGTCCCCACTCCAGGCCTGAATTGCTTACCTTCAGACTTTTACAAGGGGAAGAAAAAAACTTCTGTTTGCTGAAGTCACTCTTGTTTTGGAATTCTTATTGTGAGTCAAACTTAATCCTAACTGATACAGTCCTTAAGGAGTCTTTTGGTGGTAACTTCCTCTTTTCCACCAGTGATTCTTGACCTTCATTTTAATAGACTTTCCCTGTGTCCTAGTGTGGGGAGCTCTGGAGGGGGAGACAGCTAGCCCTGGTGATTGAGGAGGTGGGGCAGGAGGGCAGGGACCAGTGCAGGCTTGCTAAGGACCCTTCACCTTAGCTGATTTCTGTGCTTACCTCCCTCAGCCTGGGAGAATGATGGCAGTTCCTTCCCTCAGCTTAGCATCGAGCCGGGCACATGCAAAGAGGTTTTAATTTATTTTTATTTTTTATTTCTTAAGCCAGCTATTTGCATTTTCATCATGTATCCTCTGATAGTTACCCAAGTACTGAAGGCAAGCCTTGCCTTATACGGTGGGTCACTTCCACCCCCACTTTAAAACTTGTTTTGCCCAACGTCTCACATTGCCTGTAAAGCAAAGAGCAACATCTTTAGTCCAGCCATAAACCCCTTCACCATCTGGCTGAAGCCAACCTCTTCATTTCATCCCCTACCTCTCAGAAAACCGGAAGTGCAGCCGCTGTGAGGTACTTTAATAAAATGTCACCCTTCCAGCAGCATCCTGTTCCACAGGGTATTGTACAGATTGGCCACTAGAGGGACACTTCTCAGAGTTGAAAACGAGAGTGGGTGTGTGTGCGTGAGTGTGTGACTGTGTGTGTGTGTGTTTGGGTAGAGGGTGGGCTTCAGGGCTTCATTAGCAGCGTCCTCACCCAAGACCAGGTGGTAGAAGATGCTGACCGGGACTGGGGCCTCGAGTATTAACTCAGGCAGATTGGATCAAGCCCTGGGGGCCAGGAGGAAGTGGGAAAGGGAACACTGGAAAATCTGGCCCAGACCTGTCTTGCTGGCCTAACACTCTCTACAAATCCAGTCACTGCGTAGCCTAGGATACATTTTTTGTATTAGGACTCAATTACTTTACTTTCCGAACTCAGGAATCAAATAGATTTAGATATCAGATATCACAGTATCCCTCTCTATCTAAACGCACTTTCCAAACTCAGGAATCAAATGGATTAGAATGGTAAGGGATATTTACACTTGATATTTTAGGAGAAAATAGTACATTGGGAAGTAAGATAAAATATTTTCCACTTGATACCCAATGAGTCAGTATTTAATAAAAATATAATTATTAGGCTTAACTAACTAAATTTATTTCTGGAGTCATGTTTATTAAAAGATTGCATTTTTTAGGCTGCATATTTTATTCTCTAGAACCAGAATGATGACAACATGGTTTATAACTGTCATTGTTTTCACGGCCACATGTTGGCTGCTCTAGATTCAAGTTCAATTTCCTCAAAAGATGTTCAAGACCCTCCAAAATATTACCCAGGTTTTCCTATCCAGCTAAGCCATGTCACTGCCTACCCACATATGTCTGTTCATTTCTTCCCTGGGCTATCCATTCCCGTGCTAGGAACTCACCTCTCCCGCTCCTTTGTCTTCCAAATATAATCCCTTCTTTAAGGAGAAGCATTGCTCTTCTGAACTGGAATCCTCAGAATCCTCAGAATGGATACCTAACACTGTAGAATAGCACCTATTTGCTTTCCCAAGGTGCATACACGTAAGCCTCCTTCTGTAACAAAACCGTGAGCTACTTAAAGGTGAGGACTGGACCATTTCTTTCTTTTCGTTCCTTTTCTTTCTTACTTCTTTATCCAGGGTCAGGTCAGTAGCAGACTTTCAACAAGTATGTCGGGATCCCTGCTAAATGCGTCACCTGTTCAAAGACAGACATTCAACTTAGAAGTGCACCAGGAACAAAGGGGTACCAGAGATAATAAAACTCCGTAAAATGCAATTTCCTGTTTTGTGTAATGTCAGAGTCAAAGATTTCTACCATATCTCCTGGGAAATATAGAATGAATCGAAACTGAAAAATGTAAGGAAGCGGAACTGAAAGGCTGCTAAGGATACAAAAACAAAGCACGAGTTTTCCTGGCTGCAGACCGAGCCCCCCTCCCTAGGTGACCAGTGGTAGAGAAAGGCCAGCCTTTCCCAAATTCAGAGCAGTGGATGAGCCTAGAGCCTGCCCCACCTGTGCAGGTGTGGCCTCTCATTCCATGCTTTCCTTTGGTTTCTGTTAACATTTGAACCCTCTGCAGGTGAGAGGCTAACTGGAGGGTGCTCTCTGGAGCAGCCAAGGCAAAGGTCCAAAGACCAGATAGCAGGTCCTGTGTCTACAGCAGCACTCTGTGGCTTTGCATGGGGGCCGGCGGCAGCAGTGGCGGGGGCAGTGTCCAGACTACATCTCTCAGACTGTCCTGCCAGCTGCTCTTGGTGGTAGTCTGCCTCTGAGAAGCACCGGCAGAAGCCAGAAGCAGGAGAAGAAACTGGCCTACGTCATCTCTTGCTCTTTCTTGGTGGGGCCTCTAGCAGCATTAGCTGTGGCGAGCAGGGTGGTGAGCAGCCCCATCAGTGGCAGCAAGTGGCAAGGAGTCCAGCAGGCCAACAGCAGTGAGGGCTGGTGGGCTCCAGCATCCTGATGTCTGGGTCATCCCTCCTCCCTGTGTCCCCCCTACCCCTTCAATAGCTTTGCAACCAGCTCTCTCTGCCTGAAATAGGCAGAGCAGGTACTGATTTCCCACCTAGACCTTGCTAATACAGATGTCAGATTAAACAGTCCAAAACGGACAGGACAAAGGGCACAAAGGTTTGCAGAATCCCAGCCCTCAGTCACAATGCAGTGTACAGGGTAGCTGAGTAGCCCACATCCTAAGCTTCAGCTTCTTCAACAATGAATTAGAAATGATAAGAGTACTTACCTCAAATCTTGTTATTGAAACCAAGCAGGGCCCTGTGGGGCTCCTGGGCACAAAAGCTTTTTTGTGTACCCCCTTTCTTGTTTGCAGGAAATAGGCTTCATTCAGCCTCCATGATCTTCCCTGAGTTCCAAAGGTCAGGTTCAAACAGTTGCTAATCAGGGAAGGGAGGGGATGCTGAGACAAGGAAGGAGAAGTCAAGAAACAGTAGTGCAGCCTTGGGGTAGGGTCCTGGTTCTACCCTCAAGGAACATACATGACAATATCTTTGAGCTGTTTTGCAGATACTGAAACCCTTACTAGGTGGGAGAAGTTAACTGTCTGCTGCCCACAAGCACATAGACCCCAGACCAGCTGGAACCAGAAGGTTGAAGATGCTGACACCCAATTACCTCACCACCAACCAATCAGAAGAATGTCCACGAGCTGATCACGCCCTCCTCTTTGAACCATTACTATGAAACTCCTCACTACGGCCTCCAGACTGGGACACACCGTTTTGAGGGCATTAACCTGCTGTAGCTCCCTTTGCCTGGCAAAGCAATAAAGCTCTTCTTTTCTATTTCACCCAAAACTCTGTCTCTGAGATTCAGTTCAGTACCAATGTACAGAGGCTACATTATGAGCATTAAATGAGATCATGATCTGAAGTGCTCAACCCAGTGTCTAGCAATTAGCAGTGCTCCATTTTTGGTGGCTTACTGGTAATAAATCACATTCAGGTTAAGACATATGCCAATGAAATCAGGGTCAAAGAATAACTAAGAGACATTTATTTTACATGCGGATTGTTTATTCACATGTGAGGGAGTCAGTTGGTAGGGGAGAGGAGGAAACAGGAGGGGAAAGGAGAGGAAGGGGAGAAGGGGAGAAAGTGCCTAAGTCTGGGAATGGTGATTCTTGTTTGCACATTTTGGTTACACTGCACTGGTTACCTGGCAGCTAGCTGAGGTGACGCGGGGCATTCTTTGAGAAGGCTGACTAGGGGTATCCGTTTATGGATTCTCTAGAATATCCCGAGAGCTTGGCTGTGAGCACACCTGGCAGACTAGTGTGTCAACACCAACACCTTTGTTGGGTGAGAGCTGCACTAGTTCCCTCCTTGGGAGGTCTCACCTGGGTCGGTACTTCAGTCTGGGTCTCACCCAGTGATTCTGAGCCTGGGCTGACCTTGGAATAGCCTGGACCTTTTTTTTTTTTTCTAAAGGAAGGAAATTTTTTTTTCTTTTTTTAATTTTTATTTATTTATTTATTTTTGGCTGCGTTGGGTCTTTTTTTGCTGTGCGTGGGTTTTTCTCTAGTTGCAGTGAGTGGGGGGCTATCCTCCTTGCATTGCACGGGCTTCTCTTTGTGGTGGCTTCTCTTGTTGTGGAGCACAGGCTCTAGTCATGTGGGCTTTAGTAGCTGTGGCACGTGGGCTCAGTAGTTGTGGCTTGTGGGCTGTAGAGAGCAGGCTCAGTAGTTGTGGCACACAGGCTTAGTTGCTCTGCGGCATGTGGGATCTTCCTGGACCAGGGCTTGAACCCATGTCCCCTGCATTGGCAGGTGGATCCTTAACCACAGCGCCACCAGGGAAGCCCTTGCCTGGAGCTTTAAGGAACTGATGCCCAGCTCCATCCCTAGAGGTTCTGATGTAATTAATAGCTAAAAGCTCCCTTAGTTCTGAGGTACATCAGGGTTTGAGAACTACTGGTGTAAACAAAGAAATCAAATTAAACTGGTATTGTCTGAATTAACACATCAATTCAATTTTTTTGTAAAAGACCAGCTTAGTGAAGAAATAATTGACGATGCATCAATTTTTTTTAACTTAAGAAAAAGAAAGGAAGGCTTCCCTGGTGGTGCAGTAGTTGAGAGTCCGCCTGCCGATACAGGGGACACGGGTTCGTGCCCCGGTCCGGGAGGATCCCACGTGCCGCGGAGCGGCTGGGCCCGTGAGCCATGGCCGCTGAGCCTGCGTGTCCAGAGCCTGTGCTCCGCAATGGGAGAGGCCACAACAGTGAGAGGCCCGTGTACCGCAAAACAAACAAACAAACAAAAAAAAAAAAGAAAGGAAAAATAAAGAAAAGCATGACACACTTTAGTAAAACAGCTCAAAGTAAGAAATAAGTAAACACTAAAAGCCCTTTTCCAGATCTGTTAAATTAGACTGTTGGAGATCTAGTTGGGAATCTGGAGTTTTAAAAAGCACCCCAGGTGATTCTGATGATCAGCCAGCTTGGGAAACTCTGCAAATAAAGTACAAATTATTAACTTTTCAAAAATTCCTCTTGATATTAACATCAGTCTTGGCTTAACTCGCCCTGGCGTTACATCCAGGCTTAATTAGAATATGCCTTCCCAATGCACCCTGCATTTTTGCAGCAGATCATTCCTGGGCTTGCCCAAGGTCCCTTTGACTTCAAAATCCTGCAACTTTTCACAATTGCAGGCTGTGCACATTTTACTAAAGGACCTTCTTCTGTGGTGGCCTTTGCCCACAGCCTGAGGTTGAAGGAGTTAGAGCAGATTTTAGCTTCTCAGGGACCCAATTTCTCCCCAACAGCAAGGGCTGAAGGTTAGGTACAGGGTGACTTAAATAATAAACAGTGCAGTCCTGGAAAATGAGCCTGTTTAGGGGAGCCAGGGAGGTAGGGCTGAGGAAGAGAAGGAGGTGATACCCCCAGCCCTTAGATTCTCTGTTGAAGAGGCCAGCATCTCAGCTGTGCCTTCATTCATTAGTGGGGAAGGGATGAAAGGCATTGTTTCCCAAACTGACCGAATAAATGACACCAGGGCCAATTCTACGGCCAAGGACTGCTGCAGATCCATTAGATGGCCCCTGGGGCCCAGGTGGGGCCCATCTACAGTGTCCAGATCACCTCTTTCTTGTGACTATGTTGGGTGTAGAATAGAGCAACGCTGCAGTGGGGTTGCTCACCAGGGGTCCAGATGACTGGAGGAGTGGGCTCAACTGGTCATTTTGAAGGCCAACATATACGACAACACTTAGCTAAGTGTAGAACAATTTGTGATTGGCATGTGTTATCAGAACCATTTCAACACCCACCTCAGTCAAAATAGAGTTTTTTTCTTCTCTATCTTATAGATCAGTGTTGTGGAACAGCAAAGAGGGGAAAAAAACTAATTAGAAAACAGTGTGTACTATAAGATTTAATTTACATAGAAAAGTAAGTTTATGACTAGAAAAAAGCTGGAGGGATAGATAAATAATGAAATGCCAAAGATGCTACCAGAAAATTACTAGAGCTAATCAATGAATTTGGTAAAGTAGCAGGATACAAAATTAATGCACAGAAATCTCTTGCATTCCTATACACTAATGATGAAAAACCTGAAAGAGAAAGTAGGGAAACACCCATTTACCATTGCAACAAAAAGAATAAAATACATATGAATAAACCTACCTAAGGAGACAAAAGACCTGTTATGCAGAAAACTATAAGATACTGATGAAAAAAATTAAAGATGATACAAACAGATGGAGAGATATACCATGTTCTTGGATTGGAAGAATCAACATTGTGAAAAATGACTATACTACTCAAAGCAATCTACAGATTCAATGCAATCCCTATCAAACTACCAAGGGCATTTTTCACAGAACTAGAACAAAAAAATTCACAATTTGTATGGAAACACAAAAGGCCCCGAATAGCCAAAGCAATCTTGAGAAAGAAAAATGGAGCTGGAGGAATCAGGCTCCCTGACTTCAGCCTATACTACAAAGCTACAGTAATCAAGACAGCATGGTACTGGCACAAAAAACAGAAATATAACTTAAAAAAATTTTTTTTATTTATTATCTTTGGCTTCGTTGCTGGGTGCGGGCTTTCTCTAGCTGTGGCGAGCGAGGGCTATACTTTGTTGTGGTGTGCAGGCTTCTCATTGTGGTGTGGCTTCTCTTGTTGCAGAGCATGGGCTCTAGGAGCGTGGGCTTCAGTAGTTGTGGCTTGCAGGCTCAGCAGTTGTGGCACACAAGTTTACTTGCACCGCGGCATGTGGGATCTTGCCGGGCCAGGGATCGAACTCGTGTCCCCTGCATTGGCAGGTGGATTCTTAACCACTGCACCACCAGGGAAGTCCCAAAAACAGAAATATAGATCTATGGAACATGATAGAAAGCCCAGAGATAAACCCATGCACATATGGTCACCTTATCTTTGATAAAGGAGGCAAGAATATGCAGTGGAGAAAAGACAGCCTCTTCAATAAGTGGTGATGGGAAAGCTGGACAGCTACATGTAAAAGAATGAAATTAGAACACTCCCTAACACCACAAACAAAAATAAACTCAAAATGGATTAAAGACCTAAATGTAAGGCCAGACACTGTAAAACTCTTAGAGGAAAACATAAGCAGAACACTCTATGACATAAATCACAGCAAGATCTTTTTTGACCCACCTCCTAGAGTAATGGAAATACAAACAAAAATAAACAGATGGGACCTAATGAAACTTAAAAGCTTTTGCACAGCAAAGGAAACCCTAAACAAGACAAAAAGACAACCCTCAGAATGGGAGAAAATATTTGCAAACAAAGCAACTGACAAAGGGTTAATCTCAAAAATATACAAGCAGCTTATGCAGCTCAATATCCAAAAAACAAACAACCCAATCAAAAAATGGGCAGAAGACCTAAACAGACATTTCTCCAAAGAAGATATACAGATTGCCAACAAACACATGAAAGGATGCTCAACATCACTAATCATTAGAGAAATGCAAATCAAAACTAAAATGAGGTATTATCTCACACCAGTCAGAATAGCCATCATCAAAAAATCTACAAACAATAAATGCTGGAGAGGGTGTGGAGAAAAGGGAACCCTCTTGCACTGTTGGTGGGAATGTAAATTGATACAGCCACTATGGAGAACAGTATGGAGGTTCCTCAAAAAATTAAAAATAGAACTACCATATGACACAGCAATCCCACTACTGGGTATATACCCTGAGAAAACCATAATTCAAAAAGAGTCATGTACCACACTGTTCACTGCAGCACTATTTACAATAGCCAGGATATGGAAGCAACCTAAGTGTCCACGGACAGACAAATGGATAAAGAAGATGTGGCACATATATACAATGGAATATTACTCAGCCATAAAAAGAAATGAAATTGAGTTATTTGTAGTGAGGTGGATGGACCTAGAGACTGTAATACACAGTGAAGTAAGCCAGAAAGAGAAAAACAAATATCATATGCTAACACATATATATGGAATCTAAAAAAAAAAAAAAAGGTTCTGAAGAACCTAGGGGCAGGACAGGAATAGGCGCAGACATAGAGAATGGACTTGAGGACACCGGGCAGGGGAAGGGTAAGCTGGGACGAAGTGAGAGAGTGGCATGGACATATATAATGTATATATGTATATATATATATATATAATATATGTATATATACATATATTATATATATATATATATATATATATATATACTACCAAATGTAAAACAGATAGCTAGTGGGAAGCAGCCGCATAGCACAGGGAGATCAGCTGGGTGCTTTGTGATCACCTAGAGGGGTGGGATAGGGAGGGTGGGAGGGAGACGCAAGAGGGAGGAGATGTGGGAACATATGTATGTATATGTATAGCTGATTCATTTTGTTACACAGCAGAAACACACCGTTGTAAAGTAATTATACTCCAATAAAGATGTTAAAAAAATTAAAATATTCAACAATATGATAATGGCTAAGTAAGTTATGGAACACCCACTCAATAGAACTCACAAATTCATTAATAATTTGAATTAACATGGGTCTTTCTTAGGTTATAATGTTAAGCTGAAAAACAAATGTCCAGAATTGAGCAAACTGATGCACAACTGTACATAAAAAAGCCTCTGTGTCAATAGTTTTCTTCATATGAAGAGACTTTCAGTAATTTAGTTTTCCTTCTCAACTCAAGTTTTCTATAATGAACATTTGTTTCTTGCATGATCAGAAAAATAAAACAACTTTTTCTATGTATATTCATAAAATCCCACTCTGCACAATAAATAATTTATCTCAGTAAAAAGAAAAATCATTTCCCAATACACATTGAAAAGAAATATCAAATGAGATTTTGAGTCTTAACTAGTGATTTAATTCAATGAGGATAACAAATAAGATCATTCAGACCCAAACTCATTTTGTCTTCAATAACAATTTGTTTGAAACTAAAAAGAAAAACAAAAAAATGAAATGCCAATAGTTATCTTTGAGTATGGGACTTATAAGTAATTTAAAATTTCCACTTTGTTAATCTGCATTTTCTAAAATTTATACCAAACATATTTAGTTATCAGATTAAATTTAAGAAGTATGATTGTCTTCGTCTGTTTGTGTGCTATAAAAAAAAGTACCAAAGACCAGGTAGCTTATAAACAACCAACATCTATTTCTCATAGTTCTGGAGGCTGGGAAGTCCAAGACCAAGGTGCCTACAGATTCAGTGACTGGTGAGAGCCCAATTCCTGGTCCATAGATGGCTGTCTTCTCACCATGGCCTCAACAAGGCAGAAGGGGTAAGGGAGTTCTCTAGGGTCTGTTTTATAAGGACAGTAATCCAGTTCATGAGGGCTCTGCCCTCATGACCTAATCACCTCCCAAAGGCCCCACCTCCTACTACTACCATCACATTTGGGGACTAAGTTTCAGCATATGAATTTTGTGGGACACAAACATTCAGCCTATAGCAATGACTTTATAGAAAGGAATGGAAAAGCTATGGGGAAGCAGAGTCTCATGTGGGGTAGGGAGAAGGGTGTTGGCAAGCCCAGTTCCCAAGTCTTTGCACAGACATAAGATAAAATTGCATAATTTATCAATATCTATTTGTTGGTTGACTTGTTTAAATCATAAGGAAGCAATCAGACGAGGAAATGTCTGAGGTGCACATAAGGAAACCATCCTTGAGTCTTTACCTTCATGTTTCACTGCAAAGCATCTTATAGGGCTCTGCATATAGTCTTAGATAAAACACATCTTTCATGTGTTTATCTAATGAGGAAGAGAGAAATTTTAAGTGGTAGCCCTTCAAAGAGAGGGCTTATAAAATGCAGTATAAGTTAAATATTTGTATTCTGGCAGGGGCTTTTATTTTTCTGAAAGAAAAGAAAGAAAAACAGAGCAAACCTCATCCACTGTGACACTCCCCAAACGAATTTTAATCTTCACTCTTCCAAAGAAAAAATTTCCACAGTTTAGTTCTTTCTCCATTACATTTTGAGGGCCTTTGATCTCCTCAAATCCACCCTTTAGGAATAACCAACTAATTAATCTTCTCCCAGAAGCAGGTGCTTTGGAAAAAATGATAATTAGGAGGTGAGCAAAAAAGCTTTCATCTCAAATATTTACTAATGAGTAAGAATGTTCATCTTACCTCAAAGACCGGAGACAGACCCCAGAAGACCACAGAGTTCGTCCACCCCAAGTCTGGTTGCACAAAGCTCTTCTTGAGTTTTTTCTTTTTCATCTAAATTTCTCATTATACCATTATGTTTTGGTAAGCGCTGGATTTTGAAGTGGTCTTTGTTTTGAGTTAAGGTTTGCAATTCTAATTGTAACGATCAAGCCAGGCAACACCACGCTGCCAGATGAGAATGATCACATCGACTACCATACCTAATTGGGCAGCACCTGCTAACCAGTTGGGTGGCCCCAGGAAGAGTCCTGTCACCCCCCACAAGGCCCAAAGACGGGGTAAGGGTGGGGTGGGGATGCAAAGGGTGG
This sequence comes from Leucopleurus acutus, assembly GCF_964270905.1. Taxonomy (NCBI): domain Eukaryota; kingdom Metazoa; phylum Chordata; class Mammalia; order Artiodactyla; family Delphinidae; genus Leucopleurus; species Leucopleurus acutus. The sequence goes on along the minus strand of NC_139142.1, from coordinate 131,341,776 downwards.
GGGGCAGGAGGAGGTAGAAAATGATGTAAACCATACAGAGTGGGAAGAACTCCTAGCCTTCTGAACATTTAAAAGATTAATTATTTTTTGAATGGATAATGCATGCATGAGGCACAAAATTGAAAAGGTACAAAGGGACATACAATGGAGCTAAATGTATTTCATGCAGGCACGTTGCCTATGGCTATGCACGTAGTTCACTGCACAACTCCTGGGAACCCTATTCCCATAGTTTAAAATTTTTATGTACTTATTTTTTCAAGATAAACTCTGTTTTCTTACTATATAAACAATACATCTTCTTGAAAACACTGAAAAGTCCAAAGCACGTAAAAATAAACTGTCATCTGAGCCAACTAGCGATAACATCTGCCTGCACTTGGATGCAGTTTCTCTGAGTTCTTTTGAAAACACACACATTTGCTAAGTGCATTAAACAACACAATTGCATTAACTAATTACATTTGTCCTCCCATCTGCTAGTCACTTTAGCGTCCTCCCAAAACCCAACTGTAGCCAAGGCCCAGAGAAGACTTTGTTTCACACAAATAAAATAATATTTAGATTGGGGATGCCTCACATAGTCCAACCTTTCAATTGTCCTGTCCTGGTACATGCTCCCCAACTCCAGTCCTGTGATTTTCCGGGAGATGGAGGTGGGGCTTCAAGGTAGGGTTAGCACACCTCAGGACTTTCTGGCAGTTTTAAGCAACGACTGGACAAAACCTATCCCTTCTTAGCCTTCTGGGGTTTTAAAAGGGAGTGGCTACCAAATGCCACAGGTCCATGAAAAGGTTTTCAACTATTCAGATCGTGAAAACAAAAGGACAAAGCAACATTTTTCAAAGAGTTAAATTTATTCAACATAAAAGGTTTGTGTTTCATAACGTCCTACTTTTTGGTGTTAAAATAGGTTTTTCTTTTAGAGACAGTGAAAGTGTAAAACCGATTTTCTTAACAATAGCCAAAAGTTGGCAACTCTATAGCAGTGCTCCAAATTAGTTTTGAAGTTGTAATGACCTGTGAAATCATTGGATTCCATAGGAACCTCTTATTGGTTGAAACCATTCCAGGGAAGGCTCTTATGTATTCACTTGCCAGGCTCACCCAAGGCACTCCGTATATGTTTGTCAAGTCACTGTTCACAAAGCCAGTGGGGGTGAGGCTGGGATGGGGAGAGGGGAGTTAACTGGGCTGAGGCTCCCTGAAACACTAGGTCTGAGAAAGTTATTCACATTTGCTGCAATGACATTATTGCCCACCCCAAAAGAGGTGCTTTAAAGTCTTTATATCTCTGAATTGCTCCTGAGGACATTATAAATATCAGTATTCTCATTTTATGAAAGAGGAAATGACGACTCTCAGAGATTAAATTGCCCCAAACCACACAGCTGCAGAGTTTAGATTGGAACCCAGGCTAGTTGGACGTCAGAGACCTGACATCTCCCCGACCCCACATCCAAATCACAGACCACCATTTGAGGACCCCTGAAATTTGAAATTTTCTATATCCACCCCCCTCTTCTCCTAAAACAAGAAAAATGTTAAAGGAGAGGAAAGGGGGGTGCCTTCTTAATTCTCAGTACCACTTTGGTTGATGACTCTGAGCGCCTTAGACCTGAGTCATAATGGCTCCATTTAAAAATCAAATTGAAGAAAAATCATAAAGAGCTAATCCAATTTTATGCAAATGTAGCAGATGAATTATCTCTATTCACCCCTAGGTTTCCTTTCTGCATTTTTCCCCTCTCTAAATTTACTGGCTTGCACCCAACCAGCCTCAATTTGATTTAACAGAATCCCTTAAGGCTGAGTCATAAATGTTTCTTCACAATTGTACGTGCAAAGCACACAGATTTGAGCTTCTTGAACTTTAAGGTGCAAACAAATCACCCATGAATCTGTTAAGCATGCAGAGTCTGATTCAGTGGGTCTGGGGTAGGGCCTGAGAGTCTGCATTTCTAACAAACACCTAGTAGATGTTGAAGCTGCCGGTCCTCGGATGACCCGTTGAGCAGTGAGACTTTAGGCAATAATAATTTTCCTAACTAGGTACTTTCTGAGCTGTGCCCCACAATTAAACCTTCTCTCAGGGAAGATTGTCTATCATGAGCTCCATCCCGAGCTCTGTGAAATGAGAAGCTGCGTGCCTTCTGAGAGGAGCTTGGAGCCTCAGCAAACAATTGTGCAGTATCTTTTTATTTTATGTAAGGAGACCTTCCTGGCTTTCGAAACCACATTAAGTCAGTTGTCAACTTGAATTCTACATAAAGATGGCTCTTAGTGGAACCTCCATGTTCACATTTGCCTCAAATACATAATTTAATTGTGAATTAGAAGAACCTAGGGGCAGGACAGGAATAAAGACGCAGACTTAGAGAATGGACTTAAGGACACGGGGAGGGGGAAGGGTAAGCTGGGATGAAGTGAGAGAGTGGTATGGACTTACATATAATACTAAATGTAAAATAGCTAGTGGGAAGCAGCCGCATAGCACAAGATCAGCTCAGTGCTTTGTGTCCTCCTAGAGGGGTGGGATAGGGAGGGTGAGAGGGAGACTCAAGAGGAAGAGGATATGGGGATATATGTATATGTAGAGCTGATTCACTTTGTTATAAAGCGGAAACTAACACACCAATGTAAAGCAATTATACTCCAATAAAGATGTTAAAAAAAAAAAAAGAATGTGCAAGCTAGGCTTATCCATCTATGTGGTGGGTTACAGTTTAGATAATTCTTGTATTTGTGCTAGGCCTTCTTTTTTTTTTATACTCAAAGTTTAACAGTTTATTCAATATTTAAATAAATATGTCACATAGCAAGTACAATTGGAATTAACTGGTTTGGGAAAAAACACAGGTATCTGGGTAAGAAAACTACTCAACTATTAGGAGCAGAAACGTGCTAACATGCATGAAAATAGTGGCCTGCAGAGTACAAGGCCTTATTTCTTTATTTAGGATTACAGAATTAGATTCTGGAAAGAACTGCAGAGGTCATCTAGCATCACTTTAAAGAATTGTGGGGCTTCCCTGGTGGCACCGTGGTTGAGAGTCCGGCTGCCAATGCAGGGTACACGGGTTCGTGCCCCAGTCCGGGAAGACCCCACATGCTGCGGAGCGGCTAGGCCCGTGAGCCATGGCCGCTGAGCCTGCGCGTCCGGAGTCTGTGCTCCGCAACGGGAAAGGCCACAACAGTGAGAGGCCCGCGTACTGCAAAAAAAAAATAATAATAATAACAATAATAATAAAGAATTGTGGTCCAGAGAAGGCGACTGACTTGTCTGAGGAGACACAGCAGCCAGGCTGTGCCAGAAGCCAGACCTCAGCCGAAGGTTCTGGGAACATGGGCCAGGTGCCCCGAACCAATTGGTGTAGGCAGTCCAGGGCCCTCAAGCTCTCCACTTCTGCATCCTTAAATATTTCCTATGAGGTGTCTTTGACATACCCACCTACATCTTCTTTATGTACTTTTTAAGAGCCTACAGACTACAAGGGGTGTCAGGAAGACCACCTGTTTAGTAGTGAAGGTCGGGACACAGTAACAGATAATCTCAAGCTTGGCTGCTGAGGCTGGTGTCATCGGCTGCCATGTCTGAGGTCTCAGAGGTGGGAAAGTCTGGGAAAGAGAAGACAGTAAAGGAACCCATGCTGCTGCCTAGGTGAGTAGAAAGCATGCATGAGGCTGGCTGACCACATGCCCTCACATTTTAGCCCCGTGAACTTTAGCACACGAGGAATCAGTCTAATGAGCTTCCACTCGTTATGAATTAGCACATTCCCAGAACATGAGCAATGGTATTCTGGTAGGTTCTATGTTTAGCACCACATGTCAGGATATCTGGCAACTACTTTTCAGAGTTTAAAAAAGAAAGTGCTTGCGAAAGAGAATTGCCTTGTGACTGAAGCAACTTTCAAATAATTTTTAACCCTCAGACTATTTTTTCTCTTTGACAATTATATAATTGTCTGCTGCTTGTGAAATAAATACTAAGTTTTCCTTCCTCCCTCCTTCCTTCCTTCCTTCCTTTCTTCCTTCCTTCCTTCCTTCCTTCTTCTTTTCCATCTGTCCCTCTGTTCATCCATCTTTCTTTAGGTAATTTGGAATTGTCTATATAGATGTGCTGGGAAGCAAAGGTTAACCTGCATGACAGGCGTGGAGCTACAGTTTTTAGGAAACTAGAATTTAACAAAACACTCTTAAAAGCTTTTCTCAAAGTATCTCCCATAGAACACAGATTCCATAGGGTGTGCTGATAAAACCAATCAAAGGAATAGGTTCTGCGTTCTTATTTAATTGGGGAAATGTCCTAAATGTTACATGTGGAATCTATCTCTTATAGATTTACAAGGCCCATTATTATATTGAAATCTCTGCGAAGTACTTAGGTAATAAAACATTTACATTTTGTTTAAACTTAAAATATGATCTGTGGAGTTGGTCAGCTGAATGTTTGAATTGTTTTCTTCCTGGGCTCTGATAAGTACTGAAATGAATAGAGTAAGTTAAGCATTTAGAAACTTTATAGAGAAATTTGACAGAATAATGTTTGTTGACCATAACAATAAAAGAAATCGAGTCTCTGTGTGCCTTTTAAATTTCATTTATTTGGTGATTTGTTTTACTATATTTGGCAAAAAATGGCCTGAGAAAAATTGGAAATAAAAGAAAAGTGGGGCCTCCCTGGTGGCGCAGTAGTTAAGAATCCGCCTGCCAATGTAGGGGACACAGGTTCAAGCCCTGGTCTGGGAAGGTCCCACATGCTGCAGAGCAACTAAGCCCATGCACCACAGCTACTGAGCCCGCGTGCTGCAACAGCTGAAGCCCATGTGTCTAGAGCCTGTGCTCTGCAACAAGAGAAGCCACCACAATGAGAAGCCCGCACACTGCAAGGAAGAGTAGCCCCCACTTGCCACAACTAGAGAAAGCCAGCGTGCAGCAATGAAGACCCAACATAGCCAAAAATAAAAAATTTTTAAAAAAAAGTGGTTTTTCATCACAGAGAGTTTGAGAAGCTTTGGTTAAAACCAATTTTTCCAGACCTATTTGACCAAAGACACCCTATTATAGGCCACCCGCTTAGTAGCCTGAGGAACTAGAGTTTTGCAAACTGTATTTTGGGAAATGCTCTGCAGAAATTTAACCATACATAATTTAATCTTTAATAATTTCAAAGCACTTCAGGATTTTGAGTGCTTCAAGTTCATAATTTAGACATAATTTTTACCCTGCTGTATACAGCTGGGTTATAGTTTTAATTACTAAACGTGTGTACTGCGCAGATGACCAGGCTGCAGTATTTGCTGTGTGAAGAGCTTATAGGGCGCATTAAGGGTTAGAGTCAGTTCCTGACAGCCTGAGCAAGGGGTGAAATTTGCAAAAGGTAAAAACATTTAAAAAAAGGAGAGACATGAGATGAAGTACTTAGTGTAGTTAAAATTTCATGCTTAGTCAAATCAAGTGCTCACATTTTAAAGAAATTTAAGACTGCAATACGTTATGAAGATTTTATTTCATTTTATCATTCCTTCAAATCTGAGTTGAAAGGATTTTCTCTTTTTAAGATGTCCTTATTTCCCCCAAATTACCTTAGTTCAATGCTAATTTAATGTCTTTTTTTTTTTTTTTTTTTGCGGTACGCGGGCCTCTCACTGTTGTGGCCTCTCCCGTTGTGGAGCACAGGCTCCGGACGCGCAGGCTCAGTGGCCATGGCTCACGGGCCCAGCCGCTCCGCGGCATGTGGGATCCTCCCGGACCGGGGCACGAACCCGTGTCCCCTGCATCGGCAGGCGCACTCTCAACCACTGCGCCACCAGGGAAGCCCTAATTCTTCATTTTTAATTCAAATTTGCAAAGTTAAAGGAAACCAGTTTCTGTGTTGATGATGAAAGGAAAAAGAAATGGCTTTACTTAAGTAAAGTACATATACATACATACATATAAGTATATACTAATATACAATATATCTATATAGTATGTATGTGTATATATAATAATTATACAATATAATGTATTATATATGTACCCATACATTACGTATAGTATATAATATATTATATTTTAATATCCATTAAAGACCACCCTTGAATATATTTTAAAATCCACTGACAAGACCTCCCTCTGCCAAAATTTGTACAAAGATGCAATTGATCACAAACTAATGAAATAGACAGACAAAATAAAGGTAGCTAAAGGTGGTAGGTGAATGGGAGTGAAAAATCTTCATCTCATAAAACATATAGTAATAGACATTGGGTTTTAAAATGTATTTCACTTCTGAATGAAATTTCACTTCTGAATGGGTTGAATAAGAGTTTCCCGAAATGTGTTCCAGAGAACAGTCAGTCTTTACGTAGGGAAAAAGGGATTCTATGTTCATATGAGTCTGGCATTTAGAGGGTATTATACCACTCCTCTCCAAGATTCACAAGACTCACAGTGTCTTAGCTATCAGGGCTGCTATAACAAAATACCATAGACTGAATAGCTTGTAATCAACAGAAATTTATTTCTCACAGCTCTGGAGGCTGCAAGTCCAATGTTGGGGAGGAAGAAAACTTTCCTGTACCCTTCTAGGTTCTTCTGGCTGATCTAAGAACTGAATTGACATGAGACAGATTAACGGGAGAAAATCAAATTTAATTTCGTGTATACGGGAACCCCATATACACGAGAGGTTCAGAGACTGAGAGGTAAAATGAGGTGTACATGCCACCCTGAGCTAAGGAATGGGATAGGGGCCTGGGGCTTCCAAGGACAGAAGTGTCATTCACAGGACAATAAGAAGAAGAGCAGATGTTCGGTGCCCTGCCATATAGATGGGGCCATTTAGATAAAAATTTATCTCTAGAAATAATTATTTTCTGGGAAAAATCCCCAATTTAAGTTCTTCTAGGTTGCTAAGGGAGGGACAGTAGTTTCCCTGGAACCGCAGGGTCTTGATTGCCTTTAGCTCAAAATAATCCTCATGCAAAAGTGACACATTTGGGGGAGGCTTGTTCTGAACCTCTACACCAATATCAAGGTGCTAGCATGGTCAGGTTCTGGCTAAGCCCCCTTCCAGATTGCAGACTGCCAACTTCTGGCTGTGTCCTCACTTGGTAGAAGGGGCTAGGGAGCTGTGTGTGGCCTCTTTCATAAGAACAATAATCTCATTCATGAGGGCTGCACCCTCATGACCCAATCATCTCTCAATGGCTCCACTTCCTAACACTATCTCATTGGGCGTTATGATTTCATCAGTAAATGTGGGGACAATACAGACTTTCAGCTGATAGGAATTAGCATATAAATGGCTCTGAGACACGCTGCAGTAAAGATACCTGCTTAATTTTGTTTAAATAAAACTTTGCAAAATTTAATTGACCATGGGATTTAAAAAAACGTTATCCGTAGTTAACTACCATATTTTAGAACTTATTGTGGCCCAGGCATTTTGCAAGAATTATTTTCTTCAATCCATTGCTTCAAACACACACACACATTTCTTTTTTTAAAATTGATATATAATTGACATATAACATTGTGTAAGTTTGAGGTGTATAGCATGACGATTTGATACACATATACTGCAAAATGATTACCACAGTAAGCAGTAAGCTAACCTCCATCATCTCATATAATTACCTTTTTCTTCTTTTTGTGGTGAGAACATTTAAGATCTACTCTCTTAGCAACTTTCAAATATGTAATACAATATTGTTAACTATGGTCACCATGCTGTATGTTAGATTCCCCAGAACTTACTCATCTTATAACTGGAAGTTTATACCTTTGATCAACATCTTGCCATTTCTCCACATGCCAGTTCATAGAAACAACCATTCTACTCTCCGTTTCTATGAGTTCGGTTATTTTAGATCACACATATAAGGGAAATCATACAGTATTTATCTTTGTCTGTCTGACTTATTTTGCGTAACATAATGCCCTCAAGGTCTGTGTATGCTGTCACGAATGGCAGGATTTCCTTCTATCTCATGACTGAATAATATTGCATTATATGTACATATATCACATTTTCTTTATTCATCCACTGATGGACACTTGTTTCCATGTCTTGGCTATTGTGGATAATGCTGCAATGAATATGGGAGTACAGATACTTCCTTGAGATAGTAATTTCATTTCCTTTGGATATATATCCAGAAGTGAAATTGCTGGACCACATGGTAGTTCTATCTTTAATTTTTTGAGGAACCTCAGTAATGTTTTCCATAGTGGCTGCACCAATTTACATTCCCACCAACAGTGCACAAAGGTTTCCTTTTGTCCACATCCTTCCCAGCATTTGTCATCTCTTGTCCATTTGGTAACAGCCATTCTAACAGGTGTGAGTGATATCTCATTGTGGTTTTTACTTGCATTTCCCTGATGACTAGTTATGTTGAGTGTCTATTCACTTACCTGTTAGCCATTTGGATGTCTTCTTTGGAAAAATATCTAGTCAGGTCTTCTGCCCATTTTTAAATTGGATTATTTGGTTTTCTGTTACTGAGTTGTATGAGTTCCTTGAATATCAGATAGGTATATAGTTGCACATATTTTTTCCCACTCCATAGGTTGCCTTTTCATTTTGATGATTGTTTCTTTTGCTGTGCAGAAGCTTTTTAATTTGATGTGGTCCCACTTGTTTTTGTTTCTGTTGCTTGTGTTTTTGGTGTCATATTAAACAAAATCATTGCTATGTCCCACGTCAAGGAGATTTCCCCTATATTTTTTTCTAGGAGTTTTATATGGTTTCAGGTCTTACATTTAAGCCTTTAATTCACTTCAACTTAATTTTTGTGAGTGGTGTAAAATAGGGGTCCAATTTTGTTCTTTTGCAGATGATTATCCAGTTTTCCCAACACCATTTATTGAAGAGACTGTCCTTTCCCCATTGAGTATTCTTGGCTCCCTGGTCAAATATTAGTTGACTGTACATAGTTACTCACACTCAGTTTCATCACTATCTCTACACAGCCAAGTGCTGGTTCTTTGGATCAAAAGAAATGTTAGGTGAAAAGATAAATATTTCATCACATATTATGCTTATCTCCTTATACATTTTACTCTATAATGTATTTGACTTCTTGATATTTTAATTATAAACATTTCCTTGTACAGTATAAATTGCATAAGTAGCAAGTATATGGTTTCCCTTAGCCAATGCTGGCAACACAACACAATTAACAGCATCTACCCCAGAAACTGCTTTTCTTCACAAACTGTCTTGGGATTAAATCACAGAAAGAGGTAGGAGTAAAGAATTCTTTGGTGCTTTCCATGTTTGTATTTAAATGCTCATCCTAATGTGATAAAAATAACCAGAGTCCTTAAGGAAATAAAAGAAAAGCACAACATAATGTCTTTGTGCTTTTGAAACCGTGCACCTCAGGTTGGGACTTGAACCCATGTGGCTGGGACTTGAACCCACCCAAAACCCAGACTGGGACTTGAACTGTGGGACAAAACCCACAGTCTTCCAACTGAGATCACACACCTGGTTTCAGGACTTAATGAAACTCAGGTTCTTGATGTCTCATCGCAGAAAGAATTCAGTGAGAGACAAAGTGATAGGTAAGAAGTGGATTTATTTAGAGAGAAACACACTCCACAGACAGAGTGTGGGCCATCTCAGAAGGTGAGAGCGGCCCCAGGGTATGGGGTTGTCAGTTTTTACAGGGGTGGGTAATTTCATAGGCTAATGAGTGGGAGGAGTTTTCCAGCTATTTCGGGAAGGGGTGGGGATTTCCAGGAACTGGACCACTGCTCACTTTTTGATACTTACGGTCGGCCTTGGAACTGTCCTGGCGCCTGTGGCTGTGTTATTTAGCTCGCTGATGTGTTAACAGTGAGTGTATACTGAGGCTCAAGGTCTAGTGGAAGTTGACTTGTCCGCCATCTTGGACCCACTTGGTTTTAATCAGTTTAGGTCATGTCCTCAGGCTATGTTATTCTTTCAAAGGTTGTGCTCTGCCCCCTTCCCTCCTGTTTCACTTTGAGCTGCAGGGTAATAACTGAAGCAGTACAATAGCCTGTGTGCCAAACGGCCTCCTGAGTATCCCGCAAACCTAAGCCGGTTTCCACTCTGATCTCAGGACTCCTGTAACATTTCTAGGGTAAGGTATAGAACCACAGCCCCATCAGGGGAAAGGTTGCTTTCTTTTTTCCTCTTTTTTTTTTTTTATGTTGAAGTTAGATCAGCTGTTGGAAAGAGGATTTTAAATTTGCGTTCATGTAGGAACAAGCTTTAGCACATTCTGAAGCTCCAAAATGTAAACGCAACTTGGAATTGGAACCTGGGTGATTCCTAACAGGACCCATGATTTGGGTTTGGCTGAAAATTCTCAGTCTGATTTTCCAGGACAGGCTGATGACGGCTGCTGGCCCACACTCAGGCCCGGCCTGGCAGGGCCTGTTCCTAACCCCTCCTGTTGCCCTCCCTTGGCTCGAGCCTTTGAAATGCCCACAAGCTAACAGCTGCTGGAGGCGCAGAAGGGCCTGGCAGGGACAGGTGGCCCCACCTGTGTCTCCGTGGTACCAGCTCCAACAGCTGGTCACCCGGCTGGGAGAAGGGCAGAGGGATGGAAAGACAAAAACGAGAGCGGGAGGATGGGGTGGGGGGTGGGGGGGTGGGCACGGTGACAGAGTGGGAGATAGAGGCAGGGGAGAGGAATGAACGTGGGGCGAAGCCTGTTCAGCAGCTTTAGGGTGAGGGGCTTCGCTCCTCTGAGGGATTTGCTGGAATCACTTAGCACCAGAGAAATCAGGAAGCCTCACGCAAAAGTGAAAGCGAACAATAATTCTCTTTGAAAAACATGGCCACCTAGGTAGTATTCTTAAATCCTCTGATCCTGCAATCCCAAGCAGGCTTTGAAACTTGATGACCTTTACTGACTCCACCAGAGGTAAACAGACCACACGCAGGCTCCAGGCTGGGAGCTCCACTTGGGGCTCCCCTCAGGTGGGCAGAACATCCCAAGAAGCCCCGGCTTCAGACAGCCATGCCGAAGGCCTTGGGGGCGGGAAGCCACACAGCCAGGGGCGGCATCACAACTGAGGGGCAGTCTGAGCAGACTCAGGCTCTTCAGGGTCCCCGGCCCAATCACCAATCACCTAGAATTCTCCTGTCACTTCTTTTCAGGTAAGGTCCTGCAGGGCAGGGTGGCACAACTCTGGTGCTCCCCTGTGATGCTTTTGCTAGCCCCTCCCGCAGGCTCCGGGAGCTAGGGCTTCAGGTACCTGTGACTCACATGTGATTCTTCTTCGGAGGACTGCCCTGGGCTACGGGAGACGCCTGGCCACCTGCACACAGAGCCTGAAAGGCCTGGAAATTTCCGCCTGTGCAGCCCTTAGCCAATGACACTGGAACCCTGGTTCCCTTGCCTCAGATCTGGACAGACTCTGTCCGGACTGAAGCCACCTTCTGTAGGATTTTGTTTGAGCTCACACCTGTAGGGCAGGAGATATAATTCTCCCTCTATCCTTCTAGTTTCTTGGCCGAGACTCCCCTGTAATAAAATACAGATTAACAGGAGAAAAACAGTTTAAAGTACATATGGACATATGTACCTATGGGAGCCCCATGAAGATATGAGACTCAAAGAAGTGAACAGACCAGGAAGCTTTCATACCTTTTAGACAAAGAAATGATAAATTTCTGAAGAATTGACAAGGGCTTCGGGCTAGGGACAGTAATGTGGTGAAGAGGTAACAAAGTTTGTTTAGATAGACTTCTTGGCCCTAAATTCCCTGTCTCTGGTGATAAGGATGCCTGCCTCCCTCCCTCCCGGCACAGGGAGGGCACCTTTCACATGGGAGTTTTATCTCCTGCTTTCAGGGAAGAAGGGTGAGTTCAGAGCGACCTTCCTGTTTCTGCCGGATTCTCAAATTCCTTTATCTTAAGGTAGTCAGTGTGCTAAGATGCCATATTTGGGAGTAGCGTGTCCTGAACCCCACCCAAACCTTTCCCTCTCCTGCTTCCCCATCTCTTTACCAGTTTCTTCCGGAAGCCCTTTGTTCATAAAGGATTTGCATCTGAATTCTCCTCTTGGCGTCTGCTTCTGAAGAAACCGACTTAAAACGGGCAGTTTTTTTTTTTCTGCTCAATTTTTATTATCAATGCTTTATTGATTTAGTTTTTAAATTATTTATTTTTTGGGCTGCGTTGGGTCTTCGTTGCTGCGCGCGGGCTTTCTCTGGTTGCGGCGAGCAGGGGCTACTCTTCGTTGCGGTGCAGGGGCTTCTCACTGCGGTGGCTTCTCTTGTTGCAGAGCACGGGCTCTAGGCGCGCGGGCTTCAGTAGTTGTGGCACACAGGCTCAGCAGTTGTGGCTTGCAGGCTCTAGAGCGCAGGCTCAGTAGTTGTGGTACGAGGGCTTAGTTGCTCCGCGGCATGTGGGATCTTCCTAGACCAGGGCTCAAACCCGTGTCCCCTGCATCGGCAGGCGGATTCTTTTTTTTTGCGGTACGCGGGCCTCTCACTGTTGTGGCCTCTCCCGTTGCGGAGCACAGGCTCCGGACGCACAGGCTCAGTGGCCATGGCTCACGGGCCCAGCCGCTCCGCGGCATGTGGGATCTTCCTGGACCGCGGCACGAACCCGTGTCCCCTGCATCAGCAGGCGGACTCAACCACTGCACCACCAGGGAAGTCCAACGGGCAGTTTTTAAAATCTGGGTGTCCCCGAGAAGAGTAGCGCCTTTAAGGCATTAACGGGCTGGCTCTGATTATTTAATAAGGGCAGTCCCATTAAAAAGCTTCCCTTGATAGAACTGAGCTTCATATGGGTGAGTTTCAGCCATTCCTTTACCCTTCTCTCATCTTGCTGGGGTGGGGCATTCTCTCAGGAACAGCCAGAGGCTCTGATGGCTTTGTGGATTGGAGGCTAAAAGGACACCTTTGCCTAGGCTTGCCTCTGCCCAGGGGCACTGAACACAGGCAGTGTCCCTGGTACAGGGGAAGGGCTCAGTCAATTATCTGGGGACCACTGGGCTGGCCAGTCAGGGTTCTAAGCTATGATTTCAAAGAAAAAGGGCTGCCCGCATTTCTGGCTACCTTTTACCATGACTCTGATTCTCTGTATAATGAGAACGCAAACTGGGGGAAGTTGAAGGCTGTACCATCTGTACTATTTTAATGATTTTAGCAATGCTTTACGCTGTCTTAAAAGCGTAGTCTATATCAGTCATGCAGAAAAAAGAAATCCTTGCAAATGGTGTTTTCCTCTAGGCACCCAGATATTTGGTTTTTAACTATATGATATTGCTCTACTATATATGTGTAAAAGTTATGTATAAACAGGCACCATTTACTGAATATAAAGGGAAACCATTTGATTTGAGCAGGACAGGAAATATAAACAATTTATACCTTGAGGCACAAGTGAGAAAGAATGGTAGAAATTGTAAAGTTGGAGTAAATGGAATCAATTCACGTTGACGTTCAGTAGCCTGGGACCAAAGCATAAAGAATGGGATATGAATTTAACGTAAGTCCGTCCTAGGGCTGAAAATATAGACTTTTGCTTTTAAAATGTGAGGAAATCTAGACTAAGTTAATTTTAATGTCCTAAGTGGATATAACTTAGACTTTGTTGCTCAATATGAGGTTGGAAAAAAGGTAAGGGTGTTAATAGGATATGAGATCTTTCTGAAAATTATTTTTTTAATGTTATGTATATATTTTTAAATAAATTTATTTATTTTATTTATTTACTTTTGGCTGTGTTGGGTCTTCATTGCTGCGCGTGGGCTTTCTCTAGTTGTGGCGAGCGGGGGCTACTCTTTGCTGCGGTGTGCACGCTTCTCATTGCGGTGGCTTCTCTTGTTGTTGCAGAGCACGGCTCTAGGCACGCGGGCTTCAGTAGTTGTGGTGCATGGGCTTAGTTGCTCCATAGCATGTGGGATCTTCCCAGACCAGGGCTCGAATTCATGTCCCCTGCATTGGCAGGCGGATTCTTAACCACTGTGCTACCAGAGAAGCCCCAAGCTGCACACTCTTGAAGCAGGACATTGATACAAAGGAAGGATTTTTAGGATGGTGACTATGAGCCTGACGGGTCTGAAAACCACCTCGAGTTACCAGATGGTGGAAGGTACTAGGGAAGCTTCCCTTGGAAGAGATTTCCAGATGAAATAACAACTCTGCAAATATGTGAGAGACTGTCATGGAGAAAAAAGATCAGGCACTATGAGGAACTTCAAGTAGCAGAACTAAGACCAATTCATGGAAGGTACAGAGGCTAACTTCAGCCCATTATAAGAAAATATTTTCTAAAAATAGAACTACCATATGATCCAGCAATCCCACTCCTGGGTGTATGTCCAGAGAAAACCATAATTCGAAAAGATACATGCACCCCAGTTCATTGCAACACTATTTACAATAGCCAAGACATGGAAGCAACCTAAATGTCAATCAACAGAGGAATAAAGAAGAAGTGGTACATATATACAGTGGAATATTACTCAGCGATAAAGAAGAATGAAGTAATGACATTTGCAGCAATGTGGTTGGACCTAGAGATTATCATCCTAAGTGAAGTAAGTGAGACAGAGAAAGACAAATGTCATATGATACTGCTTATATATGGAATCTAAAAAAGTGATACAAATTAACTTATTTACAAAACAGAAACCAACTCCTAGACTTAGAAAGCAAACTTATGGTTACCAAAGGGGAAAAGTAGGGGGAAGGGATAAATTAGGAGTTTGGGATTAACATATACACACTGATATTTATAAAATAGATAATCAACAAGGACCTACTGTATAGCACAGGGAACTCTACTTAATATTCTGTAATAACCTATACGGGAAAAGAATCTGAAAAAGAATGGATATATGTATAACTGAATCACTTTGCTGTACATCTGAAGCTAATATAACATTGTAAATCAAATATACTCCAGTATAAAATAAAATTTCAATTAAAAATTAAAGAAAAAAAAAGAGGGGCTTCCCTGGTGGCGCAGTGGTTGAGAGTGCGCCTGCTGATGCAGGGGACATGGGTTCGTGCCCCGGTCCGGGAGGATCCCACATGCCGCAGAGCGGCTGGGCCCGTGAGCCATGGCCACTGAGCCTGTGCATCTGGAGCCTGTGCTCCACAATGGGAGAGGCCACAACAGTGAGAGGCCCGCGTACCGCAAAAAAAAATAAATAAAAATAAATAAAAATTTTTAAAAAAGGAAAATATTTTCTTACAGAGTTGAACAGAAAGGGAACGAGTTACCTCAACTTGGCGAGCTCCAAAGATGGTGAGGTCCAAGGTATGTCAAACACAGGCTGGGACCATCTTTCAGACATGCTTGAAGGGAATGCCCTGCTTGGAGGTATTCCAAATGTGCTTGAAGGAACTGTCCAACTGAAATATTCCACACCCTGATACTTTGAGTTAGTGTTATCATTAAAGACTGTTGTTGTTCTCTAATAATTAGATTTCTCTAAGATTGGAGGAATACTCCCACATATAGATAGGTGTGATTTCTGTCTCATTCGCCATGTGGCTCTAAACTATTTATCAGATTTAGGTCATAAGATACGAATCCTTGAGACACTTCGTATAAAAAAATGGCTCCCTGATCAAACCATTTTTAATTGAAGTAGAATTAATTTACAATGTTGTGTTAGTTTCAAGTGTACAGCAAAGTGATTAAGATATATATATATACACACACACATATGTGTGTGTATATACGTGTGTGTGTGTGTGTGTGTGTGTGTATATATAGTTGGCCAAAAAGTTCGTTCGGGTTTTTTCCATAAGATCTTACGGGAAAACCTGAATGAAGTTTTTGGCCAACCCAATATATATATATGTATATAGTCTTTTCCAGGTTCTTTTCCATTATAGGTTTTACAAGATATTGGGTACAGTTCCCTGTGCTAAACAGTAGGTCCTTGTTGTTTACCTATTTTATATACGGTAGTATGTATATGTTAATCCCAAAATCCTAATTTATCTCTGCACCCCTCAAATCAATTTTTAAATACTGCCTGATTTACTACTCTGAGAGAGGACACACTAGAGGGTCAGAGAAGATACTTGTTTTAACTTTAACTCAGCATTTAAACTTAGTTGCCAATGGAACCCTACCCTTTTTTTGGAAACACAATAAATATCTCTTCTCCCAAGGTTCCTTGATAATGAGTCCTGCTTTCCAGTCTTTTTCCTCTCTCCTGCCTCCAGGGTCATCCTCATTTAACGTTTTTTCTACAAGACCGCAGCCTCAAACACAATTTTCTAAATCGACCACAAGGTGGCTCTGCTTGTCTTACAAAAACTGCTGGGCAGCGCCTTAACACAGGAAGGGTTTAAGTCTGTGCTACACAGGGCAGTCAGGACTAGGGAAACCTGGGGTGTTACCTGTGTGCACGGGTTAAGTTAGAACTATTGTCTCCTGATCCAGATGGGGGAAGTTTTCAGAAGAATGTTGTACGATATATATATATATCTCGGAATGTTCTCCAGCTTTATAAAGGAAGGGAATTTTGTCACATGGATGAACGTTGAGGACATTATGCTAAGTGAAATAAGCCAGTCACAAAAAGAAAAATACTGCATGATTCCACTTACATGAGGCATCTAAAGTAGTCAAATTCATAGAAACAGAAAGTAGAATGGTGGTTACCAGAGCCTGGGGAAAGGGGAAATGGGGAATTGTTGTTTAATGGATATAGAGTTTCAATTTTGCAAGATGAAAACGTTCTGGAGATCTATTGTACAACAGCGTGAATATACTTAACACTACTGAACTGGACATTTAAAAATGGTTAAGATGGTAACTTTTATGATATGTGTTTATTACCACAATTTTAAAAAGAATGTTTTTGAGAGTGCTAATTATATAAATGAATCAGGATAGTGTTAATTTTTGTAAAACACTGTGTTCAGAGTTCTGTGCTGCATTTTATACATTCTCTAAAGATGCATTTATAAAAGATCTTCCTCAGAGTGTTAGCTGTGTAGATGGATCAGGGTAGCATTATTTCTGTGAAACACTGTGATGACTGGTCCATCCTGCACGTTATATACTCTCTAAAGACATATTACTAAAAGATGTTCCTAAGACTAACAACAAACCAAAAAATTAATGAACTACTGATACATGCTACAACATGCATGAGCCTCAAAATCATGCTAAGTAAAAGAAACTGAATACAAAAGATCGCATATTATATTATTTCATTTATATGAAATGTCCAGAATAGGCAAATCTGTAGAGACAGAAAATAGATGAGTTGTTACTTGAGGCTGAGATAGGTGTAGAGATTAACTCCAAAAGGACACAAGGATCTAACTAAGGGGATTAAAATGTTCTGAAACTGGATTTCGGTGATGGTTATACAACTTGGTAAAAGTTATTGAATTTAACTTAAAGTGGCTTAAGTTAAACTGGTATAATTTAAAATTATACTTTGATAAAGTAAAAAGAATTTTTTTAGTCTATCTAGCTCACTTCAACCCCTACCTGCATCCTGTGTTCAGATACCCAGTGCCTCCCAATTTGATGAATCTATGACCAAAATTGTCCTGTCTCTTATAGGTCTTTTTCACCTTATTTTTCAGCTTTCTCAGGTCTGCTCAATCACTTATCACTTGCCCATTCACTTTCTAACATTGAAAACATTACTAACCTTTTTCCTCGGCTGTCATTCCCACTCAACCTTCGGATGAATGCCCTTTTCATTCTGAGTCTGGCTATGGTTCTGCTGGTCACCTCTGGGAATTTCCAGAGCCCATCCCACATCCACATTAGTGGTTGTGGCCTCTGGAATCATTGGGGTCACATAATGAGTACTGAGATCAGTTCAGCTCACAACAGCCTAGGAAAATTTATTGGCTGCAGGGTTAGCTATATTGCTAGCCTTGCTCAAATGAGTACCCTTTGTCACAGGCTTAATGTAGCTGAAAGCCCATGTGCCATATTGAATACTTCTCACCATCTCATCCTAGTTAAGTTCCCCTTCCATCATCATAATAATCCAGACCCAATGATAAGCAAGGAGACATTATTGAGAGGGAAGTGGAGATGTGACCTTAATCCCCAATTCAGACATATGTGTTCTTTCAGGTGTCATCTGATGATATTTTCTTCTTGTGGATATATATGATTTCTCACACATACCTGCCTATGAGCATTAGAAATGCCTGTGAGTGTACTTGGTAGCTCTTGATATCTTGACTTCCAGGATAATTGCTTAAACATGTAGGTATCTTGCCAAGAGCCTTGCATCAATTGTGATAAGATAAATATTGGAATTAAAAACCCTTTAACTCAGATAGGGTACAAGGAACAACCCAGCTCTAACTCCTAAACTATGCTTTTAATCACAAAGGAAGTTGTATAAATATTTCAGTTATAAGATTTAAAAAAAGAATGTGGATTATCACCGGATGCTTTATACACACACAATGTTAGGATGCTGTGAAACGGAGACTAAGGGAAGATAAACACTGATTAAGGCAGGTTTTATGCTGTATCTCTACCCCCTTAAAGTGAGAGCTTTGTTTGTGTCTTTTATCTCAGTCTAACTTTCCTCACCATTTCCGTTATTTAGTCATGTGATCTTGGTCAGCCATATAACCAGGGATGATATTATAAATGTTCCAGCTGACGTAAGGCAGAGTCTGGCTCATCAGAGGATGGTCCCCAAATTTCCGGCTGTGCTAGGCATTAATCCTTCCTTGGTGGATTGTGGTGAGGTCGAGGAGGTCCTGGGGAAGGTCTGGGACATCTGGAGCAAGAGAAGCACTTCGGAGTCTTGGGGCAATAGCTATTTACTACTTGGTTTAGAATCGTTTCACTATTAAATGAACGGATATGACTGCACTAGTGCATAACGGCTGCCTATAATCTTTTTGAGGTTATGTTCCTCATCTGTTAAATGGGGATAAAATCCACTTTGCCTGCCTAATAGTGTCGTTGAACCATGTTTGTAAATATTCTCCGAGCACAGTAAAGCCCTGAATAACAGAAGTATGAGATTAGAGTTTTTATTTTGTGGGTAAATGTGCTTCTGGTAGGGAAGGTGAGGCACTTGCCCAGGGCGTGAGGGTTCATAGGGGCTGAGGTTGTAAGAGGGACCAGCTCTAATCAGAGTACCCAGAATTTCAACAAACCTAAGAGCTGATGATGGACAGTGGGGTAGGCCTTCCAGAAGAGAGCTTTCAAAAGCTACTGGAGCCAGACTACAGGCTCCGAGGACTGAAACTCTGGGAAAAGGAAGAGGTGAACAAGAGCCCCCCCACCCCCAGGAGCTGTTTCCCAGGACTGCCCTTCACCTGCTCCCTGAAGTGTGATTTGGGGTGAGTGGATAAGGGATGGAGAGTAAAGGTAAATGATGTTTCAACTCTGACACCATCAGGGGTTTTCTGCCAAAGGGAATATGATTAAAAGTGTGTGGCTCATAACAGAACTCCGTGCATGTTTGATAGTTAATGCTAATTGCCTATGTAATGTATACTGAAAAATATTGTGTGGAACATGTTTAAGTTAAAATTATTTAAGTTAAAATGTATTTATTATTTATCTGAAATATCAAAAGTATCTAAATTACATGCCTGTTTAATTAGATTTCTCTGACGATTTGGCTCTCCTTGGTGGATCTTTGTTTTGTAGAATTTGCTTATTAAATTCCTTACGGTGGGCTTCCCTGGTGGCGTGGTGGTTGAGAGTCCGCCTGCCGATGCAGGGGTCGCGGCTTCGTGCCCCGGTCTGGGAGGATCCCACATGCCGCTGAGTGGCTGGGCCCGTGGGCCATGGCCGCTGGGCCTGCACATCTGGAGCCTGTGCTCCGCAACGGGAGAGGCCACAACAGTGAGAGGCCCGCGTACCGCAAAAAAAAATAAAAATAAAAAAAATTCCTTACAGTAACAGTCTAAATTCCATTGCATTGTAACATAGCTTCTACGGTGATCACATCTAACTCATTGCATTATTTTGTGTATTAACCATTCATTAATGAGCAAACACATTTAACATTAATGTTATGAGCTAGTTTGTTATGAGCTAACATTAATGTTATGAGCTAGTTTGAGCATGTACTGGCATATAAGCAACTGAGAATTGTTCTTCAAATTTTATTTGTTGAAACACACAATACCATCTTTCATGGCCTAAGTTTCTTTTCCATTTTTTGGACTGCATTGCATCTCTTGACAAATGACTTTCTTTTTTTAAAGTGATTTTTAAAAATTAATTTATTATTTATTTATTTTTGGCTGCATTTGGTCTTCATTCCTAAGCATGGGCTTTCTCTAGTTGCGGCGAGCGGGGGCTACTCTTCCTTGTGGTGTGCGGGCTTCTCATTGCGGTGGCTTCTCTTGTTGTGGAGCACAGGCTCTAGAGCACAGGCTCAGTAGTTGTGGCACACGGGCTTAGTTGCTCTGCAGCATGTGGGATCTTCCCGGACTAGGGATCGAACCCGTGTCCCCTGCGTTGGAAGGCAGATTCTTAACCACTGCGCCACCAGGGAAGTCCCGACTAATGACTTTTTAAAATGTTCTCTGACCTAAAAAGAGCACTATCATCAAAATTCATTCTGATGATAGTTCCCTTATTCAACACCACATACGAAAATTTCTCTTGCTCCCATGCTGGGAGAATATTTAGTAACTCCATGTAAAAGAATTCCATAGGAATGAAACCATTTCAAAAGAGAGTCATGGTAAGTGCCATAATAATTATCCACTTCAAGTAGGAATTTCTTCACCTATTCATAAATAATGTTCCTTTTAATGACATCCTTGACACTTAAAAGGCTTTTTTTTTTTTTTTTGGCCAATACTTTCTTTAATGCATTCAACAAATTCCTTTAAGTAAAGGAGTTCTATAATAAAGCTGTTTGTTCTTTCAGCATACATAATTCTATTGCTAAAGAGATACTGAAAAATATGAACAAGAAATAAGTAGGCTTCACTCCATGGATTATTGGGGTCTTTTCTTCAGCATTTAACTATCGTTTCAGTACTTCAAATAGACTGACATTCTCACACCTGCATTTGTTAAAGAGAGGCAACAAGGTTTGAATAACAGAATTGAAGAATACTGAATGACAACTGTGTGAGGGGTCTGCCAGACCACCTCCATACTCAGAAATGTGCTAAAAGAACTCATGGGACTCAGCGTTTAGTCGTGTTCATGACTAAGACTTGTTACAGAGGCATGGCAAGGATACATAGCCAGGTCAGAAGGGGAAAAGACACCTGTGGGGTCTGGAAGAATCAGTGCTGGCTTCCCTGCGCTCTCTTCCTCTTATGGGGTCACACAGAATGCACAGCGGTTAAGACTCCGAGCTTCCCCTGCAGGGGGCATGGGTTCCATCCCTGGTTGGAGAACTCAGATCCCGTGTGCTCCATAGCACGGCCCAGAAAAGCAAAAATCCCCTGGCAACATGTATGCAATGTTTCTGCCCAGGGAAGCCCATTAGTGTCTCAGTGCCCGAATTTGCTTTTTTTTTTTTTAATAAATATTTTAGAATAGTTTTAGGTTTACAGAAAAACTATGAAGATAGTAGAGTCCCCATATACCCATTTTCCTCTATTATTGACATCTTACATTCATATGGTAATGTTTATCACAATTAGCAAACCAATATTGATACTTCATTATTATCTAAAGCCTATAGTTTATTCAGATTCCCTTAATTTTTACCCAAGTCCTTTTTCTGTTCCAGAATCCCATCCAGGAGCCCACATTATAATTAGTCATCACGTCTGCTCAGACCCTTCCTGACTGTGATAGTTTCTCAGACTTCCCTTGTGTATTGATCCAAAGTCACTTCTAATTAGCAGTGGTTATTGATTTGGGATTTTGGTTAAAGAATTGTTTCTCCCTTTCTTGAATATGCAAAATAAGTGCTTTTACTTCTCAGTTCCCTCTTTTGGTCTTCCCTCAGCTAAATCTGCAGGAGGGACCATAAGGAATTCTCCAGATCTTTACTGGGGAGGGAGCACTGATTTTTAGCCAGTGCTGCCGGTTAAGCAATGGAAACACCAGTACCTGTGGGCAGAAGGAAAGCTCTAATTGCCAAACTCTTGCAATTTATTGAAAAAAGCCAAATATAAGACATTCAGGGCATTCTGACAAGGTCAACATAGGATGCAGGGCAAAATTATATAGGACATGTTCTACATATACAGGCATCTGGTAACCCTATCTTGGGGTCACCACCCTGGGACCTTCCTGTGGCCCAGGCAAGGCTCCCGCTCACCCTGAAGACGGAGGCAGCCTGGGATCCAGGGTGTGGGTGGTCGAGCTGATCCCGCCCCACCCCGTGGCCTCCGCTGCAGGGAGCCTGCCTCCTTTTTCTGAACTTTCTGGCCCTGGTGCGAACCTTGCTGGCACCCGTGGGCTTTTAATATTTTCCGTTCCTGGCTGTTATACAATATTTCACCTCAAAAATGCATCCTCCCCGTCACCAAAGGGCACGCTGTTCCAGAGAGGACCCGGCTGGGTGAGTGGAAGTGACCCACCGCGTCCTGGGGCTTGGAGGAGGCCCAGCCCAGCGCTTTGGAGAAGAAGGTGGCAGAAATGTCTCCGCATTTGTGGGGAGACAGGGCCAGCTCTTGAGTCAGCCCGAGGCCCAGGCTCCTGGGCCAGCCTGAGGCCTCGTGGTCCCACTCGAAGCCCCCCTGGAAGCCCAGATCCACGGTCAGCAGGGGGGCCACCCGCCCCTCCCGTTTGGGACTCCAGTCCCATCCCTCCCACTTGCCCTCTGACCCCGGTCAAGTGGCTTCACTTCTCGGAGCCCAGTGTCCCTGCCTGTACGGTGGGGATGACGACAGTACCTGCCTTTCGGTGTCCTTGTGAGGCTCAAATGCCGCCCGTTTGGACCATCCGGAAGCTTTAAGGCCCACCCTGCGGCGCCCCTCCTCGGCGGTGCTGATTCAACCGGTGTGGGTGAGGCCGGGACATCGGTGGTTTTTAAAAGCGCTCAGGTGGGTGTCCCTGGTGGCGCAGTGGTTGAGAGTCCGCCCGCCGATGCAGGGGACACGGGTTCGTGCCCCGGTCCGGGAAGATCCCACATGCCGTGGAGCGGCTGGGCCCGTGAGCCATGGCCGTTGAGCCTGCGCGTCCGGAGCCTGGGCGTCGAGCCTGCGCATCCGGAGCCTGTGCGTCGAGCCTGCGCGTCCGGAGCCTGCGCTCCGCAACGGGAGAGGCCACGGCAGTGAGAGGCCCGCGTACCGCAAAAAAAAAAAGCGCTGAGGTGATTCTCACTCGCAGCTGAGAACCGCTGCTCTGAGGGGAAAGTTCCTCCCAAGGGGACTCTTGCCAGGCGCCGGCTGCTGCCTTGATGAGCGAGGGCGCCACACGCCCATTTTCCTGAAAATATGACCCCAGGGACGGCCACGGGAGAATGAAGCGAGCAGAGAGCCAGGTGCCTGCTGGGAGAGGCGGGAGGACGCTTGGGGGCCTTGGCGGGGAGAGCCATCTGCTTTCCTCATCCTGAGGAGAGGAGATCTGCAGAAGGTCCCACAGCCCAGAGGAGGAAAACAGCTGGAGAGCCGGGCGCCTGGGGAGGGGGTGGCGGAGTGGAGAACAGCTCGCTTCTCCCGGGGACGCCTTCGCCCCCAGAGCCGGCCTTGGACCCAGGCAGGAGGACAGCTTCTCTCCGGGGCAGCGCAGCCCCTGCCTGGGGGCTGCAGCCAGAGTCCAGTTTCCCCAGCGGAGACCGGAGCCCTCGGCCTCCCCGGACCCCAGGTTCTCAAAGGGGCAGCGACCAAGCGGGGGGTTAGACAGCTAGAGCCCCCGTGGGCGACTTCGGCCATGGGAAGAAGAGGCTGGACACCCTGTTCTGGGGTTGACTCACAGCCAGGGTCCCAGGCTCCTGGCCAGTGGGAGGGAAGGAGAGGGAGGGAAGGAGAAGGGGGGAGGTACAGGAGCGTGGTGCGGGGGCTTCCAACCCTTATGAGGGATGCCTGTGGTTAATGAATCCTCAGGGGGCATTTTAGTGTCCCCTGAGAAGAGGCAAGTCAAGATGGGCACTTTTCTTTGCAGTGTGTTGGGAAGTGGTAGTGCTTCTATGTAGCCCCCATTCGCTGAGGGCTCAGTTCTTTTGGGGTCCTAATCTTGTGGGGCTAGAGGTTTATTAGGTCCTCCACCTTGAGTGCCCTGAGTTTCTCTCTTATCCTCTTACCTCCATGAGGCTATGAAAACTGAAGTTCAAGTTCATTTTCAAGACTGGGAGGTCTATCACTGATTGGCTGACCTTATGAAGTCCTTAAGATAAAAGCTGATTTCAATGCTTAGCTTACCTCTCTGGATTCTTGGGGTTTTGACCTCAGTATTTCTTACTTTTCCCCCCAGCTCATCAGTGTGTTTAAGAAATTTAAAAAATTTTAGTCAGAATTTGATTTCAGAAGGATGCTTGTTCAGGGTACCTACTCCATCTTACTACCAGAGAGGGAAGTGTTCTCAGTCTTTTAACCTAGAAATTGAGATAGTCAGATTGGAAGAGTAGGTCCTAACATTTTTGGGACAGACTCTTAAAAATTTGATGAAAGTTAGGGTCTGGGGACTCTCTTTCCAGGAAAATGTATGTGCACACACACAAAATGTATGCATGTTCGTTCCCCTGAAGCTGTTCATGGACTCAAGATTAAGAACTCACAGACAAGCTGCTCTCTGCTATCCCAGACAGAGCTAACATGGCCTTGCTGTGTTCTCCATCCTGGGGAGAGAGTTTCCATGTCTCCTCTTAATAGGTCTGAAGAGCACAGACTTTCCTTTGTGAACCAGGGCTTTCAGGAACTCCAGGACCTGATGGGGAAGGGAAACGGACTTACCAGCTAAGAGTCACATGGAGCTGAAGCAGACCCCCTCTATCTTCATTCATTCATTCATTCAAAAAACGTTTACTAACCTAGTTCCAGTTAGCTATTGCTGTATAACAAACTACCCCAAAATTTAATGACTGAAAACAAGAGCAACTTTTTTTTTTCCTCTCTCTCTCATGGTTCTTTTGGTGACTGGGCTCAGCTAGATGGTTTTCACTTAGGATTTTTCGTGTGGTTGCAGTCACGCAGTGGCTGAGGCTGGAGTCGTCTTGAAGACTTAAGTGTCATGTCTAGCAGTGATATTGTCAGCTAGAACCTCTGCTGGAGTTGTCAGCTGGAACCCCTTTATGTGGGTTCCTTTATGTGCAAAGTCCCTCATTTCTCCAACTGGTCTACTGTGATACCAAAAGAAGGCCCCCAGTCACACAGGGCAGGTGCTATTAACAGCCAGAGGAAGCCCTCCGGAGGCAGCCAAGTTCAATGCCTAAGTTAATCAGGTCGTGGAGGTAGGGAGAGGTATCAGGTTTCAGAACAGACACCAAGACTTCTCTCCATTTTAAGCCTAATTGGGAACATTCCCGCAATCACCAAGCCTTGTTTTTTCCACAGCAAAGCCACTTGGCAGCAACTACACCATTTTGGGTCATTCAGATGATACCCAAAGTGAGGGCTAGATTTCAGCTTTTTAGCTTGACTAGAGACGTAGGCTTGTGGGGAGTACATCAGCTAGCGCTCAGCCAAAGCAACTTGAGCAGAAAAGGGTTAACGCAGCAGGCTTGAGACCTGCTGTGCTAGAAAGGCCTGTATACAAGGCTGGCCCTTGGTGGGCATTTAGGAACCGGGAATTTTGGAAGTTGGATTTAGGAGTCCTGCCACCTTAACTGATCAGAATGGATATCTGTGCCTAAACCGTTTATACAAATAATCTGGTTTGTGCTGAGCACCTGAGTTCCTTCTGTTCCTCTGAGATTTTGGCACATCGCGAGCAGAGGGTACCTATATGACTAGGTCCCAGTAAAAACCCTGGGCATCGAGTCTCTAACGAACTTCTCTGGTAGACAGTATTTCAAAAGTGTTGTCATGACTCATTGCTGGAGGAATTAAGCATGTCCTGTGTGACTCCACTGGGAGAAGACTCCAGACTTTCTGCCCTATGCACCTTGTTCTGCTGGTTTTGCTTTGCATCCTTTTGCTGTAATAAGTCCCAGCTGGGAGTACCACTATATTCTGCATCCTGGGAGTCCTTCTAGCAACTCACCAAACCTGGCTTTGGTCTTGGTCCCCCAATATACCACCCAGTTCTTATTTTCCTTCATTCTATTAGATCTTATACCTAAAAACATGTTAGGGAGAGTTGGAAGGGGAAAGAAAATTTTCTATCCATCAATCGCATGATATCCCCTTGTCCCTTTCCATTTCTGCTTCATTCAGACGCACTCCTTAAACCACTTATCTTTTCTCATATCTTCTTCTCTCAGAATTACAGAAAGAAACTGTTTCTAAAGAAGCTGACCAACTGTGACAGAGATGCCTGGATATATTGTTCTACAGACCACAGCACTTCCTGTATGTTGGTTTCTGATAGAGTGAGCCTTGATTTCTCAGTCTTTACTGCCTCCTTTTACTTTAACCTCCCTCTTTTAAATGTGTTTTTCTCCCTGTTCCTCTGCTGCAGTATCCGTCTGTATATTTTATTCATTTTGGAGATGTCCATGAATCTCTTATCTCACAATCTCAATACTTGAATGTTTGTGTATCTTCCTCTCTGACAACTAAATACATTTCAAATTTTTTTTTGCAGGGAAGCCTAGAGAAAGAAACCATCGGAGTACGTAAGTAGAACTACTCAAATCATCTCTTTGTGAACAAAGAATGACTTATTTTTCTCTGCTGGTTCCCAGTGGGTCAGAAATGATTATCTAGATAGTACCTATTCCTGTCACAATCTGTGCTCCAACCTGGCTGCCTGCAAGCTCTCCCATTTCAACAGTACACCTACCGGGAATCTACATCTTGACCCAACACAGTAATACACACAGGCCAAGATCTCCGTCCTTCAACCAAAAACATCAAGAAATCGTTTCAAACCCTGCACTTGACCACTGGTGAGGACCAGCCTTCCCCAAATCCCACCATCTTGATTGAAGACTTGTAAACTCCATGCCCTATCCTTTCTGGATGGGCCCTCTGGGTCCAAGTGACTAAGACACAGCCACCAGTATTAAAACAAAACAATAATAACCTTCCTTCTCATGCCCTACTCCAACAGGAATTGTTGCTACAAAGGCAGAGACAATATGACAACACAACATTAACAGGCTGTCCGTCACTCTTAGCAGTATTTCCAGCACTTCCTGCCAGGGCTCCAAGTTTCCCTGGTAGGGCTTCCAAGGATTTCAGATAGGGACTTCGAGACTTCCTTTTAGAGGCTTTAGGATTTTATGGTAAGATATCAAGGAGGGGCTTCCCTGGTGGCGCAGTGGTTAAGAATCCGCCTGCCAATGCAGGGGACACGGGTTCGAGCCCTGGTCCGGGAAGATCCCACATGTGGAGCAGCTAAGCCCGTGTGCCACAACTACTGAGCCTGTGCTCTAGAGCCCTCGAGCCACAACTACTGAGCCCTCGAGCCACAACTACTGAGCCCGCGTGCCACAACTACTGAAGCCCGCATGCCTAGAGCCTGTGCTCCGCAACAAGAGGAGCCACCACAATGAGAAACCCGCACACTGCAATGAAGAGTAGCCCCTGCTCACTGCAACTAGAGAAAGCCCAAGCGCGGCAATGAAGACCCAACGCAGCCAAAAATAAATAACTACAGTAAATAAATTTAAAAAAAGATATCAAGGAATTCCTTGGAGGAACTCTTAGACTTGTCAAAATTTCCAAAGCTTCCATTCAGGGCCTACAGGACTCCCTGGCAGAGGCCATCGATTTACTCTGTGAGCTATTTAGAAGTTGCAGGCAGCAGCTCATAGCAGTGTCTTCAGGGACTCAGGGAGTTGCTGATTAGTACTAGTCAAGGAGGCTTCTAGAGAGTTCCATCAGTATATGCTTTTTGTAGCCACCTCCTTTCATTCATTCAGCAAGCATTCAGAGTATATCTACCACATCCTTGGCACTGAACTAAGTCGAACTTATGACACCTAGCATCAATCTCCAAGAGCTCACAGGCAGAGCTGCTCCTAAGGCTTTCCTGCTGGGGGGAGCTTCTACCACCTGCTGCTGCCTTCATCTTCCATGGGGCCCCTGGTCTGTATAGCTTTGGTTCCCTTTCAAGCTCAACAGCTCAGGGATAATCTTTCAGCTCCATGGTTTGGGTGCAGCTACTTATGGAGTCTCTGGTAGCAGTTTTGTTCCAAGTTGTTTCAAAAAGTTTCACAAACACCTCCTATGGAGCGCCACTAGGGGAGTGAATAAATCTATTATTACCCCACCAACTGCAATTCTTGGGCTTCTCTGGCGCTCCTTTGGCTGTGCACTGAGACAATAGTCAGGATCTTCCAAGAGTGAGAGTCTGAAAAGGCCATTTAGCCCAAACCCCAGCTGTACCCCACTCTTTGTTGGCCTAGTAGCCACACTTTCCACCACATTCTCGAATCTGTTCCTGGGAATAGATTCCGCGAGCCACAACAAAAGAGGAATATATTCTCAAATGAAACACATTGGGAGTGGGATTAAGCCTTTCGCATCTTCAAGAGCCTTCCTCAACCAGAACCTTCTTCCAAACAGGTGAGATTTGAACAGCTTCACAGCTCTGTTCAAGGGATTGACCCCCATTAAAATCCCCAGAAGACTTCTAGCTTCCACCAGACTTTTTTACACACCTACCCTGAGCAATCAGATCCCCTTCAGAAAACATAAGTGAGAGCAGGTTTTGACATTTGAATGCAGAGAAGGGTGGTACTGGGCACCTGAGAGGAAGAGGGGGCTTGAAGGGGTATGAAAAAACTGCAAATAGAATTCGCTATTGAATAGCTGGCCCTTGGGCCAACTCTGAAAATAAGATTCAAGCAAATACTAGAGGTGATGTGTACAACCAGGGGACACACACTCTCTGAGAGAGGCAAGACCAGAGCCCAAGTAGCATGGCAGGCTTCCAAGGGAGTGATGGGTCGTCTCTCCCTTCTAAATATCTAGTACAGGTACCTCCTAAACCCATGATACCACTTTTTGCTTCTTGTTTATCTCCTCACTCTTCCCTCCAATAGACCAGAAAAGCCTTGATGGGGACTTTGAAAGTATATGACATCACAAAGGGTACCAGCAGTATTGCCGGATAGAAGAATAATAACAACCAACATCGATAGGTATATAACATCTAACTGTACAAAGCATTCTACTTATATTGAACTCATTTTACCTGCCCTACATCACGGTGAAGTTGATACTATTTATTATTTCCTCACTTTACAGTTGAAGAAACTGTGAAACAGAGATTTTAAGTAATGTGCCCAATGTCACACAGTTGGTGTAATAGCAAGACTTGAACTTTGGCAGTCTGGCTATAGAGTCTGAGCTCTAATGCCTGCATCTTTATTTCTTTTTCTTTTTAAAAAATATTTATTTATTTGGCTGCGCCAGGTATTAGTTTCGACGTGCAGGATCTTTTTTGTTTCCCCAGCTGCAGCATGCCGACTCTTGGTTGTGGCATGTGGGATCTAATTCCCTGACCAGGGATCAAACCCGGCCCCTTGCACTGCGAGTGCAGAGTCTTAGCCACTGGACCAGCAGGGAAGTCCCTGCCTGCATCTTTCCTTGGTGACTGGGAATTTCTCTGATGAGATTTATTTCCAACCTATTTCTTCTTTCTTTCAATTTCCTCCCATTGTGTTAGTTTAGCTGCTAAAGACCACTCTTGGTCCTCTCAGTCCTCCTGGAACAAAATTTTCCCTCACTTTTTCATCCCTGGCCCATTCAGTTGACCCCTTCTAACTTGGTCTTTACTCTGCTCCCCCCTCCCCAAACTTGAAGACTGGCAAACATCTTTCTCCCCTTCCCTTGTAGCTAAGAACTGAGGGAGAGGTCTGGTTTGATAAGAGAGTCTCCCCACAAGGTCAGAGAGCCCCTGCTTGGGCAGCAGGGTGTGAGTTCTAGTGTCTGAATCCGCTGCGTGTTCTTGGAGACCTGCTCTCCTCCACCCTCCCCTCCTGCTCTTTGACAACTCTGTCTCCTCTGCTATGACACTCCTGGCCTGGGGCTCCTCCCACCCCATCCATTGTCCATTTCTACCTTTTTGTTGCTTTATCTCTTTTTCTCTGCCATGTTCCCCTTCTTCTGACCCATGTTTACCTCTGGAATATTTTTCCTGAGTTTACTTTTTCTGTATGTATTTTGCTGAAGGTGTGTCTGTGTCTGCTTTTATTGCTGATTTTTTTCTTTTGGGGGAGCCCAGAGGGGAGCAGGAGCTCACTAAGGTTAAAAAAAAAAAAAAGATACTCCTATTCTCTTTTTTTTTTGTGGCACGCGGGCCTGTCACTGCTGTGGCTTCTCCCGTTGCGGAGCACAGGCTCCGGACGTGCAGGCTCAGCGGCCATGGCTCACGGGCCCAGCCGCTCCGCGGCATGTGGGATCTTCGCGGACCGGGGCACAAACCTGTGTCCCCCGCATTGGCAGGCAGACTCTCAACCACTGCGCCACCAGGGAAGCCCTCTCCTGTTCTCTTTGAACATGGTTTAAAGGCCTTTGCCACTCCTGCCCTCCAACATGGTGCTGCAGCCATAAGGAACTTTACTGTTTCCCTGCATATGCTCTACCCTTTGCAGGTACCATTCCTTCTGCTAGAAAGACTTTCCACCCTGAACCCACTATTCAGCTAACTCCCACTCACTTTTCAAGCATTCCCTGACTATACAGCTGTCTCTCTAATATGGGCTTCCACCCTGTCCTTCTACTGTTAAAGCAACAGTCAAGTGTATTGCATCTGCCTTTTTTCTTATATGTCTCCCCAATAGACTTAGCTCTCTGAAGGCAAAGATTTACTTCCAGACTTACTTCCTTTTAACAGAATACAGAAAAAAAGGCTGCCTCTGGCATCCTTCTCTAGCAACTATTCTCACACCACATCATTTTCTGAAATGTTGGCTCACTTCTGCTGATTTGGGGATTCAACAAGCCCAAATATTACCTGCGTCCTCCTCTAAGTCTCAGGAGAATTTGACCCCTTGAGGGTGTTTCTTCTGGGCCTTCTCAAGTCAACCTCTGTTATATTTTTTAATAATCATGGAAGGAAGTGAGATTAGGTAGAGGCTTTGTGGAGTCCTTCCAATAACCACGTTGGTGGCTCCACTTCTAGGTAGGAAACTTCGGTGAAACCAATCACATATCAGTAAGCCTTCCCCACTGTTCTTTTAAAAACAGTGTGCTTTACTCTAAGAGAGGCACCATAGCTCAGTCTTTTCCTCCCTCTCCCAGTGTCCTGAAAAAACATTTGTGGAAATGTTCATTGACATATATGCATGTATATATGTGTGTATATACATATGTACAGATTATCTAGATATAGACAGATCTTCCACATAGAGAGGCTTCTTTCATATAATGTATATATATAGGAGTATAGGATAGGGATGCAGATATGAGTCCTACACAACAGATAATACTCTGGCTTTTCTGGCTGCATCTTAGAAATTGTGAATTTGGGCCATGAGCTGGGTTCTGAGAGGAGCCAATCAGTTCCAAACACCTTTAAATCTGAGCTGTGAAGGAAAATGTCTTCTCCGGCAGCTGTCGCCAAAGAAAAATTACGTCACTGCCTGGCAGAAGTGATACACCCCAGTACCCTGTCTGTAGTGTCTGTTTATTGAATGAATATTCAAACATTGTCCAGTCAATTCACATTTTTTTATTTCTTTGCATGTCCCCCAACTCTGGAGAGGGAAATTTGAGCCATGGCATATTTTAAATTTTCTGTTGCTGGTTTCACCGCCAACCAGAGCGCCCAGCAGGGTGCGCTCTGCCCTGAGAGTCGCCCTCTTCACAGCAGTGCCCTGGCTGAGTTGTCCCGTGGACCTTCCTGTGCCCCAAGCCCTTCCACGCAGGATCTCTCTTGAGGAACTTATGCCACGTCTCATGATATAAGATTCCTCAGTAGTCTTCCTTCACATGATTTTCCTAGCTATTTTAGACATTTACTCTCCCACATGAATTCTAAGATCATCTTATCTAATTTTGGAACAATAAACAAAAGGATTCTTGAGGTATTTTTAAATCTCTCATCATAACTATATTTAAAAAATCAAGTTCTTGTTGCATGGCTAATCATTTTTGCTTGATACACTTCGTTGCTGTATCCCTAAGTATAAGTAAGTTTGTGACATAATTTATTCAACCTAGCCTCTTAGTAATACTATGATTTCTGCTTTACTGTTTATATATTTGTATTTGACTGTTTTAAAAAATTTTCAAGCCTTTTGGAAGCATTTTGTTTTAAGTGTATTTCTTGTTCAATAAGATATAACAGATTTGTTTTTTTTTTAACCCAACTGCATCGTTTTTTAATAGGGAAATTCAGCCCATTCACATTTCACAATAATTGTTATATTGTTATACTCCCTTGTATTCCTTTCATCCTCCTTTATGTTTACCACTTACCAAGTGTATCACCTCTCCCCTCCTTTTTTTTTTTTTTGCTTTCCTTATTTTTCATTTATTCTTCCCTTTCCCCAGCTAATTTAGACATTCTACTGTATTTTTCCATTTTGCTTGTCATTACCTCCCAGTTCCTGACACCCATGATCAAACGCATGTTTCTTTTCTAGTAACTAAAAAGATCTAAATATTCCTCCATTCCTCCCACAAATTCCACACGTGTTGTCACAGAGAGAGGACCTTGCCCAGCTACCTTTGGCTGGGGGTGGAGGTGGGCAGGCACGCAAAGTGGGCTCAGACCTGAGAGTGGGACTCCAGGAGCCCCATCAAACTCTGTGTCTCCATGGGCATACTAGATCTGACAGTTCCCAGTTACCAACACCCAAAAGCCCCACTTTTAAAGCTGGAGATGCCTCTTTCAAGACTTGATGTGCCTGTCATCAGACCCCTTAGAATCGGCCAGATGGGGAATGATTTGGGAGAAGAAGCTAAAGAGGCTGCTCCAGGGCACCGGGATGGGGATAGAAGTGGGGAAATGCGCTGAAGGGAAGCTGCGGGGCCCCTCTGCCTGGTAAGGGAATCTCTCTCGGCGGATATGGAAGCTCCCCACACCAAAGCCTGCTAGGCACTGGGCAGGATGAGTGCTGGGGGCCTCAGTGCTCACAGGGAGAACGGTACTAAGGCATGAAGGGGAAGAGCACCCCCGAGGATCACTGCTGGGGAAGGGGTGATGATGGGGGATGCAGTGGGCATGGAAGGTAGACAAAGGGGCCCTGCTGGGGAGGCGGGACTGCAGGCAGACTGAGCTCCATGACTGGGGCCTTCCTGCTATGGAGGACATGGGATTTTGACTGGGGAGGAAAGGACAGAGTCCTGGGTCTTGTGACTGAAGTGTTTCCTCTCAGGGAAACAGAGAAGGTCTGGGGCAGTCACTTGGCCTCAGATTGGGAGTGGGCAGACCCCTCCACCGTTGGCCCTCGGCTGGGCACTGCACATTGAGGAGGTTGGTTCAGAGCCTGAATGAGACTCTCTATGCCCCCTGGGGAAGATGGACCCTCCAGCTCTGGTCAGACTATTCCAGAGACCCGGAATCCTAGACGCTGGCATACCCACACCCTAAGGGACCGTGAGGGTCAGGGGTACCCTTCCTCAGGGTCTGAAAAGAGTTCTGTGAAAAGGAAAACATCTTAGCTCCACTATCTCATACTGAGTCCACACAGAGTGTGGGGGATACAGATGAGAATAAGGCACATGTTAAAGGAGGCCATAGGCTCCTGGGTCAGCCAGTGGTGGGGAAGCTGGAAAAGGGCTACTAAGTCTCATCATCTAAGCACTGACTACATGACAGGCATTGTGAAGTATGATAATCCTTCCAACAAGTATTGCTATCACTCATTTAGAGATGAAAAATCAGAGGCTCTGTGTTTGGATGGCTTGCCCAAAGTTGCACACCTGACTGGTGTGGAGAGCTTAGATGACAGCTGATCTTATCTTATTTCAAAGCCCGAGTCCTAACCTCTAGACTCTCCCAAATTATTTCGAATACTCTGGTAGCCATAATTTGGAATATGGCCTTACACTTACCAGTGAATGGGGAAGCAACCCAAGGATTGAACAAATAAAATATGGGAGATTCCTTGGCGACAGGGCAACCTCTCCCAATTCACGAGTGTGCAGTGTGGGCCGTAGTCTGGTCCTTCTCTTAGGGGGAGGTACAGTGAATCACTCAGGTTCCTCTGCCCCAAACCATGGTTAGAATCCCTACCAACCTTTCCCACACCAGTTCCCCACCCCCTGCCCTCTTCTTTCTGTTAGAACCACGCTGTGTGGGAAAGGCCTGTGAGTTTTAGGGGAAGTTCCCCGAAAGAGCAGACAGATGTCCCTTGAACAGATTGTCAACGGGCTTGGTTCCCTGTTCCCACAGTCTCATGTCTCTTTAAAAAAAAAAAAAAACTTTTAAAATATAGTTGCATTGTAGAAAACACAGATAACAGAAAGGAAAATGGAAAGCATTCATCTCATCACTAATAAATAACCACTGTCCCCATCTTGGCATCTCTCTCTCCGCCCGCTGCTGGGAAAGAGTCTAAGAAACAAAGCTTAATTGTTGCCTTTGGGGAGGTGTGTGTGTGAGACGTTTACATTGTGCCTGCTATTTAAGCCACTGAAGTGTTCAAAAGACTCAACAATACTAACTTTGTAATTTAGGTAATATAGGGGATGTTTATTAAATCTATAAACAATGAATAAATGCTCAAATAAAAATGTTTTTCAAAATGGTGTTCATTAAGTGCCTTTTAATAAGCCAGGTACAAAAGACGATGCAGATAGTGGCCAGTCCTGTTTTCCACTAGCAGAAGCCCTTCGGACCTGCAGGAGTAGCCAGGTGAAGGACATGAGGTGAGTGACTGCGACCTGGGAGAGGGTGATGAAAGCCACCGTAGAACATGCCAGAAAGACCCAGGAGGGGCCAGAAACATGGGAGTGACAGGAGCACAAATGCCTCAGAGGCTTTAGCGCAAGGGGCTGCATGGGGCAGATGGCAGGATGGCCACCTGTGCTCAGCCAGAGCCTCCTTAACCCCAGATGAAGGCGAGAGGGACCTGGGCAAAAGGGCAGGAAGGGGCTTAACTGAGGGTCTCAGAATGGAGTGGAGGAGGGAAAGGGAGAAAAGGCTTCACTTCTGGAGAGGACTGAGAGGTGAGAAACGGGCACCTGCCCCGTCCCCATGATCCAAAAAAGTCTGAAACTGTCCGACCAATCCAGATGACGATAAAAGACGCCGGAGGGCTGGAGAGGGCAGAAGGCAGTACCGGTCTGCCTCCCCGGGCGCAGCCTGGAGCTGCTAATCTGACACCCAGGGGGCCCACGCGGGATCCCGTGGCTGTGAAGAGAGATGGGGTGAAAGTCGCCGCTGGAAGCCACCACAGGCGGGACAGAGCTGCGGGGATGCCACCAGCGGAGCCTCCACACGGCAACCCCAATGTCTGCAGGGCGCTGCCCAGCGTGAGACGCAGAGAAGGGCTCCGTGCGCCCACCCCCAAGGTCACGTGCGTGCAGGGAGGCGGGGCTGCTCAGGAGAGCGGCCACCTACCACTGGGACATCAGCTCAGCCATTGGTCAGGCCCCTGCAGGGAAGCTCTAAAAGCCCTGCACACCAGCAGCGCCCCTGCCTAGTCGCCCGGGAGACCCCGCCGCGGGGCCCCCGGGTGCCGTTGGAAGGCGTTGGCCGAAGGTGGGCGCACGGCCTCATGCTGCTGCACGGCCGCCAGCAGGGAGGCTGTGTAGGCTGGAGACTCAAAAACCTCAACTGCTGCCCAGGCCTTGAACTGTAGCAGAGCCATATATTCTTGTGGTGACAGTGGCCTTAGGAAAACAATTCTGTCTCTAGGATGATTAGGTCGGAGCTGCACAAGCCTTCTTAAATAATGCAACTGGCCTATGAGGTGGCCTTGGGGGAACCGCTGGAATATTTCAAACCTTGTCTTGGGCAGGCGGTTATACCGTGGATGTTAAATTGGGTTAAAATTGGTAGTTACACCCATAAATACTGAATTTGAGCTGATTACTTTTCTTTAGCTCAAGGCTGGGGATTTTTAGTCAACTTTTATGCCTGCAAGAGGGGAGCAGACATGCTTCCTGGTATGAGTGATGGCCTTGGGACCACCGACACCAATTTAGTGAAACCTACAACCGGTTAGGGTTCCACCGACTCAGCCTCTGCATCCACATTCCTGTTCCCACCAGACAAACCTAGGGGTTCCAGCTATCCAGGCCATCCCTGTTTTCCTTCTGTTCCTTTCTTTCCCCTATCAAAGCCCTTTCATCCTCTCATCTCTTAGGATACAACAGTGTAACCCCTCTTCCGCTTCTTACTAGACTGGAGGAAAACTAATTCCCCAAATGACTTTTAAGTCACTTTGATGTCTTTGGAGAAGTCGCTGAACAGTTAAGTGTGCTGTTAGGTTCAAGGGATTAAACAAAAGACTCTTGCCCTCTGTGAGTTCCCTCCCCAGTGGGAGAGTCCACTGCTCTCTTAATTAGTGCAGGTATTCTGGCTGTAGGTTAAGTGGGGTGTGTGAGCTGCATGAAGGCTCTGAAGTTCGTCTGTTAACGAGGCAAACATTTGTGGTGGTCCTAAGTTGGAGCCCTGAAATGACATTAGATTGGATCTGGGTGTGGGCTCTCCAGAGTTGCTGGGCATTGTGGGATTGCCGGCGGTGGGATCGGGGTGTTTGTTTTTCCTGAGAGCAGGACTGGGGAACTAAAATAGACACCACCTGGGGAAGTACGGAAGGCTGCCTTTAAGGTCCTGTGGTCGGGGCCCTCTGAGAACTTCTTTTAAATTAGGCTAAGCCTGTGTAGGAATGTTCACTTCCATGGCAGCAGTAATTAGAAAAGACTTAATCACCGTCCTCAGGGACCCAAAGGAAAAGAGGGTGGCACGTCACTGCTGATACTCATTCCTGACCTAAGGGACGCATGTGGAATGAGAGGAAGATGACTTCTTCCTTTCTTCTGTATCTCTGTAAGTGGGCCTGGAAGATAGAAACAATATTGCAGAGATAATGGAACAGCAGTCCAAATGCAATTTTAAGGGCTCTTAAGAATTTGGGATCCAATCTTGAGATTGAATACCTTTTGGGATTCAAGGTCTGGCAAGTGGTGTCAGAGTAGCGGGAGTCTTTGGTTGAGAAGGAGGCATCATATTCATTGTTAGGCAGGTAGTCACTATAAATGGCATCTCCATGGCCTGCGTAGATCCTCTCCCTGACAGGAAGGACACTGGAGGTATAATGTCAGTTATACATCCACATTCTAAACTGGAAAGGTGTTTTTTGACGGTTTGCTTCTTTGATCTCTTAGCTCTCCCCTCCATGTTAGTATCACCCAAGTGCCTAAAATTAGCCTGTGCTGTTGTGCTCACACTGAAAACCTGCCCTCTGTGCTGCTAGGCTAGACTAAGTGGGAAAGAGTGTTGGATTTTGGTGGGAACCTTGGGTTGAATTTGTAAGGATCCTGAGTTTTGTCCCTTCCTCTAATTGTGAGATCATCTGAGGGGGCCAGAAACTTTTGGAACCCCGATGAGAGCTGGGAAGAGGGAGTTTGCAGAGGCATCAGCTCTGGGGGAGATGAGACTATGATCAGAAAACGGGGTAGGGACATGAGGTGCATGTCAGTGGCGCTGAGCAAAGACTTGTCCCCAGCCTTAGGGTGCTAGTCGGGGTCTTTGATGTCACTCAAAACAGCACCTGGAGCTGCTGCTTTGGAGCAGTCTGCAGAAAGACAAAGCACCAGGTGTCCCCGTGTTGAACGAGGAGACATACCCTTGAAAGCATCAGTTCTTAGGTTCATGGTAACTAGAAGAGCTTTCTGGGCAACTCTGAAGAAACCAGAGAATAGGTTAGAAAACACATGAATGGAAATGTCTTGTCTTTTGTGATAAGGCAAGGGAATTATGTGTGTTTACTGGACCCATGGGCCTTGCTTTTGTGGGCCACCTCTTTTTGGCTGTTACTTTCCTTTTCATCATTTTGAGGTATTCTTCTTTTTAGCCTTTCTTTCCTTTTCACTTACCTTAGCTCTGTTGACCCTTACCATAAAGGAAAAATACATGAGGCCAAGAAGGATGACAAAACTAGAGCAAGCAAAGGAGAAACCAAGAAAATCATAGAGAATAAAAGTGTGAGGGAATTTAGACTACAGCAACAGAGGAGAATAATTAGGGGGAAAAAGCCAGAGAACATTTGATTTGGGTAGAAGTTATATGAAAGGAAAGATAAATGAATACTGAGGAAAGGGCAAAGGCTAAGAAGAGGAGTGGGCAGCAAGGGCAGAAACATAAAAGAAACCCATAGACGAAACAGGGAAAAACTAAACCTCCTTCCCTCTGTCTCAACTTTGCTTCTTTCCTCCCTCCCTTCCTTCTTACAAACACTTGAGTGTTGACTACATGCCAAGTACTATCTAGGTACTGAGGATAAAAGATGAACAAGAGGGCTTCCCTGGTGGCGCAGTGGTTGAGAGTCCGCCTGCCTATGCAGGGGACACGGGTTCGTGCCCCGGTCCGGGAAGATCCCACATGCCACGGAGCGGCTGGGCCCGTGCGCCATGGCCGCTGAGCCTGCGCGCCCGGAGCCTGTGCTCCGCAACGGGAGAGGCCACAACAGTGAGAGGCCCGCGTTCTGCAAAAAAAAGATGAACAAGAGTCCTTCGCTGCTCTAGAAGAGCTCATATGTAGTGGGGAGATAATGTCATGGCTGACTGTAGAGTGTGGGGTGAGAAGTGGGTTTCTAAGAACTCCCTTTTCTATGTGTAGGTAAGGAGGGGGCTAAGAAAACGAAGACCCACCCCCTAGAATGTGTTTGAAGTTCTCTCTTTATAATTGCTACTGGACTGAGGGTGGAAGATCAGCTGACATACATGGTCTAAGCATTCAGACTCTCCTCATGGCTTCTCTTGGCTTGGTATGTGCGGTGGTGGTACAGGTACCGAGCAGAAGTCTGAAGTGAGTCAAGGATAGGATGCTTCCCGTGACTGGGTGATACACCTACAGGCACGGTGGGAGGGGTGACATTATCACCTCTCCTTTCCCTGAAGTACCTCTGTGTTGTTGTTCAGCTGCAACTCACCTTGGGCTCTTGCTTGGCTGTCATGCTATGTGCAAAATAGGGTAAAAGAAGTTATGAGAAAATTGGAAAATACAAACAAAGAAGAGTGAAGAAACATCTTTATCCCAAAATAACAAAAAATAAGCTGAAGAAAAACATTTTGGTATCCAATTTATGGGTCCCTGAAGTCCAGGAAGCCCAAGGGCCAGAGAAAACGTACCACTCTTGTAGAAGAGACCACCAGTATTTAAGGGTTGGTTAAGGGTCTTTGCTGAGGCTGGGGGTGGGACAGAACAGAAAGACCCTAGGTTTTCACTCCTTGATGGGAGAGCCTTTTGGGGGGAGGTACTTTTTTGTAGGTATTTAAGATCTTCCATATCCTTACAGATGGAGGGTACAGAGAGTTTCCAGAATGGTAGCCTTCTGAGACAGTAAAGGTTTCCTATATATCTAGGTTTAGTTTTATAAAGCAGACATTGAAAAGTAGCTGAGAGTTTCCAGAATTTGAGGGGAACAAGGTTAGAAGGTTATGACTGGATCTGGAAACTCTTTCCTACACGGTCTATTTTCAAGGCATTAACTTCTGTTGAAATGAATGGGAGAAGCCAGAGTCCAAAAGACTCTGGAACTAAGGTACTGAGTTGGGTGGACACTCTAGCCCATAGACACAAAGTAGGGTGAAGGACATTGGCTGTACTGCTGTCATTTTACCAAATATTTTGAAGAGTGTTTTGTGTACCAAGTCCTGTAGTGATGGACAGTGCTTTAAGTTGGACAGATACCTTTACTAAAACAACAGCACTGCCATATTTTTCTCATTTGCCGTGGGCCTTTGAAAACTTTCAAAAAATTGCCACAGTCCTTGGACAGCATTTAATTTCCATTGATCCAGCCCAGCAACAATGGCATGAAGTCACAGAGTTTCCCCATCTTCATTTCTTTGAGCAGATGGCCAAAGGAGGAGTTCTGGGTCATCAAGAGTATGACCAGTGACCTTATGGAGATTCTGAAATCTCTGACTTACGGATTGGTTAGGGATTCTCACCCTCCTTTCCCATAGGTGTTTATGGCCATTTAGCAAATTTCCCAGCATCTTAATCTTTCTATGACGTTTGCAAATTTTTTCTAGCTCTCATATCCCCGTTTTGGTGTATGTTCTGCCTTTTCCAAGATGTTATCGGCTGTCCTCCCAGTTAACTTTCAGCTGTTCTTGGGGAAAAGATAACTCCTAACTACAGTGAAAAACAAAAAGAGAAACAAACCTGTGTGTCTTACCACTTCTGGCATCTGGTTTTGTTTTCTTTTGTTTTCCTTTAAATGGGGTTTACTGTCTGGACTCCAAAGCCTGCAATTCTAATGACATTCTTTCTGGTATCCCTGCCTGGGAGTAATGCCTGGAGAGTACAACCATAAATAGCATGATAGGTGCCAATCTGTAGTCTCTTATAGTCCCCTCATACTCGTTGTTCAATTTTAAAAAGAACAACTTGTTCAAAGGGGTTGCCCGTGAGTTTTCCCTGGGTAGAACTTTGATTCCAAAACAGAAAATATTAGATGTGAAGATGTTTTTGAACAGGGAACAAAAAGCCTGTGTTCTAGTCCTCGCTGCCTACTATTAGCCATGTGAACTTTGGCACATCGCCAGATTTCTTTGGGTTGTGGCTTACTCATAGGTAAAATTGGGATATTAATCCTCAATTGGGTTGAGGATTCATCCTCAACAGGATTGTTTTGAGGATTAAACGTGCTCTATAATCTGTCATACTACATAAATATTTGCAAATTTTTGTTAGGATTTAAGAGCTATTTAAAAATATTCCCTGGGGCTTCCCTGGTGGCGCAGTGGTTGAGAGTCCGCCTGCCGATGCAGGGGACATGGGTTCGTGCCCCGGTCCGGGAGGATCCCACATGCCGCGGAGCGGCTGGGCCCGTGAGCCATGGCCGCTGAGCCTGCGCGTCCGGAGCCTGTGCTCCGCAACGGGAGAGGCCACGACAGTGAGAGGCCCGCGTACCACCAAAAAAAAAAAAAAAAAAAAAAAAAAAAAAAAAAATTCCCTGGCCACATAGTAGACATGCTGACATTTCTGCTATCAGATTAAAGAGTGTCACTGTCCTGTATTGCATAGTTAAATCATTGGAGCCAAATTTTATGTTTCTATGTAAATATTTTTGGATGGAGAGGATCCATAGCTTTCATCAGTTTCCTAAAGGGGGTCCATTGAGGATCCATAGCTTTCATCAGTTTCCTAAAGGGGGTCCATTGAGGATCCATAGCTTTCATTCGTTTCCTAAAGGGAGTTCATTGCCCTAAAAAGTTAAAATTCAGTGCTTCAGAAATGGAAAGGTGGATTCAGTAACAGAAATTTATTGCTTCCAGAAGGTCCCTGTTAACATGTCCGCAGTAGTAGTTGCCATGTTTTCTAGATAGTGAAATTCTTAATGCAGCCTGATGACTATACAGAATATTTGAAATCAGGACTGAAAATCTTGGACATATGGTCATGGTAGCAATTAGATTATCCAGTTGCCTATAGTGTAAGGGTGGGTGTAATACAAATTATTAACTATATGGCCCTACAAAAGTCACCTTCCCTCATGGAAGTAAGAGATTTGACCTTGAAGGTTTCCAGAATTCCTAGGTTGAATTCTCTAGGAAAGTGAGACCAAAGTTGGACTTCAATGGAACCCTACTGTGGAAAATATGAACCAGGCTTTGTGGAAGAGGAAAAAGAGGGAGTGTCAGAGTGAGGAGGAGGGACAGAGCATCCAAGGAGCCCACCCTCGATAAAGGTGGGAAATGCGGGCCTGCTGAGGTGAAGAACCAGAGCAATCAGGGCAGGAAGAGGGCTTTACTTAAGACAAAAGACTCTGAGGGACCAGAGGCTCAACCTCCACCCTTCTCCATGGGACTGACTTGTCAGAACACAAGCTGTTCCTCAGTGAGCGAACACATCTTCTTCCCTGCACTCTCAGAACTTCCATTTCTCACGGGAGCAAATGCCTGGAGCCTTCCCACTTTCTACATCAGGAGTTTTGGCTACTTCCAGAAAATGCTTCTCTACAAATGCCTCAAGACACAAGTCATAGGGATGGCAAGGCTGTTTGGAGGGGTTAGGAGAACCTCATATCTATACTTCAGGGTGGATTGGAATCCCCACCCCCACATGAGGAATTTTAAGCATAAAACCTTTATATTTTTAAACTCCTATCAGTACATTATTATTAACTAAAGTCCAGGGCTTCCCTGGTGGTGCAGTGGTTGGGAGTCCGCCTGCCAATGCAGGGGACACGGGTTCGAGCTCTGGTCCAGGAAGATCCCACATGCTGCGGAGCAACTAAGCCCGTGCGCCACAGCTACTGAGCCTGTGCTCTAGAGCCTGCAAGCCACAACTACTGAGCCTGCGTGCCACAACTACTGAAGCCTGCGCACCTAGAGCCCGAGCTCTGCAACAAGAGAGGCCACTGCAATGAGAAGTCCACGCACCGTGGCGAGGAGTGGCCCCCACTCGCCGCAACTAGGGAAAGCCCACGTGCAGCAACGAAGACCCAACAACGAAGACCCAATGCAGCCAAAAATAAATAAATAAACTTATTAAAAAAAAACAAACCAAAAAACTAAAGTCCATGGTTTACATTAGGT
Source organism: Leucopleurus acutus (assembly GCF_964270905.1). Lineage (NCBI taxonomy): Eukaryota > Metazoa > Chordata > Mammalia > Artiodactyla > Delphinidae > Leucopleurus > Leucopleurus acutus. The sequence continues at coordinate 131,299,176 of NC_139142.1, read as the reverse complement.
TTCACTATTTGTGTTTGTTTAAAAAGCTGGGTCGAGGCTATTTGTGTGCGTGGGATGACTGGCTCATCCTGTGTATATTTAACAGCCAAAGAAACTATCAAACTGTTCTTCGAATTGATGGTACCGCTTTACATTCCCACTAACAGTATATGAACACTCTATCTTCACCAACACTTGACATAATCTTTTTAATTTTAGCATTCTGGTAGATTTAGAGATACCTCATTGTGGTTTAAATTTGCAATGCTCTAATGACTAGTGATGTTGAATATCTTTTTCTTGTGTTTATTTTCCATTTGCATATTTTCTTTGAAGTGTCTGTTCAAATCTGTTGTCCCCCTTTCCACTTTTTATTTGAGTTTCAAGAATTTTAAAAATCTAGATATAGGCCCTTTATCAGATATGTTATATCTGATATTTTCTCTCAGTTTGTGTCTTGTCTTTTCATCTAACGGTGTCTTTTAAAGAGCAGAAATTTAAAGTTTTGATAAAGTCTAGTTTATCAGTTTTTTTATGTATTGTCTTTTTGGAGGAGTATCTAAAAAAATTGTAGCCTAACTAAAGGTCACAAAGGTTTTATTTTGTTTTCATCTAGAAGTTTCATAGTTTTAGATTTTACATTTAGGCCTATGATTCATTTTGAGTTAATTTTTATATGTGGTAAAAAAAAATAGTATACAGTACTTTAAAAATATGGCTCAAAGTTAACTTTTTTTTGGCATATGGAGACCCAGTTGTTCCAAAACCATTTATTGAGAAGACTGTTGTTTCTCCACTGCTTTGCAACTTTGTCAAAGATCATTTGTTAATATACGAGTGCTTCTATTTCTGGACTTTCTATTGTGTTTCATTGATTAATTTTTTGATCTTTATGCCAATATCATGTTGTTTTCGTTACTACGGTAGCTTTATCATAAGTCTTGAAATCAGATAGTATTTATTAGTTTTCTGACTTCTTTTTCAAAGTTGTTTTGAATCTTCTAGGTCTTTTGCATTTCCATATGAATTTTAGAATAAGCTCAAAAATTGCTTACTGGGATTTTTATTAGGGTTACATTGAATCTATAGCTCAGTTTTAGGAGAATCACCATCATAATACTGAATCTTCTGAACCATGAAACCATGGAATAGCTCTCCATGTTAGTTAAGTCTTTAATTTCTTTCAGCAATGTTTTGCAGTTTCAATTATAGGTCTTGTACATCTTTTGTCACATTTATCCTAAGTAATTCACATTTTTTAATGCTCTTGTAAATGGTTTTGTTTTTTAAATTTCAACTTTCTATTGTTTGTTACTGGTTTTGACAAATATAATTGATTTTTGGATATTGATCTTGTATCTTGCAAATTCACTAAGCTCACTTATTAGTTCTAGTAGTTTTTTTGAAGACTCCATCAGATTTTCTATACAGAAAATCCTATTATCTGTGAACAAAGACAGTTTTATTTCTTTTCCATTCTGGATGTCTTCTCGTTTTCTTGCCTTATTGTACTGGTTAGATACTCCAGTACAGTTCTGAATAGAAATGGTGAGAGAGAACATGTTTTTCTTCTTCCTGAACTTAGGAGGAATGCATTCACTTTTTAATAATTAATTAAATATGATGATAGCAGTAGATTTTCTTAGATGTCCTTTATCGTATTAAGGAAGTCCTCTTCCTTTATTAGTTTGCTGACCATTTTAAGTCAGGAATGGATGTTGGATTTTTTTTTTTTTTTTTTTTTTTTTGGTACACAGGCCTCTCACTGTTGTGGCGTCTCCCGTTGCGGAGCACAGGCTTCAGACGCACAGGCTCAGCGGCCATGGCTCACGGGGCCCAGCTGCTCCGCGGCATGTGGGATCTTCCCGGAGCGGGGCACGAACCCCTGCCCCGTGTCGGCAGGCGGACTCTCAACCACTGCGCCACCAGGGAAGCCCTGGATGTTGGATTTTATCAAATGTCAAATGGTTTTTCAGAATCCTCTGAGATTATGTATTGTTGTTGTTGTTTTGAAAAAATAAACTAGCTCTGTGGACTAGAAAAATTTAGGAACAGAAAGTTAGTTTTTTTATAGTGATACCTTTGTTTTATGATTCCCTAGAATAGCAGTCAGCAAACTTTTTCTGTAGTAAATATTTTTCTGTAGTAAATATTTCAGATAATATTTTAGGATTTGCAGGCCACATACAGTGTCTGTCACTCCTTCGTTTTTGCTTTTTAACATTCCTTTAAAAAATAAACTATTCTTAGCTTACTTTCTAAAATTTTGGTCTGACCACCTGAGCTGAAAACAGTTTTTACATTATTACACAGTTGGCTATATGGTTGTAAAAAGAAGCAACTGCACCAGCGACAAAAATGTATACGGCTATCAAAGCCCAAGTTATCCACCACTATTAGCTCTTTACCCCAAAAAACTTTGCTAATCTCCTATTCTACAATGTTGTTACAAAATACTTTTCAAGGAGCATTACATTTCACATACGGTATATGGCCCAGATTAAATTAAACCAAGAGTGGCAGCTTCTCCTCATCTGTAATCCTACTCCTTAAACTGGGAATTTTTTTTAAAAAACAGCGTGATTATTAAAACATGTGGCATGAAGAAGCGGCTGGTAATGTCAATTTCATTATTAGTCTGGAAATTAATTGATGGTAACTATGCACGATTTCTCAGACATTGGAAGACTTGGTTCCTTGGTTTAGACGCAGCACTGGCTGAGACTTGGTTCTTTGGAAACAGACCAGGTATAGTCTTGATTGGCTGGGTGTTGAATACCCACTTTAAGTACATTTAAAACTGACACATAGCAGTAATTATATTCCAGGCATTGTTTTAAGGGTTTTATCGTCTGGGCTTGTTTCCTTGTCTGCAAAATGGGGATGATAATGATACTAATAATACCTTCCTCACAGAGTTGCTGAGGGGACTACTTCTGTTTAAGTAACTTATCTAAGATGCTCATACAGGTGGAAACAGTGTCTGGCTCTTAACTCTGTACTGTGCTATTTCCCTAGTGCATTGAGTTCTCCTTTCTCTGCTTCCTCACTTTACCATCTGGTCTTCCTCTCCAGAGATCTTCTAGGTTGTCCCAAAGACTGAAAAGTTCCATTGATACACAATTTAGTGAAGTACAAGATTTATAGTAGTTTTTAAGCAGTGTCCAATTTTAATTTGCAGTACAAAACGATGTTTTATTAATCGTCATTTAAATCTTGATTTAATATCTCTTCAAGAATTCAAAACCCTATGAGTGAGGAGGGCCAGAATATTTTACAGGAAGAACGAAAGAGACAAGAAGTATGAGATTAAAGAAACTAAGAACTAGAAAAGCTTCCACCCTTTTCTTTTCCTCTTACCTGAAAAGGAAATTTGGAGGTAGTCAAAGAGCTTTCCCTAGTTTAGCTTCACTTGGATCGATTTTAATTAGTTTGTGTTTTTTTAAAGGAATCTCTCTGGGGTAACCATCGACTGCATGTTAATTATGACGCAGACTACTTTTAAAGGTCAAGAAACAAAATAACCAAAATCAAAATGACATGTCATTCATTATAAACTATATTCATTCATTCCTTATAATGTGCACATCCCCAGGGACACTGATTTTCTTCCTTGGGAATGGGCTGGGATGCGTCTGTCAGTCTGGGATACTCCGTTCCACACAGTTCCATAGTACGGAGTCACTCCTGGGGCTAGTTTTCCATCCACTGTCCTGGGCCAGGCCTGGTTCAGTTCTCCCACAGGTTCATGGTTCTGGGTTTTCCCCTTTCAATATAAGTGCATTGTTCTCTCATCAAGCCCCTAGTTGTATGGCTTCGTATATATACCAATTAAGTAGTGTGGGTCTCTTTTTGCCTGGCAAGGGGCCCAGCATTTGACATATAAGGGCATAAGCGAAAGCTACACTATTATCAGGCTACAGCCTTTTCACTTTTTCTTGAGTTTTCAGGGAACTCATGTACTTTCCCATGTGCCTAAAGCCTTTTTCTTTTACCCAGATTTGTCCTTTCCCAAGTACCCAGGCTCTGAAGTGGCAACTGTTACACTAACTATATTTAAAGTTGTTGGTTACTCAAATTCATTGTCTACTTAAAGTAGCTTCAGTTCCATCTCTCAAGAGATGTATCTACTTCTTGAGGGGGAGGGATTCTACTGTAGAAGTAATACATCTTCATTTTGATAAATCTAGAAAATACAGACCAGCAGATAGAGAAAGATTAGAATCGTCTGTAATCCAACCATCCAGAGTCAACTTGCTGGGAACATTTTAGTGGATATCCCCACAGTGTTTGCCACATATACATTTTTCTCTTTCAGAAATGAGATCATTTCGTACAATTCTGTCTTAGAGACATTTTTCTTTTAATTTTTCTGAGCTTATACTCTTCTACGACATTGATTTTTAATGGTCTCTCACATAAGTGTGCTTTAATTTATTAGCAAATCTTCTGTTGTCCACAGGTCCCATTCCAGGAGGATTTTCATGCGGCAGGTGAATGGACACCAACTGGGGACTAGAGACACTGAGAACAAGGGCCCCCTGATACGATGTTTGGCTGTCTCCTGAGTGGGAGGGCAAGTGTGCTTTTTTGGTCAAGTATGGGATATTTGGGTTCTGTCATGTGAGGTTTCTTTGAAACTGTGCATTTCCACTCATGAAACAAACGGTGCCATAGTATGCCCAGCACCAAAGTGTGTACATGTCTTATTGAAACCTGCTTGAGGTATGTGGTGTCTCACAACGTAAATACTTCAAAGTGATGCTAGAGCATTATTAGAAAGTGGACTTTTACTGACATATGATCTGACGAAGCATTTATTTGTGCGAAACACCTTTCAAAAAGGACACAAACTGAATAATACTTAGTACTTTATGTATTAGATGAGGTTTTTTTCATACTATTTAGGTTACAAAAATGTCATATAATTTGAAGCCCTCGCTTGTAAAGGGCAGCAAGAAGTGTTATGTGTTAACCATTGGAGGGTCCCTCACTATTTAGACTGTACCAAGACCCAAAGTCTTAAATTTGAGAAAATAGGGGAACGTGGGCAGCTTTGTTCTTTAGTCCACTGGTTTGCTTTGAAGATGCCTGAACTCCACTGACCCTGGGCTGGGCTGCCTACAGTGAACTTACTTCACTGCAGCTCTCAAAAGTTATGCTCATGGTATACAGCCTCCGATGGGGCCGTTATGTTTTCTCCCTTCCCACATGCCTCTGCTTCAGGGATGCCAAATGTGAGTAGAGTGATGATATTAGCCACGATCAAAACTGGAAAGCCCAGCTACCTCAGTGGATCCAGAATCCATCTTTTCTTCAACTTGGACAGTTCATCCTTAGAGCCTTATTGGATCTCTGTCATCCAATCAAACAAAGTGGTGAAGAAGTTGGGGCGGGGGGTGTTCCTTCAAGCTGGCTGGAAACATGCACATAGTTTCATTTCAACTGTGAGCCAGAAAATATGACTCAAGACAAATGTCAGACTGCACTTCTGTAGAGAGAGAGCCTGTCAACTCTTCTTTTATTAAAACACCCCAGTCAGCTGTCTTAAAAAAGATCGCCTTTACAGCACACGGAACTTTAAAGAGTAGAAGGCACAAGGGACATGGCAGATTATACTAACAGTAATTGAATAAATTGTATTTAAGGGAAATGCTAATTGCAGAGAACATCTGGCATTTTAAGAGGAAAAATTTCTCTAAGATGAACCAACTTTTATCCTTTATAACGTTTATTGTGGAGAAGGAAAAATATTTTCATAGCCCTTTAAATTTCCTTAAGGAGCAACTGCTGTTCTTTAGCAAATTTGGGAAAGCTTCAGGGATGAGGGCCCTGGGAAAATTGGTGAGCTTTCATGTTTCCCTAGGGAAAGAAATAGATTTGCATAGCTTTCTCCAAAAGCAGAGATGTAGAGGCGATCTCTGGTTGCTCTGCAGTGGACAGTTGATTCGGTTCCTATGACAATTCCTGTCTGTGTCCCAGCACTGAAGCAACCCCGTCTTCTCAAGTTGACTGGAATGGATATTGCTGACAGTAGTAATAGCAACAAGAATAATGTCCCACTTTTGTTTGCTGTGTGACTGAACCTGGCTGTTGTCATGTATCTCTAAAGTCCCAGGTCAAATATGGCTCTTTCCTGTAGTGTTTTCTGTCTTCCCAAACAAAACTGACCCTCTTTGGGTTTCCCAAAACGCTTGTCTTATACCTCCAATGCCTTGACTCAATAGTCCTGTTTTCTCTCTGAAACTAAGCTTTTTGAGAGCAGAAACTAAAACTCATCTCTGATTTTGCAGTACCTGGTGGCAGGTTGTGAACTAAATTGTTGATGTGACATCTGTCTTTGGGGGTTGTCACCCAAGTTTCTCAAGGACTACCCTTTACCTCGTGCTTTGTCCCTGAAATGCCTGTGACCGTCTGCTCCTAGATTCTTCACTCTTGGGCAAGGCTTCTCAGGCTTCCTCTGGAGACATCAGAAATAGCAAATACTTGCTAGCTTATACCTTTCAAGATCTGGAGATTTGGTGCAATCTGAAACTTCTTGGAGTTTCATATTTCCCCTGAAAAATCCATCCACATTTTATGTTTTGTGTGTTCCATTACATGTGAAAAGTTTTCTCATAAAACTTATAGAAAATGTACATAATTCCATCATTCCGGAGAGAGTAGTTTGAGAAGCATGGTGCTAAATAGTAACTGATTACAGTGTACTGTGAGCACTTTCCTAGTAAGGCATCAGATGGCACTCTGTGAGGAGGAATTTCTGAAACCTGGAATCAAGGGGGATTTGCAGAGCAGTACCCAGGCAGCAATCACCTTATTAGTTGTATCTTATTCTAATAAAAAGTTGCTACTGACAGAGACTTTGGAATTAGTTCTGAGCCCAAGATTCACTCTTTTGTTAATTGCTGATGGAAAAAAATACCTCATAGCTGAGAAAGTGAAATGATAATTGAGATGTATTTAGTGTTCTCTGAAAGTTCTATAAACATTACCTAATATTATAAGAGTTTACCCAGGTTTAGACTGGTTCGTATGAATTTTAAACTAGTTTGTGCTTTTCCATATAAACATCTCAACTTGGGGTAACCATTGACTGCATCTTAATTTTGGACACTGACCAGTATTAAAAATCAAGAAATAAATTAACCAAAGACAAAACTATACATGTCATTAAGAGTAAACCATTCCTTGGACTTGAGGACACAGGGAGTGGGACAGGTAAGCTGGGACGAAGTGAGAGAATGGCATGGACATGTATACACTGCCAAATGTAAAATAGCTAGCTAGTGGGAAACAGCCGCATAGCACAGGGAGATCAGTTCATGCTTTGTGACCACCTAGAGGGGTGGGATAGGGAGGATGGGGGGGAGATGCAAGAGGTAGGAGATATGGGGATATATGTGTACGTATAGCTGATTCACTTTGTTATAAAGCAGAAACTAACACACCATTGTAAAGCAATTATACTCTAATAAAGATGTTAAAAACAAAAATAAGAGTAAACCACTCTTCCTTAAAGGTGATTTCCCGAGTCATTGATCTTTATCCTTGGGAATGGGTCAGAATCCTTCCATCAGATGCTCAGTTCAGCTCAAGTCAACATCTGGTATGTAGGTGCAGTGGGCAGTTCCCGTGCAGCACCCCATGACAGGCATGAGGGCTTTTCCTAGGGGAAGACGTTAATGGCTGTCTGCAACGACATGGTGTTTCCTTAACTTTCCCTGACATGTAATTTCTTCAATTACATAGATTGACATACACACAATTAAGTGGTTGTATTTTTTTTTTTTTTTGCGGTACGCGGGCCTCTCACTGTTGTGGCCTCTCCTGTTGCGGAGCACAGGCTCTGGACGCGCAGGCTCAGCGGCCATGGCTCATGGGCCTAGCTGCTCTGCGGCATGTGGGATCTTCCCGGACTGGGGCACAAACCCGTGTCCCCTGCATCAGCAGGCGGACTCTCAACCACTGCGCCACCAGGGAAGCCCTAAGTGGTTGTGTTTAAGTAGCACCCAGAGCTCATTTGATGTGCTCATTTGTCAACCAATTCCCCTTTTCTGTGGTAGTCCTGTGGAAGCACCAAGTAAAACTGCAAGGTTAGTGGGTATCCTGTGAGACAATTACTTCTTCAAATTGTTTGTACTTTGGGGAAGTATTTCGGAGAATTTATGCTTCCTGCCAAAGTCTAGACCAGCACTGTACAAAAGAAACAGGAGAAATTATATTTAATATTTTATTTTATTTTACCCAATAGATCCAAATTGTTAACATCTCAAGATGTAATATTAAAAATTATTAATGAGATATTTTACATTCTTTAATACTAAAGCTTTGAAATCTTGTATTTTACACTCATAGCACATCTTAGTACGAACCAGCCACATTTCAAGTACTCAGTAGCCATATGTGGCTGACAGCCTCTGTTTTGAGCAGCACAGGTCTAGACCTTCTTCTCTTACTCAGACTTGTCCTCTCCTAAATTTCCCAGACTCTGAAGTGGCCACTATTAATATACAAATTCCGTTTACAGTCCTGTTCCTGATTTCTGACCCTGGTGATTTAACAAATCACTATTTGATTAACGTGGTCACAAGGCCTACTCCTCACAAGGTGTATCTACTCTTTAGAGGAGAAACAATTTTTTCCCTATTACAAAAGTAACACGTTTATTGGGTTGATCCAGAAAAAAATACATTTAAGCAAAAGGAGAAAAATTAGAAAAATCTATAATCCTACTGTCCAAATATAACAACACATTCTGTTTTAGTGGCCATTCTGATAGATTTTTTTTCCATAGGTATATCTTTCCCCAGAAATGGGATCATATGGTGCACACTGTTTTATTTTCTTATAATTATTGTGTTCTACAACTTCAGTTTTAATGATCTAACATATGGATGTGCCTCAGTTTATTTAACCAGTCTGCCCACAGGTTACCAGACCTAAGAACTTGCCCTAGACAAGGAGTGACTATCACCTGGATATACCCTAAGAGCAGCCCCACAGAGTAATGCTCACTTGTCTTCAGCTGGGAAGGGCACAAGTGCATATGTGATTAGATGAGTGGTGGGTGGATTGCGTTAAGTGGAGGAGTCTTTGGGATTGGATATTTCTGCTAATGGAGTGGAAGACGCCAGCCTGTGCTGAGGGGCCATGGTGTGTATTGAATGTATCAACCCCTCCGGTAGTGCCACCCCCTGTCACTCCAGAGTGAGAGCACCGTCACGTTGGAGGCTGTGGTGTGCTGCCCATACCACCCCCCACCCCCGGCTTCAGTTCCTAGGCACTCATTCTCCTAGCTGCTAACAAGTCACAGATAAATTCTTCTCCAGGAACTGTCTTAGTTAAGGGACCACCGTGATCAAGGTCATGTCCCCTTCCCTGGGAGAGCTCTCAGTCAATGACTGATCAATAGGCGGGGGCGGGGTGCGGTGGTGGCTATAATCACCTGCCTCCTTATCCCTCCCTGAGACAACTCTTCACGGCTCTCCCAGTTCCAGAGCTCTTTGTGGAATCTGCAGAGGCCTGTGTTGGGACTGCGTTGCAACTCTTCTCCCTCTGCCCAATCCTGCTTTCCTCTCTTCATCCCCTACAGGTGTATCTCTCGAGAGCATCTTCCAATAACCTCCTTACGTGCACATCTGTAGTTCAGTCTGCTTCTCAGGAAACCCAATCTGTGACAGACACTAAAATAAAATTTACTGATCTGACAAAGAGTTTATATGTATGATATATCTTACAGAGACAAGTTAAATAATATTTAGTTCTAATTGTAATAGTTACAGATTTCTCCACAATACTGGTGTTGCTAGAAATGTAACATTTCCCTTGTAAGGTAAATCAGATCTGGCTTAGACTTCCTGCTTGAGAAGTCAACCAAAAGTGTTCTGTATTTGTCCTTCTCTATGGCTCTTTCCTCATCATTTGGGCTGTGCCAAGATCCCAGGTCTCTGGTCTGAGAAAAAGGTTCTGGGGAGGTGGGGAGGCCCTGCTGAGGCCTTCGCAGTCTTCTCCCAGGCAGGCCATTCCCCTTGTGGCACCCCTCGCCCTGCGCCGGCCTGGGATCCTCCATGCTCCATTCTGTACTGGTGTGGCTCCACAGCGCCCCATGTGGAGGAAAACTACTTCTACAACCTATTTCCTTCCTGGAAATTCCAGGCTTCTTTCATCCATTTGCTTGTTCATAATGAGAGGATTTTATTCTTTAAACAGCAACTCTTGGCTGGCAGCCAGACTGGAGCAGCCTCAGGAAAGTGGCAGAGCTTTGAGTTGGCTAACTTTCATATTTCCCCTAGAGAGGAAACAATTATAAATTTCTCTACCCAAGAAGCAGAGGTGTAGAAGTGACCTCTGGTTCCTGTGCTGGGAATAATGGGTGGTTCAATTTTTATGAGGATTCCTAAATTTTTTCCTGCTCTAGGTCCTGAAATTACTGCCCGCCTCCACCATATTAAGTTGGGAAGCCACTGCTGACAGATGGATCAGACAAGATATGATTCAGTCATTGTTATGGGCTGAATTGTTTCCCCAAAAAAGATTTGTTGAAGATCTAACCCCCGGTACCTCAGAATGTGACCTTAGTTAGAAAAATAGCATCTTACAGATGTAATTAGTTAAGATGAGGTCATACTGGAGTAGGGTAGGCCCTTAGTCCAATAAGACTTGTCTTTTTAAGAAGAAGAGAGACACAGAGGCACAGACACAGGAGGGAGAGTGCCATGCAATGAGGCAGGCAGAGACTGAAGTGTTGGCAGCTGCAAGCCAAGGAGCTCCAGAGGTTTCCAGCAAGCAACCAGAAGCCAGGAGGAGGCAAGGAAGGGTTCTCCCTTACAGGTTTCAGAGGGAGCATTTGAGGAAGTTTTCAGCTCTGCTGACACCTTCATTTTAGACTTCTCACCTCCAGAGTTATAAGACAATAAGTTTCTGTTTTCTATTTCTCAAAAGACATCATAAAAATACGAAAAACAAGTCACAGGGAGATATTTACATACTTAAAAATGACCAAGAAGTAGTGTTCAATGTGTGTATATACATACAAAAGAAGGAAGCAACACAATGAAAATACCTTTTTAAAAAATCTAAAAGAATTTTATAGAAGAAAGCTGAATGGCTAATTGGCAAAATTGCTAAACCTCAATTATCAACAGTAGAAATGCAAATTAAAATTATAATAATTTACCATTTTTATACTAAGGTTTTTTGTTTTTTTGCGGTACACGGGCCCCTCACTGTTGTGGCCTCTCCCGTTGCGGAACACAGGCTCTGGACGTGCAGACTCAGCGCCCATGGCTCACGGGTCCAGCCACTCTGCGGCATGTGGGATCTTCCTGGCCCGGGGCACGAACCCGTATCCGCTGCATCAGCAGGCGGACTCTCAACCACTGCGCCACCAGGGAAGCCCAATAATTTACCATTTTTAACCCACTGTGTTAGTTTGCTAGGGCTGCCATAACAAGGAGCTACAGGTCAGGGGGCTTAAATAACAGAAATTTATTTCTGCATAGATCTAGGACTCCAAATCCAGGTTTTGGCAGGGTTGACTTCTTCTAAGGGACTCTCTCCTTGGCTTGTAGATGGCCATCTTCTTCATATTGTCTTCCCTCCATGCATGTCTGTTCTAATCTAATCTCTTCTTATAAGTATGCCACAATGAAGATCCTGCATGCCACAACTAAAGCCGGCCCAGACGAATAAATAAATAAATGTTTTAAAAAAGAATATACATAAATAATATATATATATATACATATATCTGAATCACTTTGCTGTACTCCTGAAACTAACACAACATTGTAAAACAACCATTTTTCAATTGAAAAAACAATACTATTCCCAGCCTTCCCACTGCATCTTCTTCAATGTCTCCCACACCTTGTTCTTCTCATCCTGGGGGCATAGGTATTGGTATGTGTCAATTTGTGACCTCACTCAGGGTCCTTTACTTAGCTAAGTGCACTTCTTTTCCATCTTCACCGTGTCAGGCTCTAGCTGACAATAAATTCCCCGAGTCTTTATTATGTAAGTCACCTCAAGTCCTGTTTTGGAACAAGGTATGGTATAAATAAAGAGAATCAATACACTTCCTGAGAGGACAAAGATTCTGTCTACAAACAGTACAGCACTACTATGCATAACCAGTAATTTCCTGCTTATGACAATTGCATGCTTTAATCATTTAGGTGCTGGTATAATCAATAAGGTGTACAGTTTCAATTCAAGGCCTTGCACCAAGGGTCTCTTTTTCTTTTATCTAACCACTTAGAGAGGAGATGGAGTCAGGAGAAATAGCTTTGAGGCACGCACTGTGGGGAAGTGTTTATAAGCACACAGAATAATGAGCCAGATGGATATGGGTTTGAGTCCCAGCTCTGGTCTCTCTAGATGGGAGACTTTGGACAAGTTGTTTATTCTCTGAGCTTCACTTTCTACATCTCTACCTTCTTTAGGGAGTTGTTTAGAGATTAAATAAGACGCCAGTATATAGTGAGGGATCACTAAACGTTATTAATGGTGTAGTTTCTTTAAAATAACAGTTTCAGAGCTTGAATACAAACGAGATGATAGTGAACCTTTTGTGGTCATAAGGCACAAAATAATGAAACAACTGGTATGATCAGAGTTTCCACTGAGGGGTTGTTTTTCACTTTTTCCTATTGTGATTTAAGAATCAGGAGGGACACCAGGCCTCTGACGGCGGTTACAGCCTGCAGCTATGGGTTTAGATGAATGAATGACTGGAGTGTATCCCTGCGTAAGTAAGTTAAGTTCCCTGTATCTTATTTCTCTTCTGTAGAATATTGATCCATGGAAAACTAATAGTTTTGGAAAACCCTCTGCATAGAGATTGCATTTATAGCCATGCTTATGGTCTTCTGTGAACATGGATGTGGTGGTAGCACAGTTTCTCAAATCCCATGTCCTGCTTCCAGTGGATTTACTCACTGCTGAAATGTTTGTGTGTTCATGTCACGAAGGCCCTTTTCACTGAGGTCTCATTGGAAGCGGGCTGGCACATAAGCAGGATATAATGCTAGTTGCTCTGCTTCAGAGAAGACCATTGGCCCACGGATTTGCAGACCGGCCTGCAGAAGCAATAGGAAAGGATCCAGTCCGAGATCCCCTGGGGACTCCTCCGCTTGCAGGTGTGGCTGCAGCGGGTCTGGTTGCTGCTCTCCGGCTGCGTAGGGATTCATGCTTGCCGTATCAGAAAGCACACAACAGAGGGCAGCAGTGATCAACTTAAAAAGAAAGTATTACTTATCCATGGAAAACACTCACTCTCCTTACCTTTAAATATTTGGAAATGATGGTACTTATTCCAAAGCAGAGATAATGGAAAATACTTAGCACACTGAGTTGCTTTAAGAATTAACATTCTGGGTGTCAAGTGCAATACAAACCATGAACACGTGCCCTGACACACAGTGAACTCAGTGAATGATATTGAACTGAGTGGATGGTTGGAGGGAGGAAGGCAGGAAAGAGAGAAGGAAGAAATTAGCAAAAAGCTAGGACTTACAATACATGGGCTGTGACTCATAATTTGAACGACTTTAGACAAGTCTCTTAACCTGAGCCTCAGTTTCTTATATTGTAAACAGAAGCAATGTCCACTGCACTGGTTTGTTGTGAGAAAGACATTGAATAAAGCAGTTAGACAGATATGTGGTTAAAAGCACATGACAGTCATAAGACCTGGATTGTAGATCAGGCTGAATTCAACACGGTATAATTCATCAAATATTTACTGAGCAATTATTATTTGCCTGGCACTGTATCTCCAGATGCTGAAACTGGAGGAGTTGAATAAGACAACCAGGCTTGTCCCTTAGGTCTGCTTTGGGATGGAGGCAGACCCAGGTTCTGGATCACAGCACTTCTTACTGCAGTCCTTGCCCTCAAGAAACTCACAGTCTAGTAGGGGAGACAAACCTGTAAACCAAAAATTCCAAAGCAGCCTGCTAAATGCAGCAATGTGGTCCATAGAATGTGTATGAAGCGGCTGAGAACTGTAGTGGGGGAGTTGAGTAAATGTTCTGAAGGGGATGATGTCTGGCTGAACTAAAAAAAAGGAGTTCCTATAGAGAAAAAAAGCAGAGGAGGGCATTTCAGATAGCAGGAAGCATCACATACAAAGCCAAATAGACAGGAAATTGCTAGTTCCAGTTTCTGCCATTTACTAGCTCCACTGAACTTTTATGGAATTTCCTCAAGTCCCACTGGACTTCAGTATTCTCATCTTGGAAAATGAAGGTTGGGGGCGGGGTGGGGAGAGAGGCCATCTGGGTTTTCTGTGAAGTGCTTTCTAGCTGGATACCTCCATGCTGGAGCAGAGAGAAAGGGGTAGCTTTGGAAATACCAAGTGTCATTTTTAGGGCATGAGCCGGAAACCCCACCTTTTGTGACCATCAAGATGATAGGCAGAGCCTGTAGTCATTCAGAAATTTTTGCATACATTAATTCACCCACTCCACCAATATATATGGCACTGACTGAGCCAGGCCCTATACTACTAAGAAGGCCACTGTCTAACGGAGGGGGACAGACGCATAAATAAGTACACGAGTACCATGGGAACTATATGTGTCTACACACTGCAGGTTCGTGGGGGCAGTAAAACGGAAGATGCTAGTACGTGTAGGTCACCTCCGGGGGGCCAGGGGGGGCAGGATTTAGCTCCCAGCAAAAGGGAAATTCTTGTTTCCGTATCCAGCTGCACCTTCTCCAAGAAACCTCCAACATTTTCAGCCGCCGATTCTCCCTTGGCAGGCCGACTAGGCAGCCTTCCTCCACCGGCAACCTTTCACGGGCGGTTCCCTGCACGCACAGCGGATGTAGGTCCCAGGTCTGACCAGAGGGTGCCGGCTCTCGCCACAGCTTCGCTCCCAGGAGAGCCCCCGCGACAGGGCCTGGTGCTGGCGAGAAGGGGCGGCCGGGAGGGCGGGCCGTCCAGCGACTCCAAGGGTTGGGCTCCAGGCCAGCTGGGCGGGGCTCAGCCTCCGATATAAGTGAGGAGCGCCCATCTCGCGGCCACAGTGTTGAAGCTGGCGCGCCTACCTGGACCGCAAGGGGACGGGCACTGAACTTGCAACTCAGGAACCAGAGGGACTGAAGAAGAGGCAAAGGTCTGATTTCTACTTCTTCCTTTATTTAGTAACAATGAATGGAAGGCGGGTGGCTTTGTGGGCGCGCGAGAGCTCGGCCCGGACTGGCAGGAGCATTGGCACTCCCAGAGGGCTCCGGGGAGGGGTCCAGGCACTGCCGAGAGGCCCCGGGCGTCCAAACTTAGTAGCTTCTCTCCCTCGCAGGAGCGTTTCTTCCCCCCACTTCCAGGCCCAGCCTCGGAGGATGCGGCTCCTCGGGAAACTCCGCGCCTCGGCCGCGGGCCGCGCGGCTCTGGAGCCTGCCTTCTCCAACGTGCTCACCCCGGACCGCATCCCCGAGTTCTGCATCCCGCCGCGGCTGCCCGCGCCCTGCGCGCCAGTGTCCTCGCCCCAGGCCGCCGCCCTGCCCCGGCGGTGCGCTGCAGAGCCGGACCTTTGGTTTCGAGGAGCCTACGACGGCGCGGGCCGCACGGACTGGGACCCACGCTCGCAGGCCGCGCTCTCGCTGCCGCACCTGCCCCGTGCGCGCACCGCCTACGGCTTCTGCGCGCTACTCGAGAGCCCGCACACCCGCCGCAAGGAGTCGCTCTTCCTTGGGGGCTCGGGCACCGCCCCGCTCCTGCCCGCGCCCCGCCCCCGGGCCCGCACCTTCGGCGGCGGCGGCGGCGGCGACCCCCTCGCGCCCCCGGGAAGAGTCCCTGCTGCGCCTCCCGTGGCCCCCGCCCGCCCCCTCCCGCCGGTTGCGCTCGCCCCGCGGCCCCACGGCCGCCGCCTCCTGCGCGCTCCCGAGGGGCTGCTGCGCCGCGCACTGCGGGCCGGGAGGAGCCGAGGCCTGGCCCGCGCCCGCTCAGTCTCCAGCGGGGACGGGGATGACGACGATGACGGGCGCCGCTCCGGCTCCTGGTCCCCGGCCCGGGCCCCCGCCACGTCCCCTCCGCGGCCCCCCGACCCTCGGCCCGAGCGCCTGGAGGCTGAGGGCACCGTGACTCTGGACCGCGCCGGCGGCGCCCTGCGCCTGGCCGTCGAGTACAGTCGGGACAGCGGGCGCCTCCGCGTCCGGCTGCTCCGCGCCGAGGACCCGGCCGGAGGGGCCGCCGAGCCCCGCGTCCCCGTCGGCTGCCGCGTCAGCTTCGTTCTGCAGCCGCCGGGCCAGACGCGCCGGCCGCGGGGCGCCGTGGTCCGGCTGAGCCGCCGGGCGGTCTTGGAGCAGGACTTGTGCTTGGACGGGCTCTCGGAGGACGAGGTGCGTCGCCTGGCCGTGCGCGTAAAGGCCGAGAACCGGGGCCGCGGGCTGGAGCGGGGCCGCCTGCTGGGCCAGGGCGAGCTGCTGCTGGGCCCCCTCCTGCTCCTGTGAGGGCGCGCCCTGCCCCTGGGGCCTCTCGGACACCGCCAGCCGCTTTGTACCAAATAAATGTTATTTATTCATTTTTCTAATCATGTTCTCGCTTTGTTGCCGTTTTAGTTCTTAGGAATCTGCTTTTGTCATCGTTTATTGGTAGGGAAGGATAAAATAATGACGCCCTCCTCTATTCAAAACAATCCTTTTTTCCAGAACATTTTTTACATAAAAAGGTTGTCTTGTGTCTGAAAGAGAGAAGAAAGAAGTACACCCCATCTGCGTTGTTTTCCCATTCCTGATTTATATCAATGCCAAACGGCTTATGGGTTTTAAAAAATGTCATTCCTTCAGGATCATGCCCAACGCTAAGATGCGTATAGATGGCTTTCCATATTTGATGTGGTGTGGATTCATATCCTCATTTGTGCACACGCACATCAGGGTGGGAACCTTCCTGTAACACGGATACCTTGATGGGAAAAGAATTCCTTTTCCATGAAGAAAGAACAAGATTCTTTTGAAAGTGAAGTCTTCAGAAATTGCGGAGGAAAAAGGAAACAAAGGAAGTGAAGGATCTTCCAATGGATTGTACGTGGGGAGTATATTCCTGGCCTATCCCTCTACCTTCTCCAGAAGGAGCCCTGGGAAATCTTGCTATTTCAGAAAGGAAATCATTCCTATCTCTGTAAACAAGGTGATATTTTTTGTGGCTTTATTTCTACCCAGCTATGTATATGTACATAGTAATTAATGACTCTGCAATAGGATTTCCCAGATGAGTTGAAACGTAAACTGTCAGTTTTTTGAACACGGGGTTATGAGAGAGTGTTTCTTAATCCAACTTATTTTCATTTGTTGATTCAACAAATAGACCTGAGTCCACTGGAAACTGATTATACCCAAGGGGGTATGCCCTTTATTAGAGGCATCTATGATGTGGTGGAGAGCACAAGGAGGGTGGGGGGAGATGTAGATTCCAACCTTTTATCTGCCACTTGTCACTTGTCTGAACCATGGCAAATCAGTTCATCTCCCTGAACCTCATTTCCTACATCAGTGAAAAGGGGGGTATTAATACCCACCTCACCTGGTTTTGTGAAGATATGCCTTAATACCCAAATAACCCTTAAATACATGTGAAATAGCATCCCTGAAAAGGCTTGAACTGGGCTAGTGAGCAGGTGCTCAATAATGTTCCAGAAAATGAACTCCTTCACTTATTCTCCTTCCTTTCCAATTGTTTCTCCCTGGTCTTGGAGGCCAACAGAATGGATGGCTACCTGAGACTGAGGACTTCCGGTGGCCCAGAGTGGGATTACAGACCCTCCAGGATCTCTGTGGCGAATTTCCCCAGAAGCAGTAGTTTGAGCGCATGCTACTTCAAAAATCCCTTCAGCATTTTTATTACCAGAATGAAGTTCTGGGTACAAATTTGGTTAGAGTAAATACATAAAAATCCTGGATTTTAAACATACTTTCAAAGTGGACAAATTAACCCTTAGAAATCATCTAATCAAACGACTTCTGAAACTGAGAAAATACCACAGAAGTGACTGGTCCGAAGCCACATATCTAGTTACTGGCTGGGCTCAGACAAGAACGAGGTTGTCCTGACTTCTCCAGAGGACTGACCTACCCTTGGCTTTTTCATTCAACAATTAGTTGTTGAGTTCTTCCATTGTGACAAGCACAGTACTAAGGCCTGGGGATAAAGCTATGAATAAGGCAGACCACATTCCTGTTACCCCCAGGACTTAACCTTTGTGAGAGTAGCCAAACAATAGCCAGGTTTTGTTATTACAGATTGAGGTGACTATAATGAAGACAATAAACTAAGGAAGGTGCTAGAGATTCTGTGGGCTAGGGAGGTGGCCGGTAGGATGTTCTCAGAGACAGAGTGGTCAGGAAAGGTCTCTCTAAGACCTGAGGAAGGAATCATCCACACCAGGAACTTCATCTATCCAAATAACCACTTAATGTGCCCCTATGACCTATCGATGCATCCAAACCAGAATTCTTGATTTTCCCCTCCCAAATCCCTTCCTCCCCTAGGCTTCCGTATTTCAATAAATGGTACCATCATTCTTTCTTTCACTCAAACAAAAAACCTGCAGTCATCTTTAACTTTTCTCTCTCACACTCCACTTTCCTCAGATGTAAATGTTACCTCCTTATCACATCCTCCCCTGGCCATCTTATTTTTAAAAAGCATCATTGTCACTGGCACTGCTTTATTCTTCTCCCTATCACTTATCACTACTGGACATTATATTATACACTTATTGCTGTTTTTGGTTTATTTTCTCTTCCACTAGAATATATGCTTTATAAAGGCAGGGATTTGTTTGTTTATTCATTGCTCTATTTCCAGTGCCTAGAACAGAGTCTGGCATATAGTAGATACTCGATAAGTATTGATTTAGTGTTGAATGAATATAGGAAGAGGTGGAGTAAGTAGAGGAGAGTAGAGGACCTAGGACAAAGCCTTGAGACAGTCCAACATTTAGACATTTAATAGAGGAGGAAAAGTCAGTCTAGGGGACAGAGAAGCAGCAGCCAGTGAGGTAGGGGAGAGGCCAGGGTAGTGTGGAATCCTCGAAGCCAAGATAGAATGTATTCCAAGAAAGAGGGGATGTTCAACTCATTTACATCCTGCTGGAAAGTCTAGACAAATGAAAACAGAGAAATGCCCATTGGCTTTGGGAAGGTGAATGTCAGTGATGAACTTGACAGGAACAGGTCTAGGAGAAGACTGACGTCAGGAACCAGACTAGAATGGGTTAAAACATGAGTGGGAGGTGAGAGAGTACAGAGTTTTGGAAGAGGGAAGGAGAGAAAAAGGGCTGTAGCGGGAAGAGAATACAGAGTCAAAGGATAATCATTTTGTTTTAATATGAAAGAATCCAACACATGTTTGGAATATCCAGAATGGAAGGAGAGATTGATAATAAAGCGAAAGAAAACCAGCAATAATTATGGGAGCACAGTCTTTGGAAAAGCAAGAGATGGTCTAGAACACAAGTGAGTAGAAGCAGGATAAAGAACCCACATTCCTGATGCATATCTTTTTTCCATCGCTCCACCTATGCATCATTCCATCCTGGGATGGCTCACACTTGTAGTCCTAGGATGTCCTACCCCTACAGTTTCTCATCAGAGACCAGGCTGGAGAGAAGACCTTGCTTCTACAAACATTCCCGTAAGACCGAGAAAGAATTTCCCTGAAAAACCCCCAGCGAACTTCTCCATGTATTTTATTAGCGCAAATTGCATCTGTAGCTGAGTGTGAGGTCAGCGTCTGCTGAGGCCCATGCTTCTTCCTGTTAGGAAGTAAGATGGGAAATGATGTGGAGTATAAGAAGCAGCAGAAAGTCTGACGCCGGAAAGACGTAGCTTCAAATCTTGGCTCTGCTGCCAACTAATTGTATGATCTTGGGGCAAATGTTTAACTTCTTTGAGCTGAGGTTTTGTCTTTTCTAAAATATCGGGTGTGAAGATGGCCAGGGTTAAATATGAGAATTGCATTTTGTCCCAGCAAGCTTCATATTAACGTGAGGTGCCCTTCTGTTTTCAAATATGATGTGAACACCCTTCTTTAGCGCATGCAGATGAATATCATTTTGCCAAATGGCTTTATGCTCACCTGTGTTTCTAGTCTTAAGTCTGTACAAAGGGCAGGCTACTGAGAACTTGTCTGGGTGGCTGCACTAAAGGACACAAACACAAAGAATTGCATCTTTCCATCTGCCGTGTTCCTGAGAGGGGAACTGCAGCTCAGCTGATGTGTGCTTCTAAAGTCCAGCCATTACCATGAGGAGGTTTTCATCATCTGTGAACATCAAGGCCTTGATAAATATCCCCGGGTGATCAGACAGTAGTGTTTGTGCTGACAGGGAAAATCCATACTTTACTTGGCAAAAAGAATATGATTTATTTTGCAGATTGATAACAACTCGATGTAGAAAAGAACCAGTGTCTCCTGTCTTCACCTGTCTGTCAGGAGACGGTGCCTCGATTGTCAACACTGTCCTCACAGCACTCAGGACCCTTGTCTGTTCCTCCTCCCAGTCCCCGGGCTGGAGCCACCCTATCTTCACCTGCTTAGGCTGCTCTACACTGCCTCTTCACCATCATCAAATTTTTAATTTTTATTTTGAAATAATTTCACATTTACAGAACAGTTGCAAAAATAGTACTAAGAATTCCCATATACCCTTCACTCAGATTCTCCAAGTGTTAACATTCTCCATATTTTTTATCATTATCTATATCTATATATTTATATATCTACGTATCCATCTGTTTATCTTTTTTTTTTTTATTCATGAAGGATTTGGGAATAAGTTGCACATATGTGCCCTTTTTCCCTAAAAGCTATTGTAAGGGCATAATATGCTGAAAGCTAAGCACTGAGGAGGCTCCCACGCAGCCCCTCTGTGTACAGAACCCATGTTCTTTCCTGAGAACCTCTGACACCTGGACCAACGCCAGGCACCAGTGACAGTGCTTACAGTTCATGTTGGTAAAACTTTATTTCTTGCTTTTAAGATGAAAATATAAACAAGTGTATTGATATCTTCTTCCCTGCAATGGATTATCATGCCCCTAGGGCAGGGGTCCCCAACCCCTGGGTCACAGACGGATGGATACCAACCTGCCTGTTAGGAACCGGGCCTCACGGCAGGAGGTGAGTGGCGAGTGAGCGAGCAAAGCTTCATCTGCCGCTCCCCACCGCTCTCATTACCGCCTGAACCATCCCCAACCTCCCCCCACACCCCGGCCCGGTCCGTGGAAATATAGTCTTCCAGGAAACCAGTCCCTGGTGCCAAAAATTGGGGGACCGCTGCCCTAGGGTACATAGAATACATTTTGAAGACCAGTACTCTAGATTTTCAATTATCAAGGAGACCAAGTACTGTCATTAGGGAGATAAATCTATCTATTCCTTGAAAGAAATGAATTTGATCTTTAATAGAGAAATTGAAGAATTCGAATATAAGCAGATGAATTCCTAGAGAATGAGCAGATACTTAGTGTAAATGTTGGCCCTTTTTGAGGCTGCTAAACATGGTAATTGTATGAGACCTTGTACTTGTGACTTGTCTGACAAGTGGTCCCTGGCCATTCTCTTCTAATGAGCACTCTGTCCCTTATTTGAATCAGTAATGGATATTTACTGGTCTTGATCACCTGGTAAGTAATTACTCCTTGAAGCAGCAGCATCTTGATTTTCTTAAGTGGAATCACTCAATCAGTTCTCTCAGTTAATACGTTTCAGATGATAGCGATTCCGTATCGTTTCAGGGACGGGTCTAACTCAGGCCTGGCCAATGAGAATATTTCATACTCTTGGCCGCAGTGATTGGTTCAAGGATGTAATTGTGATCCAGTGAGATTCACGTTCAGCTCAGTGAGATTCACGTTCGGCTCAGCGAGATTCACGTTCGGCTCAGCGAGATTCACGTTCGGCTCAGTGAGATTCAGATCCAGTAGTTGTATTGAGAAAGAGAAAAACTTTTCTGCTGAATTTGAACCTGACGGGTACAGTCCTGGAGCTCTTGTTTGCTATCTTGCCAGTACATGGAACCCAAGGAACGAAAGCCAACATGGAGAAGAGCGGAGTGATAAATGGAGAGACTCAGTGTCCCAGCGACATCACTTGCATTCTGAAGCTGTGACTGTAGTCGGGTTACCCTAATCTCTTTTCAGTTGAGCTGGGTTTAAATTGGACTTTCTGTCACTGAATCAAAAAAGAGCCTTGACTAGACCCTTCACGAGAACCTGAGCTCATCTTATTTCCTGTCTCCTACCCATTGTGGACGACACTCGTATCCTTGATTTCTAACCCAGGAAGTCAGCAATGGAGTGAGGTGAGGGATAGAGCAAGACTCAAGGACGGGGTAAATATGTATATTTCATGCATTGATTGGTCACTAAAAAAAACGTCTAGAAGCTTAAAGATTTGTTTTGCGGGCCAGGTCAAAACATGCCCACATCAAGATGGCTGTCAAAATAGCAAATACTTTTCAGGTAAGACTGCACCTGGCAGCAGCTTACCTGAATTGCATGCATCACATCTTGTAGGAAACAGGTCTCTGAAAGGATAATCTTGGAAAATTCGACTTGCAAAGTGACAAAAACCTGAGAGGTGCTGTTTTGAGTTGTGAAAACATTTTGTATGAATAATAATAATAATTTTCTGAATATCACTTTCTGGTCTGTAAAGTGCTTTCACAGAATTAATTCCTTTTTTTTTTTTTTGCGGTATGCGGGCCTCTCACTGTTGTGACCTCTCCTGTTGCGGAGCACAGGCTCCGGACGTGCAGGCTCAGCGGCCATGGCTCACGGGCCCAGCCGCTCCGCGGCATGTGGGATCTTCCCGGACCGGGGCACGAACCCGTGTCTCCTGCATCGGCAGGCAGACAGACTCTCAACCACTGCGCCACCAGGGAAGCCCAGAATTTATTCCTTTTCATCTGAACAGCAACCTTTTAAGTCAGGTGTAGGTACTATTATTATTATTGCTATTTGCCCTATTTTACCAATAAAGAATTGTAATAAATTACTCTTGAAGACCCAGTGAGTAAGTGAGGGAGCCAGGAATCAGTCCCAGGTCATATTATTATTACCACTGTGTCGCAGTGGAATTGTAAGTTCCTTGAATCAGGGCCCACTTCTTATACGTCTTTATATGTTCCTACCAACGCCTGCCAACCCAGCTGTATGTGCAGGAGGTAAGCCTGCAATGAGTACAGATGAAATGTTTCAGTGCTGGGCATTTGGTGACTAAATCAAAGAAGGCTAGAATGGAGAAAGATCACATGGAGCTTCAGGTAAACAACAAAACTACCCAAAAAACAAACCCCACCCTCCCACCAAGAAAACCAGACTTGATATGCTTGGTTAATAATACAGGGGAAAAAAGAAAGAAAGAGAATTAAGCTCATATTTTAACTTTGGTTTTGAGTTACTGAATACGTTAATAAATATATCACTGGATTATGTGCTTACATAATTTTAGCAGTTCACGTAGAGCCTTTGGCTACAGTGTAGTTCAGATTAAAAAAATAATGGCTCAGGGACTTCACTGGTGGCGCAGTGGTTAAGAATCCACCTGCCAATGCAGAGGACACGGGTTCGATCCCTGGTCCGGGAAGATCCCACATGCCGCGGAACTACTAAGCCCGTGCGCCACAACTACTGAGCCTGTGCTCTAGAGCCCGCGTGCTACAACTACTGAGCCCATGTGCTTAGAGCCCATGCTCTGCAACAAGAGAAGCCACCGCAATGAGAAGCTGGCGTACCACAACAAAGAGTAGTCCCCACTCGCCACAACTAGAGAAGGCCCATGCGCAGCAACAAAGACGCAACGCAGCCAAAAATAAACAAATAAATTTATCTTAAAAAAATGGCTCAGAGATATTGATCCTAGGGTACAACTTTCAGTTATAAGATGAATAAATTCTGAAATCCTAATGTACAGCATGGTGACTGTAGTTAGCAGTAATATATTACACACTAGAAATTTGGGAAGAGAGTAGATCTCAAGTGGTTTCACCACACACACACAAACACACACACACACACAATAACTGTGGGAGGCGATAGGTATGTTAATTAGTTTGATTGTGGTAATTATTGCACAATGCATACATGCATCAAAACATCACCTTATAGGGAATTCCCTGGTGGTCTAGTGGTTAGGACGTTGGGCTTTCAGTGCTGAGGCCCGGGTTCGATCACTGGTCAGGGAACTAAGATCCTGCCTGCCACACGGTGCGGCCAAATTAAAAAAAAAAATCACCATATATACCTTAGATATATACAATTCTTATTTCTCAAAAAATAAATTAATTAAAATACTTTTAAAATTAACGGCTCAAAGAGACTGATTTGTGTCTAAAGGGCCGCTTGCTTGATTCAATTATGTATCCATGTTTGATTATATATTTTTTTCTCTCAGGGTCAAACTGGAGTCATTCTGGATTTATTCCATGGTCACACTAGAATCCTCAGGGAGTCTTTCTGGGCAACCCAACACTGCGGTGAGCAGGGCTGTCAGCTGCTCCACGGAGACAGTGAATCAGGAGAAAAGTCAGTCTTTGCAGAGATGGACAAAACTTGGTGAGTAATGCATAACGTGAATATCACTGATATTAGGAAAGTGGCATTGTGGTCATGCTGTTCTTTATTCATAATACTTTTTCAAAGCTGAGCTTATAATTAAAAAACAATTAAATCAACTATACGTCCACAAAAAAATAAAATTATTAATAAAAAACAATTAAAGCACTCCACTCGATTTTAGAGATCTGTCTTAGAACCTGAAAGAATGATCTTGAGCAACGTACTTTTAATCTTGCTAAGCTTCAGCTCTACTTACGTTCATAATAGCCTGAAAACTAAGGTGGAGGCAGCCTGGGAGTAACTGAGCTGTCAGAGGCCTACCTTAGTGCAGGGAAACAGGCAAACCTGGCAACATGGACCTCTGGGCATTTGGCACTTAGTAATAGTAATGATGATGGTGTTGTTGATAGCTCACATTGGTTGTGTTTACCAGTAAGGCATCATGCTGAGGACTCTACATGCTGAGATTTATTTAATTCTCACAACAAACTATGAAGTATGGGTGTGAAGAGAAAACTAAGCCTCAGAAATAAAAGCCTAGATTTTCAAGCCAGGCAACTGCAGGGCTGGGCCTCTGAGGCAGGTTGTACAAGGTAGTGGTTAAGAGCATGGATTTTGGATTTCAACCCTCTCTCTTCTACTTATAAGCCATGTGACCTGCAGAGATTTAGTTTTTTCCCTGTGCCTCGGTTTCCTCGTTTTGAAACAGAGATGTAATATCACCTCCTCTGGAGACTTCTTGGGAGGATTATGTCAATTAAAATGTAAAGTACTCGCCTATTCCGAGCACCTGTCAGATGGTTCCTGTTACACCAGGGCTGAAATGAAAGGACGTCTGCAGACTGAGAGTCCCAGTGGGACCTCCTTCTTAGCTGGAAGTCTAGAAGCCAGCTCTGCTGGCTGACTCTGCCCACGGTGGACTTGTGTTTTGGCGCCCAGCCCTGTCCTGATGTATCCCCCCATCCTCTGACTCTGGTACCTCTGCTGTGGAGATGCTGAGGCTGACTTTGCATATCCTGTCAAGTCCCTGCCCCTGGAGTGATCACCAGGGACTACAGGTGTCAATCACGTGGGTGCATGTGCCTGCCTTTGGGAGAACAGAGTGTGGGGAGAGAACCCCTGTGTGCTTCCCACACCATCTGCATCAGGACCTCAGGCACTGGATGGGGATGGGAAACAGTGCTGGGAGAAGAGACGCTGTTACTGGACAAAACCCTGAGCTGGGTGCGGGGTAGATTTTCATCTATGGAGGGGTATGATGAAAAGGTAGAGAACATTTTCCCCTTTGGGGTGGCCTGGGCTGTGCCCTCCTCAAAGCCAGGAGAAAAAAATCAGTGATGAGGGATCTCATGCACTGGGATGACCTAGTTTCTCCCCAGCATCTGAGCAAGGAGGTCTTGGACTCTGTCCCACTTTGCAAAGGCCAAAACTTTTACCTCTGGAAGTGAGGTTCTCTGAGTAGGAGCAAAAGGGCAGTGCTGGGGAATCTCTCAGACTCCCGGAGCAGAACCAACCTTGGCTTCAGAGGATCAGGCTTGCAGCTTACCTCACTCCCCTCTGCCAGCTAGCAAGCCTGTCCTGAGGTCTTATCAGACCCCCTGGGGATGAAAGCCTTCTGTGGTGGGTACCTTTTGGGATGGGCTGCAAGCTTCCTGGTGAGCCTGCCAGGAGAGGCCCAGCTGTGGCTGGTGCGTGTAGCCCTTACCCAGAGCTGCCTGGGAGCAAAGAAAGACAAGGGAGCGAGGGAGCCGAGGGCAGTAGCAAAGGAGTGGGTGGTGCCAGTGCACAGGGACGTGAAAAGGGGAGGGTTGATGGGCAGAATACAGCAGCCCTGGAGCCGCTGTGTCCTTCTCCAGCTGCCAGAGCGTGATTGGAGGAAGGGTGAGAAAGGAAGGAGAGGAAAGTGTGATCAGGGGTGGGAAGATCTCTGTCGAGATGGACAATTCTTGGCACTGCTTTGAGAGGTTTTATTTGGGTGGAGGGCCACAGTTTTTAAAAGTAGTATTATTTATCAACTCATTCAGAGTACAAGGCATTGCTCTAGGTGCTTGAAATTTATTCAGATATTTCATGCTCGTTGGCAACCTATTATTGTTCCTGCTTTGCAGATGAGCAGACTGAGTGACAGTGGAATCTAGTAACTTGCCCAAGGTCACACGACTAGGAAGGGGTAGAGCTTGGCTTTGAACCCAGGCAGGCTGGTATGAGAGGTCAAGCTCTTAACCCTAGCTCCTCTCTAAGGAAGACTCCAGACGTGGGCTAGGTTGCCTGCTGCCGGCAGGGACAGTGGTTTGGCAAAGGAGAGAGCATTTGAAAACAAACTTGACCCACCTCCCAACTTTTTTCCAGGCACTAACCTGAAAAAGTAAATCCTGCAGAAATCAAGGCTTAGAGAGAACGTCCTAACGCAATTTACCCTGAGATATTAGTGCTATGACTACACCAGGAATCAAACATATGTCCACATTCCAGAAATTTTTTCTGAAGATGGATATCCTAAGGATGCTTTAAAAAAAATAAAAGGTAGATACATTCTTTGAAAGGGGGACAAATAAAAATTATTAGTAAAATAACTAACGTGCAGAAGAAGAGGCTAAAAAACTTAAAGAGGTGTGAATGGAACATTTGATGTGGATTTGTTTCCATGTACATAATGTGACAGGAAACTCCAAACAGTTTAATCAGTTCTGTTCTTTGTGTTTCCATTCACTGTAATGTGGTCATGGTCACAATGTCATTTCTGTTCCAAGGAACAGAAATCCAGAAAGGGAAAGGATCAGGTGAGGAAAAGAGGAGAGGGTGAGGGCAGAGAAGAGGGAGGTTTCCTGACACCCTGAGCTTACCCTAAAGTGCCTTAGTCTGAACTGAGTTTTCCTTTGACAACAGGCCACCGTTGGTTCCTCCTCTTCTAAAGAGGAGAGCATGTTTATGGAACCTTAGAGGTTTATAGAGCACTTCCTCCGAGCTGCCTTCAAGAAACTTATAATCTTATGGAAGAGAAGGCATGTCTACAAGGCAAGACAAAGTGAGAGTCCAACAGGGGCAGAGGCCAAGATGCTGAAGGGCTGATTAGCTCCAAGGCTCCCTCAGGGGCAGGACTGGTCTATGCTCTTACCTTCTGCTTTCTCCCTCGGGGCTTCGCAAGTGGGAACACAGCACCCAGGACTGGCCCCAATGGAGTTTAACTCAGTTCCCAGGGTACTTTCCTTGCACACACTGGAGGGTACCACAAAGGAAGGGAATACAGGTGGAGAGTTTGATTTTCATAGAGCTTAACCCGGGACATGGGGAGGCTTGGGCTAGTGAAATAGCCTGGGGTAACCTGCATGTGCCTGGGGGGCTGAGACCAGGGCGAAGACCAAGGATGCAGGGACAGAGGTTGCCATCTTTTTGGGACGCTGACTTCCTGGGGGCTGGAGAGGGCACGCTCAGTTTTTGGGGTGTGAGGGACAAGGGAAGAGAGCATGGTGTGGACAAGGGTTGTGAGGTAAGGCCTGGTGCAGGATCTATGACCACACAAAGGATGCCCTGGGTGAGCTTTCTTATCTCCTCTCCCAGCTCCTCAAGATCTGGTCCCAGAAGCTTATATGGGAACTGAATATTTGCAAAATGGATTCTATTTTTACGCCTTCCTGTATTATGCTTCCTAAGATGTTTTACCATTTCTGTTTCATTCTCAGTTGTCAGTGTTTCCACAAACTTCAGCTTTAACAAACTTTATTTCATCCTCTCCTCTCCAAGCCAAACTTCTCCCTAATTCTTCCAGTTCACATGTACACACTGTAAAATACAAAGGCACGGTATTGTTTAAAGGAACACTCCCAGAATTCCTACTTAGAATTTTGCCTTTCTTTTTATGCATTTCCCTACTATTTGTATGGAGGCAGAGCGATGTCAGACCATCTGAGTCCCATTAAGCCTCATCCACTTAATACCTGAGTGACCTCAGGTAATTTACTTAACTTGTATCAGCCTCAGTTTTCTCATTTGCAAAGTGGGGCTACTAATAATAACAACACCCACTTAATTTAGGATTGCACTGAGAATTAGAGATGATACATGCAAAGACCCTGGCATCATGCCTGGTACATAGCAAGCAGTCAGTAATGGATAACTATGTTATCTCAAAAGAGGTCATTTCTGCACTTTTAATACCTTGGTAGATAATCCACAGCACAATCCTGGGAATTTGTAACTCTTACATCGTGAGAATTGCTCAAAGCTTACAGAGCTTTTAGGCATGTCCTGTTTGGGGGGAAGTTTAATATTTCATGGGTTGTTTAGAGGTAAGAATTAAAACAAGCTCTGTTTTCACTGTGAAATGAGATCCTGTTTATTGTCTGTCTTGACACATTAGAATCTAATTTCCGTGAGATCAGGATTTATGTCTTGTCTTGATTATTACTGTATCCCTGGTACCTAGAATAGTCCTTGGCACACAGTAGGCACTCAAAATATTAGCTGATAGATGCATGTCAGGCTATTTCCAGGAAACTGTTTAGGGGAGGAAGGAGACGTGTCTATATCTGTACATCTATATGGCCTTCCTTTTTGGATCTCTGACAACATCGGTCATCACTTTAAATGTTACTAGATGAATGCCTCATCTTGGGGCCTGCTTGGGAGGACGGCAGAGGCTGAGGGAGGAGTGCCAGCCTGTGGAGTTGGGGAAAGCTCACTACGTGTGAAAAGGCACAAGAAAACACATAGAATTCCCCAGGGCACCCAAAGAGGGGCTCAGCAGTGACTGAGGGCCATCCAGTCCACCCAGAAAGGCCTGGTATTGGAACCAGGAAGAAGCAGAGTGAGTGGGCCCAGTGAGCAGAGGCCATGGTGAGGCATGACCATCTGTAGAGAGGCCAGTTCATAAAAACAAGGACCAGCTGAGGACCACGAAGCCACCACTCAGCACAGCCAGCCACCCCTGACAACAATTCTTGGTGCACATACCTCCCTGTTGGAAAGAGGAATGAAGGGTAGAGAAAGGTGGGAAATTTTGAACTGATGGAGTTTAAACTCTGAATTCACCATGTTTAAACATGCAATTGTGGAGTTATCTTCGGCCCAACACACATGTACACGCACTATGCAGGAATCCCACCAGACAAAAAGCTTTCATGGTATCTAAAGTCAAGTGTTTAAAATCATGTAATTTTGAAAATAACAGGGGTAACAAAAGAAAATCTCAAAACACGAGCTTCCTAAAATCCTTGCAAAATGGTTGGGCCTGGCAGATGTGAGGGTCACAGTTAATTTGATAACTAATTATTTATTGGAAATGCAGCTGCTTTTGGGAATTATAAACTGTTTGAACTTTGGTCTGAGTTGGCAGTTTCTGAAGAAACAGGTGGCTGAGGTGAAAACCTAGGGTTGGGTTACACAAGCCAGTGTCTGGCTTTACTCTCTTTTTTTTTAAATTGAAGTATAGTTGATTTATAATATTGTGTTAGTTTCAGGTGCACAGCAAAGTGATTCAGATATCACTTTGTGATATATATAGACACACAATATATATATTTGTGTATATATATATATACATTTTTTCAGATTCTTTTCCATTATAGGTTATTATAAAATATTCAATATAGTTCCCTGTGCTGTACAGTAAATCTTTGTTGTTTATCAATTTTATGTATAGTAGTTTGTATTTGTTAATCCCATACTTTTAATTTATCCCTCCCCCATCCCTTTCCCCTTTGGTAACCATGTTTGTTTTCTATGTCTGTGAGTCTGTTTCTGTTTTGTATATAGATTCATTTGCATTATTTTTTAGATTCCATTATAAGTGGTATCATATAATATTTGTCTTTCTCTGACTTACTTCACTTAGTATGATAATCTCTAGACCCATCCAAGTTGCTGCAAACGGCATTATTTTGTTATTTTTTATGGCTGAGTAGTATTCCATTGTACACATGTACCTCATCATTTTTATCCATTCATCTGTCAGTGGACATTTAGGTTGCTTCCATGTCTTGGCTATTGTAAACAGTGCTGCAATGAACATTGCAGTGCATGTATCCTTTTGAACCATGGTTTTCTCAGGGTATATGCCCAGGAGTGGGATTGTGGCACCCTATGGTAGCTCTATTTTTAGTTTTTTAAGGAACCTCCATACGTTTTCCATAGTGGCTACACCAATTTAAATTCCCCCGAACAGTGTAGGAGGGTTCCTTTTTCTCTACTCCCTTTCCAGCATTTATTATTTTTAGACTTTTGATGATTGGCTTTACTTTCAGTGGAATATTATGACTCTGAGGGCAATGCCCTGCAGCTCTGCAGGTGTTATGATGCTCACATGGGTGACATGAGACCCTTTAATTTCAGTAGCTACTGTATCTTACCATTTTGTTGTTCTTGCTTTTCCACAAGAGCCCCACAAAATTCATTGTTCAGCTGTAGACAAAACATGTGGACTGGGAATCTGGGTTGGGGGACACTCAGGAGGTCACAAGGACAAGTGAATGGCATGAATAGGAGCCTGGAAATGGAGGAAACTTCCATGCCTTAGAGTAGAATGGGAAATACACAAGAAATGAGGGCTGAGTAAGAATTGGGGTGTTCCAAAAGGCGACTGGTTGACACCAACAGTAACCCAGTTATCAAACCTGGGACTAAACTAGTTGCCCAGAAGACTTGGTGCTGAACTCCACAACGTGTGGCTGGTCTGATTAAATCTTTTTGCATTGGATCGAGATAGGGCCCGGGATCTGGGAGGAAAGGTGACCCTGCTGGTGCAGATCCTACAGCTTTGGCCAGGAAACAGGCTGTTTTCCAAGAGTCTGTGCCAGCATCTGCTGCCTTGAATTGCAGTGTAACAATGTGATAAGAGTCCCGCAGGCCTGTGTCCTGTCACCCCAGCTAGACTGGAAGGCAGTGACCATGCTGCATACTTCTTTCCATGAAGCCCACCACTCATCTTGTCGTTGATGCTCAGTGAATGTGTGCTATGGATTGATGGGTCTTGGTTCCTTCAAGTCACAAGAAAAGACTGAAAAATCACCTTCTAGGTAGGTTGGCTCTGGTTAAAGAAGTTGTTTTCCCGGCTTGCTGCATGGCAAATGACGAGACAATAATCATGGAGCTGGAAGCAGGGCCTAGGAGGCCTCCCTGGGGAGGGAATGTATGTGAGGCGGCGAGGCTCACAGTCAAGTCAGGGACACTTTGGAGATGCTCTTAGTGTTCCCTGCCACAGACCACCATGGGCTGCATTCCTCTGGAAGTTGGATCTAAAGCCCCTGCTGGACTTCAGACTCTTCCTCACTTCTCAAGTCTCCAACATGTACAGTCTTGGCACATGTGCCTTTCATTTTAGGTTTTGCTCACCGAATACTTCATGTCCCCTGTCTCCCAGAATCCTCATGCTCAAGGACCCTCCCTCCTCCCCTGAAACTTCTGGATCCCACCAGTTTGAGTGCGTAGAACAAGGCCCAGGCGTCCTTGATTCCCCATGATTGTCATTGTAAGGGAAGTCTAAACTTGGGCGTGGTGTGATTCAGAGATAATGGGAGAGAAGGCAAGATTCTCCATCCAGGCCCAGCAAGTCCAAAGAACTTGGTGCTGCCCTCTCCTCTGAAGTCCCTTGAAGGGGCCACAGCCAGAAATTCCAGAGCAGGGTTGGGGAGGCCAAGAGAAGCTCATGGGCCCTGAAGTGCTGGAGGCAGAAGGAATCAGGGAATGGGTGTGGGTCTTAGGGAGAGCCTGAGGTCAGACCAAAATCGGGACAAGGGCTGGAAAGGAGGGTGGAGTTGGTCAGGTGGGTTAGCTTGATTCAAAGGCAAAGGTCCAAAGAGACACCAAAGCTCTGACAAGATCACGGTTGACTTTTGAAACACTTCTGTCCTTGGAAAGTGGAAAGAAACTATGAAAGTCCCAGTGGAGAATATATAGAAATAGTTGAGATTTACACCTGCATCGATTCTTTTACTGTTTGTAGCCTCCATGTTATTGCCATGATAATGCCTAACTATGCCCAGTGTGGCAGTGTGGAAACAGTCCTAGCCAGGTTTGGGGGGCCTGGTCTCTTTAACAGAAAGCCACTTACCTTTCTGAGCCTCAGTCTACTTATCTGTAAAATAGGACAATAATAATGCTTTCAATGTGCTGTCAGAATTGGAGGTAATTAAAGTTATTTCTTAAGAAACCCAAGGGCCAATACCGTTGTAAGAGAAAGAGTTTTAATTATTTATTACCCCAGCTATGGAAAGATGTGGATTGAGAGGGGCTGTTATGCATGGAGATCATGGACAAAATACTAAAATTTTAAATTTATTTCACATGTTTGGTTTTTCTTTTTTGTGTCAGATACTAGTTGGGGCCTCTGAGGCCAAATTTTAAAAGGTAGAGAAGGACATCAATAAAATGTCTGATAGGCCATGAGCACAGCCCAGTCTCCTGATAAGATATTTACATTTCCACTGGA
Source organism: Leucopleurus acutus (assembly GCF_964270905.1). NCBI lineage: Eukaryota > Metazoa > Chordata > Mammalia > Artiodactyla > Delphinidae > Leucopleurus > Leucopleurus acutus. Next base: position 131,266,208 of record NC_139142.1, on the reverse strand, counting down.
TATTAATGGACATGTGTTTTAACAGAAAAAAAAAAAGCGCTTTTCCAGGTCTTAATAACAGGCTACTTGAACCGTATTTCTTAACCAACTGTATTTCTGCTTGCCCAGAGAAACAAGATCTCTTTTCTTGTTGGTTGTTATTGATTTTTTGCTAACTTTGTTGATAATCCTGTTACAATTTCACCTCTTTTTAATATTTTGTAAATAGTATCTTTATGGCATATTTTACACTACAAAGGTTTCAAAGAATTCTGATGACATCGTTGTGCAGCCAGGGTTTACAGTGTGGACCTGTATCAAAATGAGGATTTGTGATGGAATACAGGGTTTAGGGTCTTAATCATAAATTGTCAAAATGCAAAAGATAGTGAAAGAAATTGTCTATTAATTAAAATAAAAATAGTTCTTAAAGAGCTGATTTAATCCTAATGAGAAAAAATTTTAATGTGACACCAGGGGGAGATCTGGTAAAAACACGAGGAATCCTAGTAAAAATTTGAAGAATTAAGAGAGCAAGATTGGAAATGATGCCCAGTAGAAAAGCTTACGAAATGGGATCAGAAGTTTCAAGGCCCCCAGCTGTAAATAATATGCCTTTGTCTGTACTGTTTTATCACAAGTAACTTATTGAAATTATTTTAATTTGAAGGCTGGACTAACATTTCAGGAAGTTGGAAAACAAAGAAGTGCTATCAGCCACAATTCTACCACCTTATCACAACAGAACGTTTTCATATTTCCTTCCCTCTCTATTTGCTTACAAAAAAATTACAGTTGTATACTTCCTACAGTGTTGTACATTTCCACATTTTACAGTCTTCATAATTATAGTTTTCATGGGCATGTTTTGCTTTTTTTGTTTTCTTCACTGTTTTCTTTTCCTTGTCCCACAAACATATTCAGATTTCTTTTTTGTTGTTGTTGAAGTATAGTTGATTTACAATGTTGTGTTAGTGTCTGGTATACAGCAAAGTGATTCAGTTATACATACATATATATATATTCTTTTTCATATTCTTTTCCATTATGGTTTATTATAATGGTTTATTACATATAGTTCCCTGTGCTATCCTCAGATGTATTCATTGTAAAAAGAAAAAAAAAACAGGTATTCCGTAACTCTTTACTTTAAATAGAAAGATTCAACATACAGTATATTGCCAGGTGAAAAAAAGCAAAGCTCAGGGAAAAAAAATGTGTAAGGAATGCTCCTTGCCCCTTAGAAGTAAGACATCCTCTTTGATTATAGCCAGTATTGAGTTTTGAGATTCCTCTAGATAGGAAGGGTTATAATTCTACCAACAGCAAAGCTTTTATGCTCTTTTTAGCAATTCTTTGGCAGCTTTCTCTTCTCCCTGGGAATTCCTATGTTTCCCATATTGCTTCTTAATTTAACGAAATATTATTTCCATGTTCTACCTGGGGAACCAGATCCATAAAGTCACAGCCTCAACTTCCTGATTCAACATCTAGTAGGTGCCCATTGTTAAAAGATAAAGTGAGGCATATTAAAAATTTGAAGAGTGTATTTGAGCAAAAGTCTATTCCAATTGGGCAGTGCCAGACCGGACGTGGTTAGGAACCCTCTACGGACAGGAGCTCAGGGGGAGGATTTTACAGAGAAAAGGCGGAAGCAAAGTAAGGAAATCATTGATCGGCTCTAACTGAAAGCCTCCGTGGCTGTTTGTGATTGGTTGTCCTTAGGTTTCAATTTTGTAACCTGGAGACGTTCACCAGCGTAGACTTCGGTTTGCTTACATAGGCTGCCATGGCATTAGAGCCACCTCAGTCTGATGGTCTCCCAGTTTAATTGGCTTAACACCATTTAGAGGACCCAAGGGATATAAACCCCTTAGACCTGAGCCCAGAACTTCACCTTAGTACGGTACTTCTGTGTACTAAATTGCTTCCAGACTGCAGTCATTGCTCTGCCCGAGTCCCTTTAAGCCTCAGAATTACTCTCTACAAACGTCTAAGGCATGACAATACTTTGCATTTTAATTTCTGTATCCTATTAGTACGTATACTTAGGCCAACATTTCTTTCTTTTTTTTTAACATCTTTATTGGAGTGTAATTGCTTTACAATGGCGTGATAGTTTCTGCTTTATAACAAGGTGAATCAGCTATACATAGGCCAAAATTTCTTGAAAAGCAGAAATGAGCCAAGTATTTTAATGAGATACCCCCACCAGTTAGATCAAGTATCATCAGTACTTGATAGAATCAACCAGGTATGGCTTCACTTTTCTGAACCATTTTTCCAGTTCCAGAACCTACTCCTTTAGAACAGCGAAAGCCCTTGCTCTCTCCTGCCTTCCCCTCTATTTAGCAATGCGTATTTCAGCACTCTGAACGCTGCCTGGGACAGAGTAAGTATTTACCAAATTTATCAAGTGAGAGAATGAAAAGTATGAATTCTTACAAAGCACTTACTGAGGTGCTATACAGTGTTTCACATCAGACCTTTAAGTCCTGTAATCTTGTAAAATAGGTATTATTATCCCCATTTACAGAGGAAAAAATGATTCAGAAAATAAATTAACTTTTTTCAAGTTCACTGCTTGTGGTAGGCTGGATAAGGGCCCCTCAGAGATGTCCACATCCCAATTCCTGGAACCTATGAATATGTTCAGGGGTCTCCAACCCCCCCCCCCCCCACCCCGGGCCACAGACCGATACTGGTCTGTGTCCTGTTACGAACCGGGCCGCACAGCAGGAGGTGAGCGGTGGGGCTGAGCGAGCGAAGCTTCATCTGTATTTACAGCCGCTCCGCATTGCTCGCATTACCGCCTGAGCTCCGCCTCCTGTCAGATCAGCGGTGGCATTAGATTCTCATAGGAGCGCCAACCCTACTGTGAACTGCGCCTGTGAGGGATCTAGGCTTCGCGTTCCTTATGAGAATCTAATGCCGCCGCTGATCTGACAGGAGGCGGAGCTGAGGCGGTGATGCTAGCGCTGGGGAGTGGCTGCAAATACAGATTATCATTAGCAGATAGGTTTGACTGCACAGAGACCATAATAAATCAACTGCTTGTAGCCTCATATCAAAACCCTATCAGTGAGTGGCAAGTGAAAACACGCTCAGGGCTCCCACTGATGCTGCATTATGGTGAGTTGTATAATTACTTCATTATATATTACAATGTAATAATAATAGAGATAGGGACTTCCCTGGTGGCGCAGTGGTTAAGAATCCGCCTGCCAAAGCAGGGGACACGGGTTCGAGCCCTGGTCCGGGAAGATCCCTCATGCCACGGAGCAACTAACCCCGTGCGCCACAACTACTGAGCCTGTACTCTAGAGCCTGTGAGCCACAACTACTGAGCCCACGTGCCACAACTACTGAAGCCCGCGCGCCTAGAGTCCGTGCTCTGCAACAAAAGAAGCCACCGCAATGAGAAGCCCGTGCACCGCAACAAAGAGTAGCCCCCACTCACCGTAATGAAGACCCAGCACAGCCAAAAATTTAAAAATGTAAAAAAAAAATGATAGAAATAAAGTGAGCAATAAACATAATACACTTGAATCATCCCAAAACCATCCCCCCACTCCCGGTCCGTGGAAAAATTGTCTTCCACGAAACTGGTCCCTGGTGCCAAAAAGTTTGGGGGCTGCTGAATATGTTACCTTACAAGGTAAAGGAGACTTTGCAGAAGATTTACATGAAGGGTATTCAGATGGGGAGATTATCCTGGATTATTTGGAGGGTCAGTGGAATCACAGGGTCCTTTTAAGAGGGAGGCAGGAGGGCCAGCTAGATGGAAGGCAACATAATGATGGAAGCAGAGAAAGAACCAGAAGCGGTGATGTGATTTGAGACCACGAGCCAAGGAATGTGGGCAGCCTCTAGAAGCCGGAAAGGGTAAGCAGACAGATTCCCTAGAACCTCCAGAAGGAACATGGCCTTGAGTTTAGCTTGTAAAACCCACTTTGGACTTCCAGTGTCCAGAATGGTAAGATAATACATTTGTGTTGTTTTAAGACACTAAGTTTGCAGTCATCTGTTACAGCAGTCGTAGGAAACTAGCACACTGCTGTATCTGGTCATCAAAACGGCAGGACTCATAAGAACAATGCTACAGCAACTTAGTCTTTTCTCACCACACGTGAGATAAATCTCATGCCAGTGCCATAACTTCTCCTTTGTAATAAAAGTCCCCAGTCACCTTAGCCCTTTAAATGGTCTCAGATAATAATTAAAATGTCCAGTGCTATGTAATTTAATTATTAAAACACAAACCCTAAACTTTGAACATGAATCTTCTCCCTCTCCCCAGCCAGGACCTACGGTGGGAGCAAAGCCTGCTGTGGACGCTGGCTGTCCTGATGTCACGCTTCTTCCCGCATCAGACTTGCTCCAAGTTCTGATGGCTGCAGAGTTGCAGTGGCGAGAAGAAGGAAAGGCAAAGGACAGGAAGGGTCTTATTTGACCAGCACTTGTCTGATCTCAGTTTCCTCTGACCTGGCAAGTGTTTAAGGATGATTTTCTCTTTGGTGGATTTCTTGGAGATAGGCTTCCAGGCTGAAAATCCTTTCCCTGCCGTTCCCTTGTTGGCAGTGGATATGTCTCTTCTGGCTGGTCGCTTAGTAACTCTTCCCTCCACCCCTCTGTTGCTCAGTGCAACTTTGGCCTTCGTTCTTCCAAGGTGAACCCCTGGGGTGGAACCCCAAGGTCTCCAGGCAAGGTCTTTCTGCCAGGGGCCCCATCTGATCCTGGGCAGATGCCAACGCATCTGGGGCCTCCAGGAGTGCACTGACACCATAACAGCAGCCCCTTCTGCTGCCCCAGGCTGCTTTCAACACCTTTCCTCTTTCGCTGTCTGTCTCCCTGGCAAATGCAGCCCTCTGAGCAAGCCCGTCAAGCCCCCCTCCCCTCCGCCGTCACACACACACCCCTTCCTCTTTGGCGTGAGGGCTGGGACTCACAGCACACTGGCATTTCTCCAAAGAGATGCTCCAATCTCTCAGTTCCCTCCAGCTCTCCCATGTTAACTTTTTGGTTTTGCAAGTGGTAACAGAGTTTGAGCTACCTCCTTTAAAAGCAATATTGACACTTTGCCCTGCTGCCTTAAGTAGTGTGTACCTCATTTTTTCCACAACCCAGGAGGGAAAAAAGTACAAAGCAGGTTGCACTGGGAGATAAAACAAAAATAAATAGATCACCTCCAGTTCTGTTCCCCTAAATAAAAGAAGCCTTGACCTTCTCCAGGAAAGATAGGTTTCCAGCCTCTGTAATCCCTTCCTCTCCCAACAGAGGTAGGGCTGTCATTTGATTCTTACCTGACTTGAACAAAAACTTTACTCTGCTGACATCTGACCATAAGCTATGACTTTTGAGGATATGACAATCACGTGAGAAAGTTGCTGCTTTTCTATCATGACAGCTAATGTAAACTAGGTAACTTTGCTGATACTGAGGGGTTTTTTTCTCCTTAACTATCTATATGTATTTTTTAAATTTCTTATTTTTGCCAGCCTGTCCTTTTGAAGCCTGACTCCCTTGAATTCTTTTTAAAAGAAGTTTTTCTTTTCTTTCTTAAATGCTTTTGTCTCTGAATTTTTTCTCAAATCCTGCATAGGCTGTCTATGCAGCTTATGTGATGGGCACCTGTTCTCTTGGACAAACTGTCTTGTCTTAACCGAAACTGAGACTGACATTATTGCACTGTTAAATCAGCCCACGAGTCGGGTGCAAGCCTGGGGTTCATAGCTGGGTCATCTGAAGCCAGTGCATTTTCTCCCACACTTTGGTCTCCTGGGCATCATGGAGAGCAAGTGCCCAAGTCTGTCTCCTCAGTCTAATTGTGTTGAGACTTTCATCCCTCCTGGTGCTGGACAAGGTGAGCTGTTGTCACCAATGCCTCCATTTCCCTTAGGTGACCTAATAGCTTCATCGGAAACACACATTTGCTTTTCGATTTGTGGGCTGAAGGGGGCAAGGCAACTTCGGGATGATGTGCAGTAAGAACGGACCAGAGAGAACCCTCCCCTGATGAAGGGTCACCCATTGGACCTTAGTGAACGCAGGCAGAATGCCTGGCATGGTGTCTTCCAGGTGCTGTCACACCACTGCCCTCTCAGCATTGCCCATCAGTGCTGCCATTGTGCAGTTTGGGCCTCTCCCCTGTGTCTTCCAAGACGTCTCCTGTTGAAATTCCTGTCTCAGGACTGGCTTTGCCCCCTGCCCGCCTCCCCGCCCTCCGCTTGGCACCCAGTCCCCCAATGCCCCTGGTGCTCTTCGCTATGTCTCTGCTCACCTGCTCAACGCACCTCCATCATACTGGCCTGACCTGAGGGGCTGTGAGTGTGCTGTTAACTGAGCAGCATTAGCATTAGCACAATAGCCTGAACAAGGTGACCGAAGTGGCAGTTTACCTGTCCTCATGCCTTTCATTCTCATAACTTTTTTTTTTTTCTTTTTGCGGTATGCAGGCCTCTCACTGCTGTGGCCTCTCCCGTTGCGGAGCACAGGCTCCGTACGCGCAGGCTCAGCGGCCATGGCTCACGGGCCCAGCCGCTCCGCGGCATGTGGGATCTTCCCGGACCGGGGCACGAACCCGCGTCCCCTGCATCGGCAGGCGGACTCCCAACCACTGCGCCACCAGGGAAGCCCTTTTTTTTTTTTTTTTAATATGTTTTTAGGATCAGTGGTGTGCTGAGAACTGTGGAGACCTGAGTAGCTCACAGCCTGGTGAGGGGAGCTGACCTGCAGACAGATAACTGCCATTCAGTGTGATAAAATACTGTCAACTTCATTTGTAAAAACTGATGGTGATCTTAGGGTGGTCTCCTTCCCAGATGAAGGCACTGTGCTCAGTTCTTTGGCTCATTCAATATGAGGTTCTTTTTTTTTTTTTTAAAGATTTTTTTTTTCTTTTGTTTGATGTGGACCACCCTTAAAGTCTTTATTGAATTCGCCACAACATTGCTTCTGTTTCATGCCTTGGTCCCTGGGCTGCGAGGCATGTGGTATCCCAGCTCCCTGACCAGGGATCGGACCCGCACCCCTGCACTGGAAGGCGAAGTCTCAACCACTGGACCACCAGGAAGTCCCCAGTATGAGGTTCTTAAAGTGGAACAGGTGCCATGATAGTTGTGAGAGAGAGTGTGTGTGTGTGTGTGTGTGTGTGTGCGCGCTACACATCTCCTGGGGCTTCTCAAAGCCCTCTATCCTCTCTGTGATGCCAAGGGTAGGGCAATGCCCACAGGATTTAGGCAAAAGTCATAAATGCAGGTCATCTGCATTTAGCCAGATGACCTGGGGAAAGCCATTTAAACACTCTGAGTTTCGGTTTCCTCCCCTTTGAAACAAAATTCAGATCCTGCCTCGCAGGGTTGTTGTGAGGATAAAGAGAGGTAATGTATATGACAAGAGCTTTGTAAACTCTGAAGCGTTGAACGCATACGACTTGCAGTGACTCCAGCCAAGGTTGGCAGTGTTTATTTAGAGTAGGCCGCAGGCTGGCTCCCCAGGCTGGCCTTGTAAATAAATGCCTCTGGCTCTTGGAGAGCTGGGAAGAGCCCTGCTATGCCCGCCAGGTTGTCTCCTCCCACATGCCTCGTCCTGCACACACCTGGGTAGAACCCGCCTGCTTTGCCGCTCAAGTTGCCAGGGTTGTTGGCCGCTGCTGGGAAACTGAAGTGAAGAAGAGGCAGCAGGCCAGGGAGAATAGGAAGTTGGTGCATTTGAACAATGATGGGGATTTCTTTTTGGGGGGCTGGGAGATAAGGGTGTTTTTGTTAGTTTAAGAGGGGCTGGGGGCTCGTGGCCATCATGTGAACAGAATTTGTTTGTGATGGCTCTAGGCTCCAGAGCTGGCAAGTGCTGGCACCAAGTGAAACTGAAGTGTTTTGAACCCAGAGGAAAACCCCTGAAGTCTCCTGATTATTGCTATAGCACTGAAGTCTGCAGAGGGTACCAACACTCAGGACAGGTTATACCCACTGCGGAGGTCGCAGAGATGCTGCAGAGGCCCTGGCACTTGTGTTGGGCTTTTGCTAAGATGAAACCAGGAGTTGTGGGGAGCCTGGAGAGTGTCAGGGTTGAGGCCTCTCCTCTCTCTAGTCTGCAGTGAATGAGCTTCAGTAGCTAACTGGGGGACCAGGTAAGAATTTCCCGATGCCCCAAGGCTTCAAGGGTGAATTCCTAGACACGGGTACACCTTTGCTGACTAGCTCTGCAGTCTAGGGTCACAGCCCTCTGGGAGCTGGCACAGTCTAGCCCACGCTCAACCTCACATCGGCCCTCTCAGCTACATACCCTTCACTCTGAAATTCCCTGATCTCGCACGTGCCCTTCTGTATCCCCATAAATTTGCCCCTGCTTGACACCCCCTCCCGCCTCTCCTGAGCCTGTTGACTTTCTCATTTGCAGCCCAGAGGGGCTGTGAAGCCTTCGTGTTCTCAGGCGGAGCTGATACTCCCTACTGGGTTCCCGTGGGGCCTTGTGCAAACCTGCTCTATAGCCTTTGCTGCAGCCCACACATAGGCATCTGTCTCTCCCAGTGAGGCTGAAGACACAGCCTGTGTCCCCTTATTTTTCTATTATTTCTCCAATAAATTAAATCTCTGATACATTAAACCTCTAAAGTATCCTTATAAACAGAGATATGGATAGAATTTTATCTTTTTTCCATATGGCTGTCCAGTTATCCCCAGCTCTAGAATATTAACAGGCCCAGCTGCTCCTCACTGACTTGGTATGCCTCTCTGCCAATTTCAGAAGGATATTTAATTAACAAACAGATTCTAACGTTTACATGAAAGAGAAAATGTGTACACTAGTTTCCCCCTCCCAAGAATTTTTGCCAGAAAAGAACAACAAAGGAGGACTTACTAAATATCAAAATGAAATGAAAAATTATAGCACGTAAAACCGTATGATATTGATATTGGACTAGAATTAGAGATCAAAGAATCTAAAAATGAAACAGTCCTGCATAGTTGAAAATTACGTGGTTTTTTTTTAAAATAATTTTTAAATTTTTGGCTGTGTTGGGTCTTCATTGCTGTGCGCAGGCTTTCTCTAGTTGCTGTGAAAGGGGGCTACTCTTCGTTGTGGTGCGCGGGCTTCTCATTGCGGTGGCTTCTCTTGTTGCGGAGCACAGGCTCTAGGCACGCGGGCTTCAGTAGTTGTGGCACGCGGGCGCAATAGTTGTGGCTCGTGGGCTCTAGAGCGCAGGCTCAGTAGTTGTGGCTCACAGGCTTAGTTGCTCCACAGCATGTGGGATCTTCCCGGACCAGGGATCAAACCCATGTCCCCTTCCTTGACAGGTGGATTCTTAACCACTGCACTACCAGGGAAACCCTGAAAATGAGGTTTTTGATGAAGGTAATATTTTAAATCTTTGGGAGAAGGATGGGTAACATTTATTAAATTTTGTCAGGACAACTGGCTATCCTTTTTCTTTTTTTTCATTTTTATTGGGGTATAGTTGATGTACAGTGTTGTGTTAGTTTCAGGTGTACAGCAAAGTGAATCTGTTATACATATACATATATCCACTCTTTTTTAGATTCTTTTCCCATAGAGGCCATTACAGAGTATTGAGTAGAGTTCCCTGTGCTATACAGGAGGTCCTTATTAGTTATCTATTTTATATAGTAGAGTGTATGTGTCAATCCCAATCTTCCAATCTATCCCTCTACCCCCTTACACGCCGGTAACCATGAGTTTATTTTCTATTTCTGTAACTCTACTTCTGTTTTGTAGATTAGTAACCTTTTTTAAGATTCCACATATAAGCAATATCTCATGATATTTATCTTTCTCTGTCTGACTTAACTTCACTTAGTATGATAATCTCGAGGTCCATCCATGTTGCTGCAAATGGCATTATTTTGTTCTTTTTTATGGCTGAGTAATATTCCATTGTATATATGTACCACATCTTCTTTATCCATTCCTCTGTTGATGGACATTTAGGTTGCTTCCATGCCCTGCCTATTGTAAATAGTGCTGCAGTGAACATTGGGATGCAAGTATCCTTTCGAATTACGGTTTTCTCCAGATATATGCCCAGGAGGGGGATTGCCGGATCATATGGTAGCTCTATTTTTAGTTTCTTTAAGGAACTTCCAGACTGTTCTCCATAGTGGCTGTACCAGTTTACATTACCACCAACATTGTAGGAAGGTTCCCTTTTCTCCACACCCTCTCCAGCATTTATTGTTTGCAGATTTTTTGATGATGGCCATTCTGAACGGTGTGAGGTGATACTCATTGTAGTTTTGATTTGCATTTCTCTAATAATTAGTGATGTTGAGCATCTTTTCATGTGCTTTTTAACCATCTGTTTGTCTTCTTTTGATGCACCTCCCAGAGTAATGAAAATAAAAACAAAAACAAACAAATGGGACCAAATTAAACTTAAAAGCTTTTGCACACCAAAGGAAAGCACAAACAAAATGAAAAGCCAACTTTCAGAATGGGAGAAAACATTTGAAAACAAAGCAACCAACAAGGGATTAATCTCCAAAATATACAAACAGCTCATGCAGCTCAATGTCAAAAAAACAAACAACCCAATCAAAAAATGGGTGGAAGGTCTAAGTAGACATTTATGGCTATTCTTTTATAAAGAGAATTTCTTTCTGATTTTTTTTGTGCACATATATAATGATACAGTCAGAGGAGATTTGGGGCCTTCCCTTTTGGTCCAGGGACTTACTGGCTTAATGTGGCATATTGAGACTCCTTTTAGAGGGTCACCAGAATAAATGAGAAGGATATTAGGCTTAAAAATACAAACACTTTTTTATGGTGATATGTGATGTAAGAGTGAACACATAAGTATGATTGATTGACCAGGATGGAGTAGAGAAGTGAGCTTGCTGGGCATGGCTGATAGTAATCACAGTTATACCCTGATAAGCTCTTGACAAAACAAGTGCTTACCTTGGCAATGACCAGCTCTCTAGCTGTGCTGAGTGCCTGGGGGAGCACTGCCCATCCCGGGACCTCCAGACATGAATGGTCCATGTCCCCCTGGCAGGGAGGAGCTGCTCCTTACATTTAGGGGGCCCTAAATTGGTCTAGCTGGGAGCACAGCGGAATGGGTATAACTGTACAGGTGGCTTCTAGTTTCCTTGCTCCTACTCGCAGCTCTCTGGATCAAGGGTAGTAGAAGGCAACAATAAAATACGCTTGGGTTTTTATTGACACTCTTGGTGTAAATGTGTGCTCTTTGTGTTAGGTCTAACCCACATAAACAAAAGCAAGACACATTGTAGTGGAACTGCAGAAGTTAGAGGATACAGAGAAAACCTTAAAAGGAGTGGATGGGAGGACAGGAAGGAAAGAGGCAGTTGATAACTGGAGAAAGATTTAGGAAAAGGTGAAACTTTTTTGGCCTGTTTTCTTGATTTTGTTTCTGAAGATGAGAGTGATTTTGTTTCTGAAGATGAGGCTATTTATGCTGAGGGGAAGAAACTGTTTTTAAAAGGGTTTAAGATAGAGGAGAAAATTCTCTCCAGAATCTCATCGATGGTCATGTCTTCAATGACCACTTAAGCTATTATTCCCAGTCCCCTCCTTCAAAATCCATATTCTCAACTACCTACCTGACTTTAGCCTTATCTGTAATATCTTAATTTCTTTTTTTTCTTACATCTTTATTGGAGTATAAGTGCTTTACAATGGTGTGTTAGTTTCTGCTTTATAACAAAGTGAATCAGTTATACATATACATATGTTCCCACATCTCTTCCCTCTTGGGTCTCCCTCCCTCCCACCCTCCCTATCCCAACCTTCCAGGCGGTCACAAAGCATGAGCTGATCTCCCTGTGCTATGCGGCTGCTTCCCACTAGCTATCTACCTTACGTTTGCTAGTGTATATATGTCCATGCCTCTCTCTCGCTTTGTCACAGCTTACCCTTCCCCCTCCCCATATCCTCAAGCCCATTCTCTAGTAGGTCTGTGTCTTTATTCCTGTCTTACCCCTAGGTTCTTCATGACATTTTTTTCCCTTAAATTCCATATATATGTGTTAGCATACGGTATTTGTCTTTCTCTTTCTCACTTACTTCACTCTGTATGACAGACTGTAGGTCCATCCACCTCATTACAAATAGTTCAATTTCGTTTCTTTTTATGGCTGAGTAATATTCCATTGTATATATGTGCCACATCTTCTTTATCCATTCATCCGATGATGGACACTTAGGTTGTTTCCATGTCCTGGCTATTGTAAATAGAGCTGCAATGAACATTTTGGTACATGACTCTTTTTGAATTATGGTTTTCTCAGGGTATATGCCCAGTAGTGGGATTGCTGGGTCATATGGTAGTTCTATTTGTAGTTTTTTAAGGAACCTCCATACTGTTCTCTACAGTGGCTGTATCAATTTACATTCCCACCAACAGTGCAAGAGGGTTCCCTTTTCTCCACATCCTCTCCAGCATTTATTGTTTCTAGATTTTTTGATGATGGCCATTCTGACTGGTGTGAGATGATACCTCATTGTAGTTTTGATTTGCATTTCTCTAATGATTAATGATGTTGAGCATTCTTTCATGTGTTTGTTGGCAGTCTGTATATCTTCTTTGGAGAAATGTCTGTTTAGGTCTTCTGCCCATTTTTGGATTGGGTTGTTTGTTTTTTTGTTATTGAGCTGCATGAGCTGCTTGTAACTTTTGGAAATTAATCCATTGTCAGTTGCTTCATTTGCAAATATTTTCTCCCATTCTGAGGGTTGTCTTTTGGTCTTGTTTATGGTTTCCTTTGCTGTGCAAAAGCTCTGAAGTTTCATTAGGTCCCATTTGTTTATTTTTGTTTTTATTTCCATTTCTCTAGGAGGTGGGTCAAAAAGGATCTTGCTGTGATTTATGTCATAGAGTGTCTGCCTATGTTTTCCTCTAAGAGTTTGATAGTTTCTGGCCTTACATTTAGGTCTTTCGTCCATTTTGAGCTTATTTTTGTGTATGGTGTTAGGGAGTGATCTAATCTCATACTTTTACATGTACCTGTCCAGTTTTCCCAGCACCACTTATTGAAGAGGCTGTCCTTTCTCCACTGTACATTCCTGCCTCCTTTATCAAAGATAAGGTGACCATATGTGTGTGGGTTTATCTCTGGGCTTTCTATCCTGTTCCATTGATCTATATTTCTGTTTTTGTGCCAGTACCATACTGTCTTGATTACTGTAGCTTTGTAGTATAGTCTGAAGTCAGGGAGCCTGATTCCTCCAGCTCCGTTTTTCGTTCTCAAGATTGCTTTGGCTATTCGGGGTCTTTTGTGTTTCCATACAAATTGTGAAATTTTTTGTTCTAGTTCTGTGAAAAATGCCAGTGGTAGTTTGATAGGGATTGCATTGAATCTGTAGATTGCTTTGGGTAGTAGAGTCATTTTCACAGTGTTGATTCTTCCAATATGAGAACATGGTATATCTCTCCATCTATTTGTATCATCTTTAATTTCTTTCATCAGTGTCTTATAATTTTCTGCATACAGTCTTTTGTCTCCTTAGGTAGGTTTATTCCTAGATATTTTATTCTTTTTGTTGCAATGGTAAATGGGAGTGTTTCCTTGATTTCACTTTCAGATTTTTCATCATTAGTGTATAGAAATGCCAGAGATTTCTGTGCATTAATATTCTATCCTGCTACTTTACCAAATTCATTGATTAGCTCTAGTAGTTTTCTGGTAGCATCTTTAGGATTCTCTATCATGTCATCTGCAAACAGTGACAGCTTTACTTCTTCTTTTCTGATTTGGATTCCTTTTATTTCCTTTTCTTCTCTGATTGCTGTGGCTAAAACTTCTAAAACTATGTTGAATGAGTGGTGAAAGTGGGCAACCTTGTCTTGTTCCTGATCTTAGTGGAAATGCTTTCAGTTTTTCACCATTGAGGACGATGTTGGCTGTGGGTTTGTCATATATGGCCTTTATTATCTTGAGGAAAGTTCCCTCTATGCCTACGTTCTACAGGGTTTTTATCATAAATGGGTGTTGAATTTTGTCAAAAGCTTTCTCTGCATCTATTGAGATGATCATATGGTTTTTCTCCTTCAATTTGTTAATATGGTGTATCACGTTGATAGATTTGTGTATATTGAAGAATCCTTGCATTCCTGGAATAAACCCCACTTGACCATGGTGTATGATCCGTTTAATGTGCTGTTGGATTCTGTTTGCTAGTATTTTGTTGAGGATTTTTGCATCTATGTTTATCAGTGATATTGGCCTGTAGTTTTCTTTCTTTGTGATATCCTTGTCTGGTTTTGGTATCAGGGTGGTGGCGGCCTCGTAGAATGAGTTTGGGAGTGTTCCTCCCTCTGCTATATTTTGGAAGAGTTTGAGAAGGATAGGTGTTAGCTCTTCTCTAAATGTTTGATAGAATTCAACTGTGAAGCCATCTGGTCCTGGGCTTTTGTTTGTTGGAAGTTTTTTTTTTTTTTTTTTGGCGGAACGCGGGCCTCTCACTGCTGTGGCCTCTCCCGTTGTGGAGCACAGACTCCAGACGTGCAGGCTCAGCGGCCATGGCTCACGGGCCCAGCCCCTCTGCGACACGTGGGATCTTCCCGGACCGGGGCACGAACCCGTGTCCCCTGCGTCGGCAGGTGGACTCTCAACCACTGCGCCACCAGGGAAGCCCTGTTGGAAGATTTTTAAATCACAGTTTCAATTTCAGTGCTTGTGATTGGCCTGGTCATATTTTCTATTTCTTCCTGATTCAGTCTTGGCAGGTTGTGCATTTCTAAGAATTTGTCCATTTCTTCCAGGTTGTCCATCTTATTGGCATAGAGTTGCTTGTAGTAATCTCTCATGATCTTTTGTATTTCTGCAGTGTCAGTTGTTACTTCTCCTTTTTCATTTCTAATTCTATTGATTTGAGTCTTCTCCCTTTTCTTCTTGATGAGTCTGGCTAATGGTTTATCAATTTTGTTTATCTTCTCAAAGAACCAGCTTTTAGTTTTATTGATCTTTGCTATCGTTTCCTTCATTTCTTTTTCATTTATTTCTGATCTGATTTTTACGGTTTCTTTCCTTCTGCTAACTTTGGGGTTTTTTTTTGTTCTTCTTTCTCTAATTGCTTTGGGTGCAAGGTTAGGTTGTTTATTCGAGATGTTTCCTGTTTCTTAAGGTAGGATTGTATTGCTATAAACTTCCCTCTTAGAACTGCTTTTGCTGCATCCCATAGATTTTGAGTTGTCGTGTCTCCATTGTCATTTGTTTCTAGGTATTTTTTGATTTCCTCTTTGATTTCTTCAGTGATCACTTCGTTATTAAGTAGTGTATTGTTTAGCCTTCATGTGTTTGTATTTTTTTACAGATCTTTTCCTGTAATTGATATCTAGTCTCATAGCGTTGTGGTCGGAAAAGATACTTGATGCAATTTCAATTTTCTTAATTTTACCAAGGCTTGATTTGTGACCCAAGATATGATCTATCCTGGAGAATGTTCCATGAGCACTTGAGAAAAATGTGTATTCTGTTGTTTTTGGATGGAATGTCCTATAAATATCAATTAAGTCTATCTTGTTTAATGTATCATTTAAAGCTTGTGTTTCCTTGTTTATTTCATTTTGGATGATCTGTCCATTGGTGAAAGTGGGGTGTTAAAGTCCCCTACTATGAATGTGTTACTGTTGATTTCCCCTTTTATGGCTGTTAGTATTTGCCTTATGTATTGAGGTGCTCCTATGTTGGGTGCATAAATATTTACAAGTGTTATATCTTCTTCTTGGATCGATCCCTTGATCATTATGTAGTGTCCTTCTTTGTCTCTTCTAATAGTCTTTATTTTAAAGTCTATTTTTTCTGATATGAGTATTGCTACTCCAGCTTTCTTTTGGTTTCCATTTGCATGAAATATCTTTTTCCATCCCCTTACTTTCAGTCTGTATGTGTCTCTAGGTCTGAAGTGGGTCTCTTGTAGACAGCAAATATATGGGTCTTGTTTTTGTATCCATTCAGCCAATCTGTGTCTTTTGGTGGGAGCATTTAGTCCATTTACATATAAGGTAATTATCGATATGTATGTTCCCTTTCCCGTTTTCTTAATTGTTTTGGGTTTGTTATTGTAGGTCTTTTCCTTCTCTTGTGTTTCTTGCCTAGAGAAGTTCCTTTAGCAGTTGTTGTAAAGCTGGTATGGTGGTGCTGAACTCTCTCAGCTTTTGCTTGTCTGTAAAGGTTTTAATTTCTCCATCAAATCTGAATGAGATCCTTGCTGGGTAGAGTAATCTTGGTTGCAGGTTTTTCTCCTTCATCACTTTAAATATGTCCTGCCAGTCCCTTCTGGCTTGCAGAGTTTCTGCTGAAAGATCAGCTGTTAACCTTATGGGGGTTCCCTTGTGTGTTATTTGTTGTTTTTCCCTTGCTGCTTTTAATATGTTTTCTTTGTATTTAATTTTTGACAGTTTGATTAATATGTGTCTTGGCGTATTTCTCCTTGGATTTATCCTGTATGGGACTCTCTGTGCTTCCTGGACTTGATTAACTATTTCCTTTCCCATATTAGGGAAGTTTTCAACTATAATCTCTTCAAATATTTTCTCAGTCCCTTTCTTTTTCTCTTCTTCTGGAAACCCTATAATTCGAATGTTGGTGTGTTTAATGTTGTCCCAGAGGTCTCTGAGACTGTCCTCAGTTCTTTTCATTCTTTTTTCTTTATTCTGCTCTGCAGTAGTTATTTCCACTATTTTATCTTCCAGGTCACTTATCCGTTCTTCTGCCTCAGTTATTCTGCTATTGATCGCATCTAGAGTATATTTAATGTCATTTATTGTGTTGTTCATCGTTGTTTGTTTCATCTTTAGTTCTTTTAGATCCTTGTTAAATGTTTCTTGCATTTTGTCTATTCTATTTCCAAGATTTTGGATCATCTTTACTATCATTATTCTGAATTCCTTTTCAGGTAGACTGCCTATTTCCTCTTCATTTGTTAGGTCTGGTGGGTTTTTATCTTGCTCCTTCATCTGCTGTGTGTTTTTCTGTCTTCTCATTTTGCTTATCTTACTGTGTTTGGGGTCTCCTTTTTGCAGGCTGCAGGTTTGTTGTTCCTGTTGTTTTTTGTGTCTGTCCCCAGTGGCTAAGGTTGGTTCAGTGGGTTGTGTAGGCTTCCTGGTGGAGGGTACTAGTGCCTGTGTTCTGGTGGATGAGGCTGGATCTTGTCTTTCTGGTGGGCAGGTCCACGTCTGGTGGTGTGTTTTGGGATGTCTGTAGACTTATTATGATTTTGGGCAGCCTCTCTGCTAATGGGTGGGGTTGTGTTCCTGTCTTGCTAGTTGTTTGGCATAGGATGCCCAGCACTGTAGCTTGCTGGTCGTTGAGGGAAACTGGGTGCTGGCGTTGAGTTGGAGATCTCTGGGAGATTTTCGCTGTTTGATATTATGTGCAGCTGGGAGGCCTCTTGTGGACCAGTGTCCTGAAGTTGGCTCTCCCACCTCAGAGGCACAGCACTGACTCCTGGCTGCAGCACCAAGAGCCTTTCATCCACATGGCTCCTTAATTTGAGATGATTCATTGTCTATTCATGTATTCCACAGATGCAGGGTACATCAAGTTGATTGTGGAGCTTTAATCTGCTGCACCTGAGGCTGCTGGGAGAGATTTCCCTTTCTCTTCTTTGTTCTCACAGCTCCCAGGGGCTCAGCTTTGGATTTGGCCCCGCCTGTGCGTGTAGGTCACCAGAAGGCATCTGTTCTTTGCTCAGACAGGATGGGGTTAAAGGAGCAGCTGCTTCGGGGACTCTGGATCACTCAGGCGGGGGGTAGGGAGGGTCACGGAGTGCAGGGCGAACCTGCGGCGGCAGAGGCCGGAGTGACGTTGCACCAGCCTGAGGTGTGCCGTGCGTTCTCCCGGGGGAGTTGTCCCTGGATCCCGGCACCCTGGCAGTGGCGGGCTGCACAGGCTCCCCAGAAGGGCAGTGTGGATAGTGACCTGTGCTGGCACACAGGCTTCTTGGTGGCGGCAGCAGCAGCCTTAGCGTCTCACGTGGTCCGTCTCTGTGGTCCGCGCGTTTAGCCGTGGCTCGCACCGGTCTCTGGAGCTCCTTTAAGCAGCGCTCTTAATCCCCTCTCCTCATGCACCAGGAAACAAAGAGGGAAGAAAAAGTCTCTTGCCTCTTCGGCAGGTCCAGACTTTTCCCCGGACTCCCTCCCGGCTAGCCGTGGCACACTAACCCCCTGCAGGCTGTGTTCACGCCGCCAACCCCAGTCCTCTCCCTGCGCTCCGACCGAAGCCCGAACCTCAACTCCAGGCCCCGCCCGCTCCGGCGGGTGAGCCGACAAGCCTCTCGGACTGGTGAGTGCCGGTTGGCCCTGATCCTCTGTGCGGGAATCTCTCCGCTTTGCTCTCCGCACCCCTGTTGCTGTGCTCTCCTCTGCAGCTCTGAAGCTTCCCCCCTCCGCCACCCGCAGTCTACGCCCGCGAAGGGGCTTTCTATTGTGTGGAAACCTTTCCTCCTTCACAGCTTCCTCCCACTGGTGCGGGTCCAGTCCCTATTCTTTTGTCTCTGTTGTTTCTTTTTTCTTTTGCCCTACCCAGGTATGTGGGGGGTTTCTTGCCTTTTGAGAGGTCTGAGGTCTTCTGCCAGCGTTCAGTAGGTGTTCTTTAGGAGTTGTTCCATGTGTAGATGTATTTCTGGTGTATCTGTGGGGAGGAAGGTGATCTCTGCGTCTTACTCTTCTGCCATCTTCCTGGAAGCCTCCTCTTAATTTCTTAAATGGAGAATCCATTAGTGTAGTTAATGAATAATTGGAAATTAATTAAAAACCCCCAATTCAGGAGAGAGGTAAGTTCTTTTAAAGGATGAGGTCCAGAGCATAGGGGACACAAAGTTTAGTCTTGGATAGAGAGGAGTGAATGCGGTATTGATGAATAAAGATAGAAGAAAACTGACATACAAAATACAACAAAAGATAGCATCTTTCTGTGGGAAGCAATATGCACCTCCTTTCACACGCTGGGCACCAGTGGGAATGCCTTTTTCTAACCTTGGCAGGTTGGGAGAGTGTGCTTCTCAGGTTTCCATGAAAGGAAATGTGACCGGGTCCCCTGTCCCACCTATTGGTCAGTTGAATTTGGGGAAACTGGTCCTTTATAGCCATCTCTGGTAATTCATTGTGCTAAATGGTGTGAAGCCTTTTCTGAGCTGAGCTGAGAGAAGATGCTAGCAGGTGAGGCTTGCCTTGATGGACTGACTGACAGGGTCGTAATGCATGGGTGAGTCTACTTGGCCTAAAGGACTAGGAACAAAGTGAGCAAATTACAGCGGGGATCATCTGCTGAGAGTCAGGGAGTGTGGAACAGAGAGGGCCTGAGGATGGTGTGTCAAGGAAGTTGCTAAAAGAATTGCCTAATAGCATCAAGGCGCCAAGTGAAGTTCTTAACCCTTCTCTCCATGTGTAAAAGGGAGATAAGGAATGATTTCCTGTTTCATTTTACCTAAAATATCACCTCTTCTTTCGCTCACTAGTACTACTGCAAAATGATTATGTGTCTGAATTTTCCCAGGGACTCATGCATTTCAAACAGCTGGCCTGTAATATCAGGGATTCAGGAACAGTCAATATTTATACAGCCTTGTGTTACTTAAGGTTGCAAATCATTGCCTCTCAGTAGAATACAAGCAGTTTCCTAATCTCTGAACAGGCTTATTTTTTTCTTATTGCAGACTTTATCTTAGTCTTTTGTTGAGAAAGAAGCTAAAGTGGAAAGGCCCCCTTGACTTAGTGATTAAGAACCCAGTTTCTGGAGAGAGACTCTTGGAGTGTGAATCCTGATTTCACTATTATAGCCCTGGGATCTTGCAAGCCAGTCAACTTCTTTGGGTCTCAGTTTCCTCATCCTGCATAATGTGAATAATAATAGCATGGGCCCCATCACATTGTTGTGGGAATAAAATGACATAATCTAGACAAAGTGCCTTGCACAGTACCAGGATCTAGTAAACACTGAATGCATCCTGGCTGTATGTAACATGTGTATTATTAATGTTAAAAGATGCTGGGTAGTCTATGAATTACTAAAAAATAAATCAGAAGTTTAGAGCTTGAGAGAAGAGATGCTTGAGATCATTTATATGAGGATGGTAAATATCTAGCCTATTTTCCACTGGCAACACACGGCAGATATCACTAATCAATCCTGAAATTCTTTCCTGTGGAACTCAATTAGGAATTCAGAATCCTCCAACATGATATTTTATGTGATCGCTACCAACTGATTAGAGTTGACCCTTAAAATGAAACCCATTTGCCACCCCTAGTTGTACTCAACAGGCGAGGAAGTGACCTTCCTAGTTTGACCCAAGTGTTTAGTGTCAGAGCCTGGACAAAAATAGAGCCTCTGCTTGCACTGTTCACTATAGCCGTCACTGTATAATTTGCAGCTTTATATAATACAAAATCTTAAAAGGATCTAAAAAACCTCTTTGAAGGAAAAGGGCAGTTGGAAGAAAATTTGGGGGCTGAAGGAAATGGGAAATGGGAAGTTATTATTTTCTATACTTGAACTCTTTTCAAACTTCATTATTGGTTGCAGTTTGGATAATGCAAAAAGTTAAGGTGACTGCAGAAACCATACATTCTGCACCATTCCAAGAAACTTTGTTTACTAATTCAACAAACATATATTTGGTAGAAATGAGATTGCATGGAGAAAGAGGTTCCTCTCTGTCCTAGACGGAGAGAAAGAGAAAGAATTCCTACAAGAGAGATATGGGCAAAACTGGGTACATCAGTAATGTTCATTTCAGTAAAGGCATGTACAGGGTACCATGCAGAACAAAGTGGTCAGTTCTACTCAGGGGAATGGGAATCAGGAAGACTGTTTGACCTGAAACTTCAAGGAAAAAATAACCTCATAACCAAGAGATCCTGGAAAATGTTAGCAACATTGTTACTGGCAAGACGGAAGTTACATTTTTAGGTGATGAAATATTTGTGGACTTGAATTTACTTTGTTGAAAGTTACTCATAATAGTCCGTGTGGTTTTGTTAAGGAGAGGCCATAGTGAATGCTGCTGCCTGCCATAAGAATAATATCACAAAGCAATGTTTGCCACACTCACATCTTCAGGAGCAGATTTTTTTGCATATTTGCCTGAGGGGCAAATACACTTCCTAGTCTAACTGACTCTCCTTGCGTGTCTGTAGGACTGATGTCAAGGAGTTTACAATCTGACACATCATGGTGTAAGGGTTCACATAGGTTTGAACTCTGTAGGCTCAAACCTATGTGAACCCTTGTAGCTCAAACCTGCAAGACCAAACTGGTGCTTTACGCTGTTTGACGTCATGGTCTTAAAATCAAATTTGCTTACCCTCATTCTTTCATTGTTAAACACTCTCCAGTTATTGTTCTGCTGTTTAGGTAAGGGAAGAAGGTAAAGAGCCTCTATCCTGAAAATCCTGGTCTGTAAACAAACTCATGGTGGCTGCAGACCAGCCATCCAGATGCCCTTGGTCAACTGGTGGACAATGAAACCTAGGGCCAAGTAGGTTACCCAGCCTGTTAAGGCTAAAATTGTTGGACTGACTTCTAAAAGTGTTTTTCCATTCTCTACCAGGGATAAGGGGAAATGCATTCATTTAGAGAGGTCGAGAAAATCAAGCTTGCCTAGAGCTTCATGGCTAATGAAGGGCTCTACCCCAATGTGGACCATGGCAAAATATCATTGACCCAAATCCTATGCTGAATCAACACCACTGAGGGATGCTGACCTAGCTTCCACATGGCCTTTGCTTTCTCCTTTTACATTTGGATTTAGGTTGCTGCAGATGCCAAGAGACAAAGGTTCCTCTGGGTCAAAGACTTGGTGTGAAATGTGCAATCACTCCATTAGGAGCCATTGACATGAAATTTGAGGCTGAGCCTGGGATGCCCTTGGATAGTATCAGATGTAGATTGGACTCTTTCAGAGGAAATTTAGCTAAGACAAGTGTCAGTCTTACCCAGTGGTAGCTCTTAGTGCTTGAGACCACCGTGGGGTTGGGGGTAAGATTGGAAGTTAAGATAGATTAGGAGGAATGGCGCATTTCAGGGTACAGTATGAGGGAGGGGGCAGGAGTGGACAGAGGTGCATGGATACCATGGATACCATGGGCAGGATAACAGTCTAGAGTCCCTTCAAATGTTGTTGAACACTTATTTGGAGGAACAGCCTGCCTCGGGCAAGAGCAATGAGGCAGGTGTGTCACCACCAAGAGCCTCTCCTCTCTGGTCTGGGCAACTCGGATGTGCATCCAAATTTGTAGACCCCTCTCAGCAAAGCAAAACTCTAAGGGAGCCGAGGTATTTACTGCCTGTTGTTACCAGAGCACACCTCTTGGGGCTCCACATCCTACATCAAGCAGTTTATAACGACATACAGTACAATGCTGCAGTAACTATAATGTTCTCCGCATCACTGCGTTTCTGGTGGGCCTTCAGTACCTTGTATAGAGGGCTGCCCTGGGGGGAATGACTGGCTGGCAATTCCTATTAGAGAGAACCAGTAGTGCCCGGGAAGAAAAGCCAGGATGCCTGCTCTGAGCCCACACACTGGCCCAGCTGCCAGAGAGGAGGGGTCTCTGAGGCCCCTTTCATCCAGCTGAGCATGGGTGGGCAGGGCTGAGAGCAGAGTCCTGAGAACAGAAGAGCAGCCAGGAGGCTGAAGCAGCCAACTCTGGCTGCAGGGCTGGGCTCACCAAACGATGGTCCTATTGTGCTAAGTGTCCTGAAGTAGAACATCTTAAAACGTGATAAAAATATAATTTTTAAAGAAATATGAGTCTCAGTATTCAGAGCTTCTCATATTAGTGACAAACTCTTCTGTGTTCCATTTTGGCCTTTGACCTCATGCCACTTTTCTGTTTTCCTGACTCTCTCCCCTCTGTTTATTCAACACATTCATACAGCATCTAATTTGTTTAGGCACAGTTCTAGGCACTGGAGGTGAGACCAACTCTCCACTCTCTTGGATACTACGTTCTAGTGGAGGAACAGACAAAAACAAAGACATAAGTATATACTACATAGATTATATTACACCATATCACATCACACCATATCGTATCATATCACACCACATCACATCATATCATATCATATACACATTTTTAAAAAAGGTGGTGCTGAGTCTCTCCTCCCCCTGGGGAGGAGAGAAGGAGGGGTCAGAGAGAGGTGTCTCTTGCACATTGCACCTTCTCTGGCCTAGAGCGTGAATTTCCTCCTATGGATGAAAACTTGGGCTGGGGAATAAGTGTTCCCTTCAATAGGAGCAACACACGAGGCAGGAAATGTGGGTGAGTCCCGCGAGTGATACTTCTGCCCTAGGCAAGGGGCACCGCCGTGTTTATATTCCCTGAGGCTGACTTGACGGATGCTGGAGAGTCCATCTCTTGAGTGTGGTTGGGTGGCAGAGAACCATGCCAGTAGTCAGGGCCAGCTCATGCTCTGGGCTTCCCATCCCACTCTGACTGCTTCTCTATGTGTTCACCTGGATACCAGTTGTAGCAAGGAGGTGGAGGTTCTCTGCCGTCAGGGATGACATTGTGCTGGACAGCAGAGCCATCCTTACGGTTAGTGAAATGACAGTGATCCTGGCCCTGTGCTCAGCCAGAGGGACTTCATCCCTGGTGACCTGGCTGGTGATGACGGGGGGGATTCGGGGGCAGAGGGCCAGAGAGAGAAGGTGAGAGGTGCGAGCAAGTCTAGGTGTTGTCGGGACACAGTAAAGGGCATGGGGAGTGACTACTAATGGGTGTGCAGTTACTTTTGGGGATGAGAAAATGGTCTGGAATTAGAGAGGGCTGTTGGTTGGATGTATTAAAAACCATCCATAAAGGGTGAATTTCATGATGTGTGAACTATATCTAATTTTTTTTACATTTTATTTTATTTATTTATTTTTAAAAATTTGATTGGAGTATAGTTGATTTACGATTTTGTGTTAGTTTCAGGTGTACAGCAAAGAGATTCAGTTATAAGTATAGTGTGACTGTTTCTTAATTAACAAAAACAACTTCACATTCAGTAGAAAGAGGGGAGGAGACTTGGTCTCCTGACTTCAGCTTTTATATTCTTCCCATCACGCCACAGCCACCTCTTAATTATATTATTACGTTACCTTATTTTCCATCAAAGGAAAACATCATAAATCCAAAACCATCTGACCAATTCTGCCCCAGGGTTTCCAGGGACTTTCGGTTCCACTTTTGCTATAAGCAAAGTCATTTGATCCCAGTTCAGGCAAAAATAAAAGCCGTGCACTAACAGGAAGTCACAGCCAACTCCTGTACAGGACAGCACAAGCATGAATTACCATAAGAACAGCACGTTTCTGAATCACTGGTGTGATGAGTAAGTGGAAAAAAGGCAAATGGGGTCACAGTATTGCTGGAGGTGAGGGCTGAATTACGTTTCCCAAACTGTTGAATTCTGGAGAGGCCTGGGGTGGGGCTACGATTAAAATCAGTAACCCCGTATTCTAAACACGAACTGACAGCACCGGCTTGACAGGAGAAAGGTAGCACACTGCGCAGAAGGTGAAAGCTTTTGGGGGAGAATGAAAGGGTCTTCCCACTGCTTCCTACAACCATAGTAACACCTAGAATCCAGTGGGGGTGGGGAGCCTCACAACTATCACCCCTCGACTTACTGGGAAATTCAGCAAAGGAATATCCCGCTTGTGCCACTTACACCTGTAAGACCTAAGGGATGTCACATGCCCTTCCTGAGCCTCAGTTTCCCTATCTGTAGAGTGGGGATATTAATTGTTCATCCCTGGCAAGGTTGATATGAGGGTTAAATGAGATACTGTCTGTGCCCCCTGCCTGCACACAGTAAGATGTCAAAAATAAGGTAGCTCTTCTCGGCCAGGAGGTAGCTGGGGAGGTATTGTGGCCTGATTTAACAGACAGAGAAACTGCAGCCAGAAAGAGTGATTCACAGCTTTTCAGAGACAGAACTGAATAAACTCCCGTTTTATGGCCTAGCCTAACAAGACTGCTGACGTTATCTTAAAGATAACATACAAAAAAGGTATAGCAGAAGCAAAGCAGAACATGGAGCCTTCCAGAGCCACTCCCCAGAGAACTCCTGTTGCAAACTGTCTCCTACCTTGTCTTTTGAAATCACAAGTCAGCTCAAGACGTACTACCCAGAAGGTTCACAAATCAAGTTAGTTCCCTTCTCCTTTCAGGAGAAATTCTAGGCTCCCTTCTGGGACATTTGAGGGGCTTCAGAGACGGACCCAGTTCCACTGCCTGGCCTTCCCTCGGGCTGCTCCTTCCCTGGGTCAGCTCTTGGCGTTTCCGTGCCATGTGGGTTACCCTACGTGCCTTAGCACCAGCCAGGGCCTCTGCCCAGATCAGCCCTTCATCTCCCGCTCACCCGTGAAGGTCCATTTTGAATGCTGCTGCCACGAGAAGCTTCTTCATTCACTGGGCTCTCATCGTTTCCTCCAACTCCCGTGCCCACATGGCTTCGATGCATCAGTGACTCCTTACACCCAAGGACTAGGGCCTGAAACCCTGGGATGGGATAGGATGGGACAGTTTTGCTGTTAAATAACTTAAGGCCTTAAGTGAAACGTAGAATTGGAGACACTGAGGTCACAGATCTATATGACACCCTTATCTTAATTTTTATGGTTAACTAACCAAAATAACAAGAACTAATATTATTACTAAACCATCGGTAATATTTTTGTACATATTAAGTAATAATTCCTTAGAAATGTTTCAGAATCTACCTCTATTGCAGTTTCAGTGAGAAGCTTGTGTATGCATTTACTTTACATGCATGTTTTTCTTGTCTGATTTTATGACTTGAAACTGGTGATTCTTGCCATCCACCAGAAGAAATCCACTTCAATGCCTGCTTTAACTCTCTTCCTTCTCACGAATGGGGGAATGTGGTTTAAATGCTAGGGTTTACTTTCCTTGTCATTCTTAATCTCTCCCCAGGAAGCATTGTAAATACCTTTGCTCCTGCCCTGCCATATGGACTATACTTCTTTTTTTCTCCAGCAACCTTTTTTCCCCCTAATTATCCATAGGAGTGACATGTGATATTCTGGGTGCTGAGAAAGTGTGTAGAAGCAAATAATGCAAATACCAAAATTTGGCAAAAGGAGAATGTGTCACTAGGATGTAATTACTTTAACTATCTTACTTGGGGGCAAGATATAGATTTCCTAATAAAAGTTCATCCAATGGATGAATGAATGAATAAATTTGTAAAGATAGAGACAGGACGAATAAAGTGCAGGGTGAACTTTGGCTTGAAGAACTAGAATAATGACTGTTTTTATTTGGTTCAGAGCAGGAAGAACTACGAAGGCATGAGCCTATTGTTTGGGGTAGATGATGTCACGTTTACAGATGACAAAGAGAAAACGCAACTGTTTTTTAACTTTGCCATTGTATCAAGGTTAATGATCAACACAGTGAAAAACATGGAGACCAGGAAATGGAAGCCCAAGATAGGGGAAGGAATGGGGAAAAAAAAAAAAAACCTAACTGTTTTGAATAAGTTCATATCCTCCTTCAGGCAAATTGCGGGTAAATGGACTAGAATGCGTGTCAGTCATCTCTGAGGAATTATGGAAAACAGGAAAGTACTAAAAGACTGAAGGTAAGAAAACAGTGCCCTAAGTGTCAAAAAAGGAGAGAAGGTGGAATCTAGAAAGTCTCTAGGTAATTGTTAAATGAATGTTCTGTGAATTCTTGGTAGAAATTCACCAAGAGACAGCAGTGGCTTGCCCAGTGATCATTTCCCCTTTCAAAAGAACTACTGGCCAGTCAAATTGGGGGTGTGCAACAGGTATGGTATATCTGGATTGTAAGGAGGCATTAAATGGACAAGATGAAGAAATGCTGATTGAGTTATGAGAGAGTTAATCTGTGACTTTTTTGAAAGATGGAACCTAAGGCATTATTGATTGAAGAATGAGTGACAGACTGGAAGAAGGTTTCTAAATACACTCTGTAGAGCTTTGATCTTGAACAGTCATGTTCAATGTTCATATCAATGACTCGGGTGCACACAGTATGTTTTATCAAATTTGAGGTTTATATAAAGATCAATGATAGTGAGTTTAACGGTAGAATTAGGACCCAAAATAATCTCAGCAAGGTGGAACAGCAGCCTGACGTCAAGAAGGTGGAATGTCATGGATGGAAATGTAAAGTTTTGCACTGACTGATGAGTGGCTCTGTGAGAGCCAGCAGTATGTTCCGGATACCAGAAAACTGAATACAAGCCTTGGAATCTTGTTGGAAGTATTTGTATCCAATAACCAGAAAATAATCGATAATATATTTTTTTAAAAATAGGAGTATGGTGTTTGGATGAAAAATATTCCATCGTTCGTTTGCAGGGCAAACAATGTCTGGACACAGGGTTCAGTTTTGGGTGCTGAAAGTTAAAAGGGACTTCGATACACTGCAGGATATCTCAGAACAGACACTGGGATGTCCTGGGGCCCTGAAAACACCCTACGAGGGGATACTGAAGGTCCCGGGAATGCTTAGCTTCTAAAGGAGAAGACCTACGGGAAAATGAAGAGTCATTTTCATAAATCTAGGTAAGAAGGTCAGGACTACAGATGAGTAAGAACGTTGGTGTGGTTGTTCTGATGGTGAGAATTGTCTGGCAGTGGAAAGAGGTAGTAAGCTCCCTGTCACTGGAGCTATCAGATCAACAAGGCTGAAGAACCCCTTACAGATGATATGGCAAAGTGATTTCCTGGACTGAATAGGAGTTGTGCTCTGTGGCCTCTAGGGGGCGCCAGGGCCAGGCTCTATAGACAGGGGGTCCTCTCCCACACAGGCTGAGCGGGCCCCAGCCATGTGGGAGGAAGTCAGCAGAGGAAGCTGGGAAGACAGACTTCTTGGGCTCCAGGCCCTCTCCTCACTGTAGGTGCTGTCCCGCCACGGGCGTGCCTCTTAGTTCCCACGGATTTCTGGGGTGCTGACAATTTTGTTCACTGTGTATTTCTTGTCCCTTTAGCTGTCTTCTTTGGCTATCGGGAGTCCAGTGGAGGTGGGACCAGAGCAAAATTGAATGGGAGCAGGAGGTCATGGGGATGGCCTGGGTCATCTTATGGGTGGAATGGATGGGCTGCGCAGGTGGTGTGGTGGCCTAAAGGACCAATAGTGGGGCAGCCATCGGCAGGGGGTGACTGCTGACCATGGGCTGGCAGAGCCTGATCTGTGTTGCCGTGTGAGGGTGATGGTAATGGAAAGAATGAGACGTGAGGGAATTGCAAGGTCTCCTGGACAGCCAGACAAGAAAAATGAGATAATCCCCAGGAGTGGGGACAGTGATGAGTGTTCACGAGCTTTAAAGTCAGAGAGCCTCAGGGTGGAATCCTGGCACTGCCACTAGTCAACTGTGTGTCCCTGGGCAAGTCATTTGACTCCTTGAGCCTCTCTTTCCTCTCTGGTGTGAAGGGCAGAGTAATACCAACTCCCATGTTGTCCGGACAGTAGTGGATTCTCAGGTGCCCGATGGGAAGCATATGCCTGTCACAAAGGGAGTCTTGAAAGGAAGTTCATCTACGCTCTTCTCCTTTCCCTGGCTTCTTTGTTCTCCTTTTCTTTTCTTTTTCATTTACTTTTCTTAACAACGATAGGCTGGCCAAAGCCAGACGCAGTGCCCCATTTCTAAGCAGGGTTGGGGCAAACACTCCTGTGAAAACCTGACAAAAAGGGTGGGTCCAAGGTTGACACCTCCATGGCTGGCGGGTCAAGGCCACCAGTTGTCCTTCCAGGGCCATTACTTCAATAGAATATTCCCTTGTGCAAGAGATGAAATACCATCTCCAGCAACATGGTGGTTGTAACTAACAAGCCCCCTACCCCTCAAGGAAACCACCTGGAGCTCCAAGGGGGTTAGTTCAAGTGAGATGTGTCCGTCTTTCCTATTCACATGGCAAGTCGTGCTTAGACACTAGCCATCTTCTTTGTGGTGGCAACCATTTAAGCCAAATTTCTTGCTCTTCCCAGGTCCCCTTTCTTTTCAAACTACCCCCGTATCCCTCGCCCATCAGACATCTAGGCAACTACTCCACTCTCCTCCACTCATGAACATTCTCCATTTATATTGTTAGTAGTATCTTGGAAAAATGCACCCATCTTTTGAAGAAACAAAACCTGAAATCCAAATGTACACATGGGGTATCCCTCCAAGCATGAGGGAACACACCACAACAGCACTGGTGTGTGCTGCATTAATGATGGAAAGCTTCCTTTTCATCCTATAGCAGCCTTAGGTCTTCCATTTTGGGGGCAGTCATAGAGCAAGACTACTTGTACATGAAGTCATAAAATTACCCCCCAAAATGAGCAGGACATGGCAAGCTATTAAGAAACAATTGAGAAAAGTAAAGAGAGAAGCTAACTGGATTCTAGGCAGTTTGGGGGTTTCTGGGGACCAGAGTGTAGCCACACTCTAACCCTGGGGAGCACTGAAACATCAATAAGCCTGGCCCTGAGTGTCTGATGGTGAGCTTGGGGCCTGACTGAGGGTAGGCCCTGAAGTGCTGGTGGGTGGATGTAGGTACATTGTATATCACTGTTTGACCACCTTCTCTACAAGCCACAGGTTTGACCATTGGCATGTCAGTTGTTAGACAGTATTTTGTTGTTGGTGTTGTTTTTTGGTCTTTTTTAACACAAACTTCTCCAACAGATTTTCTTTTCCTTTTAAGTAATGGGTTTTGAAGAGAAAAAAAAGTGTGTCAGAAAAGTATAGAATAGAAAATAAATACAAATGTAAGCTGTTTTGTTAATTGCTTTATAACCACAGCAAATTAGTACAGAGAATGCCCTGTACAAAGCAACACAGTAGGGACTTCCATGGTGGTCCAGTGGTAAAGAATCTGCCTTCCAATGCAGCGGACACAGGTTCGATCGTTGGTCAGGGAACTAAGGTCCCACATGCCATGGGGCAACTAAGCTCACACGCCATAACTCCTGAGCCCACGCACCTCAACTAGAGAGCCCACGTGCCGCAAACTACAGAGCCCACATGCCCTGGAGCCTGCGCGCCACAACTTGAGAGAGAAAACCCACACGCCACAACTAGAGAGAAGCCTGTGCACCACAATGAAACATCCCACATGCCTCAACGAAGATCCCGTGTGCCGCAACTAAGACCCGATGCAGCCAAATAAATTTAAAAAAAAAACAAAAACAAACCACAATAAAGGTTCGAGGATCGAGCTGTTCTCTTAGGCAAAGCTGAAGATTTCAGTCTCTGGTATTTGGAATTTAGGCTGCAGTCCTTGTGTTTGGATGGATCACTGGGTGTGTGGCACAGTCCATGCTTTTAACCAGATTTGAACAGAAGAATGGCCACATGGCACAGGTAGAAGTAGATGAAGTGTTGATTTCACGTGTCACATAACTACCTCCCCATGATGCAGTGCCAGGTGGGGTTGTACTTCTTGTCAGACTCTTTCTTGATATCACACTTTTTCCTCTAACCTTCCAACACAAGCTCAGTGGCCCTCCTACCAACATGTCTCCTTAAATTGTTGAAAATGTACCTCTTTAGAGAAGGAACTCTTGCTCCCCCAGGTATGCCCTATCTTCTCATGAGCTCAGCTTCCCGAGAGAACTCCAGTTTCCTTCCAACACAGTCCCTGGTTTTTGTTGAGCTAGTTGGTGAGGGTTTCTGTTCTTTTTGCCTGAAGGAAGGGGAGTCTGAACAAAGTGGAAGATGCCCAGTTGCTTCCTGAGCCTGGGGCAGTGAGAAGATGCCTGTGCGTAGGAGGGAAAATTGGCTTCGCTGAGGCAGCACTAGAAAGGCCTTTGAAATAGTTGAGGTGTGGACAGAGGTGGAATTTCTTTATTAATTCCAAGTTTGGTCATCGTTCCTTTGTTCCATGATTAGAAAATGTAGGTTGACCCTTTAACCACAGGGCTTCATAACCATTGTTGGAAACACTTTGCATTTTATTCTCATGTTTATCATGTCTCAGCTCAGCTGAGAGAAACCAGAGCCCATCGGTGACATTCATATTCACATGGTCAAAGAGACAGATGAATAATGTTTGGCTCCAGGAGAGAACGTACAATAATGATGAGAGAGATGTGAGTAAATTATTCTGACAGTGACTTAGTCATTCTGCTGCCCCACATGAATCACTTGTAGAGGCCAAACAAGTATTAATACAGAGATGTGTCCCAAACAGAGGGACAAATGTGACATTCTGTAATAGCTCTCTTTCATTTATGGTCCAAAACAGATGAGCTTTGGAACATGTTATTTTATTGCTGAAATCAGTCAAGGCTGGCCTCAGGCCAGTGCTTAGAATAGCTGTTGCAACTGTCTGGCAGATGGAGAGATTGCTGCCCCAGACCTCCTGGGCTTGCCCTTCTGTTGGCCCAAACTCAAAGCCCGCCCCCACCCCCCACCTTCCGCTCCAGTCCACAGTGGTTGCATCCCCTCCCCACATTTACTGAGGGGCCCAGCGCAGACCCAGCATGACCACACCTTGGCGTGATGTAGCTTGGCTCCCTCTCATTCTCAAAAACTAAACCAGGGCTTCTCTGGTGGCGCAGTGGTTGAGAGTCCACCTGCCGATGCAGGGGACACGGGTTCGTGCCCTGGTCCAGGAAGATCCCACATGCCGCGGAGCGGCTGTACCCGTGAGCCACGGCTACTGAGCCTGCGCGTCTGGAGCCTGTGCTCCGCAACGGGAGAGACCACAGCAGTGAGAGGCCCACATACCGCAAAAAAAAAACAAACCAAACAAACCATGCTTTTTCCAATACTCCACAGCACAGGCTGAGTCATAAAAGCCACTGGTCATTTCGAGAATTTTCTCTCCCCTGTGGGAAAGGTTTTCACGCTTGGCTATATGCTGTTGTCTACCGCTGGCCTTACTGTGGGACACAGGGAGCCTCCCAGGACTCTGGTGTCGTGCTAAGAGCACTGACCGCCAAGGAGGCTGAAATTTCAGGTTCTCGTCGTAGTTGTGTCACTAATGGGCTGTGTGAGCCGGGCAACACCCTGTGCTTCTCTGGGCCTGGTTCCTCCAACTGTATTGGGCTCAGCTTGGGCCGGGATTGGGGTTCTGCAGAGATGCTTCTGCAAACTCTTGAGTCAAATTTCATTAAAAAATGAAAGTGCCTTTAAACAGTAATAAAAGACAACAATCAAACAGATTTATTGTAATTTTAACCATAGGAGATATGAGCGCATTAATTTATAGTTCCATGTGAACTTCTTCTGTGGCCTTGGAAAAATCTTGTTGGAACATCTCCTCTGTGCATATATATATATATATATATATATATATATATATATATATACACACACACTTTTTTTTTTTTTTTTTTTTTTGGCTGTGTTGGGTCTTTGTTGCTGCGCACGGACTTTCTCTAGTTGCTGCTAGCAGGGGGGCTACTCTTCCCTGTGGTGCACGGGCTTCCCATTGCGGTGGCTTCTCTTGTTGCAGAGCATGGGCTCTAGGCGCGTGGGGTTCAGTAGCTGTGGTGTACAGGCTCAGTAGTTGTAGCTCGTGCACTCTAGAGCGCAGGCTCAGTAGTTGTGGTGCATGGGCTTAGTTGCTCTGCGGCATGTGGGATCTTCCCGGACCAGGGATTGAACCCGTGTCTCCTGCATTGGCAGGTGGATCCTTAACCACTGCTCCACCAGGGAAGTCCCTTCGGCTGTGCATATATTTAAATCTCTTGTCGATGTGTACTGACCTGGAATTGTGTATTGACCAGCCACTCCTCACTGGTCTTGTGTGAAAGTCAAGGCTATGTATGTGTCTTAGCACAGCCCCACGGACCATGCTGGATTCAAGGCTGGGCCGAGCTCAGATGCATCATTACAGAGTAATTCTCACTTGTGGGATAACTAGTGAATTGCAAACATGTGGCAATGGGAAAATATTATGTTATAGATAATTTAAGCAATGATTGTGCTTTCTGGGTGCTTTTTGCTATATAGGTATTTATGTCTTCAAGCTTTAGGGACAGTTTTCTCAAAGGGTCTCCCAAAATTGCCAGAAGAGCTGTTAAGAGCCTGGGACCATTAACAGTGTGCAGCAGGGTTTCCTTGATACTGAGCAACCCAAACAACAAGTTACTGAAGATGATAGAAAATGTAACTGTCATCTAATGTCCTAATTTCAACACAGTCTCCTGTTCATACATTTTTGGATTATAATGAGCAAAGGTTATACATTTTCACTGAAATTTTTTATATTAATGAAATAGGATACATTTCTGTTTCACAAATATCAGTATCTAGGGTACGATTTAGTTTGAAAGAAGAGAGATGTTTCCTACTGGAAATGTTTGCAGTCCCCTGGGGTGATGACCCTTCCTATTTCTACTGCCATTCCAGCTGCGGCCACCCTTGTATGAGGGGGACACCTATCTGGTGTGATCTGAGGCCACCAGAAAGGTCCTTGCTATTGATGTGGTTTTCTTTACCAAGAGGTAAAGCCTTTCTTTTCTCTGATGACGCTGAATAGTTATCATTGCCATGCTTCTGGAAGGAATGTCCAGAGAAGTAGAAATTCACGTGAGGTTGAAAAGATCAACGTTAGGACCTTCCCGGAGAGTAGGTTTTGGCTGCTGTGGAATCTCCCAGCTATATAAATGGGGTTAAAAGGGGAGAATTTCAAGGACAGTGGAAACTGGAGTTTTCTGATTTCCCCAGTGGTTTTGACAAGAGAATTTTTGTTCTAACTCTAGAGAAAATAATTTTCTGATGATTTGGGTGGGGGGCTCAGTATTATTCATAAAGTACCAACTATGAACTCACTGTGGTAGGAGACATTCTTACCTGTGTGATCTCTTTAATCCTCACAACAACAACTTTGCAAGGTAGTTACTATTACTTCCAAATTACAGGTGAGGAAATTGAGATGTTGAGAGAGCAAATAATTTGCTCCAAGGGGTCTGCCTGGTAAAAGGCAAAACGGGACTGAAAAGCCTGGTGTTTCCTTCACGTTCCACGTCAGGGCAGAGGCTAGAGCCTGTAGCCTTTCTTCCCTTTGCTGTAACTAGGAGGGGAATGTGCTTCCCTGACATTGGAGATTTGTGAACACGGCCAAGATGGTAGCCACCAGATGAAGCTGGAGGGCAGCTGGGGACGCACCGTAGGAATGAACATGTTGGTACTGGGGTTTCACCTTTGCAGGGAATCACACGGCAATCTGAGTTGAGTCATTTCTCCTGGTTTCAGCTGGAAGAAGTATAGATTAAGCTCCCGGCAAAGGAGAACTGAGGGAGAAAGCAGGATGAGCGTGAGTGGCTGAACTTATCCTCGTGGGACTTTATATTTGTTACTGATTGATAAGTCATAACAAGTCTTTCTTGCATCCAGCTGATTCTAGTTACTGATTTAACCAGGGCATGGTAATGTGGCTGCTATTCTGTGCACGAAGCTTTTAAAGATGTCACTTTCATCCACTGGCCCGGAGCTCCTAGTGGGCAAAGGCTATCCTATTCACCACCCTCCCCACCCAAGCCCCTGGCACACCAGCTCTCAAGCTCAGTGACCCCCTGCAGAGATGGGGCCCAGAAAAATGTACTGGAAAACAAAATCTCCACTGCTAATTTTGTTGTCATGTAATCAGGGTTGAGACTCACTCACCTAGTACCTAATAGGTGGTCAGTTTATTTTTCTTGAGCAATTTAGTAAATGAAGATTGAAGGTCGTGGTGACCATGGAAATGCGCCACAGATCTCCTGCCAGCAGGGGGATATTTAACTGATGGCCCCAGCTGCAGCCTCTTTGAATCCACCATGGTGTTTGCACAAGGCCAAGCTTCCTGTGGGCTGCTTCCAGCCAAGGACAGAACATGGCGGGGATATTCATGGAGTCCCGTGGCTGTGAGACGCATGGCTCCTCTAATGGGCAACTTTGGCTTGAGGACACCCTACCTGTCTGTTGCAGAGTGAATTGTGTCCCCCCAAATTCATGTGTTGAAGTCCTAACCCCAGTACCTCAGAATGTGACTTGTTAAGAGGTAATTAAATTAAAATGAGATCATGATGGTGGGCCCTAACCCAATATGACTGGTGTTCTTATCAGAAGAGGAGATTAGGGTACAGGACTATACAGACGGAAGATGAAGTGCAGACACAGGGAGAGGACAGCCATCTACAAGCCAAGAAGAAAGCCCTCGGAATAAAACCAATCCTGCCAACACCTCGATCTCAGACTTGTAGCCTCCAGAACTGTGGGAAAATTTCCATTCTTTAAGCCACCCAGTCCACGGTGTTTTTTTCTTGCAGCCCTAAGAAAATGATTTCAGTCTATCTGAAACATTCTTAGAATGGTGCTGTAGGTTTGAGACCCTTCCTCTCCAGCCTTTCTGTGTCCCCCTCTCCCTTCCCAGCTGACAGACCTGCATTGGGTCCTGGAGGTTCTCTCCACCTCCCCCATTTCCGCCTGCTCCTTTTCCCTCACAGGTGTTTCCCTCCCCTCTTGGCATCTGCTTCTCAGAGGACCCAAACTATCACAAGTGTGTAGAGAAAAAATTATTTGGGAATGTAATACATTCCTGAGATTATTTTATTTTATACTTTTTATTATTTATTTATTTGGTTGCACCGGGTCTTAGTTGCAGCTCACCAGCTCCTTAGTTGCAGCACATGGGTTCCTTAGTTGTGGCATGTGAATTCTTAGTTGTGGCATATGCATGTGGAATCTAGTTCCCTGACCAGGGATCGAACCTGGGCCCCCTGCATTGGGAACGTGGAGTATTATCCACTGCACCACCAGAGAAGTTCCCCCTGAGATTATTTTAAACTAAGTTCTAATAGTAGGTGACAGTGCAAATTTATTTTGCACATCAGTCCTACTTGCCAGTGTATACAGGTTTTATGCCCTGACCATGTTTCCTGCCCTGGTCCTCTGGCGCCACAGCTGTTATGGGGCTGCCTACCACTGCTTGGGAAGGGAGGGAAGGGAAATGACCCCCCATCTGGTAGGACTGTAGCATGCCAGAGCTGGAAAGGACCTCAGAGATGATCACTCAAGTCCTGTCCCTCACCTCACACCTGGAGAGACCGAGCACCCAAATGTTAAGTGTCCAGTTGACTCACCAGGGTCACAGAGCTGACAAATGGCTCTTATTGACGTTTCCAGGAATGTGTTTCTTAGAAGTAAATAGAGATTGTTATTTAAAGTGACATGTTTGGCTTCCCTGTGGTTACTAGTCACTTCTACTGGTTACCTGTGGTCCTGTAAATGAAATACTGGCTTTCTAGTCACACATGCGATTAGAAGGAAAGATGCCTTTCTCCCTTTCATCAACACTAGCTGTTTCTAGGCACAGGCTTCTGATAGCATTGAAGACTGTGTTGATTTTTTATGAGCTGTCACAGAGGATAAAGCCTGGCTCAGTAACTGAAGCCATAACATGCCCACACAGAATAGGAAGGCCTGCCTTGGTCTGGCAGCAAAGTGGATAGGGTCTGCCTCTTCCTCCATTTGTCCCCAGCAGATTTCACGTCGTATTGCTAGCAGGCTGGCTGAGCCTGCCCTCGTCAGCTTGGGGTGGAGGAGCCTGAGTGAGGGGCTAGAGATATTGGGCAGAGGCTTAGCTTGAATCCAAGGCCTCCCAGCATTCTTTCTTCAAAATCTAGTGAATGGCTTGTGCTGTTAATATGGAGTTTGATCTTAATTGTTAGGGAAATGGGGCATCCTCTGCTTTCCCACAACTCTCTGAATCAGGAGGCCAATTTAGAGTTGTCATAGGAAAAGAGCATCTCACAATTCCTGGGTTCCAAGAAGCCTCAGGGACCAGACAGTTTCTTCTTGAACATCAACGATTTTGCAGGCAGTCGTGAGGCAGAGCCTAACTCCCAAAGGAGGTAGCCCAGCCACTGTAATAAAAACAGGCAGCCAGGTGCTCACTTTGGCA
The DNA here is from genome assembly GCF_964270905.1 of Leucopleurus acutus. Classification (NCBI taxonomy): domain Eukaryota; kingdom Metazoa; phylum Chordata; class Mammalia; order Artiodactyla; family Delphinidae; genus Leucopleurus; species Leucopleurus acutus. The sequence goes on along the minus strand of NC_139142.1, from coordinate 131,229,371 downwards.
GCACATATACTCAGATTGAAACAATACAGAGAAGGTTAGCCTGGCCCCTGTGCAAGGATGACACACAAATTTGTGAAGAGTTCCATATTTTTTTAGAAAAAGGCAACCAGCTTTCAGGCTGCAGTTTGCTAGTTCAGTTTTTAAAAACAGTGCATTAGGGCTTCCCTGGTGGCGCAGTGGTTGAGAGTCCGCCTGCCAATGTAAGGGACACGGGTGCCCCAGTCCAGGAAGATCCCTCATGTTGCGGAGCGGCTGGGCCCGTGAGCCATGGCCGCTGAGCCTGAGCCTGTGCTCCGCAACGGGAGAGGCCACAACAGTGAGAGGCCCGCCTACTGCAAAAAAAAAAAAAAAAAGTGCATTAAAATATTATTTAACTTGCTGAATTTTTGGTGCCCTCTTAAATTTCACTCCCACGGAAAGTCCCAGCTCTGGGATACTTATTGCTTTCTGTCCAGCATTTAGTCCCTTCCTCCCTGGTACCAGGACACCTAGTTCCTTTGGAAAATTACCCCTCTGTCTCTATTCTTATTTGTGTGGTTTGGGTGGGATTGACTTCACCCCACACCCCAGGAATGGGCTGTGATTGGCTTAAACCAGTCAACGTATCCCTTCCCCATGTGATGGTTGGTTCAAGGGGAGGGAGGGCAATTACACTTGTCCAAGAAGAGTGACCTTGGGAATTAAGCTGGGAATGCAGGGCCACAGACACTTTCTCCTCCTTGGGTTTGTGGTGTGAGGATGTCTAGCCAGAAATTGCTGAGACACCTGGAAGTGAGCTTGCAGCTCTGAGCCACCCTCTGGGCCCTGCCGAAGGAAGAATCCAGGAATAGATGCAGGTCCTGTGGGATCTGTAGCTTACACGATTTTGGTGCTCTCTTTAGGAAAATGAACAATAATTACAAATACATAAGTACTAATGTGAACATTTAATTAGAATGAGAAAAGAAGTCATCACAAATTACAAACTGGAAAGACCTGACAAATACCACAAACATCACAAACTCCGGGTAAACAGCACATTTTATTTAATCAACATCTGACACACCTTGAAAGTACTTTCCCCATGTTTTAGCCTACATACTATTTGATCACCTCTTTATATTACAATAATTTAATAGTGTAATTTTTTTATAGTGAGGAAAGAAAGATAGTCTTTCCTTTAGTATGGGTGATTTAAATATTTTATTACTGATGGCTTAGAAAAGTTTGTTTCAGCATCATGGTTCATTAATGGTAGTGTCATATAACATTTTTAGGATTGCTGTCAAATATGAAAGTTTAAGCTTCATTAGCTTCACGGTAGATCTACTCTTATCTCATTCTTTTCCCCGATGCAAACTACGTATTAGATGATACTCCCCTGCCTCTTAAGATCTCTGTAAGACTTAGCTCAAATTCCTATTCCAGGCTTTGTTAAAAAATATAATGCCCTCCCCAAGATTTCTATAATTCCTGGGTAGGTTCTTCTACACTCATGGCAGTTATTTTAGGGTAGCCCAACATCTATTCACCCTATGTCTAGTGACAGTATTTTTGGTCTTTCCTCTCTTCTCCTTTTATTAGTCTGTATAGTGGAATGGGACCTACCTCCAAAATTCAGGGTTGGAGCACCTGTCCCATATCCAAGACCTCCTGGCCACCACCTTTGGCTCTGGGATGGGCATGAGACTCAGTCAGAATTCATGATATTCAATTAGTCTTTTGTTGAAACTTTTGGGAAAGAGATGTAGGTGTGAGGTCTGATAAAGTATTAAAAGTGTCCAAGGGATTGCAACACTGTGTGAATAAAAAACTGAATCTGATTCTCTTAAAAAGGGGAAGACATCCAGCTTCTTAACCTTTAAGGGTAAAGAATGAGCCCAGGCAAGGGCAAGACAAGCCAGTCTCTTTATAGCAAAAAATGTTCATAAACCTTAACCCAGTGACCCATCTATTTCGAGTCACATTTAATACGTAGAATGTTTGAGTTGGGAGGGCCCTTCTTATGGGGCAAGGCTCGGAAATACTAGGATTTCATTACTAAAAAATAAAGTTCATATTCAATAGGAGTCTGGCTTGTAATTTTCACTTTTTTTTTTTTTTTTTTTTGCTGTACGCGGGCCTCTCCCGTTGCGGAGCACAGGTTCCAAACGCGCAGGCTCAGCGGCCATGGCTCACGGGCCCAGCCGCTCCGCGGCACGTGGGATCTTCCTGGACCGGGGCACGAACCCGTGTCCCCTGCATCGGCAGGCGGACTCTTAACCACTGCGCCACCAGGGAAGCCCTGGCTTGTAATTTTTATTAATCTTGCTTCTCAAACCTCCCACGACACCCAGAATCCCTATATATAAATAGAGAGAGACAGAGAGAAAGAGAGAAAGAGAAAGAGAGAGAGCACAAAAACTCACGCCAGAATTAGTCATTCAGCCTTTTGATCTCCCACACTACTTTGCTCATTCCATTCATGAGAGCTCTTTTTTTAGTCTATGTCAGTGTGTTTATGGACCTACCTCCTCCTCCACTAGACTTTCAAGGTCCTTCAAAAGTTCTTTTTATATTGCATGTTCCCCAACAATGCCTGGCCATATAATGGGGACTCAAAATAAGCAAGACAGACTTAGAATCTCAGTTCTTTCACTGGCTGACTAGATATCCTTGGAGAAATTATTTTAACCTTTATGTAAGCTCTTAGCACATGCTTGGTGCAGAATATATGCTCTTCCCTCTGAATGAATGAAGCTGAGGAAGAAACTGATGATTCCCAGAAAACTATTAAGGATATGTGTGACAAGAATCCATGACTTTTGTACTCTTGGCCCAAGAGTCTTACCTGCGAATCTTTCTTCAGATAAGAGGAAGCCATTGCTGGAACTCACCTCCCAAATCCAGCTTTTTCATGTTTGACAGGAGAGCTGTAACCCATAGCAACTCCTCGCCATAGTGGATAGAATGCTATACAGAAGGAACCATGTGGCTGGGCTTTATGCACAGCTGATTAAATATTTGAGCAACTCATTTTATAATGTGACTTCACTAAGTACGTACTTATCGCACCAAACCTATTGGCAATTAGAGGGCTCAGAAATCACCTTGAATGCAAAGGCAAATCCTTCACTGCTTAAAACAGAAAAATCACTAACACTCTCCTGGTGGATGCAAATAGAGATGTTGGGGCATATGCCATGTTTAATGACTCAGCCAGAGACAAGTCCCTGTCAATGGGACTCCTCCAAGCTTGCTCAAATGTTATATGACAAGCAGTTGTAAAGTATGATTTAGAACTTTTATTCTGGTAGTAAAACCCAATGAATGTAGCTAAGGTTGGGGTTTACATTCATGTTAAGCCTCTGGCGAGCAATAACTTCCTTTTGAGTTGTCCGTGGCTGCTTGACTTCCTCTGACGTCAATGAATTAGGCAGACTTCCTTCTAAACACATATTTTTAAAAAGAATGCATAGAATAGAAAACATCAGCATCCTTCACATGTAGTAAGAGTAGGAATGTTCCATGTAGTATTTATTTTAGTTTTCATGCATGAAATATATTATGATATAAGTGTATTATTTATTGTGGGTCATGATAAGAAAAAAAAAATTGAAAGCCACTGGGTTTGACAATGTGGGATCTTAGGTCCCCGACCAGGGATTGAACCCGTCTCCGCTGCAGTGGAAGTGTGGAGGCTTAACCACTGGACCGCCAGGGAAGTCCCAGGACTCTTCTGTTTTTAAGATGGTTTTACCAAATATTTGTTTTCATCTAGTGCCACAAATCTTTCAGTGAAAATTAAATACTGTCACAGATCATTTTGGTAATGACATCTACTATTTGTTGGATACCCACTACATCCCTGACATTGTAGAAGTTGCCCATAACTTATTTGCAAGGTAAGCTTTAATATTCCTATTTTAGCACTGAGGAATCTAAGGTTTAAAGCTATTCATTGGTGTGCTCACCATCACACCACTTGCAAATATCTCACTTTAGGACTCACCTCCTTTTGCTTATGCATAGCATTTTAATGAAAAAATAATAAAAGAATAGTTAAAGTGCTCTAAAAATCTGTTAATTTGGGTTTGGAAGAGATCTGAAACTCTTTGGATGCAGTTGTTTGGGAATTTGCCCTGCACACACAAAATCTGGATCTGTTGGGAGAATACTGGGAAAGAGAGAGGCAAAAGAATGGATGTCCAGGGGCTTCCCTGCTCGCGCAGTGGTTGAGAGTCCACCTGCTGATGCAGGGGACACGGGTTCGTGCCCCAGTCCGGGAAGATCCCACATGCCGCAGAGTGGCTGGGACCGTGAGCCATGGCCGCTAAGCCTGTGTGTCCGGAGCCTGTGCTCCGCAATGGGAGAGGCCACAACAGTGAGAGGCCTGCGTACTGCAAAAAAAAAAAAAAAAAAAAAAAAGAATGCGTGTCCAGCTGCCTATGCTTCCTAGAAACTGACTCAGATGATCTAAGGAAGGTAAAAATAGAAGACACTCTGCATCAACTCTAAAACCACAGAAAGTGTCCTCTGTTTTGTCAGCTTGGAGGAATTTCCGTCACATGTAATCATCCAGGGCCGAGTCACAGCTCTGTTTACTGAGAAAGTAGTACTAAGTCATGGAAAATCCTAGTAGTATCCCTGATCCCTGGCTCAGACATCCTTAAATTTAGAGGGTTGATAAACTGTCATCTCTAGTTCTAACCTCTCTTCCTCTCCCTACCAGATCTTCTTCTTCCAATGCTTATCAACACATGCAAAGAGATACCTTGACACAGGTTCGATCCCTGGTCTGGGAGGATCCCACATGCCGCGGAGCAACTAAGCCCGTGTGCCACAACTAATGAGCCTGCGCTCTAGAGCCCACGAGCCACAACTACTGAGCCCGCGTGCCTAGAGCCCATGCTCCACAACAAGAGAAGCCACCGCAATGAGAAGACCGCTCACCGCAACTAACAGTAGCCCCCGCTCACTGCAACTAGAGAAAGCCCACGCGCAGCAACGAAGACCCAACACCGCCAAAAATTAAAAAAAATTAAAAACTCTTTTAAATAGGTCCCGAAATAAAATTCATAAATAATAAGACCTACCTATAGTTATAACTTTAAAAAAGTAATATACTACCACAACTATAATGGAGAAATAAATGTAATAATGATAAAATTTATTTCAACATTGAAATGGTAAGGAACAATTTCACTAAAAGACATAGTGAATTGGTCAGATGGTTGCACCTATGCTTGATAAATGAGTCAGGCTTTAAGAGAAGGAAACAGATAAGATAACACCCAATATACAAGATATAAGGGAGAATGAAAGAGCAATAGTAGCTGGGCAGGTGGCTGAAGGAGGAACTAGTGTGAGGATACACAGTAGCAGACCAGAGTCATTTGTCTGTGATAAGAGAAAGCAGGAGGTAACCTTAACTGAAGTAGGGGTAACATGCCAAGATAAACTACATACTAATATAGTGGAGAAAATGAGGAAGTGTGACACCATCTCCCTAATAAGCTGGGACTTATTCATAAACGTAGCATCAGTTGTTGCTTTTGTTATGAGATGAACTGAGGAGGGACAGAGTTTTATGGAAACCTTCCTATTTTGAAATCCTGCCACATGGTGAGTTTTTTTTTTTTTTTATAAATTCCATCTCTAGTACGTGAGAACAACTTTGGGGACGATATACTTCAATAGTGTTGGAGGGTAAAAGATAGACTGGAAGAAGAACAGTCATTCAAGGGTAGACATTGAAGGTCCTTGTAGAGTAAGATGGAAAAGAACCCAGGCAACCCTAAATGTATAATTGCAATACTAGGTTTCTTATCATTGTTCTAAAAAAATTATAAATAATTGATAGTAAAATTGTAAATATTAAGAAAAACTTTTATTAAGGAAATTCCATGATATTTATGCATTTAATATATATCCATATTTTAATAATATTTGGATCTAAATCTGCTTAAGAATCTACTAAATTCTGCAAAAAGGAGTCTCAAATGTCTTCTGTTACATTTTTACATGAGACAGTTTTAAGTACAAACTAACACAGGTGTGTGCAGTACAAAGCCAGCAAGTGGAGTGATTCTCCACAGTGATGAACAACTTTTGATATATTTCCAAGCAAAACAAAGTACTGATTTGCATGGTAGTTGTACTCTTGGAAAAATCAGTGTTTCTATTAAAACAAAGCAAAACCTACTTCATGTTGGATGGACCCAGAGTTTGTCATACTGAGTGAAGTGAGTCAGACAGAGAAAGAGAAATATTGTCTGATATCACTTATATGCGGAATCTAAAAAGAAATGATACAAATGAACTTATTTACAAAACAGAAACAGACTCACAGGCTTAGAGGAGGAACTTATGGCTACCAGAGGGAAGGGTGGAGGGAGGGTTAGTTAGGGAATTGGGGATTGACATGTACACACTGCTGTATTTAAAATGGATAACCAACAAGGAACTACTGTGTGTAGCACAGGGAACTCTGCTCAGTATTATGTAAAAACCTAAATGGGAAAAGAAAAAGGATAAAAACCAAACAAACAAAAAACCTACTTCATGTTATATGTAAAAACAGAGGTAGGTTCTAGGCTTGGATAATGATAAAGAGGTTTTTCCAGTATGTGAATACCTAGTGGAACATTCAAACGTCATGCCAGACTTGGGAAAATTCTTCGTTGTCTGGGACTGTCAAATTGCAGGTCATTTAGTATCCCCAGTTTATCCACCACATGTGGACAGTGTTCCTATAATCATCGTGCTGACCAAAAGCCCTTCTTCAAATTACCAAAATGCCCCCTGAGATATATCACCCCATTAAGAACCACTGCTTTAAGCCATGAAATGATCTAATCTGCCTGTTCCCCAGCTGTTCTGTCAAGAGCCCTTCTTCCCTCCCCACTCTGATGCGGGTGCGACCTCAGGGCCTGAGCTGAAGGCTGTTAACCAGCGCCTGCCCGGCTGATGTGGCTTTCCTGGGCCGTGACCCAGCTGCTGTGGTTCTGAGCGTCATTAACATCCCACTCTCTCACCTACCCCCTCCTTCTAGAGGCAAGTGGCACAGAGTCCACTGACTGGGATGTGAGCCAGGGAGAGGGAGGAACACAGGTTTCTATCACGTACCCCATGAGAGGATGCATACTGATTGACTCCTAAACTTATCACCGCAAGTGTAACAACTGCTTATTCAGCAGGATTCCTCTTGCTGTTCCTCCCACTTGCAGTGATTTAAAGATTCAAGATCTCTTCAAGGTTGAATGCCCATCCATCAATTCCTCTGTCCAGGGCCTTGCTAACCCATACGATGGAGATGATGGTGCCTTCCTGTAAATTACTAATAGGCACCCCCTAGACACTTCTGTAGGAAAATGCCGTAACATGCTGATTTTGTCATAATAAATCCACAGATCTGTACTGTCTACAATGTGAATGTTCCCCTCCCCCACCCCCAGTACACAATAGGCTCAAACCTAGAGGCAGTCCTGGACTTTTTGGTCTGGATGATTCAGGCCATAGCTACCTCCTGGTCACTGCTGATTGTAATCATTCTGACTCTGAATTAAATCAGCAAATGCCAGGACTTCCCTGGTGGTCCAGTGGTTAAGGCTACACGCTCCCATTGCAGGGAGCCCAGGTTTGATCCCTGGTCGGGGAAGTAGATCCTGAGTGCTGCAATGAAGACCTGGTGCAGCCAGATAAATAAATAAATAAATCAGCAAACAACAATTAATCACCTACTATGTGTAAGGAGGGAAATATAAAAGGGATTAGGACATGTCCCCTTGAGACACTCATAGTTTAAGTTTGTGAAAAGAAAGTGTGCTGTATATTTCCCTGTCTGCTGCTTTTGGATTAGCAACTTATTGTAGATAATTTACTTAACTTTATTGCATATGGTTTTCCAATAGGGATTCAACTGGTCTCCTACCAATATCATAGTAATCATGTGAGATATGAGGCTTTGGAGAAAGATGCACGCACCTTAGACACTTGAAAAATTGGGGCTTACATGATTTTTCTCCTACGTAAACATGACTGCTTTGGAATTAGAATCTTGCTGGAAAGTGTAACCTCTTGCCTTGAAAGAGACTCGATTTTATCTTGCGGCCAGTTGAAAGATACATCACTTTTTAGAGTGATGACTGAGCATTTTTTTTCTAGTGATTTCCTGGTGAGCTGCTTTTATTTTTCAGCTGACAATGCACATAGGATGTGACCTTCTCAGAAACTAAGAAAAAAAAACTATGGCTTTAATTAGTTCTTTGACATAAATACAATAATCATATTTTCCTTTAGAAGCACTTCAATACTGTTCTCATGATTAAAGTGCACTAATAAAGTCAAAGGACCACTCAGAAAGTCATAAGAGTTCAAGGGTTAGAACAGTACTGACTTGTTCGCATTCCAGACTCCAAATGATGTCATTTAAATTGGTGAAAACAACATAGTATAACTTCAAGAAAAATGTATTGAATCAAGCAATACAAATTCGACAAAAGGCGTAAGAGATATATTTCTTTTTTTTTTTCATTTTAACATCTTTATTGGAGTATAATTGCTTTACAGTGGTATGTTAGTTTCAGCTTCACAACAAAATGAATCAGTTATATATATACATATGTTCCCATATCTCTTCCCGCTTGCGTCTCCCTCCCTCCCACCCTCCCTATCCCACCCCTTCAGGCGGTCACAAAGCACCGAGCTGATCTCCCTGTGCTATGCGGCTGCTTCCCACTAGCTATCTACCTTACGTTTGGTAGTGTATATATGTCCATGCCTCTCTCTCGCTTTGTCACCGTTTACCCTTCCCCCTCCCCATAGCCTCAAGTCCATTCTCTAGTAAGTCTGTGTCTTTATTCCTGTTTCACCCCTAGGTTTTTCATGACATTTCTTTTTCTTAAATTCCATATATATGTGTTAGCATACGGTATTTGTCTCTCTCTTTCTGACTTACTTCACTCTGTATGACAGACTCTAGGTCTATCCACCTCATTACAAATAGCTCAATTTCGTTTCTTTTTATGCCTGAGTAATATTCCATTGTATATATGTGCCACATCTTCTTTATCCATTCATCCGATGATGGACACTTAGGTTGTTTCCATCTCTGGGCTATTGTAAATAGAGCTGCAATGAACATTTTGGTACATGACTCTTTTTGAATTATGGTTTTCTCAGGGTATATGTCCAGTAGTGGGATTGCTGGGTCATATGGTAGTTCTATTTGTAGTTTTTTTTTTATATTTTTTTATTTATTTTTTTATTTTATTTTTTTTAACATCTTTATTGGGGTATAATTGCTTTACAATGGTGTGTTAGTTTCTGCTTTATAACAAAGTGAATCAGTCATACATAAACATATGTTCCCATATGTCTTCCCTGTTGCGTCTCCCTCCGTCCCACCCTCCCTATTCCACCCCTCCAGGCTGTCACAAAGCACCGAGCCAATATCCCTGTGCCATGCGGCTGCTTCCCACTAGCTATCTACCTTACTACGTTTGTTAGTGTGTATATGCCCATGACTCTCTCTCGCCCTGTCACAGCTCACCCTTCCCCCTCCCCATAACCTCAAGTCCGTTCTCTAGGAGGTCTGTGTCTTTATTCCTGCTTTACGCCTAGGTTCTTCATGACATTTTTTTTCTTAAATTCCATATATATGTGTTAGCATACGGTATTTGTCTTTTTCTTTCTGACTTACTTCACTCTGTATGACAGACTCTAGGTCTATCCACCTCATTACAAATAGCTCAATTTCGTTTCTTTTTATGGCTGAGTAATATTCCATTGTATATATGTGCCACATCTTCTTTATCCATTCATCCGATGACGGGCACTTAGGTTGTTTCCATCTCCGGGCTATTGTAAATAGAGCTGCATGAACATTTTGGTACATGACTCTTTTTGAATTTTGGTTTTCTCAGGGTATATGCCCAGTAGTGGGATTGCTGGGTCATATGGTAGTTCTATTTGTAGTTTTTTAAGGAACCTCCATACTGTTCTCCATAGTGGCTGAACCAATTCACATTCCCACCAGCAGTGCAAGAGTGTTCCCTTTTCTCCACACCCTCTCCAGCATTTATTGTTTCTAGATTTTTTGATGATGGCCATTCTGACTGGTGTGAGATGATATCTCATTGTAGATTTGATTTGCATTTCTCTAATGATTAATGATGTTGAGCATTCTTTCATGTGTTTGTTGGCAGTCTGTATATCTTCTTTGGAGAAATGTCTATTTAGGTCTTCTGCCCATTTTTGGATTGGGTTGTTTGTTTTCTTGTTATTGAGCTGCATGAGCTGCTTGTAAATTTTGGAGATTAATCCTTTGTCAGTTGCTTCATTTGCAAATATTTTCTCCCATTCTGAGGGTTGTCTTTTGGTCCTGTTTATGGTTTCCTTTGCTGTGCAAAAGCTTTGAAGTTTCATTAGGTCCCATTTGTTTATTTTTGTTTTTATTTCCATTACTCTAGGAGGTGGGTCAGAAAGGATCTTGCTGTGATTTATGACATAGAGTGTTCTGCCTATGTTTTCCTCTAAGAGTTTGATAGTTTCTGGCCTTACATTTAGGTCTTTAATCCATTTTGAGCTTATTTTTGTGTATGGTGTTAGGGAGTGATCTAATCTCATACTTTTACATGTACCTGTCCAGTTTTCCCTGCACCACTTATTGAAGAGGCTGTCCTTTCTCCATTGTACATTACTGCCACCTTTATCAAGGATAAGGTGTCCATATGTGCATGGGTTTATCTCTGGGCTTTCTATCCTGTTCCATTGATCTATCTTTCTGTTTTTGTGCCAGTACCATACCGTCTTGATAACTGTAGCTTTGTAGTATAGTCTGAAGTCAGGGAGCCTGATTCCTCCAGTTCCTTCTTTCGTTCTCAAGATTGCTTTGGCTATTCGGGGTCTTTTGTGTTTCCATACAAATTGTGAAATTTTTTGTTCTAGTTCTGTGAAAAATGCCAGTGGTAGTTTGATAGGGATTGCATTGAATCTATAGATTGCTTTGGGTAGTAGAGTCATTTTCACAATGTTGATTCTTCCAATCCAAGAACATGGTATATCTCTCCATCTCTTTGTATCATCTTTAATTTCTTTCATCAGTGTCTTATAATTTTCTGCATACAGGTCTTTTGTCTCCTTAGGTAGGTTTATTCCTAGATATTTTATTCTTTTTGTTGCAATGGTAAATGGGAGTGTTTTCTTGATTTCACTTTCAGATTTTTCATCATTAGTATATAGGAATGCCAGAGATTTCTGTGCATTAATTTTGTATCCTGCCACTTTACCAAATTCATTGATTAGCTCTAGTAGTTTTCTGGTAGCATCTTTAGGGTTCTCTATGTATAGGATCATGTCATCTGCAAACAGTGACAGCTTTACTTCTTCTTTTCCGATTTGGATTCCTTTTATTTCCTTTTCTTCTCTGATTGCTGTGGCTAAAACTTCCAAAACAATGTTGAATAATAGTGGTGAGAGTGGGCAACCTTGTCTTGTTCCTGATCTTAGTGGAAATGCTTTCAGTTTTTCACCATTGAGGATGATGTTTGCTGTGGGCTTGTCATATATGGCCTTTATTATGTTGAGGAAAGTCCCCTCTATGCCTACTTTCTGCAGGGTTTTCATCATAAATGGGTGTTGAATTTTGTCAAAAGCTTTCTCTGCATCTATTGAGATGATCATATGGTTTTTCTCCTTCAATTTGTTAATATGGTTTATCACATTGATAGATTTGCGTATATTGAAGAATCCTTGCATTCCTGGAATAAACCCCACTTGATCATGGTGTATGATCCTTTTAATGTGCTGTTGGATTCTGTTTGCTAGTATTTTGTTGAGGATTTTTGCATCTATGTTCATCAGTGATATTGGCCTGTAGTTTTCTTTCTTTGTGACATCCTTGTCTGGTTTTGGTATCAAGGTGATGGTGGCCTCGTAGAAGGAGTTTGGGAGTGGTCCTCCCTCTGCTATATTTTGGAAGAGTTTGAGAAGGATAGGTGTTAGCTCTTCTCTAAATGTTTGATAGAATTCGCCTGTAAAGCCATCTGGTCCTGGGCTTTTCTTTGTTGGAAGGTTTTTAATCACAGTTTCAATTTCAGTGCTTGTGATTGGTCTGTTCATATTTTCTATTTCTTCCTGATTCAGTCTTGGCAGGTTGTGCATTTCTAAGAATTTGTCCATTTCTTCCAGATTGTCCATTTTATTGGCATAGAGTTGCTTGTAGTAATCTCTCATGATCTCTTTTATCTCTGCAGTGTCAGTTGTTACCTCTCCTTTTTCATTTCTAATTCTATTGATTTGAGTCTTCTCCCTTTTTTTCTTGATGAGTCTGGCTAATGGTTTATCAATTTTGTTTATCCTTTCAAAGAACCAGCTTTGGTTTTATTGATCTTTGCTATTGTTTCCTTCATTTCTTTTTCATTTATTTCTGATCTGATTTTTATGATTTCTTTCCTTCTGCTAACTTTGGGGTTTTTTTGTTCTTCTTTCTCTAATTGCTTTAGGTGCAAGGTTAGGTTGTTTATTGAAGATGTTTCCTGTTCCTTAAGGTAGGATTGTATTGCTATAAACTTCCCTCTTAGAACTGCTTTTGCTGCATCCCATAGATTTTGAGTCGTCATGTCTCCATTGTCATTTTTTTCTAGGTATTTTTTTATTTCCTCTTTGATTTCTTCAGTTATCACTTCGTTATTAAGTAGTGTATTGTTTAGCCTCCATGTGTTTGTATTTTTTACAGATCTTTTCCTGTAATTGATATCTAGTCTCATAGTGTTGTGGTCGGAAAAGATACTTGATACAATTTCAATTTTCTTAAATTTACCAAGGCTTGATTTGTGACCCAAGATATGATCTATCCTGGAGAATGTTCCATAAGCACTTGAGAAAAATGTGTATTCTGTTGTTTTTGGATGGAATGTCCTATAAATATCAATTAAGTCCATCTCTTTTAATGTATCATTTAAAGCTTGTGTTTCCTTATTTATTTTCATTTTGGATGATCTGTCCATTGGTGAAAGTGGGGTGTTAAAGTCCCCTACTATGAATGTGTTACTGTCGATTTCCCCTTTTATGGCTGTCAGTATTTGCCTTATGTATTGAGGTGCTCCTATGTTGGGTGCATAAATATTTACAATTGTTATATCTTCTTATTGGATCGATCCCTTGATCATTATGTAGTGTCCTTCTTTGTCTCTTCTAATAGTCTTTATTTTAAAGTCTATTTTGTCTGATATGAGAATTGCTACTCCAGCTTTCTTTTGGTTTCCATTTGCATGAAATATCTTTTTCCATCCCCTTACTTTCAGTCTGTATGTGTCTCTAGGTCTGAAGTGGGTCTCTTGTAGACAGCAAATATATGGGTCTTGTTTTTGTATCCATTCAGCCAATCTGTGTCTTTTGGTGGGAGCATTTAGTCCATTTACATTTAAGGTAATTATCGATATGTATGTTCCCATTCCCATTTTCTTAATTGTTTTGGGTTCGTAATTGTAGGTCTTTTCCTTCTTTTGTGTTTCTTGCCTAGAGAAGTTCCTTTAGCAGTTGTTGTAGAGCTGGTTTGGTGGTGCTGAACCCTCTCAGCTTTTCCTTGTCTGTAAAGGTTTTAATTTCTCCATCAAATCTGAATGAGATCCTTGCTGGGTAGAGTAATCTTGGTTGCAGGTTTTTCTCCTTCAACACTTTCAATATGTCCTGCCACTCCCTTCTGGCTTGCAGAGTTTCTGCTGAAAGATCAGCTGTTAACCTTATGGGGGTTCCCTTGTGTGTTATTTGTTGTTTTTCCCTTGCTGCTTTTAATATTTTTTCTTTGTATTTAATTTTTGACAGTTTGATTAATATGTGTCTTGGCGTATTTCTCCTTGGATTTATCCTGTATGGGACTCTCTGTGCTTCCTGGACTTGATTAACTATTTCCTTTCCCATATTAGGGAAGTTTTCAACTATAATCTCTTCAAATATTTTCTCAGTCCCTTTCTTTTTCTCTTCTTCTGGAAACCCTATAATTCGAATGTTGGTGCATTTGATGTTGTCCCAGAGGTCTCTGAGACTGTCCTCAGTTCTTTTCATTCTTTTTTCTTTATTCTGCTCTGCAGTAGTTATTTCCACTATTTTATCTTCCAGGTCACTTATCCGTTCTTCTGCCTCAGTTATTCTGCTATTGATCCCATCTAGAGTATTTTTAATTTCATTTATTGTGTTGTTCATCATTGTTTGTTTCATCTTTAGTTCTTCTAGGTCCTTGTTAACTGATTCTTGCATTTTGTCTATTCTATTTCCAAGATTTTGGATCATCTTTACTATCATTATTCTGAATTCCTTTTCAGGTAGACTGCCTATTTCCTCTTCATTTGTTAGGTCTGGTGGGTTTTTATCTTGCTCCTTCATCTGCTGTGTGTTTTTCTGTCTTTTCATTCTGCTTATCTTACTGTGTTTGGGGTCTCCTTTTTGCAGGCTGAAGGTTCGCAGTTCTTGTTGTTTTTTGTGTCTGTCCCCAGTGGCTAAGGTTAGTTCAGTGGGTTGTGTAGGCTTCCTGGTGGAGGGTACTAGTGCCTGTGTTCTGGTGGATGAGGCTGGATCTTGTCTTTCTGGTGGGCAGGTCCACGTCTGGTGGTGTGTTTTGGGATGTCTGTAGACTTATTATGATTTTGGGCAGCCTCTCTGCTAATGGGTGGGGTTGTGTTCCTGTCTTGCTAGTTGTTTGGCATAGGATGTCCAGCACTTTAGCTTGCTGGTCATTGAGTGAAGCTGGGTGCTGGCGTTGAGATGGTGATCTCTGGGAGATTTTCACCGTTTGATATTATGTGCAGCTGGGAGGCCTCTTGTGGACCAGTGTCCTGAAGTTGGCTCTCCCACCTCAGAGGCACAGCACTGACTCCTGGCTGCAGTACCAAGAGCCTTTCATCCACATGGCTCCTTAATTTGGGATGATTCGTTGTCTATTCATGTATTCCACAGATTCAGGGTACATCAAGTTCATTGTGGAGCTTTAATCCGCTGCTTCTGAGGCTGCTGGGAGAGATTTCCCTTTCTCTTCTTTGTTCTCACAGCTCCCAGGGCCACAGCTTTGGATTTGGCCCCGCCTGTGCGTGTAGGTTGCCGGAGGGCGTCTGTTCTTTGCTCAGACAGGACGGGGTTAAAGGAGCCGCTGATTCGGAGGCTCTGGCTCACTCAGGCGGGGGTGGGGGGGTGGGGGGGTGGGGGGATGGTAGGGAGGGTCACGGAGTGTGGGGCGGGCCTGCGGCGGCAGAGGCCGGCATGACGTTGCACCAGCCTGAGGCGCGCCTGCATGCGTTCTCCCGGGGGAGTTGTCCCTGGATCCCGGGACCCTGGCAGTGGCGGGCTGCACAGGCTCCCCGGAAGGGGGTGTGGATAGTGACCTGTGCTCGCACACAGGCTTCTTGGTGGCGGCAGCAGCGGCCTTAGCGTCTCAAGTCTGTCTCTGGGCTCCGCACTTTTAGCCGCGGCTCGCACCGGTCTCTGGAGCTCCTTTAAGCAGCGCTCTTAATCCCCTCTCCTCATGCACAAGGAAACAAAGAGGGAAGAAAAAGTCTCTTGCCTCTTCGGCAGGTCCAGACTTTTCCCCGGACTCCCTCCCGGCTAGCCGTGGCACACTAACCCCCTGCAGGCTGTGTTCACGCAGCCAACCTCAGTCCTCTCCCGGCGCTCTGACAGAAGCCGGAGCCTCAGCTCCCAGCCCCGCCCGTCCTGTCGGGTGAGCAGACAAGCATTTCGGCTGGTGAGTGCCGGTCGGCCCCGATCCTCTGCGCTGGAATCTCCCCGTTTTGCCCTCCGCACCCCTGTTGCTGTCCTCTCCTCTGCGGCTTCGAAGCTCTCCCACTCCGCCACCCGCAGTCTCCGCCCGTGAAGGGGCTTCCTAGTGTGTGGACACTTTTCCTCCTTCACAGCTCCCTCCCGCTGGTGCAGGACCCGTCCCTATCCTTTTCTCTCTGTTTATTTTTTTCTTTTGCCCTAACCAGGTACGTGGGGGGTTCCTTGCCTTTTGGGAGGTCTGAGGTCTTCTGCCAGCGTTCAGTAGGTGCTCCGTAGGAGTTGTTCCACGCGTAGATGTATTTCTGGTGTATCTCAAAGATATATTTCAAATAACCTGCACATCATTATCATTTACCCAAGATCATCAAAAAGAGAAATTGAAATTATCTGTAAATGTGCTACGATAGCATTACCTACCATGAAACGAGGGCAAGGCTTTTTGAAGCATATTCTTTGCAAGTTTTATTTTTGACAACTTGCATTACTAGCAGAATAGTTTCTTTCTTCCCAAATAAAAACTCTTTAAGGAACTCTGGAGGACAAGAAAATTTAACAAGTTACCTCAACTTAGAATTAAAAGCTAGGCAGCTGAAAAAAGGAAGTTATAAAATTATCAATGATCTGATTCACATTTTAAAGTTTGTTTTGTATTGACAGAATATCTTCTTTACTTTTTGCTGCTGTTGGTTTCAAGCTTCCAAGTTGACAAATGTAGTAATTTTTCCTTCACCACAAATAATGATATTTGGTTATTAATAAAGTTATGTTCCCATGTGTGGCAAAGTAAGCCTATTTTTAGGTACTAGGGGTGGGTGTTGGAGGACTAACATCTGTTGTTTTTGCTTTGCATCCCTGTGCTCTCTCTCCTGATATAACACCCCCTTCCTTGGAGGAACTGCCCCTCCATTACTCCGTGAGGTTCTTGGTTCTACTGCCAACAGTGGTACCCTTCCTTGGCCATGGTGATTGGCCCAGGGAGGGTCCCATGACTATGCCGAGCCAATCAGAGGCTTCCTTGGGGACCATGTTGCTCTTCTTTCCTCTGGGGTCATTAGGCTAGTTGAATATATGCTGAAAATGTTGGCATCCATGGCCTCCACCCATCATTTTCTCCACTCCATGGAAGAAACCTGATCACAGTAGGAGAGTTGGAGATGGAGAGAGAGAGAGAACCACAGACTGTGGTTGCTGTGGCCAAATATCTTTTGAAGATCCAAGTTCCCATCCTGCTTGACAATACCCTGTGCACCCTTCTTGCCAGCATAAGGCAAAAGTTATCTGAACCCTGTACCTAACTGTAAACAATAATAGTAATAGCAGTAACAGTGAATACTCACTAAGCTTGTATGATGTTTAAAGCTATGCTAAGCCCTTTACTCCCAGTGTCACATTTTGTTCTTACAACCACTGCAGAATTTGTATAGCCTAATAGAAATACTACCCCCAGTTTATAGTTGAGGAAAAAGACACAGAGAAGTTAAGAAATGTGTCCAAGGTCACAAAGCTAGTAAGAGGTAGAGCTGACATTCGAAGTTAGGAAGTTGCACCCCAGAGTCTCAGTCAGGTTTCCAGGATTCCAATATGAGAGATGCAGACGTAGGAATTCATGCCTCCTCCTTGAAGCCCTCCTGCATTACACAGGCTACATTAAATTCCCCATTGTCTCAGCTTTATTTACCCTTCTGGCCACTTCACCAAGCAGGTAACATAAGAGGCAACACAAAGTGTGGTTAAGAGTCTGGGTTCAAATTCTAGCTTGACCTCTGCTAGCAATGTGACCTCAGCCTCAGTTTCCTTGTTTGTAAAATGGGGATAAAAAATAGTACCTAGCTCTTGATGTTGTTGCATGTATTAACATGTTAATATATGTAAGGCATTTAGAGCAGAATCTGTCGCTTACTGTATAGTGTTAGTTGTTATCAACCTGATGTTTTCCAAATGTTTTCAGTGTCCATGTTGCCTCTCCGGGTGGAGTTTAAGTTCTGTGAATCCTGGGCCCTTTGTCCCCCTTGCAACCTCTAAAGAGGCTGATGAGTATATCACACAGTGTGTGAGGAAGAGCACATAGTAGGCATTTATGGGTTAAATGCTTGTGGGTGAAGCCTGCTATGTTTTGACTCAGTGACCCCTCTCACAAGCTTTATTAAAGATGTATAAGGCAAAAGTACCCATTTGGAATTTTGCTTTTTATGCCCTAAATTCATATTATCTGTGACAGTGGAAATCTTCAATTAAATGTTTCTGCCCTATAAAATCAGAACTGTAGACATGAATATCAGGCACACTTTCTGGGAAATTTCCCAGTCCTGGGTCAGCATCTGGAAACCTGACCTTCTTCCCAGCAACCATCTAACAGGTGGTGGCTTGGGGAGGAGTGGGGAAGGGAGGGGACCGGAGAGGAAATATGAGCTCTGAGAAAACAGTCATCTCTTTCAAAATATCACTAGCAGAATGAGGTGCGTCACATCCAGCTGACATTTCCATTTTATTGAAGGATGCAAACAAATGATTGGGTAAGGGCTTCAGCATTTATTGGATCAGTGTTAATAGCCCTTGGGGCTTTACCTAGTGAAATCACAAAGATCATCAGGCTTATGCTACTAGAGTCATCTTTGAGATGAACAACTTCGTCATTTTGTCAGCTGGAGATATCCATTAGTAGATAATTTACCTCTGCAAATTATGTGCATGAGCTCATAGCGCCAATTTCAAATTTGAAAAGAAAGAGCAAAGCATTGGAGGTGGGTTCAGAGCCTTTATCTGCCACCTGTACCTGTGTGACAATCCAGAGTCTTCTCTGTAAAACAGACATAAGTCACATCTACTTTGCTGGATTGTGGTGAGAATTTGAGATAATATATGGAAAGTACCTAAATCGTGCCTTGAAAACACTGGGTGCTCAAAAAGTAACTTCCGTGAAAGATATGATGCCAAAAGGCAATAGACAAAACAGCTGGGTTGAATGTTATCAGATTTGCATTCAACAATTATTTCCTAATCAAGCAGATTTGGGCCAGGCTACATCCAATTTAAGGATTCAGATACACACTTAAGAAATGGAGTTTATGCCTCAAAACATACATAACATGTGAATGGATGTTCAACAGGTTTCATTACTAGTAATTATTTTCTGCCCATTTCTATTTTAAATGGTACCTTCTAAATATAGGGCTTTTGAACATAAGAGAAAGGCTTAAAATAGGAATAAAATATGTAACAGTACCTTCTTACCACGTCCATGGCAGACACTATTAAGCAATTACAGTTCTTTTTTATTTCTTGTTGTTGAACCTGGATGTGGCTCAACACATTGCTCCAGATAGCCTTTACTAATTGATCACATTTGATATTGGAGATAAATTCTATCTGTCATCCTGGCTTAAATTTGGATAATTGTAGAAATAATAGAAGCCTATGGGATAAATAATTTAGCCAGGTGGGCCCTATGTGCCCCTCAAATCAATTCACAAGCAGCTTATAAGGTTCGACTAAAGTGGACAGAAACCAAAACTCCATCCTCCTTTATGACTCTGCAATTTTGCTGCTTATAATGTTGTTTTTATATGGAGCTACTGGTACGGGTTTGAATCAACACAACCTATTTCCTTTGAGAACTTTCTGTATGTAATACATGGAGTTATTACCAATATGACAGTGCAGAAAGCCCAGAGGCCGTCTGCGGAGGGATCTGGGTCTTGAGTGCATGCTGGTCCCTTTCTGTCATTCATAGGAGGAGGAAGGATGGAACATGTACATGAGAGCCTACTGCACATTTGAGGCCCTCATTGGAATTCTTGTCTGCAGTGAGGCACACGAGGCTGTCCTCCAAGCCGGAACGGCTGGTGTGGAGGCTTGAGGCAGACTCCGGTGATGACTTATAAGCCAAAATATTTCTCACTACCCAAATTTAAATGCTTGGGCTTGAGAAAAAGTTAGGTCCAGCAGATCATACCATTCCCTGGGCAGCGCTTTGAACATTCGTGATTAGTGCTCTGGCTCTATTGGAGATAGGAACCAGGGCCAGTAGGGAAGCTGGCAGGTCAAGATGCCCATGGATTTGCAAACTGTGCTCTAGAAGTCCAAGGGATTCCAGGAGGACCCCAGAAGCAGCTATGGGAGTGAGTAGGAGGCTAAGGGGTAGGGCCTTGAAACTATGTCCAGACCCTGGACATATTTCTCACCATCTCCAATGCTACCGCCCTGATCTGGGCCACCTCATTTCTGCCCTGAATTAGTCTTTTGCTTTCATCCTCATTGCCATCTAGCTTATTTTCAATGCAACAGCTACAGTGAGCCTGTTAAAACAGAGGTCACATTAGGCAATTCCTCAGCTCAAAACCCTGCTGTGGTTCCCCATTTCACTCAGCGTAAAAGCCAGATTCCTGGCTAGACTCTTCAAGGCCTTGCACAGTCTAGTCCCCTTTATCTCTCCAATCTCTTCTCCTGCTCCTCTGCTCATCACTCACTGCCCTCCTGCCACCCTGGCATCTTTGTTGCTGCTCCACTGTGCAGGTGTGCTTCCATGCAGGGCCTTTGCTCAGGCCGCTCTCTCTCCTGGATGCTCTTCTCCCAGACACCTGCTTGGTGGTTTCCTCGCTCCCTTCTCAAATCGTTGTTCAAACCTCACTTTCTCTATGAGAACTTCCCTGACTACC
This sequence comes from Leucopleurus acutus, assembly GCF_964270905.1. Taxonomy (NCBI): domain Eukaryota; kingdom Metazoa; phylum Chordata; class Mammalia; order Artiodactyla; family Delphinidae; genus Leucopleurus; species Leucopleurus acutus. The sequence continues at coordinate 131,208,987 of NC_139142.1, read as the reverse complement.
TCCTCTATTGCAGTTTTCCCCATATCAGCTGGGCACTCTGGATTCCCCTTCCTCTGGTATACTTTTCTGTTTCCTGTTATATTTATCACCTTCTAACATACCATACATATTTACTATATGTTGATTTACTCTGTTTATTGTCTAAACAATTTACTCCCCTTGTTAAAAAGTAAGCTTCATAAGGGCAGGGATATTTATCTGTTTTGCTCACTGATGTTTTCCAGGCAGCTAGAACACTGCCTGACACATAATAGGATTTCAAAAAATATCTGTTGAATTAGTGTCTGCATGAATGAATGGGTTTCTGGGTCCATCACTTCTTCATCAACCAGAGCAACTTCATCTTTAAAATTAGCATTGATGTTAGGTTTCTGCATAAAATTGTATTTGAAGAAAAGATTCAGCAGCTAAAAAGTCCATTTAGAGACCACTGCTCTGGTCCATTGCTCCATTTACGTATATTAGGGGGCCTGGGCCCAGAGGACTCACACATCCAGCTGGAGCAGAACCAGAAGAGGAATCATCTCCCCTGATTTATGATCTCAGCCTTCTTCAGTCTCTTTCACCCTCATCATGCCCGCCTAAAGCCTTCCCTACTTCTTCCTTAAATTTTTACCCCTGCTTTGAAAGAAGAATCATTTCACAGTTATTACAATCAAGAGTTTCACTGCTAAGAAGTAGTAACAGGAGCTGCTCTCTGAAAAGCTTTCACCTTCCCCCACCTTCTTTTTTAAGCTCTGGTTACCACAAGTGACAGGTTTACAAGTATGTGATAGCTGGGTTTTCTGCTTCCAGCTCAAGCACCTCAGGTGTGGTTAGGTTTATTGATGCTGTTAGTACTAGCAATTAGCTTATATATATTTTTTTCTTCTGGCAATGCCCGGTTCCCAGAAATTTCGTAAGCACTTCTCACATATGCAAAGGTTAATGAAGTAATAAACATCACCATCTGTTCTGTATTTTCCTCCCCAGGATTTTTTTGGTTGCTTTTTTTTTTTTTCTTCCCCTTCTCTTCTCCTTTATGGTATCTTATGGGAAAAACAGTTGGCTAATCAGCCAGACAGACACTTTCCAGGCTTTGTCCTGTGTCCAACTTTAAAGAAAAAGAAAAAAAAATCCACAAAGGAATTGTTAATGCTTATCTCAGTGAGATTTTGACGTTTCGGAGTGAATAATTTGACCCAGAGGGACAACATTATGCTGCTGGTGGCACAGCATTATAATGGTAGTAGGGTTGGCCTAAGCTACCTCAGCCTCTGTATTATCACCTTCATCTGAGACAGGGCTTCCCTGACCCCAATCTATCACATCACTCTGTTGCGTCATTTCATGTTACTTCCCGTACCTTGTTTAGCTATTTTTTTTTTTTAGTTTTTTTTTATTTTTTATTTTTAACATCTTTATTGGAGTATAATTGCTTTACAATGGTATGTTAGTTTCAGCTTCACAACAAAATGAATCAGTTATATATATACATATATTCCCATATCTCTTCCCGCTTGCGTCTCCCTCCCTCCCACCCTCCCTTTCCCACCCCTCCAGGCGGTCACAAAGCACCGAGCTGATCTCCCTGTGCTATGCGGCTGCTTCCCACTAGCTATCTACCTTACGTTTGGTAGTGTTTAGCTAGTTTTAAAAACTCATTCACTGTTCGTTCTCAATCCCGTGGGAGCTGGGATCTCTCTTCTTTGCTCCTTTCCGTATTCCAGTGCCTGGAAGAAGGGTTGGCATGAGTTACATTCATGTAACCAATCTTTTAGAAGCTTGTACCTCTTATTCATCTCTGGGTCATCTCAACATCCCTTTTTGCAGACACAATCCTTCCCACCCCGTGGAAGCAATCCTCTGTATTTTCTTACCTTTGTTTGAAATATCCAAAGCGGCTTTGTTTTGACTGGACCTCGTCAACAAGTGATGAGACCACCACTCAGTATCTGAAATAAAGAACAAAGCTGAGGGCTTCCCTGGTGGCACAGTGGTTAAGAATCTGCCTGCCAATGCAGGAGACAGGTTCGAGCCCTGGTCCGGGAAGATCCCACATGCCGTGGAGCAACTAAGCCCGTGCGCCACAACTACTGAGCCTGCGCTCTGGAGCCTGTGAGCCACAAGAAGAGAAGCCGCCGCAATGAGAAGCCTGCGTGACGCAACGAAGAGTGGCCCCCCACTCGCCACAACTAGAGAAAGCCCACATGCAGCAACAAAGATCCAACACTGCTATAAATAAATAAACAAACCAAAGCTGAGATTATTGCTTACTATAGTAAGGGAGGGATACGCTGGTCAGGCACATTCATTTTGAGCTGAGAAGTCTGCTAATATCTTTTAGGGGTTTGGGGAAGCACGGAGCTCAGGAATTGGAGGAATTTTAGAGCCAAAACTGATGACGTTCTCCGCAGCAGCTTGGTTACTCAGCTGAGACTGTTGTTGATTGGCTGTCGCTCAGAGGTAGGCTTACTGAGGTGAGTCCATCTCTCATTGGCTGGCTTCCAGAAGTGAAGGTTGTCACTGATTGGTTGGCTGGCAGAAGCATGTTCAGTGAGGCATGTTGCTTCCAAAAAAGAAGTTTTTGCGACTTCTCATTACCGTAGTTACATACCAGTCTTTTCCTAAGTTAAGGGGGACTTTTTTTTTTAATGCTCAACCCTAATCTGTACACCTCCCTTAGTCTAGTTCTAAACTGTGGGTAAGGTAGGTTTGTTTCCCACTATACCCCTTATTAACTTTGTGACATTTCTTGAAAAGTCACTTAACTTTACTAAATGTCAGACTCCTCATTTGTAAGATATGGCTAATGATACCTACCTCTAGGATTATTGTGAAGATTAAATGTTACAATGGTTGTGAAAACTCTGTAAATTATCAAACATCCTGAAAATATGAAACACACTTGAAATCTTTTCAAAATTTGATTATATAGCCAAGGTGATGTGTAAATTCTAAAGTGCTATAATCATAAATATATGATCTTTTTTAGTATTTATGTTAGTATTATCTTTCCCTGTTCAAGACCCAATTCAAGTGTTCTTTCCTCCAAGAAAATATCCATAACTACCCAAGTCTGAATTGATAAACTGATCTTTGTAGTCTCTGAATTTTGACCTTTATCATCTATGCCACACAAATTAGCCCTCATAATTATTCCACCTCGATTTATTCAATTTATTTAATTTCTGGTTGCTGGTCTTACTTCTGCAAACAGATTTTAAGTTACTTAGGGCAAGAATATTATCTTCATTAACATCAAAGAATATCAGAGTTGGAGAGCTCATGAGCCCAGGGTCAATAAGTAGTAGCACATGTATCCGTACTTCATTATGAACCTATACAGACATAGCTAATCAGTGAACCTATACAGACATAGCTAATCAATCACAGAGCTCTCTCCCTCTAAGCCCAGATGTTGTCTTAGCATTCTTTTCACTATAGCACTCCAGGCCACCACTATAAGTTCAGTGGAGCTTACACCTGAGATAAAATCTACTTGCTATTCTGAATCTACTCCAAGCCTCTCATTTTCCAAATGAGGAAATTAGGGCCCAAAGAGGGAGTGACTTACTCATGGTGTGCAGAGCCAGAACTAGAACCAGTGTCTCCTATTTCTTGTCATCTTCTTTCTTCAGCATCACTAAGCATGCTGTGTTGTTAATATCCCCAAGGGTGCCCGACACAGTTGCTGGGTTCATACTGGGTGCTCAACAAACACTATGACCATCTTTCTTAGGGCTGAGTTTACTCAGGTATTTGGAAAGCAGAGTATTTCACAGTGCTATTGACATTGTAATTTAATATCATTGGGTCTGCCTGGGGTGGCAGCTTAATTCATGACTGTGAATTATCTGACATTTCAGTTCAAATTTGTAGTTTTCAAACTCTTTTCCTTCTGTAATGAGATCCACAGAGGATATCCCAAACCTATTAAAGTATATGCCCCTCTCACCACTTGCCATAGTCTATACCAGTCATACACATGGAAAGAGTCTGTAGTTGTACAAAACCTTCCTGGTTAAATATGGCAGGTTAGATATTAAAAAAAATACATCAATCACATTCATAATGAAAATTAGATTTAAAAAGCATAAGTCTAAAAACATATTTGCATGAAATCAGTTTACTCTCCTCCAAGTTATTTAAGATGGATGCATCTGAGCAAATTGTTCTTCTCGGTTCTTTCTCCAGGCACTTAGAAGGGCTCTTAACAAAACAGTAATTAAAGAGAGTAGGGTTTTTAAAATCCCAACAGAAATAACATTTTTGTGCTTTGGAGGCTCTTGCTGCAAACTAGACCCTGATACAGGAAAAAGGAGACTGGAGAGGAAGGGGACCCTTGCTCAGAAGCAGCCCAGGCCAGCAAATCCTTTGAGAAAGAGTCTTTAATATCAATAATTAATATGTAACAATGGTGTTACTTACCATAGCAACCAAGCCATACTCATTCCTTTTCACTTGCTATTTTATCTCTGGAAACACTGTGCCTTCTACAAACATGTTCAGTTCTGTAGTTACAAACCTATTAAATTTCGGGTTTTTTCTCTCCCTTCCTCACAGTACTTCTCTTCCCCATTTCACTTTGTAAAAGAAAATATTAACAAACTGGAAAAGGCAGTTTATTAAGGTGTATTAGGAGACATAACCTTGTTCATAGCCTTTGATCCTGAAATCACATCACTTAGAATTTATTCAAGAAAAAAAATCAAAAGAAGAAAAAAAATTGGGAAGTGTGAAAAGTGTTCAACAATAGGGACATAGTGATATTTATTATTATATATCTACTTCAAGGGCTATGATACCAAAGGCCAATGGCAACATGAACAACTCAAATTATAATCATAAATAAAAAATAGAAAAAAATGCTATGTGTGTATACATTATTCTTGAAGCTGTATAAGTACTGGTATACTTATGAACAAAGACTGGAAAGTAGTGAATAAAGACAAAAATAATTTACATCAGAGTGGCAGGGGAATGTTTGTGTTTTGATGGTGATCATTTTTTAAAATGTTCTTTAATAATACAAAAAATTGAGAGTTCACCAGTGTAGTTAGTATTATGGCAGATGAAGGAAGAAGGGGCTCTAATTTGGGAGTCAGGATATGTCACTAACTGGCAATATGACCCTGCAAAATCCTTTCACTGTTTGATCTCACTTTTGTCATCTATAAAATGAAGACACTGGGGCTTCCCTGGTGGCGCAGTGGTTGGGGGTCCGCCTGCCGATGCAGGGGACACGGGTTCATGCCCCGGTCCGGAAAGATCCCATATGCCGCGTGAGCGGCTGGGCCCGTGAGCCATGGCCGCTGAGCCTGCGCATCCGGAGCCTGTGCTCCGCAACGGGAGAGGCCACAGCAGCGAGAGCCCCGCGTACCGGAAAAAAAAAAAAAAAGAAAATGAAGACACTGAGCAACTTTTTTCTTAGTTGATCTAAATTCTATTATCTTCATGGACTTACCTTCTTCTTTATTTAAATTGAAATTTGAAAGGTTTTACTACTATGTATAAAATAGATAACTAATAAGGACCTACTGTATAGCACAGGGACTCTACTCAATACTCTGTAATGACCTATATGGGAAAAGAATCTTACAAAAAAGTGGATATATGTATAACTGATTCACTTCGCTGTACAGCTGAAAGTAACATAACATTGTAAATCAACTATACTCCAATAAAATTTTTTTTTAATTTAAAAATAAAGTGTTTTAAAATGTTTAAGGATGGTAGATACATATCAAATTTTAGGGCCTTGGTCCAAAAAAGAAACTTTCAAGCCTCACTCAAGCTTAGAGAACTGGGTTACCTAAAATAAAAAGTAATATATCTGTCTTGGCTCAAAACCAGTCATTTTTTCTTAAGCAAAAAGCTGTGACTTATCCATTTTTCAGAAAAGCTCATACTTAGAACCTACTGCTGAATACATAGTTAATCATGCAGTAAAATACCTTTAAAAGATGGAGAAATAGTGTTGTCCAAGGGCGATGTGATATTATGAGTGAATAAATCATGACTGCTAACATAGGATGAGCTGTTCTCTTCTAATTGTTGCAAGGCACAGTGATACCTATACTTTACTTTTATGTGCCAGGAAGTCGGCAAGTCAAAGTTCTCCACAGGTGGGACAGGATCACCAAAGATGATCCCAGGGGCTGCTGGGGATCTAAGAAGCAGTGTTTCCACAACACAGTTTATTAATTCTTATCTTGATCCAAAACTTAGTTCCTTTTCTAAGGCTGCTCTTCTCCCTTTTCTCTTTAAACCTAAATCCAGCCCACCTTGAGCAAAGGTTGTGTGGTATCCCAGCCGTTCCAAATCCATGTCTTCCCCTTTACCAGCCATATGACCATGCGTCTTCTCTGAGCATCAAAATCTACTTTTAAACTCTTTCCTCACTCGGCAGTGGCACAAAGATGTCTAATACTGAATGTGTGTCTAGTATAATGTCTGGAACATCAACATTAAATAAATGGCAGAGCCTTTCTCATTTCCCGATACCCTTTTTAAAGAATCCTTGTCTGCTTGCTTTGACACTTTGTATTGTTCCTGAAATGACTCATATGTGTATAACTTATCTCCTAAATCCCTTAGATGTAGGGTCCCACCTATAGGATAAGCACCTATTGAACATGCTAAAAGCTTGGCGGGTAAGTCCAGAAACATCATCCATTATGAAGAAGCCAAAAATATAACTAGGATTTATTGAGTGATTCTACATACCAGGCCCTGTGTGGAAGACACTGAATTCATTACCTCCTTTAATCCTTACACAAATCCCATGTGGTAGGTAATATTACTACCTCTTTACTTAGGAAGAAGTGACATTTAGAAAGGCTAATTGACATGACTGAGAGACACGGATAGAAAACAGCAGCTGAGATCTGGAACCTACATTCCTTTGATTTTGAATATAAACTCCTCTTTGAAAAAATGAATTTGCTATCAGCAACCAACACTTGGAGAGTTGCTGCAGAATATCCAGGCCCAGATTTGAATGTGGAGTGGCACCTTGGAATAATGAGTGTCAGAAACCGGCTCTGCAGCAGTATTCTAGCTCTGATGTCACCAGATAGCTCCTATTTCTGCTCCCCAAGCTTCAGGGTGATACAGATAGGAAAGAAGAGATTGTCAATTCTTCGACAAAGGTGATTTCTATTAACCTACCTAGAAGAAAAGCAAGAGTGTCTCTAATCCCCATCTCGATTCAGACTTTTCTCTAGTGGTATAATTGTTATTTCCTTCAACTGACTCTCACAAAATTTGATCCTGATCTATGATAGATCTCTTTTATCCAAATTGATTTTAAATGACTAAATTAATCGCTTTGGGAAAGAAACTCAATGACTCTTAGGAAACTTGAAAACTATTGAATTGGCACTGAATATTTTTAAAATTCTGATGTTCTAGGATTTTTTTAATGAACCCAGATATTTTATAGATATTTTATACCGAGATAATAATGGTTACATTACTTTGAAATTCTGCCCTAAATGGGGATTTTGCCTAATTGTTATTGCTACTTTTTAAAGTAAAACTGTCATCAATATTCTCGAGAGGACTGAGGTACATGGTTGTAATAACACATAGGTAACAGAATTGAAACTTTGTAAAAGGTAAAAAAAGAAAAAAAAATAGAAACTTTGAGTATATGTTTCCTTCAAAAGGTCCTCCTATGTGCAAGTTTTGGCAAGGTGTAGGGCAAACAGAACTCTCACATGGTGGTGGTGGGAAAGTTAAATGATACGACCATTTTGTCAGTTTCTTAAAAAGTTATCACATGATGATTCACCCATCTACTCTAGGTATTTACCCAAGAGAAATGGAAGCATATGCTCACACAAAGTCTTGTACATGAATAGTCACAGCAGCTTTATTCAGAATAGTAAAAGACCGGAAACAATCTAAATCTCCATCTATAGGAGAATGGATGCTGATTCTGGAAGTCTAGCTTCCTAAATGGGGTCAGATTTTCTTTTTTTTAAATGTATTTTATTGAAGCATAGTTGGTTTACAAAGTTGTTTTAATTTCTGCTGTACAGTAAAGTGATTTAGTTATATATATATATATATATAAATGAAGAAAGCAGATGGTTCCCTGGGGACCAGAGAGGGGATGTGAAGGGGACAGGAGAGAGGGATTACAAAGGAACATGAAGAAACTATTAGGAATCATGACTGTGTTCATTATCTTGATTGAGGTATTGGTTTCATGGGTGCATGTGTATGTCAAAACTCATGAAATTGTATACTCGAAATAAGTGCAATTTATTGTATGTCAGTTGTACATCAGTGAATTCGGTAAAGTAGCAGGATACAAAATTAATGCACAGAAATCTCTGGCATTGCTATACACTAATGATGAAAAATCTGAAAGTGAAATTAAGAAAACACTCCCATTTACCACTGCAACAAAAAGAATAAAATATCTAGGAATAAACCTACCTAAGGAGACAAAAGACCTGTATGCAGAAAATTATAAGACACTAATGAAAGAAATTAAAGATGATACAAACAGATGGAGAGATATACCATGTTCTTGGATTGGAAGAATCAACATTGTGAATATGACTCTACTACCCAAAGCAATCTACAGATTCAATGTACTTCAAAATTTTTTTTTTTTTTTTTGCGGTACGCGGTTCTCTCGCTGTTGTGGCCTCTCCCGTTGCGGAGCACAGGCTCTGAACGCGCAGGCTCAGCGGCCATGGCTCACGGGCCCTGGCTCACGGGCCCAGCCGCTTCGCGGCATGTGGGATCTTCCCGGACCGGGGCACAAACTTGTGTCCCCTGCATTGGCAGGCGGACTCTCAACCACTGCGCCACCACCACGGAAGCCCCAAAAAAGTTTTTTTAAAATAGCTTACATGAGGAAAGATGGTGAGGTGAAAAAAGCAGTGAGCATGGAGTTTTGAGAGGTCTGTAATTAAATTCATGATTTACTTGCATGATCTCAGGCAACTTATTTAATTCTTCTGAATAGAAGTGTCCTTCTCTGTAAAATCGACACTGTCTCTGTCAGTTAAGATTGTGTTCATATATATCTGAAAACTTAGCAATGGCTGAAACACATAAAGGATGTATTTGTCTCATGGACATGAACTTTGTGTGTAGGCTGTCCAGCGCTGTCATGGAGGATCAGTGATGTTACTGGTGAACCAAGATCATTTTACTGTCCTTAGTGCTGGCTGCCATTCCTCAGGCAACTTGTGTATCCCAGCAGGGAGAGGGAGGAAGGGGAAGAGGCACCATCAAGTGACTTCTCCCCATCTTTCATTGGCCATAGATGAGTCGCATGGCTATCCTTAGCTGGAAAAGGGCCTGGGAAGGCAAGTATTTGTTCTCTAGCCTCTATAGCACAGAAAAGAAAGCAATAAGGGGTTGGATTGTGTGTTGAAGGAGCCAACCTACAGCATCTACCCCAGGTACAATAAGAGTAACTAGCCCACACTGTCGTTGAGAAGATTTAAGCATATACAGAATTAAAAATTTGCTTGAAAACTACAACATTGCAAACAAAACAAAACAAAAAACATGTTGCTATTTGCTTCCTAATGTCCTGAAGGCCTAATCTGACCAGAGTTTGTAATCCTCTCAAATTAATGCCAGAGCCATCATGGCACCATAATAAAATTCTTAGCTATGGGATGCACGGTAGTGAAAACTGGCTTTGTAAACCCCATGGGCTGTCTCAGGTCAATTCCATCTGTTGAAGTAGTAAACTTGCAGGCAGAAAATCTTCTACATAGCAGGGCTGCACCCCACAGGAAGTATTTCTCACTAGTGATAACATACTAGCAGAATTCCTAGGAAAACCGTTGTCAGGTTCCCCTGGGAGGTCAGAAGTCCCCAGATCAGCACACTGGATTAAAATATGATAGCAGTATGTACACGACCATAGAAAAGAGGCTCAGTGTTGGGTCCTCATACAGGTCTTTCTTAACCATCCAATCTAAGGTGCCCCTTCACCCTAGTCACACTCTTTCCCATTAGCACATTTAATTTTCTGAAGCACTACTAAAATTATTTGTTTGTTGTCTATCTGCTCCCCTGCCTTTGAAAACTTAATTCCATATGAGCAAGGACCTTTTGTGTCTTATTTACAGCTATAAATCTAGAACCTTGAATATGATAGGTGTTCTAAATTAACCTTTTGGATACCTTTCTATCCACTTATATATTTTTATTGCTTTAATGTCATAGAGATCACATAGTACCCACGTTTTGCTCTGTCTTTCAAATATCTTTGACCAAAAGAGTATTTTTACCTAGGTCTTGGGGATGGATATGGGGAAAATGTTTAGAATTGTTGAGTGTGGGTAAAAGAAAATTAGATTCTAAAGAAACAATCTTCTAGGCAGATTTCAGTCATATTAACGCTAGTATTTTAGGTATAGAATGAATTATCTTTGTAAGACTAAGTGACAAAGATGATTTGATTTTAAATTTGTACTTAACACTATTTAAACTGACATATTTCCCATTGTTGTATAGGGTTTTTCTTTGAATATGTTCAGATATTTAAACCTCAAAGAGACAAGATTGTGCTGTGTCATTTGTGGAAAAGATATGGGTACCTAAAGCCCAATGGGAGACATGAGAACTCTTAAAGCAGTTTTCTGCAACCAACATGCTGTTTGCCACACACTCCCAGCTTCATTATTACTGGGAAAAGTTGTTTTTTTTTTTTAAATCTAAAGTATTTTGGCAACTTCTTTGCTCAGACAGCTATATTTAGTTATTTTTAGAAGCAGTTTAGTTAGAAGTATTTTTATATTTAGTTATATTTAGAAGTAGTTAATTACTACTTCTTCCTGTAATCTGATATTAGCAGACATCTTCAAGGTCCTTGGGTCCTGGCATTAGATTGGTTGAGATGGTCTAATAGGAAGAAGATAGACCCACTGACAAAACACATGAGGGATCCACTAGAGGGCAGCAAAATGCAAATCAAATTTAAATTTGCCCCCAGAAAGGCTGCTACTGTATTATCACAAAAATTTGTACTGCAAGTAAGATTTCTTAAATGCAAAAAATTCAAATTAGATCAGTGATGTAAAATAATTGATGCACAAGTATTTCTCCTTTCTTGGAAGTAGTGGTCCAAGAGCAAAATGAAAATAGAATTGGTTCCAGTCCCAGCTCTTTCACTAACTGCATGATACGGGGCAATCTACAGTTTGCCTCTCTGGTCCCCTTCTATGATATGTGGATTTGTACAAAATGATTCTTAGCATTCTTTTCAACTCTGAAGTTCCATGGTTTTATGATTAATGATTCTATTTAAGTCATTTAAAATCTTGTTGATTAGGCTATTGCATTAGTCAATCAACCATAACTTGACATTAGTGGAGATTCTGTTTGGAAATACCCACTGTTATTTCATGGAAAACTTAGGTCCCTGATATGCATTGATTTTCCTTCTTAGTAAAATGCCACTTCTGCCCCCAAACTTTAAGAGCTCTCATGTTTAAGAGCTTTAAGAGTTCTCATGTTTCCCATTACTTGTATATAATCTAGTGACAATAGTGGTTGCAGTGTTTTCTGCAATAAATTTTATGGTTTAAGCTATCAATACAATCTGTTTTTATTAAAACAAACAAACAAACAAAAAACCCCACAATGATCTTGTGCATACCCAGGTTGTTCTCACTCTCCATTTATTTTCCTTTTAAAGCACTACACATGTGAACTCAGTATTAGTTACTCTACCAAACTTCTAAAATCATTAAGAAGATTATATGTATGTATGTGTGTATATATATATATATGTATATTTTTAAAAATCGTTGGCTTGAAGACCAAGGAAACTGTGACTGAACATAGATAAAAGAGCATCTTAAAGATCTGAACTACTGTGATGTCATCATTCATTTGGTCAACCATTTTGAGCTTCTGGATGTGATTGATTTTGACAGTTAATTCAGTTACTCTTCACATTTGTTCAATGAATGTCATTATAAATATCGACCACAATAACCCACTTTCAGTTTATGCTTGAGCTGTTATTAAAACTGAAACTCTTTTCTAAGTAGCATTTTTCACGAGCACCAATGGATAAAACTGTCAGCAGTTTAGTGAAAGCAGAAACCATTTCTGAACCCAGACTGATGAAGTAGTCATATTTAACAGTGCACCACATATTTAAATATTTTCAACCCTCATTTAGGACACATTTCCCTCCTATATGCCTAAGAAAGGAAGAAATATGCCTGGCTGGCAATGAATTTGAGGGATGAAGGAAAATCATCCTTTAAAACATAGTAAACCTATTATTACTATCAGAAGCCAGAGGAGGTAGAACAATGTTACAGGTACTCTTGACTCTGCCCTGGTACATTAGCTCATCTGGTGCCGATAAGGCTGGTACCCGTTTTTCTAGGACTCTGAAGTCTTTAGCTTCTGCCTCAGTCAGTCGTAGACCCAGCTTATCTCAATGCCTGAAGTCAGTAGCTTGAGATGATAAATCACTCATTTTAATCTATTTGCTTTTCTATTAGAGGGTGAGAAATGTTTAGAGACCTCAACCCCAGAGTCAGCAATTTCAGATATAAGTTGCAGTTTCACGACTCTAGTAAGATGAGCCTTTCCAACATTGCAGTGTTACTAATACAGAGTAAAGAGTAAAATACTGATTACCTAGGTGCAAATCCTGCTTCTGCCTTTCTTCTGTGCCTCTATATCCTCATCTGTTAAATGGGGATAGCTGTACCAATTTTGTGGGTTGTTTTAGGAAATAAGTTGATAATGGGCTTCCCTGGTGGTGCAGTGGTTGAGAGTCCGCCTGCCGATGCAGGGGACAGAGGTTCGTGCCCCAGTCCGGGAAGATCCCACATGCTGCGGAGCAGCTGGGCCCGTGAGCCATGGCCACTGAGCCTGCGCATCCGGAGCCTGTGCTCCGCAATGGGAGAGGCCACAACAGTGAGAGGCCCGCGTACTGCAAAAAAAAAAAAAAAAAAGAAATAAGTTGACACTGGTAAAACTATTATAATAATTATTTAAGCTTATAAATATTAAAATGGTTTCACTTCTTCCTGTGCTCTTCCAACAAGATGTAGCGAAGAGTATCAGATTGGAGCTCCTACTCATAATTCACTGTTGACCTTGAACAAGTCACTTCCTCTCGGCCTCATTTTTCTTATTCAGGATCTAAAACAATGTTTCAAGAGTAATACATGTTCTAAGATTGTCTCAATGGATGTTGTGGAATGAACAAACTTCAAAATGAGGATATTGGAGCAAATAGATCACCAAGAGACCCTCTAATTTTAATACTTCATGTGATTCATTATCTCTCAAGAGTACCGTGGGGAACACCTGCAATGCCATTGGCTATCAACATTGGGAAACACCACTGCAAAACAGCATACCGTTTACTTAAAAAGAATATTGACAGTATGTACACAAAATATAACACCCTTTACAGTGGTAATTAATACAGTATTATCTCTGCCAACACTAGACTGAAACAAAGGCCAGAGTAGAATAATAAAAACACGTTTATTTTGTACAAATCGGCTGTGTCCGAGGGACAGAGCAGGGGAAGGGCGCGCCCTCACAGGAGCTGGACGGGGCCCAGCAGCAGCTCGCCCTGGCCCAGCAGGCGACCCCGCTCCAGCCCGCGGCCCCGGTTCTCGGCCTTGACGCGCACGGCCTGGCGGCGCACCTCGTCTTCCGAGAGCCCGTCCAAGCACAAGTCCTGCTCCAAGACCGCCTGGCGTCTCCGCCGGAACACGGCGCCCCGCAGCCGGCGCGTCTGGCCCGGCGGCTGCAGGACGAAGCTGACGTGGCAGCCGACGGGGGCGCGGGGCTCGGCGGCCCCACCGGCCGGGCCCTCGGCGTGGAGCAGCCGGACGCGGAGGCGCCCGCTGTCCCGACTGTACTCGGCGCCCAAGCGCAGGGCGCCGCCGGCGCGGTCCAGAGTCACGGTGCCCTCGGCCTCCAGGCGCTCGGGCCGCGGGTCGGGGGGCGGCGGAGGGGACGTGGCGGGGGCCTGAGCCGGGGACAGGGAGCCGGTGCCGCGCTCGTCGTCGTCGTCGTCCCCGTCCCCGCTGGCGACGGAGCGGGCACTGGCCAGGCCGCTGCTCCTCTGCGCGCAGCGCAGCAGCCCCTCGGGAGCGCGCAGGAGGCGGCTGCCGCGGGGTCGGAGAGTGAGCATGTCCAGGTGCGGGCGGGAGCCGCCGAGGGCCGCCGGGGGCACAGCAGGGACTCTTCCCGGGGGCACGAGGGGGCCGTCTCCGACGCCGCCTCCGACGGTGCGCGCCCGGGGTCGGAGCGCGGGCAGGAGCGGGGCGGCCCCCGGGCCCCGGAGGAAGAGCGACTCCCTGCGGCGGGTGTGCGGGCTCTCGAGCAGCGCGCAGAAGCCATAGGCTGTACGTGCCCGGGGCAGGGGAGGCAGCGAGAGCGCAGCCTGCGATCGTGGGTCCCAGTCCGTGCGCCCCGCGCCGTCGTCTGTCCCTGCTTTTTCGCCCCTGTTGTCTTGGATTGCAGCCAGGGTCGGGCAGGGCGCGAGTCGCGGGGGTATGCAGAACTCGGGGATGCGGTCCGGGGTGAGCACGTTTGCGCACCGGGAGGGCCTGAGAGCAGTGGCTCGGCTGGCCTGATCCTGGAAAAGCCGGTTTCTGCCCCGCAGGAGGTGCTCGGGTCCCAAGCGGAGCCGCTCCAGGCACCACATCAGGCAGCAGGTGCCGGTTGCAGAGGAACCTCTGCTGGAGCTGGTCAGCCTGCAATGCACAAGCACACACGGATCGTCATAGTGAGCCCTGCTGGGCGCAGCAATGCCAGTCTCTTCTACTCATGGGGTGCTTCCTCCTGCCTCCCCCAGACCAGGCAAATTGCCCCTCACGCTGCTGTTGCAAATCTTTCAGTGTTTCCCTGACGGTAAAACAATCGTTCTTCTCTCTTCTGTAGTAGTGTACACTTTGGGTTTGTTGCCTTAATCTAGACCTGTCCTCGCTGGCCTCGGGAGGAGATTCTCAAAATGTTTGCCTCGCGCTGTCCTCGGTGCCAAGTGGCACTATGCTTGTGCAATAGTTTCCTGAATCCTTGGATTATTGCACTCAGATCCTCAGAGAGAATTAAAATAATTATTATCCTTTCCAGGATATTCGGCTTGCTCCCCGCTTAAAGTGCAAAGAGCCTCAAACGAGTCCCTGAGGGAGTTAAGCAAGGTTATAGGTCTCTCATAATGTACCTGGGGTCCAGCGTCATATAGGTCTCCGCACCGATCCGCCTGGGGCACCAACCTCTACAGGCGTACAGCCTCTGGGAAGATCAAAGCTCGTGTGGCGGGGTTCTGTACAGCTTAAAGGCAGTCGGCTTGAGCCTTTATACCTGGGGCCTGGGACGCCCGCCAGTGGGCTGGCCGGATTGGCACTGATAGGTAACCTGACGACAGGCCTTCCAACTTTCCCTCTGCCACGTGGCTGGATCCGCTTTCTCTCCTGCTTCAGGTAGGGATGTTTCTGTTTACTCACGTGCAAAAAGTCTTTACTATACGGCAGAGTCATTGTGAGGATCGATGGACATAATGAGTGTGAATCACAGAAGCACTCTACACCCACCAATAAGAGGAGATAGAAGTCGAATCTGTCTTGTTCTTACTTAATATCCTCCCCCAAATCCAGCCCTTAGTTTGCCCAGCTTTCGAAGTTCCTTACCTACCTTCTGGTTTTCTGTTCTGATTTTAAATCGTTTTTGTTTGTTGATTACAAACCACTCTGGATACAGGGAACCTTATGGGCTGCTGTAAATATTCTGTATCTTGATCTGGGTGGGGTTACTGGGGTGTATCCATATGTAAAAAAAAATGATCTAGCATACACTTAAGATTAGATATAAGATTGTGTCTTATACCTCAATTTAAAAAATAACAACCCACTTCTTAAACCTTGTGCGCTGATGTTTTAATTGGGAAAATATACTCCTGCATACAACTGGGCTGTTGGAACCATCCTTTGACGGCACGTTTGTAGGCTGTGCCCACCTGAGACATCCTTTTCCTCTCTTTTGAAAACTGACCTGTGTTCACTTTGTAAGAGACCTGCTTCCAACTAGCTTAGGTTGAAAGAGATCTGAGGCATTTTGTTCAGCGTTTGGGTGTACACTATTTCTGCCTAAGATACCGCCTTGCAAATTAATTGCTTATCCAAATGATGTTCAGTAAATTAAACTGAACTCATGCAAAGGTGATTTTAGGATGGAGCATGTGCATTTTGTTTCCAGGATATATACGTACACAGCCACCGTACTTGATGATTTACATATAGTCTCTGGAATAGTCACATAAACCCTGCAAATTATGATTATTCCTAGTAAGGTATCCAAGTTCACATAATGATGGGAAATGGAAGAAAAATACATACTGATGGGCATAAATGAGTTGTTTTGGGGATTAAACAACTCTAATAAGGTAAAATACTTAGCACTGTGCTTGGAACATGGTAAGTGCTAAATACATATAAACTGTGATTATTATTATCATTAATAAAAATAGAAGGGAGGGACTTCTCTGGTGGTGCAGTGGTTAAAACTCTGCACTCCCAATCCAGGGGACACGGGTTCGTGCCCTGGTCCAAGAAGATCCCACATGCTGCGGAGCAACTAAGCCCGTGCACCACAACTACTGAGCCTGCACTCTAGACCCCGCAAGCCACAACTACTGAGCCCATGTGCTTCAACTACTGAAGCCCGCGCACCTAGAGCCCGTGCTCCTCAACAAGAGAAGCCACCGCAATGAGACGCGCACCGCAACGAAGAGAAGCCCCCGCTCCACACAACTAAAGAAAGCCCACGTGCAGCAACGAAGACCCAACACAGCCTAAATAAATAAATAAATAAAATAAATAGGAAAAAGAAAAGGAAAGAAAAGAAAATTAAGTCCGAAATCAGTGGTTTTGACTCTAGAATGGCCGCTCACTATGTGACCATGAGCAAGTTACTTAACCTTTCCAAGCCACAGTATCAAATGTAAAATTAGGAGGTGGGGACTTTGGGAGGTAATGAGATTAATGACCTTATAAAAGAGACCCAGGAGAGCTCCCTTGCCCCTTCTGATAATAATAGTATCTATCTATCTATAAAATAAGATAATGCAGGTGAAAACTTTAGCATAGAGCCTGATATACACAATGTCAGATATTTATTGTTACTACAGAAGAGAGCAAATGTTCGTTAGTCCATTTATTCATTCAAAGCAATATTTACTGAATGCCTCCTGGGTTTCAGGCACTGTGCTAGGCAGGTAGGTCCAGGCTGTACAAGATCATATCAACTATGTACATCTGTCAGAGGAGAAATGAAATGATGAGGATGACATATTTGAACTCCATCTGGCTGAGGCAGAAATGAGAAGAGACTATTGCACACTATTTATATATTTAGTCTGGGGGCAGGGTTGATGTGTCCCTGGGTTTGCCATGCCCTTGACTAGCTACTTGTTTGTCTTTATATGAGCTCCACTCCTGGCCAAAATTCTTGGTCCAGTGCCAAATCTGTTGCAGAATGATTACCAAATTATATACTTGAGGGTCACGTGAATATGTTTTGACTCATCTTTTCTCAGGAGACAAGATGCTGTTAGCTCAGCAAATGAGAGCCCAGAAACCCCTAGGTTAAAATGGTGAGGCTCACAATCTGAGAAGTTGTCTGAGAAGTTGTTAAGCAGAGCTGTGTCATGAAGGGAGAGATGATTTAGGGGTAAAGAAACATAAACTTTGGAGTTGATCTATCCTAGGTTCAAATGTTATGCAACTTTTTAACTATGGAACTGTGAGCAAGTTAATTAATTTCTTTGAGCTGAAGTTGTATAATGGGGGTTATAATACCTACCACACAAGATTGTTGTGAGGGTTAAAAATGCATGAAATGCCTGGCATACAGTAAGTGTGGCTATCACTTAGCTGTTATTATTATACAGGTCTGCGTGGCTAGGAATTAGGTGATTCACACATGGATTCCCTTAAAAACATTTCTCTTTCTGGCCAAGCCAAGCAGCATTGCTTTGTTTTTATTAATCATTCACCTTCTTTAATAACACTTTGGAAGCATTTTCTATATAAGGTTTCTTGAAACAGCAGAGACATGCCCTCGCATGGCTGGTCCCCTGTGACCACATTAAGCCTTATGTTTTACTTACCTTGGAAGCGTGGGCCATGCAGTACTTGGGAGGATGGTGTAACAGGATGAGGCCCTGAGCCTGGAACACCCAAATCTACTCAGAGGGAGACTGTTATCATAGCTTCATCACAGCTATGGGAACATTCACTGATGGAGCTGAAAAAATTCTGCAAAGTAAGCATAAATAGATCACACACCATCGAGGTCAGAGGTGCTCTTGGAGTAGAAGGATATGGAACCACTTAAAGCAGAACTGCAAAATAATATATAGGAGGTTGGGTGTCAAGGAAAGCAAGAAGAAGAGAGTTTATAACCCAATAAAATACCGGTGTTCTGACTCATCCATCTCATTCAACAGAATTGGAGGGTGGAGTAATGGAAAGTAAACAGATAACGGAGTTGGGACACCTGGAGTTTAGCACTGATAGTCACTAACTTCTTGTGGGACCCTGGCAAGTCACTTAATTCTCTCTCGCAGTCAGTGTCCCCTCCATCAAAGAAGAAGGTTGGATTAACCAAATGATATTTGATTGCCTCTGTCTCTGACATTTTGCAATCCACTCCTGTGCTTTCTCCCAGTTAAACTTCCTAACTTTTCTGAAAACCCATGCTGTCATGCTTATTCTCTAGCTTTCCCCTCCATTTCCTTTTCCCCCCAAATCCCTTTTGCTTTTCTCAGCAAACTCCAGGGCTGGGGAATGGGGTGTGGGTATGAGGTAGTAGTGTGACATTGGAATTTCTTATTTTTCAATTTTTAAGCAAGAGTGTTAATTTTTAAAAAGTGTCCCTAATTTTGACTTTTGTTTTTAACAGGAAGAATATTTTGCTCATTTGTTTTTATTGCTCAGTCCCTCCTTGCAGTTTAGCTTTGCAAACCTTCTCATTGTTCTGAAGCAAGAGCCATAATTACTAGAATGTTCATTTCCTTTAGTTAACCTTTGTATCCAAATTCCTTTTGGTATCTGTGCGTTAGAGTGCTAATGGTGTTTCTTTTTAATTTTATTTTATTTTAGGCTGCGTTGGGTCTTTGTTGCTGAGCACAGGCTTTCTCTAGTTGTGGCGAGCGGGGTCTACTCTTCATTGTGGTGCGCAGGCTTCTCAATGCGGTGGCGGCGTCTTGTTGCGGAGCACGGGCTCTAGGCGCGCAGGCTTCGGTAGTTGTGGCTCGTGGGCGCTAGAGTGCAGGCTCAGTAGTTGTGGCACACGGGCTTAGTTGCTCCGCAGCATATGGGATCTTCCTGGATGAGGGCTCGAACCTCTGTCCCCTGCATTGGCAGGCGAATTCTTAACCACTGAGCCACCAGGGAAGCCCTAATGGTGTTTCTTAACATTGGTTATGGTTTGTTTTGGATTAGGAGTTTTTCAAGAAGTATGGGATATTTGGGGCATTACTCTGTGTACATAATAACCAATCCCTCAAAACATACTTAAAAAGTAAAATATTAAAACTTAAAAGCTTTTTATCTTCTATGGTAATAGCATTATTTGTACTGACAATTTTGAGCTGAATTTTTCCACCATGAGAGTTTCCATTCTGTCATCAACCTTTCAGAGCAAGAAATCACCTAGTGGTGATTTAACTCTACTTATTAAAAGAGAAAAAGTGTCAGGGCTCAGGGAACTGAAGGAAAGAAACACTTGCTGTGTAGTTTTATGTAAATCATTTAATTTAATGTAAATCACTGACTTTAATTTTCCTATAAATGAAGACAATACGACGACCTGCATTACTTGTCTCACAGATCTTTCATGAGGCTTATTTGAAAATGCATGCCTTGGCATAATAATGGCATGATAGCTCATGAGGTATAACTGGAGAAGTATTAATAAGATGGAATAATGCTTATAAAGGCAGGCACATGCATTATTCTTTCAAAAGTGTAAAGTACCATAGAAGTACGAGAGATTAGGGCTTCCCTGGTGGCGCAGTGGTTGAGAGTCCGCCTGCCGATGCAGGGGACACGGGTTCGTGCCCCAGTCCGGGAAGATCCCACATGCCGTGGAGCAGCTGGGCCCGTGAGCCATGGCGGCTGAGCCTGCGCATCCGGAGCCTGTGCTCCGCAATGGGAGAGGCCACGACAGTGAGAGGCCCGCGTACTGCAAAAAAAAAAAAAAGAAGTACAAGAAATTATTACATAAGGATCAGTACTGCCCACTTTTCCCCAGCAGATTACTCCTCTGTGCCATTTGCTTGACTATACTCTTCTGCCCGTGGCATCTTTCATATCATCTTGCTGTGTTATTCATACATCTTTGCATTGTTTACTTTTTATCTTTTTCTGGTGCATGCCTATCCCAACAAGAATATATATATATATATATATATATATTTACAAATACACATATATACACATATACATATATATATATATTTCTGCATTCTCCTCAGTACATAGTTGGTGTGCATGTACAAGGAGAGAGGGGTTGTTGTGGGTAGATTAGAAACAAGTTTGGTACAGGTTGAAGAGGGCTTTCTGAACACTGGAAAGTTATTGGGTCTTTTTGAGCAGGGGACTAACCTGAGCTCACCTGTGCTTTGGGAAATTAGCTGTGGTGACAATGTGAAGATGGATGGAGAAGGGAAAAACTGGAGGCCAGGAGGCCAGTTAGAGGGTGATTGCATGGTTCGGATGAGATATAAAGAGAATTTAGGAAATATGGCCAAAGCAGAATAGCCAGGTTTGGCTGTTAATTGTTTGTGGATGGTGGAGGGAAGTATGACGTGCTTCAAAATACATCCTAGGTATTTTGTCAGGGTGACTAAGCTCGGAAAAACAAACGGTTAAGGTTTTATATTCTGTGTGCTGAAGCGAAGGATGCAGGTGGTTACTGATAGCACCAGTACTGGTTAGTATTGGTTTTTTCTTTTACATCCATTTTACATAATACCAATTGTAGACATTTTGACTTTTTTTCTTCTCCAATGGATTTTGTATTTAAGGAATGATTTTTCTTTCTGAGCCTCTTCGTCCATTCAGGCTGCTATTACAAAATACCATAGAGTGGGTGGTTTAAAAACAATAATTTATTTTTCACAGTTCTGGAGGCTAGGAAGTCCAAGATCAAGGTGCCAGTTGATTCAGTGTCTGGTGAGGGCCCACTTCCTGGTTCATAGATATCTGTCTCCTTGCTGTATCTTCACACGGCCGAAGGGGTGAGGGAGCTCTCTGGGGTCTCTTTTATAAGGGTACGAATCCCATCCATGAGGGCTCTGCTTAATTACCTAATGATCTCCCAAAGGCCTCACCTCCTATTACCATGACAACAGGGGTTAGAATTTCAACATATGAATTTTGGGGGTACACAATGTCCATAGAAGGTTGTTTAAGAGCAATTCACACATAGTTTTTCAGACATTATGTGTAGCAAAGCATTTAATAAACTTGTGACTACAAATGATCTTATTATTTCTCAGGTTCATGTCTGTTTACAGTATCTCAACAGTTTTTTGAAACAAATTTTAGAAAAAGAAGTCCTGTTCTCTAAAGAGGATTGGCTTGTCAATGAGCGGCTAAACTTTACTAACGTGAAAGTCCTTGCATTATAAAAGCCCCACTTTCAAAGCTTTGCCACACCAGAAACAGTTCAATGATTGCATGAAAGAGATAAATACACCTACACCTAAAGGAAAAAAAGGAAGTACTACGTCGTTTTATTTCCCTACCGAGGTATGTAACTAAGAAGTGGCTTATGAGTTAACTAAGAGCCACTTAGCAACAGAAGGGAGTAAAAGAACGAGTTAACGAAATGCACATTCAGTTCCCATTCTATCTGCCATCTTATGATGCGGCTCTGTTCCTCCTCCTCCCACTTGTGAATTATTAGTGTGTTTTCAGGAAGCAAAAATAAGCGGAGAGATGGTCCTAGGCGGAGCTGATATGTAGCAGGAGGAGGGTGCAGCGTCTCCTTTTTTGCCCTCCTGAAGGGGTGGTTACTTAGGAGGCGCTCAGGGTGCACTGGAGGCCTGGGAAGCGCCGGGCACCCATAGGGTCGGCTCCGAGGCCGCAGAGCTGCTTCCCGCGGGAACGATTGAGCCCTGCGGACCCGAGGTCAACAGAAGGCGACAGCAGGGAAGCACAGCGGCCACAGAGATGTCTCCGTGCACAGCAACTCCGGCTTCCCCTTTTCTTTCTCTAACATCCCTTTCCTCTGGGGCAGGCCCCAAACCGGCTCCGCCGCCCACCCTCGGTTGCCCGGGAAGCGGCTACCACGAGGCCGCGAGTCGGCAGCGAGTGCACGCACCTCCCGCTCCCGCTCCCGGCAGCAGCGGCGGCGGCGGTGCGCCTGCGCACAGGCCGAGTCACGCGCGGTGCGGCGCGCCGCGGGGGCGGGTCGGCGCCCGGGGGGGGCTGTCATTCGCTGCGCTGGTCGCCGCCCTCAGCTGCGCCGGGCGGTTCCGGGTTCTCCCTCTCCCGCGCCTCAGACCACCATGGTGCTGGAGTCGGTGGTCGCGGACTTGCTGAACCGCTTCCTGGGGGACTATGTGGAGAACCTGAACAAGTCCCAGCTGAAGCTGGGGATCTGGGGCGGTAAGCGAGAGGGCGTGGCCGCGGGCTGTCTGGGGTTGTCGGCGCTGGCCGAGGGGCCCACTCCGCGGGCTGCTCCTTTCCTGGCTGCAGCCCGGGCCGTACTCCCTTCGCCGCCCGCGACTCCGCCTCCGGGGAGGGCGCTGGGCTGGGCCCCCTCCCTGGGCCGCAGGTGCGGGGCGTGGGGAGGTCTGCGCTGGCCTCCGCCGCCACGGGGTGTCCGCCCGGGCTGCCAGGATTCCCAGGTTTCGCGACCCTGAGGTCGAAGCCCTTGCCCCGTCCCACCTGCTCACCCTGGGCGGCCTCTCCCTGCCCTCAGCCTGGCCCCTCTGGCCCCGAAGCATAAAGAACCCCTCCCTGCATCCCGCGTGGAGCGAGGATGGCTGCGTGGCCTCACACGTTCAAAGTGGCACCAAGGAAGAAGAAAAAAGAAATTGTGTTTTGCAGTGATCTTTTTGGCAGTTGATAGCGAGCGGGAGCTGGCTTCTCTTTAAGATTGCAGGGTTTGGGAAAGGATCGGCAGGCAGGGGAGGATCATTACGAAAGACTTGTCGGTAGGGATTCAAACTCATAATACTTCTGAGCTTCTGAGAAAGTGACAGCTTCCCTTAATATTGCTTATTCTCTCAATAGGAAGAGGAATTTCAATTTTGTTTTGGAGCGATAGAGAGAAATTCAGGCCACGAACAGCATCATCATTAGGTGCTGCTTGGTTGCACGCCGAAGAATTTACACCAGTGCTTCTACCCTAGGGGTTGTGTATAGAAGTAGATTGTAGTGTGCTTCTCCATTCTTCAAAAAGATTAATTATTTGCACCATTTACATGTTAAGCTTTGGGGACACTGGGGATACCTTTGCACTCTGCAGAAGACTTTTGGGCATTTTGTCAGCTTTGGAGGGAAATCTAAAGAACTACTCAAGTGGATGGAACTACTTTTAATTCAGTCAACAAGTAGTCCTAGCCCCATCTGTCCTATACAGTAGCCACTATAGGAGCACTTGCAGCCTAGTTAGTTAGTGCAAATTGAGGTGTGCTAGAAGTATAAAGTACACACCGAGTTTTGAAAATACTTAGTAGGAGAAAGAGTGTAATATCTCAACAATTTTTTATGTTGATTACATGGTGAAATAATAATATTTGAATACATTAGGTTAAATAAAATATATCATTAAAATTCATTCCCCCGTTTCTTTTTACTTTTTAAAAAAATCTGATTCCTAAAATTTATAATTACATATATGGACCATACATACATATAGAGAGAGAGAGAGAGAGAGAGAGAGCGCGCGCAATTGTGCTGCCCTGAATTACGGAGGAGCCTGCTTTTAGTAGTTTACTGATCTTTTTATTGGTTCTGTGTGGTTTGCCCAGCAATAACATACTTTATTTACATGCCCTCCCCTCACACTTAGTGCAAGAGAAAGAGAAGTAAAGGAGACATTTAAGGAATTAAATGGCCAGTGCCTTCTGCAGGGATCAAGTGTTTCTTCAGGCTACTGTCTAATAATAACAAATTATTTCTTGTAGTTTGTAAACACTACTTGAAATCTGAAAAGGCTCTGGGCTAGCATTTAGGAAAAACCTGGGTTTGAGGTTGGTGTGTTCGACAATCCATTTACCTCACTGGTCCTTAATTTCTTCATCTTAATTTCACCTTTAATAGAAAA
Organism: Leucopleurus acutus; assembly: GCF_964270905.1. Taxonomy (NCBI): domain Eukaryota; kingdom Metazoa; phylum Chordata; class Mammalia; order Artiodactyla; family Delphinidae; genus Leucopleurus; species Leucopleurus acutus. Next base: position 131,184,690 of record NC_139142.1, on the reverse strand, counting down.
AAAATACCAGAAAATATAATATTCCTATGTAATCACTAAGAATTGCTTACCCAAGTTAAAACGTTTTGCCCTATTTATCTCAGATTTTTAAAAATTAAATAAAGTTTATGGATACATTCGAAGATTCCTTCCCTCCCATATCTTATTTTCCTTTTTCTTTTTCTTTAAGACTTAGGGGTTGGACTAGGTAACACCTAAGGGTCCTTCCAGTGCCAATACTCTGTGATTCTAATTGTAAACATACTGTGAAATTGTGAAGTATACTGCCTGAGGATTTTGAATTTTTTCATGTTAGAAATTAAAATGCCATAATAATAATTTTACATCATTCTTCCCCTTTTTTGGTGAAGTGTAGGAAAGGAAACTTTCTTTTCTTACAATTTATTTTGTTTTTTTACAATAAGGTATTCTGCCCATGGCCAACATCAACTTTATAACAGGCCAGAGCAAATAAACCCATTTCTTTCAGGAAATGCCTCCAGTGGAAGTCCAATCAGGTTTATTAGCCCATAGCTGTGCGTCTGTAAAGTTTTGCTGCCTTTTATTTTTGTGATAGGCATAAAGGAAGGAATAAGTCATGAGCTTTTACAGTTATTGCTCAAATATTTTCTTTGTAACCCTAATTCCCTCATTAAAATAGAAAGGCAAAATGTGAGTTGACTATTTCTTTTTTTTTTTTTTTTTTTTTTTTTTGCGGTACGCGGGCCTCTCACCGTTGTGGCCTCTCCCGCCGCATAGCACAGGCTCCGGACACGCAGGCTCAGCGGCCATGGCTCACGGGCCCAGCCGTTCCGCGGCATGTGGGATCTTCCCGGACCAGGGCACGAACCCGTGTCCCCCGCATCGGCAGGCGGACTCTCAACCACTGTGCCACCAGAGAAGCCCCGAGTTGACTATTTCTGTGTTTTGAAGAAATTTATCTTAAACTTTTTATAGTAAACAAGTGGGATTATTAAGTTATTTAAGAAAACAGCAGATATTTGTGACATCTATGACGGTGACAAGTTTTATAAAGAATTTAAAATTTTCTATGACCTTACTTGAAAACTATTTGCTTTAGCAGATAAGGTTTATGAGTCATAGAGTTTGGCTTTTTCAGGTTTTTTTTCTTGTTAAATTTTCATATCTTGAGGAGGGGAATAATTCAACCTGCAAAAATTTCACACAGCTGATCTTACTATTCTTTCCAAACAAGGGATAAATGGATACTTTTTTGCCTAGCCTATGACAGTGGTTTTCAAGCAGGAATGAGTTTGCCCCTAAGAGGATATTTGGTTATGTCTGAGACACTTTTGATTGTCACGTAGTGGGGAGAGGTGTGCTTGTGGTATCTGGTGGGCGAACTCCTGAATGCTGTTACATTCTACAGTGCACAGGACAGCTCCCCACAGCAAGGAATTACCAGCCCAAAATGTTTGTTGAGAAACCCTAGTCGAAGGGGAATATTGAGATTGTATTCTGCATTTATAGGAGACCTTCTGGTGCTGAACAGGTTGTAGTAGGAAGTAAAAAAGGACTTAGAGGAATTATATGCTTCATGAAATTTATAACTTAAGAGAGAAACAGAAGTCTTAAGAAGTGACTTGGTATCATGTCAGTAAAAATGCATAGTCTTTGCTTGGATGATATCAGGAAGTAGTTTTAGAAGTCAAAATGTTGTGTTGACATAATTTGAAAAACGTGCTGTGCACATATTCATATATATATATATATATATAGGCATTCACAATGAAATCCACAATAAACAAAAAATTACAGAGTGAGAAGGATGGGGCAAATTATTGGAATGTCTAGAATCAGGAAGTATACTGTCGATATTGCCTTAAATTGGAGAAGAAAAATAAAGAAAACTTTATCATTTTTCTTGTTTTTATTCCTTTAAAGATTTTTTTTAATGCCAAGAAATTCCTATGTATTTTTATTTATTTATTTTTTTTATTTGCGGTACGCGGGCCTCTCACTGTTGTGGCCTCTCCCATTGCGGAGCACAGGCTGTCGACTCGCAGGCTCAGCGGCCATGGCTCATGGGCCCAGCCGCTCCGCGGCATGTGGGATATTCCCGGACCGGGGCACGAACCCGTGTCCCCTGCATCGGCAGGCGGACTCTCAACCTCTGTGCCACCAGGGAAGCCCTCCTATGTATTTTTAAAAGTGATTTAAGCATAATGATTTTTTAAAAATTCTTGCTGTTGTAGAAAAATGAAAAATTATTTACTAGCTGTGGGACATGGGAGAAAAATTTTAATTCTTTAAGCCTCAGTTTCCTTATCCCCCTTTTAAAATGGGGAAATAACATTCTGTGTTTGTAAAATAAGTCATGTGAAAATTCTTTGTAATTATAATTGTTAAATGGTTAATACTGACAGGAATAGTGACGATACACAAACCTAGCCAAGTGATGGAAACCAGCCTGCTTGTTTTATTTTACAGGCATACCTTGGAGATATTGTGGGTTTGGTTCCAGACCACTGCAATAAAGTGAATATCAAAATAAAGCAAGTCACATGAATTTTCTGGTTTCCTAGTGCATATTAAAGTTGTTTATACTGTACTATAGTCTCTTTAGTGTACTAGAGCATTATGTCTAAAAATATGTACATACCTAATTAAAAAATACTTTATTGCTAAAAAATGCTAACCATCATCTGAGGCTTTGATGAGTCGTGATCTTTTTGCAATAGGAACATCAAAGATCACTGATCACCATAACAAATATAATAATAATGAAAAAGTTTGAAATATTGCAAGAATTACCAAAATGTGACACAGAGACATGAAGTGAGCAAATGCTGTTGGAAAAATGGCACCAATAGACTTGCTTGACAGGGTTGCCACAAACCTTTAATTTGTAAAAAACAGTACGTGTGAAGCTCAGTGAAGTGCAGTAAAATGAGGTATGCCTGTATTTTCCTAAGTATATTTCTTCCAGGGTTTTCACATTCTGCCGTGTGATAATTTTGTGTAGAGTTAACACCACGTGTCTAAACACCACATATCTAAAAATATCTTATTTTCCAAAATCTGTTCTTTAAAGAAAAAAAAACTATTTGCATACGAGTTTACACTTACAGTACTTATACTATCTGCCAGTTATTTTGTCAGTCAGATTTTCAGAGGTTCAGAAAAATGCCTGGTGGGCATGTTGCTGCCTATGCAGGTCAGAAGGTTTATCTAGATTTTTTTTCCCCACAGACTGGTACCAGGAGATAAATTGCACAGCTCTTAGCTATTTTTGGAGTGTCCAGGATTTAATTGTTTTAAGAGTAACATATATTTGAAAAGGTATGTTGAAACACCAGATCTTTTGCAATTCAGTTTAAGTAGGATTGTTGCAATGTAGAACCTTTGTCAGTTTGATTTTTCAAAGTCATTTACTGTGAAAAGTCATCAGAAGATGTCTGTTCAGAATTCTGCTGCTCTCACTTCCATTTGACAGGTAGAATACACATAGAGGCTGTGATGTGTTGGGTGCAAGAGTTGCCTATGGTGACCTGCTGCCCACCAGTAGGATTAGGAGCCAGGTGGAGTGCCTTCAGAGTTTGTAGCTCTGCAAACCAGGCTGAGCCCATGCTTATCACCCTATTGTCCTATACTCCACCCCTGACACTTCTCCATCAGCTGCCAGATGTTGTTGGAGCAGCAGGATAAGGAAGGAGGAAACCTGGGATCTAATTACGTATCCAGTACTGCCTGGTTCATTGGCTTTTGGCAGTCACTGACCAGTGACCACTAGCTTCTTATCTGTAAATGAGAAGGTGAGGCAAGGTCATTTCTTCTGCTTTGAACTTCTGTGACTTGAATAAGGCCAGAGCAGCGTGAGCTCCTTCATTAAGTTGTAGTGCCACTTGCTCTGCATTCATGGTGAGAAATGGTAGTCAGATCATGTTTCTTTCCTTTCTGTTCTTCACTGGGTACCAGTGAGCAGAGAGCCACAGTCATGAAATACGACAAGAAAAATAAAGTTTCAGCCTCATGCTGATTATTTGCGAATCCAAATGTATATATATAGTCTTAACAGGTAGTCAAAGGGCAGCTTGAGAATGCAAGAAAAAACAGGCCTCTTTGCTTCTTTTTACTGCTTCTTTTTACCTTGATCCATAAAACATAGCAGTATCTAAGTGTTTCTAAAGCTGTTGAGGAATTTTTTTTTATTCCTTTCCTCCCAGCCAACACTTGGTGTAGTGAAAGCCACATTTCTTATTAGCTTGTCCTATAGTATGTAAAATGAACAACAAAAAGTTCAATATTATAATGTACTTAGGCTTAGTTATCATTATTTAAAACAACACTTTAAAATTTTATTGAAAACAACTTTCCACGTACTTGAATAGTATCATAAATGAAAACTTCACCTCTTTTCTACAAATAGAGCTGGAAGGTGGTACTTGGGTAACCATTCTGCTAGGAGGCTCTGCCATACTACTCATTCTTATGAAAGCCCTGAAATGTACTTGAAAAGGAGAAAGTTCAGTGGTGACATGGCAGCTTTCCACCTTTCTTTGCCAAAACTTCCTGTTTCAATAGGGAAATGGAAGAGTGAGAGTCAGTTGTTTCTTCTCCTTCCCTTAGCTTCCCCTCCCAAGATAAAGTTACTGTGAACTACTATTAAAATGAGTCTGGATGGGTTAATTTGGGTTAAATATTGAGTGAGCCAAAAGGTTTGTTCGTTTTTTTCTGTAAGATGGCTCTAGTAGCACTTAGTTCTTTAACTTCATTCGAAAACATTTTGTTAGATTGTATGTGACAGCTCTCACATCAGCATGCATTTAAAAGAAGAGTTTTCAAAATTGGTGAATTTTTGTGTAGCCGTTTTAATATTGAAGATGGAAGAAAAAAAGCAGCATTTTCGGCATATTACGCTTTATTATTTCAAGAAAGGTAAAAACGAAACTGAAATGCACAAGAAGTTGTGCAGTGTATGGAGAAGGTGCTGTGACTGATCGAACGTGTCAAAAGTGGTGTGCGAAGTTTTGTTCTGGAGATTTCTCCCTGGACGATGCTCCATAGTCCAGTAGACCAGTTGAAGTTGATAGCGATCAAATCGAAACGATAATTGAGAACGTCCAACGTTAAACTGCACAGGAGATAGCCAACATACTCAGAATATCCAAATCAAGCGTTGAAAATCATTTACACCAGCTTGGTTATGTGAATCGCTTTGATATTTGGGTTCCACCTAAGTTAAGTGAAAAAAACCTTCTTGACCATATTTCTGCGTGCGATTCTCTTCTGAAACGTAATGAAAACGTTCCGTTTTAAAAACAAATTGTGACGGGCGATGAAAAGTGGATACTGTATAGTAATATGGAACTGAAGAGATCGTGGGGCAAGCGAAATGAACCACCACCAACCACACCAGAGGCCGGTCTTTGTCCAAAGAAGGTGATGTTGTGTAATGGTGGGATTGGAAGAAGTCCTCTATTATGAGCTCCTTCTGGAAAACCAAACGGTTAATTTCAACAAGTACTGCTCCCAATTAGACCAACTGAGAGCAGCACTCCACAAAAAGCGTCCAGAATTAGTTAACAGAAAAAGCATAATCTTCCATCAGGATAACCATTTACTACATTGACACAGTAGTCTTAGGCCAGTCACTTAAGCTCTCCAAGCCCCAGTTTCTTTCCGTGTCCTGCCTCCTTCACCAGGAGGCTGTGAGGATCAAGTAATGTAATAGCTCTGAAAGTGTTTTCTAAAATAGAAAGGTTTATGTTCTTATTGTATTCATTCCTATTTCAGTACAATATGCATTCTAATTAATTGAGTCAAGACTTACTGAGTACTACTATGAGGAGAATCAATAAGGAGTTTATGATCAGGTTGGGGATTTAAATAGTTAAGTGTTAAGTGCCATAAGACAGGTGTAGTGAAACTTCTGTGAAAGTTCAGATAGGTTATTTCTGACTGGAGGTATTTAACATCAGCACTGTATTTCTTGCATTTATTTTGTAGGTCATTTTGTGTTTTAAAAGCCATTCTTCGACTGAGGTGGGCTTGTTCCAAATTATGCCAGTACCATTTGATTCTTATTCATAAATATACTAACCTTGTTATTTTCTGTAATTTAGCAACCATTTCTTTTTCTATTGAACTTTTCTGAGATGGCTCCAACTCTTCTTGCCTTGGTTTTATTTGCTAATTTAATGGATTTACTTTCATTCCCCTCTTCTGGTTCATTTGTAAAGATTATTAGATAAATTTTGATCCAGGATTTACTTTTGTAAGATACTTCTTAAAATATCCTGCAAGATTAGCTTTGAAACTGTATATGTGACTCTAGTCAGGTATGCTCATCCAAAATGTTTCTGTTTATTTATGAGTATCATACAGGGTTAAAAATTAGAAATTTTGTCTTCTGAAGCCAGACTACACTTATTGCTTGCTGTCATCCTTTAGGGTTGCCAATCCATCATAGAAGGAAATCATTTCACAGAATTTCTCTACTTGTCTCTCACCTTGGTTTCTTTAGAAATTCATCGGATTAGGGACACTTGATTGTGGGATTGGCGTTAGTGCCTTCCTTGCTGGCAGAGTTAAGTCTATCCATCTACAATTATTAGTCATTCTCCCCTCGCCTTTTTTGTTTTGGTTATTGTTAAAAGATTAGACACATATTTACCCTTCCTCTAGGTTTTCAGGAACTTCCTATGGCCTCTGTGTGTTCTTAGCCCAGGGTGATCTGATTATAGTTATTCAAGTTATTTGCATGTGTATAGAATTATGTTATCTTGAATAGAAATGGAAAGCTGAATCTTAACTTTTTCCTTAGTATTGAGTTAAATATAAGATGGTTGATATTTAGGAGGGAGTCTGCTTTCTGTATCTGCAGAAAAGCATGCATTTTAGTGGAAGAGTACTTCTTAGCACAGTGCCTTACTTAGATAAGGCATGCATCTACTGGTTGAATGAATGAATGCACTTTTACCCTGGTGCAGAAATACACTGCTGTTCCTCCCCTTTCTTTGTGTTAGGACTAGTGGCTCCCCCTTCAGTGCAAATAATTCATAGACTGTATCATTCTTATTTCATTGTTATATTTACTGTTTGTTAGGTAACATTCACATTTTTCAGAGAGGAAGTATGTATTTGTTTGCTGGACTCTAAGTAGTAGAAATAGATCTTTTTTATGTGTCTGTAGAGAAGGTAAATAGTAAATATAGAAAGAATTTATATAAAATATATTGAGGTCATATTGACATTAGAATTTACCTTGTTTTGTTCCCCATTTCATATTACAATTTGTATAATAGTTTTTAACATGAAAGTAATACATGTTTATTGTAAAAACTAGAAAATACTGAAGAACATTAATAAAAAATCCTTAATTCTACCTCCTAGCACTAATCGCCATTACCGTTTTTTATCTGCCTTTCTAAATATACTTGTTTAGCTCTGTTAGCCATATTGGTAGTTTTCAGTATTTCACATGTTAAATACCATCTATTACTTCATTAAAGAGTGAGAATGTCACTGCAGTAGAAAGTGTGCTTTTTATGAGGGCGCTTATTATATTAGTGCCTTAATAATTATTAGAAAATGCCTCATATCTACAGCAGGTTACTTGTGAGCAGTCCTGGTGACCCTTGACCCACTAGTTGAAAATTAATGGGTAAGAAAATCAAAATTCATGAGCAAGTTTACAGGTCTCCATATGGTCTTAGATCGTGTTAAATTGGTTTGGATTCCTTCAAATATGCACTAGCTTCTGTGCAGATCAATTCTTTTGGCCTGAGTAGAATTCCCACTTGTAATTTTTTGTAATTTGCCATCTGACAGAATTAAACCCAGGAATATTTTTCCACTTTATATAATTTTTATACATATAATGCGTTTTAAGGATTTTTTCCCAATTCTCAAACATGTCAGTTTTCCATGACTACTGTATTATCCCTATATTTGATCAGTGATGACATCTTGTCGGTTCTGCCTCCAGAGTAACTTGTTGTTGTTGTATTGGTTTTTATTTTTATTTCTTTTTTTAAAAAATTTATTTATTTTTTTTATACCACAGGTTCTTATTAGCTATCTATTTTATACATACTAGTGTATATATGTCAATCCCAATCTCCCAGTTCCTCCCACCACCACCACCACCTTGGGGTCTGTACGTTTGTTCTCTACATCTGTGTCTCTATTTCTGCCTTGTAAACCGGTTCATCTGTACCATTTTTCTAGATTCCACATATATGTGTTAGTATACGATATTTGTTTTTCTCTTTCTGACTTACTTCACTCTGTTTGACAGTCTCTAGATCCATCCACGTCTCAACAAATGACCCAGTTTCGTTCCTTTTAATGGCTCAGTAATATTCCATTGTATATATGTACCACATTTTCTTTATCCATTCGTCTGTCGATGGGCATTTAGGTTGCTTCCATGTCCTGGCTATTGTAAATAGTGCTGCAATGAACGTTGGGGTGCATGTATCCTTTCGAATTATGGTTTTCCCTGGTATATGCCCAGGAGGGGGATTGCTGGACCATATGGTAGCTCTGTTTTTAGTTTTTAAAGGAACCTCCATACTGTTCTCCATAGTGGCTGTATCAATTTACATTCCCACCAACGGGATAAAAGGGTTCTCTTTTTTCCACTGCCTCTGCAGCATTTGTTGTTTGTAGACTTTTTGATGATGGCCATTCTGACTGTGTGAGGTGATACCTCATTGTAGTTTTGATTTGCATTTCTCTAATAATTGGTGATGTTGAGCAGCTTTTCATATGCCTCTTGGCCATCTGTATGTCTTCTTTGGAGAATTGTCTGTTTAGGTCTTCTGCCCATTTTTTGATTGGGTTGTTTGTTTTTTTAATATTGAACTGCATGAGCTGTGTATATATTTTGGAGATTAATCCATTGTCGATTCATTTGCAAATATTTTTCCCCATTCTGAGGGTTGCTTTTTCTGTTGTTTATAGTTTCCTTTGCTGTGAAAAAGCTTTTAAGTTTCATTAGGTCCCATTTGTTTATTTTTATTTCCATTACTCTAGGAGATGGATCAAAAAAGATCTTGCTGTGATTTATGTCAAAGAGTGTTCTTCCTATGTTTTTCTCTAAGGGTTTTATAGTGTCCGGTCTTACATTTAGGTCTGTAATCCATTTTGAGTTTATTTTTGTATATGGTTTTAGGGAGTGTTCCAATTTCATTCAGTCACATGTAGCTGTCCAGTTTTCCCAGCACCACTTATTGAAGAGACTGTCTTTTCTCCATTGTATATCCTTGCCGCCTTTATCATAGATTAGTTGACCATAGGTGTGTGGGATTATCTCTGGGCTTTCTCTCCTGTTCCATGGATCTATATTTCTGTTTTTGTGCCAGTACCATATTGTCTTGATTACTGTAGCTTTGTAGTATAGTCTGAAGTCAGGGAGTCTGAGTCCTCCAGCTCTGTTTTTTACCCTCCAGATTGCTTTGGCTATTCGGGCTCTTTTGTGTCTCCATACAAATTTAAGATTTTTTGTTCTAGTTCTATAGAAAATGCCATTGGTAATTTGATAGGGATTGCATTAAATCTGTAGATTGCTTTGGGTCGTATAGTCATTTTCGCAATATTGATTCTTCCAATCCAAGAACATGATATATCTCTCCATCTGTTTGTGTCATCTTTGATTTCTTTCATCAGTGTCTTAGTTTTCTGAGTATAGGTCTTTTACCTCCTTAAGTAGGTTTATTCCTAGGTATTTTATTCTTTTTGTTGCAGTGGTGAATAGGATTGTTTCCTTAATTTCTCTTTCTGATATTTTGTTGTTAGTGTATAGGCATGCAAGAGATTTCTATGCATTAATTTTTTATCCAGCAACTTTACCAAATTCATTGATTAGCTCTAGTAGTTTTCTGGTGGCATCTTTAGGATTATCCATGTATAGTATCATGTCATCTGCAAACAGTGACAGTTTTACTTCTTCTTTTCTGATTTGGATTCCTTTTATTTCTTTTTCTTCTCTGATTGCCGTGGCTAGGACTGTCAAAACTATGCTGAATAATAGTGGCGAGAGTGGACATCCTTGTCTTGTTCCTGATCTTAGAGGAAATGCTTTCAGTTTTTCACAATTGAGAATGATGTTTGCTGTGGGCTTGTCATATATGGCCTTTATTACGTTGAGGTAGGTTCTCTCTGTGCCCACTTTCTGGAGAGTTTTTATCATAAATGGGTGTTGAATTTTGTCAGAAGCTTTTTCTGCATCTGTTGAGATGATCATATGGTTTTTCTCCTTCAGTTTGTTAATATGGTGTATCACATTGATTGATTTGCATATATTGAAGAATCCTTGCATCCCTGGGATAAATCCCACTTGATCATGTTCTATGATCCTTTTTTTTTGCGGTACGCGGGCCTCTCACTGTTGTGGCCTCTCCCGTTGCAGATCACAGGCTCCAGACGCTCAGGCTCAGGCGCCATGGCTCACGGGCCCAGCCGCTCTGCGGCATTTGGGATCTTCCTGGACCGGGGCATGAACCCGTGTCCCCTGCATCGGCAGGCGGACTCTCAACCACTGCGCCACCAGGGAAGCCCTATGATCCTTTTAATGTGTTGTTGGATTCTGTTTGCCAGTATTTTGTTGAAAATTTTTGTATCTATATTCATCAGTGATATTGGTCTGTAGTTTTCTTTTTTTGTGTATCTTTGTCTGGTTTTGGTATCAGGGTGATGGTGACCTCGTAGAATGAGTTTGGGAGTGTTCCTTCCTCTGCAATTTTTTGGAAGAGTTTGAGAAGGATGGGTGTTACTCTTCTCTAAATGTTTGATAGAATTCACCTGTGAAGCCATCTGGTCCTGGACTTTTGTTTGTTGGAAGATTTTTAATCACAGTTTCAATTTCATTACTTGTGATTGGTCTGTTCATATTTTCTGTTTCTTCCTGGTTCAGTCTTGGAAGGTTATACCTTCCTAAGAATTTGTCCATTTCTTCCAGGTTGTCCATTTTATTGGCATAGAGTTGCTTGTAGTAGTCTCTTATGACACTGTATTTCTGCAGTGTTCTTTGTAACTTCTTTTTCATTTCTAATTTTATTGATTTGAGTCCTCTCCCTCTTTTTCTTGATGAGTCTGATAAAAGGTTTATCAATTTTGTTTATCTACTCACAGAACCAGCTTTTCGTTTTATTGATCTTTGTTATTGTTTTCTTTGTTTCTATTTCATTTATTTCTGCTCTGATCTTTGTGATTTCTTTCCTTCTGCTAATTTTGGGTTTTTATTATTCTTCTTTCTCTAGTTCCTTTAGGTGTAAGATTAGATTGTTTGAGATTTTTGTTGTTTCTTGAGGTAGGATTTTATTACCATAAACTTCCCTCTTAGAACTTCTTTTGCTGCATTCCATATGTTTTGGATCGTCGTGTTTTCATTGTAATTTGTCTCTAGGTGTTTTTTGATTTCCTCTTTGATTTCTTCAGTGATCTCATGGTTACTTAGTAATGTATTGTTTAGCGTCCATGTGTTTGTGTCCTTTATGTTTTTTCCTGCTGTACTTGATTTTTAATCTCATAGTATTGTGGTTGGAAAAGATGTTTGATATGATTTCAATTTTCTTAAATTTACTGAGGCTTGATTTGTGACCCAAGATGTGATCTATCCAGGAGAATGTTCCGTGTGCACTTGAGAAGTAAGTGTAATCTGCTGTTTTTGGATGGAATGTCCTATAAATATCAGTTAAGTCTATCTGGTCTGTTGTGTCATTTAAGGATAGTGTGTCCTGATTACTTTTCTGTCTGGGTGATCTGTCCATTGATGTAAGTGAGGTGTTAAAGTCCCCCACTATTATTGTGTTACTGTCGACTTCCTCTTTTATAGCTGTTAGCAGTTGCCTTATGTGTTGAGGTGCTCCTATGTTGGGTGCATATATATTTATAACTGTTATATCTTCTTTTTGGATTGATCCCTTGATCATTATGTAGTGTCCTTCCTTGTCTCTTGTAACATTCTTTATTTTAAAGTCTATTTTATCTGATATGAGTATTGGTACTCCAGCTTTCTTTTGATTTACATTGGCATGGAAAATCTTTTTCCAACCCCTCACTTTCAGTCTGTATGTGTATGTAGGTCTGAAGTGGGTCTCTTGTAGACAGCATATATATGGGTCTTGTTTTTGTATCCATTCAGCCAGCCTGTGTCTTTTGGTAGGAGCATTTAACCTATTCACATTTAAGGTAATTATCGATAGGTATGTTCCTGTTGCCATTTTCTTAATTGTTTTGGGTTTGTTTTTGTAGGTCCTTTTCTTCTCTTGGATTTCCCACTTAGAGAAGTTCCATTAGCATTTGTTGTAGAGCTGCTTTGGTGGTGCTGAATTCTCTTAACTTTTGCTTGTTTGTAAAGCTTTTGATTTCTCTGTCGAATCTGAATGAGATCCTTGCCAGGTAGAGTAATCTTGGTCGTAGGTTCTTCTCTTTCAGCACTTTAAATATATAGTACCATTCCATTGTGGCTTGTAGAGTTTCTGCTGAGAAATCAGCTGTTAACCTTATGGGAGTTCCCTTGTAAGTTATTTGTCATTTTTCCCTTGTTGCTTTTAATAATTTTTCTTTGTCTTTAATTTTTGTTAGTTTGATTAATATGAGTGTCAGCATGTTTCTCCTTGGGTTTATCCTGCCTGGGAGTCTCTGTGCTTCCTGGACTTGGGTTGCTATTTCGTTTCCTATGTTAGGGAAGTTTTCGACATTATATAATCTTTTCAAATATTTTCTCAGGTCCTTTCTCTCTTCTCCATCTGGGACCCCTATAATGTGAATGTTGCTGCGCTTAATGTTGTCCCAGAGGTCTCTTAGGCTGTCATCATTTCTTTTCATTCTTTTTCTTTATTCTCATCTGTGGCAGTGAATTCCACCATTCTGTCTTCTAGGTCACTTATCTGTTCTTCTGCCTCAGTTATTCTGTTGTTGATTCCTTCTAGTGTATTTTTCATTTCAGTTATTGTATTGTTTATCTCTGTTTGTTCTTTAATTCTTCTAAATGTTTGTTCTTTAATTCTTCTAGGTCTTTGTTAAACATTTCTTTTTTTTTTTTTTTTTTTGTTAAACATTTCTTGCATCTTCTCAATCTTTGCCTCCATTCTTTTTCTGAGATTCTGGATCATCTTCACTATCATTATTCTGAATTCTTTTCCTGGAAGGTTGCCTATCTCCATTTCATTTGGTTGTTTTTCTGGGTGTTTTTTCTTGTTCCTTCATCTGGTACACAGTACTCTGTCTTTTCATTTTGTCTGTCTTTCTGTGAATGTGGTTTTCGTTCCACAGGCTGTAGGATTGTAGTTCTTTTTGGTTCTGCTGTCTGCCCTGTGGTGGATGTGGCTATCTCCAACATAACTTTTTTTTTTTTGCGGTATGTGGGCCTCTCACTTCTGTGGCCTCTCCCACCGCGGAGCACAGGCTCCGGACACGCAGGCCCAGCGGCCATGGCCCACGGGCCCAGCTGCTCCGTGGCACGTGGGATCCTCCCGGACCGGGGCACGAACCCGTGTCCCCCGCATCGGCAGGTGGACCCCCAACCACTGCGCCACCAGGGAAGCCCCAACATAACTTTTTAATCTATCTCTTTGACTCTGAAGTTACTGCCTACTTCAGGTTTTAATTTTTCTGCAGTATATTGTAGATGCTTTCTTCCTATTATCATGCTGTAGTATTTTCTTCACGTTTGTGAGGCTTCTTACCTCTTACTTTCCTTTTGAAGTTTTTAAGTTTATCTTAGGAATTTACAATATGCTTATACAAAGGAAATGAACTTTATTATATGGCAATAACAGCTGTGATTATTTTAGTATCTAGTCTTGTAGTTGTTATCTGTGCATAGGAAGCATAATATTTTTTAAAAAATAAATGTGTCATGAGTGATTGAGAAAATGCATAACTGCATAATTTATACTTGTATTTAGTGTTGAAACTTTAGTTTTAGTAATCTTTAGAGAATTTAAGTGAAATGAAAACCTTTTTCTTTTGCTTAAGTTTTTATGTAAGTAAGAATACTTACATATTGTGTATCAACATATAAGTGCAGTGTTTAAAATTTGAGTCATGTAATCGTGTCATTGTGGCTTTAGTTTTTTATAACTTAATATCTGAATAGACTTTTAAAAAATTGGACTAATAAAAGAATACTAGAACCATAAACAATAATTACTGGGAAAGTAGGATGTTTGAAGTTTTAAAAGATTTAACACTGTGGTCTTGTAGAAAATATTCACTGACACCATGATTAAGGAAAGAATCCTGGGTTACAGGATAATTGATCTGTTATAATAGTCACCTCTTTACTTCCTTCTTTTGAGATTTTGGCTTAATCATTCAAAATGATGGATACTTTCTTTGGTTCTAAAGTTCTTTAGTCTGAAAATCTTCAGCTTCTTTCTTTTTTTTTTAAACATCTTTATTAGAGTATAATTGCTTTACAATGGTGTGTTTCAACTTCTTTCTCATTAAATGTTAGCCTGATTAACTGGTTCGTAATTTGTTTTGCATTGGGCTAACCTAAAATATTTACAACTAATACTTCTTATCTATAAGTAGCAACTCTTTTGTGCCAGTAGCTTCTTAAGTTCTTGAAGTTTGCTTTGCTCACTTAGCATTTAGCATAGTGTCATAGTGTTTGGTTTTGCATTAAGACAGGGTATACTATTTGGTGTATTAACTTCATATTTTTGTCTTTTATTTTTTAAAGGTAATGTGGCTTTAGATAATCTACAAATAAAAGAAAATGCTCTGGTAAGTTGTTTTTTGTTGTTTTTTTTTTTAACTATGTTGAGTACTCAGTTAATTCAGTAAGCTCTTAGAAACCCTGGTTACTAGGTATCTGGTACCAGGTGCCAGATGAAGTGATTGAGTCGCTCAGAGAAGGATTACTTTTTTAACTGTTTGCTCTAGGAAAATGTGAGATTAAAGATTTAGGAAAAAAATTTTTTTACTGATGATAGAGATAGTATCTCTTGGAAAATAATAATGTTTTTCCCTTTTATATATTTGACTGTATAGCTTTGTAGTAGACATTTGTCTTAATGAAATAGTTTTCTTCAGAATTATCTTTAAATGTTTTACAGGTAAATAAGGGCTTTATTTTAACAATGTATCTAATAAATAATTGTATTTTTTTGAAATATATTGGCAGTCCAGCCTTATAATACTGTGGTAATGTTAAGAGGTAAAATAGATTTTTTTGGAATCTAGCTCTAGACAGTAATTTGGGTCATTTACTATTGACCTAAAAACAAAACTCTCCCCATCTTCCAAGACCCCTACCCCCCTTTGTCTTTAGCCTCTTGGACTTAATTTGAGTTTATGAAATGTCTTAAGAATGAGTTTATTCTTTAATCAATAGGTCAGATTTATAATTAACGTACATTATGTTTTATAATCCTAGCTTTGACCTCTGGTTGAATTTCTACGTGATGAACTGTGTAATTAAGGAGAGCCTTATACACAAAGTTCTCCCATGACTGGTCTCATGGAAGCCAATTTTGGATGTTGAAAATCTAGGAGTAGAACTCAAGAAGTAACAGTTTATTTTGTTACTGGCATAGTGGAAAGGTCATGGACCTTGTACTCTGGCCGACGTGGGTTTGAGTGGTAGCTCTGGCTTTGACCAGCTGTGTGACTTTTGGGAAGTTTCTCAATTTCTTTGAGCATCAGTTTAATCATGTTTAGAACGAAGTTAATAATACAAAACAGTATAATATTTGTGTACCTTTGTGGCTTGAATAAAATAAAAAGTAGAGCCTGGCAAGTAGTGGACTCTCAAAATATTTAAATTTTCTTTCCCTCCCTTTATATAGGATGCTATAATTTAAAAAATTTTATCCAAAATTTTAGAACTTAAGATTCCATTGCTAGAGATTGGAATAAGGCTATTTTTACTCTACTTACGAAAATATTTTAGAAGATAATAAGTCTAAATAGAATTGTGGTTGCAGGGTATAGGTATCTAATATACTTAGATGACAGATTGCACTCTGTTAGCCTAATTTGAATTTTGGTTATGATTAAATCAATAAATTATTTTGTAATTTATATTCTCCATTAATTCAAACTAGCCTCCTTTCCCTAGTTAATCCAGCTTGGTGAGGTTTTACTTTGATATGGGTTCTTTACATTTATTTTGTGTGAAAAATTATTTCAGGAGGATTAAAATGTGTGTGAGACCACACTCATAGAAGTGTATAGTTTTCCATTGGTATCCTGTATGATATGAAGACCCTTGAATTTATTTGTCCCCTTCCCCTGCCCAACCCCTGGAGGGTAGAGCTGCTCTCTCATTACCAGTGAGGATTTTTTGTTTGGGTCTAAAACAAGGTTTATTGTCAAAATCTGTTAGTGTTTTGTTCAGTTTCTGTTCACTTAGAATAGTTGAGTAATCAGATGAGTGGGTAAATTGATTCTTTAGTTAATTAATTATTTATTTATTTTTTAGTTAAATTTTAATTGATTGGTTAATTCTTACCTAAAGTATGTATTTAAGTTGCCAGATTTCCATAGTATTGGCATGTAAGGTACACCTAACAGAAAGGCTATTCTGACTGGCTGAATTTTAAATTATTTTAAAGACTCAAGCGAACATTGTGAATATCAGTTATTGTTTAGTACTCTGTGAATAAAAAAGTTATTTGAACTTTCTAGTGATTTGGAATCTAGATAAGTGAAAGTTCATCGTTATTGATTGGTACCTGTTAGTAACTTATCTAAAGTAAATGCTAATATGGTAGATAATATGCTGGGAATCTGCCTTTTAAGATTTGTTTATTCATTTACTGAATATTTTACTTGAAGAATATTGTTTTCAACTTATTTAAGTGAAAAGAATCTTCCTTTTCCTTCCTTTTAGTATTTCACATAAGCAGTGTCCACCTGTTACTTTAAAAATTCATGGAATTTCCATCTGGCTTGGTTTGGTTTACTAAAACAACTAACCAGTTTACACAATTACTTTCTTTAACTACAAACTCTTTTTCTGTTGTTCTTATTTATAATTTTGCTTCTCTTATGAATTCTTTCTTTAAAGTCAAGTGTAAGTTAATAAAAACGTTTTTTTTCAGCTGAGAAACATATCCTTTATGAGTTACTCAAATATAGAAAATTTATTTTGTTTTTCCTTAGAGATGATTGTGTATTTAAATTATGATAGAAAGGTGATTTGGGTGGGAACTTAATAATTTAAGATGTTCTTTAATCTTTTTTCTTTCTTCTGAAGAGTGAATTGGATGTTCCTTTTAAAGTCAGGGCTGGCCAAATTGGTAAGTACTTCACTCTTCATTTGAAGTTTTCGTCATCCTTTTAGTTTTTTATTGTTCCTGTTATTTAATCTCAAACATCATTTTTAGCTTGAAAAAAATGTGAGAGGTTTTTGGTTTATGTTGATTAGAGCTTTCTGAGTTCTGAGCCTAAGGTATACTATACCTAGTATATACATCAAAGTTTTTGACAAAAGTTTAGAAAATTACACTCTAAAGTGGAAGGACATTTGAACTGCAATGATGTTTTTCAGGCTTGGTTCCACCACACAAAAATACCTTCATTTTCAAAATCGAAATGCAAATTTTGTGTGAGTTTTCTTCATATGTCAAAGTAGTGTAATTTGCAAACTCTAGTAAAGAGAATTTAAGTGTAGCTTATTTCCCTCATATTTTGTTCAGCCATTTCACTTGATACATTGTGCAGCAGTGTGGCATAGAGGATATGTTTTGTTAAGCAGAAAGTCTTCCTTTGCAGCTAAACTTTTACACTAAGATCAGCCATAACTAAGCATACATCTTTGTTCGAGAAATTTTTTAATAGGAAGTTTAATATATCAAGTCCTTTCAACTAGTCCATACTACTTGGTTTTTACTTTTTTAAAAAATATAAATTACCACCCTACATGACTTACCCTTACTTTAGAATTTTCACTTATGCCCCCATCCGTCCTTCTATCCCCATCACCCTGCTACTTCACCACATCACTTTCCTTCTTCATTCATTATTTTGTATTCAAGGGAGGCTTTGTCTTTTACTGTTCTAGTATCTCTTAGTAATTACTTGAATACTTCTGTGAATCTACATTATATATATGTGTTCGTTTTATAAAAATTTTTAAATTTTCCTTGAAAAAATTTCCCTTAGATCGAAAGTATCCCTAGGGCTCGCATTAGAGTTTTTGTTCGTCTGTTACACAGAGCCTTGTGCTTTGTGAGGCGGTGATGTTTAGCAATGTTCTAGAAGTATTGTTGTAGCCCTACATGCTTAATCAAAATCCTTGAGTGAAGTTATAGCCATTCATTCATTCTTTTCCTTTTGAGATACATTGCTGTGGGAGAAGCAAGGCTAAATATATCTTTGTCCTTAAAGAAGTTATAGAGATCTAAAATTAGTACAAAATATTGCAGTGTCATTTCCAGGGTATTGGATGAGTTATATTTGACTAAAGAACTTATATGTTATTCATTATACTATTACAACTAGACATATTTTGGAAGAGGTTTTCTAATGGTTCAGAATTTTTTCTGTTTGCTGTTAAAGTATTATAAGAATTTAATGGCTTCCTTCAAGGTTGCTCACTGAATTATGAGAGACCCTTTACATGTAAGGATGCAAAGCATATTTTCTTTCTACTTATCCCTGTTTTTGGGTTTATGGGGCATTTATATTAGTTATTAAATTACTGTTAGGTTAAAATATTACACCTAAGCTGTAGAGTTAGTGTGGCTAAGTGGGCTCAAGGATGTTTTGGTTTTCTAAGAGCTAGACATATTTGTGGATACTCCTTTTACTTAAAAATTAAAAAAATTTTGTGATCTATAAAAGGAAGGCAGTAACATAATTTCAGTGGAATACAGAATAATTAAGGATGGGAGGATAACGAGTTAGGGTAAAAGGAGAGAAGAAAAGGTGTAGAGAACAGGTAATCTCTTTTTGGTATGTTAAAGGGGCATTTCCCACTTTTTCAGTCTCATGCTCACCAAGAAGGCAATCAAACCAGTTTTTAGGAGTTGGTGAGATAACTACAAATAAAACACTATCCATTATAAATATATGCGGTACTCACTATAAAATCAACAGACTTAGAAATGACTACCTCTAGGCATTACCTCTAGGTCCTCTGAAGTGGGAACCATTTAAGAAACTCATCAGTTTTATAAGCTGGAGAAAAATAAAAATTTAGATGGAGAAATAATTCGAGATTTTAACCTTGGTATGAGGTTCCCAGCTAAAACTGGCTTGCGTCCATAGCCATTCAGGTGAATCAAGATATCCTCCCTTTGCATTGCATTATTTTATTTCCTCTTCAGCTTCTTATCCTGTTTGACAATTTTTTGAGCTTTCAGCATCTTTATTTAAAAGTGCCAATGATTCTGGTGGTATAAGTAGCTTAGTCATTCACATATTAGCATGAGTTAGTTGAATCAGATTCTTTGTCTTAAGAGTCTGATAGGCAGCACTGAGAGAACTATAGCTCTCAGTATAATGACTGTAGGGTCATTGTTTTTTAAATTGTGATGAGAGAAGGTATTTAATTTTGGAACATGGAAAACTGTGGGGTAGAAAATGTTTGGATAGAATTGTTCTAATACAGTTGAGGGCAGATTGGGACATTGGCTACCTGGAGACCTGGAAAGAGGGCATACTGAAGATTGGGAAGAGAGTAAAGAAATAAATGTGGAAAGATACCAAAGACAGATTTTGCCGATTTCAAAATTTAGCTGAGAATATGCCCTTTTTGTCTTCTCTCCTGCTTTGCGTAGCTTTTTTCCGTAAAACTCCAAACTTGGTTTAGTGACAGTTAGGGCCATAGTTCATCTATTATTATGGGTGAGAAAGTTTCTGTAGGTAAATTTCTGCAGAACCTGATATTAATCCCATTGTTTCTAAGAGAGAAGATGCGTTCTGCCTTTCATGAGATTTATAAGTAGATATTTGGAATATAACTGGTCTGAACTCCTGTAACTCATAATACTAGTAACCATAAAACAGTATACCTTGTCTTCAGGGTTGGCCTCTTCCAGTTGTAGCAATTTGGCATACTGTCAAAGTTCTATTCCTTTGGTACTCTTCTCTGTGTTGCCACTTCAAATCCTGAGATCTTGAACAGATTTTTTTTTTTTTTATACTAATGCTGTAGAGATGAAGTTGTAGGTATGGCTAGAACAGCATGTACAATATTCAGACCATCAGTTCTGGTTCCACTGATGACTTGGGTGCACTTAAGCATATAATTTAACCTGTCTGGGACTGAGTTTCCTTTTTTTTCAAAACTTAAGTAATAGTTGCCTCATTTTTCTTACGGTTTGGGAATATTAAATGAATTAATAGTTATCAAAAAGTTTGAAAAATATAAAGCACAATGTGAATAGTCACCTTAACGGTAATATAATATGGAAAAGATGTTTTAAACTGTGTTGGGTTTTTTTTTCTTTTTTTTTCTGAGTGATGTACGTACTGTATGTGTGAAGGGTTTTGTGTACTTTTTCTCTTAATGAAAAGTGAGAAATGTATATCTTCTTGAGCATCCAAGTAAGAAGGTTGAAATTATGTTCCTTTAGATAAATTAACTTTGAAGATTCCTTGGAAGAACCTTTATGGAGAAGCTGTTGTTGCGACCCTAGAGGGATTATACCTGCTTGTTGTCCCTGGGGCAAGTATGTTATTTTAGGTTTATAAGCATTATAGTAAACATCATAGTAAAATTATATAGCATCATAGTAAAATTAAATTGTTACCTACGTTAAGTATTTTAATATGTTTAGTAAAAAAGAAGATAATAGAAATAAACTGATCATATTTATATATGTACACATATACAATACATACATTTTACAGATACACATATATTGCCACATTTTATATAAAATATTTTTATGCTATTGTTGGAAAGAATAATTTCAACCATTTTTGAAATTTATTCTATTGTCAACGAATAATTATTCTACAACTAAGGCTTCCTATTAAGTTGAGATACATTAGACTTTTACTTTTGGGAATAAAAGTAAATAAGTTTTTAAAAATGTGTTAATCTACAGACTGGACAATTTTTTTTCCCATTTTGTTGATTCTGATTTTGAGTGAATGTTCTTTCAAAAATGTGTGTAAAGTAGATAATTTTTTTCATTATAAACTATAGTATTTTAATTTTTAAAGTACTGATGTTTTTTAAAGTGATATCTTTCATTATTAATGTTTTTCCAGTTTGAGTACAATATAATGTTAAGAAAAGTTTGGGTATTTTAGGGGAAAATTACTTATATTTTCTCAACCATAAAAGAAACAATTTTTATTTTTACCTTTTGTTTTCCAGTCTTTACTGTATACATGCTTGATTTGATGTAGCATTTATCATATATACAACATGGATCTAGCTTTTTTGGTTAATATATATATTTTTGATATGTTTCACAGTTTTCATGGTGATAGTGACAATTTTGAAAGGGTATAGGATATTCCATTATGGTCTGCCAACTGTTTTTTGCTATTATAGTGAACATTATAAACTCCTCCTTCTTATAGATATCTTACTCATTTTGTGTTACTTCCTTAGGATACATGATCAGAAATGAGATTACTAGATTAAAAGGATATATATGTTTTATGATTGTTGATACATGTTCTTGAATTAATTTCTGAAAGTCTTTTTATCAATCTTACATTGATACCAGCGGGTATTGAATATTACATGTTTTTTGTAGTTACTCACAATTTTACCGCTCAGATATAATAACTGGAAATTTTTTGGTATACATTCAGCTTTCTCTTTGTTCCTCCCTTTCACCTTTCTACTCACCCTTTTTCCCAAATATCCTTTTTCCTATCTTCTTTCTCCCTTTAATTCCTTTCCTTCTGTCCTTTTCCTTTCGATGTAAGCTTTGTAAATAAATAGGAATCATTTATGTTTAAGCTTTTTGTAAAACCAATCTAAAGAATATAAATGTTTTTTGACTTACAAAAAATTACTTATTACACACACAATACAATATTATAATGAGCCTGAACTTTTCTTATTTATTTATTAATTGCCTTTCTTGATGTGTGAATTAACTATACATTTTTAGGTATTAAATATGATGCTGAAAAGGAAGAAAAATCCTTGCAAGATATTAAACAGAAAGAGTTATCCCGAATTGAAGAAGCCCTTCAAAAAGCAGCAGAGAAAGGTACAATAAGTTTATGTTTTAGATAAATGTACATATACCTATATTTTAGATATATTTAATGCTCTGTAAAGAGGATTCTTTCATAGGCCTTCATAAGTTGTAGTTCCAAAGAAAGAATCTTCTTTTAAAACCATATCTCACAATATTGATTGTAAAGATTTTAATGACACACACTTGGGAATCACTGCCTTTGTGATTATTTTATCTCACTGCCAGTTAAATTTTCTTACTTTTCTTACCAGTCATTTCTACTGTGCTACTTAATGGAGACTTCCCAAATTCTTTGAGTTCTTGCAAGCCTGTTTGTTTTTCCCAAAGGTTAATGATTTCTTTGTCTGCATTTTCACACATGTTGTTGAAAGATAATAAGGTTTGCTATATTAATATAGTGAAATAATGTTTAGAGGAAATGGTGCTGTAATTCTTTTCCTAGCTATCTGTTTATATTATACATGATAGTTTTAAAAACTTGATTTTTCAGATTTCAGCATTTTAACATCTTGTCTCAAGTTTCAATGTTTTGTTTTTATCTAAAAATAAATCTGGTGAGTATTTTAATTTGCTTTATGGAGCAACAATAAGGATAGGATGGAAAAGAGTAGTCTGTAGGATGGTGAGTTGAAGGAGTTTTCCAAGCCTTTCCAAGTTTGGTTTTCTCTTTCAAATCAAATCATACCCCAATTGCAGATTGGGGTGTGAGAATTATAGCATTTTACATCATTTTTGTGTCATTCGGTAGCATGTTTATATATTTCTGTGATGAAAGAAGATGGTACTAAAAATGTTAAGGCATTTCTCTTTGGTCTCTCTTAAAAAATATGGCAAATGTTGAGTTAGAAATGACAAAAATTATGTTTAGATATTATAATAAGGTATCTTTCCTAGCTTAAGCTGCTGATATTTATTTAAATCAATAAGAAATCTCTCTTAAAAGTAGCTTGCTGATTAAAATTCTTTATTAATGATTCTAATTCTTTTTGCCACAAGTGTTTTTCTCTTACTCAGAATTACTGATTCTTTTACAAAAAAGTACTAAATACTTAAAATACAGAGGCTGTCTTAATGGTAGAATTTTTTAAAAGCCTAAACATGTTTTTTCCTTTCGCTTTTCATATTTAACCATATCTTATGTTTCTGCTGAAACTTAAGGATCTATATTTCCATGAAAACAGTTTTCTTCATTTCTAGTACTTTTATGTACCAGATAAAGCAAGGTGGTAGTGGTTTTGTTTTATGACAGTTCAGTGTGAGTATTTCTTTTTATTCAATTTTGGTTAATTAGAAGTAGTTTTATAAAAATGAGGAAAAAGGCTTGGAGAGCACTAAAATTTTATTTCTTTCTTGAATCAATTCAGATTAAATCTGTTTTCTTAACACAAATGTATATAATTATATGTAGTCATCAATAGGTGTATTTATATATGCTTGGATATATTGCTATAACATGTAGTTATACACTTATAATAATTTATAATATGTATAATTAAGTTATATTTTCCCTCTTGAGAAACAAACCCCAAACTCATTATTTTTTTTATTTGGAATGGAAATAGCTGTGATTGCTTAAAAAATATTTTAGTGTTTCCAGTGAACTATAAGAAAAAGCATGGTATATGCTCTCTCCTGTTTTAGTAGTTGACAATCAGCAAAATGATAACCTGCTATACATTTTGTATTAAGTGCCTATGAAATTTTGACTCCTGGGTTTTCAATACTTAGGAAACTTATATGTTTGTGTCTGGCAGAGAGGCTATTGAGGATGATCTGATAAATATATAGGGGATGAACATCTGTAGTATTAAGCTTGTGTAAATGGGGCTGTTAGGCTTATATAATATATAATCATTACATTGTAGTTTCTTGGATGATAAAATTTAGGTTTTTTTGGATAGAACTAAAATTCAGAAAGTGAAACTCAGTTTTAACATTATTACATTAGATTTGTCAGAAAAATGTTTTGAGTATAAAAGATGAATTCAGGAATTGGGAAATATGTTGATACAGGTTTTTTCCTTTAATTGTCAAGAAATACATTTAATTATCTTGACTGCATATAAGTATTTTTTCTAGTTTGTGTGAATATGGATCCTACGTTCATGTAATGTTATTCGTACGAATGATAAGACAACCCTGGCCTTTAGGTGCTTTCTATTTCACCATTATTAATTAATAGTTTTGACTTGATTACCATACTTTATTTTTCATACTTATTATTTTTCCACTTATTTCTTGATTTTAAAAGCACTGTCGTGTATGTATAGAGACTAGGAGGTAAGGAGAGGAAGTGATTCAATTATAAGCACCAGATGATAAAAATGAAAATAGAGTCCTCAGGCTGATCTGCTTTAAAAAATTATTTTTACTTAATTTGTTTCATTTGTTAAAATAAAGTACTGCCCACTATTATGTGGGAAGAAAAGAAAATTGAAATATAAATTCATTTCTAGAGAGCTTGCTTAACTGTAAAAATAAACTTTCTTGATATTTTTCTTCTTTTATTTCACTGTAGTGAGCTTATTTTCCTGGAAAGGCTATTGTAAAGTAAAGGGAAATATTAAGTTCCTAGTGAGACCAAAAGATTTTTAAATGCTATATAGATTCTGTATTTTAAAATGTTAATTTTATCAAAAACTCTAAAATTTTAGAGTTAACATTAACTCTAAAATCAAATAGTTTTTCCAAAAAGACTTATGATGAAAAATGTCAGTTTCGTATTCCACCATTCTCTACCCTCTAGACCCACTCCTTAGAGGGAACCATCTATTTTAGAAATATTAACTTTCTTTGTTGTCTAATGTATTAATGTAAGGCACTATTTTGGATTTCCTGTTACAGTAGTTAAGGAGTTCACCTCTCCTACAATTTTTTCATCCTAAATTCCCCTTTCTGTCTTCTCACAAAATGGTTATATCATAATTTTTGTCCAATTACGAGTCAAAATTTACATTACTATGACAATATAATTATTATTCACTGCATAGGTCAAATAATGTATTGTGATTATATTTCCTTTGCTATGTAGCCTTTTGTTTTTCTTGAATTTGTAAATGCTTCTTGCCTGGTCTTCTTTGTAAATTTATCTTCAATTCTTTTTGTGTACTACATGAAATCTATTTATCATATGACTATCAGTGTTATTTTCCAATTGGCCAAACCCATTTGTTGGTCCTCTCCCTGTTCCCCTGTCCCTCTTGGAGATCTTTCTCTGAACTGGTTGTTTTTTTAGTTCTGCTGCATAATTGTCATCCTGGAACTGGTCTTCACTGCTCTTCTGTTTTAATTCATTGGGTCCCTTGCCTTTTGTTCTTTTTTAGTTTGTTCCTTTGTTTTGCTAGAACATTTCTAATAACTTTTAAGAAAGGATACACTGGATATAATTTTAAAAATCCTTTCAAGTCTGAAAGATTTGTAATTTACTTCCATACTTGTTTGATTTGGCTGGGGATAGAATGCTGGGTTTAAAATTAGAATTTTGAAGGCAAAATCTTCTAACTTCCAGGTACTTTTGAGAAGTCTGATGCTATTCTGTTCAACAGATTGTTGGAAACACAAAAATTAGAAAATTCCTGGAGCCTACTGTTGAAAGACTTCATGTATAGTGATAAATAGGAGAGAGTGTTGAGTCTTATCAAAGAGCTATAGCTAAGAGTGTTACGGGAGTTCATAATGGGCATATTACGTTCAGCCAGAGATCAGGGTGGACACTGAAGGTCTATATTTCAGCTGAGTCTAAAGGATGAGTATGCAGAAAGGAGAGAGGGCATTCTAGGTAAAGGGGACAGTGATGGTAAAGGGGACAGTGAAAAGAAAAAATGTAGAGCATGTATGGGGAGCAGCTAAGAATTTGGAAGTTTGATAGCACGGCCGGACGTGAGTTGGAAAGCTAAGTTTAGGTCAGTTTTAAGAGATTTGAATGCCATGATGGTGATGACAATAATTATTGAGAATTTACTATTTGCGGGTCACTCTTCAAAATGCTTTATGTCAGCTTACTCATTTAATAGTCAAAATTCTATGATACAAAGGCTTTTATTGTTCCCATTATATAGTTGAGAAAGCTGGAAGTTAAATAACTTGTTCTAGGTTATGCTGCTGGAAAATGACAGAGCTAGAATTTGAACTCAGTCTGGCTCTTGACTCTGGTTTATAATGGACTTCAATTGGTAGTCAGTGAGAAAGTAAGTTTTACTTTTTTAAAAGAAATCCGGAGAGTGATGTGATCACAGCTGTGTTTTAGGAAGGTAAGCTTGTAGTGGTGTTTAGGCTGGATTTGAGGAGGGAAATGGAAGATGGTGCTACCTAGCCATCACTGACAAGAATGGATAGAAGGGATTCAGACAATGTGTCTGAAAGGGAACATACACTAAAGTGAGATGAATTCATTTCAGCTGACTCTAAAATTAGCGTAAATATCACAGCAATATTTCATTCTGAAATGGGCAAAATGGTGGGGAAAAAGGGAACCAAAACAGCAGATTTTTGCTTTCTTTGACAATTTGGCAAATCAGTGAGACATTAGCCATAATTGATATTTGTCTATTTTGCTTAATTTAAAATTATTATTTTAATTATTAAGAATTTTTGTTTTAATGTTATGAAAACAAAGTTTATATGTTGAAAGAATGAAAATGGTGTCACTGAAAATATTTCCTTAGAAGTAAGTTGTTTTGGTGTCACTGGATTTTACTTGTTCTGTTACATGATTTCTAATTCTTTGAACTAAGTTTAGACATATTTTATGTGTAAAATTAAAGGTGTCTTTTAAACGCTTTGCATTTTGGTTATCGCTGCCATGCGGATGCAGGCGCACATTCAGGGGAGTTCATATATGGCTTGGAAAACTTTGTTTACAAGGACATCAAGCCTGGTGGGTATGCATGGTTAATTATATTCAGCTACATACAAAATTATATTCTTATCCATGCTTGTGCTTTTAATGGAGTTCATATGACGTGTCATCCTTTTAGAAAATATGGAAATGTAATTCATGTTTTTCCCCTTTACCATCATTTCCTTTTCTCTACCTTCAGCATTTTATTCATTCACCAAATACTTAATGTCTTCTAGTAGCAAGCACTATGCTGGATGCTGAATATTCATGAGGTGAAACAGACACAATCCACTGCCCTTATGAAGCTTACAGTTTGATCTATAGATAACTTTCAGATCTGGACTGCCTTTTTGACTTTAGTTCTGTAGAATAGTAGTTTCTCAATTAAGCAATTCCTCTCCTCTAGCAGTGGTTTTCAGACTTTGTAAAAAGCAGTAAATTAGAACCTTTTATTTTTTGAGTGAGTCTTTATTTAGAACCTTGATAAGAGATGTTTCTGTGACTTTCTTCTCATGTCCTCCCTGATTTGCTTCACCTCTGTAGTAGCTTTGGAGGCACCTGTAGACTACTGTCCTGGACAGCCTCACAAAAGGCAAATTTGAAGGCTCACGGCTTTAGGATTTACAGTAGGATTCTTTTGTATCCTAGGAAGTTTACCAAGCGCATTAAAATAATAATTTCTAATATTTTACACAGTAATTTGATTTATTTAACTGTATTCCCTATAACTTTTCAGGAATTTGTTATATTAGCTCAGTCACACTTAAAATTTCTTTTGATTAAATGGCAAGTGGGGTCTCTATCTCAAAATGTAAGCAATAATAAGCACTATGATATAATTACTTTTTTTTTTTTTTTTTTTTTTTTTGCGGTACGCGGGCCTCTCACTGTTGTGGCCTCTCCCGTTGCGGAGCACAGGCTCCGGACGCGCAGGCTCAGCAGCCGTGGCTCACGGGCTTAGCCGCTCCGCGGCATGTGGGATCTTCCCGAACTGGGGCATGAACCCATGTCCCCTGCATCGGCAGGCGGACTCTCAACCACTGCGCCACCAGGGAAGCCCTGATATAATTACTTTTACTGCGAGAAACTTCTTTAATGTTTAGGTTCATTATGACAAATGGAAGAATAAGTTGCATGCAGATTTCACAGCATTGAATGAAATTACCCTGAAAGGAGTTTCTCTTTGTACAAATTTGCCCCTTGAGTAAGTGTGGCTGACTATGTTAATTTGTC
This sequence comes from Leucopleurus acutus, assembly GCF_964270905.1. Classification (NCBI taxonomy): domain Eukaryota; kingdom Metazoa; phylum Chordata; class Mammalia; order Artiodactyla; family Delphinidae; genus Leucopleurus; species Leucopleurus acutus. The sequence continues at coordinate 131,156,535 of NC_139142.1, read as the reverse complement.
TTTGAGTCACTTTGTTTAATATAAAAGATAGCATGGGGATACTCATGGTCCACTGTCCAGTTTTGTAGGTTGTAATTGAACCAGCTTTCTGTAGTCTGCCAGGGGCAGTGTTTTCTGATCCTACTAGGAGCAGCCTGCCTCCAGGATACAAATGAATTCCACTGGCCCATTCAAACTTGTAACAAAATCATTGGGCAGCATTGCTAAAAACAAAACAAAACAGACAGAGGTCACTATAAAGTAAAACCTCATTGATTCAGAGTTTCCTTTTATTCCAAAAAGGTATATTAGCCTGGATAAAAAAACTAGGCCTAGAATTTGATGATTCTGAAATGAGAATAAGTTTGTTGATGATATCTTTAGTTGTCCAGGACTTTGTGTGTACTTTATAATCCTTTCGTTGTTTTCAGTTTGAGTGTATATTCCTTCCTCGTTAAAAAACAAACAAACAATCCAAAACTTCTAGAGCAGTGGTTTTCAAAGAATAAAAACTATTTTCATAATAATGCTAAGACATTATTTGATGTTTCACTATGTTGACATTGGTGCTGATGGTGCAAAAGTAATGTGTAAAATTGCTGGCTGCCTTAGCATGAATCGAGGCAGTGGCACTGAACTATACTATTAGGAGCCATTGTATTGTTCCTTACCAATCACTCTCAGTAAAAAACAAAATAAAATGGAAAAAGCACCAATTTTACTTAAGAATATCATTGATGAAATAGAAAAATTTTAATTTTAATAAATTACAGCTCTTGAGCATATGTATCTTTGAAGTTTCGTGACAAAAGAGGAAGCATACACAAGGTACTTCTGCAGACTGAAGCAGGATAATTGTCTCAAGGAAAAATACTTGTGCAGTTGTTTGGGTTGTCAGTGAAACCAGTTGCTTTTTTCATGGAAAGCCATTTTATTTGGAAGAACGGCTGACAGACTATTATTACTCAGATTTGGGTGTTTGGTAGACATTTCAACAATACAACTTCAAGAAAAAACAACTGACAGTGTTTGTTGCCAGCAAAAAGATTTGAGTTTCTGAACAAAAATTAGAATTTTGGGGAATTTGTATTTGCCACTTTGAGCTTGATGGCTTCCCATACTTAAAAGACTTTTCTGATGAGAGTTGGTGTGATTTTTGATATTAAATAATAAAGTGACTCAGTGTTTGTAAGATCTGCATAATTCAGTGAAGCAATATTTCCATATTATCAGTGGGTGGTAAAAAATTATGAATGTATAAAAGAGCAAGGTAGACTGATTTTAATTAAGACGAAAGATACACTGATAGAGTTTCAGTTTCCAAGGTGCAACTTTAAGAAGCTATCACTAGTTGAGTTTGGTGTAGTATCCATAATTGCATGAAAAGACCGTGAAGATGTTCCTTCCTTTTCGTATTACATATCTGTAGTTAGGTCAGATTTTCTTCACATACTTCAATCTAAACAACATATACCAAAAGAGCAAAGGCAGAAGCAGATAATTGAATCCAGCCGTCTTCTACTAAGCCAGACATTAAAGACATTTGTAAGATTGTAAAACCATGCCACCCTCCTCACTACAACTTTTTGTTTGGAAAATATAGTTATTTTTCATAAATACATGTTAACTGTACTATCACATAATGGGTTTTTTTTTAATGAGTTAATATTAAAAAGATTTTCAGTGTTGATTTCCAATATGGTAAATATCAATAGCTGTAACCCACACTAATGAAAAGCTATTTAAGGTTCTTAAATTGTAAGTGTGTTAAAGGAACCCTGAGACCAAAACATTTGAGAACGGCTTTAGACAGTGACTGGGGATCATGAATTTATTGTCCATCCGATTAAACAGAAACTCTCTCTTAAGAAATATGTAGTACTCAGATTAGATTTTGCAACAATTTGAAGATGTTTAAACGTGGTGCATCTAACACTGAGATCAAAGACAGAACTAGAACAAATGTGAAACCAGAAAGATAATAGGAGGTCAGGTGAGAAGAGTGAGTTATGGTAGATTCTAAACCCAGGCAGCTGAACTCCTGTCTCCGAAAGCTTCCTACTTAAGTGGGATGGTTTTCAGGGCTACTCTGGCTTTCTTAGCTGTTTCTTTTCAAATGGTATTTCGTTGAGAACTTAGTCTTTTTCTGAATGTTTAATTTATAAATGAAAAAGGCTTAGGGAACATCACTGTGACAAGAACTACTGGTAATAGCAAAGTCCAGATTTTGTTATACGTTTATTAAATATTTTCTTCTTGAAACTTAGGGTTTTATTCTTAAAAACCAGGATTTGATTCTTAGTTTTTTGTAGTGACAGGACCATTTGCTTTAAAATATCAAGGAAGAACGAGTTTAAAATTTTAAGCTAAATATCATGTATATTCTCTCAAATATATGTAACATTAACTGAGCTTATATTTTTATTATAATGTTCAGATGTGGATTTTTTTGATTCATTTGAACAGATACGTATCATGTGCTTTGTGCCTAGGTGTTAGGATAATTCCTGTCCTAATGAAGACTCCTGCCTGGTAACAAGACAGTTGTGCAAACATTTCAAATACAGTGTAATCACTGCTTAATGGAAGTCTATATAAGGTGCAGGGGTAGATGGCCTTGGAGATGCTTGGAAGAGTCAAAGAAGGCTTCACACAGGCTGTAGTGCTGGACCTGAGATTTGGAAGCCTCCTAGGAATTTGCCTGGTAAAGAACTTCAGGGAGAGGAAACCAAGTTCAGGGAATGAAACATGTAGAGGCATTAGGCATTAGAAAGTTACGGTTTGTTTTGGAAAGTGTAAGTAGTATTCCTGAAGTATCCAGTGCAAGGATGAGTGGCAGAAGATAGAACAGGACAGGGTGATAGGGGTCGGATCATGAAAGGACCTTTGTGTCATGCAGACACTTTCTCATTTTATCTGGCAGGCTGCAGAGAGCCTTTAAAAGAATTTTGAGCAGGGAATTAACAGGCCTGAATAGTATTTTAGAAGATGCAAGTCTGGTGGCGGTATAGAAGGATGTTAGGTTGGAGGTAACAGTGGAGACTGGAGGCAGGGGAGACCATACAGAGGCAGCCCCAAGAGCGTGGACTGGAGTTGATGTGTAATAGGCAGTTGAATGTAACGATTTGTAAGTTGGGTAAGATAGGTTTGGGTTAATGCCATGAAGTGAGGCAGTGCCAAATAAAAGTGAATGAGGTGTTAAAGGAATTATTAAGCTAATTTCAGTGTACAAGTCCATGTACTTTTTTTGCCCTTTTTGTATTCTTTATGTCCTCAAGTTATTAAAGTATTCTGCTTGTGAGGTGTATCATCCAGAGGAAGTCATCTGTCGGCAGCCTACCCATTCATTTCATTTGTGTTCCTGTGTTCCTACCACACACTTATCAAAACCTTTCTCTGAAAGTCTTTTTATCCTGTTATTATTACATTTCCAATATTTTGGTAATGCTGAAATGAAACATTAAACTTCATACTGTAAGCAGTCATAAATATTATAAAGGGCATTCTGTATGGCTATTTTACCCAATTTTTGTATAATTGCACCTGCCAAGTTATTTTCTAGATTAAAGAAGGTTATTCTAGACTAAAGAAGGTTTGTGAATTTCTGCTTGTATTGAAATAACAGATCAGTTTAGAATAAAGTAAGGTGAGTTGTACCAAAATTTGCTGTCAGGAAGAAGTCTCTTGTTTTCTTTTCTGTCCTCTCATCTGCTAACTTGAATTTTATCCTTTTCTCACTAAAATGCTTCCACTGAGAAGGACGTAAACGTAAAAAGCACAAAAAACATTTTAAGAAACCTTTTAAAGGTCTTGATCGCTCAAAAGGTAGGTAAAAGTAGTTTTTATGCCACGTGTTATTTATACACATTGCCACTTAATTTCTGTCTTCAAAGGTCAAATGAATGTTCGATTACAATGTAGCTTCAAAAATAAGTTTTAATTTGAAAATGCATATTAAAATCTAAAATCTAAAATAAAAGAAGGACACTGGAATAGGTTGTAATTTGCATTGAGTAATGCCTTAGCTATCGTTTGGTCATTGATTATGAACTATGTGAGAATTTCAACTCTTTTTTTTTTTGAATCTTATTTTTTATACAGCAGGTTCCTATTAGTTATCTGTTTTATACAGATTAGTGTATATATGTCAATCCCAATCTCCCAATTTATCACACCACCACCACCCCCTGCCACTTCCCCGCCTTGGTGTCCATACGTTTGTTCTCTACACGTGTGTCTCTACTTCTGCCCTGCAGACCGGTTTATCTGTACCATTTTTCTAGGTTCCACATATATGCATTCATATACGATATTTGTTTTTCTCTTTCTGACTTACTTCACTCTGTATGACAATCTCTAGATCCATCCATGTCTCTGTAAATGACCCACTTTTGTTCCTTTTTCTGGCTGAGTAATATTCCCTCAAATATATGTACCACATCTTCTTTATCCATTCGTCTGTCGCTGGGCATTTAGGTTGCTTCCATGACCTGGCTATTGTAAATAGTACTGCAGTGAACATTGGGGTGCATGTGTCTTTTTGAATTATGGTTTTCTCTGGGTATATGCCCAGTAGTGGGATTGCTGGGTCATATGGTAATTCTAGTTTTAGTTTTTTAAGGAACCTCCATACTGTTGTTCTCCATAGTGGCTGTATCAATTTACATTCCTACCAGCAGTGCAAGAGGGTTCCCTTTTCTCCACACCCTCTCCAGCATTTGTTGTTTGTAGATTTTCTGATGTTGCCTGTTGTAACTGGTGTGAGGTGATACCTCACTGTAGTTTTGATTTGCATTTCTGTAATAATTAGTGATGTTGAGCAGCTTTTCTTGTGCTTCTTGGCCATCTGTATGTCTTCTTTGGAGAAATGTCTATTTAGGTCTTCTGTCCATTTTTTGATTGGTCTTCTGACCATTTTTTGTTTTGTTTTGTTTTTGCGGTACGCACGCCTCTCACTGTTGTGGCCTCTCCCATTGCGGAGCACAGGCTCCTGACGCGCAGGCTCAGCGGCCATGGGTCACAGGCCTAGCTGCTCCACGGCATGTGGGATCTTCTCAAACCGGGGCATGAACCCGTGAACCCTGCATCAGCAGGCAGACTGTCAACCACTGCGCCACCAGGGAAGCCCTTCTGACCATTTTTTGATTTGGTTTGTTTTTTTAATATTGAGCTGCTTGAGCAGTTTATATATTTTGGAGATTAATCGTTTGTCCGTTGATTTGTTTGCAAACATTTTCTCCCATTCTGAGGTTTGTCTTTTCGTCTTGTTTGTAGTTTGCTTTGTTTTGCAAAAGCTTTTAAATTTCACTAGGTCCCATTTGTTTATTTTTGTTTTTATTTCCATTACTCTAGGAGGTGGATCAAAAAAGATCTTGCTGTGATTTATGTCAAAGAGTGTTCTTCCTATGTTTTCCTCTAAGGGTTTTATAGTGTCCTGTCTTACATTTAGGTCTTTAATCCATTTTGAGTTCATTTTTGTGTATGGTGTTACGGAGTGTTCTAATTTCATTCTATTACCTGTAGCTGTCCAGTTTTCCCAGCACCACTTATTGAAGAGACTATCTTTTCTCCATTGTATATCCTTTCCTCCTTTGTCATAGATTAGTTGATCATAGGTGTGTGGGATTATCTCTGGACTTTCTCTCCTGTTCCATGGATCTATATTTCTGTTTTTGTGCCAGTACCATATTGTCTTGATTACTGTAGCTTTGCAGTATAGTATGAAGTCAGGGAGTCTCAGTCCTCCAGCTCCATTTTTTTCCCTCAAGATTGCTATCTGGGAGAATGTTCCTTGTGCACTTGAGAAGAAAGTGTAATCTGCTGTTTTTGGATGGAATGTCCTATAAATATTAATTAATCCTCTCTGGTCAATTGTGTCATTTAAAGCTTGTGTTTCCTGGTTAATTTTCTGTGTGGATGATCTGTCCATTGGTGTAAGTGAGGTGTTAAAGTCCCCCACTATTACTATGTTACTGTTGATTTCCTCTTTTATAGCTGTTAGCAGTTGCCTTATGTATTGAAGTGCTCCTATGTTGGGTGCATATATATTTATATGTAGAGCTGGTGTGGTGGTGCTGATTTCTCTTAGCTTTTGCTTGTCTGTAAAGCTTTTGATTTCTCTGTCGAATCTGAATGAGATCCTTTCTGGGTAGAGTAATCTGGGTGGTAGTTTCTTCCCTTTCATCACTTTAAATGTATCATGCCACTCCCTTCTGGCTTGTAGAGTTTCTGCTGAGAAATCAGCTGTTAACCATATGAGAGTTCCCTTGTATGTTATTTGTCGTTTTTCCCTTGTGGCTTTCAATAATTTTTCTTTGATTTTTGTCAGTTTTATTACTATGTGTGTCAGCTTGTTTCTCCTTGGGTTTATCCTGCCTGGACTCTCTGTGCTTCCGGGACTTGGGTAGCTATTTCGTTTCCTATGTTAGGGAAGTTTTCGACTATAATATCTTAAAGTATTTTCTCAAGTCTTTTCTGTCTCTCTTCTTCTTCTGGGACCCCTATAATGTGAATGTTGTTGTGTTTAATGTTGTCCCAGAGATCTCTTAGGCTGTCTTGATTTCTTTTCATTCTTTTTTCTTTATTCTCTTCTGTGGCAGTGAATTCCACCATTGTCTTCCAGGTCACTTATCCATTCTTCTGCCTCAGTTATTGTGCTGTTGATTCCTTCTAGTGTATTTTTCATTTCAGTTATTATATTGTTCATCTCTGATTGTTTGTTCTTTAACTCTTCTAGGTGTCTGTTCTTTAATTCTTCTAGGTCTTTGTTAAACATTTCTTGCATCTTCTCAATCTTTGCCTCTATTCTTTTTCTGAGGTCCTGGATCATCTTCACTATCATTATTCTGAATTCTTTTCCTGGAAGGTTGCCTATCTCCGCTTCATTTCTTGGGTTTTATCTTGTTCCTTCATCTGGTACAAAGTCTTTTGCCTTTTCATTTTGTCTGTCTTTCTGTGAATGTGGTTTTCCTTCCACAGGCTGGAGAATTGTAGTTCTTCTTGCTTCTGCTCTCTGCCCTCTGTTGGAGAATTTCAAGTCTTGAACTTGTATTTTCCTGTTTTTTATAGATAAACCAAAAGAAGCCAAAAAGGATACATTGTTGGAAAAATTGGCAACTCAAGTAATTAAAAATGTACAAGTAAAAATCACAGACATTCACATTAAATATGAAGATGATGTAAGTAACTTACTTTACTTGGTTTAAGTTAGTAATTAAGTGTGTATTTTATGACACTAATTCTTGATTTGCCCATAAATAGCAATTTTGAATCCAAGATAGATTTTTTTTCCTGATTAGTACACTACCATATCTCCTTCCTTGTGTTAGGCTTTTTTCATCCGGCATTAATGTGTGTACATATATCATAAAACTTCCATATGTTCCTTTCTAAAGCTAATTTAAGAGATTTTTGGATTTTTCTCTATCATTTATTTTGAATTTTGTTTAAAGACTTAGACTAATATATCTTTAAGGAACTAATTTTTTTTATTAATAACAAAAAATTAGTTTCCAGAGGTGATGAAGTAATCGTTTATAATGGTAGTTGGTAGAGAGGGGACTAAAATCCAGGTCTGTTGGCTGCTAGTCTCATTCACTTTACTTTCCACCATGTTGGATTTTAACACCCACAGCTACTCACACACATGTGTAGCAATATTTAGAAACCACACTTCACTTATAAGCAACAGTTTAACATTAGTTGATTAAGAACTGTTTTACTGATTAATTTTAGTTAAAATGTAACAAATATTTTGAACTTAATAGGCACTGCTTTGTCTTAAAGTTCGAAACATACATGAGGAGCCTTGAATTTTTTTCATTTACCTAACAAATTGGAAATGCTTTTTCATCTTTTCCAAAAATGAGTTTGCTTTCTTTTTTGTTTGCTTTAAGTTTGGATTGAATTAAAGTCATACTGCCATGTATAGAATTTATTTTACTTTCCTGATAAGTTCCTTTTGTAACTAAATATTCAGTAAGACACACTTGTAGTTTTTCAAGATACACCATCTCTATCTTACATTGACTTTTATGTTTTGGTTTTTCTGTAGTCATTACACTGAATTTTGCTAACAAATAATGTCTAAAAACCAAAATAATAAATCTCCTTGTTTAAAACAAACTTAGGAAAATAAAATTGACTCACCCCATCTTGGAAGTAAAAGACTTATTCTTAAAGCTAATGGCATGTTGGTGAATGATAATCTCAGTTTAAACTTAAACTAAGCTTTTTTATTGAGCAAATACAATTCAAAAGGTACATTATTTCTTTCTCTTTAATGAAGAAATACAGAGATGCATAGGAGTGGGACAAGTAATATCAATTACATTTAAATTGCTGTCAGCGACAAAATATATTAAAATAACCTAAAGGAAAAAAATTAAAGCACAAAGGGATCTTCCTTCTATTGCCTCTTTCAATGTGATTACCTTAATTATTGTGTCTAGAAGGATAGTGAAAAATATAGAAATGGGGGGAGGAAAAGTATGATTATCATAAAGATGTTCTTTGTATGATAGCAATAATTTATGGGTAGTGCATTAGCAGCTGAGGAGTTGTGTTTTATTAAAGTTCCTTCTGAAATAACTGCAAGTTATTTTGAGCTTGATATCCATAGGTATAAAAAGATGAATATGGGAATGAGGGGAAATACATTTTGCCACAAATCATAATATATCTAATATTAAAAACAAAGCTCACAAAGCTCTTTGTGCTTTGCAGGTATACCAGAGCATGCATTTAGGTGACTAAACTCAAGTCTGTGGTGGATGATTTAGAACATGATTTTTCTCCTCTCTCTAGTTTCCCTATTTTCTTTCATGACCAAAAAACACTGACTTTTGGACATCTTTGAGATGTCGAAAACAATGACATCGTACACCCCATGGCACGGTTTAAGCACTGTGTATAAATATAATTTAGGTATTGAAGATGAGAAATAGAAGTTTAACATTGGCATATTTTGAGTTAAGGGATTCAGGAAATTAAATGTTAAGAATCTTGAAGCATCTTCTAACAAACCATTTTTAAAGTGTCCGGGAAATTAAAGGCTTAAATAGACAGTTCACATTTCTAAATGTGAAAATCTTAAATGTTTTAAAAATAATTTAGTGGCATGGTTTTACCTGCAACTCCTTGTTTTTTATCTATGGAGAACATCTTTAATGGTATATACATAAAGAGACTGTCTCTTTTAAACTATGTAGACAAGAGTCTGTTTAGTCCTAGTGAGTGAATCTTCTCACTTCTAGTAAGAAAATAGTTCCACTAGGAAAGTATCATGTTAGTGTCATGCCTACAAAATATGGAAAATCCCAGCCATGTTACTGTCTTCCTTCCGTTTCTTTTACACAAATCCGTTTGGTTGCGTTACTTTTAAACTCATTGTCCTATGTTGCCTATTGTAGAGTGGAGAATGGATTTACCCTCACTATCAGTATATTTTAATGTCACCTTTTTTTCTTTGATAGGTAACAGATTCAAAGCGGCCTCTTTCATTTGGTGTCACACTGGGAGAACTTAGTCTATTGGTAAAGTTACCTTATTTAAAATTTCTGTGGAACCTGTGAAATATCATTCTGAAGTCACGGGGTGAATTTCCTAAAATCAGCTATTACTACAAATAGCTGTTTTATTTTTACGTGTAATCTTTCTACAGCTTTTCTAGGAATTTACAACTTTTAGTGATACTTTTATTATAGTCTCTAATTATTTTGATTTACCTTTGAATTTAACAGATTTCAAAATATCAAGAACAAGTGTTTTGAAAGTATTAAAAGCTGTATCTTAACTCTTTAGTAAATTAGGGGAAGATAGATTTCTATAGAGTCATGTTATTGTTCATAGTATAATTTCCAAATAGTTTATACATTGTATCTGTTTATTATATTGAAATGTACATAAGCTAATTTATTTTGATTAAGTATTTTATAATGCAGTTTGGTTTTCCTCTTAAAGGTCTTTAAGGATATAGAGTGTGTATATCCAGGTTGGACATTTTTTTACTATTATGGACAACTAAGTGGTAGGAAACATGTTTTAAAGTTAAGGACAGTGAGCAGTAGATCATACAGGGTACATTTTTGCCTTTTGATTAGTTATATGAAGAGGGCCTTAGTAGGGAAAGAAGACGAAGAAAAAAAGAAAGAGAAGTAGACTATTAAACAGAAAAAGGACATTGTTACATGGAGGCCTTAAGAAGATACATGCATGCAGAGAAGTAGAGGTATACATCAGCTGAAGATCAAAGCAGAAAAATGAAAGAAAAGGTACTGGAGAAACAAAGGAAAGGGAGTCAAGGAAGCTAGTGTTTAATACACTGTTTATCCTCTGCTTGTTTCCAAAATGAATTTGAAGTAGCTTTCAATAAAAAAGAAATAATACTATAACACTTCTAAAGAAACCAGAATCTGTGTTCTGAAAGGCAGAGAGATAATTGTTCCAGAAAAATGAGACCAGTAATATTAGTCATAAGTGAACTCACTGTTTAATGTTGAGATTCTAGAAGACCAAATGAAAAATACAAAATAGTCACACAGTTCCCATTGACTGATAACAGGCATTCTAAGGATGGTGTGTAGTTTCCTTAGTGTGCGCTGTTGTTTGATCCTCTGTATCTTTGCTCAGGTTGTTCATATGGTTTTCTTTGCCTGCGTTATTCTTTTCCCTTAATCTGCCTGGTGATTCTATTCAGGTTTTAATAGTTCCTTCCGATGCTACCGTCTTTCTCATTCTTTTTTTTTACTTCACTTTTAGAAGTTACCATTCCTTCTTTTATGTTCCCCATTATATTTTATCAAAGCACCTGTGACACATTACTGAACTGGTTATCATGTTGGTTTCCTTCTATCCAGCCTTCATTCATTGATACAATAGTACCTATATTTTAGTGTTTTTGTGATGATTAAATTAGATAGTTTGTGTAAAGCATTTGGTACATTGTCTGGCTCAGTTTCTGCTTCACCTACTACATTGACTATTATAACAACAATAATAGCAAACTTAACTCTTTCTGTATCTATACCATTCCTTCTTTCCATCTTTCCACTTACAAACTAACTTTTATATCTAAGATAAGCTTCCCACCTCTGATCTGGATCCCGTCATCCCCCATGTCCTTAGGAGGCTTTTTCCCCCTTTTCTCTCACCCCCTCCTACCTTTTGCCTTTTCTTCCTTATTTCTGTCAATTTCCTTCTCTTTCCTAAATCTTCAACCCTTCTTCTTCCCTCTTCTCCCTTCCCTACCTCCTTCTTCTAAGCATTTAAATACATTCAAGCGTCTCTTTTATATTAAAATTAAAAAGCCTCTCCTTAACCTTCTCCCACTGCACCCAGGCCCCATCTAACTATTGCCTTCTCCTTCTCTTCTTTCTAAGTTTGTGAGAAAAGTCTCTACCTTTGCTATCTTTATTTCCCCACCTCCTAATGACTCCCTACCCACTATACTCTTATTCTACTGCTCCACTGAAACTGCTCTTAACAAGTTCATCGGTAATGCCCTGGCCGCTTAAGTAAGTTTATTTTAGTTTATCTCACAGCAGCTTTTGGCATTGCTGACCATACTGACTTTGTAGAAACATGGTCGTGCTGTGATTTCCATATTCTCCTGGTTTTCTTCCTACTTCGCAATAATTATTTATTTATTTAGTTTTTACAAGAATGTGGACTTCTTCAATAGTTTATAGGCTGGCTTTCTGTTTTTATTCATACCCAATTCCTTCCACACACAGACACAGAGTAGCTCAGTAATTATTTTCTGAATGAATGAACTCAGTTAAATTAGAACCTCCTCAATTCCATTTTCACTGTTCCTTTGATTTTGTAATATAAATATGTAAAGAAACAGGTAACTAACATTAGCAATCATTAGCTAAATGTCTTTTTATTCCCAAGTTATTTTGTTACGGTTATTAGAGCACTGTTTTGTTGATACATATATTTCATTTCAAAGTTACTCTTTTTTTTTTCTTTTAGACTGCAAATGAATACTGGACTCCATGCATATTAAATGAAGCAGAAAAAATTATATACAAGGTATTAGACTAGACTTTTTAATCCATTTATTTTCCTAAGTACAAACACTTAATGTATTTTCTTCAAGAAACCTTGATGGAGCAGAATATGCCATTGGAATATGAGTTAAAAGTTTTGGGTCCAGTTTTGGCTCTGCTACTTACTATGTGACCTTCTGTAATCACTTAACCTATTCTGAGGTTTAGATTCTTCACCTAGAATATAAAGAAACCGGATAAAATTAATGTTTCCCAAATTGTATTCGTGGAGCATAATATACCATTGGAATGTGGGTTAAAAGTTTTGGGTCCAGTTTTGGCTCTGCTACTTACTATGTGACAACCTTCTGTAATAACTAACCTATTCTGAGGTTTAGATTCTTCACCTAGAATATAAAGAAACTGAATAAAATTAATGTTTCCCACTTTGTACTTCATGGAGCATTAGGTAATTAAGATATTATCAGATTTGTTGAAAAAATATTCTCTGGTCAAGTAAGATTACTGACTAAAGTAGAAAGCTGTACATAGTTAAACAGGTACATTTTATTTTGTTTTAAACTCCAGGACTTCACAGTACTTTAAATATGTTAATAAACATTGTGAATCTTTAAGAAGGATATTTAGTATGTAGCTTTCCCCACCTTTGTTCATCATAGAATCCTTTCCTCTCACCCCTCCCTTGAAACAGCCATTTGTAACCACTGGAGGAATCATGTCTTTCTTCCTTTTTTCTTTTTTATAAATTTATTTATTTTTGGCTGCATTGGGTCTTTGTTGCTGCGCGTGGGCTTTCTCTAGTTGCAGCAAGCGGGGGCTACTCTTCCTTGGGGTGCACGGGCTTCTTATTGCAGTGGCGTCTCTCGTTGCAGAGCACAGGCTGTAGGCGCGCAGGCTTCAGTAGATGTGGCACACGGGCTCTAGAGCGCAGGCTCAGCAGTTGTGGCGCACAGGCTTAGTTGCTCCACGACATGTGGGATCTTCCTGGAGCAGAGCTTGAACCCATGTCCCCTGCATTGGCAGGCAGATTCTTAACCACTGCGCCACCAGGGAAGTCCTGAATCATGTATTTCTTATTCAGTGAAATATTTACAGTCTGTTAAATACTAAATTCTCAATAAATATTTGATCACTGAATGAATGAATCCCCTTGGGAATAGTGTTCCTGGAAGCACAATTTAGCAAATGCTAGATTAATAATAAAGTCTCTGTATAACATACATATATTTTCCTCCATTTTTGCAATATCTCCTTTCCTTTAAAAGTTCAAAATGGCAACTGGAGAATTTTGGGGTAGTGAACATGAGAATAATCTCTTAATATTGATTCATAATTTCAGTGTGTTAGTTACCTGACCTTTTCCATTTTCTTCTATAGCTTATACGGCTTGATAGTCTCAGTGCCTACTGGAATGTTAACTGCGTCATGTCTTACCCGGAGTCAAGGGAACACATCTTGGTAATTTCAGTTCGTACCTTGAAGAGCTAACCACACTCCCTAGATTTGTTTTACATAGCAGTCTTTAATGAGGACAGGATATCAGTCTTTTGTTTAAGTTGTATGTAACTAAGTCAGAAGTGTGCAACACAGTTTTTGGAATCACTCTATCTTTAAAAAAAAGCACTTTTGATTTTGAAGATCTTTGTGAAATCATTCGCTTGACAGTGAGATGAGAACCTATACTATCACATTAAAACTGTGTTTATGGTTTTTTACACTCTCATTTTGATGGTATTCTGGTTGCATTGTGGAGTTTCATATGAGAATGATTACTTGAAGGGTATTGTAAAGAAAGCTGATACCTTTCAGATCAAAAAATGTGTTCTTAGCAAATGTTTTAAGCATTTGTGATGATGCATTCTTGAATAGTGAACGATTGCTTCAAAACTAAGCGTGCTAAGCCAGTCTTAGTCATGTTTATTTACTTAGAGAAAGGAAGAACAGTTGAATTTTCTGAATTGAATTAATTCCAATCAGAAAGATATTGTAACATTAGGTTAATTTGCCTTTGTCTAGAAAGTGTTTGAGATCCTAATTCATGGATGTGTGTGTGTGTGTATGTATATATATATGTGTATATATGTATGTACACATATACACATTTTAAGTCAAAGGGGAACACAGTCTTAAAATCTTGTTTCCAGATATTTAGAATTTATAAAAATTATCTACTAAAGTATTATTCTAAAGAAATATATCTGTAAATAGTGCTCAGTGTGTTTTTCTTATGGACTAATAATTGTGAAGATGGGAATAAAGATATTGATTTAGGACCAAATTTGTGTGTGTGTGTGTTTGTGTCTGAATATGTATGCATTTTCTTTTTCATTCTCATATAATTCAAATTTTTTGTTTAGGGTCAGCTGAAAAGTGAAATTCTTACAAGTAACAATATACCCCCAAACCATCAATACAGTAAGTAATGGTAAAAGTTTATTTCACGTTATAAGAAGCATGGAATTAAATACTTTATTTTAAACTACTTTTTCTGATAAAGTTATTTTGACAAAGAGAAAGTATTAATTTTTTATGTTAGTTTTATTATACAGCATATTTGGTATATAATTTAGTATTTAGAAATAGATTATAACACACCACTGGAGAGTGCTAAGGGCACTGTGGCTGTAGTTCACTTCCAACAGTTAACCCCCTTGACCTCCACGTTTTCTTCCTACCTTGTTATTGTCTACTTTGTTTTAGGAATTAGGTTTTCTTTTCTTTGTTTAATAACGAAATCTCTGAGATCTTGATATTCAGGATCTGAGCATGTCACTATTGCAGTATTAAGACAGACTGACTACTCCAGAGATTTTTTTTTAATGAAGTATAGTTGATTTACAATATTATGTTAGTTTCAGGTGTACAGCGTAGTGATTCTGTATTTTTACAGATTATACTCCATTGTGGATTATTATAAGATAGTGGGTATAATTCCCTGTGCTATACAGTAAATCCTTATTGCTTATCTATTTTATGTATAGCAGTTTGTATCTGTTAATCCCATAACCCTAATTTGTCCCTTCTCCTTCCCTCTCCTCTTTGGTAATCACAAGTTTGTTTTCTACATCTGTGAGTTGTTTCTCTTTTGCATATACATTCATTTGTATTATTTTTTAGATTACACATATAAGTGATATCATATTTGTCTTTCTCTGTTTTATTTTACTAAGCATAATATTCTCTAGGTTCATCCACATTGCTGTAAATGGCAGTATTTGATTCTTTTTTTATGGCTGAGTAATATTCCATTGTATATATGTACCACATCTTAATCCATTCGTCTGTTGATGGGCACTTGGGTTGCTTCCATGTCTTGGCTATTGTAAATAGTGCTGCTGTTAACATTGGGGTGCATGTATCTTTTCAAATTAGTGTTTTTATGTTTTCAGGATATATACCCAGACGTGGAATTGCTGGGTCATATGGTAGTTTTATTTTTGTTTTTTTGAGGAACCTTCATATTGTTTTCCATGGTGGCTGCACCAATTTACATTCCCCACCGACAGTGCACAAGGGTTCCCCTTTCTTCACATCCTCTCCAGCATTTGCTATTTGCAGACTTTTTGATGGTATCCATTCTGACAGGTGTGAGGGGGTACCTCATTGTTGTTTTGATTCATATTTCTCCAGAGATCTTTTTTCAGTAAGCTTTTCTATCTCTTGGCAGCCTCACCTTTACTTATTTTTAAATAGATCTCTAACAAAGCTGCCTCTGTATTTATCCCATTCATTTTCTCCATTTCAGTTTTGTTCTAAAGATGCTATTCTTTTGTTTTTATTTAGTGTACCACTTGATGTTTGTTCTCAGCTTTCATGCCAGTGTTCTTCTATACTCCATACTACTCTCATTCACTGTTGTTTTCTTCTTATTCTTTTATAGCTAATTGCCTTTATATGAGAGCTGGCTGGCACTTCCTCTTTATGTCCACAAACCTCTCTATTAAACGATGACAGAGTTTTTGGATACTGTTAGTTTGTGAGAGCATTTAGTTTCACTCATGAAAGAACTTGTTCAGAAAAATCTACAACTTTTTTCTGAGACATGTTTCATTTATAAATAACCTCTAAATAAGTTAAAATTTTTATACAGTCTTATGCAAATTGTAACTACTATAAGATACCACAATTTATATAATTTTAATACTATTTGCAATTAAAATTTATTACATTACTTTGCTCTGTCATCTTCCCTAATATGCTTTTTCATACTACTTCTCAACTTCAAAAATATTGCCTTTAGTTGAGTCTAAGATTATGTATGTAATGATCATTTTGAAAATTATAAAGTAGTAGGCAATTTTTTTCTGGGTAATATGAATTTCATTCATGATTCTGTTCCTAAATTCTGACTATGATTAAATAATATGGAAAGTAATCAAATTTTGTTTCCTACATTGTATTAGTATTTTTTGGGGGGGGGGCATGTCAGGCAATACTTTATAATTATTTTTTAAATTTTTATTGGAATGTAGTTGATTTACAATGTTGTGTTAGTTTTAGGTGTACAGCAAAGTGAATCAGCTTTACATATACAGATATCCACTCTTTTTTAGATTCTTTTCCCATATAGGCCATTGCAGAGTATTGAGTAGAGTTCCCTGTGCTATACAGTGATCTGTTTTATATATAGTAGTGTGTATATGTCAATCCCAATCTCCCAATTTATCCCTCCCCCTGTATTATTATTTTTAATGAATACTAAAATCATTAAATGTTTTGTAGCAAGGAAGGGAAACATAATTTTACACAGACTGTGAATAACCAAGATTAGATTGTCTATATTTTGTACATTTCTTACTTAGAAGCATAAAGCGCCAGTTTCCTCTTTGGAGATTCCACTTTTACATTGAATTTGACAGTTTGTATTATGCAGATAAGTAGATGCTTACATAGTTTTTGGTAGTGATTTTTTTACATATTTTTGGTTATTTTTCTTTACTTTCAAAGTAACAGTGTTCTCATAATTATTTACAGTTGCTCATATGTAAGGGCATGTAAACATATCTTACGTCTTCCCATGTTATATAAGTTTTCCAGCCAATATCAGCCTCTGCAAAACTCTACATGAATCCTTATGCAGAAACAGAGCTCAAAACACCTAAACTTGATTGGAACATAGAAGTACAAAATATTGCCATTGAATTGACCAAACCTCAGGTAAGATTCATTTGGGTATTTATAGCTTTGATTAACCTTGAATTTCAGTGGCTTTTGTCCTCTGTGATTATTCCTTCTCCAGTGCTCTGGTGGTTCTTTTGGTTTGTTATGTTGAGATTTGATATATCTCCTAAAAATAGATTATATGTGTATTTTTAAAAGAAAATAAATACCATATATAAGAAATAGTTTTCCTTCATTTTATCTGATTTTTCCCTTCTTGGTGGAGAATCTTACCAAATTATAGTGAATGACATGATTCCCATTTAATTCCCAGTTCTTGATGGAGGGTTTTAATAGTTTTTTTCTTCCTCAGATTTTAATAGCAGACACTCTTACATTAAATATTGTTCACTTAATTTTTAGAATAGCTATGTTGGCAAGCTTCTTTTCCTTCACTTGTTTCTCACATTTGGTTATGTGCCTAAGGAGTTTGGATAAGACATCTGGAGAACTGGAAGTGAAAGGAGGATGGGAGATTTAGCTAACTGAGCTTTTAGCCCAGTGCAGTCCAGTACAAATATAATGCAAGTCATATGGGTAATTTTAAATTTTCTAGTAGCTGCATTAGCAAAATAAAGAAAAGAGGAAAACAATTACTAAAATGAATAACATTTTATTTAACATACCCAAAATATCATTTCAACATGTAATCAAAATTAAAAATTGTTACAATATTTTATATTTTTATTTTTTTCTTAAGTCTTCAAAATCTGGGGTTTATTTTATACTTACAAATACATTTAAATTCAGACTATCCGCATGTTAAGTACTGAATAGCCGTGTGGTAACTCTTAGGTAGAGTTGCGTTAAGAAAAAATGGAGAAGAAGCTGGACTTCCCTTCTTTATTTTGCCTATAGTTGTGTGTGTGTGTTTCCCTCCATTTGAGCTGTTTACCAGAAACACACAGAGTTGTTGTATTGGTGGTTAAGATGGGTGGTTAAATAGCTTTATCTTGCTTTAGTTATGCAATAATTTTCTGGAGCAATTTGAAATTCAGCTTATAGATAACCACTGCTTGAAATGATGGTCCAGAGAAAAATATGTAGTTTTAGGAATCGGCATGTTTCATGTTAGTAGTTACAGATACCATATTTCATTGGTTCTAAGATTTACATTTATTTCACACTTTAATATATTTGAAAATAGGATGTATATTATTATTGGTGGTATGACAGTTTAATTGGCAGTACTGTTTTCTTTTGTAGTAGAACTTAAAATTATCTTACAACTTATAATCATTGTTGTCTTAAATCTGATGAAATATATTATTGAATTACCAGACAACTATGATATTCATTGTTCAGAGAGTTTGAAGTCTCACTATACTGAAAATATAACAGAATTTGGTGTTTATTCACGTGTGTGATGTAACAAACGTTAACTTGGTTTTTGTTTTAATAGTACTTAAGTATGATTGACCTTTTGGAATCAGTGGATTATATGGTTAGAAATGCTCCTTACAGGAAATATAAGCCTTATTTACCACTTCATACCAATGGTCGACAATGGTAAGTTAGAATTTTTAAAAAAATATTTTATGAGAACCATATAATCATATAGTTAGGGACTCTCAGAGCTAAGAGACCTTTAAAGCCATGTAATGAAACCACTTAATTTTTTAGAGACATGAGAGGGATATCTTTTATATTATGTCCTTGTTACTCTTTTTTTTTTTAATAAACACGTTCTCTTATACTCCTGCTCCTAGATTATTCCCAAATTCTTAACTCAGTATTCAAGACTTTCAACTTCTTTTTGATCTTATTGCCCTTCAGTAATGGATATGAACTCCAGTGTGGCAACCATATTGGGATACTGTTAATTTCACACAACATGTCATTCTGTGTCTTTATGATTTTGCTTTGGCATATCCTCTTCCTGGAGTGGTTTGTTCCATTCATAATCTATTTAAATCAGAGAATTGAAGTACTGGGGAATAGAAATGTTATCGCTGAGCTTTTATAGGAATACAGTTAATAAGAACAAAAAGAGTAACAGTGTAGCTCTAAAACGTCAAAACTATTTTCCTGCTGTTTCTTAAACCTTCATATTCAAATGTGCATTAACAAAATTTGATTTGCAGGTGGAAATATGCAATTGATTCTGTTCTTGAAGTTCACATAAGAAGGTATACACGGATGTGGTCATGGAGTAACATAAAAAAACACAGGCAATTGCTCAAGAGTTATAAAAGTGCCTACAAAAATAAGCTAACCCAGACTAAAGTCCCAGAAGAAATACAGAAACAAATTCAGGTATATCTTGCATATATTGGTGAGAGCTATTATTTGTTAAATCATCCTTTAATGTTAATTTAATTTAACTTAAATTTAAATATAATTTTAGAAAGAACAGAACTGAGCTCTTTTTGAGAGAATTGTATGGAAAATGCAGAGTATTTTTTCCCCTGTTATTTCCTTCGAAAAAAAGCTTCCTAATATCAGGGTACTTGTAAACTATTTGGAGAAATGTGTTTGGTTTTTATAATAATGTTTAGAAAATCAGTATCAGAGCTGTTCACATATGTGTTTAATATTAGCTAGATGTGTATTGTTAGTTTTGTTAGTGGCTTTTTTTTTAAGAGTTCAAAGTATTATTTGTAAAAAATAGTTCTTATCCTCAAGATAGGAGTCTTATTTACCCCCTTCTGAAATATAGAAAAACACATAATTTGCTTAATATCATCTGATCTTGATTATATCACTGTTTTTGCTACAAATTCATAACATAAAGAGTTAATCAAATTGTTATTCTGAAATATATAACAATCACTAATATTAGAAAAAGCATCAAGTTTCTCAGTATCTTAGATCTGGTATACTCATGTATAAAATGGAAACAGTATCTGTCTTACAGAGTTGTGAGAATTGCATGAAATAACACATAGAGCATGTGACACATAGGTCACCCACTACATGTTAGATTCCTCTTACATAAATTCCCCAAGTTGGTTTCTGCTTTAGTGTACTTGATTTGAAGAATTTTACATTCTTAAATTTTGTGTTTTATTAAGGTGCCTTTGGTACGATGATTGTGAAATAACACAGAAAAGGGGGAGTCAGAAGTAACAACCATAAGGCTAATACCTAAAACAGGTCCCCCTCCTAAATATTTTTGTTTCCACTTGCATGTATGGCTATCTCTGTATTATAGTGGTCTCATTAAAATTCTTATTTTCATATTGTATTTAACAAGCATTTACTTTCTTGGAAAATTGTTTCTCACATTGCAAAAACGTAAAAATGTAAAAGCCAAGTGTACGTTCAAATTTATATATATTATACTTTCAATAGATCACAAATGCTGTTTGTTCACGGACTAGAATAATCCTAGAAATCATAGAAGAAAAAAATGTTTTTAATCTAATGACCATTTTCTTTGTTTACAAGTGTCTCTTTGTTCTTTAGGATTTGGAGAGGCCACTAGATGTTTTTAACATAATTTTAGCAAGGCAACAAGCACAAGTTGAGGTAATCTTTTTTCTTTTTTTTCTTCATGATAATTATTTTTTTTTTAACTGGAGTATATTTGCTTTACAGTATTGGGTTAGTTTCTCCTGTACGACAAAATGAATCAGCTATATGTATACATACGTTCCCTCCCTCTTGGACCTCCCTCCTATCCCCCCATCCCACCCATCTAGGTCACCACAGAGCACTGAGCTGAGCTCCCTGTGCTATACAACAGGTTCCCACTATCTATCTATTTCACCCATGGTAGTGTATATATGTCAATCATTTTTATTAGCTGATTTTATGTTTTAAACATGTTAATACTACTCCTTTAAACCTGGGATCAAGAAATTTAAGTTTCATAGGAAGTTGTTTAGATTTACTCACGTGAGAATAAAGGTTGAGTTTTCATGTCTTAATTTAGTCTCAAGAGAAAATTAATTGGAATATTGGAGGAGAAAACCCCACTAATATGAAGGGGCAAATTTTCTAATTTTATAACTAAAAATTTGCTAACCCCCCAAAAGAAAGTAAGTAAAAGTCATCCATAATCCTACTAACACAGAAAGCTGGTGTTAACATTTTGATATGTAGGCTTCTAGTTTTTCTCTCATGCATATGTACCTAGTTATTTATGCTTTTGTATCCCCCATTTCTTTCCCTTTATTTTCGCTTCCCTCTCTTCCTTCCTCCTTTCTTTAACCCATTTTCTTTTTTTCCCTCCTTCCCTCCTTCTCTCCCTCTTCTCTTCCTTTCTTTTTTTTTCTAAAATTGGACTCAGTCTGTTTGTAATGTTTTGTAATTGCTGACTTATCCCACTTGGTACCTTGTCCTCATTGTTCCATGTCATTTCTATTATTCTGTAACATGACTTTTTTGGTAAATGAAAAAATAAATTATAAGTGCAATAAACTCATTGTAGAAAAGTTAGAAAATAAAGATCCACAAAAAAAGAAAATAGAAATACCCTTTATCTCACACACTAAAGATAACTACTGTTAATAACTTTTTGTGTATTCTTCCAGTCTTTTTTATAGTCATAGATCTTTATATACATACTCATTTTTTTAAATGGGATTAAAGCATACGCACTTGTTCATTCATATACTTAGTAAATGCTCATTGAGTGCCTGTTGTACTAGCATAATAGTTAAGAGTGTAGACTTGGGAGTCAGATGGTCTGGATTCTAATCCCAGCTTTGCTATCCACTACTTGTTTGACCTTGGGTTGACTATTTAACCTGCCAGTGCCTCAGTTTCCTCATTTGTAAAACTATATTAATTCACAGTACCTACATCATAGGGTTATTGTGTGGAGTACCTGATAAACCATATAAACCACTTAGACTGTTATGTGCCTGGCACAATGCTGTGCACATAATTATGTACATCTCATCACCCTTGCCATATTTTATTGGTTAGAAACGAGTCACAGGTCATGCCCACACTCAAGGGAAGGGGACTGTCCAAGGGTAAGAACACCAGGAGGGAGACTTTTTAGGTGGGGGTTGAGTACAACATGTGAAAAAAAAAAGTGAGGAAACTCACTATTGAAAAGGTCACTTCTCCAAGTGTTGACTTCCCTCCACCATCTGCCTACTTTGCTAACTTTTCAGAGTCTGTGGTAGATGCTTTTAATGTTTTGTCCAGAATTTTTTGTTGTAATAAGCAATGAAGGATGTGTTGTAGAGGGCTTAGGTAGGCCATCATGGAACTGAAAGTTCATTATTGGATTTAGCCTTAAAGACATCATTTAAAGAGCAAGTTTTATAGAATAGTATGGGTAGAAATTTGATAGGAATGAGAGGGAGTGGAAGATGAGGAATTGGATAGACTAAGTACAGACAGTCATGATACTTCACTGTAAGTGGAAAGCAAGATAAAGGGAGTGGCAACTCGTGGCGATTGTGGAGTCAAGAAAAGGTTTTGTAAGTTGCTTTTCTTTCTTTAAAAAAAAAGTTAGTGTTCTGTTTTATATAGTATTCCATAGAATTGTTTATCCAACATAATTTTAAATAACTGACTGTATTCAATTCTGTTCGTATACCAGAATTTGCTTACTATTTCCCACTGGTTATATTTGATTATAAATGACGCTACAATGAGGAGCCTCGTCTTTACATTTTCTCAAACATCTCTTATTTTCTTAAGGACAAATTCCCCAAGGTGGGGCAGAGAGTGTGAATATTTTAAAAGGTATTTGCTGCTACTGTGGATTTGTTCCTATGAATTAGAGAAACATTTTGCCAGAAGAAACAGATAATTCGAATCCTCCCTAAATTAAGTTGCTTCAGTTTAATTGGGTGTTCTTAATACTACTTATCAGTTGCTTCAACATTGAAGGAAGAAGATAAATTATTGGATGCTGTGGCTAAAGAAGGATGGGATGTAGATGAAGAGAAGGCAATTAGATTCATCCAAGATTTATGTTTTTTCGTTATAGTGGAAAATCTGCAGGGCCAGAGAGTTTAAAATGTAAGTAGAGGATTGGATGAAGTTATTTACCTTGGCCTCTTAGCTGGACAGGGAAGGGAAGTGAAGGCAACAGAGGTGGTATTTAGGAAAAAGTGAAAGGGTTTTGCATACGTCTTCATATTAAATTTTATACACATTTAAAAATTTATGGTCTCATAGATATATTTTACTGTGAAAAATAAAAATGCATACTAATCTTCTATGCTAGGAGAATAAAGAAGTTAAATATTATTTCATATAAAATATAAACTAATCAGCTATATATTTTTTTACCCATTACATTTCTGACTGCTGAAAATAGATTAAGCTTGACAAAAGTTAGAGCTGAGATATAACTGGGACCATCAATGATGTTGTGGCCAGATATAGACCTATTCTCCTATTATTTGTTTAATGTCTACTTGTTAAAGATAACTTACTTAGTTTAAACTGAGTTGTTAATCAAACTTATTCTCTTTACTATAGAATTCAGCTCTTTAACTTGTCTTTTGGATTATTTCACTTTTTGGTACACACAGAAGCTTGCAGTATGTTACCAATTTACTACCAATTTAAAATATTTTAAAGTTAAAGTGGGAAAATTATTTACTTATTCAGGAAATGAGAAGATAGAGTCTAAATTATTTAAGCCCTATATTGTTTTCATCCTTTTGTTTTCCACTTTTGAGTTATTTGTCTGTGTTTTACTGAAAAGTGGGTAAAGACAAGAAGCAGCAGATAATCAAGCCAGGATTTGTTGAGAAACAGGATGAAATGAGATTTGAGGACTTTCTAATTTTATTTATATTCTGTCCCCCAAACATGCTCATAGTTAGCAAGTCAACAGTGTATGTGAATTATGAAATAGGATTGTTAAATTTTATTTTTGAGTGTGGAAGTGTCTTCCTTTCAGGGAACTTTTCATTTTAAAAATCTCCTGTCATAGTAGCTCCTTACCTTGTAAATTTGGAAGACACATTGCTCAGAAGAATTTTACTTGAAACCTTAACTTACTCACAAAATGCAACTTCGTCAGAAAGCTATCAGTAGGTGTGACAAGTATATAAATTAATAGACTGTATTAACCAAATAATGTTGAGAATCGTTTCAGAAGGAACTAGCTTTATTGACTGCTTTTAACTTAATTTAGTGTTAAAAAAATTAACCATTGTTCTTACCTGGCTACACCTGAAAGTGAAGAGGGCATTTATTCTTTAATTAAATTTTTTAATTTTTATTTTTTAGGTGATTCGATCTGGGCAAAAATTAAGGAAAAAGTCTACTGACAGAGGCGAGAAACGTGGAGGCTGGTTTAGTGGGTTTTGGGGTAAGAAGGAATCTAAGAAAAAAGATGAAGAATCTTTGATTCCTGAAAGTAAGTTCCAAGTCAGATAGTTTATTGTACACTGATAAGGAAAAAATATATAAATTATGTTTTAACTAGTTAGTGGAATTTTATTTCATAATATTTTTGAAATAAAAGTAGCTTAGTATAGTAAACATATAAACAAATACATCAGGATGGAACATTCCCATGTTTATTTAACTAAAATAAAACTTTGAATTTTTGAGAAAAGTTATTTGTGTGAAATTTTAAAACTTGAAATTCAGAAATCTCACAGGTAGCATTCCTTGTTACTTTTTTACATGGGTATTTAATTAGATGTTTCACTTAATTTTTAAAATACTTAGGGAATTATAAAATTGTTATGTGACATCTGAATTCCCTTAATGGTGTCTCTTTGCATTTTCTTCACCTAAATAAGCAAATACATGATGTTTAACAAGTCAAAATAGTATATTAGAGGAAATTACTTTGCTGCTTTTGCTTTAGCATTTGTGTCTATTGATTTTAGGCCCCTCGTTAGTTCGGTTTGATTTTTTTTATTGTATCTGTAAGACTGAAGCAATTGATTTCTTAAAATATTATCTTTTTGTAGCTATTGATGACCTTATGACACCAGAGGAAAAAGATAAGCTCTTCACGGCTATTGGTTATAGTGAGAGCACCCACAACCTAACTTTACCCAAGCAGGTAATTGTTTAGGTGGTTTCATTTTTCTGTGTTATCTTGAATTGGGTTAAACAAGTTATTGATTTTTAAAGTAACTAATAAAAATACGTTACAGTTTGTTTCTGCTTTACTTTTTGTTAAATGTTTCAGTCAGACCTTACCAATTAAAACTGTCTCCAACTTTAGATTTAGTTGCTTTAATGAATGTGAGAATAACCTGATAAAAAGTACTTATTATAGAGGTAAATTGTCTTTTAAAAATTTTATCTTAAAAAATCTGTGTGTGTGAAATGTAACTCATGTATAAAAGAGTCATCAAAACCAAAATGTATTGCTCATTTGATGTGTCATAAAGAACAGCTGTGTAATTACTATTGGTTAAATTATAGACTGTGCAATAGATAGGGCATTACTGTGAGATCTGTCTCTGTTCTTTCACTGTGTGTATTTTGCTCACTTTCATTGTTGTGTAGGTATTTTCATTTGAAAATACCACAACTTATTTATTCATACTTTTGTTTATGGGCATTTGGGTTGTTTTTGTTTTTTGGTTGTTATGCTGCTGTTAACTTCTTGTAAATGTCTTTTAGTGGGCATATGAGATTTTCTGCTCAGTATATCCTTAGGAGTAGAATTGGTGTATCATAGGATATGAGTATGTTTAACTTTAATAGATTCTGCTAAATACTTTTCCAATGTGAAAAACATTTCCATCATTGGTATATGAGGATTCTTATTGTTCCACATCTTTACCAACTCTTACCATCATCAGTCTTTTAAATTTATCCATTCTAAATGGTTAGTATGTAGTATTTCATTGTGGTTTTAATTTGTGTTTTCTGGATGACTGAAGAGGTTTTTCACTTTCTTGTACTGTTGTAGGCCTGATAGATATCCTCTTTTGTGAAGTAGCTTTTGAGTCTCTTGTTCATTATTGGGTTGTCTTTTTCTTATTGGTTTGTAGGAGTCTTTTATGTATTTGTTAAATTACATTACATCCCTAGAAATTAGTCATTTTATAACTGGAAGTTTGTACCTTTGACTACCTTCACCAATTTCCCCCATACCCTGCTCCCTGTTCCTGGACACCACCAGTCTATTCTCTGGTCTTTTTAGATTCCACATATAAGTGAGACCGTACAGTATTTGTCTTTCTCTGTTCGACTTACTTTACTTAGCATAATGTCCTCAAGCTACATCCATGTTGTTGCAGGATTTCCTTCCTTTTTATGGTTAAATAATATTCCATTGTGTATATCCACACCACATTTTCTTTATTTTTTTCATCAGTCAGTGGACACCTAGGTTGTTATAATGTCTTGGCTGTTGTGAATAATGCTTCAGTGAACATGGGAGTGCATATATCTCTTTGAGGTATTGATTTCATTTCCTTCAGATAAATATCCAGAAGTGGAATTGCTGGATCATAAGGTACTTCTCTATTTAGTTTTTTGAGGAGCCTCCTCACTGGTTCTTATAGTGACTATACCAATTTACATTCCCACCCACAGTGTACAAGCATGGGAATATAAATTGGTACAGAATAATAGCCATTCTAACAGGTGTGAGGTGATAGCTCATTGTGGTTTGTTATTTTTTTTTCTAAAGAACATTGGCAAATGTATTTCCCTCCATATGAAGTTATTAATGTTTTTTAGTTGAAGTATAGTTGATTTACAATATTATATTAGTTTCAGGTGTACATCATGGTGATTCAGTTTTTTATAGATTATGCTCCATTTAAAGTTCTTACAAAATAATGACTTTATTTCCCTGTGATGTACAATATATCCTTGTTGCTTATTATTTTATATATAATAGTTTGTACCTTTTAATTTCCAAACACCTTTTGTGCCCATCTCCCTTTCCCTTGCCCATCTGGTAACTACTAGTTTGTTCTCTATATCTGTTGATGGACATTTAGGTTGCTTCCATATCCTAGCTATTGTATGTATTGCTGCTGTGAATATTGGGGTGCATGTATCTTTTTGAATTAGTGTTTTCGTTTTCTTCAGATACACACCCAGGAGTGGAATTGCTGGATCACATGACAATTCTACTTTCAGTTTTCTGAGGAATGGCTATACTGTTTTCCATAGTGGCTGCACCAATTTACATTACCACCAATAGTGTAGGAGGGTTCCCTTTTCTCCACACCCTCTTCAACATTTGTTTGTTATTTGTGGACTTTTTGATAATAACCATTTTGACAGGCGTGAGGTGATATCTCATTTCAGTTTTGACTTGCATTTCTCTGATGATTAGCCATGTTGAACTTTTTTTCATGTGTCTTTTGGCCATCTCTATCTTCAGTGAAAAAAATGTTTAATCAGGTGTTCTTCCCATTTTTTTAATCAGGTTAGTTGTCTTTTGATATTGAGTTGTATAAGTTGTTTATAGATTTTGGATATTAACCCCTTATTGGTAATATCACCTGAAAATATTTTCCCTTATATGGTAGGTTGCCTTTCCATGTTGTCAGTGGTTTCCTTTGCTCTGCAAAAGCTTTTAAGTTTAATAGGGCCTGTTTATTTATTTTTGCTTCTGTTTCTTTTGCCTTAGGAGACAGATCAAAAATATATTGCTGCGATTTGTGTCAGAGAATATTCTGCCTGTGAATATTCTTCTGTGAGTTTTACGGTTTCAGGTCTTACATTTAGGTCTTCGGTCCATTTTGAGTTTATTTTTGTATGTGGGGTGAGGAAATGTTCTAATTTCATTCTTTTACATGTACTGCCCAGTTTTCCCAGCATCACTCATTGAAGAGATTGTCTTTTCTCTATTGTTTATTCTTCCCTCTTTTGTCATAGATTAATTGACCGTAAGTGTGTGGGTTTATTTCTGGGCTCTCTATTCTGTTCTGTTGATCTCTGTATCTCTTTTTATGCAGGTACCATACCGTTTTGATTACTGTAGCTTTGTGGTATAGTCTGAAATCAGGTAGCATGATACCTCTAGCTTTGTTCTTTTTTCTCAAAATTACTTTGGTAATTTGGAGTCATTTATGATTCCATATAAATTTTAGAATTATTTGTTCTAGATCTGTGAAAAATATCATGGGTACTTTGATAGGGATGACATTAAATCGGTAGATTGCTTTGGGTAGTGTGGCCATTTTAACAATATTAATTCTTCCAAGTTAAGAACATGGGTTATCTTTTCATTTCTTTGTATCATCTTCAATTTCCATTATCGGCATTTTATAATTTTCAGAGTATAGGTCTTTCACCTTCTTGGTTAAGTTTATTCCTAAGCTATTTTATTCTTTTTGATGTGATTTTAAATGCGATTGTTACCTTGCATTCTGTTCCTGATCATTCATTACTAGTGTATAAAAAAGCAATAGATTTCTGTTTATTAATTGTCTATCCTGCAACTTTACTGAATTCATTTATTAGTTCTAAGAGTTTTTAGGCAGAGGCTTTAGGCTTTTCTATACATAGTGTAATGTCATCTGAAAACAGTGATAGTTTTACTTCTTCCCTTCCAATTTAGATACCTTTTATTTCTTTTTCTCGTCCGATGGCTGTGGTTAGGACTTCCGATGGTATGTTAAATAGAAGTGGTGAGAGTAGGCATTCCTGTCTTGTTCCTGATTTTAGAGGAAAAGCTTTTAGCTTTTTGGCATTGAGTATGATGTTAGCTGTGGGTTTGTCATAAATGCTCTTTATTATGTTAAGATATGTTCCGACTGTACCAACTGTGATGAGAGTTTTGTCATGAATGGATGTTGAATTTTGTCAAATGCTTTTTCTGCATCTATTGAGATGATTATG
This sequence comes from Leucopleurus acutus, assembly GCF_964270905.1. Lineage (NCBI taxonomy): Eukaryota > Metazoa > Chordata > Mammalia > Artiodactyla > Delphinidae > Leucopleurus > Leucopleurus acutus. The sequence continues at coordinate 131,127,685 of NC_139142.1, read as the reverse complement.
TGATTCTTATCCTTCCTTTTGTTAATGTGTATCATATTGATTGATTTGCGAATATTGAACCATCCTTACATCCTTGGAATAAATCCTACTTGATCATGGTGTATGACCCTTTTTATATATTGTTGAATTCAGTTTGCTAATATATTGTTGAGGACTTTTGCAACAGTATTCATCAGAGATACTGGCCTGTAGTTTTCTTTTTTTGTAGTGTCTTTGTCTGGTTTTGGTATCAGGGTATTGGTGGCCTCAGAGAATGAATTTGGGAGTGTTCCTTCCTCTTCAGTTTTTTAGAATAGTTTGAGAAGGATAGGTGATAACTCTTCTTTATATGTTTAGTAGAATTTCGCTATGAAGCTGTTTTGTTCTGTACTTTTGTTTGCTGGGAGATTTCTGATTACTAACTCAATTTTACTACTAATGGTCAGTCTTTTCAGATTGTCTGTTTCTTCTTGATTCAGTCTTGGAAGGTTGTATGTTTCTAGAAATTTGTCCATTTCTTCTAGAAAAGTTGTCCAATTTGTTGGCATATAACTAACTGTTCATGGTATTCTCTTATGATTTTTTGCATTTCTGTGGTAATGGTTGTTATTTCTCCTCTTCCATTTCTTGTTTTGTTTGTGTGGGTTCTCTCTTTTCACCTTGGTGAGCCTAGTTATTGGTCTCTATTTTATTTATTTCCTCTCTGATCTTTATTATGTTCTTCCTTCTGCTGACTTTGGTCTTTGTGTCTTCTTTTTCTTATTACTTTAGATGGTAAGTTTTGTTATTTGAGATTTTTCTTATTTCTTAAGGTAGCCTGTATTGATATAAACCTCTCTCAGAACTGCTTTCACTGCATGCCATAGATTTTGGAGAGTTGTGTTTCCGTTTTCGTTTGTCTGGAGATATTTTATGATTTCCTCTTTGATTTCTTCATTGACTTTTTGGTTTTTTAATAGCATATTGTTTAGTCTCCATGTGTTCATGCTTGTCCCCCTTTGCTTCCTGTAGTTGATTTCTAGTTTCATACCACTGTGCTTGGAAGAATTGCTTGATATGATTTCTGTCCTCTTAAATTTGTTGAGACTTGTTTTGTGGGCTAGCATATGATATATCATGGAGAACATTCCATGTGCATTTGAAAACAATGTGTATTTTTCTGTTTTTGGATGGAATGTCCTATAGATATCTATTAAGTCCATCTGGTCTGTTGTGTCATTTAAGACCACTGTTTCCTCATTGATTTTCTGTCTAGATGATCTGTCCATTTATGTAAGTGGAGTGTTAAAGTCCCCTACTATTATTGTATTACTGTCAGTTTCTCCCTTTATGTCTGTTAATATTTGCTTTATATATCTCGGTGCTCCTGTATTTGGTGTATATATGTTAATGAGTGTTATATTCTATTTTTGTATTGATCTCTTTTTCATTATATAATGCCTTTCTTTGTCTTTTTTAAATAGACTTTGTTTCAAAGTCTGTTTTTTCTGAAATGAGTATCGCTCCCCTCGATATCTTGTCATTTCCATTTGCGTGAAATATCTTTTACCATCCCCTCACTTTCAGTCTGTGTGTGTCTTTAGCTCTGAAGTGAGTTTCTTGTAAGCAGCATAAAGATGGGTCTTGTTCTCTTATCCAACCAGCCATTCTTTGTCTTTGATTGGAGCATTTAGTCTGTTAACATTTAAAGTAATTATTGATAGGTGTGTACTTATTGCCTTTTTGTTACTTGTTTTCCAGTGTTTTTGTAGTTCTTCCCTGTTCTTCTTCTTTTAGTTTCTTCCCTTTTGGTTTGATGATTTTCTTTAGTGCTGTGCTTGTGTTCTTACTCTGTATTTTTTGTATATCTATTGTAGGTTTTTGATTTTTGGTTACCGCAAGGTTCATGTTTGTTGACCTATAACTATATTTACTTGTTCTAAATAGGAAGTCATTTAAGCTCAAGCACATTCTAAGTGATACACATTTTTTTCTCCCCTCCTTCACATTTTGTGTTTTGATGTCATATTTTACATCTTCATGTTTATCCCTTTACTGATTGTTGTAGTTATAGTTGATTTTATAATTTTTTTCTTTTCATCTCCATGATAGCTTAATTGATTGATCCTCAGCCTTTACTATGTATTTGCCTTTACTAGTGGACTTCCGTTACTACCTGATTCTATGTGGGTCTTTCTTAAAGCCTTGGTTTTGCAGGAGTCTTTTTCCAGTCTGCAGTTAGTTTTCAATGAGAATTGTTTACATGTAGACATTTTTTTTTTTTTTTTTGCGGTACGTGGGCCTCTCACTGTTGTGGCCTCTCCTGTTGTGGAGCACAGGCTCTGGACAGGCAGGCTCTGTGGCCATGGCTTACGGGCCCAGCTGCTCCACGGCATGTGGGATCTTCCCAGATCGGGGCACGAACCCATGTCCCCTGCGTCGGCAGGCGGACTCTCAACCACTGTGCCACCAGGGAAGCCCTGTTCCCATTTTTGTTTGTCTCATGATACTGTTTATTTTCCCTTTTGATTTCTTCCTTGATCCAGGAGTGTGTTCAGGAGTGTATTGTTTAATTTACGTGTATTTGTGAATTTTGTACTTTTATTATTATTACTGATTTCTAGTTTCATTTCATTGTGATTGGAAAGACACTTGATATAATGTGTATCTTCTTGAATATTTTGAGACTTTTTTGTGGTCTAATGTATGATCTATCCTAGAAAATATTCCATTTATTCCAGAAGAGTATTTATTCTGCTACTGTTCGGTGGAATTTCTCTCTATGTCTCTTAGGTCCATTTAGCATGTAGTGTTATTCAAATCCATTGTTTCCTTATTGATTCTGTCTGGATGATATCTCTTTTGTTGAGAATGGAGTCCCCAACTAATGTTTTATTGCTGTCTATTTCTTTTGGTTCTGTTAGTATTTGATTTATATGTTTAGGTGCTCCAGTGGGTACATAGCATATTTACAGTTGTTACCTCTTCTTGATGGATTGACCCCTTTATCATTATATAATGACCTTCTTTGTCTCTTCTATTTTTAACTTAAAGTCTATTTTTTTTTTCTGATGTAAATATAGCTACTCTGTCTTTCTTGGTTAATGTTTGCTTGAAATATCTTTTTCCATCCCTTCACTCTCAGTCTGTGTGTGGCCTTAAAGCTATAGTGAGTCTCTTGTAGGCAGCAGATCATTGTATCATTTTTTTTTTAAAAATCCATTCTTTCGGTCTCTGTCTTTTGATTGGAGAATTTAATTCATTTACATTTAAAGTAACTACTGAGATATAAGGGTTTACTATTTACATTTTGTTAATTGTTTTCTGACTCTTTCATAGATTCTTTGTTCCTTACTTCCTCTCTTCTGGTGTGGTTTGATGAGAATCATCTCTTTAGTTATCTGTCCTACCTGTATTCTTGACCTATCAATTTTGAGGGCAAAATTTTTTTTCTCAGTGTCTTACTAACTCTCCAAAGTCATCAAGCAGATATTCTTTTTATTTTGTTCAGTTTTTGAGCTAGAGGATTGGTTTGAATTAATTTGCTTTAGTGAAAGCTGCTGAATTGAATCTTTAGGCCACAAAATATTTTATCAGATTTCATTTTTATTACCTTTAAAACTAAGAGAAATTAATTTTGAATCTTTTGTAAATGTCCTATTTTAGCAAGCAATTTTGTATTGAGTTTTCTAATGTTCTTTTTTTACAATGAACGTATGTTTTTTTAGATCATTTTATAATTTAGCAGATTTAAATATGAAGAAATGAAAGAATTACTTAAAATTTAACCATTTTCATTCATTCTTTCATTTAGTATGTTGCTTATATTGTGGCACTGAAGTTAGTAAGCACCTCTGTTACAATAAGAGAAAACAGAAATATTCCAGAAATACTGAAAATTCAGATAATTGGCCTTGGCACCCAAGTATCTCAGCGACCAGGAGCACAAGCACTTAAGTAAGTTTCAAAAACTTATTATTTTAATTTTTATTTCTATGTTTGACTTCAGGCCAAAAAAAATATAGTGTTACTTAGCATAAAAAAACCTGATTAATAGTAGTTTGTCTCTAATTTCTTTTCCTTTTGTGTGTGAAGATAGTCATTTTATATTAGAGTTTGTTTTGTTACAGAACTATATGAGGAGCTCATCATTTGTTCTCCCCTTCCTTTTTTCCTTCACAAATATTTCTTGTATACTGTTTAATTCATAGATTTGTTACTATGAAGGCTATGCATAGAAACAGTAACTTTCTGTTTTCAAGGTGTTTATGCTGTAGTTGATAAGAGAGGAAATAAAAAGTTAATTTAGGATCTGTATAATATTTGAGAGCTCATAAGTAAGAAGGTACTGTAATGTGAAATACCTTAGGGTTAATGCTACACAAGCTCAGTTGTAGAAGGGAATAACTTGGAGATCTGGGGCTTAGGCTAACTGAATGGAAGGGACCAACAGATGCAGGGATGAGGGAGCAGAGTGTGCAGGGTGGCATGAAATAGGGAGATGAATTCCATGAGCATGTATTCCATATAGCATGTATTCGTGCGGCAGTTCTGCAGTGTTCTGAAGTTGGCCAAAGTGGATTTTTCATGAGGATAAGGAAAATAAAAAAATAAACCAAATCAGAGAAAAAAGCCCCAGACTGTGTGGGCAATTAAATTCTAGGCTACGGAGTTTGGACTTCAACTCTGGGTGATGGGCATGGTCCTGGCTCTCAAAGGAGTTTTTTAAAAGGGAAATTTGTATTTTAACCTATTATATTAGAAGGATCTTATTTGTAATACTTCTTTTTTCTGCACTGGATTGTAGGGTGGAAGCAAAATTAGAACACTGGTATATAACAGGTCTGAGACAGCAAGATATTGTACCATCACTTGTGGCTTCAATTGGTGATACTGCATCATCCTTGCTTAAAATTGAATTTGAAACCAATCCAGAGAATAGTACTGCTGACCAGACTTTGGTTGTTCAGTCTCAGCCTGTGGAGGTCATCTACGATGCTGTGAGTACAAGGAGAAAGTGAATCCTTATTAAACACGTCTTATACTTCTGACATATGGTTTTCTTCTTTTTTCCTTTTCATATTTAACCTTAATTTACTTAGCAGTTCAGTTTACTGACATTTTTTCTTGATTAAAGAGCAGTACATGTTTAGCAGTTAATTTTGATTTTTCATATGCTACAGATTTTTTTCTACTGTATGCTTATGTTAAATTTTTTAAAAAAGTAATATACCCTTAAAGAAGTCTGTGTTTATTATACTGGCTAACTACTCACAAATAACTACACACCAGTTTCCCACCCCAGTTTCTTTTTGCTTATTTTCCCTTTCTCTTCAATGTTTGGAACCAATTTAAAAAGCTTTAGCAGCAAATGAAAGAATTTTAGATACTGTTCACGTGAGAAAAAATTATTGCCATTTCTTTGCTGTTGAAAATGCTGGCTCCAGTTCTGTATCTGTAGCTCCATCTTTATTCAAACTCTCTTAACTCATCTTGAGCATCACTCGTTCCATCACTTGTAGGTTGGCCCCACTCTGTCATTGAGATCCCTGACTTATTTTTACTGTACAGTTTAGAAGTAAATTCACAGTGTGGGTGGGAGGCAGAACTTACTGTATACTGTGATTTTTTTTTTAATTAAAAAAAATTTAAATTGTGGTAAAATACATAGAACATAATTTCCCATCTTAGCCATTTTTTAACTGTATAGTTCAGTAGGGTTAAGTACATTCACACCATTTTACATCCATTGCCCAGAACTCATTCTTTCTTGCAAAATGTCTGAATTTAAGTTCAAGTTTTGGGTGTAGGTAAGGACTGAACAGCTTTCTTATTTTCTCTCTAAACTTCAAAGTGCAGGAGAATCCAGTTGCAGTATAGAGAGGTGGAGTTTCACCTTCTAATCTGGAGGCTAAGTCTAGAAGTAATGCCCCATTGCTACATCAATGTGATACCGTAGAACATACTTAAGGTCACCTTAACGATATGCACACATTTGTTTCCTTTCCAATAAGGTGAAGTGGGCTATACCTTTTTTCAGGTTCCCTTTCACTCCAGAGGGAGATGTAGTAGGGTAGATTGTCTTTGGAAGTACCACCTCAGTTCAGAGCCAGAGTTGATTAGAATTAAACTGAAACTTTAAATTTTGTAATATAGAAAGTACTCTGTATAACTTGTTTATATTTTAAATGATTTTACAGAAAACCATCAATGCAGTGGTTGAATTCTTTCAGTCAAATAGGGGAATAGATCTTGAGCAAATAACATCAGCTACATTGATGAAGCTGGAAGAAATTAAAGAGAGAACAGCTACAGGTAAAGAATTTGCATAAATGTCATCTAAACTCTCAAAGTTTTTTGCTGTTCTAATGTAAATACTATGTTTAAAATAGTGTAGGTAGTTTTTTTGTCAAATATAACTGCCAGACGGGGTGAGAAAGAGAATAATATGGGGCACAGGTGATTCTGTCTGCTGTTACCTTCAGGAACCTGTGCTGCAGAGTGAACTTGAGCTGGAAAACATCCCTGTCTCAGTTCTTAAGCGACTGTTCACCGTACTGTGTGTGAATCGAGTTTTAAAGATACATACTTTTGTGCATTATGGCCTCTAATCTTAAGCCACCTACTGTATATGGTTACTTAACTAAAGAAATAATGAATTTTTCTATCTCTGGCTAAAATACTAGCTGTGTTGGGTTTATTATATTATGCAATATGATTGGTTCTCATTGACCATATGCAATTTCACCTTACATGCTGAATGGAGAATCTAATCTGTGAAAAGAACTTCTCCAACATACTTTTCAAGTGATCTTCTTATTCTCGTTGTTAATAATATGATTACATATTTCAAATTGACTGCATAATCTTTCATCATTTCTTTTTCTTCTTTTAGGACTTACACATATTATTGAAACCCGAAAAGTTCTTGATTTAAGGATAAATCTGAAGCCCTCGTATCTAATAGTTCCACAGACAGGTTTCCACCATGAAAAGTCAGATCTTCTCATCTTAGATTTTGGTACATTTCAGGTAGGTGTATATGCATTTCTGTCTGCTCATTTTTGCTCAGTTTAGCAGCTAGCTGTCTGACAGTATGCTGTTTTTCCCTCAGAGTTCACTTAAACTAAACCTAGACTTATTTCTTGTTAGCATTTTGTCAAGCCTAGCTTAGATTGTGTAGTTTGTATGTATCTTACCGCTATTAAAAAAACAACAGCTAACATTTTCTGAAATGGTGGATGATTTGACATTGAGGACTGGCTTACTGCTGTCTTTTCCTAATTAGAGAGAAGCACTCCTAGTTTTCAAGCACTCCTAGGTTTCCAGAATCTAATTACATAGTTTTCTTTGTTAATTTATATGTCTTGAGAATAGAAAATTATACAGATATGAATATATGTTTGTTAAATCACTGACATCAACTAAGAGTTGATGAGTACGAGAGCATGAGAACTGTAAGGGTTTGGTGTTGAACCTCCTAGAAATCCAATCTTCTGAGAAAAACTGAAGATTTCAAAAAATGTAGTCCTGAATTGATCCTTGTTTCCTTTAGGAAGAGGGAAAAGCAAATCGAGATTGGAGCTGAATTCTAATGGCCTAATTATTCTAGTTATATAGTGGGGAGAGGAAGGAATAAAACCTTCTGTTTCATGGTGAAGAGTTTAGGATAGCTGGTAGGGAAGCTTGAGCCACAAGTGGTGACAACTCCTGAGAGCCAGGAAGAGTCGCATGTCTAGACGGGTTATTTGAGATAGACAGCTGTGTAACTCATCTTGTCATTAATTTGAATGTGCTGAGGGGCTTCCCTGGTGGCGCAGTGGTTGAGAGTCCGCCTGCCGATGCAGGGGGCGCGGGTTCGTGCCCCGGTCCGGGAGTATCCCGCGTGCCACAGAGCGGCTGGGCCCGTGAGCCATGGCCGCTGGGCCTGCGCGTCCGGAGCCTGTGCTCCACAGCGGGAGAGGCCACAACAGTGAGAGGCCCATGTACCGCAAAAAATAAAATAAAATAAATGTGCTGCGCACCTGTTACCCAAATGTAATAGAGATGTATGCTGAAATGGTATATTCCTAATAAAATATTTGCTAATAATTATTAGAAAATTAAGCAAAATATGAATTCATTAAGGGCAATGTTTTAATTTTATTTAGGCTTTAAGAAAACACAACTAAAGTATGTTGATATAAAGATTTTTCTGTTAAAAAAATTGTAGGTTTTTCTCCATTTCAGCTTAACAGTAAAGATCAGGGTTTGCAGAAGACTAGTAATTCATCTCTGGAAGAAATAATGGATAAGGCATATGACAAGTTTGATGTGGAAATAAAAAGTGTGCAACTACTCTTTGCAAGAGCAGGTAAACTGTTGCTCAGTTTTCAGGATCTTGAAATTATGTTGAGTAGCATTGGTAAATAGATACGCATGTTTACATGTATATCAACCCTGATAACATTTTGAACACATATACTGTTGGTCACTTAAGGGAACCAAATAGGAGCCCATCAGTGAAAATCTTTGTCACAATTACAGAGATGTGGCTGTTCATCTTAGGGTACTTAGTACCATTTGAATCTAAGTCCAGTCATTGCCTGTTTTTTTTTAAAGTGATATAAAACTGCCCAGAATATGGAATAGAAGTTGCAGTTGGCTTATGTTCCTCTGTCCCAGTGTGTTTGGGATGTCTCAATGTTGTTTTCCCTTGCTGCCTTTATTTTTAAATATTTTACTATTAGCCTAGTCTTTATTTGAGTGGTAGTATGTTTTTTACTTTTGTAGATACCTGAGAAGTATGGATATAGTCTTTAAACCCGAAAAGTAGTGAATTTAATTATTTTCCAAAAGCTTTGGTGGTTTCTACTGCTTAAATGAAGATTGTTGGTTCTCTGTATTTCTTTAGTTTCTAGAAGCAATAATAAGTATTTGCAAAGTATCCTTGAGTATATCACTCTGTGGTAGGTCACTGAAGGAAAGGACCTAGTTTCTGTGTGCAGAGTGTATACTATAGTGGGAGTAATGAGATTTATTAAAACGTAAATATATAATGCTCTACTTAGTTTTATAGATTGAGCCTATTAATTCCTTGAAGAGAAGTACCTATACAGACCATTAAAGCTGCCTTTTCTTTTGTATGTACTTAATAATAATTGTTTGAATTATAAGCAATAAAAGATGTTCATTCATTGCCATCAGTTAAGATCTGTGTAGAGTTCTTTCAGTTATTGGAAGTCTGTCTTTGGAACCTTCTTATTTGGAAGATTTTGTCATAAAATCTTGCTTGATAAAACTCATTTTTGCTTTAGAATTATTGCACTTAGGACCCCCAGAAACCTCTATTTTTCTTGTCTTTTCCTTGTCTTTTCCTGTTTTTTCCTTTTTTCATGGCAACTCCCCAACCTTGATCTCTAATTCTGGAATCAAGGCAGTAAATTCTTAGGTTTTTTTCCCTGTTTGCTTTAAAATGTAAGATGTTATTAGAAAACATTCTTCAAATAAATGTTTAAAATTATTTTTATATCATAGTCTTTGACTTTTGTCAATCTGTGTTAAAAAATATAGGTCATTTAGCTTGTATGTTGAAAGAAGTAAAAGTCATCATTGAATATATTTGTTAATTATTTTCTAATAGGTTACTTTTCCATAGAAAATCTGATAATCTAAAACTAATTAATAAATAAAAACTAGTCATTTAATTAAAAAAATTTTTTTAAGATGAAAACTGGAAAAAGTGTCGATTTCAGCATCCATCAACTATGCATATATTGCAACCCATGGATATTCACGTTGAGTTGGCCAAGGCAATGGTGGAAAAAGACATTAGAATGGCTAGGTAATGTATGAGTTTCCTTTATATTATAAAATCAACAAGGTGAAATATATCTGCATCAGTTACTGAATTTTAAGAAAGCAAAGCTAGATTTCTGAAGGACAGAAAAAAATAATGATTATCTTACAGCAGAAATACATTTTTAAGGAAATGTTTATTTGAATTATGTATCACCTCTCTTATTTCAGAAGTACTTGGGCTTTTACATTTTGTGAAAGTTGGTTATCCCTGTTTTTGAATGGATCGAATTCAAGGTTCAATATTGAAATATAAAATCTTCAGAAATTATAGGCTCTTTTGATTATGGAACCATATAAAATCTTGAGAATAATCTAAGGGAATGGAAAGTAGAAACTGAATTTTGAATTTAAGTAGATAATTATGAAATTATCTGCTGCCTTCTTAAAAACAGCTTTGTTGAAGTATTACTGACGTTTAATACACTATGTTTGTTTAAAGTGTACATTTTGATAAGTTTTGACGTAAGTATTTATCTATGAAACCATCACCATCGTCAAGATAATGAACACATCCATCATCCTCAAAAGTCCTTGTGTCCCATTGTATTTTCTCCCTCATATCCTTACCTGCTAACTCCTCTCCCCTCAGTCCCCAGGCAACACTGATCTTTCTGACACTAAAGGTTTGTTAGAGTTTTCTAGAATTTTATATAAATAAAATCATAGAGTTGTAATTCTTTTTTTTGACTTATTTCATTCAGTATAATTGATTAGAGATTTATTCGTATGTGTATCTTTAGTTCATTGATACTCTTTATCAGTTGGAGGTTAAACCAACTGTGCATTACTAGATAAAGCTCTTTTAGTAGTAATGTATTATTCTTTTAAAATGTTGGACTTGGCTTGCTAAAATTTTGTTATGAAGTTTTAAAACCTTACATTTCAGTTTATGAGGGATATTGATCTGTGCTTTTATTTTCTTGTTTTGGCATCAATGTATCAGGCTTCATAGAGGGAAGTTGTGTAGAATTGGTATTTTTTCCTTCTTATATGTTTGGTAGAATTCACCCGTGAAGCCACCTGGGCCTGGAGTTTTCTTTTTTGGGGGAGGGTTTTTAACTACTAATTAAGTTTCTTTAACTTAAATTCAATTTCTTTAATAGATATACGGCTGTTCAGATTATCTGTTTTTTTGAGTGATCTTTGATAGCTTGCATTGCAATGAAAAAGTTTGTCTTTCATGTCTTAGTTGTTGAGTTTATTGTTTTAAAATTGTTTATAATATTTCCATCTTACATTTTTAATACCTGGAGAATTTGTAGTGTTGCTGTTTCTCTCACTCTTGATATTAGTAACTTGTACCTTTTCTCTTTTTTTTCTGATCAGTCTGGTTAGAGGTTTATCAATTTTGTTGATCTTCTGAAAGAATCAGCTTTTGGTTTCAAATATTTTCTCTACTGTATTTGTTTTTTATTTCATTGATTTCCACTCTCACATACAGTATTGCTTTTTTGTTTTGCTTACTTTGGGTTTCATTTGTTTTACTCTCATAGTTTCTTAAGATGGAAGCTGAGACCATTCAATTGAGACCTTTCTTCTTTTCTAATACAGGCATTTAGTGCTTCAAATTTTCCTTGAAATGCTGCTTAACTGTACCCTACACATTTTGAAACTCTTCAGTCAGTAAACTGGGTATTTGTACAACTTTAGTCATTTGTTTCCCATCTTTCAACTTTCCTTTGTTGACTGATGTCCAGTGTCTTTGAAACAGTTGTTTCACATATTTTGTCCATTTTTTTAGTTATTTTAGTAGGGAGGGTTTATCTAGTCCCTCTACTTGGGATGATATTAGTTTTATGCAATGTTTCAGAAATAATAAAGAAGCATCTCACATTTTTACAGTGCTTTTCAATTTACAGAGTACTTTCACAGAAAGTTCAATCCTTTGAGGTAGGAACAGCTAACTGGCCTCTGTTGAACATTAGTGGTTGCATTATACAGAAAAATCATTCTTCGTTTAGTAGTTAGGCATCTGTCAGCTTGAGCTGTTCAAGCTTAGTTAGGAAGTCAAAGATAAACAACCTGAAAGAGCTTTATGAGCAGCAGATAGCTGCCACAAAGTTATTAGGACAAGCAAACCCAGGCAGTTAGGTGTAATAGGGAAGCAGAAGAGAAGCACGTGCTGAAAAGTAAGCACCTGATGAAAGCACAACAGTGATTCAGCAGTAAGTAAAACAGATAGCCTTCTCATGGAGCTTATATTTTAACCAGAGGAGACATAAACAAGTATACATATGCTATGTCAGGTGCTGATAAATGCTATGAAAGGAAATAATGGGAGGTGAAGGGATAGAGAATGATGGGGTAGATGCTCTTTGATGTTCAGAATGAGAAATTTTTGATACCAGGAAATGTTATGTATAGTGTTTTAGGTTTTAAAACATAGATAATTTGTATTTGAAAATGTCTTCCTAAAAATTAGTTAACTTAAGGTTTGGCTGCTTAAGAAGGATACAAAACTTGGCTTACATAGAGCTTCCCATTCCCTGGCAATGTTGAGGCATTAATATAATTAGATTAAAACATATCCAAAGTAACTTTGACCCCAGAATGTAGTCTCTTCTCCATTCCCTTCCCCACCTCCATAGTATAGAGAAGCTGGACCTTGATACCTTATAGTTGAATTAATTATGTTTTTAGATTTAAAGTATCTGGAGGGCTTCCTCTGATGCACGTGAGAATTTCTGATCAGAAGATGAAAGACATGCTACATTTGATTAACAGTATACCCTTGCCACAGAAATCATCTGCACAGTCTCCAGAGAGACAGGTAAATGGAGATAATAAAAATGCTAAATATCTTTATATTTGTATATATGGTGATTTTTTTCCATCTTTTTGTGAGCTGTTTTGTTTTTCAGTATTGTTTAGGGCCAGTGTCCTTTATTTGATACATTTTTGAGGTTTAATGTGGTTGATTCTGTACAGAACTGCATATGGCATTGAATAAATAAAGACTGTAGCCTATTTTCATTTTGGAGTGGTGGTAGAAAGTCTGTTATAGGGAATAACGGAAAGAAAGATACATAAATGAAAGGAAAAATGTTTTTCAAATTTAGGAAATGTGTTTTAAATAAAGCTAAATATAGAAATCTTCTTTAAAATGTTGCAAAATAAAATGATCATTATAAAATTTTCTTATATGTTAGACTGAAAAGTTCTAGATCACTTTACTTGGAATTGATCTTTACAGCATAAATGTTGGACTTCCATTTACTTTGAAATGAAATTTGAGAGCCAACTAATGTCGATACCATTTTCGAGGGACCTGTCAAAAAGACGTATAATTAATATTGTAATAGACAGCAACTGAATGCCACACAATGATAGGTAGACTTATCTACTAGAGTTATACATGGTTCTGCCCTTGTAAATGCAGGTGGTGGTCTTAATAATAAGTAAACTCCAGCCAGCCATTAGTTGATTGCATAACGTTCTTTGTTGGAAGATTTGTGTGCTGTGTATGTGTCTTTCCATCTCTCTCTATTCTCTATTACTTTTTCAGTATTTCTCTCATTTATGTACATTTAATCCTGCTAAATTAGTATGTTTAGAAAACTTTTTGTATTATTTTCTAGGTATCCTCAATTCCTATAACAACAGCTAGTACAAAAGGCCTACTTGGTACGCCACTGTTGCTAGATGGAGTGGAATCAGGGGAGGAAGGTAAAATGTTCTTTATTAAACCAAACCTAGAGATAAACTTTTCAGAAAATAAAGGAATTGTGAAAGTGTTATAGTAGTTTACTGGCTTTATTTCCAGTTGTGCTACTAACCAACAGTGAGACTTCGAGTCATTTATTTTTATTTAAGGCCAAGTTTCTTTGTTTGAATAAAAGTATTTTTGTGATTGACAGTGTTTAAGATTCTAAATAAGCTGCTTTTTTTTGCCCTGATCTCTACTTGATTCTTTTCTCTATCTCTGGTCTAACTGATCTTTTTTCATTTTGAACTAGAATGTAAACTTTATGAGGACAAGGATAATGTCTGTCTTGGTCACCCTGGTGTCCTTAGTGGCTGGTACAGATGGATATGTGATAGATGATACCCAGTAAATATTTTATTGAAAATTGAATAAATAAACTAAAGTGAAAAACAATCAGAAGTGTTGAAGAAGAAAATAGAAGGGCTGTTTGATTTTATATATGATTATCCCATGCCAGGTTGAGTCACTCTGTGGGACTTAGAAAGAAGCTATATTCTGATTCTGAATATGAAGGTTATGTCTAATAAATGAATTTTACTTTTGAGAGATTTCAGTTTGAGTGTTTTATGCAGTTTTCGATGGACATTCTCTCAAGTCAATTGTCTTCTTCCTTTAGAGTCTGATGATGAGTATTTTGATGCTGAGGATGGAGACACACAGACTGGTAAAAGTATGAAAGGGTCAGACATAAAAAAGGTTGCTGAGGCCCCAAATGAGGAGCTCATTAATCTTCTACTGAAGTTTGAAGTTAAAGAAGTATGTATATTTGTTTTGTCCATAAACAAATATATTCTTGTTACTGCTGTCCTTATAAACTGTCTCATGCTAGACCCAAACATTAAGTATATTTAAAATGTAGTACTCTATCTTCCCTACTGCCACCACCCCCCCACACACATATACTTCTAAGAAAATGAAATGTTATTTTGTAAAAACTGATACAAGTATGATCTGTGGTACATCTGATCTATTCTGGAAAAGCTCGAGACTCTTAGTTAGGATTTTCTTTTCTGTAGAAAATTTCTGTGACATGTTTACTTTAATATTTTTCAACTTTTAAGCCAAATAATATAGTTTATTGTCATGTTTATAATTTAGAAAAATGTAAGCAACCTAAATTTGCAACACGGCTTTTACAGCCATTGAAAGTCTGGTAGTAATAAAAGAAAACATCGACATCGAGAGATGGTCAACGCATATCTTTATTTGGGAAAAAAAAAAGCGATTACAATTCCAAGGATATTATGATTCCATTTAGAAAATAAACACACACATACACACACACTTTTTTTTAAAATAAATGACAGTGTTCATCTCTGTGTGGTGGGATTATAGTTTTTCATTCCCGCCTGTTTGCTTTTATATATATTAAAAAATTTTTAAATGAATATGCATTGCTTTGAAATAAAACACAAAAGGTATAAAAAGGAGGTATTTCTTACTGACTGCTTTATATCTAAGTATTACTGGTATTTGTTTAAAGAAAGATATGTTCTTCATGTTTAGACTTCTTTGACTTCTGTCTTTCTCTCATACTCCCATCTAACATATCAGAAAACCCCTTGACTTTACCTTCAAAATGTATTCAAATGATTGCTCTTCCCTTCCACAGCTATTGCACTGTCCATGTCACCATCATATCTTGATTGGACTATTGCAGTAGCCTCTTGTCTCTCTGCTTCCATCATGTACTCTGTTCTGTAGCTAGAGTGATACTATTTTTAATCTTTTCTTAAAAAAATATTTGTCTTTTTGACTGCATTGGGTCTTAGTTGTGTTATGCCGGATCTTTTGTTGTGGCACGCAGGCTTCTCTCTAGTTGTGGTGTGCAGGTTTTCTCTTTCTAATTGAGGCATGTGGTCTTAGTTGCCCCATGCCATGTGGGATTTCAGTTCCCCGACCAGGGATCGAGCTGTGTGCCTTGCACTGGAAGGCAGAGTCTTCACCACTGGACCACCAGGGAAGTCCCTAGAGTGATTGTTTTAAAGGCAAAGTCAGTTCATGCCATTGCTTTGCTCATAACCCTACACAGGCTTCCCATCTCACTCACAGTAAAGGGCTAAATTCTTCCCATGGCCTACAAGTCACACTATGTGACTTCTTTGGCTTCATCTGCTGTTCTCTTCTTCCTTGCTCATTTTGCTTCAGCCATATTTCATTTATTCCTTCCATAAATGTTTATCAAGTGTTGTCATGTACCAGGCATCGTTTTAGATACTAGAGCTACAGCAGTAAGCAGAGTTCTTCCACATGGAGCTTACACTTGCCTTTTGTACTTTCTTGTATACCAAAGCATATTCTTTGTGCTTGCTGTTTCCTTTGCCTGGAAAACTTTTCTTGCATGACTTGCTTTTTTACTTCCTTTAGAAATGCCATCTTATTGGAAAGGCCTGACCACACAACACAAAATAGCAACCTTTGCTTTTCCCCATCCTCCCTAGAATGTAAGCTTCTTGAAGACAAGGACTTTGTCTGTCCTGGTCATTTTGATGTTCTTAGTGGCTGGCACACCCTCATACATGGAAGATGATGCTCAATAAATATTTTATTGAGTATTGAATGAATGAACTAAAGTCATAAACAATCAAAATCATCTAAGAAAAAATAGTGCTGTTTGAAATATTTTTCCCAATTTGACCTTTTTTTGCCATTCCGAAGTTTTAAATATTTCTGTGGTGAAATCTAATTTTTTCTTTATATTCTAGTTTTAGTGTGTGTTTAGAAAATTATCCTCCATTACAAAAATATTTACCCATGATTTTATTTATTATTTTATGATTTTAATGCTTTCATTTAAATCATTGATTTATTTGAAATTTATTTTTGTATATCAATTCAGTACTGAATATCTTACTGTACTGTTTTATTGTTTCTGTTTTTCAGTTGACGCTTCTGATTTTTTTTAGGTATATGATTATATCACTGCTAATAATATTAGTTTTTGCTTTTTTTTTTAGCATTTATATTTTTCCAGTTATTGTGGCTGGCTTATAGGTTTCCCCAAAATCTGATCGTTCAAAACAACTATTTTTATCAAAACAGCTATTTTATCTTGCTAATAGTTTTGTGGGTTAGGAATTCTGGAAGGGCCCAGCTTAGTCATTTTTGCATGTAGTCTTTCACATGCCTTCAGTCACATTTGACTAGAGTAGCAGTGACCTGAGCTCTCAGTGGGCCTCGTGGCTCACTCAGAAGGCTGGCAGTTGATGCTGGATGTTGGCTGGGACCTCGGCTGGGACTTTTGACCACAGTACCAACTCACGGCCTCCTGACCATGGCAGCTTCAGGGTAGTTGAACTTTTTACATGGCAACTAGCTTCCCCCAGAATGAGAAATCCCAGGTGGAAGTTTCATGGCCTTTTTTTGCGGTATGCGGGCCTCTCACTGCTATGGCCTCTCCCGTTGCGGGGCACAGGCTCCGGGCGCGCAGGCCCAGCGGCCATGGCTCACAGGCCCAGCCGCTCCACGGCATGCGGGATCCTCCCAGACCAGGCCACGAACCCGTACCCCCTACATCGGCAGGCGGACTCTCAACCACTGCGCCACCAGGGAAGCCCTGTACTCTGTTGATTGAAGCAGTCACAACCCTGCCCAAATTCTGTGGGGGTGGGGCAAAGACCTCCATCTCTTGACGGAGATCAAAGAACTTGGATGTTTTAAAAATGGCAACATATATGTTTTATTTTTCATTGGCTAAATATACTGGCTATCATTTCTACAATAAATTTGAATAGTAGTGTAATAGTAAATGTCGTTGTCATACTTTTTGACATTAATGGAGATGATTCTTATATCACCAGACATGACTTTTAGTTTTGAGATAAAGATTTTAAAAAATCATATTCAGGGGCTTACCTGGTGGCGCAGTGGTTGAGAGTTCGCCTGACGATGCAGGGGACACGGGTTCGTGCCCTGGTCTGGGAGGATCCTGCATGCCGTGGAGCAGCTGGGCCCGTGAGCCATGGCCGCTGGGCCTGTGCGTCGGGAGTCTGTGCCCCGCAACGGGAGAGGCCACCACGGTGAGAGGCCCGCGTACCGCAAAAAAAAAAAAATCATATTCAGGAAGAATTCATACATGCCTATTTTTACTAAATTAAAAAGGTAAATCAATAAGGATATAAAATTTCATCATGAGTTTTAGATAGATGTAGTTATATTCTCAATAATAGAATTTAAGATGATAACTTCCGGGCTTCCCTGGTGGCGCAGTGGTTGAGAGTCCGCCTGCCGATGCAGGGTACGCGGGGTTCGTACCCCGGTCCGGGAAGATCCCACATGCCGCGGAGCGGCTGGGCCCGTGGGCCATGGCCGCTGAGCCTGTGCGTCCGGAGCCTGTGCTCCGCAGCGGGAGAGGCCACAACAGTGAGAGCCCTGCATATCACACACACAAAAAAAACCAAAAAAACCCCAAAAAGATGATAACTTTCAATCATGGTAAATAACTTGATGGTAATAGAAGAGTATGAGCAAAATTTCTACTATGGTCATGACTGTATATATGAAGAAGGATTTTGTATTTTTAAGTATGATTCAAAGTACTTATCTGCCTTTCATTGGCTGTCCTGATTGTTTTAGGTGATTTTGGAATTTACCAAACAACAGAAGGAAGAGGATACAATTCTAGTGTTTAATGTTACTCAGTTAGGAACAGAGTCTACAATGAGAACATTTGATTTAACTGCGGTAACTTACTTAAAGAAAATCAGCTTGGATTACTATGAAATTCAAGGTAATAGCTATAAAATTAGAAATAATAGTAACAGATTTAGTATTACTTTTGAGTATCTGAAACACATTCATTTATATAGTAATAATTATAATAAATAATAGCTAGCAGTGTTCTAAGCATTTTATAAATAATAACTCATTTAATCCTTGTAACAATGCTATAAGATAGGCAATGCTATTATCTCCAACTTACACAAGAGGAAACAAAGTCATAAATTGGTTACATAATTTACCCAAGGTCACACTGCTAGCTAGTTAGTGGCTGAACCATGATTAAAACCCTAGAAATCTGCCCCTAGGGTCTGTATTCTTAACTACTATGATCTACTCAGAGAGTCCATATAAATCCCCTTTATATAGGGAGTATTATTCCCATTTTACAAACAAAGGAAGGTTAAATAAAGAGAGATTAAGTGAGTTACTCAAGATCATGCATCTTACTAATAGCAAAACCTAGAATTTATCTCTGGTCTTATAATATTGAAGTTCTTATTCTTTTGATTCAGTAGTGTTCATATATCAGAAGCAGCATCAGGTTATGAAAATGAAAATGGTGGGACATAAAATTAATTCTTTCAGAAGCTTTTATGGTTTATGCATTTCAGTGTACATCTTGTATACTCATTGGATGAGGAATGAAGGAATGGATGAATCTACAGTAATTAAGGTTACCTAATATTTGCCAAGTATTTTAATCAAATATAAAGACCTATTTTTTTGTTATGTTTTAAATAGCTCTAACTAAAATTAACCTCAGCTTAGAAGAAAAATGTTTTATGTATTAGTAAGCTCCTATAAGCACTGTGGAGAGATGGAGTTTACATTATTGTCTTAAGGGGAAAAATACAAATAATAAATTTTCTAGGCTATTTTTTACTTTAGAGAAGGTTATTTCAGTGGAAAATTCTGAGATATCTCAGAAACAGGAGTTATAAAACTGCAAATAATAAAAGATGGATAAAAGAGTGGATAAATCACTTATCCCTCCATGGCTTCTGGAGGTAGTTCCTTGGGACATGTACATGAGGATATAGAGGACATCTGGTGGTACCTGTTGTTTTTAAATTTAAAGAAATTTAACAATTCCCCTCCCTTCAAAAAACTATTTCCTCTTCTGTGTAAGCCTTCTCTTAGTCTAAACAAAGGAAAATTATTTAAATTTCTTTAATATGAATGAAATTTTAGAGCTCAACAAAATACTACATGTTTTTCTAGTTCAACCTCATTGTTATGTAGTTGAGAAAACTGAAGTTAAATAGCTTTTGGTAAAGGTAGAGATGAATTAGAATTCATATTTCCTGATTCTTAACACCCATAGTCTTCTACTGCCTTACGAATGCACGTATGGTCTTAAAAATATCTAGAGACGTTTTGATTACTTTTGAATGCAGATGTATGATCAGAGAAAATAAATACAGTATGCATGTTTTTAAGTAAGTTGGATGTCAGAGGTAAGGTAAGGATTTGGATTGGCTTATTTCTTTACCAGTGATGACCTTAATATTTAATAACCATGAAAATATGTGCAGGTAGTTTTTTAAAGCTTAATTAATAAAATTTTTTAAGAAGAAAAGGACATGTTGGAAATTCCAAATGTAAAAAAGAGCAATTTATTTGAAACACTTTTTTTTTCTTTTTCTTTAATCTAGGGTCCAAAAAGAAGCCCCTTCACTTGATTAGCTCTTCTGACAAACCTGGATTAGATCTCTTAAAAGCAGAGTACATTAAGGTAAGGGTCATAGAATGTTTATATATTTATTGTATACTCTAAACTATCCTCTGGAAGGAAAAAGATGACAGTAGATTATTAAAGTCTCTTGTGTATCATAGGTTTGAATCATAGGGATATCTACTGTTTATCTTTCCATTCGCACACCTCTTTCTCTTTCACTCAAGTAAGGACTAAGATTTTACAAAGTCACACTTCTTGTCCACAAAGATGGAAGCCTGGGGTAAAGTAGGTCCTACTACTGTCTTCTGGGGCACATTCACCTACCTACATTCATTGTATGTGTAGGTGATATTTGGCTAAGTATCCTACATCAAAAGGGATAAAGTCAAATTGAATTTGGTTCAGAAGAGAATTGCCTGGATTCGGAAGGACTCAAAAATATGTTATATGAAGAATGTTATATGAACTGATGGTATTCAGCTTCATTCAAGATTAGTTGATTTATTTAATTATTCAATAACTGTTGAATGTCTTTTGTGTCAGGTTGTGTTAGGATACAGAGATGAAAAACATTCATTGTTCTCAAGGAATTTGTAGACCAGTAGGGAGATAGGTAAACAACAATTAAAATATAATGTGTTTTATGGATGCCAAGGGGGGAAAGTGGCAGGGGGTGGGTGGTGTGATGAATTGGGAGATTATGATTGGAATGTATACACTGATGTGTATAAAATGGATAACTAATAAGAACCTGCTGTGTAAAAAAATAAAATAAAATTCAAAAAAATATATAATGTGTTTGATTCTTTAATAAGGAAGAACACAAAGCATTATGGGAGCAGGGAGGCAGGGATATTGATCTAGCCAGAAGGCTTCTCACAGGAGGTAAAACTTTGAATTTACTGTGTATGTTCCCAAGGGACATAACTTGAACCAATTGGTTATTATGATAGGAGATAGATTTTAAAAAATATGTATTTATTTATCGATTGATTATTTTATTTTTTTTGGCTGCACCGGGTCTTAGTTGTGGCACGCAGGATCTTCATTTCGGCATGTGGGATCTTTAGTTGCGGCATGCATGTGGGATCTAGTTCCCCGACCAGGCATTGAACCCGGGCCCCCTGCATTGGGAGCACGGAGTCTTACCCACTGGACCACCAGGGAAGTCCCAGGCGACAGATTTTTGATTCAGTGTGAAGACCTCATTAAATCAAACTTCTCTAAAGTTTGATTTCTTAGAAAATGAGGTTTCTTTCACTGGAGATATCCTAAAATAGACTTGCTGAAGACTTTCTAAAGGTATTTAAACATTAGGTGATAGATGGGCTAGACTACCTTTAAACCTTCTAACCCTCAGAGTTTATCATTCTGATCCCTAGCTGCAGTTTCCCAAAAGTGAATGATGCCATGCTCTCCTCTGTTTGAAGAGGAGGACAGGTTTTTACTCTTATGATAAATAAATAGATTTGGATGTAACTTTATAATAATGATAATAAAATTAAATATATAATATATTTAAAAATAGTTATAACTAAATATAAATAAATTAAGTACAGATTATAAGTAAATGATTCATTTACTTTGGTCTTAATTCCTTCTTTAGAACTTTTTTTTTCTTTCTTGTTTTTGTTCTTTTTAGGCTGATAAGAATGGACCCAGTTTTCAAACTAGTTTTGAAAAAACTGAACAAACACTTAAGGTAAGAAATTCTGTTAAAAGAATAGATCCTGTTTGAAAATAACCTACTCTGTAAGTCTTCAGTATCCTTTGAGGAACCATTAAAAGTTATAAATTAGCCTCATAAATGTCTACCATGCTCTGTGTTTATGATTCAGGATAATAATACTGTTATTTAACTCATTGTATCACATCCTAATTATTTCTAAAGGAGGGAATGCTGTAGATGAGGGAACTTTGATTTACAAAGAACCAACAGGATTCTGAACAAACCAAACTAGATACTGTCTTTTAATGCAGGGCTCAGAAAGTATGTGAAATATAAGGAGAGATGTTGAGTACTTCTGGAGCTATACTAAGGTACTCAAGTAGAGGAAGAAGAGGCAAAATGTAATTTTAGGATACAGTAAAAAGAAAATGAGAGAAATGAGTTTCAGATTATACTTTTTTTTTTTTTTTTGCTGTACGCGGGCCTCTCACTGTTGTGGCCTCCCCCGTTGTGGAGCACAGGCTCCGGACGCGCAGGCTCAGCGGCCATGGCTCACGGGCCCAGCCACTCCGCGGCATGTGGGATCTTCCCAGACTGGGGCACGAACCCGTGTCCCCTGCATCGGCAGGCGGACTCTCAACCACTGCGCCACCAGGGAAGCCCCAGATTATACTTTTGAGAGATGGGAAAATCTGTTGAATATTGAATCTTCCTTTTAATAATTTTTGTATCCACTTAGTGTCTTGAAGCAATGAAAAGAAGTCCTTTTGTATAAAAAGTGATTATTAAAAAATTTCAGTTCACTATTAGAAAATCATATATTCTTTAAAGCAATTTGTGTTGCTATTTTAGGTTTCTGGAGTTACTGTTTTTAAAAATATATTTTCTCCTATAAGCTATATATTCTTTATTTTTAAATGATAGGACCATAATTGTGGTTTTAGAAGATTATTTAGTGACTGAGAACTCACTCTTAATTGCATATTTTATATTTAAATCTCATGAATGTCACATTTGAAATCTTTGTTTTTTTAACATCTTTATTAGAGTATAATTGCTCTACAGTGTTGTGTTAGTTTCTGCTGTATAACAGAGGGAATCAGCTGTATGCATACGTATATCCCCATATCCCCATACCTTATGGGGATTCCCTTGTATGTTATTTGTTGCTTTTCCCTTGCTGCTTTTAATATTTTTTCTTTGTATTTAATTTTTGATAGTTGGATTAGTATGTGTCTCAGCGTGTTTCTTTGGGTTTATCCTGTATGGTACTCAATGTGCTTCCTGGACTTGATTGACTAATTCCTCTCCCACGTTAAGGAAGTTTTCGACTATAATCTCTTCAAATATTTTCTTAGACCCTTTCTTTTTCTCCTCTTCTTCTGGGACCCCTATAATTCGAATGTTGGTGCATTTAATGTTGTCCCAGAGGTCTCTGAGACTGTCCTCAGTTCTTTTCATTCTTTTTTCTTTATTCTGCTCCCTGGCAGTTATTTCCACTATTTTATCTTCCAGCTCACTTATCTGTTCTTCTGCCTCAGTTATTCTGTTCTTGATTCCTTCTAGAGTATTTTTAATTTCAGTAATTATGTTGTTCATCATTGTTTGTTTGCTCTTTAGTTCTTCTAGATCCTTGTTAAATGTTTCTTGTATTTCTCCATTCTGTTTCCAAGATTTTGGATCATCTTTACTATCGTTATTACTCTGAATTTTTTCTCAGGTTAAGTTGCCTATTTGGTCTTGTAGGTTTTTACTTTGTTCCTTCGTCTGTAACACATTTTTTTGTCGTTTCTTTTTTTTTTTTTTTTTTGATGTGTGGTGCTCTGTTCCTGTCTTACTGGTTGTTTGGCCTGAGACGTCCAGCACTGGAGTTTGCAGGCAGTTGGGTAGAGCTGGGTCTCGGTGCTGAGACGAGGACCTCTGGGAGGCCTCACTCTGATTGATATTCCCTGGGGTCTGAGGTTCTCTGTTAGTCCAGCAGTTTGGACTCTGTGCTCCCACCACAGGAGCTCAGGCCTGACCTCCAGCCTGGGAACCAAGATCCCACAAGCTTTTTCTTTTTCCTTTGTGCTTAGTGTAGATGCACTTGCTCATAGGGTGCTGCATGCAGAGGCCTCACGCCCAGCCCTTCACACCAGAGTTCCTAGTGCGAACTGGCTTCTGCTGACACTGTAGCTTCAATGGCCATGTGCAGAGCCATTTGCAGAGCCTGAAATCATTTCTTAACATGGTGGTAATACATAGTGATTCTGGAGTTTCATGTTCTAACTTATATGTTTTATATAATCATAATGATAGTCATTGAAGATTCAAAAAAGTGATATATATATTCAATCTTAGAATGGCCATGACAGGCAGATTGTAGGCTCTATGGTAATTAGGATTGGGAAATGGAGTAATTAGGTTACCTTGATACTCAAATGAACCCCCAAAATGTGTAAGTATAATTTACTCTCCATATATTGCCTGTTTAAGGACTGTGAGTTGTGAGTCTTCCTCTCTTCTCTCTTCCTTTTAAGTGGTGTACAGCAGTGATGCAAGCCTAGTTAGGAGCCTTTTGTATACATCATGCAGACTACTGGTATAATTGGCCTGGGAACTAATTTTCTTTTTAAAATATTTCTAGGTGGCTTTTTCATCTTTAAACCTGTTGCTGCATACACAAGCTCTTCTCTCTTCTCTTAATTACCTGACAACCATAATTCCATCAGATGGCCAAAACATGGGTGATACCAAGGAAGTACAAGTTTCTACTGAAAAGCAACAAAAAAATTCAGCTCTGCAGAAAAGTATGAAAAACACTGTTTTGTTTCTTGTTAGTAAGAGTTTTAGAATTGTAGAGCTAAATGGGGAATCTTATGAGAGACCATCTGGTTAGTCATGTACATGCCATTTTGCCTACCTTTGTTCTTTCCTTCAAACTGAGTCATACATGGGTGCCTGATATGTAAGATAAATGTAGTTAATACTGTTGTTTTAAAAAAAATGTTTTTGTTCTTATTCTGGTGGTGATGGGGGATGCCTTTATATGAGTATTAGGGGAAGAAGACCTGTATTTATTCTGAGCTCTTCCTCCTCTCAGTGGCTCCTGAAAGGACTCCATAGAGGGTTAATCTTCCCTAACATTTTACAGATAAGGAAATCAAGACCCAGAGACATGAGGGCCAGGGTTCAGGGATAGCATCGAATTGGATAAGAGCCCAGCTTTTGGATCAGAAAGAACTCAGTTCAAATCCTGACTCTGCTACTTAAACTATGGGACCATAGGCATGTTATTTAATATTCAGTAACTTCCTTGAGTTTCAGTGTTGTTATCTTTATGTATTTTAAGTTTTTTCTTGCTTTTACATTATCAAAGTAGTACATCTCACTATTAAAAATGCAAACTATATATAAAGAATATATAAAGCAAAAAAAAGTATTTGAAATACTTAAGAATTTGAGAATTTTAAAATTATTTTAAGCAGAACCATGGTTCACTTAATATAGGGAAGAAACCTTAATAGAGTGTATATTACCAGAATCCACTGTGATAGAATTGCTTTGTTTATATGCAGTGATTGTATCCTCTAAGGAGAGTGACATTATTCACTTCAGGCTGTTTGCCAAGTTGAATGCTTTCTGTGTTATTGTTTGTGATGAGAAGAACAATATTGCTGAAATCAAGATTCAAGGTAAAAGTTCTCATGATATTAAAAATTGTTCAAAAGATAAGCTTTTTTGGTTTTTGCAATGCTAAAGTATATATAAAATGGAAGGCTCTGAGCTGTGAAAACTGGATTATTTTATTTTATGACATAATTGGATTGCATGTTTTCTTAACTCTTTGAGAGTTGAACCACACATACTGGTGTTTTGGACCCTTTTGAGAGTTGTCTCAGAGGTGAAAGGAATACTAATGTCAATGTAGGGATGCTGTTGATGAGCTAAGTGTCAACCCAGAATTAATTAATTAATTAATTAAACCCAGTTTAAGGTCTGTGAATACACTTTATCTTGGTACAAATGCAAAGCAACCTTATCATGAAGAACAAATCCTATGAGCCCATTATGTTCTTCTGGGCAAAATCTGCTAAAATGAATGTAGTTTTTTTCTCTGACTCTGTCTTTACCAGCTTATTGTGATCTGGTAAAGGTAAAGAATATGTTTAAGACAATTCTTGAAGAACTTAAAACCCAGAAAACTAGGGTTTTTCTTTGTTCTTTCTAAACTGGCAGTGCATCTACTAGTCTGAATTTGATTCATGAAACTCTTATAGTCTCCATGTAAATGACAGGATATAAGGTGTAAAGAATTTACTAAAATCCTAAGATACTCTGTTTGCACTAGATGTAGTTTTTTCACAGGGTTGAAAATTCAAATAATTATTTTTTAATGAGTTTATAGGTTTCATTGTTCATAAAACTAAAAATATCTAATATTGCACTTATTTATCAATTGTGAGTTCAAACATTGCTAAATTTATAAAGAATATCACCTACAGAATAAAGTTATGCAATGGAAGAAAAATCTTCAGATCTTATTATGGTATCTATAGAAATTATAATAATATAATTTCTTTTCCAGGACTTGATTCTTCCCTTTCTCTTCAGTCAAGAAAACAGTCACTATTTGCCAGATTGGAAAATATTATTGTCACAGATGTTGATCCTAAGACAGTTCATAAAAAAGTAGGTGATAGTAAATCATTAATATTTTTTGATGATTGAATGTGAGATTTTATTTTAAAATATTTTATTTTTTAAAATACTAATAAAATATATTTTGATAGAAAAATGTTTCTATAATGATTATAAACCCTTTTAAATTGGGATTTTATTTTGTCATTGTCGATTGGATGGAGTGCATTCAAATCTCTGCTTTTCAGGCTGTGTCAATAATGGGAAATGAAGTCTTTCATTTTAACTTGGATTTGTATCCAGATGCTACTGAGGGGGATTCCTATACTGACATGTCCAAAGTGGATAGTGTGGTGTCACTGAACGTTGGCTGTATTCAGATTGTCTATCTCCATAAATTCCTCATGTCACTTCTGGTAAAATCACTATTTATATATAGATTTTTTGGCTTAGAAATACTTAAAATAAGTCTGATAATTATGATTATTGCAAATCTTAAAACTTTGAATGTCAGGTTGTGCATTGATTTGATTATTGATGGTATTTATGGATTAATGTAGAGGTCAAAACCTTTCTTTAACAGTTGAAATCTGAATCATATAATGATTTTTGTCTAGCATTGTCTAGAACTGGAATTATTTTTGCTGGAATATAATGAATCCAAATTCTCAAGTGCAAAAACTATTAAAACTGTTTTTTTCTCTGTTCTTCAGCCATATAAGTCTAATTATAATTAGCCCTTGTCAGGTAGCTCATAAATATGGATGGATAATCAGTAATTCTTTCCTAACTAGAAAGATAGGACTAAACTGAAAGTTATTTATTTGAAAAAAATTAGCACATAAATAAAAAGAAGATGGTGTTAGAAATGATGTGCTTGTCCTCCTGTTTGAATTACTCCTTTTATTTTGTGTCCACAGAACT
This sequence comes from Leucopleurus acutus, assembly GCF_964270905.1. Classification (NCBI taxonomy): domain Eukaryota; kingdom Metazoa; phylum Chordata; class Mammalia; order Artiodactyla; family Delphinidae; genus Leucopleurus; species Leucopleurus acutus. The sequence continues at coordinate 131,100,568 of NC_139142.1, read as the reverse complement.
TCCTGAACAATTTCCAGACAGCCAAAGAGGCTCTGAGTGCTGCCACTGCTCAGGCTGCAGAAAAGGCTGCCACAAGTGTGAAAGATTTTGCCCAGAGGAGCTTTCGTGTTTCTATCAATATTGATTTGAAAGCACCAGTTATAGTCATCCCACAGTCTTCCATTTCCACCAATGCAGTAGTGGTAGATCTTGGGTTAATCAGAGTTCACAATCAGTTCAGTCTGATATCTGGTGAAGACTACTCAGACCCTCCAGTAATTGATAGAATGGATGTGCAGCTAACAAAGCTTAAGCTTTCTAGGTATGCTCTTTCAATAATTATGTATTGATATTTAAGTATTATTTAATATTGTCTATGAAATTTTATGACTATTGAAATTCATGCTCAACATACTTCTGTTGCACAGAACTGTCTTTTAATCAGCTTTTTATTTTGAAAAATCTCAAGCCTACAGACAAATTGCAAAAATAGTACCTATAATTTTTCAAATAGATTCACCAATTATTTACATTTGCTTTAACTCTGTATATACATATTATCATTTAAAATATTTAAAATTTTAAAATTTTATTTTTATTCAGGTATGAATGACATATTAGTTTCAGATATACAACATAATGATTTGATAGTCGTATGTATTGCTAAATGGTCACCATAGTAAGTCTAGTTAACATCCATCACCACACATATTTACAGAAAATTTTTTTCTTGTTATGAGAACTTTTAAGATATATGCTCTTAGCAACTTTCAAATATACAGTACAGTCTTATTAACTATAGTCACCATCCTATATGTTACATCCCCAAGATTTATTTTATAATTGGAAATTAAAACATTTTTTGCTAAACCGTTTGAGAATAGATATCTTAACGCTTTGCCCCAGAGTGCTTTAGCATGTGTCTCCTAAGAACAAGGACATTAATCCTCTTACATAATAACCACAATTATCAAATTCTGGAAATTTAACATTGATATAATCTATTATCTAATATGCATTCTATATTCAGATTTTACCAGTTATTCCAAGAATTTTCCCCTCAATCCAGGATAACATGTGGCATTTAATTGTATCCTATATTAGTGAGGGGGATTTCTGTACTGATAGACATTTATTCTGGGATAGTTCTTCAGCCTTTCTTTGTTTTTCATGATGATGACAGTTTTGAAGAGTTCAGTCTAGTTGTTTCATAGAATGACTCTCAATTTAGTTTTGTCTGAGTGATTTCTCATGATTTAATCGAGCTTATACATTTTTGGCAGGAATGCTGTGTAAGTAATGATGTATCTCTAGGGCTCACACCAGAGGACATTTGAAAGTGTGTATGTTCATTTTGAAATCATTTTCTACCCCGTCCAAGGAGATTTAATTATCTTAAATACAAAAGGAATGATTATAAGACAAGTCCAGAAAAGAATCCTGGTTGAGGAGCTTTATAAACTTAGAGATAGCTTACTTTTCATCTTGCCATTTTTTTCTCTAATCTCTGTACCAGCACACATATCAGTCCTTGAACAACTGTATTGATGATTTCCCCCATAGCTTCAAAAATATCAGTTTCTTTTAAAAATTTACTCAGGTTGTCATCTATCTTCTGTTTAAAGAAAAAAGTTTTCTTAAAGGCTAATTGTATGTCATATACAGTTGACCCTTGAACAGCACGGGTTTGAACTGCATGGTTCTGCTTATGCGCAGGTATTTTTTTCTAGTGGTAAATAACACAGTATTATACAACCTGTGGTTGTTTAGAACTGTGGTTATGGAGGAACCACATATACATAGGAACCGAAATATGAAGGGCAAACTATAAGTTACATGATTGCATGGAGGGGTTGTCATCCTAGTCCCCCGTGTTGTTCAAGGGACAGCTGTGTTTTAATCTGTCCATGCCAGTATATTGTAGATTAAATTAATTATAGACCAAGTTTAGAAAACACTAAAACAGCGTTGTTTCAAATCAATGTTTAGAGCAGCAACTTTGGGCTTTGTGTTTTTTTTAATGATATGTTGCATTTACCCCTATGTTTATGCATATATATCAATTATATTTTTCATTAGGACAGTGATCCAGCCAGGCATCTCCCATCCTGATATTCAGCTGTTGCATCCAATTAATTTGGAGTTTTATGTAAATCGGAATCTAGCTGCATCTTGGTACCACAAGGTGCCTGTTGTGGAAATTAAAGGTCATCTTGAGTCAATGAATGTGAGTATATGAGTGAAAAAAATTTTTTTTTTAATTATTTTTAAAATTTATTTATTTTTGGCTGCACTGGGTCTTCATTGCTGCGCGCGGGCTTTCTCTAGTTGCGGCGCGTGGCTTTGTGGTGGCTTCTCTTGTAGTGGAGCACAGGCTCTAGGCACGCGGGCTTCGGTAGTTGTGGCTCACAGGCTCTAGAGTGCAGGCTCAGTAGTTGTGGCTCACAGGCTTAGTTGCTCCGTGGCATGTGGGATCTTCCCAGACCAGGGCTCGAACCTGTGTCCCCTGCATTGGCACGCGGATTCTTAACCACTGCGCCACCAGGGAAGTCCCAGAAAAAAACTTTCTTATTGAAAGTTCAGACTCTGAAGACTTTCTCATTATAAATCTAAATGAAATGTGGAATTTTTACTGATTGTTGTAAGGAAAATTTCAGTGTGATACTGTCCAACAGGATCTTTATTAATTTTAGTAGAATTTAATCTTCAGTTAAATGTTACTTAGCTTTTAAATTTGTTATGTGTACACGTTAGCAGTGATCTGTTTGTAAATTATTTATTAGTGTATTATAATTATAGCTCATTCTGTATATTATATACATACTCTTTTATTTTAGGGATATCTTGAGTACCCCTCATAATTATAGCATTGAGTGAAATGCCAATTTTTCATATTGAAGGTGGCGTTTTTATTACGTTGAAATTGTTATTGTTTAAAAAGTAGAATTTATGTGTGTTCTGAAAGTCACTTATTAAAAAAAGTGATCTGATTTCTTTAATAATTATTAACTTTCACTAAGGGTCATATTGGTTAAGTAGATGAAACTAATATTGACTTGTAAATCGCATTGTTTTTCTCCAAACACTGTCTTATATTTGAAAATGAAATTTTTAACATAAGTAGTGGAATACTTGAGTGTACAGTGATTATATAATTTTTTAGTCAATGTTAAGAGTATCCTGTCCTTAGTGTTTTGTTACTAAGGATTTGTTTTCCATATTAAAATTGTTTCATTTTAAAATGAAATATCTTTATCTTTTCTTGGAACATCATATTTCACAGGTTAATCTAAATCAAGAAGATCTTAATCTTTTATTTCGAATACTAGCAGAAAATCTTGGTGAGGCTACTGAAGACTTGAATAAAGTGAAACCAAGAGTGCAAGAGACAGGTAAGAGGTTGACAGTAGGTGGTGTAATAAATGTCTTTTTACAATTTTGTAGGGGAGACAAACAATAAAAATGAAGTAAACAAACATATATTTACAAATTGCGATTTGTATTACCAAGAAAACAAATAAGATGCTATTGAATAAAACCATAGTTTGCTTTTAAGTTGAGTAAAGTCAGTTATTTCTAAGTTGCATGAGTTAGGCGGAGGCCATAAAGAAGGGGTTCAGATCAATGGTGAATTCTGGAAAAATTTTTGAACTTGCATGTATAGAGAAAAAAACATTTTAAGTTGGCACTAGGCTATTTAGCATACTTGATCTGACTTTTATTTATTTTATTTTTTGCGGTACGCGGGCCTGTCACTCCCGTGGCCTCTCCCGTTGCGGAGCACAGGCTCCGGACGCGCAGGCCCAGCGGCCACGGCCCACGGGCCCAGCCGCCCCGCGGCACGTGGGATCCTCCTGGACCGGGGCACGAACCTGCGCCCTCTGCATCAGCAGGTGGACTCCCAACCACTGCGCCACCAGGGAAGCCCTGACTTTTATTTTTTAATTTTTTTAAAAATTAAAAAAAAAAAATTGTTTTGGCCGTGCTGTGTGGCATGCAGGATCTTAGTTCCTTGACCAGGGATCGAACCCATGCCCCCTGCAGTGGAAGTGCAGATTCCTAACCACTGGACTACCAGGGAAGTCCCTTGATCTGATTTTTAGCTATATAAAGTGAAGTGGTTGATAAATAACCAGTGAACAAAGATACTGAAAAAATTGTACAGCAATAAAAATGCAAATAGTATTTAAATTATTAGATACAGTGGCCCTTAAAGGCAAAGTAACTACCAGACTTATTTACAGTGGCCCTTAAAGGCAAAGTAACTACCAGACTTATTTTTTAAGCTGTTTTATATGTACACATATACATACACAGTGTCTTGGTGTTCATTCCATATCTCTATATATGCTGTGTGTAGATACAACTCATTCTTTCTAATGGCTGCTTGGTATTAAATTCTGTTGAAGTATCATAATTTAGTTAGCAAATCCCTATCAATGGACATTTCAGGTGGTTTTCAGTCTTTCACTCTTACTATGTTGCATTAAATATCCTTGTACATACACTTTTTTACAAGTGCATGTTTATCTGTAGGGGAAATACCAGGACTGCTGGGTTAAAGGGTATTTAGTTTTTGTTAAATTAAAATAATAATCGAATTCAATCAATACCTTTAATAAAATTTATTTTATTAACATTTTGACAGATTTGCTAGTTGACCCCTGTAGAACTTATACTCATTTTGTACTCCCATCAGGTGGTTTTTCTGTGCTTTTTCTAACAGTGTATTACCTGATTTAAAAATTTTTGCCAGTTTGCTGCTGAGTGAAAAATGGTATCTCACTGTATTTTTTCAATTTAAAAAAACTTTTTTTACCTGAAACTAATGTAATATTACATGTCAATCGCGTCTCAGAAAAAGCCCAAAATACTAGGGGGTTAAAACCTTTTTTACAGTATGTTAATACATATAGTAAAGTGTGCAAATCTTCAGTGTACAATTCAGTGGATTTTTATATATGGCTACACCAGTGTAATCACCATGATTAAGATATAGCACATTTCCAGCCCTGCACCCTAGAGCTCTCCCTATGCCTTTACCTATCAATACCAAACACCCACCCTGACCCTGAATCCACCCAGAATTAAGTACCATTCTGATTTGTAATATCATGCATTAGTTTTGCCTCTTTTTGAATTTCATATAAATGGAATCATAGAGAATTTACTTTCATTTTTGGCTTCTTTCTTTTTTTTTTAATTTTCACATGTTTTTATTCCATTAAAAGCGAAACAAAATCTAAATCCATACTCATAGAACAGAATACATTTATTTAAAGTTTTGACAGTGTGCAAAATTAAAGTTTGGATAATTAATCCAAACTTTATAACATGAGTATTCTCTTGTAAGGTGATTTCTTTCCTTTAATAAATAATATATTAAAATATATATTATTCTGGAAGCAAATCATCTCCTAACTGTTCATCAGCAGAATCATCCTCGTTGACTCTCTTTTTGGCTGCGGTTTTGGGTCTTTCTATTTGCGGGCCAAGCGGATCCACACAGGAGGCATCTAGCTCCTTGTTACTACTGCTCTCATTATGAGGCTCGTCTGTCCCAGGCAGGGCTCAGAGCTGGGCGTTGAGCCGCTTGCCTTTGCTACCAGAGCCACAGTTCTGGCCACTGTCACTGCCAGCGCTCCTGTCTCTCCTGCCATGGGGACCCCCGCTGCCATCCCTGCCAGACTTGATGCGCTGTTCCCTGATTTCTTTCATTTTTTCCAATCTCTTGAGTATTGTTGCATATTCTTGAACTTCTTTTAATCGAGTGTCTGTGCAGAGATGTACCAAGAAACGTAGACATTCAACATTTTCTGGAAAAATTTCTGTGAATATCTTAGTAAGTATCTAACGCTTTTTGGTAGTTACCACTTCTTCTAAAACAACTAGCTACCATCAGCTGCCATTTCACCTGTGTAGGCTGTATAAGAGAAGCTCTTTCAAAGTGCTGAATGGCTTTTTCACAAAACTGGGTTTCAGTGTAATAGGCTGCAAACCACTTGTTGACTTCAGTGTTGGACGGGAAATACCTATATGACTCATAGTAATATTGGGATGCTTGGGATTTATCCCCCTCAGTGTCATATAATCCTCCCAGTTTAGACAAAGCTCTGGAGTCAGTTGGAACAACACTGATCAGCTGCATTAACCATTCCATAGCTTGATTGGGATCTTCCATTAATTCGTATACACTTGCTATCTGGTAAAGGACTTGGGTGCTGTCTCTAAGGATTGCGTGAAGTTTCAGGAAGCAGTCCAAAGCTTCATCAAGCTGGTTTAGCTTCTTATAGGTAAGGCCAATATTATAAAGTGCTTTAGTACAAGAAGAATCATTTCTTAGAGCCTCATTTTAGAATTCAGCTGCCTTCTCATAATCACCATTTGCAAAAACTGTATTCCCTTTATGAGTAAGAGCTGACGGATTATATCTGTCAGAGTTCACAGCTAAATCTGCATAGCTGCCGGCTTCTGCAAATTCATTTTCCAAATAATACAGGAATGAGAGGTTGGGTGCAGCTGCACTCTTCACTCTACTGTCCTTTTATTCAAACATTTTAAAGGTCTCTACAGGTTGATTAAAATCCTTTTGTCTCAGGTATGTAATTGCGTTATTTCCAGATCATTTGCCAGCTCTACATACTGAGAAGCTTTCACAACTTCAACACACCGATCATAACCTACAGCAAAAGATGTTTCAATTACAGGAGCAATGAGTTTTGCAACTGTCATGATGTATTTTTCTGCCATGTCTTTACTTTCACATTCCATTTGCCTTAGATGATCATTTTTTATAGATTCAATCACTAAATTAGTATGTGGGTCATCACTTGGTGAAATGTATTTATCATCTTCATCAGTTTCTAATGGAACAGCAATCAAGTTTTGGAATGCCTTCTTTTTTTCTCGATCTCCAACAGCAAAGTAACTAAGAATTAGGTTGAAGCCTGCCTTCAGATTTGGTGCCATACTCATTATGTGCTCAAATAAATTAATGGCATCTGAATACTGCCCAGGTTTTTGTGTGTGTGGTTTTTTTTGCGGTACGCGAGCCTCTCACTGCCGTGGCCTCTCCCGCTTCAGAGCACAGGCTCCGGATGCGCAGGCTCAGCGGCCATGGCCCACAGGCCCAGCCGCTCTGCGGCACGTGGGATCCTCCCGGACTGGGACACGAACCTGTGTCCCCTGCATCGGCAGGTGGACTCTCAACCACTGCACCACCAGGGAAGCCCTGCCCAGTTTTAATAAATGTTAACTCCAATGTTCTGCATAATTTTAATCCTCATTTCTTTATGGACACTTGGAATTTGATCTAAGGCTATTTGGTAGAATTTAATGGCTTTGGAATAATTTCTTTGCCTTAAATAAATATTTCCCATATTCACTTTCAACCGTCCTGCATTGCTAAACATCTTATTTTTCACTGTAACTTGATAGGTGTTTGGTGCTTCAGCATACATTTCATTAGCTGAATATTGACTGGCCAAGTTGAAAAGAACTGATTAAGTTAAATCCAAATTGATGTTTTCTGGACTTGTAACTTGTTCTCCTTGTTTCACCAGGACTCTCTCTTTTCTTCCTGCATCTTTTGCCTTTTCTAAGGCCAATTTTAAGTCTCCACGACAGTTAGCAATACAGCTTTCTTCTACTGACTCATTTACTTTCTTCTCCACTTGTCTTATCTTTTCTTCTCGGCTGTCTTCGTTCCTGGCCTCCAGGGGCGGTGCAGGGCCCCACGACTGACCGAGGGGGTCGAACGCAGAGCCTCTCAAAGCTGCTTTGGTAAAACTAGCTGCCCTCACTGCTGTCATGGGTCTAGTAACTCCATCCTGAAGAGCCCCTGCATTGCTTCCCACTGCTGATGCCAGGGATGTCTTGGACCCATACCCAGTAGCTACAGGTCTAGCAACCGCTGTGCTTGGTATTTTAGCAGTTACGGGAGGTCTTCTGCCATGACTAGTTCTCACAGCTTGCTGAAAAGCTGTGTCATTCTCCAGTTCCTCGGTATCATAGGTTGGATTGTAGTCATTATAGCCAGACTAAAGATCATCTTCATCTGTCTCTGGGGCGAGGTATCCATTTTGCATCATTTGTACCTCCGTGAGAGCGGGCCCGAGCTTGTGCCTCCGCAGAGCCTTGCCGGGGATTTCGGAGCTTCGCGTGACGAACTCAGGGTCCGGGGCTTGAGGGCCGAGCGCGGCTTCCGGCGGGGTTGGGGGGGTGGGCACGGGCCGGGGGCAGAGCCCCCGCGCCCCGTCCCCACGGCCCCTTCGGAGGGCGGTAGGCACCCACGCCGCCCCGAGCCCTCTCCCCCCTCGCGGCGAGGGGAGCAGCGTGACCACGAGCGCGGCGGGGCCGGCGCGGCCTTTCTGGGGCTCAGCAGAGAGCTGTGCGGCTGCAGCGCTGCCACGCGCGGATCCCTTGGCTTCTTTCAACATTTTGTGGGATTCATCCATGTTGATGTCTATAGCGCTAGTTTGTTCTTTTTATTCCTGTTTCCAGTATTTGACTGTCATGAGTAAAATTGCTATGAATGTCATTGTAGTCTTTCGGCACACTTACATACTGTTTTCTTTTGGATATATAGCTAGTAGTAGAATTACCGGGTCATATGTTAGCTTACATTTCGCTTCAGTAACTTACGCCAGGCTATATTGAACAGTTTTCCAAGTGGTTGAACCAGTTTACTTTCCTACTAGCAATGTATGAGAGTTCCAGTTGTTTCACATTCTCACCAGTACTTGCTATCCTCAGTCTTGTAAAATTTAGCCATCCTGGTGGTTATATAGTAGTATCTCTATGTTTTTTATTTGTTCCCTGGTAACTAATGAAATTAAAAACCTTTTCATATGCCATTTGGATGTCCTCTTTTATGACATGATCATTCAAGTCTGTTGACCATTATTTTTACTGAGGTATGGTCGTTTTTCTAATTGGTGTATAGGAGTTGTTTATTCATTCTGGTTAGGAGCCCTTTGCTGGTTATATGTATACATGTTAGTGTATGTGTAGAAATATCTTCTCCCTATCTGTGCTTTACCTTTTCACTCTCTTAATAGGGTTTCTTTTAATAGAATTAGTTAATTTTAATGAATTCTAATACACAATTTTAAAAAATGATCAGTGCTTTTTATTTCCTATTTAAGAAATCTTTGCCTGTTCCAGGAATTGTTTTCTAGAAGAAATATATTTGGTAGAATTATTTTCCCTCAATCACATTATGTTTGGAACAGTGCTGAAATAAGGTGATAGTTAAGAAACCTTGCCCTATGCATTGCTTTCTCAAAGGTAATAATTAACAGCAGTGGTTTTCCATATGGAAAACACTAGACAAGGTACTGAATCTGTCTGGACCACAATTTGCTCATATGTGAAATAAGGACGATGTAAAGGTTTTACCTTAAAGTGTTGTTATAAGAGTTAAATGAGATAGTCTGTGAACGTCTGTTAGCACAACATCCAACACAGAGATTAAGTACTTTGCAAATGATAGCTATTATTAGTGTTGTGTATTACAGTTTAGAAAGCAATTTTACTGCATTTCAGGATGCGTGAATTTCAGGACAACAGGGTCATATTCATATGGTTTTACTTTTGATTCTTGGTATGGCGTAAGAGGCTTTAACTCCCCCTCCCCCCGCTTCTTTCATATCAAGCCTTAGCTCTTATTATCCTCCTTATGATGTAACCATATCAAACTCCATTCTGTTTGCAAAACCTATCCTGATGTGGTATCTCTCTGTGGTTTTCTACTACCTCTTATTTTATTCTTCTCTGTGTGAGGAGCTCCTTCAGTTCTACTTGAATTATAACTCTCCTATTAAGACTTTCTTGACCTTCTCATGACAGTGTCATGCTTAGTTCTGTGCTTTCTACGTACTTTATCTAGAGACTATTAACATTTGTCCATTTAATGTGACTAGGTGGGGCCTTCTTATTTTGTTTGTATTTTAAGTATATATGTTTCTTCTACTAAGCCATGAGCTTTCTAAGGGCTAGAGCTGTGTGTGACTGATTTGTGGATTTTCAATGCCTGAACCAAGTCCAGAGTACTTGTATAAGTCCTTGTTGAGTATTCATGTAAGAAATGTGTGAATAGAAGTGAATGAATTTCTTTTAAACATCTTTAGGTGAAACTAAAGAGCCACTTGAAATCTCTACATTAAAACAAGATATGCATGTTTCACAAGATAGTTTAACAGCTGGAGTGGAAGAAATTAGATCTGTAGACATCATTAATATGCTGCTGAAATTTGAAATCAAAGAGGTATGTAATTTTCATCTGTTTTTATGAAATGAGGTGGATAAATAATGGATATTTGGAATTACCTCTAATAAAGTAAACTTGTAGATTATTGATATGGATAGAAAAAGCTTACAAAGGCTGTTTGTAATTTGTATGTAGAAATGTTTAAAAATTTGAGAGTTTGCTAAAGATGAGTTATATTTGGGGGATATAATATTTACAGAGAAAATGGTAATATGCCCTGTAACAGGCTTTTCAAATGATTTTAGGACAGTTGGAATGTGGCCTGCTTTGGATTTTATATAGGGAAGGCAGGAAAGGGAAAAATGACAGAGAAATTCTTTGCAAATTTTAGAAACCATTAATAGAATAAAACACAATATGCCTACATTTAAAAAATGTTATATTACCATTACCTGCTTTCCATCTGCAGATTCTTAAGGTAAGGTTAAATGAATTTTCCTCTTCTGTGTTCACACACATAACAGATATTCATTGCATGTACTAAGTGCTAAGGATACAGAAGTAAAAGACATAAACTCTGAACTCAAACAAGAAAACAATTAAAATTTTTGTTAAGTACTTCCATTAAGAATGTGCCCAGGGAGCTTGTGGCAGTGATGGTAGGAAGAGGGCATCTAAGCAGTCTGAAAGAGTCAGGGAAGATCACCTGGAAGAAGTGAGATTTAGTTGAATTTTTAAAGAAGAAGAAGATACAGTCTGAGGAAAGGAGTTTAGGAAAGGGGCTGGGACAGGGTAGAAAGTGGGACAGGCACACACGTGTGTATGTGGGAAAGCATTGCGGATACAGGGACTTAGAAGAACTTTCTCCAAAATCCCTTCATTGTTAAATAGCTACGCAGAGGTTATGTTCTATCTTTGAGTCAAAAATAATAAACTTTTAAACAAATGAGTGCTACTTTTTTGATCTGAAATACATGTTTTGAAACTAACTTCCTTCATGCTAAACCTCTGCTGTTTTTCTGGTTAATGTTACAGTTATTGAAGATTTTTAGGCTTTGATAACTGAAACATTGATAAATGAATAATTCTATTTGCAAATGGGTTTCATTAACATATGTACATATAAAGCCTGTAAGTCCTTTTTAATATTATTTGTAATACATATAATTACAGTTCCCTTCCCTTAGGACAGTGATTAGGGTGGGGGGAAGCAATTTGCATCCTCCCCTCAAGCTGATAATTAGCATTGTCTGAAGACATTTTTGGTTGTCACTATCCAGAGAGAGAGTGGGCTACTGGCAACCAGTGGGTAGAGGCCAGTGATGCCACTAAACAGCCTACAGCGCATGGGACTACTCCCAACTGGAAAGAATTATCCAGCCCCAGATGTCAGTGGTGCCAAGGTTGAGAAACCTTGCCTTAGGAGTAGTTTAAAAATTGACTGTTTATCTCAGACTTTCAGATCTAGTCTGACACCATCTATCAGACTAGGACTTCCGGGAATTAGGCAGAACAACTTTTTTTTTTCATAACTATATTGAAATCCATTAAAATACAGTGACAGTGCTTTAAAAGTCTGAACAAGTAAGTGGGCCTTCCAAAGTAAATAACCTTAGGTAATTTCCAGGCACAAATAGAAGTGAACATCTTTACGCTGTGTGAATATTTTGATAATATCATTCCTGATGATTATTAAATTAACTTCAGTGTATATTAGTGAAATAGTTTGTGGTAATAATGGTACCTTTTTCTAGGTCGTGATTACTTTGATGGAAAAAGCAGAAAAGAAAGGAAGGCCTTTATGTGAACTAAATGTCCTGCAGCTTGGACTGGAAGCTAGAGTTAAAGCCTACGACCTGACTGCTGAAGCTTATCTAAAAAAAATTAGTATGCAATGCTTTGAGTTCACTGGTAAGTGTGAAGTATAGTCTCTGTAAATTGTGCATGTAATAGGCAGATGGTCACTGCCTTTTTATCAACATGAAGCATATTTATTAGTGTCACCATAATTATTTAGTTTAAATTTATTACATTAATATGAAGTAATTTGATAGTTAAAATTCATTATGTAGTTATTTATCATAAAGTAAGTCTATATCTAAATATTTAGCAGAAAGTAGAATATATCTAAAAGAAAAATGAGGCATACGTCTTCAGTACATAACACTTCAGTACTTATGAAAAGCAACATAACATTATAACTGTGTTCTGAGAACAATACCCAGGTATAGAGCCCAGGGACCCTTTTTGAAAGGTGAGTTAATTTACTAGGAAGTAACTTTTTTTCTTTGGTTTTTTATTTATTTTAAAATTACATAAGTTTTTTATTTGTGTTTAATGACGTTAATATATACTTGTGAAAAATAAAAATTAAACAACCCAGAAATATATAGAGGAAAAATTTAACGTCACCTTGTAGTCTCTTCAGCCTTTCAGATTCACTTTCTAAATTGCACCAAGCCAACTTTTAAAGTTGGTATGGGTGTTTAAAGTTATAGGAACTCTATGGGGTAACTTTAAGTAAAGCAAACTTGTATTGAGAATAATCACTAGTTTAAGTATTTTATAGCTTTGTCCTTTATTATGATTTGTTCAAATAAGTAATACTAGTAGTACCAAATGTTATAGCGTTTATAATTGGCCAGTGCTGGTTTTTTTGTGTTTTTTGGAGTTTCTTTAATTTTTTTTTCAAAGCCAGCTTTATTGAGATACGATTTATATACAGTAAATTCACCCTTTTTAGCGTACAACTCTGAGTTTTGACAAACGTATATTAGTGTAACTGGCTGGTCTATTTTTAAATACATTTGAAATGTCTAAACGACTTAATAATGAATCTACCCTCTCTTTTTTCTCTTTTAGACTCTAAAGGAGAACCTCTTCACATTATTAACTCTTCTAATGTAACAGATGAACCCCTTCTGAAAATGTTATTGAAAAAGGTAGTTTCATTTCTAGGATTCTTTAATATTTGCATGTATGAAATTATGTCATCCCCCTGTATATAATATCTTGGTTTTCTCCCCTAAAATTTTTCATCCTAAAACTGGTTAATTATAGTGATTTATGCAAGCATCTGACAATCCTGGATAATTTCAGTAAACTTCTGAGTTAATCCTATGTTTTTGAATAAGTAGATGTATACAAATTTCCATTGTAATTTGAAGCAAAGTCTATTATAATCTAGATACACTGACAGTTTCCCCTACCTTTAGCATTTCCTCCCAGGTAGGATAAGGAGTTCAGGTTTTTGCTTCTGTAGAATATAAGAAATGCTTATGTGGTCATGTTTTTGGCATGTTCTTCTTTGCCTTTAAGAAATATGTTTATAGTGTTTTCATAGCATACTTTGAAAAGTAAAGAATATATATATATTTTTTCAGTGTGTGAATTTTTAGTGTTTGCAACCCAGTGGCTTTATCCTCCATTATTTGTAGGCGGACAGTGATGGACCAGAATTTAAAACCATCCATGACAGTACCAAACAAAGACTTCAGGTAAATCTTTTCTAATTCACTATAAGGTTAGATTATAGTAATGATTAAATCTAGCTTCAAAGCCATCTTCAGTTGTGAGATTGTGAGCCCTAAAATTAGAATAAGGGTGGTAATAATAATAGGTTTAATTTTGTAGATAAAAGAAATGGATGGAGAGTTGAAATAAAGTTATTAAAAAAGTTGATTTGATTTCCTAAAAGACTCCTTGTTTCCCAGATATAAATTAATGATTCCTTGTTGTACACAAATGAAATATTTTTTAAGGAAATTTTGTTCACTATGGTTATTTGGCGTAGTGTTGATGGAAGCATTAAACATTTGAATGAATTGGCTTTAGGATTAGGAAAAAATTAAGGGTAAGGCTAAAAGTATGGCTCAGTACAGACATTGGTCACCATCCATTTGAGCATGCATAGTCTGTCTTGGGACCATCTGTAAGGGGACCGACCAACCTAAGGCTGATAATACTTCTTGTATCTTTACTTAAAGCCTATCAAGTTCCATTGAGGTTAGAATTATTGTTGGGTGTGGGAGTGGGCAGTGTTGGTTTATTGTCTGGTAAAGGTTAACAAAGTAATAGTGAGTTCTTTCTCAAAAAAGAAGTCCTTAGTTGAACTACTCTTGTGCTACTTGTATATGTTGAGGTTTGACATAAAAATGTTTCCATATCTGAAATCTGCCTCTCTAATTGTTCATTATCTTAGGTTTCATTTTCATCCTTAAACTTAGTTCTTCATTTGGAAGCTTTACTGTCCTTCATGGATTTTTTATCATCCGCTTTTCCATCCTCTGAACCTTCTAAGAAGGAATCGGAGCTGAAGCCACTGATGGGGGAGTCCAGAAGTATCATTGCCAAAACTGGTATTAACTTTTGAGTCATGGTTTAATACTTTCTGTCTGAACTTTAATAATCATATAATAACATGTATTTTCAAGCTAAGATAACTGTTTATCACCTTAATGTTTTAGCTGCTTTGACAGATGAGGTTGGTTTCAAAAGAAAGCAGATTTTATCCCTATGGTATAATAGAGTAATTTAGTGAGAGATTTTAAATAAGTGTTTAATATTTATCACGTATTTATATTTGATTTCACTGCCTAGCTTTTATGTAAAATAAAGTTGTATATACTTTGCATTGATGTCTCTGTAACCTTCACTCCAGTGAAAGTGAGGAAGGAAGTAATTAAAATATGAACACAATCATGCATAGTAACAAAGGCCCATTTCAGTCAGTCAGTTAAAACTACCTGGTGCTCAACAGTTTTCAGCTTTGCAAAACACAAAAGGAACAATCTCATGGAAGAGACAGACTCACTTTGGTTTCTAACCAAAACTGTATTTAAGTCACATAGAGATATGGGCACATGCCACAATTTGTGCGGTGAAATATTAGATGTGGTATAGCGTGAGTGAACATGTGCCTGTTTTTAAGCCAAATATCATTTTAATTATTTTTCTTTCATGTCATATGATGTGAGTATCTAACATCTGGTAATTTAGTTTTCAGACCATTACCTAGTTGTATTATATCTATATTACTGACATCTTTAAAGTGAAAACTGTTAGTAATATTAGATCTGATACAAGGATGAGATTTTTTTTTTTTAACCAGGGAGCAGAGCAGTATTTTTGCATTAAACTAGAGTAAAAGAGTTTTACCTTCTTCATCTTTAATGTACTTGTTACATTAATATCCACGGAAATACTTACATAACATATACATACATACACACGCACATGCACACAGTTGAATAAATGAAAAAGCAATGTTTAAGCTCACAATAAACTACAAAAAATAGTAATCCAAAGAAATAATTCTTCTAGTTATGCCAAATAGCTATTTTTTGTGGTTTGATTTTGCTACTTTAAATCTTAAAGGAAAAAAAAAACCCTTTTATCATCTCGGTGATTAAGGACTGATGTCCCCATACTTTTACAGTTTTATAGGAAAAAGTGTTTCCTCCAGTCAAGACAAATCTCTAGGAAATTATGTCTTAAATTTATCAATCAGGACCTAGACTAAGATAGATTAAGAGAATCCTTTTGATTGTGATTTTTATACACGTGCACAGACACAAATACACATTATAAAATAATTTTTTGTTTTTCCTTAACTTTAGCCCTTTATGTTCATCTCTTATAGAACTTTTTTTAGGATTCTTCATGGAGAAACATAATATAATCTAGGGAAGTTGTCTCTATAGTTAATAACATGTATGTGTCATAGTTAATAATACATATTTTACTGTCATCACTATTTCAATTTTTCATGAAATATTTTTCTTTGATCTAATATATGATATGAAAAGGAGTTCCAAATCAAAATTTAGCTCTAATGGAATCTTAGAATTCTAATATAGGGGGTTTCCTTTTTGCTCACAAGAAAAATTATAGTAAAGTTTCCATCTAGCAAAATTATACTTATAAGGTGCTAGTAAACGTTGCCTTTATTTTTAATTTGGATGGAAATATGCTACTTGCTGTCTGATTGACATTTAAAAATAATATTAATTATATGTAATCTTAATGGAGACCTTTTTGGTTCTTCATAGTTCATAAAATGTACTTTTATTTTAGTGATTTTGGGATTATTTTATGTTATATCATCTTTGCACTTTGCTAATCACTAGGATTCTATTACTTTTCAGTATCCAGCAACACTTCTCAAGATGATGTGTTTGATTTAAAGGTCATAGCTGAATTAAATGCATTTAATGTCTTTGTCTGTGATCAGAAGTATAATATTGCAGATATTAGAATACATGGTAAGTAACTTTTTCTTGGTGTAGGTATTTCTGTTTCTTTACATAGACCTTCAGGAAGAATGAGCTTGTTGCATGGTAGATTTCTCATGAGTTGTCTTTTGGTTTACTTATGTTGAAGATTCTTGCAAACTTCTCAAAGATGTGCTTTGAAGTGTTAGAAGTAAATTTGGTATGATTCATGACTGATGTGAGACATTCCTTATGTTTAAAAAATTTTTCAGAATAAGTCTAAGGCTTAATCTCATGTTCTGTTTGCATTTTCAGAATAATATAACTTTAAACTGAGAAATGAATATTATAACATCTCACTGAGTAAAGAAAATGTCATTATCCTGTTTCCCTTGTCTTTTGTGCTTATATAGCATCAGGAAGAGAAGTTTCTAAAACAAATTTTGTAAGCTTTACTCATCAGCAGCCTCATATAAAGATGAGTTCATATTATACCATGGGTTCTGGAGCCAGCCTGCCAAGGTTCAAATTTTGGCTCTAACACTTACTGGCTGACCTTGAGCAAATTAATTAATGTTTCCGTGCCTGAGTTCCCTCTTCTGTAAAATGGAGATAGTTATAGTAATTATTCATGGGATCGTTATGAGGATTAAGTTTACAAATTTACATGTATTAAGAAAAGTGCCTGGTATGTACATAATAAGCAGTTAACAAGGGGTTAGAAAATCAGTTCCATTCAACAGATGTTACTGAGTATCTGTTTATGCATAGCATGGTAATGATTTAGGTTCATTCTTGGGGCTTAGCTGTAGGCATTCTCTCATTCACTCTGAGGAGTGGTTTTAGAAATCATTCCTTTAGAAATTATGAGAATGACAAATATTTTTTTGGAGAGAAATGTTAAAAGATTGTGTTTTAGATACAGTTTACTGTAGAAAGAATAGTATTTATTCATCAAATTATATTTAATTATAATTCCAATTCTTTAGTTTTCAGAGTAATAGTTTCATTATATAATGTTTGTAAAATAACTGTTTAACAAATGTTAGGTGTCACCATAAATGACCGATTCTGATCTTACTAATAATGCACAGGATACTTGTGTTTGGAGATCTGTGATTAATTTTCTTTGACATTTGATTTCTTTTGTTTTAAAATTTCCACAAAGTTTATGTATGAGATGCTTCTAGAACTTAAAGATATTATAATCTTTCTTAGGTATCTCATACATAGAAGTAGTTACCTTTGGGACTTCCCTGGTGGTCCAGTGGTTAAGACTTTGCACTTCCAGTGCAAGGGGCATGGGGTTGTATCCCTAGTCGGGGAACTAAGATCCCACATTCCCACATGCCACTTGGTGTGGCCCCCCCCAAAAAAAAAGAAGTTGTTACCTTTAATATGTCTAATAGTGAGTAATTTTTATCTATTCTCTATCTTGGTAGTATATTATTGAATTAAAAACCACTAAATTCGTTCACTTGGATTAGGTGAAAAGTGTTGTGTTTCCCATAGGAATGGATGCCTCTATTTCTCTGAGGCCAAAGCAGACCGACATGTTTGCCAGACTTAAGGATATCATAGTTATGAATGTTGATTCGACTTCCATTCACAAAAAGGTAATTAAAAGATACGTTTCTATATTGAAATTTATTTTTGTTTTTTGGGCTTGAGTTGCCTTTAATCATTTGTTCAGGCATTTTGTTAGGGAGTAAGCATGAATATGGTCATCATCTGCTTTCACAGTATATATAGACTAGGTGATTTGTAAGTTATTTCTAACCAATTAAGTGATTGATATCTCCATTGATAAAACTTTTTTTATAGATATAGGAAAAAGTTATTGTCAAGTTAAATGTTTTTAACTAATTTGTTGAAGGTTGAATTTAAGTGACGCTTCTTTATACATCAAGGATTCTGTAATAAGGAAACTTATTTATAATACAGTGATACAGGGCTTCCCTGGTGGCTCAGTGGTTGAGAGTCCGCCTGCCGATGCAGGGGACACGGGTTCGTGCCCCGGTCCGGGAGGATCCCATATGCCGCGGAGCTGCTGTGCCCGTGAGCCATGGCTGCTGAGCCTGCGCGTCCGGAGCCTGTGCTCCGCGACGGGAGAGGCCACAACAGTGAGAGACCCGTGTAACGCAAAAAAAAAAAAAACAAAAAAAACAAAAATATAATACAGTGATACAGCTCTTTTGATATAATAACCAGTTAATTTAATACTTTTAGGCTGTCTCTATTTTGGGAGATGAAGTCTTTAGGTTCCAAATGACTCTTTATCCAGACGCCACAGAAGGAAAGGCCTATGTTGATATGTCTAAAGTAGATGGCAAACTTACTCTCAAAGTGGGTTGTATTCAAATTGTTTATGTTCATAAATTCTTCATGTCTCTTTTGGTAAGTTTATTTTTTAAATATATTTATTTCTCATTGACACCTAAGTATCTTTGCCTATACATCTGAACCTAGGTAGTCAAAATCTTTACTAATGGGGCTGTGTGATAAAGTCCCAATTGCTGAATAGAATATTACAATTAAGGAAATCCTTTACATCATGGATAACTAAATGAATTTTTGTTATCGTTGTTTTGAACCTGTGAATGATCATTCTTTAACATTTCCATAGTTATATATTTTGAAAGTACTTTCTGATGTTTTAATTAGGCTTTTCACTGTTATTTGTTTTATGAGAGACCCTTAAAAGGTACTTAGTGAAAAGAATCTTTTAAGGAGGTCATCAGGCATTTGAAGGACTAATACTGGAGCTTACAGCTTTTGATTATAATTATGATTAAGGCCATAAAATTCTTTTAATTATTTATTTCCATGTAAGTGTCATGGGCTGAAGAGTTTAATTTGCCTATGCCTCTTAGCAGGGCTGTTAATCAAAGCTTTTAAGTTATGGATTTCTACCTAAACCATCATGTTTTATTTTTCTGCAAAGTAATTTATTTGGAGGGGTGTTAGTTTAATAAACTAAATAAACCATTTACATTATTAATGGAAGAATATTGCTTCCAGTTCTTTTCTCCATTGGGAAAAATCTTTCTGCTTTTGTTGAAATTGAGGTGAAAGATCTCACTCTAAATAAAGAATTTTTGACTCTTATTAATGATTGCAAGATTGTAAACACTTCAGCACCTTTGCTCATGTTAGAGTACAGTTAAGAAAATAACCTTTAGAAATAAGCGGGCAAAACCTTAGTTTCTAAAACTAAGGACTAAAACTAATAGACTTTATTCCTATGACCTAGAGGTACAGAATTAAAGCAACTTTGGGAGATGTAAAGAGTTCTCCTTCGTCTTTTTATTTAAATTTGAATTAAGATGACAACATTCATGAGTAAAAGGGATATTTTAAAAAGTATTGTTACCAAAATTTGTCAAAAAACAAATAATTCTGAAATACATAAAGTGAAAGTTAAAGGATTCTTTCTTCCACTTGTTAATTATCACAGAGTGTATCTTTCTAGACTTTACTCCATGTACACAGTCATAAATAACGTTTCTTTTATATCACCTCTTTTATTCAGTTTTTCTTTTTTAAAGTTTTTCCTTTTAAAAATAAATCCTGTTTTGGGGGAACTCTAAATACCAGTATTTTCCAACAGAACTTCCTCAACAATTTTCAAACTGCCAAAGAAGCTTTGAGCACAGCTACAGTCCAGGCTGCAGAAAGAGCTGCTTCCAGCATGAAAGACTTGGCTGAAAAGAGCTTCCGCCTTTTGATGGATATCAATTTGAAAGCACCAGTTATTATCATTCCTCAGTCTTCAGTATCGCCTAATGCTGTTATAGCAGATCTGGGTTTAATCAAAGTTGAAAACCAATTTAGTGTAGTTTCTGTGGAACAGTATTCTCTTCCCCCAGTCATTGATAAAATGAACATCCAACTCACTCAGCTGAAGCTGTCCAGGTACAAATATATAATCCAATGGCAAATTACTTACTAGAAATAGAATTTTCATAAAATCTTTGCCAGGGGTATAACACTCTAGTGATTTATGGTTCTTATTCCTTATTTCTTCTAATTATGAAACCTTGACTGTTGTTTTTTGGTTAGTGGTTTATAATGGTGGATCTCATAGAATCTACATTTTGTCTTACTAAATTTATAACGTGTTTTTTTTCACTTTATAAAAATTTCCTATTATAAAATTATAGTTTACTCAATAATACTTAATTTAGATTTATTTTTATTTATTTTCTCTGCACATAGCTATTTTCATTTCTGTACAGAGACAAAGACTTCTTAAAATGTAATAAAATTTAAGATTTATTTCTCATTTCCAAACCTTGTCACATTTAGGAATTCTCAGTAAGATATCTAATGGATTATCAAATCCAAATGGGAAAGTGTTCGCTCTGTTGAATGACAAGAGTAACTTATTTGGTGGTTCAAATGTTTGTTGGCAGGCAGGCTAGATATGACTGTTATGATATGCTTGTTTAACTTCTAGGTTTGGTGAGTTTTTCCCTTTGAGTTTGGAGAAGTACTAATAACATAAACCTAAGGGCTAAGTAGAGTATCACTTTCTTTGTCCTCCAATTTTAGGAGGATGTAACATTTGTTTGTATGACGTTGGACTAGTTGCTATTAAATATCCTTGTGAAAGATAGTAAATAGTGCAATAGTCATACTTCATGAAATTTGTCTCTTTGAAATCAGCATTACATAGGGTTTGTTTTACATAGCTCTGCATATAAACTTGAATTATTCTGATGCAGATTGATTTGTGAAAAGAAACATGTTCTAAAAGAACTCTGATAGCAGCCTTTAGTGTTTAGAAAAATGCTCTGTGGAAACTGTTACACAGTATGATAGTCTTCATTTTAAAATGTGGATTTTAGAAATGTAAAATAAATTCTTATTTATCTTTCAGAACAATTTTGCAGGCTGGCTTACCACAGCATGACATTGAAATTTTAAAACCAGTCAACATGCTTTTATCCATACAGCGAAATTTAGCAGCATCATGGTATGTGAAAATTCCAGGGATGGAGATAAAAGGAAAACTAAAACCTATGCAGGTAAGTATATGTATAAAATACATGAAAATTTCTAGATAGGCTTTTATCATTGATCACAGTGTAGTTCAAGTGGACATCAGAAGTGATAATACATTTAAAGGGAATGCTTTGTTAACTGGAAATGAAGTTATCCTAGTTTCCCACACTTTTCTTTATTTCACATTAATTGGATATTCGGTAAAACCAAGCAAGAACTCTGAGGTTAAAAGCTATGGAGTCTACAGAAAATATTACTAATATTATTAGTAATTTTAGAAAATTCTATTAAAGTTTTAAGGCAGTTAAATTATAAGACACGGTAAAGTGATATTTAGATACCACATTCAAAGCACCTTAGTAGTATTTTTAATGTATAGAAGCACTCTTTTATAGAAAAGTGGACATTTTCAATAGGTGAATATGTTTATTTGGTAAGCATATAAACAGCAATACTTTTTTTTAACATCTTTATTGGAGTATAATTGCTTTACAATGCTGTGTTAGTTTCTGCTTTATAACAAAGTAAATCAGCTATACATATATATACATCCCTCTATCTCCTCCCTCTTGTGTCTCCCTCCCACCTTCCCTATCTTCCCCCCCAGGTGGTCACAAAGCACCAGGTAAACAGCAATATTTTTAATACTGTAGTTAGAAGGTCATATGTAGGCTCACAGGAAGAGATGATACTGGTCGAAGATGGTCATGGAAGTGTAGGAATCTTACAGTTCTAGTGCGCCTGTGGGTGAAACTGTTGAAGCCAAACAGTAGGGGATAGGGAAAGGGAGGGAGTGGCTAAACAGAATGTGTGAAAGACAAATAAAAATTTAGTAGTTTAGTGGTTTTTGATGTCTGTGATTATTTCAGAGTTAGTTCTAAGATTAAACAAGAAGGGTCAAAGGAGCAGAGTCCTACTAGGGAAGATGTTAAAATTGAAGTTTGTTGTAGGAATGAAAGATCCCTATCTGTAGTATGAGTATATATGATATATGAGGAAGAACATCTGTTCAGGGTATTGATAGAGACTTTTCTATTCTGGAATATGAGACTGTTCTCTTAAATTCTCCCTTGCTAAGATTAGCTCTCAGAGCTAATATTTGATCCTTTTCAAATATTAGGAGGTGGTGAAGTTAGCTGTTCTTCAGGCAGCTGTGATATCTTGGTTGGTGTCACAGGTGGGAATGAATATACAAAGAAGTCCTAGGGAGTTAAAGTGACATCTGTTATCTAAGGACTAGGGCTTGGAGCAAATAAGAACTCCCTGGTCATTGTCTCTTGCTAAAATATCTCCCCAGTTTCATTTAGGCTGGGAATCAGGCAATTTCCTTGGTGATAGGGACCTAATTTGGGGGACATAGGGTACTCTGATGTTCAGAAGAAAAGGTGCTATGAATGTGTCTGTGTGAATTTGTGTTTAGGTACTTGAAAAAGGCCTTTTGGACCACTCTATGTGTAGGGGAAGTGTACAAGAGATGGAAGGATTAAAAGGTTTAATGGATCTTAGCAGCCAGTAGCATCTTTGTTTGTTCTCGCAGCTTCATGTTGTTATGCAGCCACCCATGAGGTAGATGATATTATTCCTATTTTAAAGATTAAGAAACTTGAGTTAGGGACTTCCCTGGTGGCACAGTGGTTAAGAGTCTGCCTGCCAATACAGGGGACACGGGTTCAAGCCCTGGTCCGGGAAGATCCCACATGCCGCGGAGCAACTAAGCCCGTGTGCCACAACTACTGAGCCTGCACTCTAGAGCCTGTGAGCCGCAACCACTGAAGCCTGTGCGCCTGGAGCTGGTGCTCTGCAACAAGAGAAGCCACCGCAATGAGAAGCCCACGCACCGCGATGAAGAGTAGCCTCCGCTCACCCCAACTAGGGAAGCCCCGTGCGCAGCAATGAAGACCCAGTGCAGCCAAAAATAAATAAATCTAAAAAAAAAAGCTGCATTGCAGGAGAGCATCTTTTTTCTTCTTGGTAGAGACTGGAAACTGAACAGCATTCTTCCTGTATTGAGTTTGGAGGAGAGTAAATAATGTGGAGGAAAAATCCAGTAGTGGATGTAAAGATAGAGAAGCAGAATGGAGATGAGGAACTAGGGAGAGGGGAGAGGGACACAGGTCCAGGAACAGGACAAGACAGATAGTAGCAGTTAAGGCAGGAAGAAGGGAGTACCGGAAGTACGGGCTTGGATATGAGTGGAGGCAGATGCGTGTTTACACACAGGAGTAATGTCTAATACTGTACAAGACGAAATACTTTTATCCTGGTATTCATGGTCACAACTTGCTTTTTTTTTTTAGTTAGATGTACAATTAGTTAATTTGAGGGACTATAAATTAAGACATAGATATTATATTTTGCATTTTTTATTACTTTGTATTAACAACAGCCTATTGTTGCTTTCTAGGTTGCTCTCAGTAAAGATGACTTAACAGTTTTAATGAAAATTTTGGTGGAGAATCTTGGAGAAGCTTCTTCACAGCCAAGCCCTACACAGTCTACCCAGGAGACTATAAGAGTAAGAAAAGACGTTTCCAGTAGACCTGACCACCTCAAAGGTATAAATTGATGGAGATTTTTGCTTTGATTATAGAGAAAAATCAGTATTAATGCCATATTTAGTGTTGTTTTTAGTTGTCCAGCATAATGTGGTGTGAATGATCCAGCATTGTATTATTTACTGTGGAAAATCACCTGGGGCTGCCTTGAAGCTCCCAGGGGAAGGAGATAGGCTCATTGCTCTAAATGGAGGGCCCACCTCTTATCGCCTGCATGGTGCATATTTGCCCTGTATTTGTGAAAGGTGAATTTGTCCAATTCAAGGGACACTGAGGGGGTGTACTTTGAGAAAAAGCAAAGTAGGCATGTAGCATAGTAAGGTCCCAAACTAATTGAGAGAAAAGGACCTTGGTGTCATACTCAGATGACTGGTCCATAAAAAAGGAAGGTATTCTTGTTTAGTAACAGCATTACTTATCTGGCTTCACTGGGGAGTGTGATAGTCAGATACATAAGGGAGTTCCCCAGATTATTAAAATTGAATCTTTCAAAAGCTCTGAACCTTTCAAATTCAGCCATTTTTAAAAGATAATTTTTCTAAAATATAAGGTTTCCTTTTGCTTTCTTGAACAATTATATAGAATAATTTTATAATTGCACTCTTTTCATCATTTAAAATCGTTATGTGAATATCATATGTTTTATTTTAGACTGTGAATAGGTTAATATTTCCATGGCGAAAAAGAGATGAAGTGTTCCTTTTCCATATAATAAATGGCCCCAGACTGCTGTGCTTTTATAATGCTCAGGTCATCAGCTGTTACTTATGACAACAGTCGGTAAAACCGCCAGTTAATAACACTGTACCAGCACTGCTTCACCTATAGTTAGGTCTGGTGTGTTTTTTTTTTTTTTTTTAAATTTATTTATTTATTTATGGCTGTTTTGGGTCTTCGTTTCTGTGCGAGGGCTTTCTCTAGTTGTGGCAAGCGGGGGCCACTCTTCATCGCGGTGCGCGGGCCTCTCACTGTTGTGGCCTCTCTTGCTGCGGAGCACAGGCTTCAGATGCGCAGGCTCAGTAGTTGTGGCTCACGGGCCTAGTTGCTCCGCGGCATGTGGGAATCTTCCCAGACCAGGGCTTGAACCCGTGTCCCCTGCATTGGCAGGCTGATTCTCAACCACTGCGCCACCAGGGAAGCCCCAGGTCTGGTGTGTTTTGAAATCACAAAACAAATGACTAGAGCAGTGTGAAAAATAAGGTTTTTCGTTCAGGATAGTTATGAGTACTACATGAGTTTAGTGAGGTCAGCATCTTCTCCCAGGTTAAGTTCATGCCACTGTATAGACAAATGCTAGATAAGTAGGCTGTAGCTCTCGTTAGACAGGAACTATGTACACGTGAATAAACTGTAGCAGGCAAGCTTTATGTGATTAAGGATCTCATTATGTTCAGCTGTGGTCAATTCGTGTCTCTGGTTCAGGCTATACAGTTAATGTGGTACTTGGGAAAACTTGTGAGTTCAGATGGAAAAGCTACAAAGATGATGAAGATTGGAATGTAAATTATTTTCAGGAAAGGTAAAGGAAAAAACCCTAGAGCTTTCCAACTTGGAGAAGCCTTTATCTGGTTAAAGTTATGCAGTGTTTGCTCTTCCAGTAACTTGTACAGTAAGAATAGACTTTCCTATAAATGACCAAAAGAATAGAATCAATCTCCAAAAGAGATTTTAGAATCACTTTGTAAGAGTGATTGAAAGCAATATGTATTGTTCTTTGTCTAAAAAGTTTCTGCCTAAAGATGAGGGGAGAGACTGAATTATTTGTCGAAGTCTCTTTCACCTCAGAATTCCGAAGGCTCTCTGTCCCAAATTATATTTGAGCTCTCCTCGACTCTGCTTTTGAATTACATTCTGTTCTTCTTGTAAAGGTAATGGATTGGGTGATATAGGTAATTAAAGATAGTGAGACGTGAACTACACTAGCAGAGGATCTTTTACTGACTGGCTGTCTGTTGTAGGACAAAGTATTTTACTTTTCTCTACCGCCAATTTCATAATCTCTTGAGAATGGCTTGTAACCAGTTATGTGAAATGCTTTGATAATTATAAACTATAATGAAGTAGTCTTGCTCTGGATGGGCTTTTTAAAAAAAGTTGTCTCGATACTCTTTGCAAGGCCCTCTCTCTTTATTTTAATTTTTTTATTTATATATATACATTTTTTGCGGTACGCGGGCCTCTCACTGTTGTGGCCTCTGCCGTTGCGAAGCACAGGCTCCGGACGCGCAGGCTCAGCGGCCATGGCTCACGGGCCCAGCCGCTCCGCGGCATGTGGGATCTTCCCGGACAGGGGCACGAACCCGTGTCCCCTGCATCGGCAGGCGGACTCTCAACCACTGCACCACCAGGGAAGCCCCTCTCTTTTTATTTTTAATGTAGATAGTCTGGCTCTATCACTTTGCCTTGTATTAAATATATATGGAATACATGCTATTTTTGTTAATTGTCTCATAATGATTTAAAGAATCCTTGAAAATATGATATAAATTTAGAATCTTAGCTTTTAAAATATGTATAAAATCATATACATACTTAAAAGCTTTTTAATTTTCATATTTATGTTTGAAGCCTCAGAACAAGAAGATGGGACAGACTCAAAGCTTTCTTTGGACCAGAATGTCACTCTCCAGTTTGACTTTCACTTTGAATCTCTTTCTATTATACTTTATAACAGTGATCCCCACCAGGTATGTAGTTAATGTCTGCATCTAGGAATATGTCTTTAGCTCTTGATATTCAATTTTAGAATGTTGTCATTTTTTTCTTTCTTTTTTTTTTTGTGATATGCGGGCCTCTCACTGTTGTGGCCTCTCCCGTTGCGAAGCACAGGCTCCGGACGCGCAGGCTCAGTGGCCGTGGCTCACGGTCCCAGCCGCTTCGCGGCATGTGGGATCTTCCCGGACCTGGGCACGAGCCCGCGTCCCCTGCATCGGCAGGCGGACTCTCAACCACTGCGCCACCAGGGAAGCCCGCATTTTTTTTATGTGACTTTTCTTCTCAAAATTTATGTCTATTAAATTCTATTTGGCTTAGAGAATATGTATTGATCTTGCTCTCTGCTTTCATTTTGTAGTGTTTTTATTTTTTTAAATATTTATTTTATTTGTTTATTTTTATTTTTGGCTGTGTCGGGTCTTCGTTGTGGCATGCAGGATCTTTTTGTTGCAGCACACGGGCTCTTGCAGCGCGTGGGCTTCTCTCTAGTTCTGGTATGGGGGTTTTCTCTTCTCTAGTTGTGGCGCACAGGCTCCAGGGAACGTGGGCTCTGTAGTTGTGGCACACGGGGTCCAGAGCACATGGGCTGTGTAGTTTGCGGCATGCGGGCTCGCTCTTTTTTTTTTTTTTTTTTGCGGTACACGGACCTCTCACTGTTGTGGCCTCTCCCATTGTGGAGCACAGGCTCCGGACGTGCAGGCTCAGTGGCCATGGCTCACGGGCCCAGCCACTCCGCAGCATGTGGCATCTTCCCAGACCGGGGCACGAACCCATATCCCCTGCATCGGCAGGCGGACTCTCAACCACTGCGCCACCAGGGAAGCCCTGCATGCGGGCTCTTTCGTTGAGACGTGTGGGCTCAGTAGTTGAGGCGCGTGGGCTTAGGTGCCCCGTGGCATGTGGGATCTTAGTTCCCTGACCAGGGATCGAACCTGCCTCCCCTGCATTGGAAGGCAGATTCTTTACCACTGGACCACCAGGGAAGTCCCAGTGTTTTTAATCTTACTAGGCCAAGGAAAAGTTCTTACTTTTTTCCAAGTAATACCAGCACTAAAACACAACCTATCTTTTAGGAGAAGAATTTTATATATGAGTAATTAATTATATGTACAGTTTTATTACATAGCTAGATATATATGCATATTTAACTAAGGAAAATAATTTAGTAGTGACTTTGGAACCTTAGAGGATTATTTTTAAATTCGTGATTATCCATGATATATAAGCATTAATTATGTTTCTCTTGAATAAATTTTATATGTAGTAGATACATATTAAGGATACTGATGAGTGAATTGAGGAACCAGGGTCTAGTGCCATTATGATTTGAACCACATAATGTGTAATTGATATTTTAGAAAGCTATTTTTTTATTATATAGGTAGTATCTTCTAATAAATGTTTTTGATTATATCCGTTAATATCTCATAATACTCATACATATGGTACCCATAATATACACTGATTGTAAGTATTATATCTGTTGTTTATGTCCATTTAATATGTTTTCTTATGTTTCATATTTTCTAAACGTTATGCAATATTCATACATTGTTATTGTTGGGCCTTGGGTTAGTGTCTGTCATTTGTGCAATGGACTGCCTTAATTTCATTTTTTTTTCCAAATTTTATTGAAGTATAGATGATTTACAATATTGTGTTAATTTCTGCTGTGTATCAAAGTGATTCAGTTATACATATATATATTCTTCTTTTATATTCTTTTCCATTATAGTATATCACAGGATATTGAATATAGTTCCTTGTGCTATACAGTAGGACCTTGTTGTTTATCCATCCTGTATATAATAGTTTGCATCTGCTAATCCCAAACTCCCAATCCTTCCCTCCCCCTTGACAACCAGAAGTGTGTTCTCTTTATCTATGAATCTGTTTGTGTTTCATAGATATGTTCATTTGTGTCATACTTTAGATTCCACATACAAGTGATATCTATGGTATTTGTCTTTCTCTTCCTGACTTACTTTGCTTAATATGATAATCTGCAGGTCTATCCATGTTGCTGCAAATAGCATTATTTCCTTCTTTTTATGGCTGAGGAGTATTCCATTGTATACATGTACTACATCTTCTTTATCCATTCATCTGTTGATGGACATTGAGGTTGTTTCCTTGTCTTGGCTATTGTGAATAGTGCTGCTGTGAACATAGAGGTGCATGTATCTTTTCGAATTATATTTTTGTCTGAATATATGCCCAGGAGTGGGATTGCTGGATCATATGGCAACTCTATTTTTAGATTTTTGAGGAACATCTATACTGTTTTCCATAGTGGCTGCGCCAATTTCTATTCCCACTAACAGTGTAGGAGGGTTCCCTTTTCTCCACACCCCCTGCAGCATTTGTTATTTGTAGACATTTTAATGTCGGCCATTCTGACTGGTGTGAGTTGACTGCCTTAATTTCTAATGTTTAATGTTAAGAAAAAGATCAGAAAATGACGTAATGGAAAATGAACAGTTAAATGGATTCTTCATTTCAGTTAAGGTACTATCGTTCTACTGGTTTCTCAGCCTTAGAATCTTGGTGTCTTCTTTTACTTCCTCCTTTGTAGACCTTCTTTATTCATTTAGATAGAGTACTGTCAGTTTTTTCTTTGAGTGAACATTTGTTCTTTCCTGGCAGTTTTCACTGCTGCTTTATTTGAAACTTCTTAGCTCCCACAGTACTGCAGTGGCTTCCTTGTTTGTTGCTCCTTTTCCTTTCCTGCATCCTAGACATTGGCACAAGTCAGTTTCCTCAATTAATCTTATGTAGCCGTTTACAACTTCCCATTCTACTTAGAAAGCATTCAGTGTTATGTTATGTGAATTTCAACTTATTAGAAAAATTCATTGGCTCCAAATTGTCTACATCACTAACCATATCACAAACACTATTATATTGTGATCAGTAGACGTGTCACTGGTCATTTCTATTAATAGTTACAGATCACAAGTTTGTGAACTATTTACATTTTTATAAACTAAAGGCATTCCAAGTTTTCCAATAATAAGTTCATTCTAACCCACTTACATGCATTGTACTCTTTTGAGTGAGAGAAGATAGGGAGTTATAACCAGTGTGCCAAGAATTGCGCATCACCAGTACCCTTTTATCAACGCCATGGTCTGTAGTGAGCAATTGTGACTGAACTGATCATCTTCCCCGAATTTTTGGTTTTTTTTTTTTTTTGGTTGGTTATAAAGATTGAGGTCCTTTTTCCTTAAAGTTTAAATATTTGGCTTAGGATCTGGGACTACGATTAGACCTCCACATTTCTTTCCGGACATCATTCCCTACCTTTCTTTTATTGGAATATTTAAGCCTAAGATGCCAGTGTGTACCTTGTGCCCTCAGAGCATCTTGAATTGTTTGCTCATGATTTTTCCCCATGTAGAATGTCTTCTACCCCTCATAGCCTATCTCATTCCACTCAGTCTCTCAAGCTCAGTTAGTTCTCAACCTTCTTCATGAATTTTTCCGAGCCCACAATGATCTCTTTGACCCTATGAGCTTTTGCTGTTTATATTCTTTACCTAATCACTTAGTATCCTTTGTGGAATATGGGAAGATATAAGTATGAATAAATAAGTGACGATATATCATTTTTTAATTATTTACAACTTACAGCATCTCCTTGGGATGTTCCTTGTAATGTATTTCTATTGTATTTTTTCAATTAGAGTATAAGCTCACTGAGATCACCTACCATGCCTTATCCTTTCTCATAAAGCCTTTAGTTCCTCTCACAGAGTGTTTTACAGAAGAGCTCATTAAATACTGGGTTGGCCAAAAAGTTCATTTGGTTTTAAGTAAAAATAAAAGACCTTTTTCATTTTCACCAAGAAGTTTATTGAACAATGTATTCATTAACCAAACGAACATTTTGGCCAACCCAATATTTGTAAGTTAGCATAATTGATTGACAGTTTCCTGGGGTTTTTTTTTAATTTGCATTGAATTGTAAATTATAAATTTTTATGTATTAACCCTTGTTGAAGATCAGCACACACACTTATATATTTATTTGTATATGCACATACAGTCACAAACATGCATATTATTCTTTGTTCCAGTTTTAACACCCATACTTTAAAAATTTGTGGTATGGATTTGCTTTTTTTTTTCTTACATCTTTATTGGAGTATAATTGCTTTACAATGGTGTGTTAGTTTTGCTTTATAACAAAGTGAATCAGTTATACATATACATATGTTCCCATATCTCTTCCCTCTTGCGTTGGATTTGCTTTTAACCTCTGAGTTAAGAAATATGTTTAAAAGTAATTACATAACACCTGAAGATAATGGATTCTTTTGCTTGAAAAATATACACAGGAATCCAAACTTTCATTTCATAATGACAGTTTCCGGCTTGGTGAACTCAGACTACATCTTATGGCCTCTTCAGGGAAGATGTTTAAGGATGGCTCAATGAATGTCAATATTAAACTTAAGACATGCACCCTTGATGATCTCAGAGAAGGAATTGAGAGAGCAACATCAAGGTTTGTCATCTCTGAATTTGCTGCACATTATATAAGGTTGACATTGCACTTGGCATTGCTACCAGGCATTGATTGCTCAGCTTAGGATTGTCAGAAGGGGTCTTTTGATCATCTTTTTTAGGATTCTGTTCCTTGGGATTATCAAAAGACGTCTTTGGTCATATTTCAGTTTGAAGTGCATCAAGAAGTAGTGCTGATTTCAGGCTCAGTTGCTTTAAAGTTTGAATGAAAGGAAGTTTAATAATAGAGTATTGTCTTAAATGTGGGAACCAAGAAACTGTAAGAATTTTAATAGTTAAATCCACATGGGGTGGTTGATTGGTGATATATTTTTCTAAATTGTTCACAGTAGGCAGAATCTTTTTTCCAAAAAAGCCTTAAAGTTATGGATCTTTCTTTTGTTTTATTTTGTCTATATTTAAAACAGTTTTGTGAAATTTCTTTAAAAGTTTTAGTAGATCAACTATACTTAAAAAAAGACCCTACAGGATTAAAAAAAAAAATGGAATCCCTAATTTTCACATTATCAACTCATTTTTGAAAGATTAATTTATATCACCCTACTATAAAGTGAGAAACATGCAACTTCAATAGCCTAATTATATTTTTATTCCTTTCCCAAATAATGAGATGCATAATATTTTTGTCCTTGTTTTTTGGAGAAAAACTATTCTGCTACTTGAAGTTGGACCCGTTGAATATGTATTGAATACTTCTGAGCCCTTTGTTTTTCTAAGAGATGAATAAATGAGGAAAGAGTGCTATCATGCAACCAGCTTTTCTGATTTGCAAATTTCATGTCTTGGGGTAGCAATCTAGGCAAGGGTGATAAAGGCCATCCTTCTGTTTCATAGCCTGCTCTTTGCAGTGCACATGAGGATGTGTGGGAATTATTATATCATTGCAGACGCTTGATGAACACTGCCTGATTTGAATTACATTGAATAATTTGGGAGTCAGTTGTATAGGATGATCTTTGGAGAAATTCTTTCAGGGAGGTTTTATTTTGTAAAATAATATAAAGAGGTTGTCTTTTAAATTTTGTGGGACCACATTAATGTGTTTTGTTAATTGCCAAACTTCCTTTCAGCAGTCATTGTTTTTCTAGTATTGCATTATAATTATAAAATATTCTATAATTACTTATTATCATGAACCTTGCTGTGGAGATTAGGAGACCGTGTCTTGGTTGCTGATTAGCTAATTAGACTCGAGTTAACACTGATCTGTTTTCTATTCACAGATTGGAAACTGAAAGGTGAAAGAAAAATTATTAAAATGTATAGGAAATTTTTAATCTTTTTAATTCTTTTAGCAGAAATAAAATAATGAATGTATATATTTTTTCAGAATGATTGATAAGAAGAATGGCCAAGAAAACAACAGTTCTATGATTGACATAAGTTACACACAAGACAAGAATGGAAGTCATATTGATGCTGTTCTTGACAAGCTGTATGTTTGTGCCAGTGTGGAATTTCTGATGACTGTGGCAGATTTCTTTATCAAAGCTGTACCTCAGAGTCCAGAAAATATGGCTAAAGAATCACAGATTCCACTGCGACAGACTGCCTTAGCAAAAATCAAGATGGAGAAAGGTTAGCAGAATTTATCTGTCACCTTGTATATTTTACCAAAATTACAAACTGGAAAAAAGAGAAATGGAGAACTTAAGAATGTAAAATTACTCTTTCAAATTTAAATGTATTCAGCAGAAAAACTTAGTAAGCATAGATTTTTTTTTGCGGTATGCGGGCCTCTCACTGTTGTGGCCTCTCCCGTTGGCGGACACGCAGGCTCAGCGGCCATGGCTCACGGGCCCAGCCGCTCCGCGGCATGTGGGATCTTCCCAGACCGGGGCATGAACCCATGTCCCCTGCATCGGCAGGCGGACTCTCAACCACTGCGCCACCAGGGAAGCCCAAGCATAGATTTTTTTAAGAGAGAGGTGGAGTAAAAATATGTATCGGATCAGGCACCAGGAAACCTCTGCTCTGGTTCCAACTCTGCCATTTACATTTCTTTACCCATCCAGAAATACAGCCTGTTTTATAAAAAGGGAATCTTTTATTCAAAGAAAATATTTGGAAGAATTAAATCATATTGAAGAGCAATTAAACAGCTGAAAGCAGAGGGTGGGAGTATTGGAGGACCCAACATGACACCCCTGGACATCACCTTAGATTCCTTAAAGTTAGCAGAGGGTTTGCGAAGGTCTGGTCTCCGTGTATGCTGGTGCCACTCCCTGACCCATAAACCATTTATTCCAGCATTGCCAAGTAGATCAGTGATTTTCTCTGTTAAATTCTGATTGTCTAAGGTCAGGCATTTTTCTCTCTAATGTGCAACTCAGGAAGATTGGAAAACTGCTGTTTACTGGCAAGGTCAGAATTTTATTTTTCCATTTACCTTTTTTAAACAGTAATCATGTGATATCTCTGTATTCATATATGCATGTAATGTATTTATATTATAGATTGTATGACACTAACTGTAGACTTAAGGGTGAAATCAAGGCAGACAAGTAATAATGGCCTGTGTACTTATCAGGGTCTCCTGTCCTCTTCCTGATACTCCCCTCGCCTGTTTTCCCTTCCTTGCTCCTGCAGCATAACATAGGACACTCAGACGTATACACACATGCATCGCATATATGCGTTAATTCTGACAAAAAGAACTTCAAAACAAGATGATTTTTGCTAGGTCAAAGTGAGAATGATCTCCTTAACAACAGGGATCAAGATTGCATTATCCCACGTAATCAGCATTTGTTAATAATCATTTATCGTTTGTCTTTACCGATCAGTTATTAATATTGTTACTTTCACCATATCTATAATAGCAGGATATTACAAGCAGCTTAGCAACTTACAGATAACATGTACCCAAGTGACAAGATTTACTTTACTAGAACTTTTATGGTTCCTATTTTTGTTTCTTCAGATGACTCTGTAAGACCAAATATGACTTTAAACGCCAAGATCACAGATCCAGAAGTGGTGTTTGTTGCCAACCTGACAAAGGCCGATGCTCCCGCTCTGACAGCCTCATTCAGGTGTAACCTCTGTCTGTCGACATCCAAACTCGAACAGATAATGAAAGCTTCTGTGAGAGATCTTAAAGTGCTTGCTTGCCCTTTTCTCAGACAAAAGAGAGGAGAAAACATTACCACAGTAAGAATTACCTTATATTCTAAACTTGGATTGAAGGATGGCAGATATGGTTGATTCATAGAATCCCAGAATGTGAGAGCTCTGTAGGACTTCAGAGAGTATTTACTCCAGCTTGAGATTTTACAAATAAGGATGTTGAATTCCAAAGACGTTAAATGATTTAGCCATGTCTGTAGTGACAGAACTGTAGACTGTCTCCAGACTCATTTTCATTATACTGTCTTTTGCTGAACAGTGTTTGAATTTTAGTACAAATCAACATTCCTTTTCAGCTGTTGCTTTTGTTCACCACAGTATATCCAATGAGTGAGTGGATGAATGAACCAAAATATTCATTAGTCATGTGCCCAAAAGAGATTATGTTTTGCTTTATTATAAATTAACTTCAGTTGTGCTTTCACATTATAGTTGAAAAATATGGTTTTAGTTAATTAAATTTATTACTGTACCAAATGTTTTTTAATGTTAAATTGATAATTTTATGTTAAAGAGCATCATTATATAATGTGACTCATTTGCAGTGTTATTTTAAATTTAAAAAAATTCATGGACAAAGTGACTTGAATAAAGAAGTGCAGTGCTAAGCTTAATCTATACTGTATCATGAAACATTCTTTTTAGCAGGATCATCTTCTATTTTTTTTTTTTTTGGTTGCACCGGGTCTTAGTTGTGGCATGCATGTGGGATCTAGTTCCCTGACCGGGGGCCCCCTGCGTTGGGAGTGCAGAGTCCTATCCACTGCTCCACAGGGGAAGTCCCAGGATCATCTTCTTTTGACATGTCACAGAAAGCTTATATTAATCATTCTATTTAAAGCTCATCCTACTTTTTTAAAAATGAAAGTTATGCATACTAGTTCCCCCATTCAGTTCAGGTGCATTTTGTTTCTTTAATGATATTTAATAACATAGCCTTCATGGTTTTAATAAATCGTCAAGTTTGAAGATTTGAAATCTATTCTAATAAGGACCTTACAGGAAATTCAAGACTGACCTGTTGTTAATCATCTGGAAGCTGTTCATTTACCTACCTTACTATAGTGTTTTTTTAAAAGGAGTTAACAGAACTATTTGTTTAGAATAACATTTTCAAGTGATTTAGTGACCATAAAAATCATAATGAAATACCATTTCCATTTCCTCATTTACCTCTTTGCAAATGTAAGACCTTACCATAGTCCTTAGCTCATTTTTGTAGATATCTTAAAAGTGTATTTTACATAGGGCATCATCTAAAAGACATTTTAGCAAAAGGAAACATTTTAAACTTCTAATAGTAAATGTACATTACTACTTAAGAATTTGGCATAAAGGAATTCATCAGAACCGCTTAAAGTCCTTCCCAATGGCCATAGACTTGTTATAGTTTGGAGGAACCCTCACAAGAGATTCTCAGCTAATTTAATTTGCCTTTTTGCTTTTAGTTGTAGACTATAGTTAAAGATCTCAAATTAAGTAAGACATGTTCATAAGTAAATTTCATTTATTTGTTTCTAGATCTTACAGCCCTGTTCTCTATTTATGAAAAAATGTACATGGGCTTCAGGAAAAGAAGATATAAATATTGAAGTTGAAGAATTTATAATTAAGGTTAGTGCCTATCATATTATTTGGGTGAAGATCAATCCTTTTTTTTAATTAATTAATTAATTTATTTTTGGCTGCGTTGGGTCTTCGTTGCTGCACACGGGCTTTCTCTAGTTGCAGCGAGTGGGGGCTACTCTTCGTTGCGGTGCGCGGGCTTCTCATTGCAGTGGCTTCTCTTGTTGCAGAGCATGGGCTCTAGGCATGCGGGCTTCAGTAGTTGTGGCACATGGGCTCAGTAGTGGCTCAGGGGCTCTAGAGCACCGGCTCAGCAGTTGTGGCACATGGGCTTAGTTGCTCTGCAGCATGTGGGATCTTCCTGGACCAGGGCTCGAACCCGTGTCCCTTGCATTGGCAGGCGGGTTCTTAATCACTGTGCCACTAGGGAAGTCCCACAATCAATTCTTATTTTTCTTATCTTTTGATGACTCTCACATCTAGAGCATTATGCTAGTCACATATTTAGTAATCAATAAAAACCTCTAATACTAAAATACACTTTTCTTTAATGCAAATGTTTGTTTCTGTTTTCTTTGAAAGAGTGCAGGTGAGTCTTGAGCAACGCGGGGATTAGCAGTGCTTTAACTTTATAGTCAGACCTCGGTGTAGGCGGTTCCTCAGAATCTGCATTCCTCCATGTCTGAGGTTCTACATCTGCGGATTCAAACAGCTGTGGCTTGTGTAGTACCATAGTGTTTACTACTGAAAAAAAATCGACATATAAGTGAACCCCCGCAGTTCAAATCCATGTTGCTCAGGGTGAACTGCACTTTTAATTGATCAGCATAGTTTTTATCTAGTATATTTGTGTGTGTGTTGGAGATTGGGTTTGGGTGGGGAGAGCAGAGATGAAGTGGGAAGAGAAGGAAAGGAAGGATGGAAAAATGAGGTTGCTTTTATTTTATTTGCAATGTTATTTTTAAGCTTTTATTTGAGGTGTAGTTTGGTTGAATTTAATAATTATGTGACTAAATGTTTTATTTCTCTTATAAAATATTTATAATGACAGATGTATGCCAGAAATAAATTATTAGAATTTTTTTATCTCTTACATTGGTAGTATTGAAAAAGCAATCTGGTCTCCAAAGTACTTTTCTCTCAATATTTTAAATTACTGGTTTGTCTTAGATGGTGTTCTACAGACTTAAAATGCAAAATGGGGAGAAAACTTGGATTTGCATGCATTTTGTCTGCGACACTGGGTTAAGGTGCTGAGGGATTGTTTTTCCATGTCTTTCTTTGTATATCACTCTACTTATTTATTGAGCACACGTTTTTTGAGGCTTTACTGTTTATGAAGAATGTCCTGTACAAGGCACTGAGGGTACCTGGTCCCTACATTCAAAAAACTTAGTGATATATGTGAGAGAAAGAAGTAAATGAGTGATTACTTTCAGCTTTCAGTGCTAGAGGCATGCATGAGGTGCTCTTGGGGGTGCAGGCAGGAGCCTCCAGCTCAGACTAGGACATCGGGGGAAGCTGTCTGGAAGTGGGGCTACTTGAACTGAGCTTTGAACATCTGAGGGCGGTTAGATGGAGAGAGAGGGAAAGGGTTACCTAGACAGAACCAACAATATGCATAAAGGCAAAGGCTTGAAAAATTCTTTAAGGACTTGGAGGTGATCCCATGTGGATGGGGAGAATGGTGTGGCGGAGCCATAGGACTGAGAACAGTAATTATAGGTGACATTAATAAGGCAACGAAGAAAAGGATTCATTTGACAGATAAGTTTGGGAAGTACTGCATACTCGCTCCTTCTTTTGGTGATGTAATCATATCTCCTTAGCATATTAAACAAGTAAGGGTCGTGAGAAGAGAACAGTAGAGGAATCCACTTAATTTCTTTAACCCAGTATTGCTGAAACTTTGGGAAACCATGGGTAGCTTAACTGATTAGGCATCAGGTCACAAAGAAGTTCGTGTCCTACGCTAAAGAGAGTTTTAATCTTACCCTGAAAGTTATGGGGAATTGTTGAAGATTTTAAACATAGGAATGACATGCTCAGATTTGGGTTTTAGAAAAATCATGTGGTGGGTGGCCCGAGATGGTGCTGACAGGACATGGAAGACATCATCGTTGCTAAGAACTAAGGCACAGTGATCGGAATGAAGAGATGAGCAAAGATACTCTCCAAAGATAATAGGAGGTGGAATTTTCAGATCTTAGGGTGAAAGGGGGTCCATGGTGATTCTCAAGTTTCCTATGTCGGTAAGACAAATGAAAACCATGTGTGTATATCTTGATGAGGATCACATACTTTGGTTTAGTTAATGCAGCTGGTTGAAAAATGAAAAATTCAGTTACACTTCTACATTTTTCTGTTCGCATAACACTGTTTCACTCTGAATTAACTGATTTAACTGTAGGTTTCGACAATTGACATGCACATTAGTCACTTAATTCCAGAATAACCTGGGCAGAAATCACTGTTTTGAGGTTAGTTGACTTGGCACATGATTTTGTGTGTTCTCTTTTGTTTTCCGCAGTTATTAATTTAATATATATAAAATTTTAATTAGTTACTTTAAATTTTGTGTGTTATATATTAATTCTTCTCATCTGGGAAATAATTTATTCTAAATCTTCTTCTCCTTTCTTTTTTAAAGATTTCACCCATAATTCTTAATACTGTGATGACAATAATGGCTGCTCTGTCTCCAAAGACAAAAGAAGATGGATCCAAAGATATATCTAAGGAAACGGAACATCTTTGGGGTGTCAAATCTATTAGTGATTTTAACTCTTGGTTTCTTGGTGTTGACATGGCCACAGAAATAACAGAAAATTTCAGAGACGTTGAAACTCCACTGATAGAGGAAAATTGTGCTGTTGTTGTCCAGTCAGTTCAAGTTACCTTAGAATGTGGTCTTGGGCATCGAACTGTACCTCTATTACTGGCGGAGTCTAAGTTTTCAGGAAGCATTAAAAATTGGACTTCCCTAATGGCTGCTTCTGCTGACATGACACTAGAGGTATGACCACATGAATTATTACCCACCTTCGGAGGCAACTTCCTTAAAAGTACAATGGAGGAATTAAACAGTGAGCTTTTTTGTGTGCATGACCATAGCAAGTATATATATGAATAGATAATACATTCTAACATTTAATTTATTCATGTATAGTATTATTTATTTGGTCATTACTTTTTAAGGGTTCTTTTGCTAAATAATTGGTTTATGGAGCAAAGTAAGAGTAAAATAAAATGCACCCTCTTTATAAATATCCTTTGTGTCCTTAGGTATGTTGTTAAAATGGTTATTGGCATATAACATTACTTAATATTTTTTCCTACTGGTTATAGAAATATGTAGTTAATGTTTAAAGACTCTCATAATTCTGTGCCTTTCCAGGTTCATTATTACAATGAGACCCATGCTGTATGGGAGCCACTGATTGAGAGAGTGGAGGGGAAGAGACCATGGAATTTAAGGCTTGCTGTAAGGAAATCATAATAAAATAATATCATTGTGTATATTCATTTATATATATATATTTTAGTTCAGAGATTCTCAAGATGTAGTCCAGGATCCTTGAGGCCCTTTTAGAGGATCATGGGATCAAAATTCTTTTCATAATAATATTCAGACATTATATATCATTTTCATTCTCATTCTCTCATGGTCATACAGTGGAATTTTCCAGAGACTATGCAATTTTGCAGCAGATTGAATACAAAATTAGAAATGAGTCCACCTGTCTTCTCTTAAGGCTTGCACTAAAGAGATTTGTAAATACTTGTCTTCTCACTATGTATTTTTAATGGTTATTTTTCATTAAAATATTATTTATGTTAACGTGTAACTGTTGGTTTTAAGTGAATATTTTAAATTTTCTCAGTTTTAGTTTCTCATAGAGTACATACTGATAGATAATAACCCACATAAGTGAAGCTCTTTGGGATCCACAATCATTTTAAGAGACCAAAAAATCGAAGAACTGCTATTCTGGTTCATGAATTCTTTGTGTCATCTCTTCATGGTACTTCCTGAGAACACTGCAGAGTCCTACATACTGAAACACATCTTCCTAGATTAACAGGAACACAAGTTTTATACCCTTCACAAATTATCACAGCACACTTCTCTGGGGCAACTTGACTCAAGTGCGAGGCATTGAAATTGACTTAGCAGATTCTTATTTTAAAGATGAGCTGTCACTTAACCTGTGTTCTAATTTCCTCTCAGTAAAGTAGAAGTAATATTTCTGACCTACCTCTCTTTGGAGTAGGCAGGCTAACAAAGAATGTTTTACAAGACTTTTGAAATGCCTTTAGAATGAAAACTATGATGGAATCTGATGGCTGGTTGAAAGCTTATCATATTACTTATTTATAGGTGTTACTGGTAAAAAGTAGAAGGAATTCCAGATGTTACTTCCAATAAGGATCAGTTTAGACTTCAGGGTCCTCTTAGAGTGCTCATCAAAGTAAAATGACCAATTAGGTGACACTGGGTAAATAGCTTTCTCTGGTGAATGCACAAAAGACAAATATTGTAACTCACTTGGAGTCCTTCCATGGCACAATTCTAAACATTTCCCTATGCGTGGACTACACACTGAAAGAAAGAATGCTGATTTGTGCTAAGTCAGGGTGAAGCACTGAATATTTTTGAAAATGAGACTTTTGAGGAACCTTAATACAAAGTGACAAGGTTAGGAAAATTTAACCTTGACTCTATCGAGAGTATTTTAATTTTATTATTCATTGGCTAATAAATTTGCTATGTATTTATCTTGTAGGTAAAGAAGAATCCAGTCCAGGATAAAAGTTTGATGCCAGGAGATTATTTTATTCTACTTCCTGAGCCAGAAACAGAAGTTGATATTTCTTCAGGAGATACAATGAATATAACAATATCCAAAAGCTGTCTTAATG
The DNA here is from genome assembly GCF_964270905.1 of Leucopleurus acutus. NCBI lineage: Eukaryota > Metazoa > Chordata > Mammalia > Artiodactyla > Delphinidae > Leucopleurus > Leucopleurus acutus. The sequence goes on along the minus strand of NC_139142.1, from coordinate 131,059,742 downwards.
TTTTCAACAATTTAGCAAAAGTATGTTTGGTTCTTGCTTGGACTATTTCATAGTTTGGTTCTTGCTTGGACTATTTCAAATGGAATTTTAAATTGAAACGTATGCATTATTTTTGTTTGTCATCAACATTCGTTTCTAAAAAATGTGTAGTTGAAATTTAGTTTTTGAAAAAAAGTTTGAATTTTGCAAAAATTTTATTGTGCTGTTGTGTTCCTTTTCAGGGTTTTTCAGAGGGCACTGCTTCTACTTTTGACTACTCTTTAAAAGACAGGGCACCTTTTACAGTAACAAATTCTGTAGGTGTTCCCATTAAGGTGCAGCCCAATGATAATCTCAGAGTGATGGGCTCCCTTGAGAAAAGTGATGTGTGTGATGTTGATGCCGGTCAGAAATTGGAATTGGAATATGCCAGCATGGAACTTTCATGTCAAGGGAAGCTATCTACACTGAGCCGTCAGGAGAGCTCCCTCTTCTCTCTGACCTTTGGTATGCTATATTTATGCTATTTTTAAGGGTATCTTTGGAATTACTGGTGTCAGCTTATTTTTGATAAAATATGGAAAAATACTTGCTGTAGATAACCTTGAGAGACAACATTTTTAAAGGCTTGAAACAAATAGTTGATAAACTTTTGTTTTCTTCCTCTAAACTTGAGAAAATTAAACTTGATTAATTTAAGAATTACCTTAGAAAACTAGATTATTTCTTTTTTTTTTTTTTTTTCTGTACGTGGGCCTCTCACTGTTGTGGCCTCTTCGGTTGCGGAGCACAGGCTCCGGATGCACAGGCTCAGCGGCCATGGCTCATGGGCCCAGCTGCTCCACGGCATGTGGGATCTTCCTGGACCGGGGCACGAACCCGTGTCCCCTGCATCGGCAGGTGGACTCTCAACCACTGCGCCACCAGGGAAGCCCTAGATTATTTCTATGTGCTTAAATAGTACAGTATGTAGTATGCTTCAAAAGGACTGGAGTTCGGTGAGGAGAGAAAATAACTTATATTCAGAAGTCTTAAAATGTTGACAGTAGTTATCACCATTTCAAAAAAAAAAAGCGATTTTTATTGCTATATAGTTGAGAAAATAAGGAACAAGTTGGATTTTTTTTGTTTTAATACATTTAAAGCCCCAAGAGAAGTTGTTTGGGGTCAAAAAAAATTTTATAATAACTAGTTTCCTTTCTTTGTTAGCTCCTGTGTCTTAGAAAAGAATTTTGTGTAGTCTGCATTTCTAGTCATGAGGAAGAATACTCTTGTCATTATTTTGAGGTGCCGCTCCTGATCTGTCTTATAAAAATTTAGGTAAATTAGTATTTGGAATGTTTCTCACTTATGCTCTGACTTAGCACCTCATGGATATACAGAAGTTACAAAAGTCCCTGTTGCCAGACCTGGACGGCGATTGTATAATGTATGGAATCCCAATGCCAGTCATTTTGACTCACTTGTGGTACAAATTGATGCAACTGAAGGGAACAAAGTAATTACCCTTCGTTCTCCTCTGCAGGTAATGCATTAAAGTGAATTGTGTTCCTTTAAGTATATTAAGAAATATTAAATCATTTGGCTGAATATAGAAATACAATAAAACTTCATTAGGTCAGTACTGATTGTTCAGAAATAAATAATAGTTTGAACTGGGTATTTCCTGTCCAACTTACTTCTGTAATATTCTTCATTTTAAATGTCTCATGAAATGCTGTTGTTAATTTAAAGCCCATTTTTGTTGTCTCCTGGGTTACTTATGATTTTAATGAAACTTTTTGTCTATTCCTTTAAAGATTCAGAACTGAGGAATATTGCAGTAATAGCTGGTTGTCAAATAGGATAACATTCCATTCTCTTTGTATTGTATTTTTCAAGTATGTATGAAGGAATATTGAAATGGTCTCCCCAGAAAAAAATTTTAGCCTATTAATCTGTATAAATATTTTTTTCCACCTTTAAGGCTTTATCGATTTTTCTTTTTCTCTGCATTATTACAGATTTCAGCATATGGTCAGCAGAAGAATATTTCTTCCTACCTATAACATCAGATAAAAATGAAAGGATTTCCAATTTTGGTCATTGTCTCTCAGTTTACTATTAGCTCCAACCTATATTACACTGTAGTTAAGGAAGGATTGTACTGTATTTATTTACCTCATGTTTCCTTTACTATCCTTTTCTGTTTAGTTGTGTGGTGCATTGAGAAAAGGTTGTAATGAGGAAAATATTATGACTGAAATCCTCAAAGATTAATACGTATTTGAAAGATAATAATACACACTAAAAAATTCAGTCTGTAATATATGAACATGTGAATATCCTAATAATTTTTGACTTCTGTTTAACCATCAAGTTTCATATATATAGCTCCTTAAATATCTTAAAACTTTTCAATTACCATAAAAATATCTTCCAATATTGGGCTTGAAATTTTTCAGTTCCAAAAGTGATTGTGTGTGGCTCACATTTTTCTTTTGAACGTCTACATCTTTTTAAACAACTTGTATGTTTTTTTGTCCAACAGATTAAAAACCATTTCTCTATTGCTTTCATCATCTATAAATATGTTAAGAATGTGAAGTTATTGGAGCGCATTGGAGTAGCCAGACCTGAAGAGGAGTTCCATGTTCCTTTAGATTCATATAGGTAGATACTTCCTTGAATATGTTGATATAAAAGGTTCATAGTATATATTTTTAATTCTGTGAATTAGAATCTTTATTCTAGAAAAGAGTAAAATATCTATATTCTACATAATAATAATTCTTATTATCTAAAGATCTGTAAAAGCCAGTTTTGAGACATATAGAGAAATACATTTATATTGTTGAATTTACCAGATGCAATTTCCTGTTGTATACTTGATGTTTTAGAATTTTCTGAGGCTTTTTTTTTTTTTTTTTTTTTTTTGCTGTACGCGGGCCTCTCACTGCTGCGGCCTCTCCTGCTGCAGTGCACAGGCTCCGGACGCGCAGGCCCAGCGGCCATGGCTCACGGGCCCAGCTGCTCCGAGGCATGTGGGATCCTCCCAGACCAGGGCATGAACCCGTGGCAGGCGGACTCTCAACCACTGCGCCACCAGAGAAGCCCTCTGAGACTTATTTTTATTAGATTGCCTTTGTATTTGAAATGACTTTTTTTTTTTTTAAGTTGTCATTTTTTACAGAGTATTTTTTCCCAGGAGGTGCCTCCATGAGTCAGCTGTGTGACTTTGGGCAAGTTTCTTAAACTTTCTTAGCCTTGTTTTTCTCATCTGTAAAAATAGGAATAATAGTACTTATCTTGTAGAGTTATCAAGAAGAATTAATGAGATTCTTTTTCTTACGTTCTCAATAAAAACGTTTTTCCCACTCTGTTTTCTTCTTCTGTAGATGTCAGTTGTTCATTCAGCCAGCTGGTATTTTAGAGAATCAGTACAAAGAATCCACCACATATATTTCCTGGAAGGAAGAACTTCATCGGAGCAGGGAAGTCAGATGCATGCTGCAGTGTCCGTCAACAGAAGTCAACTTCTTACCTCTTATAGTCAATACAATTGCTGTGCCTGATGAATTAACCTATATATGTACACACAGAAACGACTGGGATCCAGCTTACATCATTCATCTTTACCCTACTGTCACTTTGCGGAATTTTCTCCCATATTCTCTAAGATATTTACTTGAGGTATGCCTCTTGCATTTTGTTTGACTTTTATTTTTACATGGAGTGAATTCTAGTTTGTTTTTTTTTAATGGTATTTTTAGTTGAGGTCAGTGTTTTACATTCATCTACTTGTAATGCTTTAATAATAGCAAAAACTGGTATAACATCTACTTTGTGCCAGCCACTATGTCATGTATTTTACATGTATTAACATATTTAGTCCTTACAGTAACTTCCTGAAGAAGGTACTGTTATTAGACCCATTTTACAGATGAGGAAACTGAGTCACAGAGGGGTTAAGTGACAGGTCCAGGATCCCACAGCTAATGAATAGTAGAGCTGGAATTTGAACCTAAGCAATTTGGTTCCTTGTTCTCCACCACTGAACTCTGCTGCATCTGCTCTAAATTAATAATTATAATAGTCTCTTTATTATCTGAGTATAATTCTCTTAGCTAAAGTATGGGAAAATGCCAGTGAGAAAATACTTTATCTTAATTTATTATGAAGTTAATTTTAAAGTTTTTTGTTTTAAAGTGATGATTATTTGGTTCAAGTTTCTGTTGAACTGAAAAATAATTACTGTCTTAAAAAATATTGGGGAACATTTTCTAGTAATGAAGTATGATAAATATTTTTAAATTTGTACATGCCACAACATATCAAAATACAAAAATCTGGAAAGTATTTGGAACCTAAATTTATTTTCTTTGTCTGACAATGAGCCATCCCTGAGTTGCGGAGAATAAAATTAATTAGATGAACTAAGTGGTGTTTAGACAAGAGATGTTTTCAGTAAGGAAGCCAAATTTATTATGTTGTTATTACTCATTTTTAAAGTAGTTCCACCTTAGATAGCTTGTCAGCATAGCTTGATATCACTTTTCTTATTCTATTTGTATGAGAACCATTAGGTGTAGTATGTGAATAAAGGATGAAGCTGAAGTCCAGGCAATTAAGTGGCTCATTTAATGACATAGTTGTTAATGGAAAACAGCCAGTGTTCTGGAATCCAGCCTTTGATTCTTGGCACAGGTCTTTTTCTCAAAATTTATAACCATTGGCCTGCTAATGAGCAAAAGACAGTTTCTGACTTTGGCTATGATATAGTGTTTTATTTTTAATCATTAGTAATTGTTGGATATTCATAGTATGTAAAGATGGTACCTTGAAGACTTGTCAGTTAATGTGAATCTGGTAGGTTACTTAGTGTTTGTATAAAATATGGACGTTATTGCAGAGGTTTTTAAAAAATTGGTAAGCAAATTTAGTTTTTGTTTGTTTGTTTTTTAGGGAACAGCAGAAACTCATGAGCTAGCAGAAGGCAGTGCTGCCAATGTTCTACATTCGAGAATCAGTGGAGAAATAATGGAATTAGTTCTGGTGAAATATCAGGGCAAAAACTGGAACGGACATTTCCGTATATGTGATACACTTCCCGAATTCTTTCTTGTGTATTTTTCTTCTGACTCCATAGAAGCAATGACAGTTGACCTGTCAATACATGTCAAGCGAATTGGCAGCCAGATGGAGCTATCCATCTTTAGTCCCTATTGGCTAATCAACAAGACTTCTCGAGTTCTCCAGTATCGTTCAGAAGAAATTCATGTGAAACACCCAGCTGATTTTAGGGATATTATTTTATTCTCTTTCAAGAAGAAGAACATTTTTAGTAAAAATAAGGTGTGTTTTTGTTGATAAAACAAATTACCTGTTTATTGTTTATCTAATGCCATGCTTACCTCTTTGCTCAGTGTCACAGGTTATGAATTAGGTCCAAGAGGACTTTTAAGGAATACACGGTTAAGTGGCATATTAGGGACTAACAACAATAGTGTCCCAAGGCTGAGTTACCTTTTTCTCTGGTGCCCCTAGAATTACTTCTGTTTTTGACATAGTGTCAAGTAGAAACCTTGATTTTATGTAGGTTACCAGTGATGCAATGGCATTTCAAAAGATAGAACAGTTGAATTTGGTTTATTTTAACTGAACCCTCCTATGTGTGAAGCACTAAAGCAGGCCTTCGTGAGAGAAACCTAATGCGTAAGGCCTGATCCTTTATGTTCTGGTCCCTTCTTTCCTTTTCAGAGTCACATCTTGGTATAGTTTACCTCTATGCCTTTGTATGGCTGCAGTCTCTGCCTAGAATGCCTCTTGCCCTGTGCTTTGCCTGTCTGCCTCATGTTTTCTGGCTATCCGCTGTTCATCCTTTGTCAGTCTGCTCCAGGCTGACATGTGTGAAGGATTTTCTGACCATCTAAAGTGGGGCTAGATATTCCATCCATGTTCTCTTAGAGAAGTGCTTCTCAAATCGCAGTGTGCGTTAGAATCACCTAGAGGGCTTTGAAAACAATTTGCTGGGTCAGACCCCCATAGTTTGATTCAGTAGGTCTGAGTAGGGTCTGAGAATTTGCACTTTCCACAGATTGCCAGGTGTTGCTGATGGTGCTGGTCCAGGGACCACACTTTGAGAACCCCTGTCTTAGAGTTTTGATTGATATTGTACCTGTTTTTGTACCTTGATATTGTACCTGTTTATGTGTCTGACCTCTGGTTGTACTCAGGTATTTTATAATCTATTGGGTAGGTGGAGGTTAATACAGGAGCAGAATTAGATCTCTTCTGTACAACTTTATCTGAATCCCATAGCCAGGAGTAAACTTTTTACCCTCTCACCTTGATCACATATTATCCCTTTTATATAGTTGTTACCACATTGAGTCTCGCATCATAATTATTAGTATGTATTTCCTATCTCTTTGTTTAGTTGGAAGCTCATTGAAGACAGGAATTGTGTCTTCCATTCTGCTTATCACAACACTTTTCCTTTATTGTTTGCTGAATAATGTTAAAAGCATAAATTCTCTGTGTGCTAAAACTTTAAGAATTCGTTAGCTCTGTGTCAAAAGTCTAACACTGGAAAATATCATTTTACATTATAATTCCTTTTCAAATAACAGAAGGTCGCATTGGTATACATCTTTAAATTCACTGTACTCATTGCATAGGTGAATGGGAAGGTCAGAGCTCTGCTTTTAAATATTACATTGTCCCCTAGAGTTTCTGTGGTTCTGTTACCCATTTGCAGCATGCCTTTGGTTATATTTTTCTGTCTCATGTTACTAAATAAATTTCTAGTGGTCTAGCAGCATTCCATCAGATAAAATTAATATAGTGTTTTAGATTTCTTATATGATTGTTTGTGTTCTCTGGTGTAGGTACAGTTAAAAATTTCAACTAGTTCATGGTCCAGTGGTTTTTCATTGGATACAGTGGGAAATTATGGATGTGTGAAGTGTCCTGCCAACAATATGGAATACCTGGTAAGATTTTGCTTGCTTATTTACTTTTGATTTCATTCACATTTTCATTAGTAAATGAGCTGGATCCTAAGGGGTACAGAAATGTGAATTCAGAGTATTACGTGGAGGACTGTTATATCTCTCTACTAATTTCTAGGGCCACTAGTATCAAAGCAAAACCTAAATTTGTCAAAGTTTAAGGCAGTGAGTTGAATCCATACAAGTAAGCAACTTGGTAAATATTCAGAATATACTAGAATCTGCATTCCATACCACTCCCTGCCAAATGTTTCTTAAATCTTAAGTTTGACTGCGAAAATTTGAGTAATCTGATACAAGTTGACTTGTTTTATTACCACTTTGAAATTTTTATTTTATTTTATTGATAGCAGAGTTAATAAAGCAGCAAAAATTGAGCCTGTACGCTAATTTTAAAACAATTTATTTTGGAATGTTAAAAAGTAAAGGATTTTTTAAAATTAAGTTTGTTATTATAAGTCATCGTTAGTTAAATTACTGAGTGATATTTCTTCAATTTGTTTCTGATGGAGCCAAACTAAGGAACCAAAATTTTTCTTCTTAGTGAGAAGATAATCAGTCATGGAATATGGCTCTTAGCAGTTACTTTATTTAAGAAATCTTATTTTAAAATATTTTAAGAAGCCTGTATGTGAATAGGGTGTGTGTGTGTGTGTGTGTGTGTGTGTGTGTGTGTGTGTGTGTGTGTGTGTGTATTTCAAGCTATGTAAAGTACTGGGAAATGATAAGCTTGTTTGCTTTTTACAGGTTGGTGTTAGCATCAAAATGAGCAGTTTTAATCTTACACGAATAGTTACTTTGACTCCCTTTTATACTATTGTGAACAAGTCATCACTAGAACTAGAAGTTGGTGAAATTGCACCTGATGGCTCAATGCCAACTAATAAATGGAACTATATTGCTTCTTCAGAGGTAATATTTTCCTTTAATACAACTGGCTCCTAAAATGTACAAATAAATATAGACATATAAATAAGAATTATGTATATCTCTTTGTCATACTCACTTTGCTACCATATTTGTGGGTTAAAATATGACAGCCAGCTTTGAAAGACTTTTATTTCATACTATAAGCATATGTTAAAAAAGAAGAAAAAAATTGTGGATAATATTTACCACTAGCTCAGTCTAGACTGTTAACACTCATTCTCTAGTTCTTCCTATATGTATAAACATGGGTATGTACTGTAAAATGTACATAAAGTACTATGTATTGTGTCAATAGCAAGGTAACGTCTTTGTATTCAAGAGCATCTAATCTTGTTGGAGGGCTTAAGACTCATATAAATTAATACATGGAGAAGAAGATAGTGTATGGTAAGTTATAGGTGGTTATAGGATCTCTGAATAGATGAGCTGGAAGTTTCCTTGAAAAATTCCAACAATTCAACCACCTTGCTTTACAGAGAAAGAAATTGAATCTTACTTTTTTAGGTCAGTAAAGTTATTGGAGGTTGAGATCATTGTGGTCTAGATCAAAAGGAAAAGTTTCATAGAAGAGCTGGCATTTGAACTAAACTTTTGCAGACTCAACAAGATGAAACGTGAAGAGAATAAGGAAAGAGTGGGGAGAGGACAGATGCAAAGACAAGTGTTAGTTGCTTGAATTTGCCCGAGTTTTCAACCAAGCCACCTGACTTAAGGATAGGACTGTTCTTCTGTACATCTCAAAAGAATTCTAAAATTATTAAAAAAATATTTAGCAAAAGGTTAAGAGAAGGATTCCAATTACACTATAAACACAGACCTCTAAGAGGCATGGCCTTTCCAAGGCACTTGGAATGATCTCCATAGACTTGGTAGCAAATAAATGCTCCTTATCTTTTTATCTTTGATGTGAGTTTGATAGCAGTAGTATTTTTTTTTAGAAATAGAATTTACCCAGTATTCTAATAACAGAGGGAACTTTCTTTTTAGGAACTAAGATCTCAGTTTTACAGATACGGAAACAGGCTCAAAAAGGTGCATGATTTGATTAAGATCAGACAGCCTGGAAGATAGTGTCAGGACTTCCAGCAAGGTCCTCTGCCTTCAGTTGTCTTCTGGTTTATCTAGGATAAGATACTCTGTGAAAGAATTCATGGTGATTAAGGAATTAAAATGGGTTATACATAAAAGCAAATGTTATTAAGATTATAATTTTTAAATATTCAAGATACTTGAGATGTTCTTAATAGCACTTCAGTTTCTCACATTGTAATTATTCTGTAAGTATGAAAAGACTAATATAACTGTTCTTCTGATGGAGTTTCTTTGGCTTCATAAATAATCATTATATTGTCAGTAATCTTAATATTAGATGGAGAGGGGCTATTTTAAGAAACTTAGTAATAATTGGATCATGATCTGAATTAGAATTGGAAACTTTATTAGCCACTGTTTTATTTATACTATAGTATTGTTTTAAGACTGATATTAACTTTTATATTTTCAGTACCTTCCATTTTGGCCTGAAAAATTTTCAGGCAAACTTTGTGTGAGAGTGGTGGGCTATGAAGGATCCTCCAAGCCATTCTTTTATAACCAACAGGATAATGGCACTTTATTGAGCTTAGAAGATCTGGTAAGTTTTCCTGTTTTAAAATAAAATGTCTTTGATTTTTAAAGTTTGCTTTAAAACATTTTATTAAGACATGCTATAAAATATACTGATAATTAATTGAAGGTATACTAAAATATCAATATATAATGCTGTACATATATTTGTAAGAGATCAGAGCCAGTGTGCTTTTCAGTAAGAACTTAGGAAAACCAACTTTGTAATAGCTATATAAGTGATTGAAATTCTAAATGTACCATGTACAGTTTAAACCAATACCTCAAACATACTCTTTTTTTTTTTCTACAATAGAATGGGGGTATCTTGGTGGATGTAGATACCGCTCCACATTCAACTGTCATAAGCTTTTCTGATTACCATGAGGGATCCGCACCTGCCCTAATAGTAAACCACACACCATGGAACATCCTCACATATAAACAGAGGTATGAAAAAAAAGGGTTCTTGGAAAATCTGATTTGCTTTTACTGGTCCATAGTCCCTTCTAGGAAATACTTGGAGCTAGGTGTGTTTCACATTCTACATGTTTTCAGATTTTAGAAAGGTAATAGGGATGCATGATGTTTATTGCTAATACCCATAGCAGGTTTTGAGACAGTACACTATAACCAAACACATTAGTATTCCTGTAGCAAAAGTTGTGAACCTTCACAGTAAGTGGGATAAATAAAACTGTTAACAGTTTCACATCAGTTCAGATCAAGTTTTGCTGCCACATGACGTTTGACACCAAACTTAGAGAAAAATATTTGGAGTTTTGGAGCTTTTTAAACTTCAGAATTACACGTAAGGAATTGTGAACCTGTTTAAGTATTATCATTCTTTTGTAGTCTGGTGATGCTCAGTGAACCTCTCCCTGTAAATCTGTATCTAGTTTTTTGGTAGGAATAGTAGAAGATTAAATAAGAGGGCAGAAGATTAAAGAAAGATTAAAGTAGAAGATTAAGTAGTGGTGTTGAATGTATTATAGTACAGGCTGATAGGAATTTTGTTGTTCTTGTCTGTGCTATCATTTGGCTTGGGTAATGCCATTAAATAATGATATAACAGATAGCTTTAAATCCTTAAAATATGTAATATATATTTGCAAAGAATTATTATTATAAATCTTCAAGGCATTATTTTATATGTATATATAAAATATAAAATAGTAATATACATGATATATGTATATATATAAAATAATGCCTTGCAGATTTAACGTATTCATAACTCTCATGGCTTGAATCTGCTGAGAGATTTAAAAGCATACATTGGGATTAAACCCTAATTGGGTTACTTTTTATTTTAGTTCTCTGGGAAGTCTTTTGTATTATCCAGACCAATACTTCTAAACTTAAGTATCAGTATTAAGATCCCTTAGAAATCTTGTTAAAATGTAGGTTCTGATTTAGTAGGTTTTAAGTGGGGCCCAGAATTTTGCACTTTCCAGCAAGCCTCCAGGTAATACTAATGCTGCTGGTCCACAGACCACGCTTTGAGTAGCAGTGGTACATGGACCCAATTTTTTTTCCTCTGAGCTTATTTCTTATGCGGTGCATTTGATTAAAATCTTAAATTTGAGCACCAAGTAAAGTTCTTCTGCTACTAAAAAATTTACTATTGGGGCTTCCCTTGTGGTCCAGTGGTTAAGACTCTGTGCTCCCAATGCAGGGGTCCCGGGTTTGATCCCTGGTCAGGGAACTAGATCCCACATGCCACAACTAAAGATTCCAGATGCCGCAACTAAAGATTCCACATGGCCTAATGAAGATCCTACACACGGCAATGAAGATCCTGCATGCTACAACTAAGACCAGCACAGCCAAATAAATTTTCTTTTTAATTAAAAAAAATTTTTTACTATTTATAGCCTTTTCTATAGATGAACTCTGATGAATTTCATTAGTGTGATCTTGCCTAGATCAGTTCAGAGTATACTGCAACTTCAGAAAGGGCAGTATTCTGTTCCCTCAAGCTTCAAAATCGTTAGTTAATTGGACATTTTAGGGTACTTATTTTTAGGCAGAGTTGTGTTTTATTAACAAAGGCAATTTTATAAGATGTTTGTGCCAGTCCTTTCCTCAATAAACCACGGGTCTAGGTTTCTCAAGGCCAGGATGTTTTAATCTTCCCTCTGTTGCTTGCATTTCAGTGGGTCACAGGAAGAAATGGTATTGCTGCCAAGACAAGTTCGACTCTTTGCCTGGGCAGATCCCACTGGTACCAGAAAACTTATATGGAGTTATGCAGCAAATGCTGGGGAACATGATCTGTTAAAGGTACCATTTGATGTGAATGAGTGCTGTATGAAGTACCTGATAACAAAGGAAGTAGACCAGGTCTTGCCTAAGACCAGGAAAGTACTTTTTTATTTACTTTTTTTAAAGAAAGGAATTTTGAGCCTAAGTGAAAAACAACTTTATCTTGAACATGTGCGTACCACTGTTAGCTGTGAGAATTTTTAGGCATGTTTTCCCTATCAAAGCCATATGTTTTGTTAATTAATGGAGTCTGACAGTATGCAAATTATCCCATATAAGAAATTTAATAAAATATTTATTGAAACAATATTTAGGTAGCTAAATTAATTAAATATGTTATTTCCTAGACTCTTAGACTTTGGGAAAGGTTAAGAATTCATCTGCCAGCCTCCCTCTAATATAGCCATTGCTCTTCCATGAGCACCTAGTTTCTGTAGGAATGTGTTCTATCCTGAAAAGTTCATACAGTGTCATATTCCATTGTCTGATAATGCCAGTTGTTAGAAAAGCTTTCTTGGTTATTTAAAATAGTAATTGGCCAACAGTGACTGAATTATCCTCTCCTATATTCCCTCTGAAATACCCATAAAAGAGATAGACTTACCCACCTTTGAAAAATCAGACTGATAGTTATGAGATTCTTGGAGTGATTTTTTGCCATGACAATTTGATGGAGCTCTATTGCCTGCTTATTATGCTTTACTTTTTACAATAGAAAAACCTTCAAGGTTTATAAGTGGTAGAGAGGAGCTTAAATTCCCTGTTACTCTTAGGTCTCTGGCTCAGAGACATGGTAGCTCAACCAGGGGTCCCTGTACTATGCTGGTGTTATTTTCCTTCTCCTCACGTTTCATGCTCCTCAGCAACCACAACTCCCAGAAAGTGGTATACAGGCCCTGGAGAGCAAGTGGTAATGCCATCCTGAAGGAGGATATCCAGGTCTGTAAATTAAGGCAAAATCACGAAGAATCCTGGTAATAGTGTATTCATGGGATTGTGGTTTTACATGTCTCTATTCTGTTTGGTGTTAGAGAGCCAGGCAGTAAGAAAAGTAGATAAGTGTGCCTCAGTCAACAGGTAATCTGCCAGATTATGAAACTTGAACTAGAAGCAAGGCAGTTACCCATTTCCTTGTCCCCTGGGTTGATCTGAGAGGGGAATTCTGCTCAGGCCCAGGTGGGAATTCAGAGAAAATCCTTACAGTATTGGAAAGCACTTTCCTCATTAAGTGTGAATAAACAGATAAAAAGAAACATGGAGTTTATGAAAAAAATAGTTCAGGAGAAAAACATAACATTATCCTAAAGAGTCAGAGGCTGATTATACTTCTGAAAATTTTTTTACTACAGGAGAACCAGAGAAAAATTTCAGAATGTATGCCTGAGATCCCCAAAGTTATAAAGATATGACAACTATGAAAAAGGAGAAAGATGGTGAAATAAAAGACAAAGACAACAAAATAAAGTGAAAGGGGAGCAGGGAAACAGTATATTCTGAACATACTGTATTAACACCATTTTAATCCTAAATTTTAGGAGATATAGATCAAAGATGATGGGTTTTTTTTTAAAGATACCAATTAGTAGAACCAAAATCAGTGATAAAAGAATTCTAAAACAATTAATGAGAAAATGAAAATAAAGAAAAATTTGCCCTTATAGTAAAAGAAGGAAACCTAAGGAAGTATATAGAAAGTGGCAAATACCTTTTATTGAATGTATATCGTGTGTTATAATGCTTGTCATATAGTATCATTAATTCTTATGATTGGAACTTAGAACTGCTGGTTAGAATTCAAAACCAGGTCTGTCTGACTTCACAGTTCATGGACTTTCCCCACTAAACCATGCTTCCCATCAGTTATGCCAGTAAATGAAAATGGTTTAAATTCTCCTATTAAAAGACCACATTCAGATTAAGTTAAAAATTAGTTTCTAACCAAATGCTACTTACATGAGATCTGTTTTAACTGAACTAATCAAAAAGTTGAAAGCAGAAGACATGGTAAAGATTTAACAAACAAAAATAAAAATTGTTGATTTTAATTTCTGAGCAACTATAATTCAAAGCATTCAAAGTCATTAAATAGAATATGATAATGTGACAAAGAAGGCATGATAGCCATAAACCTTCATGCAGTGAATATTGAATCAAAATGTGAAACTTAAAAGAGTTGGAAGTGAACTGAAACACAGTTGCCTGAGGATATTTTAACACACCTCATTTAATTTTTAACAGATCAAATAGATGAAAAACAAATGAGATTAGAGAGTATTTGAATGATAACTAAGACTGAACCAAGCTATGTATCAAATTTTGTAGTTTACAAGGAGAGAATTCACCTTCTTAGTAGGTACCTCTGGAACATTTACAAAATTTGATCATGTTAGAGTAAAAAAATTACACAGCCTACTTTGACATATGTTAAAAGCAATAGGTAAATTGTAGACAACAACAAATACCACCCATTCCTATGCTTTTGGTAATATCCTTTATTTATTTGGTTTTGGTTTTTGTTTTCCAAGAAAGCATGAAATGAAAAGCACATATTAGGAACTTATACTGCCTGCTGAAACGAACTGTTGTTACATTTATGTTAAGTCCAGAATGCGAGAAAAATTGTTATCTAAATCTCTGAAGACACTCACCAAATCAAGCCTCATATTTTTAAATGCTATGTGAGACTGTCAGCCAAGAAGGCTCTTCTTATTGAAACTTAGTACAAACTGATCACCATAGTTTGACTATTTAACAATGTGATTTATATACGTATTTGCAGTGTTATACATTATTAAAACCTAAAAATAAACCAGGTTAGTTTTACCTGAGGTTACTTTTCCAATACATTTCTAAACCATTCTGTTTTCCATCTGGGAGACAAGTAAGCATCTTATGGCATTGGTGCCATTGAAGGATACTCTTGTCCCTGCTAAGTGACCTTTGAGCACTAACGAGGTAACTCAAACTAAGGTTTAAAAAAATTAAGCACTATTAATCTTCGTTACTGTTTGAAAAAATTGGTGAGTATGTTTTAAAACAGATTATAACTTTAATTTGTTTTTTTGATAATTTTCTGATTTATAGTCATGCTTTCTCAGCTACTACAGTTCAACTTTATGTAATAAAAGCTTACTGTTTGTGGTTTTAATATGAAGTCTCTCTTTCCCACAGGATGAATGTGGACAGTTTCCATATGATGCAAACATCCAGATACACTGGGTATCATTTCTAGATGGGCGCCAGAGAGTTTTGCTTTTCACTGATGATGTTGCCTTGGTTTCCAAAGCACTGCAGGCAGAAGAAATGGAGCAGGCCAATCATGAAATAACTTTTTCTCTCCATAGTCTTGGGCTTTCACTGGTTAACAATGAAAACAAGCAGGAAGTTTCGTATATTGGGATAACCAGGTATGAAAGAAGGATAAGGTATCAGAAATCTTGAAAAGGCATTGAGTTCGTAATATCAGGTTTGATGAGTATAGACAGATACCTGTTCTGAATTTGCTTACTATGCAATTCTTTCAGCAAAACTTACTGAACAGCTGTTTTCACTGCTAGTTGAAAAGCCCCTAGGATAGAAAGATGACTAAGATCATGTCTTTGCCCTTATAATACTCATCAGTTGGCGGGGGGAGAAGGAGGTTTGCTTCTTTCTTTGTTGTTTGTTTGTACATTTTTGGAACGAATTATAAAAACACCAGGAAAAGCTACAAAGAAGTATGTGCACGTGCAGTGGTGCTGTAGAGGCTGGAGAAACTGGTGTGGGTGGGGGGTGCCAACGACAAGTTGTGTACACCGGTAAAAAGGGTTATTTATAGAGCAGGCAGGCAGTAGTGGACGTGGGTACATAATCTTTATTGGCTACTCATTTAGAACTTTTTAATAATGATGGAGCCAGGTATTTCCTCTGATTGTGCTTATACCTATCTAAGAAAAATATTTGAATTTAACTGTTTTGGTGTTTCAATCACACTAACTTTAGTAAAAGACTCATTCTTCTTTGGAGACTCTTGGGGGGAATGGTTACCAAGTATAACAAGCATAGGGTCTATCGATAATCATGTGTTTGTTCAGTGAAGTATAAAATTAAGGAAATAAAGAGATCATGTATGTAATGCTCTTTGTGCAACACCTGACAGATTAAGGGTTCAATAAATGGTATTATACATACCATTAATGTAATATTAGTACATTTATGTATGTATGACTGATATATTCTCTTGGCTATATGTTTCATTATTGTATAGTATTTTTAACTAAATATGAAAATCTTTTTTATTTTTAGAATTTTATTTTTTTATACAGCAGGTTCTTATTATGCATTTTATACATATTAGTGTATACATGTCAATCCCAATCTCCCAGTTCATCACACCACTACTGCAGCCCCCCGCCGCTTTCCCCCCTTGGTGTCCATATGTTTGTTCTCTACATCTGTGTCTCTATTTCTGCCCTGCAAACCGGTTCATCTGTACCATTTTTCTAGGTTCCACATATATGTGTTAATATACGATATTTGTTTTTCTCTTTCTGACTTACTTCACTCTTTATGACACTCTCTAGATCCATCCACATTTCAACAAATGACCCAATTTCGTTCCTTTTTATGATGAGTAATATTCCATTGTGTATATGTACCACATCTTCTTTATCCATTCGTCTGTCGATGGGAATTTAGGTTGCTTCCATGACCTGGTTATTGTAAATAGTGCTGCAATGAACGTTGGGGTATGTGTGTCTTTTTGAATTATGGTTTTCTCTGGGTATATGCCCAGTAGTGGGATTGCTGGGTCATATGGTAATTCTATTTTTGTTTTTTTAAGGAACCTCCATACAGTTCTCCATAGTGGCTGTATCAATTTACATTCCCACCAACAGTGCAAGAGGGTTCCCTTTTCTCCACACCCTCTCTAGCATTTGTTGTTCGTAGATTTTCTGATGTTGCCCATTCTAACTGGTGTGAGGTGATACCTCATTGTAGTTTTGATTTGCATTTCTGTAATAATTAGTGATGTTGAGCAGCTTTTCATGTGCCTCTTGGCCATCTGTTTGTCTTAGTTGGAAAAATGTCTGTTTAGGTCTTCTGCCCATTTTTTGATTGGGTTGTTTGTTTTTTTAATATTGAGCTGCATGAGCTGTTTATATATTTTGGAGATTAATCCTTTGTCGATTCGTTTGCAAATATTTTCTCCCATTCTGAGGGTTGTCTTGTTTGTAGTTTCCTTTGCTTTGCAAAAGCTTTTAAGTTTCACTAGGTCCCATTTGTTTATTTTTGTTTTTATTTCCATTACTCTAGGAGGTGGATCAAAAAAGATCTTGCTGTGATTTATGTCAAAGAGTGTTCTTCTTCTGTTTTCCTCTAAGAGTTTTATAGTGTCCGGTCTTACATTTAGGTCTGTAATCCATTTTGAGTTTATTTTTTTGTATGGTGTTAGGGAGTGTTCTAATTTCATTCTTTTACATGTAGCTGTCCAGTTTCCCCAGCACCACTTATTGAAGAGGCTATCTTTTCTCCATTGTATATTCTTGCCTCCTTTGTCATAGATTAGTTGACCATAGGTGCATGGGTTTATCTCTGGGCTTTCCTGTTCCATAGGTCTGTGTTTCTGTTTTTGTGCCAGTACCATATTGTCTTGATTACTGTAGCTTTGTACTGTAGCTTTGTAGTATAGTCTGAAGTCAGGGAGTCTGATTCCTCCAGCTCTGTTTTTTTCCCTCAAGACTTCTTTGGCTATTTGGGGTCTTTTGTGTCTCCATACAGAGTTTAAGATTTTTTGTTCTAGTTCTGTAAAAAATGCCATTGGTAATTTGATAGGGACTACATTGAATCTGTAGATTGCTTTGGGTAATATAGTCATTTTCACAATATTGATTCTTCCAATCCAAGAACACGGTATATCTCTCCATCTGTTTGTATCATCTTTAATTTCTTTCATCAGTGTCTTATAGATTCTGAATACAGATCAGATCTTTTGTCTCCCTAGGTAGGTTTATTCCTAGGTATTTTATTCTTTTTGTTGCAGTAGTAAATGGGAGTGTTTCCTTAATTTCTCTTTCAGATTTGTCATTGTTAGTGTATAGGAATGCAAGAGATTTCTGTGCATTAATTTTGTATCCTGCAACTTTACCAAATTCATTGATTAGTTCTAGTAGTTTTCTGGTGGCATCTTTAGGATTCTCTATATAGTATCATGTCATCTGCAAACAGTGACAGCCTTACTTCTTCTTTCCCAATTTGTATTCCTTTTATTTCTTTTTCTTCTCTGATTGCCATGACTAGGACTTCCAAAACTATGTTGAATAATAGTGGCGAGAGTGGACATCCTTTTCTTGTTCCTGGTCTTAGAGGAAGTGCTTTCAGTTTTTCACCATTGAGAATGATGTTTGCTGTGGGTTTGTTGTATATGGCCTTTGTTATGTTGACGTAGGTTCCCTCTATGCCCACTTTCTGGAGAGTTTTTATCATAAATGGGTGTTGAATATTGTCAAAAGCTTTTTCTGCATCTATTGAGATGATCATATGGTTTTTATTCCTCAATTTGTTA
Organism: Leucopleurus acutus; assembly: GCF_964270905.1. Lineage (NCBI taxonomy): Eukaryota > Metazoa > Chordata > Mammalia > Artiodactyla > Delphinidae > Leucopleurus > Leucopleurus acutus. The sequence goes on along the minus strand of NC_139142.1, from coordinate 131,041,424 downwards.
ATATGGTGTATCACATTGATTGATTTGCGTATATTGAAGAATCCTTGCATCCCTGGGACAAATCCAACTTGATCATGGTGTATGATCCTTTAAATGTGTTGTTGGATTCTGTTTGCCAGTATTTTGTTGAGAATTTTTGCATCTATATTCGTCAGTGATATTGGTCTGTAATTTTCTTTTTTTGTAGTATCTTTTTCTGGTTTTGGTATCAGGATGGTGGTGGCCTCATAGAATGAATTTGGGAGTGTTCCTTCCACTGCAGTTTTTTGGAGGAAGGTCTGCAATTTTTTGGTTCAGTCTTGGAAGGTTATACCTTTCTAAAACTTTGTCCATTTCTTCCAGGTTGTCCATTTTATTGGCATAGATTTGCTTGTAGTAGTCTCTTAGGATGCTTTGTATTTCTGTGGTATCTGTTGTAACTTCTCGTTTTTCATTTCTAGTTTTATTGATTTGAGTCCTCTTCCTCTTTTTTTGATGAGTCTGGCTAATGGTTTATCAATTTTGTTTATCTTCTCACAGAACCAGCTTTTAGTTTTATTGATCTTTGCTGTTGTTTTCTTTGTTTCTATTTCATTTATTTCTGCTCTGATCTTTATGATTTCTTTCCTTCTACTAACTTTGGGTTTTGTTTGTTCTTCTTTCTCTAGTTCCTTTAGGTGTAAGATTAGATTGTTTATTTGAGATTTTTCTTGTTTCTTGAGGTAGGCTTGTATTGCTATAAACTTCCCTCTTAGAACTTCTTTTGCTGCATCCTGTAGGTTTTGGGTTGTTGTGTTTTCATTGTCATTTGTCTCTAGGTATTTTTTGATTTCTTCAGTGATCTCTTGGTTATTAGTAACATATTGTTTAGCCTCCGTGTGTTTGTGCTTTTTACGTTTTTTTCCCTCTAATTGATTTCTCATCTCATAGCATTGTGGTCAGAAAAGATGCTTGATATGATTTCAGTTTTCTTAAATTTACCAAGGCTTGATTTGTGACCCAAGATGTGATCTATCTGGGAGAATGTTCCGTGTGCACTTGAGAAGTAAGTGTAGTCTGCTGTTTTTGGATGGAATGTCCTATAAATATCAGTTAAGTCTGTCTGGTCTATTGTGTCATTTAAGGCTCGTGTGTCCTGATTACTTTTCTGTCTGGGTGATCTGTCCATTGGTGTAAGTGAGGTGTTAAAGTCCCCCACTATTATTGTGTTACTGTCGATTTCCTTTTTTATAGCTGTTAGCAGTTGCCTTATGTATTGAAGTGCTCCTTTGTTGGGTGCATATATATTTATAATTGTTATATCTTCTTTTTGGATTGCTCCCTTGATCATTATGTAGTGTCCTTCCTTGTCTCTTGTAACATTCTTTATTTTAAAGTCTGTTTTATCTAATATGAGTATTGCTACTCCAGCTTTCTTTTTTTTTTTGCGGTACGCGGGCCTCTCACTGTTGTGGCCTCTCCCGTTGCGGAGCACAGGCTCTGGACGCACAGGCTCAGCGGCCATGGCTCACGGGCCCAGCCGCTCTGTGGCATGTGGGATCTTCCCAGACTGGCGCACAAACCCGTGTCCCCTGCATCGGCAGGCGGACTCTCAACCACTGCACCACCAGGGAAGCCCTCAGCCACTATTACTGAACACTGAATGGCTTTGGAAGTTAGCTTTTGCTGCGGAATTGATAGTAAATTCACCCTAAAAGCAGAAAGTAAAACAGCAAAGTCATTTTGATGACAACTAACATTTGAATCGCAAATAATGTTAGTCTATTTTATATATTTCCTCTGCTGTCCAAAGTTAAAACAAGAAGTGATATCTCCAACCCCACACAAGTTTGGAGCTGGTGGATATATTCTATGACCTACAACTACAGTTCCAACAACATGTTTTCCAACCTCAGGGCAAGTATAAAGAAAATTTCCACATTTCAAAATTCATTTAACTATTAATGAAAGAGCTTCTACCTAACCTTCAATCGTAAGTGATTGATTTGTAATGTATTGACATGCTAAAAGGCAACAATCAAGAGAAGACTCTAATAGAGTAGGGAACAGAATTTAAAATTATATCTAGAATTTTTCTAATATAGAATAGAATTTTACACATGTATTATAAGCGATACATATGCTTAGTTAAACTAATATTGTCTTAGATTGAGATCAGTATTTGACAGTATCTCTGCATGAAAGGACATTTTTAAAGATGCTCATTACAGATCAGCATTAACAGATGAACATTTGCAATACATTTTGAGAATAGGGAACACTAACTTTGAGCCCTAATTAAGTGAAAAGTTGTCACCTCCACAAAAGAAGTGTAAAAAAATTTATTTGTAACTATGTATGGTAATGGAAGTTAACTGTTACTGTGGTGATAGTTTTACAGTATATACAAATATCAAATCATTATGTTGTACATCTGAAACTAAGTAATGTTATATGTCAACTATACCTCAATAAAAAGGAAGGGAGGAAGCGAGGGAGGGAGAAAGGTTTTTCTCATTAATAGACTTGTTTTTAAAAATTGTACCCAATTGTTATTTTTACATTTTGAATTTCATCAATTAAAAAATGTATGGAAGTGTTTTATCTCTCTTGTTATTTAAGTACCTACATAATAACTTTGATTTTGTCTCAGCTCACAAAGCCTAAAATATCCCCATATGAAAAAAGTTTGCTGGTCCCTTAGCTCATTGATGCCAACGTGTGACAAAAAGATTTTCCCCTGCCTCTTTTCCTTATGCACTTTTATAACACAGATATATTTTGGTATTTTAAAAAAATCTCATGTATAAATGTGATTTTCATAGGTGGTTGACAGTTGCAACAATTTGGAGTTGAATGACAGTTCCACAACGTAAATATGTATTTAATTTAATTAATTTTCTTTGTGAATTGTTTTAGTTCTGGTGTTGTTTGGGAGATGAAACCAAAACAGAAATGGAAGCCATTTAGTCAAAAGCAGATAATTTTATTGGAAAAGTCCTATAAGAAATATCTAGAATCAAGAGACCTTGGCTGGATTAAACTAGATGATAATTTTGAGGTATACCGCAATTGTTTTGTTTTGTTTCTTATATATGTATTTTGTCGCTTCTGGTGGTGGTAAATAAAATTTCACTATCCAAGTAAAAATGTGTATGCAGAAACTAATTAATTTGTAGGATTGGCATAACTAGTAAAATTTATTAGTACATTTTAAATTAAAGTACATTGTTGAATCATATAGTATGAAACATTATCTAAATACGTTTCTTATCTGCATTTTTATAATTTCTTCTATTTGTAAAGCAGATAGTTTCATGTAACTTGTTTTTAGGAAGATTATGGAGAAATTAAGATTGCTTATTGAAACTTTTCCTATTCTGAATGATACCAATATATATTGCTAAATAAAGGCTGTGCAAAATTGTATATATCAGTGATGAAAACTCTATAGAAAACTTGCTCAATTAAATTCATTAAATGTGAATGATTGTAGGACATGAGTAGATGTACACATGTAAATGTGTACTCTACATAGGCCCCTACACTGTTGAAACTGAAAGTCACTTTTGCTCCGAGAAGACCCCAGAAGCTTGACTGCAGGTTCAGTCATGCAATTTGGGCTGCTCTTTGTCTTTAATGGTTGAGTCTGCATTGTCACCAGATATGCTCCCCAACCCCACGCCCATCCCTGTAAGTGTTGGTCATGCTCAAATGAGAAAACACTCTACAATTAGTGTCAGAGGTAAATAAGCTATTAACTATTCCTTGTTTAACTTTGTTAAAACAAAGTTTAAGTGTTATCTAGAATTATCCATTACAATTGAGGTTTTTAAAATGTAAAAAGCATGGCTTTTTTTTTTAAGTATAATTTATATAGTTGAAAAGTTCTCCAATTGTTTTCTTGTTTTCCTTATAACCTTGGTAGAAAAGTGATGATTCTGCTTCCAGTATCTCAACTGTAGATCATCTTAAGGTAGATCTTTTGATGAGACCAAGAGATTAAGATACTTTTCCTTTCCAGTTTGTAAGTGGATATATAAAATGGGCTTCACTGCTCATACCAGTTTATCACAAACACGTGTACTTTTTTTCCAGGTAAATTTTGGCAAAGACCCAATGGAAATGCGCCTCCCTGTTCGGTGCCCTATAAAGCGAGATTTTTTATCAGGAATTCAGGTTGAATTTAAGCAGTCTCCTCACCAAAGAAGTTTAAGGGCCAGATTGTATTGGCTTCAGGTAACATTATCATCCTATTCAGTAGATATATCTAATCAGTTTGGGAATCTTGGGTCTAAATTTTTTTTTTTTTTTAACAAGATTCTATCATGCATCATAGTTGGTATCTTTCTTTTTGTTTATACATTTATTCTCCTTCCACATATTCCTGTAGATTCACCATCCAAGGCTAAATGACCGTTGAGACTTTAATTTGACCAGTTAGCCTGCCAGAGTGTTTTCTTACACTGAAATTGTTGTTTTTAATATTCCTTTGTATTTGTCATGGGATCCCAAAAGAGGATTTTCTTTTGTCCTTCTCTGTGGGAATGAGTGGGGCTTTATTGGAGGCTGTTTTTGTCTGCTTGTTTGCTTGCTCCTTTCCTCTGTCTCTCCATCTCTTGCTTTTAACTACCGATTACTGCTATTTAGGACATTTTAATTTTTTTCTTAATACCTAACCTCTAATTTCATATCTGGTCTCTACTTAAATTTTTATTTAAATAATGGATAGATGAAATCTCACATGGTCCATAGGTACAAATATTTCCATTAATGGTGTTCATGCTGTACAATTTTAGTGCAATTATGAGGATGTTTATATATTCCTTTATGTAAAAGCTTGCCCTTGGTGAGATTTATAAGAATTTTAGATTTAAAGTGAAACTTTTAATAGTAGCACATATACATACAGATACTTATTTATGATGCAATTAGTGGCATCATCTATAATATTGTCTCTGAAACAAAAGTTTAACTTTAAATTATTTCAAGTCCTGCTGAATCAGTTTTCTTTTTTTTTTTTTTTTGTCAGGTTGATAGTCAGTTACCAGGTACAGTGTTCCCTGTTGTATTTCATCCTGTGGCCCCTCCAAAATCTATTGCTTTGGATTCAGGTAAAAAGAAATTAAATTGAGATATACCCTGTATATAAAAGTTGAGTAGACATTATTTTGACCTATTATAAAGCTTGATTGTCTTTCTCCTGTTTTCTTTCTTCCTTTTAGAGCCCAAACCTTTCATTGATGTGAGTGTCATCACAAGATTTAATGAGTACAGTAAAGTCTTACAGTTCAAGTAAGTAAAGATTCCCTTATTTATCTAAAGGAATTTAAAATGAGAATCTACTTTGAAAATAAATTTTACTCTTTTGAAAGTGACTTCTGTATAAAAATTATTATCCACCTGAACATATCAGTCTACTTTTGGTCAAGTGATTTTCTATATTGAAACTTATCTTAATAATATATATTTTAAAGTAAAATTCCTTCAACCACTTTCTCTCCTTTGTAACTTCCATTAGGATATAAAATAGTTAGTGAAATACAAATGATAAGTGTGTTTGTGAGGTGTGTTCTTTAAAGTAATTCCTGTGGACTTTAAAAATTAAGTAATACATGCTACATCATCTTGGCTTTTGTCCCTTAAATATGGAATTTGGGACTTTAAATGCTAAGTGTTAATACAGCAGTATTACCTCTAGTGAAACCTTCACTATAATGAAAAAAAAAAATCTCAGTCTAAGTAGACTTTGATCTTGTTAACATAACACTTTTTTTTACAGATCAAGGAACAAGATGTGGTTTTTGGCCAAAATCAAAGTTTTAACATGGAAAATTACAAGGTTTGATAGAAAGCCTTTTTCATCTTAAAAAAAACCTTTTCCACTTAAAATTTTTTTTTCCTTAGGTATTTTATGGTTCTCATTCAGGAAATGGCCTTAAAAGTTGATCAGGGGTTTCTAGGAGCTATTACTGCACTGTTTACCCCAACAGCTGACCCTGAAGCCGAAAGAAAATGGGTAATAATTTTTATTTCTTGGGAAAATTATAAAGTAAAAAAATTAAATCAACCATTCTTTGCACTAATTGTAGTAGGAAAAAAAATTAAAATAGAAATTCTTGATTAATTTTTTTCAGATAGAGTTAATCCAGGAAGACTCTGATGCTATAAACACAGAATTAGTGGAGACCTCAGTGACTGATACGTCCATTCTTAGTTTCTTTGAACATTTCCATATTTCTCCTATTAAGGTTTGTTATAATTACTATTTTGAAAATTTGACAGTATTGTAGAATTTTTAAAGGATCTGTGTACAAATATGGGTTTTAATTTGTTGCATCAAGTATTTGGTGGGAATTCTGTTTGATTAATTGAAATAATTAAGACAGTTCTCTGACATATGTACAACCATAATTCCCACAGAGAAACCACCAGAGCGTGCTTTCTAGTCTTGAATTAATAACCCCTTTCTTCAAGGAAAAAGCTGACAAAAGCATTTCTTAATTAAGCAAAGAAGTGCTCACCAGTGTTTAATGTTTTGGTTGCACTTTGTAACTGCTGTCACTGTCTGAATAGAAAGCTATAATGGGTTTCCTAACCAGAATGTGAAAATGCTGAAGTAGGTATTATACTGTTGATGCGGTGTTTTTCACCCTTCCAAAATTTGATTGTAACTAAGAGAGTGGAAAATTGGATACATTTCACTTGCCTGATTTTGTACTTTATGAACTCATTTCCTTATCTCCTTTTGTTATTCTTTTTAGCTTTTATAGGGGAAGGTGACTGCTTAGAGAATTCACAAATGCTGTCAACCATGAAGCTCTAAACTTGTGTAATGGGCCAGATTTACAATTAAGTAACTCTTTTAAAATATTGATGATCCTTTACAGTCTCCAAAACTGTTTATAGCACATTATTTTTAGTTGCATTCACCAATCCATTCAGCTAAATGAATAGATTTATAAAATGCAATTATTATTTTAAATTGATACATTAGTTTGGTGTTATCAGACATATCCATAGTGTTAGGTTTAAAATTGATATTGTTTTATGTGGTATTATGCACAACTTCTTTTTCATTATTAAATGAAAATCAGTTCTTTATGAGATTGAGCAGTACCTTCAACAGATTATTTACTGAAGGCCTGCTATCAGAGTTGCTGTGGAAGGTGTAAAATGACTTTACGGAGTTTATAATCTCGGGGGTATTAAAGATTGATGATTTACATATACGTATTTTTAGGCGCACTGGGAATTGTGCCATGAAGTTGAATAATTAAGATCATGAACCATGGTCATTTTCTTATTCCATGGTGACTTTGCCCTAGGAAAAAGCTGGATCTCTTTTCACCTAAGATTACCTTTCCTGGATCACAGCAGTCTGTGACTCTGAAGATGGGCAAAAGTCCACATCAGAGAAAAAATCTCAACAACCAGGCTTTCTTGGCTTTACCTCAAGTCCCCTCTATTGAGCTCTCTGTTAATGAGGGAAAATGCCTAGAGAATGGCAGAATGAGAAGGGAGAGTTATCTGCTTTACTTAACACGTGTTGAATTACCTTACGCCTGTGTCTTCTGGTACTGTTGCCTTCTGGCACTGTTGCACTAATGATGATGCAGCACAAAGTAGAAGAAGCTAAATGGGAATGTGAAAATCTCATGGCTAAGTACTGAGTTGAAGAGTCCGTGGAAGCTGAAAAACTTATTACTCTTTTAAAAATTTGTTTAGAACTTGCCAATTGTTGCCATAATTGTCATGTTCTTGTTACTTGTTATTATGGTATGATGATACCACAGTTGTTATTGTTAGTTGTTACCATAAGTTGTTTATCTTATTGGATTAAAATAAATGATTGTCCATTATTTCAAGTGTTAGATTACTTGTGGGCCAGTTGACACATTTTTCTCCTTAAAATGATGATGCTGTTTTTGCAAAAGGTTTTGGTCTCCTCCATATAAACACAATGGTATTTATAGGCTTTGAATAAAATTATAGTTCAATTTTTGGGACAGACTGATTTGTATTTTATCAGAAGGTAAATATGAGAATCAGAGCTGTTCAGTGTAATTTACTGAGTAATAAATAGTAGTTTTCTTTAGGACTCTAATTGAAAGATACACCATTTGTTTGTATCTGGACGATCTGGCTTCTATGTATGTAAATATTTTTGTTTTTAGTTTTCATTTATTGAACATTATTTTTCTTTTAGTTGCACTTGAGTTTGTCTTTGGGTTCTGGCGATGAAGAGTCAGACCAAGAAAACAAGGAAATGATTCCAATTCATTCTGTCAATCTGCTATTGAAAAGCATAGGTGCTACTCTGACTGATGTGGATGACCTTATATTCAAGTAAGAGTTATGTTAAAGTGTATTGGGGAGGTTTTTATATCAGGATGATGTTTCTGGATATTAATTCTCTCCATTTGTGCTAAAATGTTAGCTTCGAAAAATGATAATTCTTACTACTTATTCTTGAATAATTTGGTCCCTTTCTAATTATGCCCTTTAGGTATACTTATTTTACTCATAAAGATAAGGTAAAGAGTCTGATATCTTCTGCAGTTATCAGTATCTAGATAATACATGAATATAGTATAAACATTGAATTAGTTTAGTAGTATATTATAAATTGACCATGTTTTAAAAGGAATTATATTTAGAAATATATAACAACAGGATTAGATTTCAGTATAATTATATGGCAAAGTATAGATAATAGCTCCTTGCTGCATTTAAAATTAGAATATTTGTGTGTGCCAGAGACATATAAATTCAATGAATGTTTATTGAATTGAATATTCAACAGTGATACTGGAGAAAAAAATTCATTAATATTATTTTCACCTCACTTGCACACTATCAAATTTCATAGGAATTGAAGGCTTAAACATAAAGTTCAAATAGAAAAACAAAGACTAAGGAAAAATAGAAGTTAATCGCTATCAAATCTCTGAATAAAAGGAAACCTTTCTGTGTTTAAAAGCCATGAAAAAATCCCAATGGAAAAATACAAAATTGATTTGACTACATAAAAATTAAACTCTTACAATAAAATCAATGAAAACACTTAAAAAACAAAGGACTGGAAAAATATGATGACAAGTATAACAAAAGATAATAATCTTAATTTTTAACCTAAAAGTTCCAATGCCATAGGTGCCAGAGGACAATGTGAGATAATTCACAAAAGGGAAGATACAGTGGCTAATAGATATTAGAAATGGTTAGCTTTATTATTTATCAAAGAATATATGCAAATTAAAACAAGTTATCAAAGCTTTCAAAATATGAGAAATCCTAATACTAGAGAGGGGTGGATCTAAGAAATGGGCACTTTTTATTTATTTATTTATTTTTACTATTTGTATCAGTGGAAAGGGATCTATTCAAGAGCCTTAAATGTTTTTGTAGTCTTTCACTCATTAATTATTTTGGGTGGGAATTCGGTCCAAAAAATAATCTTGAAACACAACCAAAGTTATATTCAAGATGCGCATAGCAGCATTATTATGTCAAAATTTAAAAATGTCTGACTGTGGAAGAATCGTTTGTTATGACATGTTCACATGATGGAATACTATGCATTATTTAGAATGGTTACATAGAATTTTGAAAACACAGAAGAATATTTATCCACAATGCTGAGTGTAAAAATGCATACAGAATGTTTTAATATTTTGCAGTTGCACAGAAAAGAAAGAATTCAAAGTGGAAAATGAGAAGAAGAAAAAACTTTTTAAAAAATCCACTGTGTGGTGGGATTATGGTCAACTTTTTTAAACCTTTTTACTCTTTATGTGTTTATGAAAGATTTGCATGAGAATGCACTATTTTTATAGTAGTTTTGTTATCCTAATATTTAAGATCTGAAATTATGTGTACAAACCTAATTGTGAATTAGCAATGATTATTATTGAATTTTTAAGTCTCTTTTTTTTTTCAAAAAATAATCTTAGTACTTTTGGCACTTTCTCCTCCCAGACTTGCTTATTATGAAATTCGATATCAGTTTTACAACAGAGATCAGCTCATGTGGAGTGTTGTTAGACATTACAGTGAACAGGTAATTTCCTATCATAGTAACTCATAAGGAATATATTTCATAAAATAGCAAAACAAAACATTTGTATGTGATTGTACAGTGTGTGACGTTCACCTAATTTACTGCAGTTCTCAATCTCATTACTTAGTTTTCTTGAATGATTAATTTCTGTTTCTTTAGTTTTTCCCCAGCCCCGTATAAACTTTTTAAAAAAGTTTCCCTTAGTGTTTTTTCCCTTTGCAATTGTACATTTACCACTTTGGGAAAGAATAGTAACTTAGGAGTCAATACATTTTATTCCTTCAATGACTATAGTTTCTAAGCATAGTCTAGTAGAATTGTGAGGAAGCCAGGTTCCTCCCTTTGCCTGTTACTCCATGTTTCGAGTTCTATGCACAGAGACATAGTAGTTGTTTTGGGGCACTAGGGTTCCATTGCTATACTGTGGAACTCCAGGGTGACATTCCTCTTTCCTTCCTCTGCTGGCAGGTCCTTTCTCTTATGGTGTATAGACATTATGTTTTTTACATGTTCAAATAAGGATATTTTTTCTTTTTTTTTGTTTTTGTTTTTGTTTTTGTTTTTAACCCATCTAGTTCATAGAAATAGTGATAATAACAAAAGTAAGTACCAGTTATTGAAATATATATTCATTTAATATGCATACTCAGCCATGCAAGGTCAGTATAATAGACCTCCCATTTTATAGATGAAAAGAGGAAGGCCTACAGAGACTAAGTGACTTGTCCAAGGTTACATAACTGCCAAATGGCAGACTTTGCCTCAAACCTTAGTTCTGTCCAATTTGAAAGACCCATGTAAAAGTACTAACATAATGCCTAGCACATAGTGAAAGATCAATTAATGGTCGTAGTGGTGGTTATTCTGCAGCGCTTTCCTTTAACAAACCTAATTTAGTCAGTATCCCACTTTCTTACTGCATCATGATGTTGTTCCTTACAGTAGTTGTAAAGGACTTCATTTATTTTTTTTCCCTTGTAGTTCTTGAAACAGATGTATGTCCTTGTATTGGGCTTAGATGTGCTTGGAAACCCATTTGGATTGATTAGAGGTCTGTCAGAAGGATTTGAAGCTTTATTCTACGAACCCTTCCAGGTATTGATCTTTCATTTATTTTAAGTGTAGTACAGAAAAATGGATGTTCTATTTTTTATGACAAGTAATTTGTATTTTAGTTGTATCTGGGGACTGAATAATGTTCATATAACATATATCAATTTTATATATTTTTTTAAATTACTAGAAATGACATTAAAAGATTGTTTTAGAATTAATTGAGCACTTCTAGTGTCTGGGTAATAAAACATCCCCACGTTTTCTAGGATTTAATGTAGTTGTAAGGAAGAGTGCTAGGTAGTTTGAGACCCATTTCAAGGCTGTTTCACCACTATGGAAAGGACTAATGGGGCACTAAAAGCTGACTTTGTTTCATAGTCAAGCTTTCCTCTAACCTGTTCTCCTCCATTTAAAGGATCCAGGAGCCTAGTGTGGTGAGGGTTTTAGAAGGACAAAGCAAAGAGAATAAATGGGGAGAACAAGAGAGCTGAAACTGTGGGCTCTTAGTCTCGTTGTCACTGTGGCTTGCTTTAGCAGTCAGATGGCACTTGGTCCTGGGAGGCCAACTTCAGATTGTGACCGAAGCCAGTGATTTACTCCTCTCCAATTTTTGTCATCTTAAAGGGCTTGCTGAGATCATGTGGGTTGAAGGTATCTTCAAACACAATAGGTATTCCATCAGTATTTGGGTTAGAAGGTGAAAACTGTCACCACAATGTTTATGTATCTTTACAGATTCTGTATCTTCATGGAAACCCTGAAATATTAGATTCAGAGTCTTAAACTTATTTAAATTTTAAGTAGCAAACTTTTTTTTTTTTTTTTCCGGCCAGGGTGCTGTTCAAGGCCCTGAAGAATTTGCTGAGGGGTTAGTAATTGGAGTAAGAAGTCTCTTTGGACACACAGTAGGTATGTATCACATATTTGTGTGTGTGTGTGTGTGTCTGTGTGTGTGTATTTTTAATTATAGTTATTATAAAATGCATTGTTTATGAAAAACATGATTATGTTTAATAAAAGAGGGATTATTTTTATAATAATCCTTTTAAAAGATGTGTTCCCTTGTTCTTAATTGGAAAATAATTTAACACTGACCTGCTGAGTTTTTTAAATATGTCTTTGTTGTGTTGAATCAATGTACTTTAAATAGTTTTATTCCTCTTCTTGCTAAGTGGGAAATGGAAGAAATAAATGCATTTTTGTATATGAGACAGAATTTTAAGCACCTGTTAGTTTAAAGCAGCCGCATGCTGTATGTTGTGGTAATGCTCTTTAAAGAAACAGTGTGACTGACTTCTCTTGACCTTCTGATAGGTGGTGCAGCAGGAGTGGTATCTCGAATCACCGGTTCCGTTGGAAAAGGTTTGGCAGCAATTACAATGGACAAAGAATATCAGCAAAAAAGAAGAGAAGAGATGGGTCGGCAGCCTAAAGATTTTGGTGACAGCCTGGCCAAAGGGGGAAAGGGCTTCTTGCGTGTAAGTCTCCTGCCGAATCTTCAAGAAATGCTTACTTTTATATATACTTTAGAATATGTACTGGTTGTTTGGCACTTGGAATACTGCTTGTGAGTAAACGTCTGTCAGAGTATCAGTAGTGATAAATTGTGGCCTTTGTTTCCTTTTTTATTCTCCTTCCCTTTATCACCATCAGATCTACCCCCCAATTCCTGGACTTAGTTTGGCGCTCAGCTGGAGTGAAAACTGTAGTGATGGCAGGTTAGCACTAGTGGGGAAGGGGCAGGTAGAGCGGAGAAATGTGGAGGTAACGAGTGGGAGGAATTCTTCAGGTCATCGTCAGTCGACCGTTTCTATGGAAGGGAGGCATACAAGCTACAGGTTATAAACCAGGAACTACCTTTCACTGCTTTTTAGGTACAGGTATTATAAATTATGTACGAATATTGTTTAATTATACAGGTAATATATAACTGTCCTCCTTATAGGTAATAATAGGAACTTATAAGTTCTTTTTTTAAACGAGTAATGGAAACATAGGTAAGGCTGTAAAGTACTCTTTGATTACCCTTCACCTCTTCTGAGAGGTGTCTAATCTTTTCAATATAGTATATATCCTTCAGTTCCTTTTCTGTGTGTTTATGTAATATGCAGGTATTTTTAGTTACTACCGTTACTTGACAGTTACTTAAAGAATGTACAAATATTATTTTTTAAATTTTGGAGATAATTCAGGAGACTGTAACTGCTGTGTTTGTGCCAGTGATTTGTAATGTTTTGTGTATTCTCTAAAGTGCTTTACTTGTCGGGATATTTGCTATCCTTCAGAGGTCCCTTCATTTTCAGTTTTCCACACTTTCACTAGATTATAGAGTAACCTCATTAGAACTTATAATTAGATGTATAATTTTCTCAGCTTACTCATATACTGATATGGATGGAAACTGAGACCTAAAGAGATTGTATCAGCTGCTAATTGGTGTCAGAGTCAGATGTAGAAAATTTTCACCTTTACTGCTTTACTCCTTTGTCTATTATTAAGTTCTACAAAGTGCTCCGTTTAAAATTTGCTATGATGTAATATTTTAAAAATCATAGTGCTCACTTACATGTGCATGTTGTTCTCTGTCAAGTCCTCATTTAAAAAAAGTTATTTCTAGTATGTCTGTAGAGACCTCTAGTGGTTGGTTTAAAATTAAGCACCTTCCTTTCGGGCTTGACTTGATTGGTTTCTCTCTCAGGGAGTCGTTGGTGGAGTGACTGGAATAATAACAAAGCCAGTGGAAGGTAGGTTGAGAACGTTTCCTTCCTGTACAGAGTCTGAGGAGTTGATACATGGTTAATTGTTTAATGAGCATAACTTTCCTCAGGATGTGAAGAGGTTAAGTAGTAGACTATGTCTCAGACTTTGGATGCTATTTTTAACAGGGCCATAGTTAGACTAGAGTCCCTTGGACCATCAATAGCAATTGACTCTTTTTTTTTATCCTATTAAAAAAAAGGACATTACTTTATTCAGTACAGTCCCTATCAAAATCGCAGTTAGGTTTTTTGCAGAAATTGACAAGCAGATTCTAAAATTTGTATAGGAATTCTGGGGAACCCCGAATAGCCAAAACAATCTGGAAGAAAAGAAGGAAGTTGGAGGACTTACACTGTCCAATTTTAAAACTTACTATAAAGTTAAAGTAGCCAAGACAGGTGGTGCTGGCATACAGGTACACATATAGATCAATGGAATAGAATTTAGATTCCAGAAATACATCCTTACTTTTATGGTAGATTGATTTTTGACAGAGGTGCCAAGATAATTCCGTAGAGAAAAATAGCCTTTTCAACAAATGGTGCTGGGACAACTGAATATAAACATAGAGTTTATAATTGTGACCCAGCAATCCCACTGTTAGGTATATACCCAAGGGAATTAAAAAGCTATGTTTGCTTTAAAAACTTGTACATAAATGTTTATAGAAGCATTATTCATAACAGCCAGAATGTAATAGCAACCCAAATGTCCATCATCTAATGCATGGATAAACAAAATGTGGTATATCCTTACAAATAAGTTATTATGCAGTTATAAAAAGAAATCAAGTATTGATATAAGTACAAGATGGGTGAACCTTGAAAGCATGATTCTAAGTGAAAAAAGCCAGTCACAAAAGACCACATATTGTATGATTCCATTTGTAGGAAATGACCAGAATAGGCCAGTCCATACAGATAGAAAGTACGTTAGTGGTTGCCTAGGTCTGCAGGGTGGGGAGGAAGGAGGTAAATTGCATAGGATTGAGAAGAGGGTTTAGGGGGAAATGATGGGGAATGACTGCTGATAGGTGTGAGGTTTCTTTTTGAGATAATAACAGATTTTCTAAAATTGATTATGGTGATAGTTGCACAACTCTGAATATACTATAAAAAACATTTAACTTGTATACTTTAATGGGTGAATTATATAGTATTTGAATTATATTTTAATAAAGTTCTTATATTTTTTTAAAAAGTGCACTGCTTGAAAAATCTCCTGATTGTTGGCCAAAAAAAAAAAAACCCACAATATTTTCTGGTCAGTTCTTAGATCTTCCAGTTATAGGTACTGACTAGACTCCTGGATCAGTAGTTGTAAAATTTGAGTGTGCCTTGGGGTTACCTTGGGGACTTGTTAAAGCACAGATTACTGGCTGGGAGTGGGGGCTAATAATTTGCATTTTTAACACACTTTGAAAACTGCTGTTGTATCACATGTTAGGATTAAATTCAACTTCTTTAGAAAGTCAAATTCTAGGAACTTCCTGGGTAAAACAGTTCAGTATTTGACTTAGGTTTTTGTTGAGTTCAAAGTTGATTTTAAAGATTTTAAAATCTCTATTCTTTCATTGTCTTTGGTTTTATGAAGGTGCCAAAAAGGAAGGAGCTGCTGGATTCTTTAAAGGAATTGGAAAAGGGCTTGTGGGTGCGGTGGCTCGTCCAACTGGTGGAATAATAGATATGGCCAGCAGCACCTTCCAAGGAATCCAGAGGTAATTAAGTGCACACTGTATGCAAGCTATTGTCTGTGTGCTAATTGTTGCCAGGAATACATAAGTAGGTTAAATACTCTGCCTGTGCGTGAGGACCTTAAAGTCTAATTGAAAGCTCTGACAGGTTCACAAGGTAGAATGCCCCCAGAAAGGAGTAAGAAGAGATTTTTTTATTAGCCAGTTTCTCTTTTATTCAACAAGTGTTTATTGGTCCCTACTATATGCCAGGCAGTGTGCTAGACACCACAGATACAAAGAGTGGATGGCCTACTCCCTGCCTTTATTATTTTGACATTTTCTTTTCTTTAAGAAAAGGTGGGGAACTTGGAGTCAAACCTACTTGTTTGTTTTGTTTGTTTGTTTGTTTTAATTAATTTATTTATTTTTGGCTGTGTTGGGTCTTCGTTTCTGTGCGCGGGCTTTCTCTAGTTGCGGCAAGCGGGGGCCACTCTTTATCGCGGTGCGTGGGCCTCTCACTATCGCGGCCTCTCTTGTTGCGGAGCATAATCTCCAGACGTGCAGGCTCAGTAGTTGTGGCTCATGGGCCTAGGTGCTCCGTGGCATGTGGGATCCTCCCAGACCAGGGCTCGAACCCGTGTCCCCTGCATTGGCAGGCAGATTCTCAACCACTGCGCCACCAGGGAAGCCCTAAACCTACTTAGTTTTAATACTTGTCACACTATTTGGGGCAAGTTATTTTAAATTACTCTGTTTATCAAATATTGATATACTGTGTTACGTAGTACAGTGTTGAATCAACACATATATATTTGTATTATTTTGAAAGTTTCTCACATGTTTTCTTATATGTACTTACTCTGCTGCCTTACACAGGGTGGCAGAATCAACTGAGGAAGTGACCAGGCTCCGTTCCCCTCGCCTGATCCATGAGGACGGCATCATTCGCCCTTATGACAGACAGGAATCTGAGGGCTATGATTTATTTGAGGTATAAATTCTATTCTTCATGGTCATGAGTGAAATTTAATTTTAAAGATTTCTAGGATCAGGATTTCATGGGTGGTTTCTAAAGTTCGTGATTCATGAACTTCTTTAAAGATGACACAGGGAATGATGGTAGGGTAGAATTTGATTATTTATTTGTTTTATTGTATTAGCATAATCTATTAAATGGGAGTAACTCATCATTTTTTTTCTGCACAGGATCAAAGCTTTTTAGTGCAGAAAGGATAACCTTAAAAGAAGTCATAGGCTTTATTACTATTTGTATGTTAGCTCCTTTAGTTTGAGTTGTTAACTTTGGTCTCCTACTTTGTAGCTAATTATTGGAATTTCACTGCTTCCTTTTCTCCCAACCAAATTAATTTATTTGGACTATATTGTAAATCTAGATTTATTCAGGTAAACAGAAGCTGGAGGAGAGAAAAAAAGATTATGTACAATTTAATCTTTTTAAACCTTAAAAACTTTTTTAAGGATTTTTTTGACTTTTATTTTAGTTTTAATTTTACTGTATTTAAATAATACACACATATGTAAATTGCTATTCTCCCATGACTAGCTTTCCTCCAAAATAAAATTAGTAATATTTTCCTACTTTGACTTTAAAATAAAATGACTCTTCATTTTTCTTAGACTTTGATTTTTATAGTATGTGATTATATTTTATCTTTCTGCATGCTTCTAACTTTATTTTCTTTCTTTTTCTGCCTACACAGCAAGAACTGGAAATACAGGAGTAAATGTTTTCTATACTACTACTTGATTTCATCCTTAAAAATCAAAACAAACTGTGGTATTAATTGACTGTCCTGATTTATTTAGAGTGATAGTCCATTAAAATGAAGTTTTCTTTACATTTCTCACCTCTATCTGAACTTTTTATTGTAGTGGCTTGACTACAGATAAAAATTATGATATTCCTGGTAATACTGTACAGGAATAAGAGGTCAATATAAAAGATGAAAGGACATAGGAAATCAACTCTCTTTTACATTTAGTTGGAGGAACACTTTATTGAACTCACAAGTGGATACTTTTACTATCATTTTGAGAATTTCATCTTTTCTTACGGTATTCATGTGCATTTCTGGTAAAGTTGGGGAAAAAAATCAATTCTTATGTTCAGTCTATTATGTGTTCTTTATGTATGTGAACTGAACACAACTGTTCAGTTGGATTATATATTTTTTAAACTATAGTTATCAAAAGAATAAATTGAATCCTTCATATTTAAAACAAGGACTCTTTCAAGAAGAAAGAATGACCTTCAAAGACTAGCCTAAAACTGTAGCTGACAGACTTTTCTTGTGCCTGAATAATTGAGGGTTGGCAAAAATGTTGCCTCATGTACAGTTTCTGTGAGAATCAAGCACAGTAACTAATTCAAGATTCTGTCTTAAATCATCACTAATAATTATTCTTCCTTCTTAGGTAAAAGTAATGACTTTTAATTTTCCTGGATGTATTACAGTCTTAATGAGACTTATGGAAAATCTTATAACTTGTTAAAATTCTTTTCTTTATTGTTTACTTTTTGATTGTTTAGCTCTTTATGTTATTCTTTTCCTCATGATGTCCCTTTTTACAACTGCATGTCAGTAAGCACAAAGCTTCAAGAAACTATTATTTTAGCTAAATATAGTCATCTGATTTAGTAGTTTTTGTTAAGATATGAGAACTGGAAGAAATAGAATGATTGTACATTAAGAACAGGACTTGGTAATTTTCTTCCATGGGTAGCAAGGGTAGGCATGGATAATTAAGAAATTTAGGCTGTTTCATCCCTTGCCCACTTTGCTGTAATCAGTTAGTTGGGTACAAAGTATTTGATAATCTAGACTGTGTTTGATATAGAGAAGAAAGGAGACTTCTGTCCTTAAGGGACCTAGTATAACAAAATGTGTAAATATTAAAGAGCACTTGAGGGTAAATTATGTCCTCCTAGTGCTTAGTGTAATGTGGGTACATTCTAAATAATTTATTTGGGAATCTTTTGATTTATCCCATTTTCTTTTTCTCCTGAGTATTGCTCTGTATTCTTTAATTTAATACTGAGCTTTGAAAGTTACTGAATTATATACTATGTTTTCATAGGATATACTCTTTTACTTATCCTCTGTTCTCCTAGGATAATTATCATGACACACACACACACATATATATTTACACACAGACATATATATTTATATATATAGCCAATTTTTATTTAATATTCATCTTGATTCACATAGTTATGATTATATAATATTTTAAATGGTGTTCCTTGATTTTTTGTTTTAATTATATTTTTCCATGTTCTTAGAAATGCTTCATTCTTAATTCTTGCATTACCGTCTGTTGAGGTAAATTTACCTCGTATATTTGACCATTCCCAGTTCTTGACATTAAAGTTGTTTCTGTTATTTTACTAACAGTAAGAATGCTGTGATAAACATCATTAAACATAATGCTTTTTCATATCTTATATTATTTCCTTAGAATTTACTTGAAAAAATTGAATGGTTTTGCTAAATATTGTAAATTCTTCAAGTTGCATTTTGGGAAGGGAGAGTAAATATTTTATAAACTAATCTGCCACAAAGACTGAATCTCAGAGTGCAGTGGGTTTTAGAAGTGCTGGAAACCAAGTTTCTATAATGTATTATGGTGATAAATATACTTTAAAAGCTTCAGTTTTTTTAAAGTGCAAAGCCTGATAACTAATGAAAATGCATACAAGATGGAAAGTGGGTAGTATTTCTTGTACATTTCATCTGAAATCTAAATATTTTAACATTTAAATTTCAAAGCTGAAAGTAAAAGCACTAAATTGTTATATTCGTTTCCCATATTCTCTTTAAAGGAATTAAGGTATAAATGTTAAAAGATTTTAGCTAATTCACACAGGGAAGATGTGAAACAAGTGACTATTAAACTCCACTTCTCTCTGAGACTCATTCCAAGGTTGAGACCCCATTCTCTGGGGATTCATCTTCCTTGTTCATGGCTTTTTGTAATTGTCAAGGAATGACTGGGAACCAAGGATCTTTAAAACAATATGTATTTGAAATAATAACAAGTGTGCTTTCTCTGCTTGTGATTATTATTGATCATATTCTCCTTTTGATAATATTGATATTGTATTCTTGGTTATAAAATGTTAATATCTTATAGGTATGTTTATGTTTTATATTTTCATATATATTATCTCATCTGATTTTTAATTATTATATATAATGTCAATAACATTTCATTAGCATTAATTATAAAAATAACTTCATTAATTTTAATGTGTGTTGACTAAAGTCACAATAGTTTTGAGATAGTTAAAAAATAAATGTATTTTAATGCGCTACTATTTATACTTGAATTATTTTATGCTTGTAATTGTCTTTAGTAATAAATTGTGCCAGCTATTTGAAATCTTAGAAATTCTTCATGTTTGTATTAAGATTGTAATTAAATTTTCTTTTCTACCAGGAATATAATTCAATACACACTTGTACTTTTCATGCATGTTTAATGTATAAGACCAAATATTCAAAAATATTAAATATCAGTTATCTTGGAATTTTATTATGTGTATATCTACCCCTCTGTAAATCAGTGGTTCTTAACCTTTGAGAAGGATCACAGACCCCTTTTAAAAATCTGATGAAAAGTATGAACTGTCCTTTGAAAAAAGTTCAGAAATACATTTTCAAAATTTTATATTCTGTTATGGTAGTTCATAGACCTCCCAAAGTCCTTCCGTGGACCCCAGGGTAAAGACCCCTGTAATGTTAATGTCCAGTTTTAGTGTAGGTTCATATTAATGAAAATGTCTGATTATTTCTGGTAAATATTTAAAAGCTTCTGAGTTATGCAACAAGATGTATTTTATTAGAAGATCACTTAGTGTTTAATACTTATTTGTCTTTTAAGGCACAGTGAAAGTTAATTTATACTATGAATATTTTTCTAGCTTCACGTGCCAATCTATAGAATTGTGCTTTTGGTTTTAATAATTTTTTCCTAACTGGTACTGTTATTATGATTAGCTAATATAGAGTATTGGAAATACTATTTGGATGCATGTACAACCCAAATCTTGAATCTTCTTTTCTTTTCAGAATCATATCAAAAAGTTAGAAGGAGAGACTTACCGATACCACTGTGTTATTCTGGGAAGGAAGAGGACAAACCTTATGGTTACAAATAGGTATTGACTTCAAGTGACATTTTTTAAAATGCTGACTATATAGATGATAAGAATTTTGGAGATTAAAATGGCAGAGGATTTAGATAACTATGCTTCAACTGCAAAATGTTCATTGTCATAGAATCACAGAAATACAGATCTGGATAGGTCCTTTGAGATCATCGACTCTGACCCTCTCATTTTGGAGATGCTGAAACTGAGACTTAGCATGGTTTAGGGGCTTAACCAAGTTACACAACTTCTGAGAGACGGAGTCTAGAATAGACTTTATAAGTGCAGCAGTGATACCTTTATATGTGAATTATAAATCCAGTTATGGAGGGTGAATTCATGAATCACTTTTTCTCACTAGGTTTTATTTTGGATGATTAGCATACCTTTTAAAAGGCTGGTATTATTTCTTTGTGTTCCAGTTTTTTTCTAAGTATTTTGGGAGTGGTAGATAAAAGAACTTGGACTAAACTACTAAGTTTATTTTCCTGAGATTTACCTTACATCACTTATTCTAATTATAGATTAATAATTTTCAAAACATTCTAAGTTATGTATTTTGTAGGACTAAGGCAAAGCACTTACAGTAGGTAACATCTGCATTAGATTCCTTACTATTGCATTTAAATATATTTAGGTGGCAAGGAGAGAAAGGAAAGCATTAGGGTTCAGGCTTAAACCTACAAGCTGTTACTAAGAGAGAGTTAACTAGTCTTCTGATTTGCCCATTAATTAAGAAGTAAAATATTCACAAAACAATCTAAAAAGTAGTTTTTATGCTTTTTATGTAATTCAGCACTAAGCAGTGGAAATCAGTGGGGGGGGGGTTTGTTTTCTTTTTTTTTTGGTAATATGTAATACTTTAGTGCTTGTTTGACTTAGGCATTTGGTAGGAATATTAATGTGTACATTATACATCTGTTTTTTCTTCAGATAAATTGAAAAATCATAGTAATTTGAAATCTAATCCCTTATAGAGCTTTTCAGGAGGCAATTAGAAAAATAATATTCCTGACCAATGCAATGACAGTCTCCCTTAGATATGCGTGGGTAGCCTTAAGAGACCAGGGTTGGGTGACTGAATATGGAAGAGAAGGGAATACAAGATGACTTTGCTGTTTTGGCCTGAGTACCATTTACAGTAATTTGAGGGAAACGATGATGATTTTGTTTCTGTTTTGAGCTTAATGAGTTTGACATAGCTTTGAGATATCAAAGTAGAGGTGCCTCAGTAGTCAGGGAGACATATAGATGCAGGTTATACCTGGAATAGGTATACAGATAATAGGTATACAGTTTGGGTAAAGATCTGGAGTTGAGATCTAAGAAACCATCCTGAGAGAATATGTTAAACAGAAGAAGACCAAGATTTGCACTCTGGCAAACATGGTGCAGGAGGAAGAAAGTGAAGGAGATTGAAGGTGGCAGGAGAACAATAATATTGTTCAAGAGTACGATGGTCAAGATTAGAGTTTTAAGACAGAATGGTGAATTGTGTTTGATGCAGTGATTTGTAATAGCTATCTTTAACTCTTAGCTCCATCATCTGATTCTCTACTAGGCAGGAGGTGGGGGGTGGAGTCCACTTCCTAGAGACTGTTTGGAATGTGTAGGGGTGTTGGAAGTTGTTGCAATGATTAGAGGCCCTGCAGGCGCTTAGTAGCCTGGGGCCAGGGATGCTGTACTTCCTACAGTGCACAACACAGTCCTGCAATTTCAGTAGCACCTGCGCTGAAAAACACAGTGCCAGGGGTCTGTATCAGTCCTCACCCCATTGGTCACCAAGTTCATTCAACTCTACCTTATAAACATCTAGAATCTAGCTCTTCTTCTCACAGCCAAAGTCAAAATTTCTTGAAAGCCTCCCCCACCCCCCGACCCCTGCAGAAAAAACCAAAACACAAAAATCCTTCAAGATCTGGCTCTAAGCTAATTTTCTCACCTCTGTATATATCCAATAGTCCAGCTACAGACCTCCACATTCCTCAGATAAATCTTCCCTTTTTTTGTTTAGAAATATATTTTAAACTAATTAATTTTATTTATTTGTTTTTGGCTGCATTGGGTCTTCGTTGCTGCACGCAGGCTTTCTCTACTTGTGGCGAGCAGGGGCTACTTTTCATTGTGGTGCGTGGGCTTCTCATTGCGGTGGCTTCTCTTGTTGTGGAGCGCGGACTCTAAGCACGCAGGTTCAGTAGTTGTGGCTCACGCACTCTGGAGCGCAGGCTCAGTAGTTGTGGTGCATGGGCTTAGATGCTCCACGGCATGTGGGATCTTCCCAGACCAGGACTCAAACCCATGTCCCCTGCATTGGCAGGCGGATTCTTAACCACTGTGCCACCAAGGAAGTCCCAGATCTTCCCTGTTTTGTACTCCTATATATGTTACTGCACTGTTTCCTTTGTCTAGAGTATAATTTCCCTTTCCTACCTAGAGAACTTCTTCCTTTCAAGAATCAGCTCTTAACACTACCTACTTTATCACCACGGTCAGTCCCTCTCTCCCGTGTGCCGAAAGAATTTTCTACACACTCTGCTATTGTTCTTATCTAACTGTGCTGTAGCATTTATTTGCAGGTTTATTTCCCCTTATAGCCTATGGGTACCTCTCAAGCGGAAACCTTGTCTTCTTTGTTTCTCCCGCACCATACACATTTGTAGAATGAACAGTTCTACTTTCCTAGTTTTGCTTTCTGTAATAGAAACTTTAGAATCAAGTATAGTTATATCAGTAACAAATCTGAATCACACACTGGGAAATCAATGTGGATGCCCTTTAAGGATTCTGTGAATTTTTTTTAATTGCTTTTGAGTAAAATGGGATACTCACTCTGTGATACAGTACATCAGTATTAAAGTGTTCAAACCTGATATTTATTAGTAGGCCTAACGTGAATCTGTGCTGACATTTGAGGTTTGTGACATTTCTTTCTTGATTAAAAGGCATATGTGATTGACAGTAAAAAGCAATTAATAATTTTCCAAGTAAAACATTTTCAGGGGCTTCTGCCTTTATTGCTTCCCAGATGAGAGTATAGTCTGTTCCTTATGTGTTTTAAAGAGCATGATTTCAGTTTTCTGTTCAGTTAAAAAAAATTTTAAAAAGACACTTTTCTGAATTTTGCAAGATTGGCAGAAGGGGAATTCTTAAAGGTCTGCTTTGTTACTTGTGCCATGTTTGCTCTTTATTTGACAGTTACCTTTTTTTTTTAATGTGAAGCATACGTTTTTTAGTGTGCCAGGTTATAATGCTTACTGAGCAAGTAATACTGTCCAGCAGAGTGAAATATTAGAGTAATTAACTGTCTTTATCACTACCTATGTGTTTTTGTTTCCTTTTGCAAAATAGACGAGTGTTGTGTATAAAGGAAGTTGAAATCCTAGGCCATGTGTCTGTAGACTGGCAGTATCCATTTGAAGATTTTGTACAGTCTCCTATTGTTGATGGAAATCTGCTCAAAATTTCAGTTGAGGTAAGAAAACATGAATCACACCTTTAGAACCAGGAGTTTGTTAAATGAATGGAAACCAGTGCTTTCTGACTCTGTTTTATAGTTAACTGAATAAAATGTTTGAAGTATTATTATTATTATATGCTGAAAAGTAAGGAAAGCTGTATTTGTGTTCTGTACTTTAGTTTCTGACAGTCCTTGATTGCATTGAGTGAAATATTAAATTTGTTCACTGAAAGAATTAGGTTTCTTTTTGGTAGAATAAAGCATTATTGAGTAGAAGTGTTTTTTTTTAACTTCATATGGATACTATTTTGCTATAATCTTAAATACTTCTGGAAAGATTCCCCATTTTAGGCTTTTAGGAGATTATTATAAATATTATGTCTAAAACATTCACATTTAATAATATCTGACATTTATAGAAGGCTAATGCATTTTAATTATGTAATAATGCTTTCATGTCTTTCCTCTACATTTTCTATGGAAAAACTTTTTAATTATATAGCAAGTAATTACCAAAAATGATACCCCATCTTTTGCTTAGTTCATAAACTCACTTTACTTTGAAATGTATAATTTTTATTATATATGATATAAACTTATTTTCACCTCTTTAAAAAAAACTAGAAATTACTATTCCAAAGATGGTAATTTCTATATTTTTTCCTAAACAATAATTTTTTATTGTTTAGGTTTAGGATATTTCCTAAACAATATCTCTATTCCTGAAACTATCTGAAAAATGTTTATCATAAAATTCAGTAGTTAGAGATATAAGTACTATTATCCTTTAATTAACTTTCTTTTCATACAAGTTTACAAGTAAAAGAAACTACCATGAAACCATTCCATTTTGTATTTCAGCCTTACCTCATTGTAGAGTTTCAAAATTGAAATGCCTTGGTATATGAAACATAGTTTTTAGACTAGGAGAGATTGTGTCACTATGCATGTATATTACAGTTTCCTCAGTTATCACTTTTCTTTCACATCAGTGGTGAGAATTGACTCAGTGTGTTTTACATTATATAAGAATTTTATCTATCGGCCAAGGAAATGAAGGGTTTTTTGATTTGTCAGATGTGATGAGTTACCAAGTGGTATTTCTGTAGGCTATTTATCATTGCCTGCAGAAAGCCATCATTTTATGCAGATAGATATATACTCATCCAATTTCATAAATTCTAACAACTCACATATGGAACCACTATCCTTGTACCAAAATGATTTATTTCTTATCATACCGAATATGTGTATTTGGTTAGTCTAGTGATTATAAAATAGAGTTGACATTTAAGCACTCAGTTAAAGGTTATGATTTTTTTTCTTCCCCATAATAATTTCTTTCCTGTCATTGTTTGTTTTGAAACAGAAACAAGGTCTGTTCCAAAAAAGAGACAGTGCCAATCAAGGCTGTGTCCAGAAAATTTACCTGCAGGATGTCACCACAGCAGAGGTAAATGATTTATTTTAAAGAATGCCCTCTCAGTGTTTTCACTGCAAGTTGAAATAAAATGTTATAATTAACAATACTTACTACTTTTCCCAAAAGATCTACTAGTTATAGCTTTGGATGGATATATATGCTTAAAATAATATGTTGTGGGCTTAACAGGGCAGAAGGGTCTTAGCATGACGTGTATTAACTGTGTATTCTTGTCTTTGTACCTGTGTGGAGAGCTCATACCCTTGGTTTTGTCCCTTTCTCCTCCACCATGTGAGCCTGTACTTGTCTTTACCATTCATGGTAAATATTTTGTTTTCCAGAGAGCATGTCGTGCCATTGAGGATGCATGGTCAATGAGACAACAGCAAAAATTGATGAAGCAATCATCACTGAAACTTCTCAGGCCCCAAATGCCATCTTAATCACAGATCCCAGGGGGCTGCAGCTGGGAGAAAAACCAATCACAGTCTTGTCTGTAAACCACTCTTCTTCAAGGAAGCCTTTAGTTTTGGAATTTTTTTCTAGAGTAGTTAGTTTTGGATTTTCCATTTTTCCCCCTTAGTTTTGGCTCTAATTTTGCAGCTGTGTGTATGATAGCAGTCCGCTTCTACACTGCCACCTGGATGGGTCAGACCCTTAAAGAAATATCACTTTAAACTCAGAGTGAAATTTCCATTAAAATTGTGAAACAAAGGGTAATAGCTTGTTTTTAATTAAAGTCCATACTGAAAAATAAGAAAGGAGCTTAGAATGACTAGTGTTCTGTGAGAGCTTTTATGGACAAGTCTTTGAACAAATGTTGTATATTTTGTTCAATAATTGAACTGATACAACATTTTTGGTAAACCAGGTGATTGACTTAAGAAAAACCACTAAAGGGAGGCATGACATGTTTCCTATTTTCTTTTCATGAAAGCATTATTTTCTCCTAATAAAAACACGTTTTGATTTGGCGCTTATTTTTCCTCCTTGCACTGTAATATAAAGACAAATGGAAAATCAAACCTTAAAATATCTATACTCTGTTCTCTGGAAGTTTTGGAAATTATTTACATGGTGTTTCGAGATGAACTTATATGGCATGATCAATGTGCTGATGCATGAAAATATTGCACTTTAAGTTTTTCAAGAGTCAGAAACATGAAAAAAATGAATATTTTTATATTTCTAGAACTTGTATTTTATAAGTTGAAAGATTTTTAAGGGCATCATAATTAACACTTAATTTTAATGCATATGTAGAAATGTATTTTAAATACTTAGTAGGAATAATGAAAGAGCTCTAGCTGCTTTATATATAAATAAAGTAAGGCATCTAACAACACTGAGGAAAATCATTGGTAGTATCCTTTGAGCGAGCAGGCCTGTAAGAATCAGCTCCATACACTCTCATTTTTGTTCTTTCTGCATCCCATTTGTGCTGGTCAGAGATGCACTGCCTATTAAAGCTTTTTTAAAAATGCTCAAAAGTACTTAATTTCCTTGGATGAATCTTTAAATTTGCTCATGGTTTTTAACATGGCATTTACTTCAAATCACTGAATTAATGATGAAATGAAGTTGTGCACAAACTTGGTTTGCTCTGTTTTTGTTGATATGTGTGGTAATGTTTCTACTATCCTTATTCTTGTTTTTTAAGACTGGCCTTACAACTTTAAAAAATTTTCCTGGTTATAAATTTACAGTAGACTCCGAAACAAGGGGTATAATAACTAATGCCCTAAATATTTGATATGTTATGGTGGTCTTTGCCTTTTTCACCATCACTTTTTTTTTCTGTCAAGGAAAGTATTACATTCAAAACTTCTAGCTTTAAGCAGAATTTCTGTTAATTGCACTTTATTCAAGTGTACTAATATTTTGTGCCTTTTAAAACTGACTTAATCAGGAATTTGAGGTATCTGATTATATTTTTCATATGAATCACAGCTATTGACAATATCCTAAATATTTAAGTAATTATATTGTACTGATGGCATGTACAAAACATTGAACTAAGAAAAAGTAATTTATAGAAACCCATAAATTCATCATCTCAGTTGACTCAGAAATAAAATTCCAAATATTTGTACCATTTTTATTTGATTTAATCCCCTGGGACAGAAGTAATTCATTAATAAAGTGTAATAATGTCTATTGTGTTTTTTTAAATGCTTTGAGAGTCAACTGCTTGCATCTGAGAGAAATAAAACATTCAGTGCATTGTTTACAGGTGTGAAAACTTTGTGGGTTTATGTTACATACTCAATAATACTTGCTTTTACTTTTTGTGAGAACTTAGTTTAATAGTTACAGAGAGCTTTTTAAAAATTTTTTTATTGAAGTATAGTTGATTTACAATGTTGTGTTAATTTCTGCTGTACATCAGAGTGACTCTGTTATACATATATATGTATGTATGTATATATATTCTTTTTCGTATTCTTTTCCACTATGGTTTGTCACAGGATATTGAATTTAGTTCCCAAGAGCTTTAAAAGATACTAGGCAGGGGCTTCCCTGGTGGCGCAGTGGTTAAGAATCCTCCTGCCAATGCAGGGGACACTGGTTCAATCCCTTGTCCAGGAAGATTCCACATGCCACAGAGCAACTAAGCCCGTGTGCCACAGCTACTGAGCCTGCGCTCTAGAGCCCGCGAGCCACAACTACTGAGCCCGCGTGCCACAACTAATGAAGCCTGTGTGCCTAGAGCCCGTGCTCTGCAACAAGAGAAGCCACCACAATGAGAAGCCTGTGCACCATAGTGAAGAGTAGTCCCTGCTCATGCACAACTAGAGAAAGCCTGCGCACAGCAATGAAGACCCAACGCAGCCAAAAATAAATTAAAAAAAAAAAAAAGATGCTAGGCAGGAAAAGGTTTTTCCTGGGGGTGTGGAGCCCCTTTACCACACTGGAGACCAGTGGCACAGATCTTCAATACTGAGAGAATACAGAGAACAGATGTGACCAGCTGCCACACTTTGAATTTGTGGCCCCACTTGCCATGTCTTCCATGCTTTCTGTCAGTCGCTGACTGTGGGTGGCAAGGATGCTGGGCAGGCCCACCCCTGGGAGACAGGGAGCTCCTCTGACAGCCGACTTCGGCTTGAAGACTCCTCAGTGGCCTTGCAGAACCTTTCTTAGACTGCACGGCAGTTTGGGGGGCTTCCACCCCATCTGTCTCTGTCTCTCCGTTTTTTTGTCTCCCATCCTCCACCTCCTGCCACTGGGAACTCAAACTACAAGTCTGAAGGCTTTCCCGGTACTGGGTTATCCACTAGGAAGAATAGCCTGAGGAATATAGCAAAACAGGGGCATCAAAATGTAAAAAAGCACAAAAGATTCAAAGACTCATAAGAAAAATCTGATCTAGGATGGATTTCTTTACATGTGTTTCATGATTTAGTATTGTTTTTATTTTGAATTATGTATAAGGGAGATGACTATCACCCTTTTGGTGCTGTGGGCCTCTAAATGTATTGATGTGGTGTTGTCTGGACATCTGTATTTTTCACAGTGGTTTCTGTATATTTCTAAGGTACACCTGGGACCAAAAAGTTAATGCTCTGGATTTAAAGTAATCAAACTCTTGAAGAGCTCTGCAGTTAAATTACAGAATTGCAATTACTGCCAGAGCTAGAAGAACCATCTTTTTACTGGGGAGAAAACCAAAGATTTTTAAGGGATAGGAGATTACTCATATCAAAATCATCTATCCTTGAGGCACAAGCCCTTTTGTTTGAGAATCCCTGTGAGAATGACGATTAATACTGATGAAAGAGGATTCTATGCTATGTGTGTATTGACTCTGAAAAGAAATTGAGACTCCCTGGAACAGAGGGAGCCCATTTTTCTCAGTAATTGTGCCTATAGTAGAATTTAGGCTTATCGTTCTTGAATTTATGCTTCCATTACAGGGCTGTATCATTCAAATACTCAACATTGAGCATCTCTTTGCACTGAAAAAGCCTTCGGAAAAACTTTTTGTTTGTTTTGTTTTTATATACTGCAGACCCTCTGTCCCTAACAAAATTCAAAAATTGAAAAAGCCCTGAAAGCCAAAAGGTTTTTTGTAAGTTTGCGACAGCAACATTTGACAGCAAAATCTGAACTGAACTGACATGAGGCTATTTGTGGTCTTTATTCTATTTGTGTAAATGAGTTTGGCTGTAGCAAAATTAATGTATTTGATTATGAGGTGCTGCTCCAGACTTCACTGGAGGGGTACAAGCTATGTGGTATATGAACCGTATTGCCTTTCTAAAATTTGAAAAATTCTGTATTGTGAAACACATCTGGTCCCAGGAGTTAGATAAATTGTAAATCTGTATAACCTTAAAATTATCAGTTTATTAAAGCTGCTTCCCGAATTTTGGAAATGTCATAAACTGTAGGAGAAGCCATGAGGAACAACAGGATTTTCTTCCCTCTTCAGATCGTACCAATGTTTCATTTTAGTTATGCTGGCAAATTGTTTTGATAAAGCATTCAAAGTAATTGGCATCGACATGTAGGAGACTGAAATGTTGCCATATGATGGTGCTTCATAAAGATTCATGACAACTCTGGAGAAAAAAAGACAGAAGAACATAGTCATGATTTCTGTCTCCTAGTGTATTAATTAAGTAAATATCTGGTGGATGAAAAGTTTTTAGAATTGACCTCTAGTGTGAAAATAATTAGAATGGTAATGAAATAGGCCATAATATGATCCTCTAGGTTGATAGTATCCACTAAGATAATAGTGAACACTTTACAAAGAAGATTTAATTCGTTAGTAGTATTTTTATCTGGAAGAATGACCAAGTGACTTCTCCAGAGATTGACCATAATGCTTAAATTTCCCCAGTTGTGGTTTAAGTTCCACGATAAATAATATTCATCAAAAAAAGACTTCAGATCTTGGTCTTTGGGTTTTATTATTTGTTTTTGTAGAAAACATTTACCTTATAATACTAGTTTTTCTGTCACACAAACTGCTTTCCTCTTTTGTCATCTTCTAAGCCTTCTTTCTTTATACATTATTTTATCTTTTTAATGGCACCTCTCTGGATATTATTGAATTCTCTTTATTAAGTATCAATAGATGTTATACCAGTGACTGGCACACTGCAGCCCATGGACCAAATAATCTGGTGTTTTTTTTGTTTTTTTGTTTTGGCCGTGCCCTGCGCGTCGTGTGGGATCTTAGTTCTTCGACCAGGAATTGAACCTGTGCCCCCTAGAGTGGAAGCATGGAGTCTTAACCACTGGACTGCCAGGGAAGTCCCCAAATAATCTGTTCTTGTAAGTAAAGTTTTATTGGAACACATTAGTAATGCTGTTGCATTGGTAATTCATTTGCATTGGTAATGCTGTTCCCACACTACAATGGCAGAAATGGGTAGTTGTGACAGAGACAATATGACCAGCAAAACTTAAAATATTTACTCTCTGAACCTTTACAGAAGAATATCAACCTCTACATTATACTATCAATATAAAATTAATCTTAGAGATGGGACAGAAACAAGACACTAAATAATTTACCCAAAATCCTGTGGTGAGATAGAAGCAGAAATTAGGATTCATCACCTACCAGCTTCTCTTTCTTACCTCCACCTCTTCCCCTTCTTTCTTAGACATGAGGATACTTGTGTCAATATTGAATGAACATGACTGATGTTGGCCTCTTGGATTTCTTTCAGAACCTTATACCCTTATCTCAAAATTATCTATGTATTTTCGCCTACTCTATGTTTTAGGTCTAACAGTGACACAAGCACTTCCCATAGTAGCACTTGAAATCTAAACTGGCCCTTTGTCTGAATTTTTTTTTCTTTAGAGAATTCTTACATATGATCTAATTTTTTTTTTTTTTTTTTTTTTTTTTGGCTGCGTTGTGTCTTCGTTGCTGCGCACAGTCTCTCTAGTTGCGGCAAGCGGGGGCTACTCTTTGTTGCGGTGCGCAGGCTTCTCATTGCAGTGGCTTCTCTTGTTGTGGAGCACGGACTTTAGGTGCGCAGGCTTCAGTAGTTGCGGCACATGGGCTCGGTAGTTGTGGCTCACAGGCTCTAGAGCGCAGGCTCAGTAGTTGTGGCGCACGGGCTTAGTTGCTCCGCGGCATGTGGGATCTTCCCGGACCAGGGCTCAAATCTGTGTCCCCTGCATTGGCAGGTGGATTCTAACCACTTTGCCACCAGGGAACCCCTGATCTGATATTACTGTGACAGTTTACTAGAAAATAGAGCTTTTGAGGTGTAAACATCAAGAAATAATTTTGGCTAGGACCTAAAACTTGTCTCTATTTCTAATGCATGGTCAGAACGAAGAATCAAATACGTGATTATGGTGTTACACCATAATCAAGCCATTAGAAAATTCTGTTGTTAGAGGCATGAAAAAAATGCCCAAGATGCATACTGTATCCCAACTAGCTAGGGGCTCACTGGAGGAAGTTACATGTTTTTAAGCATAGTAGGTCATATGAAAGAGTAATAATGTAACATGAGCAGGTGTTCAAAGATTGCAATTTGAGTGGAAACTGTAACATTTTAGATTCACCAGAGGATGGTGCTGCAAATGAGATAAGCAAGCACTTACTGATGGTTTAGATTAAGAAGCACACCTGAACAGGACATATCTCCCTTCCCTGCAGAGCTCTTTTGGAGATTCTTAACCTACTTTGATACTTCTGATCAAATCTTCCTTACTTCATTCAATTCACAGTGATTCACACTTACAGAAGTAGTGGGGGGGGGGGGGAGGAGGGCATGAATTAGAGTATTAACAGAGTTAACTTTTTCATTAAAGATTTCCTGGACTCTGCAGTGATTGGAATATCAGTAGCTGTGTAATGGAAGTAGTAGATTTTTTTTTTTTTCTTTAAGCCAAGATAAGGGAGTCATACTCCTGAGAGATTCTGGAATAGTTAAAGGTCTGTGTGACATTTTAATATATCTGGAATTATTGACCGGAAATACATTGCAGGAAATAACTGCTTGCCCATGTAAAAGATTCCTTTGGTTAAAGTTTAGAGACCTAGAAAATGCTCCTTCGGAGCTGACCCCAAATGAACAGAGTGGAAATTTTGCATGACTATTATGACAATCTAGGTGGTGAATGGATACTATTGAAAACATTGTTTTGTAAGGGCCATAAAGACTGATTACCCATGACTTAGACTGGTGAATAAGAATATATTGCCTGTTCTATTTAAAACTAATGACTCAATCAATTAATGTTAAATTATAATGTAGCTCTTTTAGAAACACCAATAATGCTTTTATGTCAAGTGGATTCATTTTTAATTAGTACTATCACTCTTTTTGGAGAAAATAATTCCCTTGGGGGCCTTTGTTTTAGTTGTACTTCATTTCATAGACTGATAATAGTCCATGGTTGGAAGGTCCTTATATTAAGCATAGATCTGTTTTCCTGTGGCTGCCATCCTTTGAACTCAGTCCCAATCCTTGGGGCCATTAGAGTAAGAATGACTTTTTATACAGATGAAGTCCAGTTATAACTGCTCTTTCCTCTGCTGGCTGATGTCCTTCTCATGGGATGAATTTCCCCCAGCATTACACATGTATTCCTAGTTCAGAGAGAAGAAATACAGGTTTTGTTTTACATGACGGAATGTTTTATTAAACTCTGAGAACTTTTATTTTTACAGCTGAAGACGTGAAAACCATTTACTCCCTTTAGTCCCACATAATAGGTGAAAACCTTCAACTATGTAAATTACAAATTAAAGACCTAATTCCAACTGTAAATCCAATGGCTTTAAATTCTGGATACTGAGCCTACCTAGTAACTCTGTTTATATTGTAAGAGTAGTTGGAAGTCCCTTTAGTCACAGATATTTTAAGCCTTTCATGATGGAATCATAGAATCTTTACGAAATTATATATTACCATCTTCTTGACCTTGGATAAAACCACCCATCCTTTAGTGAATGATTCTTTAAAACAACGACCTTATATAAATGGAAGCCTGTATATGGAAGGACTGAGTAATAGAATTGAAGGCTGACCTCATGTCCTGCCAGTCATTCAGTAAAGCATGTAGGTCTTCAAGTTCTCATCTCTTTCTACCTAAACCATCCCTGATTAGACATAAGTTCAGGTCATCCCATAATCTTGATGGCACTTCCCTAAATACAACATTCATCCATGTCCCTCTCAGATGTGGTACCTGATCTGAGTGAGTGTTGCCAGAGACAACTTAGGCAGACTGGTACCTGGGCAATCCCATATTTTCTACTACCTTTCTAATAGTAATAGTATAAGTATCCCAACTGATTAATTACTTACATGAAGTAAAATGTCCTCACTATTGTACTGCTTTTCCTCTTGATTATAACTTATTAGTCTTGTAACTTCTATTTATATAAGAATGTTATTATCCCTTTTATCTCTTACTAAAAGTAAGAGTGAATTTGTGTGCTACTACAAATTTAAAAATCGAAAGACCCTGAAAAAAATCCCTTTACCTCTCTCAGTCTCAGTTTCTTCCTTTGAAAAATAAGACCTCTGGACCAGATCTGCCTTTTTGTGCTCTGCATGGATTATACAGTTATGGACAAAGTGATGGGTTTTAACATTGTTAGTTCCAAGTGTGAGATGTGTTACTTCAAGGAGGGCTTATTCCCTCTTTCCCACAATATCCCCATAGACATATGTATGTTTTAATGACCAATGAGGTGTATGTGTGTGTGGTTTTTTTTTTTAAACCACAAAGCCTTTATTTTTTTATTTTTTTTGCATTTTGAAAGTTCTCATTTTTTATGGTAAATGTGTTCCAGAAAAGTTGGATGACAGTAATACAGTATTTTAATAAACAAGAACATTTTGGTATGCTATGGGAAATCTTTTTTTTTTTTTTTTAAAACATCTTTATTGGAGTATAGCTGCTTTACAATGTTGTGTTAGTTTCTGCTGTATAACAAAGTGAATCAGCTATATGTATACATATAGCCCCATATCCCCTCCCTCTTTGCGTCTCCTTCCCACCCTCCCTATCCCACCCTTCTAGGTGGTCACAAAGCACCGAGCTGATCTCCCTGTGCGATGCAGCTTCTTCCCACTAGCTATCTGTTTTACATTTGGTAGTGTATATATGTCAGTGCTACTCTCTCACTTCGCTCCAGCTTCCCCTCCACAAAGCCTTTAATAGAAAAAGAAGAGGAAGTGTGAGGTAGTGTGGCTAGTCATCGTGTGTGAGAATGGTCTGGTGTGGAGGGGGCAGAGTGCTAATAGAGAGCCCCCTGGATGGCCTCTGAAGAGGAATGGCCTAGTCTAGGGCCAGCTTATTGCTCTGAAAATGGAATCCTGATCTTATTTCTCAGAGCTTTACCCTTAGCAGTGCCCTATAATTGTCTTGGGATCCAGGCTGTGTAATGCAGTCATCACGTAGCACCAGGCCAACCTAGGTTCTCCATGAGATAACACTACAATGGACTGAATTCAGTCCCCAAAATTCAGTTGTTGAAATTGCAAGCCACAAGGTGATGGCATTAAGGAGTTGGGGCCTTTGGAAGGTAATTAGATTATGAGATTGCGGCTCTCATGAATGAGATTAGTGCCCTTATGAAAGAGACCTCAAGAGATCCCTTGCCTCCTTCCTGCATGTGAGGACACAGCAAAAAGGCACCACCATCTTGTCTGTGAAGAAGTGGGCTCTCACCAGACAGCATATCTGCTAGCACCATTATCTTGGACTTCCAGACTACAGAACTATGAGAAATAGTTTATTGCTTATAAGGCACCCAGTTTATGGTATTTTTGTTATAGCAATCCAAATGGACTGAGACAATCACCCCCTCAGAAGGCTCCCCTGCTGCCCAGCCCTGTCACCTGTAACTTTGTTGGAGTCCTTGCTTTGGAGAAAAGATTACAGATATTACCCATGTGGATTAATTTGCACAGGTTAATTTACCAAATCAGCAAAAGGGTTGGATTAAATTATCAAGAAATTAGAAAAAGAAATATCCAATAAAAAATATTAAGTGGATGTGCTTTAAAAGAAGGATTAAAAACAAGATACTATTAAAGAAAAAAGAAAGAGGCAAATTAGAATGAGAACCAAATAGATCTTCTAGAAATGAAAAATATTGAAATAAAAAAAATCAATGGACAGCTGAAGCAGGAGGGAAGGGGGCAGGGCACAACCTTTAAAAGAATGACGTAGCCCAAGGACATGACATAAACTGATTAGGACCAAATAGGTCCAAGATAGCAGACCGCTAGACCTTGAGCCTCAGCAGGCACTCACTGTAACACATCCGTAAGCTAAATGACACACCCACAGGTGCCATGACAGTTCCAAGGCCAAACCATCAGAGACCAAAAAGTGGGTGGTGGCCCAATTCTTAGAAATCCCCTCCCCTTCCCCAAAGTAACTGGAATACTCCTCCCACTCATTAGCCTATGAAATTACCCTGCCCATAAAAACTGACAACCGCATTCCCTGGGGCTGCTCTTGCCTTCTGAGATGGCCCACACTCTGTGGAGTGTGTTTCTCTCTAAATAAACCCACTTCTTACCTATCACCTTGTCTCTCACTGAAGTCTTTCTGCCACGAGACATCAAGAACCTGAGCTTAAGTCCTGAGACCAGGTGTGTGATCTCAGTTAAAAGACTGTGGGTTCAAGTCCCAATCTGAGGGCCACAGTTTCAGAGCGACCATAGTAAATTAAACATAGCTAAAGTAAGAATTAGTGGATTGGAAGATAGAACTGACTCATTATATTTCCTGGAATGCAGTAGAGAAAAAGAGATGGAAAATATAAAACAGAAGTTAAGCAACATAGAGGACAGACTGAGAATATCCAACGTATTTCTAATCTAAGTCCTAGAAGGAGAGAATAGAGAAATGGTTGATGTATTCCAGAAGAGTTTAAGAAAGATTTGATTTGACAAATGCAGGAAAAAAGGTGAGCCCAGAGCAGGATAAATAAAAATAAATCCAAACCTAACACACATTGGATTGAGACTATACCAGTGCAAATACAAAGAGAAAAATTGAAAACCAGATAAAAACATATGACTGACAAAGGATCAATGATTAGCAGAATTCTCAACAATAGGGCCCTGGAGGCAGTGGCATATCTACAAATTGTTGAGAGAAAACCAACTGTGTACCTACTTGTCTTTAATCAGCTAAATTATCATTCAAGAATGAGGGTTAAATAACTCCATTTTCAGGGAAAAAAAAGTTTTCCACTTTCAGATCCTTTTTTTAAAAATTACTAAAAGATGACCTTCAAGAAACAGGAAGTTGAACCCCAAAAGTGATATCTGCCATGATTTGTTCTTCACAAGTAAAAGAGAGATCGTTAGCAAAACGGCAAAATGTCAGTATCTGTTCAATCCAGGTGATAAGGACATGAGTATTTATAAGATTATTTTTCACACTTTATGTACACAAAACATGTCACATTTAAAACAAAGGAAGGGAGGGAGGGAGGGAGGGAGGGAGGGAGGAAGAAAAGAGAGAGGGAGAGAAGAAAAGCATGGCCTGATGGCCAGGATAATATTTGGACTGAAGAACTGTTAGCAGAGCCAGGGAAGTTGGACGCCCTCATCCTTGGATGAAGGGAGCCCAGAATGTGGAAGGGCTTTCTCTCCGCAGAGCTCCACGCACTCTCTAAAGAAAGGACTGACCTGCAAGGGGGTGGCTCCTGGTGAGAGGGGAGGCTGGGAGGGAGACAGCAAATGTTGAAGTGACTCTGGGTCTTGGCAAATGTCAAGGAGGGAAAGCAGGGGAGAGGGGGAGGACCAAATACATAATGGATCTCCGCTGGGGATGTCTGCTGAAACAAAGCAAGATGGAACCATGCATGGAGCTGCTCTCCCTCCCCCCATGCAGACAACGCAAAGCAAAGAAAAAAGAACAGACCTACAAGGGGAGGACGGGGTTGGAGATGTGACAGATTTGACCGTAATGGGTTTAGCAGACTGGATAGAGCTGACACTTAGATGGTTCTGTGGGGATTGGGAGGATACCAAAGAGTCGTGAGCGGCTGAGTACACTGAGAAGCATTTGGGAAGCCTTATAGCGTAAAGAGGGCTGTATTTTGGGCGGAGGTGAACAGAGGGGGATGCGCTGAAAGTCTTGAAAAGAATTAATTAGGTTCCCGTCTCTCTAGCCTCTCACAGCCAGCTAATCTCCCTTCTCTGGACTTCGAAGGAGACAGGTGTGCAGAGGTGTGATGGGTGTGGCAGTTAGTGCCCCAGAGAGATCGACCTCAGTTTGAGGTGCTACACTGAAGATGGAGAGCACCTCAGGGAGAATGAACATGTTATGAAGCAGACCCCCCGCCTGCTTCCCCTTCTTTCCTCACGCTCCCCAGACACTGGCTGTCAGGACGGATATTCTTCTCCTCTGGAGAAACTGATTTTCCCAAGAGATTTCTGACATTTGGGGATGTTGACATTAGAGATTTCTGACATTTGAGGGTCTCCCAGCCAAAGGGGCTGGGTCTGATTCTGACCCGGGGATGGCAGCTGCAACAAAGGGGACCCATGAACTTGGGAGACGAGGCCCCCTCGTTTTACAGAGCGAGGAACTCGGTCCCAGGGAAGGCGGGCCTGCCCACGAGAACAAGGAAAAGAAGTCAGACATCTGCTACTACACATAGTGCAGGTACTTGTTTCCTGGAAGAGAGAAGTGCTGTAAAATGGAACGAAAAAACAGACTGTGCAGAAGGCAATATTTAAAGAAAGTCAATTCTTTTGCTTTCAGGTACAAATGGTTCAGTCACTTAAACTAGGCTATCAAAGTATGGTCTGGCCAGGGCTCTGGGGGACCTGCTTTAATGAATCAGATAAAGTTGATTCATATCTCATATAGCGAGTGATTGTCAATTGCTGCTTCTAAGGTAATTGAGAATGCTTGAAAGGTAAGTTAAGTGATAGTTTACACTCTTAATTAGCTCTACCTAACTTTTTAATTTCACTGATAGAGCAGAGGCTGGCTTGAATCACTTTGGCAATCCACACTAAGGAGGTTTTCTGCGTAAGAAAATATTTCTGGATCTACTATGCCTGACAGGAACCTAGTTCGAATTCAGAAAGCTTCTGACCTTCTGCGGGCCCTCGTTAGCATTTACATTGGCAGCCCAGCCCCAAGTGTATCTCAATTTAGCCACCGATTAATCATTTCCATTGGAAAACTCCCCCTTCTAAAGCAGGACGCACATATTTGAAACAGACATGTCTTTGGGCTGAGCTGATGAATTAATTAAGAAACCAGGCCTTTGGCCAGTTAGCTTGTTGCTTCTAGAAACGTTTGTTTTTGATTCAACCTCTTTGTCAAAACAGCGATAAACACGGATAATGTGGCCCCCTGTAGAAAGATAATCTTCCCCTCCTTTGCTCTTTGAGGAAGCTTGCCATGTCTTTTATTCTTCCTGGGACAGAATATGTGGAGTGCCTTTGCGTAAAGAAATGCTGCACGTCTCCTTCCAGGATGGTTCTTGTCTTTGTGGGGCTGATCATCCAAACGGGAGACCCAATCCAACACAGACCATAGTGGAGGGTATGATTAGGGGCAGCTCCGACGACTCTGTTACCTGCATTTGATTGCACCTTTTGATTTTCACTTCTGTTCCCTCAAATCCCCTTTTGTAATCTGCCCCCTTTTCCAGTTACCAGGCGCCGAGCGGAAGAGACTCTGCACTCACCTACCTCGGCATGAAGCGAGGCCCATCACACTGCTTGTTGTGTTGGCCTGGACTACCCCACTCAGAGAATGGGGCAGCTGGTTAGCCATTGTGGGAGAGAAGAGCTCTTGGGATTTATCTTGAAGATGCTGCTTTGCTGAGATGTGGGCATGCCCTGAGGCCCCAGCTGCACAGGCATAAGAAAGGAGCACCGGGGCTTCCCTGGTGGCGCAGTGGTTGAGAGTCCGCCTGCCGATGCAGGGGACCTGGGTTCGTGCCCCGGTCCGGGAAGATCCCACATGCCGCGGAGCGGCTTGGGCCCGTGAGCCATGGCCTCTGAGCCTGCGCGTCTGGAGCCTGTGCTCCGCAACAGGAGAGGCTACAACAGTGAGAGGCCCGCGTACCGCAAAAAAAAAAAAAAAAAAAGAAAGGAGCACCAGTTTGCAATGGGAAGGCCTGGGTAGGGGTCTCAGGGCTGCCCTCACCTCTCTGAGCCTGTCTACCTGATGGGCACCTAACAGATTGGTTCTGAAAGCCCCGCCAACCCTTTAGTGCAGTGAGTGGTTTGACCCAAGAGTAAAAAGCCCTGGTTGCAGTGAGCTTGGAGTTCTTCTAAAGAATGGCAGGTACGTTTGTCCTTGGTGACATTTAGAGACTTTGCTAGGGATCAAAACTGCAACCCAGAAGTTGTTAGTACAGGTCAATTAAAGAAACAGTCAGTGAGCACCAACCATGTGTCAAACCCTGCACTGGCTGGGGACCCAGGAGTAACCAGTCTCTGCTTATCTGGGCCATTTGGCCTAGGGAGGCACCAAGGTAAGGAAGAAACAATCAGGTCTAAG
This sequence comes from Leucopleurus acutus, assembly GCF_964270905.1. Lineage (NCBI taxonomy): Eukaryota > Metazoa > Chordata > Mammalia > Artiodactyla > Delphinidae > Leucopleurus > Leucopleurus acutus. Next base: position 131,001,369 of record NC_139142.1, on the reverse strand, counting down.
GAAACTTCCTCATTTTCACTGCTCTTGAAATTTTGAGATTAAAATTTCCCTATTTTAATTCTATTGCCATAAAGTAAACATATATTAATATGTGCATAATTATCATTAATCTAAACACACTTGAATTGTACACTTCAGAATTAAATTAGGAAGCACAGTCTTACAAATGCAAAAAGAAAATGGATGGGTATGCTGACGGATTTAGTTACCTTTTATAAACGCTGAATTGGCTTCTGGAATTAAAATAATCATATGTGTCTCTTGAAGGGATATTTACACTAACAGTTTATAAATGCTAATGAAATTCCTCCTAGATCAAGCAGCCAAACCTTTAGACTGGAGGCATTTAATTTTAGGAAAGGTGAAGTTTAAGATTAATTAATCATTTTAAGTTATTTTTTACATTATTTATAACGTTTTAGAAAATGTTCCAAAGAAAAGCCGAAGTCTTCTTTTTGCAAAGAGCATCTCTAAATGTGTTTTCAAATCTGTTACTCAAAAGCTGTGCTTTTGATAAATTTGGATGTTGTGTCCTCCTGGGAATATTCACCACTGTTTTGTGTACAGTTTGATTTTGGTCTTCAGAGTTCCAAGTCTATTTGTGTAATTTGGATTGGAGACACTATTTAGGACATTTCTAAAGACATCTTTGTATGAAAACTTTCTGCTGAATGTTACTACTACAGTCTTTTCCTTTTAAGCATTTACTTTATATTACTGCAACGTTGGTTGTTATTTCTCCTTTTTCATTTCTTATTTTGTTTATTTGGGTCCTCTCTCTTTTCTTCTTGGTAAGCTTGGCCCAAGGCTTCTCAAGTTTGTTTATCCTTTCAAAGAACCATCTCTTGGTTTTATTGATTGTTTCTATTGTTTTTTTAATCTCTATTTTATTTATTTTCTCTCTGATCTTTATTATTTCCTTCCTTCTGCTGACTTTAGGTTTTGTTTGTTCTTCTTTTTCTAATTCTTTTAGGTGGTAGGTCAGGTTGTTTATTTGAGATTTTTCTTGTTCTTTGAGGAAAGCCTGCGTTGCTATGAACTTCCCTCTAAGAACTGTTTTGCTGCGTCCCATAGATTTTGTATGATTGTGTTTTCATTGTCATTTGTCTCAAGGTATTTTTTTTTTTTTTTTTTTTTTGTGGTATGCAGGCCTCTCACTGTTGTGGCCTCTCCCATTGCGGAGCACAGGCTCCAGACGCGCAGGCTCAGCGGCCATGGCTTACGGGCCCAGCCGCTCCACAGCATGTGGGATCTTCCCGGAACGGGGCACGAACTGGCGTCCCCTGCATTGGCAGGCGGACTCTCAACCACTGCACCACCAGGGAAGCCCTGTCTCAAGGTATTTTTTAATTTCCTCTTTGATTTCATTGTTGACCCATTAGCTTTTTAGTAGCATGTTGTTTAGTGTCATGTAATCATATTTTTCTCATTTCTTTTTCTGTGGTTGATTTCTAGTTTCATGCCATTGTGGTCAGATTAAGCATTTACTTTAATTTGACTTTTCTGATTTGAAATTCTGTTTGTCTTAAAAAATATTTTTTCTTCAGTCAGCATCCTCTGGTTTAGGGTAATTTGGAAGTAGGCTGTCCTTGCCAGCATTGATAGCATTTATACAGGAGGCAGTAAAGCAGAGTGGGGAGATCCTAGGCTTTTCCACAAGATGGGTGTGGTGTGAATCCCTGAATGATCATTTACTGGCTCTGTTTAGTGTCCTTAACAATAAAATGGAGATAATAATACCTGCTTCATGGGGGTGTTGGGAAGATGAAACGAGATTGTGTATGCAGTGTGTTTGGCAAGGTGCTCAATGCTCAGAGGAACCAAGTACAAGATGTCTAATAATTAAATCCTAGTGGTCTTTGGTCTTATAATTTGACCCAATATTCCTATTAAATATCCATATTCAAATACTGTTATTACATTTAGGTTGTATCAGTATCAAAAACCATGCAAAAATATATCATAAACAAAGATTAATAACCCTTATATACTGCTTAAATAATTCCATTTTGATGACAATTTTTAAACTTACATGAAAATGTAGGCCCACCTCCGTGCATGCCCACAAAATAGGAAGAGTGTGTCTGCTTGAAGCATTACTGGAATCTAGTTCACAGGAATGGGTGTGCGCTGCAGAGTGGATTTTATGCTTTAAAAGGACTAATAAAAAGACCAAAACACTTTGCAAATGAAATGATCCGTTTTAAAAAGAACAGCCACTATTTGTCTCGGTTTTCAGACCTCCTATTTGAAACAGCTGTGTCTGGATTTGATGCCCAGACTTGAAAGTTCCCTGAACCAGGAGAACCATGTGAGAAACACATCACGGGAGCCAGGCTTCCCAAAACCCAACTTCATTGTTTTTCTTGGAGGTGGAGAGAGCTGCTGTTCAGAAAAATTTCCAAGGTTTCTGTGATTTGTTATGAATCGAAGGTCGTTCCCTGGACTGGATCGTAAGAGGCACCAGGGTCTACTCTCCGGTCAACGTGGAAGCGGATTTGTGCTGGCAATTATGTAGCAGAGGAAAGAGAATCTGGGAGAAAAACTCACTTGGCTTGCCGGGGTTAGGTTTCATTTTGCATCTGTCTTTCCCTCATCTTCCACTAGAGGGCGCCCAGCTACCAGCTGTGCAAGTGCTCCAAGTAGGGGTCTTTTCCCATCCTGGTCCAAGGAGACAGCTGGGGCCAGCTACAGACTTGGGAGGATTCTGGGTCCAGCCTGGGGTTCAGGGCTCCCTCAAGAGGTCACCCTCCAACTCCCTGGGGAGGGCGGAGACTGTGAGAGCCCTGCACTTCAGGACTGGGATCCCAGAAACCTCAGTGAGGGTTTCTCATTTTCGATCGTCTTTCTTTGTTTCAAAGGGGCACTGCAGGGATGACTTACGACAGATCCCATGGCTTTGGGGACTGTATTTCCTGAACCCCAATTGCCAGACCCCTGCAAACACAGATGTCCTTATGGGAGCAATGGACTGGAATATTTGAAACCAGAACTCAGGAAAATCCAGAATAGATGTTTTCCCTGATCAGGGCAAGCTCTCTGTCACAGAGCCCCTGGGTCTCCCTGCCCCCTGCCAGTGTTGCTTCCGCATTGGCATTTTATGGGTGAGCGTGATCACTCTTGACTTAGAATTCTAATTAACAGGTCACTGGTTCATAGTGGGCTCCCTCTCAGCATGCTCTGTAAGCAGGAGGACGTGATGAAGGTCTCCCCCATTCTTTGTTTCTCCTGGCTCTGTGTTGGAGGACCTAATTTTGAGCCACCTACCCCTGTATGAATTACTTCTGCCACCTTGAAACATTTGATGAGAATGACCAGGAGCCTAGTTTCCACTGCACTTTATGCCTTACTGCATACTTTTGCACACATGTCATTTGATACAACTATCAGGCATGACTTTTACCCCTCCCACTTCACAGATGAGAAAAACAAGGCTCAGAGCAAGTAAGTGCTGACATTCCGACTTGAACTCACATAATGTGATTCGAAAGGGATTGCTCATGTTTGGGTTTGACTTAAGAGAAAACCTCTGACTCCCTGACCTTCACATGTGTGTGTGTGTTAGCAGGAGATTGTGACATTTCCTCCAGATACTCTTCAGAAAATGTCAGTGATGTCTTTTTCCTGGAAAGGTTGAAGGGCCTCCTTCCTTGAGGCAGGAGGATTAACTGGACAAAACCCTGGAGGTGGCTTCTAACCATACTGTTCTGTAGAACAAAGCACTCAGAAATAGACGAATCTGTCCCTTTTAACGCAGGAACATTTATGGGTAATTGTACGAAAACAGGCAATTTCCAGTCCAATTAATAACTACCGTGGAGCCTTTTAGGAGGTGCTCATCTCTATGATAGATTAAAAAATTGTTTTCGGCTTTGCGACTTCATTGTTCTGGAGCCGGCTTCTGACCCGTGTGGAAGGTGCAGTTCTCCCAGTGGCCACAGGATGGCGGATTGACTTAAGCTTCTTACTCGCCTTTCAGTGTCAGGACAGGAAGCTGGGCTCGAGTCAAAGGGAGCAAAGTGGAGCAACTAGGAGTTTGTTCAGAGTGACATGGACTTCACGTTTATAAACCTCTTAAAAAGGGAGCAGAAAGATCTCTGTTTCCAGAACATCAGTGTTGGAAGGGAGCGAGGAGACGGGGTGCTCGATTCCGAAGCAGTGGAAGAGGCCCTTGGAAGGAGCTCTGAACGGCCAAGTCAGACCCACCCGATGGCCCTCGACCATCAGAGGATGCTGAGCAACCTCTGTCCTGGAGAATTCCAGAGGTGCCACCTCCCCCTCTGTCTGAACTTTCTTTCCTGGGACTCTGCTTTTATAGATTGCTTTTCCCCATTTTAAAACTCATTATTTATGAAAGGTTTAAGTGTGTATAAAGTGAGGGGGGAGGATAATGCAGAGTCCAATGGAACAACAATCCATTTCCGAACCCCACATTTGGACATATGTTTCTGATGTGCATGGCTGTATTTAAGGGAATAGTGAGAGAATATTTAAATGTGGGACTAATTTGGACTCCCTGGGACATGCAGGCACTGCACACACACACACACACACACACACACACACACACAGCCCACGATGGGAGCATAGAGGACCCTCTACCTGAAGGGGCCTGCTGTGAGCATCACAGTGCAGGTGTGAGCCACAGTCCCCGGATGCTATGGGCCTTACTGGGCTCCCACAGGTAGATAGAGAGGGCTGGAGCCCGGCAGGTCCCACGGAGGCCGGCGAAGAAGCCCTGGGCTTTTACCTCCTGCAGTTCTGCCAAGCCCTGGATGCCACTGTATAAAGACAGCAGAGCTTTAGTGCCATGAGCTCTGGTCCTCTTAGCAAGATTATCAGAGGCAATGTTGAATTTCACCGTGAGAACATTTTTCAAGCCCAACTTGAAGGATGGAGGAGTCTCTAACATTTTTTGTAGAAGTGATTAATATTCATCTTCTCATATTTGAGATCATAGACTTGTGTGTGTGACTGTGTTTTGTGTATGAGACACACACACGTATATAACACACACACAGAGCACAAAATGGGGGAGGTGTTGCTGCTAAAGCTTCAGAACAGAGGCTGCATATATTTAGCTTCTTTCCTCCTCCAGTGTTTGCTTTTGTGTCCATGTTTATGTCATTCATTTACTAATCTTTTGTAGATATTCAAAGAACACCTACTGTGTGCCAGGCAAATTAAAACGAATCAGAGTCATGCTTATTTTTAGAAAAAGACAGACCCCTGGGAATCTGTCCTTTGTTTGGCAGAAAAGCAGGGCCATGCCGTGTGGCTGAGCATGTGAGCTGGGGCTAGGCTGCCTGGCTGTGAATCCCGGCCCAGGCTCTTCCCATCTGTGTGTCTTTCCCTTGGTTCTCTCATCCCAGTACGTGGATAAGAGCAGTCCCCACATCAACAAATTGTTGTCAGGACAAATGAACGAGGATAAAGGGCTTTTCGTCGTGTACATAGAAAGAACTCAATGAACACATAGCTTTACTAGTCTTCCCTTCTCTTTGTCATCTCAAGTCTCCCAGGATCCTCTTTAACAGGCATCCTCATGTTCTTATGGACCAGCTAAGGTGGGGACCAGAGATGAACTGGACAGTGTCTCCTGGGAGCTGGGAGTGCTGAGGTGACATGTCATCGTGGCCACCAGGGAGGGGTAGGTGGTGAAAGAGTGAGCTCAGAGATGATGCCGTCCCTCTGGCCAACCGGGCAAGGAGTGAGGGTGAGGGACACGGGCTGTGGCCCCGGCCCGTGACTGGGTGGCCTGGCTGGGAGCCTGGCCACCCAATGAGGCATTGCGTCTGTGTCAGAAACTGCAGTCCCTTAAGGAGAGTGTGACCTTCAGAAACACAGAAGGACCCTTCTCCTGCCAACAGGATTATAGGGCGTCAGGGGATGCCCTTGAGAGCTGGTCTGAGCTCCCATTTCTGGGAGAGCCCCAGGTCGGGCAGCCCCATGTGGCCTTTCAGGGCCTGGTAATGAGGACACAGGTCCATGCCCGTGGGGGCAAAGGCGCCCCTGATAGGGCACTGTGTACACATCTGAGCTAGGGTTTCCTGGGGCCACACCTGCCCCAGGTGTTGAAGGTGTGTGGGGAGGAGCCATGTCCCGAGTTCCCTGGGTTGAGAATGAGGGACCCCAAGCTCTGGGCAAAGGGTGGGACAGCTCCCATCAGGGCGGCTCCAACGGGCTGTGAACTGAGGTCCACTGAGACTTCCTGCTGCTCTAAGCCCAGGCCCGCGGTGGCTGATGGGCAGTAGTTGACCCATCCACTGGGTAGGGGGTGCCAGGCACCAGGGGGGCACCCTGGAAGTGTCTGCTGGAGAGAGGTGGGGAGGGGGTATGGGGAGTGAGGCCCAGAGGACAGGGAGACCCTGCAGGAGGACCAGTACCAGGGACCCCAAGCCTGAGTTCCTGGTTACTCTTTGTTGGCCAGGCGGCCTTCAGCAGATTGTCTCACCCTTCGGGGCCTCAGTTTTCAAATCTGTAAAACGGGGAGAAAAACTGTCCTGCAGCCTCCCTCACTGGGCCTGGTCAGTGTCAGTGAGTCCAGCTGGTATGTCCAGGCTGCCGTGATCCTTGAAGAGAGGTTTCTCCCGTGGGGCTGGCTCGTTGGCAGGGTCCAGCCAGGCCTTCCTGCTATGTCCTCTGTCTGCCTCCGACTCTTGGTCTCCCCGAGCGAGAACACCTGGCCGTGTCCCCAGGTTGTCCTCATCACACAGCCAAGGTGTGACTTTCAGCAGTCAAGTCCGGGTGAGTTTTGAACTTGCCTGACTCTGATCTCAGCAAACTTCTCAGGCTATCTCCCCTCCCTCCCCCGCCGCCCCTCGCCGTGTCCTGCTGCCTCACATGGGGGTCCTTCTGGGGCCTCGCCTTCCCTGACACCCTTCCCTTCAGCCAAACTCGCAGACTCCTCGGGTTTCCCGTGCTGGCCGTCTCGCTGACTGGGAGGCGTTGGCATCCTGGGTAGAAGCCCCTGAGCCTGGGGCCTCTCTCACCCACAACCAGCCCAAAGCTCGTTTTCTACAGAGCCCGAAGCTTAAGGTCTGCAGAAAGGGAGATATGCGGGGCTTGTGGCAAGGGCCACGGGGGCCAGAAATTCCTCTGACCCCTTGGACTCTTCTGAGGGCTCTTCCCTGGCCTTGGCCATGCTGCCCAAGGTTCCATCAGTCACCTCCATCCGCATCCCTCTCCCCAGATTCCTTCCCCGATCCCCACGTCCTACAGGTCCTGCTGACACAGGCAGATGCCAGGTCCTGGGTGGGTTTAGGGGATGCAACTGTGACTGAGATGTGTCACCATCTACAAGGTGCTCATTGGCTGGTTGGTGGGGCAGAGACTGCTGTACATCTGGCCTTCTTCTCGCATCTATGAAATGGACTTCTCTGGGTTCCTCAGCTGAGCAACACCACCCATTCTTGTGTTCCTCAGATCTGCCGATGCCAAACCACTGTTCATCTCCACTGATGAGTATTTACTTAGCTCTTCCTATGTTCCCTGTGCTGGGCTGGGTGCTGTGGGAATTCGCAGGGAGCAAGGCCATTTCCTCATGGAGCTTCTAGTCTAAAGGAGGCCAGAGGAAACCTAAAATGGTTTTATAATGATTATATTCATTAGCGTGGTGACAGTTCCATAACTGTTATCTTGGCTTCTGTCCTGTGGCCCCATGGCTTCTTGGGAAGGTCTGGGTTTGTCCTGTGTGGATGGACCCCATTTGCTTATTTGGATGTTCTCATGCAGCCCCTCTCCCCTGGGGTTCCTCACGGGAAGCACAGAACACAGAAAGTGATCTGAGTGACAGTTTTCTCAACTCTGCCCAGGATGGTTCATAACTAGGACCATTCCGGGTGCAGAGGCAAGGAGTGAGTTCACTACATGCGGCCAATGCCTTAAGGCACTGGGCTTTTTTTGTTTTTGTTTTGCTCCTTTGCGACATATTCTAAACTCTGAACATTGGTTTCCCTTGCTTCCTGCCTCTTCTGAACCTTTTATTTTTTAATCTCCCTGCTTGGATTATTTCTGCTATCATTTATTCTCCTGAGCAAGGAGGGAGAAACAGAAACACAGGGCACAGGTGGGTGCTTTCATTACTCATCCACGGTGATAGGTGACAGTTCTGCTTGGTTTGAAAGTCTGCTCATGGAGGGGGTGGGATCGAAGATAAAACACATGTTGTCATCTGTAACTCAACCAGGATTTTTTTTCAGGTTAACCATTACCAAGAACATAAAATTCAGTGAATCTCTGCACTCATGCCCCTCCCCCGACAATGGCTGACTTCATAACAGAACACAGTTCTCTGTCCCATCTCTCTTAAAGGTAACTTTTCCATCCTTCCTTTAAAGTGTTTTAATTTTAGCTTCTTTGATAGATAATACAGGCATATAACCCAAACCTCAACAAGATGCAAAAGGGCATGGTGGGAAGAGGGTCTTCTGCCATCCTTGAAGCCGAATCTGGCCTCTGTACCCCAACACTGAATTAAATCTCAGAGTTTTGGGTGAAGTAGAAAAAATAGCTTTATTGCTTTGCCAGGCAAAGGGGGCCACAGTGGGCTAATGCCCTCAAAACTGCCCCCACCTGGAGGGAGTAGTGAGAAGTGTTATAGTTTTGGTTCAAAGAGGGCGTGATCAGCTTGTGGACATTCTTCTGATGGGTTGGTGGTGAGGTACGTAGGAGTCAGCATCATCAACCTTCAGGTCTAACTAGTCTGGGGTCTACGTGCTTGTGGGCAGCACACCATCGTTAATCGTTAACTTCTCCCACCTGGAGGGGGTTTCAGTGTCTTCAAAACAGCTCAAAGGTATTGTTGTGTGTATCCTTTGTTGGGGAACCAGGACCCTGCCCCAAGGCTGCACTGTTGTTTCTCTTGACTGTTGCTTTCTCCCAGGTGGCTGCATCCCCTCCCTTCCCTAATTAACAACTGCTTGAACTGCCCATTGGAACTCAGGGAAGGTCATGGAGGCTGAATGAAGGCTGTTTCCTGTAATCAAAGAAATGGGGGACACAGAAAGGCTTTGTGCCCAGGAACCCCACAGGGTCCTGCTCGGTATCATCCTGGCTTCCCAAGCCATCTTGCTCCCCTCTCCCCAAAAATCACCACCAACAGCTTCTTCCAAAGTCTTTCTTGATCGGGTTCTCCAGGCAACCATGAGTGATGGATTGGAATTGACAGGTGAGATGAAATGAACTGGCTGCCCTGGGTGGTGGGGAAGCCAGGGCCAAAAGGCAGCTGGGCAGATGAAGGCGTTCTGGCTGATGGTGGTGGGGTTCGCAGAATGACAGCAGGAATAAGAGGCTCCGGTTGTGGGTAGCAGCCCTTGGGGCCATTGCTGCACTTCTTTCTCCTTCCTCCCTGGGTGCCTGCCCACTTCTGCAGGGGCTGGACCCTGTCTAGTGTGGGCCAAGGCTGTGGTCCGTAATCACTGTAGCCTGGGAGCTCTCTGCCCCTGGGTGGCGTGCTGGGAGGACACGGAGATAAGCAGGATTTCCTTCCAAAAACGCTGGACCGAGCTCTGGTGCTGAGAGGGGGCTCTGCAGGTGGAAGGCAATGATTTGTTATTGTTATTGTTTAACATTCATCAAGTGCCTGTAATGTGTTGGACAACATTGAAAAAGATTCGTGGCTGGTCGAATTAAACTGAGCTCAGAACTGGCCTGGTGCCTCTAGGTTTCTGGCAGAGGCCAAGTTCTGGTTTCTTGTTTCTGTCCATAAGAATGACCTCACAAACCAGAAACAAGAAGCCCCCACCAATGCAGCCCTGCTGATAATTCTCCTTAGAAAAGACATTGGTTCTCATCATTTTCTCTACCTCAGGGATAACTGTTACCCTCCAGAATGAGAGGACAAGAGAGGCAAGGTCACCCAAAAAGGTGACAAAGCAAATCAGTGCAAATGACATCCGTGAGCCAAACCTATGACATCAGCAAAGCTGGACTTCAGTCCTTCCTTCGCCCTTTCCCTGGTTGGGATGCTCCCTCCCTGAGACACACAGACTTCTCATTCTCCCTCTCTTTTCAAGACTACCTGCCAGGAAAGGGTTCCACACTCATTCATAGTAGAGTGGAGGACTGAGAGCTAACATCGTAGTGCTGATCGTGTGCCAGGCACTGTGCTAGGCATTTTTACCTCCATTATTTTCTTTAATACTCCCGACCACCCTTCTATTTGAAAAATAGAGAAAAACACCAAAAATTAAAATGTCCTACAATCCCCTGCTATTCTGGTGTAGTGGGCATGATTCTGTGAAGTTAGATAGGAGAGCCCCCTGCCTTCACCTGGACCATCCTGTCTCATGGTCCAAAGGGATCTCAGGCAGCAGTCTGGACTCGTCCTTCCTGACTTTCAGGTGACGCAGATGTATTTATGTCGGTAACAGACATGTCTTTGCAAATGCATTTGGTCTGCAACTGTTTTTGTCTTGTTTTGTTTTCTTTTTAGCATATATAGACATCCTTCTTTCCAGATCATTGAATATTGATCTTGATTCTTTTAACTTCTGCTTAGCATTCCAGTGTGTGAATGCAACATAATTTTTCTACCTCTCCGTTATTAATTTGCTTGTTTCAGGTATTATTATTATCATTTTGCTATTACAATGCCTCATTAAACATTTTTTACATATTTTTACATATGTAAAAAATCTTTACATATCTTTCTGTTGAGTATATTCTTATAAGTGGATGTGTCTGGACCAGAATTCATCTCCATTTTGATTTTCATAAATACTGCAGAATTAGCACCCAAAAGGATGGCACAAATTTCTATTTGCAATTCTATTTCTCCATGACCGTGACATTATTGGATGTTATCATTTTCAAAAAGAAGATCTGCTGGACTTATGAGTGAAAAGTGGTATTTTGTTAAATATACGTTTCACTGATCATCTTTTTAGAAATTGAAATATAGTTGATTTACAATATTGTGTTAGTTTCAGGTGTACAGCAAAGTGATTCATATATATATTCTTTCAGACTGTTTTCCATTATAGGTTATTACAAGATATTGAATATAGTTCCCTGTGCTATATAGTCTTTGTTGCTTGTCTGTTTATGTGTAGTAGTTTGTATCTGTTAATCCCAAACTCCTAATTTATCCCTCCTCCCCCTCCCTCCTTGGTAACCATAAGTTTGTTTTCTATGTCTGTGAGTCTGTTTCTGTTTTGTATATAGATTCATTCGTATTATTTTTTAGATTAACATATAAGTGACATCATAAAATATTTGTCTTTCTCTGACTTCACTTAGTATGATAATCTCTAGGTCCATCCATGTTGCTACAAATGGCAATATTTTTTTTTTATGGTTGAGTAATATGATATATGATATAATATGACAGTAATATAATATATATATCTCACACATTCTTAAGACAAACATCCATTGATGGCCACTTGGGTTGCTTCCATGTCTTGGCTATTGTAAATAGTGCTGCTATGAACATTGGGGTGCATATATCTTTTTTTTTTTCTTCTTGTGGTACACGGGCCTCTCACTGTTGTGGCTTCTCCCGTTGCGGAGCACAGGCTCCAGACGTGCAGGTCCAGCAGCCATGGCTCACGGGCCCAGCCGCTCCGTGGCATGTGGGATCTTCCCGGACCGGGGCACGAACCCGTGTCCCATGCATCGGCAGGCGGACTCTCAACCACTGCGCCAGCAGGGAAGCCCTGCATATATCTTTTTGAATTAGAGTTTTCGTCTTTTCCAGATATATACCCAATAATGGGATTGCTGGATCATATGGCAGCTCTATTTTTAGTTTTTTAAGGAACCTCCATATTATTTTTGGTTACCTTTTTGATATGAATTAGAGAATCTTCTCATTTGTCTATTGGCCATTTAAATTTCCTCTTCTGTTCATATCCTCTACCTAGTTTTTCCATAAATTACTTTTATTATATATTTATTACAGATCTTTTTGTATAAGACATAGAAGCACTTGGAGCATTATAATCTGTTTTACTATATTTTTTACTTTTCAAATAAGGTTTTCATTTTGATTCAGTAAACTCTGTTAATTCATTCCAGTTTTCTCTGTTCCTGAGTTTTTATACAATGTACCACCCTTGCTGAATTCTTTGCCCATATTCTTACATTTAAATTAATGCTACAGAAAGCTAGGAAGAATCTGTAGGACCTCAGAGATACCAGTAAATAGAGGTTGAGTGACAAAGTGAAAAAAGAATGTAACAAAGGAGAAACAAATTTCACAGGTGTTGCCACATGGAAGTCTGGCCAGATTTTGTTAGGGGGGAACTTAATGCAAAAAGCCCTCCAGTATTTTCTTACCTTCTCTATTCATCTTTGGGTTTGAAAAGACTGATTTTGGAAAGTGTGGCTCGACTGTTCTAACTGTGAACACCCTGTCTGCCCTCCTCTAGGCTGTGCCACTGTTGTCAAGTCCCGGTGAGAAAAACCCATAAAAAATGGGTGGCAGAAGGTGAGTTTCTAGTCACTGAAGGTGCTCAAACCTCTTGATGGGGTTTTGATAGAGGAGATGGGGTCCCAGGGTCTGATGACTGTAAGCCCCCTTCTAACCCTGGCGTTCTCTGATTCTGGAACTCAGCAGTCGAATATATTAATGGGAAAGACATCATAAAATATGTTTAACAGTAATAGAACTGGAATCATAGAAGGGGAGTGGGAATCTAGCAAATTTTCACTGGACTGCAAATCCCAACCTGAAGGGAGGGCACTGGTAGAGAGAGCAACAGGAGTCCTATTTTCGGAGCCTATGGATAATACTTTTTAAAGGCCTAACACAAAGCTGGCATGGAGGCAAGATCCAGGAGTGAAGGAAGACTTCAACCATCTGGGCATCAGCCGGAGTCTCAGGCAGCTAAAAACAGATAACGTCTTGTCTCGTCTTGCTGACAATTTCATCTCCCAAGGGAGAGAAAGCAAAGAGGAAAACTGGTAATTGGGACCAGAAGGAGTCTATTTGGGGTGGGAGAAAACAAGAACCCAAAGGACTGTGGCCCCAGCCTTGGCATCCACCTAGGAGGGAAGAGAAGCTGAGAATGGAGTTGGGTATGTCATGCACATGTGAGCAGGACCCAGTGAGAAGGGGTCGGAGAGAAGAGGGGTGATTCCCCCCAAAGTGTTAAAAGATGATCCTGGTTAACAAGGGCAGGAGCCTCTACGTGGCCATTCTGCTTATGCAGTCGTAAGCGACCCAGAAAAACAGAGGTGGAGAAGGCTCGTAATGAAACCAGTACAGCTACACGGAAGAGGGGGGGAGGAGTTCTCCAAATAGGACAGACGTGTGTGCACGCAAACTCTCTCACACACCTCCATACGTACACACACGTAATTCTCTTAAGGAATTGCCTCACGTGATTGCGCAGCGGGAAAGTCCAAAATCCATAGGTCAAGCCGGCAGATTGGAAGTTCAGGTGAGAGTTGATTCTGCAGTCTTGAGTCCAGATTCCGCAGGGCAGCAGGTTAGAAACTCAGGCAAGGTTCCTATGTTGCAGTCTGGAGGAGAATTCCCTTCTGCTTTGGGGAACCTCAGTCTTTGCCCTTAAAGCCTTCAGCCGACTGGATGAGGCCCACATACATTATGGAGGGGGATCTCCTTTTCTCAAAGTGTACTGATTTAAATGTTAATCTCATCTACAACTACTTTCCCAGGGACATCGAGACTGGTGTTTGACCAAACAATGGGGCACCATAGCTTAGCCCCGTTGACACATAAGTAACCGTAGCAAGGAGCATGTAGCCAAGGGCCAATTGAACAGCACCGCCCGGCCACAGGATGAATCCCAGGAAGGCTAGGTTGGAAATGGCTGAAGGGCCATCTAGACGCCATGGTGGGGACACTGAGAATTAGTGGGCGGCCAGTGGAGGGGCCCCGTGTATAGCAGGGTGCAGATTGCTTGTCTTCTGTCTTTGCTGAGAAGTATCTCTAACCTGGATAGGGAAAACTTAAGTGTATAAGAGAGATCTGACACCACATAAGATGATGAAAGTTACTGATCTATTTCCGATGCACTGTTGAGTTGAGAACCCTCAGCTTCAGCTTGTGTGTAAGGATAACTGAAGATCTGGAAAACAGGACCTTGTTTGTTTGTTTGTTTAAGTTATGTTTCACTAATATTACACAGTCATGAATTTATCCTAAGGGAGTAATCATGGATATGTCCGAAGATTTCGCTGCAAAGCATTGTGTATAATAGTAAGACAGGCAGAGAACCTAAATATCTCAATAAAAGGATATTAAGTGAATAATTATGGGATATTGTCACAAGGGAATACTATACTATGCGACCATTAAAAATGATATGAAGATTTCTTAATGAATGGATGTTGTTTACAACATTTGGTCAAATAAAAAAGCAGGTTATTAAAAAAAAAAGAGAGAGAGATATCTGAGGCTGAAGATAAGAAGAGAGACCTGAGCACCTTGAAATCTACCAGCTTCTAGGCTGAGACCTGCTACAACTCAGGGTGCTGGAATGTTCTGGAGATGTGTTTGATGAACTCCAGTTGAGAATTTAGAGAGATCACAGAAAGCCAGAGGGCATGAGAGGGATGCAGGCTAGCATTCGGCTTTTCATGCAGGGAACATACTGGATATAAACTGTTAGCCAAATTCTAAAATAAATTACAACCCAAATTGCTCAGAACCGAAATTCTGAGTGTTTAGAAATAAAGGTCGCGGAGGGTGGAGCCAGCCTGGGGTAATAGGTTTGAGATGTATCACCTCCTGTGCATAGGGACTCCTCACCACAGCCCTGGGCACGGGGCTGCCTTCCATTTATTCCCCTTGGTATCCCTTCTGGGAGCTGAGCACAGTCAGAGGGCAAGGGCACAGTCAGAGCCCAGGATCCCACAGCTGGAAATACAGGATCCAGGACATCAGTGGAGCTTGTGTTCTTTCTCTTACTCTATAGCAGGGCTGGCAAACTATGGCCATGGGCTGAATCCAGCCCCCTGGCTATTTCTGTATGTTCTGTGAGCTAAGAATGGATTTTTTAAATGGTTGGGAAAAAGAAATATTTTGCGACATGTGAAAATGATATGAAATTCAAATTTTGGTGCCCATAAATAAAGTTTTGTTGGAACACAGCCATGCCCTTTGTGTATACACTGTCTATGGCTGCTTTGGGGTGAGAAGAGTGGAGTTGAGTAGTCATGACAGAGACCGCCTGACCTGCAAAGCCTAAAATATTTACTCTCTGGTCCTTTACAGAAAAAGTGTGCTGACACCCATTCTCCATCTCTCGGTCAGTCCTTCTAGAGCTCCTATGTTAACAGTTACTGTCCCACCGGAGAATATCTATGAAAACATGTCGGGGGACTTCCCTGGTGGTCCAGTGGTTAAGACTCCAAACTTCCACTGGAGGAGGCACGGGTTCGATCCCTGATCGGGAAACTAAGATCCTGCATGCTGAGAGGCATGGCCAAAATAAAATAAAATAAAATAAAGCATATGCATTGAAAAAAATGTCAGAACCTGGGAACAAAAATATAAAAAGCATTTTTGATACTAGAGTAGCTTGAGGGAGGTGACACCATGGAGCACAGGAAGACAAGACAGGTGGCATGAGGGAATATTCTGGGATTTATTCTAGTCTTTTAGATTATGGACCTGGCTTTCAGTAAGGCCTTTGCAAAGTCTCTCATGATATCCTATGAATCTAATAGCGAAAATGTGGATTTGATGATAAAAATTAGTTATATGTGTCCTGGCTGATCAACTGCTTTGGAAAGATTTGGTTAATGAGTTGCCATCATCCTAAGGTCTCTAGTACCGTGCCGGGGGGTCGTGTCTTTGAGCCTAGCTAGCATTTACATCAAATTGGATAAAGACACAGAGAGCATGGCTATCTAGTCCAAAGTAAAGTAAGACTGGGCCTGTGAGCAGTTCAGGTCAGACGTCTGGGAGTTTTCACACCAACAAGGAGGAGATTATAAACCACGAGTGTGATATCATGCAAGACTAAGAAGAGAAGTGTGTGCTCAGAGCATGAGACATCCCAGAACTTGCACTGCATTAGATAGATGTGCTGGGAGCTTCATGTCCCGTCCCAGCTCCACATTGTAGGAGAGAAATTTGCAAGTGAAATGACCGGGGAGAAGCTTGGCCAGGGTTATAGATTATAGGTCTCGGAACAATATCACATGAGGAATAGGAGAAGGCATGAGGGCTATTTGGCTTGAGGAAAAGAACTTAAATAGAGCATCATCTTAGTTGGGTTCTCCAGGAATAGACTGTGAGACAAGGATTGGGTGTACGTGCTTTATTTGGGAAGTACAGAAAACCCTGGAAGGGGAGTGGAGAAGGGAGACAGTGAAGGGAAGGCAACCAGTAATGGGTGTTATCCAGCCAGCTCCCGCTGTGGGTATCTGGGGGCTTAATTCTGCAGAGAAACTGGGAAATGGCATAGAACATACATCTCAGTGATCCCATCTAAGCGCTGGGGGCTCTGGAGCATCTGTCTTTGACTGAGGGCTGTGTCCACAGCTTTAGAGAGAGCCCCAGACTCAGAGGTGGGACACTGATAGTAGGAAGGCTCTATGGGTATGGTACCAACACATGTGCTACAGGCATCAGAACTGTCCTCAGTTGTTTGAAGGGCTGTGATGTGGGTGAGAATTACAGGAAGCAAATGTGTGGTGAAGGGAAAGAGGTCTTTTCTAACAGTTGGAGCTCCATGAATTGGTGACATCACAAGGCAGTGCAGCCCCCAGCAGCAGGGCCTGAGGGGCCAGATCTGGGAAACAATGTGGAGACATTCTGGCTTTGAGTTGAGTGTTGAGAAGAATGACACACTGTCCCTTTCTGGGTCCAAGATGCTCTCATTTTATGAATGAAATTCTAATGGACATTGGAGCAATGGGTAGTGGGTGATGAGCCTGGTGGTGATGGAGAAGGGTTGGAGGTCTGTGAGATCATGCTGTGCACACTGTCCCCTGGGCTGGGGACAGCCCTGGATAAGAGGCGGGGGAACTGCAGGCTGATTCCCATCCAGGGCTTTGATCCTCTGATTCCCAGCATCAGCCCTGGTGAGCAAAATTGAAGCACAATGAAAGAGTTCAAAATCAGCCCCTCAGGCAAAAAAATTAACGCAGGAGACAGTGTGGGATCCTGCATGCCCGCCAGCCCAGTGGCCCCTCAGCTTTGTTTCTGAGGCCTTGGGGCCCTGGGGCTCGGTACCCCTTCATGCCTTCCCTCCCAGGTCCTCTGAGCTGGAGCTCAGCCGCTCACGACAGAGGCAGCTCATTATTTTGCTGCAGTTGACTTGAAACCTGAAATCAATTGGGTATCAAATATGCAGGCCTCAGTTTGATACCGTTTTTTCAAAGGTGCAATAACGTTCAGAAATGACATTGCATTTCCTAATTATGAAATTCTGTCGTTGCCGCTCAGTCTAGGATGACTTGGCTGCAGGGTTTTCTCTTTTTTTTTTTTTTTTTTTTTTTTTTTTTAGGGTTTAGCACACACTACGATTATTTTAAAATTGCTTTGGAAGAATATGTTTCATCAGTGAACTACGTGCGTGCTTATTACCGAAGTTTGGAGGCAATTTGAGAGGAAGGATAAATTAGCACAGACTCTGGAGGCCTTGGAAAGCATGCCCTCCCTGGTCCCCACCGCTGGCTTCTTATCACATCTAATAAGACCTTTCACTGTCAGCGCCTGCCCTCCTAACTCACGGGGCACAGGTCAAGATCATGAACTATTTGGGGATTGGAAGGGGATACTGGGGAAACCCCTGCTCCACATCAGAACTGGGGAACAGCTGTGGGGAAGGATGGAGAAGAGGCAGGAAGTTAAGGGCTCCCTGAAAGCTGGGATCCCTCTCACCCCATGAGCTCCACAACCAGAAGAGCTGCTGCTACAGATCCTGGAGCTCCTGGGAAGCTGAGGCTTTGTTTGCTCGGGGACGTGGATGCCTCTGTGGGCAGTGGGACTGTGGAGTGAGCTCCCAATATTTAAAAAGTAGTTCAGAGCCAATCACTGACACATGCCATGGCACAGCGAATCTGCAGAATGTCATGTTGAATGAGAGAAGCAGACGCAAAGGGCACAGGCTACATCATTCCACTGACATCACTGTTCCAGAACAGGCATAATGCATCCACGGGAATAGATGTCAGAACAGTGGTGCCTCTGGAGAGGAGGAGATTGACCAAAAAGTGGCATGAGAGAACATTCCGGGCTGATGGGAATGTTCTCTATCCTGATTGGGGTGTTGGTAAATGAACGTATAGATCTGCTCAAATTCACCGAACTGTATGCTTCAAAAAAAAATCTTGCGGTGACTTAATACTGCTTAGGTGATGTACAATCGATAGAGACTTCCAGGCAGTTGTAGCCCACCCCAGATGCCCACTGATGACTCCACTCTCAGGACGGCATGGCCTCACGGGTTTACACTTTCTGTTAAGAAATAGAGTCACAGTGGCTATCCATCCCAGCTTGGGGCTCTGCCCTGTTATCCTAGCCACGAGCTAAATACTCAAATACTGCCCCACTCTCTGGGGAAGCAGCCTTGCTTTCTGAGAAATATATGCCGCCTGCAGCCCACACCATCCCTGTCCTGGCAAGGACGGGACTGGCAGGGGGCAGGGGTAGCACAGAGTCAAATGCTAGAGGACAGATGCTGATAACACGTGGTAGCCTCTGGGCCTGGGGTGAAGGGGACCACCTCATTCGTAGGAGATGCTGCTTTCCAAGGAATGTTTTTCCTTTCCTTTCCTTTCCTTTCTTTCTTTTCATTTATTTATTTATTTATTGTAACAAAGACCTCTTCACATTGGTGAATTATGAACATGCAGAAAAGGTGGCATGAGACCACTCCATGTCTCTGAACTGAGGCCAGTTTAATTCCTAGGGCTCTAGTCCCTGGTACTTTTCCTGCATTTTCAGCAGCACCTGAAATAGATTTCACTTCATATGAAATGCAAAACACTGCAGAGTAGAAAGCTCACCCTGGTCTGTGATCCAGGCGAGTGTTCTCAAGCCTGGTGTTGATAGTTTTTTCACCCTGTCTTCAAAATACCACCTTGCTAAGCCCACAGATGGGGATCATAGGATAAGTAGATGCATAATATATTACCCAAAATATTCCACCAGGCATCTTCTTTTACAGGTCAGGAGGACTTGCAAATGGAGTCTTCTAGGTCACCACATTTCCAGCCGGGAGACATTCTCTCTCATAATTAAGATTATGTCAGCATTTCCATTACAGAACCTGGTGGTGAAATCCACTCTGAAGTGGGGCTTGGTTTGAAAGCTCTTGGTCTTGGAGAAAACACTCTTTCTCTCTCTCTCTCACTCTCTCCGACAGTGGCCGTATAACACTTTTCCCTTTAGAAACTAGAGAAAGAAAAATGAGTCAGGAGCAGCAGGGCCGGCTGTTGGTCAAGGGGTTGGGTGGAGGCGGTTGGCCTCAGTCCCACTGTCTCCTGGACGGTGGCCTGTGCGGTGGAAGAGGTCTCTGAGTCCCAGCCGGTGTTCCCCAGACTGTCCTCTGCTGAGCCTCTCTATCAGAATCACCTGGGCACTACCTGTCTTAAGGAAGTGCAGATTCTTGCCCTCCTATGGCATAGCATACCTGCTCCACCAGCCCATCTGCCCCGCCCACACAGATGGTCCAGCATGTGGCCTGGGAATATGCATTCACAACTAGGTTCCCAGATGATTCTTCTTCCAGGAAAGGGGAAGCCTCCTAATCTAGGTTTTGCTGCTTTGTTGCTGGTGGCCTTGGCCAACTATCTCCACCTGGTGATGCCGTGTATCCTCATTTATAAGTAACAGCTAACGTTTATTGAGTGCTTACCATGTGTCAAGCATGTTCTAAGAGTGTCTCATGACTTAGCTCATCTAATTTTCACAGCAGCCCTGTAAGATTGGCAGTATAATTATCTCCATTTTTAGGGTAAGGAGTAGGAGACACAGAGAGGCTAAGTAAGTTTCCCAAATAACACAGCTAGTTGAGTGGCAGAGCTGGGCCTTGAGATCCAGTCTGGGTCTGCCATGTTGTGCTGCTCCTTGGAGGATAATTATAATTCTCACCATCCTGGAGTGTGAGGGGCAAATGAAGTAGAGAATGTCAAACTGCTCTGTGGCCTGTGTGATTATTTTTAGGGTACTTTGACCTCAGGTTCTCTGAACCCTGGGTCCATGCCTCCTCCTGCTTTCCTGTTTGGGATTGTCCTGGCTCTTCACAGTCTCCAATCATCCTCCCTCTCCCTTCCTGGTGCTACTTGAATCTTTGATTTGTGAACAGCTAATCTCACCAGCTAATTTACACTCAAATGTTAATAAATGATGATAGCCTAATGTGTTTGCTTTTCTCAGATAACACACTTTCATTTTAGCTGAAGTTTTAACTCAATTTCCTAATCTGCTGACACTAGGGATCCCTTTCACTATCTTTCTCCTTACCAGCCCCACGTTCTATGAGATGTTTCTGAAAGAAGCAAACTTTGTGGCAATTGGATCCACACATGCGTGCATCTTTATACTTTATGAAACAAAAGAGAATTTGTGGGCGTTATTTCTGTGCCTTATTTGAAATCTTGAAAATTTCATAATAAATCCTCCTCATTGCCATCTGAATGGGTCACCAGATGTCTGGAGACCCCTTGTAAGAACGATTGCCTCTCCCCAAGGACCACGCAGCCAAGCAAAGTGGGATCTGTCAGGGTGGGGCGGGGAGGGTACAAGTGTGTGACAGGCGACGTCCTGCTCTGTCTCTGGGTCAGGCTGGCCCTGCTGCTCAGGACCCTTCCCCCAAGGAGCTGATGAGAAGGTGAACAGTAGTCTCACTAAGACGGCAGAACTGTGCGTGGAGCCCATGGGGATGGGATGGGGTTGCTGCCCGGGGTGGGGGTGGGGGGATGTGGGCGACACACTTGGAAGTTGCTGGGAAAGGTGAGTGTATTTGCCTGAGGGTCATCACAGCCCCTCACCCTTGTGTGTGAAGCTTGTATTTCCTCTGTTTTATTAATAGATGTATTCTCTGGGCTCAGTATACATACCGGACACGCACAGGGGCTTAATTGCTCTGGCACGTGAATGACTCCAGGGGGTCTGGAGCATCTGTGCTGCCTCTCCCTCTGCCCTCCCCCCTCCTCCCCCATTCACTCTCCTCCAGTCACACTGGCCTTGGACTCATCAGCCATACTCCTGCCTTGGCCCTGTAGCTGGTCTCTCTCTTAGGCTTTTGGTATTGAAAGTCTTACATCTTAGGTTTTTTGTACTGAAACCTCTTGGTCCTGGGCAAATTGAGGCCGTTGATCATCCTACATCTCTCTGGAACATGCCTCTCCAACATTGCTACCAGCCAAACCCTTTCATTCCCATCAGGCTTTTGCTTAACTCTTGCTTTCTCAGTGAGGCCCACTGCTTCCGACCCTCACCACCCCATTTCCCTAGAATTAAGCACCCTGAGGGCAGTCTATCTTGTTTCTGACTTAGCCCAAGTGCCTAGAACTATATGCCTGGCATATACTTGATGCTCAATAAATATTGAATGAATGAATGAGCGCTCACATTTTCTCTGCAGATGCTACTAGGTACCATGGGGGGATTTAAAAAAAGCATTAACTACAATCCTTGCTTTTAAAGAGTAGATAATCTAGCGAGAGAAATACAGCAAGAAGTTAAGTCTTTCTCATCTGAAGAAGGTTCATCCTTTATCCTGAAGCCCACTCTTGATATAATCTAATTCCCTCCACCTTTGGTCTATATATAAACTTTGTGAAAGGATGGGCTCCTTGAATTGTAGCCATTTCTTCACCACCCATCTAATCCCACACCATTTGACTTTCATTTCTGCTCCATTGAAATCCTTCTCCTTAAAGCCCCTGATGACCTCTTTATTGGCAGATCAGTGTCTAGCTCTTATCCTTAGGCTGCTGAACCCTCAGCCACATCTGCCTGAATTGGATGCTTCCTCCTTCATCAAGTGCTTCCGTCTCTTGATTTCATTGTATCTCCCGTGGAAACTGTTTCTTTTGTAGGTCTCTGATCCTCTCCACACTTCCCAAATGCTGGTTCTTTCTGAGGGTTCTGTCCTTGGGCTGTTCCCTATTCCTTTTACACTCTCCCTAGGTGACCTCACTCACCCTCAGGGTTTCAACGGTTTTATATTCCTGATCCCCACACCTCTGTCTCCAGCTCAAATCTCACCTCCAAAACTTCAGCCTCAAGGACACTGTCTACTTTGTATCTCCCCTTGGATGTCATCCAGGCGCCCCCCACTGGCCACATCCCAGCAGAACCAAACACTAACCACTCCTAACATGCTCCGTTTCCTATTTCTCTGATTTGATGACACCACCATTTAGCTAGTCTGTCAAGCTGGAAAAGTGGGAGTCATCCTTGACTTCTCTGTTTCCCTCACCCCACCCCCCCGCCATATCAGTAAATCAGCAAGTCCCATAAATTTTACTTCCAAAACAGTTTTCAAATATGTCATTTTTACTCTATACCGACAACCATCCTCTCCCCCTTTCCCCATTGAGGTTTACTTCGGCAGTGTCCTAATAGGTCCCTTGCCTCTGCTCCTGTACCCTCAAGTCCATTCTCCGCAGTGCTGTCATTCTTTCCCTATCGAACACCTATCATGTGCCAAGCATGGTGATATGTGCTAGGGATACAACAGTGAAAAAGGCAAAGACCCTATTTTCATACGTCAGCAGGATCCACATAACTAATAAATCTCACACTGGCCCTCTCTGGCTTACAACCTTCTGACATGTTTCAATCCTTATCCCAATTATTCTTTGCATGCTTTCAGTCATGAATCCCTTTCAAAATCTGATAAAAGCTGAATTCATACAGAAAACTTTGCTGACAGCTTCAGGGGAGAGGACGCTGGACCCTGAAGGCCAGCCTTCAAGAATCCTTGACCTTTGGGATTAGCAGATGCAACCTATTATATATAGGATGGATAAACAACAGGGACCTATTGTATAACATGGGGAACTATATTCAATATCCTGTGATAATCCATAATGGAAAAGAGTATGAAAAAGAATATACATATATATAACTGACTCACTTTGCTGTGCAGCAGAAATTAACACAATGTTGTAAATCAACTCTACTTCAATAAAAAAAAAAAATCCTAGACCTGCACGGTCAAGTGTAAGCCTTTTTGAATAATACACATAGCCCTCCATGGCCTGGCCTTGCCTGTCATCATGTCCACCTGGCTCACTCTTTGGTGTCACAATGACATGGACCTTCCTGAAGCTCCTCACATGAGTCATCTATTCACCTGGTGACCATTTATGAAGAACCAGACTCCTTAGATTGAGTCACCAAAAGCACAGAGGTGAAAAAGAATGTGATGTGGGCTTTACGTTCTCTGTGCCTTTCTCTTACTTCAGCTATGCCCTCTCGCGGTGCCCCTCTGGTCCTTCCCTGCAAACTCACCATTGCTCACTTTAAAATTCAACTCAGGCATCTTTCTTCCTGTAAGACTCTCCTAAATGTAACCTCTGTCTTCAGATTGGATTCCTTCTCTGGGTTCATGTATCTGCAAATGTCTGTTTCCCTGTCCTAACACATTATATGGTAATTTTCTGTTTCTGTGGCTGTTTCTGGAACTAAATTAGCTTTTAAAGGACAGGAACAGTTTTGTTCTTGAATACTTTATCCTTCGGTGCCTGCTTCAATTTGGTACTCAATAAATACTTGTGGAATGAGTGAATGAATGAATGAGTAAGGCTAGAAACGCAGTATCAAGCCCACCAAGGTAGACCCCTGAATGCTGGCCTAGGCGTTTTGTTCTTTACTGAGTAGCTCATGGGAGAGCCACTGGAAGTGTTGGGCAGAGGATGATAAGGTAAGAGTGAGTCTTTGTGATAGCAAATCTGGCAATGGCTTCTGCCAAGGGCAGGATCTAAGTACCAAAGAGGCAACGTGGAGAAGGGGAGGAGGCCTGCTGGAAGGGCTGGGCTGGGGGCTCTGGTACCAGGTGTGCCACTTTTTAAGCTGTGCTTTACTTACTACGTACCTCCCTCTCCCGGTCCTAGTTTCTTCACCTGTTAATTTAGGAGGTTTAATTGGATGTGCTCTGGGCGCCTGTTTTATGTTTCTGGGTCTTTCCTGCTTGATGGCGCCTCTCTGTTGCAGACCCAAACCTGCGGCTTCTTTCGGAGCCCGCGATTCGCAACGCTCGCACTAGAACTGGCTCCTGGAGGCCACCGTAGCCACCTCGTGCCGCGTTCATTTGGATGCCTGAAGAGAGAACTCAAACGAGGAAGGCAGCGGAGGGTGTTTCAGGGTTGATAGGGCTCTCAGATGTCACCAGGGCTTTGACTGCTGGATAAGTAGGCCCCAAGCGACGGCTGGCTACATCCCCAGCCCCGAGGTGTCCCGCGTCAACGTGGCTCTGGCTCCCTCGTTTTCTCTCCTTGGTTAGAGAGACGGCTGCTGGCTGGGATCTTCCTGCGAGCATCGGCCCCTTATCAGACCGGGACAAGGTCCCTCAGAAGGAACCCCGTTCAGGTGAGAGAGGCCAGTGTGTGCCCACTTGCTGCCTCTGACGGGTTGAGGCTCCGCGGCTGCTGCACACACCCCACGTCCCGGCAGGAGGTGGGGACCTGAGGGGGATGGCGTGAGCACCCCTCCCCCTGCGCCCGTGCATGGCCTTGCTGGGGTGTCACGGGTGTCATCCGAGGGCTTCACAACAACCCTGGCGGATGGTGTGACCGCCTCCCTTGAGAAATGAGGGACTCGGGCCCAGAGAGGATGAGGAACTTGCTCAGGCCTCAGAGCAGTATTCGTTCGCCTCAGGGCTTGTAACTCCACAGCCTGTAGTCAGTCGGTCTAACCACACAGGTGTAGAGAATTGGCCCTTCCAGCCCGTAAGTCGCCCACACTGGGACTTTCTATATTACTATTGCGGAAAAATGGGGGTTTGAGTCCTGGCTCTGCCTGCCATTTGCTGTGTGACATTGGGAAGTGACTCCACACCTGTGAGCTTCGTTTGCGTTATTTACAAAATAGGGGTGATACCACTTACTGTACAGCCTTGTCGTGAGGAAGAACTGGGGTGACACGCATGGGTCCCAGGCTTCCCTGGAAGTGGCAGGACCACTGCCGAAGGAAGAGGCTAGGGGCTCTCCAGAGTGCCCTGGCTCTGTGGGGCACCTCTAGTGTTCCCTCAAGTGGGGCTGAAAGGCGTCAGGGGCTGGGGTGCAGGTGGAAGTGAGGATGGTGGGAGTCATGTGCTTGGAGACAGCGGCTGGGGATTGAAGCCCAGGGCCAGCACTTGCTGGCCGTGAGTCTTTGTGCAATTAACTCAACACCTCTGCACCCCCGTACCTGCATTTGTGATTCTCCGTGTACCCCACAGGTTGTCATACAGATTTTAAAAGGAGGGGAGAATAAAAGGGTGAATAAAAAGACTGAGGCCATATAGTTTTTTAAAAACTGGCTTAGGATTTTTTTTTTTCTGATTTGTGAATATATTGCTGTGAAAAGTCTTAGAGACAAACTACGCTGTTTGATCACTGTTGATAAGGAATCCTCTTAATTCTTTTCTGCTAGTGTCAGTTGCAAGAGGCTGTAGGTAGAGATCATGACAAAAGCAACCAGGAAAAACAGAACCTTCTCTGTCCCTTATAAGTATTTTGAACACGTCCATAGAAAATATCTTTACCTGTTGACTCTCATTCCCCAACAAGGACAAACACTCTTCCTCCCATGAATGCCTTTTTCTTTCCTTTTCAATATTAATTCTCTCCATGATGCCCTTTTCTAGAGACCAAAGTAAGGGTTTGCTTGATATAAATAATGACACAGTACATGGTCCTGGATGAACACAGAACACCAATTCAGGCCTGATGTTTTCCTATTATTTATTGTGCTGTCAGCACAACTTCTCAATTGGATCCTGGTCTTAAGTCAGGGATCCCATCAGAGAACCTAATGTGAGAGAAAACCAGATGCACTAGGAGCCTGCTTTATTTATCCTCTCTGGCTTGTCAAGCAATCAGAAAACGGAGACTTGACATTAAAAGGTATGCACTGAATAACTCTGGTGGTCAATGATACTGTGACGTGGTGAAATACCAGCTTTTGCTGATGCTCCTCTGAGCAGGTCTGTACTCTAAAGGAGTCAGACCCACACTCCTGTGTCTAATAAGACATTTAGCATTTAGAACATACAGCTAGAGCGTTCTCAAGGCATTTAAAGTTTCATTTGAGTCTTACGGGAAATGCAAAAGGGTCAAGGAATTAAGAGAGTTGTTTGAGCTTCGAAGTGGACTCAGTGGGTTAAATTTCACTGGGGCATTGCTTGGAATACCTGGGTTTGATATGGAACAGTCCCCTGATGAGCTGCGTCTGGGTCAGGTGGGTGTTATTCAACACACGCATGTACTGAGTGCTAACTATATGCCAGGGACTGGGCTACATTCTAGAGATGGATGCAGAGGTCAAAAACCCTTGGTCCCTGCCCTAAAGGACCTGTGCTCTCAAGAGAGATGGGCAGAATAAATGATTGTAGGTTGTAGGTGAGGCTTCTGCAGGGCTCCCTGTGAGGGTAACTGGAAGACCTGTTGGACTTCGGCTTTGGGGCATCAATTATGGAGCAGGGTTCTGAAACTCTCTCCTCTGACCTCTGCCTCCTAGAAAGCGGTGGTGACCCCAAGTTTTCAAAAGGGCAGTTTTCAAGGGTCTTCTTTGATTATTTCCTCACAATAATTAACTAAAGGGCAAGGAAAGGCATTTCAATGAAAGACAAGTGGTATCAGGTGAGATCCTGGATGAAGTCTTATGATGCAAAGATGGACATCTCCCTTTGACCACTCCCCCTCAACTGGGAGGCAGGCAGCATGGTACAATGGAAAAACTCTGGACTTTCTCCTGGCAGCCGCTTGCCAGACATGGAAGCAGTGATAGGCTGGTAAACTGGCTCTCAGAGGGGAAAGAGAAAGCCTTGATTTGTACTGTTTGCCAATTTCCATGGTATAAATACTCTCATCATGGCTGATTTCAAGCTGTCAATGATTTAAAACCTGGCCTGAAAAGTTTTTGAAAATTTAGTAGGCTCTGGTGAGCCACAGGGACTGGTTTCAGTACACTTCTGCCTGGAACGCTGTTTAATCTTTATTTCCCCAGAGGTAATAATTTCTGCCCTGGAATCTCCAGGGCTGTGGTAAATATGGGCATGTGGTAGGATGGGCCATGGATTATCATGGTGCCTAGCACACCCAAGGGTCTTAGTATATGTTGGTTCCCTTAACTCTGCCTTTCTCTACCTTGAGAATAACAAAGTGAGATATGTATTGTCAGTCACCCGTTTATTCATCTATTCAACATTTATTGAGCAGCTACTATGCAGGGTACCTTCCTAGGCCCTAAAGGTTTAAAATAGACTAAGGCAAGAGTCTTGTCTGAGTGCATCCTCCAGCCTAGTATGGGA
Organism: Leucopleurus acutus; assembly: GCF_964270905.1. NCBI lineage: Eukaryota > Metazoa > Chordata > Mammalia > Artiodactyla > Delphinidae > Leucopleurus > Leucopleurus acutus. Next base: position 130,973,977 of record NC_139142.1, on the reverse strand, counting down.
GACGAAGCCATGGGTCAGAGTCATGGTTGGGTGCGCAGAGATTAGTGCTGTGAACTAGCTGTGTAGAGGTCATCAGTGGAGCAAAGAGGAGGGCCAAAGAGGAATGGGGGATTGATCATGGAAAGTTTCTTGGAGGTGGAGACATTTATTGAGTTCTGATGCATGAGGTAGATGAGGGGGAGAGAGAGCCACTCTAAGCCAGTGTAGACACGTGACTTTCTTTTCATTATTGCTCCTCTAAGGAACCTTTTCGGACATCTTTATCCTAATCATTCTGACCTTTCTTCATGAAATGTAAAAATAGGTTGCATATCTGTTTATGTACTGCATGCATATTTGGACTTCATACATAAAAAGAGTATGATTTTTTTCTGCTCCCCAGAGCCAAAGGGGCAATATTGCCCCTTGTTGAAACTTTTCTTGCTAACCATTGAGCCCGTAATAAAGCTGTTGATCATTATTTGCAAAATGAATGAATACATAAATAAATGTCACCACCAGTAAAAGAACTACTGCAAGAAGTGGGGCAAAAGAATAGAATAGCATAGGTGAATGAGGCAATGCAGGGCTTTGCTCTCATTTACAAATAAGGAAACCCAGGCTTAGAGATAGGGTTGGAGGGGTAAGTTGGGTCCAGTAATTAGGTCCTCAAATGCCAGCCTGAGATGTCCAATTCCAGGTGACATATGAGATTCTAAACCTCCCAGCTCACAGGAGGAGATATTCCCTGTGGCTCTCAGGGCTCCTCATTGTTGCCTCTTAGCAATGAGCCAAGATGGGGTCCACGGAGGCCAACACGGAGATGCACAGCCACTGACTAACTTATTACGCTCCAGAGTTTTAATGAAAGAGCTACAATTACCAAGCTCCCTGCCTTTGGCACTTGAGAATCCATCTCAATTTCCCCTTTCTTTCTGAAGCGACAGTGATTAAGGATTCATTCTGCACATAAAACAAGTGATCAATGGCTCCTGGCAGTTGCCATTGTCTGTCCCCCTCTCCCCCCCCATCAGTAGACAATGTATCTTGGGGAGCTGCCGGGGCCTGAGAAAAATGAGTTTGCCAGACACAGTTCTATTTTGATTTAGATCACAAATAGCTCAGCTCAGTTTTTACATTGATAACAAGGAGATGGGCTCCATTTCCTGAGTTCTGCGATGTAAGTGTAAGTCCATCTCTGTTGAGAGAGAAGGGGAGACTGATCTTCTTGTGTTAGTTGTAATACACTGGATCCAGATTTTTGTGGTCAAGCAGACGCACGAGGGACTCAGTCTGACTGACCTGGCCCCTTTCCTGGAACCTGAGGGGTTGGTGGGGTCAGCAGGCATGCGGCCTGGCTTCTTCCTAGGCCCCCCAAACCAGTCCTCACTGGGGGTCAGTGGTGGACATCCATCTGCTTTAGAGAGAGGGTGGAGGCAAGGGGGAGGCCAGCCTGGGAGGAGGGCCTGCCAGCCACTGGCTGCAACGCCCAGGTGGGGCGGGGCAGGAAATCCAGGAAGAGCTAGAGGGTGAGGAGGGGGCGCTTAGGCTAAGGCTGCAGGGCCCTCGCCTGCCTTTGTGTGCATGGAGGGACATCAGTCACAAGGAAGGAGGAGCTCTTGAGGAGAGGAGGGTCAGACTCCCCACGCCATATCCTCCCACAAATGCTCTCTTTCCCTTCGGCCCCTCTCTCCTAAAGGGGAATAAATCCTGAATTTGCACCCAAGGAGCCCAGTTTAGGAGCAGAAGCCAGTCATAGGAACAAAGGGTGGATAGGTGACAGACGTATCAATAGCAGCAAATGCTGAGCGCTCTGGGAAGGCTTCACTGAGGAGGCGTCGGGGCAGACAATGAGGGGAAAAGTAGGGAGTTTCCAGCCAGGCGATCAGGGGAAGGGCCTTCCAGGCAGAGGACACCATCTGGGTGAGAGCACGTTCCCTGGGAACTGGCTGGGTGGAGGTGGGGACAAAGGTTGGACCCTGTGTCTAGAGACTGTATCACCAGGGGTTATTCTGAGACAAGAAGTGAATTCAGGTAAAATAGTGTCCACGGGTAACTTCAACCATAAAAATAACCATTGAAGATAAATTTGGGAAGGAAGGAAACCAAAATGTGGGCAACACTTAACTCTGGTGGTCTTGAGTGACTTCTCCGTCCTTTGTTATATTTTTCCATATACTCCAACTGTTAGTGAGCATGTGCTCCTTTTTAATTTTTTGGTCTATGTATTTTATTTTTCTGATTATCACCTCTATTTTTTATTATTATTTTTTAAACATCTTTATTGACGTATAATTGCTTTACAATGGCCTATTTATTTTTAAACAGCTTTTTTGAGCTATAACTCACATGCCATATAATTCATCCATTTAAAGTGTACAAATCAGTTTTTTTTAGTATATTCATAGAGTCGTGCAGTTATCACCACAGTCAATTTTAGAACACTTGCATTACCCCAAAAAAGAGGTCCTGTACCCATTAGCAGTCATTCCCCACTTTCCCCATCCACCTCCATCTTACTTTGTATCTCTAAATTTGTCTATTCTGGACATTTCATAAAAGTGGAATCATGATATGTGGTCTTTTGTGACTGGCTTTTCTTTCTTGAAATCATGTTTTCAAGGTTCATCATTTTGTACATGTATTGGTACGTCATTCCTTTTTATGGCTAAATAATATTCCTTTGTGTGGATATACCACATTTTGTCTATCCATCATTAGTTGATAGACATTTGGGTTGTTTCTAAATTCTGGCTGTTATGAATAATGCTTCTGTGAACATTGATGTATAAGTTTCTGTGTGAACGTATGTTTTCAATTGTCTTGGGTATATATACCTATGTATGGAATTGCTGGATTGTATGGTAACTCTAAATTTAACTTTATGAGGAACTGCCAGACTGCTTTCCACAGCAACTCCACCACTTTACATTCCCACCAGAAATGCATGAGGGTTCCAGTTTCTCCCTATCTTCTCAACACTTGTTGTAATGTTTCTTTTTTATTCTAGCCATCCTACTGGGTATGAAGTGGTATCTCCTTGTGGTTCCAGGTTGCATTTCCCTAATGACTAATGATATTGAGTACTTTTTCATGTAATTATTAGCTATTTGTATATCTTCTTTGAAGAAATGTCTATTCAAATCCTTTGTCCATTTTAAAATTGGGTTATTTGTCTTTCTATTGTCGCATTATAAGAGTTCTTTACATATTCTGGAGACTATACCGTTATCAGATATATGATTTGCAAATATTTTCTCAGATTCTATAGGTTGTCTTTTTCACTTTCTTGACAATTTCTTTTGAAGCACAAAAGTTTTTGATTTTTTATCAAAAGTTCAATTTATCTATTTTTGTTTTTCTTTGGTTGCTTGTTCTTTAGGTAGTAAGAAACCATGGCCTAATCCAGGGTCACAGAGATTTACCCCTATGTTTTCTTTTAAGAGTTTTATAGTTTCTGCTCTTACATTTATATCTTTGATTTGTTTTGAGTCAACTTTTTATATGATGTAGGGTAAGGTTCCAACTTCATTCTTTTGCATGTGGGTATTGGTTGGCCCATCACCATTTGTTCAAAAGTCTATTTTTTTCTCCCATTGAATTGTCTTGGCATCTTTGTCACAAATCAGTTGCCCTTTAAAGGTATGGATTTATTTCTGGATTCTTAATTCTGTTCCACTGATCTTTATTTCTATCCTTATGCCAGCACTTTATGCCACATGGTTTTGATTACTGTAGCTTTGTAGTAAGTTTTGAAGTTGTGAAGTGTGAGTTCTTCAACTTTGTTCTTTTAAAGGATTATTTTGGCTCTTCTGGGTCCCTTGAATTATTATATGAATTTTAGGATCAACTTTTCACTTTGACCAAAAAAGCCTACTGGGATTTGATCAAGATTGCATCAAATTTATAGATTAGTTTGGGGGCTTTACCTTTAAAAAAGAAAGTGATCTTGAAGTGAGGTTGTATGGTATAGAATAAAGAATGGATGGAGGTTTCAAAGTCAGGTGGACATCAGTTCATGTCTGACCTCCCAGCACTGACTAGCTCTGTGATCTTGGGCAATCAAATCTTCTTTATGCCTCAGATTCCTCATTTGTAAAACAGGCCTAAGGATACTTACTCTAAAGGTTTTTTGAGAATTAAACAAGCGTATCTGTATAGTGTATAAGGCCTGGCATATAACTGCAGCGTCCATCCATTTTCTGGGGTCATTGGAACTCACCCAACTAACAGGAGAGGAAGTGTCAGATTATAAAAATGTAAAGGCTGGAAAGGACCGCCGTGATTAAATTAATGCATATTGAAATGTCTTTGACTGTGACCTTAATCTTTCCTTTGCCCCTAGAATACTTTTCACCCTATACCTTTGACAAAATTCATTTCCACCCTAATGGCCTAGTTAGAAATAATCTCCTCTTTTCTGAACGCACCCAGCACTTCTTCTTCTCTGACAGCATCTAATTCTGTTTGCCTGTTTTCTATAGATTTGGGTATGAGTCTTCACTGCACTTTTAAATTGTAAGCCTATAAAGGCAGAATTGGTCATGCCCTCCTTAACAGACCAGTGTGGCAGGGTGGGGTGCAGTATGGCCCCGTTCATGGTCCGACAGTGTGGATGTGTCGGTGTGTGCGTGTGTGTGTGTGTGTGTGTGTGGGGGGGGGGGTCATTCCCTGCCCTCCTCTCTCCACGCTCCCCATTCGCGCACATAAGCCACCTCATGTTCAGCAAGGCTCTGATAACGGTGAAATGTTTAAGGACACTGATGAGTTAACTCTTGAAGACTGTTGAGGGACTGCCGAGGTTTCTTTTGCCCTGGGGTGTGAGTGCTCCTTGAGGCCACCAGCATCCTCTCTAGCAGGGAGGAATTTTATCATTGCTTTTAATTTTGCCAATTTTATAGATAAAAATAATATCATGTCTTAGTTTGTATTTCTTTCTTTACTCCTACGGTTGAATTTTTTTATATGTTTATTCGCCATTTGTATTTCTTTTTTGGTTGCCTTTTCCACCTGAAGTATTTCAACATTTGGATTTGAACTGATAAGGAATAGACTGGGGATTAGCAGGAGATGCAGTTTAACAACCTGTTGGGGGGCAATCAGTCAAAAGTTTGGAACTGACTCAGTGTGGGGTGTGTGGGGGGTTGTGTGTTTGTAGGTGGGGACACAGCCTTAGGGAACTGGGGACTCACCACTGACATCACTCTGTGGCACTCTAAGTCATGATGTAACATTTCTGCCATGTGGTCCCTATTAAATGCAAATTTTAGCATCATAGCCTTCTGCATAGAGCTCCAGCTGAGATCTGTTTCTCTCAATTCTTTCATTTAAGCCTCCTTGCTGACTTCAGATGTCGGCGACTCTATCAAAGCCTCTCTTCTGTGTGCACAGGCTTCTGATCACTGCCCTTAGAAAAATAGAATTGAACATTACACTCCCCTGTTGGGGTGAGAAATTGCTTTTTTGTATCTGTTGCCAGTTGTTGGTTAATTACCTGAATGTTGGATGAAGGCTAGAAGTGGGGCGGGGCTGGAGGCAGAAAGGAAGAGGGGGATCCCTGTGCTCCCTCCCCTCGTGGAGAGGTCCTGATGCCTGGCATGGGCTGTTGGAGCAGCATGGTCAGAAGAAAGTCCAACTAGGCCACACTGGTGAGTCCCCGGAGAGCTGAGGGCAGAGACAGCAGTGCCCTGTCCTTGCTCAGAACCCAAGAGAAAGGCTTTTGGGCAGAAAAGTGGAAAGTGGCAGGTGATGGAGGCAGCTAGGGCTCCAGGGCTCTAGGCGTGGATGCTGGGAGTAAATGATGAGGATGGAGAAGTGGGCCCTGGGCGCCTGGTGGGGGCTTGGGGCTCTCCTCTGTAGGCTCTGGGAATGTCAGGTGGAATGACTCAGGGTGCTCAGGAGGGAGAGTCTGCTGCTGCATCTATTGATGGGCTGTGAGATTAAGTGACAGGGCTGTATAGGGCTGACTCTGGCTTCTGGTTTGGGGGCCTGGGTGGATGGTGTTGCCAGGAACTGAGATGGGGATGTAAGTAATGAATTCAGAATTGAACATGTTGAATGTGGAAATTGAGGAGTCTGTGTCTAAGAAGGTGGGAGTTTGGGGAACACCAGGATTCATGGGCAAAACAAGGAGCACCTATGAAAGATCGGGGTGAGAGGAAACTCTGTCCAGGTCAGTAACCTGGAAGCCTGTAAAGGAGGAGGCACTTCCTAGGAGGAAGACATTGGTGATAGTGTCAAATGCCACAAAGAGTTCTGGCAAGATCAATGCCAGGATGGATTTGGCAGTGAAGCATTTGGCTAAGGGCATGGGCTTTGGGGTGAGGTGAACCTGGGTTCAAATTCTGGTTCCAGCACCTAGTATCTCTAGGGTCTTACAGATACTAAGCCTGAGCCTCAGCTTCTGCATCCATAAAATGGAAAGTTGATAAAAGTAGCCACTTCATAGGACTGTTGCAAGGATTGAGTGAATTATTGCCAGTGAGGTACTAGGCACAGATCCTGGAACATTGTGAGCAGAGAATAAATATTACTATTGAAGTTATGATAGATAAAAATGGTAACAATATCTACTTAAGAATTACGTGAGAGCGTGCAAGAACACTGTCTCTTGTCCAGCCCCAGATGGGTGAGTGTGATATTGTGAGTTGTAATAAGAAATATATATATTTGGTCTCTGTGGCCTTTTCTGGCACATATCTCCCAAAACCCTTGGAATTTCTTGTGATGAGACCCATAAAGGTATCTTTTGTTATGTTAATGAGGCAACTTTTGGAAAGCACCTAAGGATGGGAGCTGGTTGCCAGGGAACCAACCAGGTGATTAGAGGGCTGGAATTTTCACTTCCATCCCCCAAACCTCTGGGGAGGGAAGAAGGGCTGGAAATTGAGTTCAATTGCCAAGGCCAATGATTTAATCAATTGTGCCTATGTAATGAAGCCTCCATAAAAACCCCAAAAGATGGAGTTCAGAGTGGTGCGCCTAGAGAGGGCATGGAAGCTCTGTGAAGCTTCCTGATACCGTGCCCTACGCATCTCTTCTATCTGGTTGTTCCTGAGTTATATCCTTTTATAACAAACTGGTAATCTAGTAGGTAAAATATTTCTCTGGGTTCTGTGAGCTGCTTTCGTAAGTTAATCAAACCCAAGGAGGGGGTCGTTGGAACCCTTGATTAGTCTGTCAGAAAGTTGGCCAGAAGCACAGGTGACAAGCTGCTCTTGAGATTGGCTTCTGGAGTAGGAGTGGGGGCAGTCTGGTTGGGACTGAGCCCTTAACCTGTGGGATCTGATCCCATCTCCAGGGAGACAGCGTCAGAATTGACTTGAATTGTAGGGCACCCAGCTGGTGGGGAGCATTGTTTGTGGGAACTTCCACCCCTCCACACACACACACATTGTAATTGGGCGTAGAATGCTTAGTGGGGATGAGAGCTGCCAGGGGGAAGGCATCAGCTGGGACCAGGTCAGGAGGAGTGTGGTGTGGGCCTGAGAGAGGTCTGAAGTCTGGACCAAGTCTGGGAATATTCGATTCAAGTTCAGTGCTCTGGGGGTCTGGTCTGAGAGGTCGGAGAAGTGATAGCCTTAGGTGGGACTTCAGGTTTTTTTCAGTGAGAGTTTGACAAAATCCAGACAAGGCTAGGTAAGAGGACAAAGGGAGTGAGCCTTCGAGGCAGACTTGGGCAGTGTGGGCTCGCTCAGATGCTGGGTGCTGGCTTTATGGGAGCTGCAGCTTAGTTCTGCACGGGGACTCGAGCTGGCTCCACCCTGAGGTGCACAGGCAGGAGAGCTAGAGACTATTTGCAGACTATGCTAGCTCATGTGCAGGGCTCTGCATGTTCCCAGGTCTGGCTTTCATTGGCCCAGGACCAAGGCCTGGAGAGCTGGGCCTGCAGGTGACAGCGTACATTCTGGGCATCTGGGGATCATTGCTCATGAAGTCACTGATGGTGTGAAAATGTCTAGACTGGGACTTGAAGCCAAGACGGTGTTGGGAGTTCATGCCTTGAAGTTCCCTTGATGTCAAATGCATTACAATGTGAGATGAAATATTTCAAAAAGAACTCAAACATAGCCACACTCAACAAGGTGAACACCTCTGTGGGCCAGAAACAACAGAGTAGACTTGCTGGGCTCTTGGACTTGGGATGGGCAGAGGGGACTTGAAATACAGCTGCTGTGAGATGACAGGGACCAGAAGTTTTGGACTCATGACTGGGGACTGGACCCAAGCTCATGGGTGAAACTGAAGGGCTCACTGCCAGGTCTTCAGAAAGGGCTAGAAGAAACTTCAGTCACTGCTTGGAGATGCAGCATGTTGCAGAGCTGAATGCCTAGGTGGAGGAAAGAAGCAGAGGAAGCCACACTGCCAGGACCTCAAGTAGCCACTGCTGGCCCAGTGACTAGATCTGTGCTACCCCCAAGATCACCTTGGAAAAGGAAACCTGAGCTGTTATCAGAGCTGACTCTGGACTAGGAGTCCTAACAGGGGGAGACTGATCAACTTCCAGACAGGGAAGGATTAGAGGAGAGAGGTGGTGGGAGGGAAACATTCCAAATGAACTTGCTAACGAAAGTCCCAAAGCACATGAAGAAAACTAATACCGAGAAAGACAGTCAACAAGCTCAAAAATCAGTAGCATTCACTCCCATTGAAAGTGAATAATAGAGCAATCTGAAGATTACTTTAAAATGAGTACGTTTGAGATTCTTAAAGATATAAAGGAAGGAATAACACCTAAACAGCGTGAAATCATGAAACAAAAACAGGCAGGTAGAAATCAAGAACAGGTGTATGTGAAAACGAACTAATTAGGCACTGGAAATGAAAAATTAAGCAATTGGAATAAAAATAGGTTCAGGAGACAAGATCGACTCTGGACTTGATGTGCCCAAGAGAGCATCAGTGATTTGGGAATTAACACTGGGGAGGTCACCTGAATGTGGCACAGAGATAAAGAGATGGAAACAGGAAAGAGACGTGGAGGACAGACCGAGAGTCTCCACAGATGGACTTCCAGAAATAGGGACTTGAAGGAATAGGAGAAAAGCAGTTTTCAAAAAGATAATAGCTGAGAAAATTCTGAAATTGAAAAAAGATACAAGTTCTCAGATGAGAAGCACACACTAAATGCTGAACAAATATATGTCTAGCACAGGGCCTGGCAAACAAATAGCTGTGCAGTAGATACTAGTTCCTTTTCCTTCCCTCCTGTCCTTCCTTCCTTCTTTCTTTCCTGAAACAATTACTGAACATCTGGTATGAGCTTCGTTGGACATACAAAGATAACTGTAATACATTCCCCTGACAAAGAGCTGAGAATTTGGTAGGGAATACAGATGTGTAAACAAGTATATGCAGTAGAGTTACAGGGCCCTTGACAGAGATCTGTATAGAATCTGGAAGGTACAGAAAGGAAGGAAAGATGTGTGTGTGTGTGTGTGTGTGTGTGTGTGTGTATGTGGTTTGATAGTGTAGGTGATGCTTCCATAGTATCATGGAGGGGGACAAGCAAAGGAGAGGAAACAGCATAAACAAAGGCACAGAAGCCCATGCTTTTGCATGTGGGGAAACTGAAGGGAGCTTCCTGTGGCTTTAGTGTGGGTTTTGAAGGGATTGTGTGTATCTTCCCTTAATTGATTCCATGTATTATGAACTCCCCAATGGTAGGCTCTGTGGGACCAGTGCCTTCCCAGAGCATATCCAGCAAGGTCTGTGAACAGCTGACCTTTAAAAAGAGTCTTGCTGATCCAGCTGCAGAGATGCAGAGCTATCTTGGTGGATGCATTTTATTGACAAATTTCTGGAGAACGCAGGTTCGATGCCTTCCACAGATGCTCTGTGTAGCTCATGTTCCAGCACTCCTTAAACCCAAATTCCTCAGAGCAAGTGCTCCATCAGCCCAGGGAGGTGTTGTTGATACCTCAGAGAGAGGCTGATCTGCCCCCGCAGGTCCCTGGCTGATTCACTGGGGGAGAGTTTCTTAGCTTCTCTGTTCTTTCATCTGTCACTGGGGAATGACAGTGCCTGCCACTTCCGTGTTTCACAGACATGTTGTTATCAGGAACACTGGCAACACCCTTTGATATATGGAGATGAAAGATGCTGGATTAATTCAAGGCTTTATTTGTTGTTTTTCACTATTATTACTAGTTAAATTGCTGAACACACTTTTGACAGTCTTGTCAGAAGCTCTCCCATATGTCCTCTCCCTGGAAGAGTAAACATTGCCATCAGAAGCATGACTACTGTGTTTTTTTTTTCTTTCTTTCTTTCTTGGCAGTGAAAAATGACTTCAAATCACAGCGTTTAGGATGATGATATTTTTGATGTATTTTATCCTCTTTCAAGCTCTTACTCTACCCCACACTCCTGTGTAAAAAAGAAAGGGCAAAGGAAAACTCAGGAGTCAGCCTTGCCTTGGCCTCCAGAACCACCTAGGGGTCAGTGTGAGAAGGCCATCACTTGGGGAGCGATGAGGATGGGTGGACACGCAGAAACAAAGATCTCACAGGTGTTTAGTTTCACGGGGTGTGTGAGAAGGGCTGTACGAGGTTCTGGTCTAAATGTCTGGCTGTTCCTGTCTCCTGAGGCACCTCTGAACACAGATCTGCCTTCTTTCCTAAACCACAAGGTCCTTGAAAGCCTGGATTTTTGGTAACCATCTCCATCTTCTGGGTGGAAAGGAATTATTTGAAACTAATAGAGTGTAAGCTTTGAAGGTCCTTCATCTCCGATCTCATCCAAGGCCCTAGGAGAATCCCTAGCAACATGTTCACATATTTTTGTAAAATTCACAAAAGTAAGACATTTTGACAACATTTGGTTAAAACCACAGTCTCTTTCCATCCAGCTTCTCCTCCATCACACTTCCCTTTGTGTCCAGGTAGCCTGAGGTGGCCATGAACACTTTTGGGATTCTGCTAAAGGAAAGTTGTCTGGAAATATGCTAGTTTGACTGCAGTTTGCAAAGATCATTTGGAACATATCAATACATAAGTAAGAATTTACAGATTCCTGATTTGGGCCTATAAGAAGATCATATTCTTTCATTGTCTTCATTTATTAAAGAACTATGAGAAAATTCAGATGAAGATTAAGACTGTGAAATGAAAGCAATGATACATGATTAAATCAACAAAAATTCTTCACTTTCTTATGTTGGAATACTGAACAAAAAAAATTCACATTCTATTAGAAGGAGAATATCTTTAAGAAAAAAAAGATATATTTTTGAATTTAACGACACTTAAGGCCAGATAATTCTTACCTGTAGCTCCCCTGGGCATTGTAGAGTGTTTAACAGCATCCTTGGCCTCTACTCAGTAGATATTAGTGTTACCTCCCCAGTTGTGATAACCTAAAATATCTCCAGACATTGTCACATGTGCCCTGGGGGCAAAATAGCTCTTTTTGAGAACCACTGACATAACTACGCTGAAAGGGGGTTGAGAAGAAAGGAGCTGACTTAAGTGCTTTTGGAAATCTGTGTTTTTGACTTGATACCATAAAACTAAAGACAGAAAGTACTGTGCACACACACACTTTTCCTATGGGGATTTGGGTTAGCAATCCTGAAACTGCTCTCTGTGTATATTAGGGTTGAACAAATAAGTAAATGTATTGTCAGTAATGAGAGCCAGCTTTCTTACTGTAAGATGAAGAAGTTATAAGTACGGAAACAGGAAAGTGTAGAATGAATATTGTGGTGCTGGATTGGATTCAGAAAATTATTAGGAACTCTTAGTGTGTATATAATATACACATACACACGTAAATATGCAAATACACAGATACAGAAATTAGATGTGCACGCATATGAGGGTTAATGTACATGCATATACTTTCTTCCTCAGTCCACGGAGAGGGCCTGGAAGCAGTGATGTCTTAGGAGCAACGAGCAAATCTACTATCCACATCTTGGTTTCTAAATACTGTTCTCCATGGAAAGGAACCAGAGTTCCGTGGATAAGTGGCAGATTTCCAGGGCAGGGATGGGGAACAGACAAGTTGAGCGTCTAACAAAAATTACGGAAGTCCTAAAAAAACAAACAAAAAAAGTGGGAGCATGTTGAAGAGCACAGGAGTCAATCTCAAAGAACTCCCTGTAGTCAAAGCTAGAAGAATTTGAGCAAAAAGTAATTAGGATAGCATTGGATTATAACCCAAAGAATAAAATAAATAGCCATGAGTCCATACGCATATGAAAAGTAACTGATAAATGAATGTGGGAGAAGGGACAACTCTTTCATAGGGAAGAGTGCCACTTAATAAATAAAGATGGAATGAGAGAAATAGAAAATCACCATTAAAACCACAGTACTACCACAATAATAATTGCTGTAAGCAAGTTCCACCAGTGGATAATAAAATTTGAGATGAAAGCTTAAGGAGAACCAGGAATTCTGCATAGTCTCAAAGTATCTTCTCCCCAATGTTTATTAAATACAAATGGAGAAATAGTAACTTTCCAGTGGAGAAATTGGGCACGTGCCACCTTAACCAAGGATCAAGGTTAACATCACCTTGATAAGGCAGAGCAACTCATGTCCTCCTGAAATGATGCACTGGGGATGTCACCTCTATGGAAATCTTTCCAGTAATGCATACGCTCAATTTAATCATGAGAAAACCCCAGAAATTCAAATTGAGGGACCTTCTCCAAGGTACCTGACCATTGCCCTTCGAAAAGGTCAAGGTCATGAAAGACAAGGAAAAGCTGAGCAACTGCCACAGATAGAAGACTGAAGAACTGCAATTAAATGCAATGTGGATTGAATCCTGGGACAGAGAAAGGATGTAAGTGGAAAAACTAGTGAAATCCAAGTGAAGTCCATAGTTTTGTTCATAGCATTGTACCAATGTTAATTTCTTAAGTTTTATAATTGTCCTAGAGCTACATAAAATGTTTACATTAGGGGAAGCCGGGTGAGCTCTTTGTGCTATCTTTGCCACTCTTCTGTAAGTCTAAAATTATCTCAAAATAGAAATTATTTTAAGGTTTCAATTAACCACACCAGAGGAAAGACTGAATTACCTTTAAAATTTTTAGTTAGGAAATATTATAAAATAATTGCCACGTGAAGTGGTAATAATGAAGTATACAGTCAAAATTGTAGGAGAAGCAATACTATAGAGATGTTTAGGGCAGGTAAGTAAGCAAAACGTTATTTTTATGGATTTTGTGGTGCTTTGTATTTGTCAACTTTGTTTTTTTAAAGGCTTATCCACCTGCATTTTTTTTTTAACGAATTTATTTATTTATTTATTTATTTTTGGCTGCGTTGGATCTTTGTTGTTGCGCTCGGGCTTTCTCTAGTTGCAGCGAACAGGGGCTACTATTCACTGTGGTGCACGGGCTTCTCATTGCGGTGGCTTCTTTTGTTGCAGAGTATGGGCTCTACTCTAGGCGCACGGGCTTCAGTAGTTGTGGCTCTTGGGCTCTAGAGCGCAGGCTCAGTAGTTGTGGCGCATGGGCTTCGTTGCTCCGCGGCATGGGGGATCTTTCTGGACCAGGGCTCGAACCCATGTCCCCTGCATTGGCAGGCAGATTCTTAACCAGTGCGCCACTGTCAACTTCTTTTACGTGTAATTTGTGGTGATTTCTCTGACTTTAAATAAATACTCATTTGTGTAATACTTAAATTTGTATTCTTAATCTAGTAGTCAGAGTGGTGGTGTCTGTTATCTATGTTAGTTTCCGTCGCATTCTTTCCATCTCCCCTGGCCTGGTGGCTATGAAAGGGACTGTTTTCTCCATAGCTTCACCCCCATTCTCCTCTACATAATGGTGAGGTCAGCAACCTCCCAGCTCCCTCCACTGATAGTTTTAACACCGTCGTGGTGTGTCTGCAAAAGAGACAGACCTAGTGGTTAAATAAAGTTCTTGGAATCCTCCTGATTCGAAGACACTGCTCTTAAATTTTCTGGCTATCTGTCCAGTGGTCCCAGTTTACATCTCTTTCTGTGTTTTATCCTCTACATCCATTGACCTTAATTATTTGGGAATCTCCAATGATGAGAAAATATATTTGCTTATTCTCTTTTATTTTTTAGGTTATTATTTTCTGTCCTAAAAATAAATATTCTCTTTGAAATGAAAGAAAAAAAAAGAATTCTTTCCAAGAAATTCTATTCCCAACCCAACCATTGTAAATATTTTGGTATATCTCCTTCCTGTCTTTTTCTTAGCCATGGGGATGTAAATATGTATGTATATTTTAAAACATAATGGTGATAATGTTGTATGTCACATTTTGTTTCCTGCTAACAGCACAACGTGAATATTTTTTCACAGTATTTTATATAATCTTTATATACATCATATTAGTAACTGCACACTCTTCTACTGAATGAGTATCATAGTATACTTAACCATTCCTGGGTCACTGGATGCAGCAGTGGACTTTATTCACAGATTACGTGTGTTTGCATGCATATGCCTGCATGTGTGTGTCTGTGTAACTGTAACTTTACGAGGTTCACTAATGAAGGGCAACCAGAAAACCTCAGGTAAGTGTAAGCACATAAGGCAAGGACAGAGTCTCTGCTAGGTCCCTGGAGTTGTCCCTCGGAGGATGTGAGAGATAGGGGGACAGTACCAATAGAGAGACAAGTTTTGGTTTTGGAAGTCTGGAGCTTTTTGGTTGAACTAGACAGTTTCCTACTTTCAGGATGAGTGCCTAAGAGGATGTTTATTAAGCACCAGGAGAAATGAAAATTAATGCAAATGTCTGTTAGCCACTAAAGCCCAAGGAAGGACAAGAATGAGACATTGTGGCAGAGAGGAAATGCAATCCATAATAACGGAGCAAACAGCATGTGTGGAGACTTCCAATGAAGACAGAGACTTGCAGTATAATTAAGTCAAGTCCTTGGACAGCTAAGAAACAGGGCCGTTAATGGGCCGAAGCCCACTCTGCAGCAGAGGAGGCCAAGGACGCATTAGAGATGAGAGCCTTGGCTTCCAGTGTCTGGATGCCACACTGATCCTGTCGTCCAGCATCTCAAAGAGAGTAACTGTGCTAATTAGTAATATGAGTGATAAGCAGGGCCCTGAATCTGCAGATTGGCCTAAGGTAATGGAATGCAGATGGTCATTTAGGTATTTGGAAAAACAAACACTTTTTTACCAAGAGAGGGGATTAGTCAGTTAATAAAATCTTGGTACACTTTGCCTCCTCAACAGTCCACATACTTTGAAGGATATTCAAAAAGTCCAGAAATGCTTGGCGTGGAAAGCACAGTGGGAACTTAAGAACATCAGACCAGGAACTCTGTAAAAGCCAGCTAAGTGCTTTGAAACAAGCTGGTGTTGGAGATAGTCAGCAATCTACCAGAGGAATCCCGAGGATTATAGGGGCTGCCACTCAGGCCAAAGAAATGGCTTTGTATCAGAAGCCCGAACTCTTGCCATATATGCCATATTGATGCCCATGATTTCCCACAGATGTTTCTAAACAAAGCAAAAATGCTATTCTGCACACATGCACAGACCCTGCCAAGTCAAGAGAGTCAGGATTCTCTCAGGGGCCTGCTCAGCTGCTCAGTGGAGAAGGGAAGATGAAAGAGGGGAAATTGTTCCTTTGGTGTAGACCGGAGAGGGCTGCGATGATTCCATGTAACATGTTGGCATCTGACGGGGTAAGAGTTATTTCTGAGCCAAATGTACAGGGGATGTCATTGCACTTTTTAAAGTGATTATCTTTTTTACTCACTGGAGGCAAAATCATTACGTGGATTTAATTCCAGTAAGGCAGTGGCTTTCAGAAAGGAAAGATAATACATTTTAATGACAAACATAAATAAACAATTTTGGATTCTGTTTCCTGCCCCTCCTGGGATGATATCCCATGCTTTGGTGCTGAGGCTCTTTGTGATCTATGCATTTTCCAGTTTCATCTTCCATCATGTTTCTGCCAAGATCATGCCCCAGCAAACCTTGTGGTTTCTAGAACATATTCGGCTCTCTCAGTCCTGTAGGTACTGAAATCCTGGTGAAATAGATGCTTTTCTCTGTCATACATGCCTTGCCCTGGTGATCTTCCACGTGTCCTGAAAGATCCAGCTTGACATTCACCTCCTCAGGGAATCTCTATATCAGACAAGACTCAAGAGGAAACAAAGGATGTACTCACATTAGGGTAATTCCAGGAGGGTTTATTAAAGTTACCAATAGAAAAAAATAGAGGTACTATTCAAAGAAGAATGGACACTGTGTAGACACATCAGCATCCCTAAATCCAAAAGGATGACAAAAGGAAGGAGTTCGAAGAACTCAAACCCATATGCATAGAGTTATGCATAAAAGGCTATCTGGAGAGAAATCAGGCCTAGCTAATCAAATACTCTGGATGTTCTCTCTTCCCTTTTGATCTCCTGCTAAAGCTCCACATTAGCCAACACCCAAGCAGATGCCAGAGGGCTTGGGAGTCTTTTTGTTGAGATCCAAGTGGATCAGTCTAGGGGCAGAGAGCAGGGCAGGTAGAGGAGGAATGAGAGTAGATCTGGAGGAGAAATGGAAAATCCTAAGTGCAGTCCACCCCTTTTGTCATGCAGAATCCATTCATTCTTTGTGTGTATGAAAAGTTCATATTCTCCAAGCAGCAAATGCAAAAGTTCCATCAGTTGTTTTACTTATATGGGAATCTTAACTCACTAACCACTACTGATATTCTTTGCATAAGGTAGTTGTGGGTGGGGGCAGAGGGAGAAACTAAATATTAAGTAACCTGGGGCTTCCCTGGTGGCGCAGTGGTTAAGAATCTGCCTGCCAATGCAGGGGACACAGCTTCGAGCCCTGCTCCGGGAAGATGCCACATGCCGCAGAGCAACTAACCCTGTGCGCCACAACTACTGAGCCTGCCCCCTCAAACCTGCGTGCTGCAACGACTGAGCCCGGGTGCCACAACTACTGAAGCCCGTGCACCTAGAGCCTGTGCTCTGCAACAAGAGAAGCCACTGCAATAAGAAGCGTGCGCATCGTAAGGAAGAGTAGCCCCTGCTCCCCTCAACTAGATAAAGCCTGTGCACAGCAGTGAAGATCCAAGGCAGCCAAAAATTCATTAATTAAAAAAAGAACTTCTGAAACAAAGAAAAATATATAAAAAAATAAAATAAATATTAAGTAACCTAAAACACAGATGTTCCAGTCCTTACTTCTGAACTAGTCTTGAGGTCCACATTGATAATCATAGCTATTTTCTCTCACCACAATTCCATGTTGCCTTTACCCTTTTCCAGACCTATAGGTTAGATGGGATTCTTTAACTTACTTTATTGCTGAGGTTACCAAAAACCTTTTTCCTGTAAGATTAGAAGCCTTGGCAGTCTTGGTTTTACTGTGTTCCATTGATCAAGGCCACTGGGCAAGGGATTACTAAAAGGCACTCCAGTGAATATTTTGGATTTCAAACCTAATCCTTTTTGTTTCTATTGGGTATCAGCAGTCTGTTTTCTACCCAGCAGTTAGGATCATGCACATGAATACCAGCTATTAGAATAACCCCTTTAAACTGCTTTTTGTTCAATGGTATGAGGAGCTCAAAATGGTCAGGGGAATCGCAGCTTTCAATTCATTGGGGCCATGACTTCCAAACTCACTTAGCCCAAAGCTGTAGGAATGGGAAGCAGAAATTCTTTAAGTGAGTTATTAGAAATAGGATAACCGGGCTTCCCTGGTGGCGCAGTAGTTAAGAATCTGCTTGCCAATGCAGGGAACACGGGTTCGAGCCCTGGTCCAGGAAGATCCCACATGCCGCAGTGCAGCTAAGCCCGTGTGCCACAACTACTGAGCCTGCGCTCTAGAGCCCACGTGCCACAACTACTGAAGCCCACACGCCTAGAGCCCGTGCTCCACAACAAGAGAAGCCACTGCAATGAGAAGCCTGCACACTGCAATGAAGAGTAGCGCCCACTTACCACAACTAGAGAAAGCCCACATGCAGCAATGAAGACCCAATGCAGCCAAAAATAAAAAAATTAAAAAAAAAAAAGAAATAGGAGAACTACTCCCAACTCTGCTCCTAGTTTCTTGAACCCAAGTTTCCTGACTATAGTAAAGATGAAACCATATAGAGGCTGCTGGTCCAAGGTATGCTCTGCACCATGCAGGAGGGTAGCCTAACCTCACAGGGTGTTTCTCCAGCTGGTATTTAACTAGACCCTTAGCAGGCTATTCAACGTCTATCCAGCTAGCTGCATCTGAGTTTAAGTCCGATTAACTCCTCAGTGTGAGTCCATGTTTGGCCCTCCTTTGTTATAAAATATGTCCCCTGGTTGGAGGCAATATCGTATGGCATACTACAGTCTTGGATAAGATATTCTGTAAGTCCATCAATAGTGGCTTTAGCAGGACCAGTTTGGGTAAGAATGGCAAATATATACGTAAAATGTGTGTCTAATCCTATGGTGACAAATCATTGGTCACTCCATGATCAGGAGGATCTAATGTAATCAACTTGCCACCTGGTAGCTGGCTGGTCACCTGGGGATGAGTGTCACTCATCATTGGTCTTTGCTGATGGCATGTTGGACACTCAATACTGGCAGTAACGAGATCAGCCTTGATGAGGATATGACTGTGGTGTTCAGAATATCCATAGTCTTCATCCCTGCAAATAAAGCCACTTTGTACATGAGCAGGCATATTGAGAAGGTATCAAATACCTGGGGAAAGGGGCTGCCTGACATCCACAGGATTGGTCATCTTGTCTACCTTATTATTGAAGGCTGCCTTCACTGTGGATGCCTCTGGTGGGCATTTAAAGTTACATGTATCTTTCTATTATTTACCCATTCTGCGGGGTTTGTCCCCATACTTCTCTTTCAGGCTTCCTGTTCTCACTTTCCTAAGTTGGTTCTGACCAGCCATCCTGTCTACTTCCCATGAGACAGAGTAGAACCTCAGGCCGTTTCTCCTTCTACAGGTTACTTAATCTTGGCATATGGATATATTTCAGGGAGTTCATGAACATGGTTGGGGAAAAAATTAAACCTCCATTTTCACTAACATCTAACTGAATTTTAGAATTTCTTTTGATCATGAATGTAGTTAATAACCCATGTTAGTGTTAGTAGTACCTGTGATTTTGTAATGAATGAAAATCACACAATCTTTGATAACACAGTACAGTTTGTGGATATCTTAAAATATCATCTATGCATCACTACTTTGAAAATATAACAGTACTTAGACGTGTTGCTGGAAGAAACATGATCGTAATCTTCCTATATCCATGTGTTTATGTGATGGTGCCGGTCAAGGTAGACTTGTTCTCATTTTGGTGATCCGGATACCTATGATGCTTTTCAGTATTTCCTGTCTACAGTTGTTTGATAAATTTGTGAAAATAGTCATTTTCAGAGTTGCTAAGAGTTCGAAAAACTGGATGGTTCAAGTGAGAATTCTTAATTCTGTGTAGGATACTTCCACATTTGGATTTGCCAAATAAAGAAGCCCCATGCCATTGGAGAGATGGTGGTAAAGCAGTGTACACTAGACAAACATGGGCTGGTTTGTGGACCGGAGCAGAAGAGAGAAGCTGATAGTAACACCCTTGTTAAATGGCGAGATCTGGTCTGGAATAGTTGATTTTGTTAAAAAAAACATTCTGAAGCCTGTCACTGAGAATTGGCAACTTTGCTGTTTGCACTCAGTACATGGCCAGATGCAAACAGGCATTTAGTACAGTATCCAGCTCCCCAGTTTTGCTCCCTATGTGCACGCTGAAATATTTAAAGAATTCTTATTTTGTGAGTCCCTTTCGGAAACTACAAAGCCCTTTAGTATTTTGGAAACGGTAAAAACAAAACTTTGCCTAGAAATAAAAGCTTCAGATTCTGCCCAGATGGTGCTTCTATAATACCTGATGGTGCATCTGCTTTTGGTGTATAGTGAAGCTGCAAGCTCCTTACATTTGTGTCACTAACTCCATTTCCCACAGGCGTGTGTTTATGTCATGTCTAGATTCTGACAGCAATCCTGAAAGAAGTTTGGTAAACAGCCATAAAGGCATCGACTTTATCAGGAGCGGTTTCTGAATCATAGTGCTTAAGAAAGATTTTGTCCAGAAATGGGAGCAGGCTATGAGGAACTTTTCTCCTACACAGAGGTCTCTGGCAGGAGAGCCTTCTGGCCATGGCTAGCAAACTAAAGCCAGAATTTTACCTTTTCTCAGAGAAAAAGAAAACCCATGCTTGAACCTTTCTGAAAGAATTTTATCCATGAACTGGCTTACCTTGCAGATATGTTTAACTATATAAATAAGAGAAATACTTGAATTCAGGGTCTTAAAGTTATCATTGTGGATGCTACTGAAAAATTGGAAAAAACTTTCTTGCTTTAGCTCCTTATACAGAGGAAAAAAGCGAAGGCCAGTGTCCTTGCAAACTTTCAACTGCTGGAGGAGTTGCTTTTTAAAGATGAAGTTGAGATACAAAATTCTCTGTCAGTTTCTTTGAAAAATCAGAAGATGCCTGGAAACTCTTCAGAAGTTTTGTAAAACGTATCTCTATCTTGATGGCACTGCAGTTGATTTAGGGATTCACAGTCCTTCTTTTTCTGATATAAATATATCGAAGGTGTGGATTAAACCAAAGAGAGACACGTTGATCATAGGACCAAAGACTCACTACAGGTGAAGTTTCAAACAGCCTTGACAAATTTTGGAGCTTCTTGGGAGAAGCTCACCGTGATCTTGTGAAGTGAGCTATGAAAACTTTAATTCTACTTGTAATATTGTATCTTTCTGAAGAATTTTTAACATTTGTAATCATTAAAACAAAAAGTCAAAGTTAGTTGCATGAAAAAAAAACAAAAAAAATTAGTAGCACGTCCAACTTCTTGTGCGTGTCTTCAGTCAATGGTCACCCCAGAGTTTAGTGTGATTTTGCATGCTCAACGAGAGAGTGCATTGCCATGCCTCTTAAAAAATAAATATAACCTCAACTTGCCTATATTATATTGTCTTGGTATTTAATGTGTTAATAAGTAAGTATATATGTTGTATTGTATATTCCAAATACATAACTATATATGTGTGCCTCTGTAACTTCACACTGTATATAACTAAATATATATATTAAACTATATTCCAACATCATTGGCTTTCTGTGTAGTCTTATGTGTTTTATTTTATGAATTTAAAATTATTAATCTGGAAAGATGTCTATATACTTCACTAGATTGCCAAAGAGAATGAAGGGAAATGAAAAAGTTAAGAAGCCTTGTTCTAAATACAACACCAGCCAAAGATGCCCCCACGGGGAGGGAGCCAGTCAGGGAATACTTAGCTACTGAACTCTTTCTCCCTTGATCCTTTGCTCAAGTGCCTTATTCTCTGAACCCTCCAGAAGCCAGGCTCAAGGGAGACTTTTGGTACATTCATAGAGGTCACGCTGCAAGGACAGGCAACCAAGTGGGGGAGAGTGAAAGGTGAATCTGGAATGGGCGATGGAAGATACTCAGAGGCTTTCTCTTCCTCTCTGTGCTGTATTACACCACCAAATACTTTATACCTTTGTCGCAGCAACAGTACTTTAATTATTTCAATTCAGTTCTGCTCAGGAGACATTTTTGAGCACTTACTAGAATCCCAGCTTTCTTCATATATTATCTTGCTTAATACTTAAAAAGTGGACAGTAGCATCTCCATTTTACAGAGAAAGCAGGCTTGGTCACACAGTTATCAAATGATAGAGTTGACTCAGTGCAGGACTTTCCAGCACTTTGCCTACACCATCCTTCTTTCTTTATCCTCACATCATACAGGTAAGGAGACAAAGATTCTGAACAATAGGAGAGAGGTAAAAGAGGTCTGGGAACATTTGTACACAAGTGTGTTCGCTGTTGTTAGATGCACCAGGTGGGTGACAACTTTATTTTTGTACTATAGGCTATTACAGAGAATAGAAGTTCAAGTTTAAACATTTATTGTGAATGCTGTAGGCCTGTAAATAACATAAAACCTATATATAGGAAAATTTGCCAGTCTAAGCTTACCAGATTTTCTTCTTTATTAAGCCTTAACATTTTCTTGTACATCTGTATTGCCCTGTGTGTACCTATCAAAGTTACATTCACATCCAATATGTATTATTTACTTTTTTTCCCCAAACATGACCACTACCCTAATTTAGAACCTCACAGTTGTCCATGGTTATTACCCTGTCTCTCATTTCTTCTTCTCCAATAGAAGGTATGGATAGTAGGATTTAGATGCTGAAATCCTGTTCCAAATCTTTAGTGTGCGGTTGACCGTGTTTTGATCAAAGAAGTTCTATCCTGTTCCTCCATGCTGCATCTCTAGTTTCTCTCTTGGCCAGATCCATTTTAATTGGAGGACTGATTAAATCCCGTGGGTTCAAATACCACAAAGACTATATTCCTAAATCGTTATATACATCTCTTCCTTAGTTTCAGACTCACTGCCTACAGTATATAACCACGTGGATAGATGGACAAGAACATCTCAAACACAGCATGACCAAAAATAACTCATCTTGTTCCCCTTGAAACTGGCTTCTTAACTTGCCAAGAAATGGTGCTGGAACAACTAGGCATACATAGGTAAATAACTGGACCCACATATCTCACACCATATGCAAAAATGAACTCAAAATGGAACATACACCTAAAATATAAATCTTTAAAACTTCTATAGTAAAACATTGGATTAAAAAATTTAAAACTGTGGACAAGGCAATGATTTCCTTGAGAAGACACATAAAAGAAAAGTTTGATAAATTAGACTTAGTCAAACCTAAGTACTTCTACTCTTTGAAAGCATCATTAGAAATATAAAAAGACAAGCCACAGAATGGAGGAAAATATTTGCAAATAACATATGTGATAAAGGACTTGTATTCAGAATATATAAACAACTCTTAAAATTCATCACTAAAACAAACAACAATAAAGAATGGGCCAATAACTTGAATAGACCCTTATCAGAGTTATGATCTTATAAGCACATGAAAAGTTATTCAACACCATTATTCATTAGAGAAATGCAAATCAGAACCACAATGAGACACCACTATATACCTATTAGAATGGCTAACATGAAATACCAGTAATACCAAATTCTGATAAAGATGCAATGCAGCTGGGACTCTTTTTCATGGCTAGTGAGAATGCAGTGCCACAGGCACAATGGAAAGGTTTGGCAACATCTTATAGTGCTAAATCCTAACCTATACAACCAAGAAATCCCACTTCTTGGTCTTTACTCATGAGAAATGGAAACAAATATTCATATAGACTTGTACTTGAGTATTCACAGCAAATTTATTTATAAAAGCCCCAAACTGGAAACAACCCAAATGTCCATCAATTGGTGAACAGATAAACAACGTATGATATATACAATGGGATGCTACCTAGTAATACAAAAGGACAAACTACGGATACAAGCAACAACATGGATGAATCTCAAAAGCATTAAGTGGAAAAGTCAAACAAAAGACTACATACTGTATGATTTCACTTAACGTGAAATTCTGGAAAGGCAAATATCTGTCAGGACAGGAATCAGATCAGTGGTTGCGAGATCTGGGGTAAAGGAAAGTGAGTGACTTCAGAGAAAGGTGATGGGAATATTCTATATCCTGACAGCTGAGGAAGTTACATCACTGTATATGTTTGTCAAACCTCAGAACTGAACACCTAAAAGGGGTGAATTTACTACATGTAAATTATACCTCAATAAATCTCACATTAAAGTTAAAAAAAATTTTTTTAAAGTCTCCCCCACCCCCCAAAATGGCTTCTCCTCCCATGCGCTCTTACTTCAGGAACTAGTTCCACCTTCCAACCAGGACCCCAACCCTGATATCTGTGTTGTAATTGATTCCTTTCCTACAACGCCAATAACAAACAGTTACAAAGTCACACAAATTGTTCCTTCATTAAAACTCCTAAACCTCTCTTTGCCTCTGCATTCCCACTGTTTCTCTTTTGTCCACACCATTATCTCCACTTGGCTGGATTATTGTGACATCCCTGATCGGCCTCTCTGCTGGAATGGCCTGTTCCACTGCTGCTGGGTGGATGTATCAGAAATGCACACTTCCTCACGGCATTCTCCTGCTTAGAGCTGTCCTGTATTCCCCATTCATTGCCTATAGGATTAACACCACCCTCTCCTCATGCTCTGACCCTTGCTTACTTTTTCATTCTCATTTACCATCACCCTCCCATAAATACCCTGTGCACTGTAACCTCACAATACTTCTTCAGCTTGCATGAAGAAGGTGCGGTTCTTGGCATGAGTTATGCAAAACTCTCCACTGTATCAGGTATTCTCTTGTTCCACTCTTCACTTAGCCAGCAGAGTCACCCTTACAGACTCTATGCAAGCACACCATCACTCTGGAAAAGGTTTCCTGAAATCTCTGTCTGGGCAGCACTTCCTTCTGTGTATCCTCATGGTACCCCATGCCTTGAACACAGAACTTGCTTAATATTAAATTGTAAATCTAACCTTAGGAATGCAGGTCCCATGTCTTTTTCAGTCACTTTTACCAAGAACTCAGCATAGTTCCTGTTTCATAGTTGAACCAAATTTTTTTTTGGGCAAGTGTTCAATAGAAATCTCCACTAGACAGAATTCCTGGACACACAGCATGAAGGAACCCTCCTGAAATGGGGTTGTTAGGGTGATGGAGTGGGAATATTTGAAGTTGTAGATTTCCTGGTGTTGGTACTCTCTGTAATCACAGGCTCCCAGGACCTCACTCACTCACTGCTTCTGCCACCAGTGGGTGCAAGCAACTCCTAAGCCATTCCCCATATCCAGGCCCACATGGATTTTTCTCTGACCCAGGTTATTTCATGGCCAAGGGTTTGTAAATCACGGCATGAAACTTGCATTTGTGCAGAGTTCCTTGAAGAGGATTGTTAGAGAAATAATCCAATAAGCAGGATGTTTTAATAGGGAAGAGTAGGAATTTGATTCTACTCCAACTATAGAGGAGTTTTTGCTATCTGCCAGGCTGACCAACACCAAATTTTAATGTGAAGTGTAGCATATAAATGGGTCTACTTTTAAGCACTTATTGCCTGTGAAAAACTTCCGTTAATGCAACTAGGGGTTGTGTGCCCTTGTGAAGGAGAGAAGTGAAGCCCAGAAGTGTCCGCTTATGGCTTCGGGAAATGCTAACAGAGTCCCCTGGAAGTCAGCTTCCTGGTTTTTTCTTCCAGAGCCAACTCACTTCTCCCCTATTAAGCAAAAGACTCTGACTCCCGAGGAAATGTGTGTGTAAGTAGGTGACTTTGAAGCAAGGCAAGAACAGGGAGTCATCCTAGATAAAGGTCGATTGGGAAGATAAATGTTCCCTCTGTGTCCATACTTCACACAGGTGAATAGAGTGATAGTCAACCTGTTTATTTTCCAGCAAAGGGGATGTGGCCATGTGACACATGAAAAAAGAGCCTGCATTTACCTCCCAGATATTTGACCCTGTCCTTTTGAGAGCTGCTGGGCATATTTCAAGTCTAAATCCACAGGAGAGTGTTTCCAGAGCTCATGGCCCCAACATTTAAACAGAGATGCATTAAGGAAATCCAATTCCATGACCTTCCTCTGAGTCAAGTACAAAACACGCATCTCATGTCGTTTTTTGGTAATGTGACTTGACTGTCATTTTTCTTCCCACCATACTGCCTGGTAGTTTCTATCAAGTTCCTACCTTAGGAGCTCCTGTAGGAAGCACATGATTAATCTTTTATAGACCTATTCACCTAGGTTTAAAAGTAGTTTGTTTACAGCATTGTCCTTCCGTGAACTCTGAGTCCCCCCGGGTCTGTGTTTGTTGAGCCGAGGTCCTGGCTGAAAGGAATGATGGGTTCAGTTCAGTCCGAGAAAACATTTATAGCTACTTGTTTTCAGCTCAGAGGGGGTGATTTTTAGCAACAGAGTTAGTGACTGATAAAAGTGTATTTTGTTTATAGGCATCTTGACCCTCGTGTGTCTATCTGCATTTGTGTGAGGGACCATGTGCCCTTGTGAGGTGGGGGAGGGGCACTCTCAGCCTGAACAAAATTGTGTCCCATTCTAGCGTCATGGCTTTCCAAGGTTTTTTTTTTTTCCTTAAGTAGCAGAAACCTGTTGTCAAAATCTCCTAAGAAACTAACGTATTGAACAGATAAATTGGGAGGTATTTTAGTAGCAGAATGTATTTTTTTAAGGTCAGTACTTGATATACAGTTAATCAATGAAAGCAGGGAAGTGTTTGAAGAACGCAGAAATTTGAAACTGCTAGTGATTGATGACAATTGCCATCTTTTATCAGTTTCAGCATCTGCTTTATTTCTGTTTTTTCATATTTAGGTTGTACTGTATCAAGAAAAGCCAGATTTACATAGGTCCATAATTGTAAGTTGTAAGTTTTCTAACGGCTTGCCTTACAATCTCAGAATACTCTTCCATTAAAAGAAAAGGTCAGGGAAGCTTTATTCTGAGAGCTCAATAAACATGAAGTTACCTGGAAGCTCCAGTGAACACGTTGGTATTTTCCTTTAAGTTAAAATTTGAGATATAACATATTTGCATGTCAACAGCACAACAGTTTGATAAATACAAACATTTAAAAAAAATGAGATTTGCGAGTTCTGGTGCTATGGCATATAGAGTAAACACACTCTACCCTGTCTTTGCCACTAAAAGAAATAAGAAATCCTGGACAGAATGCATGAAGCAGCTGTTGGAAGATTCTGAAAAGTAAATGGTAGCAGGCAGATTGTGAAAGGAGACCAGAATTTGAAGTTCAACCAATCTGGTGGTGAGGACGTTTCTCTCTTTATTCTCCTCTGATAGCAACAGGTTTGGACTCAAAAGGAGCCTCGAACATGGAGATGCACACTGGGTGTGGAAACAAAAACTGAAGAGACTCCTGTCTTCTGGTCTGAGGAGCAGGAAAAGGGTACCTTCAGGTTAGAGAAAGTGGGAGAAGTCTTTGGGATTTCCCCCCTTTTTCCTTGCCCTATCTCCAGGTAGAACAATGAAAACAGCAGTAACCAGACAGGTGCCTAAAATTCTAAGAGAGGAAGCCCTTCTTTCTGACCAGAATACCTATGGCCCCAAGAGTGTGGAGTGACTTTCCACAGTTTTGGGTTTTTTTGTTTCTCTCTCTCAGTGTGTGCTCCCTCTGCTTGCCCTCGGGCAGACACAATTGCGGGAGGTCATGGTAGAGCAGTGAAATTTAAGTCCCAGCTTTCTGGCTGGAGGACTGGGAAGAAGGGCCCAGAGAGCCTGGAAGTGTTGAGGAGATCATGAAGAGAAGAGAGGTCAAGAAGAGATGTTAAGAGTATAATCTCATAAAGTTATATATGAATTTTCTGGTTTCCCTTCGGAACTACACATGCATGAATCTGACCCTAAGCAGCATAACACAGGCTTTGAGAACTAAGCTACAGGGTAGTTCATCACTGAGTTCCCACACTGGCTACTCTGGCCCAGATGCAGGACAGACCTCAATAACACAACAAACAGTTTGAAACTTGAACTGATAATGTAACTATAGCCCAGAGAAGGCAGGTTAGAACTTAAAGCCTGGACCTCTAACCTAGGTGATTGCCTACTAAAGCAAACGAAAGTCAACCTTCTTAGGATTCAAAATGCCCAGGATACAACCCAAACTTACTCAGCATTGGAAAAACCAGGAAAAATTCAACATTGAAGAGAAAAACGAACAGACTCCAACCTTCAGAAAGCAGAGATGTTGGAATTATCAGACAGAGACTTTAAAGAAGTCAATATAATCATGCTTTGAGAAATAAGGTAAAACGTTCTTGAAATTAATAGAAAGAAATTCTCAACAAAGAGATAAAAGATATAAAGAATCAAAAGGAAATTAAGAACTGAAAAATACAATATCCCTTCCCGCCCCCAATTCACTAGATGGGCTAAGTAGCAGAATGGCTGTGACAGAGAAAAAAGCCAGTGAGTTTGATGATAGATCAATAGAAATTATCCAATTTGAACAGCAGAAAGAAAAAAGATTGAAAAAAATAAACAGTCTTAGGAACCTATAGAACAATACGAAAAATGAGATTTGGAAAACATATTTGTGGATCAAAGACATTTATAAACATTAAGTCAAACTACTGGTTATATGCAAGGGAAAAGTTTCCCTTTCTCTGAGTAATTGGTATGTTACTGTTTAAAGACAGTGAGAGAAATGTAACATATCACTGCATATTTCCCTTGTCATTTTGGTTACCAGGAAACTGTGAGTTAAATTTAAGGCCCAACTATAACTGTTAGTTTACAACCTTCCAGACAGCTTTTTATTTATTTTCCAGTATGAAAGACAAGGAAAAAAAATAAAAGGGATGAAATTAGAAAAGAATAAGCAAAACTGTTGCTATTAGCAGATGACATGATTGTCTTCATAGAAAACTTACAGAATCTAAAAAAATGCTAGAACCGATAAGTGAATTTAGCAATACCAGTGGCTACAAAGTCAATATACAAAAATCAATTGTATTTCTAAATGTTAGCAATGACCAATGAAAATTTAAAAGAATCATATTTTATAAGAACATCAAAACAACAGATACCTAGGAATAACTTTAAGGAAAGATGTGAAAGACTTGCACAATAAACACTACAAAATATTGCTGAGGATGATTAAAGCAAATTGAAAAATGCAGTTATACCGTGTTCATTTTGATTTTCAAATGTTGAACCAACCTTGCATTCCTTGTATGAAACCCTCATAGCCATGAAGTATTAACCCTTTATTTATTTCTGGATTAGATTTCTTTAAATTTTACTAAATATTTTTGTTTTTATGTTCATGGTTTGTGCTTTGCTTATAAAACTCATTTTTTGATATCAGGGTTATGCTAATCTCATAAAATAGTTTGGGAAAATTTCAGTCCTTCTCTGTTTGCCAAAAGAAATTCTGTATGATTGGTACTATTTTATTTGTTCTTTAAATGTTTGTTAAAATTAAACTGAGAGGCTATTTGGAACTGGACTTCTCATTGTGGGAAGAGTTCTAATTATTAATTTAATTCCTTAAATTAAGGGCTATTCAGATTATCTGCATCTTCTTGCATCAGTTACACTAATTTACATCTTTCAAGGAATTTGTCCATTTCATCTGATTTATCAACTTTATTGGTGTGAAGTTTTTCATAATATTCCTTTACTATTTTGTTTTTTTAATGTGGTATCTCTAGTGATGTCATCTTTCATTCTAGGTACTGGTAATTTATGCTTTGTCCTTTTATTTTTGATCAATCTAGTTAAAGGGGTTATAACATTTTTGTTATTTTCAGACAACTAATATTTGTTTACATTTATTTGTTATAGTTTTGGTCTATTTCCTATTTCACTGGCTTCTACTCTACTCTTTTTTGTTTTTTTATCATTTTACTTATGTTGGTTTAAAATTGCTTTTCTTTGCTTAGCTTCCTAAGGAGAAGTTCAGATATGTGGTTTTATACTTTCCCCCATTCCTGATAAAAGCATTTAGAGCAATAAGTTTACCTCTAAGCACTGCTTTATTTATATCCCACAAATTTTCAAGTGATATATTTTCATTATTATTCAGTTTTAAATATCTTAAAATTTCCTTTAAAATTAACATTTTAAGGGAATTCCCTGGCGGTCCAGTGGTTAGGATGCTGTGCTTCCACTGCAGGGGGCCTGGTTTCAATCCCTGGTCAGGGAACTAAGATCCCATAGCCAAGCAGCGCAGCCAAGAAAAAAAAAAAAATTAACATTTTAAGTCAGCATTTAACACAAGATTAAATTTCCACTAAGTGCAGAAATTTGACTGTGTCCTCAGCCCAACCTTTCTAGCTTTAGGAACTATTACATGGGTATGTAAATTGCAACAACCCTAATGGAATGTAATTTTTCCATATCTATTTCTAGAGCCTTAAAAATATTTAGGTCCTTTCCACTAGTTACCCTACTACCATCCTTTGTAAATAATATGAAAGAGAGAAAAAGCCTTATGCATAAATCCATTCATTCAGTGTTACATACATTATAGAAAACCTGAAACAGTATATCCAAAAAGGACATGATTTTTTGAATTACAAACTCGAAAAAAGATATATTTGCTCTGCTAATTGAATATTTATCAAGAGTTTATAGTAAGAGAGGAAGAGGCATATGTTGTAATATCTAGGGAAAAATCAGGGTATAGAAATATATGTATAGTCTTAACAGCTGAAGAAAGATGTCTACTAAAATGAATTCTTTGACCTATAAGTTATTCAGGAGTGTTTGGCTTAATTTCCAAATATTTGAGGAATTTCTATATATCTTACTACTATTTTCTAGTTTAAGTCCATTGTGGTCAGAGGCCATACTCTGTATGATTTCACTTTTCTAAATTTATAAAGCCATGTTTTATGGCTCAACATACAGTCTACTTCAGTTACACATTAACTTGTAAAGAATGTGTGTTCTGCTGTTGTGTGGGTGCGGCATTGTGTAAATATTAGTTAGGCTAAGTTAATTGATAATGTTGCTCAGATTTCATTTTTTACTGATTTTTGTCTATTTTTATTGATTACTGAGAGAGTTGTGTTAAAACATAATATAAATTGGAGTCGGTATATTCAATTCTGTCAGTTTTTGCTTCATATATCTTGAAACTCTATTATTGGATATATACATATTCAAAACTGTTATGTCTTTTCCCTGAACTGGCCTCTTTATCATTATAAAATGTCCCTTTTTATCTCTGGTCCTTGTTTTGAGGACTACTTTGTTATCTACAAAGCCACATGATTAGGTTTGTATGTGTAATATTTACTATCTTTTACTTTGAACTTTTATGTATCTTTATATTTGAAGATATAAGCAACATATAGCTTGATCTTTATTTTTTTATCTAGTCTGATATCCTCTAACTTTGAATTAGAGTCTTAATCCACTTTATTAATGAATTATTGACACGATTGGCTTTAAGTCTACCATTTTGCTATTTGTTTTTATTACTTGACTACATTTCAGTATTACATTTTGCTTCTTCAATTAGCTTTTTATCTATACCATTTTGTTTTACTTTTTTTTCATGTTTGCTCGAGGGATTACAATATATATTCTTAACACATTACAATCTACCATGAATTAATATTACACCATTTCATCTATATTATAATTAACTTATGATCATATGCTCCCATTTACCCCATTCCATTCTATGTGCTATTATTGTCACATTTTACTTATATATTATAAATGCATAATACCTTTTTATTATTTTTTCTAAAGTTACTTATAGTTTAAATAAATTAAATTAAAAAGTCTTATATTTTACCCACATATTTACATTTCTGTTGCTTTTCATTTCTTTATGTAGATCCGTGTTTCCATCTGGTATAGTTTTCTATTAATTTATTAATAGAACTTAATTAATCATTAAAGGACTTCCTTTAATATTTATTACAGTATAGGTTTGCTTGTGATAATTCTTTCACTTTTTTTTGAAGGTTACTTTTATTGGATATACTATTCTAGGTTGACAGGTTGTCTTACTTTAACATTTTATTTTTTAATTTTTTAATATTTATTTATTTTATTTATTTGGCTGTGCCATGTCTTAGTTGTGGCATATGGAATCTTCATTGCCGTGTGTGGGATATGTAGTTGTGGCATGTGGGCTCTTAGTTGCGGCCTGCAGGATCTAGTTCCCTGACCAGGGATTGAACCTGGGCCCCCTGCATTGGGAGTGCCGAGTCTTAACCACTGGACCACCAGGGAAGTCCCTTATTTTAGCGTTTTAAATGTATCATTCCATTGTCTTCTGGTTTGCACCATTTCTCTTGGGAAGACAGTAGTTGCTTTTATCATTGTTCCTTGTAGACAATGTGTGCTTTTCTTTGGCTGCTTTTAGGATTTTCTCTTCATCTCTGGTTTTTACCTAATTTATCCTAATATATGTAGGTGTGGGTTTTAAAAAAATTTTTTTTGACGTGGACCTTTTTTTTTTTAAGTCTTTATTGAATATTGCTTCTGTTTTATGTTTTGGTTTTTTGGCTGCGAGGCGTGTGGGATCTTAGGTCTCTGACCAGGGATTGAACCCACACCTCCTGTATTGGAAGGCAAAGTCTTAACCACTGGACCGCCAGGGAAGTCCCTAGGTGTGGTTTTCTTTGTCTTTCTTACTTGGTTTTGTTGAACTTCTTGTATCGGTTGGTTGATATTTTTCATCAAATTTAGGTAAATTTTAGCCATTATTTCTCCAAATACTTTTGTTTTGCCCTAATTTTTCTCTTCTTTACTTGTGGGACACAAATTATGTGTATAGTGGCTTGATGTTTTCCCACATGTCACTGAGAGTCTGTTCATTATTTTTCAACCTTCTTTTTCTCTATTTCAGTTATGATTTCTACTACCCTATCTTCAAGTTCACTTTCTTCTGCAGTGGCAAATTACTTGTAAGCTCATCCAGTGAATTTTTTCTTTCAGTTATTAGATTGTTCAACTCTAGAACTTCAGTTGTTTTTTTTAATAGTGTCCCTTTGTTTACGGTTAGGTATGTTCGCTCATTATGTCCATCTTCTAAAGAAGTCCTTAAACGTAATAGCTATTTTGAATTGTCTGCTAATTTTAAAATATGTATCATCTCTGGGTCTATTTCTGTTGATTTTCCCCCCCTAGTTGTGGGTTAAATTTTCCTTCTTTATGCATCTAATGTTTTTAGATTATGTGTTGCATATTGTGATTAACAAACCTGTGTTATTTGGGTACCTAAGCTAACTTTGTATTAAGGGCAGGGAAACAGATATTTGCAGATGCATGAACCTAGAGAAGGAATCCAATCTGAAGACGGAGGTTACATTTAGGAGAGTCTTCCAGGAAGAAAGATGCCTGAGTTGAATTTTAAAGTGGGCAATGGCCAGTCGCAGGGAAGGACCAGAGGGGCACCAGAAGACGGCATAGCCGAAGCAAGAGAAAGGCACAGAGAATAGAAAGTCCGCATCATATTCTTTTTCACCTCTGTTCTTTTGGTGACTCGGAATCTAAGGAATTTGGTGCTTCATACCTTTGGGTTTTAGCAATAAGTTTTGTTAGAGCAAGTCTAGATGAGATCTTACTACAGTTGGCTAGAGGCCCAGTTGAATGACGGAGTATTTAGAAAGGTCTCTAAACTCTGGCTGTTCAAAATTCTTATGTTTTGCAGCACTGTGTGACTACTGTAATCTCCATTTAGGTCATATTGCCTGAGCATGTGCACCTTAGTACATGTTCTGAGAATATACAACTTATTATTTTGCCAAAGACTTAGGGGATCCCTACATACATTTCTGGAACCCCTTCTCTGAGCAGCTTCGTCTTCTGTGGTTCCCTGTTCTACAAATCAACCTACTTCATCAGCCCTGATTTCCTATCTATAACTCTTCAGCTTATCAAGGCCTCAGAGTTCTGCTTGGGAACCACCTCCGTACTTTGTTGTCCAGAAACTAACTTCAAGCAGAAATGTGGGGTGCTGATGGCAATCATCACATATATATTTTTTCTCTCAGGGATGACAAGTCATGTGTCTACTGTTTTCCAACAAGTGAAAATAACTTATTCGTATATTTTGTCTAGTTTGAGAGTTGTTTACAACAGCAGGGCTAGTCTGGTACCAAAGTACTCCCTCATGATTACAAACAGAAGTCTCACTTACTTGTTTTTGATTAACTTAAACCTGTTATTTAAAGTAGCTGGAGATTAACTAAATCTAAGTGCTATTTCTTCTCATAGTCCTTAAAACAAGTCAAAATCATATGTAAGCAACTAAAATTTCAAGGGCTAATAAGATCATTGAATATATGTAATTAATGTTACTATACTAATAAATTCTACTGTGAAAACATATATTGGTATTTAAGCTTGAATTTTGACTTAGGCATGATAATATTTAAAACTCTTTCAAGGAAGAATTTTAAAAAGGCGACCCAACAGCTTTCTATAGATTGAATGTTGGAAGTTGTGTTTTGTTTTTTTTTTTCCATTTGGAAGCATTGATTTCTTCCCTGCATGGGTTTTTATGTGATGCACTGATTGACGTGGCTGCCTTAGGATGGTAAGTCCATTGCATTTCATATTTTATCATCTCTGAACATCTTGATTCAAGCCTTAGAGTCATTGATTGATTATAGTGTTGTCGTGAACATTGTGATGGGTTGTTTTGTTTTAAAATTTAACCTCTGTGGGTAAAGTGAAGGAAAGAGGTCTGTTATTTTTTAGACCCTGCTTCACGTGGTTACTTTGTGACAATTTATTTAGATTCCTAGAATTTGTGATTTGTGGTTCTTTAGGCAAGTGCCAGGAGAAGTTAATCTTTCTTCTTAGTAGAGGCAAAAAGTTTTCAGGAAGCAGAGAACGCTCTCGTTTTCCCCAGGTCACACTGGCATGCAGAGTCATTCAGGGTGCAATATGTCACAGAACATGGCTCTGAAGAGTTAACCACATTGTTTGGCTCCCAACCTACCAACCAATGGAACAAGAGCTGAGCTGAGGATTGCCTGAGCTCAAAGATTATAGAAACAGAAAACTTGTAGGTATCCCCATTCGTACTTTCCATAGTACTACTTTGTCTCTGCCAAAGCGTAGTTTCCTTTGTCCAGAGGCGAGGACTATTTCCTCAGCCTCTCACTAGCCACTCATCTAAAACTGGGTATTTCTTAGGTCTAACATATAGAGCAACTCATATAATCTCAGTTTTTATTCTCTTGTAAAAGGAACTAGGGAGAAATGTGGAAATATACACGTTATGATGATAATATTTATTATACTTTAAAAATAGTTCCTAAAATCATTGACTTGCCATACTTGGTCAGGTTTGCTGTTTTCTCTATCTTTCTGAGGCTACTAAAGCTACATTTCTTTAAAGAATAGTTCACAATTCAGACTTTCTCCCTAGTTAATCTGCCTGAATTACTGATATTTTGGTGTATTTTAATATTGGGACTCAAAATGGGCATTTTTTTCTTTTTAGTTTTCAGTGCAATTTAGATTTGTTAAATGGTTGTACCAAGAAATTGTGTTATTCATTTAATGTTAAGAATGCTCTTAGATAATGCTCAGAATCTATTGATGTAATATGTTTATTTGCTTATAGAATTCATTGTTTTCTAATCCCACATATGAATAATCCACAGATATGAGAAGCTCATGCCTCCATCTATTTCGTAGTGCCCTTAACTCACTGTCCTGGAATACACTCTTGTATGGAAAACAGTGGAATGGGTGGACTAAAGAATTCCTCTAATTTTCCACACCTACGAATATATGGTCTATCAGACCCACTTGCCCTTTGGAGATCTCATAATGACCCGGCATCAGAAGGGGAGTTGAGATTTCCCTGAATTCTCCTGTCCTCATACATTTTCCCTGCTTTCTACTCTGAAGGTTTGTTAGGACTCTTGCTTCAGACCAAAGATTATCTAGTCTTTTAAAAAACGTTTCTAACTTGGAATCAGTAGCAATCTTTTTCTTCCCACCTGCAAAGAAAGAGAGAAGGAGACTCTTTAATAACAAAATAATAATAACTAAATTTAGTACAAGTCAGAATTTACAGTGGAGTTTCTAATAAAATCCTCACAGCAACCCTGGGAGGCAAGCGTCTTTTTTATTAACACCACTGTACAGAGGAGGGGATGGCGGATTGGAACCATATTATACAAAGATGTGATGGAATGTAAAAATGAGGATAGCTTGATAAATGGGTAGAGAGTTTTGAAATTTTGAACATTAAGTTTTGTTTTTGATTGAACTAAGGAACCAGAAAGGATCTGTGAAGTCCAGCTCAGTAGGCTTATATTTCATGCATAGAGACTTAGACCCAGGGAGCCAGGAACCTCCCACAGGTCGAAGGACTCCCTGGTCTCAGAGATGGAACTGGGCGCACTGGCTAAAAGAGCAGCCTCCAGGGCAGAGCCGAATATCTACGTTCCCATCAAGTTGCTTCCTCTTAATCATTTCTCAGCACTTCTGTCCAGACTCAGCATAGGAAGAAAGCCTCGCTTGTTGAGGACACAGTAAGGGCAAGTATATCCTGCCCTGAAGTCACCTTTTCTCTGAGGCATAGGGTCTCTCAAGACCCTCATTAAAATGAAACTCCGTGGGGTAGGAGGGGAAAGACATCTAGGCAATAGGCTCCATGATCCCACTAGCATGAATTAGCTGGTCCAATAGGTTTGCTTTCACCTTGCAGTCTGACTTCCAAGGTGACAGCTGGCTGGGCTGGCACCTTTTTATTGGGTAAGAAAGGAAACGAAAGGCTAAAGGGCACAGAATTGGAGAAGGTGAACCTAAGTGGGTCACCATGATGGACAGTCCTGGGGAGTTCACTGGGCATTGGGCAACTGGTTTTGTCAGGTTGGGAGGACACCAGGCTTCACTCAGTTCTGCACAGGGCCAGTTCTATCCGAATCTTTTAATGTGACTCCAGGGATTGATTGGTCATTCATTCATTTATCAAACATTCTGGATTTACTTTTTTTTCAAGGAATTTTTGCTGAGCTTATTATAGTTAGAGGAGATTAATTAATTAAGCCAATGTCACATTATTGTGTTCCAAATATAGAAAGGCATAGTGCTAGACACTGAGAGAACACAAAGTAGAAAGTGACATAATTCTTGTCTTCAAAGAGTCTACAGTCTAGTACACAAGTAATGAGATAAAAGGGAGGCAGAGGTAGGTACTCAAGGAAGTATACAGAAAGCATTGTAAAATCCAAGGATGGAGAACTTTTGTGTAGCTGAGGGGGATTAGAGAAGGGTCCATAGGAGAGGCGGCATTTGAACTGGCCCTTGAAGCTTGAGAAGAATGTCACTCCCAAATGCATATCTTTATGCCACATGTCTCCCCTGAGCCCTGACTCATAGCTACAACTGCCCTGTCTGCATCCTCATGCAGATACCAAATAGGCATCTCATCCTGACATGCCTATAATTAGGCTTTTGATTTTACCACCCCAAACTGGCTTGTCTCCCAGTTTTACCCATCTCCATTCTTCCACTTGGTCAGGGCTTTTCTCTTCTCCGAAATCTACCCCTTTCATTTTTTGCCAAAGCCACACGTTATGCCTTCAGTAGATGATTGCTGTGTGAGACTTAAATTTTTGATGTGTTAATGAGACTGATAAATAGCTAAAAAAAGACTCAATAGTATTTAAATTAAAGATCTGATGAAAGATGATGTTTTCTATTTGTAAGACAGTCCACCCAGAGTCTGTCTGATCTGTACCTATGACTTTAAACGTACCTGTATTTTAT
Source organism: Leucopleurus acutus (assembly GCF_964270905.1). Taxonomy (NCBI): domain Eukaryota; kingdom Metazoa; phylum Chordata; class Mammalia; order Artiodactyla; family Delphinidae; genus Leucopleurus; species Leucopleurus acutus. The sequence continues at coordinate 130,936,763 of NC_139142.1, read as the reverse complement.
AGGAATTAATATATTCAAAAGATTTTTGTCACACTTAACCATTACCAAGTGTGATCTCACTGTGCATTATCGTCTGATTTAACAGCAAGAACATTGACACAGATATCTTAATTTTCTTATTCTACAGATGAGGAAACTGAAGGAGAATGAGTGACTTACCTGTCATCTAACAGGTAGTTCATGGAAGAGCCTAGACTCACATAGCCTGGCCCCAAAGCCTACAGGGTGGCTTGGAGCCTCCAGGCAATCAGTGGTTCAGTCTGAGTGAAGGGGCAGTAGTAGATTACGCTAGAGAAGAAGTTTGGGAATTACTTATGGAGAGCCTTAAATACCACTCAACAGTTAGGACTCTTCTAAAACTGAGATTTCCACGATAGGACCAACTCCTTCCAGGAGTATGCTAGGCAGTCCATTCAGGCACAGCAAAATATTAAAACCTGTATTCAGATTTGTAAACCTCGTCTTTCATATTAATATTTTTGTTAATGTCTTATAATATGGTAGTGTATTTTCAGACAGGAATACACACAAACACATACCTGTATCTCAAAATTGTTTTTATTGGTAAGAGTGAAATGATACTTTTTGAGCAAGACAGTATCATGATGACTGCAGTTGCTTGGGAAAATTTATTGTGTCTCCGGAGCTGGGGACTCAAAGAGAGCCCCATGCCCAAGGGCTCTCGAGCACCTCAGTCGGTCTGGTTTGTATGGGAAGCCAAAGTGAGACAATACAAGTGAAAGTACCCTAAGGTTGTAAAATAAATCAAAAGCATGCCAAAAGATGCAAACAGAATTTGTCTTTAAAACTGCCCAACAGCTGATGCTAGATTCTTGGAAATCAAGGTCTGTGTTAAAGGCTTAGAGGAGAAACTTAAAAAGTAAGATGAGCAACTTGGCACTGATGCTATGGAAACTCTTTTCAGATCTGACTGAGAAAATTTTGAATTGTTTGTTTACTTGGCATTCCTACTGTCTGTTCTAGAATCCTTAGAGCCTTATCTGTGGAAAAATAAAAACACTTTAGAAAGTGGAGCTGTGATTTGAAACACCCGAACTAGTTTTTAAGGCATCTTTACCTTTTTATACAGGATAGCATGTATTATTCTGTGGTCCAGCGCTGATAAAACATTAGCAGGAAGGCACGTGGTGTAGGAATTAGAGGGGTGAAGAAATTGACTACCCAAGCATTAATAAGTAGGAGGTTCCATTTGTTCTAACCCCTCTGCAGCTCCAACATTTTTTTGTGCCCAGCCATGAAGGCGACATTTTCCTGTTTCTCAGAACTGAGCTGAACCCGTGTTTCAGGAGCTCTGGCTCTGGCTCCTATTCTATGAGGAACAAAGTGGCAAACTTTCTAATTTAGTTAAAATTCCTGTAACTTAAGAACCAGCTCAAAAGGATCTTGATGCAGAACAGTCTCTTTGCCAGAGTGAGGACTCCACTGGCGTGACAACTATTTTTAGGGAGAATGCTGGCAGGCAGCATCCTAATGAAAGGCACAACAGAAGTAGCCTAAATGCCTTCCTGCTCTGTCCAATCTCGACTGGAGAGAAGGCTGCTTTTACAATCACATTTTTCCTGAGTTCAAAGATGTTATGTGTCTCTGCGTATTGCGTCTGCTTCAACCCCTGCTGAGTTCCATGGAGGGAAAAACAAAGATGCCATTTGTAAACCCATGGCTTAATGGTGGTTGTTGGTTGGTCAGGAATGATCAGTTTTGGGCTCAAGGAAAGTCGTATTGAGAGACATCAAATCTGAAGTGTAACTGAAGAAAATACTCGGTAAACCTGTGTCCCTGTAAAGCAGTGAAATTGAACCTTTTCTTGGAGGAAATAATGCATTTATTGTTATGAATGCCTTTGTTGAAGGCAAGAGTTTTTTTGTCAGAACAAAGGAGTCTACTTAAACAACAGGAATATAAACAGGACCTTCTTTGCTGACTACTGCTGGCTTTAGGATTCTTGTGGTTTGGCTTCTTGTAGGAGAATTTTAGCTGGAAGAGCAGAGGACAGCAGGAGCCCTGAACAGGGTGGAGGTCAGGAGACCTGGTCTGGTTTGTCTCTGTCAAGAACTGACTCCTGAGTTTGAGTTTGAGCTAGAGCTTCTGCTCTCAGGCCTCAGTTTCTGCTCCTATACGTGGTACTTCTCATGTAAAGTGGTGCTTCCCGAGGCACCCCCAGCTCCAAGAGTATGACTCTGTACCTATCATTTTCCATGCTCCTTTTTTCACGAGACATGAGAGTAACTTCTTTCCTCCAACAATGGAGCCCTGCTCTGGTCTGGCCCTGTGTTTTCCCAGTGGGGTAGGCAGATCAGCACCAAGTACCATCTTCCACCGAGTCTACCTCACCTTTGTTTGTATGCTGCACCATTATGTTACCTACCACTTAGAAAAAACTGCATAACAACTCCACCTATTACACTTTGGCTATCAATTGCAGGATGCATCCTGAGTTCAGAAATGCCAAATAAAAAAAATAATAGTGTGCACCTGAGTTTGATGCGATGTAGTGTAGCGATTAGTAGAACAGGTACTGGGGAAAGCCCCAGACAGAGGGCCTGGGAAGGGTGTGGTTCAAAGTTTTTCCAAAGGCTTCTGGGTCTGTTGAGGGGCAGGATGGCCTTAGAAGCCAGACTGCCTGCCAGAGTTTCATTCCCAGCTCTGTTGCTTACTGGCTACATGACCTAAGGCAAGTTTCTTCATATCTTTGTAACTCAGTTTGCTCATCTGTAAAATGGGGGATAAGGATAGTAATTGCTTCATAGGACTGTGGTAAGGATTATGTTAATGAGTAGATGTAAAGTATGTGGAACAGAGCCAGGCACTTAGTAAACAGTCCCTGAACGTTCTGATGGATGTGACCCGGTGGTTGATGCCTGGCTCCCCCTCCAGGATATGAGCTCTAGGAAAGCTGGGGACAGGCTTGTTTGCCCCCTCATTGTAGTTCCTAGTGCCTGCCAGTGCCTGCCATATAGTAAGTGCTCATTAAATATTTGCCAAAATGAATTTGCTGTTTGTTATCTCCTGTTGGACATTAGCCAGTATTCACTGACCTCACAAGGCCCTTTCATGAAATGAGCATGACAGAAACCCATTACAATTAGTTTTGGTGCAGTTAACTCTTCGGTCCTTTCAAATGATGGGTGTCTTTGTCTTATCAGCCTGTAGACTCTGGCCTACTAATCAGGACAAAAGTAAATGCTAGAAATAAACAAGTAAGAAGACCTGCTGTACCCAGAGCTCAACTTTCTCAAGGCTCTGTTAATTGGAAGGCAGATGATGTCCTTGAGCGACTCCACAACCCAGATAAGGCTGTCTAAGACAAAGGGACTGTCCCTGCTTTGACAAATGGGACTGACCTTCCAGTCCTGGTAAAACATTTCTGGTTTCAACGAAGTCTGTATCAGGTGGGAGATGATATATGGCTGGAAATATGTAAATCCACAGGCAGGTGTTAACTGGCTGCCCTGCTATGCTGTTAACCCACAATTCACAAGCACCTCCAAGAAAGTAGGGAAGTTGTATCTGCCATCTCTCCAGGCTTTTTAGTGAAGTGTCTGTATTAAGAAACACTTCTGAAAAAGAAAGATTCATTAGTCAAAGATTCTAAGAGTCTCTATCTGACTTAAGACTCTAATTTAGTTTCAAATAACACTTGTCTAAATACAAGATGAGTCAATTAGTAGAATTGGAGGGATATCAAGTTTTTTGGTATGTTTGCATTGGTACTAACCCCAGCAGTCAAGGAAGGTAACTGCAGAAATATCCTTATTCTATCAGGCTGGAAGTTAAATGGCAAACAAGGAATGAGAATTTCACAGTTAATGTGAGTCCAAGGAAGAAAAGATATCTTCTATTATTTGCTTCTCTGTTTGCAGTTTCAGGTAGGAACTTGCTTTCTCATCCATTATCTTTTCCTCTGATCCAACACGTCAGCTTGGTTCTCTTTCTCTGAAGTTAATCCAAATTCCTGTATTTTTTCCAAACTTGCAATTCAATGTCACTCTATTTTCAGATACTTGAACTTTTGAATTCCTAATTGAAATTTTGATTCAATTTTTAAAAATGAGGACCTGGGAGGGCATGATAATTATCTTCAAATAGTTGAAGGTCTGTCATGGGAAAGATGAAAAACATTGTTCTATAAGTATGTAGAACAAGGGACAGATGCTGTAGAGGGAGTTTTTAATTCATTATAAGGATGGATTGTTTGTCAGTCAAGGATGAGCAGAAATGAAATGGGTTATCCCAGGAGATAGTAGTTTCCCACACCAGGACGTTCTCTGGATTTGCTAGGGATTGCAGATTTGGTAGACATTAGTGTTGCTTGCTTTCCAATATCTGACTCTCCTCTCATTCCAGTCACCTAGAAGACTGAAACTCCTGGCCCACTTGTGGTCGGAGTGTGGCCATGTGACTACTGGCTGTTAGGTACAGACCATAATGTTTAAGTGCCAGTATGAGACTTTAAGATTTCTCCTCCCCTGCCAGTGTAATCTAGAAATCACCGACCTAGACGGAGCTTCCATCAGCCTGACTCCAAGGGGGGTAACCGTGAACAGAGACCCCTTATCATCCTGCCCTGGACCTATAGCAAGAAGGAGAGATAAACATTGTGGTTTTAAGCCACCGTGGCATAACTGAACTCATCCTGAACACAGCTAGTGTTCACTTATCCCTGGGCAGCAGTAAGCTCAGGAAGGCAGATTCCTCCCCCAGCCTCAGGGTTGAACTGTGATTGGTCACAGCTAATCATGGCAATTTCATTTCTCTTTTTCAGTGGAATAAACCATCCATGGCTGGCCACATGACCAAGTTCTGTCTGATGAAACTTAAGCGTGGAATTGGGTGGGAGAGGCTTTGAAAAAGATTTTCCTTCCTTACAAAAATAGGGGAAAGAACAAGGAGAGGAATTATTTTCTTCCTGCTTTTGATTGTTTTATGTGAGACTGTGATGGTTGAGGGGGGAAAGTCTTATTTCAGACAGAGAGCATGGTAACTTGTGGAATTCATTATCCCAGGAGGTAGCACAGGCTGTTCTCTGTGATGTGGAATTCCCACTTCCTAAGTCCACGTCTAGCAGATTGATACTTCCACTTGCATGTCTCATGGACTTCTCAAACTCAGGTTCAAAACCTGTTTCTCCCCTTGAGGTCCCTGTCCCAGCTAAAAGAACCACAGTCTTCCCTGTTGCCCAAATCAGAAACCTGGGAGTGACTCATTTCTTCCTGTCCCTCATCAAGTCCTTCATATTTCCTGAATCTATCCATTCCTGTCCCTCTCTATTGCTTCTGCAGTAGCTCAGGCCATCAGCACTTCTGCAAATGGCTATTTACCTAACTTGCTTGCCTCAAACCTAGCTCCCCTCTAGTGTAGGTCCATATGGTAGTCAGAGGGACCCTTCTAAAACAAGTTGATCACATAAGCTTAAAACAACTTGAGTGACTTCCTAATGTCCCCTGGATAAAGTCTCAAATCTGTGGCCAAGACTTTTCATGGTCTAGCTCAGGCTATATCTATAGCCTCAATTTAGACCACTCCCACTTGTCATTTTTGCTCCATTCTTAACTGCATTATCTACAGGTCACAGATTCCTGCTCCCTTTCTTCCCTGCCCCTTATACATGCTAACTCTTTTCTTAGAACAACCCCTTTCTCTTTTCTCCCCTTTCCCTCACCCAGCTAACTCTCCATCCTCCTTAAGGCCTTCCTTCCTTCCTTCTCAGAGAAGCCTTCCTCACTGTCTCAATGCTGGTTTAGCTACCCTTCTCTGTGCAAACATCACACTCTATTTCTACCACCATCTTAGCATTTTTCCGCACTGAGTTCTAAGTTTCTATTAATCCTCTATCTCTCCCACTGGATTGTAGCCCCTTGAGGGTGATGATTGCCCTTTCCATCTTTGGAAAACTGCCTGACCCGTGTTAGGTTCTCCATGAAGGATTGTGTGTGCCATCATGATGTGCCTCTTTGCTAGACAGAAGAAATAGTCCAGGCATGTGGGTTTTTGAGAATACTGTTGTGGTGATGAGCCAGGGATGGGTGGCAGGAGATGGGATTGATGGTGCAAGAGACAACTTGGGTTGGACAAGGCTCTGGGTCTGAACCAGGCAAACAGCATGTACAGGATGGAGCAGGAAGTCAAAACAAGAGCAGGGATAGAAGCTCAAAAGGCATGATCTGAGCCTGGGAAACCATCCAGCTGGATAGATTCTGGGCAAAAGCCCTGGATGGAGAGAACACCCAGCTTGAGGTAGCAAAGGCCTAAAACAGGGACCATCCCTGAGCACAGAGCCAGGGGGAAGCTTGCTTTCTTTATTACGGAGAGAACTTAGTTGAGCTGAGGGAGATGCAAGGTGGAGCAAAAAAAAAAGGCAACCTGTGTTAAACTGGAGAAAACTGGCTCTGTAACCATGCACATAGCTGTGAACACCCTGACTGTAGAATGTGTTCCCCAAGACCCTTCATGTTGCAGGAGATTAGACCTTGGGTTCTAAGCAGGAGCAGAGCTGTGGTCCTCGGCTCAGCTGCCCTCTGGGAGAAACAGCACTGAGAATCCTCAGCACGTACAGGATCCTTTGGTGTGAGGGTGTCCCTGGTATCTGCCACAGACGGACAGAAATTGTTAAAATTGGTGGCGAATCCATAAAGAACCACAGATCTGAGCGAAGAGCTGATAAAGTAGAAGAATCAAAACTGAACTTTGTTGAAAGAGGAATTTATCAAGTAGTAAGTGTGGAGCAAAACACCAGAAAGGACCCTTTACCCAAGTCAAAGTTTTCTACAGTCTCACCTTGGAACTTCACGTGAACATCTAGCTGTCACCAGAACTTACTCAGAATTCATCCAAGAGACCCTGCAGGCTTATTTACTGGTCTTTCCTAAGAGTTAAGGTGGCCCAAAGGTTAAGAATCCATGTCTTCCTGCTGAATTCAAGTACCTGGCACCCAGATGAAGAGTTAGAATCTTCTAAGAATTAGAAGGAAAACAGAGACATCTGTCTCTTCACTCCCCTGTGTCTCAGTGGGGCCATGGAGACCTTCACAGTTGTGTTTCCAGACTCCTCTATGGCCAGGTCTTTGCCCTCTTCCCTCCAAATGCCAATCACACCAGCCACTCTATGGTCCCATTACTTTATCTTTGTTTTCCTTTTATGGAATGAGAGTTCCCTTGGGTGACCCCCACCCCATTCCCTGGTCCCTTGTCGGTGCTTTCAGGGCATTTGTACTCAGCCCTGCTTTTTCTTTTCAGTAACAGTGAGCCCCTTCACAGGGGCATGAAGATTAAGCAAAACACCATGGTGGGTGTGCACAGATGGGGTATATGCTCTACAAATGCTTTTTGGACATTCAAGCAAGGCAGACTTGCTAACACCACTGAATTTAGAATTAAACCTCATATTCTTTGAGTCTTCCTGTCCCCAGGAGAATTTCTTTACAAATATTACCTAATATTTGTTTCCCCTTGTTTCTGATTTTTTAAAAAGACCTAATATTGATACTTCGTTACTCGGGTAACACACATAGCTCATATTATTTTCACTTGTCCTTAAGAATAGCATGGAATCTATCATATCCCGCACAAAGACTTTATGACAAGTGAGGAAATGGTTACCAATCCATCATTAACAGTGACATGGTCTAGGCTGAGAGGAGCCTGCTTGTGAAAACAGAACGGCCAACCTCAATTCACCTGGCCTTCATTGTGTGCCTGCTGGGCCCAGAGCTGCATTTGCAGGAAAGGCTACATTTTCTGGAGAAATGAGCACTAGTCAAAAGACAGTAAGAGGGACTAAATCTGCAAAACAGAAGTTGTCACCTAACACATCACTCAGATCGAAAGAGATCCAAGCGGGAGTATCAGGGCAAAGGCCAGGGAACAACCTCAGGGCAAGAGTGGAAGGGGTCACTGCGCTGGGTCAGTGGGCTGCGAGGACTCTAGCTCTTTAATAGGAGCACTAATGAAGGGCCATGGCCCCAATAATAATAACAGATATAGCATCAATACTGGATGCTCTGTACTGTTCTGAGAACATTACACATTTCATCTCTTGTAATCCCTACAATAACCCAATGAGGTTAAGTATTATTATCACACCCATTTTATACATGAAGGGAGCTGAGACACAGAGAAGTCAAAAGTGCATGAAAGTGGCCGAGCTGGGACTTGAACCCAGGCAGTCTAGCTGTAAAGCCTGCTGTGCCCTATTGCCTCTCCACACAGAGGATGAGACTGAAGCCTTTAACACTTAACTTGGTAGTTACTTTTCTGTCCCCATCTCAAGCAGCGCTTTCTCTCCACTTGTAAATATCTGTAGTGACACTCATGTTGTTTGAGCACTCATTGGTCTGGTATTTGGGGGGAAATCCCTAGAGGATGTGTGCTAGACGTGGCAAGTTGGTCTGGGAATGAGCTGAGCATAATGGAACTAATTTTCTGAAGTCAGTACAGCCCACAGGGCAAAACAAAATTGGGACCCAGTGAGTGACGGGCGCTTAGGCTCTCCTCACCTCAGGAGTTTCTCTTCTACCCAGGCCTGTCCAGCTGGTGACTTTTGGGGCTCTGTGTTTGGTGAAGCATATGTGTGAAAAGACCAGTGTTTTCTTTATCTTTTGTTCAGAGGGAAGTGCAAGGAAGAGATTGGAAATTGACAACAGCATGGTCCTCTTGCTGGGGTAGATCAGCCAAAAGAGAGGCCAGACTCCCCTCTGCTCACATCCCTCTCACACAGTCCTTACTGAGCCTTGGCATTATTGGGGGTACCCTCTCCCTGGGTTTTAGCCTTTCAAAATCCCACCGTTTCCCAAGGCCCAACTCCAGGCCGTGCTCCCTTATGATGCCCTGCTGGGCCCCCAGCCCTCCTTGGACCCCCTTAGCATATGTTTTTATTCAAACAGCTCTCAGGAGTAGTTTTACTCATGGTTGTTGCACAAGTCTTCTGCTCTCTACTGGTATGGAAAATTCTAGAAGGTGGAGGCTCTCCTGACTTTAACATGCTCCTTCAGACCCCCCACTATACTGGCCCACTGTCTGCTTGTGCATATGTCATTGTAACCCACACATTTCAGCACAGGGTTTGTAATCTCTGGATTTGGGAGAAAAAAAAAAAGACAAAAGGGAAGCTTGAGAGAAAAAAGTAGTCTGCTTTGGGAGAAGAGAGGTGCTTCCCTAATAAAAGATAAAATGGCCAAATGGGGGTAGGCTTGTGCCCCTGAGATAAGAGGAAAGGTCATTTATTTAAATGGTAAATGGCTAGAAATGCAGAATGGATTTATAGGGTCCCTACAAATCCATAAAAAAGCTTGTACATAGATGCATGCATATGAATCCTGAATTGCCTATGAAATTTATCTTTATGAGTAAAGAGAAGAGGGATTGTTGATCCTGTTATGATTTTTACCCCATCTTTCCAAAGAAGACAGGATTAATACCAGGAGAGATAAATCATGATGTGATTTTTGTGTACATGCACAAAGCAAACACAATGAATATTTGATTTTCTCCAACTTCTGCAGAGCTAAATCAATTTGAAGAGATAATGGTAGAGGATTAAGTTATTGGAACGTGTGTAACTATAAAGTTTTGAATACAGTTAACTCACAAGTTATTACAATTTCAGTATAACATCTGTTATCATTGAAATAACAGATGTGTTGTGTATTGTGAAACTAAGGGAAAATTGGATATGCACACATTTTTCAAAAGAAACCAGGCTCCTATTAAATTGTTTTTGAAATGCAGCACTGTAAAAATTATTGCAAAGGGTAGAAGGGGTGTCCTCAAAAGGAGGCTATATCACAAATAATGCTATTAATAGAAAGTTGTCTGAAAATATGAGGCAAGCGAAATGTTATATGAACTCCTGCACTTTGCCAAATTACAAAGAAGGGAAGTTGTCGTATTTAAGGATTTAGAAAAATGTAAAGCTACAAAACAGAAAATAGCAATCCGTAAAAGTGAGCTTGGTGTAAGGAATGATGATCTCCCAGCTCTGCCATCCACACTCAGTGCCTTTACTGCAGTAACTATAGTACTAACTCCTCATGTACAGTGAGTTATATCCACCATCCTTTCAGCAATCATATTTTCTGAACCCAGAGTTGGGACATGTGCTTTAATGAGACCATGTGGATGTGCAGGGATGAGGGAAGAGGAGATTTGACATTGAGATTTTTCTCATAAAATCCGGAATATATGGTCAGTTTTCCTGTGTTGCCCAGCCAGTGCTGGCCTTAAAGCAAGAGACTCAGAAACTATTTACTCACGGATCTGAATTGCTCCTTGCCCAGTGCCACCCTTGAGGCACCTCTGTGAGTTTTCTGATCACATTATTGTGATTACATTATTAGTAGCATTCAGCTAATATTTTGTCTAGAGTCTTGAAATCTGCCACTACATTTTTATTTTCTTTCTCCACCTGTCCACAATTGCACTTTTCTTTTTGAAAGGTTAGGGGGAACAAATCCCAATGTATTATTATTTATCAAGTTTCATGGTCAGCAAAGAATATACCAGAAATGTGAGGTTGGAGGTGGGGGGAGATCTAATTAAGCTTGACTTGGTCTGGATTTCAATTCTCCTACCATTGACAGCTCGCTCCTTGGAGAAAGAGCTCCCAGTTGGTCTCCACCACAAAAAGGTTTCTAATAAAATATTCAAGATAGCTGAGGACCTTTAGAATGGGTAATTTTTTTCAACATAGACTGTGATCTTTCTGCTGGTTGTGGGCTCTGGACCAATACCCAGGAGCTTCTCTTGGAGTGCCTGACTATTCATTATGTTAGAGTATTCTGTGAAAAGTCAATTTACTCAGAGACACCATATTTTAACTTGGAGACTAAAATTGTCCCTGAGGTTTAGTTTGCTGCCATGATTAAGTTCTTATTGTTCTGCAAATCCTAGATTTATTTTTAACTGCTTCAATGCTGCATTTTTTAAAGACTAACGAACTGTTAAAAAAGAAAGAAAAAGAAAAAAACATGCAAAAAAATCTAGGACTCAGGAAGAATGCTCTGATAAAGTGCAGACTTTCATTAAATAATGCCTGTAGTGAGTTTACCTGCCGCTGGCTTTGCCTCTGGTTTCGAGAGCCTGCCTAACCAGGCCTAGGACTTAATGAGGTGGCTCCCTTCAGTGTCTTAGACACTTAGCTCTCAAAAATCTCTGTCTACAAACCAATTTTTCCCATCCATTATAACACGAGCAGGAGAAATTGAATGCGTGGTTTGAAATCCCTGTTAATCAATTGGACTATTCCCCTTGGATTGTGGTTGAAGAGCAAGTTTTCATTATGTCTAATAATTAGCATCATCTTTTTTGAAATTAGCTGAATGGACTGACAGTAATCTGTGGTGGATATGTCGTGTGTCTTTCCATTATTAACTTTCTTGGGAGGAGGGAAGAGTGAGTGGGGAAAGAAATGGACTATGGGAATTTTTTTTCTTATCTTGGTGGCATTTAACATGAGCAGGTGCCGGGTGGGGTCTATTTTAGATGATCTAAAAGTGTAATGAGCGTGAGCTTTGGAGACGTTATCAACAGCTTGAATCCTATTCCTCTAATTTACTTGGTGAGTGAAACTGGGCAAGTTACTTACCTCCCTAAGTCCACACCTCTGCCTCTGTAAAATGGAGATAATAATAATGCTTTCCTTACAAGGTTACTGTAAAGATTAAATGAGAGACTGCACATCAAGTACTGAAGAATTTACTGGCACTTAGTAAATACCCAATACATTGTAGCTACTGTTATTGCAGCTTTATTACTTTAGGCAGCTGTCATATTAAATGGAAATTCTTTTTATTCATTAGATATTGATGCATTCACTTAACCACTAGGCTGAAGGCTCCTGATGAGGCCGTGAGAGGCATAGAGAGACAGATCTACTACTGTTCTTGTAGGGGGATCAGATGTGGTCAGAAATGATCCTGGCAGAAGGTGGGAGGTGACAAGTGCCACAGAAGACGAACAGGGCAGTGCCTGGCGCACTGGTGCTAATGGGACAAGTCCCTCCACTGAGTGGTGGAAGGCAAGGGATTATGGGACATAACTAGAGAGTGATTTTGGCTGTGGTTCCTGGCAGCAGAACCCCCAAGCCTAGCTCTGTTTTCGAGGCTGTTATGGAATGAATGTTTATGTAGATTCATATGTTGAAGCCATATACCCCAATGACAGTATTTGGAGGTGAGGCCTTTGGGAGGTGATTAGGTTTCGATGAAGTCATGAGAGTGTGGTCCCTCTGATGGCATTAGTGCCCTTATAAGAGGAAGAGACAAGAGAGCTCCCTCGACCCTGCCATGGAAAGGCACAGCAAGAAGGTGGCTGTCTGCAAGTCAGGATCGGGTTCTCCCCAGGAACCAAATCTGCTGGCACCTCGGTCTTGGACTTTCCAGTCTCTAGAGTCATGAGAAATGAATGCCCCTTGTTTAAGCCACCCAGTCTATGGAATGTAATAGCAGTCCAGGCTAAGACAGAGGGCTTCTGTGAGCTCTCTGTTACCCTTTTAACAAATCCCTTTTCTGCTTCAATCAGCCAGAGTCCATCTGCTGCTTGCCACTAAGCAGCTGACCAACGTGCCCCTCAGTGGTGGGATCTGCATTCTCATTCCTCCTCAGCTGACAGTGAGATTACAGCCGGCAGTGAGATTACAGGCTGTGAACACACAGCCTGTGTTCCAGTCTTCTCTGCCTGCCTTCTTCTTTTTCATCCTGCTCCAATAGGCTAATTCCTTCGAGGTTCCCTCATTCATCTTCCAGAGTGGGAGAATCTGAATGGCCTAGTTAATTACCACTGGGCACAGTGTGACATCAGACCACCCCAGTGGACTGAAGTCAACCTGGAGATTGGGCCACCCTTGGTCTAATTAGGGGCACAGACATGCTTAAGGCAGAGCTTGAGGCATATTCCCTTCGTTTGGGGCACAAAGGGGGCATGTCCCTTGAACAGAGCTGGTGGGCATGATAGGCACCAGGATTGGCTTTTCTAGGACAGTTTTCACCATATAACATAAAGTGAGGCCCAGTATCCTCACTGGGATGGAACGAATGGGCTGGGTTTATCAGGGAGAGATGCTAACTCCACCTCTTCCTCTACTGTCACTGTATTTCTAATGGCTTTTCCTGACTTCATGCTTTTAGCAGTACTCCCACAAAATATTAGACATTCTGTTATTGCAACATTTTTATATTCTATTTATGTTATTTATCTCTTTTCCCTCTTTTCTGTGATTCTTTTGTTTTTTGAAAACTTAAAAAAATTTATTTATTTTTGGCTGCATTGGGTCTTCGTTGCTGCGCGCGGGCTTTCTCTAATTGCGGTGAGCGGGGGCTACTCTTTGTTGCAGTGCGTGGGCTTCTCATTGCAGTGGCTTCTCTTGTTGCGGAGCACGGGCTCTAGGTGCGCGGGGTTCAGTAGTTGTGGCTTGCGGGCTGTAGAGCACAGGCTCACTAGTTGTGGCACACGGCCTTAGTTGCTCCACAGTATGTGGGATCTTCCCAGACCAGGGCTTGAACCCGTGTCCCCTGCATTGACAGGTGGATTGTTAACCACTGCGCCACCAGGGAAGCCCTTTTCTGTGGATTCTTCAAGGTCAGGAACCAGCTTACAAACACAGAGCCTAGTGTAGAGGTGGATCCATCAAAGTTCATATTAGTTAGAGTGATGATGGCTGTTACAGTAAACAAACTCCTAGTTGTGATGATTCCAACGTGATGGCTGGAAGTCTATTTCCCACTTACATGAGGACCCACGTGGGAGTTCCTGATTAGTGGGTGGCCCTCCTCTAAGCAGGGATCAGGGATCAGGACCGTCTATCAAATGGCGTCACTGGCTTCAGCATGTGGCTTCCCAGGGCTCCATGCTTATCTGCCTCAAACTAGAAGGAGCGTTCCACATGCAGAGTTTCATAAGCTAGGCCTGGAAGTGGCATGTGTCACTGTGCTGACATTCCACTTGTTAGAGCCTGTTACATGGCCATCCTTAAATGAAAGAGACCGGGAAATGTAACCTCACTGTCAGCTGAGGAGGAAGAGAAAATGGTTTGGCACGCAGCTGGGTAACCTCCTGAGTCTTGAGCTGGGACATGAAGAAAAAGAAGGATCTGAATGGACAGAGATGAGGGGATAGCACCTCAGAGAGCAGTAGGTTTGAGGACTGGAGTCTGGAGAGGGCTGGATGTGAGGAGCTCAGCACTGATAATTAACCACTTATCACCAAAGTCCTTGGTCTGAGATTTCAGGCACTCAAATGAAGATGCTAACTCAGGACCCAGAATGCCTGGTTCAGATCTCAGCTCAGATACTTACCAGCTGTGTTATGTGGCATATGCTCTCTGTGCTTCATTTTCTTATCTGTGAAATGGGGATAGAAGTAGTTTCTACCTCTTAGGCATGGTGTGAAGACTGAATGAGTTAATACCTGTAAAGGATATAGAAGAGTGTTTGGCATATAATAAGGATTCAACAAATGTTACTACCTTCACTCTTCCTATGTATATGAATATGTATTGTATGTGTGTGTAAATTATAACACCATGAGGACATAGATATTGAAATATGGGGTAGGGGAGAGAGAAGGGAGGGTGGTCAAGGGGGTTGACTTCAGCTTTGTATTTTGGCCACTAATAATGCCATAACACTCACTCTTATTAATCTTAGTACTTTGGACAGGCAGTGCTTTCTACTGATTGCCTTTGCTGTCCCACCAATTATCAGTTGGTTCTTTCATGACATTTGGTTATACATTTTGTATTTTGTGTTATGATATAAATCTTTTCTCTCTCCCACCTTTTGTCTGAAATTTGGCTCTTCTGTACAAGGGATATAATGACGCTCATTAGTATTGGTAGGACCCAGCTGCTGCCGGCTTCCTTAGAGCAAAGCCCCACTCATTCCAGCCTTTATTTCAGTGGGGTATGCTGCCCATTAATGCAAGGTCATTGCCAGTTCCTGCTCTCATTTCCGCCTGCCTTTCTGTGCCCCTTCTGGCTTGCCCATCCTATTGCCCAGCAGGCTGCCTTCCATGGTCAAAGGCCACCTCCCATCCACTCTCCTCACTTAGACCACAAGTTCTTGGGGTGCTGTGGCACTGTCCCCAAGCCAGCAGCTGCCCCAAGCTGACGGCTACCCCCACCAGCGGCCAGGAGGGGTGGAGCGGCAGCCTCCGGAGAAGGTGATGGGTAACGGGGCACTGGCATTTGATGAACTACCTCTCCGCATTCTTGCTTTACAGAGAGGCCCGGTGGAGTGGGTCTGCC
Source organism: Leucopleurus acutus (assembly GCF_964270905.1). NCBI lineage: Eukaryota > Metazoa > Chordata > Mammalia > Artiodactyla > Delphinidae > Leucopleurus > Leucopleurus acutus. The sequence continues at coordinate 130,921,508 of NC_139142.1, read as the reverse complement.
AAGTTCTCAAAGAAGAAAACATTGTGTTTCCACTCGACTTCACATTCGGAAGTAAACTCGCCAGGCAACTTCTTACATGAGGCTCATGTAACTTTAATGCCTCGTCCTGGCATTGTTTCCTGGCCTGGCCAGTACTGGCCCCTCCGCGTGGCCTCCTGGAGGACAGGATTTGTTCCGTGCCTTGAGGGCATGCCTTCCCAGGTCAGCAGATGGCCTTCTGATGACTATTTCCAGCTCGTCTTACCTGACCATTCCCTCACTGTATGAACAGCTGTTTCCTTCACTTCAGAGCTGCCCAACCGGATTGGTGATTTTTCTTCTGGCCTTTTGTTTGCACAGAACATAAATCTTTCTCTCTTTCTGACCTGGCCTGCAGTTCCATCCACCTGTGCCCGCCTGGAGCAATATATAACTCTCGCCAGGCTCTGTTTCCTTTGCTCACTTCAGCCTATAAACCAAACTTTCTTCTTCCTTTTACTCCCTCTCTTCTTGGCTGATTCAGCACTATCTTAGCACCTGGCTGCCAGTTAACACTTAACCACAAAAAAGACATTCTTTTATGGGTCTGACCTGAACTGGAAACTTCTGACAGCAGGGGATATGCAATAGAAATCTCAGTCCCATTGGCCTCCTTTCTCTCTTTTTCTAGAGTCTGAGGAGACTTAATTTACACCAGGTTAGCAGCAACTATGTTAATTGAAAAAGAGTTAATTAAATAACTTGGTACTTTGAGCTGTCAAAATGTAGCCAGTCAGTTGAATCAATCCAGTTAAATGTTTAACAATGATCACAAAAATCGGATATGAATGTAAGAAGAAAGGAAAGGAACCTATGTCCCTAAGAGAGCACTCTGTGGAGTCTAGATTATTACTAGGCAAATGCTACCGACTTTTCTAAGTGCTGCAACTGTGTCAGTGGTGTTTGGTTTGAGACTTTTATTTAGGTTTCCTGGACTAGAGAAGAATCTCTCAGCACATTTTCTTGTTGCCTTCTTTTTTATTGAAGGTGTCAGATACTCTCAAAACATTGTTTCTCACCTCCAGTTGAAAACCAAGAAACTGAAGTATTCATGTTGTACAAACAGGCTGGTCAGAAAGTAGGGTCTCGGTTTTCGTTACAATAAGCTTTGCAGTGAAATGAATGAGATCCTCTGCTGCATTATGATCCAGAATGTGCCCACCACATACTCATTCATATAACTGTTCATTGGTGGTGTCTGGTTGGGAATGCTTAGCTACCTTTCTGTTTCTTCAGGGTGTTAGCTGGTGAGTTTTAAAGATGGATCACACACTCTCTTCCTGGTTTTTACTTTGCAGCAGGCCAAGATTTGTTGTGTGATTAAAACCTAAGTATCGGCTCGGCCTGGGCAGAGTGCGTAGGCCCGCGGCGCTCGGTGGGCTGGGGGGGTCCTCCCAAGCGGCCCACAGCCGCCCTTCAGCTGTCGACCGGCGTTCCGGAGCCCAGACGCAGCGTCTGAGTCGCCCGGCACCTTCTGTTCGGTCAGCGGCGTGAGGGTCTCGCCGCGGCGCGTTGTCCGCGCTGCTCGGCCTGTAGTACGCCCGTGCGCTTGCCCGGCCGGCCGGCCGGCCTGCGGAGCTCCCGCCCCTGTCCCCCGCATGGTCCGCGGGGGTCCGGGCACCGCCTCGACGGCAGCTCCGCCGGACGCGCGGACTGGACCGCAGCCCGCACCCCGAGCGGACGGCGTCATGAGGCACCTGCCGTACTTCTGTCGCGGCCAGGTGGTGCGGGGCTTCGGTCGCGGCCCCAAGCAGCAGGACGTCCCTACAGCTAACTTTCCTGAACCAGTAGTAGATAATCTTCCAGCTGATGCATGCACTGGCATATATTATGGTTGGGCCAGTGTTGGAAGTGGAGACGCCCATAAGATGGTGGTGGGCATAGGATGGAACCCATACTACAAGAATACAGAAAAGTCCATGGAAACTAATATCATGCATACTTTCAAAGAGGAAATTCTCAACGTGGCCATCGCCGGCTACCTCAGACCAGAAAAGAACTTTGATTCTTTAGAGTCACTTATTTCAGCAATTCAAGGTGATATTGAGGAAGCTAAGAAACGACTAGATTTACTAGAACATTTGAAACTCAAAGAAGACAATTTCTTCCAGGTTCCTAAAAGCAAAATAATGAATGGCCACTGAAGGAAAAGCATCTTATTTATTCATTCACTGTTTTCTAATATTTTGCTGCTCATAACTCTACAGCTTCATCTTGGTTATATTTTAAAAATCAAATGTTTTCCTACAGCTGTGAATTAAACAGTACAATGTAGTTACCATATTATGTTCCAGCTATTCGATTAAACCCATCATGTTACAGTACTAAAGAGGTTCATTTAAAAAATCAAAATTCTTTTTTATGTAATATGTTGATTAAAATGTACCACTAGAAAGGTCTTAAGTGTTTTATAATGGAAATGAAATATATATAAATATGGGTAACAGGCAAGTCACTAGTCTGAGATGAGAACTATAATTCTCATGGTAAAATTCTAGCATGCATGTACCTGTATAGCATGCTCTGCTAATCAGAAGGCTCATAAAAGTAACAGTATTAAGCAGAGGTTTGACAGTTTATTACAAACCTAAGGGGAAAAATCCAGACTTCGTATTTTTGATATTTTGTGCATTCATATATTATTATAGACGTGAAGACTTGTGAAATTTCATTTTAGTTAGTCATTTCCTTTAAGGGCTCAAATCATTGTACTGTGTTCCATTTTTGTTACAGCTGCCTCAGTTCTAATTGGTCTAGGCTCTCTCCCTATTATTTTTTTGTTTTTCTTTTAAAACAGTAAAATGAGTGTTTTTCGAATCTCTAGTTCTCATTTTTGTGTTGTATAACACTTCTCTCTTTTTAAGAGTAGATATTCTTCAACATTTTTCTTAACCTTTGTTTCCTGTAAACAATTGTCAGTGTCAGTTATTCCATTTAGAATATCCAACTTTACATTTACAAAATGTAGTTTCATCTGCGTCTGTATCTGTCATCCCATTGCTTCAATATATGAACAGTGATTAAGTGCACATCTCTTGCATTTTAGAAAAAACACCCAAATGTTCATCTGTAGGTTTCCTCAAAGTTTAAACAAACACCTAGCATTTCATTTATATATACCAGTTTCTTAAACAACACAAAATACTTGTTTCTCCCCTTAGGGAAACTATTTAAGAGCCAACTAAACTATGAAATACAAAGTTATTTGTTTTTAATGTGACTGTATGTTCCTGAGCAAATGCAGACTGTTATAGTTGTGTGTGCACAATGTAGCTAAAGAGTGCTATCTAGAAGATAATTTTAAAGATAACTCATTACAAAACCATTTCCCCCTAATCTACATAAATGAGAACTGATTTTAACAAAACTGTTTATATATATAGAAGAACATCTAAAGCTAATGTTGGAGAAGGGGGAAGCAGGAGTGTTTTGACTTTTTGGTGTATGAATTTATGGCAAACAATGTAGTATGTGTCTTTTTCATTTCTTCTTTATAGAAATACTTAGAAAATGTAATTTAATGTTAGAATTCCTATACTTGAAAGAAGCCTCAATTATCAGTGGTTCTATGAAACAAAGTTAAAAACAAACATGGAAAGTGTAAAAAAGATTTGTGTTTGAGTAGCTTGCGACTGGTTGTGTCCTCATTAAGTGTGAAAATTCTTTGATATTGTCACCTTACATTTTGTTAAATAACTATTGCTTTTGAAAAGCCTATAGTGTGTGGTTTAGGAGTTAGTTAATAGTGTCTACATTTTTTTAAGTTTCATATATAAAGTATTTATATATTATAAGAAATTGCAGTAGGGCCATTTTCGATTAGTCAGTGTTTTCAGGCCTTGAAATGAATCTTGACCACGTGAAAAAAAAACAAAACAAAAACCTAAGTATATAAATGAGAGCTTAATTGATAAGGAGTGTATGTAGCATAAGGGATGCCTTCGAGTTGACTTAGGCTAAATTGACAGAGGAGCAAGCATCTGGATGGAAAATTCTGACAGTCCATCCATTTGGAGGTCTCTTTACCTCAAAGAACTGGCATGTTGAATCCATCCCACTTGAATTAACTGATCATTCCATTTTTTGGCAGAGCAGAATAACAGTTTATGGCATTTGTATGATGGTTTTTATTTTCCAGTGTGTTTTCACATCTATTATGTCTTTGGATCCTCACCTCATTTTACATGTAGAGAAAGGAGATTCAGAGTGGCTTGGCTAAGGTTCTGGAACTAGTTAGTATCAGATCCAGAATTATGTGCTGGATAATATCGTCACTCCTACAACAGTGGAACATTTTCATTTCACACGTACCTTAAAAAGTATACTCTGAACTTTTAAAATATTAACACATAAGGGCAGCCAACCTTAAGCTTATGTAGAACTTCTTACCACCCCCAGCAAAGTTCACATAATCAAGCACACTTTGTGGTACAGTTTTATGGTTTTTGTCTCTAATAACAAACCTCTGGCATAACCAGAGCCTCAAGTGTCATCTGAGTTATCAAATCAAGAGTTTTTTTTTTTTTTTTTTTTTTTTTTTTTGTGGTACGTGGGCCTCTCACTGCTGTGGCCTCTCCCGTTGTGGAGCACAGGCTCCGGACGCGCAGTCTCAGCGGCCATGGCTCACGGGCCCAGCCGCTCCGCGGCATGTGGGATCTTCCCGGCCCGGGGCACGAACCCGTGTCCCCTGCATCGGCAGGTGGACTCTCAACCAGTGCGCCACCAGGGAAGCCCAAAATCAAGAGTTCTTTTTGCACACTCTAGGAGTTTTGATTCTAAGACCAAGCCCCTGTGGATGAACAACATCTCTTGAACATCTATCATTCATATACGGTACTTATGTTATTTGTCAAGTAAAATAGAACATTCAGTTATTCAGAACAGCAAGTATTTTGTTGTTAGTGGGTAGGAGTATAAAACCTGAGTGGTGACAGGGACAGGAGAGCCATCTAGTTGTGTCTTTTCATTTAAAAAATGAGGAAATCAAGGCCCAGGGAAGTGAAGTGACTCGATCCAGACGTGTGCTGTTTAACAGCAGACTTAAGTTCCCTACCTTTCAGCCCGGTGCCTGTTCACCATGACTTCATGCCAGCAATGTGAACCTGACATTTTGTCACCCAACCTCATGGAGGGCGATAGAGGCCTTCCCACCGAGACCTCCGTCCCTCTTACAGTGATTGTGTGCACAGATAAAACCACTATATAATTATAGTTTGTTTGAAAGCATGAGACTTAGAGAAACAATTTATTATCAAAATATTTGAATTAATTATAGATGTATCAGTGTTCTTCTTGTTCAACTCCTCTGTATTGAGGCATGTTTAATAATTTGTAAATTCACTAGAAGTTAATGTCATACACTATTTGCTTTATTGGTAGGGCTCCTGGAACCACAAATATCACACATTTAAAATAATGATAGCAAATATGTAATGAGAACTTCCCTTATACAAGCTTTTTTTTTTTTTTTTTGACTGTGTTGGGTCTTCATTGCTGCACGTGGGCTTTCTCTAGTTGCGGCGAGCAGGGGCTACTCTTCGTTGCGGTGTGTGGGCTTCTCATCGCAGCAGCTTCTCTTGTTGCGCAGCACAGGCTCTAGGCGTGCTGGCTTCAGTAGTTGCAGCATGCGGGCTCAGTAGTTGGCAACACGCAGGCCCTAGAGCGCACAGGCTTCGGTAGTTGCCACGTGTGGGCTCAGTAGTTTTAGCACGCGGGCTCTAGGGAGCATGGGCTTCAGTAGTTGTGCTGTGTGGGCTCAGTGTGGCTTGTGGGCTCTGCAGCGCAGGCTCAGTAGTTGTGGCATACGGGCTTAGTTGCTCCGCGGCATGTGGGATCTTCCTAGACCAGGGCTCGAACTTGTGTCCCCTGCATTGGCAGGTGGATTCTTAACCACTGTACCACCAGGGAAGTCCCTCTACAAGCATTTTGATTACATTTTCCTGTTTAATTCTGTCGAGTACCCTATGAAGCTGATCCTATTCTGATCTCATTTTGTAGACAAGGAGGCTCCACCCTCTCTAAATGGTGGAGTTTTCATTTGTCAACATGGTCTGACTCCAGAACCTGCATTTTCAAAATTGCTATTTAGCCAACTCAGTTATATTTCAAAAAGAAGTTCATGAACTCATGCTGTTCGATTTCTCTGATAACTAAAAATGAACTGCAAGTTAAAAATATAATAAATGCCTCAACATTTTCTGTTAAGAACTTCCGGATTTGGTAACCAGGTAACGCCAGGACAGATGCCCTCCCGAATTAGTTTAAGAGGGCTCTCCAAGGGTGCTGACCACCCACAAACATCTTTTAGAAGGACTCCTGGGCATGAAACTTCTCTATCAAGTTCTGTACTGCTAAAGAAATGTCTAAGTGCACATAAGAAGTCTGTATAAGAACCTCTTTTATAATCTTGACACTTGTTTTAGAAGATAATGAAGACATACAGTTAAAATGATAAGCAGTGTGGAAATAATTTTTAAACTAGATCTTAAAGGCCAATATATGTTTTCATCTGTTTGTTTCTAAGTTAGGAAGAGGGTAGTAAAGTTCTACATATTTTTTCCGGCTTTATTCATTCTCTAGGTGTCATCACCCAAATTTTACCTGCTCATTCCTGAAGAGTCAGTGGGAACCATCATGGCCCAGGCAGGCTGCCCACCTCAGGTGAGAATATTAGAATAATTAGCTTTTGATTTTGAAACCACACCAATTTAATAAGGAAGCACCCACAGAGAGCTGAAGCAACCTCCCCGCGTCCCTTTCACAGCTCCATTTTCCCTGAGATTACCACCAGCCCTTTCAATAAACATGAGCTTGTGAAAGAAAAAGCTACATAAAATTTTATACTTCTCAAATTCTGGTTTTCTTTTTAAGTTGCAAACTCAAGCCTGATCGTAGTGCACTCCAACCAAAAGACCTCCTCAGGCAAGAAACACATTATGGGAAGCTATTTATAAGGTTTAAATTATCCATATTAACATACTTAAGCTTCACCAGTGCGGTTTCTAGATGCCAGATCCAATCCACAGTGACACCTCAGCATTCGGGTATATAGTTGACTGCATAGACTTTCTCAAGAGAAAACTGCGGAGTGAAAACCACAGGGCTGGAAGACCCCTGGAGGAATTAACTAATCAATCCCCCTGCCTCTGGCAGGACCAAAAGCAAAACCCATTTAGGTATCAACACAGGCCTATATGCCTGTTCTGTTTGCAAAACCTGATTGGTTCTATTTTTTTCCATTTTTTAAGTGAAAGCTGTAGGCAAAGTATAACAGAAAAAATTACATAGTATATATAGACACACATGTACACAGCCAACCCTTGATCATGTATACAGCATTTATTGGAATTCTCCTCTATTAAAAAGACAGCATTAGGCCCAGAGAGTTAACCCAGTGTAGGTAAAAATATAGTGTATGCTCACAGGAGTTTACAGTTTGGTTAGGAAGACATGACATACATCATGACAGTGCTGGATTGTGTTGACATAAGTAATAGAGACCTAGTATGTACCAGCATAGACACTTCTAATCACATTTACTTGGACTTCTAGTTCTTTTATACTTTCATGTCCTGGGAATTCATTCACAGCATTTTGAAGTTACAAAAACTTGATTTTAGGGTGGTTGGAGACATCCAATTTTTCTATCCTGAATTCTTGCCCAGAAATGTATCTCTTCTCTCTATCTCCATCCCACTGCTGGAAATTAGTAGTGTCACCGATTGGACTGATGTGAGAGACCCAGGCAAGCAGGACCAACATTTCCTGTAAGGTTTTGGTTCCTGGCATTCCCCTGGGGTAAGGGGAGGATTTTCAACTGCGGGGGAAATGGTTAATGGTCCCTCACTCCTGTCTCTCCTCAAGTGGGATCAGTAGGCTCCTACTTGGGTCAGAAAGCATGGAATTAAACAGAAAGCAGGGTAGAAAAGCCACCTTTCATTAATTCATGCACTCATTCACTGGGCTGTTCTGGGCTAGACTCTGAGGCTACAAAGATACTTGGCTTTTATTTGTGAAGAGCTCACAATAGACATATAACCATGATATGATGGCAAAGGGCAATAATAGAGGCAGGTACGAGGTGTACTGGGGGAGTCAGGAGGGAGGAGAATTATATGAGCATGAGATCTGCGGGATGTTTCATAAATTATGTAACATTTAAACTGAGTTTTGGAGGATAGCGGATTTCATCAGTTGGAGAAGGTGCAAGAATCTTTCTAGGCAGAAGGAACACTGTATGTGCAAAGTAGTGGCCCTGGAACATGGGGTGGTCAGAGAATGACAACAAGAGGACGACCTGAGGGGCGGGGGCTGGAACCGCAGTTTGGTGACCACATTCTAAAGGGGCTTTAGAAAGCTTGGTTTGGGAGTTTGGATCTGATCCAGAGAGAAGGATGGGGAACAAGGGGTGGCATCAATTAAAGCTCTTAGGCAGGACAGGGGACGGGTCTGGGTTCATGCTTTAGGAAGATCATTCCAGCAGCCAGTGTGTGGAGGGAATATTGAGGTGGCAACAGCCCAGAACAGCGAACCTGGCTTGGAGGTCATGGCAGTAGTCCAGGTGAGAGGAGATGAGGGCTGAGCCAGGGTGGAGAGGGAGGGAATGGTCTCAGGAGATGGGCGGCATCATCAGAGATGACAGGATTTAGAGACTGGATCTTGTGGGCAAAGGAGAGAAAAAGCTGGGGAAGTGCTCAGCTTCTCTCCAGATGGATGGAGATAAATGTAATGTGAGAAGAGGAGCAGGTCTGGAAGGGCTGGGTGTAGATCCAAGGAGCTTAGTTGCAGACATGTTGTACTTGTGAGACAGGTAGTTGGTGATATTTATTCAGTTGAAAATATCAGTGTAAGATTATAATGCTGAGGAGTGACACAAAGGTGGGACAGGACAATTAAACTCTCCATGGATGATGAATGGGGCTTGTAGTTTGGGGGAATGCTGCCGTTGCTGGGGCAGTCTCCCTGTCTGCGTCCCCAGAGGTGGTTGTGGGATCATTAGTCTAAGCCCCACTGTGGTTCACGGGGGTCATCACTTCTCCAGTTTTTTTTTTTTTTTTTAACCAAGATGCCCCTACATCACAGGGGAGACTGGGGTCTGCAGGGCAAGGATAAATTTTCTTTCAAGTGTTTAATCTGAAAAATGTATTTAGTGTCTGAATTCTGCCACGTAAAATATCCATGTTTGTTTTGATATAAATTATGTTTTAAATGATTTATTAATTAACTTACGCATGTTAGCTGCCCCCCGGCCCCCATACCTGAATCGGTGTACCTCCAGGGAGATGCACCATGCTGGCCTTCGGCTGCCGTGGCTTGTGACCACCATGTTCCTTGGTTTGTCAAGCACAGATCTCACCGAGATCTGACCATGACTGTGGTCAGCTCTTCTGTTCAGAAAGAGTCTCCTGGTTCCCACATGCTCTAGTATCAGGTTGTGATATTCCAGAATTCCGAAGCCATACCCTCGGGCAGGGTGTGAGCAGATACCGACTTCATAACAAGAAAAAACACAGAGCTGGTCATTTTTTCTTTCCTTTTCTTCTAAAAAAAAAGATTATATGTATTTGCCCTTTTTAAAAAATTACAAAGATAGGACACAAAGGAAAAAACTGAGCAATACATGAGGGCATCAAATATCAAATATATTTCTATTTTCCTCCTAGTATGCGCCCCTCCCCCTCCCCCTCCCCCACCCCCACCCCCACCCCGACTCCTCAGCTGAATAGCTGGATTGTTTATATTTATTGCCTTGCTACTCAGAGTAAGGGCAAGTGACCGGAAGCACCAGCCTCACCTGGGAGCTTGTTAGAAAGACGGAGTTTCAGGCACCACCCTGGCCTCCTGAATCAGAATTTGCATTTTAAGATTCCCCAGGTGAATCTTCTGCACATTGAAGTTTGAAGAGTGAGCTTTTTGTGGATCGAGGAGAAGGGAAAGTTTATTTCCTCTCCTTTCACCCAGGAAGGTCTGGATTTTGAATCCCCAAATGCTGTCGCAGGAGGAGGTTAACCTGCTATAGAGCATCATCTCTGCTCTACATGGGATTGGTCCCCCCCACAGGGACTCAAGGAGTCACCGGCCAACCTGGCTGTTGAAAGTCCCCATCCATTCCTTCAGCTCAGATTTTCCGGAAAACATAAACGAAACAAACTAGAAGGAATAATCCCCAAGTTGTGCTTCCTGGTGAACCCCTCGGCTGTTCACACCCATTTGTACAGAATCCAGCTCTCCTGTTGTTACTCGGAAGCCACTGGGAAAGGTGGAAGAGCAGCTTCTTGTGACAAATCACCGAGTCATGGGTACTGTCGCCACTGCTGGGGAGCTTGTGGTTAGGTTGCTGGTAGAGGTCTTTCATCGGGGCCTAGTGTGAGGAGATTAAAGCAGAGATGTGGTAGAGAAGATACCTGAATAAGTTCACTACAAAATTTTACAAACTGGACACTGCACTTCTGTGGAGGGAACCGAGTTTGTGTACTGTTGTGCTATTGGCATGGATGCAGGGCACCTGGGTGGTAAAGATTCGAGTCAGCCCTTCAGGGCTCCGACATGGTGTGGTTGATTCTGCTGATTGCATCGGTGGTAGATCTTGAGATCAGGCACAGTAGTCCACCTTTCTCCTTTGTGTGGTGTGATGGCTACTGCAGAAGCTGAAATATGCTGGATGATCTAATTGTACAGGGTTAAGCCATGATTACAGCCACTGTGGCTCGTTCCTTTGGAGATGCGGAACGTGTAATTGAAGGGATCTGGTAGTAGTAAAACATGTATGAAATTGCTAAGAGGATGGTGGATACATTTATTGACTCATTCAGCAGGTAAATTGAGCACAGAACAGGCCAGACTTTTTCAACGTTTTAAAGCTCGTGCTTTATTTTGATGTACCTAAAGTGCCCTTCCTTCACTGCCAGGATTATGAGACATTCCTTATTCCCTCCCCCTCACCTCCACCATCTCCATCGAAAATCAGTATCTTCTGTATGTCCTCACCAGGTAAGATAATTTTTTTTTTGGATTTCATTTTCCATGCTCTGAAAATAATGGTGTGTTTTCATTTTTCAACTATACAAACATAATACTGAATATGTTTTCTCAAATTACTTATGGTCTTCTGTTCCACCTGGGGGGTTTGATCTACCCACTTAGGGATTCTCTCTCTTCAGAGAGAGTCATTATGCTAGGAATTGAGCACAGGTGAACTTCTGAAAATAATTATCTTGTAAAGATCATGCCAGAGATCTCAGAAAAAAACAAGAGGGCAGCTTCTTCCCATAGATAAAGAAGACAAGATAAAGGAGAGGGCAGACAGTAACATTTTGGGTTATAATTGGTCTTTCTCAAATATGCTTTCTTCTATATCCCTTCACATATGATTCTGGGAAGGCATTTTGGCTGTTTTTAAGTTATAATTTCAGCCATGCTTGCCAATATCTCAAAATTTAAAAATAAGGAACCAACTTATTTTTCCCATTGGAAGTTAGTTTTAAAAGCCCTGGGAGATGCCCTCTCAGACAATAAAATTACTACTGAAGTGTGCATTCTTTTTTTTAATTTATTTTTTATTTTTATTTTACTTATTTTTGGCTGAGTGGGGGCTACTCTTCATTGCGGTGCGTGGGCTTCTCGTTGCGGTGGTCTCTCCTGTTGCAGAGCATGGGCTCTAGGCACACGGGCTTCAGTAGTTGCAGCGTGCAGGCTCAGTAGTTGTGGCTCACAGGCTCTAGAGCACAGGCTCAGCAGTTGTGGCGCCCGGGCTTAGCTGCTCTGAGGCATGTGGGATCTTCCCGGACCAGGGCTCGAACCGTGTCTCCTGCATTAGCATGTGGATTCTCAACCACTGCACCACCAGGGAAGCCCTCTTAAAGTAAATTCTAATGTGAAAGGAGGGAAAGAACATGAGAGCTTTGTGTATCTGAAAACAGAAAATGGAAAAGGCACGGATAGAGACATAGGATGTGGAAGATAGATGTGGCTAGGGTAGCAGTTACTCTGCAGGAGTTTTAGTGTCTTGATGTCCCTGATATCACCTTTTCATGCATAGGTAGTGAAGGGCCAACATGATGCTTCTACTCAGTATCCCAATGTAGCATCTGACATACAGCAGATGTCCAATAAATTTGAATGAATCAATTAATTCCTAAAAATATTACTTGGTATCTTCTCTAACTCTTGTTACCTGTCATAAGGGAAATAATACTCAGTGGGCAGATGGCTTGTAACATCCCAGGGGCTTCATCTGATATACAGAGTTCATCTGGGCATCTTAAGAGAACTTTACAGAAAAAGATAATTTTCACAAAATATCTGTAAGACACATAGAACAAATGTCAGAAGCCCAGTGTTAGCTTTGCTACTACTACCCCTGTGAAATTCTCCGTGTCTCAGCTCTTCATCTCTAAAAAAGTAGTAATGAGTATTTCACAGAGTTGTCATGAGGATTGAGATATGTCGGGTATGAGACAAAGGAAAGGCCACTACATAGATATTTAAAAAATGTACAGTTACCGCAAAGTTATTCACGATAGGTGTAAAATTAAGTGGGGATCTGAGTCCCCTGCCAGTTTAAATTCCTTTGGAGTAATGATTTTTAGGCCTGTGGGTTCTTGGACAAGTGGTATATTTCAGAAGCGTGGAGTGGTCCTTTATGGAGACATTGCCTCTTTCTCAGCCAGAGTGGAAATGTTGGTTTTTGATCAGCATGCTTAGAAATGTGACTCAAACCAGGGGTGTAACTCAGAGGCACTAGAACCTCTTCAGGGACGATGCTTGGGTTTAAGGCAGATGTTATAACAATGGTTTCAGGAGCCACAGGCTTTTTTAGGGCTTGACCTGGTGGTCTTAAAGCTGAGCATTCAAATATCTATTTGGACCACAGGCTTATTAGGGGCAAAGGATTGTAACTTTTTCTTGATAGCTGCACAACTTCTAGCCAAGGCCTTCTAGTAGCTCGTAGATATTTGCCGAGTGAATGAATGAATGCCCAAATGAAGGCCAACCGGAGAAATGAGCTAGAAAGGTTAAGATTGCAGATAGGGACCTAATGCAGAGAGAGGGGCCTGGTGATGGATGGAGACCAAGTCGCTGGGTCACATACAAAAAGCAGTGCAAAAGGTAGGTCAGAACAAAAGTCACATCCCGGTCATTTCGCATAGAGGTTTTTGGGTTGGTGGTGCCCCAAACTCCACGTTCTATAGGGCAACTGCAGGTTTTCTTGGAGGGCCTCCCCACGGGTAGCTTGGTCCTGGCCTCAGAGCATCCTGGGTCACTATGGGGAGTTGACTTGAGTCATCTTTGGTGCCAAGGTTTCCTAGTCTGACTTGTGCAACTGCCTGCTTCCTGTGAGAGTGAGGGCAGAAAGCTTTGGATGCCTGGGGTCACGTGTGTGTGAGTCATCTTTGGGCTACAGTCAGTTGTTTCTTTGCATTGGAACTATTGCAGAATGCTTTTGATCATGTCCTTAGTGGTGGTTCTTCTTAAAATCTTGCTCCTCTTAAGATTCATCTACTGGCCCTGGAAGCAAACGCTCATGACCTCGCCTCACAGGGCTAGGAGAGAGATGTGATGAGAAAAACAACTTCTGTTTCTCTGAAAAACAGCTTGTTTTTCAGAGTTGCTACGTAGGCATTTTACAGTGTGATAACCCTCCTCACACCAAGAGTCTGGACATTTTGATAAGGACTTGAGTTTAGGATTCCTGCCATCAGTCCCTGCTTTGCTTTTCTCTCTTTTAAAATAACTACCTAGGGCTTCCCTGGTGGCACAGTGGTTAAGAATCCACCCGCCAATGCAGGGGACACAGGTTCAAGCCCTGGTCCGGGAAGATCCCACATGCTGCAGAGCAACCAAGCTCACGAGCCACTACTACTGAGCCTGCGAGCCACAACTACTGAAGCCCGTGTGCCTAGAGCCCGTGCTCTGCAACAAGAGAAGCCACCGCAATGAGAAGCCTGCGCACTACAACAAGAGTAGCCCCCGCTCGCCACAACTAGAGAAAGCCCACACGTAGCAACGAAGACCTGACGCAGCCAAAAATAAATAAATAAAATAAATAAATTAAAAAAAAAAACTACCTAGAGTTAAGCCCATGAAAAATTAGTGACCTCCGCCCCTACCACCTTATAATAGGTGCTTGGTACCCTGCTCTCTGTCTTCTCCCTCAGGACCTGGGAGGGAGGAAGACTGCCCTTCCCCCCGACTCATTGCGGCCCCTGGCTTCTGGAATCTGAAATAATAAATCTTGTGACTATTTCCTTTGTGTGGATTTATTGAAACTGTGCCTTCACTCAAAACGACCCCATGGGTTTCACTTCCCCAAAGTGAGAGCTGGATGCTGAAGGAGCTGCCTGCCACCCACGCATGGGTAACTTGTGTTCCCTCACTCAGCAGGTCACAAGCTGCATATTCTTAATTCAATACACCTGCTCCAGCTTCTCAACACAAGAGGTGACCCCAGACTCGTAAGCATTTGTTTATTCATCCTTAAGGACTTTTTATTATGGAGAATGTGACCCTCGGTGTACTCACCAAATGAATCCAACAATTATCAACTCTTATGTGCTGCCCTCCCTCTACTCTTTGATGTAAATCCAGACAAAATATTTCATAGGCTAGGGGTTCAAAATTATTATCATCACCACCACTGCCGCCACCATTCCCATCATTATCATCACAGCTTCCTTTGAGAATCTGATAAAAGCTATATACTTTCTTCACCAGAAAAATGCACCCACATACCTGCACCCCAAAGCCTGCATTCTATTACAGGGGGTTCACAAAATGCCTGAAACCCTGTCAAAGGCTCCGTATTAAGGAACCCTGCTTTGGGAAATCTTCCAGGACATCAATAAGGGGTTCAGATGGAACCCACACCCTTGGAATATTGCCCCCCAGTGGAGTAAGGAAGAACTGACACACTTGGTCTAAGAACATGCCTCCCTTGGCCATCTACCTACCTATTCCCATCTTCGGAGGCAAAGAGAAGAGTGCTTAAGAATGTGGGCATCTTGAGGAAGCTAGGAAAGATAAGGAAATGTATTCTTCTCTAGGCTTCTAAAAAGGGACCCCGTCCTGCTGACATTTGACTTTAGCTCTGTGACATTCATTTGAGATCTCTGACCTCCAGAACTGCAATGGATAAAATTCTGTTGTTTTAAGCCACTAAATTTGTGGCAACTTGTTGTAGTAGCCACAGATAACTGACATCCATGCCTATCAAGTCCAGTCCATCTTTCATCCCTGCCCTGCTGTTATCAGTGACCATATTTCCTACTTTCTGCTTCTTGTGTATATATATATTTTTAATAAACAAATACATATATGTCTAAAAAAAAAAAGAAAGAAACCCTGCAGTGGGCTGAAGTGGTCAGCTCTGGTCTTTATCCTTGGACCCCCATCAGGCAACAAGACTGTTAACAAAAGAACCATGTGATGTTCGGTTGCAGAGTGGGGAAGTGTAAGTCCTTGCTAAGATGAGTTGAAGTCCATCCTGATTCGTTACTTTAGACCATATCTGAGGTGTCACATTAGTATAAAGCACAAATTATTATATTCAGTGAAGGTGGAAGTAGCTCAAAACTTTAAAAAGTAATACTTATGAATATGTAATAAAAAGTTAGTCTGGGTTTATTGAAGTAGCAAATACTTCCAATGAATATTAATGAGGGAATATGAGACAAAAAGAGATAGTGCATTATAATACCAATTCACTAAAATTGAAAAAGATAAATTTTAACAAAAATGATTAAAATAATTGATGCTAATATAATTTTTATGTGTTCCAAATTTTTAAGGGACAAGAAATTGCTTTGGAATTCAAGGTCAGCGGATTACATGTTTAAATGCCAGCTCAGCTACAACTGTGCCACTACTAACTTTCACTACGTATTGAAAAATCTATGTGGGGTGTATTTCGATTTCCTAATTTTGCTCTTTTTAAGAGAGAAAAGTTAAAAGGCGAATCTGTCACCAGGCTGGTATTTAAGCTCATAATGAAGATAACCGGCATAACATTTAAGATACAAGCTGCTGAAAATAATTGATTAGCTCATGTACAGTCAATCTCATTAACATATGGCAAAGATTACAGCATAAATATGAGAGTCAGCATAAATCCACTTGCTTGAAAGTACTAAAAATTATATTATTAGGTAACCAAACAGATATCTTCTTAACAAGGCTGGGGAATGATTTCCTCCCACTTTTGCCCACTACCTTCTCTTCTGCAAACTCCATCTCTTCTAATTCCTCTGCCGTGATGGTCACTCCTTGTTACTAAGTGTTCTCCCTAGCCATTTAGAAAGATAGAGATGTTCATCATTCACTTGGCTATCATTGGCTGGACCATTATCCCGTGGGTGGCTTCGCCAGGGGGATCTGAGCTCACCTTTTGAGATCTTTACTCATTTTCTGTCACTCTGCTGTCTTCAGCTGACTTGATTTGATTGGATTGAGATTAAGCATGCTAACTTCTGACTTGACTGAATATATATATAGAGAGAGAGAGGGAGAGGAGAGGGAGGGAATGAGTGTGTGTGTGTGTACACTCTCTCACAATTTTTTTTTCCCCTCTGTATGAGCTTAGACTTGCCTTAAGAAAATAATGCATATCCAGCGTTTCTAAGTATGTGAAGTAGAGGGCTTTTCAGGCTATCTTTAGTCTGCCATCTTTCCCAAACTACAAGTTTGACCCAGTCTCTTTCTTTCCCTGCTTGGCCTTGTCCATTGCTGACTCTATCCTCAGGTTCCATATCATGGTTTCTAGAAGGTTCTAGGCTTCCACACCATGGTACCAGCATGTTTCAGAAATTCAGGGTATTGGTATCCAGAAGGAGGGAGAGTGTGCTGGACAGCAAACAACACATGTCCGTTTGACTTTACTTTTTGCTCTTACCTGGACAGCTGTTTAATGAAATGTGTCCAGGCTCTTGTTCTGTCAAAATCTGGGGTCTTGCAATGGTGCAGTCATCAAATGGGGGGCAGGAAAAGGATATGAAATATCTTTAAGTGGAGGCAGATAAAATTGCATCATAATGTTCTTTAGGTGAGGAGTAAGTCTATTAAAAGTTATAAAAGCCTAAAAGGCAAGGTAGAATCCAGAGCGTTTATAACGTCAGCAATCGATGAGACTAATACTACCATAAATAATAACAATAACATAGTTGTATAGCAATTTACCTTTTAAAGGACACTGTTACATTCATTTACATTTAATGGTATATGTAAGGCTGGTATAAATTTCATTACTAGTAGCAGAATCCCCACAAACATACCAGATAACCCAGTGATTTGTAGAAGTAACAGCTTGTCCTAAAATTAAAATATTATTTTACTATGGAAGTAAATATGTTCTCAAATGATAACACATTAGCTACTCAAAGTTTTATGTGTAAAGATAATTATAATGGCAAAAAATGGAAGCTACATGAATATTGAACAGTAATAGAACAGTTAAATAAATCATGGTGTATCTATGCATTATTAGTAGATGATTTTTAAAATGCTGCCCTCAAAGAATGTCTAATGATGGGAAAAGTTCATTACATGTGATAAAAACAATGAAAAAATCTGAACAAACAGATATTCAGTATGTTTCTAATGTAATTAAAAATAAACACATAGGGATGAAACATACACACAAGCATAGGAGCAATATTCAAAATATATAACAACTGTTAAGGCAGGTACTAGCCAATCAGAATGGTCACCTTCTCTTCTCAGTTGGTCATCCCAGCCAGTGATTACTGCAGAGTATCTAGTCTCAAAAAGGTAAGTGTTACAATAATGGAAGCTGATGTTCTTCTTTTTGTCTTTAAAACGTTTCTATACCTTTTTCTGTTTTCTAAATTCTGTACCACAAGGATGTATTGCTCATAATAAGAATTAATAGAGAAGAATACAATGCCTTACTATTCCTTTTGGAGAAAACTACTTATAATTTCTCAGAATTTTACAATGCCTTTTACATTCCTCCTTGTTTCTGTGGTCCCTCCCCCACCCTCCAGTGCATTGTCTCCCTCAGTCCATGCAATTCACAGAAAATACCAGAAATGGGTCAAAAGATGTGCTCTTTGAAATGCCCAATGAAACTAATCAACTAACTAAATCAACACCGTAAAAGGGAGAGGTCTATTGTCTTAATGATTATTGGTGTAAAACGACGATGTGACCAATTACATTTTGGGTGGAGGAGTCATACTGGCTGCTTACCTATTGACGATTAAAATTTTTTTCTCTATCAACAGAGGAAAATAATTACAACCTTTATTTAACTTTCTTTATGCACCAGGCACCATTCTAAGCACTTTCCTTAGATGATCTTTCATCCTCACAACCACCCTATCAAGTAGGTGCCATTATTGTCTTCATTTTATAGATGAGGCTAAGAGAGGTCAAGTAATTTGTGCAAGGTCACACAGCGAGCAGTGGTGGAGTTGAGGTTTGATCCGAGAGCATCTGACGCCATAGCTTGGCTCTTAACCAGTTCAATAACCTGTGCCAGTGTTTCATGTATGAGTGCAAAAGTCAGCTTGACTCCAAAAATAAAAGAGTGCATATACACTATACTTTCATACACACCCATCCCAGAGGAACATAGTTGGTGCTTAATAAATGATACATAATGATACAAATTATTATTGAACCTGTTGGCATTTGAAAATGCCAACAATGCTAACAACGTAGGGCATAGGGCCTCTGATCTGTTCGGCTTGCTTGCTCCCTGTTCTATGCAGTGACAGCTATGATCTTATGCCTCAGTTTTCTTTCCCATTAAATGGAGATAGTAACGATACCCACCTTTCAGGCTGTGTAGCCTAAGCCAGCTAAACATAAAAAGCCCTTAGATCGAAGCCTAGCACAAAGTAAGAACTCAGTAAGTGTGAGTTGTTACTATGTTTTGTTGTAGTTTTTACATTTAAGGGACAAAATATCTGCCTAGGAGGGAGCTACTTAAAGAGGTTTGAACTACTTCATCAGCAAGGCTCCCATGACATAGACAGGCGTGGCACAGACGCTTAGACTATAAAGGTCAACAAAGAACATTCAGTCATTATCTTTTTTTCTAGGCCTAATACTTATTTGCACTGTATATTCCAGATTTCCCCCCACCCCACCCCGAATAACCTCCTTCTCAAGACCCTGCTTTGCTCTGTAGTTTGATGAAGACTTTCCTTAATCAATTTTGCATACACTGCCCTTATGATGTTGATTTAAGATTAGCTTAGAGTGAATTTCAACTGGCATGGATTTCAACCGTTGACTGTAAGTTCATTCATAGTATGGCTGAAGTGAAGAGAATTTTGTCCAGTGGTTTGATGTTAAGAGACTGTGGAGCTAATGGGGTATTAACTGAGCAGTGAGCACCTAATTAGGAATCACAGAGGGCTTGTGCTGGCAGCCTGGGTAGTGAAGGTATCCAGTGAAGGCTGACTTGTGGGCTTTGGGAAAAGACTAAGCTTGGCCATTTCTGCACTTTTCTTGCAGCCCAGAGGGCCTTGTCCTTCCAAATTTTCTGAGCAAATGGTAGCTGCTGGGACAGAAATCCTGATTTGTGGCAGTTGAATGGACAGTAAGAGAAAGCTCTTAACCTTCCAGAGGATGAAGAAGACATGCAGTTGATTTCTGGGGCAGGCAATTTCTAAACGATTGTGCACACCCTGATAATTTGGGGAGCTGCTAACATTTTTGGAAATGGGAATATATTTGAAATTCTAACATACAATTTCTAGCTATTTCCAACCTCCCATATGTGAATCGCCAAAAGTGAATTCTGAGAGCAGTAGTGGGAAAATACTGCCTGGGGATAAAGAAAAGTTACTGCAGGAGTCTGGTTTCTATATTAATTTATTTCACAATAACAGCAAATTCCTTTCCCCAGGGGAGAATTTGACACAGTAATTGCACTAGGGAACAGCCACTGTTTCATTTTCCCTCTTTTTTAAACTTTCTTTGTAAAGCAAAGTATTATAAATCTTCCTGAAAGAGCCACTTAAACAAGGTATGTGGGCTGTGTGATATGTGTTTTATGTTTATAGATGTATTTATGTAATGAATATTATATATGCATGTGATGTATATTCATTCATTCATTTATTGTTGGATCTCAGAATGACATTATGACTGATCAAAAGAGAAAATTAGAAATACATGAGATTGAGACACTATGAAACACATCTCTACAGATTGGGAGTGAATAAGAGAACACATGCCATCTACATGTTATGGATTCTGAGCAAAAACCATAGGCCTGAGTTCAACTAGCACTGCCATTACCAAATCAGACTTGAGTCTGCTTGCCAACGTGCAGTAAAGCCAGTCTGCTGACACCGGGTTGTGGCGAAGGACAGTGCAGCGTTTATTGCAGGCGCCAAGCAAGGAGTCCAGGGCAGCTAGTGCTTAAAAGTCCTGAACTCCCTGAAGACTTTCAGGGAAAGGTTTATAAGGACAGAGTGAGGGAGGGGGTTTGTAGGGTATGTGATCAGCTTGTGGACCTTCTTCTGATTGGTTGGTGGTGAGATAATTGGGAGTCAGCATCATCAACCTTCTGGTTCCAGCTGGTCTGGGATCTACGTGCTTGTGGGCAGCAGACAGTTAACTTCTTCCACCTGGTGGGGGTTTCAGTCTGCAAAACAGCTCAAAGGATGTGGCTCAGAAGATTATCTCTAGCCCTAGAGGAGGAGCTAAAGGTCCCTGACTTTGTTTAATGGCTAAACTATTATTGTTTTGTCTTACTGGACTGTTTTCCTTTCTTTCTGCATTTTCTCACTTCTCTGATTAAATGTATTCTTTGACTAAAGTTTTTCTACAGACAAAGGCAGGCAGAGGACATGGGGAGGAGTCCTGTTCTGGGAATGCTCCATAGGGTCCTGCTTAGTTACATTGCCTCTGACCAAGTGAGAATGATTTTATTACTTACAATGGTTTTAAAAATGTAAATTGTATTTATAATACAAATTGTAAGCAGTGAATTCCAGTGAATGTGATGGTTTTAATAGTTGATGCATATCCAATTTAAAACACTGTGCTTTGAGATAGAGGGATTTAAGAGGTGTATCATTCTGTATTCTAGCTTCAGTTGGGACCAGGCCTCTGGAATCCTTTGGCAATTCAGCATCCTCCCTGTTCCAAGCACCTTCTCGCCCTCCTCTGGGTCTTTGTACTAGCAAACTACCCTTGTAACTTATGGGAAAGCTCTAATTGACTCAGCTGCTCCAAGGTTTGGGGGCTTAATCTGCTGCCCCTCCCAGGACCATTTATAACTGAAAAGACAAGACAAATGAGAGCCATAGATGCTGCTGTTAGAAGGAGGATGGACTTTCAGGCATGAGGAGCATGTATTTCAGGTGCACCTCAATCATTATCATGAACAAAGCATGCATATAACACACATACACACCATGTTCTGCAAGGAAAACAGAGCCGTTTACCAAAAATAAATAAATAAATAAAAGCATTACAAAAACTTACAAAGTAAGAGAGGGAATCAAAGGCAGTGGGAAAATAAGAAGAGAAAAGTAAGTTGATTCTAAGGAGATTAACATTTCAAACAGATGTTAAATCCTTTATTCTTACTATTATTTTCATTATTATAAGGATGATATAACACTATAGGAAGTGGGGAAATTGACAAGAATAGTTCCCATAATCCTTTCCCCAATATGGAAGTTGCTGTTTTAAAAACTTTTTTGTTTCAACAATCTGATTATATAGACTAAGAAACTCTTATTTAGGAAAATTAACTTGCTCATGATGACAGAGCTCATACAGAACTCAAGACCTACAAAGAGGACACCCATCTAAGAAGGCTGATAAATTATACTGGAGTATTCTCTACTGATTTTTAAGTGACATCAAGTTATGCCAGCCTGTGTCTAATAAAGACTCTATGATCAGTACATTCCATTGGGCTTACTTTAGGAATGACAGCTCTTCCCAGACATCTCTGAAGCTCTAGAACAAATTATAAAAGCAGAACTGGGCCAGACTCCAGGATTCCAGTCTCTAAGCCCAGCCCTTCCCCTACTGCACTCTGCTACTTTGTTGAATTTTTAAGTCTAGAATGGGTCCTGTTACCAGTTTTCTCTGAATGATTTATTCTCTTAGATGAGGATGACACCTTCTTTTCATGTGAAAATAAATTTAGGTTGGGAAAGAAAAGAAACAGCTCCATGAGGCAGTTGGTATTATGGCCCTTTGATTGTAGATGAGGAAACCAAGGCCCAGATTATTGAGTGGAGAGGTTGAGTCAGTCCCTATTACAGGACTATGAACCTCCCAAGCCCGTCCTCTCAAACACTACACCAAGGGTAGAAAACAAGAGAGAGTCGCGCTACTGCTCCTCAATTCTTTGTTTTGCCAGATGTTGCTAATTAATCACAATACTCTTCTCTTGAGTCCAAACTCAACCTCAGACTCCTTCGCAACACAGGACTCTAGGCAATCACTGCCAACCAATGGGAATTGATATAATGTGAAACCTACTGGCCAACCTGGCATGACGGTATATTTCTTCCCTGAACTAGGCTCATTCAATGGGTAGAGCACTGAAAACTTGCCTGTACCACTTACGTGAGTCTGTGAGCAAGTCCCTTAAACTTTCAAAGCTTCATTCTCTACATTATGGAGTTGAGGGAACAATACTATCCCCTTGATGCATAGGGTTGATGTGAGGCACACAAATGAGAAAATACTGTAAAAGCACTTGGGAAACTGTTCAGATGTAAGGATGATCATAATAATTAGTTTTACAGATGAGAAAAACTGGTTTTACTTACAGAATTCATCACCCCTTTAGGTATTTTATTTTTAACCTGCTTTTTAGGGAAAAAAACAAAATTTATTTATTTATTTATTTTTGGCTGTGTCGGGTCTTCGGGTCTTCGTTGTTGCATGCGGGCTTCCGCTAGTGGCGGGGAGCGGGGGCCACTCTTTGTTGCAGTGTGTGGGCTTCTCATTGCGGTGGCTTTTCTTGTTGTGGAGCACGGGCTCTAGGCGCGCGGGCTTCAGTAGTTGTGGCTCGCAGGCTCTAGAGCACAGGCTCAGTAGCTGTGGCGCACGGGCTTAGTTGCTCCACAGAATGTGGGATCTTCCCGGACCAGGGATCAAACCCATGTCCCCTGCATTGGCAGGTGGATTCTTAACCACTGTGCCACCAAGGCAGTCCCTTTAACCTGCTTTTTAAAACAAAGTTTAACATACTTTCATTGCTAATTATCTCACTGATAGCATGGACACACAGAAGGGAGGGGGGAAGGTTGCTAAATTGTGCCGTGACGTTCTGCTAATGATTTTTTTTTTTTCCAGTTTCTCCCTTTCTCACAGTAAGGACATTGCTACCTGCCCTAACACATGAAGTTGCTTTCAACTACTGTGAAGGCAGTCTGGCTTCTAACATCCTTTTCATTTCTTGAGTGGCCTTGACTCCATACCTTCCCCTGCTCACCACCACTGGGAAATTGAGGAGGGGCATGATTTACAAAGGCATGGGCAAGGTGAAAGTGCCACCAAAAAAAAGTGGCCGACCCCAGGGTTAAAAATTGATGGGAAACTGCTCCCACCTGGGCTTGCAGGAGCACGGGAGAGAGTGGTTCCTGGAACCTGGAGAGCATGGCCGCTGGAGAAGGCTGCCAGCCAGGAGCTGGAACTTTGGCAGATGAGTGAATGCAGCCTGTGGCACTCTGCGAGCCAGCAGAAAGCGAACCAGAACTTGGAAGGCAAGGACGCTGTTGGTGTGGCCCATGTGCTCTGTCTTTTGGGCACAGAGAGATGGAGAAGGGGGAGACTGGGGTGCACAGAAGGCACCCAGGGTGGCAGGCATTCAGGAAGACAAGTAGAGTGGTATTTGGAGGAATGAGATTTATTTGGGGGTATGGCAGAAGATCAAGAGGAGAGGGGGAACAGGACGCGTGATTCCTAGGTCTTGTTTTAAAGATTTATTTTATTCAAGTATAGTTGATTTACAATGTTGTGTTAATTTCTGCTGTACAGCAAAGTTGAGAAGAATATCCTCATATCTTGGAGAGGTGCCAGACTGAATCAGTCTCCTGGAGGTGACATAGGGACCCAATATGAAGCTTTGAAATCAACCATGCATTCTCCTAGGCTCTCTGAGCTCCCTTTGAAGCAAGTGAAATTGCCAAAAAGCTAAATATCTGTACTGAACTTCCTTAGTTCCTAAGGGAAACGTCTTCCTAGGGCAGTGGCTTAATGCTCTATCCTCAGTATTTTTAAAAGAAATATATAACTGATAAATAGCACTGTACAAGTTTAAGGTATACAATGTGTTGATTTGATACACTTATATATTGTGAAATTATTACCACCATACATTAGCTAACACCTCCATCACCTCACATAATTACCATTTCTTTCTTATGATGAGAACATTTAAGATCTACTCTCTTAGCAACTTGCAAGTATACAATACAGTATTGTCAACTATAGTCATCCTACTATACAGTAGGTTCTCAGAACTTCATCTTATAACTGAAAGTTCATACCCTTTGACTAACATCTCCCCATTTCCCCCACCTGCCAGCTCCTGATACTACCATTCTACTCTCTGTTTTTATGAGTTAGGTTTTTTAGATTACACATGTACTTGAGAACATACAGTGTTTGACTTTCTTTGTCTGACTTATTTCACTTAGCAGAAAGACCTTAAGGTTCAGCCATGTTGTCTCAAATGGCAGGATTTCCTTCTTTCTCATGGCTGAAAAACATTCCATTGTATATACATGCCATATCTTTCTTATCCATTCATCTATCGATGGACACTTAGGTTGTTTCCATACCTTGGCTATTGTGAATCGTGCTGCAATAAACATGAAAGTGCAGATGTTTCTTTGAGATCTTGTTTTTATTTCCTTTGGATATACAGAAGTGAGATTGCTGGATCATGTGACAGTTTTATTTTTAATTTTTTGAGGAACCTCCATACTGTTTTCCATAGCAGCTGTACCAATTAACAATCCACCCACAGTGCACAAGGGTTCCCTTTTCTCCACATCCTTGCCAATGCTTGTTATCTCTTGTCTTTTTGATGATAGCCATTCTAGCAGGTGTGAGGTGATATCTCACTGTGGTTTTAATTTGCATTTCCCTGGTGATTAGTGATGTTGGGCATTTTTCATATACCTGTTGGCCATTTGTATGTCTTCTTTGGAAGTATATCTATTCATTTCCTCTGTCCATTTTTTGGTCAGATTGATTTTTTTTTATTGCTGTTGAATAGTATGAGTTCTGTATATATTTTGGATATTAACCCCTTACCAGATACATGATTTGCAAACATTTTCTCCCATCCCATACGTTGCCTTTTCATTTTGTTGATTGTTTTTTTTGTTGTGCACACCCTTTTTAGTTTGATGTAGTTCTACAATTAATTTTTGCTTTTGTTGCTTGTGCTTTTGGTGTCATATCCAAAATGTCATTGCCATTACCCATGTCAAGGATCTTCCACCTGTGTTTTCTTTGAGGCATTTCGTTGTTTCAGGTCTTATGTTTGTCTTTAATCCATTTCAAGTAAATTTTATGAATGGTGCAAGATAGAGGTCTAATTTCATTCTTATGCATGTGGGTATCCAGTTTTCCCAACACCATTTAGTGAAAAGACTGTCCTTTTCCCATTGAGGATTTGTGGCTCCATTGTCAAATATTAGTTGACCATACATGTGAGGGTTTATTTCTGGCTCTCTATTCTGTTCCATTGCTCTATGTGTCTCTTTTTATGCCAGTGCCATACTGTTTTGATTACTATAGCTTTGAAATCAGGAAGTGTGGTTTCAGTATAGCTTGAAGTGTGATTTCAGTATAGTTTGAAATCAGGAAGTGTGGTTTTCCAGCTTTGTTCTTTCTCAGGATTGCTTTGGCTATTCAGGGACTTTTGTGGTTCCATATGAATTTAGGATTGTTTTTCTGCACCTTTTGGGATAATCATATGATTTTTTCCTTTATTATATTAATTTAGGGTTTCACATTTATTGATTTGCATATGTTGAAACATCCTTGAATTCCTGGAATAAATCCCAGTTGATTATGGTGTATGATCTTTTTAATGTACTGTTAAATTCAGTTTGCTAGTATTTTGTTGAGAATTTTTTTTTAACATATTTATTGGAGTATAATTGCTTTACAATGGTGTGTTAGTTTCTGCTTTATAACAAAGTGGATCAGTTATACATATACATATGTTCCCATATCTCTTCCCTCTTGCGTCTCCCTCCCTCCCACCTTCCCTATCCCACCCCTCTAGGTGGTCACAAAGCACTGAGCTGATCTCCCTGTGCTATGCGGCTGCTTCCCACTAGCTATCTGTTTTACGTGTGGTAGTGTATTATGTCCATGCCACTCTCTCATTTTGTCACAGCTTACCCTTCCCCCTCCCCATATCCTCAAGTCCATGCTCTAGTAGGTCTGTGTCTTTATTCCCATCTTACCCCTAGGTTCTTCATGACCTTTTTTTTTTTCTTAGATTCCATATATATGTGTTAACATACGGTATTTGTTTTTCTCTTTCTGACTTACTTCACTCTGTATGACAGACTCTAGGTCCATCCACCTCACTACAAATAACTCAATTTCGTTTCTTTTTATGGCTGAGTAATATTCCATTGTATATATATGCCACATCTTCTTTATCCATTCATCTGATGATGGGCACTTAGGTTGCTTCCATGTCCTGGCTATTGTAAATAGAGCTGCAGTGAATATTTTGGTACATGACTCTTCTTGAATTACGGTTTTCTCAGGGTATATGCCCAGTAGTGGGATTGCTGGGTCGTATGGTAGTTCTATTTGTAGTTTTTTAAGGAACCTCCATACTGTTTTCCATAGTGGCTGTATCAATTTACATTCCTACCAGCAGTGCAAGAGTGTTCCCTTTTCTCCACACCCTCTCCAGCATTTATTGTTTGTAGATTTTTTGATGATGGCCATTCTGACCAGTGTGAGATGATATCTCATTGTAGTTTTGATTTGCATTTCTCTAATGATTAATGATGTTGAGCATTCTTTCATGTGTTTGTTGGCAATCTGTATATCTTCTTTGGAGAAATGTCTATTTAAGTCTGTAGTTTTCTTTTCTTGCAGTGTCCTTACCTGGCTTTGATATCAGGATAATGTTGGCCTTGTAAAATGAGTTTGGAAGTGTTCCCTTTTCTTCAGTTTTTGGGAGGAGTTTGAGGATAACTGGTCTTAATTATTTGGGTGTTTGGTAGAATTCACCAGTGAATCCATCTTGTCCTGGCATTTTCTTTGTTGGGAGGTTTTTGATTACTGCTACAATCTCCTTACATGTTATTGGTGTGTTCACATGTTTTATTTTTTTCATGAATCAGTCTTGGTAGGTTGGATGTCTCCAGGAATTTATCCATTTTTTTCTAGGTAATTCAATTTGTTGGCGTATAACTCTTCATAGTATTCTGTAATGATCCTTTTTATTTCTGTGGTATTAATTGTAATGTCTCCTCTTTCATTTACGATTTTGTTTATTTGAGTGCCTGTTTATCTTTTCAAAAACTAGCTCT
This sequence comes from Leucopleurus acutus, assembly GCF_964270905.1. Lineage (NCBI taxonomy): Eukaryota > Metazoa > Chordata > Mammalia > Artiodactyla > Delphinidae > Leucopleurus > Leucopleurus acutus. Next base: position 130,893,972 of record NC_139142.1, on the reverse strand, counting down.
TAGTGTTGTTAATCTTTTCTTTTGTTCTCTTGTCTCTGTTTCATTTATTTCTGCTCTGATCTTTGTTATTTCCTTCCTTCTGATAACTTTGGGCTTAGTTTCTACCTTTCTTTTTAGTTTCTTGAGCATAATATTGGCTATTATATTTATAAGATGTTTTATGTAAGCCTCTTGGTAACCACAAAGCAAAAGCCTGCAGTAGATTCACACAAGATAAAGGGAAGGGAATCAAAACATACCACTGTGGAAAATCATCAGTTCAAAAAGTAAGGCAGCAAAAGAGGAAGAAAGGAAGAAGGGAACTACTTTATAAATAGCCAGAAAAAAATTAATAAGATGGCATTAATAAGTCCTTACTTATCAGTAACTGCTATAAATGTAACTGGATTAAATTCTCCAGTTAAAAGAGATAGAGTGGCTGGATGGAAAAAAGCAACAACAGGATCCAATTATATGCTGCTTACAAGAGATTTACTTTAGCTTTAAGGGCACACATAGGCTCAAAGTGAAGGGATGGGAAAAGATATTCCATTTTAAGTGAAACTAAAAGAGAGCAGGAATAGCTATACTTTTATTAGACAAAACAGACTTTAAGCTAGAAATGGTAACAAGAGTCAAAAAAGGTCATTATACAGTGATTCATCAAGAAGCTGTGACAATCGTAAATATAGATGTACCCAACATTGGAGCACCTAACTGTATTAAGCAAATACTAACAGATCTGAAGGGAGAAATAGACAATACAATAATAGTAGGGGCCTTCAGTATCCCACTTTCAACGATGGATAGATCATCCAGACAGAAAATCAACAAGGAAACTTGTTCGCTGTTGAAACAGGGTTCTATTGGGTTTGAATAGAACATTTCTTCCAACAGTAGCAGAATACACATTTTTCTCAAGTGTACATGGAACATTCTGTAGGATTGATCATAATGGTAGGCGACAAAACAAGCCTTAGAAAATTTCAAAAGACTGAAATCATACCAAGTATCTTTTCTGACCACAATAGTATGAAACCAGAAATCAGTAACATAAGGAAAGCTGGAAAATTCACAAATATGTGGAAATTATACAACATAGTCTTGAACAACCCATGGGTCAAAGAAGAAATCAAAATGGAAATTTAAAAATATCTTGAAACAAACAAAAATGGAAAGACAAACCAAAACCTATGGGCTGAAGCTAAAGCAGATCTAAAATGGAAATTGTATAGTGATAAATGCCTACATAAAGAAAAAAGAAAGATCTCAAAATGTCCTCAGTGTTTTAACAAGGTTTGAGCTCTTTGAAAAGTCACTCCAAGAACATTTATTACCTTAAGTTTCTTCCCGATATAATGATGATCATTGTGTTGTTCAAAGAGTGTACCAAGAGTTCTTGAAAAATCAGTATTTATCATCTGTGATCGCTAAACCACTTGCATCAAAATTACCAGGAATGGGTATTGAAAATGTGGATTCCTAGGCCCTGGTCAAGACCAACTGAGTCAGAATTGCAGGGGTATCTCAGGAAGCTGTTTTACAGAGGCTTACCAGGTCATTCCTAGGGACCCTACATTTTGAGAACCACAGTTTTAGAGTTTTGCACCAGAGCAAACAGTGTTCCTGTAGACCTAAGTGATTGTGATGATCTCATATGATTTTGAACTCTATGGTTTTATGGTTCAGGCATCTCTCTTCTTTTCTTACTTAGCTGTAACCCTTTTATCCTTGTTTTGTTTAAGTGTATATGTAAGTCACCTTCAACATTTTTAGAAGTTGACAGGGTATGGATAATTAAAGAATAAAGTTAGAGTATTATAAAATAATAGTCCCCCACCCCACCCCCTGCTGTTGTTGACTTATATATATTTGTTTCAGACCATGCAGTTTTTTTTTTTAAGTGAATTTTTACTTTTGGATAAAGTTGTTTGAAACTTGCACCTTTCACTTAAAAGTTCACATTCTGACTCATCCATTTCCACACTACAGTGTGACCCCAGGCCTGCATTCCCAGCATCCACAAGCAATTACACTTATATTTAAAAAGGTGTTTCATTTCCTAGGTATCTTTCTCAAGGTCTGCAGGGGGACCAGCTGTGAGTACAGAAGGCAAAGCTCATGGGGGAAGAGTTCCCAGAGAGGCTGTGTGTTGTCACCACAGGTCTAGCACCCTGGCGTTCTTTATACCCAACACATTTCCCAGGGGCTCTTGCAAAGTAAAAATGCAGTGAAGATAGTCATCTATCCTTAGTATCTGCCCAACTTGGTTTCTAGTCCTGGCTTGGTCCCTTACTGCTGTATAACTAACTCTGGATGTAATTCTTAACCTCTTAAGCTTTGGTTTCAGAGATTTAAATGGAGGAAATAATAGAGTTTAGTGACAGATTGGATAAAGCAGGTGAAGATGAAGAATGAAGTCAGGATGATGCTGAGACTGTTTTTTTTGGAGGTCAGAAAAAAAGCGTTATTCCAATGAGCACTCTCTGGGGACCTTAATATGTTTGGGCACAACAAATTCATGGGGCAGATTCCAATTTTAGGATCCTCAGAGCCCTTATCAAATTGTCATCTAGTTTCCCTTTACAGCTGTCCACTGACCTGTCATAGTAGGGATCACTAATGCAGTTGTTAGCAAACTGCAGCCAGTGGGCCAAGACTAGCCCATGTCCCTTTTTTGTAAATAAAGTTTTATTGGAGCACAGTCATATCCATTCATCATTGATTCATGCGTTATCTATGGTTGCTGTCACGCTGCAACAGCGGAGTTAAATTGTTGCAACAGAGACCAAGTGGCCCACAGAGCCTAAAATATTTACTATCGAGTCCTTTACGGAAAATGTTTGCTGACTCTTGCTCCAAGACAAGGTTTTCTTGCCCCACCTGTCTCTCCCCTCAGGGCCTTTGGAGGAGATTGGCTGATCTGAGACATTTTTTTGATGAAGTTGTTCCTGGTGTCAGCCCTCGTCTATAGTGTTCTCTTTTTAGCATCGGCCTTTAAAAGCCATGTCCTAAGAAGGAAGCAATGTAGAAACTGAAGGCAGAATCAATAGGGTGCATTTTGGATTGTGGAAATTTTCCCTTCACTCAAGTCATACTGCATTGACAAAACACCTACAGAGACTGAACATACTTCTGCAATTGGTAGAACTGAAAACAGCTTTTGCTCACAGACCTCCTTCCTGGTCAGTAGGATCAGCATTCTCAAATTAGAAGGAAGGCAGAGATAGAGGTAAGAATGGTGGTGGGGGGGGGGGTGTGGGGTGGCGTCCAGTATGACAATTCAGGGGCCACTGCTTTTCCCTTGGGCCTATTATGTATCTTATCTCTGCAATGAAGACCTGAACATCTTGGGGGTGCAGGCAAGTCCTTTAAGGCTAATGAAAGTTGAGGGATAAAAGCAGAGTCCTGTTGCGCTTAGGCCAAATATTAACCAGATCTGATGGATGGGCTGCCTTGGAGGACCCCCTCCACCCCCTCCAGTTTACTGTGGAGACCCAGTGACGGAGAGCTTTGGTGTCTCCTGAGGTTGGCTCCGCACTCCAGATCCCAGCCTCCTCTGCCTGGGCAGGACACCTCCCAAGCCTTCACAGTTAGTTAGCTGTGACTAACCCTTGCAGCTAAGTCAGCGTTTCCTCCCCCTGTGCCTGCTTTCCACGCTTCCCCTCCTTCCGCCACACTGTTCCTTCTGTTCTTGCTCCCCTTCGTCTCCCTTCATCTTTGGTGGACAAACCCCCATTCCTCCTTCAAACTCAATTTAACATCTCCTCTGCTGTGAATCTTTGCCTGCCACATGGAATCTCCTCTCTCTGTGACCCCAGAATATTCTTCTACTCTGTTGTAGCCTCACTCAGATGGTGTATTTGCATTTTTATCTCTTGCTCCCTTTGATAGTGCATGAGGACTACATCTTTTTCAGTTTTGTATCCCAGTTTCTAGCACAGAATCTGGCACACAGAGAGCACCAGTAAATGCAAAGCGATAAAGCTTCAAGGTTATGAGCAGGAGCGAATTACTTAACCTGTTTAAGCCTCAGACATAGGATTGCCGTGAGGAATAAATGAACTGATTAGGTGTGGTGCTTAGCAGGGTGCCTGATACACACTAAAGTCTCAGTGTCAGCTGCTGCTGTTACTAATAATACCCTCCAATTCTTTAATTAGCTAATATCATAAACAAAAGTACTGATGATAACAACACAATGACTGAATAACTTGGTGGGTGAATGCTCACTTCATGCTCTTGCATTCCCTTGATGGGGCCGTTGACAGTGACCAGCATGCTACCTAAATGGAAAAGCTGTCCTTAGTTGTGAGGGACCTGGCTTCTTCCAAAGCTTCTCCCCACTTGGGCGAAGTTTGGCGTCTCTGAACTTTTCTTCAATCAGGTCAAGCAATTCTGTGCAGGGGGGAACCAACACCAAAGGCCAAGGAATGGGCTCCAACACCCCAACTCATTAATATCATCAGCATCCTAACAAATGGGAGGCTGGAGAGCCAGACTGAGCAGCCACTTGGTCACATGGCGGGGGTCTGCCCTGGGGCCCTGTGCACATTGAGCGGATGGGCACAAGTGCCATCCATATTTCTCTACCCAGCTCCGGCCCCCAGCTCCCATGTCAGCCTGCTGAGCGGGCTTGGCTGAGGTTCTCGTGCTTCCCAGAGAAGATTTATTCCTCAAGACTGACCTACATGGATGTATGTATCTAAGTTCACAAAAGCTTGAGTTTGATGGCAAGCAACAAAAGGTCAGAGGAAAAGCAGGCAAGGCGTTTAAATCAAAATGATGAAACTGGGTAATTTCATTAGCAACAGTTGTATTTACTGGAAGTCACAGATGGCGCAGTTTAGCTCATAGCCAAGTTTTTAGGACAAAATAAGAATGAAGAAAGAAATATTTCAAGGGAGAGGTGGTTAAAAATTAAATAGGCACCAGATGGCTCAAGATTGTCCTTCCTATAAATTTGGTGAACGAAGGCATGCTGAATCCAAAGGCTTTCTGAATGGGATTAGAGCTTGGAAAAGGGATTTAAGAATATATAAATAAGGCTTTGAAAAGAGAGATATCAAGCGTGGAATTATATGGAGTGGAGGTGACAATTATATAAATCATCTTACATTTTATTTATTTAGCATTTATTGAGAACCTACTGTGTGCCAGGTCCTATTTTTAATGTCTGCTATGATGCAAAGGAAGGTTGTATTTTCCTGGAAAGCTCCTTGCCCAGGCTAAGAGAGGGAAAACATGGCTTTGAAATGCATTTGGTTATGGAGACACACTTGTTTGTCCTCTGGTGCATTCAGTGAGAAGTACTGGATGATTTCCCATCTCTCAGAGATGAAAATCTAAACTCTTTACCATGCATGGAGCCCTTCGTGAGCTAGTTTACTTGTCTGTGCTTGGAGTTCTCAAAGCTGCTATGTATCAGACTGTCCAAGGGACCTGCATTTCAACAAGCGACTCGGTTCATGCTATTGCACACTAAGGGTTGGGAAATGCTCTTCTAGACCATTCTCTTACCTGTCCTCATCATACCTTCTGTTGTGTACCCTGAACTCCCAAGTCTCATGCTCTTACACATGGTGTCACCTAAAGCACTTCTCCCATTTTGTCCTCATGTTCACCTCCCAGGTCTCAGCTTAAGAAAGAAATCTCTGGAAACACCTTTCTTGCTACCAGGGGCCAGACCATGTAGAGCCAGTGAAGGATTTTGACTGTTACTCTGAGTGGATTGGGGGTCTTCGCAAGGTTTTGAACAGAGGAGAAACAAGATGTGTGTTTAGCAGGCTCATTCTGAGAGTTTCAGTTCTAGTAATAATAAACTGTCTTTTATTGGACTAACCTTCCTGCTGGTATAAACTATGGACACTATATGAAACGCTTGTTTGAAGGCACTGGAAAGCAATGCATAACAGGCAGAAGCTGGAAGGGACGTGACATTTGAAATACGGGAACAGTATTGGATGGGGCTCCCATCTTAAGTCCTTTCTCTTGAGGGCACTTTTCAGTCTATGCATTGCCGGTGGAGGAGCTCAAGGGGAAAGCCACTCACTCACTATCAGGGCTGCCAGAGCAACTGGTAATTGAGGCAGGATATATTGGAAAGTGATGACCATCAAAGCTGCATACAAACTTCCCTCCATTCCTGGGCTGCCCCCTGAATTGTGCATCTACAGGATGAGATTTCAGGAGTGCAGAAGGAAAATGACAGTAGCTCACTGTAAGAGCTCAGCAGAAATTTCTGCCCTCTGGAGGGAGGCTGCATTGGGAGTTGAAAACTGCTGAGGCTTGGAGGGGCCGGGTAAACCCCTTGGGCTTGCCATTAAAATCCCAGAAAGACCACATGCTACAGTAAAGACCACATTTTAGGACTAAGGCGCTGAAATAGACCTGCTCTAACAAAGCCTAAATCTAAGCTTCCACAGTTCAAGGTGATCCACTGGTAATTTAAATATCTTCAGGGACAAAACTCAGCACTCTTCAGAGGAGGCTCTACGATGCATCGTTCAAAATGTCTGTATACATTTAAATGATAGAATTTCCTAGGTAGAAGAGGTTGGGAATGTATGCATTTTAAGATTTTCTATCCTTTGCCCGTTTCTTTGATTTCTTATCTATTGAAAAGAAATCTCTATCCTTAAATCATTTCATACTACGTAATACCTTACTGTATATACTTTCGATCATCAGGGTTTAAAGATCGAATACCCAGTGATGCTTCCAGTGTTATTGTCTGGTGTAGTGGGAAGCTATCTACTTAACTTTGGGTCACAATCCACGTTTTCTCTGTAACTTTAGTTCTGTTTCCCTTTATACTCTCAGACATTACCTTAATTCTTGATAATTTCATTATAGACCTATGTGATGTTTACAGTATTTTGGCCTCCTGATTCCTTGAGCTCCTGTCACTAATGATTCTGTCCCACCCTAATTCAGCCACTCGCTTTCAAGGCCCCCCCCCCAGACCTTGTCGTTATTAGTAACTGCCATGCTTCCAACCATTACAAGTGCAAACATCCGTTGCTCTGACTTTCTCTCTTTCTATCTTACATCCTTTCCTACAGCAGCTCCAACCTCCCTTCACCTGTTAGCCATGATTCACCTACATTACATCTCTCTCTAACTTTCCAGAAGGTTTCTCTCTCCTTACCATTTCAGTTCTTTTGCATACCCCTACCTCTCTTACCCATCTCCCACTTCTGCATTCTGGCTTGATTCACCACAAACCTGATCAGATTCAACTATTTGTCTCCTATAGTCCTGTGCCTTTGCAGCTGGACAAAAACACAAAACCAGAGCTGAGGACTTCAGAAGAGTCCTCCATGATGTTTTCTCTCCCACCCTCTGAGACAGCTATTGCTACTCTAGCCTTTCTCCTCAAAGCCCCCAGCTCTCTTCCTCATTCTTCCTTTCATACTTTGCATCCTATTACACTGAAAAAAAATTAAAGATAGAAGGAATCAGCAAAGGACTTCCCTAGACTCACCAACACATCTCCCCACCTTAATTCTGTGCCCATTTACTCTCCTGGTGATCTGGACAGAAAGCCCATAAGTCACCAGGGAAGCCCGGGCACTACTTCTTGAGCCTACAGCTCTAGTGCTGCTTTTGTTTCTCCGAACGTCAGCTGTTTACCTCTCCACTTGATCATTCCCAATAGCATATGGATCTACCTTAAAAATAAAAAGTCTGGGGCTTCCCTGGTGGCGCAGTGGTTGGGAGTCTGCCTGCCGATGAAGGGGACGCGGGTTCATGCCCCGGTCCGGGAGGATCCCACATGCCGCGGAGCAGCTGGGCCTGTGAGCCATGGCCGCTGAGCCTGCGCGTCCGGAGCCTGTGCTCTGCCACCGGAGAGGCCGCAACAGTGAGAGGCCCGCGTACCGCAGAAATAAATAAATAAATAAATAAATAAATAAAAATAAAAAGTCTGTTTCTACTTTTCCCTTTAACTGATGCCATGTCACAGCCACACTCTTCAAAATGCCATGTCTGGTTGCTGCCCAGCGTATCTCTTGATCTCCATCATCTTTGCAGCAGTCTCAGAATTGTGTATCAGGTTATTTATTACATCATCTTTTTATTTCTTCTTTAAGCAGCATTATATTTCAGTGGAGTTATGGGTAATCATGATTTTCTTCCTTTTACTTATTCTTTCTGAATTTTCTATGATGAATATGCAATACTTTGGTCAAAGTGGGAAACAATAAAATTATATAAAAAGAAACACCATATTTTGTGAATAATTTACAATCAGTTTCTATAGCAAAAATTGGCAGTGGGTTGTAGTGGAATGGGCATTGGGACTGGGGCCAGTTCTACTCCTGACTTGCTCCTGAGAAGCCACTTAAATTCTCTGAATTTTAGGTTCCTCAGCTATGAAGGGGAGAAACTGCCATTTTCCCAACCTTCCTTTCAACAAGGATTTTAAAAGAAAAATGCATGTGAATATGCTTTGGGGGCTGTACCAGTATAGGCCGTTATCCCTCCTTCCCCAGACATTAGTTGTGAGCTCCATGGACATCTTCCTTTTGCTGATGAGGAAATGGGGGGTAATAAGATGGAGCTGGTTTAAAGCCACATCAGAGGTGAGCACTAACGAGACCAGCTTTTCATGCTTCTTGGCCAGGTTCTTCTCTGTGTCCTGAGTTCTTCATCTATCCCATATCCAAAATCTACAATATGGAGTCTTCTCCTCTCCATCAAAGATGACTGTAAGGGCTGACTGGTAAGGAAGAGCGCTGTGAAGGCATCTTAGACCACCGGATGCTATGGAGATATTGACAGAAGGCCGCTGAAGGCATTTGGGTTTTTAATGTCTGTTAGAGCATGTGGGACCTTCACAGAGATCGGCCTAATAGCTTTGTTGTACGGCAAAGTTGTGATCTGGGATTTCCAGCACCCAGGCCTGCTTGGGTGCTGGCACTCTGACTCATGTATGCAGAACGTGGAGTGTGTGTGTCAGTTGTTTGATTCTTACTCTGTTCTTTATTTCCTTCCTTTTCTTCTCCTGACTTGGCTTGGATTTCTAACAAGTAGGGAGGGTAAACCTCACTGATACCTCAGAGGGAATAGCTTTGGTGCATCCCCAGGCATAACGCATTCCCCACGTTGATTGCCTGCTGGGTGAAGAAGTACTTCCTTTCCTTTCGTTGTAGGAAAAATATGGGGCACGAGAGGATGGTCACGTCCCAGGACTCGGGTGTAGTCATTAGGACCGGCTGCCAAGTGAGGGTCCTTGACTCTGTGCAGGAAAGAACTGAAGAGCAGGCCATCTTCACTGTAAAGTGAAGGCAGGTTTATTTAGAGAGATACACATTCCATAGACAGAGTGTGGGCTGTCTCAGAAGGCAGGAGAAGCAGCCCCAGGGCCTGGGGTCGTCTTGGAAAGTGACAGCGGCTCTGGGCTGTGGGGGTGGTTAGATTTTATGGGCTGGGTAATTTCATAGGGTAACGAGTGGGAGGAATATTCTATTTTTTAATTTATTTTTAGCTGCGTTGGGTCTTTGTTGCTGCGCACGGGCTTTCTCTAGTTGTGGCGAGCGGGGGCTACTCTTCATTGAGATGCGCAAGCTTCTCATTGCGGTGGCTTCTCTTGTAGAGGAGCACAGGCTCTAGGTGTGCGGGCTTCAGTAGTTGTGGCACGTGAGCTCAGTAGTTGTGGCTCACAGGCTCGAGCACAGGCTCAGTAGTTGTGGTGCACGGGCTTAGTTGCACCGCAGCATGTGGGATCTTCCCGGACCAGGGCTGGAACCCATGTCCCCTGCATTGGCAGGCAGATTCCTAACCATTGCGCCACCAGGGAAGCCCTTTTTTTTTTAATACATACACTTTTTTTTTTTAGATTTATTATTTATTTCATTTATTTTTGGCTGCGTTGGGTCTTATTTGCAGTGCGTGGGCTTCTCCCTAGTTGTGGCGTGCGGATTTTCTCTTCTCTAGTTGTGGTGCGGGTTCCAGAGTGCGTGGGCTCTGTAGTTTGCAGCACGGGGGCTCTAGTTGAGGTGCGTAAGCTCAGTAGTTGTGGCACGTGGGCTTAGTTGCCCTGAGCATGTGAGATCTTAGTTCCCTGATCAGGGATTGAACCTGAGTCCTCTGCATTGCAAGGCGGATTTTTTACTGCTGGACCACCAGAGAAGTCCCACCATCCACTTTTTGACCTTTTATGGTTGGCCTCAGAACTGTCATGGTGCCTGTGGGTGTGTCATATAGCTAATGTATTACAGTGAGCATATAATTAGGCTCAGGATCTATTGGAAGTTGAATCTTCTGCCATCTTGGGCCTGGTAGGTTCTAACCAGTTTTTATGATATCCTGTTCTTTTTTTTTTTTTTTTGCGGTACGCGGACCTCTCAGTGTTGTGGCCTCTTCCATTGCAGAGCACAGGCTCCGGACGCGCAGGCTCAGCGGCCATGGCTCACGGGCCCAGCCGCTCCGCAGCATGTGGCATCTTCCCGGACCGGGGCACGCACCCGTGTCCCCTGCATTGGCAGGCGGACTCTCAACCACTGCGCCACCAGGGAAGCCCCTATCCTGTTCTTCTTAATGGTTGTGTCATTTTTTTAATGGTTGTGCCCTGCCCCCTTCCTTCCTGTCTCACTTTTACTTGTCCTTGAATTCAGCTCTGGATCTCCTAGTCCAAGATTTGATGAAAGAACCACTATTTTCACTAGAGCAAGTAATTCTCAAGACACTGAACTTGCAAGTGAATTCCTTCACTGCCCAGTCCTCTATGGTTTGACTCGTAGGTTCCCACTTCCCAGGAATATGTTGATCTCTGTGTTTTCCCCCAATTGCCATCCCCATTCTTCATAAAGAAGGGCATAACATTTACTGAATGTCCACTTTGTACCAGGGATATTTATATACATTGCTCCATTAAATATCAAGACATCTTTTTAAGGTACATAATAACCCAGTTACCTGAAACTCTTTGACCTTACTGTGTAGAGATGTATAGATAAATTGAAGCTCAAAAAGCTAAGAAGCCACGGGACTGGGAATTGAAGTGAACTCTCTGTAATTCCAGAGCAGAGCTCTTTCTACCATCCCAAGTGGTTTTTCCAAGCCTTTCCTCTCTAAAGTTTTCCTAACAAGCCCTCCCTTTCTACCCATTAAAATGAAGGGAACAGTTTGATCCCATGCTTCCTCAGCCTTCATCTTTCCCTACTGAAGAGCACATATATTTTTAATTTTGTCCTCAAGTGTGCTGGGATGCTGACCAAACCCCTCCAGACAGGGACACCTGGAGCTGCTTCATGCTCCACAGAGGAGTTTCCTGGGGTAGGAGAAGGACTCCACCCAAAAGGCTTAGAAATGACATGTTGGTTTTCTTGATAATTGGATTGTTAGGGTTTTCAGGGAAAGAGTCTGAATCCCGGGACAGCACAATCTAAATGTAAATGAATGTTTACATGGGTATTTGGAGGGACTCTGGGGTTGGAATACTGATGTGGTGGTGCTTGGTAAGGTGCAGGGAGCTGACTTTGGAGCCCAGCAGTGGGGAATTACCCCTCCTCCTCCTGTTCCCATCTTGAGAGAGAGAAAAATGGATCTACTCTGCCTTAAGGACCTCACGGAGCCCGTTTAAGCCTTGTTGTCAATTAGTCAATGAAAACACAATAATGGAAAAACACTTACTGAGCTATAAAAGGAGCTGCAGAAATGGCCCCAGACTCCCAGTAGTTACAGTTCAAGCAGAGTGCTCTTAGGGAGCCTGTCTTATCATCCAGTGTGAATGTCTTCTTCGTCCTTGACCTTCCTGCTGCACTTCACATTATAGATGGCGCTCTTCCTCATCTGCTTAGATCTCAGGGAGCCCAGGACTCAAGACCTGAGCTTTTGCTCTTGGCTCTGTTTCCTCTCCCCTAGACAGCTCGTTTGTCCTCTTCGCTCTGATGGCTCCCCTCTACTGTTGATTCTTCCCCAAGCTTGGACTCCTAGGTAAACAGCATCCTCCCACCCAAGTGCTCAGATCCTATCCTTAAGAACGACCTTGTTGGGACTTCCCTGGTGGCGCAGTGGTTAAGAATCTGCCTGCCATGCAAGGGATTTGGGTTCGAGCCCTGGTCTGGGAAGATCCCACATGCCATGGAGCAACTAAGCCCGCGAGCCACAACTACTGAGCCTGTGTGCCTAGAGCCGGTGCTCTGCAACAAAGAGAAGCCACCGCAACGAGAAGCCCGTGCACTGCAACAAAGAGAAGCCACCGCAATGAGAAGCCCGTGCACTGAAACAAAGAATAGCCCCTGCTCACCTCAACTAGAGAAAGCCCATGCACAGCAATGAAAACCCAACACAGCCAATAAATAAATAAATAAATTTATTTAAAAAAAAAAAGAATGACCATGTCTCCTTGCAGGTAGAGAGATATCTAATACTACTGTATGCCCTGTAGGGCAGAGCCCATTGTAGATGCTCAAAAACTGTTTTTTAGTCCTTGCACACAAAACCCAACAGAACATTCATCTTTCAACAGATATGTAATAAACGTGGACATAATGAATGGTTCTAAGATTAACACATTAAAACAGATAATATATAGAATCACATGATCCGTCCTCCACCCTACCCTCTACCAGGCTATAAGATATGAGAAGACAACAGTAGATTTTTCTTAGGTGGGGAGTAAGTATATGGTTCAGAACACCGTTTGTTTTCTCAATTCAGTTAATTCAATTAAAAGCTATTTATTGAGACTCTACTATGTTCCAGGCCAGCTGTGAGGTAGGTGCTAAGATGTGACTATAACCCCCTCTGCTCTCTGGGGATCACAGTCTAGAAGGAGAGACAGGTATAGAAAGCTGACAATGCAATGTGACCAGGGATTAACTCTATGTGAGAAGATGAAGCTTCCAGCAGGCAAGGAAGATGATCAGAAAAGCATTCTAAGAAAAGGAAGTATCTGAGTTTTGGGGGGTTTTTGTTTTTGTTTTTTAATAAAGGCTGAATGGAAATGGGCTAGGCAAGAATAAGGAAGGGGCATGCCTGGCAAAGAGTGCTGTATGGCAAAGCTAGGAATGAGCAAAGGCAAGTGGGTTGGGGATCTGAGTGGCTTCTCACCAGAGCAAGACTCACGTACAGGGGGAATGACAAGATATGGGGACAAAGGAAGGAAATTGGCCCAGAGGGTCCCTGAAGCCCATCTTAAAGTCTTGTTCTTTTCTTGCAGCCATGTATAACAAGTGAGAGTTGTAGCAGAAGAGAGGTGTGGCCCTGAGCTACTATAAAAGAGACAGGAGCGGGGCTGTAGGCCAGAGACCAGCTAGGAGGCTACTGAAACAGTCCAGGAGGGAAATAATGTAGGGTTAGAGATGAGAGAGATGTGACACATGCATTTTTCCTGCAAAAATGAGGATGAAAAAGATAAGGGACCTGATTCATCCTGTTCCTCCAACTCTCTATTGCAAGGAACAGTGTTTGATGCATTTTAGGCTCTTAATAAATGTGTAAGTGAATGAGTAACCCCAAAGAGTTATCTAAGTCCTACTGTTAAAATTAAAAAACAAAACCAAAAATAAAAACAGGAGCTGGGTCTGGAAAGCATGGGTGGAAAAATGTCAGCCAACAATAATCTAACAAGACATTGGTCAGTTGTAAAAAACTAGAGGACTGCTCCTCGCCGGGTCTATGGGTTTGTCCAGAAGTCGAGCTCTCTTTGTGAACCCTGCCCCGTGACTGGGAGGGACCCGGAAAGCCTGGCATGGGGTGCAGATGAGGACACAGTGGGGCAGCTGCCCGCTGGCATCCTCTGCACTACCCTCCGCCCCCCACCCAGCGTGGGAAGTAAAGATCAAACCGAGACAGAGGGAGGCGCGGAGGCAGGAGCTGGCGGAGTGATGGGAAGCACATGAACCAGGCCCAAGAGCCGTGTGGCTGACAGGGTCTTGGTGTTCCGGCCGGGTGTCAGGCCTGAGCCTCTGAGGTGCGAGAGCTGAGTTCAGGACCTTGGTCCATCAGAGACTTCTCAGCCCCTCGTAATATCAATCAGTGAGAGCTCTCCCAGAGATCTCCATCTCAACACTAAGACCCAGCTCAGCTCAACGACCAGCAAGCTCCAGTGCTGGACACCCCATGCCCAACAACTAGTAAGACAGGAACACAACCCCACCTATTAGCAGAGAGGCTGCCTAAAATCATACTAAGTTCACAGACACCCCAAAACCCACCACCGGACATGGTCCTGCCCACCAGAAAGACAAGATCCAGCCTCATCCACCAGAACACAGGTACCAGTCCCCTATACCAGGAGGCCTACATAACCCACTGAACCAACCTTACCCACTAGGGGCAGACACCAAAAACAATGGGAACTATGAACCTACAACCTGTGAAAAGGAGACCCCAAGCACAGTAAGTTAAGCAAAATGGGAAGATAGAGAAATACACAGCAGATGAAGGAGCAAGGTAAAAACCCACCAGACCAAACAAATGAAGAGGAAACAGGCAGTCTACCTGAAAAAGAGTTCAGAATAATGATGGTAGAGATGATCCAAAATCTCAGAAATGGAATGGAGACAATACAAGAAATGTTTAACAAGGACCTAGAACTAAAGAGCAAACAAACAATGATGAACAACACAATAAATGAAATTAAAACTTCTCTAGACAAAATCAATAGCAGAATAACTGAGGCAGAAAAACAGATAAGTGACCTGGAAGATAAAATAGTGGAAATAACTACCACAGAGTAGAATAAAGGAAAAAGAATGAAAAGAATTGAGGACAGTCTCAGAGACCTCTGGGACAACATTAAACGCACCAACATTCGAATTATAGGAGTCCCAGAAGGAGAGGAGAAAAAGAAAGGGACTGAAAAAATATTTGAAGAGATTATAGTTGAAAACTTCCCTAATATGGGAAAGGAAATAGTCAATCAAGTCCAGGAAGTGCAGAGAGTCCCATACAGGATAAATCCAAGGAGAAACATGCCAAGACACATATTAATCAAACTATAAAAAATTAAATACAAAGAAAAAATATTAAAAGCAGCAAGGGAAAAGCAACAAATAACATACAAGGGAATCCCCATAAGGTTAACAGCTGATCTTTTAGCAGAAACTCTGCAAGCCAGAAGCGTGTGGCAGGACATATTTAAAGTGATGAAAGGGAAAAACCTACAACCGAGATTACTCTACCCAGCAGGGATCTCATTCAGATTCGATGGAGAAATTAAAACCTTTACAGACAAGCAAAAGCTAAGAGAATTCAGCACTACCAAACCAACTTTACAACAAATGCTAAAGGAACTTCTCTTGACTTACAATAACAAACACAAAACAATTAAGAAAATGGTAATAGGAACATACATATAGATAACTATAATGTAAATGGATTAAATGCTGCAACCAAAAGACATAGACTGGCTGAATGGATACAAAAACAAGGCCTGTACATATGCTGTCTACAAGAGACCCACTTCAGATCTAGGGACACATACAGACTGAAAGTGAGGGGATGGAAAAAGATATTCTGTGCAAATGGAAATCAAAAGAAAGCTGGAGTAGCAATTCTTATATCAGACAAAATAGACTTTAAAATAAAGACTATAACAAGAGACAAAGAAGGACACTACATAATGATCAAGGGATCAATCCAAGAAGAAGATATAACAATTGTAAATATTTATGCTCCCAACATAGGAGCACCTCAGTAGATAAGGCAAAGAGGGGAACAGCCATAAGAGAGGAAATCGACAGTGACACATTCATAGTAGGGGACTTTAACACCCCACTTTCACCAATGGACAGATCATCCAAAATGAAAGTAAATAAGGAAACACAAACTTTAAATGACACATTAAACAGGATGGACTTCATTGATATTTATAGGACATTCCATCCAAAAACAACAGAGTACACTTTCTTCTCAAGTGCTCATGGAACATTCTCCAGGATAGATCATATCTTGGGTCACAAATCAAGCCTTGGTAAATTTAAGAAAATTGAAATCATATCAAATATCTCTTCTGACCATAATGCTATAAGACTACATATCAATTACAGGAAGAAAACTATAAAAAATACAAACACATGGAGGTTAAACAATACACCACTAAATAACCAAGAGATCACTGAAGAAATCAAAGAGGAAATCAAAAAATACCTAGAAAAAAATGACAGTAAAAACATGATGATCCAAAACCTATCGGATGCAGCAAAAGCAGTTCTAAGAGGGAAGTTTATAGCAATACAGTCCTACCTCAACAAATAAGAAAAATCTCACATAAACAACCTAAACTTACACCTAAAGCAACTAGAGAAAAAAGAACAAAAAACACCCCAAAGTTAACAGAAGGAAAGGAATCATAAAGATCACATCAGAAATAAATGAAAAAGAAATGAAATGATAGCAAAGATCAATAAAACTAAAAGCTGGTTCTTTGAGAAGATAAACAAAATTAATAAACCATTAGCCAGACTCATCAAGAAAAAAAGGGGAGAAACTCAAATCAATAGAATTAGAAATGAAAAAGGAGAAGTAACAACTGACACTGTAGAAATACAAAAGATCATGAGAGATTACTACAAGCAACTCTATGCCAATAAAATGGACAATCTGGAAGAAATGGACAAATTCTTAGAAAAGCACAACCTTCCTAGACTGAACCAGGAAGAAATAGAAAATATAAACAGATCAGTCACAAGCACTGAAATTGAAACTGTGATTAAAAACCTTGCAACAAACAAAAGCCCAGGACCAGATGACTTCACATGTGAATTCTATCAAACGTTTAGAGAAGAGCTAACACCTATCCTTCTCAAATTCTTCTAAAAATATAGCAGAGGGAGGAACACTCCCAAACTCATTCTATGAGGCCACCATCACCCTGATACCAAAACCAGACAAAGATGTCACAAAAGAAAACTACAGGCCAATATCACTGATGAACATAGATGCAAAAATCCTCAACAAAATACTAGCAAAGAAAATCCAACAGCCTATTAAAAGGATCATACAACATGATCAAGTGGAGTTTTTCCCAGGAATGCAAGGATTCTTCAATATACGCAAATCAATCAATGTGATACACCATATTAACAAATTGAAGGAGTAAAACCATATGATAATCTCAATAGATGCAGAAAAAGTTTTTGACAAAATTCAACACCCATTTATGATAAAAACCCTCCAGAAAGTAGACATAGAGGGAACTTACCTCAACATCATAAAGGCCATATGTGACAAACGCACAGCCAACATCATTCTCAATGGTGAAAAACTGAAACCATTTCCACTAAGATCAAGAACAAGACAAGGTTTCCCACTTTTACCACTATTATTCAACATAGTTTTGGAAGTTTTAGCCACAGCAATCAGAGAAGAAAAAGAAACAAAAGGAATCCAAATCAGAAAGGGAGTAAAACTGTCACTGTAGATGACATGATAATATACATAGAGAATCCTAAAGATGATACTAGAAAACTACTAGAGGTAATCATTAAATTTGGTAAAGTAGCAGGACACAAAATTAATGCACAGAAATCTCTTGCATTCCTATACACTAAAGATGAAACATCTGAAAGAGAAAGTATGGAAACACTCCCACTTACCATTGCAACAAAAGGAATAAAATACCTAGGAATAAACCTACCTAAGGAGACAGAAGACCTGTATGCAGAAAACTATAAGACACTGATGAAAGAAATTAAAGATGATACAAACAGATGGAGCGATATACCATGTTCTTGGATTGGAAGAATCAAGACTTGTGAAAATGACTGTACTACCCAAAGCAATCTACAGATTCAATGCAATCACTATCAAACTGCCAATGGCATTTTTCACAGAACTAGAACAAAAAATTTCACAATTTGTATGGAAACACAAATAGCCAAAGCAATCTTGAGAAAGAAAAACGGAGCTGGAGGAATCAGGCTCCTGGACTTCAGACTATACTACAAAACTGCAGTAATCAAGACAGTATGGTACTGGCACAAAAACAGAAATATAGATCAATGGAACAGGATAGAAAGCCCAGAGATAAACCCATGCACCTATGGTTACCTTATCTTTGATATAGGAGGCAAGAATATACAATGGAGAAAAGGCAGCCTCTTCAATAAGTGGTGCTGGGGAAACTGGACAGCTACATGTAAAAGAGTGAAATTAGAACACTCCCTAACACCATCCACAAAAATAAGCTCAAAATGGATTAAAGACCTAAATGCAAGGCCAGACACTATAAAACTCTTAGAGGAAAACATAGGCGGAACACTCTCTGACATAAATCACAGCAAGATCCTTTTTGACCCACCTCCTAGAGAAACGGAAATAAAAACAAAAATAAAGAAACGGGGCCTAATGAAATTTAAAAGCTTTTGCACAGCAAAGGAAACCTTAAACAAGATGAAAAGACACCCCTCAGAATGGGAGAAAATATTTGCAAATGAAGCAACTGACAAGGGACTAATCTCCAGAATATACAAGCAGCTCATGCAGCTCAATATCAAAAGAAAACAACCCAATCCAAAAATGGGCAGAAGACCTAAATAGACATTTCTCCAGAGGATATACAGATTGCCATCAAACACATGAAAGGATGCTCAACATCACTAATCATTAGAGAAATGCAGATCAAAACTACAATGAGGTATCACCTCACACTGGTCAGAATGGCCATCATCAAAAAGTGTACAAACAATAAATGCTGGAGAGGGTGTGGAGAAAAGGCAACCCTCCTGCACTGTTGGTGGGAATGTAAATTGATACAGCCACTATGGAGAGCAGTATGGGGGTTCCTTACAAAACTAAAAATAGAACTACCATATGACCCAGCAATCCCACTACAGGGCATATACCCAGAGAAAACCATAATTCAAAAAGAGTCATGTACCACAATGTTCATTGCAGCACTATTTGCAATAGCCAGGACATGGAAGCAACCTAAGTGTCCATCAACAGATGAGTGGATAAAGAAGATGTGGCACATATATACAATGGAATGTTACTCAGTGATAAAGAGAAACGAAATTGAGTTATTTGTAGTGAGGTGGATTAACCTAGAGTCTGTCATCCAGAGTGAGGTAAGTCAGAAAGAGAAAAACAAATACCGTATGCTAATTCATATATGTGGAATCTAAAAAAAAAAAAAAAAAAAAAAAGTGATTCTGAAGAACCTAGGGGCAGGACAGGAATAAAGATGCAGATGGAGAGAATGGACTTGAGGACATGGGAAGGGGGAAGGGTAAGCTGGGACAAAGTGAGAGAGTGGCATGGACATATATACACTACCAAATGTAAAATAGATAGCTAGTGGGAAGCAACTGCATAGCACAGGGAGATCAGCTTGGTGCTTTGTGACCACCTAGAGGGGTGGGATAGGAAGAATGGGAGGGAGGCGCAAGAGGGAGGGGATATGGGGATATGTGTATATGTATAGCTGATTCGCTTTCTTTTACAGCAGAAACTAACACACCGTTGTAAAGCAGTTATACTCCAATAAAGATGTTAAAAGAAAAAAACAAAACACTAAAGGACCAGGCACCAGACACAGTTTGATTAACTGAGATCCAACTGGATTATTTAGAGTAAAATATGTGGCCTTGAATGATGCAGTTAAATTATCCAAGATCTCATTTTCTTATCTATCTTTATGATGAAGGTGATGGTACTTTCCTCACAGACGTGTTGTGAAGATCAAGAGAGAAAATGTATGTCAAAATATTTTGCAACCTATAAGGGCTGTGAAATGTTAAGATTCCATTAAGGATGACTCTGGTTAGTGAATTGGATGCTAACCAACAGGGCTGATTTTGGAAAGTCAACCAGATGCCATAAAGCTTTCTCCATGTCCAGCTCTGGCTGGTCCCTGTGGAGAGACCGGAGCCATTAAAGCCACAGTTCTTGAAATGCTGCCCTCTCCCTTCTGTATTTTGGTGCTCCTTTTTCTGTTTTGGCTTTTCTTCTTGCACCTGCCCTATACTGCCCTTACCTGGTACCCACTTCATAGGCAGCACCCAGGATGATGTCGCCTCTTTTCCTGCTCTAACACTAACCCCCTTTAGGTAGGCAGGTGTGGCTGTGAGCCCCTTGGCTGCAGCAGGCCACTGGAAAGGTAATGGAGTGCTGGTGGAGAGGTGGCAGGGTCCCAGTGGCGGAGTGTGGCCTGGCATGGGAGTTAGTGAAAGGCAGTTGTACTTAGGGTACTCTTTTGCATAAGCGTACTGAGGTAGAAAGGTGTGTGTGAGTGCATCTGAGAGCAGAGGGCAGTACTCAATACCTGTGCCATCGTGGTAGAGCAGATAAAACCAGCTGAAGGTTGGACAGTACTTGGGTTTACAAAGCCCTTTCATTGCTGTTCCATCGCGTAGTGCTGACAGTATCTGGGTGAGGTGGGGCTGTTGCTTTCATTTGTCCAAAGAAGAAACTGAAGAGCTTACAGTGATTCACCCAAGCTTCCCTAGCTGGTGTCTGGAAGGTGCGAGCCCAGAAAGAGCTCTCTGACTCCACGTATTTTCTTTCTTTGCTGCCTTTGGCAGATGAACATGAATGTGGTGCTGGTTTTTGTAGCAAGCTGCATTTGGTAGGAATGTTTCAAGAAAATTTTAAAAAGATAACATTCTTTCTGACACAAAGTAATAGGTGCTTTGTAGAAACTGTAAACATACCAAGAAGTCTAAAGAAAGAGCTATAAATTAGCCAGCATCTCACCATTCAGAGATAAACACTGTTAACATTTACTACATTTTTTCAATCTTTCTTCTGTGCTTATATATAGCTGAGATTGCAATTTATATGCAGTTACATATCCTACTTTTCCACTGAACATTCTATCACAAGCCTTTTCCCATATCATTAAAAACCCTTATAACTGTGATTTTTATTGGCTTCACAATATTCCTGTGTATGTACAAACCCTAATTGACATAAGCATTCCCTTTTCTTTGGCTGTTTAGGTTAGGGAGGAATTTCTTGTTGATTCATTCCTCAGGTCCCGTAGACACCAAAGCAGCATCTCAGCTGACACCATTTCAGAAGTCTGACTAATCTCAGAGATTCTCAGTCTTTTAGGTTGAAACAATTTGTCTCTAAATAAGCCAAAGACTTATTTATTTAACGCACAATAAACACATCCTTCAACAAGAGTGTAACGTTTGAACTGGATGGGAGAGGTGACACCGAAGTCCCTATTCTTGAAGAGTTTGCATTATTATAAGCCTTAGAAAACTAAAGTGCAAGAAACAAGTAATTTAAACAGATGCTCCTTGCCGGGCTGTGATGCTCATGGCCATGCTTCTCAAGGGATGGGTTGGCAGACGCAGAGCCGCGTGGTCAAAAGAGCGGCGGCTCTCTGCTGTCTCTGACACTCACCTTCAGAAGCAGGATGGGACCTCACAGGTTTGCTCCCAGGAGTGAGTCCTATGCTCAGTGGTTCACTTGGTGGACAAGGCCTGGCAGCTTCTGTGAAGTGTGTGTTTGCTGAATAGTTTGGGTATGAATGTCAGTTACAGCAACTAACATGTATTGAGTGTTTTCTGGGTCTAAGCACCCTATGAAGTGCTACCCAAGAACCTCTTTATCCTCCTTATACCAGAAGACAGTGTAGTACAGGGGTCAAAGACCCAACAAGGTGGGGCAAGCTGTTTGCTAACTGTGTAAGTTTAGACGAATAATTTAACCTATTTGTGTTTCTATGTCCTTAACTGTAGAATGGAGATAGAAAACTGTCTTATCTCGTAGGGTGATTAAGAGGATTAGCTTAGTTAAGACAGGTCAAGCACTTAGCCTAGTGACTGACACAGAGTAAGCATGCGACAAAGGTGAACTGTTACTACATAAACCTCCCAAGAAACTTCCCAGTAGCTCCTATTTCATTTCTATTTCATGAAGCCTGAAATTGAGGCACAGAGAGGCCAGGTGCCTCATCCAGGGTCACACAGACAGAATAAGAATCCCAAAGACTGGACTCCAGAGACTGTACTCTAATTACTATGCTATATTGCCCAGAGGGAGTTTTCCAGAGCCCTGAACACCAAAGCAGAGCACACTAACTTTTGTATGTGGTGAGGTCTTCAAAGAAGCAAGCAGAGCCTGAAAAGGAAAGGGAAGACTAGAGATGTTTGTGTGTCAGGGTCCCAGACAATAATAGAAAGAATTCTTAAAACTGCCAGAAGTCAGGGAAGCCAGCTTATAGTGTTTTGGTCCTTAGAAGGGGAGAAGGATGGGAAATTTCTGTCTGCAACAAAGTGGCCCATGGGATGCTGGCTACTGTACTGATGATGTAACAGGTGCAGACGATTCAAATTTGATGAAATAGAGCACTGTCCCTTCACTGGGTAGACCTGTATGGGGCACTGGCCTGGGCAGAAGGAGTTGGAGGCAACTTGATTTTGTTTCAGTCTTTGACTCTTTTTTTCTCCAGTCAAGTTGAAGTCTCCTTGTACCCCTTCTCACTTCCATTCTCTTCCCTTCCTCTCCACTCACAGGAATTTGGTGTGATGTCTATTTATCTGTTTACTTCTGTATAACACAAATGACATCATACCAACCTTAAGGTTCTTAGCTTGCTGTTTTCACTCATTTTTGTGTTATCACAATCTATCTATGTTGATACAGATAGCTCAGTCCATTCATTTTAACAGCGATATAGTAGTTCATTATATGAGTATTTTATAATGTGTCCATTTCCCTACTGATGGACGTTTCTTTTTTGTGAATATTGGCTATTTCAAGTAATATTGCGGTGAGCTTTTTATGCCATTCTCCTTGTAAAAATGTGTGAGGATTTCTGGTTTGGGTATCAAGTTATCATATAAAATGAACAGCGTAATTTTTCATTTTTTACCCCAGTTACTTGAAAGTGTTTAGATATATAAGGATTACATGTGAGGATTTTTTTTGAGGGTTTAATAAAATATGTAAACTATTTAGATTAGTTTTCTTTTTAAGGCGAATGGAGGTGTGGTAATATTGGAAGATGTTTGACTAGGAATGGAATTATTGAACTAGATAGGCAATTGCTAAATTGCTCTCTGAAGTGATTACATCAATTAATACTTCTGCCAGCGTTGTATGATAGTTACTGTTTCCCCACATTCCTCCAACATTTGGTATTATTTAAGTTGTCTGATCATATCTTGTAGTTTTAAATGTGCAAGTAACTTATTATTAGGGACATTACGTTTCCCCCTATGGTGAACTGCTTGCTCATATATTTGACCATTTTGCTAGTGGTATATTTGTCTTCTTCTTAATGATTTTCAGAATTCTTTATGTGGCCTGCATTCAGATCCATATAGTTAGCTTTACCTATTATTTCAAAATATAGTCTATATTTTATTATATAATAATTATAAAAGTTTGGAGTTTTTTTACATATAGGCATTTAATTTATCTGGGGTTTATTTTTGTGTAGAGTGTGACCCAAGGATTCAATTTACCTTTTGTCATGTGGAAAACCAGTTACTGAGTTGCAGTTCAGTTTATTTAATGGTTATTGGTTTATTCAGTTATTCTCATTTTTTCTTGGGGGTGTGTGTGTGTGTGTGTGTATGGGGGTGTGTGTGTGTGTATGGGTGTGTATGTGTGTGAAAACACACAAATCTGTTTGTATAACCATATCTGTATCTCTCTATTATCTATCTATAATTTCCTATGTCATCTATTTTTTTGAATTTATAAGAATTTAATTCTTTCATAGTATAGTCTTATGTAGGTACAGTTTATCACTTTTTCTTTCTTTTTTCATTGGGTGGCCTTGCTTGAGGGTTTTTTCCCCCTCACTTGTCTTTCAAAA
This sequence comes from Leucopleurus acutus, assembly GCF_964270905.1. Classification (NCBI taxonomy): domain Eukaryota; kingdom Metazoa; phylum Chordata; class Mammalia; order Artiodactyla; family Delphinidae; genus Leucopleurus; species Leucopleurus acutus. The sequence continues at coordinate 130,870,259 of NC_139142.1, read as the reverse complement.
ACCAACTTTTAGTTTTATAGATTGTTAATATATTTTTTCTATGAATTTTTACTCCTATCTTTTAAATTTATTATCTTTTACTTTCTTTGATTTTAATCTGTTTTTCCTTTTCCTACTTCTTGAATTGAATGTTTAACTCATTTATTTTCAATATTTAACACATGAATTTAAGACTATAAATTTTTTTGTAATTCTCTCCTGTCATCGACTAGCATAAATTTGATATATACTGCTTTCCTTGTCATTCAGTTCCAAATATTTCATAACCTCCATTCTATAATTTTTTCTTTAACTCATTGGTTACCTAGAAGTATGATTTCACTTTCTAAATTTATGCCTTTTATCTTTCTCTGCTTTATTTTTGTTATAATTACTTTCAAGTCATATTGTGAATGCTTAATGACATAGACTCCATAGGATGTCTGGAAACAACCTCTCTGACCTAGTGAGTGATCAACTTATGATGTTCCATGTAAGTGAAAAGAATGTGCATTCTCCACTTGGGTTGCAGGGCTCTGTATAATTAAATCCGGATTGGCATTAGGGCTGTTCAAATCTATCTATTTGCTAATTTTTGGTTTGCTTGATCTCTTACTAACTGATGTATGAAGAAAATTCCCACTTGCTGTTGATTTTCAACTTATCAGTGTAACTCTGTCACTTTTTGCTTTACATGAGAAGAGACCGTTGGGCACGCACAAATTCATGATTGTTACATCTCATTGGTGGGTTTTCCCTTTTATGATTATAGTTTTCCCTCTTTGTGACAGGTGTAGCTTGTGCTCTGCATCCTTGCTGTTAGCTTGGGGCCATCTGACTAGTTTTGGAGATCATCTTGGAGGCCATATGTTCCAGATGATCATAGCTACAGTATGAAGGCAGGCCTCTTCACTGATGTCAGACTTTATATATTAAGCCATTGGGATTTTAGGAGTTGGTCAGTCATAGCAGCTAGGGTCAATTATCCTAAAATACACTCTTATTTTTATGCTTTTTCCCATAAATTCTGTTACCCATTTTGCTAATATACTCCTACTATATACAATTTTAAATTCCTTTTTTGTTCAAAATTTATCAGTTCCTTTACATTCAACTTCTGTGTTCAACCTTGCTTTGAATGTGTATTCTTTAGGGACTTCCCTGGCGGTCCAATGGTTAAGACTCCACACTTCGGCTGCAAGGAGCGTGGGTTCAATCCTTGGTTGGGGAACTAAGATCCCACAATGAGGCCAAAAAATTTTTTTAAAATGTGTATTTTTTAAAACAGAGTATTTCTGCGTTAAAATTCATTTAGGTGTCTCTGTTTTGTTTAACTTAGTGAATTTAATTTTATTTGTTGTGTTTACTGATATCTTTGGTCTTATTTCTACCATCTTATTTTGTTTGGTATTTAATGAGCTATTTCTTTGCTTCTATTTTCCCCCTTTCTTATTTTCTGTTGGAGTACTTAAATTTTGTTCTTTCTTCGTTTTTTTAATGGTACTCCTACAATTTTAATATGCAATCTTTTAAATATATATTTCTTAATTTTCATTTTGTAATAATATCAGACTTACAGGAAGTTGCAAAAATAGTACGAATAATTCCAGCATATCCTTCTTCTTCATCCTCAAACAATCACAATAAAATTATCAAAACTAGGAAATTAACATTGGTACAATACTAATCACTGATCTGTAAACTGTATTCACATTTTTTCAGTTGTTCCCAAATTATACTTTTCCAGGACCGGGATCCAATCCAGGATTCAGTCCAGTATCACTCACTGCATTTAGTTGTCGTAGCTTATCTCCGCCAATCTGGGATAGTTCCTCACTTTTCTTTATCTTTCATGACCTTTACATTTTGTAGAGTACTAGCCAAATACGTTTTGCAGAATGATCTTCACTTTGGGTTCGTCTGACGTTTCTTCGTAATTAAATTCAGGTTATTTATTTTTGGCAAGAATACCACAAACACGATGTTGTGCTTTCTTTAGTACTGTGTGATACCAATTTGTTTTGTTGCTGGTGATGTTAACTTTGATCACTTGGTTATGGGGATGTCTGTCAGGTTTTTCCACTGTAAAGTTACTATATTTCCTTTTGCAATTGAGAAATATCTTGTAAGGGGATATTTTGTGACATGCAGCTATCCCGATTCTCATCATAAAATTGCTCGTTAATTTTAACATCCATTGATGATTCTTGCCTACCACTCTTACTATTAACAGTGTTGGCAAATGGTGATTTTTCTAGTTCATCATTTCTTTTACATTTATTAATTGAAATATACTATAAGGAAGAGCTCTCCCTTTTCTGTATTTATTCAATATTTTTATTCCTATCACTGTATACTCACTTCTATTCTTATGGGTCATAATCTTTTACTATCATCATTTATGTTATTGTTCAAAACGTCTCAGGTTTGCCAAGTTGGCTTCTGTGCTTTTTGACATGCCCCTGTCATTTTTTGAGCACTTGTTTACTTTTGTCACCATAAGATATTCTAGGCTCACTTTATGCCGTCCCTGCCCTAGCCCTGAAATCTGCCATTTCTCCAGGCAGTTCTGGTTCCTTTTGTTGGAAATCAGATTCTGAAACCAAAATCTGGTTGCTAGGTGTGCTCTTTGCTACTGTGGTGTCATTGCTTTTAGGTCCTTTTAGTAGACAAAGTTAGAAAATCATTTCATATCAGTTCATAGAATCTTCCTCTTTCTAGCTTATAGTTGTGCAGTATTCCATTGTGTGGATGTACCATAGTTCAACTACTCTCCTATATGTGGGTATTTAGACTTTTTCCAATATTTTGCAATGACAAACAGTGCTGCCATGAACAACCTCATGCATATGTATTTTTGTATTGTTGAAGGTGTATCTTCAGGGTAAATTCCTAAAAGTGGAAATGCTCCATCAAAAGGCAAATGCATATATAATTTGTTAGATATTGACAGCTCATAGAGAGTTGTAGTAATTTCCATTTTCACAACTTTATTTGAGAGCTATTACTTCCTCTTCCACCACAGAGTTTTCAATAGAATGTGTAGTTTTGGAAAATTTCACTAATCTGATAAGAAAAGGGATCTCATTTTAATTTGCATTTATCAAGTTATGAGTGAGTTTAATATCTTTTTTATGTTTGGTGCTGTATTTATATCATTCTTTTGGTAAATTATCTGCTCATTCTTCTTTCTGTTTTTTTATTCAGGTTTTGGTACTTTATTTTATCCCTCAATTTTTATGAGTTGTTCATATGTTAGTAATGTTAACCCTTTGTGTTATCTTCTGCAAGTATTTCTTCCCAGTTTGTCAGTTGTCTTTGCTTATGTTTTTTTTCTTTTTTATCAATAACTTAAAATATTTTAAAAATAAATGTTTATTTATGGAAACATTTATCAGCATTTTCTCTTGTTACCTTTGGATTTTGGGTCACAGTTAGAACGCCTTTCCCTATACTGATGTTAAAGAGAAATTCACCTATATCTTCTTTTAGTATTTGCATGGTTCCACTCATACCTTCCATTTTATTTTTATCCAGTGTTTAATTTCCTTGATTTTTTCTCTCTCTTATTATTATTTCTATGATAAGCAGTCAAACCTTATTTAGAATTATCCACAAGTTTGCCAGTGTCTTTGCTTATCATTACTTTTTGAAGTCCTGTTTTTCATTTTAGGTTCCCTTTCTTCCTTAAGTGTACTCTTAGTAGGTATTTCAAAAAAGATCTGTGTATGGTAAACTCATTCTTTATCTACAAATGCCATTGTTTAGCATTCATTCTTTCTTTTAAAATTTAATTTATTTATTTTTATACCACAGGTTCTTATTAGTTATCTATTTTATATATATTAGTGTATATATGTCAATCCCAATCTCCCAATTCATCCCACCACCACCACCACCACCACCACCACCCACTTTCCTCCCTTGGTGTCTATATGTTTGTTCTTTACATCTGTGTCTCTATTTCTGCCTTGCAAACCGGTTCATCTGTACCATTTTTCTAGATTCCACATATATGCGTTAATATACAATATTTGTTTTTCTCTTTCTGACTTACTTCACTCTGTATGACAGGTCCATCCACGTCTGAACAACTGACCCAATTTTGTTCCTTTTTATGGCTGAGTAATATTCCATTGTGTATATGTACCACATCTTCTTTATCCATTCATCTGTTGATGGGCATTTAGGTTGCTTCCATGACCTGGCTATTATAAATAGTGCTGCAATGAACATTGGGGTGCATGTGTCTTTTTGAATTATGGTTTTCTCTGGGTATATGCCCAGTAGTGGGACAGCTGGGTCATATGGTAATTCTATTTTTAGTTCTTTAAGGAACCTCCATACTGTTCTCCATAGTGGCTGTATCAATTTACATTCCCATCAGCAGTGCAAGAGGGTTCCCTTTTCTCCACACCATCTCCAGCATTTGTTGCTTGTAGATTTTCTGATGTTGCCCATTCTAACTGGTGTGAGGTGATACCTCACTGTAGTTTTGATTTGCATTTCTCTAATAATTAGTGATGTTGAGCAGCTTTTCATGTGCCTCTTGGCCATCTGTATGTCTTCTTTGGAGAAGTGTCTATTTAGGTCTTCTGCCCATTTTTTTGATTGGGTTATTTGTTTTTTTAATATTGAGCTGCAGGAGCTGTTTATATATTTTGGAGATTAATCCTTTGTCCATTGATTCATTTGCAAATATTTTCTCCCATTCTCAGGGTTGTCTTTTCGTCTTGTTTATAGTTTCCTTTGCTGTGCTGAAGCTTTTAAGTTTCATTAGGGCCCTAGCATTCATTCTTGAATGGTGGGTGGTTTAACTGGATAGCATATTCCATTGTCTTCCAGCATCTACTGTTGTTGGTAGAAGTCTTCAGTCAGCCTAATTGTTATTGCTTGTTAACTTCTCTTTTTGTCTCTGATGGCTTTTAGAGTTGTCTTTTTGTTTATAATGTACTGTTTTATTATAGTGTGTATAAGTGTGCATTTGCTTTAATTTATTCTGCTCATGATTTTTTATATTTCTACAATATGAGGACTCCTGTCTTCATTTCTGGAAAATTCTTGAGTATTATCTCTTCGAATATTTACTCTTTTTCATCCTTTTTGTTTCCATGTTCTGGAACACATAATGTGTAAGTTGGAAATTACTATACCTTTCATGTGTCTTAACTCTTTTTCATATTTTCTGTCTCTCTGTGTTGCATTCTGAACAGTTTCCTTATATCTATTTTTATATTTCACTTAATCTCTCAGTGTTTCTGTCTAGTTTTCTGTTCAACTCTTCCACTGAATTTTTTTTCACTGACTCTATATTTTTATTTCTAGATTTTCTATTTGATTCTCTTTCAAATCTTTTCTTTTTCATACTGCCCTATTTTTGCCATATAATTTCTGTTCCTGCTGTTAACTTTTGAACCAGGGGCAGATCAAGGATTTGTGGAACCCAAAGCGTATACATTTGGAAGGCCCCTCTTTAAGAAAAAGAGTAAACAATTACAAATACAAAATTGAGTATACTAGGTAATATTTGTTTGGAATGAGAAAAGAAACCACAAAATATTATAGATTTCAAAAAGTTGCCAAGTACCACAAATATCACAAAAAATCCAGAAAAGTAAAATACTTTTATTAATTAACTGCCTGATACAGCTCTATCCTTTATTTTCTCATCCTATAACAAGTTTATAATATTTTTTCAAGGGAGAACAGAAAGATAACTCAGTCTTTTCTCTAGTATATTTGATCAGAATTTAACTTTCATTATTTGTGGTTTATAAAAGTTAGTTTCAGTTTCACACATAGCTTTTGGCAATATCATGCATTTTGAGAAACTCTGTCAAATTTGGGGAAAACTCGATCTAATTTCTTTCATATATTATCTGTAAGACTTGAAAGAATTTTTTACATATGAGCCTCTGGCTCTATACATTTCAATTTTTTTTCTTTTCTACATATTCGTGGTGCAGGGTACTCTAGGACAAGCTTATAGTAGGATACAATCTCTGGTCCCATACCTTCATGTCACTACATGGAAATGACTATGAAACACATAACTATGTCCCACGAACTCCAAACTAAATACATTTTCAACTCTAGTCCAACCCCAAAGATGCCCATTGCCATTGTCATACCTTCAGATAAGAAGTGTGAATGAGGCAGAATGGTAAGAGACAGTGGTTTTAACTAATTAACGTTAAAATATCTTTTGTAAATTTTATAACAATATGAGGCCATGTGAGTACATTTCCAGGGTCCCTCCCAGGGCTTTGCAAAGGGTCTGTGCCTGTGAGAGGCCCAGAAGCATTAGCTTCATTAACTTTACAGTGGATCTGCCTCTGCTTTGAATATCTAATCATAATTATTTTAAAGCCTATTTTTTTTTTTCCCGGTATGCGGGCCTCTCACTGTTGTGGCCTCTCCCATTGTGGAGCGCAGGCTCAGCGGCCATGGCTCACGGGACCAGCCACTCCGCGGCATGTGGCATCCTCCCGGACGGGGGCACAAACCTGTGTCCCCTGCATCGGCAGGCGGACTCTCAACCACTGCGCCACCAGGGAAGCCTAAAGCCTATTTTAAATTGCCTTTTTATTTATAGGCACAACGGTTGCATTAGCTAACTCTTTCCATAGTGTTGTTTTAGCTTGCTTGATCTGTAATCTTGGATTATGAGGTCAACTTTTGTGGGGTTTGCTTTCTGTGGGAGTCTCATAGGCCAATGGTGACTTGGTGGTTGCCTTTGCCAGGGCTCCTTGGTCCCAATTCATATTTATGTTAATTTCTATTAAGGTTGGAGGTCACACAATATGCAATATGAAAGTCATGAATTTAGACTCCACACATTTATATGGCACAGATGGGGGTCCCATCTTCTTTCATGTGGCTCATTTTAGTTGTTTTTTGCTCACCACAGTGACTTTGTTTTGTCACCCCCTTTCTCTTTAGTTTTGTCACCTACCTTGATTTTGAGCTCCATTATGTACTCAACATTCTTTTCTTAAATTTTATCTGACATATCCATGTACTTGGAAATGGAGGGTGATCATTTGAGTAAATCTAGTCAGATCAGCTTCAGTTCATTCATTCAACACTGTATTTCTGACATGGGTCTGACACTTTCTAGAGTACTAGCTATTCATCTGTATGTAATTCAAACTCCCTGCCCTTGTGGAGTTTACTTTCTTGTAAGTTGAAATAAACTCTTTTGTGCTAGGGACTCTTTTTCTTCCCCTGAAGAAAGGGAAAAGGGGACTAGTTTCCTTCTCTTCTCTTCACTGAATGTATCTGAAGTTACAAACATGCTTTAGCAGCTCTGTGACTATAAGTATTGTCTCAGCATTTGAGGATATTTAGAGTAAAATCTAGGCCTTCCCTATTATGTGCCCAGACCTTTTCTACCACTGTGGACCCCTCGTATTTAGAATTTCTCTTTCATATGCACTGCAATAATAATTAAGCACCCCCAACTTCTTTTTGCATTCCCCACAACATAATTCTTTAATTATTTGAAAATAATTTTCCTTTTTTTCCATAAAAATTCACCCTTTTTGGTGTATAGTTCTAAGAGATCTGACAAACTATACAGTTATGCAACCACCACACAATCATGATACAAAATAGTTTCATCACCTCCAAATATTCTCTTACCTCCCTTTGTAGTCAAACCATCCTCTTCTCCCACAGCCTTTGGCAACCACTAATCTGTTCTCTATCCCTTTAGTTTTATCTTTTCAAGAATATTGTGTAAATGGAATCATACAGGATATAGCCTTTTGTGTCCGGTTTCTTTCACTCAGTGTCATGTATTTGAGATTCATCCACATTGTTGTGTGTGTCAGTAGTTTGTTCTCTTTCTCCCATTAAAAAAAAAAATTGTCTTACTCAGAACTTTTTGTTTGTAAAAGCTAATTATGGTCAATGAGAATTGGTTGATATATGATAGTTCTTTTTGCTAAGATACCATCAAAGAATTATATCCAATATATACCACATTATAGATTTTTAGGAAAAGAAGAAACAACTGTAATACTTCTGATTTAAAAACTATTAAAATGAGAACAAACATGCTGCTTGGAGTTCAGGAAATACTGTAATCCCGGGCCAAGCCGAAAGAATATGGTGATGTTTTCATAAATGTGGGAAACCTGAAAAGTGGTACATATAAGATTTAAAAATCTGCTTTAAAATAATGAAACTAGCAGGTGCTTAACAAATATTTGTTGAATATGTGAAGGATGGAAGGATGGAGCCTCACTGAACCTTAGGGGCTTCCTGAAGCATGGAGACTCCCAAGTTGGTGATTATTTGCCCAAAAGACCATCTGCCTTAGATCCCAAACCTGCCAGCTGCTGCCTGCAATTCTCCCTGGTGTTGTGGTAGTAAGGGCTTTGGCATGTTCTCAGCCTTGTGGGCTTGGGAGGCAACAAAAAAGAGCAGCCAGGTAGCACACTGCCGTCATTGTCCCATAGCCTTCCCGAAGCTTCTTTGGGGTCTGCCTGCCAGGCGCACACCTGCTCCAGCTTGCCTAGTCACATGTCCCGTTGAGCAGTGAGTTCCCTTATGTGAGGCGGCCACGCACCTGTTTTCTTTAGTCAAGCAAGTAAATGTGTTCACGGCAGGAGCCAAATTTCACCTTCAGATGCGTGCTCAGTGCCCCCATCGCAGATGACAACTGCACCTCCGGGGCAGGGCTGGGCCCCTGTGGCTGACAGGGGTGGTCTCTTCCCACACCTGTGTGCTCCATGCTCAAGCCAAAATGATATAAAACACGTATTAAATAGAATCACTGCTTCAAAGTAGCTGACTGCCCTTTTGGAGGCAGTGTGCCATATTGGAGAAGGTTCATGTTGCATGCTTGCTGAGGGATTGGCACATCCCGGTCCTTTTAGGCAGAATTTCAGTGTTGGAAAGACCCTAAAGATCACACAGTCAAGCGAACCAGGTACCACAGTTGCTTGGACAGCTCTCTCCCCCTGCTGCATCACATGAGACAGCTGATGTCACATCAACGGTTGGGTCTCCCCTAGGCATTTCCAGATATCCTAGCTCAGCAGCATCAGTGAGCTAGGCTTTTAGCTATGAGCAACTCTGGCTGCACTAACTTGGAACAAGGGAGAGAGGCCCTGGTATTGTCTGGTGATTTTTAAAGCTTGATTATGGCCAACTTCCTGATGGACAAGGATTTGATTTAAAATTGCAGTACTTTTCTTTGATTCTTATGGGCAAATATTGCATCCATAAGAAAGATATTGTTAGTTTCATTTTTTTTTCACTTTTGTTTTTGTATAGGACTAAGGTTTATTTATTAGACTCCTACAGTGTCAGTTACTAAGGGTTACTAAAATTTGGTATCCCAAACTGGAACTGCTAGTTTACCCAAAGTTTGAGTCAGGACTCTTTTCTGAACAAATACAGACCGTTTGGGTGTTCCTTGAACATGCCAAGCTCATTTCCACCCCAGGATTTTTGCCCTTATTGAAGACTTTTGGACTATGATTATAAAAAGTGTCCAGTTTTTATTAGGGCAAAATCTGTTTCTGGTTGTCTTTTCCTCCTTGGCTAAATTTTTCCCACTGTTGCCAATAGCATGTACCCTTGGCAGAAGAAGAAAGAGACAGGGATTGCTGAAACCTACCTCGCCTCCCAAGTGCCTGGGATATGTTATGTGATTTTGCCCTGGGTGAGCTTTAACATTTTTCTAACATTAATTTTGGACTTTGACCTTCACTGGGATAGGCTAGGTCAGAATTCAGTAATATAAAAATTTTGATTGTATGCTCTTTGTAAACATCATGTAAATGGCTGTATACACAGATTGCGTGTTCCAGAGTTTACTGAACCTTCTCCTACTTTGAGATGTTTAGATTAAAATTGTTTTCTATAATTTCTATATATCTGTAAAATAGGAAATCCACTTATCCATCACCAAGAGGTGACCACATTTGTTGGCGTTTGTTCAGAGCATAGTGTATCCCTTGGAATTAAGACAGTTGAAACCTACAGTCCGAAAAGAGCTCATCCATGTTTTAGTTTAGAAATCTTAGCTAAGGAGCTGGGTAAACAGTGATCAAAAACACAAGCGGTATTCAACAAAAGAAATTCATAATATAGTTTAAGTATGTACTGAATCTTTTATTAAAATATCTTGGCTTATTAAATGTCATATTTAAGGGTGCTTTCCAAATACAGTTTTAATAATGATCATAAGTGTACTGCAGGGTAGTTTGTGTGCCCATTAAAAGAGAGAAATATGCTTACACTGTGTGGTCATAAAGCCTGCAAACTACCATTTAGTGAGTGGCTAAGAAGTGAATTGCCACAGAAACCCAGACTTGCAGCAGCTGCAAGTAAAGGAAAGAAGTTTCTAAATGCTGACACCGGTCATGAAACTGATATTTTATTTAGATGTCCTTGTAGCACAGAGCTCTCGGAAATCATGTTTATAGTCTTCGTGCAATAGAAATACAAGCAATAGTGTATATTTTGGCAGGTAGTGCCCGATTTAGTTGTAATAATTCACGCACTGCTCCAGGGCTTCCATGTTGCTCCAGGCAAAAACCTGTATTATAAATTATAGCACACAAAGCTGAATTTGACCTACCAGTTGATGCATAATAAACTGACTTAATTCTGAATATTAACTACACATTGTGGCCTAAAGGTTTTATGCTCTCTAAATGTAGCAATAAATTATACAAAAATCTTCCTCTTGGGTGAAGCCTAAATATAAATAAATCCCCAATCTTCATACTATGCCACAAGACCGGTTACTATAGATACCAGAGAGAATATATTAATCTTAAATATTATTGCCAAATAAAATAACTTTAGAATATCACTAAATATCTGAACTAATTATAGAAACTTTGGGGACGAGTTTCAGTACTTTAATAAAGCACTTTCCCATTTGCCGCATTTCTTTAGTGGTAAGTTGAAAGATTCACCTTGCTTCTGTGATCAACATATTCACTTTTGAAAATTCATCCCAATCCCAAGCACAGAGTTTGGTCCATATAAGTGCTCAGAAAATACCTGTCAATAAATGAACGAGTTAGGAATGTTTTGAAACATCACATCATCTGGTCAAAACAGTCTTGGGTTTGAAAAATGTGTATTTCTAGATTTAGATATTTTGTTCTACAAATGACTTCCTGTGTGATACTGAGCCAATCACATAGCTTCTCTGAGCTTCTTTACTTGCTTGTAAAAGGGAGATTAAGGCGCAGTGGGGGCAAGACCCATTCCTATCTCACAGGATTGTGACTTGTGAAAAGTTGAGACCAATGTCTGTGAAGTATTTTGAAATTATTTTCTCTAGCAAAGATGTTTTATCCAGACAAGAAATGCTCAACCCTAGCAGAAATGGTGCACTGTCTTTGCCATGCTTGTATCATGTGACACCACCCCTCCCTGGCCACAGTTGACTGAACCTGGGGTAGACAGTCAGATCTTCACTTTTGAGAATTTGAACTGAGAGATCCAGACACCGAGAGTTAGTTCATAATTGTCCCTAACCTGGAAGTTCCTTCCCCGGGGCCTGGTTCTGTTTCCTGGCCCCCGTTTCCGTGAGCTATCTTTGCATCCTAATAATAAACCTCCCTTTCTTTGAGTTATGTTGTATGGGATTCTATTTCTGGAAACCGAACAATTCGAAGACAATTTTTTATGAGTACCTTCACTCATTTCTTGAGCACCTACCATAATTGACTCAGGAATTTTTGATTTAGTAGTGGGTGGATAAAACATAAAACTAACTGTAATATGAGTCAAAAATGCCAATGCATATAAAAATATGAGTAGTGTTTTAAATTAAATAGCAGAGAGAAATAATATCTACCCAAGGATAAAGGGTAGGTTAGGAAAGTCCTGATAGACCTGGGGCCTTATATGCATCCCTTCTTTTTTATGAACACTGCCTCCATCATGGTACACACTCCCCATTCTGTCCTCTATGGACTGTAAGAATAGCTTCCTAACTGCTGTCTTTGTCTTCAGGCTGCCCTCCATACTGCTACCAGAGTTATCAGGTAACATCGAACATATAATATCAGACGTTGATCCTAAAATGAGGCTTAAAAGACCCCATGCCTGTGGGTTAAGGTCCAAACTCCTACCCTGGCATACCCAACACACTAGGTCCCAGAAATTCCTTTCCAGACTCATGCCGTACTCCTGCTTCACACACTCTGGGTTCCAACCACCTTGAAGCTGTCCTTGTTTTTGATCATGTTTTGCACTTGCCTCTGTGCCTCGGCCTGCACCATTCTCGCATCTTTACCTGGAAATCCACTGGTCCTCCTTATAGCCCCAGCTGCGATTCCACTACCTCTCTGAGCCTTCCATGATCCCTTTTCAATAGCAGAATTAATATTTAAAGAGTCTGTCTACACAATGCATTATATGTACCAGCACGGTGTATTATAGTTAATTGTTTATGTCTGTCTTTTTTTTCCTGAAGTAGTAAGTAGAGGGCAGGGCAGATGCTACTCACCTTTGCATCTCCAGTGAGCATTCAGAAGGAGCTTATGGAGGGGCTCAGAGAAATGATTGTTTAATTGGATGGGGATGAGATTTGAATTGGTCCTAGAACAACGGCTTCAATTTTGAAAGGTGGATGTGGGTTAGGGGCTTTAAGGACCAGGGAACAGGAGCCTGATCACGAAGGGAGCAGGAAAGTTCCGAGCAGATTCAGGGAGAGCATGTCATCCAGCTTCGCTGGAACAAAAGGGAGAGATAATGAAGGAAAAGAAAGAAGATAATGTTGGAAAAATCAGTTGGGATCCTGTCATGGAGGATTTTAATTTTAAAAATGTGAGCTTAATTTAATAAGCACCAGGGAGCCCTGTCCATTGAGTATAATGGTGATGTGATCAAAACTGCCTTTTAAGGAGATGAAACTCGGGGGGGTGCAGAGGGTGCACTGGAACGGAGATCCTGGATTACTCTCCTCATGCTCCCAGGGAGGAGAGCCAGGCACGATCCTCCATGGTTTCCATCTTCTTATTATTTCTTTATATTTTACTGTTCTCTTTTTAGACAAATTAAAAAAAGAGAGAGAGAGAGACAAGAGAGAGTCATCTACCATGGCAGTCTCCTTTTCCTTCATCTCAGGTGTAGCAAGGATTTGGGGGGCTTTAAAGCATCTGATAGACATGAACAAGGGCATATCATCCCCATCTAGATGATCGCCCTTTTATTTTTAGTAATGCTGGAGAGATGGAAATGGTTTGATATGGAGACACGCTTGACCTGTTCTATTTTTGCCATGCTTTCAGGCAGCTTAACAAGAACACTGGGTTCCTGCTTCAACAAGGGAATTGGAAGGTTTCACTTTCTCTCAGTGGCACTGGTTTCCCTTCTGGCTCCCCAAACTCAGCAAAATTCAGGAACCATGACCTCCAGGTCTCAGCTGACTTGTTCCACAAATATCACTTCTTCTTTGAAGCCTTCTTAGATTCGTTACCATCCCCCAAGCCTGAAGTGCCCCCCACCCCCACCTCTATGGTATTTCCTTTTTCTCCTTGAAATCATGATTATCTGTAAAATGACTCTATGTGCCTACCGGCCTGAAATCTCCTTGGGGGCAGAGTCAGGCCTTCTTCATCCTTAATACCCCTCTCCCCATCTGGTTTCATCAGTGTCCGTGTGTCTGCACATAGCAGGTTCCAATACTTTACATTTGAATAGCACTGAATATTTTGCTCTTTTTTTCTTTTGAATTTTCTATATATCAGAAAAAGAAGGCTTTACCATCTTCACTTCCATTTTGCAAGTGAGAAAATCAGGTATTTGAATGATATACCTAAGTTTGCATAAAATGGCAGAGACCAAAATTCATTTTTTTCTTCCAAATTCATCCACACTCTTTCTACTACCCTCCTACCTCATGCTGCCTGATGAATGAGTGGATTTGAATTTTAGTTAGGATTTTTTTTTTGAATTACACAGAATTCTAGTGAGGAAGGAGCCTGTGGAGATGCCATCACACTGTCCCCAGCGTCCTGGGGAGGCACACGTGACAGCCAGGGGTGTGGGAGAGTTCCTTGATCCGCCCGAAATATTTAAAATTCAGCCGTTAATCATAACAGCTGCTTTCTGGCTTCAAGTGGTCAGCAACTAATGATTTCAATATTCTGAGTTTTAGAAATTCCTATTAATTGTCCTTAAAAAAGGGCAAGAATGAATAATCCTGACTTCATTTGTGAGAAAAGAATCAATATCTCTCTCTCTTAGTTGCCCTCACTTTCCTTCTTTTCTCCTCAAAATCTTTTGATCTAAAGTGCAGTTATTTTCTGGGCGCTTTTTTTCTCTGGGTGTGACTTTTGGCCGTCAGAATCAAAAGGGAGGGGTGGGCCCCATGATAACAGGTGCTCCTGGAGAAGTCCCCGCAAGCTGGCTGAACTTTAGAACATAGCCAGCCAGGGAGACGGGCAGAACTCCAGGCTAAAGAGGGGAAACACCCAACCCATACTTATGGTGATAGATTTCTTTCACATCAAGAAGACAGTGTAGCTTTAATGTATGAGTACATAAACATGTATGTATGTGTATATGTGTGTATGTATCTATCTATATATCATCTATATATACTCACCCTTTGCCATGCCTATGTAGGGGAATAGAATTTCCCACCCAAAATATATCTCTTTGGCATATTAATTATTTTAAGCTGGTTATTTTTTATTTATTTATTTTTAAAATTTATGGCTGCATTGGGTCTTCGTTGCTGAGCACGGGCTTTCACTAGTTGTGGTGAGCGGGGGCTACTCTTCATTGCAGTGCGCAGGCTTCTCATTGCGGTGGCTTCTCTTGTTGTGGAACACGGACTCTAGGTGTGCAGGCTTCAGTGGTTGTGGCGCACGGGCTCTAGAGCACAGGCTCAGCAGTTGTGGCACACGGGCTTAGTTGCTCCATGGCATGTGGGATCTTCCCGGACCAGGGATCTTCTCGAACCCATGTCCCCATGGGACATTGGCAGGCGGATTCTCAACCACTGAGCCACCAGGGAAGCCCAAGCTGGTTATTTTCTAAGAAACAGCAGATGTGGGAAAAACTCTGAACACCAAGTAGGAGTTACCCTTTTGTAAGAAAAATTTACATTTACCAGAGAAATCTCCATTTGTGAGGGTGTCTCACAGATGTACCAGGAAGAAAAGGATGACCTAATCTCTAGAAACTTATCAGTGGAGAGGCACTGACTTCAATCCACATAATAACCTTACCCTTGTTTACTGTGCTTTTCCTGGTCACCGCCCATAACTGAGTCTCCCCAGCTTTAACATCCTCTTGTGTCTTTAGCTGAAGATGTTATTTAAGGTGAGAGTTTCAGCCATTTTGGCGAGCTACTCAATTTTCCTGAGTCTCTCCCATGTACACACATTATTAAACTTTTGTTTGATTTTCTCCTGTTAATCTCTCAGTGTCAATTTAATTCTTAGACCAGCCTGAAGCACCCTGGGGGTAAAGGAAAATGTCTTCCTCCCTGACACCTACTTAGTACAAAAGCTCTTGGGTTTTTTCATAGTTCCTTTTAGTCTTTGCTCATAAATTCACTGAATTTGGAGGTTTTCAAAAATGGGTTAATTCTCATCTTAATCTGATGTGCAAGGTAATCAGTCCATCTTCAATAAATCATTAATGATTTCAGAAAGACTGAACCATTCCATGTGGACAGAATTCAACTGCTAATAAGTGAAGAGTTTAATTTTCTATCTGATGGGAACATTTCTAAAATGTTTTTAGTCATTTGTGTTTAGATGTTTTGTATGAACCTGTGTATTAGTTTGCTATGGCTGCTGTAACAAAGTACCACAAACTTGAGTGGCTTAACAGAAATTTATTGTCTCCCAGCTCTGCAGGCCAGAAGTCTAAGATCAAGATGCCAGCGTGGCTGTGCTCCCTCTGAAGGTGCTAGAGAAAGCTCTTTTCCAGGCCTCTCTCCTAGCTTCTGGTAGTTCCTTGGCTTGTGACAGCATAACTCCAATTTTCACATGGCATTCTCCCTGTATGCATGTCTGTGTCCACATTTCCCCTTTTGATAAGGACACCAGTCATGTTGGATTAGAGGACCACTCTACACCAGTATGACCTCATCTTAACTGATTACATCTGTAACACCCTATTTCCAAATCAGGTTACATTCTGAGCTACAGGGAATTAGGACTTCAACAAGTGAATTTCGAGGGTACACAGTTGAATGCACAGCAGTCTTCCCTCTGGTCCCCCCAAATTTATGTCCTTCTTATATGCAAAATATAGTCACCGCAGTCCAATGTCTCCAAAAGATAACTAATTTCAGCATCAGCTCTTAAGTCCCGAATCTCATCCGAGTATCATCTAAATCAGGTGTGGGTGATACTCAGGGTATGATTTTATCCTGAGGCAAAATTCCTCTTTATTTGCGAACCTGTGAAAACAGACAAGTTATCTGCTTGCAAAATTCAACAGTGGGACAGGCACAAGATAAATAATCCATTCCAAAAGGGAGAAATCACAAGGAAAAGGCAAGCAAATCTGAAATCTAGCGTGGTAAATTCCACTGGATTTTTTGGCTTGCAAATAACCCTCCTTGGCCGGATGCTCTGTCCTCTGGACCCACCCAGGCAGCAACCTCACCTCCTCAGCCCCGAGCAGCAGCTCTGCCCTCTGGAATGGAAGAAGTAGCTTTTCTCTCTGAAACGAAGGAGGTGGCCCTACCCTCAGAGTCATTTTTCCCTTTTCTTGAAGGATAACACGTTTGCAGGCAAACAGCTCTATCGCCCATTTCCTTTCTGTAGAATCCCAAAAGTCTGACAGCTTTCCTTCATTTCTGTCCTGACTCTGTACCCTTCAGTCCAAGCTGGCGGCATTTCTGCTGTGGTGGTTGTTGGATCCCCGAATCACATGACTGTTCTCTGTAGCAAAATGTTATCTGGCCACACCCCTGGTGCTCTCTCCAGAGCATACGTTGCCGTTTTTTTTTTTTGCATTATGCATAGGTTGAGAATTTTCCAGATCTTTTAAGTTCCGGTTTCTTTTTGCTTAGCAGCTCCTTCTTCAGTTTATCTCTCTCCTCTCACCTTTTACCATAAGCAGCAGGGAGAAATCAGTCCATATCGTCAACACTTGACTTAGAGATCTCCTCAAAATATCCAAATTTATTACATCCAAGTTCTACTTGCCACAAACAGTAGAACACAATTAAGCCAAGTTTTCTGCCACTTTATAACAAGGAATCCCTTTCCTAATTACATCTGCAATGACCCTATTTCCAAATAAGGTCACATTCTGAGGTACTGGCTGTTAGGACTTTAACGTATGAATTTCAAGGGGACACAATTAAACCCATAGCAACCTGTTAAATTTGCAGTATTCTAGAAGAATCCAACTACCCCCTCACTCAAGTTCCAAATTGCATTTTTGACGCAGGTATCCTCATATGACAGAATAGCTACCAGAGATATCAGCAGTTAAGCCAGTCAATTTTTGTGGAATCAGATTCAAGGTAGCATGACTTGCCTGAGACAAGGTCTCAGCTCCATGTCCTGGCCCAGCTACATTGGCAAGCATTAAACAATGATAGCCACCCATGTCATGTTTCTACAATATATGAAAGGCTATCCTAGAGTCCTTATAGATATTATATAATCTTAGAAAAACACTGCAAGGTACTATTTGTAGTACCCATTTTACAGATTAGAAAACTAAGGCTCACATAGTTTAAGAGACTTGCACATGTTCACAGCTTGCAGAGATCCATGCCTTGCAGTGTTTCAGAAACTTGTCATGATTGAGTCAGTCTGGAACCCTCTGTAGACCTGGTATTTGACCTGCCTTGGCTGACTCATCAACACAGTCTCACCCCTGTCAGGACCCTAGGCCCAGATACCCAGGAATCTTCCCCTTTAAAAACAATTCACATGCATTCTAATATCTTTGCCTGAGTAGATGATAAAGTTGGAGGTACAGCTCATATTTTATTATGCCAGAGGCCAAAATTTGGAGAGAGTGTGTTGTGTTTGTGAATGTCATCCATCTCATGTGACATAGAACAAGAAATTTGATAACTGCACGTTAGGTCAATTTCAAAAGATTATGGCGAACTCTAGTCACACATCTGGACTTCGCAGTGATCCACAATGTATCTCCTATTCCACAAATTCCTCTCAACATGCTTTGAGTCTATTTATAAATGGCCTCTACCACCTCCAGGCCTAGTAAGTCCCCTAAGTTTCCTACCTGCTGTGTAAAGTTGTATTTCCTTTCAATTGTTCCCAAATGGCTTCCTTCCAATTTGGAGGCTGCTCCCTAGTCCTCATGTGTAGGGTTAGCTGAACAAGGCCATGTACAACTTCTCACTTCTCTTCATCATTATCTTCAGAGACTTTGGTTAGATTGTTTCTGAGCCCTGGTCTTTTCAGACAGAGGAAGCTGTATTGTTTGAAACCTTTCCTAACACTGCAGAGCCTGCCTCCCCTTGATCATCCTGGCTTTCCATCACTCCAGGTCTGCTCTGGCCGTTAAATCTCTAGACGTGTGGCACTCAGGGCAGCAAGGGGCCTCCCAGGCAGGACCTCCACCCACACCCCTTGCCAGTGATAATGAAATCTCTTGACCCCATCTTTCTTGTTCTCATTCCCCTGAAGATTCCTTCCACCAGGTGTGTTCCTTGGAGAATTCTAAAGCAGCAGACATCCCACAAAAAGGGAAGCAAATTTCCTCTGGGGTCACGTCACGTGCTGTCATTCCAACCGTCTGATTTTAGATTCTGAAGTTCTGAAAGCCCCCAAAGAGTGGAATCCCCTGCCGAGAGGCTGCACAGCTAGCCAGGGAGAGTCTCTTGAAGCGGGCTTTATTTCAAGTGTGAGGACCTGGCTTATTAGAAGCAGTAGGGGGAAAAACCCACACCTGAGACTTCTCACATGCTTGTGAAATTCAGATATGAGAAGAAACATTGTTGGGATCAATCAGAACCAGCTGGCCACCTGGCTGTGGGGAGATGGCAAGGAGGGAATGGGGAAACTTTGAAAATTCTGCCTTGAATAGAGTGCCCTGGCTCCCTGGGGTTGGACAAGGATGAATGAGATCTGCTTTGGCTTGTGCTGACATCCAGTCCCTGGAGTGAATGGCGTTTGCTACAGGAGGCAGGGGATTCTGTTCTTCTTTTTCAATAGAGTCTTTGTGGTGCCAGGTTTAGAATCTCTCAACCTTGCCATTCCCGCTCTCTTTGAAGGATGGCTTGTCAACACTGGGTGCTGGGTAAACCTTGCAAAGGTAATCTTGTGCTTGGCCCAATGCTGATTTAAAATTAGGTTGTCCTCCATATTTGCAACTGAAGATCAACTCAAAGATGTGGCTTAACTAAGAGTAGGCCAATGGGAAAGAAAAGTAACCGTATTAGTGATACCTCTGCCTTTTAGGGAACATTCACTGAAGAGTGCTTTTTACCCAAAGTGAACCTGTTTTATGTTCAAGCACTTGTAGGTAGAGAAACCCAAATGGGGAGATGAGGGAGGCAGGAGTAGAGAGGAAAAACCATGGATGTACTGAAATGAGCAGGCTTTCAGGCCCGCGAAATGCAGTCACTTCCAGTGGGCTGTGTGATCTCAGAAAGGCCATTAACCTCTCTGGGATAATGACATCTATTGCACAGTTTGGCTCGAGAAATAATTGTTATAATGTCTATAATGTGGTTAACACAATGTGCAGCACATGACAGGTACACAATAGACGTTCTTTTTCATTTCCAGAGGCGCTGCCTCAGGTCCTTCTGCAAGGGAAAAGCTTGCCAGTATATAATCGTGCACTATCTCCTTGTTTAATTTCCTTTTTGTATATGCTATGGAAAAAGATATGTGAACCAAGAGCAACATAGCAGCGTGTTCCAAGGGGGTTAGTTATGACTGTAGAGGGTGGCTGGAGGGGACAGTCCCTTTTTCCTTCCTCAGGAGGGCACAGATAGGAAGTGACCAGGATGTCATTTGAGGAGCCATGAAAGCTCTGTGATGGAGGTCTTCACTGAGGACAGGTTGAAGAAAAATGGCCTCACTTCATAGTAGAATAATAGTTAATAATAGAGCAAGTATTGGAACCGAATGTAGTGGTTGCGTGGTGTCTACTTATATAGGAGGTGATTACATTTATTTTTTGATTTTTGGCAAGTGGAAACCTGCTCTGGGATAAAGAACTAGAGGAAATGGCAAGACGTGAAAACATGGATAGAAGTTGCAGTGCTCAAAGGGACTCAATTACTTGAGAACAAAAGAAGAGTGTCTTGTGGGGGGTGAAACAGAACCCAACCACCTAAGATGGCCCTGGTCTATTGGCCGTGGGCAGCCTTGCCTTCTCTACCCACCATGCCATTCTGAGCTCTGTCATCTTCGGGGACACCTGCCCAAATGCTATCCTTTTCTCTCCCACATTGTCCTCCTTTCCAACACCTCAGGCTGACTTAGAAGATCCCTCCTTGGGGCCCTCACTTTACCCCTTTATGTGCTTTTTAAAAAATGTGTTTCATGAGTTACTCTGTTGATCTTAGGGGATCGACTTTAGGAAAAAGAATACAAAATTAGGCATAAAATTATTAATTTAGAATAAGCAAAGAAATCATACCAAATTACAAATGTTAAAAAGCTGACATATACCACAAGTGTACCAAACTGGAGAAGTCGCTCAGTTTTTAATCAGTGAATCAACTGATAAATCTCTTTATTTGTACACTTTTTGTTTCACACTCTTTGATCACTTTTTCCCATGACAGTGTTTTGGAATATTGTCTATAGGGAAAACAGAAAGATAATTCACTCTTTTCTTTATCATAGTTGATTGAAATTGGTTTTTATTATTCATGATTTAGAATAATTTCATTCAGCTTTACAACTTGGTAATTTCATGTAAATTCTTAGGATTTTTGTCAAGTTTGGGAAAACAATCAAGCTTTTTTCCTATGAGAACTGTAAGATTTCAGAGCATTTCCCTTTTTTTGTTGTTGTTGTTGTTGGTCATTGACTAACCTTCAATGCTCTTTGAATTGATTTTGTTAGGAATGTACCTGGAATCTAGAATGGCGAGCAATAACTTAGTTTTACTTGGGAGTTATCATATTCTACATAAATACATTCCACTAAACTCAAAATGTTTCCCCAATTCAACTTCCCGAAAGCTGCATCCACCCCGATGCTCAAGACCACTATAATGGCCCCTGACTCTGAAGGGGAAAGATAATGGAGGGTAAATTGGATTGGTAAGAGACAGCAGTAAACCAATTGAAGTTAAGTTACCTTTTGCAAATTTTATACAAACTTTGCAGGTCATACTCATATGACCTTAACCTTCACTAGTATCGTGGCTAATCTGCCTCCACCTACTTGGCTCTGGACCTGCCCCCACTGGCACTTGGTGGAAGGTCAGGCAGATGAACGAAGGGTACTCCAGGCCCTGTATACAGGCCCCACTAATGCCTTCCTTCCTCTCTCCCTCCATCCAGTTCCTACCCTGCCTATCAGGTCCAGCTCACATGTCACCTCCTTCACCATGACCACCTGGTCCTGTGTTGTTCCCATCCACTTCCCACCTGCCACTGCCATGTTCCCACTGAGGCGATCATCAACCTGGGGGCAAGGGCACCAAGCGCAGCTTTGGCACTTGAAGCAGGCACTCAGCAAATCATTCTTGGTAGACACGTTTGAAAATCCATCTGTTTTCTGTGGTTAACTAATTGGTGACTGCCATGCTGACCTGGACCACTCACTGGAACCAGATGTTTCTCCAAGTTATTTTAAGGATTGCTTTATAAATGGAATTTTGACTCCTTTTTCCAAAGATAAAGGAAAGCCTGCTGGGTTATTGCTCTCTGCCTACAGAATGTACAGAAGAGAAAAGCCTTTCATAGATGACTGATTTCTAAAACAGATGTGCCAAGTTCCTTGGGCTAAAAACTCTTTAGTTGGAAATGAATCAGGGCATTTTTAATATGAGTTTTTAGAACATGTACTTTGAGCAATGCTAATAATGGTCAGCGTGATGGTGACTTGGTTTAAGTGTTCCGAGGATCGAGAGTGCTAATAAAACTGCCCAGAGGAACGTGAGATCACCTGATAGAGGAGAACTAATGAAGGACTCACTGCACAAAGGTGTCTCTTGTCAGAGAGGAAGTATTTGTGCATGGTCTCATCCAACGATGCACTTGACAAGGACAGAAATAGAAAACCATTTGTGGCCACCTGGCAGAGATGTTCCTGGTGCCTTGGTTTATTATTCCTACCATTGTGCTTCCTTCTTTCCTAAAAATCTTTTTTTTTCCCCCTCTTTGCCTTTTCGGTGAGCTTCAGCACCTTTTGTGAGTTTTCATCAGCACATTTCATTCTTTACTGAACAGTGAAAAGATCAGGGAGGGAGAAGGGAGGGAACGAGTCTATTACTAATTGTGATGGTGAAGTCAGGGAGAATTGTGCTGGCTTCCCTGTTGTTCACCCAAATCATGCTGTTAATTTTCCTTGACACGTACACGAGGGAGATGAGGGTTTAAACAAAGAACTGTGAGCATCGGGAACCTCCAGTGTGGTAGGATGACAATTATTATTTATTAACTACCTACTGTGTGCCAGGCTCTGTGCTTTTGCACCAAGGCCAGAGGAGAAAGACAAATCCCCTGTCCGCAGGGAGCTCAAAAGCTCTCTAGCCTGACGTTTGTCATCCTTACAGCACAGCAATGGCGATCCTTGACCGGACACCTTCTGTGTATTGAGAACTGTGAGAGATCCAGCGAACTAAGACGCCTGTACCCAAGGAGGAGGTCAGGTCAGGCACGGTGTGGTAATGGCAGAGAGCAGTCAGGCCTTACGTCCCTGGGAACAGAGGGAGAAATCAGTGTGAGCTGTAAAGGAGAGAAAGGGCAGAAGTGGAACACGGGGCTTTACTTATGAAGGTTAGTTTACAGCAGCCCTGAGAGGTGACTGTATGAGCTGTTCTGCCTCCGAGAGTTTGGCTCATCTTCTCAGTGTCCTGTAGCTGGACACAGAACTCCTCGAAAGTTGGACAGGTCTTTTTCATCTGTGTATCTTCAAAACATCTTGGCACAGGGTAAACCCTGAATCAGTCCTTGGGAATGAAAGAAGTACCTAGAAGTTCTGGAAGCAGGTTTCAAACTCATACCTCTTTGATTCCAGAGTCTGTGGTCTTCCCTCTGTTCCGTGGTGGGTACTGCTGACAGGATGGAGAAGCCCAGATGAGTAAAGAGCTTAGAGAAACAGACTTAAGTCCATTGTTGAGTATCTTGAGTTTCAGTGACAATGGAATTCCTAAAGGTCCCTGGGAGACGTGTCTCTGATGCTGATGCTGAGGAGTGAGGTCAGGGCTGATGGACAGACTCTAGAACCACAGGGAGTGGGTGAAAGAGCTGAGCTGGTCGGAGACGGAGCAAGAGAGAGGCCTGGGTGTGGGGAAAGTGACCTTCATAGCATCATTTGGATGGTCCGGGTTGGGTGGGCCATGGAGGTCCTTCAGTGAACCAATTCATTTTGCAGGTGAGGAAACTGAGAACTGAGAAGTTAAGTGCATGTGCAGCTGATGGCTGAGCTCATGCTAGAACCCTGGCTCTGAGCTCCTTGAACCTGCCTGTCCTGTGAGTTGCTCGTGGTTACCCATGAGCAAATATTTAATGTGTCCACTGTCACTGGCATCCATCCTTGCTTTGTATTTCCATTTTTAAAAAATGATTAAGGGCAACTAGTCAAGGATTAGAACCTAAGAAAGGGCCTTGTGGTTTTGTGTGTGTGTGTGTAGGTGGGGGGCAGGTCATGTGGTCATTGGTCTCTAAAAAAATGAGACTTGTCATCACCTGACAATGGAGATCTTATAGTGTCCGGCATTTAGCATGACTCTCCATTTGATTTTACACAAATATTGCAAGGATCTGATGGAATGATGCAATAAAGAATATTCTGTGTACAAATTTGATAAGCTCTTAACAGTATGGTGCCTGACAGCCTCTCACTTAAAGAGAAGACATTCTGTCAATCAGCATGAAGCATGCTAAAGTCTCTGCTTCCATAAAGTTCTTTATGCCTGCAAAGCAGCTTTCTTCTCTCCGACACTAAGTGTCTTTAACATAATATGCCAACTGTGGCAATTGGAAGCATAACGAGCAGTAAGTTGCTTTCTTACTCTCGAGAACTTGTTACTCCCCTGACACCAGCAAGACTCTGCTTCCAAGTGACGATGCATTAGCACTTTTTTCCATCCTCCATCCTCGGCTCTCTACCCTACTTGGAGGGCAGGATGGAAGCAAACAACCGTTGATCAGGCTCTTGCCCTAAGCTGGGCACTGTGTCACATGATCTCTGTTCACCCTCTTAATCCTCCAACAGTCTTGGAAGGGCGGTGAGTGAGGGACATGATAGTGTTCCCATGGTAGAGATCAGGAAGCTGTTATGGACTGAACTGTGTCCTCCCTAAATCCATATGTGTAAGTCCTAACCCCCAATGGATCTGTATTTGGAGCTAGGGCCTTTAAAGAGGTCATTAAGGTTAATGAAGTCATAAGGGTGGGGCTCTCATCCAATAGGATTGGTGTCCTTATAAAAGAGGGACACCAGGGTTTCACACGCACAGAGAAAAAGTCACATGAAGACACAGCAAGAAGGCACCATCTGCAAGCCAGGGAGATAAGCCTCAGGAGAAACCAGACCTGCCGACACCTTGATCTCAGACTTCTAGTGTCCAGAGCTGTGAGGAAATAAGTTTCTGTTGTTTAAGCCCAGTATGTGGTATTTTGTTATGGCAGCTCTGGCCAAACTAATAACCTGAGGCTCAGGGAAATGAAATAAATTGCCCAGAAATGGCTATTTCCCCAATACTGAGAATCAGGAGAAGCCCCCTGGGGCAGAGGTAGGGGCTTAGGAGATGTGAGTTTACATCCAGGCTCTGTCGCTGATATGCTGTGTGATATAGGGAGAGTCACTGCATGTCTCTGGACCTGTTTCTTCATCTACTGAGAATAAAACAAGTGAACAATTGAGCTCTGGCATCCCTTCAAAGTCTGAAATTCTGTTTCTTGACAGTTTCTTCTAAGCCTTATCTCCCCATTTGTAAAAAGGGATAAAAAGATGCTAAATAGAGGAATATAAAGAGAATCTAATGAGTTAAATGGAAGGGTTTTAAAAGAAGGAAGGACTAAGCGTGTGTAAGATGATGTAGCCTGCAGACATGCCCGGGCTCGAGTCTCAGTGGGCTCCTTCCTAGCCAAGAGGTCTTAGATAAATGCTCTCACAGTTTCTAAACTTCCATTAGCTCATCTACAAAATGGGCGGAACAATGCTCCTTAACTTAAAGGGTTGCAGTGAAAAACAAATGAGATGCTCCCTGGAACTTGTTCATCACAGAGCAGAGCCCATCACATTCTCCATGTTGTGCCATGGTAATCACGGTCATTATTAAGGTCCTGGAATGGTGGGCTTGTCTGCAGTAAGCCCTGCCGGCTCTTGTCCAAGCATGGCATTTAGGATGAGCAGGCTTGGGCTTCAGTTCTCCAGCACACACAGGCCACGTGAGCCTAGGTGAGGCACTTCGCCTCTGGGATCTTCGAGGTCCTGACAATTCTGAGGGTTAGGTGAGTGCCTCCTGTATAGATGATTAGCTGAGATAGGCTTTGATGGTGCTTTGTCAGTTATAAAGCTGCCTGTAACCGTGAAGAAGTGCTGCTGTGAGCAAGGATCATTTCCTCTCTTTTCTCCCCGTACCAGGTACTGCCAAGAAGCTTGCACAGAGATGCCTGAAAGATGAGGCGAGTAGAAGGGATGGAAGACAAATGCTTACTATAGTTACAGTGGCAAACAGATGTGTCATACTCAAGCAGAATTAACGATAAACTTGGAGGGTGGTGGAACACATTCCAAAGTTGTTCCCTCCCCAGTCAATGCAAAAGAGTGTCTCAAGGCAGGAAAGTGCTGACCAGACAGCACTGCGAAGTACCTCTAGCTAGTCCAGATAGAGCCGGGACATCTTGTTAAACAAACACACTTCCTAGTAGTTGCCAACAAGGCTCTTCGTGAGAAAGGGGAGGATTATCTGCTTTTCTCCTGTCTGGTTCATGGAAGCTAGATTTAAGGAATTTTGAGGTTAGGCCTGTGGTTCCTGGTTGTGGCCCATTTGGAATATCATAGGGTCAGGTATATCATAGTATGAGGTCTATGAGGACGTCCCATGGCCAATGGAGAAGGTGGAGTCAGAGCCTCCTAGAACCAGGGACTTGGGAGCCAGCAGTAGCCCTCTTGATTGATGGGGTCCCCCCACCCTCTCCTCCTTCCTTCTCATGGAAGCAGGGGTTATGGTGATGGGTCAATGGTTGAGAACCAGCAGTATGAGGAGTGGGATGTTATGGAAATTGGGGACATAGACATGCTTTTTGAAGTCTTTCTCTCTGAATCAGATTGGTTCAGGATACCTGGCTCTCACTGCATGTAGAACACCATGAGGCCAGTGAAGTTTCCTGAGATTCTACTATTCAGTAGTTCCTGTCTTAATTTCAATTAAGAGTTTTTCAAATGTCTTTGAACAAAACTCATATTAAGAAGCATATTTGGGCTTCCCTGGTGGCGCAGTGGTTGAGAGTCTGCCTGCCGATGCAGGGGACACGGGTTCGTGCCCCGGTCCGGGAGGATCCCACATGCCGTGGAGCGGCTGGGCCCGTGAGCCATGGCCACTGAGCCTGCGCGTCCGGAGCCTGTGCTCCGCAACGGGAGAGGCCACAACAGTGAGAGGCCCGCGTACAGCAAAAAAAAAAGAAGCATATTTTACACAATGATGCAGTTCATACATGTGTATGGCATGTATATATATATACACACACACATGTTTTTTCCCACAAATTATTAATTACCTATACTTAGCGCAATGTACAATTGATTTTTGAGCAACACAGGTATTGGTGCACTGACCCTCCACACCATCAAAAATCTGTATCCCTCCATATCTGCGGTTGGGCATGCCCCGATTCAACCAACTGTGGATCATGTAGTCCTGTAGTATTTACTATTTTTAAAAAATCAATGTATAAGTGGATCTATGCAGTTCAAATCCATTCTATTCTGTTTTGTTTTTTTTTTAATGTTGGTCAAGACTGATTGAATTGAAGTCATGATGTACAGATAGGTTGTAACTGTCAGTTTGGAACCACCAGAATAGTCCATGGCATCCTGTGAGCAGTCACTTAGCTGTACCTTTATGACTTGTGTACCTCTGGGGCAGGATGTCAGCATGGGAAGATCTTGGGCCGTGGAGTTAGACCTGGGCCAAGCAGATCCCAGCCTGGTTTAAGCCCCTGTTTCCTCATAATGTCTAACTTTTGCAGAGGAATTGTAGGGTTTGGTGATCACATGTTTGTGAAAATATCTAACTTACCCTGGCCCAAAGTAGGACTTCAATAAACATTAACTCTCTTCTCATTTCTAACCAAGTTGAGCTCCATAGTCTCTGGCAATATTGGCAGTTTCTTAGAACATCTGGTCCTGCTATGTCTGTGAGCTAGTCTTTGATGAGAAACAAAAGTTTGCTTGTCTACCCTGATTGCTTTGAGGGGCTTCTTTGGGATTGAATTTCAGTGATCTCAGTGTTGCAGAGGTGCCTGTGTATTGTTAGCACTCAGTGAATTTGGTGGTTAGGGACGTTGCAGTGTAGAAAGATGAAATGTTTAGCCTCGGTTAGATGCCTTTTCTGAGTAAGAAAGCGCTCCACACACAAATCAAGACGACACGGGTGTCCAAACATTGCATGTTATGAAAGGGATGCCTTTAATATGAACCCACACAAGAGCAAACTTACCAACAGCTGAGCCAATACAAATACTGCAGTACCTGGTGAGCAATTAGGTGAGATGGATCTGAGCACTCCTTACTTGATTTCAGATTTTTGTGGCCCATGTTTGCCTTCCTGCGACACATCCTTGCTCACAACCCGGACTCAGTATAACCTAGTTATCACAGCCTCCCTGTGTCCTAGACACATCACAGAAGGGTCTTGGCTGGAGCTAATAGTATACTGGAGGAAAGGGTAGTTTGTTCTCTGTTCTTTGTCATTTTACAACTCACTAGCACTTGCTAGTCTACCGCAGAACCCATTCACTTTGCTGCTGGTGCTCTCAGACCCCCATTCTCTCTAGATGCTCTGCTGCCACTTCATGTTAGCCACAGGAGATGGAGAGTTAAAGCAAGACTTTCCTCCCCATCACTCACTGTCCCAAGTGTGGACCCAGGCTTCCCCACAGCATATTAAGACTCTTGTGTTTAACACACTTGACTGAGGACTGGAGTTATCCAGGGGGATGAGGACAGAGAAGTCATCCAGATGGCCCTGCCCCTGAAGCCCATCACTGGTCATGCACCATCACAGGAAGCCCCTCCTTGACCTGCCATTAAGCCCTGCCTCCCTCCGTGATATTAAGGGCCCACTGTTTTCATTCATTCAGATAAGAATCCTTGTTTCCATTTTCTCTTACTTAAATTCTGCCTCTCTCTGGTACTCCCTCTACCTGATATCCCAGGAAACCCTAAACTCAATTTATAATGCAATAGCTTCTCCCAAAAGGACCTGCTTTATCATGCAGATTAGTTCTGTTCTTGGTTCTTCAGTCCCTCCCCTTCTTTGCAAAAAACCCACTGTGGGCCCATAACCTTAAAAACAATTGTCTTCACTCCTGAGACATATGGTGTTTTACTCTTAGAATTTGGAAATGCTTACAGACAGCGTTTTGTTTTGGTCCACTATGATTAGGATGATTATTAGCTGATGCCCTTTGAGTGGGATACGTTTAACAGCTCCCTTGTCCACCCCTGAAGTTACCTCCTGGGTCTCACACTGTTTCTGATGCCAAATCTTGTTTCTCTATTTCCAGGTGGCCAGCTTCTGGAGTGATAGGAACTAAAGAGGAATGGACTTTGTTCTCCATAAGAAAGGACTGGGTCATGGTCACAGTTAGGGAGAGAGGGTATCCGAGCAAGACTGTAGCAACCAGAGGCTAGTTTCCATGGAGGAGGACTGAGAATCAAATATAATCTTGCCCTAAGTAGCACCCTTCTGGCACTAGGTAGTAACGGTTCCTGGATCCCCTGTCAGGGAATATCCAAGGAGTAGAGATGTCTGGCATATGTGGAGGACAATTAGATACATTAATATGTTGTTAGGAGGTGATGGGAACAAATATGCAAACCAGGGACTTGGCTCTTATCATTAGGTCTCTTGGTGCATTAGGAGAGAAATTAACTTTCCACCTGAGATGCACAGCGTGTGTTCAGACCTGTGAGTCTGGTTTTGGAGTCACAAATGGAGATGTGCTGAAGCTGACAGAGGTGACAGCTTCTCACATGTGGAAAACAGAATAATAACAACAATTCCGTTTGTGAAGAAGGGCTGGAAATTACGTTTTCAATTATAATGCAAGGCAGGGGCCAAGATGAACAGATTCAAATTAGAATTTGCTGGGGCTCACTATTTAAGTGACAAAGGAAATAACGGTTGATGAAGTTGCCTCTAGGGGATCTGGGATTCTTTCTGCTATTCAAAAAAATGAGATTTCACATAGAGGCTATTAATTGCTACCAGCCATTTGATAAATGCAGCATAAACTGGTTTAACACTATCAAACACCATAATGCTCTGGATGGCATAGTTGTAAATACAGATTTTTGATACTCAGGGAGGAATATCTGCTGATAACGGGCATAGTTGGCTTGTTTTTATTTTTGTTTTAATGAATGGTGTGATGGCGCTCTGAATATAAAAGAATAAATGTATTCTTTACATTATTTTGGAAAATTACTATCAAGACAAAACTGCTTTTATTATTTTTTGGCTGTGCCGCATGGCATGCAGGATCTTAGTTCCCCCGCCAGGGACTGAACCCATGCTCCCTACAGTGGAAGCGCAGTCTTTAACCACTGGACCACCAGGGAAGTCCCAAGACAAAACTGGTTTTAAATGGGGGTAGGAGACCAAATCTTGAGTCCTCGCCTCTAAGAAGTATCAACTGTTTACAAAATAGCTCTGTTCTAAAACTCAGGTTACTTTTGATCTCAATTAATTGTAAGAGTTTCTAAGAGCTTGGGCTCTGGAATCAGAGGCAAATTAACATGAGCCCATATTCTAGCTTGGTTTCCAGTTCTTGCTTAGTTGACTAGTTAACATGGGTTACTGGCTTCCACCCCCGAGAAATCAACCCTAGGTTAAACCTTAGAATAGATTTACCTTGTACATTGGGATCACCTATCAAGTGATGCTGAAATTTCTGGTTTGGAGAAGCAAGCATCTAACAAGCTAATTCTTTATTAAATAAAACCTATAAATTATAGACAAAAATACCAAAAACAACTTCTTGAGGGATTTGGAGACTGAAATGAAGTAGGCAGATTTTGGAGGTGACTTGAAACTTGAATCAAGCAACTCCCATAGAGTAATTTCCATGGCTCAGTGGCAGCTGAAACTGACACAGAGCCGTCTGAATTTTTGGACAGAGGAAATAGGAGAAAGAGCCCATGTCGACCAGGGATGCCAGGGTGTGAGGGAGGAATTCCTGGAAAGGAAAGAGCTAGAGAAGAGGAACTGCAAATTCTGTATTTAAACTCAGCCCAAGTTTCTGGCTAATTCCTAAATTATGAAGCATGGGACAAGTTGGAAGCATCATGAAACTAGGGCTTAAAAAACTGAATTGCGGTCTGAACTCTCCCCACCCCAGGTGTGACAGTTTGTAGTCTCAGTCTAACCAAGTGAATTGTCTACCAAAATAAAAATGTCAACACTCTTTGAGGAAATAGAATATAATCCAGAGTCTTTACAGTTTAGTGTTTACAATGTCTAGGATACAATACAAAATCACTCAACCTATTAAGAGCCAGGAAAATGTGACCTAGTCTCATGGGAAGAAACAATTAACAGATGCCAACCTGTAAGTGTTAGTTCTCTTGGGTGGCTGTAATAAATGACCACAAACTGGGTGGCCTAAACCAACAGAAATTTATTCTCTCACAGTTGTGAAGGTCAGAAGTTTGAAATCAATGTGTCAACAGAGTTGTTTCCTTTTGGAGGCTCTGGGGAAGAATATTTTCCATGGCTTTTCTTAGCTTCTGGTTGTTGGCATTCCTTGCTGTTCATTGGTTTGGGGCTGCATGTGTCCAGTCTCTGCCTCTGTCTCCACATAGCCCTCCATGTCTCTACATGTCACACCCCCCTGTCCTTTCTTATGTAAGGACCCATGGTATTTTATACCTAAAATTTTATATCCATTCATATTAACATGGAAATGCAAACACATCACAAAAGTATTTGCAGGTCTACAAGACTGCAAAGAGCCACACTGAAAATACTTTTGAAGGAAGCGGTCATATAAATGGAGAAACAAGTCTAATAACTGCTGAAATAAATATGTAAAGTGAGGGTGATTAAAAATTTTGGCAAAGATTGGGTATTTCTTTGTCTCTGAAGTTAAAAGAAAGGGAAAGAGAAAGTATATGCTTGAGAACACAGAATTAAAATTCTGCAGAGTATCAGGAGGAAAGTTTGGAGTGGAGTATGTGGGTAGGTAGAGACACCAAGAGATAGGAGAGCAGGGTAATATTTTGTGTTGCTAGGGGAGAAGCTGTAGGTATTGATATTTTAAAAGAAGGCAGGGTCTTCCCTGGTCTGGGAAGATCCCACATGCAGCAGAGCAACTAAGCCCATGCGCCAGAACTACTGAGCCTGCGCCCTAGAGCCTGCAAGCTACAACTACGGAGCCCGCGTGCCACAACTACTGAAGCCCATGCACCTGGAGCCTGTGCTCCACAACAAGAGAATCCACCACAATAAGAAGCCCATGCACCACAACAAAGAGCAGCCCCGACTTGCCGCAACTAGAGAAAGCCTGCATGCAGCAACGAAGACCCAGTGCGGCCATAAATAAATGAATAAGTAAATAAATAAGTAGATTTAAGAAAAGAGAGAAATTAGAAAATGTTCATTAAATTGAAATTAGAAACTAAAGTTGTAGCAACAAATTCTCATATACAAACACTCATTTTGAATAGAAGTCTAAATCTACTCAAATTAAAAGAGATTGTCAGATGAGATTAAAAATCTAGTTTCATATTTTTTATAGGAGGCTAAATCATAATGAAAATAGAAAATTTTAAATAAAAGCATGAGAAAAGATATATCAGGTAAATATTTACCAAAAGAGGATTGATATAATTATTTTAGTGGCAGAAAAAGTAGATTTTAAATATAAACCTTAGGACTTGAAAAGGTCACTAGATAATGATAAAAGGTTTGATTCATCAAAAAGATACAACAATTCTGAACGTGTATGTAATTAATAAAATAGCCCTAAAATATGTAAAGCAAAACCTGATAAAACTATAGGGATAAATGGATAAATCCCTCATCACAGTGGGTAATTTCAACTCACCTCTTTTGTTTGTTGACAGGTCAAACAGAAAAAAAGGTTAGCAAAGATGCAGATGGTTTGAACAACAAATCTAATAGGGCTAATCTAATGAAGATGTATGAAATTCTGGAGCCAAAAATTAAAGAAAACTCATGTTTATTATAGTATTTATTTATTAGGTATTTAAATATTTAAAACTGGAGAGCAGTTTTTGAATTTTTTTTACTGTGTTACTTATATTAAAAAACTGTACATGTTTTTTGAGTGTTCTACTCCTGTATTATTTTTATCTTGCTGTGTAGCAAATTACCTTAAGTGTAGTGGTTGAAACAACACAAAAATTTCTGTAGGTCAGAAGTCCAGCATGGTTTGGCTGGATTTTCTTCTTAGGGTCTCACCATTGCTAAACTCAAGGTATCCACCAGGGCTCAGTTCTCATCTGGGGCTAACGGTCCTTTTCCAACTCACTGGTCATTGGCAGAATTCAGTTCTTTCTTGTTGTAGAAGTGAAGTCCCCATTTCCTGACTGTCTGTCAGCTGGTGTCTGCTCTCTGCTCTTAGGGCCTTCTCATGTGGCCCCCTACGTACGTCTTCAAGCCAGCCGTGATTTATGCAGTCTTTGTCATGCTTCCAATCTCTCTGACTTCCTCTTATACCCTCCTCTTCTGCCACCTGAGAAAGTTCTCTCCTTTTAAGGCCTTACGTGATTAAATTAGATCCACTTGGATAATTTCCCTGTTTTAGAGTCAGCTGTGCCATGTAATAGAACTAAATTATGGGAGTGATATGTCGTTAAATTCACAGGTACCAGAGATTAGATAGTGGAATCTTGAGGGTCATGCCTAAAAATTCTGCTTACCATAACCCCTCACCCATTTTTTTACCCTTGAGTCCTGTTACTTTGTGTGTGTGTGTGTGTGTGTGTGTGCGCGCGCGTGTTGTGTGCGAAATTCCATGACACAGTACTTTTGTAGGAATACATAATCTGTACTATAAGATCAATGACTGTATTTCATAATTTCCCATGCAATCATAGCTTTAACCTGTAGGTATGAGTTACTTCATTTTCAGACATATGGGAGTTTTTGTAAATATATCATTTTGTAATTTACATCTGTATTGTCACAGAAACAGACTGTAAAATATTAATTCTTTGGGATTTATGAAAGCTTCCTTTGAAGCCAGTACATAGGTAATTTTTATGAAGGTTCTGTTTTTTCTCGAAATGAATTTCTTTTCTCCATTTGATGTAAATTTTTATTAATCGTGTTATTAAACTTTTTTACATTTTAGTTCAATGTCTACATCGTCTATCAGTTTCTGAGAGAAGTATGTTAAAATCTTCAACTACAACTGATTTATTATTCCCATAGTATTGTTATTTCAAGGCTATGTTTTAGGTGTGTATAGGTCATTATGTATTCCTTTTTTCATTAATTTGTTCAACTTGCTTGAAGAAAACTAAATCAATTATTGTCAGAGCTATTAGATGATCACTCTTGCATTGACAACTTTCAACATTTTTCAGAAATACATTAAAGATTTTATTGGAAAATAGACTGTTAGTACCAAGCCTCCTAACAATTTAAATTAAAATTACAATATTTTGGAATTAAGGTGTGTCCTAATTTCTATTTTCTAGAGGCTGAGAATAGGTTATTCCTTTGTTGACATGCATAAAATATATCACATTTTGTTTTGCTGCCATTATATATTCAGCACCAATTCTTTAGCCACCACAAGTGCAGAGCAGAAAGTGTATCATGGACCTCAGATCTCTAGCACTAGAGGACTTAAACAAGATGGCAGTGATTTCAGCATCGTAGCAAAGTTAGATCGAAGTATTGGCCCCATTAGGCACAAACTCCACATTGAAACATTCTGAGTTTTGGCTACCTGTTCTCTTGCAACTAAGTTTTCTAAAAACAGTGACTATCCAAAGCAGCAAACACTGAAGTCGTTGTGGGTGGGTGTGTACATTAGTAGAAGGAAATAAACAAAAAACCAAAAATTTAAAAGAAAAATTCATATAGGGTAGCTGCCAGAATAGGAAATAAAAGAGGACCAGTTATTTAATGTTGATCCTTCCTACAATGCAGGTTACCCTGACAGTAAAGTTGTATCATTGCTTGCCATACTTCTGATCCAACCAGAAATATTTTGTGATTTTTCTTCATTTTATATTTTTATGCAGTCTCTGATACTGGAGGGTCATATGGGTTTGGATCATACAGCAGTGAAAAAAAAATGGACAAAAAAACATTGATTGATATTAAGATATCTAGACACATATTGCCCTTACTGTTAACAAATGGTTGCTAAATCATTTTAAATGTAACCTTTAGGGGTTTCAATGCAACCTTAGGCTGGTCTGTAAGAAAATAAGTTTTCAAAAGGCAAGCGCTCCTTGAATTGGGCTATTTGGTCCCATAATTGTGGCTTGCCAATAAAACTTATCATTCCTGATGAGATCTACAGAGCATTGTGCTGGAGGGCCACAAGCCAAAGAGCTAAGTCTCAGTGCCGTGGTTTGTCTTTTATCAGTCTGGCTCTGCACCCTTCTGTGTGGGCACAAGAGTCTGATCAAAATAATTGATTTTCCAGGGTGCCTTTTAACTAAATGGGCAGTAAGTTGGACAGGGAGGGCCGGGGCTGGAGGCCAGTCAAAGCATGGGTGAGAGAGGGCAGTGATAATAAATGGGTAGTAGGAATCTGTGGATTTATAGAAGTAAAGAGAACCAGAGAAAACCATCCATTATATGTTCTTGATTTGTTGTCCATTTTATCTGCAGGTACTATCATTCCATGTTTCTTACTACAATTCCTAGCTTTAAATCCTGGGTTGTATTTTGACTTAACCCCATTTGTTGGACATGAGGGAAAGAAAGTGGAGGTGGACCTTGGGCGGTAGGGTGAATATATTGTCTTACAGGGGAGAGGCCTCTGCAACATGGGCAAGCGATGGGAAGCACCGGCCCTCATAAAGGAGGAGCTGGACAGTTCTGCAGCCAGACGGTTCAGGGGGATCCAGGGATCAAAGTATGTTAGAGCATCAACCCCATTGATTCCATCATATACTTCAGGGTCCCACTGACCTTGCCATAGTAGACCTGCTTATGTTGAGAACTGAACCTTCTCTGGAGCTCTGCTCTCCCGTGTGTAAGTCCTGGTCTTAGTCTTGATCCTCAGTTTTACCTTTTCATCCCCCAAGGAAGCCCTAGGTTTTTCACACTTAGCTTTGAATTGATGACTCATCACCCTCAGCACTTCGTTATCTTTCTCTAAAGCCTCATGTGTCCCCAAGAAACAGCCATCCAATTCTATTGTCCTTAAAATTCCCGTTTTCCCTCTGTCTCCTAAATAGCTGACCTATTGCATTCCTTCGGCTGATATACCATCTCAGTTCACCACTTGCAAGCATTTTAACAGTTGTACTGCAAGCTTGTGTTAGGTGCAAACCAGGCTCCACCTACCACTGGCAGTGGTGCCCGTGATCTGGCTCCCATCTTAATGCTGCTGTCTTGGACCATTCCTAGCATTAACTGTTTGAAGTTGAGATGCCCTGAAAGCAGGCTCTGAGACTGAGATCAGTGTGTAGGGATTTTCTCAGGGAATCCTCTGAGGAATAACACCTGTGGGGAAGGGTAGTCGGCAAGCTGGAGTAGAGGGAGAGTTGAAGTTACAGTGCAGTCTCAACAGAGGCCTCAGCTGACCATGCGAGAGCTCAGAGGCTGGGATGGCCTTTCAGCATTGTCCTCAGCTGGAGCTAGGGAGCTGGGCCTTTATGTCTCTGCAGTGACCAGATATTGGGTATAGGTTGCTCTGGGAATGGGGTGTGACCTTGAGTGACCTTTTTTTCCTTCAGCTGAGGGCAATTCCTGGAGAGCGTTGAGAGCTGAGGGCACCTGGAGCAGCTGCATGAAGGGTGACCTGAGTGCCACATTTGTGCTCCAGGGAAGAAGCTAGAGTTCTTATTAGTTTATGATCTTGTTACCTGTTTCTCTATCTCCTAGAGTTGATATGAGGCTTAAAGATTATGTATGTAAAGTGCCTGGCATAGTTGGTGTTCAATATATTATTATTATTTATTTATTTATATATTAATATTTGTATTTATATCCTTATAGTAATTTGTCATATCTAAGCTTTTGAGAGTTGTAATGGGTTATAATTATTCATATTTTCCATGTTGCCACTTAATCCTCATAACCATGACTTTGAATGGTGTTTAATATTTAATTCCAGTAGATTTGTCATAATTTATTACATTATTTTTTACTTTGTATATAGTTTTATCTTTTTGCAGTTATAATACTGAGTTGGACATCTTCATGCACCAGTTTTTTCCTAGGCTTCAGATTATTTTCTTAGGTCATATTCCCAGCAGTGGAATTACTGGATCAAAAACATTTTGACAGCTTTTGATCAATACCAAATTACTTTATAAATACATTGTAATACTTTTACTGCCACTAGCAATATAAAGAAATAAACTTTCCTGGAGTTTTGCCAATAATTGGTGTTGCTGTTTTAAAAAATTGTTATTTTTATGGGTGAATAACAGTAACTGGTTTTAATTTCTATTTCTGATTACCGATACATTGCATATTTTTATAAATGTTTATTTACTAGTAGTAGCGTGTCCTCTTATATGGATTATCTGCTCAAGTTCTTTACGTATTTATTGGGATATTATTAGGGCTTTATAATAAGCAATTTTATGGACTTGTTATATAATAAAATTATTCGTCCTGTGCTTTATTCAACATGTTAGTCTGTTATTTGCCTTTCCTTTACACTATGTTTTAGATATATAATATTTTAGATTTTTAGGTAACGATTTGGTTGACAGTTTACTTGTAATTAATCCATCCTTTTATAACTTAGTATATCATAACATATTAAGGAGTCTCAGTTTTATCCTTTTAATTTTTCTAAATTTTTTTAGCCAATTAATTAATCCAGAATTTACCTTGCCCCATGGTATGACATAAAAATATGAACAATTAACCAGTTACCACAACATTATCTTACTGGTAAAACTTAGAAAGGGTAGGGTGGGGTAGGGAGTAGAAAAGATAAAAGGGATTAGGAAGATAAAGCTCAGCCTTGGTAAGGAGCAGAGTTGAAAGAAGTAGAGTTATTCCCAGGGAAATGAAGGTAGGTAAATCCACGTTGAAAAAGGATGTTGGAGAAAGACTTAGCCAAGTTGTGTGAAAGTTCCCACTTAGTGAAGTCCAAATAAGAAAGCTTCCCTGTCCTCCATATCCAAGGTGTGCTGTTTCACTGGAGCCATAAATGCAACCACAGTGAAGGCCAACATGTTGTTGAGAAATCCTTCTTTCTCTGTTGATTGGTAATCTTATATTTAACTCTAATTACTCTCTATTCTGTGCTGTGATCAAGCCATTTATTTTTGCATCAGTACCAGACTGTTTTAATTATTGATGTTTTACTGTATGTTCTGGATTTGGAAGGGCTTCTTTCACCCCCATATTACTTTTGAATATACTTTAAAAATATTTTTTCTTGGGCTTCCCTGGTGGCGCAGTGGTTGAGAGTCCGCCTGCCGATGCAGGGGACACGGGTTCGTGCCCCAGTCCGGGAGGATCCCACGTGCCACGGAGCGGCTGGGCCCGTGAGCCATGGCCGCTGAGCCTGCGCGTCCGGAGCCTGTGCTCCTCAACGGGTGAGGCCACAACAGTGAGAGGCCCGCACACAGCAAAAAAAAAAAAAAAAAAAAAAAAAAAAAAAATTTTTCTTGATTATTCTTCCAAATTAACTTTGCAATAATTTTATCCAGTTTAAGAAAAAAAAACCCTATTGGGATTTTTATTGAGATTGCTTTAAAGCAATAATTTAATTGAAAAGAGTTGACATCCTTAAAATATTTAAACTTTTCATAGAAGAACATGCTGAGTCTTCCCATTAGTCAAGTTTTACTTTATATCTCTCAGTAAAATAGTCTAGGCTGTTACCCCCACCTCTCCCAATCTAGGTCACACACACTTCCCATTAAGATTCCATCTTCGTATTTTATATTTTCTGTTCTATTGGGAATGTGGTTTTTTTTCTCATGAAATATTCTATATCTTTGTCTAGCAGTTTTATTGATTCTTAAAAATTGATTCAACTATTTTTTCAATGGATTTCTGAAAATAGTAATAATTTTCCTGTTTCCTTTCTAATATGTATACTCTTTTCCTATTTCCATCTTTTTACTTTAGAACTTCACTGTGGATATATTTGTTTTGTGCCTGATTTTACTAGTGTTGTCTATAGTGATATAAGCTTTAAGAGTAGTGTTCGCTGCTTTAAAACAAATGTTAATATGTTGAGTGAGAGATGCTTCTATTTGCACTATTAGAAGATGTTTTATAAATAGTAGGTATTGAATTTTACCTACTGTCTTT
This sequence comes from Leucopleurus acutus, assembly GCF_964270905.1. Taxonomy (NCBI): domain Eukaryota; kingdom Metazoa; phylum Chordata; class Mammalia; order Artiodactyla; family Delphinidae; genus Leucopleurus; species Leucopleurus acutus. The sequence continues at coordinate 130,831,484 of NC_139142.1, read as the reverse complement.
TTTTTCTTTTTTTTTTTTTTTTTTGTGGTACGCGGGCCTCTCACTGCTGTGGCCTGTCCCGTTGCGGAGCACAGGCTCTGGACGCGCAGGCTCAGCGGCCATGGCTCACGGGCCCAGCCGCTCCGCGGCATGTGGGATCTTCCCAGACCGGGGCACGAACCCGTGTCCCCTGCATCGGCAGGCGGACTCTCAACCACTGTGCCACCAGGGAAGCCCTACCTACTGTTTTTTTATCTTTTTATGATAAGGTTGTCTCATTTTTCTTACATGACATATTGTTGAAATTATTATAATTTCTAGTACTGATCTGTCCATGCTTTCCAGAAATTATCCCTATTTGATTATAATGGTCAGGTCTTTAAAGTAGTTATTGAATTTTATTTACTATTATAGTTGAGATTTTTATATATTTATTTATAAATAATATTGATCTATAAATTTTTATCCTATATACTTTGGGTTTTGTGTCACTTTTATGTTTCCTTGGAATTGTGTACCTTTTAATATTATTTTATGTTCATGAAAATTTTTAGAAATTTGTAATGGTCTTTTTTTCTTTCATTTTTTTAGAATTTGTTTTTTCTTTTTCTTTTTTTTATAAAGTGTATATATGTCAATCCCAATCTCCCAATTCATCACACCACCATGCCCCCGCCACTTTTTTTAGAAGTTTTTAAAAAATCACCAGTAAGAGAAACTCATGTCAGAAATTTTTGAAGGAAGCTGGGACGAAGTGAGGGAGTGGCATGGACATATATACACTACCAAATGTAAAATAAATAGCTAGTGGGAAGCAGCCGCATAGCACAGGGAGATCAGCTCGGTGCTTTGTGACCACCTAGAGGGGTGGGATAGGGAGAGTGGGAGGGAGACGCAAGAGGGAGGGGATATGGGGATATATGTATATGTATAGCTGATTCACTTTGTTATACAGCAGAAGCTAACACAACATTGTAAAGCAATTGTACTCCAGTAAAGATGTTAAAAAAAACAAAAAAATTTTATCTTTTATCATTCTAGTCAGATTTCATCTCACATCAATTTTAGTGATTGTGTTCAGAATGTTACCAATATCAATGATGTTTTCAAATATAACAGTATTCTTTCATTCTTATAACCTATATATCTGTTGCTAATAGTTCCTTTCATTGAAAAAAAAAAGTTTATTGGCCTTTCTCCCTCAATTCATATGTCATAGATTTTGTTCATAGTTTTTTAAAAATACCCAGATACTGGTTTTATTTAGTAATTCTACTGTCCAAAGGTAAAAGCTACATGCACACACAAATTATTAGGAAACGGACAGTACAATTATTAAATGAAATTACTAATCCGATCCTGGTTTTCTCTTTCTGTGGTAGATTATCATTTTCTTCCAATCTGGAAAACAGAAGATTTCCTCTTTATCGTTGGAGTTTATATTCCCCCTGGTTATACCTAGGTCAGTTCTTTCAACAATAATCTTGCTTTCAACAGTCAGCTCTTTTCAGTATGAAGAGTCAAGCCTTCCTTGGGAAAATGTTCTTCTATTCATTTTAAGCCTTATGGCTTCTTCTTAAAATTTAGCTTTTATTTTTCCCAAAGTTTTACATGCACATTATTTAAAAAGTCAAGTAATCCCACAAGGCCTGCTGTGAAGAACATCCTTCTCCCTACCAGCCAGTCCCCTTTCCTGCAATTTTCTATTTTCCGGCATCTACTTTCAAATCTTATTTTTTTAATCTCCTTTTTTTTTTAGATAACATGCTTATTTTATTATATCTTGAGTTTGAGTTGTTGGTGTCATCTGTTGCATTCCCATTTTGGAAGTTGTTTTATTACTTCCCCTCCACATTTCTACCACACATGCTCACTTCCTGGTCCCCATTCTCCCAATTCGGTCCTCTAATTTTTTTACATTTCCCCCCTAATTTCTATCTCTTTGTCTTTTTCCTCTGTATTTTGGGAGATTTCCTCAACTTTATCTTTCATTCTTTTCTTCACTGTATTTTTAGTGGGGTTCTAGTATTGCTAAATGCATGTGTTCACACTTTCTTCTTTAATCAGAAATCTGATTATTGCTAGTTTTCTGTCCTTAACTTCTGGCATAAAAGAATTAGATCTACTGCATCCATCATCCTTGCTTCTTATATGTTCTCTTAGCATTTACATTGTTGCTTTTCATTATGCAAGAATGTCATGAGTCAGTCTTTTAAATTATTTCCTCCTTCTTTTTTTAGTGTCTTTCTTGTTCTCCACTGCCTTTGCTCAGTTCTTTTAAAAAATACGGTGATTTAAAACATTTTGCAATAACTCTTCCATATTTTCTAGTTGCTCCATTTGCTCTTGTTTCACTGAATATATACATACGTCTATTCAAGAAGCATATATATTATTTCCTGAATTCCTTCTGTTTCAATGGAAGCTATTGGCCTCAAATTTTTCAGCTTGGTTCTCCTCTTTCAAGTTTTTCGTCTCTTCACTTATCCCATAATTTTTTACTCTTCTGATTTTATGAGTGAAAGTTTTTATAAGTGAAAGTCTCATTTTGAGATCAATCAGAATTGACAGCTGGTGAGGATTTCATCAAGAAGTGTGGTGTATAAGCTGCGTGTGTATATATCTGTGTGTGTGAAATGAACTGTGATTCCATTTTCCCTTGTGGGGTTCTCTCCAGAGCAATCTATTTAATCTCATCATTCACTTCCTCAGAATTTTAGGAGGGTTTCTCAGATTTGTTCTCTGCTTCCTTAATCAAAAGGTGGTTACTATTTGGCTACTGCCATTTTATGTTGGAGTAGTCTTTTTGATTCAATAAAAGCCATGTCCAATGGTATCTTATTGAAAACATGAAGCAATTGTTTTTCCTAAAATTGGTATGGTTTTGGAGCAAATCCATTTCAGAGAAAGAAATTTACTCTGAAGGTGCAGGGATTAGCTCTCATTGCCTTGTGTTGGATGTTTTCACAGACTTCACTTGATGTTATTCTTTTTCTGTTACTGTGTTCGTGAGTTAGGAGAAATGTTGACCTGGTAGTGGTGAAGAGTCAGGAAGTGAGAATTGCCATCAGTTCCTTTGTGTTCTTCCTGAACACTGTGCATTCCGTCCTTCAGGTCGACCACAGCAATTCCTGTCTTGTAGAAAGAATTGTGTGCCCACCTCCAAGTTCTTCCAGTCCTCCAAGCCAGGGTTGTCCAGTAGAACTTTCTGAGGTGATACTATCTGCTCTGTCCACTAGAGTAGCCATTTGCCACATGTGGTTATTAAGCACTTGAAATGTGGTTAATGTGACTGAGGACCTGAATTTTAAATTTCATTTAATTTTAATTAATTTCAGTTTGAATTTGAATAGGCATATGTAGCTAGTGGCCACCATACTGGACAGCAGAGCTCTTGGCACCTCAAAGCATTCAGGTTGAGGAGAAGATAGAATATCCCCTGCAAAAGTAATTCTGAATCTAGATGAGAAGGAACATGTCAGCCAGCAGCTCACGATCTTCTAAGACCCTTGGTCCACAGAAGCAGAAGGAAGCTTCAGGTGAGACTGAGTGGTCTTTTGGGTTGAGAAAATGCAGATTCAATCAAAGAATAGTCGAACTTTCATCATAGAAAAAGTCCAGATTCTTGGGTATAGAGGCCCAAATGTTCATCTGAGTTGGAGAAAATAGATACCTGGAACTCAAAGCTACCTGTGATGGGCTGATTCTTAATTCTTGACCCATCTTTCATAAATGGGTCATATCATTGTTTCTTGCTTCTCATCGTGGTTACACATGTCTCAAGGTTTAACAGATAGTTTGAGTATTTGGGAGAGAGGTTTCCTGGTATTTTCACTACTTAGCCATCTTCCCAGAATCCTCCTGGTTTTATTTTCAAATTTGGAAAAAGAGCTAAGTGATCAGCCAGGCAGACACATTGATTAATTTGATCCTTTGGGAAGTGGGAGCTTGTAAAAGGCATTTGTTTGAGCTCTCCACTTAATCTTGACAGCACCTTGCCATCTGACACTCAATTTAATGTTAAATTTGGGGGAGAAAGTAGAAAAGGAGGGGTGTGGGTGTCACTTGTCATCACTTCAAAGACAGGGTCACCTCTGTCCTCGCCTGCTGGATGCTCCCTGTCGCATTCAGAGTCCGCAGTCTCTGGTCACTTTACCCTGAAACTCATTTCAGCAAAACAGCTTCCCACCGTGCTTCACCCTAAGCAGATTCCTTTTAAGTGAGAAAGATGAGGTTCATGATTACATCCTCAAAACTCCATCCATTTGGCACTGTGGCCGGGTTTCCAAACAGCCTACAGGCTTCGTGTCAATGAGCTCTGTGAGACCGGTAGCACCCCAAGATGGCCTTATTTGCTTTCTGCTTTAAGCAGAAAAATTGGATTGAGAAAGCTTTTCCTAATCTGGATCTCTGCAATATATAATAAACTTCTTACATCTGTCACCATCAGCATTCTCCTTGCCATCTTTACTTTTATGTTTCAAAGAGGAGAGACAGGGGTGCCCTTTCTTTCTCCTCCTTATTCAAGTTCTGTCTTGGGACAGCTAGCCCTAAAGATTAGTGACATCTTCCTGTCTGGGATGATGGGGGACCGGAACAAATTTAGGATTGCCCTCTATTTTCCAAAATAAAAGTTAAGCCTAAAGCTCTCTGAACATCCTCTTTGTTGATAACATTGATTATATCCTAGAGATAATGTTTTCCAAGTAGAATCATCTTCTGTACTAGTTAAAATACAGACTCCCAGACCCACGCCAGTCCCGACTGAATCAGAATCTCCAGGGTCAGGGTACATCTGCATTTTAACACATCCCCAGGTGATTTCTATGCTTTGTGAGAGCCAGTATGAAAGGAGTAATGTTACCAAATAGTTCATTCAGTAGTCGCTCTTAGAGGTGGGGGAAGTCAGACAGTAATCTTCTCATTAACAGAGAAGTGATCCAGTGGAGAGTCAAGTGTGAAATACAGGAACAAAGGAGGCACGAATTTAAATCTTGTGACATTATTTGCCTGCTGTGGGCCAATAAGGAATAAACCTAGTCTCCCTGGCTTGGTTTCCTTGTTTGCAAAGATAGTAATGCTTGCTGCACAGGCTTGATGAATGTGAATATTAGTCACTTGGCACATAGTGAGCCGTTGGTAAACATTTTCTACTATGATTTCTCAGTGGATGCTATGTTTTTAAAAGATTTTTGTACAAAACAACTTTATTTTATGAAGCAATAATTTATTTATTCTTCAAAGACATGTACACCTGCCAATTAAGGGTTACGATGAGCTCGAGTTCTCCCACTGATGTCATTCCTGCCGGTTGCAAAGGAGCTTGGTGTCTCTGCCTAACATTATCCTTTGGCTTTTTGAAATATTCAAGTACTCCTGTATCCCCATGACTTGTCGCTTTCTGCTGGTACCTAAAACTCTGGTTGGCAGCTGCAAAACTTTGGGCCCATGTTTAGCTCATGGGGGCCAATTGTTTCCCATGTCCCATAATCGGGAGGACAATTCAAGAGGATTTAATTCAAGACCCCACGGTTCCAACACCAGGCTCACTCTCTGTTAGGGCTATCAAATGAGCATTACTCATCCTTCTTCCCCGAAGGACTTTCTGGTGATTTGGGGGCTTATTTTTCCCTTCAGAAATGTCTTTCCTCATCCTTAACAAGTTAATGCTCGGAGTTGGAGTTACCTGCAGGGATGGAACATCTGGGGACCTGGCCCCTACTTTATGGAGAAGTCTGGACTAGCAGGGGGCATGTCCAGATGGGTGCTCCTATGTTCCAGGCTTCCTTAGAGGTGCCTGAGAAAGTGGGGGGGCCTAGTAGATAAGATCTGCACTTCATAGCTGTCTTTAACCACAGCATCTCTGCATGGAATCCATTTCATATTTTAGTATCCATGTATAAATTTGTTTGAGAAAAGAGTGTCATTGTAAACACTGAACAACAGTGTTTGAAAGTTACTGATGTAGTCCAACATATTAAAGCTTGAATTATGGCTGAGCCAACCTAAGTTCTATCAGGGAGATTAAATGCCTAAACTAAGGACTGATAATCAGTTGGATTAAATCAATTTCAACAGACATGTAGCAAGTGCTTACTGTGTGGCTGAGTAGGGATGAGGGACCAAGAAATGTGGTCTCTGACCTCAAAGGCTACAATATCTAGTAAGGGAGCACAGAGAGGGAGATAATTAACTACAATGCATGCAAATGTGCTGAAATAAAAATGTTATGGGAACCCAGATGTGGATAAAAATGGTGCTAGGTAACATTGTGTGCTAACTCTGGATTAGGCACTGTGCTTGATTCCCTATCTATCTATCATCTATCTATCTTTGTGAAATAGGCATAATTTCCCCCATTTTCCAGAGAAGGAAACCGAGATTTAGAGGGGTGTCTCTTGCCCAAGTTCACATAATTAGTGGGTGGCAGAAGTTGGGATTCCCACGGAGGTGGTCTAACTTCAGAACTCACATCCTTATCGACTAGAGAAATCTAAAAACAGCTCAACAGGAGGTAGTTTTTGAACTGGGCCCAAAATGATAAGGATTTTTTAACGGGTGATTGGAGAGGACTGTGGATGGGGAAAACTTTCCAGGCAGAGTGCTCGGTACAGACACAGTCTTGGAAGCCTGTTAAAACGATGAAAATGTAATGTGGAACCATATTTTGAAAGTCTTTTGTAATTGCTTTGTAACCATTAGGCAATGATTGGATGGGAGGCTGCGTGGCATGTTGTTTAAGGGGGTTGAATCAGTATCTGCCACTTCCCAGCTATGTGACACCAGGCAAGTTACTTAATCTCTCTGTGCCTCATTTTCCTCAACTCTAAAATGGGGGCATAGCTACCTCACAATGATATCATGAGGATTAAATGGGGTAATGTACATGGGCATTTAGCATAGTGTCTTTCACATGGTAGGGATTCAATAAATGGTAGCTAATTATTTTTATTCACTCCCAACCATATGGCTAATAAGGCAAGCTAATAGTTTTGAACACTTATATGCGTCAGACATTGCAGCAAACACTGGGCATGCATTATTTAATCTTTGCAACAACAGCTCTGTGACGTAGTACTATTATCTCCCCAGTTTAGAGAGGATGAAACTGCGGATTCCAGTGTTGATTTCAGTGTCTGATTCCAGAGCTCTTAACTACTATGTTTCACTTTCTCCCTCCACACTGCACTGCTTGGAAGTTTCATCAAGATTTGATGTAGGTAGGAGGTTGGTACCATGGGTCACAGGTGACAAAGTGGGCTTTGTAACAACCTCTTCAAATGATATGAAGGAAATGATAGCTAAATCCTTGGGTTTTACACCTCTTCAAGGGCCTATAATGTCTTGCTGCAGGTCTCTGGTTTTACTTTATGCATCCTCTTTTACCAGCCATTCCATGGATATATTTATTTTTTCCACATCTTTATGAAAGGCTGTATAAATTGACTTTTGGTGCATAACAAGCTACCCCAGTATTTAGCGATTTAAAACCACAATTATTTATTTAGCTTATGGTTCTATGGGTTGGAAAGTTGGCCTGGACCTCGCTAGGTGATTCTTCTTTAGGTCTTGGCTGGGCTAACTCTTATGTTTGAAGCCAGCTGCTGGATCTTCTGGGGCTAGTTGGTCTGATACATTGTCCAGCTGAGAGGACTCACTTGCACTCCTTCACTCTCTCATTTTCTAGGGTTCTAGCCTGGGCTTGTTCTTATGGGGGTGGAAGAGTTCTCAGAACTACAAGAAGGAGGACAAACTCTAATGTGCAATCACTTTTTAAGTCTCTGCATTTTTCATGTTTGCTGTTTGTCTCGGGGGCTAAAGCAAGTCACATGACCAAGCCCAGAGTCAATGTGGGAGGAGACAGGGCGTGTGAAAAACTTGAGTGCATTACTGCAACAGTGTACCACCCAGGTTTTGCAAATCCAGCCATGTGCCAATACGGGCTTGGAAGGATCCTGGAGGAGGGCATCTCCCATAGCAGGGACTAGGTATCCAGCTTGCTTGGGAACAGTTAGACATCCTCTTGGTGTGACTGTGGCACCAGATGGTACCAGGAGGTGACATGACACATCAGGGACCACATACTCCAAAGTTGTCTCCTTAACATCCTCTATGCATAGCCCTTGAATCTGAAGGAGGCACTTGTCAGGGAGAGCATTCTAGTAGCTGGTGAGGACTAAGCTATGGAATGACTGGTTTATTTTTATCTTCCGCCTTTACTGTGCCCCCAGGCTGGCATGGCCTGGAGAAGTAGCTGTTACATCCATTAGAATTTATGCAGCCCTTAGAATTTCTTGGCAAAGGCATCTGCAGCTTTCTCTAATCACTATCATTCCAAAGGGCCACTAAGTTGATCTTGCTTATCCTTGAAATCAGATCATGCTGGTATCATCACACAAACTCTCTGGGGTGATAAGCTTTAGGCTTGAACATTCAATCTAGTTGCCTTATCAGTGGTTTTCATAGTTTAATTTTTAATCAACTTTCATGAAGAAAGAAAATGCTGTAAGGTATCTGAGCACCTTGGTATCTGATATCAAGTTGGACACACATAATGTTACAACCCATTACTCAATGCTGGTCATCCTGGGAAACTACAACAGAGAGTCTGGTGAAAATAATTTTTTAAAGTGCTTTATTTTCTCCCGTTAATTTCGATATGAAAGATGGTATAATAATAAAATCCACTCAAAAAAGGAAAATTCCTTATCTCATTGTAAATATCTTAAGAAATAGTATGGTAATACTTTCATACCCTGAAACTTGAGGCTCAGAGAAAAAGATTCCAAGGGAATGAGATGATTATTCCCATCAGGGCTCAGCCTTGCTTACCACTGCTGCTGCTATGTGTAATCGAGTTCTGGATTTTGGCCTCCTGCGACTTCAGTTTTGATTGCACTGGCCTTGTATGGAGAGGCTGCTTTCATGTGTGTGGTTTTCTTACAGTTTCCACAGATACTTTTCATTGAGGTCTTAAAGATACCAGGATTAAATTTCCATAGGATATTTTGTGGCCATTAGACCCTCAGCTCAGTTCATTCTAGTAAGCATTTGTGGAGCTCCTTCTGTGTCAGGGCCTGTGCCTGGCTGTGTATACACACAGCTCTGACCCCCAGGAACTTAGAATCAGGGGAAGTTTAGTGAAAGAGGCAGGCCTGTGGGCAAAAGAATATCATATGATAAAGATAAGTACCAAGAAGAAGTACCTAGAAGAGAGGGATTGTTTTTCGTGGGGTGAAGGGCAGGAGAGCAGAGAGGGGATGCTTAAGGGATGTTTTGGAAGATGAACATTGAAGGACATTCCACCTGCCTTGTTGAAAACTGAGAACTAAAAAGCTTGAATGGACCACTGTATCTGGAGAAATGGTGGACTAGATAGTTTGTAAACTACCTAAATCTGCTTGGCAAAATATCTAAACTATCTAAATGTGCTGAACAAAATGAATATGTCCTAATTTTTAAATAAAAGAATGAGCATAGGGGTTTTCCCTGGTGGCGCAGTGGTTGAGAGTCCGCCTGCCAATGCAGGGGACACGGGATCGTGCCCCGGTCCAGGAAGATCCCACATGCCGCGGAGCAGCTGGGCCCGTGAGCCATGGCCGCTGAGCCTGCGCGTCCGGAGCCTGTGCTCCGCAATGGGAGAGGCCGCAACAGTGAGAGGCCCACGTACCGCAAAACGAAAGAACGAGCATACAGTAGAGTAGGGAACTTCTCCAAGGTTAAGAATGGAACAGGAGCAGCAGGCCAAAGAGATGAGGGCTGAGGTTGCTGCCTACTTTATTGCGAACTACCAATACATTCCAGAGGTGACCTGGAGCTCTGGCTGCTAGTATCCGTGCCTATGTGTTACGGGGGTAGGCGGAAAGGCCTACATGGGAGGGAGACCGGTTGGGGACTCCTGAGTGAATCTGGGACCGACGAAGAGCAACATCGTCAGGGAAAAGGTGAATTAGTAAAAATATCCGTTTCATGGAGGCAGCCAGCAAGGCAGAACTTGACTGATTCAGACCAGCTATTGATGGATGGAGAACGTGGCAATGCACCAGCTTTTACATGAATTTGGAGCCTGCATTCACAGTATTTGCATGGTCTGAATAACCACAAGCTGAGAATTTTAATTTAAAGCCGACCTGGCAGGCAGGAACACAGATCTCTGGAGGAATCCGCATGCGGTCCATGCTGTAAAGAATTTCCATAGGCTGAGTCCCAATGAACACGAACTCCTAATCAGAAATCACAAAACGTATGAGGAGACAAAGCATCATGAGTAGAGTCAACAGCAGTGACCTCACATATTTAACGTGAAACAAAAGAGGAAAAGAAAAACAGGAGTAAGGAGCAAGAGACTATCAAAGACAACCTGACGTGAGATATTTGAGCAAGTTCTAAATGGAATGTCTGGAGATAAAAAAAATAATAATTAAAATCAAAAATTCAATGACATAATGGCCCTAAACTGAAAAATGCAGAAATCCATCAATAGCAGAAGGGATAAATAAACCGCGGTATATTCATAGAATGGAATGTTACAAGGCAATGGAAGGAACAAACTGCTAATGCAACAACATGGATAAACCTCATGGTCTTAACTAAGAAGCAAAAGAAGCCAGATACAGAGTATACATGCTATAGGAGTCTATGTATAGGAAGTTCAAAACCAGAACAAAGCTAATCCATGATTGCTGTGGTCAGAATAGTGGCTGACTCAGTGGGAGGGTATTGACTGAGAAGGAGCAGTCTGGGTGCTGGGAATGTGCTATATCTTGATACAGGTGATGGGTACATGAGTGTGTACACCTGGAAAAGGTCATCAGACTCTACACATAAGATGTGTGCTTTCACGGTGAATATGAGTTATACCTCAATGTAAGAGCATAAAAACCTCAGTGGTCCTATCTTCCAGGTTCTTTGATGCCACCCACAACCAGATTTGACACACCAAAGAGAAAATCAGTGACCTGGAACTTAAGAAAAATATACAAAATTCAGCACAGAAAGGCAAAGGCTCAAAAATGACAGACCTTAAGAGACATGGAGACTAGAGTGAGGTCTATGCAGAGCTCTGGAAGATGTAACGGATGAACAGTTTCTGAGAAAGACAGATCTTTGGTTCGGAATGTCTTATGAGCTCCATGCAGGATAAATAAAAGAAATCCACAACTAAACACATCACAGTAAAACTGTAGGCCAAAGACAAAGAGGAGATCCCAAAAAAAGCCAGGATGAAAATACAGATTGTCTACTTAGAACAGTGGGTTAGACAGAGCAAGTTAGCCGTGTTGCAAGGCAGTGGATGAAGAGATGTACCATTGATGCCTGGAAAAGAAAGTAATTCTCAGTCTAGAATTATGAAAGGAGGGAATGAGGGCAAAAGAATATTTTTAAAAATAAGGTGAACAAAGCAAAACTGAAAAAGAGATTTATTTTAGTACCAACAGACTCTTATGGATTTTCTAAATCAGTGCTCTCCAACCTTTTTGGCACCAGGGACAGGTTTCATGGAAGAAAATTTTTCCACGGATGGGGGTTGAGGGGAATGGGTCAGGCGGTAATGCAAGCGATGGGGAACAAGGGGGAGCGAGGGGGAGCGGCAGATGAAGCTTCGCTGCCACTCACCTCCTGCTGTGCAGGCCAGTTCCTAACAGGCCCTGGCCCAGGGGTTGCGGACCCCTGTTCTAAGTGATGTACTCTTGAAAGAAGAAAAACGAATACAGAAGGACCATCTGAGATGCAAGAAGGAATGAGGAGCAAAGGAAATGTTAACTATCAAGGTATATATACAAAATAGGAGCTATTTGATAGCATCTCTCTCTCTCCATATACATATATATATATGTATACATGTAACACTATATATAGAGTACATACTTCTCCATCCTCCCTTCCCTCCTACCTCTCTTTCTCTATATATATAAAAGGAAGAACTAGAGTGTTGTTCAGGGTAGAAGATTTACCCCAAAAACAGAGCTTAACAACTAAAGTTAGTTGAACTGAGGCTGAATCACCCTTCCACTAATTCTACCCGTTTCAAGGTCATTGCACATTGTGAGCTGGGAGTTTGTTCGATTGCATGGAATTCCTAGAATTGCCACTGAACCACTGACCTTGTTAGATGAATCAATTCTGCCATTTCTGATCATTGTCAATGTTCCCCTCCATGATACTTGTTAAAAATAGCAACCCCCTAATAAGATAAAAACAGATTTTATTCTTATAATGCAAGTAAAGCCTAGAGATTAATTAAAAACAGATTTTATTCATTTACATAATGAGGAAATTATTTGCAACATCAGCCCTAATAAACTTGGATTTGTTTGACAAATGTGATGATTTGTTTCGGGCTAAATATGTATCCTTTGTAAATTCTTTTGGTATGGATGGAGGGAAGGGACGCTTAAGGAGCAAATGACACTAACACCGGCCCTTTGGAGTGCTAAGTGCTATAAAAACATGAGATTGAGAATGTAATCCCTGATAGGTGAGTACAGCACCCTGTAGAGGGAGAGACTGGTTGCTGGTAGTCTCAGCTGATAATTCATGAGTCCCTTCTCTTGCCATTCTGCTATCACTCTTGCAACAACAGACTGCTGGTTTAAAACCTTGACCTCAATTTTCTAGTTCTTTCACGACCCCACCGAGCCCTTTCATCTTAAACATTCCTTTAGTGGCCTTTAATTCCGTAGTGAAGATTTTACCTAATAAAAGTTTCATCATTTCCGCCTTCAAAAGACAGCTTGGATGTCACGTTCTCTGTAAATTCTTCCCTGAATGCCCTGGCAGGATTAACCACGCCACCCCCCACGTCCCCCTGCTGCTCACATTTCTGTATGGCAGTTATTTGTCTGTAAGTCGAGAACTCGGGGATGGCAGAGACGGTGAGCTTTTCTTTCCTCCATCCCCAGATCGGGCAGAGTGTTACATTGACATGGAATTATTTTCATTTGAACAGAAATGGGGTTTGTCTGAAGCTGCACCTGGTGACAAGGATGATGAAGCATTATGTTCCTTTATGTCTTTAAGAGCATTTCCACTGACCTTGTCTTGTTGCATCTGCCCTCATTAGGGAGTTAGAGCAAATATTCAAACCCTCCTTTGATAGATGAAACGTCCAAGAAGAGAAAGTTTAAATGGCTCACACAGGTCCTGCCATTCGTGCAGAGGGGCAGCCAATGGAGAGGATGGCAGATGGGAAATAAATAATAAGGAATAAGGTTTCTACTCCTCAGAGAAATCACTTCATTAATTTTCTCCCCATTTAAATCCAGCTCCGCCTTCTCAGTCCTTTTCTTCATGGAATCAGAGAAGCAGCCTTTTGATGGAAGGAAGACACACCACAGAGATGCTGGATGCGCACTGACCCTCACGTGGGGACCATTTTCCTGAAGAAGCAGCACTAATCATAATCATAACGCTTGCTTGAACTTGGCACTTTTCTTCTCTTCAGCATAGTCTGACATGACCCACTGGTGCCTTCGGCGTGGCAGTGGGGCTGCTGAACAGAGAACAGGCTGGGGACAGCGAAGTGTATTATTGTGGAGAAATTCTCGAAGCTCTCAGGGCTGTGAACAGCTTTGGTGAATAAGCCGACCTGGGACAGTTCAGTAGGTGGGGAGGTCAGTAGGAAGCTGTTACATTGTTTCTCTAGAAGGAGTGGGCCGGAGACTTCTCAGGGGCTGCGTTGTGTTCAAGAGGCTGGGCAGAAAGACCCGTAAGAAGACCACGCCAAACCTTTATCCTTAAGCACACAAAACCCTACTTGTCCGGGCCCCCAGGAATGTCGGGACATCTAGTTTCACAGAGGATTAGAAGCATGATAAAAATGAGTAATCCTTTGCCTTCTTTCTCCATAAACAATGTCACACACAAATATGAGGCTTCTCAGACATCGGTTTTTTTAGGTGTGAATGTAACCCGTTCCTGCAGCGATCTCTGTCATGGAATAATGCCGTGTTTCTCCTTTGCAAGAAAAGGAGAAACTGTGAGAATTTAGGAGCCTCTAAGGGAGCTCTTCTTCAATATATTTTTTCTGGCAACTAATAGGATAGATTCCCATAGCACAGACCTCCCTGACCTCAACCAGGTACCATTTTCTTTTTTTTCCCCAGGTTTATGGAGCTATAATTGACATACAACATTGTGTAAGTTTAAGGTGTGTAGTGTGTTGATTTGATACACACATATTGAATTAGGTGCTATTGTGGCCTTTTGTCTTTCAGCTATACTCGAGAGTTGTGTTAGAACTGGAAAGTAGAATCCAGGTGGTGGGGGAATATGCTTCAGGAGGGCATCATCCTTAGGGGTCCTGACCTTCACTGTACATAAAATATTGATGCCGTCTGCCATGCCTCTTCTGACTGACCTGGAGTGGGGCCTTTTTGAAGCCCCCATGGTGCAGCCAGTGTAGAAACCTTTGGACTGTCCTCCTGGTGAGGGGTTCTAAACCGTCCCCATCACCCTGGGGGCACGTGAGCACACTCCATAAGTCAGACAATGTTAAGCTGATTGAAGGAGGGACCATCACATCTGCCCACAAGCTCTACCTCCACGCTCCCTCTGGCTGAGTGGACAGGTGTACAGGCTTCTGCCCGAATCAGGAGCAGGCGACAGACTCCCGAGGGAGCTGTTTACCCAGAATTGGTGTTTGGTGCCTCGGCCAGCTGCCTGGCCCTGACCTCTGGTTCTCTCACCTACTACTTGACTTTTAACTGGTACTTGACTGCCTCCTTGGCCTTGTCTCAAATCCCTATTCTGGATGTGCTTCTAGATTACTCTCTTGACTCCAGATTACCCACAAAGAAGCAGTAAAAAGAGGGAAGCAAAGCAGGAAGACTTTCTGTATTGAGCATCTATATGGTGCTGGGTGATAGGAAAATAGATGATGCTGACCAGTTCCTGTCCTCTGGGCACTCACAGCCTGGTTAGCGGACACAGGCACGACCACAAGGGTGCCGTGAAGTGTTTCGGGGGCCGTGGTACAGCTGGGTCAGTGCTGGCAGAAAGAAGGGGGAGGTCAGTTATGTAGTGGGGATGGCGACAGAGAGAAAAGGTGTTAAGGCTTCCTGTAGGAGGTGGCTGCCCAACTGAGAGGGTAGAGGAAAGCGGATGGAGGGAGGTGAAGAACAAGACAGGCTGGCATGCTCACGCTCACGACGACACTTGTGCAGACCTTCTGCATTCCTGGGGTGTGGAGGTTGAGGGGGGCAGTAGGAGATGAGGCAGGAAAGATGGTCAGGGACAGGGTCGTGGGGGCCTGGTGGGCCAGGCTAGGAAGTATGGACCAAAAACAGGGGGACGGCCCCAGGGGTAGGGCTGGCCTCCAGGGGGCGTTGGAGTTCAAGTCATGGTGTCCGAAGGGCACGGCATTCTTGGGCTTGATTTGGGCTGCACTGGTATCAGAGGGCCACAGAATGTCCTGATGGTGGTGGGATTTGAAGTTAGGTGTTGGTGGTCTGCCCATTTGGAGTAGGACCTTAGGCTATGGTTGTAGGGGCAAAAAGTAGGGTTCGCAAGAGGGCTGGCCAAAACAAGGCCAAACGTCAGAGTCGCTGGAAAATGGGCAGGGGTTCATGGAAGGAGTAGCCCAGCTGTGAGGACTGGGCCAATACAGCTGGAGTAGGGGAAGTGTGGCATAAGAGGCTCACATATGGAGACGGAATCTACACAGCAGTATCATCCCAGATCCCTCCTTCCAGGGGAGCAGAGACCTCTAAACTGCTCCCTCATCAGCTTAGGCTAGCTTGCAAATTCAGTGGAGGCTGGGACTTGGGAAGACAGAGGCTGATGTAGAGATTTCAAAGTGAAAAGTGTTCAAGTTTGAATGAAGGAGACCTCTCTTTTGTTCCTGGATGACACCAAAGTTTCTGCTCTGGGACCTTCACAGGTATTTCCTCTGCCTGGAGCACTCGCTTAGCTCTGATTTCAGCCAAGAGCTGCCAGAGGCCTGCAGGCCAGTCCATGGCGCTGAAATCTCAGCATGAATATGGGAAACCTCCCCACCCTCTGCTGAGCCTCAGCACGGAGTTCTCTCCCAAGGCCTCTGCCTGACCCCAGCAGAGGGACAGGGCATCCTCTCCAAGGTTTTCTCACTTCCTCAAAACTAATCCTCTGGATACAGGCAGGCCTCACTTCCTTCTCTGTGAAAGGAAATTCCAGCTCCCCAGGGAACCACCTGTACCCCTCTCCTATTACCTAAATAATCACTTTGAAGGCTTCCAAGGGCTATATTTTCAGAATGGGTTATAAGAAATTTCTGATTATCTCATCTGCCCTATGTCTACAGAGAAAGTTTTTTTGTTTTGTTTTGTTTTTTCTCATTTACCAAATACGTATATCTTGGGACATTTAGTACTAATTTTAAGGAACCACTAATGGGGTTCTCTTCCCCTGGTCATCTGGGACACTGAAAGATGTTAAATTAATTGTTCCTGCACTATGGTGAAGAAATGATTTAAATAAAACTCCCCTGCCCACCAAGACTGTCCTGGACCCTCAGCCATAGCCTGGGATCCTCTCCCCAGTCTAAGGCCACCATATTGTCACCGACCTGACCATGAAGAGTCTGAGCTGATGGGCAGCACGGGAGTCCCCAGGGCACGAGTGACATCCTTGTGTTGATTTCACTCTCTCCTTCCTAACATCAGGTGGGTGGTGCTGCAGAGGCTGGGATGTGGGCTTGACAACTCCAGAGGTCCCAGGGAAAGGCAAGCCGCTTCAGGAGGACACAGGGAGTGGGCCTCACCCTTCCTGATATCCCCCAAGACTAGCAACGGTAGTGCCTATTGTTATTGCTCTGAAAAAGGGAATTGAATCAATCTGCTGAATGAGGGATAGCACCACCTCCGGGGTCAGGCAGGGTTCAGAGTGCGGGAACTCGTCTGAAGTGAGGCTGTCTGGGGTACGGTGTCTGGCGGGACGGGAGCCAAAGGAGTGTCAGAGACCTGGTGTCGGATTAAGTGAACCCAGCCTCAGGATTAGGTGAACTTGTTAGAAGGGCTGGCTGCTCTTCCATCTGCGCCCCCAGGAGCTGTTTTATCTTCTTAAACTCAAATGGAAGCTGAAAGTGAGGGCAGTCAGTGGACCTGGGGGATGCTTGGCTTAGGGAGGGGGCTTAGCTCTAGTTTTCTCTATCCCTCTCTCCTCCCAGAGACCATATCATCTTATTCCCTCAGACACAGTTTGCTAAGAAAGCCAAAGAAGGGAATTAACATGAAAAAGAGAATTGTACGTATTCTGCTGGGTTCTTTATATACATGATGTATAAAAAACTTACAAAAGAATCCATTTTCTTATTTCCAGATAGGCAAACAGAGACTTGGATCTGAAGTCATCCAGTCTGGGACACTTCTAAGAGCAAAAGGTGAGAGGGGACAAAAAGTACTTCCAATTACACATATGTGTATATGTTAACCTATTTATCTTTACCTATTTATTATTGTATTTTTAGAAAATAATTCTACTCAAAAGCTCTTATTAAGGATACAAGTCTTTCTTTTTTTAAAAAAATCAACAGATATAAACCAGGACTATCTCTGGCAAGTGGAGTCGTGTGGTTACCCCGACATTAAGTGACTTTTCCAAGGCCACACAGCTAGTAAGTGACGAAGCCAGGTTTCAAAGCCAATCTCTTCCCAGGATTTCATGCTGGTTAATTCTGGGGGAGAAGAATTTGCCAGAGATCCACTAAGTGTTCCAGGAGTTTACTGCCAGGCTCAAGCCTGGCTGTCTTTCCACTTGGGAGCTGGATTTGTCTGTCAGGCCATTTCCTCCCACTTCAGCTCTTCTAATAAGGCTCCCCTGTTGCTGTGTTTGGGCTGAGGCCGCTCCCTACGTTTTCTCACTGCTGGTGCTCCCTGACAGCTGGGTGTTGATTGCAGATCCTCCCCCGGCTTGACTCCGGGCTGTTTGTTGTTACTAGGTCCTGCGGTCTCCCTCTCTGTTTCTTGACCCTTTACACAGCTCCCCCTGGGTTCTGGCTGCTGGGTCTGCCTTGACCACCAGCCCTCAAGCTCAACTCTGGGCCCCTGGGCATGGCTTCCTCCCTGCATTGCTTTGTCTGCTTCTGCCCCTCCTGGTCCATAAATTCATCCCTGGCTATGGTCCCTGCACCCCGCCTCCACACCCACATTCACAGCTCCACAATCTGTGAGATTTAATCAACTAGTTCATTGAGCAATCCAGGTGTATACCCAGCTGATTTGAAGTGATTTAACTTAATGAAGATGATCACGTGGCCCAGGTTTTCTGGGGCAGCCCTAATTTTAAATATTATGTTTCTTCGTCCTCACAAAAACTGAATACTGAAAATGCCAATATTTTGGCATATAGACAACTTCTTCTAGATTGCCTCAGGCAACTAGAAAAAAAAAAGGCATAAATCCCTATTCAGACAATGTGCCCTACCTTTGGCTCAGGACATACAGGCCTCTGTTAAATCTTTATTTTTGTCAGCATGGGTGAGTCTAAGAGAGAACAGCTTTTTTGTTTGTTTTCAAAAATCTCATGGGTATCGGTGTCCTGTTTGTGCTTCTACTTTCTGTAAAAACTACTTGATTGTCTTCAGTGAATGGCCAACATGTTTCTTGCCGAGTCGCACTGCAGTTTCTGTGGTGTGTGTATCTCCAGACAGCAACTAATGCCCTGTTGGCTGTGACAACCTAAGTGAGGTGGATGTCTTCCCAGTGAGATTTGGAAGGCGTGTCTCCATGCCCTGTAAGCCCCCAGGGAAATCGTGCTCCCAGCAAATGCCTGTCCTTGGCTTCTGTCCTTGGTGAGATCATGCAGAGACCTCAGGACCTCAGAGCAACCCCAGCCCTAGGCTTCCATGCCACGTCCATCCTGGCCTAGTCTGGTCCTGGTGCTTCTCTCACAGATGGCCTCCCAGGCTGGATCCCAACCACTGAGGAGAGGAAATATCCTGAGGAGGAAGAACATTTTGAGGGGGCATAGAGAAGTGGTCCCTGCCATGCGTTCTGAGGACCACTAGTTCCCTGAGATGCTTCCAGAAGGGCTCTGTGGCCAGTAGACTTCACAACGGCTCAGGGTGCCCACTGGTATATGAGGTCTCTGAGAAGTTCTGCAATAAAGTCACTGGCTTCTCAACATATGTATCACAGGACACGTTTTTCATATAACAACCTTTAATAGCTTAAAGAATCAGGTAAAACAAAAGAACAGGGGGGTTGGAGTCAGAAGGCCTTGCCTGGGTTCAGGTTCAGAATCCTCACATTCACCTTTGTCTCCTTGGGTAAGTTACTTAGCCATGGTTTCCTCATCAGTAACATGAAGGTAATGACAAATGAACTCACACAGGATTTTTGTGAGTGTTAAAATGTGCTGGATATGAAATCACTTGGCATACGTGTGAGATATTTATGAAAGGAGAGACTTTGTTTAGGTGCAAAATTCACTCAGCTAGTACACCTCATGATGAAGAATAGTCATGTCGATACTGACAGGCTCAGAAGCTGCCCTTCCCTGTTTGTGGCTCTTCAGGATGTGCCAGGACCAGCATATTTGGCATGAAATGTCAGGAGTCTGTGACAGTTAAATAATGGAGGATGCTTTTGAATTAATGTGTACTTTTAAGAAAATATTTAAGAATCTTGCAGCAAAATACAGGATGAATGAGAGAGGAGAGGCTTAAGGTTTGGCTCCATCCCTCTACCTACAGAGTAAAGCCATGAGTTAGAAAGTTGCTAAAGATGCAGCCGGAGGGCCTGGGTGGGCCAACAGTCTGGGGACAGAGACGCTGGGATGGGACTGAGACCCATTCCAAGGAGGTGTTGATGGGACCAGATGCTCTCTAAGGCAGGGATCCCCAACCCCCAGGCCGTGGACTGGTACCAGTCTGTGGCCTGTTAGGAACCGGGCCGCACAGCAGGAGGTGAGCGGCAGGCGGGGGGCGAGCAAGTGAAGCTTCATCTGCTGCTCCCCATCGCTTGCATTACCGTCTGAACCATCCCCCCCTCTGTGGAAAAATTGTCTTCCACGAAACTGGTCCCTGGTGCCAAAAAGTTGGAGACCAATGCTCTAAGGGATCTATATGTGTGGCTTGGGAGGTTTGCTTTATAAACTTGACTCCTTTTCATGTACACGTAAGAATTAACTCCTGCGTATTCCAAATAACTTTAAATATCTTGGGGTTTTGTTTTCTTTATGCATTATATGAAGAGTTCTTAACTTGGATACCATAGACTATTAGGAGTGATACAGGGCCAATGGCTATGCATTAAGGGTCCAGAAATTCCCTGAAATTAGAAACAAAATTTTGTGTGCACATGCCTATTTGCATTTTTATAGGGAAGAAAGTTCTAAACCACAGAGTGGTCATTTGGTCTCTGTGGATTATATAAATCACATTCAGGATAAACTCTCTGGCCAGCAGAGTTCACTCTACAAGTAACGATTGGACAGCGGCTCAGGCACTCCTGTGAACCTCCTGGGCTTCAGTGACTGGTGTGAGGCACTTGGCTATACTGCTTTATCAGCAGGACTTTGATTTTGCTTGGTCCTCCAGCTCTAGGGAGCTGTAGCTTCTCTGTGATTCCTCCTTCCTTTTTGGCACGCAAAGTCCTTGAAACCTGCTGTGGATGCCGCTGTACATCCTGGGTCACCTGGGGGCGGTTGACACGACTTTCACAATTACACAAACGGAGCAAGCGATGTGAACGTGAGATAACTCAAGCCCCTCGCATGTCAGCAGGCACTTATTGGACGCTTGCTGGTGCCATGCTCTGTGCTAGGACCTAGGTGTCGGGAGGTGATAGAAGATAAAAAAGGATGTCAAACAGCCCCTGGCTTTCAGGAGCTTCCTGTCCAGTGGACTAAGACAAATGAAGATCTCATTATAATATAAGCAAGAAAAAGAAATGACAGAGAATTGTGGCCCTTATACTGTTTGAGCTGTACTCTAACACTAATGCTCTACAAGACTGAGCCTGCCCTAGTGTTCTTAGGTCTCTTGATTTATTCATCTAACAAATATTGATGGTGTGCCTATCACGTGTCAGGCACGGTACAGGTACTAGGGATCCACTGGCAAGCAAACACAGACAGCGTTCATGGCTAGCGTGTAGACTGACGTTAATTGTCAGATGTCACACATATATGCAGAAATATAAAATTACAGCTGAGATATGAGCTCTAAGAATGAGAAACGTGATGCTGTAAGAGAAGTCAAAGTCAAGGCAGATTTGACCTTGTCAGAGAGATCTCTGAAGGCTTCTCTAAGGAAATAACACCTGATTTAAAAAAAAAGAAATGGGAGTTAACTAGATGAAAAAGGTAAAGACAGGAAGGGAACTCAGACACCAGGAATAGCACGTACAAAGGCCCAGTGGCAGGGAATAGCCTGGTGCCTATTAGTATATAAAAGAAAGTTCAATGAGACTGGAATCCAGAGAGTGAAGTGCACTGTGCAAAATGAGGCTGGCCCAGTACATGGGGAGCTTTGTAAGGCGGGTTGAGTTGTGGTCTTTATCCTAAGTTCAGTATCAAGTTGCTGAGGTGTTTCAAGCAGGAACATGACAAGCCATTTTGATTAGGCAGATTAGGGAAGATTTTACCCAGTAGGTAGCTTTGGAGCTGACTTTTGGGGAATGAGTTGGAGCTCAATTGTTAAAGAAGAGGAAAGACCTTTATGGGAACAGAGAAGATGAAAAACAAGGCAGAGTGGAAGTTGACCCAGTGCCTTGGGAGTGGTAAGCTGTAGTTATGAGGGAAGCTTCATGGCCTTGGAGGAATGATTGGAAAAGTTAAGTGAAGCCAAACCATGAAGAGCTGAGATGTTTGCTCTGCTGGAGCATTTAGGCTTTATTGATGGGAAGTCAGAGTTTTTAAGGAAGGGTATAGCCTGATGTTACCTGCATGTTGAGTCCTGAGAATTCCATCAGAAGCTACCCAATCATTTTTAGCCTCTGGTTTCTGTCTCTAGTTTTACAGGTGAGGATTTTGACCAAAGATTGCCATTTGGCTAATCAGAATACTTACATTGTTGGAGTAGAAACTGTCACTCGATTCCATTTGTGACATGGGCTGTCTTTGGTTGTCACTTTCTAGTGGGGTTGGTCACCTTGATTCCCACTGAACTGAAGAACTGAAATAGTATCCTAATCCACTAGAGGCACTGAGATCTGGAAGTTCTCCTCCTGCTCTGCCATCATTTATGGATGACGCTGCACTAGGGAAGTTTCCCGAGCAAGGAAATGGGAGCTAAACTTTATTAAGCATCTGGAGAATCTATTTTGTGTGATAGCAGCGTTTTGAGATTTCTGGTCCACTGAAACAATTTGGAACTTTTAAGCTCCCACCTTGTGGAGAAACTGTAAATGTCTTCTTGTGTTTGGCAATGATATAGCCTGGAGAATGCACCTAGAAGATACCAAATGCTCGAGCCACTGCAGAAGAAAATAACTTCTGTGAAGGGAATGGGAGGACCCATTTGTTAAGCATAAATTGTAGATTGGAATAAAGGTTAGAAATAAGCCATGAAAATAAACCAAAAATATATACACACTCAGTATTTCTTCCTATGACGTGCTCTTTTTTTTTCAGCTTAAAAAAATTCTTATCACTTTATTATTTTTTTAATTGGGGTACAGTTGTTTTACAATGTTGTGTTAGTTTCTACTGCACAGCGAAGTGGAGTTTCCAGTGCTATACAGAAGGTTCTCATTAGTTATCTATTTTATACATATTAGTATATATATGTCAATCCCAATCTCCCAATTCATCCCACCACCCCCCTTTCCCCCCCTTGGTGTCCATATGTTTGTTCTGTACATCTGTGTCTCTATTTCTGCCTTGTAAACCAGTTCATCTGTACCATTTTTCTAGATTCCACAGATATGCGTTAATATATGATATTTGTTTCTTTCTGACTTACTTCACTCTGTATGACAGTCTCTAGGTCCATCCACGTCTCTACAAATGACCCAATTTCGTTCCTTTTTATGGCTGAGTAATATTCCATTGTGTATATGTACCACATCTTCTTTATCCATTCATCTGTCAATGGACATTTAGGTTGCTTCCATGACCTGGCTGTTGTAAATTGTGCTGCAGGGAATATTGGGGTCCGTGTGTCTTTTTAAATTATGGTTTTCTCTGGGTATATGCCCAGTAGTGGGATTGCTGGGTCATATGGTAATTCTATTTTTAGTTTTTTTTTTTTTGTGGTACGCGGGCCTCTCACTGTTGTGGCCTCTCCTGCTGCGGAGCACAGGCTCCAGATGCACAGGCTCAGCGGCCATGGCTCACGGACCCAGCCGCTCCATGGCATGTGGGATCCCCCCGGACCGGGGCACGAACCCGTGTCCCCTGCATCGGCAGGTGGACTCTCAACCACTGTGCCACCAGGGAAGCCCCCTATTTTTAGTTTTTTAAGGGACCTCCATACTGTTTTCCATAGTGGCTGTATCAATTTACATTCCTACCAACAGTGCAAGAGGGTTCCCTTTTCTCCACACCCTCTCTAGCATTTATCATTTGTAGATTTTCTGATGATGCCCATTCTAACCAGTGTGAGGTGATACCTCATTGTAGTTTTGATTTGCATTTCTCTAATAATTAGTGATGTTGAGCATCTTTTCATGTGCCTCTTGGCCATCTGTTTGTCTTCTTTGGAGAAATGTCTGTTTAGGTCTTCTGCGCATTTTTTGATTGGGTTGTTTGTTTTTTTGATATTGAGCTGCATGAGCTGTTTATATATTTTGGAGATTAATCCTTTGTCCATTGATATGTTTGCAAATATCTTCTCCCATTCTGAGGGTTGTCTTTTCGCTATGACATGTTCTGAAGATGAAGTATGAGCAGACAGGGAAATGCCCTAAGCATTGTTTTGAGATATTTGAGATTTTACCTATATGTGTAATACTACTTTAAAAAATTATGTGTATTGTTTGAGAGTTAAGGAAGATTTTTCCCTTTGAGGTGTCTAAAGAAGAGAAGGAATGAGGATGGGAAGTAGCTTTTATTGAGTATCTGATAGATACAGGGCATCCCACCTACACTATATGAACTATCCTCATGACAGCCCTGCAAATAAAGCTGTATTACTCGTTTTGTAGATGAGGTGAGGACATGCAGCTTGTAAGTGGCAGGGCTAAAATTTGAATTTAGGTCTGACTGTCTCCAAGTACTGTGCCTTTTGCATGATTCCAATCTTACAGATGAAAACCTGGAAACAGAGAGATTTCATTGCTTAGATGATAGTGCCGGCTCTCACGTCAAGTTGTCTGATCCTATGGCCTCTGGAGAAAATGGGGTGAGGTCCAAATAACCATCATCATCATAACTATGCATTGAGTACTATTCTAAACTCTTCACAGGTTTTATCTCATTTAATTCTCACAACAACCCTATGAGGTAGGGACTTGTTTTATTCCTACTGCATAGAAGAGGAAACTGAGGCAGAGAGCTGAAATAATGGACCCATGCTCACATAGACAGGAAATGTTAAGTCTGTGACTCTAACTGGGGCAGTCCGAGTCTAAAACCTGTGGTTATAGCCACCTTGCCACACAGCGGAACTTGCCACAGCTTACCCCAAGAAGCTCTTGAAAAAAGCCCTGTTCCTACTGAGACTGATGCTCTGTTTTCTCACCGACACAGCTTGCTGGTCCAGTGTTTCCTTTTATTTCCATTTTGTCCTGCGTATAAAGATGCTGCTTAAGCATGTCATTATCAGGCTGTGGGAAATGCCCTGAATGCGTTCTCCTTGACCAGCCCCTAATTCAGGGCGTTTTGTTCTAAGCATCCTGGAAGGATTTCACTAAGCTTAATTTATAGGGCCATAAGCCATAAAACACAGTTCCTTTTTGGGTAAGTTTCATTTACTGACTTGCAGGATAGATGACTCATAAATAAATTGTTCTTATTCCTTGTCGATTGCTGTCCCTATCTTTGGGAATGCATGGTTGCCTTAAATATCTACAAAGAAAAGAAATTGGATTCTGTGTTAGTGACACTGCTGGTTCTCTCTCTCTGACATATTTTGAATATTTTACCCTTTTTTTTTCCCCAGCCTGGGAATCTTTATAGTCCTAATATTCCTTGTATGGTGCTTTATGCAAAATGATGTTATTAATATTAAAATGATAAATATTGTGACTCTTGAAATGGTATGTTTTGATCACACTTTAACTGTGGCAAAAACACTTTTTTGGGATCCTTTCAAATGTTGTTATAACCTTATATTCACATGCCTACACAGATATGGGTCATCTGGGCTGATATTTAAAAAGATGAAACCCAGCTAATTCACGCACAATAGTCTTTGATATAAATTACAAGGGGACAACAATTTTCTGCCTCTGATGAATGTGTGGTAGGTATGTTTCAAGAGAAACTTTCATCTTTCCTTTTCACTGGGACATGAAGCAAGTCTTAAATGGATTTTTGGACATTGGCTCACCCAGCTGAATTTTTGTGTTAACGTGGCCTTAACTTGTCAGACAGAGGCTCCCTCCAGCCTCAGGAGAGAGAGCTGTACCCAGTGGCTGTGGCACCACCACTATCTGACAAAATAAAACTAGGTTAGGATGGGGGATCAGGGGCCCAGTTGCTCACACCAGCTTGGTTAGGAAGATCCACTGAATGACTTGGGCAACTTCCTTCCCCCTGAGCCTCAGTTTCTGCATCTACACACTAAAGGGCTTGAATTAGATAGTTGCTAAAGACCCTTCTGGTACTAAACATTCCATGATTCTATGGCTCTTGATAATGGCCATGGGTGAAATCCATAAAAGCTTTCTTCCTGAATGCTTAATGTAGAATTAATACTTTTTCAGTTACCATCTTCTCTAGTTTTTCCTTGGAGCGAGAAAAAGAGATAGGAATTTATGGGACTTTCTACCCCTGAAAATACGAATAATATATATATTATATTATTAAAATATAATAATATAAGAAAACCCATTTCTTATTCTGTGCCTATAGGTACCTGTAGAGAGGTAGGTCCTTTGCTCTTTCTAGCCTTTGACTTGCAAGGAAGTTATTAATTGTCCCATTTTACAGATGAGGAAACCAAAGTGCAGAGAGGTGAAATCACTGGCCCAAACTCACACAGCTACCAAGTGGCTTAGCAGAGAGTAAAAGCCTGGTGTGTGGGGCTCCAAGTCTGAGCTTTGCTACTGTCTCTACAACCAGCCCCACCTTGACACTCGTGGGCTGGGGCAAGGGCACAAATGGAGGCCCACATACCATAAGTCTAGATATTTAAAAGTTATACTTCATGTTGACCATGAGGACCTTCTTTACACGGTGGGCAGATGTGGCATTGCCAGACCCTACTCCCCAGAGTCAAGGTCACTACCAGGGTTCCCTGCCCTCTAACCCAACTCACCTGCTTTCCACAGCTTTCCTTCAGATGCTGTGTGAACTGGGAGACTGGGTGTTCCACAGATGCACGTAACCACAGCTTCTGACTATTGGTCAGCTTTTCTTTAGCTTCTTTACTAGTTTCCTAGGGCTGCTGTAAGAAATTACTACAAAGTATGTGGCCTAAAATAATAGGAGTTTATTCCCGCACAGTTGTATTGTCCAGAAGTCTGAAATCAAGGTGTCAGCAGGGCCGCGCTCCCTCTGAAGGCTCTAGGGGAGAATCCTCCCTTGCCTCCTCCAGTTTCTGTGGCTTCAGCATTGCTTGGCTTGGGGCTGCTCATCTCCAACTTCTGCCTCTGTCTCCACGTGGCCTTTTCCCCTGTATGTTGGGGTCACAAATCTCCCTCTGCCTTTCCCTTCACTGGATTTAGGGCCCAAGTCTAGGATGATCTCATCTCAAGATCCTTAACTAAATTACATCAGTGAAGACCTTTTTCCAAATAAGGTCACATTTACAGGTTCTGGGGGTTAAGACATAGACATATCTTTTGGGGGCCACCATTCAACCTGTTTCAGACCTGGATGCCACCAGCTGGGCTCAGCCAGAACTGAGGAGAGCATTCAATGAGCAAAGGCATCGATGCAGGCAAAAGGGACATAGGGAAGAACCACATGGGGTAGAGAAGGAGCAGGAGACAGATGCAGAAAAGGAGGAGATCTGCACCGTTGGCACATCAGGGGCCAGGACTGCGGGGTCAAAGCCCACACCAGACTCCAGCTGTCAACAGCCAAGACATATTGAGTTTTTTACTCTGTGAGCTTGTACAGGGAAGTCAAGATGTTTGAGCCAATGGTGGGACCCAGAGTTTGCCGACTAGCGACAGGCATTACCGAGGGGAAAGAGCCCAGGATGCGAAGCATGCTGAAACTCAGGTGACACCGCCATGGTGAAAGCTGGTAGGAAACTAGGATGGAGTTGGATGGTGACTGGAGAAATGGTTTCAAGTCCAAAATTTCCTCAGCAAAGGATAGAACAATGAGCACTCAGCAAGACAGGCTAGGATTGGAATTCATCATTGTCATTGGTAAATAATATCGCTAGTAGTGTTAATAGGTACCATCCGTGGAAGCTTATTGTATATGAGGAGGCTCTGTGCTAAACATTTTTACTGGCATTATCTTATTTAATTCTCACAACAGCCCTGTGAGGTAGGCACTAGTCTTCAAAGGAGAATTTCAGACTCAGAGAGGTTCAGGAGCTTTCCTTTATTTCACAGCCCATGAGGGGCTGGTATTCCCATCCTGGGCAGTATGAGTTCAGCGTCTCTCCTTCAGTCCCTGCCTGAGGATATGGGTGCAGATCTGCCCATATCTGGCAGGGCCCAGCTGGTGCCTGGGGACTGCAGGGGACACAGAGCCAGCCCCTGGGAGAGGGGAGACATCAAGAATTAGGGCCTCAGTCAGAGAGCTGGGGTTCAGGGTACAGCCTCAAGCTGGGAATGAGTCAGGGAAGCCAGCTGGACCCTTGGGTGAGGATTGAGGCTGAGAGCAGTCTCGCAGACCAGGCTCACACCAGAGATGTCAGGGGCTGTCACGGACCTCACAGCTTGTGACTTGCACGTGGAATAGTGGGGGCAGTAAGACAGGCTTCTTGCAAGGAAGTAGCCTGATGATGGGGCATGCAGAGACCATCTCTTTTAGGAGTTTCTTAAAGTAGGGAGTGAGCTCTTTCAGTTATCTTTGCTTCAAACTCAGATCAGCTCAAGAGCAGGTCGGAGGCAAGAGAATGGGCTGGGGGTGATGGGTAATAGCGCACCCAGCCCTGAGGACCTAAAGAAGGCTGAGGAAATGAGGCAGCAGCTGAAAGGCACAAGGATGTCTTCATCTATGTGCCTGTGCTTGTGTGTTCATCAACACTGGGAGGGAGGGCTTCCCTGGTGGCGTAGTGGTTGAGAGTCCGCCTGCCGATGCAGGGTACATGGGTTCATGCCCCGGTCCGGAAAGATCCCACATGCCGCAGAGCGGCTGGGCCCGTGAGACATGGCCACTGAGCCTGCGCGTCCGGAGCGCTCCGCAACAGGAGAGGCCACAACAGTGAGAGGCCCACGTACCGCAAAACAAACAAATAACAACAAAAAAAACCCCACAAAACACTGGGAGGGAGATGGGGGCGTGGCTCTCTTTTTTGTTAACTCAGGTAGAGGCAGGGGACTCTCACCGCAATTTCTCCCAAGTTTCCCTCTGGTCTCTAGAGCCTACCATCTTGGAGTCTCTCTACTTCTCTTATAAAAAGTTAAAGCCTATGCAAGTCCTCAAAAGCGAATTTCTCAAAATGAACTTATTAGCACTTTAGTCGTATAAATAAGTATTTTAATTTTTGTGGCGCACATTAAAGTTGGTGGATGGGAGACTGTCAGAATTCTTAATCGTCATGAAATATGCTCTTTATAATCAGTCTTATTAAATCTAAATGAAATGCCTGTATGAGGCCCTATTTTAGTATTTTCTGAACTCACTGCAGTTTTTTCATCTCAAACAGCAAGCAGAGTCATTCTAAATCATCATCAAATTAACTATTTATGCTCCCTTTCACCAACGTTCCTTCTTCCCCCGTTCTGCCTCTCCACCACCCTCTCCACAAATCTCATGTTTTACGGACAAATAATCAGCTCTTGCAGCTCGGCAGAGGACACCCTTGGAGCACTAGAAGGGAGAGAGACAGTCACAAGGCAGGACAATCCCCTGAAGCTCCAGGAAGTCCAGGGGAAGCATCTCCTGGGAGGATGCTACCCTGAATGAGAGGCCCTGGGCATCAGCAGGTGGAGAGCATCCCCCAGAGTGCAGCCTCTTCCAAGAGAGACGTCTGATTTGCTTCCTCAGTCAGCTTCTCTTGGCAGAAGGCCAGTGACAAGGTAACGCCTCATCTCAATTATCTTCAGATGTGATTTGAAAGAAAGTAGCCGACCAGCTTTTCAAGACCTTATCTTTTTTTGTTGTTGCTTTTTGGAGGCTGAGTGGAAAATTTTCAATGCAGAAATCGGAGTTGGCCAAAAGCATAGTGGCAGATACAATGCAATGTCATTTTCAAGTCTGGACAAGATTATAAAAGTGTCACCCATGACTTTCTAAGGAGCAGGAGAGCTCAGAGGTGACATCTTCTAAGAGGGGACAAATTCTCCCCTTTCCTTACTTTGAGAAAATGAGTTGGACTTGTACTAGAAGACAAGGGAAGGGATAATGAAGTAGTGTGTTATGGGAGTATATGGGGTGATTTCTTATCCTAAGGTAACTGTTGTGCCGCTGGAGACCCTACCCAAGAGTCTGAAGCTGTCATATGAGCTTGGGCAGGGAGATGGAAGCCATCTGCCCAGCTTAAGTCTTTGGTGCCTTTACTCCCCTCCATTTATCAGAACAGCCTGGGCCTGAAGCTCTCCTCTTTCTTCAGTCCTTCTGTCATTTGTTGTTACCCTCTCCCTCCTCCAGGCGGGGGCAGCTGAAGGTGGACCTTTGATCAGGGCTGTCAATTTTAGGTTCAGAGGTGGCAAATGGTGTAGGGGCAGCCAAATGTGAAGAAGCCTTTATGCTTTTCAAGGGAAACATCGACTTGGCAACAAGCACTATGAACGCTGAAGTTCCTCATCTACTTTCCCATCTTGAAAATGGGGTATTCTCCCCAGTAGTGGGGAGTGGGAGGGAAGTAGAGGAACTCTGAATACCACCATGCCTCCTCCGTCCCTCACAGGTAAGTACACTAAGGCCAGGGGTGGTGCAGCCATTTCCAAAGTGACACCATTGTGTTAGCACAGAATCCAGATCATTCTTCACAGCTCCTAGTTCTGAACCTAGTATATGACCTATGGGAACCTGATATTCCTCTTATTCTTCCTCAGTTCAGCCTTCCCTAATCCCTTCTCAACGCATCTGGGTTCTCTTTTGGCATCTGAGCCACAGAGGCATCTTGGAATTTGGAAGAGTCTTCCGCTGTGGTGTCTGATCTGGGCTTGAATCTTACATCCACCACTCACTGATGAGCGATCTTGGTCAAGCTAGATAACTTTTCCAGGTCCCTGTTGTCTCATCTTATTTAAAATGAAGATAATATAATAATAATGTCTCCCTCCCAGGATTACATGAGAAAATGCATGTGAATTTCCTGACCCATGGTAGGCATTCAGTAAATGCTACTTCCTTCTTTTCTTCCATGACAACAAATGTAATCAATTAAGGGACAGGATTCTGGATTGTGTTTGGCATCTTTTAGATGCTGCCGTTACACAAACAAAGATGTTTGAACCTGGACTTGGCACTACTCTTTTGTAAACTGAAGTTGTCATTAAGCTGAAAGGAGCACAGTATGTCAAGTTCAGCTATTTTTATGCCAGGGGGAAATATGCTTGTCATTTAAGGACACAGACCCTCATCATAAGGAGTTGAGAAGGAATGTTCCCAAGAGCTCACATGAGGCAAACCAGGGCCTTTGCGTGAGTTCACCTTGTGCCTTGGGAATGTGATGGCTTCTGGTTTACTCTGACCTGGCTCAGAAGAGCCAGAGGCCCATAGCACAGCTGAAGCACATGCTCTGAGGGCCTTGCAGGTGGCCAGCTACCGGAACGTACCTGAGTCCTTATTCGTCTCAGCCTTATACTGGGGTGCCACTCCAGCTGCCTGGGCAACCTTGTAGTTTAAGTCTCTTCCCATCATTCATTTATTCATCAAACATGTATACGTGTTCCTTTTAATGTTAAGCCCCGGGGATGCACCAATGATTGTTAGAGCATCAGACAACCAAAATATTGACAGAATAATATTGCCTTTAAGTGATAGAAAGCTACATTGAAATATGTATAATTACCAAGCAACTAACGAAAACCACCGCATGTCAGCAAATATAAGAATGTCAGCAAATGGCTTTGCTGTAAAATTGGCCATTTAGAAGGAAGAACTAGGTTTTGCTGAAATCACCTGTGCAGTGATGGAAAAAGAATTGGATTGCAACCCAGGGTAGCTAGGTCTAAATCCTGCCTTTTGGTTCTGGTTAAGTTACTTAGCTTGTTTGAGCCCCAATTCCCTCCTGTATAATCCTGGGGCCATAAACACTTTCCTTATGGTTTTGTTAAGAAGATTAAAGTTAGAGAAGTTCATGAAAACATGAGGTACAAGGCCTGATACCAACAAGTGCTCAGTGAGCGGAGGCTGAAACCGAGTGTGGAGGGGATGCGGAGAGGGTCAGAAGCTTCAAACAAATCTCTCATCAGATAAGGTTCAGGCAGCGTGACTTAGAACAGATGGCTCTTTAATTATCCAAATGAAATTGGATGAAAAATCCACCCTGGAGATTTTTAGGTGAATTTAGATCCTGGATCTACGCTTCAGTATTTTAGCTCCTTTATTTGACCACCCACTGTGTAGAGTTGTTTTCCCTTTAATTTATCCAACATTCGCTTCTTTCAAACTCCAAGGGGAACCTTTTGTTCTTGTGGACCTTAATTCTCTATTGATACAAGGAGTCAAGAAGACTATGGGCAGAAGAAGTGAATCGCTGTGAAGCTTCATGTCAGTATCTGCCTCAGGTATCTTCTTCTGGGGCCAATTTAAAGTACAATCCAATTTGTCCTCAACTTCCTCAATTTTCCTACTGCCCTTAGCCCTATTCCTGTCCCACAAAGCATCCTGCTATTGATTTCAGTTGATATCGGGAAGTCAGGAGGTCATAGGCTGGGAAAATGACAGCGAGTTACTGTCAGAGCCCAGCAGCATCCCCCATCTTCTGGATCCTGGACCAGGGCTCTTCTTCCTTCAGTCACTTAGGTACCCTTTGGTGTTCAGGTGCCCAGGTCTGGCATTTCCTCTTACCTGAACTCTCAGGAAGAGCACACCTCCATATCAGCCTCCCCACCTTGCATTACCCCTCATCTGTCTTGGAGAAATACTTTATTCACTGCAATCTGGAAAGGAACCCCCCCCCAAATTTATTCTGCAAAATAGGATCAGTGCATCCCCACAGAGTAGACTTAACAGGACCTAGGATTGTTTTACTCCCCCATCCCCGCTCCTCCATTGTCATTGATACTGGCATTCTTAAAAAACCCAATCATATAGCAATTACATAGCAATTTATGCTTTTTAAGTCATTTTTTACATACGTTGTTCTGGTGCTCACAAAGCATTATGCAGCAAGTGTGGCATTATTCCCCTTTCTTAACAGATGTGATAGAAGCACAGATATATGCAGTGACTCCCCTCAGCTCACACAGCAAGGCCAGGGTGGAGCAGAATCTGGCACCCGGGTCCCTGACTTCTGGCCAGATTCCAGGCCACACCTCTCTCAAGGCACCAGTACTCTTTAGGGAAACTCAGGCACCAGCTCTTGGCATAGCTCTTTGCAATTCCTCTCCAGCTTCTCCACCACCCCTGTGCACACTTGCAGGCCTCTTTCTTCCAGGAATGATTACGCAGGAAATGGGAGCTGACAATGATAGATGGACTTTTCCATTTTCTGCTAACGTGGCTATGAAGTCAGAGCCCATTTTAATGAATGTCCATTAAGGTCAAATTTGGAAAGCAGGTATTAAGAGTCATTGCCGCTAATTACGCCCTGAGAGCTCTATTTGTATTTTCAAATTGGATAAAAAGGTTAGTAAAATGGAACATTTCAGCACAGGCTGGCTCCTGGTTTGCTCTCCAAGTTTTCGGAAACGATCAGCTGCCCAAACTTGCTGAGAAGTAATGTTCTGTCTTGTTCCCGCTCCTGCCTCACAGGTGAGCCAGTGCCACGAGGAGTGGCTGCCTCCTGAATCCTGTCAGTTTCTGGCAGATCCGATTACATCTGGGACCCTTAAGAGTACTTGAAGGGAAAGGCGCTGGTCTATTTTAATCCTGCTCCTTCTAGAAACTAGAAACTGTAAGGAGAGTCTTCCTGCTGACAGGTGGCTCCATAAAAGTCGTCCATCTGCTGCTAATTATGGCAGAGACAAAATTCACACAGCCGAGTTTTCAGTTTATTTGCTAAAGATCTCCAAAGGTGTAACTGTCTTCCCAGATCACAAGGCCATTCACAGCATTACATCTATAGAGCCTGTTAATTATTTAAATAATTTAAAACCCAGGGTGGCAGGGAGCATTTAACAGAAGTCGGACTGGGTGAGGGCTGGTTGGATGTTCTGTGGTGGCAGGGGGAGTCTGTTCTCACAGCTTACAGAGTCTGCACTCACAGGGTTTTGTTCTTCTCCTTCTTTCCGAGGGAAACTCAGAGAGGGGCCGAATTAGGCAGAATCAGCCCTATTTCAATCTTGATTTGTTTTGATTCCCAAACTCCAGTTCACCCCGGTCTCCGGATTGTAGTCTTATCTGTAAAATGTGTACAATGTTCCAACTACCTCACCCAGAAGGCTGCTGTAATTTTGGAATAGGATAACTTATTAGAAAGTGCAATGTACAGAGTAATATAGTATGTAAAGATTTTCAGGCCCATTAAATAAGTAGAAATGATTGTCGGATAGATCAGATGATGAAATAATTTAACAATAGAAGAATAGATATTTTTTCCTTTCCTGTAGTTTTCTTTCCTTTCTTCCATGCAGACAGAAGTAGAATTCAAAAGTTGCTTCCTTATTTGTGAGATATATATATATATATATATATATATATATATATGCCTTTTTTTTTTTTTTTTACTAATTCCACAGTAATAGGTTTACATTGTATTTTAGTCATTGGTTTATGGATCCATCTCCCTTTACTGGATTGGGAGTGCTTTGAGAATGGGAACAATGTCTTACCCTGTTTATTCATATTCATGCTCCTAGTGCCTAGCAGAGCCTGATACATAGTAGATGTTCAATATATGTTAAACTGAAGAGCCTAGACATTAAGCAAATGAAACAAATGTGATTTTACTTTATGATGAAGTTATGTTCAACATTAACCTTAATAACTGGCACTGAATCTGTCAAATTCAATCATTTTTGACATATTTGATGTTTTTGTGCAACTGCTAGAAATTCTGTAAAATCCATTTCAAAAAGACATATAGGGCTTCCCTGGTGGCGCAGTGGTTGGGAGTCCGCCTGCCGATGCAGGGGACACGGGTTTGTGCCCCGATCCGGGAGGATCCCACATGCCGCAGAGCGGCTGGGCCCGTGAGCCATGGCTGCTGAGCTTGCGCGTCCGGAGCCTGTGCTCCGCAACGGGAGAGGCCACAACAGTGAGAGGCCCGTGTACCGCAAAAAAAAAAAAGACATATAGCTCCAAGTTGGGTGTGATGAGCTGGAACCCTCTTGATCTGTTCTGTAGATTCTGTCCTTGGCCTTTATGCTTCACTCTACATCAGAGACTTGTTTTCAGGTATAAAGTGAAGGTAGGATAGGGTTAATCAGCTGACTTAGGTTACATTGAATATTCTCTGATAGCTTTAACTGGGAAGCCAGAAACTGGTTCCTAGTCTAGTAATTTGCAGAGTATGCAGAAAGTGCATGAATAAAATGGAGTAATTCTACATGAAAATGGTAGCAGAGTGAGACAATGGTGAGGTCAGAGGATGAGTCCACTTCATCGGGCAAAAGCTGTGCCAGCTCACCCCTGACTCTATCTGGCTCAATTGTTGCATTGTAGTTGGATGTCCTTTAACCTAAACAATATTTTTGGAATACAGTTCATGTGGTTTTCCATGTATTCTCGTTCCCATGGAGGGTAGGTTGGGAAAATAATTTCTTTTATGACATCATAAAAATGATGTCAACCCAGGTAACAATGAAAAAGTCTTTAAAAGGGCTACAAAGGGACCAGCTGACTAATGAAAAGATTTTTATTCCAAAATGTCCTATTAGATAAACCTGGTTGCATTAGCTGTTGATTTTATTTTTAAAATGTTTTATTCTGCCTCTTCTCTTTGCATACTGTCTACTTCTGGTTGCTCAGTGCTCCTCTATTCTTGGAAATGTTACATGTACACAGAGGCTGCAAAGCAGGCACTAGTTTGGGATCGGTCTCCTTGTACCCTGACATTGTTGGGGATCTCAGTTTTGAACTCAGCTCACTCGCCTTGCCTTTAGCACCTCCTGTTCTGATCTCACCAGCTTCTTGCCTCATGACCCCCATCCCTTGAAGCTGAGCTTCACTTGACTTTGCTTCTCTGGCTTCGGTCCTTGGCTTCTTTTCTTGACCTCTCCCTCTAGTTATGCAGCCTGAGAGCCTGCTGGGCAACCTCTTCCTGCCTCTGTAGTCACTGAAAGCAGTACTTCTCTCCTGGTCCTTCTGGCCCCATGAGTAAGACGTGGGCAAAACATGAGGTAGGCGAGCCTCATGTGATTCTTCCTCCAATCTCTCCCACCTTCCAGTCTTTCCCATTCTCCATTGTACTCTTTCATAACTCTCATTACAGGATTTTCCGAAATCTGATTGTGTTTCAAGGCCTTACATATTTGATTGTAAGAGATATTGTCCTCGCTCTTTCTTCCCCTTTTCCCTATAGTTATTTATAAGACTTGAGGAAAATAAAAAAGGGGTTCCTACTTTAAAAAAGGTTGCAGAATATTTGATTCATAATCTGCATATCATGGACTAATAGTGATTATATATTGTTGTATGATATTCCTTGTTTATTGATACTGTCTCCCTAACTGGATGGCCAGTTACTTCCTTAGCTGAATCCTTCTCTCTTGTATCTCTCAAGTGTAGCACAGTCCCCACGCATACTATAGGACTAGGAAGTGTTAAAGTCACCATCATCTATCCATTAACTCCTGCTTGAGTGCTATTGCTACCACCAAACAGCTGCTGAGAATCATTCCCTTCTCTGACCTCATTACTTTAAGATGAGATCCTTTTGGAAACCAAAGACAATGAGGTTGCACTTTTGTTTTTCAAGAGGAGTTATTGGTGAGAGTATACCAATGCCTTAATATGGTATAATGATGTCTTATGAAGCCTAATAACTATTTTTGGGTGATTTTCTATTTGAGCAAAGATTGTTTCTGTGATAAAGTGAAGTATATATGTGTACAAAAAGGGATGTTTTTGGTAATTTTTTTTTTTAACACTCCAATGTGTGGCTTGATGTTTTGAGAAAATACCTCCATTGTGACTACTCTGTGGAGCTATTGCCAAGGTACATTTTGCTTTGCTAGTGTAGAAATGGCCTTTCTGTGACCAATAAGAATTTCTTGGCAATCCTGAATCAAAATGTTCTGGCCAGAACCTAATTTGGGGAATTGTATTTTTTCTCACTAATTAACTCCATTGTTTCAATTAGGAAAGAACTTTTCCTTCCAGCCCAGAACACTGTCTCTGTAGAGGAAGATGGCTTTGAAATGTTTTCACGATGAAGGTGAGGATTTGTACTGAACTCATGCAGCCTCCCTTGTAACCAGAGTTTTGAGATGGCTGACCCTGTTTTTGAGGGTCAGTATGTTGGAATTAAAGAGTTATATACAATTGAAAGTGATATCCAAAAAGTCCAGAAGATGCGAAAAGGATTTGTATTATCTTCATCTTATGGATGAAGTCTCACTGAGGTCAAGTATGCTGTCCAGGCTCATTATGGTTAGAAAGTAGGAAAAATGAAGATTAGTACATAGGTCTCTTCTCTCCTTATCCAGGCAGAATAGTTCTAACTAGCTCAA
Organism: Leucopleurus acutus; assembly: GCF_964270905.1. NCBI lineage: Eukaryota > Metazoa > Chordata > Mammalia > Artiodactyla > Delphinidae > Leucopleurus > Leucopleurus acutus. The sequence goes on along the minus strand of NC_139142.1, from coordinate 130,794,567 downwards.
GTGGAGCTCACATCCTTGAAACTGATCTCCTTTGAAGTTTGGTAACTAGCCAAGTTAATCAGTTACAAATTCTAAAACTCGTAGCAACTACTTCACCTTCCTGGTGCATAACTGAAGAGACACTTTGAACATATAGAACACAGTCAGCAGTCTGTGATCTTTGGCTAGGAAATCTAAAACTACTTCCTCTCTGTTAATACAAATTATGATAATTAACATTGGTGATTTATTTAACTGCTTTCTATATGCATTAAGCTTTGGAAAAATAGCTATAAATATTTGGTGATTTGTGATAGTAAATTAACTGCAGTACTGACTTAAGAATGATTTACAGCCTTTTTGATCTACTGGCTCATTTCCCCAAATGACTTTGCTCCCTTGGGCCAGAAAAAAAATGTCACTATTGATACCTTCACCTTTGACAGATGCTCTTCTGTTGATCTGTCATCCCCATATTGAAGATTTTAACGTTCAAGAACAATGGTAGAATGTGAAAGATGTGAGTTTGACCTTTCTGAAGAGGCTCTGGGAGCTAATGGCAGAAGGGATATTATCAAGCCACCCTTTTCTGTTCTCATAAGATTTCCTGTCTCACTTCACCCACGAATATTAACTGAGCATAAGACACGGGATCTAGGGTCAGACACATCCTGCTCAAAATATGCTCTAACAGCAGCTTCAAGATTGTCAGTGTTGACACCAAAAGGGTAGGAAAAGAAACCAAAAAAATTTTATAGAGCCTCATAATATATTGTTCAACTGTTAATTTATAGGTTATCATCTCAGTTAATAGCTCATCTTGATTCAATAATTTTCCTATGTTAAGTCCTGCCTGTATGAAAAAGAATATCCTTTTATCTATTTCTTCTTAATCTACACTTGTGAAAACTTCATGTACTGTTGTTTATTCTGGTGTTGCTGGTTTAATTAGCTGGGGGGTGGGGGTATGCTGGAAGAAGAGTAGCTGATGCTCCAGCCACTGGTAAAGGTGGTCATCATGAGAACACGACATACATGATATTTTCTCCTATTTTTCCAAAGTTGCTAGTCTTGGGGTTCTGGGTTTGTCAGAGAACTGGAGCAAATGTTTCCTTCTCCTTGTTGTGATTCCTTGTCACCAGCATCCAACTATCACAACTGATACCCAAATCCTTGTTTCTTACTCAGCATTTTCTTCCTAATGATGGCTAGTATTGTGCTGATTTTAAGTAGCTGTGCCTTGATCAGTATCTTTTGGAAACAATGATTTTTAAACCCACTGTTTAGTTTACAGCCTTTTTCTCATGTATTTGTAGAAGAGGATTTTCCCATTTAAGATTTATAGATTAAGTGCTATTTAAAAGACTGGACTATGTTGTAAGAAGTTGGCAGTTAAGAATAGTTTCATTCATGATTTTATACCTCATGGTGCCTAAAATAGTATTTAAAACATAGGAGATGTACAATCAAAATTCTCTAAATTAAACTGAACAAAAGTAATGACTATGGCCTTCAGTGGTCATCAACACATTATCTAATGAGAGATGAAGAAACTGGTTTTAGAAAAGAAGCTGACATATGGTAGTAAGAGATGAAGTCATATATGGCTTCAGTGGATAATTTATTTCATCCACTTAACAGTCATTTACTGCATTCCTATTATGTTGCAGGCATTCTGCTAAGTTGAAAGAAACCAGAATGTAGTTTGAAATTCTTTTGGGGGCAATCAGAATTACTTTTAAAAATATATTTTTTTAAAAAATTCTTTATTGAAGTATAATCTACATACAGTAAAATGTATAAATCTTAAGTGTACAGCTAGATAAACTTTTTATATTTATGCACCCAGCTACCCACCACACAGATCAAGGTACAGAATATTTTTACCCCTCCAGAAAGTTCCCTCATGCCCCTTTCCTGTTAATTACGATTGCTACAGAACTAACCATATTCTAACTTCTACCAGCATATATTGGTTTTCTGTTAATGAACTTTATATAAAAGCAATCATATGGTGCATACTTTTTTGTGTCTGCCTTATTTTGCTTAACATACTGTTTTTCAGATTAATCCACTTTGCTGCATGTATCAGTAGTTTTTCTTTTTTAATTAATTGACTTATTGTATTCCCAGAATTACTTTTTGATATTCCTTAAAATGGCACTGGGAAAACTCTGGGAGATGGTCATGGCTATGATGTACTTTTTTAAATCTCCCTAGAGCCACCCATTAAAAAAAAAAAAAAAAAAAAAAAGAGTAACTAGGATGGCAAAACCAAAAGCCATGTACAATAAAACTAAGTGAAAAGGTATCCCCACAAATGCCAAATATTGATCAGTATCAACTGGACCAGCATGGTAAGGAGAAAGTAGACAGGAAAAAAGAGGGGCTTCTTATGAACTGACTGAGAATTCCCAAGTTAACAACCGATGCTCACCAGGAAGCTTAGCAAGCTAATCCAAGGAGAGCAGCCAAAGCTGGAGAAGAAGTTAGCAGAGTAGAATTCATGGGTAAGGCTTGTGTTGCCAGAGCAATCTAGGCCCTATGTGCTTTTGATACCGACCATCCAAGTCCTCCTTACAAGGTGATTCCCCCAGCGAGGAGAAACTTCTGTGAGTCGAATTCAAATTGGTTAGGTTAGGGACAATAGGAGCAAAGAGAAGAAGAAAAAAGTAGGGAAGGGGAGCATAGTCAGCACATCTCAGGAAGTATCAGGGCAAATGATTTTGAGCACTTAACAAAAATAACGGAAAAGGGAGCTGTAGAGCTGTGACTCTAAGAATGCTATCCTGGTTCATCTTCTCCTTCTAGCACAGAAAAAGTTTTTTCACTTAAAACAAGAAACAGAAAAGGATTGTGGGCAAATCTCATACACATTATTGTAAGAAAAAAACCCTGTCCCACACAAATTATTATAAAGACCCAATAAACATCCCTATAGACAAAGAAAGCAGAAAAGCATGCCCACAATATAGATGAAAATTATAAAGTAATATTTCAAAGTAGATGTAAGAAAATAATAGAAGCTATGAAGGAACAACAAAAATATGAATTAGAAAAATTCAGAAGTTATATGAATGGAAAAAAGAGAAAAGGTAGTTTGAAAAAAATCTAGGACTTGCTTGGTGGTGCAGTGGTTAAGAATCCACCTGCCAATGCAGGGGACATGGGTTCGAGCCCTGGTCGGGGAAGATCCCACATGCCATGGAGCAACTAAGCCTGTGCGCCACAACTACTGAGCCTGCACTGTAGAGCCTGCGAGCCACAACTACTGGAGCCCAGGCGCCTAAAGCCCGAGCTCGGCAACAAGAGAAGCCACCATAATGAGAAGCCCGCACACTGCAACGAACAGTAGCCCCTGGTCGCCACAGCTAGAGAAAGCCCACGTGCAGCAACGAAGACCCAACACAGCCAAAAATAAATAAATTTTTTAAAAAGAAAAAAGATCTATCTAAACTGAGAAAATAATTTAAAATAAAATAAAATATTAGAAATGAGGACTTGATGAGAAGGAACACAGGAGTGAATAAACACCACAGAAAATTCCTTACAAGAAATAGAAGATGGAAAAGAGATAAAAAACTGTTTAAATCAAAAAGAAATTGACAAATAAGTAGATTAGAGCAGAAGTGATACAGAAGATAGGCAGTGAAGATCCAATAAGTGTATAAAAGAAGTTCCCCCAAAAGAAACCAAAGCATGGAACAGAATTAATATGAAAAACTCTAATTCAAACAAACTTTCTTGATATAAAAGGTAAATAAAAAATATACACTAAAAATGTTTTTTTTTTTTTTCTGGCAAAATCAATCCAGTGTGGCCAAACGGGCTTAAAAATGAAAAGAAAAGGCTTCTCTGAGCATCCACACCATGATATTGAATCATTCACAAGAGAGGGTAAACAATCAGATTGTCTTAAGTCTTTTCAAAAGCAATGCTTTACTATGTGAAGACAAGGGAGAAATATATTTAGGATACTCAATGACATAAACAGTGAGCCAAGGAGTTTATACCCAGCCAAACTGATCTTCAAGTATAAAGACTGTAGCAACATGTGACATACATACTAGAATTCAGGGAACAGCTAAGGAATCTACCAAATGACCGAAGAGACATTGTCATAAGGATTGATGTCTAACAGTGGTATCAGAACGTGTGAAGATGAAATTACACATATATACCTCTGCATTTCTTCTGAAAACAAAAGGCTGGAGTACAAAAGAAACTTTCAAGCAAATGTGAAACATCAGATCAAGTATAGTTGAGGATAAACTGACATGTTCAACTAGTTCAGGTACTTCAGTATCAGAGACAAATTTATCATGGCTGAATCTCTCTTAAGGTAACCATTGGTTGTGTAAGATGAAGCTCCAAGTGCCACGATGGAGGAGTAGCCATAAATCAGTATCAACGAATCATTGGCTGCACTTGGCTTTTATAAGGACCCATTCACAAAACCCCTGCAGAGAATTCCCAGAAGATTTGTACCAATAGGCTATGGCTATACCCAGAGACATCCTCTGCCAACAACCACCTTAGGCAAACTTTCCCTTAGGTAACTATTTCTGGAAGTGGATATTAGCCTGTTCTGAAAAAATATATATATATAAGAAATCATTCTGTATAATCCTGAAGAGTAAGGTCATTGGTACCCTGAAGTTGAGACCCCCAACCAGTGGTGCTATCACATTGTTTTGGGCACAGGTGGCACATTTCGGGCATTGTATAGAGGAGTGAGGAGTTTCTGAGTTTGGAACTTGCTACACAAGGTCCTACCTGTAATCTGAACACCGGGAGCATGCACATAACATTTTGAATTGTGCTGCTTTGGCTTTGCTTTTAAAAAAGCCACACTCTTCCATTGCAACAGTATTTCCAATTTGTTAAGCACATCTGACTTGGAGCCACACCCTGGAACTGAATTGAATTGAAGGGCTGCCTCAAGCAATGTCTTCTAGTTCTTGTCTACATTATGCCCTATATATCCCATTGCTACAGGAATGACAGTTTGGGGCATTTGGAAAAGTTACAGTGCCTTGTTGCATGTCCTTGGTCCCCAAATCCAAGGATTGTTGTTGTTGCCAGATTGTATTGCTTGAGGAAAGATAGGACACAGTCTTTGAAACTAATGGACTAAATTTTGCTGAATAACATTTTCCTTGCTTTATTTACCCCCAATACAAATAATTTTGAGATACTCTAAAAATAATTGTATTGGATACAACTTTCCTTTTGGAACTGAACTGAAATAACCATGTCAAAAGCCAACAAACAGATGGTAAACTTTCTGTTTCTGCTGACTTGGGCTAGATTTTTCTTAAAGCAGAAGAGGGGTTTCATGCCCTAAGATCTCAATGCCTTCCGTCCCCTTTTAACTGTAACAGATTTGGGTCATTCATTGAAGACCCACATTTATTTCCAACCCACATAATCTCAGTGTTTAATTATTGTAAATGATTGACATCAGAAATGCTGAAACATGAACCTAAAATTATGGAAAACTCTTAACTTCTAGTGTTAATGAGCCCAGCATCATTTCTGATTATTTTTCTCAGACATTGTTTCTATTTCAAGGTGTTGGGGCCCTATAAGCACCTAGTGTTTGTTTTTTCGGGTTTTTTATTTTTATTTTTTCTGGATGATTTCAGAACCATGGACTGCTTCTAAAGAAGCGGAAGGTCTGTCAGGTCAGTGTACTTGTGGCTTCAGTTTTCATGGTTCCTGGCAGACCAGAGGTAGTTCATGACTTCCTCTCTGATTTCTCCTTTCCTCCCTTATGTTGTCTTTTTCTCTCAGGGGTACTGCCCTTCCTCAGACTCTACCTCTGTGACTCAACGACACTGACCAGACACTCATTCTATTAGGTGTTTGCTAGACACATTTACTTTTCTAACTTAATCCTTGTAGTGACTGATTTGTATATGGTGGGACTATGGATGCCTCCTTTTTATTTTGAAGATGAGGAAGACTGAAGTTTTAAGGTGGGAACTTGCCTAGGGCCACAGAAAGTAAGTTGCAGACTCAAGACTCGTGTATGAAGGCTTTGAAACCATAATATCTGATTGTGGCTTCTGAAAGCAACATTGATAAGCAAATTACACGTTCATTCTCACAACTACCTATTTGTTTTCACTCCCTCACCCCCCACCACCACCCACTGGTAGAACTTCATTGTTCATTGTTCCTCTTCACAGCCTCAATCCTATCCGTCTTTAAAACTCGGATACTAGTTTAGTCTCTGCCATAAGCCTTTCCAGCTCCTCTTATTTCTCTCTCTCCCTCTGCCTTTTATTATTATTTTTTTAATACCTTTTCCTTCAGCCCAAGTCTCATGACCTCACCCTCAACCATCCTCTGGTTGAGGGAGGGAGAGAGAATGTGAAACTGGCTGGTTGGCCGGACTTGCCCAGGTCCTAGGAATGCCCCTTGTCTATGTCCACACCTCCAGTCCAAGCCCAGCAGACCCCAGAAAGAAAGGCCTGGATGCCAGTGGGAGTTCCCTTTATAACATCAGAGTCCCAGCTTTCCAGAACTGGATGAAACGGGGCAGGAACAACCCCCTGCACCCCAGACCTCAGACCCCCAAAGTTCGCTTCTTTGTGGGAAATGCTCTCCGCCTCCTGTCTCCAAGTGCTGTGCTCTAAAATGTCAGAGGGGTTGCAAGAAGCCCTACTTAACCCGTACAGGCCGCCTATCTCGGCACCATTTCCCAGCCCTTGGTTATTTTTACTCTCTCTAAGCTTCTTCCCATTCTTCAGGTGCTGGGCGAGGTGGCGTTCATTTGGCTTTGCTTCTGACACAAGATAAACGAGCTTGGGGCCCTGGGCGATTCACTCTGGCTGCCAGGGGGTTCCAAAATAGCAAACTATTTTTCATAACAGCAACGTGATATGAAGGGAGATGCAGCAGGTGCACTCAGATTTCCCATCGCCGTCTGGGGCGCGGGGCAGAGGGAGAGGATTCATTAAAGTTTGCACTTGTGTCCGGGAAGAAGAAGCGCCCCCTCTCACAGTGGCCATTTCCCTTTGGCTAGGTCAAGGTCTCACCTCCTGAAGGGAGATCTTGTCCTTGGCCAAGGTAGAAGCGCAGTAAAGCAGCAGCCTGGGCACCCCCATAGAGTTCCGTGCCTTTTTTCTTTCCTTGTAGAAAGATAAGGTTACGGATGTGAATATCTACTGAGTATTTTTTTTTTTAAACGTGATCTTGTGTGTTAAGCAAAAGAGCAAGATTTCTTAAAAGTTTCAAATATTTGACATTTTAGTTCATTAAATGTACGGTCATTTCGGAAAGTTTAAAGGGTAAACCTCTTTTCTGTTCTCCCTGTTTCCAAAGATGTAAAGGTGAAAGATCAAACTGACATTGCCTCTGTGAGTTTCTGTCTCATGTTCTTGACTCATTAGAAAAAAGCTTCTGCTTTCACAGCACTAATCGTTATTAAAAAGTTGGTCCCCAGCCCTACATCTGATACTTTCCCCTTATCCCCCATCATGAATTATGCACATGTTTTTAGGGTGGAAATTATAATAAAGCAAAGAGGATTTTCATTTCTATTTGCATGTACTGTGAGTTTCTTTTTGATGTTTCTCCCCTCATCAAGTTAATAGATCTTCCTGGTTGGAAATGAACTAAAAATAAAATTGAAGTATATGTTAGAATAATAATAATATGAGCTTTTCAAATTTGGAGTGAGACTAGGGGACTTATTTTTTTTGGTAAAAATGTCCAGAATCAAGGCCAGAGTATGAGGGAGCAAATCTTATAAGCACTAGCTACATGCTAGTGAGCTGTAATTGAGTGCGTAAAACACTGCATTCTGTCTTATGATACATCTTTTTTTTTTTTTAACATTTTTATTGGAGTATAATTGCTTCACAATAGTGTGTTATGTTCTGCTCCATAACACAGCGAATCAGCTATACATATACATATATCCCCATATCTCCTCCCTCTTGCGTCTCCCTCCCACCCTCCCTAACCCACTCCTCTAGGTAGCAACAAAGAACGGAGTTGATCTCCCTGTGCTATGCAGCTGCTTCCCACTAGCTATCTGTTTTACATTTGGAACTGTATGTATGTCCATGCCACTCTCTCACTTCATCCCAGCTTACCCTTCCCACTACACATGTCCTCAAGTCCATTCTCTACGTCTGTGTCTTTTTTTTTTTTTTTTAACATCTTTATTGGGGTATAATTGCTTTACAATGGTGTGTTAGTTTCTGCTTTATAACAAAGTGAATCAGTCATACATAAACATATGTTCCCATATGTCTTCCCTGTTGCGTCTCCCTCCCTCCCACCCTCCCTATCCCACCCCTCCAGGCTGTCACAAAGCACCGAGCCAATATCCCTGTGCCATGCGGCTGCTTCCCACTAGCTATCTACCTTACTATGTTTGTTAGTGTGTATATGCCCATGACTCTCTCTCGCCCTGTCACAGCTCACCCTTCCCCCTCCCCATAACCTCAAGTCCGTTCTCTAGGAGGTCTGCGTCTTTATTCCTGCTTTACCCCTAGGTTCTTCATGACATTTTTTTTCTTAAATTCCATATATATGTGTTAGCATACGGTATTTGTCTTTTTCTTTCTGACTTACTTCACTCTGTATGACAGACTCTAGGTCTATCCACCTCATTACAAATAGCTCAATTTCGTTTCTTTTTATGGCTGAGTAATATTCCATTGTATATATGTGCCACATCTTCTTTATCCATTCATCCGATGACGGGCACTTAGGTTGTTTCCATCTCCGGGCTATTGTAAATAGAGCTGCAATGAACATTTTGGTACATGACTCTTTTTGAATTTTGGTTTTCTCAGGGTATATGCCCAGTAGTGGGATTGCTGGGTCATATGGTAGTTCTATTTGTAGTTTTTTAAGGAACCTCCATACTGTTCTCCATAGTGGCTGAACCAATTCACATTCCCACCAGCAGTGCAAGAGTGTTCCCTTTTCTCCACACCCTCTCCAGCATTTATTGTTTCTAGATTTTTTGATGATGGCCATTCTGACTGGTGTGAGATGATATCTCATTGTAGTTTTGATTTGCATTTCTCTAATGATTAATGATGTTGAGCATTCTTTCATGTGTTTGTTGGCAGTCTGTATGTCTTCTTTGGAGAAATGTCTATTTAGGTCTTCTGCCCATTTTTGGATTGGGTTGTTTGTTTTCTTGTTATTGAGCTGCATGAGCTGCTTGTAAATTTTGGAGATTAATCCTTTGTCGGTTGCTTCATTTGCAAATATTTTCTCCCATTCTGAGGGTTGTCTTTTGGTCCTGTTTATGGTTTCCTTTGCTGTGCAAAAGCTTTGAAGTTTCATTAGGTCCCATTTGTTTATTTTTATTTCCATTACTCTAGGAGGTGGGTCAGAAAGGATCTTGCTGTGATTTATGTCATAGAGTGTTCTGCCTATGTTTTCCTCTAAGAGTTTAATAGTTTCTGGCCTTACATTTAGGTCTTTAATCCATTTTGAGCTTATTTTTGTGTATGGTGTTAGGGAGTGATCTAATCTCATACTTTTACATGTACCTGTCCAGTTTTCCCAGCACCACTTATTGAAGAGGCTGTCCTTTCTCCATTGTACATTACTGCCACCTTTATCAAAGATAAGGTGTCCATATGTGCATAGGTTTATCTCTGGGCTTTCTATCCTGTTCCATTGATCTATCTTTCTGTTTTTGTGCCAGTACCATACCGTCTTGATAACTGTAGCTTTGTAGTATAGTCTGAAGTCAGGGAGCCTGATTCCTCCAGTTCCTTCTTTCGTTCTCAAGATTGCTTTGGCTATTCCGGGTCTTTTGTGTTTCCATACAAATTGTGAAATTTTTTGTTCTAGTTCTGTGAAAAATGCCAGTGGTAGTTTGATAGGGATTGCATTGAATCTATAGATTGCTTTGGGTAGTAGAGTCATTTTCACAATGTTGATTCTTCCAATCCAAGAACATGGTATATCTCTCCATCTCTTTGTATCATCTTTAATTTCTTTCATCAGTGTCTTATAATTTTCTGCATACAGGTCTTTTGTCTCCTTAGGTAGGTTTATTCCTAGATATTTTATTCTTTTTGTTGCAATGGTAAATGGGAGTGTTTTCTTGATTTCACTTTCAGATTTTTCATCATTAGTATATAGGAATGCCAGAGATTTCTGTGCATTAATTTTGTATCCTGCCACTTTACCAAATTCATTGATTAGCTCTACTAGTTTTCTGGTAGCATCTTTAGGGTTCTCTATGTATAGGATCATGTCATCTGCAAACAGTGACAGCTTTACTTCTTCTTTTCCGATTTGGATTCCTTTTATTTCCTTTTCTTCTCTGATTGCTGTGGCTAAAACTTCCAAAACAATGTTGAATAATAGTGGTGAGAGTGGGCAACCTTGTCTTGTTCCTGATCTTAGTGGAAATGCTTTCAGTTTTTCACCATTGAGGATGATGTTTGCTGTGGGCTTGTCATATATGGCCTTTATTATGTTGAGGAAAGTTCCCTCTATGCCTACTTTCTGCAGGGTTTTTATCATAAATGGGTGTTGAATTTTGTCAAAAGCTTTCTCTGCATCTATTGAGATGATCATATGGTTTTTCTCCTTCAATTTGTTAATATGGTTTATCACATTGATAGATTTGCGTATATTGAAGAATCCTTGCATTCCTGGAATAAACCCCACTTGATCATGGTGTATGATCCTTTTAATGTGCTGTTGGATTCTGTTTGCTAGTATTTTGTTGAGGATTTTTGCATCTATGTTCATCAGTGATATTGGCCTGTAGTTTTCTTTCTTTGTGACATCCTTGTCTGGTTTTGGTATCAAGGTGATGGTGGCCTCGTAGAAGGAGTTTGGGAGTGGTCCTCCCTCTGCTATATTTTGGAAGAGTTTGAGAAGGATAGGTGTTAGCTCTTCTCTAAATGTTTGATAGAATTCGCCTGTAAAGCCATCTGGTCCTGGGCTTTTCTTTGTTGGAAGGTTTTTAATCACAGTTTCAATTTCAGTGCTTGTGATTGGTCTGTTCATATTTTCTATTTCTTCCTGATTCAGTCTTGGCAGGTTGTGCATTTCTAAGAATTTGTCCATTTCTTCCAGATTGTCCATTTTATTGGCATAGAGTTGCTTGTAGTAATCTCTCATGATCTCTTTTATCTCTGCAGTGTCAGTTGTTACCTCTCCTTTTTCATTTCTAATTCTATTGATTTGAGTCTTCTCCCTTTTTTTCTTGATGAGTCTGGCTAGTGGTTTATCTATTTTGTTTATCTCCTCAAAGAACCAGCTTTTAGTTTTATTGATCTTTGCTATTGTTTCCTTCATTTCTATTTCATTTATTTCTGATCTGATCTTTATGATTTCTTTCCTTCTGCTAGCTTTGGGGTTTTTTTGTTCTTCTTTCTCTAATTGCTTGAGGTGCAAGGTTAGGTTGTTTATTCGAGATGTTTCCTGCTTCTTAAGGTGGGCTTGTATTGCTATAAACTTCCCCCTTAGAACTGCTTTTGCTGCATCCCACAGGTTTTGGGTCGTTGTGTCTCCATTGTCATTTGTTTCTAGGTATTTTTTGATTTCCTCTTTGATTTCTTCAGTGATATCTTCATTATTAAGTAGTGTATTGTTTAGCCTCCATGTGTTTGTATTTTTTACAGATCTTTTCCTGTAATTGATATCTAGTCTCATGGCGTTGTGGTCAGAAAAGATACTTGATACAATTTCAATTTTCTTAAATTTACCAAGGCTTGATTTGTGACCTAAGATATGATCTATCCTGGAGAATGTTCCATGAGCACTTGAGAAAAATGTGTATTCTGTTGTTTTTGGATGGAGTGTCCTATAAATATCAATTAAGTCCATCTTGTTTAATGTATCATTTAAAGCTTGTGTTTCCTTATTTATTTTCATTTTGGATGATCTGTCCATGGGTGAAAGTGGGGTGTTTAAGTCCCCTACTATGAATGTGTTACTGTCGATTTCCCCTTTTATGGCTGTTAGTATTTGCCTTATGTATTGAGGTGCTCCTATGTTGGGTGCATAAATATTTACAATTGTTATATCTTCTTCTTGGATCGATCCCTTGATCATTATGTAGTGTCCTTCTTTGTCTCTTTTAATAGTCCTTATTTTAAAGTCTATTTTGTCTGATATGAGAATTGCTACTCCAGCTTTCTTTTGGTTTCCATTTGCATGGAATATCTTTTTCCATCCCCTTACTTTCAGTCTGTATGTGTCTCTAGGTCTGAAGTGGGTCTCTTGTAGACAGCATATATAAGGGTCTTGTTTTTGTATCCATTCAGCTAATCTGTGTCTTTTGGTGGGAGCATTTAGTCCATTTACATTTAAGGTAATTATCGATATGTATGTTCCTATTCCCATTTTCTAAATTGTTTGGGGTTCGTTATTATAGGTCTTTTCCTTCTCTTGTGTTTCTTGCCTAGAAAAGATCCTTTAGCATTTGTTGTAAAGCTGGTTTGGTGGTGCTGAACTCTCTCAGCTTTTGCTTGTCTGTAAAGGTTTTAATTTCTCCATCAAATCTGAATGAGATCCTTGCTGGGTAGAGTAGTCTTGGCTGCATGTTTTTCTCCTTCATCACTTTCAGTATGTCCTGCCACTCCCTTCTGGCTTGTAGGGTTTCTGCTGAGAGATCAGCTGTTAACCTTATGGGGATTCCCTTATGTGTTATTTGTTGTTTTTCCCTTGCTGCTTTTAATATGCTTTCTTTGTATTTAATTTTTGACAGTTTGATTAATATGTGTCTTGGCGTATTTCTCCTTGTATTTATCTTGTATGGGACTCTCTGTGCTTCCTGGACTTGATTAACTATTTCTTTTCCCATGTTAGGGAAGTTTTCAACTATAATCTCTTCAAATATTTTCTCAGTCCCTTTCTTTTTCTCTTCTTCTTCTGGAACCCCTATAATTCGAATGTTGGTGCGTTTAATGTTGTCCCAGAGGTCTCTGAGACTGTCCTCAGTTCTTTTCATTCTTTTTTCTTTATTCTGCTCTGCAGTAGTTATTTCCACTATTTTATCTTCCAGGTCACTTATCCGTTCTTCTGCCTCAGTTATTCTGCTATTGATCCCATCTAGAGTACTTTTAATTTCATTTATTGTGTTGTTCATCGTTGCTTGTTTCATCTTTAGTTCTTCTAGGTCCTTGTTAACTGATTCTTGCATTTTGTCCAATCTATTGTCCATTCTATCTCCAAGATTTCGGATCAACCTTACTATCATTATTCTGAATTCTCTTTCAGGTAGACTGCCTATTTCCTCTTCATTTGTTAGGTCTGGTGCATTTTTATCTTTCTCCTTTATCTGCTGTGTGTTTTTCTGTCTTCTCATTTTGCTTATCTTACTGTGTTTGGGGTCTCCTTTTTGCAGGCTGCAGGTTCGTAGTTCCTCCTGTTTTTGATGTCTGTCTCCAGTGGCTAAGGTTGGTACAGTGGGTTGTGTAGGCTTCCTGGTGGAGGGGACTAGTGCCTGTGTTGTGGTGGATGAGGCTGGATCTTGTCTCTCTAGTGGGCAGGTTCACGTCTGGTGGTGTGTTTGGGGGTGTCTGTGGCCTTTTTATGATTTTAGGCAGCCTCTCTGCTAATGGGTGAGGTTGTGTTCCTGTTTTGCTAGTTGTTTGGCATAGGTTTTCCAGCACTGTGGCTTGCTGGTCGTTGAGTGAAGCTGGGTGCTGGTGTTAAGATGGAGGTCTCTGGGAGATTTTTGCCGTTTGATATTATGTGGAGCTGGGAGGTCTCTTGTTGATCAGTGTCCTGAAGTTGGCTCTCCTACCTCAGAGGCAGAGCCCTGCCTCCTGGCTGGAGCACCAAAAGCTTTTCATCCACACGGCTCAGGATAAAAGGGAGAAAAAGTAGAGGGAATTAGTAGAAGTATGAGGAAAGAAAGAAGGAAAGGAGGGTAGGAAGGAAGGAAGAAAGAAAGAAAGAAGCAAAGAAGGAAAGAAGGCAAGAAGGAAAGAAAGGAGGGAGGGAGGGAGGGAGGAAGGAAGGAAGGAGGGAAAGAAGGAAAAAAGACAGAAAGAAAGAAGATACAGTAAAAATAAAATAAAGTATAATAAAGTTATTGAATTAAAAAATTCTTATTTAGAAAAAAAAAAAAGGGACGGAAAGAACCTTAGGACAAATGTTGGCAGCAAAGCTGTACAGACAAAATCTTACACAGAAGCATACACATACACCCTCACTAAAAGAGGTAAATGGGGAAAAATCCTAAATCTTGCTGTCAGAGACCACCTCCTCAATTTGGGATGATTCGTTGTCTAAAGGAGGGAAGGAAGGACGGAAAGAAAGAAAGAAAGAACGAAGGTAAAGTATAATATTGTTATTAAAATTAATTATTAAGAAAAATTAAAAAAAAAACATGGACGGATAGAACCCTAGGACAAATGGTGGAAGCAAGACTATACAGACAAGATCTCACACAGAAGCATACACATACACATTCACAAAAAGAGGAAAGGGGAAAAAATCATAGATCTTGCTCCTAAAGTCCACCTCCTTAATTTGGGATGATTGGTTGTCTATTCAGGTATTCCATAGATGCAGGGTACATCAAGTTGATTGTGGAGCTTTAATCCGTTGCTTCTGAGGCTGCTGGGAGAGATTTCCCTTTCTCTTCTTTGTTCTCACAGCTCCCAGGGCTAAGCTTTGGATTTGGCCCTGCCACTGCGTGTAGATCGCTGGAGGGCGTCTGTTTTTTGCTCAGACAGGATGGGGTTAAAAGAGCCGCTGATTGGGGGCTCTGGCGCACTCAGGCCGGCGGGGGCGGAGGGGCACAGAGTGCGGGGCGGGCCTGCGGTGGCAAAGGCCGGCGTGACTTTGCACCAGCCTGAGGCGCGCTGTGCGCTGTCCCGGGGAAGTTGTCCCTGGATCCCGGGAACCTGGCAGTGGCGGGCTGCACAGGCTCCGCGGAAGAGGGGTGTGGAGAGTGACCTGTGCTCGCACACAGGCCCCTCGGTGGCGGCAGCAGCAGCCTTAACGTCTCCCGCCCGCCTCTGGGGTCCGCGCTTTTAGCCGCGGCTTGCGCCCGTCTCTGGATTCCGCGCTTTCAGCCGCGGCTCGCGCCCGTCTCTGGATTCCGCGCTTTCAGCCGCGGCTCGCGCCCGTCTCTGGGGTCCGCGCTTTCAGCTGCGGCTCGCGCCCGTCTCTGGAGTTCCTTTAAGCAGCGTTCTTAAACCCCTCTCCTCACGCCCCAGGAAACAAAGAGGGAAGGAAAAGTCTCCTGCCTCTTCGGCAGGTGCAGGCTTTTCCCCGGACTCCCTCCCGGCTAGCTGTGGTGCACTAACCCCTTCAGGCTATGTTCAAGCCGCCAACCCCAGTCCTCTCCCTGCGCTCCGGCCTCAGCTCGCAGCCCCGCCCGCCCCGGCGGGTGAGCAGACAAGCCCCCCGGGCTGGTGAGTGCCGGTCGGCACCGATCCTCTGTGCGGGAATCTCCCCGCTTTGCCCTCCGCACCCGCTGCTGTGCAGTCCTCCGCAGCTTCGAAGCTCCCCCCTCCGCCTCCCGCAATCTCCGCCCGCGAAGGGGCTTCCTAGTGTGTGGAAACTTTTCCTCCTTCACAGCTCCCTCCCACTGGTGCAGGTGCCGTCCCTATCCTTTTGTCTCTGTTTATTCTTTTTTTTTTCTTTTGCCCTACCCAGGTACGTGGGGAGTTTCTTGCCTTTTGGGAGGTCTGAGGTCTTCTGCCAGCGTTCAGTAGGTGTTCTGTAGGAGTTGTTCCACGTGTATATGTATTTCTGGTGTATCTGTGGGGAGGAAGGTGATCTCCGCGTCTTACTCTTCCGCCATCTTCCGCCTTCCGACCATGATACATCTTAATTTAAACATTTCTCTTCCCAAGGGACCACAGGGTATGTGGTACATGAATAAATAAATGCCATGACTTATTTTGGAGGCTCCAATTATAATACAATTATATGCATTGCAAATTTTCATATGCTACTTTTAGTTTCTAGGGTTTTTTAAAAAATTATTAAACTGAATTGCACAAAGAGATAAACCTCAACCCAGCCAGAAAAATGGAGCCAGAGAGGTTAGTGAGACTGGACAGCAGAATCCCCTCCATTCTGAGCTTGACCCCATCAGAGAAATAGTGATTACATTTTACATGAAGTTATACTAATTACTGGCCTAGCTCAGTCAGGCCTAGGAAGACCGGGCAGAGAAACAGAAATTTGTGACTCTCTTATTGTCATGTCTTGCCGGATCTTAGAGATCATTTCTCTTCTCAAATCAGCAGTAGCTCCTGATCCTACCAGAAGAAAATAATACATTTTTCCTCCTTAAGGACAGCATTTTCTTTCCTTGGGTCACTAAGATCCATTTGCTAAATAACTCTTGAAATCTAAAAAATTGCCTCAGAGTGGCCAGAAGAGGTGAATTCAACCTTGCAAATAGTTCTCTAAAACCATCACCCTCCTAAAAAGTCTTTTCTCTTTATACAGTGTAAGTTCTAGCCACACAGGGTAATTTGCTAGCTTCTAGTCTCCCTTTCCTAACCATTCCTGACTCTCTCTCTCTCTTTCATTTCTCTTTATTAAAAAAACATAAGAGAGATGCAGGATAGTGGAGAGGTTAAGAGCACTGGCTTGCAATCATGTAGACCAGGGTTTGAGTCCTGTATTTTCTACTCCCTACTTACTTACCAGCTGTGTGACCCTGGGCAAGTTACCTAACCTCTCTGTGCCTCAGTTTTCTCACATCTAAAAAGGTGATAATAATAGTTCCTATCTCATTGAGTTGTTGGACTGAATGAGCAAATACAGTACTCAGCCGAGTGCCCACATGATCCCAATAGATATTAGCCATTATCATATCAAAAGCATCTTACTTTTGAGTAAGATATAAATCCAAAACTCAGTAAATCCATTCAGTTAGTGATTTCCCATACCGATCTAATTGAAAAATTGAAAACAATTACATATTTGGATTAATTAACCTAATTGGGGGCTGAATAGTCTCTTTCATTTTGTCATGTCCAGGAAAACAGACATACCCTCCTCTCCACATACCCCAGACTCATGCACACTCAGTTTCCTGCCTTCACGTGTATGGCCACACTCTCCTCCACCAGACCAGATGAAAAGGGAATTGAGGACAAAACAGAGTTTGGGGTTGATTTATTTTATTGTCTACAGGGACACAATGACTTATTTTCTCTCTCAATAGTTAGGGTCCTGATGATTCCTCTCTAGCTGGAAAGCTCAAGCTCTGGGCTCACAAGCCCCCCAGGAGAGTGATTACTGTAAGTCACCACTGACCTCCTATCCACTAAAACCCAGAGGTCAGAACTTTAAAGACACTGTAAAGAGTTTACATTGGTGCATTTAATCTTCAGCTTTAACTGATAGTGCTGTGTGGGACAGATAATCGTACCTAACAGGCCTGGTGGAGCAAGATAGAGGGGCCAGCATCCTAAGGCCAGTGGGAGAGGCAGAGACTTGTGAATGAAGGTCATGGACAAGGATGGCACTCCAGCCACTCTGGCCAGTAGGTGGGGCCACAGCCCATCTCCACCAGCCAGGTGGAGCCCCCTGGATGCTTTTTTTTTTTTTTCTTTCTTTCTTTTTTGGCGGTACGCGGGCCTCTCTCACTGTTGTGGTCTCTCCCGTTGCGGAGCACAGGCTCCGGACGCGTAGGCTCAGTGGCCATGGCTCACCGGCCCAGCCGCTCCGCGGCATGCGGGATCTTCCCGGATCGGGGCATGAACCCGCGTCCCCTGCATCGGCAGGCGGACTCTCAACCACTGCGCCACCAGGGAAGCCTCCCCTGTATGCTTTGTGCTGCCTTTGATTTTCCTTTTTCCTTTTGAACTTGATTTTTCCTCCCTCTCTCCCTTTTCATTGCTGCCAAAGTTATTTTATGTTTCCATGCAGTTTTTTTTTCCCTTCTCTTTTTTCATGCCCATTCTATTCATTTCACAGATATTTGAGTGCCTACTATGTGCCAGGCACTGGTCCAGACACTGTCAGTAGAGGATTGACTAAGGCTCACAGGGTCTCTGTGTGTTGGATGCTGACATTTAGAGATGTAAGCCAGTGCTTCTCAAACATGAATGTGCATAAAAATCATCTGAGCATCTTGTGAAAATGCAGATTCTGATTCAGGAAGTCTAGGTGGGGCTAGAGAGCCTGCATTTCTAATAAGCTCCTGGGTGATGTTGATGCTCCTGGTCCAAAGCCTATACTTTGCATAGCAAGAATGCAAAGCCCTTCTGCTCCCCCTCCTTCCCTGCGCGGCTGGCTGATCGTCCTCATTTATGTTAGTGGAGTTTCGCAATGTCACAGACTTGACCTTTCCTGTGAGGCTGTCAGTTGCATTCTATGACCCTGACTTAGGCTAGCATTCACTCAAATATCCAAGAAGCACAAGGAAGAAACGGGTGGGAGGGTATGGTTAGATGACCCCACAGCTTTCCATCCCAGCCAAGTCCCACGCCGTATGATGAGCGGGACCGCTGAGACGCATCATACACACAGGACACAGCTCCTGCTTCTGGATCATAATAGCACGTTAAGCACATCACATGATACAGCCTTTCTCTGGTAACGGGGGTGCCATTTACTAATTTGCTGCTCTTACATGACTAATTTAACTCTAGTTACTACTCGGTCTTTAGGGAGTCACTTATTCGCAAAGCAGAATCAGGCTAAATAAATAATAGGAAGCTGGGAAAAGAGGCAGATGAAAGTAGAAAGTGGAAGTTAGCTTTTAATGCAGGCTAGAGATTTGCTGGTGTTTAATGCAGATCCCCTTTTAGAGCATAAATGCAGGCTCTTCCTCTGTCTTTAAGTCCCCGTGACCCTAAGTGAATAGAATCCTGTAGCAGAGAGCAGCTACCTTCTCTTCTAATAAGAATCACATCCCAATAGAACGTAAGTTTCCAATTACTATGCAAAAACAGTGGCAGAATTACTTAAAAATGTACAGCCCCCTAAGGGCTCTCGATGCTGTAGTCCATGTGAATCTATCATTTGCATGCAACAATTGTGGGGAACAACTGAATCCTCCATCACAGGCTATTTAATCAAGTGAGAAGTCCCTAAATTTCTTTGCAAAGATTCAAGAGTTCTGGAGCTAAATATGCAGTTGGTAATATATTCTGGCTGTCTGCATGCAGGCTTCCTTGTTTCATTCTGAATGGCATGGTGTTTGCATTGACATTTAGATGATGGGTCATCTTGGATTTCTCCTGTTCACAGCTGAAACTTTAGTGGCATCTCCCATTAGTAATCACTGTGCTTTTTTTTCCCTAGTGACTGAGCCGTTTACAAACCAAGAAGAGGAAAAATTATATATTTGGGTACAGACTGTAGAAGAAAAATAAACTAACAGCACAGTAGGAAAGGTGCCTAGGGTTACTTTCTGTGGATAACTGACGATCAGGTGGAAGTAAAGGACTCAGAGGAGGTGTTTCCCCCACCCTTACCCACCAGCCCTATTGCCAGACCTGTTATTTGAAAGTTAGATGAAAATAGCCCGCAAAGACAGACTCCAGGATCAACCACAGCCACTAATGCAATAAGATTTGAGGGAAGCAGAAAGAGTTCTTTCTACAAACATCTACTTTTCTGATCTATCAAGGTACCTGAAATATTCCCTTGCTTTTATCTATCTATCTATCTATCTATCTATCTATCTATCTATCTATCTATCTATCATCTAATCATCTATCTACGTATCCATCATCCGTCTATCTAACCATCCATCTCCTTGAAGTTCCTGTTAAGATACAAATGGGTTTTCTGGATGGAGCTCCCATCCTAATGCATTGGCAATCACAGACATTTTGGCATCATTTAGTCATCAGCTTCAGCAATCTGTATCAGGCCTCTGAGGGACCAGTGGGTCTAGAGACCAGGGGGCGCAGGCCAGAGGCAAGGCTTTCAGAACCATGGAGGCCCCAAGCATGGAGAACATAATGGTCCATTGCCTCCAGTATGCAGTGCAAACCAAAGACAGTTTTATTTTACAAAATTAGGGTAAAAAAGTCAAACTCAGTTTTGGTTTTTCCTATGATGGCAAAATATATTTATGTCACTGTCCCTGTTTTGTGAGTGTTCTAATTGGTGCTTGGTTTGTCCACCTAACTTGGTCGGTTCTGGGAGCCTGAAAAGTCTGAGAAGAGTCAAGGCATGGGGTGGAAGTGTGGCAGAGGCATGGGAATGGAAGGGGAGAGAAGGAAGGAGAGTGTTTCTCCTTGAAATGTGCCTACTTAGCAATTCTGCTAAGACTAGCCTGTGCAGTTTTTCTTTCAGAGATGAAAAGAAGCCATCCTCCTTTTCCTTTTTAATCCTTCAAATCATTTTCTATTACTGCCTCTGCTACATAACATTCCCCCCTCAGCTCTGAGGCTGACCCAGCAGAACCCTTGTCACTCCACTGAGGAATTGAAACACTTCTTTGGGCTCATTTGGCTGGAGGTGCACCTACTTGCACCCTCTCTGAAACTAGAAAATTACATGGACTTGAACTTGAGTCTTCTGACATTTTCCCACAGTACTCCACCTATGGGCCCCACTCATATGTCCTGAGTTGGAGAAACGCAGGAACTTCAAAGGTCAACCTGGTTCTCTTTGTGAGAACTCTCAGATACAACCACAGACCATCTGCCACCTTGATTGGGCAAGACACTTCAACCCAACATAGAGCAGCTTGGGAGATGTGTGCCGTGGACTTGGGAGAAGAGTCAGGATGATATTGATGGGAACTGGAAAGAAGAAGTTAGTAATGAGAAGAGTTTGTAATTTCTTTTAGACTATTATATAAAGATAATGGGGATGCCAGCCTGTTCAGACAAGACATTCTGAGAAGCTGGCTTATAGTCCAGGCCTTACAGAACCATGGCCACATATTTACTCCTAGAATCTTCCTGAAGAGAAAGAAACTGCAAATGACAGCTGACTTGCAGAACCTTTCATCACAAACCCAGAGTCCCTAAAAATACCTGAATGGTGCTTATTGCTCTCAGACATTGTTTCAAGCAGTTTGCAGATATTAACTCATTGAATGATTGCAACAAGTCTCTGAAGTAGGCATTAGATTACTCTTATTTTCAGATAAGGAGATTGATGCAAAGAGAGGTTAAGATTTGTAGAGATTATAAGATTTCTCTTCCTCCTATCAGAATTCTCCAGAATTTTGCTTAAAGCTTAGAGGTAGCATAAGCACTGCAGTGTATGTTTCTAAACAGTCGCTGTTGTTATTGGTAGATTGCTATATAGCAGGCTCTGTGCTAAATGCTTTATACAAAGATCCCATGAGGTTTATACTGTACCACTCCACCACTACTTTTTTTTTTTAACAGATTGGAAACAGAGAATAGGGAAGCTAAATAACTGATAGAGGGTCACACTCTTTTTTTAAAATTTATTTATTTATTTGTTTGTTTTTGGCTGCGCTGGGTCTTCGTTGCTGCATGCGGGCTTTCTCTAGTTGCGGCGAGCGGGGGCTACTCTTCGATGTGGTGTGTGGGCTTCTCATTGCGGTGGCTTCTCTTTGTTGTCAAGCACAGGCTGCAGGTACGCAGCCTTCAGTAGTTGTGGCATGCGGGCTCAGTAGTTGTGGCTCGCTGGCTCTAGAGTACAGGCTCAGTAGTAGCACGGGCTTAGTTGCTCCGCGGCATGTGGGATCTTCCCGGACCAGGGCTCGAACCCGTGTCCCCTGCAGTGGCAGGTGGATTCTTAACCACTGTGCCACCAGGGAAGTCCCAGGTCACAGTCTTAATAAGTGGCTGGGCTCAGACTGGAACCCAGGGCTGTTGGCTTCTAAAAGCCATCCTTTTAGCCACAACAATAAACTGTTTCTCAATCCCTGGATGGATTAAAGCTACCAAGGGTTGTTCTATGAATCTGTAAGCATATTCTAGATTTTAAGTGCCAGAAATGGAGTTTTGATGCCTCAGGAGGTACCTGGGCAATGTCCTGATTGCACCTCTCATAGTGGAATCCTCGGCAGTTACAGAGGAGGAGAGTAGTGACTTTGAGAAGTCAAGCACCATGACTGTCAATGAATTTCCCTTCAATTCATCAGTAATTATTGGTCACTGATGACAAACCTCTATCTTATTACATATCTCAGCATTATGAAAGAAAGGAGTGTGTTATGCTTGCTTTCAGGAAACTCACAATTTTATTACACTGACAAGGTGCTTACATAACGTATTTGACAGTATATATTAAGTGCGGAAGAGAATGCAAGCAAATTTTGACGACCTAAAGTTTTAGCATTCTTGGTGTCACAAATGTGTGGGCCAGAAAAGATTCAGAAGTCACAAGTTCCTTTTTCTGAGCAGAATCCCTCACCTTCTACCTCGCTCTACTCCCACCTTCCACTTTGTACCCTAGCTCCTCATGAGGTACTTGTTAGTCTTCAGCATCAGAACCAAGGGATCAGTCCCTTGATCCCTCTCCTGGAACCACTTTCCCTCCCTTCTGGCCAAAACCCAATGGTCACCTACTCCTTCCTTTCCTAGAATTCTTTCTTCCCTATTGTCTCCCACTACCAGTGATATCATATACCACCATTCCTCCTTGACAACTTCCAACTTGAGGAACCTGTATTGCTTGCCTTCTCATCTCCCATGTCTAGAGAAAGTCATGAAAACAGTGGTAATATGGTCCACTCAATAGCTGGTCTCTATTACTCTAGCTGGCCTCTGGCTCCATAAATTTATTGTGAACTACCTGCTGCATTCTCCATAGTGGCTGAACCAATCATTGTCCAGGCTTCTCAGACTCTTATGCCTATTTCCATTCCTTGCACCTGGAGAAGATTAAGTCCCATCATCTTTACTGCTCAAGGCTCTACAACTTGAGAGCTTTCAATCTACCCCCTTTTAACCAGAGAATCTTCAAGTATTTTCACTCACCATCTTGGTCTCACTCCTGTGTCTGCAGAAGAAATAGCTTCATCTTTGCAGAATTCAAAGTCTTCAAAATAAGGAAACTTCATGGCTAGTATGAAGTATGTTTTTGGAGAAGATAGTTCTACTATACATTCTTTCTTGCTCTTTCTTCTGCCCCTTCTGGCTGTCTTCCCTCAGCCTAAAATATGCTTAGGCCTCCCTTTTTTGAAACAAAAATAAATACAAAACCCTTTATTTCTCATATCAAGCTATGGCCAGTTTTCTTTAGAAGAGAAGTCAAAACACATTTCCTTACCAACTTCTGACTCCTCAAGTGACTGCATTTGGTGGCTTCCTAATGTTCAAACCTTTAGCTTTATCTCAGTCCTCACCTTGCTTGACCACTGATGGGTGTATTTTTAAAGAAAACATGCCTCTTGGAGGGCAAGTTCTTCTGAATCAGCCTGGCACTTGGGGTCCACGCACTGTCCCCACCATACCTTTCCAACAACTTCTACTAACATTTCTTCCCACCCACCCTATTATCCAGTGCAGCTAGAGTCCTCACTAGACCCTAAGTGGACCCCCAGTGCTTGACCACCCCTGTCTCTTTCCTCAACTGAACCTTTAATTTGGAATTCACTTCTTCCTCTTCTGCCTCCATCAGAAAAAATCCTATCCATCCTTCAGTGCCCAAGTCAAACACTACCCGTTCTAGGTAGCTCTCTGTGATTTCCCCCGATGAGATCTCTTTGCCTTCTTCCACCCTGCTCTTGTTCAGTGTCCATACCTCTATTGTGGAACTTTGCACATTCTGCCTTTTAGATATTTTTCTTTCCCTCCGAGAGAGTAACTTAGAGAGTATCTAGGCTGACAGAAGGTGTCTAATTTGTTATCATTGATTAGTAAAGCACCTGGAATACAGCCGGTGCTCAATAAAATCATGGTGCATGAATGGTTGAGGATTGTTGATGGTGAGAAAAGAAGAAATAAGGGCTGGCAGACACAGCCAGGTCAAGTTTCATGGAGGTACTCTGGGTATTATGTACTCTTTTGGCGTTACAGGAATTATGGTGTACTTGACTCCATTCTGGTCACAAGTATCCCATAAAACCTACCGTATCTTGAGTGTTTGTGTTTACTGTGCTGCAGACATTGGGCAAGCACTTCTGATGCATTATTCCGCTTATTATCACAATAACCTAGGTGAGTACTATGATTATCCCTTTCGTTCAGATTAAAACCTAACTTATAAAATGAGCCTTAGAGTGCTCTGTGCGCCAGAGGTGACACAGCTGAGAATGGGCTGAGCTGGGACTCACACTCAGGTTGATTGGGGCTAAAGCCTGATCTCTTAATGATCATATTATCCTTTTTCCACACTAAAATTAAATTTTTAGATTTTTTCAGATTTAAAATCATTCATACAATCCACATTTAGTCTCAATAATTTTAGTCTAAAACTTATGTTCAAATTCCAGTCCCTGACTTTATTCTTGATTCTCTTCCTCTTTGGGCTATGGAGGCCCTGTCATTCTTGCCACACCCATGACTTTCTCTGTTATTACCCTAAAAAAAAAAGGCTGATGTTTTCATTAAAGTCATACAAAATTTCATATTCTTCCTGAAAAGCTGTTGATCTCACCTTCAAAATTCATCCATGTTCTCCTTGGTCACAGTGAAGTCACATGTTATGTTATCGACCTGGTGCAGGGGTAGCTTTGTCCCCTTCCTTGGAGGGGATAAATTCACACAAGATAGATTATAAGCCTTTAGAAATAATTACCATCCAGAGCACTATAATCTCCAATGTATAAGTTCATTGATAGGAAGGAAAAAAATTCTGCCTTCACAAGGTTATTTCATTACTACCTGTATTGTGGAGTGAAAACCATTGCCCATTTTGTAGTGGCAGTCTAGACTTGACTAGATAAAGCTCTTGAACAAACAGGGATAGTAGCTGAATTAATACTGTCTGCCATTTAGTAATTACTCAGTAATTTCTAAGTACAAGATGACATGTGTTCTCATAGGCTGTACGGTGTATTTGGTATCTTTGTCTTTGCGACAGCATCTCTATGGCCAGGTATTAAACCCCATGCTTTCTCCAAGCTAATGTGGAAACAGGAAGGGGTACTCTCAGAGAACGGTCAAATATAATGAAAATGTTATCTTTCTAACTTACTTGAAAGACTTAGCTCATTAGGGGCTTCCCATAGTCCCACAATGTTCAAGCATGGTGGAACCTCTTTCAGGGTTTGTTATATCCCCCCAGTCTTCAGTACTGGAAAGTTTCACTTAAAAGCAAGTGTGCTTTTAATATTTTATAACCAAGAAAACAATTTGGTGATTTTAATCTACCAATCTAATTTCCTAGAATTATTTACTAGCAATAACACTTCTTATCAAATGGATATTGGGTAAATTAGGGGAAAAAGGAGTGAAACATTCTAAGATCCTCAGAGCTTCCTCAGAACATGGAATTGTATGTATCATCATTTGTAGAACTAAAGCTATCTAGCTACAATGCTGATTCTAGTAACAAGAAATCTCCAGGAGGAACCCCTTGAAGTATATATACATTCCTCCCTCCATCTCTCATTTGATCAATGATCAGGTATCTTTTAAGAAACTACTTGATGTCAAGATTGTGACATGGACATATATACACTACCAAATGTAAAATAGATCACTAGTGGGAAGCAGCCACATAGCACAGGGAGATCAGCTCGGTGCTTTGTGACCACCTAGAGGGGTGGGATAGGGAGGGTGGAGGGAGACGCGAGAGGGAGGAGATATGGGGATATATGCATACATATAGCTGATTCACTTTGTTATAAAGCAGAAACTAACACACCATTGTGAAGCAATTATACTCCAATAAAGATGTTAAAAAAAAAAAGAGATTGTATTACATGACTTAGATTGGCTGGCAGTGCAGGGTAAGATGATTCTGTACTCTTAACAAATTTACTACTTAGTCCTGGTGATAAGATATAAACACAGCTAATGATATGTGTGTTATGAGTCTAACCAAGGCACAGTTTTATTGGAACACATCACACTCATTCGTTCACTTACAGTCTTTGGCTGCTCTTGCATAGCACTGCAGAGTTGAGTAGCTGTGACAGAAACCATATGGCCCACAGAGCCTAAAATATTTGCTATCTTATCCTTAATCGAAAAAAAATGTGCTGACCTCCGGTCTGGACTTCACTGAGGAAGGCTTTATAATAAGGACTAAAAGTAAAGGTAAAAGTACAGATTTCAGCTTGGCCTTATAGAGTGTCAAGAGGACTGGGTTCCAACTACTGGATATAAGACTTTGGGCAAATTTGGCTTAGATTGTTTTACCTTTGAAATCACAAGGAAATTTTTAACATCTAAGTATGTGTTGAGCAGGAACTCAAAGCGAGCATTTACTACACCAAAAGGGGGTCAATATTTGTGACCATCACCATAAAATAGCTTTATGCAGTAAATAGGCCATATGATGAGAGGATGAGGCAAAGGCAGAGCTTAGCACTTTTTAATGGTAGGTATGTGGGATTTTAGTTTAAAAACAACTTCTCAATGAACTGGTAAGCTGAGAGTATTTTTTACACAGAAAAGTATTTTACACACATCCTAACAGTTCAATAGTATTGGTGATTAAATAATATCAATGGAGAAGCCAGATTGAGATGGGGAAGTTATCATTATTCTGATAAAAGCAAAACACCCCCACTATTCCTTTGAAGAAAGAAATTCTCTAATTTTATATGTGCCTCCTCCTTTGATTTGAAGGTTCTTTTAAAAACCTTTCTAACAGCTGTAGTGTATGACCCTTGGAACACATCATTTATCTGGGGAATAACATTCATTTTAATATCATTTCACCAAGGAAGCAAGACTTAAACCCACATTTTCTGATCCACTTAGTTGATAATATTCTTCTAAAAAAATTTCTGGCTGGTGAAAGGAAGATAATTTAATTTAAAGAGATTAGGTATATTGCTTGAAATGCAAGTCCCCCAGAATTTGACAGCAGAACAAGACCAGTGAACAGAAAACTCATCTTGCCTCCTTGCTAATACATGCGTCAGGGAATTTATAAGTTGGGCCGTCAGTCTTTGCTCCATGGAGTAATGTCAATGTCGTTGATTCTTAAAATCTGACATTCATTAGAAGCACCCGGTGTGGATATGTAGCAGGATTTTTGACAAATCAGCCAAGTGTCACCATTCTGTAAAGGATTATAGAGTGATGCTGCTTGGCTTTGAGCTCTTTCTTTTGTCTGAATGGATCTTGTCTTCATAGAGCACATGAAAGGTTGGGTTTCATTTTCATTCCAAATGGGATGATTTTACTTTTTCTTTTCCATCAAATTAGGGGGAACTTGGGAGACAGAAGGAGAAGCTAACATTTATTATTCATTTACTATGATCCAGGTACTGTGTAGGTTCTATTTTTCTTTCTTTCTATCTATCTAACAACATAAAAATATTATGTACATATGTGTGTGTATCACAGTAACCTATGAGTTACCTGTTATAATTCATCCCCATTTAACAGATAGAGAAACTGAGGCTGAAAGAGGCCCAGTCATTTGCCCAAGTAATAGAGCTTCAGTGAAGAGGAAATCTGTAAACTTGGTGGAAAATTTATCAGTGACCAACAAGTGCCATACAGAATTCCATTGGTCAGGCTGCTCTGCCTACTTCTACCTTTGTAGGGGAACTAGAAATCTACTAATGCTGGTTGGCTTTTCAAACTTCATGCTCTCCTCAAAAGCCTTGTGCAAAAACAACAGTATTTATTAGTTTGAAAACAAGCACACGTCTGCCCCTGCCCCCAGTTGTGTTGTTAGATTGGAAACAATGCCGCCTGTGGCTCTCTGTACCCTCCCCTCTCATTACAGCCCATCCTTGGAACACAATCATTTTCTGTGTTGTCCAAAGGTGTCATTACAGGGTACCTGGTATATAGTTAGTGCAGTGTCAGCATATTCGGTTTGAATACCCTCACCCCCATCCCCAGAGGATATAACTAGGCCATAAGAATTCCTTTGGGGCTGCTATATTGGGTAGGGACATAGTTGTGTGTCTGGGGGAACTGTTTTCAGTGGCTTATTATCTATAGCTTTAGGTCAAATTTGAATAAATTCTCTCTTCAATTCCAGGAAAACAATAGCTCCACAATTTGTGATGGAAAAGTAAAATGGATTTGCATGAAGGCTTTGGGGATGTTAAGACAAGCTATGGGATGAAAAGCTGGAGTTAAAATGTTTTACTTAAATTGGAAGTTTTAAAATGAATATTGTTGAGGCAGAAGTGCATGTTCTAGTTAGTATTTTATGCTGGAACTTAATCTTCTAGGAAATAGCTTAATGGGAAGCCTGAGGTTTGCACATAATATTTCAGGGTCCTGAACATTTTACACAGTAATGTCCATGTTTTCCCTGCAGCATCACCTTTGAATAAACTATGTCTTTTTTCCCAGCTTCAAATATTTTTCAATTGAAGAATAGAAAGGGCTATCTTCAGAGTATTTCTTTAAGGTAGAGAATAACTACAGCTTATTGTTAGCTAAAGTAAAAACTACTGTTTATTAAGCAGAGCCTAAGAGCATGGACCATGGAATCAGAATGCCTGAGCAATGTGGATCTCACAAACTCCACAACTAGTGAGCCACGCAATCTTGGGCAGGTTACACGACCTCTTTGTGTGTCTGTTTCCTCCTCTGTAAAATTAGGATAAGAGCACTTACCTCATAGGGTTGTTAGGAGCATTAAATGAGTGAATTCATGTGTTGGGGAGGAAAACCTTTTCCTCTAACCTTTTATGTTCTGAAACCAGGACCTGTGAATTATATTAACAAAAGACAGATTAACAGGAGAAAAGGCACACATAATTATTAATATTTACATGCACAAAGTTTCACAAAAAAGAAATGAAACAAAAAAGTGGTTAGACTTGGGGGCTTACAGACCACTTTCACAATGGAGGGGAGGTTGGGCTTCAGGGGATGATACATCATGGGGAGGTGAAATAAATGGGGAAATATGGGGGAGCTAAAGGAAGATACGGGTTATTTTATTAGGCTCTGTGTATGCAAACTCATCTCTGTGTCGACTCTTCATCTCCAGTGATAAGAGTCATTCTCCTCTTCCTGGTACAGGGAGGTGGGGAAAACACCTTCACAAAGAAAAATTTATGCCTTGATTTTGGACAGATAAGGGGAGGGCAGAGAACTCTTTCTGCAGCTGCTGATTCTCAATTGCCTTCAGCTGAAAATAATCATTATGCCAAAGTGGCATATTTGGGGGTGGCATATCCTGATCCCCTTCACGTGTCAAGCATTTAGAACAGTGCCGAGCACAAAGTAAAGGCTATGTGCATTATAATTCTTACTATATTAATTGTAGCACTGTTAAAAACATCAATTCTAATCCTCACAACAACCACGAAAGGTAAATTAACCTCCATTTTACAGATGAGAGAACCAAGGCTCAGAGAGTTGACTTAACTTTCCCAAGGCCAAACAGATCATAAATCTCAGAGTTAGGAAACTAGCTGTGAGAGCTGGCACTTTGAATGTGTACAGGAGAGACAGGAACAGAAAACTGTCCCTGAGTCTTAGGATTTTTCCAGGCTGGGCTGGGAGGATTTTCTGAAGCAGTGCTTACTGCTTCTTTAACTGAGCAGACCTTTAATATCCCCTTGCAACAGTCCAGGACTTGGAGGGGCTCTCCAATCCCTGGAGAAACAGTTTAATACTAAGAAAAGAATAAAATTTGCATAAGTTCCTTAGTTACAAACAGTCATCAAGTGTCAGTTGCATGCCAGGATCTCCTGGGAGACCGAGATGCTAAGAATTCTCCAGCACTCTGAGGCCCTCAGGGAAAGCCTGTTTACTCAGGGCACCCCA
The DNA here is from genome assembly GCF_964270905.1 of Leucopleurus acutus. Taxonomy (NCBI): domain Eukaryota; kingdom Metazoa; phylum Chordata; class Mammalia; order Artiodactyla; family Delphinidae; genus Leucopleurus; species Leucopleurus acutus. The sequence continues at coordinate 130,764,856 of NC_139142.1, read as the reverse complement.
GACACAAGTGCTGAATCCAACAGTGCTCCCCCTTCCCTCGATCCCTCCTCTCCTGCAATACACAGCCCCTGAGGGGGAGTCGTACAAAGGGATACTCAAAACAGAGTGGCTTCCCTGGAAGTCACTTCCCTAGAAGCAGCTTCCTGGAGGGAGGCATTTCCTTAGGGGACTCTGAAGGATGAGACAAATATGAATGGCAGGGAAAGCATCTTTTACTTCTCCCGGCTCCTCAACCACAAGAACTTTGTCTTAGTCACCTCGGAAGTTGGTTAAATCTAAATCACACCACCTATCACGCAAACCCCACCCGACCCCCTAGTCACAGTGCAGCACTTCCGGGCTCCAGGGGATCCCACATGTGAGCGGAAAGGCTTTGGTCCCAAGGCTGCGCGGAAGAAGAACCGCCCCAGGGTGCACTGGGCCAGTGAACTGCGCATGCGCGGTCCCAAATCTCTAGCCTTCAGAAGCCCCAAGCGCAGCGGACCGCTCCGGGCAGCGGAGGCTTCTGGAGCGGGACCCCGGGGCCCGTTTCTGATGCCTGCCAAGGTCCAAGGCCGCCACAACTCGCTCTCACTGTTCCATTGTACATCCTCGGGGCCGGTAGTTCGTCTCAGCAGCCGCAGGCATCTAAAATTTATCCCCGGTGACCATCACTGCCTGCCCCTCGAGCTTATCGCCTGAAGAGCAGCCTCGGGTCAGTACTCTCTCTTTCAGCACCTTAAGCAATTGGGGAGCTGGGCCCGTGACGCAGTCCCCTCCCTCATGAAATATTCTCTCTTCTACAAAACACCAAGGAGGACACCTGTGGGCCGCGGCCTGGGCCGGGTGGGTGGAGTATGGGGTTTCCCAGGAAGGCAAACAGGGAGCAGGAGGAGCCCGAAGGGTGTGCTGTGTGGTGATGGGCTGGGATGCACCGAGCCTCAGGGCCTACTTGAGAGAACAGTGGAATTAGGCAGCCCTGACCGCTTCTTTGAGCGGAAGCCAAATCTCGCGAGATCTCGGGCTTTCCATGGTGTCGAAGGGGAGTGCGGGGTGAGAAATGCCTAGGGGAAGTTAAAACGGATTGAATTGAACCATACCCCAAAGATGGAATCTGGTAAATGATGGGCAGACTTTTGCAAGGAGGTGAAGGAGTCGAGACAGGGGTAGAGAGAGATTGAAGATAGGAGTATGTGTGTAAGGGGAGGGTGTATTAAAGGCAGGGGGTCGTGAGTCAGTAGCCTGGCTCACTAAGTAGGTAGACCAACCATCAGTCCCTCTGTATTGTTGAGGGGGTGACAGAAGGCATCTCAGGGGGTTCACAGGCTAGTTGGGAACTCAGGATGACCAGGTTCCAGCAAGGATCCCTAACGATGCAGACCGTGGTAGTTCAGAAGAGACCTGTGCTTCCTGGGAACTGAGGTTGGCAGGGAGGGTCTGGGAAGGAGGGAGGGCTTGGTGCGGGTGATTAAGGGAATAGCTACATGACGAGGAAAATGTCATCTTAAAAGAGTGATAATTTAACAGCCTCGATGTGTGTTGAGTGAGGTAGACCCTGACCGGAATAGAAATTTACTAATAATAGCTAACATTTATTGGCCGCCTAGGTCAGGCGGTATGCCAAGCACTCTGCATGGACTGTGGCGCTTAGGTCAGGCTAGGAATACTTACTGAGTGCTTACTGTGTGTCAGGCATTGTTTTAGGCATTGGGGATTCGGCAGTGAACAAAAAACGTAAGTCCCTGCCCTCATGGAGCTTTTGTAGTTATTCTTCCTGACAGTCGTATAATATGGTTAATAATGTCCTCATTTTACAAAGGAAGCAGCTGAGGTACAGTACAGAGAGATTCAGTAATTTGTCCAAGATGACATGCATAGTTATCAGTGCATTAACTTATTAATGTAGTAAATGCCGAGTTTTTCCTATGTATAGGAGACTGGGATAGGTGCCGAGGCTAAGGAGATGCATGAGCTATATTTTATACTCTGAATGAGCTTACAGGTGGGTAGGGTTAGATGAGCAGGCAAGCAACATTTATAGGTCCATATAGCATGTTCAGAGTTTGAGGAGATAAGGAGCAATGAACTTTGCCATTGGGGTGGGGAAGGCTTCCTTTAAGAGAAATAAAAGGATGAATAGGAACTTACCAGATAGAAAAGTGCCTTGGAAGGCAAGAGGTATTTTGGACAAGGAAAATAGTATGTTCCAAAAAGTATGGAGGCAGAGGGGGTAGGAAGGAAGCTAACCTTTGTGGTTTATGTGTTTTGTACTAGTGCTTCACATACTTTTAAAATGAAATATTAAATACATGGAAATAATATTAATTATATATATGTATATAAAAATTTTAAACAGCTTTATACCTAACCACACAGCTTAAGAAATAAAACACAGCTTTTCAAAAATTAGCCTCTCAAGTAAGCTAAGCAAGGTTAAAAAGCTTGTCCAGAGTCACAGATGGTAGATGGTAGAGCCAGGGTAGCTGCCTACCTAGTTCAGTCTCATAGCTGTGTGTGTCACACCTCCTCCTGCAGGTGGTTGGGCACTTAGACAATGATGGGAGGTGCTGCCCAGAAGCTTTCAGTGCACCAGTGAGGAGGGAGGAAGGAGAAAAGCATCTCTTTTCACTGCCATCATCTGAGCAGGGACCCTGATTGGGCAGAAACAGACAAAAGGACATGGGGGAAAAATACAGCAGTTTCAACTAGCAATAAATCCTCACAGGAACGAAGTAATCCAGAGTGCTGGGCCTGGGATGGAATGTAACTGGGCTGAGTGTATTTCTGCTTTCACGAGGATGTCAGAGTGGGCCTCTAGAAAAGAGACTTTGACCTAATTCCTGAATGGTCATAAGGCATTAGTGATGTGAAGACCTAGGCAAAAAGTGTTTCAGGCTGAGCAAACAGTGAGTGCAAAGGCCCTGAGGTGGGTTCAGTTGAGACTTGGAGAAGGCCAAATTCTTAGACCATGAGCCTTAGCCCCAGGCTGATCACCTTTCTACATTGTACTTAAATTACATGTGTAGTAAAAATAGAAATGTTGCATGAGTTAAAAACTGGCCAAGTGTTAAAATTAGTACTCCAAGACAGATATCACTATTGTTGAATGAACCTCTAGGAGATAAGAATGAATCTGATATATTATCTAAAAATTAATCATTATGACACTTTTCCAGTTTTGTTGAGATATAATTGACATACATAATTGACATATCACATTGTATTAATCTAAGGTGTACCACATAATAATTTGATATATGTGTGTATTGTGAAATGATTACCACAATAAGTTTAGTTAACATCAGTCACTTCACATAATTACAATTCTTTTTTTATGATGAGAACTTTTAAGATCTACTCTCTTAGTAACTTTCAGATATACAATACAGATTGTTAACTATAGTCACCATGCTGTGCATTTCACCTCCAGAACTTATTTATCTTATAACTGGAAGTTTGTACGTTTTGCCCTCTACCAACCCCTGCCTCTGGTAAGAGCTGTCTGTTCTCTGTTTTCATAAGTTTTTTATTTTTAGATTCTACGTATAAGTGGGATCATACAGCCTATGTCTTTCTCTGTCTGACTTATTTCATTATCATAATGCCCTCAAGGTCTATCCATGTTGTTATAAAAGGCAAGATTTCCTTCTCTTTTATGGCCGAATAATATTCCACTATGTGTATACATACCACAACTTCTTTATCTATTTATCCATCGATGGATACTTATGTTGCTCCCATTTCTTGGCTATTATAAATAACGTTGCAGTGAACGTGAGGTTGCAGATATCTTTTCAAGACAATGATTTTGTTTCCTTTGGGTATAGATACGGAAGTGGAATTGCTGGATCATATGGTAGATCTATTTTTAATATTTTGAGGAACGCCTATACTGTTTGCCGTAGTGGCTGCACCAATTTACATTCCCACCAACAATGCACAGAGGTTCTCTTTTCTCCACATCCTCACCAGCACTTGTTATTTCGTGTCCTTTTGACAATAGCCATTCCAGCGTGAGTGACATCTCACTGCACTTGGATTTGCATTTTCCTGATGATTAGTGATATTGAGCATCTTTTCATGTACATCTTGGCCATTTGGATTGTCTTCTTTGGAAAAGTGTCTGTTCAGTTCCTCTGCCCATTTTTTAATCAAATTGTTCTTTTGCTATTGAGTTGTATGTGTTCTTTATGTATTTTGGATATTAACCCCTTATCAGATATCTGATTTGCAAATGTTTTCTCCTGTTCTGTAGGCGGCCTTTTCATTTTGTTGATGGTTTCCTTTGCTGTGCAATGACAATTTTATTATTAAAATTTTAGTAGTCAAATATTAAAGGTTTGTCATTATAGCGCAGGAGCTTCTAGTACTACATAGAGACTCACTTTAAACTGTCATATTTAATAACATCACTAGATTCATGTACACAGCAGAATGTAGTTCAGAATAAAAGGTTTTCAGTAGCATGTGTTCTGGAAGGAACTTTGTTTTTAGGACACATCTAAAAATCTTTTATTTTAAATAATGAAAATGCTATGTACTTACTAGTATACAGTATAGCATAATTTTTTTTTTTTTTTTTTTTTTTGCGGCATGTGGGCCTCTCACCTTCGCAGCCTCTCCCGTTGCGGAGCACAGGCTCCGGATGCTCAGGCTCAGCGGCCGTGGCTCACGGGCCCAGCCGCTCTGCGGCATGGGGGATCCTCCTGGACCGGGGCACGAACCCGTGTCCCCTGCATCAGCAGGCAGACTCTCAACCACTGCGCCACCAGGGAAGCCCCAGTATAGCATAATTTTAACACTTTTTGTTTAAAAGTTCAGCTTCTACAGGAGGATAAAAATATAAGGATTATCTTCCTAAAATAGTCTTATCGAGTCAGTTGTTTTGTTGAAGTTTGGTGAGAATAAAATCTGTTTGGGTTCCTCATTTGTGTCTAATGATTTCCTCTTTTCTTCATATTCTTTTTATTTTTTACTTTGTCTGAACCAAAGATAATTTATTGTGAAGGTTATTATACAAGATTTTGGAGCTTTTCCTCCTCAAGAAATTTTGCTATGGTGAATTTGACATTCTGTTTTTAATTTGTCTCACAAAATGTGAAGAATTCCCAAATAAGACTTTTTCTTAAAGACTCTTGGCCTAAATGGAATTAAATAACGACAACTTAAAAACATTCCTTAAAGGTTTTTTAATGTAATGGATGCTAATACACCAAACAATTCTACAAGGATTAGAAATATGATACAGTTGAATCTCTATTATTCCACCTTGCATTGTTATTTAAATTTCTATCTTTAAATACTTTGTTGGCTCAAAAAGGATGTACATTAACTAGCTAACATTTTCTCTTAGCATTTATTTGTCAACTTATTTTTCTATTTATTTAACCATTTGAAAGCTGAAATTGTTTTTGGTACCAAAAAAACAAAACTCTGTACACCATTAATTGTTATAGCATTTTACTCTTGCAATAATAAATATGCATCATGCACTAACTGACTAATAATATTCAACTTATAAACCACATGAGAAGATTTTTCTTAATACCACTAGAATGCTTTCCTGTGTTTGAAAATAACAAAATCAAATGACACACCTCATTCATATTGCTGACATTATTAAAATGTAATAATAAGAAATAATGGTTATGGTCGTATGATCATTGATCATGCATAAGTTCAGGGAAGCCAGAAATGACTGTGAAGTAGGCATTTGGTTATTTGGACTTTTGAAAGCTGAAGCTGAAATCAGATTTATGGCCATTTCCAAAACTGAGGCTGTTCAATGTACTCCTCACTTAGTGTAGGTCCTCCTCATCTTTTTTTGGGTTTTGTTTTTTTTATTGAAGTACAACATATAATGAAAGTACTCAAATCATGTCATCGTTTGGTTAATTTTCACAAGGTAAATGTACCTAAGCAACCAGCATCCAGAACAAGAAACAAACCAGTAACAGCATCTCAGAAGCCCCCTTTGTGCCCCCTTCCAGGGACTACCACCACCAGGGGAAGCAATTATCCTGCCTTTAGCACCATAAATGCTCTAATTGACCTTGAACTTTATGTCAAGGGGATCACATATATATGCTCTTTTGTATCTGCCTTCTTTAGTTCAACATTACCTCTGTGAGATTTATCTATACTGTTGTATGTAGTTGTAGGTCATTCGTTGTTATTGTTGTATAGTATTCCCTTGTGGGATATATCACAATTTATCCATTTTGCTGTAGATGGGCACTGAGCAACTTCCTAGGCCTTTAACTTTTGTGAAAGATTTATTTTAAAAAGAAAAAAAAAGTGGTCCAAATGCAGTTTCTGTACTCATTATAAAATTATCATTGAGGACCTTGTCCATTCTACCATTCAGTAGCCTCTAAGTCACATTCCCATTTTACGTATTTCTTTCAGAGTTTAGTGCCAGCAAAACCTTTGCCTCCCTTGAGGAATCAGTATGCTCCTTATTTTCTTTTAAGAAGTGTGCTTATTCAACCTAAGTGTCCATCGACAGATGAATGGATAAAGAAGATGTGGCACATATATACAATGGAATATTACTCAGCCATAAAAAGAAACAAAATTGAATTACGTGCAGTGAGGTGGATGGACCTAGAGACTGTCATACAGAGTGAAGTAAGTCAGAAAGAAAAAAACAAATACCATATGCTAACACATATATATGGAATCTAAAAAAAAAAAATGGTTCTGGGGCTTCCCTGGTGGCGCAGTGGTTGAGAGTCTGCCTGCCGATGCAGGGGACACGGGTTTGTGCCCCGGTCCGGGAGGATCCCACATGCCGCGGAGCGGCTGGGCCCATGAGCCATGGCTGCTGAGCCTGCGCGTCCGGAGCCTGTGCTCCGCAATGGGAGAGGCCACAACAGTGAGAGGCCCGCATACCGCAAAAAAAAAAAAAAAAAAAAAAAGTGTGCTTATTAATCCCACCTTGTTCCAGCAAGAACTAATAACAGTGTAATGAAATAAAGAAAATTCACAAAATTAAAGACAGGTTAATTTAAGGTGAGGCAAAGTGAGAACTCTAGTAGCCTCGTCCAAGGGCTTCAGCATTGAGGCTTATTCAAGCATGAATAAGCGATGAAGTCCTATACACTTTCTGATTTGGGGACCAGATTCAGCTCTAAGCTTCAAATCAGCTGATTCTAAAAGGAAAATCAGATCAGTCCTGTCTGCGTCCAAAATATGAGAACATGCCGGTTCCTTAGAAGAAGGGCACCGATTCCTGGTGTAGGAGATTCATTTCTCTCAAGGCTTCTTGGGCAGAGGACTGCCTCAATATCTGTAGGGAGATATGGCAATAAATTTAAGGGGCTATTTTTTTCTTTTGATCACCTCTCATTACAGGATGATGGTATCACACCAGGGGGTAACTCAGTAAAAATATTTAAGCAATTCAGAGAAGGCCCTGAGAGGATGTTAGGGAGAGGCCATTAAATAGTACCACAGAAATCATTCACTTCCCAGCTGACCTGACTTAATCCCATGGCAGGTATTATGTATCTGGAAGAAGGTAGACGAGAAATCTTTTGAATTACCCCCGCCTCCTCTATAAATACTGCTTACCTTGATAAACTTGATAGATACAGTGTGGTAAAAAGCTCAAGATCATACTCCTTATCAAACACGAAGTGTGTAATTCTCATATTCTGGCCAGTTGCCAGCTAAGTGTGGTGTCCCTCGGTGAAACAGCCAACTGAAAAAGGGGATCAGTTAACACCCTTTTAAGAGAATTGAGGATCCTAAACAGTAGATTGTGCACCTCTTCTTTGGCTGGGCCGAGATTCAACACAGAAAATAATTTTGAATCTACTCTCCCGAGTGGCTCCTCAGAGCTGCCGAGTCTTACTTCATATAAAACGGCCATGATGATTGTGGCCTGGACAATTTCAAGGCAGGTATAAAGAGGTGCCCAAAGTGGCAATTTAACATCAAATTCCTCTTTGATCCTAGTCTGACAGTTATATAACGTGCTATGTTTCCCTTCTCATCCTATCTGGCAGGCATCTCAGAGACAATTTGAAGAGCTTAATTTTTAGCTTTAATTACAAAGCTTAATTTTTAAAGCTTAATCGCAGCAGCTTTGCTTATCTTTACATTTAAAATATGTATGGCTGCCTCAGCCCTTGACTTGGGCTTCCTCTTCTCTGTTCCTATTTTATAACCTTATTGTAGATAAACCTTATTTTGAAAAAGGTCTCAAAGCCTTTCAAGAAAAAGACATGGTCTAAACAAATTTCAAGAGAACAAAGTATAAAGGGTGAGGAAAGTGATCAAGAATTGGCAAATGTCTAATGCTTGTCTCCAGTTCTTCTGCCCTGGGAATAAAGACCTGTCTGTACAAAGGCTTCCTGACAGCCGAAGGAACAAAATGCTCTCTGGAAAGAAAGAGCCAGAGTCGCTCCATCTTCCCTCCACCCCTGCTTTAAAACGAAACAGTACTTCCCAAAGGAGCTGGCAGCTGGCCCTTGGCAGGTGGTAGAAACAGCATTGCAGCCTGCACAAAAGGAGAAAACCCAAACTTTCAGCTTTGGGGAGCAGCGTGATTATTCTGCCCACTACCTCCCAAAAGAGAAGGGAATGCAACATCAATCAACCAAGCTGAGTTTCCAAAAACCACGGGCTTCTCCTCCCCTCAGCAATTCCCAGTTTTGCTCCCATTGTCTCAAGGCTGACGGATACACAGGCCCTGACCTTGTTCCCTACGCTTCTTGTTCATTCCGAGTGTGTTCACTCACCTTTTGTGGATGTGCCTGCAGTGGCGGCCGCTGTGCCAGGAGGGCACAGGCAGAAAGCCTAGGAAAGGGAGGGGAATGGAAGGTCAAGTTCTGCAAAAGGAAGGGCTGGTGATGTGCGTCATCCACTTGAAGGGCCTGGGGAGGAATTAAGGTTAAACTAGGCTTGGATTGACTCTGAGGTTTCTGGGTTTTGATGCTTATTTTGACTCTGGTAGAAGGTAAATAAATAAGAACAGTGTTATGGGACAAGAATGTATTTCACCATTCTCTCCTCTTCTCTCATCCACACTACCTGAAGATGGCAAAATAAGTGATGACATGAAGATGACAGTTATTTTACCTCAACCCGTATTCTTAAATCACCTACTATATTGTTATTAGTATGTGTATGTATTAGTATGTTATTAGTATGTGTATATTGATAACCTACTATATCATCATTGCTATAGTGTATTTGTTGATTACCTCCTATATGGCAAAGTGAAAGAAGCATGGTCTTTGCAGCCAGCCAGACCTAGCTGTGCCATTCACTAGCTTGAAAACTTTGGAAAATTTAGTTGACTTCTCTGAGCCTCAATGAACATATGAAAAATGGAGACGCTAATGCATCCCTCATAGGGTATCTGTAATAATGAAATGGAGCTAACCCATGTAGGTTAGCTGGTAGAACCATAGTCGCCATTCAGTAAATGAATGCTGTTATCATCAGGATAATGGCCATGAAAGATGCATTCATTTTAGGAAGAACTGCACTTTGTTCCTGGAAAGTCTGTGGGCTGATGATACTAAATATGTAATAATATTCCTCAGTTTTCAGTGACTAATTGTCTTTTCTGGAGCCATAATGGTGATCAGGGTCACTGGAGAAGTGACTGAATCCTTTGATTAAAAAGCACAGGATATCAAGGGTCTTTTCACCCTTATTAGCTGCTGGGTCAGGTCCACCCCAGGAATCCTTGGAGAGAAGAGAGACAGTTGCTTGCCAGGCCTATGATTGTGGCAGAGTGGAAAAGTATGAGATAGGGCTAAAGTGTTCTAGTCCTAGCACTCTGTTGAGTTCTGTGACTTTTGAGCAAATCACAGAAAATAAAAGTTACCATTTATTCACCGACTTAGTGCCAGGCACATAAGCACTTTACATATACATCTCATTTAATCTTGTGGATAAGAATATCTGCCCCTCACAGAACTATAAGGTTGAAAAGAGACGGCGGATGCCAAAGCCCTTAGCAGTATTATTCTCATCATTTAAAGTGAATGGTCACTGGTCACTGGAAAGTGGTCTGTCTGCACTTTCCCTTTATGGAAATATCAACTTATGCCTTGTTGCTTGAATAACTTGCACTCTGTCCTACACAAATGCCAACATACCCTGAACCTGATTCAATTCAGTAAGTATTTAATACCAACTATATTCAAGGCACTGAAATGGGGCTGCAGCCTTAGTCCCTTGTCATAGGGTTTATGTTCTTATGGGGGCTACTGCAGGAGCTGGTACAGAATGCTGATTATGTGGCAAGAGAGTTACAAGCAGTTCTAATGTATTTTAAAGAAGAAAATACATGCTGTGGTCTGGGGTGTGGGCGAGGGGTGAGAAGGGTCAGACATCAGAGAAGTCTTCCTGAGGAGGTGGGATTTGGGGATGGACCTTGAAAAATGAGCAGGATGTTTTTAATTAATTTTTGTAACTAATCATTAAATCAACACATGTAAGTTATTAAAAATACATAAAAACAAAAGAGTAAAAGAAATTCACGACATGGCGACCAATTAAGGACATCATTGTTATATTTGACGTATTTTCTTATAGTAGTTTTATATGTACTCAAATATATAAGTACATATAACTTAAAAGTACATGTATATATACATGCATATATATGTACACACACATATATAGTTACGTAGTTTTGCATCTTGCTCTTTTCACTTGAAATTTTAAGTGTCTTCTCAGTTTGTGAAGACTTCTCATAAATATGATTTTAACAACTGAATAATAATGTCCCAAAGAACAAATATGCCAAAAATATATTTAACAATTACCATGTTTTAAAACACTCTGATTTACTATTTTTTGCTGTTATAAATGATCCAGTGATGTGTTTAGCAGAAGCAATAAAGCTAAATGCCAATTATCTGGTCTGGGACATTGACAGATAGCTCGTAGGTATCAAAAGATTGTCTATGAAAAGCATTTTCCCCACTTCAATCCTTCCTACCCACTAAACTTCATAAATCATTTCACTCTCATTTTCAGAATCTTCCAGTGAATTTCAGCTGCTCGCAATATAAAATCCCAACTTTGTTTCCTGCCATTCCAGGCTCTCCAAACCAGATCCAACTGTAAATAAATTCTTATTTCCTGCTGTTGCCTCCCCTCCCAATATGGCCCCTATTCTTTCACTGCCTTATTCCCTATTTTGGGCTCTTCAGCCTTATTAAGACCCTTTGTCCCTTGACCTCTCCCTTTTATTCGAATCTGTCAGTTCCCTCTTGGCCTCACTTCCTTTCCACTCAGATTTAGGTCTTGCTGCTCTTACTTCATGCGAAAGCTGAAGTGTCAGGGCTCCTCACTTCCACAGGCCCTTTCAAAGGTGCTATACCTGGTTTTGCATTTGTAGTTTTGCATTCTTTTTCTTAAAGAGGAGACTCAAGTCATATAAGCTTCAAGGCCCAGAAAACCTGGATCAGCTCCTGAACCCCGTGGTTGTCACTGAACCTCCAGCTTGTCACTGAAGGCTTCCCCCATCTCCAAGAAAGTTTATTTTCTTAGCTCCAATGCTTTTCGTGTTCTCAGTTCTAGAATTTAACATATTGAGTTATAATTGTTTGTATGATCTTAATTCCTTGAGGGCAGGGATTGTGTCTTATTTATAATTATGTCTGTAATAAATGCATGTTTGCTGAATGCCTTACTAATTCTTGACATTCTGCACCAAGCTTCCTCTTTCCAGTATTACTACTGTTGCTGCTACTAATGACTACAAACATTTTAGAAAGCACAGTAGGTGTGGCACACTGTATTTCCCCAAAATAGCTGCAGTAATATTTCTGGTATCACATGTTCTTTTGGATCCTTGCCCACTCCCCATCTAGAAGTGATGTCAGTTTTCCCTCCTTGTGAACCTGCAAGGGCTCCAAACAATAAAATATGAGGGAAATGATGTCATGTGACTTCTGAGGCTAGATCATAGGAAAGGGTACATTTTCTCACTCTTTGCATATTTACCTTTGGAATCCAGCCACCAGCTGTGAGGAAGCATGAGCCACATGGAGAGGCAACATGTAGGTGTTCCAGCCAATAGCTCCAGCTAAGACCCCAGCCAGGATCAACAGCCTTCAGATGATTCCAGCCCCCAGGCTTCAAGCTGCCCCTGTTTATGCCGAGTGGAATAGAAACAGCTGTCCCCACCAAGTGTTGCCCAAATTGCAGCTACTGAGAAAAATAAGTGTTTTAAGCCACCAAGTCCTGGGGTCACTTGTTTCTCAGCACTAGATAATCAGGCAGTGTGCTGAAACCATTACATGTATTACCTTGCTGAGAAAACTGAGACCCAGAAAAGGTAAATGATATGCTAAAGCTCACCTTTTCTCCACCTGGCTAATTCTGCCATCTTACAGGCTATATCTCCTCTACTAGATCTTTTGGCTCATGTAGATGTACATAGATCCTCCCTGCTTTTAATTCCAATAGCCAACTCTTTGTTTTTTCTTTTAAGTATTGTTTAATTCTATGTGTCTTGTATATATATACTTTTTAACTTTTAAATTTTGCATTGTAGGTTATTATAGGATATTGAATAGAGTTCCCTGTACAGTTCCCTGTACTATGCAATAGAACCTTGTTGTTTATCCCTTCTGTGTATCATAGTTTGCATCTGCTAATCCCAAACGCCCACTCCATCCCTCCCCCGCACCACCCCCCGCCAACCACAAGTCTGTTCTCTGTGTCCGTGAGTCTGTTTCTATTTCGTAAATACATTCATTTGTGTCATATTTTAGATTCCACATATAAGTGATATCATATGGTATTTGTCTTTCTTTTTCTGAATTACTTCACTTAGTATGAAAATCTCTCAGTCCATCTGTGTAGCTGCAAATGGCATTATTTCATTCTTTTTTATGGCTGAGTAATATTCATATATATATATATATATCTCAATCTGTAAGTGGACATTTAGGTTGTTTCCATGCCTTGGCTATTGTGAATAGCGCTGTTATGAACATAGGGGTGCATGTATCTTTTCGAATTTTTATAGTTTTGTCCGATATATGGCCAGGAGCAGGATTGCTGGATCATTTGGCAACTCTATTTCTAGTTTTTTGAGGAACCTCCATACTGTTCTCCATAGTGGCTGCACCAATTTACATTCCCACCAACAATGTAGGAGGGTTTCCTGTTCTCAACACCCACTCCAAAATTAATTATTTGTAGACTTTTTAATGACAGCCATTCTGACTGGTGTGAGGTGGTACCTCATTGTAGTTTTGATTTGCCTTTCTCTAATAATTAGCTATGTTATCTTCTTTTCATATGCCTGTTGATCATCTGTATGTCTTCTTTGGACAAATGTCTATTTAGCTCTTCCACCCATTTTTTGATTGGGTTTTTTGTGTTATTGATTTGTATGAACTGTTTGTATATTTTGGAAATTAAGCCCTTGTCGGTCACATCATTTGCAAATATTTTCTCCCAGTCTGTAGGTTTTCTTTTCATTTTGTTTATGGTTTCCTTTGCTGTGCAAAACCTTATAAGTTTGATTGGGTCCCATTGTTTATTTTTGCTTTTATTTCTAACTGTGTTCTTGACACCTGTTGCCTACAACAGCTTCATGATATAGATGTATCACATTCCTTGTTTAATGGTTGAGGAAACATGTATACAAAGAGGTTGGACATTTGCTTAAGGAAATAGTAAGTGGCAGAGGTCTGTCTTCTCCAAATATCCATTCTTTAATCTATTCCTGAATTGCTTTTCTGTGGTCTTTATTTGGATCACTTATTTTGGCTTTTAATGAGATATTGCCTCATTTTAGATCTTAATCATATTTGTATGTGTATTCCCATTTTTCTGCACAGACTTGTGCACTCCTTGACAGTAGGGCTGTGTCTCACATTTCTTGGGCATCCTTCTTATACTCTGCACGGTGCTAGGCACATACATGGGGCACTCATCGATTGAGTACATATAAAAAGCAACACTCAGCATCCACAAAAGGTATTTTTAGAGCTGCATTAAGAAGAAAATCATAGAAACACAGAAGTTAAACCTTGCAACTAAATCAGTAAGGGCTTTAGGCAAGTCTTAGTGATTTCCTTCTTTTTCCTTGCTTAAAAATATCTTTTCTCCTCTTTTAAAGAAATGTTCAGATCTATCATAAGCATAAATACTTGGTTACATCTTTTTAAAGTAGCTTTTTTTAAAAAAAAAATTGGCTTTCTCCTCAACCTAATGTTTTTATACAGTGTTAGAATCTGTTTTATTTTTTTTACAGGTGAGATATTTGAATGAAGGCCTCATATTGATCTCACTTATTGCTGCAGGCTCCACCTTCACATTGAACTTGATCAGTATGGATTTGAGTCAGTGTGGAACATTAAATAAGACCTTGTTAGACTGATATGTTTTCTTTTGTGTTACTTAATTTGGTGGGGCAGGGAGCAGGAAGCCTGGGTGAGAGATGGGTGCACACTTCAGTCAGTTGCTGAGAGTGTCTTGATTTCCTTTCCTGTGGCTTCCCCTGTGTAGTGGTCCTAGCTGAGTGGTGACAAACTGAGTGGCATCGTTATGACTGTTCCATATGTCCTCTTGTCCAAATACAGGTTCTATTTTTAAAATACCCACTTCAAAGCTATTGAGAAATTTAGAGGAAGAGAATGGCATTTTGAGGGCCCTATCTAGTAAATGAAAACGCGGGGCTTTTATTTAGTTCACAGTCAATACCCATTTACTGAGCACCTACTATGAGCCAGGGACAGGCTTAGCAAAATGGAAAACAGTGTGGCTAATTTCACAGAGCTTGCAGCCTCACCTAGCATTTCAAGGCAATGTTCTCTCTGAAAGATACGGGGCTGGAAAGAGCTGTCAAAATGTAATCCCATCTGACGTGACTGTTCTCATAGCAACACTACCTTATAGTTTTGCTGAATATGGATCTTATAGCATTTCAGATTAATAACTACTTTCTCAATATAAACTGCTTAATATGGGAGATCCTTAATGTCTGCATGTCCCATAAGCTTAACACTAATTTTGAGGCATAATTTAGGCAACTGGCATTAAAAAAAGGGACGGGTGGGGAGAGATAAAAATATCACAGTATAGAAGTGGGAGAGCAGAGACTTCTCATTTTACAGAGAGGAAATAGAGGCCCATGCAATGAATCATTGAACTCCATCAGGGTCCATGGATCATGTAAACACATCTACTTAGCCAACAAACATTTATAAATGAGGGTGATTTCCTTGGCAGACACAGTGGCACTGAATACGCAATAAATAAAATACAGCTGCTGCCTTCAAGGAGCTTAAGTTAGAAATTAGAGCAATGTAGGAAGAAGAAAATAACAATAGCTCGTTATTCTACTGTCTTCTGAGTTCAAGATTATTTTAATGCTATTAACTGTGAATATACCTTTTGGGTCCATAAAGCTTTAAGCTTTAACTTTAGCTTTGACAATAATATCACTGTTCTTGTTTCCTTTTGGTTTGCTTTGCCGAGTATATTTTGCATAGCCCTTTAATTCTAACTTTTTTTTCTGAACAGTTGCGTTTGTGATTTTTGACCCTAGATCTGTAGTTCTTCCTGTTCTAATGGGGAGGTTTATTCCATTCACATTTATTTTCACTAGTTATGCTTGGCCTTCTATCACCCTGCTTTAACTTTCTGCTCTTAATAATTTGTCACTTGACAAAGAGACTTTGTTGTTTTGTATTTTAAGTGACTTAGATTATATAAAGTCTGGTTTTCTTTCTATTAGTGGTTACCTTTCCATTATTTCAGAATATATTTGAACCAATTTTTTAGCTCTGATTAACAATGTCAAGGATAAAATGACATAAACATACAGGATCATAGTTAATACAAACCAGAGAGGATGAAAATTAATTGCTAGTTTTTCTAACAGAATATTGAAATCTGGTTTAAACCATTGGTGTTCACCCCGTGGTGAGTTTGCTCCCCTGGGGTTATCGGGCTATGTCTGGAGACATTTTTGGTTGCCACAACTGAGGGGAGGGTTGTGCTTCTGGCATCTTATACATAGAGAGCCGAGATGCTGCTGAACATCCTGCAGTGCTCACAACAGCCCGCACGACAAAGAATTATCTGGCCAGGAATATTGATAGGGCCAAAGTTGAGAAACCCTGGTCTACACTTTGGCTTGGTTGCACTTGCTAAGTAAATTTTCATTACCATAAATATTTTTTTTTCTAATTCCGAACTTGAAAACAAAAAGAAAAGGAATTGTATGTGTATATGTTCTCTCATTCTTAGTGTATCTTTCTTAATTTGTTCTGTCTAAAAATCAACACACCCCTTGCATGAAACATCTCTTTTTGATTATTTACTCCCCACCCCCCTTCTCAAGTGTGCTGTATTGGAGTTCAGGCATTACTTAGGGTGGCACATATAAGGACACTATTCCCTTCACAGATCAAGCCTAACTCAAAGGAAAGCACAGATAGCTTCAGGAGGTTCCTGACCTCTCTCCTGAGCTCCTGCACTTCCCTTCTTCCCCACTTCCTCATCCCAGCTGGACTCTGAGCCTCACCTGGGGGCAGGGAGCAGCTACTCCCTAACATCTGAGGCATGTGTGTTTGTACACAGCCAGGGTTGATGCTTATGGGGACTGAGAACTTCCCTCAGGCAGAGCGTTCAGACTGTAGAATAATACACCAACTTAATTGATTTTCCCCAAGGAAGGAGTAAATATAATATGGAAGTTTAGAGCCAGATTGTTATTAAATTATTATTTTCATTATACATCTTCTTTCAATAATTGTTATCAGTGATAATTATTTAATTAACTGTTTTAGTACAGTAATTGTCAACCATAGCTACACGTTAGAATCACCTAGGGAACTACTTAAAAGTACTTTGGGGGGGGCCCACTCTAGGCCAATTAAATCAGTATATCTGGCATAGCAGCAAAACAGTGGTGCTCTTACAAGCTTCCCAGAGATTCCAATGTGCAGCCAAGTTTAAGAACCCATTAGTTTAGTGCTTGTATCACTCATTGCCCATTCTTTTGTAGCAAAGATCCCTCATTCTTGACTTCTCAATTTTATTGTTTCTTCTCTTGGTAATTCTCCCCGGTTTCTGTACATGGAGATAATATCACTGGTTGCCTTTACACATGGATGAGAGTTTGGCTGGTTATTGTGTTTGGGTTACGATTTATATATTACTATCTGTGGTTAGAACTGTGTAGACATTGACCCTTTTCCTTGTATATTTACATAAGTTTTTTCCTTGCCTGGGTTCTTCATGATATTTTCTTTGACCTTGCAATTTAACAATTTATGAGGCTATATCTGAGTTGGTTTCTTTTAACTTATTCTATCTAAGCATCAGTGAGGCCCTTTGGTGATGAGGCACAAGGTTTTCTTCATCTTAGGATCATTTTCTTCTATTGTTTCTTCTAATTTTTGCTCCTCTCCTGTGTGCTTGGTCATATTCTTCTGAAATATCTGTTCCACATATACTGTAGTGATTCCCAAACTTGTTTACGTATTAAATTCACCTGGGGATCTTTTAAGTTGCCCAATGCTTAGGTCACAGTCTAATTAAATGGAATTCTTTGGGGGTGGAATACAGGCAGCAGGAGTGTTTAAAGCTCCCCAGGTGATTTCAGGGTGCAGACAACTTTGGGAACCACAGATGTGCTGGGTTTCCTGGATTTGTTTTCCATGCCTCTTTCTTTCTTCATTGTTTTCAGGTGTGCTCCCCTCTGCACCCAATACAAGGTTCAGAGAAGCTCAAAAACACCCGTTCAGCCTGAATTTCTCTCCAGTTGCTCTCCAGGTCAGGTAAGTTTACAGCTATCTTCCTGTATTTGTTTGGCACAGTTCATATCCTAACTTATCTTATTGCTTAGCTTTGTTTCTTGTTTCTGTTAATACCTTATTCAATGGCATGTCTTTCCAGTTGTTAGCATGGCGCCACTGTTTACATTTGGGATTCCCTTTTGCTTAAGAAATATTGGTTCTCAAACTTGGTGGCACATTGGAATCATATGAATTCACTCCCAGAGTGATCAGAGGACATCAGAAATGTGTAACACTCCCCAGGTCATGCTAATATGTAACCAGTATTGAGAAGCACTGCTCTAACGCCTTTTGCTAGCCTGTTTTTTTGTGTGTGTGAAGATGGCAGTAGTTCTCAAGGTTTAGTGCGCATCAGAATCACTTAGAGGTCTTCTTAAGACAAAATCTGGGTCCCTACCTCTAGAGTTTCAGATGTAGTAAATCTGATGTAAGGCTCAATAATTTGCATCTCTAACAGATTTCCGGGTGATACAGGTGCTGTCTGTAGACCCTACTTTAAGAACCTTTGGCTTAGGCCAGATTCACTGAGCGCCTTCCTCCTCCACCTATAATATATTGGATTTATCCAACAGTGGCACTTTTTAAATCTAATGTGTATATTTTATATGTATGCATGTAATTAGAGGTCTTGATTCTAAGACATTACAGTCACAGATCCGTCTTTTGAAATGCTATTTGGCAAATAGTATGTATGGCAAGGTGCAAAAAAGGGTAAAAAGGATGAAATGAACTATCCTTACCCAGATAAACTTCCCCCTCCACCCCCACTTTACTTGCTGATGTTTCCAGTTGCTGTGGATGTGGAAAAAGATGGAGCTAAAATGGTTGGAAATTGGGAAAGTTATGACTCTGTGGGTAAAAGCATAAACTATAATGTGTATTTGTGCATATTTAGTCCTTGGAACTGAAATGCCTTTTCTGCTCCCTTGATGCCTCTGTGTATATTGACGTTGCCAACATCTTAAACCTTCTGCAAACCAGAAGGGTCTTTGTCTTTCAGGAGGCCAGGGTTGCCTTCGCATGTAATAACACCGTTTACTGACTGGATTGCACTTTTTAATTTAGCAATGGCATTTTTCACTCCAAAGCAGTTTTTCCTTCCCTCTTTGTGACTACCTGTTTTAGTTTTATAAATGCAACAGCCTCTTGGAATATGTTGAGAATGTAGTTAGAAAGTTTCTAAATTGTTTTTTCTTGCAGTCATTTTCATAGGAAAACATTAGCACTGATTTCTCAGTGTGGCTCCTCATTTTGTGAGCTGCAGAAAGTTTGTCTGTTTCCAGTGATCTTTTTTTTTTCTTCCTTGTGCTTGTCCTTTCCAAAGGAGTTTTACGCTTTTCTACTACTGTGGGCTGAGGTGGGTGTTGTCAGATTCTGTGTGTTTTCTACTTCAAATCTCCTAGCCAAAGGGAGAAGTTTATTTTTCCTTTGCCAGTGTGTACTTGTAGCAGCCTGGGGGTATTATAGGGCGGATGCCAAATCCAGAGGCTGTGTATTGGGAAGCTATACCTCTCAGCTGAAAAATTAATGATTATTGCAGGCAGGGGTGATTTGGGTACCACTACATCTCTTTGCCTAGTGAGGCCCACAGTATCAAAGGTAGGTCAGGGATCACAGCTGTGGCCTGTGTTATTGGGATGGTCATTGGTGTTTTTATGCCTGCAGAGGCTATGGTGGGAGTCAAAGGTTGCTGACTGTCCCCACCTGCCCTAATCTTCAGTCCTCATTCCTTCCAGTTAGTGGGTATCTTCATATTTTCCCTAGGTGAGCTGTTCCTTCACAGGTTGGGAGGTGTAGGATTAGATAAAAGATTTCCGACCCACGGGACTTCCCTGGTGGTGCAGTGGTTAAGAATCCGCCTGCCAACGCAGGGGACACAGGTTTGATTCCTGGTCCGGGAAGATCCCACATACCGCGGAGCAACTAAGCCCATGCGCCACAACTACTGAGCCTGTGCCCTAGAGCCCGCGAGCCACAACTACTGAGCCCATGAGCCACAACTACTGAAGCCCGTGCACCTAGAGCCCATGCTCCATAACAAGAGAAGCCACTGCAAGGAGAAGCCAACGCACCACAATGAAGAGTAGCCCCCACTCACTGCAACTAGAGAAAGACTACGCGCAGCAACATAAACCCAACACAGCCAAAATAAATAAAAAATTAAATCTTAAAAAAAAAAGATTTCCAACCCTTTTATGCAAAGGGCCAGATTGTAAATATTTTAGCCTTTGCAGGAGGTACTACCTCTGTCAAGATTAGTCACGTCTGCTGTTTTAAGAAAGCAGCCGTAAACAATATATAAACAATTGAGCATGGTTATACTCCAATGAAATTTACTTAAAAAAATAGCCCATAATTTGCTGACCCCTGAGATAGATGGTCTGTTTTCCATGCTGCTCACCTAAACTCTATCAAAAAGTCTTAAGTTTCCAATGTCCTCCTGTCCCAATTTATAATTTGATACAGATTTTTTTCATTTTATATTCTATTTGTTATTTCAAAGATGATAATGGAGGTGAGTCACACATGTTGTCAATTTGCCATCTTTCCAGGAATCTCTAATGCCTGATTTTTTTTTATGTTCAATATCACATTCCATGATAAAGACCTTTAATGTTCTTTAACTCCACATTGATATTTAGTCTCAGGAAATGAATATCAATATCTGAAATCTCGTTTTTAATTTTGTTTAAGAATTCTCTCATATGCTTATTTAATAGCCAAAAAACACTCTTTTCCAGGGATAGTAAGGTTTGCATGAAGCTGAGTTTCTTGGCTTGACTCCATGTACTACCGTTGCAGAAAGATTTTTGTGGCTAGAGAAAAGTAAGTTTCTTCCCAGATTCCATAAGTTAGAAAATATCAGCCCTTGAATCCCATTCAAGGAATAGTGAAGATTCAAAAATCTCCTTCTCAAGGTCATATTTTCAATAAAATCTGAACAGATGAAAATAAGACATGCTCCCTGGGTGGAAATTCAAGCAGTACAAATAAAATAGTTTCTCTGTTCTAGACACCATGGATCTTTCAGAGGTATAAATCCTAGTTCCTAGCTTCTAGGAATGAATCATGAAATTGATTGGTTCATTCCTTTTTTTCAACACACATTGATTGAGTGCTTATTACATGTCAGATTATGTTCTAGGCTCCCCAAACACAAAAATTAAGACATGGTCCCTGTGAATATGTTTATAGTCTATCATGGAAGATAGATATGCAAACCAGTAATTGGAACAGAGGGTGATGAGGGCTGTAATGGAGAAGGTCACAAAGTATGATGAGTGAACTCAGCTCTCCTGGGAGCAGGAAGAATTCAGAGCAGGCTCTCCAGGAGTTTATGAATTTGAGTTGATTGAGTTAAATGACCAGGATTTTCCACACATTGCAGAGGAGTTGGCAGAACGTGCAGAGTCATGGAGCAGTGAAATCACAGGGGGACATAGGGAACTCTTTTTGTGGCTGGATCCTCATGGTTTTCACTCTTAATGTCTGCATTTTAATTACTCTCTATGGTATGGAGTAATTGGAAATTTTGCTAAGATACAGTTTTGAATTACTGTAGAGAGAGGGTCTTACTTAATCCCTGTGTCTTCAGCACCTAGGACAGTACCCAGCTCTTAGTAAATTGTGAATGTTTGTTGAATCAGTGATCCTTTAGCTAGTGAAAGAATACAGCCAAGCTCTCAGATGGAGGTGTGGTATTTATTTATTTATTTATTTATTTATGGCTGCATCGGGTCTTCGTTGCTGCGCGTGGGCTTTCTCTATTTGCGGCGAGTGGGGGCCACTCTTCGTTGAGGTGCATGGGCTTCTCATTGCGGTGGCTTCTCTTGTTGTGGAGCACGGGCCCTAGAGCACGTGGGCTTCAGTAGTTGTGGTGCGAGGTCTCAGTAGTTGTGGTGTACAGGCTCGGTAGTTGTGGCTCATGGGCTCTAGAGCGCAGGCTCAGAAGTTGTGGTGCATGGGCTTAGTTGCTCTGCGGCATATGGGATCTTCCTGGACCAGGGATCAAACCCATGTCCCCTGCATTGGCAGGCGGATTCTTAACCACTATGCCACTACGGAAGTCCAAGGGGGTGTGGTTTTGATGTTCTGTACTCGGCTTAGAACCTTTTGTGAAATAATGATTTGAAAATACTATTCCTTTGTGTGGAAATAAGATGGTCCTGGAAAGATAGCACTCTGCTAGTCTTAGTGATGGAAGTAAAGATGGCTAAGAGAGACTCCTCATACAGTCACCTCTATCTCATTAAATGTTAAAAAAAAGTTTTGAGTAACCCCTGTCTCCTCTGTTTCTCTCACAGCCCCTTTCCATACACATACACGTCCAGTCCATCACCAAATCCTTTGCCTCTCTTTTGGAAATAAACGCTGAGTCTAGCACTTTTCTCTACGTTCATTACAACCCAAGTCACCATCATTATAGATGACCATTACTCACTGTAGTCACTTCCTTCCTTGTCCCCCTGCTTCTTTCTGTTAATGAGCCCTAATGGTCTTTCCTCCACCAGCAGCCAGAGCAGTCTTCTAAAACATAAATCAGATCATCATCCCTCAGCTCAAAAGCCTCCACTGGCTTCCCACTGAAATATCGAAAGTCTTTACCAGGGCCTACAAGCCCCTGTATGGCCAGGCCCCACCTCTCTCTGACTCCATCTTCCACCACTCTTCCCCTTGCTCACTGGACTCTAGGTATTCTAGGTGTCTACTCTTTCTGCCCTTCTCAAACTCGGTACACCCCCTCGGTAGGGCCTTTGAACTTGTTTTTGCCTCCATCTGGATTCCTCCCTTACTTCTATCACTTCTCAGTTCTAGTGCCACCTTGTCCAAGAAGCCATCCCTAATTCCCATATAAAATAGTATTAAGTAGCACCCCTGTCATCCTCAGAGACGTTATATGTTCTTCTGCTTACTTTTTTTATGAACTGTTATTCCTCACTGTGTTTCATGGGATCATTGTTTGTTTCACAATAATGATTGTTAACCAGAAAAATAGAAAACTTAATTTTTTTACAGAGTGAAATTTTGAATTTGGGGATGGCTAGTATCTACAATGGGAATTACTCTCTGCTCTATGTGGAAGCAAGAAGGAAGTGACTGGCAGAGCTGTTGCAGGAGGGGGCCTTGCAGTTCTTCCTCAGGGAAAATAGGCAGGGGTTAGTTGAGCCTCAGAAACTGCAGTTTTTAGGGATGCAATTGATGTAAATTTTTTTCCTATAAGTCTGTGATAAATAAGAATGGCTAACATTTGTATATCAACAGTGTAACCTATGAAGTAAGTGTTCTCTCATCTCCATTTTATAGATAAGGAAACTGGAGTACAGAAAGGATCAGCAGCTTTCCTGAAGTCTCACTTTGAGCCATTAGCAAAGCTGGGATTTAACTGAGTCTAGCCAGCTCCCAAGTCTGCCTGCTTGACCATCTCACTGCTCTGCCTGGGAGGGGCGAGGAACAAAGGATATTTCCCTGATGCCTGCCCCATCACATTCCCAGACCAGATTCAGTCTTAGCTGTACTAAGTGCTGCTTGTGGCACCATAGTAAGAGCTTTGTATTACTTTCTTTGCAGAAAATGTACTCACCACTCTTGCAGGAGTTCTGGGAGCAGACTGTGTGAAATATAATAAAATGCATTCATTCGCCATACAAATCAGCCTTAAATGGGGCAGAAGGATTGAAGACCTCTCCCTGAGTGAATGATTTTGTAGATTATTGATTTGGGCAGCAGTTTATTTAAACATTAAAACCTTGAATGAAGTAACTTAGCCTGAAGAAAAATGTGTCAAGTGCAGTCCTTGTTATAGCTAGTTTTTCAGCCTCTGAGGACTTTGTAAACTGTCCAGATGTATTTATTTTTTTTAAAAATATTTTCTCAAGGAAAAAAGAATGAATTGGGAAAGGGAGGATGGGATTTGTCTCCAGAAATTATAATCTCTTTGAAAAGGAAACTTTTGAAAGCGTGTTTTGGTTTCATTTGCAGAAGCATTCTGTCTTTTGAGCCAGTCCTAAAACATGAGATGTTGTTATTCAGATTCTGAAAAATGTAAAATGTCTCCCTTTCCCTTCTCTATTGTCTGCATCCTCTTCATCCTTCTTTATTTCATTTGATACATGGACTTGGTATTCTCCCCAAAGGACTTAGAAGAGATGGGGCCACTAATTAACTGAAGTAATTGGTGTGTAGCGGGTGGAAATTGATAGTTCCTGCCTATGGTGTCACCAGATAACAATTAAACAAACGTTAATGCTAGGTAGTTATGTACGGTTCACAGAGCACTATTATACACACTTCCTTTGGATGACGATACTGCCGAATGTCCCTCTATTTGTCTCACTGCTGTTAATTGTGGCTCTATGGCTAGTGTCCAGACTTTGTGAGAACAGGGGCCCATATGACATAGACATTAAGAAGGTGGGCTCTGGATTCCACTGTTTGCCATGGTTGTGCAGATTGGGCAAATTGCCTTCATAATCCTCAGTTTCCCCATCTATAAAATGGGAATAATGGATTCCAGAAGGAATAAAAGAGCTAATATTTATAAATTTGTCAGTACAATGCCTCACATTTTTTTTTAACCTGCATGGTTATAAAAGGTCTTTAAGCCTTCAATAAATTATTGTGCTAATCTTTATATATTAACTAATTTTCCCTAAAAAGGCATCATTTGAAGAGAATCCCTTTCAGAATTATCAGTGCTTCATTTCTCAAGAAATGGGATGAGTGAGAAAATTAGAAAGGAGGAAAATACAGAGTTGATTAAAAACATAAGGTCAGTTATCTCATGGTGATTACTGTGATGCTGTAGCATATTTACATTAGAGGCTTTTATGTATTTTACCATCTTAATCCAGACTAGATCCTTGTTAAGAATGAAAACACAAACAAAGCAAAAGCAACTACAGATAGATTGAAGAGAATGAATCGCCAAGTGTATATGTAATGAGTTCTGCTCTGTTGGGCACAAGGGTTCCCAGCTATATTTTAAGACTGAGATTTCAGTGGGTGGGACTAGAAGATTGGAATAATTTGAGTAAAATATAAAACCATTCCACTTACTCATTTCTTTTTTTTTCTGTTTAATTTATTCTTGAAGTAGAGTTGACATATAATATTAGTTTCAGATGTGTAGTACAGTGCTTCAACCTTTATATACATTATGAAATGATCACATGGTAAGTCTAGAAAACCATCTGTGACCATACAAAGTTATTATGATACTGTTGATCATATTCCCTATGCTCTACTTTACATCCCGGTGACTTATTTATTTTATAGCTGGAAGTTTGTGCCTCTTAATTCCCTTTACCTATTTTTCCTAACCCCTACCTTCCTTCCCTCTGGCAACTACCAGTTACTTCTCTGCCACATACTCATTTCTTACCCATAATACCTGGCCCCAGTACCTACCAGCCAAGTCTTTGGCCCCTGGATCTCCAACATAGAAGTTCTGATTTATGTTTTTCCCATCAGAACTTTTTCTTGAGTATGTTCCCAAAGTATGAATATATGTCCACTAAACCTCATTCACCTCAAAAGAGGCCCTTAAAAAATTATCAAAAAATAACAAATCAGATGCTGTCATATTTCCAAACAGTAACATTTTGGAATCAAAATGAAATGTGGTGAAATATGAACAAAGTCTGTTTTTTAGTTAATAGTGATTTCTCAATGATAATTTCTTAGTTTTTTCAAATGAATCATGGTGACACAATATGCTGACATTGGAGGAAACTGGGGAAACAAAACTCTGTACTATCTTTGCAACTTTTCTGTATCTAAAATTAATTAAAACGAAAGGCTTATTTAAAAATGAAATTTGAGGGCTTCCCTGGTGGCGCAGTGGTTGAGAGTCCGCCTGCCGATGCAGGGGACACGGGTTCGTGCCCCAGTCTGGGAAGATCCCACATGCCGCGGAGCGGCTAGGCCCGTGAGCCATGGCCACTGAGCCTGTGCGTCCGGAGCCTGTGCTCGACAACGGGAGAGGCCACAACAGTGAGAGGCCTGCGTACCTCAAAAAAAAAAAAAAGAAATTTTAGATAAATTTAAACTATTTCTTATTTTATATAGAAAGAAGCTGAATTTCAGAACTAAGGGACCTGAGTGACCAAAAGCTGGTTTCCTGACCATTCAGTATGGTGATACAGTATATATATATATATATTTTAATAAATTTATTTATTTATTTTTGGCTGAGTTGGGTCTTCATTGCTGTGTGCGGGCTTTCTCTAGTTGTGGCGAGCAGGGGCTGCTCTTCGTTGTGGTGCGCGGGCTTCTCATTGCAGTGGCTTCTCTTGTTGCAGAGCACAGGCTCTAGGCATCCGGGCTTCAATAGTTGGGGCTCGCGGGCTCCAGAGTACAGGCTCAGTAGTTGTGGCGCATGGGCTTAGTTGCTCCGCAGCATGTAGGATCTTCCCGGACCAGGGCTTGAACCCGTGTCCCCTGCACTGGCAGGCGGATTCCTAACCACTGTGCCACCAAGGAAGTCCCGGTGGTACAGTATTTGAAAATGTATTTAGAAACTTTATTTCACTTAACCAATGAGCTCTTGGATAAAAGAAAATATGAGATTTTCCATTTTTGCCCTACCGTATCCTCATACACATTGTTAAAATCTGTCACATGGGGCTTCCCTGGTGGTGCAGTGGTTAAGACTCCACCTGCCAATGCAGAGGACACGGGTTCAAGCCCTGGTCTGGGAAGATCCCACATGCTGCGTAGCAGCTAAGCCCATGCGCCACAACTACTGAGCCTGTGCTCTAGAGCCTGCGAGCCACAACTACTGAGCCCATGTGCCACAACCACTGAAGCCTGGGCGCCTAGAGCCCGTGCTCTGCAACAAGAGGAGCCACTGCAATGAGAAGCCCACACACCGCAACGAAGAATAGCCCCTGCTCACCACAACTAGAGAAAGCCCGTGCACAGCAACAAAGACCCAACACAGCCAAAAATAAATAAATAAAATAAATTTATAATAAAAAAAAATCCGTCACATGGGGTCTGAAGGGGTGGCTACACTAAGGGGTCTGAGTTTGTGGCTAAGAAGTGGAGTCTCTTACCCAAAATCATCTGGCCTAAATTCAGCCCAGTTCTATAATGCCATTGTATTATGATGCACATCCTGGAACTGGCAGTCATGTGGAATTACAAGTCATGCCCTGAAGATAAGTACAGGTGGGGGTCTCTGGAACACAGACTTTTCAAAAGGAATGCCAGCACTTTGGCCCCAAATAATGTTTGAGCCCAAATGAGTATGCCTTGGCTGCTTGCTTACTGACTTTGGAACCCAGACTGGCAAAGAAGCCTGTCTCTGATTGGTTGAGTTGGGAATTTGATATCTTCTGTTGGCTATTCTGATTTCCTACACCTGGTCATGCTCCCTGCTTTGAGTTCCTGCTCTGCTCCCAGGCCTCAGCACCCCACCTGCTCTCTCCTAGCTTTCCAACCTCCTGACTTTCCCACTAGTCATTGGCTTTGCCTTTTCCACCTGGCCTTGACAGCTTGCACTGGCCCTGTCCTGCAATGCTTATTGGCTCTTGACTAGTAAATCACTATGGGCAGCATGTGGTAGTGTTAGGAGACAAGACTGCCTTGTCAATGAGAATATAAACTCCTTTAAAAGGACTAACACCCCATTGTTTTCTTGAACCAACATCTATCCTGGTGCTGGGAAGCGTCACCGCACATGGCCAGCAGGTTGATTCAGCATCGATGATCCCCTCTATCTTTTTCCGTGACCACTAGCTAGACATGACCTCATCTTAGTTCTGGCTCTGACTGAGAAAAATCCCAGTACCAAGAAAAATGGCAGACTTGGAGTTGGACGACAGTGGTGTGAAGTTAAACTTTGCCAGGGAATTTTCCTCTTGAGTCTCAGTTCTCTCATCTATAAGAGGAGGCCATTTATTAATGACTTCGTTAATAAGATTGATTAAGATTTCTGAGTAAATACACCCAACAGTAGTCCGAGTTATTTCCTCATATATGATGGAATTAAATTGTCATACAATAATACCAGAAGTGAAAGGAACTCAGAGTCCTACAGGTGCCTGGGCCCCAATTTCACATTTGAACAACTCCTGATGTCCCAGGAGATACATTACATCAGTAGATTGTGGAATTAATGAATGGAACTATATTCGCCAATTTAATCGAAGAATCTTATAGGATAGCCTCTTCTTCTAACTTGTGTTATTTCAGCCTGAAATTTCTTGGCATTGACATTCTTGCAGTAACATCATCTCTGAGCTAGAATGTAAAACTTTATAAAGAGCAAGACAGCAGTTTTGTTTGAAACCTAAATATGTATATACTGAAAAAAAATACACTAAGATGTTAAACAGTGGCCATATTCTGGAATTATGGGTATTTTAATTCCTTTTTTTAAATTTTCCTTTTTCTCCAATAAACATATGGCTTCTATAGTCAGAAAAACAAATAGGTTTTGTTCAATTTTGTTCAATTTTTGTTCACATATAAGAAATTAAGAGGAAATGAAGAGGATGAGAGAAGAAAGAGTTGGAAGGGCTTAAGTAACATGTTTTTGTTCATTCTTTCAACAAATGTTCATTGACCGTCTAATATATACATACTTGAATTAAGCCTTTGCCAGAGGTAAAAGTAAATCAGAAAGTTGACCTCAATTAACTTAGAATTTAACTGGGGATATACAAATGTATACTATTAGAGTCCATGCACTAAAGGCCGTATGAAACCCTACATAAGGAGCTGTGGCTTACATAAGATAAACGTCACCTTGGGATTGTTAGGAAAGGCTTCATTAAGAAGGTGGCATTTGATTTGGCGAGTCAAATCAAATGGGTGAGTAGGATGTTGATAAGTGAAGGTGGCAAGAGGAGATTGTTGTTCTTCATCTATTTCCTTTTTACTCCCTGTAGCCAGCTATGAGAGAATATAGAGATGGAAACTCTCTAAACTCCCAGTGGTATGAAGATGGGCCTGTGAAGAGGAGTAGAAATGATGAGGTTGAGGACGGGAATTCCACTCTCCTCATCTTTGTATTCCCAGTGCACCAGTCTGGCCATGTAGAGTCTCTGTACTTAGTGAATGCTCAGTAAATGAGTGAATCAATGACTGACGAAGTCATAAGCCAAAGTGGTCAGTAGTAGTATTGGAGGAGGTCATCAGGTGGGCACAACTGCCAGTTGACTGTGAGTTGGACCTGGGCAATTGGAGGCTCCTTATCCCCTCCGTGTCCTTGGAATGTACGTTGTGGAACATTCCCACTGTTCCAAGTGGGAACTGTTCCAAGGATGCAGCCTTGAGAGAGTAAGGTGCTGTTGTGACCATCTGGACTATAAAGGTGACTGAACCCAGTTAAGGCCTCTGGGTTAAGATTCTGGTGGGCAGGTGTGGAGATCCTGTGGCTGCCCAAGACAAGCTTCATAAGTTCCCTTGCTTATTGAAACTGCCACCTACTAACCTGGAGTGATCTGCCTCTTCCTTCAGTCTCTCCTTACCCTCTATCTGTGGGGACAAATTTGCAAACCATGTAGTTGCATTGAATTTCTCTAAATGTCTAGACTTACTCAGATTCACTTTCTAAGAGGGAAAGTAAAATATGTCATGTGAGTTTGTAAAATGGTTATGCCTTTGCCAATTTAATTGCTCCTCTGTGTGTGTACCTGCTCTCCCAAAGTGCTCCCATTAGTGTCTGAATGTTCTCCATCTTAACTCTGGGAATCAATTTTTTTAACTGTAATCTACTACCTCCACTCAACTGTACTTGCTGAAGACCACATCTGCGCCTTTTCCATGGTTGTTTCCCCAGGCCCTAGCACATAGATTGCTCCCAAGTGGGTTCCACATAAATATTTGTGAAATGAATGGATACCTGATGTCTCATGATAAAGTGACAGCCACAGACAACTGTGAATAGATATGTCAACTTGACTGTAATTGACTATGGACCTGGGGGAAGTTTAGGCATCTGTTAACTGCCAGCAAGTTCATCTGGGGGCCTAAGTTGGGTCATTGTTTACAGAGAATGGAATTATATTTGAACAGAATATATAACATTATTTTGGATACCAAAGAACGAACCAGTAAATACAATTAAATGCTATGGGATGGGACAGTAGGATCACTCAGAACTTCCCTCATGGGGTTCCAGTTGTTTGAGAGAGCCTCAGTTTGGTCTGGACAAACATTTTAGTCAACCCTCAGGAAGTGACAAAGTAGAGAATTTCAGTGCACTTCCTACATAAGAAAAAACCATGAAATGAAAATTGTCTGAAACCAAGTTCCTGAACATTGCCTTGCCTTTGCTTAAAACAGGCTCCATTAGCCTTCCTGATTAAACCCTCTAAAACTGCACCCGTACATACCCATGACTCCAGATTAATAAAGCCAGTGGTCAGTTCTTAACCCTCACCTTGCTTGGCCTATCCATGCATTTGACATGGCTGATTACCCGCTCTGACATTTTTTTCACTTGGTTTCCAATTTCACTGACTGCTCCACTTCAGCCCTCTTTGCTGGTTCCTCCTCATTTCTTGCCTCATGTTAGGGTATATCAAGACTCAGGTGTTGGTCCTCTTCCCTTTATCTTCACTCCTTTCCTCATTCTGTCTTATGGCTTTAAAGACCAAATAAGTGCCAGTAATTCTCAAATGTATCTCTAATACAGACATTTCTATCCAGTTGACTTCTGGAAGTTTCCAGTTGGAGGTCCAGTTACCTCACTCTTAATATGTCCATCATTCACTCCTTTCTTTCTCTCACACCCTAAATCCAATTCAGGGTATATCTTGTTAGACTTATTGTAAGAAGTGTATCTAGAATTCTACCACTTGTCACTACTTCCACTGCTGACTTTCTGCTGTGAGCATCCATCCCCTCTCGCTTGAATTACTGCCAAGGTCTCCTAGCTGGTCCTTTTCCTTTTGTACTTGCCCCCTGCAGATCCTTCTCCATGTAGTAGCTGTAGTGATCCTTTTAAAACATAAATCAGATCGCGTCACTTCTCTGCTCAAAACTGTACAGTGGAGCCCTATCTCACTCAGAGTAAAAGCCAAAGTCCTTACAATGGCCTGTAAGTTGTTATGTGATACACACCCTTCCCACCGCCCATTTCTTCATCCCTTCCTACCCTCCTCCTCATTCTGTCTGCTCCAGGTGTACTGCCTCCTTGATTTTTCTTGAGCATGCCAGAAATTCTCCCACCTTAGGCCCTTTGCACTGCCTCTTCCCTCCGCTTGACCGTATCTTCATGGCTGTCTCCCTCACCCTCAGATCTTTGCTCAAATGCCACCTTCCCTGTGAAACGTGTCCTATCCTACTCTTGGCACTTCCAACCCCTCTTAGTCTGCTTGGCACTAATCAATTTCTAGCATATATACTTAATGATTATGCCCATTGTTAATTGTCTGTCTCTGCTCTACTTTGGGCTTGTGAAGACAAGGATCTTTGTATGTCTTTTTTTTTTTCATCAACAAACCCCAAACATCGAGAACAATGCCTAGCATATGGGTAGTCAATTAATACTTGTTGAATGAATTAATAGTGCCTTGCTTACTCTTCAGACTTCCCCTGTAGCCAGTCATTCATCAAATCCACTTATTTACACAAGTCCCTTCTCTAGCCATATCCATCACACCCATTGCCTAGATTCTTAATTATCTCTCACCTAAGCTGTTGTCCTTTACTGTCTTCTGGACCAAGTGAACACTTTCCCTAAATTTATTTGCAAAGTTCTCTCTGACCATGCTGAACTCCTAACTTCAGTGTTACCCCATTGCCCGTTTGATGAAATTCTGACCTTTTTTTTTTTTGGACACATGGCATGTGGGATCTTACTTCCCCAACCAGAGATTGAACCCATGCCCCCTGCAGTGGAAGCTCAGAGTCTTAACCACTGGACCCGCAGAGAAGTCCAATTCTGACTCCTTAGCCTGGCCTCAAGGGCTTCTAACTCACCAGTCCAGTGTTACCACCCACCAGTCCTCTCTACAGCTCCTCTTCCTGCCAGATGACCTCACATTCCGTCTCCTAATGGCAAGTACATTATCTTCCTCTGTGCTTTTGCACATGCTGTATTCTCCCACCCAGGAAGTCTTCTCTCCACGCTCCCATCTGTTCTGCAGTGGCCTGCTTAATGCTTTGTGGTCTGGATCTCTGTTCCTTAACGAAGTTGGTATTAATGATATGCTGGCCCTGATGTGCTCATATGGCTCCTCTACTCAGAGAACAAGGAACTCTGGCCAGTGGGTCTGTTTTAGAAGATACTACAAGGAGTGAAGAATAAATGCCCAGCTTAAGGTGGGAGGAAGTGAAAATACCTGAAATGTCATAAAGATTTAATTTGATTTCCTCCTTAAAGCATTTCCTGACCCTTTTGGCCTGAAAGGCCTCCCCCCCTGTGCTTTCTCAGAGCACTTTATTATCTATAGCACACAAATGGCAGTTCTTTGCATACTGCCTTGTGATGGCTTCTTGACTATTCTCTAGAACAGTTTGATCATGCACTGCCACTTTCCTTCTCACTTGTGTATTTTTGCTCTTTTGCCCTCTGTGAGGACAGGAACTATGTCCTACACTTCTGGGTATCGTTCGGGGTGCGTGTCCGAGCTCCTTGCACAAAGCAGATGTTCATTAACACTGGCGCTGCCAAGCAGGACATCATTACTGTGTGGTCCCCACACTGGATGGTAATGAGGGCATGAACTGCCTCTGCCTTTCACTCTGCCATCTGGACTTTTGCAGACCCCGAGTCCGAACCCCAAGGGTCCCATTTTACAACCTTCCTTTGAATTAGGATCGTGTAGCCCAACCCCAGTCCCACTCCAGTCTGGTCTTTGTGCTGGTCTTTGGCAATGCTCCAAGGGACTAATTTTTCAGGAGCAAGACATGATGATCACCCCTTGCTGTGTGCTAGCCAAGGGCTCAGTCCTAAGCTCTTTTCTCTGTCCTCCACCAAAGCCCAGACCATAACTTTTGAGGGGAAGAGGAGGAGAAGGGAGTGAGGAAGGGCAGAAAGGGGCAGTGGCAGGCATGGGTCCCATGGATGCAAGTTCCAATCTCAGTTCTACTGCTTCATATATGTTTGATTCAGGGCAAGACGCTTAACCTGTTTGAGCCTCAATTTCCTCACTTAAAAGCTGTGGGTAAGAAATTCTTGCTCGTCCTCCATTTATGAGGAGCATCTAATGTAGTGCGTGACCCAGAGTAGACACCTAGATGGCAGCTGATAGGCGTTGCTTTTATTTTCAAAGCATGGCCCCAGTCATGACAACGTTTATTCTCATAATAACCCTGTGAATCCAGTAGGGTGCACGTACTGGGCCCCTTTTACAGGTGAATAAAAGGAAGTTTGAAGAAGTTAACTGGTTTTCTTATTATCACCCAGAAATGCTGTGGCAAAACGAGGTTGAAAATCCAATTCTTCTGTTTTCTAAACCTAAAACACTGGTATATTTATGCTTGATATGAATAAAGAAATGTCTTTAAAGTACTTAGCGACTGAGTGGTAAAATATTTTACAGCAGTTTCAGGTACAGCATGGTGTGTTCTTTAATTGGATCCTTGTATGTAATCAGTTCATTTTATGCAAACTCATGGTTGGATATTATTTTTGAGAAGGAAGGTTTAGTTTTTCTCTCAATACTTTATTCTATAAGTTTTATCAGCAACTCAACCTATAATAACCTAATGTATTTTTAAATTTTCTTAACAAAAATGTAAGGAATTTCTATATAAAAGTAGCTGAGGACTTCCCTGGTGGCGCAGTGGTTAAGAACCCGCCTGCCAATGCGGGGGACATGAGTGCGAGCCCTGGTTCAGGAAGATCCCACATGCCGCAGAGCAGCTAAGTCCGTGAGCCACAACTACTGAGCCCACATGCTACAACTACTGAGCCCGTGTGCTGTAACTACTGAAGCCTGGACACCTAGAGCCCATGCTCCATAACAAAAGAAGCCACCGCGATGAGAAGCCAGCACACTGCAACGAGGAGTAGCCCCTGCTGTCCACAACTGGAGAAAGCCTGCGCACAGCAATGAAGACCCAGTGAAGCCATAAATAAATAGATAGATAGATAGATAGATAAATAAATATTTTTTAAAAGTAGCTGAAACTTCTATTTTTCCTGAAGTGGGTCTCCAAGGAAGCAAAGAATTGCCAATTTTACTTTATTCCCCCTCCGTATAGGAGGCAAAATGTCTTATTAAAATCCTGAGAATGAATTCACTTAAGCTCCCCACTTAAGATGTTTTTCTGACAAGTTCTGTCTCAGAAAAGTATGTTGTACCACTAATTAAGAAATTATTTTGACAGGATGAATGTTTTGAAGATCTGTGTTGTACACAACCTAATACAATCTAATTTTCTTCCAGTGTAACAAAATATGTGGATTTAAGGGAAAAAATTATGGCCAGCTAATATCAATAATAGGAGTGCCTCGATTTTAGCTGAGAAGAATTCAAGAAGCAGCCAGCCAATTTGTCTAGGGAAATTTGCTCTCGGCTAAGATGGTATAAAAGGTCTTACCCTTGGGCAAACCATTTATTTAAAAAGTTTAGAAAAATTATTTTTTTTCACTGATGGTAAGATTTTTCAGAGTTACCATTTCTGTATGCAAGGATGCAGGATGGAGGTAAATGGTTTGCTCTCTAGAAGGTAGCAAATTGGGAATGTTTTTGAGTATTTACAGTTAAGCTCTGAGTTTTAAGCATATTCTGGACTTGAAGCATATTCCAAGAAGAATTTCAGGTAAGTTGGGCATCTGTAAGTCCCCAGCTGGTGAACTATCTTAATGTGTGTGCATGTGTATGAAGGAGAATAACTCTAAATAATCCAAAATATTTATTTTCTCTATTCATTCCTTTCATTTCTAATTGATGGTGCTGTCAGAGTCTAGGTGATAAGACCTGTAATAAAGTGAATACTAAGTAAGTGCCTACTTAGAACGTGAATTTTTATATTACAAGTTTTGTAACAATTTTCATTATAAAATGAGAAGTACATTCTTGAACTTTGTGTAGGGGAGTTATCCCAAATAGTACCTAGGAATACAAAGGCCACTAAAAATTCCCATACATAAATGAAAATAGTGTTTCAGGTCCAAAGCTAATAAGGCTCTCAAAATTATTAGTACAAAACAGATGGGGGTTGTTTCCATGTTTTTTATTGATTAGTAGGCCTGTACAGAGAGGCTGTTTCTAGGTGTTTTGCTGTGTTCTACAGGACACTGGGCCCTAAATACCACTGAATCAAATTGAGCACTTTCAGAAAATACCCAGTCCCTGGCCACAGGCCATACTAACTGAATCAGAACTTTCCTTTCAAAAGCTCCTCAAAAATTTCTTGATGAAAAGTGCTTAGTGATGGGGGAAGTGAGGGACAGGAAGTAATCTAGAAGGACTCTGGTTTTCTAGCCTGGGTTACAGGATACCGTGCCAAGAGAGAAGCAGCTTTCAGGGGGGATATGATGTGGTCAGTCTTGGGCAGGTTGCATTTGAGGTGCTTATGGGAATATAGGTGGAGACAGCTCATAGTTTGTTGGAAAACATGGATCTGGAGGTCAGTAGAGAAGGCCAGAACAGAGACATGCATTGTTGACTTGTCCATTGGTGGCTGATCAATTAAGTAGCAGACATGAGCAAGGTTTCCCATGGTGAGAGCATGGAATGTGAAGAAAGCTGTGATCTTCAATTCATAAAACATTTTCTAATTACCTGCTATGTGCCAGGCATTGAACCAGGTACTGGGTGATCAAAATGAATGTCTCTTCCCTCAATTAATTCACTTTTTGGTTGGAAAGAAAAATTCATAGATGAATACAGTTGACCCTCGAACAACCTGGAAGTTATGGGCACTGCCCCTCCATGCAGTTAAAATCCAAGTATAACTTTACAGTCAGCCCTTCCTATCTGCAGTTTCTCCATATCGGAAGTTCTGCATCTGTGGATTTAACCAACCTCTGATCATGGAGTACTGTAGTATTCACTATTGAAAAAAATCCTTGTATAAGTGGACCCATGCAGTTCAAACCCGTGTTGTTCAGGAGTCAACTGTGTACTGGAGAATGATAATGTTCTAATGGTTTATGGTAGTGCAGGTGCCGGGATACCTGAAAGGAGTGGTCAGAAGAGATGGTGTACTGGAAGCCCTTAATATTTGAGATGAACAAAGCAAGGGATAAAACAAGAAGTAAATACTCTCAGTAATGAAGGTGGTTTGTCATGCTTGGGGAAGGGAGATAAAGAATTCTCAAAGAATTGCCAGATTTAGCCCCCCAACCAAACCAAACCAGGCAAAATCAGGCTGCCCAGTTAAATTTGAATGTCAGGTAAACAATGAATAGTTTTTAGTATAATTATGTTTCATGCAATATTTGGGGCATACTTATGGTGAAAAATAAAACATTGTTTATATAGACTTCAAATTTAACTGAATGCCCTACTATCATGGGTCAGTAATGATACTTATTATATTGTTCTTACTACTGTTTTTATTGTATACCATTTCAGGAGTGCTTTACAGCATTCAAAATGTTTTTATTACCTTATGGTAGCCCTAGGTATGTTGAACCAGTGTACCTTCTCATTGGAAGGATTGGTCAGAAGAGGGGGTGTATTGGAAGCCCTTGATATTTGAGATGAACAAAGCAAGGGATCAAGCAAGAAGTA
This sequence comes from Leucopleurus acutus, assembly GCF_964270905.1. NCBI lineage: Eukaryota > Metazoa > Chordata > Mammalia > Artiodactyla > Delphinidae > Leucopleurus > Leucopleurus acutus. Next base: position 130,728,438 of record NC_139142.1, on the reverse strand, counting down.
AATCAATAATCAAGATGGTTTGCACACCTGAGGAAGGGGGATAAAGAATTCTCAAACCCACTTCTACCTTACGCTTGTCAGATCTAGCCTCCGCAAGTGAATATGTTTGCATTTGATTACTGTTTCTTTCTCAACAGAATGTTCTCCAAAAATGTAATTGTTTCTCATTTTGATACCCTATTTACCTTCATTCAGTGTGCAAAGTATTTTCATATAACTATGTCATGTGTCTTCACAACAACCCTAAGAGGTTGGTAGGGCAGAGATTAGTACATTCATTTCCATATACGAAACAGACATGGTGAGGTTCAGTGATTAGCCCAAGGTTAAAAGCTTGATCATGGTGGGGTGAGACCCTAACCCATCTCTATTGACTTGAAGGCCAGTGCTTGTTTATTATGTTACGCTATCTCTAAAAAAAGATAGAAACCTGTCGTATTGAGGTTAGCTTCTGCATTCTCAGATTTTTCTTGATAGGCAAACATATCCTCTAAATTATATTTGAACAGGCTTAAAATTTGGGGCAAATGATAATAGAGCAATGTAAACGGGGATGACCTTCATAAATTAGCTACATTTATAGAGGAATAATAAAAATCATTGAACACTTCCAAATATCTCATGAACAGCTGCCATTAATGAAGCCTTGAAATATTCTTTATAATTATATGTTGATCACTAGATGTATTCTATTCTTATGACTTCCATATTTGGAAAAAACATTTGCATAACACAATATAGCAGTTTGTTCCTTGGTGTCTGTAACCTTCTAAATAATTTCATGAATTAAAATGGCTCAAGAGGGACTTCCCTGGTGGCGCAGTGGTTAAGAATCTGCCTGCCAATGCAGGGGACACAGGTTCGAGCCCTGGTCTGGGAAGATCCCACATGCCGTGGAGCAACTAAGCCCATGTACCACAACTACTGAGCCTGCGCTCTAGAGCCCGCGAGCCACAACTACTGAGCCCGTGTGCCACAGCTACTGAAGCCTGCGCACTTAGAGCCTGTGGTCTGCAACAAGAGAAGCCACCGCAATGAGAAGCCCATGCACCGCAACAAAGAGTAGACCCTGCTCGCCGCAACTAGAGGAAGCCCGCGCGCAGCAACGAAGACCCAACGCAGCCAAAAATAAATAATAAATAAATTTATTTTTAAAAAAGGCTCAAGAAAAGAACATAGTTTATAACTGAAAAATTAATAGTTCATAAGTATTTATGTCATCTATTACTATAATTTGCTCGGTAATGTATTCCCTATGTGTTTTATGGGACATGAATCTGATCTCAGAGTCTAAATTGAGGTTAGTAAATCTATCATAACAAGGATACTAGATTGTTATTAGAAAAACATAAAGGTTTTTACTTTTTTGTGTGTGTGTGGCACGCGGGCCTCTCACTGTTGTGGCCTCTCCTGTTGCGGAGCACAGGCACCAGACGCACAGGCTCAGCAGCCATGGCTCACGGGCCCAGACACTCCGCGGCATGTGGGATCCTCCCGGACCGGGGCACGAACCCGTGTCCCCTGCATCGGCAGGCGGACTCTCAACCACTGCGCCACCAGGGAAGCCCAAGGTTTTTACTTTTAAGTTTAATACTTAACGAATGTCTGTTTTGGGGGTTATTTTTAAGTTGCTAAAAATAGGGGCCCTGTTTGGTAGGTAAAGAATCCTGTTCCTAAGCAATCTTCTGTTTTCCATCACTAGCCACTGTTCCTCCTTCAGTTTCTTTTTCTGCTGCTTTTAGCTCATGCTCAATAAATGATACACGTATTTTCATGTTAAGTGCTATGTTCTTTTTTAATTTTATGTTTTTTCCCTGTTTTATGGAGTGTTATGAAAAACTGCTCACTTTAAGAAATTGATGGGTCTATTAACAGAGAGCTTTATGTCTAAGAGTCCAAGCAGTTAGACCTTCTGGATATTCAGGAATTGGAGGGTGTCAGACCAGTCATTTTTATTGCAGACTAAAATGATGGCTACAAGGAGATGGGCTCACATTATCACTTTATATAAATCACCCAGCCTGTCTTTCATTTCTTGCCTTCCCTTAGAAATCAGAAAGCTCAGAAATAAGAAAATCGAAAGCTTAGAAATAAGAAAAGAGCAGAAAGCTTAAGAGACTGGGTCCAGCCCAGATTGTGTCTCAGGGTATCAAGGGACGTATAGGAAGACGTGCACGTCCCATCTGACTAATTTCAAAGAGTACATACGTTTCTCAAACAATGAGCATGTGTTTTGTAACCACACAAACCTGGTTATAAATCTCAGCCCTGCCATTAACTAGCTGAGTGGCCATGGACAGGTTGCCTAACCTTTCTATGTCCTGTTTTTTTTCATCTGTAACATGGTGACATCAATGACAATTCTTATTCTTCTGATGGAAAAAGTAGAGGTGGTTGGGATCCAGAATGGCCCATCAACTGGGAGAGTTTGTTGAAGATCTGCAGAGGGGGCATTCCAGGAAAATGCATATTATTTATGTGTAAGTGGACTTCTTCCCTGGTGAGCTGAAAGCTTAGACAGCTGTGCTTCTCTGGCCTAAGACCCAGAATAAGTGTATTCTCCTGAGCCCCTTTCCTCTCACCCACTTTATCTGGGCATTTGGAATCTTAGCCCACTGATGGCAAGAAGAAGCACAAAGATAAAGCAAAGGAATGGAGCATCTTCTTCCCCACAGGCTAGAGTAACACTGGCCTATCCTCTGTCCTCAACCCCAGACCCCTCTCATGAAACCCACCTGGTCCTGCCAGGCTGGAGGAGTGGCAAAGGGGAAGCAGACCCAGGCCCACCTTGTGGTACACATCACATGGATCAAGGCCTTCCATTCAGAAAGTTCAAGAGGCCTAGAGATGCCAAAAGAACCAGGAGAGGAAAAAGCCAAGTGAATGAGCCATGTGATTGAAGACTCTTTCCCAGATTACTGTGGCCCCTTCTGTGTGTTCTCCTTCCTCATGATTACAGCAGAGTTTCTCATCCACAGCACTGTGGACATTTGGGCTGGAAATTCTTTGTTGTGGAAGCTGTTCTGTGCATTGTAGGATGTTTTGCAGTATCCCTAGCCTCTACCTATGCCAGTGGTACCCCACTCCCAGTTGTGACAAATAAAAATGTCTCTAGACACTGCTCTGGCAATGTCCCCTGGAGAGCAAAAGCACCCCCCAGTTGAGAACCACTAGTTTAGAGGGAGGAAGGGAACTTGAAATTTCTCCAGAGGTTGGAATAAGTCACTGATGCCTACACAACACGATTAAAGACAATAAGGAAAGTGCCCTGCACAGTGCCTGGGATCAGTGTAACGCTAAACAAATTGAGCTTCATCTTGTTCCTCCCTCCTGGAGTGAATACTGTGGCGTGCCTCTGCATCCCCACTTGAGGCCTGCAAGACTCCTTCCCCCAGCTACCAGGAGCACTGTCTGCTGACCGCTCACAGTGTGTCTCTCCCTGTGCATTGCCTTCAGCTGAAGGGTGCTGCCTCTCTCCAGCCACATCCCCTCCCCAGGAGCAGCCTGTAGCCAGTAACTGGTCATTGCAGGGGTATAAGTCCTGGCCCCCTTGCCTCCATTGGGGATGTCCCTGAAGGGCCATCTCAGCTTCAGAGCTCCCTGTGGGATCACCCGAGACTTCTGTGACTGCACTGTGTTGACACTGCTTCCTCGCTGAGTCCTCCTTCCCTCACTCCTCACAGGTGTTGTTTCTGCGAGCTCTCCCCTGTCAACGTCCTGCCCACAAACCTTGGCCTCCGAGTCTGTTTCCCAGGGAACTCCACCTAGGCCATGCTCCTTTGAACCATGCTTTATGGGAATCTGTCATTTTTTAGTGAGATAATGCAAGCCAAGTCCTCAGTACTGTAGTAACTGTAATAAATATTAGCTATTATTATTATCCATGAATTTACTCAGCACATTATTTAAGTTATATGTATCTTAGATTTTATCACTTCTGTGGGTAATGTGTTTCTGAGGCAGTTATCCTAATAAACTGTATATCATTTTTCTGCATATTATGCCTTTCAAGAGTCATGGCAGCTAGCTCATTCTCAGATGAGTTCTGGTGAACATATCTGCTCATACTGGTGTTCTCTTAATTTTATAAGTTCTGGTCAGAGGTGGTAACTCCCTTTTAAGATGTCTCCAGTGAGCACATTGAGACAAACTCTTGAGGGATCACAGCAGGGTGGGGAGGGAAGATTTAAACCCCATTCCCATTCCAGGTTACCATAAATTTTTATCTGTACTATTTCCATACTGTACCTCACTTGTGAATAATAGGTTTGTTTGTTTTTTTTTCTTTACTCTTGCTGGATTAGAAGTTCTTGAGGGGTCATCTTTGCATCTCTCTCCTCCTTTCCATCTTCACTTGAACACTTTTCATCACAGGCTTTTAGTACACACTGCCTGAGGTATGGGCTGGAGGAGAGGGGTTTGAGATTCGGAAGGCAGAGAAGGAATGATCAGCTGAGGCACATAAACAAAGCTGCTCTTGCTGGAGGATGTGAACCCCAGGCTTCTCAGTGGGTACCTAGGAGCCTGAGACTCATAGCATAAACACAGACATTTTTGTGGAATATAATTAGACATAAATTCACATAACATTTATCAAGTTCTTAGTACATTCCAGAGCATTTTCTCTGACCTAACTTTTCTAATCATTTTCTGATGTCCCTCTAAGGTAGGCCAGTCATTATCCTTATTTTTCAGATGAGGAAATTAAGATACAGAACTTATTCAAACTAGAAGGGTAGAATTCAAACGCACATCTGCTCAATTTCAAAGAGTTCTCCAAACGACCACTATAAAATTTCTCAGGTGGTCTGACCCAAACCTTTTCTATGAAATTTTATGGAACAGAAGACAAATCTTATACAATTTTAAGATAAATTTATGAGAGAACCCTTCAAAAAAGTCATTTTGGGTGGAAGCAAGTCACTTCCGGTTACCTCTTCTGGATCCCAATTCCCTCTTTTGATTTTAGAGGAAAATCCATTTTCTCAATCTTGGTTTCCATGAGAAGTGATTTTCCTTAATACATACTTCCGGCCTTTGTTTTCTCACACCCTGGGGAGGGGGCATGGCCCTCTGATTGGTAAATGTGGAAAGAGTAACTAAGCGTGCTCAGCTGGCGGTACCTTTGTTCTTTCTCTTGCAAGTGCCCCCCTCCTTTTTTAGAGAGCAGTTGGGGTCCTAGACTCCTCCATATGCTTTTCTTTCCTGGGTGGCTGCCACATTGTGACTGGGGGGGTAATAAGCCTTCCTGGCTCAGGGGTTCAGTGGTCTGGTCCACTGGACTCTCACCTAAGCTATATTCTTTTGCTTAGCTCCTGTGAGTAATAAAGGTGATACTTGGCCTCTATCTCAACTCTTCTGTTTCTCAGATTGCTCAGAACCTGGTTAGGAAAGGAGGATTATTTATTGCAGACTCCCTTGGAGCCCTCCACACTCCTGCCTGCTAGGAGTATTTGGGGATAGCTTGGGAGTTCCTCCCAAGCAGGATGTCTATTCCTCTCTAATTTCTCTTTCTCCCTCTTAATCTTCCTCTGCCCAGGGTCCACAGCAAGGAACTGAGTAAAAATTTTTATTATCTACATGTCTTAAGTTTCTTGAGTATGGAAAAGTAGGCCTCATACCATGAAAATCTTCTCTTCAGAGTTGCTCTGGTTGTTTCAAAAATGGTATTAATAAAAACAACATATGAAATTGACCATTTTCATAGGGCACCTGTGGTAAGGTTTTTGTTGTAACTGACAAACAAGGTGCAGAATATTCCATGTATAATTTAGACCCCTTCCCTGTGGACTGCTCTGCTAGTTTTGTATATAACTTCAGTTATTATTGCCATTAAGAATAGATATTGTAGGGACAAACTCATTTTTTGAATGATTGTTATCTCAAATTAAAAAAGATTATGGGAACTGGCAATCAATGGAGCCATCTAATTGCTATTTCTCCAATTAAAAATTAATATACAGAAAGAGCTGCCTGGAACCAATTGGTCTTTAGATAATTTTGAAATGAGGGAAAAAAGAATAGTTTAAAAGCAGAGGGCTTGAGTGGGTGTAGGCAGGGTTTGTGGTTCCCGGTCTCCTTTTGCAGTAAGGCTGCAGGAACAGGCGTGTTCCTGACCTTGCTCCATGCCTACCATGCCCAGGACTGACTGGAAACAAAGGAACACTGAGCTCGTGTCTCATTGTTCCTCCTCTGTTGAAGATTTATGTGTAAAATCACTGCATTTTGTGATGTACTGGAGAATAGATGGCAGGTGTCATTTTCGTACAGTGCATGTCATTTCATGGAAGCAGTAGAAAATGTGTGTGACGGTGCTTGTGCTAAAAATGTTCCTCTGTTCTTTGAGGATGTCAGTGATGCCATCCCAGCTCCTTCTCTTCTGCAGAACTTCATTTGCTAAGCGGCGTTCAGATAGATGAGGACCAAGGAAAATGAAACCAAAGGAAGACTCTTGTGTCTTGAAGATAGGACGTCCTTCTACTTGGTTCACAATAAGCCTCTTTAAACTGAAAGAGTCAGACTTTGCATTTGGAGGGTAATAGGTACTTAGCTTTAATCTGGAACAAATTATTATACATATGTGTGTATATACATACATATACATGTATGTTAAATAAAATGCGTAGGAAAGCTCATGTATCCAGAGGTTTAATCAGATCCCAGTTAGGAGGTGGGTTTTAGTGAGATGGGAGCAGCCCTTTATTTGATGGAGCGGGGCTTTTATGTGGAACTACATGGAATCCACAGCTGGGATAGTGGCATGTTACTTCAGGTCCTCACATCTCCAGAAAGAGAAGATGGAGCTGGAGAAGATACAGAGTGCGAGCACAGGAATGGTCCAAGGGACAGGAGGCTGACTAAGAAAATGAAACTGGTGTGAAAAGGCTGAGGCAGAGAAGGGACATGTCAGCTGCCTACAGATGGATGAAGGCATTGGAGCACTTAAGTGAGGATGTGTCCAACAAAGCCTAGCTGTCCGCACCCAGGGGACCGTTTGTGAAATTTGTGAAGAGTGATTGAGGAATCAGAAGGCGAAGAACTGAGATGGAGAGGAAGCTGATTGGGAGGTGTAGAACCAAGAAAAGGAGGGACTTCTCAGGTGGTCCAGTGGTTAAGACTCCGCACTTCCACTGCAGGGGGCGCGGGTTTGATCCCTGGTTGGAGAACTAAGATCATGCATGCACGCTGTGTGGCATGGCCACAAAATAAATAAAGTAAAATTAAAAAAAAAAAGTTTTTGAAAAAAAAGGACCAAGAAAAGGAATGTTACTTAGAATATAGGCACCAAACCTATGGTCCTCATTATCTACAGATGGGGTAAAATTCCATACAAATTGTTCTCATCAAAGTATGAATGATGAATCTATCATGTGATGTCAAGGAAGACCAGAAAGCCTTCCCAAAATTCCTTGTTCTCTGTTTCTTCCATCTTTTTCTGAGTCTCACTTAATGGCCCTCTTGGTCTTCGGTAGTTAAGCCTGAGCCTGGGGAGACACCTGGGAAGTCCCACCCAGGCCGCAAAGCCTTTCACTTCTGAATCCTGAGTTACCTGACTAGTCAGCCCTGGTTTTCAGCCAGCATAGCCACTGCCTTGCTAACGCTCAGACCTGAACAGAGATCAATTAAATCAGAACCAAGAAGGATAGGGTGGAGTCTGAAGCATTGGTAATTGCCTGCCTTAACCAACCAAACTATTTTCTCTCCTCCACACATACCTCAGATTCTTCTACCGCTCTATCTTTGATCCTACAGTTTCTTCTTGTTGAATGCCCATATTTTCCATATCTGCATCTACAATTCCTATCATTTATTAAGACTCAGTTCCATTGCCCCCTTCTCCAAAGTCTTCTCAATTTCTCCTCCACCACTTTGGAAGAAATAACTTCTCGGAACTCCCATAATACTTCCTTGTACCTTTCATATAGTACTTATCACTTTGGACCCAGGGTTTTATTTATTTCTTTTATTTTATTATTATTTTTTAAAGTATGGCCCTTAAGGATTAGGGGTTTTTTTTGTTTGTTTGTTTGTTTTAATATTTATTTATTTATTTGCCTGCGCCAGGGCTTAGTTGCAGCATGTGGTATCTTCGTTGCTGTGTGTAGGATCTTCCTTGCGTCATGCGAGATCTTTTAGTTGCGGAATGAGTTCCCTGACCAGGGATCCAACCTGGGCCTCCTGCACTGGGAGCATGGAGTCTTAACCACTGGACCACCAGGGAAGTCGCTGGACCCAGGGTTTTAGATGTGAATGCGCATATCTCATTTTTCTTTGAAGGATTTAAGTTTCTTGAAGATGAATCTTATGAGTTTTTTGATAGCCCTTAGTCTCACAGAATAAAGTAGTTTCAACATGGCAAAGTAAAATCTTTACACCAACCTGCTCCATGAATCTTCATAAGCATCTTGTAATGTAGGTACCATCATTAACATCATCATCCCCATTTTGCAGATAAAGAAACAGAAGTGATAAGCCAAGATTACAGCTAGTATGTGTTTGAGTCAAGATTTGAACCCAGGCAGCCTGGTCCATGTTCTTAACAGCTATGCTCTGTTGCCTTCCAAATCAATGAGTCAATAAGTAAGTGTGCATGGGTTAGTAGAACGTGCATTTTGGCAAGGTCCTTCACCACCAGGACATCTATCCACAGCAGGACTCCAGGGGTAATATGTTGAGAGCAGGGATGAGTTGGAGCACTCATCAGTGTTAACAGTTCTGCGCCTCCAGGGAACCCACCTGACCTTTAATCTGTTCTCTTCTCTCCTGGACTCAGACCCTGGCTTTTCCTTCTTTTGGAGAAACCAGCATGCAGGGATAAGAGGCAGCCCACTCCCATGTCGTCTGCCATGGAGTGTGGTAGAGAGAGAAGATGGCACTGAGTGTGGGTGTGTTGGTGTTTTCTACAGCTGCCTCTGTAGTATTTTTTTCTTTTTTAATTGAGGATGGATTTGGGTACCTCTGTGCCCCTGGTCCCAATTGTTTCATATTTTACCATCCCATAGGAGAACGTCACAGGTGTGTATGTGGTGGGGGGTATTTAACATGTGTCTAAGAAAATGAGGTTTTCTTGTGGCCATGTAAGGAGCAGGGTGTGATGAAGTGGGCTGGGGAAGACAGTGGTAGTGATTGACTATCCCCTCTTCTCTGTAGAGCGAGTGATAGGCAGTGGTCATCCAGAGAAGGTGAGAGAGCCACAGTGACACTGCAGCCCAGATCAGCCAAAGCCAAAGTGCTTCCACCCACGCTGGAAATGCTGAAATTAGCCAACAGCAGGATTTCACAGGCAGCTGCTTCCCTTTAAAGGAAAGAAAAATAATTTGTTTTATATTAAAAATATTTAAACCTGGCCACTACAAATAAAATCCAATCAGTTATTCCTTCGTTCATCCATTTGTTCATAAATCAAACATATATGTGTTAGAGATCAATTCTGCTTGAAGCCCAGGGCTGGCCACTGGTCCAAGGGAACCAGATTTGAAAAGCCAGCCTTGCCCTCAGGCAGACAGACTCATACACAACTAACTATAATAATATCTAAAGAAATCACTAACTAGGATGGAAAAGTTAGTATATGGGATAAAATGAGTTTCTCATTTTTATGAAGTTTGATTAACAATATTACATCAAGTTGGATAATCACTAAAATCATAGAAACATTTTAAAAAGACACATTTTGCCTTCCCCTCTATCCCCTGTAGTTTTCTCTGCCTGGTTTCTTTGAGTAACCATTTTCTGCACATTTTTTTTCTAGGTTGGTCATTAGACAGATTCCTCTCTTTTCCTTTGGGTAAATTGTACTCCTTTCATTATGCAGGACTTACTGGATTAGGACTCAACATTCAGGAGCGTGTGTTCAACAGAAAGAAGTACCTGGATCCTCTGTGGTCCATCCTTAGTGCCTACCTCACTATCAAAAGCTTCTCCTGTTAGCTTTCTTATGGATCAGTGGGGTGGTGATTAGAAAGGCAAGAAGGGTGAACTAAGTAAAGTGAACTGATAGGTGTCCCCCAGAGGAACATTGGAAACATGGTTCATTGGGGATGTGTGCTAGACTAGCTACTCTGTTCCCACACCTTCTAGAGAGGAGAGAGCACAGGTATGGAGCTAGACCAACCTGGCTTTGAAGATTGTCTAAACTCTAGGAGAGTTATTTGACCCTTGTAAGCCTCTGTTTTCTCAACCGTAAAATGGAGTTGAAAGTAATAGCCTTGTAATAAGATTGTAGAGAAGACTAAATTGAAGAATTGGAGAATGTATACATATAAAGCACCTGCATGGTGCCCAGTAGATGGTGGCTAGTATGATTAGCTATTATTCCACAGCCTCTGTGACCTGGAGTAGAACCTTAGTGAGTGGCTCCAAGGATGAAGCAGGCAGGTAGAGAGGCTGGATTCTGTCAGTATGGATCACATTCCTTTCCCTTTAGCCTCCTTGTTAAGGCCAAGTCTGGAAGCACTGCCTGAGGCTCGGTCTGGTTGAGGCATGTAGTCCAGCCCACAGGTACTCTTGCTATTATGTGCTCCCAAGAACTGGCAACTGGGTAAAGAAGCCTCAGAAGGCAGAGAGCCCAAATGTCGTGGCCGCCTCCACTGTCTGTCTGTCTGATTTTTCCTAACACTCCAAGATTAACCCACATCCACGCCCTAGTTACTGATAGTTGTTTCTGTATGTTACCATGCTGAATACTGTAATTTGTAACCCTGAGCTCAAGTTGTGTTTTGATCTTTTTCTCTCATTTGGTTTCTCCCAAAGGGCTACTTGGAGGACCATCCCCCAAACCTAAGCCCCACACTGCCCTCACTGAGACCTGTTCCCATGGTGGGTTTAGAGATTCTCCTTTGCTTTTCAGTCTGACTTCATTTTTAAAAGCCAGCAGTAAGCAATTTCTATAGACTCCACCCCCGCAAACCGACTCCTACTGAATAAAGGCTAAAATACTGAGAAAATTATTTGTACTTGTGTTGCAGATGTAGAGATTCCTGGAATCTTGTGGGACATTCTGTTCCCCTAACAGAATTCCAGAACAGCATTAGGAGGACATCAACTCATTTGGGTTACTTGCCGGGACTTTTAGAAGTTAAGCAATCTTTGGCTAGCCTCTGTTTTATATTTGATCCTCAAAATCCAAATATAATACTTGGGAACATTGAGAGTGGAACTTCTTTCTCCCAAGCCAGATTGCGTTTTGTATATTTTTACCCTGCCTACTTAAATTACCTCTGATACTGCCTCTGGACAAGATAGAGACTTGGATTTCTTTGGATGGAAAACTGTTATGTACTTATCCTTTCTTGTTACCCTCCAGTCTGTGACGAGACTCTAGTAATTCAAGTGGGAGAGTCTGTGTCAGACCAAGCCCGAAACTCCTCATCTTCACTCTGGTGGTGTAAAAGAGAAACACACATACCTGCAGGGAGGGGCAGGCGCGGGGGGTGGGGGGAGCTCTTCAGGGTGGTGAAGCTGCAGCAAGCAGTAAGTCACTAGCTTTGCCAGCAGTAAACCTAGAGGAGCATTGCGCTGCAGCAAGCCGAAAGTTAATCCCCTCCAGAAGAGCAAGATAAATTTAAGGGCAAATTGCTTGCCTGCCCCTCCTTCCTCTTCCAGTATCTGTCTGACTGACCCTTGAGGTTGGTGGATAATAAACCTTTCAGTCTTGCCTCCTATTTCCGAGAGTTTGTAGATTATGGCCAACTCCTACTAGGATATTTTAGCGGTGAGAAGCCACAGGGGTGCCATGTTCTGGACCTCCATTTCCAGCCATGTTCCTGCCACCTCCACTTGCTTGGAGATCTAGCTGCCACTCCAGTCCCATAGCTGGTCCTGTCATCTAGGCACAGATATTCTCATGAGATTGTCTTGATGTCATTGAAGGTAGGGAAGGTTAGCATTCCACGGTGCTATTGTGAGGACTGTGTACAATCTTTTCCTAGATGGCTTTGCCATCTGTCAGGTGGAAGTCTTAACACTTCTCCAGCACCATTGACCTCGGTTTAAGGAACTGTTCTAGGTGGTTAATGCTGAATAAATGGAAGTACTCTTTCTGGTCCAAAGGCTCTCTGACCTCAGAAGAGCAACCCAGGTTCCCAAAGTTCTTTCTACATGAGCTCCGCCATTCAAGCAGGAAGTATTTAGTGAGCTCTTCTGGAGAGCCCAGCACCTGTGACTGGAGTCAAAGCTGAGAATTATAATGGAATTGCCAATTCCACTTTAGGCTTGGGTTTCAGTTCCAGATTGAGTTCTAGCAAAGGTGGAATGGAGTGAATACAGTAATAAGAACGCTGAACTAGAAACTTAGTCCTCACTCAGCCACTGTCTAGATTGTGACCTAGGACAACTAGTTTGGCAAACCAATCAGCTACCTAGCTCTAGACCTCTGTTTCTTCAATGGGACAAAGAGGAGGTGGTCCTCTGGTGCTACCAATCTTTGCTCTATGTTCATACTTGTCACACATGCAATAAACCCAGATTTGTCTTGCATTTTTTTGGGGTAATGCCATAACTAGCTTGTAGGTTTCATTTTCTTAACTCACTTTTAGGGGGAAGTCTGTTCTTCAGACCTACTGCTGTTGAGAAGGGGTGTTTGTGCTCCCTGCTTGCCATGGCATCATTCAGCTCTGTACTTTTCAGGCTCTACTCTGTGGGCTAAAGGGTTAGTGGGCTTCCTTCTGGTAACCGACTCTACTTCTGTTTTACATTCTGAGACTCAGCTGAGATTTTGTTTGAGAAAAGGGCTCCACAGTCAGATAATGAGAGTCTGAAAATCTCTAGTTTGGACCCGTTGCTATTGTTCTTAGCGCCTTTGCCTGGTCTTGCTGCTTCTGCTTGCCTTCAGTATTCTGGTGCGTTTTCCAGGGTCTGCCTTCTTCATCTGCTCTTCTCACCTTCTCCTCAGGTGATTTTTTCTTTTTCACTCTAGGTTTTTTAATCATCACTTCCCAGATATCTCCACCGAGATGGAAAACTTGATTTCTCCCAAAATGAGCCATCATCTTCCCACCTCCACCCTTTACCTCTCAGACCTCATCTCTCTTCCATATTCTCCATCTCTTTGGGTGGCACCATCAACCACCTAGCCTCCCGACTTAGAAACTTGGGACCTGTCCTAACTTCTGCCTCTCCTTACCCCACATCACCACTCCCACTGTTGGGTGTCCGTGGCATCTCTCCAATGAATCTGCCTCTGCCTGCTCAGGCTCTGATGTTCCCTTTGCTGGCAAAGTAATCTTTCTACAATAGAAATATGATTGTGTCTGCCCTCTGTTTGGAACCTTTGCCCGGTGCCGCATTTCCTATTGGTGAGGTCTAAACTCCTTGGCACAGCAGACAAAGTTCTTTGTGATCCAGTCCCTGCTTGCTTTTCTCGTATTCCTCTTCTACCTTGCACTTGATGGTCCTGCAGTATCTAAGTTCATGTGGTCCTTGAAATGCATCATGCTGTCAACAACTCATCCTTCCCACGTGCTATTTCCCCTGTCTGGAATGCCCTTCAACCCTTGTTGACTTGTGGAATTACTGTTCATCCTTAAAAGGGTGGGCTTAGTAGTCAGCTTCAATGACGCAGAGGTACTCATTTCCTCCCCTGTGTACTGTACCTTCGCAGTATCACTTATCACAAAGTATAACAATTTGTTTGCATGTCTGCATACCCTTCAGGACCTCAAGTTCCTTAAAACAGGACTGTACCTCTATCCGCATTTCTAGCCACAGTGCCTAGCTCAATGTCTGAGACATGGTTGATGCTCAGCTAAGCTGAATTCTCATGGAAGGTAGCTGAGTGCTGAATTACCAAATTATAGGATTCCTTAGTGATAAAGAGGTAACTCACTTATTTTATTCTAAGTTGTCAAAATAGTCATATGTTTTAAAACAGCCAGTCATCATTCTACCTGGAGAGGAATAAAGCAAATGGGAAACCAAAACTAGGAAGAAAGGCATTTGGCATTAGGTGCAAATTAAAACACCTAGGTAAATAGTAAGAGAGACACGGTGGGGGATTTTGGTGTGAGTTCCTCAGGAACTATTTGTAACTAATACTTTTTAATTTTTTAAATTTTTTTAAATTTTTTTATTTTTTGGTATGCGGGCCTCTCACTGTTGCGGCCTCTCCCGTTGCGGAGCACAGGCTCCGGACGCGCAGGCTCAGCGGCCATGGCTCACGGGCCCAGCCGCCCCGCGGCACGCGGAATCCTCCCAGACCATGGCACGAACCCGTGTCCCCCGCATTGGCAGGCGGACTCTCAACCACTGCGCCACCAGGGAAGCCCGTAACTAATACTTTTAATTGATGTTTTCCTAGAGCTGTGAATGTTCTGAGGTGTGGCTGATTTGTTTCCTTTTGTTTTTACCTTTCAACTGGCTTTACCTTTGCATAGATTATCTTCTCTGGTCCCATTTTAATTCCAGTTGCTCATGGTGTGCTACCCAAGTAAAGCAGTTGGGGGTCCTTTGGGATTTCATAGCCTTTTGATTAAAAAATGCATTCTAGTGAAACCCCTTTAAACTATGGGGCTTAAAAACCTCATGGATAATCAAATGAGTTGAAGAAATGGTGCCCTCCAGGAAAACATACTTCAGTTTATAAAGTATTTCCCTCAGATGTCTTAGTAGGAAAGGGGATATTTTCTGAGAAACACACTAGCAGCGTGGGTTGTGTTAGAGGCAAACCCCCTGAGAGCCCCTTTAAGGTCTGGGTCAGCACTTCAGCATTTGAATAATCCATGGTTCCTGGAGCTGTTCCTCTCTGAGGTCCCTCTGCCCAAGAGATTTTCTTCCTTGAGGAGTTTGTATGAGGAGGGGAGCTGAGGTTAGATCCTTGCTTTTACAGGTAAAGGCAGTACATTACTTCTTTAGGTGAATGCAGCAGAAGCTGACTTGCAGTGAGGGAGCCATGGGGTAGTTAACCCACCTCAGGCCACTGCAAATTTTTAGACAATCTAATTGGGCACAGATAATTTCTTTTTCTTTTAAAACTTAACATTGGAATTTTACTATTAAACATTCGATAATCATATTTAAACATTTGATACTTTAGAGGAGGGACATTTAATCTTAACTATAGCTGCTAGATTGTTCTAGCAGTCACTAAAACACACATTTGGGATACTAGGTGGATGCTCACCTTTCATGTGAGAAACTGAGATTGGTAGAGAAGCAAAATACCTTGAGAGTAATATCTCATTTTTTTCTAACACTTTCTTTTCTTCATATTCTTTTTTTAAAATTTTATTTTTACTTAAGTACAGTTGATTTACAATGTTGTGTTAATTTCAGGTGTATAGCAAAGTGATTCAGTTATACATACATGTATATCTTTTTTTATATTCTTTTCCCTTATAGGTTATTACAAAATATTGGGTAAAGTTCCCTGTGCTGTGCAGTAGGTCCTTGTTGGTTACCTATTTTATATATAGTAGTGTGTATATGTTAGTCCCAAACTCCTAATTTACCCCTCCCTGGCATGGACAGTTTCTTAATCAGATGTAAAGTGTGAATAAAGCTTCCTCAGGAGGTTTTGCTAGGGTGTTTTTTTTTTTGTCTGTGTTAGGCAACCTGAATAAGAACAATGGGCTTGTTATGATCTGCAACATCAGCATAAATCCCCAGACCCCTCTTCCATTCAGTTTGCCATACCTAGTCCCTTCCATCTAGAAATTCTGAAGCTCCCCTGTGGTGTTTCTCCATGGTCTAGAAAGCCTGCTTCAAGATCTCTACTACACTTCATTCAAGGCCACGTGGAAGGAGGGTCAGCCAGTGGTCACTTGGGAAGAGGCTTGGACAGCATGTCCAGAGACAGGGCTGCAAGCTCCTTAAGGACACGGGTGCCTCTCTACACTGATGGTTTGCTTTTTTGTGTTTTTCTTTTTCTTTTTGTTTTAATTGCAATATAGTTGATTTACAACGTTGTGGCAATCTCTGCTCTACAGCAAAGCGACTCAGTTTTACACATAGAGACGTTCTTTTTTTCATATTCTTTTCCATTTTGGTTTACCCCAGGAGACTGGATATAGTTCCCTGTGCTATACAGTAGGACCTTGTTGTTTGTCCATTCTGAATGTAATAGTTGTGGTTTTTTTTCTTAAGTCAAAGTCACTAGGTTATGATTTACCAAGAATGAAATCCACTTTATTAGGTGGACAGTTCCATGAATGTTAACAGCATAGACAACTCTGCAACCATCACCACCATCGAGATGTAGAATATTTCTGTCATCCCAGACAGTCATCTCTGACCTCTGCGTAGTGAATCCTTTTCTGCTATCTTAGAAACACCTGACAACCACTGAACTCTTCCTTATTCTAATAGTTTTGCCACTTCCAGAATATCACATAAATGGAAGCGCAGAGTATGTAGACCTTTGAGTCTGGCTTCTTTCACTTTTCGAAATGGTGAGATTTATCTATGTTGTTGCATATACAGAGTCTAAAGGACTCTGTGTATCTCTGTGCTGTGGGCGGTTCTTGATTATTGCACTTCGGGTAAACTCTCCTTCCTGGACTTTAAAAATCTTCCTAATTACTTCTGCTTATTTAGCCAGTCTTGGCTGCTATGGCTGCATACCAGCATGAACCTCCACTGTAGCCACATTAGTTGTCTTACCATCATGGACGTAGTATAGCCTTTCTTGCACCCTTTGCAGCGGCTGTTTCCTGTGCTTGGAATGGTTTTCCCTGCCTGCACCTTGTCAGCCTAGACAATTACAACTCTTCCTTTAGGACCCCATGAAATCGTCCTGCCCTGCTGGCGGAATCTTCCCCTAAGTCCTTGCTGGTCTTCCTCTATCCCCTCTACGCCCCCTGTGCTTTGCACACGCCTCTGAGAGCACTTTTCATGCTGTGGTGACTATTGAGCAATAGACATTCTCACCTCCTCCAGACCATGGACTCCTTGAGGACAGGAAGTTCATCTGACTTAACTTTTCAAGTTTCAGGCAAACTCCTGCCACACCGTACGGACTTAACCTGTCTTTGTTAAATGAAAAATTACACCTTTGCCTTTTCTCTTTCTGTTTCTTTCCCATGAAATGTTTCCTGTATCTTCCTTGTACCAACTCAAATCCCGTCTGTCCTTCCAGGTCTAATATGGAGTTAGTCTCCTCCCTGAAGCCTTCCATGTGCACTCCAGATTTCACTCAACTTGCATCTTATCTCTTGAGATGCTCTCAGTATCTTGTCACTTAGTCCGTCTCTTAACCACACAGGGCACTGCCTCTCACTGTGGCTTTTGCTTCATTTTCAGTTGTCCTGCTTCCACAGCCTGGCTGTAAGGTATGGAAGGCAGAGGCTTTGCCCTAAGCTTCTTTGTGTCCTTAAAATACCTGGTATAATGTTACCTTTTTCACCTCCTGGCTGAGACTTCCTCAAACCTTCAGAATGACCATTACCTCTTCTATGCTGCATTGTATACTATGTAGAATTCTGTTATGGGATTCCCACACTTCATTGAACCTAATGATGTACCCATTCATGACACATTATGAACTCCTCCAAGGCAGGGACCAAAGCACAGGCTTTAGACTCAAACAACCTCAGAAACCAAATTCCAGCTTCTCTACTCACTAGCTGAATGAAGTTCACTTAATAAGGATCAGCAACACCAGCTGCAGTAACAACTCCACAATCCCAGTGGCCTAACATCCTAAGGTTTATTTCTCTATTACGTTGGTCAAATGTGGGTCTGTAGGGCATGGCAGGGGTTCCTGTACCCCACACAGTCCTTCAGGAGCTCAGTGCCCTTCTATCCTGTGATAAGCCCATCCTAAGCATGGATTATCACTTCCAAATGGAAGAGCAAGCATGGAAGATAATGCAGGGGCTTTTATTGCCTGGCCTAAAAGTTACAGATATATCACTTTTACACGTACGCCATCGGCCAGAATTCAGCCATATGGCCTCAATCTAACAGCAAGGGAACCTGGGAAATGTATTCTTCCTGTGCTCTTCCTGTGCTCCCAGGAGAAAAATGCAGTAGATTTATGTTACATATATAGTTGACCCTTGAATCACAAAAATATATCCAGTTGGAACTCAAGTTTGTATTTCTAAAGGGAAAGGCAGAATGGATATTGAGGTAGGCAGCTAGCATTCTATGCCTCAGGGATGGAGGATATTTACTTATTAGATTATTTTAAGGGTCAAATAAGGTAATGTATAAAAATTATGGCCAATAAGTGGTAGTTATTGTCATTATAAGCACAGTTGTTATTTGTATGCCGAGCATACACTCAAGGCATATTTGAAATAAAATGTTGATTAGAAAAGTAAGTGTTGACCTGAATTCAGTTACTTCATTTTCCATTATTTTCTTCTAATCATTCAGTATTGATTCTTTTAGATATTGAAGATCCTGTTTTTCTAGAGAGGTGCTTACTAGTTGATATTAGGTAAGGGTTATTTTTTTCATAAAATTTTGTTGAGCCCATGGTCACCTGCACTTATGGCAGTAGGCAAGAGGACTAATGACAGTGAATGAGACAGGAAAGCAGGGGGCTAAGATTTGGGAAATTTTAGTCTTAGCTCTGCCACTAACCAACAATAAAGCTTAGGGAAATACCCTATCATCTCTGGAATTTTGTCCCCCTCAACTGTAAAGTAGGCTTCCTTCCATCGCCCACTTTATGGGCTCCCATATTATTACATGTGCTCCTGGTTTTGTCTCCATGTTATAATCTCTTATAAAAAGAGAGAAGCTATGTTTGACTTGCTTCATAAGTGTCCAACACTGTAACACATATGTGTGAGTGAGGATATCAGCCTAGGGCATAGGACACCTGGTTTCTTGTCCTTATTCCACCTCCCATAAGCTGTGTGAACTTGGATAGGTCACCTGCACTTTCAGGTCTTGTACACTTTGGGCTCCAAAATGATGGGTTGGCTTATATGGTCTCTGCAGCTCTAAAGTTCTGGTGTTGCAGGGTAGCAACCCACGGCCTTCGCCACACATACCTCTGCCCCATCACACTGATGCTGCAATATAATTGCTGGTGATTTCCTACTGGCTGAAGTCATTGTCATCAGTTCTGCATGCCTCTTAAAAGGCAGTAAACTGGCCCTTCACACCTGTGGCCAGTGTCTGGTTTCTGGTTCCTTTCATCAACACCAGCCTGAATCTTGAACCGCGTGCTCTGGCCCATTTCACATTGTACATCTTCCCAAATGTCAGATCCTTCATGGCCTGCTTGGGTCCACTCAGCAGCCCTAAGCAAGTTAAATAACCTTTTTTGAACCTCAGCTTTACAATTATAAAAGGAGTATGATGATTTATACCATAGAGGACTTCTGATGATTACTAAAAATAAGAGTATAAACTCCTGGCACATATAAGCCCTGGAGAAAGGTAACTATTATTATGTCTATCATTGCTGTTCAGGGCCTCGCTTTATCCTCCAGAGCCGTAAAAAGGAATCTAGGATGCATGGAGGTTTGATCATCAGATCCATGTGAGCAGGTCTCCAAATTCCAGTTCTTAAAGCAAAACTGAAGCAGAGGGTGGCAGTGGGGGAGTGGGGGGTGGGGTGGGGGCACGATCCTGAGGGAGTAGGACAGACTGGTCTCAGATCCTCTGAGTCCCAGGGTTTGACGGATTGTGAAACCAGAGTGGGGAACACCTATGAATTGCCTGGCTCTTTGCTCATAGGTGGGCTCCATGAGTAATAGGTGCCCGTAATTGTGCCCCAGGAGTATTCAATGTCATCTCCCTCCTTCCGAAAAACATATCATGAGCTGAGTAAAAGAAACTTGAGAAATTTTATGAGGATAGACTTTTCAGAGAGGTACATTTCAAATCAGCTTTATTTCACTATGAATTAGCCCAGTTAATGCCGATCTCTTGGGACTGATAAGAAGTTTAAGCAACATCAATAATAAAATTAACAATGTTATCATGTATATCTTAAAACATCCCTCCAAAAACAAGGTAGAATGCCGACCATCCCCACCAGCTTAATTGTTTGCTGTTGCGATTAATTGGGTAATTTATAAAATTTATTATTCCCTTCTGGCCAGCAGAGCCTTTCTATTGAGGAATGTAATAGATGTAATTTGGGTTTTTAAACCAAAAAGGGAGATCAAGCCAAAGGCTCATAAAAGACTCTCTAAATCTCTAAAGGATCCCTGCTCAGCCCTAAGCTAGGTTAGGTTATCCCAGGGGTATGTATCCCTATGTTAGCAAGAGGTCAGGGAGAGAGAAGGACTGTGGAAGCAGATGCTGACTTTCCTAAAGGCCACCCTGGGTAAGGAGCATGAATACTGCTTTTCAGACTTGTAGGGAATTCTTTACTAGCAGCTTATCTCTCTTCCAATTGACAGTGGAGACGGTAACACGCTGGAAGGGCAGTTCATCTATCCCCCCGTGCTCTGCACACTTGGAGGCATTTTTCCCCAAAGTAGAAAAATCCTAAGCTCGTAAACAATTGGGACATCTGCCAGTGTTCTGGGGCAATGGGATGAGTCATCCAGGAAATCCAAGTGATCTTTTTTTAAGGAATATTTCAGATGATTTAGGGGCAATCTGGGCAGGGCTCTGAAATTGGCACACTTTTGTGCTGCCCTAAATCTCATGAATGTGCCCTAGGCTGTCTGGTACCACGACCTCTGTGAGCTCCTCCACAGTGGGGACCTTCCCTCATGCCTCTTTGTCAGTAGGTCAGGTGCTCCCCATCGCTGTGCTGTCTGCTGTTCAGTCACTGGACATGACTCCTGGGAAGAGCAAAAAGAAGGACCCTTATCTCCTGGAGAGCTGCTTGAATTGCCCTCCAGGCTCACCAACTTGGATGAGATTTTCATTTATCAACAGCAATCAGGTTTGAAGTTAAACTTCAGGGCAGAGGAACAGGAAGGATACCTTCTCCCTGCCCCTTCAGGTCGTGGCCATGTCTTGCTTGACTTTGGGAGGTTCTGGTGCCTAACACAGTGCCTGGTACTTAGTAGGCACTCAGTAATGTTTGCTGACAGAAGGTCATTTCCAGCAGAAGGATAAAGTGGAGGACTATCTCCTTGTTTGAAATCCATCTGACTTTATTGCCAAAAGTGGACTTGTTTTTCTGCTTCTTTTTGTCACAATCGGAAGTCTATGAATAAATGGAATTCCTGGGTGTACCCTCCGGGGATGGTTAGTTAGGAAGTCCAGGACCACTGGCTCTTCAGTTCTTACAGTTACAAATTGATGCAACTTGTAATGGGACTAATGTTCACACAGGACAGCTTCTAGAATTGCAGGTACAATTCGCAGACATTCATCAACTGTGGACTGGATCCCATACCAGGTGCTGATGGAAAACAAAGATGAGCAAAGAGAATGTTTGTTTCTAAGTTTCTCACAGTCCAGAGTGGGAAGCAGTCACTTCAACAAATGAGTGTAATGAGTTGCAGTGAAAGATCCAGTAAAGGGATTTCAGAGCATCCTGGGAGTGCAGGAGAGAGATTGGCAGAGGGCTGTGCAGGGGTGGGGCTTTTAAAAGATGTGAAATGTAAGCTCGCCTTTCAAAGATGATTAGGACTTTGCTGGGGGTGGGGGTGTCATTTCAGACATTGGGACCAGCAGGTTCCAACTCCGTTCATTCAAGGAACATTCAAGGCCATGGTGGTTCGGAAGAACAGCAAACAGCGCTTATCGTAGGGCATGGGGAGAAGGGGCCTTGGATAGGGCAACGAGGGGGGTCTCAGGCCACATCGTGCGGGAGTCTAGCACGTAAGGTTAAAACATTTGGATTTTACCCGATGAGCTTTCATTCATTTATTTACTCAATAAATATTTTGTTGGGGGGTCTACCGTGTGCCAAGCATGGTGCCGAATGTTGGTGAGGCTTCACATGAGCAAGACTAGGAACATATACTCCTGGCACTGAGATTCTAGGGGAGGGACAGACAGTAGGGAAGTGAACAAACATATGAAGAAGCAGACTGTGGTAAGTGCTGTGAAGGAACTAAAGAGGGTGATGAACAAGAAATAGTGGGGTGATTTCTTTAGATAGAAGAGCTTTTTAGGGGGCGGAGTGATTAAACTGTGCAGTCATTCAGCCAGGATAGATTGAGGGGGAGTAATTAGCAAGAAGAGCAGATAGGAGGCTGGGGTATTTGGTTGGGAAAGGCTTGGAGATGGAGTGGGGGTGGATAGGTGAGGTATTTCAGCAAGAGATTTTACAGGCCTCAACACACAAGATCGTGGGGAGGGATGCTTCTTGGCCAACTCTCAATGTTATGACATGGGAATTCTCCCCTTTTTTAAAAAAAACGATTTAGGGGGCAGTTAAATATGGAGCTCAGGTGAGGGAAGGGAGTTTGGGAGTCCACAGCGCATAAATCATAACATAGGCCCATTAGGTGGGGTCATATCTTACACCCCACTGATGTGGGATCTTCCTCTTGTCCCCACCTTGCCGATGGTGACCCTGCGCTACCAACAGCAGTAATAACGCTTTTTCTTCCCTGCAATTTCTAGTCATCAGCCCCTTGGAGGCTTGTGGGCAGATCAGAATGGATCCTATAGCCCCATTTGCTCTCAGTTTCCTTCAAAGTTGTGGGCAGGTGTTGCTATTGAAACAACATGTCACGGGTCAGAACAGCATAGTGCAGGTAAGAACAATTGTACTGTGAGGGGATCGTACAGCACCAGAGCCCATAGACTATTCATCGCAGGGAGCATTGGTTTGCGTGTTTTTATTTGTATTTCTAAACGTAATTCACATGTCTAGTCTGGGATTCTCAGAGACTCTTGGAGCTGGAATGTCCTGGGTGGGTCATCTGGTCCAGCTTCCTGTGTTCAGTACTGAGAAGGGTCAGCATGAGCACCATCTAACGGATGTGGCAAACTGAGGTCTAAAGAGTTCGAGTGATGTTTTCTGTGTTGGTCAGCTAGCACTTTGTGTGTGTGGACTAGAAGACTGGTCTCCTGACTCCTGGCTCAGTGCTCTTCCCATGATGCCATGCCTCAAGTTGGGGGAGGCACTTGGGGGAGGGAGCAATAGCACCCAGGCAGGAATAGGACTCATGGTAGATGCGGCGACACTTCCTAAAGTAGAGTTAGAGTCCTAGACTGTGACAGCTGGCAGAGGCCTTTGAGGACATCAGGAATGGCTCCCCAAGTGGAGAGATAGGAACACGGAGGTCCAGAGACAGGGGTGACTTTCCCTAGCTCACATAGCCAACAACCAAGGATGTGGACACGGTTGTGCTTTCTTCATGCCAGTGGTTCCTCACCCTGGCTGGGCAGCAGAATGAGCACTAAGAAAGTACCAGTGCTTGGTCCTCACTCCAGAGGCTCTCATGTGATTGGAACCCAGGCATAGTTTTTGTTTTTGTTTTTTTTTAAAATTGTCATCAGCTGAATCTAATGTGTTACCAGGCTTGAGAACCACTGTCCTTTCCCATGACTATCTCAAGACTCACAACCCACTCTCCTGGAGAAAGGTTGACGGGGGTTTCGGTAGTCTTGATTATGTGGGGTACCCCATACGTCCAGATGCTTCACACAATTGCGGATCAGCTTAGTTTACTGTCTGGTTTCCAGGTACTGGCACAATTTCCAAAGGCCATCAACAGTAATAAATGTAGGTGTCTGTGGGTCAGGAGAAAGAACTGAGAAAAGATATGAGTACCAAGGAAAGTATTGAAACCATGAATTTCTTATTTAAAAAAAGCTACCAAGTCACCATCTTCCCTGAAGCATTGTATAGCTTTCTTCCCTCTGTCTTGGAAATAAGGCTCATGAACCCTACCCTTCCTTCCCTCCCCCCTCCTCCCTCCCTTGTAGAGCTTTTCCAAGACACAAATGGGACAATGACTTCCTCAGGCTTTTTGAATTCCATTCAGAAAGCACAGGTGATTTAACCCGTGTCTGCCTACTGCTCCACCTGCTTACAGCCAGCATATTCTTTTGTGCACCTTGTCAGCTCCATGCTCTGAATTCAGCCCCTGGCAAATGTCTGTAGTTCCTAAGGACATCTCTCCTTGGCACTGCAAAGCGTACCCCACCCCAACCCACCTCTCCGGGGTCTCCTAGAAGTCACCTCATGCTATGTCTGTGTCACTTTGGAATCTTTGGAAGGTAGTATGATTTGGAAGGAAGGTAGTATGAGTCCTTCCCTTTCTGCCACAGGGTCTTTGCACATGCTGTCCTGTCTGCCTGAAAAGTACTCAGATCTAATTTATCATTTATTTGTGTGATAATTTGATTAGTGTATGTCTCCCCCCCCCCCATTAAATGGTAGGATTTCTGAGGGCAGGTAATATAGCTCTTTTATTTCTCAGTATATTTCTGGCACTTAGTATGGCATATAGTAGATAGTCAATAACTACTTATTGACTAGATGATTGAAAAAATGGATGAATGAGGCACAGTTTCTTTGGGGGATTTAATGGAATAGTATGTGTAAAAGCATTTTATAAACTATAAAATTATTGTTATTCTCGTAATCAGTCTGCTTTCTTAAGATGTCTGTTCCTTGTTGAGATAACACTGTAAAGAAATACTGGCTGGGATCAAGAACTACACGTGTTACGGATTAAAGATTCTGATCACCAGAAGGTTGTCACTTCTGTCTGGGGCTGTTCCATCCTATTTTATGTCAACATAGACTCACTTAAAGGAAAGAATTAGATGCCAGAAATGGGTAATTTTTGTCTTCCTCAGCTGCAGGATCTTTTCAGTTGGTTTGCTGAGATGGTTTCAGAAAGGAATTTAAAATTTTTGAGTGCCATCAAGGACCAGGAGTTCTCTGTATTGGCATTTAGTTCATCTTTACAGTAATTCTGAAGGCAGACATGACCCAACCTTATTGAAAATGAAGAGCAATTAAGTAATTTGCTCAAGGTCTCACAGTTAAGAAGTGGGTGGTGTAGAATGCAAGCCAGAGTATGTCTGTGTCTAAGGCCCTTGATCTTACCACTGTATGTGCTGGCTCTTCAGTAAAACTCAAGTGGCCAGGGCACCAGCAGACTTTGGTATAGAAAACCCAAACCTTGGGCTATTAACAGATAGGAAATCTGAACCACAAAGAAGTTCAAGTGATTTCCTCCCAAAGTAATAGCAAAAGATTGCAGTACATCTGGAGGGCTTGAACCCAGATCTTGACTATCCCAGCCTAATGATATTTAAATTATGCTTGTCTGACATAAAAATATATTGCAACTTGTTAAAAAATGTACTGCCTGCTGGTAAGTGCTGTCAGTTGCTTCCATTTTAGTCTTTTTCCTTGTCTTGTTCTACTTCATGTTACTCTAAAAGATACTGCACAGCCCCATTAAGCATTTTTTGACATCTGTTACTTTTTAAAATCTAACTGCTTTATTGTTTTATTAACTATTTTTATTGAAAAAGTAATACACGCATGGTAGAAAAATCCAAATGATACAATAGGGCATATGGGAAAATGAAAGTCTCTCTCTTGCTTGCAGATCCCCTCTCGCCATTACAACTTTCTTAGGCATCATTTTGGAAATATTCTACCTAGATGCAAATATATATTAAAAACTACACACACATATACAGTTAAGCATACCCCTCCTAATGGCCAAAAATAATTCTGTGTGTTGCAGAAGTGATAATGTGTATCATCAAACATTTCTCTCTAATGCTACCCAAATTCTTATTTTCACACTCTAGTTGCCTTCTGTTTATTATGGTATTGATATGGTTGGGATTCATGATTGGTGGTATAAGGAACTTGGCAGCACCAAGGCATTTGGCAAGAAAAATCCTCCCTTTTCTTCTAGTTGTAATTAAAAGCCTGTTGCAAAATGAAATAAATCTGGTAGTTCAAATGAGTAGATATTTATTAGGCTAATAGAAGTGCCCTGGTATAAGCAGCATGAAGAGCTGGGAAATAACAACCTGGCTGTTCCACCAGCAGTGTGGTCCATGATAAGTCACTTCATCTCTTTGAGGTTCAGTTTTCTTACCAGTAAATTCAGAAAGTGAGCCTAGATAACTTTGCTAGGTCCCTTCCTGCTCTGCTACTTTATGGCTCTATGGATTCTGGTTAAGAAAACACCATGCTGGAAATAGAGAACCTAGGGCTTTACTTCATTGGAGTCATTAATTCTCTTCATCAAAATGGTTCTAGTTCTTGTAGGTACACAGTAGGATTACACTCCCGCCCCCTCTGATGGTAGTCATAGCCATGTGACTTGCTGGTGGTCCATGGAATGTGAGTGGATGTAATATGCTTCATTCCCAGACAGAAGCTTTAAGAGTCAGTGCATGATTCACTGTGTTCTCCTTTTCTGTCTCAGTATTCATGCACTCAGGGAGATGCAGCCCCCTTCAGTCTGGGTCCCTAAGTGAGAACCATGTAGAACAGAGCATCAGCTAAACCACGATGGACCTATAGTGTGAGCAAGAGATAAACTGTCCTAGTTTTAAGCCAACGAGACTTGGAGACTATTTGTTATTGACGCTTCTCCTGCACGGCTTGACCAGCAATCATGTGAAGGATAGGTATGTCTGAAAAGTCAGAAACTTCAGAGCAATGACAGGAATCTCCCAGTATGCATATCGCTCACTTTGCACATATGCAGGATTTTTCAGCGATCTTCCTGGCCATTTTTAATGCCTAGTAGAATCTGTAGTTGTCTTTCTCCCCGCTTTCATCATCTTTCTTCTTTTTTGTTCATCGCTGTTCCCTTTTAATCTGTTTCCTAAACTTGTGACCCATGTCCCTATTTTATATTCCATCTTCTGAGAACTTGCTCTCTCCTCTCCCATTCCCTCCTGTGCCTCTCCTTTCCCTACAAAGCCTTTTCTTGACACTTATCCCCTGACAATTGCTTCCCTGGGTCTGCCTTTTAGCTTCAGAAAGCCCCATGTGGTCCCTACCTCCAGGTTTTTTCATGTATCTTCCTTCTTTCTTTTGGATCCTATCTAATCTGTTCTGTCTGAATTCTCTAATCAAATGGACAAACACTTCCTCAAATACATTTTGGGCCATTCCCATCCTCCTTGACCTCCTTACTGCCCCTGAGATGGCAGATGACACCTCTTTCTTCTTTGGTAACTGTCAATTTCAGTGAATCTTTCATTTCTGGGGGCTCTTCCAAATTATGGGCATTCACTTTTATTTCAGTTCAACTAACATTTCCTGAATCTCTCCTTTGAAAGGGTCACTGTGCTGTCAGTGAGAAACCTACAGGCTGTCTGGCAGTCAGGGATAGGGCTGAGGAGTAATGCACCATATGAGTGCTAGAAATATTTCTGGAATGCCAGTATAGATCCAGCTCTGTTTTGTGTTTACCAGGCAATTACCAGATGTCAGGTCAAAGGATACCCACTGATAAGTGAGCACATACCTGAATCAGAGCTGTGGTCAGGAGCCATGCACAGAAACTTCATACTGAGTTGGCCAAAAGATTCATTCTTTTTTTTCTGTAAGGTGGCTGTAGTAGCACTTAGTTGTCTTTAACTTCATTCGAAACAATTTTGTTAGGTTGTATGTGACAGCTGTCATATCAATGTGCATTTACAAAAAAACATCAAAATTGGAGAATTTTTGTGTAGCCATTTTAATATTGAAGATGGAAGGAAAAAGCAACATTTTTGGCCTATTATGCTTTATTATTTCAAGAAAGGTAAAAATGCAACTGAAATGAAAAATAGATTTGTGCAGCTTATGGGGAAGGTGCTGTGACTGATCAAACGTGTCAAAAGTGGTTTGCAAAGTTTTGTGCTGGAGATTTCTCACTGGACGATGCTGCACGGTCAGGTAGACCAGTTGAAGTTGATAGTGATCAAATCGAGACATTAACTGAGAATAATCAATGTTATACCACGTGGGAGATAGCAGACACACTCAAAGTATCCAAATCAAGCGCTGAAAATCATTTGCACCAGCTTGGTTATGTGAATCGCTTTCATGTTTCAGTTTCGTGTAAGTTAAGTGAAAAAAAACCTTCTTAACCGTATTTCCACATACGATTCTCTACTTAAACGTAACGAAAAACGTTCCATTTTAAAAACAAATTGTGACAGGCAATGAAAAGTGGATACTGTCCAATAATGTGGAACGGAAGAGACCGTGGGGCAAGCGAACCACCACCAACCACACCAAACGCCGGCGTTCATCCAAAGAAGGTGATGTTGTGTATATGGTGGGACTGGAAGGGAGTCCTCTATTATGAGCTCTTTCCAGGAAACCAAATGGTTAATTCCAACAAGTACTGCTCCCAATTAGACCAACTGAAAGCAGCACTCGAGGAAAAGCACCCAGAATTAGTCAGCAGAAAACACATAATCTTCCATCAGGGTAACACAAGACTGCGTGTTTCTTTGATGGCCAGGCAAAAACTGTTACAGCTTGGCTGGGAAGTTATGAACTATCCGCCGTATTCACCAGGCATTGCACCTTCCAGTTTCCATTTATTTAGGTCTTTACAAAATTTTCATAATGGAAAAAATTTCAATTCCTTGGAAGACTGTAAAAGGCACCTGGAACAGTTCTTTGCTCAAAAAGATAAAAGTTTGGGGAAGATGGAATTATGAAGTTGCCTGAAAAATGGCAGAAGGTAGTGGAACAAAAGGGTGAACATGTTGTTCAATAAAGTTCTTGGTGAAAATGAAAAATGTGTCTTTTGTTTTTACTTAAAAACCAAAGGCACTTTTTGGCCAACCCAGTAGAAGCTGATGAGGTATCAGAAAATGGGAATTTGAAGAGGAAGTAGGGGATTGTGTAGCCAAATTCCGATGGTCAGAGTTCTGCTGGCGGGGAGATTCCCACGAAAGAGCTGGGCGCACCTTCAAAGTTTTGCTGTGGTGTGAATTAAAGGTGCTGCCTGATAACTGACACTTTCAAACCAATAAGAGGGGAACATACATGCAAGTTGTTCTAATTCAGAGTGGGTTGAGACACCAGTCATAAATGGCAGTAGAGCAAGGGAAGCATTTCTTCTGACTGGGGCAGCCATAGAGTGCTCAAGTAAAGAAGGCTGTGCAGAGGAGATCTGAACTGGCTTCATCCCGAAACTGGGGGCAGTAAGTCTTATCACGCAGGTGATGGTGGGGAGTTATGGAGAGAGGTTACTTTGAGGTAGAGGGTCAGGCACATGGAGGCTTGGCATGTGCTTGTGAAATTTCATCAGCTGCAGAAGAAGGGGTGAGAGAGGGAAGAGGCAAAGAATGTCTTCCACTGTCTGTCTCCTTGAATGCTGATTTCTTTCTCTTTCCTTTGAGATTAAGCTTGTCTCCAATGGTGGCCTTAAGCATGACTCTTCTGAGGCAGGCTGTAATTCTAAAATGAAGGGAGTGGGTTTGCAAAGTGACTAAGAGTGTAGATTCTGGAGTGGGATAGCCGGGCTTCAATCTTGGCTTGCCATTTGCTGAGTCGGTGAACCCAGGCAAGTCATCTTATCTATCTAATCCTCCATTTTTTCATCTGTAAAATGAGAATGATTACCGTATTATAGTGAACATTGAATGAGATGATGCTTAGTATAGTCCTGGCATTCGGGAAGTGTTCCATAAATTAATTGTTACTATAACTAAATCTATTGGTAATCAGTGTTTAACTGAGAGATCAGAAACCACTGTAGATATTTCAAACAGAAAAGAACTTAACACAGAATTAGGTGTTTTTGAAAGTTTTGGAAGGACTGGCTGGATATGTTAAAGCAAGGGGGTGGCCACCAGCTTTCAGCTTTACCACCTTAGCTGTGATTCTGAGAATCAGGGAATTCCTGCCACCTCACGGGGGTCAAGAAACTGCAGAAAACCACCCTGGGCAATGGTCACAGCTGGCCTTGCAACCTCTGGCAGTCAGGGGAACATGGTGGCCACTGATAACATGTGGCCAAAGCCATATGTTCACCAGCACTACCAGAGAAAAAAAATAACTTCTGCTTCTCTGCCAGCACTCATTTAAGTGCATCTCATAGGCAGAACCTAAACCATACCAGGAACCCTGCTGACCTAGGAACCTAGGGAAATGCAGCTCCCAGCTATCATTCCCTGAGGCATGGGGAAAGCATAGAAGGGGCTGGAAATGATGCAAGGGCCAGCAAGTAATGCCCGGCGTGCAGAGGATGTGCCTGGATCTGAAATTCTAGCCAGCGGCTGGAAGGCTCTATTCTGTGTCCTTTCCATGCTTGGTAGTTGACACCTCAGGGGACTGTGGGTCTCTTTCTTTGAGCTTCTGAGTCTGAGCCTACGATTGATTGACTGCTGTTGGGTCTCTGTCTGAATGCCGGGAGTGTCCCCTGTCACCCTCAGTGCCCCTGCCTGCCACAGCAAGGTCAGTGTCTTCTTTGTGATCCATGCCAAATGCATTCACAATGTTTTGGATCTAGCTACATAAACTTTGAGCTGGAAGGGAGACAGTTTTAGCTCTTAGGATGCTTCAGCAACATACAATTCTTCTCCACAAAGTGCCTCCCATGTGTCCTGGCAGATTTCCCACATTTTCTTTCCTTTGGAGCAGTTTTAAGAGCTTGACCGAGAGTTAAGAGTTTGGCCTTCTTGCCTAAGGTCAACCACCCATTGGCTGTGGGACCCTGCGCAAGTTGCTTCCCCTCTTTGGGCCTTGGTTGTCCCAAGCAAAGAACAGGGGTATTAAGTGAGATGACCTCTGGGCTGTCTTCAAGGCCTGATATGTTATGATTGGAGGCTGAAGAGGGCAGTGGTTAAAGCACAGATCAGCACACAGATGGCACTACCAGAGCTTCGGATACTCTGATCACTGTCCCTGTTCTCTCTGCTGTGCAACACACCCATTTCCCACCTTGGTAAAAACTCTTGGGTCAGAGGCCACAGGAGGAACACCTTACCTAGTTATCTGTCACCTTACCTGGTATTTGTCACCATCAGCACAGCTCAGACACTGCTTGTGAGTGTGTGTGTCTCTGTGCCGAGGGCCAGGCCGCGAGTGAGAGGCTGGGCAAATCCGTGTTAGGACAGAGACACGTTATGGCTCATTTTTGCCTTTGACGCCCTCATTGTTTGGAAGATGCTTGTTGTCTAAAGGCAGCTAAATTTAGTCATATTTTGTCAGCTAGAATGTTTGCTCCCGAAGAGAAGCCTAGGAAATCTCAGCCATGTCACACTTTATTAGTCATGCGAGCACTTAAAAGCATGCTAGAAGAACCCACTTCCTGGGATTGGCGGTAGCAGTGCTGAGAAGTGCCGCACTGACTCTTTTAGGATTGATCTCAAGAAGCAGGATGGAGGGGAAAGCATGAAATCTCCCAAACAATGAGTGATTTTTTCTTCCTTGCAAGATTGACAAATGAGATATTCAAATGAGGAGAAAATGTATAAAGTGGGATAGATAAGTGTTCCTGTGGCCTTTTTCCTAGATATGCCATCCACCCTCCCACCTCAGTGTGAATTTAGAGATACATATAGTTTAGTTGCTAGCATTTGATTAACTATTTAAGGTACAGACGGAGCTAAAGTAACCTTTGGTGAGTACCTTCTTTGAGAGTACTTACCTACCTTCTCATTTCCTCGAGTTGTAGAAAATAATGCAATAGGCAAGTGGTGTGGCTCTTATTTTACAAAAGAAAAAACTAAAACTCAGAGAGGTGAATAACAAGGGCCAGGTTGTAATTTCAGTCTGCTTAACTCCTAAATCCATGTTCTTCCCACAACTGTTACTGAACACAAGTTCGTGTGCCTGATGTACAGTGAGGCCAAACAAACCAAAACGTTGCAGTATGGAGCAGAGAAAGGTTTATTGCAGGGCCGTGCAAGGAGAATGGATGGCCTCTGCCCCCCAAAACCCTGAGCTCCCTGAAGGATTGCAGCAAAGCATTTTTAAAAGGTGAGGGAGGGGCTTGGTTGGCTGCTGCGAACTTTTTGGTGCCGGGGGGATCCTTTGTTCTTGCAGCTGTCCATGTAGGTCAGGTCACGATGTTCCCATAAACCTCCAGCAAGACACATGTTATTCTCTGTTCTACAATGTTTTAATCTCTATATAAATGGAAAAGTGTTATACCCTTAAAGGTCAGAGCCTTGAGAATGGGCTATCCTGTATATTTCAGGCTCTAGGCAACATTCTTAACTTGAAGCAAAAGCAATAGAATACAAAGGTTAGGGTAAAAGGAACAGGTCTAATAGGGAGTAAGGCTTATTCTTCCCTGTTACACAACTAGAGTCAAGGTAAGTACATTGAGGAGTTAAACTTAATTGTGGTTTTGAGATTTACATGGCCCTGTCTTTATATTGGCTTCCTGTTTCCACGTGCACAGTCAGTGCTGTGTAGTTGCACTCTGCAAGGCCAGGGGTCAGGACATGTGTTCAAGCAAAAGCTGCAGACCTCCAGCTACCTAGCACTCTCCTTGGGGTCGGCCCAACTTGCTTTGGCATTTGCCAAACACAGTCTCCCATCTGAAAAACAGACATGTCTGCTCTTCCCTAGCACCTCAAAATGAAGGGCAAACCCCTTTGCCGTATAGAGGAAAAAAGAAACCTCCACAGCTTTTGTTCATCTGTGATTCTATGACAGGTTGATAATTTAAACTCTCTCCTAACAAACCCTTCCTGTAAAATTTCTGGAGTTTCTAAAGAAAGATAAATGCTTAATTCAATATGACAAGATGCCTCCAAACATCCTGCAAAGAGTAGTCACCTCAGTGTCCTGACCCCAGCCCATCTCCCCTTTCCCAGGAATTAAAAGACCAATAAAAACACCAGTCGGGATTTTCTGAGATCTTTTCTCTCATCTAGAAGAACTTAATCGGATCCATGACCCTCTGTGAACTGGCTCTCTGAATGTTAGTGATAGAAGGGGCCTTGGAGATGAGAAAACAAAAGTCAGTAGAAGTGAAGTGATCCATGCAAGATTTGACTGTTAGTGACAGAACCTGAGGTAAACCCAGGTCTTCTGACTGGAAGTTCAATGGATAACAGCATGGTAGAGTTGAAGGAAGAAGTCTCTACTCATTTTTAAAAATTAATTAATTAATTAATTTTTATTTTTGGCTGTGTTGGGTCTTCGTTTCTGTGTGAGGGCTTTCTCTAGTTGTGGCAAGCGGGGGCCAGTCTTCATTGCGGTGTGCGGGCCTCTCACTATCGCGGCCTCTCGTTTCAGAGCACAGGCTCCAGACGCGCAGGCTCATTAGTTGTGGCCCACGGGCCTAGTTGCTCCGCGGCATGTGGGATCTTCCCAGACCATGGCTTGAACCCGTGTCCCCTGCATTGGCAGGCAGATTCTCAACCACTGTGCCACCAGGGAAGCCCAGAAGCCTCTACTCTTGACGCCCCCTCTTGATAAGTACATGACCTTAGGAAAGTCTTAACCAATCTGAGTCTTAATTTCTTCATCCAAAACAAGATGAAGAGTTGTAAAGAGGATTAGTGATAATAAAGTACCCAGGTGAGTACTGTCGTAGAGTGGGTGCTCAATAAATGGCAGCTAGTATTACTTATTTAGAAGTGAAAACACTAAACGTTACAGGGGTTCAGGGAAGGAAGAGACCAGCATACTGGAAAGGACAATTGCTAGGAGAAGGATGTTGAGTTCAGCCTTGCAGACCTGATAATGTTTGGAAGGGAGTAAGAACAGGCAGGGCTTTCTCGATAGGATAATGAAATGAATACACACTTGCAGGCAAGACGGCAGAGATCCAACTTAAAGACAATGAGTGAACATGTTTGATTGGAGCGTTAGATTCAGGAACTTGAGTTGATGGAGATCAAATTGCCACAGTCGTTTTGAGAAGAACTTGAGCATCGTGCTAAGAAGTTAGAAATGCAGGTGTTTGGGAACCTTTGGAGTGTTCTGACCAGAAGAATTATGGAACTCAGTAAATCAGTCAGGTGATGACATGGAGGGTAAACCGGAAGAGGGAACAGTTGGAGGTTGGAGAATCATAGAGAGGTTCTTGTAGTGAGCGAGGCTGGAGAGGAGGAATGCAAATGGAATTGGTGGCAGCTGAGATGGATAGGAAACAATGAGTGTGAAGGATATTTTAAAGGAAAAGTTGGCAGGAAGAATCAATACTATTGTAGGAAGGAGAATTTAATTAGCTTTGTAAAGTGGAGAGAGAATATTCATGGCTTATTGGGTTGAATACTATATTTTAAAGAAAAGATATCCCAATCCACAAATTTAAGAGGAAAAGAACATAATAAATGATTAAGCCAAAATGACTAAAAGACTTTAAGAAATGATAAAATGAACTCAGATGAAGGTTAAATGTTCAAGATCTGCGAGTCTTGGCTCAAACAAAAACCCTTAGGGTTAACTTTCAACATGTATCTTGGTGATTCTTCAAAGTCTTTTCACTAATGGCAGATCTAGTTGCTGAAAAATGATGGTTGCATATTAATATTGGTAGCATATACAGCCTTTTTTCTACCTTCCCTTATTTGTACAAGGAGGTTCACCAAGTCTTTATGAGCCTTTGTTAATGATCGTATATTTTTTTAACTTAATAGTAATGCTCAGAGCCTCCTCTCTCCAAGAGTGTTTGGCAGAAGGCTGGACTCTGAGCTGTCCCTTGAGGACAGGGACATAGTCAAATAAGGTCCAGAAATGTCATGTACCAGTCAGAAATAGGTCAGGAGACAGAAACCTACCAATTATTTTAACAGAAAAAAGTTGATATAAAGATATAAAGTTGTTAACTACTAACAGAGAAGGCAGAACAAGAACACTAAGTTACCACAGAGGTAGCACCTGCAGGAAGCAGTGATCTCCCCTAGGACTGGTATTTTAAATATGCCAGTTGGTATTACAGGGCTGGTTCTATTAAATCATAGAAGCTTGCAGGAGGGACACCAAGTTGCTGAAACTTAGACCTCTGAGGAGGTGGTACAGCTTATCAGGTGCTAGACTCTGAGCTCGAAGGAGGAGTCCCCTTGGGTCTGTGATGTAGACCTCTAAGGAGGGGAGCTAGCTGGCTAGTGCTGGCATCTCGGATGCAATGAGGCTGGTTCTGCAAGTGTTGGAAAAAGAACAGACTGGATTCAGCTGCTGCTAGGAGAAGTATTTGCTGCTGCCAACTCAAAGAAGCACTGCTAGGGTGACACAGGAGTGAAACAGACAGGAAACAAACAGGAAGTTCCTCCTCCATCCTCCCTGTCTCCCCCAGAGCCCTCTAGTGGCCGAGCATGTCAGGAGGCCAGTCGTCAAAGCAGAGTCCTATCCCAGCACTGCAGACCCAGTAAAGAGCATGGGTTGAGAGCTGAGACACAATAATTTGATAACTGGCACATGCCACTTAGTGTATCAGTCTCTTGGATAGTCACTGTGTATATTAAAGGCTCTGAGCAGTTCCAGGGAAAAGAAATCAGATTCAGTCCCCCTTCTTCAATATAATGAAATACTAATGTAAAAACGAATGGGCTGGATCGGTACATATTGGCATAGAAAAATACCCATCATGGATCACTTTACTTTTATATGAAAAACAAATTAGATGTTTATATAAAAATAGAGAAAAAGGCTGAAGGCTACACACTAAACTGTGAATAGTGGTTATCTATTGCTGGGGAGGGTATTAGTCAACAGGGTTTCTTTCACTTTCTACTTCACTTCTATAGTGTTTGAATTTTAACATGAGTGTATATTATTTCATAATCAGAAAAAAATTATATCACTTTTGTGGTTAAACAAAAAGGACTGCCTAGGAAAGGCAGTCTTCACAGTGCTATCAGTGCTCCTGTTAATACGTGGCACCAAAATGAATGTAGTATTTTTGGAGAAAAGAAAAAAAGAAGGTAAGCAGCATTTACTAAACACCATCTACATGCCAAGCTGTTGGGAATGTGGCATACATCATCCCATTTAATCTCCTCATCAATTCCATTATTCCCATTGTCCAGATGAGAAACAAGGCTCAGAAATATATGTAATTTCCCCAGTACCTGATAAAGAGAAGGAGCTACTACAAACCTGCTACATTCTACCACTTCATTATCTATCTTGTAGATGTATCTTAGCTTTCTTACATTTACTTTGTTCTTTCTCCCTGATAATTTTTTTTAATATCTAAGGAATTATATCTTATTTTCCTAACACACTTTAACCCTTCTGAGGGATGTTATGAACGCCCTCACCAATTCATATGTTGAAGCCCTAACCTGCAATACCACAGAATGTGACAATATTTGGAGATACAGCTTTTAACAAGGTGATTAAAATGTGGCTGTTAGGATGGGCCCTAATCCAATCTGACTGGTGTCATTATAAGAAGAGGAAATTTGGACACACAGAGGGATACCAAGGGTGCATGTTCATAGACCAAGGGGTGACCATGTGAAGATGTGTAAGAAGGTGGCCAACTGCAAGCCAAAGAGAGAGGCCTCAGAAGAAATAAAACCTGCCAACACCTTGGTCTTGGACTTTTAACTCCAGAACTGTACGAAAATTTCTATTTTTTAAGCACCCAGTCTGTGATATGTTGTTACAGCAGACCAATATAAGGGAATTACTTTGGTTTATACTTGTTTAAATTAGTTACTAGTGCTTTGCATAGACCAGACACCTTGTAAGAATTTTGATTTCACTTTGATCATCTTCCTTACATTCATTTATTTGATAAGTCTTACTAAAGCACCTCGCTGTGTCAGGCACTGTTCTAGACCCTGGGGATAATCAGTGGGCAAAACAAGAAAAATCACTGCCATCAGGAAGCTTAGATTCTACTTGGGGAAAAGACAAGAAACAAGATAAATAAGTAAATATACACTACTTTAGACAGTGATAAATAAGTAACATATAATATGTTAAATAGTGATAAATGTTAAGGATAGAGGAGAAAAAAAGGTAGGAAGAGGCTGTGGAATGGGAGAGGGGTTGTCCAGGGTAGACTTTATGAAGTAGGTGATGTTGGAATAAAGATCTTTATTACTATTAGAATCAGTTACCCCTAAAATCAGAGGGCAATCTGGAATAGGTTTGCAAGTCCATTTTCAACTTCTCAGACTCCTAAAACTCAACAAACACTTCCTGCTTGCTTCCAAATCCAAACCTGTGTTGCAATAGGTCATTAGCAGCTAAGAGGTACACAAGTCAATCCCAGACCTGCTTCTCACTATGGAAAACTGATTATTCCCAGAGCAGCATTTCTGGTTCAGAAACACTCCCTCCCCCTAACCCCCTTTCAAAGCTTTATCATGGCAATCATTTAAAAAGAAGACAGAAAATGCCTAAAAGTTATTTTCATCCAGTCAAAAATGGAAATGGCTTTTAGCCTGTGTTTGCATACCCACTAGAAAGGACCTACAGCGTTTTCTGTTTGCTCACACAGCTTCATATTTAAACAGCAATAGAAAACAGTAAAGGGTGGTAGTTGGAGAAGAGCAGAGAGACTGAATCATTTCTAGGATTTACTGATTTGCTGGCTAACCTTGACTAAATCTCCTTAACCTCTCTTTCTTGAAGCCATCGTTTCACACAATAGCAGGGATAAAGAAATTTGTGGTTTTGATGTTGTTATCAAATGTTTAGAGCTTGTGGTTAGAAGAGACAAAAGCAGGCTGCTGTATTTGCATAGCATTATCATCTCCCTTCCTCTCTGCTTGCTCTGATTTCTGTTGTAATCAACCCCCGACAGACAGTTTCTCTCCTAGCCTTCCCAGACCCCTGAGGAGACAGGCTGCCTGTGACCTCTCTGGTTCCCTGGCTCTTTGGGGACAGCCATTGCTCAAGCCTGGTGGCTGGGAGCTAACGGTTAAGCCTGTGGCTGCCTTGACCTGCAGAATCCCCTTGTTTTAGCACAATTTCAGCTTCATGATACCTATCTGTACCTGCAGGGCAATGTCAGTTGCAGAAAAGAAACCCGATGGACAGGAAGAAGTAAATGAATTTCACAGACTCCACTAAGCCACGCTGATTCCCTGGGAATAAAGGGGATGGTCCAAGAAGGCAGCCTCCCAGAGAGGACCTTCCCTTGGGATGCCTCTCCCAGGTACTGGTCCTGAGACTGGTGGAAGCAAATCTTCTGTATTCCATAACTGCAAATGTGAGATTCCAGCAGCCATGAGGAGCTCCCTTCCGGGCTCCTGAAACACACAAGTAAAGGCAGCACAAGGTGAAGAGGCTCTTGGTAATTGAGGCCTGGAGGCTACTTAGCAGCATCCCCAATTCAGCCCATTCCCAGGACCTCATCCACCCATGCCAGATACCCTTAGGATTCCCCCAAATGACAGATGGCTCTCCCGGATGGCCAGTCGGCACAGATGTAGTCCCAGCCTTTAGATAAATAATAGCCCTTAGTGGCATGGACAGTAACCTAAATTTCTCCAATTATAAGTCCAGCAAATGCCACAGTCCTGGAAAGATGCTGTTTCTAGGCCCCCATGGTCAATTTAAGGACAGAGGCACTGCACAGAGTAGAAGATGGAATAATGTTTGGGAAAAGCCTGAGTGCTGGACCCACTTCCTTCACCAAAGGGCAGGATGACCTTGGGCAAGTCACTTCCCCACTCCAGGCCTCAGTGTACTCATTCATACTGATGGCAGCCGTAGGTCTTGATAGCCTGTAATCCATGTGTAATGCACATGTCAATTTCAATATCTGCCCTTTGAGATCCTACTAAAGCTCATTTGAAACTCACCCCACTGGTAGTAAGACCCCCATCCTCCTAGGATCTGGGGATTGAGGGAAGGAAGAGGAGAAGACTCATGGCTTTCCCCTCACTTCTAGCTCTGAGATCTTGTTTCAGGTTAATTCCCTCAGTTGATAGCTCATGTGTGTGAATCCAGCTCTGGCTTCTGATGATCTCAATATAGCAGTTTACTTTCTCATGGATTTCCATCAATGAACAATCACACATACAAATGCCTTGCACAGGGCCTTTGTGTGGGGGGAAAACCTAGAACATTGAGGAGGAGAATGAGGGAAACCATAGACTTGATCTTACACACCCTGCTACTTAGAAATCCGTCCCTGCCAACCTGGGCTCCAGACTCTGGCCACATGGGTGGGACCTCTTTCTCCCTCTCCACTCCCTGCCTTCTCTCAGGAATAAAAGGAAATCCTCTCACTTTCTATGTAGAACAATTAATTTCCTGTTCTGCCCTTGTCTTCCAATTCTGCTTTTTTTCCCCAGACCTTGTTCTGGAGGGTTTATCGTTTCACCCCCAAATGGCCCAATAATGTATTTTCTCAGTGTAGTTAGTTCCTTTCTAAGAGGAATTGTGGTGCTGGCTGTTATGCTAACGTACACTCATTTAATCCCTCCAGACTGGTGAATCCTCAACATTTCAATCAAACAAGAAGGGGTTGAGTACCTGCTGTGCTTGGTATAGGAGCTGCTCACTATGGGATCTAAAAATGATGTATCCAAATTGATACCTACTGAGGTGGGAAAACAAGATTAAAACACACAGAGAACTGATTATAATTAATTGGCAAAATATGTTCTGGGAGAGGTTAAGAAAAGAAAGGACCAACCTGATACAGAGGGATCTTCACAGATGATAAATCTTGAGAGGGGGCCCAACAGGTAGGCTGCCTGCACCAGGTAAATATTTCTGGAGAAGCAGGTAATTTTCAGAGTCTAAGAAACAGAGCTACCACCCTCTGAGAGGTGGAGTGATACTCTATTTGAACACATGCATTGTTGGGAAGTTCAGCTTGAGCCCATGTGTGATTCTTCCAACACAGAGATAACACTGACCCTCACCTGGTTTCCCTCTGTTCTCCCTCTTGGTGAGTGCTTATTATAAACCGGGCCCCAGCGTAGGCCCAAATCCCTACCCTCACGGAGCTGTATCCTGGATAGCTTAGTCATGGGGCTGGTGAGTGTGTGCTGGAATTCACCTATCATCAGGAATAGGCACCTCGAGTCTGATTGTCAGCCCAGCTGCTTGGGTCAGTGACACACATCCGTGAGAGCATGACTAAGGGCAGAGTACAGTTTGTAAGTGTAGACATTGAGAAAAATGAAGACACAAGCTCAGGGCCTCTTAAGCAGCAAGTATGCACTCACTCTCTCATTCATTCTTTCACTGGTCATTTTTAGAAAGTTCTGTATGTGCCAGGGCATAGAAAAGGGAGTAAAACTCATTCTTTCCCCCATGGAATTTCAGTCTTTCAAATCCTGTATGACGACTTCCATGATAGAAATGGGTAATGAGATCTCCAGGAGCACAAAGGAAGAAGCAGCTAACCTTCTAGGTCTAAGGGTCATTAGGGAAGGCTTCACAGAGGAGGTGACTTTTGGAAGAGAAGTATCAACTCTCTAAGCATAAATTGAGGATGGAATCTACAGAAGGAGTCTTCCATAAATAGAAGTTCAAAATAGCTGTCATAAGGTTGTTGAGGGTAGAGTAGGTGAGAAGAGAGGATAGGATCATGAGACATCAGCAGAGGGTAGTATCTTTCATTAAACCATGTTTGGCTTTCCTCCCATAGCAACGTGGAACTACTAGAGCAATGGCCTCAGACATTCACACTGTCTCTTAGACAACACTCTGGTATTGGTTTGAAGGGTGAACTGAATAACAAGAGGCTGGTAAACAGTAAGACAGGTGGGAAAGGCCTACGGTCATCCAAGCGAGATAT
Source organism: Leucopleurus acutus (assembly GCF_964270905.1). Classification (NCBI taxonomy): domain Eukaryota; kingdom Metazoa; phylum Chordata; class Mammalia; order Artiodactyla; family Delphinidae; genus Leucopleurus; species Leucopleurus acutus. Next base: position 130,688,005 of record NC_139142.1, on the reverse strand, counting down.
GATGAGGGACTCAACGGACTGTGATTGAAGAAATTAGAGTTGGCCTAGCCGTAGTCTAGCTGTTGCTTTGTGAAATAAAAATGCATTATTAGGAGCGTGGTAATGTTGTATCAATGCATTTTCTTTGTATTAAAAATTGTACTCCATGATTAAAATGAAAGGCATTTATCCCTAGCATTCTGCTTGAAGGTGACCTGTAAGAACCTGTGATAGTGGCTGCTGGGGAGTTGCAAGCTGGTCTGCGAGCCCCTCTTCTCTCACAGTGATTGCCTGAAGATGTGTCTGGTTGCTGAAAAGAATGGGCCTCTTTTGCTGCCTCTCCGTAATAGGATGAAGTCTCCAAGCGCAAGGGGGAAAGTGGGCCATTCGGCACAGAAGTGATTGTAAAAGTTGACTTTTATGTTGGCTGTAGATTCTCTGCCATGCCTCCCACGCCGTGGTGTGAGAGAAGAAAAGGTGTCACAGGTCTCCCCCCGAAGGCAAGATGCAGCACTCACCAGGAGCTTCTGCCAACCTGGCAGTCTGGTGCTACGGCCAATGTGTCCTCCAGAAACATGGAGCTGAAGGACATCGTGGCTGGCTTTTCCTCCCTCCCCTGAAAGCTGCTCTTCAATAGTGAGGTCTCTTTTTGCTCCTCTAAATATTTCCCTGAATCTTTCTGCTTAGGTGTGAAGTTGTTTTGCAAGGGAGTTTAGATTTTGCAGCTGGATTTTGGGAGGCCATAGAGAAAGAGTCCAATAAACTCCCTCCTCCTAAGCTACAAACACCAATTAAACAACTGTGCTTACACCTGGAATGGCAGAAATTGCTTTGAAATCCTCAATCCATAGCCGTAATTGCCAGATCATATGTAGAAATGTGGGATTTGGGAGTCATTATGGATGATAGTGAAATGGCCCATTTATTGCCCTTTCTTTGGCTAGAATGGTTCTTGAGTGAGTTGTTTTCTATTCATTGGCTCTGGCTATAGAATGCTAAACATCTGATCAATGGAGCCAAAATTTCAGCCCATTATTTGCTGAACAATATGAAAATGAAATAATATGAAAATAATGGGGGAAAGGGGTAATGCGAGTGCAGGGGAGGGGTGGGAAGGGGGTGAGCTGTCTACACCATTCCAAACATTTAGATTGGCTCAAGTTTTCACTTAATTGAAAAGCTTTTTCTTAATGGTGTGTTACAGACACAACTCTTTTGAGTGTCAGAGTGACTCTTAAGCCTGGCTTTATGAAAATTCACCCCTTCTCCTGGGTCAGGCAGTTATTTTGCTCTTTCAGCTTGGGCTTTCTGAGTTTTTGGAATGTTATTCTGATGGTGGTGTGCTAGGCCCAAAATGTGTTCAGTGGAAAATCAGGAAGCGAAGATGTGGTTTCCTCCCCATCAGATTCTAAGGCAAAGGCCCAGTGGATATTCTCCCAAATTCCCCCAAATCCTGGTGGTTTATAATAAATAACCAGGACCTTAGGTGAGTAATGTAAGGAATCAGAGACTTACTTAAGCTGTTTCCCGCCAAGCATCATCTGATCTATAATATCCCTCTTCAGTCCACTTCCAAACAATCTTTTTTTTTTAACTTTTAAAATTGAAGTATAGTTAATTTACAATGTTGTATTAGTTTCAGGTGTACAACAAAGTGATTCAGTTATATATATCTATTCTTTTTCAGATTCTTTTCCATTATAGTTTATTACAAGATATTGAGTATAGTTGTGCTATACAGTGGGTCTTTGTAGTTTATCTATTTTATTTTTTTAAGATATATCTATTCTTATTTAGATTCCTTTTCATTATAGGTTATTACAAGATATTGAATATAGTTCCCTGTTCTATACAGCAGGTCCTTGCTGGTTATCTATTTTATATATAGTAGTGTATATCTGTTAATTCCAAACGCTTAATTTATCCCCCCAACCTCCAGCTATCCCCTTTGGTAACCGTAAGTTTGTTTTCTATGTCTGTGAGTCTATTTTTATTTTGTAAATAAGTTCATTTATATCACTTTTTTTTGGATTTCACATATAAGTGATATCATATGATATTTGTCTTTGTCTGACTTCAATTAATATGATAATCACTAGGTCCACCCATGTTGCTGCAAATGGCGTTTTTTCATTCTTTTTTTATGGCTGAGTAATATTCCAGTGTGTATATATATTGATACCATGTCTTCTTTATTCCTTTGTCGATGGACACTTAGGTTGCTTCCATGTCTTGGCTATTGTAAATAGTGCAGCAGTGAACACTGGGGTGCACGTATGTTTTCAAATTAGAGTTTTCTCCAGACATATGCCCAGGATCATATGGTAACTTTATTTTTAGTTTTTTAAGGAACCTCTATACGGTTCTCCATAATGGCTGCACCAATTTACATTCCCACCAGCAGTGTAGGAGGGTTCTCTTTTCTCCACACCTTCTCCAGCACAAACAATCTATCTTTCAAGGTCAAGTTGTCTTGTTTGTTTGTGTGCTGATGTTTGATTGAGCCCTTACCATATAGCAGACGCTGCTTCACATTCATTATCTGACTCAACCCTTTAAGGTGGATCTTATTACTCTTCCCATTTTACAGGTGAGAAAACTGAAGCTTAGAAGGATCAAATAATAGTGTTAAGGACACACAGTTCCTCTGAGTTGAAGCAGGATTGGAAAGCACAGTGTGTTGCTCCAGAACCCTTTGCCTTAATTGATAAGCTAAGTGACCTCCCAATTAAAGATCGAGCTCTTCCTAAAGCCTCTTCTAATGACCCCTGTCCACAGTGCAGTCTGTGTCCTCTGAATTCCCTTTAGAGTTACTGTCTGCAGCACATATCTGGAAACTTCCTATCATCAAATAAGTATTATGTAACTTCAACAGTTTTTCTTGTTACCTTTAATTACCATTTAATTCTTGTGCTTTGTTTATGAATTTTCTTCTCAAATGTATTTTAAATTATGGTAAAGTGCAGAACGTATCTTCAGTGTCTTTACATTTGTTGTAGCCCTCCAAATTACATGAGGACCCGGGGGTGATGCAGAGATGGCAGGCCTACCTTACTTATTATCATCAGCAGCTGATCATTTGCCACAGTGAACTCAGTCGTGTTGAAGCTGACTTCATTTGGAGGCTCGCACAATCCTTCTCTTCATTTGGGGAGTGTGTGAATAGGTGCTCTGAAACATCACAGTTCTGCTCAGAAATTTGGAGCTCTGAGTTATGGGTGAGACTTACCCACTTCTTAGTAATAGCTGGAACACTGGACAAATTTTGAAGGCTAGAGGCATTTATCTGACTTGAGTGTTGGCATTTTAGTAAGATCCCTCCCCAGAGTGTTAAATGGGGCCTTGAGAAATAGGTAGGGTAGGCAGCCAGTGTACAAATGTATAAGACTTCTTTTCTGGAGATTACACAGAATATGCCAGCAAAACTTGCAAAGTGGTTTCTGTGTTCTTGGAGTTGTCATTTTTGTCACTTTATTTGGCTGTGAAGCTGATTTTCACACAGGCCTGGTGGTTGTTAAGGTAAACACAAGTATAGTATTAATATCCCCTGCATATATTTAGGTAAAGTGACATCCATAAGGTGAAGTCAAGAAGCAGTTTGCTTACTCATAGTTCTTGGAAACTGCACACATACCAATTTAATACTTACGTTCTCCATGTTTACTTCCTGACTAGCAGTATCTTCTCCTCAACTTTTACAAATTTTTAGAAATTGAAGCATACAAAATATGCTTAAAATATCAAGCGAGTATTTTGCAACCACTCTACTTTAAGAATCTGCCAGGCCTACTCAGAGCATGATTCTGAGATATTTTGCTTTGAAGCTTTGGGAACTGGGGAGTTCATTCATTCCTTTGGCCTCCTAGGCCATTGACTGCTATTAAGTAGACACATATTTCTTCTAATTAATCACCCTTATTTTGCAAGAATCCTCATTGCACTCTTGAATTGATCTCTGCCGCTTCTTATCAGCTCCAGCATATTTTAGGAATGAAGTGACCCCTCAGCCAACATGATATTCAGCAGTAATTGCGCTAGCTAAGAGAAGACTCACTCCAGTCAGGACTGTGGTTGGCATTCAGATTGCTTAGGTGGCTCCAAAGTTTGACTTCCTCAACTGTGATTAACAGTATTTTATTTTATTCTATAGTGATGAGCTAATAACAGTTCTGTAGTCTATTTCTGTATCACCCCCAGTTCTCTGTAGATGACTAGTGCACATTACATATTTGGTTCAAATATATATAAGCCTAGTCCTTGACTTCAACGAGTTTACAGTCTATTTTGGAGAGAATAATTAATGACCCAATGATGTAAGTTAACTAAAAATTCAATGTAAAGTAGAGCTTCCAAAAATTGTACAGTAAGTGCCAAATGAATGGTAATTGTAAGAATTAAAGGAGGAGATCACCATGGTCTGAGGCATCAGAACTTTGCTAAGAAGCAAGAGGAAGTGAGCTAGCATTTATTAAGTACCTGCTGTATGTCAAGCTCCAGGCTGTTTATTTTCTCATAGTTAGTCTTCAAATAGAATCCAAGTTATTTATTTTTTAAAAATTTATTAGTATTTTTATTGGGATTGCATTAAGCCTATGAGTGCTTCCCAAATTCCAATATTCAGCCCAGTCTTCTAGAAGTATTGAACATCTGTATGTTTATTCAACTCTTCTTTTGTACCACCTGGTAAAGTACTATACTTTCCTTCATATGTATCACATTTCTTACAAAGTTGTTTCTAGGTATTTTATGTGTTTAGCATTATTATGTATGGATATTTTTTCTATTACATGGCTATATGCTCTAAATGTATGTTGTTGAAAAGCTCTTTGTTTTGTTTTGTTTTGTTTTTTGCGGTACGTGGGCCTCTCACTGTTGTGGCCTCTCCCGTTGCGGAGCACAGGCTCCGGACACGCAGGCTCAGCGGCCATGGCTCACGGGCCCAGCTGCTCCGCGGCATGTGGGATCTTCCTGGACCGGGGCATGAACCCGCGTCCCCTGCATCGGCAGGCAGACTCTCAACCGCTGTGTCACCAGGGAAGCCCAAGCTTTTTGTTTTTTTAAATACAGTAAGTCTCCTACATATGAACGAGTTCCATTCCAAGAGCACGTTCGTAAGTCCAGTTTGTTCCTAAGTCCAATAAAGTTAGCCTAGGTACCCAACTAACACAATTGGCTATATAGTACTGTACTGTAATAGGTTTATAATACTTCTCACACAGATAATACATAAAACAACAAACACAAAAAAATAAGGAAAATATTTTTAATCTTACAGTACAGTACCTTGAAAAGTACGGTAGTGTACAGTACAACAGCTGGCATACAGGGGCTGGCACTGAGTAAACAGGCTAGAAGAGTTACTGGCTGGAGGAGGGAGAGGAGGTGGGAGATGGTAGAGCTGAAGGATCATCAGCAACAGGAGATGGAGGGCAAGCTGCAATTTCACTCATGCCTGACGTTGATGGCACAGGTTCTGGTTCCTTGCTGGAACCAGATGCATGTTCACATCTTTGAAAGCTCGCAACTTGAATGTTCGTACGTAGTGAACTTACTGTATATTGATCTTGTATCTGACCACTGTCATGAACCCTCCTCTTGATTCTTTTGTTTTGTTTTGTTTTTTTTGGCTGCATCGTGTCTTCGTTGCTGTGCACAGGCTTTCTCTAGTTGCGGCGAGAGGAGGCTACTCCTCATTGCAGTGTGCAGGCTTCTCATTGTGGTGACTTCTCTTGTTGCGGAGCACGGGGCTCTAGGTGCCCGGGCTCCAGTAGTTGCAGCGCATGGGCTCCAGTAGTTGCAGCACACGGGCTTCAGTAGCTGTGGCACGAGGGCTCAGTAGCTGTGGCTTGCGGGCTCTAGAGCACAGGCTCAGTAGTTGTGGTGCACGAGCTTAGTTGCTCCGCGGCATGTGGGATCTTCCTGGACCAGGGATCAAACCCATGTCCCCTGCATTGGTAGGTGGATTCTTAACCACTGCACCACCAGGGCAGTCCCCTCCTCTTGATTCTAAGAGGGCTCATCATGAGAGAGTGTTTTGATTGTCTTGAAGTTTTTATGTTTAATGAAAGGCCATCTGAAAATAACAAATTTATCTTCATCAACTATAGGTACACCTCTCCCTTCTATTTCATGACAGTTGCATTGCCTGGATCTTTCAGAACAGTAGTCAACAGTTTGGTAATATTTTATATTCCCTTATTTACAATTGTACTAGAAATGCCTCTAATTTAGTGATTCACAGCATTTGGTATACATTAGAATGACCTGGGAGAAGACCCTCAGGCATGTGTATTTGGGGTATAGGGGAGAAGAATCTCTACAAGTAAATTCTGAAGTACAACAGTTTTACTTTTATCACTACTAGTGTTTATTATTGTTATCATCATCATAGAATTTGTTAAATGTTTTTATACATTTGTACAATGTGTAAATAACAATGTACAAATACAATGTACAAGGTATTAAACAGCATTTAATATAAGTGATATTATAGCACTTACTGAGTATCACTAAATTCCAGGTACTGTACTAAGCACTTAAAATGCATCACTTGAATTATGCTCACACTAACTCTGTGTGGTAAGAAATTATAATGCCAATATTATAGACAGAACCAAAGCAGAAAGATTAAGTAACTTAGTGAAAATCTCATAGGCAGAAAATGTATGGGCAGAATTTAAACCTAGGTCAGAATGATTACAGAGCACGTTACCCATAACTAAAATTGTTTATGGCTAAGTGAGATGATCAATGATCATATTAAGGATCCTTCTACCCCCAGTTTTATGAAAAATACTTTAAAACTTTTACCTATTGCTTGCTTGGTATTCATTGACATGATTTTTCTCCTTTGCTCTATTGATGTTATTCATTATAGGGATAGTTTTCCTAATATTAAATCACTTATTCATTCCTGGATAGTTTATCTGATTGCGGAGGAAAATTCTTTTAGATGCTGTTGAATTTGATTGGCTAATATTTTATTTAGTATTCTTCTGCCTACATTGATTAGGGTCATTGATCCATAGGTAGGGTGTGTGTGTGTGTGTGTGTGTGTGTGTGTGTGTGTGTGTGTGTGTGTGTAATAAGATTGGGTTTCAGGGTCATACTTCTTTCTTTAAAAAACAAAACTGTGTAGCTTTTCAGCTTTTCCTATGCTGTGAAACAAATTATGTGGCAGCAGACTGATGTGATGTAGTTTTCAACATTTGAAGGGATTCACCCATAAAGCCTCATGGTCTCTTGACATGGTCTGTAGATAATTCTTTAATAACTTATAAAATTTCTTCCATGGTGATTGATCTATGGGAAATCATTCCTTACAGGTGAAAAAGGTGTCATTGTTATTTTCTGAAACCTGCTCATTATTGAAGACTTGGAAAACATAAAAAGTTGAGAGCAGCTGAAAAATAATCACCAGAGTCCCACCCCCGACATCCACTGCCATTACCATTAATGGGTTTTTTTCCACTTTTTTCAAACTCACAATTTATTTTTTTAATACATTTATTTATTTTATTTTGGGCTGCATTGGGTCTTCATTGCTGCACGTGGGCTTTCTCTAGTTGCGGCGAGCAGGGGCTACTCTTCTTTGCGGTGCGTGGGTTTCTCATTGCGGCGGCTTCTGTTGCGGAGCCCAGGCTCCAGGCGTGCGGGCTTCAGTAATTGTGGCACGAGGGCTCAGTAGCTGTGGCTTGCAGGCTCTAGAGCACAGGCTCAGTAGTTGTGGTGCACGAGCTTAGTTGCTCTGCGGCATGTGGGATCTTCCTGGACCAGTGCTCAAACCCGTGTCCCCTGCATTGGCAGGTGGATTCTTAACCACTGTGCCACCAAGGAAGCCCAAACTCACAATTTTTGAATTTACGCTGCACACTGAATTTTGTATCCTATTCTTCTCAATTAACGTGATAGCATAAGCATTTTACTTTTATTATAAAGATTGTTTTAAAATACTGAGTAATATTCCCTCATTTTCAGGGTACTTTATCTGGATTTAAGTTTTGGACACTTGTTTAAAGATTGCATTCTAACTCAACTGGCTGTGGAACAAAGGAACAAAGGAATGATAATAAACAAATGAATCATTATTAAGAACCATCATGCTCAGGTTGTGAGTGCATGAGAGAGCCAGGGTAGATTTCTATGCCCTCCAATTTAACTCACTTGTATTTTAATATTAAATATTCAGTTGATTGATAATTGTGTCATTCTGCACTAGGAATAATCAGAGTGGAGAACGACTACACTGGTGTAGGGGAATGAGGCAAGAGGATACCTGGAAGAATGGGCAGCTTTATTGTGTTTTAAAGGACAAATAGAAATTTCTAGGACAATGGCAAATAGAACAGTCAGAGACATAGGGACGTGAAACAGGGAGGTGTTGGGGGGAATCAAGAGGGAAGGACAGGTGGTAGAAAGTAGGCCCAGAGAGGTGGGTGCTGTTAAGATCAATGAACAGCAACCCTCAGTAGCCAGCAATCTGGATGCCAAGTGCATGTGGACCGTCTAACTTGGCTGTTCCTATCAATATCATCCCAGCCTGCAGGTGCTGTCAAATTGCCAAGTTTTAAAAAATATTTTTTAAGGAGATACCTTTTTAATCCTGATATCCTCAAATTCTGATTTAGTTGATAATTATTTTCTGCTGAGTTGGCAGTAATTGGTTGATGTCTTTGTGTTCTCCCAGAAGCAGACCCTAAGACAAGGATTTGAGTACAAGTAATTTCTTTGTGAAGTGATCCCAGAAGGTATGAGTAGGGGAGTGGGAAAGGCAGAAGGGGAAGTAAAGGCAGCCAATAGCATTACTGTTGTGGGTAACTGGAGCTTCATCCCACCTGGGAACTCTCAGAGTATAAAACATGACCCCCAGAGTCATCCCACCTGGGAAGCAAGGGAGCTGGGGTATGTATACACCACCTCCTGCCAATAATCCAGTCAAGGATTGCTGAGGAACAGTGGGTGGTTAGTTCTCAGCATGCTTGGCCTGCTATGTATGCAAGCAGAGTAGGCTCTGGAGGCCTGAGAAAGACCTCAGGTAAAGAGGGACAGATAGAAGTCAGGCCAGTATGCCCTGAAATAAGGCTCAAGGGGATAGAAGTGGGGTGCTGACAACTGGATGTTTGGTACTCTAGACGTAATATAATAAACTGAAATATTCTAGCTTGAGATGCTACATGAAGCTTCTATTTATTAGGAATTATAGGAGATGAAGCAGTTGGAGGGTAGAGTAGAGGTGATTAATTCGGCTTTAGCCATGTTGAGTGTTTGGTGTATCAGGTAGAAGTGTCAGCTGGATAGATATGGAGCTCAGAAAACAGGCTATAATGTAAATTTGGAGCATATAGGTTTCTAATTGGTAGTTAAAGCTATAGAACTATTCCTCCTAGCTTAGGTTATTATTCACAGATTTTATCAATCATTTTAGTTGTAATACAGTCATTGAAAAAAAATAGAGGACTGCAACATTGTTTTAAAGACATACCTGCAGGTTGCCATTGATTATCCAGAACATATATCTGTATTAAACCCATTCGGACAGCAGAAGAAATCCTGTCAAATTTCTAAATGAAGTTCAGATATATTATTTCTATCTCATTTCCATGATGTCCCAGATTAATAACCAGGTAAGAGGAGGGACCTCTGACTTCAGGAGCAAACCATTAGCAAATTATATTTCTGTTTACAATTCTAGTCACAAAGTTATTTGTTCATAGTTTTAAGTAATGCCTTTTGGCTTGATCCAGAGTCTTTGCATATGAATTGCATTCCAAGCCTGGCTCTCTTTTAAGTTTTTGTATATTGTTTTAAGAGCTTTGGCAAACTAAGCATAGTTTCGATGAGCACTCTTTCTCAAGGAGGAAACTTTTAGGAAAAGCACCGATGATGATTTAATTTAGAAAATAAAAGTAAGCCAAAACAATCTTAATGAAGGTACCAACGGTTTCTGTTTCTCAGCACTCAGGTCTTGAGTTGTGACATAGTTAAAACAAGAGAAAGCATTTTGGGGTTTCATTGGAGAAATGGTCCCTGGGGTGAAATTCTTCTTTCACTTGACTTCAAACAGAACAGAGCAACAGGATGGGGTTCTCCATGCTTTCAGTATGTATGTGATCGCTTCCTTGTTATGAATTGCTTTTAAATTATTCCGTTTGCTCCTGTTTACCTCATTATTCTTTGAGCATAAATCTTACCCTCAAATAATTTATGCATAAAGGAATCTGATAGAGGAACAGAACAGACTCACCAAGTGTCTCTTGCTCATTACAAGTGAATAAATAAATAGGAATACCAAATAATCATTCTCATCAAAAGAATGTGGTGGGGTTTTTATTTTCCTAGACATCTCTAATAATTATTAAGGGATTAGGGGAATCTAACCACTGTGAAACTTGGAAGGGGCCTATCAAAATCAGCACAGTCAAATATCTGGGATTCAGCCTTGGTGACATTATTTTCTGCCATAATAAACCTTTTCATAATTAATTGGAGACTTTATGCTGTTGGGAGCTCAATTCTCTGGAGATAGTGTAGGGTTGAGGTAAGGTGTGTTTATTGGGGGAGGGGGTGGTCATAGTAGAGCACTATTTTGTCATGACACGATTCGGGGAATGGATATAATCTTTCGCCTTGAATTATCTGCTAATGCATGCTCACCCCAAGTTAATGATGAGCAAAAGAATGAATCTCATTGGCCCACATGGGTGTTATGCATATACCTTTAGTCTTATTAGCACAGCACACCAACCAGCTAAGTATTCTCACTTCTGATAGCCTTCTTTCTCTTCTATCAGATCTAAGAGTCAAATGCCCAGTCCAATCCAGTCTCACTTTATTCCCATAAATTGATCACTCAGAGTCTCTCACGCTGGGAAAGGTACTAGCTCCTGACTCTTCTTTGGCATCCAGGGGCTCATCCTAGATAGTGAGCTGAGGGCAGAGGATGCTGGGTTTAATCCCAGCCTAAATACAAATTAATCCCATCTGAAGTTTAACCCCATTGTAGTAGATGTGTGCCCTTCTTCCCAGATCCCTCTTCAGAAGTAAAAAGAAAATGTTCCCCGGGTGCTGGGAATGCTTGCTGAAGGCAGCCCTCGAGCCCTTTCTGGGAATTGCATTGGCTGAGGAGAACTGTCCCATCAAAAGTCACACCTCCTTCCGTGGGCAACCCACATGCAATTCAATGACTGATCGACATAAGGGTATGAAAGCCAAGCTCCCTGCCCCAAGTCAGGACAATTTGGGAAGACCGTCCCAGCTCCAGAGCTCCCCACTGGGTCCCTCAGGGCTTGCACTGGGACTTCATTACAGCTAATGTCTCCCTCTGCCCAATTCTGTTTCCTTTCCCTCCCTCCCACAGGTGCTGTCCCCAGGAGCTTTCCCTGTTAAAAGCCCTGCGTGCTAATCTCCATCTCAGAGTCTGTTCCCCAGGGACCCATTCAGTTCTGATGTGTGTCAAGTAGCGTTATTTTCTGTTATTTCATTGGTTATACCCCAGCTTGTTCCAAAAAAGATTTAGTTCAGACAAAGTCTGATTAAGCAAAATCCAGTGGCTATTGCTGCCACTTCAGTGACTCGGCTTTTAGCTGATATACATATGGTGGATCATCAGAATGAATGAGGGAGATGAGAAGGCTTTTAAAATAGAGATTCCCAGGCTCTCTTCCTTAATAGGACTCTCCAATGAGGCCTGGAGACCTGTATTTTGTTCAAAGTCTTCCTGCTATTCTGAAGTGCAGTCTCATTTCAGAATCATGGCTCTAGCCCATGCTGGCATCCTGACTTACTATGGAGAACTCAAGGTACCAAGCCCCCAAAATGGTTCTTCCAATGCCCTGACAGAAATGTGACAGTTATTAATAAGTTCAGGATGGATCACTTATGTTGTCCTCTTGGCTCCATGAGAAACGTATCTCTGGGAAAGTTCCCAGGGTGTTTTTAGGTCTGCCCTCTAACAGATATTCAGATCTAGCCAACAACTGATACAAGCTCCAGACCTAGGAGCTCTAGTACCAGCTTGACTGTGCTGTGCTTAGAGGAGGAACACAATCCTTCGGCCACCAAAGAGGCCGGGGAGCTCGAGGCTTTGGGCCCAGATATATGCCAGCCACTGTGCTCCATGAGCCGAAAGACACGCACATGCTCTGGGAACTTTGGACAGCCTTGGGACAACTTATCAAGTTTGCCAACGTGAAGCTGCCGCTGGGAGCCGCTGGAGAGAGCGCTTGGGTATCGTACTAGGTCTTAAGAGCATGCTTCATTCCCCAACACAAAAGTCTCGTCTTTTTGGTGAAGATCAGTCGAGTGCTCGGTTGGGTCAAATGCTTTCCCTGGTGTTCTTTGGAAAACTGTTGAAGTTTGCAGATTTCTTCAGGGCTCACCCAGGACTATTTCTCAAAATGATGGCACCCCCATCCTCCGATACCACCCTCACCACTGCCACCCCCTACTCTCACTTCTTTATCTGGTGCTCAGTGGCACAAGCATGTTATCTTGGAAGCTATTAAATTAATCCTTTCTTAAGGAGACTTTGGAGACCTTTGGGAGTCAATTTCCAATGGTGGAATTTCAGTCACTCTGGCAGGACGTGGGGAGATATTTTTTTTTAGCACAACATGAATTCCTAGTTCACCTTCAATTCGTTCAGGAAAAGAGACTGCCTCCTGTGTCTAACTCTGAAGCTGTCCCAAGGAGGGCAGGAGGGCGTGCAGGGGACTGGCCTGGGACAGCCAAGAGAATGTACCTACCAGGTCTCCAGTACAGGAGTGCTTTAAGCAAGGGCGCAGCTGCTGTGCTTTGAAATCCATCACTGCATTTGCACTGAGGCCGCGGGTTTCTCTTAACTACAGACTGAGGGTGGCAGAGATCATAAGGCCAGCCCATTTCTGGGAGACACAGAACTCCTCTGCCAGGCCACTGGGGTTCAAGGGCCTGCCAACAACCTTGCAGACCCTTCCTTAGACTGCATGGTGGTCTGGGATGCTCTTTCTCTCCCCCTTTCCACTGAGGAATCAGAGTTGCCTGGCGGTCTGACAGCTTTTTCAGAGTTCCCAGCTTTGCCCCGTTTTCTCTCACAGGCACTTCCTCTAATAAAATCCCTGCACATTTAATCCCTTCTTGGCTTCAGCTTTTCCAAAACCCAGATTAATGAACCAGTCTTCTGTCTTAGCTGCCAATATTTGACTATTTACTAATTAACTCCTTCCACCTCCACCATCCCCCACCTCAGAAGAGTAAGAAACAGTCCTTTCCTTTGGGACAAAGGGTTTTAGACTCAGGAAGCCTCAGAGGAAACTTGGCATAAGAAATAGCAACCACCAAATAAAATAAGATAATAATTAGAATAGCTTGAAATCTTAAAAAGAACATTCCTATCTATTATTAATTTAATCTTCCTAGCTACTCCAAAGACGGAGGAACAGCTAGTGTTTATTGAGCACCTACCACATGCCATGCACCTGCCTCACAATTTTCACAAGATGAATATGAGTGTCAACCCAGGTGAACAGATGAGGAATCCGAGGCATGGAATGAAAATGTGATTACTCCAAGGTAACACTGCTAGCAAGACATGAGCCGGTATTCAAACACAGCATTGTTGGACCTCAAAATCTGTGAGATGCCCACTTGCTGGGGCTAAAATAAGGATTTCTACTCCAGCCTTTTGAATGTAGGATGGTGAAACTGTTAGTTGCCTCAGCAGCTAGACAAGCACTAGGGGTCATTTCCTGACCATGCTTATGAGCCAAGGGTGACCTCTCTATGCTTTCCTAAGAGTCTCTGCACCAAACGATTGTGAAAATAGACTCCCAGAGGAGTCTAAACAAGAGCAAATGCTCTCAACTCCCTCTTGAGGAATTGCCAGTACTAATGGCAAAGCCTGGGAGAGCAAGAAGGAAGATGAGGAACAGCCTTGAATACATAGAAAATCCAAGGCAAAACAGTGAACAGCAAAACCTTTCTCCAGAAGGCAAAGCAGAGCTGCATCCTCACTAACAACCTTGCCCCATCACTCCTGACCCTGAGTCCCTTCCCTCTCATTTTGCCTGGTTGGAAACTGGGATGTAATTCAAGGAGTTTGAGGTAGGGGGAATTTGGGAAGAGGCACACAACTTTAGCTGTCGCAGGTCCTGCTCCACCGTGGCATGGCTCTGCTCCCTTCAGCAGGTGGAAGGTCTCATTCAGCCCAGTGGGAAGTTCTGTTCCCTGGAGAAACTGGCTTCTGGAGATTTGGAGGAAGTTTAAATCCCCTTACCTAATTCAAGAGGTGATCAGGAATTTAGGAATGACTTCTGCCCTCTTTTTAAAGCCAAAATGTGTTTTGTAACAACAAAAATATCACGTATAGATGCTGTTAGTATAGAAGAACCTCTTTGGAAGATTCTACGTTTGCTATGACTAGAGAAGAACTTAGAAGAAAATTATACCAAAGTCTTTTGCATTCTGGAATCCTTCCAACTCCCAGCATATCATACCACTCTAGTCTAAACAAGGATATGAATGTATATCTCCCAAAGTTAAACGAGTTGAGCACAGATCCCAAATTTTAGTTCTTTACTTATGTGTACATTTATTGATAAATTATATAAACATGCTATTATGATTTGCTAATATTTCAAGGTACAATTTATGTAATTGCATCAAGGTTTATGTTTCATGGGAGTACATATAAATCTGTATTTCAGATAGTCTTTTATCACTTCTAATTTTTTTTGGGGGGGGGGTTTTTTTTTTTTTTGTGGTAAGCGGGCCTCTCACTGCTGTGGCCTCTCCCGCTGCGGAGCACAGGCTCCGGACGCGCAGGCTCAGCGGCCATGGCTCACGGGCCCAGCCGCTCCGCGGCACGTGGGATCCTCCCAGACCGGGGCACGAACCCGCGTCCCCTGCATCGGCAGGCAGACTCTCAACCACTGCGCCACCAGGGAAGCCCACTTCTAATTTTTTTTAGCTGACCTCTGGTTTGATCTAATTAGTTCATCACTGTTTATATCATATAAAAGGGCTTGCTCATTCTGGAGGTAGGAGTCTAAGCTGAGATATTTTCTTATTTTCCTTTGTACTTCATTAATACATAATATCTTCTTTGAGTCAGGTCTTCATCGGTCTCCTTTTTTTTTCTGTTTGTCTTGTGAGCACAGGCTCTGGCAGCTTTCATTCTGGGCTATCTTTTCAAGGATGTTTATATAGCAAACAGCCTTGAAACATAAAAATAGTGGCTCCTTCTAGAGCAGAGATCAGGTTTGTTTGCTGTCTAATACTATAAAGATAATGTCTTTCTCTGCGGCAGAGTGTGGGCAGGTTTCTAGCAGTCCCTTTATAGAGTATTTGGGCTTACTTTGTCAGACTTTGTTCAGCTGTGACACCCAGGCTGTCCACGTTGGCCCTGAGGGACTTGGGGCAAGGGGAGCTAGGACAGACATGTGGCTCATGCTACCTGTTGTACTGTGAGTAGTCAAGTATTTTGTCTCTGACCCAGGAGTCTTCTGCCAGTTTCCATTAAATGTGGCAAACTAGCTTATTAGCTTGCAAGTAGAAAAACCTCAGACCCCACCACAATTTTTTACCGTATCTTTAATACTCTTTTTTTTTTTTTTAAGTAGAGCAGGAATCCTTTTTAGTCATTTGTCTAGTTTACAGGGGTTAGTTTGGTTAAAACTCGATAATATTGACAGCCCACCTCACTGCACACACAGTAATTCATCTCAACACACAGACGTGAAGGCCAACGCAAGGGCCCCACTGCCCACCCATCCTTGCTGTGATGAGCTCTCCCGTTGCTTAAGATGGCTCGCCTGCCTCCCAGGTCACGTGGCACTGACACGCAGACCGAGAGAGGCCACAGGTCAACCAGTATTTTAAGTGTTTGTGAAGCTATTTTCTTTCCTTTCTAGATAAAATACAAATATCAAAAGAAATCACTGTATCTTCTTCGCACACTACCAAAGGATAACCTTGGCACCCCCTTGGGGACTACTGCTTCTGACTGTGTCTTCCTCACCATTACCTTAGTAGTCCTGTGCTGTTTTTGGAGCGCCTAGGATGAACCAGCCCCTGAGCTAGGCACTTCAAATGAAGTGTTTTATTTACTTCATATGACATCTGAGCAATACCACATCTGTTCCACGTGTGAGTTAACTGTGGCTTAGATGCATTGAGTAACTTCTCATAAAACAAACCTCTGTGGCCACAACCTGAGCTCTAGTACTGTCTCCATTTTGTCAGGGTGACTACTAGTCCCTACCCCCACCAGTTCCTATGCATGGCAGTACCTTCCTTGTCAGGATGGCATAGGATATGCCCTTTAGTCTTTGCTGAATAACTGCGGTTATGAGCAAAACTTGATTAATTCCTACTTAATGAAGTCTCTCTTGTTCTGAAACAGTATTAGAAGAAGACATTTAAATATGCTCTCTGTTTTTGTGTTTTGAATACAAAGATTGGAATTTTGTTCCTTAAGGATTTTGGGGGAGAGAGGGTGGGCAGATTTGGGATAAGAGAGAGGCTTTGATTAGTTTAGGAAGTGAAAGGATAGCCCATCAAGTGATTCCATCACACTTAGGGACATATGCACGATTAAATACATACATGCATGGGAAACAATTAATCCAACTGGTTCCACGGTTAAGATATGATAAATTATCCTCCTCAGCAGAGACTCCAGCAAGTCAGACACATCGGATCCGAGCTCTTGAGCACTGTCACACTTCACGCCTGCAGGTCTTTAAAAAGATTGATTATCCTGACATGCTCTGAGAAGACCACCATCGTGCTCCACTACTATTTTCCAAGTTCTAAAAATGCTATTTCAATTTAATAGAACTCAAGGAAACTTTCAAAAACTGCCAGGCAGTCTCCTCCTCTGAAGTTTTAGAGGGAAAATCATCTAAGCTTCCAGAAGTAGGAAGAATGCTTGTGTTTGTGTGGATGAGGAGGCAGGGAGATCAGCGGGGAAGCTGAAAGAAAGGGAAAGGGGGAGGCACACGTTTCAACAGGAGTTTAAACAGATGTGGCAGTGTGTGGTACATCCTAACCATGAAACACTGCTCAAATGCCCCATTTGTATTCTGTAGCAAAGTACTAGATGGAAATCTTTCCGGGAGTTACTAAATACATTTTTGTTGGAGGCTGCAAAGCCACGTGGCAGGGAAGGTTCCCGAGGATGGATGAGTGGCGGGAGGATCAGGGAGGTAGGCAAGAGAGGCAGGATTTGGGATTGGGCAGCAGCAATAGGATTTCTGGCATTAACTTATTTGCAAGTCTTTCTTACTTTCCCATCCTTGAAAGCCGTGTGATATTTCATTCACTAGCCAGTCCTGTCTGGGCCACCCCCAAGATGACTCTGGCTCATGCTCATTTTATAGTTCATGACAGTGTGCTATAAATGCAGAAACAATGGAGACCCATCTATCGCCCGAGACTGTGTCTCACAAGAGGTTGGCTGCATGTTTCTGGACCTTTTGTGGAGGAGGAAGCAGAACATGAATAAAGGTATCAAGAAAAACAAACCAACTCACCTGTAATCTAGGTAAATGTAAGTCAACAATTTTTCTTGACCACTGGTTAGGAAATTTAAAATTTTCCTTACTGTTAGAAAAGAGTCTTTTTCTATCCTTGATTATCTATCAAAACACCCCAGCCTTTAATTAGAGATGAGCATAGTGAGATCATAGGATTGGCATCTAGCCCAACCTCCTCATTTCACAGAAGAAACTTAAGCTGAGAGACATAAAGGGTTTACCTGAGATCACACAGCACACCAGATCCAAAACCAGGTCTGGAACCTCGGGGCCAGTGTTAAGTATCAGCTCTCCTTTAAAATGCAAGATTTCCTGGAAGGATCAGAAATAAGTATTTTATATCTCCCTTGAAATGAGTTTTCCCCTTGGCAGGAGAAGGATAGACGGCTGAAAATCTTTAGGTTCTAGAGAGGTTGAGGGCATAGGAAGGGTCACAAGAACTCTGAAAGCAAACTGTTCTTTAATATCACTGTCCAGAAGCATGCAGTCCACACAGTCATTTTCTCAAAACTCTGCTGTCATTATGTCACTCTCCTGCTCAAAAATCCTCCACAGGCTCCATCATCAACTACAGAATAAAAACCAAACTCCTTAACCGCACAAAAACCAGCTTCAGCTTTCCTCCCTACCCCTCTCCTGTAATGATTTCACACTTGGTCAGGTACCTACTTTATACTGGGCATTATGAAGACGTGGGGGACACAGAAGTAATGGCCAAATAAGGTCCTTTCCCTCATAGGGCTCACATTCAGGAGGGGGGACAGTGACCAAGTAGAGAAAGGAATGGACAAAATAATTATGGCTTATGTTGACTTATGAGAATAGCAAACATGATGAAGTGACAAAAGTAGCTAATGATGGTGATAGAGGGGAGGGGGGAGGGAGTTCCTAACTACTTTATCTGGAAATGACATTTGAGCTAAGATCCAAAGGCACTGATGAGCCAGCCCTATGAAGAGCTAAGGAAAGAACTTTCTAGACAGAGGGAACTGTAGTTTCTCCAACCAAAAGGCTAGCTGTCTTTACTTCTTTGCTAATGCCGTTTGCACTGCTGAAAATGACTTCCCCCCACTTGCCTAGACTGGCCAGTCCCATTGGAAGCAATGCTTATAAGAGTGGGCTGTGGGTTAGATGTGGTTGGTTCCCTATTCACCACCTTGGGCAAGTCACTTTACCTCTATGGGCCTTAGTTTCCTCATTTTTAAAGTGGAGATGATAATAAAACCAACCTTAGGGGATTACTATGAAAATTAAATAGAATATTTCATATAAAACACTTAACATAGTAAAACATGCAAAAAGCAATATAAATCTTGGTTATTATCTACTCTTCCAGACCCAGTTCAAATCATCTGTATACTTTGTGAACAATAGCAGCCCCAAAGTAGAATTTATTTTATTGGACTTTTTATGTTTCTGGACCTGAATTACCCCCCTGACCCCCACTCCCCACAATTTTCGGTATCAATATTTTCTTGTATATTTTGTGTAGCTTTTTCATTCATCTCCCCTAGTAGATTGTGAACCCTTTCACTATAATCGTGGCTGATCCTTACATTGCCTTGCTCGTAATAAGTTATACTATATGTGTGTTCAAAGTACATACGTATGGTTAGCTAAGGAAAGGGCAGGGTGGAGAGGCAATGCTTATCATAGGTTGTAGTCCTGGTTTTATTTGCCTGAGTGTGGTGGCCAGACCCTACGATAACACCCCCAGTTATCTGCTCCTGGTATTCATGCCCTTGTATAAGCCTCCCCACTTCACGGGCAGGTGGTACTTGTGATTTGCTTCTATTCACTAAAATATGGCAAAGGTGATGGGATGTTGCTTCCATGACTAGGTTGTAAAAGTGTGACTTCCATCCTCCTAGCAGAGTCCCTCTCTCTCTCTTTCTCTGTCCCTACTGAATCATAATTAACAAATTAGTTTCAGGTGTACAAGGTATTTCTATACATTATGAAATGGTCACTGCAATAAGATCATCCATCACCATATAAAGTTGTTACAGTACTATTGACTAGATTTCCATGTGTACATTCATTACATCCCTGTGACTTATTTGTCTTAGAGCAGGAAGTCTGTACCTCTTAATCCCCTTTACCTATTGCATCCTTCCCTCCACCCCCACCTTTCCTCTGGCAACCACCAGTTTGTTCTCTGTACCTGTAAGTCTGTTTCTGTTTTGTTTTGCTTTGTTTGCTATTGGCTTTGTTTTTTAGATTCCACTTGTGAGGTCATACAGCATTTGTCTTTCTCTGTCTGACTTATTACACTTAACATAATACTGTCAGGTCCATTCATGTTGCCTCAAATGGCAAGATTTTAATCTTTTTGAATTAGTGTTCTCATTTTCTTTGGATAAGTGCCCATAAGTGGAATTTCTGGATCATGTGGTAGTTCTATTTTTAGTTTTTTAAGGAATTTCCATATCATTTTCCATAGTGGCTGCACCAGTTTACATTCCCACCGACAGTGCACGAGGGTTCCCTTTTCTCCACATCCTCTCTACTCTCCAAGTTGTTTCTCGTCTTTTTGATAATAGCCATTCTAGGTGTGAGGTGATATTGCACTGTGGTTTTGATTTGCATTTCCTTGATGATTAGCGATGTTGAGCATCTTTTTATGTACTTGTTGGCCATCTGTATGTATTCTTTGGAAAAATGTTTATTCAGGACCTCTGTCTATTTTTAGTTGGGTTGTTAGTTTTTTCTGATATTGAATGGTATGAGTTCTTTATATATTTTGGTTATCAACCCCTTATTGGATATATTGTTTGCAAATATCTTCTCCCATTCAGTAGGTTGCCTTTTTGTTTTGTCAGTGGTTTCATATGTTGTGCAAAAACTTTTTACTTTGATGTAGTCCCATTTGTTTATTTTTGCTTTTGTTTCCTTTGCCTGAGGAGATATATTCAAAAAATGTTGCTAAGGTCAATATCAAAGAGGTGACTGCCTGTGTTTTCTTCTAGGAATTTTATGATTTCAGGTCTAAAATTTGAGTCTTTAAACCATTTAATTTTTGTATATGGTGTAAGAAAGTGATTCAGTTTCCTTCTTTTGTGTGTAACTGTCCAGTTTTCTGAACACCATTTATTGAAGAAACTGTCTTTTCCACATTGTATATTTTTGCCTCCTTTGTCATAGATTAATTGACCATATTAGTGTGGGTGTATTTGTTGACTCTCTATTCTGTTTCGTCAATCTGTATGTCTGTTTTTTTTGTTGTTTTGGGGAGTTTTTTTTTCGTTTTTGTCATTTTAGCTTGTAGCATACTGTTTTGATTGCTATAGCTTTGAAGTATAGTTTCAAGTCTGAAAGCATGATACATCCAGGTTTGTTCTTTCTTGAGATTGCTTTGGCTATTCAGGGTCTTTTGTGTTTCCATACAAATTTTAGAATTATGTGTTTTAATTCTGTAGAGAATGCCATTGGTATTTTGATACGGATTGCATTGAATCTGTAGGTTGCTCTGGGTACCATGAGTATTTTAATGATATTGATTCTTCTAATCAATGAGCACAGTATAGCTTTCCATTTATTTGTATCATTTTCAATTTTCTTTCCTCGATGTCTTATAGTTTTCAGAGTGAAGGTCTTTCACTTTCTTGGTTAAATTTATTCGTAGGTATTTTATGCTTTTTTGATGCAACTGAAATGGAACTGTTGTCTTCATTTGTCTTTCTGATAGTTCATTATGTGTATATTAGTTTATGCAACAGATTCCTGTATATTAACTTTGTATCCTGCAAATTTACTTAATTCATGTATTAGTTCTAACAGTTTTTTGGTGAAGTCTTTGGGGTTTTCTATATATAGTATCATGTTATCTGTAAATATTGACAGTTTTACTTCTTCCTTTCCAATCTGAATGCTTTTAATTTCTTTTTCTTGCCTAATGCAGTGGCTAGGACTTCCAATACTATGTTGAATAAAAGTGGTGAGGGTGGGCATCCTTGTCTTGTTCCTGCTCTTAAGGGAAAAGCTTTCAGCTCTTTACCATTATGATGTTAGCTGTGGGTTTGTCATAAATGGCCTTGCATCCCTGGAATGAATCCCACTTGATCATGGTGTATGATTCTTTTAATGTATTATTGAATTAGTTTGCTAATATTTTGTTGAGAATTTTTTGCGTCTACGTTCATCAGGGATATTGGCCTGCAATTCTCTTTTTTGTGTGGTGTCTTTTTCTGCTTTTGGTATTAGAGTAATTCTGCCTTGTAAAATAAGTTTGAAAGTATTCCTTCCTCTTCAGTTTTTTGGAATAATTTGAAAAGGATAGATATTAACTCTTCTTTCAATGTTTTGTGTAATTAACCTGTGAAGCCAACTGGACCTGGCATTTTTTTTGGGGGGTGGGGGTTGATTATCGATTCAATTTGGTTATTAGTAATCAGTCTATTCAGATTTCCTGTGTCTTCATGATTCAGTCTTGGAAGATTGTATGTTTCTAGGAATTTAACCATTTATTCTAGCTTGTCTAATTTGTTGGCATACAATTGTTTATAGTATTCTCTTATAATATTTTGTATTTCTGTGGTGTTGGTTGTAACTTAATTTCTCCTCTTTCATTTTTGATTTTATTTATTTGGGCTCTTTTTTGTTGAGGAGTCTGGCTTAAGGTTTAGCAATTTTGTTTATCTTTTCAAAGAGCCAACTCTTAGTTTCATTGATACTTTCTTTTCTTTTAGTCTCTGTTTTATTTATTTCTGCTGTAATCTTTATTATTTTCTTCCTTCTACTAATTTTGGGCTTTGCTTATTCTTCTTTTTCTAGTTCATTTAAATGTACTTTTAGATGGATAATTTGAGATTTTTCTTGTTTCCCCAAGGTAGGCCTGAATCACTATGAACGTCCCTCTTAGAACTGTTTTTGTTGCATCCCATAGATTTTGGATATTTGTGCTCCCATTTTTACTTGTCTCAAGGTATTTTTTGATTTTCTCTTTGATTTCTTTGTTGATGCATTGGTTGTTTAGTAGCATGTTGTTTAGTCTCCACATGTTTGTGTTTTTTCCAGTTTTCTTCTTGTAGTTGATTTTCTAGTCTTCATTATGGTCAGAAAAGATGCTTGATATGACTTCAGTCTTCTTACATTTATTGAGACTTTTTTGTGGCCTAGGATATGATCTATCTTGGAAATATTCCATGTGCACTTGAAAAGAATGTGTATTCTGCTGCTTTTGGATGGAATGTTCTATATACGTCTGTTAATTTCATCTAGTCTAATGTGTCACTTAAGACGAGTGTTTCCTTATTAATTTTCTGTCTGGATGATCTAACATTTGATGTAAGTAGGCTAAGTCCCCTACTACTATTGTGCTGTTGTCTATTTTTCCATTTATCTCTGTTAATATTTGCTTTATATATTTAGGTCTTCCTATGTTTGGTACGTATATTTTTACAAATGTTTTATCCTCTTGTTGGACTGACCCCTTTGTCATTATGTAATGTACTTTCTTATCTTTTTTTACAGCCCCAGCTTTCTTTTCCATTTGCATGGATTATCTTTTTACATCCCTTCACTTTTAGTCTGTATGTGTCTTTAGATCTGAGGTGAGTCTATTATAGGCTACATATAGATGGTTCTTTTTTTTTTATCCATTTGACTACCCTATGTCTTTTGATTGGAATATTTGGTTCATTTACATCTGATGTAATTATTGATAGGTAAATACTTACTGCCATTTTATTAATTGTTGTCTGATTGTTTTTGTAGTTCTTCTCTGTTCCTCTCTTCTTTTCTTGGTTTCTTCCCCTGAGTTTTGATGGATTCCTTTAGTGTTATGTTTATATTCCTTTCTCTTTATTTTTTGTGTATCCATTGTAAGTTTTTGGTTTGTGGTTACAATAAGGAGATTCATATATATCAACCTGTATAAAAATATCCATCTATTTTAAGCTAATAGTCACTTTAGCTGATAGTTCAAAGGCATTCTAAAAGAACTACATTTTTACTCCCCATCACCATGTTTTATGTTTTTTGTGTCATATTTTACATCTTTTTATTTTGTGCTTCCCTTAACTATTTACTGTAGTTACAGTTGATTGTAATACTTTTGTCTTTTAACTTTCACACTAGCTTTTTAAGTGCCTGATCCACTGCCTTTATTATATATTTGCCTTTACCAGTAAGATTTTCCCTTTCATGTATTTTTTTTATATCTAGTCGTGGCTTTTTCTTATCTGCTTAAAGAAGACTTGTTAACATTTTATGTAAAGCTGGTTTAGTGGTGATGAACTCCTTTAGTTTTTGCTTCTCAGGGAAACTCTCTCTCCTTCAATTCTGAATGATAACCTTGCCAGATAGAGTTTTTTAGGTTGTAAGTTTTTTTCTTCCAGCACTTTAAATATATCCTGCCACTCCCTTCTGATCTGTAAAGTGTATGCTGAAAAGTCAGCTGCTAGTCTTATGGGGTTTCCCTTGTATATGATTAGTTATTTGTTTGTTCTTTTGCTGCCTTTAAAATTCTCTTTTTATAACTTTTGCCATTTTAATTATGATATGCCTTAGTGTGGATCTGTTTGGGTTCATCTTATTTGGAACCCTCTGGGCTTCTTGCACTGGATGTCTGTTTTTTTCCCAGGTTAGGAAAGTTTTCAGCCATTATTTTTTCTAATGAATTTTCTGTCCCTTTCTCTTCTCCTTCTAGAACCCCTATAATGTGAATGTTAGTACATTTGATGTTATCTCAGAGGTCCCTTAAACTCTACTAATTTTTTAAAATTCTTTTCTTCTTTTTGCTGTTCTGTCTGGGTGATTTTCACTATTCTATCTTCTAGGTAACTTATCTATTCCTTTGTATCATCTAATCTGCTGTTGATTCCCTGTAATACATATTTTTATTTTAGTTATTGTATGATTTAGTTCTCATTGGTTCTTTCTTATATTTTCTAAGTCTTTGTCAAAGTTCTCACTGAATTCCTCCATGCTTCTCTCACTGAGTTTGGTGAGCATTCTTTTGTTTTTTAGGATTTTTTTTTTTTTTATGTGGACCTTTAGGGGTTTTTTTTGAGGGTGGTTATTTTGTTCTTTCATTTGGAACATATTTCTCTATTTCCTCATTCTGTTTAACTTTCGTTTTTGGTTTCTATGAATTAGGCAAAACAACTACTTCTCCTGGTCTTGAAGGAGTGGTCCTTGTGTGGGAGCATCCCCTATGTAGACTGCTTGCACCTTGCAGCTTTGGCAGGCCAGCCGGAGCTGGAGCAAGTGTGAGCAGGGGGCAATCTCTAGGGAGTGCTGTGCCTGAGGCCATCCTGGCAGGGCAGCTGGGGCTGGAATGGGCCTAGACCAGGGTATTCCCTGGAGAGTGCTTAGCTCGAGGCTGACTTGGCAAGGCAACTGTGTCTGGAGCTGACCCTGGTCAAGGTCAGTCCCTGGGTTGAGGCTACCTTGGTAGGGCAGCTGGAGCCGGAGCACGCGTGGGCCAAGGGGAGACCTGGGGGCTCTCAGCAATATCCCTCTCTACTGTAGGTCACCGTGTCAGGTGTGGGGTTCCTGTGAATACTGTGTCTCCATCTTTCCTACCCCTTTCTATGTGGTCTTTCTATGTGCAGTAGCTGTTCATTCAGCCCTCAAGTCTTCTTCAAGAGGAATTGCTTTGTATGTAAGTATAGTTTCAGTGTGTCCATAGTGGGAGGTGAGCTCAGGTTCTTACTCCCGCACCATCTTAGACCTCTCTCCCAGACTCTTTGAAGAAGCAAGTAACCCCATTTTGGGGAGGCCTGGAGGCAAGGAATGGAGGATGGCCTCTGGCCAACAGTGAACAGAGAAGTGATTCCTTCTAACAAGCAAGCAAGAGCTTGGAAGAGAGTCCATCTCCAGTTGAGCTTTCAGATGCAGTGCAGCCCTAGCTGACACCTTGACTGCAACTGTGAGAGACCTTGAAGCAGAGGACCCAGATAAGCCACACCTGTATTTCTAGTTCACAGAAACTATGAAGTAATAAATGTGTGTTGTTCTGAGCCCTCATTAATAATTTGTAATAAGTTTGTAGTCATTTGTTATGCATTTATTAGATAACACATACACTTGTAGAGTGATCTTGGAAAGATAACTTCATCTCTCTGGACTGTAGTCTCCTCGTTAAGGACCTTCTTTGTGTTGGGCACTAGAGTGGCCACCAGGTCTACAGCATCAGACGAGACAGTTCAGCTTCAGTCCCCATGGTCTATTGCTTTCACTCTGCTGGCTGCACACAGAACTTAAGCAGTTCCAGGCCTTTCCATTAGAAGGTCAACCAAACCACTAGATAGAGAGATGAAAGCCTAAGCCATTCTTCAAGCTCTTAAGAAAGAAAATCATATCAAACAGACGGGGGCTTTCAACATAAACAGATGCACTTAGGCTTTTGTTTTTTAAATTACTATGATTTTAAAATAAAGGCAAATGTGGTGCTCCTTCTAAGTAATGAATATATGACATGAAAGGCATTCTATAACCAAATCACATTCTATTTACCTCCAGCTCAGACTGGAAGCCTTTTTGCTTTTTTAAGAGAGAAACATGATTGCAAGTATCATTCGATGCAAGGAATATCAGGACATTACCTTAGTGCTGGGGTCAGTTTTGGGCTATAAAATGGTATCCCCATAAGAAGCCATTTTTCTTTCAACTAGCCTCGAACAGACTATGAGACCGTTGTTAGAAAGGAGGGCCCAGTGTCCTAACCCTGGACCCCTGAGCTCCCCTCCACCACACTTCCCATAGACACCACTTTCACACTTACCTACAAAATTTTTAACTCCACCTCTTGTCTTCTTCATTAGTACTCAGTGACCTATGTGAAATCATCCTTTGAAGGGATGAGTAACCCTTAAAAGAAATAAAACTTGTTTATCTTCTTTCAGGGCTAAGTAAAGGGCTTGAAACTAAATGGCCTGTTGGCCCTCCCTGGAAAGAAGATGCAGGTACTCTCTTTCTTCTTTGAGATACATGTCCGTATGCCCTCCTAACCCTTATAAAGAATGGGCAGAATGTGGTCCTTAAGAGTAAGACTCATTCACTGGGTCCATAGTCCTAGCTCAGCCACTTATAGCTGTGTGGCCTGTGGTAAATTATTTAACCTCTCTGGTCTCTGTTTTTTAAATGGAGACAAAAATAGCACCTACCTCATAGACATGATATAAAGTACTTAGAATGGTGCGTGGCACAGAGCAAGCACTCAGTAAATGTTAGCTATTACTATGATGTACTAAAAGGAACAAACAAACAAAAACAGTTGTCATTTCTGATTACACTGAGTTTGACCAGGACACAACTAGGAAAAACTAGAAAGATAGACATTTGTCGTCCACGTTTTGCATTTTTTATTCAGATTCTCCTTTACTGCTGTCATTTGCCAGTTCCCTTCCTCTGTTCCCTTCTTGGTCAAAGCCTCTGGGGGCAACACCCCATATGGGACCCCCTCCCCCAAGCCTCAGATTTTACTGTCCCACTTCCTTCCTCATCACATCTCTCCTCTCCCTTGTCCTTGTCCCTAGGGCTTTTACTAGCATCTGATCAACTAATTTGTGCCAAAATGTTAATCACTCTTGGTTTAAATAAATTGTTTCACTTTTTAAAAAATACCTCCACACCATGCACATGAGATACATAATAAATCCCCATTTGTAACAACGTCCTTCACCACCCCCATTATTTTGGCTCAGTAGAGAAAGGGGGGATTTAGTCTAGAAAAGCATCTCCACCCCTATCAGGGTCTCATCCCCAGTCCCTCATGACATTGAGAATCACAGCAAGTGCTGCCTCCCAGATTTGTCTTTTGGCAGATACTTTCAATGACTTAATCCAAATAATATCTGATAATGAAAATTTAAGGTTCTATAGCAGAGCGATCTTTAAAGCCTATCGGGGTTGTTGGGTGGGGACTCCGGAGAAGGCATATTTGATCACATTTCTAATCACAAATGTAATCTGTTCTCTGCATCCATCTCTAAAAAAACCAAGTAACTGTGGTTTCTTGGCTAATTTTCCTCTGGCTTTCAAATACAATGTTAGACTAGCTCTCCAAGGCCATCCTCTACTAGTGTGTTTAGAGGTGGCCCTGGGAAAAGGGCAACAACTTTGTTTAGAGGTAGGAATGCTTTGGAAATTCTGCTTTCTACTTATTCAAGGCAATATATTAACTGTTTAATAAGGGAACCCTTCTTGTTGCTGAGGGCTGTAGCTGGCCCGAAGGGCAGGGTTAGCTGGGAAGGGTAGCTATCCCTTTCTGCTTCTATCCCTTAGGCCATCCAGGGCACAGTGACTACCTACACCTGGTACTGGTGTCCTAGCCCAGGAAGTCCTTGTTGTCCCTAGTTCCCAATCTTCATTGGATGACCCTAAGAAGAAACTTTCTCCAGGAGGAGGAGATATACCTTATGCTATAGTTTCCATTCAGCTTGTCAGGGGAAAAGATAATTGGTCAGGTCAAATTCCAAGTATTTAATTGTCTCTGTAAAACCCTCCAAGAAGTTTAATATTTTGGCATCAGGACGAAGTCTTCCAACTTGATCTGGGTAATGGTACATGGATGTTGCTTTAAGATATCCTGTAAATGGTACTGTGTGTGTATGTGTGTGTGTGTGTGTGTGTGTGTATGGATCTGCTAGAACAGTGGTTCTCAAACATTGCCGTATATTAGAATCAGGCTGCACCCCAGACCAATTAAATGAGAATCCCTCAGGCATTGGGTTTTTTTTTTTCTTTCTTTCTTTTTTTTTTTTTTTTGTCTGTCTCGGGTCTTAGTTGTGGCACATGGGATCTTCGTTGCGGCGCTCGGGCTTCTCCCTAGTTGTGGCATGCGGATTTTTCTCTCTCTAATTGTAGCACACAGGCTCCAGAGCACCTTGGCTCTGTAGTTTGTGGCATGCGGGCTCTCTCGTTGAGGCGTGTGAGCTCAGTAGTTGTGGCGCATGGGGTTAGTTGCCCTGCGGCATGTGGGATCTTAGTTCCCCAACCAGGGATGGAACCGGGGGCCCCTGCATTGGAAGGCAGGTTCTTTACCATTGGACATCCAGGGAAGTCCCAGGCCTTGGTATTTTTAATTTTCCTAGTTTGTTCCAGTATGTTGCCAGTTTGAGGACCAGAGTGCTAGAAGAGAAAGATCTCTTGAAAAAAACAGAACAAAACAAAACTAAAAGATTTCAGCCCCAGTGAAGGCTTATCTCTCTAAGATCCTGTTTTATGGCTCTAGTTTCTATGAATAAATAAATATTTGTTGGTTTACAAAAAGAAAAATGCATCTGCCAGACTATTCTCTTGCACCTGACAGTTACAAAAATATGAACAAACAAACAAAAATCTTTTGGTTCAGAAAACTTAGTCCCTAGACTGGAAACTTTGAGACTGGTCAAACACAATTCTGAGAATTTCCCAGTTTTCCTACAGGCTGGCCCTGTCTAGTCTCATGCAGATATTCTTAGATGTACATTTGATTTCTCCAGGAAAAGTGCCCTACCCTGGACAAGCAAAGACTAAAAACTAGAGGCCAGGTTGAAACCAAATTCCCTGGCTAAGTGTTGAGTCCTGCTTGTTGCACGTGGTAGGGGTGCGGGACTCAATCTCAGCTGCTGGAGGGATCATTAATTTCAATTAGTTGGAAAATCTTTGGAGCAGGTTGCTCCAGTGACAGTCCTTTCAGGATGTCCTGCTAGCATGGTAGTTTGTTTGTTGTTTTTCTTTTCTCCCAAGGATACTGCTAATGGAGTTTAAGGTCCTTTCATCTCAACAGAAGCTTTATTAAGTCTCCTCACGTCTGTAAGTACCTGTAGCTGCCCTGTTCCCTCTTAATTCATTTTCTGTGCCGCATTCAGGAGTATTTGGAATCGCTACAAGAACAAATAAACCTCTGAACTCTGATACATGTGTAATCTGCCAAGGTCCACCCCACAACTCCAGACTGTCCCCAAGCATGACTGAAACAACATCAAAAAACATCAGTGTTTCCTGTAATCCATTTGCCAAAGACAGTGCACCAGACGTGTCACGTTTCCTATTTCAGCTGTGCCCGGCATTGCTTTCCCTCCAGTATCTGGGGCAAGGGGTCAAGGGAGACTCTCAAGGTGACAGATTTGTTAAAGAAAAAAAAAAATTCAGTCACTTTAGCCCCTAGGGCTCAACACTAACCACTCCTTATCTGTTTTCTTTTCTCTTTATTTTTACTCCGTGGATGAGTGCAGACTTTGTGTACAGCAGATAGCACAACTGAAAGTTCTTACATGCACCAGCCGTGCAACTTTGGGCCTCAGTGGCTGCCTCTGTGAAACAGATAATTCCTTAGCACACTCAGAATTTCTCTGATTCTATTCTAATAAGGATACAAAGGAAAAATGTGTTTATTTCTATCATCGCAGGCACCCTTCTGACTCAGCTCCCTCTTCACAGCAAGTTTGTGGCCCTAAAGATATGCAGACAGTTTTCCAAATACTGGACAGAGGCTCCCGCAGTTTATCGGGGAAGCAGGGAGACCAAAGACTTGATAGATGTGTGCAATGCACCTTTCCCTCTTTCTGTGTAAACTACCAGGAACCAGAAAGGCTGGGGACGTGTGTCCCTCTCATAATTACTTAGGAAGGAGTGTCATAGCCTCAAGCATAATTAACAGCATTTAAATTCATTCTCTCTTTTTAGGTTGTTCACATACTTGCTGTTGCAAGAATGAGCACAGCATTATGGTGTGTTAACTTTTTAAAATGAGGCCAAAGATGTTGAACTCTGGCCATCCCCATAAGGCACCATGTTCTCAGCTTAAACGCAGCTTGGGGGAAAGCATTCTATGGCTGCAATGATGATGTATAGGCCTGCCCTGGTCTTATGCTCCCCAAATGAGATACAAACAGCATTTAGCTATGCTTATCCGAAGGAGCGCCCACTCATTGTGTGACCAGCAGGGAAAGATTCCACAAATAAACCACCCACTGACAAGTTACACAGTAGACCTGAGACTGTGATGGCACATCTGTGGGGTTGCCCTCTCTCTCTCCCATCCTCCTGATCCCTGGACCAGCGCCTCTCCCTACCTGCCATGGCAGTCATACTCACCCTCTACAGCCCAAATTGTAATGAAGAGAAAATAAATGTTCCTGTGTATTTGCTTGTGAAAGACACTGCATGTTTTTCCCTAAAGTGGAATGTGACGATCTCCTTTCTCAAAATGTTTTCAACTCTCATGAATACGGCACAAAGACACATACCTATACACATGCCCCTGCACATATCGACTTTACAGAAGCAAGTAGTTCTGTCTGTCTTTTAATTTCATACTCGGTGGTAATGAGTTTTTCAACCAACTGACATTGGTTGAAATTTAGGGCATCCTGCTTTCGTATACATTATTCCTCACTTCTAAAATATTCATAACCACTTAAAGATGATTTATAGATGTATATCTAGAATTGTATCCTGATAATAAGAGCTTTACATATTTTTATTTCTCAGAGTGTAGGTATGTTTGGTGGCAACTGGAGACTAAAATGTAGGAAAAATATATATGTGTTAATTATGTAATATAAATATACATGTTATATATATATATATAAATATACATGTTGGCCAAAGTTCTACAATGAGAGATACCATGTCAAAAAGCAGTAAACTGTCAGGAATCTATGAATATAAATAGTTTTTAGCAATAGCATATTATCAAGGCATTCTTAACTACATTTGGCATTTTTGGAGCAAGAAAAATGCTGGGGTTTCATTAAACTGCAGTGCAAAGGAAATGCAGAATTTGGATTCTATACGGGAATGTCCTTGAAATGAATAGATTGCACAGAAAAGCTGAAAGGTATGTTCATGCAAAATCACACCTCCTCACCCCTGCAAATCTCAATTCATT
Organism: Leucopleurus acutus; assembly: GCF_964270905.1. Classification (NCBI taxonomy): domain Eukaryota; kingdom Metazoa; phylum Chordata; class Mammalia; order Artiodactyla; family Delphinidae; genus Leucopleurus; species Leucopleurus acutus. Next base: position 130,656,691 of record NC_139142.1, on the reverse strand, counting down.
TTTAAGTGCCCAGAAGTTAACAGAAAAAATGTGGTAAATAATTAAGAGTATGTTTAAATGTCATATACAATATTATTCATGATGAAAGTGAAGTTCATAAAACATTCATCTGTTTTCTTACTCATGTAAAATAGCAAGATCAAATAGAGTGAAAAACTCTCTTTTTGTGATTTATCTCAGTTGTGTACATTGTTATTTGATCCTAGGAAAATTCCAGATGATGTTTAGTGATTTACTGCTAGAAAAATATAATTTTTTCAACCATGTAAGGTAAAGGTATATAGCAAATTGAAATTATAAATGATTCTTATTATGAAACACCAAGGCGATATTTTTACTGTATTTTGGGTGCCAGGATATCACCCCAGGTACCTCATTGAAGCCAGCCAATCTGTGCTGTTCTCAGAAAAGAAGAATGCATTTCTGGGAAATGCGCCATTTGAAATTCCAATGGTTGCTTATCCCCTTCTTAGGCTAATGGTGCCAGTTGCTAAGAAAACAGGACTTCTTGGCTGGCCAGAGGACGTAGCTCTTTCTCTGTGTTGCTGCAGGATCAGGGATCAACTCTGAGACACTCATTGTCCTGGAAAATTAGTGTATTGTGAGCTTTCTCAAACCTGGCGTCTGAGAGTATAATCCGTATTGCTTGTTTTTTGATCCCAGGGAAGGTGCTGATAACAGTTTTGAAGTCAGTGTGTGCTAGCTCCCAAGATGCTCATATTGTAAAAAACCTGAGGTCTGGCTGGCTCGTAGGAAGACTTAGGGGAAGAATTTCCTAAGACAGAGCCAAAGAAGAGGGGCTGGCTGCAGCTTTTAGTCATATTTTAACACCTCCCCCTCAGTGTTCTTCCTCTCTCAACCCTAATGGTAAAGTTCATTAATTAAGGGCTATGCTCTTGTATGTTCTCTGTCTCTTTATGCTCTCTTGGGCTCTGTGCTGGACCCCTGATGATGATGCTACAGATCATTGTTAGGACAGGGTCTCTTCATTTTTGTGCCTGCACGGGATGCCAGATTTGGCCAGAAACAAAATGGCTCACTGTCTCAAGACGAGACTCCATTATAAGCAACAGTTAGGCTACTGGAGGTCGTAGTCAGATCTGTGGACACCATCTTGACTCAAATTTTCTCTATCACACAAGACCTAATTCTCATTTATGAACTATATTCTTTCTCCAAACTCTCTGAGTGTGAAATGCAGAGCCTTTCTATCTAGGATTACTGGAGCAGAGTATGCTAGATGGAAGAAGTTGAGTTAAAGGGAGAACGGTTCTAAAGGAAGCGAGTGATTTAGAAAGATCTGCAGAGTGGATGGTAAAGGAAAGCAGGGTAGACCAGCATTCTCTACCTGAGCAATTGGCTTACTCATTGGTATAACTTGCTGATTATAAACTCTGACCTGTTCCCTGACTGCCATTAACATCCTCCCCTCCTTGTGGCAATGATGTTTGTCCCCTCTACCCTTCTTCTTTCTTCACAAAAATAATAATACAAATGTTATCATAAATAACCATTTATTGTCTGTTATGTGCCAGGCCACATAGGTATGCTATTAACAATCCCTGCATAGGCCGTTCAAGGGAAGTTAAACTTTCCTCTTTTTACAGGTAAGAAAATCGGGAGTAAGAAAAGTTAAATAACTTACCTAAGACCACAGGGCTACTAGGTGGCATAGCTGATTTCCAATCAAGTCAGTTTCAAATCCAGTCTGTCTGACCAGCCTGCAATCTTAACCATGATACAATATTCCTGCCTCTTAGGGGTATAGATAAAACCCTCTTCATTCTTGCTTCCTCTCTCCATCTCTCCTCAATAGCAACAGCTCAGGATCCTCCCCAAACCTGAAGCCCCAAATCCAGGTCTGTTTGATGCCAGAGCCTGACCATTTTCCACCAAACTAACACTGTCCACTACAGTAGCCACTAGCCACTTGTGGCTATTGAGTACTTAGAATATGGCTACTCCAAATTAAGATGTGTTCAAAGTGTAAAAAACACACAGATTTTGAAGTCTTAGAATGAAACGAAGAAGGTAAAATATCTCATTAATAATTTTATATTGATTTTGTGTTGAAACTATTTTTAATATGTTAGATTAAATAAAATATATTATTCAAATGAATATTATCCACTTCTTTTTACCTTTTATAGCATGACTCCTAGACAGTCTAAAATTACACAGGAGGTTCTCACTGTTTTTCCTTTGGGCAGTGCTGCATGAGACCAGACAGCATCTACACAGAAGGGTGTAGTGAGAAGCCCTACCAACCTGCTCCAGGAACTTTACTGTCTCTATTGCTTCAAGCCCTCATCTCCCTGCCGCAATATTTCAAAAGTAATTGCTCACCACTGAAAGGTTGGGGAACCCTGGCATATCATAGAATCTCCAGGTTAGGAGAAAACTTACAAATCATCCAGCCTAAACCACCCTCGTAGGACTTTTATAATCTCTGTTTTGGCACAGACGTTGTGAAGACTATGTTGCTGTTCCAAAGATTCACTGCCCCTTATGCTTCCGTGCCCATTGATGCCAAGCTTGGCCAGAGGACTTGTAGTGCCCCTCCCTGAGGAAGGACTATACATCCCCACCCTTTTAAACTCAGGAGTGTCCATGGACTTGCTTTGGTCAATGAAGTATGAGCACAAACGTCCCTTCTGAGCCATGGCTCTAAGAAACAACTCATGGTTTGTCATGACTCTTTTTCCTCTGACACGAGACCTGCAGTGTCCCTGGTAAAAAGGCTGCTCTGTCAGCCTGGGCCTCCAAGGGAGAATGATGAAGGGAATATTCACAACAACCACGGTGGACATTTTAACCTGAGTGAAAAATAAGCCTGAGTTGTTGTAAACCACTGAGGTTTGGGGAGTCTTTGTTACTGTATCAAAAGGTACAGATGCTATCCCCACCACATCCTCACACAATTATATTTGAAACCCTTCATGACAAAAATTATAACTACTACCACAGGCAGAGCATCTAATCTTTGGATAGCGCTGGCTGCTAGGAAGCTCTTCCTCATATGGTATCAAGATCTGCTTCCTGGGACAGACTTCTTCCTGTGCAACAGAATGGGCTTCCTTCCAGCTGTCTGCTTGAGTGAGGGAGTAACAAGCTGAACCTGGGTCTTGGCTGAGATCAGACACTGGCAAAAACAGAAGAGGTCACCGTGGGTCCCTCCATAGAGTCAGTGGACTTGGGGGTGAGCCAAGGAACCCTGTATACAGCAGGAGGGGAGAACACGACAGAGCCCAAGAGACAGGTGAGCTCTGAGCCATGGGGCAGATGAAGAGGAAAAGCCAGGGAGAGTAGGAAATCCAGGCATCTGCTAGAAGTTGTCAGGATGGCATTGTGGCATGACAAGCTGGCTTATGAACACTCTGCCCACCAGGCAGGCTCTGGCAGTATGAGGGACCCCAGACTCTGAACCTGTCATTGCCATCCTCAATCGTCTACCTACTGGCTTCACCCTTGGACCCACAATGTAAAGTTTTCTCCTTCTGCCACACGACAGCTCTCCATATATTTGTAGACAATTTGTAGAGCAGACTGACATCGATGCTTTGTAATTTAGCTAGAAGTGTGGGGAAGTGGTTCTGATTTTGTATTTCAGAGTCAAGTTAGATCTGGGTTCAAATCCTGACCCCATCGATTAATAGCTATATGACCTTCAGCAATTTTCTAACCTCTATAAACCTCATTTATCTACAAAATAAGTATGTTTTACAATATCCCACTTTGAAAGGCTGTTGTTTTGAGGATTCAGTGAAATAATACAAAGTGCTTTCTACTGTATCTGCCCTTCAATAAATGGTAGTTATATATTTTTCTCTCTTAAGACCAAAGGAAAAAAATTTTGTATGGTAGTAACATATTTTTTGTCTCTTAAAACCAAAGGAAAAATAAAAAACATCCATCATAAGATGGCAGCCACACTGATAACACACACCATGCTTTTAAGGGCTCATTTAGAGTCTTGTAGAATGCTCAGTAATTATACTGGTCCTTGTATTTTAGGAAAGAATCGTCTGCTATTGAAATTTTTCCCCATGAACCCTTAAAGGTTCATTTGAGGTAATTCAGAAAAGGGATGCATTCCTTATTTCTGTTTTGTGTCCTATTTTCTGTTGTATTTCCTTATCTAATTTCTCCCCCTCTGTTCTATTGAAGTCAGTGCTGAGAATCAGCACCTTACAAGAGCATTACAGCAAGGGAGTGTAGGAATTCCACAGCCAATTTCATATAAATATTTGAAAGCACAAGAGAAGCAAGAGGGGAAGAGAACACTTATCATGCAGTATGCAGTCGTAAAAGCATCAGAAATGCTGCAACAGAACTGGCCCAGCCAACCAGCCAGCTCAAGATCTGTCCCTGGCACCCAAGGTTGTCTTTCCCTATGTCACCTTGAAAAGTTTGGTTCTGCTGCAAACAACATTGCTTCCTCTGAATATGTTGTTAAGCCCATTAACAGAGCATAATATATACCTTGTAAAAATTCCTGCCTGAGTGTGTGTGTGTGTGTATGTAGAGAGAGAGGGAGCAAGGAAGTGGGGGAAGGGGGGGAGGGAGGGAAAAAGAAGGAAAGAAAATAAATAAGAAAATCTACCGGACCTCTTGAAATCACTATTCGTTGTTTGAACTTACACTCTACTTTTCTCCCGGTCTTCTTCAGTCCTGTGAGCAGGAAGCCTGGTTGTTTATTCCCTTAGTCACTTCAGATGACCTTCTCCAACCTTCTCCAGGGGCTTACATTTCATTGAGGGCCAATAACCAGAAATACTTTGGGCGATAGGGCACAGTGAGGTACTTGATTTCCCCTGTCAGAAGTGAATTCCCTTGTTGATGATATTCAGGATGCAGACCTTCTGAGCCCTACTGTAGTCATCTCACAGCTCCAGTCTATAATAATTTGTATACAAATTATACATATCTACAAATGATACAGAGACAAATAATGCAAACTTGGGTTCTATAAGTATTCTGAGGATTTCATATTTACATAATCCATTTTACAGTATTTTTCCAAATTTCTAACCCAATTCAGAGTGTCGCAGCTATCACCATTTGTTAATGGAAGTATTCCCCAATTACATTGTGCTTACTTACCTTCGGGGGTACAGTAAAATAAACTGCCTACATTTTTGTAAAATTAGGATTTTAAATTCCCTTGTACCACCCTCAATTAGCGCATTTTCTGTCTTTATTCTTTAGCAGACTTTAAAACTCTAATACCTGTATATCATGAGTGGGGGATTTTGAAGAGGCACTCATGACTCTCAACTTTTGAGTTGTCATTGTGATAAATTGGATGTGCCTAGTAAACCTTCTCCCAACTTCCTATCAAAATGCTCCAAAAATACATTAAAAAGATAGAAACTGGTGACAGAATTATCAACTAAACTTGCCATTGTCAGGGATTTACATTAACTGAGTCGCTGATGATTATGAGTTGAGAAGCCCATTGTAGGAGTACATGTCACAAACTACACACCCCACCCTGTGAACCAGAGCAGGCCAGATACTTGCTAAGAAGGCTGGACTCACTCATAAATGCTGTAAATGTTTTTCACAGTTTATCATTGCCTTGGACTTTGTTAAAAAGTCTATCTAGTCATTCACATTCACAGACATGGATTTTAACTCTTCTGGACTCTCTGGGTCTCTATAATTTTTAAATTCTTGCATGTCTTTCCTGTGTGTCTGGCATTCATACATCAAGAAAAATGAATAAGGAAAATATGCACATCTCTAGGACAGCCATAACACTATGCACAGGGAAAATACATTATGTGGTAGAAACAGTCAAAAGTAAATGGGACAGATTCTTTCAAAGATTGCCCTGCCTCCTTCTCTCCTGTTTCAGGACCATGAGAATTTTGGAGGGCTTCTTCATCCAAAGAACCCCCACGGCTTCTCTAGGAGACCCCAGTTGACCGAAGGTAACTGAAACCTCAGAAAGCAAAACCCTGGATAAAGGGAGACTACCGCATTTCCATATTGCCCTTGTACTTTAATAAAAATAATACTCCAGTCATTATCACCATCATTAATTAATATTTAGTGATTATTAACGTGGAGCTTCACATAAGGTGCCGTTAAAACATATGCTTCATAGAGGGCAGACAACAGAAGCAAGAAGAACTACAATCCTGCAGCCTGTGGAACAAAAACCACATTCACAGAAAGATAGACAAGATGAAAAGGCAGAGGACTATGTACCAGATGAAGGAACAAGATAAAACCCCAGAAAAACAACTAAATGAAGTGCAGATAGAAAACCTTCCAGAAAAAGAATTCAGAATAATGATAGTGAAGATGATCCAGGACCTCAGAAAAAGAATGGAGGCAAAGATCGAGAAGATGCAAGAAATGTTTAGCAAAGACCTAGAAGAATTAAAGAACAAACAAACAGAGATGAACAATACAATAACTGAAATGAAAACTACACTAGAAGGAATCAATAGCAGAATAACTGAGGCAGAACGGATAAGTGACCTGGAAGACAGAATGGTGGAATTCACTGCTGTGGAACAGAATAAAGAAAAAAGAATGAAAAGAAATGAAGACAGCCTAAGAGACCTCTGGGACAACATTAAATGCAACAACATTCGCATTATAGGGGTCCTAGAAGGACAAGAGAGAGAGAAAGGATCCGAGAAAATATTTGAAGAGATTATAGTTGAAAACTTCCCTAACATGGGAAAGGAAATAGCTACCCAAGTCCAGGAAGTGCAGAGAGTCCCATACAGGATAAACCCAAGGAAAAACATTCCGAGACACATAGTAATCAAATTGGCAAAAATTAGAGACAAAGAAAAATTATTGAAAGCAGCAAGGGAAAAATGACAATAACATACAAGGGAACTCCCATAAGGTTAACAGCTGATTTCTCAGCAGAAACTCTACAAGCCAGAAGGGAGTGGCATGATATACTTAAAGTGATTAAAGGGAAGAACCTACAACAAAGATTACTCGACCTGGCAAGGATCTCATTCAGATTCGATGCAGAAATCAAAAGCTTTACAGAGAAGCAAAAGCTAAGAAAATTCAGCACCACCAAGCCAGCTCTACCACAAATGCTAAAGGAACTTCTCGAAGTGGGAAACACAAGAGAAGAAAAGGACCTACAAAAACAAACCCAAAACAATTAAGAAAATGGTCATAGGAACATACATATCGATAATTACCTTAAACGTGAATGGATTAAATGCTCCAACCAAGAGACACAGGCTTGCTGAATGAATACAAAAACAAGACCCATCTATATGCTGTCTACAAGAGACCCACTTCAGCCCTAGGGACACATACAGACTGAAAGTGAGGGGATGGAAAAAGATATTCTTTGCAAATGGAAATCAAAAGAAACCTGGAGTAGCAATACTCATATCAGATAAAATAGACTTTAAAATAATGTTACAAGACACAAAGAAGGACACTACATAATGATCAAGGGATCAGTCCAAGAAGAATATATAACAATTATAAATATATATGCACCCAACATAGAAGTACCTCAATACATAAGGCAACTACTAACAGCTATAAAAGAGGAAATCAACAGTAACAGAACAACAGTGGGGGACTTTAACACCTCATTTACACCAATGGACATATCATCCAAAATGAAAATTAATAAGGAAACACAAGCTTTCAATGACACAATAGACCAGATAGATTTAATTGATATTTATAGGACATTCCATCCAAAAACAGCAGATTACACTTTCTACTCAAGTGTGCATGGAACATTCTCCAGGATAGATCACATCTTGGGCCACAAATCAAGCCTCAGTAAATTTAAGAAAATTGAAATCATATCAAGCATCTTTTCTGACCACAGTGCTATGAGATTAGAAATCAATTACACGGAAAAAAATGTAAAAAACACAAAAACATGGAGGCTAAACAATACGTTACTAAATAACCAAGAGATCACTGAAGAAATCAAAAAATACATAGAGACAAATGACAATGAAAACACGACGATCCAAAACCTATGGGATGCAGCAAAAACAGTCTAAGAGGGAAGTTTATAGCTACACAAGCCTACCTCAAGAAACAGGAAAAAATCTCAAATAAACAATCTAACCTTACACCTAAAGGAACTAGAGAAAGAAGAACAAACAAAACCCAAAGTTAGCAGAAGGAAAGAAATCATAAAGATCAGAGCAGAAATAAATGAAATAGAAACAAAGAAAACAATAGCAAATATCAATAAAACTAAAAGCTGGTTATTTGAGAAGATAAACAAAATTGCTAAACCATTAGCCAGACTCATCAAGAAAAAGAGGGAGAGGACTCAAATCAATAAAATTAGAAATGAAAAAGGAGAAGTTACAACAGACACCGCAGAAATACAAAGCATCCTAAGAGACTACTACAAGCAAATCTATGCTAATAAAATGGACAACCTGGAAGAAATGGACAAATTCTTAGAAAGGTATAACCTTCCAAGACTGAACCAGGAAGAAATAGAAAATATGAACAGACCAATCACAAGTAATGAAATTGAAACTGTGATTAAAAATCTTCCAACAAACAAAAGTCCAGGACCAGATGGCTTCACAGGTGAATTCTATCAAACATTTAGAGAAGAGCTAACACCCATCCTTCTCAAACTCTTCCAAAAAATTGCAGAGGAAGGAACACTCCCAGACTCATTCTATGAGGCCACCATCACCCTGATACCAAAACCAGACAAAGATACTACAAAAAGGAAAATTACAGACCAATATCACTGATGAATATAGATGCAAAAATCCTCAAGAAAATACTAGCAAACAGAATCCAACAACACATTAAATGGATCATACACCATGATCAAGTGGGATTTATCCCAAGGATGCAAGGATTCTTCAGTATACACAAATCAATGTGATACACCATATTAACAAATTGAAGAATAAAAACCGTATGATCATCTCAATAGATGCAGAGAAAGCTTTTGACAAAATTCAACACCGATTTCTGATAAAAACTCTCCAGAAAGTGGGCTTAGAGGGAACCTACCTCAACATAATAAAGGCCATATGTGACAAACCCACAGCAAACATCATTCTCAATGGTAAAAAACTGAAAGCATTTTCTCTAAGATCAGGAACAAGACAAGGTTGTCCACTCTCGCTACTATTATTCAACATAGTTTTGGAAGTCCTAGCCACGGCAATCAGAGAAGAAAAATAAATAAAAGGAATACAAATTGGGAAAGAAGAAGTAAAACTGTCACTGTTTGCAGATAAGATGATACTATGCATAGAGAATCCTAAAGATGCCACCAGAAAACTACTAGAACTAATCAATGAATTTGGTAAAGTTGCAGGATACAAACTTAATGCACAGAAATCTCTTGCATGCCTATACACTAATGATGAAAAATCTGAAAGAGAAATTAAGGAAACACTCCCATTTACCACTGCAACAAAAAGACTCAAATACCTAGGAATAAACCTACCTAGGGAGACAAAAGACCTGTATGCAGAAAACTATAAGACACTGATGAAAGAAATTAAAGATGATACAAATAGATGGAGAGATATACCATGTTCTTAGATTGGAAGAATCAATATTGTGAAAATGACTATACTACCCAAAGCAATCTACAGATTCAATGCAATCCCTATCAAATTACCAATGGCATTTTTTATGGAACTAGAACAAAAAATCTTAAAATTTGTATGGAGACACAAAAGACCCCCAATAGCCAAAGCAGTCTTGAGGGAAAAAAACGGAGCTGGAGGAATCAGACTCCCTGACTTCAGACTATACTATAAAGCTACAGTAATCAGGACAATATGGTACTGGCACAAAACCAGAAACATAGATCAATGGAACAAGATAGCCCAGAGATAAACCCACACACCTATGGTTAACTAATCTATGACAAAGGAGGCAAGGATATACAAAGGAGAAAAGACAGTCTCTTCAATAAGTGGTACTGGGAAAACTGGACAGCTACATATAAAAGAATGAAATTAGAACACTCCCTAACACCACATACAAAAATAAACTCAAAATGGATTAGAGACCTAAATGTAAGACCGGACACTATAAAACTCTTAGAGAAAAACATAGGAAGAACACTCTGACATAAATCACAGCAAGATCTTTTTTGATCCACCTCCTAGAGTAATGGAAATAAAAGCAAAAATAAACAAATGGGACCTAATGAAACTTCAAAGCTTTTGCACAGGAAAGGAAACCATAAACAAGATGAAAAGACAACCCTCAGAATGGGAGAAAATATTTGCAAACAAATCAACAGACAAAGGATTAATCTCCAAAATATATAAACAGCTCATGCAGCTCAATATTAAAAAAACAAACAACCCAATCCAAAAATGGGCCGAAGATCTAAATAAACATTTCTCCAAAGAAGACATACAGATGGCCAAGAAGCACATGAAAAGCTGCTCAACATCACTAAGTATTAGAGAAATGCAAATCAAAACTACAATGAAGTATCACCTCACACCAGTAAGAATGGGCATCATCAGAAAATCTACAAACAACAAATGCTGGAGAGGGTGTGGAGAAAAGGGAACTCTCTTGCACTGTTGGTGGGAATGTAAATTGATACCACCACTATGGAGAACAGTATGGCGGTTCCTTAAAAAGCTAAAAATAGAATTACCATATGATCCAGCAATCCCACTACTGGGCATATACCCAGAGAAAACCATAATTCAAAAAGACACATGCACCCCAATGTTCACTGCAGCACTATTTACAATAGCCAGGTCATGGAAGCAAGCTAAATGTCTATCGACAGACGAATGGATAAAGAAGATGTGGTACGTATATACAATGGAATATTACTCAGCCATAAAAAGGAACAAAATTGGGTCATTTGTTCAGACGTGGATGGATCTGGAGACTATCATACAGAGTGAAGTAAGTCAGAAAGAGAAAAACAAATATCGTATATTAATGCATATATGTGGAACCTAGAAAAATGGTACAGTTGTATTTCTGCCCGGTTTGCAGGGCAGAAATTGAGACACAGATACAGAGAACAAACATATGGACACCAAGTGGGGAAAGCCGCGGGGTTGTGTGTGTGTGTTTGTGATGAATTGGGTGATTGATATGTTTACACTAATAAGTATAAAATAGATAACTAATAACCTGCTGTATAAAAAAATTAAAATAAAATTAAAAAATTTTTTAAAAATGTAATTGGGACAACAGGAAAATAAATATACACACATTGGGCCTTTTAAGGCCATGCCGTGTTGAGGAAATATTTCAAATCCCTGTTCAAACATAGAAAGGAGAAAAGGTAACCACTTTTAAGGCCATAAATCCCACACAACTCACCCAATTCTGACTGAGAACTTGCTTTCTAAACCCTCAGAGGAGGATCCACTGGTCTTTTCCCCTCAGGTTTTTTCCTTTGTTTTCATGTTTTAGGAAAACCTTTCTCACCCAAAGGTTTTTTTTTTTAATTGATATGTATTTCTTCTGGCTTTATGGATTCATTTCTTACCTTTAATTTATTAATTCATCCTTACAATTGGTGTACTATTATATTTTTCAGAGGACAATATGAAGGCTTAGAAATGATTCTAAAAACTTGGCTCAAGGTCTTCTGATTCTAAATCAGTTCATTTTCAACCCTAGGATATGAACTTGATTTTCAACCATGGTAGCCTCCTATAATTCTTGCTATTATAGGAACTGGGCTAAAGGACATGGACTGGCATGGGCCAAAGACATGAATGGAATAATGTCTGACTTAACACCCTACCCTCGCCAGTGCAACAACAGTGGTTGGAGGGATGCTCTGACACTGCACAAGGCAGTGGGGCTCCGATCTGCCCTAGGGACCAAGTGGGAGCCACCAACGTGTGTGTTCAAACTTCAGCATAAGAGCCTTTTCCAGGGGGGATCTGTGGAACCTGCCCATATTTTACTTCCAGTTAATTTTCAGTGTATATTAGCTTTTCAAGAAACTACAGGACTAGAGCTCTTTCAAAGATAAAAACAGAATTGTTTCTCTATATAGTAGATATCAAAGAAATTAGTCAATCTCAGTGGTATGAATTGAATATTTTATTCCAGTGTTTGTATGAGCCTATTAAATGAAAAATAATTACTTTGATCTTTCAGAAATGTGCTTGGTTCTGTTTTGAGAATTATTGAGAAACATAACATGAGAGAAAAATGGGCTAGATAGTGCCACATTTACTTCTACCTTTTCTAACACCTCTTTAGTAACTCCAACTCTGAAACGTGGGAGCCCACAAGTACCTTTCGGGCTAAGATTGACCCAATATTAAATATGTCAGTTTGTCACTACAGAGATTTACATAACGACTGAGGAGAGTTTTATGTATGTTTTTTGAAAAGTGGGTAAATTCCTGCTTGGTATAGTGGATTTTTATTAAGGAAAAGGCAAGTGATGCCAGTGTACAGCCTTCATTAAAACTCAGCTCTGCCATTTGTTCTTTCTTCCTTTACAACAGAAAAAGAGAATTGATTAAATAGAAAGATTCTGTTTTATAAACACCCACATTTTTCTCTTGATATCTCATTGATAGGAATATACTGTTCTTAAGGTATAAGCTACTCACCTTGGCTTTCTGTCTCTTTTTTTTGTGTGTGGTAAGGATAAATTGCAAATCAACATGTTGTTGTTGTTGTTTTAAAATATTTATTTATTTATTTATTTATTTTGGTTGCACTGGGTCCCAGTTGCAGCATGAGGGATCTTCCTTGCAGCATGTGGACTCCTTAGTTGTGGCATGAACTCTTAGTTGCATCATGCATGTGGAATCTAGTTCTTGGACCAAGGATCGAACCTGGGCGCCCCCTCATTGGGAGTGCAGAGGCCTACCCACTGGACCACCAGGGAAGTCCCAAATTGCATATCATTTTGGATACCATCTCTTAAACTTTCTCTGTGAACAAAGCACGCTTTTCTGTGAGATGACTAAGGTAATTAAACGAGTAAAATGAAACTTAACACCCTATTGTCAGTGTTCCAAATTCATAGGAATTGTCTACAAATCATTCATTCATAAAGCGCTTATTGAATACTTAGATAAATCAGGCACTTTGCAAGATATTTGGGACACAAAGATGCAGACAACTGCCCTCACAGAGCTCATAGGCTAATAAGGGGCTCTAATGAGTGCAACATGATGGTGATAAATGGTATAACAGAAGCACATATAAAATATTAAGACAGAATGGAGGACAGAGGAGCCACTCTGCTTGTGGGAGTTATGGAAGTCTTCACAGAGATTCTAATATTTGGGTTGCGTCTTGAAGAAAGAAAGGAAGTTTAGCAGTTTTAGCAGCATGAACAATGTGTTCAGAAGTGAGCAATCTTAAAACACAATGATATGTTTGGGGAATAGTAAATAAATCAGTCGAATTTTAGAATATGGGAAACATGTTGGGGACAAACATAAAAGGAGACTGAAAAAGTGGATTGAAGCCTAGATCAGAGTTGGTAAATTTTTCTGTAAAGATAGTAAATATTTATGGCTCAGGAGAGACTTATTCCACTCTATACTTGCAGTGTGAAAGCAGCCATAGACAATATGTAAACAAATGGGCATGGCTGTGTTCCAGTAAAACTTTATGTACAAAAAGAGTTGGTGGGTCAGATTTGGCCCATGGGCCATAGTTTGCCAACCCATGACCTAGGATCTGAAGGGTAGTTTAACATCATATTATAGATTTGAACCCCATCCTCTGGACGTCTATAAACATGGCATGATCAAACTTGTTTTCTAGGAGGTTAACTGTCATATCATCATGCAGGCACAATAGGAGCAGAGATAGACATTGGACAATGGTCTGGGTGCTGAGACAGAAAGATAGTGGGAAAGAGAAAAAGGGCCAGATGTTTGAAATAGTTCCAAAGCAAAATGAATAGGAACTGAAATTAGAGTGGAGAACAAGAGGATGAAGTTGACTTTGACTCTGAAGTCTCCCCTATATGTCTTAACAATCAGTGTAGGGAGGATGGGGTCCTTCACTTCTGTATCCCAGTTATCTTTTTGTCTGTTTAGAAGCTGAAATCAGAAGATAAGCCCCAAAGGTCTGTCTCTAGAATAGGAACTATCTGGTTTTAGGTCTCAGCTCTTATTCTAATTGTCAAGCCCTAAGTTATAAAATTCCTGGAACTGGCCACACCCAAGACCAGCAAATCAGTCCCCTGCTAAATCTCTGATATTAAATGCTGTCATGTTCTGGAAAATCCTTAGAGATCTTGGAATCTAAAGATAAGGTATAAAGCAAAAACATAAAGGATGAAAATAAATCCAAAATTTTTTTCATTTACATTCTTGTTTTACATTCTTTTCATGGATGTTAAATGTTCCAAATGGTTGTATCTTGACTACAAGATGTCCAGAGTACATTGGAACTTAAAAATAAATTACTGCCATGACTCAGAATTGAAATTACCATATCATAAATTTCTTAGTAATCTCTCTATCCCTGGGCACCTGGCCTTGTCACCATGTGTTTAAATCCTATGATTTACTCCTCCCCCCTCCTCTGCTCTCTCACCTCCATTTTTGCTGTAATAGACAAGAGTCAGCTCTTGTAGACAGAACAATTTTGCTCACCATTAGCGTTTTGGCTTAGTCTAATCGACATAGATCAACTCAGAGGTTTCCTGAAGTGGCTTTTAAAAACTGAAATGCTTGACTTTTCTTTGGTCATTGTTTTTATTTATTTATTTATGTTCGATTTATTTTGTCTTTATTTTATTGAAGTATAGTTGATTTAAAATGTTTTTTATTAATTTTTATTGGAGTATGTTTGCTTTACAATGTTGTGTTAGCCTCCACTGCACAACCAAATGAATCAGCCATGCACATACTGATATCCCCTCCCTTTTGGACTTCCCTCCCATTTAGGTTACCACAGTGCATTAGGTAGAGTTCCCTGTGCTATACAGTATGTTCCCATCAGTTGTCTATTTTATGCATAGTATCAATAATGTATATATGTTAATCCCAGTCTCCCAGTTCCTCCCACCCCACCCCTCTCCCCCCCTTGGTATCCATACATTTGTTCTCCACATCTGTGTCTCTATTTCTGCTCTTCAAATAAGATCATCTATACCATTTTTCTAGGTTCCACATATATGCATTATTATACGATATTTGCTTTTCTCTTTCTGACTTACTTCAGCCTGTATGATATACGCTCTAGGTCCATCATGTCTCTACAAATGACCCAATTTCATTCCTTTTTATGGCTAATATTCAAAACAACACATGCACCCCAATGTTCATAGCAGCACTATTTACAATCGCCAGGACATGGAAGCAAGCTAAATGTCCATCAGCAGAGGAATGGATAAAGAAGATGTGGTCATTGTTTTTAAAGCATGACTTACCAGTGAAGTTCATTTGAACACTTTTCCTGTATCTTTGTGATGATTAACTGCTGGCTTTGGGACCTCAGTCTTCCCTGTTTTGGGTTCCATTGTGGGGCCATCTTGCTTTGCGGGATTGTTGAGAATCCCAGACTTCTCTGCCTCCTCAAGTATCACCTGGTGACCCCGGGATTCACAGTACTGCAGAAGTGTGCTTCACTGGCTTGCCTTCCATTCCTTGGAAAATACAGATCATCTCACAGCTCCAATATAAGCTACAAGCACAAAGTGATAAATGAATATAGGTAGAATTTGTACTCCAGAAATCTTCACTCTGAAAGTTGTCTGCATGTCAAAAAGGAAATTGCAGCTCATGTTCTTACATGTGTTCTGTTTTCCTCATTGGATGTATAGGCAAGCCAAGTACTTTTTTCCCAGGGACTTTGCTTTCAAAATGAAGGAAAAATTAAACACATTCTGGGCTTTTAAAAAATAGTTTAATTTGACTGAAATTTTATGGGTTAGGAAGACTTTTAGAATACCATATACTAAAAATATTTTATGGACAAAGAGCCAAATATAACTAAAGCACAGTTTTAAGTTAAGAGAAGTAGGTTCTTGTTTTGATTACTGCCAAAAAATGCGTGCTGTGACCGTGTGACTAATTTCTTGCCTGTAGAATAATAAAGTTGGATTAATGCTTGATATCCTGACCAACTTGTAAAGCATTGTATTTTTTGTATATATAACTACAACAACTTTTGACTTTTGGTAGTGCACCAAAGTAACTGTACTAAACGTGTGGCTAAAATCATTACTATTAAACCTGATAGAGGAATTCAACATTAGGCTGCAAAATTATTCTTAAGTATTTGTCTGATGGATATAGGAGTTTCTAAAAGATAGCGCTGTGCAAAGAAGATGAAATATGCCAGCAACTCTTCCTATGGTTTTATGGTAGAGTTCCTTACTGCTTCTTTTCCTACTTCGAGGATGGAGGAGTAGATGTTTAGATAACTAAGAGGGGTGAAAGTCAGTGATCCTCAGAGTGTGACCATAAGACCATCTTAATTCAAATCACCTAATTTTTTTTTTCAGTGATGATTTCTGGATCCATCTTATATCTACAGAATCTAAATCCCTAAGTGTGGAGCTCAGGATTTTGCATTTTAAGCAAGAAACCCAGGCGAATTTTTTGTAAATTCAAGGTGGTGAACCAGCAGTTCTGTTGTGAAGGTTTGGAGTTAAGTATCTTGAAAGGCTTTGGAGTCCAGTAAACTCATTGTCAAAATGATGATAATGAAATCCACATCACAGGATTTCAGGGCATCAAGTGCCTGGGACATAGTAAACATTCGGCATGTGATGGTTATCGTTGTCATCATTTTTGTTTGAATTGTTTAACTATTTGACTCAGTTCTCCATTTTACAAATGGAGAAGGGCTGTGTTTTGTGGCAGAAATCTTTATCGTTCAAAGTGGGACATTGGCAGTTTGACATACCTCTTATGACTGTCATCTTTCCTCAGGAATGAGCTCTATCTGGGAATTGAGACGTACCTTCTGAGCTACATCTGACTCTGCCACAGTGTGGTTGATGCAGAGACAGGGCTGCTACTGTCTCCTTGTCCCTGCGAAGATGAGCCCTTATCACTTTAGGGAACCTTTGTTTCCTTTCCTTTGCTGGACCTAGAGCTCAGAGAACACAGGAAATTCTGGGTTGGGTTGTCATTCTCTTTTCTTGCTTTCTTCTCCCTCGTCGGAAAACAGGAGAGATGGATGGAATGATTTGGGGGCCTCTTCAAGTTCTGAAGTTCAAAGATCGCATATAATCTAATGTTTTTGAATCATAATGTTTAAGACCTGGAAGAGAATTTAGTGGTGGTATTCTATGACATCAAGTGACATACCATCTTTGTGAAAACTGGTAAAGCAGAGAGAAAATCATAATGATTTGGGAATATTGGAGAATGTCAGGTTTCTTAGATCAACAACCCTCATTTCAGTCCACATAGTCAGCTGGCCTAAAATGTTTCTGTTGTAGAATCTGACTAGATATGACTATATTGTGCTATTACATAGCAATGACAGGGAATATTTTCTCTGCGGAATAATCTAGTCAGGGAACTTGACATTGAGATTTGTTCAGTGCCTTAGGGTTGGGCTTCGTAGAAGCAGAGTCAGAGATAGGGTTTCTTGTCAAAGGGATTTATTGAGGGGAATTGCTCTCAGCTGAAACTTGCAAGAGAGTGAGGGGATCAGGAGAGGGCAGGGGAAACAGCTAGGCAAATATGTGGGTTGAGCTGACACCTAGCCATGGCCTGACACCCACCCAAGAGCTCTGGAGCATACTGGCATCTCCCAGTCATCCTGCCTGGAAGCAACAGAACTAGCCTTTTCTACCCTATTTAGTGAGTCATTGGCTGTAGGCCATCATCCCTGTCCCCCTCCTTGTCGGATTCTTGATCTTAAAATATCTCATCACCAAATAGTTTTGCCCTAGGTTTTTAATAACTTTTTTTTAACATGATGGTATTTTCCCTCTGTTCCTAGTTTTCTTAGAATTTTATTTTAATCATGTAAATATTCTGAATTTTATAAAATGCATTTCCTGTATCTGTTAAGATAATTCTGTATCTTTTTTTCTTTAAGTTGTTAATAAAGATTAATAGTTTTTCTTCTGTTGAACTACCCTTGCATTTCAAAGATAATCCCTTCTTAGATAGAGTATATTATTTTTCAGGATGCTCACCTTCTGTTTGAAATTTATGTATCTGCCATAACTGAGTTTAGCTTACTTGGTATTGAGGTTGTACTAGGTTCATCAAATGAGTTGCAAGCTTTCTCCCTTTTTTTCCTATTATTTGGAACAGCTTTTATAATATTGGGATTATCCATATATTAGTTTCTTGAGGCTGCTTTAAGAAATTATCACAGACTTGGTGGGTTAAAACAAGAGAAATTTATTTTTACAGTTCTAGAAACCGAAAGTCCAACATCAGAGTGTCAGCAGGGCCAAGCTCCCTGCAGAGGCTCTAGGGAAGATTCTTTGTCTCTTCTTTCTGGCAGCTATTGCCACATCTCTCCAGTCTGCCTCCAGGGTCACCTGTCCTCCTCCTATTCTGTCTGTGCCTCTCTCCTCTGTGTAGCTCTTATAGGACACACCAGTGGATTTAGAGCCCACCTGGATAATCAAGGACAATCTCCTCATCTCAGGTTCCTTAACTTAATTACATCTGCAATGGTTGTTTGCTCAAATAAAGTTAATATTCACAGGTACCAGTAATTTGATGTAGACATAATTTTTGGGGAGGTCACCATTCAACCCACTACAATCTGTTTCTTGAAAGTTTAGTAGATTTCATCTCTAAAGTCATTTACTCCTGGAAGGTGGTTTGAGGTTAAATTTTTGAATACTGATTCAACTTTTTAAATAATTTTAGGCTGATTCACTATTTCTTCTTGAGTCTGTTTTGGTGCTTAATTTTTTTCTAAAAAAGTATTAGTTTTGACTGTGTTTCCAAATTTACTTACATGAAGTAGTACACTGAATTCTCTTAAGATTTTCTAATCAAAATGTATTGTATATATACTTATGTGATCTAGTGCTTTCCTAATATCATTTATATACTTATTACTGTTTATACATATTCACAGATATATATTACATTACATATAAATATTTTTATCGTCTACCACAGTGCTAATATTATTTCAGTGTACACTGTTGCTCTCCTTTTATTAATTTTTGATCAAATTTTCCAGTTATCCAATTATATTCATTTTTAAAAGAACACAAGTCACTTTCTTTTGAGATCTTGCAGAACCAGATCCTCTTAAGATTTTTACCTCCCAGGTCCCATGTAATTTCCATATCCAACTTCCTTGCTTCATTTTTTTCTCCATAATACCTATCAGCATCTAGCATACTATACTTTTTATTTGTTCATCTTATTTATTTTCTGTCTCCCAAGTAGAATATAATTTCCATAAGAGCAGAGATTTTCATCCTTTTGGATCACTATGAATCCCTGGTACCTGTAACGGTCAAAAAATATTTGTTGAATGAATGAACCAAAATTTGTCTTAAATGTGTCAGTCTCTGCCATTGCTTTATTTTCTATTCATTAATTTCTACCCTTTATTAGTTATCCTTTACTTTCCCTAAAGTTCAGTACTTTTTCTACTTGTTTTAGCTTCTTGAGTTGAATACTTAAATCATTAATTTTTTCTTTCTTTTTTCGAATATAAACATTAAAGATAAGCATTTTTTCTCTTGGTACCTCTCTAGCAGTATCCTAAAAGTTTTTATTTGGAGAATTTTCATTGCCATTCAGTTCTAGATGTTTTATAGTTTCTTTATGATTTCCTCTTTCATCCATGAATAATTTTAATATTGTGTGTATTATTTTTAGCATTCTTAAAGTGAAACAGCTATTGCTGATTTACAATTTTATTGTACTTTGGTGGAAATATATGCTCCTTGTAATACTAACTTGCTGAAATTTGTTGAGACCTAGCAACATGTAAATTTTGAAAATATGCCATTTTTGTGGTATGGTATTTGTGGTATTACAGATAAGGTAAATTCTTCTATTATAGTCTGCCCTCACTATCCACAGGTTCTGGATCTGTGGATTCAACGAACTGCGGATGGAATTTCAGTTGGTGGCATGTGGAACCTATGGATACAGAGGGCCAACCATCTTTTGTTCTTCCTGAACTGGGGCATACAATTCTCCTTAGTAACATTTGTACTTCAAACCTTATGAACTTTCCCTCTTATCACATAGATTTGTCTTCCTAGTGACATGGTCATTGCATTACAATTTATCAAAATCCATTGACTTTCACAAAAACATGTATTTTGCAACATACACAAAACATCAAATTACAGTGTTTTTTTTAAAATTTATTTTAGGCTGTGTTGGGTCTTGGTTGCTGCACGTGGGCTTTTCTCTGGTTGTGGCCAGCGGGGGCTACTCTTCATTGCGGTGCGCAGGCTTCTCATTGCAGTGGCTTCTCTTTGTTGCAGAGCATGGGCTCTAGGCACGAGGGCTTCAGTAATTGTGGCACGCAGGCTCAGTAGTTGTGGCTCGTGGGCTCTAGAGCGCAGCCTCAGTAGTTGTGGCACACGGGCTTAGTTGCTCCGCGGCATGTGGGATCTTCCGGGACCAGGGCTTGAACCCGTGTCCCCTGCATTGGCAGGCGGATTCTTAACCACTGTGCCACCAGGGAAGTCCCTCAAATTATAGCTGAATATCACTCATCAGGCTGTTCATATCAGTGGTATTAAATACTACTGCAAAGTGTAAAACTTAAATTTCAGGAAAAAAGTGTCTTAATATTTTTTACAAAATATCGTGAAATATCCAAAATGTTTTCCCTTACTGTGTCAATTGAAAAAAAACTCTTTTAAACATTTTTTCCTCTACTTGATAAAACTAGTGAGTTAAAAATGAAAAAAAAATGGCTGTCTCAAATGTACATAATGCTGTAACTTTTAAAATGTTAATTTTAGGCAAAAGCTTTTTTTTTTTAACATTCTTTTCTGGGAGAAAGAGATTCTCATTCTGAAATGAGAATTTTTAACCTAAAAGAACATTTCCTTCAATTTAAAAAATATTTTTGTCAATCTAAGAGTTAAAATGAAATGTCCAAAAAATTAAACATCACAAATGTCAGCAGCACCTAGTGACCCAAAATGTGGGTATTTGAGTATATATGTCATGTGTTATGAGGTCCAAGATAGTACAGGCAAGCCTCTACTCACAAAAAAAGATGCCTTAAAAAAATGTTCCTTTATAAGCCAGTTTTTGGAGCTTGACCCACAGTGGTCCTCAAATAATGTTAAGACAAATAATGAAAGAGAGTGAGGTCCTAGGATAGCCCCTTCCCTAATGATCTGTTAAATCCAAAGGCACTAGGAATGCAGGATAATATTATGTAATCACTGATAAAATAATGTTTCTAAAAGAAAGTACATTTAGAGTTCCAGCTTAGAATGTCAGGCACCCATCTACCCATTCAGCTGAGAGATAGAGCCTACCCTTCCTCTGCCCCCATCAGCCTCAGGCTGCCAGTGAGGGACTGCTGAGCACAGTTACAGCAGCAGAGCTTGCTTGGGAGCTTGGGCCATCGCTGGTGAAATACCCTCCTTTCCTAGCCCTAACTTTGGTGCCCTTCTCTCTTCTTCTCTTGTGCCATTGCATGTACTCATTATGAATTAGTGGGAAGCCACCAGACTGAAAATAGCAATGGAGACCAGGAGAAGGGCAGCATTGCCTTGTGGTTGGAATCTTTCCTTTGCCCCTTGCCCATGGTCCAGTCTTGGTTTTCAATGCCCTCTCTGAATCAAAAGAGCCTTCTCTTTGAACAGACCCCTGCACAGTGCTTGGACCAGGTGATTTCGAGCCTCTGCTAGATCTTTGAGCTGTAATTCTCTCCCCATTAGTTTACTTCCAGCTTGGTTTTGTGAGCCCTTAATTGCCAGTTTTGTAAGAATCAGACTTCATCCAGTTCAGCCTGATGCCCTTGATTCTGGGATCTATCCAAAGGAGAGCAGCTAGGCTTCGGTCAAACACTGGAATATGTTTGTCTTCTTCAATTTGGAATGCAAATTTCTTAACTCTAAAAACAAGCTGAAAATTTTGCGCAAAGCAGGGATGCAATATTTTTTATTCCTAGATCCCCCTAGTACCAGGGGCTGACATAAAATAGTGGTTATATTAGTTGACAATTCATTGGCTACTAGTAACTGAAAATCTGACTGCTGTTGCTTTCACAAAGAGAGGTTTGTTTTTCTCAAATAAGCAGTCCGGATTAGACATCTGTTGGTGTTGGTTCAGCTGCTCAGTCATGCCACTTGGGATCTGAGCTTTTTCTCCTCCATTCCCCGCAGTGTATTGGATTTTTGTTCTCATACTTGTCAACCGTGTTCACAAATGGCCACCCCAAGGTCTGGGCATCACAAGGCAGCGTGCTCGTCCAAACTTGCCCTTGTCTGCCTTCTGACATACCACAACGATCTCCACTCCATCTCTGCTTCCACTCTGCCACCACCCCCAAATCCATTTTCCATGTCACAGCCACGATGGTCTTTCTAAAATTAAAATCAGAGTCTATTTTTTTCCATTACTTAAAACACTCCTTTGTTCCTAGTAGAATTAGAAGAAAACCCAAACAGGCTGTAAGGCTCTAGGGGATCCAGCCACTGTCCCCTTTGCTCCTCAGCTTCTGTCCTTCATCCTCCCTCTCTTTTTATCTTGAACCAACCTGCTTTCTTGCTGTTCCTCAGAAAGATACTGTTTAGCGTCACTCTAGGCCCTTTGCACTTCCTGTTTGCTTTGCATGGAATATTTTGTTGCTTCTTGTTTTCCGTATCTCTGCTCAAAGACCATATATTCAGTGAAACCCTCCCTGACCATCCAAAATAAGTAGCCATACCCTCTGCCCTCTTCCCCCACCCCCAGTCATTCCCTTTTTCCATTCCACCATGGCTACCCAGTGATTCTTGCTCCTGGCTGCAGGTTTGAATCACCTGGGAAACTTTAAAAAATACCACATTCAGTCCCTATTTCATATTTCAAGTCTAATTGATCTGGGATGGGCCCCAAGCACTAGTATTATTTTTAAAGTGTCCCACATGATTCTCTTGCAGCTATGATTGACAGCTACTGGGCCACATGGTTAAAGGTACATGAACAATACCATGTGAACAATAATTTTGGATAATCCTGTAATACTGACTCTTTTTCTTGATATAACTTAACTCGATGAAGAGGAATTAGGATAATAGCCATTCTTGGTATGTATCTATACTAAGAAACTAGTGAGTATTTGTGTTAAATCAAAACTTAGGGTAAAGAATTACTTTCTTGGAAGAAAATGATCCAAATGAGAAAATAGTGTTTGCTCTGTGTGTGTGTCTGTGTGTGTGTGTGTGTGTGTGTGTGTGTGTGTGTGTGTGTGATTCTCAGAGTGTGGTTTCTCAGCTTAGTTTGCCCTCTGCACCCCCTCTTCTAACTGTGTGGGAGTTGTCAGTTTTGGGGAGATGGACTGTGGAGGCGGGGACCTCAGGGGGCTCTCAGCAAGCCTGGTGCCGGCCCGAGTGGTCTGTGAGAGGGAAGGCACGGGTCAGAGGCTGACAGATGGTCTTTCTGCCACATGGATGGCAGGCAGATGGCTCTGACAGTTTGGACAAGGCCACCACTTTGGGCTGCGAAGGCGGAGCTCTGAAAAGATGCTTGAAGAAGCTGCCGATAACAACCCTCTCTCTTGCCCTGAGCAGACATTGAGCCTGAAGACTCACATGGGGTAGGGAGGGGAAAGAGAAGCAAGAAAATGAGAAAGAGTGAGAGACTATGGCTTGCTTGCTCCACGAAGGCGGCCCTTCCACTCCCCACCCCTTTCCTGCTGCGGAGTGTGTGGGAGAGATCTTGGAGACAGGACGGGGAGAGGGTAAGCGCACGACCATCTTCATGCACAGCTGCCTAAGTTCCAGCTCTGCATAGCCTTCAAAGTGTACCAACATCTTTTCATTCGTGTTTGCTCTTAATGCTTGAATCTAACTCAAAGCATTGTCTTATGGGGCCACATTTGTACCATTCTCAGCATAAGGCCTGGCCTCCAATAAGAACTCCTAGCAAGTGGACTATGACTTAACATAGCCCAAGGTTTAAAAGGAAGTAAAAACCAAATCATGACTGCCTTATTAACACATCCAACGGTTTTCCTTCTGCTGTGTGACACCAGTCTTCTCTTTTCCTACTGTATGCTCTTATTTTCATTGACCAGTAGGGTCCGTTTCTACTGAAAGCAAGGAGCCATTGTGTCATGGGAAGGGAGCGGCATGAAGAGGTGAGAGACTAATCCCACGTTTACCTCTAATTACCTTTACTAATCCCATGAGGCCCAGGCACATTACTTAACCATCTACGACAGTTGTTTGCATGGGCAGGATTTCTTTGTTTCCAGTTATCTCCGCAAGGGCCCAGAGGAAGGTCTTTATGACTCTCCCACTTTGCCAGGAGACATTTGGGAATGGCTGCTGCAGTGAGCATGCCCGTCCTTTTTTCCCCACGCACTGCATTTTGCAAGGCCTCTTGGCACAGAACTACAGCAGACATTTAATTAACATAAAACACTGTATAACACCATCAAGACAGTAGCTAGATTGGGAAGCTGGCAATTCCGCAACCCCATGCAGCCAAGTTCTCAGACTCAGGTCTGTCCTTCAACTTGCTCATGGTGGTTGAAGATGCAGGAGGTCTCTCCTATCCCAGAGCTATCTCCTCTGAATCTCCTCTACCAGCATTTTCTGGTGTAGACTCCTGGGGTAGAAGTTGGGGGCACTGCTGCACCCCCTTCTTCCATCTGTCTTTTGGGACTCACCATGTCCTTTGCAGCCACTGGGTCACCCCAGCTACAGGCTGAACAACTTCTGAAAACTGCAAGTCTGATTCAGGACACTTGTGGCCTTTAGAGTCTCATCATCTTTCCTTGCTTATGTCCATGTGTCTTCTTCAAAGCCCACTCCAAGTCCCCACTCTCCAGCTTTCACCCTTGTTGTGACTACAGCCTGACATCCCCTTGGAGGCCTTCATGTCACACCTAATTTGCATGCCATGCCTTGTTCTCCAGTTAATTGGATCATCCCCATTTTAACTCATATTACATGGAAAAAAGGAATGTGTTCAATTTCTTGGCAAAATGTAACTGAGCACTTGCTGTGTGTCCAGCAACTAAAAACCTGAAGCTGAATAAGGTGTGGTCCTTATTGCTGTAAGGCCCTGTGGTCTGATGAGACGTCTCACACGTATACCTCACTTTAATGCAGTGTAAGAACACTCTGGAAGCAGAGACAATGGATTGACCACTCTGCTAGGCAGGAGCGGCATGTAGAATCAGAGGACAGCAAAGGATTCTGAAAGCAGCAGTTTTAGCTGAGCTTCTCTCATGGCCCCAACCAGCCTTCTTCCTTGTTCCAGGTGCAGGTCTCAGGGTTCACAGATGTGTGGAGTTGAATGATTTAGAGGTGCCGAGAAGGGCTTTCATAGGATCGCCCTCTGTGGCCGGGCCTAGATCTGAGATGACAGTATTTGAGATTTGTTTCAGTTGTCATCATTTAGGGAGCAAGCACATTAAGCCTAGAAGATATCATTTTGGATTAATTTATCCTACTTTTCTTCTTTTGTTCCTCTTTGGTCATTCTTACCCCTTCTAGGAACATCTGACAAACTCTGATTGAAAGGTAGAGGTGTGCATAGAGATACTTAGGGTTAAGGCCTACACATGGGCAGATTTCCTTTTCTCCTTAATTTAGCCAAGAGGATTGCCTGATTTTCCAAAAGTTACTTTGTTAGAAAACCAGTGAGTGGGGTGGCGGTGGGAGTGGTGAGTAAGGAGAGGAAACATAGCAGATGGAAGCACAAAGCCAAAACCAGAAATAGTAGCATTTACTAATGCCATTTGCAGCAACATGGATGGACCTAGAGTTTATCATACTAAGTGAAGTCAGTCAGACAGAAAAAGACAAATGTCGTATGATAGCACTTATATGTGGAATCTAAAATACGATACAAATGAGCTTATTTACAAAGCAGAAACAGACTCACAGATATAGAAAACAAACTTATGGTTACCAAAGGGGAAAGTGGTGGGGGGAGGGATAAATTAGGAGTTTGGGATTAGCAGATATAAACTACTATAAATAAAATAAACAACAAAGTCCTACTGTATAGCACAGGGAACTATAGTCAATATCTTGTAATAAACTATGATGGAAAAGAATATGAAAAAGTATATATATATATATATATATATGAATCACTTTGCTGTACAGCAGAAACTAATACAACATTGTAAATGAACTATACTTCAATTAAGAAAAAACAAACAAAAAAACAAATAGAAAAGACTGAAATTCATGGGTCTAAGAGAGCATTTTAGTTTGGAAATAAATATGAATGTGCTAAAAAAAAAAGAAAAGAAAAAAGAAATGGTAGCATTTATAAAGACAGTATGATGTAGAAGGGAAATTATGATTTTGAGTATTAGGGAACCTGGGCTCAGGTCCTCATATAACCATTCACTGCCTTGCAATTTTCTCTGAGCTTTACTTTCCTCCCGTGCACTGTCTGCCTTTGAGGTTTGTTTTGCAGATCCCATTCTACACTGTTATATGAATGTCCATAGTTTGGTTAGATAAGCCCAGCTTATTTCACACAGATCCTATTCCAGTGTGATCCATGGACCAACAGCATTGGCCTTACCAGGTGCTTGTGAGAAATGCAGACTTTTGGGCCCCACCCCAGACCTAATAATAAATTGGAATCTGTATTTTAACAAGATCCTAAGTGATTCATTTTGAAAAGTCCTCATCGAGACCACTAGTTCTCAAATGTGGTTGCACGTTAAAATCACTGAAGGAATGTTAAAAAATACTGGGAGTCAAAATTCCTTTCCCAGAAATCCTCATGTAATTACTATGGGGGTTGGCCTGGGCATCAAGGTTTCTAAAAGCTCCCCAAGGTGATTTTCACATGAAACAAATTTTGAGAATCATGGCTCTGAACCAGTGCCTCTCAAACCATCTCTTACGGTTTGAGACCATTTTGCTTATAAATTTCCAATCCATCTGGTTGTAAAATTTAAAAGTGTCACGTGCCTTGAATATAGCAGCAAAGTCAAATTGGTATAAAAGTAGATAAATTCCTACTTTCAATTTGTTCCTTCACTTATCACAAACCTGTAACAGAGGGTTCTTGGGCCAACAGTGGTCTTTGGGCCACACTTGGACTGAGATACACTGCAGTTCAGGCCACACTTCACCCCAGTTAGGAAAACAGCATCACCCATCCCATCCGCAGACTCCCTTCTTCTAGGTCAGGGGTTGGAGTATAATCTTTATTTTATTGACCGTGCAGTTATATGGCACCTGTCTTGTACCAGGTACTGTTGTAAGTGTTTTACATGTTTTCACTAATATTAGTATTAAACTTATTTATCATTATCCTCTTCGCTTTTGTGGGAGCAGAAACATGGCATTGGATGGTTAACTAGCTTGCCCAAAGTCACAGAGTTGGTAGACAGCAGAGGCAGGATTTTGAACCCAGGTTGTCTGGCTCTTTATCACTATGCTGCTTCACCCACAGGTGCTTGTGGGAGAAAGGACTAGTCTCCCACATACACCACATCTCATCAGTCATCTGTCCTGTCCCCTTGACCCCTAAATGTCTCTGAGTCCTATCCCTACATCTCCATCTCTTCATCCTCTTCCTATTCACTGCCTCTGTCCAGGCTCTTGTCATCTCTCTCCTGCACTGTTGGAATAATCTCATCTCTCCCTTCTAATGTATCCTCTGAACCTTCATCAGGGTGATCTTTTTCAGATGCAAAGCTGAGCAGGTTCTGAATCATTTAATGGATCTAAATCAGTCAAGTTCATCTTCCTAAGGTCTGCACAGCAGCCACTTTGCAATGGAGCACTGCCTGTCTAGCCTCTTTCTTGTCCCTTCCCCTCCTCTCACTCCAGCCATGCAGAACCAACTACACTGGTCATGGACTTTGCCTCAGCCACTCATGGTGTCAGGTCTTTTGTGCATTTGGTTTCCTGGATGGAGGTCCTCTGTCTGAGACTAACTCACCCTTCAAGGTGTAGCTCAAGTATTGCCTCTCCAGGAAGTCTTTCCTGAACACCCTAGCAGCACCACACCACTCCTAGTGGCTTGTCACTCCCTCTTCATGCTTCCCCCGTAGCATTTGTGACACTCTATCCTGGTTCCTGGTTTCTGTGCCAGTATCCCTTTTGACTATGACCCCCTCAACTCTGTGTCTTTAAAGCTAGTACAAATTCAGGATCATAACAAGTACTCACAATTTATTTGGAATGAATGAGTGAGTAAATGAATGCAAGCAGAACCGCTGTACCTCTTTAGAGACACAGGGGCTGCCCTCCTTGCTCCTTTTCTCCCTTTCCTACTCCACTCCCTTGCACTCCCACCGCCCTCTGCCTTTGAACAGGAAAGCTCTGTGTCCTCATTTTGGCCTTGCCAAAGCTCCTCAGACTGTCAGCTTAGGGAGTCTGCCCCTTCCTCCTGAGAGCCTCAGCTGTTGGGCAGCCAGCACCAAAGAGTGGTCTAGCTTCCTCTTATCGCTTCCCTGCTCTGCGTGCCCTGGAGAGAATACTAAATGTGTACACAAAATAGATGCTAAAATATTCATGAATATATTTGGAAGATTTTTTTGCTTAAGCCCCCTTTGTCTGAAAATAGAATAGAAGAGACAAATAGACAAATGTGACACACAAAAGTGTGGCGAGAAATATACAATAAGCAGTTAGATGCAATTGATCACTTTGCACTAGGTTATCTAAAGACCAGTCTTAAAACATACCTGAACATCAAAGGAGAGACATCCTTCTACTGTCAGAAGAGATTGCTTTTTAATGAACGTCTTCCTTCTGTCTTCAGGACCGTGAGTCACAAGGTTGTTCTGCCTTTCTCCCCACCTCTTTAACATCTGTCCATTATCCCTTGAGGCGATCAGGCTTTAGTGAACATGGAGAATTGGGTCAATCTGGATGGCTTTGCCTCAGCCTGCTTGGTGTTGTGCACCGGTGGATCGTGGCGAGCCCCCAGGGCAGGCAGCTGGGTGGTGATCGTGGCTGGTGCTATCAGGTAGCCTTAGACAGAAGCAGGAATGGGCAGCCTCACTTGCATAAGAGAGAGGGGGCTCTCTGTCCTTCTGGGCTTCCTGCTTGTGTTCTCCATATCACTGGTTTCCACAGAGAAACCCAGTTCCTTCATTAAGACCGTCCCAATCAGCCTTGCCCACAGGTGTGTCTCACACTTCTAACCTCTTACAATGTTAATCACCTTTTCCATTCATTTCCTTCCATCTGTCCTTCCTTCCCTCCTTCCTTCCTTCTTTCTTTACCTTCCTCCCTTCCTTCATTTTTTCCTTCCTTCCTCTGCCTGTCTTTTCTTCCCCACTGTGACTAATCATCTTCCTATCACTGCCAAACCTGGAACAGTAGATATGCAGTAAGAGCTATTTCACCATTTATTAAAGGGTATGGAAGTTATGCTTCAATGAGGAGACCATTGCCCACTGAGATACAGCTCTTTTCATGGAGCTAATATGTGTAAAAAGATACTTGTGTAAAAAGATGACCATGCTAATGTAAAACTTGGGCTTTGGGAAATGGACTGATGTCAGACCTGAGACCAAGTGGCCAGGGTATGAGGGCAAGGCCACACACTGGGAATGGGGACAAGGGTGGGGTTCTTCCCAAAGAGTGGACTTTTTCTACTATATCTCATCCTGGAAGGATAGTCCCAGGGCAGGAAATGAGAACTTGAGAGACAGGACTTAGGCTGACCTGAAGAGAAGACAACAAATGTCCACCTTCCTTAATGCAGAGCTTGGCTCAGCCCAGATTCTAAGGCCTAGAGCAGTTTCTGCAGTGGTGGGTGAGCTGCCCTTGGCCTGGGAAGGCAAGCAGCTGACCCCATGAGAGGTTCCAACAGCTGTGATATTGCTCTATGTTCAGTACATCCATTTTTCTTATCTTTTATTCAGGTCTCACTTGAAGTTACCATTAGTTTTTGTGGTGTGTGGAAAGCTAGGGAGAGACCGGTGTCCATGTCTGGGGGTATGGAGTGTGGGAGAACAGGGTCCTCTCCCTGAAACGGGTGGGTGTGGAAGCAGCTCCATCACCCTTAGCCAGAGCCTGGTCTCAGCAGAGCCATGGGAAGCCAGTTAGTGGGTGGTGAGGTGGCATGGCCAGGGAGTCCAGATAAAGAATTTAAGTGTTCATATCCTGAGCCATGAGAGGCCTGGGCAAACTCTCTGATACAGATGAGGGCCTCTGAGGGGGCTAACTTCCAATGCAACATCGTCAGGGTCTGTGCCTCCATCATTTGTGGCCAACATAGATTTGACCTTGAATAACAATGGCTCCAATTTGAAGGAAGACAGGGGCTGATAGGCTGAATAGAGACAGGATCTTTAAGTTAGGCAGAGCAGGGTTGGGATTTCAGACCCACTCCCTTTACTTAACATTCCACTACCTTAATAATGGTTTCCACAAGTTAGAAAGTATCTCTGAGAACCAGTGCCTTATCAGTAACATAGGGATTAGTAACAAGTAAGAAGTCTGGTTAGCATTAACAAAAATAAAAGCAAAATAACTACAGTGCCTTGTGTGTATTGTTAGATAATCTAATGATGGTGATTGTTAGTTTCGTTTCCCTTATATCCAAAATGGCAGCTGAAGGACACTTGTCCCAGTGACAAGCGTATCCAGTCATACTACTTTTACAAAAGTGTTTTACAAAACACTTTTACAGTGTTTGTACAAACTTCACAAGCCTCAGTAGAAGGGGTACAGGTAGCTGTTGCTAACCCCTGAAATCGGTGTGAGAGATGGACTTTCTCTGCCATTTTGCCTGCAAATCATACCATTTAAGCAAGTGCTTAGCTCTCATGCTAATTGCTGAGCCTAGTTCTAAGCCTACCAAGCGATGCAGGCAATGGGCATGGAAGGTCTCCTACTTCAAAGGTGTAGAGGCTGAGGATACTGAGAATAGCCCCTGAACTCTGTAGCCTAGTGACAAAGACAAAATTTCAATTTTATGTGGTATATGCTATGGCAGAAGTATGGATAATGTCTTATGGAGGTTATGGCAGAAGTATAGATAATGTTTTCTGGAAGCAGCAGCAGCAGAGAGGGGAGTGGGATAGCCAGAATGCTTCCTGAAGAAGACAGCACCTGAGTTGAGTCTTAAAGGAAAAAAAGAGTTGAGCAAATGAAGAAGGGGTATGGCATTATATAGGTAAGAAGCCATACTGAGTAGGGAAACAGGGTTGGAAGAACTGAGTATGTGCAGAAGAATAATGTTTCTGGAGAATAAGATTCAAAGGATGAGATGAAGGGAAGTGGGTGTTGGGTGTTAAAAAAGGAGCCAGGTCATTGAAAGTCAACGTTAAGGAGCTAGTAATTTCATCCATAGGCAGTGGTAACCACCAAAGGATGTTTACCAAGGAAGGAGCATGGCCAGAATGAAGTCTTAAATCTGAAGAGCAACGTGTGGACTTGAAGGGAAATGACTGGGAAACAAGTTAGGAGGAAGCTGCTGCTGTGTGGATGGGGGTAGAAAGGAGGGGGCTGGTCTGACAACTCTTTAGGAGCTTGACAGGGGCTGCATGACTGACAGAAGGCCACAGGAGCAAGTCTGGAAAACAGAGGAGGTACAAGAAGGCCCCAGAGGTCCTGCCTGCCTCGAGTCAGTACAAGTCCACTGTAAGGAGAAACCAAGGCACAAGGACAAACCTTACTTTTCAAATTTGATAAAGGTGGCCCTTGAGCTTGGGACACCTGAAGTAAAGAGAATAGCCCTCCTCACATGGAAAGAAATTCTTCTTGCTACATAAGACAAAGGAAAATAAGAAGTGGCACCTTTTAAAAATAAGTTGAGGTGGCACAGTGGTTGAGAGTCCGCCTGCTGATGCAGGGGACATGGGTTCGTGCCCCAGTCCGGGAAGATCCCACATGCCGCGCAGCGGCTGGGCCCGTGAGCCATGGCCGCTGAGTCTGTGTGTCCGGAGGCTGTGCTCCGCAACGGGAGAGGCCACAACAGTGAGAGGCCCGCGTACCGCAAAAAAATAAAATAAAAATAAATTGACCTCTGTGGTCAATAATCTGTAAGATTATGGGCTGTATGATCACAGAGTACCCAATACCTTCTATTTACTTTAAAGGTAATTTTCATCTTAATTTTTTTTTCAAGACATAAGGTCCACAAACACTTACAGGCATGATATTATTTTATAGCCAAAAAATGAGTGAAAGAAAAAGGGGAGAAAATTGAACCTGAGTCTGTTGTAGAATGAGGATACTACTACTCACTTTCCCAACCATGGCCACCCCTCTTCTAGACCCTGCTTTCCCAGCTGGGGTGGAAAGTTGGCAAGCTGATTGGTCATAGTGCAGAACACTCACTGGGCCACATTTTACCAGCAGGCATGGTCCACTGTGCCTGGAAAGGCAAAGCCCTCTGCTCTCCTCCTGCTCTGCTCTTGCCCCTCCTTCTTCCCTGCACCTGAGCTGTTAAGGTGAGACCGCCCCCCAGAGCTCTTGTCTCCCTCTTTCTTTGCTCTGTTTCCATATGGTGCAGTGGATGAGTAAACCCACTCTGGCTGTGTCTCTCCCTCTTCACAGCCTCACTTTGTCCATTCTGGATTTTAAAAGTTTATTATGCATTATATCAAATTTACCACTTATGAATGAAAATTAAGACTTTATGTAGTTTTTATATGTTGTAATATTTCTTCAAATAAATCTCTCCTACAAATAAAAAAAAACAAATCACAGTGCAGCACACTGACCTCCTAGTTGAGATTTGGGTTGTGGGCATAGAGACGGGGAGAGTGGTGGTTGCTTGTCTACTTTAGTCTCAAGTCTAAGCCACATGCTGCAGTGAGGTTTTGTATCAGCATTTTAGTTTAGGGGCTGGACTCTTGCACAGCTATTAATAAAGTGGCACCTTTGTTCCCATTCTGTTATTGTACCTTGTGCATATAACACTCTCAGGGGAGAGGGCTGGGGGTGGAGGGAATGGGAAAGAGTGGTTATCGGGACAGGATATCACTCTTCTTGGGTCTGAGTCTCTCTCTGGTCAAAATCTCAATGTTGTGGGCAAACACAAACATCAATTTCTAATGATTATAAAAAGGAAAACTGTCCCAGCAAGGATGAACACCACTGTGGAAATCCGATCTAGACTTGAGGTTTGGGGATCCAACTTTCCTTTGAGATCCGAGGCCGTGGCCCTTTCTGATGTTTGCAATTATCTATCATTCTCCCTTTGGCCCATGAAGTCCCAGATTATATGTTGCCGATCCCATGTTCTGACTTTGAAACCATTTTACTCAAAGAAATTAGGTAGGGGGACTAAATGTGATGGCCGATCTGAACTATTTTATTAGGCCCCGAGCTTAATAAAGGTTATGATCTACACAAATCCTTTGAGAAAGGAGAGCAGTAAACAGTATATGAATAAAAAGGGGCAGAAGCAAGTCCATGTATTGAGTGCCCATTATGTGCTAGGCACGGTGCTGTTACTCTACCTGCATCACTTCCTTTATTAAGAATTATTGGGCATGTGCTTTGCACTTCACAAGGCACCATGCTGATGTCAAGTACACTTATTATAGTAGAGGGTAAAGCATGGATTCTGGTGGAGAAGACTCAGCTTTACATCCCAGCTCTGTCCCAACGAGTGATGTGACCCTGAGCCACTCCCTCATCTTTCTCCATCTTCATGTGTGAAAACTAAATAGGGAAGGACTGTATCTATCATGCCTGGGATAATATCTGCAAAAGAACTTTATAAACTAGAAACACAGTGAAGCATTTTGAACAGAGATTGTTAATTAGAGGTCCTTTGTATGTGTGTGGTTGGGGGTTGGACTTGCCCTTGTGAACTGGCGTCTGGTGAAGAGACACGTGGGGAGAGACCACGCAGAATCATGCGGTCTGCAGGGTCCTCAGATGATTCCTATCCGTGTTTTCAGCTGTAAATGAGCGCTCTGGCCTTGTAAATTCTGGATTTTGCTAAATCATGTAGGAGTTACATGCCTGCCAAGGAGGTGCCAGAGGAGCATAACTTGCTGTGCTGCTCTTGTGAGTGTGAACTACACTTCTCAGGTACTGGCAGGACTATTATAATATTTGGTGTGATGTTGCCTTCTGTTATCACCACCTTACCCTCTCCTCTTTTCCCAAGCTGTGAGAATGGGAGAGGTGCTATGTGGTTCATATGACTGGGCTGTATTTGAGGGTTTGAAAAAAAGATAGATACATGCACTGTATCTTAATAAATTGCCCTTCATGAAGGTAGGGTCCTTTAGACAGAGTTTGGTGGTAGTGGACCACCCACAATTTACCAGAAACTGGAATATGTATTTGTTTGGGATTTTTTTCCCATCTGAAGACAGTATTGTATCTTTTGTCTTCAATAGCTATTCAACAAATGTTGAACAAATTTTCCTTAGATTTAATCAGTTCACCACTCAAAGAACTACCGAAATGCTTAAGGAATCGAACCCACTGTTGCAAAAATTCACCAGTACGTATTGGCAATGCCTAGTGTGGTGGCTAACATCAACAGAAGGCCTCAAACCAGTGGTTCTTATCCCTGTCAACACGGTAGACTCACCTGGGGAGCTTTGGGGAAAATCACAATGCCTTGGCTTCTTCCCAGAGATTCTGGTTTAATTGGTCTGGGGAGGGCTCTAAAAATTTATATCCTTAGTAATCCAGTGATACTGAAGGCTTGGTTTTGCTTTGAGTAGAGGGTTTCAACATTGACTATGCCTTAGAATCACCTGGGAAACTGGGAAAAGCACTGATGCCTGGGTCCCACTCTCAGGGGTTCTGATTGTGACCTGGGTATCAAGATTTTTTTTAAAGCTCCCTACTTATTTCTAATGGAGCCAAGGTTGAGAAGCAATGACTTAGAGGGAGCTAGAAAACAACTTTTCTTACAAAAGTACAACTCATAATTAACACAGGCAAACTTAAATAAGAAGATATATAGGGCTACTCCTATTCTGGTCACTGTTTAATGTTCGTTGAAGTACATTTTATTTAAAAAAATTTTTAAATCAAATATCTCATCCTTTTGCATAAATCCTAGCCCTGAGTATAATCTTAGACTTGAATAAATTGTTTCTTTCTTAACTTAAATCTTGGTTCAGACTCTCGCTGAGATGACTCATGATTTTTTGGCCAGTTTGTTGTCAAAAGTCTGTGGAAATTTATTCTCAACCTTCTGCCCCCTTTTTCTTGCCTCAACCATAAAGAGCCGCTGCCCCCTTTCCATATGGATTTATAGAACTCTGAAGGCTCCATTTACTCTGCCATTTTGAGAATCAGTTAGGAAAATCAGCTACTCCTCTGACTCCCCAGGACCCCCTCTCTCCACACAGCTAGAACAGATGGTTCCCAGCCATACACATTTTGGTTTCAGCTTTTAAGTTCAACCCGAAATCCTGCCTGGATTTTGCTTGGGATGCAATGACTATATAGATCACTTTGGAAGAGAATTAATATCTTTGCTATATTAAGTGTTCCCATCTATGAAGACCATATACTTCTTTAATTTAGATATTCTTTAATGTCATTCAATAAAGTTTTATAATCTCTGAAAGATCTTATACATATTTCATTATATATATTCCTAAGTTGTTAAGGCGTTAACTATATCTTTTAAAAATTTATTTGTTGCTAGTATATGATTTCTGTATATTGATTTTTTTAACCTGGCAATCTTACTATACTCTTATTAATTCAAATAATTTATCTGTAGATCCTTTTAGATTTTCTAAATATAGAATCACATAATCTGGAACAAAACAGACAGTTTCATTTCTTCTTCGTCAAAAACTATGCTATTTCTTTTTTTTAATAAACGTAGTTATTTATTTATATTTTAATTTTTTTGGCTGCGTTGGGTCTTCATTGGTACGCGCGGGCTTTCTCTAGTTGTGGCGAGCGGGAGCTACTCTTCGTTGCAGTATGCGGGCTTCCCATTGCGGTGGCTTCTCTTATTTTGGAGCATGGGCTCTAGGCGTGTGGGCTTCAGTAGTCGTGGCACGTGTGCTCAGTAGTTGTGGCTCGCAGGCCCTAGAGTGCAGGCTCAGCAGTTGTGGCACACGGACTTAGTTGCTCCGCGGCATGTGGGATCTTCCCGGACCAGGGCTCGAACCCGTGTCCCCTGCATGGGCAGGTGGATTCTTAACCACTGTGCCACCAGGGAAGTCGCTGCTAATAACTTTTTAAAGTCACAAATGAATTTTTAGTTGTATCAAGGGTTGACACTTCCTCTATCAAGATGAGTATTTTTTCCCTTTAATGTGTTAATATGGTGATTAAATTAATTTAATTTGTTTTCCTAATGTAAATCAGTCTTGTATTTCTGGAATAAATCCTACTTGGTCATGATATATTCTAGTTTTCATGAGTTTCTTGATTTGGTTGGTTAAGTTTGTTTAGGACTTTTGCATCAATGTTTATGAATGAGATTCCCTGCAATTTTCTTGAATTGTCCTTGTCAATCTGGGTAGCAAGGTTATGGTAGTCTTATACAATTAAAGATGAGGATCACTCCCTCTTTTTCTGTTCTTTGGAAGAGATCATATAAAATTGAAATGATCTTTTCCTTAAATATTTTTAGAACTTGCAGGTGAAGAAACTGGGCCTAAAATTTTCTTTGTGGGAAAATTTTAGACTGTTGCTTTACTTTTATTTATGGTTATGTAACTATTCAGGTCTTCTGCTTATTCTTGAGTCAGTTTTAGTGTTATATTTTTCTAGGAATTTGTTGATGTTATCCAAATTATTCATAATATTTATTTATCTATTTGACATCTACAGCAATTATTGTGTTCATTTCATTTCAGATAATGATTATTTGTAACTTCTCTCTTTCTTTCATTATGATTTTGCCCAATCTCACCTGTTTTAAAGTTTTTCGAACTATCATCTTTTTAAAGAGTAAACTGACTTTGTTGGTCTTCTCTGTTGCATGGTCTCTCTCAGTTTTATTCTATTCTTGTCTTTACTATTTCTTTTCTTCTACTATATCTGCATAATTTCAATACTTTGAAATTTGTTGAGAATGGCTTTATGGCTCAATATAGAGTAAATTATTCATATTCTATCTACCTTTAAAGAATGTACAGTATGGAGTTGCTGGGTGTTGTGTTCTTTATTTGTCAACTAAACCAAGTCTGTTAATCATGTTGTTCAAATCTTCTGTATTTTTACTAGGTGGTTGTTGTTGTTGCTTTTGCTATCAGTTACTCCTATAATGATTGTGGAGTTTCCTCTTTCCCCTGGTAGTTCTTAAATTTTTGCTTTATATAGGCACTCTGAATTTCAAATCATTATATCTCCCTGGTTAATACAACCTTTTATCTTTATGAAACTTACTCTTATCTTTACCATTTTTTTCTTTTGACTTTAGATCCATTTGGTCTGATGTTAATGTAGTTACACTAGCTGTCTTTTGATTAGAATTTGCCTAGTATGTCATTTTCCATGCTTTTACTTTTAAATTATTCTACAGTTATATGTTATAGATGTGTATCTTATAAATAGTATATGGTTAGCTTTTTAAAATCCATTCTGATATTTTTGTCTTTTATTTGAAACACGTATCCATTTATATTTATGAAATTGGCAATATATTTATATTTACCATCATATTTTGTGATTTCTTTTTGACCCTCCCTTATGACTTCTTTTTCTTTTAATTATTTTTATCTTATTCACGTTTTCCCCACTACTACTTTGGAATTTATGTTCTATGTTTCTGTTCTTTAGGGACTACCTGGGAGATTACAGTAGGTCTATGTAATGTATCAGAGGCTAAGGTTAATATCTTTATCTTCCCCTAGGACAAGAAGTTTAGAAGAGTTAAACTCCATATCTACCCACTACCCAACTTATATGCTATTGCTGTGGTGTGTTGTAATTCAGTCTTAAAAAAACCCCTTAGTAAATGTATTAGTTAGGTAATATTAGAGGTTATAACAAGTAAACCCTGGAATCTTGGTGGTTGTACTATGAAAGATCATTTCATACTCATGTTCCAGTCCACTGGGGGATATTTCTGGTTGGGCTACCTTCCATGTGATCTCTCAGGGATTCAGGCTACTTCCAACCTGTGGTTCCACCCTCCTTTTTGTCTTTCGTTCACTCTCCATTAAGCCAGCAAATGGGAGAGAGTATAACCATTTCTTTACCACTTTACACCAGAAGTAACCCATATTACTTTTGCTCAAATGCTAATGACCAAAATGCAGTCACATGCCCATATCTAATTGCACTTAACACAGGTTCCTCATGAGAAAATAGAGAGAACAGTTGAAACTACCTTACAGCTTTTTGTGAACATGAATCTCAGTGTATGGCTGAATATTTAGTAAGTGCTCACCGTGTGCCAGGTATATAGTTTTTATCATCTGGTATAATCCTCACAGTAACTTGTAATGTAGGAGCTAGCTCATTTCCATCATCAGACAAAGCAACCAAAGCTTCAGGTGAAGTTGACTGTCTCATCTGGAAAGTAGCCTATAGTAACTTCTTTCTCTGCCAATCTTTTCATGACAGAAGAATCCTTCAAGGCTAGGTAACTCTGGGAAGCCTCTTCTGACTCCTCCCAAGCCTACTTAGTTTCTTCTCCTATTTTCACATCTAAACCATACTATTTGCACTTATATGAGCCCCCTTGCGTGTTTCTCCATTTGTTCCATGTGAATTAATGTTGTTTTCTCAACTAAATTGTTACTTCTTTGATGGCATGTAACATGTCTTACACTTAATTTATCATCCCCAAACTGAAAGCTCAGAACACCGTGCACAGAAATGTCCTAATGCTTATTGTTGATAATGCCTGAGGCTCTTTGTTTTTTTAATTCTTCACAATTCTTAACACAGTGCTAAGCAATTAAAGCATACTCCATAAATTGTGTTGATTGATGGATAAATGTATCTTTATATGCAGAATCTGCATAATGTCAAGGTGGCCACAAATAGAATGGACTGGACTGCCATTGACTTAATTATATGATTTTTGGATTTTAATTCCCTGGGCTTTACCTTTCTAATTTATAAAATCAGGTGTCTGAACTCAGTATCATAGGTCTCTTTTACTTCTAAAATTCTATAATTTTGTGGAGTTTGGGGATGACAAATATATTAAGTTCTTACATGATTAATTCATTTAATCCTTGCAACAAACCTGTTGGTAAGTAACCATTATCCCAGTTTTATAGATGAAGAATCTGGGGCTCAGAGAAGCTGAATAACTTGTATAAGGTCATACAGTTGCTAAATGGAAGAATTAGGATTCATGCCTGGGTCCCATAGAAACCAGAGCACGCATTCTCCCTCCTTTACCACTCAGCCTCCTAAAAATCACTGCCTTAGCAGTAAATGGAAGGTTTCTTTTATCAGATTTCCTTTAACTGCTTTTCCTCGAAATGGACTGTCTCAAGCCTAACCATGTCAGAGAAAATCCTAAGGCTATTAGATCAGAAATCAGTCGCTGGCAGCTCCTCCTTGCAAGGTGCGTGTTTGGCTCACTTTAATTTGTCATTCATTAAGCCTGGAGGAACGGAAAGAGAGACATCTTTGACTTTGCAGGAGCCAGAAGAACAAAGTTTTTACCCAAACTCAACATAAACACTTGGGTTTCGTTTGGGTTTGAGATTTTGGCAAAGGTTCAAAGCTTTCCATTTTCTGTGAAGCCATTGCCCATTCCTGTTAGGAGATCAGTAAATTTTGAAAGAGATTCCAGAGCTGATGGATGAGTCACAGACGTCCGGACTCCATAGAGCCTTGCTTGCGCAAATGAAATGACCAGATAAGATCCTGCGGCTTCTTTCTGTTGCATGGACGTTTGCCATCAAACGCGACATAGAACTGGGTTGTTAATGCCAATGGATAAGAGGACAACATATTGTAAAGGGGACACTTAGAGGAGTGTCTAGAGGATCTCCGGAGACTTTGGTTTGACTTTGCTTTATGATACTGTCAAGTGCTACAGAAATATCAAAGGTATGTCAGGCACAGCTCAGGGTAGTGGGTAAAGATGTGCAATTTGGAACAGGGAACAAGCTGGCCTGGGATTGAATTCTAGTTCTGCCATCTCCCCATGAACTTGACCAAGTTAGCTAACCTCTCTAAGCTTCAGTTTTCTCATCTATAAAGTAGGGATAATATCAGTAGGATGGGCTATTGTGAAAGTAAAATGAAATAACGTATATGAAGAAGTTAGCAGAATTCCCAGAACACAGTAAACACTCTGTAAGTTGTAGGATTTTTTTTAAACTTTGAAATATCATGTTTTTAAAGCCTTGGTCCTCTTTATCTTTTCAGATGAGGGGACTGAGGCCCAGACAAGTGAAATAAACAGGTCCTTCGTTTCACAAGTGATGCAGAGGAAGAGGGGAACTTAAGTTTCTTGACACATAAAATATCTCTCCCCTGTTTCTTTTTTTCTTTTTTTTCTTATTTTCGGTACGCGGGCCTCTCACTGTTGTGGCCTCTCCCGTTGCGGAGCACAGGCTCCGGACGTGCAGGCGCAGCGGCCATGGCTCACGGGCCCAGCCGCTCCGTGGCATGTGGCATCTTCCTGGACCGGGGCACGAACCCGTGTCCCCTGCATCGGCAGGCGGACTCTCAACCACTGCGCCACCAGGGAAGCCCCTCTCCCCTATTTCTTGACTGAACTAGCTGGAGAACCCTTCCAGCTTCCTTTCTTCATCTGGCCCGGGATGAACAGAAAGCAGGAGGATGAGAAGAGCAGGACAGCCCTGAGTGTCTTTGAGCTATTGGAGGTCTCTCTCAGGCTGGGCCAGGTCACACTAGGTGCTTGTTATACTTTATGGACCTTCAAGTTATGACTTCATACTGGATTGTTTTGTTTTGTTTATTTTGGCATTTCTGATCCCTTAGACAACCAGGCTGTAAAAAGTTTCTGAGGGAACTTTGGGAGAGAGAAAACCTCTTTCTGGTTTGTCCCTGGCCTTTAGCAGTCTGGCTAGGATTTCAGGTAGCTGACATTTTCAACTTGGGGCAGACCTGAGAGGCAAGTTGATTTTGTGCTGGGAGAAATTGCCTTAGGTTGTCAAAACTTCACAGAAGACTGGAAACTATCTTAAAGTTTCACTGAAGTATCAGGGGAAATACCATTGAAATCCAAATTCTAGAAAACAACAACAACAAAATAATAATGAAGAGATTTCACATGTTGGATTTGTTTTCATACTATCTCAGTATAGCGTGGAGTATCAATGGAGTAAAATGTTCCTGGCTAAAAGGACTAGCTCTTTGCCATCAGGTTTGATTGCAAAAACAGGGGCACCATTGATTGCCATAAAACAATTCTGTCTTCCTGTGAATGACCTCTCAGGCCAATATCCCCTTTACTTAAATTCAGTGTCGGGGCTGCCAGGTAACTTCAAGAAAAGGACCACGATCTTATAAAAATCTATCAAAGTGTTTTTCCCATGAACTACAAGAAATACAGTGATGATATACATTACAACTTGTATTTTAGATTAGATTTATATGGTTTTATTAGTTGTTATATCTGTGTGTACATCAAATATATCCATTCTGTGTGTGTATGTGTGTTACTACAATGGTCACTGCAGATGGTTTAATTATTCATTCAGTAAATAAGTATTGAGGCCTTACTATATGCCAGGCACTTTTCTATTCAGTCTGTTGCTGTCTTTGTTTTATAGATAATCATGTCCCTAAAACTTCTTCCACATTATCAATTGACAGG
This sequence comes from Leucopleurus acutus, assembly GCF_964270905.1. Taxonomy (NCBI): domain Eukaryota; kingdom Metazoa; phylum Chordata; class Mammalia; order Artiodactyla; family Delphinidae; genus Leucopleurus; species Leucopleurus acutus. The sequence continues at coordinate 130,614,986 of NC_139142.1, read as the reverse complement.
AATTGAGAGAGCATATTTAACTTATTTTAAGCAACTTTAGTAAAAGTAGAGTCTCCACTGAAAGCTCATGTTTCCATTTATCAAGATATATTCCTTAAAACAATAAGAATATTATGTCCAAAGCACATGCTTCCTTATAAGGAGAAAGCAAAGCGGACTATTTGTCCAAGGTAACAACAACCAGATTTCTACTGATTAGCTAAAATTAAGGTATTCAGGTCATGGTACTGTAATTTTTCAAAAGGAAATCACTTCTTCAGATATCTAAGGCTCCTCTGCTTTTAAGGGAACTTGATCTACAAATGAACTGGTAAATAATTCTTATGTAATGGAACCATAACTTATTTACTGAAATATGTATCAGCTGTTAAAAGAAGAATTTTGCGCATAGCACAGGGAGATCAGCTGGGTGCTTTGTGACCACCTGGAGGGGTGGGATAGGGAGGGTAGGAGGGAGACGCAAGAGGGAAGGGATATGGGAACATATGTATATGTATAACTGATTCACTTTGTTATAAAGCAGAAACTAACACACCATTGTAAAGCAATTATACTCCAATAAAGATGTTAAAAAAAAGAATTTCTGTGTTCAATTAGATTTTAAAGCTTTTTTAAAAACAAAGCTGTCAAACATTCTTTACCTTAAAAGAACACTGTGGGATAAAAGATAAATAATTGCTAGATAAAAGATTCTGATTTATCACATTATATGCTTTAAATATATGTATTAATAGTAATTAATATTTATAGAGCACTTGTTATATGCCAGGCACTGGTGCTGAGTTCCTTGAATTCATTACTTCATTTAATCCTTATAATATCACACAATGAAATAGATGCTATTCTTATTCCTTTTTAGTGGCTGAAGAAAGTTAGGGATAGAGAATGTAGGTAACTTGTCCGCAGTTATGTAGCTGGTCAAGTGGTAAAGCCAGGCAGTCTGTGTCCAGAGCCTGCCCTCTCCAGAAGCAGCAGAATGGAGTAGAGGAACATGGGCCTTGGAGACAGAGAACATCTCAGGTTAGAATTCTGACTTCACCACTTACAGGCTGTGTGACCTTGGGCCACACTATATATTCAGCACTGCTATGTTGCAGACTGCTTGGCTGGTAGACAATACTATATTGACTAGGAATCGTGCCAACTGAGTCACTGTGTGGTGCTGCATACAAGATACCTGTATTAACTCATAAGTTAATACAGTACAGAGATGCACTGGTAAATATGTAACCACAAGCCCTCCAGGGAAAAGAGCGCCCTGATTGATGGTTGGGATTTGCCGATTTCTGTGGTGTAAGTACTCCCTTATGGATGATTTCAGGGTGAAAAAACTGAATGCTGAGTTGGAAAGAGATACACACAATCAAGTCCTCCAAACTAACACAAGCAGCCTCCAGCATACCACTGAGGGAGATTCATTCTCATACACAACACCAGGTAAGCATCTGGGTACATAGTTCAGGTCTTGAGAGTGAGTGAGAACATCTGGACATCAGGCAAATCACAGTACGATCATGACACAGTTTACTTAAATGTCTGCAAGGAGGTTGATTACAGCATTGCTATAGCAAAAAAACTTGGACAAAACTCAAAGACAAAAAGTAGGGGATTTGGAGATACTACAGTGCAATGCTGAAGTACTCAAAACATTCACCAGAGTGAATTTGGATCAATGAATGAAATTCTATTTCTATTGCAATTGAGGCACATACTGTCACGGATACATTCAACAGGTGGACTATTGTTTTGGGTGGGCATGTATACTAGGAATAGAAAGAAACAACATTTTGGAGGTAGGAGGAATAGCATAATGCCAAACCAATGCCAAAGAAAGATTTAGTGTTTACTGTAAAATAAGGCAACTTGTCCTATTAGCAATACAAAAATGTTGTATGGCAATTAATAATGTCAGTTAGTTACACAGTAAGGAACTGGGACTAAATGAATATTGCAAAGCTCTTAGCATAGTGCCTTGTACACAGTAAGTGTTCAATATATGTTGGCCATAATTATTGTTCTGATTAATTACAGTGTCCCATATGATAGAATAATGGTCATTAGACTTTTACAGAAGATGTATTAACATGAAAAGATATTCACAATTTATTTTAAAATGAAAAAAAGTTTTATCTTATTTCTGGAAAAAATATATAGATATAGTGTTTTTTGATAATAGGAAAAATATCTGAAATATCATATGTGGTTCTTTATGGATGGCATGATATTGCATCATTTTAATTTCTTTGTTGTGTTTGTGAAGATATCCAAGTTTTTCTACAATGAATTTGCCTTGTTTTTATTATTACAGTAAATTATTTAAATTAAAAAACAAAACACACCTGTATAATTTTTATCTCCTTGTTTCTTTGGAAGAAAAATCAATACTTGCTTTGTGGTTCAACACCGGACAGTCCGGCAAATCTTTTCCTTGTTAGTTTTGTTGAGTAGTAGTTTGGTTAATACCTAGACAGAGGGCTTGGATAATATTTTGAGTCCTATACTACCCCATGAACTTACATGGCTGAAAAACAGAGCAAGCCCAGAGAATGGGAAATGTAGCTGGAAAAAGTTTAAAAAATGTAAAAAATCACCTCAGGTCCTTTGTCTATTTTTTATTTTAAACTAGGTCTTCATCTGTAGTCTTTATTTTATTTTATTTAACATCTTTATTGGAGTATAACTGCTTTACAATGGTGTGTTTCTGCTTTATAACAAAGGGAATCAGCTATACATATACATATATCCCCATATCTCTTCCCTCTTGCGTCTCCCTCCCTCCCACCCTCCCTATCCCACCCCTCTAGGTGGTCACAAAGCACCGAGCTGATCTCCCTGTGCTATGCAGCTGCTTCCCACTAGCCATCTATTTTACATTTGGTAGTGTATATATGTCCATACCACTCTCTCACTTTGTCCCAGCTTATCCTCCCCCCTCCCCGTGTCCTCAAATCCATTCTCTAGTAGGTCTGCATCTTTATTCCCATCCTGTCCCTAGGTTCTTCATGATGATTTTTTTTTTAAGATTCCATATATATGTGTTAGCATACGGCATTTGTTTTACTCTTTCTGACTTAACTTTACTCTGTATGACAGACTCTAGGTCCATCCATCTCACTGCAAATAGCTCAATTTCGTTTCTTTTTATGGCTGAGTAATATTCCATTGTATATATGTGCCACATCTTCTTTATCCATTCATCTGTCAGTGGACACTTAAGTTGCTTCCAAGTCCTGGCTATTGTAAATAGAGCTGCAATGAACATTGTGGTACATGACTCCTTTTGAATTATGGTTTTCTCAGGGTATATGCCCAGTAGTGGGATTGCTTGGTCGTATGGTAGTGCTATTTGTAGTTTTTTAAGGAACCTCCATACTGTTCTCCATAGTGGCTGTATCAATTTACATTCCCACCAACAGTGCAAGAGGGTTTCCTTTTCTCCACACCTCTCCAGCATTTATTGTTTGCAGATTTTTTGATGATGGCCATTCTGACTGGTGTGAGATGATATCTCATTGTAGTTTTGATTTGCATTTCTCTAATGATTAATGATGCTGAGCATTCTTTCATGTGTTTGTTGGTAATCTGTATGTCTTCTTTGGAGAAATGTGTATTTAGGTCTTCTGCCCATTTTTGGATTGGTTTGTTTGTTTTTTTGATATTGAGCTGCATGAGCTGCTGGTAAATTTTGGAGGTTAATCCTTTGTCAGTTGTTTCATTTGCAAATATTTCCTCCCATTCTGAGGGTTGTCTTTTTGTCTTGTTTATGGTTTCCTTTGCTGTGCAAAACCTTTTAAGTTTCATTAGGTCCCATTTGTTTATTTTTGTTTTTATTTCCATTTCTCTAGGAGGTGGGTCAAAAAGGATCTTGCTGTGATTTATGTCATAGAGGAGTGTTCTGCCTATGTTTTCCTCTAAGAGTTTGATAATGTCTGGCCTTACATTTAGGTCTTTAATCCATTTGGAGTTTATTTTTGTGTATGGTGTTAGGGAGTGTTCTAATTTCATTCTTTTACATGTAGCTGTCCAGTTTTCCCAGTACCACTTATTGAAGAGGTTTTCTTTTCTCCATTGAATATTCTTGCCTCCTTTATCAAAGATAATGTGACCATATGTGTGTGGGTTTATCTCTGGGCTTTCTATCCTGTTCCATTGATCTATATTTCTGTTTTTGTGCCAGTACCATACTGTCTTGATTACTGTAGCTTTGTGGTATAGTCTGAAGTCAGGGAGCCTGATTCCTCCAGCTCCGTTTTTTCTTTCTCAGTATTGCTTTGGCTGTTTGGGGTCTTTTGTGTTTCCATACAAATTATGAAATTTTTTGTTCTAGTTCTGTGAAAAATGCCTGTGGTAGTTTGATAGGGATTGCATTGAATCTGTAGATTGCTTTGGGTAGTATAGTCATTTTCACAATATTGATTCTTCCAATCCAAGAACACAGTATATCTCTCCATCTATTTGTATTATCTTTAATTTCTTTCATCAATGTATTATAGTTTCCTGCATACAGGTCTTCTGTCTCCCTAGGTAGGTTTATTCCTAGATACTTTATTCTTTTTGTTGCAATGGTAAATGGGAGTGTTTTCTTAATTTCATTTTCAGATTTTTCATCATTAGTGTATAGGAATGTAAGAGATTTCTGTGCATTAAAGTAGATTTTAGAGTACATATCCAGTGTGTCAATCTCTGTCTTTCAGTTGGAGTATTTAGAGCATTTACATTTAATAAAAGTATTAGTATGTTTAAGTTTAAATTTATCATCTTTCTGTTTCTTTCCTATTTGTCCCATTTGTTACTGTTCCTTTCTTTTTTCCTACCTTCTTTTGGACTGAGTTGTTTAACAATTCCATTTTGTGTCCACTGTTGGCTAATTAGCTATACATGTCTTTTTCTGTTTTTTATTTGATTGGTTGCTCTAAGGTTTACAATATGCATTTTTATTTATATATGCATATCACAGTCTACTGTATACTTTATTGTAGCAGGAATCATAAGTCCTATATCCTTTTTAGAGCTTAGGTAGTAAGTAAGTTGATTAGAATTAATGAGTGCAACATGACAAACAAAAATACGATCAATGAATCTTTATGTGAGATAGAGTATAGACCTACTTTTCATTGTAGGAGTATCTGAGTAGATTTTATTTTAAGACTTTTCATCCTTTTGTTTTAGAGTTCTAGAGAAGCAGCTCAATGTAATAGAAAGGGAATGTGCTTTGGAATCAGACCATCTAAGGTTAAATACTCTGGACCACCACTTTCTGTTATGTGACTTTAGACAGATTACTTAAAATGTGTGAACGTCTTCTGTAAAAAGGGGGTAGTAATATCCATTCTTCCAGAACTTTATGAGGGTTAAATGGCATCATATGTGTAAATGCTTTAGTAGTAGAGAGCACATACTTAGTAAGTGATAGTAGTTTTCAATTAGGAAGATATGTTCATCTTCATTTAGTAACTTTTAAATAGCTTCTTTTTGTCAAACTTATATTGGAGTTGAAATGAATTTTTATTTCTCTTGAGCTCCCCCCATACCCCCCAAAAAGTCAGGCTTGAAATCCTGGCTCTGACACTCTACTACTTGAAGTCAGGTAAATCACAAAATTTCAAGTCTTTGCTTCCTCCTCCATGAAATGGAGATAATTTTGTCATAATTTTTTCAAAGAGTGATTGTGAGAATGAGTAGAACTCTCTTTTTAAAATGGCTTTACCAACAGTATATCTTTATCCAAATGTAAGGTACTATTAAGACTTTGATGACGATGATAATGATGATAAATACTGGAGTTTGTTACCATGTACTTACCCAAACATGAATAATCCAGACATGGATTGTGCCCCCAATGATCTCACCATCTAGTTGGAGGGAGATGGATGAAAATTTGAGATCATATCTAGCAATAATGGGTAGCATGTCATTACCAGATAAGGGACATAAGCAGAAAATGCTGAACTGTTGTGGAAGGGAGAAGTTTGTGGACTCAAAGTCTTCCATCTTGGTAAAGGGATGTATGACCAGGTTCATCAAGATGGGTAAGAGTCATGTGAGTGAAGCAGAGAGAGGAAGGAGAGGCCAGGTGCAGCAGGACTACAGCAAAGTGTTGGGGTGAGCAATGTGGAGGCTGATGTGCTTCTCCCAGAACCTAGAATCCACCAGCGCAGCTGGGGTATGGTCTTGTAGTGGGAGACAGGGCCAGACAGGTACACCAAGGCCTTGAATCCTCAGTGAGGAATCTGAACATTTTTCTGTAAGCTAAATGTTTTGGGAATGGAGTAGGATAGAGAAGGATTGGCACTATATGAGGAAAGGGGTGTTAAACTTTTTCAGAACCCATATTTGTTGTTTCCATTAAGGTTAACATCTAGCCAAGAGCATCATTCCATTAAACTAACATCTTGCAACCTACAAACATGTTTTGATAAATACAGTAATTTTTCAGGAATATGGCAAAACGTTTTTATATAACCCTATTTATCTGGAGTAGTCAACTAGTTTTAAACTAAATATGCATATTTTATATAATAAGAGAATGTTATGCAGAAAACAGTACATCTCTAAACAACTTTTGGTCCACTTCGTTGGAAACATTACGTAAGCACCACACACTCTTTCAAAATTGAATATGGAACCTGAGTTAGAAGACAGTTTTCTTTCGAGGCTGCATTCCCATAAACTACCAACACTGGAAATGGATTATTCTAGAACAGGGTTTGGTCTCTGATTTAAGAGACAATCCACAGGCTTTCACTTTGGCTCTTTCCAATCTGTGGCTTCTTTGTCCTGTTCTTTATTGATGAGTTTCCTCCTCATAAGGGAAAATGTGGGTAGCAAAGTTTTGCAGGTGAAGTAAAAGTTATTTTTAGCCTTTTTATAAGCTACTGGGGAAAATTGCATTTCATTTACCATATGTCATAATGGCTCTAGATAGAATGGAAGACTATTGGACCTGAGGAACGTGAAAATTCAGGCCAGTAATATAAATGTTGTCAATCCAAAAACACTCAAGGACAGTACTCACTAGAATAATTATTTTACTTAAGCTATGGCTAGTTCAGTTAACTTGGCAGGCTTGAATTGAGTTTAAATTCATTTCGGTTTTAAAAAACACTCAGGCAGGCTGATGGAGTTAACTAGTTATTTGACTAAATTGACTCCTAGTGTGAAGTAACTAGTCAATTGAATCAAAATGTTCCAACTGACTCTGCATACAGAGGTAAACGCAGACACTTGAATGTGCTCTCCTGGCTATTCTGTATTAAATGAAATAACAAATGTAAAGAGTTTCATAAAATGTAATGTGAATAGCAGATGATATAAAATGGGCCAGAAAGCAAGCAGTTTCTGCCCTGGGATTAGCACTCAGCAATCTCACTCACAGAGTTTGGATCCTCTAAATATATTTGCCAGTTTACTGCTTAAACTCACAATCCACCTTGGGCCTTCCTGTCTATATCCGCTAGGATATTTCTGGTCATTCTCTGTAGAGCCAAAATGTTTTGAGGATCTACTCTGTTCTATACATGCCTTTATGCATACAAAGATAACATTTTCCACTGAAGAGGAAAAAACAGAAAATTAGATCATTTGTAACATGCTCTAACAGTGGACTAAAATATTTTCTGCCTGGGATGTATCACTGCTAATTCTATTGTGTCACGGGAAGAAAGGAAAGAGGGAGGGAGGGAAGGAAGGAAGAAGGAAGGAAAAAGAAAAGAAAGTCATTGCATATTAGAGAGAAAATATTAAGTGGAATCGGCATCATATAAAATGAGTAGTAAATTGAACCAAGTTAAAGTATAGAATCAGCCCCCTTCTAACCCTAAGAATCTCTGGGTCTCAAAAACAAAATCATCTCTTAGCATCCTCCTTCCTCCCTCTTTTGTAACATTTTATTAAGATGCTGTGGTGCTTCTTTTTAAAGAAAAGGACAGATTTTTAAAGATGCAGGATATATTCAGTAGCATGCAGGACTCTAGAAATAGGGGTTTTGAATGTTAAGCCTGAATGTTACTATCTTTTGGAAATGGGTTCAGTAGATGAGTCCTCCTTATTGTGGAGAAAGAGGAAAGTTGAACAGTTTGAAGACTTCTTAGCAGTGAGACTTGACTCTGAAGAACCTTTGAGGTGAGTGAAATGAATCAGAAACATATGGATTACATTTCGCTTCAAGTGCCTCAGGGCTCAGAGTGTTTGGCTAAGTACATTTTAGGTTTTTCCCAGTACAGAATTAAAAAAATACGATTGCCTGAAGCAGTTTCCCAAGCCTAACTTGTACTAGGATTCAGTTCAAGGAATGTCTTGCCCCACTTCTATTAGAAATGCAAATGAGCCCCAAGCATTGGATTTTTCAGAATGCTCTCAGGGAATACATGGCTGATCTGTAGGAGGCAGCTGTATAGACGGCATCATTATGAGAAGAGAAACAGAAGAAAGAGAAAAAGAGCGAGAGAGAGAGAGAGAGAGAGAGAGAAAATACCCTTTCTTCAACTATCCAGATGATGAGTTATCAAATTCAACTACTAGAATCTTCTCCCTTTGTGCTAAAGCATTATTTGTGTCCTTTCTAATTGCCTCTTACCCTGAGCAAAGGCAATTCACAATGGTGTGTGAACCTCTGAGTGTGAGTGAGGTCCTTAGGTTGTCTCCAGTGAAGGTCACTAGAAAAGACTGGTCCAGAGGCTCAGACCAGAAACCTGTCAGATCCTCCAAAAAAGGAGAGACTAGTACTATTGCTAAAATGAATACAGGATAAATATTTCTTCCCTACTACAAGGGTATTGGTGGTATTGGGTCTAGATTTCAGTTGATTAACCTAGGACTCAAATAATAAAGATGATAATAATGTCAGTTATTTACTTAATATGAATAATCTGATTTTGATAAATTTTAAGACCTCATCCCTAGACATTCTGATTTCATCTTCTGGAATAGGGCATGGATATTTAGTGTCCAAGACAGAAGATGTGCACCAGGAAATTCGTTTCAGGACTGTTGGGAGTAGCATTCTTTTTGTAATTAAAAAATAAAAGGCCCGAATGTTCCTAAGCAGCAAAATGGAAAAATAAACTGTACTATTTTGTATTATGTCATACAATGGAATTTCTCTACAGCAGTACGATGGACTGTGGACACAAGTTATGAACACATAAATATGGCAGCATCTTAGAAACACAAGGAGTGGACTCTCCCACCGGAACAACCACTCCTCTTGCCTCTGGAGACCAGATGTAGCTGTCATTGCTGCCACCTCCCATCATCAAGACAGATGTTTGCTGTCCTTGGGGTGAGGGTATCTGATTGGCAAGCCTGGCCCCTGCTTTCAAGGCAGCCTGGTAAAGAAAATCTCTCTGACTTTAAAATTCTCTAGTGGTAGGTAGAGTAAGGTCTAGATTGTGAGGTAGGAAATTTCCAAAATAGGGGAAGGAAGATTGATGTTGGGAAGCTGAAAAGAATACCAACCGTTACTATAAACTCCAAGAGAAAGACATGAGATACGAGAAGCAGGAGTGAGTCAGGAAACCAGTGAACCCATTATTAACTCTAAATAAGCTGTAGTTGATGCTTCAAAAATACTAGTAACACACTAGAATTTAACTCCTAGATAGTATCTTATGGGAGATGAAGAAGAGATGGGGAATTAAACACATCATAAATCTTTTGTCCAGTTTTGGAGAATAATATAGATAGTGAGTAACTCTAGGGATTGATAGAAAAATATGTCTAAATATTGCATTTTAAAATGTAAGGATGAGGGGAGAGAAGTGAATAGCTGGAGCACAGAGGAGTTTTAGGGCAGTGCTCTGTATAATACCAAAATGATGGAGACATCATATATGCCCAAACCCATAGAATGTACAGTGCCAAGAGTGAGCCATAATGTAAACTGTGGACATTGGATGTCACATCATAATCATGTGACATTAAACCCAGATATCATTGGGTCTTTTAACCTTCTGAAAGTTCCTTGAGTATTGTTAAAGTAGAAATAAACTCTGGCTTCTAAAAAAAATGTGACAGTGTAGGCTCATCATTTATAACAAACGTACCACTCTGGTTGGGGGTGTTGATAATGGGGGAGGCTCTGCATGTGCGGGGTCAAGGGGGAGATGACACATCTCTCTACCTTTCCTTCAGTTATGCACTGAACTTTAAACTGTTCTAAAAAAATAGAGTCTTAAAAAATTGTAAGGATAATTTCTTGGGGTAATCGTTAAAATGGGCCATAAGAACGGCTTCAGAGGTGCTCTTAACGTTGTACTCTGATCACATCAGTGTGTGAAAATATATCAAGCTGTATGCTTGTGATATATTTTACTTCAATAAAAGTTTTTATATTTTATGAAAGAGCGATATGGGTACATGGTAAAAGCACACACACACACTTTTTTTGAAAATATAGAAAGACATAGAGTAAATAATGTCTTCCTATACCTCAGACCCACAGCGTTCTATGTCCCCTACCTAGAGGCAGTGCTGTAATAATTTCTTCTAAGTCCTTCTCGAGATATTTTAAGATTGTGTGGATTCATGTTTGTGTGTATGTTTGTACTAATGAGATATATATGTATATATACACGTATATTTATGTACATATTTATTTATGTGTATTTCCCCCTCTTTTATATAATCAGTGTACTATTATATTCTACATGGTGTTCTCCATGTTGCCGATTGGGTTGATTTGCCTCCTCCTTTTCAAGGGCTGCACAGAAGTCATGGATTCTATTGTACGGTTATACCATTATTTATCCAGTCTGTGCCTACTCAAAGCAATACAGCAGAGAATATCTGAATAAATATGTCATTGCAGACATGTATGACTGTATTATATATCAGTTATACATATATGTTTGAATATATGTATATAAACATATGAAATTGCTAGATCAAATGGTAGATGCCTTTCTAATTTTGATCTCACCAAATTGCTCCCTGAAAATGTTGCCCCCTTTATGTTTCACCCTTTATATTTCACAATGTATTACCAGAGTTTTTCAACATGGCCAATCTGATAAATGAAAAGCAGCACTTGTTAATTTTAATTCACCTTTATTCAACTAGCTAATTTAATAGTAGTTAGATAGAACTTCTCTCATGTGTTTAATAGCCATTTGTATTTAGTTTTTTGTATATTCTTGTTTTGCTCATTTTTATAGTGAGTTGCCATTTCTTTATTAATTTTTATTGTGGTAGAATATACATAACATAAAATTTACAATTTAAACTACTTTTTTTAAGTATACAATTCAGTGGCCTTAAGTACTTTCACAGTTATGCAACCATCAGCACTATCCAGCTCAAGAACTCATCATTCCCAGCTGAAACTGTACCCACTAAACAGTAACTCCTCATTTCCTTATTAATTTGAGTCCTTTATATATTAAGATAATTCATGATTTATCATTTAAATCCCCTTAATAATCATCTGAAGTAGGCAGTTGCTTGTATGATTCATTCCAGTCAGACTTTTACCCTTGGCACTCAACTAAATCTGCTCTTACCAAGGTTGTCAGTGACCTCCATATTGCTAAATCCAGTCATCAGTTTTATTTCTCATCTTGCCCTATCAGCAGAATTTGACACAATTGATCACTTCTCCTAGTAAAACTTCTCACAGTTGGATTCCAAGGTGCCACAATCTCATGGTTTCTCTTTTATATCATTTGCTTTTCCATCTCAGTCTCCTTTGTCAGCTCTTCTCCAAGTTTTCTAATCTTTGGAGAGGCCCAAGTCTCAGTACTTAAATTACTTCTCTTCTTCATCTATACTCACTCCTTTGGTGATCTCTTCCAGTCTTACGGCTTAATAGCATTTATATGCTAATGACTACCACATTTGTAACCCCAGCCCAGATCTCTACCCTGAACTCCACAGTTGTATATTTAATTGCCTCCTTAGTGTTTTTACACAAATATTTAATAAATATGTCAAAACTAACAGGTTCAAAATTGAATTTGTAGATTATAGCTTCTGATAATAGTACAACAACTTAGCTGGACTATCCCTCCAATAAATAGCTGTTTAAAACTGTGGGCAAAATATTTTAAAAACACACTAGAAAGCACTACAGAGCAAAAATAAATGTAGAAAGAAGTTGTAGGGAAGTAGTCCCATGAAAAAATAGGAATTGTATGTGATATATATACATTTTTGTGGCTGTTTGCCTGAGGGCACTCCCTGATCCACAGGAGGCAAGGCTAGAGAAAGTCACAGACTTGCTGAATTGAGGTGTCAGAGGACAGAGTTTTGGGCTAGCAGAATGACTTGAAAATTAAAGTTGGGAGAAATACCAGAAAGAAGGGGCTGAAGAGGGGTCAAACCCCCAAAATATGAATATAACTCTTAAAACTATTGAGTAATCATTGAATCGTGCATATCATGGGACTATTCCAGGGGCCCTGCAGAAAGAGCATATGAAGGCTAAAAGAACTGAGAAGAAATCTCAGCTGCTTCCCACTACAGGAAAGACAGTTTTGGGTTTGAGTCAATGCCCTTCACAGGGAGATAATGGAATTCAGAGTGTCTACAACTTACTACACACTGTCCAGCATTCAGTAAAAAAAAAAAAAAAGAAAAAGAAAGAAAGAAATACACATACACACACACACACACACACACACACACACACACACACACACACACACACACACACACACACACACACACACACACACACACACACACACACACACACACACACACACACTGGACAGATGAAGAAACAGAGAATTGAGATCCAGACCAGAAAAAAAAGCAATCAATGGAAATGACCCAGAGATTTTTCAGATGTTGGAATTAGTAGATAAGAACTTTAAAGCTGATATTATATATATTTCAAGGAAATAAAGTTGTATTCATAATGAATAAATATGAGAAATCTGGCAGAGTAATTAAAACTTTAAAAGAATACAATAATTGAAATTAAAATTCTGTAAGATGGATTTAAAAGCATATTGCAGATGGTAGAAAAAGAGTGAATTTGATGACATATCAATAGAAGTTAACCAGTTTAAAAAAGAGAAAAAAAGTACTTAAGCAATTTACTTCATCAACCTATGAGAATATATCAAGCAGTGTAATATATGTGTAACTGGAATCCCCAAAAGGAAGCAGAATGCTGCAGAAAAAAACATTTGAAGAAATAATGGCAGAAACTTTCCAAAATTTGATGGAAAAACACTAAAGTTTCAGATCCAATAAGCTTAGTAACAATGGAAATTAGAGAATATTTTGAATTAAATGATAATAAAAATACAACATGTGAAATGTTTGAGGTGCAGTTAGAACAGTGATTAGGGAGTAGTCTGTAGCTATAAATGCTTATATTTTTTTAAAGTTTTAAAATTAATGATCTGAGTTTTCACTTTAGTGAGCTAGAAAATTAAGAGCAAATTAAACCCAATATAGTGCAATGAAAGAAATAATGAATACAGAAATCAATGAATTTGTAAATGGAAGAATTTAAAGTCAACTGTGTTTCTACATATTAGCAACAAATTAATATTATTCATTTATAATACCTACCAAAAATAACAGATTTAGGAATAATTTTTATGTGAAAGACTCATATCCTGAAGATGGCAGACCATTACTGAGAGAAATAATTGAAGACAAACAAATGGAGAGATATATCATGTTCATGAATTAAGGGACTTAATATTGCAAAAATACCCATTCTCAAATTGATCTATAGATTCAACACAATCCCAATCATAATCCCCACCACAACTCCTTATAAGAATTTAGAGGGCTTCCCTGGTGGCGCAGTGGTTGAGAGTCCGCCTGCTGATGCAGGGGACACGGCTTTGTGTCCCAGTCCGGGAAGATCCCACATGCCGCGGAGCGGCTGGGCCCGTGAGCCATGGCCGCTGACCCTGCGCGTCTGGAGCCTGTGCTCCGCAACGGGAGAGGCCACAACAGTGAGAGGCCCGCGTACCGCAAAAAAAAAAAAAAAAAAAAAAAGAACTTAGAAGCTAATCTTAAATTTTATATGGAAATACAAAGTACCTAGATAAACTGAAGAAAATGAAGAATAAAGTTTAAGGACTTGCACTGTCTGACCTCAAGACTTTTTATAAATCTATAGTAGTCAAGGCAATATGACATTAGGTATAGAAAGACAGATATATCTATAAGGACAAAAAAAAAAGGACCTTAACCATTACTTCATATCAAACTCAAGGTTCCATTTGAGAAGAATCATAAAATATAAAATCTAAAACTATAAAATGTTAGAAGAAATTATAAGAGAGTATCTATGTTACCTAGGGTTAGTCAAAGATTTCTTAGAAAAACAAGAAAAACAATTACCATAGAGCAACAACAACAGAAAAGGTAAATTAGACCTCATCAAAACTAAAAACATTTGTTCATCATTAAGGAATATTCAAAGAAATTAATAAATACGCCACAGATTGAGGGGAAATGTTTGTAACAATATATCTGGAAAAAGATATTCTACAACCAAAAGGCAAGCAAACTGATAAAATACTGATATAAAGACTCAAATAGACACTTGACTAAAGAAAATATAGGAATGGTCAAGAAGCACATGAAAAAGTGATAACATCACATTCATTAAGAAACTACAAATTAGGTCCACTATGAGGTGTGTATTGCCTACCTTTAAAATGGTGAAGATTAAAGAGACTGTTATGCTTGTTGATGGGAGTATAAAATGATATAACCACTTATTTTTTAAAGGTCTGATAATTTCTTTAAACATCTGTGACCCTAATTCCTCCTCTACCTCTAGTATTTACCCAAGAAATAAAAGCATGTATCCACAGAGACTTGTATAAAAATGTTCACAGCATCTTCATTTATAATATCTCCAAACTAGAATCAGCCCAAGTATTCATCAACAGAATGATGCTATACAAAGAAACACTAAGGGGCAATAAAATACGGTATATTCATATATTTATGCCATGGAATACTATTTAGCAATAGAATGGAACGAATGAGTGAACGGTGCAACAACATGGATGAATGAAAGTAGACTTACACAAAAGTGTAGTGCTGTCTGGATCTCACAGATACCATGCTGAGCAAAAGAAGCCAGACAAAAAAGAGACACAAATGGTTCCATTCATATAGGCAAAGTAACTCTATCCTTAAAAATAAAAAAATAAAAATTGGAGCAGTGGTTGCCTCTGGTAACTGAGAGGGACAAGGGGAAACTTTACTGGGTGATGGAAATATCTCATGTCTTGATGGGGGTTTAGTTTACACAGGTATATTTTTTTGCCAAATCTCATCAAATTGTGTAGTTTAGATTTATGCATGTGAATATATGTAAATTTTAGATTAAGAAAAAAATGTAAACTAATATTACACTCAATAGGTTTTCTTTTCACTACCTTCTGTGTATTCCAAGCTTACACAAATGAGCAAATACATTGAGGATAAAGAAGTTAGCTTTCTCACTGTTGGGGAAGGGGGTTACAATCAGGGGAAGGGAAAGGTAAGAATGTACCCTGTGCTTCCGGATTGGAGCTGGAGATATCAGTATGAAGTCATGGCTCTTAAGGCAGGTATATAGATAAATAGACGGATAGATGAAAGAAAGAGAGTGAGAAATATTTATGTATAACACAGGTGTGTATATATATATATATATATATATATATAAGAATGATATATACATCTGTATGTCATAGATATTGACACATATTACCCAGCTGTATTTGCTGAGAGGGTACAGGAGCAATTACATAGCAGTAGGGATAAACATACCTAGTTTCTGCCCAAATATCTTTCTTTCATACACCCATCCTTCAAGTACGTTCTTAAATGTCTTCTCAATGAGGCTTAAGCTGATCTATCCTATGTAAAATTACAACTTTTCATCCAGTCTACTCTTCTCATCCACCCTCCTTGGCTTTTGTCCACAGTGCTTTTTGTATCAACTTCTAACATGCTAATTAATTAATTATATATATTTTCTCTCCTCCTGCTAGGGAGTGCACTCCTGGAGAACAGGGAGTTTTGGTTCATTGCTGATTATCTAGCACCTAGAACAGGGTCTGGCACATACTAGGTACTCAGTAAGTGTTTGTTGAATAAATGAATGTCTGACCACGTTACCGGAAACAAGGTTTAAATTCATGGCCAGTAAGTAACAGAGGTGGGATATAACACATCTTATACTAACTGCAGGATTCATTACACAAAATGCCTTTATCATGTGAAAGATCTGTAATATGAAACCAAACCGTGACTCTGCATTGTAAGCACTATATCCCTTGTGGCACTGAAGGTAAACTTTCTTGCTTCCTAGTTCAGCCCAGGCTAAGGTTAGGCCAGTTCAGAGAGTAAACTCCTTTTGCTCTGAATGCTCATTTAGGTCACTGAAGATAGACCAGGCCTTTGAGGTAGATATGGTGGCACCTGCCAAATGAGTTCACCTTGAGGGCATAGTTTCTCAGCCCCAGGACTTGCTGGGGCTGCAGGTCCTGTGTATCCTCTTTCTTTATCCTCACACGCTCACCAACAACCTGGTAAAAGAGTGTTCATGTGAACTCCTAAGAAATTTGTCCACGTAAGGGAAAAAAGGGAGTGAAAGGAAGAAAGATGTTGCATCTAGAGATCAAGAAGAAACAAAAATTAACATCAAAAGAAACAGCTACTTGTTTGCAACTGATGACTGTTTTTCGAGACAAAAAATATATTTTCTCTAATATTAGTTTCTAAAAGGGTAACTGCAGAAGAAAGAAACAGCTAGATTTCTCCGTAGCAGAAGCACAAAGCTATAAACAGCAATAAGCAGCTAAAGCAACAAAAGAGGAAAAGCTCTGTCTGGACCTTTTGGCTTAAAGCAACTGGAATTTGGAAGAGGAAAAAGAATGTGACAGTTTAGGTATCACTCAAGTCTGTTCAAGTGCAACTATGGACCTAGAGGTCCAGTAGTTCCTTTAGATTCCCCAGTCCATTAGGTTCTGAAGGGGCTGCTAATTATACAATATATTCCTTTGGTTGTAGGTAAACATATGACCTTTGCCTGGCTGATCTTAATACCAAGAACCCTTGGCCATGGTGTTTGGCTTAGGAATGATCTCATGCCCTAATGCGCAGGATGTTTCTGTAGATTTCATGTAGAGACTAGGCGAGATAAATCCTCATTTTCTCCTGAGGTTCCCAACCTGGGATGGCATAAACCTGACTTTGTTGGTGGCCATGCTCCCCGCTTCTTGTCAATGGAGGAAGCCTGTGGGCAGCAAAAACAAGTGAAGCCAAAACCAGGTATGAACAGAGAGAGAAAGAATGAGAGAAGCCAGGTTCACTGTCTGAATTCCTGGGAGCCTTCGAGACTAATCCTGCCCCTCGACTTCCTAGTTGGGTTTTTTCTAGCTACTTGCAGTAAAGAGAGTCCTGACCAACAGACCCACCCTTCAAAATGCCATTTGTCTATTTGTCAAATGATTCTTTACACCGTTATCTAAGCACTGTAAAGAGGAAGAAACTGCCATGAGCCCAGTCTTCTGAGAGCTGAAAACAAAAAACATGCAATAATAGCTGTTGAGATTTTAAGAATTCCCCCATTGCAGTTTAGTAAGCCTCAGGGTAGTTTTTTCATTGAGCCATGCTTAGCCATTGGTTGAACTCAGGTGGGCTCAGAAACCAGTCCCATTGGATCTCAGCAGCATAGGTAAGTAGGAGGAGGAAATTGTGAGGAGACCAAGTCCAGGGGAACTTATGTAACTATAGGGATGACTCTGAGAAGAGCAGTTAGGAGACCAGCTAAGAGTCCTAGATTTAGGCCAGCCTCAAAATCAAAGGAGATCCAATATGAGAGCGAGACAAAGGGGTAGAAGTGGATGAATCTGTGAGTCACAAGAGGCAGGAGAATTACAGTTCTAGGTGGCTGATCCATGGGAGGAGTGGTATCCAGACTGTGGCTGGAAGTATAGGAGGTGGTACCGAGTTATACTGGCCAGAGTCCAGCAGAATTCCAGCCTAGGAGGTTACAGTTCTTTGGAGATCTGGTTTGCCTTTTCTGTGTGGGCAAGACACCCATCAGTCAAATATTCAAGGTCCAGGTGAGAACCCAGAGTTCAGAATTCACAGTGAGCTCTGAGTCTTCGCCCAAAACGGTCTGGAGAGGGTGAGTCAGATGATGAGTGTAAGCTACAGTCCTAGAAAGGGTCCAGGGACAAGCCAGAAACCAGAGTTCAACATTCACATCCAAGGGCTTGTGGGGAATCCAGAACTGGAAATGAAGGACCAGAAAAAGTGGTTCAAGGCTGAAGAACCAAAGGAACAGAGTAGGAAACAGGAGAGATGATGAGAACAAAGTGAATGCTTCTAGGAAAATTTCACAAAGGACGTCGCAGTGCTCCCAACGTGTTTTTATTAATGGGCTATTAAGTGTCATGTGGCAGTTGGTGGACATCAGGGAATAGAGGAAGCAAAGGCAGAGGCCATTGACACACAATGAGCAAACAGTGGGCTCTGGGAAAGGCAGCATTCAGTGGGTATGCAGGTTATTTGGGCCCTTTCCTGAATACTGTTGGGGTGAGGTAGTGGCACTATTCACTGGACTTACAGTCACGTCCCAAGAATGGCAGGATCCTGTTCTGCCACCTGCCCTATTCACTCCAATAAAAGAGAGAGGTATAATGGGTATGAGCAGACTGCCTGGGCTCAAATGCTAGGTTCACTGTTAACTAGCTCTGTGACCTTGAACAAGTTATTTAATCCCTATTCCTTAATTTCCTCATCTGTAAAAAAGGAGAATGTTTTGGTACTACTGCATAGAATTATTATAATAATATCATTAATACACATTAAACATTTAGAACTGTCCCTAACAGATATTAAGCACTCACTTAATGTTAGCAGTAATTACTCTCTCAAGAGAGAAATACATAGGAACAGTTAGGAAATAGGAAACAAAGGGCCACTTTGCTTTTATCCTGCAAGTATCTAATAAGCCCAATGCAGAGCACATGATTTGAATTTAAAGTCTAAGGGATCTTTGCTACTCCCTAAAGCTTAAATCCAAATCTTGGATCTTAACAATGTCTGGCCTGGCTTATTATCAGAAACTAGAGGAATGACCCCTGCGCTTGGGAATGTTTGAGAAGAGAGTCTACTTATTCACCAGCTGCAGCGAAGAGAGGACAGCGAAATGGGGAATGATGATGCTCCTAGTAAATGTGGCCCAATGAATGCCCCAGGCTGCTCCCCAGTCATATTAGTAGCATATTTCCCTACCTAGGTAGGGGTACTTTGGAAAGCGGGAGTGGGCTGTATACATAGGGAGTAGAGCTGGGTCTCTGTGGAGAGAGCCGTGGCACGTACGTCCATGCCTATACATGGATATCCAGCCAATTATAATAAAGCTACTTCCAGAATCCACAGGCTGGTGGGTCTGAGCTTATTTCAAAAAATTCTGTCTCCCACTTTCAGGATTTGCTTAGGAACTGGCTGGAACAAGAAGCAACTCATCACATGCATGGCTAACTGGGTAGTATGGCAATTGACTGAAACTTTACCCTTGACCATACTTGTATCATTCCTAATAAAAAGTGTACAAACTTGGGTGATACTTTACATAACAATGAGTTTATATTGATAACATTTTATTTCCATCTTTTAAAGAAGCTGTTTTTTATTACTAGTTAGCTCAGTTAAAGCTGTTTAAGAGGTGTGAACAGTGGTGCCTTTCAGTGCAGGGTCCTGTAATGCTCTTTCAACAACTCCTCCCGAGCCTTCAGCACTGCTGCAGGCTGCTTTCACACTTATAGTTTCTTCTTTTTTTTTTTTTTTTAACATCTTTTTTGGAGTATAATTGCTTTACAGTGTTGTGTTAGTTTCTGCTGTATAACAAAGTGAATCAGCTATATGTATACATATATCCCCATATCTCCTTCCTCTTGCATCTCCTTCCCACCCTCCCTATCCCACCCCTCTAGGTGGTCACAAAGCACTGAGCTGATCTCCCCGTGCAATGGCAGCAGCTTCCCACTAGCTACCTGTTTTACATTTGGTAGTGTATCTATGTCAATGCTACTCTCTCACTTCGTCCCAGCTCACCCTTCCCCCTCCCCGTGCCCTCAAGTCCATTCTCTCCGTCTGCATCTTTATTCCTGTCCTGCCCCTAGGTTCATCAGAACCATTTTTTCTTTTTCTTTTTTTTTAGATTCCATATATATGTCACACTTATAGTTTCTGATGTTACTGAAAGCAGCCCCCCATGCAGAAGTTATAGAGAGATATGACATAACCTTGGTGTGCACCCTAATTTGAAAGGATGAGAATACACAGAAGGAAATGTGTGAGCAAATATTAAGAATATTGTATACAATTAATATTTACGTACATCATGAGATGAGGGCATCTACTGGAATGTAGTGGTTGCAGCTGGGGAGGGTTGTTACCTGTGAATCCCAGTTTCTTTTCATTTTTGGCATATTGGATTCTACAGATAAGATTTGTGGCAAGCCTCCTATAGTGAAATATTGCTGCTTAACCTATGAGAGCAGAAATTTTGTTTTCCCTTTCTCGCTTCTCTCTCACCCCAAAATAGTCTCTTCTGCTTAGGTATAGACAAATTTCAAAGAAACACAGCATTTCTGGATTGGAAGCAATCTCTCAGCTCATCATTCTTTTTTTTTTTTTTTTTTGATACATATTTCCCTTCTAGAATCATGTTTCTTTTTCTTAAAATACATCCTTCAGATATTCCTTGAGTGTACATCTGTTGTTGGTAAACTCCAACTTTGTCTAAAAATGTTTTTGTTTCATTTTCATTTTGGAAAGATCATTTTTCTGGGTATATATGTGTAGATGGTTATTTTTCCTCAGAATTCTGAAAATATTACTTAACTGTATTTGATTTTTATATTGCTGTAAGGAATGTGATGTGAGTCCAATTGTTATTTTTTTGGAGTTAATCTTTTTTTTAAATTTATTTATTTAATTTATTTATTTTTGGCCGCATTGGGTCTTCATTGCTGCGTGCGGGTTTTCTCTAGTTGCAGCGAGTGGGGGCTACTCTCTTCGTTGTGGTGCATGGGCTTCTCATTGTGGTAGCTTCTCTTGCGGAGCACAGGCTGTAGGCACGTGGGCTTCAGTAGTTGTAGCATGAGGGCTCAGTAGTTGTGGCTCTCAGTTGTGGCAAGTGCAAGCTCAGTAGCTGTGGCGCAAGGGATTAGTTGGTCCGCAGCATGTGGGATCTTCCCAGACCAGGGATCAAACCTGTGTCCCCTGCATTGGCAGGCAGATTCTTAACCACTGTGCCACCAGGGAAGCCCCCTGGAGATAATCTTTTTTAAAAAACTGTTTTTGAGACTTTATTTATCTTTTTTATCCTATAATTTTATTTATAGATAGAGATTTCTATTTCAGATTTATTGTGCTTCTTGACTCTGAGAATTTGTGATTTTTATCATTTCTGAAAATTTTTCATTATTCTTCCCACTTTCTCTGGTCTTTTCTTCTGCAATTTTGATAAGATGTTTTCTAGACTTTCTCTTTCAACTGTCCATATTCTATTATATTTTTTCATCTTTTCCTCTAAATAGTAAGTGCTTCAGTATGCACTATGCAGTAAGCTATTTCCTTAGAGCTATTTTTCAGTTCACTAATTCTCCCTTTAACTCTGCCCATTCTGTTATTCAGTCCATCCACTGATTTTTAATTTTAAGAGTTATGTGATTTTTTAATTCATAGACATAATTTGTTTGGTTTTCCTCAAAATGTGCTTATATTTTTTCTTAATATATTTTTCCTTGATCATATTTTCAATTTCCTCTCTTATTTCTTTACAGGCCAATTGTTTATTCTTTTTCTGGCAACTCCTTCCTGAAGTCGATGGAAGCCTAAATCTCTTTCTTTGTGGTTTTGTCAAATCTTAGGCATTTCGATTTGTTTCTCAGAGTTTTGTAAATTTGGTTTCTCAACTCTTATTCATTTCAGTTATACCTGTATGAATTCTGCAAAGTCTGCTTTGAGGGTGATTCTTTACAGGAATAATTTGCTTTTGTTTCTGCCTGACACTTTGTCCATGAACATTGTAAGTTAATTTGGGGCTGAGGCTTCCTAAGTCATCTACATAGTATAGTAATCCACGTAAACACAGACCTGTGTTCACAAATTCTCAAGAGAGACTTTTTTCCTCACAAGAGCTTACATCAGGATTAACAAGTTTCTCCTCTTCCCAGCAGGCTAATGTTTTCCACCCAACCTTTCACTGAAGTTTAACTCCTTTTAAAGCTCTTGATTCTGTATAGGAGTCCTAATTTCAACTCTGTATCTTACATAGCCCCAGTGTTTGTCTCATGTCCTCATATGCAACCATTAAATCATACTGAGTCACAGGGACTAGCAAAGGCCCTGAGAGCAGCCCAAGCTTCAATATCAGTCTATTACTTTTGTTCCCATTCCTTCTTAGTTTTTGGCCCCTAAGGATTTCTCTTACTTTGTTGTAAACTTGGCCAAACCTTTAAACGTCTCTGTTATATTTTATCCCGTGTCTCTAAGTGTTTTGAAACAGGAGAGTTTTTCAAGATATTTATAATAGTTCTTAATAATTCCCTGATATGAGTTGCAAGGTTGACTTAGATCAATCTGTTCTTTATCATAACACAACTCTTATTTCAAATGTTTGTAAAATCAATATGTTTAAATAAATAAAATACAATAAAAGCAGAACTTCTCTGGCTATATAGCTGGGCAAGCCCAGAATTCTGCCTCTTTGGAGTTTTCCTTACTCTTCATGGCAGCATCCAAGATACCTGCTAGGACCTATAGGACTACACAGGTAGTGTAGGACTTCTCTCTTAGACTGAGTCCATGCCACAGAATGAAATGAGTTAAGACAATAAATTGAGGTAGCATCTCTCTGTTGAGGCATTTGGCTTCCTATTTGTAAATACAAGTGGGGCTTATACCTAAACTTAAGGCTAATGTCTTTTATGGTTCTAATAAGTTTAAGTGCAGGGTTACCTTGATTTCTATAGCTATGCTCATGAAAAATTTAATGTAAATCAAATCCTACATTCCCACTTACTTTCATTGTAATATCAGAGCTATGTTACCATGGGAAAATTAGTATGGCCCCAGGACCCAAAATTACCTTAAAGAATGCAGAAAATCTATTATAAGTACGTATTAATTGGAAAAAAACCAATTCTTTATAATAAAATATTATCTCTTAATAAAATATTAAGCACAAAAAAATGGAACATTGTAAATTAGATTGTAAATGAGATATGGAAGGAAGAAGCTCCGTTTCATTAACCAAGCACTCCAGGCTTTAAAAAATTATATTTATTATATCCACAAACCCTATCACATGCAAAGACAGATGAATTAAGCATGTCTTCTCTGATAGTTTCTGGTACACACTTTTCCCAGGTATGTTAGTACAGTTGAAAATGTAATGGAGTAAAAAGCTGGTCATAGACACAGACAGGTTTAGATATCTGTAACCAAGAACCTCTGTCAGTGTGAAGCTCCCACACTTTCTCTTCTGGTCACAAATGCAGGCAATGTGTTTTAGAGGCTGGTTTCAGAAGTCAGAGCCAGAAAGATTTGTGATCGGAAAGGTTGGAAAAGTGGGATTGGGTGGAAAGACCACATGACTTGGAGGTTTGTTTGCTTCCTCAGCAGGATAGCAAGAGCAAAAGGAAAAACATGAAAATGAGGCAGGAAAGAGGGAAGGGAGACAGAACAAAGAAAAACGCAAGGCAGGATGCAAAAACCAAAGTGCCTTTACTGGAATGAGCAGAGTCAAATTTAGGAAGGGGCATTTGTATGTGTCGGCTCCTCCAAACTCCCTCACGCAGTGGCCAGTATTCTCTGTATTTTGTGATATGTCTTGTCTTCCTTACTCGACTAAATTTCTTAAGAGTGGAGCATAAATAATAATTGTTATATTTCTGAAACACTTTGTTTATAATGAGATTCTCTCCTACCTTATCTCACTTATTATTCAGATTAAGGAAGACATTTGTTAAGATTATCTCCATTTTACAACTGAGGAAATTGAGTTTCAGGAAAGTTAAGAGATTTGCCCAGGATCTCATAGCTAGTAAATGATAAAGCCAGGAGTTGGAACAAAGTACTTTGACCAACCTTCCTGTGTTTGTCCTACCAAACCAGTACCCATGTCCAGTTCACTTCTGTATCATTTATCACATCTTGCATAGGACTTTACACAGAGCAGATGTTTATTTATTGAAGGAATAAATGTTTCTGGAGGGAAACAAACTTCCTATTGAGATGGCTTGTGGGAATCTTTTCAAGTATTCATGTGAAATTATATCATGTCCAATTTGACTCTCCAGTTGTACTTCATCTCTTATGTTATATGTGGTTATCTGTATAGCCATGATTTTCCAAATGTCTCCAGACCTTTCTCCCACATGGAAAGGGCCTGTTAGAAGAATACAGCCTCTTTCTGTAATAGCTTACACTTCATGATCTCTTCTTCTGGACGCTGGAGTTGACTTACGCCATTGGGAGGGAGTGATGGTTAAACTGCTAGAACTAACATTTGTAAGCCATCCACCAGAGGCCAGGACAGTGCTTGGAGTTTTAGAATCTTCATGTCATTTAATCTCCTCAAAATACGATCATGTGAGAAAGAATTATAATCTACAAGACTCAGAGACATTGCCCAGATTAAGTAATTTTCCCAAGATGATTGTGCTAAGTGAGAAAGTATGGATGTAAACTGAGGGTGACCTCATTCAGCAAACATCTATGGCAAACCTACTCTCTTCTAGTAGGTTAAAATGCTAAGCACTGCCTCCAGGGAGTTTTCATTTAGCTGATGAGGCAGATGAGCAAAGAGATAGAGGATTGCAATTCTGTGTAGCAAGGGCTATGTGAGAACCAAGGCTGATGTGATGTAGGAAGGGGTTTTGAGGAGTATCAAAAGAAGACTTCACGGATTACCATATGACCCAGCAATCTCACTACTGGGCGTATACCCAGAGAAAACCATAATTCAAAAAGACACATGCACCCCAATGTTCATTGCAGCACTATTTACAATAGCCAGGTCATGGAAGCAACCTAAATGCCCATCGACAGACGAATGGATAAAGAAGATGTGGTACATATATACAATGGAATATTACTCAGCCATAAAAAGGAATGAAATTGGGTCATTTGTAGAGACGTGGATGGATCTGGAGACTGTCATACAGAATGAAGTAAGTCAGAAAAAGAAAAACAAATATCGTATATTAACACATATATGTGGAACCTAGAAAAATGGTACAGATGAACCAGTTTGCAGGGCAGAAAATGAGACACAGAAATAGAGAACAAACATATGGATACCAAGGGGGGAAAGTGGTGGGGGTGGTGGTGGTGGGATGAATTGGGAGAGTGGGATTGACATGTATACACTGGTGTGTATAAAACTGATGACTAATAAGAACCTGCTGTATAAAAATAAATTAAATTAAAAAATTAAATTGTAAAAAATAGAAGGCTTTGAAAAGAAGATTATCTTGAACTAAGTCTCTGGGGACGTTTGGAAGTTAGTCATATACAAAAAAGAACAAAATACATTAAAGGCAGGGGTTATAATATATATAATATACACAAGACAATATATATGAGAAAGGAAAATGAAATATCACAGGTCCTTGGACATGATAAATATTCCGTAGTAGTTTCAGAAAGAATGAACAAGAGGGACTTCCCTGGTGGCAGAGTGGTTAAAGAATCCGCCTGCCAACGCAGGAGACATGCGTTCCATCCCTGGTCCGGGAAGATCCCTCATGCCGCGGAGCAACTAAGCCCATGCACCACAACTGCTGAGCCCGTGAGCCACAACTACTGAAGCCCATGCACCTAGAGCCCGTGCTCTGCAGTAAGAGAAGCCAATGCAGTGAGAAGCCCGTGCACAGCAATGAAGAGTAGAGAAAGCCCGCACACAGCAACGAAGACCCAACGCACCAAAAATAAATGAATTAATTTAAAAAAAAAAAAGAATGAACAAGTGAATAGATAGATGGTTGTTCTACTCAGAGAACTGTCAAGAGAACCAGAACTTAAGAGGGTGCGTGGTTTAGTAGAGTTAAAGAAGTAAGAAAAACATTGGGCATCAAGCTTAAGAGTTTGAATTTGGTCCTGAAGTTAATAGGAAACCATTGGAAAGTTTTGAGCAGGGTAGTGCTATGAGATTTAAGTTTGGGAAACATCACTCTTACAGCAAGCTATGTATAGGGTATAAGTGAAGAAGGCTCAAACTCTAAGCAGGGAGAAGAATTAGGAAGCTCCTGTAATAACACAAGAAGATGTTGCAGGAGGCTAGACTAAAGCAGTAATAGTGGAAATGGATGGGATAGGACTAACTTAAGAAAAACTTAGGGACAAAGAGTCTATATATAGGTTTGGGGAATGATTAGATTTGAATATGACCTGGTGGTGGTCTTCTCTTTTAATAAAGTTGAAGATAGTGAAAGTGGCAGATTTGGGGGAGGGGAGTGGATTGTTACACATTGAATTTGAGACCCATATGAAAACATCAGAGGACATCTAGATGAATATATCGGCCTGGAGCTCATGAGAGAAATCTACTCAAATGTTGTTTGGGAGTTATCAACCTATAGTTGGAATTTTAATCAAAAATTAGGATGAGATCACCAGGAGATAGGAATGGAGATCCAAGGATACAACTTCAAGGGACACTGAATATAAGATACAAGAAGAGGAGCCCAAAATGAGCCTGAGAGGGATAATGCTGAGGAGGAGGAAAACTAGGAAGGAGGGAGGGAAAGGTGGTATGGACACCAAGCCAAAGAGCGGGTAGTTACTCCTCTCAAATGTCAGGGAGAAAAGACTTGAAACAAGGACACAAAGTTGTTCTGTGGGTTTCACAACAAGGTGCCTCTGGAAAGGAGGACATTGGGTTGGAAGCATAAACCCCAATGCAGAGGGTTGCAGGACAATGTGAAGAGTAGGCAGCAGTAAACAGTCTTTCAAGAAGCTTATTTGTGGAGGAAAGAACTGACATAGGACAGTATCAGAAGGAAGATCAGATATATGTGTTATGAATATTTGCTCCCAGTCTGAGGCTTATTGGATTCTTAATCATGTCTTTTGATGAGCTGACATTTTTAATTTAGATAGAGTCCAATTTATCTTTTTTTCTTCCTTTGTGGTTAGTGTTCTCTATGATCTCTCAATGAAATCTTTACCTAGCCCCAAGGTCATGATGATATTCTCTTATGTTTACTTCTAGAAGTTTTATAGTTTTAACTCTATGTTTAGATTTATGGTCCATTGTCAATTAATTTTTGTGTATGGTGTGAGGTAGGAATTGAGGCTCTTTTTTTCCCCAATGGATATGCAATGGTTCTAGCATCACTTTTGAACATACTTTCTTTCCTCATTGAATTGCTTTGGTCCCTTGTCAAAATTTGACTACATAAGTGTGGGTTTGTTTCTACCCTCTATATCCTAGTTCATTAATCTATCTGCTTATCCATTTGTCAATACCCTATTCTCTTGATTAACATGTCATCTTGGCTCCAGTTTTTCACTAAGCAGTTAGTTCAGTTGACTCACCATAATTATAGAGACATTTGCCATTTTTTTATTCTTTCATTTATTTGTTTTTTTGTTTATTTAATACATATTTATGTATTGCCAGCCTTGTAACAGACACTGTGGTTGGTACTGGAAAACAGCAATAAATTAAGTAAATGTAATTCCTGTCTTAAGGAACTACCATAGTGAGGGAGACACTTAAAAAAACAAATAGGGCTTCCCTGGTGGCGTAGTGGTTGAGAGTCTGCCTGCCGATGCAGAGGACACGGGTTCGTGACCCGGTCCGGGAGGATCCCACATGCCGCGGAGCGGCTGGGCCCGTGAGCCATGGCCGCTGAGCCTGCGCATCCGGAGCCTGTGCTCCGCAACGGGAGAGGCCGCAAGCAGTGAGAGACCCGCGTACCGCAAAAAAAAAAAAACAAAAAATCAAAAAAAATAAATAATTATTATACAATGTACTAAAAGTAATCAGTCAAAAAATATTTATTGAACACATACATATTGAGCTTGGCAGTGCGGGTTACTGAGCTCATGTCAAATTTCAGCTTTGCAAATGCAAGTGTGAGCTGCTCTTCCTAACCTCATGTCACCCACGTATTATCTTTTCCAAGCTACACATTCATGGCTAATTAGTTGGATCTTTCTCTTTTGAACATTTTCCTACCACAATTGTATGAATAGTAATACCTTATATTTGCCCAGTGCTTTCAACTTTTTAAAGTGGTTTTACATCCATTATCTTGTTTTTCTCTTTACATTTCTCCTGTAATTTAGGAAGAGCAAATAATGCTATTTTTATTTGACAGAACCAAGTAGATCACAGAAGTGTTAAGTGATTTGCTCACCATCACACAGCTAGGTTTACAAACCTTCCCCTTTCCACCCCCTCACCTCCCTTTCTGCTTCTTTTCCCATTACTCTCTCTTTTCAGCATCTTATCAGTACATGCTGTACTGGGAAGGCTTCCAGTTTCAGGTACCACTCCTGGGCTCCAAGTTAAGCTGCCACAATGGTCCTTATGTTGAAAGACTACAATAGATTGTCAGTGTTATCTTCAAGTGCTGACAGAGATTTATGAATGGGGATGGAGAAAAGAATCATGATCATTTTCACTATTACAATTGCCTGCAGAAGATCCATAAAATTTCTGACACATTCTTCATCCTTTTTGCCGGGCATCAGCTGTCAAAGGAAGGTCACCCCTTCCCACCCAGCTTTGGAATGAAGTGATAAATGTGGCAGAAAGCTCCTGCCAGGTGCAATCTTCTACCTTGTAAACAGTTTTCATTGATAATACGTTAAAGTTTGCTTTCTTTTCTTAAGCCTTCATAAAGGGGCTTGAAAAACAGCACTGTCACTGATAAGTGTCTCCCTTATTGTGGGACTTTTATGGATATGGACTTGTTTAAAAAAATTAAGTTGTATAAGTGGCTGGATATCTTGAGTCTTGTTTGACAATACGTTGACCACGGTGTCAGGGCAATTGCTTTTACATGAGGAAATCTACACCAACCAGAGTTCTGAATTTTCATGAGCTCATTCCCTTCTTCCATCCGCTCTCCTTTACACCTCCAATAGCTTAAAAAAAAAAAAAAAAACAAAAAAAAACAACCTTATCAAGCCTCTAAAGACATGGAAATGTTAAATGCATATTTTTTAAAAAAGGATTTTTAGGTCAGTTTATTTTTTTTCAGTGTTAATGCAGAAAAGGGCCCCATTTTGCATCCCCGTTGGCAATGTAGACAGAGTGAGGAGTGTGTAATTGGGATCATGGCAAAAAGTATGCTAGGGACTGAGAAAGTTTTGCAAAATTAAACTATCAAGAGGATGTGAGGGAAAAAAGGAAGAATATCTCTTTGGGCAGAATATGGGATACAGTACATGCCCATTTTTTGACAGAAGATGAAAGGGATGCATTATCCTACCGAACCAGAAAACAAAAAATGCTGGCAAAAACAGAACATGAAATGATCAGTTTAGCTGTAGGTATTATTATTATTATTAAATCGTATATTATCCAACCAAGATTCAGGGTAGGAGAGTAAAGTCAAAGTTGGATCGGAATTTTGGACCAAGAGTACGTCTACAGTGCTCTCACACTCTCAATTTCTTAGTCACCCAAACTCATTATCTTGGGCTCCATTGATGGATAAGTCAAGAGAAGCAGAGGTTTACCTAAGGTTACACAGCTGGAGACTGTCCAAGCAAGAAACTAAGTCTTTTTGAGTAGTTCCTCCTTTGCCCGATTCTTATCCAGTCTGTTACAGTGCCCTGATAGTTTTTCTGCTTCTGTGCTTTCATTTCATCCCTGCTGCCTCCATGCTTACCACGTCTCTCAGCACTTTACCTCTAAGGTTCTTCATTCTGACCTCCTCCTGTCTTACACGTACTGAACTCTGACCTTCAGAAACATGACTCTCACCATGTTACAGCCAGGCATGCCTGTTTTCCCTGGGCTGCCTTTTTCTCAATGCCAATCAAAATCTCTATAACCCATGTCCTTCTGTATTCATTTCGTAGGACTACCGTAACAAATTACCACAAACTGGGTGGTTTGAGACATCAGAAATGTATTGTCTCACAGTTCTGGAGGTTAGAAGTCCAAAATCAAGGTGTTGGTGGGGCCACACTCCCCCTGAATCTTTCCTTGACTCTTCCTTTTAGGGCTTTGCTAGCAATCTTTGCCATTCCTTGGCTTGCAGCTGTGTAATTCCAATTTCTGCCTTTGTCGTCCCATGGCGCTCTCCCTGTGTCGTCCCATGGCGCTCTCCCTGTGTGTCTCTGTCTTCACCTGGCCATCTTTTTATAAGGACACAGGTCAGGTTGAATTAGGGCCCACCCTTCTTCAGTAGGACCTCATCTTAACTAATTACATCTGCAATGGCTCTGTTTCCAAATAAGGTTAATGACCTTATTTCCAAATAAGGTCATATTCTTAGGTATCAGAAGTTAGACCTTCAATGTATCTTTTTTTTTTTTTTTTGGTGTGTGTGTTTGGGGGGAACTTTTCAACCCATAACATCTTAAAGTGGCCACATCCAGCCTAGCTAGTTTTAAATCCCAAGCCTTCCAGCATGTAACCTCAGTCTGGTTCCACATGTGCAATACAGACAGGTCAAGTGATAGCACCACTGTGAAGGAAAAAAGGCTGAGTCCTGGGGAGAGTGTCTACCTGAGAGGGAAGTTTATTCAAGGCCTCCTAAGACATAACAGCTGGAAGGTATTGTGGTCAAGGGGAGCATAAAGTTGCTTGAGAGGACTACACACTCTTACGCGGGCCTCTCACTGTTGTGGCCTCTTCCATTGTGGAGCACAGGCTCCGGATGCACAGGCCCAGCGACCATGGCTCACGGGCCTAGGTGTTCCGCAGCATGTGGGATCTTCCCGGACCTGGGCACGAACCCATGTCCCCTGCATCGGCAGGCGGACTCTCAACCACTACGCCACCAGGGAAGCCCACTCTTCCTTGTATGAGACTCACCATATTCATTCCCACTTCCAGAGCTTGACTTATTCTGTTTCTTTCCACCCCAGATAACATCCATTCTGCTTAGCCTTCAAAATCCTGTCCATTCCAGAAAATCATTTGCACAATACACATTTTCTTGGAAGCTTCTGGACAGCAATCCAATCTTTATTGTTTTTAATTCTCCAGCCCTCTTGGGACCTGCAGCTTGCATAGCTCAACTTTGCACTTAGCTATGTACTGCCCATTACTGTTTGCACCAGGTCTGACCATTCATTCTCTGTCCCCCAGAGGGCTAAGGTCTGAGATGAACACTTGGAAAGCTGGGACTCTTTGGGTTAGATAAAGCTTAGGCACCATCTATTTCCTGATTTCTTAAACTATGCTGAGAGGTGCCATGCAGATGAGTGTGGTGAGAGAGGATGTCAGTGGAAGAGCTTCTAAGCCAGCCACCCCTGTTCAATTAGTCATCCTACTTTGATCTATTTTTTTTTGTTTTTTGGAAGAGCTATGTAAGACATTATTTGGATTTGAAAGAGTTCTCCAGCTAAAGAAAAGTTTGAAAACACAAATTTAGTTTCCTCACTTTACAGGCAGTTTACAGTTTAAACTGAGATGCGGACAGACTGAATGTCTCCTCCACCATGACACAGCTAGTCTGAGAACGAAACACCTTCTTTCTACTAGGAGTATACCTACTTCATCTGGTATAATTCTCTTAACAAACTTGGGGAACAGGTGTTATTATTATTTCTCTTTCAAAATGAACAAAATTTAATACAAAATAAAATTCACATGATTTGCTTGAGCTGTGCCAGTTAGCAGGGGTGGAGTTATGTCCTAAAGCACCTGTTCATTCCACTGGACCACACTGTCTCAGAAGAATCAGGAACTCTTAGAGGTAAACCATGAAGATCATTTAGTTGAACCACTTTCATGATGTTTGTGGCAGACCTCTAATCATAAACTCATTAAAGGCTGGTTACCACTATGATGTGTGACACATTAGGGATTCAGTGAAAATTGATTTAAATTATTGTGTCATTTGGTCATATTTTATATATGAAGTTTATATATTCAACTTTGTAATAAAAGTAGTATTCTGTTTCTCTATATCCTTTGTAAGCCTGAGATAGAATAGGTTCTTATTTAATGCATAGTCCTGCTGAAATGTGCCATAATGAGGTATTTAATCTACTGGTATCTTCTTTTTCTCATGTATTGTACTAAAAAACTTTAGTTTTCATTCATATTCCCTCATTTTTGTACCTCATGATTTCCAAACATGGCTGGCTTTTTCTAAAAGCACCACCATAAGTTCTCTTGGGAAAGTGTTTCAGTTCTTCTGTGGAAGCCCCTTTATAATCCAGAGAAGCTAAATTAGGCCACAATAACCTAAGGGTCTGCAATGGTCCTGTTTTTTCTGACCTCAGGCAAGAGACCGTCTCTGGTAACGAATAGGGATACCTAATCTCTCTTTCCCCATGAACAGCATGATCCTGAACCCAAGATGCTATAGGAAGGTGGTATATAAGAAACTGAGGAAAGGATCTTTTAAGTTTCAAGTGGTTATTAAATATTTTACTCTTGCAAGCCTTTAAATTGCCACAGGTGCTGGCTGGTGTCTCTTTGTGTTACTTTCGGGTGATATAAAACTGTCTGGCCAATGAAAATTTAAAGGGATGCTTTCACTCTTGTCTGCCCTAGGTTATATTTCTTCTTAGCTTAGTAAGCATACAAGAATTTTTGAATTCTGATGCTGTGCTATGTGCTGCAGTGTTTGAATATAGGGAGAGGTAGAAATTTGTCTCCAAAGTAAGTATCCATTTAGAAAAAGGGAAAGGCTAGTATGAACCCAGTGGTGTTGGATTGGGTTTAGAGGTATTAGTATGAACTCACGGTTTTGTAATATATATACAAAATGATAGATAAAAAAATAATTATAGATGTGTGTGCACATGGGTTAATAAACATGTATGTATTTCTTATCTCTGTCCAGGGAGAGGGCCTAGAGGAAATGGTACTGTAGCAGCCATGATCACACCTAGTACCCAGATTTTGGTTTCTAAATACCTTTCTTCAATAAAAGGAACCTGGACTTCTTGGAGAAGGGCTGGGGCAGGGAAAACACAAGATGAGCCTGGAGTATCCATGGTGCCACAAAGTAAGAAGGATGAGGGCATGCTGAAAAGGCAGGAAGCTCTCAATGGCCAAAGCCAGCGCAATTTGAACAGCAAAAAATAATGATAGTATTGGATTAGAGCCCATAAAATAAAGCAAATATTCATGAGTCTATGTTAATATAAATTAAGAATTGAATAAGTAAATACACGGGGAAGAAGGGACATTCTTTCCTTACAGAAGCAGTCCAATTCATCATTGTAAAAAGAATGTGCCAGATATGAAATCAACATTAGAACACCATAGTAATAATTGTTTCAGGCAAGATCCACCAGTGGATGCTAGAATTAATGAGAAGAAATAGGATATTTGCATAGTCTGAAAGTATCTCTCCCAAGATTCTTATTCATTACAAAGGGAAAAATAGTAACTTTACAGTGGTGATATCTGCAAGCAGCATTTTTACTAAGTGACTAAGGTCAGCTTTGACATCATGTATCCCCTGGTACGATGCACTGTGATGTACTTGCCAAGACAGCAAGACTTGACATATCTTGCCAAAATGTCTGACCTCAATCTAATCATGAGAGCTCATCAGACAAACCCAGACTGCAGGACAGTCTACAAACTAACTGACAAGTACTCTTTAAAAGCATCAAGGTCATGAAAGACAAGAAAGTTTGAGGAACTGTCACAAGATTGAGGGAGGCTACGGAGGCATAACAACTAAATGCAACATGGGGTCCTGGGTTGGATTCTGAAACAGAAATAGTCTGTTAGAGGAAATATTGGTGAAATACACACGAATTCTGGAGTTAGTTAAAATTACTGTGCCAGTATTAATATCCTAGTTTTAGTCATTGTACAGTAGTTATTTAAGATGGTAACATTATGAAACGGGGTGAAGTGTATAGGAGAGCTACCTGTACTATTCTTGCAACTGTTCTGAAAATATATAATTATTTCAAAATAAAAAATGTAAATGGTAAGTAAGCATCCAGCTAGGACATTTTCTTTCACAGTGAAATTTGATTAGTTGCAATTCAACTAACTGGAACCTTAAAGTATGGAAAATTTTCTTCTCTTTATCTTCTGTAATTAGCAAAAAACCTAGCAAATAGGCTGTTACCTAGGATTTATTCAGAAATTTCAAGGGAAAGCCCGGAGTTAGTGTAGCTCCAGTATAGTCTATAGTCCTGGATTCTGGGAAGAGCCCCACCTCACCTCCCTGTCTAGCCTCTTCCTCTCTGGGCAGCCTACTCTCCAGTTTCTAAGCCAGTTTCTGAACCCATCAGGCACTTCCACATCTGTACTTTATCCATGCTCTTTTCTCGACCAGGAACTGCTTTTTCCCTTCATCTAAGCACTGGCTTTGGGATCAACCACAGCTTGGTTCGATTTATGGATAGTCCTGTCAAAAATTTGTTATACAAGTCTAAGTGAGTTACTTAACTCTCTGAACCTTGGTTTCCTCATCAGTAAAACACAGGCACTAATCCTTGTTCTACATGGATTTTAAGGAGCTCAGTGGCTGATCCCCATAGACACTCCGTAAAGGGTAGCCCTGCAGTTGGTATTAATGATGCAAGGTTCATCTATGCCATCTTTCCTGTGAAGTCCTTAATTGATTAATTTATTTGTGTATCCATTAAACAAAGGTCTACTGCGATCTACCCCCTGCCAGGCACTGTGCTAGACCTTAGAGAGACAGCAGTCAGCAGTGCAGACGGGCCCAGCTTGCAAAGGCTAATGCAGGAGGCATGTATCAAACAAGTCCTTCCAAGTGAGAACAGTGCTCGGAAAGGGGAAATGTTGGTTTCTGAAACCTGCTCTAATCTCATTGATAAGAATCAGTTACTCTTTCCTCTGCTTTCAGACAGCAAGGACAGATTCTTGATATTCACCGATTTCCTCTGGTTAAGCAGGAGCAAGGGAAGGTAAAATTAAAATAGATTATTTACGACTATTTAAGAAACGTAGACTTCTCCAGAAAAACTTCATTTCAATAGCAAGTGCTGCTCTCATTCATCATGTCCTAATTATCTAAAAATTAACTTTAATTCCTTATCAGTACTACTCACTTCATCTATGCATTCAACTGAAATCTCTGAGGGCCCTAACTTGGGCTGGATACTTTGTTGGACTTCAGCTTCAATGAGCTCCCTGTCCAATGGTTGACGTCAAGGTACATAAATATTATAATACAGTGTGATGAGTTAAAACCCAAAGGTGGGAGCATTAAATGCTGCCTCGGGGAGAAGTCAGAGAAAGCCTAACCAAGGAGGTGATATTCATCTGGGTCTAAAGGAAAACAAGACTACTTTCTGTGAAAAGGACCAGGATGTCCTTTGTCCTTCTGCAAAATGGTAGAGAATGTACCGCAGAATAAAAAAAAAATTCATTAAATAGTCAGTAGTGTGTTCCCAGACCAATAACTTGTCGTTTTACTTCTGTCCCACTGGATTTTGTGGGCTAGGAGGCAAGGGCCAGCTAGGGCTCTGAGAAGGAGCACACTGGATGTTGTTTGCAGACTGTCCTGAGTGCCAAATGTAGGCTAGGCCTCAGTATGTATGGTCATCAAGTTTGCAGTCGTTCTGGGTGAGTCTCTTCTTTCTTCAGGTGTTAAATTTCTTTTGATTAATATCTGCATATGAGTCACTCCCCAAGCTGTATCTGTTCATACGCGTCATATCTCTTTCAGTCATTTCCAAACACCTCCCTGCCTCTCAAATGCTTCTCTGCTGTGGGTGTTTTTGCAGAGAACACGTCCTGCCCAGAAGCCTCAGACTCCCGTGTGTGCCACCAAACATATCAGCAGTCTATTCAGAATGAGCTTCCTGGAGGGACCCCAGGGATGGTTGCCAGAGGTTCCATAAACTTGGTTTCCTGGAAGAGGCAGGCAGTGGGATGTGCCAGAAAGGGGTCATATATGCTGCACCTGGAATCTTCTTCAGAGTCTACTTTTTATTTTAACAGTATACAGTGGGGATGCTACAGCTGGGTTGTAGAAAGAGCTTTAACCTTGGAGTCAGGTGATTTGGATTAAACTCCCGTTCTATCTGTTGTGAGCTACTGTGAGTAAGCGTTAACCTCTCTAAATTTCAATATCCTTTTCTGTTAAATGGGCAGAATAAAAATTGATCATGCCCATCTTGTGAAAGTCTGATGAGATAATGAACATGAAAGCTCTGTAAACTGAAAAGCACTGTAGAAATTTGAGCAAGGTATTAATTTCAATGATAACCCTAAATAATTCTGAATATAATGGAATGATTCTTTGTTGACATTTTCAGATTTAAAAATTAATCACTGCCATTTTTCTAGACAGCTTATTATGATTATCATACATTATTGGAAGAAAGAAATTATGATTTATCTGAGCTTTTCTAGATATATAAATTTTTACTCTGTATGGTTAGTTTGTCATATACTTCAAAACCCCACCAAACTGCAAAATGTTAACAACAGATGATGCTTTTATATCCCTCCTGCCTTTGAAGTTAGAGGAAGAAAAATCCTGAGAAGGCATATCCTGTGTTAAGAGCTCAGGCTGGGGGGCCAGGCACATGAAGTTTGGATCCTGGCTTATCTGGGTCACAGCTGTTTGACCTGGGCTTCAGCTCCTCATGGGAATAATGACACCTCCTTCATAGGTTACAGTGGATATTAAATAAAATAATGCATGTGGAAAATTCTTGGTAAACTGTTGAATGCCTCAGATAAATTATAGTGACCATCATTAGGTGAGAGATCTTGTATTCTTTTTTAGATTGACATGAATCAATCATATCTCTGGGCGGTGATGTGTGCCTGACAGTGCTCCGTATCATAACACATTAGAACATAATGGAAAAGACCATGAATTACGGTCACACTTCTTGAGTTCAACTCCTCTTACTAGCTCAGTGACCTAGGGCAAGTTATTTAACCTCTCTGTGCCACGGTTCCTCATTTCTAAAATGGAAATGACAACTCCCTCAGCTTCACAGCGGTGTTATGAAGAGAAAATGAGTAAGTTAATGAATGAAGACTTGGTGTCAAAGGTTAATTCTTTTTATTACTACATATTTTGTGTGCCCAGTATTTCAAAAGAGCCCCTTCTTTCGTGATCAGAGTGAAGACATGCCAAAGGAAACACTTAAATACTGTTAATGGACAGCAGCCCCCCTGCCTCAGAAGCTGTTTTCCTTTGGCGGGTTTGGCTGGTTTTCCATTTGGGAGGACTTGCTTTTCCCCGTCTCTCCACCTGCGTCATAACTGGCTGCAACCTCCAAAGGCAAGATTGGCCTTTTCTTGGAACCCTGCTGTCATAGGACACATCCTAAACTAGAAAGGCTTGTTTGTAGTTTGCTCATCATATTTTAGACACTGCTGTTTGCACGATGGGACACTGGTCTGGGAGTTGCCAGCTTCTGGCCCCAGCTCTGCCACCAACTCACTGTGGCCTTGATCAAGTCTTTCCAGCTCCCTAGCTCCCAGGGTCCTCCTGTATGCACTAAAGTAGACACTCTCTGTTTAAAGAAATGTTCCAATTACCAAAATACTTCCTTTCTGCATTCTTTATGTTTAAAATGTTATTTCTAATTTCTAAAACAAAACAAAGTTGGTGGGCATAGTTGATAGGTTATTTAGGGATTGTTTGTTTTAATGCCCATTTTGAGGCAGAATTCAAGGTGGCAGTTCTCTTTTGCTCTACCTTTGTGCTTCTTAAACCCCAATCTGAAAGCCACTGCACTAGATAAGAGGCTGGCATGAGTCCCTCAGGGGTGACTGATAACTGAGCCCCACCTCCCCAAGCCCACTGGAAGGAAGGACATTTGGGGCTCCACCTTGCTTTTATTCATTAGGAAAGTCTAGATTCCCGAGTGCATTGCAGAACTATTATTTCCTGGGAACAAAGAGAACGAATACAAAATGTTTAATGAACAGTTATGAGAATAGATTGTTGCTTTCCATTTTCCTTTCTCTTTCATCTTGGCACCATATCCTTCATCACCTCCTACTTCAGGGATCTGTCTCCCCTTTCTCCCCTCTAACTGGAAGCACTTCCTTTGGGGCAGAGGTTATATCTTACTCCTCTCTATGTTCCTAGTGACTAGTACCTGACTCTGCACATTATAAACACTTAATAAACTTAGTTGAATGAATGAATGATGGATGGATGATCACTAAGATCCTTCCACCTTGCACACTCTAATTCCTATACCAAAATATTGACTAATTTACTTTTTCCGTTACATCTGGCATGGTCTCTGGTCTTTGGGGACAGCATTAAAGTATAATTTATTAAATATTGACGCATGTCCTTTCTCTTTCCCTTTATTCCTTCCTTCAGTCTGTAACAGACACTGGGTAGGTACGACTGACCAAGACAGACATAGTCCTTGCCTTCAAAGTCCTTACAGTCTAGTTAAGGAGACAGATGTTAAACAGATAATCACAAAACAGAAAATTGATTACAACTGTGGATAGTAGGAAAGCAGAGTGCATGAGGTGGAGGGAAAATGCAAGCTTCCTAAGGTGGAAAACTCTGAAGGTCCAACTGGGATCTGACCTTCATTCTGTCGTCATTCCAGGGGTTAAAGTAAGCTATGTCATAGACTAGTCAAGTGCTTCTCCTGAGACCCTCCCTACTTAAATTCATTTCCGCCAATCATAATGTTCTTGTGCAAGCTTGCTTGGGTATTACCTCTGTCTCAGTAACGTAATATTCTACCCTCTCCTCCCCATGCTGCCATCTTATTTTTATCCTCATAGATCTATCCTCATAGATCACACTTCCCTCTCTATCTGACTCAACATCATATTAACTCCTCACTGGCCACCTCCTTCATTTCTCTTTTTCTGTTTTTTAGTGTTGATATTTTCTGCTTGTGTACCTGGCCTTTCCACCCCTGGCCCCGTTAGCTAATGGGAGGCAACAGATTTTAGAGAAAGAGCCTGAGCTTTGAAGACATTCAGCCTTGAATTTAAAGTCTAGCTTCACTAATTAACAGTTATGTGACCTCGGGTAAGTGTCAATAATTCCAAATGCCCAGAGAGGTCAAATAAAATGAGGAAACTGAGTTTCAGAAAAATGTCTCTTACTGTTTTCATTCAATCTTGATTTGCTATGTGCCTTTTTTAATAACAGCACTTAGGACGTATTAAGTGCTCTTATAAATGCCTTGCACGTATTCACTCATAAATTCCTCACAATTTTCCTAAGAGATGAAATAATAATCCTTATTCTCATCTCTATTCCTACTTTATATAAGAGAACACAGACACACAGGAAGTTGTGGTATGTGCCCAAGGTTGCAATAGCTCATGAGAGTCAGAAGCCTGATTTTAAACAAGGGCATTTCACTCCACACCATGCACTCTGGCGCCTCCCTGTTCCCAAGTATACTTCACTTTCTTACCTATAGAATGAGACTAATAATATACATTTCATTTTCATGAGAATTAAATAAGACAATGTATAGAAAATCCCTGATGCTCTCCTGCCATTTAGTAGATGGTAAACAAATGTTGGTTCTAACTCTCTCCTTTATTAAAAAAAGAATACAGTCTGTGATTTTACATTTGTCTTCATTTTGTCATGATATACCCACTGTGTTCTACCTATTCTTCATTCCACATAGATATAAAAAATGTGTCGTGCTTTTCCTTTTATGAATATTCTCTCTTCTCTGTTCACTCATCATTAAGTCTCCTAGCTGCCATCCCATAGCCTTTATTTAACAAAAAATGATTTGCATCAGTGTAAACATGTATGTAGTTCAAAAAGGCAAATGGTACTAAAAGATTTATCCTGAAAATATCAGTACCCTGCCTACTCTGCCCCGCATTCAAGTGCTGCTCCTAAGAGGCAACTACTTTCAACTCTCTTAGTCTTTTTCCTAGAGTTTGCTTTTATATTTTTAAATAGTATGTATATGCTCTATATCTTGATTTTTTAATTTTATTGAAGAGTAACATTTTTATTGACATCTTATGTAAGATGAGGGTTTAACAACTACCACCACCACTCCCAGTCACAAACACAGCTGTCCCACACATCCTTGTATTTTAACTACACCACAGTTTTGAAAAACGTGATGTCCAATCTCTATATCATTATGAACACTGACTTAAACATATGTATATAGATAGATAGATAGATAATGTGTATATGTCTAGCTTATACATCATGTGTATATACATATATAGTGTGTGTGTATATAGGTGTGTGTATGTGTGTATATGTATATATATATCTCTCATAGCTTAACCAAGTAGTATTCTATGATTACATTTAGTTTCTCAATCACCTTTTTGTTTTCCCTGGAGTTAATAACTGCCTTTAGCTCTCTGTGTCTCATCACTAAATCATCTGACACGAGGGACAGACCAAACTTTTAACAGAAGGAGCATCTCCTCTACCTAACCCCTGGCTTCCAGTCTGGCACCTCACCTTTCCCTTCTCTGTGCCTCCTGTTCCCAGGTTTGGAGCTTCTCTGGTCCAGTGTATTCAAAGAAAAGACCTCTGGTTACTTTTGGGGTGGAAAAGCAATAGAGATTTGTCTGCACGAGTTCAGAGAGAGGTGAGGGATCCTTTAAATTAATGGTTCTCAACTGGCAGGAAATTTTGCACCTGAAGGGATATTTGGCAATGTCTGGAGACTTCTTTGGTTGTCACAACTGGAGAAGGGGGTGCTTCTGGCATCTAGTGAGTGGAGGCCAGGGATGCTGCTACACGTCCTATGATGAAAGACAGCCCCCAAACAAAGAATTCTCTTGCTCCAAATGTCAGTAGAGCCAAGGTTGAGAAACTCTTGCTTTCGACAGGATTTCCAGCAGTCATCTTGTCTGAAGCCCCTCTGCTGTCTCCAGAGGGACTTGCCATCTCTAATTCCTGAGCTTTTCAAAGGCCCTAAAGAATGAACCAACTGGCTTTTCACTCGTACCTCTCTGTGCAGACACTTAATGTTCCAATGATCCCTCATCTACAAGTTTTCCACCTTCCAAAATACTTTTTAGCATTTCTGGTCCTCTCTTGTCTCCCATCCCATTTTCCTTGTCCTCATAGGCGCAAACCTGTTTTATTCCTTACCTGTCTTTTCAGTTGAGTTTTGAGAGAGAGCCGAAATAAATGTGTGTGTTCAATCTGTCATGTTTAACTGGGAATTTACAGCTTTCCTAAAACTCTTAAAGAACTGTTTTCCCACTTTCTTTTTACAGTCCTGTGACATGAACTAC
Organism: Leucopleurus acutus; assembly: GCF_964270905.1. Taxonomy (NCBI): domain Eukaryota; kingdom Metazoa; phylum Chordata; class Mammalia; order Artiodactyla; family Delphinidae; genus Leucopleurus; species Leucopleurus acutus. The sequence continues at coordinate 130,573,660 of NC_139142.1, read as the reverse complement.
AGGTTATTCCTATGTTTTTTATATTAGGTTGACCAAAAAGTTCATTCGGGTTTTTCTACATCTTACAGAAAAACCCGAACGAACTTTTTGGCCAACCCAATACAAAGATTCTGGGAGTGAATTGTCATATAAGGAGGATGGACAAGGGGTATTTTGTCCTCTGTAAATGTGTTTGCATTATCAATAAAAACAGAAGTCAGAGGGCATGAAACATGAGAAAGTTTAAGCTCAAGTGGTGTAAGGGCTCTGGGTGATCATCTTGACCAGTTTTTTCCACCTTCAGTCATATCACTTGACCATTTCAGCCATATCCATTTACCTCTTGTACAAATAATAGTACTCAGTAGGTATACTTTTAAAACTTAAAATTCAACTTATTTTCAAAGAGAACGTTGTATTACTGCTATCAGTGGAATAGCAGGATCACTTGCCGTAATTAGAAGGCAAGTGAAATCAAATACCATTGGTGGGAGTGGTGGTGGTGGAGACAGTATTTCAATTCTAGTCAGATACTGCTGCCTGCCAAAGGCTCCGAGCCTGAAGCCCACTCTTTTTAAAAGGAAAGTCAGTAAGGGATTAGAGAAGTGTTAAAGACATGCCAGCACCAAACTGAGGCTTTCTCTATGATGAGATACAATGTGAGAAAAGACTGAATGAAAGTTGAAAAGGGAATTAATGTTTTTGCTATGTGGTTCAAAGTGATCATATGTTCCCAAATCCCAGATCAGCAGCGTTAGGCCTCTGCTCCATTGGGTAGCTCTAGCCTAGTCCAAACCTGCTCTTTATTCTTCAGATGATGAGTTGAAGGATGAGGGGGAAATACCCTTCACAGCAAACCCAGCTGGGTTAGAGCAGTGTGGGTGCCCAGTTCCTGGTCTCCAGGCCCTAGTCTGTGCTTTCTCTCCTGTACACATGCAGTGTCCCACCATAGTACACGAGCTAATAAGGAAGTGTTGAAAGAACTGAGTAACAAGATACAAAGTCAAAAACAATGAGACTTGTTTCTCTTCCCCTTTTCCTGTCAAACACGCAGTAATACATAAGGATTGTTAAATTTACGTGAACGTGTCATGGAAGCCTGCTGGGTTCCCTCTTCCTTTGGACCATTTTTCGGTTAAGGATTGTTTTCCTTTTGAAAATATGTTTTAGCTACTTTTTCACAACATTATCCACACTCTACAGAAAGGAACCTTATTAAAAGTTAAAAAGGAGCACAGAAAATAGCACTTACGTTGGAGCCGAACAAAAGAATGCATATGGTGGAAAAACTGAGAATCGTGCCTTTATTAATTGACAGTATTACAGGTTCCATTTTCATATACATTTTTAACCTGACAGATTTAGAAATAGATATTGAACAGTCATGATCCTGAAAATATAAACCTTATTTTGACTTGGAGTTTCAAGAAAAAGAGAGGAAAGCTCATCTCAGGCTAATTAATTCAATTCACCATATCTACAATAGAGATTCTCACAAAGAAACAAAACCAAGGAAACAACGTAATTCCCCCAAATTCCTCGGCTGTTTTATTTCTCCAGTCTTTATTTCTAGATGCATTTCAAAGACAACTTTCACTTCTACAGTTAGGTTAATTTTTGCTAATCAGGATGCCCCGAAATATGGGGTGCTGGGGAGTCTAACAATTATTGAACACCTTTTTGTGTAATGCAAGTGGGTGTTTTTTTAATGAGGTGGAATTCATCCAAAAATGTTATTCCCTATGTATTTTAAACATCTCTTGTTTTATTTGTTAGTCACATCAACTATAATAGATAAAGTGTTGACATGTTAGTCATGATACGTATGCCTCCCCGGGTCCTTTTTCATCTTAACACATGGAGCCCTCCCTGGCCAGGAAAGCAGAGCTGTGCTTCTCTTTGCACAGAAGTGGCCCCTTACTGAGGAAGGTGGTCATTTGACCTGAGACAGGCCTCTCAGTCAGTGGTCACCACCAGTGACCTGTTGTGAAGGACTTTATCCAACTGGGCTGAAAATAATGAGCTAATTCAACCAGACTATCTCCTTCCTCAAATTGGCATTCATAATACAGAGCTACAACAGACACACAGAGATGGAAATGCTTTGCAAGAGAAGTCATTTGGGCCATTAGAGAGCAGTGGAGAGATCCATGAGCCTGATTCTGATCAGGTTTCTACTTTCAGGCTAATCTGCTTATATTTTTGTAATCACTCCCCTTTCAGGGTAGTCCAAGGAAATTCTGTTTCCTCACTGACAGAAGTAGGTATTAGCAGGCCCATTTTATAGGTGAGGACACTGAGGCTATGAGGTAGGCTATAAAAATCACTCATATAATTCAAATTCAGGCCTGCCTTTGTCCCAACCCAGTGCTCTATTCACCGTGCCATGCTGTTCCCCAGATTCATCATCTGAGACCCCTTATCCCAGGATCACACAAGTCCAGAAACATTCACAAGAAGGGAGAAGAGACCTCAGTCAGTCCTATCTTCAAAATGCATCCTCATCCTTTTCTCTCTCCCTCTCTCTCTCTTTTTTTCTCTAACTCCCTCAGTTCTGACTTGGCCCCCTTATCTTGCACTTGAAACAGGTGCACTTGAACCTAACTAGACTTTTATTTCCAACTTCTGCCCTCAGCCAAGCCCTCTCCACACATCAGCCAGAGTGATTTTCTCAGAACATCAGTTGATGTTCAGCTGATGCTCTAAGCCCCTCACCCACCCCTCTTCATAAATCCCATCAGGCTTAGGAAGCATAGAATGGAATGAAGCACACTTTTCCAAGTGCTGAGAACAGGAAGGGGAGAGATATATCCATAGCAGAGATTTTGATAAATTTATGGAGGACTCTGAGCAGGATGGAATCGTGTTAACTGATAAACCAGGGAGAAGGGAGACCCAAGTCAGAAAGGTTGCAGGAAGGTGGAGGCTCTTATTTGTGCAGAGCCCCAGAGCAGCTCTGGGACAGGAGGCAGCAGACAGAATTCCTACTGAGGACAGAGGCCTAGAGGGGAAGCAGGTCCTAACAAGTCTGTGTTGAGTGCTCTCTTGGGTCTGATGCTCAACATGTTTCTTCATTTGTAAAATATGGTAGGATGACCAAGGACCACCAGACAGCTGAGGCAATCCAATAGCAAGAAGGTGGACATCCACAACCAATCACCCAGGAGGTACAGAGAGAATTCAGGAAGAGAAGCAAGCTTTTAATAAATTCTTATTAGTATCCTCAGAGAGACTTAAGAATGTATTTTCCCTACAAAGCACAAAACAGGCCATTATGGAAAGAAGCAGTCAAAGAACAAGAAAGAATTCATGGAAAGAAAAGATATATATTTGCTTGCCAACAAATTCATTTAAAGAGCTACTAGAAAACATGGAGGAGTTTTTCTAAACATGGAGCAAAAAATACAAATACAGAAAAAGAGGAGGTGAAAAAATATGAGACACAGAAAATCAATCAAGAAGGACCAACATCCATCAAAAGAAAGAATGTTTAGAATGCCCAAAGACACAGCAGAAATAAAGAAAATATAGTCTTGGAAATAAAAATAATAGTAAAATTAAAAACTCAGTAGGTGAGGTAGACTTTAGATTGGACACAGTTTAAGGAAAAACTAATGAAAGAGAAAAATGAAAAGTACTAAGCAGATGAAAAAGATGTTCAGCTTCACTAGTTATCAGGGATTTGCAAATTGAAACAGTGGATTCTATTTCACATCTCTTTGGTTGGCAAAATTTTTGAAAAGTCTTAAAATGCTAAGTGTGGATAAAGATGTGAATAGAAATGGGAAATCTCATATACTGCTGAAGAGTACAAATTGGCACCACCCCATAATTAAATATTTAGCAAGATGTAGTAAAGACGAAGATGCATATACCCAACAAACTAGCAATTTCACTACTTAGCATCCTAGAGGAAATTTCACACATGTGCACAAGGAGATATTTATAAGTAGGCCTATTGCAGCATTGTTTGTGATAACAAAAAATTGAAAACAACTTTAATACACATCAACATAAGGGATAAATTTAGATATAGCCATACCGTTGAATACTTTAAATTACCTAAAAAAGAATGAATTATAATTATCCATGTATCAACATGAATAAATTTCAAAAACTCTGTTGAAATGTGCAATATATAAATTCGGAAAAAATGGGCAAACCAGTTCTATATATTGTTTAAGACATGTATGTATGTGTAGTAAAACTATAAAATTATGAAAGGGAATGAAAAACACCAAATTCACAATGGCAGTAAACTCTGGGGAGGAAGAGAGGAGAATAGTGTTAGAGAATGTTACCCAGGAAACTTCAGTATCTATAGTTTAAAAAGATATTATGGGAAATTTCAGACATACACAGAAATAGAAAAAATAGTAAAACGTACCCCCATGTACCTAACACCCAGCTTCAATAATTATCAAATAATTATCAAACACTTTGCAAATCTTATTTCATCCATTTTCCCTTCACACATATCCACTTATTTTTCTGGAATTTGTAAAGAAAATATCAGACATCATGCTTTTTTTACCCATAAATATCTTAGTAAGCACTTTTAGCAAATGAGAACATTTAAAAAACATAATTACTATACTACTCTCATATTTATCAAAATCATCAATAACTTCTATAGTAAGATGAATAGTGGTCCCCCTAAAGATATCCATAGCTTAATCCCTGGAATATGTGAATATGTTACTTTACATGGTGAAAGGGACTTTGCAGGTATGTGAAGTTAAGCCTCTAGCAATGGGGAGAGTATCCTCAGTTATCCAGGTTAGTTCAATGTAGTCATAAGGGCAATTATAAGAGGGAGGCAGAAGTGTCAGAGTAGGTGATATGAGGAGGGAAGCAGAATGAACTTTGAAGATTCTACACTCCTGGCTGTGAAGGTGGAGGAAGGGGATGTGAGCCAAGTAATGCAGGTGGCCTCTTGAAGCTGGAAAAACCAAGGAAACAGATTCTTTCCTAGAGTCTCCAAAAGGGATGCAGACCTACCGAACCCATGATTTTAGCCCAGTGAAAGTCATTTCAGACTTCTAACTTCCAGAGATGTAAGGTGATAAATTTGTGTTGTATTCAGCCACTAAGTCTGTGATAATTTACTGCAGCAGAAGGAGGAAACTAATGCAATTCCTTAATATCATCTAGTGGACAGTCAATAGTTAAATTTCCCCATTGTCTCAGAAGTATCTCATTACAGTATTTGTGCTGGTACATCAATAGAAGAACTAATTTAGGGGACTTCCCTGGTGGTGCAGTGGTTAAGAATCCGCCTGCCAATGCAGGGGACACGAGTTCGAGCCCTGATCCGGGAAGATCCCACATGCTGCGGAGCATCTTGGCCCCTGAGCCACAATTACTGAGCCTGCGCTCTAGAGCACGCAAGCCACAACTACTGAGCCCACGTGCCTAGAGCCCGTGCCCCACAACAAGAAAGGCCACCAGAATGAGAAGCCCACACACCGCAGTGAAGAGTGGTCCCTGCTCGCCACAACTAGAGAAAGCCCACATGCAGTAGCGAAGACCCAATGCAGCCAAACATAAATAAATAAAATAAGTACATTTAAAAAAACAGAAGAACTAATTTAGGAATCGGAGGCCGGCCAGGATTTGTTATCATGTGACTTTGGGCAATTCATTTGCCCTCAGTGTTGTTTCTGGTTTGCTTTTTAATGTGTGTAATGGGAAGTTTTTAATCAGCATCCCTATCACAGGGAATAAATTACCAAATGTAAACATACTTTAAAAAGTTTAAAATGCTGTGTACTATCAGGTGATTGGCTTGTAATCCCAATTAGCCAAATAATATTTATTGAGCAGCTGTTACGTGTGGGACGCTTCCAAGCAGAGGCAGGACACCAGTATGAAAAAACCTGATTCCTGACCACAGGAGGTTTACCATCTGGTTGTGAAAAGCATCCTAATGTCAGTGGAGGCCGTATGAAATAGTGGGCACCCCAAGATCTGAAAGTCAAACAGACCTATGTCCAAACCCAGTCGTATTCCCAGCTTGGCCATGTACTCTTGGAAAAGTTGCTTAAGCTCTGAGGGCTCTTGTGTCCTTCAGAGAGTTGATAGGGTGATTCAAGGAGTTAAGCCCTGTAAAGCTTTGGGTAGGTAAAAAGTGCTCCAGGCGAGCTGGTTTCCCTTCCAGGTGTTTTAGCAGCAAGATTAGCGTTACTCAGCCTAGATTCATGACTCAGCAGGATGAAACTATCTAAAGGATGTCCAAGCCTGAGGTGTTGGCAGCTCAGAGAAGGTGAGACCATTGTCAGGTGGAAGCCCAGAAAATCAATGGCTTAAAGAAGATTGTAGGATTTGACCCAAGCCTTGCCAGGTGTGGATCATGTGGACAGGGGAGAAAGTGAGGAGGAAGCCATTCCAGCTGGCAGAGGACAATAGCAGAAGAAAAGATGGGGATGGAAGCTCACAGCCAGATTACAGGAAGTGCTTTATCAACTCATCCTTCATTTACAAAGTAAGTCATAGCATCTACAACGTGCCACTCATTATGAACCCTTCCCTTTCCCACTGCTACTGCTTCTTCAAAGAACCTTGAACCCTGCTTTGTCTTGCCTTTTGGAATTCTATAGCTTAAAAAATAAATAAACATAGTACAAGCAAAATTCATAAATCCCAGACAATGGCATCGTGACAGAGAGCAGAGTACATTGAGGCCACTGCCAGAAACCAATTCCTGCTCTGAACCTTCCATTAATCCCCACAGTTTCCATTTAATTTGGAGGCCTGTACAGAATGTCCCACACAGAATTGCTTGCTGTCTTATTCACCTTCATCTCTGAGTTCCTGTTTGACCCTTACATCAGCATATATTACCCGGCCCCATACTCTTCATGGCTTTTTATTTGAGGGGAGTGACTCCGAGTGAAGCCATTCCTGGGTCATGGGCCCAAAAGAAGCTGGGTGAGCAGACATAGGGAAGGGGAGTTGTTTCAGTGTGAAGTGATTGTTTCCGTCCTCCTTTCTGGCTCTAGGTTAGGAGGCTGGAAGGAACCGGTGCTGTTGGTTAGGGTTGAGAATAGCAAACAGAAACCCCCTGTGTATTTAAGACAGAAAGGCATTTAATATAGGAGAAGGACTTATCAGATCATGGGGAGGGCTGGAGAGTGAGCTCTAGGCTGACCCTGCTCCCGAATGGCTCCCAGAGCACTGCAGAACTGACTCACCAAGGGAGCCACCTTCTGTGCCCCAATCAGGAGGCTGTCCCTGGAGCTGAGGATACTCCAGGGTAACCAAGATTCTGGGATAGAAAGTCACTGCTGCAAACACCATCCAATTCTATAACTGACTCCCAGCTCCACCCCTCACCAGTTTGTATGCTGGGCAACATATGTAATTCTCTGAGCCTCCATTTCCTCTTCTGGGAGATGTATGTAAAAATCCAACCCAGATGGTGGTGGTAAATAGGAAAAGGGATAGGGTAACGGAGGAATCTACCCACACTGGTCTGAACTCAATAAATTTCCATCCCCTCCTCTTTCTTCTATGACTGCTGAATGCCTCAGAGAAAAAACACGTCCGTATGGGAGTGAAATTTTAAGTTTCTGGCTACTGACTGAGGGAGGAGCATCTGGGACGGTATCAAAGAGCAAGTGAGAGAAGTTTTAACGCTGTGTTAGAAGTCCACAAGAAAGTCGTCAATGTATTCAATTTAGTTTAAAAACAAAGCTTTAATTTGCATGCGTTGTGGAGGTGAAATCGCCAGGTGGACAATGGCCTTTTCCACTGTCCAGGAGAGAAGGATGGCTTCATATGGACACTGCTTTATCATTCTTTGCCCCTTATCAGCTCCATCCCTTTTCTCAGCTGTAGAGAAGAGCTTTTCCAATGGAGCCCCAAGGAGCCATCCCTGGGGCTGTGGTTGCCAGCGGTGTCCACATCTCTATTACGATGTCTGCCTGCTCGTTTCTGGCCAAAATGAGTCATGGCCCCATCATAATCTTCATGAGTATCTCTTCAAACACAGTCTCCTCACTCCTGCTGGTGATCAATCTTTTAAATTCTCTTAACATTTCCTGGGAACTTACACAAGGCCAAACACTGCACTGCCTCTGGAGGAAGGGAACTAGGATCACTCTCAGACTAGAGAGCGTGGCAGGCATGTTAACAAAAACTGTAATTCAGTGTAATGAGTGTATAAAGAGGATCAAGGTTGGGGGTGGTGTGGAGAAGAGCCTGACTCTGCCAGGGGAAGTTGGCAGTGCTTTCCAGAAGGGCCTTACTTTCGTCACTTTCTCAGCAGCATCCCACAGTCCACCACTTCATCCTCCCTGGACCCTCCCCGCTTGGTTTAGGGGGACATTGCTTCCCCCTTGCTTACTCCTCCTTCCTCATCAGTCTCCTTTGCCATCTTTTCCTCTTCAAATGCAGCTCTAAATGTTGAGCCTACCCAGGGCTTCTACTGAATCCAATTTCTTCTTTCCCTAAAGTTTGTCGCCATGTGATTGAATTCATTCCCACGGGTTTAAATGCCCACTTTTTGCTAATACACCCAACACCTCTTTTCTGAACTCATACATCCAACTGCCCACTTAGCATCTCCCCTTGAAGATCTCAAGAACATTCTGGAAATTATGTCCAAAACAGAACTCTTGGTCCCACGTCCCCGACCCAGGTTCCTCCATCTCAGTAGTAGTACAGTCATCCACCCTGCCCTTTGTCCTCCTAAATACCACCTTTCATTCCTCCCATATCCAGCCCATTAGCTTGCTGGTGTTCAAACTCCAAGCTTTAGCTCTAATCTCTAATTTTAGGTCGTCGTTTCCGGCCTTGACTACTGTTAGCCTGCCTCTGCTTCCATCCCTTCCAATTCATTTGCACAGAGCAATAAACACGATCTGCTAATAATGAGAACTACAGCACATCAATCATCTGCTTAAATCTCTAAATGGCTTCGCATTGTGTTTAGGGTAAAATCCCAATTCCTTCCCTTCCATGTAAGGCCCTGTATGATCTGGCCCATATCCACATCCCTAGACTCATCTCCTGCCATGAAACTAGATGTGTCAGAGAAGTTGCTTCAAACCCAGCTCTGGGAACACAGCAGTACTTACAGGACTAGTGAGCCAAAAGAGGCTTGAGGTCGGGATGAGGGGTGGGGACATGGCTACCTGAGCAATCTCAGGTTCCTGACCCCCGGATGTGGTACCATCAGCACACCCAGATCAGACACACTCAGTGGACCCCAGAGCAGTATCCTCAGTGACCAAGCAGGCTATGTGTGCTTTCATGGGAGGCCAGGGCAGACCCAGAGGACAGGCACACTGCCTCCTGTGCCCTGGTACCATGGAAGGAGGAGATGGGGGAGTCTGCTTGAAAGTTGAGAAAAGTACAGATAGGAAGTTTAAACTTTGAATTGATTGAACATTTATCAAAAGAGAAACTATTTTAAGTCATAGTCACTTAAGTGGAAATGCTTCTTTTCTTTTTTCTTTTTAACTCCATCACTTGGAATGGGGCTCCAGAACAAGGTGAAGACAATTACAGTAAGTTTTAAAAGTTCTTTTTTTTTTTTTTTGCGGTACGTGGGCCTGTCACTGTTGTGGCCTCTTCCGTTGCGGAGCACAGGCTCCGGACGCGCAGGCATAGAGGCCATGGCTCACGGGCCCAGCCGCTCCGCGGCATGTGGGATCTTCCCGGACCAGGGTACAAACCCGTGTCCCCTGCATCGGCAGGCAGACTCTCAACCACTGCACCACCAGGGAAGCCCTAAAAGTTCTTTATTTTGAACACATCTTATTTGTGACCCATTACAGATATAAATATAACTATAGATGTGGACATAAATTGGAAATAAGTTAACCTAAATGTTAATAATAGTCATTCCTGGGATGTGAGAGCAAATATTTTAACTTTTTAATATTTTTCTCCTTTCCAATTTTTCTACAATGAGCATATGTGAATCAGAATCAGAATAGCACAGTTAACATTTTTTTGAGAGTTCAAGCATCTCTTCATCTGTGAAGACATTCCTGATTCTAAAGGCAACACCTAAGAGCTCCTTCCCTGTCCTCCAGTAATTATCTGGCTTCCTCACCAAGTTGTGAGCTCTTCAGAACAGGGGCAGTGTCTCTTCATCTACATATTCTCAGTGCCAGCCCAAGACACACAGCCATTGGACATTGAATAAGCATTTCTTAAATAAAAGATTAAGAATCCACCATGAGAGAGTCTTCCTTTTGGCTTTAGACATTGCATTTTTAGGATACTTTTGTTCAATTGCTAATTTCTAATAGGATAATAAACCCTTTGTCAGCAATTAACTAGCAATACAGATTAACCGAACAGGGCTTAGAAAAGCAAGGCAGCAGACCATAAATTTGGCTTGTCAAGGAAGAAGCTGAGGGACTTCCCTGGTGGCGCCGTGGTTAAGAATCCGCCTGCCAATGCAGGGGACACGGGTTCAAGCCCTGGTCTGGGAATCTCTCACGTGCTGCAGAGCAGCTAAGCCCGTGCGCCACAACTGCTGAAGCCTGTGCGCCTAGAGCCAGTGCTCCACAACAAGGGAAGCCATGGCAATGAGAAGCCCGTGCACCGCAATGAAGAGTAGCCCCGACTCGCCGCAACTAGAAAAAGCCCGTGCGCAGCAACAAAGACCCAATGCAGGCCAAAATAAATAAAGAAAAGGAGGAAGCTGAGACAGGGTCGGGGCCAGTACAGCCCGTGAAATGATGTAACGTGGGGGGAGGCAGGACCAGGGCTGGCGACCTGAGTGAGGCACTGACCTTGGGCACAGAATTTCAGAGGGCTCAAAAAACTAAGTGATCAAGATAAATCATATTTCAGTGCAATATTTTTAAAATCAAAATTTATGCAAAAAAATCCACAATAAGCAAAAATCAAAATTGTTCAATAAAAATAGGCTCAGTATCACTAATTTTTCTTTTTGCTTCAGGCTACAAGGTGGTCAGTACAGTGCTGCTGCTACTGATCTTGTCTTGACTTAAAAGTTTGGTATTTTGTTCATCCTGGAATTTTTTTTAATTCCAGGGGTGGGGGGGTATGTGAAGTCCACACTCTGGGGCAGGAGAAGGGATCTCCCTGGCCTAACACCAAGTGTCTTAGTCTGTTGGAGCTGCCATAAGAAAATACCACAGACGGGGGGGCTTAAACAACAGAAATTTATTTCTAGCAATTCTTGAGTCTAGAAGCCTGAGATCCAGGTACCAGCATGGTCAAGTTCTTGGTGAGGGCCCTCTTCCTGGCTTGCAGACAGCCACCTTCTCCCTGTGTCCCTTATGGTGTAGACAGAGGGAGAAAGCACTCTGGTGTATCTTCTTATTAAGATACTAATCCCATCGGGGGGTGCTACCCTCATGACCTCACCTAACCCTAATTATGTTCCAAAGGCCCCATCTCCAAATACCATCCCATTAAGGGCTAGGACTTCAACATATGAATTTTGGAGGAGCGTAATCAGACTGTAACACCAAGGGTGAGCATTGCTTTTGACAACAGTGCCCAAAACAACAGCAGGGATATTAATAATATTAATAATGTCTTAGAGCATGTCCCAGTTTCACTTCCGTTGTCTCATCTAATCATCACGGAAAGTCTGTGAGGAAGGATGAGCAGGCTTGGTCAGCCTATTTACAGAATGAGGGGACTTGATGAAGGCAAGTGGTACTTGACTAGCAAGGTGTTGTTTGAACTCAGAGCTCCTGGTTCCAAAGCGATGTTCCTTCCACCACTACAGAGCTCTCTCTCCCTCTCCCTTGACCGGTGAAGGACATTTACTTATCAGGTACATTAACCTCTGTTATCACCTTTATGATTCTAACAACTCTGTGAAGTAGGCAGGACAGGGATTCTAATCACTATTTTACAGTTGAGGACACTGAGTCCAAAAAAACATTGCGTTGGCTCAAAGCATAGAACACCTAAATGGGAGAGTCAGGTTTCAACCCAGGTTCTGTGAGCACACCTCCTCCCTAGCAGAGACACCCAGGTCCCCACCCCATTCCACTGTGAGGGGTGAGGGGGTCCTGCCTGCTTGCTGGGCCTGGGCTGCTGTGATGACAGGAGACCTTGCAAACCTGCTAAGTGAGAGGGTGTCTTCCTGCCAAGGCACCATGGGGCAGCATTTGGCTTCTTGGCATGATGGAATGTGCTGGCATGCTGGCAAGCTGTTCACATCCAGCTTCAGCCTTTCCTGGAGGCCCTCTGATGTTCACAATCCTCCTGTGGATGATGGCAGTTCCCAGGCTCACAATATGCAGATGGTCCTCAGGACAGGCTGTGGGGAGCCAGGCTCAGGTCCCTCATTTCACCTGCACAGATCAGTTGGTAGCATGAGGGGCTTTCAGAGTCTCCCATATACCATGTTTTCCTCAAAACAGGAGATGTGCCCAGAGTCCCTCCAGGAACTGTAAAAATGCTAGCATGTGGTAAATGGACCACACATCTTGAAATTCAAGTATGGCAACAGGAGCAAAATACTGGGGAGAGAAAGTTGATCCCAGCCAAAGACATGTAATCAAAGAAGAGCCAAATGAAATCCCTTGAGGAAGAATTCAAGGGGTGTCTCACCCAGAACTCAGCCCTTTGAAACCCAGGGAAATCAATCACTAAAGGCTTTCATCTGCTTAGTGGAGTAATGATGAGTCTTTAGAAAGAAGAATGTCAGGTAAATGCGTTTGTGGCTCAGAATAAAGAATTAATGCACACCAAAAGTTCCAATGGCCACAATATTAACTATAATATGAATGACTGAGAACAACAATATCAGAGGCTGGCAATGTGTTGGAAGCTGCCAAAGGGACGAGCACCCAAGGAAAGTTCTATCTTCCTTAGAAAGCATCTATCATGTGAGAGTCTAGAGCAGACCACATTAAATATGAAAACACCAGTTATTTGCCTCTTCCTCTTCTCCTTTTCATTCCTTCTCTTCCTCTTCTCTTTCCTTCTCCTTTACATGTTTTCCATCTGTGTCATATTCTTTCTCCTTTTTCCTCTTACTTCCTCCTTCTCTTCCTTTGTCTCTCTCTTCCCTCCTCTTCCTAGCTTTCTCTCTCACCATATTCCTTTTTCCACTTCCCCTTTCTCTACCCTTTCCAGCTAGATTTTTTGCTCCTAAGTTCCTTTGGCTATGTGATGTGAGGCCACCTGGAAACTGAGAAGTCCCCCTGGAAATGAAAAGATTATACAAGAGGCTTGTTGGCACAGGAAAGGAGAGCATGTGTATTGCTTGTAAGTTTTCCAAACTGGAATGTTATACAGCCATTAAAAATGATGGCCCTGAAAACTATGAAATGGGTTGAAAACAGCTTATCTGCTACATTGAAATGAAAAATTCAGGATGCAAAATTGTATGTGCAGCATGATTACAATTGTGTTTAAAATCCAGCCTAAATCTACGCACAGGGAAAGGCTGAAGGAAATACACCAAAAGGTTGACAGCCATCTTTTTCAAGTAGGGAGACTTTAGGTGATTGTTCTCCATTTTTTACTCCTTTCCAAGTTTTATTTAGTAAGCACACATTGCCTTTATAGTGACAAAACAAGCAGTAGAATGGTCTTGCCAGGAACTTGCTATCAGGGCACTACCACTGTGCAGCTTGAGGTCACACCTTGTAATGGGCAGGGCTTGGTGCCAGCTGAGTGAGAAACAGCTACTTAGGAAATTTCGTACCAATCCCCACACAATGCATGGTTCATGGAACCCTACTTGCTTTTCAACTTCGAGACAGGAAATTCATTTTTATTGAGTCCCCCAATGAGGGAGCAGGCATTATATTGGAAGCTTCACATACCTTATCATTGCAGCCCTAAGAGAGAGGGGCTATTATCATCCCCCTTCTACAGAGGCAGAAACTGAGACTTGGTAAATGATTCATTTACCATCACACAGAAAGTCAGTCATAAAATAAACTTTAACTCAGTTTGGTCTGAATTCTCCATTACCCCAAGTGATCTCCAAGGAGTTCAAGCTTCTGAAAGAACCAAAGGTGGGGAAAAGCTCCTCAGGATAGTGAAAAATTATAGAAACCAGACAAGTTTGGGTTGGGAAAGGAACTAGCTTATTGTACGGAGGTGAATTCCCTGAGTATTGCATGATATTGGTTATCACTACTGGTGATAACAATGTCACTACTGGTGATAACAATGATAACAAAACAATGTCTTTTCCCTTGACATCTTAGTTCAAAATGTTTCTATATGGAAACAAACTATTAACTAGGGACCCTAAGAGTTCCACATTCAGTGCACATTACCATGCACTGCAAAAAGTAGATTTTTAAAATAATTTTTTTGGTCTATATCATTAATTATTTTTACTTACTACTAAGACAACTTTATAGTATATCATGAGGAAAATAAAGATATAATATGACCATTCAATCACATTAACTTCACATTTTTCATTGGTGTCTATAACTTTTTATACCTGTCTGTATGTGTTTATACAGTTGCAATCATACTTTTACAAATTTTTGTCCCAGTTTTGTCCCTAACATTTGATATATGCTTTTCCATTTCCTATACTTTGTTATTATAATTTTCACTATGTACCTAGTGTTCCTGAAATGAATATGCCACAGTTATCTTAATTCCCTATCATTGGGCATTTTGTTGTTTTAATCATCACAAATAATGCTGTTATAAATATGTTTTATATATCACTTTTTTTTTCACATGAATTATTGCCTTAGGAGAAATTCCCAAGACTTAGATTACTGGTACAAAATATGTAAAAATAGTAATGATTCTAGATATGTGCTGCTGAATTATAATCCAAAAAGGATAGACCAATATATAGTACCTGGATCTTAGTAAGTACTTAATAAATGTTTAATGAATACATGAATAAATGTCATCAGCAACATATGTAAATCTTCTTTTGAATATACAAACTGTTTAAGCAAAAGAGACATGTCCTTAATTTATTAAATGCGTGTATTTTAGTCACATTGGTTGAAACCAGAACTTCCTAGAACCAAATGTTCTTTTCTCATTTATTTTAGTTGTTCTAACCAAAGATTTCCAATAAGGGAAGGTTCTTCAGGAGACTGATTTGGAGACTTTTGCTAGGGAAAGGGTGGAAATGGGCCCCTTCACTGTGACCACTGGGAGCCTGGGTCTGGGTTGGAAGCCCTTGGGATTTCCAGGCTCCCTCAACCCTCCAAGTTTTCCCATGTCCGCATTGGCTTCCCAGGTCTCTGTGTATTTTCCCCATCCCTCAGGATCTCTTGAGTTTAAAGCTCCAGTGTTGCCAGTTCTCCTGTCCTGATTCCAGACTTGAGCAGAGTCTTAGACAGTAGATCCACCACAAACAACCCAAATGAAGACACTGGAAATGAAGAAATGCACCAATTAGAACTCAGAATGTAAGCCTCAAAAACAATGTGTAAATTTGAGGGAAGTAAGAGGGAATGTTTCAAGAAAATACTCATTATACTCCCCAGAGGACTAGAAAGCCAACAAGAACACAGAGAAGATACCAGTAATGGCAGAATCACCCTAAAGGCAGCAGAATCATCAGATATTAGCTCATTTGACAGATAACAGGAAAAATAATAACTACAAATGGGAGCTTGCAGGAACAGCAAAAGATAGCACTAAACTTGTAAATATGATAACAGAACCAAAGGTGTCCATGGACACCTTTTCATCAGGGTAAAGAATTAGCTATAGAAGCCTATGCATATCCAACCCAAATCCCACAAAATGTACAAACATTTGATATAATTCAAGAGAACAAGAGACCTGGGCAAAAGAATGTGGGGTTACAGCCAATGGACAAAAGAAAAACAGGCCCAACAGGGCCAGTGGTGAAGAATGTAAAACAGGAGGGTGGGGGTGAGTTCAAGCAAAATGAATGGTATTTATGTGAAGAGTGTTTCTCAACAGCTGTCCTTAAAGATAGACCATCAAAAGGTGACTGGTCAGAATTGAAACTGAAGGACAAAGACAGGCTCTCCTAAGTGATCAGATGCGAAAAATAAGAATTATGTCACACTTCACCCATCCACATTTGGCCCAGAGCAAAGGTCCTTGGAGGGACATCCACCCAGAGCTAAGAGAAATAAAGCTAGTACACATACAGCTTCTTGCCAAGATTATTGTTCTCCTTGTAAGCACAAAGAGAATGTTCCAAGACCCACCCACAGGATGTGAAATGATTTGTCAACAAAGCTCCACAGATACAACGATCACTTTAGGAAGTAATGTAGATTTAAAGCTCGGCAGAGTATAACATTTTTTTCTTAAAGGTATTTCCTAGTAATTAATATTCATTTTACCAAACTTTGGTGTCTCATGTGTGATGTTCTCTAGCCTAAGTGCTTCTTGCGTTTGCTGCTCTGGTTAATATACAATGAAGTGTTGTCCCTTCTTTTTCAACAAGTCTTTTAAGGTCAAAGCTTTGAACTTCATAAGATGAATTTATTTAAAATGATGCATTCTTGTGACTCTAGGAACAGTACTTAACACACTGCTCTGCGAATTTGCGCGTTTTGTAAGCGTTGGTAATGATAAAAAGGCCTGTGTCAAAACCAGGGAAAAATGTTTTCAAAGGGGTTGCATCATCATGCTCACTGAACTTGGATTTTTTTTTTTTTTTTTGCGGTATGCGGGCCTCTCACTGTTGTGGCCTCTCCCGTTGCGGAGCACAGGCTCCGGACGCGCAGGCTCAGCGGCCATGGCTCACGGGCCCAGCCGCTCCGCGGCACGTGGGATCTTCCTGGACTGGGGCATGAACCTGTGTCCCCTGCATCGGCAGGCGGACTCTCAACCACTGCGCCATCAGGGAAGCCCTGAACTTGGATTTTTTAAATTAATATTTACTTTTATCAAAGTAATACATGCACATAGTTTAAAAGTCAAATAGTTGTAAAAGCCTTATAGCAATTTCTGAGTAATTCCTTGCCCCACCACGCTTTTTCCAATGTCCCTGTGGAAATAGGCAAAATAGGCAAGTATTTTGGTTTTGGGGGTTTTCCTTCTGGTATTTAAGCATACACATTTCTAAATAATATACATTATTGCTCTCTTTGGATTAATGAATTTTAAGTAGTTTTTTCTTTCTATTGTGATAGATGAGGATTTAGCTCCTTCTTTTCTGCTTCTCCTTCCCCATTATATTTGGATAAATCAATATTCAGTTATTTCTTATGCACATGTTTCTAGCTTTGTATTGTAGAGTACTACTCGAAATTTGCTTTCTTCCTTGTCCTTTGTCTTTTCTGAAGTGGATTGACGTGTGTGTGTGCGTGTGATTGTGTGCATTTTCATGTTACTAGTCGTCTTTGTATATGTTGCTAATTTTCCCCACATTTTCCCAAAGCTTTTCAGTACAATTTTCTACACAGTCAGCCACGTCAAGAAATTTAAAATTTTCACTTTTTTCTTGGGTATATCCATCTGGAATACCTTTATCCTCTTCCTATCTCAGCCGAGTGCTGTCCAGACCAGTGGAACAGTGCCATGCTAGAAATTTCCTTTGGTTTTTCTGCTGAGTTGGATTTCCTGCCTTTGAATTCTTCATGATGCTTTAGAAATCTAAAGTTATTCTGATTCTTCTTTTTATGTACCTGTTCATTCTCATCGTCAGCTTGTAAGAACTTTTCTTCTAGCCAGACTCCCTGAAATGTCACAAAAGTGTCCATTGATGAGAGCCCAGTTCCTCCCATAGTACCCTTTTAATCTGGAGATTTATGTCCTTCAATTATAGGAAATATTCTTGAATCATATTATTATTTCCCTTCCTACATTTATTCTGTTCTCTCTAGAACGACTGTTTTTTGAATGTTGAAACAAGTTAGTTGATTCTTTAACTTTTAAAAATCTTTTCAAAAATACTTTCATTGAGACTTTTTCATTTCTGCTATCATGTATTTGATTTCCATAAGTGTGCGTTGTGTGTGTGTGTGGGGGGGTGTTTGTTCTAACTGTTCCTTTTACATAGCACTCTGTTCTAGTTTTGTGGATGTACTATCTTTTCTTATTTCTGAGGATAATGATTCATGATATATTTTTTATTCTATTCTCCTTGTATAACCTGCCACCTCTGATTTGCATTGTTCTGTTTGTTTTGGCCTCCATCTTCTGTGTTAGAGTCTGTCCTCACATGTTAGGCAATTCTTATTTTTTCATGATAATAGGAAATAAGGTAGTTGATTAAATTTGAGACCTGCAGTAGCATTTTGTGGGCGAGTTCTTTAGGGAACCTCTCATGTGATTATTTTTATGTCTCTTCCCTTGGTCTTGTCACATACGCCAGGGAGTACTGTTCCAGCACCCTGCTGGGAGGGCAAAACCTGGCTGCCAGCATTCTAAGCTGAACCACAGAAGAGGGTTGGAAGTTCTCAGCATTGGGTATGTGATTAACCACTCAGTGCCGTCCACTACGCTTGTCTACTCCATGCGCAAAGACCTTTTTAAAAGTCTTCTCCAGAGAGTAAAGCTCCAAACTTTTTGTGAAATGGGAAACGGATAGTTACCCAGGAATGAGGATTAGGGAAGGGAATCTCCTTCAAAAAAAGTGCCTTTGACAATCATTTCATTTGTTCTTTCCACCTCTTCTCTCCTAGTTCCAGAACTTCTGGTGCTGACAGTTCCTGAGCCTTTTAAAGATCCTATAGTACAACTTTGGTTGGTTGTCAGATTTCCTCACTTCATCTTACAATTTTATCACAGCTGCTAGGTGCATTATCACTCATCTGCCTGCTTTTCCACCTTCAAACATTTGGATTGTTGTTGCCTTTCCCGTTTTCCCTTCCTCTTAGGTTTATATCTTTTAAACCAACTATTTGCCTTGTTTTAGTGTATTTTAGGAGTGAGCTGTATTACCATAGGTGTTCAGGTATTGCTGTTTTTGATTTGAGCCATATAAAGCTGCCATTTTTATAGGTTAAAAAATGGTTTGAAACTAGCAATTTCATATGATTCAACCCTATGTATGCCTCTTTTTCCACATCACTTTAAAGTTCTCTTTTCATAGGATGGGAGAAATTATGGTATATATGTTCTTTTTTTTTTTTTTGAAGTTTGATAACTTTTTAATTTTTTTTGGCCACGCCTCAAGGCTTGCAGGATCTTAGTTCCCTGACCAGGAATCAAACCCAGGGCCCCAGCAGCGAAAGTGCCGAGTCCTAACCACTGGACCACCAGGGAATTCCCAAGGTTGGTAATGGTTTTTTTTTTAATTTTTGAATTTTATTTATTTTTTTATACAGCAGGTTCTTATTAGTCATCCATTTTATACACATCAGTGTATACATGTCAATCCCAATCTCCCAGTTCATCACACCACCACCTCTACCCCCTGCTGCTTTCCCTCCTTGGTGTCCATACGTTTGTTCTCTACATCTGTGTCTCAGTTGCTGCCCTGCAAACCGGCTCATCTGTACCATTTTTCTAGGTTCCACGTATATGCATTAATATACAATATTTGTTTTTCTGACTACTTCACTCTGTATGACAGTCTCTAGATTCATCCACGTCTCTACAAATGTCCCACTCTCATTCCTTTTTATGGCTGAGTACTATTCCATTGTATATATGTACCACATCTTCCACATCCATTTGTCTGTCAGTGGGCATTTAGGTTGCTTCCATGACCTGGCTATTGTAAATAGTGCTGCAGTGAACATTGGGGTGCACGTGTCTTTTTGAATTATGGTTTTCTCGTATATATGTTCTTAAGTTGTGCTTCACATGAAAGCATGAGATCACCCTGTAAAACCAACCTGAGTATTTTTGACTGCATGATACCTGCCCACGTATTTACTCCCCGCATTAATTGCTCCTTTCCCAGCAAAAGGATTTCTGTGTACCTTGCCAGGGTAAATACACCAAGCTTTGGTGTATTGAAATGAGTAATGGTGTTGACATTAAAGGCACAATTCTTACCTTCAGTATTTACTCTCTGTATGATATTAGGGATTCCCTGATCCTCAATGTTTTCCTTAATAAATCCTTCTGTCTTCGGTGTTAGACAGCACTGGTTTTACAAATTTATTAGCTGAGTGACCTTGGAGAGTCTTCCTTTCTAAATCGGAGTGATAGCATGATGGGAGGACTAGATGTGACCATGAAAGTAAATGTCTTAGCATTGGTATCTGGCATGCAATAAAGGTCTCAATGTTAATATTATCATTAATTGTTAGCAGTATTAACAACAATAATATGTACATAACAGGTATTAAGTTATAAGGATCGAATACATGTTCATTTCCTCTCTCACCATCACTGCTCTATAGATGTGAGTCAGTTAAGACAACATATGGAAAATTTTTATGTAAATCCTATCTGTAGTTTGCCATGTATTGTAGACCACTGATCAATATTTTTCTTTGGATTGGTTAACCCAAAGGAAGCTGCAGAATGTTTAAGGTAACTGCTTACTGCACCTGCCAATCAGACAGATGTACTTTCTGTTGCTTTTGTGCCTTTCTGAAGTAGCTCCCCAAGCCACTGGGATCCAGACCAGCAGAAGTGACAAGTTAGGTGCAAACCAATCTCTTCTAGACCCAAATGTATTTTATTTTTCAAAACTGAAGTTGGTGTCAAAGAATAATCCTTTCCCTTAAAGCTTTTAAGAAATGTAATAATTAAGGAAAGAATAAATGTTAGGCTTTCTTTTCCAAATGTGGTCTTCCCTGCATATTTTTCAGATGTCAGTAGATGAGACTAACCAAAGCATTGTTGGTCAGTGTGGCTCTTAGTTACACTACTGTGAAACCTACTGGAATCTTGTATAACTTTGTGAGATGTAAGCATATGAAGAACCTGTAGATGGATCAAAGGATGGAAAAAACTTCCCAGGTTATCTTCCCATTGGTTTGAGACTATTTCTATGAGAAAATCTACAACAAGAGTATAAGTGTTTTGTCAAATGGATAAAGTAGAGTCCAATAGGAAAAAGTCTTTAAAAGAGCTGTATTGTGATGTATTATTGCTAGTAACTTGTTAGGAAGAAATGTCTTATTGATTAAAAGAATTATTCAAACCATCCAATAGTCTAGTTTTTAGAATTACAGAACACCACGGTTATAGAACAATCAAAGTGGAGGAGCAAACTAACAGTTATTGAACACTACTTCTCCTTCTTAGCTCCCTGGGGAAGGAAAAGTGGGGATTATTATCTATTAAATGAATGAGTAAACAGAGGCTCAGGGAGATTAAGTAATCTACTCAAGAACTCCCAGCATTTTATGTCGAAGTGGAACTGGAACCCAGGACTGTCCAGTTCTAAAGTGTTAGCTTTATATTCTCTAACCTGACATATGAGATAACTAAGACTTAAAAAGGGGAAGTGATGCACTTGAGGTTTCCCTACTAGTTAGCAGTTAAATCAGAACCAGAACTTCGGTTTCTCAACTCTTACTTCAGTTCACCATCCTCTACTTTATATTGTCTTTTTCACAAGTCACCCCATAGACTGTCATTGTATAGATAATTTTGCCAAGTTCATAAGTGAGAATGGATTTGTCCTGGTCTCAGGTTCTAACACAAGGTTAGTAGAGAGAATGGAGATGAGTCCTCCCCTGGGAAGAGTTCTTAGATAGCCAGGAGCTTAGTCAGCAGAGATTCTTTGTCGTTTCTTGGCTTGGTCAGATAGTGGCTGTTGCGATTCATCATTTTGTTACTTCTCAGATGTCTGTGAAGTAACTGAGAACTAGCAAGGCCCCCTTTCCAACTGTGATATTGAGACATAATCATGAGAACCTACAATGTTTGCTTGACTTTGCGGAGAGAAAGCTCATTTGTCTAATGGAATAATCCCTTTGAGCATAATTATTCAGGCTGTCGTTCTCTAAGTCCACTCTAGTTGTTACACATTCCACAGGCTTGGCCATGGCAGAAGGACTTTAAATGAAACCTCTGAAAATGTTTTAAAGGGACATCTTGATAGCTATTTGCTGTACTTAATGCTAGGGTGTTGGAAAATTTTAAGTAATGGGATGTTTTTCATACAGTGAAAGAATTGCCTTACTAATGAGCTCCATGTTAAAACATACTGAATACCAACTCTATATGAGTATGTATAAATGACAAGAAAAATTATCATCAGGAAAGTTATTATTAACTTTCTAGAATATTCTAAGGGCAAAGAATGAATTACAGAAAATATTCAATAGATCCATGGAGATTGCTAGCAAATAGGAAGAACATGCAATGAAATTAAGCCTGTTTTAATTTTCACTTCAATTTTAACCTTATTTACTGAATTGTTAAAGTGTCAAATATAACATATGTGTTTGTACGTATAATCTGTGTAAAAGTTAACTGGAATGCAGGTAGTTTGGTGAATTCTGATCTCATGGTGGAAAGATTTCAGCTTTGAAACCAGAAAGACATAGGTTGAAATTCATGATTTGCCACTTAATGGTTGTGTTATCCTTAGTGACTAGATGTAAGCATTTTGAGCTGTCTGTGGAATCAGGGTAATAATGCCTACCCATGATTAAGCATCTAAGAGCCTGGAGCTCTTAGAAGAGCGCCTAACACATTGTACAGATTGTGTTATTGCCTCCAATTCGTCACCCTTTCCTGAATTCACATTGCTTGCTACGTTTCTTTACAGTGCTCTCCTGCTGTGAACAGGACATACTCGCTTGCCTCTTGCCTTGGGTGTGGTCCTGTGATATGCTCTGGCCAATAAAATGAGGCAGACTGTGACATGTACCAGTTCCCAGCTGGGGCCTTAGAGGCCTTGTGTCTTTCTGCTTTGCTCTTGCTCCTCTTCCATCACTGTGAGAGCATGCTGGACTAATCTGCTAGTTTCAGGAGGAGGATAAGAGACATATGGAGTGGAATTGCCCTAACTAAGCTGCCCAAGCCTAGAGCAGAAGCCCCACCACTCCCCTGCCACAGCCAACCCTTATACACGTTGAGTAAGTCCAAGCAGGATGAACAGAGCCACTTAGGTAAGCCCAGCCTACATTAGCCAACCCTCAGAAGCATTAGCTATAGTGATAAGTGTTGTACATTTATAAAATCAATTGTTTTAAACCACTGAGTATTGAGGTGGTTTGTTACACAGCAGTCACTAATTGATATACTCCTAATAGGTACCTAATAAGATCTTTTTCTTTTCTTTTTTTTATAAATTTATTTATTTATTTATTTGTGTTTTGCTGGGTTGGCTCTTCGTTGCTGCCTGCAGGCTTTCTCTAGTTGCAGCAAGCGGGGGCTACTCTTCGTTGCGGTGCGCAGGTTTCTCATTGCGGTGGCTTCTCTTGTTGTGGAGCATGGGCTCTAGGCGCACGGGCTTCAGTAGTTGCAGCACGGGCTCAGTGTGGCACGCAGGCCCTAGAGTGTGCGGGCTTCCGTAGTTGTGGCATGTGGGCTCAGTAGTTGTGGCTCACGGGGTCTAGAGCACAGGCTCAGTAGTTGTGGCGCACGGGCTTAGTTGCTCCGCAGCATGGGGGATCTTCCTGGATCAGGGATCGAACCCATATCCCCTGCATTGGCAGGCAGATTCTTAACCACTGGACCACCAGGGAAGTCCAAGATCTTTTTCTAATGAAATCCAGAGTTTAAAAACCACAACACGTGAATCCCTCAATGACATACCTGCTTGTACCAATTTGGCCCCCTTAACAAACTCTGTACATGCATAACTGAGGCTACAGACACCCTACAGATTCCTTCCAGAAGCTCAAAGTTTGTCTCCAGTGTCCTTCTTCTCTGTCAAGGTATCCTCAGATTCCATTACTTAGTGCCTGGATTCTTTCTCTTGGCCCAGCGATGCTGACTTTCATCTTGGTCCTTTTAACAGCTTGAGTTTTTATTTTGATTGAGGCTGGACTCTCTTACATAATATTCAGCTCTATGCCAGCAGCTCAGAGGGCTTGTCCCACCACATCCCCATGCTCAGCCCAAGCTCTGAGACATGATTTCTGACTTTCCTTTTGTCTAGGAAGAAAAACTGAGCAAGAATTACCCAGGATGATAATGGCTTAAGTAGCATTCTGATTGTAACTTTTGTTGGAATCACTTGGTTAAACAATTCTTATTGTAGCGTGAGGACAAAACAAGAAATTTTACAGAGTCCTGTCAAAATCCTCCTCTCAGACAAGTGAGAGCCCAGGACACTGGAATCCCAGAAGCCCATAGTGGGCAGAGGGTAAAATGAGACCAATCTTCAGGTTTATAGAGAATAAAGAAGGTCCAAGAGACAACAGCGATGAACAAAACTCAACTCAAAAGACAACTAGACAGTTCAACCAAAATATCAATACAAATGACTTAGGCCAAGAGGCGTAATCCAGGAGTGAGGCGATAGCTAGGAATCCCAGTCCATGTTAGAGTGAGAAGATTTCCATTAGAGAAGGAAATGGGTCCTGGAGAAGATCCCTAAACTCTATGTGGAGCTCCTGAGAACTCAGCTATGGCTAGGGAAAAAACTCCCCATGTCACGTGACAATTCCAACTGTACCTTCAGTGAACTATACATCAACTAATCATTACTCTCAGAAGACTTCTAATGGTTCTTGGGCTTTGTATGTAATACACATTCAAAATACACATTCACGTTTTAACATTCAAAAAGTGAATCTCACCCAACCACGTTTCTCCCAGTTACTCCCAATCATTCCACAGGAGAAGAGAGGAACGGAACAGCTGCCCTTACTCACGGCTCAGCTTTCTCAGTTCCCAAGGATTCCATGGGTACAGGGAGGTGTCATTGACAGTGGAGAGAACTGCTGTCTATATATGAAGAAAATTGTTCATATCTGCCCACGGGCCATATGTAGTTATAGGATTTTAACACAGAAGTGTGTGTGTGGGCTTCCCTGGTGGCACAGTGGTTGAGAGTCCGCCTGCCGATGCAGGGCACACGGGTTCGTGCCCCAGTCCGGGAAGATCCCACGTGCTGCGGAGTGACTGGGCCCGTGAGCCATGGCCGCTGAGCCTACGCGTCTGGAGCCTGTGCTCCGCAACGGGAGAGGCCACAACAGTGAGAGGCCCGCGTACTGCAAAAAAAAAAACTAGATGACCAACAAGGGATCATTCTTCCAATAGGTTGAATTAGTAGAGATCTAGGCATGGATGTATTTCAAATGTCTAGTAAATCCTGTAGGCTTCAAAAATACCTTACATCTCTGTCTGACATTGTATCATTAGAGATTCATTTACTGGGTTAAAAGAATACCTTAAATATTTCTCCAAGAGTACTCTATTATAATAAAGTGGTCCTTGGGAGAGATGAGAATCCACTAGTCATCTAAACTTTAGTGGCAATTAGCTTAATAGAATGAGGTTGGGATAGGCAGGCAGACCTGGTAGAATTTAATGGTGGGTATCATAAGGCCCTAAGCACCTGGCTGTGAAAATGATGGCAGGGTAGGGACCAAGAGACAAAGAGAGGAGTAGACAAAGTGAGAGAACTGAGAAAATTTTCACATACTCAATAATTAGAATGTTGGAAACAAGTAGGAGAAAGGACAAGCCAGGGTTCTAATGCTAACATCTTTCTCAGTGGACCATTTGGGGGACCAACTAAAATAATGTACATAAAGCATCTAGCACAATGCTTGACACACACTAGGCACCCAATAAATGACAACTATCGTTAACTTTATTATAAATAAGTTTTATTTCCCTAAGGAGATGCCAGTGTTCTGAAACAAGTGGCCGGAGACCAGTCTTTGAGGCTCAGATCTGGAATCTCTAAACCTCATTCAAGCCCACTTTTAAATCCTTATTCTACGCAGTTTTGCTGCTACCAAGCCTGCTGCTCATCTCCCGTTTAAGCCCTTTCTCTCCCTTTCCATTTGGATATACCATCTGATTCTCTGGTCCTTCTTTCTCACCTGTTTTCCTTTCATTTCCTTTGTTCAGTGTTTACACAGACCTAACACCCTTCCTAGAATGAACCACCCTTCAGACTCTCCTCCTATATATGGTTACCCTTATACAGACCTTTCAAGTCTGTCCTGAATTCACAGGAACAACCTTAATGGAAAGAAACTTGTACTTTTAGAAAAACTGAATGTCATGCTGCCCTTGGTGGCTGTGTGACCATGAGAAACTCACTTATCATCTCTGAGCCCCAATTTTCCCATCTATAAACCTGAGATAACCTGAGATAACATTTTCTACTCTGTCTATTCATTCAGCATTTAATTCATATTTATTGAACAGTGATCCAGGTAATAAGTATCCTGTAGTGAGTGGAAAATAGACATGGTCCTTCTCTCCACAGAGCTTGTAGTCCAGGGTGGGAAAAAGCAACTCAGCCATTAATAATGTAAATAAATATAAGATAATAAATATGATTTAAAATAAAGTCAACTGTGGCAGGTGCTGTGAAGAAGGGGAGTTGAGCATATATTAATAATAGAAGGATTTTACAGAGCAGTGGAATCAGGGAAGATTGAGTTGCCCTGAGGAAGTAAAGCTTGAACTAAGGTTTGAAGAACTGGTATGAGTGAATGGGGCAAGAATAAGTAGGAGAAAAGCATTCTGGGCAAATAGAACAGCATTTTCAAAGGTCCTATAATTACATGGGATACTGACAAGACTTGATGTTGAATTGTATAAAAAGGTGAAGAAGGTGAAATTTTGAGAATGCTCTTCCTTTCTAGTGGGTGAATGGCAGTTCCAAGCACTGTATGGCTGTCAAAAACTGAGAAGGGTTGGGACTTCCCTGGTGGTCCAGAGGTTAAGACTCCATGCTCCCGGTGCAGGGGGCCCAGATTCAATCCCTGGTCAGGGAACTAGATCCCACATGCTGCAATGAAGATCCCTCGTGCTGCAACTAAAGGAGCCGGCACAGCCAAATGAAAACAAACAAACAAACAGACAGACAAAAAACTAAGAAGGGTCTAAGATTTTACCCTACTTAGAAGCTAACAAGTTAGTCTCTTACAGTTTTATGGATGCTGGCAGAAGACATGAGACTCCTGGGCTAGAGACAAAGGACTTTCTTACTCATGTCATAGCCAAGTGTGGGTTTAATGTTTACATCAGTTTCCCTTGCCCCAAATCCCACAGGGGTGCCTGAAGTGGCCCAGGTGGATGCTGTGTACACAGTGGGTTCTCACAACTGGGGACCTCCAAGCTTAGGTAGCACAAGTCCTTTATAACGAGCGCACACAAACCTGCCATTTGCCCTGGAAGGAGACATAATCTTTATTTTATTGGACAGCAAGCAAATCTGCTCTTTGTTCCAGAGGTTGTCACTCCCTATAGAAACATCCTTAATGAGACAGTCCACAAAAAGGCCATGAGTGCCTCTGCTCCCAAGATGTGCAGAAACATAAGAGTCCTGGAGGGAACTGACATCCTATGGTACTAAACCCTGGAGAAGAATCCTCAGATTTTATGGCTACTGTGGAGATTGAGGATCAAACGTAACAGTGTATGCTATATTGACTGCAAGACTACGAAAGATTAAGAATTAACCATGCCACCATCTTTCCTTAGTCACGTCACACTTTGTGTGTGCTTTGCTTGAAGCTTTGCAATCAATAAGAAGGAAAAGAAAACAGGAAATGACATTTGGTAGTAAGAGATTTTTGGGATATTTCTCACATGCCAGGTTGAATGCTAAGGTAGAGTTTCTTATTTTGCTCTCATAAACACATTATAAAATTAATTTTAGGGGCTTCCCTGGTGGCGCAGTGGTTGAGAGTCCTCCTGCCGATGCAGGAGACATGGGTTCGTGCCCAGGTCCAGGAGGATCCCACATGCTGTGGAGCGGCTGGGCCCGTGAGCCATGGCCGCTGAGCCTGCGCGTCCGGAGCCTGTGCTCTGCAACGGGAGAGGCCACAACAGTGAGAGGCCCGCGTACCGCAAAAAAAAAAAAAAAAAAAAAAAAAATTAATTAATTAATTTTATCCTCATTCTACGTACATGTAAGGAAATTGAGCTTCAGAGAGGTTAAAAAACTTCCTCAAGGCCCCTCTGTAGGTCAGTGGTGAAGCAGCCGTTCAATGCCAGGTCTCTTTGACCACTAAACCCATGTTCTTGACCACTGTTTTACATTATGTACCATTTTGCTGCATTTAATCTTCACACAAACTCTATCCTCAACTTTCACGAAAGAAAACTGACACTCAGAGAAATTGAGTAACTAGCTTGGTTTTACATTCTGTGATATGTAGAGCTCTGATGGGCCACCTTTCTTAAGTCCCACTGATTAAAGTGACAGTAAGCAAAGAGGAAGGGTCATGGCAGTGGCTATCTGGCCTTGGTCAGTAGGGGTAGAATTATAATAGTCACATGTGAGTCTATGAGAAATGATGCCTTTTCTCATATTCCTTGAAAAATGGGCAAACAAGCCTTATTTGAAAACCTGTTATTAAAAAAAAGCTCTGTGAACACAACAAATATCATGAATATGACACTAGCTAAATAAATTATGGAATATCCATGCTCTGAGATACGATGTTAGCCATTAAAAAATAAAGTAGATATATATGTACTGACATGAAAATAGCTCCAAGATATATTAGTATGTGGAAAATAAGAGCAAATAACAAAACAATATTTACATTATTTTCTACGTTTCTGTAAGAAACAAAACCACAAATATACATGTGACTATAGGTAGATGAATAGGAAGAGGACCAGAAGCACTAGTTAACACACCTGGGAATATGTGTATATGGGGGAGGGAAGGCCAGTGAGGAGGTGAGGCCCCCAGGGGGAGCTTTACATTTCATTTTATATATTTCTATACTGTTTGAATCTTTTACAATGAGATTGCTTTTCTATATCACTTTGGTAATGAAATGTAAAGACAAAAAGAAAAATAACTTCACCACCCCCTTATATTTGTCACGTCCAAGTGTGTTCCACGTGCACAGTTTGCACCACAGGACACATTTCCGTGTATTACCGCATAGCATTTAAACCCAGAGCTTGAATTTTGCATGTTCCCAAGTACCTTTTAACATTGCCTATGGAAGGATTGTCATTTAAAATATGTTTTGTACTGCTTTTGCAACACATTTAATCTTTTCTCCATTAATCTGCTTTCCCTAAACCTTTCCCTAATTCTTCTCGAGGATTTCCCACCTGCTGTGCAGGATATACAACAGAGTGACTCTAATCATGTTTGGAATTATTTTTATCAATTTAATCCATATTTGGCAGTTATTTCCATTCCCAAGTCTTAGTCATTTTAGGAAGTATGCTGATCAACTTCTCAGTGTTACATGACATTGGCAACAGATAAGATAATAAATGGATAATTATCTTCTGAAAAATAATGTTAGCTCTTCACATAGGCTAAGCTTAGCTGAGTTCCATCTACTGAATATGTTTTAGGCCTTCCAGTTGTGAAAGTTCTCTACAGCTGAGAATAATACTCTTTGACCAGGTTCTAGACAGGCTGCATTTGTTTTGAAGTCCTTTTTATGCAGGCTTACGGGTTTGTTGTTTTTTGCTAGCTTATGGGCTACCTTTTGATACGTGATCCAGTTTGAGACTTTAAGTAGAGAGGGAAGGTCAAGTGGCTCATCATTTGAAATTCTTCTTCCTTAGATTTGGCCAGGACTCCCTTTTGTCCTTGAAGGAACTGGGGATCAGTTTCTCCCAGGGTTTTGACCCCCTTGGCTGCAGATGCTGGGTCTGCTGCCTCACTTTGCTTGACAAACATGGCATGCCCCTCAGTGTCTCTTCATTTACACAAGACACAGCCTTTGGGAGCCTGCGGGAAAAGCAATGAGGCTGCCATCAGAGAGCACAGCCACTGGGCACTGGGTTGGCCCAGGGCTACCAGGAGACAAGGCAGACATCGAGGAGTGTATTGTTTGACTTTGTTTGTTTGTTTGTTTATTATTCTTTTGTCATGAGAAGGAACCATGAAATGACACCTGGTAGTTCTGATAGAAGCTCTCTGTTTTGAGCCATAGGGTTTATGTCCAGTTTGACATGCTATGTGATTTGGACTCTATCTTCATGGTCTCTGTGAATTCCAACCTTTGCAAACTGGAAATTATATCCACTAGCCTTGTTCTAATGCTGTCATAAAACACTAAAAATCCTTTACATCAGTGAAACCTCACCAGAATGAAGTATTTAGTTTCTTTTTATACCCAAAGCTTTACGGCTCCAACACTGGCTCTGCCACTTACCAGCTGTGTGTCTTTGGACAAGTAATTTAATCTCCCGAAGCCTTGATTTCTTCATGGCTATAAAATGAACTTCCTTCATGAAATTTTTGTGAGAATTAAATGGGATAAAAGTAGCAACCCTGAATCTACCCCGCCTCTGGACTTCTCGTCGTGCAAAATAATTAATGTCTTTATTGTTTAAAACATGTTATCTGGGGATTCTTCTACTTGGAAACAAGAGCATCCTGACCAATGGGTCACATCTGATTTTGCTGCTTCCAGCCCCTAGGGTTATGCTTAAACAGCTATAGCCTGGCCCCTCAGGACTCACCCCAGGAAATGGCCATCCTGGGAGTCATTTTCCTTCTTCCCCTGGCTTCTGACAATAAACATGTGGTAGCATCTGGAACTAATATTTCGGTTCCTGAATTCTTGCCCTATATGCTATTTAATTGCTTCAAAGAGACAAACCCTTGACTCTTTCCTCTCAGCTGTTCTACTTGGAGTCCGAATCCTGTGGCTGAGTGCCTACCCTATGTTTGTTTCATATCTGCCATTTGGCCTCAAATTTCTGTCCCATGGTTTCCTCCACAGCCACTGCTGTGACTTTCCTGGTGAGGATCCCCTGCCAGCCATACTTTATTTCTCTGCCAACAGCACTAAACCTCATGTTCCAAGCTTCCCAATTTCTCCATAGTTCTTGTACATGAGGAAGACACTGCTAGGGAAAAATTAAATGATATTTCCTTTCCACTTCCTTTTTCCTATATTCTTTTTCCCACTTATATAATAATGCAATAATGTCAATATATATGAAATACTAAGACCTCAGTTTTCTCAGAATCTAAGCTGTTTTGTTGAACTTTTTCAAAGCTCCCCATTCTTTACTCATCAATACCAAATTCAGCTGGATGTTGTGCGAAATAGTCTGTGTGACCCTGAGTGCATGCTCTGAATTGCTGTAATTGCTTAGAGTAGGACTGAGTTTCTTGATTATTGAATAGATGAATAGATTTTTCTTGCCTAATATAACTACCAGCTCCATGTGATTTTTAAATTTAAATTCAGTATAATTAAATAAAATTAAAAATTCAGTTTTTAATCACACTAACCACTTTTTAAGTGCTCAGTGACCACCAGTAGCTAGTGGCTACCATATTGGACAGCACAGATTACAGAACATTTCCATCATCACAGAAAGTTCTATTATACAATACTGTTCTGGATCATGAAGTGTCAGGTTTAAAAAAACTGAGTGTTAATTTTCCAATTATGGAAGGGATATGAGCTTAAATATGGTGATAACTTGTTGACCTTCAGGGTCACACCTCTGCTCCACAGACTAACTGTGTGACCTTCAGCAAATTACTTCCTTGAACTTTAGTTATTCCAGATCTGCAAAATTGTGGTGAAATGTATTGCCCACTTCCCTGAGCTGTTGTATATGAAAGTGCTTTGTAATTAAAAAATTCACATTGAACTTCGGGGGGATTACAGGGGCTGGGGGTACTTAGTAGAAGTGATCACCATGTGTCTTTTGCCAACTCTTAAAATGGGGGGACAATTTTGGGGCTGATCTTCACAAAGGTGAGGGTAGAAATGTAGTATTGGGCACAGCTCCACTAGAGACTGGGATCCGTCACATGCTGTTTTTGACAGATGCATCATATCATCAACCTTTCCTCTCGACCCAGCTGCACCCAGGAACACATACTGCTTACTTGACCATGTTTGACAACATTTCATCCAGAGCCACAGCCTTAAGGGACAGTTCTTACCCACACTCTTACCAATGAGGATATGAGTAGCACAAAGGGGTCCCTCGTTTCATTCGGTGGCTGTCATTGACCTTTCAAGACCAAATGCAAAGAGTCCATTCTGCTTTTTGATTCCGGTACAGAGGACCACCACTCACCCTGGGATAATGCCCTGGTATAGCATCACTGAGCTGACTCTTAAATAATCTCATCACAAACAACCTGTAAGCCATTTGTAAAGTCCCACAATTTATGCCATTTTCCCATGGTGGAGGACATTAGAAACTCAGCCCCATTTCATTATCCATTTGAATAACTTTTTCAATTTCGAGCTTGCTGCCTAACCATGGGGGCTGAATTATGACTAGATTCCCACTCTCGCTCTTTCTCTCTCTCCTGCCTAGTGGGAGCACTAAATAGATAAATAAAAATCACTGCAGAATAATTGTAGGTGCTGTGGGCTAGAAGCCAAACTGGGCTGATCTGCAGCCTCTGAGCCTTGTCTGTCTTGGTCTTTTCTTTTTTTTTTGGCCCATCATTATAGGGAATTCAATTATAATCTTTCTCCATAAGCACAGTGGAAGTTTGCATACACCAGCCCTGAGGCATTATTCATCATAATGCATTTTGAGAGTGAAAGAAAAAGAGGAAGATATCTCTGGTTTCCCCTAAAGCTGTATTTTTCATTTGGAGACTTGGTCAAATTTTAGCATTTTTAACCCTCCCCTAAGTCCCTTTCTCAAGCATAAGCTATTTTCAGAGTGTCCTCAGAAAAGTGCTAGAGGATGGCCCGAGTACGAAGGCAAGGCTTGTTGGCATTTGCTGGGGAGGGTCCCTCACAAAACACCAAGCAAACAGAAAGAAATTTAAGCCTGGGAATTTGTCCCTTTCCTTGTAGGATTTTGGGACTGGGGGAAGTCTTAGGGTAAGTTTCCACTGAAGAAGAGACAACCAGATCTGTAGGAATCTGCTTTCTCTGGTACTACACCCTGTCCTAGTAATGACAGCTACCACTGAATGCTTCCTACGGGCCTGGCACTATTCTGAGTGCTGAAAAGGTATTAACCCATTTAAAATTCATAGAACTCCTTTGAGGAAGATAGTATAATTATTCTCATTTTGCAGAGGCAAACCTAGAGAGTCTTTTTTTTTTTTTTAAACTTAGTCCAGTTCACAAAACTAGTAAGTGGAAAAGTTGGGATTCAAAATCTAGATAGTCAGATCCTCTTCCATTATCCTTTATATATACACAAATAGTTTATATCAAAATAAGGAAGAAATACTCAAAATTACTATGGTTCTCATGTCCACATCTTGTCAGGTAGTTGTGGATGTTGTTTATAACTATTTTTTCCTAGTACTCATTCTATATTGTATTCAACAAGCATGTTGGTTGGTTGTGGTTCCTTTCCTGGTGGAGTGACCCAAACCTTTGTTCCTGAAGGGTCTTGACCATAAGCAGTCCTGCATATATTGAATTGTTGTAGTTTTTCTTATTTAGTTTAATCATAGGTCAGGGGAGTATTAAGGGACTCCCGGGAATTTCTTGCATTCCAGACATATTCCTCCTGTACTTCATGGTGTAGTAGCAAACCACTTTCCCCCTGTAGTCAGGCTCAATCACCCCAGTGAGTAGAATAGCTCCCTTTTTTGCCTATTGATTCTCTGGTTTGAGGATCCCAAAATGGCCAGGTGGCAGTTTCAGTGTCCACTTTCAGAGAACCATTGCTCTGTCCCATGGTGGAAGCGTTCCTCCTTCGGAAAGTATGTGCTGTACCAGATCCCTCACTTGTGGGGACAAGATGCAAAAATGTTTCTAACGGATGACTAGTGAAAGAAATCTCAGCCACTTCCACCCCTGATCACAGTCCCATGAGTCCTGTCTATGGGAGATGCGCCACCACATACTGGTTGCTGATTTACAACACATACTACCTCCTGTGGAACATCATCCCAGCCCTGCAAGGTTTTGCTACCCAGTTGTCACTGTATCTGAGTTTTAAAAGCCATTCCACTATTCTGTCAGGCCAGCCACTTTAGGAAGGAGTGGGGGACATGGTAAGACCATGAGCATGGGCCCATTCCTATATTTTGTTTGCTGTAGAATGAGTTCCTTGATCAAAAGATAGGCTGTGTAGAATTTTACGATGGTGAAGATGGCATCCACAAGTCAATGGATGGTGGCTTTGATAGAAATGTTGCAAGTAGAGAAGGAAAATCTATATTCAGAGTAAGTGTCTATTCCAGTGAGAATATAGCTCTGCTGCTTCCATGGTGGAAGTGTTCTAATATAGACAACCAGATAGCTGAATGATACCCCTGGGGAAAGATGCCATACCAAGGGCTCAGCAGGCTGTTGACAGATTGGGTACTCTGTAAGGGCAGAAGCCAGATTGGACTTCATAATTGGAACTCTGTGTTACTGAGCCCATGCATAACCCCCACCATGTCAGCAGAACTACTTTGTTTGTGAGCCCACTGGGCAAGGATAGAGGTGGCTGAGGAAAGAATCTCACTGATGTTCACAGGACAGGTTAGCTGATCTACCTGATTAAGTTTATGATAATCCACAGTTATTCTTCAAGATGTATGTGTCTTCTGCATTGTTGAGTGGGGAGGTGGTAGGAATCACCATCCCTACATCCTTCAAGTCCTTGATGGTGTCACTAATGTCCATAATCCTTCCAGAAATGTGGTATTGGTTTTGGCTTACTATTTTGGTAGATAAGGTCAGTTTCAGTGCATTCCACTTGGCCGTTATTACCATAGTACCTCTCATTCATTGGATAAAGGAGTCAATATGGAGATTCTCCCAGTTTGTAGTACTTCTATTCCGATTATGCATTCTAGGCCTAGTTTAATGACTGCAGTTTTCACTATTATTAATGGCCTTTATAAGAACAACCACCACAATTCTCTTTAAGGAGGCTGGAGCCCCCCTTGCAAATTTATTGTTCACAACCTTGGTAAAAAGAATGTGTTTATAACTCCTTAGGGGACGTGACGAGGAAGTGAATGAGCAAGTGTTACCTGATAAACCCACTCTAGCACTCCAGTCTCTCTTAGACTTTAGATAACTTTACAACATACTAAGGAAGTTCTGGCTTCAAAGATATTCTTTAGACCTGTAAATAAATGTTCATAGTATCTCTATTCATAGTAGACCAAAACTGGTAACAACATGAATTTTCATCAACAGATGAATAAACAAATTGTGTTATAGTCATACAATGAAATATAGAATGAGCTACTGATACATGCAATAATATAGATAAATCTCAAAACATTATACTGAATATTAAAAGGCAAACACAAAAGAGAAAATATTAGATGATTACCCGTTTGTATGAAATTTAGAATAGGCAAAACTAATATATTAGTGTTTGCCTAAATCAAAGGAGATTGGGGATTGGCTAGTAAGGAGTACAAGAGAACTTTGGGAGTGATGAAAAGGGCCTGTATCATGAATGAAATGATGCATTTTTCATCTGTACACTTAAAATGGGTACATTCATTTTTTTCTAATAAATAAATTTATTTATTTATGGCTGCGTTGGGTCTTCCTTGCTGCAGGTGGGCCTTCCTCTAGTTGTGGCGAGCGGGGGCTACTCTTCGTTGCGGTGCATGAGCCTCTCATTGCAGTGGCCTCTCTTGTTGTGGAGCATGGGCTCTAGGCACGCAGGCTTCAGTAGTTGCGGCACGTGGGCTCAGTAGTTGTGGCTCGTGGGCCCTAGAGCGCAGGCTCAGTAGTTGTGGCACACGGTCTTAGCTGCTCCGCGGCATGTGGTATCTTCCCGGACCAGGGCTCGAACCCGTGACCTCTGCGTTGGCAGGTGGATTCTTAACCACTGTGCCACCAGGGAAGCCCAGGTACATTCATTTTTTTAACAACTTTATTGGATTCAAAATACCGTATCATTCTCCCTTCATAAATTTATAGTTTGATGATTTTTAGTGAATTAAACAACTGAGCAACCGTCACCCTAAAAGTTTCTCTCCTTCCCATATGTAGTTCACCCCCACTTATTCCCAGCCCTAAAGAATCACTGATCATGTTTTTATCTCTACAGTTTTGCTTTTTCTTGAAATTTCATGTAAATAAAATCATGAAACACATAGTCTTTTGTATCTGACTTCTTTCATTCAGAATAATGTTTTTGAAGTTTGTCCGTGCTGTTGCACACATCAGTAGTACCTAAATTTTTATTGCTGAATAGTATTCTATTATATGAACAAACCACATTTTGTTTATCTCTTCATTTAATGGTTGATTTTTTTCGATTGTTTCCAAGTTTTGGCTATTACAAATAAGCTGCTATTAGCATTTATGTATAAGTCTCTGTGTGGACATATGCTTTCATTCCTTGTAGGTAGGTAGAAGTGAAATTGGTGAGTCCTATAATAAGTGTACATTGAACTTTTTGAGAAATTGCTGCTTAAAAACTTTTTAAGAGACTTATAAAGAACCTGCTTTTTAAGAAGCATCATGGTATAGTGGAAAGAATATTGGCATTAGAAGCCAACAGATCTGAACTGACTTCCCATCCCTGCTGTGTAGCAGCTGAATGACCCTGGATAAGTCATTTAATCCCTCTGTTTCCTCATCTGCAAATGAGTGTAAATAATTTGATATTTTATCAGTGTTGCAAGAAATACTTTAGATAATGTTTATAAAGTGCCTAAGTACAAAGATAAGGAACTCATTAAAGGGTAACTAAGAAATGAACCTATTTACAAAACAGAAATAGAGTCACAGATGTAGAAAACAAACTTATGGTTCTCAAGGGGGTAAGGGGGTGGGGAGGGATATATTGCGAGGTTGGAATGGACATATACACACTACTGTATATAAAATAGATAACTAGTAAAAACCTAGTATATAGCACAGGGAACTTTACTCAATACTCTGTAATGACCTATATGAGAAAAGAATCTTAAAAAGAGTGGATATATGTATATGTATAACTGATGCACTTTGCTGTACAGCGGAAACTAACACAACATTGTAAATTAACTATACTTCAATAAAAGCTAAAAAAGGTAAGGATAATCATAACAGTGGTAG
This sequence comes from Leucopleurus acutus, assembly GCF_964270905.1. Lineage (NCBI taxonomy): Eukaryota > Metazoa > Chordata > Mammalia > Artiodactyla > Delphinidae > Leucopleurus > Leucopleurus acutus. The sequence continues at coordinate 130,536,818 of NC_139142.1, read as the reverse complement.
TAGTAGTAATAGTTAATGCCTCAAATACTTTGTTATTTGGGGAATAGAGCTAGCACAAGAAAATAGTCCACTGATCATCCCCAAACTCACAGCCAGATCAAACAACAGGTGTTCGTTATTTAAAGTGTTTGCTGGTATTTATTTTCATTCTTCCTTTTTTTCCTGAGCTTCACTTGGCCTATGGATCAGTGAACTTCTCCAAATGCAGGCCACTAGATAAAGTTGTTGACAGGAGAGAAACCAGAAGGCAAGAGAGAACAAACCAGAAAAACAACAGTAGTCTTATAACTGTGCCTGATAAAGCCTTCCTGAGTGGCTCAGGCTCTCAGAGCTTATCACACAGGAGAAATCGGAATGAAAGAAGCCTGTCTCCTTACTTAACCTGACATTCAGTGTAACCGTTTGTCTCTGTACCTGATGTGGCCGAGGAATAGGTTGTTAAGGGCTCAAGGCACCTGAGAAGGACTACGAGTATTCTCTAGCTTTAAGAAATATACCATCTAGTTAAGAAATGAGCCTAACACTCAGGAAGGAGTCAGCCGTCTGTCTACACAAGACCTTGCATAGTCAGTTGCTCAGTGATGTGGTCCAGATTGACTGACTGTGGGAGTCTGGAGGGGGAAGATTTGTCTGTATATGGGGGAAATTTTGTTGAACCATGTAGGCTTGAAGTGGACACCAAATATTTCGTTTTTTAAGCTGAATAACTTTAATAAGGCCTCAGAGAAAGAGGAAATATAGGAATAGCAGACAGATATTTGGAGGGTAAAAGGGTAGAAATGGATGTACTATGAAATGATCACTCAGTTCCTCGGAACATGACACTTTAAGACATGGACTGATACCAATGTGGCCATTAAAACAAAGCTAATGTTCAGTTTAATGTTCATAAATCAAATAGTGATGGCTTTTACACTCAATGATTTTGAGGTTAGCTATCCAGGAAATAGTCACCTTGCAAGAGAGAAGGTAGCATAAGATCCTACAGTTATGTAGGATTTACTGCATACTGTACAGTGTGTACATCATCCTGATTGGTAAGTACAGTGTGTCCTGTGGGAACCTTGAAAAACATAGAAACATACACATACACAAACATAACAAGGAAACTGATTTGGCCATAATCACACCATCCAGAGATTCTGCTTGTTAGAATGTTATCTTTATCTCTTCAAAAAGGTTTACATGTGTGATTAGAATGATTGTAGTGATGTCACATATGCAGTCTTACACTGCACATTAAAACTCATTCATCCTCCCCTCAGATGAAGACCAGGTCAATTCAGACAATGAGAAGTCTTCCAGTCACCTTTGGTCACACAGCAGTTTAGTTCAGTAATTAATGTCCAGCCCAGAGTAACAAGATAAACTTCCATCTTTACTTAACGGCAAAGTCCCCACCCCCACCTTTCCCACCCTCCAGTTTGCCCCGTGTAGGTCCACTGCCTGCTGTGGGAAAGGGGGGCTTCTTTCTTCTTTCCTCACCCAGCGCTTCTGCTTCTCCTGTGACTTGCCCACTTGGTTTCTGATTCTATGGAGCTGGAGTGTGAGAAGGGAGAAGAGAAAAGGACACAAGAGAATCTGTACTTGACTGATGCTCAGTACTATGTGGTCTTGGCAAGTATTTAGGCTCCTTCTTTCTCTCACAGAGCATTTCTGTGGGTTTTTTGGAGATCCCCTCCCCAACCCTATTGTTGGGAATTTCTCACTTATAATTCCCTGGATACTAGTGGATGCTTTCTCCTGGCTGATCATTTAAAATGCCTTGCTGAGCCTTTAAGATCTAGCAGTATATCTCCAGTTTGCTTTGCTGAGGTTCCTGTGTCGCTCCAGGTGGCCCCTCTTGGGCAGGATCTCAGGCAGCTTCTCACCAACTCTCTCTGGCCTGTGGCCCTCAAATCTGGCCCACAAGAAACAAACCTTCTCCCCATGACGGGAGTGAAATTACTTCCCAAACTGCAGCCCTTAGTCCACCTCTGCCAGCTACTGACTCCAGCTTCTCTCTCTCCAGACTTTTCAGGCATGAGTGACACACTCCAGAGTTCTCCAAGTTGTCTCACTGAAATCTCTTCCCTGGGCTTAAAAAGGGGGAGAGAGAGATGAGCCTCACAAAACACCAATAACTCTCTTCCTCTCTAAGTAACTCCTCTTTGCATCTGTAACTTCAGATTCTGTTTACACGCTTGAGGTGGATGAGAGGTTGAGTAGCAAGACTGTTTTGTGAACACCTTGGGAGATCCTCCATGGCTCTCTCACACCTGTTGTCTTAGGGTCACAGCTTAAACTGAGACTAACCTAGTTTTATATGTGTATGTATAAGTGGATATATATAAACAACTTTTGGCTCCCATAAGGCATGGGATTTGGCTGTGGCTGAGGTGAGATAGTTGTTCACCCACCATTTTCTCTTCTTCCTAGATATACAGCTATACAATATTTCCCTCTCCCCTTGCACTTATGTATTCTCATGGGAGTATGACTCAGTTCTAGCCAAACGAATATGAGTGAGTATGACACGTGCCTCTTCCAGGCCAGGCCTGTAAAAACATCCCATAGGCGAACCCTCTAGATTTTTCCTTTTCCACTGCTTTGTGCAGTAGAATGCAACCGTCTCGGAAGCCACATGTTAAAAATGATGGCACCGCAAGTGGAGAAAGCTTGGGTCCTAAATTTTTACAAGGAAAACAGCCTCCCACCAATAAGGCACACATACTTATGTTAGACTTTACGAGAATGAGAAAGAATTGCTACTGTAAAAAGCCGCTGAGATTTTGCTGTTGCAACTGTGGGCATTGCCCGAACTAATATACCTTTTCTATGTTAGGGCATTGGATGTTTCTTCCTGATTTGCAAGATCCTTATATTTATTATTAAATATGTATTATTCACTTTTGTCATAAATTTTGCACACACACAGAAAAATCCTAGCTTGCTCTTTGCATTTAAAATTGTCTTTATGTTGAGTGCCTGAAAAAATTAAGTTTTATACAGTGGGATCTGGCAGTCAGTATTTTTATGACTTGAGTCTTTTGCCATTATGTTTAGAAAGGTATTCTTGAATGTTGGTAATTATAAATTCAATCGCCAACCTCTCCATTGATATGCTGGTTTTCCCGGCAAGTCTTAATTCCTGGTTTGGAGGCTTCTCATCTAGAGCTACACTAAGATTTTGAAATGGTCACTTGAAACTCACTTTGAAATTCTGAGTGAAAGGTTCTCAGCTAAAGGGGGAAATGGTATGTGCAGCTGGGCCTGGTGAATACGATTAATCTTAGACCATTAAAGAAAAAAGTCTTGTCAGAATTTACATAAGTAAAGTTCAACTTTAGAGTATCACTACTTTGTATCTTCATTCCCATTTCCTGCCAGACACTCAGCACTCCCAAGATAATTCCTGGATGGGTAGGAATCTTCAAGAACTCTGTCTTTATTCCTGGCCTTTGAGCCATGATTCACGAACCCAGGTTTCATGATGCCACCCTCCACCTTCTCTTGACTTCTATCCTATTTATTTAGATACCTGGAATGAAAAACAGAATCTGAATTAACATGAGCCCTCACATCTGCATTACTTATTCTACAACCAAAGTGGCAAACAATGGCAGAATTTGTGCGACTTTGGGGAGGAGACCCCTAAAATCATGCTACCTCAGGCACTCCCACTTCATTTATGGGTAGGGGTGACCCTGAGTCAGACAGTGATTAATGTAATTATTCAGCATCTGATTTGATCATTTACCAAAAAAAACCCAGTGTTTTCAATGGTCTGATTTCCAGTATTGGCATACTCAGGATTTCAGTGAAATACAAGATGTTATTTAGGGAAAAGTTACATGTCAAAAGCATTTGCCTTCCTAGTTCTTAACATAGTATCTGACATATAAGAGCCACTCAACACACATGTGTTGAATGATTGAAAACCTTTGCCATCCTTGGACACAGAGAGTGGCTTGGAATTGTCATGTGCAAGCATACCTGAGAAACAAGAGTAACTGGAGGAAAAAATCATGAGAATTGAGGAGAATGAAAGCTTAGGACATCAAAACAACAACAAGAAGGAATGGAAAGACTAGAGCCAGGGATATGATCAGGTTGCTATAGGTGCTAGGAGACAAGGGCTGTCCAAGAAAATGGCACCAGCTTGAAGAACTACCATTTGTGAGAAACCAAGAAGGAGTTCCAAGGGAGAGAGAATCTAGGAGAAACAAATATGACAGAGAGCCACTCCCAAAGCCTCATGGGAGAGAAACAGAAAGATCGGTGCCTGCTCTGGTGATATATGAGCTCGGTCACTCCCCAGTGAAGGACTCCCCCTCACACAAAGCAGGACTCTCCGTCACTTTGTGCACCCTTAAATCATCATGTGGGAAGACGTTGCTTTCTTTTTATTCAGCCCCTTACTGAAACGCTATCCTGAGGACTTCCAGAGCTGGGGCAGGAAGAGGAAGAATCTGAAATACTGGAAGGGGACTCCAGATATGGGGAAAGTTGACACCATCCCCCCACAAAGTGAAAAACATGACCAGAACACCCGACATAAGAACTGCACCCCTGAACGGGCTAAGTCTACCCTGACACTGTTTAATCTGAAAAAGCAAACCATTTGTATGTATCTAAATGTGTGGCAGGGGACTTCCCTGGTGGTTCAGTGGTTAAGAATCCACCTGCCAATGCAGGGGACACGGGTTCGAGCCCTGGTCTGGGAAGATCCCACATGCCGCGGAGCAACTAAGCCCATGCGCCACAACTACTGAGCCTGTGCTCTAGAGCCCGCGAGCCACAACTACTGAGCCCACACGCCAAGAGCCCGTGCTCCACAACTAAGGGAAGCCACTGCAATGAGAAGCCCACGGGTCACAATGAAGACCCAACACAGCCAAAAATAAGTATAAATAAATAAATAAATGTGTGGCAAATACGCTTAGCATTTAGCAAGTCCTCTCCTATTGTTTATCATTATCATCTCATGATTTAGTAAGTCAGAATAGCATCTCAGATTGCTTTAGCAGTGAACAGGAGTGGAAGGATAAGAGGTCTAGGGAAGCTTAACTCCAATAAGGAGCTAAAAGATTAAATGGTTAAGGTCTAGAACAGTGGTTCTCAAAGTATGGTCAGCAGGACCAGAAGCATCAGCACAACCTGTGAACTTGTTAGAAATGCAAATTCTAACTTTTGGATTTTTTCCTTAGAGAAATTTCTCAGAAGAACAGTTATGGTACCAAAATATATAAACACCCTTAAGGCATGTTATATGTATTTCTAAATTGTTTTCTAGAAGGATTATATCAATTTGCATTTCTATCAGCAAATAATAAGCATTCTAGTTTGACCACACATTTACCAGAATAGAGTTTCATTATTTTGGTTAGTTTGGGGCAAATATTATAGGACAGTTATGGTACAAATAGAGGGGTGATTTAATTCTCATTCTTTTATCTCTCCCTTCCTTGTACTTGAAAGTAGAACATGAGTTGACATTGCCCATTCCCATCATTAAACTAGAACCAGAAACTTGAATTTTCTTATGACATTATTTGCTCAGGAGTCTGAATAAGGCAAGTCTGATTTGAATCACATCTAAGAGTTTAGTTAATTTGGTTCTCAAAAGAATTCTTAATAATAACACCACTTACAAGGTGCTATCAGGTATGATCCTTGAAGTGTTAAATTGAAGTTTCAATATGAAAAGAAGGAAAAAATAAGGAAAGATAGAGTAAGCCACATTCAGTCTTTATAATTCCTCATATTTATATTATACCTTTTAACTAAGCACTTTGACATCAATTATTTCATTTGTGCCAACACTGTTATTCTAAGTCTTAAGAAGCTAAATAAAACAAAGCTTTCAGACGTTATGTGACTTGCCTAAGGTTACAGAGCTGCTTATAGCAGAGATTGACCAAAACCCTAGAATTTCTATTCATTCATCCAGCTATCCATCCATTCATTGATTAAGTGAATAAATATACATTGAACATGCTGTATTTCAGTGCTAAGTCCTGAGACTAGAGCACTGAACAAAAAATAGAAGTGGTCCTTGCCCACATAAAGCTTGTTGTTAGACAATAGGAAACAGACAGGGAAGCACTCAATTACATAATACATAATCAACTACATAAACTAAATTGTGGTACATGTTATAGAGGAAGGAACCATGGAGAGAATAATAGAGAGCTATTTTATTTAGATAGAATGGTCAGAGAAAGCTCCTCTAAAGAAGTGATATATAAGCAAAGATCTAAAGGATAACAAAGCTTCAGGCCAGAGCACGGTGTGTGTGTGTGTGTGTGTGTGTGTGTGTGTGTGTGTGTGTGTGTGTGTGTGTGTGTGTGGTAAAAGGTGCATACCAGATAGATTCTGATGTCCAAATACCTGACATAGAAAAGCTTTGGACAAGTTTCAGGAATAGAAAAACCCCAGTCCAGCTGGTGCAATCTACAATCTCTTGCCGCAAACTGCAGAGCCCATGCACCCTGGAGCCTGCGCACCACAACTAGAGAACAGAAAACCTGCACGCCACAACTAGAGAGAAGCCCGCACACCGCAGTGAAAGATCTCGCATGCCTCAACGAAGATCCTGCCTGCTGCAACTAAGACCTGATGCAGCCAAAAAAGATAAATAAATCTTTTTAGAAAATTAAATAAATAAAAGGGACCATTGAGTGCCCAGCACAATAAATGGGAAAAGACCTACAACATGGAACTTTCCATTATGAAATTTAGAACCCAGAGGTAGAAGACCCAGAGATAGACAAGAAGAAAATAACCACATACAAAGTAAAAGGAACCAGGATACCATTGGACTTTTCAACAGCAACACTGAAAATTAGAAGAAAATGAAGCATTGCTTCAAAATTCTGATCGGTCATGATTTTTAACATAGAATTATATTCCTAGCTAAATTTTTAACCAAAAGGATGAAAATACAGTACATATATTTTCATAACTGCAGGAATTAAAGGGAATGTACTCTTTCTTAGAAAGCTATTGAAGAATGTCCTTCAGCAAAATCAAGTTGTAAACCAAGAATGAGAAAGTGATGCAGGAAAGATTTTACTTAACACAGAAGAGTGATGAAGGGGAGTCATGAGATGTCAGCTGTGCAGGAAAACAGGGATTAACTGAAGCAGGAGGGCAGAAGGCTATGGAAGTAAAGACTCCAGAGAAAGAAATGGAACTCTTAGATTATCTGATGTGTTTGCTCTTTGGAGAAGATTATAAAAAGCCAAATAATACTGTTAGGAGTCCACTAATTCCATGCATATGCTTCTTTGATAAAAATGAAAACCAGTTAAAAAAAAGAAAAAGAAAGCAAGCCACTGGATGAGTTTGCTCAGGGAAAGAGAAAAGCAGCTAAGATGGAGTCCTGAGAACATTCTGGCCCAGAGGTCAGATAAAGGGAAGAGTGGGTGTCATGGGAATCAGAAGGGAGAGTGTAAAGAAAGGGTGGATGACTGCTGAGACACTGAACAAGCTGAGAATTGAAAGCTGTCCTTTTGATTTAGCATCCTGGAGGTCTTCAGAAACTTTGGCATGCGCATTTCCCGGGGAAATCATTGGCAAGTTGGAAGGGGGCAAAAGCCAGAATGAAGTGGGATAAGTTAGTGTGAAGCCAACGTATAGACAACTCTATTTGTCTTAGTCTGTGAACTCAAGAAATAGTGGTATATGGAAAGAGATGTGGGGTCAGCAGAGACTTTTTGTTTTGTTTTCAGTAGATGCAGGAGATTAAATAGAGCATGTTTGTTTATTGGTGGGCCTGACCCAGTAAGAGAGAGAGGGACTGAAAATGTAGAAAGAGAGAACAACCAAAGTAGGACAGTGTTTGAGGGGATGAGAGCCACGGTGCATATAGAAAGGATTGGACTTTGATAGGCTGAAGGGCACTTTTTCCATTTTTACCAGAGCAAAGAAGGAGAAAATGGGCCCCAGTGAAGATTGCAGGTTTGGTGGAGTAAAGATGATTTTTCAGTTTTATGCATGAAATGAGAAGTCATCATCTGAGAGTAGAGGAAGGAATGTAGGAGGTTTCAGAAGAGAAAAAGAAGTTAAAAGTCGTCTTCTCAGGGAATAGGGAAGTAAGTCAACAAGAGAAAAATACAAGACTTGCTGGGCAGTTTTGAGTGTCCATTTGAAGCTGGAGCTCGCGAATTTAAAGTGATCATATAGCTCCATTGCATTTTTCTATCCACATTCAGGTACAAGTTCAGAGAAGGAGAAGGTGGAGTTTACCCAGTGCTACTGTCTTGTCTGACGAATAAGATGGAGGGAGTGAAGAGCAGAGGTTTTTTCAAGGAAAGGTAATAGTGAGGGAATGCTAGAATCTAGACTGATGGCCAGAGGGAATGGGCTAAAGAAAAGATGGGGGGGATCAGTAGGCAGGATAACTTTTTACCCCTGGGGGCTTTGCAGTCTCGAGGGAAAGTAGGCGTCTGAATATCATGACACAATGTAATCATTTTTGCTGGGATGGTCATTGGAAGAATAGGGTTGCATGCTTGTGGAGAGAACCTGTGGGGCTTTCCTTCAGGCTGGTGTCCATGGCAGAGCTAAAAGTGCCAACTTCTGAGTTCCTGCCATCCTTCTTCAGAGTCCCGAGGGAAAGAATTTATTTAAATGAGAGTTGACCTAAAGTTGATTCCCAGGTCTCTTCTAGCAAGAATACCCTATGTACTGTAGAAGCCAAGGCCTAGGCTATCAGAAAACTGGTGTTTTAAATCCTGGGGCTGCCACTTAATGGGCTGTAAGGCTTCAGGGAAGCACATAATCTGCCTGACCTTGAGAAATATCCCTGGTTTTTAACGAGTTTCTTAGAGACCTGATTTTGAATGAGCAGAATATATGTGTCCCGCCATAGAAAAGAGAACATCATGCATCATCTTACACATAAGTGATAGGGTTTTATTATGTCAAACGAGGAATGTCCAACTGGCCTTGCTGAATACTTATCGTGAAGAGGAAGAGCTATGGATCAATTACTCTGAAATCAATTATTTTGGTTGACATTTCCAGGAATAACTGCGTGGTAAATTCTAATCCCATAAGATGTGACCATTTAGTTACTTTTTCCCTGTTCCTCTAACTAGCATGCTTCCTCCAGCTTCAGGGGTTTTGCACCCAGGATGCTCTTCCCCAGATCCACCCACATTTAGAGCTTCACATTCTGCAGGTTTCATTTGAACACCAACTCCTTGGAAACACCCTCCCTGACCACCTTCTTGCGTACAGTCTCAAGCCCACTACCCTTATTCTCATAGACACAGTCTGTTAGTTTTCTCCTAGCACTTAGCTAGCAACTTTTATAATTATTATTTATTTGTGTCATTTATCATCACATCCCCTGTCTAGTGCCCAACAGATGGAAGACATTAAATTTATATTAAAAGGTTGAAAAACTGGAGAATATCAATATCTTGGCTATGATGACTTTTTGTGTGATTAAGTGGTTACGTGATTGTGGGGTTTCCCACACTGGTTTTCCTTCTATTTGGGCAGTGATCCTGTGTTGGTTTTTTCTTAATTAAAAAAAAAATTTAATACAGTTTTAAAGGTTACTTTCCATTTACAATTATTACAGAATATTGGTTTTATTCCTCGTGTTATAGAATAATACATCCTTGAGCCTATCTGACCCAATAGTTTATACCTCCTCCTCCCCCACACCTATGTCACCCCTCCCCACCACTGGTACCCGGTAGTTTGTTCTCTATATCTGTGAGTCTGCTTCTTTTTTGTTATATTCACTGGGTTGTTGTATTTTTTAGATTCCACATATAAGTGATGTCATACTGTATTTGTCTTTCTCTGATCTATTTCACTTAGCTTTATGCCCTCCAAGTCCATCCATGTTGCTGCAAATGGCAGAATTGCTTTTTTTTTGATAGCTAGGTAGTATTCTATTGTGTATATACAACTTAGGTTGTTTCCACATCTTGGCAGTTGTAAATAATGCTTCTATGAGTGAGCCTGAATTTTGTTCCCAAGAGTATGCCTAGTACGTGACAGGTGCCCCTGAAAATGCATTGGCTAAGTAAAAAAATTGAGGGATGAATGAATGGATGGATAGACAAATATGTTTCAGAAATAATTTTCTACAAGAAATAAGTATTCTACAGATGTTTTATTGAGATTTTCTTTTAGCCCAGTGAAGGTCACTTCCAGTGGCCTCAAAAGTTTTTCATGCTATTTCATCCTTGTTATGTGAAGTATTACTTAAGACCACAGTCATTCGACTATGTGGATTCAGAAGAGCACCTTTGGAGAGGAATCCTGTTCCTGCTCAGAATTTTCCCTAAAATTTACTCACCTCAGAGCAGGGTTGAGATGGCTTTTGTTCAGGTTGTGTTCTTGTTAAGCAGCTGTGCCCAGTTTTCAGTTAACTCATTTGGGTCTCCACTCAACCAAAGCCCCCTGCTGTTTAAATAATCTCTGACTCACTGCTACTTAGCATCTTCCAAGCTGAGCTTAGGAAAATGGCACTGAGGGATGACAATAGAGAGAAAGGTTCCTTGAAGGATACGTCCACTTCTCCAAGTTGTCCAGATGTAGTTCTGAATTAAACCAGAGCCCCCAAAAGCTAGGTACTAGACCATATCCCATGTGTCCCAGAAGGACTACATTTCTGAATTATGCTTGGTTTTGATGCATTAGCCTCCACTGGGGATCACTGTAAACATAACTGCATGAAAGCCATCCTAGGGTCTATTGTGAGTAACTGTTGAGAAAGTCGTTCACTGCGGCACACCATATTCCCTGTAGGAAGGGCCACAATAGATACCCTCACATGATCTGGGTGTGAAGAAAGGCTTGCTTTCTTTGAGAATTGTTTATTTTTTTAAAATTACATAATCATTGTGAATAGTTCAATGATCAGATTCCCCTTTTCTTGTTGGCTTCTGGAAAGTTGAGAACCAAGAATGGCTCACCCCTAGCAGGCATGCACTCCTCATGTGCTCATTGAGAGCCTCATTCCTGGCTCTACTTTGCACCCAGATTTTTCTTCTTGCCCCCACATTTAAACTTTTGCTGTCTTGTCCTGTGTTAGATATTCTCGGACATTGCTTCATATTACTTTATGGATGAAAGTAGAACACGAATAACTGAAAATTCATAATAATCTCTGTCTTGCTGAATTACTGTAAGAATTACCCATAAAACACATACGCAATTTAAAATATCAAAGGTATTCAAGTAATGATTCTGCTGCAGCTACTATTATTGCTGGTGCTGGTGCTGTTATTGCTGCCTACACTCTATGGTCTCACCTTAAATTTCCTTACCTTACTAATCAAGCATTGCCTGTAGCTTTAAAGAGACCCTGGTTAGATTATTGCGTTAGTTTCCACCCTCCTTTCTCCCACACAGTTACCCTAATGGCACGTACTGGATAACAGCTGGAGAGTATTAGGGATGTCAGTCTGGTTTTAATTTCATTAAGAACTACTTGAGACTGCTTCACAGATCTGGCCGCTAACCACCTCGTGAGAGAAGGGAAGGTACTGAGCTTTGAAAAGAGGGCCTGTTCAGGATCCTGTGAATCATTTGGAAGCATTGATCGTCAGCTAGGACTTTGCCACCCAGAGTGCGCTCAGCAAGCCAGCGGCATTGGCCCCACCTGGGCACTTTGTCTGTCAGGCCTCCTCCAGACCTACTGAATCCGTGTCTGCAATTTAATAAGAACCCCAGGTGGCTTGTATGCACTTTAGTGTTTGAGAAGCACTGAACTGGGACAAACTGTGAGGACAGCACTCTGGGCACCCTGCATTAGCTGATGGAGGAGTGCCATGCTGCCAGCCCACTTGGCAGAATTTCGATGGGATTATGGGAAGCATGTGCATGCTGTGATCTGATGAGTGGTTCAGATCCTAGCTCTACCACTGGTGTGCTGTGCGACCTCAGACAATTGGCTTCACCTTTCAGAACTCGTTTCTTCATCTGTTATATAGAAATAATCACACACATGCCCCTTGGAAGGTTACTATGAGGATGGAATGAAATTGTGTATGTTAGAATGACCCACAAAGACATTTAAAAGTATGACAGTTGCTAAACAATGCCTTATGACAACTGGCTGCAGTCTTTGCCTAAAGGACACTGGGTGTTGTGGGTTGTCTCTAGACCACAGGACCTAGAAGGTGGCTATCTATGGACCAGTGCCAGAGTCATTGCAGGCACTGTCTCTGAGGGTATAGGGCTCTGCAGACTATGAGTATCTGCCCTTGGGGCTTCTCTCCAAGCAAAGCTTAGCCGGGACCTTCTTGCTTGATTCTACCCTAAGGGGAAACCAACTGGGAAGGAGTAGGCCACCCTAAAGAATAGGAATTATTAGTCCCATTTGATAGGCGAAGAAAGGGGAATTGATTGACTCACAGCTGACATTCACAGACTTGGTGTTTGGACACAGCTTTCTCAACCCTGTGCTCTTTCTGTCTACATGATGATGATTGTGGATACATTGACCCCACCATTATAATTGGGATTTAATTAATACCAGTCAAATAGTACTAATCCTAAGGTAAGGTGCCCTCCTCTTTAATGCACACCCAGGATACACAGTCCATTCACCAAAATAAAGACTGTCTTGTTTAAACACTTTTGTAAATACAAATGGTGTCTCCTTAATTATAACTCCCTACTATCCCACTGGCCTTGGGGCTCTAAATCGATTTTATGGTTCTGCTCATTGCAATGAGGATTCATCTTACATTGAATGGTCCTTTTCCTTAAGGACAGTGACCAGTGGCTTCCTGGCGTCCACTCTACATGATTAACTTGGTAAAATGTCACCTGCATCTTCCTGGGCTCAAAAGAATCGACATTTCACATCAGGACCTTGATTTACTAACCGTCAGCTCAGAAGTCTGTCATCACTGGGGATGATTTCTTACTCCCTCCCGACTGCACGACTTTGCCAAGGTTCTGGTGAGTCAAGGCCTGACCTTGAAGGCAAAAGGCATACTGTACCTCCCTCTTTAATTGGTTTAATTGTCTGCCTGCAAAGGTAGGCAGCAAGCTTTTCTGGTTTTTCTTGCAAATTTCCTACATGTTGGAGATGTGACTTCAAGACAACCTCATATGGGTATCTGAGGAATTTCTTCTTTATCGAGACTTTATTGTTAGGATCTTTGATTCAGCAGTCTTTTAGTTGGAAGGAACAGATTCGCTTGGTGCCTCTGGGAGGGAAAAAGAAGAGATGAAATGAAAAGATACATGTGTATGCTCACCCAGGAAAAGTTGAAGCAGTGGGTAGTAGCAAAGTCACAGACTGGGCTTTCTTTGGGGAGCAGCTCTTCCTATCTGTCAACTACACTTTCACGAGGACTCCTGCTCTGCTTTTATTTCTGCTGTGTTTAGTTGTGATTTCCTCATAACTTCATCCCACATCCTACATCATGGCTGACAGGTCCTCTACTCCATGGATATTCTTTTACACTCAGGCCTTACTAACTGGCAACAACCTCTCAGTCTCCACATGGCAAGATTCCTTAAAGAGAAATCAGATTGGTCCAGGTTGTTTTTACTGGTCAGGCCTTGATTGCCTTCTAGTTGAGTGTCTACCCTGGTCCAGTCTGATCATGACTCCCTCATCTCCCTCTTTCAGTAGTGACCATGAGCGGGGTAGGTCCTCTGGGAGCCATTATGGGCAGGACATGAACTTGTTAGTCCAGGCACATCATTGTCATTCCAGTCCTCTGATCCTTGGTTTAGTCAGGGCAGAACAAGTATGCACAAAGTTGCGTCAGCTACAAGTAGCGCCTGTTAAACTCCCCCATCCCCAGTGACCTCAGGAGCACCCAAACACAGCAAGAAGGGTGAGTGGGAGAACAGACAGCAAACACCCCGTAAGGAAGGATATGGCCCTGGCCAAATCCCTGGGGCACTCCAGGCCCCTCTGTTTAGACCCTCCAGGTCTTGTGTCTTTCTGACTTCCTGCCTCTAGTTAATCCTAACCTGTGACTCCATAGACCCAGCCCCGAAATCTTAGTTCCCAGGTTCTGACCTGTGATTCCTGATCTCTGATGCTTGTCCTCTTATCTAATTGTTTTCCTTTTCATATCCTCATTTTGAAAATTCAGCTTGAGGATAATAATATACTACAGTGTCTGCCTCAGTTATGGGCATCTAGCACAAGGATAGTTAGTGGAACGACACCCATAAAATAAACTGATTCTTTCCTCTACAAATAATGTGATTGGGCCATTCACTTCATAGAATATCAAGTGGCCATCAACACCGAGAAAAAGCATATATGAAGAAAGATTCTAAAATAGAATGTTAAAAAGAATGTGGAACTGTTCTTACACTATGAATATTCTTATATAAAATATGAGATACAGGGATTAAGAGAGACGGAAAATTTTGAAAGAGAAAAGCTAGGGGTGTTCACTTTGCACTTTTTCTGAAAATTCTTCAGAGTTTGGGTTGCTATACTGCTTTTACATGTTGTTTAGAAGGGAGGTGGGGGTGGGATGAGAATGGTGTGAAACTACAGAACAAGTAATCAGAGGGAGAAGGCAGTTCTTTCTAATTAGCTGCCACAGTTGGACGTGCGAAGCCAGCCTGCTGCTCCCTCGCACTCCCTTGAAAACAGCAGAAATGTTTCAAGGTGCTTTGCCAAAAGTGATCAGTAAACTTTCTTTCAAGTCAGCTTGGTCAAAGTGATGATTAAACGATGGAGGATGCTGACCAGAAGTAGGGCGATAGAGTGGGGTCCTAATGGAGTGAAGGGAATAGAGTCTGGGGATCAGATTGAAAGAACAGAAGCATTCTGGGCAGGAAGCACCAACAGCATGAAGCAGAATGGCCTTCCAGGGTGATGTGTTTGGAGGTAACTGAGACACCCAGAGAAGATCAGGTCTTCGTTGGTCTTCGGGAGTGCAAGGGACCCACGTCCCAAAGGCGGCCTGTATGTTAACCAAGATTCCGAGGCCCAGGCGACTAAGTGATAGGGGGCACTCAGGATGAGGAGGTCAGCCCTCTGGAGCTAATATTGTCCAGCTACCAGAGTTATGAAAGCAGAATCGCCCAGCCATGTGCAGCACCAGGGATGGTCGCCCCAGGCCTCATTACATCAGCCTCCCTACACTTCAGCTTTCCAGCAGGGCACCATGGCCTCACGTGATCTGGCTGCCCTGCTCTGAGCAGCAGTTAACACAGGGAGAATGTGTTTGTTTGTGTGCTGCATACTAAACTGGTCTCTATCGTGTATAAGTGACGTTAGACTTCCCAAATAAGCTGCTCTTCTATTGATGACTGTCATGTATCTGAATCCCAAGAAGCATGTCTGTATCACCGTGGACTTCAGGTAGAAGATTCTAGGCCTTGACTGTAACCCCTTTGCAGCTTGACAGGAGATAGACAGTGGCTCTCTGGATGAGGATCTTAGTAAATCTGAGTTCTATTACCCCATAGATGCCAAAGAAGTAAGGATGAAAAGTAAGGTGGTAGGGTAGCCAGAATGTTGAACTAAGAGTCCAGGAGCTGTATTCTCTCAGCAGCTCTGCAACTCACATGTTGTGTACCTCTGGCAAATCATTCAGCCTTTCAGGATCTGAGTTCCTCTTCTATCCTATGGGAATAGAACTATTTCAGATTTGTTTTAAGTTATGTTAATAATTACTGGATTCAGTTCTATTCCTTTAAACCTGTCAACCCAAGGTTTCCTACCCAGAACCCAATAATAATTAATCCCTGAGAGTTTCTTATATGAATTACAGTCCATATCCTGAACTGTTTCATCCTGTCCAGCCTTGCTTCCTAGCTGCTCACACCTCAGGTATTCTCGGCTTCTGCATCTCATTTCTCATCAGTGTTGAGATGAGCCTCTTGGGGAAGAAGCCTCTGATTCCAGTCTGCCCCTTCTCCAGACACTCTCCGTTTGGACGTGGCATTCTTTGAGACCCTCCCCATGACAGCCTGACTCACTGGACCCTGCCTGGCACCATTTTCACTGCATTTCACCCTGGATCCAACAGTGAGAACTACATAATCATTATTTAGTGCTCTGTGATTTTTTTGAGAGTCCTGCCCTTAATCAGAAAGCATGTTGGTATAAGACAGGAGCTGGGCCTTGCTTCTTCCTCTTTTGCTGTTTAAGAAATATTCTATTTAATATTTCACATAATTGTCCTGACTTGGGGACTGACTATATTTTAAAAACAAAAAATCCTGAACGAACCTGAAAACACGCTGTTGTAAAGTTCATTACATATAAAGTAAGCCCTAAGAGACATGAAAATGTATCCCATAAACAAAAGAAGAATTTTAGGGACAGCTCGTTTGGAAAATGCTGTACCATGCATAAAAGCATATTAACGGCTCTGAGAAATACTATATTAAAGAAACCTATTTAAATTTGCCTAATCCACTATTTGTCACATTAATCTGACCAAGAATCCTTTGTTCATGAACATCTATTCGTATATATCACAGCATTGGAGCTACGCAGGACATTTAGGGAAACACCCATTTAGAAAATTGAGACAACTTTAATGTTCCCTATCTATCTATTTATCTGTCTGTCTATCTATCTATTGCTGTCTTTCTCTTTTCTCCTATTATCATCATGGTTGTTATCATTTAATAAACCTCCAGTTGTCTGAAGGTTATAATATTAGTGATCAGAAAAAAGGCTGATGCAGTGCTACACAAATACTGTGTTATACATTGAGAATGGCTTGTGATGATACATTGAATGTGTCGCTTAGAAATAACTTAATAGTTACCTGCAGGCATCAAGTCCTAGATATGTGAAGTGTATTAGACACTCTGGGGAAATAATCAAAGAAAAAAAAGAGAAGACTTTAAGAGGCTTATAATCAAGTTGGAAGAAATAACTATCATGTTACATACAAAATAATTTGAAAATAACTCTGAAGAAACCTATTACTGCCCGAAAAATAGTAAAATAAAGTCTATAGAGCTATCTAAGAAAATAATGGTCAAAGGAAAATGGAATTGATATCAGAAGTAACTGGAATTGGATAATCAGAGAGCAGTAGAATTCTGGAGGCTGGAAAACATTTGGGCAAGGCATAAAGAACTTAGCAGACCTGGGAAAACTAATTCTAAACTCGCAGAGGAAATTGGCAAGATTCCATTTTATTTCACAGAATCTGCAAAACACTCAGGAGTTGATCCAGTCAGTTACCTCAGGAGGCGCAGGGTTGGGGTACAGGTTGGGTATATGGAGAGATTTAAATTAAGGATGCTGGGTTGGAAGTCTAGGGAGCATTTAGATCTCCAGATCCCCTTCACTTCTCCTAACAGCCCAGGAAATGCCCTTCCTTTACCCCCAATAAAAGGATAAAACAGAGTCTGTGGTTTGGGGGAAGTCGGCACAGTTGAGGATGGGTGTACTGGAGTGAAATTGCAGCAATTAGCAAAACATAGACATATTAAATGGCAAGAGCGCCAGTTCTCCCACCCCTGCCCCAGTCTTTTTTTTTTTTTTAACATCTTTATTGGAGTATAATTGCTTTACAATGTTGTGTTAGTTTCTGCTGTGCAACAAAGTGAATCAGCTATATGTATACATATATCCCCATATCCCCTCCCTCTTGAGCCTCCCTCCCACCCTCCCTATCCCACCCCTCTAGGTCGTCACAAAGCACCAAGCTGATCTCCCTGTGCTATGCAGCAGCTTCCCACTAGCTATCTATTTTACATTTGGTAGTGTATATATGTCAATGCCACTCTCTCACTTCGTCCCAGCCTCCCCTTCCCACCCTGTGTCCTCAAGTCTGTTCTCTACGTCTGCATCTTTATTCCTGCCCTGCCACTAGATTCATCAGTACTGTTTTTCTAGATTCCATATATATGTGTTAGCATATGGTATTTGTTTTTCTCTTTCTGACTGACTTCACTCTGTATGACAGACTCTAGGTCCATCCACCTCACTACAACTAACTCAATTTCATTCCTTTTTATGGCTAAGTAATATTCTTTTGTATATATTGCCACATCTTCTTTATCCTTTCATCTGTCGATAGACACTTAGGTTGCTTGCATGTCCTGGCTATTGTAAATAGAGCTGCAATGAACATTGTGGTTCTTGAACTCTTTTTGAATTATGGTTTTCTCAGGGTATATGCCCAGTAGTGGGATTGCTGCCACAGTCTTTTGGGAAAATAATGGCAGGGAAGCCAGGCAGGTACGATCCAGACAGACCTCAGAAAGGGTCAGTTCTTGGGAATCTGAACTGCCTAAGAAGGAACATTGAAACAAAAAAGCACGGTGAAACAAAGATGTAAGCCATCTAGGGAAAGCCTCTAAAGTGGAAATTGAAGACCAAAGTAAACAGAAATAAGCAACTTGAAGGAAACAGAGATGAAATGGGAAGAAACTTGTAAAATATTATCATCAGTGTCCTAAGAGACAGATTAGAAGATACTTCAACCATGAAATAAGAACAGTGTACCAGGACTTACCTGGTGGCACAGTGGTTAAGAATCCGCCTGCCAATGCAGGGGACACAGGTTTGATCCCTGGTCAGGGAGCTAGGATCCCACATGCTGCAGAGCAACTAAGCCCGTGCGCCACAACTACTGAGCCTGCACTCTAGAGCCTGCGAGTCACAACTACTGAGCCTGTGTGCTGCAACGACGGAAGCCCGCACGCCTAGAGCCCATGCTCCATAACAAGAGAAACCACCACAATGGGAAACCCGTGCACCACAACGAAGAGTAGCCCCCGCTCGCTGCGACTAGAGAAAGCCTGCGGGCAGTGATGAAGACCCAAAGCAGCCAAAAATAAATAAATTAATTTAAAAAAAAAAAGAACAGTGTACTATAAAAAGAATCAAAGAAGGAAAATTCCTTGAAAGTTAGGAAAAAACAAAGAGGAGAGAAAAAGTAAGAAAATTAGACAGTCAGTTCAAGAAGTTCAACATCTAAAAGTTCTAGAAAAGAAGAACAGTAAAAACGCATGGAAAGAAACAATCAATAGAATACAAGAAAATTTCCCAGAGATAAAGAACCCAAGTTTCCCATTCAAGAAAGCTAAGTGCCCAGAAAAGTAGATAGCAATAGACCCATACAAAGAAAATTATTCTGAAATTCTAGAACACTCAGCTTGAAGAGAAAAACATAAAGTTCCAGGAAGAAGAAAACAGGTCACATAGGAAGAGCTATGAGGAATCAGAACGACTTAAGAGTTCTCAGAATTAACATTGGAAAGTGTTAGGCAATTGAGCAATACCTTCTTTCGAAATTCTAAAGGACTATTGTTTCCCGTCTAGAATTTCATAATAAGCCAAATTATCATTCAAGGAAGAGTATAATAGACATTTTCAGTGATGCAACATATCAAAATATTTACTCACCCCAAGACAATAGAAAACATGGGATACAGGAAACAGTAGATCCACCAAGAGGGAAGAATACGCAGGTGAAGGAAGATCCATGGATGACAATGGTCCACTCGGTGTAGAGAGCAGTCAGTCTACTTTGGAGCAGGTCAGAAGTCTCCCATAGGGACTTATTCAGAAGATAAAGCTGATAGAATACTGCATCTGAATGTCCTGAAAAGAGATTTAGACAATTGGTGAGCAGTTTAGTTTGGGATTTGAAGTAGTGCTAAAACATAGAAGCTAAGCAAAGAAACAAGTAAAAATATCATCATTATTTAAGCAAAACCAACAAGATGCGGGAAAGGAAAAGCTGTCTCAGTTTTGAATAGCACTTACATAGTCTTTATAACACTAATGTAGTCATATTTAACCAAAATTACCATATGACTCCATTAATAGGTGGAGAGATGGGAAGAGTACATTGTGTGTAGGAGCAGAGGAAGGAAAGAAAGACAAATTCTCAGCCCTTACAGTGAGAAATAAATACTTCTTACTAAAACTGAAAAATCATGAGGTAGCTATGCAAGCATATTTTCCATAAATCTTGAGGTAAATGTCAAAATGATCAGCTAAAAGTTTTTGCCCCTGGGGAGAGAAAAATGGTAAGTGTAGGGAGAGGTGCTGGGGGAAGGGAAGGTTCTCTTTTTTGGTAGCAAACCTTAGAGAAACCATTTTACTCTTTAAAGTGTGTGCATTTATAACAAACTGTAAGAAAAAAAATGAGGGAAGGCTTTACAACTCATTTTATAAGGTTATAATAGCCTTGATATATATGAAAATGAATTTATAGACCAATCTGTTACAAGCATAGATACAGAAATCTCATATAAAATATTAACACATATAATTTAGCAACATTTAAAAATAATATGCCAAATCCAAATATATTTAATCCCAGAAATCAAAGAACAAAAAAGCATTTAAAAATTAATCAATATAACACACTGAGTTAACAAATGAAAGGGGAAAACATGAGACCATTTAAATAGATTTAGGAAAATCATTTGATAAAATGTAATCTTTATTCAGGAAATAGACTCTAAGCAAACTAAATTGTAGAGACCATTTCTTTCATATGATAATAGGTATCTAAAATCTACATCATACATTATATTAAATGAAAACTTTAGAAGCAGTTCCATTAAATTGAGAAACATAACAAGAATACTCACTGTCACCACTTCTAAGATTCTAGCCGTTGCTTTAAGAAAAGAAAAAAAAAAGTCATAAGTCTTAGAAAAGAGAAATGTCTTTATTTATAGTGATTTTTTATAGGAAGTCCACCAAAACTTCCATAATTAATAAGAAATTAATAAGAAAACTCAGCATGATATCTGGATATCATTTTACTATTCAAAAGTCAATATTTTTAGGGGCTTCCCTGGTGGCACAGTGGTTGAGAGTCAGCCTGCCAATGCAGGGGACATGGGTTCGTGCCCCGGTCTGGGAAGATCCCACATGCCACGGAGTGGCTGGGCCCGTGAGCCATGGCCACTGAGCCTGTGCGTCCGGAGCCTGTGCTCCACAACGGGAGAGGCCACAACAGGGAGAGGCCCACGTACTGCAAAAAAAAAAAAAAAAAGTCAATATTTTTATATATACCAAAAATAAACTCTCATAATGAACTGGAAATAAAATTTTCATTCACAATAGCAACAAATCTCTGAGATAATTAGTATGAAATCAACAAATATGTGTATTATAGCTCTGGAGAAAATTTCAAAGCTTTATTGAATCACATAAAAGATTGTCTGATATGATAGAAATGGTATCATGTCCATCAACTGGGAAACTCAATATCACATATATGTCAGCTCTCACCCAATTTAATCTATAAATACAAAGAATGTCAGTTAAAATTCAAGGAAGTTTTTAGAACTTGGCAAGTTGATCCTTAAGTTCATGAGGAAAAGAAAAATGTGTAAAGTAGCCAATACAATTTTGGAAAAAAGAACAAGATTGGGGTTGTTGGTGGTGCCTGCCCTATCAGATGCCGATGCCTTATAACACTATACTAAATGAGATAGTACATTATAGACATAAAGGCAGAAAAATAGACCAATAAAGCAAATAGAAACAAAGCCATCAGAAGTGAAAATTGATATATAACAGAGATGGCATTGCAAATCAGGGGACAGAAATGGACTATTAAAACAATAAGCGGGAATTCCCTGGTGGTCCAGTGGTTAGGACTCCAAGCTTTCACTGCCAAGGGCCCAGGTTCAACCCCTGGTTGGGGAACTAAGGTCACACAGCCGTGAGGCGCGGCCTGTGGGGACAATTGGCTATCTATATGGAGAAAGATAAAATTGGAAATTTGAAACCCCATCTTATACCATACACATAGGTGGATTAAAGAATTGTGTGGGAAAAGTTTCATAAAGTATTCTTTATGAAAATGTAGAAGAACATATTATGATTTGGGGTAAGGAAGGATTCTATAAACAAGACACAAAATATGATTATATAAAAATTTTAAAATTCTGTTCAACAATAGACACAGAAAAATGAAGAAAACAAAGCCCAGGTTGGGGGAAAGTATTTGCAATGCACATAACTTACAAAGGATTGATAGAGATAGAACTCTAGAAATAAAAAAACAAGCAAACCGATGGGGTAAAGGGCAAAAACTAAATAACAGTCCAGAAAAGAGGCACCTCAAATGAAAAATAAGCAAATGTAGCAACACTTATCCCTACTAACAATCCGAGGAAATGCAAAACAAGACAATCAGAGGCCAGTTCATACCAACCAGATTGGCAAACATTAAAAAGCCTGATGACATTAAATGTTAGCAAAATGTGGGGAAATGGAGGCTCTCAAGAACTGCTGGTAATGATGCAAATCAATACTGCCTCTTTAGTGGGTGATTTGAAAATATCTAGAAAAGTTGAAAATGTGTGTGCCTTACATATATTCCAGCTTTTCCACTTTTACTATGTACCCTAGAGAAATGTATATCAAGAGCCATGTATACCAAGAGCCATGCAGAAAAATGTACATCCTAGCATGGTTTGTAATAGCCAAAAACTGAGATATGATCTAAGCTAACAATGGCTGTTACCCTTTGGATAGAAACTTTAACGCCATGACGTATCTTATGTGGCTGCATTAAATATCTCCAATATAAGCAGCTCAGGAGTTTTACATTCAGCCATTTCAGGCCCAATGTCATGTGAGCTACACACACTCTAAAAAGAAAACCTTTCTATTCCATGTTGCAGCTTGGTGCCTGTTATCAAAGGGACAAAGCCATATCATCATTTAGAACAGAGCTCAGACACCTCAGTTGTGACAGGTTCAAAGCTCAAGTTTGCCAATTTAAGAGAATACAAATGTAATCTTTTTGGATATGAACAAAGACTGACAACTATGTTGATCAAATATTTATTTGCCAATTGTAAAAATGTCTTTTAATTTTGTACGTTTGCTCTTAGTGAGAGCCACAGGTTCTACAAGTGTAAATGTGGATGGAATGGATCAATATAAGCTAATTCCCTGATGATCAGTGGGCTCCTCTGAACAGTCCCTGGTGACACATTCTCCTTTGAACACTTAGTACTTTTGGCAAGAGGCACCACTTGGACCAGGCAGCTGTGCTTTCCAGAGCGCTGAACATCTGTCCAAATGGTGGCACAAAACCTGCCTGTCCCAAATTGACCTCATTACTCATTTATAAACATCCAAATAGATGATAGGGGAAAATCATCCTTGTGCTGCACGAGGGATGGCTCATTATACACTCCCCATCAGCTCCGCTGCTGGGTTGCATTGCTGGGAGACCTGGAGAGCTTTTCAAAGGGCTTAACAAACACCACGTTACCACTTTGGATGCAGCATGGACATAACAAGCCTGGAAGAAAAGAATAGCCTTTGTCCCACCTATTCAGAGATGATTCATATATGTAATATGAACACATCGTCCAGAGCACTTGTTCTTTGATGCTTGTTTCCTGTTTCCTCTTTTAATGAGCAGCCCAGGTTTCCCTGTGTGCTGTGGGCTTTGTGAGCCCCTAAATGGTTTCTAGGGAGCTGCCAGTAGCATTAGCTGGTTTGGTAAAGCATTTGGACTCTTGCCCAGTTTCCACTTCACCTTCAGATGAGGAGGAACCCAGTTGAAAGCCCTGATCAGACTCTGTGCTTCCTGTAGTTTTTCTGAAAGCCCAAGGGCAGCCTGAGAAGGATGAAATGTTTCTGTTCAATTTTCAGATCAAATCCAAGTAACAGGAAATTAGTAATGCTGTTAAGCATGAGCTCCTTTTTTGTACAAAGGGTGCTTTATTTTAGAATTAATTTTTATTCCCTTTCAGATGAAGTCAATAGATCTGTTAACAAGTATTAAGCATCTATAGATTACCTAGCACAGGCCATTTACAATAAGCGGTCAATGGTATGGACAGCCTACATTTGAACCCTGCCTCTCTTATTTCCTAGCTGTGTGGTCTTGGGTGATTAACTGAATTTCTCTAAGCCTCAGTTTCCTCATCTGTAAAATGAAAATAATCCTAGTATCTGCCTTACAGGGTCCTTACGGGGATTAAACGAGTTAACACATGCAAAGAGCTGGGAACAGTGTCAAGCACATGGCCAATATTCAATAAATGTTGGCTACTGTGAAAACCTAGTGCTGTGCTATACATTTGGAGCTAAAAGAAATTATACAGCACTGCTGCTTCCCTCAAAGGTATTTAATTGAAAGAGACAAGTACTATCCATAAGAGATAATTTGTGCACAAAGCATTTTGTCAGCAGCATAGGCTGAGGTAAACTCCTAAGCAGAGAGATGCAGGCTGTTAGGAAAGAGGATTGCATCTGCTCTGCCGTTTCCACCATGTGGTGTTTAAAGAGTTAACAGAGCCATGAGATCTGAGAGCAATGAAAACATAAAACAAGACTCACAGAGGAGACAGAACTTGACCTGGGCCTTGAACTTTCAGCAAAATGCACACAGGTAGAAGAGGGGTCTGATACGGGAACATATGTATATGTATAGCTGATTCACTTTGTTATAAAGCAGAAACTAACACACCATTGTAAAGCAATTATACGCCAATAAAGAAGTTAAAAAAAAAAAAAAAGAGGGGTCTGGTGAGGCCATTTTAGAAGGAAGAACTACTGTGAGAGAAGAAACAGATGGAGTAAATCTGGCATGTGAGGAGATGATGAGGCAACGTTAAAAATGGGATTTGGGCACCTGTCACTCTTTGCAGCACCAGTTCTGAACTGTGCACCTGCAATGACTTTCTTCATTGCTTTTCCAACCAAATACTCCTGTTACTTTCCATGCTATCTCTTCCCCGCTTTATCTTCTTTCCTTTACCCAACAGGCCAGATGTTTCTGACTCGTGATTACAATTGAAATCTTCCCCTAGCTGAACAGCCTCTGGACATTCTTGTAAAAATCTCTCCCGCCTCAACATGGTCCCTGGTATCCATTCCCCAGGATGGTGCTCTTGTCAGAGTTGAATGTACAGGAAAAAGACACATTAGTCATTGATATTCATTGTCAGCTGCTTTATGAAGACACTTTTTTTTTTTTTTACTTTTATTTTTTTAATTTATTTATTTTTTTGCGGTACGCGGGCCTCTCACTGTTGTGGCCTCTCCCGTCATGGAGCACAGGCTCCGGACGTGCAGGCTCAGCGGCCATGGCTCACGGGCCCAGCCGCTACGCGGCATGTGGGATCTTCCCAGACTGGGGCACGATCCCGCGTCCCCTGCATCAGCAGGCAGACTCTCAACCACTGCGCCACCAGGGAAGCCCTACTTTTATTTTTTAATAAATTTATTTTATTTATTTTTGGCTGTGTTGGGTCTTCGTTGCTGCGTGCGGGCTTTCTCTAGTTGTGGTGAGCAGGGGCTACTCTTCGTTGCGGTGCACGGGCTTCTCATTGCGGTGCCTTCTCTTGTTGCAGAGCACAGGCTGTAGGCACGCAGGCTTCATTAGTTGTGGCTTGCAGGCTCTAGAGCACAGGCTCAGTAGTTGTGGCGCAGCATGTGGGATCTTCCCTGACCAAGGATCAAACCCGTGTTCCTCGCATCACTTTGTAGTGATTTTCAGTAGAATTGCAATCTTGAGCCCTGTCACCCTCACCAATAGTAAGCCCTCCAAGTAACAGGGGCATTGGACCTGGTCTCTAGCTGAGCAAGGTGGACTATATTCCAAGGACTTGCTCATCCCGGAGCCTGTTCCTTCCAGGTTAGTCTGTAGGTTCCAAGCTCCAGGGTTGTGCTTTATACGAAGAGGTGATGGGGAGAGGGGAAACTTTCTCAGTGGGGAGATTTCCCATCTGAAGCCTAGGCTCTTCTTGACCCTTGACAAAGGAATCTTTTAAACAGTGCTCCTTTCCGCACTGAATTGTCAGTATCTGGCCAGAGGCCTTGGAATCAGAACAGAATAATTCTGCACAAATGTGTGGCAATAACTTGCTCACTCCTTGGGAATCCGGTGGCCTATGATGTACTGGTAACTGGCCCAGAGAAGAAACACAGTCAAGGCAACGATAAAAGGGAAGGCACTTTCACCTTTCTATGTTATAAGCCAAAGAGTTTTATAGACAAGATGAAGCAAACCACAAACACGGCCTTAAGACAAATATGCAGGTCAAGTGACCAGACTTTGCACGTAATTCTGAACTGGTCCAAAGACCTCAGAAGTACTAGGTGGAGTCTCCTCCAGTTCACAGACCTTTTGTCAGTATCTTACTACCTGCAGGGACTTGTGCAGTGCCTGGCACATTTGAGTATTTGGTACATGACCAAAGCTCGTACGTTAATGGCTTCAGAGCATCTGAACAGAATCAATCAGAAGAGTGAGAGATTGGGGAATCAAGTGGGTTAATGGGGTTATGATTATGTTCGTTTAGTTCATAGGGACATGTGCATTTGTGATTTAATAGGTCAGTTTCATCCTTGCAGGAGAAACTCAGTGGTCCATGATGTGGGGAATTTTCATTTTACTCTGGCCCTGGTTTGAATTGCACATGCTGATGGGTTAATGTGTGTGATTCCATCAAATGGCTCCTGAGTGAGCCTAGCAGAGTGCTGGAATCTACGTTTGACACAGATATTTGTTCTCTACTCATATCTATATATATGTTTATGGGAAAAATTGTGTGGACAAGTTGAAAGTTTAAAGTTCCTGAGGGTGTCCTATGATTAAAGTTTTGTCATACTAGAAAAGGAAGGAGGCATCAGATCTAATAAAAGGTCCGATTAGAACTAAAGGACAAAATTTCCTTCCTTTCAACACTAGAAAAAGTTTCTTTCCAGAGCAGCTTAATGATTTCAAGGGGGTCCTGGATAGGCAATTTTTCAAGGATTTTGTGGTCAGGGGAACCCATGACATCCGTCTTCATACCTCTAGTACTCAGCTCAGTGGCTGGCACATGAAAGATCTGAGTGAAATCATAAAATATTAGAGATATTAAAGCTCTAATCCAATCACACCACTAACTCAAGATGAAAACAAACACCAGAAAGGCTAACTGACACCCTCAATATCTCACACTATGCCAGTAGTAGATAGAGCCCAGGTCTTTAAATGCCATTTCAGTGCTATTCCTGATAGAGAAACACTTCACATTTATATTCATAAGAATACTCTTGAGGGTTAGATAGGCTCACATATTAAGTGGTTTCTCAAGCTATTTCTAGAACTTCTTGAAAGAAAGGGTTGTTTCAGGACATGGTGAATTGGAACTTTTCCTTTCACCCTTAGCTTCACCATTTTACCACCTTCTCTTCCACAGCAGAGACTGACATGAAAGGACATGAAAAAGGCACACAGTAGATTCACTGCTTCCAAAGGGCTAAAACCCCCTTTGAAAGAACTGGGACTTTAAGGACTCACTTGCGGGAGGGGGCTCACTTCCCAGTTCACCCTCATGATTGACAAAGATGCATGGAGGAGTTTCAACCATGTATTCAGCAAGTATGGATAGCATCATTTATGTTCCAAGCACTGGGCACTGTGGATGGTGCTGGAAAAATGTAAAGAGAAAAGTGATGCTGTTGCTGATTAGTCCAGGGGAGAGAGAAGACAACTGCTTCCATACACAGGACATGCACTGAGGGCCAGATGCAGTGCGGGGGAAGCTCCAAAGAGGGAAAGACCCCATCTCCTGGGAGGCAGTCAGAAAAGTCTTCTTGGTCTCTGAAGGATGTGTAAGATTTGCAGATGTGGTTTAGAGACCATTCCAGGCACAGGGGAAGGAGTGGGCTAAGGCATAGGGGCTGGAAATCTCTGATCTGTGTGTGAAATACTAAATCATTCTGTCAGAAATGTAAGATTTATGAAGGAAAAACAGGCAAGCAGAGGTCAGTGTTTGGTGCTAAATTATTGAGACTTTGATATAAAGAGCTTAGAGCATTTAAGGAGTCACTAGTGATTGCTAAGTAGAGCAAAGCAACGACTGAGCAGTAGTATCCCAGTGTTCCGCTGGCAGTACTGCAAAAATTCGGGTAGTGGATGCTGTCAGTGTTCTGTCAAGTGCCTGGGTCCCTTAAAAGCCTTTTGCTATTTCTCTGTGCCCCCCTTCCCAGCTTCTATATGCTTCACTTCTAACAGCTCACACCTGAGAGTTTATTCAGAGGACCGTCTTTGGGCTACAGGAGGAACTTTGACAAAAAGAGCAGAGTACTGAAAGTGCTGGTGAATTGACATCCCTTGGGGCAGCCCTTAGCCAATGATCGACAGTGTAGAGATATGAAATCCCAGCTCCCTTTCCTCCACTCGGCACCAACTGAGGTGCAGTGTACACTCCAGAGTTCCCTGCGGGGTCAGGCAAAGGCTGGACTGTGTGTGAAAGCTCAGCTTTGCTTAGATTCTTCCCCTCCCTGCCTTGCTTCCTGTACTTCCTTAGCAGTTTCTCCAAGAAACACTTCTTGATAAATTACTTGCTTATGAATCCTCATCTCATCTCAGGGTCTGCTTCTAACAGGCAGACAGGTTGGAATAGGAGGAGTGGTAAGGTCAGGCCAGTTGGGAAGCTCCTGCGAAACTCTAGGCGAGAGATTGCAGAGACCTGTGCTAGGACAATGGCCATGTGATAAAGGTCAGGAAGGCAGAGGAGAAATATTCCAGAAACAAATAGACAAGACCCTTAGATACATAGGAGAGGTAGGGGGAAGTAGAATTCAAATAAGAGCCTATAATTTCAATCCTACATAACAGGATTCTGTTAAAAGAGTTGGAGAAACCCATAAGGAAGAGCATATTTGGGAGAGGAGACTGGTTTAGTTTGGAGAGGTGCCCTCGCAGTACTAGGAGAAGAATTCTGTAAGAATGCTGAACAGCTGACAGAAGGGGTCAGGGATGGGGATCCCATTTGGGCCTTCATGAGCACTGAGATAGTCCCTGAAGCCATGAACTAGGAGAAACTTCTGGAGAGAGTCTGGGCTTTGTGTCCATCTATGGAAGTCCCAAAGAGGAAAACATGGCAAAGCTCTTAGCCTTTGGGAACAAGTGCAACCCCAGCAGTGGGCATGACAAGGTCTGGGATGGATCTGAGCTGACTTCTGTACCAAGGTCTGTTGACAAAAACACTCAGTGAGAACTCTGCCTAGCAAGTGACCTCCACTCCTGCAGCCCCTTCTGTCAGAAATGTGTCTGGGAAGCATTCGGGGGCCTGATGCACACTGGAAAATAAACCATGACAGTCCCGAGGATGTTGATCAAAAGGCAACATTGTCTGTAAAGAGTTCATTGGGGAATTGTTCATGAATCTGTTATTTTATTCTAAAGATCTTATCACAGGATATCAAGGCTGGAAGAGACCTGAGAGGTCATTTAGTTCATTTGGCAGATGAAGAAACTGGCAGAAAACAGTTGCATGGTCAGGCTGGATCGTGACCAGAGAGCTCATGCCTCCTAAGGCCAGTGCTGGGCTCTTTCCTCACCCCACTCGTGTGTTCTCCATCCCTGTCCTGTCCTACCATTCACATCCTGGTCAGGGGTGGGAGGCTCTCTGTGTGGAGACATGTTTCAAATGAAATGATTTTATAGCAACTGGAGCATCTTAGTCTGTCATAGGACAATTGTTAAGGATTTACTATGAGGAAGGATGTGAAAATGCAGAAGAATGCTATTCAAATGTAACAATAACGCAGAATGTCTCTACTTTCTGGCTCTGTTCCTATGCGATGATTATAGTTGTCAATTAGGATCATGAAATTAAGTGAAGCCACCAGACCTCTGCAGGACTAAACACTCTTCTATCCTTTTCATTTACACTGGACTCCAAGCAACCAGATGAATATCATTTGTATCTGTTGAAGAGAAATCATGTTTAAACCAAAGCTCCTAGTTAATTAAGTCAAGTGGATGTCTCTGCCATGAAGTAATCAAGCACAAATAGGTACTAATCAGCAAACACGGGCCACGCATTGTACAAGGTTCTGGAGTTAGAGAAGTACCATCCATGCCCTCAGGAGGTCACAGTCTAGCAGAGGCAAAAACTTGTAAAGAAACGATCAAATACAGTGAAATAAGTGCATTGATGGAGAATTGTCCAAGGACAGTAATGGAAAAATATGAGTTCAGGCTCTCACTAGGGAAGGACTTGATTTACAGAGAAGTTGGTGTTTTCCATAGAGCTTGGATGAGTTGGAGGTGAGCCAGGTAGGAAAAGCAGGAGATAAAGGACATCGAGTCAGGAGAGTCAACAACAATAGCAAAGGCAAGGAGGTAGGGAGTGCTTTGCTGTTTTCAAGAGTTATATGGGATTTAAGTATCAGGCACCTATTGAGCCCTGGAAGGCTGAGTGGATGTCAATGTGTGGCAGCAATGGAGGGCAAGGTTGGAATGAGGAAAGGGCCAAATGATTGGGGGCATTATAGGCCATAATGCTTTGCTGGCTGTATACAGTCCAGGCCAGTGGTTTTCCAAGTGTGGTATCTCCAGGTGTGGCATCCAGCAGCATCACTATTACCTGGGAAATTGGTAGAAATGCAAATCGTCAGGCCCCAGCCCAGCCCTGCTGAATCAGGAGTTCAGGGGGTAGGACCCAGGAATCTGTGTTTTAACGGGACCTTCAGGTGATTCTGATGGATGCCAAAGTTAGAGAACCACTGCTCTAGGCGCTGGGGAGGAAGAAAAAGATGAAAGATGATTTTATGAAGACAAAGAACCACATTCATTTATTGGGGCTAAAAGGGAGGAAGAAAGCACTGACTTTTCTCTATAAAAATGCTAGCTCAATCCTCCAGCAGTGCTCAGCTAGAGCCTTCTGGGGTCCTGCCTGGGTCTTTTCAATCGAGTCCTGTCTCATCAGGTAAGTAATCTTGTAGAAACAGCACCTTATTACCCTCCATCAAATGAGCAGTGAGGAAGTACTTTTCATTTGAGTTAGATGACTGAAAAGATTTGTCTGGGGCAATCACAGTAGGTGGCAGTGATTTAAAGCTAAGTTCAGTTCTGGGAGACAGCTGAGCTATGGGACAACCGGTGTAAAGTTTAGGCTGAGGTGTCAGCAGGCATGTTGAACAGTGCACTCACACCCGAAATAGCAGGAATTCAGTGCATTCCCCGATCCTCTTTCAAACCAATTTCTATGTTGAAAAAAATGGAAGTTTGCACATGGCCCCTCATCTGAGGGTGAAGTCAGATAACCTGTGACTCAGTTGACTGAAAAAGCAGTCACCTGCCACTATCACCCTCCCCCCAAGACACTAATGAAAGAAAATGGAAAAATCAGTAGAGGAGCCAACTGATTCATAAAAATCAATTGAAGCAGCATGAGATAAGGAAAAAGCTTAAATTTTAAAAAATGCAGTTAAGGCCATCAGACAATTCCAAATGAAAATAAATATCTTTAAACAAGACTCTGTGTAACCTTGGGTAATTGCATTGGGCAGGATTTGACCACAAAATTCATGGTTAAAATCCAGAGGGATCTCCTTGGCCAGGGACACATTATAACGACCCACAAGAGGCAAAAGGAGCGATCTGAGCATCAGCACACTGGACAAAGGCTTGGGGAGGATGGACCAACAGGCATGGAAGCTTCCCCTTTTACCATGACACACACTGCCCACAGCTCCCTACCCCGACAGCTAGAGCTGGTGTGGAAGCCAGCAGAGCACATAGTCAATAGGCAATTACAGTAATCGACTCTTGGAGGAAGTGACATAAGTGTAAAATAGCGTACTCCCAGTTGGTCTGTGGTTAACATGACAACTTGGACGTGATTCCCTCCATGGAAGCAAGGACAGCCTAGTCACTTGGAGTAAAAATGGATAAAAGAGTGTCCTCTTCTATCCGTCGTGCCCAAGCTCTCAGTTAGTATCAGCTGAAGAGGAAATCTAGGATGGAAGGAATAACTGCATATACCTTGAAATAAAAAAAGCATGTGTTGAAAATACCAAATATTTGCAAAAGCCCTCACATATACATTAATGCACTCAATCCTTTATGAAGCAGTTGTTAGCATGGGCCCTACTGTATCCCTTTTTGACAAGGACACAGGCTCAGAGTGGTAAAACAGCCTTTTCAAACAAACTGGGTAGCAGACGTCAGATTTGAGCTCACGAGTTTTCTGAACTTAGATCCTAAGCTCCTCCAACCATGAGAAGAATAAGATAATTAACTGGGGCTGCAGGGGAGGCAAAGTGATGCATGGGTGTACAATCAAAAGAGATTAATGAAAAGCTTATTAGATCCAACCTTAGGCATTAATCATGGCCTCAAAACTCAACACCACCTCAGTCGCTATGGCTGTCGCTCCTTTGCGTACTCAAGAGTGTGGAGACTCTCCAGACCTTGGCTGTTAATGGACTCACAGAGGGAAGAAAGACTTCTACCTGCACCTTGGGATTCAAGAGATAGTAGCAGCAAACTAAGAGAGGTGAAGATTTTAAACGTGGTTTGGAAAATGAGGCTTGGTAGAACAAGTTAGAAGGAGAGCCATATATGACAACCGTGATGGGAGAGAGTCATACCTCCCCAATGGGGTGGAGATTGGGAATTCCCAAGGTCTTGTTGTTAAGGAAGCTAATTTTAAGTTACAGAGGAAAATGGAGGTGATAATTACAGCCCTTGGAAGATAAGATCAAGTGTATTGGAACCAAGGCTTCGTGTCAGAAATAGGGGAGAACATGGAAAAGCAAGCTATTCTAAGGGGAGAAAATGTCTTGGCAGACAGGAAATCTCATGTTCCTGGTAGAGGCTGAAGCTCTAGAGAAAGGAGTCAGGCATCATCCTGGCTAAGGGGTAAGAAGCCCAGCATGGGCCACGTTGCGGCATAAGGACTTCTTAGTTGCAGCATGCATGTGGGATCTAGTTCCTCAACCAGGGATCAAACCCCCGCCCCCTGCATTAGGAGCCTTACCCACTGGACCACCAGCGAAGTCCCAGCCTGTTTCTTTATAGCCTCTATTCTGAGAGGATGTTTCCCTGGAAGGCAAGAGCACCTGTTCTGGGCAGTGACATGGGGCAAAACCCTCCACCCAGGTGCCAACACAGGCCATTTCTCTGGTGCATTTGTACGTGACAAAGACCTAATCCTGGCCAGAGCTTTTTCTAGTTATAGTATGTAACCAAAGTGCCTGCTAGATTGCAAGTCAACATGGGAGCTGGGAAAAGAAAATAAATTTTTGAACGCCGTGCAGTTAGGATGGTACTTATAATCTGTGAAAGATAGCATGGCGATAGAAAGCATGCTAGCCTTGGGAAAATAAAGACAGTGTCAATTTACATATTCTTCATCATCATCATTATCGCATTAACATTTATTGGGTTCTTACCTAGTGTCAGGTTTGATGCCAGGATCTTTGTATGGGTTATCTCATTTCCTCCTTCAATGGGTCCAGTGGATTAGGTATGAGTATTATCTCCATTTTGAAGATGAGAACACTGAAGCTTATTTAGGTAGGAGATGCTTAGGTAAGTGATTTGCCTGAGGTCAGGTGAGCTCGCTATTAACCAGTCAGACCCAGAGTTTGAAATCACGCTGCTGTCCTTTCTGAAAGGGCCACAGCTTACAAACTGGTGACTTGAGCCAAACTAGTTCACCTCTCTGAAGTCATCTAAAAACATTCCAATGATAGTAATCCAGCCGCCGTCACAGGGTTGTTGTGAGGATCAAGAAAATAAATAAAAATCACTTTGTTAACTTACCACACACAAAACTAATTACTATTATTGCTAGCTTACTTACAAAAAGAATAAAGGACACATTTATTGTAGGGTAATTAAAATGGGAGTAAAGGAACAAGAGTAGTACAGAAGGCCTAGGGTAAAGTGAGTTACTGCAACTGAGACATGAACAAAATAGCTTGGAGCGTCCCAAAAATCAAGGCAAAAAAGGGAAACAGTACCTTTCATAGTGCTCACTAGCTTATCAAAGAAGGAATGCCATACTGTCAGGGAAGACCAACCTCTTGCACTACATTCCAAGGATAATTTATCCCCTTATTATTCTATAAAGGATATTAAACAACACAGTAGAGGCTGCTTGTGGTGATGACTTTACAAAAATTTCAGGAAAGTTTTTTTGAGTGACCTTACTTATATAAACCGAGGGCTTAATTGTCATTCCAGGAAGGTGTTCCAATAAGTTAAAATGATACAGCCAATGCATGTGTAGTTTTCTGCTACCTCATAGAGAAATAGAATCTATCTGAAGAAGAGTTTATAATTTGATCTCCGTAACATTAGAAGGATTTTCAGTATAGAGCCTTTTCCTTTGAGGACATGGGTCCAAGATTTCTCTAAAACGATTCCATCTTCTGCCTCCCGATATACAAATAGAGGACTTCTCCAAGACGATTGTTCTTAGCCTTCTTTACGAGAGGTGTATATGGTAGGGAACTATATTCAATATCCTGTGATAAACCATAATGGAAAAGAATATGAAAAAGAATAAATGTGTATAACTGAGTCACTTTGCTGTACAGAAGAAATAAACACAACATTGTAACTCAACTATACTTCAATAAAATGTATAAAAAAGAAAGAGAGAGGTGCATATGGGACCATATGCCAAGGAGAGAGGTCCATCCAGTGAAGGCAGCCCAAACAGCTGCAGAGGGAAGTGAGATCAGTGAGGCAGGTGAGACCAGGAGGAGGCAGGTGGCTCCCCTGGGCACCCAAGAAGCTGCCAGATAGAAGAAGGCATAGGCTTGGTTTCCATAGCTGCAAAAACCAGGGTAAAATGAACAAGTGGAAACTCCCCAGAGATCCATTGATTCTATCACAGCCTCAGGTAGCAGTTATTGTGCCTTAGATGCAACTCTTGGGTGACTTTCCTTCTGAGAAGTTAACTTGTATTCAGATTTTCATGGCTATGACATCTCTGGGGGATTGGGTGGGAAAAAGGAAGCTAACCTGGAGGAAATAGAAGCACTTTCCTCCCTTTCTTCCTCTACTCTGAGCTTTTGGAAAGCAGCATAGCACAGTGTTGAAGGCGTGGGTTCTGCCACTAAATTCCCAGGGTTCCAATCCAGCTGCTGCTGTTTACTGAGAACAATAGTAATACTTGGGGTTGAACTGGTTGTTCAGTTCTCACCTCAGATCCATTTCTATCCTTCTCTGCTGTACTCGATACCCAGGGGGCTGAAGTTTATGGACTCTATCACCCAGCTCAGGGCCCTCTGAATTCCACTGGAATTCAGCCAACAGAAAAGTGAGAAGAGAAGGGTCAGGGTATTTATTAACGTTCAATACCTTCACTCTGCCTACACTCAGTGAGGTCCTAATTGGCGCAGTGGATGCAGTCCTCGACAGCCACAGCTCCTGTGGGGCAGCCACAGCTTTCACCCCTAGATTCTAAATACACTGTTACCCTCCTTGACCTTTCCCATTGTTGTGATGAGCAGTAATGATTCTCATTGTCTGTAGTCTGTGGGTTCCGTGCCATTCTTAGATGATTCCCTTAATCCAGATGACACATCCACAAGAGTAAATAGCTCTTTTACTTAACTCTCTTCACTTACACCCTTTGTTTCAGGCCACCTGTTTTTCTAGCAGGGACGCTGATTGATACAAGGTTGTAGGGAGGTTAATGTGCTTAGTGCCTGACACATAGTAAGTGCTCAATACATGTTGGCAGTTATTATGAGCAGTAGCAGCCCAGGCCCTCCTTAGCCCCAAGGGAAATACAGAAGTTTTTTCTTATCTCTATTGTTGGAGCCATCCCAGAACAAGAAGTTCTGCCTGGTGAACCATTGGGTTCAATGATGGGAACAGATGAGCTGAAAAACTAAGAGAGGGAGTTTATCCTGAAGCGAGAAAAAGGATAGCTTAGGGTTGGAAACCTCCTCAGACATGAGCCCTGACAGCAAGTGCTGGGGCCAGAGGATGAGGTGAAGGCTGCTGGGACGGAGCCCCCAGGAACAGTGACTGGCTAAGAGGAGCCATCCAACACCCAGGCAGGGAAGCGCTCTCCAGGCAGCTGCCCTTGTATTTTGAGATGGGAATCTCCCACCATTGGTTCAATGACAGTGTGAATCCTCCCTACCACACCTTAGGTCACATGTAAGGAGACCCTTAATGGGAGAGAGATGAGCTCCAGTATCTGTGATTTGGAGACAGGCTTGGTGCGAGCTGGGGACCCAGGGGAGAGGATACTCCTATCACTTGTGGAAGAACTTCTAACTGTTGGAGTTGGCCCAAGAGAAACTTTGCATTGGTGGAGATGGTTCCCCACCACTAGAAGACCCACTATGTCAGAGAAAGGTTGTGTCAGTTGGAGTCCTGGGAGGAAGCAGATGACACAGTCAAAGTGGGTAATCAGTGCAGAGTTGAACACAGAGGCTGTTTACAAGGTGTGGGCAGGTGGTAGCAGCAGCCAGCTCAGAGGGGCCCATGACAGCCCATGGTGCGTGCTCCTTCCCAGCTCTGCCTGCCTTGAGCAACTTCGTGTTGGTAGTTTGACATCTGCCATGATGGAGCATTTACATCAAACACCACAAATCAGGCTGTTGGGTTTTGTTTTTTGTTTTTCATTTTTGTTTTTGGAGAGCTGGTTTAGCAGTGCATCGCCATAAGAAGTATCCCAGGGCTATTAAGAGCTAGAAAGTGTTACCACTTCTAGGCTTGAAAGAACTAGGAGAGGTAGCAAATACCAGAACCTCCAGGCAGAGAGCTGTGAAGGCAAGACCTCTGGACAGAATCTGAGGTCTTTGGTAGAGAGACAGACGTAGCCCATGGCTACCACCAAGGGAAGGAGCCAGGGAAATATTTACCAAAGTACGCTCTCCTACTGCACGGCTCCCATTGGCCAAACACAGTGAGAACCAGAAGGGTAGGAAGCCAGTGGCTTGAATTCATACAGGCCAGTCTCCTGGGTCTGGACAGTGAGCGTTGCAGAACAGATCTGGAGCAAAAACAGCAATCATGCAACCCCCCTGGTAGAGGAAATTCAAGCACTGTGATGAGAGTGGAGATAGGGGCTGGACCTGGGAATTTTGAGCTTCTTGCAACCCAAGAGCCTAGGATAACAAGAAAGGTTTTCCCAAGGTCCAAGGGTTCAGGCAGGGGTTGAGATGTTTGAGGTGAAGGGCAGGGTGCCATGGAAGGCAAAGAAGGAACTCCAACTGTGTAGAAACCAATTTGCCTGCCTCAGTCTGGTCCAGCGCAGCATAACAGCATCCACGTCGGAATTTGACTAAGGACCCCCCGCTTCTGGAAACACGGCCCTTGAGTCCTTGGAATTCATAATGAATCCTTTTTCTTTGGCTTCTGTTATTTAGCACATTTCAGACTGGAAGAGAAACATAAACATTTTCATGCCACATCTAATACAATTATAAGGTCATTACACATTTTGTAGTGCAAAACAGCTGTTTCAAAGATTCTTATTAGAATTTAACAGAGTTTTATTTGTTTGGGGCAAAAAAAGCAATCTTTTAAATTATGATTTAATGAGACTGTTAAATGTTCATCACCAAGTGGTTACTTACTAAAGCTGCATGGAGCTTGGCTATTTGAGTTCAGAAGAGGTTAACAACTTTTCTCTCCACTCCAGCCCTACACACACACAAACACACACACACACACACACACACACACACACACAAGAACAAATCCACATGTTTTTCTCTAAACCCTCTTTTCTCCCAAATTATGACCCATTCTTTTAAGGACAAACTTTATAAAGCTAAATAGATCTAAACTCCAAATTTCTGTGGCTGAGTGGCTTTTAAGTCAAATTCATGAGTCTTTGTAAAAATACCTTGGCTTCTAAAAATTATCTTCCCAGCACCTTTAAAGAGGGATGTGTTTGCATTGCAATTTACCAAATGATAAAATGTCTGTTACCAGCCCTAATATTTGGGGTTCTATATATACAGGTTCTTGTGGTTTTTAGAGTATTTCTCACTAGATAGAGAAACTTGACATACAACCCTCTTTTCTGGGGTGAGTGTTATGGGTAGAGGGAGAGGAAAGATTTTGCCTGATGACCTACCAGTGATCTAATACAGATGTGTCGTTTTGTCAGTCTGCAATACTGTGGCAGTTAATCCACCAGCATTTATAATAATTGCTGTATCCTGCAGAAGCTGTACTGTGATACAGTGTATCCCTGGAATTCATAAGTAGGTTGTTTAAATGCAAAATAATTATTAAGCACTCATTCTTGGAATTCATCCTGAGATAAGTAGCCCTTAAGAAAATGTCTAATACAAAATGACATTTGGGTTTTAGAATATATAACCTTTTGTATTAATGGTATCCCAAGGTGTTTTACATAGTAATTGGATGGTAGTGTGGTAAGTGTTTCACTAAATGAAATGGCTCTTGGGACTGAAGTAGAGGTTTAGCTATTCTTGGATTTCAAGTTGGATTTCATTGACTACGGCGAGGTGAGGGGGAATGCCAGGCTGTTTAACAGTAGCCCAAGGCCTTCCTGAAACTTCACTAAAAATATCAGGAAGCAGAAGGTGTCTCAGAGGTAAAGAGACCAAACACCTCTATGATAGGTAAGGGACCTGGGTACAAAGGTGAGTTAGTGGCCCACACAGGGCTGGAAACCAGGTCTCCTAACTGAGAGGACCTGAGGCATAATATTCCTTCAGGGTTCACATTCCTCTCTGTCTACTAGGTCCTAGCTAGGTAACTCAGAGCAAGTGAGCAAGTTCCTTAATATTGGTCGGACTCCATTTTGTCATCCACAAAATTAAAATAAGTTAATCTGCCAGAGTCAGGGGAGAAATAAAAGTTATATATATACAAATTACTTATACACACACACACACAGTCAGTTCCGAACATCTTCGGTACTGATTTGCATCACTCTTTATATTAATGCTGTTATGTTTTACAATTACAACTTATAATTAGGCAAATATGACTTATCCGACTTTCCATGTCCAAGTCTCAGCACTCCACCCGCACATCGAAAAACAAACCAAAATGCAGTTAGATGCCGACTAGATGCTAAATAGAAAGTTTGTAATTTATTGTCTCATCGAAGATTACATTGTGCAAGTGAATTGATCTCGTGTCAGTCATGGACGTCTTGAGACTAGATGTACGTCAAACTTGGAGAAGATGAATGTAGATGCTAACTTGATATGTTTGGTGGGGGAATGTCTTAAATTGCAATGGGTGGGTGTTAAAAAGTACAACCACACAGCAACAGGCTGAGAGAGAGATTGCCGGGCATATTTGAACAGATAATACTCTGAACTTTTTGTACACTAGAATATATATTTATATACATAAATATCCTTATAGATTGACCACTGCCACCCAATTTAGATTTATGGAAGTTCATATTGAATCCTTAAAAAGAATTAAGAATAATTACCAATTTACCGAAGGGGTCACAACCAGCGGGTTCTTTGAAGTATCTCATCTCCCTAGTGTGAGTAAAGTATGATTTGACTTGTTTTAAAATCAATTTACAAGTAAAATTTTCAGGAACACATCTGCTAGGTAAAGCAAGTTCTGCCAGTATCCTGCAATGAAAGTGACAGTGATATGTTCAGTTTCTGTAATGGATAAAATTATGTGAGCAGAGAACATAATTATATATCTTAGAAAGCTCCTAGAAATACTTATAAACCTGGATTTTAAAAATCACATTTTAGATTTCTAAATCAGTATATGAAACTGTTCAGCATTTACCTCTTTCTTTGGATTGGCCACCTTTGAGACACCGGTTGGGTCATCCCGCAAATACTATGGAAAACCTACTAACGACCGCACTCTGGAAGCTGTTAGAAAAGCTACAAAGCTTTTGCACTCTGGTGACCTAATTTAATCCCTGGACAGCTCTATGGACTGGAATATTGTTATTCCCATTCTACCGACAAGGAAATTAAGGCCCAGAAAAGTAAAGCCATGGATCCAAGCTCACGAGGCCGGAATTCTGGGCTGGCTTCACTGTTGTGGCCTCTCCCTTTGCGGAGCACAGGCTCCGGACGCGCAGGCTCAGTGGCCATGGCTCACGGGCCCAGCCGCTCCGCGGCATGTGGGATCTTCCTGGACCGGGGTACGAACCCATGTCCCCTGCATCGGCTGGCAGACTCTCAACCACTGCGCCACCAGGGAAGCCCCCTGCCTATTTCTTAAAGCACAACACTGCCCCTTCTCCCACTGCCCTGGTTCAGAGCAGCACCATCTTTCACCCCAAGTAGCACAGCACCTCTTCTTCCGGTCTCTGCCTCCAGCTTTGTTCCAGTTCACACATCACAATTCTGACCTTTCCGCTCTCTGCCCCAAACCCTAAGTGGCTTCTTATTACCCACAGATAAAGTCCAAACTCTGTAACATGAATTCCAGACTCTCCGCCATCTGTTCCCCATATATGTCTCTACCCTTATTTTCACTCCTCCCTGCTTTGCATGTTTCATTCCCAGCCACGCAGTCTGACTGTAGGTCTCTGCAAACACTACATATGTCACCTTACTGCTTGCTTCTGTGTCTGTTCTCCCAGAAATGCCTTCCTCTCCTCTTCTTCTGGCTCACTCCTGCTTTGCCTGGCTATCGCCTCCAAGGACCCTTCTCTGCCCTCCCCCCATCTCCCTCAGTGGGCTTTGCTGAGCCTCCCCAGGGCTTTCGTAATCCTCTGTTATGGCCCTTGATGCATTATTCCATGGGCATGTAATTGACTGGATGTGTCCCTCGACATCAGAGACTCTGGGATCATCTTTTTCTCCCCAGAGCCTCACTCAGGGCCTGGTCCACATTAGGTGCTCAGTAAATATTTGTTGGATGGATACGTGCATGCATTAGTGAGTAATGAAACGTAGGCCAGGGCTCTTAAATGTAAGTGCAGTGTAAGTCTAGCTCTCATTTCAATATGCCAAAGCTCTGAGTAACAAAAGACAGTGAGCACTACCACCCACACCCCTGCCTCAGAAACTCACAGACCCAACAGGCATGGGACATTCAGACCCAGAACTAGAGAGAAATGGCAGCAAGGGGTGCTGCCTCAAGGGCTCATGGATTCCTTGTAGCACCATACCCTCGGGGAGCTCTAGGGAAGAGCCCTTCCTTGCCGCTTCCTGGCTTCTGGTGGTTCCCAGCAGTCCTTGGGGTTTCCTGGTTCGTGGCTGTGTCACTCCAATCTCTGCTTCTGTTATCACATGGTCTTCCATCTGCAGAGACCTTCTATCTAAATAAGGTCACATAATATTTCACATTCTGAGGTTCCAGTGGATATGAATTTTGCAGAGACATCATTCAACCCACAGAAGAGATGTCTCTCAGTTCTTTCTCCAGATGGTTCCATTTACAAAGTGGTTACCAAGACCCTTCTTTATCCCCCGCCCAAGCCCCGGTTGGAATGTCTGCAGAACTTAGCTGGACTGGATGCCTTTCCCTTGAACCCCCGGTATCCCATAACTGGGATCCCAATAACCCATACCAGACTTTCTTTTTTATTTATTTATTTATTGGCTGCATTGGGTCTTAGTTGCGGCACGCGGGATCATCGTTGAGGCACGCAAGATCCTTCACTGCAGCGTACAGGCTCCTCATTGCATCACACGGGCCTCTCTCCAGTTGTGGCGTGTGAGTTTTCTCTTCTCTGGTTGTGGCGTGCAGCCTCCAGGGCACATGGGCTCTGTAGCTGTGGCGTGCGGGTTCCAGAGCATGTGGGCTCTGTAGTTTGTGGCACGCAGGCTCTCTAGTTGAGGCGCGCGAGCTCAGCAGTTGCAGCATGCAGGCCCAGCTGCCCTGCGGCATGTGGGATCCCAGCTCCCCGACCAGGAATAGAACCCATGTCCAATGGGAAGGCGGATTCTTTACCACTGGACCACCAGGGAAGTCCCTACCAGACTTTCTTGCTATCAGCCCCTCTTTCTTCTGGACTCCAGCCATCTTCCTATCCCTTCCTTCTGTTTGGATGATACTCTGAACTACAGTGGCCTCACTCAGGACTTTCATCTCATGGTACTTTGCATCCTCCTCCCGTTCCCCTCACAGACTGGCCCCCATATTCAGAGCAACCACAGACATATGTCCACGGATGTGCTCCCAAGCCCTGCCCTGGTTCCCCACCCTGACACTTGACCTTGCCTAGGCTGCAGCTCTGATGGATTCCAGTCCTGGCATTCTCCAGCCTGGCTTACCTCACCTCTCACAAAGCCCTGCTTCTAACCAAGAAATATATTTTCCCTGAAGTAATTTTTCCCTTCCTGAAATCCCCTATGACTGTTGCAGATCTCATTTATAAACTGAAATAGTCCAGGTAACAAGTTCAGAATGTACTAACACTTTAGCATCATAACCTGTTAGAAGGGAAAAGATTCTTGGTCGTCTTCCTCTTTTAAGATGTTTTCTGTTGGTCAATCTGCATGCTTCCCTCTAGGGCCCCTCTTTAAAATACTTATAGAGGCAAAGGCAGAGGATTCAGCTATATTTGTACAATCGTTGCTGGCGTTATACAGGAGACAGATGTGGATTTCATCAGCACAGTACCTATAGTCTTTTAGAAATGGACCTGCTTATGAATGTGAGGTATGAAATACATCTGAATGTACTCTTCACCTAAAAAAAAACAAAAAACCCCAGCAAGTTTCACACCAGAAACTTCTTCCTGTATCAGGCAATGGGGTGAGATGAGGTTCTGACAAAAATGGTAGGTATTACATAACACTCCCGTCTTCTTACAGATGCATGCGCAGCTTTAAAATAGAAACGGGAAAGTGGTGCATTGTCTGCAGAAGCAAACTATTTGCGGGAGGTTAGCAACATTCCCATTGCCCACAATATGAAAGTAACAAATAAGAAGGGGATGAAAAAGATCCCTATTGGGCATCTCGGAGTGATATCAGAGAAAGAATGCTGGTTAGACATCATTTAGGAGAGTTTCAGTGGTCAAAGGAAGAGTTTCCATCACCTTGAGGGATCAGCTCTCCTTGAGTCAGGAGAATCTGTCCCTGTGTCCAGAAGCCACTTTGTAAATTGTACCATCTATAGAAAGGATGTACAGGGTGGAATAGTGTCTCCTAAAAATTCATGTATACCTGGAACCTCAGAATGTGATCTTATTTGGAAACAGGGTCTTTGCAGATGTAATTAGTTAAGATGAGGTCATACTGGATTGGAGTAGGTCCTAAATCCAATCAGTGGCTGGTGTCCTTATAAGGAGAAGGCCATGTGAAGACACACAGGGAAGACCAGGAGATGACAGAGGTTGGAGTGATGCAGCTACAAACTAAGGAACTCCAAGGATTGCTGGGAGCCACCAGAAACTAGGAAGCGGGAAGTAAGGATTCTCCTGTTTTAAACCATCAATTTGTGACAATTTGTTACTGCAGCCCTGGGAAACTAATCTACCACCCAACCCATTTTCACAACTAGGTAAGAATAAGCTCTCTTGCTACTGCCCCCCACGAAGATGCTGCCCCAAGTCACACAAGTGCCCTCTCTGTTCACCTATCTGCCTTGCTCATTCCCACCCCCAGGCTCCGGTTCACACTCTGGCATTGCCCTGTCTCCTTATCCACCAAGTCTAGTTCTTTCAAGACCTCGCTCAAGGCCTCAGCTCTCGCTCAAGGCCTCAGCCCTCATCAGGCTCAAACTGACTATTTTAGGGTGTCCTTCTGCTTCTCTGTTAATTGTTTAGACCAATGATTTGGGCCCACTGCTGTCAATTTTGACCCCTCTCCAAATTCCAACTTCCTGCCCTTCCTCCAGACACCCCCTGCTCCCTCAGCCTTGGGAAGGCTCTGCACTCCCAAGAGACACTCACTGAATTTGTACTGAATTTGTGTCATATGTCTAGTGGGTCAACGGCCCAACAGAAAATTTTATAGCATTTCATATAGCCCTGTGGGGCTTGCTGCAGTGCTGGAATGCAGATCCAAACATGCTGTACACCTAAAGTGGGTTTAGAAGCTG
The DNA here is from genome assembly GCF_964270905.1 of Leucopleurus acutus. Lineage (NCBI taxonomy): Eukaryota > Metazoa > Chordata > Mammalia > Artiodactyla > Delphinidae > Leucopleurus > Leucopleurus acutus. The sequence continues at coordinate 130,493,175 of NC_139142.1, read as the reverse complement.
GTTTGGCATTGTGGGAAAGCAACATCACCTTGGAGACCCAAGGTGAAGAGCCAAAGCCTTTGCTACTTATTAAGTATTGTAAACGAATTAGAGGTGCCAGAAGGCAAATGACTTCCTCCCGCATTGGCACGTCTTAATTCGGGGCCCATCTTTGAGCTTATGTCCCCTGTTAGACTGTTGGTTCCATCCAAATGCACTGTCTTTGTGGGCAAGGAGAGGGTTAGGTGCGCTGCTGAGGCTCAAATTCGGGAATTTTCAGTGGGAGCATAGCAGAGGGGAACACACCACTGGAACCCATGAAGCTAATCAGGAGAGATGTTCTCTGCCCTCCATAGAGTGCCCTGTCCCTTGCGTCTCAGATCCAGTTCCTCACGGGCCCCTGCTGTAGCCTAGAGTCAGACCCTGCTCCCCACCATCAGCTGCTGCTGCCAAGAGAGAGGAAAGGGTGGGCAGGAAGTCAGCAGCCTGCCTGCTCCCTCTAAGCAGCCTGTTATGCCCCTGGGCCCCTGCTCAGGGCACCCACCACTCCCAGGGGTGGCGCACCCTTAGCATTAGTCCCAACTTTCATCAGAGAACTCCACAAAAGAGTCTTCCGTCTAAATCCTGCTGCTTCCTTTGAGATATTTCTCATCGTTTCTTCTAGGCCGTTGTTAATTTCCAGTGTTGCTGCGATTTTTTGGGGGTGGTGGTGTGGGGAGTGGGGATGGTTTTCTTTCATTTCTAGGGCTTTAAAGCAGGAAGGGAAGGGCATTGTGTGTGCTCAATCTACCACGTGATCAGGAAGCCCCAGGCAAATTATTTAACTTCTCTAAGCTTTGTTATTTTAATCTATAAAATTAGAAAAATGACAGTAGCTATCCCATAAATACGGATTCAATGAGATAATGCACGAAAATGCATAATACAATGGCCACACACAGAAGTGGCATAGATATTACAAATGCATAAGCTTTGATGAATCACCTGACTTCTCTGAGCCTCAGGTTCCTCGTCTGTAAAATGGGGTCATAATAATGACTTTGTATCTGACACCAGTCAATGTGGTGGTCTTTCTACTTTTCTCCTGAAAAACCTGCACTCCAGCCACAGGGACCCATTTGATGTTCCTCACACAGTTCATTGTTTCCGGCTACTGAATTATGCTTTTTGATCTGATATTCACACCGTGCCTGTACTTTCCTGCCTAGGGGAACACTACTCATTACCGAGGTTACTCAAATCTCAGGTTCTCTGGTAAACCTTCTCCTTCCTTCAGTCATTCATCAAGAATTAGTCACTGAGCATCACGCGAGGCTAGGAGCTGAGAATTCAGCAGTGAACAGAGTATACAAGACCCTAGCTCTCATAGAGATATATTTTTAAAAATAGGCTTTATTTTTTAGAGCAGTTTTAGGTTTACAGCAAAATTGAGAGGAAGGTACAGAGATTTCCCATATACCCCCTGCCCCTATACATGCGTAGCCTCTTCCATTTTCAATATCCCCCACCAGAGCAATACGTTTGCTACAATTGATGAACCTATATTAACACCTCATTATCACCCAAAGTCCATAGTTTACATTAGGGTTCACTCTTGGTGTTGTACATTCTATAGGTTTTGACAAATGTATAATGACATGTATCTATTATGGCATCATACAGGGTAGTTTCACTGCCCTAAAAATCCTCTGTGGTCCACCTATTCACCCCTGCTTCCCACTAACCCTTGGCCACCATGGATCTTTTTTTTTTTTTTTTTGCGGTACGCGGGCCTCTCACTGTTGTGGCCTCTCCCATTGCGGAGCACAGGCTCCGGACGGGCAGGCTCGGCAGCCATGGCTCATGGGCCCAGCCGCTCCGCGGCATGTGGGATCTTCCCAGACCGGGGCACGAACCCGCGTCCCCTGCATCGGCAGGCGGACTCTCAACCACTGTGCCAACAGGGAAGCCCCACCACGGATCTTTTTAACATCTCCATAGTTTTGCCTTTTCCAGAATGTCATTTGGCTGAAATCACACTGTATGTAGCCTTTTCAGATAGGCTTCTTTCACTTAGTAATATGCATTTAAGTTTCCTCCATGTCTTTTTGTTACTTGATAGCTCATTTCCTTTTACCTTGGAATAATATTCCATTGTCTATATATACCACAGTTTATCCAAGATGCCAAAGGACATCTTGGTTGCTTCCAGGTTTTGATGATTATGAATAAAGCTGCTATAAACATCCATCTGTGTGCAGGTTTTTGTGTGGACATAAGTTTTCAACTCCTTTGGGTAAATACCAAAGACCACAATTGCTAGAATGTATGGTAAGAGTATTTTTGGTTTTGTAAAAAATGGCCAAACTGTCCTCCAAAGTGGCTGTACCATTCTGCATGGTACACCATCAGTGAATGAGAGTTCCTGTTGCTCCACATCCTTGTCAGCATTTGGTGTTGTCAGTGCCCTGGATTTTGGCCATTCTAATAGGCAGGTAGGGGTATTCCATTATTGTTTTAATTGGCATTTCTCTAACGATGTCTCACCTTTTCACGGGAGCTAATATTTTAGGGCTGGCAATTCGGTCTCTCCTCTACAGAGCACAGAGTTCTCCAGAAGCTCCATACATCCCTTTATCAGTGTTTTCTCCTGCAGGCTGGCAGGCTTTGGAGCAGGGCTGTCAACTTTCATTTTCTTATTCCACAGAGCACTTGGCACAGAGTAGGTGCTCAATAATTGTATGTAAGGTGCCTGCATGTTGAAAGATTGGTTGAAAATTTGATCAGCGTGCTGGTTTAGGGGATTCATGGCAATGGGCAAGAGTAAAAAGATGTGCAGCAGCATTTGTGAAATAATAAGCAACAGGCATGTATGCCAGTGTTTGGATCAAGTGCTGCTCTCAAAAACTGCGAGTTGACTTCTGGCCAGAACCCTCTTGGAAGTTTCCTTATTCTGCAAGTGCAGCTCTTTTCCTTTGCTTGACAGGGGAGTGTATTGAGCGCTCCCAGATGGGCCTTTCCCCAAACAGGACCCACTGGGGCCCAAATGAATCAAGTTGAAGGAGGGTGAGCAGAGTCAGCAGCAAGAGAAAGTCTTAGCTGCAAGGTCAAACCTCATCTGAAAACAGGCACAATGGAGGACAGGCAGTTTTTCTCAGATCATTGTACAAGGAAAAGGGATATTTCCTTCCTTTGCTGGTGAATACCTTCTCACTATATGACTAAATAATACTCTTGTGATTGATTCCATCTCCCACCTGAGATGAGATCCCAGGAGAATTCTGGCAAAATCCTGGAACCCAGTGTTGCAAGACCCAGTTTCCAGCCCTACCACCACTCTAGACAACTCAGATGACCTCGGACTCCTGACCTCTCTGTGCCTCAGTTTCCAGATCAAATAAAATGGACATGGTGAAGACTTCACCCTGGGTGTGTGGTCATGAAGAAGTATGGCAGTTAACTTGAAATGCTTTGAAAAACTGTAAAGCACCCTACAAAAGCAAAGCATTAATATTTCCCTCTTAGAAGCAAGTTCTTAAAGTGACCCCTTGCCTACTCAGCATCTTTTTCTCTTCTCTGTCTCTGCTGCAGGAAGCAGCACCTGAAAAACAGGGAGAAAAAAGCAGAGAATGCAGACTTGAGGGAACCGATGGCCTCTACGAAAGGAAAGGAGCAGAGAAGCTAGAAAATGAAGGAATCAGTAGTTCAGCACAAGGACAGGGAGGAATACCTGACCTTGTTTACAATGTTGTGCCTCATTCAGAGCACATTCCCACACTGTTTTTTTTTTTTTTTTCTCACAAGAGCTGGTTGAGTCTATCTAGGTCAGATAGATATTCTGTTCCATATGAGTGACAAACTGAGGCCTAAAGAGGATAAGTGACTTGTGTGAAGTTCACAGAAGTTCAGAGTGGAGTGGGGAATACAAGAAAAATCTCCTAAATCCCAGCCTGGAGCTTTTTCCAATACAGCCCACCATGCTGCAGTATTAGGCAAGAGAGAGTGCGCCTTGGTCCTACGGTCCCTGAACTGAGAAGGATCCTGGGAGACAGTCTTATTAGCTTCTGGAATCTTAATAAACCACTTTGAGATCGTGATGAATCTCTGTAAAACCCAGCTTCCAGGAAAATGCATGCACCTCACTCCAGTTTTAACATACAAGTTCAAGGGCTTGCTTGAAGCCATTTTACAGATCTGGAGTTGAGTCCCTCTTCTAGGGTGTACTTAGAGACATGTTCTAAGCAAAGAGGTGAAACATTACTGACTGCTTAGGGGATAACTGACAGGTAAGGGAGTCATTTTGGGTTTTTCTACTTATAATACCTCAACTAACATACACATTTCAAAAAGGAACTGATTTTGAAAACAGGAAAATAAAAAATAGACTTTGATCCAAGCAGCCTGTCCCAAGAACTTCCAAAACGTGAGTTACACATCCAATTTTTTTTTTTTTTTTTTTTTTTTTTTGTGGTACGCGGGCCTCTCACTGCTGTGGCCTCTCCCGTTGCGGAGCACGGGCTCCGGATGCTCAGGCTCAGCGGCCGTGGCTCATGGGCCCAGCCGCTATGCGGCATGTGGGATCTTCCCAGACCGGGGCATGAACCCGTGTCCCCTGCATCGGCAGGCGGACTCTCAATCACTGCGCCACCAGGGAAGCCCCACATCCAATTTTTAAAAGACTTCAAAGTAGACCCGAAAGGTTATTAATTTTAGAAATTGCCACTGTTATTACGATTATTGCTTTCGGAAATTATGACTTTTTCTGCAACTTTAGTCACTCTTTCTCTCTTAAACCTAAAATTTTAGCTAAGTAATGCTAGATAGGGAAGTTAAATGTAAAATACTGAATTTTCAAAACTCTTTGCTCAAGAAGGCAAAAACTGGTGGTTTAAAAGGTCAACAGCTACTAATAAGAATAGTTGTCTCCTGCTTGTAAATTGAAATCATGACAAGTTTAGAATGAATTTTGGTTGTGTTTTTTTTTCCTACAACCCAGTGTAAATTCTCATAGCCATTCCTTTAAGCCTTGAGTCCAAATATTTCTATACCATTTTTTATGTACAATCTAAATGTAAATTTATTTTAAAAAAAAAAGCACTGAGGAAGCTCTTGGTTCAGTGGTGTCTGAGCTTCATAATCCAAGATGTGTTTGGTTCATTTAATGTGAGATCTGTTTCCTGAGTAGAAATTCTTTTAAACCTGGGTATTTAAAAAATCTTGCCCAAAGTTAGGTCATCTACTTTCATGGCTAATGTGAAGCCCCTCCAGACTCTTTCCAGAGTTTCATTCCTTTACCTGAAAACTGGAGGTGCTCCTGGAATCCTTCACTTAAAATATCTGCAGCTGACATCTCTTTTCTTCTTGAAACTTATTCCTCAACTTCCAATTCCTACTGAAGTCACCATATTTGCCCAGGTATGCAGGTGATAAGCCCCTAAGATACCTTGGATGCTCCCATCCCTGTACCCCACCCATCCCTGTTCATTCCAGCCAGTTGCCAGGTCCTAAGTCGTCCATCTTCACAGCATCTCTCAACTGCCCATCACCTTCATTCTCACAGGTGCTCTCTAAGCTGCTACCTGGACTGATGTTACTGATTTTCCCACATCTAATATCGATGTGCTCTTTCTTGATGCTATATTTTTGAACAAAGCCCAAAACTAAACAAACAAAACAGCTCTAATCAAGTCATTCCTGTGCTCAAAACCTTCAAAAGCATTCTAAGATATATCCAAATTATTAAGCATGGCATTCAAAGCTCTCCAGGGCCTGGTTCCCACCTATATTTCTAGGCTTTTCTTCCATCTCCCAGTTATACACTCTAGACTCCAGTCATATTTTCCTGTTTTCTACTCCCAGGCTTCTTTCTGCTCCACTCTTTACTCCATGAGAGGAAGAGTGTGGGAGCTTCACTGCTTAGTTTTTCAAGTTCAGCCCATTACAAGCTGTTACACTGGGCAAGGCACACAACCTCTCTCTGCGTCTTGTTTGTAACAGGGGGATAATAACACAGATGCTATGAGGATGACTTGATTTAAGTATGTAAAACCCTTAGCAGAGTGCCACACACACAGGAAGATAGAAATAATTGTCAACTACTGTTATTATTTCCCCCCGATTTATTTTTATCCCAATTCCTGTCATTTTTCAGTGCCAAACACACGTCATCAATCTCTTGAAGTCTTCTCTCATCCTCAAAGGATAATCTTTCTCCTATGAACTGTCCCATGCCATTTTCTAACTCACATTTATTTGTATCCACACATTATCTCTGCCACCAAATTGTAAATTCCTTTTAGAAGCAGGATTTATTCATTCAGTTAATAGCACTTGAAGGCCTGCTGTATGCTGGGCTCTGTGTTAAGCACAAGATCAATATCTCATTCCTCTTTCTGTGTTTGCCAGCATCTAGCTCCGTAAGACATAGCTGGCACTTAATAAATATTTCTGTCACAAATGGATGATTATGCCCATTCAATTAATGATTTGGTAAGAACATAAATAATCTCTTTTCCCCAAATTGCGAGAGTGTGTAAGCCCCAATACAGTGAAATTAGTAACCTATTTTAAGACAAAACTTTAAAATCCTGTAATCTTAAGAGATGCTACCTTTTTTAATATTTTAAAATTTAATCATTTTATTTAACAAAATTCCTAGTTTTTTTTAGAACTTAAAAATATGCACAGGTTTATGGACTATTACTCAGCAATAAAAAGGAATGAACTAATAATACATGCAACAAGTTGGATGGATCTTGAGGGCATTATGCTAAGTGAAAAAGCCAAGTCTCAAAATGTAACATTCTATATGATTCCATTTATATAACATTCTCAAAAATGATGAAATTATTATTTTCTTAAAGATTTAATATTTGTATACATTATACTTCCTTTAAAGTTATTTTAAAATATTGGCTATATTCCCAGTGCCATACAATGTATCCTTGTAGCTTATTTATTTTATACATAGAAGTTTGTATCTCTTAATCCTCTACCCCATCTTGCCCCTCCCCCTTTCCCTCTTCCCATTGGTAACAGCTAGTTTGTTCTCTATATCTGTGAGTTTCTTTTTTGTTATATTCATTTGTTTGTTTTATTTTTTAGATTCCATATATAAATGATAGCATACAGTATTTGTCTTTCTCTGACTTATTTCACTAAGCATAATACCCTCTAGGTACATCTGTGTTGTTGCAAATGGCAGAATTTCATTCTTTTTTATGGCTTATATTCCATTGTGTGTATATATTTACACACACATATACACAACATCTTCTTTATCCATTCATCTATTGATGGACACTTGGGTTGCTTCCATATCTTGACTATTGTGAGTAATGCTGCTATGAACATTGGGGTGCATGTATCTTTTCAAATTAGTGTTTTCATTTTCTTTGGCTACATACCCAGGAGTGGAATTGCTGGATCATATGGTAGCTCTATTTTTAGTTTTTTGAGGAGCCTCCATACTGTTTTCCATAGTGGCTGCACTGATTTTACATTCCCACCAACAGTGTACAAGGGTTCCCTTTTCTCCACATCCTTGCCAACTTTGTTACTTGTAGACTTTTTGACATTAGCCATTCTGACAGGTGTGAGGTGATATCTCATTGTGGTTTTGATTTGCATTTCTCTGATGATTAGTGATGTTGAGCATCTTTTCATGTGCCTGTTGGCCATTTGTATATCTTCTTTGGAAAAATGCCAAAATGCCAAAATATTGAGATGGACAACATATTAGTGATTGTCAGGGGTTGAAATGGTGAGGGGAAGGGAGTGGGTGTGACTTGAGAAGGTAGCACAAGGGAGATATTTGTGGTGATGCTCTGTATCTTGATTGGGGTGATGAGTACAAGAATCTACACATGTGATAAAATGACAGAGCTATACACACACATTGCAGCAATATCAATTTCCTGGTTTCAGTATTGTGCTCTAGTTACATAAAGTGTGACCATTGGGTGAAACTGGGTGATGGGTACACTGTACCTCTCTATACAGTCTTTTCAACTTGCTGTGAATCTGTAATTACTTCAAAATTAAAAGTTAAAAAACTGTCCAGGTTTAAATAAGGAAGTTGTCTGGGCTCTTCTGAGAAATTAAAAGGAATCACCAAGTTTACTAGGGACCCGTGGGGCTGGGGCCTCATTGGAAGCATAAGCAACTTCATGGCAGACTCTCCTGTTGGTCCTGATGTCACTGCTCATCAGGGTTACTCTTGTCATCACAATACTCCTCTTTATACCTGTCACTACTTTCTTTTGGTGCACATCTGCCTGCTGTATGCATTCTTTTGATCCCTTCACTTTCAACTTTTGTTATGTTTTAGGTATGTTTCTCATAAAGAGCATTTTTATTTGTTCTCAATGCAGTTTGAGACTCTGTGCATGCGAAGATGTGTTTCATTCATCTGCATAATGTATCAGTCAGCATTTAAGTGGAGAAACAGAACCAGTAGGAGATGTATATTAGGAAATTTATTGCAGGGAATGAGGTCAAACAATTATTGGGGCTGGTTTGGCAAGTCTGAAATTGTAGAGCAGGCTGTCAGAGAGGGCAGGTTGGAACTTTCAGGCGTGGACTGAAGCTGCTATCCACAGACTGAATTTCCTCTTCTTCAGGGAAGCCTTAGCTCTGCTTTTAAGACGTTTCAACTGATTAAATCAGACCCTCACAGATTGTCTAGGATAATCTCCTTTACTTAAAGTCAACTGATTATGGACTTCAGTCACATCTACAAAGTACCTTCACAGCATCCTCTAGATTAGTGTTTGGGTAACTGGGGACCATAGCCTAGTCCAGTTGATAAATAAAATAGACCCTCATAAATAGTTATATTGTTATCATGAACATATTTGGATTAATTCCTACTGTCTTATCTGGATTTTCTCTTTTACTAGGTTTTGTAGTTGTTGCTGCTATTTCTCCTCTCCCTGCTCCCCCTCCTTCTTTCTTAATTCCCTGCCTTTTGTTGAACTGTGAGTTTCTCACTTACCTTTTCGTTATTTTCTAGTTTGCAAGTTATAATTTTTATTCTTTATGTGCTTGCCTTTAAATTTTTTAAGATCCATATCTGACTGTGTTTTTCCAACCAAGTCTAAAAGTAATCCAAACAACAATGAGGAAAATAGAGTATTCTAATTATTTCTGAACTACTCCACACTTAAGAAGATAATTCATGTTTTATAAGGCCTTATTTTTAAGATCATATTAATTGTTATTTTTTTCGCTGCCCAGTGTCATTTTTATTTATGAACATGCTTACTAATATTTTTCTCATCATCACCACTTAGGTTCTATTTCTCCCTTCTAGATTCTATTTCCCTCATCAGAAAGTTCTTTCAATAAGTGATAAGCTCTTTGTATTTCTTAAAATATCTTTATTTCATCCTCATTCTTGCGTGATAATTTAGTTAAGTGTAAGATTCTGAATTGGCTGTTATATTTTTCCCTTGATACTTTGAAGGCATTATTCTTTTTTCTTCCAGACTACCTTCTGACTGAGGAGAAGTCCAACATCAATTTGATTGTTTTTTCTCATAGATTTCCTGTCTTATCTCTTCTGGTGGTTTTCAAATTGTTTTCTTTATATTTGATGTACTATAGTTTCTCTGTCTGTCTGTGTGTCTGTCTCTCTTTCTCTCTGTTCCTCCTGCACCCCACCTCAGTTTTCTTCCATTTGGGAGTTTGTGTGTGACTTTTCAATCTGAAAACTCATGCCTTACTACAAAATTCACCAACATATTTGCCTGTTACTACTCCATTCCTTCTCCCTTTCTGGGGCTCCTTTAGACACATAGTGGAGTTTCTTATTCTATTCTTCATCTCTTTCATTGCCTCTTTCTTTTATTATTATTATTTTAATGTTTATTTATTTGGTTGCGCCGGGTCTTAATTGCAGCAGGCGGGCTCTTTAGTTACGGCTTGCAGCCTTCTTGGTTGTGGCATGTGAACTCTTAGCTGCAGCATGCATGCAGAATCTAGTTCCCCGGCCAGGAATCGAACCCGGGCCCCCTGCATTGGGAGCACGGAGTCTTAACCACTGCACCACCAGGGAAGTCCCTCTCATTGCCTCTTTCTTATCATACATCTTTGAAGTCTCTCTTAAATTCATCTTCCAATTTATTAATTTTTGCTTTGGTCTACTTTGACATGTTCTGTTGAATTTTACAACTATGACAGCAATATTTTTCATTTCTAGAATATATGCTTATTTTGAAGTCTGCTTACTCTGTTTTCGTAATAAAATCTTCTAACGTGATGAGTTCAGTTGACTGATTTATCTCTTTGATCATTCTTTTATTTAAAAAAAAATTTTATATATATCTCTTTATTGGAGTATAATTGCTTTACAATGCTGTGTTAGTTTCTGCTGTATAACAAAGTGAATCAACTATATGTATACATATATCCCCATATCCCCTCCCTCTTGAGCCTCCCTCCCACCCTCCCTATCCCACCTCTCTAGGTCATCACAAAGTATTGAGCTGATCTCCCTGTGATTATTTTTTAACATAATTATTTTGAAGTCCTTTGGAAACTGCTCTATTTTCTTTAGTATCTCAACTGAAAATTCTCTCATTTGTTATATTTGTTGCGTCTCTCTTATGAGAGTGTGTTTCCTGATGTGCTTCATATTTTTTACTGTCAGATTCTTCTCAACAGTTGTCTTCCACAGTAGTTTCTCAGTAGTGCCCTAGATTGTGGAGGTGATCTCATCCAGCAGTTAAGCATTTGCTTCTAACAGTGCCCTCCAGATTTATCAAGTATGGAACACTTAAAAATTGTTTTTTAATAAAATATTTCAGGCATACAAAAACGTATAAAGAATAGTATAATGGGTACCTGTATAACCTTTTTCAGCAAGAAATAAAATATTACAAATACTTTTGAGGCCTCCATATATCACCTTTCAATTGCAATTTCTTCCCCTCCTACCTCCAGAGATAAACACTATGCTGAATTTGGTGGTTTTTGGTCCCTTACACATCCATATATTCCTCCAAATAATATGTATGATTGCTTTATATATTTTTTAACTTTGTAAAATGGTATCACACAGTATCATTTTGCTTTCATTTTCAATTAAAATTTTTATTTTATCATTTTAATAATACATAAATCTCTAGTTTATTTAGGGACAGTTCTAGATTATATTCCATGGCATGGATGTACTATAATTTAATTATTCATTCTACTGTTTATACATATTTAGCTTTTTCCTAAATTTTGCAGTTACCAGAAATGCTGCTGTCAGCTTTCCTGTACATGCCAACTTGTACACACATGCAAGAATTTTTCCAGAGAAAATCCCTAGGAAAATAATTGTTGGATAATAGGGAATCTGTATTGTTCACTTAATAGATTTTGTCCAACTGCTCCCCAAAGCTACACATAATTTACCCTTCCACCACTTATAAATATCATTTCATCTGGCTCTTCATCTTCACTGATTCCTAGAATTATCAGCCTGTTAATATTTCCCACTCTTGTGGGTTTAAAATCATACCCCTTTCTGATTTTCACTTATGTTTTATATCTCTAGTCCCCAGTAAGAGGAGACTTTTACACTTGTCATTTGCCATTTGAGTTTCTCCGTCTTATTCCAGTTCTTTCAAATTTTTTTTCTTCTTGATTTTGGGATGCTTTAGAATTAGCAGGATGCAAATTCCCAGTGGTAGTCACTGAAAATGTCTCCTCCCAGTCTCACTTATCTTTCACTTTTTTAATGATGACTTTTGGTTTATAGAAGTTTTCATCTTAATATAGTCAAAGCTCTCAATCTGTCAGTTTAACATTTGTGCTTATTTGCCTGGTTAAAAAAATCTTTCCACACTTTGAGTCATAAAAATATTTTCCTACTTTTTGTTTAATTTTAAAGTTTTGCTATCTAAATTTAACATTTAAACCCACCTGGAATTTATTTCAAGTATGGTGTAAGATAAGATTTGCTTTTATTTTTGTGTATGAGTAATTAATTGTGCCAGTAACTTTGATTAAATTTTCTTTTTTCTAACCACTCTACAGTTCTACCACTATCATAGATCAACTTTGCATTCATGTACAGGTCGGCTTCTTGCCTTTTATTCTCTTCCATTGATTTATCTGTCTTCTCTGCGCCAATTCCACACCATTTTATTTATTATAGCTTTATAAAAACATTTGATATTTGATAGAGTAAGCCCCGTTTAACCTTCTTCTTCTTCAAAGTTGCCTTAGCTATTTGTGGCATATTGCTTTTCCATATAAATTCTAGGGCCAGCTTACCAAATTCTGTCAAAGAACTGTCCATTTTTATTGGAATCACATTGAAATATTAGTGTAAATTGTGCATTTTATACTAATCCTATGATTTAATTATGTACATTAGTGTAAATTACGATATTGAGTCTTATAAATTCTTGATACTCAAGTGTGGTTTGTAGACCAGCAGCATGGGCATCACCTAGGAACTTGTTAGAAATGCAGAATCTCAAGTTTTGTTTTACTGACTTATCTTAAAATTCATTAATCCTTTCTTCTACTATTTCTTATCCACTACTAAACCAATCTATTAAATTCTTTTTATTAGTTATTATCCTTTTATGTCTAAACTTTTGGTTTAATTCCTTTTTTACAGATTCTGCGATGCATTCTCTAATGAAATGCTCTATTTTTCCCTCGATTTTCTTTTTTTTTTTTAATTATTTATTTATTTATTTATGACTGTGTTGGGTCTTCGTTTCTGTGCGAGGGCTTTCTCTAGTTGTGGCAAATGGGGGCCACTCTTCATCGCGGTGTGCAGGCCTCTCATTATCGCGGCCTCTCTTGTTGTGGAGCACAGGCTCCAGATGCGCAGGCTCAGTAGTTGTGGCTCACGGGCCTAGTTGCTCCGCGGCATGTGGGATCTTCCCAGACCAGGGTTCGAACCCGTGTCCCCTGCATTGGCAGGCAGATTCTCAACCACTGCGCCACCAGGGAAGCCCTTCCCTCGATTTTCTTGATCATACAATCATACTGTGATCACTTGCGGGACTATTTCTATTGTTATATTTTTAACTTTGTCTTTGGTCATTTGATCCCCTTTCTAGCTTTCTGTGGTAATTTCCATTGAATGCTGGACATTGTATATAACAGTAAAAAATGTAAAGGCTCTGGATAATGTTATCTTTGTATATAGAGAATTTAATTTTTTTCTGGCAAGTGCACAGAGTACAGGCAGATTACTTTGATGAGTTTAGACTGGCTTCAGGCTTTGCTGGAGACAAGGGACTCTATTTTCAATTTTCTTTTGCTCCTAGGGCCCAGCTGTCAGTCCTAGAGCATACCCTTCAGGTGTCTCAACGGAAAGCCGGGCGTGTTGACCAGGGCCTCTCCACTTCTGTAAGTCCCAGCTCCCACCTCTTTCTCTCCAACCAAAGCCTCTACTCAAGCTCTTCAGCCTCACAGAAGCTGCTTTCCACTTGGATTCTTGGCATCTTGCCCAGTGCACATGCAGCTTAGGAGTTGAAAAACAGCTCTTAAGAAAAGTACCTGTAGATTTTTAAGCTGACTTCTTTGCAGTTCCCACTTCTTTGAGATCTGGACTTCTCAAATCCTGACCACCTGGGTCATCCAAACTCTCCAGCTCAGTGAGACTATCACAAACCTCAAGCTGCTTCTTTCTACTTCTTTTCCTTGTTCCACAAATCAGCAAATCCCCTTAGGGGAACAAATAGAGGCTAATGTGGTGTTGCCCTCAGTGGGCTTATCTTCTCTTTAAGACCTTGAACTCTCACATCTTATCTACCTTGGTTGATCTCTGATGACTTCAAACAGTTCTTCTTATACTGGGTAAAACAGTTTTTACCCAGTATAATTATTCTTGAATAGTTATTGTTGGTAGTAGGGTTAGTGTTATACAATTTTTCCATCATAGACAAAAATAGAAGTCACTTTTTTTTTCCATGAAAAGAGTATATTCTCTTATTGTTTTTGTTCATACATGTTGTTTCAACTTTCAATAGTAAAATTCAATAAATTTGACTCCTTAATCATAAAAACTTGCTTTACACATTATTTACATGTTGCCAAAGTCTACAAACATACAAAACATCACAAGGATTTGACTCTATGCATGGTACCATCACAAAAAATAGAAGTCACTTTATACATAATTTTATTTCAATCTATTTTCTAATTTTTTTGAGTAAGTGGTTTTCAATTGGTTTTCAATTCTTTTCCTGACTCTTTGGTTTTCAGTTCTTTTTATTTTTTTCTAATAGGAGAATGTGAGGCGTGATGTTCTTGTATATATACCATTGTAACTATACCCCACAAGTTTGTATATATACATTAGTATTTGGTTCTAAATATTTTTAATTGTCTACTCTGATTTATTCCTTGACCTATGAGTTATTTAGAAGTGGAGTTTTAATTTCCCACATATTTGGGATTGTTTAGTTTTCTTTTTCTTACTGATTTCTAAGTTATTTGCACTTTGTTCAGAATTGTGATCTGTATGATATCATTTCTTTGGTATTTATTGGGACTTGCTCTGTGGCCTTGCTTTGTGAGACATGATTCTTGGTCAGTTTTCACAGAAAATCTACAAATGTTTGAAAAGAATGTGTATTCTCAAAAATTGTTGGGTATAAGTTTCTATTTCTACCATTCTGTCGAGCATGATGATTGTGTAGTTCAAATATTCTATATTCTTACTAATTTCTAGAGTTGTCATTATTATAGTGAGTTATATATTAAAACTTCCTACTGAGACTGTGGATAATTCTATTTTTCCATGTAATTTTGTCAATTTTTGCTTCTCTGTATTTTTGATATTCCAAGTTAGAATTGTTATAGCTTTCTGGTGAATTACATTTTTATCATTATGTAGACAATGCCTTCATCTCTACTAGTGCTTTTGGTCTGAAAATCTCTTCTATTTTTATAAAGCTATCTAGCTTTTATTTGGATAGTATTTTCAATAGATAGATAGATAATGTATTTGTGTTTACATTTATTTATTCTTTTATTTTCAAACTTTTGGTTCAGATGTAAGTACTCAATTCTTATTTTTTAAACTAACCTGCAGTATGTTTAACCACTGAGTTTAGATCATTTATAGTTATACATTTGGATATATTTATACTGTATTATTATATGTTTCTTTTTAAATTTTCCTATCTTTGTTGTCTCTTCCCTGGTTTTTCTTTTTTAATTGGTCAGGGTTTTGGAGGGGATTTTTCTCCCCCATTTTTCACCTCTGCTGGGTGGGAAATTATATGTTCTTTATTCTTCTAGTGATTCCCTTAAAATTTTAGCAATGTAACATTTTCAGTATGGTTTCTGGGAAGAGACATCCACAAACAACTTTAAGCCTAAGCCTCTGTGCTTCCCAGGTAATAGGAATTTGGCCCACATGAACATAAGGCACATAGCACCTAGCATGGGAGTCCAGTTTCTTTCTTAGGCAGCCGTTTTACCGTTCACAGCCCAGGATGAGTTGTATGCCACCGGCCACTTCTTGGGCTACGGATCTGAGTTGTTCAGCACAGTAGCCAGTTGTCCAGTACTAGCTGCCTACGGTCCAGACTCCTTGCTAGTCAGGCCTTCCCTGCCCTGTGGCATCTAGCAGTTCCTGGCAGCCCCGTGGCCTCCCTATTGTCAACTTCTTGTTGCTTTTGTTTTGGGTGTCCTCCTCATTTTTGGTATCTTGATATTTTCATGTCTTGCTTTCATACTTAGTTACATTTCTAAGTTTTTTCAAGTTCTATCCATAATTTCTCATGTTTGGAGAGACAGAGTGGCATCCACAGTTAGCTCAAAACACCCATCTAAATTCACTCTATAAAGCCAGAAAACTTGCAAAATTTAGAAAATTATCTCTTCTAGTTTGGAAGATCCTTACATCTAAATCCCCTCACCATTAAAGAGTGCTTCTACTACAGTATAAGGGATTGGTAGTATAATATATCAAAATATTCAGTTAGTAGGTAGACAGAGGACTTCATTCTGTGTCAGGAAATTCATGTCAGTTCTGGTTCCATCGTTAACTTTGTGACTGAGTGAGTTACTGAGTCTCTGAGATAAACTTTTGCCCTCATATAATGCGGCTAGTGATGCTTCCACCTACCTCCTATTTCAAAGAATCCCCTTGAATATTAAATGGAAGATTAAAAGATTAAATTATGTAAGTGAAAGTTCTTAAGTTTTTTAGAAGTATCTATCAACAGGTAATTACTACTATTATTGTCATTATCAATGGCTAGTTATATACCACAGAGGGGAAGAGTTGAAACTCCTGGAGGATAATAAGTACATTTCAACTAACCTACAGCTTCAAGCATAGTGCCCTGAACAGAATAGATGCTTAGAAATTATGGATGGGGGACTTCCCTGGTGGTGCAGTGGATAAGAATCCGCCTGCCAATGCAGGGGACACAGGCCCAATCCCCAGGCCAGGAACATCCCACATGCCGCAGAGCAACTAAGCCCGTGCGCCAACTACTGAGCCTGCGCTCTAGAGCCCGCGAGCCACAACTACTGAAGCCCGCGCGCCTAGAGCCCGTGCTCCGCAACAAGAGAAGCCACCGCAATGAGAAGCCTGCGCACTGCAACACGGAGTAGACCTCGCTCGCCGCAACTAGAGGAAGCCCACGCGCAGCAACAAAGACCCAAAGCAGCCAAAAATAAATAAAATTAAATCTTAAAAAAAAAAAAAGAAATTATGGATGGATCAATGTACAGCAAAGAATCCATAGCAAAACTTATAGACTAGTTTTTTTATTTGTGTTTGAAAGTTAATACATTCGAGGTATTAGGTCAGGGAATATTGTCAGGGTATTGCTCTCTAGAGTAGAATTCAAGCAAATCCAAACACGCTTTCAGTTACTGGTAGACATGTAAGCTTTTAATAATGGGTAAAAAAAAATCTTTCTCAGAATGATTGTCCTTGATAGCTGAAGTGTAGTAAAGCTTTAAAAAATACATTAACTAATTGCTTGTTTTCTCTGATGTTTTCTATTAATGGTTTTTAATTGTAACATATGAATTTTAATTCATTTGCCCTCAGAAACCAGAAAAAAGTGAAAGTAAACATGGTGACTGCTGCCAACCCCAGGGGTTAGCGAGGTACACTTCATGTTTCCCCTATTTGGATGATATAAGTTGAATTCTCTGCATGAGACCTTCAGACAGGTTCTTTACGATAGGAACCCAAAGCGAGAAAGTTGATTGCAGTAGCTACCCTGGGCAGAGTCTTTCTGAAAGAGCTATTGCCCAGCATTGTTAAAAATGTACTTGTGGAATCTCAATGTGGTTTTTGGTCCCAGAGGGATATTGTAGGCACAAGCTTTGCCAGCAGGACAAGGGGGCAATCTTAAGATCTCTCCTTTATATTTATAGATCTGACCAAAATGTGGGAAACTATCAGGGAAGCTGAGACTCTAGCCATAATTAGTCTGTGTTCACCAGTGCCCGTAAGTTACTTCTTGATGGGAATGTCAGATTCCTCATTACCTGGGGAATGAAGGAGGCTTATCACCTCCTACCTTAAATCCACTTGTTTAAGCTGCACCCTGGTGAACCCAACCAATGCTCTTTTCAATCTAGCAAGCTTTCCCTTCTTCTAGTCATCCTCTGCCTTGGTATTAAAACACCACCAATTTCATACCAATCTCCTACTCAGGGGTAAGCAATGCCTCCCCATTGGTTACTCTCTAAACTCATTCTGCATTCAGAGCCATCCAGTATGTTTTCTGGCTTGGTTCTGATTCTGGTTCCTCTCTCCTGCGTTTACTGCCACTGCAGACCCTTGCTCTGACGGCCCGCTCTATGTCGGGCTTCTGTGTGTTCTATACTTTCCCTCTCGTGTTCCTGGAGCTCCTCTAGCAGAAGCCCTCAGCTTTTGAAGGGCTCCACTTGGAACAGTGTGGGATGAAGGACATCCTTTAGCCATGCAGGTGAGCCAAACCAATCTAGTAGCATCACCTGCGTGGGGGGTCTTGCTGTCAGCTGTCCCTCACATTCTGCCTTCTGCATCTCTTTCAAAACTAATCCAAATCCCACCTTTCTCAGCCATCTCAATGCATTCTCTTTTTCCTCTCAGTGATTTTAATTCTTAGAGATTTAAGATAAAACAGATAAAAAATAAAAACTTCCATGTTGGGAATCAGTATTTCCCAAACCTGAAAAATATATCAACCCTTCCAGTGGGGGAAAAAAGTCTCTCATATCCTTACTGTTAAATTAGTTTTATGATGATATGTAAAATATACAACCATAAAATGAGGTACAAATCCTTTATAATTTTATATAAAAAGTTATAAATTAAGTAAAACAAAACTTCACAACCAAAAGCAAGTTCACAGCATGTCACAGACAGTGTTCTTTTGCTGAGTTAATTATGACAGAGGATGTCATTTTGCTGAAACTAAACCAGCAACAAAAATGTGGTTCTGAGTGCCACAGTGCAAGTTCTTCTGGGTTCAATCAATAATCTGCCACTTCTTAGCTGTGTCACCTTGGGCAGACAACTTCTCTGAGCCTCAGTGTCCTCATGTGTAAAATGGGTCAGTGGCTGTATCATACAGTTATTGTGAAATCAAATACGTCTGGAAAGTATTTAACCATAGACGTTTGTGAAGTTTTCTGCATAGTGTCTGACACATCATAGGTGTTCAGAAGTTGGTAACTTTTACTATCATTATTAGACTTATACCACCGTTCTCATTTTATAATTTTAAAATACTGAGTCTTAGTCAATTAAGTAACTGCCCTTAGGTAATGGAAGATTCTTTAGGTTAAAATGCTCTGTTAAGAGCCTACAGTACAGAGAAGAAACATTACAAATTTAGACTTTCTTAATTATGGTCATAGATGGACTCCATTCGGATAGTAATCCAAACACCACAGAGCATAATGTTAGCGTTACAGGAATATTTCATTTCATTAATTTATTTATTTATTCCCAACCTTGTTCCCAAAAGCATTTGAGGCAGCTTGCATATGTGTAATGCAAAAACATGATAAAATAAACTGAAGAGGAAATCACAATAAAGAGAAAATAGAGACTAGTAAGAAAGTCAAGGTTAACATCAGTTGGGCATACTCTACATTTCAATAAAGTCACTAAAGGTAATGCAAAAATTTCCAACTTTTCAAGGAACTGAAACATAAGGGATTTTCCTCCTATGAGTCATCAAATAGGAATACTGTTTGAAGGAGTGACCTTGATTTCAACAATGTTGTTGCTTAAACCCAATTGTGAGTTTTATGTAAACGATAACTGTCTTGTTCCCCAATGCAAGTGAGTAGCATAATGTCAAAGATACAGTCAGTAAGAGCCTACTTTTACAGTAGGGTGGCCCAGCCTGGTCTGCTGATGTGGAGTGACTGCCACCCTTCATGAGACCTCCAGGGACAGTATTTCTTTCAACTGGGCTTTTGGTAGATACTGAATAACTTATTTTTTGGTTGATAAAGATAATAAAAGCATCTGCATCTTGAGTGACTCCTATGGTCAAATCATCAAATGCTTTGTATTATCTCTGATACACTAAGGGCTACCATTTATTTGATGCTTTCTATGTGGCATGTATAGAACCTATAAATAATGACTATAAATAGTTACTTCATTTTATCCTATAACTATCCTGTTTTACCATGAGGAAACCAAGGCTCAAAGAGGTTATTTGACATGTCCAGGGTCGTAGAGCTAATAAGTTAACAAAGCTGGGATTCCAACCCAGCCTCCTCTGACCACAAAGCCATCTCATGGCTACAGATAATCAGCTCTTCTGAGAACTGCGGGGGGAAGACAGAAGGGCAGGACCAGGCAGTTGAGTCTTGCTTTTGTAAATATGTCTGGTGGTTTTTATTATAGTAATGATTACAAACATTTATTGAGCCTATTATGTACCAGACACTGTGCTGAGCACTTTAATATCAATATGTCATTATAATTTAGTATTACCCTGTAAGCTAGGTCCTGATATTATTATCCCTATTTTATAGGTGAAGAAATTGTGGATTAGAAAGATTATGTAATTTACTCAGTCTTGGAGATAATCGTGCCAGAATTTAAACCCCGGTCTAACTGTTTTTGGAGCTGGTCTTACTATGTTGCATTACTTCTAGGAAGCGTACAGAGGGCAGAGGAAAGGTATTATCATTATAGATCTTCATATCTCCTGAGTCATATGGCCGTGCAACTGTGGGTACTCAGAAACTCTTCATTGAACTGCCGGGAACATTATCATTCGTGGGTTGCATGTTGATGGCTATGTACTAAGGATCCATATAGATGGAGGTAAAAGGCTATGTATGCAATGATGGCAGATGACAGATGATGGTTGGATGGATGGATAGATAGATTGATAGATGATTGATAGATATATAGATATAGGTAGATGGTAGATATAGAGAGATAGTGATAGAGATAGATAGATAGGTAACAGATAGATAGATAGATAGGTAGATGGATAGATAGAGGTAGATGGTAGGTATAAATAATGAGAGAGAGAGAGATTGATAGATAGATTTTCCAGTACATCTCGACTCAGATACCCACTCCTCAGGTGTGTCATTTTCAAAACAGTTGACCATCATAATCATTGGTCAGTTTGCCAGAATAGCACACTCTTGTGGTAAGGCTACATGATACAGGTTTTATGTCAGCAATTTTGAATAGGGAACTTGTTCTTTTCCTGGCACAATCCAGGTTTTCATATTTTTAAACAATGAAGTCATATGGTGAAACATTACATTTGGTGCTCATTTTATCAGGAAATTAGTCCCAATTCTCCACTTCTCTTAGTAAGTATAGCCTGGCCAAGTTGTCCTCAAACATCCTCTCCCACACCTGAATGCCAGCCAAGCTCCAGGGCAGAAGGTAACAGATTTCCAGAATGAAACCTTTCAGCACCGGCAGCCAATCACGTGGGAGTGAAGGAGGCTCTCTCCTACAACTGAAACCACAAGGGAGTTAGAACAGGAGGCAAGATAATTACCTACCTGGACAACAGCCAGGGGAGCAGCCCGGCCTCTTGTGAAAATGCCATGGGAAATGTAATGACCACATGTGGTAAGGAGGACCTCGCTTTCCTACCTGATCTGATAAGCAAGGTCAAGGCAGGACACTGATCCCAGGGACAGAAGGGACCAGTATTTATTATTTATCCAACACTAGGCAGCAGGCAGGTTCTGCACGATGCAGGGATTGGTCTCAGCACCTATTTTAGGGCTTAAAATTTTTCTCTGAGGACCTAAATTTCTTGAGTTTAGTGTTCCCCATTTCCTTAAGCTGACCCCTGATGTCCAGGAGTCTCTAGTGACCTACATGGGAGTGGGGGGCAAGGCTTCACAGATATTGGAAGTTCACCCTGTCTCCTCACTCATGAATTCACCTAGGCTTCTTCCTCTGTCCTCTCCATCTCCCTGTTGCTCATCCATCAGGACTTAGCTTAAATGTCTCTTCTCTGGTCCCCCAGGAGTGGACAAGGGACTCCCTTGGGAGACGCATAGCGCGTTGTAACATCTTCTGCCACAGCGCACACCTCACTGAACTGTGAACTCCTGTTTCTCTTGCTAGACTGTAAGTTTCTTGCCGTCAGGGACTGTTCAGTATTTTATTCAAAGGCGGTAACCCAGTACCATCTGTTCTTGTGTAACACGTGGTCCCTGTGATGCAAATGAGCTCATATACAAGTTGCAAAGAGGGGTATGGTGTCTGCATAACGTGCAAGTCTCATTGGTTTGTAGGCAATTCGTTCTAACACTTTACTCTTGTTCCGCCAAACAGCAGCCAATGCAAACTAACATACTGACTCTAGCAAGCCACGAAAGGACACGATCCTGAACCCAAAGCCCATTCACCTCAATGTGTACAATCCCATTTGTCCCCTCAGAGATGCTGTAGGTTTCCTGCCTGGATCCTTCCAGCCTACCTGCTTCTACCAGGGTCACTTGCAGATTTCAGGACCTGTCAGTCACTTTCTGGCTCTCCCTCACTGAGGGTATTCTCTGCCCTCCGGGAGGGAGCACTTGGCTTGTGTATAAGGCAAGAAGTGCCGAGGAATTAATGCCCCAGGAGTGATCTGCAACCTGCCAGGGTCCCACTTGGGGTTGAGTCCCAGTTACCTGCGGTGGTAGCTCCTCATTAATGGCACTTAATAAAGGGAAGAGATTTTCCTCCCTTCCCTGTTTTACTACTCTACTTCCTCATTGTGCTTCCTGAGATCACCTCCCAGTAAACTCCCTGCACCAAAATCCTGATCTCGAGGTCCATTTGGGGGAAAGCTACACTGACCCACCTCGCTCTTCCTCTTGACTGCATCTTCATGTGGTACTGCGAGTGCCTGTAGCAGGGCCCTCCATAGCCTTGCCCTTGGCCCTGGCCCTGCCTCCGTAACTCAGCAGCTCCCAACTCCCTTACACCTCACACCCACTTCTACCAAGTAGCATCAAGTAGCATGTTTAATAAATATTTACTCTAGTTTTTGCCTTTTAGAAATTTAGCATGTCTTTTTTAACTATGCTATATCTTCTTAGAACACCTATTTGTTGTTACTTGTGTTAATTAATGTTCTGATTCCAAAACTGCCTAGGTTTTTTTTTTTGTTTTTTTGCGGCACACGGGCCTCTCACTGCTGTGGCCTCTCCCGTTGCAGAGCACAGGCTCTGGACGCGCAGGCTCAGCAGCCATGGCTCACGGGCCCAGCCGCTCCGCGGCATGTGGGATCCTCCCAGACCGGGGCACGAACCCGTGTCCCCTGCATCGGCAGATGGATGCGCCACCAGGGAAGCCCCAAAATTGCCTAGGTTTTGAGTGGTCTATTCTAACCTTATTTTACCTCCAAGTCCTGCTATTTTTTTTTTTTTTTTACAGAATATAAGGTTTTTTAGGAATATGTATATTGTGTTACAGCATAGCCACCTGTGTTTAGCAAGGTGCCTGGCATTCATAAGTTGATCAAAAAATGTTCAGTGAATAAATAAAGAGATGAATGGCTGCATGAGTGTTCTAGTTGTCCAACCTAACTTTGGAGAAGCTGCAATTTTCCATGTGACAGAACCTTCCATTTAAAACTAAGACACCAATTCATATGTCCATCAGAATTTTCAGCAGTGTTTTCATTACAATGATTACCTATCTTATTGGATTTCATTATGTATCATTAAGGTAGTAGAAGAAATTTTTTTAAATGCTTGAAGAAGGAGAATATTCTAATGAAAAGATCCTCTCAGAATTTGAATGTGTCTAATTCATTATGTCTAGCTACATATTTATTTCTACAGAAGCACCGTGACCTGTAAATTGGATGGCAGCTATCTTGCCGTCTGCATGTAGGTTGTTTTTATTCCTGCTATTTCTAAGTTTTAAAAACATTTTTCACTGACAATGTGCTATTATAAAGACTACAGTCAATTTATACAATTTAAATAAATATATTTCAGCTAACAAGATTAAAATGATCCACTTAACTCCATAGAACAGTCAATTAATCAGCATGTATAGAATTGATTAAACATATTTTACTTGGAAGGGACTATGCTATGAATAATGGGAAGATACACAAAAGGCTAAAATGATCATGATTTAGGTTTTTCATGGTTGGACTTCAAATATCCTGCCCTCTTTTGCCCAGGAGTACATGAGCCCCATTTTGGGGTTTGAATTAGGTGGTACCCATAATAATCAATATCCTCCATCTTCAAGGGGCTTTTGTTTACATGGGAAGATAGACAAGCATGGGAAGGAAAATAAATTGAGACAACAGTGCAAGTAGCACAGATCTATTTCCTCCAAAAATATGTTCCCCATGTGTCCTTAGGGTTCTTCGGGAGATGGGTGAGGAGCTGAGTGTGGAGGGTCTCGGATATCTCAGAACTCCACTTCTTTTTTCAAATTGGGCTCATGCATAATGTTTATTATATTTTTAAAAAGATTCCACTGCTGGGGGAAATGTTGAGATTCACAGGCAGAATCAATAAGAACAAAGAACTGGGAGGAAGGGATGGAGCTGGGGGTTTCTGCAAGCTCTGGTTGTGTAGGAAAGCCTTTTGAGGGAGAACAAGGAGAAAGGGTCTTAGGTGGGCCTTGAGGAAGGGGTGAAATTTAATATAAATGAAAAGAAGGGAAAATGTTAGGGCAGTAATGAGACCCATCAAAATATGTACACACAAGGATATATAATTGCAATGAACAACTTAATGCTGCCCTCTCCCAAAATACCAAACCAAAACAAACAAGAAAACCTGCCACTTGAAATATCTAGATATTCAAGGCTAAGTGTGCTTAACCTGAATTTTCCATGTTTCCAAAAATTTTTTAAAAATTCACCTTGCTTACAATCACTGCTTAGCTGAAGGCAGTGGGCATAAAGCATACGTTTGCGGGGGGTCAGATGTTCCTGGGATAGAATTTTGCCTTTGAAGCTTACAAGCACTCAACCTCTTAAGATATTAGTTTCCTCATTTGTAAAATGTAGAAATACCACCTAACGGGTGGTGTAATTATACACTCTACAGAGGGTGTAACACACTGCACACTACATACTAACTTTTCATGTACTTTTTGAACATGAGTGAAAATAATTTAGTATGTTGTAACTAAGTTTTATGTCTATAAATTTTTCATTATTCATCACCTGCTAAATAAAAGTAATATGGGTCCTCATACTTCCTATATTTGAGAGGGGAAAAAAATATCTCTGGAAAAAATAAAGTGCAAGATAGCATCAAGGCTGTGTGTAGCAGAGGATCAAACAAGTGACTGATGTTCCATAAGGAGACAACCACACTATTTTGGGTGTCTGTGCATTTGCACATGCCATTTCTTTAATGTACCCCCTACCCTTTCCTAGACCAGACCAGAGCTTCTCAGATGTTAATGCGTTACCAGGAGTCTAGTTAAAATGCAGATTCTGATTCCCTAGGTCTGGGGCAGTGCCTGGGATTCTGCATTTCCAACAGTTCCCAGGTAATGCCATGTTGCTGGTCTACAGACCACACTTTGAGTAACTAGGACCTAAGACTAATATTCAGTCTTCAGAACCCTGCCCTTGGGTAAGACATCCCTTGAGGAAGCCTTTCTACCTTGACATTGTCTCAGTCATGGTGAAATGCTAAGCAATTAAAGCTTCAAGACAAGTCTTGTACCACGAGGATTGCCAGCTAAAATCCAAGGTTCTCAGTTAAATTTGAATTTCAGATAAATAATCCCCCAAATTTAGTATATTGCATGGGACACACTTATGCTAAAAAAGTATTTGTTGTTTATCTGAAATTCAAATATACCTTGGTGTTCTTTCTTTATTTTTTTAACATCTTTATTGGGGTATAATTGCTCTACAATGGTGTGTTAGTTTCTGCTTTATAACAAAGTGAATCAATTATACATATACATATGTTCCCATATCTCTTCCCTGTTGCGTCTGCCTCCCTCCCACCCTCCCTATCCCACCCCTCCAGGCGGTCACAAAGCACCAAGCTGATCTCCCTGTGCTATGCGGCTGGTGTTCTTTATTTTTATTTGATAAATCTAGTAACCCTATCTACCTCCTACTGCTGCCACCTACTCCCAGCGCCTGCAATCACGTTGCTGCTCCACAAAGTCTTAAACAGACATCCCAGAGCAGGCACAGTCTTTTGTCCACCCCAACATGGTAACTTGGGGGCACTTCTGATTTTTCACTTAGTGCACAAGATGAGCTCATTGTTCACTGGGCATCTGTCTTCCTGTGAGCTCCTTGAAGTAAGGACAGCATCTTCAGCTGTGTCTCCCCAGTTCCTAGCAGAGTGAAATATGCCCAATAACTACTTTCCAAATTGAAGTGAGCTGAATGAACTCAGCTTCCGACTCGGCTGCTTCGGTTGATGGCAGAAAATGGCTTTGGGCAGAGGTTGGAGGGCCCTGAAGCTTTGGGATCAGAGGCAGGGCTGGGATCTAAGAGAAACACAGTAATCCTCCTTTCAGCAAGTATCTTTGTTCCAAAATATATATGTCTTGGGGATTCCCTAGTGGCACAGTGGTTATGAATCAGCCTGCCAATGCAGGGGACACAGGTTCGAGCCCTGGTCCGGGAAGATCCCACATACCACAGAGCAACTAAGCCCGTGAGGCACAACTACTGAGCCTGCGCTCTAGAGCCCATGAGCCATAACTACTGAGCCCATGTGCCACAACTACTGAAGCCTGCACGCCTAGAGCCTGCGCTCCACAACAAGAGAAGCCACCGCAATGAGAAGCCCACACACCGCAAAGAAGAGTAGCCCTCGCTCGCCACAACTAGAGAAAGCCTGCGCGCAGCAAAGAAGGCCTAACACAGCCCAAAATAAATAAATTAAATAATTAAATTTAAAAAATATATATATATAATATGTCTTGATTAATCCAATCAAGGATTATCTGTCAACATATTAGAACTAAACTCTCTTAATTCCAACTAGACTAGGTATATGCTCTACCACGCCCAGAATAAATTGTCCCCACCTCTCCACTCAACATTTCTTCTAAGGGCCCCTCATCTCTACCTCCCTCTCTGCTTGCCTGTGGACTAAAATCACAGTCACTTTGGTTGATATTATGTGACCCTTCCTTTTTGCCCCTTTAGTGATCAGCAGTGAAGATTGTCTGAATCTTATAGAATCAAACCAAATTTAAGGATATTGGGACTTGAAATACCTTTTGAAGGATTTTGGATAAAGTGGCTTTTACCAATCCCATTCCACATGCACGTTTGAAAGCTAAATATTAAAACCCCTTGAGTGTGTCCTGAGAGACATAGCCATTTCCAGTCTGTGATGTCAGCGTTCAGCAGCTGTGTGTCATAGATCTGATAGCAAATCCGAAGACCCTGTCCTCATGAGAGTTTCTTGTACCTAAGTACCAAGATCTGGACAGCTTGTATGTGTAGGCAGGGGAATAAAGGAGGAGCCCCTGCTTATCTCTAGAACTGTCTCCATCTTTCAGCCAAATGGAGCACTGACAAGGTGATGCCATGTGATAACTCTGATATTCACAGAGGCTGACATAGGGCCTGTTGCCTCCAAAACCACACAAAGTCATGGAAGACTCATCGCAAGAAGCAATTTCAATTCAGTATTCAACATTTACTCAAGCTTAGGTTCATTTGGTATATGTAATCGCTAGCAAGCCACGTTTCTTTTATGAAAACCGAGAATCCAAACACAGAGTAATTACTCTGCGGAAGAAAAAACCACCGTCGGTCAAATAGTGCCACTCTAAATATTGACACTGTATACTTTCTGCTCTGGGTTAACCATGTGGATCCCACTGGCCTCCCTCTGTCACGCTGTCTCTGCATACAGAGAAGGAAGGTATTAGATCTAGGAAAATGACAGGGAGAGGGTTGAAAGTCTGAGCAGCAGCCCAGGAGGCAGGAATGAAATGGTCAGTGTGGTAAGAGGGAAAAAGGAAGGTCACATTTACAAGTTACAATGGCCATCACCACCATAGTACCCTGTGGTTCTCAACCCCCATGCTAAGTGCTTTATACATGTTAGCTTATTTGGTACTCACAAAAGAGTCTTCTGGGAAGTTGTGCAATACCCATTTTACCCCACCATCCCTGAGGTCTACCCAAGCAGACCATGCACACCTACTGTGGATAGAGCAGAGGTTTTTTGATTCTAGGAAATCCACTTTCAACATCCCCTTGCTTGGATACCTCTATCATCCCACCTCCCAAAGTGAATCTCTGTTAACATTTGCTTTGTATTTTTCCCCTTAATAACAATTTACGTTGAGCATCTTTTCATGTCAAGAATGTTTCTGTGAGAACTCTAGACCTCCGGCTGAGCTCAGGGTAGAAGTACAGGATGCCTTGTCTCCAAGGCAGGAGTGCCTTTCAGATTGTAGAGAGGCAATCACTTCGGATGAAAACAGTCACAGGTCTTCAAAACCAATCAGTTCTGCTTTTTTTGTTTTGAGAGGTCAGACCCCAAGTGGACATCACAGTGGAAAGAGAATCCCAACACATTTATTATTCCAAGGAAAAACTTAGCAATCACATGCTTCAGTCTCCTTATTATTCCAGTGAAAAAACAGGCTCAGAGATGAGAAAAGCATGCCCAAGCCCACATAACCAGTTAACCTTCAACCTAATCTGTGCCTGTGCTTCACCAGTCTGCTACCTGGCTTCTGTCATGAAGCCAGTGCTAACTGGAGTGCCAAGCTAATCTGAGTCTCAAAACTACCCTGAGCAAGAACCTAAAACTGTGACTACTCAGCACTCTCTTTCATACAGATGTGAAAATTCACCCAGCAAACTTACAGCTCGAGTACTGTTTGCTCATTACTGAACAGAGGCTCCCTCTCTCCCCTCAATACCAAGTTTCCAGGATATCAGCAACAATGCTTCTCCAGTCTAGAAAGATGTAGACGCCCCCATTTCCAGGTATGTGGGGCTGTTGAAATGTGTGGCATTGCTAAGTGAAATGTCTTCCTAGTGTTTTCTTCCAGTAGTGGAAATGCTTACATAGAAGCCATGCATAGTTATTATCTAATTAAGAAGATAAGGATAATGAAATCAAATTTAAGGACATCTAAAATCTCATCACCCAGAGATAAGTACTGTCAATATTTTGTCTATCTTCCTAGGTATTTTTCTATGGATGTATGTGTGTATATGTGTTTCTCTGTATTTAAATATATTTCTCTTACAAAAAGAAGATGATATTATACTTGCTGCTTAATCATTTTTCAATTAACAATAATAGCAAATTTCTCCTCATGTCAATAAATGCATTTCTTAACCTGTTTTGATATATGGAGAGCATTTTATTGTTATGTATTCCTTTAGCAAATATTTATTGAGCGCCTACTTTGCCCCCACATACTGTGCTCGGTACCAAGGATACAGAGTTGAATAAGACAGTCAGCATCCCAGCCTTCATGGAGTTGCATCACTACACAATATACCCAGTTTGCTTCCCAGCACTAGTTGGGGTTCTGAAGTTTGAACTTCTAGGCCTGTGTAGCTGGGACAATAGCTGGCACTCAGTATGTTGAGATAGTATCCTGTGGACACAGTTACCAAAGGCCAGGAGGTCTTTAGAATTGGTTTCCAGAGAAATGACTTTCTCATATCTCTCTTCTTCTTACTTTCTGACCCTGTTTTTACTATAGGGTCTGATACATATTTAGTACCCAATAAATTCTTGTAGAACATAGTGAACGCAAGTTATTGTTATGTGATATATGAATGTGCTCTCTGCTTTTAAAATGTGCATTTTAAAATAACTTACTCCCCCGCAATGTAATGTTAGCAAGCAAAGAACACTGCACAGAAGTTACCTTGCTGTTCTTTTTTTTTAATATAAATTTATTAATTTTATTTATTTATTTTTGTCTGCATTGCATCTTCATTGCTGCACACAGGCTTTCTCTAGTTGCGGTGAGCAGGGGCCACCTTTTGTTGCAGTGCACGTGCTTCTCATTGTGGTGGCTTCTCTTGTTGTAGAGCACGGGCTCTAGGTGCACGGGCTTCAGTAGTTGTGGCACGTGGGCTCAGTAGTTGTGGCTTGTGGGCTCGGTAGTTGTGGCTCGTTGGCTCAGTTGGTCCGCGGCATGTAAGATCTTCCCAGACCAGGGATCAAACCCGTGTCCCCTGCATTGGCAGGTGGATTCTTTTTTTTTTTTTTAGGTGGATTCTTAACCACAGCGCCATCAGGGAGGTCCCACCTTGCTGTTCTTTATACTATATACTAGTATTTAATACTGTACTATATTAGTCTATTCTACCCTATACTATGATATGCTATAATTAGTCCCATATAAATAGTTTGTCACATAATTGCTATACTTTTGTCCTAGCAATGAGTCCACAAAAAAACAAAATTGCTTTTTCATTCACTACCCTAGGTGAGAAGGATAGCATTAGCCCCTTTTAAATGTGGGAAAGTGAAACCCAGAAACATTAGGTAACCCACTGAATATCCTAAACTAGTAGCTGTTGGGCCTGAGCCAGAATACAAGCTGTTGCTTTGCTTGTTAGTTTAGCTACAGAGCATCAGTAACAAAGCAAATAAGTTCAAGTAAACGCAAAGCAAACATGCTAAAGTGGAGGAATGGATAACAGAGTCAAGATGGCAGTGTGGGAAGACACCACATTAGTGTCTCCCCACAATTAGGGTGCCTGCTGGCCTCTGTTGGGGACCCTGACACCCAAGGAGATGGGAGGAACCCCCAAGTGAACCTGTAGGATGTTGGGGTACTGAGCAGGGAGGAGAAGTGGAAGCCAGACAGGATCAGCTCCCCTGAGGCTGGGGAGATCAGGAGAGGCAGGCGGGAGGGGCCTTCCGGGAGGAGCGAGAGAGGAGCAGAGGGCGATTGCACGGCCCACTCAGGCACGGGGAGCCTGCTGAGCTCCCAGGCCGATGCCCTGCCCTCCAGGGCCCACCCTCCCCAAACCACATTGCTCCTGGGGGCATAGGAAGGAGGCCGAGGGGAGAACAGGAGATGCAGGTGGGAGGGGCCCTCTGGACCAGAGGAGCAGGAGAGGAGTGGAGGGCGTTTGCCTCGCCCACTCGAGCCCAGGAAGCCTGCTGGACTCCCAGGTGAGGTCCCCTACCCTCTGAGACCAGGGGTGGGGTCTGTTCAATTGCGCCTAAGCCCCACCCCCCACAGCCCCCAGGGCCTTTTCCAGTTCTGTAGGTCCTAAGCATAGGCCCCACCCACCATCCAAACCTCGCCCTTGCTTAGGCCCTGCCCTCCACAGCCAAGGCCTTTTCCCCTTATTTTTTTCCTTTTTTTTTTTCTTCTTTTTTTTTCTTTTCCCTCCTCCTCTTTTTTACTATTGTGGTGCTGTTGTACCTTCTGGTTTTTGATTCATCAATATTTTTATTTTTATATTCTTTCTAACATATCTGTTAGTTTCCTGGTCTAATTTTATTTTTTACTTTGTTATTGTTCTCTCTCTCTCTTTTTTTTTTTTTTTTTGCCACCCACGTGGCTTGTGGGACCTTGGTTCACAAGCCAGGGGTCGAGCCAAAGTTCCTGAGGTGAGAGTTCAGAGTCCGAGCCACCGGACTCTCAGACCACAAGGAATATTCATTGGAGTGAGGTCTCACGGAGGTCCTCATCTCAGCACCAAGACCCAGCTCTACCCAACAGCCTACAAACTCCAGTGTTGGAAGCCTCAGGCCAAACAACCAGTAAGACAAGAACACAATCCCACTCTTAAAAAAAAAAAAGAGATGGGGGCTTCCCTGGTGGCACAGTGGTTGGGATTCCGCCTGCTGATGCAGGGGACGCGGGTTTGTGCCCTGGTCCGGGAGGATCCCACGTGCTGCGGAGCGGCTGGGCCCGTGAGCCATGGCCACTGGGCCTGCGCGTCCGGAGCCTGTGCTCTGCAACGGGAGAGGCCACAACAGTGGGAGGCCCGCGTACTGCAAAAAAAAAAAGGAATCAAGTGGGATTTATCCCAGGGATGCAAGGATTCTTCAGTATACACAAATCAATCAATGTGATACACCACATTAACAAATTAAGGAACAAAAACTGTATGATCATCTCAATAGATGCAGAAAAAGCTTTTGACAAAATTCAACACCATTTATGATAAAAACTCTCCAGAAAATGGGCATAGAGATAACCTACCTTAATGTAATGAAGGCCATATATGACAAACCCACAGCAAGCATCATACTCAATGGTGAAAAACTGAAAGCATTTCCACTAAGATCAGGAACAAGACAAGGATGTCCACTTTGACCACTGTTATTCAACATAGTTTTGGAAGTCCTAGCCACAGCAATCAGAGAAGAAAAAGAAATAAAAGGAATACAAATTGGAAAAGAAGAAGTAAAACTGTCACTGTTTGCAGATGACATGATACTATACATAGAAAATCCTAAAGATGCCACCAGAAAACTACTAGAACTAATTAATGAACTTGGTAAGGTTGCAGGATACAAAATTAATGCACAGAAATCTCTGACATTCCTATACACCAACAACGAAAAATCAGAAAGAGAAGTTAAGGAAGCACTCCCATTTACCACTGAAACAAAAAGAATAAAATACGTAGAAATAAACCTGCCTAAGTAGGTGAAAGACTTGTACTCAGAAAACTTTAAAGCACTGCTAAAAGAAATCAAAGATGACATAAACAGATGGAGAAATATACCATGTTCTTGGATTGGAAGAATCAATATTGTGAAAATGACTCTATGACCCAAAGCAATCTGCAGATTCAGTGCAATCCCTATCAAACTACCAATGGCATTCTTCACAGAATTAGAACAAAAAAGTTACAATTCATATGGAAACACAAAATACCCCAAAGAGCCAAAGCAAATCTTGAGAAAGAAAAATGGAGCTGGAGGAATCAGGCTACCTGACTTCAAACTATACTACAAAGCTACAGTAATCAAGACAATATGGTACTGGCACAAAAGCAGAAATATAGATCAATGGTACAGGATAGAAAGCCCAGAGATAAACCCATGCACATATGGTCGCCTAATTTACAACAAAGGAGGCAAGAACATGCTATGGAGAAAAGATAGCCACTTCAATAAGTGGTGCTGGGAAAACTGGACAGCTACATGTAAAAGAATGAAATTAGAACATTACCTAACACCATACACAAAAATAAACTCCAAATGGATTAAAGACCTAAATGTAAGACCAGACACTATAAAAGTCTTAGAGGAAAACATAGGAAAAACACTCTTTGACATAAACCACAGCAAGATCATTTTTGATCCATCTCCTAGAGGAACGGAAATAAAAACAAAAGTAAACAAATGGGACTTAATTAAACTTAAAAGCTTTTTCACAGCAAAGGAAACCATAAACAAGACAAAAAGACAACCCTCAGAATGGGAGAAAATATTGGCAAATGAAACAACAGACAAAGGATTAATCTCCAAAATACACAAACAGCTTATGGAGCTCAATATCAAAAAAACAGACAATCCAACTAAAAAATGGTCAGGAGACCTAAATAGACATTTCACCATGGAAGACATACAGATGGCCAAGAGGCACATGAAAAGATGCTCAACATCACTAATTATTAGAGAAATGCAAATCAAAACTACAATGAGGTATCCCCTCACATTGGTCAGAATGGCCATTATCAAAAATCTAGAAACAGTAAATGCTGGGAAGGGTGTGGTGAAAAGGGAACCCTCCTGCACTGTTGGTGGGAATGTAAATTGATACAACCACTATGGAAAACAGTATGGACGTTCCTTAAAAAACTAAAAATAGAACTGCCATATGACCCAGCAATCTTGCTACTTGGCATATACCCTGAGAAAACCATAATTCAAAAAGTCATGTAGCACAATGTTCATTGCAGCACTATTTACAATAGCCAGGACATGGAAGCAACCTAAGTGTCCATTGACAGATGAATGGATAAAGAAGATGTGGCACATATATACAATGGAATATTACTCAGCCATAAAAGAAACGAAATTGAGTTATTTGTAGTGAGGTGGATGGACCTAGAGTCTGTCATACAGAGTGAAGTAAGTCAGAAAGAGAAAAACAAATTCTGTACGCTAATGCATATATATGGAATCTACAAAAAAAAATGGTACTGATGAACTTAGTGGCAGGGCAGGAGTAAAGATGTAAACATAGAGAATGGACTTGAGGACATGGGGTGGGGGTGGGGGGTAGCTGGGGCTAAGTGAGAGTAGCATTGACATATATATACTACCGAATGTAAAATAGTTAGCTAGTGGGAAGCAGCAGCGTAGCACAGGGAGATCAGCTCGGTGCTTTGTGATGACCTAGAGAGGTGGGATAGGAAGGATGGGAGGGAGGCTCCAGAGGGAGGGGTTATGGGGACATATGTATGCATATGGCTGATTCACTTTGGTGTACAACAGAAACTAACACAGTATTGTGAAGCAATTATATGCCAATAAAGATCTATTAAAAATAAATAAAGTGGAGGAATGGGTGACAGCAGAACCTCCTCAGTCTATGGTGCAGCAAAAGAGTAAGAGTTTTAGAATCCCAGGGAAGTGGGTTCAGATCCCAGCTCCACCATTTACCAGCTCTGATACCATAACAGATTTCTCAATTTCTGGGACTCAGTTTTGTCATCTTTAAGTAGGAACTTGTAGAGGTATGATGAGGATTAAAGATAATGTATACAGAAGTGTCTTACATGGGCACATCATATCGAGCACATCATAATGCTTGATATGAAGATGCTATTGTTGAGAGCATCATCATATTATTACTATTGCTATTATTACTATTATTATTAACTTCTGTGAGAGGGAAGATATTCCCTCCTCCAATCCTTTATTAGAATATTCAGAAGCTGAAGAAGTTTGGAACTGCTCATCTGCCATGGGGCTCTGTTTACATCTTGAATTACTCAAATGAAATGTAAAAACAGCTTCACTGCATCGTAAAGTGCTCATTACTTTAATTCAAACAGCACAGAGTTCCCCTCAAAATAAATGACTCTGTCCATCTGTTTATTTCCCTATGCTAAACTGGTTTCCTGCTTTTCTTGGGCTGGTGAGAAACACTTCAAAGACAGCTGATGTAAACTAAGTAGGGAAGTCTCCAGCCCACATCACTGGGCCCTGGAGGGACTCAGACAGCCTGGGTGGAAAGGCAGTAGTACAATATCCAGACTGTGTTCGTTGTGATGTCTATAGTCCATAGGCATTGTGACTCAGAGGTCCACGTTAGGGAAGGATTTTTGGGATGCCACTTCTGCCTTTTTTTTTTTAATTAATTAATTTATTTATTATTATTATTTTTGGCTGTGTTGGGTCTTCGTTTCTGTGCGAGGGCTTTCTCTAGTTGCGGCGAGCAGGGGCCTCTCTTCATCGCGGTGCACGGGCCTCTCACTGTCCGGGCCTCTCTCGTTGCGGAGCACAAGCTCCAGACGCACAGGCTCAATAGTTGTGGCTCACGGGCCTAGTTGCTCCGCAGCATGTGGGATCTTTCCAGACCAGGGCTCGAACCCGTGTCCCCTGCATTGGCAGGCAGATTCTCAACCACTGCGCCACCAGGGAAGCCCCACTTTTGTCATTTTTGACATCAATTTCATTTTGTATGGTCAAATATAATTTTATCTTTGTAGTCCTTTAGCTCATGGCTATCATAGGACACAATTTCAATCAAAATCTTGATTATAACACATAATTAAATGATTTTGTGTAAAAGCCAGAAAAATAAATTGTATGAAATTGATACCTAATTTATTAAATGTGTTTGTCAGTATCTTATTACTCTTCTAAGCCTTGAAAACTCATCAAAAGATCCCTCAGGCATATGTAATTATTAAACTAAGTTATTTTCAATAATTTTCTTATTTTTAGTCATACAAAAACCATAAATTTTCACATATTTTTAAGTTCCATCATTATTTGTCAAAACATAATTGATTAAACTGTCTGTTAAACATTTGATGCCTTTAAGTATTTAGACTTGTTATATGTGGGCCTCCATTTGTATTCTTGCTGGAGGCCTAGCAAATGTTAGGGACAGGCCTCTTCATGGAGCATGGTGACCACAGTGATTATATGAATTGACATGTCTGACGGTGCCAGTGTTGGATTGACCAGGAAGACTAAGAGACTTTGACAGAGTTATGATCTGTAAAAAATCTTCTTTTATGATTTTTACATAGAATTGACCCTTCTAATCATTTTTAAAAATTGAAGTATATATAAAAAAAATTGAAGTATAGTTGATTAACAGTATTAGTTTCGGGTGTACAACATAGTGATTCAAAATATTTATAGATTATACTCCATGTAAAGTTATTATAAAATATTGGCTATATTCCCTGTGCTGTATAATATATCCTTGTAGCTTATTTATTTTATACATAGTAATTTGTACCTCTTAATCCCCTCCCCCTTCCCTCTCCCCACTGGTAACCACTAGCTTGTTCTCTATTTGTGTGAGTCTGTTTCTGTTTTGTTATACTCACTAGTTTGTCTTATTTTTTAGATTCCACGTATAAGTGATAACATACAATATTTGTCTTTCTCTGTCTGACTTATTTCACTAAGCATTATGCCCTCCAGATCCATCCATGTTGTTGTAAATGGCAGAATTTTATTCTTTTTAATGAATGAGTAGTATTCCATTGTATATGTACACCACATCTTCTTTATCCATTCATCTGTTGATGGACACATAGGTTGCTTCCATATATTGGCTATCATAAATAATGCTGCTATAAACGTTGGGGTGCATGTATCTTTTTGAATTAGTGTTTTCATTTTCTTTGGATACATACCCAGGAGTGGAGTTTCTGGATCATGTGGTAGTTCTATTTTTTGTTTTTTGAGGAACCTCCATACTGTTTTCCACAGTGGCTGCACCAATTTACATTCCCACCAACAGTGTACAAGGGTTTCCTTTTCTCCACATCCTCACCAACACTTGTTATTTGTGGTCTTTTTGATGATGGCCATTCGGGCAGGTGTGAGGTAATATCTCACTTGGTTTTGACTTGCTTTTCTCTCATGATTAGCAGTGTTGAGCATCTTTTCATGTGCCTGTTAGCCATCTGTATGTCTTCTTTGGGAAAATGTCTCTTCAGGTCTTCTGCCCATTTTTAAATCGGGCTGTTGGTTTTTGTGATATTGAGTTGTATGAGCTGTTTATATATTTTGTGGTCATATCATTTGCAAATATTTTCTCCCATTCAGTAGGTTGTGTTTTCATTTGGCTGATGGTTTCCTTTTCTGTGCAAAATTTTTTTAAGTTTAATTCAAACAATAGAATTTAAATTTAATAAAATCACGGAAAAGATCAATGAGAGCCAGGTCTTTGAAAAGATAAATAAAATTGATAAAACTTTAGTCAGACTTATCAGAAAAAGAGAGAGACAGCCCAAATCAATAAAATCAGAAATAAAAAGAAGTTACAATTGATACCACAGAAATACAAAGAATCATAAATTACTATAAGCCACTATATACCAATAAAATGGACAACCTAGAAGAAATGACCAAATTCCTAGGAATGTACGATCTCCGAAGACTGAATGAGGAAGAAGTAAAAAATGTGAACAGACCAGTTACCAGTAACGAAATTGAATCAGCAATGGAAAAAAAAAAAATTCCAACAAACAAAAATCCAGGACCAGATGGTTTCACAGGTAAATTCTACCAAACATTTAGAGAGAGTTAATACCTATTG
Source organism: Leucopleurus acutus (assembly GCF_964270905.1). Lineage (NCBI taxonomy): Eukaryota > Metazoa > Chordata > Mammalia > Artiodactyla > Delphinidae > Leucopleurus > Leucopleurus acutus. The sequence continues at coordinate 130,456,091 of NC_139142.1, read as the reverse complement.
TCTCAAGCTATTCCAAAAAATTGCAGAGGAAGGAATGCTTCCAAACTCATTCTATGAGACCAGCAACACCATGATACCAAAACCAGACAAAAATATCACATAAAAAAGAAAATTACAGACAAATATCACTAATGAACATAGATGCAAAAATCCTCAAAAAAATATTAGCAAATCAAATCCAGCAATACATTAGAAGGATTTTACACCATGATCAAATGGGGTTTATCCCAGGGATGCAAGGATGGTTCAATATCTGCAAATCAATCAGTGTGATATACCACATTAACAAATTGAAGAATAAAAATCATATGGTTATCTCAGTAGATGCAGGAAAAGCTTTTGACAAAATTCCACATCTCTTTATGATAGAAAACTCTGGGCATAGAGGGAACATACTTCAAAACAATAAAGGCCATACATGATAAGCCCAGAGCTAACATCATACTCAACAGAGAAAAGCTTAAAGCATTTCCTTTATGATCAGGAACAAGACAACGATGCCCACTCTCACCACTTGTATTCAACATAGTGTTTTAATTCCTAGCCACAGCAATCACACAAGAAAAAGAAATAAAGGGAATCCAAATTGGAAAGGAAGAAGTGAAACTGTCACTGTTTGCAGATGACATGACACTATACATAGAAAATCCTAAAGATGCCACCAAAAAAACTACTAGAGCTCATCAGTTAATTCAGTAAGGGTGTTGGCTGCAAAATTAATATACAGAAATCTGTTGCATTTCTATACACTAACAATGAACTATCAGAAACAGAAACTAACTAAATAATCCTGTTTCCAATTACATCACAAAGAATAAAATACCTAGGAGTAAATCTAGGGAGGTAAAAAAACCTCATTTCAGAATACTATGACTCTGATGAACAAAACTGAAGATGACACAAACAGATGGAAAGATATACTGTGTTCATGGATTGGAAGAATTAATATTGTTAAAAAAGAACATACTACACAAGACAATCTACATATTCAGTGCAATCCCTATCAAAATACCAATGGCATTTTTCACAGAACTAAAACAAATAATTTTTAAATTTCTGTAGAAATACAAAAGACCCTGAATAGCAACAACAATCTTGAGAAAGAAGAACAGAGCTGGAGGTATCAAGCTACCTGACTTCAGACTATTCTACAAAACTACCATAGTCAAAACAGTATGGTACTGGCCAAAAAAAAAACAAAAACAAAAACGAACCAAAACAAAATCAGACACCTAGATCAATGGAACAGAATGGAGAGCCCAGAAATAAGCCCACACACTTAAGGTCAATTAATCTATGACAAAGAAGCCAAAAACATACAATGGGGAAAGACAGCCCCTTCAATAAGTGGTGCTGGACAGCTACACATAAAAGAATGAAATTAGAACATTTTCTCACATCATATATAAAAGTAAACTTAAAATGGATTAAAGACGTAAATGTAAGACTAGAAACCATGAAACTCCTAGAAGAAAACTTAGGCAGGACACTCTGTGACTCGCAGCAATATTTTTTTGGATCTGTCACCAAATGCAAAAGAAACAAAAGCATAATAAATGACCCTTCTATTCTTGATTATAAATCTCAATCAAATGTGCAGGGTTCTCAGACTGCTAAATTCTTAAGCACTACAAAGCTCCTTTTGATTTTCAGGCAACCTTAAATTCAGTGTCATCCTGGATAATTCCTAAATAGTTAATGGCATGCAGATTTTCCTGTTTAAATTAGGAAAAGAATTACCTAAAATCTTACCATTTCCACAAATCACTTGTTTTTATTTTTCTATATGCCACCTTAGTCCATATCATTTGCATTACTAAAAAGAGTAGTATATTTTAATTTCTGACCTATTTAGAATTTTACATCCTGTTTTTTTCTGCTTAACATTGTAGTGTAAGTATTTTTTCTATGTTGTTACAGAATCATCACAAATAACTACAGAAATTTTTATCAGTTTGGTAGACTGTATTTTATGTAATCGTTTTCCTATTGTAGGTTTTAGTTGTTTCCAATTCTTTCCTATTAATAAATGTTGCAATATATTATTCTCTTTTTCTCTGACTGATCTTATTTTTGGGATTTCTTAGCAGAACTAGTAGTAATGATAGTAGTAGAAGAAGAAGCATTCTACAATCCATTATGGAGAGCCCTTGGGAAAATTATGTTTCAGAATTCAGAATCATTCAGATTTTAGAAAGGTCATATGGTGACAAAATATATATATATCATATAAAACTCCCAGTAGTGTCTGAAAGCAACACCCCATAATCAATCCCATTGATATTTCAATAGTGAGATGTATGAGTATTCACTCTATATAGTAGAAATAAAGACTATAAATAGCCTCTCATCAGTTTAGCTCAAGGTTTTTTTTATCAAATGAGTTGAGATCAGGTCAGTTATTGCTGCCAGATGAGTTAGAAACCTTTTCAAAGATGTTTGGAATTGAAAATAAGAGATTGGAGGATCATATAAACTGTAATTAACACTAGATAGCATGAATTTGGAACTTATTATTAAGGCCAAGTACTATATGAAGCTCTTTTAAGCAGCATAGATTTGGATTTTTAATTTATATGAAAATTTGAAAAACTTTTTCTTTAATAAGCAAGAAAAGTCTATTCATATTTATTTACATTAATGTAATCTTTGGTGTCAGTGCTTTCATATCATCTTACTTTTAATTATTGGATGTATTATGTTGTATTTACTAAGAGTCTTTCTCTGTTTGAGGTACCTCTTTGCTTTTTCAAAACATTTATTGTAGTATTTAAGTAGGTCTATATTTTTATTTTAATGGCTACATTTGTATTAATACTTTTTATACTATTCTTAATTCCCTCTTTACTTACTTAACCTCTTCCTCAATTATAATGGTATTAGTTAACTCTCATCTATTACCTATATAATTCGATGATCTTACTTTAAGTTCACTGTTTTTTTTCCCTTCTCTCACTTTTTAGTTTAATTCTTTCTATTCTATTAGAACATCTGATGATATTATTCTTTTTAAAAATTAATTTTTATTAGAGTATAGTTGCTTTACAATGTTGTATTAGTTTCTCCTGTACAGCAAAATGAATCAGCTATACATATACCTATATCCCCTGTTTTTTGGATTTCCTTTCCATTTAGGTCACCACAGTGCTTTAAGTCGAGTTCCCTGTGCTATACAGTACGTTCTCATTAGTTATCTATTTTATAAATAGTATCAATAGTGTATATGTGTCAATCCCAATCTCCCAATTCCTCCCACCCCGCTTCCCCCTTGTTATCCATACATTTGTTCTCTACATCTGTGTCTCTATTTCTGCTTTGCAAATAAGATTATCTATACCATTTTTTCTAGATTCCACATATATGCATTAATATATGGTATTTGTTTTTCTCTTTCTGACTTACTTCACTCTGTATGACACTCGCTAGGTCCATTGATAACATATTATTCTTCAACCCACAATGCCACTCTCATTCTAGTCTTAGATCTTTAACTAAATATATGTAATATTCATCATCAATCCTTCTGCAAAGTTTTGTCATTTATCCTTTGGTTGAATAATATGCATCCTCTAAAGCAGAGACTGGTAAACATTTTCTGTAAATTAAGGACAGAGAGTAAATAGTATTTTAGGCTTTGTAAGCTATATGGTCTTGATCATAACTACTCAACTCTGCCCTTGTATCACAAAAGCAACCATACACAATATGTAGACAAATGGGTGTGGCTGTCCCCCAATAAAACTTTATTTAAAAATTTTTTTTGACCTGTGAGCTATAGCTTTTACCCCTGCTCTAAATCCACAGGAATGGAATGTATGTCCAGTATTCTCTGAGTTCTAGCACATTCAAAACTATTTTCGTGTGGCCTTGATAGTTGAAGGAGAGTATAGCTGGATATGATAGCCTTGGTTTGCACTTTCTTCCTCAAGCTTACTGAAAATGCTGATCCTCTGTTGCCTTGCCTGGTAGGTAGTTTTGTGAAATACGATGCCATTCTGATCCTCTTGCCTTTGTATTCGATTTTATCTTTTTGCCTGGAGGTCTTAAAGAGTTTTCTTTTTCTTTAAAGTCTAATCATTTTACCAGAATATTTTTTAGATATCTAAATCATTCTTCACAGTACCCAGTGAGCCCTGATTCAGGTCTTCTTTTATTTATGAAATGCTTTTTTTTAGATGTTAGTATTAAATATTACACCTGATTTATTGTTTCAGGTTTCTTCTTCAGATCACAATTATATTTATGCTCAGTCTCCTTTGCCTGACTTCCATTTCAACCACTTTCTCTCTAACCTGTTTTACTTTTTTCTTAATCTTGCTTTCATTCTCTTGGTTATTTACCTGTTTACCTTACTGCTCTTTATTAAGTTTTTATTTCTGATATAATTTTGTCTTTTTCATCTGTTTTGTTCCTGAGTTCCATCAGATCATGTTTAATTCTTCTTTTCTCTGTCCATTTGGGTTCTTAGTTTTTATATTTCTGATTCAAGGTGTCCCCTCCACCCCAGTCTGGATTGAGGATATTTAATTCCATTTAGAATGCTGTGTTAAAGTTTTCTTCAGATTTATGGTTCTCTGGGGTGGGGGGATTTTTCAGCAGCAGAAGAGTTTTATTCACATCATTTGACTTTTTTCAGTCACTTTGTGTAGATATGGTATGCTTTTTTATTAGTCCTGTCCCTTGCATGGTTAGATTTCCTAGTTAGAGAGCAACTTTCTCTGTCAGCTCTGTATTCTTTGGGGAAGGTTCTTTTAATGATGATTTTGTTGGTGGGCAGAGCAGGGGAAAGAATTTCACATTTAGTTTCCCTTCACTTCTTAAGAATCCTTAATTTTTCTCTTATTTCCTTCTTTTTCATCACTGCATTATTACCTCGGGATACCACCTTCTCTATATTTATCTGCTTCTCCTCCAGAAGCACCATTTCTTCAAAGCTGACACTTCTGGTTCTGCACACTCTTAAGCCCCTTCCCCATAGCCTGGGCTTTGAATGACCAAGCCCTTATTTGTGTTCATATTTCATCATTTACTGTTATACTTTCTGTTTTTCCAGGTGATTTTGTCAGAGCTTCCTCTAAGTTGTCCACTCTCCTCTGCTTTTTTTTAATCAGAGTCTTTTAAGCTTCTCCTCACCCACTCTGCATCTGCAGTCTTGCAGCAGTGGATGGACAGCAAGATCCCTGTTGGAATTTATTTTCCTACTCACAGTTAATTTGAAGGTGGTAGAGTTTTCTTTCTCCTAGCAATGCAGAAAGTGTGTGTTTTTGAGTAGTTTTATTTGTTCTCTTTGTTGATTTTATGTTTGGGGGGAAAGGAGGAAAAGAAAGATTTATAATCAGGTGTTTACCATTGTTCTGCAAACCTGGAAGTCCCACCTGTGCATTATGACACTTTTGAAAGTATATCTTTTTATTTTTTATGGATCCAACAAGGAAGCCTCGTATGCTTTTTAAGATACAATTCCACATCTCCTGGGTTCATAGTTACATCGTGGAGACTGTCTTAAATATTCATTCCCAAGGATAGGAAACACCTACTAGTCAACCCTGTTTTCCTTTACACAAAAGTTCCTGGCATGATTGAACATAAATTCTTTCATAATGTAATGAGGTATTATACAACAGAGTTATTGTTTGCTTTCGTTATTCAGTTATAATTCATTATTATGTCTAATTTACTAGCCTTATAAGGACTTGTCAGCTTTTGGTACTTGAATACATTGTGCAAGTCATAAAATCTCCGAATGTTATCCTGGGCATCCTTCCTCAGCCCAGGAAGGGCACACAATCTGATGGGGTTGCCCCAAGGTTCATAGGCTCCAAATTTCTCTCCTCCTGCCCTTCGCCAAGAAGTAGTGGTATTAATGGTTAAAGTTCTTAATTTTTTATATTAATGATAGTAAGTATTCCTGTTATAAATATATTATCAGGAGAAGAGGCGCATTCAGTTATTACCGTCAATTAACAGTTCAATGCTCAAACATATCCCTGAGAAAATGAGAGTTAGGACCAGTAAGGCTGTTAAGGAGAGGCATTGAAGGGGCTAAAAACAATAGCAAAAACAAAACAGCAAAAGTAATAGCAGCAGCAACAGCAGTAGTATTGACTACCATGATACTGTACTAATCACAGAATTCCATCCGTTTGACCATCCTATGATTTTTAGTATAGTATAATTATTCCTCTTTTACATATAAGGAAACAGAACTGTGAAGAAGCTAAGTCACTTTTCCGAGATACAAAAGACATGCAGACTTGATGAACATAAATTATCTCATTTAATCCTATAATAATGTTATGAAGAATTTAGTGTTATTTTTCAGATAAGAAATGAAAACTCAGATAACAAAGTGTCCAACTTGAGAAACTTTAGAATTAGTTAAAAACAAAAATAACACACAGGCAAGTTAAAAAAGAAAAAAATTTAAATCACTCATATTTTCACCCTCTTGTGATTACTACTGTCAATGTTTGGCTGTATTCCCTTTCATTAAATACACATATGCACACATGGGATGCTACTAAATGAACTGTTTGTAAACTGTTTTAATAACTATGTGAAAATTCCTCATGTGCATGTATTGTTCCTAAAATTTTCTATTGTTGATCACTTAGGTTGTTTCTTTTTTATTTGTTTGTTAGTTTATAAGTAATGCTGTGATGAATATCATAGAGGGCAAATTTTTTGCACATGCCTAATTACTTCCTCTGGACTTAATCCTAAAAGTTCATTTCATATTTAAAAAGTATTGCATCTTTCAAAGATTTAATACATAAATCACATTTCTAATAATCTAACATGTTCCAGATCAGAATGATGCTACTTTATGTCACAGTTTTGAATTTCACTCAATATGTTGAGATGTGTGATCACAGAACTTGCACATTCATACTCCAAATGCATAACAGTGCCTAATAATATATTTCCACTGAAGTAATTTTAAAAGCCCTATCACTGAAAAAGTAGACAAACATTTATGTAGATCAGAAACACCTAAAGGCAAGTGGCATCTGAAACCTTGATCTTCTATTCTGCTTCCAGAATAGAAGCATAAAATGGCAGCCAGGCTTCATTCCAGGAGAAAGGAATCAAACACAGCTATTCATGGTGACAGATCATATTTAGACTCACTTTGTGAAAAAGGTTCTAGAGTAGGGCTGTCTCAGTGAACTGAGGTTGAAAAAGTTTAAACTCTTATGTGGGTCTGCTGAATAGCTGAGTAATTAAAGATCTAGTCCCATGGGACAAGAATTTAGGGGTTACAAGTATGAAACCTGTTTCTGAACGAGGGACTCTACACTGAGGGCCTCTATGAAGGCAACCAGGAAAAAAACAAAAAGTCCAATAGAGAAGACTGAGATCAGGGAGAAAAACATAACGAAACTTTCACACAAATGAACTTGCCTGCAAAATGTCAAAGCTAATGTGGAAAACTGAGGTGCAAAAGATACCTCATCAACCAAAATAATTTGACTTTGAAGAAATACATATAAAAAAGGATTCTGAAAGCAATTTCAAGATAAATATGTTTAAGGTCTATAAAGAGATTAAGGAAGCAATGACAATCATAAATATAGTAAAGAAGTTACAGAGGACTATTAAAGCAACCAAATAGAAATCCTAGAAATGAAAAATATAGCCATGGAAAGTAAGAACTCACAAGACAGAATAAACACCACACTGACCAACACAGTTGAAAAGAGAATTGATGATTGGAAAGATAATACTGAGGAATTTATCCAGATTGCAGAATGGAGAGAGAAAGAAAAAAATATGAAAGAGAATTTAGGAATTACAGATAATAGAATAAGAAACTGTAATATATATTAGAAGTTCAAGAAACAAAGGACAGAACTGCAGAAAGCAGTGTTGAAGAGATGTTAGCTGAAATTTTGCAGAATTAAACAAAGATTTCAATTATCAGATAGACAAAAAGAACACTGAATTGCACACAGGAAAAATAAAAATGTGAGTGAAACTAATGAACCCTAAGTTTTCTATTATGGAGTATTTCTATTATTACAAGGTTACATACTTTATTTTATAATTTTGGTCACTATTATTGGTTTTGTTCCTCTTGAAACAGTTATAAAGTACACATGACTAAATAATGGAAAAAATACCTTGCGATACTCACAATACAATGAACTAAATGACATGAATTCTTCCATACTAAACATGAAGGACCTCAGTATAGAACTCAATTTCTCCAATATCTGCCCACCAAATACCACTTAAAGGCTATTCTTTATGTCTACGTAAAGACAACTAATTTTAGGTTAACTTTTTTTTCTTTTTTGTGGTATGCGGGCCTCTCACTGCCATGGCCTCTCCCGCTGCGAAGCACAGGCTACAGACGCGCAGGCTCAGCGGCCATGGCTCACAGGCCCAGCCGCTCCGCGGCATGTGGGATCCTCCCAGACCAGGGCATGAACCTGCGTCCCCTGCATTGGCAGGCAGACTCTCAACCACTGCGCCACCAGGGAAGCCCCTAGGTTAATTTTTAAAAGATTTATCATAATTTTTATAATAAAATATTAATATTTTCAAACTAAAACATTAATGATATTTTTATGTCAGTCCCTTTTATGTCAAGTGTGTATTGTTTACAATCCATCACCAACTTATCTGTACCAGGCCTACTATGAACTTCCCCAGATCTACCCAATCCCACTTACAGTGGCTATTTGCCTTACCTCCTGACCAAAGTTGCTTTAGCCATAGCTCACTCCATTCTCAAGATTATAAAGCTTAGCCGCTGCCACCAAATGCATGCTTAAGGAGCCCCTGTGTATGTTGTCAACTGATAAGGAGAGGACACCTGTGTACTTGTTGGAGTGGACCCATGGAGACTTTGGCCAAAGGAGAGTTGCCACCTTTTAAATGGACCTCAAACACTGGAGGAGGAAATCAAAAGGGAACCAGGAGATAAATTTGTCAACCTTTCTCCCACTTCCATCCCTCTTTACCTTCCCCTGCCCAGGGTTGTTCTGAAACATGTATGTTTCATATGGCCTCAATGATGATACGTCTCTAAGAATGAACAACTAATCTGTATTATGGAATTTGGCCACCTCAGTAATGCGCTTCCCTGTATTTGATCTCTCCCCTTCCCTTAATTAATTTCCATTTCCCTCACTCTTAATTCCCTGGAATTGTATTTCCCAATGAAATGTTAACAGATTATCTTTTGCCTTAGGCTCTGCTTTCTAGAGAACCTGGGCCAAGACTGTATTACTATCTGACAGATAACTTGAGCCATAGGCCATGTTCTGTATCCAGTCAATTTCTCTTTTGCTCTTTCTATTCACTATATTAGTAAATCCAAATTTACAGTCACAGGTTGTCAGGAATGGCAGCAAGTTTTTGGTGATTCTGACAAATGGCTCTGGATTGAATATGGACATAGAAATTATGAAGAGATTTCCCACTGAAAACCACTTTCATCATTCAGTCAGATGCTAAATCAATGAGCATATCACATTCAAAAGCCAGAAGGTTGACTATTTCAACTTGAGAGATGGCAGCAAATGGATTCCCAATTTTGCTCTCGTTGCATTTGATTTTGGAAAGTATGTCTGCACATCCTTATGGTTCACATTATCTGATGAGTGTAGAAAATCAAGTGATGGAAAACGTCAAATTCTTGGTGGTAATGTTATTTGCACCACACTCTGGTCTTTGTAAGACATCCTAACTTTTATCCTTGACGTTAAAAAGCATCTTTTAAAACCTGAAATAATAGGTTTATCTTATTCAAAAGGCTTAAATTATTGCTAAGAAATACTACCTGATAAAACACCTGAATTCATAGAAATGGTCTTTGTGAGAATTATGAGAATCATTATTTTATTTACTTTTATTAGACACATCTTAATATGTTATTATGAAAGTTTTTCAAACATACAGAAAAGTTGAAAGAATTGTACTGTGGCCACTCATATATTACCTAGATTCTACAGTTAACATTTTACCTTATTTGCTTTATCATATATGTGTCTCTCTATCCCTACTTCTATTCATACCTTAATTCATCTCATTTCTGATACATTTCAAAGTAAATTGCAGCATAAACATTATTAACTGGAGTTCAGTTTCTTTTATAGTTCCTTGTAAAGATAAAATTCATTGTATACAATGAATGTATAAATCTTCAGTATACTGTTCTGTGAATTTTGACAAATCTAATCACCTATGTTATCCAAACCTCTATTGATATGTAGAAAAGTACCGTCACTCCAGGAAGTTCCTCGTGCCTCTTCCTAGACAGTTTCCACCTCTATTATCCAGAGACAATCACATTCTGATTTTTTTCACTATAGATTAATTTTTCCTGTTCTAGAGCTTCATATAAGTGTAATCATAGAGTCTACACTATGAACTGATTTTTCTAAGAACTTTTTCACTGAGCATAATGCTTTAAAGATTCATCCAAGCCATTGGGTATACTCGTAGTCCATTATTTTCTATTACTGTGCTCTATTACATTTTACAAATACATCACAGTTTATTTAACCATTCTCCTGTTGACAGACATCTGAGCCATTTCCAGTTTGAGAATATTATGAATAAAGCACCTATGAACATTCTTGTATAAATCTTTTTGTAGATATATGTTTTAGTTTTTCTTAGGTAAATACCTAGGAGTAGAATTTCTGGGATCTAAGGTCAGTGTATATTTACTTTGATAAGAAACTACCAGACCATTTTCCCAAAATGATTAAAGCACTTTTTACAGGCCACCAACAGTATGTGAGGGTCTCTGTTGCTTCACAGCTTTGCCAACATTTGGTGGTGTCAGTCTTTTTAGTTTTAGCCATGTTAACCAGTTTATAGTGGTAGTATCTCATTATGGCTTTAATTTGCGTTTTCCTGATGATGTTAGCACATTTCCATGTGCTCATAGCCATTTGTATATCTTCCTATGTAGAATATTTGTTCAAATATTTTTGTGAATTTGTTTATTATTGGCTTGTGGAAGTTCTTTATACATCCTTAATACCAATTTTCTGCCAGACACATATATTTTTGTGAATGTTTCATCCTAGTCTATGTCTTGTCTATTTATTGTCTTAATTGTGTCAATTGATGAACAGAAGTTTTTATTGCAGTGAAGTCTAATATATCATTTTTTCTTTTATGGTTATTGTGTTCTGTGACTTGTCTAAGAAAATTTTGCCTACCCCCAAGTCACAGAAAAATATTATTTTATATTTTCTACTATAAGTTTTAAAGTTTTAGCTTTTACATTAAGCTTATTATCTATCTTGAATTAATTCAGGTTTATTATGTAAGGGAAGGGTAGAGATTAATTTTTTTCTTAATTTTTTTTTTTTCTGAATGGACATCCAGTTTTTCCTTCACCATTTATTGAAAAGACTTTGCTTTCTCTACTGGATTACTTCTTTACTTTTGTAAAAAATCAGTTGAACCTCTATAGAACACTCTACTCAACAACAGCAAAGTACACATCTTTCTCCAGTGCACATGGAACATTTTCCAGAGTAGACCATATGTTAGGCCACAAAACTAGCCTCAACAAATTTTGAAATGTTGAAATCATGCAAAGCTATATCCTCAGATCACAATGGAATGAAATTATAAATCAATTTAAAATGGAAATTTGGGGCTTCCTTGGTGGCGCAGTGGTTGGGAGTCCGCCTGCCGATGTAGGGGACACGGGTTCATGCCCCAGTCCAGGAGGATCCCACATGCCACAGAGCGGCTGGGCCCATGAGCCATGGCCGCTGAGCCTGCACGTCCGGAGCCTGTGCTCCGCAACGGGAGAAGCCACAACAGTGAGAGGCCTGCGTACCGCAAAAAAACAAAATAAAAAAAAAAATAAAAACATAAAATGGAAATTTGGAGTCTTCAAAAATATGTGGAAATTAAACAACAGAGTTCTAAATAACCAATGGGTTAGAGAGAAGAAACTACAAGAAAAATTAGAAAATTCTTTGAGATAAAACAGAAACAGAGCATTTCAAAGCAGTGCTCAGTCAGAAATTTATAATGTAATGCCTACATTAAAATAAGAGAAATCTCAACTCAATAACCTGACTTTCCACATTAAGGAACTAGAAAAGAACAGCAAACTAAACCCAAAGCAAGAAAAAGAAATGAAATAATAGATATTAGAGTGGAGATAAACAAAATAGAGAATAGAAAAACAATTCAGGAAATCCGTAAGCCAAAAGTTGGTTCTTTGAAAAGATCAACAAAATTGGCAAACCTTTAGATAGGCTGAACAAGAAAGAAAGAAATTACTAAAATCAGAAATGAAAGAGGGGCTCTTACTACTGAATTTAAAGAAATAAAAGGATTCAAAAAATTACTATGAATAATTGTATGTCAACAAATTATATGGCAACAACGTAGATAAATGAAATGGACAAATTCCTAGAAATACACAAACTGCCAAAACTCATTCAAGCAGAAATAGAAAACCTGAAAAGGCAAATAACAAGTAAAAGGATTGACTTAGTAATCAAAAAATTTCCAACATAGAAAAGTTATGACCAGATGATTTCACTGGTGAATTCAACCAAACATTTAAAGAAGAACTAATAGCAATCCTTGTCAAACTCTTCTAAAAAATAGAATAGAAGAGAATACTTCCTAACTTATTCTGTGACGCCAGTACTATCCTAATACCAAAGGCAGACAAACGAAACATATAAAAGGAAAACTAAAGACCATTATCCCCTGTGAATATAGATGGAAAAATTCTCAACAAAATACCAGCAAACTGAATTCAGCAGTATATTAAAAGGATTATACACCACGACCATGTGGGATTTATCTCAGGAATGCAAGGTTGGTTCAACATACAAAATTGAATCAATGTAATACATATTAAGAAATTAAAGAAAAAACTGATCATCTCAATAGATTCAGAAAAAGTATTTGGGAAAATGCAACTCCCTTTCAAGATAAAAACACTAACAAACTTGGAATAGAAGGGAATTTCCTCAACCTAATGAAAGATATCTATGAAAAACCCACAGCTAACATCATATTTAATAATGAAAGACTTAAAGATTTCCCTCTAATACCATAAACTAGTCAAGAATGTCAGCTCTTAACACTTCCATTCAAAATTATACCGGATGTTCTAACCAAGGAAATTAGGTAAGAAAAGTATAGAAAAGGCATACCTGTTAGAAGGGAAGAAGTAAAAACCATCCCTATTTGCAGATGGCATGGTCTTATATATAGAAAATGACAACGAATCCAGAAAAAATATATTAACATTAATAAGTTAAGCAAAGTTACAGGATACAAGATCGATGTAGAAAATCAGTTGTGTTTCTATATACTAGCAGTAAACAATAAAAAATGAAGTCAAGGAAACAATTCAATTTATAATGCCATCAAAAAGAATAACCTACTTAGGAATAAGTTTAACCCCTACACTGAAGACTATAAAATATTACTGAAATAAGTTATAGAAGGCCTAAATAAAAGGAACAATATCCTGTATTCATGAGTGGAAGGCATAATATTTTTAAGATGGAAATACTCCTCAAATTAACCTACAAATTCAATGCAAACCCTATCAAAATTCCAACTGCATTTTTTGCATAAATGGACGGGCCGATTTTAAAATTCATATGGAATGTAAGGAACCCCAAATAGACAAAATTATCTTGAAAAAGATTAGCAGACTCATTGGAGGATTCACACTTCCTGATTTAAAAATTTACTTTAAAGATACAGTAATAAAGACAGTGTACTGGGACTTCCCTAGTGGCGCAGTGGTTAAGAATCCATCTGCCAACTCAGGGGACATAGGTTCAATCCCTGATCCAGGAAGATCCCATGTGCTGCGGAGCAACTAAGCCTGTGTGCCACAACTACCAAGCCTGTGCTCTAGAGCCCACAAGCCACAACTACTGAGCCTACACGCTGCAACTACTGAAGCCTGCCCACTCTAGGACCTGCGTGCCGCAACTACTGAACCCATATACCACAACTAATGAAGCCCGCGCACCTAGAGCCTGTGCTCCCTAACAAGAGAAGCCACCGGAATGAGAAGCCCATGCACCACAACAAAGAGTAGCCCCCACTGACTGCAACCAGAGAAAGCCTGTGAGCAGCCACAAAAAAAGACCCAATGCAGCCAAAAGAAAAAAAAAAAAAAAAAGACAGTGTACTATTAGAAGGATAGATTTATAGACCAAAGGAATAGAAGTGAGAGTCCAACAATAAACCCAGACATCTATGGCCAATTGATTTTTGACAAGGTTGGGAAGATCATACAGTGGAAGAAAATATATACTTTTCAACAAATGGTGTTCAGGCAACTGAATATCCACGTGCAAAGGATGAATTTGGATCCCAACCTCACACAATATGTAAAAATTATCTCAAAATATCAACAACCAAAACTAAAAAATGCTCAAAATAAAACATGGATGTATCTCTTCATAATATTAAATTAGGCAATGATTTCTTAGGTGTGATACTAACAGCACAAACAACAAAAATAAAAATGGAGAAGTTGGACTTCATCAAAATTTAAAACTTTGTGCATCAAAGGTCACTATCAAGAAAAAAAAGACAACCTACAGGATAGGAGAAAATATTTGCAAATCATGTATCTGTTAAGGGTCTAATATCCAGAATATAAAAAGAATACTTACAACTCAACAGTAAAAAGACAAACAACACAGTTAAAAAATGGTCTAAGAATTTGAATAGACATTTCTTCAAAGGAGGTATACAAATGGCCAATAGGTACATGAAAATATTCTCAACATCATTAGCCATTATGGAAATGCATATCAAAGCTATAATGAGATACCACTTCATGCCCACTAGAATGGCTGTAATCATAGTAATGTTTTTAATGGAAAAATAAGAAGTATCAGCAAGAATTTGTTGAAACTGGAACTTTCATACACTGCTGTTGGAAGTAGAAAATAGTATATATAGCCACTGGGAAAACTATTTGGTAGTTTCTCAGAGAGTTAAACTTCAAGTTTCCATATGAGGCAAGAGTTCCTCTCCTTAGTTATATATGCAAGAGAATTGAAAATATATGTTCATATTAAAACAAATGTTTATAGCACTATTATTCATAATGGCCAAACAATAGGAAAAAAACCAAATGTCTATCACTGGATGAAAGGATTAATGAAATGTGGTATATCTGTATAGTGAAATATTATCAGCCATAAAAAAGGAATGAGGTACTAATATGAACCTGGAGAATATTATACTAATTGTACAATGTGGATGAACCTGGAGGATATTACACTAATTGAAAGAAGCCAGACACTATAAAGTCCACGTATCATAGGATTACATTTATATGAAATATGCAGAATAGGGAACTCCATAGAGACAGAAACTAGATTAGTGGTTTTCAGGGAATAAGGGAGAAGGGAACAAGGAGTGACTGCTAACAGGTACAGGTTTTGTTTTGGAACGATGGAAATGCTCTGGAATTAGGTAATGGTGATTGTTGCACAACATTGCAAATCTACTTTAAAAACCCACACAATTTAAAATTGTATACTTTAAAATAATGAATTTTATGTCATGAACTTTATCTCAATACAAAAACATGTTTTGAAAAAAAAAAATCAGTTGATGACATAAGTGTGGGTCTATTTCTGGACTTTCTAATCTGTTCCATTGATCTATTTGTTCCTTATACCAGCACCACCCTATCTTGATTATTGTAGCTTTATTGTAAGCTTCCAAGTCAGAGTAAGTTTTCTAACTTTACTCTTCTTTTTCAAGATGGCATTGGACAGGTTAAGCTTTTAAAAACTCAGGTGCATGCCTTTCCCTTTCACAGCAGGCATACATCAGCGTAGGAGAACATTCTTGTATCTACTGCCCATTTCTTTGCACAGCAGATTGAAAAAAAAATGTGCTTGGTGGCTCTGATTTGCTTATATTCACAGAGGTCAATATTTCCTTCAGTATTTAATCAAGATCAAAAGGAGCATTGTTCACTCCCAATTGCCTGTTTTGAATAAATCGGTCTGTGGACTGGTGTTCATGTAAAACATCTTTGTGTGTCTGTGGAAATACATCCTGTTGCATACATGCCTGGTGTTCCATCAGTATTTTTTACAATGTACCTTTTCCAGTTTAATCTTAGTTCAGAAAATGCCATTACCTAAATGCCTGTACATGAATTTTTTAATGATTCACAAACAAAAGCTTATCAAGCACTTCTTCCTCATATGTATACCATAATATGTCAGGACCTGATTTGTATGCTACATATTGCTGTTTCTTTTCCAATTGTGAGAGAATAATTGTTCTTTTACATTGTATGCCACTGTTGTTTTGCCATGTCCATCTTTATCCTTTGATAAAGGAATTTTACCAATAGCTTGTTCTTTCTAAGTATATTTGTTATATTGGGGATTACTTTATAAGCTTTTCTTTCAGGAGTGACACTTGCTCCTTGTTATGCTATAGAGAATGTGACTTTGAAGGATGCTTCTGTAATTTTGGATTCTTCTTTGCCTTTAGCAACAATGTACATCAGTTCTGTGTTTATTTCGTGTTTATTTTGGAAAGATTATTTTGTGTTTACTATGGAAAATCTAAATGTATTTACTAGAGAAATCAGTGTGTTTAGAGAGATTTTTTTTATGTGGCAGTTTCATACCACTATTTGACAATTTCATATCAGAAAAAACATTCAGAATTGAAAGTGAGTGGCTGGCTGGCTCAATAAAATCTAATTTTCAGATTCATCATAATTCTTTCTATTATCTTTTTCCTTTTTTGAATGTGTGTGAAAAATCATCACACTTGTAACTACATGTTGTCCCAGCACACAGATGCACAGCTTCTGTTTGCACTGGGGCTGTTCACTCTTCACGTTTCAGACATTATTTTGAATTGTGTTTGTTATTTTATCACCACTCATGTGCTTCAGTCAGTGACTTCTGAATTAGTGATCATTTCAAGTTATTGGAACTATAATAATAGAGTAACAGTAATAAATGCATATTTCACAAAAATGATAACATACAAGAGACATTAAAAAAATGTTTTAGCCTGGGCTTCCCTGGTGGTGCAGTGGTTGAGAGTCCACCCGCTGATGCAGGGGACACGGGTTCGTGCCCCGGTCCAGGAAGATCCCACGTGCCGTGGAGTGGCTAGGCCCATGAGCCATGGCCGCTGAGCCTGCGCGTCCGGAGCCTGTGCTCTGCAACGGGAGAGGCCACAACAGTGAGAGGCCCGCGTACCGCAAAAAAAAAAAAAAAAAGTTTTAGCCAATATTAACTATACCAATTACCTGAAATTAGCCAAGACAGAATAACTAATATAATTCTAGTAGTGCATAACCAACATTTAAGAATATAGTGATTCAGAGTATAACTCAATTTCTAGAAAATTTTAATTAAGCCCATATTTCAAATGTATATAAACAGAATTTTTAAAAACCTTTTCCTCTGAAACCACAAAAGACCTGGAGAACTTTTGCTAGATTACCAGAGACCATCAAGATGCCCAAGACCCACCTGAAAAATACTGGTTTATAGACTTACTTCTCTCTTGAGACACATAACCAGAATGTTTAAACGTGGCCACCTACCAAGCCTGTCTTCTTGAACTGCTTCACTAAGTTGTTACCCAACTTTGCTAACAGTCTGTTCCCCTTGCTTGTTGAACAAGCTATAGTTCTTAAACACCTCCCAGGCCTCTGAGCTTCATACATTGCCAAATTCCCATCCAGAAAGCGTCTATCAACTTATATTTCCCACCAGCTGTGTGTGAGAAAGTCTGTCTCCCCAACTCTTCACCAACTCTGGGTAAAGAGAAGTTGCATTTCATATGATGCTTGTATACTTTTTTTTTTTTTGTAGTATGCGGGCCTCTCACTGCCGTGGCCTCTCCTGTTGCGGAGCACAGGCTCTGGACGCTTAGGCTCAGCGGCCATGGCTCACGGGCCCAGCCACTCCGCGGCATGTGGGATCTTCCCAGACCAGAACACGAACCCTTGTCCCCTGCATCAGCAGGCAGACTCTGAACCACTGCGCCACCAGGGAAGCCCCTGATGCTTGTATTCTTAAGATAGCACTTAATACAGAAAATCAGATACAGTCCAAATGACTCTTGAAGATCCCTTACGTTGTCCATGAAGTATAGAGAGATAGGGCCAACATCTCTTGTCTCAAGTGCAATCAGGTTCATTGAGTGGAATGTGAGCCAAATAACCCCAATAGTTTTCATTGTGATTTTTCTCTCCCTTTATATCTTTTTATTTGTTTTTGACTGTATTATAATTGTTTTGTGCATTGCCTTTGTCATGTTTTAATTTGGAGCATTCATCTTTTTCTTATGTTAAGGATGTTATTATGTTTTATTATGTGTATAGTTTAAATATGTTTCCTAATATGCCATCTCTGTGCATGGTATGGCATGTGTGTGTTTGTATGTATGTGTGTGTATGTTCTGTTTATGGCCTTCCCCACTACTAAATTAAGTATGTAACATCCTAAATTTAATTGTAGAATACTTCCATTTTTCATATTTGAATTTTTAATCTTTATGAAATTCCTTTTTATATCTACAGCATGAGGTAAGCATCAAAGTTTGTTTTTCCTCAAGAGCTTAAACTATTATTTCCTGGAGGGACACCCTTAAAAGTTCTCTGATACTTTTATATTTTCCTGTTCTGTTTTTTATATAAGACTTAATAATCTGAAAGATAGGAAAAAATCAAGACATATTTTTCCTGTAACATACTTGTGCCCAGGGCTTTTCCTTCCTCTTGGAGGAGAATGGTGCTACTTCGATGCTTTGGTTATAAATAAGACAGTGGAGAAAAGAGAGAAAGCAAGCTCTTTAATCCTGTGGCAAAAGCTGTTATTTATCCCTCAAAATCAGTTCTTGCCTTCCTCCTTAGTAACAGAACTCCCAGTTCTTAGCTAAGTACATGACCAGCCAACATGAGTATATAATTACTAACTTCCTGAAAGCTGGGAAGTATCTGATTTTTATGAAATGTCTTTAAAGGTAGGGGGCATGACCTTTCTTACCTCTGTATGACCTTTCTTACCTCTGCTTCTTTATTGCTGGCTAGGATGTGGCATGATGGCCAGAGCTAAAGCAAAAATGTTGGACTCTGTGGAATCATGTTAAAGAGCCCAGAGCAGTGAGACAGAAGTAGCCTGGGTCCCTGAATTTGTTGAGCTGGCATTTTAATCCTGGACTGCCTGCTCCTTCTCTTTTTGTACCCAAGAAACAAAATTAACTCCTAACTAGGGTAAAACATTGTTGTTTTGGATTAGATTTCTGTTATATGTAGCTGAACTTAATCCTGAATGATATAGAAACACAGAGAGGGCTTATGTGCTATTCAGCATTATAGTCACAGGACTTGACACTGGACCTAGAAGATAGTAAATGCTCAACAAATGTTTGTAGGAGGCACATATTTCCATTTATAGGCAAGATACTAGTGATTCTGAGAATTTCAGGAAGGTTGATATATATACATTTCACATCTCATCTTTCATATTTGGGCCTATGACTTTGAAACTTTAAAGAAAACATTATATCCTCTCAGCCATATTTTCATAATTGTCATCTTTCACAGGCAACTCTTTAGGAGATCCTCTTTTGTTTGACTTTTGTTTCTTTTTTTATAAATTTATTTATTTATTTTTGGCTGCCTTGGGTCTTTGTTGCTGCGTGCGGGCTTTTGTTTAGTTGCCGCGAGCGGGGGTGGGGGGGCTACTCTTCGTTGCGGCGTGCAGGCTTCTTGTTGGGTGGCTTCTCTTGTTGCAGAGCAAGGGCTCTAGGCGCGCGGGCTTCAGTAGTTGTGGCTCGCGGGCTTAGTCGCTCCGCGGCACGTGGGATCCTCCTGGAGCAGGGCTCAAACCCGTGTCCCCTGCATTGGCAGGCAGATTCCTAACCACTGCGTCACCAAAGACCTAACTTCTGTTTCTTAAGAATGGGCAAATCCAGGAGTGCTAGCCACCATTTTGATACATTTTCCCTTGGAGCGTACTATGAATGGGGGATGGTGAGTTATCTAGAATAGAGCCCAACTAAGCCCTGGCACCGTGGTGACAGCTCTCTGCAAGGTTTATGCGCCTATTTAATTGCAGTTACATCCTTCTGCATTCCCTGGGGGCCCATCTTTATGGAGAAATAGGCAGTTGTCCAAGGATGTTGGAAGTGAACATTCCTTGCTAATTATTTAATTTTCGTCTGGCACAAACTAAAGCTCTCAAGTTTAGTGGGACCTGTAAGTCAATTACCTTCCTTTGCTACCTAAGTGGCTACCACTTAGAACTAAAAACAAACACAGAGCTCTATTCTTGCTCTTGTCCTCCACCTCAGCCAATGAAACTGCTGTTTTTCACCTGCTGTTCATGGAATAATGAGAGCGAGCATCTCCAGCTTTCTGCTGTAGATTTGAGGCATCAGTAAAAACGGAGGGTAGACAAAAATACTGGCATCTCACACTCCATTTTCTTGCACGTGCTCAGATCTTCCTTTATTTAATCTACAATTTATCAAGTACCGGCTTGGGATGTAACACCCAGAACAGCCCAGGGAGAAAGATGTCAGGAAAGTGGGGCTTAGAGGGGTGAAGCTACTCACCCAGGGCCACACAGCTTACAAGTGGCAAAGCAAGGGTTTGTGTCCAGCTCTGCCCTGGTTCTGATTTAGGCCCCAGACCATGGTTATGTTACCTTTACTGTTAAGAAAGTTTTTACCTTCCTTCTTTTCTTAACGAACTCCTTTTCACCTTTCAAAACACAGCACAGGTGTTGCTTTCTCAGGATGTGATCCCTAATGCCAGGACTGAGGCTCTCTCTGTGCTCCTGCAACGATCTGCATCTTTATTCCAATAAAATGTTTATTTTGAGCACTGCACTTACTATGTGTCATAAATGTTTTGCATGGTTTACCTACTTCAGTTCTCACAAGCCTTCTTGGGGAGGTTACTATGATTGTGGACAATCGCTGAAGATGAAACTTGAATAAATAGAACCAGGGGTGCAAATTCAGGTCTTTTTGATTCTGGAGCCTGTGCACTTAGCCATTATGGTGTACTGTACTACAATGAATTAATTTATTCATTTGAAGATGTCCCTCATGGACTCTACGTTTCTTAAGACCAGGGACATTTTGTATTCACTCTGTACTCTCAGTAGGTAGTACAGGATGACACAGAACAAGCACTAGCTCATCTGATTTAAATCTCCCTCTCTGTCAGCCCTTGAATGGATTACCACTGTAGGAAGTAGGAATGTTAATTTGTGGGAATGGACATAGTTCCCCCAAAAGTGCACGTCCCATCCAAAATAGAGAACTGTGGTTTCATCTTCCTGTGGCATACACATACTTACAACTTGGCTGAACTTTTCTCCAGGTACTTCCAGATACATGAAGAAAAATATCTTTCAAGGAAGTTCCCACACAGGAATGTCCCCTATGGTCTGGTCATCATTAGCTGCTTCACCAAATATTTCCCAGGCTCCCTTCTGGGAACGTGTTGGGATTTCCCTTCCCTGCCGCCTTGAGTAAGGCGAGCCTGTGTGACTTGCTTTGGGCCATGTAGTCTGGACAGGGTGCCAAATGTTACCTCCAGGCGAAAGCTTGAAGAGCCCTTATGTGATTTCCCACTGGTCCATTGACCAGCAGTATTTGAAATAGGACTACAAAGAGCAGATCCCCACCTCTGACCTGCAGTGAACATTAGGGTGAGCAAGACACAATCGTTGGTCGTTATAAGCTATTAAGACTGGGCGGTTGATTGCATCCACCATATAACAGTCTATCCTGACTGTGGCACTCTTGAAAGTCTCCAGTGGAGTGATTCTTGGCATTTTTATTTTGCATTGAGGATTTAGAAGGAGAATCATTAAGCTGAGGCTTAACCCCAAAAGCTTTAGACCTACTGGAAGTTTAATGACAGTCATCAAGCTGCAGAAAGTTCTGATTCAGAGTGTGCTGTCGATGGAGTGTCCGTCTCCACAGGAGGCTGGGAGGGTTGAAATGAGCCCCAGCTGAAGGGGTTTAAGTTAGATGAACAGAAATATTCTGAAGGTCAATGGGTGGAATAATGTTCTGGAATCTCCTTCCTGATTCTCTTTTGAAATCAACAAAGATGTCAACCTTGCTGAGACTGGGTGGTGAGAGTGTGTCGGGAGGGTGGGTGAAACCGCTGTTCTTGAGGAGTGCCTTCTGGCTTTATGATTTCATATCTTCTATCTTGGCTGGTTAGAAGATTCATTTATATGGTTAACCAGATTTTTCCCAGGGTGTAAATTCCCCCCAGAGATAAATTAAACACTTTTAGGGATATAGTCAGTCTGTGAGGCCACTAGGATACCATTCAGTGCTTTGCAGCAGCAATTTACCACACGGTACCCTTGTAACTTGGTGAGTGAGTGCACATCTATAACAGGGCTTCCTTCGCATCCAGAGATGCACTCTCAGAATTCTCCCTGCAATGCATGGACAGCCTAGGGTGGAAAATGGGAAGAGCAAGGCCCCCTAGCTGCTCTTCTGTTCCCATCACACTCTCACGCTGGGCTGCTGTGTCAGTGGAAGATAAGCCAAGGTGAATTAGTGAAGGAGGGGACTCAGCTCCTGAGTATGTGTCATTTCCCTTCGGTTAGAGACACCTCCTCCCTGGGGCTCATCCCTCCCTGAGGGGCCTGCTGTGTTGCCCAGGATCCCAAATGTCAAGGGTTTTTCCTGGACCACAGTCCCAGGAAGATGTCCATGCTTTTGTCCTACCTTCTCTCTCTTGCCTCATAAACATATAACCCTGTTATTTTTCCTTCTTTGAGGATATTGAATTCATATATACATTCATTCAACAAACAATTACCAACTGCTTAGTATATTCAGGATAAAGTCTTAGGTAATCGCACAGTTTCTGATTTAGGTGGATATGGGTTTAAATTTAGACGCCACTATGTACTGGCCTCCTGCCTCTATGCCTCACTTTACCCATCTGTAAATTAGGGTAATAAAAGTGCCTCCTTCATGGTGTTACAGTAAGGATTAAATGAATCAATGTTTCTGAAAGGTTTAATAGTGCTGAGCACAGAATAAATATTACTTATTATACTTACCATCTACTGTATGTGCCAGGCACTGAAGTACTAGAGATATAAATATAACAAGAACCTGTTTCTTACACTCAAGACGCTCATAGTGTAGAGCTATGATTCTTGAAGTGTGGTCCGGGACCAACATCAGCAGCATCACCTGGGAACTTGTTGAATAGATGAATTCTCAGACCCCATCCAGACTTACTGAATCAGAAACTCTAGAGCCCAGCAGTCTTTTTGTTTTCTTTCTTTCTTTGTTAATTTTTAAAATTTATTTTATTAACGTATAGTTGATTTAGAAAGTTGTATTAATTTCTGCTGTACAGCAAAGTGACTCAATTACACACACATACACAGATCCAGCAGTCTTTTTAACAAGCCCTCCAGGGGACTCTGACCCTCACTCAGTTTCAGAGCCTCTGCTTTATATTAGAGGAATACTAGTATCTTATATCTGCAGAGTGCTTAAACTATAGAAAATGTTGCTACATGCTTTTAATACTGGTAACAGTTCTGCAAAGGAGCAATGGTTACTTTTCCTATTTCCAGTTGAGGAATGGAAGGTTCTGTAGCAGAAATGGCTGGCTCACTAACAGGACTGCATTTGTGCTTGGGTATCCATCCCTCAGGGAAGGTGACCTTTGAACAATTTAGAATGAATCTCAGTTAGCTTGAGCCAATTCTGGTACTCCCAATCCCTTTTCCAGTGGTTGGCTTAGGAGTGGAGTTGTGACTCAGTCTAGCCAACAGGCATGAATGAAGATATATTGAGGAGCTCCTGGGGCCTGTTTTCTCTCTTTAAAAAAAGTACAAGGATGAGATGGCCCTCTTCTGCTGGACATGATACCTGGTGCAGCAGCAGTCATACTGTCATCAAGTGGGAGGTAGCATGAGGCCCAAACCGACATTCAGAGAATGCAAAGTTGGGAGATGGAAAAGCCCTTGTCAATATCACTGAAGGCAGAATTAGCCAACCCCAGGATCCATCCTATCATAGGACCTCTTGTATTCTGACACATTTTTATTCTTAAGACATTTTGAGTGGGTTTTCCACAACCCAGTAAAGTCCCACATGGAGAAAGACTGGCCAAGGGTAACAGAGCTTGGCATCTGAACTCATGTTCAGAGGTCTTAAACCTCTGCTCTCTCCATAACATAACTTGCTGAAGGATGGATCCTGATGGATGATGGTTCCGATAGATGGCGCAAAATTAATACAGTAATTCACACACATACCTCATACTGCATTCCATACCACTCCCACCACCCACCCCATTAGCTAGTTTCTTGAGCTGAAATTCTAGACTATCATATCTTTATCTCCAGTACCTAGCAAAATGCCAGGCCCACAATAAATGGTAACTAATATTACTTTCACAATGCCCTAAAAAATGTTTGTCAATGGAGGGAATGACCAAATAAACGCATGAGTGACTATTGAGGGGTGGATGGCATATATATATATATATATATATATACACATTTAAGGTACTTCCGCTCTATGAAAGTCAGTTTAATGGTAGTCTTACATGTTTAAACCCAGACAAGCTCTCACTGTAAAACATGTCAGAGTTCAGTGGAGGAAGTACTGGAGAGGAGGGAAGCTTATTCTTTTGATAGAATCACTGTCCATAAGAGCAAAAGGGGAATTTGTGGTTACGGAGACCATCATTTTAGAAATAAGGAAACTGAGGTCCAGGAGAAGCAGTGACTCACCTGAGGAAACAGAGCTGGTTGGAGCCAAACCCAAACTGAAGCCTGTTTTCTCTGTCTCCAGAACACAGGGCTTGAACTTCTGGCTCTCAAATGCCTCTCAGCGCCGTCAAAAACCAGGGCCCTTTGCTTTGAGAGGATTCTGCTGACCGAAGTGTGGAGGACTCCTCTGGGGGAAGGACCAGTGGGAGGGAGGCAGCCACCACTCTCCTGCTCTATCCTCTTCCCCTTCCTGCTCTCCCTCCTTCTCCTTCTTCTTTTCCCCCTCCTTTCCCTTCTTACTCTTGTTTCTCTGTAATCATGTGGTTTTTTTTAAGTCTTCCTGTCTTACATAGAATCAGCAGATGTTAGATTTGGAAAGGACCCTACAACTCATCTAGTCTAGCCTCCTTGTTTGATTGATGAGGAAGCAGATGTCTGGGGAGAGGAGAGGAAAGTGATTTGTCCAGGAAATCTGAACAGTTCTAGAGCCTGCATTGGGCAGTGATGGGCAGGTCTGGTGTCGTCTGAAGTTGAGAAGGGGGGCAGGGTTGTCACCCTCAGATCTGCCATCCATGAGTTGTATGATCTTGGTCGTGTTACTTCTCTCTGTGCTTCAGTTTCCTGAAATATAACAGGGGAACGATCGCTTTAGCTGTTTATTGTGTCACTGTCTGGGAAATATGTGTAAAGTGCAGGAAATATGTTTAAAGAACTTGAAGGCTGAGTGCTCAGTAGCTGTTAGTTGTATAATAATATCTAATATGTGCTGATGAGGAGGATGAGACAATGATCAAGACTTGGAATTTGGACCCAGGTTTCTTTTTTTTTTGCGGTACGCGGGCCTCTTACTGTTGCGGCCTCTCCCGTTGCGGAGCACAGGCTCCGGACGCGCAGGCTCAGCGGCCATGGCTCACGGGCCCAGCCGCTCCGCGGCATGTGGGAATCCTCCCGGACCGGGGCACGAACCCGTGTCCCCTGAATCGGCAGGCGGACTCCCAACCACTGCGCCACCAGGGAAGCCCTGGTCCCAGGTTTCTTAATTCTTGTTTCTTTCCACTGATCCATCCATCTGCCCCCTTTTCTTCTTCATTTCCCTAGTTTGAGATTTAAACTTTAGTTTTGTTTTTCATTTTATTATTGTTTGCATTAGAAAGAAAATGTTGTCATAGAAAGAACAGGGGCACTGCAATTAAACAGACCTAGATTGAGAGCCTGTATTTACTGAATATTAACTATGGAGCTCTGGTCAAACTCCCTAAGAATCTGGGCTAAGTTTCTTTGTAAAGCAGGGATTCCATCACGCAGTTCCTAGCACTGTGATAACGTAAGTAACACTCCTTGTATCGTTCAAAACATGTTGACTTTTCCCT
The DNA here is from genome assembly GCF_964270905.1 of Leucopleurus acutus. Taxonomy (NCBI): domain Eukaryota; kingdom Metazoa; phylum Chordata; class Mammalia; order Artiodactyla; family Delphinidae; genus Leucopleurus; species Leucopleurus acutus. The sequence continues at coordinate 130,429,966 of NC_139142.1, read as the reverse complement.
GAAGCCACAACTCAGTAAGCATGCAGGTAAGGATTCCAAGTCATAACTATATCTTCTCTGGGGCACCCCTAAAATTGAAGAGTGGAACTATTTGCCCAAATGGGCCAAGCCCAAATTAACTCGAATCCAGCCTGATCGTTTGGTTAAGGCTGAGGCCAACTGGTGACCTTGTAGAGTCATATGGTTAAGGTGTGACTGACAATGAACGTAAACTATTGACCCCATTTGGGGTCATGTTCATGGGGATCATGTTGTCTCCTATCATAAAGGCTCTGTCTGTCCTCAAAGATCCCACTGCTCCAGTAAAACAAATGGTGCTCTCAAGTGACCTTTCTGTCAGCCAAATGAGGACAGCTGCCAGTAAAGTTTGGTTTGCTAAACTTGGGCCCATGAAGCAGCCTGGGACAGAGGGGGGAGGGGTGGTAAATGGGGAGATGGGGGTCCTGGGTCCTCCTTTCACTCGGCCACCAGCTCTGTGAGTGACTTTGGCCAAGTCCGCACTGACCTCTCTAGTTTCCTTGCTGACACTTAAGAACCCTTCCTGTTCTCTGGGTCCACAGTGTTATTTCTCCATTTGATGAACTTCCTCAGCACCAGAACATTCCATCCGTAACATCTTCCATATTGAACATCTGCTTTATTCCATCTCTTGTAACACAGCTCCCTCCAACACTGTGTCTTTTGTAGTGCCAAGAATTCTTTTGGCAATTAAATGGAATTGCACAGGGGCCTTGGAAATCATCTGGTTCCATCAGATGAGAAAACTGAAACTCAGAGATGTTGAGCAACTTCTCCAAAGCCACACAGCCTTTTGGCAGCTGTTCTGTGACTCCTGCCTTCAGCCTCCTGCAGTGACACAGTGGTTGGTGCATGATGACCTATCCTTTTTGGTCATATCATCATGGAATAAGTACGAAGGGTAACAGCTGTGTAGACCCAAGGCTTTATTTTCTTTGTTTTGACAACATGTCCCCAGGAAGAAAATATTTGCGGATCTAACTTTTGGATGTGAAGCAAGTGTCAAACTGAAATGTTATTGACTCTTTAGTGCTTCCTACTCTGATAAATGTATCCAATATGTTCCCAGTGACTCATCTGCAGGGCGGATGTATCTTTTTTTTCTTCTCCTTTGACACTGACGTTTTTGTAGTTCTACACAGGGCTCCCCCTCCCCAAATCTGCATATGCATCCACAATTAGCCACAGCACTATGGAATTTCATCCAAAAATTAATAATTTGATTGGTTATTCAAAATCTCAAGCATCTTGACAGCCAGCAGTCAATTGAGGGGGAAAATAATATGTAAACTGATGATTTATCTTCTTCTTTTTCCAACAAATGAGCCTGTCTATGAGCCAGTCTATGAGCCAGACAACATTTTGGGAAGTTATGGGAGGATGATTTGCTTGATCACTATATCTAGATGATCCCTGAAAAATATGTTTTCTAAAACTCAGGTTGGTCCTTGAAATATTAGCTTTCTTACTGTAAAAAAAAAAAAAAAAATCAGAAAGGGGAGTACAATGTAATATTTTTATTTTCACTGTGTCATAAAGAGGTTCAGAAAGATCCCAAACTGAAAACTGTGAAATAAAATTAGTGATGAAATAAATGACATGAGAGCCTAAGACTAAATATACACTGAGACCCTTAAGTGGCGAAAACTCTGCTGGGAAGACGCGTGGTTTACAGAAGACTAAAGCTGCTGATTTTAATTAGCCCCAGGTATCCCTTTTCCAAAATGTATGGCAGAAAACAACTCCCTTAGAACAGATCTTTATAAGATCAGTTATAAGGTCTTTTATAACTTCCACGTATTTACAGAATTTTGAATGCCAGAAGGCACAAAAAGGAAGAAAGTGAGAAAAGAAAAAAAAAATCTTAGTGTACATACATACTGAAAATATGAAAAGATATGAAAAACAAAATAAATACATACATTATCTACACAAGCATCCTATGCCTTGAGACTATAGATCCTAACTTCTAATAAGAGCAGGATTCTATACTCTTAGACACAGGTTCTCCAGAAATATAGACATTTAGCAATTAGCACTCACACCAGTGTTTTCACTGTAACGATAGCTAAGTAACAGACTCACCAGCAATTCATTAAAATTCAACCCTAAGAAAATCTCTGATGCTACCTTTTTATGAATTTGACCTGAGGCTGCTCACTAGAGGGAACAGAAATTGCATCTGACACAATAATGTGCTCTAACTGTAAAAGGTCCTAAAAGATAGGGAGTTCCCAAAATGAATAGGAAAGGGACCTCCCCAAAGCAGTGGTCAAAGTTTTTTGGTTTCTTTTATTGATGGCATTTGGTTTAACATCAGTGGTTCTCAGATTCAGCTGAGCAGACTCGGCTGTTCATTAGAGTCACCCATGGAGCTTTGACCGCTTCCAGCCTGGGCTGCACCCCAAACCAATTAAACCAGAATCTCTGAAGGTGGGACCCAGGCATCAGTAGGTTTTAAAACTTTCAGGTGACTACAACGTGCAACCAAGCTTGAGAACCTCTGGTCTACAGATAAGCCATCTCTGATGATTGGATTATTGGCCGCAATTGTTCACTCTCCTGGCCTCTTGGTGGGCTGAGGGTGTTTCCCCACCCCTTGACTTTGGATTTGGCCATGTGACTTGTTTTGGCCAATGGGCTGTTAGCTCATGTGATGCATGCGAAGGCTTGACCTGTGCTTGGTTGATGGGCTTGCTCTCTTGTGCACTTGCCTTTGGCCATGAACAAAGCAGGCCTCAGTCAACCACTGTCCCAAGAACAATGAGAGATGCACAGAGCAGACCTAGATCCAGTCAGCCACTAGGAGCCAAGCCCAGCTGAATCCTAGCTTGCCTACAGACATAAGAATGAGAAAGAAGAGCTTATTTTTGTAAGCCACTGAGTTTGGGGATGCTTTGTTAGGCAGCATTGGTGTGTAAAGTAACTGACATATGTAAAATTTAAAAAATTATTTAGTGAAATGGCCAACTACATTTTGGGGTCAACTACATTTCTTTGGGCATGAAAGAGAGGAGCAACTTAGAACTATTTCTAAAGGAAAGTTTGACCCATAATATCTACTATGATGTAGCTTTTTGGAACAGTGCTACTGTCTTTGTCACCCTTCTGATCTGTTAAGCAGAAAATATTTCCTGCTGATTTCTTACTCAGTTTCACACAGGCCCTCCATCTAAACATTTATCTTCACCAGGGCAGAACTGGCATTCTGAATCATCAGTGCCCCAGGCTAGTTTAACAGGTTTTTTTCTTTTGCCTTCTTTTTTTTTTTTTTTTAATTTTAACATTTAAGCTCTATCCAAGTTTTTGTGGAAAAACAGGGGAAAAAAAAAAACGGGAAAAAACTACCACCAAAATATGAGCCCAGTATAGACTTAGTTATGGTAAAAGTTTCCTTACAGGGACCAGGTGGGGGGGGGGGGGTCAGTGGTTGTGCTGCAGATGTAGGCCAAGTTAAGTCCACAGAGGCATGGATCTTTTCTCTCATATAAGAGCCCTCCTTAGGATTCACAGTTGTTCATATATGTGCATTTATAATTTAGGTAGTCTTGGATTTAGGACAGTGGTCTTCAAACCTGAGTGTGCATTGGAATCACAAGGATGGCTTTTTACAACACAGATTGCTGGACCCCACCCCCAGAGTTTCTAACTCAGTAAGTCTGATGTGAGACCAGAAAAATCTGTATTTTTTAAAAATTTTATATTGGAGCGTAGTTGATTTACAATGCTGTGTTAGTTTCAGGTATACAGCAAAGTGATTCAGTTATACATATACATGTATCTATTCTTTTTCAGATTCTTTTCCCATTTAGGTTATTACAGAATATTGAGTAGAGTCCCCTGTGCTATACAATAGGTCCTTGTCGATTATCTATTTTTTATACATAGTAGTGTGTATATGTTAATCCCAAACTGCTAATTTATCCCTCCCCCCAACCTTTCCCCTTTGGTAACCATAAGTTTGTTTTCTAAGTCTGTGAGTCTGTTTCTGTTTTGTAAATAAGTTCATTTGTATCATTTTTTTAGATTCCACATATAAATGATATCATATGATATTTGTCTTTCTCTGTCTGACTTATCACTTAGTATGATAATCTCTAGGTCCATCCATACTGCTGCAAATGGCATTATTTCATTCTTTTTTATGGCTGAGTAATATTCCATTGTATATATGTACCACATCTTCTTTATCCATTCATCTGTTGATGGACATTTAGGTTGCTTCCACGTCTTGACTATTGTAAATGGTGCAGCACTGAACATTGAGATGCATGTATCTTTTCAAATTATGGTTTTCTCCAGATACATGCCCAGGAGTGGGATTGCTGGATCATAAGGTAGCTCTATTTTTAGTTTCTTAAGGGACCTCCATACTGTTCTCCTTAGTGGCTGTACCAATTTACATTCCCACCAACAGTGTAGGAGGGTTCTTTTTTCTCCACGCCCTCTCCAGCATTTATTGTTTGTAGACTTTTTGATGATGGCCATTCTGACGGTGTGAGGTGATACTTCATTGTAGTTTTGATTTGCATTTCTCTAATAATTAGTGATGTTGAACATCTTTTCATGTGCTTTTTGGCCATCTCAATGTCCTCGTTGGAGAAATGTCTATTTAGATCTTCTGCCCATTTTTTGATTGGGTTGTTTGTTTTTTTGATATTGAGCTGCATGAGCTGTTTGTATATTTTGGAGATTAATCCCTTGTCGGTCAGATCATTTGCAAGTATTTTCTCCCATTTTGTGGGTTGTCTTTTTGTTTTGTTTATGGTTTCCTTTGCTGTGCAAAAGCTTTTAAGTTTAGAAAATTTGTATTTCTAACAAGTTCCCAGGTGACTCTGATGTTGCTGGTCTTTGGACCACCCTTTGAGAACCACTGACTGGAGTACAAAGTATGTATATTTGAGATGTATTCTCTTTGGGACATTGCCTTGCACAAGGAAGATTCTTACATATTTCCTCAGTGGAAAAATGCCTGTATATAACATTAAGAGTTGGTCCACCTGGAGAACAGAAATGGAGTCAGCAGCCTCAAATCTCTTTGCAAAAAGCTCACCTATTCCCATGACCACTTCCTAAATGTATATCTTTAGTCCTGACTCCAGGAAAAACAACTCATGAAAAGCTCTCTTTTCAAGGACGCCTTCCTTGATTTCTCCAACAGCGAACACTGGCTTTTTCTTTACAATCCTAGTACTTTTTCTGAACCTCTCCCATGGCATTTAATACTACATAGCTTAGAGTACAGGTGCTGACGGACTTGACTTACCCCCTCACAGAAGATGTAAATCTACCTGATTCATATCAGAATCCCTTATAGCATGTTTCCATAGCGGGTGCAAAATAAAAATGTATAGAATCTAAAACCTATTAGTGAATATCTATGTGAAGGTGGCGCAGAAGTTCAAAAGATTAAAACTTGAAATAAAAAGCCTGCACCATCCATTACAATGACCACTAGCTACATGTGGCTATTTAAGTTAATTGACGTTAAATAAAATTAAAAATCCACTTTCAAGCTAGAGTAATCAGGACAGTGTGGTATTGGTGAAAGAACAGACAAACAGACCAATGGTACATAATAGAGAGCCCAGAAATAGACCCACATAAATACAGTCAACTGATCTTTAACAAAGGAGCAAAGACAATACAATGGAGAAAATGTAGTCTTTTTAATAAATGGTGCTGAAACAATTGGACATTTACATGCAAAAAATGAACCTAGACACAGACCTTACAACTTTTCATAAATATTAACTCAAAATGAATCATATTCCTAAATGCATAACACAGAACTATAAAACTCTTAGAAGGTAACATAGGAGAAAATCTAGATGACCTTGGACACAGTGATGACTTTTTAGATACAATGTCACAGGCATGATCCATGAAAGAAAGAATTGATAAGCTGGATTTCATTAAAATTAATCATTTCTGCTCTGTGAAAGACAGTGTCAGGAGAGTGAGAAGACAAGCCATAGACCAGGAGAAAATATTTCCAAAAGACATATCTGATAAAAGAATGGTATCTAAACTAAACAAATAGCTTAAAAATCAATAATAAGACAACAAACAGCCCACTTAAAAATGGGTAAAAGATCGGAAAAGATACCTCACCAAAGAAGGTACACAGATGGCAAATAAGCATATGAAAAGATGCTCCACATCATATGTCATTAGGGAAATGTAAATTAAAACAACGAGATACCACTACAAGCCTCTTAGAATGGCCAAACTTCAGAACAACAAGAACACCAAATGCTGCAGAGGATGTAGAGAAACAGGAACTCCCATTCATTGCTGGTGGGAATGCAAAATGATAACAGAGCTTTGGGACACAGTCTGGTAGTTTCTTACAAAATTCAACATACTCTTACCATATGACCCAGCAACTGGGCTCCTCGGTATTTACCCAAAGGAACTGAAAACTTATGTCCAAACGAAAACCTGCACATGGTTGTTTGTAGCAGCTTTATAATTTCCATAACTTGGAAGCAACCAAGATGTCCTTCAGTTGGTGAATCGAAAAATAAACTGTGGTATACCCAGGCATGGAATATTATTCGGTGCTAAAAACAAATCAGCTATTAAACCATGAAATGACATGGAGGAAACTTAGATGCATATTACTAAGTGAAAGCAGCCCATCTGAAAAGGCTACATACTGCGTGACATTCTTGAAAAGGCAAAACTATGGAGACAGTAAAAAGATCCGTGATGGCTAGGGGTTGGGAGGAGAGAGGGATGCATAGGTGGAGCACCGAGGATTTTTAGGGCAGTGGAACTACTCTGTATGATACTATAATGGTGGATACCTATCATTATACATTTGTCAAAACCCATAGAATGTACAACACCAAGAGTGAACCCTAATGTAAACTATGGACTTTGGGTGATAATTACGGTTCAGTGTAGGTTCATTGACTGTAACAAATGTACCACTCTGGTGGAGGATATTATTATGGGGGAGGCAGTGAGCGTGTGGAGGCAGGAGGCATATGGAAATCTGTGCACTTCTTGCTTAATTTTGCTGAACCTAAAACTGCTCTAAAAAAATAGAGTCTATTTAAAAGGAAAAAATTCAGTCACATCAACCTTATTTCAAGTGCTTAATAGCCACATATGGCTAGTGGCCATCATACTGGATAACACAAATATGGTTCTATTGGAGAGACTCCTCTAAGAATTCCCAAGTCACTTTCATCTATATTATGAGACCCTCACCAACTCTGCTGTAAGTGGTTGAAAAAAAAAGGTGATCAAACCCATTTTATAAATGGAAACATGGATCTTTAGAGAAGTTAAGTGAATTGCTTCATGGCAAAGTGGAGGAGCCTAATCTATAGAATAACTATGAGACATGAGAGAGTATCTAGAATCTAATAGGTATTCAATAAATTGCACTCCTTTATTTGTTGATGTATTCACAGCTTCCTTTATTTTTGTGGTGGTCTCTAGGGCAGCTGAAGCCTCATCACTGAATGCCACTTAGTTTTGGTGAACACATCTTACTTTCTCTGTAAAACACAGTAGTTTTGCTTCTCTTTTCCTTAGCACCCAGCTTAATGCCCTGCAAAAAGTAGGCACGCGATTAAGATTTTGTAAAATGACAAGATGGATGTTAACTCTTGACCCAGTGGTGCCCCCCAGCTGAACCCTAGTAATTACTCTAGTTAAATCATTAGAATACCTACTATGTACCAGACACATTCCATACCAGCCCTGACTGATAGATGTATAATGTAAAGTACACAGTAATATTATATTTTCAGTAGCCAGATTTTTAAAAGTTAAAATAGATGAAATTATTTAAATAATATATTTTATTTAACCCAATATATCCAACCTATTGTCATTTCGACATGCACTTAATATAAAATTATTAATGAGACGCTCTACATTTTTTTGTACTGTCTTCAAAATCTAATGTGGATTTTTAACATTTATCACGTATTTCAGTTTGGATCAGCCACATTTCAAGTAGTCAATAGCCACATGCAGCCAGTGGTTACTGCCTTGGACAGTACAGTTTTATACAGGATTTTATTAAAGATGCATAACAATAATAGCAAAATTTTGAGTGGCAAGCATTTTGGAAGGCTCATCTTATCTAACCCTCCTAATTACCCTCATCTATAGATGAGGAAACACAGGCGTAGAAATGGTTAGTGACTCATCCTTGACCACACTGCTAGTACGTGGCAGAGTTGGATCTTGAATTCCGGTAATAGGAAGATTCCACACCCGGCCATGGATTAATTGGGTGTCTTGAGCAAGTCACTGTAGTTTCCTCTTCTACAAAATAGGAAGAGGGGTGGAGTGGATCATCCAGAGTGGACATTGCATGCCTTCATCTTCCTTTTTATTCTGAAGCATCTGGCAAGCCTGGATCTCCTGTTCCACCCATGAGGACTTCGGATTTACACCGGTCCTCCTCTGATTTGAACAAAGTGCTGTTCTTAACCTGGACTTTTCTGGTTGGGGCTGCTCTGGCCATAAACCTATAAACTTTGCAGCAGAATGGAGAGCCCCTCCCATGCCCAAGAGTGGTGCTGCATGTTCGTTTCAGTTTCTTCTATTTTCATCATATTTTCCAGCTGCAGTTTCTTTTCTTTTTTTTTTTTTTTTTTGCAGTACGCGGGCCTCTCACTGTTGTGGCCTCTCCCGTTGCGGAGCACAGGCTCCGGATGCGCAGGCTCAGCGGCCATGGCTCACGGGCCCAGCCGTTCCGCGGCATGTGGGATCTTCCCGGACCGGGGCACGAACCCGCGTCCCTGCATCGGCAGGCGGACTCTCAACCGCTGCGCCACCAGGGAAGCTCAGCTGCAGTTTCTTGATGCTTTTTTGAAAGAAAAGAAACTTCTTGCCTGGGCACTTGGTTTTAATTTTCTGTCTTCTTTGTTCTTAGGTATGTTGTAGAAAGCTCCCCTCTCCCAAGGAAATTCTACTATATATTTCCATAATTTTCCTTCTCTCCCTCTCCCAGAAATGCAAAGAAAATAACTGTCAACATTTTTTTGCATACATAAATTTTAACAGCCCGTACATGTCAACTAATCTTTTATCCAGGAGGGAAAAGCTTATTTCAAGTGATTGAAAGTTGAAACACTTTGGTTTTCATTCTTATTGTGTAATGGAATCACTGTGTGGACATGCTACTTTATGATTAGATCATCAATTCCATTTCTCAAATCCACTAACTCTAATAAGTTCCTACTGTGTGCAAGGGCAAAGCCCCTGTTTTCTAGGAATGGATCTTCCACCAGGAAGGGTAAGGCAAATGTTCAACCAACCACAGCACAAGGCAGACGCCTTAAGAGGGGTGCACAGTACTAAGACAGTTCAAATATTTGGTTTGGGTTAAACCGGGGTGGTTGTACAGAGGAGTTGCCTTTTAGAATGGACCTCTAAAGAAAGGTAGGGATTCAATTAACAGAGAAGGCAGAAAAGAAAAGGCATTTCAGAAGAGGCAGAGGCAACTGTGCCTGTATCCTGCACTACAAGCAGGAAGAGTAGAGAGCAGCACGTGGCCTGGTCTGAGGATTACACATGGATTGCAGGAATTATGTAAGGATGTCAGGCCGTTTAGCAAACTCCTGGCGCCAGTGTCCCACTCCCAACCCTCCACCCATGGGAGACAGCATTCATCAATCACAGCCCACACCTTTCCAGACAGCCTCAGGAGTTCCTTCATGAGATGAGATCAATTTGCCATCCCTGGTGCAGGAGTGCAGGGATAAGTGAGGTAGAGCCTTGAATACCTTGTTGACTAGTTAGTAGTTAATTGGATAGGCGATAGGGAGCCATTAAAGTCTTGTAAGCAGGGAAGTGACATGGTGGGAAATGAGAACTATAGTTCAGGATAATGAACTTGGCAATGCTTTCTGGGATGGATTAGCATGGTTATGAAACCAAAGGCCAGTTATTTGGAAGGTTATGGTTTAGACGAGCAATAATGTCTGGAATTGGAGTGTTAGCTGCAGAAAGGAGGGGCAGATGTCACAGAGGTAGAATTGAAAGCAACTGGCGAGTCTGGCTGGCTGTGGAGAGTGAGGTGCAGGAGTGAGAGAGGGGAGTCAAAGCCAACTCTGAGCTTCCCAGTAATGACCTTGGAATAAGAAAAAACTGGAGTCACCATCAAGAGGGGAGCCTGTGATTGAAGAGGAGGTAGGGGAGTTCTGGTGAGTTAGGGGGGGGCAAGAGGAGTCTACAGAAAATGGTTTTTAGGCTTCTGTCTTCTACAAAGCATAGGTTTTTCTAAGCCATTGTCTGTCTCAGAACTCAGTACTGCAAAGTAAAATAACCATTTTTAAGCAAACACTATTGCCTTTCACAATGAACAGAGTCTAAGGAAGGCTCCCATCTTTCCAAATATTTGGAAAATTGGAAAGCCTTGTAATTAGTAATCAGGGAAGGGACATAAGGGAAGGAAAGAAATATAACCTTAATCACTGTGCTTCTCAGGTTTCAAACACTTCCCCAATCGAGGTAATTTACACTTTAGTAATAATGATTGACAGTCAAGGAATGGATCTAACTCACTTTTATTTTTCCCTTAGGGAAAGCACTTGAGTTCCCAATTGTTTTAAATTGCAGAAGCAGTAATTGTTTTAGGAAGGCAAGAGAAATGGCTTTTTGGTACCCTGACGGGAATATGGAGTCTTTCTTAACTAAGGTCACTGGGGCCATACTCAGGATGGTGTTTCCTGGATAAACAAATACCAGTTTAGTCAAAGGAAAACAGTAAAAGAACCCATAAAGGCCCAGGGGAATACATTTCACCCAAAATATTAATAAGTTGCTATTGGTACCTAAAATGAGCCAGAGATCTTTTTTGAGCTGCTTGCATCCCAAATAGAATCATTGGTGAAATTTAATATGAAAAGTTTCTTTTCTTCCAAATATTCTAAAATAAATATGGAGCAGTGGATGTATTTTGACATACTTGCTGTCCCAGAGGAACTTATTTATTAAACCGTGCACTTTGATATATTTGTTTACTTAGAAAAGTCAAGTGTGACAAGCTAGGTCAATTGCATCAAGAACGTTATTAACAGGCTGACCCATTGTAAATGGCGTGAAGGCTGCTCTGGAAATCTGTGCTTTGATGTATGGGGAAACCGACACATCTGATTTGGGAGGGAGGAGACAATCATGGCATTGTTTGTAGGCGCCAACAGACAGGCAAAAGCCAGGGATCCTTGCAGAGACTGGATTAAGGTATCAGAACTGTTCACATCTCATTTGCATCACTCCGAAGAGTGGACCACAGGTTTTGCTGATTAACACACAGACCATGGCAAATAGCATTGTGTATTTGAAATCAGACCAAGATCAGTAACAGTAACACAAACCATGTGTGAAGTTTGGCATATGGAGGTTCCTCTTAAGCTATTATCTAACTAGGTTTTTTTCCTCTTATTTTTCAAAAGCATTTTTCCAAACCAGGAAGTTAGCAAAAGCAAAATGTTCCCCAATTCCCTCCCCACCCCCTAAATACTCATATTTATGCCACCTTCTGGTATATAACAATATTTTTTGTTGTCAAAATTTGCAAGGCTTCTGAAAGGAAGGTGGGTGTGTGTTAAAAATGTACTGATTTCATCAGTGTCTCGGCAGGCAAGAGGAAATGGTGGATTGAGTATTGAGGCAGGGAAATCAGGCTACTACCACCTGAATATTTTCCACTCATCCAATTTGTATTTTTCCTTCATAGTGGAGTTCCAGATCAAAGTAACACTGATGCAATTCTTCACTACCCTTGGGTTTCATTAAGCACCCGATGGGCGTGTTTCAGTGGAAGGGGGGACTGCGGAGTGATGCCTACAATGATGTAACTTATTAAAAGCTGTTAATTACCTGAATTTTATCATTCAGATGTTATTAACGCCTCTCCAGTATATCTTTTATGGATGAGACTGTACATTTTATAGCAATAGTACCAGTGGGAATTGACAATTAGCAGCCATGCATTAACTAGATGCAGTGTGGCATATTTCATCCAGTTTAGATAGTCCTCGACCAATCAAGCCAAAGTTTTCTTTAGTAGAAATTGCCCTGCCAAGTGGTTTCTGGATCCTTCTCGGAGGAAACAGCAAAGGAGCTGACAGCGACCGCTTTCAACCATACCAAAAATTGGCTATCCATGGCAATTCTAGACTCACAAATTGTGTTTTAGACACATATATCAAACCAATACTGGAAACCCACTGGACGTCCCATGGCAAAGTAAGAAGTGCCACGTCCTCCGTCCTCCCATCCTCTGCCTTCCTTGGGGTGTCAGCCCAGGTCTAATTCCTTTTTAGTTTCTCCTCAGTCCTGGTCTGGGCTGGCAGGGAGCTACCTGCGATTCCCCGACGTGGATAACCGGATTTGTCTCTTCCCAGGCTGGCTGCGGATGGGGACAAGTTCTGCTCCCGAGAGAGTCTCAGAAGTAGGTACAGAATCATTGTCGCCAATCTTAATTTCTGTCCCTGGGCTAGGGGGGCACGTGAGGCTCTCCCCTCCTCCTCCACTCTTTTCCCCACCTCCCAAAATTGGCAGCCAGTCCGTGGCTCTCGGTCTGGGGTCTGGAGGGTGGGGAATGTGGGTGTGGGGACCGGCTGGAGAAGCTCTCGCTAGCGCTGCCTGTGGCCAGACCCGCCTCCCATCCCTTCTCCGGCGCACACACACGTCCACCCAGACACACTTCGCGCGCTCCCTTGCGCTCTCGCTCGCCCGCCCGCCGCCGCCTGCTCTCTCCTTCCCCGGTCTCCTTCTCCGTTTTTTTTTTTTTTTTTTTTTTTTTTGGTACCATAGAGTCGCTCCGAAAACAGAAGATAGAGGGAGTCTCGGAGCTCGCCATCTCCAGCGATCTCTACATTGGGAAAAAACATGGAGTCAGCTCCGGCAGCCCCCGACCCCGCCGCCAGCGAGCCGGGCAGCAGCGGCGCGGACGCGGCCGCCGGCTCCAGGGAGACCCCGCTGAACCAGGAATCCGCCCGCAAGACCGAGCCGCCCGCCCCGGTGCGCAGACAGAGCTATTCCAGCACCAGCAGAGGTAGGAGGCTGCGAGAGGGGCTGAGGAGGGGGCGGCGGGAGCCCCGGCGCGGAGCTGGGGGCGGCCGGGAGCGGGCGCCCGGGTCGCGGGGTCGGGGGCCGCGCGCGAGCCTGCGCCGGCGCCCAGAGCTCGGAGCACCCCCTTCCCCTCCCCCCTCCGCCCCCCAGAAATGTTGCAAACTTTTGCAGCCCGTTCTCGGGTTGCGGGAGGAGAGGGGGGCGGGGGACGCGGCAGGAGGGTTGACAGCCGGCGGGTTCACCCCCTGGCTTTGATTTTTCTGCAAAGAGAGGAGGGAAGCCGCGTTGCCGGAATTAAATACGCTCCCCAAAATACGGAGAACCGGAGAGTGGGGGCCCGGGAAAGAAACTTTTAAAGCGGCAGTGTCCTTTAAAAAGGAAAGGAAGGGGAAAAAAAATTCTGTTTATGACCACCCTCTTCCCCCTTTACCTTTTCTCCTTTGACAGTCTCGGCCCCGGCAGCCCGAGACGGGGTGGGTTTTCGGCTCCCCGCAGAGCTGAGGGGGGCGTTAGGATTGAGTGACCAGGGCAGCCCCGGGGGTGGAGTGGGGGCGCTCCTGGACTTGGGGGGCGACGTGGGCACCTTCTCTGGAGCACGGCGGTGGGTTTGGGATTTGGAGATTGGGCTGGAGGAAGCAGGGTGCGGGCGCGCGAGGTGCTCGCCAAGTTGTCTGGCGGGCGCGGCGAGGGGAGATGCTCAAGTTTGCAGACCCGGGGCTCGCAGCCGGACGCCCAGCCTGGCGGGGGGCGTGTGCGCGTCAACTCGCCCGGGGCGGCGGTCCTGTGGGGCGCTCCACGCGCATTCGGAGTGAGCGTCTGCAAAAGCAAACAAGCAGAAAAAGAAAGATCGCCAAGGCACCCAAACTTATTTCTGACCTGGGAAATCCTTCCCTCTCCAAGCGTTTCTGCAAGAACCTGGGAATGGTCAGTGCGAGTTGAATGCTGGTTGGATAGTGCGATCGATGTTCCCCCCTCCCCGGGCGATATTTACACACTTCATTTTGTAGAATGTGTGTGCGTGTGTATGTGTTTGTTTGCAGGGGGCTCCATTGCCTCCTCCTTGCTTTTTTTTCTAGTTAAAGTGGAGTGTTGGGGAAAGCTCACCCTCTTCCTTCTTTCTTAAAGGTATCGGCACCTGATGTGGGGTTTTTCTTGGGGATGGGGGATTATTTATTTGAATGCGCCTGGAGTTTGCAAACAACAGGAGGAAGCTACGGCTTTAATTACTGTTGTTAATAATGTATAAATCATCCCTGTCACTCTAGAGGAAGCAGGCTCGCGCGAGCCGCCCAGGGCTGGGGGGCAGAGAGGATCTCCAGCCCTGGCTTGGGCACTGGCCCAGCGGGCCCCCTCCTCTTGCCACTCGGCTTCTGGCGGCGATTGGGGAGGGCGGGAGAGGCGAGTGTGGGCCCCCGGGAGCCGCTCCCTTCTTCTCGATGTTAGAGTTGGAGGTAGGAATATGGCTGATCATGTGCTAGCTGTTTTACAGTATTCCCCCCCTACACACACACCTTAGCCACACCCCCTGTCCAGGCGCTTTCCCATTCACGGAATTCGAGTACAGTAAAAGCCATCAGGATGACACACGCGAAAAACATTTAATTAAAGGCGATTTCGAAAGAGTGAACACATTGAACTGCGGTTTGAGCGGGAGGGAGGGGGCAGCGAGGGTCGGGAGTACAGGGAGGGGGATCGGGGCTGGGGGCCGGGACCTGCAGCTAGCTCGGGGAGTTTGTGTGTGGCGAGCTTTTGGCTGCACAGAGTATATTTAGACCTGAGACGGTGGATTTGGAATGCGAGCGGGTTATGTAACAGGGTTAATCAGAAACACTGGAGAAAATCCCCTTCATGTGTTTCTGAGGCTTTTTTTTTGGGAAGGGTGGGGGACATAGTATGTAGGAAGCCACAGTAATTTCTGGTTTGTGCTGCCACCCCCCTCCATCTTAGGCATCCCCCTCCCGTGTGTTATTAGCATCTTCAGGTGTCATTCTTGCCAGAAGGTGTTCTTGCAAGAGATCGCGGTGGCAGGCTGCAGAACCGACTAGCAAATCCGTAACTGGCTGTTCTTGCAAATTATATAACGATGGGGCTTTCAGTACCACCAGCCCTCTAGGCTCAGCAACAAGGGGAGAGGGACAGCGTAGGGGTAGGATGCATCTTGCACAGCTGACCTGCTGACCCACATCCCCTTGCCCCCTAGAGGGCCACCCCCCACTCTCTCTTCTTTGAACCAACCTCTTGTCCATCCCTCCAGAGATTTAATGGGGGGAGGGAGAGGAGGTAAGGCCCAAACACTCAACTCACATCCTGCACGCAGGCACTAGGTTATATAACAGTCTGAATGGAAAAAGGAAGGTCAGAGATGGAGGCATCCTTTAGCTAACACAGCAGTACTAATAGCTTCCAGAAATTATGTGCATTTGCAGACTTTAACCTTAGATGTACTGTCTGCTCCTCAGGGGTACCAACCTTTGAGAGTGAGAGCTAGGGAGAAAAAGAGAGAATGTGTAAGTATGCTTGGTAGATGAGAGTGATTTGAAAATGGGAAATGTTTGGGTTTTCAGATGATGTAATGGAGTTGGCAGAATATGCGAGTCGGCTCCCAGAGTGTAAGCAGCAAGAAAATTGGAGCTGGCATCCAGTATTAATGTTGCATAAATTACAATATCGGAAAGAAATTAACCTACACACTAGGTGATTATGACTTTTTAATGCTTAAAACATAAAGGCACACAACTCAAAAGGAAAAGCAAACATCATCACCTTAAAATTAGCATTTTCAACCTCAAGGAGGGTTGAGTGGAGTCCTTGGTATTGGGTGAAGTGCGATGCTTTCTGATTCGGAAGATGCTTTCCAGAGAGGTAGCTGGGTTAGCTTCCAGGCAGCCAGTGTTTGCAGTCCACAGAGATTGTGGTCAGGATTCTCGTGACATTGAGGTGACCTCATGAGACATTACCTAGGTAGACTTGAAGCTGTTGCTGGATTCTGAACACCTGGGAATCTACCGGTGAATGGGCCATGCACCATGAGTGCCTGAGCTTCCAAAGTCAGATGTGTGACTTCATAATCTGAAAGATGGCCTCCCCTTCTTCTGAAAACTGGGCAGGGAATGTTAGCAGTTTTAGTGGAACTGTTCCGTTTTCTGGGTGCTATTAATGATGGCTGGTGTCGTTCAGTTCCATCTTTTCAGCCCAATGAAAGGGAAGAAAGAAAGGCAAGAGGCAACATGGGAAGTAAGAATGAAGCGGAAAAACTACAGCAAAGCTTTAATTTAACAAGGCTTTCAGGGACGTCAGGGAGCCATGAGCATTGTGACATAACTGTTGTTAAAAACCCTCTTTCAAGTAAGTCAGAAAGAGAAAAACAAATATCGTATATTAATGCGTATATGTGGACTCTAGAAAAATGGTACAGACGAACCAGTTTGCAAGGCGGAAATAGAGACACAGATGTAGAGAACAAACGTATGGACACCAAGGGGGAAAAGGAGGGGGTGGTGGGAGGAACTGGGAGATTGGGATTGACATGTATACACTAATACGTATAAAATAGATAACTAATAAGAACCTGCTGTATAGAAAATAAATAAAATAAAATTTAAAAATTCAACCCCCCCTCCCCAAAAACAAAACCCTCTTTCAGAATCTCTTTATTATGAGCATGCCAGAGCTTACGTATTCTACCTCCCTAAAGTTTACCTCACGGAGCTGTGTGTCACGCAGTCGGTCTGGAACACCAGTGCTGAAGGTGGAAGGCTTTTAGGGCAGGCTGACCTAAGGGAAAAATCGAAGCCAAAAGATGGGATTAACACTGAAAAGCTCAGTTGGGTTGAGATCGAACCCCCTGGAAGCTCGCTTAGATTGACTTAAAATCAGTTAAGAAGGCCTGTAGTTTATATGGAGCCCTGAGGACTTCTAGACCCACAGAAGTCTTTGCCTTTCAAAGTGCTGTGCCACCATTCCCCTCCTCAGTCTTGACTGATTCACTTTCTGGTCTGCTTCCTTGCCTGGCAATTTCGAGCACTTTCTAGAGATTGATTCTTGAATCAGCTTTTCTTATGTGGACCTGGCTCTCCCCAGGGAACAAATGATGCCCCATAGTTTGAAGGAGCTACTGGCTGGGATAAAATTCTTTGCCAGAGGGATGGAATAATTATTTTTTAAACTAAGGGGCTTTTATTTTCCAGTAAATTGCTCATAAAAACATTTATAATTGTACCCTTTAAAAATGTAATAGAATAATTTTAGAAAATGCATTTGATGATGATTATGAGAACCTTTTCTGTTGCTTCCTTCTTCTTTCTTAAAAAGAATTGAATTATATTAATCCAGAAGTCAAATCCTGAGTGGCTAAAAACATTTACAACAGACTCTTTTTTTATGTTAGTCACCTGCTGGAATTTTCCAAAACCTACCGGTGTTAAGAGGAGCCCTTGGCTTTAGAAAACGTCTCTGTTTCCGAAACTGAAATATGGAGCCTGCATGGACCAGACCCCTCACCAGGAGACCTTAAGCTTGTGTTTTCCAGGTAGCAGAGGTTGGGGCGGGGGGTACAAGCGCGAACTGCTGGTTCCACATCAGACTCCTAAGTGGGATGTAGGGAGTTGTAGGAATGTTAATCGCAATAGCTGTTGCCTCCGGATGCAAATGTTCTGGGGTTTTTGGTGACAGCTGAATCACTTTTGAAAGCAAACTGATCCCTGTCCAAAGCTAACCTTTGGAATGTGAGTGAGACAAGCCCAGGGGTTCTTCTCCTTGGGCCATACTCTTGTCAGTTCTGAGTTAAGATTCACGTTTTTCTCCCGATTCTCCCATTCTTGCCTTTAGGAAGTTGTGATGTGATGTTGGAAGGACAGACTGAGTTGGGTGTCACTTCGAATTCCGTTGGTGTGGTGTGGTCCCTAACAGCACGTGCCACTTTTTCTGAGGGTGTCCCCCGCCCCCCCCTGCCCATCTTCCTGGTCTCCTTGATGAATGGTGCTTCTATGCTTATCTATGTATTTCTGTGTCTGTGGAAGCAAAATACTTAACTACATTTCAGGTGTCTGGGGAAAGAGTTGTAATGTGATTGCCCCACGCACAAAACTTTTTACAGAGAATGCCACTCTCCTCAGATGACGTATCCTGCTGCTTGCTCTCTTTGTCTTTCACGAGCCAGAGTGCTGGGACTCTGAGGTAGACATCATCCTTCCCCTCCTCAAGGAGATTCCTGACCCATTCATCCCAGACTAGTAATAGGTTCTTCCAGAGCAATAAGAGTCTGCTTTGAAAGGCCTTGAGGTGCCAGAGTGAACACCAACCTAGAATGTGCAATACCTTTCTGAAAATGAAGACTGTCTTCCTTGCTGAGAATTTAAGAACAGCCTCCTCTTTATTTCTCTCTCTGCCTCTCTGAGGTGTTCTCTCTTCCATCATTTAAAACAAAATGCTTTTTTACAAGGGTGGTTTTTTTTTTTGGTATCTCATTCGGAATGGAAAGTGTTGGTTTGAAATGAGCTGTTAAAATGTTCATCCATCTTATTAAGCTGTACATTAAGAAAAATACAGTTGAATATTGTGAACTAACACCTCCCCAAAACTCTACAGGTAGAGTGTTGGAGCATTGATTAATATACAATGAACCATGATTTTTCTATAAGAGTACCAAGGTGTCACTGATGAATTAGTTTTTCTGGCTAACAGGAGATTGAGCAGAAATATTTTTTGTCTTTTCCTTACTGAATGTGTTTTTAAAGTGTGCTGATCCCCTTTGCTGCCCTGGAAAGAACATTGAGGATGTAACTGAATCTTTCTTGGAGGTTCGAGGATCTTAGGGTACCACAGTGTCACTGTCCTGAGGATGAATTATGATTGTACATTATACAACTGTAAATGGAGACAGTATCAGAAATTGGGCTAATCTGTCCTGATCCCTGCTTGGAAATTGTTTTCTTTTTTTGGTTAAATCTTCAATATTAGTATGTTTTGTTACTTGCCTCCTTTGTTCTCTGAGTTGCAAGTTGCAGAATAGAAATTCACATCAGTTAGTTGATTCTGATTAGTTGATATTTTTACTTTAGAGGAAAATTTCAACCTGAGTCTAGACCTTAATTCTTTCTCTAGCAGTGTAGAGGATGTAAAATCATCCTTAAGAATTTAGGAAGGCTATTTTATTTACAGATAAGTTACGTGCTGTATTACCGTAGCATTATGTAACTTCTCCCCTGTGTAGTGGTAGATAGAAATGTCAGCTATTTTTGCCTCTCCTTTAGATGAGTTGAAGGGGTTTCATCAATCCTGAAAGTTAGGAAATTCTAGGGTTAGAAGGAAGACTTTCAAGAATGTCAATAAAGAACAGTTAGATTTCTCCAGAGGAGACTCTCTCTCTCCAAGCTTAGGCCCTTGTTCACTGGACCAGTGTGGAAAGCATCCCAGGTACTACAGTCAGAGACTGACTTTCTCAAGACCGTCCCACCTGATTTAATGGTAGTCTGTGGTTATCTTATATCTTTTTTTTTTTTAACATCTTTATTCGAGCATTATTGCTTTACAATGGTGTGTTAGTTTCTGCTTTATAACAAAGTGAATCAGCTATACGTATACATATATCCCCATATCTCCTCCCTCTTGCGTCTCTCTCCCACCCTCCCTATGCCACCCCTCTAGGTGGTCACAAAGCACCGAGCTGATCTCCCTGTGCTATGTGGCTGCTTCCCACTAGCTATCTGTTTTACATTTGGTAGTGTACATATGTCCATGCCACTTTCTCCCTTCGTCCCAGCTTACCCTTCCCCCTCCCCATGTCCTCAAGTCTGTTCTCTACGTCTGCATCTTTATTTCTGTCCTGCCCCTAGGTTCTTCAGAACCATTTTTTTTTAGACTCCATATATATGTGTTAGCATACGGTTATGTGTTTTTCTCTTTCTGACTTACTTCACTCTGTATGACAGACTCTAGGTCCATGTACCTCACTACAAATAACTGAGTTATCCTATGATATCTTTGATATCCTAGTGTTGGAAATTCAGCTTGGGAGTCTTGGTGTTCTTTTGTGACAGCCTTATTATTATTATTATTATCATTATTTTACTTTCGGAGTAAAGACATAAAGGAGATTGTCTAAAGAAATCCTTAGGAAAGTGGAGTAGGGCATGATGACGAATAAAGGTACCATAGCCGTGGGTTAGGCAGGCTCCATTTCGTCTCTGGCTTTTACATGCTAATGTGAAAAGGAATTACAGGTAACAATTTCCTTGTGTTGGTGGAAGAACAATCTTTTTTTTCCTAACAGATGTTTATGGCCTCCACTGACACATCATTATTACAAACTGTCTTATCCCATTACGTGCTGTGGCACGTTGACAATGGCACGGCCCTGTGGTTTTCCAGTGAGTATCTTGTCCACAGAAGGTGCCCTTCGTGGCCCTGTCTGCAGGACCCACCACAGTGGAGAGGACAGGTTTTCCCACACCCTGGAAGGTGCTGGAGGCCTCCAGGCTGTCCCAGGTAGTTTCTACACTTTTGTTGCTTTCCCTGGAGCTCAATCAGAGGCTGGAAACGGATAGGAATAATCAAGGTGTAGAGGATTTATAGTCATCCAGCCTCCAATGATCTCTAACAGCGTGGTTGGGCATTTGAGTTTTGATCATGAACTACCGTAAAGTTTTTTGAAACAATTAGGAAGTTCCTACATCTGTGAACAGACCATAATAGATAAAACTCTTCCTGGGTACCAGGAAGGGTACCACTTGGTACAGGATTCTCACGCCTGTGAAGGAGGCAGTGCACTGTTAAAAATACCTAGCTTACTTCGGGGGAGGATTTGGCTGAATACTGATGAAGTTTATGAAATATGAATGTTGTGAAGTTGCTGTACGTAAGTGGTAGGCGTGTGTGAAAGAAGTAAAAAGCAATAAAATGGTGTATAAATGACACTGAAACTTGATGGACTTGTATACGTGACAAGAATGGTGATGTTCGGGTCTGTGCCTAATGGGGGAGAATCAAGTGGCTTAAAATCTATATGTCAGACTCTGAATGTGGGACTAAAAATTACAGCGTATAGAGTCATTTGACTTATGTTATAAGCGAAGAATGCTACCAAGGATAAACAGGCAGGTTGCAAAGAAGAGAGGTGAAACAGAATGGGGGGAAAACAGGAGAGACCAACACTTGAATTTATAATGAGATATGGTAATCACTGTTTAAAATAATCCAGACTATTAACAGCTGTGCTGCTAGGTAGAGAATTCGTTATAGCCAAACAAAAGGCATCACTATGAATTTTAGGTTGGGTGGGAGAAATCCTCTTGGTCCCCAAAGCATAAAGGCATGAACTGAGAAGCAGCGCTGCACACGTAATTTTTTCTGTCTTATCCTGATTAATTGACAGCCGACTGTATGCCTGTTTCCTGAAGGTGACTTTACAATCTCCAGACACAGACATTTCTCTCAGAACTGGAGTGAAGGAAGGAGAGCCACATGCTAAAGTGTGTTTTACTGGGTGAAGTATTGGGGGGGAAAGATAAGAGTGGTGAAATAGGGGAAGGGGGTCGTGCATACAGAGATTAAGGATGCTGCCTGTGGGGGGCTGGGGAGCGGGGGCTGTGAGTGAAGGAAGGGAATCTCTGGAGGGAAGGAGATTCCCATGCAAAAGAGGATGAAATTAGCAGTGACTCTGAAATGGCTGGGAATGTGCCTTTCTAAGTTTAAATTATCTTTAACGAGGACGACGAACAGAGGAAAAGTTGGCACTTTGAGAAGTTATGATGAACTTGTTGAGAATGCCAACTGACAAAGGCAGGTAAGGGAATATTTGGAGAAACAGAGCAAGAACAGGTGTTAAGGGAAATGGCTGGCGTGTTTATTGACTCATCCAGTTAGTTTTAAAGAAACCCGAAGAAATGGACAAAGATGGAGAAAAGACAACCCGATATGATTCTGCCCTTCCAGAAGCAAAGAGGCCTATATAATCCCATATGATCAACGCCAGTCATGGGGAGGAGTGACTGCTTAGAAGTTAATGGATTTTCAACAGACAAATGGTGGAAGAAACGGGTACATGTCGCAATTCTCTTCAATAAACTGCATGGCTTTTCATTTTCACTGTACACTTATAAAGCCAGTGGATGGTAAAAAGGCCACGGTAACAATACAGCATGTACTCCCAGGAACGTTTGTGTGATAGGGATATTATATCTGGAAGTACGGAGCACCTGGGAGGGTGAACTGCCCATAACTCTCAATTGTGCAGGTAATGAAGCAGGGGGAAAGCAAAGGCAAATGAAATCCTTTGATAATCAAAGACGATGCTTCTAGTGAGAGTATTAGTTGACTGATGATGAGAAGGATGAAATTGCTGGAGCTGTATTTTACCGTTTCTGGCACCGTGACCCACTTTGGATGAGCATGTTTCTACAGAAAGTGCATGAAGAGTGGTGAGCTGCTAAACTTTCTCGAGGCTCCCCAAAAGAATCAGTAGGAGAACTGAATGTACCCCTGAAAGGGCTCTAGAAAATTCAAAAGCTCGCTTTCTAATCTTGAGCTTGGGGGTGTACATTAGATATGTAGGGCTCACTCATGAGGCTGCCATGGGTCATGTTTTATTAGACTAAAGCCTGTTAGAGCCAGAAGAGGCCTTAAGAACCATCTAGCCTACACCCCACCCCCCATTTAAACTGGTACCCACAGAGATCAGAATGTGCCTGAGGTCCCATTCCTAGTAGGTAACAAGGCTGTGACCAGAACACAGGTCTTCTCCCTCCCTAACCATGTTCTTTCCACTTGAGTGCTATGTCAGGATGCTCAGAAGTTCCAGCAAGTTCTTGTCCACCGGGAGACACCCCCACGCCCCGCCCCGAGGCTATTACATTACGTACGCAGGTCAGCCCAGCCTTAGGTGGTAGATACGTATGAAAGTAGCTTTGTTTTGGCTGTGCCTCAACAGTAGAACATTATCAGTATTATTATATTTTAATCCCACTGGGCATTTTTATTATTCATTAAAAATTAGCCGGTGAGCTTGCGGCTCTGCCAGTAAAGCCATTTGAAAGAATAGTGAAAATTGTGCCTGTGTCTCCTGCTCTGACTTGGTAGAAAGTAAAATACAGGACATAGAGTGGGGCATCCAGTACTTGGAGCCCTTATGTTTGCTGGAGCTAGAGGCAGCCAGCTCTAGCTGTGCAATGGGGGAGGGTTACCTCTCAGCAGCTGTCCTCTTTCATCGAGGCAGAGGTTTTAAGGCTATGTCTTTTATAGGGATGCTCCTGAGCAAGTCTGTGAATGGAATAGTATGTAGCCAGTAAAAATCATGTTGTAGTGGAAGCTGCTTGGGATCTACCACTTAGTGAAAAGTCATGGCTTTCATAGTAGTGTGCAGGGAATGGGATCATTTTAATAAAAAACATAGTGTGTGTGTACGCGTGTGTGTGTGTGTGTATATGTATGTATATATTAACATGGGCCCACGTGTACCTAAATGATGAAGTGATAAAGTGGTCAACTCTGGATGGTGGGATTATCTTTGAGTTTCTCTTTCTCTGTGCCTTTCTGTATTTTCTGAGTTTCCTGCATTATGCATGTATTATTTTTATAACTGGAAAAAATAAATCTTATTTTTTTTTCAAAAGAGATTGTATGTTGTGAAACTGAGAGGCCACTTTGAAGGAACTGATCTGAACTTAGTATGTTACACAGAATTTCTTGATGTTTCAGGATGGGCCAAGTTTACTGGCCCAAAGAGCAGTACCTTTGACAGTCATATTTAGCCAGGAAAACAAGGGTCATTCCGCTTGGATATGAAAACAAGTGTCCTAATATTGGAATTTTTCCCTCTAGTGCAGTGTCTTTATTATGGGTTTATTATGAGAAAAACATAATATATTGTAAGCCAGTGTACACACACACAGTAAACTTTTCACATAGAATATCCATTACCTGCAATGCACTGTTATTTTTGCTCTATTATTTAAAGACAAAATACAAGTCATGAGCCACCAAATTGGTTTCATGATCTATTTATGGGCCGCTCCTGGAAGTTGAAAACCACTGTCCTGGGCATGAGGTAGAAGCAGCCTTTCTGTGGGCTGTGGCCTGGAGGTGGGAGGAGAGGAGGGAGGGAGGGAGGGAGGGAGGGTTTCCACAGTAACTGAGGTCGCACTCCAGGTGTTACTCATTATAGTTTCAAGGAAGAGTTGGGGGAGGGAAAATAAGGTAAATGCTTATTATTTGTAATCATTCGCTATCTTTGTGCCACTTTTAGCACATGCTCATCAATAGCGTGTTCCGTTTAGACAGACGTGCATCTGCCTAGTTTGGCTGAGCATGTAAATTCTGGGATCCCCTTTGCTTGGAGCTGTCATCACTGTGTACAGGCACGAGGGTGGCATTGTTTCAGTCAACAAATATTTACTGAGCACCTTCTCTGTGCTGGGCACTGTGCTAGGCTCTGGGGATAAAGCAGCGGACAAGAGAAGTCAGATCCCTGCCTTCCTGGATCCTCCATTCTCATGGTGGCATCTCAGTGTAGCCCGTTGTCTGGGTCGCCTTTGACCAGACACTCCTGAGGGTTCTCCTCCACATGTTTCTTGAACTTAGCCTCTTTTTACCTCTATTCCTTGTGTGGGCCCTCCCTCTCCCCCTTCTCTTCTTCCCCATCCCATCTCCCATCTTATGTCCAATCTCTTTGCTTCTTGAGATCCTACAATCGTTTCAACTTCAGATAAGACTCACCCCATCCTTCCTGCAGTTCTCAAGCCCCGTGTCTTTTACAGTGGTCAGGCACATGGGCCTTACTCATTCAATCAGCATGTGGCCTCTTCCTTCGCCAGGTTCCCTTACACTATCTTCTAGTGTTATTTCCTGGGCAGGAGTCTAGTCCCCGCAAGAAGACGAGCTCCATGGTTTATTCTTTCACCCCTGCACAGCGCCTTGCAAAAAGTTGGTGCTCGTTAACTGTGCAGATCGTCTCTCCCACGTTGCCCTGCAGAGCTGTTTGCTGCCTCAAAAGATTCAGCTCTGCACCTCCTAACTCTGCAAGTGCAGCTTCTACTTGCTTCTACTTCCAACTGGGCCTTGGGTTTGGACCCAGCCACCCTTGTTTGTCCCACTTCTGTCTCTCTTGGATCCACCAATCCTCCCCTCCGTAGCAGGTTCAGGCCTGCTCCAGTCTTGAGCAACTCAGACCAAGGCTAGACGTGTTGGGAAACAGCATATGTGGCTGGTACAAGCCTGCTGGGAGTGAGGCCCAGGTGTGCTGTGTGCTAGCTGTGTGACCTTAGGTAAGTTCATTCACCACTCAGTCTGCTTCTTATGTCACCTGAAAACCGGGGATGTTTATGATGCCGGCTTCCCACGGTACTTGAGAAGCTCACCTGTGAGGATGCCTGTGCAGCAGCTGGCGGGATGCCCAGCACACATTCAGTGTCGCTCCAGTGTTGGTGGTGATGGCGGAGCACACCCAGGAGCAGGGGGCCCTCTGGCCATATCTCCCCTCTCTCCTCTTCAGGTCTGCAGCTCCCTTTGCTTCCAGCATTCCTCCTTGGTTCTGATTGGTTGCTCTGTGAAATCAACAAGAGTCCCAGGGCATCTGAGTCTTTCCGTTTAACTACCAGTTCTCTTTCCTGAACTGGATCCTATCCCAGTCCCTCAGCTCCGCTGCCACAGGCTAGATCCTGCCAAGTGCAGGCGAATCACTTAAGTTCAACCCCATCAGCCCCTTGTTGGGCTTCCCTGAGGTTACACCCCACACCTTCAGCTGAGCCAGAAGAGGGCCTCATGTCTGCCTGCTCCCTTCCCCCACCCTCACTATTCCTGTAGTACCTCTGGCTGCCCCCTCCAGCCATCTAGGCTGAGGGAGTGCCCTCCTTCCCACTCTGCTGGGTGCTCTCTCATGCCTCATTGCTCAGCAACCCATCTTTGCTTGCCCTCCCTCCCCCCTTAGTCACTTTCTCCTCCCTGCCAAAAAAAATCACAGTGGAGAAGCTTGTCTTCGAGGGTTCCATTCAACTTGCTCTACATTAATGCTCCACTATGGTGACCCACCGCTGAGTCTTTCACTTGTAATGTAATCTAATAATTTACATGCACTTTGCAAGCAATACTCTCAGAGACTCACAACCTGCTTGAAATCGCTCTGCTGTTACAGTATTTGAGCTGATGAGAGAGCAGCACGAGAAAGAGTAGTTATTGGTACTACAATGGTATTGGGTAAATCTGGGAAAATAATGTTAGCCCAAGGTGAGGGTGTGCTGATGGATTATAATATCCTTCCTTAGAGAATCATTTAAGCTTGCTAAGGGTCTTTGATTTTTGGCTTGTAATTGGACTAGGCTAGGTCAAAGTATTGTAGGGATAGAAGCATAGGAAACTAGAGGAAGTGAGCTAGGCGTGGAATCCCATCTTCCTGGGATGCTGTGAAAATGTTTTCGTTTTGATATACTGTATGACTTTTACAGAATTAATTGGCACTGTGATTAGGTTGTTTTATTTCTCCACTCAAACATGTTGGAAGCCGATCCTAATATGCAGTAGTAATGAAAATAGAGTAATGCTGTAATAATAGTGCCATTGTAAAGTGAATTACACCATTAAGCATCTATTTTGTCTAACTTGTATTGTGATGGTGTGAGTGATACACACACGTGCAGACTTAGAGTAGCTGGTCTTTAAGAAACAGACTCTAGCTGAGAAGCCCCAATCCTATATAATATTGAACAGTCAGTGAATGAAAATAAACCATTGTTCAGTGAAAAAGTGAATTTTTATGTATTTAAATATAAATGTATATATGGATACACACATATATACAAGCACAAACACATAAACACACACAGGCACAAATATTGTACCAGTCAGGCAGATCAAGAAGAAGATATATGACTGGCATTAAAATGCTTGCCTGTGTTGCCTTTTTAACAAATTGGTTGGCCTGCCTGGGGACAGGTATCAGTTACGGCAGGCCAAGTCAATAATAGTATCAAGGGTAGGGTTTGAAAACAAGGCTTCGTGTATTTGTTTCAACCTTTTCATCCTTATTATGTCTGGGAGCCTCTATTAATTGACATGTTTCAAGTTGGGAAAGAAGCATTAATGGCCCAGGAACTCTGGTCATTTTATTTTGTCATTTGTCTCCCAAGGAAGGACATTGGCCAAACAACTTCTACCACAGCAGAAGGAGAGAGGCATATTTTTACGCCTTAAGTCATAAGCTAACCCTAGAGCAGAAACAGGATCTGAGAAGGCGGCATCAGATGTGGCTGCTCCCAGTGGGGCATGTGAATTAAAAAGTCCCAGGATGAATTACACTTTGCTTTGGTTCCAGTGACTTTATCCCTGAACCTTCAGGAGAATTGGCATCAGTGGGGTAGTTTGGCAGTAAATGTGCATGGGTTTCCAGCCATTTCCAGGGAGGTCCTGAAGACTTACCTGGTTAATCTGCAGGCTGGATTGCCGCCTCCAAGACCTCCTCTCCATGTTTTCGTGCAGAGGCCATCTGGAAGGGATTTTGTTGGTCATCTCCATCTCTCACCTGCCCTCACTCCAGGATCTTGCTTCTGCAGCATTGTCAGTCAGTACCACCACCTGGTAATCTGAAACCCCAGAAAGACCTCATCCAAAGAGTTGAGATTTTATGTACTTTAGAATATATCTAACTTTCATATATATATAATGCTGGCTCTGATGACCAGAATATCAAAAGCAAATTT
The DNA here is from genome assembly GCF_964270905.1 of Leucopleurus acutus. Classification (NCBI taxonomy): domain Eukaryota; kingdom Metazoa; phylum Chordata; class Mammalia; order Artiodactyla; family Delphinidae; genus Leucopleurus; species Leucopleurus acutus. The sequence continues at coordinate 130,402,211 of NC_139142.1, read as the reverse complement.
TCTTCATAAATAACTGTGTGCTTTCTGTATCTCAGGTCAACAATGTTGATTTTTTAAACTCCGTGAGCATTTGAGGAAAGAGTACACAGCATCCATGCCTGGCATCTGGATTAAGAATATATTTAGTGGAGAAATTTTATTGCAAACCTCAATGAAAAAATATCAATATCACATTGTGCCCAATAAAACATTATAATGAAAATTACCATGGTGTTTGACAACATCCTGGTATTAATTGGTCTTGTCCATTGTTATTTCTTAGTAGCAAACACACTCTGGTTTTATTGCTCATTAGTTACAGTCTTTATTGAAGTCACGTTTTGCTGCTTCAGCTCTGTTTATCTTCTTATTGGTCTCAGTTCCTGGAGGACAGCGTTGTAGATTGTCTTGAGTTTTCTGTCCCACATCTCTGCCTCTTACTTTGTCGTTCAGTGAATGCCCTCAGGATGCCAGTGAGGGTACAGGTTAGAATCAATATGTGAAAGATGAGCCAGCTGAGGGAAAACTGGGATGAGGCAAGAAAATCTAATATTCTTCGAAAGCTTCAGTGTTTAAAGGTGATGCAATATATTGCCTTCTTTCATTGATACATCACATATTAATTGAGCACTTACTATGTGCCACATCCCCTGTTGGTCAGTGGAGGTACAGAGTTAAATTAAGGGAAGAATCGATAGGCAGGAAAGACACATTAACAAGTAATTTCAAAAAAATATGGAGTGTGCTATAATAGAGATATTTACAAAATGTATAGTGCACAGAAGAGGGAGGAAACATTTCATGAGGAGTCAGGGAAAGCTCACTGAATGGGCATCTCTGCCTAATTTTTGGAAGAATGGGGAGTGATTTGCTTAGAGGGCAGAAAGTGAGAGGGCATTCTGGGCCAGGGTTCATGAAGTGCAAGTTCATGGCACATTCAGGTAGGGTGAATGAGGTAGAGCCTGGCCTAAGCATAGACTATGTGGGCAGGACTAGGAGATGAAGCTGGAGAAAGAAGACAGGGGCCAGGCAAAGCATTTTGGACCTTTTCCTAGGACAAAATTTTGAGCAAGTGAAAAATATCTGTTTTCTTTTTGGTAAAGTACTTAAGCGTAAGTATGTTGAGGTTGGGGTGGAGGATTGACGGTAATAAGGAGCCAAGTTAGGAGATCTCTGTGGTGCTTTTGGAGAGACGTACTGCAGGCTGGGACTGGAATGCGGTGAGGAGGTGGGCTCTGAGGGAGCATTTCCCGGGGGGTGCAATTGGAGGTGCATGGTAGACGTTCCGACAGGAGTCAGCCCCAGAGTTGGGTGGAATTATTGACTGGGACAGTTTGGGGGTGTGACGTGAAGAGGGGAGACGGCAGGGGTTCCATTTTGGATGGGCTGAGTTGGAGGTGCGGGGGAAGTATCTGGAAATGTAGGTCTGGCAGGGAGCATGTGACAGTATGGCACCTTTGGGATTAGGAAAACCAGTCTTTTAGCCAGGGCCTGGAGCTCAGGTGGGACCGCCGGGCTGGAGATATTACGAAGCAGCAGTTATGACAGGGGACTGGCAGGTGAAATTTTTACACAGGACATGTTCCTGGATTTTAAAGTGAAATCAGGAGAAAATAAGCCTAAGGTCCAGGTGGGTCTGGCGAAGAAAGTTAAGAGGATGGATTGGTGCAGTGACAGAGAAAAGCATCTCGGAAAACTGGCTTTGGACCTGGATATCTTACATTTACTAGAGGCACACACACACAGAACAAACCAAGAATGTCTTTAAATTCAGAGTGAGGTTTTAATACGCTTTGCTGCTTCGGGTTGCATTTGCGTTTTATCGCTTGGATGGTGGTCTTGTTCCCAGCAAGTCTAATTGATGATTGTAGAGTTGTTGCCCTTTTTTTTTAAACTTTCTACACAGTCCAGCATTGATTTATCCTGTCTCTAAAGGGAATCTGCCTCACACTTGACAGAACCTCAGGGTTGGGAGAAGTGGAATGCATAGTAGCTGTGGAGAGCCACATTGCCCTGGGAGAAAGGCTTTGTGGGAGAGAAGGTTGAAAGAGGGTCTTGAGAAAGGGTGTGAGATCTTCAAAGGATGGGTCTAACCATGGGAAACTAAAGGGAAAAAACTTTTTTTTTAATTGACCAGGAAGAGACAAAGAAATGCACAAGTGTTCGTTGGTGGGCTGGTGGTGATAATGTTGATAATGATTCTAGTGGGGTCGCTATTCTGCATGTTTGCAGCCCTTACTGTTTGCAAGGAGCTTTCCAGTATTCAGTAGCCTCTGGAGGCCCTGGAAAGAAGTTGATACTGTTGCAGGCCACAGAGTGACTAAAGAATAAAGAAGTGTCGTGTAATTAGGGAGACCTGTTGACTTGAAACAACTCCAGTGAGTGTGACAGGAGGGGCTTAGCCTGTTGGAAGGGCCCTCTCTTTGCCTTCTGACGTGGTGGCCGAGCTCCTATTGTTTTTCAGTGAGCCCTGACTAAACACTTTACCCGCAGGTACGCTGCTAATATGTCACATGAATTATTTGTGTTATCTCCGTGCTGTGAAATTAGAGGTCTCTCCCCACAGTGCGATACGCAGATTAACACGAAAGCCTGTTTTGTGTGGTATGGGGGAAACCAGGCACATATCAGGGAACTGTTTTGTGTGTGTTTGATCTGACAGTGGGGAGGCCTTGGGACGCCAGTGTCTTCTAAGACTCGAAAGCTGAGCTCCGGCTGGAGTTTTCTTCAAAGAGGTTTAAATTTTATCCGTTGGCACTTCTGAGGAGGGGAAGGAAGGTTTGGAGTGGGTGATTCTGTGATGATTCTTTTCTTGCTGCTGTTTTCTTCTCGGTCTTTTTAACTTTGCAGAAAGCCCTTCCAGTTCTACGGTCAGACCCTGTTCAGGACGTTGGTGGCCAAACAGTCCCCTTTTGTTCAGTGAGCGTCCTATTTTTGTTGCTCTTGAAAGGTGCCCTTTGGGACAGCGGAGCCTTTCTTTGGGCTGTTTAGAATCAAGGCCTGAAGAAATCTAAACAGAAATCATTCTCAGCCCGGGCCAAGTGTCTCCTTTGCTTAGCGAGGCTAAGCTAACCCACACAAGATGAAATCTAACCAGCTGGTTACCTGAGAACCACCTTGGGGAGTTCTCCAGCCTGACTTCTTGCTTTGGCCGCCATCCCAAGAGCCAGGGAAAGCTGAGGGTCATGGCCTTTCTGTGCAGAGATGCAGGAAGAGAGTTCCGGCTCCTAGTGAAGAAGCATAGGTTGGGTTATGTTTTAAAGGGTCCAGTGTCGGCTTGCTGACAGTTGAGGCTCTATAAGGATCCTGAGAGGAAAGAGCTCAGAGTAGATAGATATTTATGATCATTAGCTTAGTTTTCTTAGAGTGGTGCAGTTTTTTCCCTTTATTGCTCAAGCTTTCAGTGAGTTCATTTTATTCCATTTACTTACTTTTTTTTTTTCAAAGAAAAGAGTATCCATAGCTTTAGCCCACCTCACATATTTCTGTTATTTGCAGTTCTGCCTTTTTCTTTCACAAACTAGGTAAACTGAGTCATTTGAGAAGATTAGGGCATATATAGGATTTGATAGTTTAGAGGTTGTGCAGTTTGAGGTTATTTTATTTGCTTCTGTTATAACAGGTATGAGGTTAGGCTCTGTGATTTGAAACAGAATCTTTATTCCTGCCCCAAAGATCCTCTGGTTTAGGGCTCACAGACCTCATTGCACAAGTACTGCCTTCAGTTTTGGAATTTTTCTTTCCACTTTAGGTATCGCATGGGTCAATCAGGTGGAATAGGGGAAGAGTTTTGGGCTTTGTTAGAGAAAGACTGGCTAGACAAGTTTGATCCCTCGGGGCAGTTTGGAACCTTCTTGAGCATGAGGTCATTGGTATATTTAAATTCTGAGCTTCCACTCGTACTGGTCAGTGAAGCTCTGTCCCTCCTCATTAACTGTATATTTTCCTCTGTGTTTCCAGAGGAGGAGACACCTGCCTGTCTGGGGAACCCCAGCATCCTGGGAGTGTCCATCCATCTGGCCCCTGGGTATACAGACAACTGAAAAGTGAAGCGGTTTGGAGATGGGCATTGTTTTAAAGCTAAAGTCATATATTTCAGAAAGTTAAGGACTGGTTCTGTGACAGGGAAGTTGAGCTAAATATGCAGTTCTATTTTAATTTTCACTTTATGCCAAGGCGAAAGCATTGGTAGATAGGCTATAAATGTATAAGTAAGTCACTGCAAGAATAGCCCCTTGCAAAATGCAGATTTAGGAAGGCTAAATATTTTCTCACATACTTTAATGCACATGTATAACTAACCTCTGATTGAGTTCCTGAGAAAGGGATGTTGTATAACCACTTAACCTTGATCACCGTATTGAATTGTACAGCGGTCTGCAAAACTGTAATGGAAGTATTTGGTTGTCTTAGCTTAGGCTGCAGTGACAAAATACCATAGACTGGGTGGCTTAAACCGCATTTATTTTCTTATGGTTCTGGAGCCTGGGAAGTTCAGACCCAGGTGCTGGCAGATTTGGTTCTTAACGAGGGCCCTCTTCCTGGCTTACCGATGGGCGTCTTTTTACTGTATCCTCATGATGGAGAGAAGTTCTGGTGTCTCTTCCTCTTCTTATAAGGGCACTAATCCCAATGGGGACCCCACCCTCATGACCTCATCTAAACCTGTTTACCTCCCAAAGATCTCACCTCCTAATATCATTACAAGGGGCAGCGGTTATGGCTTCAACATATGAATTTGGGAGGGGGCAGGGACACACACATATAGTCTGTAATGTTGGTTGACACTTAACACTTTCTAATAATTTTCAGAGTGGTCGATTTGTCTCCAAAAAGTTGTTTAAAATTCTTAACTTGCTCATTTGTTTGTTTAAACAGAATCCGATTTTTCTGTGTATGTTTTATCGTAGGCATGGCTGTGTCTCATCATATTCCTGTACTGTTTGAAAGCTACAGTAGTAAAGCCCAAGGTAATTAAGGCTGTGGTATCATTGTTTTAAATTAGTGTGGGTGATTTTTTTAATGTAATTCAACGACAAATTCCTTCCTATTCTGCATAATTGGATCACATGTTAATTTTGTGGCAAATAAAGATCTATTTTACATTTCTATTAGAAAGACAAGCCCCTGTGGCTAGGTCTGAATTTGGATGTTTGCTGTTGGTGGTACTGAAGCAGTGAGCCTTTTAGAGTCGATTCAGCTTCTAAAAAAAAACGCATCTGTGACTCTTTTGGGTAAGGAAAGCGTTTTCAATCTAAAGGTCATAAACAGGCATAGGTGTCACGTAAAAACAAATACTGAGAGGACAAGAAAATGAAATATACAAGCACTAATGCAAGCAGAGAATAACTAATTCATAGGTAATCCAGTATGTTCTATATTCCCCAAAACATTGACCTTTGACACAAGCACATCTGTTTGTGAATGGTTATCTGTATGATTAATGCCTTGGGAGTTTGCATAAAGCAAAATAATAAAGATAAGTTGTGAGTAGTGCACTAGACCAGTAATCAAGAGACCTGGGTTCTCATCCCAGCTTGACCATTAATCATGGAAGTGGCTTTGAGCAACTGGCTTTCACCACCACCACCTCCTCCCACCCTCCCGCAGCCCCCCAGCCCCACCTTCTTCAGGTGAGTCCCAGGTGTAGCTTACGGAGGCACTGAGCTACAAGTTCTGCCAGCTCTGACGTTCTGAGACCTCGTGACTAAGACCCAAATTTTAAGTGCGACAATGAATATACATTCCTTATTTTTTCTCCCTTCTTTAAAAAAAAGAGGCATAATTTACATATCATAAAATTCACCCTTCTGAAGTATACAGGTCAATGATTTTTAGTAAATTTATACAGTTGTATAACCACCACCACGATCCAGTTGTGGAACACCTTCTGTCACCCCCAAAAGATCCCTCATGCCCAGTTGTTGTCACTACACCCTCCTATGGCCCAGTCTGAGAGTCATTCATCTACTTTCTGTCCCTGGAGATTTGCCTTTTCTGGATGTTTACTTAAATGTAATCATATAATATGTGGTCTTTTGTGTCTGACCTATTTTACTTAGTATCATGGTTTTGGAGTTCATCTATGTTGTAGCAGGTATTGTTATCTGGGTCCTTTTTATTGCTGAATCCTATTCCATTGTATGGACATACCACATTTGCTTTATCCATTCATTAGTTGATAGTTTCCTTTTTCTTCCTTTTTTGTCTTGTGGGGCGCTTACTCTCATTGTAGCCTACTCCATATGGGGAAAGAACAGATCTCTCTTAGAGAAATGCTAATTCTTTATCTCATATCTTCTTTAGTAGAAGAGGCCAGAATTTTGTGTTTTAAACCACTTAAAATCTTCCAGGTTAGTGGACTGAGCTGTCTGGGTCATTGAAAATGTGATCAAACAACCATGTAGTAACTATCAGTAAATGGGAAAACACTAGCTGTGGACCCTTCTCCATGATATACGGTTAATGTTAATGTGAGGTTTCCCCATAAATGAACTTGAGTCGAAAGCTTTCCCAGTGACAGCCTGCTTGTTGTTTTACACATTGGGTGATGAAATACTTGGAAGCAAGTGTTAAGGATACTGGCCATTACTCTGACGTAATAATGTTACTTTTCAGCATTTTCCTCTGAAAGTCATCAGAATTATTATGAGCAACAACAAATCCAGAGAGGGAAATACTTGTAGAGAAATTCATGCTTCACTTTTCAGCTATGAATCACAGAGACCACTGAATATAATTGTGAAGAAAAGGTGGATAAAATGAGAGAAGCTTGAGTTAAGTATTCGGGCTGTTGATTTCTTGAAAGAGATGCCATAGGCTAGACTCCAGGGATTTTATTTGGTGTTCTTTTTGTGTTGTGAGTGAAAATGAGATGTGTAGGCCATTTGGTAGGCTCTTAGCTAACGGAGGGTAGCAATTCAGTACTCTGGATGCTTCTCAAATGGTTCTCCAGTTTGGAGTTTACCTTTTTTTTTTTTTTTTTTTTTTTGCGGTACGCGGGCCTCTCACTATTGCGGCCTCTCCCGTTGCGGAGCACAGGCTCTGGACGCGCAGGCTCAGCGGCCATGGCTCACGGGCCCAGCCACTCCACGTCATGTGGGATCTTCCCGAACCGGGGCACGAACCTGCGTCCCCTGCATGAGCAGGCAGACTCTCAACCAGTGTGCCACCAGGGAAGCCCTGGAGTTTTACCTTTTGAAATGTGGCTAATCTGCAATATGTTTCTATCTTCATCTATTCCCAGGTGCATTCAATTTTCTTGGCTAGTGTGTCATGGAGGATGAAGGAGAAAGGCTACTCCCTTTGTCTTTCTCACCTCCATGGGTTCATTACGTTTTGTAGCCATGCTCTAGTCTAAATCTCAGAAATTGGACCCATAAGTAGTGTATGTGTATGTGTGTGCGTGCACATGCATGTGTGTGTGTGTATATACGTATATGTACACACATAGATTCACACACATGTATATTCTTCCAACTACATAATACGTCTAGGCCTCTGTAAGCCAGCAGCTTGACTCCGTTTTATTTAGCATCCTAATTATACACAGCATCAGTAATATCTTTTGGAATTTAGATATTTACTAAATTAGTAAACAGTAATACTGTTTACTATTCCCAGTGGTGGAAGTGATGTTTAGAGCATCACACCCTGCCTCTTGGATCCTGGGAAAGCTTTGCCTTGGTTGAATCCGTATGGTAGGTTACTGTAGAGAAAGATAAGCCAGGACATTCTTTAGTAAACCTCAGACCCCCCTTTGTGCCGGGCCTGAGCTATGGTAGCTGTGGGCAGAGAAGCCTGCCCAGGGCTGGGTGCTTCCAGGCCTTCCTAAGGATGAGCAGGCTGCATCCAGGCATGATCACATTCTTGCCCTTCTCTCCCACGGCTTTAAAAAGGGAAACAATTTCCTCCTCTCATGCAGGAAGGAACCAGTTAGGAGAAAAGTGTCATGTCACTTTGTGGGTGGGGTGAGGGAGGGAAGGCCGGTGGCCTGTCTTATTTGGACCCATGTTACAGTATTATCACAGTTGATCACTACTAGAAGTATTTATATATGAGTCTCTGCCTAAATCGTGAGATCCTTGAGGATAGGGATGCAGTAGAGTTACCTCTGTGTTTTCCAGTGATCCCAACACAGGGCTTTGCATACAGCAGGCACTCAGCTATCGTTTTGTGAATAAGTAGATGATGAGTAGATACTTTCCATACAACAAACGGTATCTATGACAATGTTAGCATTCACTGTAGGGCCTGCTACTGTTGCTGGGAGCCAAAGATAGAGAAATAAAGGACCCAGTCCCCGGCTCTCTCCCTCTCCACCTCCCTCCCTCCTCCTCTCTCCTTCCTTCCACAACCATGTATTCAGTTCTTATGCTTACCAGGCCCTGTACTAGGCATTTAGGTTATAGATATGAAATAAAATATTACCCTGTACTAGGCATTTAGGTTACAGATATGAAATAAAATATTATCTGTATCTTTAGCGAGTTTGCAAGAACAGTTACCTTGATATGTGATTTGATAAGAGTTCCTAATAGTTACGAGCTCCTACTTATTGGTCACTTACTCTGCTCCAGGCCCTGAGCACACTGAGCTCAGCTCTTAAAATTCTCTCTACCTCCCTATGAGGCAAGTATTATGATCCCCATCTTGCAGATGAGAAGACTGAGGCCTCTTGCGAGTGGCTTAGTCAGAGCCCAGGACACGGACCTCTCCTACCACAGCTCACATCCTCTTCCCCTGACTGTGATAACGGTGTCTAGACAGCAGCCCTGGGGCCCCGGGGGCCTTTTTGTCTCTGTTTATGCTCCTTTCCATCTGCAGAGGTGGGAGGTTGCAGTCTCAGCGGATGGAGCTCCCTGGAGTTGTGCAGGGTCCAGCCAAGTCAGCTGACCACAGCCTCCCCTAGAGATGGTTCTTTACTCTCTCTTGCCCTCTGGCTGTTCCTGTGGCAGCTTCTTCATCATTCCGGTTGCAGGTTTTCCTTTCATTCCTTAGGTATCCTGTTGCCCTTCCCGGGCTGGAGGTGGTCCTGCCAGAGAACTCCTTGAGATTTAACTCTTCCTCACTGCCCTGGCCGACTTCCGGCTGACTAGCCAAAGCAAAACCCCGATCCTGCTGGAGGAATTCCTGCATGCAGTCCTTACAAGTAACTTTAACCGACTGCTCAGAGCAACCTGTGATTGCGGCTTGGCAGCTGCACGTGCCATAGACTGTGACTATTAAAGGTGCCGAGTTTACCACGTGCCAGGGCCTGGGAACATATCCTCAGAACCTCCCCCAGCTCCTTCAGCGCTTTGCAGCCCTAACAGGAGCTGCCAACAGAGAAGCTGCTGAACTTGGCATTGGCTGGGGCATGGTTTTATTCAGCCAGACTCTTGTGGGCTTGCCACCCCTGGTATGGAAGCCGTCCATACAAGGAAAGTCATAATTATTACCATGGACCCTTCTCTGGTTCACTGCTTTTGCAAGAAGTGGGGAAACCCAGACTTCATAAAGTTAGTGAGACTTGCCTGGGCCCACATGTGACACGTTGGTATTTCGAGGCAGGGTTTGGCCCGGTGCAGGGCAAACAACATGAGAACAGCAACGGTGCCGACCAGCACGCTGAAGTTTTTAGATTGAAAACCTGAACAGAATGTTCAGCTGGAGCTGGGGACATATTCCTTTCCTATTTTATCTCTGCCATAAGCCTCGGGGCTGATTGGAAAACACACCCGCCGCAGGATGTGGATAGCCAGGATTTTATGTTTATTTCTTAGACCTGCTCATGCACGGTCTCTCGGTCTCTCTCCTTCCCTCCCTCCCCCACCCCGCTGCCCCTCTCCCCCTGTTTCCCTGTTCTCTTTCTCTCCCTCCCTCCCATCTTCTCTCTCAAGCTCTTTTGGGTGAAATCTGAAAGCTGCTCCTCATGTTACTGGTGAGGAAGTATTCTTTCTCCTTATAGAACAGTGCTAACTTCCCTGACATTGACACTAGGACCCAAGTGATTTTTGCAAATGCAAATCTAATATACCTCTCCCTTGCTTAAAACCCTTCATTGAATTCCTATTGCTCTTAAAATAAAATCCACACCCTTTAACATAGCCTAAATTGGTCCCTGTCTAGCTTTCAAGCCTCATCCTGCACCTGTCTCCTCATCACCCCATCTTCCCTGCACTCACATACATACTCTGTTCTCTAGCTGTACTGAACTTTGGTGCTCAAACATGCAATACTTTTTCGCCTTCACTTGCTTTCCCTTATACCTGTATTCTAGCCACTCCACTGATTTGCCCGTCACTCATTCATTCAGTAAGCAATTACAGAGCACCTCCCCGGTGCCAGGTACTGTTCTGAATCCTAGAGATGCAGCAGTGCAGACAGTCTTCCCTTGCTCTCATAGATTGAAATCTTCCCTTGCTAATCCTGTTCATCTGATGGACCTCAGCTTGGATTTGCTTGTTCCTGGAAGCTTTCCCTGACCTCTCTCCTCTGGGTTAGATATATTTCCTTGGCCTTTTAGATCACCTGTATTTCTACTGTCAAAGTATCTGAATCCAGAGTTTTGAGCTCTTTGAGAGCGAGGAAGTTCCTTGACCAGGGTGGCACATAGTAGGTGCTCAGTAAAAACCTGTTGAAGAAGTGAATGAAGGATGCATTTAACATGGAAGGCTCTTAGTGAGAAAAATGTTCTCCCTGCAGTCATTTCAAGCAAAATGCATTCTCCACGTTGGCAACAAGTTGGCAGTGGCCTTTGACCTATAGGAGGAACCAATTGTGTAGATGATGTTTTGGCTGTCAGTCAAATTGTTGCTTCTTTATAGGTAATTTGTCTTCCTGGTAATTTGTCTTCCTGGTAATTTGTCTTCCTGGTTGCTCTTAACTTTTTCTCTGTCTTTGGTGTTCTGCAGGGTCGCTATGATATGTTTATTTGTGGATTTATGTGTTCATTCTGCTCAGGATTCGGTGAGCTTATTCATTCTGATAATGCTTTCCTTCTGGAAAATTCTCAGACCTTGTCTCTTTTCTCTCTCTTTCTGAAACTCCTTTTAGATGTATGTGAGATCTCATTTCATCTTCTGTTTCTCTTCTCTTTCATACCTTTTATCTCTGTTTCTCTCTGTTCAACATTCTGGGCAATCTCCTTGCTTTTTTCTTTGAGTTCACTAACCTTCTATGTCTAATTTGCATCTAAACTGCCCATTGAATTTTTTACATGGTTATTTAATATGCATACAAGGAAATAATCGTGGCATTACCTGTGAATACTCTTCTGTACTCGTCACCCAGATCAAGATAGAGGACATTGCCTGTTCCCAAAGCTAAATGTTCTTTCGACTTCCATTGTCGATTGTAGATTAGTTTTGCTTGTATTGAGTTTTGTATGAGTGGAAACATACCAAACATATTCTTTTGTGTCACGTTCTTTGAGTTTTTAATTTTAAATGACTAACATTTGTCCTTTCTAGAAATTTTTTTCAAACTTGTCTACTTTTTGCCTTAGTGTTCTGTCACTTCATTGTTTATCCTCTTTTTTTTTTTAACCTCTTTAATAATTTCGGAGTAGCTTATTCTATAGAACCTACCATAATATTCTATTATGTCAAGTTCTTATGGTGCTAATTTTTTAATTTGTATCTGATGTATAACGGATCTTTTCCTTATGTAGTTTTT